>NC_080741.1:74532863-79532863 GCF_020826845.1 Diceros bicornis minor | reverse complement strand
TAATGAATTTGAAAATGCTCTGTCTAAAGTAATGTTTATTCCAACTATATACTATATATTTCACTATATACGGTGATATAATAATGTAACTAATTCATTTTTTAAAAACTGTAACTGTGTAAAGAAACGTTGCATAGTGGAAGGAAGAATGGACTGGGTGAGGTGGTCTTTGATGTGGTCCTTGCTTTGTCCTTTACTTGGTGAGTAATCTTGGGCAAATAACTCCAGCTTTTATATCATACTTCTTTATTTATGGACATACTGGCTGGACTAGATTATTTGTTTAAGGTGGTATTAGCATATCAGTGAAAGATGTCATGATCCAAAGAGTCTGAAAATTTTTTCCTTTTTGTCTGATAGTCACCGTTGGAGAGCCGTGGTACATGTGAGCACTTGAAGGGTCTGAGAATCATCCTGCAGATTGAAACATATTTCACTCTTGTTTAAGTCAACATTTCGCTGTATCATTTGACCTGGATGACTTTAGTCAGGGGCACCCATACGTCTTGCTGATCTGGTATTTTAGGGAATAGAGTTTGCGAAAGCTCACTAGAAAAGTCCCTTCCAGGTTTACCATTTCTAAGAATCTACATTTGCTCTTATCCTTATTGTTGATACTTCTTCTTGGTCAAACTACATACCAAGAGATGTCAAGAGATGTATTCTTAACTGTCACCAACGCTGAAATACAGCAGCAAATCAGTTTCCATGCATTTAAAAGTGCTTGTTTCCCAATAGGGGTTGCTGTTTGTATCCTAAATGGTGATAAAGAAAGAAAACTATCATTTACGGCTCTTGGGGTGATTTGGAATACCTTGCACAAGGTTCTCAACCTCAGCACTACTAAAATATTGTACTGGAAAACTCCTTGTCATGGAAGGCTTTCAGATGCATTGTAGGATATTTAGCAGCATCCCTGGCCTTCTACCCACTTGATCAGTAGCACCCCTTAGTTGTGACAATGAGAAGTATCTCCAGACATTGCCAAATGTCCCAGGGAAAGCAAAATTGCCCCCAGTTAAGAACCACTGTGTTGGAGTCACCAATATTATAAAGCAATATCCAGTTAAAGATGAAATATCTTGCTTTAGAACTGGGCCTAGCATGGTAACTAAATTCCCCAGATGGTATCCTGCTATGGAAAATTTTTGCTTCATGGTGGCATTAATGACTATTTTGCCACCTGTGTGTTCTTCATTGGAGTTGTGCTTCTGTCTGCGGGTTGAGCTGTAGCATTGACGTTGCTGCCAGTCGGATTTAACAGGAAATGAAAAGCAGCTGCAATATTTCAAAGCATTGGGCAGATTGGGCAGAAGGTATCTGGACAAATCCTATTAACAAATAATGGGATTTGTGCACACACAATGCCTCCCACACTGCGCCTTGGAAATCTACCCTAGGCTGTTTCCATCACTGTTGTGCATAAATCACAGAAATTATAATAAATTGAGAAAAGCATTCTCACACACATGAAGTCTCAGCCTACATTCTGATGATGACTAAAGACATCTTGGATCATTTGTCAAAAAAGGATGTCTGATGAAAAAACCTTTAATCTCGCTTAGTTTTAAAGCAGCCAGAAGAAATTAAATACATCTGCTCTCAATTTCTAATCTTAATCTTAAAAATAATAATAATAAACTCATGAATGGGAGTCTTTATGGGAAAAAAAAAGTATTTTAAATAATACAGTCTCTGAATGTGCCAAATGCCACTGAGAAGTTTGAAACAATGACCTTTAAGTTCCCTTCCAAACCTGAGTGACTATGAATTTCCCGTTTTGATACCTAGGAGACCAAATTGTTTCAGACAACTAGTATCATATTCCCTTCCGTTATTGAGATGCTCAGTGCTTCTAGTTATGTTTAAAGTGATGCGTTTACTGTGGGAAGCTGGTACCTTTCCTTTAGTGCTATATACATAGTCTGATGGAGGGACCGGTATCATAACTACATTTGCTAGATAATCCATAGACGATGCGGTGGGTGACTTATGATGGGGCTAGCATGGTTGAATTTTCTGAGCATCTTAGTTCTGAATATTTGGCAATAACGATTCCATATATTTTGTCTTTACAATCTAGTATAATGAGTCAACAAATTAGAAATGAGGAAATGTGGCTTTAAGCTGAGTGATAGCTGATGTCTAATTAAGGAGACAGATTAAACAAAGGGCGATTTACTGAGAGAGCCTCAAAAGCTCCTGACTACATCATACATATAATATATGCGTGTGGGTCTGCATGCATTCTTTCTTTCTTCTTTCCTTCCTCCCTTTCTCCCTTCCTCCATTCCCCTCCCTTGTCTCTCTCTCCATTTCTTCTGTCCTTTATTCATTCCATCATTCATTTGAGAGGCAGTATAGGGTCATATAGTGTAACAGATAAGAACAAGGACTCTATTTCAGATAGCTTGGATTAATATCCCAGATCTTCTTCCTACTAGCCATGCGAACTTGGGCAACTTCCTTAACTTTACATCTATGAAATGGGGAAAATAATAGTATCTAGCTCATTGGGTTGCTATGAAGATTAAAGATTTAATATACATAAAGCATTTGGAATAGTGTATGGCACTTAGTAGGTTCTATAGTGATAGCTGTTTTCATTCATTCATTCATTGAGTAACTTATATGTTCCACTGTTCTAAGTCCAAGAGGTATAATATTGGTGGTCGAAAAGATATGGTCCCTTTTCTCATGGAGCTTTCAGTTTGGTTGAGGAGACAAGATATTAAGCACACATACAAATGAAATAAGATCTCTGAGATTGAGTAACTCCATTCTAAGAGAGCATATAACAAAGCAGAATGACTTAAACAGTAGCAGTGGTTGAGTGTGGGTCAGGTAGGTTAGTAGGTGGGAGGAAAATAGAAAAACTTTTAAATAATTACAGTGGAGATTGAGAAAGTGAATGTAGTAGATGATGTGGTGCCCCCACCCAGATCTCATTTCCAAGGCAGTGTACTCATCACCCATCTGCTGTGAGGGTTGGCTGCAAACAACTCATAGATACACTTTTCTGAGAATTGCCCTTGGCTGAATGCAGCCATCTTTCCCAGAAATGCCATGAGGTCATCCCCCACCCCCACCCCCAGGGTATGGACAGCTGATGGATGTGGGGGGTGGTATACAAAAGCCTAGACCCCTTGTCCTTACCTCAGGTGGTCCAACTCTGTAGTTCATTCATATTCCAGACTCTATATGGGTTGAGATTGAGGCTGGAACTCAGCAGAACCCCCATCTGCCTTTCTTCTTCCCCTGTCCTCTGCTGCTTCCATCACTCTACAAATCACTTGCTCAGAATCCTTGTCTCAAACAATATCACTAAAGAACTCGACCCCAGAGCAAATATACTGGAAACATCTTGGAGAATTGCCTGGCAGGGCTGATGACCTATTGGAAACTGGTGATCATGAGTATATAGTGATTCAAAGCTATCTAGTGTGCATCTGTATTCAGTATTGCTTGGCTTGTAAAATGCAGACATAGAGAAAGCATTGGTTAGGATTAATTTAGGATGAGATTTTACCAGAGGTATATGATGAAAGATAGAAGGGCTCTGGAGTTGGAGTATTGACATATCTATAGGCATAGTGGTCCATGATATCTTAATGAGTAAGGAAAGACATCAAGAAAGGAAAAGGCTGAGGCAGAAGTAAAAATCAGAGAGTGAAAGGATGGGAATCTCTAACAGGGTCAAGGATTAAGGTTGAAAGAGTAAATCAACAGTTCAACTGGAAAGAGTGAGTGCAGTAGCAATAATGTAACAAGTATGAATTTATGTTGAAGGAGGCAGTTCAGTTTCTGGTAATGACAAAGTTCAGGGTGTAACCTCTGCAGTGTGTGGCTACAGCGTTATCAGAGACCCAGAGGTCAAGAAATTGAGAGACCAGCAAGTGAATGTCTGGGTTATCTGTGTGGATGTTGAAGGCACTGGGATGTTAATGAGGCTTTGGCCTGGTTCCAAAGATTCAGGTAAGTAAATGGAGAATGAACAGGAGGCTTTAAAAAATGATCACAACTAAGAAGGGGCAAGAACAGCCTAGTCAAATGGTTTGGTATGCAAGGAAGCAGGGATTATTTTACAAGAGGCTGGAAGAAATTTTCTAGAAGTGGCAATGAGAAGCATGGAGTACAATAGCCCCTCCAAACCCTGAGGTACATAGTGGGTAGCAGGTGATCAAAACACTGGCCATCACTAGAGAGAGCTGCAGGGGAGTGATGTCCTGTAGTGAAAGCCACACTTCAGTTAGACAAGGACAAATAAGAACTCTGAGCAGTGGTTAAGGAGAGAGCAGAGTTTGCTATCTTTCTGTGAATTAGGTGGTGAAATACGGGCAATGTAGCATATAAGTTAAGTATGTGGGCAGGACCGGCTACATAATTTGTGGGGCCAAGTGCAAAATGAAAATGCAGGGCCTTTTGTCCAAAAATTATTAAGAATTTCAAGACAATTACAGGAGAGCATTAGCCTAACTAGGGGGCCCTTTTATACGTGGGGCCCTGCACAGCAGCAAAAAATGCAGTGGGCTCTGGTTCCAGACTTGCTGGACTCAAATCCAGGCTCTGCCTAATACTAGCTTCAGCAAGTGACTTACCTTCTCAGTTTTCTCCCCTATAAAATGAATGGTCTTAGTATCTAAATCAAAGGATTGGGGGGAAAATTAGATGGATTAATATGTATGAAGTACTTGATACATACTAAGCACTCAATAAATTTTTTGAATTTTATTATTACTGGCACTCGAATACATGTCAGCTAGTATAGTCACTGGTCAGTAATATTATTCATAAATTTTGAAGTTGTCAGGGGAGTTAAATTGCAAAAGAAAATCAGTTCTCATTGACCAGTGACTGTAAACCATGAGAACCCATTTAAATTTATTTGTTATCTCTATATTTTCAGACAGTAGCTTGATCTTTTAAGTGGTCATAACTTGAAAGGAGCTGCCATATTCAATCTGTCCTCAAGAGAAAAACTTAAAATGTGGTTTGGTCTGTTCTGAGTCTTGTATTTGTGAGAATAATTGAGATTCTGCTGCTTTCACAAAAGCAGAAGTTTGGGTATTGTGGGATAGTTTTGCCATTGTCACATAACTGATGGCAGAAGGTGACTTAACATCCTGCAAATTGGCAGTCAGCGCTGCCCCTGAAGACTGGCCGACTAATGGAAAAGAATGAGCCGCCGGCTGATTCGTGCCACTTCCCAGATTCCACTGAAAACCTAGAGACTTTATTTTTTCCTAGCTGTAAAACTTCTTAGCTGCTCAAGGGGTAACACTGCTGAGATTTTTGACTGTGGATGGAAAGTTCTGGGTGGTCTTTAATTGGGAGAGGAACCTGTCAAAAATAATATATTCACAAATACTCTGAACCATTATGGGCCTGGCAACACTATATAAGCTGTCACACAGCTGGTGGCAGGTGGGTTGGTTTTTCAGCAACACTAAAAGCTGACAGGAACGTCTTTCAGAAATCTACTTCCTTGAAGATCTCTAGTTAAAGTATTAGAAGAGGTGTGCAGGGTATAAGGGGAGACAGGATGGGAATTAGATGGCTGAGTAACTGCTGTGAAATATTTGAACTGTGACAGCTGATTTCCCTTAATTTGGAGTAGCAGCTAATCTGCTTTGAAATCAGAAGTTTTAGTAAGTTTGAATATTTCTTTGCTAGATTTGGGCTATGGATAATTTTGGGAAAACTAATGAGAGAAGTAGCAGGGTAATCTAAGACGATAGAAAGGAAAACAGAGGGAATGAACCCTTTGTGTTTTCATGAAGAGGCTGTTACTATTTATGCACAGGGTATGGCTGTTTTGTGTGTCATTTTTGTTTCTGTTCACATGGAAATCAATGTCTCATCTCCTTTTGTTTCCTGTCCTCATGATAAGTTTTGGCCACATAGACTGCTCACTGCTTCCCACACAAGTGCAGTCCTTTCAAGTGAAATAGGGACAAAAACATGAATGAATAAACATTTGCTGCCATTTTCACTTGCTCCATCTTCTCCTAGCTTCAAGGGTTCTTCAAGTTGTTCTGTGCCATGACCTTCTTTGGCAATCTAGAGAAATGTATGTATTACTTCTCAGAATGAAGTTTCTAAATGCGTAAAATGCATAGGATTATAAGAGAAACCAATTACATTGAAATACAGTCCCATCCTTGAATCCCTTGGAAAAGAACTCCTGCCCTAGTTCTTGGGCCTTTTTATGCAGATCATGCCAATCAGTGGAGGGAAAATCAGAATAGGGAATTTGAATTGTGTCAAGAGTAACTCCTACAAGGGATAAGAATAAAGAGAAATACCACAACGGAATGGAAAAGGAAAGACCTCTTGGGATGAAATGCATTTTGATGCTTTGTAGATGAGGAGAAACATGAAGAGATGCTTCAGGGGAAACTGAGGGGTGAGTGGGTTGGGGGCGGTGGGTGAAAAAAAGAAGAATGAAAAGAATGGCAGAAGTAGGTTTTAAATTGTGTACCCTTTGATGTTCTTTGGAGACACAATTAAAAAAGTGGAATTAGGGCCAGCCCCGTGGCTAAGCGGTTAAGTGCGCGCGCTCTGCTGCTGGGGGCCTGGGTTTGGATCCCGGGCGTGCACCGACACACCGCTTCTCCGGCCATGCTGAGGCTGCGTCCCACATGCAGCAACTAGAAGGATGTGCAGCTATGACATACGACTATCTACTGGGGCTTTGGGGGAAAAAATAAATAAATAAAATTATAAAAAAAAAAAGTAGAATTAGTTTCTTATTGTTACTGGAGTCTGTTTCCTTAAAGACTGGGTCACATGAGGCTTAGAACTTTATTCAGCTTATACATGGAACTTACTCTTGTTTTTGCAGTCTAAATCCTCTCTACAGTCTTCTCAAATTTTAGGAACCATATTCATCTTCCAGGATCGATCTTAAATTCTGGCTCCTCCGTGATAGTTTTTCCTTTTCTCACATTCTGGTGACTATCTACTTCAGTAATTGAGCTCTTGCCTTGCATTGTGGTTACTTGTGTTGATTTCCTTCACTGTGTTGTCCCCACTGCCTTAAATATTAAAATGAATGAATGAATGAATACGTTTAATGAATGCATGATATATACATGTTGAAGTTGCTGCCTACATTTTTGGAGGGATGCTGGTAAAAACAGAAGACATTCTTGTTATAGGAGCTATTATCATGGACTGAGGGCCTGTTAGGTACCAAGTGGCACAATAATCCTTTCATATATATTATCTCTTACCATCTCAATGACTCTGAAAGAGAAATTTCATTAATCCTATATCAGTGATAAGGAAACTAAGATTCACAGATATTGCTATTTTCTATTAATCAGTGGAGATTTGGACTTGAATATACTTCCTTCAGATTTCAAAATCTATATATTTTCTATTATATCAAGCTGCCTCCCTTATGATAAAATGGATAGTTATCTTTTAACATTATTTCATTAAGTGTTCTTATTGATAATTACTCAATATTAACAAGAAACATTGATAAATATTTTAATTTTAATAAGTGGGAATATAGTCTCAGAACCAGGAAATCACATAATCTTTTCACACTCTTTATTAAAACTGTTGATATTCACCTTGATTTGCCTATTTCAGTAACCTTCAGAGAAGCCATCTGGTACTTTGTACAACACTGATAGGCTACCAGTTGGACCTCACCTAATCATGATGTTAAATTTAAGTTCTGCACCTCATTATTAAAAAGTCATTAACTTATCTGGCAGAATTATAACACGTAAAGTATCTTTTGTTAATCAGTTTCTGTTCCTGATGTTTGTGGCAGCCATAGGATTTTGAAAATGAAGACCAGAATCAAATACTCCTAACATCAAAATAGTGATGATTATGATGATTATACAGTCCCAAGTGACCTGTTAGGTACATATTATGATCCTTATTTATGGAGAAAAGTTAAATCAAGAGATATTAGATAACCCAGTGGAGGGAACATAGCTAGAAAGAGCTGAAATAAGGATTTGAACATGTTCTTGAATAGGGCTTTCAGTTTTTCTCAAGCAACTTTGTCATTTGGACAATCAAAAATATAATGAACATCTGTCATCAACATTAGGGTGATAAAATCCTTCCTGTCATTGACTCACATGAGATTTGTAATTATTTGAAAGGGCAGTTGGAGGCAAGTGAGGAGTAAAGAAAGAATGGTATAACATGATGAGTATCGTATTCCTATAATTACTTTAGTAAGGAATGTTAATTTCACAACAAAATCTGTTTAAGTAGCTTTAATTAAAATAGTTTATGTAAATAGATTAAACCTCCCTATTTTACTAAAATAAAAATAATGCATTCATGATGTAAACTAATTTTCCATTTCCATATTAACATGCTAAATGGATAATGTGCCAACAGAAAAAATATTTTTGTGACTTCACTAGCTTTTGGTTTTCTAGAATAATTTTTTTCTTGGTATTCCAATTGAATTATAAGATGAATATTTAATTCATTGTTCACAATGGTGCAGTAAATATTAATAATAATTTGAGGAATAATTTCTGGGTATTCATTTTTAAATGTATTCATGAATATTCTTATCTAGTAATACGTAATTTAGCAGAAATGACAAAGAAGTTATAAATTCTTTTCAATATTTCAGTTTAATCAAACACAAGGTTGTTAAACACCTAGTATGTGCCAAGCATTATTTTAGGAAATAAAACTGTTTAAAAATCCATTCTTAAGACTTGCTAAAGTTAAAATCATTATTATCCCTATGGGCATTATTAATTTTTAAGAAACGAGACTAAATTTATGTCCATATATATTTACACAGATTTTGATTTATCAATATAGCTGATTTTCAATTAATAATGATATGAAAAGATAAGAAGTAAAGAGGCAATTAAAATTCACAGTTAATCACATAATTTTATTTTTGTTAAAGATTCTACTCTTTTCCCACCAAACTTTTCTTTTTCACTTCAAACATAGTGAAAATTTTACTTTGTATTCTAGTCCTGAAAACTTGGTGGTCTGGATAGGAAACCTCTGTTTAAAACCTCTGAGATCTCTTTCTGTATTAAAACCAAACTAATGTTGGTATTGACAGGTAGCACACAATCAATTTGAGATTATCTAAACTTGCATTTATGGACAAAATTAAGAATCAGCAAACTTGGGGGGAATCATGAAGTATATCCTGGTGAAAGTAAGTTAATGTTTCAGTGTCTGAGAAGATTATATGTATAAAACTAAAAAAGCATTTGAAGAAAAAAGTGTAATAGAAATTTCTACAAGTCAAATCAAGGTAAATGGGCCTGGAAAACAGTAAATTTGTTGTACTTTTAAATGTAGGGGGAAAAAAAAACCCCAGAAATTTTAATTTAGATCCTGCAACCATATCCTTATTCACAGGGAAAAGACCCTTCTAATCTCTCCAATCAAATTTTACAAGGAAATTAGAAAAGGGACTCATTAAAGGAGAAAATCATGTATAAGAATTATAAAAAGAAGAAAGGATCTTTCTTCTTCTAATAGTAATGACCTTGGTGATCAATGGAGGCTAGAGAGGATAAGAACAAAGAGTCAAGTCTAGAAAATTGTTCTAAGGACACAGAATATTGGTTTCTCCTAAAACCCACATATCTACTCTGCAATCCCCCAATCCTCTGCAATGTTAACTCAAATTAATTAATACAATAAGAGATTCCTTTTTTATTTTGTTTTTTTGGGGGTGAGTTTATTGGGATAAAATTGACCAATAAAATTGTAAGATATTTAAAGCATACAACATGATGATTTGTAATCATTGTAAAAGGATTCCCCCAATCAGGTTAATTAACACATTCATCAATGCACATATTTAGCTTTTTTTGGTGAGAACGTTTAAGTTCTGCTCCCTTTGCAAATTTCAATTATACAATACAGTGTTATCAACTGTAGTCACCATGTCATTAGATCCTCAGACTTTATTCATGTTATAACTGAAATTTGTATTCTTTTACCAACTTCTCCTTATTTCCCACCCCCCAGCCCCTGGCAACCACATTTGTACTCTGTTTCTAAGAGTTTGATTTTTTTTGTTTTTTGTTTTTTTTTTGATTCCACATATAAGTGACACCATGTGGTATTTGCCTTTCTCCGTCTGGCTTATTTCACTTAGCATAATGCCCTCCAGCTTCATCCATGCTGTCACAAATGACAGGGTTTCCTTATTTTCTAAGGCCAAATAATATTTCATTACATATACATATATATATATCATATTTTCTTTATCCATTCATCTATGGAAGGACACTTAGGTTGTTTCCATACCTTGGCTATTGTGAATAATACTGCTATGAAAATGGGAATATAGATATCTCTTTGAGATAATGATTTCATTTTCTTTGGATGTATACCCATAAGTAGGATTGCTAGATCATATGGTAGTTCTATTTTCAATTTTTTTTTTTTTTTTTTGTGAGGAGGACCAGCCCTGAGCTAACATCCAATGCCAATCCTCCTCTTTTTGCTGAGGAAGACTGGCCCTGGGCTAACATCCATGCCCATCTTCCTCTACTTTATATGGGACGCCGCCACAGCATGGCTTAACAAGCGGTGCGTCGGTGTGCACCTGGGATCCGAACCGGCGAACCCCGGGCCGCCGCAGCAGAACGTGCGCACTTAACTGCTTGCGCCACCGGGCTGGCCCCTCTATTTTCAATTTTTTAAGGAACCTCCATACTGTTTTCCATAGTGGCTATACCAGTTGACATCTCCGCTAACAGTAACAAGGTTTCCCTTTTTTCCACATCCTCACCATTGGTCATCTCTTGTCTTTTTGATAATAGCCATCTTCAAAAGTGTGATGTGATATCTCATTGTGGTTTTGATTTGCATTTCCCTGGTGGTTGTTGATGTTGAGCAGATTTTTATGTATTTGTTGGCCATTTGTATACCTTCTTTGGAAAAATGTCTATTTAGGTCTTTTGCCCATTTTTTAATGGGGTTATTTGCTTTTTGCTATTGAGTTTTATGAGTTCCTTATATATTTTGGATATTAACCCCTTATCAAATATGTGGTTTGCAAATATTTTCTCCCAATCAGTAGGTTGCTTTTTCATTTTATTGATGGTTTTCTTTGTTGTGCAGAAGCTTTTTAGTTTCATGTAGTCCCACTTCTTTATTTTTGCTTTTGTTGCCTTTGCTTTGGTGTCAAATCCAAAAAAATCATCACCAAGACCACCACCAAGGAGCTTACTGCCTATGTTTTCTCCTAGGAGTTCAAGTCTTTAATCCATTTTGAGTTGACGTTAGTGTATAGTATATATAGGAGAGCAGTTCATTCTTTTTCATGGAGCTATCCAGTTTTCCCAACACCATTTATTGAAGAGACTATCTTTTCGCCATTGTATATTCTTGGATCCTTTGTCAAAAATTCATTGGCATATATTTGTGACTTTATTTCTGGGCTCTCTATTCTGTTCCATTGATCTCTGTGTCTGTTTTTATACCATACCATACCATTTCCTACTGCTTACTGCAGCTTCGTAATATAGTTTGAAATCAGAAAGTGTGATGCCTCCGGCTTTGTTATTCTTTCTCAAGATTGCTTTGGCTATTCAGGGTATTTTGTGTTTCTATGCAAATTTTAGTGTAGTTTTTTCTGTTTCTGTGAAAAATGCCATTGGAATTTTGATAGGGACTGCATTGAATCTGTAGATCACTTTGGGTAATATATATTAGACACTTTAACAATATTAATCTTTCCAATCCATGAACATGGAATATGTTTCCATTTATTTGTGTCCTCTTCAATTTCTTTTATCAGTCTCTTATAGTTTTCAGTGTACGGGTCTTTCACCTCCTTGGTTAAATTTACTCCTAAATATTTAATTTTTTGTTGCTATTGTAAATGAAATGGTCTTCTTAATTTCTCGTTTTCATAGTTTGTTGTTGGTATGTAGAAATGCAACTGATTTTGCATCCTGCAACTCTACAAAAATTATTTATTTGTTCTAACAGGTGTTTTTTGTGGAGTCTTTAGGGTTTTCTATATATGATATTATGTCGTCTGCAAATAGAGACAGTTTTACTTCTTCTTTTCCAGTTTGGATGGCTTTTATTTCTTCTTCTTGCCTAATTGCTCTGGTTAGGACTTTCAGTACTATGTTGAATAAAAGTGGTGAGAGTGGGCATCCTTGTCTTGTACCTGATCATAGAGGGAAAGCTTTCAGTTTTTCACCATTGAAGATGATGTTAGCTTTGGGCTTGTCATATATGACTTTTGTTATGTTGAGGTACATTTCCTCTGTAACCAGCATCTTGTGAGTTTTTATCATGAAAGGATGTTGAATTTTGTCAAAGGATTTTTTTCTGCATCTCTTGACATGATCATATAATTTTTATCCTTCATTTTGTTAATGTGGTGTATCACACTGGTTGATTTGTAGGTGTTGACCCATCCTTACATCCCTGGAATAAATCCTGCTTGATCATGGTGTTTAATCCTTTTAATGTATCATTGAATTCTGTTTGCCAATATATTGTTGAGGATTTTTGCATCTATGTTTATTAGGGATATCAGCCTGTAATTTTTTTTTATAGTGTTTTATCTTGCTTTGGTAATGCTGGCCTAGTGAAATTAATATGGAAGTGTTCTCTCCTCTTCAATTATTCAGAAGAGTTTGAGAAGGATTGTGTTAATTCTTCTTTAAGCGTTGGTAGAAATCACCAGTGAAGCCATCTGGTCCTGGGCTTTTCTTTGTTGGGAGGTGTTTGATTACTGATTCAATCTTCTTACTCATTATTGATCGGCTCATATTTTCTATTTCTTCATGATTCAGTCTTGGTAAATCATATGTTTCTAGGAATTTATCCATTTCTTCTAGGTTGTTCAATTTGTTTGTATATAATTGTTCATGATAGTCTCTTATAATCCTTTGTATTTCTGCGGTATCAGTTGTAATGTCTTCTCTCTCATTTCTGAATTTATTTACTTGAGTCCTCTCTCTTTTTTTCTTGTTAAGTCTAGCTAAAGATTTGCCAATTTTGTTTATCTTTTCGAAAACCAGCTGTTAGTTTCATTGATCTTTTCTATTTCTCTTTTGTCTCCATTTCATTTATTTCTATGTGATTTTGTTATTTCCTTCCTTCTGCTAACTTTGGGCTTAGTTTATTTTTCTTTTTCTAGTTCTCTGAGGTTCAAGTTAAGTTGTTTATTTGAGATCTTTCTTTTTTCTTAATGTAGGCATTTATCACTATAAACTTCCCTCTTAGAACTGCTTTTGCTGGTTCCCATAATTTTTAGTATGTTGTGTTTCCATTTCCATTTGTTTCAAGATATTTTTTGATTTCTCTTTTGATTTCTTCTTTGTCTCGTTGGTTATTTGGTAGGATGTTGTTTAATCTCTACATATTTGTAAATTTTCCAGTATTCTTCTTGTAATTGATTTCTGATTTCATACTGTGTGGTTAGAAAAGATGCTTGATATGATTTCAGTCTTCTTAAATTTGTTAAGACTTATTTTGTGGCCTAACGTATGATCTCTCCTGGAGAATGTTCCATATGCACTTGAGAAGAATGTGTGTTCTGCTGCTGTTGGATGGAATGTTTTGAATATATCCGTTAGGTCCATCTGGTCTAATGTGTAGTTTAAGTCCATGTTCCCATATTGATTTTCTGACTGGATGATCTATCTTTTGTTGAAAGTAGGTTACTGAAGTCCCTGCTATTATTGCATTGCTGTCTATTTCTCCCTTTAGATCTGTTAATATTTGCTTTGTATATTTAGGTGCTCCTATGTTGGGTGCATAAATATTTACAAATGTTATATCTGCATGTTGGATTCACCCCTTTATCATTATATAATGGACTAGTTGTCTTTATTACAGTCTTTGCCTCAAAGTCTATTTTGTCTGATATAAGTATAGCTGCCCCTGCTTTCTTTTTGTTTTCATTTGCATGGAATATCTGTTTTCATCCCTTCACTTTTAGTCTCTGTGTGTCCTTAAAGCTAAGGTGAGTCTCTTGTAGACCACATATATTTTGGTTTTGTTTTTTGAATCCATTCAGCACTCTATGTCTTTTGATTGGAGAATTTAGTCCATTTATATTTAAAGTAGTTAGTGGTAAGTGTGGACTTACTATTGCCAATTTATTGTTTCATGGTTGTTTTGTAATTCCTTTGTCCCCTTCTTTTCCCCTTGTTTTCTTCCTTTGTGATTTGATGATTTTCTATAGTAGTATGCATTGATTCCTTTCTCTTTATCTTTTGTGTATCTGCTATAGGCTTTTGCTTTGTGGTTAACATGAGTCTTACATAAAACATCTTATATTTATAACATCCTATTTTAGGCTAAGAGCTTCAAATGCATACCAAAGCTCCCTCACTCCCACATTTTATGTTTTTGATGTTACAATTTGCATCTTTTACATTGTGTATCCTTTAACAAAGTATTGTAGTTATAGTTATTTCTAATACTTTTGTCTTTTAGCCTTTATACTAGAGTTGTATGTGATTTACTCACCACCATACATCACCAGATTATTCTGAATTTAACTATATATTTACCTTTACCAGTGAGTTTTATACTTTCATATGTTTTCCTGTTGCTAATTAGCCTCATTTCATTTCAACTTGAGTTCATCAAGTTGATGAACATTTATTTGTTCATCATTTATTGTAAGTCTTTAACATTTATTGTAAGTCTTGCTGGTGTTAATGAGTTCCTTTAGCTTTTGTTTGCGTGGAAAACTCTTTCTCTCTCCTTCAATTCTGAAGGACAACTTTGCTGGGTAGAGTATTTTTGGTTGGAAGTTTTTTTCTTTTGGCACTTTGAATATATCATCCCACTCCCTTCTGGCCTGCAAGACTCCTGCTGAAAAATCTGCTGATAGTCTTGTGGGGGTTCCCTTATGGGAGCTTTATGGCTCTTAGGCAGCAGCTTTTAAGTATGCAGATAAACCTCTTTCAGAGAAAGACTAAGATATGGGTGATTGCCTTCTCCCTCTGTGCTGAGCACTTCGGGGATAGCCAGTTAAGAACTGCTTCTTTGTTTGTTGCAGTCCTGTGGGATTCATCAACAGAAGCTCTTTTGGCTATCAGAGCCAAGCAACTCAGGGACCCACCTTTCAGGCAGCAAGCTGGGGTGCAGACATGTGTATAAGCTTCTTCCCTGGGGGTATTGGTGACTTGGAGGAGGTTGGAAGGAGAGTTGTCCTCTATTCTCCTTCATCTCTGGGAGAATCACAGTTAGCTCATAATGCCTGCTAGATTAGAAGCTTGGCCCTCAGGCAGCAGCTTTTAAAGTATGCCGATAAACCTCTCTCAAGGAAAGACTTGCACATGGGTGATTTTGCCTGCTCCCTCTGCGCTGAGCCCTGGGAGGATAGCCATGGTGAGTGCTGCCTACAGTTAAGAATTGCTTTGTTTGCTATAGTCATGTGGGTCGTCTGGACACAAGCTCTGTTGGCTTTTAGAGACTGGTGTTTGGTGAGCCTGTCCCTCCAGTGGGAGTCTTAAAAACTGAGACACTAGATGTAGGGTCCAAACTCTTTGCTCCTCGGGGAGAAACTACACATTGGGGGTTCCCTCCTGATTATATGGCATTGTGTTGGGGATGGGGTTTATAGCAAGAGTGTGTCCTAACTTCTCTTACTTGTTTCACTATGAGTATTTTCTCATCTGTCTGATGTGTAGGAGTCACTCAGCTAGTTTCTGGATCTCTTTCGGAGGGAATTTCTCTATGTGTAGCTGTACATTTTGTGCATCTGTGGGAGGAAGGGAGCTTCCAAAGCCTCCTGTGTTGCCATGTTGGTTCTGGGAACCTAAAATATTCAGATTTTTTAAAATTCAAGTTTAGGGAGATGTTGGCTACAAAGAGACAGTGTGACAGAACTTGAAGGTGATATAACTGTGTCAAACCAATAGAACTGTAAACCACAAATAGTTAATTTTCCTGTATGATAATCTTAAAAAAAGAAAAGTTAGCCATATATCTGATGAACCCAATATGGATTGCAAACTGAGACAAATTAATCTAACTATATTAGAAATATACAACATAACCACACTCAAGGAGATGGGAAAGAAAGGAGCTGACTTAAGTAACTTCTGAAAGCAGTGTTTTGACTAGATGCTTTAAGACTAAATATAAAATGAAATGAACAGTTTGTAAACACTGTGCACTGGTTAGTAGATCTGTTTCTCCCAAGGTATAGGTTAGGAATTATGAAACAACTTTACGTGTATACTAGAGTCTATCAAACAAATAAATACAGCATGGATGAAAGCCAGGTTTCTCACTGTTGGAGAAAGTAGTTACAAATAAGCAAAGAGAGAATGATAGAATAAACTTTTTGGTGCTGGATTAGAGTTGTAGGCATCTGTGTGAACTCACATTCATTTTATCTACAGAAAGATAGATACAGAAATAAGTAAAGAGATGTGTATATACATGGGTCAGTATATATACATACACTTCTCAACTGTCCTCTTAGAGGACTTTTGTTTTTAAAGAAAAAATAATATTTATTTGCAATAGAAACAAAGTCTTGTTGCTGGTTCAGAGTATATATATGTATGTGTACATGTATATATGTAAGGTCACAAATTTTCCTTCATAAGATTATAAAGCAAAACTGGTGACCCTCTGGGCATACAAATCTGATGTGTCTTTCTGTTTTTTCTTTTTTTTTAAGTAAAAATGAGAGAGAAAGAGAACCATGTGCAACATGGGAGCTTTTTGTCAATTTCTGTACTGTGGCGAATAAAGGAGTGTTATAATGGCAAATGTAGGGTAGGTTATAACATTAGGAAGGAGAAGAGCTTTAGCTCTTCACAAAAACAGCTATGACCTTGACTCTCTTTGGTTCAGAATCATTCCAAAATGGTAACATTCTATGTAAAGATTTTTCGCTGAAGCATTAATGTTTTATATGTTTTAAATAAAGTTTTGAGTAGAGATGAAGCATGTCCAGGAAAAACCAGTGTATATTTTTAGAAATACATATTCATTTTGAAAAATTTGGGAACGACAGACTTTAGACATATAACCTTTAAAAAAAGATATTACATAAATTATAAAGAAGAAAATAATTCTTCCAACAGATATGAAGTGTTTTTAAATACTTCAAAGCTGATGACTTCCATTTCCATAGGTAAAGATATAGTAGACTTTTAAATTACCTAACAGGCTTTGATGTTTTCCCCATATTGTTCTAACTGCAAGCATACTTTTGTTGTATTCACATTGTGTGGTTGTGGAACGTAGGTTTCTAACAACTCTCGTATTGTTCTCCTTCCTTGAAATACATTTCCATCAAAATTATTTCCTGTTCACTCCCTCCTACACATCATATTCAAACTCCTCTCTGGAGCCTTTCATAATTTCTGTAGTCCTCATTCTTAGTCCAAACTTTACATCCCGTCTTTTCTCCCGTTAGTTAGCAGGGGTGCCTTAGTTGTAAGTTTTAGACTTAAACACAGGTGCTGTCTTGTACTGTTTTTTTCTCCAAAGCACCTAGCCCAGTGCTGAACCTAAATAGGTACTTAATGAATAATTGATTGTTTAATTAAACCGAATGCTTGTACAACACGGATAATCCATTTCCTGACCCTGCAAGACCACACAGAAATTACTGATTATTAGAGGCTGCCCTTATTGCTGAACATTTATTCCAGACAAAATATTAAAGCCTCAAGTACAAAAATCATTCCAGATTAATGTTCATCCCTATATTACATATCAGAAGTTATTTGAGCCAGCTGCAGTATGGTGACTTTTGACCTACTTTCCATTTTTTAAATTAGATTGGGAGGAAAGCTCTGTAAACATACAACAATATTATTCCCTTCTTTAAACAGCGAAACGAATATCAGCACTACCAAAAATAAATAAATAAATAAATAAATAAAACAAAAATAAATTCTCACCAGTTGAAAGGCCTTTAAGTTCAGAATTTTTTCTTTTAAAAATCCTTCCTCTTACCTCTGGGAAAACTCTCAAGGCAGTGTATTTTCAGAGAAGATTTGAAAAAGAGTGATGAGTTGAAAGTTGAAACGAATGGAATTTCCAAAAGACTGTGGAAATGGGAGATGGGAATAAAAGTTTAAACTGAATAAAGAAATGGCAAATAGAAAGAATCAATGGTATGCTCCTGATACTCTTTCTTCTTAAAAACTGTAAAATCTTGAATTATTTTCCACTTTCCCCCAAATGACTATGAACCCAAGAATCCTTTAAACATAGGGAATATGTCCTACCACATTATAATTGATATCAGTGACATATTTGAGAATTTTAGCACACATCCATTCTTGATAACTTGAGGTATCAACATGTTTTTGTTTGAGTCAAGTCATTAAGAACTCTTTAAAGGTCAGATTCCCACTTCAGAAGAAAACATTGCTCAAGGGTGCACATCCTTATAATGAGCTCACTCTAATTTTAATTAACAACTGACAATGAAACCCTACAAAATAAAAACTATTCATTTGACAACATATGGCAAATACAATCTATGTGGGGATTTTTGATAATATTTTGTAACACCCGTATTATAGTTAGAAGGTAACTGTGGAATTTGGCTGCCTAAGAGACAAAATAAAGGCAGCCCTTTTCAAATATTTGTATTTCTTCTAGACAGGAAAAATACTACAGAAGTGTGCAAAATAAAGAAGTAAAATAAAGATGTTCTTATATAATTCATGAGAGATTTTATCATGTAGGATTTTTTTGAAATTCAATTACAATTCAAAAGTCTCTGACTCATTGGCTTCATTAATTTGCAAAGGAATTACTTTAGCTACTACTACTGCAAACTATTACTCAAATGTTTGCAAGATGACATTATTTTAAAGACAATGGTTAGAAATTCATCGTGATTGCACAAATTCACATGTATATTTTCAGAATGAAATAAAATGGAGCAATTATTTTTGATGTGTTTTCATAGAATCCCAGTAAGTTTTAAGCCAATGCCCTTTGACCCTGAGGCTATAAGTCCTTCCCCGGAAATGGAAGGAATTTTTTTCCTCAGCCCAAAATTGAAGTATCAAAAATACAACCATTAAAAAGGTATGTGGCAAGCATATACTTTACTTAAAACTATTAGTAGAGAAATTTTCAAAAAATATTTAAATTTTACAAATTTTAGGTACCAAATTTCCAAGTTCTTTATCATTAGCCAGTGGGTTAGAGTTCTGCCCATCTGCTTCCTTCATTCGACAGAGGGAATGTGATACCTGGGTTACTTTACAAAAACGTTGAAGGGACCTTGCTTTTCCTAGGATCTTTCTTTTTGTCATTTGTTTATTCACTCACTTACTCACTCACTCACTCATATATTCAGCAAGCATTTATGGGCTGCCAAGTGTGTGAGCTGCTATGCCAGTCACTGGGGAAACAATAGTGAGCATAAAAGGCTTGGCCCCTCTTCTCATGGAACTAAGAGTTTAGTAGAGGAAGTGAATATTAATCAAACTATCACAGAGATAAACATAGAATTACAACTATGATCAGTGCTATGAAGAGAGGGACGTGGTACAATTTGGTGTTGGTATGCTAAGAGAAGGCTTCCCTAAGTTAAGGATGGAAGGGGAGAGAACATAACAGGGAAAGGCGGTGGCACACATTCAGTCATTCATATATTCAACACTATTCATGGGTGCTGATGAAATCACAGATGCTATCCTAGGGACTGGGGAAACAGCCACAATGAGACTTGGAGGATAACTCTGATGTAGAAAGCACATGATTTTTTTAGTAACTGAAAAATCGATGAGCTTTGAGTGTGGGGTGGAGGAGATATGAAGTGGAACCTAGTAGTGGGTGGAAGGAGGGATATACAGAGGCTTGTAAGCATTGTTTTCATCCTACAAGCCACGTGAAGCCATTGAAGGAGTCTAAGTAGGGGGTAGGGTGACACAATCGGGTTATGTTTCAAAAATTACCCTGGGTGCCTATTTGGAGAAGATCTGTATGAAGACAAACTTTAAAGCCCTGCCCAGCTCCATTGCTCTTTGAGAAAGCCCCACTTCTCTTTATTTTCAGGAGCATTTCACATTAATGAAGCATATACAAGGTGATTCTATTCACTGTAAAATAGTCTATCCTTTGGAAAATATCCATCAGCCTTTCTTTCTAATATATCTCATGCAGTTCACCTGGATAAACGGAAGAATCATTTAGAGTTGGGAGTGGATGAGAAAGCTGGTGTGCTCTTTATGTAAACAGTGCACATGTGTGTGTATATGCACATGCAATTCTTTTTTTCCTGTGGTGAAAACTGTCTGTTCCTTGAATTTGTCGTCATGTTGTCTTTCCATAAAAGATTTGAGCTGACTGAAAATCTACTTACTGTCTTTATTAGACTGGTATATGTTTCTTCTTTTAACATATTTTAAATGGGTTTTTCCACTTACATTCCATCAGGTTTATTTTTTATCACAAGTTGGTGGTAGCATTATTTGGCTGTCAAAATGGGCTATGATGATGTGTGTTTGTTAAAACAACAAGGAATTATTAAGAAGCTATGCATGTACTCTGCTTGGTGCTTGTGTAGCGCTCATAGCTTTTTATCAGATGGAGCATTTATCTTGTAAAGAAGCAGCCAGCTTCATACACACATAAAGCAGCCAGTATTTTTCCATGCACAGTGTTTTTTCCTGTTCTGCCTTTAAAAAAGAGTTTACTGTGTCTTAGACAGGTGTGGAGACCTTGAGGTAGATTCGTTTGTGGGAGAATCAAACATGTTACTCTGTCATTTCTCTGAAAGTAACTGAATTTTGTAGCATAAATGTGTGCTCACCAGCATGTTTTCTTTTCTTTTTTTTTTTTTCGTGAGGAAGATTAGTCTTGAGCTAACCTCCGATGCCAATCCTCCTCTTTTTGCTGAGGAAGATTGGCCCTGGGCTAACATCCATGCCCATCTTCCTCTACTTTATATGGGATGCTGCCACAGCATGGCTTGGCAAGCAGTGCGTTAGTGCACGCCCGGGATCCAAACCTGCGGACCCCGGGCCGCAGAAGCGGAGCGCGTGCACTTAACCACTACGCCACCAGGCTGGCCCCAACAGCATGTTTTCTATGGCAAGATTATATATATAATGTGTTCAGCCAATCATTTGTAGAATTGAGAAATGAAGCCACAGATGCCATACAAAACAATTATCTTCTTGGAAATAAAGTGTTATAATACAATTTTAAACCAAAGAAGGAAAGATTTCTCTCCACTCAGTGGCCTGAAAGCGGATCTATGTGCATGAGAGGCAGAGTAATGCGGGGATTAAATGGGTGCTACGTAGAGACAGACTGAATGGGTTATAATCCTGTCTCCACCATTTATCACCTATATGACTTTGGCTAAGGTACTTATTCTCTCTGTGTCTCAGTTATCTGGGCTCTGAAATGGGTACAATAATAGCATCCACCTCATTTAGTTCTGCTGAGGATTAAATGAGTCAGAGAATGTAGAGATCTTAGAAGAGTGCCTGGCACATAGTAAGGGATAAAAAAATTAATTGATAGTTATGTCACATAAGTTGAGTAAACTATATGACTGAAAGTGGTAAAAGAGCTAGCTCTTTAAGACTCAGACCTTGTAGAGAACATTGCTTATTAGTTCTCAACTGTTTGCCTGCAATTCTCTGAATGACAGCTCAAGGAAGAAAAAAAGATATAGGGAAAGATTGACTTATGAAATTCAAATAAGTGGCATTTCAAACCACTGTTTAGTTCTTCATCACTGAGAAACAGCTTATTTTTGCATATTTAAGAGATGAAAGACAATGCATACATATTAATTTTAAATTAGGGTTTCTAATGGGGTAGAACTTTTCAAGTAATTTCCAATGGTGGGAAAATGGAGCATTCACGCTCAGGTGAATGTTTTTGTGTTTTAGGGGAGAATAAATTAATTATAGCAATTGAAGGTATACCCATAGCTTCTCACATGTTGAAGAAAAGATATATATATACACACACACACTCACAAATACTGGATGGAAAATAGATCTGATGACCATATTTTTGCTCACTGATTTACCATCTGTGAGGATTTTTAAGATTTCTGGCTTTTGGTTTTTTTTTTTTGGTAACATTGAGATTGCTATTATCAAAATAAAATAATTGTTTGGTTTTAAAGATGCAACACACTATTGGTTTTCCATCCAAAGGTGCTGTCTAAGTATTTCACTTAGCCAGAGTCTAGCAAATCCACTTAATAATTTGTATTTCCCTGAGAAGCAACTCAGATAATGTTCTGCAATAGAATAATGGTCTGTATTAGTAATTAAATCATCAGGCAGTGTTTACACCTAAGTCCAGTAAGCTTCAGTCTCCCAACTGCTAAATCCATGTACAGTGAAGTTATCGGGGATTTGAACAGTGCAGAGTTTGATGTTGTACTTGGTCAGGGCGTATTAATATACTCGGCTGGGAATTCTCTTTCCTTTCTAGCTCTGTAAATCCAACCTCTCCACCCTGGTCTGTTCAAGTACTCCCTAGTCTATGAAGCCTTCCAAGCATTCTGTGCTATTCATCATAATAACCATGATGTTTATGGGGCTACAGGTTGTCAGCAGAGGCGGGATCTTGCAGGGAGGCTGGCAGCCTGTGGCACGTGGTGCATGTGTTACTCCGTTGTGGTGGCGTGCAGTGACAGCTCTCAAGTGAGCAGTGGCTATAGTGTGGGGGGCGGGGGGACGTGTGCCTGGTGTACGTGGTGCACACCTCCTGGGTCATGTACAGCGTCGTCTACACTCGCCTGTGTGCTGGCGATGGCAGTTGCATCTAGCCCTGCCTGGTGTGGAAGCCCAAGCTGCAGCCGAGTGTGTGCACGACCACAGGGTCCAACCTCGGTGCTGAGAACACCGCGGATCTCGTTTTGAATATGGAAGACTTTGACCTGGAGTCCAAATTTGAAGGCCAGTTAGTGTTTCTTTCCCAGAGAAAACCAAAAATACCAGCAGGCTGTAGGCCGACATCTTCGTCATGCTGGCATTCTGCTGTGGCATGAGGGGAAGCAGTGCATCTGGTGAGCCCTCTGACTACCTACATGGTACCCAAAATGGAAGAAGTCCAGCTGCTCGCTAGGGAATCTGCTACATAGCAGATTGAAGCAGAGAAGAAGCCAACAAGTGCCCTGGATGAGCCCATGTCTCGCTGGAGACCAAGGCTAACACTGAACAGGGTGGTGGATGACTTCATCTTCCGTGGGTCCTTTCTGCCTGCAAGTGTGCGTTGGTAGATGTGAAGATGTGAAGATGTGAAGATGTGATCATGTGAAGATGATCCGGCTAGAGAAGACAGTGCACTGTCTATCCTGTTCATCGAACAGCTCGGCAATCCAGTGAAGGACCTCATGGTCATAAACTGCTCCACCACCGAGCTGCCCCTCACCGTGTCCTACGGCAAGATCTCAGGGATGCTCTGCTTCTGGATCCACACGCAAGATGCCATGTACTCCCTGCAGCAGTTGGAGTTTTCAGAGAAAGAAGCTGATGAAATGAAAGGAATTTTTGTTAATACACTTGTATTTCTTAGTGTTGACCTTCTTTGTCAAAGCATTTCACCTTCGTTTTGTTTTCCTGGCATTTAAAAACATCAGTTTCTGGAATAAAAGGAGGAGCATGATTGGGATGTCCACCAAAGCAGTGCTCTGGTGCTGCTTCAGCATGGTGGTCATCTTCCTGTCCCTGTTGGAAGAGCAGATGAGCCTGCTGGTGCTGGTCTTGGTGGGCATTGGAGCCGCCATCGAGCTATGGAAAGTGAAAAGTGCATTGAAAATGACTTATTTGGAGAAGCCTAAGATCTGAGTTTCAGGTTGTCACTTACAGTGAATCTGAAAGGAAAACTGAAGAGTATGAGACTCAGGCCATGAACTACTTGTCTTACCTGCTCTACCCGCTGTGTATCAGGGGTGCTGTCTGTTTGCTGCTGAACATCAAGTATAAGAGTTGCTGTTCTTGGTTGATCAACAGCTTTGTCAATGGGGTATATTCATTTGGCTTCTTCTTCATGATGCCCTGGCTCTTTGTGAACTATAGGATGAAGTCGGTGGCACACCTGCCCAGGAAGACCTTCACCTACAAGGCCTTCAACATCTTCATTGATGATGACTTTGCTTTCATCATCACCATGCCCACCTCCCATGAACTGGCATGTTTCAGGGACAACGTGGTGTTCCTTGTTGACCTCTACCAACAATGGCTTTGTCTGGTGGATAAGAGCAGATTGAATGAATTCTGCAAGTCCTATAAGAAGCCCCAGTGGAAACCCGCTGCAGACTGAGCTCCCAACCTGGGAGTTCACCACACAACAAAACTTGGATTATTGGCTGAGTATTTTTGGACTCTTTTGGTGGAATTTTCTGGACATTACATCTTCTGCATTGCCAAAATCTCTGAACATTTCTCATACATCTCCTGAGGCCCTTTATGTTGTGTTGAGAGGAGCTGGCATCACTTACATTGCACTCCCAATGTGCAAACATATGTCTTAGTCACTGAGCTGTTGGGCACTTGCCATCCTCTTGGCCATTGGCGGCTCTTGGTGCAGGAGTGTATAGTGTGGGTGGGGGCTGCACCATCACCACAGTGTCCCCCCACCCAGCAGGCACTGGAGGCAGGGAGGTATGGATTTCTATTTCAAGTTGTCTGTAAGTGCTCCTTACATAAATTTCAATGCCTCATTAAATCCATTTCGCATAGACTCTGGGATCAAATGGCTTTTTTCCTTTTTGTTTAAAATCTTTTCCTTTAAAATTTGACTATTTTAAAGCTTAATGTATGTATGTTTCTATTTTAAAATAAATTTCTCTGTCTGTAACAAAAGAATGTGGGCATTTCCTCAGAGACTGGAGATGAGCACAAACCTCATATCCTATTGCTAATAAGAAATCTGCTATTGGTCAAGTTCATTTGTGGAGATTCAGATACTGTTGGGGGAGAGTTTGATAGATGGTGGCGTAGGAGGATCCTGAACTTGCCTCCTCCCATGGACACAAGAAATCTACAACTACCTGTGGAACAATTGCCTCTGAGAGAGAGCTGGAAACTGGATAAAAAGAACCTCCACAGCAAGGGACAAACAGACAGACGTGGAAGAGGGAGATACAGCCCCACTGAGGAACATACCACATCCTAGCCATGGCACTTCATGGCTGGGAGTGATCTCACAGGTACGGAGCTTTTCCCAAAGAAGCAGGGGAATTGAGCTCCACGTTAAGCACCCAACGCGTAGACCCAGCATAAGAGAAATGAGATCCCACAATACCTGGCTTTGCTAACCAATGGGGAATATGCCTAGGAAAACTATAGACCTTCAGGGAAAAACCTGTTCTTAAAGGGCCCACGCACAGAGTCAATCGACCCAGAAACCAGCACAAAAACACCAGCTAGAAAAGTGCATAGAACATTGGTAAAAAATACTCACATACTAAGCTTGGAGCACATCCCAGAGAGGCAGGAGGTGGCTGGGCCCATCCCCTAGGGACTGAGAAACTGGCAGCAGCCATTATTGTGACTTAGTTCAGTCGTGCCAACACAGATGCTGGCAGGTGCCATTGGAATCCTTCCTGTAGCCTGTTAATGCGGGGGTCTGCCCTGCCCACTAGAGCACCTGAGGTAATAAGCACCACCAGGCATCAGGAAGCCCACCCCAGGGACCGGCCCTGCCCACCAGCTAGCCTGCAGGTGACCTGTGGGCTCAGGGTGGACTTGTGGGCTTGCAGTGGGCTTGTGGACCTGCAGAGGGCTTATAGGCCTGACCCGGAATTGTGGGCCTACGGCAAACTTGTGCCACTGGCCATTGCAAACAGCCACACAGGGGATCTGCCCCTCCTACCATTGCCTGAAATAATTGGATGCTGCTGTGCCTGGGGCCTGCCCCACCCATCTGTGCTCCTGAGGCAGTTGTCTACTACAGGGCAGCATAACCGGTTCATGCCAGAGGCCTGCCCTGCCCAAAAGTGAGCTGATAACAGCTTTGCACCAGGCAGCTAGCCTCACCTGAAACCTGCCCCACCCACCAACACAGAGGCAGCTGAGCACCACAGGGAGCTGCACCAGGGGCCTACAGCCATTGTGTGCACCTCACTCTAGCAACCAGACACACTGGGGACCTGACTCACTTACCAGCAACACTGCAGTAGTTGTGTGCTATTAGACCACATAGCCAGCCTTACCAGGGGCTTCCCCACCCAATAAAGTGCCTGTAGCAATCACACACTCCTGAGCCTTACAACCAGCTGGCCCAGGGGCCGGCCTACCCTACCTATGTACCTGCAGCAATAGCAACACTACCACAATAGAAAGGCACACACAGCTTACACATGGGACACTCCTGGAACATTTGGTACAGGGGACAAGAGGAGTATGCTGCTGGGCCCCATAAGGCATCTCTTACATACGCCCACATTTCCAAGATCAGGAGATGTACCTCATCTACCTAAGACATAGAAATAAGTACAGAGAAGTAGGCAAGATGAGGAGACAAAGGAATGTGTTCCAAATCAGAGAACAGGACAAATCCTCAGAAAAATAACTAAATGAAACAGAGATAAACAATCTACCTGATAAAGAGTACAAACTAATAGTCATAAGGATGCTCACTGATCTGGGGAGAAGAATAGATGAATACAGTGAGAGCTTCAACAAAGAATTAGAAAATATAGGAAAGAATTGATCAAGCTGAAGAATAGAATAATGGAAGTGAAAAATTCACTAGAGAGAATCAACAGCAAAGTAGATGATGCAGAAGAACAAATCAGTGATCTTGATGAAAGAGTAGAGGAAATCACCCAAACTGAACAGAAAAAAGAATTTAAAAGAACAAGAACAGCCTAGGGGACTTTTGGGACAACATCAAGCATACTAACATCCACATTATAGGTCTCCCAGAAGAAGAGAGAGACACAGGGGCAGAGAATTTATTAGAAGAAATAGTAGCTGAAAACTTCCCTAACCTAAGAAAGGAAACAGACATCCTGGTGCAGGAAGCACAGAGAGCACCAAACAAGATGAGCCCAAAGAGGCCCACACCAAGACACATTATAATTAAAATATCAAGAATTAAAGATAAAGAGAGAGGGCCGGCCCCGTGGCTTAGAGGTTAAGTGCGCGCGCTCCGCTGTTGGCGGCCCAGGTTCAGATCCTGGGCGCGCACCGACGCACCGCTTCTCCGGCCATGCTGAGGCCACGTCCCACATACAGCAACTAGAAGGATGTGCAACTGTGACATACAACTATCTACTGGGGCTCTGGGGGGAAAAAAGATAAAGAGAGAATCCTAAAAGCTGCAAGAGAAAAGCAATAAGTTACATACAAAGGAAACCTCATAAGGCTATCAGCTGACTTCTCAGCAGAAACGTTACAGGGTAGCAGGGAGTGGTACAATATAATTAAAGTGCTGAAAGGAAAAAACCTACAACCAAGAACACTCTACCCAGCTAGGTTATCATTCAGAATGGAAGGAGGGATAAAGAGTTTTCCAAACAAGCCAAAACTAGAGGAGTTCATTACCACAAAACTGGCCTTACAAGAAATGTTAAAGGGACTTATTTAAGTGGAAAAGAAAAGGCCAAAAATAGGAATAAGAAAATTATCAAAGAAAAAATATCACTGATAAAGGGAAATATACTGGAAAGATGGTGGGTCAACCATCTATAAATCTAGTATGAAGGTCAAAGACAAAAGTACTAAAATGATCTATTTCCATGATAAAAGGTTAAGGATACACAAAAATAAAAGATGTAAAATATGATATCAAAAACATAAAATGTGGTGGGGATGAGAGTAAAAGTGTAGGGCTTTTGGGAAGAGGTCAAACTTAAGAGACCATCAATTTAATATAGATTGGGGTTTAAAATTACATAAGTTATTATATATGAACCTCGTGGTAACCAAAAACCAGAAACCTATAATAAATAAACAGACAATAAAGAGAAAGGAACCCAAACATAGCGCTAAAGAAAGCCATCAAATCACAAGTGGAGAGAGCAAAAGAAGAAAGGAACAAAGAAGAACTACAAAAACATCAGAACAAAGTAACAAAATGGCAGTAAGTACATACTTATAAATATTACTTTAGATATAAATGAACTAAATTCTCAACCAAAAGACATAGGGCAGCTAAATGGATTAAAAAAACAAGAACCATATATATGCTGCCTACAAGAGACACACTTCACGCCTGAAGACACTCACAAACTGAAAGTGAAGGGATGAAAAAAGATATTCCATGCAAATGGAAATGAAAAGAAAGCTGAGGTAGCAATACTTATATCAGACAAAATAGACTTTAAAACAAAAACTGTAACAGGAGTCAAAGAAGGGCACTACATAATGATAATGGCAACACTCCATCAAGAGGATATGACACTTGTAAATATCCATGTACTCAACCTAAGAGCACCTAAATACATAAAGCAAATATTAATAGACATAAAAGGAGAAATTAATAGTAATACAATAATCATAGGGAACTTGAACACTCCACTTACATCAGTTATATCAATCATCATCCAAAAAAGATCAATAAGGAAACACTGGCCTTAAATGACAAATTAGACTAGATGGACTTAATAGATATATATACAACATTCCATCCCAAAACTGTGGAATACACATTCTTTTCAAATGCACATGGAACATTCTCCAGGATAGAGTGCATGTTAGGCTGCAAAACAAGTGTCAATAAGTTTAAGAAGATTGAAATAATATCAAGCATCTTTTCTGACCACAATGGTATGAAACTAGAAATCAACTATAAGAAGAAAACTAGAAAGGTCACAAATATGTGGAAATTAAACAAAATGCTACTGAACAACTATGGGGTCAATGAAGAAATCAAAGGAGGAATCAAAAAATACCTGGAGACAAATGAAAATGAAAATATGACATACCAAAATCTATGAGATACAGCAAAAGTGCTACTAAGAGGGAAGTTTATAGCAATACAGGCTTACCTCAAGAAACAAGAAAAATCTCAAATAAACAATCTAACAATACACCTAGAGGAACTAGAGAAAGAAGAACAAATGAAGCCCCAAATCAGTAGAAGGGAGGAAATAATAAAAATCAGAGCAGAAATAAATGAAATAGAGACTAAAAAGACAATAGAAAAGGTCAATGAAACTAAGAACTGGTTCTTTGAGAAGATAAACAAAATTGACAGTCCTTTACAGGGCCTGCCCCATGGCGTAGTGGTTAAGCGCGCACGCTCTGCTGCTGGCGGCCCGGGTTTGGATCCCGGCCACGCACTGATGCACCACTTGTCAGGCCATGCTGTGGCGGTGTCCCAGATAAAGTGGAGGAAGATAGGCACAGATGTTAGCCCAGGGCCAGTCTTCCTCAGCAAAAGGAGGAGGATTAGCATGGGTGTTAGCTCAGGGCTAATCTTCCTCATACACACACAAAAAAATTGACAAACCTTTAGCTAGACTCGCCAAGAAAAAAAGAGAAAAGGCTCAAGTGAATAAAATCAGAAGTGAAAGAGGAGAAATTACAATGGATACCACAGAAATATGAAGGATTATAAGAGAATACTACAAAAAGCTGTATGCCAACAAATTAGATAATCTAGAAGAAATGGATAAATTCTTAGAATTATACAGCCTTCCAAAACTGAATCAAGAAGAGACAGAGAATCTGAATAGACTGATCACTAGTAAGGAGATCGAATATTAATCAAAAACCTCCCAAAAAATAAAAGTCCAGGACTGTATGGCTTCCCCAGTAAATTGAACCAAACATTTAAAGAAGATTTAATAGCTTTTGTACTCAAACTCTTCCAAAAAATTCAAGAGGAAGAGCCATTTCCTAACTCATTCAATGAAGCCAACATTACCCTGATAACAAAACCAGGCAAGGACAACACAAAAACGGAAAATTATAGGTGAATATCGCTGATGAACATAGATGTAAAAATCCTCAACAAAATATTAGCAAATCAAATTCAATAATACATTAAAAGGATCATAGACTGCGATCAAGTGGTATTTATTCCAAGGATGCAGGGATGGTTCAATATCTGCAAATCAATCAACATGATACACCACATTAACAAAATGAAGAATAAAAATCACATGATCATCTCAATAGATGCAAAGAAAGCATTCAACAGGATACAGCATCCATTTATGATAAAAACTCTAAATAAAATGGGTGCAGAAGAAAAGTACCTCAACATAAGAAAGACCATGTATGCAAACCTACAGCTAACATCATACTCAATGGTGAAAAACTGAAAGCTATCCCTCTAAGAACAGAAACCAGATGAGGATGCCCACTTTTGCCACTCTTACTTAACATAGTATTGAAAGTCCTAGCCAGAGCAATTAGGCAAGTATGCTAATTAGGCAATTAGCAAGAGATGCAAATTGGAAAGGAAGAAGTAAAACTGTCACTATTTGCAGATGACATGATTTTATATATAGAAATCCTTAAAGAATCCACCAAAAAACTTTTAGAAATAATAAATGCATACAGTAAAGTTGCAAGGTAAAAAATCAACATACAAATATCAGTTGTGTTCCTATACACTAACAATGAACTAGCAGAAAGGGAAATCAAGAATACAATCCCATTTACAATTGCAACAAAAAGAATAAAATATCTAGGAATAAATTTAACCAAAGAGATGAAAGATCTGTACACTGAAAACTATAAAACATTATTGAAAGAAATCAGAGACGACACAAAGAAATGGAAAGATATTCCATGCTCATAAATTGGAAGAATTAATATAATTAAAATGTGCATACTTCCTAGAGCAATCTACACATTCAATGCAAGCCCCATCAAAGTCCCAATGACATTTTCATGTAAATAGACAAAGAATCCTAAAATTCATATGGAACAACAAAAGACCCCGAATAGCCAAAGCAATCCTGAGAAAAAACAATAAAGCTGGAGGTATCACACTCCCTGATTTCAAAATATACTACAAAGCTATATTAATCGGAACAGCATGGTACTGGCACAAAAACAGACACATAAATCAATAGAACAGATTTGAGAGCCTAGAAATAAACCCACACATCTATGGGCAACTAATCTTCGACAAAGGAACCAAGAACATATGCTGGAGAAAGGACATTCTCTTCAATAAATGGTGTTGGTTTGCCAACACCACGTGCAGCCACGTGGTGTTGGACAGCCACGTGCAAAAGAATGAAGGTAGACCATTATCTTAAACCATACACAAAATTAACTCAAAATGAATTAAATGCTTGAATGTAAGACCTGAAACCATAAGACCCCTAGAAGAAAACATAGACAGCACTCTCTTTGATATAGGTCTTAGCAATATCTTTTTGAATATCATGTCTCCTCAGACAAGGGAAACAAAAGAAAAAATAAACAAGTGGGACTACATCAAACTAAAAATCTTCTGCACAGCAAAGGAAACCATCAACAAAACAAAAAGACAACCTAATAATTGAGAGAAGATATTTGAAAATGATGTATCTGATACGGGGTTAATATCCAAAATATATAAAGAACTCAATTCAACCACAAAAAAATAGACAACCGAATTAAAAAATGGGCAGAGGATCTGAACAGTTTTCCAAAGAAGATATACAGAAAGCCAACAGGCACATGAAAAGATGTTCAACATCACTAATTATTCGGGAAATGCAAATCAAAACTACAATGAGATATCACCTCACACCTGTCAGAATGGCTATAATTAACAAGACAAGAAATAACAAGTGTTGGAGAGGATGCGGAGAAAACATTCCCAGTGCTGGTGGGAATGTTAACTGATGCAGCCACTATGAAAAACAGTGTGGAGATTCCTCACAAAATTAATAATAGAACTACTATATGACCCAGCTATTTCACTTCTGAGTATTTATCCAAAGAACACAGAAACACTAATTCGAAAATATATGTCCACCCCTATGTTCATTGCAGCATTATTCACAATAGCCAAGACTTGGAAACAACGTTAAGTGACAATCAGTGGATGAATGGATAAAGAAGATGTGTTATTGATAGATAGATAGATAGATAGATAGATAGATAGATAGATAGACAGACAGACAATGGAATACTACTCAGCCATAAAAAAGATGAAATCTTGCCATTTGCGACAACATAGATGGAACTTGAGGGCATCATGCTAAGCAAAATAAGTCATACGGAGAAAGCCAAATACCATATGATTTCACTCATATGTGGAAGATACAAAAAGCAACAAACAAATATCTAGGTATAGAGAATAGATTGGTGGTTACCAGAGGTGAAGCGGGAAGAAGGATGGGTGAAAGGGGTAGAAGGGCACATGTGTATGGTGATGGATTGCCATTAGACTTTGAGTGGTGAACATGACATAGTCTACTCAGAAATCAAAGTGTAATGATGTATGCCTGAAATTTTTATAATGTTATAAACCAATGTTATCTCAATAAAAAATTAATTTAAAAATCATGTTTTGGTATGTTTATTATCTTACTACTAATGCCATTATTTCTAATATTACCTATTAACATAGCTATCATCATCACGTTCTTCGTCGTCAATATTTATTGAGTGCTAAATGTGAGCAAGCTCTATGCTAAAGGCCTTACGTCCATCATTTTATTTAATCATCTCAATAGCCCTCTGTGAGATATGTGCTATTTTATTCTCTATTTATGGAGACTTGGAAAGTATAAATACTTACCCAAATTCACACTGCAAATAAAAGAAGAACTGAAACTTTAAACCCAAGCAGCCTAACTTCAAAGATCTAATTTCTTAACCACTGTGCTTTACTGCCCAACATTACAAATGAAATATTAGGTAGTTAGCTTTTAATTTTTCTATATTTTTCTCCCTCTTTGCAAACTTGTCTGTAGCTGTGACATCTGTTTTTTCCAAATATCTTTTTTCCCTTTCTTCCTTGGAATTGGAATCTTTCAGTTTTAGCTAGGCACACGGCCATCAAGAATAAGGACGCTATGTCCTAAATTTCTTCTGCATCCGTGTGAGTAAGTCTGGCTAATGAGATCTCAATAAAATTTTTCCTTAAAAAGGAGAAGGTGTGTCATCCTTTGTTCGTTTCTTCACTCTCCCAGCTGGATTTGAGTCCTGGGGCTGGCACTGGATTAGCCATCTCAGAATATGATTTGGAAGCCACATGCTAAGGATGGTAGAGAAGCAGTCCAGAAGGACCCTGGGTCCTTTACACTGTGCCACACCGAACAGCCCTAAACCAACTCTTTCCTGGCTTATCTTATACAACAGAAATAAATTTCTGTTGTATTTCTATCTCAGTTATTTTGGGTTTTTGATCTCTTAAATCCGACCTAATCCTACCTAATACACTCTTGGAGGGCAGAGAGTCTTTTATACAAGTATGAATTCTCCTAACATTTAAAAAGGTACTTGATAAATATCGTATCGTTTTATGGTAATTATAGATTTCCAAATGTGTCCAAGGTCTAAAATCATGAAAATCCCACTAAGTCTATTATACATAAATCTAAAACTGTAGTATACTTGAAACCCTCAGAATTGGATAGTTTATTAGGCTAAGGTTTATTTTGCAGGCACTCCAGTCACTTCTTTCCTATTAACACATGATAGAGTTGATATAAAATGCTATTATACATAGCTGGGCACACTCCCAGTGCTGACAGAATAAGGAAAAGCTACATTAAAGAAAGGTCCCCTTTCTGAATTAATGTCATCTCTTGTTATAGCAATCTTAACTCACATTGTTATAGTAAAGAACCTGTCAGCAATTACTATACAAATCCTCTTTTGTGTGTGTGTGTGTGTGAGGAAGGTCAGCCCTGAGCTAACATCCATGCCAATCCTCCTCTTTTTGCTGAGGAAGACTGGCCCTGAGCTAACATCTATTGTCAATCCTCCTCCTTTTTTTTTCCTTTTTCTCCCCAAAGCCCCAGTAGATAGTTGTATGTCATAGTTGCACATCCTTCTAGTTGCTGTATGTGGGACGCCACCTCAGCATGGCCGGACAAGCGGTGCGTCAGTGCGCGCCCAGGATCTGAACCCAGGCCGCCAGTAGCAGAGTGCGCACTTAACCGCTAAGCCACGGGGCCAGTCCCCTACAAATCCTCATTTTAGTAGTCGTGCACACTCTTGTTCACTTAATCAAAGTTATCGTGATACAGCCTTACAAAAGGAATCTTCTGGAAGTTAGTACAAACCAACTCAAGAGGGAAGCCAGTCCAAGAATCACCTTCCAACAAGAGCTATCAATGATACAGAGCTGAGATGCTAAACAAGAGAAGAAAGTGCACCATAAAATTCTTAAAGAGCCAGCCTTATACAGCTAAGTGCTGCTTTTGTCCTGAGAATGTTGTCTAATACGTTACTTTGTCAGAATATATGACAATCTTGTATAGAATAAAATGAGAACAGAATTCATATTCCATTGTTTCTTCTTTTATTTACTAACTCAACCTTTTAATAAATATTTTCCAATCCCTTAGGCTAGGCGCTAGTCTCACCTCTGGTAATAGACAAACAATATTGACAGAAATTGGGTCTGCCTGGAGCTTACTTTCTTATGGAGGAAGGCAGACAATAACCACCAGCAATTGAAAAACTAAGATATTTTTAGATAGTGGTTAAGGTTAACAAGATATTGAGATTGAAAGTGATTGGAGACCAGGGGAAGTCAGGTCACATCGCTCTGAGGATCTGTGATTTGAGCTGAGACCTCGATGACAAGATATGCCAATCTCATGACAATTTGGAGGAAGAGCCATGTAGGCAGGGGAAATAAGAAGTGCTCAGGCCTTCGGGCTAGAAGAAGCTTCAGTGATTCAAGAGGTTGGAGATAACTTCAAAGCTTCTGGAGCAAAGTGGGAAAGGAGAGGGTGGTGGTGCTAAGATCAGAGGGCAGGGCAGGGCTGGATTGTGTAGGACCGTGAGGGTTGTGGTAAGACGTTTGAATTTTATTCTCAGTGCTTTCAGCATGAGAGGCAGTGGAAGTGACAATTTTATGTTAGAGACCTATTCTTCTTTGGCTGTCTGCAGCTTCCAACTTAAACTTAGAAATAGATTTTTAGGATGTGAACTCCTAAGTTCTCATATCTTCATAAGTTGTGACCATCATTGCCAGAACTTGTCTGGTATTTCACAAGTGCTCATGTTAATGGGAATATGGAGGCTGAAATAAGTTATACATTCTTGTGACCTATGATAAATCATGAATCTTACTCATTATGAGCCTCTTTTTATTCATACTGAAAGCATACAGAAATAGTAAACTCAGCCTCACCTGTCAGTAATATATTAAGTTGATTAAATATTGATTTTTAATTTTAGATCTGTCACTTCTTATTTAATAATACTTCAGATTTGTCTTTTCCTATGTATTACTCTGCATATCCGTTTTTTAAAACATACCTTTGAAAAGCTGTAGTAAACTACTAAATACAAGGATAGGAGTGGGCACATCAAGAAACAGTAACAGCAATTGTATGTTTGTGAAAATGTTCTTATATTGTTTGCAAAGTACGTTGTGCTCATTGGACTTAACGTTGTGGAATTAAGCATAAGAGGCAGGTACTCTGCTTTGTTTGCAGGATCTAAGTCAGAGACAGTAAATACACATTCATGTCACCTGCTCTTGTAAGGAACACAGACATCACCAATCAACTTGCTCCTACAGACCCCGGCCTCAACCTCAGAATCCTTTTCATCACTGTGTTCTAGGCTGCCACTACTCATCAATGAGTTGTCAAGAGAAACTAGCCCATCAGTCGCCTTTGCCTTAAACTAACAAGGAGCAAAGAAGATACACATCTTTCCAGGTATGAAAATTCTCTGTTCATTTCTCACAATAGAGGATAACTTATAAAGAACATGGACATGCAGGACTTAGGGTAAGATAAATAAAATGCTTGACATATAGGAAGTGTTTAATGAATATTAGATTCCATATTTTTCCTAGAAACCTAAATGATACTATTTTGGTCTCAGAGGTCCACAAAGTTTCTACTCTCAAATGACCCTTTCCATTCTCATTATAAATAGTACCTGGACTCTTATTTAAGGGAACATCCAAAGGAGAATACACACACACACACCCCAAACTTACTTGTTATGATTTTAAGTCAGAACTTTATTGCTTTTGTCCAAATGGCTGTACAAGACTTAGAAATACTAAGAACACTGTGATCTTTAAAATAAGTTCTATAGAAGAGAGAAGGAAGGAGGAAGAAGTGAGAAAAAGGCCATTGATTTGGGTGAAGAATAAGGAAAATAAATTTTGAGTTTGTTTGCAATATTTGGGCAAAATATTAAAGATTTATTTTTATAGTAATATATTAAAAAATAAGATTCTAGCATAAGTCATTGGGCATAAAATGCCATCTACACCTTGTGTGGTTTCTATTACAGAGGAATTAAAAACTTGGGTTGGTATCCATGCTAATTTCATTGTTCAAAATGCTTTTTTGTACCGGGATATATTTCTATATAATTTGTATAACTTTTTAAAAGTATCTTCAGTAGTAAAGGCTGAATTAAAAGCAACCCTTCTTATCTATGTTTCCTGTTCCTAAGTTTTATTTTACTTTGTTAGAGCCTCTTGAACGTTATGGTTCATAGCATCTGAAAAAATAGACTCCCAGCTCCATACCAAGAAATGTTAATTAAGAGAGTCTGTGATGGGGTGAGATGGAGGAGGAGCTCATGTTGGAATTTTCTAGTAGCTAAGAGACATGCGGTAATTCACAAATAATGTTATTTTATTTGTTTTTAGTCACATTTTTGCATTTGTTTTAGAATTTCAATTAATTTTAAATAATGGTATCCTACTTCAAAATGAGGAATGGGTTAAAAATAAATTGATTCAGAAATGCAGCACCTTGAGAGGAGACAACAAGTCTTATTCATTTTTGAGCCCTGAGTTTCGTGCTGGACACTCAATAAATGTTGAATAATGAATAATCTAAATGAAGCTTTACCTTTTAAAAAATGAAATGACTTCCCTCTAAATGTAAATATAAATGCAAAAAGGTACCTCTGTAGATTTTAATTTCCCTATAGACTTCCCAACTGCAACAGCTGTTTTATATACAGGAATATTGGTCTTACTCACTAACTCTGACCCTGAAAATGTCTGTGACAAATAACTGAGCTCTCTAATAGTTCATAATGACCCTGTCCTCCGAGCAGAACTAATCAGCAATTTGGAATCAAATCGGCAATTCTGAAAATGAGACATTGCTCATATTGATTTCTTATGTGGTTATCATCTTTATATTAAAGACGACACTTGTAATATGTTAGCATCAATCAATATTATGAATAAACTTTCAAACCATAGGGTTTGATGATTTATGGTTATTGTGATGTTAATTTCTTTTTAACCCCTAGTGCCAATGTTTGCAGTGAGAAAGATAATATTACACTGGGAAACTCATAATTCCACTTAAATTTATAATATTTAAGTATTATTTTGTTTTTACCCCCCCTTTGAATTGTTTACAGTAATCTAATGAGCTTCCCACCTATATTATGCTTTAAAATGTTATTTAATACAAATTATAAAATTTTCCATACTCATTGTGTTGACTGATGGTGCATATAAAAGTCTTGAAAAGATATTTTTAAAAGATCTTAATAGTTATTTTTTGTAGGAAAAAATCTGTATTCCTCCATAAATTGTAGAAAATATCTGAACCTGTTAGCTTATTTATAGAGAGCAAGGAGTTCAAGGCCATGAAATAACTCTCACGGGGACAGTTAGCATCACATGGAGAAAATCTCTTGAACAGCTTGCAACTCAAATCCTAAACCACTAACCCAAAGACTAACACTGCTATTCAGAGAGATGATTAAGTTACAGAGCTTAACTGGCTTAATACAATTTCACCAACATGAGTTCTGAAAAATAATAAAAGATACAACTTATAGTTGGGTCAGCAAAGTGTTGCCTTCGTATTTGATACCCATTTTTAAAGTGTCATCTATTTTATTTTATTTTATTATTTTTTAAAATTTTTTGTTTATTGCAGTAACATTGGTTTATAACATTGTATAAATTTCAGGTGTACATTGTTATACTTCTATTTCTGCGTAGATTACATCATGTTCACCACCCAAATACTAATTACAACCCATCACCACACACATGTGCTGAATTAATCCCTTTGGCCCTCCTCCCTCCCCTCTTTCCCTCTGGTAACCACCAATCCAATCTCTGTCTCTATGTGTTTGTTTGTTGTTGTTATCATCTACTACTGAATGAGGGAGATCATATGGTATTTGACCTTCTCCCTCTGACTTATTTCATTAAAGTGTCATATATTTTAAATGATTACAAATCCAAATCACAAATGGCCTAGGTACTAAAACAATGTTAATGCACTCTTTCATAGTGAATAAATTTGTCTATGGGAAGTCAGTCTAGATATGTGCTACTGATCTGTGGCTACCCATCTCCCTCAGGCAAAGTTTGATTTCAAATACAAGACAATTAATCTCTTTAGTCTTTCTTTCCTGATAGCCAAGTGACTTTGAGCTAATGGTCTATAACTTGTAATAAGTAAAAGAATAATTGTCAGGTTTGTTTTCTATTCAATTCAAAAAATGATTTTTCTGTAAATTCTTACAGTGTGTCTAGGTAAGAGCTAAATCAGGATGTATTTCTTATTATTGAAAACATCAAAGTTTAAGAGCATCTATTACTCATCGTAACAATATCTTTTTAGTTATTTTTTCTCTTAAAAATTTAAAATTTAAAACCTATCTCTAAACTTCACGTAGACTCTATTACTTTTTATATTCAGGGATGTGCTTAATTTATATGTCTTTTTTAACAATGCAAATAATTCTTTATAATTTGCTCAAGTTTTATTGTCACTGTATTTTATTACATTTTCATTAATTGTTCTCAAAGGATGTTTGAGTAACTGTAAGGTACTAATTTGAGAATCCTAGCAAAGTGCCTTAGAGGATTGTGAGGGGTTGTCAAAGTCAAACTGGAAGGAAACAGCATTTTGGATTGTGCTCTTTGTCAGTTAAGTCACATCCCATTGATCTCCCAAAGCATAATGGAAACAGGTGTAATCCCTATCACATGTCACAGTCGTGCTCATTTTGTGAAAATGTCCCCATCAAGAAAGTATTAACAATTTACCTGAGAAGATCCCTCAAGATATTTGGTTTTGTCTATGAAAAGAGTAAGGAGTTCCCTTCAATGGAGCATCACATGCAAATTCATTGATAGTATTTAAACAGAGTTTTAAAAATATAAATTGTGGGGCCGGCCTGGTGGCGTAGTGGTTAAGTTTGCATGCACCGCTTTGGAGGCCTGGGGTTCACAGGTTTGGATGCCGGGCATCGACCTACATGCCACTTATCAAGCCATGCTGTGGCAGGTGTCCCACATATAAAGGAGAGGAAGATGGGCACGGATGTTAGCCCAGGGCCAATCTTCCTCAGCAAAAAGAGGAGGATTGGCAACAGATGTTAGCTCACGGCTAATCTTCCTCACTGAAAAAAAAAATTGTGCTTGGCATTGCTCTCTGAATGCTTTTTAGCATTCAGGAATCTATGTGGCAGAAACTATCTTGATTATGTTCCATAACAAGAATATGTCAGAGATGTTACTGAATCTTACAAATCACTAGGTTGGAATAACTAGTACCTGAAGCTGGCCATCTTTATTTCAAGTGGCACATACAAATACTGTGGATAACTGATGTTTTAGAAATTATTACCCCATATACTTTTTAGTACCAAGTTTCTTCTTTGGTATATTATAATCCATTGCAACTCAAAGTTATGAAATAAATTAATTTTTAAAAAAATCATGATCCTTCAGAGGCCAAGTTTCTGGCTCCTCTTTCAAAGGTTAAGCATATTGACGACATAATCACTTATGAATATTGTGAAGATGTATAATGGAGATGTGGCAAATACATAATACTTTATCATAGAACCCATAAAAGTACAATATTTGTCAAAAGTGGAAGGTTTTTTGTGCCAATTTACAATGAGGGTAAGGAGATAGTGCTGTAGGGACAAGAAACTTTTGAATCAAGGAAAATGATGTCAATGGAAAAACAGTATTTCAAATTCGTAGTGCTGAAGTTGATTCATAAAGTGATTTCCTTTTTTCAATCAAGCATCAATAGCATCAAATTCAGTTAGTAACATGTACAAGCGTTCCTTTGTGAATTGAGAAATATCTTTATTCAATTTGACATATTCCACTCATTCTTAGTCAATAGCTCCCTCTTTAGACTTATGAGAGTTATCAACATTTATTTATTCCTTGGAAAATCAAATTTACAGGGACTTTTGTGTAGGTACCTGTTGCAATCTAGCCACTATGTTAGTTTTGGAACAAAAAATTCTACTTGTGGAACAAATAAAATCTCTGGAAATAAGTTGAAAATAAATTATATTCGTAAATTGCTGAAGTTGGAATAAAAGTTATGCTTAAATAGATTAATTTGATACTTATATATAATGATTCCAATGGCAATAAAACCTAAACATTTAAAATACTATAGTCTATTTTAAATCCAGCTGATGAATTAATGTATCAAACTCTAAGCTTTTGGGGTCATTTTTAAATTTGGCCATCTTTTATTTTCTTATTTGTTGGCTTTCTCAGCATGTTTTCGTCATCCTTTTGCTCAGCATGAGCACAACTCTACAAGGTTATATTCCTAGTATGGAATTGGGTCAGCTTCTCTTAGGTTCAGCGATTGTAGGTTTCTATCATCAACTGGAATATTCCTTATTAAAATCTGAAGCCATTATTATGCTCAGTTGATAAGGTTGTTTCTCTCTCTCTCTCTCTCATTTCAGTACCCTGTTTGTTTCCCCAAATTAGAAATCTAATAGATTTTGGAGAATTTTTTTAAATTTGAAAAATGTCACAGAACTCCCAAAAGGAGATAAAATAAAAATCACTATTCATTATACCACCATACAAATATAACCACACAATATTTAATAAACTTCCTTTGGCCTGTTGTTGTATCATGTATATTTTTATAAAATTGGGTGAAGCTAAAAATATGGTTTTACACTTTTTCCAAAAAATCAATATTAGAACAAGAGCCATTAATGATACATTATATGCATTTCCCTCATGTAATTAAATATCTTTTAAAAATACCATTGGAAATTTCTGAATATTTTATCAAATGAAAATACCAAACTAATTTAGACATTGTTGCATATTTAGAATACTGTTGCAATGACTACCTTTACACCTATATCTTTGAATGGCTTATTGATTATTTCCTTGCTTTCCTGGAAGTGAAATGGTTGAGTGGAAGGGAAGACACCTTTGATATAGTGCCAAGTAGCTTTTCAGAGTGGCTGTACAAAGTATTATGCCTACACAGAGATACCGATTTGAATGATTTAAGATTGATCATTTTAAGCTAGAGTTTACCAAGTTCTCGTCTCCACACCCACACCTCCCTACATCCCCCCGCCAACTACAGTAAATATCTTATTGACTATATGTGTATGTATGAACACACTGCTTTAAAAAGAAGAGAAAATTCAAATCTCTCCTAGAAGTAGATAATAGGTATCCTTGTGGCATTTAACTGAGGTGTTTCCAGTTATTATTTAATTTGCATTTTAAAAGCATTTATTATAAGTTAATGAATCAATTGCTACTCCAGGGAATATTTAATAAGATTTATTGCCTTATAAAATTTGTATGGCTCTCAGCTAAATAACCGAGATTATAATTATTAGCAGTTACATAATTACATTTGTGGTAATTCTAGAGATGACCAAATATAGGATTAACTTTCTACATTTTATATAGAAAGGAATGGCTTTACCATGATTTTAAAACATATTCATAATGTCAAAGCACCTGTATTTATTTTTTTTAATTTGAAAGGTATTAAAAAATCTATTAACTAAAAATATAAGCCATTCATAATAGCAGCAGGGCAGACAATTAATTAGAAAATGTTAAAATCCAAAGAGTTTAAAATGCCATGTTGTCCAACTAATCTATAGCTACCCCCACCTGGAAGATGGAAGTTTCCTAACCTTTGACAACTGGTCTTCTCAGTGTTTTACAAGCTGCTCTCAGGCCTCTTCTCATCCATTCTATATTCCAGCTTACCTGGCTCCAGGAGCATGAGCGGCTCTACCACTTAATTGAAGGCATTTTCCCTTCCCTACATGGCCCCCTTCCTCGTCTCCTTTTCCCCTGGTCCAACTGCTGCTGTGAAACCCAACAATATCACTTCCTCCATGACACCTTCACCGTCATTGTCTCCTCTTAACATTGCCTTCCTGATCTTTCATAATATTTGATCTTATCTGATACTTTCCTGTTCCTATTCCTTCTGCCTAGTAACCCATTCCTCGTTTATCTGAGAGAGGTGCATCATGATGTGGTGTGAAAGCCTTGGCCACGTGTCTTGCTTTGGCCAATGAGATATTAGCAAATGTGACACAAGCAGAAGCTTGAAAAGCACTTGCCCATTACCCCTCCCTTGCTGCTGGAAACTCTTCCACTACCACTCTTTCTGCTTACCTCAAGGGTGAATGACCACACGGATCAGAGATGGGTCATCTCAGTTAATGCTCCCCCTTCCTCTCATACCAGCCCCCGCTCCCGCACCAGACTATCGGCCAACTAGCTGCAGCCACGTGAGTGTCCCAGGAGAGACAAGCAGAAGACCTTCCCTGCTGAACTGGTCCAATTTGCTGGCATATAGAATCATGGGCAAATAAAATGGATGTTGTTTAACTCACTAAGTTTTGAAGTATTTTTTTTTATTCAGCAATAGATAACTGTTACAATTATCTGCCTAACCCCTCAGACCTGTTTCTTCACCTATAAAATGAAGATTCTAACCCCCTGTTGGTTGGTCCAAATGACATAGTTTAATATCCTAGCCCTTGGAGTATAGCATCTAGACTCACACTGTCTAATTTCAACCTTGGCCCCAACATATCTAACTGGCTTTCCTTTTTCCAGTTTCCTTAAAATAAAAAAATTATTTAAGATCTCTGTGCCTCAGTTTTCTCACTTGTAAAAATGCATATAACAACAATACCTGTGTGTCAATTAGGAGTTTTTTGCTGCAAGTGACAGAAAACCTGCTTTAAATTCGCTTAAGGAAAATAAGAATATGGCTCAGTTCATTGAAAAATGAAAGGGTTGCCTGTTGTCAGGCATGTCTGCTTTCAGAACTTTAAACACATCATTAGAATGTTCTCTCTCTCCATGTATCAGCCACTCTTCTTCATGTTGCTAGCATTGTTAGTCTTCATGAAGTATTGAGATGGCCACCAGCACCTCTACATCTGTAACATTTCAGGTCAAGTCCAGAGAAAGAGGAAAGACTCTCAGAAACACCTACAAAAGTCTTGTTAGCTCTGGTTAAGTTGTGTGCCTATCACATGGCCAGAGAAACAAAATTTTGATTGTACAATTCTGAGCCGTGTGATCAACCTGGGACCTATGGTTAGGAGTCAATCACTGGTGTCACAGAGACTAATGGTGGAGGACATGGTGATTATCCTGAGGAATACTACGTGATGAAGGCCAGTTGATAAAAGCAATGGATACCTCTGCCATTTGTCCCCTAGAAAATAGTTAAATGAGCCACTGAATGTAAATGCCTAGTGCTGAGGATGCCATATAGTAAGAAAATAAATATCATCTGTAAATATTAATATGAACACACACAAAAAAGCACCAGGTATTCCATATCTGGGCTGTGGTGATGTTTACATAAATTTACACGTGATAAAATTACCTAGAACTAAATACACACACACACACACACACACACACACATACACACACACACACGAGTGCATGTATAACTGGTGAAATAAGGTCTGAATAAGATCAGTGTTGATTTCCTGCTGTGATATTGTACTATAGCTATGTAAGATGTTGCCACTGGGAGAACTGGGTGAAGAGTATACAGTCTCTATTATTTCTTACAACTACATGTGAATCTATAACTATCTCAAAATAAAAACTTAAAAAAAAGCACCAAGCATAGAATCTGACATATAGTTGACATGAAGGGCAGTTATAGTCATTATCTGAAATCTAAAGTAATGAACTTCTTTCCTTAAAAACACAACTTCTAACCTCCTTCAAGAAGTCTTCCTGTTTTCCCCAGTCAGAACCAATTTGTCTGTCTGAAGGACTCTATTTCAAAGAATGTCATTGTTGCACTAATCAAGGACAACTGAGTATCAGAGTTCTCCGTCTCAGTAAATTATGAGCTCCTGGAAGGCAAGGAATATCTTATTTTTACTTATTTATTCACTTATTTATTCATTCACATTTTGTATTTTTCCATATCTCTTAGCACCGGTGTGTTCTCATATTGGACTTGCAGAAAAATGCTGATTTGATATTCACATGAGCATACAATTTTCATGATTGTGATGATTATCAAAACAAGACACTAGACATGTTTCTTAATTGTACTTATGTCAGAACTGTTGTACAGTGGCTAATTTTTTCTGAATCAGATTGTCTTTGGGAGTTTTCTTATCAGTGTTCAAAGAGACTCTGGAGATAGGAGATACCTATGAAAAAGGGCTTTATTTTACAGGAGCCTGGGGATCTGAGATTAGCTATTGAATGATCATCACAGCAGAGCTTCAATTTCCTTTTTATTTAGGTGTTGTGGGTTTCTGTAATAGAAATTTTAAGTAGAAAGGAGTTCATGATCTCCTCTTAAGGAGTTTGTGATTCAAGTGAATTTTTGGAAGGAGTGGAAAAAAAAAAAAAAAAAAGAGCCAAGTGAGTTTTTAATAGAGGATTACTCTTCCAGAAGTCGACTATAATTCTCAAATATATAGGTTCCCTGACCATCGCTGAGTGAACAGATAATAGCCTGTTTGGGAGCGTTCGCTTTTGTTCAGTGAAGGGCATTCCGTCCTCCCACCACCCAGCCTTTTCTTGTTCATCACGCCCACCAAATAAGAGTGATGCCAAGTTCACAAATAGAAAGCAAGACCATTAACATATCAAGCACTTCCAAGATCAAAACACTGCATACGGCATGTGTGTTTTAACGAAAATCTAGACACAGAAGCAGCTGAAGTCTGCTTTGTGAGTTTCTAAGATGAAAGTGCGATTTCAATGAAAAAAGAAACTTTTAACACTCGAAGTAAAAATTGCTTCTTATGTTTAGTGCCAATTAGTTTCCTATGTTACGATGTATATCATTGCCAAACTACTTTTCGGAGGGTGATGGAGTATGCATTCGTCTGTCTGAATTTCCTTTTTGCCTAGGGGAATCCACCTGTTATGGTCTGGTTCCTGCTATAAACTGCCTTAAAAGTTGGTCATTTCGTTTATGTGGAACTCATTCCTCTTGGGGACTGGTGTTTCTGGTGGCCTTATCTGTTACCCCTTGGTTTTGCATTTCTTCAGTTGATGGCTTTGAAGCTAATGTTATTGATCACCGTGGTAGCATGGCTCACTGTCCTGGGGAAAATGAGATTACTGACTCCGTTTCCTTTTGCCTAGCATATGCTGTGATGAGCTCATATATTTCTTCCCCTTTCTTTAGTGTTTCCTTTTTCTACTTACCTTTCTGACACCTTTCTTATAGAGGCAGGGAAATATAATCTCAAGCATGAAGGGATGGGTGATTACAAAAGAAAGGGAAAATTTGGAGGCTGGGGAGTTTCATCATTTGTCCTAGCAAAAAACTGCATTAGTTTTCTACAAACTTAGTGGTTTAAATCAACATATATTTATTATGGCCCAGTTTCTAGGGGTAGGGAGTCCAGATGTGGCTTAGCGGGATCCTCTACTCAAGGTCTAAGAAGTCTGCAATCAAGGTATCAGTTGGGAGGTCACTCTCAGCTGATGCTCAGAGTCCTTTTCCAATCTTATTTGGGATATTAGCAGAAATCAGTTCCTTGTGGTTGTAGGGCTGAAGTCCTCAGCTCTCAGAGGCTGCCCTCTTCATAAACGGTTCACATCAGACCTGTTTGCTTTCTTCCATCAGGCAAGAAAGAATCTCTCTACATCTTCACCTTCTTTTAAGGGCCCACTTGATCAGGTCAGGCCCAGCCAGTATCATCTCCCTTTTGATTAATTCAGAGTCAGCTGATGAGTAACAATCACAGGAATGATATCCCCTCACGTTTCCAAGTCTTACCCACTCTTAGGGGAGGAGGTTATACAAGGGTATGAGTCATTGGGTGTCATCTTAGAATTCTGCCCACCACAGGGGCAATACCTGTCTTGTTCAGCTCTCCCTGCTCCTTAGAGCTGAACCAGGCACGTGACGTACAAATGTAAAAATTTACCAAAAAAAAAAAAAAAGAATGAATCACTCTCCTCATGTTTTGAATTATGACAAGAAATAAAATTGCAAGTTCATTGTTATTGATTACTTATCTTACAGATGAATCATTCCATTTGCACTGACAGGTCTCCCAGATTTCTGACAATGGCTTGGTATAAATATTTGACACTCTAACACAGAGCGATTTAGGTGATGTCTGGAATGATTAGCTGGTACATTTTAAAAATGCATTTTGTTAAGGGGAGAAAGCCAGTGGATGCTTTTCATTCTTCAAAACTAACATCCATCTCCAGTTGCAGATTCTGTTATTCAATCACTAGAGAAAGAGGAGTGGCTGTGTGTGTTCAATTCTCTAGTTTTTACCTGTTTGCATGCTGGCAGCTGACAGATACACCGTGTTTTTGAAAGCCGCCTTAATATTTTCCGGTGCCTCCTTTTTTCTTAAGGCTCGTGGTTCAGCATGTGGGGACTAGGTTTCTGCTTTCATAACTTGCAGAAGGAATCAAGTCCTGAGCTCTATTTCAGATGTTTGATATTGCTTTGAGTTGTAGACTTGGTTTTAGAGAAATAGCTACAGAAAATGATCACATTAGGAAATAGAGCAATCTTTTGGTGAGAGATGCTTAGGGGACACATGCATACATATTTTCTTCATATTCAAATATATATTTCATGCTCGCATATAGTTTATGTTATATATTCAACATGAGTATATTTCATATTCTTATATATCTCCACAGAGATCATTCATATACGTATGTTAGTGAGTGTATGTGTATGTGTTTTACACAACTTAGTAGAAGTGTGAGTCTCACTAAAGATGTAGGGGTTAAGGTGGAAGCTAGAAATCCTAAACTGAGACCCTGACTATAAATGCAGACAGTTTGGGTAATTTCAGGCCACCTGGCTGGAGGAAGAGCTCACAGTGGGGTCCTTGGGCCAGCAGGGCGACACCATCTGGACCCTGTGTAGCAGCCAGCTCTGTCTTCAACCTTCCTTCAGGGGTCCCTGGGCTGGCTTCACCTAAGATCCTCTGTTCTGGGCCGTGTATAAACACCTTTTTTAGAATTTTTTTTTAATTAAAATATCAAATTAATGTTCTTGGAACAGCTCAAAGTAAGATTTCTGAACCATCTGGCACATCAGAAGTCAAAGTGGAAGATGTCAGAATCATCTGAGTGTCTGCCTTTGTGACAGCTGTGTGGCTCGGGGTCTGGTTCTGACCTCACCGCAGAAGAGGGTGGCGAGTGGGCCTCGGGGCTGAGCATGCTGCCATGAGGCTGGATTCCAGAACGAGCCTCACCTTCTTAGAGCTCAAGCCCCAGTTCCAGGTCTGCTGCCTCTGGTGTCCCCTTGTTCTGTGACAGTGTGCCCTGCTTGTCCCATCAGACTGTGCACCCAGACTGATCCAGGCCCTGTGCCTGTGACTAGACACTCAATTTGATGTAAGGAGAAGGTTTAATAAAGCGCTCTCTTGATGACCTGTCAAAAAAAAATGGGTTTTAGAGACCTTTCTCAACTGTCTAAGACCAGATTCCAGACCTGGCTAGAGGCAATTTCAGTGTTAGGGAGCAACTGAGCTGGAATTAGGAGACACTCATTAGACACCAAATTACATGACCTGTGGAAATCACTTAGCCTTCTTACCCCTGAGATTCCTCATCTGTAAAATAGGAGACAACAATAGCCTTAATTCCTTGAGAAGAAAGTTGTGAGAATTAAGTGAGAGCACACATACCCCTAAAGTTCTTACGACTTAATCTCTTCAAGCCTGAGAATCCCCACCTCTAGTACAGAGTGAGTACTCAATTCAGTGGAGGTAATTGCTGATTGTTGTTGTTAAGAAGAAAGCACTTTGTGAACTGAAAACCCCTTTACAAATGTCTGGACATATTCCTAAATAGTTAAGGAAAAGCACCTTACAAGAAATACTAACCAATTAGACTTGTTTGGTATTAACATGTTCCCTTTCAAGTGTCGATCAAAGCACTAAGTGGATTCAAGCTCTTAAATATGTCTCAAATTCACTCTCATCTCCTCATCTCCATGACCAGTACCCCTAGTCCAAGCCACCCCCCATTGTCTCTTGTTTTAGGGATAACATTCAGAAGAGCTCACAAAGCATACTGAGAATACAAAATTGGGCCCCCCTTACCCATTGAACTGGTCTGAGACTGTTTCAGTTCTGTAAAGTGACAGGATCTTTCTACTTGGCTTCCTTCTCACCTGCTGTTCCCACTACTGCCTGCCTGGAAAAACTCTCTCTCTCTCTCTACACAGACACACAGACACACACACACCCCGCACTTTTCCCATCCTCCAACTCCAAGTCTCATCTTTTGGGAAGATTCCTCTGATTATTCTCCATCCCCCACTACACCAAGTCCCCCTGAAATAAACCCACATGGCACCCAGTACTTCTATTTTATCACACATTATAATTTGTATCAAACGCTTACTTGTACATCTGTCCCCTTTAAACCATCACCACCTTTTCTCCAGTCTCTGCCACAGCTCTTCAAAGAGTGACTCTAAATGACTCACATTTGCAGAGTGGCCTTACTTATTTGCTTTTGTTCCCAGCTAATTGATTTAGAGCAGCTCTGGTAATAAAACATCTTTGAACCCCGGGGTTGGTTATAGCTATTTCCAAGTTCCCAGAGGGTAAGGATAGTGGTTTTTGGTTTTTTTTCTTCAGACATTAGGTGCTTAAAAATGTGTTGAAATAATGAATAAATGAAAGAAACAGAATCAATTCATGTTGGCTGTATGAACTCTAGATAAAAATGAAACATTTCCCAATATAGACTCCACATCTTTTGCAGTCTTATGAATTGACAAGTACTCATTTACATGTGTTTCCTATAGTCAAAAAAGAAAGAGGAATCGTCTGTTGGAATCTTTGATCTCTAAATTGCTTGTGAGTTCAAGGAAGTGTCACACGATGATTTTAAAGAGCACCAGTCTTCTCAAAATAAAGATTCATGTTCGATTCCAAAGAGTAAAAATTAAGAAATGGGGCAATCTTTGAAATACTTGCTGGTGATAATTTTTCTAGATTGTATTAAAAGTCTTGCTATGATGAGGTAACACATTCAAGATTGATGGTGGCTTTCTCAGGCTAGTCAACAAGGGAGCAACACACATGATTTTGTCTTCCTTTAATTCATCTGCTTCCCTATAAAATACAACTGAACAAAGTAAAAACTGCATTATTTAAATAATACAGAGAATTTTAAGCTGTGTTAATGTGAAAACTAAATGACGAGTTACAAAATCAAGGACTTAGAAAATCACTGTATAGGACAAAATCATCAACCTGCAAATATTTTACCCATCGTTCATGTTTCTTTTTCTTTTTCTTTTTCTTGTTTTTTTTCTTTTTTTGGTGAGGAAGATTAGCCCTGAGCTAACATCCATTGCCAATCCTCCTCTTTTTGCTGAGGAAGATTGGCCATGGGCTAACATCCATGCCCATCTTCCTCTACTTTATATGTGGCACACCTGCCACAGCATGGCTTCATAAGTGGTGCGTAAGTCCACGACCAGGATCTGAACCTGTGAACCCTGGGCCGCCAGAGCAAAGCGTGTGAACTTAACTACTACACCACTGGGCCAGCCCCCATTCATGTTTCAAACAGGGACATGAGTGAGTAAGCACTAATTTAGGGTACTAGCTGAGAGTTATTTACCTTTTCTACTCTTTAGTTTTCTCATCTGTGAAACAGGAATAGTAATTGTATCTACCTCGTAGGATTTGTTATGAGGAATTAATAAGTTATTTGAGTTAAATAACTTTGACAAGTTACCTAACACATGGTAAACCCTTACTTAATCTTAGCATAAAACTGAGATTCAAAAAGCTAAGGATCTATAGTTCAGGATCCAGGACCTTATATTCTAATAAGAGTTGTTAATACTGTCATTTCTTTTCCAAAATCCCACTTCCAGCAGTTTTATTTAAACCTCTAATTTGTGTTAGTGTATACATTATTGATAATTATGTGAACATCTACTATGAAAGTTAAATTATAAGTGAAATCAAACAGAAAACTTTAAATCTATGACCCTCCTAACCAATCTCAGCCAGAACTCTGGGGAAATGGGCTTTGCATGTCTGTGCATTGGCCAAAATGGCTTCCTTTCCTCACTGAGTTAGAGGTAGCATGGCAGAGTGCCTAGGGGCATGGTCCCTGGCCCCGTGCTCCCTGCATCTTATCCTGGCTTCGTGTCTACTGGCTATGTGCCATTGGACAAGTCCCTTAGACTCCCTCCACTTCAGGTCTCCCCATTTTTAAAATTGGCTTGATAATAATATCGTCTACCACATAGAATTAATATGAGGATTATATAAGTTCGATCTTTGTAAAAGTGAGAACAGCACTTGGTACTTGTGTCCTATATAAATGTTTGTTCATCAATAATCATTGAAAACTTCTGTTTTAAACAAACATTCCTGCAGACATTGACCTCAGTTAAATTTCGCCATAAACAACTGTTTTAGTGGCGAAAGGGAATAATTTATGCTTCATGCTTTCTGGTATATAAAATCTAAACTTTAGAGATGTGGGCATTTGTCGGGGCTTCTCATTATGAATCATTTTGTTTATCAAAGGGCACAACAGGACTGCCCAGGAAAGAAGATTAAGATGGGAGGCTGGAGTTGTCTCTCCTAATAAGGGTCACTTCACCTCCTCCACTGACCCCAATAAGGATGCCGGTGACTGTGCTGTCAACTTTGAAGGTGATGGATTTCTTGGCAGGGACTTGGGAATTATTATAATATTAGAACTTACAAAACCTTAATGAAAGCCCTTCTCTCTGAATTAGGCTGGGGCTAAGCTTTGCCTGATTCTCATGGTGTGATTATTCTACACAGTCATAAAACCTCATGTCACCCCAACCATCTGCTTTTTAATTTAGAGTAAGCAAAATCCTAAAGGCCGTGACTAAGAAGGGAGGGGAATGAGGTTCTGGAAATTGTGACACTCAGCACTGCCAACCTTTCCAGTCTCTCTGTATGTACCTCTTCCTCTCTCTTCCTTCCAACCTGCACAGTTACCCTCCCTTTTGCTGCTCTTTATGCTGCAGTTAATGTATTCTACGTTCTCCCTTAGCCTTGGATCCCCATGAAAAGCAAACAATGAGGAGTGAGGCAGAAAAGGCATAGTACAATAATACCTTTTAAGCTTGCAGCCTAATTTATTTTACTCGACTTTCCCTAAGTTAATTTAGGATCCGCTTACATTTGCCAATGCTTATTTCCAAAATACATCCATTTTCATAAACACAAACAGAAGTACAGTCATAATTACTTTCCTTTCATTTGATTCTCAGAATAACTTTGCTTAATTTGAAGGAAGAAATAAAAGAGTATTGTTAAAAAAAATAACTAATGAAAGGGTTCAGGTTATGAAAGGGATATTATTCCAGTTTAAAGGCATTTCATTTTTGAGAAATTGGACAGCATTTAAGTTTTTCATAATTGCTATATTAAGTAAGTACCCATTTACTGAGTCTGCAAAACCATAGTTTGAAAAAGGCAGGTTTAGCTGAAAGTCAGTACTGGGTCTGGGTCACTACAATAGTGATTGTGCACATCTTTTAGAGCATTTACTGTCACCAGGCACAGTTCTAAAAGCTTTAGAGACCCTCTTTCATTCAATCTGCACAACCAACTGCAGTAGACAATAGGTAACATTGCTTAGGAGGGCAGTTGGTCTTATTAGAAAAGAAGAATTCTAAGTTAAGAACTAACAAAAAAAAATATAGGGGCCAGGGGGCCGTCCCCCTGGTGTAGCGGTTAAGTGCACACGCTCTGCTGCTGGCGGCCAGGGTTTGGATCCTGGGCACGCATGGATGCACTGCTTTTCAGACCATGCTGTGGCGGCATCCCATATAAAGTGGAGGAAGATGGGCACGGATGTTAGCCCAGGGCCAGTCTTCCTCAGCAAAAAAAGAGGAGGATTGGCAGATGTTAGCTCAGAGCTGATCTTCCTCACACATACACACAAAAATATAGGGCCCAGTCTGGTGGCATAACGGTTAAGTTCGTGTGCTCCACTTTGGCGGCCTGGGGTTTGCAGGTTCGGATCCCAGGTGCGGACCGACACACCGCTTATGAAGCCATGCTGTGACAGCATCCCATATAAAGTAAAGGAAGATGGGCATGGATGATAGCTGAGGGCCAGTCTTCCTCAGCAAAAAAGAGGAGGATTGGCGTCAGATGTTAGCTCAGGGCTGATCTTCCTTTCACACACAAAGTATATATATTATATAAATGATGAGGGTTTTTTTTAGTCAAACCAAGGTGTAATTATGTAGATATACATAGACATATATGAAGATATTTTGAGTTTATATTTACTTAGTAGAAACGTGTTAAATCAGTGGCATTAGGTCACAGAACATGCAGCAAGATGAAAAAACCACAAACAAATAAAATGAATATCAGTAAAAGATGAAGCAACATTCCTATAAGCTTCACTTCCAGCAAATTTAAAAAGAGTTTGGGATTAGATGACCAAGAGTAGATGGCGTGAGTGAGATCTCTTGCAGAAGGGCTTGGGTGGGAGAATAAAGGAACTTTAATAAAACTGTGTGCCCAAAAGTGTGTTGGGCATGATATCTTTCTCCTGATGCTACCTGGAAACCAGTGAAAACAAATCGATAGCTCATGGATGTTTCTTGTCTCACATCTCGTGCATGTCACCATTTTTGCTGCATGGAAAGAGGACTAGAGTGGGAAATGGTTCATTATCTTCCTAACTTATGGGAATTGGTTTATGTTGCCTGCAATTGTGACAACATTTAATTTCAGTTTATATGTGTCCCTGATACTGGTTAAGTAGGCTCAGACTTGCCCTGAGGAAGTAGAATGGAAAAGAGATCTCAAAATTAAGTATTAAGATTGTCTTCACTTTGAGAGGACCAAGCGTAGGGTAGTGGTTCTCAACCTTGACTTCGCTTCAAAATTACCTGAGGAGCTTTACAAAACACTATGCCTGGGACATACCTCCAGAGATTCTGATTTAATTCTTCTTGGATGCATGCTGGGTGCTGGGAGTTTTTAAAGCTCCCTAGGTTATTTCAACGTGCAGCCAAGGTTGAGGATCGCTGACTTAGAAATGAAATTACAAACTAGAGATAACCCTAGGAAGCCTGATTTCAGAGTCCAGCTTGAACACTACAATGCAATGTGGTATTGAACAGGGATAAACAAAGGGTTTTGCAGTTTCTACAATATGCAACTATAGTGGGCGCCATTTGTGCTGCTGTCCTAGGAGTCCCAATGGGAATACTGTGGCAGAATTCAGAGGTCTGGTGAAAGAACTGAGCAGGCAAGTATGAAAAGAACTGGACAGAGACATGTGGAGTCAGGGTCAAAAATAAGACATGCTGGCTAAACAGTTTCCTGCCCTGTGTGCAATAAGCTGTCTTTATCCCATCCTCCCAGAAGAGGAACCATTCCCTAAGCAGGACCTGCCTGTGGGCTTTCCAGGAGAGCTGATGGCAAACAAATGGGACACGTGGGTGGTGATGAGATTAGATGTCATCCTCATCCCACACAATTCTTGATGACAGGAAAACAATGTTAGAAAAGTTCTGCAATTGTAACTTCAAGATTTGATCGGAAATGATAAATTTAATAGTCTTTTCTCATACGGATATGTCACAATTAAAAACCAAACAGAGGTTAATGTGTGTAGCAGAGAAGAACAGTTAGCATGTTCATTAATCAAGGTCCTGTTTACGCATCTGCTGTGAAGGATATTTACTCATTAACTTAAGTGAGACCCTATGTACCATAACAGCTGTCCTTTTGTGACAGTGTTGACTCTACCTGACTCCACCTGTTTCAGAATCTGACTCATGAAATGCACACATTAAAAATTAATCTCCTTTTTTGTAATTAAAAAATAATATTCTCATTGTAAAAATTATACATAAAAGGAGAAAACTAAATATACCTTCTAACGACTCAGTGATCATCTCTGTTAAAAATTTGGTTTATTTTCCTTTATGTATGTCTGTGTTTGTGGGTGTGTTAATGCCTATGTGTAGTTATAACATTTGTAAAATCAAAATTTATATTTATGGTATTTAAAGTTTTGAATCCAGTTTTTATTCATTATATCATGATCATTTACCCACCTTATTATATATTCTTTGTGAGGATTATTTTAAATGGCTGCTTAGGATTTCGCTCTCTGACTCTACCATACTGTATGTAACCAAACCCCTTTCATTGACTATCTGGTTATGAAATTGTGCTCTTATTCGCAGCATTCCAATGAACAACCTTGAACATCACTGATCTCTGATTTTTTTTCCTCAGTACAGATTCATAGAGGTTGAACATTTTAGGACAAATCTCTAGAGGTGGGACACTTTAAAGATTTTATGAATTTTAAAACTTTTCATTCATTCTGTCAAATTGCACTCCAGGAAAATTGTACCAATTTAAACTTGAGGTATTTACAAGAATTCCATTTTGCTGTAGCATCTCCAGCATTGGGTTCTGCTCTATGTTAAATATTTGTCAAGTTGACTTAAAATCTACTGCCAGGGCAAATTACATAGACTTTGCATATCTCAATTTTATCATTTATAAAACAATGATAATAATAGTACCTACCCTTATAAGGTTTTCTTGTGTTATATGTGTTAATACATGTAAAGAGTTTTGCCCTGCTTCTTCCCACAGATGAAATATTTAATACAAGCTCAAATTCTTATTGGCAAAAAACAATATCTTGTTATAATTTTCATCCTTTTTGTTTACTAATAAACTCAAGATTTTTCATATGCTTGGTAGCTATGTGTATTTCTTGTTTCTTAAAATACCTGTTAAGTTCATTTGCCCTTTTCCTATTGTTAAGTTCACCCTTTTTTATAAGAGCTCATTATATATGAAAGATAATTATTTTCCTGTCATGTTTTAAAATTATTTCCTCAAGTTCTATTTCCTGTTAACCTTCTCCATTAATGTTAGGGCATTTCAACATTATCCTAAGACTGTGGGGAAGGAATTGATGCTACTACTCAGCAGAAATCCATGACAAAGTCTGCGAAGTCTTCACGGCTATTTCCCACAGCACATGTAAACAAATGTGGTGAATTTGCCTCTAAGAAAAGATTTGAAAGCATTCCATGTGCTTTAACATGTTGTCCCATCACTTTCATTTTAAATTTTCTAAATAGCCTCTACTTGTCTTTCAAATTTTCTTTTAATCAAAATTAAGATCTAAATAATTCTCAGACTGTTACTCAGTTTCTAAGTAGTTGACAAGTGGTTAAGACTTTCTTATTAATTTTTAGTGTTATTGCATTGTAATCACTACAATTTATGCTTTGGGGGAACTTACTGAGGTTTCCTCTGTTGCCTAGAACATGTTTAGAGTTTCTAAATGTTCCTTGGACATATAAAAATATTGTGTATTGTCTTTTCAAGGTATTTATTTTATTGTATATATATGTCTTGTGGGAGATCAAGATTTTGCCACCTTGAAATATGTCTCTTTACCTTGATTGTTTTCTCTGACGGACATTTGACCTCCTCCACTAACTGCCTAAAGAATTTAACATAGAAGACCTGTTCCAGGAAGGAGTTACTGTCATCTGATGGCTGTAATATAATGTAAAATAGATGTTACAATAGGAAAGACACCAACAAGCCCCTCTTATCAAACATTCTGTCTCTTCCTGGCCACATTCTCTAGGTGACCCTGTAAGGAGTTGCCAGACAAACATTTACATTTATAGGGGAAATCTCCATTTGTAAAGCTATCTCCCTCTCTGGGGGGAAGGGGGGATGGCCTCTCTAGAAACTTATCAGTGTGGAGGATAAGGCCTTAAATCTACATACCCTTGATTACTGTGATTTCTCTCTCCCTCCCCACCCCCAAGATCCTCCTTTGTCTTTAGCTGAAGATGGTATTTAAGATGAGAATCTCTGACATTGTGTTGAGAAACTCAGTTGCCCTGGTTTCTCCCACATATACATGTTGTTAAACTTGGTATTATTTTATTCTGCTAACCTGTCTTTTTAATTATTTGGCCAGCCATAAGGACCTTGAGGGAAAGGGCGGAGGGGGATCAAGTAGACCAAAACAAAGAGAGCTCTAGCACTGTTCTTCTCCACAGGGGCAGGGAAAGATATGGAGATAACCACACAAAATGAGGAAGATTAGCAGCAGATGTTAGCTCAGGGCGAAGCTTCCTCAGCGAAAAAAAAAAAAAAAAGACCTAACTCTTCCCCACTTTGTCCAAGTGGTCTGGATAGGGCTCCACCTCCAGCCTTTATATTGCAGCAAGGAACCTAAACATTTAATTCCATACACAACTCCTGCCCTTTCTCTTCACCTTGCCTTTTTTCTGCTTTTACCTTCAGAATTCAGGACTGCCTCTCCCAGACCTACTGTTCTTGGTCGACTAACTTAGGTTGATTCTTTATTATTCAAATCAGGTGTCAGCCTCTCAGGATGGTTTTCCTGATGCTCTAGGTTGGGTAGGCCGTGAGCTAGAACAGCCTGTTCTCTGCTTTATCATTGAGCTTCCACACTGTGTTACAATTGTAGGTTGATGTCTGTCTGCCTGAATGTACCATGAGCAACTTGATACCATCGCCAAGCATATTCCCTGGCATGTTGTGAATATTGTTAATGTTTGCTGAAGGACTATGTCTTTTGATATGTGTATATATAAAAAAGGAAATGAAGAAAGTGAAAGAAAGGAAAGAAAAGAAAATGGCATTTGGTAAGATGTGGATAGGAAAATAAAGATGAATGGATTCTGAACTGCTTGAAGATACTACTTTTACTTTATACATCAATATGTCTCCTCCTACTGGCAGAGTTCCTGGCTCATGGAGAAAGTCCATAAATATTTATAGAAGAAAGAAATTGGTTTACAGACATCTAAGTAAAAGCTGTCTTATACTGGGAGATGACTTGGATAACTTTTTTGAGTTTCTTCCAGGTCTGTTTTGATGCTCAAAGATGTCTGTCCACTTGTTTGCAAAATGGTAATTTTCGGTGGAATTCTTCTTGATATTCCAAGTTTTTGAATTACAAATTTTTTCCCATTGCCACTTTACCATTATGATTCTTCCTAAACCAGAGAAGATATTCTCAACTTCTGGTTTTGCTTTCTATTGCATGCAAATCTTTGTCTCCATTCCAAGTTTCGGTTTGAGTTTTATGTCAGTTCTATACATGTAGTGTCTTACATAAAATATCCTATGTTCTAAGCAGGAAATGTACACAATCAGTAAGCTGCACTTTGAATGGGAAAGAATGCACACAGACTTAGTATTTCCCCAAAATGAACTGTAATGATACAGACTCAATAGATAAGAATTAAAGTAAAATGGTTGAACATGGATGTCAACACTTTTAAATGGATTGCCTTTTTTTATTGTGTGCTGCACATTTTTGTCAGGGGAATTTGATAATTATAAACTGCAACAATAATGATGTTTTGAATATTCATAGGCAATTAAAATGCCTCTGTGCATTTTAGCAGTGCCCTGTGGAAGTGTTACTCATTTTTAGAAATAACTGGGCTGTGATAATCAAATTCCCAAATATTCTGTTAAAAATAGAGAGGAGAAAAGCCTAATTTAGTAATGTTTTTATGTACTAGAAAGGTTGATACTTGACTTACTCAAGGTTGCTGTTCATGCTTAATTTGTGACATTTGGGGTCATTTTGACATAACATAATGCCTATATCTTTTATATCCTTGAAAGTCACAGATAAATCTTGGGTATAAAAAAACCCTGCTCCTTTGCAGTTGTACAGACCTCCTCGACTTTGCTGTGGTGTGGGGTCAAGGGAGCACTTTTAATTTTGCATAGTGTGGCAGACACTGGCTAGCTCTCACCCACATCAGCTTCCTCTTCTTCCTGAGGATGCAGCTGGACAACATTTCCAGCCTACTTTCCAGTGAGGTGTAGCCATGTTGAAGTTGCAACTGACAGAATTGTAGCAGGAGTGGGGCGCCCTATTTCCAATTTGGTCCATAGAAACCACTCACTCATGGTCCCCCTTGTGCTTTCCGCTTCTGGGGGAAGATGGTAGAGCCATAAGATGAGAGGAGATGGGGGTCCCTGAATCCCTGCCCACAAGAAAGCCACTTAACTAAAATACTCATATTAGATTGTTACAGCACAAAGTAAACATTCATTGTGCCTCTGAAATTTGGGAGTTTGTTTATTACAGTAGCTGACTTTAGTCTAATAACACATGAGGGATGAAGAGATAAACGGCCAGCTCGGGCCTTTTTCCAGCCATAGCTGAAATAACAGGTATAGTTGCAGCTAGAGTGACTCTTTGGATTCTTCTGTGATGTGATACTTTGAAGATTTTAATTTGATACCTTTGACAAAATTAATTTCACCTAACTTAAATGCATATGTTTCCTTTTAATTCATTGGCTGGCCCTCTTCGTTTTTGGTCCGTCTTAGGGTTCTAGCAAGAAAATTTAAAAGCCGTTCCATTGATAGTAACTTTCTTTCCCAATGAATGCTTTTCCTGTTATCATTCCTTCATTCATTAATTCCTTTACCATTTCACAATAGTTTTGAACAAGTTTTATATGCCAAGCCCTATCCTGGAGTTAGGAAAACCACAGTAAAGAAGGCAGATAGGGTCTTTGCCCTCAAGAAGCTTGTGGTCTAGTGGAAGAGGCAGGCATTACACAACTAATCTTATAAATGACTCTTTATTTGGCATTATCACAAATTCTGTAAAGCAAAATCTAGTGAACAGTGACATGATATAACAGGGAGGCCTAATGTAGGGTCAGTGGTGGGTGGTGTCAGGAAAGATTTCCAAAATGAGTGACAATTAACTGGGACTTGAAGGCTGAGTCACTTAGCTAGGCAAAGAGGAAGAGAACAGCAAGAAAAGCATTGCAGACAAAGGAACAGCATATGCAAAGGCCTTAGCGTCATTATCAAGAGCTAGCATTTATTGTTTGCTCCTTAGAGGCAAGCGTTGCTCTAATTTCTTTGAATGTATGATGTCATTTAATGTCTCACAAAAGGTCTAGCACATGCATGATATTACTCTCTCCATTAGAAAAAAAAAAAGCTTATCACTGGAATGAAGTGCAACGTGGTTGGACCACGTGGAGAAAGAGGCATAACGGTGGTAGAAGAGATTGGTGAAGGAAGCAGGAGCAGATCACGCAGGGGCTGTAACCGTGTATTAGAGTGGCGGGGCACATTTTAAGCAAGAGTTGGACACCAATAATGTTTTTAATGATCTTCTACCCTGTCTTGTGAGGTAGAGAAAATTAAAGGAAATAAAAATAATTCAGTTTAACTTATTTATTTATTCATTTATGTATTATTTTTAGAAGACTCCCCTGCTGACTCAGCATTATGATAGATACTTTGGGGGTATACAAAGTGAGACTAAAACCTTGTCTTTGCTCTCAAGGATAAAACTCTCCCTTGCCTCCCACTAGCAGGAATTGACTGTTACCTGATATTTAGGAACAAACAGTTAAAGCCTCCTGTATTAGTTTTATATTACTAAGTAACAAATTACCACCAGCTTAGTAGCTTAAAACAGTACAAATTTATTAGCTCACGATTTCTGTGGGTCTGGAGTCTGGGCACAGCATAGCTGGATCCTCTGCTCAGGATCTCACAGGCTGTAGTCAAGGTGTTAGCCAGGGCTGTGGTCTCATCTGAGGCTTGGGGGCCTCAGCTCACTGGTTGTTGGCAGAATTCAATTCCTATAGTTGTAGGACTGAGTCTCTTAGCTCCTAGAAACCTTCCTTCCCTGCCACGTGGCCCAATTCACAACAGAGCAGCTTTCTTGCAGCTTACTTCTTCAAGGCCAGGAGGGAAACTATCTCCAATCTACTTATGAAGGAGTCTTATATAAAGGAATGTAAATACAGGAGTGACTGTGCCATAAGCATAACCTAATCAAAGGAGTGACTTTCCCATCATAGTTATATGAAAGATTTGGGACATATACCTCAAGGTGTGTGTCCCCAGTGGGGAAGAATCTTGTGGGTTATCTTAGAATTCTATCTACACCTCCTAAGTAGGAAGACGGCTTGGTGAGCCATGGAAGCATAGAAAACTCAGAAACAATTAGAATTTTCCATACAGCCATTTGAGCATTCTTCTGGAAAGAGTGGATCCCACCTTCTTCCTGGCATTTAATATCTCTAGAGACCATATGCCATATGCCCTAATTTGTCATGGACAATCCTCACATCTATTGTCCCAATGTAATTTTAAAAGTGTCCTTTTAAACTCTGAAGGATATCTGAGTCTTTTATTGTCAACATATTTATAGGCCTATTGTAGAAAGGGATAACAAGCCATCAAAGCCTGATGCCATTCAATATTTGTGTGATTCCCTTGTTCTGATTCCAGGGCTCACTAAGCAACTTTGTAGCAATTTGGGTTCTGTGTAGCATGTCTACAGAAAGAAAATGCTCATTGGACTAACATCAAAGTCAGGTCCACTCAATGCTTGTCTTTACTATTATAAATTAATGAGCAGACTTTAGGATTTATAAACTTCAATCCCTTATCAGTAAGACAATTTCTCAATACTAATCAATTTCAGGATCCTAAGCAGACTGAGTTGCAATACCCAGGGTTGAGGACCATAATGAGATGGAGCATAGTGAACTCATGAAGTTAAATGCTTCCCTGCAAAGCCATACAGTCATGACCTTTCGCAGACACACTCTGATCACTCTTTATGGGTCTTTATTGTAAACACCTCTAGTAGCATAGATAGTAAGAGATGGGAGAGAGAAGTGGAGACCTGACTTGTTAGAAAAATCAAGGCAGGCTTCCTAGAGGAAAAGTGTAATATGAACTAAACCTCCAAGATGGAGTGAGTTAGATGAATAGACAGAGAAATCCATTAGATTGTTTTACATTCCTTGGTAATTCGCCATTCTCTATCAGCCGAGGGTTTCCAGTTAGCTAGAGCAGAAGCTGATTACTCTATGAACAGTGGTTTGCTTTCCACCTGTACCACTATGTTCAACAGGTAGGCAGTCTCCCCTCCTAAACCACAGATTAACTTCAGACATTGATAGTAAGTCAGTCAGATTCTAGGATTCCGTGGAATAATGAATGGATCTATTTATTCATTAAATGTTTGTTGAGCACCACTATGAAGCAGATGCTGGGCTAGGTTCTGGGAATATAGTGGTGCAGAAGACTACTGCATGCCCAGGTCTTACAGCCTGCAGAGGAAGACTGTCTTAGTCCGTTCAGGCTGTTGTGACAAAAATACCATAGACTGGGTGGTTTATAAACAACAGAAATTAATTTCTCACAGTTCTGAAGGCTGGGAAGTTCAAGATCAAGGAACTGACAGATTCTGTCTGGTGAGAGCCTGCTTTCTGGTTCATAGATGGCTGTCTTCTTGCTGTGTCTTCATATGGCAGAAGAGGTGAGGGAGCTCTCTGGGGCCTCTTTAATAAGGACACAAATCCCATTCATGAGAGGTCCACCCTCCTGACCTAATCACCTTCCAAAGACCCCACCTCAAAATACCATCACGTTGGGGGAATAGGTTTCAACATATGAGTTGGGGGACACAAATATTCCATCTATAGCAAAGAAACAGGCAAAAAGTTAATATAGCAGCGATATGACAGGGGTTGATAGGATGCTAGGGAGTGTGTAAGTGGAGGTGCTTCAGAGAAGTCTAGCCAGAGGAAGTGACACTTTCATGGAAATCCAAAAAAGATTAAGCAAGGAGAATAGGAGGTGAGGAGTATTCTTGAAATGAAGAAATTTTACAAAAGCCCAAAAGTCAGAGAAAAAAAAACCCCAGAGATTTTAGGAAGTTATTCAATGTGCTCAGAGTGGTGAGAACCAAGATTAGAGAAGTAAGCTGAGAGCCAAGGATATTTTAGCCTCATTCCGAAGTTTGGACCCGACGCTAAGAACAAGGGGGAGCAGCTGAAGGGCTCCTGCAGCACAGACCCATGAGGCCAACCCAAAAACCTTGAAATGCCTTTGAATTTGTTTGAGTAAGAGGGGAGGGTGGTAGGACAGTTTCATGTCTACACACAGTATTATGAATTCTCTGAGAACTTTCCCTTGGCATTTGCAAAGATGTTTATGTTTATCAGAAGTAGATTCACATAGCACTTTTTGCTTTATGACAAAAGAGATGCAACAGCATTTGGGGGAAAACTTGGATGGAAAGGATTTCTTGGACCTAGTCCCATTTTCCCCTTGCAGGTAGTAAGGGTTTGGTTTTGGTAATCTATAGTCCCTACTCTATCTTCCGGGGGTGGGGAGGGTTTGCACTACTCACTAGTTGTCAAACTATTAACTTCTGAGCTTTAAATTTATACACTGTAGATGCGATTTATATTTCCTTTGTTTTTTTTCCCATTTTAAGTTTGATATCAGTGTTACGAACCTTCCATTAGATAACGAATGAGGAAAAAATACCATACTACACTGCTTGCCCATAACCGCCCTGGATTTGCCCCTCTTGTGTGTTTGTCTTGGGTACTTTTCATTTATTCTCCCATGCATTCATACATTCAAAACTGTGTGTCATCTGCTGTGTGCTCTGCTTTTAAAGTCATCACTCTTTTTTATGAGGAACAGAAAGATCTTCATAGTAACAGCCTTTTCCTTGATTTTTACTAGGAAGTGTTTAACTAATTATAAAATTCATCCAAAACCAAAAATAGCTTCTCAAATTAAATTCAAGCAGAATCTTTTCAGCATTCGGGGGAAATGACTTCATTACAATTGACAGAGAATTGGGCCCAGAATACTCAAAAGCATGTGAAATCTTTAAATGTTTTTCTGTAAATTCAGTGCAGCCTGGGAATGGGTGAAATCATCCCGACAGGTTTTGAATCCTTACTAACAAGAAGTGGCGCCTACCCTCAAAGCATCTAAAGCATGAACACAATGCAGAGAACAGCATGTCTCGTGTTTTTATTCTCAGGTGTTTTATGTAGGACTGGCAGCTTACTCCGCCACAGTGTAACTTTCTAACCCTTTCCTGCTGTCATCATAACTAGCATAAATGATATTTTTATGGGAACTGAACCACTGAAATTTTCATGAAGACAAGTTAAAAAGGAGACAAGTTTTGTACGGAAATAAATCTACAAATGATAGTAGTCCTTCCCTGGAAACGTTAGAGATGTGATATACCAATTGTACTTTAATAATTTAAAAAGTGTCTACCCTCTCTTCACTAACTAATGCTTTCACTAGGAATTCAGGGTCCCACTGCCAGAATACATTCTTATAAAGTGTTATTTTCCTCTTGTGAAGAGGCACACAGCCAACCCCAAAAGCTCTAAGTGCAAATCAAAGACGCCTCCATCAGAGGAAAGGGAAATCTCTCAAGTTACCTTAAATCGGAAGAAAAAAAACCATCAAGAAAAAGACATTAAGAGTAAGCGGTCTTTGCTCGTTAACTCAATATAAATCCTGCCATTTTGGGCTTTAGCGCTTCACTGGTACTCAGACTAGATCAATATACCAAAAAACACCAGGCAACAATAAGTTAATAGTCATTTGGTCCCAGTGTGAGGCAGTAGGGTGAGAAAAGAACAAATTATGAGCTGTTCTCAAATCATAAGACCTTAACAACTGGGAAAGAGATTTTAGTGTATAGTCTGATTCATAATATTTGTTCCGAGACTGAATCTGTTCTATATTTTTTTACGAACTTATGGTGCATTCATATACAGGTAATTATTCTATATGTTTACTCTGTACATATGTATTTTCTCAGTTCATCTCAAGAACAGAATAAATCATAATACATTTATTCTTTCCTACAATCATTTTAGATTGTAGGAAAAAAAGATATTATTAGATGATATAATTATGTCTCTGGCTTAATCTTGCAGTGACTCAGTGTCCTCAGCTGTAAACTAGTAATAATAATAATATAATAATTTATAATTATATATAATAATAATAACTAATAATATAACAAATAATAATAATAATGCCTTCAATAGGAATTAAATGAGTTAATACACATAAAGCATTTAGAAGATGTCATGGGACATAGTTACTGCCCAATAATTACTAGCTATTATTATCTATGGATATTCTTGTAGTCAGGATACCATCTAATTATCATATAATTGTTATGCATTTATAGAGCTAATAAAATTTGCTTAATCTGATAATGAAATTCAGCATAAAGTGAAGTCTGACTTTGTTTTTCTTGTTGTTACTTACAATCGCTGGGTGAATTAGGCAGGGCGTGTGAGGTGGTAAAGCTGAAGGACTGATAAGCACAGGCCTTGGTTCTCATTTTGACGTTCCTGCCAGCCACCTTTGTTATATTTTGTTACTTGCTTAGGCCATCTGGGCCTCAGTTTCCTTGTAAGCAAAATAAGGCCTCAATGGCTATGGTCCTGTCATGGCCTTTACTGCTCATGATGTAACAGATGCTGAAAGGACCACATGTTGAAGATGTTCTTATTTGACAAATCCCCTCCCCCCAAAGTCTATTTTTACCTAATTTTTCAATTTTACCTTGCTATGAGAGGAAGAACCCACAATTAGGGAAAACTCACAGCAGACACTTAGCAACTCACCAGGGATTAATTTCTTTTACATATTATGATACATTTTTTACATGAAACAATGTTACATTGTTCGTGGATGTCCCAGCATGTGGCAAATGATTATAACTTCATTGCTGATGTTTGAAAGATTATGACTGATAAGGTAAGCCTTATGCTTTCATATTTCTTTTGTTTCTACTTCATTCTCCTTATAAATAATTCATAGAACAAAATTACTGTCCCAGAAAAATACAGTCTGTTTCATCAGCCTCTTCACACTTTATTGATCAGTGCATATAATTTTTAATATGTATCCATGGAATTTAGAAATATAGTTTTTTCCTTTGTTCCTTGGGGCTTTAGAGGAATATATTTCTACCCAAATATTTATATTTATAAACTCTATACTGCAAAAATAGTGTCCCTAATTCCTTCTGTTTATTTCCTAAGTCTCTTTGATATTAAGGGTAACTTTCACTCATTGCTATAATGATAAAAAATAGCTATCATTTATTAGGTACCTATGAATGGTCTTATTTATTATCTCATTTCTTTTTCTCTTTACAACAATACTGTGAGGTAAATTTATCATGTCCTTTTTACAAATTAAGATACTGAGCTAACAGAAATTTAGTAATTTGCCCAAGGAATCTAAAGAGTTAATGCTGAAATCAGGATTCAAATTCCGAGTGTTAGGACACCAGAGCCCACGTTGTCAACCACTAGACATGGTGCCATTTTGGGGACTGGGGCCAGCCCAAAGGAACAGAGTCAGGATTCCAGCCCAGGCTGCCCCAGTCTGTGTGTCCATTATGCTCTTCTCTGAGTAACTGATGATATTTAGGTTTTAAACTGTCCTTCCAACATGATCCACGTGAAAGGTGTTAGCAGGTAAGAGAATCCATTTTGAATTGCCCAACAAAAACGATCTAGACTTTAATCTATCTAGACTCTCCATCTTATTTTGACTGAAGGTATCCTTTCAAGCAAAGGCTGAGGGGGGTGGTGACCACTACTGAGACAACCAGGCAAGCCCACCCAACACTGCCAATCTGTGGGCATTTCGACACTCCAGGAGAAGAATCACATCCTTGAAATATGAAATGTCAGAATGGTGAAAAGCAATGGGGAAAATGTCATAACAGTAGGAATGATGGAATTGAACAATTTAAGACGGGGAAAAAGGCAAAGAAATAAGAGAGACTAACAAAGAAGTTTGACGCCATTAACAACCACAACAAAATCAAAATCCTCTCTCTTAATGACCTCTTATTACCTCTTTTTTAATGTTTACACAGGCATGCTTAAAAGAGTGTAGAAATATTAGATTATGTCTGTTATTTGAGGGTGGATTACTAATCCTCATATGAGTATTTTAAGAGTGTGGAAAGAAGATAGACTCTGGATCAATGGATATTTTTTACTAGAAAAGTTACTTGAGAATATCCTGCCACTGTTTTTAACCCTATTCCCTTGAATTTCACATCTAGACTCCATTTTTTACCTTAATAAACATTTCCATACATGCAATGAAATTTACCTTTTAATATAACATTCATTAAAAATATTTCAATTTATTTGTTTTATTTTTTTTTTAGTGTGGAAGATTGGCCCTGATGTAACATCTGTCACCAGTCTTTCTCTTTTTGCTTGAAGAAGATTGTTGCTGAGCTAACATCTGTGCCAATCTTCCTCTATTTTGTATGTGTGACACTGCCACAGCATGGCTTGATGAGTGAGCAGTGTGTAGGTCCGCGCCTGGAATCCGAACCTGCGATCCCCGGGCCACCTAAGTGGAGCACTCGAACTTAACCACCACACCACTGGGCTGGCCCCAAAGTATTTCAATTTAAGTGAAGTCTTGGAAGTTATTATAGACACCTGCCCCCTTTTTTAAAACCTGTCCTCAGAGAGTTTTCCAAATGCAATATGTTGAAATTTTTCTAAGTCATCAAAACACAATAAATGGTGAATGTTTATTAAAAAGAATGAGATTTCTTAGAAACAGCAAATTAAAAAATTAATAAATGTGTAAAAACATTTTTTTTAAAGAAATGGAAATTGAATTTTAATTGTTGCGCAATTATATATTACCAATGCTATCCATCAGGTTAGCTAATTTATAAGTAAAATTTCTTATACTAGGGAATTTGATTACTTGTTAAATCAATGAATTGATTAAATAAAATATAGATCTATTCTATCAAGATAACCTTTATAATTAGAGCCTGCATCTTCTCTAATAAAATGAGACATAGAATTATGCAATACAATACGTATTTCATTTTGAAGTGAACAATAACAATTGGGGTTGCACCATGTTTCTCTCAAATTTAGCTATTTTTCTTTTGCTTTCTTTTTAATATTTGATTTGTTCTTTAGATATGCTTCTTTTTAAGGTTTTTAAACATTAAATATGATACAGAGGCTAATCTTCAAGAAAGTGAAATAAATGAAGATGTCATTTATGAATTAGCATCACTAGATTTCTGTGTTTTTAATAAAGATGTTCACAAGTTCCATGAAAAAAATAATCTTGGATTAGTTGTTGCATGAGGTACAGATTCCATATAATAAAATAGCTTACTGTGTATCAGTCACATGTTAAGCCTTGGAAATAGAGTTAGTTTAAAAAAAAAAGAAGTCTCAACTTTTGCATAAGCTTGAAGACTCACCATGAAAGACAACTTTGCCTTAGGTTAATCTTATATGGAGTCAGCTTGGTGTTCCACTTGCAACTCTTTCAGAATCTGTACTGCTAGAGTGGAATTTGCCCATTCTTTTGTGGAATTCATGCTCTCCAATACCTGCTAGCTGGTTACAGAGGCTCAAAAGATTCGAACCCAGGTGGAAGTTAATAGCGTGGTGCTGAGACTCAAAGCACACTTTTCATTTTCTCCTTCCCTCTCTCACTGCAGTGGTGGGGAGAGGGAGAGAGTCTGGAGAAGAAATTTCAAAGCTAGAGGCTGGAGAAAGTATCTCAAGAAGCTAAATGTCAAATACAATCTGCCAGCCCACATATCATCGTCACTCAATTTATGGGAAGAGTGTAATTGATTCTAGCAGGCGTTAATCACATTACTGACAACCACAGCTTTCCCAGCTCACGTAATACATTGTGATCATGATCACTGACTTCATAATGACAAGGTTCTAGGACATCTATATATATCTGAAACGTTCAATAACATTTTTTGGTAAACCAACGAACAAATGTTGACAATTTCCTTTTTTCCCCAACTAATCCAATTATTATGGTATTATTACAGGCCGAGGACCCATAGATATTTGTTTCTTGTGTGATTTGATTGACTGGAAGTGAGGAGAGTCAGCTTATCACAGTTTTGCTATCTTTGCTACTCAAAGTGTGGTCCATGGACCTGCAGAGCTTGTCAGAAATGCAGTGGCTTAGGCTGTGCCACAGATGTAGTAAATTAAAATCCCTATAGCTTAACGAGATGTCCAGGTGATTCTTATTCACTTTCAAGTTTGAGAAGTACTAAACTAGAGCGTGGGTCTCAGCCCCAGCTATAAATTAGCTACCTGGGTGAATTTTACTACCTATTATGTCTGGGCTTCATTTCTGACTATTTAAATAGAATTCTCTGAGACAGGTCCTGGGCATCAGATTTTTTTAAAAGCTCACTAGGTGATTTTATTGCACAGCCAGGACTGAAAAACACTGCACCTTAACAAATGGCTTTATTTGTTAAGTATTTATTGCACTTCTATATGTGCCAGTTACTGTGCTAAGACAGTTGCCATAATGAATAAGACAGAGTTCTTGGCCTTATGGAACTTGCAGTCTAATGAGGCCAGTTATTAAACAGCAACAAAGACAAAAATATAGATATTTGATGACTTCATATTATTATGAGTGCTAAGGAGATCTGGAGAAAGACTTGACTAAAGTTTGAGAAAGTCTTTGTCATGTACATAGTGAAGAATGAGGGTGGGGGAGGAAGAAGATGGAGTGATGGAGGACATTAACTCAGTGGCAGGGACACCACAAATGGGGCAACCTACCTAAGGGCCTCCAGCCCAGCGGGTGCCCCCCACCAGATGTGTCTTACAGTCTAGTGAAGGGCTGTGTGCACCTAGAGTGTGTTAGAGCGGACTTTTTCTAGTTTACCTTCCTGGAAGGTATATCTTCTCTTACATTCATCAGTCCAGAGGCTAGCACTATGTTCAGTAATGCGCTAAGACATTCTATGGGAATGCAGTAGCCTGGCACTTATTTTTCCTTGGACCTCCTCTACTTCCCCCAAACAGCTCTCTCTTTTAGGGCCCCAGAAAGGAACATTGTAGCTATAGTGTGGTAAGTGGGTGAAAGGTTGCACAAGATGAGAGTGCGCAGATCTTTTTATGGAACCATCAAGGCCTCATCCAAGTTTTGGGTTTACCCTAAGAGCAGAAGAGAACCATTAATTCTTCCATGTACATTCCAATTACACTCTAAATTACATTTTTAAAGACCTGAGGAATCTGTTGAGATTGGATTAGAGTCCGATGGAGTGGTAGATGAATGGATGTGGAGAACCTATGAGGAGTCACTTAGAGTAATTCAGGTGCAAGATGATGATATCCAGGCTTAGAGTGATCATAGTAGAAATAATGTGGATTCAAGGTATACTTTTAAAACAGAGTGAGGTCTTATTCAAACAAACAACTAAACAACAACAACAAAATTCTCACTGAAATCCATCAACCTCTGATACTAGTGGAATCTGAGGGCAGAAATATGTATCCAAAATTCAAGAGGAATAAAAATCTGAAAATAGCCTTGGCCGTACTGGAAAGCCTAAGAGAGAAAAGTATGCAATATGTTAATTACCTTTTTTCTCATCAGGAAGTATTGCCACACACGACAAGCTTTTTTATCATCACTAGAATCAGTACTTAGAGACTTCTTTTAGGAAACTATATATGGATAAGAGAGGAGGTAAATGGAAGATGTCCATCACTTCCTTTCCTGGCTGCTGTAGTGCAGTGAATGACGGGAAATGTGGAAGATGAGGCTGGACAGATTTTTTAGAGTCTCAACACTTTGCTAAGTTTCCTTGGGCACCTGTTGTATAATTTGGGGGAAGATGGGCTTCATAATGTGTACGTTATCAAAAAAGCACTTGAAATACCGAGGGGTACACACCAGGGGTCTCCGTTACTGGTGGGGATAGAACATCTCTTTTAGTTTCTCTTTTATGTCCTGAAATTAAGTGTCTAATTAAATAATACTTTCTAAGGAGATATAAAGAAATACAGTGCCCCCTTTTTCCTCTCAACTTTTCCCTACTCTAGCCAATTGTTTTCTCTGCTTAACCACAACCACATGAGCAACAGTATCAACATAAAATCTGTCTTCTTTTCCCTTCCTGACTTTTTAGGTTTTTCTCTCTCCATATAACTAATTTTCTAATCCAAAATAAAATTTGCTTGTACCAACTAAGGATTTGACTTTTCAAAAATTAAACACAACGTGTATACTGAATTGAATCATGGCTGAGCATTTTTCTGTCATTTATACATTTCTTTGTTCCTGGAGGTCCAAAGGAAAACCTAATTGAATATATATTTCCCATGTAATATTTCCTTACTTCTCAACCCTTTGAAAAGTGAATTCAATTTTATTGTAAAAATCATAGTAAGTATGAGATTAAGAACTTTTAAAGGAAATCTCTGTGGTTTTAACCTATGGTATGAGCTACCGTAACGTTCTATATTAAAAATCAGCGTTTACACATGGAATTAACATCTCCTGTGGGATTATTCTGCTGGAAAGGCAAACAAATGATTGTTCAAGTAAAACAGAAGCATGAAGTGTGGATGGTATATTTTCAAGTGGATATAAAAAGACCAGTTGGCAGTTGCTTTGAAAGAACAGGCATCAGAAGAGAGTGAAACATTGTGTCAGAGCCTACTGTTCAATTTTAAACAGGCCTTCCCCATTGCTCTTCTGTTTTCTTCACCTCCAGTTTCTTTCGTCTATAAACTCTTAAACCTCGTAGGTGAGAACCTAGATATCTGAAGACTGGTGAAGTACTTGGAGTTGAATTTTATCTTCACTGTGAATGAAAAGGATGGGGGAATTTCTAGTCCGAAGTCTTGAGAAAATTTTCCCATAGCATAAGAAAATAGGTTTAGCACACGATTTTGGATCTAAAGAGCTGTATTTCCTGGGTGTGCTCAGAAGATGAATCATAACTATTTATTTGTGGCTATTGTTTTTTGTTTGTTTGTTTTGTTTTGTTGTTTGCTGAGGAAGATTCGTCCTGAGCTAACACCTGTTTCAGTCTTCCTCTATTTTGTATGTGGGTCACCGCCGTAGCACAGCTGATGACTGGTGTATGTCTACGCCCGGGATCCAAACCTGCAAACCCAGGCTGCCAAAGTAGAGCATGCAGAACTTAACCACTATGCCCCGGGGCTGGCCCCATTCTTTTAAAAAATAATAATAATACAGCAGTCCTGGGTATTTATGGTGCTTTTTGTTTCTATCAAAACTTACTCCCTGAAAGAAAAAAAAGGGGGTGGGGGGAGTGGTACATAAAAAAAAGAACACTTTAGTTAATGTGGTTTTAAGAAACATATGGGGGGGCCGGCCCCGTGGCTTAGTGGTTAAGTGCACACGCTCCACTACTGGCGGCCCGGGTTTGGATCCCGGGCGCACACCGACGCACCGCTTCTCCAGCCATGCTGAGGCCGTGTCCCACATACAGCAACTAGAAGGATGTGCAACTATGACATACAACTATCTACTAGGGCTTTGGGGAAACAAAAAGGAGGAGGATTGGCAATAGATGTTAGCTCAGAGCCGGTCTTCCTCAGCAAAAAGAGGAGGATTAGCATGGATGTTAGTTCAGGGCTGATCTTCCTCACATACACAAAAAAAGAAACATATGGGAAACATTCTTTCATGTATTTATAGCAGGGAGAGTAGGCTTGGGAGACATAATGACCTGAGTTCAGATCTTAGATCTACTATTTTTTAATCTGGGTGATCTAGGCCATGTCCCAATTTCTCTTTACTCTGACCACCTCATTTGTCCAATAAGGATGATATGGTCATCAGGTGATTAAATTACATAATATCGGGCTCTTACTCTCTATATCTACGTTTATATGCATAAAAAGTTTAGAAAGTGGATAAATAAATTGTGGTATATCCAGACAATGGAGTATTATTCAACACTAAGAAGAAATGAGCTAGCAATCCATGAAAAAACATGGAGGGAACTCAAATGCATATTACTAACTGAAGGAAGCCAATCTGAAAAGGCTACGTACTGTAGGATTCCAACTACACGACATTCTGGAAAAGGCAAATCTATGGAGACAGTGAAAAAGATCAGTGGTTGCCAGAGGTTAAGGGGGAGCGAGGGATGAATAGGCAGAGCACAGAGGTTTTTAGGGCAGTGAAACTATCCTGTATGATACTATAGTGGTGGATACATGTCGTTATACATTGGTCAAAACCCACAGAATGTACACCACCAAGAGTGACCCCTAATGTATATTATGGACTCTGTGTGATTATGATGTGTCAATGTAGGTTCATCAATTGTAGCAAATATTCCACTGTAGTGGGGCATGTGGTTAGTGGGTGAGGTTGTGCATGTGTGGGGACGGGGGGTATAAGGGAACCCTCTATAATTTCCGTTCAATTTTGCGGTGAACCTAAAACTTTTCTGAAAAAACAATTTATTAATAAAAAAGAAGAAGGTAAGAAAGGCGCCTGGCACATAGTAAGCACTAACAGCTATTAGCTATTATTGTGATTATAGACTTTTAAAGTTAGCAAACAAGACCTCTGTTGAAGAATATAACGAATAATGGAAAGATGATTTGTATCCTTTATTTATAATTTTTTTTAAAGAGACACTGCAAGGAGGAAATGGAAAATGAGCAATGAGAGAATGAGAGAGGGAAAGAGAGAGATTATGCAAAATTGAATTACCCCATGCTTCACTTCCTTGAGTTTAGAAAATGCCTCCACTTGGGACGCCTTTATGCTGTTGGCAATGTAGGCTACAGTTAGCTGAGCAACTTGCCTTCACTCGTAGTGCCAGGCCCACTCACTCTTTGCAACTAGCACCCAATTTAGAGTCTGGCATCTCTGACTCTGTGTATCTTAGTTTTGTTGCTACCACTGACTTTGTTTCATTGTTTGGATGTGGCTTCCGTATGTTTCTGTCCAATTGGGATAGATGCCTCTTAACTACCTTGTCCTCTATTGTTACCTTACATCCTTGGAGAACATCTTTCAAATGTTAACTGCCTTGAAAAGATCGGGTGTTGAAAACTGGTAGCTACTTGGTCCTATGGGCAGGTGTATTCTATCCAGAGTAAAGGGAATAATGGAAGGAAAATCCTCTCATTGAGGTGAATGGATGAACTGGGTGCAGGGGATAGAAGAGATTTCTTCTTATCATCTATGTAATTTGGAGGGAAACTAGAAATTATCTGAAAGATGGTCATCTAAAATACTTCCATGAATGTTAAAAATTATTTACTTTCAAAGTTGCCTTGGGACTGGAATATAGTTTTATGGTTTAAACATCTCTTTTTCTCTTTTACCTTAAATTTCTGAATGTGTCTTGATTACCATTCTTATCTGAAAAAAGACTGCTCCAATCAGACCAAATGTTTATCAAACAATTACTCTGTGCAAGGCTTTTGATTTGTGCTCTCTCTCCTTCTAAGAGATATAGGAAGTAGCTACTATAATCCTCCTTTTACAGAGGGGGAAATTGAGTCGTAGATGTTAACTTACCTGAAGCCACTCGATATTTATATAGCAATACTAGGATACAGAACCTAACTCTACCTAACTTCAAAGAGAGCCTCTTACTTCTGCTGTCATACTTCCCCCAATGGGGATTTTGAAGAAATAGTTTTTAATTCTATAAAATAGAATTAAAAAGGACTTTATGAAGAATTGATTTTTCAAAATGAAGAGTAACACTAGCTAGCAACATCTCCTTCTAAGAACCACCAGGAAATTTAAAAGTACCAATTCAATATCTTATTAACAGTTCCCATTTAATATCACTGCTTGACATGATATTGACTTGCTTTTTATCATGTTTGAGCTCCAATTGAGAGTTTTGAAATGTTGAAATAACATCACCATATGGATAATTACTAGATGTGCTATTTTTGCAACTGTTTTGAAGAGAAATAATTAGATGCAGTATACCACTTGCTTGTTTTATTTGTCTTTGATCTTGCTCTGTAGGTCTTATAAAAGAATTAAATGAAAACGCACAGTTAAAAAAACCACAGAATAGATCATAAGTTTTTACAAATAAAAATTCAGGGGAGTGCCATTGAACTGTATCCCTGAAGTAGAGGAAATAATCATTGCACTATATAGTGGTTAAGAATGTAGGCTCTTAAACCAGATCTTCTCTCTCTTTATCAATGTCTTTTGCAAAGTAATTTTTCACAGCTTCTCCCATGAAGAGGTGGAGTCTGTTTTTCCATCCAATGAACCTGGTTGATCTTGTTATTGGCTTTGGCAGATAGAATGTGGCAGAAGTATTCTGCCCCGTGGCTTAGTGGTTAAGTGTGTGCGCTCTACTACTGGCGGCCCGGGTTGGGATCCCGGGCACGCACCGATGCACCGCTTCTCCGGCCATGCTGAGGCTGCGTCCCACATACAGCAACTAGAGGGATGTGCAACTATGACATACAACTATCTACTGGGGCGTTGGGGAAAAAGAGGAGGAGGATTGGCAATAGATGTTAGCTCAGAGCCAGTCTTCCTCAGCAAAAAGAGGAGGATTAGCATGGATGTTAGCTCAGGGCTGATCTTCCTCACAAAAAAATGAATGTGGCGGAAGCAAAGTTGTGACACTCTAGTCTTGCGTGCTTCCTCTCCTCTTTTCATTACTTGCCACCACAGCTATGAGAATAAGCCTGGGCTAGCCTACTAAGGGATGAGCAACCGTGTGGAGCAGAGACAAGCCATCCTAACTGCATCATCTGAGACTAGCTAGCCCTCAGCAGACATGGCAGCTGACCGCAGATGCATGAGTGAGCCCAGCCAAAATTAGCCAGGCCTGAAAAGAGTCACTCATATGAGCCCAGCCTAAATGACCAACCCACAAATCATGAACTAAATAAATTGTTGTCATTTTAAGCCATTAAGTTTTATTTGGGGGGAGGGGGTAATTGTGGTTACTTAGCAAAATGGATACATCTGCATTCGAATCCCAATTTCAACACGTACTACCTGCGTCACCGTGGGAAGGTTATTTAAACTTCCAATGACAGATTCCTCATGTGTAAAATAGGGACTATGTGGTGGTAATCAATGCTGTTGCCAGATATTCATAGTTCTCTTCTTTTGAGCACCTAGTAGAATTATACTCTCTGGTCCCCTTGAAGTTAGGTGTGGCCATGTGACTTGCTTTCTCCAATAAAATGTGAATGGAAGCCTTTAAAAGTGCTTGTGAAATTCAAAATCTTTCTTATCCTACAATTGCAATGTTCCAGATGGAGAAGGTCCATCATCTTGTGTCCTGAAGGGAGGAGAGCATACATCTGGAGCCCCATTCTGACCCACAATGGACATTGAAATTTTGAAGTTGTATGTTACCACTGTAAATCCTAGCCTATACAAAAATTAATAGTACTCTTCTCATGAGTTGTTGTGTGACAATATGTATAAACCTCTAAGCAAAATGTCTGGTACATCTAAAATACTCAATAGTAACTAATATTATTACTGCCTTACCAGATAACAGAACAAAAAAATCCTTGGGAGATAAGATGTACAGTTTTCTTTTAAAAAATAATTATCTTCTTACTTGATATTCATGCACATTTTTAATATCATCCTATAATAAATCAGGGCTTAAAACTTGTTTATCTGTTCACACTACCAAGAAAATTCAGTATAATTGGGGATTAATATTATTTGCCTCACCTTCAACTCTATAAACTTAATATAATATTAGTTCTTCCATTTTTTAACTACCAAACAATTTTAAAATTCTCTTAGGGAGTTGAAGATTATGATTAATATATATTTATAACATTTTTCCATTGTTTGTTTTAGATTACTTTTTATAATTTATAACTGTCACTACACTGTTGTACTTCAGAAAGATCTGCATATGAAAGTGTTTATTGCACATTTATATGAGCATTTGGGAAGACAAGCAATCAATAGGCTACCTCAGCTTCACAAAGTTCTAGTTTACATAGTGTGTAAAGCATCATCCTCAAATATCTGACTTGTGAAAGATATGTGTGCTGTGTAGCTGTGTATCAATGGACCATGATTACAAGGAAGCATATTTTAGTTCAGTAAGAGAAAGAATGGTCTAAATAATAGAAGACTATGATAGTGGAGAAAAAGGTACCCTAGACCAGTGGGTTCTCCAACTGGGAGAAATTTTGTCTCTAGCAGACATTTGGCAACATCTGGTGACAATTTGATTGTCACTACTCAGTGGGTGATGTAGTTACCGGCATCTAGTGGGTAGAGGCCAGGGATGCTCCTAAACATCCTCCCATGCACAGGAAATCCCCCACAATAAAGGATTATCTGGCCTCAAATGTCGATAGCGCTGTTCTTCAGAAACGCTGGTCTAAAGCCTAGCCTTTGATCCTGAATACGTTCTAGTGGAGGCTGTCCGAGATGCTAGATGGTTCTTGAATTAAGTACGGAACACCTTTCAATACATGAACAACAATAATGATATGGTAATTGCTGGATGTTTGCTATGTTGCAGGCAGCAATTATGTCATTTCATCCTCACACAGCACTAGGAATCCCTAGTTCTTTCATTTTATGGATTTTCACGATTATTGGGACTAGATAGAGAGCCAGAAGTTGGCAAGAAGAAACCAAACATCACATTAGCAGTAGTCTCTGTGACTCTCTGTGCATTCCCTTTGTTTTTGGTGTATTTCTCTCCTGGGTCAGTCCATTGTCCTCCTCTCTGATAGTGCAACAGGCAGACACAGAGATGGCGGGCTGGAGAAGTCATGGCCCAAAGGAAATATTTTCTGACACTGGCATTCTTGACCTAGCACCATAGGACAGTGAAGAGGTGGACAAGGCTTGGTGGAAACTCTCTTGAGTTTCTAGGTAAATGGTACGGAACGGCTGGGTTCATACTGCCCTTTTGTCCTGGAGAAGAATGCTCAGGTCACTTTTCCTTCCGCTGTATTCTCAGTTAAATGGACGTGTCCTCATGTCCTCCATACTCACTTCTCTTTTTGTGAGGTTAAAAGTATCAGGCTCTACACTGATTTGTCGTCTTCTCTCACTTTATTTCCAACTGGGTGCCACAAGACAGAGAGAGAAATAAAGAGATAGGAGAGGTAGGTGGTTGAGGGCGAAAAGATCAGAACTCAGCCTGAAGAAATGAAAAGAGAGGAACAAAGGGATAGATCAGTTCAACACACACTTACTAAGCACCTGCTTTGTGCCAGTTTCTATGATAGGTACTGGAGATGAGTACAAAAAGGAAGAGGATGAGGTCTTGTCCTAGGAAGTAGGGCAAAATCAGTAGCTTATGAGTTTATTCATCTTATTCACATGAGTGACAAATATATCATGATACATGTTTATTCTTTCATCCAATAAACATTTATTGAATTTCTAGTATGTGCCAAGCACAGCTCTAGGCGAAAGAATATAGCCTAGAATGACCCAGACATGGTTGCTGCTCTCATAGAGCTTATCCATGTGGTAGGTAAGGCGAGAGGGGTAAACACAGGGTGGTAGAGAAGCACCAAGATAAACCTTTCATCTAGTCTGAGGTTGGAGGATGGGGAGAAAGACAGGGCAGGCTACTGGGGCCGATGTTGACCAGTAAGAATTTTAAATGTTAAGAAATAGCTAGCCAGGTGAAGAGGACATGGAATGGGATTTCAGGCAGAGGACCTGGAGTAAACAAATCATGGATGTGTGAAAGGACATGGTGCCTGTTGGGTAACTACTATGAGTTTAGAAATTGCAGAACTCAAAAATGGAGGTTGGAGAATGACAGAAATTATAAAGATAGACTGGTACCACATATTTGCTATATATTTAGATAGATAGATGGTAGGTAGATAGATAATAGGTGGATGGATGGATGAATGGCTAGATTGATAAATGATAGGTTGATTGATCATGGTGCATTCAGTCATAATGGGGGAAGTAGTGATGTGAATGAGGTGGGAAACCACACTTAGGGTTTATTATTATGGTCCAATAATTGAGTACTGGATTGAAGCAGGATTATTAATAATGGAAAGGGACAGGATTGCTAGAAATATCAAAGAAGTAAAATTGGTCACTTATAGTTATTTAGATTTGTGGGGAAAGGGCACAACTGGACTTTTCTTTCTCCCTCTCTTTCTGTTGTATACCATTTCTTTTTCTTTCCTTTACTTCTAATTTCATATTTTACAAAAAAATAAGTTGAGGACATTATAAAAATCAAAAGTACTCTTACATTTTGTCCCAACTCCACCCAGACTGATATGTATTTTGCAAACTTCCAAAGTGGTTTTGAGCCAGGAGCTCTAATGTATAATTATTCCAATGGAATGACAAAGCAATGAACAGTTCTTTTTATAAATAGTAATGACCAATATACATTTAAATTAACAAATGCACATCTGTGATATTAATATTCCATATGTGAGTTTCTGACTTAAAAAAATGCTTCAACGGTGAGAAAGCTTGAACTAGAGTGTGTGCAATATATTCAATTTTAGCTGAACATAAGTCTTGTGGGAAATCGGGCATGTCAAAAATTTTCCTGTAGGTAATAGAAATAAAACCAGTCATCGTTTTGAAATACATCAAACTTTAACACATACAAAAAATCCCAGGAAGGGGTGGGCATAATAAAATAGCCAGCGTACATTAGCCTATCAAACACAGCCTAAGATAATTAGGTATTTTCATGATTGCTAAGTTTTTGGCAATTTTAAGGGTCAACTTGAGCCCAGTTGGAACTGTATTATTTTTGACATTTAGTAAATAGCAGCCCATTTTTATAATTCTAAATATGCTCTGAAGTATAAAATAGCAACAGTTAAGGCACATACTATTTTAACATTTTTTTCAGCCTGTAATAACTCGTGCCAGATACTACAAAGTTAATTTTTATAGATTATAGTTTTGACGGGGAAAAGGTTGAGAGGATCAAAAGATTTTTTTGAGGCTCACTTTTTTATTTTTAATTTTCTGGTTATTCATGGTAGTTTTAACAAGAACACTTGTGAGTACTATAGAAAGTATATAAAATAGAGGCTATATATCGGCACACTGTATATGCTTTCTCTCTTCAGCATCTTAAATGCTTTGGACTCAATTTTTCCTGGTTCTGTCTCTCACTTGAGATATATACACTTTTGCTGTAAGTATCATTATTTCATATCTGTATATCCATGACAGATTATTTTAGTAAGGGCAAATATGATATGATTCTAATTACCAGATCATAATCATTTGGTTAGTCCCAAACATTGACTAGGGAGTGACTTAGTATCCTACTAGTAATGTTATGACAACAGCTTTGGAAGTTTAAAAAAACCTCTGTAACACTTTTGTCGCATAATAACTCATACGTCTGTTTCCTCTGGTGAATATCATTCATTCATTCAATAATATTTATTGAGAATAGATAATGTGCCATTTATATACATTTTTCTTATTATTGATATGAAAAAGATGTGGAAAGGTTATGATTTTATCCAAGGTTATATTTTGGGGCAAGCCAAGGTAAAAATAATCAGCTAAATAAACAACAATGTCACTTTGATTTTCATGGGCCCAGCACTGTGCCACACATTGAAGGAGATTAAAATCATGTATAAACCATAACCTATGTTCTCAAGGAACTTAGGATGTGTTTGAGAAAGGAGACCTAACATATGTAGTAACTAGATTATAATATCAAATAGTAAAATAGTATTTAAATGTAGCCGGACTACTGAGTATCAAGAGAGAAGGCAAACTAATGTAAAAGGATTACATCCCGCTCATAGCCGCTTTTGGTTTATTCTGCATGGTAGTGGGATTCCTAGATTTTCCTGAAAATATTGTCTACCAGCACTAGATCCATATCTCATCATGGTAATTAGCTGATGCTAATTAAGCGATATATTCTCTACACTAAGCATGTGCTTCTCACGTTGCCACAGTCTCCACCACTCCCTATTATAGTACCATCACGGAGGCTGAGCATCAGTAGATATTGATCATCGTGACTGCTTCTCTCCATAGAGCAAAGTGTTTCCTCTACTTGTGTCTCCAATAAAAGTGCAAAGGAATATAAGAAACTGATCTTTGTGTTTTAGATTAAAGAGAGAGCTAGTTTCTGGGACAAAATTAAAGAATAATCCTACATGCTTAAAATACAAAAGCATGGTTTTATCTAAATTGCATTACTCATTTCATTCTTACGCACCTTGTCCCTAAGAGCATTTGATTTTACAACTTCTGAGGTAGAAAAATATCCTGGGATTTCAAGTAATTGGAGAAATCTCATGGGTAGAATATAAGCCAGATATGACCTTGATAAATGAGGTAGGCAGGTTATACAGAAGAATATTCTGGGATTTCAAGTAATTGGAGAAATCTCATGGGTAGAATATAAGCCAGATATGACCTTGATAAATGAGATAGGCAGGCTATACAGAAAAATATCCACATATCAACAGGAGAGACAGCATGTGAAAAGGGTTGGCAATGAAGCAACTAGTGTGTTGTGCTTGTTGTTTGTAGAAAGAGTCATCTAGCATGAGTAGATGATTCGTAATGAATAGTAGTAGCAACTGTGGTTGGCTCCTCAGGGAGTGTGGATAAAGGTTAGAGGGTCTCAAAGGTCGCATAGTGGAGTTGGAACCCTCGATTCCTGCCATTAAGAACGGACTGTTGATACATCAGCAATGAAGTGATCTGATGAGTATGGCATTTACAGAAGACCATGCTGGAACAATATTGGGATGAATTAGACAGGAACTAAGATTATAATCAGAGAAACCTCAAGGTCTAGAGATAGAGTAGTTTAGATGTGATATAATAAGTTAAGATCTGAGTATTAATATTTTCTACCAATTAGTGGGAGAAAATATGTGCAGAATGTGCTATCTAGGAGAAATATTTAAAGGAAGGAGCAGAGTGGGGAGGGGTACAGAGAATTGCATCTGGCCCATGTCTCAAATATATTAGCAGAAAAGAGTAGACAGAAAAGCAAGCCAAAGAGAGAATTTTGGAGAAGGAAGGAAGAAAATAAGGTCAAACTGTGTCAAGGAAGCCAAGAGAGGAGTGAATTTTAAGCAGGGAAGACGTGGTCAATAGTGGGAACATATTTCAGACAGGTCAAGGGTGAAAATAAAATTAAATACGTCCTTGCGCATTTGAAGTTACATCTTGCGTCCAATTTCTCCTGGAGGGTAAATAAGTCCCAGTACACTGGCTAGACTTCCTCAGAAGTGCAATAATCCTTTCAAGTTATTGAGCTAATTCTCTCTTCATTGTGTTAGTCATGGACCAAAAGAAGCCTATTAACCTAAAAGGTTAATCTACTTTAAGAGTTCTTTCCCAGCTGCATTATATAAAGCATATACTGATGAAAGAAAGGGCTTTTTGTGCAGTACGGAAAATGCAAGGCAAATCAAGGAAGTGAGAGTTCATCGTGGGTGGGAATTGCCAGGGGAGATTCACTTGAAAATGTGGGATTGCAACAGGATTTTGGAATATGGATAGAAAATGAAAAAGCTGTGAAAGGCTAAAGATAGTGTCTCATCAGCTATGCTTGATGTTAGCAGTGAGGGAGGACAAAAGGAAAATTTAAAAACAAAAGCATATTATTACTTTTTTTCTGTTAATCCCTCCTGATATTGATGAGATTCTGTTTTATCTACAAAAGTTGAGTGATTTTATTTTTTTATTTGACTTCACCAATCATGAAATTTTATCTCCCACCAGGATGCATAAAATCTTCTGCTGGATTTTTCAGCAAAAGGAGAAGCAATTTTATAACCTAATAACTACCTTATGCTTTCCAATACAATGTCCACTAGTCACATATGGCTATTAAAATTAAAATTAATTAAAAGTAAATAAATTATAAAGTTCACTTCCACAATTGCACTAGGCACATGTCAAGTACTTAGTAGCTATATGTGGCCAGTGACTACCATACTGGACAGCACAGGACGATATTGGAAATATGAACATTTTCATCATCAGAGAACGTTCCATTGGATAGCACAGAGAAACCAATAACATACATTAGTAGCTGCCCTGTGGTTGAAGATGGTTGATTTTGCTTGTAAGAACAAGCTTGTAAGAATTGAGATATAGGAATCATTTTTGTGCTGTGACTCTAGCCGGTTTATTTAACCATTGATTTGTTTATTAATTCAGCAAATATATACAGAGAGCTCACTCTGCATCAGGCACTGTGCTTGACTTTGGGAATATAATAGTTTCCCCAAAACAGATACAACCATGCCTTTCAGAGAGCTTCGGGTCTAATGAGAGAGACGCATTTTAATCAAGTTATCACTCAAACAAATGTAAAATTACAAATGTGGTGTAAAAAAGGAGAAATGTATGGTTCCATGAGAGGATGGCTATTTGTCCTAAACAGGGAATCTTTCCTTGTGGATATAAGAGGAAATCTCAAGGTCACGTAGGACTTTCCTAGACATGGTAGAATGATACGGTAGGACTGGAGAGGTAGGGAGGAGACCGTTTAAGCAGAGAACGCTGTATGTATATATATATAAAATCTTTATGGGAGGAGAGAGCATGGCACATTCAATAGTCTGAAAGAGGGCCTATGCCTGATTACTTCTTTGACTTTAAATTTAATCTTATAAAAGTTGGTCTCAGCAGAACAAGTAGAGTTTAAATTGGACATCCCATTTAGTTTAGTGAGAAGTATTTGATTTTTAAGTCAAAATTTGAATACTAGATATTAGGATTTTATATTTTCCTAAAACAGCATTAGGTACCGAAGCTCCTGCCATACCAGATAGGTAAAGATAGGTATTGATCCATAAATTATTTGAAGAAATAGACACTTCTTAACAATTAAACATTAATCACTTTCTTCACTAAGGCTTTTTCTCATTGTGTTCACCTCTTAACCATCCTGGCATAAATCAGTCTTCCTACAAAAGATAATCTGGTTTCAAGTCCTGTTAAATTACTACCATCATCAATGAGGAAATAACCCACATGGAACTCAGTCTGGAGTGGAAAAACACATTTATACTAATAATACAAAAGCTGTACTGTGAAATTAGGGTATAATGCTAGAATTACTGCGGTTAACCTCCTCTTCTCTGTAGTGGAAAGTCACGAAGATGTAGTATACTACAAACTCATCGACACAGCATTTCCACGGTTGCTCAGGCAAATAAAATGCAGCTCTTGGTAAAAGAGTAAAGGTGACACTGGGACTTGTTGAAAGCAAAAGCAAATCGTGTTGCACCAGTTGCTCATAAAACAGCCTTTTAAAGAGCAAAATGGTTTTCAGATGCTTAGTCATTGGGATTAAATTAACATGACACCGTGGGATCCCCTTTGGGATATGCAATGCATCCTTCGTGAGAGGAGAAAAACACAGTTGGCATGATAAATTTTAAGACTGCATTGAGTTTCAAGGAATACAACAAAACCCACTTTTTTGTGGTGTTATTGAAGTGACTTGATAGTCTCCTTTAGAAATGCTGAATATCAGAATTGTAATATAGTCAAGGAATCTCAGTCTTGGAGGGCATCTCATCTTTACTAATCTTCCTCTCCACTTCTGGATTCCTCCCTAAACAGCTTCATCAAGTAGTTGTGCTCTATTTGAAAATTTTATTCCCACCCTCAATGGCATCACCATTTGGACCATTAGTAAATGAATTAGTAAATGAGTAGGCTACGTATATGTAGCCTGTAACTTTAGCACACAGGGAATGAGCAAAATATATCTTCTGCTTTGAACATACACATGATATTTTAAATAAAGGTGTAAATATTATATCACATTTTAGGGTCTTCTCTCTCCCTCTCTCACTTTCCTTTTCATTTCATTCTCTGATTCTTCTATCCTCCCTGTATTCCTTTATCTGCCACACTCTACTGGGGAAATCATGCCAACAACTTATATATATTCCCAAATTAATTTGATGAATGTATGTGTATATTTGTGTGTATTTTTGTGTGTATCTTTGTGTGCATGCATTGGTTATTCTTTTATATAAATGACACCATATTATACACAATTTTTAGTATTCTTTCTTATAACTTCCTTTTATTGACCCTATAGGATAACAACAACAACAAAAATTCTAATCCCTGTTTCACTGTCACTTGACAGTACTTATTGACCATGAAAACTTAGGGAATTATTTCATTTATACCAATATGGTAGATTATCCTTATAATATAAACTTATATTCTTATGGTAGATATTCTTATAAACTCCTCTTGGTACAACACACCAAAAAATACTTGATAAGATTTTGTAAAAAGATATCTTTTTTACACATAGATAAGCTGACAATAAAATGAAGCAGACTACTCAGAGGCCAGAAATTACTTCTTTCTGGATGACCTCAAGCCTGAATTTTAATGAGTCACAGTCATAGAAGACAGGGAGACAAAGCCTTGTGCCTGAGGAAGAGAAAGTTTGCATCACAAACCCCAACAGAAAGCCAGGTCCCCAAGAGGATGATGTGCTCAGAGAGTAAACTAGAAAAAATGGTGTCCCTCAGCAGTGGATTGTGGGGCTGTATGTCTATCTTGGCAATATTTTCTCTGATAATCTAAAGAAGTCAGGAAGCATGTAAATATCAGGAAATGCATATTGTTTGTGTAAACCCAAGCAAAAATTTTGTTTTAAGTAGGTATGGACTGAAAATCATAAACACTCAACAGAAGCAACCACAAATTTTTTCTAAAGGAATGCACCAGTAACTGAAAATTCTTCAAAAAATTTTCACTGCTAGAGTTCTATCAAATACTAATTGACAAATAATTAGGTAAATAAATAACAAGGATACAAACCACTCTGAAAGTCAGCAGAAACAATGGATCAGTCCCACAGAAAGTATAGCTAGGGGAATTTTCAATACAGAATATAAAATGTGCATTTAATTTTTTTTAAGACAGGAAAGATGATATGTAAGAAGAAGTAAATGTTACATTATGAAAAATGACCAGTGATATTTGATTAAAAAAAGGAGAAATATTTGAAAACTATAATAATTAAAACACAAAACTCAATGGATATATTAAACATCAGATTAAATACAGTTGGAGAAAGAATTTATAAACCAGAAGATCGATCTAAATTATCCAGGATAGATTTTAAAGACAAAAAGATAAACTATGAAAGGAGATTGAGACCTAGAGGACAGAATAACACATTCTGAGATAGATCAATTGGAGTTCTAGAAGGAGGTAATGAAGATAAAGCATTATTTAAAGCAAAATTGTCAAGACTATCAGGATTAGATGAGAGACATAAATTCTTAAATTCCCAAAGTTTCAAAATATTAAACAGAATAAATAAAAATAAATTTATACCTAGACAAATCAAAGTGAAGTTGCAGAACACCAAACACAAAAAACAACAACAAAAAAAACAGATTTAAAGGATTCTGAGAAAAGAGACAGGTGACTTGAAGAGAACTAAAATGAACTGAAAATGTACTTTTTAAAAGCAAAAATGAAGATGAGATGACAATGGAATACCATCAAGGTGCTAAGAGAAAGTAACTGTCAACCTATAATTGCATATCCAGTGAAAGACAGCTTTAAGAGCTAGTGCAAAATAAAAACATTTTCAGACAAATAATAATAAAGAATGTCTACTACCAATAGACTCTTACTGAAGGAACTTTTAAAGAATACATTTCAGGAAGAAGAGAACAATCCAGAGGGAAGAGATGAGATGCATCAAAGAATGAAAAGGCTCAAACTCTTCACAGCTGTCTTTGCGTAATAAATTAATTCTCATCTTCATCCATGTTCAAACTCTAGATGCATGTTTTATAATGCTTTTTAAAAGTAACTCAAATCATTTTCTAATATACTCTGGACTTTTTGAAGATTGTCCTTTAATTTTGTGACCCAGTGTCTTTCACTAGGGTCCTTTCCCAATTAGAGCACCAATCATCATGTAAAAGACCACCTTTCCTCTTGTCAGTGAACTTTGAATTACGGCAATGGCTTGGCTGCTGCTGCAGAGCACTCACTGCTTCTACCAACACCTCCATGCCCCTTGAGGAGAGCAGAGAATTGAGTTTACCACTGAGTTTCCAACGTGTTCTCAATCCCAAAGGATTATTCCTTCCATGGAAATCATTTGATTTTACGGATTCTATCTTTGCATTATTAATTGATTGCTAATTGATTTTTCTGCATTCTTTTGTCAGCCATCTCTCTCCAAGTTAAGAGTCTTGTTTATTCAGGGTTTTGGTTAAGTTCATCTGAGATGTACAATATCTCATTTCTCAAAATTCAAATGCTAATCCTAAGAAAGTCCTGAAAATAGAGAATGAAACTTGATTTAATTCCAGAAGCTCTGGATATTCAATGCACGGTCTCCCTTAGAAGATAAAATTTTTGCTAAATCCAAGAAATTCATGATGTATTTTTTATTCAGTTAAAAAAATGAATCATTTTGTTCTGTGGTATATGAAAAAAACAGCAACTGTGAGTCCACGTTTTCTACAAAGCACATCAGTAAACCAGGTATATTGGTCCTCTTAAAATAAACTTCATGGATGCTTGAATACTTCAATAAATTCTTATTTCTGGTCAGCAGGGCACAAAAAATGTTGTGCTTCAGTCATGTCCTGAAGATCAAATATTAAATAAAACACATTTTGAAAGGGCAACTTGCAACAAAATATAAATAAAGTACAAGAAAATATAAATAAAGTGCAACAAACCTTTCACTCACATAAAAACCAAAGCAGTCACCTCTTAAGCAAACATTTGGGTAGAAGACAGGTTTGTTCTATCTGAAGAAATTGGCCTAATGCCTGAGCTAGCAGAGCAAGTCGCCAAGGAGTTGAATACTGCCTTTGGCTGACATATCAAGCATTAAATAAAAAAAGAAACAGCTTAATCAACCTTAGCTAAACCGTTCTCTAGACACTAAAAATTTTCATCTATTAACTCTGTCCTTCTTGAACACTTTAAGGATATTTCCTGTGAGAAATCTGTGCATCCATGGCAGAGGCTGAGTGAGGAAATATGGGCCTTGAGAGACTTGATGTATACACTAAGAGCTCAAATGTATCCTTATCCTCAGGCCTTCTACCATGTTGTTTCTGCTGCTGCTCTTACATCCTTTCATTTTGCACATTCCTGGGATCAAATATGTCTTATATAGGTCATCTTGGGTGTTCTTACAACACAGTCGTTGAGCTCCCAGCATTGTTTCAAATAGCCTCCAACCTCCATCTACCTTACCTGCAAGTAGAAAGCGTGGGTAGTTAGAACCAGTGTGAATGCCAAGCCATGTAGTCTGAGTGCAACACGTTGCCTGAACTGTGGGTGCTTGAAGTGCAAGTTTGAAAACCCAAAGTGGCAATCAAAGCAAAACTCAATTTTTCTTAGGGCAGTGGTCAATGTCAGTGGGAATGTCACAAATCGGTGCTCTAAGTCAGCAATAATCAAACTCCAAATTCCTAGTAGTCCAATGTTATGCAGTTAATTTGTCCATAAATTCTTTTAGTTTTTTTCTTCAACTCTACCTTTTCTTATAGCATGATTTCATTCATCAATAGTTTTACTACTAACTATTATGCTAAGTGAAGTAAGTCAGACAGAGAAAGACAAGTACTGTATGATTTCACTCATATGTGGAAGATAAACAAACACATAGATAGGAGAACAGATTAGTGATTACCAAACGGGGAGGGGGTGAGGGGAGGGCAAAAAGGGTAAAGGGGCACATGTGTGTGGTGATGGATAAAAACTAGACTATTGTTGGTGAACACGATGCAGTCTATAAAGAATCTGAAATGTAATAATGTACACCTGAAATTTACACAGTGTTATAAGCCAATATTACCTCAATAAAATAATAATAATAAAAAAGTTTTACCACTAAGAGCTTTATCTAGTGCTTGACGCTCATTGGAAAGTGGGGTGGAAAGTGCCAAGGAAGTTATAACCAAATTTGCAAATCTCCTTTTTACTAGGGTAGGAGTGCTGGAGTTATGAGTTCTTAGCCACATACAAGGTAGACGAAGGTCCTCAGGTAACAGAGTCTGTTTCTAATTCAACCACTCAGTATCTTCATGAGTACTCTCCACCTTGTGTAACCCTTCTGGCACCATTTCTTAATTTTAACTCATGTTCTATGTATTAGTTTCCTATGGCTGCTTTAACAAATAACCTTTATTTTGGTGGCTTGACACACATTCATTCTCCAACAGTACCGGAGGTGAGAAGTCCAAAATCACTTTCACTAGATGTGATGATTATATGTGTCAACCTGACTGCGGTGCCCAGATATTCGATCAAACATTATTCTAGGCGCTTCTGTGAGGGTCTTTTTGGATGAGATTAACATTTAAATGAGTAGACTGAGTAACACAGATTGCCCTCCATAATGTGGGTGGGATTCATCCAAACAGTTGAAGGTCTGAATAAAGCGAAAAGGCTGACCTTTTCCTAAGTAAGAGAGAATTCTTCCTGCCTGACGGCCTTTGGACTGGGACATCAGCATTTTTCCTGCCTTTGGACTTGAACTGAGACATCAGCTCTTCCTGGATCTTGAGCCTGCTGAACTTTGGACTGAAACTACAACAGTGTCTCTCTTGGTTCTCAGGCCTTTGGACTCAGACTGGAACTAAACCATCAGTTCTCCTGGGTCCCCAGCTTGCCAACTCACCCTGCCAATTTGGGGACTTGCCAGCCTCCATAAATGCATGAGACAATTCCTTATAATAAATCCTTTATACGTATATATCGATATCTATATCTATCTATATCTTTATATCTCTATCTCTAACACTATCTATATCTGTACTTCCTATTAGTGCTGTTTCTCTGGAGAAAACTGACCAAAACCCTGGGTTTAGGGTTTCCTTGCCTTTTCCAGGTTCTAAAGCTGCATTATTTGCATTCCTTGGCGCATAGGCCCTTCCTCCATCTTTCTCTGCTTCACGATGCAGCCATGTAGCAACTCGCTTCAGTCGTAACATTGCTTTCTTCTATAGTCAAAACTCCCTCTGCTTTCCTCATATAAATTGAGGCCCCACTGGTTAATCCAAGATTAGCTCTCCGTTTCAAAATCCTTAATTTAATCCCATCTGTAAAGTCTTGTTGTCTTATAAGGTAACATTCATAAAGTCCAGGGATTAGGACCTGAATATCGTTGGGAGCCATTATTCAGCCTAATACATTCTACCATGCTGTTTTTTTAAAGATTATACTGATTGCAGGTGACAGAAATTCAGTTAGAGTTAGCTTAATCAAAAAAGGGATATTAATTATAAGGAGACGGGAAACCACAAACAGCCAAAGCCCTGGGAGAGAGATGGGAATAACTAAATTCAGAGAGGTGAGCAATATCAAAGACCTTCATCTTTTCTTCTTATTCCTTTGTACATATCTGTATCTTTTCTTAAATAACTTCTTTCTTTTTTTCTCTCTCTCTCCAGAGACTGTCTTTCTCTGTTTCTCAGGCCCACTGGGTAACAATTTTCCTGAGGTTGGCTGCATGGTGGGGAACATGACTGCTGAGAAACTGCCATTTGTGTCCCTGCATCCCCAATTCAAAAATCATAGAAAAGAAGTTATTGGTTAGCTCAATTCATGTGGTAAGTCTTGGACCAATCAGTTCTGGCATGAAAATAAAGTCCTATTTAACAAGATGGGTTCTTCTTCAGCCATTTGAATAGGTAGGGGGAACAGAAATGGGCAATAACTGGAAAAGTGGCAAGGTTGTTGCTGGGAAGACAATGTTGTAGGTGTCCTCTGCAACTTTATTCTTGAAAAAAAAAAAAAGGAGCATTTTTCGAGGTGGGGTAGGGATAACACTTTGCAATTGATAATAGGATTTCGCATAAAATTATTCCTTAACTATTTCTAAAACAAGTAAAGATTATTATCTTTTTTTGTAGATGAGGACATTAAAATTTAGAAACGTTGAATGGTTTGTAGCAGTTGGCAAACCCACGTCTTCTAGTTTTAAGATTATTATTCTTTTCTTTAAGCGACTGCATTAGAGTTGAAATAACACTAGACTAAGAGTTAGGAGGCCTGGGTGTATATTATGTTTCTACTGTTTACTAGAACTTATCCTGGAAAAGTTATTTAAACTTCCTCTGCTTTAGTTTCCTCTCATCTAAAATGGGGATAAAAATTGCTTACCCTTAGGGTCATATTTTGAGGTTTAAATGAGATAATTTAGGTCCCTGTATAGTTGGTATTAAAAAAAAAAGGTAAATAAATGGCAAATAATCTTTCTCTGATTATTTGATAGAGCATCTCTTATTTGAACTGTCCTGTTTTGAAAAGGATTATAGTAGAGTTTGTTATTAGCTTAGGCTAATATTCACTAAGAATTGAATGCAGATGCAGAGTTTCAGTTCAAGTGTCAATGATTGCAATATGTTTATTTTAGTGCTGCTACTTATTGGCAGAAGAGGGCATTTTCCAGGAACAGGTCTCCTAGGGGTTGAGGTGGGCAGGGAACATCCCAAAGGGCCTCAAGTTCTGGATAGGAATTCAGAACAAACTGTTTGATTAGACTAGTAAATACTTGTACTATCTTTCATATGGAATTTCTTCAATTAATTGTTCTTGCCAGGAGAGAAAGGCAGCCTCTCCGTGTAATAGAACCATTGGCAGCAATGATCTGAAAGCAAAATGGTATATGGGGAATAAGAAGATGAGATCCAGCATCTTAGGTATTATTATAAGAAGATGATGTAGATAATGTTCTATTAACGGTTCCAAAATGCATGATTCTCCTTTTAATGGAAATTTTTAAATGGCACAGGGATATTTCTCTACAAAGCAGATCAACATTAGACACATTGCTTAGTGTTAATATTCCCCCTGCTCTCTTTGTAGCATGTGCACATTGGATAGAGAAACTCAGAAGTTTAAGAATAACCTTGGATGTGGGACTAGTTAATATACTTTATATTGGGTAAGCTTAGGGGAAATATTTTATAAAATGATAAAGATTAAAATTACTGGAAGACATAAAAATTTATCCTGTAGGGTTTACATAGTAGCAAAACCAGTAGCTTTTAAAAAGCTTTTTTATTTTGTTAGATGTTTCCTTTGAATTCTCCCTATTACATTTGAATAACATTGTTTTCTCTCAAGGGCAATTATAGTTATTGTTTAATTAAACATGCCAGCTCTGTTTTCTTGTCTGTTGGAGTTAAGACAGTTCAAATCATATGCATTCTTTCTATAAAGAAAAGTAAAGAAGAATTCTTGAAGTAAAGTTCTAAAGGTTTTCTAAAGTTATTAGTTAAATCACTGAATAAAAGCAAAGAGAACAAATCCAGTCAGAATTATGTAAAAAATAGTAGTAGTAATTGTATAAGTTTTTAAAAAGTTGGAACTTAAAAGCAAAGTTAGTAAGGTACCTCATAGATTCATAAATTTATAATATTGAAAAAAACTTGACATTATTTAGATTTTTAAAACATCTGGCTGAAAAAATGTAGAATAAATTAACATTGAAAAATCTTAATTATCTATTATTTGAGACCTTAAAGATAAAATATTTAAACAACTGACTTTCTTCACTACTTGTTCAATTGTTTTGTCCTCTTGTAAGCAGTAAATCTTTATAAAAGGAAAAACTTAAAAATATGTTAATACTATTTAGTATGCAGTGAGATAGCCCATCTCATACACTACTGATTGGTATAGCATATACTTTGACTCATCATGTCAACTTTTAAGAATTCCTTCGAGAGCTTCCAGTTCCAGACAAGATGGAGTAAATGCTTTCCACCTTATTCCTCCTGCTGACTACAGCCAAAAGTCAGGACACAATACATAAGGCAACTCTGAGAAGGTTTGCTCATAAAGGTTCAGAAATGTGGAGGGAAGGAGGCAGACTAGCCTTGAGACTTGAGGAGTGACCAAATGGCGAGTTCGCTGGGACTTTTTGGTGCCTCCTCTATATCACAGCCTGGGAACTAACAAAGCCCACAACCCAGAAACACCAATGGGTATAGACAAAAAAGCACCAAATAAAACCTGTTCTCCCTTGCCAAAGGAACAGGAAAAGGGCAGCCCTGAAGGACAGATGGCTTTCAACTAAACCCACCCTACTCCAGCTGACACTAGGAAGAAAGCAGTTGTCCCTTCCTCTCCACATACGGGACACTGTGGAGACTGCAGGGCAGAGCCTTCTCAACCATCCCCGCCATTACCTTTCGGTGCTGTGTTCAGGGAAACTTGTTGACGGTATTTGTCTCCTTGCCTTAACTAGACCACTATTTATCCCATCCAATGAGATTTTTCTTTCAATAACTATGTTTTTCTTTTCTTGACTGTTTCTTTATTAAAAGACCTGTTCTTTTTTTGTAATATCCTGCTCTCAGCATAAAACTTACATTTCTTCCTTTATCTCTTTGAAATAGCCAGGTAAATGGATTTCAAGTACATTGACATTTTTGTCTGTGAGCTTGTCTTTGGAAAGAATTAGTCTTATGTGTTTGTGTTACATGTGTTTAGCTGTGGAAGCATACCTGTGGCATTCTTCAGGGTTCCAGACCACTATTTATTTTGGTTTCTATTCCATGGCAGTGTAGTTCAGGCAGATCCCCTGGATCTAATCAAGGGTTTAGCTGATTCAAGGTTGTTGGGTCTCAGTGGAAACCCCGAGGACCCTCCGCCCTGACAAGTGCTGAAGTCTAATATTTGTCTTCTCAGCGTGGTGAGACTGCTGAAATTACACCCTTGCTTTTGAACCACTGTTTTTCTCTTCTTTTTCTTTTTTTGTTTTGCTTCCTTTTGATGAGTGTTTGCATGGTACATATTTCCATCTCTCAACCTTTCCATGTACTTATATTTAAGGTCTGTCTCTTGTAAAGACATATGGTTAGAATATTTTCTTCAAATCTAATATGATAATCTTTGTTTTTAAATTTACTACATAATATTTTCAAATTCCAACTATATAGAACAAATTATGTTGTGAAGCAAAAATTAATACCTCTAAACCCATCACACAACTGAAGAACTAGAACCTCATCTAGTATGTTTGAAACTACTTTTATGCCCTGCCCTTATCCCATCTCTCTGCCTCTCCTCAGTCTTTTATTTCTTTAATAATAGCACAAATAGAATATTCAACTGAGCTTCTGGCGCTAGAAGTCACTTGTGTTTAAAAGGAGTCTGAGAAATTTCAATTCTCAGTTAAAACAGAACATCAGTTAGGATAATGCTTCAGATTTCCACATGAAGGCTTTCTATCTATCAAAAATTCCTCAAAATGTTTTTTGCTTCTCCTTACATTGTTAAGATACCATCCAATCAGAAATGAGGAGATTAAATAAGCAAATGTTTCCAAATTGCTACGTGAAAAGCAGTTATAAGTTCTTTAAATGGTATATATTAAGCAGTGCATGATATTATCATGAATGTAGCAAATTTAAAAAGACATATTGCAGCTTAAGATACAAGAGGTATTCTTTCAGACTTTCTTTTTTTACTCTAGCAGTTGCTATGGCAACCAACTACCTGCAGGTGTAACCCGACAGCCCCACTCCTATCTGTACCTGGTGTCTCTCTTGCTTTCCACCCCAGGAATTTTCTGTCACTTATTATTGGGATGTCTGTAGAAAACCACTCAGCCATTCTGAAGTATTCAAAATCAGGTAGTGCAAGGTAGTCAATGCTGCCTGGGTCTACCCTTGACTCATAGGGGATGGGAGCCACTGGATAAGTACTATCCTCTTTTGTCCTTTAGGTGAAGAATTCTGAGATGCATTTTATGTGACTCCTCTGGATGTCCCCAGTGGGAATGAGTCCCAGTTGCCCACAACAGCTCAAGTCTGCCATCCTGTATTAGCTTTCACATTTTCCTAGTTTCACGTTTTCCTTTTTCCCACTCCTGTTCCTTGGGACCACTTCCCCAAATAAGCCCTCTTTACTCAAGCCCTTGTCTCTGGTTCTGCTTCGGGGGAGAGGGTGGTGGAACTTAGGCTAAGACACAGCTCATATGAATAATTTTCACCTTCTCCTAAATATTTTAAATATGAGAACTTTGCTTTGACAAATTTAATAGATAATTTATGGTTAGTAACTGCAGGGGATGGCTTGAGTCTTCGTGGTGGAATAAGTTGCTGTGGCAGTTGTCTACATAGCAATTAATCTGCCACCTGGGTGTGTGTGTTAACATTGTCTTTATGCAAAATAGTCAGTAAAACTAGCATTAAATCAAATTTGTGTAAAAACAATTTTTTTCGTTGAACTAATAGTCATTGAAAACTTACTCTCTGCTGTGCGCTATGCTAAGCACAGAAGTTAAAGACATAAAAGACATTACCCTGGCCTTCAATAATTATGTAGTTTACTAGGAAAGCCAGGTGAATAGACCAGGCCCTCTAACATAGTGTGGTAGGTCTCCTTGCTGTGGGAGGGGTACTGTGGGATCACAGGAAATGCACACATGGGTATCAGAGAGGGTTTGTGAGAGAAAGCGATATTTTGGTAGTGTTATGAAAGGCAATAATAATAAGAACAGATATCTATTCAGTGTGAGCTCTATATTGATACCTACTAATGGTTTACCTGTAATATTTGATTAACTAATGATCTTATATAATGGAATTTATTAACATTCCCATTTGACAAATGTAGAAAGTGAGACTTAGAGAAGTTCAAAGACCTGCCCAAACGTGAGTAAGAATTAGCCAAGTGGAGAAAGAAGAATGGAGTACCAGATTTCTGAAGAGGCTATACAAAGACACAAAGGTTTGAGAAAACCTGCTACTTAGGGGAACTGATGCAAACTCTTCTTAAGTTCAGATCCTAGGAGGATACTAGGAGATGGGGGTGGAGGGGAAGCCAGGAGCCAAGTCCTGTCTATAATACTATGTCTATAATACTATGTAGCTTGAAAGCTATTGGAAGGAAATGGAAAGCCTCTGAAGGATATTAAGCAAAAGACCGACCTGCTCAGATTTGCGTTTTAGGGAAAAAAATCTCCTGTAATGAGTTAAGAAGGTACCAGACGTGATTCCATGAGACACAGTTAATGCGTTTTTTGCTCCATGCTAACCTATTTTCTCTCCATCCTGCACCTACACTTCCATACTCTCCTTTGTGATGCTGGGGATGGAAGACTGAATATTATACTTCTCCTTTTCCAGCTAGTTCCCTGTAGGTTTGACAGTAGAGGAAGGGAGACTGAAAGGCAGGAGGAGGTTAAAAGGGGTTTGTTACTTCCTGCCTTGTTCCTTTCAGCGTTGTCGTCTCAGCAATGGCACTTCACCCTGGCGGAAGCATTTGGTGACAGTCTGTAGCTTTTGTCATTGCTCTCAGAACAAGGCTGATCATGACGAAAACTGAAATTAAGGTAGAGACAGTGAGGATGCTCCATGTCAATTTTTTTTATGGAGAAATTATATAAATCTCTTTTCCTTATAGAATATTAAGAAAGTGACTTAAATTTGTAGAAATCCAATAGCTGGTTATGAAAACTGCAGGAAGTTTATGATGTTTCAGTAATTGGACATACATGTAAGACATTTAACATGTTCATTTACTCACATATGTATTCATTCTTCAAAACTATTTATTTCAATGTGCCAAAGAACATACACTGTATGGATACAGCCACAAATAGGAAGAATTCTGTCTCTTGTGCAACTGCTCTTTTGGTGTGGGGAGAAAGAGAGGCAATAAAGCCAGTGAGTTGATTTATAAACAAAATAAGATACTCTCATATAGGGAGATAGGGGGAAATGTTATGAAAATAATGAAAGAGGGCAATAGGATAAAATGTATTTTAGTTGGGAGAGTGTTTGGCTGCAGGTTACCAAAAAAGGCAACTAAACCACGAGGACCTTTATAGTTTACTTTGCAAGAAGCTGAGAATTAATCGGTCTCAGAGATGGTCTGGCGGCTCAGCAATGTCATTCAATTCAGGCTATTGCGAACTTTGAGCTTCCCTATTTTTGTGTGTGTTGGCCATTGATTCTCATACCTATCCACTTATGGCTACAAGATAGTTCCCACGCCTACAAGCAACATCTCATGCCAGGGAGTGAAGTGAAAAGAAAAGTCAGGGGCAAATATCTAGGTGGGAGTCTTAGATATTAAGGGTAGAACCAATAGGACTAGTTGAAGGAACAGAATGTGAGTTTGTGTTTGTGAATGTGTATATTTTGTTATAAAATGAGTGTGCATACAGAAATATATTCAAAATTTCCTTTCTCAAATTTCCACATGGTTGCATGATTTTTAGCAGTTTTTTTTAACAAAGAGCATGAGCTTGATGCTTTATTATTTTTTTCTCTAAAAAGCTATGCAACAGTTGTTGAATCATAGGTGATCAGAAGTGTTAATAGCTCTCCCAAGACAAAATGCCTGTACTACTAATGGAGACATTCAGCTTGTACATGTGCTGAAGAAATTGGCAAAACCCCAAGTTTGACAATTCACTTCCATATGGGAGCTAGCCACTGGGTAAGGTATGGATATCCCAGCAAAATGACCTTCTGGCCTTCATTATCTGAATAACCTTGAGTTGGTAGATTAATAGTATTTTAGCATACCTTCTTTCTAGAAATGGGTATAATTAAACTTGTCACTCAAGGGTACTGTATGATTTAATCACTTAATATTAAGTAAAGCTCTCTGAGATCCTTAAGCAAAGGATCCTATGCAGATGCAGAATGTCATTATGAAGACACAATTTTAGCATCTTACTGAGCTCTGAGAAATTATACTACAGAGACTCTTTCTAATACCCACAGAAAGCTGCCCTGTAAATGTTAGTATTTATAAATCATTTCAATATATATTATATACATTTTAAAGGCATATGATTATGGTATAAAATTGAGAGATTAACAAAACTGCCATTCGACATTTGTTTTTGGTGGTGGATAATATTAAAACTTTTTAGATAGTAATTTATTTAGAAGTAGCCTCATATGTACCTTTTATTTAACAGTGCTTCGTTCCACAATCGTATTTGGAAAATGTGGAACATGTCAAATTCCTACTTCTCTTGGAATAAATTCATTTTCATATACCTCTAAATAAATTTTTATTTGTCTTCACCTGTATATATATGTAGGGATTATAAATACATATTTGTAAAATTCCAAGTGCTTTACGCATTTCAAGCAAAGGCTACAGTCTAATTTAATAAAATATTAGGATAACCTAGCAAATATTTATTTCTTGAAGCCCTCGAGAGAAATCTCACCAGAGATAGAAAACCTTGCCCAAGATCAAAGACTTTGTGGGAAAGGAAAGAAGCAGTGAATGGTAATGATTCCATATCCCACCCCTGACCACATCACTTTCCTGTGTGCTATCAGCATTCATAATGATTTCTGTATGCTTTGAAAGCTTAATAAGCAAGAGTACACACATATTTTATGCCTATGCTGAATAAGTAGCTTTATGTACACAGATCATTACAAATGTATCATTTCCAACCTCTATTTTGAGAGAAAAATATAACTTTTTCCCTGGCAATTTGAAGAGCCATGTTGTATAGTGAATTACAATAAAAAGTTGAAGTACAAAAACATATCTCTTACTAATGCTTCCATGAACCATGCTGTTTCTCAGTGAGCGTTTGACATTTATATATCTACAGTGCATAGATATTCTACCCAGCTAGACACTGGGGAAAAATATACCCAGTAGGTATTACACATATATTCTCTATTTTGTTTATAAAGAGAAGTGACATAGTAATACTATGTCTGGCTGTAGTAATCCAAAAAACACACATTTACATCAGAACTGTGCAGTATAATGGTCATTGATTTTGTATATGAACTCTGATACTCTCGGTAGATTTATCTATATTGGAGACCCTGATAAATGGAGCAGGGCATTAGTTATTATTATTCATTCAGTTTTTGCTCAAGAGGCATTTATAATCACCTCGAGTGCTGAGCACTGTCTAGGTACTGGGGATTCAGCACTTAATACCTGTACTCAGAGAACTTGCAGGCTTATGAAAAGAAATGAGAGAAAGATATCAGAAATTTCAAAAAGTTGAAAAGGAAAAAAAAATGTTATGCCTCATTTGTGCTTGTATATTTCTAAAGCAAAAATGCCTCTCCTGGGGGAAAAAAAAAAGGAAAGAGATGATCTAACTTGTATCAGCTGACCAAAGCTATGTTGACCTGAGAAAGTATTTCAAAGATAAATTATAATCTTGTAAATTTGAGGCTATGTCTTAATCTTCATATCAAACTTTGTAATTTTTTTTTTTATTTTTGGCACGTAGACATATTTTGTTACTTCCACACTTTGTTGAATAGCCATTTTTAGAAAAAATTAATTGGTTGCCAACACATTTCATAGAAAAATGTAATTTGCAGCTTCTCTTCGGAGGCAGTCTGCTGGGGCTGAGTATCAGCTGCCACAGGTGAGTATTGAGGCAGGTAACCACGCCCCAGGACCCCCTTTATCTCCCCTACCTGGTTCACTCCACTCATTGACATTCTCTGCCTGAGTCTTAGAGATATCTGTGTTTGGGACCTCTAGTCTAGACATAACTGCCAAGTGTTTTCAGATGTTCGGTATGTTTCACTCTGTCCACGTTGAAGACTATATGTTTCAATCTTTTTTCAGCTATTTTGATATTCTAACAATAGCTACCATTTATTGAGCATCATCTCTGTCAGGAGTCAGCAAACTTTATCTATAAAGAAAGAGATAGTAAACATTTTAACCTTTGTGGGCCATTTGGCCTCTGTCACGACTAGTTAACTCTGCAAAAGCAACCACAGATAATACGTAAATGATGGGTGCAGCCATTTTCCAGTAAAACTTTATCTATGGACACTGAAATTTGAATTTCATATGATTTTCAGGTGCCACGAAATCTTATTCTTCTTTTGATTTCTTTCCAACCATTTAAAAATGTAAAAATCATTCTTAGCTTTCAGGCCATACAAAACAGGTGGTAGCCTGGGTTTGGCCCCTGGGCCTTAGTTTGCCCACCCCTGATCTGTGTCCCAATCTTCCAACTGTATTCCTGAAAATCATAAGAAAAAATAATTATTGTTTCACCTTACAGTTACAAACACATGACTTATCTAACACTGTGAATCCAGTCGCTATTGAGCCCAGATCATTGAGGTGGAGAGAGAGGGAGGGAGAGAGAGATGGTATGTCTTTGAATATTGGTTAAAAGGTATGAACTAAAAGTCCTTACCCAAACTGTCTGACTTTCCATTCTCTTCCATCCTCTGCCTTCCAGGCAGTGTTCCAGTGTGTCTAGTTATTTCCCAGAAGCACTGAAAGAAAGGGCTCTTTTAAATCAAACATTTATTTATATTCCCTCTTGGCAACCTCGGCTGTATTAGAATGCCTCGCTAAAGAGTGAGTCCAGGCACATTGCCTAGTTTGGATTCCCTGGAGGAATGACTGATTATTATTATTTCAGCCCAATTGTGATGTGTGTGAGTGGGCATTGTTTACATAGGAAGGATTCAACGCTTCCACCTTAGTAGTCTGACTCATATAACGTAACCTCCAAGAATCCTTCAATACTTAAAACTTTCAATACAACTCGCTTACAGATTCATCTCACATGATGCTCAGGAAAGGCATTAAACAAAGCCAGTACTCTCCCCTGTGGATACAGCATTTCACTTTAAAAAGAGCCCATCAGCAACATTATAACCAAGAAAACGATTATTTCATAGATTCCTTTGTCCACCTTATTGCAGGGAAAGGATCATAGATAATGAGCCCAACTGTCTCACTTATTACTCCAGAACCAACACCAAGTAGCTACTGTTTGGCAGAAAACATATAATTCTTTTTGAAGTTCGCTCTTTTATCATCAATCAAGCCAGCTGGTCAGTTTAATTCTTGCAGACAATCAGAAGAAATGAATGGTCCACTTCAGCAGTGCGCTCTCAGCTGTATTGTTTTAACAGCTCTGGGGGTAGGGATTTCCCTTCCTTTCCCTCTCGCAGCACAGAACACCTCTGCTTACCATGCAAGGGGAGCACCTTCGTTAATTGCAAAATTGTCTATATTAATCAGGCTATGAAAAGAGTCAATGATTCTGCCACAAAGGATTGCATTTATCTTTTAAAATTGTTCTTAAGATGCTTCATAAGGAATAATCAGATAGCATCTTAGAGTAGCACTCCATTTGTGGGTCATTCCTGACTCAAAGGAGTAAATGGAAAACTTGCTTTCAATAAGACACTCGAAACTTATTTTCACTAAAGCTTCTCAGATTTATGTTGAGTCAGGTTTGAATGATAGAAGGTGAGATTCCATGTAAAAAAAAAAATGAATAACTGGATGGAACTTGTAGATCATCTCGTAGAAATTTATCTCTGTTGTTAGGCATGCTGCTTGTCCAGGAGTGTATAATCAGACTGCTGTTCCCTTCGGCAAGCCTAACAATGTGTTGGGAACCCCCAGAAAAGGAAAAGATTGCTTCCAACCTGCCCCTGCGATTTTTACCTCAAACAGATGCTTATAAACATTAGAAGCAGAAAAATCACTCCCTAGCAGCCAAAGGATATATACAGTATCTTCCCTGACATATGTGCACACACCTGAACAACAGCTTGTTTGGGAGTAATAAGAAATGGTGAATAATTTGTTGTAATGTAAATGTTCAACAATGCAAAGTTAAACATAAGCTATGGTGCAACCAGGTGAGGAAACACAGTGAAACAGAGTAAAGGCAGCCAAGGGGGATGGAGGTCTAGGATAAATTTTTAGGAAAAATAAAGATGATAAATACATAACAACAAGGTGAAATTGAGTGTGTATGATGGGATCCTGTTTTTATATGTGTACTACAAAAGTGTCCAGTGTACATAGTATATATATAGCATACTGTATATACTATAGTAAAATTTAATTACTAAATCATATAATCATATATATTATATAATTATATATAAATTATATATAAATGTTATAAAAATTTAATAATTTAGTAATAATTTACTAAATTAATAATTACATATAGTAACAACTAATTACTATAGTAATAATTTAATTACTCAATTATATTATTTTATATATTTTATAATTTTATGTAAATTATATATGAATTTTATAAATTATAAATTATATATAATGTAATTTTATTAATAATTACAAAATTTATGAATATTTTATATGATATTGTTTATTTTATATTTATATTTATATTATTTGTTAATATTTTATATAATATATGCAAATTATTCCTGTGTATTTAATTATGTAATATAATTAAATATATATTCTATAATTTTATAATTGGAATGAACATATGTTTGATTATCTATAAATATTTGTATTTTCATATCTTATACACATTCTATAGATAGAATTTTTGTGTGTAGTATATGTTATAGTTGGTTGTTCTGGAGGAATGTGGGTGGAGGTTTGTCTGTGTGAGTGTATAGAGACCAGGCTTTGGGGAGATAAATTGGGATGGGATGTAGTGGGGAGAGTTGGAGGCACTTCCTTTTTTACTTTATATGTTTATGTGTTATTTGATTTTTAACCTCAAACATGGATTTATTTTGTAATAAAAATCACTTAAAAGGTTAAAAATATGAACAGTGGTAACTGCACATGTGCTATTCTTAATAGAATTCCTAGGAGGAAAGGAAGTTCCACCTAAATCTAACCAGCTCTGGAACATTGGCTGGACAAAGTGAGAAGAGGCATTTGCCCACCTGCACATGAACCCCAGAGAAATGCTCTCCATGCCTAGCAGACAACTCCATTTCTACCCCATGATTTGGGAAATGTGTTAAATACTTACTACATATATTTTAACCTCTGTAGACATCTTGGGAATCATCTCCTTTTTCTAACCATACATCTCACATACTCTTAGATATATTGAATTTTTAAAATAAAATTTAAATTCCTAATGTGTGGGGAAAATGTTTGGTATATTGGGAAAATATTCAGCTTTCTTTGAGTTAAATAAAATTACTGAGATATTTTGTTTTTCTTTTATTTTTATAGAGATGGATAATTGTCTTTTTAGTTTTCGTGCATGTGGGTATATAAGGATATAAACCCATTCAAACCTGTTAAATTTGAAATAAAGTATTAATGGCTTAAACAACAGTAATGGCAAACTCTGACAAGAAAGCACCCTTTGTGATTGTCGATTAGAATGCTATAACTTGACTATAAATTCTAGGTATAATTGTCCATCCTTATGGCTATAATTGGCATAGAGAAACATTAAAGGGTCTCCCAGTAATTGTTAAATTACTGAATCATGGCTTATCTCAGCTTGATAATTAAAAATATTTCAAATGCCAAACTTAGCTTTGTAGATACTAAGTATTAAACCATTTGATGATAACTAGACATTGCTTAGCTATTTTTAAAAATTTTTGCACTTAGTCATTTTAGTTATGACTGTGAGGTGTAATTTATCAAAAGCACAATGAGAGGTTATCAAACTCTCATTTCAGTAAAAGAAAGAGGAACATTACCCTCAAGAGATAAATCTTTCATTAAACTTTACACAGACCTTAAGCAGTGTCTACCCCATTTATCATTTCTAGTCTTTTAGAATGCACCAGCTGCCTGTGTTTAGAAAGCAGCACAAGGCAGACAGCCAAAATCAGGGTTGATGGCTGGTAGAACGGATGGAGCTTCTGTTCCATTTTTTACATGTTCATTCACCTGAGAAAATCATTTTAAAATCAGCAATGTTTGGGGCTAAATTTTGATAGTGAAATAAACTGTTAAAAAATATTAGAATTTTTTTGAACTATGGTAAAAATTACTTTATCACAAAAAAAATGTGTTCAAGATTCAAAAATTCCACAATTTACCTTACATGGTCATAAAAATATCTTGTCTGATGTTAGCATTCTTGTAACATGTAAATACCAATGTAGTATTTCTCTTTACTCTCAATATATGAGTAGAGCCTTTTATGTTTGCAGTCACTCCAAGTTATTAAGAGCACTCATTACCATCTGAAATTATCCTGTTTCATATATCTATGTGCTTTTTATAGTCCGTCCTCCCCTCTAGAATGTAAGCTCCCGAGAGCAGGGACTTGGGCACGTCTAGCTCACTGCTGTATTCTGAGCACCTAGCAGAATGAGTGACACAGAGAACACATTCGACATATATTTTTCAATTTATGAATTGGATGAATGAATGAATGACAGAAAAATTTTAAATGCAATAGATCAAAAGACTAGTATAAATAAGACCAGAAATAGTCCAAATCTGAAGGTTTTGTTAATTTTATATGCAAGGACCATAAAATGAAAAATACATTTTAAGGAGCAATTGCATATTAAATTACAACTTAAGTAACACATTTATTTTATTTTTATTCACTAAGATTACTTATTAAAGTTGTAATTTCTGCAACTTCTATTTTTACTGTCCATTCTTATTCACCAAGTTTATTTAATATCTACCCTGTGTTAGTAACTGCATTAGATACTGGAGTCCAAGACTGAAAAATGCAAAGTCCTTGCTCTTGCAGAGCTCATAATTTTATAGGGAAGATGGAAACATAAATACATAGAAGACCACAAACAAGTGTGATAAAATGCTCTGATAATAGCAGGTAAAGTGTGATATATAAGACAACAGAGGAGAGGCATGTATGAGTGGGGGTGTCAGGGATGGCTTTTTGGAAGAGGTGGCACTTCAGATGAATCAGGAAGGAGGAATGGGAGTAATCCAGGTGAAGAGATGGAAATAGAAAGACATCCAATTGAAAATATCATGCACAAAATTTAGGCAGTAAATGAGAGATGAGTGTGAGGTGGGAATGGCAAGAGGTGAGGAGAGACACGTGGTCTGGAGTATGGAGGGCTTTCCATGCCCTAGTGGACATTTGGACTCTTTACTGAGGATTACTGTTAAGTCCCTCAAGGATTTTAAACAGAGAGTGATGTTTATTTTTTGTTTGCTTATTCATCCAGAAAATAGTTATTAAGCATATGCTTTGCACAGGTTACTGTGGTAGGTGCTAGAATGTACAGAAAAATGATGCATAGTTCTGACACTTGAGAGACTTATAGACTTGTAAAAATTTAATACATTACATTGTTAGTTAAACATAAGAGTATGGTGAAACAGACTTGAGACACAAAAGAAGGTACAATCCAAAGATATTTGCATTTTAGAAATGTCACTCTGAGGGCTAGGTGGAGAGTGATTTGAAAACCCATGATGATGCTGTTCTAGAGATCTAAGATCTAAACTAAGAGGAGGATAATGAGGATGGTGAGAGGAGACTTCTGAGACTGGAACCATTTGAGTGTAGGATGACCAACTTGCCAGGTCAGTCCCAGGAATTCCCGGCTTTGACTGAAACTCGCATATCTCAGGAAACCCCTCAGTCAGGCTGACCAATCAGTATGGTTGATCACAATGAAGATGATGCTGTTCTCTTTAGTGTATGCCTTGAGAGATGGGTTGGATGGTGGTGGTATTCCATCAGATAGCACATGTAGGAGTGTTAGCAAATTTATACAAGGGGCAGGGGTGGGAAGTAAGGATATGTTAAGTTTAGGCAATATTGAATCGGAGGTGCTGATGAGCTATCGAACTGGGGATGACCACAGAGAGTTAGACATGTGTCCAAAGCTCACATGGGAGATCTGGTTGAATGTCAGTTTAGAAATCATCAATAAGGGAATGGCTTAGAAGCCATAGGGGTAGATGAGATCAATTAAGGTGAGTATATAGAAAAGTAGGCTCATGCGGAACCCTGGGGAATCACAACAAAGAGATCTTTTTCCTTTTATGATATAACTACAAGTCGGGAGACTATATATTTAAGACGTATGGTTTCCCTGACTTAGATTGTAGCATTAAGTATAAACCAAAATATTTTGTTTTGTCAAGCTTTGCATTATTTTCCATAATTTCTACAATTTACAGTCTGATATTTGGAATCAGGTTTTTTTTTTAACCTAAATGATACCAGCCCTGATATCACTTCCCCTACATTAGACCCAGCATATATGGGGTTAAAACCAAAAGCACTCATCCCCTTTCCCTGCTCCCCTAAGTTACATTCATATGTAAATATAGGTTTTTTAAACCTTTGTATCCCTGAACTTCACAAGGCAAATAGAAGTTACAAATTGTTAAAGCTCAGGTGGCCTTGTGCTAACATTTTGGCTAGTTACAGGTCCTTGGAAGTTTTATTACGTGGAAACTGATATCCGGAGAATGTCAAGAAGCTGAAGGTTCCCAGACCCCAACTCCTTGGCTTCCTGGCACCAGAATCCACCATCCACCACAGAGGCAGATAACCAAGGACACTCACCTGCAGATTCCCTTATCTGACCCTCCTCCTCCCTGCAAGCCACCTCACAAGGCCAAACGCAAGCTGATGGGAAGGCGCTGACCTGCGAGGCCACTTACTCCTCGTCCCCTACCTAAAACCTCAAATAAAAACCCCTACGTTTTTTCCTTCAAGGAGGTGGATCTGAGTTCTAACTAACTCCCATCTCCTCGTCTGGCTGCCTTTCAATAAAACTCTTTCCTTGCCATAAGCCTGGCGTTCCCATTGTTATTTTGGTCTCTCTTGTGTGGCGGGTGAAAGAACCTGTTTTTGTGGCCGGTAACAAAAATAAATGTTATAATAAATCATAACCTACTTAATGTTTGGTTTCTGTATAAAATATGTATCAAATCTAAAACTTCCATTTTTATCATCTGTGATTACAATTGGCTTCTCTTGAAATCTCTATTAAAACTCAAAGAATTACAATTCACTGTAAAAGGGCTGCCCATGATTAGGTTAGAATTTGATTAGAAACATGGGTAAAGATGTCAATATGTTCAATTACCAATTATTGCAACTTAATTCTCTAGGTGTCTAATCAAAACAGCCTAAGGAATTTTCCAATTCAAAAAGGATTGTCATATTTTGGTTATCATAGGTCAGTAAAATGTCTCCTCCAGATTTGGGGAAAATCATAGGGTTTCAGATTTTATTTATTTATTTATTTATTTTTATTTTATTTTTTTTTATTGATGTTTTAATAGTTTATAACATTGTGAAAGTTTGGGTTGTACATTTTTGTTTGTCCATCACCATATATATGTCTCCCTTCACCCCTTGTGCCCACTTCCACCCCCATTGCCCCTGGTAACCACCATACAGTTTTCTCTGTCCATGTGTTGGTTTATATTCCACATATGAGTGAGATCATACAGTGTTTGTCTTTCTCTTTCTGGCTTATTTTGCTTAACGTAATACCCTCCAGGCCCATCCATGTTGTTGCAAATGGGACGATTTTGTCTTTTTTAATGGCTGAGTAGTATTCCATTGTATATGTATACCACATCTTCTTGATCCAGTCATGAGTTGAGGGACATTTAGATTGCTTCCACTTCTTGGCTATAGTGAATAATGCTGCAATGAACATAGGGGTGCATCAGATTTTTATTTTATAAAGTAAACAAATTAAACCAACAACAATTGAAAAAAGCTATTTACCACTATCTTCTTAATTTTCTGAAATAGTGCACACAATAGCCCCCGAATTAAAATGGACATAATCACAGAATAAAAGAAAATATTTAAACTGCCTGTATGAAGATTTCTGAAATAGTGTCAACTTATTTTATTCAGATTACTGGTAGCTATTTAAAACTTTTGTTTGACCAAGGGAATGAGCTCCCAGAAAGAAAGTTGGAATTCACTGAGTTCAGAAGCTATGAGAGGAAAGACAATTCCAAACTAAAATATAGAATTTTCCTGCAGGAATGACTTCACAGATCTGTAAACTGACTTGCCACATAAGATACTTGGGCAAAGCCTCTGGGAAAATGTTTAATTGGGTTCGGGTATGAAATATGTGGGTCCTGTTTGTTCTAGTTCAACTACTTTCTTTTGTTCCCTGATTTCCCACTTCAGGAAGTTACTTCATTCCATGCTTATGCGCTTTTTAACATAACTCACCCTGCTCCAGCCCTACCCAATCATATTTGTACTTAAAACTAAAGTATGTACTTAGAACTTTTGTGTATTCTAGAGCCAAGGATTTGCCCCATTATCCAACATTTCTTCTTTCAAGTCTTTTTCATTCCCTACTCTCTTAGATATTTCCTAAATAGAGTGAAGTCTACAGGAGATATGTGGCCTTTATATAGTACTCGTGTTTCTGCACATAAACACAGTGACCCCTGAAATTTACAAGTTTTTTCTTCATATCATCAAACTTTTAGAAATTATAAATGCAATAAGTTTGTGTATAAATCTAATAAATAAACACTTAAGTCAACAATTTACCTCTCCCAACCCTACTGCTGGTCTGCCCCCCAAGGTAATCAATATTAGCAGTTTCACCCACCTAATTCTATATATATATATTCCTTTTTTATGTATTCAAAACAGTATCACACTATATACTTTATTCTGAAACATACTTTTTCATTAAACAATGTATCATGAAATCCCTCCTGCTCGACATATATAGATATAACGTTTTTTATTTTTATTTTTTGCTGAGGAAGATTCACCCTGAGCTAACATCTGTCCCAATCTTCCTCTACTTCATATGTGGGACACCACCACAGCATGGCTGGTGAGTGGAGTAGGTCTACACCCGGGATCCAAACCTGCAAACCCCAGCTGCCAAAGCAGAGCATGCAGAACTTCAACCACTTGGCCATGGGACCAGGCCCATAATGTATTATTTTTTATAACTACATAATCTTCCACAACTATTTATTCAATTATTTCCCTATTGATGGGCATTTAGATCAGTTCTAGATTTTTGACTATATATAAAAATACAATAATAAACATCCTTATGTATACAGGTCTTTACATTCTATTACTTTTATTTTTGGAAGAGAGATTCCTCAAAATGGGACTTCTAGATTAGAGAGTCTCTATATTTTTAACGTTTATAGATTTTTCCAGATTATTTTCCAATAAGATTGTATCAATGAATTCTCTCATAAGCAATTTATGAATAAAATGACCATTTCTTTTGAGAAGGAGTTTAATCTTAAAGAAAAAAAGCCGTATAACCAAGATTTTTCTCAGCATTTGGAAAATCATAGCAAGGCTGGCTACTACCTACTATCACCACTACTGTTATTTAATAATACAACTGCTGCTTCTAAAACTACTACTATTGCTGATACTATATTGATATAAAAGGAGCTATCATTTATCATACAGTTTTTTATGAAACTGCCATTCTTCTAATCACTTTACAAGTAGGATTTTATTTATTTCTCATAGTCATTGGATGAGCTAGACATTAATATCTCTATTCGGTAAGTGAAGGATCTGAGCCTCAGAATGGTTGAATAATACACACAAGATCACAGAGTCAGTAATTCATGCCACTGGGATTTGAATCCATTTTTTGCCCAAATGAATCCAAAAACAATATTCTGAAACTCTCTGCAATAGAGGACATCAAGTTGACTTCTCCACCTCAAACACACATACATACACACATCTAGAAAATGACCTGAGGAAGTCAAGTGCCTTTTATTCTCCATTTGAAATCATTTACTGAGTAGACAAGAAAGTCCAATTCACTTGTTCTATTTTAAATATTATTCCCAGATCCATTATCTCTTTTCTTTATACCACCATCATCTGATGCTGTAAATTTATTACTCCATGAATAATGTGTTCCATGTAAAGATAAAAAGCCAAACATATTTTCTTTTCTGAAGGTGGAAATTACTTTCTCTTATGTAACCATATGAGGTTTACAAGTTATTGCATCTCAGGAGTTGGTACCAGTACCTGGTGTTGCCAGATCTGAGGTAACACATCTAGCATAGAAGCTTGTATTTAATAAAACCTAAAAGATACATTACTTGGTGGACCAATGAAGAAGTATTTGATGCAGAACCACGTCTTTTGGGTTAATATCTGAACCTCCTCAGTCCATCTAGGGTAGGCAAAGGTACTTTGGAAAAAATAACCAAGAATGCTGGGTTATGTTGGGTCAGATGAAATAGTCAAGAAAATGAAATAAGGTATAAAATTTTCACAAGGTAAAGTAGGATAGAAACAGAGATCAAAATACGATGTAATCCTAAATATGAGAAATAGGAAATGTTGTCTGAAGAATGGAACTGAAAACACGGGGGAGGTAGACAGGAAGCTCCCTAGACAAAGCTGAAAAATTAGAGTTGTTTCCATATTTGAACCAACTACGGCTTGTTGCCAAGTACTATCATGGTAAGAGATGGCCTGGCAGTGTACTTGGGTGTTCCACCCCAGGGAAGTTTATCTTGATCTTTTTGTGACCTCCTATCAGACGCAAGGATGGCAGTATAGAGTCAGAGGCTTATCACTGTTGGTCCATGACATTTCTATACTTGGAATAACTAGAGACTCCAAGGCCTAAATAGCAGCTGAATTTCTCTAGTCCTTGATCAAGTCGTTAAGGGGTTTTAGAAATCCTTAAATGTGTCATGTGACCTAGACTGTGAAAATATCTTGATGCAAAATGAATCATTATAACATAACCTGCTCTAGCTATTCTTCAACATAGAAGTCTCTATCAAATTAGACCAAAATAATTCCTACTTTGTTTGAATCCCCATAGTGCTTAATTTTCTGCTTCTATTTTGACACATCTTAAGTATCACATCATATTTAAGGTGCAAAATATGCCACACATCTTTATTATTCAAAATAAGATTGTGTTTAGCTCTCAGGCACCATTGACCACTTTCAAGGCAACATCCAATATGGGTCATTTTCCATGGTTCTACACCTTCCCCATGCATACTTGATTTGGGATTCTACATATCACCTGGGCAATTTTTAGGAGGAGATTTCTGGAAAATTCCTCACTCCTCCATGTCCTGGGTATCAGAAAATCTAAACATTTGGTCAGTCCATTTTTCTTCTCAATTATCATTTTCCATCCCTATATTCCTCTTGGATAATTTTGCTTGAATACTAGTTAAAGGTCTGTCATCTAGAGGGAGATTGCTCAGAGCAGCTTAGCCCTACATAAGTAGAAACAAACGACCGAACAAAATGGTAACTTTCCTCCAGGGACTAGGGATTCCCACATTCACAAAGGTAGTGGAACCTGGTTACCTTTCCCATGAGTAGGAAAAAGAAAAAGTCCACCTAATTTTTTCCGCTGCTGAGTCTGTTCCAGTAGAAACAAACAATGGGTTTACTTCTGCATTAAGCTATTAATATGACTCCCCGCCACATAACCATGTGGATTAATATTTTCTTGTTTAGTGGACTAGAACTATCTAAGAGCAATAACTATCAAATTCTAATACAGCAAACACTCAATATTTGTGCAGTGATTCCCCTTTTGCTAATTTAGTCAAATACCATTCATGGATCATATCACTGTTTCCTATAATTCCAATCACAGCTTCTCAATCCTTCTCAAGATAGTCCTTTAGGCAACTATAATCATTCAACTGGAGTGGCCCAGGAGATAGAACCCATTTGCCACACCTGGCTCATCTAGTATCCTCTAAAGTGGCCAACACATTGCTTTCAACATTACAGACACTCAGCCTGGTTTAATGAATTGCACTGAAGTGAAACAAACAAAATAAACTCAATCACATTGCAGAAACTTGATCTTTTCAAAGGAAAGTAGATGTTCAGTGTTCACGTATAACTATTTTTTCAACTATTTTTCATAAAAGAAGCTTCTGCAGTTTGAATATAAATTCATCGCTTGCAACCACACACTTAAATTTTGTTGAAAATATCCCATACACCACCTGAACCAAGGAAAAGAGATCAAAGTCAGCTATGTCAAGGCTGTTATCCAAGGAAGAGTTAAAGATCTACAACAACGAGAAAAGAATATTAGTCACACTGTCTGTGCAGTACTTAATTTAATGTTCTATTCAGAACTTGGAAGAGACCAGACTCAACACAAATTGAAACTTAAGCTTAAAGAAGCATAGAAGAGCAGTAACTTCATTTCTTTTCTTCAAGAAAAAGAAAGTTCAGTTCTCTTTGTCTATGGCTGCCAGTGCTGACATCTGTAGGATCATTTTGTGTGTGCGTGTCTGAGTATTTTGAATAAAGATATAATACTCCCTCAGGAAATAAAATATTGTCAGCACTACAGACTCATAATAGAAATATCTATCTGAAATTTAAGTCTTTTTATAGGTTTATTCTGTAGCATTGCTGTTTATAATGTTTTGCATGCCACTCTTCTACCTGGCTGCCTTTAAATTAAAATAGTATTATTTATTTATTTTTATATTTCAATTTTTATTATTTATTTTTCTTTTATAAATTTACTATTTTTATTTTTTGTTAACAGTCTCCATTTATTCGGCATTTTATTTTGCCAGGCTATATATTGAACATTTTATATGGATTTTTTTCATTGATTTATTTATTAATCATATAGTAAATCAACATACGTTTATGAGTGGAAACTCTTCCAGACTCTTGGATACAATAGCAGTTAAGACAAGGTGAGGGATCTGCTCTTATGGAGTTAATATTCTAGTAGGGTAATAAAAACACATGGTAATGTAATATCTGATGGAGATAACAGCTATGAGGGAAGTGACTGGAGAGTTAGAGGGCAGATGGAGATGGCTGGGGTGGCCAGGAAAAGCCTCTCTGGACAGGAGATATTTGATCTAGAATCTGAAGCTTAGGTAACAGCATGTGATGAACAGGGAGAAGGAACTGAACTCAGAGGTTGTGAGCAGCAGAAATCAGACCAACGTAAGCAACTTTTCTTTTTTTTAATTGAATTATAATTGACATACAATACTATCTTAGTTTCAGGTGTACAACGTAGTGACATGATGTTTTTATACACTACGAAATGATTACCATGATGTCTAGCCACCATCTGTCACCACACCAAGTTATTACAATATGATTGACTATGTTCCGCATGCCGCACGCCACATCCCTGTAACCCGTTTATCTTATAACTGGAAGTTTGTACCTCTTAATCCCCTTCGCCTATTTCACCTGTCCCACCTCTACCCACACCTGGCAACCACCAGTTTGTTCTCTGTATCCATGAGTCTGTTTCTGCTTAGTTTCATTTGTTTTGTTTTTTAGATTTCACATATAAATGAAATCATAATGTATTCATCTTTCCATGTCTGGCTTATTTCACTTAGCATGATACCCACTAGGTCCATCCATGTTGTCGCAAATGGCAAGATTTTATTCTTTTTTACGGCTAAGTAATATTCCATTGTGTGTGTGTGTTTGTGTGTGTGTGTGTGTATCACATCTTTATTCATTCATCTATCAATAGACACTTAGGTTGTTTTCATATCTTGGCTATTGTAAATAATGCTGCAATGAACACAGGGGTACCTATATCTTTTCAAATTTACTGTGTCATAGTCTCTGAGCCCAGTCTGAAATTCTGGGACTTCTCCTTAATGACTGACTGCTATGAAAGAAGAAGAAAGACAAACAGTAAGTCAAAAATTAGAGACAACACAGGCAATATTCATATGCTGAAAACCCACCAACTTGCTGAATGGGGAGAAAGCATGCCTGATCTAAACATTTGTCCGTTAGCACAGTGTATTCATTCCTATGGGAAACCAAGGAAATAGTTCTCCAGATCATTTAAGCACTCTTTATAAATAGTCAGCTTTCAGGTGTGTGGCAAAAACAAACAAACAAACAAAAAGAACAATGAAATCAGACCAACATGATGAAGCATAGTGAAAAAGGTGGGGCATGGAATGAGATGAAGTTAGAGAATAAATAGAGGCAAAATAGTTGACAGCCATGCAGGCCATGGTTAAATGTTTTAATGATTTCAATCCATTTGCAATGGTGAGCCATTTAAAGAGCATGTTGCATGATTTTGATATTTATTTGAAAAGCATCATTTGAGGGAACAGGGTGGAAGTAGGGAGATCAAACAGGAGGCTATTATTATAGTCTAGACCTAAGATTATGGATTGGACTAGGCTCATAGAAATGGAGGCACTGAAAAGTGGTTGAATTTTTGGTGTATTTTAAAGGTAAAGCTAATAGTATTTGAGTGTATTAGAGGTAAAGAGAAATCAAAGAGCCAATAGGATTTGAATATGAGAAGTAGAGGGAAATCTAAACATGGCAACAAAGATTTTGGCTTAAGCATTTGGAGGAACAGAGGTTGCCTTTTACTGAGATGGGAAAGACAGAAAAGAAGAAGCAGGTTTGGGGGAAAAATCAAGAGTGTGTTTTAGGCATATAAACTTTGATATGTCAAGTAGGCTCTTGTGTGTATGAGTCTGGAGTTGAAAGGAAAGGTCAGGAATAGACTTATAAATTTAAGAGTACCAGTTTATTAATGTCACTTAAAACCGTGGTGCTGAATGAGATCACCTAGCAAGCAGAGGAATAAAAGACAAGAAGTCAGAAGACTAAGCCTGAGAGCTCTGCAGTTTTTAGATGTTGGGAAAATGAGACTATCCAGCAAAGGAAACAAAGAAGGATCAGCCAGATAAGAAGGAAATTAACCAAGAGAGGGTGGGACCCAAATGCAAGTGAAGGAGAGTGATTCCTATCAAATGCTGCTAAGAGGTAGCATAGGAGTAGGATGAAGTAACCGTTGGATTTCCCAACTTGCAGTGAGATAGAGCAGTTTTAGTGCAACGGTAGGTGCAGAAACCCGCTGGAGTGAGCTTAAAGCAGACAGGAGAAGTGGAGGTGAAAACTATAGGTACTAAAAATTATTTTGATCATTTTTACTGCAAAGGAGAGCATTAACATGGTGTTGCAGCTGGAAGGAGACAGGGAGGGATGGAGACATGGAGGGATGATGTCATTCCTAGAAGGAGACAGACGGGATGGTCTTTGCTTTTAACATGCCAGTGATTGTGGCATGTTTAAGTATTACTGAGAACGATTTTATAGAACCAAAGTCAAAAAAGTTTTGCCGTAAAGGGCCAGATAGTTAATATTTTTAGCTATGCCAGCCACACGTCTCTGCTCTGCTGTTGTAGTGTGAAGGCAACCATAGACTATATGTAAACAAATGAGCACGTCTATGTTCCCATAAAACTTTCTTCGTAGACACTAATCTTTGAATTTTACATAATTTTATGTGTCATGAAGTATCATTCTTTGTTTGATTTTTTTTCAACCATTTAAAAATGTTAGAACCATTCTTAATTTAGATGTCCAGCCAGATTTGGCCCCGTGGGCGACGGTTTGCTGACCTCTCCTGTAGATGACAAAATTTGATGCTACAGGAAAGAGGGAGGAAGATTTCAGGAGCCAAATCCTTTCATGGGAATAAGAACAGGGAATCCATAGAACAAGTAGAAGGTTAGCCATAGATAGGTGTTTCTATCATGACCAGGGAGAAGGAGAAGACTGAATATATGGATACAGATGCAGATTAGTTGGTAAATTGCAAGGAGAAGTTCATGGAAGCTTTATTCTGATCTTATATTTTCTTATGGAAAAGTTTAAGCAACACCTTTAGCTGAGAGAAACAAGTGAGTGGAAGATATTGAAAGTTTGAGAAGAGGGTAAAATGTTTCTGATAGGAGCTTTGCAGATGAGACAGTGAATTGACCACAGAAATGTACTAAGATTGCTAGGGAAGCACTAAGAGCCCACTTGAGATTTCTGTCAAGAATTTAAAGAGAAACCTGTCAGCGTGACTGCGTATTTTTCTTGAGGAATATTCAGCTGCTTAGATATAGGCCCTGAGTCGGCAAAGGCTTGGATTTAACCAAATTGGGTATTTTGCCAGGCAAGATGATAGAAGGAGAGAGACCAAGTGAGTTGAGAGTATTTGCAAAGGAGTGATTACAGTGATTGACCACGTAATTTGAGCTGTATAAGAGCAGAATTAAGGATACAATTGAGGTGATGGAAAGTGAAAAGATGAAAGGTTCAAAAAATTGGAAGTCACAGTGAGAAGGAAGAATTTTTGGAGACAGGACTCTAGAGGGACCGAAATGGAAAGATAGGAGATGAGTTTGGGAGAGTTCAATGTCTGAAATACAAATTAAGGAAGGGATACATTTATTGTTAATGATAAGATCAAAGGTATAACCATGGGAGTAGATGGCAGAACTTGGAGGACAGGCTTATTGGAGCTGTTGAGGTCAATGAAGAAAGACTTTAGAGAGATGAATGTATTGGAAATCCCATCTATGAAAATGTTGAAGTCACTAAGAGCTATATAAGAAGTAGAGGGTGGGAGACATGAAGAGAGGTATAAATTCTTCAAGGAGTGAAGGGGGCTAAGTCTTAAAAGATGTGTCACTTGCCTAATTTAACACATATGGTAAGTGACAGAGTCGTGTGGTGAATTCAGGTTTCTAACAATAATACCCATCTCCTTAACCGTTATAATATGCTGCCTACCAGAAGGGTATGTCTGCATGATGTAATTTACAGTAAAAGGCAGGCTATGTCTATTTAATGACAGACACCTGAATATTTCCAGCTAGTCTGCCCACCTCTATTGCATCGCACATACTGCTCTCCCCTTAAGAGTCCTCTTCCTTCCTGACCATACCTCCTATCTTCCATATTTGTTCTAGGGATCAAGGTTTATCTTCTTGGAGTCTTGAAGCTGCCCTAAAAGTCTCCTCCTGCTTCTTTTTCATCAAAATCCAGCTCTCCCCTTCTTTTCTTCCCCCCCTTTCTCCTCCTCCTCCTCCTTCTTCTTCTTCCTGCTTAACTTCTACTGCATCAAAAGTCTAAGAATATTTTAATATTTTCCAAACATTTCTTGCATGTCACTCTTGTCTTTCCAACTATCCTATAAGTTCTGTGAGGGCAGGAATGTGTTTTTAACTTCCCATGTCCCACTCGAAAACTAATAGGCTCGAATCACGTAATCAGAAGTAGAACTTTTTGATTGATTAAGCTTGTCATCAAGTAATATCTGAGAAAAAGTTTTTCAGTTATCCCTTAAATTCACTAAATTATAACTGACACCTAAAAACCTATTAAATCAATAAATAATAAATTTCAGAAATGGCATAAAACACAGACAATATTAAAAAGGCTTCATAGCAGACATTTGATATCTGGTAAAAATGAACTTAATCATAATTCTATGAATTCATATTGGATACACCATTGTACTTGTAGAAAAGTGTTCATCTTGTTGCCTTTTTTATTATTTAAGGGGAAATCTTAAAGGCCAAAAAACTTCTGAAGTTCAATAATTAAAGTCAAGTAAATGTTCTATCTTGTTGTTAAGTTAATTGGAATTTGAAGGCAATTTTGTGAAATGGAACACTGGAGAAAAGTTTTCAGAAGCAGAACATAGAAATGAAGACAGAATGACAAAAGACAAGCGCTCTTCTCAAATGCTTATTTCAAACAATTTTGAAAGCATTGAAATTTGGGCTGGTTCTTACTTTTTGGCCTATATCTTGTTCATATTGTCTCTGGCAAGTGCTGCAAGGGGTAGCTGAGTCAAAGGAAGTCAAAAAAACGCAAAGAAAATTTTGTCATGTCTAATACAGACCAGTCCTTGACTCATGGTCTTTTCTTCAGAGAATATGACAATGATGGTGAAGTATAAAATGGACCTCCACTCCTTTCTTTCCATAGAAGGGTTCTCAAATTGTAGTTAAATGATTAATTGACTCTGTCATAAGTTATATGGAATTATATTTCTTTTTCTGATTTTACGTTTTCCCTCCATTTAATAGTCTGATTTATTTTAATGGCTATAATATATTCTGGCAAAATCCATTTAATTTCGCATTATCTATATTGAATGCCTCTAATAAAAGTATTAATCAAAAAAGCATGGGAGAATATCCTGAAAGTGATAAATGAGGCTTAGTGTTTGTTTTATGAATTGGCCCTATTTTAATAATTTTGCAAATTTATATCGCTTAGATAAGAGACCTGAGACAGTGGAATGTCCTTCAATAAAATCACACTGGCCAAAATTACTGAGAGATATATTTCTGTCCATTCCTTGTATATATTTATTCTAATTTGTGGGTATAGTAAATGAATATTGGAAAAAAAAAGATATTAGTTAATCTAGAAGTTTCTTATAAACAGTAGGTACTTTATCCAAATAAAGGCAGTCAAATGTTAAAGGATATACTTTTTTTAAAGGTGAGGAATTTTATTTTATATTTTTCATTGGTCGACTATTGATATTTTGTATATACCTTGTTCATTCTCTTTGCTTCTGTTTAATTTGACCCAGATAGCCTATGGAAATAGGAAAATAAAAACAACAGCAATTACATAGCACTTAGTCTGTCCAGGTCCTGTTGCGAGAGCTTTATAGCTAACAAGCACTCTCAAACAAATTGCCTTCACCAGAAGCATGAAATGCTGTAAATGTAGGGAAAAACAAAGGTAATGTTCTTCCTTGCTGCTTCCTACATCCTTTAGTATTGAGATTCTAACAAGGTCAAGTGTTCTTATCTGTAGGGTCATCGTGCAGCATCCAACCTGTGGATTATAGTCAGTGCAGTGAGGTTTTATTGTCTCTGAAGTTTTCTTCTTCCCTTTACAATACTTTAAAAAAATTTTTACAGATAAAATTATTAATAGTGACTACAGTCCTCTTTGGAATAGTTAGGTTGAAAATAATTTTAGTGACCAGGAATATTTTCTTTAATATATACGCAACACACTTGGTATTTTATTTCAGGGTTCAGAAAGACTTTAAAGTTTATGTAACTCACTCACAAGATTAGTTCTAGAACATCTTTTACAGCTTTCTGTTTGCACTTGTATTTCTCATGTCTAGCATTTTAGGCCAAACTAAAATAATAGACCTTCAAAAAACACTTGTTGAATGAAGGCAGTGGTCATGCAGAGCACTTCAGTTTCTCTGGTGATAGACAACTTATTCCTTCCAAAGGAACCATATTTTGTAATAAAGAGAAAGATGTCTTCACAGAATAGTAGTAAGCAACTTCATGATGTGAAGATATAGCTACTCTTTCCAGATTTTAGCCTCATTTACTCTTTTGATTCCTTTAGACTTACCTCTACAAGATACTCAGTAGCAGTCAAAAAAAAAAATCATAAAAATAATCAGTAAAATGTTTCCCAATGTCTCAGTGGCATTAGTCAAAAAAGAAATTTACATTTCTTCTTAATTTCTTTTTAATTTTTATATTTGGCCTTAGGTAGACAGGATCAAAAACAGCTTAACAGGGATCAGAAATAGCATGTGTCTACATACACTGGAATGCGTGTTTCTCAGAATTACTATTTTTTTCTAAAGGAACAAGTTTAGTGAGTGAATGCTTCATTCCTTGGTGGGCGACGTAATGTAATTTTTATCATTATACATGTATTTTGACAAATTTTCCTCATAATCATGATCAAACTTATTGGCACAAACATTTTTCTCTTCAAAAACAAATGAAAACATCATATATTTACCCACTTTTAAAAATTTTTTCAATGTTTACCAATCTGAAGCAGTTCTTTGTTTACAAGTCTAAAGTTAAGACATTGAGGTAGATTTTTTTTCCTAAGTTTTTTCAGGATTTTATCTTTTACTAAGCTAAAGTGATGGCCAATTAAAATGCCCAGTTTATACAGAAAACACTTTCACATGCTACAAAAAATATGCCCAGCTGCACACACTAGACGTAATATGGTTCTTAAGAAAAATTATTCCCTTTCTATGGTCTTTATTTTCCAGAGTCATCCTGTTGTCTTTTGGAGAAATTTTTGTTTTCTTAATATTATTGTTGTTTGATTTTAAGAGAAGCTTAGTAAATATTTCCTAGTTCAAGAAATATTTTCATGGAAGTCATTCACATGGATTATAGCTAATGTCCTAGGGAAAGAAAACACTAGCTCTATGTTTTTGATATACCAAACAATGGGGTTGCTTTGATTGATTGAGTTTAGCAACCCGTTAATTTGGTGAGATGTTAATTGAGCAATTTATGTGGGACTATGTAGACCTCAATGTCCAGTTGCTATGTTTGAATCGCATAAGATTTTATTCCCAGTTCAACCCACCACTTGCTAATGAACTTTGGTCACATCACTGTCTGCTCAGCAAACCAGTTGACATGCCAGATGCTATGCTGGACTCTAGGGAAATAGAGTCCAAGTTTTCTGTCTCTGTTAAAGGAATTTAAGTTCAAGTTTCGGTGCAGAGGTCAAATTTTCCTTATTCTTCAAATCCCTTACTCCAAGAGTCTCAAACTTCCATTTCTATTTTTACCAGGGTCATGCAGATAAGCTTAATGACTGAAGTGGATCTCATGACATATCATAGGGTGGCAGGGACTCTGGCCTCAGGAAAAAACATAATCCTTCCAAAATAACAACAGTCACTTAAATTCAGGACATCATTGCCTCCAGGGACTATGTGCCCAGTGCTGATATGTTGAATTTTTCAAGAGAAACTGGAATTGCAGAATTTTACTTGAAATATCTTGATTTTTTTAAACATTGGCAACTAATTTTAAAATTACCAAAACATTGTGCAGACCAAGGAAAATATTTCTGCAACTAAATGTGTCCGAGAGCTCCCAATTTCTTATTCTCATAGACACTTTATTGGACAAATTCAATGGAATTTGCTCCCTTGTCTTGCTTTGGGGGATTCCCTCAGAATTGGAACAACAGAATCAAGATACTCTTCCTGAATCTGTATCTTATTTTCTTGCTTCTGTGCATAACTCCCAGTGGTTTTGTTATGAAGTGTTGGCTTATGCTTCAGTTTAATTCATGAGCCTAACCTCTCTAAATATGTAAACAACAAAATGTTTGCATAAGTGGCAGAAAATTTAAACTGTTTGCTCTATTGCCAGTACTTAAAGTGTTTGAAGTTAATTTCTTGTTGCTGTCTAATAGTTAAGTTTCTGGGTTTTACAACTTGTAATGGTGAGTTTTCAGACTGCACTTGAAATACACATGCACACACACACAGAGTAGTTTAAATTCTACCTCATATAAAACTTAAATTAGACATTTTATTTAATGAGCTGCTTAAATAATTTTCAAGAGTTTTTCGTTGTCAAATTAATTATCCCTGTTACTTTCTTTAAGTGGTAGATGTTCAAATTTTCAGTTGCTAAATTCATTCTAGAATGTAAGGATGCCTTGACTTTATTTTTGTTGAATGAAGATACAAAAATATTATAAAAATCATACAATATTCAACTAACGATGGAGGTGCATAAATGACCATAAGAAATAAAGATTCAAAAGAGATTTATACAAAAATTACTAGATTTTGAATCATTTTAATTGCATAGTACTACTGCAGGGTGGAAGGCAATTACCCGTATTATGCACAAAGCCTATTTAATATCCATCTGACAGGGCTAGTTCCAAAAAAAGTGGCAGCATCATATTCTTCTGCCATCCTAACAACAGAGACTGATGTTGACCATAATTAGACTAATTGAACAGTGAGTGGGTGCTATATAGTTCAATTAGTGCATAAAGTAAGAGATTTCCAGCTGCTTGCTTTTGTTTTCCTGTAGACTATGCTGATCTGGAACTTAATTACACTTCCACATTGATTTTATTGTGTTTTTAGTGTGTTTGAAATTACTTTTCAAAATAAAGAAGTATTCTTAGCAGGCAAACTCAAAGACCAACGTGGGAAAAGGTTGTAATTCGCTTTTATGGAGCAGAATCTGTGCAAGCTGAAATTCTCCTTTTTTAGCACTCATGGGCACTCATTTAGTGATTGAGCAAATGCACTCTGAGTCAGAGAACCTGCATTCAGATATAATTTACTAGCTCTGTTGTCTTGTGTAGGTAACAACTTCTCTAAGCCTCAGATTTAAAAAAGGATAATAATGACCTCTTCCTTGGAGAGTTGTTATGAGAATTAAATGAGATAATTTGGGTAAAGTACCGAGCATTAAACCTAGCACATATCAAATGCGAAATAAATATTATTCATCCATCCATCCATCCATCCATCCATCCATCCATCCATCCATCCATCCATCTCCTTCTCCTTGTCCTCATTTGCAGGCTTGAACAGGTAGATAGGCATTTTTAGGGAAGAAGATGATTCTTCAGACATTACATTTCTTCTGATAACCTCCACTTGACTGCGTTAGGTGATATTTCTTATGTATAAAGTTTTTTATTCAATATTTTTCAACTAAAAAAGTACTCACATATCTTAATTTAATAAATCCAATCAAATATTTCCAAGTGGATTGGAATTGAGCTTTTCTCTTCAGGAAAATAATTTTTTTTAAAAGCCTAAAGAAAGGCTATCTGTTGTAAAGATCTTATTCAAAGAATGTGTGCTTTGGGAGATTTGGAATCACTCATTCATTCATTCTAAATAACAAATATTTATTGAACACAGGCAATACACAAGGTATTATGCTTGCTGTAGAGATGAAAAGGAGAGTCATGATACTTCCATCTCCCAGAGGGCTGTTTTAAATGCCTTGAATTCCAAAACTGAATAGATTAATGGACATATTTAAGAGAACAAATGAGCCAAGTTCTCTACTTCTGGACCCTGAATTTGACCTCAATTAAAAGATGATGTTCCCTTGGGAACTTTTGATTGTTCAAAATTGTAGTTAGTGAGTTTGATTGTTGAACTTGTATAAAGTTGTATAAAGTTCGACAATCACTGAGAACCTACTATTTGCTGTATAAAGGAACCAGTGATGGTCTCTGTGTATCGGCCTTTGCTTATTTCCTCACTGCAGGCTGAGACTTGTTAGTTCAAAAGAACATTGGTGCCAGACTCAAATTTTTACACATGCAGTTATTTAAAAAATAGCCTAACAGGGGCGGGCCCCGTGGCGTAGCGGTTAAGTGTGCGCACTCCACTGCTGGCGGCCCCAGTTTGGATCCTGGGCGCGCACTGACTCACTGCTTGTCAGGCCATGCTGTGGCAGACTCCCATATAAAGTGGAGGAAGATAGGCATGGATGTTAGCCCAGGGCCAGTCTTCCTCAGCAAAAAGAGGAGGATTGGCATGGATGTTAGCTCAGGGCTGATCTTCCTCACAAAAAAACAAACAAACAATAAAAAATAGCCCAACAACAGATTTTTTATCCACTTAGTGTCTGCCTGCTTTGCATACCCCAGAAAAATTACACCTGATAGCTGTTACCTGTTGATAAGATAGAGCCTGGAGTCTGAAGAGCCCAAGCTGCTACCACCCTTTGGAGCTCTCTGACCCAAAGGCTCCCCACCCCCTGCTGCTAGCACCATCACCTAGTCACTTAAGCTCCCTCTTCAATCCCTCTCTCCCCGAGGTATCCTCTTGCCCTCCTCCCCTTCTGGATGGTAGCCTCCGGATAGTCTATGCTTTAAGGCACTTCCCCTCTCATGCAACCCAGTTCAGGTGCCACCCAGTAAAGCTTGTTGTTGTGTGTTACTGCCTCTTGTGGTCGTTATCTTTTTCCTTGATCAGCCTCCAAATCCCTCCAACCTCCTACAACTGTGTGCCAAGTACTGTGCAAGGCACTGAAAATAAAAAGGTGATGAGACTCAGTCTTTGACCTTGAAAGAACTTATAGTCTGGCTGAGGAAACAGATTTATGAATCATTTCAATGTAACGTGGTACTTTTATAGAGAGATATGCAGAGAAAGATGTGGAGCACGGCCCAGTCTGAGGTGTGTAAGAAAAAGGCTCTTGAAGCAGATGAAGTCTGAGCTGTACCTTGAAGAATAATGAAAATTTTACCAGGTAAAATGGGAGAACCAAAGGATTTTTAGGCAAAGGGAATAACATAAACAAAAATATAGCAGTGAGAAACAATTTGATATGTTATCATCATCATTTCCATCATCATTAGCATCATTGCTAAATTACCATTGATTGAAAGACTACATCAGCCCTTTACAAAAACTATCTCATTTCATTCTCATAATAGGCAATGTAAGGTAAAAATGATTATTCCTCTTTTAGATTCGAGGAAATATGCTTAGAAAGTTAATGAACTTGGCCAAGCTCACAATGATCTACACAGTGAGTAGTAGAGACTACACAAGCTCACAGCTGTCTCCACTGAAAATTCATGTTCATATGTTCACTACAAACATGTTCACGTGTTTGTAGTCATAGCATTCCTTGATCATCTCTCCAGAAAAATTGTTCACAGTGCACATATATCATACGTCTTATATTGTCAAGGAATTGCTATATACCTGGTTAAAAGTTGCTGCTTTACTGGAAAGTATGGTGTAGGAAATGATGAGAGATTATATTGGAAGGATACATAAGGACTAGAGCCTTGCCCATGCACAGTTAAGGAGGTTGGTCTCTCTTGTAGGATTATAAGAAAAGACTGATGTGGTAAGACTATTCTTTGTTTGTGTGTGGCAGGATATGAGATGTACTCGAGAGGGAAAAGAGAGGAGGTAGAAGACCTGTTAGGAGTTCGGTGCAGGAGGTCCAAACGAAAGTGTCAGGGTCTTATTCATAACAGTATTGAAAATATGGATAAGATGGATTCACATAAAAAAAGGTGAAACCACTTTGCAGGTGGCTGATTGAATGGGTTGAAAGTGAGTGAAGAAGGGAAGGAGTCTTGTTTATGCCAAGATTTTGAGTTAGGGTCACTAGATGGAATATTTGAAATTGGGAATACAGAAAGAAGTCACTGGGGTAGGGAGATTACATGTTCCCTTGTTGGGAATGGACTGGCTCACGTGACAAGAGCATGCCAAGTGAGTTAGACTAGAGACCAAAAAATCAGAAGTCCAGCAGTTACAACTGTTGTGAATCACTCAATGACTTTTTATTATTTTTGGCTTCGTATTTCATTTTCAAAAGTATCCCCATTGGACAATAAAATATGATATCTTTATACAAATCAGTGAAACCTGGGGAATCCCCACTTTTAACTAGTGGTGTAGGAGGAGACCATGAAGGAGTTGGGGGAAAACTTTCAGAGAAGTAAGAAGTGAAACTCTACATAGGTGATTCTTCATAGCCAAGAAAATTGGTGCCAGGAAAATTTTCTTTAAAGTGAATCTACTTAAAGTAAAGTGAATCTACTTTAAAGTGAATCCACTTAAAGTGGAGTATGTCACAGGAATTCTGGAGAAGTGTTATTGGAATGTTACCTTGAAAACTGAAGGTAATATTATGAAAATGTTTATTTTCTTTTATCTTGTATTGTATATTTATTCTATTTACATATTTTTATGTTTATATTTTATTTTATATATAAATGTTTATTTTATATTATTTATAAATGTTTTTTATTTTATATTTTATGTATTTTATTTTATAAAATGTTGGTGGAAGTGGCAACTAAAAGTTGATACCTAAAATAAGCAAGATCTGAGTTATATTTATTTTTTCCTAGAACATTTGTTTGTGAGAAAATTTTCTGGTAGTGTGAAAGAACATTCTTCACTTTTGATTTTCACAGCAAATGATACAGAACATCATATTTTCAAAACTATTCAAGGACTTCTTGAACTTTCCCAAGGACCTCTCTGAATCTTTTTATATTTAAGTCATTTTCTTTTGAGATGATAATTGTGTCATCATCCTTGACAGTGATTACATATTTAATCATTAACTGCTCTCCCTGTGTTAAAATCCTATTTGTAAATGGCTCAGGTTTAAAGAAATTCTTCAATATCACTTTTGTTCAATACCACTTTTGTTGACTTCATGAAATCCTGTATTTGTTGCAAGATTTGCAATTTCACCTTAAAATTGCTTTGTACTGTATTTCGTTTGGATAGGAGATTCAGCAAAGATATAAACTAGTGTTACGTGGGAGGAATATTTTAATAGAGATTCATTTTATGTACTCAGTTAGGTAGTAAGCATCTTGTCTTATAGCAATGTTCACTACACAATCTCATAACTGTGGGGAGCCTCGTATTGAATCTCCGGATAAATATGACCACTTGATTTTTTTAAATATTTATTTCAGGCAGTTGTGATTTTAGATATCGTTGAAAGGAGTGTAACTCTTAACTTTATATTATGCTTTTGCTGGAGAGTATTATTCACTTGCTATGCTCTGAACTTATATTCTTTTAAGTTCCTCCATAGTTCCTCCAAACTATGTCTCTCTTCTTATTAGTATATTACATTTGTATTATTCATCACCACCATCGCAGTTTCACAACTCAAAGGAATCTAGAATTAGTAGCCTGGATTCTATTGATTACATTTTTGTAGTCTATTTTTGGACTACACATCTTTTGGTAGGAAACATAGTATCATCTGATTCATAACTTTTCAGTGTCTAAGTATTCTCGTTAGTGTACAAGTTAATCTTTCTTGCTCATGCTGAAATATCAGTCACGTGGAAAGGGGGCATCCTGATCAGGAACAATTAGCTGAGTGAGAAATCCCACTTGAATCTGCCCCTTGCCAGAGAAATAGAAAACATAGGCAGAATATCTGGAAATACATTTGTGTTCTATCATTTGATGTTGTGTCTGAGCACCAGCATGCATTCTGAGACCTAATTGTAAGGGCAGTGATGAGGATTATAATGAAGGGGAGAGTTGGCTGTTCATCTTTTAGAATCAGGATTGAAAACAAGCTTCCTGTGGTTTTGAAAGAAGACTTTGCTTTGTGTTTCCCTGTGCTTTTAAATACATGTGGTTGATTTTTGCTTCTTCTTCTCCAGTAACCAGCATGTGAGCTTTAAAATGAATGCTGTGGTTCGAAAGCCTACCCTCTGTGTCTAATGAATTTTCATTCCAGGGGCACCTTTGTCTCCTCCCTGTCTCTGCTCTCCATTCACCCAAAGGTGGACTGTTTGAATTTCAGAAATATGATTATCATATTCATAATAAATGTGTGCACAATGAATTATAAAAAGTTATGGAGAAAGTGGAAGGAAATGTCATCGTAGCTGTTAAGGCAAAAAAATTGCCTTTTTCAAGGTCCACATTCGTTTATTCAGTTCCTTATTCCTTGACTGAATAATTATTTACTGTGTACCAACTGCATGCAAGGCAGAACATTCATCCTGGTCCATAAAACATGCCTTAAGTGCTTGGCCATCTCATGAGAGAAAGAAGCTCAAGTACATAAATATATATTTACTTTTGTAAATAAGTGTATAAATAAAGAATATATTTTTGTTTTAAAACAAATATGTAAATACATGCAAAGAAGGGGAAATACTGAGAAGCGGCAGCTACTGAGCCATCTATGTCTGCAAGTTCAAGAAATCTTCCCAGAAATAGTGGCCTCTGGGCTGAAGTAAAATGTGTAATTAATATTTAACCAAGTGAAAGCCGAGGACAGCCAGGATGAGCTCCTTGAGAACAAGAAGAAACATCCGTATTCTTTGTATTTTTTGTGGTTTTTTCACAACGTCTTCAAGCTTAGAGTCAGTTGAAGTTATGGATCCAGAAGCATAAAAATAATTTGAAACCTCTAAAATATTTAAATACTTATATTAAAAAATTCCTTAAACATTTTCTTAATATTTATTTAATAAGGGTGGGGATAGGCACATGTTGTGATTTTATTTTAAATTGCCATTCATTCAGGGCTGTGGTCTTCATTTTCAGGAATTTATATTTTGCCATTTATGTAAAAACACTCCTATGGAAAACTGAGTTTAGAAGTGTGCTGTTTCAGATTTATTATGGTGATATTTTAAGCTTCAGTAGTAGATTGGTACCTTGGGCAGCTGCCCTCTGGCCTGCCACTTAATCCAGTTCTGTTTAACCTAATATATACTTGGCAAATCTTCCCTGAATTGGTTTGAGACCTGCAGACATCCCTGGTGGAAATAGTGTGAAAGCATGGCTAACAGTGTTTTAGGAAGCCTCTTTGTATTTCTCAAAGAAATTCTGGCCTTTCAAACCAAAAGAAAAATGCAAATGCTCTTAATCAGGGGTTGGCAAATTCAGCCCATGGGCCAAATCCAGTCTGCCACATCTTTTCTGTATGCGCCCACGAGCCAATAATGGTATTTACAATTTTAAGTGGTTAAAAAAGCCAAAAGAAGAAGAATATTTTGTGACACATGAAAATTAAATAAAATTCAAATTTCATTCCATAAATTAAGTTTTATTAGAACACAGCCATGCCCATTTGTCACATTCCATCCTTGGCTACTTTCACACTACGGTGGCAGAGATGAATAGTTGTGACAGCGACCACATGGCCCACAAAGGCTGAAGTATTTATTATTAGCTTTCCACATGTGGTTATGGAGCACATCTGGAGATTTAGCGATAAAGAAGGCAGGCAGTGTCCCTGTCTGCATGGATTTTATTTTCTACTAGGAGAGACATATACATTCATGAATAGGTGATAGTACTTCGGTGCTAGAAAGTGCTAGAAAGACAATATAACAGAGTTACAGCACAGAAAACACCTAATGACAGAGGTTGTTGCTTCATAAATGGGAGCGGTCAGAGTAAGGCCCACTAAGGAGGAGATGTTTGATAAGACCCCTGAATGAGGAGAAGAGGCAGCCATGACAAGAGGAGGAACATTCCAGACAGAAAGTATAACAAAAGCAAAAGTTGTGAGACTGAAAAGAACTTGATTTCTGGAGAGAAAAAAGAAGCCCAGTGTTCCTGAAGTGTTGTGGACAACGAGAGCGATACAACTTGCATTAGAAGATGAAAGATGGGGAAATGCTCAATGTGCAATCTACAGAAACTCTCACTCCTAGAGATATTGATTTGGTTAGTCTAGTGTATAGGCTGAAGCTCTGCATATTTTTAACCTTTCCAGGTTTTGTGAACCACAAATATTTGATCTTATAGACCGTGGTAAGGAGTGTGCATCCTAGCCTAAGCACCATGAGAAACCTCTGGAGAATTCTTAGCAGCAGATAAGATGACCACGTTTATGTTTTTAAAAATTCCCTTTGGCTATTGCGAGGAAGATGGACTATAGGAGAACAGAGTAGAGGCAGGAGGCTGGAAGAGGCTGATGTTGGAGTCTCCAGCCAAGAGACGAGAGTTACTTGTATCGGGGTAGCAGTGATGGCGGGGAGAAGCGGACAGACTCAGGCCGCATTACAGAGATAGAATCAAAAGGACTCTCTGATGGACTGAAGTTTGGGAGTACGGGAAAGAAAAGTATCAAAGTAGCTGAGTAGCTGGAGGGTGGAGGTGCCATTTACAAAGATGGGAAAACTAAGGAGAGGAGCAGGTTTGGAGTTGGGAGATGAGAATCAGCAGTTTTATCCTGGAAAATTTCAATTGCAGATACTTATTGGATGCTATCATTCATTCATTCAACAACAGAAACAAAAAATTATTGAGGAGCTCCTGTATGCCAAACAGCATTCTGGGCACGGGGAATTATATCAGGTAAACAAATACAGATAAAACACCCTGCCTTGTTGGATGTCAAATGGATGCTGAGGTGTAGAGTCAGAAGCTCGGAGAGGAGAGGAGAGGGAGAGGCGAGGCCGTGCTGAGATGGATAGATTCGCAAGTCCTTTTGTTGACAGATTGCTTTGCATCTATTTTTTGACACCAGACTATTTGAATGTGTTACAAAATGGTGTGCGGCATTCAAACGAAAGATGACACAACTGCGGACTGTTTTCTGGATAAACAGACCGACTCGGACGCAAACCTTCTGGGGGCTGCTGCTCCCTTTCTGCGTGCCGGGAGTGGAGCTGTGTTGAGCTCTACAGACCTGGAGGTAGGCAGACAAAGTGCAAGTAGGTTTTCATCCTTAGTTCCTGTCACAGGACCTGAGGGGAATTTTTATTTTCTTCAGTTGGATTGAGTGCTGTGCTGACAGAGAAAAAGATCCTGCTGCCTCAACACCAGTATGGAAGAGCCAAATACTACAGCAGTAAATGAATTTAAAGGCACCTAACCAGCTTCATCTGTTACGGCTGAGATGTCAGACTTCAAGTCAGCCAGAGCAGTGGGGCCTGTGAGAACCCACCAGTGCCTGAGCGTGAATGATAATGGATATAACAATACTTTGCATTTATACAGCGCTTTTACACTGGGATCGTCACAATAACCCAGAAAGGTGGGCTGAGCAGGCATTGTTATCTACGTTTTACAAAAATAGCTCCCAGAGGCACGAAGCATAAGGGGAGGGGTGAACACGTGTAAATGTGACAAGATGATGCCAATGAGGCTTGAAAATAAGATAGAAAAGAAGTGTGTTTGGAGAAAGAAGTCTCATGAAATATCTGTGGTTTGTTTTTAGCTACTTGTTTTATTTATTTTCTAATTAATTACATCTGATAAGTGGTTTTTTTTAAAACTCATGACTATATTATGTTTGCTTACATAAGGGTCTTAAGCTCAAATACCTAGAAAGACAACATGATTGAATGAAGGTGTGCAGGTTAGACTGCGCTGAACGGCCAAGCCCAGCCCATGGTAAAGTGCAATCCGTACTCAGGTCCAGTGAGGTGCTTTGAAGGAATGCCAGCCCAGGGCAGACAGATGTCAGGGTTCTTCGAGAGAAGCTGAAAAGGAAATCTGGTATATTACATGGAATTTCTCATCTTTAGCATTTGCAACTCATTTTTAAAAATTATTTTAACATCCAAAGTTCAAAGACAACATCCTTGGAGGTAGATTTGGCCCACGTGCTGCCATTTCTCAACCACCGTCCTATGAACTCAAAAATGTCTATGAGTTATACACACATGGAAGTCCTGGTAACCTGTTCCCAGAGAGAAGCTTTTCCTTGAAGACTTACTATCACTATGAGTAGTGACTTCTTTAAATTGAAATTGGGTCTCTGGAAGGATCTTTAGCATTTCCAAGACCATGAATAAAGCTTATCAAAGCTCTTTACCTGACCTTCTGTTAAATAGAACTCATGATCTTTAACGCTAAAAATTAGGTAAAACAATATCTATAGGAGACATAGACTATTTAAAAATAAGTATGTCCCCATGGCAGCAGAGTGGCGTTGTCATCCACGTGTCGGTAGGTTTTCCTTTAATTCTGTGCAGTTATAAGTTCAAGTAGTCAAGTAATTCAAGATGGTGAAAGACATGTTACAAATATTTGTTATAAAAGGGGGCATTTGATCTGATATAGCCACTGAGCTAAATCTAATGTGTAATAAAGGCAGCAAGTTTGCAGCTTTCTCCCTGTGTGGGAATTCAACATAGGGCAAGAAGTATGCATTTTGTTATCAATAATCCAAAAATATATATACCTGCAAGTGAAAAATCAGTTATGTAGGTGATTCCTCCTAAGCCAATATATCTCTTAGACATAGAAGTGAAATCTTGGCACAGCAACTTTATTTTACAAATGGGGAAACTGAGGCACAGAAAAGTGGGATGTGAATTTCCAAAATTGACAGGACTAAAGAAATGAATGGGTCAAATGGATTTTTGTTATCCAGTCTCAGTCTCTAGGCAAACATAAAAATAAACTTTGGGCCCCAAATCTACACACATGTATTCATACACACATGCACACATGTGTGTGCACACACGAACACACACACAGATACATAAACAAGTACTTAGGGTAAATAAATCAAAAAATCTTGGGCCGGCCCAGTGGCGTTGTGGTTAAGTTTGTGTGCTTCACTTTGGCAGCCTGGGGTTTGCAGGTTTGGATCCTGGGCGCAACCTACCCACTGCTCATCAAGCCATGCTGTGGCGGTGTCCCACATACAAAATAGGGGAAGACTGGCACAGATGTTAGCTCAGGGACAATCTTCCTGAAGCAAAAGGAGGAAGATTGGTTGGGGCCAGCCCGGTGGCATACCGGTTGAGTTCACACGTTCCGCTTTGGCGGCCTGGGGTTCGCCAGTTCGAATCCTGGGCATAGACATACTCACTGCTCGTCAGGCTGTGCTGAGGCGGTGTCCCACATAGAAGAGCTACAACTCTACATCTGTGATACACAACTATGTACTGGGGCTTTAGGGAGAAAAAAGAAAAGAGGAAAACTGGCAACAGATGTTAGCTCAGGACCATCTTCCTCACCAGAAAAAAAAAAAGTAGCTATTTGAGAATCTCTCCTCCCTCCTTCCATTGCTTCTTTCCTTCCTTTCTTTTCTCTCCTCCTTTTTGAAGTACTCTAAGTTATAAAATAAGAGAATAGGGATGTCATTATAGTTACTGGAAGAAAATACACTGGCTAAAACTTAACAGTAGAGAAGGATACAACTGTACGTTGAGATAATTTGAAAGAGTCTAAAACATTTCTTGGATGAGATGCAATTTATTTTTTTAATTACCAAAGAAATATAATTTCCTGAAGGAAGATAAGCTAATAAAGATAAGAAAGAAAGAAAGAAAAATCAGAAACCCCATCACTTAGAGAGAACTGCTATTTATATTTCAATATATGATAATCTTCATGACTTTTCCCATGAAAATTTATGTATTTACAAAAATTGATTCATACAATATGTTAGACATATGTATGTATACATATTGTATAACCTCAAGGATTTTGAAACTATGAGTTATAACCAATTATTGGGTCAGAAAATCTATTTAGTGGGTAACAACCAGCATTAAAATAATTAGTTTAAATAGAACATAAAGAAACAGTAAATAGTGCAGAGTCAGGGTGAATATTGTTTCAGGTATGTGTGTGTGTGTGTGACCTGGGATCATAATGTAAAATGATTTTCTTATTGTCAGTTAATAATACTTGAAAACCACTATAGTAGTTGGCTTTTCCACTTACATGAAAGATCTTCATTTTAACAAATATTGACACACATAATCATTTAAAATTCTGCCTGGATGTTTCACTAACCAATCCCCTATTGTTGGACAATAGATTGGTTCTAATTTTTCGTTATTATTCACAACACTGTCATGAACATCTTTGCAGACACTTCCAGTAATTTTGGTAGAATAATGGAGCACACATTATTTCCATAACCTATAAATGTTAAAAAGTATGGTATTACTTAAGAAAGCATGCCATCTTAGGTTAGTGCTCCCTGCTTTGTGAGGAGGGGGGATCCTTTGCTTTGGAGAGGATCGTCCCAGTTTCAGTGTTTATTCCCACTCCAGTTTCATCTTGGGAAAGGAGTCTTCCATTGACTTTGATCATAGCCGAGAGGAAATGGTTTCCAAAGCGTCATATTTCTGCTTACAGTGGTTTGGGATCTAAGTTGAACTCTCCTCTGGGCTGATGTTTATTGGTACAGCAATCTACCAGCAAAACACCAGGGGTTTAGGATTCCTCCAGCCCAAACAGCTGGTACCTGGAAGTTATTTTGTCCTCATGTCTTAATCATTAATGTAAGCTGATTCAGGAATAAAGCAAGCCCTTTCCACTGCTTGTTATTGTATTTAGTTAGGATAGGTGCTGTAATGGCTTCTCACATGCAGTCCTGCTTATGTCTCTGGATTCTATAGACTTTGGTTTTGAAAAGAAAAATAATTAGGAGTTGAAAGGCAATAGGTTTACTTGGTATTTTCTCTTCCCTTGGCCACATTTTCAATTCAGTCTTATGGATCACTGCACTTTGTTGATGATATTTTTTTCTTCATTTGGCTTACAGGTTTCTTTGGGCCACATCAGAGAATTAATCTAACTTCCAAGGATTAGTTCACAAATTGGGTGACCTGCATCTAATGTGGGGGCAGTGACCACAGCTCATCCTAAATGCTGACTTCTCTCAATAGAATACTCTGTCCGTTGGTCACCACCTCTATCTTGCCTTGAACCAAGGTGTCAGATTAAAGACTATGGAGGGTTGTAGGGTTACTAAACTTTGCTGATATTTTAATTTCATGTTTTAAGACTCATATAGTAAAGGACAACTTATAAATGTTTGCTGGAAGCAATCTCAGAATTGCTTTATCTACCCACACAGACACACAAACACACAACTCATGTTAAAATTACACACTGTAACAAGTCTATATATGCACACTGCATGTAAGACAAAGCTTCCTGAAATTTATTTGACATAATGAATAAAGTAAATGTATCAGAAGATCAAGAGGTTGTCCCTAGAATCTGCACGTGAAAGTTATTCCTTTGAATTAGTCTTTATATATCTTCTGTGATTTGATAAGAGTAGAGCTGAAAATTGCCTATCATAATAATTATTTCCAGTTAATAGGTTACCAGAGTTTTCTGCGTGCTGCAAAGAACATGCCAGCACATGTTCTGGCACAGAACACAAAGAACATGTGGTCACTATCTTTAAAGGGCTTTCATGTTTTCCATCCTCACTCAAAAGCATGAAAACTTGTCAAATGAACTCTATAGAACAGGGAGGTGAAACTAACATTCTTGTATGTAAATAAAATAGACTCACAGGCGTAGCAATTTGGATGTCTGTGCCGCTCTTCTCTGTTAGAGTCATGGCTGGCTATCACGTCAAATGCAGCGAAATTTCACCATACGCGGGCAGGGACTTGAAAATTTAATAAATACAAGCTCATTTCAGGAATCAGAAATAATTCAGGGTGGAGAGACCTCTAGTGGGCATTTCTGTTCATATCTGATAAGGGATCAGAAAAAGAAAGGAAAAAGTTGCTTTAAAAATCACATTCTATATTTCTACAATGATACATTCTTTTTAAAATAAAGTACACCTTACCAGGATAGGATATAGTACATAACCAAAATAATCATTCTTCAGGAAAAAACAAATTGAAACTTTAAATGTGAAAGCATATGCTCAAAAGTCAACTGTATTTTTTCCTTTTAAAGCACCACAGAACTGAAATATAGATGTCAGTAAAAATTGACAAGCAGATATTTTTATCCACCTTATTTTTGCTCTCACTAAAATCCCACTTAAAATTAATTAAAATATAATCCATATATAAAACTCTTATCTGTTATTATCTCCAATCAAAGTTTAACTGTGTTGCATCACAGGAATAACCAATCAATCAAAGCTCCCTTCCGTCGCGCCCTTCACACAAGGTTTCCCAAGATAGTATTTGGCATAATAAAATTAGTAGCCTGAGTAATGATGAAAAGCCAGATCACATAAGTCTTTGCCTTGCTTTTAGAAAGCTGAAAGTGTCTTGGAGGAGAGGCAGCGAATCACAAGAGGCTGGGAGTGCCCATGGCAAAGATGTCCTCCAAAGAATTTTGAGCTTCACAAGCTGTGCTAGAAAACTTGTAAAATAGAGACTGGCGAATTTTTTAAATCTATAGAAATATTACAAAATCCAATGTTGTACTTTCATTTCTACATGTTTATTAAAATGCACGTTTCAAATTATTTTGTGATGTAATATGAAATATGTGGTTTAGTACTTGTTTAGTACTTACCTCTGGATGGTTAATCTTTTTTCCTCCCAACTGCTAGATCTTTGAAAACAGAGAAGGCATCTTCTTACCCCTTCTTACCAATATATTTTCTCCCCCACCTCTATACCACACAGTTTCTGTACTTGCTTATTTGCAACCCCTCCCAGCATGACTTCTTGAAAAGACCATGGTATAAGGATTCCCAAGTGCATGGCTAAGGGTCTGGGGAAGACATCCAGCTGCTGCCTCAGGCCTCGGCTTTTATCATTATTGCTGATGTTGATAGTATATATCTCTCTCTTTCTCCTTTGAATGTTCCCATTTCAGGCAATTTTGTCTATAAATAGGAACTAACTTCCAAGGCCAATTATTGGAATAGGGTTCTTTACGTAGGTCAGTGAATTTGAATTAAAAAAAAAATCCCTATTTTCAAAGAAGGTTACTGTTTCCTCCCATTGAGAATGTAGGCAAAAAAAAAAAAAAAAGAAAACCACACACATAGTAATATTAGCAGTATCTGTGATACTATCACCAATAGAAATCATAGATATTTTCATGCCACATTACAATTGTGGCAGATAGCTCAAATATTATTTAGGCACTATGTAACTATAGTTATTAGACCTGTCACTGGATCTTGGCCTTAAAAAAGAAGCTCATATATTATCTCACAAACTTGTATTTCTTTTAATATATTGATAATTACTTCAGTATGATTGATTCGCCTTTGACTCCTGTGAACTGTATTTTCTGCATTTGCATGTACTCTGAGAAGAGCTGCTGAGGCTCCCTCAGAAAATATTCGGTGAGATTCAAGAACCTGATTTTTCCTCCTTTGTCTTTCTACTGCCCCTCATGTAAGTGATGAGATCATTGTTATAGAAAGGACTCATGCATGTTCTAAAGGGCCAAGGAGAGAAAGCACTGAGCAGACTGTTTGCTCCTCTGGAGGTGGTCCCAGGTAACAGGTACATGGAGAAACACCACAGGGGCAGCAGCTTCTAAGAAAGGCAGGGAAAAAGTGACTCCCTGGGGGCAAGTTGAAGAGGAAGGGGGTGAGCAGGTAGACTGACTGAGAACAGTCCCCATGGCCTGCAGAGCCAGAGGCTGCCCTGACAGCTGAATAGTCATATGCTGAATGATCCTCAGGACCTATTACACCTCCTTCAAAAGCCGGTGTGAGGAGAAACCAAAAGCAAAGCAGGAGATGGAGGAAGAGATTCTGACTAAAAGGAATCAGAGGTTTGAGTCCTCGCTCAGCTACTGTCTAGCTGGGTGGCTGCTTGCAAGGACCTCAACTCTCAGCTTCTCGTTCCTCTTCTGTGACATGAAGGAGACAAATTTGATAGCCTTCAAGTTTCCTTCCAACTCTATACGCTTATGATTGGTCCTCTGACATGCCTTGAAACTATAAACCATTGTAGAGGCTGAATTACCAGAATTGGCAAAACCCAGGCTATTCTAGAACAATGAAACAGAACAACCTTTTATAAAGCATGTTTATTGTTTTTTCAGTGCTTTTTAAAAATTTTTCTTGGGGTATCTTACATACAGGAAAGTGTTCTGATGTTAAATGCACAGGTTGAGGAATTGATACAGAATTACATTTCTGTGTAACCACCTCCCAGATCCAAAATATAGAAAATGTATGGCAACCTAGAAGGATTCCTGTACTCCTTCCCAATTTATAATCTGCAAGAGGAAGCCACTCTCTGTCCGTTATAGTTTTCTTTTGCCTGTTGTTGTAGTACTTCATGTAAATGAACTCATAACAAAGGATCTTTCGTATCTAGCTTCTTTCAGTTAATATTTCTATTTATGAGAGTCATTCATACAAATATGTATAGGAGTGGTTTATTCTATTTCATTATTGTTTAATATTCTGTCGTATGAATACACCACAATTCATGTATCCATTCTTCTGTTGATGAACGTTTGTTTTCTTTTCGCATTGGGGACTATTGTGAATAAAGGTGTTAACAACATTCTTGTACGTGTCTTGTATGGACATATGCACACATTATTATGAATAAAGGTGTTAACAACATTCTTGTACATGTCTTGTATGGACATATCTACACATGTGTAGAGTGTACACATGTTTAACTTTAGTTGATTCTGCCAAACAATTTTCCAAAGTTGCACCTATTTATCCTGCCATCAGCAAAAAGTGAGGGTCCTCGTTGCTCCACATCTTCTCCAACACGCAATATTGTCAGTTCTTTTGTTTTGATGCATGCCTGTGGTTCTATATCAGAATCTTATGGTGGTTTCAATTTACATGTATCTTTCAACTATTGATTATCTTAATCCAAAAGAGAACAATAATTGGAAAAAATAAAAACAGCCACCAATTCCTCCAGATGCATTTGCTTTATGTTTTTTATGTCTTCTTGTTTTAAATGTGTTAACAAATTAAATGTATAATATATAACCACACAATTTTAATTTGATGCTTTAAAGGAGTGGTTTCCTGCTAAAATATAAATGATTAACAACTGTCAGTATTTAGATTTGGTTGGTGAGACTTCCATGAAATTGCTATCATCCTCCATCTTAATCAACCCTCTTGGTCCACATTACAGGATATCAACACCTACATCATGCAATATTGGAAATTATTCTTCAGTTATCTCTATCCTATGGCTGGGGAAAAAATGTTCTTTAAAAAACAAAAAGTCTGCATAAAATAATTCCCTTACTTGGATGCTTCTAGTACTGACTCTCTCCCATAAGTGATCTACCCTATATCGATACTGTGGATTATTTTTGTTCTTCCTCGTTGTGCTCTGAAGACCCACTTCCCCTTTCTCCAGGCCATTCCTGTCATATCCATGTCAGATCACAGACCACTCATTCATGAAAATTTGAAAATGCTCTTTTGATCTTGCACCAACCCAAGACACTTCCATTGCTTGCTGCGAAACATTAATAGGCTTTTTGGATATGAGAGACGAGTTCAGCTGTCAGCCAGTTAAAGTGGCTCTCCAATGTGAGAAATCGAATCTAAGTTGATATTTTAAAGCAAGTTTTTTTGAAAAATACATTCCTATATGAACTTACAAATCTACACAATTAAAAGAAAATCAACTGGCCTGTGCATGACAAAGTCCCATTGCTGGCATAGCTACATATTTTTTAAAGCCTGCTCAAAATCGTTCAAATGTAAATTGCATATTTATGTACTCTCACAATCACACGATATTTATCACTACAAATACCTCAGTGAATAAAAGTTTATATAATAGTGCCTATAAAAATGTGATATTACATTAATGTGTTTCTGAAACCATTGTTTCAGTTAAAGATAGCCAGACTTCTATTTGTCTACAATGATTATACTTTTACACTGAGGAGCAATTGAAACATCTTTAAAATTAACAGTGTCTAATGCATATAGTAACTGGCTTATCATTTATACTAAGCCAGAATACTTTGTATATGTATAGTCTGTTCAAAATTTCACATACACGTGTAAAAACATCCATTTTTCTCTATAAGACCAATTTGAACCACCATATTATGGTCATACCAAACACTATCCATTTGCAATGACTCAAGAACGCATTTTGCAAATTATAAATTTATCTAGTTGGATGGAATGCTGAGTAACTTTCAGGTTACTCCTTGAGAGTCTAACTTTTTTATATTTGAGGTTAGAAGAAGGTGACAACCATATAGTGCTGACTTGTACACTGTTAAAGCCAAAAATAGAATTGAATTATTGCCCAAAAGTAAGTTAGAAAATTTCACATGCCCTGCCACACAAATACCTACGTAAACACATACCCATATGGATCTCTAACATCTCTTGAAAAATCAGGCTAGCCTACAAACGTGACCTTCACCCTGCTGAGCAACTATCATCCAGAGCTTAGTGGTGCTTCCCCACCCCCCCACCCCACCCCCCCGCCGCTCCACCCCAACCTCTGTTGGAGACAGAATAATCGGAGACTTTCAGTTTTTCTCTTTACTTGGCTTTTCTGCGCTGCCCTAGACGCATTGGCAACTCATCTAGATAGTGTTTCATCGTGTTGTTTTGTTTGTTTGTTTGTTTTAGGAAGATTGGCCCTGAGCTAACATCTATTGCCACTCTTCCTGTTTTTTTTTTCTCCCCAAAGCCCTAGTACGTATTTGTATATCGTAGTTGTATGTCCTTCTAGTTCTTCTATGTGGGATGCCGCCTCAGCATGGCTTGATGAGCGGTGGGTAGGTCCGTGCCCAGGATCCAAACCTGTGGACCCCGGGCCACAGAAGCAGAGCACACAAACTTAACCACTATGCCACCGGGCCATCCCCCATCGTGTTGTATTTTCAGGTCCTCCTAATAGTCTGAGAAATGAAGAATCACTATATTTCTTTGGTTACAGGATGCCTTGAGACAGACTATCCTTTGTTATACACATAATTGATTTAATAACATTTCTTTTTGGTAAATAATAGTTCACTGAATTCTATTGACATTTAGATTATAAAACACACCCAGAATTCAAAAAAAAACTGAAAAAAATCTTAAACTTAAAAAAGTGTATTTATCTGTGATATAGACATGAGGGTATTTAAGTAAAAAAAGACTAGATGGGTTGATTTAAAAAGTCGTGGAGCTATAGCTAGGAATAAAGTGAAGATCTTGTGACTTCTGATTCTATATTTTTACCAGAAACTTGCCTATATACTTGGATATGTACTTCATTCTTTCTCAGCTTTATTGAGGTTTAATTGGCAAATAAAATGGTAAGATATTTAAAGTTTACAGCGTGATCAAGTGGCGTATACATTGTGAAAGGATTCCCTCCATTGAGTTAATTACCGTATCCACTATGAATAGGTACTTTAAAGCCAGAATACAACATCTTTTATTTTTAGAATTTGGGATCTATAATTTGTAGAACCTTCATAATTGCCATCAAAATATATTGGAGTTTATTTTAGGACTTGAATTTAAGTCTCCAAATAGCAGAACATTTCTCATGTATTTAATAACATAACTTTATTATGACTGCAAATATTTTTAAGACATCAATAATGACCCAGAAATTGAAAATATGCCAACTTGAAATACAGACTTCATGAGTAATCTTCTGATATTGTCAAAATGATTTTCAGATGGAAACAATGCAGATAGCCAACATGAAGACCAACGTTGAGATGTTCATAGGGAGAGATAATATATCCTATTGCTGTGGTAAAAGATGTGTGATGTATAATAAGAAATATATATTTGGCATCTTACCTTGTTCCTGGCACAGAGCTCCTAAAACTCTTGGAATTTCCTAAGTGATGAAAGTTATGAAGGTGTCTCTTGTTATGTTAATGAGGTGACTTTTGGAAAGAGCCTGAGGATGGGGGCTGGTTGCCAGAGGAGCCAAACCTGTGATTAGAGGATTGGAATTTTTCCAACCCCTGACCTCTGGGGAGGGGAAAGGGGCTGGAGGTTGACTCCATTACCAATGGCCAATGATTAATCAATCATGCCTATGTAATGAATCCTCCATAAAAACCCAAAAGGACGGAGTTCTGAGGGCTTCAGATTGGGGAACCAGAACACATCCACGTGCCTCCATGCCAGGCCCCAAGCTGCATGGGAACAGAAGCTTCTCTGTTCGAGACCTCGCCTTATGTATCTCTTCATCTGGTTGTTGACTCTTATCTCTTAATATCTTTTGTAATAAATTGGTAATCTAGTGAGTAAATGGTTTCCTGAGTTCTGTGAGTGCTCTAGCAAATAAATTGAACCCAAGGAAGGGGTCATGGGAACCTCTGATTTATAGCAAGTCAGAAGTACAGGTAAGATTGGCGTCAGAAGTGCAGGGCAGTCTTGTGTGACTGAGCCCTTAACCTATGGAATCTGATGCTATCTCCAAGTAGATAGTTCAAAATTGAGTTGAATTCTCAGACACTCTTGCTGTTGTCTGAGAATTGCTTCTTGGTGTGTGGAATCCCACCCTGCCCCACCCCCATTCCCCACCCCCGCTCCACACATTGGAATTGCATCGAGAACCCAACCCAGATAAGTTGCATCAGCTAAGGAGGTGGTAACTGGTAGATGGATAGACAAAGAAGAGCAAACCCAACAAAGAGAGCCATATGAGATATGCAGAGGTGAGAAAGGATGGAGCATAAACAGAGAATATTACCTGGACCTAGAGAAATTTTGTGTGTGTGTGTGAGGAAGATCGGCCCTGAGCGAACACCTGCCAATCCTCCTGTTTTTGCTGAGGAAGACTGGCCCCGGGCTAACATCCATGCCCATCCTCCTCCACTTTATATGAGACGCCGCCACAGCATGGCTTGACAAGTGGTGCGTCGGTGCGCGCCCGGGATCCGAACTGGCGAACCCTGGGCCGCTGCAGCGGAGCATGCGCACTTAACCGCCTGCACCACCGGGCCGGCCCCCGAGAAAATTCTTGATAGGGAGAGTATGAGAATTAAGTTGGGGCGAGAAGATTGGGACCAAGTTAATTTTATCCTCTTTATTATCACAAAGTAACTTTTAAAAACTAATACAACATATTTGGAATGGAAAAGATGAATATGTTAAGTAATATAATCAAACAATAATAATGCATTAACTAGCTTATGTGAAAATCTGATTTAAAAAGCCTTAGTTCCAAAACAATTATAAAATGTAAGATGTCACAATTAAATACTTCATGAGAATGAATACAGATGTGTATGTGAGTGTGAGAGAGATCTAGAGCAAGAGGAGAGGAGGAGGAGGAAGAGGAAGAGGGTGAGGAGGAGGGGTAGGAGAGAGAGAGAGTTGGGGGGAGGAGAGAGGAGGGAGAGAGGAGAAAGAGGGAGAGAGAGTGGGAGTGAGAGATAGGGGAGGGAAGGGGGGAGAGGGTATAAGGATGTTTATTAAAGGGGTTATTTACAAAGATGTGGTCAGATGGTAGAGATACTACAGCAGGGTTTTCCAGTATACATAGGTCTAGAGAGGTGACAGGAGAGAGCAGTTACTAGAACCTGGAAGGAAAGAGAGAGCTATGTAGAGAAGGCCATGTTGTTAAGAGTCATTACCTCCAGTCAAGGCTCACAACTAGCCCAAAGAAGACCCTACAGAGAGGGAGGGAGCCTTGGGAAAAAACAGCCTGACCTCATTCTCCTCCCTCCCTCGGAACTCCTTGATGGCTCCTCATTGCCTGAACTAAGAGGAAGCCAGAGGAAAAGAAATCCTTTGCCAGTATCTGTACAGGTCAGCCTCATAGGATGGAAGTATGGAATCAAATAGGAATTATCTGGCAAAGAGGCACTCTTATTTCCACACAATGATGAGTATCCCAAGAGCTACAGACTGCCTTTAATTTCCTTATGTATGATGTTAGCCCCTCATACACGCAGGCACTGAACAGAAACATCTAAATGTGTGCCTCTAACTTCTGAATGACTGTATAACATTGGAATGTGAGTAGCCAATTATAATAAAATCACAATTCCATGTCAAATACAGCTCATATCGTCTCTCTTGGTCTTGGACTAATTCCTTTATACATAATAACTGTGGGGAGAACCGTGTTTATCCCATAGGTAACTACAAATGAAAATGTTCTATCCTGTTGAGTCTCTACGAGGCTACCTTACTGTTCATCAACAGACGTACAAGTGTTCTGCCAGTATTAATTCTCTAAAGGGTCATAGTTAGATGGTCCTGTCCCTTCTCCCAAGCTCCAGCTGAGAAACTGCTGGAGCACCAGAAGCAGTAAGTGGCCTGTGCAAAGACATATTGCAAACTGCTATCAGGACAGTGATTAGAATTTCAAGTTCCTGACTTCAGCTTAGACAGATGGACTGCACAGACCTCAGGAGAGAAAGCGCAGCTGGCTGGCAACCTTGGCAGAACGCAGCAGGGTCTGGCTGAACCTCAGGTCCCTGAAAGATTTCCCTTGGGAATCCAGGACCCTCACTGGAGCAGGCCTCTGACTGGGCTGATTACAGATGACCTGGTCCAAAGCACCTCTCAGCAAAGAGCAGCCCTCCCGGAAGACCGTCGAGTGGTTTGTTTCACTGTACTTCCCTGCCTTCCATTTATTTGATCAAGTCACACACTGATCTGCAGCTAAACACATTGCTGTTCAGGGGAAATCACGAATTAATGAAATGTGCTTCAGCGTTTATTGCTACATGGGAATTGTGTTGTACCGGCGAGCAGCAACACCACGGTGATTACAGTTAATAGGATCAGGGCTCCCTGCTGTTTCCCTCCGACTGGCCTGTCCCCCTCACTGCAGAAGCACTCAACCAGTTTGGAGCTTCTGACACCGGAGAGCTCAAACCCAGTGACGACTCTGGTAAGAGCTCGTTTCCATCATTATCCATCATTATCCTCTGAAAAGTTATCAGCTTAATGTTTGGTATCTCTCAACACAAGTCTGGCACTTTCTCTGCATCTATGTCAAAATAATTTAAAATAACAGAATGGTGAGTCATATCAGGTTACTGGTCACCCAGCCACGCCAGTTACTAGGTCAAAGGTGCCAATCCAAATTTTCTGAGGAGAAAGGACAAGCAGACACCATTAGGCAAACAAAGAAAGCATTTTCAGTGGAAGTGAATAGATTAACTTTACTTTTGTTTTGTAATACAAATGCTGATTCTAAATGCTGATTCTTCCTTTTAAAGAACAAGGCAAATTTATTTAAAGCCTCAGCTGAATGGCTATTATAGAATACAGTAGGAAAGTAAAAAAAAATTTAGATATAGTCCTGCTCTCAAGAAGTTGACAGTCTAGTGGGAAGGACAATTTGTGATTTAGCCGTCAACTATACACCGAGCACCAGCAATGTGCAGAGCTCTCCACTAGCAGCCAGAGCTACAGCAGGAAGTGAGACTGTATACCTTCAAGGTGCTGGTTGCGTAGCCATCGGTGTATGTGCTTTAAACTAAGTAGGAAAACTGTCATGGGACATATTGCCTAGAACCAGACTTAAATGAGATTTAGCATGCAGATTTATTGGACAGTATGATTGGGAACAAATCCTATATAGAAATGAAGAATGCAGGATTGGGTAAGATGAAACCAAAGCCATAGCCAATCTCACAGGCCAGTACTGGAGTAATCTTCAGAGTTATCACAAATTGAGGCAAGGGGCCTTGGAGAGGAGTCTTAACCATGGATGAAGTAGCTCCCTTCATGGGGGCAAAGCCCTGAGAAGCCAACGGCAACACACACATTCTTGGCAGCTGGTGGCATGAGTAGCTTGTCGAGAAGGCCTGATCTGGGTGACACAGTCAGATATAGTTTGCCCTTGTTGCTTAAATCCATTTGCTTCTTATAGCATATTCATCCTATCTGTGAACAGCTTCTCCAGGATTCTGGTTGGTCTCCTTTCCTGGTGAAAGGTTACTAGGATGAACGGCAGCTTCCCCCACTGCACCTGGTTTTGAGCTCACAGCTGAGCTCCCGGTCACTATGCTCTTTTCAGGCCATAGCAGCTGCACTTGTACATTTACCAGTTAAATTCACTGGAGGGTACCTAGAATCTCCCCAGTGAATCACCAAGTGCAAAACATACTGTTCACTGCCCCTTTATGTGACAGCAACCCTATCTTCCTCTTATGATCAGGGTCAATTACCCCAGCCAATATGTTGACTCCTTTCCTTGTCTCCAGATCTCTTGGCATGAGGAGCACAAAGTGACCAAACAGCAGCCAAAGCTGTAAGTTCAATGGGATATTTAATGTACCCCTTCAGACCAGAGAGCCTAGAGTTGCTGAAACAAGAAGCACAAATTCCCCAAGTGGGATACTTAGAATGATGATAGTGGGATCACCTGTACTTTTACCTATACATCTTTTATTTGTTTGTTTCTGGATATTTGAGGTATTTTATGTTATTTACAGGACATCTTTTCATTTGATTATCTATTTTTATGTGCTTGCTCTATAAAAACAAAATATAATTAATTATTTCATATTGACCAAATATTCAACAAACTTGCTAAGTTCACTAATCATATCTAATAGTTTGATTACAGATTATTTTGAATTTTTATATTCACAACTGTGTAATGTATGAATAATGACAATTTCATGTCTTTCTTTTCTTCCCTTATACAGTTTTTCTCTTTGATTTATCCCACTGATTCAGATCACTAGAACAATGATGAATAAAAGCAGTGAGAATGAGCATCTTTATCTTAGTCATGATCTCAAGGGAGAAGCTTTAGGGGGCCGGCCTGGTGGCACAAGTGGTTAAGTGCGCGTGCTCTGCTGCAGTGGCCCGGGGTTTGCCGGTTCGGATCCCGGGCGCGCACCGACGCCTTGTTTGTCAAGCCATGCTGTGGCGGCGTCCCATATGAAGTGGAGGAAGATGGGCACGGATGCTAGCCCGGGGCCAGTCTTCCTCAGCAAAAAGAGGAAGATTGGCAGATGTTAGCTCAGGGCTGATCTTCCTCACACAAAAAAAAGAAAAGGGAGAAGCTTTAAAAATTTCACCATTCAATATGATGTTTACTGAAGGATTTTTGTATCTATCTTTTATCAGATTAAAGAAGTTCCCTTCTATTCCAGATTCACTAAGACTTTTTATCGTAGATGTACATTAAGTCTTATCAGTTGGTTTATTGCATCCTTTGAGAAGATCATGTGCTTTTTCTCCTTTATTCTATTAATGTGATAAATGAGATTTATTGGTCTTTTTAAATGATATGAAATCTTGGATTCTTGGAATAAACATATCAAGATGTACCTGACGACATAATTGGATGAGATTTTCTGAGCCTTGACATGAGTATAAGGATATTTTGAGTGTAGGAGTGACACAAGTAACTGTGACCAAGAGAGGAATCTATAACAATTAAATCCTGGTGCTATTTCTTCCCTCTCTTCGCCTCTTGCCCCATAGTCGTATTAATTTTCCACGTACTTCCTATGGCCTCATTGATGATGGAGGGCACCTGCCAACTCCTTCATGTTGGACTTTGCCAGGTGGCTCTGATGAATGCGTGCTTGGTAGAGGTGATATGGAAAAAGTTGGAAATGTGCTTGCATGGTTGATTTTGCTCACTTATGCTTCTGCCATTACCAAAGAAGAACATAGTCTGAGTAACTGTCACCCATTCAGCCTGGACTGCAGAATGAAACAGGCAGAGCAGAGCTACTCCTGCTGATGTACAGACACGCAGCCTACAGCAGAACTACCCCAGCTGACCTGCAGGCCCACTGCTTTAGGCAAAACCAACCCAGCCAACCTGTAGAAGTGTAAGAAAGAAAGAAATGCTCGTTGTATGCTACTGATGTTTTTTGTGGTTGCTTGTTATGCAGCATAATTATGAAGATAGCTGACTGATACATTTGGTATGAGTGAAAATTTTTTATTGAATGCCACACATTGAAAATGAAATATTGTAGAGACTCAGGATGATGGGATTTCTCTCCAGAGAGGAATTTGTTATATCCTCTGACATGCAATCAGAGTGGGGGCAGATCATCTGAATCTAATGGATGGCTGAGCTAAGCTTAGGCTGAAATACAGTTTTTTGAAAGTTCTCTCTACCACTGATATACTCCTACTTCTAGAGCGAAACTCTTCAGGATTCCAAATGAGAACTTTGTGTGTTCACCAGAATTTCTCCTCCTTGGCATGTCATGAACTATGACTTTGGTCTCCCTAACAAGGTGAAACTTCTGAAAACTACTTTGCCTTTCAGATAATTTCTGCTTAGCTTCTTAGTCTTTCACACTATTTAGCTAACATTCAAGAAGTTCCCTAAGGGGAAAACCATTATGATGGCAGTGACACTCATGTGCACCTTGTTTTCCTCCAGTGTCTTAGCCCCGCGTGCTGACTGACTTGGTAGACCAGAACTCCCATGTTTGCCTCCTTAGAACATTATGAGTACTGAATGCCCTGCTGGCTTTTCTGACTCATAGCAGCTTTGATCCACCCACCTTTTTAGCCTCTTGTCCTCCTCCAAAAATCAGCAAATATTCTATGGGGGAAGATATCATGGAGAATGTTGGGTTCACCTCAGTAAACTCCCATTGTATCCAGAATGTTATCCCTCCAAATCTTAGCAACTTCAGCAGTTCGCCAATGCTTCAAAGAGATTTTATTTTTGGTTGGCTTTTCTAGCCTGTTACAAGCTAATTTATCAGAGCCAGAAGTAGAAGTCAAATAGCTTTTATTTTTTATATTTCTCTAAGATTCATCAAGATCTATTCATTTTCACTGTTTTATAATATTCCATTGTGTGACTATATTTACGTATCCATTCTTCTGTCCTTAGACATTTTTCAACTTTTTGCTAATGTAAACAAAGATAATATTGTATTTGACATATATTTGGGTAAAAATATGAAATAATTTTTCCAGGGTACAAACTTAGGAGTAGAATTACTGAGTTATATGTGAATGTTTCACTTAAAAGGTAATGCCAACCTGATTTCCAAAGTGGTTATTAACATTTATACTCCTTATCAGCACAAACTACTTTATTTTTCTTCTTAGAATTTATCTACTAATACTCTATTATATATTAATACATATTTTGTTGTAGATTTTTGCTATTATGGAATGATGCTTTGAACTGTATGTAGATCTTAGTATATGTGGAAGAATTCCTCTTGGGCACGTAGTTCAGAATAGAATTGCTGAATCGTAGGCTATATCAATGTTCAAATTAAAAAGTAATGCCACACTGTTTTTCAAAGTGGCTAAATTTTCACTCCCTACTGGCAGATTCTGCTTGCTCCATTTTTTCTTTGTATTTATCTCAATTCAATATTCTTGTATATGACTTCTTATTTAAATTTTCCCTTCACTTATTAGAATGTTAGCTCCTTTGGGGAAGAAATTTCTTTTATTTATCCTATCACCACACTTAGAAAATTATCAAGCACCTAGTAACCACTCAATAAATACTTGCTGAATGAATCATTGAGTGAATCAAAGTAAGGAACTTGTGGGAAGAAGACCTGAGAGGGGGAAGATAAAGAATTTTATTTTGAACATGTGTACAAAATGTCAGGGACAACCACATGGAGCTTTCCAACAGGCAGCCTGACAGCAAGGTGAGTTTGAAGCCCAGTAAATAGGTCAATATTTCTTTCATTATGTATTCTTTTCTTTTTTTTTTTAATTTTTGTTTATTGCAGTAACATTGGTTTATAACATTGTATAAATTTCAGATGTACATCGTTATACTTCTATTTCTGCATAGATTACATCATGTTCACCACTCAAATACCAATTACAACCCATCACCACACACATGTGCCAAATTATCCCTTTCACCCTCCTCCCTCCCCCTGTCCCCTCTGGTAACCACCAATCCAATCTCTGTCCCTATGTGTTTGTTTATTATTGTTATTATCTACTACTTAATGAAGGAAATCGTACGGTATTTGACCTTCTCCCTCTGACTTATTTCACTTTGCATAATACCCTCAATGTCCATCCATGTTGTCACAAATGGCTGGATTTCATCGTTTCTTATGGCTGAGTAGTATTCCATTGTGTATATATACCACATCTTCTTTATCCATTCGTCCCTTGATGGGCACTTAGGTTGCTTCCAAGTCTTGGCTATTGTGAATAAGGCTGCAATGAACACAGGGGTGCATGTATCTTTACACATTGGTGTTTTCAAGTTCTTTGGATAAATGCCCAGCAGTGGGATAGCTGGATCATATGGTAGTTCTATCCTTGATTTTTTGAAGAATCTCCATACTGTTTTCCATAGTGGCTGCACCAGTTTGCACTCCCACCAGCAGTGTATGAGAGTTCCCTTCTCTCCACATCCTCTCCAACACATGTTGTTTCCTGTCTTGTTAATTATAGCCATTCTGACGGGCGTGAGGTGATATCTCATCGTAGTTTTGATTTGCATTTCCCTGATAGTTAATGATATTGAACATCTTTTCATGTGTCTGTTGGCTATCTGTATATCTTCTTTAGAGAAATGTCTGTTCAGGTCTTTTGCCTATTTTTTAATTGGGTTGTTAGTTTTTTTGTTGTTGAGATTCATTATGTATTCTTAACTAACTCACCCCACCATCAAAATTATCCGTGCTTTCTCTGGGTTTATGCCACATAGGCTAGTACATTTAACTGTCTTTAATTTTATTCTGCCTCTTAGAATAATCATGAATGTATATGTTTCTAGACGATAAGCCTTCTGATGTCACATCTTTGGAGAAGTAATACAGCATTATGGTTAAGATTTGTGCCAACTCTTGAGCTTGTCTGCTTTGATTCAGCTATTAATTCTTTAATTGTCGGGCCGGCCCGTGGCTTAGCAGTTGAGTGCGTGCGCTCCTCTACTGGCGGCCCGGGTTCGGATCCCCGGCGCGCACCGACGCACCGATTCTCTGGCCATGCTGAGGCCACATCCCACATACAGCAACTAGCAGGATGTGCAACTATGACATACAACTATCTACCGGGGCTTTGGGGGAAAAAAAAAAGGAGGAGGATTGGCAATAAATGTTAGCTCAGAGCCGGTCTTCCTCAGCAAAAAGAGGAGGATTAGCATGGATGTTAGCTCAGGGCTGTTCTTCCTCCCCGCCCCCCCAAAAAAATTCTTTAATTGTCTTGGTTCAGTAAGGAAAACAGGGTCACTATAGATGTTATGAAAATAAGGGATATAGTATGGGAATCAAGACTTGTACCAATTATAAAAATGGCCACAAATTCTTCTCCTCACTGTACCATGCCCTTGGCTGCACTCTCCCATAGTGAGACTGGGTTTGGCCATATGACTTGCTTTGGCCATTAGCACAATATCAAATGTGCCGCAAGAAGATATTTGAAGAATTCTTGCACAAAGGACTTTTCCCTCTCTCTCTTGCTGCTATTTGCCACTCTGCAGCTGCCCTATGAGGAAGCCCAGTCTGGTCTGCTGCAGGATGACAAGCCATGTGGAAGAAAATTTAGACACCCTGGTGGGGAGCCTTCTACTGCCAAACATGTAAGTAACGCCAGCCAAGATCATCCAGCTACCAGCCGATCCACAGCCTGACCACAGATGCATGAAGACACATTGACCAGACGAGCTGGTCCGGACCAGATGAACCACTGAGCTGTCACCAAAGAATTGTGGGCTAAATAAAATGGTATTTGTTTTACTCTACTAAATCTTAGGGGTGGTTTGTTTTAGAGCAAAAGCTAACTGATATAAAGCTTACATGAATGGGCAAGAAACTTGGAACTCTGGTTGGAGATCAGTGAAACAGTTAGTAGCAACTGGTGTGAAGCACTGGAGTGTCTGGAAAAATCACAGATCAAGGGAAATTTGTGGAAGCCACTACACCTAACACCTACACGTAGCACCAAAGTATGCTCTCTTAGTGTGCATTTGAACTCTGTGAAGTCGGCTTGCCTGAGGAAGCCACCATGTCAGACTGTCACAATCTCCTGAAGAGAATAGCTTCCACTTTCACCTTCCCAATCTTGTATGAGTGGAACTAATCACCGAATTCTACCCTGAAACCATATAGAGAAAAAGATTCTGTGAAATACAATTCCCAGCCTTAGTCAAGAGTAGTAGTAGTGGTTCCATGTTGACAAAGGACAATTCAGCCCACCCAATTATTACGTATGTTACTTTGGAAAAGTTACACTCTATGTTTCAGTCTGTAAAATGTACATTATAGGCTTAATTTCATTGGGTTATGAGAATTATATGAATCAATGAAAGTTTGGAAGACTGCCTGGCATCTGGCTAGGACACAATAAATGTGGCTATTATTGTCCTTTTGTATCTTTGTCCTTTAAATCCAGCACAGTAATTTGCATGTTGTAGATATTCATTACATTTTTACAAATTTAAATACTGTCTCACTATTTCACTCCTCTCTGAGGTACCCACAAAATTATCTCATTAATAACCTATTCTAGAATTTTGTTCCATTCAGGGGGTCAAAAAAAATTTTTTTTCCTGTTGTACTTGGCACTGAGTCAAATTAGGCTAATATGCTATCAGTCTATCCATTTTAAAATACATCTGTTCCTTTTTTAAATGGTGAATTTACCAATCTTTAAGTTTTGGGTAATTTTCCTATTTGCCATTATTTCTCAAAGACTGCCAAAATATTTTAAAATTCTCTATCTGCAAATGTATCCGTCCTCTGATATGTAACTCCTGTGGGCCAGGAAGCCAAAATCCCTAGAGGAGTGAGTTATTCATTGTACACTTTCTCTTTTTATTCATTCTTCAACATGGCCTGCAAGGCCCATTTGGATTTCACCTCTCCACATCTCCAGCCTCATTGCCACATGCACTCCAAACTCGAGCCATGAACATGCCCTGTTCTCTTTCACATCCTGGCATTTGCACCTTCTGTTCTTTATTTCTGGAACATCCATAAGTTCTCTTTTCCATTGGTTAGCTCCTTTTCATCCTGCTGGTCTTTAATTAGCTATTATGTCCTCTATGAAACTTTCTCTAGCCTTTAAACACTGAGTTAGGCACCCTGCCTGCGCAAAGTAGTTATGATCACATAATTCTAAGAAGGATCCTCCACTGCCATAGATGGTAAAACCTATGAAGCCAGGGGTCAGGTTGGTATTGTTCACTGTTGCATCCCCTCTCATAGGTACTGAAGCTCTATAAAATAAATGCCTAGATTTAACCACTGACTCTCCCGCATGTTAACTATGTGATCTTGGGAAAGGTACTTGACTTTTTGAAGCCTCAGTTTCCTCCTCTGTATAGTGGGGAAATAATTGCTCTTACCTCATAAGGCTGTGAGGCTTAAATGAGATACTTCATGTCAAGGGTTTTAAATAGTGCCTGATATATAATAAACAGCTAATAAATGTTAGTGTCTGATAAACACAATGCCTGCTGTGTAGTAGGTATTCAATAAATCTTAAATCATATGGACCATCATGAGCACCTAGGGAACTTGACCAGCTTTCCCCAAGATTCTTTCACTTCTATTTCTTTAAGAAGTCACTCCTTCTAAATCAGAATGAAATAAAGAGTAGAAGTTTCTTGCTTCTGGTTGTGAGACATACAAATGCTGGAAGACAAGTGAGAATTTTGGTATATGCCTACCAGCATATAAAAGGAGAGTCCAATCCAAGCCATCAACCCCAGTTTCAGTTTTGTAATCAGCCTTTACCTAGCCATATCTTCTGTCTAGCAGAACTATCTGCATGTGAGAAATGTCCTTCAGACCCGTGTCTACATAGTTAGATCACTTAATTATTTCACCATGCTTATTAAGGCCCTTTTCCCATATGTCAAATGCTGTAGTTTCTTTCTCTTGTCAATCTGACTTTTGCTGCTGGCACCTGCTTCACTACTGCCTCCATGTCACTGTCAAATTCCCCGCCATCTTTCTCTGGGAAATTCTGCCCCCCAGAATTCTGTTCCATTTAAAGTTGCTGCTTCGATTACCCCTCAAATACCTTTTCTTCACTAACCTGAAGGAGCTCAGGTATCTGTGGGCCGTGCCAATAACCAGTACCAAGTCGGGCATGTCCCTTTCTTATAGCCTCAGTGAAACCACACTGGAGTACCATTCCCTAGTGGCCCAGAGAGGAACAAGTTGATGCCTCCAAACTACCAGGAGCTTTTATCTTCTCTCTCTTTTGTCATTTTCTGTGCGTCACCTGCCTGTGCATTTCCAGCTGGAGCTCCACCTGTGGAACTAAAATGCACTGAGCTCTATATGTTAACGTCTTCTTTTCCTGTAATTCCCATGCTTTGTATTGAGAAAGGTGAAACACGCTTGGAACAACTGTGCGGTGAATGCTATGGGGAGTCCACCAGAGACAGGTAATGCTTCCTTAACAGCTTTCTGAGAGCACGAATTTGTACCAGATAGAATCTTCATGCATATGTCGCATTCCCTTAGCAGGTCTTGAAAGAGTAAGAGGGGTCAAAATTGACATTTAAATTAATATTTTATGCCTCTATTATGTAAAGGAATTTGTTTTCCAGCTCCATTAAGATTTAATATTTGATATCATTTTATATTCACTGGGTTTTTCCTACTAAATGTTATACTTTTAATTGAGATTTTTGAAAAGATAAGAAAATGGGTAAATTCTTAGTTCAGATAATGTTTTCTCTTCAGCTTTTGTAATATTTATGAATATATGTATTATGTGCTAATTAAGGGCAGGGTATTAATCAAAAGAGGCCAAACCTATCTTTTAGAAAAAGAAAGAAAGGAGCGGAATCCTCTCACTATAGTGCTAAGCATAAAACTGTCATAAATATTCAACTAAGCAAAAACAATGTAATGACATAGTAACTACTTCTCTGCCCACCCACAAGACCGATATCAAAGAAAAGTAACCCAAAGGAATTGAGAAATTGTTGAGGTGCGCTTTTACAGAGTAGCAAGGATAGAAACTAAATTAGAAAGGAATGGGAAATATTGAGTAGTGAGAAATATAAACCACATATTTGAGACATGCGAAGAGTAATGGAAGAAGAAAACATCATGTAGAAGATGAAGTTCTGGTATAAATGGAAAGCTTTCTAGGGCACCTGCCTGGAGATTTTGGACAAACCATGTGAATACACTTGAGAATTCTGAATATCATCTCTTCAAGACGAGTTCCAGAACAAATACACAGTAGAGTATTTTAACGTGGATGCCCTAACAATCACAGAACTTGACTACAGTCAGGCATTTTCCAGAAGTCTCGAGACATCCTGGTCTCAGCTTCCCTCTGCATGTAAAAGTGCATCAAGATTTGTCTTGTATCAACAGGTCAAAGCAACTGTTTAGGATGGGCTTTTGCCTCAGCCTTTGGAAGCCCAGTTGTCTGCTTTATCATCATTTCTGTCATCTCTGAACTTGTGCATTGGCAATGATCTTCTGATCCTTGCTGAGAATGACAAAACTGGCACTTTTGTATGCCATCTGCTCTAAAGTTCCTCGTATCATTGTACTCCTAGGAGGAAGCTGAAATTGGTGTGTAAGCAATATGGAAACTTGGAAATGATCTTGTTTTCTAGAAAGCTAGCATTGCAACTTTGCCAAATTTCTAGATTAAGGATATAAGGACAAAACTATCTCAAGGGATTGTGAGAAGCAGCAAGTACTTGAAAGATTATCACAAATAAAAAATAAGTGAAGAAAACAATTTTGAGTCAGCTTCTGAAAATATGCTAAAAGCATTTTCAAGCAGTACAAAAATGTTCAGTTTGTGGGATTGCTTCAATGAGATTTCAATTTTACTACTGATCAAATCTTCAAATACAGGAATAGAAGAGGAGTAAAGTCTTCACCTTAATCTACTATATTAAGTCTATTGTATTTAGATGTAGGAAAATTGAATAATTAGGTCTAAAGAGCAACATCAGCAGTATCTAATACTATCAGAGCTAGCCAAAAAAATATATGTGCCACCAACAATCTCAGGTGCAAGTGACCTACTATTTAGTATTACAAATGGGTAGCATGGTGAGCCCAGTGCTGAAGAATCTTGATTTCTGTTACATAATATCACAGCATTAAAATTTGACTGCCAAAATGCTTATTAATAAATTTTCTTTATAATTACATTTTTTATGAAACTTAGATTTAATTTTGTATCCCAAAACTTCATTTCATGATGGTGATATTTGCTTTAGACCTTAGCCGTGGTTCAATATTGATTTTATTTTTTGGCTTTTCAGTATTTGGCCAAATGTCTATTTGGTGTAGCTTTAACGTTTTTCCTTAGATTTCAAGAGCTTGAGGAAAGGCCTCATTTTTTCCGCAGTATAAATAACTCATTTTCCTACCCAATCCATTCATGTTGACAAATCCAATTGAAAGTTCTTTGTGACCCATTGCTTTGGAGTGGGGACAGGCTACAGAGCAATAGAAAGGAAGAAATAGCAATCCTCCTTGGTCCTTCTTATCTATTTCCAAGATTTCAAAATAGGATGCTATCATTTTCCACCCTTGAATGACTACAGATGGGAAATACTGAGATATTAACGAGCCCATTTGACTATTGATATATTAATGAATTCTTCTGGAGAATGGCTTGTTCAATTCTAGAATCCAACTTCAAGGAGGAAGCGATGGAGTAGAATCACAGCATCATTTAATTAAGCAGGATGTACACCACAGCAGTCCCAGCTTGGCATCAGACAATAGCCAGTGCATGCCTGTGATGACTAGAGAAGAAAATCAAATGAGATGATTCCCGTGGTTGACCCAGTTCTCAGGCTACAGTGCAGGAAGGGGAACAAAGCCTGGCGATCTTGTTGAATTGAGAGAATAGAAAGCTGGGTTTGGTTAAGAGAGAGCTGCAGAGAGAGAGAGAGGGAGAGTTCTAGAGATTTGCACACAAGATCCCTTTGCGTTTTTGTCTGAGAGTTGCTCTGCACATGAGTGGGATGAAATTTTCCAAGACCAGGAAGGAACCACTGGAAGACATTAGACTGAACAATTCACAGAGCTCACACAAGGCTGGGAACATCTGCATTTTCACCAAAGTGGAAAGATCTTGTAATAGATAATTGGTAAATTTTTCTGAAGGGGCATATCTTAGTAGCAGGGTTAAATTAGTCCCATATTAAATTCTACACTGCACCTGCCATAACATGGCTTAAAAGAAAGCCTCAAAAGGGTAAAACTGATCCACCAGTAGGTCCTCTGTGGAAAAACAAAATCCAACACTCTTTGAAAGAATGAAAGAAAATCCAGCAGCCAACATGTAAAATTAACAATGTTCAGCGTTAAATTAGAAAGTACCAGACATACAAGGAAACAACTACAAAAATAGATGCAAACATATACAAGAACTTTAAAATAATTATTATAAATCTAAAAATATGTTCAAAGGTATGAGGAATAACATGACTATATGAAAAGAGAAATAGAAGACATAAAAAAAGATCCAAATAAACTTCTAGAGATGAACAATTCAATATTAGAAATTTTAAAATTACATTGGATGAGATTAATAGAAGAATTGACACCAAAGAAGAAAAGATCAGTGAACTTGAAGGCCTACCAATAGAAAATATCCAAAGTTAAGCACTGAGAAAAAGGATGGAACAAAAAAAGGTACAGAATCTCAGTGAACTGTGGGGCAATATCAATCTAATAAATGTGTCATTGGCAATGTGGAGAAGTCGACAGAAATAAGATATAAGGAAAAATAATGGTAAAAATATTTTCAAATCTGATCAAAACTAAAACCAAAAATTTTAACAAACCCAAGCAGAAGAAAGTTAAAAAACACCACACCGACATGAATAATAATCTAATTGCTGAAAACTAGTGATTAAAAATAAAACTCTTAAAAGTAGCCAGAGAAAAAAGACACATTACAATAAGATAAACAAAGAGAAGAATGACAGAAGACGTCTCATGTGAAACCACAAGAGCCAGAAAATAATGGAGAAGCATTTTTGAAATTGAAAAAAAAACTATTAATCTAGAGTTTTTTAAGCAGTTAACATATGTTTCAAAAATGACAATGACATGAAGACATCCTCAGTCAAATAAAAGCTGAAAGGATTCGTTACCAGCCTATCTGCACTACTAGAAATGTTAAAGAATTTTTTTCAGGCAGAAGGAAAATGATACCATGTGGAAAGTTTGACTGACACCAGTGGAATAACAGAATGTCAAAAATGACAGTTAGGGGGCCAACCCAGTGGCGTAGTGGTTAAGTTCACTTGCTCTGCTTTGGCGGCCCAGGGTTTGTGGGTTTGGATCCCAGGCATGGACTTACACACCGCTCATCAAGCCACGCTGTGGAGGCATCCCATGTACAAAATAGAGGAAGATTGGCACAGATGTTAGCTCAGGGCCAATCTTCCTCAACAACAAAAAAAAACAAAGCCAGGGCCCAGCCCCATGGCTTAGTGGTTAAGTGCGCATGCTCCGCTACTGGCAGCCCAGGTTCAGATCCCGGGCGTGCAGCAATGCACCACTTCTCCGGCCATGCTGAGGCCGCATCTGACATACAGCAACTAGAAGGATGTGCAACTATGACATACAACTATCTGCTGGGGCTTTGGGGAAAAAAAGGAGGAGGATTAGCAATAGATGTTAGCTCAGAGCTGGTCTTCCTCAGCAAAAAGAGGAGGATTAGCATGGATGTTAGCTCAGGGCTGATCTTCCTCACAAAAAAAATAAATAAAACTGTTTAAAAAAAAAAACAAAACAAAGACAGGCAGTATTGACATCCTCATGGTCCATATACTTTACTGTTACTCTTTAACCAAACTTTCACTGAAAATATTCACAGTGCCTTAAAGACATAATTCACTATAGATTCATGCAGTTCAATATCAGCCAGGTTTTTACTGCTGTTCAATAATACTTTTTTCATTAATCTTTGATTTCTGAGTATCTTTCCTATAAGACAATTTCTAGAAATTGTGAAACCTATTTTGCCATTTTCCATTACTTTCTAAGTCTCTCAACTGCCATGGCGGGAAGTTTGAAAATGAGAGAGACACCTAAAAATCTGTAACTGCTAAACAATCTGTGGTATATCCAGAAATTTAAAGAAACAAACTACAGACATATGCAACTGTGGATTTCCCTCAAAAGCAGAGTGCCAAGTGAAAGGAGTCATGGACAAAAGACTTCATACTGCATACTATATAATTCCATTATGTAAAATTTTAGAAGAGGCAAAATTATAGCAAAAGAAAATGACATTAATCAGGACAGTGTGATGTTAGCATGAAACAGAATAGAGAATCCAAAAATAGACCCACACTTATATGGCCAATTGATGTTCAACAAAGTTGTGAGGGAAATTCAACGAGGAAAAGTCAGTTTATCCGCAAATGCTACTGGAACAATTGGGTATACATATACAACAAAATGAAACTAGATCCTGACATCATGTATTAAAATTAACGAGAAGTGGATAGTAGGCCTAAACATAGAGCTTACTCCTAAATTTTATAGGTTAGGCAAAGAATTTTAGATATGGCACAAAAAGAATGAACCACAAAATAAAACCACTGATAATTTGGGAATTCATCAAAATTTAAAACTTTTGTTCTTTGAAATATATTGTTAGCAAAATGAAAAAGCAAGCCACAGACTGGAGGAAAATATTTAGAAAACATATTTCTGATAAAAGACTCGTATCCAAGATATATAAAAAACACTTACAACTCTATACCAAGAAGACAAGCAGCATGATAAAGACAAGATAAAAGAAGATATACGAATGGCAAACAAGCATCTGAAAAAGGCTCAACATCATCAGTCTTCAGATGCATGCAGATTAAAAGCATGAAGAGCTGCCACTACGCACCGACTTTCATGACAGATTTAAAAGACTGACCATGCCAAGTGGTGTGAAGGATATGGAGCCCTTGGACTTCCCAGACATTGCTGCTGGCAACGTAAAATTTTACGATCACTTTGGAAAACAGTTTGGCAGTTTCTTAAAACTACAAGCACACCTCGGAAATATTGCGGGTTTGGTTCCAGACCACCTCAATAAAGCGAATATCGCAATAAAGCAAGTTACAAACTTTTTGGTTTCCTGGTGCATATAAAAGTTATTTTTATACTATACTATAGTCTATTAAGTGTGAAATAGCATTATGTCTAAAAAAACAATGTACAACCCTTAATTAAAAATACTTTATTGCTAAAAAATGCTAACCATTATCTGAGCCTTCAGTGAGTTGTAATCTTTTTGCTGATGGAGGGTCTTGTAAAAAATGCAGTATCTGTAAAGTGCAGTAAAATGAAGTATGCCTGGATATGTTTACCATGTGACCCAGCAACCCAATCATTGGCATTTACCTCAGAGAAATGAGAACATATGTCAACACAAAGACGAAGCACTGGTGCTGGGTAAAGCAGTACATACTTGAATGACCAACTCCTTACTAAGGCATTGTGGAATGTCTCAGTGAATTTTCAATACATGGACCATGGTGTAAGTGTGCTGGCAGACACTGGAATAAAGACATGAATGAGTTTCTGTTTTCATCAACCATTTAATAAAAGAAAAACATAAATAGTAAAGAAGCAAAGAATTGAAGAAGCTGGGATAAAGGATTGAGAAAACAACTAGCTTGGAGCATTCACAATAGAATAATCATGAGTTGATTGGATTTAAAATTCTTTGACCCTCTAGGGTCAATAATAATAATTCATATCCCAAGTCTCTTAAAAGCAGTCTGATGCTTGAATAAAAAACACGCATATAGCAAGTTAAAGGTTAACACAAATCTTGTTCCGTGTCATTCTATTTGGGTACAGTACTGGAACAGAATATCTCTGCCACTTTTTTTTGAACACTAATCTTTTCAAAAAGAAATGCGTTCTCTTTGTTCTTTTTTAGACTCCAATAAATCTAATAATGGAAGTGAAGACATTCTAAGAATTACAAATGTTGACATTGATTAAACTTTAAGGGAAAGAGGATAATATATATGATTGAACTATTTGCGTTTTCTTGGAGACAATTGGTATTCAAGTAGCAATTTCGACATGATCAAAGATATTCAGTTTTTTTTTTATCACACTTTAATGTAATCTTATAAACTAGCTCTGTAAGTATAGTCTCTGGAACATTTGTTCTAACCATAAAGGTATATGTGTGTGTGTGTGTGTGCTTGCACACACACTAGTCTGTGTGTTTGTGTTTAAAGAAGTTGTTGATGCCAAAGAAATAGAGTTACACGTAACAAAACACCAAGAGGGATTTAGTAGGTCTCATAAAATGCTATATCCAGTGCTGTGACAAGCCTAATAATGTCAGAGAAACGAGAGGCAATAAAGTCTTCCTTTAATTTATGATTGGCGAAGCATCTGCTAAGATGAGGTACATAAAGTACAGGGCACAAGGATGAGAATGTGTATGCCTTACCGTAGATTGCGGTGGAGAGGGGTATAAAGAAAACATTCCACAAAACAGGAAATTCCACATCTTCTACATTTAAATTGTGGTGAAAATTATTGGCTTGTAGCAAATGGTTTTACTCAGTATTTAAAAGATTAAACAACTTCTCTCACTACCTAGACTTGAAGCACTTATGTAAGTTTTTTTTAATTTAATGAGCAGTTTATTCTAATAAGTGAAGGTATTAAGCCTTTCTCATTTATACTTGATTGTTCAAAGTGTGTTTGCATATTTACAAAATAGAGCAAATCTTATATCCATATACACTTTGTTATTCTCCTCTGGCACCCAGCTTTTCTTCAAAATTAGGTTTGAATTCCCAGCATTTTGGTGGCTCTTTAATAAATGCATTGAGAATACAGGGAATTTGATTTGTTTTATTCAATATTTGTGCATGCCTGGAGGTTAATTACATGAGAATTCTCTTAGAACTCTTAAAATGTAGGGATTTGAGGTAGTAACATAGGATGTAACTTCACAAAATTGTTTAAAAATATAAATGGCTTTAATGTTTAAATCAGTGATATTTAGGCTATGATTAAGAGCATCCCCTTAAAAAGCAAAACACTCCTTTATTCCCAACTAAAATCTCTTTAAATGTATCCAAACTGTTATTATTTCTAAATTTAAAAAAATGAATATTTAAGACATACACAGTAAGGCTAAATGCGAGCTCCCACAGATGTCGACTTGAAGAGGCAGATTTGACAATTGGCCCCCGACTCATTTTTGTGATGATGTTCATTGAGGACTTCCTGTAAATGAATCACAGAGAAGTGGGTATGAGCATATTTTAATATGCTTAGAACTTAGGTGATTTTGCTTCAGGTTTATACAGACATTCCAGAGTATTCTTTTACCCTGGAATGAGAGCAATAAGAAGAAGGTCAAAGAAAAGACATAGTTTCCATTTTTCTGTGAAATTCTAAAGCAGATTGAAATTTTGGTTGCTTTTACATTACAGCGTTGTGCCTGCTTATTCTGCATACTTGTATACTTAGTGATGTATATATATATTTGGTTCCCCAAATATCAAGTCTTAAAAATGACTCTGCCCACAAGCATAAATATAGTAACATAAGTCATTGCTGGCTCCTTGTGTCATAGTCATGGTTATTCCCCTTTCTCAGAGGTGCCCTGAGAAGTAAAATTATCTGTCCTGCATTACAATCTGTAAGTTGTAAAAACATAATTCAAAAGTAGCCCTTTGGGGCCGGCCCAGTGGCGTAGTGGTTAAGTTTGTGTACTCCGCTTCGGCAGCCCGGGATTCAGGGGTTCAGATCCTGGGCGCGGACCTACACACTGCTTATCAAGCCATGCTGTGGCGGCGTCCCATATAAAGTAGAGGAAGATGGGCATGGATGTTAGCTCAGGGCCAATCTTCCTCAGCAAAAAGAGGAGGATTGGCAACAGATGTTAGCTCAGGGCTGATCTTCCTCAGCAAAAAAAGAAAAAAAGTCTCCCTTCAATTTTTCAATGCAGTAGATTTATTAATATTTTATTAGTCAAAAATATGAATAATTTGTATTTTTAATGAAATATTTTAAGCATATGGAAATCAGTTCCTTCTAGGGAAACTTATGATGGTAAATTTCTCATGGTTCCTATACCTAGCTGTGCTTTGGAATCATATGAAGAAACTTTTTAAAAAAATAGTAAATATTCCTGGGAATGAATTGCATAGATTCTGAGACAACAGGTATGGGGTGGAGCCAGGCATTCTGACTTTTCAATAAGCTCTTTTGGTATTTCTGCTGCACAGCCGGGCGGGGGAATTGCTGAGAACTGAGCTGTCTCACTTAAGGTAGAATGTCACTGTTTTCTCCAGGTCCCATACCTCTTAAATGCACCAGTATTTTTCCTGGTCTAAGAAAAGGATTGTTCACACAAGGTGGTGGTTTTAAAAAGTGCCAAGGCCCTCTAGAGTTAGTTAGGCCCTTGGTGGAAACTAAATTAAATAAGACAACAGTTATTTTCCTTAGGTTCAACCTATTGTTTTTCATTTCCCTAATAAGAGTCTAGTTGTATGCATTAGTCACTTACCCAAGTATTTTTGCAATGTGTATATTCTTATTATTTTAAGGCAGCAACTATAAATATTTCACATTTTAATGAGCTATTTCAAGCATAGAGAAACATTGTAGAATCTAAGGTAACAAATTCTAGACTTCTAGACAAATTATGACTGGATGAGTCCAAATGTCAGACAAAAATACTGGCTGTGAGATTATGTTGTGCAAAAGATACATAATAACATTTTTTACATTGGTCTGCTTTATTATTTTAATTAGAAAGTTCTCATTGAACATAATAATTTATTACAAAGTAAAATACTACGTAGAACATACTCTTTTATATCATACACAGTAGTTTTTAAAATTTATCCTTTTTTCCAACTTTATTTTTGCTTCGAAATTTTCAAACGTACAGAAATGTTGAAATAGTACGACATTGCATATACTTTCTCTAGGTTCATGATTGTTCACCTACCCTGCTCTTTATGTTTGTCTGTCTGTCTGTCTACCCATACACACTTTTGTTTTTGTTTTTTTGGTCTACTAAACCATAAGAAAGCAGTTTGCAAGAATTAAGACTCTTATCTTTAAATATTTTGGCATGCATATCCTAAGGAAAAGACTTTCTCCTCTATGACCTCCATACCATTATCACACCTAAGAAAATTAACATTCACAAAGCATCATCTAACATAAGTGTTATTTACAGTTCCTCCAACTGTCCCCAATGGTTTTTATAGCTATTTCTTTTGAAAATTCAATTCAAAATCAGTCAGGTGTCATTCATGTTCTTTTTTTATGTCTTTTAGTGTCTTTCAAACTAGAGTAGTCCCCTTGCTTGTTTCTTTGTTAATTTCATAAAGTTACATTTTTTATGAATCCAAGCTCATTTTTGTTTGTTTGTTGTTGTCATTTTTTGTGGAATGTTCCTCATTCTGAATTTTCTAGTCTGTTTCTCATAATTTGTCTTAAGCTACAGATTTTGGCCTACCTAACACATAGAGAGTATTATTTATTATTGCCTCATACCGGAGGCAGATCATGTCCTGTTATTCCACTATTGGCGTTGTTGGCTTGATAACTTGATGAAGGTTATGAACTCTCAGGTCTTTCTATTGTAAACGTCCATTTTTCTCTAAAATTAAAACCTAATTTGTGGGATGATACAATGAGACTTTATGAAAAGATCTTATTTTTTCTCCTTTCTGCCTCTAACCCTCATTTTGTTTACTTGTTTAAACTCATTGTCTAATATTGTCACACTCTCTTCACTCACGAAAAAAGCTGTAAAAGCATGTTCCTGAATGCAGAGTGTCCCGTTTACACTCACTATGTCTATATCAATAAAGGCGGAACGCATTCTCTTGCAGGGATCAAGGGTTCTGCATACCTGAGCCAGACTCAGTGAGATTTTATTATGCCAGAGCTGAAGGACAGTAGCTTAATGAAACTTAGTAGATGTGAAGCTCTTGGTTGCCATCTAATCTTCTATCTGATGGAGCTTCCTCCAAGGAAATGGCTACTGTATGGCACTGAGCTTATTTTTCTTTAATTTTTTAAACTTTTTGTTTTTGAGTAAATATAGATCCGTAGGAAATTTCAAAGAAGGGTGCCGTGTACCCTTCACTCAGCCTCCTCCAATGTTGATATCTTGCATAACCATATACAATATCAAAGCCAGGAAATTGACACTGGTACAACCCACAGAGCTGCTCAAATTTCACCGGTTATGCATGTACTGGTGTGTATGTGTGTGTGTGTGAGTGAGCACACAGCTCTATGCAATTTTATCACGTGTGCTTCGTCCAACCACTGTCACAATCAAGATACTTAACATGAGGCTTCTTTGTGGTATCACTTTATAGCGATGCTGACACTCTCTCACCGCCATTCCTAACTCCTGGAAACCGTTAATCTGTTCTTCATCTCTATAATTACAGTTTTCATGTGTTTTATGTAAATGGAACCATACAATAATTATCTCTTTGAGATTTTTTTTTATTCAGCATAGCTTTCTTGCACATATCAATAATTCATTTTTTACTGATGATTAGTATTTGACAGTATGGATATATCATGGTTTCTTTAATATTCATCCATTAAAGGACATAAGGATAGTTTCTAGTTTTTGATTATGACAAGGTTTCTGTCAACATCATGTACAAGTTTTAGTGAGAAAATAAGTTTTCATTTCTCTGTGAAAAATGCCCATGTGTGCAACTGCTGGGTTGTATGGTAAATCTATTTTCAGTTTTAAAAGGAACTGACAAAGTATTTTCCATAGTGGCTGTGCCATTTTACATTCCCCTTAGCAATGAATGAGTGATCCAGTTTATTCTCATCCATGTCAGCATTTGGTATTATCAGTGTTTTTTATTTTAGGTATTCTAGTAGGCATGTACTGATATCTCACTGTGGTTTTATGTTGCATTTTCCCAATAGCTATAGATGTTGGACATCTTTTTATGTGTGTATTTGCCTTCTATATAACCTCTTTGGTGAAATGCCTGTTCATTTATTTTACCTATTTTTCAACTGGGTTATTTTTATTTATTTATTTATTTTTGTGAGGAAGATCAGCCCTGAGCTAACATCCAATGCTGATCCTACTCTTTTTTGCCAAGGAATATTGGCCCTGAGCTAACATCTGTGCCCATCTTCCTCTACTTTATATGGGACACCGCCACAGCACGACGTGACAAGCAGTGCATCAGTGCGCACCCGGGATCCGCACCCGCGAACCCTGGGCCGCCGAAGCGGAGCATGCGCGCTTAACCACTTGCGCCACCAGGCCGGCCCAGACTGGGTTATTTTTTCAATGTTGAATTTTGAGAGTTCTTTGTATGCTCTAGATATTAGTCCTTTGTCAAATATGTGATTTGCAAACATTTTCTCAGTCTATAGCTTATATTTTCATCCATGAACTTTTCTTCCAATCCATGAACACTATACATCTTTTCATTTATTCAGATCTTCTTTGATTTTTTTCATCAGCATAGTTTAATTTTCAGCACACAGATCCTGTATATGTTTTCTTAACTGTGTCCTTAATTATTATTTTTTTAGTGACTATAAATAGTATTGTGTTTTTAATTTTGTTTTCTGCATGTTCGTTGTTAGTATGTAAAAATGCAGTTGATTTTTGTGTGTTGAACTTGTATACTGCAACCTTGCTAAATTCACTTATTACTTCTTAGAAGACTTTTGAAGATTGCTTGAGATTTACTACAAAGCCACTCATGTCACCTGCAAATAGAGATAGTTATGTTTCTTTCTTTACTATCTGTGTGTCTTTTATTTATTTTTCTTGCCTTATTACACTGACTAGAACTTCCAGCACCATGTTGAATAAAAGTAGTGAGAGCAGATATCTTTGCCTTGTGTTCAGTCTTAGAGGTAAAGCATGCAGTCCTTTGCCATCAAGTGTAATGTTAACCGTATTTTTTTTTGTACAGTGGAATTTTTTTTTATCTTGAATAGATGATTCAACATCTATTCAATTTGTCAACAAAATTGATTCAACACAATTCAATTTGTCACATGCTTTTTCTATATCAATTGATATGCTCATATGAGTTTTTTTCTTCAACCTGTTGATATGGTAGATTATATTGACTGATTTTCAAATATCGAACCAGACTCCTGGTGTTGACATTTTAGCACTTCAAGAGAAGTGTAGAAACTTTACTTCCATTTAGGTCTCTTTAGCCTTCTCGCTTTTAGATATAATTGTCTTAAGTATTTCCTCTACATATATTGAACATTATATAAGATGGTGTTATAATTTTTACTTCAACCATAGAATAGGATTAAAGAAACTCGGAAGTGAAGGATAGTCTATTATGTTGACCTTCATTCTTACTTATTCCATTTTTCTTCTTTCCTTTCTGATGGTTCCAGTTGTCTTCCGTTATCTTTTACTTTCTGTTTGAGGAGCTTCCTTTAGCCATTCTTTAAGCATAGGTCTGATAGCACACACTTTCTCTAAGTTTTCTCTCATCTGAGAATGCCTTTATTTCCCCTTAGTTTCTATTTGCAGTTGACAGGTTTTTTTTTTGTTTGTTTGTTTGTTTTTAAGCACTTGAAAAATGTTGTGCCATCTCTGGCCTTCGTGGCTTCAGATGAGAAATACAGTGTCATTTGAATTGGTGTTCCTCTATGCATTTTCCGTCATTTCTCTCTGACTGTTATTAAGATAGTTTGTCTTTAGTTTTCACACATTTTATTATGATGTGCCTTAGTGTGGATTTCTTTGGATTTTCTCTAGATTTAGAGTTGGCTCAGGTTGGTTTTTTTGTGTGTGTGTGTGAGGAAGAACAGCCCTGAGCTAACATCCGATGCCAATCTTCCTCTTTTTTGCTGAGGAAGACTGGCCCTGGGCTAACATCCATACCCATCTTCCTCTACGTTATATCAGACACTGCCACAACATGGTTTGACAAGCGGTGCGTCAGTGCGCACCCGGGATCCGAACCTGTGAACCCTGGGCCGCCACAGTGGAGCGTGTGCACTTAACTGCTGCACCACCAGGATGGCTCCCTGGCTCAGGTTTTTGAATGTATATATAGGTTTCTGTCTTTTGCTAAATTTGGGATGTTTTCAGCCATTATTGTTTGAATACCTTCCCACTGCTGTGCTCTCTTCTCTCCTTCTGAAACTCCTATGACAAGAATGTTAGATCTTTTATTATTGTCCCACAAATCCCTGAGGCTCTCTTCATTTTTTTATTCTATTTTTTCTCTGTTCAGATTGAGTATTCTATTGATCTGTTTTCAAGTTCTCTGATTCTGTCCTTATTCATTTCTGATCTACTATTAACTATAGTGAAGTTTTTATTTCAATTACTATATTTTTCATTTCTCTAATTAATATTGGGTTATTTTTATAACTGTTTTATTGTTCTTATTGGGATTTTTAATTTTTCATCTGTTTCAACATAGTTCATAATTGCTTGTTGAAGCATTTTTATCATGGCTGCTTTAAAATTCTTCTCCAATAAGTCGAACATCTGATTCATCTTGGTTTTGGCATCAATTGATTGTCTTTCTCATTCAACTTATAGTTTCCTCATTCTTAATATGAGGAGTGATATGAGTGATTTTTTTAATTGTATCCTAGATATTTATGTTAGGAGACTCTTACTCTTATCTAAATTTTCTATTTGGCAGGTAATCACCCTATTTAGGTTTATCACGTAGGTTCTGGCCTATTTTTGTAGGTAGCAGTTCCAATGACAATTTAGGTTTTAAGACCCATGCAAATGCAATTTTGATCTGCTTTGTTCTTCTAGCAATGCTGGGGCTCCTACTCAATTGCTGCTGGTGCTGCAAGGGTGGAAGTTGCTTCCCTGGGCCACCTGGTGTTTCTGTGCAACCTTCAACAGTAGGGAGGCAGGTAGAATCCACTGCATCTGGATCTCCTTATGCCACTGGGTTGAGGGCAAAGAGACTGCCCCTTTGTGTAGATTGTCCTGCCAGAGCTCTGCTGCTGCTGTTGAGGACAGAGCAGACCACCCACCAGTGCCCCAGGTTGGAGCGGAGATTGAATCAGCCCATCCAGGCTTTGAAGGTGCTGCTGCGGGCAACAGCCTGCCTGCTGCTGTCTTAGTGGTGGGATGGTGCTTAGGACTTCCCACTAGGTCACTGTTGAACATTCCTTTCCTTATCTTTGGCCCAAGACAACTACTGTTCTTGGTTTTCTTGTCTGTATGTTGGCAATTCTGGACTGAAGTACTCTCTGATGCCCAGTCTGAGAAATATGGGAGATAAAAAGAAAACTCACCACACTGTCTTTCCTCAAGTTCTAAGACCCTAGCCAGTCTGACTTCTACTTTCCAGCTTCCAGAGTCTTTTTGTCATTGTCTTTTGAATTATTTCCAGGTTATTCAGTTATATTTAGAGGAGAGGAATGGGGAAAAGTGAATCTATGCCATCTTTCCTTAATTTTTATTCTAAGTATTTGTCTCATATATTATTTTCATTTATATTTTTACCTGAAAGTACAAACATCATTTGCTAGGAGGAAAAAAATCCACAATATTCACCTAAAATATGGAACATGCACTGAGGTGCTGTAATCATTTCTTCTAATCTCAGGCTATTTCAGAACATGCCAAATGCTTTGCACTTCCTTAATTGCTTTGGGAATTATATATAGTTGATATTGACATATAGTGTTAAAGAGACTTTAGATTGGAATTTGGAAAATCTGCTTTTCTAGTTTCTTGAACTTTGAAGTAAGCAAATATTTTCAGCTATGCATAAGCCAGATGTTAATCATTAATCATTAATCAAGACAAATGGCCAGTTAAGGTCAAAATTAAACGTGTGATGTACTCTACAAACAAACGAACAAATAAAAACAAAACAAAAACTTCTTTGTAATCTGAAATTTAGTTTATCTAAGAAATCCATACAATAATAAAATTTTAAATGTCTTAAATTGGTCTCATCTAAAGTTAATAAGGACTTCCATAACTGGGGGTCATGTTGTTTTCTTACTCTATTTGTTCAAGAAATACATTATGGAAAGTGTATGAGTCTAGAAGCAAAAGGATAGAGAAGTCATAAATGAACAAAGATGAGAATGAATTTAATTCTTAAACTCTCTGGTGAAAATGCAAGTATAATTCTGGAATATTTTATAGATTAGATACATCAATTATTCAAACATTAGGTATTATTTCTCTGATACAGGCACAGAATATGTAGAGAGGTTCAGAAAAGTACAATCCAATCAACACTCAAAAATACCTGTGGCATTTCTGCAGTGTAACTGCCCTCAGGAAACTGCATTCTAGGGGAGAAAAAATAAGGTGACAAATACATAATGCACTTAACATACAGTGAAAAGTGCAATAAAAAGAATAAGAGATGGCAAATGGTCACAAGGGTTCATATTGTAACTAGGTTTGTCAGGGAAGACTTCTCTGGGGAAACAAGACTTTAACAGAGACCTGAAGGATGAAAAGGAGCCAACCACATTAAGATCCAGAGGAAAAGTGGTTCGTACAATAGGAACATGTTTGGTGAATTCAAGAAAAGCAAGACCTATCTGCCTGGAGGCAGGCAGGTTGGGGGTGGGAGTTTGGGTTGTGTGTTAGGGAATGACAATGAAGTGTCATTGAAAGAATTTTAATTTTATTCTAGCCGTAATTGGAAATGCTGATAGAGTTTTAAAGACAAACCTGTTATACTCTATGTTCCTTTTTTTCTTTTAAATTTTATTTTGTGAGGAAGATCAGGCCTGAGCTAACATCAGATGCCAATCTTCCTCTTTTTTGCTGAGGAAGATTGGCCCTGGGCTAACACCCGTGCCCATCTTCCTCTACTCTATATGGGACGCCGCCACAGCATGGCTTGACAAGCAGTGCGTTGGTGCGCACCCGGGATCCGAACCTGCGAACCCTGGGCCACCGGAACGGAGCGCGCGCACTTAACCACTGTGCCGCTGGCCGGCCCCTCTATGTTCCTATTTTTCAAAAGCACTCCCACTGCTCACTGTAATGAATACAGTGAGAGGGCTGGAGTGGGAACAAGGAAGCTTGAGGTAAGCAGTGGTTTGGGAGAAAGATGACTATTGCCTAGACCAGGGTGGTGGTGGTGGAAGTGATGGGATTCTCAACATATTTGGAGGTAAAGCTGCCAGAGCTCGATGATTAATTCTGTGTGGAGTGTGAGGGAAAGCGATGACGCTGAGATGATGTCAAGTTTTCGGTTTGGGTGACTAAGTGATTAGCACTGACATTATCTGCAATGGAGAAAAACTAAAGGGTCTGGTTTGGAAATTAACTTGGAGATGCCCATTGGACGTCCAAGTGAAAGTGTGAAAAACAGCACTAAAATATGCAAATCTGGAGTTCCAGGTTGAAGTTAAGGCTGGAGGTGTGAATTTTGGAATCATTGTCTATTAGATAGCTTTTAAAGCCTAGGTCAGTGTTACTTCACTTAAAGAGGAAGTATAGGTAGAGAAGATAAAATTGTTGAGGACCAGGTCTTGGATTTTTGTATCTTTATGGGTGAGAAAGAGAAGAGAGAGCTAGGAAATAGTTGAAATATACATTTGTATGTACCAGTATAATTGCTTCTGTAGGCTAAGAACACAAAGAGTGTTAACAGGGGAAGGGGATAAGGGTCCCTCTGGATGAGGCATTCTGGAGGGTTCTGTTAGAATTGACTGTGGCCAACAACGTCCAAAAGAGGGAAATAAGCAAAAGACAGAAAGGCTGGTTATCTATGGATATTCTACCAAGAATAGAGCAGATGTCACCACGTCTGACTACTAAACTGCAGGTGGGAACGCCTTCGTCTGAGTCAGGAGCAATGAGATTCTCACACTTCACAAGGTAGGAATGGAGAGGCAGGTCAAAGCACAGGCAGAATAAGTGAGACCCTCAAGATAACAAAGTAATAACACAAAAAAGTTTTAAACTACAGTTCATTATAAAAGATAAAGCTGAAGTGGCACATAACACAACTAAGACAATTCCTATTGCATTTTTTAATTAAAAAAATACATGCACATGATTAGAAAATTCAAATTGTACTGAAAGGAATAAAGCTCACTCTTTCAACTTTCATTCATTCAACAAAGAGTAATTAAGTGTTTTTCTATATGCCAGCCTCTGTTTTAAGTGTATTAGGTTCTGGGGACAGCAATCAGCAAGGCTTAGCTTCCATTATAGAGCTGGAAAAACAAGCCTTCCACTCCCAATTCTCCTCTTCAAGGAAGATAGAAATGTTAACTAGTTTTGGTTTATCTCTGCAAAAAAAAAAAAAAAATGAAACACACACATACTGTGGTGTATGACTGTGTATACGTATGTGTGTATGTATACATATAGGTAATCTATTTTATATATGTTTATATTTATTACAGAAAATTTTTTACATAGCGATATTAGTATATATAATCTTTTGTCCTTCACTTTTATTTTTTTTGGTTTAATACTATATTTGAGGAGCTCTTCATGATGCCATGGTAGATCCACTTCATTCATTTTATGAGCAGCCTTATGCTCTGTTATGTGGCTGTACCACATTTTATTTAACCAATCTAATATTGATAAACATTCAGATTTTTTTCTGCAAATTTTTGCTTTTAAAAATAATGCTGCACCTAGCATCCTAACTCATATATTCAGCATACAATTGCAAAAATATCTATTTGTGAAGTAAATTCTTAGTAGAGAGGTTGTTGCATTGAATGGTTGTCCTTTTTAATTGATCAAAAGGCATTAAAGATGCTCATATAAAAAAAAAATTCTTTCTGGCAGTGGCAATATGAACCAAATAGTTATCAACGATAATTCCTTAAAAATTACTCAGGATTGCAGAGTGTTTGGCTTAAAATCATTATCAAACTTACTTCTTACAGAAAATAAGCTTTTGGGAATGGCAGGGAATTATAAAGAGCAAGTTTATTAATCAGCTTCTGCTGTAAAAATATGGCTAGCTTAAAAAATAAATTATTTTTCAATTATACATTGCAATATATAAAAGTGAACTTGGACATTACGTATTTGGATATGTAAGATAGATGAATCTAATCCTACTGGTAAAGCGCCTAAAATAGTGGTTGGCCAACAGTAGCTTACTCAATAAATTAAAATTGTTGAAATAATTTATGCATGGTTCTAGATACTTGAAGACCATAACAGGCCTAATTTGGAAATCCAAAGGGATTTGCTTACTTTGGCAAGGCTGGCTCGTTTCCTCCCCCAGATCTTCCTGATTTATAATCTTGTAGCTAGAAACTTGGTTTACCAGCAGAACATGGTAGCATAGTTACTCACGGGGCAGAGTCACAGTAACCAAATGCATGAGGCTGATGTATAGAATAAGGCTGCAAATATAGTAGTTTACAGTGAGAGCTGTAGCTGTGGAGATTGCTTAATGATGTCTCACATATTCTCTACTTGCTCCAGGCTACGTTACCTGTGCCAAATTGAGATCTAAAACTCAGTCAGTGAGCATGGAACTGAACAATGTGAGTTATAAGATTTCACTCTTATGTAAGTTTGTAATAGGTTCATCTCCAAACTATAGGGATATACCATTCACTGAGACTAAAGCTATAAAGTCTTAGATGTATAGTCGCATTTTCCCCTCTTGGACAGTTCTTGAGGATGGGTGCAGCCAATTTGCATTTTTATGATTACTTCTTACTGCTTCTCCCCCAGCTCTGCATTTTCTTAGACATATTCTTTTCTTAGATATATTAATACATTCCATCAAGTTACAATCAAGTCCTGCTGGCATGAGATAGATTCACATATTTTTCCTTTGATCTTCAATGGGTTTATTTTACAGTTTAGAGTTTAACTCTGAGAATCAGTTTACTTCTCTCAATTTCTACTTCCCAGGAACACCTCATTTTGGCCCAGAAAGAAATGAAAGCAGTGATCAATGATAACATTAACAATGTCATAGTACTTAAAAATGTGATGTCTTTTATGCTCTTAACTTTACAATTAGAGTGAAAACAAGACCTTAATTATAGAAGGAAAGTACCTAAACATAATAAAGACCGTGTATGAGAAACCCACAGCTAACATCAAACTCAATGGTGAAAAACTGAAAGCTATCCCTCTCAGAACAGGAACAAGACAAGAATGTCCACTTTCACCACTCCTATTTAACATACTATTGGAAGTCCTAGCCAGAGCAATCAGGCAAGAGAATGAAATAAAAGGGACCCAAATTGGAAAGGAAGAAGTGAAACTGTCACGATTTGCAGATGACATGATTTTATATATAGAAAACCCTAAAGAATCCACCAAAAAACTATAAGAAATAATAAACAAATACAATAAGGTTGCAGGGTACAAAATCAACATACGAAAATCAGTTGTGTTTCTACACACTAACAGTGAAATAGCAGAAAGAGAAATTAAGAATACAATCCCATTTACGATCACACACACACACAAAAGAATAAAATACTTAGGAATAAATTTAACGTAAGAGGTGGAAGACCTGTACTCTGAAAACTGTAAAACGTAGTTGAAAGAAATCAAAGAAGACACAAAGAAACGGAAAGATAGTCTATGCTCATGGATTGGAAGAATTAACATAGTTAAAATGTCCATACTTCCTAAAGCAATCTACAGATTCAATGCAATCCTTATCAAAGTCCCAATGACATTTTTCATGGAAATAGAACAAAGAATTGTAAAACTTATATGGAACAACAAAAGACCCTGAATAGCCAAAGCAATCTTGAGAAAAAAAAACAAAGCTGGAGGCATCACACTCCTGATTTCAAAATATACTACAAAGATATAGTAATCAAAATAGCATGGTACTGGCACAAAAACAGACACACAGAAGATTGGACCAGAATTGAGAGCCCAGAAATAAACCCATACATCTATGGACAGCTAATTTTTGACAAGGGAGCCAAGAACATACAATAGAAAAAGGAAAGTCTCCTCAATAAAGTGTTGGGAAAACTGGACAGCCACATGCAAAAGCATGAAACTAGACTGTTATTTTACACCATACACAAAAATTAACTAGAAATGGGTTAAAGACTTGAATGCAAGACCTGAAACCATAAAAATCCTAAAAGAAAACTTAGGCAGTATGCTCTTTGACATTGGTCTTAGCAATATCTTTTTGAATACTGTGTCTCCGCAGACAAGGGAAACAAAAGCAAAAATAAACAAATGGGACTACATCAGACTAAAAATCTTCTGTGTAGCAAAGGTAACCATCAACAAAAAGAAAAGACAGCCTAACAATTGGGAGAAGATATTTGCAAATCACATATCTGATAAGGGGTTAAAATCTAAAATATATAAAGAACTCATACAACTGAACAATAACAAAAAAACAAATAACCCAATTAAAAAATGGGCAAAGGAGCTGAACAGACGTTTTTCCAAAGAAGATAAACAGATGGCCAACAGGCACATGAAAAGATGTTCAACATCACTAATTATTAGGGAAATGCAAATCAAAACTACAATGAGATATCACCTCACGCCCATCAGAATAACTGTAATGAACAAGATAAGAAATAACAAGTGTCAGAGAGGATGTGGAGAAAAGGGAACCTTCATATACTGCTGATGGGAATGTAAACTGGTGCAGATACTATGAAAAACAGTATGGAGATTCCTCAAAAAGTTAAGAATAGAACTACCATATGATCCAGCTATTCCATTTCTGGATATTTATCCAAAGAACAAAAAAACCACTAATTCGAAAAAACGTTTGCACCCATATGTTCATTGCGGGATTATTCACAATAGCCAAGGCTTGGAAACAACCTAAGTGCCCATCAATGGATGAATGGATAAAGAAGTTGTGGTATATATACACGATGGAATACTACTCAGCCATAAAAAAGATGAAATCTTGCCATTTATGACAACATGAACAAACCATGAGGGTATTCTGCTAAGCAAAATAAGTCAGTTGGAGAAAGTCAAATATCGCATGATTTCACTCATAAGTGGAAGATAAAAAACAACAATAACAAACTAATACATAGATATAGAGATTAGATTGATGGTTACCAGAGGGGAAGGGGGAGGGTGAAAAGAGTAAAAGAACACATGTGTATGGTGATGGATGGTAATTAATATGTGGGTGGTGAACATGATGCAGTCTACACAGAAATCAAAATATAATGATGTACGCCTGAAATTTATATAATGTTGTAAACCAATGTTACCTCAATAAAAAAAAAAAATCAGAAAAATAAGACCCTAATTTGATGACGTTGTTACTTGCCATGAGTGGTAGAGGGTACACATAAAGAGTAAGCAGTATGTTAAGAGTTGTGGTCTTATATCAGGCCATTCGCATGCTCAGATTCAACATACAAATATACACACAACTATACATGCATGCATTATATTTCTATATCGCGTATCTGTATGTATATCAAAAACTTCAAGTTTATGCTAATGCCTCCAATTCCAATCCAACATAAGGCTTGCTTTTTTCTAGCCTTTCCATATGTGTTACCACAGTGGGAACAGTCAGACACCAGGTTCCCACTATCAATAATAAATTTACTTAATTTGCTTAAACCTAGAATTCCATAGTTTCAGAATTTCTAACTCATATCAGAGTAAAAAACATTTACAAATTAGAGTTTAATACTTGCTTACAGTTTTTTTGTCTTTAATATAAAGATGTATAATCAAAATATGTGCTCAAAATTTACTTAAATTGGCTCCCTCCCCCATTTCCTTTAGTGTAGTTATGTTATTCATTTGAAATTTGGGAACTCTCAGAAATGTTTTTTCTGGTTCTATTGAGATATAATTGACATATAACATCACATAACTTTAAGGTGTACAATGTGATCATTTGATACACATATATATTGTGAAATAATTACCTCTCAGAAAATTTGAACATTATGATAAATAGTGATAGTGGTAGTATATACAATAAAATAATTATCCATGAGTCCATAATGACGTAAGCGAATGAACAGGGTAGAATTCTTCCTTATAATATAATGTAAACTAATAAATATGGAAGTAACTATGAAATTAGAAAATCATTATTTGGCAAACACCAGAGTAAAAATCATTTCAGACAGAATCATCAATTGTCACTAAAACTACTGAGTAAAAATTTGATGATAAACAGAATATTTTCCCCAAAAGATACATATTAAATTCAAAGAGGAAAAATAATAACTTTATAGCGGAGGAACCTGACAGACGCCACCTTAGCCAAGTGATCAAAGTTAAAATCACCATTAATGGTAATGTGCCTCCTAATATGATGCATTGAAAGGGACACAGCATCTTTTTGAGGTATTCCTGCCAAAAAAAAAATAGCATAACCTGAATCTAACCATATGAAATATTCAATGAACCTAAATTGAGGGACAGTCTACTAAATAAATAAATAAATAAATGCCCATATTATTCAAAAATGTCAAGGTCATAAAAGATAAAGAAAGCTTGTCTGTGCAGAAATAGAAGTATAATGATGTAAGCCTGAAATTTATACAATGTTATAAACCAATGTTACCCGCAATAAAAAAATTAATTAATTAAAAATTTAAATAAAATAAGAAGAAGCAAACATCTGCAAAAAAAAAAAAAAAAAAGCTTGAAGAACTGTTCCAGATTAAAGAACATTAAAAAAGCATGGGAACAAAATGCAATGTGAGCTCTTGGATGAGATCCTGGGTAGGAAAAAAATTTTTTTTCTTCAGCTATAAACAACATTGGTGAGATAATTGAGAAGTTTGAATTTAAAATCTGTTTTGAATAACACCTGTAGATTAGATACTGGTAATGTTTCAATGTTAATTATCTGTTTTTAATAATTTAATAATAATAATAATAATTGCAAGAAATTTCTAAGAAATATGCATGAAAAATTTAGGAGTAATGGAGCTTCATGTCTACATCTTACTCTCAGACATTTCAGAAAAAAATAGAAAATAAATGTGGTAAAATATATATATATTGATATTTGGGGGATCTGGGTCAAAAGTATAGTGGGATTCTTTGTACTAGACTGTAACTTTTCTCTAAGCATAAAATAATTTCAAAATAAAGAGTTAAAAGGATTCTAAACCAAATATTTTGGCTACTTTATTCTCAAGCCATACGTTATAGTATTTTCCTATACGTAGAAAATGGATCTTATCAAAATACTTTGCAAAGAATATATTGTGTTACTTTTTGATGATGAATTTACTGGTTTATTTTTAAGCCAGTGTTAAATAAATATTGAATAGATGAATAAAAAATAATTTTAAAATAAAGAAAGAAGAAAGGAAGGGATGAAAAGTGAGGGAATGAGAGGAAATGAAGGATGGAGAAAATGGAAGAAAAGAGGTTATTGCCTAAATAGTTAGGCTTCTCCACCAAGTGGAGGGAGAGAATACTGGTGTGTGTGCGTGTGTGTGTGTGTGTATGTGTGTGTGTGTGATTTAATAACAGTGGGACATCTTTTCACATTGAAAACGTGTGTGAATATGAGAAAGTATTAAAAGTAGGCATTCTGATGATGATTCCTTCCTTTCAAAAATTATTTCCCACCTATTGCAAATACCAGTAGGAGATTCCTTTTTAGCACATGCTGACTTTCAGCTGTGTGTTATTTGGCAGTCCAGGACAAGGTATTTTATCCAGTCTTAAATTGTTTTTACTTTTCAAGTGCGGTGACTCACCCAGCAAAGAATTTGTGGTGACAAGTATTATTTTAATCTCATTTTGCTCTTAATTTTCCTGTCTTTTTGTGGAGGGTGAGAATCCCTAATATTTAAAAGCTTATGTCAGTATTGCCTGACAGCCTTTATCTCCAGTAATCATAATTATTTTTTAAAATTTGGTTCTGATTCTTGTACTTCCTTCCTCCCCTCCAACTGAAAAACCAAGGTATGCTTTTACTTAGGACTCATGTTCTTCTGTTGGGGTGGTTCTAGGGCTTAGTAACACTAAAAGCTTCATGAATTTAAAATGAATAATTGACTCAATTTTTTCTGAAAACCTTTTCTCCTTCTAGACACCACTTTTGCTTCTGAAAACTACTATTAATGTCTCAACGTGCTTTGTGAGAATCTGAACACAAATACGCAGTTGATCGTTGAAGCAGCTGCAAAGGGTTGAGTATAAGCTGGATATTTTTTTTAGTGTAGTATCCTCTTTGTCAGGATTTTTATTTTCTTGAAATTTAGTGCAATAGCATAAGACTTTTTTTATAGCTGATACGTAATGTATGATTGCCCATAAATCTGGACTCGGTCTGGCAATGGACATGTTCAAGCACCACGGTATAATAAATTTATTACAATGACTGACTGTAACAGCCTCTCACAGGCTAAGTTCAAACCATTAGAGCTTTTGGGATTTCCAAAACTTTCTAAGTTTCAGCTGTTCCATCTCCTTCACCTGTTTAAAGGGAGGTAAACTAATTGAAGTCGGGTTAAATGGAGATAAACTACGTGAAAATGTGAATCCATAAATGTTTGGGTTACTCACTTCCACACAGAACACTAGTAGTCGAAAGCACACCGGCGCTACCAAGTCCTAAAACTCCTTAATTCTTTTCATAATGATAAATCAAGCTCATATCATTTATTTCTCAGGAAATACTGAGTTAGAAGAGAATGAAACTAAATGCTCTTTGCAGTTCTTAATCTAGTGAACGTTAGGTGAATTTGCCTTTCCAGCATCTAGCCCTTCCTTTCTCCCAGTATGTGAGGTGGGCTGGAGCCCCCAGCTGATGGGAAGCATAGGAAGGAGCTGCCCACTGAGCTGTCAGAGCAAGGCAGTCCCCTCCCCAGGCCACTGATTCAGTCAACCCAAGGTAAACCCAGAATCTTTGCTGGAACACCATGGAGAGAGGAGCCTTCTCTCCTAGACATGGAGATTTGAAGAGGAAGCCTGGAGCTCCTGGAGACCATCATGAAAAGGAATCTGAGCCCCATCATGAGAGGAACAGGGCCGAGCATTGGAGAGGGACCTGGGCTGGATGACATCATTTGCTATCCTGGATCAAGCTATACCTGGAGATTTTTTTATTCCTAGAGTTTTCAGTTATGTAAGACAATAAAGCCTACTCCCACCTCTACCCCACCCCCATTCCCATTTCTACTTAAGCCATTTTGAGTTGAGTTTTAAGTCTCTTGCATCAAAAGTGTCATGAATAATATACTTTCTAATTTTATTGGAAAACCAATTGATAAACTCAGGCAGGCTCTTCTAAGGCTGTTTATAAGCACTTCAGAAGCAGCAAGAAACAGGGAGAGGATCCTGATTTAAAATGTCAGGAAAAGACTGGTCACGTACGTTTCGACAAGGCTACACAGGTATTTTGGATAACACAGCAGGCTTGGAATAAAAAGGCCTGAGTTTAAGCCTTTGATCTAGCACTTACTGTATACGACCTTGGGCGAGTCATTTATTTTCTCAAGGCTTTGGTTATAAAGTGGAAATGATAATTACATGCTTACCTACTTTACGGAGCTGCTATGAGAAACAAACAGGCATCAGATATGTACGACACTTTAAAATTGTAGGGCGCCTGAAAATAGAATGAATTAATAATAATTGTCAAGTATAATTTTCCACTTATATAAAGTAGTTTATTTCCACCTTTGCATCTATATTTTTCTTTTAGATAACCTGTTCAGGTTTATCGTATTTTCAGAATTATTATATTTAGAACCGGAAAAGTCTGATGTGATGAATAAAGCTAACAATGACTAGTGACTAATTACGGAGTGCTGAAAAATATTTTCATTTGAACATTTCATTTGAGAAGATCTTTTTCGTATCTGCACATTTGGGGAAAATGTACTTAAAGATTAATAGAAAGAGAGTTTCTTTTCTTGAGACCATAATAAGGTTCCCATGAAGCCAAATGAAATTTGCTATTTGTTTAATTTTCAGAAATTGAATGTAGAACCCAGCTGTTTACTCTCATTAGTCTCTTTCTTTAAACATAAAAAGAGAACAAACAGATGGGGCTGTAGTGTAATGTAAAGCAAACACCAAATATGAACACGTCCAAGTAATAGGAGCTTGAACATGAAGGGATTGGAAGCCTTCAGGCGAAGAGAAAATCAGAAAAGAAATTTGTGCTGAATCACTTATGTCATCAAAGTTTCAGAATTACCTGAAGTGCTCGTTAAAAATAAAGATTCCAAGCATAACCTCTGAATCAGAATCGATCACTGGAGTCCAAGTTTTTATTAAGCCGCTACAGTGGTTCCCCTGTGTGCCAACTTTGAGAACCACAGTATTACATTGCAAAATGTAGTCACGATAACATTACAGGGGCTTAAAATAAACGGCAACAATAATAATGATGACATTAAGACACTAAGGGAAGATACAACCATGTTCCTCCCACCTCCACCCCACCCTGGTCATCAGGAATTCTGCCAGCACAGGCAGCATAATCACCTGCTTCTCTCGCCTCTTTGACTACTCGTATGATACAATGGCAACGATGAAGGCAGTGCTTCACAAACTTAGTGGGCATCAGAATCCCTGGGGAGCTTGCTCACAATGCAGATTCCATGGCCCTACCGTATGCCATGTCAAATAAGAGTCTCTAGCATTGAGGTATCAAAAGCTGAATTATACAAAAACACCAAGGTTGATTTCTGATTTGACTGTTGGGAGGGCCAGACTTTGAGCAACCTTGAATTACATATGACCTTGACCTTTTCAACTTGTTTATGGATCCTGAAGATCAGCGAAGGTTAATAAAGCGAAGATCAGGCAAGTGTAATAATACTATCTATGGATCAATGACTCCCAAATATGTGCTTCCAACCATGTCTTTCCTTGAATTTCAAACTCATATGCCAACTGACTACTTGACATCTCCAATTGGGTGTCAAATAGGGATCACTAACTTATGAACAAAATAGAACTCTCATTTCCCTCTGCCCAGGATGCTCTCTTAATCTAGATCACTGTAAATGGCAATTGTATCCACCTCATTGCTGAAGCTGGAAAACTAAGAGTCATCGCTCGTTCCTCTCTGTCCATCAGCCTTCGTGACTGAGACCTTCCTGCTTCCCGTTAGCAAGTCCTATTGCCCCTACTGCCAAGTATGTCGCTCATTGTCTGGCACATCTGTGTTTGTTTAATAAAATCAAATCATCACTACTACCACACTCAACAAAGCTACCACTCTTTCACTTCTAGGCTAATGGAAAAGCCTCTTAACTATTCTCCCTGCTTCCATTCTTACTCCCCCAAAATCCATTGACCATTCAGCATTCAGAGTAATCTTTTAAAAATTGTAATCCGGTCTCAACTCACCTATTTAAAACTAGGATGACCATATGTCCCATTTTGCTTAGCGTGGCCCCAGTTTATCCCTGTCATCCTGAAGTATTAATTAGGAAAAACAATTTTCTTTCCTAAAAATATGCAGATTCAGGGGAAAAAACATTTTATGAGCACTCTATTTAAAACCTTCTGTTGGTTTCAAATTGTACTTAAAATCAAATGCAAATGTTGACCCTGGAGTTTAATGTGCTGAGGCTAGTCTGCCCTGCCTAGCCCTCAGCTTTACCTCCTGTGCCACACCCCTCTCTCATTGAACTCCAGTCACGCTTGCTGTCTCTGTTTCTTCTCCTCACAGCTTTTGCACAGGAACTTTTCTTTTCCTGGAATATTCTTCATCCAGAGCTCCTCATGAGAAAGTCCGTCTTCTTATTCAAGTCTCAGTTTTAATGTCACCTGTTCAGATAGTCCTACCTCTAATTACTCTATCAAATTAAGCCCCCATCTATCATCCATCACTGCCTTGCGTTTATTGTTGTCTATCATGTAACACGTCACCATATGATATTTTGTTTCATCATGTACTTGTTTATTCCTTGTCTCTTCTACTATAATATAATCTCATAAAGACGTAGTTTATCTGTCTTGTTCACCATTTTACTCCTAGCACCTAGAAAAGGGCCTGTGCTAAGGAGGCCCTTAAGAAATGTTTGTTGAATGAATGAATGATGCGTGATAAGTCCCTGTGGGTAAATTCTGTCTTATCTCAGTAGAACTTACAAGATCAGGCAAATTCTACCTTTCTAGTTGAATCGCTAGTCAAAATTCCCAAAGTACAGTTGGCACAGTTTTAGGAAAAGTCAATTTTCAGATCTTTTCACTCTCTGTTCCGCTTGTTTTTATTTTGCCAAAATGCTGCAAAACATTAGTCCAAATATTTTCTCAATTTAGGTGGATACTGAAAAATTGCAAATCTGCCTTGAATTTGGTGCCAATTCAATATCCATCATTCTTCAACTTGAATTCTGAGCCTCTGTTGTGAAATTGGAGGTGCTTTGGGAACACTTTTTTTTTGCCTCTGAAAGATAGCTCATAGTCTGTGAATTTTATGAAGTATCATTGAAGCTATAATATGGTTGTTATGGTGACAGGGCATGAGGGCAGAAGCCATTTTGTTAGCTTCATTGGACTCCTCAAGGAGTGTCTCTGCTACTCATCTGTCTCCATCTTCATTCAACAAGCTGGGTGCCCTGATTGCTCTCACCTTTGTTCCAACCCTCAGAGAGAGTATTTAACCACAGTTTCTGTCCTGGGCCTCTTTGTCCCTGGACAAACAATACAGGAGTGTAATGTAGCAGCCCATTTCACTCCAGTTCCCAAGCATGTGGGAGAAGCAGAACTCAGTGGTTCAGAGCAAGGAGCCCAGGCTCTTCTACCGTCTCTTGTCACTCACAAGTTGTGTCACGTTAGGTTGTATCCCACTTTCAAAAAGTGGGAATCATCAGAGTGCTACCTCATAAGGTGTTGTGAGGTTTACATGAGACGATTCACACGCAGCACTTAGCACAATCATTGGCACATATTGAATATACAATAAATAAAATATTAGTTGCTTTTATTGTAGGTATATCACTCATTATCATTGCTTTTGCACCAGCTTCTGGCCTGCACGCTTTCTATAAGTCATTGCAAGACTTTTAAGACAGCAGGACCAACACAAACCAGATCCACAAATTTGACTCGACAGGAGGGCCGGAGGCAGCTCTCTGGTTGGCTGGAACACAGCAGACAGAAGGGCAGAGAGCAGACAGCGGCTGTGTGGGTGGAGAGGTCTGATAAGAGCCCACAGAACAGCTACAAGAGCAAAGCCAAAGGTTCTTTGAGGCCTGAGTTTCTCCTATGTCCTTGTCCTAAAAGAGACCTGATGTGACTTGATGTGCTTTTATTTCCTTGAAAGGAAAAAAGAACCAATTAGGAATTTTCTTCAATTAAAATGTATCAGATATAAATATGTAAAAAATTTGACTTTTGTTTGCCTGCCTGCTATCTTTTCCCACCCTTCCCCACCTTTCTTCCTGTGATCATCAAACCAGTATTGTTCCAATACTGCACTTTCACCTTCATTTGATTGAGATCATTGACGAAGTACGTTTGGCTTCTGTCTGACCATGCGGGTTTTCTAAATCTCTCTTGTATTTCCTTTGAAATATATGCAATCAACGGTCAAATAAATTCCTCCTGAAACCACATGGTAATTCAAGCATATGGTAAAGGGACTTCTCAGTTTTTATCTGCCAAGCCTGACCTCAGACTTCTAGGTAACATATTGCTATGTAATTTTTAATTAACTCTTCATCCTTACAAGGATTTGTTATTAGATAAATATGCGGTTGACAGCATGCTGTGCAATATCCTCATTATGTTTTTAATCTAGGTATGGTTTTCTTTTAGTGTACCAAAAGAAAATTGGTGCTATTTCACTTTTTAACTATTGGGCTTGATAACAACTGCTCAGTGCATTCATTGTGCATCATATTTGAAAATATAAAAATGTATAAGAGCTACCTACAGATTCAAACTGACAAAAATAAAATTTTCTGATATTGCTAGCCTCTGTTTCTTTCCTCTTCAGGAGAAAACATGATCCTATTTATTGCAGCTATAACAATATTTGTGTCATTCTATCATGTCAGTCCATTATCACAACTCAGCAGACTCAACTGAATTTGAGACGTTTGTTGAAATCAGTTTTTTTCTCTTTTGCTATTTCCAACCAAATGTAGATATAATAGTAAAGAAGTACAGAATTGACATTTATTAAACTATATAATATTTTGGAATGAAATAATATGTCATATATAATTTTCTTGCATAAAACTAATTTTAAAATGAGCAATTTGTGATGGATAATTTTCATCCTGTTGAGTATAATGTTTGGAAATTGATTAGAGACTTGTTTAATTAGGGCTTTGTTTTACAATGACAGTTCACTCAGAATGTTTTTTAAATAAAAATTAAAAAGAATAGGGGCTGGCCCAGTGGTGTGGTGGTGAAGTCAGCACTCTCTGCTTTGGTGGCCCAGGGTTCACTGGTTTGGATCCCAGGCGTGGACCTATACCACTCATCAAGCCATGCTGTGGTGGTGACACACATACAAAATAGAGGAAAGATTGGCATGGATGTTAGCTCAGGGGTAATCTTCCTCACCAAAAAAATAAATAAATAAATAAGAAGAATAATATTTAAATTTGTAAATGGTTTTCTAGTTTGCCAAGACCTTTGTCTATATTATCTAATTTTTGTTTTTAAGCTTATAACAAACCCAGGAAATGGATAAGGCAGTTACAATACTGACTACCGCCTGTTCTGTAGAATTCATGGAAACATGTAAATAGAGATGTTGCTCAGATCAGTAACTAAGTTATCTGGCCTTTGTTAGTATGCACTGCCCACCATTTACTAAGAAAAAAATATCTACTTGGTCAGGTTTGAATCCTACTCAGGAATTAAATGTGTGGTAAAGATAGCATTTCATATCAATGGGAAAAGCATGGCCATTTCAACACCAGTTGGTTTTCATTTAGGAAAAAATAAAATTTAGATGACCTGTGTTACAAAATACATCAGAATAAATCCCAGATGGAGTCAACATTTGACTATAAGTAGACTAATCAGTAAAAGGTTTAGAAGAAAATAGAGAAGGATATTCGCATTATCTTGGGTTAGGGTGGGTGTTCTTGAACAAGATACACACCCAAGGGAAAATATGGGAAAGTTTAATTGTGTGACAATTTTAAGATGTGGTGTGATGAAAATACATTGAAAAAAGACAAGTTTTACCCCAGGGAGACAATATTTGTGCAACATACCGTTAAGTTGAGGTTCAAATGCAACATCAAGGTACAACAGACATTGAAAAATAAGGTATCGGGCCAAGATGGAAATTTTTAATGGAATATCTGAAAGCCAGTTACACAATTCTTCATCCCCTAACCCACATCCTAAAAGGGTCTGGTGGAGGGGGAGTGATGGGACTGATGAGTATTTATAGAGAGAGTGTCTGAAGTGAACCGTGCAGTGCTGAAAAATCCCACTCTGTTCCCCTTGGTGAGAAAATACACATTTCAAGACTAGTGAGTAGACAGGCGGGTCAAGAGGAGACCCTGTGTCCACTGCTTTTAGAGGTGACAGTTGTGCCTGGTTCCCACCAGAGGAACGTCAAGGTTGAGAGATGGGCTTTCGAGCTGTCACAGAAGTTGCTGTTGCATTAGGATTGGTTTGTCCTCCCAGAATGAGTCAGGGTGATGTGTCAGGGTCCATGAATGATCAGGATCGGGTTCTACTGGGGAAACAGGCTGAGAGATGTCGTGTCAGGACCTGTCCACGAAGGTTGAACAAACCTTAGTGGAGAGGAATTGGAACTGAACTGCAGGATCCCCAGGCATTCCCACAGCTCAAAAGATGTGAGATTCCAACAGAACCCATGCAAGCCCCAAGTGAGAGTCTGTCTTAAATAGCTACCAAGCAGAGAAAACTCCATCCCACCTTATTGCAGTATCCATCAATTAAGGACTTTTTGTACCCTCGTAACTCCCCTCCCCCCTCCCCAATATCCCAACCCCACAGGGGCCAGAGACTACAGTGAGCAAAGTGGGAGAGGAACAGAGCTGGGAGAGTAGAAGAAAGAATGAAAAACCCAGTCATATCCCCCTTAAACTTAAAGCTTAAACTAAAAGCAGATAGGTGCCAATTTTAACCAATTTTGGAGTTTTATTTATCAAATGAAAAAGTGCACTTTCTAAATCTGTACTCTTTGCATACTATTTGTATACTATTTGTGTTTTCTAAATCTATACTTTTTGCATACTCTCTGTACTCTCTAAGTCTATGCTATTTGTATTACTCAAAAGTGACTAGAAATGCAGTTACCTAATTTTTCACCCAAGGGCAGGGGAAAAATGAGTTCCATTCAAGAAATGTAAAGAGAAAGCAAGAGAGAAAATGGTTGCTTTAGAATAGACCCCCGGGATCCTGTTTATTCAATATGGTTGAATAACTGGTTACATTTATAGCATATACAAGGGACAAAAGGATAAATCTGGAAATCTTAATGGCTGCCTAGAAAGTCAGTCTACTCATTAAGAAATACAAATGACCAGTAAAGATATGAAAATAAGCTCAACTCAACAAGTAATCTAGGAAATGCAACTTAAAATGAAGATTTGTTTCATTTATGAGATTGGCAAAAATTATTCAAACTAGTAATATACAATGTTCACAAAATTATAGAGAAACAAATATTTTCCTACACTATTTATATGACTGTAAAGTGGCCTAGCCCTTTTAGAGGAGAATTTAGCAGAAATGAGCATATTTGAAATAGGTATGCCATCAGATCCAGCAATTCCATGGTTAGGAATCCCTTTTAGATAAATCTTTATACTTGTGTATGCAGAGATATTCATTTATTCATTCAACAAATATTACAGAGCAAATATTGTGTCTAAGATCTGTGTTAGAAACTGGCAGTATGTATCAGAGAATAAAAGACAAAAACAAAACAAAATAACTCTTGTATCCATTGAGCTTACTTTCTAGGATGGGAAGGCATACAATAAGTATAATTTAAAAGAGGTGAATGATATACCAGTTTATAGGGGGATACATGCTATGGAAAAATGTAGTGCAAGCTAATGGACATCTAGTATGCTTGTCTGCTGGCAGCAAAATGTCAAGTGAGTGGTGAGGGTGTGCCTTTGCAAGAGGTGAATGGGGAGTCATGTGGTAATCTGGAAAAAAGAGATGTCTTGGTAAGGTCATATCTAAGCCAAAGGCTGTGAGGCAGGAGCAAGCTTGGAGTGTTTGAGAAATAGAGAGAAGCATATTTTGGAATCCAGGGTGCAAAAGGAGGGGCTGGGCTTTGGGGAAGAAGGGAGAATAGTAGAAACGGGAGATAAGAAAGAATATATGGGTATAGGCCTTCTGAGGTGGGTCCATACAGTGGCTGGAGTGGGTGAGGGTTTTCTAGTTTTCTTTCGATTGTTTTAATATTAGGAAAAGGGGTGTTGGAGGTCTGAAAAGATAGAAGGCGTGAAATGGCCGTCTCAGAGACTTGGAGAGTAAATTGACTAGGAAACACAGTATCATAGCCAGGCAGCCTGAAAGGACTGTTTGAGGTTTGACTTCATGAATTTCAAGCGAGACTGGTCAGTCTGCTTGTGATTTTTCTCGAGACGTATTCAACTGCACAGATGGAGGCAGAGAATAGGTAGAAATTTGGAGTTATCCAGGGTTAGTCTTTGCTGACTGAGTAAAGTGAACCGAAAAAGCACAGGGAGGTGAGTGAGGGTGAGGATGTATGCAGAAGAGTGGTTTTAATGAGTGACTATGGAATGAAAACTGGGCGAGGGGGAAGAGTGGAGTTCGGGTGGCCAAGTGGAAGGATTGTAGGTCCTCATGGGGTCTAAGGAAGTGTTGACCTTGGGCACTACAGGGAGTGAGCTGGAAGGTAGAAGGCATACTAGGAGGTGGAATGTTCTTTACCAAATTATTCTCAATAGTAAAAATATGTGAATACTTATATGTTACCCATGGGGGACAGTAAAATAAATTGTGACACATCCATAATTTGTAATACTGAGAAGTGGTTGATAATCATGCAGTCAGGCTGCACATTCTGAAGTTAATAGAGTGATAATAGGGGGGAAAAAAAAAACAAGGGCTAGCACAACAGAAAGAGTTGAATCCCATTTATGTGAAAACACAGTCAAAAGGGGCATATACATATAAAAATGGCTATCGCATATCAAATCATCACAATGTGCACTTTAAATATCTTGCAATTTTATTTGTCCATTATATCTCAGTAAAGCTGAAAAAAAATATATGCAAAAAAATGGATATCAAATGATATGAAAGGACTTGCATTAAACTGATAATTGGGGAGGAGAATGAAGAGGAACATCCAAACTGAAGGCTCCAGGAGAAGAGGGACCATGTCTCCATTTCCTTAGCAGGAAAATTGTCACCAGGTGCTATACTTGGCAAGAATATAGGAGCCCAGTAGTTATTGTTGAATGAATGAATGAATGAATGACTTTTGCCTTACACTTTATATTTCTCTTTAGTTAAAATTTAAGAGGCAGCCCTGATGGCCTAGTAGTTCAAGTTTGGTGTGCTCCACTTCAGTAGACTCGGTTCACTTCCCAGGCGCAGAGCCACACCACTCGTCTGTCAGTAGCCATGCTGTGGTGGCAGCCCACATAGAAGAACTAGAAGGACTTACAACTAGAATATACAACTATGTACTGGGGTTTTGGGGAGGGAAAAAAAAGAGGAAGATTGACAACAGATGTTAGCTTAGGGTGAATCTTTCCCAGCAAAAAAAAAATTTGACACTACTTGTGAAATTAAAATCAACCCACCAACCAGCCACCTAACAAATACCTATGAACTGAATACTCCTAAAACTCTAAGAACAAGCATTTGGGATTGAAAAAAGCCTTCTAAGATATCACCAGACCAAATACTGAATCTTAAAAGTGATTTCACTGCAAAGGAATTAAGTTTTTAATTCAGTTTTTTTAAAATGAGAAACACAAAGCTATGCGGCATTTTCTCTAATGTAAAGATGAGTTAAAGAGAAATTTGTTGACCCAAATCTTCTGGTAACTTCACGTGTAATTACACAGTGTATCTCCCAGAATATCACCCATTCTCTGCAGAGGGTAAATTACTGCTCACAGACATAAATACAAAGCAACCACATTATGCTGATTAAAGCTGAACCATAACTTCCGTGAATTTTAATGCAATGACTTTTTTAATGCTGCTTTGTCTCTCCTTGTTTACTATTAATTTATGAGTCTGATTTTCCAACTTTATTATTTGATGCTCACTTACACATTTAAAGGAAGGAGGTTTATGGTGACATAAAATTAGACATGAGAATTATTTCAGTTTTAACTGGTTTTTAAAATATGTCTTATGGAGCATATTTTTGTTTAGAAACAGTAAACAGATTGTTAATGAAAAAAAAGAGAGACCATTATTTCTTGGTGTGTTCGCATGGTTTTGTTAACTTTGGAGAACTGCAAGAGAAGAAAGAACATTTAGGGACCCAGGAAAGTGTGAAAATCCCATATTTGTTACCTGCAGAAAGAGGAAGGCACTTTCATGCAGCTTTATAAAATTTAAGCAAAGAACATCGCCCTCTGCTGGATTATTTTGGAAAGAACATAAGGAGACAAAAAAAATAGAGGAGGACAGAAAAATAGGACAGAGACAGAAGAAAGGAAGAGAAAGGAAGGACAGAGGGAGGGATATAGGGAGGGGAGGATGGTAGAGAGGGAAGGAAGAGGAAAATATATGCCAAAGGAATATATTACATTTTACAGTGCTGCGATAAATCCTGAATTCAATCTGTACATATATGACTCAAAGTCTTTTATTTTATTTTTCCAGTTCTAATTTGGGAATGGGCCCCAGAATAGAAGCCATTTAACTTACAACCTTTCTGTGGTACTGAATGTCACTAGACTAATGGATAATTACTACCACTTTAATGGATGACTGAGTATCATGGTCTTATAGAAGTTAAATTTGGTTTTGAAAATTTAACAAGATTTCCCCAACCTTAATTAGTTATTCATTAATACAGTTTAAAGTGATTAATGCCTTCCAATAAGTAAAACCTGTGTTTAAACTTGCATTCATCATTCGAAAGGTTAAAAGTTTACTGGGAGTATCTACATATACCAACCTGGATGCAAAAGTAACAGGCAAATACCAGAAAGAGCACCAAATTCAGGGCAGTCCGGGCCAGTGACCCACAAGTCTCCTTGGAGTCATAGTTAGTGGAGATGGGGAAACTTCTATTCTGCCTTAGGAGTTCTTTTATTACGCCAAAGTGACTAATAGTTTGATCCTCAAAGATTCCTTCCCCTACACCCTGCCTCTCAATTTGAGCCCTGAAGGAAGGGCACAACCAGAGTTCTCTCCCTCTCATAGGTTCCCTCAGGCTCTTAAGAATGTGACTGCCCAAGACATTGACCTAGTAGTTTCCTTTCCCAGCTTATCTGATTCAGGGGCCTTACATCATCATCCTCCCCAACTTTCATCCTCTTACCTAGAGTATGTTTTCTAAGTATTTCCAAAAGCTTGGAACATTGGTGGAGGGAACAGAGCTCAATTTCCACATCAAGATCTGTTGATGCTATCTTAAAATATCCCTAAATCCATCTATATTTCTCCATTTCCCCCGCCATCACCATAGTCCAAGCCACTATCTTCTGTCACATGGATTACAGCCATAGCCATTTAACTGGTCTTTCTTTCTCTAATCATGCCCTCTCCAAACTATTCTAGATGCTTTGGGGCAACACATGTGGAGATTCACATCTCAGCTCTGCTTCTTATCAGTAGTTGATCTTGGACAAATTAATCTACCTTTGGACCCACGGTGTTTTCATCTAAAAGTAGGATAAATCCAGGGGCCGGCTGGTGGCACCAGCGGTTAAGTGCGTGCGCTCCGCTGTGGCGGCCCAGGGTTCGCCGGTTCGGATCCCGGGCGCGCACCAACGCAGCGCTTGTCAAGCCGTGCTGTGGCAGTGTCCCATATAAAGTAGAGGAAGATGGGCACGGGTGTTAGCCCAGGGCCAGTCTTCCTCAGCAAAAAAAGAGGAGGATTGGCAGATGTTAGCTCAGGGCCGATCTTCCTCAAAAAAAAATAATAAAAGTAGGATAAATCCTGGGGCTGGCCTGGTGGCATAGCAGTTAAGCACATGTGCTCCGCTTCGAGGCCTGGGGTTCGCAGATTCAGATCCTGGGTGCACACCAACACACTGCTTGTTAAGTCATGCTGTGGCAGTGTCCCATATAAAGAGGAAGATGGGCACGGATGTTAGCCCAGGGCCAATCTTCCTCAGCGCAAAGAGGAGGATTGGCATCGGATGTCAGCTCAGTGCTAATCTTCCTCGAAAATAAAATATATATATATAGGATAAATCTATCTCATAGGTATATTTCAAGCAATACATACACATGCACATATACCACACATATATACACATGTTCACAAACATATATATAAAATGTACACACACACATAATTAGCATACAATTTGGCTCATAGTAGTTGCTCAAAATTAGCTATTATTGCTCTATCTTTTTAGTGGATGTTATTCAAAAATTTTCTAAACAGGATATGTAAAAATGTAATAATTAACTAGAATTCAAAAGAGAATGTGCTAAGTCTCTTATGAATGGTATGGAGTAAGCATTCTGAAAATTTAGAGGCTAGAGATATCTTTTCTGGTGGTGGGAAAATCTGCCAGAAGAAGTAAAGACCAGTAACTTTTTCCTTTTGTTTATTTTTTTGCTGGGTATAGAATAGAGTTAAAGAGTTAACAGTGCTCCCTAATGGATAAAACAAAGCTGTTAGGACACAGAATTCTGTACCCAGATTCTGGAGACACCATTTATCTCATGACTTTATTCTATACGTTGAACATAATTTGCATGCACACACACATTTTAGCTTGCATGAAAAGCAGGCTTGGTAAATCTGGCTTAATTTCTCAGTTAGAAACTTTTGGCTGGAAGTGAGAATAGTATCCGGTCTCCATTGTCACAGCGATGGGTGGAATACTTCATTGGTTTGTTCTCCCGTATTCCTTGTACTTTTACTGTGCTGGGAGAAATTTCCACCTTTACTTAGACTTGTCTTTAGCTCAGATTCAGAACACTAATAAACCCTTTCTTTGCTCCTCCCCCCGCCCCCAGCCCAGCACTCCACCTTGGTAACATCATTCACCTTCTTTTAGGGCATTACTACTTCCAATCAGAGTAGTTTGATGCGCGGTTGGTTAATCACTCTCTTCCCCTTACATAGCCATTGTGATTGGCTCAGAAATGGACGCAGAGCCCAATAGACTCAATCACAGGACTTTTCAGAGACTTTATAGATGGCTATGTGGAGAGAGATGCTTTTTCTTCTAGCCTCTAAACTGGAATGATTTCAACTGGAAAAAAATCAGTTTTTATGCCCACACCTACGTAGCTCATCAGTTTCACAGAAGAAGAGAATGAGGATAAGGGAGAAAGAAGAGGCCCTAAAAGAAGAAGGAATAAAGAGAGAAAGAGAAGAGAGACAACTGACAAGATCATTGGAGATTCTTTAAGTACTTTGCTCTCTAACCCCTGAATTTCCAGTGGTAAGTAAGGTAAGGCGTTACTTTTGTTTAAGCTAGTTTGAGTTGAATTTCTGTCACTTATAAAAGAATTCTTACTAATACACATTTCTCTATTAATATTATTCAAATTATGGTTTTTCACAATGTATTTTTCCCTAGATAAAACTCTGTTTAAAAATCCTTATTATCCCTTTCTATAGAAAAAGGTAAAATGTCTTTACTAGCGTGAACCAAGCAAAGCACTGTGTTACAGACAGTAAAATGTTCTGTTCAAATTTGAGGCTCTTCATAGGTTACCGTAGCTCAGATCACATGGGTAATGACTGATTTATCCTTTCGCTCTGCATATAATTTCTCCTGCTGGCAAATCCTTCTTTGTAAGGAGAGAGTAGATTGGGACTTAATGTAAATATTAATCCCCAGAAAAATTGTATTTAGGGAAAGTTACAACACTCTGTATCCAACCAAAGGATGGCTGTTTGCTTGGTTTTTCAAGAGGTTGCAAGTCAAGAAAAATTAGGAGCAGATAAAGAAATCATGAGACTATGCATGTGAGCCAGGAGCCAAAGGGAAACTAATGTCCCACCTAACATTCATCAGAAGGTACAAGGATGGACAGACAAACTGAGAGCACTGGGAGGACCTTCCTAGTTGAAGAGGAGCAGAGTTAACGGGAAAGCCTTAAATGGCAGAACAGTAAGCCTGCTGTGCAAAGATACTGGAGCAGCCTGGTGGCCTAGTGCATACTGCCACAAGAAGGATTGATGGATCGTTTGGTATCAATAGTCGGTGCTGAGAAAAGTTGCATTCCATCTCCTGCAGTTTCCAGTCTGTTCTTTGAGCATATTATGGTGGATAGAGTTCATGTCGATGAATCCATTAGACGAAAATGCTGCGCTACATCTTAACGTTTTCTAGGGATATCGATTAGTGGCTGAATACAAAACACCTATAACCCACTCCATTACAAAAGGATGGGGGAGGAAAGATGCCTGTACGGCTTTAATTTAATCAGCTTTAAGATGACCAATAGGGACTACATGAATTCAAATCAGTCTGAGGCTATGAACCCTTATCATCAGATCACGGAGGGCCTAACAGAGAGGCACTCACTCGCCATAGAATAGTCCCTACAGTATTGCTAGTGGTGCAATACGTGCTGAGTTCAGCCTCAGTGACCTTCATCCTTCCCAGTGTGAGATCTCACTCCAGGCTCAGCCAATTTTCAAGTCTAATCCTTACCTACAAGGCCTTGTTTCCCTTCAAATCATCTTCTACACTAAAGTGAAATATGCAAAATGAAAATCTGACCTCTTAGTTTAAAAGCTGTCATCAGTTCCCACTTTTCACACTTTAAGGTGTGGACTTGTATCTTAGCATAACACATGAGACTTTTCACGTCCTGGTCTCTACCTGCCTCTCCAAGCTTACCTTCCACATTAGCGTTTACCCTTTCAGAACACGCAACTGGTCATCAGGCACTGTATTACACCTTTGATGTTGGTTATGCTGTGCCCTGCCTCAGCTGCCCTTTGTACCGTTCTTCCCTTTGACAACACCCACTCAACCTGCAGGACTCCAGCTGAGGCTTTATTTTCTTGTGGAAGCCTTCTCCAGACCTTGAAATTCACATTAAGTTTCTTTTCTTTCTACCTCTATAGTGTCTCTATGCACTTATTGAAAGCATGTGGTCCTGCGTTTGTTGCACATCCATTGTACTTTACCCCTTTCAGAGTAAAGACACGATCTTCTTTACCTTCTAGTGGCCCAGAAGAGGTATTTAATATGTATTTGTAAACTGAAATATGCCACAGTTACTAATAGCTTGTAAGATGCTTCTATCCTGCGTGAACTTGCTGATGTGCTGGATAATTTATTAGGATGTAAATCTAGGTTTCATTCTTCCCAAATTATTTCTTTTCCCCTTTTCATGCAGGTAGCTAGACTTTTGTGCTCAATTGTGTAGTAGTTTTCTAGAGTTGCTGTAACATATTACTACCAAGTGGATAGCTTAGAACAACAGACTTTGTCCTCTCACAGTTCTGGAGGCTAGAACTCTGAAATCAAGGGGTTGGCAGGACCACGCTTCCTCTGAAGGCTCTAGGGAAGAATCCTTCCTTGGCCCTTGATAGCCTCTGGGGGTTGCTGGCAATCCTTGGTGTTGCTTGTCTTATAGCTGCATCACTCCAATGTCTTCCTGTGTTTTCATATGGCATTTTCCCCTCCGTGTCTAAGTAGTGTCTCCAAATCTCTCTCTCCTTACAGGTAGCTAGACCTTTGGGTTTATGGCCCACCCTAATCCAGTATAGCATCATCTTAACTTGGTTATCTGCAGAGACCTTATTCCCAAATAAGGTCACATTCACAGGCACTGGAGGTTAGAACTTCAATGTATCTTTTGGGGACACAATTCAATCCACAACACTTTCTTTGGTGAGGACTTTGTTATAGGGTCAAAGGCAGATGTTGCCCTTAAATAACCTGTCTTCCTGTGTTTTCCTGACTTTTGTTTTCAGAGTGATTGTGCTTCTTATGGAAACTATGCTGGAAGGGTGGTTAGTGGATAGGAAAGAGGGACTAAGGAGAGAGAGAGAGAGAAAGAGAGACAGAGTTAGAGAGAGAGAGTTAGAGAGAGAGAGAGTCCAAGACGGGGATGAGTAGAGATTTGAAAGTCCTGTAGGAGCCAATGACTATTCTTTAGCAATAGTCAGGGAGATGGAAGACTTGTGGGAAAAAACTCAGGGAGTCCCCAGTTTAGGCAAACAACCACTTACCAGTATGCTGCCTTTCACAGAGCATTGCAATGGTCTTAGACAATTAAGATATTGACCAACCACCACCGTAATGGGCTAAAGAAGGAAACTTCCATTTTCCAAGACTCCTATAAGGCTAGTTTGGCATTTGCAGGCACTCCGCTTTGGAAGTTCTGGCTAAAGATTGCTGATCCCAGTGTCCATGTCAAAATGTCTTTGATCTTTCTTTGTAAAAATGAATACCTTTCCAATGCCAATGGACTTGGTTCACTGTCTACCACAGAGTACACTGTAAATAAATATTGTTAAAAATGCACAAAATCTTATTATTCTTATCAAGTAGTAGTGGCTTAGTGTTGACTTTGCAGAAGACCAAAATTTAAGAGAGAAGCCAGCAATCTTAAGCACCTCAAGATTGCTTTTTGTGGTAGCTGATGTGCTCTGCTCTTATCAGTTGGCCCTGGCTGGGGTCTGGGACTCATTCTCCTCTTCATTAGGAGAGTGGACTGAACAGTCTGATCTCCTCCTATAGTCTAGAGAAGTCAACCTTTTCTTTAAAGTAGCAGTGAGTTGAGGTGGGTATGGGGGCCAAACTGGATACAGTATTAAACAGGATAGAAGATTGATATGTCCCTCCCTGCTAATGTGTGTCCAGTGCTGTTCTCAAGGAGGAAAGTCTGCAGAGGGCATGCTGACAGGGCCTCATTAGAACTTTCTCGGTGCCTGGCCATGACACAAAGCTCTTGAGCCACCTCTCTTGCAAGACGTCCTTTTGGTATGCTTTGGATTTTTCCGTTTTTTAAGACTTAGGTAATGAATTTCTTTCGTCTTTCTCACTTTTTTTGTGTATTTCTTGTCATAGCCTCTTTTGAAGGGATGTACAATTTCAAGAGTGAAAATGCTGGGCAGGGTGAACAAATGCCAGAAAGATACAGTTTTGAACTAACCAGATAGGCAGTTCGGGACGAGGATGGTGGGCATGAAAAATAATAGCAGTTTCCAAGGTAAGGAAATATTAAATTAAGTGTTTTTTGTTTGTTTTTAGTGCCAAAAGATATTGTAAAAATCAGAATGACAGACCTATACAACTGAAATTTCATGTTTTCCAAGGTGTGCTCCATTGCAACAAGTCCTAAAACATTCTCAAGGAGTAGTAGAACTCAGTAGTCAAATATCTTTGTGAAACCTGAAGGCCACCTCTCTGACTTAAAGGGTCACAATGCACAGCAGCAAATGACAAATTCTACGAAGACCCTGCAGAAAGGAAACCTGTTTAACACAGTGGGTCCAACTTTATTTGATCACATACTCCTTCTCTGGGTAACACCTACGAACTTCCCCAGAACTGATCATCCAGGAACACACTTGGGGTTGTGGTGATGAGATTTACATGAATTTACAGAAGGAAGGCAAAAGTAAAGGCAGGCAAAAGTGTCTTAATTGCCAGGCCCATCAATGCTCTTGTATTACACACTTCACCGGGGAAATTGAAATCCTGTGGTTATAGAACTCCCTAACAAATTTCCCCTGTCCCTAATCTGTTTCCTAGTGTGTGGCTCAGATGAACAAGATGTGATAAAACAGGTGGGATGACAATACAATGTTTTGTTTATGAATGTCAATTAAAAAAAAGATAGTTGCTCAACAAAGTGAATGTACTTAATGCCACCGAACTGAACATTAAAAAATGGTTAAAATGGAAAATTCTATATTATGCATATTTTACCACAATTTTTAAAAATAAAAGAAGGAAGGAACGAGAAAACGGTCCTTGGTAGCAGTCTCTCCCAAATATTTTCAAGATGGTGCAGTCTCCCCATGGAGGTAAAGAAGCAGCTTTCCAAAATGCAGTAATAAATGTCCTCACTCATCAAAACAGGAAACCTTGTGTTTTTCTTCAATGCACTTCACATGGCATATTTTGTAAATTATCTTTGCCTTCACTGATTTTATATAATGAAGCCTAACTCTTTACCTTCTTTTCATTTCCTTGAGACAATTCTTTTATTTTGAATGAGAAAGATGACTAAGTAAGTTATCTTTGGCTTGTCAGCGCTTTGACAAAGGGAAGATTGCCTTTCACAGGAGAATCATTTTCCATTTTGTCATATGCTGCAGTTGCACCAAATTAAAATGTACATTTTTCTGCTTGTTTTCCCTTTGCTTTTTAATAGAAAATTTTGCAGTTTAGAGATTTTTATAAGTTGGAGATTTTTCTTATTTGCTGCAATCTCATTTTAAGGTTATGTTGAAAATAAGATTGCATTTTAAAATACTGTATTACTATCAGACGATTGAATAATTATGAGAGTTCTAAGCTACTGGAGCTTAGTGGGTATGTTTGGCATGTTTAAAACCTTCTTACCTGACCTCTGACTCTCAATTTGAGTGAGGCAGAAAGAGAGTTATATTAGTAATATGACAGAAAAGCTATACATGTCTTAAAAAACAAACTAAAATATAAAATCATTGAAATATTTTTAATTAAAATATAATTTACCTTGAGATAATAAAGATATTACATGAAATCATTGTTCAATGTCTGAATTTGGTAGAATTGATGTAAAGTTACTCATGTAGGTTTTTGAATAATTTTTTAGTTTAGGAATCCAATCATAATTAACAGCTGTTGGAAAGATGAAGTTTATAGTCACAAAATTTAAGAAAAATTTCCTTTGTTCTCTAAGGAATATTGCTGCAGTGTATTGTTCAATCTTGAGTCAAAATTTAGAATTCTGATCAAATTCCAACATCATTCCCAAGACAACTTTCTTTCTATAGCAAATAACTTTCATGTTCTACAACCTTACCTTTGGATGCTGGAATGTTTTAACTAAGAGCGAAGAGTTAACATGTTTTTTTATATGTTCTAGCCACAGAAATATGTAGAGAGGGTTTAGAGTCTTGGAGTTCAACAATTAGTTACTAGCTGTGAAAATTTTGGGCATATTATTTAACCTGAATCTCAATTTCCTCAAATATTTGTTATGCGGCTTAAGTGAAAAAAAATTGCAACCATGCTTAGTAGGCAGTTTAACACTTAACGCTCTTAGTAAGTAAATGCTCTTGGAAAGCATTACCATTATTATTTATTCATTCATGCATTCAAAAATATTTTTTGAATCTATGACTTTTTCTAAATGCTCGGGATACGTCAGTGAACAAGAAAGACAAAGATTCCTGTTTTCATTGAATGTATAATTATAATGGAAAAATAATAAACAAGTTGAATAATCAAGTGAACTACACATTATGTTAAAAGGTGATAAATGCTATAGGCAAAACAAAAGGAGAACAAGAGAAAGGAGTGGAAATGCCAAGGAGTAGAGCTGGTGGCAGAATTAAATAGGGTGCTCCTTATAGGTCTCTTCGAGAAGATGAGAATTGAGGAAAGACTTGAAGGAGGAAAGGAAATGGGAAGAAAGTTCCAGGCAGAGAGAATAGGTACAGCAAACTCCTCCATAAGGAGTGCACATGCCTGGGCTTTTGAGACAGACAAGAAGGCCAGTGCAACTGGACTGGAGAGACTGAGGGGGCAACAAGTGGAGATGAGGTTGGAGGAAGAGGGTGCAAGTAGGCGTGGGGGCAGATCTTGAAGTTCTTTCATTGTGAGAATTTGGGCAGTTACTCAGTAAAATGGTAAGACTGCAGAATCTTGAACAAAGGAATGACATTATTCTAAGCTATTTGGCTAATTATCTCTTCTAGAACAATAAATATTGTCTCTGGCCCAACGGCTTGCCAGTCAGACTATCATTCAACCAGCAAATTTTTATTGAGCGTATTTCCAGACACTGTGAGATGGAGAATTGACAATTGTTTGGCAAAATATGCACTATTGGCTCAATTATCCGAAACAACAAGAAGAAAAACAAAAATACTCAAGGAAAAATTTCTCAGTTATTCTTTTCCTGAATGATTCAAGTAAGTATCACTATATACACTTTAGAGAATTGCACATACAATTTATTTCATTCCCTTTAATTATGTCCCACTACTACACATTAAATGAAATTATTTTTTGTCAAACCTTAGATAGTCTTGAAAGTAGAGTTTAATGTTATCAGGTTTATTGCTATCAAGTTTAATAGCTTTTTTTCTACTTAGAGTGCAAAAGCAATTTTAATTTTCGAAATAAAAATAGTGAAAAATCTGTTTTGTGCTAAACTCTTCATGATACTAAACTACATATTAGGTAATAACTTCTAATCAATATTTTTAATGTAAATCCAACTAGGCTAGAGATTTTTTTCATCTTTTCTCTTATATTTCATCTCATCTCAGAGAGAAGAGTGACAGAGCTGAAAGAGTATGGGATCCTGAACAAGTTTCTTGATTTCTCTGAGCCATTCCTCATCTTTTATAAAAAGAGAAAATTAATACTGATTTTACAAGAATTACCTCAGATAAAGATTGTAAATGTTTTAGCCCTGCGCTGGTACATATTAGATTTCTAATAAATATTTACTGAATAAGTTGAAGCTGAATTATTTATTTTAGCTAAAGGAAAGAGTTTTTCTTCAATCTGGTATAAGTCAACCCTCCTGTCTTGTCTTATGTTATTTCCCTTTTCAGCTCTCTGGCACTATCTTCTATTCTCATCCTTCCCCACATCTTCCATTAGATTCTTCCCTTTTAATTTAAATATTTTCATTTTTAATTTAAATATTTTCAGGACCCATTGTCTGGATTATTTTAGCAATATTTTAATTGACTGACTCTGCTTCCTACCTCCGAGGCCATCCTTTAGGATTACTTTCCCGTGTTTACTTTGTGGTTCAAAATGGCTGCCTGTACCCAGGATGGCAAAAGGCATTTGACCTTATGAGCAAATGCTAGTAATTTATTACACTAAAAATTAAGAAGTCTTAGGTTTTATCTGAAGTGCTTTGATCAGGTTGTGATGTATGACGTACAACTCCAAGAGCGAACCCTAAGGTAAACTATGGATTTTGAGTGATTACGATGTGGCTAAGTTCATCACTTGTAACAAATATACCACTCTGGTGCAGAATGTTGATAATAGAGGAGGCTGTGCATGTGTGGGGTCAGGGGGTGTATGAGAAATCTCTGCACCCTCCCCTCAATTTCGCTCTGAACCTTAAATTGCTCTTTAGAAAGAGGCTTAATAAAAAAAATTGTGATGTCTGCTCTGGAAGAGCAAGTTGAGGCTCACATTCTGAATATTTGTTGACCTTTACCTTTCAGGTCAAGTTCAAACTCTTTAGCCTATATTTGAAGACCTTTAATAATTGGTCACTATACTCCTTATCCAAACACACATTCCTTTCTTCCTCCAAGTAAATCTATCATCTTGTCCTTTGAGCATATGGTAAGTTCATATACATCTCTACACTTATACTGTGTCCCTTTATCTTGTCCATTGTGAAATATTCTTTGTTGTCTTCTCCATCCTTCTAACCCCAGTCTTGAAGAGCCAGCTCAAATCCTACCTCTTTTAAAGGGCCTCTTTTCACTACTGTGGCTTGCATTTATCTCTCCCCTCTCTAAACTATTATGGTAATTATTGTGTGTTGCTCACTGGAGGACTTAATGACTTATCATTTATCATGTCATCAAGCCATAATGTATGCATATCAACCTCCCCAGGACAATGGGCAGCACTGTAGTTTTTGAGCCCCACCCTGGGAAACTGGCAGAGATTAGAATGCGGATACAGCAAATATTTGCAAATGGTCATCAATAAATATTTGCTGATCATTTTCAATGCAATTCAATCAGAATATGTGTACTCTAATAATGGAGGGAAAGTTTTATACTTCAAAAATATATCTATAGAAACTATTCACTTGCAAAATGAGTAAGCAATGCAAAAGAATGTGAGAAGTAGTGTAAGTCATAGCTTTGAGATCTGAAGTTTTCAGCCTTCCTTTAATGCAAATGTCTCAAAAACAACTTAAGCAGAGAAAATAGGAACATTGAGTGACATGGTGTGGATGAATGCATCTTTTGATTTAACTTGTCTGTTTTGCTTTATTTAATAATATATTTTTCCGCCTCCTTTTCACATCACTGACTTTTAGTTTAATGGTTTTCAAAGTGTGTGATGGGGCTTTAGAAGTGGATATAGACAGACAAAAAGTTTCTTCGTCTTTTTGTCCCGTGCCTGTATTTTACACAAGGTCAATAACAGGCTTCAGTGTTTTTACAATTACCAGGAGGATGAGATTTGTTATTGTGTGCAGATAAATGTGCTGATGCCTCCATTATTTATGGGATGAGATAAAAGTCATGCAGCCTTCTGAGACAAAAGGCTGGTATATGTTTTATATCTATATTTTTGATGAGTTCTCTCATAGACATTGTGCCTTCCACAGCCCAGTGACTACCTAATGTAAATTTCAGGTGGAGTAAAGCTGTCAACATTTAGTATTTTTTATGACTTACATTTATGCAGCTAGGGAACAAACATCTCACTTTGGAAAACTATGTGTACCAGGTAGAATGGAATGGTTTCTTTTTTATTTTATTTTTTTAACTTTCTAGTATTTATGTTAGAGAAAAATGACCCAACCTAAAGTAGTTTTACAGGCCTTTATGAGTAAGAAAGAATGGACCTCAATGATTAAAATGCATCTCTGAAATATTTAAAAATGGGAAATCTGGCTTTGTGGATTTATAAAACAGGGAAGTTAACATTTGTTTTAAAGCAAATGCAATATGTTGTCAGCCACCACCTATGAGAATAATATTCTTGATTGATTGTCAGCAGAACCTAAACCTACTTTTTTTCTTCCTGTAGTAAATTTGGGTTTAGATGTGGCCCATGGAGCAAAGAAAGGTAATGGGTCGTTATAGGGGTTGGGTCTGCGTCCTCAGCTGTATGACTCATTCTGTAATTGAGAATTACAAGCCTGTCATGTCAATGAAACTCAGTTTGCTCATTTGAAAAATGAGAGGGTAATGCTCAATTGTGCATTTGAATTAAGTGTATTTTCAATTTCTATAATTTTATCATGGGTGAACCAAATACAGTCTTTCTATAAAACCATCAAGAAGTTAAGAACTATAATTTCTACTTTTCCCTCGAAATAATAATTTACTAATTACATGTCTAAAACAACTACCATAAAATGCACATATGATTTTTAAACAAATAATTATAGGTGAAAAAATTATTCTAACAGTGGTTATCTCTAAAGGATGGAAATGGAAACATCAGGAGGTGGGAAGGGAAATTTTGTTTTTCTGTAATGTTTAAACTTTTACCATGAACATGATAATTAATCATAACTTTTAAAAATCTGATTACAAACAACAAAACATATCTAATTTAAACCTAATATTGGCATGATTATACAGGAAAAGGCACTCTCAGAAAATATTCACAGTATTGTAAAATACCGCAATTTTTCTGGAGAGAAATTTCATAATGTATACCAAAAAGTTTTAAAATAGTTGTACTGTTTGAATAATTCAACATTTAGAAATTTATCCTAAAGCAATAACTTATATTTAGTGTTGAAATTTAAAAGCATTCCCTTTGAAATCGGGAACAAAATTATGCCCATTAAAACTGCTTGCAATCAACATTTTATTACATGTCCTAGACAATGCAATAAGATATGAAACACAAATGAGAAGCAGATAGACTGGAAAGAAACAAAATCCTAATTACAGCTGATGAGATTATCTCCATAAAAATCAAAGAGAATCTACAGTTAAATTGTTAGAAATAATAATAGATATTAGCAGTGCTGGTGGATGTTGGTGGTAAGAGATTTACATATTTTTTAAAAATAACAATCTCTATATATCAGCAATTAGAAAATATAATTAAGAAATAAACGGAGATGCATCAGCATCTTCATTACAGCGATGTTTAGATTTAACGTAATCAAGAGAATCCTAAAAGTAAAACATTAGGTAAATAGTGATGTAAACAATAATATATCCCTGTACAGTAGTGCACCACACAAGGACATAATGACATTTCAATCAACAATGGACTGAATATACAATGGTGGTCCCATAAGTATAGGCTAGAGCCTAGGTGTGTAGTAGGCTATACCATCTAGGATTATGTAAGTACACTCTATGATGTTCACACAAGGATGAAATCACCTAACAACGCATTCATAGCTTCATAGCTTTCTCAGAACGTGTCTCCGTCGTTAAGTGACACATGACTGTAACGGAATATTGTTCCAGCCAGGGACTCTGGAGAAAACAGAGCACAAATCAAAGCTATTTGAGGAGAGTCTAATAAAAGTGTGGGAAAGGAAAACAATGCCTAGGCTGAAGTGAGGAGGAGGCAATTACCATAACCTGGAAGAAGAGAGGGTCTCTGAGAGGAGCAGCCAATCAGAGTTGACTCAGCATGGAGGGCCAAAGGGAATAAAACTCCCTGCCCTCAGGCTTCATCCTTTGTTTGTTGTCCTGTCCAATGAAACCAGAGGTTTGTGGAGCTGCTTTATCTCATATACACAGATTAGCCTCAGAGAAAGAAAGCCATGAGACACAGAGAGAGATGAGGCACAAACGTGAAGGGTCCAATGGGAAATACTTTACTGTCATTTATATATTAAAAAGTGACTTAGTGAATGGGGATATGTTCACTCTCCATATAGTGAAAAATAGAATAAATAATTTTATATTCAATACAATTCTCACTGCCTGTCTCTCAAACAACTTTGAAGAAAATAAACAAATGTGTTTGTGGGTTCTGCTTGGGATAGTCTTATAGGTGACTTTTGATATTTTGTATGCTTCTTTTTACTTTCTATATTTTCAATTGTTCTATAGTGAACAAATATCACACTTTGAGTCAGAACAAGAAATTACTATTTTTGTAAAATTACATCTCTAAACTTGCTTTCTCTTTTATTCTTTTCTAGATATTCTAGGGCTCCAAAAATGCTCCAAAGAAATTATGAGTTATTTAGTCTTTTAATTTTTTTTCTTAGGGAAAAAAATCAACTAAGAAACAATAACAAAAAGTGTAGTAAGTACCCAATTGAGACAATATTTTCAAGATTGACATTGAAATCTTTGATTCTTTCTGAAAGCATAGTGGAGTTTAAAAATAATTTCATTCCTGATCCATCGCAGTTTACTCCAAATCAAATAAGACAGAGGAAAGGAAATGCCAGATAATCTGAAGCAAATAGACAGACATCAGACCACGGCTGTATCTTCCTGGTGGACTGACTCTCTCATAAGAGAAGTTGCTTTTTTTCCTATCAATGCTCCTTGGCTTCAAGTCCACTTTGTCAGCTAGTAGTATTGCTACATCTGCTTTCTTTTGATTAATGTTTGCATGATTTATCTTTTTTACATCTTTTTACTTTCAATATATCTGTGTCCTTATATTTAGGTAGTACGTAATTTGTTTTGTTTGTTATCCAAACTGGCAGTCTTTACCATCGAAAAGCAGTATTTGTTTTGTTTAATTTAATTAATTACTGACCTAACTGGGTGTCATGTTGCCATTTCTATTCCTCTCATTATTAGTCCACTTTTTCTTCTATTAGCTTGTTAGTTGTGCACTTCTTTATTATTCTGTCAGTAGGTTATCCTATGATATTGTATTATGCACATTAATTTATTAGAGTCTAACATAAATTAGTGCTTTTACTACTTCTCAGTCAATAGCAGGACCACAGAACGTGTGAACTGCCTTCTGTGTGTTTGTGGTCCTTAACTTTAATTCAACATATATTTTAAACCCTCGAAATATTATTGTTGTTATCATTTTGCAAAAGCAATACTATTTTGGATTTAACCACACATTTACACTTTCTACTGCTTTTCATAGCTTCCTGAATTTCTGTATTTTAGTCTGAGATCATTTCTTTCCTATCTAAAGAAATTCCTTTTTTATTCCTTTTAGTGGGAGTCTGGTGAGGACAAAATATCCCAGATTTTGTCTCGAAGTATCTGTTTTACCTTATTTTTGTATTTCCTCTGCATGTAGAATTCTAGATTAGTAGTTACTTCCTTCAGCACATTAACATTGTCATTCTTTGTGTTCTGGTCTTCTGGCTTTCTCCATTTCTTTTTTTGAGGAGCATGGGGTGGTTTGAGAAATTAGCAGCTTTATTGTTGCTACTCTGAAAGTACTGTCTTTTTTTAACCCCTCTGGCTTCATTTAAGATTTTTTATTTATCTCTTGTTTGTCTTTTTAAGTCTTATGTTAGGATGTGCCTAGGTGTGGGTTTTTTTTTTTTTTTTTTATGTAGTTGCTTGTGGTCTGTAGTGCTTCTTGATGGCTTTAGATTTGAAAAGTCTTGGTCATTATAGTCTGTTCCCTTATCTCTTTTCTCTTAGATTGGATATTTCCAACTCCAACTGTATATATGTATCTTGCCTTTTATGTATTGTTATGCTCCTTTCTGTATTTTCTATCATTTTTTTTCCTCTGTACTTCAGTCTGGAATATCTTCAACTGACCTATCTTCCAGTTCAACGAAATTTGTTAGTTTTCTATTAAACCCATCTGTTGAAGTTTAACATAAATAAAATCGTTTTAACTATTTTATTTTTAATTATATAGTTTTTATTTTATTTTTTAAAACAGATTCCAACTCTGGTGAAAATCTCTATCTTTTCATTTATTTTCTTGAAAATAATGATCACAGTTATTTTAAAATCTCTAACTTTTAATTCTAATATGGATCATATATGATTTAGCTGCTATTGTCTAAATTTTTCGTTTTTTTCTTGGTCCTATTTCTTGGTACGACTAATAATTTTGTTTAATTCCTGACATAGTGAATGAAAAATTTTAGAAACTATGGCAGGCAGCCAGAAGAGCCGGTTACCCCAGTCCAATTAGGGTTTGAGGTGACTTGATAATGACTTGCAATCTTTGTAAGCTCTACACGGGTAACAGCTGAAAACTCGGGATGTTTACTAGAACATTCCCTCCTTGGTTGTTCCTGAACTCCAGTTTTTTTCTCTTCACCACACTGAGACCACTTTCAGCCATAACTGCTCAGCTGATAGCTTCTTGCCATAATCAATTTAGAAATTGGAAGTTATCTCAAGGGAAACTGACACCACATGTTGGATTCCCTTGTGTGCACCTTCCTTCTTTGTGGGACTTGACTCCTCCTGGTTATTCTCCCCATTCTCAGGAGATTGCTAAAAGCTGTACCAGTGGACTTTTAGTGACTGCATAACTTTTCATTGTATACCACTTAAGAATTGGCAGATTCCCTGGGCTCTGTGAAAAACTGAGGTTTACCTCAATTAGCTTACTTCATTCCGGGATACTGACTCCTGAAGTTCTGATTGCATCAGAATGTTCTCAGTGGTTTCAAACATATTTTTTTGTTTTCTTTTTTTACGGCTTTTCTAGTTGGTCTTGGTGGGAGTGTTGATTAGGTAGAATGTATTCCCTTATAATCAAAAGTGAAAATCTGTCAATATCTTGGTGCATTCAGTAAGAAACTCCAAGTGCATACTAGTTCTCTCTAATTTTAAAATGATAAATCTTAGTAATAAAAGAAATTTCAAAATGTAAAATGCTTCCTTTGTCTGATTTTAACCAGTGTACAGTCAGGTAAACAGAAACTGCTACAAGTATTACCAACAGCGGGGATTTGATACAGGGAAACGTTTACAGAAGTGTTGGGAGGGCTTGAGGAGCAGAAAGGAGGAGGAAGATGAGGTTACTTGTAGGTTAGTAACTGTGGGAGGCTGCCGTGACACGTAGGGATGAACAAAGAACCCAAGATTACTGTGTCACTGGGGCTGGTGGGTCACCTATTGCTGCCTCTATTGCTTTGGAATGATTGTTGTCCCACCTTCTGAGTCAGGAGCCTGCTTCCCTGCTGATGCTTCTGCAGCTTTGAGGCTCAAAGTTTCCCGGAGCCTTCCTTGCCATGGTCACAGTGTTGCCATGCTGCTGCTGGCCTGCTGGGGCTACTGCTCTTGGACCCACACTGCCTGAGGAGGAGTCCAGGGGCCAAGAGTTGTCTGCTGCTGCTACTGAGGCTACTTCTTCCTTCCTCCTACCTTCTAATTTCCTGCCACTTCCTCCTATTGGCATAACCTAAATGAAAGCTAGTCCAGGAAGTGTTGGAAATGTAGTTTTCAGGCTTTCGGTCCATGGGCAAAATAGAAAAAGGCGCAAAAGGGCAAATACGAAGCCAAAAGCCAACTGTCAGATAACACAGCTAACTAGCAACAACACAAATCACACAGGTAAGTTATTTCTGTATCCACTTTATAGGTTAGTTAATTGAGACCCAGATAAGTGAAATGATTTACTCAATATCACTTAGTATTGGTGGAAGGAGTCAGGCCTATTTTCTCTTTACTAGGAATTTCAGGGCTCCCACTATGGTGTAATTCTATTATTTTGTTTTAGACAAAGAAACCAGTCCACACATTTAATTATATATGTATTGTGTATATATATGTATACATTTAATGCATTTTTAAAAAAACTGTATCTGGATACAATACAAACATTTTTTTCACTTATAATTTGGAGATCCAGGTCCAAATATGTATGTGGATACATGTGTGGGTACAGCGGCCTGGCAGCCCATGTTACTCTCATTAGAGAGGCACTCTATTAGCTTAAACAGAAGGATTCTAGGTAACTCACCCTCTCTGTCAGGGACAGAAAACAGCCTATGGCCCAAGAAAGAACATCCAAATCACCTTTCACGACTGCTTCAGTACCTATGGCCACAGACATTACATTGGATTTTGCTAATAACACTAGAATTTCTGCTAGTCGGATCTCCAGGAGGAGGAGAGATGTGCAACCACCAAGGCAGAAACGGATCAGGCATGACATCTGCTTCTTCAGTTTGAAGATTTATACTCGAAGACTGACGTGTATATCTAACTGGTAAAGCATAGGTCACAGACCTCTACTACCTTCAGACGTTGAGAACATCCCATTCTGGCGTCTACCTTGGGAAAGGTCAGAATTCTAAGCTGGGAAATTAGCAAGCATAAGCAGGATATTCAAAGCTTCTAGGCAGTCAAAAAGAATATGAAATGGCCCTTCCTCTGCCCTGGATCAAAAATATAACTTTCATAAAATACATTGTATGTGGCCTTCTATTAAAAAATAAAACAATCTTGGGAAAGGGAACACATCTCATATCCTTCCTGGTGGATTACTGCCACATTAAATGAATTTAATGAAAATAGAGTGTATAACTTTCCTTTCAGCAGTCTTTTGGAAATATGCTTTGGGTCTATTTATAGCTATCGATAGGTCTTCCTCACCACAATTCCACTTATCTTAGGTGTATTCTGTCAGAGGAAATTATTTCTTGTTCTTGGTAGTGGAATAGGAACTTTGAGGTAAAGAAACACCTTTCTGATTCAACATGCACTTCCACAGTGACTTTTACACTGGAACAAGAAAAATTTGGGACTGTACATTTTTTATCAGAGATTACTACATAAAACGCTTAACGGGAATTAATTTTCTTTCCTATAATTAATGTCTATTACATTAGCATCTACTAACAAAATTCCCCACTTAATGGTAAAGTTTCAAAATATTGCCATGGTCTATTTATGATAGTATTTTATCCACTTTATATAGGCTCTACATTTAAATTTCATTTAAATTATATGTATGGATTTCTTCTTTTTTTCTGTGTGTGTGTGAGGAAGATTACCCCTGAGCTAACATCCAATGCCAATCCTCCTCTTTTTGCTGAGCTAACATCTGCCCATCTTCCTCTACTTTATATGGGACGCTGCCACAGCATGGCTTGACAAGGGGTGCATCAGTCCGCACCTGGGATCTGAACCTGTGAACCCTGGGCCGCCAAAGTGAAGCCCGCAAACTTAACAGCTATGCCAGCAGGCCAGCCCCTAGATTTCTTCTTTTGATGTTAAGTTGTGTCTATATAAATATAGGTAACAAGAGTGTTATTAATTTTGTTCCCACTTATGGTCAGGTCTTTAGCTTACGTGTTTCAGCATACCTTCCCAAGTAGACCACTACACTACCTGCCACAGCCCCCACCCTTCTCCTGGGTTTTCCAGTGTTCTGGACATGGAAAGAGTTACTCAGAGCCCAGGCAAAGTCTTATGGCCAGTTAGTCATTCTTCTCATCAGTCAGTTTGAGAGATTCTAGATGCCGATGAAGTAAAATCTTCAGCAGATACTTTCGGTAAATTTGTCCTATGTCGGGAAACAGGAGATAGGAGATGTGTACTCAGTGAGCACTGGGAGTTTTGCAGCAATGACCCAGCTCTCACTTGACAGTTGCACACCCAAAACATTTCCTTCAGGTGCCCTTTGCCACATTTCCTGCTCAGCTCTTCTAGGGCAGTGGACCCACTCCCTTCTTTAGCAAACCCCTTACTGGGCAGTATCCCTTTTCCCCTTCTTTCATTTATTGAAAAAAAAATGATCCCACTTTTACTTGAGTACATTTCCCAGCCTTCCTTGCAGTCGGATGTGGTTGTGTGACCAAATTTGGGCCAATGGCATGTGAACAGAAGATATGTATGCAACTTCCTTCAAATTTAGAAGTCAGAGAAAGACTGTGTGATTTAATCCACTGTATTTTGAGATCTCATTGCAGTTTAAGCTGCAGACTTAAGTAATATAGCTGGGGTGGCTCCCAGGTTCCTAAGGTATCCTTCATCTAAATTCTCTTCTGGATCCTCCCACTACTATTTGATTCTATTTCAATCACAAGGAGAGTCTCCTTCCCACTTTTTCCCCTTTAGTCACTTCCTTCCTTTTATGTTCTCACCACCCCTCAACAATATTAGCATATTCTTTATAATGTCTCCCCAAATCCTATTCATTCTATTTTCCTCTCAGACTCTTTCTTTTTTTGTTCTTTCAAGATAAATCTTGATAACCTTTGAACTGTGAATGAAATTCATCAGTAACTCCTAAATTAGGTTCTCTTTCTTTGAGGGCAAGGAGGGGTCAGTCTTCAAATCACTCCAGATATTAAGGGGAACTATTTGCAGTTATTTTGCTGATATATCAAAGAAAGGAAAGTAAAATGCCAAATGGTGTACTTCCATATTCAATTTATAATCCAGTAATTTTCCAACACACATGAGTCCCTCTGGATAAATAATTTTAAGAGCATATCTTACTCATGTAATTTATAAAATGCAATAATATGCATCTTCTACCATTTACTAAAAGAATGCCTTTTCTTCCTCAAAACACTTTTCTCTTTCTTCTAATTTCCACAGCATATTAGATAAATTTAATAAAATTCTAAAATATTAAGACAGAAAGGGATTTCACTGAGCATTTGTTTTGATTTCCTTATTTCTAGGTAAGGGGCCTGAAAATCAGATTAATTGGGCAGGTTACTCAAACTGATAGGGCTAGCAAATGGCAGGTTGGAACTAAACCCAGCTCTCTTGCTTTGGTAAATGAATATGCCTTCTATTTCTCTGCATGTTTACTGTTCTTGAAGAGTAAGCTTGTAATTGACTTTCAGTATAAAAACAGTAGTGTTACAATAGTAATTGACACTTTTCTGAATTTTATAATAGCCAGTAAATAAGTTAACAGAGTTCAAAGGTCCCAGTCTAAAATCGCTGTCATTCAGCGCTCTGAATCTTTCTCATTTCTCTTTAAAACTGTACTCTTTTTGATACAAGCACAACACTAATTCACAAAGTATATTTTAATTAATGTGATCTTCAAAATTCACAATCTAACTTCTTTTTCCTTTGTTTTCTTCATTCTGTCGGCAGAATATGTATTTGTTGGAAAGCCTTCTTTTCTTTTATCTAAACTACACACTGCATGCTTCTCAGCCTTGTCACTTTCATTTTCTATAAAAATGGAGTACAATTTCTTTTGATCTCCTTTTAAGAAACCTGTCGATAATGGTAGCACAGTAACTGTCCTGTGGGCTGTGTGCTTCCAGATGCTTTTTTGTTTTATAGTTTAAGACTACTGATTGATTGCTTGCATATCAATGCACTGACTCTTACATTCAGAGAACTGTTATCTGTAATAACCAGACCTGGGAGGCAGCTTGTTTGCCTTTCCACTCTCTAGTCTCAGCAACAGCAAACATCACTTTGCCAGTTTTATCCCTTTCTTTCCATAGTAATTCCTTTCCTTTTATTTTCCCAAGCCATTAGTTTCACGGTACTCATGAGCTTCTCTAAATACCTCAAGAGTGTTATGACATTCCCTAAAGGTGATTTGAGGGACCTGCATAGACATCTCTGACTTGACGCCCTTCTACTCCCACAGGTAATGTTTGATGCTGTCCCTCTGCGCTATCTCATGGCATTTCTCTTTTGTTTCCATGGCTACAACTCCAAAACTCTGTGAGCGTGGTTTGGTGCCCATGCTTTGTTGATCCTGTCTTTTTGAGGAAGATATAAAAGACAAAGATAAGTACATAATCTGTACAACCACTGCCCACATTTCCATCACCAATGCTTTACTTCAATTTTTGCTTTAAATAAAGAAGTTAAAATGCTTAAAATAAAATTAACATGTCTTTGACTACTCCTTACATCTCATCACTTATACGCCTTCCCAGAGGCAACCTCTGTCAAGGAGTCATTTAATATCATTCCATCCCAATTTCTATATTTTTCAAATATAAATGCATTTATAGAAACCACATATATTGTATTGGTTTGTGAGGTTTCTATTTACACAAATGGTAGCATGGGATAATTATCATCTTGCAATTTGCTGTTTTCCAATCATCATTATGTTTTTAAGATCTATCTGCTTCAAGATGTTAATGGTTAGATATATCATTCTATTGTGTGATTATACTCAATTTTGTTTACTCATTTCCCTATTGATGTACATTCATGCTGTTTATAATTCTTACTATTACCCAAGATGCTTTAGTAAACACACTTAAGTAGGTCTCCTTGTGAACATGTGATTCTCTAGCATGTATATATAGATGTAAAATGAATAGATCAAAGGATGTGTGAATTTCAGTTTTACAAGATACTGCCAAATATCTTTCCAAACAGGATATATCAATTTTAACTCTCAAGAGTACTATATAAGAATATTCATTTCTCAACATCCTTCCCAATACTGAATGTAGATAAACTTTTAAAAATGATATCTCAGTACTATAATTTTGATTTGCATTGCCTTTAGTTTTTCCTATTAGGAAAAGGAAATATTTCATATTACTTGAAATATTGTGAATAAATGAAATAGCAGGCATAATCTTAATTTGAATCCTGAAATACATCAATTTCCCTTTAAATGCAAGAAAGTCTCATTGATTCATTCATTCCTCTGCTTCTATTTATTGGTTGCCTTTCAAGTTTCAGATATCATGGCAGGTTCTAGAGTTAGAATATTGCACTGCATCCTGAAGGAACTTATAATATGGGAGCAGAAACAGATGCTTAAATACACAGTCACAATAAAGTCAGATGAGTGTTATCCTAGAGGGGACTTGAAGTCCTATGGGAAAATGCCTAAGACTCCTAAAGGAAAGAGAAGATGAATCATGGTGCCTGGGTAGGAATTAGCCAGGAAAGATGTGGGGTGGAGGGAGGTGGGATTGATAAAGGCTGGAGAAAGGATGATCTATGGAGAAGAACAACATGTGCAGAGGCCTAGAGACTAAAGATCATAGCAGAATCTCAATTCTATTAAAGAATTTAGCAAAGCTAAATATTGTCTGGTGTTAGACCATAAAGAACCCTTAATACCTTACACTTAAATAGTTTGGCTTTTTTCTGCAGAATATGGGGAACCATTAAAAGACTTTAAATAAAATGGTGACATCATCACAATTGAGCTTTGGGCAAAACACTCTGAGAGCTGCATAGGTGGAAGACTAGAGAAGACCAGAGAGGAGGCAGGTGTAGTCACTAAGAAAAGAGACAATGGTGGAATAAACTAACAGAGATGGAGAATGGACGGCATGAAGAGATTTTAAAGACATGTAATCAATTGAACTTCATTTATTCAACAAATATTGAGCACTCACTATGTGACAGGCACTGTTCTAGGTATTTGAGATACATCAACAAACAAACCAGATACAAAACAAACCACTTCTGCCCTGTGGGGCTTACATGCTGGTGGTTGTGATCATCTATCCCGTTGATTTCATGAGTGAAGGCTGTGCTAAAGAGATGAATTATGGGTACGCAGAGGGTAAAAAGAGTTTGGAACATTTGGATCTTTAAGAGTTGGAGCTTCCTTAGGAGGACACTTGATGAAGGCTAGCATTGTTCAAAGGAAGCCAGCAAACTTGCTTTAAGTAGTATATGTATTTACTAATCAAACAAGCTTGATAAAATGGATTTGGAGAAAAAAAGCATTTGAGGTTTTACTTAATGTTTTGCTGGGTACATCTCAGTGTCTAGTGTGTTTTTCCTAAGATGTGACTTCTAGGCATGAGAATTCTGTATTGTGGATTGAAAGAAGATACATAGTCTCCAGATACAAGTATATAGAAACAAGGCCGACTTCTTCATCAGGTTCACGAGGCACTTGCCTTTTACCTAGGGCCCATAATGCTTATAGGGACTAAAGAAAATATTTTAATTTTCTTAATCAGAGGAAAAAATTGAACTTTTGGATCAAAGAAAATAATATATAATATTAATATATTCATCTTTATGACAATGCAGTCATAAAATTTAATTTTTAATCTTTTCTTGGAGGAAGGGGCCCACAAAGGCAAAAGGACCCGGGTCCCATGAAAGTCATATTGTGACTCGGTATAAAAGGCTAAGACAGTATTCTGTTTTATTTTAATATGTAAAATGACTTGTTTTATTCTTCCCTTTATGGCACTCTTTACCTTATTTAGCTTTCTTAGGAACTATCCATTCTCAATTTTAAATATATCCAGATTATATTGTATTAATGGTTGTCTGGTTCCCTCAGCCTCTACTTCTTGAGCTATTTTAGATGTTGCAAGATTATACAGTGAAAAGATCCTCCATTACCCCTGATTGAATCAGAGGATTTAGAACCATGATAAAATTATTTATTCCAGTCCTCAGACATCCACTCGTGGCTTGATCAAATAAAAAACTCAAACCTGGGACTTTTGTATAAGAAAAGAGCCTTATTCACTGAATCCACTGGGCAAATAAGGAAGTGGCATTACCATCCATCTCTGCTAGGTTTCCACCCACTTTTATTTCTAAGGCTGGATGGTCTTACTTTTCTCTCTCGGGATGAATGAAAGCTTAGATCCCTCTTGGAGCATTTGACTGGGACTGGACTTTTTCTGAGTCTCCAGCAGAGTTCTCAGTACAGTTCAGGAGTCTCAGTGGCTCTTCCAAATAGCAAGGATGTATTTCTCCATCCACAGCTGTGCCTTATAACGTTCCCCTTCCTTCTCCCCTGCTTCTCCCATCAACAGAAGAAGGAGCCTGCTCCTCAGTGCACCATCTGTCTCTCACAAAGTGGAGATCAGATGCAAGATTTCCCATTGGCTTATTTCCTCCTGAGATCCACCTAGGAGAAGCGGAGGCAAATCGCTATTAGTTCAACTGCTGTATCTTATTAACACAAGGCACTAAGATATTATTATCATCAGGTTCTAAATTGTTACTTTTGCTTTTATTTTTTGTCTTAGAATTTGCTAGTCATAAACAGTCTGATATCTTTCTTTCTTTCTCTCCCTTCTCTCTCTCTCTTTCTTTCTTTCAAAAAATGCAGTCCTCAATAATTGCAAATCAAATTTTAGAAACTGTGCTAAATGCTAGGGAGCATCCCAGCCTTTGTCCCTAAAGAATTCCCATTTATAAAATGTATTGCAAGGTACTCTGTCAAAATGCAGTTGATTTTAACTCTTAAAACCTAAGCTGAGAAGTTGGTGACAAAGATCTGTCACAAAAGCACTGTTCTCTGACTATAGAAAATAGCCAGAATGTGGGGAGAAAATGAAATCAGAGTGTAAAGCAGAGGATCTGAAGCACCACTCAGAGGGCTGGTGCTTTATAATACAGTATCCATGCTTTGCCTAGGCGTTTCTTCCTGATGAGACCTTGTGGTAACCAGGGTCCTACGTTTAGCAAAGGTTAAACCCTTTATCTTCATTATCACAAGTCCTGGGGAATTGAATATTCCTCAAGGCATGTGCTAAATGGTTTCCATCCTATATAATCGAGTGTGCTATGTTCCAACCATGATAAAAACCTCAGGATATATTTTTAAGATACTTCTATGAATGCATACTATACTTTCGGAGGGTTGATGAAGCTCAGAACTATCACTCTTTTCCGAATATGTAACAACGTTTCTGATAAGTGCTCAGCTTGGCCAATCCAAAAAGGAAGAATTCATTTTATTTTAAATTGAGCAATGAATGATGCAATCATGTTTTACAAGCTGAAAACAATTTCATTATTTTTATCTTAGTAATAATCATGAGCAGTCTCTCCTTTGAACAGTGAAGATGATGAGATGAGGGTATGATCAGTCATGAGTACAATTTAAAGTACAAATGTTTTCCCTGTAATAGTGAGTTCATGGAGATCCACTCCTCAGTGTTCGCCTGTTTCTTTCTGTGTACAGCTCGACATGTGTTAGATTGCTGACTCTGATGAAGTTGTAATCTGAGACTCGAACTGAAACTGAATGAGGTTCAGCCTGGAACCCCTTCATAGCAGGTACCAGAGACAGATGTTTGCCACATGATAAAATCTAGTTAGGAATTATATTATTCATAAACATTCTTTTGGGCTGGGCAAAGGGGATGGGTTGACCTGTACTACCAGTGAGTGTATAGATTTTGAGATGATTGTTGTGTCTAAGTATTCCAGGCTGAATAAAAGTAACCCTAGTTGTCACTGATAAACGCTGTGTCAAAAATCCTAAAGTGGTGGGGGCATCTGCTTTTTTATCCATCCATCGACCCACTTACCCATGCAATCCTTCATTAACAGAGCACATATTTATTGTGGTACCAGCCACATGTCAGGCACTGGTCTCAGTACTGAGGGTATAATAGTACATAAGCATAGTGTGCTTGATTTCCTGGAACTTACAGACTTGTGAGAGAGACAGGTTAGTATATGTAAATAAGCAGTTATAATAAATTTTGATATACAGAGAGGTCAAAGTAGGCAAATGATGCTATGAGAGCCCCTGGAGAGGCCATAAACTCAGATCTAAGAGGGAGCTAGGCAACTTCCTAGAGAAGGTGGCATCTGAGCTGAGATCTGAAGGGAGGGGAGGATAAAGAGAGGACCAGAGGAAATAGCAAATACAAAGGCCAGGACGTGGGCAAAAGTAATACATTTTAAGGATCAAAAGAAGTTTGGAAAAGCTGGGCTATAGTCTGCAAACTAGGGAATCATGAGACAGTAGATGTGATAAAGCTGTTTGCGGGTGACATCATCTGCCAGGTGCATCAGGGTGCGCTCTGCTGGAAGTACTGATCAGAGAGTGTGGGTGATTACAATGGCCCTCTGATTTAGTGTTTGTGGTCCCATTATTCTCAACTCATTACAAAAATATATGATCTCTTTGTCTGTTTATCAATGTATTTAATTTATATAATCTTCCTCTTTGCAAAAAGTATTTAAAGTAGTTTCTAAGGATACATAAAATATAACGCAACTGCATGAATTTAAAGTAGAGTGCAAGGAGACAAAGGAAACCCACAACTGCGATACAATGAATAGTCCTACAAAGGCATATTGTACTGATCTGCAAGCTCCATCTCAACAGCATCAACAGTTGGAGTCAAAGCTTTTTGGATTCTTATGATGTGGCAGGCAGTGTTCTAAGTGCTTTGCACCTATTATCTCATTTAGTCCTCTCAGACCTTGCTACTCAAAGTGTGGTCCCCAGACCAACAGCATCAGCATCACCTGGAGCTTATGGAAATGCAGACTCTCTGGCCTGATCCCAGATCTGCTGAAGCAGAATCTACATTTTAAGAAGGCCCTAGGTGATTCCTGGGCACATGAAAGATTGCTAAGAATTGGACTAAGAGACATTTAGTATTATTACATTTTCACTTTACAGATTGGGAAACCAGGTTTCTGAGATAATAAGCAACTTGTCCAAGACCAAACACTCAGCAAATGCAGAGGAAGATTCTGAATTTTTATCTTTCTGACTCCAGACACTTCTTGATCTCTAACAGGCATAGGCTCCACACACATTTGTTTCTAAGCTTTACAGTGACCAGTAAAATAGGAAATATGGGCTTTTATGCAAAATATATTGTCACAAAGATAAAACCAGACCAATTTCTCAAAAGAACAGCAGGGCGACTATCATCAACATTGTCAGAAAAGAATTCTTCCCAGGGATGTACATAAACAAGACTTTGCATGATGTGATGAATGATAACCCAAACAAAATCCTCCCATGGATGCTACCTGATAAATCAAAATGGTGTGCTTCAATGGAAAAAAAGTTGGTAGTGAATAATAAGCATGTTTAGCTACCACAGTAAGACAGAGGCAAAAGTTGATTGGACAGGGACAATGACTTCGAATCTACTCCAGTTAGGAAGTCAAGCTAATGACATTAAAGGCCCCTTCTACCTCTATTATTTTGATTTCTGTTGGGTGGTTCATTCCAATACCAAATATGAAAAATGCCTTATAGGCATTCACAAACCCAAATGCTTACAAAGGTGTTCTGAACTGAATTGTGTCCCCCACCCCAAATTTATATGTTGAAGCTCTAACCCCCAATGAAACTGTATTTGGAGATAGAGTCTTAAAGTCATTAAGATTAAATGAAGTCATAAGGATGATACCTTAATCCAATAATACTGGTTGCTTATAAGAGGAAGAGACACCAAGGAAGCACACACACGAAGGAAAGGCCGTGTGAAGACAAAGCCAGGAAGCGGCCATCTGCAAGCCAAGGAGAGAGGCCTCAGGAGAAACCAAAGCTGCTAACACCTTGATCTAGGGCTTCCAGCATCCAGCACTGTGAGACACTAAATTTCTCTTGGTTAAGCCACCAACTCTGTGGTATTTTGTTATGGCAGCCCTATGTCTGATACAAGGAGCTAGAAAAGTAATTTAAATAAGGGAAGCAGTAAGGATTAAATGTAAATACGTGCATTTGGGGAGCAGTGGAGACTGGTGGGGCCATTGTTGATATACAGAATTGTAGGACCAGTGATGCCCAATTCCCTAATCTTTAAAGAAAAAGAAAAGAGTTTTCATGTAAACTCTATTTTTGTGTGTGTGTGTGTGTGTGTGAGGAAGATCAGCCCTGAGCTAACATCCACGCCAATCCTCCTCTTTTTGCTGAGGAAGACTGGCGCTGGGCTAACATCTGTGCCCATCTTCCTCCACTTTATATGGGACGCCGCCACAGCACGGCCTGACAAGCGATACATTGGTGCGTGCCCGGGATCCGAACCTGGGCCACCAGCAATGGAGTGTGCGTACTTAACCCCTATGCCACAGGGCCAGCCCCTAAACTCAATTTTTTTTTTTTTTGGACTTCTAAAATTTTTTGTTTATTGAAGTAACATTGGTTTATAACATTGTATAAGCTTCAGGTGTAAATCATTATCGTTCTGTTTCTGCATAAATTACATCATGTTCACCACCCAAATGCTAATTACAACCCATCACCACACACATGTGCCGAATTATCCCTTTCGCCCTCCTCCTCCCCTCTTCCCCTCTGGTAACCACCAATCCAATCTCTGTCTCTGTGTGTTTGTTTGTTGTTGTTATTATCTACTACTTAATGAATGAGATCATACAGTATTTGACCTTCTCCCTCTGACTTATTTCACTTTGCATAATACCCTCAATGTCCATCCATGTTGTCACAAATGGCAGGATTTCATCGTTTCTTATGGCTGAGTAGTATTCCATTGTGTATATATACCACATCTTCCTTATCCATTCGTCCCTTGATGGGCCCTTAGGTTGCTTCCAAGTCTTAGCTATTGTGAATAATGCTGCAGTGAACACAGGTGTGCATGTATCTTTACGCATTGGTGTTTTCAAGTTCTTTGGATAAATACCCAGCAGTGGAATAGCTGGATCATATGGTAGTTCTATCCTTGATTTTTTGAGGAATCTCCATACTGTTTTCCATAATGGCTACACCAGTTTGCACTCCCACCAGTAGTGTATGAGAGTTTCATTCTCTCCACATCCTCTCCAACACTTCCTGTCTTGTTAATTATAGCCATTCTGATGGGCGTGAGGTGATATCTCATTGATTTGAATTTCCCTGATAGTTAACGATGTTGAACATCTTTTCATGTGCCTGTTGGCCATCTGTATATCTTCTTTGGAGAAATGTCTGTTCAGGTCTTTTGCCCATTTTTTAATTGGGTTGGTAGTTTTTTTGTTGTTGAGATGCATGAGTTCTTTATATATTTTGGAGATTAACCCCTTATCAGAAGTATGGTTTGCAAATATCTTCTCCCCATTGTTAGGTTGTCTTTTCGTTTTGTTGATGGTTTCCTTTGCTGTGCAGAAGCTTTTTAGTTTGATGTAGTCCCATTTGTTTATTTTTTCTATTGTTTCTCTTGCCCGGTCAGACGTGGTGTTTGAAAAGATGTTGCTAAGACCGATGTCGAAGAGCGTACTGCCTATGTTTTCTTCTAGAAGTTTCACAGTTTCAGGTCTTACATTCAAGTCTTTAATCCATTTTGAGTTAATTTTTGTGTACGGTGTAAGGTAATGGTCTACTTTCATTTTTTTGCATGTGGCTGTCCAGTTTTCCCAAGACCGTTTTTGAAGAGACTTTCTTTTCTCCATTGTATGTTCTTGGCTCCTTTGTCGAAGATTAGCTGTCCACAGATGTGTGGGTTTATTTCTGGGCTTTCGATTCTATTCCATTGATCTGTGTATCTGTTTTTGCACCAATACCATGCTGTTTTGGCTACTATAGCTTTGTAGTATATTTTGAAATCAGGGAGTGTGATACCTCCAGCTTTGTTCTTTTTTCTCAGGATTTCTTTAGCTATTTGGGGTCTCTTGTTGTTCCATATAAATTTTAGGATTCTTTGTTCTATTTCTGTGAAAAATGTTGTTGGAACTTTGATAGGGATTGCATTGAATCTATAGATGGCTTTAGGAAGTATGGACATCATAACTATGTTAATTCTTCCAATCCAAGAGCATGGAATATCTTTCCATTTCTTTGTGTCTTCTTCACTTTCTTTCAACAATGTTTTATAGTTTCAGTGTAGAGATTTTCACCTCTTTGGTTATGTTTATTCCTAGGTATTTTATTCTTTTTGTTGCAATTGTAAATGGGATTGTATTCTTAATTTCTCTTTCTGCTACTTCATTGTTAGTGTATGGAAATGCAACTGATTTTTGTATGTTGATTTTGTATCCTGCAACTTCACCATATTCGTTTATTACTTCTAAAAGTTTTTTGGGGGATTCTTTAGGGTTTTCTGTATATAAAATCATGTCATCTGCAAATAGTGACAGTTTCACTTCTTCCTTTCCAGTATGGATCCCTTTTATTTCTTTTTCTTACCTGATTGCTCTGGCTAGGACTTCCAGTACTATGTTAAATAGGAGTGGTGAGAGTGGGCATCCTTGTCTGGTTCCCGTTCTTAGAAGGATAGCTTTCAGTTTTTCACCATTGAGGATGATATTAGCTGTAGATTTGTCATATATGGGCTTTATTATGTTGAGGTACTTTCCTTCTATACTCATTTTATTCAGAGTTTTTATCATAAACGGATGCTGTATCTTGTCAAATGCTTTCTCTGCATCTATTGAGATGATCATGTGATTTTTATTCTTCATTTTATTAATGTGGTGTATCATGGTGATTGATTTGCTAATGTTAAACCATCCCTGCATACCTGGAATAAATCCCACTTGATCATGGTGTATAATCTTTTTAATGTATTGTTGTATGCGATTTGCTAGTGTTTTGTTGAGGATTTTTGCATCAATGTGCATCAGTGATATTGGCCTGTAGTTTTCTTTTTTTGTGTTGTCCTTGTCTGGTTTTGGTATCAGGGTAATGTCAGCTTCGTAGAATGAGTTAGGGAGCTTCCCCCCCTCCTCAATATTTTGGAAGGGTATAAGAAGGATAGGTGTTAATTCTTCTTTGAATCTTTCATAGAATTCACCAGGGAAGCTGTCTGGTCCAGGACTTTTATTTTTGGGGAGGTTTTTCATTACTGTTTCAATCTCCTTACTGGTGATTGGTCTATTCAAATTCTCTATCTCTTCTTGATCCAGTTTTGGAAGGTTGTATGATTCTAAGAATTTATCCATTTCTTCCAGATTGTTGAACTTGTTGGCATATAGCTTTTCATAGTATTCTCTTATAATCTTTTGTATTTCTGAGGTGTCTGTTGTAATTTCTCCTCTTTCATTTCTGATTTTACTTATTTGAGCCTTCTCTCTTTTTTTCTTGGTGAGTCTAGCTAAAGGTTTGTCAATTTTATTGATCTTTTCAAAGAACCAACTCTTTGTTTTATTAATTTTTTCTATTTTTTTTAGTCTCTATTTCATTTATTTCTGCTCTGATTTTTATTATTTCCCTTCTTCTACTGATTTGGCGCTTTGTTTGTTCTTCTTTTTCCAGTTCCTTTAGGTGCATTGTTAGATTGTTTATTTGAGATTTTTCTTGTTTGTTGAGATAGGCCTGTATTGCTATAAACTTCCCTCTTAGAACTGCTTTTGCTGTATCCCATAAATTCTGGCATGTCGTATTTTCATTTTCATTTGTCTCCAGGTATTTTTTGATTTCTCCTTTGATTTCTTTGTTGACCCAGTCGTTGTTCAGTAGCATTTTGTTTAATCTCCACATGTTTGTGGCTTTTCTGATTTTCTTCCTATAGTTGATTTCTAGTTTCATACTGTTGTGGTCAGAAAAGATGCTTGGTATTATTTCAGTCTTCTTAAATTTATGTAGACTTGTTTTGTGGCGTAATATGTGATCAATCTTGGAGAATGTTCCATGTACATTTGAAAAGAACATGTATTCTTTGGTTTTTGGAGAGAATACTCTGTATATATCTACTAGGTCCATCTGTTCTAGTGTGTCATTTAAGGCCAATGTTTTCTTATTGATCTTCTGTTTGGATGATCTATCCATTGGTGTAAGTGGAGTGTTAAAGTCCCCTACTATTATTGTGTTACTGTCTATTTCTCTTTTTATGTCTGTTAATAATTGCTTTATATATTTAGGTGCTCCTACGTTGGGTGAGTAGATATTTGCAAGTGTTATATCCTCTTGTTGGATTGTTCCCTTGATCATTATGTAATGCCCTTCTTTGTCTGTTTTTACAGTTTTTGTTTTAAAGTCTATTTTGTCTGATATGAGTATTGCTACCCCAGCTTTCTTTTCATTGCCATTTTCATGGAGTATCTTTCTGCATCCCTTCACTTTCAGTTTGTGAGTGTCTTTAGGTCTGAAGTGTGTCTCTTGTATGCAGCATATATATGGGTCTTGTTTTTTTATCCATTCAGCCACCCTATGCCTTTTAATTGGAGCATTTAGTCCATTGACATTTAAAGTAGCTATTGATAAGTATGTAATTACTGCCATTTTTTAACTTTTTTTTTCTCAGTGTTTTAGTAGTCCTCTATACAGAATTGATGGTCTCTTTAGTCTGACCTCTGTCTGAAAGCTCTACTCTTTGACTCCCTTCCTCCCTCCTTTTATGTTTTTATATCATATCTAACCTCTTTTTTGTGCAATTGTATCCATTCTTATCATGGAAATAGATAATTTTTCCTATTTGTGATCTTCTCTTTTCCCCTTAAATCAGTCCCTTTAACATTTCTTGTAGCACTGGTTTCTTGGTGACAAACTCCTTTAATTTTTGCTTGTCTGGGAAACTTTTAATCTCTCCTTCCATTTTGAATGATGACCTTGCCGGGTAGAGTATTCTTGGCTGTTAGTTTTTTCCTTTTAGCACTTTAAATATATCGTGCCACTCTCTTCTAGCCTGTAAGGTTTCTGCTGAGAAGTCAGCTGATAGCCTTATGGGGTTTCCTTTGTATGTAACTTGTCTTTCTCTTGCGGCTTTTAGAATTCTCTCTTTATCTTTAATTCTGGACATTTTGATTATGATGTGCCTTGGTGTGGGCCTCTTTGGGTTTATCTTGTTTGGGGCTCTCTGTGCTTCCTGTACCTGCATGTCTGTTTCCTCCCTTAGGTTAGGGAAGTTTTCATCTATTATTTCTTGAAATAGATTCTCTGCCCCTTTGTCTCGCTCTTCTCCTTCCGGGACACCTATAACATGGATGTTAGTGTGCTTGATGTTGTTCCAGAGGTCCCTTAGACTGTCCTCACTCTTTTTAATTCTTTTTTCTTTTACCTGTTCAGCTTGGGTAATTTCTTCTAGTCTTTCGTCCAGCTCGCAGATCCGTTCTTCTGTATCCTCTACTCTGCTTTTGAGTCCGTCTAGTGAATTTCTCATTTCCAGTATTGTATTCTTCATTTCTGATTTGTTCTCTTTTATATCTTCCATTTCTTCGTTGACATTCTCACTGAGTTCATCTATTCTTCTCCCCAGATCAGTGAGCATCCTTAACACTCTTTGTTTGAACTCTCTGTCAGGTAGGTTGCTCATTTCTGTTTCACTTAATTCCTTTTCTGGGGTTTTGTCCTGTTCCCTTACTTGGAATGTATTCCTTTGCCTTCTCATTTTGCCTCTTTCCCTGTGCTTGTGTCTGTGTATTAGGTAGGTCAGCTACATCTCCTGTTCTTGGATACCTGACCTTATATAAGTGATGCTTTAGGAGGCCTTCAGTGTGCTTCCCTCAGTTCTCAATGTTCCAGGGGTGACCCCTATGTGGGCTACGTGTGTCCTGCTGTTGTGGCGTGTTTGCTCTCCCTGTAGGCACTCAGGGAGGCCGAGTTATGCTCCTGGCCAGCTTTTGTAATGCTCAGCTGCTTGTAGTTGTTGTGGGTGCTTCAGTCTCTTTATTGGGTGTGGGAAGCCCCAACACAGTTGGCTACAAGTTCTAATACCACATTTGTGTTGCAGTATTTCTTTTAAGTGAGTAGGCCCCCAGCATGGCAGGTTATGAGGCTCAGGGCCTTACAATTGCTATAAGCCTCCAGCATTTAGGTCTCTTGTTAGCTCTCTGAGGACTGCAGCTGGGTGGGGCTGGCCTCAGGCACAGGAGCACCCAATTGTTTCAGGCTTTGGAAGGTGGGGCAAACTCCCTATGTGGGTCTTTGAGAAGCACAAGTCTTCTGCAGCTGACAAGCCCCACCACCCACAGGTCCACACGCACAGTCAACACAGTCCTGCCCCATGTGTGCACCCCGACCTCCTGAAGTGGACCCAGTCTCTCCACGGTGGGAGCCCCATACACTCCACTACCGCCCCACACTCTCCACCTGCTCCTTGTGCACGCCCTGCCCCACTGAAGTAGGCCCAGTCGCCAGGCTGCAGAGAATCCATACAGCAATCTATGTAGTCCCACATGTTGCCTGAGGGCTTGTTGTTGGGTGGGGCCAGTCTCTAGGGTGGGCTGCCTGCCCTGGCTGAGCTGGATTAAATCGGTGCTCTAGTGGGTGGGGCAGACCCTGGGCTAGCAGGCCCCAGGGAGAACTCCAATGAAGTCTGTGTCAGCACGCCCACACCAGGCCACAACAATGGCCGCCGCCAATGTCCCAGTCCCTGGAGAGGTCTCACCTCTCACCGAGATGCACTCAGAGCCTATCTGGTGAGTCTCTTTTCCCCAATGCACTGTGCATCTTTCTTTCTGGTGATTTTAGGTTGCTTTCTGAAACGAGTGAGTTCGCGTGTGGGCCCTTTAAGAGCCGGTTTTAATTTCTTTGTGAAGCAGCTTTTCTGGGGGTACCGCCCAATGTTTCAGTGGCAGGCAAAGTCAGATATTATGCCGCTTGTCTCCATTGCGCTGGGTCCACAAAATGCCCACAGCAGGGGTGCTCCCCGGCTCAGGGCCCCGCTCCTCTAGGGAGGGCTGCAGACCTTTGGGCTGCTCCCGGGCGGCCATGAAGCTGGCAGCTTGTGAAGGCAGCGTTTTTTCTCTCCAGAGGGGAGTTTCTGCCTCTTCCACCTCGATTAGGATTGTCCTTTGATGCAGGAGTTTCTGTTATCCAGTTTTCAGTTCTGTCTCAGGGGTAATTTTTCCAAGAGTGGTTGTAAATTGGCTGTGTCCACGGGAGGAGGTGAGTTCAGAGTCTGCTTACACCGCCCTAAACTCTATTTTTTTAAAGCAAATATTTTTATTTATTTAAAAAGTCATAAAACATTGTCTGATCTCTGCAAAACCCATCTGGGGGCTGGATCTGGGCCATGTAGTCACCAGTTTGTAACCTCTTTGCCCAGATTGTTAACAATTCTGTATGGCAGAAGCAGTGAAAGACCATTTGACCAGAGAATCATCTTGCTTTTATATCACATCATCCAAGTGATGTAAGTATAAGCATTTTTGCTCAGATGAGCCCCATAGATGCTATATTCAAGAGAAAGGCTGCCTTAAAATTTGCAAAATATAGTTGTCAGACCTTGACACTACATGTATATTGAAGGAAGCCAGAATAGTTATTGCTAAAAACGCATTTCATTGACTATTCCATCTGCAAATGTTGTGCCATGATGACAGTCAATCAGGATAAATCACACAGCTTCTCAACTACTTCATCCATAAAGAAAACTGGTAATTAGAGTGTTGAAGTCAGCGAGGCTGAAATCAGATGCCCATAGCATCTGCATTTGTGTGATATGAGGCCTTAATGGTAGTCCATCAGAAATTTTAAAACAGCCAAATCAGCATTGTCCAGAACTGTCCCTGTGAATAGCATTTTCTATGATTTTCAAGGTCATATGAATAGTTAAGAACGCACTTCCTAATGCATTTATAAATTGTAGGGGCTTTCTGGAGGAAGTTTTAAATAACTTCTTTGTTGCTACTTGCAGTTTTGAAAACTCCAAATGTGAAATGCCAACTTCCTTGTTGGAAAATAGTTTCATATTGGTGCCGGTCAGTAGGATTTCCCATCTTGAATCTGTTACTTAATTACACTTTATTAATCTATTCTTTTTATTGCTTCATTGCAGGACTCACTCCATGTCCCGTTACTGGTGAAAGTCTTTACCTCTTGCCACAGACCCTGTTCTCATTACCCCTTTCCTGGACTTTTGCAGTAACTACTAATGATCTTGAAGCTTTCTAGCCTAGCTTTACTCTAAAACGTGTTGTTACTGTTTCTTTCTAAGGAAAAGGTTTATCATAGATTTTGGATTGAGGTCCAAACAATACAGCCTGATATTCATAATCCTTCATGCTCTCACCCTAACTTGCCATTCCAATATTATCTCTCAGTAGGCTCCCTTTCTGTTACCTTCTACTGCTGCTAAAATGAACTTACGAATTTGTTCATGGAAATACAGGTCTTTCTGTACCAACATAAGTGCCCCTACTGTCACCTATTAATTTTGGAAAAATCCTAGTAGATGCTTTGCTTGGTAGTATATGTAGAATTGTAAATTTTGTTTAAGTATTTTTTTTCTTGCTTCAAATATTTCTACTGCTATGTTCTCTCTTCTCTTTTTGGTATTTCGGTGTTGTATATGCTATACTTTTTGTAATTGCGCCACAGTTCTTGGATGTTCTTGGTTTTTTATTCTTTTTTTTCTTTGAATTCTATTTTGAGACATTTCTATTGATCTATCTTCAAGATCACTGATTCTTTCCTCAACTGTGTCCAGTCTACTGATAATCCCATCAAAGGCATTCTTCATTTCTGTTACAGTGTTTTTGATTTCTAACATTTTCTTTTGTTTCTTAGAGTTTCCATTGTTCTGCTGACATTACCCATGTGTCCTTACATGTTGTCTACTATTCCCATTAGAACCTCAACTTATTAATCATACTTATTTCAAATTCTCTGTCTCTGTCTTGATTTCAAATTCCAACATCAGAGTCATATCTGGGTCTTGTTCTAATGATTATTTTGTCTCTTCAGATTGTGGGGTTTTTTTTCTCCTTTGTCATGCCTTACAATATTTTGTAGAAAGCCAAACATGTTATATTGGGAACTGAGGTCAATCAGCCTTGTGTGTGAGGATTTATGGTGGTCTTACTAGGAGTGAGGCTATATTTAATGTTTGCTGTAGCTGTAGGTGCCAAAGGCTTCAAATTCAGCTTATTGCTTTGTTTTGTCTCCCCTCTGACTTGGGGCTTCCCTAAGTACTTCTTTTCAAAGAAAGGCTGTGTTTTGCAGCTCTTTCAGCTGTAATCCACTGTCATTATATTGAAGCCTTGTTGGTGTGGTGTGAAGGCGTAGGGGAAGGGGAGCATTATATAATCATCCAATTAAATTTGAGTGTTTGAATGGGCCTATATACAGGGCTGTGGCCTTGTTGGTGTAACTTTTTTCCCCCACTGCCCCATACTCCCTTCCCTGGCTGCAGCATTCCCACTCTAGTTCCTTAAAGCCTTGATTCCTTCTGACTGTGCTTTCCCCCACTTAGGTAAGACAGGAAGGCTAGGGAGAGCGTAAGTGGGAGAAATGCCTGCCGCCTTATTGAGATCAACTTTTAGCAAAGTCTTTTCCCCTGGAGAGTCAGCCTGTGTTATGGAGAAGGCTCTAGGCTATTCCCAGATTACTCTTCTCTTCCTCCTGCCAGAGCCATAGGGGTTCTTTCCAGATCTTCCCAGTGAGAACCAGGTGGAGTTTCTCAATATAAAACCCACTAAAGTGTGAGGGCCCCCAATAGTGCAGCCCTCAAAGGTTTCTCATTCTCTCACTAGTTCATACTCAACCTCTAGCAATTCGTCAAAATTACCTTCTAAGTCTTCCTACCAGTGTAGGGCTCCAACAGCTTTTGCTCCAAGTAAGCAAACCTCAGGTGTTCCTCTCTGGGTGTGCCTAATGTGTACAAGAAAAGTCACTGTGTTTCAATTTGTTCAACTTTTTCTTGTTGTAAGCCAGGTTTGATGGCTGAGCTCTCTACATGTGAGAGCTCAAAACAGAAGCCTAAGTTTTCTTTAAAATCAGAGTTGTTGTTTTTTTTTAATGTCTAGAAGATATAAAAGAGTTGAAATGTGTGCCAAGAGTGCCCTGGATGGGAGGATGGCAACCAGCGAAGGCAGTCTCCAGTCTTTCCAATTCTCCTGAGGGCCCAAAGGGTAAAATGACTTCCTCAAGTAATCACAGCCTTGCATAAAATTTGTACTCCATCAATGCTTGCTGAAGTTAATAGGGACAGAGTAGAGGCTTGAACCTGAAGCTACAATATTGCTTCTCTTAACACGTGGATGATTCACATGTGCCCAACATCAGTGGGCTTTTTGTGTAACTGTGATATCTTTGAGCTGATAACCTAAGTGGAAGTACTCCATTTGTTATCTATTCTGAGTCTTGACAATTTGCTACTCCATTATAAACTCTTTAAGAACAGCAGGGTCCATGTGACACAAAATAGGTATATTCGGATAAAGAGAGAGAAATTTTACTAAATGGCACACAAAAAGCTTAGCACTTAAAACTTTATACATTTAATATCCAAACAAGCCTATGAGATTGAAACCTTGTAAATCCTCCTTTCTCTCTTTGTGAGGGAGACAGGTGAGTCTGAGAGAGGCTAAGCAACATGGTCAAGAATTGAGTGAGTAGCAGTCAGTAGAAGCCAGGTCTGTCTCATTTGGAAGATCATAGGAACCCTTGCAAGACAGTGACTCTCACATTTTTGTGTTGTCTCCTCTCTTTGTTTCCTCCCCGTACCCCAATGACCACCCCGATCAGAGCCAGTATAGAGCCACAGATAGATAATCAGTTTCCTATTGCTGCTGCAACCATAAATTGCCATAAATTTAGTGGCTTAAACAACACAATTTTTTTTTTTTTTGTGAGGAAGATCAGCCCTGAGCTAAGATCCGTGCTAATCCTCCTCTTTTTGCTGAGGAAGACCGGCTCTGAGCTAACATCTATTGCCAATCCTCCTCCTTTTTTTTCCCCAAAGCCCCAGTAGATAGTTGTATGTCACAGTTGCACATCCTTCTAGTTGCTATATGTAGGACGTAGCCTCAGCATGGCCGGACAAGCAGTGCGTCTGCGCACGCCTGGGATCCGAACCTGGGCCGCCAGTAGCGAAGCATGCACACTTAACCGCTAAGCCATGGGCCGGCCCTACACACAAATTTTTTATCTTACAATTCTGGAGGTCAGAGTCAAAAATGGGTCTCAATGGGTTAAAATCAAGGTGTCTATAAACCTGAATTACTCCTGGAGGCTCTAAGGGAGAATCCATTTTGTTGCTTTTTCTAGCTTCTAGAGGTCATCTACATTCCTTACCTCACAGTCCTCTTCCTCCAACTGCAAAGCCAGCAAAGTTGGGCTGAATACTTTTCCTGCTGCTCTCTCTTTGGTTCTCCCTTTTCTGCCTCCCTTTCTACTTCTAGGAACCCCTGTGATTACATTGGGCTCACCTTGACAATCCAGGATAATCTCTTTATTTTAAGGTCAGCTGATTAGCACCCTTAATTCTCCTTTGCCATATAACGTAACATATTCAGTTTCTGAGGATTAGACCATGGACATCTTTAGGTGACCATTATTCTGCCTACCACAAATAGATAGATAGATAGATGGACATTCCTCCTTCAGTACATAGTTGAGGGAGCTGGGTGTATAATTGGGAAGACAGAAGCAACACTGCTAGAGATTAAGATGGTATAGAGCAATTAATTTATTAGCTTCAGGTTGTGGTCATTGGAATAGAGAGAAGTCACAGATCCAAGGAAGCCAGATACATCCAAGAAGGTTACACAGAACTGGGCAATAAAGAACTGGATAGGTATTGGATGAGGCAAGAAGGAACCCTCATGAAATGAGGAACAGAGTTAGGAAAGAAGTCGTGTGTGCAATGCCAGGATGGAACCAACTCTAATGGGCCAGAAGGTCATGTAGGTAGATAGTGAGAAAAATGTGACTAGAAAGAGTGCAATACAATTCTGGTCACTCTTTAAAGCTAGACAGGGAATTCTAATGGAATAATCATTTGAAACAAATCCAAGTACATGGTATATGAGTTTTCCTTGGGTTCAGAAAACATGTGGGCAATCAGGAGGCGATTGGTTAGAGCAATATCATATGACATTACCATGTTCGTAGGTCAAAAATTGTCACATATCAGCAGTTTCTTGTGGTTCACTCTAAAAGATCTGTAGAGGCTCATTATTACTCAGAAATATGGGGGAGGAGGCAGAGGATATTCAGCAATCGGCAAGTTGTTCTTTAAAATCACCACAAGAGGGTGGTAAGGAATTATACTTTGTATCTGCACACCAACAGAATGGTTGCCTTTTTCTTCATGCACAAAAATAATTATTAAAATGTATTATAAGATGGAGCGTTGGAAAATTTTTTCTTTCTCATTTGCATTTGTTAACTATAAAATATTTAAAATAGCATTGTTTGGCATCCTCAGAGTGTATTGGCTGCTAGCTAGATATCTTTGATGCAGAGAACACCGCTTATAAGCACATATCTCAGTCTTCCATGTGTGCCTGGACATACTTAAAATGCAACAGAGCCATACATAAATTATGAGCACCTCGTCACTGTCAAACTTCTAATCTGTGATGATGAATTAAATAGAATTTTAAATGGAGAAATCTCTATTTTAAATCCACATCCCCTTCTTGTTTATAAAATGAAATATTGAAGTGAATTTAAGGGAGTGGTCCTGTGGTTCATGCTCAAATGTTCGTCAAGCTCCTACTGTTTACCGTTCCCAGTGACCTTGATCAAATTGCTCAACTCAGCCGGGAACTGAATTGTGCGCTTAGAGGATAGAGGATTAAGCAGTGCCGCACGACATTTTTGGAGTCAGACACACCTACCACAACTTGCTATGGCATTGATACTCTGTTCCTTTTGAATTAAATGGAAATCTCCATTCTGCAAAGGGAAGGTCTCAGGGGCTTGAAAACAAGTTTATCCCATCCTTCTTGTATTGATTTCCTTTTCTTTCTTCACTTCTCTTCTTTATAAGTTAAAAATTCTCAAACTTTTTAATAGAGATATATTTAATTTCTCTAGAATTTTCTAACTGTTGTTTGTGCACCTGTGTGTGTGAGTGTGTCTGTGTGTGGGTCTATGTGCATGTTTGCATGAGTGTGTGTGTGTGTACGCGTGTGAATGCATGATGTATGTATGGGTGCTTACTTAATGCATGTGTGTGCATCTTTGTGTTAGTGTTGCTTTTGTGTCTGCATGTGTGGATTGTGTAAGTGTGTGGGTGTTGCATGTGTGAGTGTGTGTGCCTGTGTGAAGTACCTATGTGTGCGTGTGTGCATGCCATGGACGTGCATTGTGCCATATGCACTGGTGTACTTGCATTCACGTGTGTGAGTATGGGGTGTGCATTATACTGAGTTCATGTGTGATGTATGTGCACATACATGTGCTTGCATGTGTATGTTTGTGCATATGTATGTTCTTAATGTGTATGTGTATGTGCCTGTGTGTATATTTGTGGCATTTTGGTGGGTAGGTAGGGAGATTTCAAATTGTATTTGTGTGTGTGTGTGTGTATGTGCACATAAAGATAAGGAAGGAGACAAATTGTCATTAGAACCCTGTTCACAGGCAGATCCCTTTATCTGAACCAAGTGGAGGCAGTGTGCTGCTTGCACATATCTTTGAGTTCAACAAAGAAAAGCTTTGAAACCTAGTGGCTGGGACAACCACTGCCCTGGCCTTTCCCCTCTGCCCCCGTGATACTTCTTTTTACGGTGTTGCAAGGGAACCCAATTTAGGTCCCACCATCCCTCCTCTTAATTTTCATTTCTCCTGTGTAAAAGCTTTATACTTGAAATTAAGAGCACTTTAGAGCAAGAGCACAGGTGATTCATCAGGGAACGAGAACAGTGATTCATGTCTTCATTCTATAGCTTTGTCGTCTTACTTCCTTTGATATTTTAGTTTCTGCTCTTGGGTAATATCATAATGGACTTTGAGTATCTTGAGAAAAAAAGGTGTAAACTATCCTTTGAACTGATATTTTCTCTAATATGACCATTTCATTAACCTCAGAGGATTCTTTAAAAGAAATATTTTCAGCTAATGTTTTGAAAGCCGACTTTATGCCTGCCTTTAATGTAAACTCAGTATTCTTTGGCAAAAATACCAGAGTAGACTTTGCAAGTCCTAGTTTTCTTAGAAAAAGAAGGTTGCTCACCTTTGAGGTTGGTCTTGAAAATGTGTTCTCTGACTTTCTTAGCATTTGGTACTTAGTCAATTTTTTCTTTCTTTTCTGGTTAGGCTAGTTTTACAAGCTAGGGTTAGGCTAGTTTTAGAGTATTGTAAAAAGAACAATGATTTTGCAGTTGGAGAAGCCCAAGATCAAATCTGGGAGCAATTACATATCAAGTTAAACTCCTGGCCTTTACAACTATTTGTTCATGATGTCTTCTGAACATCTACAAAATTTTGGTTTATGCTATTCATAAGGAGTCAAGTTATATACTGTTTTATGTCCCCCCCCCCTTTTTTTTATACAGGAGTAGCTTTGGCTTCCTTTTTCACTGTATCCTGCATACCACTAAGTTATATAGTAAGTTTTCCAGAAACTTAGCGTCATTGAACTTTTATGAAGGAAATTTTCAAAAAACTGATAATTTTCAGACAGATTATATAATGTAGTTTTTAACTGATAATTTTAGACAGTTTATATAATGTAGATTTTCTGCATATGAACCAGAACACTTCAATTCCACATTATCAAAGATAGTAAACTTTCTGCTTTGAAAGAAGAACACTAAAGCTAGTGACTTTAAAAATATGTAGACTACGGGGGCCGGCCCCGTGGCTTAGCGGTTGAGTGTGTGCGCTCCGCTACTGGCGGCCTTGGTTCGGATCCCCGGCGCGCGCCGACGCACCGCTTCTCCGGCCATGCTGAGGCCGCGTCCCACATACAGCAACTAGAAGGGTGTGCAACTATGACATACAACTATCTACTGGGGCTTTGGGGAAAAAAAAAAAGGAGGAGGATTGGCAATAGATGTTAGCTCAGAGCCGGTCTTCCTCAGCAAAAAGAGAAGGATTAGCATGGATGTTAGCTCAGGGCTGATCTTCCTCACCAAAAAAAAAAAGAAAAAAAACGTATATAGACTGCATAAACAACTCTAGCAACATTTTTTTGGTAAATAATGTTCAGTACTTATTGGCATCAAAAGAGAGAAGATTTGAGTCGGTGAGATATGGCTCAACCACTAGCAGTTTCTAGAAATAGACAAGATTTTCAAATTATTGTTACTACTCCAAAGTATCATAGAAGTTCCAGTCATCTTTTAATTTATATTCAATAGGAATATGAGCTATCCCTTTGAAGGAAGTGCTGCCAGATTATGTTTCTTAGTTGACAATATCAAAACCAAGAGTTAGGATTGTGAATGACATAGTCGGGTCGATTGATCAACAGGACACCTCCATTATGAACTTGATTAGTTCTTCTTGATCCATGGCTACTCTCTCTGTTCTTCCGATCCCAATTCAGGATTTATCAGTGCACGTGTCCTCCACTTTAGATGAATTCATCTTTGATCTCATTTCCTTCTTACCCCAATTTCTGCCCTATAGCTAATCTGATAGCATGATCTCTACTACCTAAGAAGTTTGGGGGACACCTCCCAGACCTACATGTGTTTTCCAAACTCAGTTCGAGTCAACTGATGTTTGATCAGTTTCTTGAATGCAAAACACAGTTTAAGACTCTGAAAAATGACAATCTTTTCCCCTATACTTAATATAGTTATGAGCCCTTAGGTGTAACCAGAAAAACTAGATCTATGGCTTGTAATTAATTATGTCACCATAAGACTCAGCTGCTCAGTGTAGTACTCAAGTGCAAAAATAAAAACAAAATATTTTTAATAAAAGTCTGCATTCATTTCACTGCTCTTGAGATTGCTTGCTCTTACTATTTCATCTACATGTTTACACAGATTAGCTGATCAAAACAAGAGTCATAGTAAATTAGTCAGTGTTGTATGTTTTTGTGTTCATCCATTCATAGCTAATTCTATTGTAGTCATTACTGAGTCCAGATGGAACCATGACCTTGTAACACATTGAGTCCAATTTCTCAAGAGCCATACAATCTTCTCTAACTCAAATTCATTCTTCTACTTTGGGAATGGAAAAGACAATGGGAAATTATATTAGAAGATGTAACAATAAAGTTGGATAGCATTCCTGCTTGCAGAAATGTTCTGGGTAAGGACAAACACATTCAGTGTCATGAATAAGATGCAGAGAAAGGTGTGGAGACACCCATAGCTGCTTATTAAATACATGGGCACCTTGCTTGGCTTTTCTTCCTTTTTCCCACACCTGCTTCAACCTTATTCACTTTATGTCATTTATCTTAAACCAATTCTGTTTAATAAAAATCTATTGAACTGTCAAATGCCAGATGCTATAATAAGTTCTTTGTTGTTAGTACCAGTAAGTCAATTCTGACTCGTAGTGACTCTGTGCACAGCAGAGTGGAACTCTGCCTGGTCGTTTTGTACCATCCTCTCACCTTCCTCACCTATATCAGACAATGCTCTGCTGCTATTCATAGGGTTTTCATGGCCAGTATTTTCAGAAGTGGATGGCCAGGTCCTCTTCCTAGTCTGTCGTAGTCTGGAGGCTCTGATGAAATCTGTCCACCATGGATGACCCTGCTGTTATTTGAAATACCAGTGGCATAGCTTTCAGCACCACAGCAACACACAGCCACAAAAGTATGACAACTGCCACAGTGTGACAATTGACACATGGGTGCTGTGCTTCCCTGACTGGGAACTAAATGAGGGCCATGGTGGTGAAAGCGCCAAATCTTAATCACTAGACCATCAGGGCTGGCTATAATAAGTTCCAGGCAGCAGCTAATACAGTCTGGTGAATAGTAGTCACAATAAACAGTTGAGATCAACAATTGAGTGAAAAGCTGAATGAATAAATGCAGAATTTCTCAAACACGGACATGTTCTCCTATTTACCTTTCTCTGATTTCTGGGTATAGCTAACATTTACGGGCTCATAGTTGGACCTTTCATTGATGGTGCCATTTTTGCTGGCTCTCAGGACCCTTTCTGCCTGTGTAGCAGTCTGGTGCCTGCCTACTGTCCTCCTGAAATCTTCTACATCCCTGCTTGTATGGACCCTTGTTATTTGCATGGGCCCTTCTGCTTAGCTGGAATTCCACGCCGGGATCTTCTTGATCAAATGATTCTGTAGTCTCCAAAGTTATTGACCTCGAATTTAGGGCACATATATAAAAGCCTGAACCAATCATTTATTCAATTATTCCTTCATTTTTCAAGAAAAATAATGAGTATCTCCAAGTTCTAGCCCATGCTACACAAAGGGGATCTCACATTCAATAAAAAGCATTTCCTACCCAGAAAATGGACAGAAGGGCAAGGAAACTGGTAATTACCAAAAGACAGTCTGGCTTGAGCACTAAAAACCTATAATATATAAAAACCCATTTCTAAAGTCTCCAAAATGGCCGCATCTTTGAAAAATATCCAATGATCATTTTTGATGATGTCAGTGGGTATTTGCCAAAGAACATTCTAGTTTTTAGATGGACAAAATCTATTCTATTGAGTCAATATAGAATAAATTGCATCAAACAAAGGAATGGTAGTGATTGGGATTACAAGCATTAAAACAAAGTGGTATTTTAAGACATAAGTTAACTCAAACAAAGCTAGTAGCACCGACAAGAAGAAATTTCTAGAAGACCGGCTTAATTGGGGAGCTAATAATTATCTTAATTAGTTTATCAGCTTTTAAAATGGTGCCTCTAAAGGGATAATAGATGCTTCACAAGAGTTTGCTTTCCTCAATTGGTTTCATATAACTCCATTGAGGAGGTAGTGCCCTGTTAAAGGTCACACCAGCTATTGCCAGATGATCATAAATTCCAAATGAGTGCCTTCTAAATGAATGAAATTTTACTGCGAAATAATTCTGCTCATTTCTGCTAGGCTCCACAAATGCTTTGAAAAATTTCAGGAACCCAATCCTAATAAGCAACTAGGAGCTCAACTTCATTATGCAGTTAATGGTCACCAAGTTTTCCTGGGAGTGACATATAAAACCTCTCAGCTAAGCAAAATGAGGCAGATTAATGTTGCATAAAACACATACAGTCTGGATTACAAAATCACAAAAGCTATCTCTTGGATAGAAAAGCCATCCCTCTTCAGATGCCTGTAATTGCAAGAAAAATTTCCCCATGGCCTAATATTTCTTACTCTTATCAAAAGAAAATTCCACATAATAGAAGTAAACCTTAGTGTAGAGAAATTTTAGTAAACTTTGCTTGCTGGCTAGGAAACATAAGTATAAATGATCATTTTGATGAAGTCAATTGCATATGCATATTTTATCTTCAAAACTAAAGTAAGACTTTTCTCATAAGGCTCTCAAAATAAATTATGAGATTCATTGGACTTGAAAAATTAAAATAAAATCAATTGAAGCAAATAATTATTTTAAAGTAAAATACTGAAAATGGTTGATGTGTTTGCAATGTAAGTGTCCATATTGGAAGCTTGCTGCAATGGAATACCAGCTTGCCTGTCACTGATCTCCTTGTCTTCCCTCTCTACCTCTTCTACAATCCATCTCCTAATCCTCTTTAAATATAGTTTTTATCCTGTCGCTCTCCTACTAAAACTCTTTCAACTGTACTGAAGGGGCGTATTCTGAGCTTCCACTTGTGTACTTAACATATCTTTCCAAAGAGAGGATTGGTCTGGATAATGGACCTTTATGGGGTGAAAGGGGTAAGTGTAGATAATAAGGAATTGCGGTCCTATTTGGAATCCATGCAGAGTGACAGCTACTGCAACCTTAGCTTTCCCAGTCCCCAGTAACAGGAAGGGTAACTGGAAGGTGTGCAGGACAATGGCAGTAACAGCCTCCCCTCTCTTTTCACCGTCTCTGGGGAGGTGCTAACAAGCATGTAAATGCTCCCTGCAGGCAAGAAGCTGTAGGGGGTGAAGAGGCTGCAAGTCTTCAAAAATCCACAAATTGGATTACCAATTCTTAAATAATCAGGAGCTGGTCATTGTAACAAACCATGCCTTGAGGGCCAGAGTTCACATGCCACTCAAAGCAGGAGCGAAGAAAATGTTTGTACATCCATTCTTTGTGAGAGGCAGTATCGCGTGGTGTTAAGAGCATAGACTGCATTAACGCACTGTCTGGGTCTGAATTTTAGCTCCAACTTGAACTAGCTGTTTGGCTTTGGGCAAGTTATTTAAACTCTCTACTTCTTAGTTTCCTCGTCTGTTTAATGTTGACACTAATGCTACATCATAGTGAATATACGTTAAATTCTTAGAACAGAGCCTGGGACATAGTAAGCGGTATTTAATCATTTGTTATTATTGGAAAATATTTATTCGGTCCATACTTTATTACAAGAAGTGTGCTAGGAACTGGGGATAAAGTGGGGAGGGATTCAGATTTCCTGCCCTAAAGTTTTCTATTGTAATCAGGCCTTTACAATGCAAAGATGGTAAATATTATGATAGAGGAGAGTACAGGACGCTATGGAAGCACAGGGAAGGCATGCTGAATGCCGACATTAGGGAGGACTTCTTACAGGAAAGGACAGCTTGAATGTGACTGGAAGGGACAGGCAGATTCACCGTGATGCTAAGGAAGCTTCAGCTTTCCAACCTCTCCCTTGGGAAGATTCCTGGGAGGGCTGGGGGTACACCAGCTGGGGAGGAAAATCCAAGAGGCAGTCAGGTATCATTTCCACTCAACATGTTTCTATAAGTTGTCTAAGGAGATCCTGGAGGAGAGTGCCCTGAATCTGAAGTCTGCAGTGATTCCTTTTGATTTCTTTTCTCATTCTTAATCTGTATTTATTTCCAATATACCTTGTGTATATCTAATTTTATCTATTTTTTCTTAAAATAAGCCCCTCCAACCTATATAAGTCTCAGGTCCCACAAAATCTGTATCCACTTCTACCCAACAAACAAACAGAATTGAGCTAAGGTGAGGGTCCCAGGGGTTAAAGTTAGTAAACAAGCATTAGAAGAAGAGATAGTATGTTGGGCAAAAGCTCCAAGGTGAGACAGCCCAGAACTTGGGTAATGCCAAAGAATTCCAGATGTGTCTGTGGTAGGGCATTTAAAGTTAGCTTCCATTCCTAGTTTGTTGTTCAAGAACTTAATTGTGCAGAGATTTGGACCCTTGTTTTATTTGATGCGTCATTCACCTTATCTTGACTTCTTTCTTTCACTTTTGGAAGAGTCACGTGGAAAACACTCCAAGTCTGTGGTTCCATGTTTTGTACAAGGTGGTATCTTATATAAGCAGCACAGAGATTTAAAGAGACTGTGAGGAGGTCTCTCCTTAGATATCAATTGAACAAAAAAATCCTCCCCAGCTTTTTATATTGGACACCATGATAAGTAATCAAAGGATATATTTATGTGTATACAATATATACAATAGTGTACATATAATAATACTTCTGTGCCTAAGTAGCTCTTAAAATAGGCCAGAGTGAAATACTAGAAAAGCTCATTGTTCATATGGATCCATTATTTTCATTTATGCTTGTCACAGCTTTTTAAATACGGGAAATTTGGATGCATATGTTTTAGTCAGTAGACTACTGTTAAAAAACAAGACAACAGGCCCTAAATGAAGTCATTTGTGCTAAGCCCACATCACCAAACCAAGACTTGACTTAATTACAGTTTTGGCTCTCCCAGAAATGGAATCTTAAACCAGCCAATCAGGAATTGCCTGATCAGCACTAGTATGGTAATCTGCCTGATACACCCCTGCAGTCTCCTAAAGGAAAGTGACTTTGCCACAACCAATCCCCTTTTTTGCCTGTGTAACTTCCTCGTTCCCTCTCCCTTCTGCTTATAAAAGTCTTTCATTTTGTACAGCAACTTGGAGATCCTTTCTATCTGGTAGATTGGATGCTGCCCAATTCATGAATCATTGAATAAAAGCTTTAGATCTTTAAAGTTTACTCAGATGAATTTTGTTTTTTAACACTACCTAATGTATAAAATTACTTTTTAAAAGAACAAGGAAAAATAATATGCAAATACCAAAATTCTTGTAATGGGGTAAACTTCAAAGGAAGAAATCCAGCATATTGAATTTGAACACTTTCAGAACAATATGTTCTAGTCACAGATGTTACACATTTCATTTTCCTAAGAGGGAAAAAGAGAAGGAATGAGAAAAACAAACTAGGGCCGGCCCCGTGGCTTAGCGTGCGCCGGATCCCGGGCGCGCACCGACGCCCTGCTTCTCCGGCCATGCTGAGGCCGAGTCCCACATACAGCAACTAGCAGGATGTGCAACTACGACATACAACTATCTACTGGGGCTTTGGGGGAATAAAAGGAGGAGGATTGGCAACAGATGTTAGCTCAGAGCTGGTCTTCCTCACAAAAAAAATAAGGAAAAACAAACTAACAGATGTCATGGAATTATAAATCAGTAAAGGTTATTCTGTGCTGTGCTTTTAAATCTCGAGTTATTCCACTGAAATATAACGTACCACTTCTTACAGCAGTGTAGCCTGAGATCAGCCAGAGTCAGGTACTCTCAGAGGCCATACACATTCTCCATCAATTATAGAGAGACCAATAACCTCTTTCCTTTCAAATGAGCTTGAGAAAAATTGGGTTGTTTTCCCAAAATGGAGGAAGTAGATGAGAATTGCTCATTCTCTGAAAAGGAATCATGTTAATGAAATGACAAAGAGAGCTTTGTTCATTTAAATACCATAAGGTCCATCAGAATTGGTAATAGACCACATAATTGTCTCTTTTATATCTCAGTCAAATCTTTGCTAAGGGGCTGGTCTCTCCAGTCCTCCAAATGAGAAAGAAAACTGGAAGGAATTCAGTTTCTTGATATTTAAAATCCTCCCCAAGGGCACATGGACTTAATAAAGACCACAAAAATCAATTATCACCTTAATATAATTCTTTGAATTATAAAACAAACAAGTAGAAATAACATATATCAGACAAAATATTGTTACTATAAAAAAAGGTGATGCTTATATATATATATTTTACTTAACTGTGGTTTTCCAATTAGTTTACAATGACTATATATATTACTTGGTTAATTACTTTTTTTAATTGAGATAACATTGGATAATGAATGTATTATCAATTCATAAAACTCCATATAATGTTTGACAACATCTATGTCAGTATATATGCAAAAATAGAATGGAAATAAATCATACTTATATCTCTATGTATTGAAATTTTTATTTATACTTTTCTATATTTTGTATATTTTCCATAATAACCTTATATTCTTTTTGTTTTATGGGATAGCTCTGATTTAATTTTAAAATTTAGAACATCAACAATATTATTCATTAGAATATATACCAGGAAAAAGACTAATCATTTTTTAGTGGAATATTCCTAAGTGCTGTTTCATGGCATCAAGTGTGGTAACTCGACTGGCATGAGAAGGTTCACCCAGGTTATTTTTTTAATGATCTAACCACAGGGTGAATTGGTTCATGGAAATTAATTGGGAGCACCTGTTCCAAGGTAGCTTTCTGACAGAGGAACATCAATCTTACCATTGCATGTAATTCTTCTTCTAAAGAGACAGGAAATATTTCTTTTTGATGAAGTCAACATATTTCGCCATGGAACCAGATCTTTCTTTCCAACAGCCTCCTCTAGTGCTTCTAGCATCATGTGACAAAGGGATGGGTCGATCAAAGTATTTTTAAATTTCAATTGGGCAGCATTGTTGAGGAAATCCATTCAGAACCTGCAGGTGTATCCCCTGCATTTGAAGTGGGCCTGTGGGATTCAGATGTGATAATGGCAAAGTGGATAAGTGACAGCTCTGGGCATCAGTTTCGAGGACGTGCTTAGCTGAATGTAGAAATCAAATGGAATAAAACAAATAGCACTTTGTGGATCCTCTTCTTTCAAGCTTGAATTGTTCCTTGGTCTTCTGTGCTTCCTGAAAGAAGGCAAAAGGTCAACTGGTAACCTTTTATTGCCCTCAGAGTTGGGTGATTTTCTTCTCAGTTTATACAATCGCTCTCATACTATATATACACAGTTCTAAAAGACTTAGTTAGCAGTCTAAAACTACCTGGTTATTTCACTGATGCTGAAATGTTCTCTGCCACCTTCACCAATGAACAGAATTAAAAAACTATGCAGCTCACTCAATACCTTTGACAGATCTGAAATCGCAGTCTAACTGATGAGCTTGGCAGCTTCAGGTTCAGTTTCCTCATTTGTAAAATGAGACAGTGAGACTAGAATGTCTCCACAGCCTTCCCAGCTTTCCATTGTATAAGGTATGCTTTTGACTCGTATACTGTGATTGCGCAAATTCTGCTAGATGGAGGCATCCTTGCAGTCTTAAGAGGCAGAGACAACTGGGCTCAAATTCTGACTACTCCACATAGCAGCGGTGTGACTGGGCAATTTATTTGAGTTTCCTCATCTGTTAGTGAAGATAGCAATTCTCATCTCATAGGGTCATTATGAGAATCAAGTAAGATATTGTTGATAAGTCTCAGCATAAAAGAAACGCTCAACTGATAACTTATGATTTATTCTTATTATGTTTTATCATATCATTGATTCTTAACTTTGCTGAGTATCAATCTCCTTGTCTATAAAGTGAGAAGAATAATGATTTTCCCCTAGGGTTATTGTGACGATTAAATTAAATGAGCTAACTCTGTATGTACTAAGTACTTAAACGAGAGCTGCTTTATGTTATTATCATGACTATTATTTGAGGACTTTCAAACGTCAGCATTTCCCAAAGTTTGGTCTAGGTGCTATCATTTGTATATGGAAGGAAAAAGCCAGTGACTCTAAATATTAATGGTGCCATGCTTACGTAATATGAATAATGCCTACCAAAAGATACCTGTATCATCAAATTTTTCTTGTAATACATTTATTAAATTAAAAGAGGTGAGCCATTTTGGACAAAAATATTAAGGAAGTAATGGTTCCAGTAGGGCAGGGGAGTGGTAAAATTGATTGGTTCTTTCATCCATCCCCTAAGTGCCAACAATGTACCATTGCTGTGTAACAACTTGCCTTTCTGACAATCATATTTACCACCTCAAAACTGCATCCCAGATTTCACAGGATGGCATGACATTGCCTTAATCTTCAAGCTGAGCTACTTATTTTATTGCCACAACAACACAGACCCTGGTAATGAGGCTGAAATGGCCAATAAGTAGATTCCCAACATCACATTCTAATAAAGATCAAAATGAGGGAACATGCCAATTATTCCTCACTTTTCTACATCCGGGCATGATGGGGGAATGCAGACTTATTTCAAGCAAAGAAATCAAATCCAATCAATGTACCAAAACTGCTGACCAGACTTCCATACAAGGGAAGGCTTAGAAGATTATGGCCTTTGACTAGGGGAGCCTTATAATCTTTGTCACCACTGAGCTTCGTTTACTATCTAGGAGAAAAGAAAGAGTTAAGATAAAAGGAAATGCTATCCTGATATTAGATGAAATAAGTGAGTTTTACTAAGGAAAACAATACACGGGGTAGTTATAATGGCTTTTTGCTTCAGTGAAAGGTAAACCATAGCACATTTTTCATTAAGGGAATGAATTACAATTGCCTATCATTACAAGAGTAAACAGGGTGGGCAGGATTTTGACACTGTTTGTGAACAAATAGACACAGAGCAAAGTCTTGTAGGCGTTCTCTTGCCGGCTCCTTTGTCTGAAACAGCACAGCACAGCTTGTCTTCTGCACGGTGACAAAGAAGCAGAGGAAAGCTCTCAGCAAAAATGCAGACTTCGGTTACAGCATCATTTGACTTTGCTTCTTGAGATATCCTTTTGTGAAAACGTCCCTGCAATTCGGCACCACATCGGTAAAAGAAAACCCATGGACACGTAAACCAAATCTATATCCATGCAGCTATATGCGTAGCTGTGAAAACTTGCTAAATGCGTTCAAGAAACATCTTGATGTAAATTAAGCTAAACTTCCTCTATGGATATTATCAATTATTCATGATATAAATTATGCAGCAGAGCTGACAGTACTTGATAGAACATACAGAATGAAATATGGGTATATACATGTACCCGCAGATATTTATACACATATATATACATGTTCCTGCATATGCATCCATACGCATGTTCATGCATATATATACACACACACATACATGTGTATCTACACATATTCATGCATATACACACATACTCATGTATATTCATGCTTACGCACACGCACATACACAAATGAGGCAAGCTGGTAGAGTGAAAGAGCACTGAACTGTGAGTCTGGAGACCTGGATTTGAGCTACTTTGTGTGAATCACTCATTCCTGCTCTCAGGGCCTCCAAGGCCTTGGTATTTGGACCATTGGCCCTTTTAGTTGTAAAATCCTTTCATTCTGCATCCCCAGCTCCTATTTTACCAGATGTGGTACAGATGTCTTATTTAGGATGAGCCAAAGTCATGAAGCTTGGGGACCTATGTGTGTTGATTTGGAGGAGTGAAAAAGGTGGTCCTCATTAGCATCTACTCATATTTCAGACCTCCTCTGGGCCACGTCTGTGGCCTTTTTGCATCTGATCGTTGCTAGAAAATGATAGAAAAGTGATCCCAGTTATTTTGTGTGCCTTGTACTTCTATTTTAAGGCCCACCCAGCAGAGAGCTGGCGGCTCATTTGATTTAAGCAGGAGTAGAAGACTAAATAGTTAATTATTTTATTAAGTATAAAAGAGGCAAATGTTAGATGGTTTCTATAGTATTTTCTATTTTCCCTCTACTCTAACTGTTAACAGAAGAAGTTCTAACTGAAATTTCCCAACAGAAGTCTCCTTTCTTACGGCTCAACCTAAGAGCAAATGTCTCCATTTATTTGTTATTTTTTGTTGATATCATTGTCATTATTATTATTATTACTTGTTTGGATATTGCCTAGCATTTATTGAAGCCTTGTTATAAGAGAATACCTAAATTTTGTTATTTATCTTATACAATTTTCATAAGTAACCTATTATTATTATCTCAATTTTAGAGATGAGGAAACTTGACTCAGATATGTTCAGTAACTTGTCCAAGGTCACACAGCTAGTGTGTGCCAGAGCTGAGATTTGAATATGAGGAATCTGTCTGTAGAACCTGTGTTGTTAACCAGTATGCTACACGGCCACCGCTGAAATATTTGCAGCAGGACTATGATAAGCAGCAGGGAGCTCTAACTCAAACACATAAGAGCACCTGCAAATACAAAGTCATCTTTTAATACCGTATTTCCACACACTGGGACTCCTTGACAAATACGACAAAGCGTGACCTTGCACTAATTATTTAATTCTCTCTGCTTCCAATTCTTCAACACTAAAATAGTTATAATAACAGTTACTTACCTCACAGAATTGTTGCAAGAGTTGTAGAGACAGTTCACATAAAATACTTAGTACTTTGTCTAGCACGTAGTTGGTGCTCAGTTAAGATAAGTTAGTAGTAGCAGCAGGAGCATAGTATCCTAGAAGAAAGAATTTAGATTTTGATAATAGAGAGGACTGAGTTTGAATCCTGGATTTGACACATGTGTGTTTCAACAACCTCTCTAGCCTTGCTGGAATATCGTTATCTGTTTTGTAAGGTTATCATATATACAATAATCCTACAAAACCCTATATATAATATATATATAATAACCCTTTGTATGTTATTAATATAACATATTGCATACATGTATATATATAATAACCCTACAAAACAAATATATGTATATATTTGTATATTTGTCTCTGTGTTATGTGTATACATACATACATATATACATATGTATGGGGGGGTGTATAATACACACAGATACTATACACACAGGGAGAGAAAAAGATAAAGAGAGAATATTAATATTGAATAACTGCTGAGACTCACTTGCTTCTCACTTGAAACTGAGGAATCCAACTTATATACACAAAAAAATATAGATACAAATGTGTTAGATCAATAGTTATAAAAGGTTAAAATAGGAAACAACCTAAATACTCAATAATAGGGAATTGTTAAATGAATACTAATATACCAATATGATCGAAAGTTATACAGCCATTAAAATCATGTTTTGGTGGAATATTTATTTACTACCTGAAAAATCTTTACAGCATGTTTTTAAGTGAAGAAATCAGGCTAAAGACAAGATTATGTAACAAAATCCCAATATAGAAAAAAAGTGTGTAAAAGATAGGGATAAATATATACAATAGGAAGGTCTCAGAATAAGATGTTAACAGTGGTTATTTTTGCAAGTTGTCATTACCAGCAATCTTTATTTTCTGTGTTCATTTGGTGTGTGATTTGTATAATATTTCACATTAACATAGATTATGTTTGTAATAATAATAATAATTATTATAACTAATAAATGTTATTTTATAAAGTAAAAAATGACTCTGTTTTGGGGAAAATCTCCTAATTACCTTCCTCTCCAGTCCAGTCCTTGAGTTCTGCTCCAGTCAGACGCACCCCCACACAAACAGGTACAGCATTGTCATCACCTCTATCTGCTTCTGCTCTTCTGTCTGCCCAGCCACATACTTCTCTTGAAGGTTCTGTCTATGCTGGCTTTCCAAAGTAGCTTCTTCCATCTCAGGTCATTGCTGATACTTGACCTTCCACTTTCCAATCTGTCCTTTCCAATATACCAGTGTTTAATTTTTCTATTGTGTACATTTAAATGTACATGAGCTTCCACTGTCTTCTTTTAGGACAGGGCTGCATCTTCTTTCCTTTGTGTCTCTCAGCGGTGTCTCATAGAGAGCTTGAGACCATGTTATTAGGTGGACATGGACACTGATGTTTGGCCAGCCTTGTTTCTTCCTCTGTCAAGACTCCAAGCTCTAAATCTTTCACCAGATTGGAAACATGTAGCAAAGCAATGCTGTGAGTCACACAGTCCCCCTCCTTATTTCATGAATTTAATGCTGCCACCAGGCAACAATGAATCTTTCACCTGGGGCAAAGAATGAGAATTAAGGGACATTTGTAATCCAAAGATCAATGCTACCCCTACAATACATCTACTTGCAGTTGAGTCATTCTCTTTACTGGTGCTTTTTAAAGTGCACTGGGCACACAGTAAAGGGGAGCAGGCATGGATTATGATGGAATCTGTTACTGTTTTATGTATATGTATCTTTACAAAATAAGAATGTCAACTCCTGAAGCACAGTATCCACACAGAGGTGGTGTGGCAGTATGTCCAAGGTCTTTGCGTCTAGGGTCAAGCAAATTAACTGCAAGACTTTGGGGATGTTATACTCTTGATTTTTCATTTCGTCATCTTTAAAATGGAGATAATAATACATTCTGTAAGGTATCTTTTTAAGGACTAAATGAAATAAGATTTTAAAATGCTTACTGCAGTGTCCGGCACACATAGTAAGATCATTGATTGTTAACTGTTAGGGTAGGCCAAAAAATGGCCTCCCAAAAACATATGTCCAAGTCCTAATCCCTGGGACTTGTGAATATTACCCTATATGGTAAAAGAGGGAACATCATTTTATAGGGCAAAAGATGTGATTAAATTAAGGATCTTGAGAGGAGGCATTTATCCTAGATTATCCCAGTGGGCCTAAATGTAATCACATGTATCCTTATAAGAAAAAGGCAAAGGGAGTTCAGAGACAGACATACAAAGAAAAAGACAGACAGAAGAGGAGAAGGTGATATGAGGGTGGAGACGGAGATTGGAGTGATTTGTCCTCAAGCCCAGGAATCTCCGCAGCCACCAGAAGCTGATGAGGCAAGGAGCAGGGTTCTCCCCTAGAGCCTCCAGAGGGAGCGCAGCCCTGCCGACACCTTGATTTCAGCTCAGTGAAATCGATTTTGGATTTCTGTCCTTCAGAACTATGAGAGAATAAATTTCTGTTTTTTTAAGCCACCAAATGTGTGGTAATTTTTTACAGTGGCAATAAGAAACTAAAACATATTTTTATACCTGCTGTAATAAATTCCTAAAAATGAGGAAGTGACTTTGGAATTGGGTAATGGATAGAGGCTAGAAGAATTTGGAGAAGCATGATAGCAAATGCCTAGATTTCCTAGAACAAACTGTTGGTAGAAATATGAACATTAAAGGAGATACTGATGAGAGCTCAGAAGGAAGTGAGGACCATGTTATCAGAAAATGAAGGACAGAGTATCCTTATTATATAGTGACAGAAAATTTGGCTGAATTGTGTCCTGTTGTGCCAAAAGCAGAACTTATAGGGGCCAGCCTGGTATCGTAGTGGTTAAGTTCGCATGCTCCACTTTGGCAGCCCGGGGTTTGTGGGTTCAGATCCTGACCATGGAACTACACACCACTCATCAATCCATGCTGTGGCAGCCTCCCACATACAAAAACAGAGGAGGATTGGCACAGATGTTAGCTCAGGGACAATCTTCCTAAAGCACAAAGGGGAGGATTGGCAATGGATGTTAGCTCAGGGCCAATCTTCCTCACCAAAAAAAAAATTAAAAAAAAAAAAAGTAGAGCTTATAAGCAATGAACTTTGATATTTATCTGAGGAGATTTCCGAGCAAAATGTCAAAGGTACAGCCTGATTTCTTCTTGTTGCCAATGGTAAAAATCCAAGAGGAAAGAGATAAATTGAGAAAGGAAATGTTAAGCAGAAAGGAACCAGAATTTAATAACTTTTTAGAAAATCACAGCCAATCCAGATTGCAAAAAAAGCTAAAATTAATGAATTCATTGTTAGGAAAGCGTGTTCTCAATAGAAGGCCAAGGATGTGCTGGACAATTTGATAAAGGGACTATGAGTGTGTGACTCATGGAAGCACTTAACCATCACAGCAGAAGCTAGGAATAGAGATGAGGTTATCCAGGAAAGATCTGTGGAGGATGCTCTTGCCTTATGGTGTGACAACCTATGACATACATGAAAGACCCACAAGGTTTTTCTGAGAATATTATATCAGCAAAAGCAGAAACATTGCCAGACTGGAAAGAAAGGGACAGAGATGAGACAAAATGAAAGAAGACTGTTAGACTTCTGGGATTCTACAGGCAGGAAACAGATTGATAGAGCTCCTCACTGAAAACGTGTATTACACTTCAAGAAAAAGGAGGAATGACTCCTAGGACAGAGACTTGGGTCCAAATTGGGTGCCCAGGGCAGAGACACAGGCCCAGAGGGTGTAGCTTCAAGCAACAGACGATTATTATCAGGCCTTGAAATCTAATGAAATTTGCCTGCTGGATTTTGAACTTGCTTGGGATCAGTGACCTCTTTATTCCTTCCATTTTCTCCCTTTTAGAATGGGAACATCTATAATTGTTATCCTATGCCAGTTTCACCATTGTATTTTGGAGGCAGATAACTTTTTTTTTAGGTTTTACAGGTCCACAGAAGAAGAGGAATTTTGCCCCAGGATGAATCATCCCCAGAGTCTCATCCATACCTGATTTAGATGACTTAGGTGATAAGATTCGGAACTTTTGGGCTGATGATGTTTTGATGACATTTTGGACTTTAGCTGATGCTGTAATGGGTTGAGACTTTGGGGGATGTTGGGATGGGGAGAATATATTTTGCATGTGGGATGAACAGTAATTTTTAGGGGCCAGAGGGCAGACTCTGCTAGACTGATAATGACTTCCCAAAAAGATATGACATCCCATGTCCTAATCCCCAGAACCTGAGAATATCACCTCAAGCTAATTTGTGTGATTAAATTAGAAATCTTGAGGAGTTTATCATAGATTATCTGGGTGGACCTTAAGTGCAATCATGTATTCTTATAAAAGAAAGAAAGAGGAAATTGGAGATAGATGCAGAGAAGAGAAGACAACACAGAAAAGAAGGCGATGTGAAGAGAGAGGCAGAGATTGGAGTGATGTGACTACAAGGCAAGGAATGCCAAGTATTGATGGCAGCTACCAAAGGCTAGGAGATAGACATGCAACAGATTGTCCCCAAGAGCCTCTGGAGGGGGTGTGGCCCTGCCAACACTTTGATTTCAGACTTCCAACCTCCAGAATTGTGAGAGAATCAATTTGTGTTGTTTTAAGCCACCAAGTTTGTGGTACTTTGTTACAGCAGCCTAGGAAAAAAATACGACTGTTTTACTTTGCAATCACCAGAGAGTGGAAAAGACCAGGGTAAGCATAAAGTCTTATTGATAATGTCTTTATGTCCTTATGGTGTAATTCATTTCTGAGGATATTGTGTATGTTCAGTAAACACTTTTTGACTTAAATGAAAGTCCCCAAAATGTGCAAATACGTTTCATGGACCTTTCCAAAATAGTCTCAAAGGCCACATTTCAAAAGGTCACTTTCTTCCCAAATACTCTTTTCCAAACACTCATTTCAAGTAAACAATGCTCCAAACACAAGTTTAAAAATGCAATTTGATTGATGGCTCGTCAGCAGCAAAGAGCCACTTTCAAAACCACATATTTACATGGTCAATACCCAAATTAAACATGAGATTTCCCTGAAGTCATTCTATGAACTTGCTAAAATGAAAGCCACTTTTACACTCCATTTCGGGGAAGGAGATCACCCAACCCCCAAAACACTTTTCAAGTTATTCAAGGCATAAAAAAATTCTTTGTTTGGGTTGGTTAGACTGGATTCAGAATTGCGATAAACCCCTTGCCTGATAGCAGAATGTTGACTGAAGCTCTCTGCCTTCCACCAGAGGGAGGAGAAAGCCTTGTCAAAACCCACAAGGAATCTTTTTCTTGTTTTTAATCATCTCAAACGCTGCTGAATAGTTTATCTCTCACAGGAGCAGCCTTCTTTGTTCTCCCTGTTATGAAATGAAGGGGAGGAGGAGAGCAGTCTGCTCTCAGCCAGAAGCAAACGCAGTTTTGTGAGATAACCAGGGGAATTGAACCTTCCTCTACACCTAGTGAAACACCGTGTCTGGGGAACTGCTCCACCCCGGGCGTGTTGCCTTCATCTGACTCTGTGCCAAGGTCCTGAATAAGCCTTAATGGGTAACCCAAAGCCAAGCAGAGAAAATTACTGAAATCCAGGAGGAATTGATTCATGAGGACCAGTTAGGTAAACTAAATATTGCATCCAAATGGTGCATAGCCAAGTTTTGAAAAACATCAGCATGAATTAGAAGGGTGTCAATGGTGAAACTCACAAGGTATAGACAGAATGCAGTGTGAATACTCAAAATATTAAGAAAATATTTTAAAGAAGCAGACTAACTGGCAGTAATAGAAAAGTTGACTTGGTAAAACTTTAGTCTCTCTCTTTTTTAAGTTTGTAGATTTTGGTTGCTAGTTTCTGGTTAAAATATGTAGGCAACAACATATTATTATACATTAGGAGGATACATTACCAAATTTGTAGCAAGTACTCTATATACTCTATGCCAGATACTACTTTAAATATTTTATATTTATTTCTAATATCCCTACAAGATAAAGTCAGATGTAGAAATTGAAATAGAAAAATTAAAATACTTGCTTCAAATCACACAGCTCATAATTGTTGGAGCCAAGATATGAATTCAGGTCCACCATCCTTCTGTTAGATCATGCTGCTGCTCTTTAGTCAAATTCTCAAAATTCTACTCTTCACCAAAACTAACACTTCCTCTTTAATGTTACAGGTCTGATAATGAGACTCTTACCAGCACTCTTTTCAGATGTAGGTGGGGTAAAATAATAAAGCAGTTAAATTAAGCAAGACTTTATGCAATATTTTAAAGAGAGATTTTCTCAGCACCTATTATCTCTAGTTACCTCCTTCAACTTTTTAAGGATTATATGTTCTGTTCTCCACAGGTCTGAAGAAACTGAAATTTTATAAATTGAAGGCACTTCTTCAATTTATAAGAGCCAAAGAATATAAATTGATGATATTGAATAACAGGGGAAAATTAAGGACAATTTATGGTCAAGAATCCATTATCTTTGGCAATACAATATTAAAGACAGTAGATTTCGCTAGGGTATTGAAGCCCTCTTCCCTGCAAAAAAATGCAGACTCTGCAAAGGCGATGTGTTTTCAGAAAAGGGTATACAATACAGACCCTTTATTCAGTTTAAAAAAATAAGATATTGCAAGGATAATCACTAAAAAGGACAGAAATTGCTAAATACTCAAACAATGAGTTTCTTGATAAGTATTCGAAGGAGGAAAGGAAAAGCCAGTTGAGATGAAGCTATTAAACAATGCCATTTGGCAGTGCAATTCCAGGGAGTCCCATTCATTTTGAGTTTCAAGTTGTGCCTTGTTTCAAGGGCATGCCTTGTTTGTAGTTCACAATATGAATGGTGCCCTCTGGAGTTGTGCAATGGGGCAACCCTGTAACTATGTTGCTTTGGGAACAATGTCTCATAATAGCTGGTAGGAAAGAGCCAGCATGGTATTTAGAAATGTCACTGTGTGTCCTTGCTTAATTCTTTTACTTATGTGGGCCTCAGTGTACAGAAAATTGAGAGATTAGATCAGGTGAATTTTGTGATAATCTCTAGGGACATTAATTCACATTTGTGTTTACAAATCTCTTTTCACAAACACAACCTCATTTGATGTTAATAAGATATAAAATGAAGTGTTATTGTATCAATCTTAGTATTATCATAATCTTTTATTTCAGATGCAGAAACTGAAGTTCAGCAATTTTAACCAACTTGTCTCTGATGAGAGAACTAGCAACTACTGGTGGCCAAGATACGAATTCCCAACATCAAACTCTGTGCAGAAGGGGATGATATCTAGAAAATAGATGGAGGATTGATGGGGCATTCACATATTCTCTCCATGACCTGTTTGCAGGTATATTCTAAGAACATTCCTGTTTCACAATGCAGAGAAATACTTATCCACTCATTAACCAGGGAGGATTTTTGTGTGTGTATGTGAGGAAGATAGGACATGAGCTAACATCCGTGACCATCTTCCTCTACTTTGTATGCAGGATGCCTGCCACAGCATGGCTCGATGGTGCGTAGGTCCATGCCCGGAATCTAAACCTGCGAACCCCTGGCTGCCAAAGCAGAGCACGCGAACTTAACCACTGCACCCCCGGGCCGGCCCCATGGAGGATTTTTTTTAAAGGCCCTTGAATTAGTGCTATCTAAATGTTTGCTAGCAAATTTATAATAGGATTTCTCGTGCCCCTACATCCATAAGGATTTTATAATGATTGCATAAACAACAAATACACCAAGGCTAGTGTAAAGCCTTAGTAAAAATATCAAAGCAATTTAGACAGAAAAAAACATACCTTAAAGTGCACTTTTCACTTTTCTCTAAATAAGTCCAATTTGCCTTTGGTATCTCAGCATACACATTATAAAATTTGGAAGCCATATGAAACAGAGCCCAAGTGCTTGGAGAGGTAGCCAATCTTATTTAGTTGAAAGAACATAAGCACTTATAGCCACCATACCTTAATTTAAATTGGTGGGAGGCCCTTTAACATCTGTGGGTTTTTGAACGAGTGATTTAGCCCCTATGTGGCTCAGTTTCTTCAGCCATGAGTTGGAGATAGTATCTATCTCAGACAATTGTGATGATGAAGTGGGATAAGTGTGTAAAGTATCTGATATAGCGTGGCAAATGGTGATCTCTGAATTAGGAGTAGTCGTTTTTATTAATACTAGAAGTTCTATAAGGAGATCTTTAAACCGCATGTTCATCTATTACCTTTCAAGTAATGGTAAAAAAATTTCCATTTGGCATTTACTACCATAAACGCACGTTTCCCATGTGACCACATATAATGCTGACTAAGTATTCCATGTTGCAGATTATTCTTGTAAAAATATGAGACAGCTAATTTAAATTCATCTATTGATTATGCATGTGGAGACAAGGTTTATTAAAATTATGCGATTGATTTAATTATATCAATTTGCGTTTGGGGACCTGTGGTCGATAAATTAGATCCGCTGCTTCTCCTCTTCCTTTGTGAGTTTGATGGGCTTTGATCAATAACCCGGAGGCAGCTCTCCTTTAACACACGTACACGCTCAACATAAACTGAACTGAATGACATGGACGTTAATAAAACTTTCCTGGCTCTCCAAGCTGCGATTTTGTTTAAAAATGAATGGACATAAATGTCATCTCATTTGCCAAATATAATTTAATCATGAAGTATATTATAGTTATTGAAAGCTATGCACTCACGTGAGAATGATCTGGGCTTACATCCCACTTTGCTGTTTTTTGGTTGTATGTCCTGACACAAGTTACGGATCTTCTCCAAGCTTCTGCCTGCTCATCGGTCTATTAGTCAGTAATAATACCTAACTCATAACTTTGTTTGGAGGATTAAATGAAATAAATAATATATTTTCATCAAAAAAACTAGCACGGCAGTCGGGGGCCAGCCCCATGGCCTAGTGGTTGGGTTCGGCGCACTCTGCTTTGGCCACCTGGGTTCATGGGTACAGATCCCGGGCGCGGACCTATACCACTCTTCAGCCATGCTGTGGTGGCATCCCACATAGAAAATAGAGGAAGATTGGCACAGATATTAGCTCAGGGCAAATCTTCCTTAAACAACAACAACAACAAAAAATATTAGCACAGTATCTGGCATGTAGTAATGCCTCAATAATTGTTGCTTTTGTTATGGTTATTATTATATTTATTGTTCCATGATTTTGAAATACTTAGCAAATGTCTTTAGAGAATTTCTGAAAAAAGTCTTCCAGGTAAGAATTTTTATATTCTAGATAATGAACTTTTATGATCGAGGATGTTTTTAGAGTATATAAAATTAGCACAGTCGTTTTTAGTTGCTGCTTCTTTTTAGCTTAGAACATTACCCAAACCAACAACAAACAGAGTAATCAAAGCCAAAGTGGCCCCATAAATTCAGAAAAATAGTTGTCACATTCTTGAAAGCATTTTATTGAAGCAAAATATTTGTAGCCAATTGTTATGAAGACGTCGATAAAACACCAGGCAGAAAAAAAGATAAAAATAAGTGCTTTGCACACGATTGCTTCCCCAGTTCATAGTTAAAGAAAAGCTGGAGGTTGCTAAGAGCAGAAAGTAGAGGCATCTAACGTTGCCGACACGACTCATTTTGGCAGCTTTTCAGTCTCAAAATGCTGCTTGTGTCCTTGGCAGAGATGGGAATATTATGAGTTGAGAGTGCATTGGAATTATGAAATTTGAGTTTTTCGTACAAATATAAGGAATTTGCTGAGGGCAAGTAAGGAGAAGGCCAACTTCAATTGTGCAAATCCTCTGGCCACCAAGCTTCAACAAATAGAAACAAGTACAAGCACAGGAAGTCATTTCCCGAGCACAAGGGTAATTGCACTGAAAGAGAATTTGTGTTTCAGTAGCTCATGCCCAGTGGTTCTGAGGGTAAATAGAATCAATAATACTAGCAACATAGTAAGTGCTAAATGAGTGCTTAGTGACTTGAAAACAGACTAGAAAGCCAGTCATCAAGACGTATTCGAGAACCAGGCAGGGGAGAGAAAAATCAGATCACCGGTGAAGCACAAGTTGCAATTATATCTCTTTAGTTGACTTGACATTCAATTTATTTTTCAAATTATAATGCAGTATGTTTCCTCAGTGTAAAATTGGAAAATGCAGAAAAGAAAAAAATGATTTAAAAGATAGTAATATATAATTTCTCACCTGGCTTAGCCGCTTGCTAGCCTCCTGAGCTCAAGTGAGTTAATTAAGCCTTTTTAAGCCTCAGTTTATTCATGTGTACTATCATAATGCCTTTTTCTTAGTGTTTCTTTTTCTTTTACTTTCTTTCTTTCTTTTTTTTTTTGCTGAGGGAGATTTGCTCTGAACTAACATCTGTGCCAATCTTCCTCTATTTTTGTATGTGGGTCGCCGCCACAGCGTGGCCCCCGACAAGTGGTGTAGGTCCACGCCTGGGAACCAAACCTGGGCCACCAAAGCAGAGCACGCTGAGCTTAAGCACTAGGCCACAGGGTTCTTCACACTTCTTCTTAGTGTTTTGATGGGGATAAATGAGATAATATATAGGCTTAACACAACACCTGGAACATAATAATTGAGTATCAAAACTGATAGATTTAACAATAAAATATTATAGTTTACAAATGTACGTCTAGTCTTTTTTTCATCATATGGGTACCAGCAAGTTTCAGAGTTCATTTCTTGAATATACACTTTTACATCCTGCTTTTCCCCTTTTTATCAAAAGCACTTTCAAACATCAACAAAACCTCTTCGTAAATATCTCATTGAATGGTTACCTAATTTCCCACCATAAGAATTTACCAACCTTTCAATTTTTTTTTCACTGAAGTATAACTGACATACAACATTGTATTAGTTTCAGGTGTGCAACATAATGATTTGATATTTGTATATACTACGAAGTGATCATCACAGTAAGTCAAGTTAAGCTCTGTCACCATACATAGTTACAGAATTTTTGTGTGTGTGTAAAAAGGTCTTTCAAGATTTACTCTCTTAGCAATTTTCAAATATGCAATACAGTATTATTAACTATAGTTCCTCGCTGTACGTTACATCCCCATGACTTATTATTTGTAACTAGAAGTTTGTATCATTTGACTGCCTTCACCCATTTTTCCTACCCTCAACACCCTGCCTCTGGCAACCACCAATCTGTTCTCTATACCTATGAGCCTGTTTTTTTAATTATTTTTTGGATTCTACATGTAAGTAAGATCATATAGTATACGTCTTTCTCTGTCTGACTTGTTTCACTTAGCGTAATGCCCTCAAGATTCATCCATATTGTCACAAATGACAAGATTTCATTCTTTTCTGTGGCTGAATAATATTTCATTGTATATATATATATATATATATATATATATATATGCCACATTTTCTTTATTCATTCATCTATCGATGGATGCTTAGGTTGTTTCCATCTCTTGGCTATTGTAAATAATGCTGCAATGAACATGGAGGTGCATATATGTGTTCAAGTTAGTGTTTTTGTTTTCTTTGGATAAATACCCCAGACGTGGAAAGTCTGGATCATATGGTAGTTCTATTTTTAATTTTCTGAGGAACCTCCATACTGTTTTCCAAAGTGGCTGCACCAATTTACATTCCCACCAACAGTGCACAAGTGTTCCCTTTTCTCCACACCCTCGCCAGCACTTGTTATTTCTTATCGTTTTTATAATAGCCATTCTAACAGGTGTGAGGTGATATCTCATTGTGGTTTTGACTTGCATTTCCCTGATGATTAGTGATGTTGAGCATCTTTTCATGTACCAGCCTTTCTTGAATTATCGCCTATTGATGGAACTATAGGTTGTTTCCTCTCAACTCTCTTATAAGTAAGATTATATGAAGATTTGTCCATCAACTTTCCATTAATGATTCTTCTAATACCCTGAACCTCATCCCTCTACTTCCTCTGCTCCATTCACCTCCATCCATTCCATTTTAGCCACATATCATGGCCACACCACTTAAAACACTTTTTTTCTTGTGATGAGAACTTTTAAGATCTATTGTCCTAGCGAATTTCAAATATGCGATGTATTTTTAACTATAGTCACCATGCTGACTATTACACCCCCATGACTTATTTATTTTATAACTGGAAGTTTGTACCTTGTTCATCTTTATATAACCAGCCTCTACTATGCTATGTGCCTGGTACACTTTGTCACATTTAATAATTATTTTTTAAAATAAATGAAGAAATATCCGTTGGCCAGATTTCTATAGAAATTCTGTAGACAAACCAATAAACAAACAAACAAAAAAATCCCATCTCAGCCATGTTTAAATCTGAATAAAATAAGAAATACCAGGCATGTTTTAATATTCACGAAATGTTAGCTCTCTTCCTATATAGCCCTCACCAACTTGCAAATGGCCAGAACACCTAGTAAATCAGCCTTCAACTTGATAGAGGATGAATTAGAGAGAATGGATTTCAAGAGATGAAGTGAGGGCGATCATAGCAATCTTCAGAGTACTAAGGTGATTTGTAGGTACAGACTTCTTCTAGATTACCTGCCATCGAATTTCAACTAGGCCCCTTATAATATTCCTGCCAGAGAAAAACACCACAGTTCTGGATGCACTGTCAATACTGAATTCCACTCAGAAATGTGGCTTTGAAAAATACACACATCTTCAACCGTATTGACTCAGGTGGCTGTATCGAGAGAATTGCCTTTTTGCATGGAGCTCTGCTTTTCTTGAATAAAGCATGTATGTATTATGTTTACATTAGGATTCTTTTTTTCAAAAAAATTAGGTTCAGCTTATCTCTTCCAAAGAATTACTTTCTGCAGGTTGCAGTGTTGTATTGGTTTTGATTTGTCGTGTTCTGTTATTAATAGTAACTTAAAAAGGAGAAAAATCAATATTGAACGTTGGCCATTGTCAAACCACTATATATTGTCCACCTCATTAAAATCAGACCACAGAGACTATAATGGACTCTAGTTTCAGGAGTTCACCATCAGGCAAGGAAGCGTTTTTGTTCTGGGGTCAAAAAATTTCATTCACGCTGCAAATCACTTTGCTTCCAGCCACTGTGTGAAAGGCTGTGTATGTTTACCAAGGATTTTTGGATGGCTCCTGCTATCCGTGTATGTGCCAGAATCTTTGAAGAGAGCATTGTTCTTGTGCAGTGAATTCCAGTCCAGGACAGAGAAGAACATTCCTTCTCAAACAACTCCATTAGAACCAAGCCTGCAGTGTAGTATCCTTACACTGGGTATTTGGTTGAGCTTTGCTATCTATTTGTGTTTCTGTGTGTTTCTTCATCCTGAAGTTTTATAATTCAGCCCCAGAGATAACCTGTTCCATTGCTCATGAGTGAAAATGTGTCAAAAGGCTGTTGTGGTTTCAAAGCTTCCATATCTTTCTCAGACAAAGTTTCACTCCAGCCTTCTCTGTTGTTTTCATTCAGAGAGCCTCAAGTTGGGTGCCAATTAAACCTGAGAGGACATTACAGGGTTCAGAGAGGCAACCATTTTCACTGTCTTTGTAAACACATGTGAGTTTCATGGTAAATGGGAAAGCTCATGGAGCATTTTCTACTGGACCATCCGGAAGGGGCTGGTCCAGCTTCCTTGGCCACAGATTTTACCAGTTGCTTCCAATAAGGAATCATTTTGTGATTTTTCCAGAATCTGAAACCCTCCATCACTTTGAATCTGGCTTTTCAATGTCTTTTTGCAAGGCTTGCCAAGAGTGAACTTGTGTGTAGAGAGCCAGTGTTTCATTTGCAATTGAAAGAGACAACCCTCTCATTGAATGTGGTCTTTAAAAGGAAGGGAAAGAGCAACAGGAAAGAGAAAGGAAAAGGCAGAAGCTGGAAAGGAAGAAACTCAAGGAAGTCAGTCCCTTTAGCTTTAGCTTTTAGCTTTGCGTAGATATTGTGAATGGCTTTATTCTTGGATTGTTATTGTTTCTTAAATGCCCTGCTTAGTGCCTGTCATGGACCACTTGGCTCATGATTGTGGGTGGCTGGAAGTCAAAGTTGTAAACCAGGTCATTTGAACTCAGAATGTAGCCAGTGGCTCTTTCACATTTGTAAACAAGAATACTGCTAGCCTCCCCACCACGCTAGCATAGGGTCTGACCGTTCGTGGATCACAGGAAGGAAGTCTGACTTCTCAAAAGAGAAGCCAGAATAATTTTGACATAAAAGACTTTGCCAAAAAAGCTCTGGGCAGAGGCAGGAATACTCAATGCAGGAGAAAGCAGAGTGCATGCCAATGGTAGAAATACGAGGAACTTGAAGGTAAGAAAGGAGATTTGGGGGGGCAAGGTTTAGGGTGGGGAGGAGGAACATACAAAGCCACATTAAGGCAATAAATGTATAGAGCAAACAGATCATGTCTATCTGGAGAAGTAACATGTCCTCTTTCCCCAAATGCGTAGCTAGGATGGGTGGAGCCTTTCCAACAATTTTTAAGATTAAACCACCATAAAAAGACACTAGGGGAAGGGGAGACAAGAAGACATGAAGGGAAAGTACTCATAGGGAGGCACATTTCTTAAAAGCAGTTTAATCGTCACCCAACCAGAGAAGCAGGTGCTGGTTTGGCCCTGCCCCTAATTACCCAGATATTAGAACCTGATTGTTAACTGAGGTGATGCATTTAGGTAATGTGTGTATAAAGAGCGCTGGACTCAGGAGGAGGGCGGAGGTCTGAGGATGGTGACTGCCCTGTCCTTAACCAGCTGCAAGGCTTGGGCCCAAACACTTCACCCTCTGAGCCTCAGGATCGGTGCCTCCTGAGAAACGTGGTATGTTGGTAAGAAAGCTTTGAGCTTCTTTCCAACTATAAGCCAGACCAGACCAACTGAGTTAACATCCTGACTCATACACTCAACGGTTGTGTGATCTCAGGCAGATTATTTCAACTCTCTGAGCCCAATTTCCTCCTCTTTGGAGGAAGATAATATGGCCTGCTTTTCAGGAATGGGTTGGAAGGATTAAAAAAGAATGCACAGTGTCTGGTACAAGGTAGAGGATACGTAAATGATAGTTATTATCTGTCTAATGAAGGGCTCAATGATTTTTGTGGTTCCTTCTAGCCCCAAGAATTTTCTCATTCCCTGGATCATTATTAATGATTTTAAAATTTTGAATATGTGCATATCCACTATGATTATATACCACCTACTTATTTCTTCATATCTTTAAATAGACTGTTTTCCTTTTGCTGTTTTCACCAATTTCAAAAAAGGAGAAAGAAGAGAATCACTGGGCCACATTAAAACAATTTGCCCTGAGAGAAATTGTTTCCCTAACGGGGACTTGCCAGAATATTTCCACTGTGTGTTTGCACCTTCGCAAATGATCCAAGATAAAGTGCCTTCTCTCTCTCGGGATGTGACTTTACAATCCAATTATTTTTACCGTCAGGAAGCATTTTCTTCATTTCTAGTCAAAATTTACCTTAATTTCAGCTGGTGCCATGCTAAATAATTTACTCCTCTCTTTGATTTGCTGGATGTACATATACCAAACAGGTTTTCATTTATTCTGTGTGCGTGTGTGTGTGTGTGGCCAGTTGAAGGCGTTCCTTTAATTAACAGCCCCCTTACCAAAAATATACTTGTGCTCTTGCCTTCAGCAATTGCTTTACTCCTTTGCAAGTGAGAATGTGTGCATTAACTAGATGCAACTAACACAGTACTCACTCAACCAAAATCCTTGAATTTTAGGCTTTGAGGAACAAGAAATATATAAAGATAAAAATGGAAGATATGAGGGAATTATTTAAAAGGACAAGAAAATCTTCCCAGGTTCACCCAGTTATCAGTAAAGCGACATTATATACATAGTCCCTGGTCACTCAAGTGTCACCAGGACCATCTATATCTATATTTATAAAACATACTCTAAGGTCCTGCAAGATCTTGGCAAAAAATATCTTAAATAAACAAATAGTAAATCATATTTACTCTACTGTGCCTCCCAATATGAGAAGGAGGCTAATACGATTTGGAAATAATTTTTAAAACCAGGGTGGAAATTAAAGCACTTTGTTGCTTTGATTTTCAGCTTGATTTCTAGTTAACCAAAATGATTTTTCCTGAATACTTAATTTTTACCATTTTGGTTTTTTGAGATGTATCAATTAGAGTTCTTCTGATTCCAATGACAATTGAAAGGGGAATAAAAAATAGGAAAAATTATGATTTCATATAATTGGAGGTTAAGGGTAGGACAGGCTTCAGGCTTGGTGGAGTGAATGACTCAACAATGCCGTCAAAAACAGGTTTTTTCCATCTCCCTGTGTTGGTTACATCTTCTGACTGGCTGCACCATGGCTCAAGTAATTCAAGGGATTCCATCCCAAAAAAGGCAATTTCAAGAAGAAAAAGAGAGATTGTCTTTCTTAGCAGCAAGTATATTTTCACAGAAAACTTCTGAAGCCTCACTGGCATGAGTTGAGTCGTATGCCTGCTCCTGAACCAATAACTGGTGAGGGACACAGAATTACCTTAAAACCAGTCAGGCTCAGACCTGAGTTTGTGGCTGTGTGGGAACGGGATGGGTAACTTACAATACTGTAGTTGTGTCAAGAGAAAAAGATTGGGAAATGTATACTGGATGGACATCCAACAGTGTCTGATATAACAGGATTCTTTGAATTTAACTTGATATCCTCAACAAAAACATAAAAATAAATAATGTTTTGCATATTCCAAACAAATATCCACACAGTGTAGAGGTTTAAATCATTTGGGAGGATTCTGGTTTGTAAAGTATCTAGTACTGTTCTTGCTCTTGTTGTTGTCATTGCTGAGTTTTTGTTTATTGCTTTTTTCTTTTTCTTTCTTTTTCCTTTTGTTTAAAAACTAGAGTTCACTAAGCTTATAACTTTTCAAGTTCTCCAGCACCTTTTAATATAAGCACAGTGTTAGGGTGTACTCCTGCAGTAATTCAGAACACCTGGAATGTGGGCTTGGCAACAGTTTATATAAAAAGGAATTCCTTCAGGAAGTGATGTGCAAAGAACAAGGAACAGCACGGAAGCCCACAGAGTACCCTAAGTTCCGTGCTCCAGCATCATGCTTAGAACAGGTGTGGTTTCACTTCATTCTCTGAAATAAGAGATTTAGTTATGGTTTGATAGAGGAGTGTGGACCCAGGAAACCACGTGTTTACTTGTGGGAGGGGTGTGGGTGGGTATGCTTTCCTCCATTGCGGGGAAGACTCTATATTTCCCTTCTAATTGAAGAATCAGGGGTTATCCGTTGCTGCATCACCACTGCCTTTTCCTAGGTCCAGTGTATATATTGGTAGTGGGCATTTGCTTTCAGTATATTTTCTAAACTTACTGAACCAAGGACCCTCTATCACTACCCATTGTTTCCTGTTGAATTGTCAGCTTTTGCTTCACATACTTAGCCAAGGAAACAGAAAGTACACCAAAGCCTGTGAACAGATCTGAAACTATTCTTGGCAATGAAAAACTGGGTCTACTACTGTGTGACAACTCTAGGTAGCTGAAATATGATATTGTGCTATTCTTGTATGTTTCCATTAGAGGGGAAGAGACATTTATTAAAGCAGTTAATAGGAGCTAGGCTCTATGTTAAGCATTTTAAAAAGAGCATCTTATATAATTGTTTCATTGACTCTCAGAGTTAGTATCAGACTGCTTGGGGCCCACCAAATACTTATTCTTCCCTTTTTCCTTTCTAACAAAATCTATGTGCCCAGCTAACAGCACTTACTTCCCCAATACATTTGCTGTTAGGTGGCCATGATCACAGAGTTCTTGCCGGCCAGACATAATGAGAAATCTACTAGGGGGTTCAGGAAAGGCTACTGCTTTCTTGATACGAGCCCCACCTCTTCTAGCTCCCTTTATGTCCATTTACCCTCCCCATTTACGATATAATTGTCTTAAATATTTCCTCTACATACATTTAGAACCATATCAGGTAGTGTCATAATTTTTCTTTCAACCATCAACCATACTTTAGAAAACTCAAAAGGAGAACAAAAGTCTCATGTATTCATCCATATTTGTGCTGACCATGTCTTTCCTTCCTTCCTGATGTAACAAGAGTCATTCTTTCATTGTTTCCTTTGTGTTTAGAGAACTTTCTTTAGCCATTCTTCTAGGGTAGGTCTGATGGTGACAAATTCTCTTAGTTTTCCATTATCTGAAAATGTCTTGATTTCTCCTTCCTTCTCAGGATATTTTCACTGCTTATAGGATTCTGGATTGACAATTCTTTTAAGGACTAGAAAAATATTTTGTCATTTCTTTCTGGCATCCATGACCTCTGATGAGAAGTTATCATTGCAGTTGTCTTCCTCTGTAAGTAAATGTGCCATTTTTCTCTGGCTGCTATCGAGATTTTTTTCTTTGACTTCAATTTTCAGAAGTTTAGTTACGTTATATCTTGGATAGTTCAGCATCAAATTAGCTTCCTGAATCTCTAGGTTTATGTCTCCTGCCAAACTTGGCAAGTTTTCAGCCATTCTTTCTATAAGTACTTTTTCAACTTTGCCTTCTTTCTCATCTCCTTCTGGTACTTTGATGACGTGAATGCTCAATGTTTAGTTATAGTCCAGCGGTTCCCTAAGGTTCTCTTCATTTTTGTTCAGTCTCTTTTCTCTCTGTTGTTCAAATTGGGTAATTTCTTTTATTCCATCTCTCAGTTCACTGATCTGTCCGCTTTCTGCTCCTTTCTGCTATGGAGCCCATCCACTGAGCATTTTATTTCAGTTATTGCATTCTTCAATTCTAAAATTTCTGTTTGGTTCTTCTTTATAACCTCTATTTTTTGCTGAGGCTTTCGATTCTTCATTTGTTTCATGTATGTTTGTGATTGCTCACTGAAGCATTTTTATCATGGCAGCTTTAAAATCTTTGTCTGATAATTCTAACGTCTCTTCTCATCCCGGTAGTAGCATCTATTGGTTTTCTTTTTTTCATTTTGTTTGAAATCTTGGTACTTAGTATGATGAGTGACTTTTTTATGAAAACTGGGATATTTTCACTGTATGTTATAAGACTCTGGATCTTATTTAAACTTTCTGCTTTAGCCAACTTTCTCTGACATCCCTCTGGCAAGTCTGGGAAGAGGAGGACATTGTCCCATTACTGCCAAGTAGAGGTAGAAGTCCAAGCTTCCCACTAGTTTCTGTTGATACCAGAGGAGTAGAGCTCCCCACTGCTGCTGGGTTGGGGTGGGAGATCTGGTTTCCTATGTGGTCTCCACTGACACCGAGGAGGCAGAAGCCTCATTACTTGCCTGTGGAGATAAAAGTCCCGGCTCCCCATTTGGCCTTTTTTGACACTACCCAGCAGGAGTGTCGGGGTTCCTCATTACAGCCTTATAAAGGTGGAAGCCTAGGGTCCCTTTTTGCCCTCTGCTGTTAGGGATGGGGCCACAGCTCTTTTTGTAGTGGAGCAGAGTGGAGCAGTGATTACTGTATAGAAGTTTTCTATCTTGCTAGGCTGCTCCTTTCCTGGAACTTTGGCTAGAGCAAGTAATCTTTTGTTTTGGCTTTTTTGGTCTACAGTCATTGGCGTTTCCAGGTTGCCAGCTTCTTCAGCTCCAGATCTGGGGTATATGAGGCAAAAGGAAAACCCGAGAAACTCATCACCCTGTCATTCCTTGGCCCTTGAAGTCCTCAGGCAATCTGCATTCTTCTCTCCTCCTTTCAGAGTTTTCTTATGTTTATTTTATATATAATGTCCATGGTTTTTATGTCCATGGTGAGAAGGATAGGGAAAAGTATTTCTGTTCCATATTTCTGGAAGCAGAAGCCACTTAAGAATATATGTATTAATAAACATCCCATGATTCTGAGGCAGGTGTCCAGGGGCCACACTTTGAGGAACATTTTATAGATAATGAAACTAAGGCCCAGAGAGACGAACTCAAAGGCACAGTTGTCAAATACTCGGTTGCACAACATGAAGTCTAAATTAGGACCCATGTCTCCTGGCTTCCCTTTCAGTGCCATTTCCTCCTTGTGACATTAAATAAAGTGGCTAAGAATACCAAAAGGAATTAATGTACCAATTTCACTGATATTCATGGAGATCAAATAGTTTGCCTAAAGGTAATGCATGGGCTTAAAGAAAAGTGGGAGCAGCATGTTTCTAATTCCTTTGCTTCCCACAAGCTGCAATGTAATTTCTACTGAGCAAGATTCCAGGCCAATGCTCCAAGATGGGGCATTGGCTGCACATGGAAGAATTGTTCTTGGAAATAAAAGTCTATGCAGTATATTGAGGGTGCCGCACACAGCCTGGAGAGTCTGACTCACACACAGTGAAGCTTTTCCAGTTATGTTAATACTCATTTGGCAGCTGCCTGTATAATTGCCTAAGTCAGTTGGTAGACATGCAGGAAATGTTAATTCTCTGCAAATATAGTTATTCATAACTCGGTGTCATTTGTATCACCCTCAATAGAGACAGCTCTTCAGATGTCACTGGCATTGGGGGCAGGAGGTCTGTATTTAGTCAGCTTTGGGGAGCCCTTGAACTCCCTAAAGGGAAGTCTGGAGGGACAGGAAACGGCATGAGACCAAAGGCAGCATACAAACGCATCTAATGAAATACGGGCATCCTTCAGTGGCTGCCTTTCATTTGACTGGCCCCATGCACAGGTTGTACCAGATGGCACTCTCATGGTTTCCATCAATGTGGAAATGTGATGAAAAAGGGGAGGAGAAAAATGGATGAGAAAAATAACACCAATCTGCACAGCTGAAAATAATTATGATTACGTAGTTAATGACCCAGGGAATTAGACAAAGCCAAACTCATTGGAACTCAGGCTACATGCAGACAAATGTCACAGCTTAATGACAAAAGATAAATTGCTTTATCTCCTACATAGTAACTGATGATGGGGTATAATGATTCTTCTTTCTGAATCCTTATCCTAGAATAAAGTCATAGGGAGACCCATGTACTGAGTACCTTTTCATTTTGAGAGAGAATTGAGCTAGCAATAGTCTTGGACTATTAAAAAGTCAAGAAACTTCAGTAAATATTATATTAATATTCATTTTGACTTGTAGGAGTGGTAGGCAGCAATCCATAGGATGTTGGCAATAGCCTTTCTGCCACTAAAATATAGATTATGTATTCCTTGGAGGGAAGGGTCAAATTTTACACTTCTTTTGTGGTCATTTAAAAGCATTTATTGAGATTCTGTCATGTATGTGACCCTGCTTAACAACCTATGTTGGAAAAATGAAAAAGACACTACCCCTGCCCACCCTGGAGGTGCTCACAGAAGAGTACACTTTGTAAATATTGATTCGGAGTGGATAGTGATTGCTATTCCCTACACAGACCCTGCCGAGGTTGGTGGAATTCTCACTGCCTTCTATGAAAGCTGTGAAAGCTGAAATTCAAATGCTGGTGGTTCAAGTATTCATTCTTTAATTCATTCACTCAGTCATTCAGCAAATCTTTCCTGAAAACCTATTGTGTTCCGGGCACTATGCTTGGTTTAAATTGGTGAACAACATCTTAATATTAATATTAAACTCTAATATATGAATATATGATATGTTAAGCTATGATCTGTTTTAAAAAATTGTGCAGGGAGAGTCACAGTCTCAATGCTTAGAAATCGGTAGTAGAATTATTGACTATTAGAAAGGTTTATGAGAAAAGGAGAGATGAGTGTCTCAACTCATGTATTAGCCAGTTAGGAAAAAAATGTGAAGCAGATGCCATTAATATTGTAAATCTTAAAAAGCAGGTTTACAAAAAATGCATTAGGGAAGTGGATATCTCAGAAGTTTGGCAGTGAAAGACCAAACATTTTAAGTCCATGTAATTGGTTGAAATCCAGCCAAAACTGATAACAAATGCAACTCTTCCCATCTGCTGGTTTATGTAAATGAGTTGGTGATCTCATTTAGTTTGCTAGGAGACAGGTGTCTCTATTGCTAAAGCAGCTATTCGATTGGCACCCAGCCCCAGTCTCAGGCAGTCTTGAATTTAGCAGTGTGGTAGGACTCGGCTTACAATATGGTTCTATGAATCTCAGGACAAGAGAGTAAGACCAGTACTGAAAATCACTGTGGGCTTGTATCCAGTCTGTCAGGGGACTGGATCAGCCATGGCAGGTAAACTCAAAACTGCTGTGCATCTATTCTCCACCTGACTCTCCAGAGTTGAAGATCTGCCAGGCAGAGAGCTCTGACAGAATTTTTTGCTAAAGAATATCAAACCTAAATACCAATACCCAGCCTGGTTGGATAAGACCTTATTTCTTTCGTGACTTTTCATCCATATTCCAGATAACAAGGGAATGCAAGTATTTTTTAAAACACTTGTAGGGATAAAATATCACAGGTAGAATATCATAGGAAAAACTAACTTTTAGTGTGCATCTATTATTGGTAAGTAGAGAAGTGGAGAAAAGTACAGACTGTGAAGATAGTCTGTTTGGGTTCAAATCCTCTCATTATCACTGATGAGCTGTGTAAACCTGAGAAAGTTACTTAACCTTTCTGGTCCTCATTTCTCCCATCTATAAAATGAAGATAAAAATATTGCGAAGTTGACAGGGATGTTATGAGGGTTGAATGAGTTAACGCATGCAATGTACTTAGAATAGTGTCTGGCACATAATGAGTGTTCTGTACAAGTTATCTCATATGACTGTGTGCCAAGAACTGTGCCAATTCAATGAAACACCCCCTCATATTATTTAACTCTGACATCAATTCTTTGACACAGGAATTATGTGCTACCACTTTACAGATGAGGACACTAGCTGCAGAATGGCAAATGGCAGAGAGGAATGAAAGTGGCTTATTGAGTCTGTTTAATGCCAAACCAAGATTTTTCTACTGTAGTTAGTTGCTTGAGATCACACAGCTCAGTAGTAGAAGAGAACAGGGACTGTAACCCAAGATTTCTGGTTCTCAGTTGAATATACCTTTCATACATTACGTGAACTGTAATCAGAGAAACACAGTAATTTCCAATTCTTGATTTTGTTAGTGCAGAGGGCTAAAGCAAGGGCCAGGGAAATTTAAATTTTCTTTCATCAAAAAAAAATATTAATTGCTATTATGTAGCAAGTATGGTGATAAATCCTAGAGTCAGAATGGTAAACAATACAGACAAGGTGATTACTGGAAAATTTCTAATAAATTTTAATTACTGAGATTATTTTTTCTTTCACAATTTTCACCAAATTGTGAAATTGGTTCTGATTCTGGAGGCTTTTACTTATAGACAAAAAATTATACTTGTCCATAACTATTTGATAGCAACGATGACCACAATCTTTAAAAAATTATTATTCAAGGCATTTGAAGGAAGAGATTGTTTTCATTATTATTCTGTTGGACACTGCTCATTAAGATCTGTGCATGCTCATGATCACTCACAAATGAGTAGACTATCAAGTGGTGCTAGGGCTGATATCTCTATAACTCTAAGAGCTTCTGAAAGAGGTAGACCATAATGAAGGCATTCATTAGAGATCTATGAACCAGCGAGGTGGCACACACTGAAGTTCCCCCATCATCATTCATACTAATCTGATTAACTCTCCCAGTCTCATTTCCAGAGTGCAGGGATCAGGAATTTTGGCAACCATCTGGGTAACAGAAGTCGCTCCCCGAGGATCTTGTAAATTTCTGCCCATATGTTCTCTGTAAAATTGCATTGCCTACAGCTTTCTTCCCACAGCTCACGTCTGCGAAGATGACCAACCAACCAGATCTTGTGACAGGGCCCTTCAGCCTTCCAGGAATATGGCAATGTTATTCATATTGTCATCCCTCACCTGGACATATCCATGATTTTTATTGATAATATGAGCACTGAGAATAATAACAAATATATTAGATATGAGAAGATATTGTATGACACTGAACTTGCAATACAAAGAGCCATTAAAAAATGAAATTGTCTCATAAGACACACCAAAAGATAGTACCCCCTTGTATCTTACAGAACAACACCTGGGAAGCAGGCTTTAGGAACATGGAGTCTGATGTAATTCTTTCCGACTGGGGAAGCTCCAGGGAGAAAGAGAGATACAACATTGGTTTATTTGGATTATCCTACCAATGCCATTTTTAACAAGTTCAAACTAAAGCTTGATTCATAGAATTATGATAACAATCCTGGGCAGGGCTTTCCCTTATCTGATTTCCTGAAATCCCAAGACAGCCTGTGGTAGGAACTTCTTATTCTTGTCAGCGGCTTTCATCAGCTGAATAATAAACGAAGGTTTCCCTCTTTTTAATAACTCAAAGGACCATGTGCTTAGAGATTCCGCATGCTACCCTTTTCTCTAGTTTTCAGTCTGAGCTAGAATATTCATCTCTCTGCATTCATCAGAAAATATATGAAGGATGTTTGATTGTGGGGGTAAACATTAAATATTTAGTTCACTCTCAAGAGTGGGAGGAAATGATGCAAACCTCTCTCTGACTAGGAATATTCCTATTCTTCTAAAGATTCCATCCACAACCTCACTGTTGAAAGGGAGAACCACACAAATATCAGGTGTAGAGCCATTACGATCTACCTGCTGTGCTCAGGCAACCAGAAACCCAAGTGTGACAAGGTGAGAATGGGCAAAACCTGACTTCACAACACTTTGATCCCTTGATGAAGAAATATGTCATAGAAACTAGATTGTGTCTGCCGAAGCTCAAACTCGCCTAAACCATTGAAATTCTCCTCCTAACAGTATCTAAAACTACTTTGGGAAATGCATGGATATCAGATTGTGTGATTTTCTCATTGGGGCCAGATGCCAGACCACACACATAAGGGCGAGGGTGGGGCATCCTCAGGAAGAAATAGTTCCATTGGCAGTCATCCTACAGACATGTGGGTCATGGGGCAGGACATAAACTCATTCAACTTTAGAATTAAACAATTTACAATCTTCTTTACTTTGTGGGGCTAGGGGTCAGTTTGGCCCAAACTTCAAGGCCCAGGGATAACCAGTGATTCCACTGGTGGATATAAACTACTTCTTGCCAAGTAGACAGTTTGGGATAAAACAAGAACATGGGTGGGTAAGGGATCCTGAGGTTCTGCTTTAGTCTGTGCACAAACTTTGTTAATCAAACTATACCTAATTAATTTGCCAGATTTGCCCATGCCATGCTTCTCTTCTATAAAGCATAGTCCCTGATACCCACAGCTAGAGTGAGCAACCAGCGTGGTTGCCCAAAACTGTCCTGGTTTTAGCACTGAAAGTCCTGAATCCCAAGAAACCATCGGTCCTGGGAAAACCCAGATATTTGGTCACACGTCTACTCATAACACACTGAATTTGAGTACCTAGGAAGACACTCTGTAGTGACTTGTGCGCTTTTGTTCTCACCAGTTGAGTTGAATGTTTACCAAGAATCTGTTACACCATTTGTTCCCAAACCTGTTTAAGTCATTTACTTGTTTCTATAATTACATAATTTAATTAAATATAATATAAACTGATGAAATATCTGTGTGAAAATAAAGAGTTGTGTCTCTATGGAAACAATCTGAATGTTTTGGAAAGACCCAATAAAGGAAAGTTGCTAAAAAAAATATTAAATTTTATGTGACAATACAACTGTAAAAGATTTAGGGAAAAAAATCATAAATATCTTTAAGTTCTCATTCCCTGTTACAGAAATTGAAATAGAAATTACAGATAATCCATTCTGAGTGTGGTTTACATAGGAGAGATGACAAGAGCACTGATCAGATGATCCACACAGAAAGAAAAGACTTTGGCCTTACATCAAAAGATTGGTAATGTGGGGCCGGCCCGGTGGCGCAAGCGGTTAAGTGCGCGCGCTCCGCTGCGGCGGCCTGGGGTTCGCTGGTTCGGATCCCGGGCGCGCACCGACGCACTGCTTGGTAAGCCATGCTGTGGCGGCGTCCCATATAAAGTGGAGGAAGATAGGCACAGATGTTAGCCCAGGGCCGTCTTCCTCAGCAAAAAAAGAGGAGGATTGGCGGATGTTAGCACAGGGCTGATCTCCTCACAAAAAAAAAAAAAAAAAAAAAAAAAAAAAAAAAAAAAAAAAAAAAAAAAAAGATTGGTAATGCATTTGCTATGTTTCAAACAAAAAAAATGTGTAAGATAATATATATATATAATATATATAAAAATAATATATATAATTCAATTTCCTTTCCTTGATCTAACAAACTTCTTCCATTAGTCTAAGTTGGAAAAAAAAGGTTTTCTAATGTATTTAAAATTATTTGCCGTGTTCCTGCACTGTGCATTCTTTCTATTGTGCCAAACTTGCAGTAAGATCCCATGAATTTATGATTATCCATCAGTCACTGTATGTTGATGCCTAGCATCACATAGCAGAGAAGAACAAAGACCTTGAACACAAGGTTGAACACAAGCTTACAAGGTTGTAAGCTCTGTCTGCCAAGGACCAGATCTATTTTATTCCCTATTGCCCAGTATCTCACATGTTTCCGGGCAAATGCTAAGAGCTCCCTGTGTGAAGAATGTTTTATGAATAAAGAATCAGTGAATGAAGGAAAGAACATCTCTCGAGAACCTTATAGTCAACCTTGGAAAATTAAATATTAAATTATTAGAAATTAAAATGTATATTATTTATTTAATCATTCCATCTTTTTTCTTTAGACAAATAATCAGCAAGTATCTGAGTAGGGTCCTTTTCTAAGCATTGGAAAAGTTATAAAGATGAATAAGATACGTAATACAAAAAGTGCAAGCATGAGTATATTCAAAATTTAATGATGAATTCGGCATCGGCATAGACCAATCAGACAGAGGACTAGGCAGTCAGAAAGGAGATCATTGTCATGCAATAGAGGGGTATGCAGACTAAATAATTAGACCTGAGTTTAAGGAAGAAAATGATCAATGCTGACTTGGCCTTAGAGTTCAGTCACTATGAGCACAGGCTTCGGAATCAAACAGACCTGAATTAAAGTCAAGACTCTGACACTTAGAACTGTTTGACCTTGGGTAAGTTATTTTACCTCTCTCAGCTTCAATTTTCTCATCTGCAAAATGGGGATAATGATGCTTAAGTAGTTACGAGGATCCAATGCAGTGAGATACTTACATATGTTACACTGACACACAGGTTCTCATCCACAGCAAGCATGTTGCATCTATAAGATATTATTAAGGGAAATAGGGTGTAAAAATTAGAAAAGAGTTCAAGGAGACAGTAGCATTTGAGCTTCTGAAATGATGGTAAATTTAGATAGGGATAGGAAAGGGTATAGGGAGGTCAGAGAAAACAAGAGAAAGAGTTTTCAGGCTCAAGAACAGAGGAGCTGTGCAGACCCAGAGAATGTTGGTACACGGACAAGGCAGAAAAATAAGGCTGGAGTATCAGAAGAAAGAGGAATGATTACCTAAGGGGGAACACACTGGAATTGCTGTAGAAGTTCTGAGAACAAAACAGTTATTGTAGCCTGGAGTATTTAGCCACTCTATTTCAGAGTGTGAACTCCTAAACTAAAGCGAAAGGGACCAGATATCAGGCAACCTGTTCCTTGCAAAGGTAAGAGCCTTTTGAAAACTGCTCATACAACCAGTGGATGAATGGAAAAAGAAGAAAGTCAGAAGAGAGGGAGGAGAAAGGGCAGCCCAGGAAGCAATCCAATCCCCACATCTTTCCACGTGCAGGAGCGTTAACGAACCATCTGCAAGTGCCAACATTATGACATTGCCATAGAAAATTTCCTCATCTCTTCCTTTGATTCCGGCATAGAGTTTGCAGTACTTAAGTAATTTGATTCGAAATAGTCTTTCTTTCTTGTGATATGCTTTCAACCACCTCATTAATTTTGATTTTATGGTCAATAAAATTTCTGTTATTTCTGCAAATTTCATATCTGGTTAGTCTCCAGGAGTTCTTCCCTTTTTATCCTGTTTTCACAAGTACTGATCCTTGTCTCAGTGTTCGCCCATTCCTTCCCTTCAACTGGAGTCTTATTCCTCTTCCAAAAGATCTTTCCTGCCCATGCCAACCCATATATTTCTCCTTCTCTCATTTCCTATGGACATAATTAACCATGTTTCTCATTGACCTTTACATTACATATATAATTCTTAGATTTTAGGTGGGTAAACACGTCCTGTATCTTTCTATTCCATTAAATCATAATCTCCCCCACCCAATAGTATTTATTCAACAGATATAAACTGAGCACCTACCGTGTACAAGACACTACACTGGCAGTGTGGATATAACAGTAAACCAAACAGCCATACTCCCTGTTCTCATAGATCTTAAGTGTAATAAGAAAAGCAACAGAAATGAGACGTAACTAACTTAGAAGTGTTCTGATAATAATAAATCCTCAAGGAAATTAACCAGGTGATGTGCTTGCAAGGGATTGTGAGGATGAAGCAGGGCACGTTAGATGGAAGATTCAGGACAATTTTTTTGCTGAGATTATGTTTGGAATGAGAACTGAGTTATGAGGAGTAGACTATGCAGTGATCGACGAGCAGATTATTTTGGGCAGAGAGAACAAGTGCAAAGGCCCTGAGGCAAGGCCAAGTTGACCTGTGTGAGGAACAGAAAGAGGGTACAGGTGGCTGAAGCCCAGTAAGCAAGTGGGTGGTGATGCAGAGGCAGAAGGGAGCCAGATGATGTAGTGAAACTTGGGTTTCACTCCAAGTGAAATGGAAAGGCAGGGGAGGCTTTTAAGCAGAAGATACACATTACCAGACTTGAATTTTAAAAAGATCCCATTGACTATTAGATGCATGAATAAAGGTCTGGAGCAGGGGCAAAAAATATGTTAGTTAAGATGCTATTGCTGAAGCCCAGCTGAGAAATGATGATGGCCTGCACTAGGATTGCAGCAGTGGAGTTAGAGGGAAGAGGATGGACTTGGGACAAACGTAGAAGGTAATATATGTCACAGTGACAGGATTTGCTGATGAAGTGAATGTTGAGAGTAAGAAGAGACAAGTTAAGGATGAATCCTCAGTTTTTGTCTTAAGCATCTGAGTGGATGGTGGTGCCATTACTGAAAAGGCAAAAAAAAAAAAAAAATTTTATTTGAGTAGTTCTTATCTTTTTTGTAAAAAGTGTTTTTCTCGATGAAACCAATGATAGTTCTGCTTAAAAGGTATACAACTTTTACGAACTATGCTGACGGCTATAAAATATCTCTCCAACTTACAAATTATGTTTTTTTTGTTTGTTTTTTATAATTCCTATAATATTTATCAAGAGTTAGCAAACTTCTTCTGCAAAGCACCAGATAGTGAATATTTCAGGCCTTGTAGGCCATACTGTCTTCAGCCATAGGTAAATACATAAGTGAACGAGTGTGTCTGTGTGCCAATAAAGTTTTATTTCCAAAAATCAGATATGGGCTGTAGTTTGCCTATCCCTGACATACATAGTCATAGAATGATTTCATGAACAAAACTCAGAGACGCTCCTAATTCATACAGCTCTTCAAAAACATATTCAACTTAGGAATGGAGTCTTCGCAAGAGAATGCAAAACCAGACTTATGGTCTTTTTTATTTTTTATAGCCATTTTACTTTCCTCATTAAGAATTCTGGTAAGCATCTGACTGTGTTCAAATACGCGTCCACAAATGTGCAAGGCATAGAATCTGGAAATCTGATATGAGCCCTTTAATTAAAAGATCTCTCTATTTTCAAACTTCAATAGAAAACAGAGGTTAAAAGGCCTTTTAAAATTGCGTGGCAGTGATGGAATATTTATTGTTATTTTTAATTCACTTCCATTATTCCAAGTGGCATTTTATTCTTCTAATTTCTTTTTTAAATTACCCATCTTTGAAAGGTGTCGTCTGAATTTGACAATTACTTCCCCTTTGCAGGGGTCAGAGCTAGTTACTGTCTGTATCTCACAGAAAAATACAGCCCCTATGTTCTAAAGGTTATTAATATTTACTCCAAATTGTGATGTATTGAAGTCACAGCTTTTATCTCGCTTTTGAGGTCCTGATAACAAAAAGGACAGGGGATCAATAACCTCATGATGGGTAACTAATTGCTTTTGCTTCAACCTGCAACCTTCCATCCCTCTCAGAGCTCATTCCAAAGTCCATTGGACAATCTCGGATATTGTTTGCAACCTTGGCTCTCAACAGTCTGGATGCCAAATCGAGAGGGAAACATATTTTAAAACCTTTTCTATTGACAGTTACACATACATACTCCTCAATACCATCCATATAGGAAATTTATTAGAGGTAATTACTAAGATGACTATCAGGAAATGGAACTTCTCTTTGCTAAGGGTGATTGTCTACTAAATGATATTTAATTACTTTTTTGTTATGTTTGTAATGATTTCATTCACTATTGCACAAACTTCTCATTCAAAAAACATTTAGTAAGCGTTTATTTCATACCACTACTTCTAGCTAACAGATTTTCATCCATGACTATAAGCCACATTCTGGTCCAAAGGCTTTATAAAATTATCAAATCTTTACTGCTCCGCAAGGTAGATTCTCCTGTTTTCTACACTGAAACACAGAAGTGTCTATAGCTTCATGGTAAAGAATTCTGGATTTACCACTTGCCAACTTTGTGACCTTGAGAAAATTCATTAATCCGTTTGTGCTTCAGTTTTCCCATCTGCAGACTGAGAATAATAATAATGCCTACTTCATTGGGTTATTAAAAAGATAAAGTAATTTAATACTTTAAAACACTTAGAAGTGTGCCTGGCATGTGTTAAGGATTTTTAACTAATAAGATAAAGCCAACTTGTACAAAGTCACAAAGCTAGTAATGGCAGGGCCCTTATGTATAAGATGTTAGGGAGAATACAGAGATGATCAACAAATTGGAAGATCTGGCATACATATATCTTGATTGACAAGAACATTTTCATGACACTCAGTCTGGTTCTTCCTTTTAGCTTCATAATTTTAATTTTACTGAGTAAGAAATAAATCTCCACCCATGCAAAGTGAGAGAGAAATTGTGCCTTTGCCCATCAGCTTATCTCTACAGGTGGGCAACAACTCATCTTTGAGTTAAGAGGCTGACAATTAAACTGAATATCATTGTTGCTTATGTTGTTTTCAATGTTTGCACTGAATTACAACTGCATTCACATCTTCCTGTTGAGAATTTGCTGAGTGGAAGCAATTGTAGGGAGCAGTTTTTCCAATAAATCAAGTATGTATCACTTTTCCTATTAAAGCACTGATTAAGTCTTTTGTTATTTACTTTTTCAAAAGATAATAATTTCTTATCAAATGTTGAGCATTGCCAGCATGGTTATTCATAATTAAGAGGTTTTGAAGGGCATTTATGTTTTTGTGGTTGTACGTACCTCTCTTCATGACCCACATCCTCAAACATGGTATTTTTTTGCATTTTGATGAGTGATTAATTTTAAATATGGCTGAGATCATTTTTGCATGACCATACACTCATTCTTTTCTGCTCATCTTGCCCAATGGCTGCCCTCAGTTTCAGTCAGAGACAGCCTTCTTACTTTCTCTTTTTAACTAGCAGTATTTAAATATTTCATCATTTTAATTTAAACTCTTGATTTATTCACTTCCAAATATGATCCCAAAGTTATTTCTTAGCTAGATGAGAAATTTAAAGAGGAAATGAAAGAAAGATTGCAAAATATTCAGATCTGTTTTCTTCCTCTTTCTCCTGATACATCACTTGTATTGGATGGTTATATCCCTAAAAGAGAACCAATCTGATGGAGAAAAGAGAGGTGTGAGTTTGCCTGTGTGTTAAGAATGAGTCTTCTTTGGTTGATTAGCCTTCTCTGCTTAGGCTGCAGTGCTGTGCCACTTGAAAATGTTTCCTTGCCAAAGTACTAATACAGAAAGCCAAGCAAAAGCCTCTTAAAGATTTCTCTCTTATATCCTTAAAATCTCATCCTCAAGTGTGGACAAATTGATGGGGGTGGTGTTGGGAGTAGAGCCTAAGAGATTTAATTAAGTCAGGAGATATCTACGTAGAATGAAATGGTCCTATAGATTGAGAACTTAGTATTTGACACAGCCATAGCCTTAGAATCATTTCCTTCATGTTGCAAGTCCTTTAAAAGCTTTCTAGAATAAAGCTGATTTGCTTTCTCAGAATCTTGTACTTTTAATGGGCTTCATGCTGTTACAAATACCCAGACAGGACTTCCCTTTCAATTCCCTGAAACGTTAGATTGAGACAATTAAATTCCCTTTGAGAGTCTTGTGGAAGTAATCTCAGACCAAGGCAGTGGGGAAATAATTGCTATAGATCAGTGGGTCTCTAAGTGTGGTCTCATAACCAGCAGCGTTAGCATCACCTGCTAATTGTTAGAAACGCAAATTTTGCAGCCTTACGCCAGCCTTACTGAACCTGAAACTCATGGAGGTGAGGCCCAGCACTCAGGTTTAAGAACGTCTGTAATAGAGAGACATTTAACAAAGAAATGCATGCCCTTCTATGAAGTCTGTGAAAATGCCCTTATCTGTGGTTCTGATTTTTGACTCTTCAGCATGTTTCCAGGGTGAGCAATTATTTCAATAAGTACTAATCTCCCCAAGCCAATCATCCTCTCAGCATAAAACCCGAACCTTCCTGGCACTGTCATACATCATTTACTGATGCAACATGGCCACTACCTACATACCTATTAAATTATGCCGTTGATTGTCTCTCTCATTTCCATCAAAATGTAACTCCCTTTTTACATCTCCCTACAACATTCAGAAATACACTCAATGCTTCATTCTTTCTTCGGTGTTGTCGAAGGTGCTGTTTCTCCCATTAGGTAGAGAGCTTTGTGAATTCATTGGTGTATTCGGTCAAGAAACGTATTGCTCTCTTGCGTTGAAGTCGAGTGAATGGGCTTTATTTTGTTCCCATCCCTGCTCTGTAGAGGAAGTGCATTAAGCCCTCTGGGCTTCAATTTTGTCACTATTAAAATGGGAATGATAGTTTCTGTAGCTAAGTACTTGCATAATGCTTATTAGATGCCACACATCCGTTTGAGCCCTTTATATGAATTAATCAACTAATTCTGACCACTGCCCTGTAAAGTAGGCATCATTTTTATCCCCATTTTACAAATGAGGAAAATGAGGCAGAGAAAAGATAACTTGCCCAAGGTCATAGAGCTATTATATGAAGGAGCTGAGAACCCAGGCAGTCTGGGGCCCCATACTACGTGCTGAACCCCAATGCCTTCTGCTTTGTAGTCTGATGTTGTAGGGTTGTTTCGTGTATCAGGTGAGGTAACACATGTAGTTAGCACAGGGCCTGACATGGACAGCTTTGATATAGAATAGCTATTTTTAACTACTTCAAAAAGCATACAGTACTGTGGAAGGAGAAAGACATGGGAACAAATAAAATCAATAAAATGTTATGGGGGTGTATTATTTCCCTATTGCTATATAACAAATTACCACACACTTAGTGGCTTAAAACAATATAAATTTATTATCTTACCATTCTGGAGGTCAGAATCTGAAATAGGTCTCAATGGGTTAAATTCAAGGTTTCAACAGGGTTTCATTCCTTCTGGAAGCTCTAGGGGAAAATCTGTTTCCTTGCCTTTTCCAATTTCTAGATGCTACCCGCATTTCTTGTCATTTGGCCTCCCTCCATCTTCAAAGCCAGCAAGATCATCTCTTCAACCTCTGCTTCCAATGTCACACCTTCTCTAACTCCTACACTCCTGCCTCCTTCTTCCGCTTTTAAGGACCCTTGTAAATACACAGGATAATTTCCCCATCTCAAGATTTGTAACTTAATCACATCTGCAAAGACCCTTTTGCCATGTAAGATAACATATTCGCAGGTTCTGGGGATTAGAGAGTGGACAGCTTCGGTGGGGGTGGGGGGTCACTATTCTACCTTCTACCATGCACTTTATAGAAGTATGTTCACATACACACACACACACACACACACACACACGCATGCACACACAAGTTACAAAGGAGAGGGTGAGGAAAGTCAAGAAAGCTTGAACACAATGTTTAATTATGAAGAGTTTTTTCGTTAGTCCCAAGCAAGAAGAGAGGAAAGGCATTTCCAAGACCCCCCAATCCTGAAACAGTCATGGCACAGTCAGGTTGCGGGTGTACTTCCCATGATTGGAGAATTGGGTTCTGTGGGTGGCAGTGTGTGAAGTTGAAGCCAAAATGGTAAGTAGGGCTCAGAGAATTGATGACATTGACTGACAAGCTAAGGTATTTGGATTTTATTGGCTGACCGTGGGCTTCTTTTTCCCATGAGGTCCAGTAGGGTACACGTAGTAGACACTTAGTAAATAGCATTGATTCACAAACCACGCAATTGAATAAATACAGAGGTTATTACACAGTTTGGTCAGGAAAAATAAACTTACTGATAACTCCTTCTCTCTTCTGAAAGCAATATCTGACTTGAGCATCTCATTGACCGCCTTCATGTCCCACTGGGAAGTGGAAGGGCATTGTTTGCCCATGAGCTGCCTGCCCTAAGCAGCATTAGTTACACACTCCAGTTAGGAAACCACTTGGATTTAAAGGAGCTCTTCCTCTCTCAGGCCAAAATGTGCTGTCTGATAGTGGGGTACAATAGTCAATTTGAGACTTCAACACATATGATGGCACATTTATGTACCAACTTGGGGACATTCCACCCTACACTTTCATTCACATTCACAGAATACTGTAAGTTAGCCTTTAATCTAAAAATAAACAGGACTGTATGTAGATGAGACACAGATGTTCACTAACATAGTGAGGTGTGTTCTCAGGTCCCAACACATATTAAAATCATATGCTTTCACCTCTCTGTGCTGATACGCTTGTGTCAGTGCAAGCTATGCCCTACAGCCACAGAAGTAATAAACAAAATCATTGATTTTATAACTTCTTTCTACAAAAGGCTCTAAGTTCTACAGTTGTCTCATCATTGCAGCTTGAATCCCCGGGAGAGAGATGGACAGGCATTATCAATCATTTCCTGAAGAAAGGGATGAGGACACACGGGGCAGAGCTGTGACTTCTCCAAGAATTCTCTTGTATCAGTTCATTGCATTTGCTTTCTCCAGACTTACTCATCTCACGAATGCCTCAACACATTGACATTCTTATATTTTGTCTCTTGTCTCTAATTCTTCCTCTTGGTAGAATCAGGGGAATACTGGAATTTCTAGAGTTGGACCATCCTAGTCTCAGCTCTCTGCCTAAGTCTCTATATGTGAAGCAGACAAAAGGACTCCCTTTTTCAAAGAAAATAGTCATTATCCATGTATTTGCTTGTTCATTGACAAAATATTAGCTGAGTTCCCACTATGTACTTTGCACTTTACAAGATACCATGAATATTGCCATGCATAAGATAGAAGTGCTGCTCCTATTTTCACCAAATATGTCCAGTCAATGGGGAAGGTAGACCTTAGCAAAATAAATAAATGAATAAAATAGTGACTGTTCATTGAGTGCTAACTCCAGGGCAGGCACTACTCAGAAGGCTTTAATCTCTGTAGATCCCAACAACTCTATGAAGTATAGATGATACTGTCCTATTTCAACTAACTTGTCAAAATCATCGAGTTCCTAAGTGTTAAAACCAGGATTCTGTTTCCAGGGCCCACTCTCTTATGATTAGTGCTTAGAAGAGAAGCAGAGTGCCCAGAGAGCCTGCCATCAGTTAAGATTTGACACTCTCCCAGAAAACCAGAAACCCACAGTCCAAAAGCATGGCAACTGGTTTTATAGCCAGGCTGCATGTTGCATCTCATCACCATGGTAATGAGATGCATTCCTTGCTAACCTCTCCCTAGACCTCCCCAGATCTCCCATCCCCAGGGGAGCTCCTTGAAGATCATTTATGAAAATCAGCAGTAAGCACCAGTGGCCTTTCGAAACCTCTCAGAGAGTGCTTAATGCAGTAATTGTTTACTCTGATTTGTAATGAGAGTGAGTAACATGGTGATGTTAGGGGCTGATTAATTTTCCTGAATGTATTCCGGAGCAGAAGGCACCTTGAAGAACAAGACTCATTTTCTCCGCCTGCAGATTACCCTGTCTCGATTCATGCAGCCATACCGAAACCCCCTCGCACACTGCAAAGCACAGCTTGCCTTAGATTTGCATAATGTGAAATTGCTGAGCTAGATTATCACATGTAGGATCAGTTATCACTTTCTTACCTCCGAATTGGTGAAAATGTTGCCACGGAACCACTAAATACTACAAAGAATGAGGTCCATGGGTCACTGGTTCATTCAGAGTATCTACAGTTTTATTTCTTCCCTTAACAACAGGCACAAAGGAAGCAGCTAGTATTTACGGGGCTCGGAGTGGACATTTTGAAATAGCTAAGAAGGAAAATAAATACTGAACAGATGTGGCAGGCCATAGAATAAATAAGAAAATGATGCTTCTACGAAATAAAGCAAGTGCATGTTTGGGTAAAGCGGAATTTCTCAGAGGTGTGTGTATATCTTCAGACTTGGAAAAGGCTTGTTTATGCCAATTGGGCTTCTGTTACAGGGCAGCCTGTGTGTTGCTGGGGAACTGAGGCCTTGTAAATTGGCCCTTACCAGCTGCTTTGTCTTGTCTTCTAAATTGCTTGAAAACCTATTAAGATATATGATCCACATAAAAGTAGGACCAGAGGGTTTCTGTATCATGGCCCCTGGGGATCAGATTTTACTTTATCACCCATTAATGCAGGAGGGATTTCATCAGTCGGCTTACCCTTCTCTCACCCCCAAGGGTTATAAAAATCCCAAAGATTAGCCTCTCCAGCTTATAAGCAAAGATGTGAATACCCAGACAGTTATTTGACAGGCAGATACGCAGGGATTTAAGGGATGGAGGAAGCATGGGTCACGGGGTTTAGATAGAGGTAGAGTTTGTGGAGAGAGTTGGTTGGCGAGATGGGGCCTCAAAATATTAGACAATTAGACTCATAATTAGAAAAATAGGAGCAGATCTTTGTTATTGAATTCCTAACGACGTGGCTGGTCCTTTGTTTTTCTTACAAAGAAGGAAGACTGTCCCCACTTCCTTAGGGCGTCCTCTCCAAGACATTTTTGTTTCCAATCCTGGCTTCTGTGGCCCGGATCATGTTGCTATGACAACATCTTAACCAAGTTTATAAGTTGTGTGTTCAGAATGAACCGCAGTGATGTCATGCTTAACATGATGAAAGGAAGCTGAGTCTGGCTATGTCTACTCAGGCAGGAGAAAGGAGAGGTGTGAACTATAAGCTGGTCTATTTAATTTCCTGGCCATACGGCACAAACTGGTGCCTATTGGTTGGATATGACCTAAAAACATGTTTTGTTTGGCTTGCACTGTATTTTAAAACTATTGAGTTGCTAGTATGTGTGAACTGGGAGAGTCCACCAAAAATAACTGGTTTTCTAGGTGTTCTTGTAGCAGTCTTCCTTGTTCCCTGTGAGTATATACCCTCCATTCATTCCTTGATAGTACTTCCCGAAGCAGTGAACATTTCAGTTTGTTGTACTGGAGCATGCCAATTGCATCTTTCTAGCTTTTTCTCAGTGGCCGTGTCTGAAAATTGGGGTCCCTCAATCCTCTATTTCACTCTGTTTATAGACTTCACTGGGATCACCCTCACCCTAATCCCCAGGCCTCCCTGTGCCTTAGTGTCCCAATTTGTACTGCACTCCTGGTCTCATTTCCTTTCCCAAGGACGCAGAGGGATTTAATAGAAAGGGTTTGTAAAATGCTCTAAGCTCCCAGGGACAAATGCACGACTCAGGCCAAACACGTCACATTATTACTGTTTGTACAGGCAGTTTTGATCGCCTCTGAGAGCTGGTCTGAGGCTTCTTCCTGCTTTGGCTGTATTGTACACTCTGGGATCACAGTGAGGCAAAGCACAGTCGCTCCCCCCGCCCCTTTTATTCCCCATCCCGCAAGATTGGCAGCCTGGTCTCCGCAGCCTTGCATTTATTAGTCGGGAGATGATTGCCCTCCGTTTATCTGTGACTGGGTTTTGCTTAAAGAGGGTGGCTTCCTGCCAAAATGAGATGCATGCCTAATGAACTTGAATGCTCGGAGCCTGGGCCTCACAGAATCCCTCTATGTTAGCCTGCAGCCACTGGAAAAATGGAGAAGACTCCAGAGGGTTAATACTGATTGAGTCACTTTCTTGAATTTAGATTTCCAGGCACATAACTCCACTCACAGAGCTGTAAATTCTTATTTTATTTTCTAAAAACCGTGCACTAGGAATTGAGATGGATGCTTGCTAGTCTCATCTTTTCTAGTAGAATTATAGTTTTGCTTGTGTTTTTTTTCTTGAGAAAAAGGCAAGTAAGAGCATGTGTAGAAATGAGTAGAAATGTGGCGGGGTTGGGGAAGAGTGTTATATTCACTTATAATCTTGATGCAGTTTTTCTTTGGTAAGGAGGGAAATCAAGCTATTTGAGTTTCCAATCTGGAAGCGAATGCTGGGTTCAGGGTCCACAGTTGTGTCTGACTCAAAGTCAGAAATTGGAAAAACTTGGAGAAATGATGACTGCATAGATTTCCGAGCTCACCTTGGCTTCTCAATCCCGTAGAAGATTAGATGGTAGAAGCAGAATGAGTCCTAAAGATTGAGTGATTTCAGGCTGTGTAATACCATGTTACAGGTTTTGTGGAAATACAACTGATGGTTTGCAAAATACAGTGGCTGCTAAACCCGAGTGTCTGAAAGATGATAGATCGCAGCCTGTCCAGTTGTGACCCTGAAATGACAAAGCCAGAGCAGCCACCCGGCCCCATTGTTAACTCTTTGATTTACATGTGGGAGGCTTCAGCTCATCTCATTGGCAATAAAGTTGCGATAATGTGCTCCCTGACCTCACCAGCACACCCGATAAGCCCCTTTTCCCCCAGTGCATTAGCCACACACCAGGAGGAAAATTAGTGCACTGAAGCAAGGATTTGCCAAATGTGCTCCCTGGGGAGTGGAAAGAGTTAATGGAATTTTCCAACCCGCCTAATTTACTCCAAGAGAGTATTATGCCCTCTGAGAGAATCATAGTCAATGTGTGCCTGTGGAAAAGGGATGGGGGGCAAAATTAGGGAAAATACGTAAATGACACCCATCCCTTTCCAAAGTATCCTATTACAATACATTTACATATAACTCTTTTCTTAGCCCACAAGTACTTGACATTCCGACAGTCTTTCAATATAGATCCATTTTTTTTTTCTTTTCTATTTGCAACTGCCTGTGGAGCGTAATAGAGCGAACACTGAGAAGCAGCAAACCCAGGTTTTAGTCTTAGCTGTGCTGCGATCTTTCTCTCCCTGAGCTGGTCACTTCTCAGCCTCTTCAACTGTAGTTTGAAGTTAGCCCGTTTCTAAGCGTCGTTATGCTTTCTGATTTAGTGGTTTAAATGTTTGCAAACGTTAGCGCTTGGAGCACCTCTTTATCACAACACTTTTTAGTGCGCGTGGCATCTTTTCTCCTCATTACTCAGGGCACTATCTAAAGTAAATTCATGAGTTCCTCCCTAATAGAATACTTAAGAACAAATGAAGCTGGCGGCGCTGCCAGGTCCTTTTATCAGCAGCCGGCACAGCATAATTGCTGCCACCTTTAACCGCAGCTACAGCTGAACTGTGAGAAAGGCTTGAGGACCATAGACCTGGCCACCCATGACCTGCTAACGCTTCTCACCTCCTACCCTGCCCTGATCAGTGACCCCAGGGCCTGTCAGAAGTCCCTGGAGATTAACTATATCCAGGCAGGCAGGTAGGATTTTTAAAGGGTGGCTGTCATCGCAGTACACAGAGCTGTCTCTCAAAAGCAGGAAATCCCACAAGCATTTCCAGTTTTGGGGGCGACAACAGGACAAGGAAGAGACAAAAAGAAGGGCTTTGGACAAAAAAAAAAAAAATAGGAGAAATTTATTTATTTTTTCCTTCAAAAAATGAGTAATACTTGCTGAAAATTTTTTTCCGAGTCCAAAATATAACCATCTCCTATAGTTAATCCTTTAAGTGCGCTTTAATATGGTAGCCACAAGCCATATGCAAGCATTGACATTTAAATGATTAAATTTATATAAAATGTAAAATTTAGGTTCTCAGTCACACTAGGCACATTTCAAGTGCTAAATAGCCACATGTGGCTAGTGGCTACCATATTGGACAGTACAGATACATAACATTCCCACCATCACAGAAAGTTCTCATGCATAGCTCTGGAAGAAAGTGAATGAGTGTTCAAATCTTCAGAGCTGTTTGTTTTGTTTTTTTCCTCATTCAATCATTCACTCAAAATCTATTAAAGGCAGAAAACTAGATGCTGAAAAAATCATCCACCTACTGAACGCTTATTAGAGAGTGGGCATTGTGCAAAGTGCTGTCAATACATTATCTGGATCTATCCCTTTGAAGTAGGTATATTGTATTTACTTTACAGAAGAGAAACTGAGGCCCAGAATCACAAAGTCATGAAGTGCCGAGCTGGGATACATGAACAGTCTTTCAGATTCCAAAGCCTGTGTTACTCTGGGAGAAAAATGGTTTCTGGAATATTTTTCAATAAAAACATTAAATTTCTGGACTATACGATCACCATCATCAACATTTGTGAGAAGTGATTGGTGTTATAGTTTTATAATTTTAGAGAGGATTCTCTTTTATGACAAGAACCTAGGATTTTAATGTATGGATCTCTTCAATGCCAAGTGAAGACAGAGAGCAAGCAAAGGGGAATAAGGGAAAGAAAACAAAAAGAAATAAAATAAAACACAAAGGCAAGCATACATAAATAACTCAAATATTTGTAATCGCTTTCGAGCTGCTGTAGACTTGAGTTTGGTCCCCTGAACAGCCAGCATCCTTTCAGGCCTCCCAGGTAGAAATAAGTGTGAGGTACTTGATATGCAGTGTGCTTCTGCCCTGTGAGGCAATTCAGCTGAGAAGCAAAGAATTGCACTTCAGACTTTATGCGTTTTATCCCTTGGCAACCCACTGGAGTGACATTACAGACATGGAGACTGTTAGACTAATGCAAGTAAATATTGTAAAAGCTGTGAAAGATGCGGTAAAATATTCACTCATCCATGCGAGAATAATTTACCGAGCACCCACTATGTGCTAGGCGCTGTGCTTTAGACAGGCTCTGAAAAAGACGTCATTAAAATACAATCTCTTCACTTGAGGAGCTCACAAATATCGGACATGGACAGTTATACCAGTAACTGTGAAATAATACAATATAATCAGTAGGGTTGATGAATGTTTAACCAGCTCTTCAGGAAAAATAGCCTGGATTTGTATCATTTGCCATTGCCATGGTGTAAATAAATGACCTACCGCGTACCTACTATGACCAATACTAAGTTACCCACATGATGTCACTGAATAGGGAGTTGGGAAGAGATTGGTTATTGTAAGCAGTACGAGTCAGCTCTGGCATACCACATATTGCATTATATTATATTGTTATATTATTATATTATGTTATATCATATAGATCATGTCATATTAGTAGACATGAACACACATATAAATGTATGTATATAATATATATAAAATTTAATGAATACAATGTAATTTAAAATCATATAAGATGATACTGTGTTAAGATAATATAACCTATTAAGTAAGAGTTTAGGTTTTGGGATCAGACCAATGTGACATGAAATTTCAGCTTAACTACTTATTAGCTGTGTGATTTTAGTGAATTACTTTACCCCCTTAAGCCTCAGTTTTTTCATCTGTTTAATGAAAGAAATGCTAGTACCTATTGCCTAGGCCTGTTGCGAGAATAAACCTAGAAATGCTTAGTTCAGTCCCTGATCCCTAGTAGGGGCTCAGTAAGGATTTACTTGATGCGTGAGGGGCTGAATGATGATTGGCCACATCTCTGTGTAGGGAGTAAGTGGCCCTAAGGACCTAGAGGAAGGAGAAATTAAGTCCATTGTAAATCAGCCATGGCTTCCCAAGAGGAGGAAACATTTGAAATGGGTCTTGAAGGCCGAGTAGGATCTTGCTGGGCGCATAAAGAGAAGAAGCTCATCCCAGATAGATGCGATGGCAGGGGCAATTCTCCTTCTGGCGGCGGCGGCGGTGGTTGTGGTTCTTCGAGAGGGATATTGTGCTTTGAGCTGATACGCCTCCTCCTTTCCCCCAAAACACGAGGAGCTGCCGTGCATCTGCTTCTGCAGTTACTCCAGGAGAGCCACTTCCTACGATCCACTGAGCCGCTCAGGGGGACAGCCACATACTGCCATTCCTTCCCGAGGTCTTTGTGAGTTCCTCTGCAAAGAGCGTGCAGACACTTTTTTTGCCAATAGCCTTTGTTTCCTGAAGCCTCAGAAACGGGGAGTGAGATGTATTAATGATGGGGCCCAGTCTCTATTGTATTTTACTGAAATTTCATTTCAGCTGCAGAAATGCCGAATGCCTGCCAGTGAAACATAATTTCTTAAAGTACCACATATTAAAGGACATCATATTTCATCTCTCCATGCCTGCGGTTTATCCAAACAAAGGAAATGGGTTGTTACCAAGGAAAGCGTAACTCAAAATTCCAATTATGACTGTTAAACCATATGTGAAATTACTTTTAATAATTAAAAATAGCTCTTGCCATACTGCAACCCTAGCTTGATATTAGATCTGGTGCCATTTTAAGGAAAGCTAATAATCCTCAGGAAATCCCTACGACCTTAATTGTCTTCACATCCAACCTTCAATGACCTTTATTGCTTAGATGGTTAAAATCTAAAATAAATGATACTAATATATCTGATGTGCTACTGCATCACATTCATTTATTTTATGCCTTTGTTATGTTTCCATGACACTTTTGTTCTGAAGAGGTGAACATGCTTTGTAAAGAATTCTTATTATGTCTATTTCTCAAATTCAAATTTTAAAGCAGAGAAAAGAAAGTGTCAATGAGGAAACTGTCATTCAGGGAAGGAGGTAAAACCATAGAAGGAAAAGAAATGGAAAAGGAATGGAGACATAGAAGAGAGTCGGTAGTTATAAACTCCACTGCAAAATGCAAATGTAACATCCAGCCATAGAAAAGCATAAGAGAGCAGCAAAAGCTATTTCCAGAAGCAACAAATTAATGAAAATATTAGCGTCCTGTTTAGCAATTTCATTTATGAAAGATTCTAAGATTCTAAGACAGCCTATATGTAGCATCAAGGCTAGAGTACATCTTAGCTACTTACCATAGGAATCTGTTTTTATCTCATATCTAGGAATATTCTTAGATTCAAATTCATAACTGGTCCCTAGAGATTGCACATGCAGTGTAGGCATCACGAATTTAATTGTTTCTCATACTTCAAATAATTGACGTCACTTTCATTGTGGTCTATATATCTGTATTTTGCGTGATGACACTCCATTCTTCTTTGCAAAAGCTACTCTGTTCTTATATGCATTCATTTAATCAGTCATTCATTTATTCATTCAACAAACATATCCTGAGCAAATATTATGTGTTGGGACTGCATTTGTTGCTTAAAATATACAAATGACTTGTATATTATCTTGTCTTTTAAACAGGAGAGAGTGAAGAGAGGGGGAAGAGAGACAGCAAGGTGATTAATAAACTAAAGAACAATAAATCTATGTAATGACTTAATAGATGTATGTAATTTGGCCACATATCTTTAATTCTGCCTGGTTGAGGGAGCCAGAGAGGGAGAAAGATGGTTTCCTTTTGGCTCCCTTTGCCTTTTTAGTGAAGGTAACATCACAAGGCAAGACTTGGGAGTTAGAACATTGTCCTTGGAAAATACAGTGAATATTACTTATGGCCTCTGTCCGTGGTGCCAAAGGAAAGCTATCAGTTCTCCCTTCCAGCAGTCACACCCACACAGCCATACACACACCCAAACATGCACACTCATCAAAGCAACTAAGTGTCCATTAACCTTGGTGAATAGGTTCTCTCCCACCCTGGAAAGAATTATTTCCAATTGTTTTTATTCCTATCACACTTAGAATGAAATGGAAATTCCTTACTCTAGCTTATGAAGCATAAATGACCTAGCTTGGGTCTACCTATGTCTCATTCCACACTTCTCCTTCACACTAACCTCCAAGCACACTGGCCTTCTTTCATTCCTCAAACAAGCCAAGTTTGTGTCCATTTAAGGCCTTAGCATAAGCTTTCTCTTTGCCTGCCATACTTCTCCAGAGAGCCTCAAATGCTTGACTCCTTCTTGTCAATTAGATCTCAGTTTAAAAGCCACTTGAGAGAGAACTTGCTTAACAATCGTATCAAAAATATCCCAGTCTTACGCCAGCCTGGTTGCATAGTGGTTAAGTTCACACACTCCTCTTCAGTGGCCCAGGGTTTTCAGGTTAGGATCCTGGGTACGGACCTATGCACTGCTCATCAAACCATGCTGTGGCAGCGTCCAATGTACAATATGGAGGAAGATGGGCTCCAACGTTAGCTTAGGGCTAATCTTCCTCAGCAGAAAGAGGAAGGTTGGCAATGGATGTTAGCTCAGGGCCAATCTTCCTCACCAAAAAAAAAAAAAAAAAATCCTAGTCTCAGTGCCCAGTTAGTCTCTATCCTGCTTTCTCTTGATAATAGAAAATATTTGTATATGACCATCTATTATTTATATTAGTTTATTATCTGTCTTCTCTACCTGAATACAAGCTCCATGAGAGAAGGAAGTGTCTCTACCGCTCGTCCTAAAAATCTCCTCAATGTAAATAGGAATGAGCTCTTAGTCACTGTGTTAGCCTGCCACCCAGATGGCCCAGTGATCCTCTCCTCCTGTTCTTCACACCCTTGTGGAGTCTTCTCCAGAGTGGAATAGGGCTGACCTGTGTCACCAATGGGATAGTATGGAAATTACAATGTATGACTTCCAAGGCTAGATCATAAAAGAGATTGTGGCTACTGCCTAACTCTCTTTGGGATTGCTCACTCTAGGCAAAGCCAGGCACCTTGTCACTCAAGTAGCCCATGGAGGGGCCCACACAAGGAGGAACGGTGGATTGCTGCCAACAACCAGCACCTTGAAATGGAACCATCTTGGAAGTTGATCCTCCAGCCAGTGTCAAGGTTTCGGATGCTACAGCCCTGGCTGATATTTTTTTTTTTTTTTTTTTTTGTGAGGAGATCAGCCCTGAGCTAACATCCGCCAATTCTCCTCTTTTTTTGCTGAGGAAGACGGCCCTGGGCCAACATCTGTGCCCATCTTCCTCCACTTTACATGGGACGCCGCCACAGCATGGCTTACCAAGCAGTGCGTCGGTGCGCGCCCGGGATCCGAACCAGCGAACCCCGGGCCGCCGCAGCGGAGCGCGCGCACTTAACCGCTTGCGCCAACAGCCCTGGCTGATATTTTGATTGCAACGTCATAAGAGACCCTGAGCCAAAACCACCCAGCCAGGCTGCCCCTGAATCCCTGACATACACAATCAGCATGAAACAATGAATATTTATTTTATTTTAAGCTGCTAAATTTGAGAGTCATTTGTTACACAGCAACAGATAACTAATACATCTGTGTTGTACTAACTGTCTCATAGCAGGCAATCAACATCGGTTGGATACATTAATGAACGGAAGGATGGTTGAAGAAAACTCCTTAATTTCGTTTAACTATATTTACAACTAAGACTAACTGTAGCTTCACTGCAAGATAAAAAATGTAGCCAATTACAAAATAATTTATTTTACAAAAGATGGCAATGATGAAATCAATATCACATACTGGAATACTCAATGCGGACTGTGCATGCTTTCCTGTTTAACTGCCGGTTTCCTTTGCCGTAGCAAGGGAAATGAACAGGAAGGCATTTTTCTCATTCTCTCTTTACTTAAAGGTCTTTAACTTCTGTTTGCAGGTGTTTTTGCCTTCTAATCTTTCTCTTCATTGTTTCTCCAGCCTTTGTCATGATAACAGATGTACTTTTTGTACTCTTTCAAACCCTGCCATTTTGGTTAAGAGGGAAAAAGATTTAAATCAAATTGTGGTTCATTTGTGGTCCTCTCCACAGACATTTCTAACTGACAACTGAATGCATCAGTTGCTTTAAATAGCCTGACTATAGTCATTCAGAACACAAACAAAGGGGCTTACTGATGAGAAGTTCTGTGGCAGGAGGAAGTTTGGAATACTTTCATTTCAAACTCAAGGTTTCACAGAAATCTCTGGAATATGTTTGCGTTATAGATTCTGATTCAAATTTTAAAGCAGAAGCCAAGGTTTTTTGGCCCAACCAGTTGGATATGACCTTTTTTCAATACGCTTTTCCTATGTAAACATTATGGTTAACATTTTAAACATTTGTTTTTCTCTCCATCAAGGGCTCATTTTACTAACAGTGATGGTAACCACCATTTTATCTGTATGAATTCCATGAAAGGCCAAGACACAGCAAACCTTGTGTGAAATTTCTTTCATGTTGGAAGAATTTGCTTCATCTTTGTAACCACAGTCTGTCTTTAGCTGCCAATTTAAAATGGAGAGACACTTTGAAAAGCACAAGTTATTTTGTTTTAATGATATTTTGTACTCATGATTCTCATTTTTGTGTAGATAAAATAGGGTATCATTAAGATCAGCACCATTGTGAGATCTTGCAGTGATAAATTCTCTGAGCAGGAAATGTTTAAGCCTCAGTAATTTTTGACCATGAATTCACATTTCAAAAGAAAATACATTCAGGGTTAGGAAAACAGCAGGTGCAAAGGGAATTATAACTATCTCTTTTTACTATTAGGGGGAAAAATAAAATTGGCAGCAATAGACTAGTTAATCTTCCGCACTTCTATTCTTAATGATAATTATGTGACCAAGGGATACACATTAGCAATGGCAGAAAGATATCAAATTATATAGCACTATTGGCACCAACCTACAAATAGAAAACAGAACTGGAAAAAGAGGCATTAGAGTTATTTATCATTGATGAGATGTAGAGATATGAGGTTAGCATTTTGCAAGGCATGGTGATATTACATTCTAATCTAGCACAGGATTTCTCAAGAGTAGCACTGTTGGCATTTGGGGCTGAATAATTCTTTGTTGTGGGGCCTGTCCTGTGCAATGTAGCATATGTGTGTAGCTGCATCCCTGGCCTCTACCCACTAGATGCCAGTAGCATCACCCCAGTCCTGACTATCAAAAATGTCTCTAGACCTTGCAAACTGTCCTCTGGGGAGCAAAATAGCCCCCTTACCCACACTGAGTATCCAGAGTATCATATAAGTAAAAACTTAGGACATGGAGAAGCATACGACCTACACTATCTCTACCAAAAAGATCCCCACGAAAGAGCAATGAGCAGCATTGACCAGACAAAGCAGAGTCTCACACAACTGGAAGGGACTTTGAGTGATGGATAAGCCATCTTTATTTATTGAATGGGACTCTAAGACTCTGGGAAGGGGTGTAGATGAGCTCAAAGTCACACAGGTGGTTTGGGTAGACCTGAAATTTGACGTTTTCCTACTTGCATGCTGTCATTTCTTCCTATCTGAAGCTAACTCAGCCTCTGTAAAGCTTGAATTTGAATCTTAATTCTCTAGAAAATGAGCTGAGTTTGCACTGTCTTAGCCCATGGGAATGACCAATGGTGCTGCAGAGAAAAAACACCACTCCCGCCTTTAGCAATTGTCTACCCTTTCATGGGAGTAAAGAGTAGGGGATCTTGATGTTGGATTTTGTCTCTCTACTAAATGGCTCCTATAACTTTGCTAATGATATAAGTTTACAGACCAAAACTTTGAAGTGCGGCATGTTCTGTATAAATATGCAGAATCTAGCCTTACTGCCTGAGTTCAAATTTTGGCTCAATCACTTCCTATCTCTGTGACCATGGACCAATTATATAACTTCTCTAAGCAGGAGTTTTCATATTTGAGCAGGGAGGATATCATTGAAACTAACTCATAAGGTTGACATAAAGATCAAATGCGATGAGGCATGTAAGCAGTTCAGCACAATTTTTGGTATGTAGAAAGCACTGTCTAAATATAATTGCTGTTATCATTGCTATTATTGTTATTGGTAGTACTGTTATTAAATTGAATGATTTTCAAATGAGCTAAATGTGCATGGAGAGATGTGGGTAACATTCTTTGTAAAACATACAACAAAAAGACTAAGTAAAACTTAAAGATGTCTGAATTAATAAGGAGAGTTCTCAATCTTGGCTAGGATTGAGAAAAGCTATGTAGAAATGTCCAAGAAATCCTATCCTGAGAAAAAAGTTTTAAGATGCAAGAAGTCTTCAGAATTGTTCCAGTTTAAAATAGACATAATTACAGAGATAGTTTTAATTTGATGCTGGAATAAGACAAGTTAACACAAGTCTGTATGCATGAATGTGAAAAATATATGCTTTTGTATGTTCTTTTTCAATTTCCTTTGTTGAATGACTCCTATATACCGGGCATCCCCTCTCTATGGCTCACAGTCCTCAGCAAGCTGAGTTGCTAATGAGACTCAACTATAATGCAAATGGCCTGATACCTCTGCCCTCACCAATTCAACAATCAAGGGACTCCGAACTGCTAATAAAATATAATAAACAATTCCAACATGAATTGTAGTTGGAAAAGAGATGAAAAAATGTCGTGCCTTCTCTGTGAATGCTTTGAAATGAAAAATTAAATGGTAGGTGAGAAAGAGGCACAAGAACAACTACAATTTATAGACTTTGGAATAATTTCAGAAGCTTCCTGTTACTTCAGATCACTTTTGGTAATTAAAAAAGACAATGTTGTCAGTTTCATTTAGTCTGTTGGCACTGTACTTGTGGGAATATCAAGGCACATAATTTGGTTGCCTTACGTATTAGGCTTTCTTGGTATCCATTTGAGAGTTCTTGACTTTTCATTTTTGTGCAAAATACAGACCCAGTGTTTTCAGTTTGGTTCCTCAGCAGGTCTTAAGGATGCCTTGTAACTTTATTATAAGCAGCTTAAAATACTACAGTGCACTTATATATACAACAAAGCACAATACGTTATTTAATATTACTTTTAATTTAAAAAAAAAGAAAACATATATACTCACCATGGTACTGGAATGAGCAACAATTGAAATCCGGCTGTTAACTAAGCAAAGTGCCCTGCTTCCTTGCATAACCAATAGCAAATCCTCACTGTTTGTCATCTGGTTGCTCATTGTCCTGGTAACTTCTCACGTGGAGATAAATTATTCCATGCCCCTCTTTAAAGGAGACAGTGAGATGGCATAGAAAGAGCACTGGATTTGAAGTTAAAGGAGCCTAATCTAACCCACTTAATGGCTATGTGAACTTGGATAAGACATAGTTTTTGAGTCCATAAAATAGAGATAAAAATATCTATCCTGCCTGCCTCCCTCTGAGAGTCATGTTAAGAATCAGATGAGGTAACACATGTGGGCTGCTTTGTAAAATGGGCAGCAGGAAGCAAAGGTGGAGTATTATTGGGAGGAGTGAGGGACATCGAAACTGCGTCTGTCACCATGGTTCAGACATGTCTGAGCATGACTGCTGAATGGCAGAGCAATTCTCCCAGGAGTCTGTTTGCATAAGAAGCCTGGTGCCTGTTTGAATAGAAGTCATAATAAGAGAAGACTGGGGCAGGCATGACACTCTGGAGCCAGGAAAAAAATAACTTTGATCACTTGAGAAAGTGAATGGTTATGAAACCACTGCAATAAATGTCATTAGATTTCTCTTCTGGCTCCATCTCTTTGGCCTCTTGTAATGAGTCGTAAGGAAGGAGGGTAGGGGAGCTTTAAGAAGAAACTAGTAGAGCCTGTTAGATATTTGGAGAAGGAGCAGCTCTTGGGGATCATTTACACAGAGTGAAACTCTTAAAGTGGAAAGAGGCATTCTTCTCACATGCCGTAACAGAGCATCATTTACCTTTGACAACTCAGACATGCCAATTCATCATTGACCTGGCAGTACGTGGCATTGCACATGTTCCAAGGTCATTACTAAAATATTGGTAAGCATCTGTGCAAGACCCTGGCAACCAGCAAACCTATCTGATGTAGTACAATTCCCGCTTAGGTAGGCTACCTCTCTCCTGGTGATTTCTGCTTGTGGAGAATAGCCCTGACACGCAAGTTTGGGCTATCTGTGGCTATGTCTCTGCTCTATGAACCTCTTCTTTCTTCTCATGGTCTATTATCTGGGTTTGACATCTGGTTCAGGCAGACAATAAGATTTGCTTTAGATTAAAGTTTAATTTAATCTAATTTAAAATGTTGAATAAAGAGACAGATTGAAAGTCACTGAAGCTTCTTCACATAATTATCAGGGTTCTAGAGAGAGACCAGAGCTTTGTTGCTGAATTTCTCTGGATATGCTTCAATTCTTGCTCTCACTGAAGCTGATTTGTTCAGTGATTCTTTTGATTCCCCATACAATGCTTCTATTCTTCCAATAAATTCCATTAGAAAGAACTAATTTGTATTGTTTCAAATCAAAGAAGCTTAACTAATACATAGGGGAAGAGAACTTTACAGGTGATTGGGTTTTGATTTCAATAAGTGAGGGGAAAAGTCAACGTAATATGAGTTATTTGGTCAAACATTATTCTGGATGTTTCTGTGAAGGTGTTTTTCAGATGACATTAACATTTAAGTCAGTGAACTTTAAGTAAGGCAGATTGCCCTCCCTAACGTGGGTGGGCCACATCCAATCAGCAGAAGGCCTGAATAGAACAAAGACTGACTTCTCCAAGCAAGAAGGAATTCTGCCAGCAGAACACCTTTGGACTTGAACTTCAACTCTTCCCTGGGTCTCTAGCTGCCAGCCTAACCTGCAGATTTTGGACTTCACCTCCACAATCACCTAAGCCAATTACTTAAAATTGTACTGTCTTTCTATATATATACATCCTGTTAGTTCTATTTCTCTGGAGAACCTTGACTAATACATGCACTGTTATCTAACTAGTTGGCATAGAAATTAGGCCCCCCTGAAATAGCAGTTCTCAGCCTCATTGCTGTAACGTTGGTGAGAATGAGGTGAAGACAAAGGAGTGAGAGTATTAAAAAATAAATTGGAGATTTTTATAAAACCCTCAGCCTCTCTCATCTACACAGCAGACTGAGATGTGAACTCTTTATTAATGGGTATGTACCTATATTAGTTTCCTATTTGTGCTTTAACAAGTTACACAAATTTGTTATCTTACTGCTGTGGAGGTCAGAAGTCCAAATTAGGTTGACAGGGCTGTGTTTCTTTTGGAAGCTCTAGGGGAGAATCTGTTTCCTTGCCTTTCCAGCTTCGAGAGGCTGCTTACATTCCTTGACTCATGACCTCTTTCTGGAATCACTCCAATCTCACCTTCTGTCATCACATCTCCTTCTTTGACTCTGTCCCTCCAGCCTGCCTCTTACAAGCACCTTGTGATTACCCTGGACTCATATGGATAATCCAGGCCAATCTCCCCATCTCAAGATCCTTAACTTCATCATATCTGCAAAGTCCCTTGTGCATGTAAGGTAATATATTCACAGGTACTGGGGATTAGGACATGGACATATTTGGAGGGGGCCATTATTTTGCCTTCTGTAGTGCCACACATGGGAATGTGGTCCTACAAGGGTGTTATAGCGCAGATAAATGTTGAGGACTATTTTTCTGGAAGCCAAAAGAAAGACAATCCATTAATTTATTTGTCTATATTGTCTTCAAAATTGGGATCCAAAGGCTTCTTCTCTCTGAACTTAGGGTAAGAGAAGTAGGAAAACCAATCAAAGGACAGAAGATATGTCACCAAGAGTGTAAGAATGCTTCCTGACTACTGGGAATAAGGGCGTGAACACAAGAGGCAGAGTCCCTGTCCGTGCGGAAATTAAATTCTTTGTGAAGAGAGAGAAGTAATAAGCACACAACAAATTGGGATACATTTCAGGGGTGGAACCCAAAGAATTTGCTGGTAAATTAGACATGGAGAGTGAGAGGAAGGGAGAAATCAAGACTCAAGCCTTACTTGAGCATCTGCTGTGTGGATGATACAGCAGTAGGCACGGCAGAGACGCTTGTGATAAGGTGGAGACCAGATCCTCCCCTCCGTCATCAAAGTTCAGTAAAAGGATAAACTCAAAAGTCTAAGAACAGACACAGAACTAGGGTCCTGTTATACACAGGAAAGAAGAAACCAGTGGCCAATACACGTTTGAAAATATGCTTAAATCACTGCTTACCAGAGAAATCTAAATTAAGACTTTTTTTCATGAAATTGGAAAAAATTTAAAAACTGGTAGAAAAAAACACTGGTAATAAAAATTAACAGCAGGATGTGGCTGCCTGAAAGCCTAGCTGGCATTAACTGCATTAAAAAGAGACATCAGGGGCCAGCCCTGTGGCCTAGTGGTTAAGTCCAGTGTGCTCCACTTCAGCAGCCTGGGTTCACAGGTTTGGATCCCAGGTGCGGACCTACACCACTTGTCAGCCATGCTGTGGTGGCGAACTGCGTACAAAATAGAGGAGGATTGGCACAGATGTTAGCTCAGGGAGAATCTTCCTCAGCAAAAAAAAAAAAAAGAGAGAAAGAGACATCAAACCTTATATTGGCAAAGTTGTAGGGAAGCAGGTACTTTCCATTTTTGTTGGGGGAGAGGATGGAAATTGGTATTACCTTTTCAGAAAAAAGTGTTTCTATGTCTCTTAAAGTTAAAAATGTGCCATTAGTCTGGCCCAGCAATGACACATTTAAATGTAAAGGAAGGGCCTTCCCCGTGGCTTAGCGGTTAAGTGCGTGCGCTCCGCTACTGTTGGCCCGGGTTCGGATCCCGGGCGCGCACTGACGCACTGCTTGTCTGGCCATGCTGGGGCGGCATCCCACATACAGCAACTAGAAGGATGTGCAACTAGGACATACAACTATCTACTGGGGCTTTGGGGAGAAAAAGAGAAAAAACAGGAGGAGGATTGGCAATAGATGTTAGCTCAGGGCCAGTCTTCCTCAGCAAAAAGAGGAGGATTAGCATGGATGTTAGCTCAGGGCTGATCTTCCTCACCCAAAAAAAAAAAAAAAAGTGTAAAGGAAAATTACAGCTGTACAAAGAGAGATTCAGGAGGTTCATTGCAGTATTATTATAATAATGGAAAAAATCAGACCCAATTTAAATGTCTCTTAACAGAATACTCACTAAATGGACTACCCGTATCCATATAACAAATAATCTTAATGAAAAAGAGTAGGTAGATTTATACGCACTGACATATATGGATGTTAAAAACACATTGGTAAGTGAAAATCCATTGCAAAGATATATGCAAAATATAATTTATGTCTTGAATCTTTACAAACAAAACTATATAATCCTTATGTACATATATAAATAGAAGCAGAATTCTATTATGATGGGGAGTCAAGGAGGGCATTTACTTTACCTGTATTGTTTGATTATTGTAAAATGATATTGTATTAATATAACACTTGGGTAATTAAAAAAATCAAAGCATGACAAAAATAAAAAGGAGCTGGCTCAATAAAAACAATGAATGGCAGGGACTTACTGTCCTGTATCGCTACACGTTTTCGTCAAAGCTTTGTCCGTTGGATAAGCCCCAAATTCCCTTGATCATTTGGTGCTTTTGATATTGATGTGAAAATCAGATATTTTTTCAGACAAAAGGCAGTAGAACATCTTTGAAATGCAAAGCAACATAACAGTGCAATACTTAAGGGTTTTATTCAACTGCGAGGTCAATATAAATCAACACTGTGATGAGGCTTCCTGCAAAGCTGTCTTCATCATTCAGCAGTAAAAGAGACAGAGAATCTTGAAAAAGGGAAGAAGCAGCCTCTCTCTTCCCTATGCTGCTCACACTCTACCTGGAGTGTTACATCTAGGTGTGTATACCACATCGGAAGCATGTGCAAGGAAAGAAAACATAGCTGTTAGAGGGCTTGAAATGATGTCCCATGGAAAATAGTAAAATGAGTGGGGAGTTATTTAACCAGGAGAAAAAAATACTCAAAAGACATCTGATGGTTGACTTTAAGAGTTTTAAGATTGCTATGCAGAGGACCAATGGGCCTCATTCTGTTTGCATGCAAACTATAGAAAATAGTAACTACTATTTCACAAAACACTGACATATGCTGTGGGGAATTACTGCCCTATTGACAGCTGTGGCAGAGACTAAAAACGTTCGTGTTTCCCTTTTCCATAGTGTTACCCCTGAGAAGAGGCTGCCAGCCAGAGACTAGGTTTCCCAGCCCCAGTTGAAGTTAGATGTGGCCCTATGACTGGGTTCTAGTCAAAGGAACATTAGTGAAAGAATCGGGAGCCACTTCTACACGTGACACGTTTAAACACACACATATGCGTACACACAGGCACACAGTCTCACATGTGCATGTCTTTTCCTCCCTGGTTAGCTGCAATGAAGAAGAGTTGAAGCACAACCTTGGAAACCAATGCTAATTATGATGGAGACTCCATCAGTCTGGTCCCTGATTGACCACATACTTGGAGAAGGGCTGTCCCACCAACTCGTTAACCCACTCTGTACTATGATGTAGTAAGAACTCAACTTTTACAGTGTTTGAGCCATTGTACACTTTGACATCTACTGTTAAAGCAGTTAGCCTACCTCAGTTCATTCAACAGTCTCAGAAAGTGAAACTCAACAGATGAGTGTCAAGTCCAAAAACAATTCAACTATCAAGTAGTTCAATCAGACTCAAACTCTGGCCATCTCATTCTGAATCCACATCTTTTTCTCGTGTGCCACCCTCTCCTGCAACCTAACTAGGACCAATGTTATAAATGAAAGGGACAGAGGGCCGGCCCCGTGGCTTAGCGGTTAAGTGCGTGCGATCCGCTGCTGGCAGCCCGGGTTCGGATCCCGGGCGCGCACCCACACACCGCTTCTCCGGCCATGCTGAGGCCGTGTCCCACATACAGCAACTAGAAGGATGTGCAGCTATGACATAAAACTATCTACTGGGGCTTTGGGGGAAAAATAAATAAATAAAAATTAAGTGAAAGGGACAGAGATTATAGCTGTCAAATGACAAAACTAAAACAGTTTAGTCATGAGATTGATGTCCTTTATTGAAGGGGAAACAATCTATGGATTAGGGGTACCGCACCTCACAAGCAGTGGAGCACCCTTCCTGCAGGATTTTGGGCAAGAGCCAGTATTATAAGGCATTGAGGAGGTAACTTGGAAACAGGGCACGATTGGTGAGGAGCTTGGAGGTTTCCTCATAAGGCTAGCAGGTCCTATTTTCTATCTACCTTTCTAGGGTTAGGTAAGCTAGTTAAAGCTGAGTTGCAGGATTATAACTGGTGTGTGTCAGGTTTCCTCGACACGTGTTTCCCGTTAGTACAGGCTGACTTAGGTTTAGATTTTGATTTGGGCCAGGCCACTGGGGCGGCCTCTATTTTGCTGGTGTCAATATACAAATTAACTTTATCACTGCTAGACATAGAAGAGTTGTGTAACAGGCCTATTCTTGCATTTCTTTAAGAGGAGGTGTGCGTTCCATCCCAGGAGGTGTTCAAAAGGGAACATTAGAGAGAGAATCAAACAGCAGATAAGTGTCGGAGCTTGATGATCTAATGTTTCTTACAACCTGAGATTCCATGATTCAGTGCACACTTGAAGCACTCAGATGATATATATTATACAAACACTTTGCACTCAGCAGCAGTTTTGGAACTCTGTGGTCTCCTTAATAAGGTATAATGGGAATGCTAGGAACTGAGCCAGAAAAAACGTGAATAAGAACTTTAACTAGAGCAAGTTCCAACAAATTTTTCATTTGGAAAGGTTTGTAAGATTGAGATTGGTAAAGAACTTTATTATGAATATATGGATGATTCTTTGAATAAATAAAGTTCTTGGATAATTTGTTGACTATGGAACAGCTTACACAAATATAAGAACCCATGCTTTTATTGGTCCTGCTTACTGAGAATATGGTCTGAGGACTATGAGTAAGGGGTCAAATGTCAGCTCCGTAGTTGGTCGCGGTGACGTTGATACAGGGGTGAGGGCTGTAGGAGGCAGATGAAGATTTCATGTCTGAGTAGCTGGGCGGTAATAATGTCAACAGGCTCTCATAACGCATACTGGGTTGAGTTTGAAGCAAATTCGTTTGTGCATGCAATCTCCCCTCCCCCAGCAAAGCTGAACATGGCAGCTACTTTTTGCCTGCCACTTTGTTCTCTAGAGGGGGAGAAAGGAACAGAAGAAGAAGCAAAGAGGGTGCTGAGATAAGCATGAAATAGTCTCGGCTCAAGTCCAAGTGACTACCCTAAGGTTTTTGTCCTTAATAGTTATTGGGACTTATGCAGACCTCACCAGTAAAGAGATAGGTGCAAAAATTTAGTTATTTTGGTGCTTATCATATAAAATTCTGAGGTGATTTATTCACTCCACAAATACTTTTTTCTTTTTTTTTGCTCAGGAAGATTTGCCCTGAGCTAACATCTGTCACCAATCTTCCTCTTTTTGTTTGAGGAAGATTAGCCAGAGCTAACATCTGTTGCCAGTCTTCCTCTATGTTGTATGTGGGTCGCCACCACAACGTGGCCATTGATGAGTGGGCCATGCCTGGGAAACGAACCCAGGCAGCTGAAGTGGAGCGTGCTGAACTTAACCACTAGGCCATGGGGGCAAATACTTTTTAATCTTCTATTATATGTCAGATATTGATCTAAGTACTGGGGAAGCAACAATAAACAAACAAACAAACAAAAATTGCTACATCCACTGAGCTTAGCAGAGAGAGAAAGACAATAAACTAAATAAAAGATGCACTATGTGTGACAGAGATGAGTCCAAAAGAGGAACTTAAATCAGGACTTGTTGGAGGAAATTTTGGAAAAGGTAGTCAGGAGTGCCTTACTCAGATTGGGAGTTTTGAGCAAGTTGTGAAGGAAGAGAGGGAGTGAGCCAGACAGATGTTTGAGGAAGCTCATTTCAAGTAGAGAGGACAACAAGTGCCAAGGTTCTAAACTGTGCCTGGCGTCAAAGAGCTGTCGTGGCTGTAGGGAGAAAGTAGAGGCAGTAGGGAGAAAGGACTATGTGATAACATTAGAGAGATAACAAGGATCAGAACAAATAGAACCTTGAAGGTCTTGGTAAGAACTTTTAGTCTGCTTGCAATGAGAACTCTGGAGGAGCCGAAGCAGAGGACTGACGGGATCTGACTTACTTTTTAAGGAGATTGCTCTGGCTACTGTGTCAAATAGATTTGACAAAGCTGGACGCAAGGAGATCAATTAGATTATTGCAAGAATCTAGGTATAGTGGTTTGGTCCAGGATGGTGCCTGTAGGGGCAGTGAGAAGGAGATGAATTCTGAATATGTTTAGAAGTTAGAACTGAGAGGATTTGTTGATAGACTGAATATGGGATGTAAGTGAAAGAGAAGAGTTAAGGAAGACATCTCAAGGTTTGAGGCCTGAACTAAAAGAATAGACATTAACCAAGAAGAAAAACCCTGCAGGAGAAGTTCTGTTCTGGGGAAAAGGGAAAAGCAGATTGAGAAGAAGAAATAATGAGGTCAGTTTTAGTTACATTCAAATTGGGGTTACATCTTAGACATTCAAGTGGGGATGACAATTAGACAGTTGGACATACAGATGCAGACTTCAGATGAGAGATTGTAATGGAGATAGAAATTTAGGAGCCATCAGCATAGAAATAGGTATTTAAAGTGACGTTACTGGATGAGATCACCTAAGAGTGACTGTAAAAAGCAAAAACAGAAGAGGTCCTAGGATAGAGCCCTGGGCTCCTACAACATATGTAGAGGTTGGAAAAGAAGAGGAACCAGCCTAAAGGTCTGAAAAGAAGTGATGATAAAAGTAAGAGGCAAATTAGAAAAATGAGATATCTTGGAAGAAAATCAAAGAGAAATTTTTCAAAGAGAGAGAGATCAACTGTGGTAAATGCTGCTGAGAGTTCAATGTGTAGACTAAGATGTGACCTTGGATTTAGTAACAGCAAGGTCATCGTTGACATTCAGAAGGCCAGTTATGGTGGAGTGATGGGACAAAAACTGATTGGAGTAGTGTCAAGAGAGATGGATGTAGAATAATTGGTCACATAGAATGCAGATATCCTTTCAAGAGAAGAAAAGAAATCAGGTCATAGTTGCAGGGTGAAGTCGGGTCAGAGGAGAGAATTTTCTTTAATATGGGATAAATGGCACCAATATCTGTATGCTTGTGGGAATGATGTAGTAGATATCTTTAAAATTGTTTTAAAACTCAGAAAGGAGAATTGCCAGAGCAACCTGAGAGAGCAAGAGAGAAAGAAAAAGATCTAGAGTTAGTGTATAAGTAGAAGGGTTGATATCAGTGAGGACTCTGAGGAGTCCATCCTCACTAATAGGAGATACAGTAACTGCATGAGCCCAAGTGCAGGAAGGTGGGCAGATATGATGGGTACTGCTTATAGAATTTCTATTGTGATTGCTTCAGTTTTCAAGTAAAGTAGGAAGTAGGGTCTACGGTTGAGAATGATGATGGGGAAATACATAATGGAACTTTGAGAAAGAAAGAAAAGTTTTGCAATCATCATTGGGTTCTTGCATCTTAACATACCAGCAGCATTGGTGTTATCGTGGAGCTTACTAGAAATACAGAATCTTAGTTTCCACCACACACCTACAAAATTAGTATCTGCATCTTAACAAGAATCTCCAAGTGATTTTATTTTTGCCCATTAAAGTTTGAAAGGCACTGACTAGAAACTAAGAGAGAGAAGGGACTAAGGATATATCGTATACTTTACAGGCAGCAATAAGGGCCAACTTGAGGTTATTGATGAATTGAAAATGAGATCAATCAGAATATTTCATATCTTCTCCAGCCAACTTCAGCAGTGCTGGTGGAGGCATTGAGTACATAAAGAGGTGAATTTAACCAGGGGAGTGGTTTTGCCAAGAGAGTAGAGAAGAGTGATGTAGTTGCAAGAAAATAATTATAATCATAGATAAATTGTAAAAGATAATAGTAACTGACCATGAAATTTGAGTGGAATATGGAGGGAAGAGAAGATTTGGGGAGGCAGCAAAGAACAATGAAAAATTGGTGGGATCAATGCATTAGAAATTCTGGAGGGGTGAAGTATTATTGGAATCTAAGTACTACAGGTAGGGAGCTGAAAAATAGAATGAAATGTGATGCCATTACTGGTAAATAACATGGTCAATCGTATGGCAATGATATAGAGTGCCTGAGATCGAGTGTAAGTCAAAATCACTGGAGCAGAAGTCAAGAAATTAAGAGGAAGGTATTGGAACAATCATCAGTGTGGCTACAGAAATTATCAAGATTTATGATATCACTAGCCATCCCTCTCACCACCATGGTCCAGGTTCTTTTCCCGATCAGGGAAACACACCACCCCTCTGTCGGTCGCCGTACTATGCTGGCTATGAGTTGTTGTGATGCTGAAAACTATTCCACCGATATTTCAAATACCAGCAGGGTCCAGCATGGTGGACAGGTTTCAGCGAGTCTTCCAGACTGAGACAGACGAGGAATAAGGACTTGGCCACTTACTTCCCTGTGGATAGCAGCGGAGCATTGTCTGATATAGCGCCAGACGGTGAGTGGATGGAAGGTGAGAGGATGGCCCAGAAAGACCAGGCAGGGGTTCCGGTCTACTGTCACTAGGAGTAGGAATCCACTTGATGGCACTAACAACAACAAATGATATCAGTAGTGTTGAAGAAAGTGACAGTGTGCCAGAAGAAAATCTCTCCAAAGTAAGAGGGAAGATAACCTGAGGAGGACGGAGGGAAAATAAGGAGGAATGTTGGGTCACGCAGTCTGATGAGATAAGATTCAAAGTTGATTGCTTAAGATTCAAGAAAGAATGTCCTGGAAGTGGCAGTACAGAACAGCAGGACGTCTATCCTGCCTCCAGACGCCATGACAGGAGAACTGCAGAAAAGCAAAGAGCCACCCCTTGAAAGTGCTGCAGGGAAAGTAGTGCCATCAGAGGAGAGCAGATTTCAGTTTGAGCAAGAAGCGAATGTTTGCTGGTGAGGCTGAGAATATGAGTTTGCTGATGACTGACCTAGAGCTCCATAGGGCTCCATGAAAAGGTTTTAGAAGTTGGAGAGGGAGGATAAGGATCACAAAATGCAATGGGGATAGAATCCTGAGCCTGGAGGATGAGTAACAATGTGGGAAACCTGGACATCTTGTGATGGTCAACCTAAACCGGGCAAGAGGCATAATGATAAGCCCCAGTGGTCCCAAGGCGGAGGGCTGCTAAGGGGAAAAAAGGATGAAGGGGGCCTTTGCCAGAAGGAAGAAGAATTCTGGGGTTCCCACTGGACTCATGCCATTGGAGGCAAGATGTCCTGCTGAAGGATGGTCTTCCTCTGAGGTCACAGGCACCTGCTTGGCCCCTGCTGTACGGAGCCCTGCAGGGCATGGGTTGCCTTCAGGTATGGACCCTCTCTGGACCTATGCATATAGCAGCCTATAAGGGGGATGCTTAACAAGAGCATATTTGATTCAGTTATAACAAACTGTAGAACATCAGAAAAAAATGTAGGCTATCAGAAAGAAAGAAATATACCCGAATAAACTCATTACAAGGAAGACAAAATGCTAGAGTTGACAGGTGTGTTGGTCAGGGTGCTGAGAAGGCATGGAACAGTCAATTATAATAGTTTATTATATCCTGCCAGCTGCCTTGTTTTAACCGTTTGTTTAGTTTTAGTTTTGACAGCGTTAATTAGCTGTTGTGACTCTATTGATTCTGATATTGAAATGGACCTAAACTTTATGACTAACACTAAACCTTATGGGTTTTTTTTCCTTTGCCCCTTAGTTAATCCCAGACAGAAGTTGGACACTCTCAAGAAAGCTGGAGAGTTCCCAGGATGATGTAGAGAAAAAAACGTGATGAGCACCTACTCAGTGATGGAGGAGTAAATTAGAATGTGAAAACCTTTCTCCTTATTCTCTTTTTTCTGAGTCCTGCAACACTATCTTTATGACCTTAAATATGATCCTATAGGTCAAAAAGCTTTCTAACTCCTTCAAATTATGCTTTTGTCAAAGTGTCAGAACTCTTGTGGATACCTGGAATTCAAACCCCCAAACCAAGCGAATAGTTCCATCCTGTGTGTATAAGCCTCAGTGGGACTTTATAGTTCCTTCCCTGAGAGCAAAATTCATGTTTTTAAATTTCAAGTTGAAATTTGTTTCAAGTTGAAATAAATGTTTTTACATTTCAAGTTGAAAAATTGCAGCAAACACAATGAAATTTTTTACGACCGTATAAAAAGTGTTTGATATAGTGTTTGATCATAGCCTGAGGGAATCAATGCACCTTTAAAAAGAAACTCTTGGGGCTCTTCATGCAGCAAATTCAATCCTTTGATAATCCACTCATCATGATTCTATTGTACACTTACCATGTGCTGTGCTCATCTGAAGGAACTAAAGAGACTCTGAAAAGAGTGGTCTGAAGAAGTAAAACTTATTCCATTTTGAAAAGTCAATATAAAAAAAAATACAACTCGTGAACTATGTATTCCCCAGGTTTTTTCAGGACATCATTATTACGTTAAAAAGACACAGTTGTCAATTGTGCATCAACATAATAATGCCGTAAAAATGAGATGAAGAGATTCTCATTTGTTCATGGAAAATTAGCAGACTCCTGTATTAGAATTATTACTTAGAGGTTATCAGAAATCCTGTTTAAACTAGTTTAAATGAAAATAATAATATTTAAAAATAAAAGAATATATTGGCTCATGGAACTGAGAAATCCAGGAGTAGATATAGCTTCAGGCACACCTTGATCCAGAAACTTAGCGCTCTTTCTCTCTTCTTAAACATTCAACCTGGCTCCACTGTTGTCTTATCCTTATTCTCCCTAACCATAGGTAGGATTTTCCCAAGAAACCTTGGAAGAGAGCTTCTGGGAGCTCCTGGGTCATATCAACGCGACTGAGTAACACTAAGGAAAAGGGACAGCTTCCCCTCCCTTCCCACTCATCCCCATCATCTACATATCGATCCCAGGAAGGGCTCTGATTCTACCTGTGTGAGGTGTATTCTTAATATTAGACCAATTGCTTTTCCCAGGAGAAGAAATATTAGTTCATTCAAGGTCACTGTAGCCAGGGATGGGCATGGACACTGACTGACCTCTCTCCAGAATTAAGGGCGTGGTGGTGCCCAAGAGAAGTAACGCAAGGGAGGAAATAAAAGCAACACACATCCACTACAAGCAACATGGCAAGAATAATTGAAGCAACCTAGATATCCAACGGGGAAAATACGGTACAGCTAAACAACAAACCCCTGTGCAGTCATTATAATTACGTTGTCAAAGAATCTGTCATGTCATAGAAAATATTCACAATGAATATGTCTAAAAGGTAGTTTACTAGACAGTAAATATAATGGGATCCTAATTGGATAACATTTTGATGGTACATGATGAAAAATGATATGTTATGTATCCAGAGAAACAATGCTATAAGAAAATACACTAAAATGTTAAATGTGACCATCTTTGAGAGGCGAGGTTATAGAGATATTTCATTCTTAGTTTCGCATAATTGTATTAGCCATCTTTTTACAACAAAATGTGTTACTTGTGAACTCAAAGAAAAAAGAACTATCATTGTTAAAATGCAAACCTAGAAGTTTGGGTTTATTTCCATAAGGAAATGTTGCTCTGATAGAATCCTTGCAATTTTTTCACAGAGGCACAAGACAAGTGATTGTGTGTCGGGTCCTCCTAAGGTGGAATCAAAATATTCACTCGTAGGCTCTGATCTGAACCCTGAGGAATCTTATTTTCAATTTGATTCCCCACATAGTTCAGAAATGGCAGGATGAGATGGAAGAAGGATTAGAGGCATGTCTAAAAATCGGCTTTACTAGGGACAGGTTAGACCTTCTTACATCAGCATTTTCATTTTGAACTGCAAAACATTTTTCGGAGAATTAACCACAAAAATGAAGATGTTCTTATTGTCACATTGTAGCCTCAATTTCAACAAAATACAGCACATACAATAACAAATAGATAGAGGAAACAAAACAAAACAAAAAATCAGGGTAGCTCCTGCATTGATTAAAGCTTAATATTTTGTCTGGGGTTCTCAAATAATTTTTTCAGAGAAAAATAGTTCTCAGGGCAGCTGGTGTAAAACTATTTTTTTTTTATTGTGTATAAATTTTAGAGCTTCCCTACTGCAGCATGATGCTTGAAAATCTGTACACCAATAGAGATTTTAAACGATGTATATACATTAGTTCTGAATTGGTCTGAATTTTTTATAGTGGGAAGGGATGATCCTTTCTGTCCTCACAAATCTCCCCATACCTCTTTCTAACACCAAAATATTTACTGGGTCCCTATGATGTCACTGAATTGGACACTGTAGATTACCAATACAGTATTAGGAAGGATTCTTCTTTACAATAAGTTCTTCCTATTCAAAGGCAAATATCTCTTACAATAGGAAACATTTTCAGCCATTCCACATCTATGCAACTTTTATTTTGTCTACCACGTGCAAGGTGCGTGTGACATGAGGACATGAAGATGATCAAGTTATTTCTACACATGCAAATGTTTGGAGAGAATGATTATTTATTTATTTATTTATTTATGAGGAAGATTAGCCCTAAGCTAACATCCGTTGCCAATCCTCCTCTTTTTGCTGAGGAAGATTGGCCCTGGGCTAACATCCGTGCCTATCTTCCTCTATTTTATATGTGGGACGCCTGCCACAGCATGGCTTGATAAGCGGTGCGTAGGTCCGCACCTGGGATCCAAACCTGCGAACTCCAGGCCACCGAAGTGGAGTCTGCTAACTTAACCACTACACTACCAGGCCGGCCCCAAGAGAATGATATTTAAATAAAGAATTATTATGTAATGCAATGTAGCTAAGGTAATAATGCAAAAAAAAGGTGCTATATGAGCAGATTGGAAGGGGGAATCAGAAATGCATTTAGCTGTAAGTAACACAAAAATCAAGCTACATTGGCTTAATTAAACAGTAGTTTATTTTTCTTGTATAATAAGAATTCCAGATGTGGTAGTTAGGGATTGGTTCAATAGCTCAGTGCTACCATGGATGATGTCCTCACTTTTCCCTTGGCCTTTCCCTCAAGCCTAGCTCTTCCAGATCTCAAGATGGCTACTAGACATCATATCCACCTTCAAGGCAGAGAGAAGACAGAAGCAAATGGGGTAGAACCAGCTATATCTATTCCCTTTATCAAGAAATCAAGCATTTTCTCAGAAACCACAGAGGAATGTTCCTTACATCTTATATTAGGTCTTTGTTTCCTGTCTTGAGTCTTTTGAGCCAATACTGCCACAACCAGCTTCATGCAGTCGTGACCTAATAGTACCCATTTCAGCTGCACTATGTATCTAACACTTTCTACCTGGGCCTCATTAACACAGGGCATAGGAAACCTATGGAAATCTGCCACTCATGTACAAACTGAAACGATGAAGAATTAACAACCTATGAGAACAATCCTTGACCAATGGGGACAGAAGACAATGGATAAATTCTCCTCTTTTCATTCCTTAGGTAGACAATTCTGAGGCTTTTTCTATATAGCTCCTCAGATGATCACGGCATGATGGGGCCCTAGTCGCCAAAAAATATGACTAACTTGAGAATTCACCATTGGGCAGGCTTTCCACACTTCTGTTTCATTCTCTCAATTCCTTTACTCCTGATCACTGGGGTCAATTCTCAAATAAATTTGCTGCATGAAAACCCCTGTTTCAGGCTCTGATTTCTGGAGGAATCTAGACTAACACCTATCTCATTGGCCAGACCTGTTTTATATGACCAGCTTTTACTTCAAGGGAAGCTGGCAGAGTGAATATTTAGTTGCAGATATTTCTATCTAAACAGAAAGTAGGGAATAGGAGCTATTGAGGGAAGATTTAATGGAGCAGATCATACGTAAACAGGTCCCCGTAGATTGAGTAGGAGTTTGCTAGGAGTGACGGGATAAAAAAGATTTTTGTAACTGTCTACGTGAAAGGATCAGTATGACCAACATTGGAGAGATGAAGATGCAGGGCTTAAGTAGGGATTGGTAAGTGATCAAGTTTGACTCAAACCATGAGCAAAAGAAGAAAGATTGGCACCATGAGTGCCAGTAAATGAGTCTGGAGAGATAGACCCAGGCCTGCTTGGATGGGCATCGTGACCCAGGCCTATTCCATGGAGTTTCCCCTTTAGACAAGAATGAATCCTCAAAAGTTTATAAATAGGTGATCATTCACTTGACACGTATTTATTGGCTGCCTGCAAAAAGACACATCTTTCTCTAGCCACCAAGAATATAGTAGTGGCCAAGAAGCAAGGTCACTTTCCTCCTGGAGCTTACAGAATACACACACCAAACAAATAATTCAATAAATACGTAATATTATAGGAATTAGTGACAAATGCTATAAATATAAAAAATCAGTCTATGGGAATACAGAGTGAAAGAAGGTAGATTTTAAATAAAGCAAGCAGGAAAGGACACTCTGAGCATCTGGCATTTAGGTGGAGACCTGAATTAAAAGAGAGAATGAACTATGTGAATATCTGGAGCAAAAGCATTCCAGACAGAGGGAACACCACGTCTAAAGGCCAAGAAGGCCAGCGTGAGGGGAAAGAATGACGGGGAGAGTGTTCAGAGGAAAGCCAGAGACAGAACATGGGCTCTGTAGGTCAATGGTAAGGAGCTGAGATTTTATTCTGAGTGTGTTGGGAAGGTATTAGATGATATTGTACAAGGGAGTGATGGGATATAATTATATGCCAAAGATTGCCCTGGCTGCTGGGTGGAGAAGTAGGTAACATTGAAGGAACACAGAAGGGATGTAAAAAGGATGCAGAAAGAACAATTAGGAGGTTCAGTAGTTTAGGTGATAAATCATGGTAGCTTAGTATAGGATAGTAACCAGAGATGCTGAGTAATAAATATTTTAAAGATAGAGTTGAGAGAACTTACTGCTAAACCATATGTGGGGTATGAGAGAAAGAAGGTGAATGATAACTACTAAAATTTGAGTCCACGACCAAACAGGGTTCTAAGTGCTCTACATATATTGACAAATACAATCCTCATGACAACCTTATGAGATGTTACTACTAGCATCCCTATTGTACAAATGAGGAATGTGAGGCAGAAGGAGGTTGATAACTTGCTCAGGACAGTGCTAGTACTTAGTAAAGGGAGGATTCAAAGCCAGGCACCTGACTCCAGAATCATCCTCTTAACTGCTGTTCTGTTCTGAGATGCGTATTAAGTCTCAAGTGGCAATATGGAGTAAACAGTTGCATATAGGAAGGCGTGGCTCAGGAGAGAGGTCAAGGTTGACAATATAAACTTATGACTCCTTAGATACAGATAATAAGTAAAGCTGTGGGACAGGATAAAATCTCCTAGGGCAGGAGTTGGCAAACTCATTCTGTAAAGGGCCAGAGAGTAAATATTTTAAGCTTTGTGAGCCATGTTGCCTGTCACAGCTACTCAACTCTGCCCTGCAGCTTGAAAGCAGCCACAGACAAGAGCAAATGAATGGGTGTGGCTGTGTTCCAATACAACCTTCTTTACCAAAAGAGGGAGCAGGGGCACATTTGGCCTCTGGTCCTAGTTTGCCTAGGTGGTCCTAGGGAGAAAGTGGTTAGAGAAGTGAAAGGGGATTAGGACTTGACCCATTAGAAAGAGGAGGAGCTTGCAAAGGAGACTGAAGAGGGGAGGTGACAGTGGTAGGAAGAAAACAGGGGGAAGGGGTGGGAGGAGTTCCCTGAAAGCCAGAGGAAGAAAGGATGTTGATCACAAGAGGTCAAAAGAGTGTGGCCAGAGGGTAGAATCACAGAACGAGAGAGGTGGAAAGGATTTCAGTTATTCATTCAAAGATTCTAATTTTTATAGATGAGAAAACTGAATCTCAATGGGAGGAAATGATTTTCTCAAAGTCATCTCAGGATTACAAGACATTTTCTAAGGCATTAACTTTAACAAATATTAGGTAGTTTAGCTTCAGGTAAAATAAAAATTTTGTCAACAACAGCACCACCCTGAATGAGCATCTGAGCACCTCAGTTTGGTTCAACAAATATTTGCTGCACACCTACTATGTGTCTATAAGTGTATCCAACCCTGGAGCCACAGAGCTAAAAGATGCATTGCCTGCCTCAAGTCACTTGTATTCCAAAAGGAAGAGTAGAAAAGAAAACAGATGTTCAATAACCTAAGGTAAGTTTTCTGGGAGACGTTAACCAGGTGCTATGGACTGTATTGTGTCCCCTGCCCCAAATCTGTATGTTGAAGCCCTGACCCCACAGTGTGATGATATTGGAAATGATCCTTTGGTAATTGGAGTTAGATGGAGTCATGAGGGTGGGGCCCTCATGATGAGATTAGCGGCTTTATAAGAAGACGAAGAGAGAGAGATCACTCTCTCTCAGTAGTGTGAGGACACAGGGAGAAGGCAGCTGTCTGCAAGCCAGGAAGAGGGCTTTCACCAGCAATTCACTAGCACCTTGAACATAGGCTTCCTGCCTCCAGAACCATGAGAAATAAATGTCTGTTGTTTAAGCCACCCAGTCTGTGGTATTTTGTCACACTTGCTGAAGCTGACTAATACACCAGGTGTGCTCTGAGAACACAGGCTAGGAAAACCTAACCTTATCTGGGGTCAGGGACAATTTCCTGGAGGAGGGGATACGTGAATACGTCCTCCAGACTGTAATAGTGCCCCTCAAAATGTTTCCACATTCTCTAGTCTTTTCTTCGCCACGCATATGCTCTCCTCTAAGTGACTGTGATTGTGTGTTTATCCATCCCCCAATCCCACCTTCCCACAAGTTCCTTGAAGCCACAGTGCCCTATTCTTCATGGTCGCTTTTGTCTGCCCTTCGCATAACAGAGTCCCTACTCAATAAATTATAGTTCAATGAATGAATGACGGCATGAATAAATGACTCAGTTAACTCAATGATCAAGTGAAGCATTAATTGGAGATACTCAGTCAAAGAAAGAATTTTAATACAGGCAAAGGCAACAGCTTAAGAAAAGGCATGAACATAGGTTGCAACATGATGTAGGCAGGAAGTGACAGGTAAACCCAAATATCTGAGGCAGAAAGTTGGGGTCTGAGAAACAATTATTGAGTGCGTATTATGTATCTAGTAGTATTCTAAGTTATTTACCGTATTAACTCCTTTAATGCTCATAACAACTTTTTGAGATAAGCAGCATTATAATTTCATTTTACAGAAGAGGAAACTGAGACACAAAGGTGTTGAGAAACTTGCTCAAGTTTACACGACCAGTGAGTAGTCAAGCTGGGATAGGGACCCAGTCAGCTCCAGGGTCCACTCTGCATAGATGAGAGAGAGGCAATGACCACACTACTCAGGCCCTATAAGACCACTCTAAGGAGCCTGAATTTCAATAGGTAGAATATTGGAAGCCATTCAGTTGTGAGAGCCACTTGGTCAGCTTTCATTTAAGGAGAGATTTCAGGGGTATAAGACAGAAGGTGCAATACTTCAGTTGAGAAATGTTGGGAAGCAAGGAATTATAAATGAGGAGACAGATTTCAGAAATATTCATGGGATAAAATTGACAGGGCTTTGTGCCCATGGAGAGTGAAGAATGTAGAAACAGGATGAGTCAATGATGATACTTGGAATGATAACTTAGGTGATTGGGTAGATGTTGAGGCCATTAACTGAGACAGGGGATCCAGGAACAAAAAGTATTAAGAGGAATATGATACATTTAGATTTGCCTATGTTAATTTTGAGGTGCCGTGGGGCATTCACATGCAGCTATACAAAAGGCAGGAGAATATAGAAGTCTGAGACTCAGAGAAGAGGTCTTTGCTAGATTTAAAAAGCTGAGAGTCTTCAGCATGTAGGTGGTAGTTAAAACATGAGAGCAATGAGATTGTTATTGTCAGATTTAGGTGCATGACTATTACCTGTCAGTGCACATACAATTTTGGATGCCCAATTATTAAAAGCCTCCTTCCGGGGCTTGCTCAGTTAGCCGAATCTGCAAAATATATTACAGGATGCCAAAGTAGCTCTATTAGCTTCAGTCTCTAAATGTTTCCCCAAAGACATCTACAGGAAGTAAACAACAGAGTCTGCCTATATAAATGCCCCCAGAAAAGCAAAAATCAAATCAAATCAAAAATAAATAAAACAACAATCCCCCCCTGCTCTGCCAAACTTAAATTATGTGCAGATAGGAGTAGAATTCTGATGATTTTCCAGTACTCTATTGTAGGAATTTTTTCTTCCATGTATGAATATAGGTTGCCTCAGTTTGCCTCAGCTCTATAGCTGTAGACGGTCACCTGTAAAAACTTTATATCTGGCATGGGAGAGGGTTGTGAGGAATTTCTTACCGGCAGACTTAATTAATGTTTCCAGCTGTGGGGGACTTTCCAAGTCCATGCGGTGAAGATGGATATACTAAGTAGGAGGCCAGGCTGTCTTCGTCCTTTCAAACTTGATAGTTCTTGATCCCACCTCAGGAAAGTGTTGAATTTGGGTAATAATAGAGCAATGTTTAAAGCCTTCACCATCCTTCCATGACTCAGTACTTTTTCAGCCATCTTCACAATTACGTGTTCCAGTCAATTCTTGGGCACTATGCTCTGAATAAGACACGTGTGTACTCACAGAGAACAGGGCACTGTACCTGGTAAAGAGGCTGTGGGAGTTTGCTTTTTACAGCATTGATCACGTGGCTTTAATCCAGGAGCAAGATGGTGGAGGCAGCAGAAAGGCTGGATCACAATAATAGATGTCCTCTCTGAGGTTTAATATACTTTTAAAATCATCATACTCAGTTTCTAGAAGGGCTTCTCAGAGTAAAAGAACATGGAGGTTTGATTTTAAAAGATGTGTTTGAAGCCCAATGTAATGCTGATTTGTGTGTGATTTTAAGTAAACCATTTAACCATGTAGGATCTCTGTATTGTTTTTAGTAAACCATGAACAGTGCACTATACTAGCCTTACATACTATAGAACCACTTAGCTATTGCCACATAGCAAACCATCCTCAAACTCAGAAGCTTAAAACAACAGTTATTTACTATTATAGTTTGTGCAACTGTAGGTCAGCTGAGCACTCTGCTTAAGTTTGGCTTGGTTGGGAGAGCTTTGTGGGACAGTTCTGCTCCATATGTCCCTCATCCATCTTCTGAAACCAACAGGCTAGCCTAGGAATGTTCTCTAGATGTGGTAGCTGAAGTACAAGACACAGGAGAAACCTATAAGACCTCCTGAGGTCTAGACACGGATTAGGCATATATTCCTTCCAGTCTCATTCTATTGGCCAAAGCAAGTCATATGGCCCAAGTCAGAGCCACTGCAGGGTCACAGAGCAAAGTTTATTCAAACTGGCATGAAGACTAGGAGGAGTGGAGAATTGGTACTATTCATACCACCTACCAACATTTAGGATAATAATTAAAATATAAAAGTACTTCGCTAAGTTTGAAAGTGTGAATATTATATACTATAATTAATCAAATTTCAAAGAAGTATAATTAATTTTGTATACTTACCTTTTACCCAAACTTTCAGCAAATAAAAAAAATTCTAATTTTTATAATCTACAGTTTAATTATCTGTTTCAATTGTTTCAGAAGCAGAATAAATATTCTTTCATCATCGTCATAACACCTTGAATTTATATAAAACAAAAAAAATCCTTGGTATTAAAACAAAAAGTTTTGTGTTTTTTAGTAGGTTGATACAAGATTGCCAAAGAATGTACAAAGACCATCTCAATATCTCCTGCGTCTGTTAGTAAGTTAGCTGGCTGACACCTGCTGATGAAGAAACATTACCTTTCTTATTTTATCCACATTTTAAAGGGAGAGGATCATTGATACTTTTTTTCCCACTTTAATCACAGATGTGACAGGTGAAATTCCCTTCACTTTAGCATCACTGGGTCATTCCATTGTGCATCTTTGTGCACAAAATGTTTGTGAAAGGATAGGGTGTCATAGACAGAAACAGGTCGGGCATTTCTAAAAATAGCTGGAGAGAGTTTAAGCAGATTCAGATTTCTATCCCTATTCACAGCTTGCTTATCCAGCTTCATAGTTAATTAAATGTTTTTTTTTTAAATTAAAGAAATAAACAATGATCCAATCAGAGACTTACTTTATTTTGGATTCTTTTATTCCCTTCTCACTCTCTCAGCCTGCCTTCCTCAGGGCTAAACAATGGATATACACAGTTTAGCCACCCCTATACCACCTAATTCTACTTGAAGGTGGCCTTGGAAAGCAGCCAGATTGCATTGTTATCCTTCTGTCAATTACAAATGTGCCAGACACCCAAATCATTGGGGAGGAAGTGCAATTATTAGAAGCTACCCAAGAGAATATGCCCAATGTCATCCCTGACTTGCCAGGTGACCTTTAGAAAATCAGATGTGTAAAAGAGGGATGATAAATCGTTCTCTAAGCCAATCATGCAAATGAGTAGGAACACCAAAGATTGAAAGAAATTAGGGCAAAGAGAATTCCAAAAAAAACAATTTTTTCTCATAAAAGAATTGTCTTCTAATACAAAGGGAACCTAATCCAAATAATGGCTAGAGTCCTTCCCCAGATATTGGTCATAATTTACCACCCTATCCTTATTCACGATTGCTGATCCCAAATGCCTTCCTTCTGCCAAAACCCCATGTCTCTAACACCCATTCTTTCATTATTTGGTTAAGCACTAATGGTTTCCTAAAATAAGTTCTAAAATTCCTGATCACAATGCCAGAAAACATTTGTTTTTCCTTGGATGTAGAGCTGTGGGGATCAGAGTGAGAACAGAAATGAGAATGCAGACAAATTCATTTATACTAGGTGTCTATCGTGATAACAACTCCTCTGGTCTGATTGGGGCCCTCCTCTGAGGGTACTATATTTTCAGAGCTGGTATTAAAAAAGCGAGTTTTTTGTTTTCATCAGTAGAGGACTTGCCTTCTCAGAGTCTGTGCTAGTAAGGGATACTTCGAGCTATGAAAAGAGTTAGGTAATAAGAAAGCCAGCATGAATTGACCACTGCATATGTATTGATCACTTTCTTTGGCACCTTATGTATGTATCATTTAATGAGCATCAAAATGACTTAGTAGTTAAATTCAAATGAGAAGTGAAGGGCATTAGCTATAAATCTCTACCATGGACAGAGCCAATCTGTGCCTCATTGCACATTGTTCTCAAAGGATCTTGGACAACTTTTAAAAAGGTATGGGAAATATTGGGCATTATCAACAAGGCATTATCTTAGAATTACATGTATCATTCATGTTGGCAGAACTTCGTCCTTCATATATGTATACTGGAGTACTGCAATTCAATTCTGAAACTGACCAATGGGAGTTAGTGCCAGACTACCACAGGTTAAAGGATATGGTCCCCTGTAAGAATGCCCTCATTCAAGACACCAACAGTGAGTTTGGGGGTCCCCAGGCCATGTGTACTTCTGACCAACTGGCTATGGAACTGGGAAATTCCAACAAACCCACTCATGTTCAATAATTCACTAGAAGGACTCACAGAACTCAGGAAAGTGCTGTGCTTACAATTACAGTCTCACTATAAAAGATACAAATCAGGACCATCCAACTTAAGAGATACATAGGGTAAGGTCTGGGAGGATCCAAAATGCAGAACTTCTGTGCCCTCTTCCCCTGGAATCGAGGCGCGTTACTCTCTAAGCACATGTTCATCAACCAATAAGCTCCACCAAGCTTTGGTGTCCAGGGTTTTCGTTGGGGTTTCATTACATAGACAGGGTTAATGGACTCATCAGCCATCTGCTTGAACTCAGTCTCCAGGCACCTACTTCTGCCCCTCCCTGGAAGTCAGGCTGGCTCAAAGTCCCAATCCTCTAAGCACAAGGTTGGTATTTCTGGTGACCAGCCCCCATCCTGAGTTATCTCCTTAGCCTAAACTGAGGTGTGATCCCAGGGGTTCACGAATAACAAAAACACTTATTATTTGGGTAATTCCAAGGGTTTAGAGTCTCTCTCCCAGTAAGCAAGGACAAAGGCCAAATTCTTTATTATGCAACATATACATAAATATAAGTTTACATATATAAATAAGTTTAAATTTGTGCATGTGTGTGCTTTATATGTCTTATATATAAAACTAGGCCCTGATAGCAAATTATAAGAAAGAATAAAGAAGAAAGCAATAAAGTTACTAAAGGAGAATCAAGCTCAATTAACAATCAGATAAAAATCACTACAATATTTCTATCAGCTGAAGCAAATTTTAGGCAGTGTTTCAACAGTCTTATTCCAACTCAAGTTCAGTAATGTGATAGAAGGACCCGGAAGACCCAACAACAAGTTATACGCATAGCTAAGGTTTATTACAGCCAATTCTACAGAGTAAAAGCAGGAAAAGGATATGCATCAGATGGAGTCCAGATCCGTCAGGTACAGGCTTTGGAGTCCTTCCTATTATGGTCCCAAGTTCTCATGGAAACATGCAAGGAGCAAGCAACCAGACCTTCTGTGTTAACTCCTCAAAGGCAGTTACCACAATTGAGACCTATGAACTCATGAATGGCATGGACAACCCCAAAATCCTAAAATTCTAAGCAGATGGGATTGGAAATGTAGCTTGGTTTGAACAAGGTCTGAACCAGTATTTGAAGGTAAAGCTTTATATCATTAATAAGAGAAACTGTAATAAATCATTCTCTAAGGAAGACATGAGGAAAGATCAACTCACGGATCTTCTGTTAGCTGGTGAATGGCATACAGTTCCATCCAGTGCAATAAATCTAATTGCACATCATATTCTAAAGAAATACATAGCAAGTCAACTTGCTACATTGCTTAAAACCCTCCAGTGGCTTCCATTATACTAAGGATAAATCCAAATCTGGCCATGAAATACTGCGTGACTTCCCTCTAGCCTCCCTTTGTTAATTTTTTCCAGTGTCCTTGTTATCTTCACGGACTGCACCTGCCACACTATCTTGTCTCAGTTCCCGATTTGTGCCAAGCTTGTTTCCCACTAGAGATTCCCTTTTCTCTTCTTTGTGACTGTTTCTTGGCTAACCTCTTCTTATCTCAAAGATCTCAACTTAAATGCCATCTCTTTTGAGAAGTCTTACCTGGGCACCCCCAAACTCTATCATTTCATGCAGTTTTATTTCCTTCTTTACACTTATATTCATTTGACACATTCTTACTTTATTCGTGTCTATTTATTTTCTGTTTTCCATAACTAAAACATAAGCGCTGTGTGAGCAGATACTTTATCTCTGTTGCTCTCAGTTTGATCTCTGTTGCTAGCATCTGGCTCATATTAGGTGCTCAGTAAATATATGTTGAAATCATAAATTAAAAGTCCTATAAAGCCTGATTTTAAAGTTGATGGGAGATTCTCTATCCTTGAGCTACTGAGAACATTTTAGACCATGTAGCAGTGTCTTCCCACCCTCTGAGTCATTACAGGTACCTATTAAAATGATTGAATCAATGTGGCTAAACATGTGGTCCACAAACTGCTTGCATTGGAATTACCTGCTTATCTTGGTAAAAATGTAGCTTCATGAATTCTCCTCTGTGAAACTCTTATTTAGTAGGTTGAACATTGCATTTTAACATGTTTTCCAGCGATTCTTATGTCCACAGAAACAGAAGCCCTGCCTTAAATCCCACAGTGTAATTGCCCATAGGAATAGTGGAGCAGGAACGAAATTACGCAGGTTGGAGAAAATCTAGATACACAATAGTTTTGGTTCCAAGACAGAATAAGCACGAACTGGGTCATTTTGTTAAAGGGCATTACTTCAATTTGGAAGGTTATAGGGAACGGAATGATCCTGCCTCTGACTCTTACTAGATGTAAAATATTGAATTTTTAAGCATTCTGAATCCTAATTTCATCTTCTGTATATTAGGAATAGAAATGTCTAACTTGCAGCATATTTTAAAAGATTAAGGAGATAATGCATGCACAGCGCTTAGCACAGGGCCTGATAAAAAGTAGCTTGTGAAATGGTAACTTAAAAATGACAAGGGTTGGTTAGTGAGATTCCAGGAAAGTAAAAGCCAAAGCCAGCAGACTGTGAGCTTGGGCCAAAAGATTAAAATAAAGACAGACAGAAGCTGTCCTATCACTTGGAAAACTCATCTGAGGGCTTTTATACTTAGAGTACCATAGCTATTCAGCTGTCCTGTCTGTCTGTGTTCATGTGTGTCTTTCTGTCTTCTTAGACCCATCTTATATTATTTTATGCTTATTCTCTATGAATACTAGCATCATCTGGGTCAAAGGCCACACCTTTGTACTTTGCATTTCATAATACTTAACACACTGTACTGCAGAATCTCTTTCTTTCAGTCACCCTCCCTGAGCTTCCTCAGATAGGGACATTGTCTATTCATGTTTATATCTCGAGCACATATTACAGTGTCTGACACATGTAGATACATAATAAATATGTATTAAATGAATGAATAAATAAATGAAGGATGAGTGATGCTCTAAAAAACATTTGGTCTGGACTGTCTTCTGATCTGACTAGGGGACTCAACTAGAAAGCCATATTCTCAGAGAAAGTAGGAATGAGAGGAGGTTTCATTTTTCATCTTATGAGGTTTCATCCTTTCAGAATTAACTTTCTCCCAAGTTAAGAGTAATGATCTAAACCCATGGTAAGAGCTTGACATAATTCACTTCTTTCTATTCTAGAAATTAGCACTTTTAAGTCAGAAATCTGCCAGGCACTTTTCCATGTGCTGATAATACAATGACAGTGATCTAAATAGACAGAAATCACTGCCCTCGTGGATCTATCACTCTAGAAATAAAAGAAAAACATTATATTCTAATAACCTGCTCATCTTTCTTTCTGTCTTAATCCCTACCTCTCCCTCTGTTTTTATAGTAGTTAAAAACACCGATATGTGGAATAACTTTGTGTCTGCTAGTCATTCTCAATGCTGTCTGGAACTTGTCCATAAAAAACAAGTGAAGAAATAGTCATCATCAGAAGAGAAAATATTGCATAGCCTTTGTTTAAATCTCCACAAAAGCCTCAGGTTTTATTGCAATATAAAAGCCACTGATGTAATGCTTGTTTGATTTGCTTAGCAGGAGCACAACATAAAAATTCCTTGAGCAGGGAAAACAGCTGGTTTGCCGAATCTGCACATTTGGCTGTACAACTGGCTCTATCGGTAGCTTCGGGCTAGCAATATTTTTTCCTGACAATTTACATGCTGCTCCAGCCCGAGGTGTCCGAAATGAAGTCTTTGCATATATACAGTTAGAAAAGAACTTGGCTCCCTACCGTGGTCAGAACTCTGCTTTGAAAAGGGAATTCACACCCATCCATGATAACGTGATAAGGTTGCGTCTTTTCAGCACAGATTTGCTATAGAAGGTCCATTGTTTTATCTGGCATTATGTAAAACATAATGTCAGTAATCCATATTGTCTGCCTTAGTACTGTTATTCACATTACAGCATCATGCCTACCTTAGCCGCTTTGTAATCCGGAACCCCAAACGCACATTAAGACAGAGATAACTGTGGAGGAACACAGCTGCATACAAATTGTGCCACGCTGGCAGGAGTCACTTCTCAGACAAAGCATTTCAATTCCTCGGGTTTTGTTTTGTTTTGTTTTAAAGAAAAAAAACCCCAGCAGATCATTTTCTTGAATCTCCAAATTTCCAACTGCTTAACAGGCAGATTTCATCAAACTAATTAAAATTTCTTTGTGGCTAATCAGTTTGGGGGCTCAGTTAACTTCTGGAGAATACTTAAATAGAATTTTCATTTTATCTGATTTCACTCTAAAATGCAATGAAATAAGCGTATTTGAGACCAAATACGACAATGGTATGTACTGTCATAGGGCTTGCTTTTCATTTTGTTAAACAATTGATTTTCTATCTTATTCTTAGGTCCTGGGGTACAGTGTATAAATGCATCACAGTGAGATATAAAATGAGCTAGAAAAATAATTGAATTTTATAGGAATTCTCTAGGGTGGTAAAAATGTATGACATCCATTAAAATTCAGAGATTGTAAAAACAATCAGAAGTATTACAACTATCTTTAAATTGGGAGAATAAAAAATTGTATTGTGAGAGACTGTCATACAAAAGATTTTATCATTTTTTTAAAAATTTGAAACAACTACAGACTTACAGAAAAATTGTAAGTACGGTAACAGAGAACTTTTTCCTGAACCATTTGAGAGTATTTGCAGACCCTATGCCATAGTACCACCTAGTATCCTATAAACAAAGACATTCCCCTACGTCACCACAATGCAACCATCAAAAGCAGGAAATTAGAATTGAAATATTACTGCCATCTAATCCTCAGATCCCATTCAAATTTCACCAGTTGTCCCAATAATGTCCTTTACAGCCAAAGGATCCAGTTCGGAATCACAAGCCACATTTGGGTGAGATTTAGATGTCCTTGACTTTGGAACAGTCCATCTATCTTTCCTTGAGTTCGTGACCTTGACCCTTTTGAAGATCACAGGCCAGTCATTTTATAGACTATCCCTCAATTTGAGTTTGAGTGATGGCTCCTCATGATTAGATTCAGATGATGCCTCTTTAGCAGGAATAGCACCAGAGCATGCTGTGTTCTTCTCACCGCATCCTTTCGTAGTACATGGTTTCTATGTCTCATTCTATTGGTTCATTTTAACCTCTTGATTAAGATTGTATCTACCAGATGTCTCCAACATAAAGTTATTCTTTCTCTCTTTGTAATTAACAATCATTTTATTGGGAGGTACTAAGAAATTGTATAAATAGCCTGGTCCTCATATAACTTTCAATTAATTAATTCATTTGTTTATATCTGTATGATGGACTCATGGTTTCCTATTTTATTCAACGGCTTAAATCTGTTGTTCGGTTTATTTATTTTTGATCTCTAATGTCTCATTTGACCAGTGTGAATTCCTTCTAGCTGGCCTCTTCACCCTCTTGACATTTTTGAGTGCTTTCTTATTTTCTGGCACAACGAGATGTTTCAAGGTCATGATGTACTTTCTTTCCCTCTGTCAGCCCTGGAATCAGCCATTTCTTTAAGAAGCCCCAGAATGATATTTAGAAGCCAAGATCCGGGTGCTAAGTGTTCTCATTGCTATTGGTGTGTCGTTGTTCCCAGGTCTTCTAATGAACAGAGCTAGGCAATATACATATGTATACACAAAGTACATTCACATTTACATCTATATTTATTCCCCTATACATCATATATATGTTGCAAACTGAGTTCACAGCAATACCTCCAATTTCAATCCAACACTATAGAGTTCAACTTAGTTCTCTTCTCTATTTCTGTCTCCCTTTTTCTGACAGTGAGAAACCTAGCTCCCAGTATTTTTAATTTATTTACTTATTTGATCAATCCTCCTGTACCTAGCTAATATCCTCTCTCAGCCAGCACCCTCTCCCCCACGCGAATGCCCACCTCAACCCAGTTGGACTGAGACACCCCATGTTGGGTTCCCTTTATGTGAACACCCTCATTACCCCACTTGGGCCCAAATATCCCCACCAGGCCAGCTTTCTGCATTGATGCCCTCCTTACCCAAGCCAGGCTCCAACATGCTCCACAGAGTAGCCCTCCTGTTCACCTCAACACCCTTCTCTGGGCCACTGTGGCCTCTCCCACTTGTGGTACACATGCTTATCTTGTTCTACTCTACCTAAGGATTTAAGATTGAATTGTTCTAGAAGAGAAAGTAGGTGAGAAAAAACGAAAAAGGGGAGGAAAAGAAAAAGGGAGAGAAAGGGAAAATGGAAGACAAAGAGCTAAGAAATCTTTTTAAGTTCCAATTTATCTCTGTTGTTATATATTTACAATTTACAACACAATATCATATTGTATTCATATATCAAGATTGTCATGTCTAAAACTTCTATAACCTTGGATATTCCTGGAAAAAACTGCATATGTCTTTCTTGAATTTGTGGCATTAATGAGTGTTCGGCTTACTCAGTTTGCTATTATTTTGCCAGCTTGGTGTCAAGAGGTCATTCTGATGGTAGAGATCAAGGTACATTTTAATAACAAACCATGAAAATATATTGAAGAGCGCTAGAGTAAGGCTAAGCTATTATTCAGAGACATGTCAATTTCCATAGTTCGTGTTGATAGCTATCTCACAAATATTAGGAAACAAGTCTTCATTTTTCAATATTGGTTGGTAGTTACACGTAAAAAGAAATAATAATAATTAAGAGCAAACAGATACAGCCACAATTTACAGCAATCTGATTTATTTTTAATCCACACTAGCAAGTTATAAAGCAATTTATCACGTCAAACAAAGCTATAACGTTTCGGAATGGGTCATTTAGTATATTATATTATGGCATTTTACTTATTAGAGCTTTGAAACTATTAAGAAACCTTCTCAGCCAGCACTTTTTATTTTTAAAAAGATCCTTGGGTATATTTTGCATTTCCAGTGAGGTGAATCTATTTCAATATTTAATCACTGTCTGAATTTAGCAGGTATTGAAGATTTATGATCTTATTTCTTTATATTTACAGTGTTTTTTTCTTCATGAGTGCCCAGGCTAAACAAAAAAGAAAGAATAATAAAATAGCTAAGTGGCGAAGTGCTATCTTCTATTTTATTTTTCTAGAATGTTGGGTTATTTTAGAAGAAAATAAAATTCTAATGTGATTAGTGTCAAGCTCATATCACCTAAAAAAAGTATTATGTCAATTATAACTATTCCTCCAAAGTCAAGTTCTTGATTTACGATTTCATTTTACTGGGTTTGGAAACCCTTCCTAAACATGTAATTGTAAGAGAAAAGCTCAAATCCCTAGGCCTTCTTACTACAGAAATGTTTTCATTCCAATTTAAACCCAGCTCACAAAAGATCTCTGTTTTTTTCGTAAATAAGAGGAAATAATGACTTAAGATGAGTCTATTGAAAATGTGTTCACAGAATTAAAATGCTGACAAGGTTTTCTTCCCTCTCAGTGTATATCTGGTAAGTTTAAAGAATTACCTCAGTCACAGAGAGCATTCAGTCATCTCTGACCCTCTGCTGTCCCCTTCACAGCTACCTGGGCTACTTTTGGATTCATCAGCCATGTCTCATCACATCCTCTAATGGACCAGAATGTCACAGATGAAGTGATAAAGTAACATTTGGCAAATATCAATATTTCTCCCCAGCTACTGAAACAATAGTCTCTGTATCTGTGTGCACGTTTCCTGTACACATCTTTGTTATTGTTCCACTTTGAAGCGTTGTCATTTTAAAACTAAAGACATAAAAGACTTTCACTTCCTTCAGATCTTCTAAAGTTGTGCAAAAAAAATTTAGCCACACCTCAGACTTCATTTGGTATTTGTATACTTAATGGTAGTGGTGCACAAGAGATGAAATACTATCTGAGAAAGTGCTTCGTAAAGCAATAGGGCTTTGCTAATCTGCAGAAGTGGGTGAGGATTTGAAGTGAGTAAGATTGTGGGGTTCTGCATTTGGTGTGCTTAAATTATGATCCCTTCCTGCTGGGACATCCCAGGTCCTGATTCTCTAGGTTGCCTAGCAACCTTCCCCTTTTCCCATTTCAGTGCTCTCTCTCAGGACTTAGGGAGGAACTGGACCTTATTTCCAGTCTTTCTTTTCTCTTCCACCAAGCGCTTGTTGAAATTCACCAGTACTATGACCCACTTTTTTGGGACTCTCTTTTCTACATACAGTCAGGTATTCCCTGATGGTGTGTTAATGGATATTAATGGATGAATGGATGCTACTCTATTAATGGAGTAAGGCACAAAGTGACTATGCCTTAATGTAAGACGGGACACTAATGGTGGACATTTCAGGCCAGGTAGACTTAGAAGGCCAGGACTTAGAAAACAAAATGTTTCTGGTAGACTCAACTACTTTACCAGCAATGAAAGCCAGCCCAAGTAGAAAATACTTTTTTACATACAAACTAATAGTGCTCTTTTTTTTTGTGGTAAGATACATGTAACATAAAACTTACTATCTTAACCATTTTTAAGTGTACAGTCCAGTGATATTAAGTACATTCAAATTGTTGTGCAAATATCTCCACCATCCATCTCCAGAACTCTTTTCATCTTGCAAAACTGAAACCAAAAAACAGTTTTCTTGTTCAACAGAACATGCAGTTGTGTGCCCAGATGAGGCAGTAGGGCCAGACTGCCTGGGTTCAAATCCTGGCTCCCCGCTTTTACTAGCTAAGTGCCTTTGGACAAATTACTTAATCCTCTGTGCCTCAATTTCTACATCCACAAGATGCAGAATCAACAAAGTTGTAAGGATAATATCAGGAACTATTATTTTTAGTGGCAGAACAATGTATTTGTTTAACAAATAAGGAAGGGGGTGGGGACACACTGCAGCAGGACTTTCTAGATCCAAATCCTGGTCCATCCCCTATAATATGTGAGGTGTTGGTAAAGTTCCTTACCTGCTCACTGCTTCATTTTCTTCATCTGTAGAACTAGGATTATTATCACACCTACTTCATAGGTTTACTAGAAGATTAAGGAGATATATATAGGAACACGTTACCACTGTCTGCCCCATAGTAGGAGCTCATGAACATCAGCTATAACAATAGAAACACCTATATCATGCATCACCTAATGACAAGGATATGATCTGAGAAATGCATCGTTAGGCAATTTTGTTGTCATGCAAACCTCATAGAATATACTCACACAAACTCAGGTAGTAGAGCCTACTATGTATGTAGGCTATAGGTATTAATCTTATGGGACCACTGTCCTATGTGCAGTCTGTTGTTGACTGACACTTTGTTATTCGGTACATGACTGTACATTAATCAATGTATCCAAGCCTATATAAGAAAGAGAATAATAATTATTTCTACCTCATGCATTACATTGTCTTTTAGCCCATGCTTTTTACTTTATTTTTTTAAAGCAAAGAGAAATCAAGAAAATAACTCTCTTTTTAGTGTAAAATGTCATTACAACAAAAGTAATATTGATGAAGAAAAATACAGGTGAATTCCTTCAAAATGCATTAATTTCAGAATTGGTTCTGAAAGGGCTAATTGTAAGTCTCTTTCTACATGTATTGTGTTCACAGGTGGTAAATGTGGCTCTAATCAGAAAGGACCACATGCAAAGCACTATGGATTCTCTGCCAGAATGAGTTTGTATGGCCATAGTAATAGCTGAAGCATTAAGTTCTGTTAAAGTATTTAAACAAGGAGACCGTTAAACTGAGGTGGCTCTAATGCCTTGGTGACCTAACCTACGTAAGCCAACCAAAACCTAAGCCAGTCAATGCACTTGAATTTGAGAAAGTGAAACTTAAGAACAACCAATCACAAAGAGCCAATTGCACATTCCCAAACAGGGCAACAGCTTAAGCTATAGCCAATCAAATAATTTCTTTGCTTCACTTCAGCGTCTTCTCTATAAAAACCTTGCCCCTACCTCCTGTCGGTGGAGCACTGCTAACCACCTTTGGTTTGTCACTGCTCAATTCACATCCATGTGTGCTCAAATAAACTCTTGAAAATTTTAATGTGCCTCAGTTTACCTTTTAACAATTCTCATACCATGTTTGAAAGCAATGTTTCTCACAACTGATGGGCCAAAGCTTATTTCTATTTCCCGAAAGTAAATTATGACCCCTCAAAATAGGAATGGCAATGAAATATTTACCATTGACATGAACTGAAATTTTATTTTGTTTTTATTTTAAGTTTATTTGAGTGGTAAGATGGAAAAAAACATGCAGAGACTTGTGATTTGAAGGATTTTGTCCACAGTGCATATATGTTATTTCCTGTTGGACTCAGGAAAATAAAAGATAAACTCCCATTGTGGCTACTACTCTATTACAACTACTTAGATTTCTTCTACCTAGTGTTCATTAATCATTTGTAAAGGACTAGATACTGTGTTTGGCATTTTACCTGTGTTAACTCATTTAATTACCATAACAACACTGTGATGTAGAATCAATTATTATTATTCCCATTTTACAGATGAGGAAACTAAGGACTCGGAATCAAAGCACTGAATACCTTTCCCAAGGGCCCCTATGACATGAAATCAGACAGTCTACCTCCAGAATATTCTTATGCTCTGTTACTTCTCTGTATTAATGTTGGAGCATTTTGAGAAAAATAAACTTTCTATGGTCCTTAATGATTTTTTTTCTATTATTTCTTCTAGCTGAGCAAGCACACTATACCTTAAAGAGTTATGTGCATGTGTGTATGTGTGTGTGTGTGTGTGAAATTTATTGCTTGAGACAATAATGCCATCTATTTGCTGTTCAATGGTATGTGAAATCAGCTAGCTGTCTTGGTCTGGTAGCTAAGACACAGGTGCTCACATTACAAATAAATAGTGGCACAGATTTAATGGGCATTTAAGTTAGCAAGCACTGGGAAAAGGAGAAGAAAAGTAGGCACACCATAAACTGAATACCTTCACCCTTAGCAGAGATCTCTGTTGTCTGGAGTCATAGGTTGGTCGAATAAGGTTGCTCCTCCTTTCGCTTTATGAAAGATTGCCTCTGTTTCTTTCTTTTTTTTTTTTTAAGACTTTATTTTTTTAGAGCACTTTTAGGTTTATATCAAAATTGAGAGGAAGAGACAGACACTTCCTATGTACCCTCTGCCCCCACAGATGCATAACCTGCTTTATCATCATCACCCACCAGAATGGTACATTTTTTACCAAGGATGAATCTACATTGATACATCATAATCACTAAAAGTCCATAGTTTACCTTAGGGTTCATTCTTGATGTTCACATTCTATGGGTTTGGACAAACTTATGACGACATATATCCATTATTATAATATCATGCAGAGTATTTTCACTGCCCTAAAAATCTGTGCTCTGCCTATTCACCTCTCCCCTACCCCCCAACTCCTGGCAACCACTCATATTTTTATTGTCTCCATAGTTTTGCTTTTTCCAGAATGTCATACAATTGAAATCATGCATGTAGCCTTTAAGATTGGCTTCTTTCACTTAGTAAGATGTATTTAAGTTTCCTCCATGTCTTTTCATGGCTTGATAGCTTATCTCTTTTTAGCGCTGATTAGCGCTGATTAGCGCTGATCCATTGTCTGGATGTACACAGTTTATCTATCCGTTCACCTACTGAAGGGCATCTTTGTTGCTTCTAAATTTTGGCAATTATGAATAAAGCTGCTATAAACATCCATGTGCAGGTTTTTGGGTGGACATACGTTTTCAACTCCCTTGAGTCAATATTAAGGAATGTGATTGCTGGATCGTATGGTAAGAGTACGTTTAGTTTTGTGAAAAACCTCCAAACTGTCTTCCATTTTGTATCATTCTTAATGTATGACTTTGTAATTGTACAAAATATACAAAAATTTGTCCCTATCTCACAAATAAAAAGAATGGCAAGGTAGAGCTGGAGGATAAAATAGCATCTCTTAGAAACTGTTAGTATCTGATTAGTCCTGAACAGAAATATTTGTAAGGTCAATCCCATTTGTGTCCAGTGTCTGTCTACACCCTCATGGCAATTGGTATGATTTTGACAGATTAAAGAAAAAGACTTCTCGTTGACAAGGAAACTGAAGATGGTGAAGGCATTCTGTTAAGCTACACCATTTCAACCTACGGGTTAATTCTGAAACTCTCTCACCATCAATGTAAAATTTTTCTTCTATAAATTTCCACATACAAAGAAAGGGGAAAGGGAAGGAAACAGCCTTTTTAGTTAGAGTAATTTGTTAGCATTGCTCAAGACTGTGCAAGAATGTAAACTAGCACTTTTGTGAAATGTCTTCTAATATATTCAAACCAGTTCTTCCAAATCCTCATGTTCTTTCTGAGCTGATTTAGTTGCACATTGCTCCTGGGAAAAAACCAGGAGGAGGGTTTGTGAACCACACACATCTGTAATCCAAATGATAGCAATTTAGTGTGAAATGTTTGACAAATATTGGCAGGCTGATTATTTACCAAAGCCTACTACTACTTTTGGATTAAAGGGGACAGTTTATTAATTAAATTGGAAGACAAAGGCTTCATTACTCTGCTAGTATTAAAATGCGAGAAACCACCTGTTTTCTGGCATTTTAATCTCATCTAAGGTTCTCATTAAGAATAACAAAAGCATTGTAATCAAGCTGCAACAAATGGGAATTGGCTAATTCCATACGTGCCTTGTAAATTATCAAATAGTTGATATAATAGAAGTGTGAAGGCTTAATTCACGATGGCTATTTATGTACTTACATGCAAGGATTCATTAGTTTAAAAAAACTCTGTATTTAATTTCCAAAAGCCATCATTTATCTCTATTTTTAATCCATTTTGACTAAATAGTACTATGAAAATAGTTAATACTTATTAAGCACATAGGACATGCCATGTAAATGCTTAACAAGAATAAATTCATTTAATCATCAAAACAATTCTACTTGAAGAGTAGTATTATTACCCCCACTTTTACAGATGATGAAACTGAGGCACGTGGTAATTAAGTAACTTGCCCTGGGTCATACAGAGGTAATTACCAGAAAAGGGATTAGAACCCTGCCAGTCTTACTCTAAGCTTTCACTCTTGACTTCAAGCAAAATGTGTTATGCGTTCAACAAACATTTAATGAGCTCGGTTACTATTTTCTGAACATGGAATGGGGAATGACAATTGTTAAGTTCATTACTTAGGACTCTGTTTAGACCTCTTCTGTCAACATAATAATTTGCTTTTTTGTTAGGTTACTTCTTATACAATGTCTTCTCAAAGACATAACAGGGAAAACAGTTGACTTTTACAAAAATATTTACATTTCTCAAATATTTGGGGATAGTATAGGGTGGATATTGGGCTAGCTAGTCTTACTTCTTTTTCTCCTGAACACTCATTTCTTAAGAAGACACTGGTCTCCTTTAAGCAAACAACTAGAATATCATTCAAGAAAATCATAAAGAAGCACTATTAGCAATATTCTAAAGAAATCATATCATATTGGGAAGATAACTTGGAACTGAGCCACCCAGAATTTCCCTCATACCACATTTACTCTCTAATATCTTTGACAAACCCATCTAGCCAATGAGAGCACTTCTTCATAGCATAGCCCATTCCTTAATGAAGCCAAACACTCCTCCTCCTAGTTTCTACCTACGGCGGAGAAACTCTAAGATGGTCTCCATGACCCCTTTCTTCTAGTATTCATATCCTTGTGTAATCTCCTCCCCTTGAGTGTGGGTGGGACCTGTAACCTCTAACCAAAAGAATCCAGCAAATGTGATGGAATGTCCTTTCTGTGGTTATGTTATACAGGATTGTAACATCTGCCATCCTAGGAGACTCTCTTCCTTGCTGGCTTTGAAGAAGCAAGCTGCTATGTTGTGGGATGTCCTGTGGAGATGACCAGATGGTGGCCTTTACCAACAGCCCACAAGAAATCAACGTCCTCAGTCCAACAGGCTGAAAGGAACTGAATTTTTCCAATAAGCACATGAGCTGGAAGCAGATCTTTCCCCTTTGAGCCTTGAAAAGGGACCCCAGGCCTGGCCAATACCTTCATTGCAGCTTGTGTGAGACCCTGAAGCAGAAGGTCCTGGTAAGCTGTGCCCTGATTCCTGATTCACAGAAATTGTGAGATAATAAATGTGTGTTGTTTTTAGCCATGAAATTTGTGGTAATAGAGTTATTCAGCAATTAATAATCCAGACATTAATAATCTACAAATCATGGTTTGAATGCTAATTCTCCTTAAAAAGCTTCATGAAAAATGATAAAATTATATTAGTATTATTAGTTTTACTACAATAACAATGAAGTCTGACCTTTGTTGAGTACCTACTATGTGCCAGACATTTTCACTTCACTAGATTCTTTACACAAGTTATCTCATTCATCTTCATAACAACCTTACAAGAAAGGCATTATTATTTCTAGTTTAAGACTCTGAGACTCTGAGGACATAAGTAAATTGCCCAAGATCACATAGCAAGTGTGTAAGGGAACTGCATTCAAAGCTAAGGTGCATTGCTTTTTTCACTGTGCCACCCTGCTTCCTACTTCATTTGCTTAAAAAAAAAAAAAGCAGTTATTTAATGTTTATTAAAAATTTCCTCTATGGCAAACATAGTTCAGGGACTCAGATGGCTACTGGCACATCACAGTCATGTGACAATACAATGTATTTGGATTTGGATGTTTTAGTTCTCACCTCTCCCATCCCCTCACCAAGTCTTATCTACTATAGGCTAAACATTCCTGTGACGTCACCACTTCTACCATTTCATACACAATGTTTTTTCGAGTTATTTTTACTTTCCTTTGCCTGCTCTCAATGTTTTCAAGTTTTTAGTTTTTTATATCCCATTTACAACGTGGTAGCTTAACAAACACATAAAATTGAACTACTGGGGCCATCCTGGTGGCGTGGTGGTTAAGTTTGCACACTCTGCTTTGGCGGCCCAGGGTTCACAGGTTCGGATCTTGGGCGCAGACCTACACACCACTTATCAAGCCATGCTGTGGCAGGCATCCCACATATGAAGTAGAGGAAGATGGGAAGAGATGTTAGCCTGGGGCCAATCTTCCTCAGCAAAAAGAGGAGGATTGGCAATGGATGTTAGCTCAGGGCTAATCCTCCTCACCAAAAATGCTACTATCTGCGAAACTAATAGAAATAAAAGAAGTTGCCCAAATCACAATGAAAGTCATTTCCCTTGTAAAAATTGTCATATCAGGGCCGGCCCCGTGGCGTAGTGGGTAAGTGCACGCTCTCTGCTGCTGGTGGCCCAGGTTCAGATCCTGGGCACTCACTGATGCACCGCTTATCAGGCCGTGCTATAGTGGTGTCCCACATAAAGTAGAGGAAGATGGGCACGGATGTTAGCTCAGGGCCAGTCTTCCTCAGCAAAAAGAGGAGGATTGGCATGGATGTTAGCTCAGGGCTGATCTTCCTCACAAAAAAAATAAAAAAATAAATTGTCATATCAAGTTGACAATATAAATGAGTAAAGAAAGTGAATATAAATAATATGATTGATAAGTGTCATAGGATTAATAGGCATGTCTAGATTTTTTTAGCTCTAAAAAGAGACATAACACATGTTTGTAAACACATGAACCATTAACAAAAAAAATGCTCTTGTATTAAGTCAAAAATAAACATCTCAACATAGTCTCCAAAGCAGAAATTCTATAGCTTAAATAATTGAATCAAGAGGTACTAAAGTTAGACACTAAGGATTAAAGAATAGCCAAACATCATGCGTTGAAAGATTATACAAGTACACTCTGCTAAATAAGTCTTGAAAAGAGAAAATTAAAGGTATATATACTTGCAAGTGATTTAGAAATGTAGTGTTTTTGTGTGTGTATGTGAGGAAGATTAGCCCTGAGCTAACATCCGTGCCCATATTCCTCTACTTGATATGTGGGACGCCTGCCACAGCGTGGCTTGATAAGTGGTGTGTAGGTCCGCGCCTGGGATCCAAACCTGCAAACCCTGGGCCACCAAAGTGGAGCACGCGAATTTAACCACAATGCCACCGGGCTGGCCCCCTATAAATGTAAAGTTTTAAGAGTACTACATCCAGCCCTGCAGAACGAAGCCAAGGCGGCAACAAGAGGAACCTTTATAACCTTAAGAGTAAACATAGATAAGAGAAAAATTAAAAATAAAGGAAGTAAGCATACAATTCAAGAAGGTAGGAGAAAAACAAATGGGGGGGAAGATATTTTAATAAATTTAAAGCATAAATTAATTACACTATATAAAATCGGACACTCCAAAAAGAATATGAGACACCAACTGCACGTTAATAAAGACAAAATATTTCCATTCAGCTACAGAATTTGCTGGTGCCACTGGTCACATTTTTGTGAGATTTCAAGATATTGCTGTCCTATATCTTGCACACAGGAACAAGCAGAATGACCCCTCAACTGGTATTTCTTGCCATATTTTAATATCAGTATATAAGGAAAGCTTAGAAAACAAGTATTATGTGTGTTAATGACTTTTAAACCCCAGGGATTTTAGTTGTTAAAGACCTTTCTTCAGCCAAGAAAATTAGCATTCAGAAAGAATTTTGAAAACCAATTATTCTTAAGTTTAATAATTATGAATTGGAAAATAAGTTTTTAAAAATCATTGTTCCAAAGATGTTCCCACAAAATACACTGGCGATATTTTCATGGATCTATTTCCTTTCTCAAAATATCTTCCTTTGAGCCTTTTTCCTAACAAAACATTTCACTTTAACATGAAAGTCATATTGTGTCTCATATAGAATATTTGCAGACAATTGTCTGCATTCATCAGGAAGCACGTATTGAAATAGTTTGCAGTATTTCAGTTTTCTTTGTGAAGCGGAAGTATTCATCATACTAGTTAAGGTTTATATTACCCTGTAGCAAAGCAATTTATCATAACCCTACTTCAGCAACTTTTTGATTATTAAAATTCTCTTGCAGAGGTACACTTAGGAGCATTCCAAGCTGCTAGCTAATGAATTTTCTTTATTATTTGACCTGAAGTGCAGGGAAGCTATATGTTAAGACATATGATTTGAAAACAGTGATAGAGGATGCAGAACCAGATTCATTAAATTAGTATCCAGAAACACCTTACCAGAATTTCACAGATTGCATATGTCATGCAAACAACACTCAGGAAGCACTACTGTGAATCATTTTTCCTCCTTTAGACATGATTTTTATTTCCCAAATTTGGGCTCCTCTACCATGGTAATTCTGTGAAGTTCCAGAACCATCCATTTAATTTTGAACAATAATTTATAGTTAAGGGGATGTGTAATTTACTCAAGTTACTAATGACCACTTTCTTCCAAGCTGTTCAACTGTATTTCAATTCATATTTATTAAGCATTCTACTGTCTGACACTGTGCTGGCTTCTTTCAGAGATGTCAAAGAAGTTTATATGTGCTTCTGGCTTCAAGGAGTTTGCAATCTAGTTGGAGAGGGAAGATTTGCCCAGGTAAACTAAAAGACAGCCAGATAAGGAAGAAAGTAATTAAATAGCAAAATGTAATCTAATGGGAAGTCAAGAAAAGAATGATCAGAGAATGCAAAATATCCTCTTCCCATGGGCCCTGGCAAGTAACCTAAACAGTGAAGCAGATGTAGTCCTGGGGGTGGAGGGTGGGGCAGGAGAGGGGATGAGGGTAGAGGCTGGGGGAGGGGAACTGCTCATAAACTGAAGACTGTAAATTCCATTTAAAGGCAGTGTCTGCTAGGGATTCTGCTTCACTCAATTATTGCCTTTTGAGAAAGGGGATCAATGTTGCTGTGACTTTTTGGTTTTTCAAGAACCACTAAATAATCCTGATTTTTATGTGAAAGTTCTCAATATTAATATTCAACTAAAGCTTTTTTTTTAAAATTATGGGCAATCAACAAAAAGTAAGTCTATAGGCCACAAAGATTAAATAATTTCTGATTTACATGACAACCATCAGTAGAGAGAATTCATGCTCTTTGAGGCTGGTATTTAGCAAGCTGATCTGAAGGCCCGGACCACGCTCACATCAAGTACTGTTTATTACAAGGAGGGTCAGGGTCTATGGTCATTTGTTCAAAAGGGCTGTAAGTGTGTTTAAGGTTAGTTCTTGGCCCAATAGAGCTTTAACTCCCTTTTCACTATCCTTTGCACCCATGGTGACTCTACAACCAGATGGTTATACAAATAATTATATATTTCCATATCAACAAACATATCTTATCATTTAAGAGCAGCCGTCATCAATTTTTGCTGCATACTAGACTCCCCTGGGAAATTTTTAAAAATTCTAATGACTAGGATATACTCCTTATCAATTACATAAGAAACTTCCAGGGTGAGGCCCACCCATCAGTAGTAAAAGCTTTCCAGATGATTCCGATATGCAATCAAGTGGAAGAACAGGCAATTTAGACCAGTGTTACTCAAACTTTGCTGCACATTAAAATCACCTGGAGAGCTTCTTTTTTCTTTTTTTCTGTGAGGAAGATCAGCCCTGAGATAACATCTGCCAATCCTCCTCTTTTCACTGAGGAAGACTGGCCCTGGGCTAACATCCGTGCCCATCTTCCTCCACTTTATATGGGACGCCGCCACAGCATGGCTTGACAAGCAGTGCGTCGGTGCGCGCCCGGGATCCAAACCAGCGAACCCTGGGCCACCGCAGCGGAGTGCGTGCACTTAACCGCTTGTGCCACCGGCTGGCCCTGGAGAGCTTTTAAAACCCCAAAAGCTCAGGTCACACCCTGTATCAGTATCTATTGCTGCATATCAACCCATCCTATAACTTAGTGTCTTAAAATAAAAACCACATTTGTTTGCAATATGAGCTGGGCTCAGCCAGCTGATTCTTCTCTCCTCTCTCCTGGGGCCACTCATGTAGTCATCTGGCTGAATGACTGAATGTGGCTTCACTAACATGCCTGGTGGTTGGCAAATTGTCAGACAAGGAGACTTCATTTCCCCTCCATGTGGCCTCTCTCCTACCCTAGTTTATATTTGTTCAAAATATGATCTCAAGTTTCCAAAAGTAGCCAAAAAGAGCAAGCCCCAATGTGCAGGTCTTTCCAAGTCACTGCTTGTACCCTGTTTCCTAATAATCTATTGGACAAAAAAAGTCACATGATGAAGCTGGATTTTTAAGGGGGGGAGAAATAAATTCCACCCTGTGATGGGTGAGTGGCAAATGGTCCTGCATAGGGTGATAGGAGATTATTGCAGCCATCTTTCAGAAACAAGCTACTATACCTCCCATTCCAATTGAATTAGAATTTCTGGGGGTGGAACATGGACAGTGATATCTTAAGAAACTTTTTAGGTAACTCCAATGTGCAACTAATTTGAAGACTCGTGATTTTGACCAGTGCTTCTCAAACTTCAGTGTGCATCAGAATCACCTGGAAATCTTGTTCAACTACAGATTTATGAACCTCATCCCCAGAGATACTGATTCAATACCTCTGTAGTGGGGGCCAACACTGCAACTTTAACAAGCTCCCAGGTAATGCTGATGCCTGGGAAACCGTTATATATAGTGGTTTCTACTCATTTGGTTGGATCCCTGTTGCCAGTTTGTCAATTCTACTGCAAGTTGGAACCGTTGAACTTTTCATACCATACAGTAGGACCAATCTCACCCATAGGTAAGAGGAAGAATTCTGGGGTCAGTAGCTCAAAGTTGAGCAACATGGAATCCTTGATATCATTTCTACTATAAACTTTTGCCTTGTTGCTTGTAACTCACTGCCCAACTCCCTCCCCTTTATCTCACCACTTGGGACCCTGCATTGAGGCTGTCTTATTCTTGGTATACTTGACCCTTACTTCTGTTCCCAGCCTGAGAACTGAGATCTTGTCCCCCAAGTTCATTCAAAGAACTAAGCCTTCTCTGTCACTCTTGGAATTCTTCCTGCTTTCTGCTACTAGATTCACACTGCAACCTGCCACCTTCATATTATGTTTGCCTTCTGGGTTTGGTTGTGCTTGTTAGTGGTCGCTCCCTGTGCTGGTTATTTTCCATTGGCTAGTCTCAGACCCATACTCCATCTATCTCTGCTCTGTGCCTGTCTGGGGAGGCTGTTCACTTGTGCATTGCATCACCTGGGCTCTCTGGCTGACTGGCTTCCTATAACCCATGGTTCTCAGAGTAGGGTCCCTAAACCAGCAGCCTCACCATCACCTGGGAACTTCTTGGCTAGAACTGCACATTTTGGGGCCCCACTCCAAGACCACTGGATCAGGAATTCTGGAGGTGAGGCCCAGAAATCTGTATTTCAAGAAGCCTTTTAGAAGATTCTGATGCATGTTAAAGAACCCCTGCCACATTGGCTTGTGGCAGACACTGGCAGGAAATCTACATACCGACAAAGTAGTAGGTTTCTTTCTTTCCGTGCTTGCTTCTTTCTCTGGGTCAAATTTTCTGACAGAGGCTCCACGCCTCCATAATTACAGCTCTTGTCTTGTCTTGCATTGCTGCATGGTGGTATTTCACTCTGGTCTCCAACAACATTATTTCCTCCTCTCCCCACTTCTAGCTTAAGTGTGCTAATGGCATCCTGCCATTGCTAGACTCTAGACCTGAACATCCATTCTTGTTTCCGTTAAGCCCATCTACACAATGGTAAACAGTTCCTTCCTTAAATCATCTGATTGGACTCCGTTTCCTACTGGAATTCCTAGATAATGCTGCCTGTAAATTTCTCCTTCCTAGCCTTCCTCACCCTGAGCCATCCCACCAAAACCCTAGCCCAGACCATGATGGGTGATGGAGTTGGAATAAATGTCGTTTACTTAAATGTTTAGTTTCTTACAAAGGCAATATCAAGAGCAGAAAGGCATTACAGGTCATGAAACCAGGAAGATAGGACCTGTCCTAGAGTTCCTGACATCTCAACTTACAGGCAACTTCCCACCTAGTACATACACACAAAATTGTATGTATATTTGTGCGTGCATGGTGCATGTGCAGTGTATAGGTGTGCATACCAAAAAAAAGAAAGAAAAGGAAAAAAAAGCTCTTCTGGCAAAATGAGAAATAAAACCCTGAAAATCTCCTGGCAGCTGCTTTGGATGTCGGAATACATTTGTCTGAGAAACAATAGAATCTAGTTTGAAGAGCTCTTCTGTTTGGTGGGGAAAAAAAGTGAGATTTAGCAAGAATGTGAACTGGATCATAAACTCAACTGGATGTGAATGTAGATGAGTTTCTTCCAAGTCCAGTGATCTTGCCTGGTCAGCAATATTGTGCTTGGGTTTTTGTTTGTTTGTTTATGTCTTAGTCCATCGGGGCTGCTATAACAAAATACTGCAGACTAGGTAGCTTATAAACACAGAAATTTATTTCTCACAGTTCTGGAGGCTGGAAGTCTGAGATCAGGGTGTCAGCATGGTCAGATGAGGACGGGCTTCCCTGTTGCAGACTTCTCATTGTATCCTCATGTGGTAGAAGGGGTGGGATCTCTCTGGGGCCTCTTTTAAGGGGCACTAATCCCAGTCATGAGGGCTCTACCCTCACGACCTAGTCACCTTCCAAAGGCCCCACTTTCTAATACCATCACCCTGGGAATTAGGTTTTCAACATATGAATTTTAGGGGGACACAAACATTTAATCTATAGCAGTTTGTTTTGTTTTTCATCTTTTCTATATGAAAGCCCTTAGAGCCGGTCAAAGGTAGTAATAAACCCTCACACAGCAGACTTTTTCCTCCCAAGGCAGGTCATCAGTGGCAAAAAATGAACTTAGTACCACATGTAGAGAACAGTCTTAAACATAGCTAAGTAACTATGAGTCTGACTCTAGCTTAGCATCAAGGTAAGAAAGAGCTGTATGTACAGAAATGTGGTCTTATAAAGTTCCTATAATCAAAGGAGACAAAACTTTTTTTTTCCTATAAGCACCACCAACACTTATAGTGATAGAGACCTATTTTCCTAAGAATATTGGACAAAATTGCTGCAATTATGAGTCTCATTTCATAGATGAGGAATCTGAGAGCAAACAAGGGAAATCCTAGCAGCAAACATTTAGCAGGAATGCAAAGCAAAAGAAATTACTATCAGAATATCAAGGAATCATATATCTTATAGGCTTGCACTTATTTTTCTCCAACAATATATGTTTTTGTTTTAATCTACCAAGGTCTTTATTTTAGTTTTACTCTGCAAATGTTTCTTATGACAATGTTTCCTTTTTAAAAATTTTTTGTGGTAAAAAACACATAATATAAAATTTACCATCTTTACCACTTTTTAATGTACAGTTCAGTAATATTAAGTATATTCACATTGTTGTGCAACTAGTCTCCAAAACTATTTTGTCTTACAAAACTGGAACGCTAGACCCATTAAACAATTCTCCATTTTTCCCTCCCCATAGGTGTTTTTTAAGAGCATGTTGGATGTCTTCTTTTTTTAATTCGTATTTTATGTTCTTGAGTGTTTAACTTTATCATGTATTATAAATAACCCACCAGCATTAATGTGGATTTTAAATAAATATTTCTCTCTACTAAGATACATTTATTTTACAAATATTTTTTAAACTTAAATGCTTCATAACACCATGTCTACAGTGGCAAGCAAAGCAGATGCATTTCTTCTCATGATAGGGCAAAATCTGTGATGCAGTGATGATAAGAACATCAAAAGTAATGATGATAATCACATTGACTGACAAAACAGTATAACAGTATAAATAATAATGAGAAATAACCATACCATACACCCAAGGGTTTGTCTTCTCAAGGGAAGTTATGAAATTGTGCCTCTTAAATCCACTCTTGAAATTTACAAATGAACATGTCAAGGACAGACTTTGCCCATCTACTTTAGTATCATTCTCTCCTGCTCTAGAGACCTGGCCCCACATAACTGCTTGATCTGTGCAATCAGTGGCTGCCTTTGTAGCTCAACTTTGCAAAGCTATATAGTTTAACTTCTGCCTGGGGCCAGGAGAAGTTGAATTTTAGGGAGACATTATCTCTGCACAGGTATCTAATCGAGTCCAAGAATGTCAATACAGTCCTGAAATGACTCACCCCATTCACTACCCAAGACCTCTAGTGCTTCTCCTATCACCATAGATAATTATCACCTTGTTTCTCCAGACCCCATCTCATCTTCCTATTAAAAAGAAAAAAGACAAACAAACAAATAACGACAACAAAACCCGGCCTTTGAGATGCTTAAGAGCATAGATACTGGAATGAGACCTCTGGGTTCCCATCCAGCTCTCACACTCACTAATTGCGTGACCCTGAGCAAATTATTTAACCTCAGTTTCCCAATCTAGACTCAAGCTTGTTTATATACGTAAAGATCTTCTAATAATTCCTGGTGCACTACTTAAGTCCTGAAGGCACCCCATAAGTATTTGTACTAGAAGGTCAGTGATTTGGTGAACTAGAGAGAAATTTGTAGCCGGTGCCCAGCTATAATTCACCATATTCCCTAATTCTGGTTCATGCCCACCTACACTCTCTTTGAATGCCTAAGTTTACTTAGTTTTTCATTCCACCTAGACAAAATTGCACCGAGTAGAAAGAAAAAGCTCTTAGCCAATGATAATATTCTTGAGACCAAAGAGTTCTAAGCAGAGAAGACCAGACGCCATCTTGAAACCAGATAACTATCATAGGGAGAGCTTTGGAGGGACAACCTGGTTACCAAGCTCACAAACAATGTCTTCATACCTATTCTTTTTCTAGTTACCCAAGGTCCCTAGTAAGACAGTCCTTGCACTCTGCCACTCTAATCACTTTCTGTAACTATATCTACTGCATGACCACTATCACTAGACAATTTCATCTGGACCCAAGCATATCATACATGATTTTCATCCACAATGGATAATCTCCAAAATTTCTTCCAATTAAAGTTTCTTTAGTTTTACTAAATATTTGTATAGCAAAAGGCTGTCACAACGCCTGTGACTTCCATGTGGCCGTGTTAGTAGCATTTCTGTCTTTGGATCTGAATTTAAAAGTCACGTCCCCTAAAAAGCCTATGCTAACTCCCACCTTGGTTAGGTCTCATTGGTATATGTTCCCATAGCTAGCACCCTAGTCCTCTTCATGATTACACTGAACATATTTATATTATTCATTCCACTTCTGTCATCCCAATTAGACTCTAAGCTTCACAAGGGTATCAAGTTTGCCTGTTTTACTGATCTTTCTTGTGCCGAGGACAGCTATAGCTTTGGTCATATTCGCCAGTATCTAAAGCATACCTTGATTTTCATAAAATTTCAGTATTTAAGTTTCTTCCAATTATTTTTTCTTTTGATTTTTATTACTACTTACTCTTCATAACCTTTATCTCTAGATTGATTATTTAAGACAGTCCAGATTGTGGTTAATTTTATGATGAAATATGAACTGAATTCAGGGAACTCTTACAGAATGTTACCTGTAAAAGCTCCAATGGTTTTTCTCTTACACTGTAATCTCAGTTAAACATCTTACTCTCCGTTATGGGAATCTTGCTTTGGCAGGAGCCAAACAGAATGAACATAAATTCTAATAAACTATGTTCATGGGACTCATTAGTCCAGCTCCCTTGCCTCCCTTAAATATATAGTACTTGTTAATTCCTACTAGGTTCTTTCACAGTTTTAATGGTATCCATGGACTCTTCTCTTAAACTATATACTTTCGCTATGTGCCACCTCCAAAATTCTTCAGTTTATGCCCTAGATTTAAACAGAACATTTTTACAAGGCAATAATTTCTATAAAGACATGATTTTTTTTAGAACATTTTATCCTCTTCTTTTAAGAGCTTCCCAGAAAACTAGAAATAAGAGGATTATTATTATTGTTATCCTTGGTGAGTTAACTATGACATATTTGTTGACTGTTCTCTTTTGTTTATTAAAAATAACATCAACAACGATAGCAACTAGCATTTACTAAGCACTGACTCAATGTCTAGGATGTATTTGAGCTTTATATTTTTGGAAGTATAAATCCATATAATAATTCTGTAAAGTATATACTGTTATCCATATTATTCATATTTCATATTCATATTATTCATATATTATATATTCATATTTATACACGAAGAAATTGAGCTACAAACAAGTAAAATTCACTCAATATGAATTAGTTGGTAAAAGAATAAATAAGAAGTCAAAATCAGTTCTTTCCAGGTCCAGGGTCCATGTACTTGCAGTAAGTGCTACCTCAAGTGTGTAAAAATTATTTAAAGTTGAAAAAACAAACTTTGCCTCAGTACTTTGTAAAAATTCACAGATCACAAACACCTAGTGACTTGATGATAAAGGAGTAAGGACAGACTCCTTCTGAGCACAGAAGTGGGACCAAATTATTCAGATGTGGCTTTTATGGTATCTTTTCACAGAATGGAAGAAGACAAAGACAGGGGTTTTATGCTGTCTTGATGTGGTGCCTGATAGAGTGCTATAACTTGACATTTCTTTCCATTCCTGTTCTAAACTTAGAGCAATAAGAACAAAGACAAATATAGTTGTTATGAGAAGAGAACAGCTTCCCCTCTCCAAAAACTGATGTGTTAAAATTAATAATAGGTGAAGAAAAGCAAAACTCTTACTTAGAATGAAATAAGGCAACAACCAAGGAAAATAATAGGCAACAACCAAGGATAAGTTAAGCATGTTGCTAAATGCAAAAAGAAAAACCAGAATTAAATTAAGAAATGATGGCAAACAAAATATTTAATTACATAGTTAACGTTAGATATTGTAATGGTTAGGAATCTGTTCAGCTGCAAGAAGCAGAAAAACTAACTACAAATAGCTTGAAGCAATTGTTCTAAAGCATGGCTGACAGTGGAATTACCCAGACAACATTTAAAATGACTAATTCCTGGGCCCCAGCCCTCTCTGTTTCTCATGAAATTGGTCTCTTTCAGGGCCATTGCATGGGTATTTTTAAAAAGCCCCCTTAGGCATTCTAACGTCAGCCCATGTATCAGTTATCTATTGCTGCATAACAAATTACTCCAAAACTCAGCAACCTAAAACAACAAACATTTATTATCTTACACGTTTAGGTCGGGAATCTAGGTGCAGCTGAGCTGGGCACCTCTGGTGTGGGATCTCTCCCAAGGCTCTAATCAAGGTATCAGCCGAGACTGCAGTCATCTTGAGGCTCAACTGGGAGGATCTGCTTCCAAGCCCACTCATGTGGTTGTTGGGTAACCTCAGTCTTTGTGAACTGTTGGCAAGAAACATCAGTGTTTTTGCCATGTGAGCCTCTCCAAAGAGCAGCTCACAACATGACAGCGGGTTCCCCTTAGAGTAAGTAAGCAAGAGAGCAAGAGAGGGTACCCCAAATGGAAGCCACCGTCATGAGCAAACTAATCTTAGAAGTGACATCCCATCACTTTTGTTGTAGTCTATTCTTGAGAAGCAAACCACTAGGTCTAACCCATCCTCAAGAGGAGGAGACTACACAAGGATTTGAATACAAGGAAATGGAGATCTTAGTGGTTGCCTACTGCAGCCAGGAATGACAATTGGCTTAAATAAAGAGAGGTTTATCTTTCTCACATAACAAGAAGCCGGAGAGAGGTTCAGTAGCTTAAAATTTTCAGGGCTGCCAAGAAAGGAACAGAATGGTAGTCATCTGTTGGCGTTTGAGAGGAAGAAGGAGAGAGGGGAAGAAGGAGAAGATCTATGAGAGATATGCCTCTCCTTTTTATTAGGAAAGCAAATATTTTCTCATAAGTCCCCCTGGAAGACTTCTATTTATATCACTTGGGCCATAACTGGGTCACTTGGGTTCCCCTAACTAGAAGTGAAGGTGGGTGGTGGATATTTACCTCCAACTTCAGCGTAGGAGCAACAGGGAGCCTGGGGTTGAGAATTGCTTTTGGGCACCCATCAATAGTGTGTGCACCCAGTACATACATTTCTTTGTATTTTACTCTTTACTGTATCCTTATTTAAGTTTGTAAATCAAAGTATGAATTAACGCTAGTAAAATAAATTTAATTTAAAAGCTCATCTGGAGATCATATTTCCCACAGCTTCAAACTTATCACAATATCCTCAGAAAGTAGCAAGCAGCTCTGGGCAGCTGAAAGAGTTGTACTCAAGTTCGTGTAGCTAAATTAACAGAAAATCTCTCTGATTTTTATTTTCAGTTTTATTTATTCCTTTTAAATTCACAATCCTAACAGGATTAATGAATAATTCATTCCACAGCTTGAAGAATACATTTGCCTCAGCTTTTCCCTAAAGGGTAACCTCAACATTTTGGCATTTTATAAAAGAACCTTCCCAATCTGGCCATAATCTTCCTCTATGGCCTTGCTCCCTCCCACTTCCATGCAGTCTTCTCTTCAGCCGTTCACGTTTTCTGAGCACAACATCCTCTTCTCTACCTCCCTGCTCCCTCTCTGCCTGCAATGTCCTTCCCAACTCATCTTTCAAGGTTTACAGCACATCATACAATCTCAGATGCCTACAGGGAGCAGGGAAATAATGTAAATGAGGGGAGTGTGCTGGTGGTTGCATATTAAACATATAGAAATAACACTTGTAACAAGAGATATGCTCCATTCCACTTTTTCTTAATATTCTCTCCATTCTTGATCATTCCTTTGTCTTTTCGTTTTGATAAAAACATAATGATCAGCGTAGGCTTCTTGCTGCCATGAGGGATATGGCTACAGCACCATCATATCTTCTATTCCTTTTTAAAAATTCTTTTAAGAGCCATTAGAAAACCAGATTTTAATATTATGTCCCATTTGAAAATCATGGTGTATGTATGTATTTACTCGTTTAATTATTTTGATATGGGAAGAGAACATTCTACATGCCATATTAAATACATCTGCAGTCTGGAGTCAGCCTGATGGCTGCCACTTTGCAAGCCTAGATCAAAAGAATTTCCACTTTGGAGTCTTTCCTAAATGCCCAAGCCAGTTAGTTACTTCCTCTACTGGTCTCCATGAGCAAAAGACTGACCTTCAAAATAACACTTTGTATACTATTCTACACCTATGGTCTCTGTGTAAGCCCTCATCTGGAGGGGGATATCTGAGGGTCCAGTCTACACATTTTGATATATTACCAGCATAGCACATGGAGCTTATCTCATAATCGATATGCTGTAAACACTTCTTGCATTAATGCATGTTGAATGAATAAATGAGTCTCATAAAGAAATGTAACTGACATGGAGAGGGCATGATCTAATTAGAGAACAAATAGGTTTTGATTTAGCAACAAAATACTTGAAAGAGAAATTTCCTGGTTGGACCCCTTGGTGAAGCCTGGGACAGTGGCCTGAGATTCATTCGTTTCACAAGTTTGTGTTGAAAGCCCTTGGTGCATCAAGCAGTCTTCTGAACAGGAGGAATTCAGAAAACAACAAAACAGAAAAAAGAATCTCAGTGAGAGGGGACAGATAAGAAATAAAAGCAACAAATAAAGCAAGTCATATTTTCAATTGTTATAACGTGTGTTTTGGAGAAAAAAATGAAACATGGATGGAGACGTGTGTTAGCAAGAACCTGAGGAATGGGGGTGTGTGCAAGTTTAAATAGGCTAGTCGAGTTAGGTTTCTGTGAGAAGGGGACATTCGAGTAAAAACCTGAAAGAGGTGAGGGAGCCAGCCAAGTGGATATCCGAGGGAACAGTGCTCCAGCAGCAGGAACAGCAGGTTCAAATCCTGAGCAAGAGTGTGTCTATTCAAAGACCAGCGAGGTGGCTGGGGTGGCTGGAGAGAAGTGAGGGGGGAGACGGGGAGGTAGAGACAAAATAGCAGGATAGGAGGGCGAGCGTGTGAAGATCTCTTAGGGGCTTGTAAGCCATTTTGTGACAACTTTAATTTTTCCTCCAAGTTAGATGGAAGCCATTGGAAAGCAGAAGAGTGACATGATCTGGCATATTTTAATGGGATCATTCTGGGCATTCTATTGAGATTAGACTGAATGGGGACGAGAGTGGAGCAGAACAACCACTTAGACAGTGACTGAGGTAATGCAGGCAAATGTGACGAGGGCTTGAGCCAGAGCTGGGGTCACAGAGCTAAAGAGACTGATAGAGAATTTGGTTTCCAATCACATTAGGTTACTAAAACAAATTAAGACCACATTCCTTGCGGAGCAATTGGGTCACAACCTGACCTGTCAGCTCAGCCTGAGTGTGTCTTCTCTGCGATCCTTCTAATTTCAGTACAGCCAAAAGGAGAAGGAAACTGCCTAATCACTTGCTGCTTGCATTGCAGACCGTGAAGAGCACTGGGGATTTTGATGATTTTCTCCTATAATCTATTCTCCACATGGAAGCCTGGATGATATTTTCATAATGCAAATCTGAGCATGCCTCCTCTGTGTAAAAGTTTAATATCTTCCCATTTCATATAGGATAAAACACAATTCCGTATTATGGCCCACAGGACACTTTTTGATCTGGATTCTCACTATGATGCCAAATCTTCACAATCTGTGCTCCAGCAAAGCTGTCCCTTTGATATACCAAGCTCCCCTCACACCGGGGGTTCACCCATCCTATTCCTTCTTCCTGGGCTGCTTTTCTCTCCCTTCTTCACCCAGCTAATTTCTTCTCATTGTTTCATATCATCACAGCACAGTGTTACTCCCTCTGGGACAATTTCTCTAAGATTCTTGGCTGTGGTGTATCTTCCTCTTACAGGCTCTGGTAGCACCTGTGACTCTCCCTCCTCGCGTATGTCACAGTTGTTGTTTTTTATACATTTGTGTGATTATTTGATTAACATCTCCTCCTCTTCCCACACCCCCCCCCCCACTAGACTGTAAGTTCCTTGAGAGTAGGGACTGTGTCTGCTTTTCTTCACCATTTATTCCCAGCATTTAGCACAATGTCTAGCACATATATATATTAGATGGATGGATGGATGAATGAGTGAATGAATAATCTGATTGACTTTGAACTTAAGCATTACCCATCTTGCTATTTCTCACCATTCAGCGCAATTTGTATTCTTAGAGGCATGAATAGAGAACAACTGCAAGTGTTGATTGTTACAAATGTGCTGCTGTAAACCTGGGCTACAAAGACAGCCATTTTGTGCTGTCTGGGAATAAATAGGCATAGTTTGAGTAATGGCAATTAGAGTCAGAATTCATCTGGTGAATCACAGTGACCACCACTTGAGTAAACCGAGGGATTGTAATCACGTCTACTCCTCATTTGGAAGCCTGGGGACTAATGCTTTTGTTTGCCTGTGTTTTCTCCCTGGCACAGTCTGCGAGCCCAGAATAAAAAGATTATTATCTTTAGCCAGCATCTCATATTCTTTGATTTTCATCAAGCTTTTCACATTTTCACGTCAAGAAAGCTGAAAATGATTTATATCTAAGATTGATTCAATGACATTTTTGCAACTGGTTGCTTTAAAAACATTATGTACTAGAGCATTAAGAAAAAGTAAAATCTTGTAATAATTTAATAAAGCAAGAATGCATTAGTTATTTCTCTTACAAAAACAAATCGATGACATTGTACATATTTTAACTAAAATGATTTTACACACACTAAGATAAATATGTTATCCAAAAGAGCTAAAACAAGATTCCATTATAAATCTTATAACTTTAAAAATGCTATCAATATTTGATTACCCAATTGAAGAATGATGTCTTATTTTTAGGCATTCCTCATAAATTCTACGTCTTAATTTTCCTGTAAACAGGCTGGTGTGTTTTGCTGTCAAACCAACTTAAATGTATGTTTTTATAGGACTTCAGGTCATTATTGGAACCAGACTAATAAACGGCAAAGGCAATTGATGCTGATAAAACTTACAAGAATAAATGTAAGAACAAAGGGAGAAGAAAATAATGTGTATCTGCTGAAAGGAAAGATACTGGCGAATACTGATTAGGAAAGTGGTCTGGGAGTTCTTGTAGAAAACCTCTAAAGCATGCAGCTTAATGTGCAATTGCAGAGAAAGGGCACAGAGAATGCTAGATCATATGGCTGGGGAAAGACAATGTAAATCAAATTTGGCATCGTTAATCTAAGCTTGAGTGTTAATGTCACCTAAAGAATTGTTCTCTACTTTGCTCCTGGTCAAAAGAGGTGCAAAAGAATGCATTTGATGCTGAAATGGTTCAGTAAAGAGGCAGCTACAGGAATTTAGTGGTCTGAGGTTGGCAAGTAGGTAAAAAAGAAGATTCACAGCTCTGCTGGTAGCTGCAGACCAAGATGGGCGTCACTGCCCTTTCTCTTCAGAGGGGCTATTGGGAGTTAAACAAACAAAAGATATCATCTAGTTCATATTAAACTGAACCTCAGGCCACTTGGGCCAGACTCTATGGAGACTTCTACATTCCAGAAAACCCTCAGATTTCTACCCAGTCTGTTTAGCCAATCTTTCCCCAGAGGATGCTTTGCTGTCTCCCTTGACAAGTATTTCTGTTTGTTTTCTTTCTTTCTGTTATCTGCCCCTTCTGTTATTGATTTGTTATGAGAACTAAACAAGATAATAAATATAAAAAACACAATTCCCGGTCTATATTCAATGCTCAATTATATGTATTATTATTGAAACAATTACCCATTCTTACTTTTTTCTATATCTCATTCCAGTCCATTTTACTCTGGCCATTCTTCCAGTGTATTGTATAATAAAAGCATAGATTTCAGAGCTGAGAAAAAGTTTCTACTGATAACCTCATTTACAGATGTAGAAATTGAGTCTCAAAGGAGAACATAATGAGCCCAAGATCACACAGTTTCTACAAGGACGTCTTTTCCGTTTTCCTCAATGCCCAGCTTGAATCCTGAGTTCAAATTTTGTATATCAGAGATAAAGACACCAGGTTCTCCCAATTCTGTCTTTGAAGTATTTTTCCTATACATCACACACTCAGTCCCCATCCCACCATCATTTCACATTCATGCTTGGATTATTGCAATATCTTCCTAGCTCATTTCCCAGCTCCTTTCTCTTCTAATCCATCCTACTCACCATTGAAGGTCACACTTCTGGAGCCATGCCATTTATGCTGTTAGTGAAATCCTTCATGGGTTCCTGCATCTGAATTCGCATAAATCTAAACTCCTTTGCCTCACTTTGAATACTTATCATCATTGACTGCCTCTCTTCCTACTACCACTCTTCTCCAACACATCCTTCAAGTCTAGATGGCCCAGTGTTCTCAATGTATATAAATAAGCTACAATTGTGCACATTTATATGCATTTCCTAAAGTGTTCCCATCACTGGATTACGTTACATTATATTATACTGTACCATACTATATTATATTATATATATTATTATTACATTATATTTCTTTCTTCTCTAAACCCTATTCATCCTCAATCCAAGGTAATTTGGAATTGAAAAATTGAGTGAAAATGCCAGAAAACTCCAGGAAGTGGTATGTGTCCATATATATAAGTATATATATACTTGCATACAAGCATATATATTTTTCCTCTGAATTAATATTCCAAAAGGAATATCCTTCACCATTTTGTAAATAAAAACTTCTTATGAGTATAGATTCAAAACAAAACAAAAATCAAAGCACTTATTTTCCCTGAATTTTCCCTACTTGTAGGGTCAGTTCTTTGATATAAAAAAAATAAATTGGATTTATTTAGCTTGATTTGGTTTTGATAAATCATAGTTGGCTGTTACCAGTACCTTGATATCCTCTCTGTGTTTACAAATTTACTTTTTAATGAATTGGTGCAAAACTTCTTTGAATCTTTCTGGTAACATTACTCTTTTCACCCTTGTAAAACTGAGTTGACAGTGCTCCAGACAACAGGATGGAAAATAAAAGATTCCCCCATTGGACTGGCTGTCTTGTCGATACAGAGCCAGAACCATCAACAGGTCGCCATAAATCTCCTGGGGACTTTTAGCACATAAGCTCTTCCTAAAGTCTCCATGACTGTGTTTATGGTTTGCAGATATTATGCAAAATATCACAGTGCTGGATACAGTAGTAGAGGATTCATTTGATGTCTATGAAGCTAACACATATAGACAAATTTAAAATGATCTTTAAAATATTGAAACATTAAGGTCATTATTGATTTCTCCCTAAACAAAGACAGAGACAATTTTACTCCACCTGAGAGCAAATTTTAAAGGTATAATTTTTTAAGTTGGTAAAATCTTCAAGTGTTATAAAGTATATTCTGAGATGGTGTGCTAACACAGCCGATTATTCAGTCTTTTAATTTGAACCGGACTGATTCTTGAAGTTCACTCCACGTGGTACTCCCTTTCCAAGTTCTTACTTGCCAAGTGAATGACCTTGACTTGTTCCCAGCTCCAGCCTTGCAAAGCAAAAGCACTAACTGATTCCAAATGAACACTGAGGTGATAAACTATAAAGATACCTCTCTGAAAATTCAAAGGGTGGTTCTTAACATTTTATGTGACATTAGAGGAGGCGTACCACAATCTGAAAGCCGACCTTCTCTCTTTAAACAGTAGCTATGAAAAAAAAGTATCATTCCTACCAACTTAGTAAAATGTATTTTTATTTTGATATATGACTGTACTATCTGGGTTGTATTTCACACTGGAGTGCAGCAGTATCACCTAGATTTTATTAATGTGTTCATTAGTTTGATTTATAACTAATGCTGTTCTGGGCTTCTATTTTGAATTTAAGGTAAAATACTAAAGAAATTTCTTTTACTTATGATGTAACTTCAAATGTGTCTGTGTACATTTTCTGGAAATGGAATTACAAATTTGCAGGCGATAATTAAAGAATGATTGAAATATATGACATAAAGAATCCTGATAGTTCAGAGTATATTTTTTTCCTGAATTAAATTAAATTAATTCTATCCAAATCCTATTTTATTCAGGAATTAGAGCCATCAGTGAGAAAGCATTATCGAGTCTGATGTCCTGGATGGAATCCAGGCTCAGTAATTTTGTAGCTATGATACCTTGAGTAAATTATATATTCTCTCTCAGCTTCACTTTCTTCTTCTGGAATGTACATAAAATCTAAGTATTTACCACATTGGTTAATTGTGTGCTGCACACAATAGGTCTCAGTAAAATTAGCTACTATAATTGTTATCGTTGTTACTTTTTCTGTTGCATGCACTTTCATCCTCTGTTAATCTTCATTTGTCCTTTGTTTCTATCTATTTTCTTATAACTCTGCATTTGTTTTTACTTATTCTTCTCTTATGTACTTGTTTAACTCCTCAAACCTAGAGTACAAATTATATTCCTATGTTTTATGCCTTCTGTACAATGTCTAAGTTATGATAGTCAATGCTTATTTATTGAAGTCTAGATTAGCCATTGAAATTTAGATGTGGAACATGATCTGAATCAAATGTTACCTGTAAAGGATTGGCAGTTTTAGCACACTTTCCTCTCTTCTTTGGAGAATATTGCACACTTTCTCTGATTATAAGGGTGGAATTTGAACCAGACTGAGTTAGCTGTTATGTAAAACCTGCCTTTGGTATAGATTGTGTCAAGAATAGGCATTCAGGCAAACCAGATCAATTAGAGATTTCCCAAATTTTCTAATGGACTTTGCAAAAAAGATTTTCTCTTCCCTCATCTGTAAAATATGAAGAATAATATACATACTTCATAAAATTCTTTTAATTAGAAAATGAATATTAAAGAATGTAGAAATGTCCAGGCATAAAGTGAGTTCTCAGTGAATGTTATAGCTCAACGCTGGCTATTATTATTGTTGTTATTACTGTTGGTATCATCTTTCTTCCAGGAATGGTAAAATGGTAGGTTATGGGTCTGTAGCTGCAGAGGCCATCTTGCTCATCACATAGGAAATGTCTGAACAAAAAAAGGAAGCCAAGCAAAAAAATTCTTAGGGATGACGAAAGAGAGAGTGGCCAAGGGATACTGCTTGGGTCCATAAATCCAACCATTCCTGAAAGCCAGGATACAGTATCGGAATCCCCAACCAAATACATAAGCCAATAAATTTCCTTAAAAACAAACAAACAACTAATGTGAGCTTTATTTCTTCTCATCGCCATCAAAATATTATTGAATGAACTTTTCACTAAACCATGTAGCCATCAAATGAGGAATTCTCTGGCAAATTTGATTAATTTGAAAGACAAATTTGATATTCAAGACTGGGTCTCTCTCTCTCTCTCTCTCTCTCTCTCTCACACACACACACACACACACACACACACACAAGCATGTGCAGGATTTCTCTTGCCTGAATTATCCAGAATTCTTTTTCAATTAAATACTTGACTTTATCTGCATAGCCATAATGCGTTAAGAATGGAAATGATGTTGAGATAGAAGAAAATTTAGAATCATTACTACTGTTTCACCTAATTAGAAGACCCAGAATGACCAATGAGGATCCACAGTTACTACCATCATGACTAGATAGTCTAGATGTTCACATTCAGTGTAAACAAAGGAAACAGGAGCTTCTTAAAAAAAAACATGTGGAACTAAGAAAGATAAATCTGGGCTAAGCATGACGAAGTAAGGGATCTTCGGGCATGAAATTGTGATTTGTGTCTTCTGCATATTACATAGCTTGGATCGTTAAACAACTGAAAATAAACCTTAATTTTTCCTTTGGTTACTTGCAAATTTCAGAATAAATTAAGCTCAAGTAAGCTATGTTCAGAGGCTTCCTAAGTGAACAATGTTCTTAATAATTTCTACATGAATGTCACTATATTTTAATTTGAATTTATGTTGGATTTATGTCCACTGGAGGTAAAAAAAAGATGATTTGCCATTAAGTAATTTCCACGTTAACAATGACCATTGTTTCGATTAATACTCACACATCTTACAAATTTCATTCAAAGGTAATTTTACCAGATAAATGAGAGATCTTTAGTAATATTTCTATTCTATACCTTTTCTCAATAATAATATTTTACTCAACGTACATATTCATGTAATATAAAAAAATTTCTTCTCCAAACATCTGTCTATGTAATACTTGGATATAGTCTGTAATAGCCAATACTTAATATAATCTGTAACAATAATAATCTGTAATAGCGAATAATGTAAAAAAGCTAATACTTCTCAAAACTTCAGCTGAATTTTCTCTAAAGTTACAAATATTATAAATTGACGTATGAAGGAAGTAAATAAATAGAAATATTTATATTATTATTGTATTATTATTATTAAGTAAATATATATATATGCAAAGGTATATGTTTGACTAGAATTGTTTTAAAGGTGTTATGAAATATCACCTTGAATTAATTCTTTCACATAACGAATCAGCATGAAGAATGTTCCAAACAGTTTGCGAAGAACTAGTCTGCATTTAGCTTGTTGATCCCAGGCTAGTACATTTTCCAAAACATGCAGGAGCTTTTGTTTTTCAGGGCTTTCTTTCACTGATTCCTCTCTGTCTCCATTTTATGCTGTTCTCTTTCATTTCTGCTTTTTTCCTCAGGTCAGTTCTCTTTCACTATATCATTTTCTCTTAAGACAGTTGGTGGCATTTGAAGATGGGATTTAACTATTAGCACAATCTTGCCTTTGCATTGCTGCCTTTCCCCTAAGGAATTGGCTTTCCTTTGAAATTGGCTTTAGATCTGACAGGCCCTCTGCAGTGTCACATTACTGCTAGCCCAATAGAGAAAATGAAGCCAAGAAATTTGATCAGGTTATCCTAGGGCAAAAAAAAAAGGTTGGTTTGGGGAAATGCTTAATTTCCATGATCCATCAGGGATTTATAAGCCTGATTCTCTTGAGGAAATCAGAATCTGGTTTTCCGTTTCTCCATCCAGCTTTTCTGAATTACCAGCTCTAGGTGGTTTTAAAGATAAGGAATTGGAATGGATTCTGAATGTTGAATTCAGTTCCTGATATGAGGTTACCTTAAAACATGGGTCAAAACAGCAAGCCCCCACACTTTCCCCCCTCAACAACCACCACCAAACAATCTGTATCTCTCTGAGGTCTTTAGTAGATTTCCCCTAGAAAAATTCTGGAAAAAACTTAAACACTTCAGAGTAAGGGACTATGTGAACTAAAGGTCAGGCAGCAGACACTAGTTTAATTGAGGAAGGATTTTCAGAATTTTATTCTTTTTGTCTTTTACTTTTTCTTGTTTCACAGAGGGAATGTTGGACAACAGGATATTTAAGCAATAAGAAGAAAATAAATCTGGCGTCCTTTCCTTATATCATTAAACAGAGGATGAACTAATATGCATAGACTCTCGAGTGATATTACTGCAAAAGCCTTTGAAATGATCGACATCCACCGCCACGTTTTTTCTGCTCTGTGTTTTTTAATGTTATATATTTGATGACTAATAGATTCAAGAGGAAATAGTTTAATTTTGAAAGGAAATAGATCTGTCACATTGTGTCCATTGTCCAGCGTCCCTGTGACCTTGTAATACAAATTTAAGTTACACGTGGGAAATTGGAGGCAACATCTCTTTCTTCATGTGCACAGAACCAGTTTAAATTTGTCATTCTCATTTCCTCATTGCAGAGAGATGGAGCTGGCCTTTTGAGGCTTAGCGTTGCATTACTCAGAATATAAAGGCGAATGTGGGGGGTGTCACACCAAATGCAGGTGAAGAGGAGGATGCTAATTAGGAACCATCATTCAATGTCGTTTCTACATTAGATTAAGAAAAATCCATTAGAACACTCCATCTTATTTTTCTCAAGAGGTCGTGATCCAAGCTACTAACCTCATCAAAACAAACAGCCGTAATCACTCTCTATCTACTTCACCACTGTTTAAGCTAAATTTAGGTCTCATTTGCCTTTCACCAACATGTTTTCTAAATGCATTGTAAGCATTTCTTCATTTTGAAGAACTCACTACCACAGCCCACATACATCTTTGCCCACACCTGTTTTTGTCAAACTAAGACAGTACATTGGAAATGCGAAGATCCTCTCTTTGGGCCCAGAGACTAATTTGCCTTCTACACACTGCCCAGAATTCACCTGAAGAAAAGATATTTCATAAATTGAGTCTTCAGCTCTTGCTAACTTTTAGTTTGCAGAGAGGGGGAAAGGGCAGCTAATTTGTTGTATGATATATTTCTATCAAGGTAATTCAGAAGATTATCTGAATTTTGTGATTTACTCTCAACAATATAATATTTGCTGTCAGTCGCAAAGGTCCAGGAGAGGGGGTGAGAAACTTTTTCGGTAAAGGGCTAGATAGTAAATATTTTAGGTTTTGGTTGCCATATGGTCTCCATTGAAACTACTCAACTCTGTTATTGTAGCACAAAAGCATATGCAGAAAATGCATAAACAAATGAGCATGACTATGTTCCAATAAAACTTTATTTACAAAAACAGGTGGCAGGCCAGACTTGGCCTGCAGGCCATGGTTTGGCAACCCTTCATCCAGCATTGTGGATAATTTGTCATTTTGCAAGAATTTCTGTCTTGTGTTCAGATAATTGTGCATGATCAATGAGTATAGATGGCTCCCCAGCAGTAACATGTTATGGCTTTGCTATGCTCTAATTTACCTGGTCAGACCACATGGAGTATCACTTGTAGTGTAATAAGAACAAAGTTACTTTGTGAAAACTGGCCTTGGAATACAAGGTAACTACTTGAGCTGGTTATGAAAGTAAAGAGAAAGTGACAAGCGCAAGAAAGTGGTGGAATATAGGTAGAAGATGTTATAATTTCTCTTGCTTTGATTGTTTTAGAGGAAGGGTTGTTCTTTCTTGCCTGTAAAGATAACCTTTCTTGATTTCACTATCTCTTAAATCCTGAGGAATCTTGTATTCACCCTTATTTTTAGCTACCCTCTCCACTTTGTCCACCTCTACTGGCCAATCTCCTTTATATCGTAAATGCTTTCTTTGGATATTGCTGTCTCTTCTAGTACGTTTTTCAGATCTGCCAAATTGTACAATAAAGCGTGTGTGAATCAGACAGATCCAAGAGTGAGTCCCTCATCTTTTGCTGTCTAGCCCTGAGACTCAGCACTTCACTTTGCCTTCCTCGGGCCCAGTTCTTCATTCTTAAAGTTGGAATAATCACAGTATCAGACTCATAGGTTTGCTTGTTTTTGTGTAGATTAAATGAATTATTCTATGTAGACTGCTAAATTCAGTGTTTGGTACTTGGTAAGAGTTTCAGAATAGTTGATTAATATTTTTTTTCAATAATCCCATTCTTAATGCAATATGATTTCTAGAGCCGTAATTCTACCAACATTTCACTAAAATCAACAATTACTTTTTTTTTTGCTCCTAAAGCCTTTCATTCATTTGATATTGTTAAACACCATTTCCTTGACATACTTTTCTGCTGTAATGTTTGTGGCATTGTATTTTTCTGTTTATCTCTCACTTTACTGATACTTTAGTCTTCGTATAATTTGATGGCTTTCTTTCTCTGACTTCTAAAATGTGATGGTAAACATTGCTTATTCCTGCACCTTCTCTCCTCACACTCACACTCTTGAGGACCCATTCATAGCAGCAACTCTCAACAGCCCTGAAAATATGTAAAACAAAATCCTTAGTTTCAATGCTTCAGAATCCCACATCTGCAACTTTATTATTATCTGATAGTTCCATGAGTATCTCTCAGCCATATCACAGCACGTCCAAAACCACACTGATGACATGGTCTGAAACTTGACTTCTCTTTCTAACTTGCCACCATTGGTTCAGTTTCTCAGGCTTAAAACTTTTAAGTCACTTTCTACTCTCTTGCTTCTTCTCCCCTCGTATTCATTCAGTTCTCAAATCCTGCACTTCTCTCAAAATACCCTCCTTTCTCCATCTCCTTTAGAAGGACCTCAGATCTCATCTCTGAATTAACTTCCACCCCAGTGTCTCTCCATGTGCCCGCCCATCCATCCATTCATGCAATGATTCAATAATTATTAAGGCCCTACTATGGACCAGGTAGTGTGTGGTCTTCACTATGAGGCATACATGAAATATCAGTCCATTTCTGGCTTTTTAGAATGTATGTTCTCCTTGGGGGACACTAGACCTTGATCACACGCATATACTGTGGAATGAAACTGTCTTATCTTGGATCCGTCACTCCCTGTAACCTTAGACAGTTGACTTAACCTCTCCACGACTCATTTCCTCATGTGTAAAATGTGGATAGTAATAGTCCATACTTGATAGATGCTTTGTGAGTATGAATTAGGTAGTGGCACATGAAATCCTTAGCACTGTGCCAAACATATGATAAACCCTCAATAAATGTTAGCTCTTATTTTCGTAATTATTATTATTAATTAAAAACTGAAAGGAAAATTGCTACGACAAGGCTACACATGTTAAAAGCCAAGATGAGTCATCTAGAGTTGTGCTTGAAGAAAACTGGGGTGAGCTGAGACCCTTCTGGAGCCAGATTACTAAACACCTGATGCAAATACAGGTCTTGTGTTTGTGAGTGGTGCTGGTAAGACTGAATATGGTGGGTGATGGCCTCTAATAATAAGACAAGACAGGTGGAATTTCTCCTCTTCACAATGTGCAGACATTTTAGATTTTTCAGTAGAGGAATAATATTTGATGGGATCAATGTTTTAAAACAACTTAAAATCTTATAAAGATCCCCTTATTCCTGTATGCATATCTAGCCTGACCTCTATTAAGGCCAATTATATATATTTTTTTCATTTACATATTGCATTGTCCCAAGTGGGATAAGAATGAACTATGTCTTGTTTCAGGGTTCTTATTTTTGGTACATAATAGGTATTCAGTAAATACTTGGTCATTTATTGAAATATAACTTCTTTGATTGAAGCAAATGATTTAGGAATTTTGGGATCACTTAATTTTATGAAGATATATTCATTTCGTCATTTTATTCCATGGTTATATTCCATACCATTAAATCAAGCCTAATTTATGGTTAAAAATGTGTGTGGTGCTTTGTTACAAGATGAAAAGTCTACAGATATCAGCCAAGTCATCTCCACTGCTGTAAAATTAAAGTACAAAATCAACTGATTACGATTCTGAGATACAGTCTTCACGATGATTAAGAACTTGATTATTCTGCTGAATTCTGCTGATATATGAACATCACCACTGTTTTCTCCATCATGAGAATAAACCATTTAATTTAAATGGAAACATCTTATTTGGCTCTACTTTGGTGGTTTTGTTTTGATCAAAAACTATGATTATAAAGTCCAAGGAGCTATTTAAAATAGTTTACCTCTCAGAATAAAATACATTTGTTTCGTAACTTGGCCAGCTACTGTGCCAAGCTAGTATTTACTGAGGGCCTTAATGAAATGGCTATTTGGAAGAGTTAGGCTGTAACCACATTGATGCATGGAGGGAAGACAAATCTGCCTTAGGGAAGGCATTTTACCTGGCATGAGTTGCATGTACCTGTACTAGGAAAGAACTCCTTGTGTTTGGAGCCTTGGCGTTGGCCTGGCAGAGAGGTGAGGATCCTGCCTGTGCTTTCCAGCCCATAGCAGTATGTTCCACTTCTATTCATTTCCTGAGTATCCTGCAAGTAGTACTGTTATCAGAGCTACGTTCGAGATGAAAAAGATTCCTATTATGGCACACTCTGAAAATCTCCACAGGACACCACTTGGTAAGGATTAGGCTGTTATGATGGCAGTGAATCTCTCCAACTTTAGATACAGACAGGAAGTACTGCTTCCTTAAGGTATTCAAGGTGGTCTTTGCCATTCTCAACCTTACTGCCTTAATCACAGAGGAAATTTTAAAACATTCTAAAGCTCCATTAATTCCAAATATTAGAAAATTAATTATTCTGGTTCAAGGAGAGGTACCATGTTTTATGCTACCATATGCAGATTATGCATGTATTTATGTATGTATGTATGTATTGGATGATGATTCAGGTGGCATTACAAGTGATTCCTTTCTCCTAAGATAATCTATATGAACAGTGGTATCATTAATACAGTTTGGCCTGATCCTTCACTTGCAGGGCCCAAGAAATACTTGCAAAGTCTGAAGTTCACAAAATGCATCTGTTTGTCAACTGTGTGCGTGTTTATTTTCCAATTCCCTTTTAAACTCTTAATGACCTTCTTTTTAAGTTCACTTTAACACGATGACCCCGGAATACCACATATTTTCTTGATAAGGCTATTTATTTCTCAAGGAAGGTAAAAGAAAGGTATAAAAATTTGTTTTCTAGATGAAGCATTTTTTAGTATGCATTATGTGATTTATATTTTTTTCTTTTTCTCTCTCCCCGTTACTTCTGTGTAGTTAGGGAAACAATGTTTGCTCATATTTTAGGCTTGTTATTTTTCTGACTTTACTATCCACTTTTCTGACTGTAATATGCACTATAGTTGCCCCATTCAACAACACTTTCTGTATCCTTTTACTGAAGTTCAGTCTCTTGGGAATCAAGAGCAAAAACAAAGTCATCCATCTTCAACAAATATACAAGATTACACCTACAGACAGTAGTAAGTACAAAATAGGTGATGCTCCCCACGATGAGAATCCCATTTAACTTCCAATTCCCAAGGAGGCTCATTCATTTGCCAAAGGATATGAACAAAACCACAGTCATTATTTCAAAGAACATATTTTATTTTCCCTCTTTGAGATAATTCTAACAAGGGCTGTTTCACCTTGCATCCTAGATCACATGATGGTGAGAAAACTATAACTTAAAGGATAGGAGTTTATTACGGTAAGTATAAAATAGAACAAAACAGTCGGGCTTCTACAGCATTTTACGGGAAACCTCTTCTGACCCTTCAATAAACAATTCCTTTGGTCAAGTCCCCATTTTATGGTGGTTTGCGCTGTCATCGGTGTAGAGCTATGGCTTGAATAAATTCTTGTTGAGGGTTTGAAGGTTGGCATGGGAATGCCTTTCTTTTCTCGATCTTATAATGGATGTGTGTAATTCATCAAGTGTGGAACATATGCCTTGCTTTAGTCACAAACTTTTAAAGAAGTGAAGTGCCAGCTATCACCTTCAAAATCTGGCACCAGAATTTGATATTTAAATCATTTGAGTAAGAATTGGTCAGTAAGGCTTTGTAATTTACCCGTAGTAAATATATGAACTTATTATAAAAATGAAAACTATTTCAATAACAGTTTAAGTTTTTCAAAAGCTTATTATCATACTTCACTGGGTATCCTAGTGAGCATTTTAGATTTTTACTATGTCTAAATTTTGGAGTCTGTATGTGAATTAAAGACATAACTAGGCTGCCAGATAATATCAGTTGATAAAAACTTTATTTCGATTGTATTTGAGTAGCATTTAATGGAAAATTGTGTTTTCTGTATGTACATTAGATTTGTGGTATTTTTATGTGTTATTAAAAAGCATAGCATTCTCCAAATATTTACTTCATAAAGAAAAAAGTTTAGGAGTATAAAACAAACTTACTTTTATTTATTCCGTCTTGTTCTCTCTTTTAACTGGACTGATAACTCTTATCAATGCCTTGAAAACTCACAAAAATGCATTATGCTTTTACAATTTCTGGTTATTAGGTCATTATGAAAAATTAAAAATATCATCATTATTCTGTGCATGATATTCAACATTGCATGAAAGAACAGATATGATATGATATTGGATGAAATAACCTAAGAGAAACCTTTTCTTGGTTCATAATAATTGTGCCTGGTCCTCGCATAATCATCAGGCTAATTTTGAGAATCAAAAACGAGCTGCCCCCAATGTATCTTTCACTGGCTAAAGCAAAGAAAAAATGTGGGACATACAAGAATTGTTATTAATCACCTTGTGTGTAGGATACTTATCAATTAGTCAGTCCTAGCTGTTTCCACTACTAACAGTTTTCCTTTGGACATGCATAATAGAAAAAACACATTATGCTGGGCAGAGAGCTGTTTTGTACTTCCTCTTAAGCAATTCATTCAAATTTAGATAAATTTTAAGTTCTTTTACTTTATTTTAAAGTGGACTAGCTATATTTATTTCAGTTTGTTTTCAAATGCAAATGGTTAAGTGTTCTGTATTCTAATCAGTAAAGAGCCCTGTGACTAAATCATAATTTAATGTTCTCTTCCTAGAGAGGTAATGATGCAAAATTTAGATCTGAAAAGAGGATTCTCATTTTTATCTAATTGGGCTGATCTTTCTGCAAAATCTCTGCAGGCTTCTATAGTTGTGCTAATAATAAAACACTGGATGAAATCGACATTATGAAAGATGCTAAATTTGTATTCAGGAAATATAGATTATAGAAACACCCTCATATATAAATTGATATTTTTATGTATGTGTGATAATGTGCATTTTCTCTTGAGTTCGAGGAATTGTCCCAGTTTTATTGGAAGCAAGAGCTAGGCCTTTTTGGTTTAAATATTCTTTAAGTAAACTAAAAGAAAAATAGTCTTTTATATTTACCTACATATTTACCATTTCCAGCACTCGTTATTTCTTTCTAAAGATCTGAGTTTCATCCTGTATCATTTCCTTTCAGCCTTAAGAACTTCTTTTAGTGTTTCTTGTAGTGCAGCTCTGATGGCAATAACGCATTTTACTTTTCTTTTGTCTGGAACTATCTTTACTTGGCCTTCAAACTTGGAGAATATTTTCACGGGATCTAGAATTCTAGGTTGATTTTTCTTCTTTCAACACTGTAAACTTGCTATTCACTTGTATATAATGTGCTGTTTTTCTCTCTGTCTTCTTTCAAGGTATTCTTTTTATCTTTGTTTTTTAACAGCTTGATTATTGTGCATGTAGGTGGCGCTTTCTTTGTACTTATCCTTCTGAAGATTTGCTGAGATCCTTGAATCTATACATTTCTGACTTTTACCAGATTTGGTAATTTTTCTGCCATTATTCCTTCAAATATATTTTTATGTCCCATCTTTCTCTCTTCTTTGGGGACTCCAATTACACACATTTTAAATATTTTGAGGCTGTATTCATTTTCTCCCCCCAATCTTTTTGCTGTTTTTTAGGTTGGAAAATTTCTATTGATCTAGCTTCAAGTTCACTCACTCTTTTCTCTGTTACTTCCAAACTGCTGCTAAGCTAATTGAATTGTTAAATTTTGGATATTATATTTTTTTCAAGTCTAGAATGTCCTTTTGGTTCTTTTTTTAGAGATTCTATTTCTCTGTCTAGGTTTCCTTCTTCTATATCCATTTTGAGAATATCTTCTTTTATTTCTTTGAGCATAATTATACTTGTGCCCTAAATTCCCTGCCCACCAAGTCCAATGCCTGGGACATCTCACAGTTGATCTCCACTGTCTTCTCTTTGGGTACAGAGCACACATGTTATATCATATGTTGAGTCATCCTGGATTGTTTTCTGGGGTTTGTAGAGATTCTGGATTCCTTTATGTTCTCCAAATAATATTGATTTCGATTTTTCTTAGCAGGCAGTAAGTGTAGCTGAAATCAAACTACAGTCTCTTTTACAGTGGATGGTTGAAATCTCAGTTCAGTTTTTTTAGCCTCAGCAGAGCTGTTTGGAGATTGTCCTACTAATGCATATTTCAGAGGATTGCCAGAGATCGGGTAGCATTTATACACAGAATCTGAGGCTCCCTCTCTCTGGCTCTCTCCTTGATGGGATTGTTCCTCTCAATTTCTAGTTGGTCTGGTTGCACAAACTCTGTCTTCTGTTTCTTCAAGGCGGTAAGTCTGCAAGTTTTCTCTCCTTATTTTATCCACTAAGCATAAACAGACTGGTTCCTGCCCTCCAGCTCAAAGCTGTAAAACAGGAAGCTCACCCAGTGTGATCCCCTTCTTCCAGGCGCACACCCTCTCCAGTATCTGCCTGTTTTGGGTCACTTTCCAGTGCTTTCAAGTATCATATTTTGTATGTATTTTATAGGTTTTAGCTGCAGGAGGGTTGGTCCTGAAAAGAACCATTACTAGAAGTTCATAACTTTACACTGGAAAGAATTTCTCATATTATAAGTCTTTGAAAACAGAATTTTAGACTGTTTCATCACAGGGTTACAGAATAATTTATTAGGTTGAACAGTGTGAAATTGCTATTTCTGCAGGTCAGAAGAGGTCAAATAGTGACATTTTCATATGATTCAAACTAGTAATTATGTTCTTATGTATCTATAATTAATTTTATCATTGAATATCTATGGGCATATATAGTTATTTGTATTTCAGGTTATTTACATTAAATAGAGTCTTAGAAGTGAAATGCTTGGGCTCAAATTTATGGATATCTTTAAACTTCTTGAATATAATTGCTAATTTTATTATTTAACTGTAATATAATAATATATGGTGTAATTATTTTTCCCTAAAATGGTTGCATTCATTAACAGTGTCTAAAATGGCATCCATCCTAAAACTGGGTAATGCAATTATATTCAAGCGTTGCTATTTTTTCATTGGCAAAAAATATTATCAAGTTATTTAATTTGATTTTTTCTGTGTTCATTCATTATTATCTACATTAAATATATTCATTATGCTTGTTAACTTCTATATTTCTTTGTCAGATAACTGTATCAGAACATTTAAGACATTTATCGTCAAACTTCCTCCTTTATTCATATTTGAGACATTAAAATCTACTTAATTTTAGGGAACTTTTAAGATGGCTTCTATATGCAAGAGAGGAAATTATGCAAACTTGTTTCGCATTTATATTAGCGTGGATGGACTGAGCTATAGGAAAAGGATTATGAACCAATAAATTTTGCCTGTTTGGAGGAAACACTATATACGGACAATATAAGTGTTATGTAAAACTCATGCCTGGTTATGTGCCCCTAAATATTTTAGTATGAGCTGGCAAAAAACTACCCTCCTGAGAAGCACAGAAGATATGGCAGAAGATAGAGGAACTAATGCCTATAAGATAACGTAAATCTGTCTTGTCAATACAAGCAGGAGATCTGGCACCCTTGCTGTGGGTTTATTGTACTGTGGCATGGAGTTTTGAATGGCTTATTGGGTTTGTCTGTTTACCATATTCTGAAACACAACATGAAAACATAGATTAATAAGTCTCATTTAACCCCAGAAAGAAAATAAATCCAATGTGATGCCTGTAAATAATTGAGTTATGGTTTGTGTGAACAGAGTATATCACATACTTGCAATTTGTGATTTAAATGCATGTCTACTAATTAATTTGTTTATTTTGCAGGAAAAAAGTCAATTGAAAGCATGAATTATGGTCCCTAAACACTGCATGGAGAGGACTAATTGGTCCATGGCTCTTTTTAAAACTGCTAAAAATATGGCCCCCCAAAACCATAATATCACAATTAAAAAATAAAACTCCCACATATGTCTAGATTTACGTCAAGCTTTAAACTAAGGATGCCTTAAAACAAGGAAGGCAAATACCTAACACGTGAGAATCATTTCTGTATAATATCAATGACAGGCCTCATTAATCGATCACTTTGTCCTTTCCTGCTGAACTCAGCTACAAGGTTGGAATCCTTTGGACACAATATTTCAGGGAGTCACCACCAATCACATGGGTTATCTCATGAAAGGAAGACTTTTTGCCATGCACGTCCCTTTTCCTAAACCACCTATCCCAAGAGAATAATCTTATTTAGGAATCTATAGTGAATAAACATGATTTAGATCACAAGAAACAGGAAACCAATTCAAACCATTTTATGTTAAAAATTTTTTTCCCTCACCTGGCTACAGAGTCAAGATGTATTCCAATTTCAGCTTTTAATAAACAATAGATTTTCAGCTTATTTGAAGATCATAGGTCTTCAAATAAGAGTATCAGATATCTAGCTCTCTCCTTTTCTTTTCCCTATGGCGGCTTTATTCTCAGGCATGCTCTTTCTAAGCAGTGATAAGAAGCAGCCAGCTTCTTCTAGCTTACATCATACCTGCTGAGCAATCCTGTTTTTCCCCCGATAGCTCAAGCATAAATCCAATGTAGGTCTCTCATTGGCTCCTTTTGAGTCTGATGCTTTTCATTACTCTGATCACCACAGAAAGAGAGATGGAAAATATTGGTTGGTCTTGCCTATGTCACATTCCTGGACCATATGGTAGATAGGGAGCACTGGAACTAGCCTCAACTCAGACACATTAACAGATGTTATTCCCTAGGGTTGGTTGAGCTGTACAAATGTAGATAAATGCTGGGCAAACAAAAAACAACAGATATGCACTGTAGCTTTCACTCTTATTTTTCTTGACTATTCTGAAATTGTTCTGATAAAGATTACAATTGTGTTAGTTAAGGGAACGACCAGTTATAACAGAGAGACCCCAAAGACATTGGCTCAAAGAAGAGAGAAGTTCAGATCTTTGTGGTAGTAAGTGGACTCTGATCCATAGAGTTATCCAGGGACTCAGGATAATGAGGGTTTTTTTTGTCATCCTCAACATTGTGGCTTTCACCATTACAGGCTAGTTAGATGGAAAAAGGGGAGTGACTCTAGATTATCTTTAAGTAAACGACCTGGAAGTTGCCAATAGCATTTCTCATCTCATCCCTTTGGTGAGAACTTAGCCTTGAAGCCAAACTTGGTCATAACGGAGACTGGGAAATATAGTCTTCAGGTAGGTGGCTGTGCCCAGGAAAAAAAAAAGAACAGACTGGCCAGGGCACAGGGAGGGAGGGGACCAACCAGCAGCCTGCCATAAGCTCTTACATTAATGAGACCTACTCAGACTCTCCTTTTTCTCTAACATATTTCCTTTGTACTGAGAGTGGGAAAACCTATTTCCAAAATCAATAGGACAAAATAGACAGAAGAAAACAATAAACTAAGACCTTCATTTTGTCTATTTGTCTCTGGAAAGATCAGCCCTTATTCTTCTGGTATCACTCAATGTCTCACTATTCAACATTATTGTTTGCTGTAGCAGAATTGGAATAAATAAAATTATCTTCCAAGATGGCAGTGGTTTGTCACATTTAAAATGATGCAAGCTTAAGAACTAGGAGATTTTCAATATATTCTAGGCAGCTAACCAGTTGTACAACCTTGAGAAAATTTCTGAACCTTACCCTCCTCAAGGATATAAGGAAGCTGTAGGAGAATATGTTATCTGAGGTCCCTTCCAGATTGAAAAGATTTTGCATTATATTGGAAATGGAGACATTTAGATGAAATTCCCATCCTCCAAAAATACCAGGACTTTTTCCAACAAATATGAATTCATCCTATAAACCAGTTCTCAGGTCTTTGAGATAAGACTTGGCTGCATAGCACTTTGGAGCAAACCACCAATAGGAGAGGAAGCTAGCCACAAGAGGTAGCTGGACATTTCTGACTGGAGGACAGGAAATCTTTCAGATCTTCACCAGTAATCAACAGATGCCTTAAAGCATGAGATTTGATAAACTTAGCATTATCTTAGCTATGTAAGCATAATGTTATTAATGGCCATAAAATTACCTAGCCCTTTTAAAATCCAGTGAAACTATCTAGTTCCATGACCTCTTAAGGCTGAATCACACATATTAATGATCCATGGCATGAAATACAAGATTTTACCTGTTTATTTGTTCCAGAATTATTGCCTTTTGATGTTTAATACATGTCCTTTTGTTCTTGTATTAAAAGACAAGTTAAAAGCGTATCGACTCTGTCAGTTTTAACTCTGCAGAGTTAATATGGTCTTCTTTAGCTTTATTAATGTCTAAACTGAAGGTGGCTGCTTTGTACTTCCAAAGTTGCCTTTGAGGGCCTCTCCCCCAGTGGAACATCCTGCCTTCCTTTATTACAGCAGCTTGCCAGAAAACCGCTGTCGATCTGCAACTATTCGGAACTGCTAGACTGAAATGCCATTTCCAAAACTACAGCTCTTCTGCTAAACAATTTTTCTAGGAATGATGCCATATCACTAGCTCCTCGGCTTTGTCAAAAGGCAATATACTCCTCCAATGGCCCCAGCTCTGGGAATGATACCAAATGATGGTTCAGCCTGGGGGTAGGCAGTAAATCAGCAGTAAAAGCTGAAAAAGACCCCAGCTTTTAATACCTTTTCTCTTTTTTCCAGATGACTGGGCTCTCTCTCTCACCTTCTGCTTCTCTTCATGAAGGAATCCCTTTCTCCCCTTCATTTGTGGTTTGATAGTTGTATTTTTATTTTACCTGGCCTTCCTCAATTGTGAGAGAGAAATTCACACCTTTCAAAGCTAATGCAACCCGATTTCCATGTGACATAAGAATGTAGTCTTTCTCTAGCACCTATGTGCAACTGTGTGATGCCTGATAGGGGAGGGTTGTCTGTGGAGTGGGAAATGGGCCTGAACAAAGTGTCAGACAGGAGAATGGGAGCCAAGAGAGGGTTTTCAAAGCAGCAGCAGAAGGGATCTTCAGCAAACATCCACTCCGGCTGAAGGCTGCCTTCTGGTCTCTGGTTCCAGCCTTCCTGGAGGCTGAGACAGTGGAGCTGTCAGTTCCTTGGGCCGGGAAAGCCTAGATTTGTTGCCTGCCCTTGATGATATGTTAAAAATACGAACCTATCCTTGGAGATAATAGCTATGAGGTGTTTTTTGGATGTGGAAGTTTAAGTCGTCTGCTTCCATTCTGAATTCCTTTAAGAAGATGTCCTTTAGTTGGCTAAAATACTTTATCTTTCTCTCAAATACTGTCCTTTGGGTTAATCATTTGTCTTCCTTCCCCCCGCCTTCCCTCCTACCCCCCCCGCCCCCCTTTCCTTCCTTATCTACTCTTTTCTTTTCTCACTCACTTCTTTCTCAAAATTAGTTGCTTGGGGTAAAGTGTATTGATTATATGCTGACTTAATGGCTGTCCCTAGTAAGCTATGCGGTTACTATTGGGCTGCTATTTGCTCATTTATATGTAGTGTTAGAATCTCAGAAGTATGTTATTTCCCTTTCAAGAAAACCCCATATTTAAGAACTGACACTTCATCTTTTGTTTCAGGTATGGTACCTTGGTATATCCTCTAAAATATTTTTGAATATTAGATTTAAAAAGAAGCAACAGGCAGTGTCTATTGAGTTTTCCACTGTACCCTAGCACCTAGAACAATGACTGATAAATAGTAGGTGCTCAATTAATATACATATTTTAATAATGATCCTGATGTCATGCAAACAAATCATGGAGAAAAGCAGAGATCTATGTTTAAGAGGACTCTGTTGGTCTAGCCAGGATGGAGTTCTGAGTCTTTTGCTCAGGGGATGTTTGCCCAGAAGGTAGTCAACTCCTGAGACCAACTTGGCTTTGTGTCTCCTTGACCCTGGAAATGTTTTCCTACAGGCACGGTATTTTCCCTGTTGGAATTTTATTCAATAGTCTATCTTTGTTTCTACTTTAGAAAACATGCCACGTGAATAATGATGCCTCGGGCAAAGAAATTACTCTAGCAGTACAATTTAAACTCAGTACAAATCCTGCCCTCACTTGCATTTGCAATTTGCAACGCAGTCAGTAAGAACCGTGCCCACACATGAGCTGATAGAATCGGGGCTGCAAGGTTAGCAATTATTAAAAATTAAAAGTCCACTTATTCATTTTCAAAATATTTTATTCAGTTGCTTCTGAAGCAGAATCCTGAGTTGCCTTCCCTCTTGCCGCTCACTATAGTGGCATCCAACTCTGAGGGTAGCTCACAGCTCTAAATGTTCTCATTGTTCAATGCACTAGATGAGAACAAAACCAGACTGTAAGGTCAAGCTCACTGCCTTAGTGGAGTAAAAATTAGCAGTCAACGATTCTCTTACCATCAAAGAGGACTTAAATTCAACAGGATTTTTTTAAAGTGGTATTGTGTGAAAATTTTGGAAAATATGATCATGATGGGAAAACAATGAAAGGGGTATATAAATCACTTATACTGCCTGTATAAGTGCCTGTAACTTTCCCATATTAATTTTGGAATCCTAGGCTGGAACTGATAATGCATCAGAAATGGCCTATTGCATTGGAAATAAGCACGCAGAGCTTTCTTCTACTCTATCATAGTGAATTAATACAGAATAGATAGGAAAAACATTAGGGAACACTATGGTAAAATTATAGACCATAAGTATTAAGACAAAATTTTTAAAAATGGGAACAGTGGAAGGTGCCTCAATTTATGTACGTAATAATTTGGCAGCTTATGGTAGTAGCTTCTTTTGTAAATTAAATAGCAAGCCCCACCATGCCTCTAAATGAGGAAGGAAAGCAAAAAGAATATTTTTAATAGGTCTATGGCATCACACCCCTCCAACATGCCATAATGGGGGAACCAGACTGGCGACCCGTTTCTGGAATATGCACTGGATGGAATCATCGGGAGGGGGACGGGTGTCTTTAAAATCTGTCTTTTGTGGATAAAAGGGGCAGCGATTCTACCTCTTTTCACCGTAGATGTTGAAAACGACGAGCAAAGTTTTGGCTTCGTCCCTTGCTTTGTACCATGAAATAAAAGTCTTAAGCCTGTAACTCTCCCTGTCCCATGGGAGTGTGCAAAGGGAGGGAAAATAAGCCGTGTGGGCGAGGGGTGGCGGAGCAGAACCGAGGAAGAGAGGAGAGGCGCGAGCCAGCGTCTGCCAGGAGGGCGTGGATGCGAGCGCACGCCAGAACAGGTCCTGCGTCCTCGCGGCCGGTGCCAGCGGCGGGAGGGGCCCGGCGGCTTCTCCGCGGGCAGACTCGCCTGCGGATCAGCCGGGAGCGGCCGGCAAGAAACTCGCTTGGATTCGCGCGGAGCTGCTGGACCCTCACGTCCTTCTCCCGCTCCAAGCCAGCTTGGGGGAGAAGTTTCTCCAAGGGAAGGTACCGAACGGATCTGGTGTCAGAGGCGACTCAGGTGTGTCAGAGGTGGGGGCAGTTTGCATCTGTCTTACTAGCCCTGGGGGAAGATCCAACTCACCGGTGGCCAACTCTTTGGGCGAGATGTAGGGAAGATTAAGGGTTTGCTCCTGGGGGTGGGGGGGGGGACAGGGATCAATCCCATTGTGGACAGGAAATGGTGCGCAATCAGGGCTCCATTCTTGCCCAAAGTGGGGGGGGGGGGGTGCGAGGTCCCTCAGCCCTAACCCGAGAGGAGACACCCCCCCTTCCCAGCCCCGCCCCCTGGTGGCTGAGCCTGGGTTGAGACAGCTCCAGGTCAGTCGGATGGAGTAAACGGGGTCCTCGAATCCTCCAGCACCCACTTTCTCCTCCAGGTCACTGGTACGTTAAACTCTCTTGTCTTTCCTCCAACCTCCCTTACCCCTACCCCTCCCTACTTTCTGGAGAGGATTCCAGACCCTCCTGAAGGTTCCAGCCCTCTCTCGAGTGGGGGGTCCGGGGTCCAGCTGGGTTTGGGGTCAGTCCTGGCTTCACTCCTCCCTGCCCCAGACCATCTCTTGGGTCGTAGGGCTCGGTTCCCTCCCCTGACCCCCGCCCCTGTCTTGCTGCCACTCTCAGGAGAGGATTCCAGATCCCAGGGGGGTTCCCTACGGGTAGCCGGCTTGAAATAAGGGATCTGTGGACCGCAGGGTTGAGGGGGCGAGAAAACGGGGAGGGCTAGGAGCTCCACCTCCGCAGACCGCCGTGGGGGCGAGAGGGCAGGCTGGGGTCCTGGTTGCCATGGCTCCCTGGTAGCCGAGCTGGGGGAGCTAGAGATGCCAGTCACGGATGGTCCCTTCTTCCTCTTTGTGCCTCTCTCTCTCTCTTTTTTTTTTTTGAGTGCGAGTGTGCGTGGGGAGGGAGCAGGGAGAAAGTGATTAATTTGGAGAGCAGGGATTGGAGCCGGGAGGCTGGGGAACGCCATCCCCTTCATTCCCACTCCTCTTGCTCGCCGGGAGCCACACTTTCTCAGTCAGGGGCAGGGCTGAGGAATTCCTGCGAAAACCCGGGGGTCAGAGAAGCCGCGGCCGCGCCGGCCCAGGTACCCACGCCCGGAGCCGCGCCCTGGGGTGAGCGCAGGGTGGTGGTTGGGCTGTCAACCGGGAAGGCGGGCAGGGGAAGCGTTGGGAGGCCAGTGGCTGAGCACAGGTGTGTAGTTGCACAGCAGGGCGGCGCGGCGGGGAGGGAGCCCCCGGCTCAACACTCAGCGAGGGGCGCTGGGGCTCAGCCCGGCCCGCGGGAGCGGCGGAGGAGCCCCCAAGCCGGCAAGTGGCCGCCGGGCACGCGCGTGGGCGACTGCGCGCTCGCTGGGACGCCCGGGGCGGGGGCGGGGGCGAGGGCGAGGAATTGCGCGTGCGCGCGGAGGTGGGCAACTGGTGAGCCACCTGGGCTCTTTCAAGGCAGAGTCTCCCTGGGTGCTCACGTGGGTTCGAATTCCAGCTCCAAGGTCTCTGTGATGTGTGATTTTGGACGAGCCATTTAACTACTCTGTGCCTCAGTTCCCCCTTTTAAATAATAGGGATAATATCAATACCTTCCTTATTGGGTCGTTGTACAGCTGGAATGAGATAATCCAAATAGACAGTTTAGCCCCTTGTCTGATGCATAGTAAACATTCAAAAGTTATAGTGGCTGATGGTGTTACAGTTATTATTAATTAATCCTCAATTTAATTAGATTCGGTGCATTCTCATTTCTCTGCAGCTTTTTCTAATTTTAGGAAATATCAATTAATATTACTGCCCAGTCCAACTCCTACAAAGCTCTGGATTGCAGCAGATTGGAAGATATAAACTGAACTGCTGGTCAGGTTGGCTTGTCAGTATATTGATGAAGAGAGAAGTTTAGAATGCTATTTGGGGAAACTTTTAGTGACAGAAAAAAATAAGTTTATTCTCTGACTTTGTATGTAAGACTTTGTGTTTCCTCGTTGACATGCTGATGTTGCAGTTGGATTTGTCCTAATTTCAGTCTCTTTGTGATGGACCACCTTGTGGCTTTGATGGTTTAACTTGATTCTAGAATCTAGTGTATAACCCACCTTTCCATTTTATGGCCTTAAGTGCTACAGTGGATTTACCTCCAGTAATGGCAGAGCATAGTGTATAATCATTGCTTGCAAGCTCCTGAGTATTGTCCATGAATAAATGGAGACAAATGGTTATTTCTGGGCACGTGTGAGTACTGGCTATGGCAGTTCATTAGAAATCTCTTTGGGGACATGTTTGTACCCACTTCACTGCAGAAGTGCAGGACTATGATGACTAATATATGTTTTCCAGATTGTTCTCTGTTGCATATATACTTATGGGTCCTTTCCTTTAAAGAAAAGGCTGTAGATGTTTATTGCTATCTCATGGTTATATAGATGCTCCAGTTTACCTGGTGATAAGCAAACTATACACCCCAGGGAACTAATTGCAGGTCTGATAGGATTTGATGTTGCATATAATCTATTTATTACCTTTAAGTTAATTCCTCCCATTAAATGAACTGATTTTAAATAAAATTTTAAAAATCATTTGCTTATCAAAATATAGGCGTGTCTTGGTGGATCTGAAGCAAGTAAAACCAGACAGATGTCACCATCACAAAGCTCCTTGTGATTTTTACAAAATAGACCTCACCTAGGAAAATATTTGCTGGATAGAAGCTTGATTTTATAGTGTTACTTCTGAAATCTTTGAACACAGGAGGCTGTTTGATCCAACATTGCTTTGTTAAAATAATTAGGCTGATTCTGTAGGCTGATTCATTTTTATGGAGAATTAAAAAAGAGTAACGATCAAGACTGATTTAAGATTCTACTAGTCTTTATCTCATAAAGGAAAATTAAGTAATAGAGGGGGCTAACGGTGTCAGATTTGCAGGAATAAGTGTCAGGAAGCTCTGTGAGTATCAATTCAGATAGCAGAGTATTGCCTCAAGTTTGACTTGTGCGTGACAACACCCCCTTCTTCACAGTGAATATGTCATCTTTAAAAGGTACCTTGAGGAATTAGTGTGACAGCTTGCTTGAAATTCGTGTGATCATTTACATATTGTTTCCCAGGAGCATTGGCATTAAATGTTTCATTTATTGGAAATTATTTTGCCCTTTGATTTATGACAGCCAACAGTGCCACAGAGTCTAATGTATTTTAGAAACAAAAATTTAGCTTTGCACTATTTTGTATTTTCTCTAAAAATCTAAGCAATAATGCAGATGGAAGGCTTAAGGTAGGCCAAAGACAAAGGGTGACAGAAGAAAACGATGACAGAGTGGGAGTGTCGAGTCCTGAATTTGGGGAGCTAATTGACATGTAAAGGTATAATCTTGAGGACCCACTTGTCTCTATACTAAGGCTGTTTGCAGTGATGTGCTATATTATCTGATTCAATCAGTGTTCCTTGTTATTTTTTCAAATCGAGACCGAGAATACTATATTTTCAATTATGAACATTTTGATTACAGCTTCATTCTAACTAACTAATTCAGTCTGAAGAGAATGCAATTATTATGGTGATTTACATACAATATGCTAAGTTAACACAGCTAATGAGTGAAAGCATAATATTCTTTCTATTCATTCCTGGAAAAGTATTGTGCTAAGCGTTCTTTCAAAGAAAAGAGTACATTATTCGCCAGCATTTTATGTCTACCTACAAGTAGAATTGGCATTGAGCCATTTTCTCTGCTGTTAAAGTGAAATCTCTCACATTTTGGCAGTCACATGCCTCCCACTCTCCCTTGAGCGGAGGAGGGGGATGGAAACAATTCTCAATTTAATTAGATATGGTGCTTTCTCCTTTCTCTTCATCTTTATTGGAGGAAAGATTCTGTATTTTCTAATTTTGGAGGCTGGTTAACACCTTAAACATTACTAATTACTACAGTTTATTTTATGTGTGTTGCAATAGTATAGTTAGTTAATTATAGCTTTCTCATTAGCATCATGTAGAGAATAATGAATTAACACATCCCTTTGATCAAGAGAACATCCAAGTTTATCTTCTGAGAATAAAAGTGTTATTGTGTTACCGAAAGTCACTATAATTTTCCGAAGAAACAAATTGGTTGGAATTCTCTCGCACTGGGATAAGAAGCTTGATGAATGAGTTGGATTGATCACAAACGAGAGGGAGTAGAGCTGTGGTTGCTTGGCAACCTAACATTATTCTGCAATTTCTTCTGGTATATTTATCCAGTAAACTAGAAAATTCTGTTTTGTTAATGAATGTTTTTAGTCAGTGCACAAATAGACCATAACTAATTGAGATTTTATGTATTGTGGATAAAAAATGATCCTGCTTACCTTCCCATTGTGTTTAGATAATAAAAATACAAAGAGAAAGCATATTCCGTTTTCAATATTTTTATTTTCTGTAAAAAATATTTATTTCTTTTTCACATTAATTTGTTCCTACCAAAAGATTGCAACTTGTTTATCTCTTTGGAAGTCAAATTATTAGGGGTGTGTGTGTGTGTATTTATTCACAATTTTCCAGTAAGAATCGGAAATAGAGTTTGAATTCTTCAAAAAAATCATGGTTTGCTAGTTGAACTGACAATTTGGTAAATTTAGGGAGGCATAAACATCCAATCCAAATGACGCGGGCAGATGATGATAAGAATAACAAATGTATTGCATTTGGCAAATATAGTAAATACACTCTGTTCTTTGACCAGGGTTTCTTCTCCTGGTGGTCTTCTCACATTCTCTCTTCCAATGTTTGGGTGCATCTCATTTCCCCCGTAGTTTCAAAGTAGGAGCTCAGCACAGCCGTTGGTTGCCTATCTTTCAAAATCACCTCTCCCTGACTCCAGGGACTATGAGATACTGTTTTCCTATTCAGCCTATGAATTTCAGTGTGCATCACAATTCCCATCTCAGATCATAAAATCCTTGAGGGCACATGTTCGTTTTATGGATCTTATAAATCCTTACAGTGTTTGGCACAGTGAGAAACAAACTGGGTGGTTAAATGCACCGGTTGTATAATTAGGCTGCCAGGGTCTGAATCTAAGTCTGCTGACTCTTGCTGTGTGGCCTTGGCTAAGTCATTTTAACCTCTCTAAGACTGATTTCTTCTATGGAAATGAGGGATGATATCTATACCCAGCTTATGTGCGTTATTGTGAGCGTTATATGGGGCAATCTTTGTAGACAGCTTGGTAGAACTTATTAAGCATTCACTAAATTCTGGCATTTTACTATAATAATTATTATCTTTCTATTCCACGCTCAGTGTATGAATGGATAAAGACAGAGAGATAGATGTGTGTGTGTGTGTGTAGCCCTGTGTATGTGAATAAATGTGAGCTGTGATGGATGGTGCAATCAAATGGAAAATTGTTGATACCTATGTCAATTATACACACATATACTGGTCGTGATTTTTTTCACATATTTGAAAGATCCTAAGAGTAGTAGTTCTGAGGCTTGGCTGAAATGCGAATCACCTGGAGAGCTTTTTAAACGTAGCAACCCAGATCAATCCAATCAGAATCCCCCAGGGGTGGTGACCAGGCATGTGGATTTTTAAAGCTTCCAGTGAGATTCTGATGTACCACCAGCATTGAGAACCTCCACCTTAGATTTGGGTAGGTCTTCTATAATATTGTGTTGGCCTGAGGCATTGACTCACAAGTTACCTTGTTGTCATGAAATGTGGTTTGAAGAGAAAGAAAGCTTTGGCAAACCTCTGAGGTTTTTCTTACTAATCCCTTTGGTTTAAACAAGCACTTTATTCTCTGAAGAGCTCAAATGCACTTTTCATTTACTGTGTATTATTTCATTTTTCAGCCAAATGTCTCTGTGAAGATGGTAGGAAAGAAGTCATTATCCTGATTTTGCAGATGAATGGAGTGAGCCATGGTGAAGTTAAATGATTTGATTAGATTCATACATTTAGAACAGGCCCTAAGATATTAAAATTCCTGTGACTTTCGAGTTCTGGATATTGCTGAGTTTTGCCTTGAGATTTCAAATGAGGGAGGATGAGTTATTGTTTTTGGACTAAATAATTTGTAAGAAAGAGCTGTATAGATGAGAATTTCTACCTTTCTTGTTATAATCATGCAATGTAATGAAAAGCAGATATTTTTTATAAAGAAGAGGCATCTCCTATTTAGGATCCAAACCAATGTCCCTTGGACTGAACCCAGCCTACATATGTGTTTTGTTTGGCCCAAGGAGTGTTTAAGAAATATTTCAGCCAATATTTAAAAAGCAGAGATTTCACATAAAAATTCATATTTCCGACTTATCTGGAAATAATTGATGTTCTTGCACTATTGGACCTGAATGCTCAGGTAGCAGAGAGTACGATAGTCTGTGACTGCGTAGCATGTCCTCTTGGTGGTCTTAAAGGACCCAGAGTTTTGTGTCCTCTTTGGGTAAAACCTGACCTCCTCTTCCTTTCATTTTGATTTTTTTCTTATATATAGGTCATACTCAAAGGGGCAATTGAAGGGAATTTAAAGAAGAGGCCACCTCTTTTTGGACAGGGTTGGGGGAAACCAACAAGAGCTGCTGAAGCACCTCTGGAGCTGTTACTGCCCCTCATCCAATGGAACAATAGGAGAGGGAAGTTACTGGAAGGAGAAGAGAGCAGTAGCTCTGGGGAAGGGCTGCCAGATGGGACTTGTGGCTTTAGGTAGAAAAATAGCCACTATCAAGTCACAAGACACTGCTCTCCTCCCGTCTTGAGATCTTCTGTTCCTTCCTCAGACAGGCCAAACCATCCAGGAGTCAGAGGGCAAGGGAGCCTGGTCCAAGTGGTCAGCAGAGGTCAGTTCCCTCTGCACAGAGCGGGGTAGAGGAAGGTGGAGAATGGATCTGAATCTGGTGGGATAATGGTAATTCTTAATAAAGACTATCCAGCACACCTTGAAAGCTTCAAATTTATGCAATGTGGGTAATGAGGAAGGACAAAGCTTGAATTGCCAAAAGCAGAGCGAAATAGAGAATTGTTAAATATACATTCAGGGCCATCTTCTCCCATTTTCCTTTGTCATTTCTTTCTCTGCCCTGCTTTCATTGCCCCAGGTGGGCATACTCATTCCCGGAGGTGGGTTTCAGTTGCAACCTCCAAACTTCAAAACAAATTTGTCCATTCCCTTGCATTATCTCTGCTTTCCAAGACGAGAGGTGATACAGCAGAGAGACTAATGCAAAAGGCATATTACAGCTTCTATGGTAACAGTTTTATATTTTTAGCAGAGGTTTCTCCCTAACAAAGCTTTTGCTGTAAGTGGTGATTCTAATGCTAGGGTTTGCAGGTATCATGCCTGGGAAGTGGAGATACCCTCCAATAACAGTCTGGCAGCCTAAAGTCTCTGTAGCCTGGACGGTTGGATCTGTGGATGACATAGTGGTAGCAGGGTGAAGAGGGCGGGGAAATAGATCAGGGAAGCATTGGTAGTATCCTGATGTGAGGAATTTGTGTTTTCTGGTGTTAAGGAATGTATTCTCCAGTGTAATAGAAGGTAAGTGGGTAAGAAGAATGTGGCAGTTTTTGATCATTTGATCCTATTAGAATTGATTGTGAATTCAGTTTGTTATTGCATTGAAGACCTTCGATAAAGAATGTGAAATGACAGAATATCAGCTTATTATGGGATGTCTTATCTGTTGATGTGTTCAAAGGAAGTCACATCTCATGTACAAAGGTTCAAGGTGAAGATAAATATTGACCTTTTCTGAGACTCTGTCACTTGACACTGCATTTCCATCCATTCAGAAGATTACTTTTGAAGATTTCTGTTTAAAAAATCTTGCATTATTTGGGTGCTTTAAGCTCTTTAGAGAATTTTCTCATATCGTCTTATTTGACTTTTACAACAATGTGGTGAGCAAAAAGAGACAGGTTGTTAGCCGATTTTACAGAGAAAAAAACTGAAGCAAGGTCAAATAGCTGGGTAGGCAGTGGTGAAGCCAAAATTATAGCTCAGGTATACTTATTTGTAACCCAGTTCATAGTCCACTCTACTGCTTTTAGAGTTCTTTATTTGGAAGAAAATGTTGTATAACTGATGGTGAATCTTTTTTTTAAAGCAAATAAACTGAGGGATATATAATGAGTCTAGGGGAAATATTGAAAACTTCACTGGTTATATTTCCAAGGTTGAATGTAGCCCTGCCCAAAGATAAGGAGATTAGATTTTCCATAGCTTCCTTAATTCTATGATACATTGATTGATTGATTATAGACTGTGTGAGACATTGACAGTGACCAATCATTAAAAAAGCTTTTGTTGAATAACTGCTTTGTGCTATAGATGGGACTAAGGCTGTGCCAGGCAGATACTTAAATAGCTGCCACTTATTGAATGTTTATGATGTATTTTGCACTCTCTGCATCAGTGATTTGAGGGAAGTACTACTATTATAATACGCATTTAAAGCTGGGTGGCACAGACGTAGTGGGGGGTCCCTGTCCAAGGTCATACAGTATGGCTTGGAAGTGGCAGAGCCAGGGTTCAAACTCAGAAGTATCTGATTCCCAGCCCCACGCTCTTAACTGCTACACTGTGTTGCTGCCTTTGAGTCCACCACACCCCCTCAGCACCCTGTCTTAGTTTGGGCTATTATAACAAAGTACCATAGACGGAGTGGCTTATAAACAACAGAAATTTCTCATAGTTCTAGAGACTGGAGGTCTGAGATCAGGGTGCCAGTTCAGTTCTTGTGAGGGTCTTCTTCCCGGCTGCAGACTGCCAAGTTCTCATTGTAGTTTCACAACAAGAATGGCAGAAAGAGCACAAGAGAGCTCTCTGGGGTCCCTTTTATAAGGGCACTAATCCCATTCATGAGGGCTCTACCCTCGTGGCCTGATTACCTGCCAAAGGCCACACCTCCAAATAACATCACATTAGGAATAGGATTTCAACGTAGGAGTTTTGGGGGATACACAAACGTTCAGTCCATTGCACACCTTTTCTCTTCTGTCTCAGATTGCTTTTCCCAAGTATGTAATGTCCATCAGTGCCCCCTGGATTAGCAGGATTCTCTAATTATGGTCTTTACCAAGGACCAGAACTTGTCCCTGTTGTCCATCCAGATTTACCTGTTCTGTGTCTCTATCTCATGTAAACAGGTGTAAAAGTAGATATAAAGGACTCCTCCTAAGGTATTACATGATGATGCATACTTATCCAAGGAACAGTGGCATTTAAAAAGAGGGTTTAAAATCCTTAATGCAAAGGATTAATTGTGGAAGGCTTCCCCATGTGGGAGATATATTGAGAGAGGAGGACATTTGTGTTCTGTCCAAAATCATGCCATAAAAGCATTTGGTGTCTGACTCTTCCTATAACAGGCTGTGGGCACCAGTATATGTAAAAATCAACCTTTACCCTCCCCAAAGCTTTTGCTTGCCCTCATTACCAATTCTTATTTCTTAGCAGAAATGTTTCTGATGCTCTGTAATATCAATATGCATGGGTTTCCCTCACATCTGGGTGTTATATGTAACCAATTCCATTACGCGGTTGGCATTTCCACAGAGGTGTGAGTATCTGCCACTCCAGATTAAGATAGAAATAGTTGGTAATGGCAGATGCCATATCCCAGCTTGACTGTTCTTGAAAGTGACACCTATCATAGTGATGGCACTATCTTTATTAGCAGCTGTCAATTAAGGTAAGGCTTTGGAGGAAAAAAAATTTAACTCTATTCTAGGCATGGTCAGTATATTTGGGATTTTTGAGAGGTGTTTGACTTTTTGGTTTGGGATGTTTAGAAGCAAATATTAATTTTTTTTTTTAACGTGCAAGATATAAATAGCATTTTCAAATGCCGAGTGGCTCCAAAGGATTCTTTTTTGTGTAATAGGGGCAAAAATATGTTTGCTTTCTGCTTTGGCTAGGCAGCAGATCTCATTTCCTTGGACTATATGGAATAGATTTGCTATAAGTCTTTTGTTTGGCCTGTGCCTGCTTCTCTAGAGTACAGTGCTTGGCTTCTCAAGAAATACATTTATTTTTGTGTTATAAATTCAGAGACTTTCTAAACTTGTTCTGTAAAATGCATCTGATGACAGTGGAGAATTCATTCATTAGATTAAATTACTTAAAGCATTATACAATGGCCGGAAATTGAAAACATTGCCCACAATGGTAAACAAACAAACAAAAATAATAACAATTTTAGCATCTTTAGACTACACCAGAAGGAATAATAGACTGCTTTGGGTTATTTGTTATTGTTTACTAATTTGAGACATATACTATTATCCGTAAAGGAGATCTGAGTGAATGGATAAAAATAGAAAGCCAAAATAAAGGTGTTTAAATTTGACCTTGACTTCATTTTGCTTTGTAACCTCTAGCAATTCTCAGTGGAGTTAGATTTCAAAGGGTCTCAACAGACCACTCTTTCCATGCAGACAAGTTTCTGCATGTAATTGATTTGGGCTGAATAGATTTTGAATGCAATTGATTTGCTTGAAATAATACTAAAGGACCAGCATTGAGCAATTCTGGTGCAACTCATGTGTGCTCCTGTGAGTCAAGTTCAAATAAATTGGATTTGACCTTAACCACTATCCGATCAAAAAAGGGCTGGCAATCATCAGAGTGAATGCCATCCAATTATGTATAAAAATTGATGAGTTGTTTGAATTGGAAATTGACCTCCATACACAAAACTTCCCTTTGAAAACTTGGTTCTTACCTTCTATTTTCCTGCTTCACCAGCTGTAAACTGAGGATAGAAACATTTACCGCTGCCTCCCAGTGGCAGTTGGAGGATTAATGAGCTAATATTTGTAAAGTGCTTTGAAGATAAAAGTGCCAGCTATTATTATTACTAATAAACCATTTTTCTCCAGTGTAATTTTGGACAGCAGCCATTAAAAACCCATTACTTTATTTAACAGTAAAACAATCTGCTACAGCCTAGTATTTACTGCCTCAATTAAGCATGCATTCCGCTTCCTTTGCCCCTCCAAGTTGAGATGAGGAGGGACAGAAAGGTGTGTGTCATCATTTCCCAAGTTCATTTAAATAATAAGTTAACAGAGTGGGTGCTTATAGTGGAGAGTCGTTTGATTATCTAAAAACTAGACCGTGTCCTTAATGGGAGGCTCATTTGGCTGTACATTTGGTTCTGTGCCCTGTGAAAGGAATGGAATGCTCAGTTCTAGATTTTTATTCAACTGGATTTACATTGCATTTACTGTTTTTGAAGATAGCCTTCCAGTATCTTCTCAGTTATTTAAAACTGGTTCCATGAAAGAAACAAGTTTATTTGGGTGGTTGTATATGTGTAAGTGCATGGGGGTGCTGTATTCACTATTCACAACTCATACTAAAACTAAAGTGGGAAACTGAAGTAATTATGCGGCTACTCCCAGTCCACAAATATTAAAAAATAAAATTGTAGGTCTTGAATTATACAGAGTAGTTTGTTAATCTGTAATTAATGAATAGTATTAAATCTCCTCAATCCCAATTTATTTTGACCTATGTAGATGTCCTAAAATATTAAATGATACAGAGTAGTGTAGCTATGTCTCACCTGTTGCCAAAACAATGCTCACGTTCCCCTATGAGGTTTTACTACTGCAAATAAGAGTAAAAATATAAAATAAATCATGACTAAAATCATAACTCTTCATTTGGAGCTTTCTCACCAGTACCTCCATATTTAAATCCTAGGCCAATATATAAAAGGTGAACAAAAGAGGCCTCATAGCAACCTAAATCTCTGGCTCTGCAAAAATTCACCAAAATGCAAGCATTTCATTATGGAAGGACCTTCCTCGTGCAATGACTCTTTGCTCTTAATTTAGAACCACTCTAATAAGCAATCATTGTCTGTTTTATTTAGTGGATGACAGAGTATAAACTGCAAGTTAGAACACATGAAGGAAATTTTGCAGATTCATTCACACACAAAAGAAGTTAGAACTAGCATCTCTTCAGCAAGAGAGGAGCATAGAAAGACTAGAGACAACTCAGAAATCATAATGACTATATGGGTGGTCCTGAGTCATTAAGAAATTATGAAATAGTTAAAAAAATATTTTGGTATATCACCAATAGACATACAGATCATTTATCTGAAAATCATGTGAAACCTCTTTCCTAGTGATCTAGCTGTTTAAGAATGTTAAATTCAGATACAAAACAGCAATAATAAAAGCCCCAAACCTTTTATAAGATGTCCCTCTAGAAGCAATGCACTAATGACTATCCAAGGTACAACTGTTTTCAGGTAAGATTTTGTATCACCCACTGCAAGTGTATCACAGTGTATTTTTTTTTTATTATTATTATCACTTAGGGAGACCATGCTTTGTAAATACTATCACCATTCCATTGACTTCTGGAATTGAGCTCATGCTATTTTCATCATTTATTTTGTTGAATTGTGTATGGGGAATTCACCATATGGCTTAAAACTGTTTAAGACCTCAGAAGGTATGTGTTTTGCATATGAGATTCTTGGGGAAATACACAAGCTGCTTATCATTTGGAAGAAAAGTACCTGGAGGCTTATGTGTAGCTATGAGGGAAAATGATGAAAAATGATTGTGAAATGTGACCATGTAGCAATTTATGTAAACTGTAAAGGGATATTGTTCTGGTTCTATGGCTACATGACAAACTAACCCATGACTTCAACAACAACTTAAGAAAACAACTATTTTATGCAATCTCATGATTTTGTGGTTAGGAATTCAGGCTGGGCTGGGTGATTTCTTCAGCCCCCTCCTAGTGACAACTGTGCTCACATGGTTGTGTTCAGATGGTGGCTGGGCTGGGCTGGTGGCCCCAAGATGGCTTCACTTGCAGGTCTGGTGCTGTGGCAAAGAGGGCTGAGCTCAGCTGGGCCCCCCTTCCGTTTCATGTAGTCACATGGCCTCTCCACTGGTCTCTCCAGCAGGTCATTGGACTTCTTACATGATGGCTCAGGGCTCCAAGGGCCCAACTTAGAAGATTGTTATTTGTCTTACAGGCTAGGACTGGAACAGGTACAGCGTCGCTTCCACTGTAATCCATTGGTACAAGCCATCAAAAACCAGTCCAGATTCAAGGGGAGCACTCATCCAACTACCTTTCTGGAGGATTCTAGTAGATAGGGTAGGAAGAAATCAAAAGAAAGACATGCTAATGAGCAGAATTATCAAACCCACTGTGACACCATTTATTCACCACATCATTGCTTTACAAAGTGGAAAAAACCAAGGAACAAGTAGAACAACCCGCTGCCCTAAGGGGAACTTCTTTCTCTTTCCATTTCCTAGATATCTTAAGCCCAGGAGAACACATGACTGAGAAGGCAGTGTGACAGGAGAGTGGACTTTGCCTGGCGGGAAGTGCCTGTGGATTTGTCTGGAGGGTGAGGCTAGAAGTGAGAAGAGGGTGACAAGTTGGCTGAGAATACTTTTGGCTGAGTCTTCAGCAGGATGGGCTTTTCTCATGCTTTGTTTCTCTGATCCGTTTCCATGTATGCTTACTCTTTTCCCTTTAGCTTGGAAGTGGCTTGGGCTTGGGAGAACCAGGAGTGCCTCAGGAGAGTGAGAAGGGCCACGGTGAAACCCAAATGCCAGGAAACAAGGAGTTGACTACTTAGAGGGCGCAAGGCACCAGACTTGAGGAGGGAGGGAAAAGAGCTTCTCCATTTCCTTCTATTTACCCGTTACAGCCACAAACAGAAAAGCGAGCAGGTTTCTTGCCCCAAAATGCTGATGAGCGTTTGGCTGCTAATCAACCCTCCTTTGCCTCGTTTCAGAAGCATGACTATAATGGAGGGGGACTAGTGGGTAGTGAGTACCAGCAGTGTTCTTATCTCTTCCTGCAGTACTGTGAGAGCACAGAGCAAGAAGCCCGTCAAGAATATACAGCAGGGGAGCTTTCTTGGGCTATTTCTTCTCTTCAAATGCTCACTGATAATGGATGAAGAACAACGGCTGCCATGCCTGATGTGGGTTCGACTTGTGTTCTCACTGCCTCTGCTTCTTTATTTTCTCTGATTCTCCCATCAGAGTCTTCCTGCTATGGCATGTCATTTTTCTCTCAGCGCTTGGGAGCCGTGCGCACTATCATTCTTGTGCTTCTGAAGCATTATCCCACCCTCTGATAAACACAAGTAGATGTTTTTCTTTTGAAGTCTTGCCGAAAGCACTTACAGAATATTGCACTATATTTTTCATATTGCAAAATGTAATGTGCCTAAAATGCTACACTATGGTGAATTTAATTCTATACTGGTAATGCTGTAAATTGCTTTTGAATGAAAGACACAATGCGTATATATCATTTAATTTGATACTAATAACAACTGGCTATTTAAGCAAGGTGGGTATTAATCCTGTTTAGAGAGTTAAAGGAACTCATGGAACTTATGTGTGATAGTGGAGCTGGAACTCAGTTATCTGATTTTGTCTTGTCATTTTAATGACAAATCATTTAGCCACTGATAAAAGGTTTCCTTATTCCAAAAATGCAAGTTTTCTGAACAGGTTTTGTTTTTAGATGACATAACCTAAAGTCTTATAAATTTTAAATTCTACTTTCTTAGATTTTAGGAAAAAAGTGTAAGAAATGGTAGAAATTGGTGATGGTAGTAAACTGAGGGTTCTACAATGAGTTTGCATTAAAAAAAAAAAAAACTATTGGGGAGCCAGCCCGGTGACGCAAGCGGTTAAGTGCGAGAGTTCTGCTGCGGCGGCCCGGGGTTCGCTGGTTCGGATCCCGGGCACGCACTGACGCACTGCTTGGCAAGCCATGCTGTGGCGGCGTCCCATGTAAAGTGGAGGAAGATGGGCCGGATGTTAGCCCAGGGCCAGTCTTCCTCAGCAAAAGGAGGAGGATTGGCAACAGATGTTAGCTCAGGGCTGATCTTCCTCACACACACACAAGAAACAACAAAAAAAAACAAACTATCCGGGCTTTGGACACACAAGCAATCCTAGATTTTTCCACAGTTTCTTTTGGCATAGCAAAATACATTTTTACTATAACAGAGAGCACCTTTTTGCCAGTCTTACTTTAGCAAATTGCCATTTCCTGCCCTCTATATCTTTTCTCTACTTTTAAACAACCACAAAGCCTGCTTCAACTTTCTCTTGACACCCTGGGATTTATTTCTCATGAGCTTTTCTGGAAAATTCCTTATTCAGTCTTCTAATCACTAGACCACTGCAACCTTCTTCTCACTGGATTTTTGCCTTTTATAGTCGCTCTTCTCCACTAAGACCTAAATGTCACTGTTCAAATCCCCTTTCTCGCTTGTCACTTTGACCGTGATGTCCCTTCCTGAAAATTTCCCCTGGCTCCCTACTGCTTTGTGGGCCACGTAAGTGTCACACTTGGTTCCCACATTCAACTGGACTCAGTCTTCATTATTCCCCTCTCCTTTCCTGTATTCCTAGAGACCCTCTTCTTTTACTCAACGACTCGCTGCTCCTGTCTCCTCAGAGCTCCTGGCTTCTGAGACAGATTTCCTGCTGTCCTTTCTTCTTAAAATCACCGGTCAGTCACTCAGTAATCTCCGATTCTCTAAGACCGTGCTCCCCGAAATGCACCATCTTTAACTATTTTTGTCATCCACGATTTTGGTGCCATCTACTATAATTTACTTGAATTTTTAGCTAGCTCATTAAAAAAATACATTGACTTAAAATGGAGGTTTTATTTCACAACTATAAAGGAAACACTAGTATCAATGGGAAACAATGAGAGTTAATTACAAACATTAATACAATGAAAACAACCCAAAGTCATTAAATTCTAACTAGATATTGTTGCCTGCCAAAGGTCTGGGCTTCAGTCCTGCTCTCTCTTTATAAAATAGCAAGATTAATCAAGTTAAAGTGCTGCTAATGCTATAGTAGGACCTACCTGAGGCTTTCAACTTTTTATGGTCAGAAGGATTAAACGAGAATTCAAAGGGGATGTTCACTTACATCATGCCCAAAGTACTTCTTATGATCATCTGAGGACTGAGAATGATACTGCTCTAGCATATGCAGCCCAACTCAAGGAGGGTGAAGACACCACGAAGAAAAACTCAACATATTCTTCCTCTCTCTTTATCATATTATGTTCCTGCATTTAATCATTAAATAAAAATTTAGGAAGTTCTTGCTGTGGAAAAACCACTATGCTGGATAGACGAATTCCAAGATGAATTAGATGTAATTGCTGTCTAGACTTCGGTCCTAGAAGCTCAGATAATGTGGAAAGGGCCATTCTGTGGTTGGTTCTCTAGACATAATAAGCATGTGAAATGAAAAAAAGGGGGAAAAAAGGAAAATAATGATAAGGACTTCAAATGTTAGGATCTGACTATGAAATACCAGGATTTTCTTAACTCCTGTTCATATTTGTATAATCTTCTTCCATTTTTCAAGTGAAAATATTTTGTGCATTTTCTAAGAGACATGGAGGCTGTGTGCTGCTTTGTCAATATCACCTTCTTATTGGCCATAGTAATGCTTAAATAATTGACTTGTTGAATCTTTTATACATTGTATTTTAATTACATTTACAACTCTATGTAATTTCACTTTTTAAAAAAGGTATGGAAATGAATATCCACAGTATTGATTAGTGATGGATATTCTTGCTTCTGATAGCACCTTGAATAATGCATCCCTCTCTTTGATTGCTGTGGATTTTTCATTTATACCTAGAAATACAGAAAATATAACTTATTCAAAGTTCAGTAGGAAGAAGTGCTTGTTATTAGAGTTTATAAAGCAATAGTTACAATGAAGTGAAGTATTCTAACTTTATCTTCTGAAGTTACTCCTTGCAAAGATTAATTATGTGCACCTAATAAGTAACAGGGCAAGGCATAATTTAGAGACTATAAAGTTGAAAATTTGAACAGATAGTGTGCACATACACATATGTACATATACATAACTGTCTTTTTTGCAAATCTCCATAGCCTCACTTATGTTGAATTCACTCTCTTAGGCTATACTTTCTCATAAAGCATTCATCAGTAAACTGAAAACCTCTCAAAATTGTCATGGATTTCCTTATACCACGTTTATTATGGGCAAAAAGTGACATCCATTTCTTGGCCACATACAAGGTGATTAATTATAAAACTGTTCTGTGCATGGAAGCGTCACTCTCAAAAGCTTTACAACTTGGTTATTGAGAAAGATGCCACTGCCATCTATTGAAAGAGTGAATAGTGAAATTTACTTCTGAGTTTGCCATTTTATGATTTCTGAATTCTTTTGACTTTCAACATTTCTAAGCATTTTTCTTTATTGGTTCCATGAATCAGTCAGTTTCATCAAATTTGTCAACTGCCAGCCTGATCCTTTGGAAATTGGTATAATGAATGTTCTGCGTGGGAATATATGCCTTTAGAGATATTTTAAACCTAAGAAACCTTAGTTCCTCCATAGGCATAAGATGTCTTTGGCCACCCAAGAACATTGCTGGAGGTTACTTTTGACACTGACAAAGTGGACCATATATTTCGGGAAAGGGCTGCTAAATATGGCCATTCATACACAGATAACTAGCATTTTCCCATTTTCTAGCATTTTCCCCATTTAGCAGTGGTTTCTGGAAGCCACACCCAGACTTTCTTTTTCAGCGATGTTGATTTATGGAAATGCCTTGATAGAGGCTCGAAAGCTAACACCAAATGCAGCAGTGCAGAAAGACTGCAAATCATATTCTTCTTTGTCAATATTTTCACAAGGGCAGCGTAAGATATTAAATCACCTGGAATTAGCTATGTGCCATTTCAGCAACCTTTTGCTCAATCTGCTACAAGCTGCTTATGCTGATTAGCAGTTTAAAAGTCTGCAGAGGAAGGAAAATTTTAGTACCTTGTTTTTTTTTCCCTTTAGCCCTGTGTGCACTGGGGAGGAAATTATGTTCTGTGCAACTCCGGAGTAATTTGGTTTGACCAGACTCATGCTGGAAAATTACAATATCAGGAAAAATTTACCTGTGGGGCTATAGCTATGCTCCCAGATACAAAACAGGAGAAGAAACTGTATCTCCAAGTGAAGTGTGTATGTGTGTGTGTGTGTTGTTCTGATTCCAAGGAGTCATTCATTCATACATCAAAAATTTGTTGAGGGCCGGCCCGTGGCTTAGCGGTTAAGTGCGCACGCTCTGCTACTGGCGGCCCGGGTTCGGATCCCGGGCGCGCACTGATGCACCACTTCTCTGGCCGTGCTGAGGCTGTGTCCCACATACAGCAACTAGAAGGATGTGCAACTATGACATGCAACTATCTACTGGGGCTTTGGGGAAAAAAAAAGAGGAGGATTGGCAATAGGTGTTAGCTCAGAGCTGGTCTTCCTCAGCAAAAAGAGGAGGATTAGCACAGATGTTAGCTCAGAGCTGATCTTCCTCACAAAAAAAAAAAAAAAATTTGTTGAGCTGTCTATAAATCCCAGGCATTGTGCTAAGCCTTAAGATAGAGACAAATTCTCTGCCCTCCCAGAGTTTACCATTACTGAGAATGTCAGCCAATAAGTAAGTAAACAAATAAAATCATTACAGGAAAGAAACAAAGGACTTGGGTAGAGAAAAATGAGAGGAGGAACTTAACATTGAAAAGGGTTCTCTGAGAAGGTGACTTTCAAGCTGAGCCAGAAAAGGAAGGCGAACAGGCAAAGAGCCAGAAGAGCAGAGTTCCAGGCAGAGGAGCAGCAAGTGGAAAGGCAGTGTGGAAGGCACACATTTGGCGTCTTCTGGAACTGACAGAAGGCTAGGACCTGGAGAGCAGTGAGCAGGGGAGAGCTTGGCACAGGTCGGGTTAGGGCAGATCATGGAAGGCCTTTTAGGTCATGGATGAGAATATGGATTTTAAGTGCAATATAGGAACTTCAAAGGGATCCAGGCAGTTAAGGAGCTTGACCTGATTTATGTTTGTAAAAATATCACTTTTGCTGTTGCGTGAAAAGTGGATTGCAGCAGTTGGTATGCCACCTGGGAGATGAGAACAACTTGGACTTGAACGAGGTGGTGATAAAGGGGATCTTGTAAGTGAGACTGTTTACTGTTCTTTTAGTAAGATGATACCGGTGGTTTGGGCGTTGTTGTAAGGAATAACACACAGCCCCTGCAGGCAGGAAACCTACATAGGAAAAAAACAAAGAATAAGGAGTTGTGAGATGACAAGGTTTAAGATATGTGTTTCCGTGCTGCTTGGTAGCAGAGTGAGTCGGGTGAGCGCCAGGAGGGCGCAGGGCTGGGGTGAGTGACATTTAGTGAGCTTCTGCTCTGAATGAGGGCTTGCGCTGCAGAAAGAGCAGAGATAGACTGCACTGGGAGAACCTGCTCGTTAATTCTTACAGCGGTTTTGCGTTAGGTTTGAGATGAAAGACATTTTCCATTCAATTATTGATCATAAGCATGATGTGTGTTGATTGAAATGGCAAGATAATTGTATCAAATAGAATGCGGATACCTTTTCCCTTGCTATATTTTAATGTATCGTATTTAGGTTTCCCCAAGTCAGGAGAGAACACATTACCCACCTCCCTCCCCCTTTCCAAAGAAAGAACCATTCTCTCATTTAAAGATTTACTGAATAGAAAATAAATTATGTTGATTTTAACCCAAATGCCTGCCCTATTTTTTGGCATGCATATTAGTGATATCAAATGCTGCTAAATGTGTTCCTCTTCTAGGAAGATTGAAGTTTAGGCTTTGGATGTTTATTTTTAAATTTATATGAAAAGGTATAATCTATTAGTTATGCAGAGAATGACATGAACAAAGAATAATTTTTAAATTGAGAAAAAAAGACAACACAATGGAAAAATGGGCAAAGAGAGAGAACACATTTCAGAAAAAAGAAACTCAAATGGCCAAAAATATATGTAAAGATATTCAACCTTACAAATAATCAGGGCAATGCCAATTAAAATCACAATGAAAACAAATTGTAGTTCATCCAAACTATGGAATAGTACTCAGCAATCACAAAGAATGGACGGTATGCGGTAACATAAGTGATTCTCCAAAGCATTATGCTAAGTGAAAGAAGCCAGACATAAAAGGTTAACCATTGTATGATTTCATTTATATGATATTCCAGAACAGGCAAAACCAGACGGACAGAAATAAGATCACTGCTTTAAGAGACTGGTGGGTGGGGGTTGGGGTTGAGGTGATGGGAATATTTTATATCTTGATTGTGATTGTGTTTAAACAACTGCATACTTTTGTCAGTACTCATTGAGTTGTACATTTAAAATTTGGTAATTTTACTGTATGTAAATTATACCCCAAAATTGATTTAAAAAAATCAAAATGAGAAGCCGTTTTAACATTTATTAGGCTGCAACAATGGAAACATCTAGAACAGAATGTTGTGAAGATGTCAGGAAAAGGGAGCATTCATGCTCTGCTGGTGTGGGTGAAAAGTGACATAACCCCTTTTGGAGGAGGAATTCACAATAGCTAGTTAAGTTGAAAATGTTTACGCACCGAGATGCCCCAGCCATTCTACTGCTACATAATTACCCAAGAGAAATGTTCACGTGTGTTCTCAAGGAGCAATATACAAATATGTTCCATGCAACTATTTGTAAGTGCAAAAAAGTGGAAACAACCTAAATGTCTATCAAAAGGGGATGAATAGTTTTATTTATTTATTTATTTATTTATTTTTTGTGAGGAAGATCAGCCCTGAGCTAACATCCGTGCTAATCCTCCTCTTTTTGCTGAGGGAGACCGGCTCTGAGCTAACATCTATTGCCAATCCTCCTCCTTTTTTTTTTTCCCGCAAAGCCCTAGTAGATAGTTGTGTGTCATAGTTGCACATCCTTCTAGTTGCTGTATGTGGGATGCGGCCTCAGCATGGCCGGAGAAGCAATGCGTCGGTGCGCACCAGGATCCGAACCCGGGCCACCAGTAGCGGAGCGCGTGCACTTAACCGCTAAGCCATGGGGCTGGCCCAATAGTTTGAAATATATAAAATATTTAATATGTACATGTTGACTTCTATAGAACAGTTCAAATGAATGAAGTAAATCTAAATGTAGATTTTGAAAACAACAGTTTAAGTGAAAAAATCAAGTCTCAGAATGACACTTTGTGTATGATACTGTTAAAAAACAAAATTCAAGTGAGTAAATTTTAAAGATCTTGTTGCCTATATTCAGCAATTCATGAATCTGGCAGCTTCTCATCTAGAAAATAGAAAGGACCTCCAAGGAGCTGTACAAAATGAAAGACTTTTATAGGCAGAAAGGAGCAGGACAAGGAAGTTATACTAGCAAAGTGGATTGGTTGTGGCAAGGTCACTTTCCTTTAGGGGATGGCAAGTGTCTGTCAGGCGGACTACCTCACTAGGGCTGACCTGGTGATTCCTGATTGACTGGTTTAAGATTTCATTTCTGGGAGAGGCCAAAACTGCAATTAAGTCTCTCGGTTTGATGATGTGGGACTTAGCATAAGTGACTCCATTCAGGGCCTGTTGTTTGTGTCAATACCAATTATGTGAATTAAAAACACTCATACAACATTATATTGTCTTTGTAGAAAAATGTAAAAAATGTATTGCTTTCACACTAAATTAATTATGTTGGTTCTTTCTGAGAGTAAAGGGAAAACGGAATTCAGAAGGGAAATTTAAGGGGTTTCAACTTAATTTCTTGTATTTTATTTATTTAAAAAGTGAGTTCTGAGGCAAATATGACACAATGTTAATATTTGTTAATTCTAAATGCCAATTCTATATGTATTTTTATATTATTTTTTCTGTATTTAAATTTCTTCATAAAATAAAAACACCTAAGCTACATTGCAAAATTCCAAATAAATAATTAGTATTGAGTCCTCAACTGTAGAGACATCACTGAAGACTGATATATTACTTTGTTTTAGTTCCCGATTACAATGCTGATCTATCAGAGTATTTTCATGTAATAGACCCTGAACTTATTCAAAGGTTCATCTTGCTTAGTTCTAAGAGAAATCTCATGCCTTTCCATTTTTAATTTCATGGTAGTTGTGAAAGACTAGACAAAAAGTTGTATCAATCTCTTCTTCACAAGAGTAGAGGGAATCCACACAGTAACAACATTCCAGTATTCCAGACATTCATGCAGTCTTATACATTAGTAGTACTTAGTATATCATGTAATCTTTTCAGTGTTTTTGTCAGTTCTGTAAGTATTCTTACCATTGGAATATAGATGAGCACACCGTTGAAGAGAGAGTTTAAATTATTTGTTTAATATTAAATTAATGAGACTATAGATGCTATACTTAACTTATACAATGTGTTAATCCATTGTACCTTAATATTTATTGACTTAATTATGAAAGCATTTTATGTGCTTATAATAATATGACTACATATATGACAAGTCATTTAAAGATGTAAGTTTCTATAAGAAGCAACATCATTTTAACTTAGGCTTGTGAATATAATATTAATTCATCCCCTTGCAAAATAATTAGAATGAAGGCAACATATATTTTATATGAACCCAAAAGAAGTACCAAAAATTGGCCCCCAAAATGAAAATATAAGTTTTTATCTGTCAAGTTTCTATGTTACATGACCTGTATTAGTTTCCTATTTTGCTGTAAACAATTACCACCAACTTAGTGGCATAAAACAACACAAATTTATTCTTGTACAGTTCTAGAGGTTAGAAGTCCTAAAATCAAAGTGTCAGCAGGGCTGTATCCCTCTCGGGCCTCTGGGGGAAAATCTGTTTCCTTGTCTTTTTTAGCTGCTAGAGTCCACCTACATTCCATGTCTCATGGCCCCATTCTTCATCTTCAAAGCCAGCAGTGTAGCATCTTCCAATTTCTCTTTTTCTCTCTACTCTGTCCTTATATCATCTTTTCTGACTCTTACCCTCCTGCCTTCTTCCTGTAAGGATGGAAGTGATTATATTGGACCCATTCACATAATCCAGGATAATCTCTCCATCTCAAGATCCTTAATTTAATCATATCTGCAAAGTCCCATTTATCCTGTAAAGCAACATACTCATTGCTTCTGGGGATTAGGATGTGGACATTTTTGGGAGTCATTATTCAGGCAACCACACCACCCTTTAAACTATTTTCTACTTGAAATATCCATAAAATTACGTGAACTTTTGGTGAAAGCTTTGTGGTCCATCACTATCACTATATGATATAAAACAGTGATACCTCAGTGAAGTGTTATGGGAACACAAATCTGTATTATGAAGTTAATGTTAAAAGGTATATGTCCTCAAAGTATTAACCCACAGAGTTAAAATAACTTTTATGTGGGTGCTATACCATCTTTTTTTTTTTTTTTAAGGAGTAATCTACTATTCAGAATATGGTTATTTATTTATTTTTTGTGAGGAAGATTAGCCCTGAGCTAACATCCAATGCCAATCCTCTTCTGTTTTTTGCTGAGGAAGATTGGCCCTGGGCTAACATCTGTGCCCATCTTCCTCTACTTTATATGTGGGACACCGCCACAGCATGGCTTGACAAGTGGTGTGTCAATGTGCGCCTGGGATCTGAACCTGCAAACCCCGGGCCACTGAAGCAGAGCGCACACGCTTAACCACTGTGCCACTGGACCAGCCCCCAGAATGTGGTTATTTTTGTACTGTCACTACTATTATTGTATCATGGATAAAGAATAGAACATATCTCAGAAGATTATTGCAATTACTCAATAAATTATTATTTTTAAAACTATTGCAATAGTGACTGGCATGTAGATTTGCTAAATGCTTGCTGCAATTGTTAATATTATTCAATCCATTGAAGTATCAAAAACCATATTGGCTCTGTCAAATGCAGAATTTAGTGGGAGAGAAAAGTCCAAAAATTGGTTATAACAACTCAAAAGGTCTGTGTTACTAATTGACCAGAGGATTAAGTTTATAAACTTTTTATTCATTCAACAAGTAATATTGAGCAATGAGTGTATACCAAGTTCTCTGTTAAGTTTAGGAACAATAGTGAGCAATTGGAGTGGTATCTACCCCTCAGAGAGCCTTTAGTCTGGCTCAGTAGGTAGACAATTAATAGAAAAATAATAAGCGTTGGGATGGAAGTTGTACAGGGTATTAGACTGTCCTTTATTTGTTCTTTAGAGTTAAACCAAATTTAACATATTCAAAGCCTGAAAATGAATATAAAAATTAGAGAGCCATCCAGTAAGATGGAGCCTGAATTAATTCTTAAAGCATGTCTTTTTTCTTCTTTATGAGACAGCTCATAAAGCAGAAGTGAAACCTGGCTCAAACACAACATAATTCAATTTCTTACACACATGCACACATACTGGTAGTCACACACAAACACACACACACCATCATTGTCTAGGACTAAACAATGATTGAGCTTCTCTAGATATTTAAAATCAAGAGAGGAATAGTGAAGAATTGGTAATAAGGGAGGGAGGTAGTACTTGTCTGCCTTCTTTTAAAGTGGAAATATTTCCATGACTTCTTAGAGAAAATTTTTTACCCTATGGTGCTTATAATTTTTATCTTTTCCCTCATTTTCCAAAATGCTTCCTCCTCTCCCCAGTGTTTAGCAGATAATTCTGTAAAGAGAGAGACTTCCTGAGTAGACGTCATGTGGGAGAGTTTTGAAAACAGCATAAGAAGGGTGTCTTAGTCCTTGTCAAAATATTTTCCTGTTGAAAACAGGGAACATTTTTGGTGAAAGCTGAAAATGCATGTCAGGTTAATTCATACCTATTATTTCAGGTAAATAATTTCACCAGGAGTCTTCATAGGTAAATTAATGTTTATGTCGTACAAGGAAGGAGCAGGTGTAGATATTACCAGGGTTTAAAAGGAGTGTAAATATTACCCACCCCTCTCTACACCATGCTCATCTCTTACTTTAATAACCACCACCAATGAATGCTCATCTCTTCAAACTAAGCAGGGAGTCGTCTGGTAAACCATTTTTCATATTTTTCTGTCTAACTTTTTATAGAAAAGCTACATGAGAAAGAAACATAGGGAGATAGGAAATGATATATTTGTCCCTGGAAGGTAGACCTGAAGTTGAAGTCTAGAATAGTATGATGCACATGTGTAACATTGAGTGATGGAGATGAAATATCAGTGCTCGTTCCTAGGACTGAATGGGAGAGTATTGTGCTTCTGAGCTAAATGAGAAAAACAAACAACTAAAACCATGTCTTTTCTCTAAAATTCTTAATTACTCTTATAGGAAAATAAAGGCTAAAAGGCTCATATCATTTTGGAAAACAGTAGGTGATATGTGTGTGGAGAGAGGATACAAAAGGCATGGAATAGAAATTAAAAGTGATCAGAAATAGACTGGATTCTGGAGACAATAGCATGTGTGGACACTTGCCATAGTTTTAGTGCTGACACATCCCAGCAATGTCGGCTGTCTTTATTGCTTAGGAGGCTTCTAGCCTTTCATGCAAATTGTTCTCCTTTGTGCCTCTAGGACATTCTTTTCTCCTCCTGGCTTTTCATTTTTTTGTCTCTCCCCACTTTTTCCCATCTTTCTACTCCTTGAGATACCTGCATTCTTTGCTTTTGGCCTCCCATTAGCGACTTTGTTACAGTATTTGTGCTCTGCTATGTTTGTTTCCAGAAGTGGAGGCAAAGCAAAGGGCACCAGCCAATGCTTGTGTGTGTGGTGGGGGGTTGTGAGCGCAGGCTGGCCTCTCTAGGCGGTCTACAGTGGCTTGAGGATAATAATTGACAGCATTTCTCTTTTTCTGTCTTATGCTTATTGCAATTAATGTCCTCATGTATCTGTCTGTCTGTCAATGGATTGATAGATCCATCGATAGAGGCAAGCAATGCCTGAATGGATTTGATCTATAACACGATTGTTGTCAGGATTAAAGAATCAGGACTCAGAAGAAGTTAAGACCAAACGTAATGATGTTATTGGAGTGTATAGTTTTAACAGTAATGTTTTCTTCTTCAAGGGAATTTCAATTCAATTAAGTATGTAATGAAAGCACAGGCGATGTTTGAAGAAATCATTTAGCCTCGATCCAGGTGGCATTACATTCAATCAAAAGTTGAAAAAAGTCCCTTAAAGGCTTACCCCAATCACCAGAAAAATATTAAGCATTTTTCTGCTTAAACTGTGCAAAATTGTCTATTTAGATGTTAAATGTGCAGTGGGATACCTACACATGACTGTAGACATCTTTATATGTACTCAGTTGTATAAATATATGTACATGTGTAACAGGGGCAGTATTTTAAAATTGATTATACCTAAGTGGTTACTTTATTTCTATTTATTTTGGTAGTGGAATAAGGCATATTATAATTAACGTAAATTGAATGTACATGGGACTACATCTCTTCGCATGGTATATAGTGTGATGATACCATTTTAGAATGGCTCATTAGCCCTGGGAGAGCCCAGTGACATAGGATAGCAATAGATTGCTATTAAATTCAAGAAGAAGATAAGGAGGCATCTTTTTTATGTGGCTTTCTAAATCCTCTATTACTTTGAAATCAGCTCAATAGCATATTTTAGAATCAAGATAGGCTGTCTTCTGGTTCCTGATGACTGATTTAATGCTGGATTTGACCATATGTGTATCAGATATGGAAGGTAATGTCTGTTAAGTGGAATAAAAATGTACTTTTAGGAAGAATAAAAAAGTAATTTAAATCTTTAGGTTCTCATGGGATCTCATTAAAGTTCTCTTTCTTTAATACATTGTGTAGCCTAATAGTTATCAGGAATCCTGCAGTGCTCGTTGCTGATAGGTTAGTTTACACAGGATTAATTGTGTAATTTTGCAAGCAACCAGCACAGTGAACATTGATTTTTGCATTAACCCTGCGTGGTGTTTCTAAGGAGATTCTGCTTTCTATTTTAAGGTGGTGTTACATTTCACTTTTTATTAATTATAATTTCTGCCAACATGGTTTATGCCTGATACAATTTATTAAGAATCTTTCCTAGTCTTTTCTTCTAATTGTTATGTCCTTCAGAAACTTCATTAATTTTGAGCACTGATGTGTAAAAAATGACAGGAGGAAATGCCATTCGCAAAACATTCTCTGACCAGCCAGTTCCCCTATCGATAAGTTGCCACAAATCTTTCCTAGAACACAGAAGCAAATTCAGTTGCGTCCATTCCAGGTATACTAAATGAATGATTAGTACAAGAAATAACCTGAGAATATTACATGTCTCAAACCATAAGAATATGAATGTCCAAAGGAGAGTTGAGTATTCAGAACTGAGTCCATTTTCTAGAATATGTAGATCTTTAGAGCCTAGTATTTCCTGAAATATTTGTGGATATGGAAAGTTTACAGGAAAGGATTTTTTGCTTGAATTTTCCAGATAATTAGTTCAGCTCTCAGCTACTAGTTTCTTCACTCAGTCGGTGGGGATTATAAAATGCCTATTGAGATTTCAGTGGGATTGGTATCGCTGGGTTCAGAATTTAAACAGAAAATAACGTTGACTGTGTGGAATTTAGACTTTAATCTTTACACTTTTCTTGTTTTGATCTTGCAAATCAATTACCTGCCTGTGCCCCTCCTCCTGTCCGCATCCCAGACTTCATTAGATAAAATTTTCCTCTCTCCATTTCATTGGTCCCTCCAAGGGAAGGAGTTGAACCCTTCTTAGTTTGTGTTGCTTTTGTTTTGTTTCGCTTTGGATGAATCCTCTCCCCGTGACCTGCTCCCCCGCCCCCACACACAGAAACACATACTGAGTTTCTGCAGTATTATAAAGACCCAATAAGGAGCTGTACAAAGTGAATACTTGTGAATGTGTGCTGAGTGACCAATTGGCCCCTATTGGAAGAACCCTCTTAAACACTTTGCTACCAGAGCTTCAAAAAGGGGCTTGTTTCTGAGAGATCAAAGGATCTCTTGTATAATAAATTCGGACCATTCAGTGTATAATGAAGAGAATAAAACATGTCTTTTAAGCTCCTATATGATGCCTAGATTATGTGGAGAGACTAAGGAAGTGGTGGCTCTCTTTGCCTTTTGTGTCACTCACATTAAACAGAAATAGATGAAAGCAGAGGCTTAAAATTGACAAAATCCTAAGTAGGAAAGCTGTGCTCCACGGCTTGTTCACTGGTTTGTAACAAACCACTGGCTGACGATTTGAAAAAAAATGTTTTCCTTTCACAGTAAAGAACTGCGTTTGTTTTGTGTCATTTTGAACTGTCCACCTTCAGAAAGTATAAACCAGTTGTTTTTTTTTCTTTTTATTGAAGTAACATTGATTTATAACATCATATAAATTTCAGATGTACATCATTATATTTTGACTTGTGTAGACTACATCATGTTTACCACTAAAAGTCTAGTTACTGTCCATCACCATGCAAATGTGCCCCTTTACTCTTTTCAACCTCTCCCCAACCCCCAACTTCTAGTAACCATCAATCTGTTCTTTGTATCTATGTGTTTGTTTATCTTCCATATATGAGTGAAATCATATAGTATTTGACTTTCTCTGTCTGACTTATTTCGACTAGCATAATACCCTCAAGGTCCATCCATGTTGTTGCAAATGACAAGATTTCATATTTTTTATGGCTGAGTAGTATTCCATTGTGTGTGTCTTCTTTATCCATTCCTTTGTTGATGGACATTTAGGTTGTTTCCAAGTCTTGGCTACTGTGAATCATGCTGTGATGAACATAGGGTTGCTATATCTTTTTGAATTAGTGGTTTCGTGTTCTTTGGCTAAATACCCAGAAGTGGAATAGCTGGATCATAGGGTAGTTCTATTTTTAATTTTTTGAGGACTCTCCATACTGTTTTCCGTAGTGGCTGCACCAATTTACACTCCCACCAGCAGTATACAAGGGTTCCCTTTTCTCCATGTCCTCTCCAGCACTTATTTCTTGTCTTTTTAGTAATAGCCAGTGTGATGGGCATGAAGTGATACTTCATTGTGATTTTGATTAGCATTTCCTTAATAATTTAGTGATGTTGAACATCTTTTCATATGCCTGTTGGCCATCTGTCTGTCTTCTTTGGAAAGATGTCTGTTCAGATTCTCTGCCCCCCCCTTTTTTTGGTGAGGAAGATAGGCCCTGAGCTAACATCTTTTGCCAGTCTTCCTCTATTTTGTATATGGGATGCTGCCACAGCATGGCTTGAGTGAACCCCAGGTCGCTGAAGCAGAGTGTGCAAACTTAACCACTATACCACTGGGCCAGCCCCTGCTAATTTTTTAATTGGGTTGTTGTTGTTGTTGAGTTGTATGAGTTCTTTATATATTTTGGATATTAATCCCTTATCAAATATATGGTTTGCAAATATCTTCTCCCAATGGGTAGTTTGTCTTTCCATTTTGTTGGTGGTTTCCTTTACCATGCAAAAGCTTTTTAGTTTGATGAAATCCCATTTGTTTATTTTTTCTTTTGTTTCCCTTTCCTGAGGAGACATTCAAAAAGATATTGTTAAGATCAGTGTCAAAGAGTGTACTGCCTATGTTTTCTTCTAGGAGTTTTATGGTTTTAGGTTTTACATTCAGTCTTTAATCCATTTTGAGTTAATTTTTGTGTATGGTGTAAGATAGTGGTCTACTTTCATTCTGTTGCATGTCCAGTTTTCCCAACACCATTTATTAAAGAAACTTTCCTTTCCCATTGTATGTTCTTGGCTCCTTTGTCGAAAATTAGCTCTCCATAGGTGTGTGGGTTTATTTCTGGGTTCTCATTCTGTTCCATTGATATGTATGTCTGTTTTTGTGCCAGTACCACGCTGTTTTGATTACTATTGCTTTGTAGTATATTTTGAAATCAGGGAGTGATACCTGATGATACCTCCAGCTTTGTTCTTTTTTCTCAGGATTGCTTTGGTTATTTGGGGTCTTTTGTTCCATATAAATTTTGTTGTTCCATATAAATTTTAGGATGCTTTGTTCTATTTCCATGAAAAATTTCATTGAGATTTTGAAAGGGATTGCATTGAATTTGTAGATTGCTTTAGGTAATTTGGACATTTTAACTGGATTAATTCTTCCAATCCATGAGCATGGAATATCTTTCCATTTCTTTGTATCTTCTTCAGTTTCTTTCAACAGTGTCTTATAGTTTTCAGGGTACAGGTCTTTCACCTCCTTAAACTAATGTTTTTTTTCCCCCTGGGGAAGATATGCCCTGAGCTAATATCTGTTGCCAGTCTTCCGCCTTTTTTCTTCTTGTGGAAGATTAGCCCTGACCTAACATCTGTGCCAGTCTTCCTCCTCTTTGCATGTGAGTCGCCACCACATCATGACTAATGAGTGGTCTGGGTCCGTGCTGGGATCCGAACCCACAAACCTGGGCCGCAGAAGCAGAATGTGCTGAATTTAATCACCAGGTCACAGGCCACAGGGCAGGCCCCCAAACCACTTGGTTTTTTGACATAGAAATTGGGTCATGACATTGTTGAGAAGGGCCTAGAATTAGAATAACAATACTGAGTTCTACACATGACCTTTGTCACATGCTATGTGTGACATTAAGGAAGTGACTAACCGTCTCAATTTTATTTTTCCTCATTTATAAATGAACCTAATAAAATTAACACACAAAGTTGTTTCATGGGTTAAATGAAAAAAAAATCGTCAGAGTGCTGTAAAATGTAAGATGTTATATTGTTATAATATAGGTAGTTTGCAGTAAGATTTGATTAAACAATTATAGCAGATTTAAGTTCTCTGTTTTAAGACTGAACATTCTCTTTTTACAATGAACTTTGTCTTGAGTGGCTTTAATGACCCAGAACATTAAATGAGATGATTTTTGAAACCATTGTAATTGTGTTCTATATATTGTATGCATAAAGATGTGTGTATGTTTCTGAAGAAAGAGTCCTTAGCTTTCTCCAGATTCCCAAATGTGTTTGTGATCCTAATGGGGTTAGGAACTCCATAACTAGACAGTCATCACCAATTTTCGTTTCATATTAATTGGTAGTCCTACTACTGTAGTATTGGATACTTGAAGAGTTAATTAGTGTATTGGTTTATATTTACTAAGTATTTTTGTCTAACTGAAATTCTGCGTGCTGTAATATCTCTCTTTCAAATTCTCTGGGGGAGAAAACCAATGCAGATTGGAGATCTGAATAACTTTTCCCAATATTTCTAAAAAATAAAAAATTACCTTGGTGATTTCCCATAATTAAAGCAGACGTTTTTTCTTTCCTCCTTCTTCTCATCTCTTTTTTTACATTAACACCACCACCACCACCACCATTTTTTCCTCCTCTTTTGCTTGAAATGTGCAGATAATTGCAGATGCAAAATTTCATGGAGAACTGAAACAGGCCTAGGCCATAGGTGAACTAAGTTTCAAATTTTGCAAAATACAGTTGCATTAAATATAGTTTTTTTCCTCTAAATGTTGATTTTTAATATCTAAAAAAGTTTATATTAATTTAAATTTTCAACTAGGAGTATATCTTTAGACTTTATTTCTTATTCTCTATCACCCCAAATGTATGTCACGCTAAATGTGTTGGTGTGATCCTCAACTATATTTTCAGTTTACCAAGCCCAATGTAAATCTTATTGTAATGAATATTTTTCAAAGCATCACTGATGATTTTCTACTCTGTCCATGTCAAAAATCTCTGGATCCCCTTATATTTCCAGTTGATTTGCTGATCAGTTTTTGGCAGGAGTGGAAGTCATGGCAACCACTGTTAGCTGACCAGAAAGTTATGCTTAGAATTCACATATTCATCTCTTTAACTGAGAGTGTTCGGGCATCTACCATGTACTGAGCTCATTGTGAGGAGGCACTGGGGAATCATGGTCTCGGTCTACATATTGGCAGGTTGTTGCAAATTATTAATTTGGTCTTTTGAGTGGCATAGTTATGTTTATATATCATTCTGCTTGCACACAGTTCCCTGGACTTCTTCATACAGAGTTATTTTCATTTGGTTCCCATTAAAGAGATTCTGAGCATTCTCATTGAATTTGCATATTTTGTTTTGCATTATAATTAATAGGAATTAGCATTTTATTATAATAAATTAGAAGTTAAATAGTTAACATAACATTTAGAGTCTATCAATAACTATAGCCTACTTCAATTTTTGAACATCTTATGACATCTCTTTGTAGCAGTTTTAGATTTTTTTTGAGTTAGTAGAGTAACTTATTCGTGCTCTGCTGCTTAGCTGTTTATTTTTCACAGTTTTACAAGTAGGTTTTTGCACTTACTTTTTACAGAACAAAGTTTCCATTCGCTAGTGAGTGTATATAAAATAATAATTATCATTATGTTAGGCATTATCTATTTTTTTAAATTGAAATTTTTTTTCCAGCTTTATTGAGGTATAAATAAATAAATAAAATTGTATATATTTAAAGTATACACCATGATAATTTGATGTATATGATATCCATTTGGTATACATGATAGACATATACCTATACATTTTGTATAAATTATACACATATACATTGTGAAATCATTACCACAATCAAGAGAATTAACTCATTCATTACCTCACATAGTTACCATTTTTTTGGTGTGGTGAGAATACTTAAGATCTACTCTCTTGGCGTATGTCAAGTATATAATACAGTATTATTAACTATAGTCGCCCTACTATACATTAGATCCTCAGAACTTATTCATTTTATAACTGAAAATTTGTACCCTTTGACCAACATCTCCTGCTTCCCCTTCTCCCCAGCCCCTGGCAACCACCATTCTACTTTCTGCTTCTGAGTTCGACTTTTTCACATTCCACATATAAGTGAGATCATACAGTATTTGTTCTTCTGTGTCTGACTTATTTCAATAGCATAATGTCTTCCAGGTTCATCTGTGTTGTTGCAAATGGCAAGATTTCCTTCGTTTTTTATGGCTGAATAATATGCTGCACGCGTGCGTGTGCGTGTGCATCACTGTTTCTTTATCCATTCATCCATTCACAGACACTTAGGTTGATTCCATAGCTTGGTTATTGTGAATAATGCTGCAGTGAATGTAGGAATGTAGTTTGCTTTGTGATACTGATTTCATTGACTTTATCTCTGTTACATGGTTTACCATTTATAAATTCTTATTGCCAGTCTGTGAGGGAGGTGAGGCACAGGTCGTTAGCCCCAATTAAAAAAATGAAGACATTGTGAACATGATGTAATCTATGCAGAAATAGAAGTACAATGATGTACACCTGAAATTTTTACAATGTTATAGACCAATGTTACTGCAATAAACAAAAAATTAAAAAAAAAAATGAAGACATAGAAGTTCAGGGTGGTTGTGACATACTTGAGGGTACAGCTAGTGAGTACCAGAGATGGTGTTTGTGTTTCCATTATTTGACTTTACATTATAGTCTAGAATTTTTCTCTGCTACTTCTCTCCCTTCTCCATCAAAGACCTTTTCTGAAAGGCACCAAGGAGCATGTAAAATTCTTCCTCTAAGGTAAGGGCTGAACTTAAGCCATCCAAGACAAAATCAATTTGGTCCCTTCTTTCTTCCCTTTTTTCTTTCATTCCTAATAAATCAAGACATCCAGTATCCTTGAAGCCTTGAGTTTATCTGAGAATACAGAGGTGTATTCTGGAGTTATCTTCCTAACACATGAATCTGATCTTGTCATTTCCTACTAAAAACCTGCAATGGGTCTTCTGTTCCAGGGTGAAGTTTAATTATCTGAGCATGACCCCTAGGGCTCTTCACGCTGTCACTGCAGTCCCACTTTTCAGCCTCATCTCTATTTTATCTATTCTCTGCCCTCATCTTCAGCCTACCCAAATTTCGTATATCTTATTGACTGTGCCCTGCTTTCTTAGCTTCTGAGTTGCTTCTCTTGCTATCCCATACCCACCCCCCACCCTCAAACTGGAATGCCATTCCTTTCTTTTCAGCTTGATAAACTGGGCCATATATTTACCTAGCTCAAATAACTATGCAGCTTTTGGGAAAAAAACTGTTTTTATTTCCTGTCATGTTTATTTTGATGCAAAAAAATTCATGATCATTAAAAAACATATCTATTAAATTAGATCATCTTCAATCTCCCTTTGCCCCTTTCCTCCCATAAGCAGTGCTAGCAATTTGATGTATTTTCTTCCAGTGTTATTTCTCATGTAGATATAAAAACATAGAATTTTTTTTTGTAATATTGAGCCCATACTGTCTATAAAATTTTGTAGTACTTTATTTCACCTAATATTATAACATAAGAAATGTTTCTCAGCAGTCAGTATTCTCTGAAAATACAATTTTTTAAAACTACAAAGTTTTCTAGTACATAGTTGTGTTCTAAGTAATTATTTCTCTATTACTGAGCATTTAAGTCGTTACCAAAATTTCATTGTTACAAATTACACTGAGTAAACATGATTTTACATTAATGTTTGAGCATATCTTAATATGTTTAATCTAAATTTAAGCTAGGTTTCTATTTGTGTGAATATTGGCTCAAAAAAGAAGAGCATAAAATGGTATGTGAGATTATTCAATAAGGTACAATCTTCATAATGTTATGTAAAGATAAGCAGTGTATGATTTTTACGTATTCATGTGCAAATATATATGTGTGTGTGTGTAGCTATAGCACTAGTTGAATATTGATATATTCATTGGGGAGGGAAATGCACTAAAATGTTAGTAGTATTTATGTTTGAGAGATGATTTTTATTTTATTATGTATATGTATGTATGTGTATACATATATAATTATGTGTGTATGTATATGTGTATATATATTTTTGTAGTTTACCAAATCTCTACAGTGAACATTTATAACTTTCATAATAAAACAAAAAACTCCGCACAATTATCCACTTTAACCAACGGTCATCTCCTACAAAGCCTTTCTAACATGAATTCGTGGATAGGAAATGAGTTTCTTGTGGGTGGAATAATAAAACCACTTGAAAATTTTTTATTGTCTCCTGAGGTTCACTGTGGCATGAGACCTTAAGTAGCTATCAAGACTAAAATAGAGACAGTGCTGAAAATATCTGAGGAGTGTGGAGAGAGTATTGAAACTTAGTCTTATTTCAAGGGAAAGTTAGAAAGTGTAGCCCTGGGTGTGCTTTGGGGAAGATGAGGGAGAATTGGAGATTCTGAGGCCCACAAGCCAATGGTACAAGAGGTGTGGAGGCTGGTCATGGGTTGAAATCTGCTTGAGCAAATACTCTGACCAAAGCAGCAGGTGGAATGGCTCAAGCAGGAAATTGGGAATAATATCCTGGGATCGGGTTTGTTTAGACAAGTTCCTATTTCAGGGAGATAGGGCTCCCCATTCATGGGGATGCCTTGACCACAATGCCGGACACAGAGTAGTCAAGTGATAAATACTTGAATGAATAAACAAAGACCCCCTTGTACAATGCTCTGGGACAGAAGTCCTAATAATAGCGATGTTGACTTCTTTTCAGACCTAAATGTGCCTGAAAGAGTTTCAGGCAGTTTTCGTATGTATTTCAGTATGAGTTTTAATGATTTGTAATTCCATTCTTTAATCATCATGAAAATATTTGTGTCACTAAGCTTGTAGCCATAGAGAACAAGAGTCTGCTTTAAAAGTGTTCTGATGCTGCAATACTACCTTTGGCAGTATTTAAGGCTATCAAAATTATAAAGCTGCATTCTGGAAAAATCGTTTTGTAACCTTAGACAATATGTAAGTTCTTTGTGCCTTAGTTTTCTCATCTTTAAAATGAGGACTTTAAAAAGCAAAAAGTATCTACGTCATAGGGTCGTAAGGATAAAATGAATTGATAAAATATAGAACACTTAGAACAGTGCCTGGCATACAGCAAGCCCCACATGAATGTATCCTATTATCATCTCTAAATGAGCCTGACCTTGCATTCACTTGTCCACAGTGAGCTGATTTGATCAGGCTTTAGTCAGAGGAGCCTTGCTTCTCTGATATATCAGATTATTGTCACATACACTTTGGATCGTATGTAAAAGCGAAGTGCTTCTCAATCAGTTATCTTCAGAATTGCTACTGCAAATTTGTAATGGACATTCCTACTTTCTGGGAAGACAATCTCCAATTGCATTAGAAAGTAATATAAAATGAGAGCTAGATCCTGTTTGAGATCTAACAGATTATCTATTTGATTTATTCTTAACTTAAAACATTGGGGGGCCAGCCCGGTGGTGGAGTGGTTAAGTTCGTGTGCTCTACTTCGGTGGCCCGGGTTCGTGGGTTTGGATCCCAGGTGTGGACCTACACACTGCTCATCAAGCCGTGCTGTGGTCGTGTCCCACATACAAAATAGAGGAAGATTGGCACAGATGTTAGCTCAGAGACAATCTTCCTCCAGCAGAAAAAGAGGAAGTTTTGGCAGTGGATGTTAGCTTGGGGTTGATCTCCCTCACCAAAAAAACAAAAAAAATTGACGTTTTTGCTTATTGCTTTCAAAACCATTTCAAACCTGATTTCCTTGATACTCACACTATATTCGACAGTACTTGGAAAACAGGGAATGCCCCTGCCCATCACACTCCAAGGTGACAGACAAGGGAATAGCAGAGCCAGAAGAGAGACCCTGGCCTCTGGAAGGTGGGGCTTTTAAGTTGTATAATTTGGAAAAGGATCAGCTCCTCCTCTGGTGTCCTAGGAGCCGGGGTCCAAGTTTTGTGGTTTGACTACATAATATGGCTGAAACTTGGTCGCCAGGGTTGTTCTGCCACCTTAGCATTCATGGATGGAAGACCACAGATGGTGTGATGAGGGGTCTGTGCCTTGTAGATACAGATTGTGGCCTCAAGTCTTGCTCCATTACCTTGGGATTCTGCTACAGCAAACTGCCTTAAACTCTTGGCTATAGCTCGTTTCCCGCGAACTTTGTCAGAAGACTTCCTCTCTGAGAATTTGACCTGTAGGAGATTAGTCATGAAGAATCTTACATCTCAGATAATCAATAGAATAAATCATATCTGTACTTGAGTGTAGAGAAAATAGGAGTTAAGTAATTTTCCCAAGGTGACAGAGCTAGTAAGCGGCAGAGCTCATTCATTCAAGCAAATATTTATTGATTACCTACTGTGTGCTACATGCTGGAGCTGAATCAAAATCCCAAAGTACCTGAGTGTAATTGATATCATTGGTCAGATCCAGGTCCTTCTAGGTCAGCCATCTATAGAGAAGGGAAGTGTTCTTGAGAAGGTGTACTGGTTCTCCATGATGTTCTCAAATAGTGAAATACAAATTCTCCTTTCTGTTAATAAACTGTGAGTCCACTCACCAAAAGTATGTCTCAACCTTTCTGGAAGCTATTTCTTTTTTTAACATATATGACCTATCATAGTAATAGAATTCTATTGTGTACTATTTGCCTCAATTTATTTCTGAGGTATCTCCCCTCTTTCAAGTTGTAACAGTCCAAGATTGTAGAAAACATAATTATATTCATCTCTCCTATATCCTTCAAGATTTTGTTTATTTTGATCTGTTCTGTGTATTCATATTTCCACACTAAAGATTTCTAACCTTCTTAGTCTTCCCATGTAAAAAGAGTTTTCATAATTCCAGCCTCTTGAATATTTTTGTGTGTGTGTGTGTGAGGGAGATCAGCCCTGAGCTAACATCCGTGCTAATCCTCCTCTTTTTGCTGAGGAAGACTGGCTCTGAGCTAACATCTATTGCCAATCCTCCTCCTTTTTTTTCTTCTCCAAAGCCCCAGTAGATAGTTGTATGTCATAGTTGCACATCCTTCTAGTTGCTGTATGTGGGATGCGGCCTCAGCATGGCCGGAGAAGCGGTGCGTCTGTGCGCGCCAGGGATCTGAACCCGGGCTGCCAGCAGCGAAGCGCACGCACTTAACCGCTAAGCCATGGGGCCGGCCCACCTCTTGAATATTTTGATTGCCCTCTTCTGTACCTCCTTCAACCCCATTATCAGGGACATTTTTTCTTGTAATCATAGACTTTTGAGGCAAAAAGAAACTCTAAAAATCATTGTTAACATTCTCATGTTGTAGATGAGGATTCTGAGACCAAAATTGGTTAAGAAACTTGTTGTTAATAGGCAGTGTTAGTAACTGAGCTAGGAATAAAATTCATTAGGTCTTCTGACTTGCCCTGGAATGTTCCTGGCTGATTTCACCATATTATGTGATTAGCCTCCTTAAGACAGTTGAGGGGCCCGCCCCGTGGCATAGTAGTTAAGTGCGCGCATTCCGCTGCTGGCGGTCGGGGTTTGGATGCTGGTCGTGCACCGAGGCACTACTTGTCAGGCGATGCTGTGGCCGCGTCCCATATAAAGTGGAGGAAGCTGGGCACAGATGTTAGCCCAGGGTCAGTCTTCCTCAGCAAAACCAATATTTGACAATTTGACAGCTAGCATGCTTGGATGCTTAGGAGGCAAAAATTAATAAAAGTTTTTTTCTTGGCCTTGAGGAATTCACAAGCTTGCAAAAAACATTGTAAAGAAATCCTTTTCTGTCTTGTGAGAATAAGGCATGTAGCTGCCCACACACCTGGCTTATACGGCAGCTGTCAAGGTTCCTATGTCACCATTTGGGGTAACAAGTGGTTCCTCCTGTTGGCTGAATTTGAGTGGGTACTGATCAGGTGCCTCTCCCGGTCTCATTGACTGCCTCTGGATGATTATGGGGATCTCTGCTGCCCCTCTGGTCCCTGAACACATTCTAGGTCCCAGCCCTGAGCTAAGCATTTTGTACATGTCAGTCCAATCACTCAAACCTGTCCTGCAAGGTATATACTATTATTCCATATTTACTGGTGAGACCATTGGAGTTCTGAAAGGTTATGTGAATAGCCTAAGATCACACAGCAAGTAAGTACGCACTCACTCCATTTCAGCTCCTCTGTCTCTTTTTTGTCTAGGCTACAGTGTCCCTTTTGATAGATACAGTGGTGGTAATATGCTTCCTCCTCCTCCATCAGAGTGTGACATGCACACCTGTGTGACAGGTTAAGGAACTGTGAAGTACCACTATTTTTGATATGTGTGGCTTTCATACATTCCATCATTAATTCATCCAAAATGTATTTATTAAGCTTCATTAAGCTTCATTATGTTGCCAGGCAGTGGCCCTGGGCTTACAGCAACAATTAAGATATGCCCTTATGGACCTCAAGATTCATTATATTAAATACAGAGTAAAACCTAGCAGGAATATTTATGAGAGCCATTTGGTCTTTAGTTAATTTTGTCTAGAATGCGGTTGCAATTTACATATGATTTGTCATAAATTCAGTGAGTGAGGAGAATTCACCTTAAAAATATCCTAGGAAGGTGCCATGTAGAAAAATGATGTATTATCTCTAAATAATTCTTATACAGCCAGGTGTTCCTCCAGCATTGGAAGAGATCACCATTTCTTTTGCTGAACACCTGGTGAAGTCATTGGTTTGCTTTTAGGGGCCACATTGTGAAATATACTATTTTCAAATACTGAAGAACCGCGGCAAGATGTTCATGTCAGGAAGGCACGTCATAGTGATCGACTGAGTGCAGCTGATTCTGATCTCCCGTTTTACACCTGCCATGGGTGCACTGTTCACTGAGTGGACCCCCCCATTTTTTATTGCCCCTTGCACTTGAGCAAGTTCTTTTTCTCCCTCCAGTGTACTTTCTCTCTGTCTCTTTTTTCCCTCAAGTGAGTAGAGTTTAATTTAATTAGTTTGATGTCCCTACGCTGTGTTTTCTTTCAGTTATGCTCTTTTTGTTTCTTCAATGAAAAAGCAAAGCAAGTAACCAACAAGAGCCCAAAGGCCGGTTTTGCTTTAATACACTTCTAAATTCTTCAGATTTTCCTTTCAGTATTTGATGGATATATTGATTCGTATCTCTTAAGTAGAGAAAACTTAGAATTTTGAAAAAAGAAACAAACAGCTTTTCTCTAAGAATAGAAAATAAGATATTAGTATCGGTATTGATGGTGGCGAGAGAAAGGGTAAAAGCTTGCAGATTCAACAAATTCAAAGGATTAGATATCCTGCTACATATAATAAAAGTAGAACAAGAAAGACATTTTCTTCAACTACAGTAGTGTAATTTGTATGTGTGTGTGTGTGTATCCTTATCATAATAATGTTTGAGCCTATAGAGCCAATATATGTATATCCCAAATTATACAGCTATATAGTGTGCTAATATTTACCATAAGAAAAGAAGATAGAAATTAAAAAGAATGAGATCAAAATAACATGTTTACACATATATGTGTACATAGAGATTTTAATATCAATTATGTGTATGTTTAAATATTATGTGTTGCATTTCAAAGGATTGTCAGCCTACCCCTTTTTGGAGATCATACACCTACAACATGAAGGAATAAAAAGAGAGCTAATAATCCAAAGATAATTCTTCATATACACCGACACCAAACATACACAGACGTGCACACGCAGTGATTGGATTAGCAGCAAAGAACTTACATCCATGATTAATGTGAGTGCCTTCGCGACCAGAGTGGAATGAAGCAGACGAGAGCTCAGCAGGCATATGCTACTCCTCTGAGCATACAAATAAGTCTGATCAGTAGCTACAGTCTCAATGCCTAACGCCAAACAACAATCTTGAAATGCGAAGTGAGAGTGTGGATAATTCAGCACAGGCACTGATCTCTGCTTTCATGGTGTCATTTACAGTGGTAAGAAGGCGGGACCCATTGGGAAGAGCCACCTGCAGTAGCTGTGTACATGGATGGGTTTTGAAGAGATGTCTCAGAGAGATTTAATATTGGAACCATAAAAGTGGCTCCCTGGCTGTAGAATATACTCGATTTCTGACATTCTTTATCACTCGGATAAAATGAAGGACATCCTTTATTGCATCATTTAACTTGAGCCTCACTAAGTGGGGTGGGACAATCAGCAGATCTCATTTGCAATCAACATGTGCAAACATTTCATTTTGTCTTTTCCCCACTGAGTGACTATTGTAACACATAGAGGACGCTGGACACTACAAAATGATGGCCAGTTTCTGTATTCCTCTACTGAGGTAAAAAGCTTCTGTTAGGTTGTAGAACTCAATAAACACAATGCACTCAAGCAATGTGTACTGTGTACCCATGGGGTAGGAGCCGTATTAAATGCTGTTTGGTGCATTTTTAGTGGTCCATAAACAATTGTGTTATAATAATGGTGTCAGAAGTAGGCCTAAAAGGATTAAAATGAGGTCACTAAACAAAAGTATACAAGGCACAGTCTGTGCAGTGTGTCACTCGGTCAATTGGAAAGCAGTGGGGACTATTCTTATACTTGCCAGGGTGGAAATTTTCTTTTCAGAGTATTGGTGTAAGATTCTCTCCGGAAGCATTGCAATCTGTTTATAACTTTTTGGCACAGCTTTTGGAATAAGGCCAAAGAGATTGTCAAATAATGCACAGAAAGGAAGTGAGTTCCTTGAATATTTTAGCCATCCTTCTTTTTCTTAGGGCCAAAGATATTGTAGTTTTATAAATTTCTTTAATTAGTAATTTCTACCAGAGTGAGTTAGAATTACTAGATAGAATTTAGCTCTTCTGAATGATGCTCATTAAGTTAGGACAACTGGTGTGCAAAAAAATCTTTGACTTATTTTGACTGTCCTTATGCTCAACAGAAAATCTTAGTTTTTGAAAAGCATACTTGTGGGAGAACATCCGAAAACAGCTTGTAAGCAATCTTTTAAGAGATTGGGAGCCAATCCTCCAATCATCTGGGAATTAGCAACAAAAGGATTGTGTATATTGGTTGAAACACTTCCTTCATTTCACACATTGATTTTTAAAATGATGGGAGGCTTGATGATAACACACCTGGGGGAGAATTGACCTCTTGAATTGAAGGCTTACACTAACTCTGTAATTCATGGAGTTGTGATCTTGGAGAGCGCTTCCTGATACAGCTCTCATCATTTTAGTCTGTACTGTTTTATTTTGACAGATTGGTCACAGCATCAGACAAAAGCAAGTGGCCATCGAGAAAAACAGTTCACGGAGGACCGCCAAGTAGAAATTCTTACAAATTGTGGTCTGTTGCAAAATACTTGAGTTTGTGAGAGAAGACAGGTCAATAATTCTTTCAATGATAAGTATAATTATGTAGCTGTTTTTTGCGTATCTGCTCTCTCTGCATCATTTATTCATAGATAGAAATCTATAGGATGCCTTTTTATAGCAATGCTATTGTTTAGATATTTGGGAATTTTTTTGAAGGATGGGGAGAAAGAAAAATTAAATCAATTTTTTTTTAACAGAGGAAAGGTAAAAATTAATTTAAAAGTGGTTCCTTAGATAGAAATTATCTCTAAAATTACAACTTTCAAATCTTGTCTCTAGGTGCTGTAAGCTGCAAACAATGATCCTGTCTTAATACTGCAGACATTTCGTAGTGAAACTAAGGGGAACAATTTACTGGTAAGAATATTTTCCTTAATCAGTTGCTTTATATGTTTTTGAATGCATTTAATTATTGCAATGCATGGTAGAAGAGTATAGCCAGAGGGAGTGACACAGAATATGGACTAGATATATATTATAGTGAGGGTTTTTTTTTTTTTTTTTTGAGTCCCATTAAAATGCTGGCTTATTTTTCAGAGAGCAAAACACTTAACTAAAAGTTATTTCTCTTGTTAGCTGACCTCTTGGCATATTTGAAAGTTGCATCTTGATGATATTTCTCTAAGGTCAATTTTAATAGAAAAATGAATTTCACCATTAGGATCTGAGAAGGTCGGCTTTGTAGCAGGCTTGAAGTGTTAGTGAGAAAACCTGTTTTTTCATCGGTCAAAAAGAGCTCACGCTTCATGTCTGAAGGGCTTTCAGCCTCAATAACTGTCCCTTGGATTTGGATCAATGTGAAATCTGATCTGAATCCTTCTTTGGAGTTTTTTCAAATTCTTTGTGCAGTACCGGGCTGAATTGTAACTAATTTCAAAGAGTTTGGAAGAGTGAGAAAAATTCCACTTTCAAGGGCCAGACACAGAACGATGTGGCTACGGGGAAGCTATTTAGCTGTTTAAACCTCCATTTCCTAATTCATGAAATTGGAATAATAGTTGTAATTGCCTGTAGGTTTGGGTTAAATTAGATTATTTTGATAATGCTTATTAGCACTGTGTTTAGTCCATACTATTGTTCAGTAAATGTCAACAATTAGTATCATTACTAGTTTTTTTTTTTTTTTGTGAGGAAGATCAGCCTTGAGCTAACATCCATGCTAATCCTCCTCTTTTTGCTGAGGAAGACCGGCTCTGAGTTAACATCTATTGCCAATCCTCCTCCTTTTTTTTCCCCCAAAGCCCCAGTAGATAGTTGTATGTCATAGTTGCACATCCTTCTAGTTGCTGTATGTGGGACGTGGCCTCAGCATGGCCGGAGAAGCAGTACATCAGTGCACGCCCGGGATCCGAACCCCGGGCCGCCAGTAGCAGAGACGCACTTAACCTCTAAGCCACGGGGCTGGCCCTCATTATTAGTTTTTAAAGACAAAATGGTTTGAGGAAAAAATGGTATTTTTTTTTTAATGATATGAGTGAAAGAATAACATTCTTCTTACTTTCTCAAGAACCCATTTTATTACCAACAGAAAATGGGCTTCTGAAGAGTTAGGATATTATTTGGTGTATGCAGAATCTTTCTTTTTTTTTTAACTTTTTTTTTTGGTGAGGAAGATCAGCCCTGAGCTAACATCCATGCCAATCCTCCTCTTTCTGCTGAGGAAGACTGGCTCTGAGCTAATATCTAGTGCCAATCCTCCTCCTTTTCTTCCCTTTTTCTCCCCAAAGCCCCAGTAGATAGTTGTATGTCATAGTTGCACATCCTTCTAGTTGCTGTGTGTGGGACGCGGCCTCAGCATGGCCGGACAAGCAGTGTGTTGGTGTGCACCCAGGATCCCGACCCGGGACGTCAGTAGCGGAGCGCTGGCACTTAACCGCTAAGCCACGGGGCCGGCCCCCAGAATCTTTCTATATGCTGGTTGTAAACTGGTACCTTAGTAACTATAAAATAATGAAGACAATGTGGAAAGAGATGGAACACCTCGACTTTATGAGTCATTGTTAGCGTACCTACTGCCTGGTAACCACGAGGGGCTTTCTAAATGGGGGGCTATTGCAAGAAAAAGTCTATGAGGAAACTGTGTGTGTGCTTTGAATAACATTTGCCCTCTTTGTCTCATTCGTTGGAGTGGTTTTGCCCCTCCACTATATTTAGATCCTCCTTTTGGAGCTTGCTCCAAGAGGGCTACTCTGCACAGGATTTCCAACTCCTGCAGGTAATCTGCAGGTCTATTAGAAGATTAAAAAGCAGTAAAAAGAATATTTGGTCATATTCTTAGAGAAAACTCTTCCTGAAATCTGATTAATCAAATTCTTTGATGATGATTGATTATGAGAGGTACATGTATTCTGTTAAAACGCTTCTATGTTTTCATCCTAAATGAATTTCTAGTTCATAAGAAACCTAGGTAAATCTTTTCATAAATTAAAAGATGAAATACAATGTCTAAGATATTAAATTTTAAAAAGATGTTATCATGCTACCATGAGGAACCTTAATCGTGATTGTGTCAGATGATGTCTTAATAATTGTGTCTTTTGACATCATGAAAATGGATGGCAACCTGCAAAACAACTGCTTACTCATAACAATGCATTCTTTCTTTTATTTTATTGAATTATGTTTATTTGGTTGTGTTTCTCTTGATGATTGATCAAATCATTATTTAATTCTGCAAAATAAGTTCCCTTTCTATTAGTTTTCTTTGTAGGGCTTGAGAAATTCAGCTGTGCAACTTCCTAAAAGTATTTATGTAATCATAGTCCTAGGACACACACACAGACACACACATTCACACACTCACACTCATATTTAAGCATTAATTTTCTTTTGAGAATCTTTCATTTGAAGGCGTTTCCCTCCAATATAGTCTCTCAGGAATTAAAAAAGCAGAGTGAAATAGTCCCTAAAGCTCTGATTAGACTATAATATATGAATACTAATTTTGCTGTTATATTTTTCAACACTTGAATTTATATGAACTTGTTCACAGCACAATCTACACTTTAAGTGTTAGAAATTTTATGAGCTTGAGTTTATGCATAGCAGATTAATATAGGTTTATATACACATTTCAGTTGTTGCCATACCTATGTATAATTTATCCAAAGACGATATTATCCATATATCTTAACAGAAGGCTTAAGTAGTTGAGTGACAGAGACTATATTTTTGTAGTAGAAGGTCACAATAAAATATATGCTCTGTTAAATACAGTGAGTCACCTTGGGTCACGCACTGGGACTGGTTGATGTTACTTATCTCTACACACTGCTCCTCCTACTGATTTATGAATTTGGGTGGGTTCTTTTATGTCAAAGACTAGGCTGCATGTCCTGCGAGGAGATAAGAGAGGGTAGTATTTTCATTTAAGTCTTAGGAAAGTGCTGTCCTGTGAGAGAAGACTGTAGCTGCCTTCCCTTGCTGGTCTGTGAAGTTTCCTAAAGGTATTGATTATTTTCCAATGACATCCACGTGCACTGTCAGAGAACACTCACATGCTTAGTTACATCAGGGCATGGCTCCTATACTCTGGGAAGGACAAGATGAAACAACCCCTCCTTTTTGAAATGTTCTCAGTACAATGTGCTGCACACACTGCATATGTCGGTGAATTTTATATGTCAACCTGACTGTGCTAAGGGATGCTCAGATTGCAGGTAAAACATTATTTCTGGGTGTGTTTGTGAGGGTGTCTCCAGGAGAGATTAGCATTTGAATTGGTAGACTCAGTAAAAATGATTGCCCTCGCCAATTCAAGTGGGCATCATCTGATTCAGTGAGGGCCTGACTAGAATGAAAAGGCAGAGGAAGGGTGAATTTGTTCTTTGTTTCAGCTGGGATGCCCATCTTCTCCTACCCTCAGATATCAGGGCTCTTGGTTCTCTGACCTTTGGATGGTGTACTGAAGTACACTATCAGGCTTTTCTGGTTCTCCAGCTTGCAGACAGCAGATTGTGGGACTTTTTGGCCTTCATAATTGTGTGAGCCAATTCCTATAGTAAATCTCTCTTTATATACCTATATATATATCTATATATCCTATTGGTTCTGTTTCTCTGGAGAACCCTGACTAATACACTGCACAAGCACAACTTGCTTGTGCTTGTGCAGAGGCTGATCCTGCCTCTGTCTTGTTCTAACTCTGTTTACATGCCCTACACTCAGTTGCAATTAATTATTTATACATTTGTCTGATGAATATGTCTTTGAGGGCAGGGTTCACATCAAATATATATTTGCATTGTTACCACTGAGCATAGAACCTAGTGCACACTAGATGCTTTATAAAGATGAGGGGAGTAGTGGGAGGAAGAAAGAAGAGGAAGAACAGAGGGAGGGAAAGATTGTTTTGATAGATCACTCCTTGGACACCTTCTATGCTAAATTCCTGGATTGCTTCTCTGGGTCTTGTAATCTAGGCGATCTTGCTAGGAGTTTCTAGTCTCACTTAAACTTGGTTTTTGATGAATTTTAACGTTCCCTTAGCTCTCCTCTCTCTGATATCCCCACCTGGCTAAGTGGGTCCTGGTCTTGTTGTAGATGTTGGCTTATGGCTAATTTACTTTAGGACCATTAGGAAATAAAGATACTGTCAAATGAGCATTACGCAAAATGAAAATCTCTCCTCAAGAAATCCTAAGTGGAAGCCAAGTAAAATCAATCTCCTCAGAAAGAAGTTCCCTTCTTTTGAATAATTAAGTGTTAACTTTTCAGCATCTCTTGAAATGGGGCATTCAGAGGCAATAAGATTCCATCGGATGCTAGAATATTTTGCGTAAATAATTTGTTTCATATTTAAAAACGATGCTACTAAACAGTATCCTTTTTCTTTTTCTCTCCCATGATATAAGTACCTCAGAACTAGCTCCATGCCCTTGTCCCAGAATTAATCATTCCTATCCCTATTTGATGTTTATACCTTTTCAATATTTATGGGCTGTTATGTTCCTTTATTGTTGTTTACCCACTCTAGGGACATTCAGAAGCCTTACATCTCTTCCTTAGCCAAGCACTCCATTCCCTTCATCATTTTCTTTGCTGTTCTTTGGATTGCCTCCAACTTGCATACATAATTTTGTATTGAGGTGCCAAAAATATGTTTGTTTCAACAGTCTTATTGAAGTTGCTTTTCGCAAATCACGTACACAAATAAATGGAAACTCCAACGCATGAAAATTCAGTGAGGACTCCAAAGGGAAGCTGAGATATACAAATATGTTGTTAAAATGCTACAGGTAGATTTTAAGTCACTAGGGAAATGGCATCTCAAAAATCAAAAGATTATAGAGTAAGCACTGTGTGAAGAATTCTATTTTTAAACTTAGGTCTGTGATCATTTTGCAGATTTTTCTTGTTACTGCCAGTCTGTTGGTTTTTAAGATTTTAATAGGGTTGGGTTCAGTCTTCATAGCCATTTTCTAATTTTTTATTTATTTTTTCTTTCTTTGCAATTTTAGAAGGCAGAGTCCTTTATCAATAGGAAAATAGTTGCTATTGCATTACAGAGAAAAGACTGAAATAAAATGACCATTAAAATATTAAAGACAAGGAGACACTGAAACCCAGCAAAACTTGGGTGATCTTTTTAATAAATGGACACCTTGGATCTTATATTGATATTTAAAAGGACTTTTCAAGTAACATGACATACTGCGCGAATAAAATATCCATGAAAATACGTAGCACAACCAAACAAATGACTTAGAGTAAATCCAATGAAGAGAGAAAATTATATTTCCTCAACAAAATGCCATTTTTGCCCAAAGGCAATCCATGTTGGGGAAAAATACCATGTATAACATTGACACAAATCATAGGCATCTCCTCTAAACAGCAGATTTTATTGAACTGCACACGTGCGCAGATTTGAGGCCTTGGAGAGGAAGCAAACCAATGAAATACATCACTGCTATCACCAGCTGAACTGGGGAGGGCAGTGGGAGCAAACATATCTCAAAGCCCAGTGATGAGGCAGGGAATTAAGAAGTAAATCAAAGCCTCTGATCAAAGGTTAATTTAGCCTGTCGTAAATGATGCTGCAGTGGAAGGAAGCCTTCTGCACGAAGATCAAAGATTGGTGCCTCCACATATAGCGCAACACTCCCTAGCCTACCGGAGGAAAAAAGCAAGAGAAGGGGAGAAGAAGAAGAAAAAATACATCGAAGCTTGCTAAGAACCCTGTGCATTATAATCTCCCTTTCTTAAGGAGAGCATGCACTATTAGAAAAATGAAAATGAATCTCGTTTTTTTAATAGTATGTTCGAGTTCTACTTTTGAAATAGTGAGTAGCTGACCATTGTTGACTTAAGTCCCTTATTTGCAAACAGACACTAGGCTGTGCTTTTTCTCTGCAGTTGCTTCCCCTTATGTGTAGCACTTCCATGGCTGTATTAAGATTCTCTTCACAACTGCAAATAGCAGGTAAATTATTTTATATTTGAGAAACTATTATCTATTGAATTTAGGTTGGTCAGAGGCTTCAGTCCATGTTAACATGCTAATTGTTCACTTCTTCTTAACCAGTTGATCAACCTTAGGTGATTTTTGGTGTTTTCAGTACATATTGAAAGTACAGCCTTCCTTAACTGCCTACAATATCCCTATACATGATATTCTCCTGTCATCCATACTTTATATATTTTATAACATTTTAAACCTGTGCTGTGTGTAAAATAATGGTGAAAGTAAAATAAATAGAGATAACTTTTCAGTTTTCTAATATAGGATGCTTCTTCATTTGTAGGAATTAAACATTTTTTAATTTTTAAAAAATTTTTATTTATTTATTTAATGAGGAAGATTAGCCCTGAGCTAACATCTGTTGCCAATCCTCCTCTTTTTGCTGAGGAAGACCAGCCCTGGGCTAACGTCCATGCCCATCTTCCTCTACTTTATATGGGATGCCACCACAGCATGGCTTGATAAGCAGTGCGTCGGTCCGCTCCTAGGATCCGAACCTGCGAACCCTGGACCCCCAAAGTGGAGCGCATGAACTTAACCACGACACCACCGGGCTGGCCCCTAAACATTTTTAAAAAAAAGTCATTCATTCAATGATTATTTTTCTTTAACTGTTATGATCCGCTCCATCAAGGATACAGCAGCTAACTAAAACAAAAGCAGTTTTTACCCTCATGAAGCTTATAATCTATTAGGGTAAACACATATTAATCAGATTATCGTGCAAATAAATGTAAAATTGCCACTCTGATAAGTGCTGGAAAGGAGAGTTAAATGGGGATTTGACCTATGGAGGTCACAGAAGGCTTCTCTGAGGAATTGATGCCCGATCAGAGATAGGAAGTAAACTGGAAAGAGGGAAGGTAAGAAGGATCCATTTGATTAGAGAACTTTATTAACATGCTTTCATTTTTCTTGGGAGGGGGTGGTGGTGGGAAATCAGCCTAGCTGCAGGGCAGAGAATAGTGCCATAGATAGTACACTGATGAAGAGAACAGATTTTAGCACCAGAAAAATCTGAATCCAGGCCTAATTTGGCAACTTTTCGGTTGAGTATTTTGGGCAAATTAGTCAATCTCTCTGAACCTCATGCTGCTGATCATAATCCTTGTCTCAAAGAATTGTCTCGTTAGATGTTGGCTATGATCATCATAATCACCCTAGGGAGCCTCACTCATTCATAGTAGCATTTTAGGCGTATCATTTCGTTACTTTGGGTTTCAACTTCATACTTTTATAAATTGGAAGGTGTTGGATTAAATGATTTCAAGATTCCTTGCTGCTCTAACTTTCCGTGATTTCCCATGCAAATCTCATGCTGGAAATTTCAGTCCAGATTTGGGAAGCCTACATGCTGGCAGGTTAGGGAAAGTTTTGCTTTGGGGAAATAGACTTTGAGAAGAAGCACAATTCCACTTTTTAGCAACTTTACTTACATTTCTTTAATCCACATTTTAGAAGGTTCTATTGTCTTAGATTAAATTTTATAGCACATAGTTTTTCCGCTAAAAAGCCTTTAAGGGGCCGGCCCAGTGGCATAGTGGTTAAGTTCGCGCTCTCTGCTTCGGTGGCTCTGGGTTCACAGGTTCAGATTCCGGGCGCGGACCTACGCACCATGATATCAAGCCGTGCTGTGGCAGCATCCCACATATAAAGTGGAGGAAGATGGGCACGGATGTTGGCCTAGAGCCAATCTTTCTCAGCAAAAATAGGAGGATTGGCAACAGATGTTAGCTTAGGGCTAATCTTCCTCACACACACAAAAGCCTTTAAAGTATTTCGATGGGATATTTAATTTCCCATTATTGTTGGTTTCTCAAATCATTCTCTTTGTAATTGTCACAATTTTATAGTCCTGTTTAAAATGAGTTTAGTTTTCCAACTAAAAATATCAAACTGAGTTCGAAATTGAAATCCAAGGACTGTAAAATCAAATGATAAAAAATGAGACTTCAGGCTGAAGTTTTCAACCACCACAACATCTAGAAAGACCACTAGAAAAGTGTTTTCTTTTTTATATATAAAATGCACAAGAATACTTCTAAGATTCTTTTGGCCAAAATAAAATTTTATAATGTTTGTAAATCTAGAAAAGGGAAAATGATTTATTTTACACCTTATGACTTATTTAAATACGTAAATATTTGGTTTGATTTGGAACATCTTCTTTAATCTGTTTATGCTTCACTTAAAATACTATTGTTTCAGCTTTACAGTTTACTTTTGACTACATTATGTTAGACATTTAATCTTTTTTTTGTAGTGCCACAGACACAAGAAAGAATACAGATATATATTTTTTCTATTTGGTATTTTAAAACCTCACCCTCATGTTTTGCAAGATAAATACTCTAAGTGCCTTCATGTTTACCTTTATTTTTGCCCTTAGGGAATACGTATTAAACATATTATATAGGTAGCCCAGGTGCTACTGTTTCTAAATTATAGGTTAGAAAACAGAGATGTTGACTCACTCAAGGTCAACTGCATATTTATTGAATGAGAATTAGATATTATATCTCCTCACTTCTAGACTAGTATACATTTCCCTGTGCCTCACTGATTTTCCAGTGTAATATAGACCCCACCCAACTGAATGGAAGCATGCAGACCCCTGACGTGAATTACATCTGGTTAAATTGGTCAATCATTGTCTGATTGGCCTCAATGAATATAGCATTACATGATATTTTATGTTGATTTCCCCTGCTACTGTTTTCTTATAATATTTCCCATTTTGTCAGCCTCTGTATGGATATGCTTTTCATTTGTGAATGTCTAATTATCATGCCTTCATGTTGGATGGAAGACTGATTAGCATGGATTAATTAAGGTAATGAAATAATTATACTTACTATAATATAACTATATAGTAACCATATTAACGTGGCCTAATTATCTAGTGGTTATGAGCATGCGCTTCGGAGGGCTGATTGAAGTGGGTTTGAATTTGACCTTCAGTACTCACTAATAATGTGTGCTTTTGCAAGTTACTTAATCTCTTTGAGCCTTAGTTTTCTCAACAATAAAGAGGAGATAATAGTCCTTACAGAGTTTATTTTTTAATAGATAAAATTACATAACTGTCTTTTGCAGTCATGCATTGCTTAACAATGGAAATGCATTCTGAGAAATGCGTTGTTAGGCTTTTTCATTGTGCGAACATCATAGAGTGTACTTACACAAACCTAGATGGTATAGCCTATAACACACATAGGCTATATTGTACTAATTTTATGGGACCACTGTCGTATATGCGGTCCGTCCTTGACCGAAATGTTGTTATGTGGCTCATGACTGTATTTTACACATGATGAAAGCTCCATAATTATTATTATTACTTTTATTGCCCTGGCCACAAGGGTGTGTACATATCAAATGATGAGCCAGTCATGCCCCCTTAATGCCATAGTGTTAGGGGATGGGACAAGTAATGTAAGTTTGGTCATTTAGAGTCCTTCCCTGGGGATTTATTGAACTCATGATGAATAACAGAGCTGGTCTTGGAGAATGATGCTGCATACAACAAGACAGAAACAAGAGTAAGCAACATAACCTTGATGGTGTTTGGGTTGCAGAATCCAGAGGTCCCTGGGACTGGCTCTCCCTCAGTCTTTTCTATAGTTTTTGTTTGTGGGTCAATAAATTTCCCTTAATTAGGTTAGTTTGATTTGGGTTTCTGTGACCCACTAATGAAATCCAATAATACAACATCTTAAGAAACACATTTTTCATCCTTTAGTTAACATTTATTGCTCCCAACAGTGTCCTATTACTTGTTTATTTACATGGTTATTTTCTTCCTTCCTGTTACTAAAATGTAAGCTCCTTTTGGACAAGAACTTGTAACATTTTTCCTTCCGGAAAATCTCTACCACCTAGTAGGCACTCAGTAAATATTGGGTGAGTAAATGGATGAAGAGAGAAAGAAAGGAATAGTCTTTTTAAAAAAATGCTCACTAATCAACATTGCATCCATATCCTTTCCGGAATAGAGTAGGTAAGACATGAATTTAACATTTACTGAGAACTTAACGTGGAGCCAGTCATTGTGTTAGATATTGTATACCTTTTGAGGTCATTAGTGTTATCCCCATCTTACAAATGAGCATATGAAGAAGCAGTGAGATAAAGTCATGGTGGTGGATTCTGTAATGCCCTGTCCAGATCAGCCGTTGAGAGCTAGCTGCTCCCACTGCTGCTTGGAGTGCTGCCAGCAACCAGCCCTCACATGTGAAACGTCCCCCTTTCCCCCCAAGGTTGCCTCAGCTGAAGAGAGTACCGGGATCCGAACCCGGGTGAGGCCTTTCTTTACACTGTATCACAACGCAGCTTCCCCTTTGTCCAATTCAACTTCCTTCCTACCGCTTTCCTATGCCCTGATGTCAGATCCTTCATTAATAGACCAGTCTGCTTCCCAGGGAAACTGACCTGCCATGGTAACTTCCGAAGATCCCTACCCCAGCTAGTGACGAGGCCTCTCTGAGGAGGCAAAGTGGGCTGAGACTCATCAGAGCTGGGAGAGGTATAGCTCCTAAGTATGAGCAGAGAAAGAGCTCGGCATTTTCTGTGGTCTTAAAGATGACCATTGTAGCCGGAACACGGGGAGCTAGGAGGAGAGAAGCTTGAGAGGGCGGCAGACACAGACCATGCAGGTCCTTGGAAGCCATGCAAAGAAGCTGGACTTCTATTTTCAATTATTTCTAGAACCCTTCTTTCTGTTGATGAACCAGAATTTGCCTTCCCTGTCTTGGCTACAGTATGCCCTTTACGGCCCATTTCTGCCCTATGAAATTGTACTTGAATTTAATTTTTCTTTCAGAATGCTGTTCATAGACCTTTTCATTCTTAACCTTCTCACTGGCTTCCTATTATAATTATAGGCTCAAAAAGCAGTTGTTTTCTGGGGAAAGGATATTTTGAGCTATTGGTTGTGACTTAGTCAATTGCGTGTGGTTAAAAAGAAAAATCTCTTTATCCATTAAAATGGCTCGAGTTTCAGTCGCTATGATTCAAAGGCAATGGAGAAGATTTCCTAGAGTTTCATGTGATTATGAAAACCTTTTCAGACATTTTAAGTGATTATGGTTTATACCACATTGATTTACAATTAGGGGTCATTCAAGTGACACTTAGAATTCAATAACTTCTGGATCACAGAGAGGCACAGATGGGCACCATGCCATCTTTGTGTTTGATAACTGGTGGTGTGTGTGCATGTGTGTGTATGTGTGTGTGCATACATGCTAAATTATTTTGGTATATTGTTTGGAGAAAAGTCTAAATGCTAAGGGTTTTCATTTATTTTGGGCAAGTGTCAGTGCTTAGGGAAAGAAACTTAGTATCTGAAATCTGGGCAATGCAGAGAAAAATGGATCATAAACGTGTTGCAGGCTTTATTCTCTTGCATTATTTTTTTCCCAGTGCTTCCTGACAGCCTAGAACAGTCATTCTCACTTTTGACTGCCTATAAAAATCACCTGTGGCGCTTTTTAGATCTCAGCACCTCTGGGCAGATATTCTAACTCTGTAGGTGGAGTCCAGATGGTTATTTTTTGCTCTGGTGGTTGTGGTTACTCTTCTCAACGTCTACCCATGATTCTGTTGGACAGCTAGGGTTGAGAGGCATTGATCTGTTATAAGGTCCAAAAGGAAGCGGTCTGGATTGAGGATATTTCTTACTTTGTCTACTGCCACATCAACTTTCAAAAATTCCTGGCGTGCATATTCTTGTTTCTAAAAGAACAGAGTTATTTACACCTAGAGTTATACAGCAGCATTCATCGATGATGCTTTCGCATCTTCACTTTCTTTGAGCTTCTGCTTAGAACTAAAGACATGTTAAAGAGTGTAAGGGGGTTCCATGCCTCTCTATGTGTGTGCATGCATGACAGAGAGAAGAAAACACAAAAGAGAAGCAATACTGGTGAATGTAATTTAAAAATATAGTAGAACTTTGATAGGTACTCTATATGCCAGTACTTTATTAACTCTCCAAATTAATGTATATTACCAGAGCATGTAATTTTCACTCATAACACAGTAAAGCAAAGCTTCTCCTTTTGAGTGATGTACTGTTGTTGCAGACTCTAAGAGATGACTTCACATAGAATATGAATGAATGGGATTCCCTAGAGTTGTACGATGCAGCACTTGCTTTGGGCCCAAGGAAGAAGGCCTTTGAGCAGTGGTTTTCAACCAGGGGTGATTTCGCTTTTCAGGGCACATTTGGTAATATCTGGAGATATCTTTGGTTGTCACAACTGGGGAGGAGATGAGGGAGTGTTGCTACTAATGCCAGTCGTAGAAGTTGAGGATCTCCAGCTTAGAGATTATACTAGCTATCCTGCCCCCATAAAATTCTCACATAAATTTGGAGGTAAGGGCAGGAACTTTCTCTATCTTTTTGGTGTTGCATTCCCTATGCCTAGAACAGTGCTTGGCACATGGTAGTTGCACAATATATTTTTTGGATGACTGAATGAATGAATGATTTGAACTAGACAGCCTTGTGTTGCCAGCCCGGGAATGTAGGCAAAAATGATCTGCATTAGGAAGGAGAAGTGAGTCCTGCCTATTTTTGTGGTTGTCCTTACTTGGAAATTCCAATTCGAGAGGGGACCTAATACGTAGGTGATTAAAGACGTCTCTGTGGATTTTCCATGGTGCCTGCCATTCTCTAATTCGTTATTCCTCAAAGTTTTGTCCACCTGGGGAGCTTAGTGGGTTAAGGCTTCGTATCACCTGTGGTATGGGAACATTAGCTTTGATTAGTTCAGTATTTCCCAAATTATGGGATGAATACCACTGATGGGATCATAGGTAATCTAAGATTAAATATAATTAAGTAATAGACTGATATAAAGCAAACATTTTTCCTTTTAGTCCTCCTTTAGTACTTCAGATTATGTCAAAGGCTAGTTTTGTGCTAGCATGATTTTACACAATTTTAACACTTTCTACCATTTATTTTTCATAAAGAGAGAGCAGACTTCAAAATGAGAGGTTCAACTGATCACAATGTCTATTTAGAATTTAATTGTTTAGGTTTCAGTGTATTTATTTTTTTATAATTTTTTTTCTTGTGAGGAAGATTAGCCCTGAGCTAACCTCCGTTGCCAACAATCCTCTTTTTTCCTGAGGAAGACTGGCCCTGAACTAACATCCATGCCCATCTTCCTCTGTTTTATATGTGGGACACCTGCCACAGCACGGCTTGATAAGTGGTGCGTGTGCCTGTGCCCGGGATCTGAACCTGCAAACCCCCAGCCGTGGAAGCGGAGCATGCAAACTTAACCACTATGCCACTGGGCTGGCCCCTCAGTGTACTTATTTTTATGTAAAGTGGTGCTGATTTCCCTTTTAGAGTAGTGAGAAAACCTATTATCTTAAGAAAATTTAATCTAAGTAGAAAAGCAGATGAATTAAAAATAAGTGCGAGTAATGCATGGATATGAAAAAAACCATGAATGTGTCATTTGAATGGATTGAAAAACACTGAATTTGTTTATTTTATTAATGTATTGTTTCACTTTGAAGAAGATGGAATCTGGGGGAACACCAGCCTGGGTGGTGCTGAAAGAGGCAGCACTTGCGGGGATGTGTTTATACCTCTGTGGGGGCCACTTGGGAGATGATGATGGATGCTGGAAGAGGGCAGCCCCAAAAGGAGGCGGCAAGCCCTGAAATGACATGTGGGGCCCTTTTTAAAGGCCAAGTGCCTCAACTTAAAATGTTCACTTCCGCCCACATGGCTGTCTGTCCAGGCAGCATTGTGAGAGTAAGAGGGAGTATTGTTTCAAGGGGGAAATCAGTCATGCCCTTATGAATCATGGAGTTATGAATCATGCGTCACAGGTTCTCTCAGTCAGTAGGACCTCAGTGGTCCTTTCATTCAGCCATTCTTTTGGGTCTTGAAGGCCTTTGCGTTACCATCCCAGTACGTGGTCGTCGACCTCTACTTTCACTCCTCTAATGAGATGTCTCCTTCTTGAGGCTTCCAAGTCCATATTTGTATAACTCTAAATCTGGAGTTATGTTTCTGTAAGCCTCAAATCTCTCTCCCAGGAATTTTCATTTGTTTTTCCCAATTCTGCCCTGTGGGTCCATAGAAAGCAAAATCTAATCCCTTTTCTGGGACCTTCAGATGTTATGTCACACTTGAGTCATCTGTTTTCCAGGGAAACATCCCCAGCTCCTTCAACTTTTCTTTCCATGAGAGAGTGTCAGTCCCTCCTCCCATCTTGGGAGCGTCCCTCTGAATAAGATGTTTGTCTGAATCAACTTTAAACTGAAGCATCCAGACCTAGATAAAATTTTCCAGGTATTCTTTGAGTGGAATAAAGTAAAGTGAGACAATCACATCCTTTATTCTAGATACCGTACTTGTTAACTGTATCTTAGGATTACCAACTTTTTGACAATTTCATCACATTGTTCGTTAACTAAGTCTCCTTTAAAAAAATACTACAGGGCCGGCCCGTGGCTTAGCGGTTAAGTGCGCACATTCTGCTACTGGCGGCCCGGGTTCGGATCCCCGGTGCGCACCGACGCACAGCTTCTCCGGCCATGCTGAGGCCGCGTCCCACATACAGCAACTAGAAGGATGTGCAATTATGACATACAACTGTCTACTGGGGCTTTGGGGGAAAAAAATAAATAAAATTATAAAAAAAATAAATAAATAGTACAATTAAGCCACACCTTCTTTATTTTAAGCTTATGTTCACCTCTTGCTAATCAAAATACGTGTGATGTGCCTGTTGTGTGTGTGTGGGCAGGGGAAGGAGATAGGAATTGTAGGGAAATATGAGTCAACTCTTAAGTACTAGAGAAGCTGGAAATTTGAGACATGAAATATCTGACACCAAGTTCAAGCTGAGGAGCAAAGCATTGGTTTTATTTTTCCTTAGTCTGTTTCAAGGGAGTATTTCTCCAAGTTTGGTCCCTGAACCATTTCTGTCGGCAGCATCTGATCAGAGAGGCCTGGCCTGAATATCTCATCTTGCTATCACATCTGCCATTGCTTGCTGTTGCTTTGCCCTGTTCAATTTCTATTCATAGCTCTTATCACTACCAAGCATTTTATATATTTTTATTTATGTATTAAAACACTCTATGAAAGCAGAGACTTTGTTTTTTTTACCACTGTATCCACAGCACCTAGAACACAGCTTAATGTGACTTGAGGCGTTAATTACATATGCAGATTCCTGGGCTCCACTCTGGACCTGCTGAATTAGATTTTCTGCGGCAGTGGGGCCTAGGACTTTAGTGATTCAGCTAAAATTTTAGCGTGACTTTTTTTTCATAAGTACACACAATGTTCAGTACAGCAAAAACTGAAAATCGAGGATAAAGAGTGAATTTTTGAAATATCAAAAAATGGCCATCCTCCTTTTCATTCTTAAAAGAAGACAGAAGTCTGCATCAAAGCATTAGAATAGAATCATTTCTGTCTTAAATTTTTAGTCATTTTCATATTACTCATCAATCGAGGATCACTACCTCTTAAACTATAATGTTTCCTATAATGCAGGTTTGTTATTTAAAGAGATAAAAGGAACTTAGTAAAATCCTGTTTTGACTATGATGCCGCCATAGCTTGAGGATTCACTCCACTTCCTAAATCACATTCCCGGGACAGTGTGACAGCAAATATCTATACATATATGGGTACTTGCAGACCACTGTAGCTTTCCAAACAAGACCCAGGCAGATCATTTTTAAAAGTTACCTCATTTAAAAGTTACCTCACAAACTACAGCAGGGCTGCAGTTTGTGAAACTTGTTCAAAATGCTCTTCTCAGAAATTAAACAGGTAAGGATGGTGAAAAGAAAAGGTCTATATCAAGGCTTTCCACAGAAGGAGAAATTCTTATTTTCCTGTAAACTTCATCGGTAATAAAATAAGGGAGAAGAGCAATAAGAAACAAACAAGATTAGGAAAGCCAAATGGTTTTTAAATGAGATTATTTTTCTCAGACCTTTCCATGAGGCGTCACAGCTCTGCAGCCACCAGCTTGCTGGGAATCAGCCTGGTTTTTGACAGTTTGAGAAGCCATCCTGTCTGCTCCATTTTTTGCTTATTAAATTAATCGCACTTAATTTGTTTTTCAGAAGTAAATGAGAGTCTTCTGAACGATGAGCTAAGCTGTTAAATCCCACAATGGTTTGGTCACTCAGTTCTGCGTCCCAGCTAGCTGGACGGCACACACCCGTGTTCTTACCTTTGATCATTGTACAAAAAGAAGGTCCAATATTGCATAATACAAATGTAATGAAACAAAATTGCATGCAAAAATTACTCATGCAGCTATCCACTGACACATTGTCTGCTTAGCATGATGTTTATTTAATTTTTATCTCCAAGTAAACTATTGGGTCTTAATAAAAGCAAGGAAGGAAGAAGAGAGGGAGGAGGAAGGAGGGAGGGAAGGAAAAAGAGAGAGAAGAAGAGGACAGAGAGAGACAGAAAGGAAGAAACTTCTCACATCCAGAAAATGGTATTATTTTTCCCTCATGAAGCATCATGGAAGGCCAGTTGGCTGCTAAAATTAAGTATTGAACTGAGTTTAAGAAATCATATTCCATCCTTGAATTTCATATTCACTGCCTGTGTGCCCTCAAAAGGTCACACATTTATTAAGATTTCTTGCTTGTAAAATATATGAATTGGAGCTGAATGACACTGAAGCAACATTCCAGCCTTAAAAACTGTTTGGCTCTGATTTTGAATGTATCTGTCAAATTTGAAACACAAAGTCTAGAATAAGTATTAAAAAATATAAACCACAAAGTTAAGGATAGGCTCTAAAAGGGCTAAATCAGTATTTATTAGGTTAAATAAATTTTGAATAAAATGATAATAATTGTGAAGTACAATTATTGCTGGACTATAATTCAGTCTTTAATATTTTAGTAAAAAGAATTTGAAATTTCTTTTTTCTCAATTTCTCAATTTCTAATTGAGAAATCTTCTCAATAACTTCTTTAAGTCAATAATTTAGTTCGAGAGTTTTAATAGCTTGAGTATATTCAGGGCCAAGATCTAAAATAGTTAGAGAGCAGGAATCACACATTTAAATGCTAAAGGGTGAGGTATCAGGAGAGGCGTAAGATGATAGGGAGTGGTGGGGACTGGTGCACTGGAGGATATAGCCTGTTCTAAAACTGGAAGGCTCTGCTCGGCTCTGGAAGACCATTGCCATGTGCTAAAGCAGGACTAGTCTTGTCAGACTTTATATGTTTTTAAGGAAAGGACAGAAATCTGAATTTTAATGTTAAAATTCCTAATGTTTAAGAAATGGAAGCTAATTCCAGCCTTCAAAAAAGTCACTGTGCAAGCTAAACAAAACACCTGTGAGCAGTTTTGTCCCCTTTGATTCTAGGGTTTCTGGAGTTGCCTTCTACCCATTCAACTACCAGGTGAACTACTATCTGTTGTCAATCCTTAATGACAGTTTTTTAATGATCTCTTTTAGATATTTAATGAGTATTCTTCCCTGTAGAATTCAGAATGGCCCTGAAACATGAAGACATATAATATTCAGTCCAAAATGCTGTGCAAAATGAGGGAAATTTGGAGAGTAGATTCTTCTGTAGATTTCACTACTAAACCAGTTGCATCCAAGTAGAATCCAGATTCCCCAGCTCTTGAACTCCTCTGGAATGGAAATAAGCTGCTCCATTGACCCGCTTCTGTCCACTCTAGTGCCCAGAGACTCATAGTGATTCATCAGATGAACTCTTTTCCATCTGAAAGAGCTAATTCAGTTTCATCCCGCCGGGTGGTATTGATGCCTTAAGAGGTTATGGCTCTTGGAGTAGTTAATGAAAAAAAAAATGCAATGGATTTGCTGGACATTTAACTGAAAATTTCTCCTTTATACCATGATGGTTCTGAATTTCACCAACTACTTCTTTGTACCATTGTGGCATGTTTCTTGCTTGTTATTTTGTTTTCTTTAAGAAAGAATAACGTTAGAAAACGGAAATATTCATTTGTTACTGGAAACTTACAGTGATGGGATGTGCTACAGAAGACATCATAAGAGGTCCCTTGTTTCTACTTGAATTTGTCATTGCTCCAAATCACTCATTTATCTACATATCTGTTTCTATATCCAGCTAAGATTTATTCAAATAATTGATTTATTAAATCAGTTTTCTCAAAGACAAGAATTAATTACATTTTTGATTTATGCATGTATTTGCTTTTGTGTATCTTACTTTTAGATTTTTATGATTCTTGAACATAAAGAACATTCACCATATCTGTGTTGGCTTAGTGGATGTTGAAAGAGTGATTTTAATGATGCCACATGTTTTTACGCTGTTCTTAGCTACACACAGTTGTGTAAGCTATGCTTTTTGAATATATCCACGTGCAGTGCCAGTTGGGGGTAGTGCAAAGTGCCAATATTGATTTGAAAAGAATGACCTTTTCTTGTGTGTTCCTTTCTAGTTATTGGCTTATCTAAGATGGATAGTATCAATAGGCTGCAATGTCACTGTCTTAAGACAGATTTGCAGAAATGCCCTGCAATTTTTTGTTCTAGTTTATTTCTTCCTTGGGTGCTTTGCTCTGGCTCTGTCATTCAGACCTTACTATAAGGATAACCAATTAGTAGTTAAATGAACTGAATGAGTCTTTTTATGTACTCTATTCAAATGACACTAAACTCATTGCCACATGAATAGGACAAATGAATTATTTCTTTATGCACTTTGAAAACAAGCCCGCACAGTAAATGATACCATTCATAACCCCTGCCTTTATTGCTCTTTCCTACACCTGGGGAATCATTCTGAAAGTGAACTTGTAGAGCTCATATTTGTATTCCAGTAGAAATAAGAACTTAGTAGTAATAAGACTGTGTAGTTTTTTGAATAAACAAATAACTTAGAAAGGGAGAGGTAGTTTTGAAAACAATACTCTGAATGAACAACAGTGAGAATACTTGCTGGCAGTTTGCTTCTGTAATAACTCAGGACTGTCAAACTAACAAAATCGCCCCTGACCTGTATCATTTATGCATGGTATGGATGTATGTTGAGGACCTACTATGTGCCGTACATTAAGATTGCAGAGGTAAATTCTCATTTCCTGTCTTTGAGATACTCAGAATTTGGAGCTGTTTGGAAAGTTCCAAGTCAATGCTCATTATCTAACTCTCAGAATGAGTGATCCTTGGTCTTTTAACAAAGGACATTTTGATTAATAAAACAGTCTTGGGGTTGTAGGAAAAATATGTCATTCTGGAAAACAAAGACCTTCTGTCTTTTTTCATAATGGATTGTTTGCATAAAAGACCAGAGTGCTAAGTGAATTAGACATCTATAACTCTGTGTAAACATTCCTTTCCAGTCATTGCTTCCTGGTTCATAATCCTGACCATTTGGAAAGGCCTTTAGTTTGGGTATTAGGAAAGAACTACAAGTAAGATATAGCCTTCAGCAGCAGTTATTTTGTAAATTTGCTACTAATGACATTATACCATGTAATGGAAGCATCAGACCTGTCTAATGTTCATTGCTTCTATTGCTGCTGCTATTACTACTACGACAGCCATTTACTAGGCACATTTACCATGTACCAGGCACTGTGTTTCTCTCTTATTTGCATAATATACCTTATTTAATTGAGAGGTGGTTTGGCCAAGAAGCTGGGAGAGTTGGCTCTGGGAACGAACTGCTGAGGTTTTTGTTCTGGCTCCCATACTTGCCAGTTGTGTGAACTTGGCAAATTGCTTAACATTTCTGTTTCTCAATTACCTCATCTGTAAAATAGAGACAATGGGAATATTTGCCTGATAGAATGTTATGAGATTAAACCAGATGATACACACTGAGTGCTTGGAACACATAGTAAGTGTTCAATGAAATTTGCTATAACATTTTTATAGTATACTCAATTAACGTTTGCTATGATATTTTTATATCACTTACTGATCACCATAACTCAAAAGAGTTGTGCTTTCTCATTATCTTCATTTTATAGATAAGAAATTGAGGTTCACGCTAACTTCTTCAGTCAAAAATCAATGAGTTTCTGAGTTGAAATGCAAACTCTGATTGATCTGATCCAAAAGCCCAGGCAGAGGATGATATGTGGAGGGAAGAGGGTAGGCTTGCACCTGAAAGGTTTCTAGAATTCCATACAATAATATATTATCCTTACATTCATTCAAAACCTGTGTGTGGGAGGTAAGGGGAATGTAATACCAAAATCTTTTATGTATTCACAGTGAAGCAAAGGATTTAATGAGGTGGAATTTTAAGGTTTTTAAAACGTGATGGTTACTATAAGGTGGGAGTGTAATAGAAAAGTGGGAGTAGAATAGAAAGTGAGGTGGTAAATTTGGATAAATACTCTAGGAGACTCCTGGAATGGAAGAGATTTCTCCTTAGTGTTCAAAGTTCTTGAAACCTCTTGAAGCTTGGTCAAAATAACAAGCCTTCTAAGGAAAAAAAACAAAGAATTCCATGCAGAGAGAAAGAAATGGTACCAGTGGGTATTTAAAGGGGAGTGGTGGTTTTAGGTCTGTGCAACTTGTCTACCAGGAGTCGATCATATTCTTAGAGGTGGTTGTGAAAAGGTCTATAAAATGTGGTAAGGTTGGTAAATATGGCCAACTTTGTTGTGCAGTATCCTTGGTTAAGCATAAATGCTTAGGGAAAGATTCTTTTTTCTTGCATTTAGAAGAATTATGAAGCTTAGTCAGGACTTGGTACTAGGAGCTGGGGCAGCAACAGAAGCCACAGACTCATTTCAAGCCTCGGTTCCTTTGGACCTACAGGGGCACTGATATGCACCTGCAGCAGTGACATCAGTGAATGGCAGATAAGGACATATATTTACCGATGGCAATTCTAGGATTTCTATATAGAAGAGGTTCAATGTCGGCAGCCTGATGAGAAGGGGACTAGGTGGTGACCTTGAAACTCTATCTGCATGCCTTGAAACTCTATCTGTATGGCAGGCATGCTGTTTTTACTTAGATTGTAAGTTTTTTTGGGATGTCTTGGAGTTGATGGAAATTATGGAGGAATTAACCCCTTTCCCTGAGGTAAGAGTTGGCATCACATCTGCTCTTTCTTTATTTGTAAAAATGTTAAGTTCTGGCTTTGGTGCCAGTGACATCAGGATAGGGGCTTCCTTTATGGTGTAGGGGTGGAAAAGTTTCCCTTCTTCCCTTCTAGGTTCTTTGGCTGGTCTAGTAGTTAAATTGACATCAGACAGTTTAACAGGAGAAAAACAAATTTAATTTTGTATGTATGGGAGCCCCATAAAAAATATGAGACTCACAGGCAGTCCAGGCAATTGAGGCTTAAATATCATCCTGAGGTAAGGAGAAGGGAGTAGGGGTCTGGGGCTTCAAAGGGGAGGAAGACAATTCACAAGAAGATGAGAATAGCAAGTGTTGCCCTGCCATGCAGATAAGTTTTTCTGATATAAAAAGTTATTTCTGATAATAGCTCTCTCTTCCTGGTACAGGCCCCCTATCTAAATTCTCTTAGGCAGTTAAAGGAGAGGCAAGAAGCTTTTCCTGAGTCTGCTGGGTCATAATTGCCTTCAGCTCAAAACAATTCACATGCCAAAATGCTACATTTTTGGGGTGACATATGCAGCTCCCCCTCAGTGGCAACCTGTCCGACAGAGATTGTGTGGGTTTCCTGAATCAAGAAGTTAGGATGAGATAAAGTTTGATTTTCATTTAGAACAAATAAGGTAAGAGCAAATGGAATAGTCCTTGAACACATGTGAGCACAGTGTGGCTTCTTGAGCCTATCAGGGATGGGGATGGAGGTTCTCTAAATCAGCGAGGCAACACTTCCAGAGTTTTAGGACACTCTAAAATACAGTTATTTACACTTTGTATCATAAGAGGACTAGTTATTAAAACAATAGTTATTACTCAAAGCTGTTCTCTGATTATCTTAGGGTACAGTGCTATAGAATAAATATTTGTGTCCCCCGAAAGTACATACTTTGAAGCTTAATCCCCAATGTGATGGAACTTGGAGGTAGGACCTTTAGGAGGTGATTAGGTCATGAGAGTGGAGCTTTCATGAATGAGATTAGTGCCTTTCTTTATAAAAGAAACCCCAGAGAGCTCTCTTACCCCTTCTGCCATGTGAGACACAGCAAGAAGACAACCGGCTATGAACCAGGAAGCGTGATCTCACTAGACACCTAATCTGCTCATGACTTGATCTTGAACTGCCTAGCCTCCAGAACTGTGAGAAATAAATTTCCTTTGTTTATAAGCCACCCAGTCTATGGTACTCTGTTATAGCAGCCTGGATAGACTAAGACATCCAGGAAATCATCTCACCTTCCTCCTACTTGAAATTCTAGGAATTGAATTTGGAAGCTGGCTGATTATATGTCATGTGTCAGCACCTCCATAGCATTTAATTTTTTAAATTAAATAATTTATTCTGCATAATTTGTCTTCATTACTTTTCATATTGGTGAATCTAGTTCCTTGCACTCTTTTGTTATTTCCAGGATGTATTTTATCTTTCACAATGGTAAGAACCCTATGCTCTATTTACTTTGTGCTCCTTCATTGTATACAGCGGGATTTAAATAAATGCCTATTGAGTAATTGAACAAATAAGTGATACCATTTTTGTTAAGGCAGGTTTACTTGGCGGCAAGATCTCTTTTCAAAATTATGCTAAGAAGCAGCATCTTGCCATAATTTCCCTGTGGCACCGAATGTAATGAGAATTTATTTCCTTGCCCTGCTAGCAACTTCCTTTGCGTAAGATCCAAATTAATCACCATGAGGTGGTTTACGCCTTAGGGTGGGTTGGGATTATTCATTTTCCTCTGTTTTATGTTCATATTTTAGTTCCTATTTACTTCTCCTTAATTGCATTCACTTCCTAAGAAATTTTAGTATTGAAAAGTTTCTAGTGGCTGATGTTACCTTAAAATTATGAGAATTTTTAATTATTTTGTAAGAAGAAAATTCAAGCTAAAAGCATAATCTGTAAAATTTCCTCTTTTGAGCCTCTAGAATCACCTTATACATAATAGCTCATGATCTTCACTGATTTAATATTAACACCTAATTAAACCCTTCTGTGCACCTCAAAGGCAAGGCAAGATTCATGTGGATTTTCTCCATTACATTGTCCTATAAAACTCAAGAAAAAGGCTAAGTATTATATAGATTTTTGGCCACAACTATCCTCCCTATTCTTTAGGAAGTATTTTGTTAACAAAATAGATTTAAAATGTGAACTATTTCCAAGAAACAATTAAAAGCAAATTGAGTACATTTTCTTGAAAGAGAAAATACAGCAATTATCATAGAAATGCATTTGCCTTGATATTGTCATTTTTAGCCATGAGTTTGATCAAAATGGTATGTCTTTCCTGTGAAAAACCTTGCTTTGGTTTTATATCACAGCTGGTAGTTTATTCAATTCATATTTGTTGTCAGTATCACGTTTTCTATTTATTCTTACTCTGAACATGTTTTGCCCTAACGTGTTCAGCAGATATAATCCTTTGCGAGAAAAAGGCAGTAGATTTCTCAAGCTTCTCTATTATATTTGTTTCAAACAGTGAGTAAAAATAATTTGGAATAATAAAGTATAAGATTTTCTAGAAGTTATAGCAGTGACATGGAAAGTATATTCAGAAATGATGACTAGCTTATGTTCTCAGGACTTATTTTGGATTTAATTCCATAATTAATGGCATTGTTAATACAGGTTCCTTTTATTTTACCTCAAGATTATTATACATCCTATAAATGTATGTTGCAAAATTTAGTAATTATGTCCTCAGAGGCAGCTATAAATCTTATAGTTTTATTTAGCACACAGAAAACAATTAAAAGACAACCTGGAATGAGACAGATTTGGATTTAAATCCTGTGCCCATTATTAGGAGTTAGTTTTAGGAAACAATTCACTCTACCCCTCTTCTAAAGTTCTAGAACATAGGGTATAAAGACAAAGAGCTGATTCAGATGGTGGCCTAAATATTAGCTTAATTTAGACTTCTATAGTAATGATGAGCGTTAAAAAGATGTTGAGTGAGACTTTGTATTTTTGTTGTTGTTGTTGCTCCCAAATTGTTAAGTAGAGCTCACAGCTGACAACAGAGAAAGAAATAAAATCTTAGGGCCAGAATCTTTCCTCAGAGTTGAAAGAGGCAGCCAAATTTCCCCAGCCATTGCCTCAGCTGCCCACCTTGAGCATAGAAAGATTTGGGGGCAGGAAGGTGAGAGTGGCTCTTTAAAATATTTAAGCTTTGTGGAATGTGCATCGTTTATGATAAGGGGGGATTCCCTCTATAGCCGTTTTTCCCTTTGCAAAGCCAAGAGAAGAGGTCCAGTTTAATCACTCGTGCAGATTGATGTGCCTGAAGCACGGGAGACTGGCAATATGTTCTTTCTGTGGTTATCTGAATCGGGGATGGACTTCCTGATCTCTTCCTGTGCCAGTGTGAGCAGGGCAGGAGAAAATTGGGGAGAGATGGTAGGGTGGGCCAGTAGAGCAGCCCAGACTTTCACCGTTGGGCCCAGCAGGAGTGCATGAATGTTCTAGAGATCAGAGAGACCTGGTATTAAGTAGTGGGGCTTGAGCTGCCTTGCTGGAACCTCGGCTGAAGGGGGGTTGCTGAGAGCACAGTGACACCAGCAGCGAGAGGCTCTGGGGTCTGCAGGTAGGGGTGGAAGCCGTGTGGGGGTGGAAGTGCCTGGGACCTGCGCAGGAGCTGACCCAACAGAAGATCCAGGTGAGATGGTTACAATTTCAAGATGCTAGAGCGAGAGGAGGAATACAAGGAGAGACCACATTCCTCTCCTCATCTCAGCTCCTTCTAGCCCTAGTTCTTTGGCCAGAAATGGGGAAGGAGAGAGCGTTTTGAAGCAGCCTGAGTTTTAGTGATAAAAAGTGACTTGAGGCTTATGGCATGACAAGATTCTATAGAGTGATGGGAAAGGAGAATTTGGCAAAAATAGTGTTGAAAGCAGTGTTTGATGAAAAGAATGAAATCATTTCAGGCTAATGTTCCAACCAAGGTGAGGATCCTTGGTAAACTAATTACAGCCGGATTGGAGAACTCCGTGAGGCCTCCTGTTTTATTTTCCCTGAATGTAGACCCTCTTGCCCACTGATTATTTCTAGGCACTCATAGGCAGAGAGGTTGACAGGGAGATTATAGAAACCTGCTTGATATATTTACCACAAGGGAAATTCTTGTGAGATGAAATGAAGGGATTTTGTGAGGGTGGAGAAAAACTGTCAGAAGTTTTTAATTTTGAATGGACATTGGCATAAATAGAGAGCCAGGCATGCAGAGCTGCAACAGCTGATATTTTCTTGCTAAGCTGCGGAAATCAGGAAACGTGTAATATGATTATCTGAGAAATAGATTCAGAGGAGCAATGGAGAAAGGAAAGGAAAATCAAAGTGAGCATTGATGAATGTGAGTAAGAGCATTGTGTGCGAGGAAGCATCGTATTCTTCCTTTTAATATGCATGCTGTGTTTGAAGCACTCTTATGAAAAGTCATCTTTCATGTTAAGTGGAGATCATGTTTTTGTGAAATTTCTGTTTGGTAGTCATATCTCTAGCTATTAAAAATCACATTGTGATAAAGCACTGTTTTGATACGTGCTGACTGTGAAGTCATATGGTAGACATTTGCTGCAGTGTAGCAGGATTTCAACAGAACTGGATAAATGAAATTTTTATATTCCTAAATAACATGCATATAAATAGTTTTACCAGTTGCTATGAATACAGGGAATTCTTATATTCATTAATTACTTTAAAATTTTCATTGTTTTTGTGCTTTACCATGATATTGCTACTGTTATTTAAAACATATTTCATTTGTACAAACACATGTAGCAATGCCAAAAATATTGGGGGAATTATCTATCCTTTTGAAAATCTCAGGGTGTATCTACCCTGGTTGTTGTAATTGTTGTTTTATTTCTCTCATTACCTTGTTCTTTGTGAAATTTGCACAGACTCTCTTGTACTCTTTCAAGTGTTAGGGGTAGTGACAGACATATTTCCAATTCATAATTTTGTTTTTATTCCTATCGATACACAATTCATTGTCATTTCTGAATGAACTTTATGTTCTTCCAAGTCTTAGGTTTAGTAATAGATATGTTTCTCATTCATAAATTTCAAGCCTTCTTTCATTTCCTTTTTCCTCTTTCTTTCTCAGAAATATTTCAAGAACGCAAGCTCCTTTCATTGCAAGATACTATGTTTTGGTTCTCTGGAAATAGGAAGGTGAATTAGACATAGAATCTTCCCTCAGGTACCTTATATCGTAAGTTAGTGCCTTAGCCAGGACACTTTTCAATTGCGAGAAGCCTAAGAGAAAAGAGAATGTTAGGTCTCATAACTAGAAAGGCTATAGAGTTGTTCACATTGTGGAAAAGAAGTTAGAAGATCAGGCAAGAGTTTACGTTTAAAGAGTTCAAAGCAGCAATCAACACATTTTGTGGTATAAGGTCTAAAGATGATCCCTAAGATGACTGACTGCTCAGCTTGCTCTCCCAACTTGACTCATCCTCTCATTCGTTCAATCCTTCATTTACTCAATACTTACTGAACTCCTATAATTGCCCGACATTTGTTGCTGGAGATATGGAGATGAATAAGACAAAGTTCTGCCTTTATGGGAATTATAGTCTAATCTAGGGAGATGATAAACAGCCAAACCAATAAAGAGGTAGTCAAGTGTCAGGTGGTGATATTTCCTATTAAGAAAAGAAAAAGCAGGGACATGGGCCACTATTAAATAGATATGCCAAGGAAGGCCTCTCTGAAGTGGTGACACTGGAGCAGAGGTTTGAACGAAGTATAGCTCTGTGAGTATCTGGGAAGGAGCCACCAAGTGAAGGGAGCAGCAGGTGCAAGGCCTCTAGGAAAGAGGGAGCTTGGCAAATACTCTAGGAATGGTGAGGAGGTTGTAGTAAATTAAGCGCTTTACGGGAGTTTTGTGCATAGTTCAGTCTTTCTGGCATCGCTGAGTGTGCAATAGCTAGAATTTGCTCAGTGGATTTTTCACCACCAAAAAGAGTTTGCGCCTCCTGTGACCACTTTATTGCACCCTCTGAAAGTGGTTAGTTTGCCCCACCCTGGCCAAGAGAGAGCTCCTCATCCAGGAACCTGAATCAATATGTTTTAGTTTAGCAGTCTTTTTTCCACAAGTATTTAAGCTCTTTAATTTCTTGGAGATAATAATCACTCTCAAACTTAATTATTTTCCCCTTAGCCTCTGTTATCTCCTTCAATCTTATTCAGGAGCAAGGTCCTCTGGACCTTTATTGTTTTGCCATTAAGCCTCATCAATATTGCCTTGGAGCTAAATTTAATATATTCACATTCTTCCCTGTCACTTCCCTCTCCCATTTTCTTCTGTGGATGGACAAAATCATATGTTAGGAAATTATCAGATCCATGAGTTTGATTCAAGTTCATATTTTCTGTCATAATAATTTCTTTCAAAAAATTTAGCCATATTGATATGAATGCTTCTTGTTTTTAGATTATAATTTGCATGCCTATGTTTAAACTAGAGGTGGCGGAATGGTAATACACATGGGTGTGTCTCCTAACTTCTCTTATCTATTCTTGCCTATATAGTAGTTTCCCGTACCATACCTAGAGATTTTTCTGAAATACAAATTTGATCACACCACCTTTCTGCTTAAAATTACTTTCCATTCCTCTTTGGGTAAAGACAAAGCTCTTTACATGGTTTACAAAGCTTCAAAAGTATGGACCCGAGTAACTTGTAGGCTCAACTCTGACCAAATTCCCCCTCTCTTAACCAGCTCCCATCCACTGACCTTCTTTTCCTCCCTCGTATTATTCTCCACGGCCTGCTGACCACAGAGCCTTTGCACGTGCTCATCTATCTGTGTCCACTACACTTTCTTCCCTCTTTGCCCAACTAACTCCTGCACATCCTCCTCTATCTCAAGTCAATAGTCACTTCATCAGAGTCATCGTTCTGGGTAGATCGATCTCCTCCTTCTAAAATAGCACCCCTTGCCTCTCTTTCTTGGCGCGTCTCATATTTTCAATTTTGTCTTCATTTGTGTGATTATTTAGTGAATGTTTGTTTACTCCATAAGCTCCGTGGCAATTGGAACAATATCTGTATTTGCTTAGTATTGTGTCCCATGGCTTAGTCCAGGTCTTGGCACATAGTAGGTACTTGATAAATATTTGTGGTGTGACGAAACAAAAATGAATGAGTAAGAATGTGTGTACGAGTGAAAATAAATGAATGAATGTCCATACCAGCTCTGCTCAATAGAACTTTCTTCAATGTTAGAAATGTTCTGCATCTGCACTGTTCACTATGGTAGCCTCTAGCCAAATGTGGCTGTTGAGCACTTGAAGTATAGCTAGTGTGACTGAGAAAGTAAATGTTTAATTCTATTTCATTTTAATTAATTTAAATTTAAATAGCTACATGTGGCTAGTGGCTACCGTGGCGGAAAGAGCAAATCTAGACAATACCGTACCACTTGCAATTTCTGATCCCTGTTAAACATTGTGTACTCACACAAACACACACACATTTTGGGTGATATTCAGACGTATTACTATTTCAATATAAATGGGTTTGCCTAGGTTAAACCATGCTGAAATTAGAACATTCAAAACTATTAAGCCAACTACAGCTGTCTTTACACAAGCAGAATAAATATGCCCACTATTCAGATAAGTTAAATGAGGAAAGAACTGATTTTCAAGTTCATCAATCTTCTAAAGCCAGATACTACACTAGAACTTTCTGGTGCAATCGCTGTTCGGTTTAATATTTTACTCTAGTGCAAGGTAGACACTTATGTTGTAATAGCTCCCTCTCGTTGTAAGTAGCACATGATTTGGTTTTGAATTCCCCTAACATGGTTTTCAAAATTTAAATAGAATAATTTTGACTGTTTTCAGGAGCATCTAAGGCAGCTGCATTTGAAAAATTTCTGCCCACGGTTTGTGAAGTACAAGGTATATTCTGCCTCAATCAATGCACAATTTTCTGTTCGTGTTTCTTTTATTTACATGCGGATTTACCCGATTGCTGATGTGCAAGAAACGTTATTGATGCTTTGTTGAATTCCTTATGCTTTCTATGTAAACCACTGTGATCTTTCTAGCATCTTCATTTATCATTCTAGTGGACCATATAATTTATCCTAAGCATTTTTGTGAGACAAGAAACAGTATCTCCCTTTTCTAACTGAGCAATTTAGACAGTAAGTTCTCTTAGCGTGGACTCCAGTGTGGTCCTGCTCATCACTGTATCTTCTAGCACCGAGCACACAGTAGGTGCTTAATTCTTACTACAACCTGTAGGTTGGGATTATTTGACCCATGTACTAATGATGAAACTGCCTCTTAGATGGAGGGTATCAGCGATTGGCCAAGTTTACATAGCTCTTGAGTGGTAGGGCTGGGCCAGCCTCTTAATCACTGCATGACTCATTTTCTAGTATCATACTAACATCCTATGAAAGTATTTTGTTATATTAAAATAATTTGTTATTTAAAATTCCTATTTGTTGGTCAGATTTCCATTGTCAAATTGAGAAAATAAATTAATCATTTGCAGGACAGAAGCAAATATCCTACTTGCTTTCCAGTTATATGTGGGTGTTTTTAACTTTGATAATATTATTTTTATGTTTCTGTTGATGTGTTTTGATGGCAAGATTGAGTCTAGGTTTGCCTCATCTCTATGAAAAAAAAGCATATCTTATGAATTGTGTTAGTTGCTATGTAGAATGACACAATTTTGTCAACTGTAGTGAAATATTTAGTACTTTGCTGCAGAGAGAGCTAGCAGATGGTTTATATGATGTCATAGACAGGGAACAGTGAACATTAGGACCAGATCTTTTGCCTTTTTTCCAGTAGTCTAATTTTGTATGTATTCATAAGAATATTGATTGGGGAATTTAATAAACTCACTATTGTTCTATAATGAGAAATCTTTGTTTGCTGAAATTGAAAAAAGGCCGTTAATACTATTCAAAAGGATACTTCTTATTCTGAAAAGAATACTTGTTTAAAGATAAACTTACATAAAAGGAAGCTTGTGTAAAATTTAAACATTATTAGCAATAATATAAAGATACTATTAGTTGAATATATGTATATATATGTAAAACATGCCAAGCAATTCTCTAAGCATTTTATATTTTGTCTCATTTAATCCTTAAAACACTATTATTTCTTTTCAATAGATGAAAAAACTGAGAATTTGAAAGTTTAAGAAAGTAATTCATACTCTAAAGCTGGTAATCAGAGGAGTTGGAGTTGAAGACCTATTTGACTCCAAAGTCTAAATCACCTATTTCTACTATTCTTTTAAAAATTATTTAAAAATAAGTAATTATATATTCATTGTCATGATTACTTTTATATTTTCCCCACCAATTTAAAATCTTGTCAACGTCAAGATTATATCTGTTTAATTCATCACTCTATTTAAGTGTATATATAGAGTCATGCGTTGTTTAACCATGGTATCCCCATGGTTCTGGGAACTGGGAACTAGGTTGTTAGGCGATTTCGTCATTGTGCAAACATCATAGAGTGTACTTACACAAACCTAGTTGGTATAGCCTACTACACACCTAGGCTATATGGTACTAATCTTATGGGACCACCATCCTAAATGTGGTCTGTCATTGACCGAAATGTCGTTATGCAGTGCATGACTGTAATATATATGATGTAGATACGTTGTAGATACTCAATAAAATATGTTGAATGAATTGTCTTGAGTCCTGAGTCGTTAAAACATTAACATTGTCATCTTTCAGAGACCTTTTTGGGGGGTTGACGATGGGGAAGGGCAGAGTTTAGCCTGCTTAGAAGAAAGTTGGTGTTTTGTAGAGTTGGTGGTATAATTATAGCTAATGGAATCCAGTGACTCCATTGTCTTTTACCATGAGGTTTAAATCAGAGGCAATAGCAAGAAGAACTTAAGTCCTGGGAAAAACCTCATGACTGGAAAGGTTGTTGTACACTGATTTGGAAAGGACTTCCACAGCATCATGGCATGGAGTTTGAGTATGGACTCTGGTTCAAATCCAGAGTATTCCGCTTAATAGCTGCAGACTTGTTAAAATAACTTATCTTCTCTGCACCCATGTTGTCTTATCTGAAAGTTAGAGATAATAATAGTACCTACCTCGTAGGATTGTTGTTATTAAGATTAAGTGAATTTTTTGTCAAGTTCTTAGAATAGTGCCTGGTGCATAGTATGTATTATTTAGTGTTTGTTACTCATATAGTCATTCCAGCAACTCATTTATAATATATGCTAAGTGCTTACTGACCTTAAAAATGTATTGAACATCTGCTTAGAAATTGAAGGATATTATTTGATAATTAAGGTATTCCCAGTTCTAGAATTAAATGGTAATGTCCACATGCTAGGATCATAAAGGAATTGTGGAGAAAATTTGTATTTAAAAAAAGCAAAATAAAGAACCAGGAGTTAGTAACTAGTGCCCAGATTGTGAAACTAGAGTTTAATGGTCTATATCTGTGTGCACACGTAACATTAATACACTTAATTTGCCTGTTGGCGGAAGAACATAGCAGTGAATCCTGTGTAATTTCTCAATCTCTACTCTACCACATTCATATTCATGTATCACTTTCATCCTTTTCAGGATCAAAAATTTCTTGCATTTCAAACTATAATCACTGTACTTATGATTTGTTTCTCTTACCTTATAGTGTGAAAATTATGCAAAGAAGTGGTATTCAGAACTTACATGTTGTTTTTATATTAGGAATTCAAAGAAAATGAATACCTTGTTTATGTGACATTATTTCTAAATGCTAAATTTGCTTATTCTTCTTTTTCCCTATTTGCCCATTTCCTCATGTTATCTTTGACGTGACATTTGGAATTGGTATAGGAAAGAGAATTAACTCAGAAGTCAGTAAAGGAAGTGATACATTCATTTATTACATGATGCAAATGTTTTGCTTTGCTCTTTTAACATCTTTATTTTCTATAATGAGGAGTTTTACAGTTCCTGTTTACAGATTTTACATCTGTGCGTGTAACAATTATAAAATTTACAGTGTGGGCATTTTGTTTTATTTCATATGGCAGAGATATGGGGTGTGTGTGTGTGTGTGTGTTGGGAGGAAGCATGGTTGCTGTAGTACTTTCTCAACTCATGACTGAAACTTTTGCTCTAATTCAAGGAAGAAATAAAGACCTCTTCAAAATTATAATACTGAATACTTTATTCATCTTCTCTGTGGAAATTAGTCCAAGAAGCAAATTAAAATTACAAGACTATGCAAAACAGAATTATTTTGCTTAACTTCTATGTATTTGACCACTACCTTCTATGATTTTAACCTCTCTAGACATTCTCTCTAGGGATGGTTTTCCTTATGGCCCAGAGGAGATCCCACTGAAATCATTTTCTAGATGTTGCAATTCTTCCCACAATCCCCACTATGCTAAGTGGCAACTGATCCGGGAGCTGTCATGTTTGGAAAATACCATGATGCCACGAGTTAATTTCATACCTGTCATGAGATCTTTGCATGAGATCCCAGGGGCCCTTTCAGTGTGTCACAGTACTGCAAGCCATTCGTTAGTTCCTTTCAAAGCAATGACCCGTGGCCAAGAGATCTTGTCGCAACATATGGCGACACCTGTCACCAGGTTTCATGATTGGCATAAAATTAACCTGTTTTCCTCTTTGACTTGCTGCTTTTTTTTTTCTAATATACATAAAAAGGATGAGAATAAATTGTATTTGGAAGCAATTTACTGTCACTTTCAAGAAGTATAATGGTATATTTAGGATGCTGGACCTAATGAACAGACCATGTCCTTACAGAGGTAGACACACGGTTATTTGATAAAGGTGGTATTTTATGAAGTTCTGAATGACAGTCTGCAAATCTCAGATAGGAAGTAATGTTTTAGTATCTGAACTCCCTTAAGGATAGGGACAAAGCAGGAAATGACATTATTTTGAGTCTTGTGGAAGAAAAATCCAGAAAGCTTGAGTTCCAGATATGAGTTTGCCCTTGGCTTTCAAATGGTTTCAAGCAACTTGAGCTTCCTCTGATTTCTATCTATATTTTTCATGCCTAGATCTTACTGTTCTTATGGGGACATGCAGAAAATGAGCCTATAAAATAACAGCATTCAGAATTATGACAGATATCTGACAAGAATAGGTTAATGATGTTTAGCCTTTAGATCCTTAGCAATTTATCAGCTACTTGTAAGGATAAGGACAGAGAAGAAAACAGTCAACCACTTGTCTGTGGCTTTCCACCTTAGTGAAACAGTAAAATTTTTTTGATTAAACGATTTCTCAATGAAGAAGTTATTTGCTTCCTTACATCACCATATATATATATTTTTGATCATCTTACATATCTTTTTACATGCCTTTAGCTTCTAAAAATGTTTGTTTTAATTCAGGGAGAGCTGTTTTCTATAGCTGGTCTCTTTCCCTCTTCTTAATTGGGTTAAATGCTTCTTAGATTCTGTGAGTTTTAATATTCAAGTATAATAAAGAATAAAGATCAATTTAGTCATATTTTTTCTTTTTTCTCTCTACCAATTAGTTTTAAAGACTAAATGCTATTGTTCTCCAATTTGGACTGGTTTCTCTGAATTCTAGAGTAATCAATTTTTCCTGGCATTTCTTAAATGGTCTTTATTATTCAGTGAATTCCCTTTGAAAGCATAAACATTAGTCCTTGTTGTATGGTCTTAGAAATTGATGGCTGCTATTCTCAAAGGATGGTAGAGATGGGATGATTAAAGGAGTAGAGCAAAGAGCTGAGTTAAAACAATGGAGACAGGAGAAGATAGTACTGGAGACAGAGAGAGAAGAGGGTAGCAATTGTGAAATAATCTGAAGTAGGGATTGAGGATTTAAAGGCTGCTTAGACTTGATTAATAGATGCTGTAAAAATGAAATGCTGAACCAAGGGAAAAAATTGCACTTTAGAAGTTCTTTCAAAATGTGTTAATGCCTTTACTGGCCAAGCATTTTTTTTTTTTTTCATCTTGAGTATAAAACCATTGCATGAGAATATAGGTCTTTTGTCCACATTGTTCACTTTTTTTTTAAACTGCTGATTATGGTTATGTTGGGATAAAATCAGGTTTCCGCTAAATAGAAAGAAAACCAGAAAGAAAAGAAAAAGAAATAAAAAGAGATCTATAACTGATACTATATTGGTCTTATGGAATATCTTTGCTAAGTGAGGATCAAGATAAAATTTAAAAATAAAACACATGTTTAAAACTGTTATTGGCAGACTGAAGATATTTGTTTTAATGCCAGCAACAGTAATGGCAATTTGTACCTAAAAGAATGGGAGATTTTCCTGGCGTTTTTCAAGAGACTGTGGTGTTGACATGGATTAGGTATCTAAACCTAACAAAATATGTCAAGAAAATTGAAAATCAGTCTTCTTAAAAAAAACAAAACAATCTGTGGCAAATCACTTTATTATTAACAACAAACTGAGGACCTGCAAAATAATTTAGATAAGGATTAAAATGATTAAACATTTTTATTACTGGTAAAGCTGATTCACAACTGCTTCTGGTATTTTTACTACCTGTGAGCGGGATCTACATGTGAGAAAGACAGCCTGAATCTGTTTAAAGGCAAGCATTCAAGAATGGGCACAAGAGGCAAGAGTTAGAAGTTTCCACCACTTTAAACCATGAGCTTGACTACAGTCAACTAAATCATTTTTTCTATGAGGAGTCAGTGAAGGATAAATTGAACTAGAATAATTTTTGTTTGTTGGTTGGATGGTTAGTTTAATAAATACCCTTATCTCATAGGTAATAGAAGGGAAATGCTCCTCCCTGGTTTTGGGAGTTAACTATCAGTATGGGCCCCCATCAACACACACATGTGCACACGTGGACACACCCACACACATCCACACACTATAAAACTGTTGGCTAGAATTTTCCAGTTATCACATTCTCTAACCCAGTGGTTCTCAACTGGGGTAATTTTGCTCCCAGAGAACAACTGACAATGTCTGAAGACATTTTTGATTGTCCCAACTTGGGAGAAGGGGTGCTACTGGCCTTTCCTGGGTAGAGGTCAGTGATTCTCCTGAAAATCCTACAATGCACAGGATATCTTCCCACAACAAAAAATTATTCAGTCCAGAATTACAATAATGTTCATGTTGAGAAACCCTGTTTTCCATAGTGGCTGCACCAGTTTGCACTCCCACCAGCAGTGTATGAGAGTTCCCTTCTCGCCACATCCTCTCCAACACTTGTTGTTTCCTGTCGTGTTAATTATAGCCATTCTGACGGGCGTGAGGTGATGATATCTCATTGCAGTTTTGATTTGCATTTCCCTGATAGTTAATGATTTTGAACAACTTTTCATGTGTCTGTTGGCCATCTGTATATCTTGTTTGGAGAAATGACTGTTCAGGTCTTTTGCCCATTTTTTAATTGGGTTGGTAGTTTTTTTGTTGTTGAGATGCATGAGTTCTTTATATATTTTGGAGATTAAGCCCTTATCAGATGTATGGTTTGCAAATATCTTCTCCCAATTGTTACGTTGTCTTTTCGTTTTGTTGGTGGTTTCCTTTGCTGTGCAGAAGCTTTTTAGTTTGATGTAGTCCCATTTGTTTATTTTTTCTATTGTTTCTCTTGCCGGGTCAGGCATGGTGCTTGAAAATATGTTGCTAAGACCAATGTCGAAGAACGTACTGCCTATGTTTTCTTCTGGAAGTTTCATAGTTTCAGGTCTTACATTCAAGTCTTTAATCCATTTGGAGTTAATTTTTATGTATGGTGTAAGGTAAGGGTCTACTTTCATTTTTTTGCATGTGGCTGTCCAGTTTTCCCAACAACATTTGTTGAAGAGACTTTCTTTTCTCCATTGTATGTTCTTGGCTCCTTTGTCAAAGATTAGCTGTCCATAGATGTGTGGGTTTATTTCTGGGCTTTCGATTCTATTCCATTGATCTGTGCGTCTGTTTTTCTGCCAGTACCATGCTGTTTTGGTTACTGTAGCTTTGTAGTATATTTTGAAATCAGGGAGTGTGATACCTCCAGCTTTGTTCTTTTTTCTCAGGATTCCTTTAGCTATTCGGGGTCTTTTGTTGTTCCATATAAATTTTAGGATTCTTTGTTCTATTTCTGTGAAAAATGTTGTTGGAACTTTGATAGGGATTGCATTGAATCTATAGATTGCTTTAGGAAGTATGGACATCTTAACTATGTTAATTCTTCCAATCCAAGAGCACGGAATATCTTTCCATTTCTTTGTGTCTTCTTCAATTTCTTTCAGCAATGTTTTATAGTTTTCCATGTACAGCTCTTTCACCTCTTTGGTTAAGTTTATTCCTAGATATTTTATTCTTTTTGTTGCAATTGTAAATGGGATGGTATTCTTAATTTCTCTTTTTGCTACTTCGTTGTTAGTGTATAGAAATGCAACTGATTTTTGTATGTTGATTTTGTATCCTGCAACTTTACCATATTCGTTTATTACTTCTAAAAGTTTTCTGGTGGATTCTTTAGGGTTTTCTATATATAAAATCATGTCATCTGCAAATAGTGACAGTTTCACTTCTTCCTTTCCAATTTGGATCCCTTTTATTTCTTTCTCTTGCCTGATTGCTCTGGCTAGGACTTTCAGTACTATGTTAAATAGGAGTGGTGACAGTGGACATCCTTGTCTGGTTCCCGTTCTTAGAGGGATAGCTTTCAGTCTTTCACCATTGAGGATGATATTAGCTGTGGGTTTGTCATATACGGTCTTTATTATGTTGAGGTACTTTCCTTCTATACCCCTTTTATTCAGAGTTTTTATCATAAATGGATGCTGTATCTTGTCAAATGCTTTCTCTGCATCTATTGAGATGATCATGTGATTTTTATTCTTCATTTTATTAATGTGGTGTATTACGTTGATTGATTTGTGAATGTTGAACCATCCCTGCATACCTGGAATAAATCCCACTTGATCATGGTATATAATCTTTTTAACGTGTTGTTGTATGCGATTTGCTAGTATTTTGTTGAGGACTTTTGCATAGATGTTCATCAGTGATATTGGCTTGTAATTTTCTTTTTTTATGGTGTCCTTGTCTGGTTTTGGTATCAGGGTAATGTCGGCTTCGTAGAATGAGTTAGGGAGCTTCCCCCCCTCCTCAATTTTTTGGAAGAGTTTGAGAAGGATAGGTATTAAGTCTTCTTTGAATGTTTGGTAGAATTCACCAGGGAAGCCGTCTGGTCCTGCACTTTTATTTTTGGGGAGGTTTTTGATTACTGTTTTGATCTCCTTACTGTGATTCGTCTATTCAAATTCTCTACTTCTTCTTGATCCAGTTTTGGAAGGTTGTATGATTCTAAGAATTTATCCATTTCTTCCAGATTGTCGAATTGGTTGGCATATAGCTTTTTATAATATTCTCTTATAATCTTTTGTATTTCTGAGGTGTCTGTTGTAATTTCTCCTCTTTCATTTCTGATTTTACTTATTTGTGCCTTCTCTCTTTTCTCCTTGGTGAGTCTAGCTAAAGGTTTGTCAATTTTGTTTATCTTTTCAAAGAACCAGCTCTTGGTTTTATTAATTTTTTCTGTTGTTTTTTTGGTCTCTATTTCATTTATTTCTGCTCTGATTTTTATTATTTCCCTTCTTCTACTGATTTTGGGCTGCATTTTTAGATTGTTTATTTGAGATTTTTCTTTTTTGTTGAGATAGGCCTGTATTGCTATAAACTTCCCTCTTAGAACTGCTTTTGCTGTATCCCATAAATTCTGGCATGTCGTATTTTCATTTTCATTTGTCTCCAGGTATTTTTTGATTTCTTCTTGGATTTCTTCATTGACTCAGTCATTGTTCAGTAGCGTTTTGTTTAATCTCCACGTATTTGTGGCTTTTCTGATTTTCTTCCTATAGTTGATTTCTAGTTTCATACCATTGTGGTCAGAAAAGATGCTTGGTATTATCTCAATCTTCTTAAATTTATGGAGACTTGTTTTGTGGCCTAATATGTGATCAATCCTGGAGAACGTTCCATGTGCATTGAAAAGAACGTGTATTCTTCGGTTTTTGGATGGAATGCTCTGTACATATCTACTAGGTCCATCTGTTCTAGTGTATCATTTAAGGCCAATCTTTCCTTATTGATCTTCTGTTTGGATGATCTATCCGTTGGTGTAAGTGGAGTGTTAAAGTGCCCTACTATTATTACGTTACTGTCTATTTCTGTTTTTATGTCTGTTAATAATTGCTTTATATATTTAGGTGCACCTACATTGGGTGTGTAGATATTTACAAGTGTTATATTCTCTTGTGGGATTGTTCCCTTGATCATTATGTAATGCCCTTCTTTGTCTGTTTTTACAGTTTTTGTTTTAAAGTCTATTTTGTCTGATATGAGTATTGCTACCCCAGCTTTCTTTTCATTGCCATTTGCGTAGAGTATCTTTTTCCATCCCTTCACTTTCAGTTTGTGAGTGTCTTTAGGTCTGAAGTGTCTCTCTTGTATGCAGCATATATATGGGTCTTGGTGTTTTATCAAATCAGCCACCCTATGCCTTTTAATTGGAGCATTTAGTCCATTGACATTTAAAGTAGCTATTGATAAGTATGTACTTACTGCCATTTTTTAACTTTTTTTTCTCAGTGTTTTAGTAGTCCTTCTTTGTTCCTTTCTTCTTCTATACAGAATTGATGGTCTCTTTAGTTTGACCTCTGTCTGAAAGCTCTACTCTTTAATTCCCCTCCTCCCTCCTTTTATGTTTTTGATATCATATCTAACCTCTTTTTTGTGCATTTGTATCCATTACCCTCTCATCATGGAAATAGATAATTTTTCCTATTTGTGGTCTTCTTTTTTCCCCTTAAATCAGTCCCTTTAACATTTCTTGTAGCACTGGTTTCTTGGTGACAAATTCCTCTAATTTTTGCGCGTTTGGGAAATTTTTGATCTCTCCTTCCATTTTCAATGATAACCTTGCTGGGTAGAGTATTCTTGGCTGTAAGTTTTTTCCTTTTAGCACTTTAAATATATTGTGCCACTCTCTTCTAGCCTGTAAAGTTTCTGCTGAGAAGTCAGCTAATAGCCTCATGGGGTTTCCTGTGTATGTAACTTGACTTTCTCTTGCGGCTTTTGGGATTCTCTCTTTATCTTTAATTCTGGACATTTTGATTATGATGTGTCTTGGTGTGGACCTCTTTGGGTTTATCTTGTTTGGGGCTCTCTGTGCTTCCTGTACCTGCATGTCTCTTTCCTTTCTTAGGGTAGGGAAGTTTTCATCTATTATTTTTTGAAATAGATTCTCTGCCCCTTTGTCTCGCTCTTCTCCTTCCGTGACACCTATAACACGGATGTTAGTGCGCTTGATGTTGTCCCAGAGGTCCCTTAGACTGTCCTCACTCTTTTTAATTCTTTTCTCTTTTACCTGTTCAGCTTGCATAATTGCTTCTAGTCTTTCGTCCAGCTCACAGATCCGTTCTTCTGTATCCTCTACTCTGCTTTTGAGTCCCTCTAGTGAATTTTTCATTTCCAGTATTGTATTCTTCATTTCTGATTGGTTCTTTTTTATATCTTCCATTTCTTTGTTGACATTCTCACTGAGTTCATCTATTCTTCTCCCCAGATCAGTGAGCATCCTTAACACTCTTAGTTTGAACTCTCTGTCGGGTAGGTTGCTCATTTCTGTTTCACTTAGTTCCTTTTCTGGGGTTTTGTCCTATTCCCTTACTTGGAATGTATTCCTTTGCCTCTTCATTTTGCCTCTTTCCCGGTGCTTGTGTCTACGTGTTAGGTAGGTCAGCTACGTCTCCTGCTCTTGGATAGGTGACCTTATGTAAGTGAAGCCTTAGGAGACCTGCAGTGTGCTTCCCTCAGTTCTCAACGTTCCAGGGGTGACCCCTATGTGGGCTACGTGTGTCCTTCTGTTGTGGTCTGTTTGCTCTCCCTGTAGGCGCCCAAGGAGGCCAAGTTATGCTCTTGGCCAGCTGTTGTAATGCTCAGCTGCTTGTAGTTGTTGTGGGTCCTTCAGTCTCTTTATCAGCTGTGGGGAGCCCCAGCACAGTTGGCTGCAAGTTCTAATACCACATTTGTGTTGCAGTCTTTCTTTTAAGTGTGTAGGCCCCCAGCGTGGCAGGTTGTTAGGCTCAGGGCCTTACAATTGCTATAAGCCTCCAGCCTTTAGGTCTCTTGTCAGCTCTCTGAGGATTGCAGCTGGGTAGGGCTGGCCTCAGGCACGGGAGCACCCAATTGTTTCAGGCTTTGGAAGGTGGGGCAAACCCCCTATGTGGGTCTTTGAGAAGCACAAGTCTTCTGCAGCTGACAAGCCCTGCCGCCCACAGGTCCACACACACAGTCAACACAGTCCTGCCCCGTGTGTGTGCCCCGGCCTCCCAAAGCAGACCCAGTCTCTCCATGGTGGGAGCCCCACACACTCCACCACCGCCCCACACTCTCCACCCGCTCCTTGTGCACGCCCTGTGCCACTGAAGTCAGCTCAGTTGCCAGGCTGCAGAGAATCCAGTCACCAATCTATGCAGACCCACAAGTTGCCTGAGGGCTTGTTGTTGGGTGGGGCCAGTCTCTAGGGTGGGCTGCTTGCCCTGGCTGAGCTGGATTAAATCGGTGCTCTAGTGGGTGGGGCAGACCCTGGGCTAGCAGGCCTCAGGGAGAACTCCAATGGCATCTGTGTCAGCGCGCCCATACCAGGCCACAACAATGGCTGCTGCCAACGTCTCAGTCCCTGGAGAGGTCTCACCTCTCAGTGAGATGCACACCGGGCCTCTTAGGTGAGTCTCTTTTCACCAAAGCACTGTGCACTTTCTTTCTACTGATTTTAGATTGCTTTCTGAAACGGGTGAGTTTGTGCATGGGCCCTTTAAGAGCTGGTTTTAATTTCTTTGTGAACCAGCTTCTCTGGGGGTACTCCCCAATGTTTTAGTAGCAGGCAAAGTCAGATATTATGCCATTCGTCTCGATTGTGTTGAGTCCACAAAATGCCCACAGCAGGGGCGCTCCCTGGTTCAGGGCCCCACTCCTCCAGGGAGGGCTGCGTACCTGTGGGCTGCTCCCGGTCGGCCATGACGCTGGCGGCTTGTGAAGGCGCCATTTTTTCTCTCCAGAAGGGAGTTTCTGCCTCTTCCACCTCAATTAGGATTGTCCATTGTTGCAGGAGTTCCTCTTATCCAGCTTTCCATTCTGTCTCAGGGGTAATTTTTCCACGAGTAGTTGTAAATTGGCTGTGTCCGCAGGAGGAGGTGAGTTCAGAATCTGCCTACGCCGCCATCTTGACTTCTCCCCTGGATCAGTTTCTTTAAACTATTCTGCCAGTCTCTCCTTTTTAATTAGAGTATTCAGTCCATTTACATTTAATCTAATTACTGATGTGGTAGAATTGATGTCTGGCATTTTGCTATTTTTTTTCTATATGTCTATATATGTTTTTCTATTCCTCCATTACTGCTTTTTTTGTGTTAAATAAATTTTTTCTAGTGTATGATTTTACTTCCCTTGTTATTTTTTTTCTGTATTTAAAAAATTATTTTCTTGGTGGTTGCCCTGAGGATTACAATTAGCATTTTACCTAAGACAATCTGGTTCAGAGTAATACTAACTTAATTGAATATTATGCAGAAACTTTGCTCCAATATATCCCTGTTACCTCCTCTCTCCTTTGTGCTGTTATTGTCATACAAATTATATCTTTATACAGTGTAAGCCCATCAATACAGTTTTATAATTGTTGCTTTATGCCATTGTCTTTTATTCAGATAGGAGAAAAAAGAGTTACAAAAAATACATATATGATGTCTTATATATTTTCTTTGATCAGTGCTCTTTATTTCTTTGTGTAGATTCAGGTTAATGTTTAGTGGCTTTCATTTCTGCTTGAAGGCTTTACTTTAATATTTTTTGTAGGGCAGATCTGCTAGCAACAAATTCTCTCAGTTTTTGTTTATCTAGGAATGTCTTAATTTCTCCTTAATTTTGAAAGATAGTTTTGCTGGACATAGAATTCTTCATTGATGATTAGCACTTTGAATATGTCATCCCACTGAAAAATATGGAAGACTATAAATTTGCATGTCATCCTTACACAGGGACCATGGTATTCTGCTCTGCATCATTTCAATTTTAGTAAATGTGCTGCCAAAGGAAGCATTCTGGGTCCATCAATAGAAATAGAATACAATAGAAATAAGGAAGACTTGGAGGAAGCAACCTCTGCCTCTTTCTTTATATAAATCCTGCCTTTGCTACTTCTAACCTAATTTATGGAACATGTTATGTATAATGCAGCACCTCTCCAAGGAAACAAAATATTTTTATTTTCTGTCCAATGATCTAAGCATAAGACCCACTATGTGGACATCTGATTGTTTTCTAGACTCTTTCCCTGGATTCCAGTTTCCTGCCTCATCACATACAAACCATTACGTCTACATAGTTAATACATCTCTCACTTGACACAGTGATTCTTATTTATCATGAAAGGGAAACATGCCTTTCATTTGAAAAAGACAGTATATTTATTTCATGGGGCACTTAACTAAAAACTGGTGATCAGTTTCTACTTATAGCCATCTATTCACAAATATCATTAGCATTTGATGCCAAAATTACAATACAATCTCTCCCCAATGTTCATGTGTATCTTTTTATGAAGTCCAATATTTTACTGTTAAAATAAATTCTGTGGAGACATTATTCAGTAATAGCAAGAGTTTACATTTCCTGCAATTAGCAATCACATATTTTAGTCCTAGATAGTGTTGTGACTACTATCTTTCTATTTATGTATGCATATATCTATCTATGAAGTAGCCATCCATCCATCCATCCATCCATCCATCCATCCATCCATCCATCAGTCTAGCCAGCCAACCATCTATTAGTAAATCTGTCTGTAATCCATCTATAACATGTCTTTTTCTTCACAAGAATTCAATTTGATGTTAGCATGTGGTAGTTGTCTAATAAATATGTGTTAAATTAAATTCATATGAGGAATAGAGAATAGTATAAAACATTGGCGTTGTTGACATTTTGGGCTGGGTAATTCTCTTTTGTAGGGAACTATCCTGTGCAGTGTTGGATGCTTAGCAGCAGCATGCATCCCTGGCCTCCCAATAGATGCCAGTATTACCCTCCCAGTTGTGACAACCGAAAAACATCTCCAGACATTGTGAAATATCCCATGGAGGGAAAGTCCCTCCCTCCTCCCACCCAGTTGAGAACCACTGGTATAATGGAATTCTTTCCTTCTTTTATCGTAATATGCATGCTCTTTAAAAATCAGTATTTAACAATGACTAATGATGGGGATGTTTATCGGATGATTGACTATATTTGCATATGTGTTTTCTCGGTATTCACTCTCTCACTCATTGATTCATCCACTCATTTCATTTAGCAAACATTTATGGTGTACTTATTATGTGCCAAGTACTTTGCTCGGTAATGGGGATACATTTTAAGTCCCTGCCCTTACGGGGCTTACCAACTTTGGTTAGAACCAGAAAAAAATGGACAAATAACTAAACAAAAGATATCACTGATAAGTGTTTTGTTGTTAATAAAGCTGGAAGTTTTGAGGGAATGACTGGGTTACATTAGATTCGTGGACTAGGCAGGACTCCTTAAGGTGACGTTTAAGGTGAGACTTGCGTAGTAAGAGGACAGCCAAGCAGAGCTGTGAATGAATTATTCATTTATGTTGACATTTCTTATGGCATACAAGGTTTATGTTAGGAGCGTAAAGAGATGATCGTTTGGTAGCATATTGACTTATCTATCTATACATGTGAACAACACTGGAGTGTTTGTGTGGAAACCATTTCCAAAGTAATTGAAAAGTATGGCTAATTTTTTAGTGAGGGTGTAGAGCCCTACCAATGTAAAGGTATTCACTCTTGTGACAATGCCATGAAAAGTGAACCACTAGAATGTGAGATATACAGACCTTGAAGACCTGAGATATGCAGACCTATGTGAAAAGAACTAAGAATTATTCAGAAACACAACAAATATGATTTCTACCTTCATGGCATTATATATCATTGGGGATATGGGAGTGACCAGAGAAAACCGCTGAAAGGAATATCCTGGCCTGATATATTTAAAAGAAAGCAGGGAAATAATACTTAAATCTTGAGAATGGCTTTTCTGTCTAATATGATTAGATCCAAAGACATTGATTAGACCTCCCTAATCTTCTGTAAATTTGAATTGGATTGAGATACCCATTTTAAGGTAGGCATAACTGTGAATACACTGGTTTGTATTTTAGATAATTATATGTAGTGGTGGTAATAGAAAAAAACTAAACTTCTGAGTATGTGGATTCATTTATAATTCCGTTGATAGAACATAATGAAATTAAATATAAAATATCATAGAATCTATTCTGCCATTCTTTGACCCATCACAATAATATAGTCTGATTTTTATGCTCATGGATGTTTCCTGTATGGATAAAAATCCTAGATAAACCATTTGGCATATGCTTGCCTTTTAAAAAGCAGGTTTATCTACTGGAAGTAAAAGGCTGTTTGCAAACATGATTGAAATATTAATTAGAAAATGGTTTAATTACCACATTATCTTCACCTTTTATGCTAGATGCTTGGTCAAGTCTAAACTGGAGCTGCAAGTCAAGCGTCTTGATGAAATGCAGAATTCTGTACAGGAGAGAGATGAATTACAAAATAAGATGGTTCTTATTTGAGGAAGACATTATTACAGCTGCATCACTTGGGCATTTCAGTGAAATCTGATGAAGTCCCTCCCACCATTTTCTCTGTAAATATCATTGGCATTTAAAAGTAATGTCACCAGAGAAGCCAAAGTATATTTTCATGCTGCAATTAACTAATTGAGTACAAAATTCAGTACAGTCAGTGGGAACGTGATCAGATGAAGAAAGGGAGCCAGACAAGATAATCATTTCAATTCTTTCATTAATTTTGCTTTCTAGCATAGTAGTTAAAAATCACAGTCTGACAGGTCCAACTGCGCTCCAGAGTAGAAGCCTGACTCCTCCGCAGCTGTGTAATCCCAGACAGATTATTTAGACTCTGCCTCATTTTCTCAGCTGCAAAATGGGGATAATAACACTTCTTGTCTTCTGGAGTTGTTGTGAGGATTAAATGAAATACTACATATAACATGCATATAACATAGCTAATGCTTGATAAACAATAGTTTTATTATTAGCAATGTTTATTGCCTCCAGAAGTGACTTAACAACAGCAATAGTAACCCCAAGATTTTTCTTTGCTTTGCTTCTGTGGTCACAGCTAATTGTGCTTGAGGTAGGTAGGCAAGAAAAGTGGTTGCAGTGAGAGGACGCAGTGTTTCTAGTCTTGTGATGACTTTTATTGAATTTTCCCCATTATGTTTCTTTCTGGAAGTTCTTTTCTCCTCCTACTTTCATAATTGAACATAATCATAATAATGAACAATAAATGAACAAAATTCATAAGGAACATAATTCATAAAGTTCATTAACCCCGTTTTCACAATTCTGGTTCCAAGTTAGAAACCCTTTCTAAGGAAGATCTCCTTTAATACCTTTTCTAAGATGCTCACACCCCCCTGTTGTCGATTACAAGACCGTTTTGTCTCCTGCATGGCACTTACCACAACCACTCACTTTTTCATTTGTATTTTCTCTTTGCCAACCACTAGAATATAAATTCTGATAGGTTGGTAATGAAGTCTGTCTCGTTCATCGCTGCCCTTGGATGCTAGCTCTGTGCCAGGCACAAATAGACACTCAATGTATATTAGATGTGAAAGATCTTTTTTTTTCCTTCAAACCATAATCGCCACTTGGTAAACTTACACCTTGAACTGTCATCTCACTTTCTCTTGTATAAACCTGTGCTGAGACGCTACAGGCATGTGGCTTTGTAGATGTTTGTTGCAATGGAAAAGTGCTTTGGGGAAGATAAGGGAGACACACCTCTTTGTAATCTTAGAGTCTATCTTAAAATTTCTTCTATGGAGAATATACATGCCAGTCTTTGATTTGATATAATAAATCCTTTAGGTTATATTTACAATACATGGAACTAACTGGATTTAGTAAGAAACTGTTTAACTTACTGATAGCATCCTATTTATTAGGATGTGCCTCCAAATTCCAGATATACTAAAAAAAATCATTTTTGTTCTGGTAGTACATAGATATACTCTCTAGTGGTATCCTTTAGCTACTTTTATATTACCTGGATTCTGACTGAATTTTCTCCTCCTCAGAATACAGGACAAAACAAAGCTTAATTAAGGTGACCAAGTCAATACACTTAGTGCAATTAGGGTATTTTCTACTGGAAAGTTGGTCACTACTTTAAGATTTTACTTTTATTTTCCATTAGAGGGTGTTGGTTAATCTGGTATCTCCTCTCCCTATCTCCAATCATCATATTAAATTCTTGCAAATTTTAGGTGCCAACCACGTATAGAATTTACATACATATATGCACAATTTATATACATACATACACAATTTACAATATAGCCATAAGGTAATTAGCAGTTGGTTGCAGTTTGCTGCTAATGAGGTCGCGTTGACAGATTTACGATTCCTCTGAGTCTATCTTTTGGCCAAGTCCCATTACCACAGATTCTACCCTGACCCCTGGGCTGCTGTCTCACAAATGCTGTGTGTCACCAGAGGAAGCCATGTAGGAGGCTGTGAGTGGGTCCCTGCCAACACCCCATCTACTGGTCAAGGCTTTTAACATTTTCCTGACAAATGGCATGTGTGGAGTGTGTTCCATCTTTGCATTCTCTGTACATCAGGCTTTGTCCACAGGGATGGAGAGTAAAGGTTTTTAAAATGAATGAGACCATCTTTATAGAGAGAAGACAGCTTATTATTAAATATCGTTTAGGACAAGCGTAATTATAGAACTGAAAAGTATTTTAGAAAATATTTGGAACTTTAATCAGTCTCATCTTATTAGATGAAGACTTTTCATTTTTTTTAAAAAAAATCAAGTCTTTTTTGGTTTTGTTAGCCTCCATTTGCCTTCTGTTTCCCTATTCCATTCTTTTGGATACCTTTAATCCATATCTCTTCCTTTGGAAAACAGATCAAATGACACTGTGAAGTGTGATCTAGGGGAAAATGTGTGAACTAGGAGCCTAGAATTCAAGCAAAAAAATAATATCTTGGCATCATTAATTTTGCTTTAATTTCTTGGTCTTATTTCTTTTTTAAAAAAACCACTCTTTCATTTAAGAGGGAATTGTGAAACAAATGTTTATATAATACTTTGGGTATTAAAAATGCACTTCCTGCAAAGTTAATTTCTTTTTACCTTAAAGACATGAAAATTTGGTATCATATTTAATTTTGTGAATGTACTTACTGATAATATGTTACTTAATCCTTGGATTTTCTTGTCTAATCTTCTATTATGGATTAAGACAAGTATTTTTATTTTGAAACTAATGCACAAATATGAGAGAAGTTATAAAATCTAACTAAAAGCAATAACATTTAGAGTGGGTTCTCCTTATCCCTGGTAGTTATCGCTATCAAGTTGTCACCAAGACTGAATGAGTGAATACTGAAACTTGCTCCCAGGGGAAATACAGGGTTAGGTTCCTGTGAGCCTCTGGTCACAACATTTTCATCAACCAATCAATATATAACCTTGTTTTATATGTGTTTTTGATTAAAGACATCTTAACACATACAGTGTATATTGTTTATTTATTAATAAACAATATTTATCAAAAAGATTTATTTTTTAACTCAGGGCCTACAGCACTATAACTCATTCCTGCATGAAACTTACCTTATATACATGTGTTTTCCCTGTGAAGCACATCATAGTCTTCTTGCACTTAGGAACACTAGACAGCACTTCAGCACTACACTTTTAAACAGTGAGCCATTTTAATTAACGATATCACCAACAAAAAGCAAAAAAAAGAGAAACGTTAACTAGACTGTGACAAGGACACTTGTCACAGTATAGGACCTGAAACAAGGAGGCAGAGAGTCACCGTGTTCAACCTCAGCTGGAAGCACAGGTGTTGGGTGACTCAAATTTGTCAAGGCTCTGTACAGTGTTTGTGAGTGACCGCAAAAGTGCTGTATTGATTTTGAGGCTACAAAGAAATTTTGCAACTAAGTAAATTTGCAAATTTGGAATCTGCAAATAATAAGGGCCAACTGTATGTACATTTTAGGTTAGAAAAGAGAAAACCAGTTCCTCTTAGGCACTTAATGATGGTTTAATATTTCCTTCCTTCTCTTGGTTCCTTATTTGCTTAATTGAGTGACAAATTCTGATTATTCATGCCTGACTACTATAATTTAGGAAGGAGCCATGTCTTCATCACTCTCTACTTCCAACCCCTGGCGCTATACCTAGAGTATAGTAGGCATTCAATTAATGCTTGTTGAAGGAATGCATGGACTCCTTCCCTCATTTGTAAGAGGAACTTTTTGGAATTTCTGTGAACATCAAATGCCAATTAGGTGAGGATAGCTCACAAAAAATGTATGACCACACAAAAAATGTTAGCTATGATGACAATTTTAATTATTTTTAATAACATAGTAATTGGCATTTTGATTAATTTATAGATGATATTATATCAGCTAACACATTAATATAGGACTTCTGCTTTAAAAGAGGAATTGCCTGTTTAATGCATGTGTTTAAACATAAGTAATGAACTAGTGACTTGCTTAATGCAAGGGCAGGAGGAAAGATTGGTTAACAAAAGGAACTGTGTGAATTTTGTAATTAACAAAAAGGAAAGTCTTTTGAATCTATTTATCCCCTGGAAACACAAAATGTAAACTTATAACAGACACTACCAGACAGATCAGCCTAATTCTATTTCCTTATTTTTATAAATATGTCCTACCTGGGTCTTTTCATTTTTGTGGTCACTTGCACAACAAATTGGGTAAGTAAACTATACAATTTTCCTCAAATTGATTTTGTTTTTATTTTTTACTCTTTCTTCCTCAGAGAGAATTAAGTATCCATCAGTAGAAAGAAGCCCTTTCACTCTGGCTATACACTTGACTTTCCTATAACAGTGTTTTTAGGACTACTGATATAAATTTACAGAATGAGTAATTTGGTTCATGTAAATAAGAAGTCAAGTAAGAAAATCTTCTGAACATCGATATTTTCAGTTAATAACATACTGTTGTTCTTCAAATAAAAGATTTTTAAGGGACACTTTTTTTTCTTTTTTGAAATATTGACTGATCCATATTTGCACAGGCTGTGTTAGATCCAAATTTGCACATAGGCCTTAGAGGTATTCGGCCTGTGCTCTTTCAAAATAATTGTCAGCAAACGTAATGAACCTTGGACCAGTCCAGTAGCTTTGGGGGACATATGTCTGCAGGAGGATTTTTAACAGTCCGCTGACTCTGCTGGTCCTCTCAAGCCTCACAGCAGGAAAATTGTCTCTAGCAGCTCAGCTTTTGAATATAACCTTTGCATGTTTGGAAATACTCCTTCTGAGGCAGAATTTATACCTACCCATGAATCCAAGTGCTTATTTGGATATCAGTGTTAAACGGGAGGAAGAAAAGCTGACAGTGATTTGTCTTGCACTTTTCCTAATGTTAAAACTGTTATTTGTATCTCATTCTTTATTGCATTTTCTGCTATGTATAAGCTCTGGAAATGATAAAGGTGTTTCGCACAAATTCACACTTAAGAAATGCTGACTCTGTATTTTAAATCCTGTAAACATGTCTAAGTGGCAGACATGTCGTTTTCATTAAAGATGCTTTAAGTCAGGACTGTAAAAGGTTGTGTTGTTATTGCAAATGAGGCAACTATTACTTGAATGAGACTCAATCTTTTAGGCATCAAGGGGCTGTCTGTGATATGTGCACATTATTTAATCTCAAAGTTTTGTTTGCCTCTACCATATACTTATTTATTGCTATTTTACTTATGGAAATCAAGAATCAGCTTTTATAGTCATTCGGTACATCCTTTTAGAATAATTCTTTTCTAAATATAAAATTATTATATTAGGAACGGTGTCTGTAGCACCACAGTGGAAATTAATACAGCCAACATAATTAGTAAGTTTGATTCCCCATGCCCCAGGAGGTAAATCTTGATCAGGGAAAAAACATTGAAATTCTTACCTAAATGAAGTACCAATGCTTTTTAATGATTTTTATCAACCTGACTTATGGGTTTATAGTAAGACCAAATAAATGTTTATTGATTGGTTGTTTGGATGTAAATACATAGATATATCACAGGGCTTTAGGTTAGTTTATAAAATAAATGTTGTTTTCCTCTTAAATAATGAGCTATTTATGCATTTATTAAAGTTTAGGAATGCTGAGGTAGAAATTATAAAAAGAAACTTTCTGAGCTAAAAAAGAAATAGCTTGAATTCTAAACTAGCTGGATCTTTCCCTTTGTTTTCTTGAAAAAAAGAAGCAAGTATAAAACAAACAAAAACCAATGAATATGGAATATTTATTCAGAAATCAAAGGTCAGGCAGGATATGTTCTAATGTTTGGTGAGATAATGGCTAATCTCCTATGTCTTTCACCTCTGTGCTCCTGTCAAGATTCCAAATGATGATTCTGAGCCACTGTGACTTGAAGATATTATTGAATACATTTATGTGTTACATTGTGCTTCCTAATGCTATTATGGGGAAAAGCTGTAGAAGATTTTTAACGATAAAGGTTAGAATCAAGGAGATTATTTTTGAGTCTGTTGAATTAACTAGAAAAAGAGATTAATCAGGCCCATATTACCCATGTAATATTTACTGCATGTGCTTAGAAAAACAAACAAACTAGGATTATATTTTGACTGATATTCTAAAAACAATGACCACAAATTATACCAAGATTCCTCATAATAGATTTGGCAGCTAAGAAACACCCTTTTTATTTTCTTTCTTTTTTTTCACGTTCACTATTGTTACTGAATTTTGAAAGGTAGTCATTCACTAAATCCTTTAAAAATAATTCTTGTTTTTCTGAGTATGAAATTATTGTATTAGTAACAGTACACCACAATGGAAACTAATATAGTTAATATAATTAGTAAGTCTGATTCACCATGTCCCAGATTGGAGCACATCTTGACCTTCAGGAGTGAGGTTGAACAGAATTCAGCTTTCGAACTACTCATCAGTGAAAATGCGTGACCATATATGCCTAATTGGCATAGAGTTACATGTCATTAATGTATTCCTTTTTATTGATTTAATAAACATTTATGGAATGCTTACTGTGTGCCAGACACTGTAATGCTGTTCTGAGATATTGTAAACTACTTACTATTGTAATTGTACTTGTTAAAATGATAATTTATAGATAGATGAAACTTTGGCTTTTTTTCCCCTCCCTCCTTTCCTTCCTTCCTTCCTTCCTTCCTTCCTTCCTTCCTTCCTTCCTTCCTGTCTTCGTTCCTTCGTTCCTTCCTTCTTCCTTCCCTCCCTCTCTCTCTTCCTCCCTCCCACCTTGCATCCCTTCCTCCCTTCCTTTCTTCTTTCATCCCTCCCTCTCTTTCTCTCCCCTTTCTTCCCTCCCTTCCTTCCTTTTTTCTTCCTTTCTTGGGTATTATAGCCATAAATATGATTCTACTGAGTCATTTGTGTTTGTAAGGCACAATTTGCCTTCCAATCCCCATGCCTGATTTAACAGCGTATAAAGAGAAAGCTGGAGTTTGCATTTCTTGGGAGAGCCTATTAGAGTGATAAGGAGCTAAAGGTCTAGACAAAAAGACTTCCCTGTCAGTGTTACCATATCAGAAAGTCTAGGGAAGAAGTCAGAGAGCACACAGTATTTAATTGTGAGGGTTTCTAGTGCCCCAAAGCCATAGAAGGAGCAGCTGCCTAAACATTACTTGCCCTTTGACTAGTGGGCAAAAGTGCCAAATAGGGGAGCAGAAAGTGACTTACTTGTGTAAGACTTAAACAAAAGTAATACCACTGCCACCAAAAAAGAGCATATTAAAAAGTACTGTGAAGTCGTAAGAAAGGGTCATGGATGCAGAATTATCAGATGTTTTGTTCTTTGAATGTGTGGAAGAGGAAAAATAATTTTCCCTTTACCCTTCTAGGTTCTTGGCTGAGACTCTCCTATAATAAAAGATAGATTAACAGGAGAAAAACAAACAGAAGATTAATAACATGTATACCTCCTGTGTACATGAGAGAGACCCAGGAAAACTGAGGAACTCCCCAAATGGCCTAACCCACCACCTTAAATACCATCTCCAACTAAAGACAAAAGAAGATGTTAGGGATGGGGAGTCAGTTATGGGAGGTGACCAGGAAAAGCACAGTAAACAAGGGTAAGGTTGTAATCCAGGTTTAAAACCTTGCCTTCTTCATTGATAAGAATTTCTAGAGATCCAGAGTTACCCTTCCCTTCCTGGTTCAGACGGGGGGACACCCTTATAAATGGAGATTTCCCTTATAAAGGTCTTACAAAACAGTAACTTCTACTCAATTTTCAGAGCTTCTCCTGTGTCTGCTCTTTCTTAACAATAATCAGCCTAAAATAATCCTTATGCCAAGGAGGCATATTTTGGGGTGGCAAATTCTGCTCTCCTCAAAAGTAAGTCTTTTTTGTCTGTTCTGAATCATCTGTCTCTGCCAGAGTCCCTTTATAAAAACGTAAAGGAAAATGTTAGCCCTACTCTAAAACAATGAAAAATCACTCCTCTGGCTTTGGATCTGTAATTTGAATTGGAAGTATCATAATGTCAATTAAACACAACTTGCTAAGCAAATGAAAAAGGCTGATAAAGCAGAGTAATGACTGTGGCTTTTCTTTTGTGCTTCCTTTACTATTACCTATTTGCTACATAGCAAGTTTCAGACTGCTTATCTAGTGAACGGGTATGCTCTGTTTTACTGATCCCAGGCTTATGTTGTAAGCAACGATTGTAAGTAGATTTGTGCAGTCATCTGCTAACTCTAAGTCTGTCTCATTGGTTTGAGTTTAGAAGATGGAGCCTCCTTCCTGGGGGAGGGTGGGAATCAGAATCACAGCACAACTCTCTCCAAAGAAGTACGCCTCTAGTTTCCATCCAGCTCTTCATCTGTTTATATCTTTGATGTGGTGAGGAGTTTAGGCTCCTTCTTAGTGAACCCTGTGATTTATCTAGCACATTCCTTGGAATGTATTTCTTGAGTATCTTGGTGTCTCAGTTGAAATTTATATTTGGGGCCGGCCCCGTGGCTTAGCGGTTAAGTGCTCGTGCTCCACTACTGGCGGCCCGGGTTCGGATCCCGGGCGCGCACCGACGCACCGCTTCTCCGGCCATGCTGAGGCCGCGTCCCACATACAGCAACTAGAAGGATGTGCAACTATGACATACAACTATCTACTGGGGCTTTGGGGAAGAAAAAAAGGAGGAGGATTGGCAGTGGATGTTAGCTCAGAGCCGGTCTTCCTCAACAAAAAAAGGAGGATTAGCATGGATGTTAGCTCAGGGCTGATCTTCCTCACAAAAAAAAAAAAAAAGAAAAGAAATTTATATTTTAACATCCTATTATGTACTTAATTCCTTAATTGGTAAATACTTATTTGGTTTTTCTCCAAATTGGAAATTACTCCTGGGCTAACATCGAATGAAGAGCTATACTCCAATATAAAGTTTTTTAAAAATTTATTTAAACTAAATAAACAAAACCAAAAACAGTTCATTCATTTCTCCCATCTCCTATCCCCTGCCTCTGGCAACCACCAATCTGTTCTCTGTATCTATGAGCTTGTTTTTTTTTTGGTAATTAATTTTTTTTTTAATTTATAGATTCCACATATAAGAGAGATTATACAGTATTTGTCTTTCTCTGTCTGACTTATTTTACTTAGCATAAAGCCCTCGAGGTCCATCCATGTTATTGCAAATGGCAGGATTTCATTATTTTCTACGGCTGAATAATATTCCATTATATATATATATACCACATTTCTTTACCCATTCATCTTTACCCATTGATGGGCTCTTAGGTTTTTCCATATCTTGGCTATCATAGATAATACTGCAAAGATCATGGGGGTGCATATATCTTTTCGAGTTAGTGTTTCTGTTTTCTTCAGATAAATACCCAGAAGTGAAATTTCTGGATCGTATGGTAATTCTATTTTTAATCTTTTAAGGAACCTCCATACTATTTTCCACAGTGGCTGTACCAATTTACATTTCCACCAACAGTATACAAGGGTTCCCTTTTCTCCACATCCTCACCAGTACTTGCTACTTCTTATTTTTTTGAAATAGCCATTCTAACTCCAATATATGCATTTTTATATCTTTTATGGATATATTACAAATGACAAAAACTGAACTCAAGCTACTTCATGCAAAAATGAAATTTATTATTTTGTATATGAAAACTGTGTGAAAAAATGGTTGGACTTGGCCTTAGAGATAACTGGTACTAAGACTTGAATTCTTTCACCTTTTTCTCATACCCTTCTCTGCTTCTCTTTGTGTATGTTTCTTTTTTTCTTTCTTTCTTTTTATTGACTTTCCATGAGTTTAGAACCATGGTCACTGGCAGTTTCTGACTCATGCTTTCATAGTTTAATGACCACAGAGGAAAAGAGGTTCTGGAAATTCTCAGGGAATCATTTGATCACCCACACTTGGGTCACACATTCATCTCTTGGACCTATCATAGTGACCGATAGAGGTTAAATGTTGTGGATGCCACAGCTTAGACCATGAGCCCACACTGGGGACAAAATGGGTGGGACATTATCAAAAGAAATAGGAAGAAGTGGGAGGCAGACAGAATTAATAGTTGTTTACCATATCATGAAGAAAACACTGTAGAGGGGAAAATGTAGACTTAAATCACAGCAGAATAGTTAAACCAATGTACATATGATTTCTTTTTAGGTTTGTTGAAATATATATGCATATAGTTACATCAGTAAAGTACATACTGAGATCGGGGGGATAGGGTGAAGTGGTAAGTGTGGGAATGAAAGACCGCACATTACAGAAGAACAGAAGTGTGGGGAATCCGGGAGTCAGTATGTAGGGCAGCATAGATGTAAGATGTACCAAGGGAAGAGACAAGAACAGAGACCTGGTTAGAAGGTGAGGACATAAATATGAGGGAGAGAGACAGAGATAATGAGAGAAAACAGAGTGTGACACAGGTACAATAATAAGGGAAGAGAAGGGAGCAGAAAAGTGTAATTTGTGGTGAGAAAATGAAAGTGATTATTATTCTTAATTCTTCTTCTTCTTATTATTATTATCTTTGCATTTGCTCTTTTTTGCTTCATGAAACATTTTGGCATTATTAGGAGGTATGTTATACTTTGAGAATTATGGGTAAAGTTGATTTCAGATGTATAAATGCCTTTCAATGTGGTATGAACAAATATAATAATAACCACTCTCAAAGAATAGTGCTATTTTCAATCAATGGAAGAAGAACATCATATCTTTTAAAATCGTACAATACTTTAAACTGTGAAGAGAGAACATAGCTGTATCCAATAATGCATGAATGGTGTGTATTATAGAAGTACTTGTTCCGATAGAACACTTCAAATACTATTTGACTGCTACTTCCTCCTAGGTTTGCTTTGTATCCCATGGAGATGATCTGACCTTAAGCTTTTGTTAGCTTCAAAGAGAGTTCCATTCTTGCCTCATCTCTGCGGGACTAAAGAAACAGACCCTTGGTTAACAACAGGAAACCAAATTGATTTTAATATTGTGAATTCTTTACTCTGATGCGGGAAATGTTATCTTGGCCATCTCAGTGGGCTAGTGATTATAGCGCTGCATTAGACTTCAAAATATAAACTGACTCCGTAGGTCTGGTATAGCTGTAAGGTCCAGACGTAGAGGGTATTAAGTGGCCCTCTTGATAATCATCTGTGGTTATGTTAATGGACTCCTGAGTGGACTCGGTATTTCCATCTGAGTGTATACAATCGACTTTCTTCACTGTTTTCAGTATTAGTAATTCCAGAAAGAGACAATATATCAGCATATGAATGTTGGTTGGGTATATTCAATGAAATCTCTCTCAGAATTTCAGCCATTATGTTTAATAGGCATAGAAATGTGTTCTTTTAGGAAGTATCTATTGGAGGCAAGATAATACAATGGGTCAAATTGTTACAAACAGACCCCCATACATCATGGCTCTGACCCAATACAGGTTATCACGAGGCCCAGGGCCAGGGTGAATCTCCCTGTTTCCCATGTGCCTCGTGATTACCTGAGGGAGCGGTCCTTGACCTCCAGTGAAATTCCTAGTCCTGTCTTGCTGCATCAGAGCAGGCATTGGGTCCACTTTTACATACGAGGTCTCTAAGTGATGTGTCCCGTTCTCGTTACCTGTACAAAAAGAGTATTTAGGTCATAAAAATTTCCATTTTCTATTCAGATAATTACATAGCTTTTTCCAATAGACCATGCCCCATAAACCATAGATTCCAGGTTTGTTTCCCATAGGCAATGCTAGACAGGAGGCATTTCATAGATAAAGACTCTTACTAATCAATGCCATTAAGTTACTTGCCAGGCACTCTGTCATTATTGTATTAAACTGGAGATTTGACTGGGTCATCTTGTTTATTTTTAGGGGAGTCGTCCCTTGGTGACGGGAGAAAATGAATGGCAGCCCTGCTGTTTACCTATATTCTTCCTAAATACCTTCTTGGTGATACAAAGATTAGTAATACAGCCCCTGCCTTCAAATATTTTTACCGTCTGAAGAGAGTAACACAAAACTAGCACCACAGATAATGAATCTAAAATCCTAAACATGGTGCATGGCGCAGGACAATTTTCTCAATACACGGTAATATTAAAAAAGAAGTATTAACAATGCAATGGTAAAGTCCTATAACATGATTAAATATTACGAAGAGGGTAAATTTTTAGTGGATAATGTAATTGATATAAGTTTCAGGTTTATTCATTGTGCTGACACTTGTTGAATAATTTTCCATGTGCCAGACACTACATGAGGGCAAATAAGACAGAATTCCTGGTTCTCATGAGCTTTCAGTCTTGGAGGAAACACAGCCAGGTAAATAAATAATTAAAACACATATGGCATCATACTAAGTGACATAAGTCGGAGAAAGACGAATACTGTTCTCACTTATATGTATATATTCTTACTTATATATGGAACCTAAAAAAGCTGAACTCAGAAATAGAGAGAAGAATGTTGGTTACCAGGGGCTGGGGGTGGTGACAATGGAGAAATGTTGGTCAAAGGGTACAAACTTCCAATTATAAGGTGAATAAACTCTAGGGACCTAATGTACAGCATGGTGACTATAGTTAATAATACTGCATTATATACTTGAAATTGTTAAGAGAGTGGATCTTAAATGTTAACACCACACACAAAAAATAAGGTAATTATGAGAGGTGATGGAGATGTTTAAAAAAAAATACATGTTATGATAAGCATACTTAAAAGAAAATCTATTGGTCACCTTCAGGAGAACAGCAAACTTGGCCTCCCGAAATGCAAGTTTCATCATTGTACAAGTTAAATCTTGAGGGATGAGTGAGCGCTTACTGAGTAAAGAAGGATGATGAAAGGCTTTTCAGGCAACGGGAGTGAGGTGGGCAAAGTCATAAGGGAACATAATGGGCATGGAAGCTGTGAATACTTACCATTGGTTCCCTTTTGGGTGATGATGAGAGAAAGTGCTAGAAAAGTAGACTAGGGTCAGATGATAAATGATGCCAATAGGAATGAACTATAATAAAAACTAATATTGCTACCAATTTTTGAGAAATTGCTATGTTCCAGGTACAATATTAGGTACAAACATTGTGTCATTGAATGCTGATTACATACTAGGAGGACACAATATCTTGATTTTATAAATGACAATCTAGTCCAACAACTATTAGATATGGTGTTGGAATTTGCATGCAGAACTTACTGCAAACCCATTTTCTCTCCATGGCACTACGTTAGCTCCCATTGGCTTGGCGGTTTGCACATTGTACTAACCTGGTAGGGAAGCAATGATACCACATCAGCAACAATGGATGGCTTCAGGAGGATAATTAATCACCTGTCTACATCTACATGCCTCTGCAGACACCCACAGTAACAAAAAAAAAACCCTAAGAATATTGAACTTGTATGGAAATACAATATCAAAACAAGTCCACTACCACTCCTCTCTCTGTTGCATCCAGACTGAAGCTCCTGGCCCTTTAACACACAGTCTTTAACCACGTCTACCTTGGAGGTTTCAGTAGGAAAGTAACAAGATCATTACTGGGTTTCAGAAAGATAAGCTGACTAAGAATTTGAAGAAAAATGGAAACTTAGAGAATCTGTGGTTAGAGAAAATTGTTAGAAGCCTGCAGTAATGTTCCAGAAATTAGGTAATAAGAGAGACTCTGGAGAGGCAATCATAGATCAATTGACAGAAAGAAGAAGATAAGAAGACTTGTTGATGGCATTGAGGGGGATTCAAGCTTTTAGCTTAGATCACTGAGGCGGTGGGGCTAGTGGCAGGTACTGATGCTACCAAGATAGAAATTTGCCATAAGAGGAAAATAAACACATCCTTGGATTTGCTGAGTAAGAGCAGTCTGAATGTTGAGGTTTGTGTGTTTCAGATGGAGAAAACATATAGGCAAGCAGAAATTTGATCTGAAGCAAACAGAGGTGCTGGGGGAGAAGACATGGATTTCAGTGACATGGTTCAGTTGAGTTTGTGAGAGTAAATGAGAAAGGACATTCAATGTCAAGAACTTGCAGCACATATTCATGAGGTATCTACCAATACAAGGCAACGTCTTTGGCAATGAGAACATGATGATGAGCAAAGATTGAACAGTTCTTGCTCACATGAGTTTATAGTCTAGTGAGAGGGATAAGTATCATCAGATATCACGCTAATGAATGTATAATTCCAAACTGAGGTAAGTGTTCTGTTGACCTTAAACAAATAGACAGCCAGTTATTTCTCCAGAAAAAATAGTTTTTTTTGAGATCAGCAAAAAATTGCAGTTCGGGGTCTGCAACCAAGGTGAGCCACATGCAAGTCCTCCCCAGCAAGAGGAGAAACTCTTTTATGGAGGGGAAGAGGAAGTTTGGAGGGCTATTGTTAACAAAGAATTTGAGGTGTACTGGCTTTTCTTTGGCAGAGTTGTGACAGTCTTTCATTGGCTGAGCTTCTTGACAATCAAGAAGAGGAAGTCTTGGGGCCAGTGTTGGCCTAGTGGTTAAGTTCAGCGTGCTCTGCTTCAGTGGCCAGGGTTTCATTCCCGAGTGCAGACCTACATCTCTCATCAGTGGCCATACTGTGGTTGTGACCCACATACAAAATAGAGGAAGATTGGCACAGATGGTAGCTTAGGGCCAATCTTCCTCAGCAAAAAAAAAAAAAAAAGGAAGAGGAAGTCTTTCTTCTTCCTCCTGGGCTCTGCTATCCACGTAGGGTGTGAGAACTCCCCCTTTTGGCCTCCTGACTCCAATTTAATGAAGTTTCTGTTTATTAATTTCCACATTTTCCCACTTTTGATCAAGATCTTTCTCTAAAAGTATTGCTGATCAAGAGTCAGGTTTTTCCAGTTTCAGCAGCCTTTTGTTCCTCGATGACAGGAAGGACCTTTCCTGGGTTCATGTACCACATCAGAGGGAAAGTGCACAGGTTGGAAATCTACTGTGGCCATATTTGAGTAGCAAGGAGGGATAGAAGGGAGAACTCTCAGGCATTTTTCTTTTCTAAAGTCCATATGTTATCAAGATCATAGGCATTGGAGATCCTCTGAAGCATTATGTCATCATTAAAAGTTTGGCAGACAAACTTTCAACAGGCCTCGTCCAAACATCTTGGGAAAGCTGTCTCATCAGATGTCATCTGCTTCAATTCTAGGAAATCTTTACTTTCAGGTCACCAGATGATGTGCAGGTCCAGTCAGGATTTGGTGCTTTCTTAAGTTGTGTCACATGAATACAAGAGTCTATTTCCTGGGGTGTTGCAGCACAAGAGTTAGTTAACAGCACCTGATGGGGCCTCTCCAGCAAGGTTGAAGAGAGTCCTTCTGGAGATACCTTTTCCAGTATACAAAAAGTCCAGGTTGCAAAGCGTGATGCTTAAGGTCTTTGTCTCCCTGGAGCGTACTGTGAAAAGACTGCTTTACCAAAACATGGTTATTTATTTATTTTTTTTGGCGAGGAAGATTACCCCTGAGCTCACTATTGCCAATCCTCCTCTTTTTGCTAAGGAAGATTCGCCCTGGGCTAACATCCATGCCTGTCTTCATCTACTTTTTTTGTATGTGGGACGCCTGCTATAGCATGGCTTGATAAGAGACGCATAGGTCAATGCCAGGGATCTGAACCTGTGAACCCCGGGCTGCCAAAGCGGAGCACGCAAACTCAACGACCTCACCACTGTGCCAGCCCCAGACATGGTTATTTTTAATAGAAGCAATTAGGCCTTTGCTATATTGAAGTTGATCTCCTTTTATCAGCTGTGGGTCAAAAGAGGCAAGAGCCAAGTGCATTGGGCAACCTATGACTATCTCAAGGGGTGAGAGTTTATGAGTTCCAAAGGAGGTGGATCTCGAATTTAGAAGGACCAACAGCAATGCTTTTGGCCAAGGTATTTGGAGGGTTTCTACAAATTTTGCCAGTTGAGGTATAATAGTGTTGTTAGTGTGTTCGACTAAACTAGAGGATTGAAGGTGGTAAGTGCAGTGAAAGTGTTGTAAAACTGGCCAAACAGTGCAGGCTTGTCAAAGTACCTGACCAGTAAAATGGGTTCTTCAAACACTATGAAACTCGAGAAGAGTTCCCCAGGTAGAGATAATCCTTTCCAAAAGGACTTTAGCTGCAAAAGAGAAGTAGCCTGTTTGCAAGGGAAGGCTTTAGGCCAGTGAGAAAACATACAAACCATGACAAAAACGTATTTATATCCATGAATGGGGGAGGTTTTATGAAATCCTTTTGCCAAAGCTTGAATGATTCATTAGGCAATTTAAAATGTCCAGGAGAAGTCCAAGAGAACAAGCTTCCCTGGGTTGTATTTTGGACAAGTGGGATAAGTGAGGTAGGCACTTTTTGCAGTCTTATTGATATTTCCCCAGCAATATTGATTGATTGATTGTGAGGAAGATCAGCCCTGAGCTAACATCCGATGCCAATCCTCCTCTTTTTCTTTCTTTTTCTTTTTTTTTTTTTTTTTGCTGAGGAAGATTGGCCCTGAGCTAACATCCATGCCCATCTTCCTCTACTTTATATGTGGGACTCCTGACACAGCATGGCTTGATAAGCAGTGCACAGGTCTGCACCCGGATTTGAACGTGCAAACCCTGGGCCACCAGAAGTGGAGCACGTGAACTTAACCACTATGCCACCGGGCCGGCCCCCTCTTGTAAACTTTTTTGACTTGAAGTCTATTTCATCACATATTAGTATGGGAACCCCAGCTCTCTTTTGGTTACTATTGACGTGGACTGTCTTTTTCCACTCTTTCATGTTCAACTTTTTTGTGTTGTTGGGTATAAAGCGAGTCTCTTGTAGACAGCAGATAGTTGGAGAATGATTTTCTATCCGTTCTGCCAGTCTGTCTTCTGAGTGGAGAGTCGAATGCATTTACATTTGAAGTACTTTCTGACAAGGGGGGACTTACTTCTGTCATTTGCTGTTTGTGTTCTATACGCCTTATAGCTTTTTTTGTCATTCCCGCATGACTGTCTTCTCTTACGTTTAGTTGACTTTGAGTAGTGAAACATTTCAATTACCTTCTCATTTTCTTTTTTGTATATTCTATAGCTTTTTCCTTTGTGGTCATCATGGGATTACACTTAACATCCTGAAGTTACAATACTCTAATGTCAATTTATACCAGCTTAACTTCAGTAACACACAGAAACCCGGCCCCTATACAGCTCTGACTCCACCCCATTTCGGTTATTAATGTCACAAAATTACATCTTTAGGCATTTTGTGTCCAAAAACATATACTAACAATTGGGCTTTTTGATACTTTAGTCTCTTAACGTAGAAAACAGAAAGGGGAGCTACACACCAAAGTTCCAATAGCCCTAGCTTTTGTAATTGTCCACGTGCTTGCTTTGACCAGAGATCTTCACTTCTTCATAAGGCGTTGAGTTACTGTCCCCTGTCCTTTTGTTTCAACCTGAAGGACTCCCGTCATTGGAGGGCAGGTCTAGTGGCAAGAACTCTCTCGGCTTTGGTTTATACGAGAATGTCTTAATTTCTCCCTCAATTTTGAAGGACAGTTTTGCCAGTTACAGGATTCTCGGTTGGATTCTTTTTTCCTTCAGCACTTTGAATACATCAACCCGTGCCATCTGGCCTCCGAGGTTTCTGATGAGAAATCTGCTCATGATCTTCCTGGGGAAGAGATGATGAAAGCTGTTTTCCTCTCAGCTTTATAAATGCTGATGATGTCCCTTCACGAGTCTTAGGTGACAGAATGTTTTCCTATAGTATTATAATATCAGTTAAGTTATAGGAACATTTTGAGACTAATCAGAGTTTAAGGAAAAGGAATTGAATATTTTAAAGTGTAGACATTATGTGGTCTTTAAAAGCCAAAAATTATTACAGATTTTCAAATTAGAAATGAAAAGGCCACTGAAGCATCCTACAGATTTTAATTTGTAATAAAATAAATATCACTCTCTAATATTCCACATAAATAAAAAGCTCTCTGGGGTCCTTTATTTTAAGAGTAAAGGGGTCTTGAGACCAAATGCTGAGAAAACCACTATGGTTTATCCCCGGCCGTGACTGGCGCATTTCTTGCTCTGACCTCATAAGGAGCCACTGTGATGGAGTTTACAAATACCTATATAAGTCTCTGGCTGGGCCTAGGTTTTTTGTCCTTATAGCCCAGGAAGCTGCTTCTGGTGACCTGTCGGACTTGGACTACGGTTAGTTAGCTTGTGTTCCCATTTGTCTTTTTTCCCATTTTGCTTATTTTTTCCCCATTTTGTTTTTTTTCCTTTTCCCCCATTTTGTTTATTTTTTCCCCATTTTGTTTTTTTTCCTTTTTCCCCCCACTTTATTTTTTCCCCATTTTGTTTTTTTTCCTTTTTTCCCCCACTTAGTTTATTTTTTCCCCATTTTGTTTTTTCCCCATTTTGTTTTTTTTCCTTTTTCCCCCCACTTTATTTTTTCCCCATTTTGTTTTTTTCCCATTTTGTTTTTTTGTTCCCCTTTTGTTGATAAATTTATTTTGTTATTTAGTGTTAGTATTGTTAGTACAGTCAGTATAGTTAGTATTGTTGGTACAGTTAGTATAGTTAGTATTATTTACTAGTGTAGTTAGTAAGTGTAGGTGGCATTGTTCGTATCATTAGTTAGTATTAGTTAGCATACTATAGTTTTGTTTGTTAGCATAGTTAGCATCGTTAGTTAGTATAGTCAGATAGTGTTAGCAGGTCACCATGCTTCCGGGCCATGAGGCCACCTCTTCTGAGAAGAGGACCAGTATTAACCATTACAAGTTCATTAAGACCATAGGCGAGGGCAGCTTTGCCAAGGTAAAGTTAGCCCTCCACATCCCGACCGGGACAGAGGTGGCCGTTAAAGTCCTTCATAAGAACCAACAGAGCTCCTCCAGCATCAAGACACTTGCCCGGGAAGTCCACAGCCTGAAGGCGCTGCAGCACCCGAATATCGTCAGATTGTTTGAGGTGATTGACACCAAAGACAGGTTATGCCTTGTGATGGAGCATGTTACGGGAGGAGACATGTATGATTTCTTAAGAATCCATGGCCCCATGACGGAAGAAGAGGCCCGAGGGAAATTTCAACAACTAGTTTCCGCTCTCCACCACTGCCACCAGAGAGGCATTGTCCACCGGGACCTGAAGCCGGAGAACATTCTTCTCGACGACGACCTGAACATAAAGCTGACAGACTTCGGTCTGAGCACTATGTTCCTGGGCCGGAAGCTGACTAGCTGCTGCGGCACCCTCTCTTATGTGGCCCCGGAGATCTTGCAGGGCCTAGAATACGACGGCCCCGCGGTCGATGTCTGGAGCCTGGGTGTCGTCCTGTACGTCATGGTCACTGGATGCCTGCCTTTCCCGGGGGAGGACATAGGGACCGTGAAGCGGCGGGTCCTGACGAGGCGAGTCCATCTTCCTTTATTTTTATCAGATGAATGTAGAAATCTCCTGAGAAAACTGTTGACCGTCGAACCCAGCGAGAGAGCAACTCTAAAAGACATCCTGAACGACCCGTGGGTGAATGTGGGCCACGAGAAACTCAGGCCTCACAGGGAGCTGCCCTGTGACAACATGGACCCCTCGGTGACAGAGGTAATGGTGAGGGACCTGGGCTTTGAGTGGGGCAAGATCCGGCCTTCATTAAGGGCAAGAAAATACGACCACCTGATGGCCACGTACCTCATCTTGAAATCCAAGCAACAGGAGGAGGAGGGCCCCCCGACTGTAATCCCTTCCGTTGGCCCCCAATCTTTCCCAACCGGCGAGGGGCAGCTGCTCTCTGCATCTCCACTGAGACGAAGTCACAGCGAACCTCTTCTTCCGACCTGGTTCCACAAAGAAGATCAGCGGCCCGAGGAGAAGCAGGAGTCAGGGTTGAAGGCCAAAGAGCCCGCCAGTGCCCTCCCCAGCCTGGAGTCGAGGACCGCCAGCCCCAGCCCAACCCCTTCGAGGAGCCCTGGGGCCTGCCCCCGCACCCACAGCACCAGCAACGGGACTGGAGCCCCAGAGGAAACCCACTGCCCCCCGGGTGTATCCTACAACAGAAACTCCCCCGATGCCGGGCAGCCTGATGGGGAGACCCCAGCCTCTCCCTCGGGCCCCAGCCAGGGCTGGCGGGGCGCCGCTGGGAGATTCATAAACTTTATAAGTCGCTTCTGTTTTTGTCTGCCCAGCAAGAAGAAGCACGTCAAACTCAACCAAGTGAAGCCGCTTTAAGCTCTGGCAGGGACAAATCAACGATTGTGGGGAGGTCAAGCTGCATCGCCCCCATTTTAAATGGAGAGCCAGCTGCTGAGCTCCAGGGAGCCTGGCAGCGTGGTGTGGGAGTTTGGCCAGAGGCTGGAGGTCTTCAGCGGGGAGTGGGAGCAGGGCAAGCAGTACGGGCCGTACGTGCACGGACGTCCGGGCGAGAGGACTTGGTCAGGTGGACGACGGAGGGGTGCAAACTGCTGAGGGATTCAAGTCAAAATGGTATCCGGCACCTCCGTGGCCTTCAGAAGCATCCAGAACACTTGGTGCACTTAGAGGACAGCCTGGAGGTGCCTGGGGGGCGCGAGAAGAGGCCTCCCTAGCTGCAGGTCTGCCAGAACGGACTGTTTTTCCTGGGGCACTTCTTCCCTCCCTTGTCCTCTCCGTCTCTTCTTCCATGTTTGTGGGGAAGAGGCACGGTACTTATAAAGTACTTGGTTTTCCAAATCTTATAATAAACTTGAAGTTTCAGAAAGATGTGTCACAGAGACGCTGTTTTGCATCCTCCTTGCACAGGATGGGGCTGTGCATGCTGCAGTGTGAGAAGCGTGTAGTGATGTAGTGCTTGGAGTTAGTCAGAACGACTAAATGGGAAAGTGACTTAGAATTATGATGGTAACTCACAACAGCAACGAATGTGGTTCTGAAGGGAAAAGGCTGTGAGGCATAGTGCAGGGCAGAAAGACAGAAACTGGGTACTGACATTACCTAACGTTTTCAGAAGGACCAAGGGAAACTTCTGATCCTGTGGCCTTGATTAACTACAACCAAGAGGTCCATAATAGGATAACAAAGTCCCGTGAGCCAGCCTGTGTGGGGCGTCAGACAAGTGACAAGGGTGTGGGCCCCCAGAGCAGTTTAAGGGTCCCTTACAAGTGCAGCTGAGTTTTCTGACTACAATGCAGGCGTTGGGCCTTTCCACTGTGAGGATTTCTCCTGTTTATGACAGTGGCACAGAGCAGTCCCTCTAAGAGGCCCGCCTGAGGTGTGGGCTGTTCAGCCAGCTCAAGGTTCCAGGGGAGCTCCACGGGCAGCCAGACATCCTGGGCGGGGGGTGGTTCATCAGAGGGAGGCTTCATCTATAGGGAACGTCCACATGGGCTCCTAAGAAGCCCAAGGAATGTCCAGGAGGCCGCTGGCTGCTGCTCGAGGGGCTGGGTTGCAGTGCGTGCAGAGTCTGTCGACATGCTCACGAGACCGCCCAGGGGCGGTCCTAGCGTCTGGCCGGTCAGAGATTTTCCTTCTCCCTCTGAGAGCAGGGCCAGGAGAGGTAAGAAGAGGGCTGGGGATGGGCTGGGAGTCTTGTCACTCCCCCTTCACGTCCCCTGTTTTGGTTTTCTTTAAACAGCCCGATGTGTGGTCACCCAGTGTCGCTCTCCTTGGAATCTGTGCATGGCTCTCATTCCCTTCAGGGCAAGTCCCAGTTCCTCAGTGGGCTTTGGGGACCCTCTGTGACCTGTCCCCCTGCGGACCTTTTCACTACCACCCCCTCCTTGCACTTGACTCACACTGAATGGTTCCGTTTCCCACAGACGCTCTGCCCATGAGGTTTACTCTCTGGGAAGCCCACACGCCAGGCACTTGGCCAGACTCCATTGGGCATTCAGCCTGTAGGGGGGGAGGGGAATTTGAAGAACTGGAGCGTGCGTGGAGCAAGGGGTGAGGTGGTGTTTTAGTTATCGGTCGTTGTGTAACAAACCACCCCTAATCTTAGTGGTTTAAAACGAGAATCATCATTTATTTACTGAAGATTTCACAGTTTGGGCAAGGCCCAGGGGGGACAGCTCCTCTCTGCCCTTTGTGACATCAGCTGAGGCCTTGCTCACAATGGCTGGCAAGGGGGTGCTGGCTGACAGCTGGGCGCTCGGCGGGGCTGATGGCCAGGGGCCTTGGTCCTCCTCCACGTGGCTGCGTGGCCTTCCTCACAGTATGGTGGCTGGTTTCTAAGAGTGAGAAAGCACAAGTTGCCAGTCCCTTTAAAGGTTGGGCCTGAGCCTGGCAGGAGTGTCATTCCTGCCATCGTAGAAGTCACAGAGTCCAGGTACAGCTACTGGGTGTTCATATCACAGACCTCGTCTTTTTGTGTGTGTGAATAAAGATGATATATATTTAAGGCATACAACATGTTTTGGTATACAGATACATAGGGAAATGGTTGCTACAATAAAGCTAGTTAACGTGTCCATCTCTTTACATAAATGTCTTTTTTTAATGCAAGCACCTGAAATCTGTTCTTACCAAATTTCCAGTATATGAAATGGCACTGTTAACTCCAGTCATCGTGCTGCACATTAGATCTCTGGACTTATCTATCCTCCCTCACGGCAGCTCTGTGCCCTTTGACCGCCCTCCCCCCATCTCCCCCCCATCTGGCCCCTGCTGACCACACAGACCTCGTCTTCTCTCGGCCACGTGCTGCAGGAAACGCGCCCCCTTTTGTGTTGGGCATCACCTCCTAGGCTATATAGCTCCTTGTCCTTGAAGCACATATTGGCCGGCTCTTGCCCCAAGCCAGCACAACCTCAGATGGTCAGACACGGGGCGGGAGCACATCAAAGCCGAGAAAGTCAGGGCCAGCTGGAAGAAAAGAGAAAAGTGGACAGCTCATCCTGCTCAACGGAGAAACTTCCCGTGTCCCCCCTTCCGCAGCAAACCCTCCTGAAATTGGTGGGCAGAGGGGCTGCATTTGATGACTCAGAAAGGCGATGTGGATTTCATCAGCTTGGCGCAGTAAGGTATTGATGGACGCCAGGAGCTGGTGGTCTTTGCTAAATGTGAAGGAAATGAACCCTGAGAGTCCCTCCTGTGCCCCACCCCTTACCCCAGGGGTCCCTGCTTGCTGAGGTTATTTTTCTTTAGACGCAAGTGATCCTAGCCGCCACCTTTCTGGTCGGCTGTTGCAGCCTCCCGGGGCAGCAGGGAACTGTTTTTGCCAGAGAAGCCTGTTTGTGAATTCGTGTGCACTCTTTTCCCCGAGGTGAGCCCTTTGCAAGATCCGATGTATGCGTTTTCCACAAATGAAATTGTTACCGTGTCGGAAGTGGGTTCGCTCACCCATTGCGCAGCAAGCCATCTCTGACACCGCGTGTAGTGGGAGAAAGTAGGAGTTGTATTGCAAAACTCTGAGCAAGGAGAACAGGCAGCCAACGCTGTAATCCTGAACTCCCTGAAAAGCTACACGCAAGCTTTTATTTGGGGTTTTAAGTAGGGGAGGGGGAGCATCTATGTGGCCTTGAGGATGAAGTTTTAAGAGTGCCCTGCGCAGGCGTGACTGTCTCGTATTTCTTCATGGGTCGCCTGTGCAAATTCGAGAGGGTTCCATGTGTTGCGTGTGGTGGATTTTTAGTCTGTACGTCTAAGGTTTACAGTCAATCATCTTAGCTTCTCACTGCACCTGCGCGATGTTTAGTCAGGCATGAGGGAGGCTGTCAGCAAGCTGCTTTCTTATCAGCAGTCCTCCTCCTGTTCTGCAAAACAAGCTCAGAAACTTTGGTTACTTTGTTTCCCATGTCAACCTTATGGATACAGGCAGGGTTTCACCCTCATCCAGGGAAATTTTAACTCTTTCATTTTCCGTTTCCAAATGACTCATTTTTGACCATTTTGCAAACCTAGGACTTTGCTCCTTGTTCCCGGGAAGCATGTGTCTGCTTTTCACTCCACTCTGAGGGAGGCTCTGGAGGCCCCCAACTTTCAATCTTCTAAAGATTTATTTGGGGGGGCCTGTGAGAAGAGAAGAGGTTTGCAGAGTTTGGAGTTGGAAAAAAATGAGTAGCTGCGTAGAGGGGCCCACAGAGAGTGCTGATACTATATTTAAGATGCAGGCACTTTCTGCAGGAGAAAAGCATTATCTTTTTTTCGTTTTCCTCCTAGCTCTCATCAGCCTTTTGAAATGAACTCAGCCATATTCGCTAATATAAATAACGTTGATGCAAATAATCCATAATCAATCTATGAATCAAAATTGGGATGAGTTTGTTATGAGCCAGGTCTGAGGACTATAGCCCAGAGCCTTCCTTCCTCAAGGAAGTGGGTATACAGAGTGGTCATATACTGTCTTGGGACAAAGAGCTTACGTCACATATGACTGGAATATCTCTTTTACTACTGTCACAGGATGCTTAGCTGGCACAGCAGATTGGTGGTCAGCAGGTCAGTGGTCACAAGGTAAGGACAGCAGGTCAGTAATTAATCCTTAGTTTCCAGGAAGAGATGCTTATCCTTAAAGAAATGCCGATGTCGGGGAAAGTTACATCCCTATCTTTAAGGGCATCATTCTTGTCTTTGGGACATAGTAAATGTTTAAAGCAAATGTACAGTGCATGCTCAGTAGGCCACGTCAGGCCCTTTTGGAAAAACAGGGTCAGGCCAAATTAGTTTTACACCAAATGGCTTCCTCATATAGTCTGTTGCTTTTCATTTATTTATCAATAAGTACCAGTTAATGAGTGTTCACTATGGTTTGGGGCCTCATCTCATCTGCACAACCAACTCTACCCCTTCAAGAGAGCTGTTATTAGCCCCATTTTGTCAGTTCTGGGAAATCGAGGCTGAGAAATACTCAACAGCTTGCCTAGGATAATGCGGCTTTCAAGGGCAGAGCTGGGACATCCACACTAAAGCCTTTCCAAGTCACAATCGCCTGTGGTGCCTGTTGAAAATACAGATTTCCTGGCCCTGTCCTTATCGTGCCTGACCTGGGTAGGTTCAGAGTGGGCCCTGTGAATCTAAATTTTCAATAACAATTCTAAGAGGCAGCCACTTCTAACATATGACCTCTCCGTGTCCAGTATCAGGCTATGCCCGCTTTATAAGTGTGAGGTGATCGATCCTCAGAAAATCATTGAATGAAGCGGTTCCTCATAGGTCCCCTCCCCTGTGCCGGGTTCTGAAATGTTGACTGGCATTTTCCAAAGGCAGCAGCAAGGGGCTCCGGGCCGGGAGCAGCCGATAAAATCAGGACTGCTTGTTTGGGGAGCACGGGAGCTGCTTCTGGAGAAGGTGGGCTCAGTTACAAATGTTGTCTTAATTGGAACCAATCTGTGTGAGTGAAAGCAGTTAGTCAAAATTATTTCGTTTTCCTGTGAATATCTCCCCTCATTCCGCACCAAGGCAAGACAGCCTTCGTAATTAGCCAGGCCTTTTTTCCTCAAACCCAAAATGAGACCGTGCAGTTTATTTTGTGTGTAAAGAAGTATGAAAATTGCTGAAGGTGGCAGACGAAGCTGGGAATATTTGCTGTGCCGGGTAAACAGAGCTGAACTCTCAGTCTCCAGGACAGAATGAGAGCTGGCCCCAAATCAGAGATGGCCTGGGGCCCTTCTCCTGCAGCCACGTCTGGAGGTGCCAAACTAAGGGCTGAATGGATGGCCTTAGGAGGTGAGCAAACATTTCTTAGCACCATGGAGTGGAAGGATTAGAGGCACTGGGGTCTGACAATTCTGAATTCAAATCCTTTCTCCTCGTCTTACCCTCTGTGTCACCACAGACCAGACACTGAACTCTCCAAGCCTCAGATTTCACACTTGATCAACAGTCTTTATTGAGCACCTACCGCATGCATGTTTTTGAGCTAACTGCTAAGGGCATGAAGACCAATGAGATACGGTGATTATCTGCCCCACAATGAAATGGGAACAACGATCTCAGCCTCACAGCCAATGGACCCATTAAGTGAGGCTGTAGATGAGGCAGTGTGTAACATGTAGTAGTATTCAGTTAACATCCACTTCCTTCTTTCCTTTCTCTTCTCTCCACTATAGTCTCTGGAGACTCGCCTCCTTGGAATCCTGAGGGAGGGTTGGAGGCAAGCCCATGTTTCCTTGAGAAGCGAGTGCTAGCCTCAGCTTGGGTAAAGTTCCATTTTGCTCTCTTCCATCCTCCCTTCTCTCCCCTGGGGTTCTGATTCAGGTTTCATGGGGCTTCTTGTCTTTCAGAGCCTGTCTTTTACATTTCCATCTCCTTGGCTCTCTGTGCTACATGCTGCGCAATTTCCTCAGGATGGTCTTTCAGTTCACTAATACTCTCCTCAGCTGTGGATGTCCACTGTGGGCTGAGGCCCCTGGATGGGGTCCATATGTGTTCAGCCTGATTCTGGAGGCACTGCTGGTCCTCTCTTCACACAGAAAGTAGAAATATCTTATAGGATCCAGATTCAAGTCCCTGGGCAAAGAAACCATCTGGCTGGATATTTTAGAAAAATCCTCTGGTGATTGTCTGAAAGATGGGCCAGAGATATTTGGGGGGTATCAAGGCAATGCCGGCCCCATAGACTGAGTTAAGAAGAAGTGTTCTTTTTCCTGAACTTTTTGGAAGAGTTTGAGAAGGATTGATGTTAGTTCTTCTTTAAATGTTTAGTAGAATTCACCAGTAAAGCCCTCAGGTCCAGAACTCTTTTTGTCAAGAGGTTTTTGATTAATGATTCAATCTCCTTACTAGTTACGAGCCTATTCAAATTTTGTTTCTTCGTGATTCAGTCTTGGTAGGATTTGTACTTTTGGAAATTGGTCCATTTCATCTAGGTTATCCAATTTGTTAGAGTACAATTGTTCATAGTACCTTATGAAGGTACATAAAATTGCTTCCAGTGGGAATGGATGTTAGTAGCATATTAGGGTTAGGAACAACAGAGTATTGAGGGATAACAATGTTGTTTATTGCTCAAAAGTCCCAGACAAACCTCTACCCTCGGTCCTTGGGTTTTCTCACAGGTAAAAACGGAGTATTACAGGGATTGTTACTGAACCAAAAGTGGGTTTGCCTCCTGGTGAGTTAAAATCAGACTCTTGACCAGAAGTAGTTGTCACAAAGTAGAACTTATTTGTAGCAAATAGGAGGGCACTCAGAGTCACTTCCAAAGTCATGGCTGTCCCTGAACATGGGAAAGCAGAGGTCTTTTATTTCAGATGGGGAATAAATATTCAAAAGGGAGAGATGGATATTCGTTTGTGCAGGCTCACTTGGAAAACCTGCTTCCACATACACTGCAGGTTATGGTAATAAGGCCTAAGCTTCTCCCAGAGAGGAGATCTTAGCATTAAAAATGAGGCATTGCTCTTGTGGTGAGGCCTGGTCTGGTTCAGGGTGGTTGGTGATTGCATCCCTTCAACAGTTAAATGCTTTCAAATCCACCCTTGAGTTCCTTGGGACAGTTAGTTGGTGACAGGACTAGTACAAGGGATAATCAGGCCTTGAGCCTTATAATCCTCTATTATGTCCTTTATACCTTGAAGGGTCTCTTTGTTTATAGGATATTGATTAATTCTTGGAAGAGGTTTTGAGGAATCTTTTTGAATCTTGATGGGCGGCACAGTGTGAATTTTACCAATATTGGTTGAAGATTTTGCCCATAATTAGGATGGTAGCTGATTCAATAGGGACAAATGATCATTGCTTCCAGAATCAGCTCTAGTACAATAAGAGACAGAGCAAATAAAAGATGTCAAAGGATTTTTTTGTGTGTGTGAGGAAGATTAACCCTGAGCTAACATCCAATGCCAATCCTCCTTTTTTTTTCTGAGAAAGACTGGCCCTGGGCTAACATCTGTGCCCATCTTCCTCTACTTTATATGGGACGCTGCCACAGCACGGCCTGACAAGCGGTGCGTCGGTGTGCGCCCGGGATCCAAACCTGCATACCCCGGGCCGCTGAAGCAGGAGTGTGTGCACTTAACTGCTGCACCACCGGGCCGACCCCTCAAAGGATAATTTAATTCACTTGGTTGGCTGTTTTGATGGGGCTACTGTCAAATTCTAGAATTAGTTTCACCTTTTGGGAGAGAGATTCTGGTGTGATCCTTTTCCAAGAGGTCTCGGCCTATTAAATGAATAGGAGTGGAGGAACTAAGGAGACAAGGGTGTGTCTCTCAAAGAGCCTACACAAAAGCGAATAGATTCAGAGACAGAAACATTTTGAGGTTGATTAGAAATCTCCACCATTTGTACTGGTTTTAGTACTCTGAGGCAGGGCCTGCTTCATAGTAGTGGGGTTGAGCATCGAGAGTGTGGCTCCGGTGTCAATTAGGACAGAAAGAGATTCATCTTCAGTCTGGAGAAATGCTTCTCCAAACTGGTTAAGAGGGAGGATTGGGAAGAGCCCCTGTGGTTCCTCGGAGCCCCGTCATTGAGAATTTGGAGGACGTTGGAGAGGCTGGTGAGAGGGGTGAAGGTGCCTGAAGCACTTAAATTTGTAACAACCACATTTCCAGTGTCCTGGCTTTTTGCAATAATAATGGAAACTTGGAGGGTTTTGGTTTTGTTTAGGGGCCTTCATTTGTTGGAGTTGAAGATTAAGAATTTAAGCGATCTTTCTTTTAGAAAGATTGAGAATGTGAAAGAAGTGGTCTGCCAGATTAACTAAATCTGGAGAGGACATAGTTTCCCATTCCATCCTTGTCCTTTTTACTAGAAGGGAAAGGTCGCAATTCAGCCCATTAATAAACATAGAGTTAAAAGCTACCCGGATGGAACCACCATCTGAAGGAAGACCAGAATTTTCTTTAAAAACAATCTGAAGTCGATTGTAATAATCATGAATAGGTTTATCAGGTTTTTGTGCACAAGCCTGAGTTTTGTTCCAATCAAGTCTTTAAGAAAGCCCTAGGAATTGCCTGATGAAGTCTATGGTGATTGCCTGAGTCTTCTTATACAACTGGTCAGCAGTTTCGACTCTCGGTTATAATTCTAGAGACCTTCTAGGAGTTTCCAAATTAGCAGTTTTCATCCAATGCTGGACCTGGCCTTCACCGACCAGTGCATGAACCAGCTGATAAAAGTCAGAAGAACTAGGTTGATAAATTTGACTGACTGTATTAAATTCCTGAGTAAATCTGTGAGGATCTTCAGTTACTTTTGGAAAATCTTTGACTATGTCTTACAGTTCAGCTTTAGTCCAAGGAGTATAAGAAATTTAGGGTTTAGCCTTTGGATCCTCAGAAGGCTTAATTTTAAAGGGACAGGTTCTGATAGGTTCAGAGGAAGAGGGAGTGGGAAGAGGCTCAGGGAAAAGGGGAAGTTCAGCGAGAGAGTTGAACTCTCTACTGAGTATAGAGGAGGTGTAGGTGGTATAGAAGGGAAGGAGGAAGATGGTGCCAGAGGCAGGGCTTGAGCATGAGCAGTCAGGGTGTGGGGGGAGAAATGAACTTGATGGCACCAGAGGCAGAGCTTGAAACAAAGATACCAGAGAAGAGGAACATGAGGCTTTGGAAGTTATCTTTCTTTAATCATTTGTTTGCCTCAGTTAATCTTATAATTTTATTTTGCAAAGAGACAATTTTAGACTCCTGATAAAGCCTCAAAATACCAATCAAAATTGGTGTTCCATTCAGTTTTGGAAATTACAGAGCTGTGGTTGTCCAATTTGGTTTTAAGAAAAGTAAGTTTGGGAGTTCAAAAGTTCCCCACAATGGCCCTTGGTGCTCTAACTTACTTTTGATTAAATCGGTCCATTTAGTTAGCAACGGGCATGAGGAATGACCTTGGTTTTTAAACGTAAAATCACTGGGGGTCTCTGTGGGAGGGGGCACACTCAAAATATTTAGATAACTGGAATCCCATTTCGTAGAGGTTTTTCTCTAGAACAAAGGAATAATTCTCAAATAGCCTAAACTGCTCAAACAGCATAAACAGCTTGCAACACAAATAGCTTGAACAGCTCAAATGACCTGCAGGCCTAATACCAGCCAGTTGCAGTAGAATAGTCTGATTTCAGTAAGGTGGACTGAAGGTTGAAGCAACACAGTTCCAAAGAACAGTCTGGTTCCAAAGGGAATTGGATCGAAGGTTGATCAACAAGGAACAGTCTGCTCCCAAGGGAGTCAGGCCAAAGGCTGGACTGGCAGACTTCCAATGAAACAGTTTAAAAGGCTGGCACAGTTCCAGTAGAAACAGTCCAGTTCCAAAAGGAATTGGACTGAAGGCTAGCACAATTCCAAGGAACAGCCTGATTCAAAGAGTCAGGTAGAAATGCCCTGTACCCCAACCCCAGTACTCACAGACAAACAAGGCCTTAACCAGAAAAGGACGAAGCCCTAAAGTAGATCTCAAACAAAGCCTGGAGAGCTTCAAAATGCAAAGAGATGGGTCTATTGTAAATGAAGAGTCGATGTGTAGTGGCTTTTCATTGGCTGAGCTTCTTACCCATCAAGAAGAGGAAGTCTTTCTTCTTCTTGTTGGGCTCTGCTCTCCATGTAGGGCTTGGCCTCCCGATTCCAATCTAAGGAGGTTTCTGCTTATTAATTTTCACAGTTCTGATAGGAAAAGTCTTGTTTCTAGGAAAAAAACATGCAATGTAACTAAAGGCCTGAGATATTGGAAGGCTTTCTACGAAAGTTAAGCTAGGTTGAGACCTGAAAGATAAGGAGTTGTCTAGGCAAAAGGTGATGGAAGTGAAAAGTGCTCCAGATTGAGGGAAAAGCATATGCAAGAGAGAGTGTGGAGTCTTTGGGGAGTTATGAGCAAGAGGGAGAGCAGTGAGAGATGTGTGCAGGATCCAGACCATTCAGAACTTTTGGAACACAGAAAGCCTTTTTGTTTGTGTCCTAAGAGTGAGATGGCCTTGAAGGTTTTCCTTCTTAAAAAATCACTGAGGGCCGGCCCCGTGGCTTAGCGGTTGAGTGTGCGCGCTCCGCTACTGGCGGCCCGGGTTCGGATCCTGGGCACGCACCGACGCACCGGTTCTCCGGCCATGCTGAGGCTGCGTCCCACATACAGCAACTAGAAGGATGTGCAACTATGACATACAATTATCTACTGGGGCTTTGGGGGGAAAAAAAAAAGGAGGAGGATTGGCGATAGATGTTAGCTCAGAGCCGGTCTTCCTCAGCAAAAAGAGGAGGATTGGCATGCATGTTAACTCAGGGCTGATCTTCCTCACAAGAAAAAAAAAAAAAACAACAAAAAAACCCCTCACTGACGTAGATCTTCTTCACCCAGATATACAGCCCAGATAGGGAGTGCTGAGGAACCAGAGCAAAAATAAAAGGGATTCATCATCTCCCTAGAGGGCTTGCATCGGGAATGGGCTGTGCTTCATGAAGCTCCCTCCACAGCTTGTTCTTCATGCACAAATACGCACTGTTGACTTAGTCTGCAGACCACTTTTTAATATCATCTAGTGCTTCTGATGGCAGATGACACATCTCTGGAGAAACTAGATTGTTCTGGCTGTACCAAAAAAAAAAAAAAAAAAAAAATCAGGAGAATACAAAAGGACACTCGTTTTGCTGATTAAGAGAATTCATTGCCAGCCTCTTACTGGCAATTCTAACCCAATAAACAAGCAAAAGTGACTTGTTAGAGCCCTGCAATTGTCTTTTGAGTATGATTATCCTCCATTGAATGGAGGTGATTTTTGGTTGCTCAGAGGAAGGTTCTTCTGCAATGATGTGGCTCTTTGCTGAGACTCAGCATTGTCTAGTTAAAAGTGTAAAGACCAAAATGCAGAATTATAGCTGTGAAAATCACTATTTCTGAAGAGATGCATCATTGCCATATAGTAGTTACCATTATTGGACAATTACTATATGGAAATTATCTCCTTGCCTGGAGCTCTGCTTCCAAAAAGAAGTCACTCTGGGTGACTGGGTGGGAGATTTTCTTTATCAATTACTCTCTAATAAATTGCACTGTAGTTATACCTGATCATGGATACATTTTACTTCCTTTTTGACTGTTAGCTCTCTTTAATTCAGAATTCATGACAAACCACAACATTTATGAAAACAGAATATATCTACAGCTATCATTTGCTAATGCTATGTTATTAATGGTATGTTAGTTGCAAAGAATGAGTGTTTGAGTTCTGTTATTCAAGGGAAAGATCTTTATAATAAGGAAGAAAGTAACAAGGTTAAAAGTCACTTTTAGTTCACATCAAGTTTCATCAAAACGTTTACCTAATACCTTCTTTGTCACTGTTGCTTGCTAGTGACTTAGGATATTTCAATGAATATGGTATTGTCTTTAGAGTGACAAAATATAATGTGAAAGAAAACTCTTCTAGAGTAGAGTGAAGGTTCTTTGTACCTAAAAATATCCAGTGAATGAATTAATGTTAGGAATGTTGACAAATTTAGCATTCATAATACTGGCAGCAACCTCTGTCCTAATAATGATTTTATAGCCAGAGAAGTTTAACATCTTTAACAGTTTTCCTTAAATTATTCTTTTCCTAAACTGAAATTAGAATAACTAATAACTTATGACTTTCCCAGGAAGAGCCCCACGATCCTTACCTGTAGTTCCATAAATATCATTCTATAACTTGCCTTTTTCATTTAACAGAATATCGTAGATATGTGACAGCATTTATGTAACAATAGATAAATTATGTACTGTATTATATATTTCTATAGAAAAATGTCTGGAAGTATTCACACCTTAAGTGTTGCCTGGGGCTGGGAATGGAGAGTGCAGTCTTCAACTTAATTATTAATCTAATTATTATATTTAATATTCTATATCTTAATATCTTTAATTATTTTCTTTTGGAATTTTACAGGGATATGTTTTTATTGTAAAATAAATAAAAACTAATTAAAAGTGGTATGTGATAAAAACTGAGTACAATTAAAAAATATTATTAGTATTGGAGTCAAAGGGCATAAGATCATTTTATATTGTTAACACATGTATTTAAGTAAGCTATATAACTCTACCCCAGAAAATTGTATCTAACTGGTCATTATACAAATAAAAGAAGATAATAAGTTCAGAATGACTTATGAACTGATGTTGTTTTCTTGCTCTTATTTCTTATTTATGGAAAGTGAGTGTAAGATATGAAGGGTTTAGAGATCTAGTTCATCAGCCCAGGATTCTGCATTCATTTTTCTCATAAAGCTACAAAGGATGATCAGTCAACTTTGTCAGCTCTAATGCCATCATCTGAATGATGATGAGCCAAAGGAAATTATAAGCTATTTATAAATTTCTCCATAGTACCAAGAAATCATACTTTGTATAATACGACTTGAATAGAATAAGATTGCTTTTTAGGATTTGTATAGTGACAAGCTTAAAATTTCTAACATACCTAGGCATTCATACATCTATTAGACTATTTGCAACAAAAATACCTATACCTTTTTTTTTTTTTTTGTTATAAAACAAGTTTTTAATTTTGTTTATTGCAGTAACATTGGTTTATAACATTGCAAAAATTTCAGGTGTACATCATTGTACTTCTATTTCTGCATGGACTACATCATGTTCACCACCAAAATACTAATTACAACCCATCACCACACACATACCTTTTTTATGAATGCAAATAAAGAAATCCCACTTTTGACAATTTCTACACTGTGATTATGCATAAATATTGTTTCCTTAATATGCCCCAGATCTCATTGATCACTGTTGGTTTGCTTCATTATGTTTCACCTGAAAGTTTTGAATTGACAAGTGGTATATTTTTATGAACTACAAATTTGAAGAGAAAATAAGTCTAAAGTTTTAGCGTTACTATATGGCCATTATCGTTTTTAACTAGTAAATGGCCCTGGATGCTTTTGCCTCAAAGAATGGAAAAGAAATGCAGTGACAAAACAGAAAAGATGGAAAAATAACACATGATTATTACATAGTATAGACAGAAAATCAGAAGTGAGATTCCCCACAACTAGGGACTAGTTACCTACATCATACAGCCTTGTCTTTCCTGCAAGAATCTATTAGTGTCTTCTTCATGTGCTTAATATCCACTAGCAGTTGATTATGATGTTGACCCTCCTAGTCACAATAAAATCATTAAGTGGCTTTTGACGATTAAAGAAAAATACAACCATACTTGAGTGCCATTTGTTGGAATTCATTCCTTAAAGCCTTCGAAATGGCCTTAGGTTAAGGTTAATGGTGTATACCTTCCTCAGATTTATAAAGTATCTTTTCTGAAAATGCCTACATATAGAAAGTTTACAGCATAATAATTTTTTGATGTTTACATCCTGACCTAATTCACAATTTGTTCATTTTTTCATCATTAGGTTCTTTTTGTAGATATTTGTAGTTTCCAAAACTTAGAGCAAGATGAGAGTTTTAGATCTTCTCAGCCTGGCTACCAGGTGCTATGTGACCAGGACAGTCTTAGGCTGAAGTTTCCCAGATGAACAAATATTTATTAACCATCAAATGTATACACGTGGTCATACACATGTGTGCTCTTACTCATGCACACACTACGCACAAGGTTAAATCCTCTATTATGTCATCTCAATGGTGTCCCAGCTGTTAAACCTTTGAGGCATTGTGATAGAACTCTGCAAGAAAGCTTCCTAGAGGCAGATGAGATGATGTTTTAGCTGCTGGATTCAGCTACCCTTCCAACTGGAGTCAGGAAAAAACTCTCATTGCAGGAATGAGTGGAATCCTAAGCCTGGAGTGCAATGAAATTGTCTGTAGGCTGTAAGGCTGGCTTGATTTTTATGCTCTGTTCATGAAAGGGTGCTTATGTCTGGAAAAATATTTCTAGCAAATCCACCTGTATCTTGAACACTTGTTTTACTATGGAGCATTCTTCTAACATCTATGATGGCGATTGACAAGCCATCTGATATTTTTAAAAATAAAGATAACTGAATTAGAAATTTGGAAGAGTTTTGATTAAAAACTTTCAAATATTACCTAACCACACTACAGGATAAATAAAAATTTAGTCACATCTACATAACTATCACACAGTTTATGCTGAAGTATTCTAAAGTAAATTTTAGAAAATGTAGTACTTTGCTTCTGTTGACATTTGTCAGAACCACTAAAAGCTGTGAATAAAGTTGGCCTCAAGTAGACATTGATAAAATTAATGAGATTCATTGAAAATTCTACTTCTATTAGCCTTTATTATTGCAACAGACATAGCAATGTTTAGATCAATGTTTTACATATTCAAATCCATATTTACTTTAAGAAGTAATTCAAAATTTAATTTCTGAGTTATCATTGAATGAATGAGAAAAAAAGAATTTAGAGTTTTAAAGACATTCTACATTTATGCAGAGTATATTCTTTTGTGGACATACATATGAAATTCATTCATTCATTCAGAAAAATTTATTGATTATTACCTACGTTTTAGGGAGGCACAATAAGGATGAATAGAATCTGGTGCCTGCCAGGAAGCATACAATCTCTAAGAAATATGTGCATGAGGCAGGTGCAAAAACAACATGTGAGTCTTTGTTTTAGTTTTATAAGTAGAGTGTGCTCATTAAAAACATTGGATTAATATAAAAAAGTAGAAAAACAGATGAAAACCATCCCAAACTTAGCTATATTTAAAAAATCAGTCTTCTGTTTATTCAAAACTATGATCATTATTTATAATAAAGCATTTTATACATAATTTATTACCCTTTTTAAAAAATTCTAAATTTCTTGCTTATGGTTGATGTTTAGCATTGATTTCTATTCTCAAGAAGTGCCTTTTCACATGTTTTTTTATGTCATTGGTCTATCAATGGGAAATAAGGAACAAAGCTTTTAACTTACCTGGAAGTACCCCATTTCCTTTTTGAAAATTTCTTTCTTGATACTGAGCAAAGTTGAAATATATCAGGAAAAAATAAAGAAAAAATAAATAGAGGGGATAGTATTTAATGACAGAGGACAAGTAGAGAAGGAGAAAAGAAATTCTAAAAATTGAGCTTTGATCTAATTGCCAGCTGGATATCCATAGCTTACTATTAAAAGCTGTTAGCAATCTTTTATAATTTTAGGTATTGTGAAGTGGGGCTCTGAGATAGAAAAAGGAAAAGGAGTTATGAGGATACTTTCTTTAATTTAAGAACTTATTTCCTGAAGTCAATCTTTGGATATAGTTTGGAACTCTCTTATAATTTCTGTCTTCCATATATTGCAATTCTTAAATTTTAGAAAATTTATTGTTTGATTATTTTACATGAGACTATAATCCACAAATGTTTTGACTCAGATTAGAAGTGATGAAACCTTCTTGGTTGAGCCAATTTTGAATGTTATACTGTGAAGTTCTAGATTATCTAGCTGCAGATAACTTTTTTTCCCTGAAGAAAATGATCTATTAGTGTATTTTTGTTACTGCACAAAATTGAGGTTCTCTTGCCCAATGCACATAAACAAGCCAATTAATGCTGGAATCAGCCTTTGGGGAAAGAGATCAGCTTCATTCTGTAACACTGATCTGCAGGGAGGCAGGGCGTCTGTGCCCTCAGATCTGTCTCTCTGATTCAGGAGTTGGGGCAGAATTTACGAGGTTAGGGAGAACAGGCTGGCATGCAGAAATGCTGGCAGGACAGATTTTGATTGGTGGGCTTCAAGCATTTATGGTAAGGTTCTAAACATTTATGGTAAGGTTCTAAACATTTATGATGAGGTTCTAAACTTTTATGGTATGGTGGGGAAGGAATTTTAACACTGGGTCCTCCTGAATGATGGACCCCTCACTTCTGATAGGAGTCCAACTTTTAAGTTCCAGACATGTCCTTTGGTTCTGTGGGGAGGAGAATCTTTGGTTCCACAGTCACTTCAGGTCAAGATTTCTTCTTCTGTGCATGCTCTGGCTACGTGACTTCACAAATTTTCTGAAAGACAGTTTCTTAATTACTCAGTTGATAAGATGGCATCAGTTGAACTGGTCCTGGAGGTCCTGTGGTTACATTTGGGCCAATTTTTCTAGGAGATGTTAGTCAAGAACTGGTGGAATTAATCAGTAGGAAACTTTTCATAATTGCTCCAAATATCTCTTAGTTGATTAATTTGATGTGTTTTGTTCTGATAGTAAATAAACATCTTCAAATTTTGAAATGGTTGTAGGTATAGTTAAGAACAAGTTCTAGAAACAGATTCCATTGGTTTTAACTTTGACTCAACGTTTAGTTGTAAGACTTTGGGCATTCTGTATTTCAGTTTTGTTATATATAAAATGGATGTTGTGGGGGAGGAAAAATAATTTTCCCTCTACCCTTCTAGGTTCTTGAGTGAGACACCCCTGTAATAAAAAGACAGATTAACAAGAGAAAAACAAACAAGTTTAATAACATGTATACCTTCAGTATATGTGGGAGATACTCAGGAAAACTGAGTAATTCTCCAAAATGGCCCAGGCCACCACCTTAAATAACGTTTCCAGCTAAAGACAAAAGATGTTGGGGAAGGGGTGACAATTATTGGAGGTGACAAGAAAAGCACAGTAAAAAAGGGTCAGGTTGTTATGCAGATTTAAGTCATTGTCTTCTCCATTTATAAGAGTTTCTAGCAATTGAGTCATCCTCTTCCTGGTACAGAGAGCTAGACATCCTTAGAAATGGAGATTTCCCTTAGCAAATGTAAATGTCTTTTTACAAAGGGTAACTTCTACTCAGTTTTCAGAGCTTTTCCTATGCCTGCTGTTTCTTAAAAATAATCAGTTCAAAATAATCCTTACGCCAAAGAGGAATATTTTGGGGTGGCATATTCTGCTCCCCTTCAGCCCTGCTTTTGAAACTTCTAACAAGCTTTACAATCCAGAAGCTAAGTTGATAGATTGCTCCATATCTCATTGAACCTAGTCTCTTAGTCTTAAGAATACGTCAGTTCAGTTAAACAGTTGCATCTCATTTCAGGAGGCTGTGATGCAAGTAGGCTCCCAAAGTTAGGCCTGTATTGTGCAAGCAGTCAGGTTATTTAATAAGAGGCATGTCTATGGAAACAAAAGAAAAGCAATGGTTAAAAATTTGGAGCAAATTATAAACCAGTTGAGTCCTGAGGGCATCCAGTCTAGATGTCAGGGTTGAAGTATCTTTTGAAGTTTCAGTGTCTCTGATGGTGTCATCGATGTTCGGGTAAACTTTCTGAGTGGCCCATACAGCAACAGACATGGAAGATTGTCCAAACATGAGCTGTTGTGGTGATTCTTCTGAAGTTTATATCGAGTCTTTCACACTCAGTTTGCAGGGCTTTGGGGGAAAAGGGCAGTTTTAGTTTTCAATGATTCCAAGTCAAAAAGATGGGAGAAAATTAGAAACATTATTTTGGAGATTTGTAGCCAGATCTGAGGAAACCAGAAAAATTCAGGATCCAGTCCAGGTTACAGGTAGAAAACAAAACCTCAAAGACAATTAACAGTACTAGAATCTAATATCCACAAGCTGTATTATAGTTTCTACTGAAACATAATTTTTCTCTCTACAGTCACCTATTTCTATCAAAGATAATCATAGTAAGACTAATTTGTTTGCAAAAATTCTAGTCTTATTAAACTTGGCCGGATTATTTACATAAGTGCAGCAAGAATAGTGATTGGCCATATAGGCTCTTTTGAATCTGCTTTACTGGAACTTTTCATAGGGAATTTCAGATTGAACCTTTAAAAGCCTCTCAAGGCTAGGAAGACAAGCCAAGGACTTGCCATCAGATATCACCTGCAATACCTATAGATTGGGTGCATTCCTCTCTTCTCAGGGTCCCCAAGGACCCCAAGGCCCTTCTGAGGTTCCTGTAGCTGCCAGGAAGTGACCTTCCTTACTCACCTGGTAAGGCTGCCAGGAACCCTATAAGTAAGTTACCAGGCTGATTATTCCAAGAGGCTTTATTGGCTCCATAAAGTCAACTTTAGTTTCTTTAAACTGTTTGGTCATATCTAATTTTATGCACATCATTCTCAAATATGACATTCCAGTCAAAGCCTTGGTAATATAACCAGTGTTTCCAATTGTGTCATGTTAGAAGGAGAATAGATTCCCCCTTTTTTTTTTTTTTTGGTGGTGGGGGAAGAGGTAGTTATTTTATTTTATTTTATTGTGGTAACATTGGTTTATAACGTTGTATAAATTTCAGGTGTACATCATTATACTTCTATTTCTGCATAGGTTACATCATGTTCACCACCCAAATACTAATTACAATGCATCACCACACATATGTGCCTAATCATCCCTTTTGCCCTCCTCCCTCCCCCCTTCCCCTCTGGTAACCACCAATCCAATCTCTGTCTCTATGTGTTTGTTTTTTGTAGTTTTTAGCTTCTACTTATGAGTGAGATCATATGGTATTTGACCTTCTCCCTCTGACTTATTTTGCTTAGCATAATACCCTCAGTGTCCATCCATGTTGTCACAAATGGCTGGATTTCATCATTTCTTATGGCTGAGTAGTATTCCATTGTGTATATATACCACTTCTTCTTTATCCAGTCATCCCTTGATGCACACTTAGGTTGCTTCCAAGTCTTGGCTATTGTGAATAATGCTGCAATGAACACGGGGTGCATGTATGTTTATGTATTTGTGTTTTCATAGGAGAACATATTCTTATTGAACTTAAGTAAATAACTATATTGCCATAAAGAATAGTCACTAAGTGACAAAAGATTTTAAAGGCAAATACAGAAGTTGCATAGTTGTGAGCAAAACTTAGCTCTTTTAACATTGAGAAAATTAATTTTCTTTAAATAATCAAAGACTTGATAAAGACAATATGAATCACAAGAAATTATTTTGATAAAACACACAATCTTTGCTTACTAGGCAGATTACTTAAAAGGTAAAGAAAAACCTTTTACAATCTGTTATCACTAGCAGACCAATAGTCCAAGAAAGAAAGAAAGAAAATTGTTTCAGTTTTATGTACATACACTATTGATATTAAAGCTTATTTTTTAAATCCTTATAATAACAATTCAATCTTAGCCAGCTTAACCACACAGGTAAGATTCTCTCTCTCTCTTTTTATCTCTCTCTTCCAGACTTTCTATACCATTTATCCTTTATTTTCTTCTTTCCAATTCTGCAATAACCAGTTTTACATAGGTAAAATTTACTTCATTTTCCCATAACAAAAGCATTTCCATACCTCACACCATTTCTTATCCAAAAACACATCCTACTTTCCTTGCCTAATGAGTTGTTTCCCTTGTTATTTCTAATAGTTTTAATTACATATATCCCTTAGAACCCTTAACGTCTAGTGAAAACTAAGAAGTAAGCAATTGTGAGCTGTATGTTACACCAACATTCTTTAGACTGGCAAATTTATGGACACATAGTTTCTAGAAACATATGCTTCTTCATAGTAGAATCTTTAAAGATGGCACAGGACATGTTTACTAACAGATCCAAATATCTTTAGTTTTTCTGTACTAAGAAGCCAAAAGTAGATACACTTGTGGTCAGCAATTAATGCTTAAGTATTTTATCTTGTTTGGAAATGATCTAGATAACCAAAAAATTTCCATCATTTACCTTAACTTAGCAAAATTCTAAGGGTGTAAGTTACCAAAGGTTTTGAAAGCTATTTTTAAGTACACACAACATAAAACATTATTATTGCTGAAGAGTTCATGTAAAAACTCTTATCTCACATCTTTCTAAATCACTTGTTCCCAACAATTATGTTTAGACTACCCACAAAATGTTCATGAAACATTAGACAAGTCAGCCATCATCCCAAACTGTTGTTCTTCCTGATAAATTTTGTAACAGAGATAACAGAACTTACTTGACTAATAAACCTAGGTAGAATAAAAGTTGTATGCCTGCATTATGTTTAATGCTGATGACTCTGAACATGTGTCCGTTTTAATTAAACCAACAAATATAATCTAGCTATTATTTACCAAAGATTATCTCAGATCGTGTTAACTTGAAAACCATTTGGGTTAGTTTCTATATTTCTGAGAGTTCAGAAATATTTAATTCACATAAGTGCTTATTTTAGATCAATTAAATAGAGATCTTTTACAAATTAATTTTGGCAATACCATCCAGAGGTTGAAAAATATCACACATCTACAATGAACACATATAGACACACATGAACAAACAGACAGATGCAAACAGAAACCTTTTGGCCATCGTTCTAAAATTTTAGCCATGAGTCAGCTCCAGTAATATAAAACTCACTAGTTTATGAAAGAACAGTTGAATCCAAATTCTGTGTCCAGCAGTTGGTAAAAGTTAAGTTTACCTGCTCAGATAGCTATTTTTTTTTTAATAATAATAATTGTGGAGGCAACACTTAAGATTTTTCATTTATCCAATTTCCAAATACCTTTTTTTTTCCCTCCCAATGAGAATCATTTTCCTAAAGTTTGCATTTCAAAGAATGGCTCTTAGGTCCTAGAGAAGATGACTTAGAAATTCTGTATCACACAAGCAGAGAAAGTATCCAAGTTTTTTTCAAGGAGTTTTGGGATATATTTGCCTATTATCAGAGGTCAAGAGTAATTACTACTTAAATTTTTCTTTCTTTTCTTTAAGTACAGGACAGTTTGTTTTCAAATGTCCCAGTCTTTTACAATATCTACAAGCATTTTGAGATGACTAGGGGAGGTTTGGGGATTGGTAAAATGGATAGGTGGTGGACTTTAAATTGCTTCTGGAGCTGCAATTCTGGTTTTTCCAAGATTTGCAAGGTAAAGACAGTTGTTTCCAATTCCCCAGAGAACTGGATTGCAGCCTGAGTATCAAGGGGCTGACCTGCCCATCCAACTAAATTTACTTCTTTATATCAGGGAGAAGTTTCCATTCTAACCAATATGAAAATCAAAAGATTCCTATGTTCTAGAGCTTTAGGTTTTAATGCAGCATGCCTTTAAAAAAGCCTGTATAAAGCATTCAACAAAGGCCTTTGAATGCCCTTCTTTGAGTGCACAATTCAACCTTAGACCAATTCACCTTAGGAGGAAAGCCTCTACTATTGCTTCCGTCAACCCCTGAACATCAGCCTCCAACTGATCCATTTCCTGATCATTTTTTGGAGGGCCTAGGAGAAATTCTGGTCCTTTGTTTCTTCTGTGAAGGCGAGGTTTTCCACAGGTGGTCATCTGGATTGTCTGTTAACTACACTACAATTATGTGTGGGAAGAGCATCCCTCAGCAGCCAATCAAGGTTGTTGTGAGTGGGGTTGTGAATGTCCACTGATCTAACTCTTCTCTAAATTTGGTAGTATTTTCTGGAAGTGGAGGTAAAAAGGGCTTTCTGATTTCATTTTGCTGAGGGAGTCCTGAAGGTTAGCCATCATACTCCTTTCTGTCCTCTTTTCAATTTAATCTTTCCATAGGTACCAATAAGACAATAGTTTAGGATAAGAGCTCTATAAAAAAGTTTTTTCTTCAAATATGGAAGTTTTTCCAATTCAAAGGATCTGTTGTGTGGCTATTGACAAGTAGGATCTTATATTAATCTCAACAGTGACTCAAACCAATAAGCCTTTTTATGGCTTAATCATGGATACAAGGGGCCTCCCCAAAGAGGGTGCAAAAGATGTAGACCTCACAAGATCCAGAAAGATCACTCTCCAAGTTAGCCTAAGAAAGCAAAGACCTTTGTTGTCACAGGTGGTGAGAATGATGTAGTGAAAATAGTGTCTCTGGTTTCCCATGAAAACCTGAGATACCTCCAGTTACAGACCCACTCATCTGTGACACTGGGCGGGTCCTACTGTAATGGGACTTTTACAGCAAGAATGACACGATGAAAGTTGAGATGACAAAAGCTTCTTATGGACTGGGAGCACTTATGACAAACTCCCCTGAGAACTGGCATGGTTGGACAAAGAGAAAGCTGCTTCTTGGATCCACAGCCTATTTGGCTGTCTGTCAGATGCATGCCGGTACATTCATCCTTTGGCTGGCAGAGACCAGAGAGAACATTCTCACTGGTCACAAAGTCAAGCACCAAGACACAGGACAAAATGAAAAGAAAACCTCATCAGACCTGTGGTTTTCCTTCTTATGACAAACGATACAAAAGACAGAGACAAAAGAAAACAGGGACCATGTCTAGGAGGAGGAGCGTCAATAGAATGCAAGAGTACACGTACCAAAAATCTTTACCGGAGTGGCTATACCTAAGCAACCAATCTTCACACAAATATTTTCTCCTGCTAATCTCAATTTGGAAAGGAAGGGACAAGGTGAAATTTATCTTTCTCTCTTGGCTGGGCATTACAGAGGGAGATCTGGGAGAGCTGACTGGTAAGAATTCTTACCCTTCACTGCTTCTGCCAGTTTTCCAAGATCCCATCTGCAGGCTCCGGAGTGAGTATGGTGTCTCAGCAGGTCCCATTGTAGGTCGCCAAACTGTGGAGGAGGAAAAATAATTTTCCCTCTACCCTTCTAGGTTCTTGGCTGAGACTCTCCTGTAATAAAGAAAGATTAACAAGGGAAAAACAAACAGAAGTTTAATAACATGTATACCTCCTGTGTACATGGGTGATACCCAGGAAAACTGAGGAACTCCCGGACATTGTCCAAGCCACCACCTTAAATAACATCTCCAGCTACAGACAAAAGATGTTAGGGGAGGGGTGGCATTTATGGGAGGTGACCAGGAAAAGCGCAGTAAGCAAGGGTAAGGTTGTTATGCAAATTTAAGTCATTGCCTTTTCCATGGATAAGAGTTTTTGGCAATTGAGTCATTCCTCTCTTCCTGGTACAGAGAGGGAGACACCCTTACAAATGGAAATTTTCTTTAGCAAATGTAAATGTCTCTTACAAAGGATAACTTCTACCAATTTTGCAAAGCTTTTCCTATGTCTGCTGTTTGTTAAATATAATCAGCTCAAAATAATCCTTATGCCAAAGAGGCATATTTTGGGGTGGCATATTGTCCTCCCCTTCAACATCATTATTATGATATTATTATATCTACATCATGAAGATGATGTGAGATTTATGTATTAAATGAGTTGTTTATATGTAAAAGCAATTATGACACATAAAAATTATTCAATAGGTTAAAGGCTGATAGCTATTATTAATGATATCTTATAGTATATTTGATATCTGATACCTTTTTATCAATCATTATTTGCTGGTGATGGTTCATAAAGCAGTTTCTTCCATGTGTGGATTTTGATAAAAATTATACAAACATACACACACACAGATTTTCATAGTCAAGTAAGTTGTGAAACCCTGAATTAAGCAAAATAAGGTTCTTAGCCTTTATGTGCTAATGTGCATTGAAAATTTTCAGAGGTGCAGATAGCATGTCCCTACTGCATTGACCACAAAACCTTCTTTTCACCAAGCACGCTAAACACTAGTGTAGCTCACGGTAGGGGTGGGGACACCTTTCAGGTAGGGCAATTTTTCATTGGCTAGGACTGTGTTCAGCACTATAGGTCGTTTAGGATCCATGGTTCCTGCACACTAAATGCCAATAGCGCTCCCCAGTGATTGGGTCAACCCAAAATGACCCTCACATAATCCAAACATCACCCAGGGGAGAGATACCACCCTGGCTGGGATCCAAGAGGCTCCAAGAATACAAACAGGTTTTGCTCTCTTTTGAATGGCCATCTGAAATCCTCTAAGAATGAAGCTAGTGGAATGCTTTTGGTGACTAAAACTCCTTAAAAGGTTTGAGAATTGGTTATATGCATTTATACTTACGTAAAAATTCACTGAGTTGTACACCTAAGTTTTGTGTATTTTGGTACATCTATGTTATTCCTCAATTGGTAGAAAGTTCCCTAGATCATCATCACTGGTATGTAAGGTGTTTTGTGAGAAATGAGTCAGACCATGACTTACATGTCGGGATGTAAGGTCATTTTTTCCATCCCTGCAGTCAAGTGATCTTGATTTTTGGTGACTTTTCTTTCTTTTTTTCTATTATGAAAGAATTTGAATTAGATGTTATAGCATACTGCTTGGTATGAATTTTGGATACACAGGTAAATAAGGAAAAAACAAAAAAAAAATATTGATTCAGTTATATTCCTGTCAGAGCTCAACCACAGTATTTTGCAATTTAATTAAATAAATGATATTATTAATGATATTAGTTTATCCAACATAAGTATTAATTAAAGCTGACATTTTTCCAATAAAATCAATTTGCTTATAATAAAATTTACATTTCTTTGATCTTCTGCAGGGAGGATGAATTAACACTCTAAGCAATTCTTTTGTCTTGTCACTTCAGTGACATGAAAGAGTTTGAATGGATATGGCCATTATGTGCAATATTTCCTTTGTTTTCAGAGCGAAAAGCCGTTAACAGTCATTTCAGGATTACTGTGTTTATGACACTTGTAAATTGATTTATGGCATTAGCTAAGCAGGCGATTGAACAAAAGCCTTTTAATTTTCTTTGTGTTTATCCTTTCCCAGTTTCAAGGTGTTGAGAGAGTCAGATCACACTTCATTCAGGCTTATGGAAATATGCTGGACTTTCTGCCCCTAAAACCTAATTCCTGAGTCAGGGGAATAACCTGACAATCGCATAAAAAGGCGTTTCATAAAGGGAGACTTGAGGTCAGAGGGAAGTGAAGGTGACATCCAAGCCATCATGAAAATGTCAAATGGCCTTATGAAGACGCTTGCTTGTTGCAGCTCGGTGATCCTTAAGCCCTTATTGTGTGGAAAGAAAATAAAATTTCAACAATTCCAAGTTATAGCACTGTCCCAGACTGTTATACAAATCCATTGAGTTATTTTTAAAGCTACAATTTGAACACCAGTGTCATAATATATCCCTTCCTGCTGGTAACAGTAAAAGTTGCTGATTTATTTCAAGCTTCCAGAGTAGAAAAATGTTTAATGATTTAGCCTGCGCGATGTTAATTCCAATCTGTAGAATTCATGTTGGCTGGGACAACTTAATGCTGTTCCTTAGTGAAGAGGAATGTCAACACAGCACTTTTTTTTGGCTGTTTACATTCCATGCCTTCTTTAGAAATGGCAGATGGACTCTCACTGACATGGCTGCTTTGTGTAGCTGCTGCTGTAGAAATGAGAGTTGTAAAAATAGTGATCATCAGAGGTGCTTTTTTCTTTGGACTTGCCTTATTAGATTCTCTCTTTAGAAATTTGACCGGAACACATTTGTGAATAATTATTGACAGAAAATGCCAAGGATGTGAAAAATATCACTAAGGTAAAATTTACTGTCCGAAACTAGCTTTCTAAGCTCCTTTTGATCCATGCACCACACTGGTCAGAATCTGTTCCTTTTAGAATAAAGTCGCAATCTCTTTATTTTGAAATTCAGACATATAAATTTGTGCTATGTTACTTCCTTAAAAGAAAAATGAAGTGTTTACAGTACAATAGGACCGTTAGAGAACCTCAGTGTCAAAGGTTTTGAGTAAACATGACACCATTACTGTTAAGTGTAAAAAACAAGTGGTTATTAGGGAATGGTTATTATTAGGAATGTATTAACAGTAACCAGGGACCTTTAAACTAATTTTAAAATACTTTGTGTTTCTGTTCAGATTAGAAGGGTGGGATATATATACATAATTGTCCAAAGTGACAATATAATCTGAACCTATTTTATTCCTTTGTGCCTTTCTATGTTTTGTTGTTGGAATTTAAAGCAGACACCAATGGAAACATAAGGCAAAATCAGTGAATTAAGAATCAGTGCATGAAAAGACATCCAGAGGATACACTAACAGCTACCCAGATTTGAATAATTACTATAAATTGGGCTTATGTTTTACTTAGTTGGACCATGACATTCTAAACCCATAGCAAATACTGAGTACATAAAACACATACACTTATGTTCAAAGGGACCCCAAGTTTTCTGAATCTGGTTCAAACAGAAGAGGTTTGGGTAACATGGTAGTCTTAAGGAAGTCTTTCTGTCTATTTTTTGTTTTTGTTTTAAAAGTATGCCAGTAGGTCTTCTCATGACTTTGTCCACCTTTTGCTTGAAGGAATCTCCTTACTGCTGTTGGAATATTTTAGGCTTATTTTTGATTTCCACACATTGAATAGACATTAAAAATGTCTTTATTATGGAAATGTTAAATAAGACTCCAAAATAGATTAGTGTAAAGAACCTCCATATATATTAATTGCACAGCTTCAACAATTATCAATATTGTATCAATTATTTTCCTTTATAGTCTCTCTATCAATTAGCTATTTCCGCATTGCAAACCACACTAAAACGGATTGATTTAATACAGGAAACATTTGTTATTATTCCTAACTCTACTATTTCTTCAGATATGCAGAGGAGGAAAAAGTATCTTTTTTCCTTCTACCCTTTTAGGCTGGATCTCTGTAACAAAAGGCAGATAAGCAGAAGAAAAGCATGCAAATTTATTTAACATAAGTTTTATGTGATACAAGAGCCTTCGTAAGGAAATGAAGATCTGAAGAAGCATTTAAACCTGAGCATTTTTATGCTAGGTTTGGTGAAGAGTGGAAAGTCGTAAAATGAAATAGAACAAAAGGAGTCTGAGCTAAGTATAATAACCTGTGAGAAACTTGGCAAGGTCTATTTGTTTAGATTCTTTAAAGCATCCCTCCATCTTGAGAGGTAAGGTGGCTCCTTTTCCTCCATGGATAGGAGGAAAACCTCTTGCATGAGGGTTTTATGACCTGCTTCAGGGGGAGATCAAAGAGTTTTCCCCATACCTGCCATTTCTAAAAATTCCTTCAGCTTCAAATATTCAATATGCCAAGTTGCTATATTTTGGAGTAATGTGTCCTGAACCCTGTCAGGTGATTCTGCTGATCTTAGCCAGTCTGGACTGATACTGACCAGGCTGGCTCTTGCATCTGTGTTCAACTGGCAGGTCATCTGGGGCTGGCTCGTCTACAATGGCTGCCCTTTCACATTTGGTGGCTGGCTGGCTGTTGGCCAAGATTACAGAGGGTGATGGGACAATGTCTCTCATCTTCTAGCAGGCTAGTGCAGTCTAGACTTGAGCAGGGTTCCAATAGAGAGAATAAAAACGTGCAAGTCTTCTTGAGGCCTAAGCTCAGAGCTCATTCTATTGGTCAAAGACTGGCCAGATTCAAGAAGTGAGGAAATAGCTTCTTGATGGGGGGGGGGGGGGACCTGTCAAGTCACACTGCAAAGCATGTGGATGCAAGGAGGGAAGAAGAATTGAACACTTTTTGTGAACCATCTACCACACTCCCCCCTCCCCACTTTCTTTTTTTTTTTTAGAATATTTTAATAAATTAATATAATTTCACTACTAAATACTTTAGTGAATAGTCTTTTATTTATTAAGTTGTTACAGTTTAGTAACTCTAATAGAAACCATACAAGTTAACCATACTCTTTTGATCAGAATATTATTACTAGAGGCTGTATCCTAATTACCACTAACAACAAAATTACCATCACTGTCACTACTAGTAGTAAATTTCATTTGTTATTCTGTGCTAAACTTTCATTACCTCACTTCAACCTCCTAAGTATGCTATAGGGCAGCAACTCTTACATTCATCTCTAGAGGTGAGCAAAAGAGGTTGGGTAAACTGCCCAAGGCCACATAGTTAATAAGTGATGGCTTTGAACCCATTATATACTGCCTCCATTTTCTGTAATCTCATGCACTACAAATCACTCTCTTCTGTTAACTGGTCAGCAGGCCACAATAGCTTTGCATTTACTTGGGGAGTCAAGTAGAATGGACAAAGGCTAAGCCAACTCTTTTTTCCATTCCTTAAAGCAGAAGATGAATTTAAGTTAAGAGAGTAAATTGTTTCTAGATTTACCACAGTAGAGCTACTTTAAGAACATCAGAGGGATCTATGAGGTCACTTTGTAATATTGATGGTGTATATATGTTAGAGGCTATTGTTTTGGAGAAACAAAGAACGTTATTTCCTTTTTGTTGTATTAGGAGTAGTCCCATGCAGTATGCACACCTATCAATGTTTCTGTTTCTGTCTCAAAACCAGTGTGTTGTTAATCCATATCACACTAGTCATACTAGAGAAGCTGAGGAAGTCAGGCTCAATTGTTAATGACACTAAGACATCTATTTCCTTTTGAGTTAGATGTCAAGGATGCTTTTCTTCTTTCTAAGGGTGAGCTAGGATAGTAGGAAGATTTAACTCAATTTGTCCAGATCATGAAAATTCATTGATTCTCTTTTGGATTTGAGTTATATCATTAGCATTAAGCACTCAGACATCAGCATCATGTGACTGGGCCTCAAAAACATTTTAGTATATTTTGCTCTTTTCTTAATGTCAGATGCATCCAGAGTTTCAATAAATGCTTATATCTTTGAGGTCTGGTGTGAGGCATTAAATTCGTATTCTTTGAAGAAAGGTAAATGGGAATATAATTTTATTGCTGTCTTTCTGTCGCAAAACATAATTACTAAACAGTATGCCCTTTATGCATTCTGACAATGAAATTATGACTGACTTACCCTTTTCAATCTGAAAGCTATTTTCAGTCTGTTGTCATCACCTAATGGAGTCTTGCTTGCAGGGGGGTCACATTTTAACTTCCAAAGACTTTTATGTAACAGCCTCTTAATGTATAAGTCTCAGCTAAATTGAAGCTAATTTCTGCAGAAGAAAAGGTCAGATGTAGAATTAACTATTATCTATATTCTGGAAACTTATGGTGTCATCAATGTTTGTTATATCTCTTAATTTATAGTCTTATTTTAAGCCAAGGTTCGATGTGGCATCCTTTTATGGGAGAGAATTTCTTGGATCAAGACCTTGTAGTTAAAACCATTACAATTCCAAAAGTCAGATCATCACTATTGAACAATTAGTATCTACGATCTATTTTACTACGGCAATTAGGGACCATTGAGCTCACTAGCCTAAATCAGGAGATTAGTTGAAATTGAGCCTATTCTCATTTATTTGGCTGTCTAGTATTTTTATTTTCTATTTCAAGGTAGGATGATATATTAATCTGGAAATATGGTCTCCTAATTATGGTTTTGAAAGCTTTTCTCCTTACAAATAGAGGACAGCTCATTAAACAAATACATGAGATGCCCTTAAAGAAATCGGCATTGAATATTAATGGAACAGAGTATTAAATAATAGATTTCAGGTAAAGAGTGATATATAGCTAAAGACAATGAATTTAGATTACTATTATCAAAGTGTTTTGGAAGAGAGAAGGAAAAGGAAAATTCAAAGGACAAGGCATTAATATTTTCTTCTAACTTTTCACCTTAGAAACAGCTAAATGGTTTAGTGTCCCCCAACTTTGTACAGATATGGAGAACTCAATTTTTGTAGTTAGGCAATGCTCTGCTTTTTATAATGAAAGCAGTTTTTTCCACATTTTATTTTGTTGATTGGAATAATCCTTTACATCAGGATATTGGGTGTTAACTAACATAATGACACATTGGAAAATATTTTTAATTACCAATGAAAGTTATTTGTCATTTTAGGAAACATTCTGAACCACACAAGGATAATTTTTTTCCAATTCCCATTTTACAAATGGATCAATTGAGATCAGACAGAGTAGAGTACTGTCATTACTCAAACTCAAGCACAAAAATTCACAACTTTTTTTGGGGGGCATGGGAGTATTTTTCTTTGTGATCAATATAACTTCTCAAATTAAAATATAAATAGGATTGTTGTCTCTTCCGACTTTCAGAATTATAAAGTCAAACAGCAAAATAGCAGCATTAGTTACTACTTTAAAATTGACCTACTTGTATACATATATGAAAGATGCCAATCCATAATCTCTTCAGATGCAACTTGAGGTGAAATTTTTAAAAAAGCCCAAATACTTGGAATTAAATATAAATTTAATGGCTTGTCTGACTCTATATTAGTTTTTTTCACTAGTTCTAAGTGAATAAATAGAGTAACTGATTTTTATGGAAAGAGAAAATTATATACCTGAAAAACTAATTATCACATTTTGGAGCAAATTCATTTTTAAGAATACATTATAAACAATGTTTCTATCTACTATCACAGTGTTTCAGAAAAAAATTGAAATTGTAAGAGAAAGTAAAGGAAAATTGACATTTTAATCTTTATTCTATTTCTGTAAATTTTGGAGTGAATAAACTTTCTGTTTAAGTGGAAAGCAACCGATGCCGTTATCTTCTGCTTAAAGTGGCTGGTCTTTATCCATTTGTCTTTCGTTTTTCCGTTCCCTATATCTCACTATTCACCTTCATTACTGTGATAACTTTGAACATGAAAATTTATTTTGCCAGAAAAATCAAAGATTAAATTTGCAATGCTCAATAAATGACTCAAATGGGGTTAGGTAACCTGATATAAAGAATTGATTGAAAAAGAGCCACTTTTTGAATGAAATGGACTAAATGAAGTTATTCTCCTGGCCACTGACACTCATTAGACTGTACTAGAGTGCCTTCAAGTAAAAATTCCTCTGACCAAAAATATGATTCATTGGAATGGTTTATGGTTTACAATATAACATATATCAACTGTCCTTTAGAACCAGAGAGGAAAAACTAATTATGTTTATGGGAGTTACTAGAGAACGGTTTCATAAAGAGGAACATTATTGCCAACAGAAAAATGTATTTAATTTTTCTTATGTTGATGTTTTAGAATATATAACTTAGAGTGTATGTTCTGTTTGTTTTTTGAGTTTCCAGGTTAACCACGTTCTCTTCAACTTTAAACCAAAAGTAGGGGGAGACATTAAGATTTTCATTCTTTCTGGGTTGCCTCCTTCCTGAAGAGCCATGGCGTTGCAGTTAAGTGGAAGAGGATTAATCATACCTCTAATTTTCTTCCTGTTAAAATTCTCCACGGCCATTGAAATACCACTTTCAGGTAAAATGACAGCATTCAATACCTACTTTATGGAATTTCATATTTGCATTTTAATTTTTAAGTAGAATAGTTGGAGATTAAGGATGTGATTTTTCTACCATATTTCCATATATTTTCCAGCAATCTGTCATCTCTGCCAGAATTTATCTCTGTCTTTTTCCATTTTTGGATGGCTTATATTTGGTTGTTTGCTATAATTATTTTGCAGCTCAGTCTTTTGGCCTCTTATGCAAACTTGGCACATAACAAGAAACATAACCTATGGATGAGGTAGTATTTTGCCATATAAGTTAGTCTGTAATATTACCAACAGCTGTTACTTTTATATACTCAGGTTAGTTTATTTTAGGGAGAATTATAATTCAGAAATTACTGATATTTAACCAATTATGACAAAAAGAAATCGAATAAACTTTGTATTCTTTTTCAAAATGATTACATATGTAAGAATGAAAACAATGAATTAGGAAAATATTAAGAAAACATTTTTGTAGTATACAACTAAAAGTATAGAAGATATCAGCTGAAAATCTAGAGCATTCTGTGGTGTGAATTCCTGTGATGAGGTTAGTCAGTAATTTTATGGAAATACGTATTTTAGCAAATGTCGGTAAAAATGGATGCAGATTTTCAACCATAGTAAGTGTGAATAAGTTATAGTAATTAAAATTCAAAAAATAATACATCTGCAAGCATAATTTATGTAATAGTGTATCAACTATGTAATGTAGAGATTTGAGGAATTTCTCTTGTGTTATAAGCACATGACATATAAAAGACCCTTGAGAGGTTATTTAGATTTTTTTATCCATATAGTTCAAGTATTATCCCTACTGTCTTTTCCATGTATAATTTGGAAAGTTATAATACAAGAGGCACTGATTGTTTATTAGAATCTTAGCATTGGGAATAATCTTTGCAGATCATCTAAGTTCTAAAAAATTAGTCTTGACTTCAGAAAGTCGAATAAATGTTCAAGAGGTACTCATAACTGAACTGAAACTTTTCTTCTGAAGTACTCAGACAGTCTGAATGTGAATAGAAAAGGAAGTAACTCTTACTGTATAATATGATGTGTTTTAAAACCTTCAATTACTTGATGTAGCAGTTTCACATCACACACACGGGGCAGCCCTGCACTGGTAGTTCCACCCCGAGGTGAGAATCCCTTCCCTTGACAGAAGGTCAAGTCTCTGTTTCAATATTCCCACTTCTTAAGGAATTCCATACCTATTCTACAGATGTACAGATTTAAAGTTCTCTGTTAATCAAGCTGAAATGTATTAGCCTACACACAATGTAAACGAGCCCAGTTGTAGAAATTCTGGTCAAGAGCCTGAAATAATTCATCTGTAGTAGATTCTTTTGGTTTGAGTATGCAGTGCCAAATTAAGAGCAAGGTTCTTGGTGATCCTTGTGGAAAAGGGGTTAATAATTTTACATTTTTTTCCCCAGTAGCAACAAAGATACGCTGGGATTCCTGACCACATTCTCTTAGAATATACATTTTCTCTCCATCTTTTCTTATTTAGTTCATCAGTGGTAAAGTATGTGAAATTTTGTATTAATCCGCAGCACACATTTTTATTCTGGTTGTCTCAGTTACTTATGCATTTTCATGCTGTAGTGTCCTTAGACAACAATTGTTATAAAATATTAATGACGTGTTTTCAGAGTAACTGAATATTATCCATTTATTTCAGTACTTTAGAGCACTCACTAGCAAACACAACTAAGGCAGGTGTTCAAACAGAATGAGTCTGGTGTCTCTATAATTGGCCTAATTATGGAAGAAGGGATTTATAATGTAGAATATATATTCTTATGAACACCCAAAGGTTATTAGCTCCATTCCATGAATAATTAGTTATCGCTGAGGCTTTACAACCTTAGCAAATGTAAGAAAGAATAATGTTCTAATAAACAATTGTTCACAAGTTATTAGCTGATATCTTAGGGACTGTTGCTATTTTGTATCATCCCTCACCATTTACAACTGTAATAAAATTTAAATAATATGAATTTGCAACAAGCTCAAGACCTGCTCTACTTAGAAATAGTAGTAATGAGAAACAAGGTAAATGTCAATTAAGATATGAATGTTTTTGCATGTTATTAAAATGTTTATGAATATCCAGTGGATAAAGACTGAACTTAGGCTAATATCCCTAAGCTAGTAAAATTCAATTATCAGCTTCATTAGGCAAAGGTAAAGAAAATTGAATTTTAAAATTGGCAATGGCATTGAGTTATTATTCTAGGCTGGCCATCCATGCTCAAAATATGATGTGTGGCTCTCTCAGGGTCCCAGATACACATTCAGGCAGTCCATGAGATCAAACATTTCGTAATACTAAGATGTCATTTTTGCTTTTACACTGTGTTGACATTTGCACGGATGTTACAAAAGCAGTGGTCATAAATCTGTTGTTGCCCTAGCACAGATCAAGACACTGGTACCAAACTGTACCAGTAGTCAAAGTATTTTTCACAACCATATACTCACAGTAAAACAAAAGCAAAAACAAAACAGTTTTGCCTAAGATTGTCCTTGTTGAAGCAGTTAAACATTATTGATTTTATTAAATATCTATCCTTGAGTATATTTTTCTTAATACGTATTCTGTGGGGTGAACTGGCAAGTATACATAAAGTAATTCTGCTGTGTAACCAAGTGCTGTGATAGTCTCTGTTCCTTGATTGTGTCATTCTTTGAGCACCAAGCTGAACACCATTTTTAATTAAAAGTACAACTGACAAATTGTTATTGCTCCAACGCGTTTATGGCAGATATTTTCTCCAAAATGAACCAAGTGAGCCTGTCACTTCAAGGAAAACAACTGACAATCTATGTTGTCAATGATAAAATTTGAGTGTTTAAGCAAAAATTAGAATTGTGTAAAACTTGTATTCTTCACTCTGAGCTTAAAGCTTCCCAACAATTAAGAATTTTCTGGTTAGATGAATAATGATATTAACAAATGTGAATTTTTGATATTGTATAATGAAATGTGTCAATATTTGGAAGATCTGCATAATTCAGTGAACCAATATTTAATGATTATTGTATGATATTACAAAATCATGCATGGGTTAAAAAGAACGCATGGATAAAACATTTTACTGTAACAGAATATGAAAGGTTTATTGATATGGTTTCAGATTCCACATTGAAGTAAATGTTTAAGAAACTACCACTTGTTGAGTTTTGTTGTACTATCCAAGAACAATATCCACAGTCATCAGAAATGACTATAAAATATCTCAGCCCTTTTCAAGTACTTATCTGTGTAAGGCTGGATTTTCTCCATATATTTAAACAAAGCAACTTTTGCAACAGATTGAATGCAGAAGTAGATATGAGAATCCGGCTGCCTTCTATTAAGATATTAAAGAGATTTACAATAATGTGAAACAATGCCACTGTTCTCATTATATTTAGTGTTTTTGATAAATATTTATTTTAACATATGATAGGATTACTTTAAATGGATTAATAAATATTTTAAAGATTTCTCAGTTTTAATTTCTAATGAGGTAAATATTGTTGGATATAACCCACATAAACAAAAGCACTTTGCAATCTCCTATAATTTTTAACCACGTAAAGGGATCTTGAGGCCAGAAAGTCTAAGAACAGTGTATATAGCCTGAATCCCTAATTTTACAAATGAGAAAACAGAGTGGTTCAGGGCCTGGCTCAATGTCACAGGATTTAGGGTCCTATTCGTAACTCCACTGTGGAATATTACTCATGTAAAGCAGGCTCAGTGCCTTTCTGCAAATTGCTTTTCTCAAAGCATATTTGCCAAGGTCAGGTTTCTGCTGCTGAACCATTTGTACTTCCCTGTGAATTCAATTCTGTCCCCTTCTTAGGTGTAAGAACTGTACAAAAATGGTAATGTATCAATTTGAAAACTATTGAGTGCTCATTGACATGAGATCTTTACATATATCATCATCTGTGCCCTCTTTGAAACTTCATCCAAGTTTGTATCTTCAGCATTAGTAGACTTATTTAATAGTCACAATTCTCAGAAATGCCATTGAGCTGCTTGATTTGGTGAGAGACAAAGTCACCACCCCCCTTTGTAAATTTGTCTTGAAGGTTACTTAACTTGTCAAACACTAGCAAATTTTATCACAATATAGGGATATATTTGAATATGTAGAATCCATTTAAAAATATTATTTATTAGCTATTATTTTTATATTAATGATTATTAGTGTTAAATTCTATAAGGAGGGAAGAAACTTAACCTCAAGCCCCTAATAGTTAAGTGGGAAAAAGATATGAAAGGGAAATTTATAAATGAGAAATGACAAATAATAAACAAGCTCAGGGAAAAATATTTGTTAACAAAAGCAATAAATGGAAATAAAAATAAAGAGAATGAAGAGGTTATATTTTCCTTTGTAATAATTGGTAACATTTTATCGTTTTTAAATGCTGGTGTTCATTGGTGACAAGAATGTGGGAGACCACTGTACTGTACTTATGTTGTTTGTGGTGAATATCCCTTGTGAAATGATATTAGCATTTATCTAGACTCATTACCATTTGTGTCCATGGCTGCGTATTTATCGTAAGTCACTAACTCAATAAAATAAAAACATATATGCTTGAGGATATTTAGCGAAGTACGTGTTACCTGGAAAGAGAAAAATGTAAGACAAAATCCAATAATAAGAAAATTAATAAATAAGTTATCACATATCAATGGGAGGAAATCATCTCAAAGTAGTAAATTAATTATAATGTCTTAGAAAACTATAGCGAAAAAAAGAACTGTCAAAATAACTGAACTAAGTAAAAATGCATATACACATTAACATAGACTAAATGCCTATGATTTAAAAACAGGTATTTTAAAGTTGTAATGATACAGTAATTTTTATTCTGCTTTAAAAATTGTTACATTTTTCTAGGTTCAAATAAAATGAACGTATATGGCAACATGAAATGAAGGCAGTGAAATATATTCCTTAGAATTAAATACATTTTGCAAAGAGAAAGTCAAATTTGTTCTATAAATTTCACTTTTATAGTTCTTTTACTTATCAATATAGAAAGTATGTTTAAAGTGTTTCTGTTATAGCTAAATTAGCATATTCTTTAAATACATATTTTAATATGTAGTTCACCAGGTTCCAACCATCATAAAACAGTCAAAAGTGCAAGTTGCCTTCCCCTTTGATGAATATTTTCAAATTGAATGTGAAGCTAAAGGAAATCCAGAACCTACGTGAGTATTCTGTCAAACTAAATAATTGTTTAAATGTATACAGTCTTTTTTACTTCTTTTTACTCTATTATAAGCTGGTGGGACTATAAATCTACATATGCTTAAAGGTAGAGATTACCAAATGAATGATAACTATGTCCATAAAAATAAAGTTTGGTTATTTTTCATATGTTCTTCTTCCAGTCAAAATTATTCTTACCATAAAATAAATTGTCTTATGTTAAATGCTTAACATAGGCTTTGGCACTGCGGATATATTCAACAATTCCTTACCTTGCAAGTGAACAAGGTGGCTAAAAACCAGAAGATCCTTTATTCTACTTAGTGAAAAGTAGCATTTATTAAGCCAAAAGTTACTACATTTATAAATGATGTTCTGTACATATTGCATGTCTTTAAATGTGACACATATCTTATTCAGTGAATAGGTTGTTACTTGCTATTTTTTAGGTTGTCATAGGAATATTTGGTCATCCCGGGTGGCAGAATACTGTCTGCATGGTATATTACTACCTAGTATTTTTTATTAATTCAATGATTGTTACTGTAGGTGATCATAATCAGTGATGAAGTTTTTTCAAAGTACCTCCTATGTTTTGGAAGGGAGAAAGAAATGTGTGTGTATTGGGAGTGAGGAGTGAGAAGCTGTGGGGAAAGTTCCAGATTTTAAAGTTCTAGGTGATTCTAAAATGGGTGGCAAACTACATAATTTTATTGATTTTCTTGATTATTTTATATCATTAAGAAGATACATATTTAATGAAAATTCATTATTTGAAATTGTATTGTGACTAACATTATTATTGCCTAAATCTTTGATATTTAAAAAATCATTCTTATCATATCATTAACATGTTAAATTATCATTGTCTCTATATTTTATGAAATAGAATATATTCAGTTGGTGTACATAAATACTAATAGAATTATATGGAATGAAGACGACTTTAGTCAATGTGAATATGGATCAATCAATATTATATATATATTAATATTAATTAACTGAATTATTATATCAAAAGATAATACTATACAATCATCAGAGATGATTAATGATCAAATATGTTTATCCTGTCAATATCCAGTATTGAGTTTAATTATGAAATACTACTAGCGTGTCCATTAAATTCAGAAATAAGAATAGAATATCTGTGATTAACACGATTACTTGTTTTTCTAGAGTCTTGCCCAGTACAATTATGTAAGAAAATAAAATAAAGACTATAAATATTGAGAAAATATGATTAATAATACTATATTATTATGATATTAGATAATTTGATATTCTATATGAAAACAAGAAAATTCACTGGACAAAAATAAGCTTTTGTAAATACGAAGGGTTGCATTAAGGGGTCAATTATAAATAAGTCTTTTTTTAAAAAAGCTTAATTAGATGCCTATACAAAGCAGTTAAAAAATAATTAGAAAACAAGAAGGAAAAAATATCCCATGACAATAGCAAAAGGAACAAATTCAGCAGTCTCAGCAGTTATGGCAGCAATATCAACAAAAACAACATCAAAAACTATGTAACAAGAGCTATGTGGGATCTAAATTGTAGGGAAAGGTCTATAAAATTCTACCTAGGATCATAATAGAAGAGTTGAATGAATGAAAAAATATAACATATTGCCAAATGGAGATGTTTAATTCACTGTACGTGAAGTGATCCCAGTCAACACATTGGAATTTGGAAGAATAGATTCTGTGTTCTTTGGGAAGCAAAACCAGTAAAATATAAAACACACAGAGAGAGAGGAAGTAAAAGAAGTTGTGGGGGCAGAAGGCAGGCATGCCCCTAACAAAAATATATGTCCCATGAAGGTTGTTATACCTGTTGAAGGAATAATCAGATAAGTGTAAGAATATGGTTTCCTGAAACACACCCAAATTTACATGGGTAATTTGTATATAAAATGCTGAATAAAATCAAATTGGGAAGCATTATTTTCCTGTTAGATTGATAAAGATTAAAAAAAAGGCTTTTTATAGCCTTGTCCATAGAACTGACGCTGCCACATACTGGGTGGGAATTAAACTGTGTATATTTTTTCTGAAATACAATTCTGCAATATTTATCAAAAGCTATAAAAATTTTCTTATGTTATTGGTCTGTTGATCTCACTTCTAAGGAGTTAGGTTAAAGAACTATTTGGACTCAAAAACCTATTTGGACAAGTACCAAAAAATAAATATGTAGGATTGTTTATCTTAGTGTTGCTCATAACAGGGAAAAAATGGAAATAGTTAAGTAACTTAAATAGTAACCATATGACAGAAGATAATATAGTAGTAAAAACTGTCTTTAATAGCTTTGTAATAACTGGAAAAAACTCAACTGGCAAAAATATATACTCATGAGGTCTCAAATATGTGGCAAATATGTCTACAAATATTGCTAGGAAGTATGACCAAACTTAATAGTGCTTGTTTGTGTGTTTTTGAATTTTGAGTGTGATCTTTACACACACATACACACACAAAGACATATTATATATTTATATTTATTGTAGTCTTCAAAATATTAGTTAAAATCCTGCATTACCTTTCTAATTAGAAAAACTAAAAAATAACTTTAATTTAAAAGGAACAGAACAAAGCCTGCCTTCAACTTTTATTCTCTCAGTTTGTACCAGCTTTCTTATGGCTTGCGTTTTAGTCAGCTCAGGCTGCTATAAGAAAAATACCACAGACTAGGTGGCTTTAACAACAGGTATTCATTTCTCACTGTTCTGGAGGGTGAGAAGTCCAAGATCAAGCTGCCAGCGGAGTTGGCATCTGGTGAAGGCCACTTCCTCGTTCATAGATTGCTGTCTTCTCGCTGTAAGCTCACGTGGAGGAAGACAGCAAGAATGCTCTCTTTTATGAGGACGCTAATCTCCTTCATGAGGACTCCACTTCATGACCTAACCACATTCCAAAGGCCCCACCTCCAAACACTATTACACTGGGGATTAGGCTTCAACATAACGAATTTGGGGGGGACATAAACATTCAGTCTATACCAGCTTGTAAGATTTCTTAGATTCTTCTGAGGCCCTTATTTGTATTTTATTATGTTCCGTTAAATATATGGTTTTTTACCATAAAATGTCTTGGTTGTATCATTTCTGTACACTTGTTTATCAATACTTTAAAATTAAGAAATATGTTATGATTTTTCAGGATGATTGTTTGTTTTATCTTATAGGTTTACGTGGACTAAGGACGACAAGCCTTTTGACCTCTCTGATCCTCGAATAATTGTATCTAACAACTCAGGAACATTCAAGATCCCAAATGAGGGGCACATATCTCACTTTCAAGGGAAATACCACTGCTTTGCCTCTAATAAACTGGGAGTTGCTATGTCAGAAGAAATAGAATTTATAGTTCCAAGTAAGTATTACCATGGAGATTTCATTTTACAAATGTTTTTGTGAAGTGTTAGTAGGAGTTATACTGGACCCTAATGAAATAACACATTATTAATTTAATCAGCTTATATTTGCCTTAAATTTTATTTATATTGGAAATTCTTTTCCAGGTCTTGATACTTAGAGGATGATGAACTTGAGAGCACAGTAATTTTGCTGTGTTTCAGTAACCTTATATGTAACTTGGGAGAAAATAATACCCACTTTGCCTCATGGGATAAGAATTAAGTTAAATACATCATCAGTTAGCTTCAGCTAAGTTATCCTGTAGTAACAAGTAATCCTCAAGCCTGTGTGTTAACACAAGATTATTCCCTGCTTATGCGATTTGCTGTGGGTCTGGCACCTCTTCAGGGCCACTATTCTCCAGGCAGTCTCCTTGGTGATCCAAGCTGATGGAGATACCATTATCCTGTGGCTGGCTGTCCCATGTGAAACTTGTGCCACCTTGGCCAAGGAGTCTTAGGCAGAGAGCATGAAAAATTGCTTTCCAATGCAACTTGTGCTCATAGTTTTGTTAGGTAGGGCAAGGCGAGTCACATAGCCCCACCTAACTTCAATAATATGAGCCGATTAGGAGAGGAAAACCTGCAATTGATATATATATTCATAATGTCTTCCATAGAGAATAATCTTAGAAAACTGTAAACTACTTCGCTATTGAGGTTTTTATTTATCAATAATTATCACCAAGAGTAAGTGACTTCATCATTACCGTATTTGACCTATGTGTATGAGATCCTGATGACCAATTTCCATATTTGGTCGTTTATTTTCTCTGGTCTTAAGGTATCCAGTATTATATGATTCCAACCAAAGTCTTTACAAAATAAATTCTTATGTATAAAACTGTCATTAGCTTCTACGTGGAAATTGCTTCTTGCAGAATTCTAGACACTGAAGGAACTCAAAGTCGCAGACTTTGCAGGATGTGGATACTTTATGCTGGGGGGCAGAATGTACACAAACTCCAGGAAAACAAATAATGAAAAGGACATGTGCCTTATCCTAAAAGTTGGGACAGGGGACTGGATTTAAATTGTTCTGAAAGTCCTTATTCTATAGGAGAGAACACAGATCAAGTCTAGACTCTTCCAAGTAAAGTATATGTCTGAAAATATATAGAGTAATTATACTAAAGATATAGAAAAAACTGTGAATGATTATCAAACTATGTGGTACGAGGAAAAGGAAGAAAAAATAAGAAAGGAGAGAAAAAGAAAGAAAGGTGAGATAAGTAGAAAGAAAAAAAATGTAGAAATAAATCCAAATATATATCACTAATTCAAGATGAATGTGAATAGACTAAATGCTCCAAATTAAAAAAAAAGCTATAAACTATTTGCAACATAAATCATAAGGATGTAGAGTTGTTAAAACTGAAAAGATGGAAAAGACAATCCAGATAAATGCTATTTAAAAGAAAGTAGGTATGGCTATATTAATATCAGTCACAATAGACTTTATTTTAAAAAGGCTTCCTGGAGATTAATTCACAAGGCATATATAATATTAAAATGTATGAAGCAAAAATAGAACTGTAAGGAGAAACAGACAAATCTATCAGAATAATGAGAGATAGTAACATATCTCTTTCATTATTTGGCAGCTCAAGCAGAGAAAAACATCAGCAAGCACATAGAAGATTTGAAGAACTCAATTACAAGCTCCAGCTAATGAACATGTATAGAATATTGTACCTAAAACTGCACAATACATTTTTTTCAATATTTGATGACATATTAGCTAGGAAGAAAATATGACCAAAATACAATGAAGTTAAAATTAATACTAAAAAGAAAACTAGAAAAGTCTTATATCTTTGAAAATTAATAAACATTTTTCTAAATAACTCATAGGTCAAACAAGAAATGGTAAAGGAAAATAGAATATATTTTGAAGTGATAATAGTAGAAATTTTACGTAGCAAGATGTGCTTGAGGTACCTAAAGCATTATAGTGATACTTTTCATCTTAAAAACTTATATTAGAAAAGAAGAAGGGATGAAAATTAATGATCTAAGCTTATTAGGTAATATGATTTTAGATGAAAATGAATGGGCTAACTTAAGATAATAGACTATAACTCAAAGGAAGTACAGTGAAGGGAGAAAAAATAATATGGGAGCAGAAAATAAGTCCAACAAAGAGGTGTGAATACTTTATAGTTGAAAAATATACATATTTATGGAAAAACATTAAAAATGTATCTAAAGTGGGGCTGGCCCCATGGCCTAGTGATTAAGTTTGGCATGCTTGGCTTCAGCAGCCCGGGTTCGGTTCCCAGGCACAGACCTACACCACTCATCGGCAGCTGTGCTGTGGCGGCGACCCACATATAAAATAGAGGAAGATTGGCACAGATGTTAGCTCAGGGCAAATCGTCTTGAGCAAAAAAAACATATATCTGTATATAAATATGTATATACATGGGAAAAATATCATTTACATGGATTGGAAGACTCAGGAAAGCTAAAATATCAATTCATGAGTTGATATATAGAATAATTGAAATCAAAATCTCTATAGTTCATTTTTTGTTTGTGTATCTGTTTGTGGTGTGTGACTAGCTGATTCACAAGTATATCTGAGGAACAAATGGCAAAATCTGGTAGAAATTCTTGAAGAATAAAAACAATTCAGGGGGATTTGGCCTATCAGATAACAAAACTCAATGTAAATCTCCAGTAGTTAAGCCAGTCTGGCTGTGTGCAGGGTTAGACACAGGGGCCAGGGGAAAAGCACAGAGAAGCCAGAAACAAACCCTCATATATCTGAAAATGTATGAAAGAGCGAGTGTGGATTTTTTTCTTTTTTTTTTAAAACTAAATGGTGTGGAACAACTGATTATCGATGTAGAGAAACATTTGTTTGGAGTCCTACCTCACCTCATAAAAGATTCATTCCAGGGGGATTAAAGACTTAACTGTGAGAAGGAAAACTATTTTTAAAAATTAGGAAATGATTTGGACAATGTATTTATGACCTCAGGGTAGGGAAGATTTTTTAAACAAGACATATTAAAGTTCCATTAAGGAAATTATTAAGGATACATTTGACTACATTTGATTTTTAGATCCTCTTTTCATTGAAAGACCCCAGGAAGAAAGTGAAAAGGTAAGCCACAGCCCAGAAAAAATCATTACCAATGAATATAACTAAAAATTTTAATGTGTATTTATGAGTAATTTTACAACCCTCTAAGAAGAAAATGGAAAATGACGTGGCAAAAGACATAAACTTGCCCCTCAGATTAGAATGGCCAATAAAAATATAAAAATATCCTCAACATCATTCGTAATCAGAAATAGATCAATTGTAACCCAAATAATAAAAGCGTTGCATCCCACAAAATTGGGAAATATTGCAAAGTCTGAGGGTCACCATTTAGGTGGGAATTTGCAGCCATCATAACGCGTATCCACCACTGATGAGAGTGTAGTTTACTGCTTGGTCCGTGGGACACATTTTGTTGTTGCCTCCTTAGTTGAAGATGCTCACACCTGGGACTCAGCAAGTCCATTTTCTTGCCCGTGTGCGTGTGCCCCTTGTCCATGTGCACCAGAAATATTTGTGGTAGCATTGTTTATATTAAAAAATATACTGGAAGAAACATGAGTCCACCCATAGTAGAAAGAATAAATAAATTGTGGTATATTCATACAAAATTACTACTCAGCAGTGAAAATTGAGGAACCTTAGGAATACATTGAACAATAAAAGAAAATACACTGTGATTTTATTTGTATAAGTTCAAAATATGTAAAAAAATAAAATATTGTTTAGGGGTATAATTTTATGTGGTAAAATTATAATGAAAAACAAGAGAATGATAAAAACAGAATTCAAGATACTAGTTACCTCTAATGGAATCAGGAGAGGATAGAATCTACACCAGACAGAAAGGTAACAGTGATGTTAGGTTTTTTGTATAATGGTTGGTGGGTAAAGGTCTTAGTTGTATTTCTTTTTTTTTATTCTTTACATTTATTTTATAAATAATATTTTTATATACACAAAATTATTAAGTATGTATTTTATTATACTGATTTGTCTGAATTAGATGTACCAGGTTATTAGATGAGATATGATAGTATAGTAATGGCCAGAGCAGTGATATGTAAACTTGGAAATTGGTCTCAGAAGTTTGGATTTGAAATGACATTTAATAGGAAATGTTCATGAATTCTGGGTCAAAAAGTATTACTGTGAAAATAGTGGTTGGGAATCATAAAACTATATTATCTTCTTTCTTTCTTTCTATCTATCTATCTATCTATCTATCTATCTATCTATCTATCTATCTATCTGTCTATCTATCTGAAATCAGTTAAATGGAATAAGATATGAGAGAGAGATATTAAAAACTGTTGTGGAAGACAAGACGTTAGAGTGATCCCCAGCCTGCATTCTAGTGGTTGCTATGGAGACACAAAGGCAAAAGCAGCAGCTAGACCTATTGCACAGAAGGAAATGGCACAATGAAGTATGAGATTCTGCAATTAAAGGATTAAAAAAAAATTTTTCTCTCAATATCTAAGCAGACCACGTGAAGACATGAGCAACATAAGGATAATTCTGGCCGGAATCTGCTAGTATTGTAGCTAAGAAACGAGAGTTGGATCTGAGCTATGTGGTGGGTAATTGTTCCATTTTTCTGCTGCTGCAGAAAAGAGCAAAACAAATTATGTTTCTTATGCATCATTTCCAGTCTCTCCTGAAATTACTTCGTCATCTAACAGCTTTCTGTGATCATTTGTGTGTTGAATAGGACCACCACCCCAGTTCTTAGGAGTTTATAAATCAGAGACCATTTAAAGCTTTCTACAACCTTTACCAATTGATTCTTCTCTTAAGCTGTAGAGAATTGATTTTTCTTTTATATTGATAGAAACTTTGTGATTCAAGCTTTGGAGTTTATATCTCTCATTTCTTTTTTTTTTTTCCTTTTGTGAGGAAGATCAGCCCTGAGCTAACATCCATGCCAATCCTCCTCTTTTTGCTGAGGAGGACAGGCCCTGAGCTGACATCTATTGCCAGTCCTCCTCCGTTTTTTCTCTTTTTCTCCCCAAAGCCCTAGTAGATAGTTGTAAGTTGTAGCTGCACATCCTTCTAGCTGCTGTATGTGGGACGCGGCCTCAGCATGACCGGACAAGTGGTGCATTGGTGCGCGCCCGGGATCCGAACCTGCGTCGCCAGTAGCGGAGCGCGTGCACTTAACCGCTAAGCCACGGGGCCGGCCCCCTATATCTCTCATTTCTTAAAGTTTTCATTAGACTAACCTTAAAGGCTTTAGCTACTTAAGTTTCTACACGAGTACAGTAGTTGAAAATCCATTGTGATTACTCCCCAAAACAGAAACCTTTATACACAATGTTCAGTTTTCTGCTTTCAGCAACATTGCAGTTGAGTTTTCTAGGGAAAGAAAGAGTCAAAGAAAAAACCAAACAAACAATCAAACACAATGTACTGTTTTCACACACAGGAGAAATCATTTAATGAAATGGATTTTCCAAGATATGGCATGGAGAGTTAATGAATTATTCAACAAATCTTTATTAAGCTCCCCTCACGTGCCAGCTACTTTCTGATATAGCACTATCAGTAATTTGAGATATAGCAGTGGACAAAATAAAGACTGTCCTCAAGCAACTTACATCCTATGGAGGTGGTGAGTGGGTCTGGGAGATGGTAAGCTGCTTTTGTGCCTTCATTATGACAACCAGCAGTAGAGTTGACACGATGATATAAATAATTCTATTTTGGCTATTCAATACTACCCATCCTTCAGGGCAGAGATTATCCTTCTCTACTTAGCATTCCTAGTCTATCTCAGCCTATGCTGGTTTTTCTTTTCTCTGATTTTTTAGACAATTTTTGAGGTATTATTTATATATCATAAATTTTACCTGTATTAAGTGCACAGTCAGTGATTTTTTTCATAAAATTTTTTAGTACAACCATCATCATAATCCAGTATAACATTTCCATCATCCCCAAAGATTGCTTATACCCATTTGTAGATATTTGCTCTTCCCACCCCCAGCTCCAGGCAATCACTAATCTACTTTCTGCCTCTGTAAATTTCTTTCCTGAACATTTCATATAAATGGAATCATACAATATATGATCTTTTCCATCTAGCTTCTTCCACTTAGCATGTTTTTCTGGTTTATTCATGTTGTAGCATATATCAGTAGTTTGTTCCTTTTTATTGTTGAATAATATTCCATTATATGGATATACCACGTTTTTTTTTTTATCCATTGACCAGTTGATGGCCATTTGGATTATTTCCAATTTTTGGCTGTTACAAATAGTGCTGTTAGGAATATCCATCTGTAAATTCTCTGGACTTTTTAAAGGATTTAGTTATATTACTGTTTAGGAGAGTCTTTTGATTGTCGTCTGTATTAATTAGCATCCTTAAAAATGAGTAAGACATCATGTTATCCTATTCTTCCTCTTCTGCATTGCCTTGTAGATGCCGCATAAATGCATATTATCAGTGATTGATTTATTGGGTCGTAGGCTGAGGAATAAAAGAATGAATAAAAATGAAAATTAAGTTTCTACACACTGTTAAAGAAATGGCAGCCTTAGGAAAATCCTCTATATACTCTTTTAATGGAAACCAATTAGAATTACTAGTTTACTGGGTTTATACATTTGTGTAGCTTCCTCAGATTCCTCAAGACAATTTCCTTGAGACACACACCAACTATTTGCTGCTCTGATTTGGGAGGGGTAGGGTAGCAAAAGCAGAGTAGAGTAGTATATGCTAATTTCTTCCACTACTATATGCAAACCGACCAAAGAAGATCAATTTGTTCAGTTGAGAGTATAACTTTGAGTTTTAAAGGTTTAATTAAGGGCAAGGATTTTGCTCTCATCCGTCAGAGTATGTGAATGACTAGATTGAAATGGCCTGAATTGGGCATCCTTCCTTAGCGTGAATTCATTATGAGTTCACGGACTGAAAGGCAATGTTATTTCTCTGTTGTCCTAAGTGGATTAATGGAGTACTCGACAGGAAATGGGAATCAATTAAATCTCTTTACAGACGGAAACGAGTTAGAGGTGATACAGCATGTGAGCTCACTAGCATGCATTCATGATAATGATGCCAGACTGTAAGCAATTTGCCAACTACATTTAAGGGAAATGTAAGGCACTTAAGAGCTCACCAGGCCAGTCCTGTAAACAGAGCGAGAAGTCAAAATAGATAAAGCTCTTTGAGGTAGGAAGGTTAACCCAATGATGAGGGGAGGGGGAAATAATTCGTTAAACAAATGATAGGTTCTACATGAAAAAAATAGTATTTCTTTCTCTCTGGTGCCCTCCCTACCTTCTCTTGAAAAAGTTAATTCCAAATATTTGCATAAAATTACACTTGTTTCGATGTAGTTGTGACAATAGAGGCTACAGGGAAAATCAGAAGCAGCAGTAGAAGAAAACTCTTTGTCCCTTTGCCCCTCTCATTTCTATACAATGTGGCTGGCTTTACCAGGCAAACTGAAAATATTTGAATAATAGCCAACATATAGTGAGTGATGTTTAAGTGCCTGGCGCTATTTTAATTGATTTTTATGAAATGGTTTATTTAAACTTTGACATAAATCAATGAGTGAGGTGTCATTACAGTTTCCATTTTATGAAAGGGGAAACTGAAGCAGGTTAAGTAACAGGTTCGTAGTAAGTGAAGAAGCCAGGATTCAGCCCCAAGGAGCTGGCTCCAGAGTTAATGCCTATAACCCGATACTATACAGTGTTGCATATGCTTTGATCATTCAGGTAACGCATCCTCTAGATGAGCTGAAAAGCGTTGTACTTCTTTGTTGAAAACACCTTGGCAGTAGAATATCCGACTCATAGATAGGTAGGAGAACATAAGGAGACTTGATTTTATTCATTGAGTGCCAGAGAAAGATAATCTGTAGAGTTACACAACTTGGTAGTGGTTATGTTGTCAGTACTTTTTTTATCCAAGGGGTTAGTTAGCATGACTTATGTTTATTTAAATTACCCTGATGCCATTTTATTATTACTCTTCACTATTAAGCATGTTGGTGTGGTGGGATTATACAGCTTATGTTTTACAAAATACCTTCTCTTAAGAAGCTCCTAACCTGGTGAGACTTTTGAGGAGCCCAGAGAGATGAATTCAAAGGATTCTAGGATGCCAGAGAAAAGTAAAAGGGGGCACAGAAAGATCAAGATGTTAGTCTGAAGCTACATAGCCAGTTAGTTAGTTTTAGGTTCTGGGCTAGAACCCAGTTTATCCTATAGGATATCCTATAGATATAAATCTTTTTTCAGACGTCTTCTATATTTCAAGTATGAAGACACTATTTTTTCAGTATCTTAGGTTGAAAGAATTGAGATGATGAGTTTCACAACTCATTGTCAGCAGCTCAAGTTGTAGAGCTCCTGGAGATTTTGGATTTGCAGGTTTGCTGGGTATTGATAGCTCCAGTAAGGACACGGGTGTGCAGCCAGCTTGTGTCTAGGGAAGTTTTTCCCTCTAGATTCTAACTGGGGAAGTCTTCAGGAACCTACACCCTTGGAGTTGTACTGGCAATTTGTCTGCTATACTGAAAAATAATTGTGGAAGCCTATTGGAGTAAGTAAAGAGATGGCTGCTGTGATATGCTTTATTTCCTGAGGCAGATGGACTGGTAATAACATTATATAAAAAGGAAATTGACTTCATCCAGACTTGGTTTTTGTGGGATTTCAAAACATTCTTAAAGTCCTGCTTAAGTAGATGCTGATGTGCAGGTAAGATTCTGATCCCTTTGCGGAGAAGCCATTCCATGGTCAAGTCCAGTCGTACTGAAATACAATTAAGTTGTTTTGTTTTTGGTGTTGTTGGAGTACTCATTTGAAATAAGTTGGCAAGCTAAAGCAGTGTAGTTGCCTCACACAAAAGAAAAATGATTGTTTACAATTCACTTTTAAAAGTATCGCATCTGTCCAAACCCAACAATGCTAATGTTTATCACCAGAGAAACACAATTAGCAAAATCATTGGTTGGAGTTATTGTTAAGTGGAGTCATTTCTTTATCTGAATTAAGGAAGACTGCGTGCCTGCTGTTGAGTTACAGTAATTAAATTTCACATTTATCTGTGGATGTTATAATGTTCATTTTCTAGCATGGCATCAGATTCACTAAATAGTTTCAAAGTCAAAGAATAAGACTTAAAAAAATCTGACAAATTAGTGTCCTTTACAATATCTATTCTCAGACATTAAATTATTAAATATATAAATATTCTTCCCTATATCCAGATATTAATTTCATCTTTGGTTAAAAGCTGTTCCAAAGATTTATGGCATGTGATAAAGGGTTTGGTAGACTTATAAATTTTACTTTTTATTATTGATGGCTTAGAAGCCAGTTGAATTACATATTTACATTTTCAGAATTAGAATTTTATAGTCTAGATTTAATTAATGCAGGGATGATAGTGCTTCACTGGCAGTGCTATCTGTTTGAATCATTAGATTTTTCTGAATGCTCTGAGGGGGCAGCTCTCCAATGAGGACTTTATGCATCTTATTAATTAGCTGCTTTACAATAGATATCACCCAGGGAACTGTGTATTCATATTGGGCACTGTAAAGTTTGCTTGTTATAAAACAAGATTACATGCTCTTTCTATTTTCTAATCTATGTTTCCCTTCTTCTGTTGCCCGTTGTATCTGAGTATAAACAGATTTATTAACTACCCAACAACACTGCTAACTTTAATACCAGTGAACACTGGACTTCAGTTATAACAAGTTACACTAAACAAGTGATTTGAATTTGGAGCTTTGGGTACATAATAGTTTTGTAAGTTACTACACTTTACTTGCCTAAGGTATACTTTCTGCAAAATGACTCACAAAACAATTTGTTCTCAGTCAAAGCTAAGGCTTTCACAAATAGGTGACAAAGATATTTTGTCTGCAAGATCTTAACGTAGTAAATGTACTAAGCGTGCTTTCCTGCCTTTTGATGGAAATTTCATGCTGCCTAGAGCAAAAGCGTGATTCCGAGATAGTTGCCATCTCAAATGTGTTTCCAGACTTGCAAGGAAAAGTATACTAGAATGAGATGACCGAGGGGGGATCCACTGAGGACTGCCACATGACTGAATGTATACAGAGCACTGAAGCCTGCCTCCTGAAACTTGCAAAGGCACTGTAATAACCACACTGCCCCCTGCAATGTTAAGCCTTCAAAGGTCCTTGAATTCAGACAAAAAGCAATTCGTTGTAACCAGCTGGTACATTGATCAGAGAAATGTCAGCAAATTCCCTCAACCACTGAGGAGTTGGGGGTGGGGGTTGAGGGGTAAGGAAACAAATATATAGGAAATGCACAGAGCTGCTCAGGAAGAAATTTTACAATAAATGAGTATATCTTTAGACTTCCAAGAATAATGATAATCTGTTGAAATACAGAGGTGGAACACCCCCTGATAAATTCCATCAAGTCAGAAATACTGTAAATACCTGCTCTTCCGTAAGAGCCTGTGGAGTTCTATAATGCAAATTCCCCTAACACACTTGAAAGGTACCAATATAATGCTCAGGCAGAATACACTTTGAATATTCTTAAAACTATTTTATAAGTAATTTCACAAAAATATCAAACATCAGTGCTGCATTTCAAATTCTGCACCATTCCGACTTATATCACCATTGTAACTGCATTGCTATTTTAGGAAATTGAGTCCAGCATGGGAAAGAAACAGTATATTGAAATATTGCAAATTCTCCTTTCCTACATCAGTTCCATTTCATTTACAATTTCATTTACTGGAGTGATTTCAATGTGAATGGCTTTCTTTGCAACTTAAAGTGGTCATATTTGGCTTTTCATTGTATTCATACCATTTTCCCCACGTGGGCTTTGAATTTTTTATTTAGTTGGGTTAATGCTCTGAATGGAATATTTGCCAATCACATTCAAGGGCTTCACAATAAAGCAAGAGACGGAGAATATGTATCTGCCTAAAAAGAAATCACTGTGTTTGGAGAACAAAGATTTCATATGTATCAAGACTTAAAATGAGCGAATCCTGTGACTCAGGGCTTACATCTCTGCACTGAGAAATATGCACAAGCATATTATTCCCTTACTGATGTTACCTAGCAAAAATATTTGTTGTCTACTTTATAAAATGCAGAAGCATTTTTAAAGTTGTGTAAGGATGCACTCCAGATTGTTAACAGTATTTACCTCTGTAGGGGAGATATAAGAAGCAAGATTTGGGGTGTTAAGTTTATTAAAATGCTCTAATTTTTAAAAAGAAGAATGCATTAAGATATTACTTATGACGTTAAAAGTTAATTTTAAAATAATGTCTTAAAATGGCTTTTTATACCAGATGTTCCAAAATTCCCAAAAGAAAAAATTGACCCTCTTGAAGTGGAGGAGGGAGATCCAATTGTCCTCCCATGCAACCCTCCCAAAGGCCTCCCGCCGTTACACATTTATTGGATGAATATTGGTAAGTAACATTCTGTCCATCAATAGGGGGACATTTTAATTTCCTGCATCATATCAGATAACATACTGAAACCAAAGATTAAAAATTAATACAAAGTTATCAATGTGGAATCAAATAGATTTTAAAAATTAGATCCATCTATAGTCTGCTCCAAGTCCTAAATATACACTTAAGTGTGTATATGAAAACCCCAGAGAACCGCTAAATATGTCTCTTGATTTTATCATATCTGAAAAGAGTAGAGGCTATTGATAGGATCAAGTATGTCTATGAAGAAAATACTTTCTATATTCCAAACAACTTACTTACCTTTGGGATTTTATGCATGTTGAAGTAGAGGATGGCTTGTGTCTGTGTTGCTAGCTTTATATTTCTATTTTGATAATGTTCCACCCACTACACACAGTGACCTACAGAGAAATTAGTATTAAGATTTGGGTTTAATTTACCAAAAATTTTTACTAACTTTTGGGTTGAAATTCCAGCTCCTTATAAAGCCCACTTCTGGCATGTGCCTTAGTAGTGCTCCCCAAATGTTTTCTCATTGTGGGCCACGGAGAGAAATGATAGTGTTTGTGCAGTGCTCAGAAGAAAAGCGAAAGAAGCTACTCTTGGCTGCAGCCAAATGTTCCAGACTCCATTCACCCTCGAACTTACCAGATTGCATCCAGGAAAGAGAGATTAATATCTCATATACAACTTTTGGGGAGATCTGTTTTAAAGAAATATGATCCTAGGAAAATAAAAGTAATAATTAGACCATTATCTGAATTGGGCCAGTTTTCAGATAAGCTAATGCAGACCCACTGAGCAGAAGTAGAGGCCTAGATAGGAAGGAGAGGTAGAATGCACAGACTGTTTGTCCACCAGTAGACTTATTTGCTTAATGGTGAAAAGCATGCTCCCAGGGGTTTTGTTGTTTTTTGTTTTTTATTTCTTGCACGCTCATTGCTCCTATAGTAAGACCAGACTTGAGAGGAATAGGAAGAACAGACATGAAAAATAACATAAAATGAAGTAATATAAAAGAAAGGAAAATTAAAAAGGGAGATGAGGCACAATAAAGGACAATTGCCCCTTTTAATGACAAGATATTTCTTTCCAGAATTAGAACACATCGAACAAGATGAAAGAGTGTACATGAGTAAAAAGGGAGATCTGTATTTCGCAAATGTGGAAGAAAAAGACAGTCGGAATGATTACTGTTGCTTTGCTGCATTCCCAAGATTAAGGACGATTGTGCAGAAAATGCCAATGAAACTAACAGTTAACAGTTGTAAGTCCAAATAATTTATTGTTCCACCATGAATGCTGAATACAAATGTGTCTGTAATTTCATTCCGGCCAAAGCCAGTTAGAGCTGAGTTGATATTTTCAACCATTGTTTAGTTCAACTCTAGAGACTTCATCCAGATGAAAGAGACATCTGCAGCTGCAGATCTACAGTAGCTCTGTCTCTCGCAGCCAGAAAATCAAATCTCAATTCACAGTACAAATGTATTTCATTTGACGTCTGCAGGATCTAGTCATTTTTAGTGTGCGAAATACACAGCGAAATTTCAGAGTTTTCTAAGCAAGTCTCAGGCTTTGATTCACCGTGATCTTGGATAAACCAGCAGGCTGAAAATGTGGGATAAAATAACACAGTCAAAAATAAAAAGACGCAATAGTACAATTTTTATCACATCAAGCGTTTTTGTCCTTCTCAAATTGGCAGAGTTATTTGAATTGCTTCTCTTTCCTACTTGATTCTGCAGATGCCAGTCTGGGTTCCCAAATGGGAAAAAGTCATTAGTGGGAGAAAGAGCCATAAGGTTCAAAGGGCAGAGATAATCCCCAACAGTTCACTGACTGAATAATTGGCTCTTGTAGAGTCAGAAGTTGGCATTACCATTCCGTTGTCTAATTTGGTTTGTGATATTTTTTTCGTTGTTATGTGTAGCTACACTATGCCAGGGCTTCACTATAGCATCCATTAGCCAGCCTCAATTCTCTTTAATGGAGCTATAATTTGTATCCTCTCCACCTGGAATCATCTGTGGTAGTTTAAGATTAAGCTCATTATAATGATTTTTTCAACTATATCCCCAGAGACGATGTTCTAGTGAAGCATGGTTATACCTCATTTGTAATTTTCCTGAGAAAAATATGACTCTCATTCTTTATTGGTATTAGCATCTACCATTATGTTTGTGAGTTTTTTTCTTCCATTTTTTTTATTTCAGTAAAGCATGCTAATGACTCCAGTTCATCCACAGAAATTGGTTCCAAGGGTAAGTTGATCATGTATAGAGTGTTGACATTTATTTTCACCTTTAGTAGCTCATTGTCATCTCAGAATTTGAATTTTTTCTTTAATATCATCATGAGTTTATTAAAATACTAATATTTTGGTTAGGGAAAACCCCTTAGCATAGAGGGTTCTGTTGCCTCCCTGCCCCTTAAATATATGCAAAAGGAGTGATATTTATAGATGCATAACTATATATTTATATATGATATAATTAACATATAAAATAGACACACATATATGTAATATATAACTATATATATTTGTGTGTGTGTGTGTGTGAGGAAGATTGGCCTGGAGCTAACATCTGTTGCCAGCCTTCCTCTTTTTTTTTTTTTTTAAAGATTTTATTTATTCATTTTTTTCCCCCCAAAGCCCCAGTAGATAGTTGCATGTCATAGGTTCACATCCTTCTAGTTGCTGTACGTGGGACTCGGCCTCGGGTTGGACGGAGAAGTGGTGGCTCGGGGCGCGCCCGGGATCCGAACCCGGGCCGCCAGCATCAGAGCGCACGCACTTAACCACCAAGCCACGGAGCCGGCCCCAGCCTTCCTCTTTTTACCTGAGGAAGATTGTCCTTGAGCTAACATCGGTGCCAGTCTTCCTCTATTTTGTATGTGGGATGCTGCACAGCATGGCTTGATGAGTGGTGTGTATGTCCGTGCCCGCAATCCAAACCCGCGAACTCTAGGCCGCCGAAGTGGAGTGCGCAAACCCAACCACTACGCTACCGGGCCTGCCCCTATAACTATATATTTTTAATGAAATAATTATTTTGTGTCTGCCAAAATCTCTTTCATGGTTGATAAACATTTTGGATGATAGTTGTTACACAAAGAAAGGAAAAAGAAATGGTCGCGTCTCAACAGAAGTTGAGAAAGCGCTGGGTCTAAGAAAGTTAAATTTTTTTCTTGCAAGACTTCTCAGAATATTTAATATGCAGTTGTCCATTGTGACTCTGAGAAACAATATAGGTTGCAGCATTTTCCAAACTCATTTGTTATGAAATCTTTTTTATTTTTTTCCATAGAGCATCTACCAGAGCTAGTGTTTTATGGAAGATGCCTGAGTAAACCTGAATTATATAATAGGCTATTTTTCCATAGTGAGAAGAATCATTTACATGAATGCAACAAATATTCCTTCTATCATTGGGACCAGTGGCTTGACTTAGATATCTAGTACACTGGCAACATCACAGGGCCAGATGGTAGCTCCTCTTGGTGCACCCTCAGTTTGAAGGTAGACTGATTAAGCATACATCCTCTACAGCATTTTGAGGTCAATAACTCAACCATATATATTGTGTCTTCACAGCACTCAATAAAAATCATTGCACATGGTACATGTTCAAAAATTACCTTTCAATAAATGAACACTTGTAAGGAATTTATAGCAAGGGGTACACTGCTACTAGTGCCCTTCATTCCTCTGCTCTGATAACAGAATGTCAGCCGTTTACTCTTTCCGTCTTACGTCCAATCACATTGACATTGGATGCAGAAAACAATTTTGTGAATATTTAGAAATGAAATCAAAATGAGCATTGAAAATGGAAGTCTCCTAATTTGCCGTTGTATTTGAAAAGTGTTCTTAAAAAAATAAGAAATGGAACATTTCCATATAATAGTTATTGGCAATGCTTGCTAATCATTCTTTACAACAGTGCTTATCTTTGAGGACCTGAGACTTGAAGTAGAGTCACCTGAAGAGCTTGATAAATTCACAGATGGCTGGTGTCTACCGCAGGCTTCCTGAATCAGAATTTCTGGGTTCAGGGACCAGGAAGCTGTATTATAACAGGAATATTATCAAATATTTAGGCACATTAAATTAAAGAAAAATACACAGCCATCAAACATGACCAGGTATGATTAAAGGGTAGAATATAAAATCATAGACTATCAATGAACTTAAGGGCTTTCATGAAGAAATTATCTTGAACCATGTTTGAACTTCTGAATTTGAAGATGTGGTTTGAATCATAACCTTCATAAAACTTGGTGCTACCCTTAGTTAATGTATCTGAGGGACAACCCATGCTTCATGGCAAGAGTGGAGTCTATTTAAATGGAAATGTATTAAAATGAGTACTGTGTGTGTGTGTATAAATATATACATATACATACATATATATATATATACACATACACATAGGTACATATGTTTAAGTATGTTTTAAGAAAGATTTAATGCCAAAGAATTTTAACTCTTTTAGTTTGGAAAAAATATGATCATTTTCTGTTCTGTTTTATAGCAAATTCAATCAAGCAAAGAAAGCCCAGACTGCTGTTGCCTCCTCCTGAGAGTGGCAGTAAATCTTCACTTACCATCCTCAAAGGAGAAACCCTACTGCTTGAGTGTTTTGCTGAAGGCCTGTGAGTATCTTGACCTCTGTTTATGACTTTGTCCATCCAGTTCTGTAAAGAATAAGCTCTCACATAAGAGTGTGCTTGCAGACACATTTTAAAATGATTTCTGTAAAAAAAAATCCTGTTACTACATTTCTGGAGGAAGTAATTTGCACTTCACTCTACAGATTTCAGGCTGTGACTGAGACTGATGTATAATTAGATCGCTCTGTCAATTTGTGATAGTGTGAATGGAGGTGACAATGACAACATTCTCCTTAGCTAAGTCAATAGGGGGATGCCATCCTTAGAGCATGAGGTTGTTAGTAGTCAGCCCATTACTATTGGTGCCAGGTTTTTGTCTCTCTGCTGCTTGTCCCACTCCTGCTTGTTATTCTATGATGTCTGCTCCCTTTTCAGGTTCCAAGGAGCCCTATTTATCTATTATTTCACCCCGCTGCCCTTTACATACAAAAAGGTCCAGACCATGTAATTTAAGAGTTTTCCATCAAAATATAATTAACTGAACTTTTTCACATCTGAAGAAGCAATGCACATTTGCAAATCCTCCAAGAAAAGCCTAAGGAGACTTCACTTGGTCACCTCTTGAAATTGCTACATTTATTGAGTAACTCTCATATGTTTATGTACACAAAGACCATTTTATTCAAGACCTGGTTATACAAGTTCACCTGTTTCCTACCACCATCCCTCTGTGCTTGCCATCACATGCTGATCCCTACCACTGAGAATACCATGGGAAAATACATTTCACCTTCCCAGTACCTGAGTTTATGTAATCAGTTTGTAAGCTAAGGGCTTCTTCTAGCTGAGAGTCTGGTTAGTGGACTAGAATTTGAAATTTGAAAAATTGTATTCATTTGCACTTCAGTATATATTCCTAATGAGTAGTTTTAAATTGGATTATGAAGAAAAGGAGCAGATTTTAATGGTTTTATAACCCCTAAGCTTTGTACATTTCTCTTTCCATCCAGCAAAAATATCCAGAATGCTTATCTGCCAAAGTGTATTGACATACATTAGTGAGATGTGCCGTGACATGGCCTCTGTTTGGGAAGTTTGGTCTCTGAATTTTGTGGAAGATGAAAGCTTCAGGTTCAGTTTGAATCATCATGGTGACCACCTGCTCTACTGTTCTTATTCATGTGTGTTTACAGTGGTAGAAATTAAATTCTTTCAGGGTTCAGTCCTATTCTTGGTTGACTCTGGGCAGGGTGAACATTTCAGTAATTCTTTTTTCTTATTTCCCACACGTGCCATAATTTCTCTCTTGAGTTGGCTGGCAACTACACATCTTGTCTTCAAAATAATAGAAATGCTCTCATGTGTTTTTTAGAAAATGCAGTGTCATGAAGCAGTATATAAAAAGAACGTGGACATAAAATATTTGTTTTCCTTGGGACATGAAGATTCTTGACGTATTGTCAGAAGAATTTTCACCTGAAGTGGTTTCTTCTTACTCCCACTGGGTTTGTGTTAGGTCCTATCTGATCTGGTCCTCTTTCAGGTGAAGGTGATACATTGCAAAATTTTTAGAATACTTAAAAAATCTTTTCTAAGAAATTCTTAAACCGTAAACCTTCTACAGTAACAAAAATAATTATAATTATGATATTGTACTCTTTATTATGTGTCAGGCAGTATGTTTTCCATTTTACGTATATTAGCTCATTTTGTCCTCACCACATTTCATGGCTATGATTATTCTCATTTTGCAGGTTAGGTAAATGAAGCCCAGAGAGTTGAATTCACTTCTCCAAGCTTAGTCTAAAGTGGAGCTGAGATTCCATCCTGTCTGTCTGCAGAACCCTGAGCTATCTCGAATTTAACTTACTTCGCATATTTCAACCAAATGAACTGTTGTGTTCAGTTAAGGGAGGGGACCAAGTATGGCAATTTCTCTGAATCTGAAGAACTGGCATATAGTAGATATGTCAGTAAATGGTTAGTAATAATGAAAACGTTGATACTGTTAATTAAAAGAGGAAAACATTCACAGGGGAACTACTTTCAGGGAGTTTAGATTCTATAGGATCTATAAGTAAGGCAGAAATTGTGAATGGTTGAAATGACGTTGTGAATCTCTTTCAGAAGAGAAGGGTGTTCACTCCCCAGAAGAAGTGCAGACAGTGAGTTCCTCAGTGGAAAGAGCACGTTTGTGTATCAATTCACACTCATTCACACTCTGTGAAAGCTTCGTTAAGATTAAAGGGGATATTGTGGCTTCCCTCTGCTGACTGCTTTCTCTGTTTTGTAAATTCGTGAGTTTAAGCTTGGTATGATTCTATTGCAAGATACTGCGTTGTAAACAAAGGAAGTATAGGAATAAAGTTGGCTGGATAGGACCTGAACAAAAATTTGAGACTATGGCATAGTGTATATTTGTGTATAAAAATGGATTAAACCATATATTTTCCCTCAAAGTTTCATTGCTCAAATGCTGTTAGTAGGTGTTCCTTGAATTAAAAAAAAAGAGAAAGAAAAAAATTTGGCAAGAATATAGCTAGACATTGTTGCAATGGTATAGCTATGTCCTTAGATAAATTATGTCTCATGTTCACCTGATACTTACAGATAATCATTTTATTCTGTTCTTTTAAGGGTTAGGTATTAGATGATTAGACTGGTTTTCAAGGACTGACAAAAGAGAAATCTTGCAAAAGTGAGGTGCTTGCACTATTAAAGTATAGACTCATGAAGAACTCCTGATTTGGGGGAACTAAGGTCCACAGCAGCCTGTAATTTGGCAAATTGCCATTTTGACAGATGGAGTGAAAATCAAGCAGTTAGGAGACTTGGGTTATGCATCCTGTTGGGTGGTGTGCCCAGGAAGCCAACAGCTAATATACTCTCACAGCTGCCTGTCTGAGCATCATTACTGTTTCCTACAGAAGTGTGCTGTGTGCTCTAAGCCTGGTAAAATGTAAGGCAGTGGTTCTGGATTGTAAGGCAGGTAAGTGCTTGAGCCTGGAGAGGAGAAGAGAGTAGATGTGTATAAATTAATGGACCTTCATCTTTACTTCCAACATTTTTTTGCATAATAACTGAATTATTGTAACCACTACCTCTCAATACAAACAATTTCAGATAATTGACTCAAACAATGTGAGGTAATTTTTCAATTATTACCTCGTAACTAATTAATTTGGCTACAAGTATATATTCCAAAAATATACAGTTAGAAAGGAAAAAAGGGATGGCAAAAAGCACAAATATAATAGAACACACTGATAAAAAGAACAAGTTTGGGGTCAGACAAATTTAAGTGCTAGTATATCATTTATTACCCCTTGGTAATAAATGCACCGCAGTGACCTTAAACAAATTAATTAACTTCTTGGAGCTTCAGAATCCTCACTGGTAAAATGATGATAATAATGCCCACCTTCAGAACATACTCAATAACTTACAACTATTAATAATAAAAAGAAATATGGTGAGGAAGAAAAAGTGGCATCAATAAAAATAGCAAAATTAAGTTTCTTCCATTCAGTCTTCTGGCCCAATTGGAGAGGAGAAAAAAAATCAGCCATCAGTTAAAATCAGCCATCAGTACTTTCCACATAATCTTTAAATCACAAGAATTAAATCATAGAGGGCACTACTTCTCCGCTTGTCTGGTTTTCGTGAGATGGGATTTTTCTTAAACCCAGCTGGTTTGATTCCTCACTCTTGTTTTTGTCCCTACTAAGGTGGAGAAAGTTATCCTCTTGGCATGTGACAAGTTATCAATTTGGCTTTTGTTTTTGCTTTTTTTTTTGTTTTGATTGGGTGATCTCATCCTTCTAAGCAAGGGAGATATGGTTCATTCCTTCTGCCTCTGCTCCTCAATAGAGAGAGACCGCCTGGGTAGCAATGTCTGTGCTGCAGAGCCCTCCTTGCCCTAAAATGGTCTGTTTCTAGGTCCAGCCAACACATTTGGCTCTCACATCTGAGCCCCATTCTCCAATATCAGCTTCATTAGGATTAAAGGGGGATATCATGGCTTCATTAGGATTAAAGGGGGGAATATCACAGCTTCCCTCTGCTGACTGTTGGGTCTGACTTTGTCATATTTTTCAAACTCATACGGGGAAGAGCACTGTTATTTCTGGTCACTTCAAACCACCCACAGGGAGATTTCACACTTGAAAAATATCTTGTAGTATTTCTATGGGTCCAATTATCCATCCTTCATCTAGCCACATCTATTCAGCACTTACTTGTAGTGAGCCCTCTGAATGGAGGAAATAGATTTCCAACGAAGCAGATTATTAAAGGAGATTGCAGTGAAAGAAATTTGATCCACCGTGATGCTCACCCCCGATGGTGGTGTGCAGGTCGGTGCACTGGGAAGGCTGATGCTATTCAGTGGGAGTTCGAGTGCACATGTAAAAGCAACATGATAAGGGATATGTCGTGTGGGTTTCTTTACATTTTATTTTGTAATTTAAAAAATGTTTATCATTGATTTATTGTGTTGTAGACCAACTCCACAGGTTGATTGGAACAAAATGGGTGGTGATTTACCAAAGGGAAGAGAAACAAAAGAAAATTATGGCAAGACTTTGAAGATAGAGAATGTCTCCTACCAGGACAAAGGAACTTATCGCTGCACAGCCAACAATTTCTTGGGATCAGCCACTCATGATTTTCATATTACAGTAGAAGGTACATTCCCCATATTGATTTATTTTTCTTCTATTTAAAAAAAAAATAAATTCATACATGTAGTGAATCTTCAGCTCTAAAGCATATATATTAAAACAGGTAAGCTGTTTCAACTTTTAATTGCAGAGTGGGTGCTGGATTATATTACACTTCAACTAATCAGGTTTGTCATTTGCCCCACAAAACCACATAGAAGAGACAAATGACAAGAAAAGATCATGTTAGGGATGAGTTCCACGACTTGTTTAGTCATTAAACCTAGTCTCCTATATCATCATATTGTGAGATAATTTGTGTTGTAACATACATATGACACTGCATAATATTAAATCATAAAAGAAGTGTAAGCATTATGATGGAAGAAAGTATTACAATGGACCTGGAAGGAAGCGTGGACTTTGTTTCCCAGTCCTGTCGTTAACTTGCTGTGTCCTTGATCAATTTTCTTCACTTTTCTGTACCTCAATTTCTTCACCAATGAAATGAGGGAGTCAGATAGATTGTTGTCTTAATGCTTTCCTAGATACATTTTTTTGGTCCATATCTTAGGTTCAGATGACATTCAATGTGTTACTTATGAGGAAAGAAGACTAGACTGTAGGGTATAAATATTAATTCTCTATCAAAAGATGCAAAAAACATATTATATTCAAGTCATCTCTCTGAAACCCAAGCCTTTTGATCAATAGAGGTTTGGCTATTGTTTGTTGTACTTATAGAAATAAGTAGGCAATGATGTCATCATTTAAAAAAGTGGGAGCCACAAAATATAGATATTAGGGCTGGGCCTGCTCAGCAGAAGTAAAGGTTACCTAGTCATCCTGTGAATTTGATTGATGCAGACTATTTTCTGTGGGTCTGATCACATTGAGGTCTCCTATATGGTTTGGTTGACTGTATTGATCAAATTAATGGAATGATTACTGCATTTGTGCTTATTTAGTGCTGTTATAGGCTTAACTATTGAAAGGAATTGTCTCTTTCAGGGTTCCATTTAGTGAGCTGGTGCTCTAGGGCTCCCATTTATATTCCAATAGAGTTCACCTCTTAAAGCTTCAATTTGCACAAGGAACTCCTAAGTAATGGCCCACTGTTTTAATTAAAGGGAAAAAAAATGAGGACTCAGACACAAATTCAACTCACAAGTAAATGTTGAGATAATTGTTTTAGTCATGCTGTTGTTTGGAATAACACTGTGTTTCCAAGACCTCTCGCACAATGTGTGTGATTAGTTAAGTTAGGAAGAATGGAAAACCAAAGATGAGAATATCATTTTCCTTGGTTCAACAAAGGCAAAACCTATATAGAAGCAAGCCCAATATTATGCATAAATATCAACATCTGCCAACAGTGATATATTCCTCTGACATTAAATTATTCACAAAGAAATTCAGAGAGGAAGAATTTGAGAGATTTATTTTATCTTTATTTTTAGTCATCATTCTATGCTTGTATATAATTTGGCTACACCATGCAACAGGGATGTTTTTCTGTAACCTCCTGACCCCACCCCAGCACAGACACGTACCCATGAACCAGACATGTCTAATTGTTAGCTGCTTCTACTCCAAGTTGCTGACTATTAGAAATCCTTCCAGATGGCTGGAGCATTGCTACGGTAGCTGAATATTTTAACAATCTGGCCATGGTTTTCCTGACTGTAAGACTGAAGCTTTCCAAAGAATTGCAAGGGTTGCGGGGGGGAAAAAAAAAATCAAGGATGTAAAATTAATTATGCAATTTAAAATGTTGACTGTAGGACTCCAAAGGAATATAGATTTCCTGAACAAATTGTCCTCACTATTCATAAAACAGCTATTAGCACTATTGAGATGTAAATAATGTTTTTATGAGGAACATTTAATCCTTTCCCCTTAATGAGAAACTACTAAATATGCCCTCCATTGTATATTTTAGGAGTTTCTCTTCACACAGACAAGTGAAAGGCAAACTGAACTGAAGAAGTCTTTTTTTTTTTTAAATGTGAATGAAGTAAATATAACCTTCATTAATCATGTGGACGGATGAGTTCACTTTTATTCGATTTTCTTCTGCCTTCCTGCACCTTCTTCTTTCCCTTTTTTTTTTTGTCTCTTGCTTAGAAACTCAAATTAAATAACAAGGATTAGTCATATGGGAAAAGAGCAATGCTACTGTGAACTTTGAAAGTCTAGTCCATTCTGAAAACACCCATTGTGCTTAAGTAAAAGCATGTATTGTATTGTATTCTCTCTGTATGTGATATTTCTCTTTATTACTAAACACAATCAAATTCTGTAATTTAAGCAAACAACATTCTAAATATGAAAACAAACTACATTTTCAAATCCTATAATATGTATAAGAAAAAATAGCCAGGATATCTTGACTAAGCACAAGTGTCCTTTCTAGGTATCCGTGATATAAATATTACATATTAAGTAAAAAGAGATTTATAAAATGGCATCTAAAACATTCTAAATCTGGAAATCAAAATATGACCACAGTCACATTTCAACTGATTGTTTAAAAATAAACTCCCACCAACAATGTTCGTGTTGTAAATTTTTGAATCATTTAAGGCTTTTGAATTTTAGTAAGTGTAGTGGGAAAGTGTTTATACATAATCATATACCCATAATCGTTTTGCATTTTAAAGGGATGTCATGAACTTAAATGCAATTCAGTCATTGATATACTTAAGAAAGCCTCATTTTCAAGTAACAAATCTATTTCTAAAAAGTTGCAATTAAATCTGTTTGATGAACCTAACAATTTTTGATTTATTAAAATATAAATATTTAATAGGAATCTGTTATAAGAAAATAACCTCTGTGTTGCATGTTTTATAGGTACCAAATTTCCTGTTTTATTTTGTTTTCCTTCTAGTGATAAACATCTCTAATTAGCTTGTTTATTATATTCTAAATGTTCAAATATTTGCATCTCAGTTTTCAGCAGCATAAGAGAAATTTATCTTATCTTTTAATTTACACTTGTGACAAAATGGTAAAGTTTCAACATAAGTAGTTTTCCGCAGTTACTATATATCTTAGGATAATAGATAAAAGAATAGGATTCAATGATGGTGTTTTCTCTCAGAATTTTTCCTTTGAACCATTCATTCCTCTCTTTCGAGCTTTTTTTTTATCCTTTCAACTAGATCTTAACCTTCAGGAATAGAGTTGCATATTCTAAGCTTTGGAAAACATCTGTTTGTTCTCTGTGCCTGCAATGCCTCTAGTCTAACTTCAACCACCAAAAATTTCCTGTTCCATAGCCGATGTCCTCAGGCTCGCTATGCATTCTTTTGTGAACAAAGTAGCAACTAGCCAAATGTGTTCAATCAAGACATGAAATTATGAGATCGTGAATGACTAGAAGTCAGTGATTCCCTCCCATCCAAGGTCCCTTCTTTCCTCCCTATGCATTTTTCACTGGAGTCTTTGGGGATTAATCATTTCAATTCAACTCAAAATTACTCCACATGTGTCTTTTCTCATCATGCCAAGCAGAGGATGAGTAAGATTCTGCCCTGGCTCTTTAGATATCACTAATCTAGGGGCTTTCACTATAGACCCCATAGTGGGCTGGAAGTGAGGGCAGTGTCATGGTAGGCCCAAGAAGATGTTTCTGTGTAAGACAGGCTTGAAGTCTCTCTCAAATTGCATGGCAAAGTCTGCCTTTGCTCGGGACCAGCTTACTTCTCTAGAACAGAGATGAGAAGCATAAAAACAAATGTCCAAGCATTTATAAAGAAAGCTTATGAAAAAGGGTTAAGGTAAGATTAGTGATGATTCCTAGTGAATACACAAAACCTCTTGAGTCAGTTAATAAATGTTGGGGGAGGTTAGATTTGGAAGCACAAAGTGGAAGTTGGTAAAGCGATTTGTTCTTAGATCCTGTCTGTGGTCCAAATTAACAAAATAGTAATGAATTAGAAATAACACCACATTTACATTGAAGTCGCAATGCTGCTCACCCTGTAGGTTCACAAATCCATTGAGTGGCAGGAACAGGAAATGAGGCTTCTTTTCCTGGTGACCCTGGGCAAGTTCAGTCCTCCATTTGCAAGGTGAAAAGCTTGCATAAAGTGATAACTTAACAGTAATAGATCTTAGTGCAGACACCAAGGGACTAATGGAATTTGTAGGATGAGAATAGAAATAGAAAACTTGATTTTATTATGCATGAAGATTTAGAGAAATGTCATCATTACATGATCTCCTTTATTTTGTTATTTTTTAATTGAGATATAATTGACATTTAACATATTAATTTCAGATGTACTGCATAATGATCTGATATTTGTATATATTGTGAAATGATCATCACAATCAGTCTAGTTAACATCCATCATCATACATAATTACAAATTTTTTCCTTGTGATGAAAACTTTTAAGATCTACTCTCTCAGCAGCTTTCAAGTATACAATACAGTGTTATTGTATAGTCACCATGCTGTACATTACATCTCCATGGTCTCCCTTAGTTTTATGTACTCTGAAAGCAGTAGTCTTTGTTTCCTACTATAAATATGATAATTTTCATGTTCATGGAAATTTTTCCCTAACTCAAATGTTTAATTTTATTGTGGTTGTATGAAAAGCCAAAAAAAAGTAACAATAACATCAAAATGCACACACACACACACACACACAAAACAAAACCCTTCACCTCAGAAAATGATATGCAGTTTATAATTTGAACTATTGCATTTAAACTAAATACTTACAGATTGTAGATTATGAATACAGATATTTAATGGGGGATTTAACAATTAAGTCCACACCCTATGAAATAATTACAAAGGTACCTCTCTTGCTAGGACTTGAACTTGCCAGGGTTATGTGTATATTTTCATTTTTTTTTGGTGAATTTATAGGCATTTTCTTTTCACAGAATCCCGTTTTTTCTTCCTTTAAGAAAATGGTTTCAATGACCTTTTTTACTTTACACATACATGTGTCTTTAAAGACTTTCCTTTTTGACTAAAAATGGAAATCCAAAAATGTCTTCGGGGAAATAACCAAGCCGCATTTGATGGGAATTACTACCTCCAGGTATTGTGCAATTTTCTCTGAAATCAAATTATCCAAACCATCCACACTTTAATCTAAATCTTTTATTCGCTCCTGACATAGTAATATACTTAAGGTGACAAAACATGACAGTAATGTTTGCGGGAAAGAAAAATGTCTCATTCTGTACTGAAACACCACTTAGAATTATAATATTGGAGCATTAGGTCATAGAAAGATGCAAGTAATTTAAATATATCTTTTCCTCCGTTGTTTTGAGGGCAAAAAGCTAATGTTGCTTTTAGGATTCCCTCCCTCCCTCCTTACAAAAAAAAATCTCTAGGAACATTAGTCTCCCAAATTCATTAAATAGATAAAAAGATAAATATAGATATGGGTATATAAATGATATAAAGTCATTAATTAAGAAATATTTAAAATAAGTGCCGAATATTTTAATTTTATTTAAGAATTCTCAAAATATATGTTTAAGTATCAGCATTTTTAGATGCCTTGCTGCTGCTTGAAAATAAGCTGTAGCCAGCACTAAATAAACTTAGCATCTGCATATTCCTCCTTCATTTTCTGCTAGTGAGATAGATACTTGTATAGCTAACTTGTAGATAACTATTTTTAGTACTGTGATTTTATTATACAGGCTAAGAGTCAAAATTAGAACATATACGCACACACACACACCTGTACCACACAAAACCACACCCACCTTGCCTTACAGAACATTTACCAAAAAAAGAGCTTCTGTGAAACACTTTGTTGTGTCCGCCATCTGCTGGTGAATAGTAGAAATACAAGCCTTAACATTTTTGGACATTCTGACGTGGATAAAATTGCTGATGAGCTCTTCACTTTATTTCCAGAGCCTCCTCGCTGGACGAAGAAACCTCAGAGTGCCGTGTATAGCACAGGAAGCAGTGGTATCTTGTTATGTGAGGCTGAAGGCGAACCTGAACCCACAATCAAGTGGAGAGTCAATGGCTCCCCAATTGAAAGTGAGTGAAACACTAATTGTGAGGCAATGCTAAAGGTAGTGGTCTGCTGGGATGCTTAATGGTCAGACACTGTGGATATGTGTAAAACAGAGTTGGGAAGTGGCTGGACTAGCAAGACAGATCTAACCACGAAATCTGAAATTACATCTTTCTAAGCAATTTAATTTAGGCTTAGATTTATGGAAAAGCCATAAATAATATTTGTACTCGTTGGGCCATTGCATTAATTATATATAAAAAGAAGTTTAAAAAAATAAGGCAACTCATGGAGAAAGAGGATGCATCTAAGGAGGAAAGCCAGTTGCTGTCCCTCACCCTGAGAAGAAATAGGTACAGTGCCCTAGTGGTTGAGAGCACCGGTCAGAAGTCAGGACTTCCCTTAGACTCAGGCGACAGAGACCCGTGCCCTGGGCCCTGCTCTCTACAGGGACCTGCTCTGGCCATCCTCCCATCTTGCCTGTCTCCATGATTTGAGAAATCCACAGGGCCAAAGAGACATGCAAAGCCTGAACCTGTGCCCCTTACCTCTGGCTCCCTGTGTGCTCTTGACCAAGCTCCAGTACACAAGACCAGAAAATTCCCTTGTCCAGTCGGCTCTGAGCCCTCCCCAGATAGGCTGGGCATGCAAAGGTGGGTATGAACCAGGATTGAGGGCCTATGCTCCCCGCTACACCATGTTCTAGCATAGAACTCCAAGACGTTAAAAAATCCTCAATTTGAACATAGAGCTCTGGTCATTTTGAATGTCTTTGTTAAAGTAGGAGGATAGAACAAATTTTATTTGTCAATTGATTGGCTTGATTTAGAGCATTTACAATGTTCAGACATACGTATCTGCTTCCATTAGTTCCTTATGCCCTGGACCCACATGTGTAGGTATCCTGGTGGTTCACAGACCTGGGATCCCATGGAGGCTATGCACTTTCCTAGCTGTAGGGTCTTGAGCTGTTTGTTGAATCTCCACAAGCTTTAGTTTTTTTAACTACAAAATGGAGCTAATGGTAGTTGGTTGTGATTGAATGAGATAAATATAATTAACCACCTAGGATAGCGGCTTATCAATAGAACATTGTGGTAGTTTATAAACTCTGGGGCCAGACTGGCAATGTTCGCATCCAGGCTCTGCCATTTACTAGCTGTATGATTGGGCGTTTTACTGACTCTCTTATAACCCATTTCTTTTTCTGTAAAATGAGGATGAAAGTAGTATGGACTCATGGGTTGTTTCATGGATAAAAGAAACACCACGCAGAGAATGCTCAGCAGAGGGACACTCCTAAAGTATTGTTTACTATTATTGTTTTCACGTAGCAAGCACTCAGGAAACCTTAGCCCTCGTTATTAGTATCCTCAAATTTGAGACTTTTTCCTCATCTCTTTAGAGAACAGAATAAGAAATGAAAAATGAGGCTTCAGGTAGATCAGCAGGAAATGAAAACAATTTTTGTTTAAAGAATGTTAAGGATGTTAAAATAAGGAATGTAGATTCTCTGGAAAATAAAATCATAAAATTGCATATTTGAATGGCACTTAACTATTTTTGAAGGACATTCACATATTGCTTTGAATCCCCAAATGAACCTTTTTAAACGAGATACGATTATTCATATTTAACAGATTGATTCTTTCATTCAATAATATTTATGGAATGCCTTCTTTGAGCCAGGCATTGGCCTTATTGCTTGGGAGATACCAGCAAATAAAATAGACAGTCTTGCTCTCATAAATCTGACGTTCTAGTGGAGAGAGACAGTCAATAGACAAATAAGCACATAAATGTGTGCTGCAGTGTGGTAGAGTAAAAAATAGCTGGGTAAGGGGTGAGTGTAACAGAAGTTCAGAACCTAGAGTTGCTATTTTGTTTTAAGGTAATACTAGTAAGACCCCTGTGGTAATTGACCTTGAGTAGAGACCTGAAAGAGGTGAGGGAGGCAGCCATGCAAATATCTTTGAAAGAGCTTTCATGGCAGAGAGGTCAGTGGGTGCAAAGACCCTGAGATTTGTTTGGAGTGTTGAGAGAAAGCAAGGAGTCCAGAGTGGCTGAAGCCAAGTGAGTGAGGAAGGGGCAGTGCATAGGCCTTGCAGGACATTTGGTCCACACCGAAAGGTCCTTGAATTTGGTCCTGTCCAAAACCATTGGGCATGGACCAGATGTGCTCATGGACATTTTGGACAGGACCAAATGTCCACTAATTGTACTAGAAGATGGAATCAGTCAGGAGATGCAGGGGCCACGTCGTATGTAAACGTGAAAGCTTGAGTAGGGACTTCGGATTTCATTGTGAAATAAGATGGGCGGCTCTTGGAGGATTTTGAGCAGAAGAGTGACATGACCAATTTATTAACAAAAGATTTTTCTGGGCTCTGAATGGAGAATCAACTGTATGACTACTCCAGTTAGGAGCTGCCTGAAAGACACTGGGGTCTAGGGCTAGGTTGGTGGTAGTAACGGTTAGCTTCTGGCTTTCTTCCCAAAGTAGAGCCAACGGGTTTGTTGATGGATGAGGAGGTAAAGGCTGAAAATAAACTCATGCAAGAGAGCACAGTTGAATAATGGCAGACCTACACCCAAGGCCACATCTTTGGAATGCAAGCTCAGTGTTCTTCTCACAGCTCTCGATCATAGCACTCCTTGCTTCTCTGCAAACAGTTCTGGGGATGTTCGATGACAGTGAGCTGACTAAAGGATGTGAAATCTCTTTGAGCTTGTAGTTCTAGCAATTACATATCTATTATATGGAATATTTCTAAATCAAAATGATTACTATTATTGATTACAGGCCTAACCTTTTTCAAAAGCTTTGCATCCAATATTTCTGACCTGCCTAACAAGCCCTGCATAAGAGATTTTTTATTCTCTGGTTTGCAGATGTGGCAACTGCAAGGTTACATTCCTTACTTTTGAGGACACAACCCAAGTAAATTTAAAGCTAGAAATGGGACCCAGAAATGATCAAGTCCAGAGCTGAAGTTTCTCCCACTGTATTGCATTATCATCCACTGAACTGACTGAAGACAACTTATGTTAGGACTAATGTGTTTTGTTTGATATTGGTAAAGAACTTGGCTTTCTGGAATCCTGGGAGCGCCTGTTAGCCTTTGCCTGCATGCAGCAATACTTTGCAATTTCCATACCTACCCCAGAAGGCAGCTTTGAGCAATGTTTAATTGTTTTTCATCTCAAACTTGAGGCCATAATTTCATTTCTTCCTTTTGTAATGCTATGTTGATTTAGAGTTTACCATGGGACAGGTGGCATAAGAAGAACTAAAGGGGATGAGGAGGTTCACTCTGAAATTCATAGAACTTGATATAGGGTACAGGAATACAGAATCAGATCAGAGACTCAGTCCTTTGCAGCATTCTTTAAGAGTTCAGTCTTAAAGAACTCGGAAGAGCTATTCGTCTTGCTAATTCTCAAGAGATAAGTTATAAGTTGTCCTACAGGATTGTACAGTCAAGCACCGCATAATCACGTTTCAGTCAATGATGGACCGCATATATGATGGTGGTCCCACAAGATTAGTACCATATAGCCTAGTGTGTAGTAAGCTATACCATCTAGGTTTGTGTGGGTACACTCGATGATGTTCACACAATGATGAAATTGCCTAACCACACATTTCTTAGAATGCATCCACATCATTAAGTGACCCATGACTGTGTTAGTTTTCTGTTGTTGCTATAACAAATTTACTGGCTTAAACAATACACATTTATTATTTTACAATTGTGTAAGTTAGAAGTCTAACACTAAAAGAGTAACTGGGCTAAAATCACAGTGTGCACAGTGCTGTGTTCCTTTCTGGAGGCACTAGGAAAGAATCCCTTTCCTTGTCTTTTACAGCTCCTGGAGAGTACCCACATTCTTTGGCTCATGGCTCCCTTCTTCCATCTTCAAAGCCAGCAACATTGCATCTCTCTTCTTTCTGACCACTCTTCCATAGTCACATCTCCCTTTGGCTGGCCACAGCCAGGAAAGGTTCTATGACTTTAAGGAGCCTTGTAATTACATTGGACCCACTTGGGTAATCCAGGGTAATCTCCCGATCTCAAGATCCTTAACCTTAATCTGTTTTGCCACGTAAGGTAAAATATTCACAAATTGCAGAGATTAGAACGTGGACATCTTTCAAGGACTATTACTCTGCCTACTATAGGGACCTTCAGGGAATAAAATGCCTTCCAACATAAATGTTTTTCAGTCATTCTAGGCAACATTTACTGACTGCCTCCTCTGTGATGACAGCTCCTCAGGCACAACATACAGACGAGGTCCTGCTCTCCTGGAGCTCAGAGTCAAGTGTAAAAACATATTCATTTCTGACTCCCAGAGGGGAAAAGACATATAAGAAAAATCTTTTATTTTAATATGTAGCAGTCAACGTTTTCTATAACCCAAAATTTAGTATAGTCACTATTTTGTATAATAGAGACACAATAAGGGAAAAGAAATTAGGTTTATTGGTAATCTTATAATGTCTTTTAAACTAAAAATTCTAACATCTTTGCCCCTCACTCAACAGTCCTAGCTAATATGCTTGCCTGTCCGCTGCTTGTTTGGGGTGTCATAACAAGGGCTTGGGATTTGGGGTCAGAAATGTGGCCAATGCTGTGGGCTGTGTCATTCACCTTCTGTGAAATCCAGTCCCCTCACCTCCACAATGGCCATATTAGTGCTGATCTAGCAGGTTCTGAGCAGAACTAATGAGATAATACGTACCACATTCAACAGACTTCTTTGGCCCTTAATAAATGCACCAGAAGTGTTAGGTCTTCTCATTTCCAAAAGGTATTTCCAGAATTATACCTGGATCAGGAGTGGAGTAGGATTTATTGCCAAAAAGTAGAAAACCTGGCCCCTGCTCTCAAGAAGGGTTTAGTCTTACTGGGAAAATGAAATATATGAGTTATGTACCTGAAATGGTTAAATAGCAAAGCAAGACAATTGAAATGAATGGTATATGTCTGAAAATTGCAGAAGGGCAGAGAAGTGAAAGAGAGGAACAAAAGTGCCAAGGAGAACAGCAGCCAATATTGGTGGATTAAGGGGCTCAGGCTGTGTTGATATTGTGTTTATGCTGGGCAGTACCAGGACCTAAATTTACAAGAGTAAGTGAGGTTCAGTTCATAGTGGAGCTGGAATGCTAAACAGAGAATCTGAATCTTACTTATGGGTATGGGCATGGAGAGGCAATGAGCTGGAGATCAACAGATCTTTTGAGAATAAATATTAATTTGCAGAAAAATTGAAACTGCAGAAGGGTCTGGAAAGAAAACTCCATGGTTGTTGTTAAGAAATTCTAAAGAATTGGCTTCAATGAACTATTATTCACCCTAAACTGGTCTTAAAATATAAATACTGTATGACATGTTTAATAAATGGTATATAAATATTTTATGTCCTATTTTTTATCAAACTGACATTCTTTAATCTCTTGCAGAAAATCCATTTGCTGGTGATGTCATCTCCCCAAGGGAAATCAGTTTTACCAACCTACAACCGAATCATACTGCTGTGTACCAGTGTGAAGCCACGAATGCCCATGGAACTATCCTTGCCAATGCCAATATCGATGTTGTAGGTAAGCATACCTGGGACCAGACTGTAACCTGCTGTTTTCCAAAGGAAAATATTCAAGGTCAGACTCACAAGTAGATTGAATTCTCCACACATAAAACATGGGGAAAAATAAAAGTACCTTTCACCTTACATTTGGGCATTAGACTTCATACTAAAATTATACTTCAAAAATGTATTGAATTCAAATACTTTTCTAATGCAAGTATATGTACTGTAATATTCAGCTGTTTTTGATTCTTACAACATTAACATGGTAGCATATAGAAAAATTTAATTTTCACATATTATTTCTTACATGAAAGTTTAAAACTCTGTTTATGTTATTTTCAAATAGATGTTCGTCCATTGATACAAACTGAAGATGAAGAAAATTACGCTACAGTGGTTGGGTACAGTGCTTTCTTATACTGCGAGTTCTTTGCTTCACCGGAGGCAATAGTGTCCTGGTAAGCTGGTACACGGTTTTCTTAAGAGAATATCAGTTGTAAATTTCGCCTGTTTCTTCATCCATCATTTGACAAGCTGCGTTGTGTCCATGTTGCTACATGTACCCAGTGCCTCTGAGAAATAAGGTAGCAAACTTCATTACCTACCCTCTCCTGGAACCATTGACTAGATTTGTAGGATTCTCTCACATGGGGAAATATGGAGAGCCATTTCTGCTCACAAAGGAAAGCAAAGGATTGAAGTGATGGCAGAGACAATTTTACAGATAGATTTAGTTTTTGATTATGGTCATATATTACTTTAAGATCATATATTACTTTCTTGTTGTTGTTTTGGATATTATCTAAATAATTATCTAAGCCTACATTTCATTTCAAACACATATGCTTAAAACATGTACTTTGAATTTAACTTCAATATATTGATTGATGTAATCAGTCCAAACACATTATCATATGGATCTACCATATTTGTTACTTCACTGAAAAAGCTTGGTTAAACTCTTCTTAAATAATTTTGCCATTGCTCACAGGGCCAAGATTAGAGTGACGTGAGTGAGGAAGGGTCGTGCAAGTGCAGGGTCAGATTCTGTCTTTATTTAAAATTTGGATATATTGTTCATTGTGGATTTTTTTTGCATGATTTTTGATTTTTTAAAAATACTCCATTAAAATACTATTTATCTTGATTACTGGGAATTTTTTTGGCATGCCCTTAAATTTTGCCTCTGAGGCAAATACTTCACTTGCCTTACCCTAGATGTGACCATGAGAAGTCCTGAGTGAACAGCAGCCAGAGTGAGTCCTTTGGGTTTTTTAGCTCGAGCAGTCCCTTGTTGTGCAATGTACAGAGTAAATCAAGCTGTGGCAGCAAATGCTTGGAAAATGGATGAACGTAGGAGAAAATAACTCTGGGTTGATAGGGGTAAGTGTAATCTGTGTCTACAGGCCAGGGAAGACTTTCTGGCCTATATTTCCAAATGACCAATGTTCTCCCAGGGCAGCAGGAGGTTCAGAAGGTTCATTATCTCTTTCAGTTACTAGCTTTCCCATTTAGTACCCTGAAGCAATCACTAACTAAAGAGTTCACCATCAATAAGCCAGAAAATATTTATTAAGCTCTGAGGACAGATGCAAGACAGTACTGATAGCTATGAGAAATACAGCAGAAGCGTAGAGCCTGGACCTGGATTTCCTCTAGACACAGTCTACTTGGGCAGGTAAGTTATACGCCTATCACTCATTTTGGGAAAAATGTAGACCCCAGTGGAACATTTCATAAGGTCTGCTAAGTTCCTGAAGAAGGGATAAGCTTGAATGACCTCAGCGGCCAGCTTCAAAAAGAATATACAATTCTGTCACATCTCAAATTGACTTATGCTTTCCATGTCCATAGGCAGAAGGTAGAACAAGCAAAACCCCTTGAAGGCACACGGTACCACATCTATGAGAATGGTACGTTACAGATCAACAAAACCGCAGAAGAAGATGCTGGCTCTTACTCTTGTTGGGTAGAAAATGCTCAAGGAAAAACTGCAGTCACAGCCAATTTGGATATTAGAAGTAATTCTATTTTGTTTTTACTTTGCATGAATTCTCACATGGGTTGAGTTTGTCTTCATTTTCCCAAATGAAACAATATAATTTAAGTTCAAGCACCAGTTAAATTTCTTTAGACAATTTCAGAACTCCTAGATTGTGTTTCATCTAAAAGACCATCACAAGAATTATAGGATATGCTGATGATATGTACATGGCTTTATACCATTTTAAGAGGGAGCTGGGTGTTGTTGGTGATGAATGACCAGAAATATTTAAAATTTAAAAAATCCCCCATTTTGGTATATTTCTGTAACGATATTTTATCTCAATAACCAACTCAATGTAATGTTACCAGTAATCAACTCTTCGAGCTAAAAATTTCATGAATAAACTCATAAAAACTCAGTTTCATAAAGTCTGGGGCATGGCAGGATGGGGAGGGTTTTTGTCCTCTTTTTGAATCAAAAACACCTTTGTATTTTTTCTTTCTTCAGAACAAAGTCCTGAGAAGCCAGTAATAGTCTATTGGGTTTCGCTAATATTTTGATTTTAAAATTGCTAAGAGAATTCTTTTCAGGAAAACACAAAGAATAGAAAGGTCCAGTGGTAATTGTAGGGAGCATTTGTGTTTCTTGTGGCATGTCAATATCATGGCCTGCTACTTAGATGACAGAGCATATATTTGTTTAATCATAAATTTTCACTACTATCTTAACTTTTTCTCTCTCCACACACACACACCCTTCCTTCTTTCTCTACTGTCTTACATTCTTTTATTCTTCATAGTAGTTGTTTCTTTCTGTATTGTAAGTTATCCAACATGCCATCCCCGTAGACTATATTTTTTAAGCACATAAATATTCTGCTATGCTGTCTGCTTGTCTCTGATGTCTCCCTGCATTTTCAAATGTCATGTACAATTTTCAGAATACCCTTATGAAGTCAATGAGAGTGATTCTTTGTATACTTTATGAAACCAACCTATATCAAAGTTAAGCAACTCAGCCAGGTTAAAGGCAATGAGAGTGAAGCCTGGAATCCAAATGCACCTTCACATTACTATTGCCCAACACAGTGCTTGGCCCAAAGTGGACCTCAAAACTACTAGTGGCCAGAGAGATGGACAAGTTCATAAACTTTAGTTCTATTCTAATGTCCATTTTATATGTAAGGGATATATAGGAATCACATAAATGAAGGATTAAGGACATAATTTTTGCATATAAGAAAGGAATGTCAAGAATGGAGTTGAATAAGAGGCAATATAGTATAGTGATTGAAAGCATGAGCTTTGATCTCTGCCATACTTGGGTTCAAATTCCAGCTCAGCCCCTCACCAGTTAGGAAGCTTTACTGCCAGTATTTAATTTCATTTTAGCCTTAATCTTCTCTAGAAAGTGGAGATATTAATATTCATAGAATTGTTATGTCACAATGAATGTGAACTTCTTAGCAGAGTCTTGGTAAATAAATAGAATAAGTGCTTATTAAATGGTATCTATTCTTATTAAATGGCTTTCTGGCTTTAAATTTAGAATCAGGAGTATGATGTTTAGTAATTCACTTAAAATTAGTTCAATTTAATAATATCTTCAGGTTTCATGCCTGGAATACCAAATAATCAATTTTATTAACACTTTAAGTTTTTAATCAGTTTTTTGAGTAATGTTGATAGCAAATGTTAGAACATGCTTGTGAACTGGAGGTCAGTTCATGAGATTTGGCCTCTGAGAGGGTTACCAAGTGCCACATTGGGGTAAAGTATACTACCTTTAATATGGCCTTCAAGAGTAAGGATTATGTTTTGAAACAATCGTAATGAAAAGAACATTTTTCAAGATAGCCATAGTACCAATGTTTGAGCTTCACGTTACTGATTTATTTTAAAAATATCCCTCACTATAACTCATTCAACAAATATGTGTTGAGTGCCTACTATATACAGGCTCCCTTCTGCGCTCTGAGGGTACTTGAATGTAACACAAGAGGCACAGCCTCTACCTTCATGGCCCTTAAGTTCAAATTCCCCACCTTCATGTTGTTAGTTTATCTACACATGGGCTTCACCATTTAACCTCAGGTTTGAATTAATAATAAACATGTTAACAGAAAATTAATTGATTTTCTTTTTGGTGCTTTGATCACATGTCCAGAAGCACTAAAAGGAGAATTTATATTATTTTCAACGTTTAGAGGCATTTGTTTGCTCACATTCTCCTTACTCCCTTTGCCCAGGAAATAGTAAGAGAAATTGCTATTAATTAATATTTCCACCCAAATTTCATCAGATACCCAGGCCTGGATGGAAAGAAAATAGTAATGATATATGATGTTAAGAAATTACAGTGTGACAGACATTGCATGAGGATTTGACTATTATGTTGACCATTTTGGTTGATTAAATTCCAGGCACTTGATCACAAAGTAAGCTGTGCCTGTAGCTCTAACTAGTATCTTTGTTTGGTAAACACAGATGCTACAAAACTTAGAATTTCTCCGAAGAATCCTCGTGTCCCCAGATCACATACATTTGAATTACACTGTGAAAGCAAATGTGACTCATATTTGAAACACACTTTGAAGTTGTCCTGGAGTAAAGATGGAGAAGCCTTTGAAAGTAACGGCACAGAGGATGGCAGGTAGGTAAACTATTGTAGTATGTATAGTATTTGCTTGGTATTAAACTTTGCATTTGAAAAAAATAGTTGCAAATGTATTCATGCTGAATTACAATACGATAACTGATTAATACATTTAAGTCTTTAAGGCAGTATTTAAAAGTTCATACTTATACTTGTTTCACTTTTCTCTCATGTTTGTCTTCTTGCTTTTGCTACTGACTTTTCATATAATGTGTACCATCCCGAGAGTGCATGAAACAGAAGCCACTCCAAATAATTGAGGCATATTTATTGCATGGGCTTCACTGCTCACAAATTCCCCACCTTTGTTGGAAAGACTGGAGGAGATAGGCCTAAAGGGAGCTGCTTACTAAACTTTTGAATTCTTCGTCACATGGCGCTGCAGCTGTAATCCATATGTCTGGAAATTGCTGCTGTCTTCACTGCCCTCTCACCCCATTGGTGCTACTAGTGAGTCCAGCCACCCAGAGCTCTCATGTCTGCCAGAGTCACTGTCTGCTTACACAGCCCCAGAGGAGACGGTGCCCATTTCCCTTCTACCTCCCAGTTTCACGTGAATCTCTCTCATTGGCAGAAGCTAAATCTTATCTGGAATCCTTCCTGTTAGAAAGTATAGGCAAGTGTGTTTTTGAGCCTTCCAGCCTCTGTATAGAGAATATAGAAAAAATATAAAAGAGAATGTAGAAGAAAGTGTGCATAGATGTTAAATAGCACTAGATAATATTAAGTACATCAAAGAAAGAGAAAAGAATCTATATGTACCGAATGCCTACCCTGTCTTTTGAAAGCATGCAGAGGTCAGCTCTCCTTCCTTTTGCATTTTTACTAGGTAGGATTAAAAATTGACCTTCCTGAAGGAGGCAAATCTCACCTATAGTTATGTTTTGCTGTTTATCACTCTGAAAAAAGTATATCTGAAGGTCAGTAGATAGGACATGCATTCCTTGGTGAGACAGCAGCAGTGTCGTAATTAGGAGCATGGGCTCTGGAGGCCAGTGGCCTGGATTTGAATCCCAGCTCTGTCATTTTTTGAGTCTATGACCTTAGATAAGCTGCTTAAGTTCTCAGTGCCTTAGTTTTACATTTTGTAACATAGTTTGGTTTAAAAAAATTTTTTGAAAGATGTCTTCATCATAGGGTTATTATGAGTTAACATAGAAAGCACATAGAAAATACTAAGTACTCAGTCTAATTTAGCTATTATGATTCATACTGCTTATTTCTCTGGTTGGCTTCTCTCATTTCTGTTACCTGCTTGGCTTCTATTGGTATTTGTGTGTGTGTGTTCAACCTCTATGCAAAGACATTGGTCTTAGCCTTGGTACTTAATTTGTTTCCCTTTTATATATATGTAAAGGTTTATGGAAAGTATATGTATTGCAACCAGTTGTCACGGAAATAAGAGATTAATTATTGATACCTAAAAGGCTACATATTGCCACAGAGATCTTAAGCCCTTTGTTAGTTGATTTGTTAACTGCTCAGATCTACCCAAATTCTCCCTCTTTTGTCACTACTGTCTGGTTATCTGGGATCTTCCACCTGACCTCTGGGCTACAGTCCAGAGGGGAATCAGAGACTCATACCTTGTTGGTAATGTGACCTGCGTATTTAGGCTCTGACCCCAGAACCTCCAACCAGATTCTTTGTGGAGCCCTATTTCTGCAGTATGCTGTGGCTGACACTCAAATAAGCCTCTGGCTATCTGAGAGAACTAAGCAAGTGACACAGATGTTGTTCCTAAACAAGGGTTGGGGTGAGGAACAGTAACCTTAGCTCAGAGGAAATCTCCGGAGTGAGGAAGGCTGGGAGTGACTGTTGCTGGCCTGTCTTGACTGGAGCCAGGAGCAGGCATGGAAATATAGCAGGGAGGTGAAATCACAGGTATCTGCTAAATTTGACAGAACCATTATTAAGTTCTCATTTCTCACCTTCTGCTGACACCTTCTCCTTATTACTAGGCTGGAGACCAGAAACCTTTACCTAGAAAGAGGTTAAATTTCTGATCAAAAGGCACTAGAGAAATAATGAGAAGTGAAATTCCTTCTTCTCTCCCCTCCTGTCCCCTGTCACGTGTAGGGGTATGATAAGTGTTGGAAACTTCCTCTCTGGACCATTATACCCACTGACACACTTTCGCTCATTAATTCTCACAGCAAGCCTATTAGGAAGGCTGGAATAACCTCAGGGAATTTTCTGTAGCTTTCTAACCTGCAGGTGGCTCTAGACCCCACATGGTTGTTTTGAAAAATGAAATGGAGGCTGGATATGATATCAAACCATTTTTAAAATTTGGACTGTACTTAACAAACGTAATGGGGACAGTTCCTGACCGTAGGCAGAGCCAAGGACCCAGTGCTGCAGGAGAGACTGCAGTGGCAAGTGAGAGAGGGATATTCGATATATCAATGTGTCCGTGAATAGGAGGATGTGAGAAAAAAGGGTGTCGAGAGTACAAGAGGGAGGGCTCTATCCTTGGCATCAAGGAAGGGCTGCTATTTATCCTCAGAAATGGCAGCAAAGGAAGGTGGCAGAGCACGGGGGGTGGTGGGAGGAATAGGGATGCAGAGATTGTAAAGCATTAGGTTAGGCAGAGATTATAAGGATGGACAGATCCCTTCCTGACAAATCAGGAACTAAGATAATTGGTTCAAACAGAGAAGAAAGAGGGGCAGGAATTGGGGGCATTAAGAAATGTGATTAGTTATAAGCCAGTAATGAATAAAATCAATTTAATTAATATTAGTAACACCCTTCGAGCACATGCTAGGCAAGGCTCTATACACTAATCACTTTATGTGTTTTACCTCATTTACTTCTGAAGAGAAAGAAAATACTCGATCCTCACTTGTTAGATAAGGCAAATTAGGCTCAAAGTTTTGTTTATGGTCATAGAAGTCATAATTGGTGGAACTGAGCTGTAAACACAGGTGTCCAAAGAGAGAATCGTTTTGTCATACTGCCTTCAGCCGTACATGGTTATTACCCAGAGGGAATGGAGCAAGATGGCAACAGAGGTTGACATGGATTGGGGCCCAGCAAGCTGGCTGTTGCAGATGAAGGAGATGAGAGATTGTAGAGTGATGGCAGGTTTCTCAGGTGAGGTAAAAACAGAGGAAAAGATTGGGAGGAATGGAGATCAAGCTGAAGCTGGAGAGCAGGTTCTATGAGAGTAGAAACCATTTTTAAGATTTATACTGTGCTTAACAATGTAATCAAAGGGCTTCTTCAAGATTGTGTTCTTCTTCAGAATCCAGTTGACCTATGATGGAAGCATAATGTAAAGAGAAATAAATGATTGTTGTCTTAGGCACTGAGAATTTGGAGCTGTTTATTACTGCAGCGTAACATAGTGTGTTCTTGCTAATACAAATAGTTGTCAGATATTGACGTGAGCCAGAATTACCTAGGGATCATGTTCAAATGCAGTGGCCCTTGCTCCACCTCTAAAATTTCTGATTTGGAAACTGGACTGAGGCCAAGACATGAAATTTTTTAATAAGCTCCCTGGGTACGTCATACCTACCAAATTTTAAGGATTAGTGCATCATTCTACCATGATTAATTTGAGGGCACCTAAGGTACATTCGTAAGATTAAAAAAGGTACCTCCTCTGGGACGATGAGTTACTAAAAAGTTGCCCTTTCTTTCTGGCCTGAAGCAGCCCCATGCCAGAGTACAGATCATGGCAAGAAGACTGTAGGCTAGATTTCAGCTCTCCTGAACCCTTGTGGGTGAGCAGCTTTGTGCAGGACACAAACAGCCCTGTTGAAGTGGTTATTAAATTGTATTTCTTCATCTAAGAAGGTAAACTTTTCAAAAATTGTCAGTGTATGCAATATTCTGATACTGTACCAAATGGACACATCATTAACATGAACTGAAAAACTAATTTATGTCAAAGCTTTATCGAATTTAGAATTAAATGAGATTTTTTTTTACTCTTACTTTATTATTTTTTGTATTGAAGTGTAGTTGACATACTATACTAGTTTTAGGTATACACTATAGTGATTTGACATATATTATGAAATGATAACCAAGACAAGTCTGTAACCTTCAGTCACCATACAAAGTTATTATAATAGTATAGACTGTATTCCCTATGCTTTACATTACATCCTCGTGACTTAATTTATTTCATAACTGGAAGTTTGTACCTCTTAATCCCTTTCACCTATTTTGCCCATCCCCCTACCTCACTACCCTCTGGTGACCACCAGTTTGTTCTTTGTATCTATGTTTGTTTCTATTTTGTTTTGTTTGTTCATTTGTTTTGCTTTTTAGATTCCACGTATAAGTGAAATCATATAATATTTGTCTGTCTGACTTATTTCACTTAGCATAATGCCCTCCAGCTCTGTTGCAAATGGCAATATTTCATTCTTTTTATGGCTGAGTAATATTCCATTGTATATACCACATCTTCTGTATCCATTCATCTATCAGTGAACACGTAGGTTGTTTTCGAGTCTTGGCTATTGTAAATAATGCTGCAGTGAATGTAGGGATACATATATCTTTTTGAATTAGTGTTTTTGTTTTCTTTAGATAAATACCCAGAAGTGGAATTGCTGAATGGTATGGTAGTTCTGTTTTTAATTTTTTGAGGAAGCTCCTTACTGTTTTCCATAGTGGCTGCACCAATTTACATTCCCACCACCAGTGTACGAGGGTTCCCTTTTCTCCACATCCTTGCCAACACTTGTTATTTGTTGTCCTTTTGATAATAGCCATTATGACACGTGTGAGGTGATATCTCATTGTGGTTTTGATTTGCGTTTCCCTGATGATTAGTGATCTTGAGCATGTTTCGTGTGTCTCTTGGCCACCTTGTATGTCTTCTTTGGAAAAATGTCTACTCAGGTCCTCTGCCCATTTTTAAATCAAATTGTTTCCTTTTTTGATGTTGAGTTATATGCGTTCTTTTTATATTTTGGACATTAACTCCTTGTTGGATATATCATTTGCAAACATCGTCTCCTATTCAGTAGGTTGCCTTTTCGTTTTGTTTATGGTTTCCTTTGCTGTGATAAAGCTTTTTAGTTTGATGTAGTCCCATTTGTTTATTTTTGCTTTTGTTGCCTTTGCGAGGAGACAGATCCAAGAAAATATTGGTAAGACCGATGTCAAAGAGCTTACTGACTGTATTTTCTTCTAGAAGTTTTATGGTTTCAGGTCTTACATTCAAGCTTTTAATCCATTTTGAGTTTATTTTTGTATATGGTGTAAGAAAGCGGTCCAGTTTCATTCTTTTGCATGTAGCTGTCCAGTTTTCCCAGCACCATTTATTGAAGAGACTGTCTTTTCCCCATTGTATATTCTTGCCTCCTTTGTTGTGGATTAATTGACCATATAAGCATGGGTTTATTTCTGGGCTCTCTATTCTGTTCTGTTGATCTATGTGTCTCTTTTTGTGCCAGTCCCATACAGTTTTGATCACTATAGCTTTGTAGTATAGTTTGACATCACAGAGTGTGATACCTCCAGCTTTGTTCTTCTTTCTCAAGACGGCTTTGGCTATTTGGGATCTTTTGTGGTTCCATACAAATTTTAGGATTATTTGTTCTAGTTCCATGAAAAATGCCATTGGTAGTTTGATAGGGATTGCCTTGAATCTGTAGATTGCTTTGGGTGGTATGGACATTTTAACAATATTAATTCTTCCAATCCATGAGCATGATATACCTTTCCACTTATTTGTGTCTTCTTCAATTTCTCTCATCACTGTCTTATAGTTTTCAGTGTACAGGTCTTTTACTTCCTTGGTTAAATTTATTCCTAAGTTTTTTCTTATTTTTGATGCAATTACAAATGAAATTGTTTTCTTAATTTCTCTTTCTGATTGTTATTAGTGTATAACAGCACAACAGATTTCTGTATATTGATTTTATATCCTGCAACTTTACTGAATTCATTTATTAGTTCTAATATATTTTTGCTGGAGTCTTTAGAGTTTTCTATACATAGTATCATGTCATCTGCAAATAGTGACAGTTTTACTTCTTCCTTTCCACTTTGGATGCCTTTTATTTCTTTTTCTTGTCTGATTGCTGTGGTTGGGACTTCCAATACCATGTTGAATAAAAGTGGCAAGAGTGGGCATACTTGTTTTGTTCCTGATCTTAGAGGAAATGCTTTAAGCTTTTCACCACTGAGTATGTTAGCTGTGGGTTTGTCATATATGGCTTTTATTATGTTGAGGTATGTTCCCTCTATACTCACTTTGTTGAGAGTTTTTATTATAAGTGGATGTGGAATTTTGTCAAGTGCTTTTTCTTCATCTATTGAAATGATCATATGGTTTTTATCCTTTATTTTGTTAATATGGTATAACACATTGATTGATTTGCAGATATTAAAACATCCTTGCATCCCTTGGATAAATCCCACTTGATTATGGTGTATGATTCTTTTAAAGTATTGTTGAATTTGGTTTGCTAATATTTTGTTGCGGATTTTTGCATTTATGTTCATCAACGATATTGGCCTGTAATTTTATTTTTTTGTGGTATCCCTGTCTGGTTTTGATAATGATAATGCTGGCCTCATAAAATGAGTTTGGAAGCCTTCACTCCTCTTCAGATTTTTGGAAGAGTTTGAGAAGAATAAGTATTAAATATTCTTTAAATGTATGGTAGAATTCACTAGTGAAGCTGTCTGGTCCTGGACTTTTGTTTGTTGGGAGTTTTTTGATTACTGATTCAATTTCGTTACTAGTAATCAGTCTTTAGATTTTCTGTTTCTTCCTGATTCAGCCTTGGAAGAGTGTGTGTTTCTAGGAACTTATCCATTTCTTCGGTGTCCAATATGTTGGTGTTTAATTGGTTTTGGTAATCTCTTATGATCCTTTGTGTTTCTGTGGTGTTGGTTGTAACATCTCTTTTTTCATTTCTGATTTTATTTATTTGAGCCCTCTTTCTTTTTTCTTGATGAGTCTGGCTAAAGATTTATCAATTTTGTTTATCTTTTCCAAGAACCAGCTCTTAGTTTCATTGATCTTTTCTGTTGTTTTTTAAATCTCTATTTTACTTATTTTCACTCTGATCTTTATGTTTTATTGCCTTCTACTAACTTTGATCTTTGTTTGTTCTTCTTTCTCTAGTTCCTTTAGGTGTAAGGTTACATTATTTACTTGAGATTTTTCTTATTTCCTGAGGTAGGCCTGCATTGCTATGAACTTCCCTCTTAGAACTTCTTTTACTACATCCCATACATTTTGGAACATTGTGTTCCCATTTTCGTTTGTCTCAAGGTATTTTTTTATTTCCTCTTTGATTTCTTCTTTGACCCATTAGTTGTTTAGTAGCGTGTTATTTAGCCTTCACATGTTTGTGTTTTTTCCAGTTTTCTTCTTGTAATTGATGTCTAGTTTCATAATGTTGTGGTTGGAAAAGATACTTGATATGATTTCAATCTTCTTAAATTTATTGAGAATTGTTTTGTGACCTAACGTGATCTATCCTGAAGAACGTTCCATGTGCACTTGAAAATAATGTGTATTCTGCTGTTTTTGGGTGGAATGTTCTATACATGTTTTTAAAGTTCGTCTGGTCAACTATGTTATTTAAGGCCAATGTTTCCTTGTTGATTTTCTGTCTGGATAATAGATCCATTGATGTAAGGGGGGTGTGAAAGTCCCCTACTATTATTGTATTATTGTCAATTTCTTCCTTTATATCTGTTAATATTTGCTTTATGTATTTAGGTGCTCCTATGTTGGGTGCATAGATATTTGCGAGTGTTATATCCTCTTGTTGTATTGATCTCTCTATTGTTATGTAATTCCCTTCTTTGTCTCTTGTTACGGTCTTTGTTTTAAAGTCTAATTTGTCTGATATAAGTATTCCTACCCTGGCTTTTTTTTCATTTCTATTTGCATAGAATATCTTTTTCCATGCCTTCACTTTCAGTCTGTGTGTGTCTTTAGATCTGAAGTGAGTCTCTTGTAGGCAGCATATACATGGGTCTTTTTTTTTTTTTTAACCATTCAGCCACCCTATTGACTGGAGCATTTAGTCCATTTACATTTAAAGTAATTATTGTTAGGTGTGTTCTTATTGCCATTTTTGTTAATTGTTTTCTGGCTGTTTTTGTAGATCTTCTCTATTTTTTTCTTCTTCTCTTGCTGTCTTCCTTTCTGATTTGATGACTTTCTTAGTGTTATGTTTGTATTCCTTTGTCTTTATTTTTGGTGTATCTATGTAGGTTTTTGGTTTGTGATTACTATGAGGTTCATATATAATGACCTATGTATATAGCAGTCTATTTTAAGTTGATAGTTGCTTAAGTTCGAGTGCGTTCTAAAAGCACTATATTTTTACTTCCCCTGTGTTTTATGTTTTTGACATCATATTTTACATCTTTTATGAAATTCTTGACTTGCAATACTAAGTAGTATCAATTAGCAAATCATTCAGTTATTGGCGTAGGAAGAAGAGGCTGACTTCGTCTATAATCTAAGGGTAGAACCATGTTTGATTTTACTACAATTTGAAGTAGTTATTTATAATTCAAACTTTTAAGCAGTTTATATGAGTTTTACATTAAAAATTTCAATTATGTAAGAGTTTCTCTCCCTCCCCACAAGAATGACATTATTTCAACTAAATAGCAAACTGCTGTGACTATATCTCAGATTTAATGGAACTTTATTTTTTAAAAAATACTTGAATAGTTGTGTTAACAATACATAGGAATAGGGTAAAAGGTATAATTTATTTTAAAAAAGCCAATTTTCATGTAGTAAACTCAATTACTCATTGGGAAAAATAGAACAAATGATTAAAAGATTTGCAAAAAAGGTACTAGTCTGCCATCTACTGTTCAAATAAGTCACAAAGTTTAATTGTTATGAGATCTTAATGTGCATTCTACTTGGGAGGCAGAATTGTGGAAAAAAGGGGAACTTGTCAAACTAGAGATTATTGGACTCCATCTCAGATATTCTGGCTCTGTAGAACTGGGGTAAGATTCAGAAATCTGCTTTTGTAAGAAGCACCCCAATTGATCCTATCTAGGTGGTTCCCTTCCATACGTTAAGAATTATTCAAATATATCTTAGCTATTGTAAAGTATGTGACACTCTTCAGACACGTCAGGCAACACAGTTCCATCGCTGACCCATGCATCACAGACGATCGGATATGGTAATTTAAAACAAAATGAAACAAAACTGATCCTTTTCATGGCTCTGTAGACAAAGCTTGAGTAAAGCTTTGTCTCCAGTTTTCAACTGTGGCATTCTCTAACGAAATTGGCATTATGTGAAGTGTTTTTTTTTTTTGTTTTTTGTTTTTTTACTCTTGCTTAAATTATTTCCTATAGGGAATATATATTTTTGAAAGGATTGTGTTACCATTGTTTTCATCCTCATCATATATTCACTTTTTTCCTGGTAGGATAATTATTGATGGAGCTAATCTGACTATATCTAATGTCACCTTAGAGGACAAAGGTATTTACTCCTGTTCAGCTCAAACTGCTCTAGATAGCGTTGCTGATATAACTCAAGTAACCATCCTTGGTAAGTGCACTAACTAATGAGAAATCTCTATTCATTTCTTCTCCATTACTGATTAAATTTCACTGTTCTTAGGCAATTAAACCAATGATTATTTGAGCCCTTGCACATATATTGTTAGTTTGAATTTTTCACTTAAATAGTAACCCCACTTTCAAATGCTTTCTCCTCTTTAATGGCTTTAAAAAAATTAATTAATGCTTAATTTCTTTTCCAAACGTGGGTAACGTGTTCAAAAGCAGTGGGAGGTAGGTGATGCTATCAGCAGAAAGAAAGCTGAAGCATGCTTGAGTTCCCAGAGCTCCTGAGCTACCCTTTCCTCCTGTGCAGAGAAATGGGCTGAGGAATGGACATGGGCTGGCATGGAGGGATCAGAATGGGGGTCCAGTGGTGGTTGCTCAATGGTCACGCTCTAAATCAGAGGCTTAGACTGAGCTCCCAGGGCTCTAGGAAGGGTGGGGAGGGACTTCAAGGGTTCTGCAAAGGAATGCCTTTGATTTTTTTTTAATGGTAATGCTAATTAGAAAACAATGTGCACACTTCACTAACGTAATCAATGTAATTACCCCTGCAATCACCCACGTTTAAAGCTCTTAGACCATCTGCTGGATATCTCTTCCGGTTGTCCTTCCAGATTTACTCTTCACCAGCTCTCTGATCTGCAAACCTGACCTGTATGGACAACATCAACAAACCACTTATCCTCAAGCTTTCATTTGGTTCAGCTAATGGGGACCTCTGGCAGTAGAGGCGGGTGGGTGGGTGTGTTTATTTTCCATACTCCCTCCCTGCAGGCTGGCTGTGTCCCACTGCCAAAGTCGTTGATTCTCCCAGGGAGGCTCTCTCCACCCAGTTCTCTCTGATGGGATTCTAGTAACTGCTCCCCCCTACCCCCACTCTGGATATCCTGCCCATATCTTTTGAAAGAGTCCTTATTAAAAGCTCTTTGAGGAGCTGGCCTGGTGGCGTAGTGGTTAAGTTCACATGCTCTGCTTTGGGAGCCCGGGGTTCATGGATTCAGATCCCAGGCATAGACCTACACGCCACTCATCAAGCCATGCTATGGCAGCATCCCACATACAAAATAGAGGAAGATTAGCCTTGAGCTAACATCTGTTGCCAGTCTTCTTCTTTTTGATTGAGGAAGATTGTCCCTGAGCTAGTGCCAATCTTCCTCACCAAAAAAAACCAAAATGCTTTTTGAACTATCCTAAACTGTGTGAACTATTTGTCTTCTGTCGGAACGCTGACTGATATAGACATTTTTACAGTTTTCTCTTATAATTCTGTTTCAGTGGGCATCATTTAGTTTTTCCTTTAGTTTGCTGATATTCCTTAAAAGTGTTTGGTTTGGCCTAAACTCCGTTATCATATGTCTAGATCAATCATTATTATTAACAGGCATTTGTATCTTTAGCACTCTGGTTGCTGGGATCCGCAGGTAGGTTGCTAATGAGAGGGACGAGTACAGACTGAGAGGAAATAATTCAGTCTCTTTTGAGGTAGGCTGGTGAAAAATGAATTAACAGGCTGAATCTCTTCAAGTGAAGCAAATGGCCAGTATATTTCAAGTGAAATAATGGCCACCGTGTTTCAAGTAAAGCAAATGGCCATTATGTGTCTCAGGTAAAGGAAATGGCCACCAGGTTGGGTTCTACCAAAGATATAAAAGTAAGATGAAGAAGAAAAAAGTGCAGATCCCAGGTGATAGAAGGTATGGTCTTGGTTGAATAGAATTGTACCTTTAGGAGAGATGTTTGGCCATAGGAGTTTCAGCTGCTTCAGGGGACTACAAGCAGAAAGGTTCAGTCCTCTAGTAATTGTTCCAATAGTAATTCACCAGATATAATAGTTGACCTTCAAGTAAACTGGAATTTATCCCAGGCACCACAAGTATAGGGGGGGTATGTGTCAGGATTCGTGGGCTTTCCCCCTACTTGGTGCACACTGTCTAAATTTCCTTGTGAAATTTAATATTTCAGTCATTTGATTAGGCTGCCATCTTCTAGAACCATTACATTTTGATAATTTTAAATAATTAGTGGCTATGATTATATGTATTATTTATATATGAAGTAATTACCAATTATTTTTAGAATAAAAATAAAATAATTTAAAAAAATATTCCACAAGATAGTCTGCATTTTCTTAACCACTTCTTGGAGTTTACATTCTAATTTTTTAGGCCCATCTCTGATTTTAAGAGGCATATATCAGTAACTGACAGTAACAAGTGACAGATCCATGTATAGTTTCTAAAAGACTCTTTTTCCTGGAAAACAATCTTTAAAAGCATATGATTGACCCATTCCAGTCAGAAGTTACTTTCAAAAATCTTGACATAAACATCCTTAAAGAGTATCATTCTTTTAAGTCTCAACTGTAATCCGTCAGTTCTCGCCCCATATGATTCTCAGAAAGAGCAGATTTTGATGTCAGATGCAACATGCTGTATTGGTTGCTTCAGGAAAAGTTCAGAAATGAGTGGGCTCTTAGTAAGTGCTGAAGAGAAATATCAGTTCTCTGAGCTCAGATTCTGAAACCTGTTGATGAAATAATTTCTTGTTTAAGGCCCTAAAGTTTGGACAGTCACTGACCACATTTGAAAAGTAAACATGTTGTCTTCTGATTTGAGAACAATGTTTTTTTGTCAGTGTAAAATTTCCAGCAATTGGCAAATACTCAGCAGGGGCAATAGGTGTTACTTTCTTTTAGATGTTACTTTCATTGTCTCCTCTGAGAAAAAGTAAATATCCTTGAATACATGTGAGAATTGAGACCAAATTTTGGAAATAAGGATCATGAGGGATAAGATTTGTTTTTACTGATGCTTTTACTTTAAAAGTACCAGAAATTTCCTTGGACTTAGCACTCTTAAAATTTGTCGTCACCTACTCAATTTTCTAGTTACCCTCACAATATTTATCACTGCCAAATTTTGCTCTTCCAGTATAAACTGCCTTCTTACTCTTTTTCAGAAGAGGCCAAGAGAGTATAAATAAAGTTGCTAAAAAACACTGAGAATTCATTGTTATAAATTACAATAAAAATCCAAAGCAGTTGTGGAAAAGAAAGTCTGAGCTCATGTTTATCTATCTTTTTTTCCTTTAGTCATAGGACCTAATTTTACTACTCTAGTGTAATAATTATATGCATGATTGAAGTGATAATATATTTCTCACTCATTTAGCCATAAAACATTTATGTGCAAGGCACTGTGGGCAATGCAAAGATTAGTAAAATATGGTACCTAGCCTTGAAGATCTGTTTAGTCCCATACAGGAGAGGACTCAGGCATGTAAATACGTACATAAGCTGGAGGATACTGATTCACTTGAGATCGATCATGTTTCTCAAACCTGAGTGTGCATAATCATCACCCAAGGAACTTGTTTAGAAATACAGATTCCTGGGCTAAGCTCCTTCAATAAGCCAGAGGGATGGGGCCCAGAAATCTTCACTTTTAATAACTACTCCTAAAGAAATTCTGATGCCTGTGGTCAAGGATGGCCCTCTGAGAACTGCAATCAGAAATACTTCCAGTAGGGAATAGACATGACAGAAGCTGCATTTGAAATGGAGCTGGAAGGGCTGGTGAGGTGTGGACAATTGTGAGCCCTTTCTGGGCCCAGAAAGGAAGGGGGCTGGCAATGTGCCTGAGCGAGGAAATTGGGTAGACAAAGGCAGCGATCTGCATTCTCCTCACCTTCATTTTTCATTATTAATTAGATGTTCCGGATCCACCAGAAAATCTTCACTTGTCTGAAAGACAGAACAGGAGTGTTCGGCTGACGTGGGAAGCTGGAGATGACCACAACAGCAATATTAGCGGTAGGGAAGACTTGGGATGACCATGTTACTTATACTCCAGAATCAAAATTAATATTAAAGCCGTTTTTTACCACAGTTGGTGGATTATCCTTCTTAAAACATCCTTTAAAACTTTTAATATTGTATATGAATCTTAGCATAACTTAACTCAAATTCAATTTGTTCTGATGTTTTTTTCCTATGTTTCTCCTGCCAGAGTATATTGTAGAATTTGAAGGAAACAAAGAGGAACCTGGAAGATGGGAGGAATTGACTAGAGTCCAAGGCAAGGAAGCAACAGTGATGTTATCTTTGGCTCCATATGTGAGGTACCAGTTCAGGGTCATAGCCGTGAATGAGGTAGGGAGAAGCCGACCCAGCCAGCCATCAGACCATCACGAAACACCTCCGGCAGGTATGTAGGTTCTCACGTCAGGTTTCTACCAAATTAGTTTCGATTTACCCCATCTTTGAACAACAACAACAAAAAAAGGGATTCATAGCATGGTATAAGATTTTAGATTTCTTCCAATAGAGAGCTTGAAAAGTTCTATGAACTAACCACACACAAAATATTCAAAGTATATCAGTCTCGTAAGTAGCATATAAATGTTTGATAGGGGACAGGAAATTACGGGGAGATATATGAGCAAACATTACTATGGGTAATTTCTGATAGCTAAATATCATGTTAAAATCAGATATCATAAAGTAAGTTCTAAACTGATGTTCAATATATAGAGAGAAAGTCAACTTTTTCCCTTTTCTCTTTATTTCAACTTCAGAAATAAAACTTTTGACTCATTATAGGCGCCTTATTTAATTTTCAGTTTATCTAATGTCATTAATTTTATGCATTTAGTGTATTTATTGTATCTTGGTATCTAGATAGATATTTAATATCTATCTGAATTCCCAAGATGCTTTTTTTTTAATTTCAAGAATGATAGTACAAAAATTTGTGTTACTGAATTGACATAAGTCATCAATGTGGTCATAGCATGATATTATTATTTTTTTTCTCCTGGGTGAAATAAATAAACATACAAGGGTATAAATCCTTTTTGGATTGAGAAAAAAGCAAGCAGAGGAATAAGTGAATCAGATGCTAGATGCTCGTGTGATTTTAGTGTAAGTTGAACTTGGCACTAAGCTCTCTACTTAGCCCTTCCTTATCAACTGGATCCATCTGAATATGTTTCATGGGCACATTACCTGCTGTTTCCTATGTATTGTCCCTGAAACTTGGCTGTTGATATTAATACATGATGTTTAATTTTATACGCTTAGAAGCAAATATGCATAACATACATTTCTAACGATAATTTTAATAGAAAAAGTAAAGCAGGTTTAAAATCAAAATGTGTATTTAGAAAGTGAATTTAGGATTTTAAAAAGCACGTCTAAAAATGTAAGGAGCAAGTTTAAAATGAAGATATGTAAAGTAAACCATCTACTCTCATTGGATAAGAATCATATCACTCCAAGAACACAATTTTACTCCTTTAAATAAAATATATATTTAAAAGCTGCCTTATGTGAGATGATGAATGTGTTAACTAACCTTACTGTGGTAGTCATTTAACGATATATACATATAAATGTAAAATGTGTAAATATGTATATTTGATATATATATACATATATAAAATAATTACATTGTACACCTTAAACTTATACAACGTTATATGTCAATTATATCTCAATAAAGCTTGAAAAACAACGGCCTTAAATCTTTTTACGAACTGGGTCAGATAGAAACAAACAAATATAATCAAAATTATTAAAAAAATCTGGTTTTTGAGGGAGGAGGGACTATATGATAATTTACCTATTGGCCATACAATAGAAAAAAATAGTTTTAATGCTTGTAATTTTTCAGCTCCAGACAAGAATCCACAAAATATAAGAGTTCAAGCCTCTCAACCCAAGGAAATGATTATAAAATGGGAGGTGTGTATTCTTTAATATGTTGTGTATTACTGTGTGTTCTTTTTTGCTTTCTGTTAGGTCTGCATGCTAAGTGTAATGATAGAACAGTATTTTTAAGAACAAAGAGATAAAATTTGTATAGTATATTTTATAAATATATTTTATTTGTATATTTTAAAGATCAATGTGATTAGAATGTTGTGAAATAGAGTTTAATAATAGTAAATAATTTAAGGAAGATTATGCAGGTTGATTTAATTGAAATCTATTATCAAAAGTTTCAGATTTCTAATATTTTTATTACCAATATCCTTAATCCTCTCCCATTCAAAAAATACTGAAAATCTTTTACTAAATTTTAATATACATTCTAATAAGTATTATGCATATCAAAAAATGACTTGCAGATAATAGTCACCACTTATTAGGCACTATGAGGCATTTTATGTACTCATTTCTAATTCTGAGAACAACTTTGTCAAGAGAACATCATTAACACCTTGATCTGGATGTGGAAACTGAAGTCCAGTGTGATTGGCAGTCTTCCCCATCACCACACAACTAGAAATCAACAAAACTAGGATTTAATCATGGATATCTTTGGACTTTAAACTCTGCTATTTCCTACTTTGTATATCTGTTAACAATTATTAAATAGACTTTCCTCTTTGAATTTGCCATAAAATTTTATATCTGCTCAGATGGTTTTAGTTTTTTTGAGTGTCATTTCTAAATTTCTTTTGTAACAGTGGAGACCTTTTTTTTTTCCCCCTTTATTATTTGGACATATTTCTTGAACAAGTACATTAACTCGCTTGAAAGTAGATTACCATTTAACCATTCTGATTAATAATAGGCTTCCAACATTGAATTAATTGAATTTTACATAAATATAGAAAATTTTTGAATGTATACTGGGATATACTAATTTATTTCCAGATCTAATTCCAGGTATAATTTTTGGAATAATTTTAGAGTATATGAATTTTGGTTTGACTTTATTTTCTTCATATATTGGTCTCAGTACTCATTATATAATTACATGGCTCATACCTGCAAAATATTTAGTCAATACTTTTATCTCAACACTAACCCTTTATTCCCATTTCAGTGAAATTGTTTTGCAAATTTAAAATTTTAAAAAAAATGGTAATACACAGAAACTAAATATATTCAAGAATATTATTCTTTCCTTGAATTTGTCACCGTAAATAGTTGCTACCACCTTGTCTTAATAATTACTTAATTTATAATCTGAAATTATGTTAGTATCTTATTCTTTTAGAGTATCTGTCTTATCCTCTTTTAAGTTCCATAGAAGTTTTCATAAGATAGATGATTTAACTGGTTGGTTGAAAATAACAGTATGTAATTATCAGGTCAGTTCCTCAGAGAAGTACACTATGTTCCACTAACGTTAGCTCATTAATCCTCACCACTCTTCTGGGAGGGCTACAGTAGCTCAGTGCTATCAGCCTTACATTTCATAGAGAGAAGCTGGGACTCAGTTTAATGACCTTATCCAGATGCCATGCACTGAGTCAATAATGAAAAGAGGGCAGAAATCTTCAGTTCTTCTTACTGTTTGTCTTTACTTATAAGTCACTCTTCTCTCCCCCAGAGATACATACACACTAATTACTAATGCTCTCGTCTTGTATGAATGGGATTATACCAAGAAAGTGTTTATAATTTGTCTTTGAAGAGTAAATGATGGATAATTTAGTAATTAATTGACTAGAGGAAGGAAGTAGTCAGAGAAATTTGGAACTACATTGACATTTGCATTCATAATATGTTCCATTGTGTTTCATATAATTTTGAAATGTCAGAGATCTAATGACTATAGGCACAAACAGTGAAGTTTAAGAACATTTATTCATTGGTTATTATTTTGCATGGATTATCCTGTAAAAAGGAGTTAGATGTCAGATATTTCCCAAGTTGACAAAGAGACGCCATGAATAAATTACCAACCCCTTCCGCAGAGACTGACTTACAAAATAATTTCTGTCTATAAGATAATGATCAGAGAGAAACAATTTGTTTAAAAAAAAATGTTCAGAGGCTGGCCCTGTGACTGAGTATTTAAAGTTCCACGAGCTCTGCTTCAGCAGCCTGGGTTCACGGGTTCAGATCCCAGGTGCAGACCTATACCGCTTGTCAAGCCATGGTCTTACAGCAACCCATATACAAAAGAGGAAGATTGGCAACAGGATATTAGCTTAGGGCAAGTCTTCCTCAGCATAAAAAAAAAAAAAAAGGTTATCTTTCACAAAAGTATTAACAACACAAATGAGCACTAAGAACAGATTAGATGTCCCTAATTTTTATTTGTTTTATGTTTTTTATTTTAGTATGAAACATGATTCAATTAAAAGTAATGAATTATGAAGTACTTGGTTTATATATGGCAGTTAAAAAAAAAAGTCTTTGCTCTCCTGGAATGTATATTCTAGTTGGAGGGATAGGAAATAAGCAAATCCATTAGAAGTAAAATAATATGTCATTTAACAAAAAATCCTGTGGAGGAAAATAAGACGCAGAACCTTATATGCAGATTATTAATAAATGTGCATTTACTAACGGAATGGATGAACCTTATATTACAGTGAAAAATGAATTTTAGTTTATCTTATTCAGCTCATGGTCTATTATATATGAATTCTCTTTATAAATTTGTCACATTAAATATTGACACAAATTTTTGTTTTAAAGTAATGTATTATGTTAAATTGTAACTGAATGATAGAAGTAGTCTTTTTAGTTAGCATTATCTTCTAAAATTCACTTTTCATATATTAGGGTGGTCATGACCCACCCATATGTTTTTTTTTTAATTTTTTATAATTTTATTTATCTATTTTTTTCCCCAAAACCCCAGTAGATAGTTGTATGTCATAGTTGCACATCCTTCTAGTTGCTGTATGTGGGACAGGGCCTCAGCATGGCCGGAGAAGCGGTGCATCGGTGCGCGCCCGGGATCCGAACCTGGGCCGCCAGTAGTGGAGCGCAAGCACTTAACTGCTAAGCCACGGGGCCGGCCCCACCCATATGTTTTAAGTGTTAAAAAATGATAATGTCCTATCCCTCAAAACAGAAAAAAAGAGCCCACTGCAACCTGGTCAGTTAAATAATTATATCAGGATGATTTTTGCTTAACATTTCCATTTGTTCTTAAGTGTAAGTATATTTATATTAAATTTGAACTTCAATAAAATAGTGAATTTCTAATCGCAAAGACACCAAAAAAAAAAAAACAAAAAAAAAACCCCCAAATCCATTAATGTTTGGGACATAGGAAGTTCTTCAGTTACCTGGTTATATGATCACAGCTCAGTTGTTTCACTTTTAAAGGACCTAAGTTTTATTATTTCTACTATGAGTATAATAAAATCCACCAGCTTTAAAATGGAATGAAGGCAGTACAACAATCTGTCCAGTTTCTAGATCAGTCATTATAACCTTGCTTTGTTTGTAGATCTCTTTGAAAATATGATAGAAATATAGGTTTTTTTCTAGAAAAGTCTACAAAAAGTTTTCCTAACTATTTCACGGCTTTTCAGATCCTCTGAAGGTATCCATAGACCCCATCTAGATCCCTAGACCCTAAGTTAAGAACCTCTTTTCTAGAGATTCCTTCTGCGAGGTGCTTTATGAGAGGAAGGCTTGTGGTCTTCTCCACCCCTACCCTCATGCCCACCTCCCCACCCCACGCCCACCCGAGCTCTGCTCTTGCTCCTCTGGTCGCCGTCTGTGTTGGGGGTCTATTTGAGAATTTGCTGAGATTTTGTTGTCCATTGTCTGAGAACCACATATTACAAAGTATTCCTGCTGCTCCTTTAGGAGTCTAGGCACCAAAGAGGCTGGCAATTTAGATAAGATTTTTCTTAAAAGTGTTACCTATGGTGGCACAGTTTATTTTAAAATTTACCAGAGAGCTTTATCAAACGTAACTATTTTCCTTGGAGCAAAACATGTGTAAATTGAATAATACTGTTTGTACACATTTATTGTCAGTAGGGGCTGAAAGAAATTGTAATTCCAGATCGCAATGTGGGACTAAAAGCTTGTGGCCTTATTCATCTGGGCAATGATAAAACCTCAGGTGAATTTATATCCATATGATAGTAAAAAATATCTTGGGGCAAAACTTGGAATGCAAAGTATAAACAATGACTGGAAAATCTTGTTTTGCTTTGATTTTTTTCCTCGCTAATTTAAGTATTTACCTTGGAATAAGCATAGACTTGACATTATTTTGCTGATGTAACACTGTGCTTTCAACTTAATTCTAGTCAATCCCTCTAATAAGTATTTTAATAAATTAGACTGAGTCAAGAAGCATTGCAAATTCTGTAAGAACACTACATATGACATTGAATCACTCGCATATACAGACAAAATTACTGTTTATATAAATGAACCTTATAATCTAGGACTAAAATCTCATTTTTTAAATCTATTTTATAGAACTGATTCATTTAAATGCACATTCCCACGTCTGTGAAATGAAACAGGTGGTTTAAATCACATTAATGTTTTTTTGAAATAAAGTATTGCTCGATTAAAAACCAGAATGGAAATAACTAATTTCCTGTACTAGAAATTCCTCCACTAAATATTCCTATATGGCAAAATAGAGATGGGGGCACTTTCTCTTTTAAAGAAATAGAAACAGATTGGCCAAGGAGCTGGGGAATTATTTTATTATAGAAAGGAGTACTAATGTATAAACATGCATATTCTTCGAGTAAAATTTTCCTCAATCTCTCTCCTCTTTTGGAAGGAAGATAGAGAAGGATAGATGGAGTCAGGTGGAAGAAAGAATTCTGACTGAAAAGCCACAGTGTGGGATTCATGGCCGTGTCCTTTTTATTTATGCCAATTCTTTGGGACTGAAAAGGTAGAATATAGAGGAAGGCGTAAACAACAGCTAAAACCCTGTGTGAAATTTCTTAGTAAATTCTTTCATATATGAAAAGTTAGACTTCACCATAAGGGCATATGCCAGACATCTAAATTGTGGGTTTCTTACTGCGTGGGGAGCTGAGGGACTAACTTTCAAAATAAACTTACAGAATGACAAAAATTTCCACAACTGCTTCCAAACCAGAGAGGGAGATTTAAGATCTCCCAAGAAAGGAGCCCTCTGTTGCAGGACTTCTTGTGCCACTTAGGGTGGCTTGCCACCGTCTCTGACTCAACATATTTGTGATCACACGGATGAGTGCTGCCTTGTGTTTTAGCCTTTGAAATCCATGGAGCAGAATGGACCGGGACTGGAGTACAGAGTGACCTGGAAGCCACAGGGGGCCCCCGGGGAGTGGGAAGAAGAAACAGTCACAAACCACACCTTGCGGGTGATGACTCCTACAGTCTATGCTCCTTATGATGTCCAAGTCCAAGCCATCAATCACCTCGGCTCTGGCCCTGAGCCTCAGTCAGTGATCCTCTATTCTGGAGAAGACTGTAAGTGATGCACCTGAAACCCCCAAGCACTCAGTAGCAGTTTCTCTCAAGTATATTGCATTTCTGTCAGTGAACATTTTTGCAGCAACTACTGCATGCAAAGAGGATGTACTAGCTGTGGGAGATAAGAAGAAATATAACACGTGCTTCCCGCTTTAGGGCTGACTACAGGACAGTTGATCGGTATAGAGTGGTTAGGAAGTACGCTGAAAGTTTTAATTTCATTCAGTTTCCCAATAAAGCTATTTCTGTATTGAAAATCAAAGACCTGGAATCATCACTGCAATCAGGTAGGCAGCGTAAGTGTCATAAGGTTTTTCGATTACATTTACTCTTACTTGTTGAGGACCTCCTTACAGCCACCTGCTGCTGTGCCACGGCCTCAGTTGCGTGTCTGGAACCTTCCTCACACAGATGGGATACAGACCCAGACTGTATAGAGAATTAAACACACACACACAGAGTTTTGAGGTACTGGTGATATATGATTTTACTATTAAATACTTATACCATAACTATTACAAATAGATTGTTAGAAAAAGGAAAGACGCAACATTCCATATCACTACACATTAGGAGTTATTCTCATTGTTCTTCTGGTATCCAAAGTAATATTTTGATCCAAGAATAGAAGAAGGTCGGGCATGTGAAATGACCAACTCCTTGTTCACCTGCTGTCTAAATTCTTCTCCCCAAATAAAACTACACAGGACACATAACTGTGTACTAAGATATTAGTCTTGGCTGCTCTGCATTTGGTTAGCTCCCTTGTAGGATAGGGATGATATTACCCACTTCATAGGGTTGTTGTGTAAGAATTATGTGAGCCAGTCCAGGTAAGGCCCTTAGATCAGTGCCTGACGCATATCATATGCTCAATTAATGTTAGCTGTTGTTATTAATACTAATTAAGCTCCCAAGTAATTTAAGTTATATTATTAGTCTAGTTCACCGTCTTCCAAAGGCAAGATGCCCACAGAATATTTCCCTGACCACTGTTTCGTGTTCCCAGTTACATTGCCCACATTGTATCGCTCTGGAGAGCAGCCTTTCTCAGTGTGCTACGGGCTATGCTCTTCTCCTAGAAACCTGTTTGGGCTGAGAAACTCCTCTGTAATGAGACACTCTCTTGGTTCCATTTGGAACTGATTTCATGAAAGTGCTTTCCTTAGAATAAACAATATGAAAATTCACCTTTTGAAAAGGCTGCTAATAATCACGTTTGGAGATTATTGAAAGCTAATCATTCTTATGTGCTTAACAGATCCTGATACAGCTCCAGTGATCCATGGGGTGGACGTTATAAACAGCACATTAGTTAAAGTTACCTGGTCTTCAATTCCAAAGGAGAGAGTACATGGACATCTGAAAGGATATCAGGTTTTTATCATAGATTTTCTTCTCGTTGTTGAATTAATATCTTTCTTGCAAATAAGAACTGATTTCAGAAGACGCCAAAAGAGAATATGCCACCATGGGCAATAAGTTAAAGTTATTTTCATTGCAGATAAATTGGTGGAAAACAAAAAGTCTGTTGGATGGAAGAACACATCCCAAAGAAGTAAACATTCTGAGATTTTCAGGACAAAGAAGCTCTGGAATGGTTCCTTCCTTAGATGCCTTTAGTGAATTTCACTTAACAGTCTTAGCCTATAATTCCAAAGGAGCTGGTCCAGAAAGTGAGCCTTATATATTTCAAACACCAGAAGGAGGTGAGAGAATAAAAATGTAGAATAATGCCAACATAGGAATTATGCAATGACTAAATTAATTTCCTCTCTTAGTAGTGGTTAGTTAATATGTACTTTATATATGAGCTAGCTTCTCAATTTCTGTGAAAAATTATAATCTATTTTTTTTTTTTTTTACAAATTTACCAATTTATGAGTGTCTATTCTTGGTCTTGTGTTTTCTAGTACCTGAACAGCCAGCTTTTCTCAAGGTCATCAAAGTTGATAAAGACACTGCCACTTTATCCTGGGGACTACCTAAGAAATTGAATGGAAACTTAATTGGCTATCTGTTACAGTACCAGATAAGTAAGTAAAAATTTGAATTGGATTAACCTATTATTATTTCATTTTTTGATTGAGTATTTGGTTTGTTATCCTGAGTGTCTAATGAACATGGTTGGTAGGCTGGCATACCTCCTTATAGCACAGGGGTCTGTAAGGTGGCTTGCAGCCAAATCCAGCCCACTACCTGTTTTTATAAAGAAAATTTTATTGGAACACAGCCATCTGCACCCATTTACATTTGTCTATTAGCTGCTTTATCACTACAATGGCAAAGTTGAGTAGCAGTGATAGAGATTGAATGGCCACAAAAACTAAAGTATTTACAATCTAGTCCTTTTTGGAAAGATTTGCCAACCCCTGTTTTAGAAGAAAACCAATACACCAATGAGTACCAGAAAACATGGGTTTAATATTTGTATATAAGAGACCTTGAGAATTAAGAAACATGCCAAAGAAAAGAGTTAGTAAATGATGTAATGCAGATTCAAAGCACACGTAAATTCCACATTACACTATCTCTTCTGTCTCTGATCTATATTTCCAGTCTCAATCCTAGACATACTGTGTTTGTGGAATCCTTTATTGGTAGCCTATTGGTACAGGCAGGTAATACTGAGAGAACAAAAGAGTTGGTTTTCAAGCATTACTCAAAATAGGCTCTACCCCCATGCTGCTCTGCCATTGGGTCGAAAACAACATGTTTAGATGAAATCATATCATTTTTAATCATAGCGCCTCCCACTCTAACAGTCTTCAAAGCTAAGTATTGTCTCAAAATGAAAGTTAGGGGACTGAGATCATAGAAAATTTTAGACTTTGAGGACATGCTTTCCTAAAAAACCAAAACACTAGGACTACAGAAACCCAGTCTACACTGCTTGCAAAAGCCAACTTGATCATAGCTCTGATGTGCTACTCTGCTGTCAGTTCAAGGCTTGCAGAAATCCAGGCCAGGTGCTAGCTTTAGCTTCTGATGGCCTGTTCTGAGTTGGGCTCATGTGATTAAGTAGATATAGCCATAGTCCCAACAGATCAAGGACATTGATCTAATTTTAGCATTTTTGAGTGTTTGTTATGTAGCAGGATCAGTACTAAGTACTCTCCCTGGGTTTCTTCATTAAAATAGGAAATCTGTGAGGTCTGTACTGTCACTATTTTATGGATAAGAGAATTGAGGCATACAGAATGCACTTACCTAGACTCATGCAGTAAAATAAGTGTTAAGCAAAGATTCAAACCCAGATCAGTCTTATTCTAGATCCTGAGCTCTTAAGCCTATTCTATAAACTGGTTTTCAAAAATGTAGAAAGCACTAAAGAACTGTTTGAAGACTTTTTAAATGTCAATTTGTTTGATAAAGATATGCCTTATCTTTATCCTAACAATAAATAAATTTAACATTAATCAAATTCCAAACTTCGTGTTGATCTGTATATAAGATTTCAATGTATTTTAAAAACAAGTTCTTAGAATATAAAGAGAAAAAGCTGAAATATTAACAATTGCAGTGATTATTGTACTGCTTGATATGTGGATTTTTAAGTTAAATGATATAATTGTATACTTATTTTGTTTTCAGTTAATATTAAGTGATGGAAATATTTTAAATAATTTATCTTTTTTATTGCTATTATATGTTCTAAATAGTTGTGTATTGTGTATATGTTTGTGTATATGAGATCTCTATATATACTTTCCTTAATTCTTACATTGATTGTAGTAGTTTTTAAATTGACTTTGTGGTATTTCACAGGAATGTTCTCAAATAATCTGTAAACTGTGATAATTTTACTTTCTTCTTTCCAATGTTTAGATCTTTAGTTTGTTTTTCATTTTCATTGATCTTATTGCATTATGTGGAACAAAGAAGGCATCTGTATGTTAGGAGAAAATACTTTTTTTTTTTTAACCTATGTGGTGTCTTGGACTGAGTGTCAGGAGGACTTATTCTAGTCCTTTTCATGCCACTAATGGCTGCACAGTCTTGGACATATCATTTCATCTCTTTGACTATTCTTATGGTAATCCTACAGTACTTTGTGCTCTTGCACAAATCTCATGTCCTTGCTGGGATATAAATTCTTTGAAAGAAGCTATTTAATTCATCTTTTTTCCTTTAGCACTTTACATAGTACTTAGTACACAATAGATATTTAAAAATATTTAATTTATTAATTAGTTTATAGATTCTACATATTGTGAGTACTTATTTGGTGCTGCATATTAAACCAGAAACCATAGAAGACACAAATCAATCATTGTCCAAATTATTCCCTGAAAGGAAATTAAAAGTATTCAAGTCAAGGATAAAGTGAAATTCAATAATAGGGACCAGTCCATCATTTTTGATAGGTGTGATGAAGGTGGGATGGTGGACTCTAGTATGGCATGGTGATTGAGAACCTGCACTCTGGAGTCAAAAGGCTACGGTTTGGATTCACATCCCAGTTTGCCAATTACTGGCCTAGATCTAGGCAAGGTGTTTATTCTTGCCAAACCTCAGTTTTTCTGTGTATGATATAGTCATAATAATTGTTTGTACCTCACTGGATTAAATGAGTCGATGGCTATGAATAATTAAAATAGTGCCTTGCATATCACAAGCATACATAGAAGCAAAAACAAGGGACAACATAACTTGAATTATTAAGACTATGAAATTTGAAGTGTTGTTGTTCATGTTTATTTCTTTAGTAAATGACACCTACGAGATTGGAGAACTAAATGATATCAACATTACAACTCCATCAAAGGCCAGCTGGCATCTCTCAAACCTCAATGCAACTACCAAGTACAAATTCTACTTGAGGGCTTGCACTTCAAAGGGCTGTGGAAAACCAATCACCGAGGAGAGTGCTACATTAGGAGAAGGGAGTAAGTACAGGAAGCTTCTGTATGCTTTTTAAACAACTGCACTGAAAAGAATGTACCATGCTTGTCATTGTAAATTAGAAGTGATTGTGATCTCAATCTGTCTGACCTTTTGTTTTTCACTAACATTAATACAGAATTTATTTATCTTGTTTGTAAAGTTCACATTGACTCAATTTATGGATTTCTACACAACAGCAATCAAACTATAGCCTTAGTGTATATAAGGTCAGGAACTATAATTTTACTTAATTAAAATAGGGGAACATAAGGTCATAAAGTTATTCATAAGGTTAGTAGAGGGATATTTTTCTTTTGGAAATGTTTCTAAACAGAAAAATATATGTCTCTTGCCCCGGTAGACATTTTGTAGCACTGATCTAATATATTTCACTTCTGTGTCTTGACTCATATATATATTGATTCATATATCAATTTCATTTTACTGTCTACTGGTCGATGCCAAGTAACTGCCTTGAAAACAGCCCGTAAATCTATGGTATCATTTGTACAATTCTCCTAATTCAATTGCACTTTTCTATTTTTTTCCAACTCACAACCATTTCCCTTCCCAAATTATTTCTGCAGTTATGATTTTAGTATTGTTTTTGCTAAGCTTTCTGTGATATCAACAGGGCACCAGGAAAGAAATAAGAAAGTGTAGTAAGAAAGGGAAATGAATCACAGGAAATCCAAATTTTAGATTAGAAAAAAGGTAGAATCAATAGAAAAAGAGAAAATCGTAATGAGGAAAATTAAATTGTCTGCCATTTATAAAAGAACTATATTAAAATATGTTCAAGTTTGTGAATAGCTATAAAGTCAATGTGTTTGTGTGTGAATGGTTATGCTCTGACCTTTATTGTCAGTTTAATTGTTTCTCCCTCTTATTGTTCTTGCTGTATCTAAATAAAGAAGGGCTTATGTTTTCCTCAGATTCCCTAAATATTGAAAACGCCATTGTATGGGAAAAGTATATATATATATAGTTACATAATTTCTCCCAAGAAACCCACAGATTACTCCCAAGGATGAATGAGACACCAAGTGAAATGAAGAACTCATTTACCTACACATAAAAGTTAGATTTAAATATGATGATTGAAACTTTTCTAGTAACTAAAAGGATCTTATTTCTCAAGAGTTCAAACAGGCATCAAGTGTTCAATACAAAGAAAAGAAGTCGGAATAGTAGTAATCTAAATATGCAACTTCTGTATTTTTAAAAACAGAGTTTAAGGCACGGAGAAGGCTGCTGTTTGGTTAGAACTAAGACTATAATATGCATGAGAAATGCAAATCCCATTCTTGCCAATTTGCAGCATGTAAGAAAAAAATATTCTCAAAATTGCCTATGCGATTTTGTAGTAGTTACACACTCTAACATATATGGAAATATTTGGAAAATTTGGGCTTGGTTGTATTTGTGTTTGACAAATTGTTTTTAGAGGATGGAAAATGCTTTTGATATGATTTTATAAATTATGCAACATCTCTTCTGCAATTAAAGATATAACTAATGTGCTTGAGTGTCTTACAGCAAATTTATTCACTGTCTTATGTGTCAGTAATTTGAAATGTTCCTTACTACTATGTTTGTGCTCTTTTTCAGGAATCTGCATTTTCAGTATTCCAGCTACTGCCCCCTTCCCTAGTTGACACTGATTTCTCCTCTATAGGCATATCTTGCCATATTTACCAGAAAGAAACTGTAATCTCTTTTCCCACTGGATTTCAGCATAATCTTTGAAAAAAAGAAAAAAACTATATATTTCCACTGGGGAGATACATCTTGATATCACTAAACACTCTAAAAATGATAACTTTTGGCCAAATTGGAATCTATTTCTGTGTATCTTTCTTCTCCTAGCTCTGCCTACATAGCACATTTTAAGGTCATCTGACATTTATTCAGAGAATGGGATTTGCTACGCAAGCATTTTTTTTTTTTTTTTCTGATTGTCACTCCAGTTTTCAGGTGGCTCACATTCTGTTATCTAACATGGGGAAAAAGATGGAGTTAATCAGAAATATTCTTTTTTGTGTCATTACTGGTTTGAATAAAACACTTGCTTTGCTCTGTTTTTCAAAAGCTTGTGCTACTTAATGTTATACTAATACTTCTGTTTTTCAAAGTCAAAATTAATTGCATTCTGTTTCAGTCTTAAAGGCTTTGCTCAACTAATATAACTGGCCTGATTTCTCCCATTGTGCCATTGTTTTAATGAAGCCTTTTTGTTATCAGTAACTATAATCAATGGCTATTCTAAGGTGAAAAGTTATAACTAAATTTTAACATGTAACATATACCTATTTAAAACAGAGTTCCATAACTACCAATATTCTCAGCATGAAATATATTTTATTTTCAGTATAAATTGTTAATATTTTCTGGTTTACATTTACTATATTGAGTTGATTCTTGCAATCTATCAAATGCAAAAATATTTTAGATATTTTGTTGTAAGGTCAGAAATAAATGTATATTTAATTGACATTTTATCTGCTACTATGAGATTCTACAATTAATATATTGACATATTCATGTTTATTTTTTGAAAAGTGTTAATTTCTCACACCATTTTCAAAATCTCATTGCATTTCATTTAAATGTACCTATAAACCTGCACTTTATGTAGCCTAAGTTTCTACAAGTTTTAAATGTTTAATATATGACCATATTATGATCCTATTCCATCAATATTTATGGAGAAGATCAAGGCAAAAGAAGTAATATATAGTAAAAATTATAATGCCATATGCTTTCAATTATAAGCCAAAATGGCCATATTCAGTTTTCTGCTAGGTTTGTGCAAGTCGAAATTGCACAAAATGACATTGTATAAGTTTTTGAAGTCTGTGTTTGGTTTTGAACCATTAACATGACTGGGCAGATTTATAGTACCATTTCATCAACAAGTACATCATCTCAGAAGGACATGAATTCAGTTCATTTCATTTGCTCAATTTCAATATATTCAAAAAGAAAATCTTGAAATGTTGATTTTCTTGATTTCCTGATAATTCAGAATGTATCTGAGAAAAAAATGTTACAAATGGCTCTCTTATTCATCTCAAATAACAATATTTTTTCACCTTTCATGTCCTGCTTTTCAATGATGGCAATTCATTTGATTTACCTGTGTACATTTCTTAGGTAAAAGTATTGGGAAGATATCAGAAGGAGTAAATGTTACTCAAAAGATTCACCCTGTAGAGGTATTTGAGCCGGGAGCTGAACATATAGTTCGTCTATTGACTAAGAATTGGGTTGATAACAATAGCATTTTTGAAGATGTAATTGAGACAAGAGGGAGAGGTGAGAAATGAAATTATATTTGGGGCAGTCTTAGACAATAAATCTGTGTTCTGTAGATTATTTCATTCTACGTACTTCCTATATTAAAAATAAAAATATGGAGTACATTGGCTATAAAAATAATAGTTTCAATTCGTGTTGGTATAGCATTTTAAAATTATCAAAATGAAAAATGTTCTACAAAGGTACAACTTATCCTTTATTGTTTTTACTAGAGTAGTTGCCTAAAAATATCTCCTCCTAGTTAACACATGTTAATAACAAAACTAAAAAGAAAACCAAAACTCAATAAAAACCACAGAAACTCCATGACAATCTGCTTGTAACCAAGGCGGCTTGTGCTTTTGCTTGCTTGCTGCTGCTGCTGTGTGTAACTTGATCTGCCTCCTCTGTCCTCTTTGGTTTTCATCCTCAGAATCAAATGCAACTTGAAGGAGCCCTTTCTAAATAAAGACTGAACGATGTATCAGTATTCTCCCAATGAAATGGCCTTCAAATCACATTCCCTCTAGGGTCCCTGAAAGGAAAAATAAAATTGATGCTATTTTGTATGTTTAAAAATGATGTTAACTTTTTAACATCATTTAATGATGTTAATTTTCCCCAAAGGGGCATAATCTCAAAGACTGTTTCTAGCATTCAGTGTGTGACTTCTCTTTGTACAACAGAATATGCTGGTTTATATGATGACATCTCCACTCAAGGCTGGTTTATTGGATTGATGTGTGCGATTGCTCTTCTCACACTAGTATTGTTAACTGTTTGCTTTGTGAAGAGAAACAAAGGTGGAAAGTACTCAGGTAAAGGTGTTTCTTAATGCGACTCTCAATTTATTAAATAGTATTTTCTAGGAGATGTTCTTCAGAGACATCTTTTTTAAAAACTTTTTAAGTCAAATTATATTAGCACATTAGACATATGGTGTACTGAAAAGAAACAAACGTATTTCTATATTAACTGACCAAAGGGGATATGTATAGTTTAGAATATTATCTCCTGGTGGTAACTTGTTTTCTAGTTTCTAGTACTTAAAATATGCTCTAATGAGGCTTATGATACTTCCAAGCTTCTATTTTCTGTCTGTAAAATATCAGAGATGTTGAGAAGACTTATTACTAAGTCACACTCATATATTTTAATGTCTTAAGAAGAAAGAACCTATTTATAGCATGCCTCTCTACACAGTCATGACCCAGAGATTTTTTGCACTAGTACATTCTAATAGTATTGGCTCCACTAGTCAGCTTTGTTAGAGTTAACCATTGCTGGGAATGCATTTTTTATTACCATGGCATATGTTGGATACACTGCCTCCTGAATTAATGGCACACAAAATATAAATAAAAACCATCTTAGCTAGTATAATGGTTGGCTTTAATTTCATTCAACTTCCAAATTTATTTTATCTTTTTTATCTATGTATAGTTGTTGCTATTATTATCATTATTTTTGCTTAGTATTCTTTTATATAGGGTGAATGATTTAGATCCCATTGCTATTAGTTTGATGATGTTCAGATTAGTCAGAAGTTCTTTATTGGCTTATGATTCATCCAGCAAATATTTATTGGGAACCCATGATGTACTGAACAATCAAACAAGTAAGAGCATAATTTCTAAATTTTTGTAAAATGACACAGAAAATTTATGCAATTATACATATCATTTTTTTCCTGTGAAGATTGAATTATTATGAATTAGATTTTCAATGACTAATGAATGTTCTAGGTCATTAATTGGAAACTTTAAAAATATATAGCATTCCCTTTTGAGTATCCCCAGCAAACAGTCATTTGTGAAGTGTGGCCCTATCCAAATTCTAAAGAAGCTACCTCAAATGATGCCTGTAAAAGAAAAATAAGTCAACATTTCACACTGAAGGACATCTAAGAGAATCTCCTAGATCACTGCAAGTAGTAGTAAAAGGTGCCACGAAGGATTTTTGTTTGAGTTTTCCTAGTAAAGTGAAGCAAGAACTTCCTTGTTCTATATCCCATAATTTAGAGTAAATCTAATTTCAAATGTCACTGTAGACCTGAATATTCTGATTATCGAGACAGTTTTGAGTAAGAGAGAGAGCAGAACAACGATGATTGACTCTTTTATTGACTTTAATGACAGAGATCTGATATTGAGCCTATGACATCTTCAAAAAGTTTAGGATAGTAAAATGAATATTTAGTAATTTGGTTTTCAGTGAGAGACCATAACTAAGTTTGACTCTTCCAGTAAGATTTGTTGCCCACATAATATTGAATAGTCACATGAAGATCTGCAACATGCTATAATTCTGATGACAAATAAGAACCCAGAAAATCCTTTTTTTGTTTACATCAAAAGTTATTGGTGAGTTGTAGATACAATTGCAAAAAAAATTGACATATTAATCAAAAAATTTGAGCAATGCTGTTCTTATTGATTATCCATCTTTCAACAGCACTGCTAATATGTCTTTAAAAATTATTTGCATTACTTTCCCCTCTATTTTTTTTAGTGAAAGAAAAGGAAGATTTGCATCCAGATCCAGAAGTTCAGTCAGTAAAAGATGAAACCTTTGGTGAATACAGGTAAACAAAATGTTCCATTTTAAAGTGTATCAGAACACGTGTTTATCAGGTTATAAGCTTAACAATACACAAAAAAGTGTTTATTCTTAAAATAAAACTTACAGGACTATATTGTAATGCCCCTATAAAGAATAGTTTGTAAAAAGAGGGTCTACTTAAGTGATAGCAGCCGAATTTCTGTGTGCAGGGGTGGGGTTGTAGCTGCAAACTAGGTAGAAGTGGTGCCGAAAACCTTTCCTTAAGCTCTGTGTGCTCTGCAAAGGACACTTTTTATTTAGATTGAATATTATTTGGGATAGCTAAAACATCTGAAGTCACTTGTCAGCATGGCCATTATGAGCCCAGGCTGTATTCAGTTTACATCCGTAAATATGTATTCTGTGCACCTACTGGATGTACCTGCAAAGGTGAATAAGTTACAAACCTTGTCCTCAAGATGAACCAAGTCTGCGGAGGAAAAAACTTATCTAGGCAAATAACTGTAATTAATTAAATAGAATAAGAGAGCCAAACAGGGAGCAACTATTTCTGCCTAGGAGGGATTCTGGAAAAGGATCATCCAAAAGAAATAAGCCAGGCTTTAAAAGATGGAAAAGATTGTGTTACTGTTTACTACTGAGCAGAACAAATGTGTGAGGATATAAAAGTGTGTCGCCATACATGGGAGAAATCGCAAGAAATCTGGTATAAGGTGGGTAGCTCTTGAGGATGCGTTATCCTTTTCACTCGCCTGTGGTCCCTGTCCATCTTCCCCTTTCCACCACCCTCTCCGTTCCTTAGGTCTTCTTGTTTGGGATGCCTCGTTTTCAGTCAGGTCCTCTGTATATTGCAGCCAAGAGAGCTATTGCAATTTGCAAGCTTATGTGGACTTGAGCACACATGAGACCAGGATCCATATCAAATAGGAGACCTGATTGGCCCAGACTGGCCTATCCCTGGATCCGTTATTGTAATCAGGGATATAGGGTATTCTGATTAGCTATCCTGGGTTAGCTGATATACATCGGAGCCTCATTGTAGACTCTACTCTGTGCTAGACTTATCTTTCTTTCTTCTGCTTAGTAAATGTTCTCTTTGTGTTTTTATGTTTCTTGATAAATCACTTTAAGTTCTTTCCAGAATGAGGAGCATTGAAGGGGGAAGAAGGAAGGAAGAAAGGAAGGGAGGGAGGGAGAAAAGGAGCGAGAGAGAGAGAGAGAAAGAAAAACTTGGAACTTGACAAATTGACAAATTTACAAATTGTGGCTCAAATTCCACAAGGCAGGGATCATTGGGGACCAGCAACAACTGTTTAAAGACAGTTGGAAACAGTTTAAAGACTGAAAGGCAAGTATTACTAGTTCAACTTGATAGGCAAGAAAACTAGGACAGTCCCTTGTCCAAAAGCTGATTTCTCCATGCTCTGCTGCCTCTTTAAAAAGATAGATAAAATCATCCCCTGAGCTATGTCACCTGGCATCCCTTTAGAGTAGTTAATGTTTTCCATCCTCTTTCCCGAAAACTACATGTCCATCGGGAAAATTATCTAGTCTCCAGGTTATCCCAGGAGACAGTTTACTGGATGCTGTGCCCTTGCGTAGCATGAATTCTCATCCTTCCAGCTTTTGGAAATAGTTTCTGAACTACTGGTTGCCTGGCCCCTAAGCCAATGCTATATGTTGTCTTTTTTCTTTTTTTCTTTGTATTTGTTTTTGTAACTTAGAATCCCAATTCTGGAGTCAATTACTGTATGATAGGATAGCCTGAATTATGCTGCTGTCAAAAACAACTGCAAAATCTTTTTTTCTCAAGTTATGTGTCCAACACAGATGGCTCTGGTCATCTTGGTCACTTAGGAGCACTGGCTGTTGATGGGCATCCAGGATCACCACAGCAGGGGGATAGAACATGGCAATAGAGCGCCGGCTCTAAAGTGACGCATGCCACCTTTGCTCACTTTTCTTTGGCAAAAGCAAGTCACATGGCAATGTGAGGGCAGGGAAGTACCATCCTGCTGTGCTTCCAGAAAGCTGAGAGTTGGACTTATTTGATGAGCAGCACTAATGGCTACCACAAATTATGAAGTTCTAATCACATTCTAATTATATTTTTTCCAAAATCTTCTTTTTCAAATCTTATGAAATCATTTAATTTGGTATATAACTTTAAAGTGTGATAGTAGTTGGTACTAAAAGAAAATCTCAGGGCCGGCCCAGTGGCATAGCGGTTAAGTTCATGCGCTCCGCTTCAGCAGCCCGGGGCTCGCAGGTTCGGATCCCGGGCGTGTGCCGACACAGTGCTTGTCAAGCCATGCTGTGGCGGCATCCCATATAGTAGAGGAAGATGGGCATGGATGTTAGCCCAGGGCCAATCTTCCTCAGCAAAAAGAGGAGAATTGGCAACAGATGTTAGCTCAGGGCTGGTCTTCCTCACAAAAAAAAAAAAATTTTGATCAGAAATTTAAAAGACTGTATCATTTTATAGACATTTTACTAACTGAGGGTTGCTTTTGTTGAAGAATAAAACCCAAACCATAAATATAAATAACCAAAAATATAGGATACTTGTAGTTTTTATGTTTTAAAAATGCCAGCTATTATTTTTAATTTAACAAACCTGAGTTTGTAAACTATATTAAAGAAAGTTCTTTGGTTATAAGAAGCAAAATTTGATTGATTAACCTAAACAAAAGAGAAATTTTTGGAAGGATTTGGGGGAATGTACAGGATCAAAGGTAAAGACAGAAGATCAAGACTTGATGACCAGGAGTTCCAAAAGTTCATGAAAGCAAAGGAAATAACATCTGTCCTCTATGTATGTCAACAGATTGAATCTGTGTGTCCCACAAAAGCTCCCAATTTTAAAGGGAAGCAGACGTGTTGTGAATAATCTAAAATCGTTTCTCAGTTACTCAGAATGACACAAATTGGTTATGGCTTTTTAGACATTTATTTGTGACAGTGTCATTTAGGGGTTTATTTATCCATCTTCAATGCTAATGTGAATAACCTGAAAATTTTAGCACCTATTAGCACTGCTGCATGAGTCTTGCTTTATGTGAATCTCTTATCTTAGATTTTGTCAAACTATTCTTTTTTGTTTTCTAGTGACAGTGATGAAAAACCTCTCAAAGGAAGCCTTCGGTCCCTTAACAGGGATATGCAGGCCACAGAAAGTGCTGACAGCTTAGTTGAGTATGGAGAAGGCGACCACGGTCTATTCAATGAAGATGGATCATTTATTGGCGCTTATACTGGATCTAAGGAGAAAGGATCTGTTGAAAGCAATGGAAGTTCTACAGCAACATTTCCACTCCGAGCATAAACACAGCACATGTAAACAACATCAGTTGCTCACACCAACCTTCCATATTTATCTGTTCAAGGGAGCAAGAACTTTCACATAGGAATAGAAACATATTGGCAGAAGATTTCATCTAGAATTCGAACATCCTGCTATCATGTTGAGAAAAATAGCACTGCCTTGAAAAAATAAAATACCTACACTACAGGCCTATGTTGTTGTTGTTTTTTGTTTTTTTCAGGTGCTCAAAATGCAGAACACAAAACAAATCTTGTATTTAGATTCACCTCAACTGAATCCAAAGTATCCATTCCCTGTCCTCCATATTTGCCTGGTTTTACTATTCACTGTGTTTGCATAGATGTTGCTACCTTGTGGGTTTTTCTCTGTATGCACATGTGTATTCAGTCTCTGAGAACTATCTTACAAGATGGTAAGCAAACTGGTTATTTAAAATGTAAAGAGGAATATGAATGTCTTATTGAAACAGTTCATTGAATATATACAGTCTAAAGTTATTATTTAAATTTTTAGTAGCAGAAGTCTTTAGTGAACAATCGACTAGTATTTATTGTGCTCCTAACTATTTGCCCAGAGATGGTCATGGTTAAAGAGAATTCTGACTTTGTCAGTTTCAACATGAATTTGTTATTTCTATCAGTTATGACATCTACAAACACCTTTGTGTTTGTTTTTTTCTTGGACTAAATTCAGCTGCAAAGGAAGCGGTGGTCAGAGGGGTATCTTATGAAAGAATGGGCACAAGGTGTCCTAATGCTGGAGTCTAATGGCTGTGTCTATTTAATATCTCCGTTTCTAAATTGACTGCGTTTACCTGTTTTCTATGTTTATATAATGGTATGCTTGCTTATATTTCATGAATGCATTGTACATATTGTGTTAATATTTACACAATTTAAAATATAGATGTGTTTTATTTTGAAGTGAGAAAAAGAGCATTAACAGTCATGTCTGTACAGCTAGAGTATATAGTAAGATACCATTTTTCATCATTTCAGAGCTACGACCAATAATAACATGAGGTTCCAAAACTGAAGATTTTGTGTAAAGCATTTGGATTTTGTTCTTATATTGCTTTTTCCAACAGTCTCAAAATAAAATATCATATAAATATTGAGGGAGATGTTTTCATATTTTTCAAAATAAATTTTTGTTGTCAAGTGTACTCCTACCCCAGACCCAAAAAAGAAAAACTGTTTACAGTAGAAATTCCTATACATATGTTTGCCTATATCACATTTTAAACATCTTCAGAGTGGGATCTTTTTCTATGTTCTCCTTCTGTCAAAGTCAGTACAAATTCAGGGAATTTATTTCCTGGCATGTGGGATACTAGTCCTTCTAAAATTGTACATGAAAATGGTTTAGAAATAAACCATTATTTCTAAACTGTGCATGCATGTCAGTAAAATTCAATGTTCAACTTCTCATTTTCTGGAAACATTTTTTAACTTTACCATGAAATTCTTAGTTATGTTTAAGTGAAATTGACTCACAGATTTTACTTTATTTTTTGAATTGTAGCTATGGGCATATATTGTTAATTCCTTAATTTGATTTATGTAGCCCACTATATTTCTTGTGGACCAAAATTAGGGATGTTTATAACGGTCCAGGCAATAATCCACATGGGATGTCTAATTGTCATTTTAAACCTGTGTGTCCTCCAAAATGCAGAGACAGCAAAAGAATGTCTTATTTAAAACAATACTTCACGGGCTCAAGATTTGACCACATTCCCCAAGTGGGAATTTCTGAAAGGGGAAAGCGTCTTGGTCCTCACCCTGTGTGAGTACCAGGAACCACACATCTGTTAGTGTACCTTGAGCTTCATCCCCATCTGATTTCTAAGGCACAACTTTTCTGGAGGAGGAATCATCAGGTTTTGACTTATCTGGGAGGAATTTCTGGCACTCGGCTACTGATGAGGCCAAGGTTGGGACTGTTGAGTTTAGTTCTGCTATTATTCTAGTTCCTTTTCTTTGCCATCAGCTAAAAAGCTTTTAAGAGAAGCATGCAGGTTGGAAGTAATCTCAAAAAAGCATTAGGAGTAGATTTATTTTGAACTTAATAATCTTCAAGTTAGAAGTTAACATAAATAATGAAATGTTTGCTTTTCCTGGATCTTAAAGTTCTCGTTTAGCTGAGTAATAAGAATGTTCCTGCTTATCTTTTCTGAATGGCCAAAACTTATGGATATGAAAAACGAGACTGCATTATGACTGCCTTTTGCTATCCCTCTCTATTACCTTTTCTCAAGACCGTTTGGCTTCTACTGGGAATCATCAGCACAGAAGGAATAGGTCCATGACTGACTTTCTCTAGTCTACTGTCAATATTATTTTAATGTAATAGATTGTATATAATCTCAAAGATTGTTGATGGGGATGAGTCCCTAGGGAGCTGTCCAAGGGTTGGGAAAACCCAAGTTCTCTTCCTGGTTCCAGCACTGATTTTGTACATAAATAGGCAAGTTGCTTGACCCCTTTGCTTCAAACTGTCTCAGCTATAAAGTGCTAATGATTATCTCAGTTACCTTATCTTTGTCACAGGGTGTTTTTTTAATGAAAAGAAATTGAAAGTGATAAAAGTTAAGATGCCTTTTAACTTCATAAACAAACCTTTAATCTAAAGATGTATCAAAAAGTCACCCCATGCGTACCAAGTCAACTTTTTTCCTGTGAGCACATAAATATATTTTTATAGAAAAAAAAATCTACAGGAAATAAAATTAATCTACTGTTCAATGAGCAGTATGATTTGCACATGCCATCAAAAATGATTAATCAGAGGAAAGTTAAGCAGGGTCTTTGCTATACAAAAGTGTTTTTCACTAATTTTGCATGTGTATTTATAAGAAATGTGAATTTGGTGGATTTATTCTATTGGTATAAAGGCATCTGATATTTTAGATGTACCCATGTTTATAAAAGTGTAAAGCACAATGAAATTATGCTGGAAGTCTCAAATAATATTTTTTCCTATTTTATATTCATGGAAGAGATGAGCTAAAGAGAGAACAATAATGAGAAATGTTGGTGTGTTTTTCTAAGCATTTAAAACATAATTGCCAGTTGAAACCCTAAAAATGTTTACATGCCATTAAGATATGATTCTTGTAACGATTTTAAATTGATTATAAAGGGATTGGGTTTGTAATCCGTGGTAGTATATATCCTAGTATTCCCATAGTGAAATAAGTAGTGGTGAGCCAAAGCTTACTCTGTTTTGTATCTTAAATTGTTTGATTACATCATCAAAAGAGATAAAAGATATGTAGAACTGGTTTACCTGATGACTTTTTTTTGGCTTAGATTAATATTCATAGTAGAACTTTATTAAAAGGTGTTTGTATTGTAGGTGGTGTTTGTATTATGCTTATGAATATGTATGGTTTAAAAATATTTTCGTTATACATGAAATTCGACTTTCCAAATAAAAGTTCGACTTCATGTACTCTAAAAATGTTTGTATCCTTTTCTATCCAGATGAGAAGAATCAGAATTTACATATCAACCTTATCTTCAGTTGCCTCTGATCCTGGAATATCTGTAAATGTAGTACAAATAAATTGTAAATGAGGCATGAACTATTTTGATTTGAATAACTATATTTACAAATAGACCATTGAATATCATCACCATCTACAAAATGTAATATGCCAATAAATTCTACGCTTAAGGTAAATTTAAAATTAAGATGGATACTTATTAATCTGATTATTTTTAGAACAATGTAGAAATGTCGCTGTTCAAGAAAATGTCCAGTATGCTGTACTTTCAAATAAGGCTAGTGAGTAAATGGGACACCCAGTCTGGCTCAGCAGATAGTCTATGGAAAATTTGGTTTTTAAAAAGTGTTTTATGTGTACTAGATACTTTACATATATTATCACTCTAAACCTCTAAAACAATCTTCTGTTTGTAGAATTAAGGCACAAGATGGTTAAATAACTTGGTGAGTGTAACCAGCATGGGCTAGAGCTAGAAATTAAACCCAGGGCTGTCTGACTCCAAATCCCAGACTCGTAATCATTATACTAGTATATTTTTTATTCCTGCATTCTTCCACATTCTCTTAGAAATTCTAAAAAAAGGTGAGTTAGAGTTTAAATCTAACATTGATCATATTTAGAAACTTCTTGGTTTTAAGATATGTGGCCAAAACATACAGTAGGGGAAAACAATCAATACTATATGTATAAAGCAGTTGGATGCGTGAAACCTAAAAAACAGTAATTGAAATAAATTGATAAATTTACTGCATTGCAATTGTCCAGGAGGAAAACATGGTATCTAAACTTATTGGACCTTGGAGTTCTTGCAGACTCAATCATCTTAGGTCTCTTTCCCACTCTATTGTCTCCCTTACGTGTCTCTTCCATCTAAGGCTTTGATTGTTATGTGCAGACAGATGACGTCAAGGTATTTTTAGCCCAGAACTCTCCTTACATCTGTAGGTTTTAAATATAAATGTCAAGTTTCCTACTTGACATCTTGTCTCTGATGTCTACAGGATATTTCAAATTCAATGTTTCAAAACTGAATGCATCATTGTCCCCTTCCAAACCTGTTCAACACCCCCCAACTGTACAGTTCAGTGATTGTCAGCAACAGTATCCATCCAAGTACTCAAGCCATAAATCTAGGCACCATCCTCCATATCAAGCTTTCTCCCTTCACCCATGCTCAGTCCTTCACTAAATTCTGTTGATATCATTGCCTATGTGTCTCCTGGATCCACACACTACTCTGCACGGTGACCACTTTGACTGGACCACTTTCATGCCAACTGGTCTTTCTGTGTCCATTGGCTCCCCCTCTAATCTGTTCTCTACTATACACTCAGGGTGACATTTGAAGTACAGATCTGTTCATGCTGTTTCCCTACTTTAACTCCCTCAAATGGCTTTCCATTGCTCTTAAGACAATATCAAAAATCTTCAATTGGTCTTCAATATCGTGCATGCTCAGACCCCTACTAAGCTCCCAAGTCCCATCGTTTACCATCCTTCCTTTCCTCTCTCCCTTCCTGTCACAGTGATTGCATCAAATACATCTTATGCCCTGCTTCAGATTCTCTAGGCCTTGTCTGTCTTGTACCAGCCACTGCTGGAGTGAGCAGCTCTGCATGGACTATGACTGACTTAATGCAGGTGGAAAGAACAGTAGTGCTCATGATGCACCTCTTGCCAGGGGCTTTTCCCTTGCCGCTATGGAATGAGATGCTATGAGACCTTGCCTGGTGCCTAGTCGTGCTTAAGTTGGAAGCATGGAGAAATTAACATCCTCTGAGGCAAAAGTTTATCCAATGAGAGAAGGGAGCTGGTGAATAAATTTCAACCTTCTCTCTTCTCCCACGTCCCCTCTCGTCTCCGTTATACAGGATGGTCCCATAGATGAGAGCAATCATTTGCATTTAACAGTGGCCAATTCACTAATGCACCTTCCCTTGGTTCTCCATGTTTCCCTGCCTCAGTCTCCCTTTCCCCCATTGCACTCCCTAGTAAATTAGTAGCCCATATACTGATTGCTGCAGGCTCTGCTGTTAAGGAATAGCAGGCTAAGGCTCTTGTCTTTCATCAGCTCCAAGTATTTGGAAATTCATTCCTGTCATGAGGCCCTTAAATTTCTTATTTCTCCTTCACAGAAACACTGACCTGCTTTCAAGTTTAATGTCATTTCTTTAGGAAAACTTCCCAGGACTTCCATAAGTAGGTCAAATCACTCTATTTTGGTGTATCATAATATTATGTACCTCTCATTTTTTGCACTAATCACTGTTGCAGTTTCACTTTTATGGTATGGCTATTTGATTACCATCTTTATTTCTCTGATTAGTCTAGAAGTTCTATAAGGGCAGGCAATGCATCTTCATTTTTACTGGACATACCAACCATCTAGCATAGCACCTGGCATGAATTTATTAAATATTTGTTAAATAAGTGAACGAGAATCACAAGGAGGAGATATTCCAAATAATGAAAGCGTTTGAGAAAATGCTACCCAGATGCATCAAAAGAGTCTCCATTTGCACCCCTAAACTGCTCTCACGCTATGTTCTCCATCTTAATAAATGACCCCGCCATCCATCCAATTACTCAAGCCAAAAGCCTTAGAATCATTCTTGGATCACTCTTTTCTTCATTGTTCTACATCACCTCCCAACAGTTCTAACTCCAAAATATATTTCAAATCCATGCATGTTCCTCTACCACTGTTACTACCGCCCTAAACCAAACCAAAGACATCTCTTTCCTATGACTGGTCTTCTTGCTTAATTTTTACCATGCTCTCCAATCTATAAAACAATCCCAGTGAACTTTCTAAAGTATAAATCTGATTATATTAATGGTTTCTCAATAAAACTAGCCAATATCCCAAATTCCTCACCACAGAACCAGAGATGAGCTAGCCCCTGCCTACCTCACTGACCCTATCTCATATACTCTTCCCCCAAAGCTATGCTTTGGCCACTCTGACCTTCTCTGTGTCTCTAGAGTCCACTAAAACTCATTCCCGCCTAAGGACATTTGCAATTGCTATTTTTTCTGTCTGGAATGTTCTTCTCCCAAATCTTGTATAAACTGGCTGATGGTCTGTTTAAAGGTCACTTCTTCAGAGAAGATTTTTCTGATTATGAACTCTGAAGCGGTCAGGCCCTGTTACATTCTTCTTTTTATTTCTTCATAGCAATCATTACTTTATTAATCTATATTCTTATGTGATTTTTTTTCCTTCTCTGCTCCCCCTGCTATGTAAGCTCCATGAGAACAGCAACTTCATCTGTCTTGTTCGTTGCTCTACAACCAAAATCAGACCCAGCATAAGAGATCCCAAATAAATATTTGCAGGCTAAATGAATGAGCTAAAGCACCAAATGGGAAACAATGATATAAATTACAGCAAGAAAAAAAACTAATTAATCTGCTTATCAAAATCTATTGAACTGAGTTTTACATTTTAAAAATATTAATATGATTGGAATATACTAGACTTATTGTGATCATTTACAATATATACAAATATAGAATCATTATGTTGTACAGCTGAAACTAATATAGTGTTATTTGAAAATTATACCTCAATTTAAAAAAAGAAAATATACAACCACCTCAATAAAAACACAAAACTGCACAGCAGGCCTGATCACAGAAGAAAAAATTTTTTTCAAAGCTGATGCTAAGCTTTCTCTTCTGCTTATAGGAAAAGAAATCGTTTTTAATGTTTTGTAAAACGACTATGTAACTCAGTAATTAACTCAATAATTCTATTTATAAGAATCAATACACATTTTGGGGGGTAAACTTCAGTAAGTTGCATACAAAGAAGTTAACTGCAATACAATATATATTAGAATGATATTGATGATTACAATGTTTATAATGTATGTTTTAATTCCACAGGGAAAATGTTTATATTATAAAACAATAAATTCCTACATGGAGTATGAGAATCAACTATGTTTTAAAATTAATTTTAAAAAATACAACACGACTCTGATGAATTTAAGCAGTAAACACGTCTTATGGTAATTGTAGTTTTAATAAAAGATGTAATTGAAAGACTCAACCACTAGATGGAAGCATTTCAAAGTAATGTAAACCCCATATAGAAAGCATCCTATAGTCAAGGTATTTTTTTCCTTGAAGGCAGTTTTCAAGATATAAGCTTGTATTACTCAGGGATTTATTTACACTTCTTTTTTCATTTCTAAATTGTGGTCTCATTATAATCGTTATTAACTTTCATTAATTCAAATTTTGTGAATTACATAAATCTTTTCTAATTTTGAGGTGATCAGTATTTTTCAAATCCTGACAAAGTATGATAAAAATATCTTGCTATAATACCTAGGACATGAAAAATTAGTTTTTTAGTTTAACCTTTTTCTGTCTTGTAGAAACACATGGAAGTGATCTCTGAATTATTTATATTATTATCTATTTGTAAGCAAATTGATATTTTAGTTTTTTCTTTAGTATATGAATAACCCAGGTACAATGATAAAATTTTTCCTGATGAATATATGCCTATCTAAATATAATAGTAGTGCTCATATCATAGGACTGTTGTAAAGACAAAAATGAGTTCAAATATGTAAATATGTCAGCCATATGCAACATGCTAATTACACATTATGACATAATAATTAAACATTTTTGTAAAACTATCTGTTAACTTAGAAGATGTGGTTATGGTCATGTTGATAATTCCACAGTAAAAGATAAGGTATCATTTGAAATAAACTCTATTTTGTCAATAAAGGTCACTAGGTGAAATCTGAGTTGACATATATTGCAAATAAAGCATTAATTTCCAAATCAAATTGAACTTTAACTTCAGTACATAAAAGTTAAATACCTTACATAATTGGACATCTCTCATATTAATAGTCTCAGACTTCAGCATCTTCTGCAGGGCTTGGTAAAACATGAGCGCTGGATTCCATCCCCAGAGTTTTGGGTCTGTAGATCTGGGGTGGGGCCCAAGAATCTGCATTTTTAAAAAGTTCCCAGAGCCAGCCCTGATGGCCTAATGGTTAAAGTTTGGTGCTCACTGCTTTGGTGGCCCGGGTTCACAGAACCACACCACCGGTCTGTCAGTTGCCATGGTGTGGCAGTGGCTCACATAGAAGAACTAGAACGACTTACAACTAGAATATACAACTATGTACAGGGGCTCTGGGGAAGTAAATTAAAAAAAAAAAAGGAGGAAGATTGGCAACAGATGTTAGTTCAGGGCGACTCTTTCCAAAAAACAAAAAGTTCCCAGGTGCTGATGCTTCCACTGCTGGTCTGGGGATCGCACTTTGAGAACCACTGACATACAACAATACACATGAATTTGAAAATAATCAGTTAAACTAGATGAAAATTCAGCAAGAATGAAATTATGTTCCATCAGTTCTCTGAATATTCTTTTCATAGAAGAAGCAAATTGACTTTCAGAATGAAAGGTAATGGCACACTCCCTTCATGATTTACAGATTAAGATCCACGACACACTAATATAAATTTTCAATGTTTTGTAACATCTGACAGATAAGTTTTATGTTTTACCCCAAGAAATGCTGGTATAGGAAAAATTGCAAACTTCCTATTGCATTAGATTTTTCTCTTTAATTATCAAACAACTAAGCTCGAGGGACTCTGAGAAGTTATGAAATGGTTGGAAAATTGCTTCTGCATCCATTTTGGTTCTGTGGCAGAGCAATCTCACATTTGCTCATGGTTCTCTCCAAGTCTGGGCAGAAAGTCCCTTTTGCGCTGGGATAAACAACACAGGACTTTTGTAAATCCTTCAATCTTTAATCAGTTTCCACCCTACTCTATCTGCTATTTCTTTATCTCCCCAGCAGCTGTTGAAGTACACGCTCACAGCAGATTACTGTAAACTCTCTCTAAATTATCCTACTGCCCAATATCCTCCATGCCTCTCTATTTCACAAATCTTCAGGAAGTTTTTGAGTTAACGGGGACACCTAGTGTACATGGTAAGATAAACACACAAATTACCACGCTGAATGTACCAATTGTTGGAGTTACATGAGAACCCAGTTTTCCAGGGAGAAAGCATCTATATTAGTACTTCTTCCTGAAACTATAACTTATTGGAAGTGGTAATACTCTTTATTCTGAGGTTTTGCCATGATGTTAGAAAAATTTACAACCTAGGTTGTAGCTATGGCAAGTTCAAATCTGAGACATGTAAACCCAGTGCAATAATATAACAGTAAAATTAAAATTTAAAGGAACAGAACATTATTAGTCCCCATAAAATTGGCAAAGATGAAAAATGATCATAATGTTTAAGGTTGGCAAGGGAGATAATAAATTGTTTGTAACTCCTGCTTGTTACACAAACTGGTAAAAAATTTAAAAAGAGTAATTTGGCACTATGTATTAAAAATGTAGAAGAAACCCCAAAATATACTCTCAGAATAAAATTAAGAATACTGTATTTCCGACAATATATATTGAACTTTAAGAGAAAAAAATCAAAATAATGTAAAAATTTTAAATTGTCATTTTCAAATAAGCCTGTTGTGAAGATAGCATTTTATAGGGACAGAATGTCAGAACAGAAGCTCCTGGAGTTCATATTCGTACTCCAGGAGTCAATACTCTGTCATTATATATACACTTTGCATCTATTTGCATATGTATGTTTTCTGGGAAAAATCCATAATAGCTTGCATCAGATTCTCATAGGTGCCCCTATGCACAATTTTGCATTTAAACAGGGATTTGGGGGATTCTCTGAAGCCCAGTTTATTCACCATCCTTAGAACTCCTGATCTAGTCAACCCTACATTTAACGCAGGAGGAAATGGAAGTCTAAAGAAAATAAGTTTCACAAAGCACTGTACTAACTATAACATACGATTAAAACATATATAGATATAGCATAGTTCCCTAACTGTGTGTATCTTTATATCCATGTATCTATATATCTCTCTGGGTTTAAAAAAAATATGTATAACCCCCTATAATGGTGTTTTGAAGTTTGTGCTCTTACATTTGTCATTGTTCAGGATTAGAATCCCTTGGGTAGAAAAAATAGAATATCTAGTTTAATTTCATTATTTTGTAGAATGAACCCAGAGGAAAGGACTTGAGCAAGGTCACATTGCTTATCTATAGTGATGAAAGCCGAAAGGTAGCCACCGATTTTTTAGGCAGATGCGTTTTGTGTCCAGTGTTTCAGATTTCAAAGGCTGGCTCCTCCACATTCTAGTTGTCTGACCCAGCAATCCCCTCGAAATTCAGTTTCCTCATCTGTAATAATAGCTAACTTTCAGGTTTGTGGGAAGGAACGAATGAGAAAATTATAACTAAATTAACAAGGAACAAAATAGATTCTCACCAAATGGTTGCTGGGCACTGTAAAACAAATATAAATACTTCTAAGATATAATTATTTATCTTGGGTGAAAGCAAATAAGGTGATGACTATGACTGTCAAAATGGAAGCATCCATGACTGTTTATAAAAAATATAAATCCCTTATAATTTACACCATGGAGTTTTTATAAAACATCTTAACTATTATCTGTACCACATGTTATAGGAAAACAGTTTTTGAATAGGAACTATCAAGCTTTTAATCCCACCAGAAATCTCACATCTTTCTACTCCACTGCTAGAAGTAAAGCTTCTTTATTAGCCACTGCCAGCTCCTAACTACCCTCGTTGAATTCATCATGTCAAAAGTGATCGTCATCTGCAGCCTTTCTCAGAAAAATGTCTGAGAGTCATTATAATTGAAGCAGGTAGTGAATTTTGTGGGCTGGCTTCTAATTGTAGCCCACCGCTGGGCTTCTCTTGAATGGGTAGTTCTCCATCTTTATAGTTCAAGTGAGGATTTTCGAAAAATTAATGCAACACAGGAGATCTTAGCCTCATTCAAGGATTTCAGGGCATTTATACTTTCCTCAGTACCGTGGGCAGGTGGCCATAGCATTCATCATCCTACCCATTAAAAGTATGTGTTTGTCTTTTTATTTTCCTTACAAAATTCGTCCTTTCTCTGCCAGCCTTGGTGAAATCAGAGGACATATAGAAAGCAGCTAAATGCTTGCATAACTCCCTATGGCATAGTTAAGTTCATTGGAACACACGTTATACTGGAATCCTGCAGATGGTTGGACACATGGTATCTAAAATGTTATTTATTCTTTGGAAGTAGTTACAATGACTACACTTGCCTAAGTAATTAAAAATGCCTATTCCGTATCAAAGTCCATGATCATCACTCTCACGCTACATGCATTGCAGTAGCAAATTAACAATCATTCCCTTATTTCCTACTTGTCAAGAGCTAAAATATGTATAGAAACATCACTATGTGATATTAATAGTGACAAGGTGATAATAATCGATAATAAAATGTTAGCTATTTTTTTCCTCAAAGTATATCATAATGGTTTAGAGTATGAATTTTGAAGTCCGTATAGTTGATGAAAGAATGGCAACTCACTTTACATGCCAACCCCAATCACATGGTAGTGGCTGTTGGGAGAACTGTCTGGAGAAGGAAGTCACATTGAGGTAGGCCAAAAGAGTGCTGAAATTGATTAACAATGTCTGCCACGGACATAGGAATTGGGAGTGGCAGCACGAAAACACTGTATTTGCTTTTCCTGGGTTTGCGGTTACCAACCCTGGGTTTTAAGAGTCAGAGTTTCCTGGATTTAGTTCCTGGTGTTACCACTTACTATCTAAGCAACTAAATGAACTTGAAGAAGTTATTTAATCCCACAGAGCCTGTATCACTCAGTTTCATTAACTATAATTGAGGACACTAACAATCTCTCTTTCTCTCTCTCTGTCAGTCTCTGTCTTGGTGGTTGTGATTATCAAATGCATGTAAAGTGGTACCTTGTATATAGCTGAGTATTCAGTAAAGTTAGGTAGTACTATTACTACTGCTACTAATGATATTACAAAGAAAGGATATTTCTTCAGGTTCATCACACATTGAAGAAGTAACCAGTCAGCAGAGCCATTAAGAACTCATAGCAGTCCCTTATCCATCCTTGTAACCCCCAGAAGTCATCCTTTTCAAGCAGATCCAAAACTAAATGCCCGAAAGCATAACGTTCGCAGGAGATGCTGTGGCATAGTGGAAGCTGTGCTGACTTTTGAGACATCATGGCCTCAAGGAGAACCTAGGCTCTGCCATTTTAGCCAGAACTCTTGGGCCAATTACATGGCTGGGCTTCAGATACTCACACTACCTTCCTCACTAGCTTGTCATAAGGTTTAATTGTGATACTGCAAGCAAAGGTAATTTCTAAATTAAGAAGTACTATACATGTGCAAAAATATAGACTTTTAATGTCATTTAAAAATTTAGAAAGCTCAAAGAACACCACAATAGCTGAGATTACCAATGTTACTATCTTGTCCCACTTGTTTAAGATTATACTATTACTTATTTAAACAAAACTTCTTAACGAAGTAACTCTTTTGGTGGGAATCCCTTAGATTTGGAGGTGAAGAATTCATGCTCTCAAGAAATCCCAGTAATTAATTATTTTTCTATAGAATTAAGAACAGATATAAAAGCTGACGATTGCAGTGTTTGCTGAAATTGTGGGGTCATCCAAGAAGATCGAGAATGACCAAGTGACTTCAGAACTAGCTTAGAAGGGTCATGGCATAAGGTTGTTCAGTCTCTGAGCTGTCAATGTGAGTCTTAGATGGGGGACAATTTTGTTGGGCTCAGCCATGTGGAAGGAGAGTCTAAGAGCAAAGCCAGTCTTGGAATCCAGGAAAGTCAGCTTCATGAAAGGGATCTTAATTGCACCATTTTCCAAAGTAGCACGGATAGCTTCTTTCTACCAGAAGAGCTTATCTTCTACTCCTCTAAAGCAAAATGAAATTAATATCACTCCTTTAGCAATTTGGAATGCACAATAATAAATAAATTGGAAAGCACTGTAACATTCTCCTTGCTAACATCTGCTCTTCTCTGGTTTTTACTAAAAGAAGCTTCATATTATAGCTCCATGCCCTCCTACTGTTTATGCTCCATTTGCAGATGGCAGAAGGAAGTTTATCCGTAGTGTACAGTCTGTGCATATCATTATGATGAGTTATTTCAGCTGGGAAATCAGTATCTAAAAAAGACCGTGACTTCTGTTGCCAAAAATGAGCATTTTTCACTTAAATTTTTCAAAGAGAAGCCACAGTCTTGCCATCCGTCTCAGGGTACACATGTCAGATGGTTGGGTTGAAAGTGCCCGCTCATTACGCAGTGTTCCTACTGGTGAAACATCTGACTTGGACACTTTCCTTCTCACAAAAAAACAGTTTTGACTTTTCCTCTTTAGATGAAAAGACTCCTGCATTCTGACTCTATTTCTCTCCCAATAATCACACTTAACATAGATTATTAGAGCAGTGGCTTCCTTCCTGTGACCACCTGGGTTACCATTTCTCAAAGAAGCTTCCCTGGAGCACTGGCACCACTTCATAATATTCCTACCTTCCAAGGGGTGAGTGGGTGGAGGGAACAAAAGGCTTCTATGATCAAAGGAATGTGGAACTAAGTGAACTAACGTCCCTTCTTAGAGTCGAAATGCATGTTAAAGCCTGAGAAAATACAGGATGGAAGCCCGTTTAATCCAGTGTTTCACAAACATGTTTGTTCTTAGATCTCTTTCACAGAATCCCTCTTAATGTCATGTGGGACAGTGTGAAAAACATCGTTTGGGAAATGTTGATCTCAATCATTTCCTCTCCAACTCTTAAATGTGTTGGTTTATTATTTATTTATATAAATTTAGACTTATTTCATTTGGTTGTTTAATAACCACCCATTGCATAATCTCTAACCCTCTGGTTATTGGTAGGCTGTCTGGTTCTCCCCAAAGAAGAAGTAGGAAATTATTTTCTACGGTTTGTGTTCACAAAACGCACTTTTTGAATCCATTACCAATTATTCATTTTAATTTTAATTGTGTCCCTGGTGGACCAGGTGGAAAACTTAAAAGAGAAATTTCATTCTCTAAGCTGATAAAGAGCATGTTACATCTCCAGCCAAACTAAAGAAAAAATATTGAATAAACTCGCACACATGATTGCCTCCTCACAAACTGAGCACACCCATGACATAATTGAGACACAAGACCTTGGACAAGTTTTCTGCAAAACCCAGGAAAGGGTGTGGAATAACATCAACCAGCACAGCATTAAAGAGCTCAGGTTATGGATCCAGATAGACCTAGTATCAACATCATACCTCTACGTTTGCTAATCATGGGATCTTGGACAAATTATTAAATTCTTCTGACGTTCTGAACGATGTGAAAATTAAATGAGATAATGAATATAAAAGTGTTTAGCACAAGGCCTGCTAATAAAGCACACTCAAATACAGTCATGCAGTGCTTAACGACGGGGATATGTTCTGAGACGTGTCATTAGGCGATTTCGTCGTTGTGCAAACATCATAGAGTATACTTACACAAACCTAGATGGTATAGCCTACTACACACCTGGGCTATTTGTTACTAATCTTATGGGACCGCCATAGATATGTGGTCTGTCATTGACAGAAGGGTCTTTATGTTTCTACATGACTGTAGTAGCTACTAATTTTATTCTATCAGTGAGGATATGAATTGAGAAGGAAGCCAAAATGTACACTAGAGCTGGTACCACCCACTTCACTAATGCCCATGCTGATAACATTGGTCAGAAATTTGTGTTGAGTATTAAAACTCGTCCTTTTGTTTTGTTTTTACTTATTTACTTTCTCTTCTGAGCCTTTTGGGAGTTTCTTAGATCACCTGACAGAATTCTTCCTGATGTTGAGCTAATGTTAATTGTGCAAATAACCTATGTATTACTATAAAGCAGGCTTTATTTTTACTGAGCTGAATAGCTTTAATAAACCAATTATAATGGGAAAAGCTGTTAAAATAGACTCAAATCTATTAGTTATCAGATGCCAGACATCGAAGAGTGTTGTAAAGGAGCTTACCAGATAGAACTTGCAAACTCTAGGTGGTTGAGAACCAATTACATGTCTCTGAAACTGCTCACCAACAACAAGGGGAAGAATTTGGGAAAGGATTGTGGAGCATCTTGTATCCTGTGAATCTTACCTTTCCTACTCCTCCCCAAGGTGAAGGGCTGAAGGTGCTTCCCCCTTTACTTCTAGAGAAAATAACTTCAGAATCATAAAGTGACCTTGAAGTGGGTCACCTGAGGTTGAAAGAACACAGTAGACTAGTGTCTGTCTCCTCTCTGAAAAATCTAAAGAGCAAGAGATGGGTAATTTAGGTTAGACAGGCTGAAAAAGAGAAACCTGCTTTGGGATCACCCAGCACTCCAAGCATATGTTGGAGCATAGGATAGGCAAGTGTTTTCTGTGGTCCTCATGGACCTCACATGGACCTCATGGTCTCACTGCCTCAGGACCATGAGGGAGTGAGAGCCAGCGTGGGCTGGAGGGTCAGGGGTTAGTGGTCAAATCTTGTCCAAGAAGACTCTCTTAGGTGAGAAATAACATCAGCAGATAAATTCAGGATTCTAAATTCTGGATTCTAAAGGAACTGCTACAGAAGTAAGTGATGAGCAGAAATGGAAATCTATTTGCCACAGTCAGTGGAGCTGGAGGAGAAAGCTCCCCAACAATAGGAGGGGGTTGGTCTCCAAAGAACCAACAAAACCCTCTAACAAAGGAAGAATCAGCAGCAAGCACCTGCCAGGCTTAGAGACGGAGAAAAAGCAAGGCAAATCAGATATTCCACACACACCCCACCCTCCATCCAGATCCCATATGCTGGTTTACTTTCAATCAATATTATCTGGATCTAGACATTCTAGTTTCCAAACTGAAGATGTGTTTTGTAACTTAAACCAACAAAGGACTTTGAAATTCTTCAAATTGACTGGAAAAGTACTAGAATGGCCTGACTTTTCATCCAGAGACAGGGAGAGACCTTGGATTGAGCAAAGGGACAGAGGAAGACTGAATAAAGTTACTTTATTAATAATACTATTTCTTTATTTAACCTACCCCAGGCATTGCACTAAGCACATTGCCCATATTCAATGCTCCCCAAAACAATGTGAGATAGTGTTTTAATTTCAATTTCAGGTAAGACAACTGAGGCCCTAAGTCATTCAGCTGCTACAAAATAGCACACTGAAACGGGGGTCCAAACCTACGAGACTCTAAACTACAGTTCCTTCCGGAACATCACAAACCCAAGCCCAACCTACTTCTAAGTAAAACACATAGCTCTGGAGAGAATCCCAATAATTTTAATATGCAAACATTTTGGTCAGAATATTATGGGACTATTTAATCACATCCATTGCTCTCGAGAGTAAAGGTGGCTTAAATTTTCCAATGTATCTTATAAAATTGCCCCGAAACTAATTTGGTAAAATAGCTCAGTTTTCAGCTTTACAATATGCTAAATAACAAAAAAACTTCATTAAAATACTTATAAGTGGATTAGATAGTAAATACTCTTGAGGAGATCTTCCTAAAACAAAGGCAAAACTTCCCAGTTTGATCTTGGCTTACTTTATTTTACCCGTCAGTTTTCAATTATAGTGGCAGGAATGGAAACAGCGGCAGGCGCTGGGAAAGAAGAAAGAACAGTCTGAGGAGCCAATTAGTTCAAGACTCCCAGAGGCTTTTGACAAATTTTCATTTCACTCAGGTTTCCTTAATGAAATGAAAAATAAATCTGGACTTAGGTAAGGAGAGACTATTCTAAAGGATTATTATAAGAGTGGTGAAGGGGAATATTGCGATAGGGGGTGATGCTCTGACCGGAAGACCAGCAAGTGTCTCAGATGTTGGGTAAAAATGGCTTTTCTTTTATAAGGATGAAATAAATGAGGCTAGGAATTTCCCAGTGAGGGGAAGTGGGATGAGCAAGGAGGATGTTTTGCTCTAAGGTCAGCCTATTTCCTATTCCCTGGAAGGGCCATTAAGGAGAAACTGTGTGCTGGCTCAGGCTGAGGGTGGGTCAAAATTTAGAGGCCTGGGGGAAGGAGAGAAGACTAAACAAAGTTTGGTCAACAAGCATTTTGTTACACTGATCAGTGGGGACAAAATGGTTCAGCTAATCATTTATGAGAAAAAGAATGGAATTTGGAGAGTCTGTGTCTAGCCTTTTCATAGGTAAACCAGAGGGTGCCATAAGTCATATGGGGAAAGGTGTTTCATACGGCTCAGGTAAAATTCAACATTGTCACTTTAAATGTCTTATGTAGGTAAGCACCAGTCTATATTACAGTCAAAAGGGAATTTATTGGGGGCCGGCCTGGTGGTGTAGCGGTTAAGTTCGTGTGCTCTGCTTCGGCCCTGAGTTCGCGGGTTTGGACCCCAGGCGGGGACAGATGCACCGCTTGTCAAGCCATGCTGTGGTGGCGTCCCGTATAAAGTAGGGGAATACGGACACGGATGTTAGCCCAGGGCCACTCTTCCTCAGCCAAAAGAGGAGAATTGGCATCGGATGTTAACTCAGGGCCAATCTTCCTCACGCACACAAAAAAGAGTGAATTTATTTTAGAAAAGACCTGCAGCTCATTTTCAAAAATTATCAAGCTATTAGTTTTATTTAATGCTACAATTCAACAATATTAATGTGAGGCGTCACCTACATTAATTGATTTACTCATCTCTTCTGAACACAATACTGTACAGTTTCTGTTTGTTGATTTCTTCATGCCAAGCATCGTTTAGAGCTTCCCATCTTTTATCTTCTTTAATCTTCACAGCTTCACTAGGTTTAAGTTACTACTATCAGAGCTATAGCAAATATGGAGAATTAAACTTAGAGAGACCCGAGGTCTCACAACCAGTTTTGTAACTCAGGGACATTTGAGTCCAAAATCCTGCCCTTAACTGCTGCACCTTACTATTGTCCATAATCCATAGGGACAGCGGGAGGCCTTCATCTCTTGGGTTCTCTACATATAAAATAGCACTTATTTAAGCCTCGTGCCAATGGGTGTGTCTTAGTTGGCTCGGGTTGCTATAACAAAATACAGCAGACTGGGTGGTTTAAACAATGGAAATTTATTTCTCACCGTTCTGGAGGCTGGGTAGTCCAAGATGAAGGTGCTGGCCAATTCAGTTCCTGGTGAGAACTCTCTTCCTGGCTTGTAGACGGCTGCCTTCTTGCTGTATCTACACGTGGAGGGGAACGAGAGAGAGCAAGCTCTCTGATGTCTCTTCTTATAAGGACACGAATCCTATTAGATCAGGGACCTACTTAACTTTTATTACCTCCTTATAGGCCCTATCTCCAGAAAAAGTCACATTGCGGGTTAGGGTTTCAATACATGAACTTTCAGGGGACATACCTATTCAGGCCATAACAGGATGTAAATCATAGAGACTAAAGGACCAATAACTATTGATTTAATTTTTCTTAGAAAAATTGAAAAGACTAAATGACACAAATTGTGGCACATAAAATTTTAATTATCACATTCACAGAATTTCTTTGAATAAAATTACCAGCTATTACACCAAGAAACCATCTTACATTTCATATCCTAGCACCCACCCAATTAGCCCACCCAACAGTCACATACATAGTCTCAACATCATGGATCTGTGAATTTTACCAATAATTCCTCTTTATATACTTTCCTAGAAAAAAAAGTTTTATTAATATTGGATGAAAATTTGTGGGGGAGGATTAATATTGAATGCCCTCTGTAATAACCATTTTGGCTTTCTCATTTAAAACTTTCTATTTTTCCATATGATTTGAGAGACACTGTTTAGACATGGGTCTCCATGCCAAAGCTATATAGTAGGATTCCAAATGCAAAGACAACTCATGAAAAAAAAGTCCTTACACAACCATTTGTTGTGCATTATTTGGCTAAGGGGAAATATCTGCCTCAAGAAAGAAATGGAGAAAGAATCCCAAATTATAAAGGCAGAGAAGGGAACTTGTATGCAAAACAATTTCCAAACACTGTGAAATAAACAGATAGGTAAATGTGAGGGAGAGACAAAATTTAGTTTTATTGTGAATAAAATAAACATGAAATATAAATCTTTAAATACTCTATCAGATGAAGGATCAGCTGATGTTCATCATATCTCTCTTTTCTCCATCCACAATCTCTATTTTCACGTTCTGGACAGTTTGACACGACTACAGTGATTTCTTTTGTTCTCACAATCAAGATAATAACCAGTAAAAATATTTGATAGATTTTCCTGCGATGGAAAATACAGATTAATTTTTGCCTTAATTATTGAGTCTTCATCATCAATAATTTCCCACAATTATCCTCTATCAGCTGTCAAATGTATTTTAGTAAGTAGGTGTTCAGTCCTTGAACTACAGACCCAAACTTTGGTTATTGGTTCAATTAGCGATAAAGCATAGTTTCTTTCCTTCCGTGATATTTTAGTTTTTCCAGGTAGTTAGGGAAGATACTACAAGATTACTCATTGCTATAGAGCCTGTGTTCATCATTATCCAAGTCCCTTTGGTCTCAGAAGTTTTTATATAGTTAATAGTTTCTCAGACCTCTTCAGAGATTTCACCTATCTTGAGTTACTCGCATTCTGAAACCCCACTCTTTGATATTTAGGGTACTCCAATTTATGCCAGAGTGTGTTCCTAAGGCCTAATATGATTTAAAACTCATAATTCAAGACGCATCCTGATAAACTGAGTTTTATATTTATCAGCTAAAGAGAGTAATGGCACTTGACAAAAGCATAAGCAAGTTGTCAATTTACACAGCTAGCTATGAAATTAAGTTAATTTTTGAACTTAATTTTTGGGGAAAGAAGGGTAAGAGAGAAGGATATTGCACAAATTAAGAATTTTTTTATGGTTTACATCACACTACTTCAAATGTAGAGAAATCACATTTGTATAAAATATAAACAGGTAATTGTATAATTGTGTTATATGAAAGGTTTGTAATAAGCCACAAAAGTCATAGATACATGAGCAAGCTTAAGAGAAAGATATAGAATAAATTATGCAACACTTATTGAACACTAGTGATTATTCAAAGAATAAAAGACAACTGACTTACCAATGCAACACTGAAAAATGTTCTTTATTCAAAAAAGGAGTCCAATAAGCTTCAGTAGGAATAGCAGAACATCTCCTTTCTGAACGTCATTCTTCAGAAGTTTCTATTTGCAACAATGAATGATGGTTGCATCTACTTTTCTCCTTCTCTTTTCTTCATTTCACTTTGCTTACTTTTCTCTTCCCCTTCCTCTTCCACAATCTGATGCTCAAGACATAATTACCTTTCTAAACTGCTGCCATTTACCGAGACCCAGAGAGCTACTGCTACATGCAGTTACATTCCTGCATGCACTGATGATCTAGCTCCCAACCTGAAACACTACTAGTCAGCTAAGTCTTGTTCCAAAGTATGTGCTTATCAAAAAACGCATGTACCACTGTGGAAGACTGGAACCAATGCCTGAATCAATCTGAATCACAGAGCTGAATTACAGCTAATAATATGGTCCTATGAGTCTATGATGACAAATAGATTTTAATTGTTGTGAAAATTCAGATTAACAAATGGAGTCTATGTGAAACGTTTCCTTCAAGATTTGGAGGTAGCGTTGATGTTAAGGGTGCCATGATTGGTAAGTGGTATTGGCCATGATGTGGATGGGGGATTTGAGGTACATATATCATGGAGTCAACATTTTAATTATTGACTCACGCCACATAGTAGGCATCCCTGACTTGGGTGTTAAGTAGGCAGATGACATCGTAAAGACTGAGATATTTGCTGAAGTCCTGGGCAACTGCCTCACAAATATTTGAAGGTCAACCTATAGCTGTTAACCACCAAAGACATGGAGTGCTGCTGCTAAAGATTCAGGCCATCAACTCAAACCTCTGCACCACTCAGCATCATCCAAATGTCTGGTCACCATTGGCTCACAGTCTGGAGCCTCTCCTCTCTCATTTGCCCAAATCTGGGTACTTTTCCTGGAACTTCTGCTGAAAAGCTAAAAGGTCACTCACTGTGTAGGACCTATGGGGATTTCTTTCTACTGAGAGAGCAGAGGATGTGGTACAAACAGCACCAGAAAGAGTCAGGATGTTTGTGTTCTAGTCCCAGCTTCGCTACTACACATGTCTGTGAATCTTGGGCAAGTCACTCAATCTTTATGGGCATTGTATTTTCACATATAAAATGGTGATGATAATGCCAGTCTAATCTATTCTATTGTACTGCAAGAGCAATTCCAGTCAGGTGAGGAAGCTGGTTACAGTGAGGAGGAGTGATTAAGAAGGCAAGACGGTACTAAAATAGATGATTTTTACTGCACTGCTGTCAGGTTTTGGAATTCCACTGTTATTTCAATGTGTATCGCAGCATAATTTTCTAGTTGAAACATGCAATTATAAATTTCTCCATATTTCCCGTTACTCATCAACAATTTGCTAAAAATAAGGCAAATTAATAATTTAAAATTACAAAAAGATATGCACACATGACATCAATTGACACTGCCATCACACATATTACTGTAAGTTCATTATTCTATTTAAACTGCTTTGAAATAGCATAGACATAGATGCATATTAAATCTTTCAGTCATTTGAGAGCTAGAGTTCCCTATCAGAGGTCAGCAGACTACTGCTCCTGGGCCGAGTCAGGCCCCTCCTGTTTCTGCAAAGTGTTATTGGAATACAGTTACACCTGTTTGCTTAGTGTCTTGGACTGTTTTCTTGTTAGAACTGCAGAGTTGAGTTGTTATGACGGACATGGCCCACAAAGCCTAAAATAGTTACTATCTGGCCCTTTACAGAAAAAGTGTGCTGACTCCATTTCTATATTACCAGCCTCAATAAAACAGCACCAGCGTTTTGTTATTCTGAAATGCCAGAATGACCCCCAAGAGGAAATAAAAATTAGTCTACAGTGAAAGAAAAATGGTCGTAATGTTAAACGATGATTAATGCACTGATGGAAATTAAAGGCAATGATTGGAGGGTAAATTGTAAATAAGCAAGAAGTTTATTTATTTATTTATTTATTTGAGTTTGTTTTTTTTGCTGAGGAAGAATCGCCCTGAGGTAACATCCATTGCCAATCTCTCTCTTTTTTTCGCTTGAGAAAGATTAGCCCTGAACTAACATCTGCGCCAGTCTTCCTCTATTTTGTATATGGGATGCCACCACAGCATGGCTGGTGAGTGGTGTAGATCCATGCCCGAGATCTGAATCCGTGAACCTGGGCTGCTTAAGTGGAGCACATGGAAGGAAGTTTGTTTATTTGTTTATTTTTTGTGAGGAAGATCAGCCCTGAACTAACATCCAATGCCAATCGTCCCCCTTTTTTTTTTTCTTCCTCCACTTTATATGGGACACCGCCACAGCATGGCTTGACAAGCGGTGCATAGGTGCATGCCCGGGATCCGAACCTGCGGACCCTGGGCCGCAGAAGGAGAGCACACACACTCAACTGCTACTCCACCAGGCCCGCCCCAGGAAGTTTATTTTTTAAAGAAACCAAAACAACTCTTTTTGCCTATGAATATTGGAGGTTAGTATTTAATGTATATGAAGAGTTTGCTGCTTTCAAGCACTCAAATATTTGGCAGTGAGCTGATGAGAAAGGAATACATTTTTTTTTTATTTCCATAAATGAAAGGAATAAAAATTAGCCAAGAACCTAAAAAAATTACCTAAATGAAAATCATTATTTTAAAGTGATTCTTAAAAGTACAAAAATATTTAGTAGTAAAACAAAATTTTAAAAACTAGTTTCCAGTCTATATTATCCAGTGAACGTGTTAAATTTTCTTTACTTCACTGGGGAGGGCAGGTCTGGCTTAATGCTGCTTTTTTTAAACTCAGCTTTTCTTATTTGTGACATGGGCTGGATTGTTAGAGGTGGTCTTTAAAATGATGAGATGTCTGCTAAGACATCATTTATAGTCTAACAGCCCTGCGTGTTAGTTAACTTCAGTCTCGGTCTTCAGCGGGAAGTTTGATTGGGATGTTATGTTTGATTTCTCATTGTAGCTCACGTGAGGACAGAATCACAATGCCTTCCTTGTCAGGTACTAAAGGAGAAGGAATGTGAGTCATTTCCTCCTGGCTCCCTGATCCTTCACTCTGATGAGTCTCTATCTCAAGTTTGCCTTTGGTTCAATGCGAAGGAAAATAAAATTACTCCAACCAGAGTCACTGAGTCCCCAAATTATACTGTCTCTTCTTTACCTGTAGGTTTCTTGATTTTCTTTTAAGTTAGTTCCTTCTCCTTTCTTGCCTCTTTTGTCATTTTGAGTTTCATTTTTATTAATTTTTATGACAAAGATATCCTTGCTTAATTTTCCATATTTATATTTTCTTGTATTTTAGTTTTCATTTAAAATTGAATGATGCCTTTTTTTTTTTTTGGTGAGGAGGATTAACCCTGAACTAACATCTTTTGCCAATCTTCCTCTTTTTCCTGAGGAAGATTGGCCCTGAGCTAACATCTGTGCCCATCTCCCTCTATTTTATATGTGGGACGCCTGCCACACCATGGCCTGATAAGTGGTGTGTTGGTGCACACCAGGGATCTGAACCTGTGAACCCTGGGCTGCCGAAGCAGAGCCTGCGAACTTAACCACTACCCCACCAGACCAGCCCCTGAGTGATGCTTTTTTGAGTAGAGTCTGGAAGATCTGTGTCAGGTTTGCCTCCCAGTTTTACACGGCAGACTTTTCAATGGTGTAGGAGAACCCTCCACATGCATTATTTTTTTGTTATCATTCCACTTATATTCTGAGAGACAGTTTAGCATAAAGGTTAAAAATTCTGACTTTCAACCAGTGTTCAAATCCCGACTCAGAAGACTTACTTGCTGTGCGGTTATGTTCTTTCTCCATTCCTCTATATCTACATCTGTAAAGTGGGGATAATTACAGTTCTTATCTAATATACCTATTTTGAGAAGTAAATTAGCTAATATTTGCAAAAGGCTTAGAATAATGTCTGGCCAAGTATAAGTGGTTGTTACTACTAGGACTTACTGTTCAGTCATTGATGCAGACTCTGGTCATTATTTTCCCTGAAGTCATTGACCTCTTTTCTGTGTTGGGGAGGGGGACACTGATGTTGTGGGGAGAGTGGGTAAGGCAAATCTCTTTTCTAATATTGAAAATGTTACCTAGTTCTGTTCAATGATAAGTGAGGGGAAATAAATTGGACAGATTCTGGGAAAAATTCCTTCTCCATTAAACGGGGAGCCTAAGGAGAAATGCTCTGCCCTGTACCATCTCCTACCTCATGACTTTGAATGTGATGGAGACTGTGATGCTTGGAGCTGCTGCAGCCATCTTGTGACCAACAAAGCAAAGTAAAAATAGTCATAGGCATTCCAGTCTCTGTCACTTTGGAGCTGCTGAACCAACACAGCAAATACTGTCTTGTAGGCCTCTTGTCACATGGGAAAATAGCCTGTATTTGTTTAGCTCAATTTTCATCATAATTTCCTCTTTCAATATTCCTTTTGTGCATAATCATCTCTTTTACATAATAATACCTGTTTTGTCAATGCATAGATCTCTCCAGTAATAGATTCAACTACTTGATGATAAAATTTAGATTGGCATTTCTTTCTTTTTTTTTTTTTTAATTATTTATTTATTTATTTATTTTTTCCCCCAAAGCCCCAGTACATAGTTGTATGTCATAGCTGCACATCCTCTGGTTGCTGTATGTGGGACGCGGCCTCAGCATGGCCGGAGAAGTGGTGCATTGGTGCACGCCCGGGATCCGAACCCGGGCAGCCAGCAGTGGAGCGCGCGCACTTAACCGCTAAGCCACGGGGCCGGCCCTAGATTGGCATTTCTAAAATATATATTTAATGGTGAAGATACCAGTGGTTTTAAAGTTTCACTTCAAAAATAACGTAACTGTTATTTTTTTTTTCTTTTTTTTCTTTTTTTTTTTTGTGAGGAAGATCAGCCCTGAGCTAACATCTGCCAATCCTCCTCTTTTTGCTGAGGAAGACTGGCCCTGGGCTAACATCCCTGCCCATCATCCTCCTCCACTGTATATGAGACGCCGCCACAGCATGGCTTAACAAGCGGTGCGTTGGTGTGCGCCCAGGATCTGAACCAGTGAACCCTGGGCCACCGCAGCGGAGCGCGCTCCCTTAACCGCTTGCACCATTGGGCCGGCCCCCATAACTGTTATTTTATTTTTAAAGGAATTCAAATGCTTCAGTAACGGGATAAAAGAGCATTGCAAAGCAAAGTCAGTGGCCCTCTCAAGGGCGAGTCTTGGAACAAATATTTATGTACCTAGAAGCCTGGCTCTGTTGGTCTGGGAATACTCCTTATGCACCATGTTTGTGTGGTTCTACCTAGGTGCCCTTATTTGCACTTTAATAAAATTTAAATGAAATTCTTCAATTGATTTGTGTATGTGCTTCTAACATTTTTTAGGAAAAGGTAAGAAAATTAATTTTATTTGACCTGGCAACATTTATGGACTAAATTGAACATCATGGATATATTTTTAAAAAGAAAAAAGATGAGAAGTTTATTTATAAGGATGCAAATAAAGAAAAAAATAGCATTGTCTAGTTTTCCAGCTTTTTGAAGGGCCAGAGACAAGATAAACCTTACAAGGATATGGAAATAGAATATTAAGTTTGTCCTCATCCCCCCATGGATCCCCCTATAAGGGCCTGGAGGAAAGTCAGACCTATTTCCCCAGTTTTTTCCTTGGGATTTTAGCAAATGCTATATATATTTTAGGGGGGGTTTCATTTAGGAAATGCTGGGTTAAACACAGTTAATTAGTTTTTTATAATTGTACAAATAATACATGAATATTGTATTACAAGAGCTACAAAAAATAACACTTAAGCAACAGTTCTCCTCATCTCTCTCCATACCCAGTTCCACTCTAGTCTCCCAAAGGAACAAGTTTTGTTATCAGTGTAATGTGGAAACATCAGATTTCTTTCTCCTACACCTTCCAGTACCACCGTAGTACCGCATAGGAAAAGCATGTGTGCGCACACACATATACGTGTGCCGATGGCTGTTTACATAAATCACTTCTGTATTCTCTATGCATTTTATTTTAAAAGTGTTTTATACAACTTCTTCTCAAGTAACAATATCTTTTAGATAACTGTATTCATCAATATATATAAACTTCATTCATTTTAAAGGCCAGCTTAGCCATGTGCTGCTGTTTATTTAAATATTCCTATCAAACATACCAATCTCTTCAAACTTTCTGCATTCCCTCCTGTTACAATAGTTACAACAGATCAAATCTCTCTGCTCATATTAAATTACAGATACTTTCTCAATTTGAACATGGAGAATCATCTTCTTTTACATTCACAATTCTCCCTTGTCCTGTATCATCAATTTCTTTCTCACTACTTCTGTTAGTCACCTTGGGGAGTTTCTGAAACATATTTAGTGATAGAAGCTCTTAAAAGTGGTTGTTAAGCCTCTCTTCTATGAGTTTTCAAATGTTTCCTTCTCCTTGCAAATGCATGGTGGGAGTGTATTCTTCAAATTTTGAAATTAGCAGTGGACATGGGACTTGGTCAGTTGCTTCTGATGGAAGCTTTAAAAGGCAGTGCAGAACTTCCCATGTTCTCTGCCTCATGCCAAGAGGTCATGGAAGCAAGTGTTGACAGAGAGCCTTCATCAGCCTGAGTCCTTGAGCGAGAATGATAAGCAAAGTCTCTTACAAACCTTAATTAGATTTGTAGCACGAGAGAATGATAAATGTTTGTTGTGTTGAACTACTGAGCCTCAAGGTTGTTTGTTATCTCAGCATAATCTCGCTAAGCTTGACTAATACCATGCACAAAATCATGCTCCCATGCTTGGGCTTCCAACGTCACTCACCTGCACAGCGATACTTCTTTATACAGCTATCTACATGTACTTTCTCAATTTCTTCATCATCTTCCCACTCCAGTCATCCTTTAATACCCACCACTGCTCAAAATTCCTTCCAATATCACTAATGCCATATGTGTTTCCAAAGCTAATGGTCAATTCTCTGTCCCTTGATTGACCTCTCAGGAGTATTGTAAAATTTATTTTCCTTTCTTGCCTTCCAGGAATCATATTCTCAGGATTTCCCTTTTAACTGCTGGCCACACCATCTCAGTCCCCTCAGCTCATCTTGCACAATGACCCAGAGTGAACTTTAAAAATGTTAGCTACGTCCTATCACTTTCCCACTCAAAATCTTCCACAGGCACTATTAACATCCAGACTCTTTATCTTGGCTTAAAAAATGGCGTGATTTGACCTCCACCTGCTATTGTGTCCTCATTTCATGTCACTCCTCTCCCTCTACTCCAACGACGTACACCTTCCTTCCTTTGGTGAACATGCCAAGGTTGTAACCAAATAGGGTCTTTGTACTAGTTGGTTGTTCTGCCTGGAATGATTTTAATGTCTGGATTTTCACAGATGGTGTGGCATGCAGTCTTTTAAGAAGGTTCCACCTTCTGCAATTTTCATGTCTCTATGTAATTCCTTCCCCTTGAGTATAGACTGGAATTAGTGACTTGCTTCTAATAAATAGAATATAGCAAAAAGTGATGAGATGTCTCTCTGAGATTAGGCTACAAAAGTCTGTGACTTTTGTTTTGATAGCTGACTTTGTTGCCTTCTTAGCTTATACACTTTAATGAGGTAAGCTGCTGTGTTACCGAGGCCGGTCTGGCTAGGACCTGAGAGCAGCCTATGACTCACTGCCAGTGAGGAAGTCAGACTCTCAGTCCAACAACTGGTGAATTCTGCTAATGATCACGAGAGCTTGCAAGTGGATCCTTCCCCAGTTGCACCTTGAGACGAGATTTTTGCCCTGGCCAACAACTTGATACTAGTCCTGTCATGAAATGTGAAGCAGAGGGCTCAGTTAGATCGTGCCCAACTTCCTGAACCACGGAAACCGTGAGATAATAAATGTGTGTTGTTTAAGCCACTAAGTTTTGGGGTAATTAATTACTCAGAATAGATAACTCATATAGCTGATATCTTCTTCTCTTGCAGGTATCAATCTAATTATCAAATCATCAGAAATGCTTTCCTTGATGACCCAATCTAATTACTGCCCAACCCTCACTAACAAATCAATTTGCTTTCTTTCTAACGTACTGCTTTCTTATGGCAAAATTGTTAGTTGTCACCAAATATCTGTTCCCTGCTGCTTCCTCGTTAGTAGAATCTCTGGTCACAGGAATGCTCAGAAGAAAAGAAAAACACTATAATTTCCAGTTTGCCTTGCAGTTAGTCACGACCGTGAGATGGGGTTCTAGCTGGTGAGATTAAGTATAGACGGCACGTACAAATTCCAATGTACGTGCTCCTTCTTCCCACCTTTTGCTCCCCTCCTGAGTGCAGATGTGATAGCTTGAGCTCTATGCTGGACCCTGAGGATGAGGGTTACCCCTAGGGGAAGGAGACCAGACAGCTGGAAATAACTGGGCCTCATGTGACTGTAGTCAGCAAACTAGCTTTGAACGACCTATCTAGGCTTTGACATAAGAAAGAAACAAACTCCCTTGTTTAAGCCACCGTTGTTCGGGATCTCTGTTATACCAAGCCAAACCTAACTCCAGGTGGCATATATTTAGTAGATTTTGTTTGCTTATTATTTTGCTTGTGGGCCTTTCTTTTCCTCCTTGACTGGTACATAAACTCCCTCTGCTTAAACGCCATGATGGACAATCAGTACCTTATCTCCATTTTTCATTGGTCCATCTCTTGTGATTAGAACAGTGTTTGCCGTGTAATAGACGTTCAATAAACACTTGTAAAATGAATGTAGTCTATGGACGGTCATTTAGGCTGATTTAAAGTTTTTGCTATTACAAAGCTCTGGCAATAAAAACCTTTGTGCAATGATGAGTATTTGTTCTAAGAGGGATACCAAGAGCTAGGATTGCTGGATGGAAGAATATGTACATTTATATCTAATAGTAACTGCCAAGTTGCCTTCCAAAAAATCTCTACCAATTTATACTTTCATCCACAGTTTATCCTAGGAACTGTTTTCCTATTCTCTTGCCAAGAGCAGATACCACAAATCATTTTTGGTTTTGCCAATCTGACGAGTGAAATAGATCTCCGTGTGATTTGTATTTCCCTATGAAAAGATTACTTTTCTGCAAGTCTACTCAGATGCTTAATAAATAACGTGCACTGAGATTCTCCGGAAAGGATACACAATATGGAGTGCTTCCCAAACTAACCATGGGATCCCTTTATCTTTCTTAAAGCTTCTCAAGGCACAAGAATTCATACTAACACTCACTGGGAAATGTTAGCCTGGACTAGAGTGGTGGCTGGGCTGGAGTATACAGTTTCTTTAAACTTCCTGGAAGCCACGGTGAGTGTTTAGGGACTTTCTATCAAAAGAATTCACTGAGAAAGGAGACAGTAGTAAGGGTAAATTATCTTTACATTTGAATTTAGTCGGAATGACCTTGAGTTCATAACTAAGCAATTACATTAGGCAGTGTGCCTCTTGCTTAAGATAATGGACTTCTCTGAGGAAGAGAACACTCTTCTCATCATGAAGGCCAAGAGGAAACCTTAGTCCTGTTTACTTTGCGCACTATTAGAGTTCCAGGTAGGGTGGCCAACTCCCGTGGTTTATCCTGGAGTGAGGGACTTTCTGGGACCTTGCACTTTCAGTGCTAAAACTAGAAAAGTCCTGGGCTAACCTGGATGAATTGGTCACCCTAGTTAGGCTTCATTTCCCTGGGCTGGTCACTCCTTGTAAAGTCGTGCCTTTAGAAGAGTATTGGCTGCACAAACATGTCACATCTTCACACGCAAACTTTTTGACTTTCATGCTGCTTGTGTCAGAACGTTGCTGTTCCAGTTATCTATTCTTGCATTACAAACTAGCCCAAAACTTTGTGGCTTAAAACAGTAACAATTTTATATTGTCTTACGATTTTTGTGGGTCAGGAATTGGGTAGGGCTTAACTGGGTGATTATTCTTTTCCAGATTGTGTTAGTTCATATCTTCTAAGAAGCGGATGTCAAAATGAGTTTAGACACTCATGGGAATTACAGGGAAAAATGCCTGTGAAGGATGAAGGGGAGGGAGCAGGAGTAGGCAGGAAAAGCCTCAGACTGGGATGCAGGTCTGACACCTGTGAAAGAGAGTGGGGAGGAACGAGGATTGGGTAGGAAGACCCTTAGACTGCAGTGTTGGTCTAAGAATGGTTGGTCTAAGGGCAGGCTGAAAATTACCTGTTCAAAGAATCATACGTCCTACAGCAATGGGCTTCCATTTGTAGCTTCACTGTGCTCAGTCACTGGTTGGGAGGAGTCCAGGAGAAGTGTGGCCTTGGCACAAATGCTGTAGTGGATCAGAAAGGGTGGCTGTCAGTCATATACACTCCCTGCAGCCAATTGTCTTGAAGATCTGGGCAGTGCACTTTCATAGCTGTCACACATATGATGCTGAGGTATTCAACAGGTGGATGGGTTGATCTTAATCATCCAAGAGCTTTGTACACATGTCTGGTGGCTTGAGGGGGGTGTCTGGACTGTCCACCAGAGCACCTTTCCAGAATGGTGGCCTCTAGGTAGTCTGACTTCTTATGCAGTGGCTCAGGAAGTGTTCCTGTGAACAAGGCAGAGCTGCATGGCCTTTTATGAGGTAGCATTTGAAGATACGTAGAGTCACTTATGCCATACTCTATTGGTTTAAATAGTCACAAGTCTGCCTACGTTCAAGGGGAGAGGACATAGACCCCACTTCTCGCGGGAGGACTATCAAAGCATTTGCAGCCATGTTTTAAAACAGCCATATGGCCTATGTTCTTTTATCTTTCAGCTGGCGCACCCTCCACCCATTCTTATTATCTCTATGAGGGAATTAATTTAACTGTTAAAGGAACCCATTCTTTGAAATCAGATAGACATGAAATTGAATCCAAGTTCTATGACCTTAGGCTAGTTTCCCGTCATTTTGTCACGAACTCTCAAATAAAATGGAAATAACAATAATATTTAGCTCACAAAGTTATTGTGAAGACTAAATGGGATAATGCATGCCAGGTTCCTGGCACATAGTAAGCACTCAATAAATGTTTGCTATCACTCGTGTATTTTTCCCATTATTTCACTGTAGCATGGCCAATCCCATCGTTTTGGGACAGATAATTTTGAGTCTTTCCTGCTGCCAGAGGACTATCTTTGGGATTGAATTCATTTATTGCACCATAGTGACAAAGACTTTTAGATTTAGAAGGGACACATAACCATCAAAGTTAATATTCAACAAACATTTATTGTGCAGCTTTTCTGGACTTGGCTTAGGAGTTAGATCAAGACTCCAAATGGAAGAGAAAATAAGTTACAAAGATAGGCATTTTGCTTTTGTAGTGCTGTAAATGGTCTTCAAGTTCTTAGCGGCACGGCCCCACCTCTCCTCTCCTCCCAGCCCTTAGCACCAATTGTCCGCAGTAGGCTGACAGTGCTTCCCATGAGCAGGTGTGCCAGGATGTTTGACAATGGCCACTTTGTGGATGTCCACTGATCACAGATGGGGGCCAGGAGCGCCGAGCATTGAGCCCATGGCAGCTGAGCGCCTCAGACAGGGAGTTGCGCCAGCTTGCACAGACAGAGGTCTGGCTGGGCTCTGCAACCAGATGGCTGGCCGCCGGCCCAGCTGGTTTTTTTCTCCCTCTAATTTCTGGGCTGAGCGGTGACCTGGGGACTGTAAATTTTGAGCCTTGTTGATAAGTTCTGAAAAGTACTGTGTAAATACATCTTATGAAATGTATTGCTCTCTTAAGTCCCAGACACAGTGATGAGTGCTTTATAATATTATCTTATTTAACTCTCACAACAAATTGCGAGGTTGGAAGTATTATTCTATCTACTTTACAGATGAGGAAACAGGTTCGAGGACATGAAGGGAAAAATTAGAAAATCGGGTTTGAACATTTTAAATGGACCAATGGCAACATTGTGAATATTTTCTTTCTTAATAAAATATAATTCAGTGAGTGGTTTTTTGTCCTTTAGGGTTTAGTTAGTAAAGAAAAGTATATAGTAGAAATCTGATCTAACACAGTTGGCACTGATATTTGATCACTAATGAAAATATCATTTAACATGTGGGATCATACAATAGATACACATGTAAACATTTTTAATATAAATGTTCTTTTATTCATCAATCACTTGATGCAAAGCCAAGGCTTTTTGTTTATTGAGTACAGGTTCACTGATAGAAGTTCCTCACTGAGGAACCACAAGAGGAAGAAGTTCCTCTTTTATTCATTAAAAAAATTCTCACGGTGCATCATCTAAGATTTCCAGCTTTAGTTTCCTTACAGAGTGAGGTCTTTTATGTTTTTATGATGATTTTCCCCAATTATTTAAAACTATTATATACCTAATTCTACAATAATTTTTGAGCAACATGCCATTTCTGACTTATTCCAAAGAACATACATATTACTAAATACGTAATATTTAAATATGTAAATAGTTTCTAAATATTTAAGTAAACCTTAAAGCTTAACATTCACATGGAATAAATGATTTTGGGAACAAATGCAGCCGACTTAGCAAGCATGTAACTCATCTGGGGGAACAGGAGTGCACAGGAGTCACCAGTGTCCTGGAAGGTAGTCAGAGGAAGGGCGGGTGGTGGCTTATCTGCAACATTCATTAAATGAAGGAGGTGGGTCCAGAGAGGGTCTATATATGGCTACTTTTTACTTATCTTTAAGATCACCTTTCCTTCTACTGACATCAGCACCACTTGATACACTGTTTCTGTTTTTTCTTCACCCTTACATTCTTAGGATACCCCTTTGCTAATGATTCCCATGTCCCATTGGCTTGCAGCAATGAGTGGAACTTCTTTTGTAACTGGGAACAAACCACAAAATGAACTTCTTGTCCAAAAAAAAAATCGTTAAACACCAAAGAAGATGCCACACATGTGGCTTGATTTCTTTGGAAATTATTCGAAAATGTTAAGGTGTGATTTCTTTACATAAAGGCTGTTCAGTACAACTTTTTGTGATAATAGAAATGTTCGTTATAGGTCATTTTTTTCTGTTGGGTTGTTTTTCTCTTATTGATTTGTATGATTGCTTTATATATTCTAAGCTATACTGTCCAATACATTGTCAATACGTGTGGCCACCGAACGCTTTAAATATGGCTATTACAAATGAGGAGCTGAATTTTTCATTTCATTTCATTTTAATTAATTTAAATAAATATTTCAATAGCCACACCTGGCTTGTGGCTATCATATTGACCAGCACAGAGCTATAGCTATTACTCTAGCATTTACTCAAACACAGGGCTAACTTATATGACTTGCTCCGAAAATAATTGAAAAGATTGTAAGGGTAAATTATAAGAATGCTTCAGTGTTACCCTAGGCGATTTCCTCGTGGTTTGATTAAAAGAGACGGTGTGAGGTAAGTACATGTCTGCACCGAAAATATACACTAAGTGTTTAATAAACTATTCTCCACATCTCTAGATAATTTTTTCTTTTGGCTTAGTTAGTTTGAACCTCATTTATGAGTGTGCGAAGAAAGAGGGCAAATGCTTGCCATCAGGATATAAACTAATTCTTGTGAGGAATGACATACAAATCTATATAAATGTACCTATTCTTACCAACGTTCATGAAATGAGCTTATGATAAGACAGAAATATGCAAAATAATGCAAATGAGAAAGCAGATCAGCCAGTGATCACTCTCCAAGTACAATGATTAGCACAAAGTTACCTGGATTTGGGAAAGTTACTCAAATCACATCTACTAATAATTTATGAGTCTACCAGGTCAGCATCCCCGGCGTGTGCAGGAATTAGAACCCTCACTAGCCTATGAACTGCATCACTCCAACTTGGAAATCATGTTTTATAGACCACTGCATATCCTAATTTATATCAGCATCTTCCAATCAGCAGAAGTTCAATGGACTGAAAGTTTTGAGACAGAAATAACCTATTGATATTTGTAACTTCAAAAGGGGATATAAGATTGGGGCTGGCCCATGGTGTAGCGGTTAAGTGCGCGTGCTCAGCTGCTGGCGGCCTGGGTTCAGATCCTGGGCGTGCACCAACGGTCCGTTTGTCAGGCCATGCTGTGGCGGCGTCCCATATAAAGTGGAGGAAGATAGGCACAGATGTTAGCCGAGGGGAAAAAAGAGGAGGATTAGCATGGATGTTAGCTCAGGGCTGATCTTCCTCACACACACAAAAAAAGGGATATAAGATCAAGCAGAATATAATCAAAACACTGTTTAAACTATTTTCCTGTCACTCTGGTATTTTAGTGTTTTGGAGGGCATTTAACGTGTCTACTTTTAACTAAAATATTTTAAATATATGTCAACTGTGAAATATATTTCACAACATGTTTTAGCTATGTTTCCTCCTAGTTTTTAATGAATACAATTTTTCAGCCTTAATTGATTTTAATTATATTAAGGAACAACCCCAGACACTATTTGAGTGTTTGGGAGGGATGGTATAAGGTGACTAACGGGAGTTAGGAGAACCCTTTACTAAACCATAAGATTATATGTTGTCAACACTATTCAGTTGCTAGGGGAGTGGGGGTATGATTCTAATGAATACAAAGATTAAATATTAATGTTTAAAGCTATCATACAGTGGACATTTTACAATATTGTGCAGCCTTGCATCTTGTGAAAAATCCTTAGTGGAGGATTACACATTGGAATTCTTTTTTTTAATCTTCCTGTCCTTCTGTTGACTGGCTACTCAATTTGATGGATTTTATTCAGTTATGTTCAGCCAATTAATATCACACAAGAGAATAAACCACTTCAATTCAGTATCTTCTCTCTTATGGAAACTTCACAGAATAAATGTGCTTCATTGAAAAGGCAGGAATAGGAATTTCTGCACGAGAGCAGAACTGGACTGCACATTAAAGTGAAATGAAATAAAATGCTTTACCAGGGAAACACTGAGTATCGTGGTCTGTGAGGCTGATGAACGTGCTGAAATGGAATTGTGATTTAGATTTGTGAATCAACAGTTCCCAGAGGAAGTGGCTTGTAGGGGAGACACTTTCCTCAAAAGACATCAACAAGTGTTTGGATTAATCTGCCTTCACAGGTTCTTACCACTAACCACTCTTCGCTGCAGTAGAGAACAGTGGACCTTTGCCAAGCATTTGTGTCGCTGTCTTACTCTCTCACCCTTTTTATGCAAAGTAAAATGAAGCAGTTTCCATTTTATAGGGATTCCTAGCCATCCAGTAATTGAGGAACTAAAAACAAAGCTCATATAATTGGTTTAATATTTTAAAGAGAGCATCTTTAAGATGCTTGAAGTCTTTATCAATAAACTCTAGCAATCTTTCAGCAGAATCTTTTAAACTTAAATTATATTGTTGAAATACCCATTTCACAGATTGCAAATGTCTCATGGTTGGGCAAAGAGGTATTATAAATACCAGGTTATCTTAAATATATTTTTCTTGGCCTTTATTACAAGGCTTATTCATAAATATATAAATAAGACTATTATAGATATTTCTAGATGAACAAAAGTTTTCAACGTCTTTTCAGCCAACAGTTTTGCTGAATTGTAATCATCAATGTACAGTACAATTCTACAGTTATATAAAAATTCATTAGAATTGCACAGAAACTTCTAAACTATCTGAATCAAATTTCAACTCTTCCTCAAAGTCAATGTCAGAAAATACTGCCAATGGAGAGTGAAATGACCAATGAATAAATGGCAAGAAAAATGAAATGGGGAAAAGGCCAAACCTGGATTTTTAACACATCCTATAATGAGCCAATGATAAATCTAGAATTAACTTGATATTTTATCCTGGTAAATAAGGCACATACCATGTTAAAAGAAATAATACACAAAATGAAATAAAGCAATGAACAAAAATCTCATGATATTATTTTCCAGAATGCCTTGGCTGCAAGTAATAGAAAAACCACGACTCAAATGGTGTAAACAATAAAAGGATGTGTTATCTTTAAATTCTATACTTACTCAGGTAGGGCAATTCCAGGCATAGTGTTCCATCTTTTTTTCTTTGAATTTTTCTTAATTCTGTCCTCCTTCCTGTTCTGACTTCATCGTCAGGTTAATAGCAAGATGACCATACCATTTCACTCACAGGGAGAATACCATCAAGAGCAGGACGAGCTGTGCTTTTTCTTTTTGGTAGTGGGAAAACAACATGCAAGAGCCCTCCAGTGGCCTTTCTCATCTACCTCATTGGCCAGAACAGGCCACATGCTCGCTCTTGAATCAATCATTGACAGGAGAATTTGGGTTACAATGATTGGTTTAAACAATTCCGGAGCGATTCTTGACCCGAAGATATTGCCATACTCACATGGAGAAGGAAGATGTATAGGAAGAGAGTAGACATGAGAAAAAAGAATAATTATTTGAAGGAGGAAATATTGGGGGAGGATTGGGCTTTTAAGTAGGCAATAACAGTGTTTGACATACTATTTTATTATCATCCTTCTTCACAACCTGGGTTTGCATGGACAGATACTGATTACTCCAAGGGGAAAGCAATATAAATCTTCCATACTCTTGCAATGACTTAATTGCAGTATTTCCAATATACTTTTCCAGTGTGAAGTCTTTTCTTTTTTATGTGCCAGGGAAAATTTAAGTGATTGCGTTATGGTAGACTCCAGTTCACAGAAACCAAAGTTCAAGAGTACATTTTTGCCAAAAAATGCTAACCATCATCTGAGCTTTCAGCGAGTCCTGCTTTTTTTGCTGGTCTTGCCTTGATGTTGATGTTGATGGCTGCTGACTGATCAGGGCGGTGGTTGCTGAAGGTTAGGGAGGCTGTGGCAATTTCTTAAAATAAGACAACAGTGAAGTTTGCCACATCGATTGACTCTTCCTTTCATGAACAGTTTCTCTGTAGCATGCAATGCTGTTTGATAGCATTTTACCCACAATAGAACTTCTTTTAAAATTGGAGTCAGTCCTCTGAAATCCTGCCATTTGCTTTATCAACTAAGTTTACGTACTATTCTAAATTCTGTGTTGTCATTTCAACAATCTTCACAGCATCTTTAGCAGAAGTAGATCCCATCTCAAGAAACCACTTTCCTTGCTCATCCATAAGAAGCAACTCCTCATCTGTTAGTTTTATCATGAGATTGCAGCAATCAGTCACATCTTTAGGCTCCACTTATAATTCTAGTTCACTTGCTATTTCCACCACATCTGCAGTTACCTCCTCCACTGAAGTCTTGAACATCTCATAGTCATCCACAAGGGTTGGAATGAACTCCTTCCAAACTCCTGTTAAGGTTGATATTTTGAGCCATTCCCATGAATCACGAATGTTCTTAATGGCATCTAGAATAACGAATCCTTTCCAGAAGTTTTTCAATTGATTTTTCCCAGATCCATCAGAGGAATCACTGTCTATGGCACCTATAGCCTTGCAAAATGTATTTCTTAAATAATAAGACTGGAAGGTCAAAATTACTCTTTGATCCATGGGCTGCAGAATGGATGATGTGTTAGCAGGCATGAAAACAACATTAATCTCATTGTACATCTCCATCAGAGCTCTTGGGTGACCAGGTATGTTGTCAATGAACAGTAATATTTGGAAAGCAATCCGTTTTTCTGAGCAGTAGGTCTCCACAGTGGGCTTAAAATATTTAGTAAACCATGTTGTAAACAGATGTACTGTCATCCAGGCTTTGTTGTTCCATTTATAGAGCACAGGCAGAGTAGATTTAGCATAATTCTTAAGAGCCTTAGGATTTTCAGAAGGGTAAATGAGCATTGGCTTAAATTTAAAGTTACCAGCTGTGTTAGCCCTTAACAAGAGAGTCAGCCTGTCCTTTGAAGATTTGAAGCCAGGCATTGACTTCTCCTCTCTAGCTATGACAGTCCTAGATAGTATCTTCTTCCAACATAAGGATGTTTTGTCTACTTTGAAAATCTGTTGTTTAGTGTGGCCTCCTTTATTGAGTATCCTAGCTAGACCTTCTGGATAACTTGCTGCAGCTTTAACTTTGGCACTTGCTGCTTCACCTTGCACTTTTATGTTATGGAGATGGCTTCTTTCCTTAAAACTCATGAACCAACCTCTACTAGCTTCAAACTTTTCTTCTGAAGCTTCCTCACTTCCCTTAGGCTTCATAGAATTGAAGAGAGTTAGGGTATTGCTCTGGATTAGGCTTTGGCTTAAGGGAATGTTGTGGCTGATTTGATCTTCTATCCAGACCACTAAAACTTTCTCCTCATCTGCAATAAGGTTGTTTCACTTTCTTATCATTTGTGTGTTCACTGGAATAGACTTTTAATTTCCTTCAAGAACTTTTCCTTTGCGTTCACAACTTGGCTAACTGTTTGGCGCATGAGGTCTAGCTTTCAGCCAATTTCCGTTTTTGACATGTCTTCCTCACTAAGCTTAATCATTTCTAGCTTTTGATTTAAAGTGAGAAATGTGTGACTCTTCCTTTCACTTGAATACTTAGAGGCCATTGTAGGGTTATTAATTGGCCTAATTTTAATATTCTTGTGTCTCAGGGAATAGGAAGGCTTGAGGAGAGGGAGAGAAATGGAAGAACAGCTGGTTGGTGGAGCAGTCAGAACACATACAATATTTATCGATTAAGTCTGCCATCTTACGTGGGAGTGGTTCATTGCGCCCCCAAACAATTTCAGTAGTAACATCAAAGATCAGCGATCACAGATCACCATAACAAATGTAATAATAACTAAAAAGTTAGAAATATTCTGAGAATTACCAAAATGTGACACAGAGACACAAAGTGAGTAAATGCCGTTGGAAAAATGGCACCAATAGACTTGCTCAATGCAGGGTTGCCAAAAATCTTCAACTTACAAAAAATGCAATATTTGTGAAGAACAATAAAGTGAAGCACAATAAAATGTGGTATGTCTGTAATTTATAAACCTAGAATTAAAATTACTGAATTGGAGTGTATACAGATTATCAGTTTTTCTACGTTACAACCAAATTTCTTAACATAAGAAAATTGACGTGAATCAATTTATATTTCTACCACTGGAGAATAGGACTTCCTATTTCTCACTATGCTCGCCAAACACTTAATATTGTATGATTGTTTAATATTCTAATGTTCTCATTAATGCTTTTACATACATTTCTCTGATTGCAGTGCTGCTCAACATCTTATGTGTTTATTGGAATCTTTTCAGTTCTTATCATGTCCCATACAGTCTGTTGTTTATGAAGGTCCTTTTGAATCAGAGAATTTATGGATTTAATGGTAGTCTGGTTCAATCTCCAGTACAGAGTGGAATCTGTTTTATATAACTGCAGGAGGACCATCAGCCACCATCTATTTAAATTCTTCCAATTAAATAATTTTTACTAGCACCCCCTGAATATTTTTTAATATTGAATAATTCTTAGCTCTAACAAATAGTCCTGTAAAGTGTTTCTTTCTGTTCAGTAATTCCCAATGTTTAAAATCCCTATATTCATTTCTATAATCACATGCTGGTAAGCCTTTTCAAGCAATTTGTTTTCTTCTTATAGTTTGAATATGTTTTTTAGTATGCTTTGAATTTGTATATCTAATGTTTCTATTCTAAATTTGATGCCACCAAAGACTCATGTATAGAAAGTTTCCATTTGTCCAAAAGCAGGATTGCTACAGAGATGTCTTCTTTTCGTCTTTATTATATTTTAGTTACTTTTGTTATAACTTCCGAATAACACATTAAAGAAAAAAACTATTTGGTGCTTAATTGCAATCGGACCGCACACATACACATACATGTTGGCATATTGGTTGGGACAACTTTTAGTTATATATAACAAAGCCCACTTAAACTAGTTTAAAGAAAATGAGGGAAATATGGTAATCATTTTATGTTTCCCATTGACAAATATAATGACAGAAATGCATTAGAAATGTTGAAATAAAGGATTCAAATACTGAAAGGAAACTCATTCTGTCTTTGTATCTGCTCTTTTTCTTGAATCTACTTCATTTTTCTTCCTGCTAACACACTGGCATTCTGTATTTCCCAGGCCACATGTTGGAAACACAGCTTCTATGACAATCTGTTTTCCTGTTGCTGGTCCAACCCTTGGAGAGAAACTGAACTGACTCTTTCCATCTTTCACCTCTCAGAGAAGAGATTTCATGAGCTCATGTTGGGTTAGCTGCCCACTTCAAGTCAATAGACTGTATTCAATATCGTAGAGATGTATAATATAGAAATGACTGCTTTCGCTGTACCAAGGTGATTTGAGGGGTACGAGTCACAGAAACTATGGAGGGAACTGTTTCTAAACATAAGATTGGGTTTGTTAATTAAAATAATAGATGCTTACCATAACTGATGAACATTGGGTAATATTTTATTAAACACCTAATTTGCACCCAGCAGTGAGCTTGACTTTTGGGTAAGAGGACTGAAATTTGAGGCTATTTATACTTCCAGCAGTTGGAATGAAAGTATCATGTAGTATCTATTATGTGCTAGGCAATATGGCAGACTCTCTACATGTTACCTTATTTAATACAACAATCCTACAAGGTTAGCACTATTTTACTCTGTGGCAGCTGTGAAAGTGCACTGTTCAGATCACCCTTCAAGAGAACCAGTTACAGGGAGCATTGTTGATTGATAGCTTCTAGTTGTCACCTCTTTGAATTTGCCCCTGTGTTCACACCAGGCTGTGTTTCCCTGGACTGCTTGCTCCCAGCCAAGGACTAAGCCCAGCAGGGACACTGGAAATGGGCCAGTCCTGCCCTCTGCAGGATTGTTCTAGTGGGCAAGTTTGGCTTGGGGATCCTCTGTCAGCCATAAGAATTTTTTAGTACTGTGCTGTGGTCTAAGGCTCTTCATATCCAATTCCCTTCCCTTTCTCCTTTCACAGATGCCAGATCTCCTTTGCAGTCTGTAGTTCTGTCTACTTTTGCTCCATCTCCCTTTATCCTTCACAATTGTTTTCCCCAATAAATCCCTTGCATATTTAACACTCTCTTGGTGTTTGTTTCTTAGAAGAACTGATATATCCACATTTTACAGATTAGAAAATCAATTCATAGAGAGGCTAAATATCTTTTCCAAGGTCACATACATATTGCTAGCAAAAGGAAAGTGTCAGAATCAAGCATAGATCTTTCTGACATGAGAGCCCATATTCTTTCCATGGCATCATATGCTTTCCACTATACACTTCAAGTTTTATAAGACTGTACTCATTAACTTAGTGAGACATTCAAAATAATGTATGGCATGTACAAAACAATGTGTAACTTAGTACTCTCCTGATTTTTGCCTTTGTTCTTGTATTGTGAGAAATTTGAAAAGCAGCTCAGCATGGCAACTTCTAGAGAACCTGTGTGATAGATTGTGAAATAGCCATACATTCTTCCTTTCCTGCCTCCACAGCTTTGCAATCTCACATAGCACATCTTCTCATTAAGGAGTGGAGCTATTTTCCACCCCTTGAATCAAGATTGGCCTTGTGACTTTCACTGGGCAATGAGACAGTATACACGATGCCATCAGAGGCTTTAAAAGGCACTTGTACATTGGGGATTACCTTTTGTTGGCTCTGGAAACCTTTCTACCACCATGGGGTCAAGTTCAGGCTAGCCTTTTAGAGGATGAAAGAACATATGCAATAGAACAAAGCTGTTAATGCTAAGGACCTCCCCTAGAACAGTACCTCTCCTAGACCAAACTGTCCCCAGCTTACCTGGCAGCTCAATACAGATGCCTGTGTAAGAATAGTTGAGACCAGCAGAAAACCTACCCATCTGAGCCCAGCCCAAATGGCTGACTCACAGAATTGGGAGCTAAGGAAATGGTGTTGTTTTAAGCCACTAAATTTTGGAGTGGTTTGTTATATAGCAAAATTTAATTATTACCCAGCCATAGCTGCAGAAGAGAAAACATTTGTAGTGGGCACTCTTGGTTATCTATTCAATGGCTATTCATTCTCTCTTTCTTGTTATCACTACATCAATGGTCTTCGGGAATTGGGGACACATAAGCATCATAAGCCCAGCTGGGTAAATGTTGATTAGTATAAGCCAATCACAATAACATCATTTATTTTGCTAGTGACTGGGCAGCAGACATAATGCTGACAAGTGAGTCATCTGGGAATTCTACTGGAGATACTTTTCTGGGTACAAGACAAAAACATGCCACATCCTGCCTTTGGATATTGTTGTGTGATAATGTGATGCTTGGAGCTCTGGCAGCTACCTTGAGGGCACGAAGTAAAAGTCAAGAGAATCATGGAGAAGTTGACATGGATAACATCACTGAGCCACAGAATTAGCAAACCCTCAAACCACCTACTCAAGACTTCCTGCTATATGAAATAATGTATTTCCTACTACGTAAGACGTAAGAGTTAGATTTTTCTATAACTTGTAGCTGATGGCATCTTATTTGATACAGCAGTTAAATTTAAGCTACTTAGAAATTCAATACAAACTTTTGAAATGAGCACATAAATATTCATGCCAGGAGATAAAGTCTAACCACTAATAAACTTCACCTTTCATATTTTCTATTCCCTTCTTTCCTCCCCTTCCCCAAACCTACACAGAGCTGTATAAAAATACCAAGCAAGAAAAGCTGTGCTTTGGTTTCACACCAAGGTAATGTTCTCCAATATTTCCAAGTATCGCTGTGTATTTCCATTTTAAAAACACAGCTGATTCCTTTAAAACGAATGTATTGAAGCTGGAAGTTTATAGGCCACAAAATCAAATTACTAGAAGAGAGCCTAACGTAATATATTTGATCTTTGAGAGGATGATCTGAACCTTTCAGAGAAGGTCAGAAACCATGGACTAAAAATACCATTTTCAAAATTGCTTATGAGGTTAGCCTTCTAGGTAGGGAATTAAAATGTGTCTTTTATTTCTAGTGTAAAGCTCCATCCACTAGAATGCACTGTTGCCTCATAGCTCTTCAACAAAATCTGTTGTTTTCAAAGTGTATTCATAAATTGTCCCTGCCAAATCCAGAGCGTCTCATCTCACTTTCTCAAAGCAAGCATGCATGTTGCTGTTTCCCTATTTCAGTGCAACCCAGAAAGTGTCTTGCTATAAGATGGAGAAGAAAGATGTCGGAAAGCAGCTGACATGAGAATAAATTTGATTACTGGCAACATCCTAATGTCTGATGAAAGCACTACAGTTGAGGCCTGCCAATTATTCACATCTCCAAAGGAGAAATGATTTCCAAAATGGCATCCATCCGCCTAGGCATCCAGGGTGTTGCAGCAATGTTTCTAGATTGTAAATTTGAAAGGTGACAGTCTGAAAGCGACGTTAATGGAGATTTGTGCTCTGGCAAACATTGACAGGAAGCATTTAGACACACTAAGATTCCTCCCTGGGAATGATAGGGTCAATCGTGGATTCCTCAGGTAATCTCATTTGGCACTGGAGATGCAGGCAGTGGGAGAGGATGCTGACTCAGAAGGGAGACAGTTTATCAATCCTTCAGCAAATGATCATTCAGTACCTGCAGTATGCCAGCACAGTCAGGTCTGAATCTTTATGATCAGAACTTCTGCCAAAGATAAGTGGGTCATGGAGGGCAAAGGCGTTGACGAGGATAGACTGTGGTCTCTTCCACACAACCACTGGTACGCATGGTGTCACCAAATACACTTAAGGACGTGGACTTAAGTTTGTATATGCTTTTTTTTTTTTTAATTTAGTAAATTAAATTAAATCTAGGTGCTGCTGTGCAATGATGAAAAAGCTAACATGATCTCAACACTCAGAAAATTAGAAAATCTTAGAAACACCCTTTATGACCAAATCACAGACCATATTGGTCCTACTCTCTGTAATGTTCTCAACAGTTAATACGTTTTACCATCCGCTTCCCTTCCACTCTGTTTTTCCAGCCACATCTCCCAGGACTAAATAAATTTATGCCACATTTTTCAGCTTTATGCCTCACTACTTAAACCCACACGCACAGAGATACCCATACCCCTCTCATCCAAGCTTCTTCCTTAACTCCTGCAATTTGCTGTTTTCCTGCTGTTCTCTCAGCTTGGAATAAATTTCTCTTCTTCTCCCCTGCCTACTTATACTTATTAATCTTTTTATTTCCATAATAAACTTGACTTCATCTGCAAAGCCTAGATTTATTTCTCTGAATTTATTTTATTTCCTGGGATTTAGTAAGATACATATTGACATAGACCTTTTATCTGGAACAAAATAAATGCTCAACAAACATTAGCTATTTCTGGTTTGTTTTTTCTTTTATGTTTTGTATCATGCACCCTTAGTTACACAGTTCTTCTACATATTGTGGCAGGTTGTCTGCAAAGATGGCTGCCAACACTTCTCATCCCTGAATGAATGCCTGGCTGCTCCTTCCATCAAGTGGTGAGTTCTATTTCCCCTCCCCTTAAGTCCTTCCTGGTCCCAGGACTTGCCTTGACCAATAGAATGTGGCTGCAGTCATGCTGTGAGACTTCCAGGCCTAGGCTGGAAGCTTTGACTTTTACACTTTTGGGATCCAGCTACCATTTGAAAGGCTTGAAGAGTTATTAAAGACAAGGAGAGAGAGAGAGAGAGAGAGAGAGAGAGAGAGAAACAGTCAGCACCAGCCACTCCAGCCACTCCAGCTGAGATACCCGACATGTGAGTGAACCACCTTAGATGTTCCAGCCCCAGCCAAGCTTTCAGCTAAATGCAGCTGCATAAGTAACCCATGTCAACTCTATCTCTGCAGAAAGGATCCATCCCCAACCATTCTGGCACAAATTGTGGACTTGTGAGCCAATACATGGTAATTGCTTTTTAAAACTCTACTAAGCTCTGGGGTGGCTACATACACAGCAATAGATAACTAAGATATCTACAATGTACAACATGTAAACATTTTGAAGGAGAGCAGCATGCCTTACCCATTATTAAAACCCCTAATGCCTAGATCAACATCATGCCAACAGCAGTCATTAAGTTAACATCTCGAAATGAACCAAAAATGCTGATTGGCTACCTACAGCTCCAGCTCACCGTGTCAAGTTGAGGTGATCTCTTTAAACTTGAATGATTGCACTGCAGATATTGTTGGCAGTTCTGCTTAGCTGGCATTTCACATTGTACATGGTTGAAATGTGCTCTGAAATGCATATTTTCTAACCTGATTTCAGGCCCTGTGTTCATCATTCTGTCTCAAGGGTGTTCTGCTGGACACCTCCTTTTTGCTGATCCAAAAATGTGGCCTCATCTACCACAGTCTTTTAAGTTTCAAAGGAAATCTGAAATTATCTGTGGCTATGGACAAATACTCTTTCAACAGTTAGAAAACAAAGAGATGTGGAAATCACTTTCCCTACGTATTCTCTGCCTACATGACGTTATAAATTCCAGCCTTGGTGGCATTAACTATTTCCAACAGATGCTGAGTTTTCTTCTAGATTTATGATCTCTTCCTGGGCACTCTCAGGTTTCCTTGACCTCCACAATGTTGTGAAATTTCAAAAGGTTAAAACTGGTCTTTCATTGGTTTGGTATTCCTTTCCTTTAGCATCTATACCTCCTGTGAAAATATCCCTCACATTTATCCTCCAGCGAATCTTAGGTCTGGATTCAGACCTTGTATCAAAATGTCAGTGGTAGTGGCTAACATTAGCTTTGACACAAGCTATCCACTTTGCTCAAGTAAAATGTGACATCATGATTAGATTTTAATATGGAAGAGATCATTTTTCCATCAAGATAATACCATTTATGGAATTTGGCTTTCCAATGCACTAGACTAAACTCCCATTTCCGATGTCCATTTTGTTGAGGCTGTAAAAGACACATCCACCATTGGCTTCTTTGCAACAATTTTCTTTTATTTTTATTCTGTTACTAAAGTCACACTATATCGCTTTCCTTTAAAGCACCTTTTTTGGACTGGGACCTAACACGAAATACACCAGTTGAGTCAGGTATCAAAAAATAAAAGTCCATTTCAACTGCTTTAAGTTGCCAACAACCCTAAAGCATCTGCTGCTTGCAACACTGCAAACTTGACCTTTTTCTAGAAGATCAAGGTTCTGAATTAGTATTTGTATATGAACAAAATATGCAGCCTAAAATATTTTTATTTATGACTATGTCCAGTGATCTGCTCATCATTAGGGAGGATTTTACCAAAAACCATCTTCAAATTTGCTCATTTAAATCCAACTTGCACACTAAGACTTACATATTTGAAGCAAGTAAAAAGCAATCATGATGCTATGTAATCAAACATTAGAAACTGCAGTTTTGATGTGTGCCAGCATTCAGTAACTTCAAGTTTTTGATATCTGTATTAAAAACCCATTTCCCTTTTCTATTACTTTTCCTGTCGTCAGATGTTGGTGCTCCTTTAGTCGTTACCACTTGGTTCAAATGGTGAAATCTGTGCTGGATGTATAATACGAATGGCTTTAGTCAACCCTCAACCCAGAGGACAGGCTTAAAGCAAACTCTTGAAACAACGAGCATCTAGATATACTCAACTGTCATTCTAAAGAGGACTTAATTGCCATTAACACTTCTCATCATCTTTGTGCCTAGATCAATGCCTCAAAAATTTATTTGGGGGCTGGCCCCGTGGCTTAGCGGTTAAGTCCACGCGCTCCGCTGCTGGCGGCCCGGGTTCGGATCCCGGGCGTGCACTGATGCACCGCTTCTCCGGCCATGCTGAGGCCACGTCCCACATACAGCAACTAGAAGGATGTGCAGCTATGATGTACAACTATCTGCTGGGGCTTTGGAGGATAAATAAATAAATAAAATTATAAAAAAAAATTTATTTGGAATGAATGAGATCCTTGGGACTATAACCTTGTTTTAAAACTTTAACTAGAATAGTTTCTTACTTCACTTTATTTAATCTAGAGTCAAGTGATTTTCTCCAGGTGTCTGTGTGTTCCTGATGCTATCAGCTACCTTGTTCCTAAAAGTTTTGTGTGGTCTTACAGGTGTTCCCCACGTAAATTTAAGTAATCTTAAACATAAGTTTAATTCATCTGTTCTGTAATAGTTATCCACAACCTTCAATTTCAGTCTTTTGCAAAATTATTTTTCTTTCTTACATGATAAAAAAACAAAAGCAAGATTATACAACACCCAATAACTCTTCCAAGGTACCACTCTGACCAAAGCATCTTCTGATGGCCAAGAGGTGTGGGTTTGGGAGAAATGAAACACATGTGAAGACTTTTTGAACTTCTGTAGCCTCCATGTGAAGCTGTGGGGTTGTGGCACGATCACCTCGTTTCCCACCGAGAGCAGGCTACCAAGTCCTGGGAGAGATGTGGCTTCAGGATGAGGGCCTCGTGGGTGCTTCCTTGCTGTCTTGCTGTTCACCAGCTTTGGGGCTGGAGCCAGGCACCTAACTTCTCTGGATTTTAGTGTACACTCATGAAACATGAGGAAGATGCGGTTCGATTGTGTTTGAGGCCACTTCCTTCCTCCTCAAATGAAGCTTCCACCCTTAATAGCTGTCTCTGCCCTAGGGCCATACAGAGAGAGGGAAGTGGGGAAGCCAGCACGTTGGTTCTGTGTGGTGGGAGTCCTGTTCCGGGAGGAGGGGGCAGGAAGGAGACAGTTTCTCACTCACATCTCGTTGGTAACCTCCCACGTACACACACACAGAGAAACTGTTCTCTTTCCCTCTAACACTGATCTTTTTCCTCACTCCTCTTTTTTTAATGAGTTTTGTTTAAAATCAAAGTCTTTTTCTTTCTGCTTTGCTCTCAAAGTAGAGGAAAATACACCTTTCCCAATTTCCACTTGTAACCTGCTGAAATAGCATGTACCCACGCTCTAATGACAACTAAACTTCTTTGAGAAAAAGTGAGATCATGTGAACAAAAGGATAGTTTATGGGAATAAACCAAAGAGCTATAGCTTTGCATAATAAGGGGTTCCGAAGAGATTAGAAGGGATTTGGAAGTTTACTTACGTGCTGGCAAATAAGAAAGTGTAGTCTGGGCCACATCCATCCATAACCTTTCTGAGTAGGCAGCGGTCCACATAACCTGCTTCTATGACACAGCTGATTGGAAAAGTGATGTCACTTTTCCCTTTTAAATAGAGTATTTGAATGAGAATCCTGGAGAAAAGTTGACTGAGCTTCTCTGTTACAACTGGAAGGTGATGTTGATGCAGGTCTTAGGGCTGCCATTTTAGGGAATAATAGGCAACGGAAGCAGTCATAAAAAGAGTAGAGTGAGAGGAAGGAAAAAGAAGCGATAGTAAAAATTGAGCAAATGTCTGGAGAAGGACGGACATGCAATATCACTGTGGCAGAAACAGAGGCATGCTGGACCTTAGCGCCGTCTGGGTTTCGCCCTTCATAAGCACGGCTGCTGAGATACCCTTGAGTTCCCATTTACGGACATCCTTTCAAAACCTCCCCTTTTTCCTGTGGTTCTTTGATCAAATCTCTGTTCCTTGAAACCAAAATTATCTGATGGGTGCAGTATTTTGGAAAAAAAAAATAATGAAGTATAAAGAAGAATAATACAAAAGAAAACTCATGAAGTTGATAGGAGAAGCCATCCAGGAAGGAGATAAAAGTATGAATGTATAAGTCAAAAAAAAGAAGAAGGTAGGAAGAACTTGATTTGGAAGCTGAAATTAGCAAAATGGAGTCAAAACAAGGGTTGGACATATTTCAAGGGAAACGAGAAAGGCTGATATGATAGGTCAAGATAATTTAGGATGGAGGGAAAGTATTGTAAAGGGAATGCCAAAGAAGGTCAAGTTTTTATATATCTTCTCTCTGACAGATTCTTCAATTCTAATATATTTATACCTCCTTTCTTCTACAAAAATCATTGAAAAAAGTTGCTTTTCTTTTTTGCAACATGCTTTGTATTAACCTTTCCTCATTAAAATTTGAACTTTTGTTTTATTTGTAAGAGATACTTAAAATGTTATTGCTACAGTGTACACTATTTCCCCTCTTTAATAATTTGCAAATAACATAACTCCTTAGCAATATTTTTATGGAAAGGTCAGAGAGGCCACAAAACACATTTAGCTGACAACACTTGGAGTTTCTGCCTTTGAAAACATGTTCAGCCATTTCCATCTACTTTTTGTTTATTTGGAACTTTATCTTGTGACCTGTAAATGTCACTTTTTATTTATTAATGTATTTGCTTGGCTTTTCCCTAGGTCATAATGAGGACTCACTAAGGCTTACTTACCCTGCTGCTTAATTTTAATTACTAACAGAAATTACTCTGGAATGTTTGAATATGAAAAAAGAATATCTTTATTTGGAGGTTTTGCTTCAGTATAGATCTAAAGGTCTCGGTGCAAGAAGACTGTCTGTTTTGGCAGGGAGATGCTTTAGGGTGCTTTGAAACATATAATCCATCAAGAGAAACCAGCAGCTAGCAGTCCTCGACAATAGCACCATAGGTACAGACTGAGCCAACAGGCTGGGCTAACTCACACACAAGCACTGCCGCTGCCAGGTATATAGATTCTCTTTGCCTTAGTTGCTCTCAGCGGGGTCCAAACCAGAGTTGCCTGCAGAGCTTTTTCAGATTACTTATGCTATAGTCTGTAGGTGTGTGCGTGGGTGCACATTTGTCTTTATACACCCATATACACATATATACATGATACATGCACAGATTTGCTTCGGTGGACAAGAATGTTTCCGTAGACCATAATTGTTCCGGTCAAATGTCTGTTTGCTCTCACATCCGTTCCTCATGATGGAGGGTAGGGGGAGAGGAGAATGCAGGGTATGTCTGCTCAGCCCTTCCCTTCCCGTTTCTTTCTGCAGCAGATCTAGCCACTATAGAACTCCTGCCATAAGAACTCCTGCTCCCCACTGGATGGCTGTTTTCACATGGTCTTAGCTCCAAAGGAACAGCCCTGCCATGTCAGCATGGTGTTTTCTGAGCTGCCTCGCAGAGTGATTTCTGCTTCCTGGATGGCCTCCAGTGACCCACACTTACATCATAAGCTTGTTCATGTCCATACACTCTCGTGTGTGCATACATATTTAACATATTATTATTGTTGCTATTATTATTGTTATTATTATTGCTATTAATATTGTTAATTGCTATATAATTGCAATAGCAAAATACTTTTCTAGTGCTTCCTATGTGCAAGGTACTATTCTAAGCTATTAAATCGTTTAATCCTCACCACAGACCTATGAGGTAAGTTGTAGTATTATCATTTCCTTTTTACAAGGGAAGAACTGAGATCTGGAGTAGTTAAGTGACTTGCCCATGGTCACATAGCTAGGAGGTGCAATCTGAACCTGGAAGTCTGGCTCCGGAGCCCATCCTCTCAATTAGCACACTCACTGCCTTCCCATACATGCACCTACATGCACATGCAGACACATGTCGCCACGCTCCTCCACGTAAAGATATAAACGTAGGTACGCAAATCTAGGTCCTATCACCCACCGAATCAGCATGTAGGGGTGTGGCCCCCAAAAAATAGGATCAGAAAGTCCTCCAGATGATTTAGATTGACAATCCTATTTAGAAACCATTGCTTTAATTGATACCTGCTGTGGCTCTTGTCTAATTGTAAGGCAGAAATGGGAAAACCTTCAGAGAGAGAGAGGTGTTCTTAAACTCATCTCTTTCTTTTTCCCTGTCTTAGCCAGAGGCCACTATGATGTAGAATTATTTTTAATGCCAAAGGGTCTGTCTAGATTCCCTTAGTTCTCCCCATTACGGCCTTTTACTATGGAAAACGCCTTCACATCTTGCATTCTTGCCTCCTCTATTTACCCCAAGGGAGTTTGTTTACAGCACTCCTTGGTAGTTAGGGACTGCAACCTTTTCCTCTCGAAACACTATAAATTAAAAGAACGAAATCTATCTTAATTTAGGGTTGATTAATGGGGATCTGATGCTGCATTTCACGGCCCTTCCTCCTGGACCTCACCCTAATCCTGGCCGGTTCCAATCAAATTTCATCTATAAAAACAGGCAGTCAGCCTGTTTACCAATTTGATAATTTTAAAAATATTCCATTAAAATATTTCTCTTGATTACTGAGTTTTTTGGTGCCTGTTGAAATTTTCCTCCAGAGGCCAGTGCCTCATTTGCCTCATCTGGTCCCAGATTAGTTTCCTAGTAAACTTGTGGTCAAGATGCCTAGTTAACTAGGTCTAACCCACTGTCTACCACAATCATTTGCTCACATAACAGCACATTTTGCATAACTTCTCATAAAATTGTGTTCCAAAAAAGACCTGGTGTGGAAAATTCCAGAGAATAAAGAATAATAGTGCCTATTCATTTTACATTCACAACAACCATATGAAGTAGGTACTTTTATTATGACCTCCACTTAATGGATGAGAAAGATGAAGCAATGGCGATTAAATAATTTGCCCAGGATAAGAGAGTGGGTAAGGAGTAAAGATGAGTTTCAGACTCAGGCAGGCTGACTCAACAGTCCATACCCTAGGCTATTACACTAAGCTGGCTTTGTTTAGGAGGATGCAGAAATGAGAGCCTATGTAGTCGCAGAAGGAGAGAGCAACAGCCATGGGATGTGCGAAGAGTGTTTCCTATGGGCATTCTCGTTTCTAATCTATCCTATGTGAGGCCAGCTACATTCCTGCCCTTAAATTCTATACGATTCCCCTGTATCCTCTTAAGAAATTACCATCATAAATTTTGCTAGCAGAGGTAGATTTCTGCGTGCCACCAAGAGTCTTCAATTAAAGTAAGTTCTGAATTAGGATTGGTTCTTCCAAAACTCTACCTTGATAATACTCATCTCACTCTCTCCGATAACTTCATTAGTTTTCATCATTTCAACAATATTCCATTTTTATTAAATGTTTATAATTTTATTGGTAGGCTGTTTTACAATTATTTTTATTTAAAAAGGTAAATGTTTATATAGGTACACATTTATACTTCTTTTTTCTCAGCTAGACTGTAATTGTGTGGCATTTACATGCTCCCATGGTATCCAGTTGTGTTGTGTGCAGAAGTGTCATACAATAAATATTTTAGAAAGAATAAAATCCATCGAATGACTATTTTTATTTTTACTTAGATACAAGGACAAACAGCATCTCCAACACTTTTAATATGCGACCATATATTTTAAGCATAAAAAAGATGTTCACTTTCTGTGCTGTTAACCCTGAAATAAACAAGCCAGAATTATGAGATGCTGTAATTCCTCAGAGAGCCACCGATGACAACAGAAAACATGAGTGCAAAGCTCAAATGGTTTGTGTGTTCACCAGAAACAATTTGAAATTACGGCTCAGTAATTCAACTTTCTCTGAGATTGTTTTATTTTTAATTTTATATCCTACCTAGATCAGAGTACCAAGCACATAATATACACAGACAAAATCAAACAGGGCCTGGAAAAAAAAAATTTGTAAATCCATATTAACTGAGTAGTATGGGAAATTATTTTATGTTCATAATCTGTGCAATGCCGTGTGCGTCTGCATTGGTTTTGGACGGCATTTCCTGAAGTAGTGCTTTGGGGCAAGTGATGGACATGTACTAAAAATATCAATGCATGTTTCAGAACCCACTTTACGTATTTCTATATCCTCAAGGTTATCCGAGTCCAAACTTAGCAAGTTGAAGCCCATCTGGAAAAAAACACAATTTTAGAAAGAAGTACTCGTAATTCTAATGCAGATCTTAAGAGCTAGAAATCATTGAATGGTCATCTCTGGAAAAAAGAGTTAAAATTACTGCACTGAGTCTGACTTAGAGCCTATGAAGAATTTTATTCTCTCTCTATTGATGCAAAGTCCCAGGGGAAGGCTTAGTTGTCCCTCTCTGATATATATCTGAAGGGTCAGATATATATCCTTATAAAGCCTAGCACACCTCCGTTAAACTTCTGAGCCTCAGTGTCCTCATCTGTAAATTGGCAATGATAAAATCTATTTCAAAAGATTATTGTGAGGATTTAATCAGTTAATTATAAAGGTATATTGACTATGTTATAAATATATAACACTGCTGTTTTTATTATTTGTTATTATTTTACTCTTAGAGTTTATCTCCCTACCATTATTTCAACTAAATCTTTGAAACTATTTTTGTGAAACTCTAATTGAAGTTTACAACATCTTGAGGGTTAACCAAAATATCCTCAGGTTTATTACTTGCTGTATAAGGAGGACTTGGATCAAAAATTAGCCTTTTAAGTTTTGAAGGTACATTTTACTTGCTGTGTGCTACTTTCTGGCTAAGAATGGACTTTGTTCTCCTACATCAGTGTTTGTCATGACCAGGATTTCCTGGGTCATGGTGCAGGTGTGTATCTTGCTGGAAATGCTCCTTCTTTGGCTTGACTACTGCAGCCCTCACTTTTTATTCGACTGTGACTTTTCCTTCAAGATTAAATTCAAGCATCAATCACCTATTTGGAAAGACGTTTTGGAACATCTTGCCATCTAACTAAGAATGCCTTTCTTTTTTGTCTTATTTTCACTTAGCACTTATCTGACCTTCCAATTAGAATCTAAGTTGCTTGAGAACTGCACTATTTTATTCAATTTTGTATCCATTAGTCTAGATCAATGCCTGGATCATATTAGGTATTAAACACATTTTGAATGAATGAATGAAAAAAATATTTAAGATGTGTAAAAAAAATTAACATAGTGCTTAATTTTCACAGTCACTTAGCTACTGCTTTCTTTAAAATAAACTATTCTGGAAGATGTCATTATGCAGACATTTATCACTTAGTGGCTCTACTTACCAATGGGATCCAGATTGCCTAAAAGAATAAATATAAAACCCAGAGGTGCCAGTGGAATTCTAGGCACTAGGAGAATCCAACTTACTCCTGTTATCAATAGTAACAGCAACTACGGGAATGAAGTATGAATAAAATTACTTGATATTGTCAATTTCTAAAAATAAGCAGGTAAAATCATTCTAGCTATTTATCGATTGTTTACAAGAATTCAGATACGTTTCAAGTGGATCTGTTCAGCAATTTTGGATATTGGCTAAATGTTATCATGACAGATAGCATGCGGACGAGTTTGACCCACATTTTTATTTCAACCAGTAGCTGTTTAGTTTATGTAAAATTACAGAAATTTTTCATCCATGTTATGGAAGTCTATCAAAGTGAAAAGATAATGTATGAAATCTCAGAGTGTGTGATGCCCAAATATTTTTCTAGAGTCTCTTTTATGAACTTTCCTCAAATATAGATTGTTTTGCCTAAAACAAATTAAAAACACAAAGACTATATTCACTGGGAATTTAGTCCTGTGTACAATGAAAAATATTATGTTACATATTTACAAGCTGGAGCAATCTTATGTTTATTTTAATTTAATTTGTTATGTTTGCATAGACATAACCTATGAAAAATTATATAATTAAAATGCTAAAATTGTGCTGGCTATATTTAACTCTAATGTTATTTAAGGTGCATATTTCTTGATTGAATATGAGAGTTTACCAAAATATAAAAAGAATCAATGGCAACATCTTCTTTCTTAATGTACTTTGGGCATGTGTTTGTGATATTAATCACTTGAGACGTCATGGACCAAATGTCTAATAAATGACTATGCCAAATTCATAAGAATTCAAAAAATGAAATCTCCAGAGGATAAGGTGATAGCTTGGGTTACAGCATAATTTGTCATTATCTGTACCTAATTGTGGTTTTTACTTATGTCTCATAGTATTAAATAGTCCACCAATGACAAATAGAAGTCATTTGGACCTACTATTTTTTTTTGGTATCTGATATTTACAGTCCACCTTAAGATATGTGGAGAACATTTCTGGATAGTGTCTTATCTACTCACTGACATAATTTGAGGAATATATTTTTTTTCTGCATATACAATCAATTACTTAGTGATCCTAGAGAAATGTTATGCACTGTATTTTAAAAGTTTGTGTATTTGAAATTAGGAAGTGGCAAGTTACTGCCCTTATTATTTAGTTTTTATGGTTAATAGCATTCAACAAAGATTATGGACCACAGATGCTCAAGAAAGCACTAAAAATAGAGTATCAAATCTGGAATAAGGGAGTTTGTGTTTCTTCATTAATCACAATCATAATCGTAACATATAACTAGCTTGGGGGATCAGGATTAAGTTTAATTCTAAAATTTAGGAGCATGGAAGTAAGCTTTGAATGTTTTCCAAACGTCCCCATGACCATGGATTTGTAGAATGGAAATGCTATTCTTTATGAAAAGAACACCCCAGTCATTAATAAGTCCCAGTGATGCTCATCTTTGAGAAAAAAATCATCCCAGTCATTTAGAACCCAAAACAACTTCCAGAGGGAAATTGAATAATAGCAACATAAGCCTAATCAGCAAATCCCCAGTCACAAATAAATAATTCTGGTTCGCTATCTTGAAAGTGAAACCATCACCCAGAACATTTCACTTCTCATTGCCCATTTGCAGTGTGCATGCAGTCAAAGTTCCAGAATTTGGGTGTGTGCAGTTTTAGAGTCCAGGGAGGTATATACATATTCTGTAGTTCATTGTAGTAGAACATTTTTGTGTTTCTCTAAAGATTGTTTACACAGTCTTTAAGAGCATTTTGGAAAGAGCAGGAACCTCAAACTCACATGTATTTTTCATTACTTTCCAGCTGCTATTTCTTAGATTGTCAGAATTGGTGGGATAATAACCTGCAGACGATCACTCTGTGGTTTGCTGAAAGGGAAGATTGGGTTGCCACCAAATCCCTAATTGAGACTGAATTAGAATAAACGGCTGTTAAGCTCTCCAGCCTAATTGTGAATGGTGTGTGTTTGACATTCACTCAGATACAAATTAAAATACAAAGAACATTTTCAGAGGCATTGGAGTAGCTTTGCATTAATGATGGCCTCCCTTGCACTGCTGACGGTTTGCATTATTCATAATGTCATTATCAGGACTATTCAGTGCTGAATGATTTGTTCGCCCAGAAATTGTACGGCCTGACCAGATAAGTAATATCTGTAGTTCGTATTTATTCTTATGACTGCTTACTCGGATATGGCTTCTTTTATCTCTGTTGTGAGCTTACTTACTGCTGCTCAGCGGGATCTACCATCAGTGACATAAACTTTATTCATTTACAGATGCAGAGTACTGCATCAAGGTATTAATCCTGCAACTATGGGAAAACCTCAAAGGCTTTAATCCTCGGACTGGCAATCGTCATTGTACTGCTGCCGCATGTCAGCGCTGAAGTTGTTTCCTATCTGTGCGCTGTAAGGAAGGCATACGGCCACGTGCGCCTGCTTGTTTGTTGAAGATAGAGTCTTCCCGCCACCGCAATAACTTTGCCATTCAAACCCCTTTCATCTGCACAGAATGAAGTAACCAGAGTCACACAATGAAATGCCAACGTGTCCTTTTTAGAACTGATTGGTCTATTTCATAACTCCTTTCTTATTCTAATTAAACCAGCTTGGGAGAGGACTGTGTTTTAACGTCTTGGGCTTCTGAATGACAAGGAATGGCAGGAGAGAATCAGAGCATTTAGAAAGCTCTCTGCTGTGAAAGCAAGGTTTAAAGGTCTAGAGGGTTTTTTTTTTCCCCCAGCAAAGAGATCATCTTTTGAAATCTTCTCCATCAGCTCCCCTCTACACATACCAATTTCAGTTTTATAACACCCCTTGCTGTGCATCTCTTGGCAGGAAACTTGCCCATCTTGCAGAGTCTTGCATGAATAATTCATTTAAGTGTCATGCTGACTCTCAAAAGCCTGGATTACTGCTTTGGAGGAAATGTTTAATAGGATTCTTCCAAACAATCCAAAATAGAGCTCCGAGTTCTGTGGATCTTATCTTTTAGAAGGTCTGAGTGCGGTAAAAGAATTAACTTGCTAAAAGGCCAGACACACTTGAGGCCATTCAATCTGCGTCTAGCTGGACTGTAACCTCATAATGAGGTCAGTATTGTAAATTAGGGTCACTGTTTTTCAGAGACATGATTCTTAAGTACAAGCTTTGAGTTCAAGACAGTGGCACAATTACTTTTTCTTAGAGAGGTTTCGGCCTCCCTTAGATGATATCAAAGGACCTTGGAGAACCAGGCAGACAAGCAGCTGAGAGAAGTACTGACTTGGATGTGGGCAAAGCACACAGATAGCATCCTACAGATAGCTGCCATTGTGACCGCCTGCTGTTACTCACTGACATTGTTCTTCAAACAGCAGTCCCGCTGTCGACCAAACTGGAGTATTCAAAGATCTTCTTTAGACTCAGAAACTTTTAATCTCTGTCTGATGATTTCATTGTATCTCTTCACCTGTACCTCCTCTTCCATTCCCCACAAAGACTTCCTATGCAATTCCATCAAAGCCGCCTGCCTTTAAGCCTTTAAAATTTATTTATATTACTCTAAAAGGACCGAAGTCCTAAATTTTAACCCACTCTCACTCTCCTAGGATGATTTGCATTTTAAATCAAGAAGAGAGTCATGAACTTAAAAGAATCTTTCTATTGAGGCTTTCTTTTTCTTTTGCTTAATAACTTTGAGAATGGCAAAAGTAATACTTTCTCATTGTAGAAAACAAAATAGATAAAGCCAAAGAAAGAAAAATTTTAAAATGATATAATTGTCAATAACATCTTGACATTACAGTATATTAATCCATATTCATCTTTTATATCTATCTATTGTTCTATCTATAAGTCTAAAGATCCATATATCCATGTATATAACTTTACGAAGATGAGATAATCTACAGCAGAATTCTAAACAGCAGTGGAATTCCAGAGGCGTGTCTATTCCATAGGTGTGCCCTATTAGGTCAGTGGGTTTTAAATTGTGTTTCAGATTAGTTGAAGGAGTTTAAGTTGGATATCTCCCCCCCTCTTCAGATCTATGACACCCTTTTCTACTGCTTGATGCCTCTTGAGGCTAACTTGAATGAATTATATTAATAGGCACCCTTTCCCTCTGGCTTCTCATTGTGTTCAGCCAACAAGAGAATCAGCAGGAGCTCAGCAGGAGGCAAGATAGTGAGATTAGTGTATTTATTCTCCCAGTTTCCTCTCTTAGGTGGGGGAGTTGATAGCACACACCTGCTTCTTCCTTTTGGTGTCAGTAACCAAAACTCCCCTCTCTCCTTCAGGTCTAAAGGTCATAGTAACTTAATTTAGTTATTATTACTGCAAAGCAGACCATCCCCAAACACAGTGATTTAAAACTACAATAATTTATTTGCCACGAGATTCTGCAATTTTTGCAGGGGTTGGTATTTCCAAAGGGGACATAATAAGGCTGGCTGGGCAGGTGCTGAAACATGAGTAGAACAGAAACACAGCTGTTTAGCATAGCTAAGGTGATGGTCACAAGAACAGGGGGCCCATAGGGAGCAAACAGGAAGGAGCAAGTCCCTTTTTCCTCCTCTAGCCTTCCATCACTGTCTATTGCTCCCTGTAGGAAGAGCCTAACAGTGAGCACCTGGCAAAGGGGAAACAGAATTTGCAGAGTTCCAGCTCCAGCTTTGCAAAGCCAGGTGTAGAAAGATGGGTTTGGACACAGCTTAATAATTGGCAAAATCATTCCTTATAAAAATCAATGTCCATATTAGTTATTTATTGGTGCCTAAAAATTACCCCAAAACTTAGTGATTTACAAAAAACCCCAAACATATACCTTTATACTTCAGTTTTTGTGGGTCAGGAATCTAGGTGTAATGCAGTGGTTGCTTCTGCATCGGGGTCTCTCACAAGGCTGCAATCAAGATGTTGACTGTGGCTGTGGTCATCTCCAAGCTTGTTGGGGCAGAACCTCTTCCAAGCTATTTGCATGGCTGTTGGTGGTCCTCAGAAGATCTACTTCCAAGCTCACTCACATGGGTGTTGGCAGGTCTCCCATCCTTGCTGGCTGTTGGCTGAAGACTGTAGGGAATAATTCCCCTTCCCACTGGGGAAGTATTTCTGTTCCGCTATCTTTAGTGTTGATGTGAATGTAGATCCAGGTAATGGCCTTCTGATACAGAAGAGCGATCCACCAGTTCTACCCTCCCTGCTCTGGTCCCTGCCGAAGAAATGACCTCACCAAAGCTCACCAATGACACGCTTGTTCCTTGGAAGTTGAATCTTGAATAAAGGAAAAAGGGATAAGAAGGAATGATTGCAGATGATCCATCGTGGTGTTGACTGTGACAATCAAGGCAATGTCCTGACTGTCATCCCTAATTCCCCTTCACAGCCTTTAGAAATCCCTTTGGTTACTATTTCTAGTAGGTTCTGTGAGCAATATCTCTTGTCCAACTCACTCCTAGAGATATCCTTCTAATAGATCCATTTTGCTAAAGCTAATAATTTTCAGTACTTGTTCTCTTTAAAAACCCTAAATAATAAACCAGAGCATAATTTGTCTTTCTTTCACATTTTTATCCAAGTATGAGATTAATTGCTGCTAGTGCAGAGAAATTCATTACAATAAGGTTTTTTCTTTGAGAATTTTATCTTTTGTAGATCCTGTTGTGTCTCTTGGAGTATATGTAATATTGATACAGAAATCTTTAATTAAGACTATTCAATTCTTAGTAAACCACGTAAATTGTTTTCCCTATTCATTTTAGGAGAGTAAATCCAGTAATTAGTTGTCTAGAGAGAAATTTTCTACACTTTTATTTATTGGAAACTTATTACACTTATTATACAATAGGGGAATAATATTGCTTAGTCTCTGTCTCATGTATATATATACGTATGTATACATACATATTTCACATATGTGTCCTCTGTGTATTCTGTCTATCTATCTGTCTACCTACCTACCTATCATCTATCTATATGTCCCATTTCTGTGATGCTGACAGCTAAGTAGTTCCGGACATTCCGTTGAGCATTCTTGATCAACTTGGGCTGCTGTAACAAATTACCATAGATTAGGCGGTTTATATACAACAAAAATTTATTCTCACATTTCTGGAGGCTAGCAGTCTGGGATCAGGGTGCCAGCATGGCTGGGTTCTGGTGAGGGCTCTCCTCCAGGTTGCAGACAGTCATCTTCTCGCTATGTCCTCACATGGCAGAAAGACAGCTAGTTAGTTCTCTGGACGCTTCTTAAAAACCCATTTATGTAGGTTTTACCTTCATGCACTAATTGACTCCCAAAGGCCCTCCCTGCAAATACCACCACATTGTGATTAGGCTTTCAACATATGAATTTTGGAGGGGGACACAAATATTCAGTCCACAACATATTCCCTTAAGGTTCCTTTCCCAGTGATTTCTCAAATAGGGAGCATTCTGAGTTTTGACTCTTCTGGCAGGCTTGCAATTTCCTCCATAAATAGCCTTTTCATTCTGCTGAAACTCAAACAGATATAAAAGAGAAAGGAAAATTGCATTTATTGAGCATTTACTATGTACTGGCTCATTAAGCTTGGTGCTTTTCAAAAATTATCTCGTATGATTCTTGCCATAATCCAATTATACAGATAATATTGTTCTCATTTCTCATTTTACTAATGAGAAAATTGACATTATAAAACTTATCCAAAGATGCACATAAAATAAATGAGGTAGACAGGATTTGAAGCTAGAAAAATCTCCTTCAAAAGGTTTAAATCTCCCTGCTCCCACAAACATTGGAACCACTGCTAGTGCACGTGGTGTCTTTGTGCTTATTAGGAAACGATGCCTCCTCCACATGGACAAAACCTCATGGATACATGTCTTGGCAAGACACTTAAACATTGGTGTGAATTAGAGGAAGGCACCTCTTCTTCTGGGTAGTTGTAACTCTGAGCCAAGTCACACTTCTTGGAGAACAGAGCATGGGTTTGATTTTAACCTCCATCGACATCCTTGATTGGGTTCCCTTTGTGTGGAGTACAACCTATACAACTGAATGTGATGATCTTTTCTCAACACCAGCTCTGCCAAAAAAGAAGATTCTTGTTTAAGATCTCTCCTTTATTCAGATTTCTGCATTAAGGACTACACATCTTTATGTCTTAATATGTTTATTTTTTCTCTTCATTTTTCTTTTGTGTAATCATGCCAACTAGATAGTTAATTAGTGGTCTCTTGCTGCGTACAAATTATCCCAAAACTTAGCAGCCTAAAATAACAAACACCTACTATCCCACACAAATTCTGAGGGTCAGGAATCCAGGAGCAGCTCTCATGAGGCTGTAACCAAGCTTTCAGTTGGGGTATCTGTCGTCTGAAGTTTTACCCAGGTTGAAGGATCTGCTTCTAAGCTCAGTTAGATGGCTATTGTCAGGGGCTTCAGTTTCTTACCACAGGGGCATCTCCATAGGACTACTCTTGACATGGCCTCTCCTAGGATGAGTGACTAAAAGGAAGAAGAAAAATAGCAATCATGATGGAAGCTGCAGTGACGTTTATAATATAATCTCACAAATAATTTATGTACCATTCTTTCTACTGCGTTCTTTCTATTGATCACACCTAGTACAAAGTGTGAATCATTGGGGGCCATCTCGGAGGATGGTTACCATACATAGCTAAGACTTATGGCCTCGTTATATGCGCCAACAATCTGATGAGATAAAAATGGCTAATATTCCAGTTGATCCTCAGTGTACGTGTATTGACTGGCATTTATTTTGAATAAACGGATATTTGTTCAGATTTTTCTAGGCTTGTGCTCTACCAGTTGTTAAATATTTTGAATATCATTCCTACAAACAGGTATTATCAGTATCCTCACTTCACAGATGTTGAACGTAAAGTTGCTAGACCTCAATTTCTTCCTCAAATAAATGCCCAAAACTTGCAATTACCGTACTATTACCTCCTGCACTATATTCAATTTTAACTTCAATTCATCACTTCTGGAAGTAAGCTGGCACCACACCAATATCAAACATGTTTCTACATGGATAAGTTTCAGTAACATATGAAATATAAAAGGCTCTTTTAATGCTAACTTGACTTTAAAAATCCAAGGAAGGGATTTTATCTTTAGACAGGTCAGAGGTTCATTTCACCCTTGTGTTCAAAGAGCAGAGCCCATGCTGCAGATAAAGAGCTTATCTCATTTTGAAGAAGACACTCTAGATTACTGTTTTATTTCTGGTTTATATAACGTTTGAATTTAAGTTTTAAGGGGATAACTTTTTCCCCAAATACTTACCTTGTGAGTGCCAGCTCCATAGAGGTGCCTTGAGGTGATGGGGTGGAGGTTCCGTATATTCGTATACTCCTCCAACAACAAAAAGACTCAGTTCTGTTTATGAAAATTATCAATTAAAACTGGTTGACAGAAAAAAATGGCAACTTGGCTGAACATCTCTATTCTCAAATAGGTGCTAAGCATGTTATGTAAGTGCTGCCTGAAGGCTTATTAAAAATATCATATGACAACAAATATACTGCGTAAGAAAATAATTAGTGAATGTGATTCCTCTATTTTCAAAATAAAAAATTTATGCTTAAGAAGAATAAATGCATGTTATTAATAGCAACCATTTTATCTAGTCCCCATTTTAGGCAACACTTTTACAAAGGCCAAGTCAAATTGAAGCTAAGGCAATTACCTGGATATGAGCTCAGGGCAAACGCTCCCACACTTTGTTGTTATCTGTTAGAGCTAACTGTGCCCAGTTCCCCAATATATCAGAGGCTTTGGGGTAATGTAAATTAAGACAAAACCTATTTGATTTGCACAAGCTTTGGATATTTTACTAGCCATGTGGCATACTCCAAGCTATGGAAATCAAGCTCTGTCCAGGGCCAGGTATGACTAAGAAAAATAGGCTATCACACTATTTTAATAAGCTCACACATTTTAATATCACCTCAAATCCACTTTCATTTTTTTCCATTTCCTGCCTAATAACTGCTCCCATACTGAAAAGCATGAGGGTTGGGGTCCAAAACCTCCATCTTTTTTGGGGGGGAAATCTTATCTCACTCAATTAGGCCATAAGTAAACACTATGACCCATGCCATACCTCAAAAAAGTCTAAAGAAATAACCAATATATTCTTCACATTTTCTCCTATGCCTTTCTTATCGTGACTTTCCTGGATCCATGGTCCAGAGGCTTACTATGTCACAGAAGTACTCTAATTCAATTATTTGTGAAGGAAAATATCAAAGGAATGTTATTGTGGAGATGTCTGGCCTCTCAAAATCATGTTGCCTTGAGGAGCTCATGTTTGATGTAGAGAAGCTGAAGTTTTCTGCCTGAATTCAATTTCAATTAGATTTTAACATCAGACCTCCCTCTGTTTGTTAATATTACATCACACAATTTGAAAAAAATTAATTTGCCCTGCACAACCCTTGCTGGCTCTGTATTTCCATCATCACATTTGCCTTTGCCCCACATTCCATACTGTGAACAAGCTCTTAATCAAAATCTTATTCCACCCTTGAAAGTGTAACATTCCTAAACTAAGTATATAAAACTAGAACCTTCTTCACTCAACCTTTGTGAATCAGAATCTTAACATTACATGGTTTAAGACTAACATGTTCTCAGGATGAAGAGAAGAAGAGAAGGGTGTTTTGCAAATTTGAATAACTCTCTCCCTCTGCTTCTTCTAATGAAGATTTAAGATTGTATGTTACTTAATGAGACAGCTGTCTATTGACAACTTCTATGAAATATCTTCTGAATAACACATAAAATGGGTCTCTCTAGGGGACAAAGAAGGTGATTCTTTATGTTTAAATCAGCATATGACATTAAGAAATGAATTCAAAAACCACAAGTGGAATAACTATGGTATAAATGTATGTTGCTTCTTCTATACCAATAACTATGGCACAAATATATGTTGACTATCTTTATAGCGATTGAATTAACCCCTTGTCTTTTCTCTTTTAAGGCAAGTAGGTTTGATATTTTTCCCCCAACTTCAGTTGCTAGTAAGCACCAATAGTGCTGTAATGAGGATTTTGAGACTGTCTGAAGTTACTGGAAAGATTATCGTGACCAATTAATGATGTCTGTCATGAGTTTGAGAGGGAAAAGTGGTAGCATATATTTGCAAGACATTTTCCATTCCTGGCGTATACGAAGGCAAAAAGCACAATTTTCCTATTATTTAACTTTTGTACTCTAGGGAAAGGTTTCTCATACTTGTGGAATTAGAACTATCAGTGCTGGAGTTTGGAATGTAAACTTTCAAAACGTTCCCCAAGTGATTCTAATGAGGAGACAAGTTTGGGGGCCCTTATTTTAATGACCAGACTTACATCAAACATATTTTGTAGTTCAAAGGTAAGTGGTAAACAGTGGGTGAGTATGTGCGTGTATCTGGTGGGTGGGAGGGGGCTGTACAGGAAACTAAGCAATCAAATTCTTCTTTACCTAAAGGATTACTTTTGTGCTTTGCAATTTTTTTGCGTGTGGGTTTTTATTATTCTGAAGACAAATTCTGGGGAACATAAAATAAAGACATAGACTTGTCCAGGAAAATAAGAACGAGATACAGTATCATCTCCATAGGTCCCTTTGTTTCTCTCTAATTTAGTATAGTTCACCTGCCTTAGATACAGTGAAGTGGAGAATTGTGGCAATTATTTTGAAATTCATTGAATTACTCGATAATTGTTTCATGTTTCCATTTCAATCAGACTGTGGAGACCTAACCATAATTTAATTCCTGGTCGAGTGGTTCTAATGCTTGCACTGCTCTCTCTTATTACGGTACAACTATATCACAGATCATAGCGTCTTATAAATAAGGAAGTACATGAATTCCCTTACTGCTTCCCATATTCTTACAGAGTTTCTTAGCTTCTAAAACTGTGAGGCAATGAATATCTAAATTTTTTCACAAACATGTTTGTGCATCTATTCATTTGTCTATCTCTTTCTTCATCTCTTTCTTCACTCTCCCTCTCTCTCACACACATACACATGCTATGTAGCTATTTATGTTAATGCATTCTAATAAAACTTTGAAAAAGTCCACAGAAATTAAAGTTTCTCAAGATGAATCACGATCTAACGATTAAAAATAGCAATGTTTTGTAACATGCAAAATCACAACATATTGCAAAAGATAATTGAAATCCCTGCATATGCCTAGGATATTAATATTTTTCCCTGCTTTTTTGTAATTAGATTGATGTGGGTATTTAAAAATCGGCTCTCCACATGTGCTTAAGGATGCCAGATTATTCCTAAGTCATTTTGCCAACTCAGATACTGTGTCTGAATGTGTCTTCTATTTCAGTGGTAATATTATACACACATGTGATATGTTAACATCACGGGGATGGACTGGTGTGCTGGGAATAGCATCACAGACATAAAAACATGCTATCATTATGAGAAAATAATTCATTTACTGGGCACTTTCATTTTTCTCTTGACAGTAATGGTTCTTAAAATCCAATCTCATTTATATCCTCAACATTTACCTGCCAAAACTAATAGCTTCTGGAACACAGAAAAGTTTTGAAGTATTGCTGTAGACTGAATGTCTGTGTCCCCACCCCCTCCAGATTCATATGTTAAAATCCCAATGTGACGATATTTGGAGATGGGAATTTAGGTGCTTAGGTCATGAGGGCGGAACCCTCGTGAATGGGATTAGGGCCCTTATGAAAGAGACCCCAGAGAGCTCCCTCACCCCTTCCACCATGTGAGGACACAGTGCCCAGATGGCCATCTATGAATCAGGAAGTGGGCCCTCACCAGATCCTCAATCTGCCAGTGCCTTGATCTTGGACATCTCAGCCTCCAGAACCATAAGAAATAAATTTCTGTTGTTTAAGCCACCCAGTCCATGGTATTCTGTTATAGCAGCTAGAACTGATTAAGACAAGTGTAGACCTTATTTTAGATCCAGTTCTCTAGAAACAGAGCCTGACCCAGGGATTTGGACGCACTTGACTTATTGAGGGAGTGTGCTTGGGAGAAAAGAAGTGAGCGAAGCCAGATAGGATGGGGTTGGGATCAGCAAGAGTTGTTCCACCTTGAGGCAAGAGAGTTGGTGTGTTGTAGCCCCACTTTATTAGTTTGCTAGGGCTGCCATAACAAAATACCACAGATTGCATGGCTTAAATGACAAAAATTTATTGTCTCACAGTTCTGGAGCCTGAAGTCCAAGATCAAGGTGCTAGCAGAATTGGTTTCCTCTAAGGGCCATAGGGGAAGGATCTATTCCAGGCCTCTCTGCTTGGCTTGCAGATGGCCACCCTCTGGCTGCCTCTTCACATGGTCATCTCTCTGCATGCACGTGCCTGCTGTCTCTTTTTGTGTCCAAATTTCCTCTTCTTATAAGAATAGAGTGGATTAGGGCCTACCCTAAGCACCTCATTTTAGCTTAATCTTTTCTTTTAAGACCCTGTCTCCAAATACTTTCTGAGGTACTGGGGGTTAGGACTTCAATGTATGAATTTGGGGGAGATACAATTCAGCCCACAACATGCATCAGTCTGTCAGTCAGCGGCTGTAGGCCACCTCTGGGGAGGAAGGTGTGGAGTGACATTCCGGGTGTTTCTGGAAAATCACTAAAAACAGCAGGGGCTGGGTAGATGAACAGGCAGGGAAGGGGAATCTGGGCAGAGCACTCTACAGTGTCCACTGCAGAAACGATCATAATAGCAGTAGCTAATATTTCCTTAGCCTTAATAACATACTTCATCAAATTTAGGACCCCATCAGTTGTAAATGCTCTATTATTTTAAATACTATAAAGAAAGAAAAAAATGCCCAAGATGGAAGTCTAATAGGAAACCTCCACATAAAGCTGGGGCACCCAAGAGCTAAATCCTCAGTGTTAGAGAAAATTAGTCATAAAACCACCATGCAGAAAAGGTCGACAAGGAACTTGCATGTTTCGACCTTGGCACATGATGGAAGGAAGAAGAAGTCAACTCCCCTAAGAATCTTGACCACAAATTCTTACTAACAGGGATTTTTGACTTGAATTCAGACTACCAGGGTGTTCCAAAAACCTTAAGCAGACAATTTAATTTAAAGTGTTCGCAGCTACGTAGTGCCCCGATGTAACTGGCAGAAACAAATACAAATCTGGCGAAACAGTGAAGTAAGATGCCACTGATTATAAAACATTTCCTCCATAAATATAAAATAATGATGATAATAAGGATAGATAAAATTTGATATGTTCCCGGGTTTGTTCTCTAGGGGTTGGCAAATTATAAGCCATGGTCCAAATCTGGCTGCCACGTTTTTTGTAAATAATATTTTACTGGAACATAGCCACACCCATTCATCTATACAGTCAGCCTGTGGCTGCTTTCATGCAGAGGTGAATCACTGCAACAGAGACCATATGGTTTACAAAACCAGAAAGAGTGACTATCTGACCCCTTACAGAAAAAGTGTGCTAACCTTGATGAACTTCTACCTACTAATTTAATTTTCACTATAACCTTATGTGGTAGATTGTATTATATCCCCAATTTATAGACAGGGAAATGGAGGCACCAGGAAATTAAATGCCTTACCCAATGTCATCTAGCCAGTAAATAGTGTAACAAAGATTTGATCATGGGTATACCGTTCTGATCTCCAACAATTAACTACGCAGAGAAGTCAAGATGTGCAGAGAAAACTGATTGGCTGATAGTAGCACTCAACAGACAATTTGTTGTATGAATGAATGAATACAGCCAGGAAGTGGCAGAACCAAGGTTTGAATCTAGGTCATTCTGAATCCAAACCCCATTATCTTTTGGAAACTAGATATAAAAAAATTTAATTAATAATGGAGACACCCTTAATCTCTCTACTTAACTAACTTGGAAGAGTAATTCATACCATTTCCTCTGATAAAAATATGCTGACTCATGCATCCAATAGGCTATTCTTAAATACTTTTGCTCCCAGCAGTTGAGATGCATGACACTCACTAGAATCAGTATTTTAACCAACTGACTGACTATGGTCCTGATTACATTGAGGGAGTGATCATCCATTGTACCAGATACAGAACTTTCTGTGAGTTAATGGAGGATCTAAAAACAGAAACATTTTTTTCTTTACAAATTATCCATTTGTTTCCTAATATATACAAGAAAATCCCTTAATTTTGTTAACAATTAATATTAAATTAATTAAAAGTCCTAGCCATTTGAATTTAACACCCAGTATGCATTTTAAAATCATTAAAAATTGAGGTATTTATATATGCGCTTATAAATATTCCTATAAAACAGTCCACATAAACTCTTTTTAAAATGGTTATTTTTACATAATGGAAAAATAATAGAAAATAATATTAGGAAATATTAAGAAAATAATAGGAAATAAATTTTAAATTATTAAAACTTTTTTTTAAATATAAACAGGACTGTGCTCACCCACTGGTGATATTAGCAAGAAGAAGGCAAAGTCTCTTAGAGAAGCTCACCATGGTAGGGGAGACTGCATTGAACCCAATCAATTCTGGCTCCAGAGTCCCTGCTTTTAACCTCTATCGTCTACTGCCTCTTCCTGGGAAATGCCATTCTGCACAAAGTTCTATGCAAAGTGCTTAAGGAACTTGCTTATTGGAGCCTGGAGGAGGGGTCATTTGAACCGAGTTGTGGGAGCTCAGCAAGGAAGAGAAGAAAGAAGGGGTGGGGGGAGGGTAGGTCAAAGGAAAACCTTGTACAGAGGCCACAGGCATGAAACAGGCATAACAAATTCAGAGTTTAAAGTGGTTCAGGGGGCCTGCCCCGTGGCTTAGCAGTTGAGGGCGGGCGCTGTGCTACTGGCGGCCTGGGTTCAGATCCGGGCGCGCACCGACGTACCGCTTCCCCGGCCATGCTGAGGTGGCGTTCCACATACGGTAACTGGAAGGATGTGCAACTATAACATACAACTATCTACTGGGGCTTTGGGGAGAAAAAGGGAAAAAAAAAAGGAGGAGGGTTGGCAATAGATGTTAGCTCAGGGCTGGTCTTCCTCAGCAAAAAGAGGAGGATTGGCATGGATGTTAGGTCAGGGCTGATCTGCCTCACACACACACACACAAAATCTCTAAAGTGGTTCGGTGGTGTTAGTGGAGGGTAGGGAGAATGTTGGGACATGGTGAAGGATGAAGGCAGGAAAAAATACATACAAGGTCTTGAGGGGGAAAATCTTTAAATGCCAAGTGTGGCCTTCAGCCAAAGAACAATGGGGAGCCACCGAAGAGTGACAGTGGAATGAGAAGCTCGTATTTTCATTATTGAACACTCATCTGGCAACAGTATATAAAATGACTTGGATGGGGAAGGATGGGGTCTCTCTGAACCTTCCTTATCAGTGTTCTTTGCTGACTTCTCTCCTGCCTAGGAGATGCATACTGCCGAGATGCAAGAGCCACTCCTTGACTCTTCACTCTCTACACTCTCTTGGTCAAACTTATCCATCCCCATAACTCACCAATTGCTACAAGCAAACTGGATCCCTCTCCTGAGAATCATTCGAATGCTGCACACAAACAGCAGCTTGGAGCAGAGGAATCTCAAACTCCACATATCCAAATCTGACTCACAATCCTCCACCCCATATCATGAGCTCAAACCACTAATTGGCCTTACTATTCCATCAAGTAGGCAAGCCAGGAAATCAAAGGCTTTCCTAAATTCCTCTCTCTCTTTTCTTTTCTTTTTTTTTTTATTGTGATAAGTACTCTTAACATGAGATCCACCCTTTCAAATTTTTCAGTGCAGAATAGAACACTGTTAACTATAGGCACAATGTCGTACAGCAGATTCCCAGAGCTTATTCACATTGCATAACTGAAACTTTATACCGAGCCCCTGGCAACATCCTACTCTGTTTCTATGAGTTTGACTATTTCAGATACCTCATATAATTGGAATCTTGCAATATTTGTGTTTCTGTCTAAATTCTTCTCTTTCTCTCATCACTTCTTCCATTTTATCCTTCAATTTCAAGTTGATAATTGAGTCCTGTTAAGTCATCCTGTTAATAGCCCAATCCCTGCCTCTTGGTGTGGGTCCTCCTTATCTCTCACCCGAGGTGTGTGCCCTGATCATCTCCTAATAGAATAGGTCTCTGTGTCTAGTTTCGCCCCTCTCTCGTCTATTCTTCAGACTCTGGTAAACACCGTTCTGAAATATCATGCTGCCCCTTGCTTAAAACTCTTCTGTGTTTCCCCGTTGCCTACCAGATAAAGTCAGCAGAGTTCTCAACTTCAACTGTAAATTGGAGTCCCTCCAGGAACTTTTAAACATCTATGGATGTCAGAATCCCAATGCCTAGAGAGTCAGAGTTAAATGGTCTGGCATGAGGCTCAGAAATGCTATTTTTCAAAACCTCCCCAGGTGATTCTGATGTGCAGCTCTGAGTGAGAATCACTGCCACGAGCTATATAAGCTGTCAATGGTTTTTCCCTTGCTTAACATCTCCAGTTTCTCTCTCAACCTCATTCCACCCTCAGCCATAGCTTGTCCTTCAGCCATGTTGAAAGAATGGTAAATTTTGAATATGTAAATCTATTTCAAGCCCTCTGGCTTTGACTTATGCCATTCTCTGTGCCTGCATTTCTCATCTTTCCTTCTCACTGTCTACTCTTCTCACCTCAAGTCGAACTGACTATTCCCTCCTTTGGCCCCCAATACATCAGGTTCTTCACCATATTTTAGAACATATATTGCACTTGTTTTTTACCTGTCTTTCCTTATAAGAAATCACTCCCTGATTTGAGGGATCAGGTCTAATTTAATTTCTAGTGTTATCCCAGAACCTCACATCTAGAACAGAGTCTCTCAACCCTGGTACTGTTGATGTTTGGGGCCAGATAATCCTCTGTTGTGGTGGGCTGTGCTGCCCCTTATAGGAAGCTGAGCCCAATTCCTGGTCTCTACTCACTAGATGCCGGTAGCATGCCTCTTCCTACTTGTGACAGTCAAAACCGTTTTCTTGAATGCTGGTGGGGAGGGCAAAATCAGCCCTGGTTGAGGACAACTAAGGTGCTGAAAGTGACTGGAGGAGGGAAGTAATTTAAGGTGTGGCAGACAGCAACATTGATGGCCCCCATGAGTCAAGCCTCTAGTGTTCACACCTGTGTAGTCCCCTCCCAAATCCACTCAGGGCTTGGCCACGTGACTTGCTTTGACCAATAGTCATCAACAAGCACGATGCGCATGAAGGCTTCAAAAGAGCTTGTTGCATTGGAGATTTCCCTCTTGCAATTCAGCCACCATGTATGAAGCCCCGGGTAGCCTCCTTGAGGATGTGAGACCAAGAGAAAAGAGAGACACCTAGACGATAAGGAGAAAGAAGCCCAGCTCTCTCATCAACCCAGCTGAGCCCAGCTCCCAATCTACCCACTACATGAATACGTCCAGGTAAGACCAGAGGCAGAACTTCCCAGCTAAAGTGCAGAATCATCGGAAATAACAAATCATTGTTTGAAGCCACTACATTGTGGGGTGGTTTATCACGCAACAATGCAAAATGTGGAGGTTATTGTAAAAGTCCAGTGGAAGGAACTGAGAGTCTGAACTAGGGCAGTGGTAGTGGGAATAGAAAGCTTGTGGTAATTAGTTTGTTTTTTATGTTCTTGGCCGGGCCATCTACTGAGTACCCTGAAGGGTTCAAATTTATAAATAATTGATGACTTATACTTGCACACGTCTTTAAGGATTCAAAACCCTTATATATATTGGTGACTTTTTTTCTTAAGTGTTTACCATGTATTAGGCACTTTAGAAGCATATTTTAATTAACTCTCATAACAACGCTATGAGGTAAGCCATACTATCACCCCTTTTCATAGATGAGGGAGCCAAGTCCCGTAAAGTACCCAGCCCCGATCAAATAGCCAGTGAGTAGTGAAACTAGGATTCAGGATGAGCTCTGTGTGACTCCCAAGGCATTACTTTTACACACTCTACACTTTTCAGAGAGCATTTGGTTTAAGTTAAGATCATTTTTATTTGTTCTTGGTGGCAATAAAGAAAAGCTTTTCACCATTCCCTTTATTCTCAACAATCCCTTTCCCTGGTATATCCCTGGTATATCTTCACTTCCTGAATGATACAAGCTACAGGACAATGAATGTGGACCTGGATTTCCAGCCTACCTTAGCGGCCACCAAAGATTATTTGCTGTCAATTGATCAGCCCCTCAGTTCTCTTCTCGCCTTCAAAATCTAAGGGAAATTGTCTTTGCCTGTTGATCCCGGGAATTCTTGTGATGCAGAATGGGGAGCTTGGGTACAGAGAAAGTCAATGCGAGTGGGCAGAAGCCAGAGGTCTGCTGGGGGGAGACAAGGAAGGGGTGGGCCCCAAGAAGGGACAAATTCACTTGTGGCCTTTTGATATATCAAGGTTATACATTCTTTTGGTTGTTCTGTTTACAACCCTCCTGAATGTTACTTGTACCATCTGAAGTCACTTAACAAAGAACTGTAAACTTTCTAGAGGAAAACTCAAGAAAACTAAACTTTTCTCTAAACTTGGCAAAGTACAGGAACATGCGTAGTCATCTTTATCCTTCCTGCAGCTGTGGGAGCCTTCCATTGAGATTCTCTCCTCTCCATCACCAAAAGTAGTATTAGGAAATTTTACTTGAGAAGCTGTTGTTTTTTAGCCATTATTTGAAACATGAATTTTATTTATTTATTTATTTTTGGTGAGGGAAATTGGCCCTGAGCTAACACTGTTGTCAATCTTCCTCTTTTTTGCTTGAGGAAGGTTGTCGCCGAGCTAAGATCTGTGCCAATCTTCCTCTATTTTGTATGTGGGACACCATCACAGCATGGCTTGATGAGCAGTGTGTATGTCTGCCCCTGGGGTCTGAACCTGTGAACCCTGGGCCACCAGAGCAGAGCACACAAACTTAACCACTAAGTCACCAGGCTGGCCCCTGAAACACGAATCTTGAGATTTCAAATTAAATTAACAGCAGCCTGCAGTTTTGACTGCTTATGGAGACAAAGGTACATAAAAGGTCCAGTCATCTTTTGGTCTAAAACTTCCCTATCATGTTTAAATTTCCTACTTGTCATGCTGACCTTAGGAGTACGCGTTTGGATTTGCTGAATGAGAAATAGTCGTGTATCCATTTGTTTTCCTCTAAATTTTAGTTATACCACTGGCTCCAGATAAAAGAATATTTTACCAAGGTAAGAGAGGACTAACATTCTTTTGACAGTGCAGCTTTTGGTATACGTAAGTGCTTGTTAACTGACTGCATATGTCTAATTTGATAGTTATATGGAAAATAAAATAAATTTTACTTGGTGCTCCAGTCTAGGCCAAATCTCAGCTGTGACAGAATTTTCTTTCTTTACTATTTAAGCTGGCATGAGACCAGCAGGGGGCACTGATCAAACATCACTGCTTTTAAAATCAGAAGCCTTGCTCACTGAATAGTTTATCAGTGCTGTTACATGATTTTTTTTTCTCAGGGTATTTTCTAACCGAAAGCAAACTTTTGAAAATGATGTGTACATTGGCCTTGGTGAATGGTTTATGAATTTAAGATAATCATTTTCAACACAACTGCAAACTGGATTCCATACCAGGGCTCTCCAATACAGTAGCCACTTGCCATGTGTGGCTATTGAGCACATGAAACCCAGCTATTTTTAATTGAGATGTGCTGTAAGTGTAAAATACATATCAGATTTTGAAGACTTTGTACCAAAAAAAGGAATGTAAAATGTCACTAACTGTTTATGTTAATTACATGTTGAAATGTTATTTTGGATATATTGAATTAAATACAATATATTATTAAAATGCATTTTAGCTGTTTCTTCTCACTGTTTAAAAAATGTGGCTACTAGAAAATTTAAAATTACAGATGTGGCTTGCATTATATTTCTTTTGGGCAGTGCTAAATTTCCTTCTCTTCTACAAGAGGAATTATTTTCCAATTATACTGTCTTTTTCTGGTCCAATCCATATTTTTGCTTTCCTCAGTGTTTCTCATCTTCCCAGAGGGATCCAGAAACTGCAGGGCCCAAATGGAACAGTGGCATTATGGGAATTCCCTGAAAACTACTTTTAAAAAGCCTAAGGTGACCTCTTGTCACCCTGGGAGAGAGTCTTGAACTCAGACAAGGAGTTCTCTGAACCCAAGAGTGTATAACGTGAAACAGGAAAGGTTTGTTTGACTAAAAAAAATATTGTTCAGGGTTGGCCTGGTGGCCTAGTGGTTAAGTTTGGTGTGCTCTGCTTTAACAGCCCAAGTTTGGTTCCTGGGCGCAGACCTACACCACTCGTCAGCAGCCATGCTGTGGTGGTGGCCCCCATGCAAAATAGAGGAAGATTGGCAACAGATGTTAGGTCAGGGCAAATGTTCCTTAGAAAAAGAAGAAAATTGTTCTTGGTTAAATGCTGCAGTTTTGGAACCACAGCTTCATGTTGAACAAATCTTTACTAAGGCCTTACTTTACGACAGAGGCTTTTACGTAGTTATCGCACTTAATTCTCACAAAAGCTCAGGAAGAGTCAGAATTATTCCCATGCTACAGATGAAAAATTGAGACTCAGGTTAAGCAATTTTGCCAAGACCACACAGCTGGTAAGTGGCAGAAGTAACCTGGGAATCCAGATTTGTTCAGTCTTTTTGATGCTTTCTCTCTACGTCTCTGGCAGATGGAGAACGCCCTGGGTCTGGGGTGGTGACTGGCAGGCAGTGAGGGGCTCTATCTGGTGGTCATTAGCTGCATCAGGGAGCAAAAGCAGGCAGCTGGTGGCTTGGGAGCAGGGACATGATCATCGATAGTCATGGGGTGATGAATAAATCAGTTATTACACTGAGAGAGAGCGAGAGAGAGAGAACATGTAACAGAAAACAGTCTCTTCTTTTGTGATCTTAATAAAAGTTTCATTGTTCTCGTCTCTGGTTGGGGCCTGTTTTCAGCAAAAAAAGAACTACTTTAGAACTATAAATATTCTGCTGATTAGACAAACTGGGTTCATTAGAAAAATCAGGCAGAGAAGAAAAGTTGAGAGAAAGCGGAATTTATCAGCATATCCAGACTCTTGGACTCACTGCGGCGTCATTTTCTCCACAACTGGGTTCCTGAGAACAGCAAAGCCATCTCTTCTGTCATCACCCCTACTGTTCTCAAGTGTAGAAACCAGGGAAGTGTTACAGTAATTGTGTTCATACCGTCTTTGTAATTTTCTTTCTTCAAATGAGCCAGCCCCAGAACAATGCAGATCAAGCTGGTTTAGGCAAAGTGAAACTCAGCCTGCCGAGAAGACGTATTTGGTAAAGGCTGAGCTGATCATAATAGTTAATATTTGTGGAGTGCTGACTATCTGATAGATGGTTACATGCACTATTTCACTTAATCCTGATTCATGCTAAAAGAGCAGCATAGTAATTAAGCCCCTTTTTACCAAAAACCACAGAGGCTCAGAAAGTTTATGTAATCTGTTTGAAGTCATAGAGCTGTCTAGAGTTAGGATTTCAACCCTGACTCACCATTACACCATACTGTCTTCCTTAGAAACATCTTACTATCATGAAAAAACTTATTTTCTTTCTCGGGTCCATTTCCTGAAAAAAATGCAAAAATCTATATCGAAGTCACTTGCAGTGAACTGGCTGCTTTTCTCCCTTTTCATTCTCTCCCGCTAACAAAAAGTTGATACCAAATGTAAGTCCGTGTATTTACGAAGGCAGTTGCTTCCTGCTCGTCTCATTTTGCCGTTTGCTTTCACTCGCAGAAAGGAATAACTGGGAGCAACCTGTACTGCTATAATTAGGTTTTTGCCATCAGGTATGACTTGGTACGATTGTACCCTAGAAGAAATAATATACGTTTTGGGTTTAGTTTTATAGAATCTACTTTTTGTAACCTTAGAGGTCTTAAATTGTGTCTAGAAATGCGTTATATTCAATACTTTCAACTTGCTTGTAACCTGCTAGGAAAAGAAAAAGCCTAATTTAAGAAGATCTTTCTAAGCTTGTCTTCCGACCTTCACAATGAACATACCCAACCGAAATTTACATTTTTAGTAATCTTGAACTTTGCATAAAACTTCTAAAAATGCTCTTATCTACAAACTGCAGGAACTGACGGATAATTTGGTCTCCAAAATCATTACTTGAAGCACTTTGGTGTCCTTTGTGTTGTTTAGAAATTTTGCCGTTTCTTTTAGTATATGGCTTTTTAAAAATCTTTGTTTAAGGCCCTAAATATTATGCATATGGTATTAGCTGAAAAGGAAAGCTTTGGGGAAACTATTTATTAACATTATTTTATTGTTACTAACAGCATGGATCTTGTATTTTAAGGAAAACTGCTGAGTCAGCCACAGTTGTGGAATTGAGTTTTCAACTTGTATTGGAGAAGCACAAAGGATGTTAAGTACAGTTTGCCGATTGGAACAAGGAAGGGTAATAGGCCATTTTGCTGGTCGCCTACTACTTTCTGGTGAAAATAGACTATATCTCCTAACTAAGGAAATTTAATAGTTATCTGGAGTTATTCTTACGAAACTATACTGTGTACTTCTATTAGAAATGACCCAAAACAGAAAACACAACTCATTCTAAATGCACTTTTTCAGGAAAACTTAAATTCTTTAAAAACCAAGTGACAAATAATCCCTAGAAGAAATTACGATAGATTCGTCTAGTAATAGAGTATCGTATTTCTGTTACTAAACATCAAACAACAATTTTGTGGAATTGTATTATCTGTCTTAAGAATTTGAATAAAAGCCTGTTTTATTTTCCCTTTTAATTTTTTTTTTTGACAAATGCCTAGTCCTGACTGTTTCTCTTAGGGTCAGACTTAGAGAATCAACTTCTTACTTGACATACCCGTGTGTCTAAAACAATGCTTTTCAATGCACGTGAATGATCTGAGTATATTGTCAAAACGCAGATTCTATTTCGATGAGACTGAGATGGGACCTGAGAGTCAGCATTTCTAACAAGCTCCCTTGTGATGCTCACGCTGCAGGCTAGCAGACTAAACTTCGTGTAGGAAGGTAGGGGAGCCCTGCCACGTCCAGACTCGCTTTCCCTCTCTGCTCCCATTCATCCATCTGAAGTCTATTGGTTCTACCCTCAAACTCTATCCCTGATATGACCACATCTCACCCAACTGCATGGCTAAGACCCTAGGCCAACTCACCATCATATCTTTCCTAATTACTGTCCTTGCTTCCTAGCTTCCTAAATCACCTCCCTCTCTGTCTCTTGCCCTTTCTCCAGTATGTTCTTCATACAAATGGCAGGGAGATCTTTTTTCAAACATAAATTAAGTCACATCAAACTTATTCCTAATTATCCTCCAGTTGTTTCCCAACCCATTAATAACAAAATCTGAAATCTGCCAGCTGTAAGATCCTCCATTATCTAATCCACCTTATCTCCTATTCTTCTCTGTCTTTTACTCCACTCTAGCCATACTAACTGTCTTGTTATTCCTTCAAAATACCGAGCGCATTCTCACCTCAGGGCCTTTGCACTTGCTGTTCCCTCTTCCTGGGAAGTTTGTCCTCTATATCTTTGAATGGCTCATTATATTACATTATTCAGATCTCTGTTCCAATATCTGCTTTTCAAATAAACCTCCCTGATACCCTGTTTAATATACCATCTGTTTCAGTTACTACAGATGCATAACTAATGACTAAAAAATTGAATGACTTAAAACAAAAACATTTATTTTGTTTTCTAATGTACGGTCTGAGCAGGGCTTGGTGGGAAGAGCTCATTTCTCTTCCACTCAGCTTTGTTTGAGGTGGCTAAAGGATGGGTGCTGGAATCATCTGAAGGCTCATTTTTGTACATGCCTGACACCCGGACTGAGAAGGATCAACAGCTGTGTTCAGACATCTGTCTCTGTCTCCTGTGGTGTCATCACATGGTGTCTTAATCAGAGCTGCTTCAGGTTAGCCAGACTCCAAAAGCGTGGGGGAGACAGGGGAAGCCAGGTGGAAGCCAAATGGCCATTTGTGACCTATCTTAGGAAGATACTCATGCAGTGTCACTTCTGCTTTGTTCATGTATGCCAAATTCTATTTGTTGGAAGCAATTCACTAAGGATGGCCCATATTCAAGGGGATGGGAAATAAATTCCACCTTTTGGAAGAGAAATGTCAAAAGATTTGCAAGCATTTTGTAAAAACTATCGTATCTTCCAACTGTTCATCCAGTATCCTGCTTCATTTTTCTTCCTAGCATTACTCACTATGTGAAATCACACTCGTCTGCATTCCTGCTACTGGAATGTAAGTCCCACGGGAGGAGGAACTTGGTCTTATTTACCGCTGCATCACTAGGGACTCCAAAACTGCTGAGTAAAGAGCCGGCATTTACAAGCACTTGTTGAGTTGATTTCTTTATTTAATAAAACTATTTTCTTTGAATAACTCAGTTGAATTCTCATTTAATGCTATTACTAATTAATTGAGTCAATATATGAAATCTGCTTAGAATAGTGCAGCCCCCATGGTTTATGCTCAGTCAGTACTAGGTGTCACTCCTAATATAGCTCATATTGATGGTGTGCTTAATACATACCAAACACTTCACATGGACTACTTTATTTAATCTCCCAAGAAATCTACAAGATGGTCCTGTTATTATGTCTTTATTTCATACGGCTACTTAGTAGCAGAACTGGAATTCTAAACCAATTCTATCTGATTCCAAACCACAAGCTCTTGATCTTCCTTTATGGTGTATTTTGATCATTTATATTGGCAAGGTTTGGCAAGAAGTTGCTTTGAGATTGAGAGATCACAGAGTCTTCTCCTGATTGTTCTATTTCACTTCTTTGAGGCTTGTTTCCCCCATCAGTAGAAGGAGGATGATAATAGATCTCTGAGAGCGGTACTGTAAGCTTCAAATGAGCTGCCTGTGAGAGTAGTTTGCCAAAAGTATACTGCAAAAAAGAAATATAATGTAATCCTTAATATAATCATATGTGTCTTGATCATTGTGATAGTTGTGTGCATGTTTTATCCTGATTTATAAGTTTTTGTTCCTAGGACACGACTGACTGTACTTGTCTATCCCACAGTGCCTTAGACAGACCAAGAGTTTGATAAACATTTGAGGAATTGATGAATGGGGTCCAAAAATCCTGAGGTGAAGAATGATCTTAAAATTTAAAAAATGCATATTATTTATATTTATTTGGAATTCAAATGCCTCAAATTCTTCCAGAAGTAGGTAGCATAATTTTCATAACATAACTACTCGGCTTACTATGCATGGAAACACGAAAGTGGGAAGATGGAAAGAGTAGAAAACCTGGTTCAAAATTCTGATGTACATCTTGGTAGAATGGGCAAATTCCTAAATGTTTTTGTTTTAAGCTCCATTTCCTCATCTGTTAAAATCCCCCGACTCATGGGGTTGATTAAATGGTATAATGTAAAATATAAGCCTTTTGTTAATATATAATGTATTGTGAAAATATAAAGAGTCATTATCTACTCCTTCTAAGTCTAGGGTAATTTCTACTTATCTTAAAGAATAAGTGGTATATGTTTGAGATTCTTAAAAAGTTATTAAAGGCTCTTTTACTTATTTTTTAATTTTTTATTGAAATATAATTATCATATAGCATTGTGTAAGTTTAAGGTGTACAATGTATTTTTTTGATACATTTATATATTGCAATGTGGTTACCACCATAGCGTTAGTTAACATCTCTCTCATGCTGGTTCTGGGTATTTTTGCCATAACCATCTTTGCTGCAAGCAGTTTCACTGCAAACATTTTCGCAGTACAACTAATTGGCCTTGAGGCAATTTTGCCATAAAAGGTAAAATAACTAGTTGACAGTTTTGGTTTCATTATAGTTTCATTTGGTTACAAATGGTTTTCATTTCATAATGTTATTCATAAAAATGAATAACAAAATTAAAAAGATTTGACTGTGAAAAATAAAAACCCCAAATATTTGAGTACAAATATTTGAATATTTAAATATAGGTAGATTGTCAGCAATACTGCAGAAAGAACTGATTTTATTTTGTGGATTGTTACCTAAGCACTTTATCTTTCAAATCTTTCATTCATAGTACTATACTTTTTTTTCTTGTTGATTAATCTCCTTATTTGGCGTTGCATGTTTTTTTCTGTTTCCTTGCGAAAATGTCTTCCTTCATTAAGAGAGGTATCAGTTTCATTCAAATACTAGGATGCATATTTGTAACCAAATGAAAACCATATGAATCAAATGAAAATCATTGGTAACCAAATGAAAGCATAATGAAACCAAAACTGTCAATCAACTGGTCATTTCATGTTTTACAGCAAAATATGCCTTTACAGCAATTAATTGTGCAGCGAAAATGTTTGCAGCAAAACTGCTTGAGGCAAAGATGCTTACAGTGAAAATACTAGATATGATATTGTGCCACATAATTATAATTTCTTTTTTGTAGTGAGAACAATTAAGACCTAATCTCAGCAACTTTGAAGTTTATAATACAGTCTTGTTGATTATAACTATTAGGCTGTCCGTTAGCTCTCCAGAACTTATCTACTAGTTGCAAGTTGCTTTGTACCCTTAAATATCTCCCCAATTCCTTCACCCCCAACCCCTAGTAATCACCATTCAACGCTTTGTTTTTGAAAAAGAGTTCACCTTTTTTAGATATCACAGATAAGGGATATCATATGGTATTTCTCTTTCTCTGTCTGACTTATCTCTCTTCGCATAATGCTCGCAAGGTCCATCCACGTTGTCACAAATGGCAGGATTTCTTTATTTCTCGGGGCTGAATAATATTCCATTGTATATATATATACCACATCTTCTTTATCCGTTCATCCATTGATGAATACTGAGGTTGTTTTCATATCTTGGCTATGGTGAATAATGCTGCAATAAACACAGGAGTGCAGATATCTTTTTGATATTTACTTTGGATATATAGCCAGAAGTGGGATTGCTGATCATATAGTAGTTCTACTTTTAATTTTTTTAAGGAAACTTCATACTGTTTTCCATAGTGGCTGAACCAATTTACGTTCCCACCAACAATGCACAAGGGTTGCCTTTTCTCTACATCCTCATCAACAATTGTTATTTCTTGTCTTCCTGATGATAGCCGTCCTAACAGGTGTAAGGTGATATCTCATTGTTTTGATTTGCATTTCCTTTATGATAAGTGATGTCGAGCATCTTTTCATGTACCTGTTTGGCCTTTTACATGAGATCAAGCATGTTCCGGGTTACATGGCTGTACTGTTTGTCCTTTTAGAAATTATTAAAAACCCATATTTTAAAATTACAGGGACCGGCCTGGTGGCATAGTGGTTAAGTTTCGTGCGCTCTGCTCTGGCGACCCGGGGGGTTCACAGGTTCGGATCCTGGGTGCGGACCTATGCACTGCTTATCAAGCCATGCTGTGGCAGAGTCCTGTATAAAGTACAGGAAGATGGGCATGGATGTTAGCCTAGGACCAATCTTCCTCAGCAAAAAGAAGAGGATTGGCAACACATGTTAGCTCGGGGCTGATCTTCCTCACCAAAAAAAAGCAATCACGAATTTATTATGGAACACAGATTTTTGCTTTTTATTATACAGAAAATTGTTCTTACGTGAGGATATTACCCACAAATGTTGTATGGAGGCATTGCAAAGCCATGATAATTATTACCAGGTATTACAGGGTGTGTCTTGGGATGAGTCCTTTGTTTCTCATCCTCACCTTCCAATTGCTTCCCCACTAACAGGTGTTTGATTTTGTTTGGAGTGGTAATGTGACCAGCCCCAAAGGGCAATTCATAATGGATTTTAGCCCATTGTGTTTGTTTTACTTTCCTTTGCTTGCTACATGCTTTTCCCAGTCATGTATAGTTAAAATGACCATGTAATAAAATTCCGGTCAATAAAATATAAGTGGAAGTCTACTCTGGGGCTTCTAGGGAGGGGATGCTTTCTGATAACAGCTAAGAGAAAATCCCATTTCTACATTCCTTTTCATTCTTTCCTGTTTGAGGCATTGATTACTCCGTCATATTTGCAACCATGAGAAGTGGGCCAATAAAATTGAACTATACTCTCACCTAATAGAATCCTGACATAATTGAGCCTCTCAATAACCCTTGTATGATCTACCTACAGATTTCTTAAGTATACAATAAAAATTCCATGATTAAAGCTACTCTTCATTTGGTTATTGTGGTAGTTACTTGCAGATGACTGTACCCTAACTGACATATGTTATACTATCTCAAAAATCTAGGAAAGAATGGTCATAAAGCAAGGGATATATTTGCTATGTTGAAACAGTAGCATCTTGAAAGAAGCCATTTTGATTCTAGTAAAAATAGAAACAAAGAAAAACAAGCCCAACAAAAAAAAACACCAATTCTAATTTCTCTCAGTCTTCAGCCAGCAAGACAACATCCAGACTTATCTTTCTCATAAAAGACATCAATAATATTTCACTGGTTACATTTAATGTGAGCAGTTGAGAATAAGAACATGAAAAGTATAATTTTCAAGTTACTGTTCATCAATCCTACTGACTTATAAATTTTGTACCCTGCTCAATGTCATTTAGATATCCATTATTTTGTATGAATTTGCTCTTTCAAGTTATGCGAAGGAACAGAAGTCATCGTGAAGGAACTGAAAGCAGTTCAGGGCATCTGGATCCAAGAGAGTGAAAAGTTGGCTGGTGAAGAGACCCAGAAGCGAAAAGCAAGAGTGAGACCATGTGAGACCAACTTACAGTTAGGGCTCTGTCACAGGAGCACTAAGGAGCGATTCCTTACTCATGAAGGAACTTAATGAGATGAACATTTTAAAGAAGCGATAAGGAGCGATTCCTTACTCATGAAGGAACTTAATGAGATGAACATTTTAAAGAAGCCGCTCTGACTGCAGCATAAAGAACAAGTTAGATGGTTAAACCAATGTTACTTCAATTAAAAAAAAGTTTAGTCAGAATCGAAAATAAAACATGCAATTAAAAAAAATAATGTTAGATGCAACAAGATGGGGGAAGATGGGGGAAAGGGACCACTCAGCAGTCATAATTTAGGCAAAGATAACAGTAACTTAAATTACCATTATCTGGAAAGAAGTGATAATGTTTGAAGGCAATTTAAGAAAGCACGTATAAACAAGCGGAAGTCTGTGTTAGGTTAGATATAGACATAAAGGGAATAGGAGTAGTTACGATGATGGAAATATTTGGATTTCTGACTTAAGAAAACCAGACAGGACAGAGGAACCGTTCTCTGGGATTGCCAACGTAGGCCAAAGGCTGCAGAGAGGTAAGAGAAGGAAAGGTTCAGAAGACATCGGTGAACACCTTAAGAATGTGGTCAATACGGGGGAAGCCAGATGGTTATAGATTGAAGACAGGGTAGCCACTGAGTTGTCAGAGATAGTGAAGGCAGATGTATCTTGAAAGGATGGAGAAGAGAGGAGTTTAACTGGAGGAAAATGGAAATGTAAGGTTGAAGGAAAGATTTTGATTGAATAGGAGAGAGCTGAGCGAGTTTCGTGGATCCAACCTCAACAGTGACTACCTTTATTCTCATCTCTTACTAATCATGTGCCAAAACAAATAAACATGTGTTTTGTTATTTTCCTTTCTTTTAGACTCACTTGGTGGCGTTGCAGATAATACAAAGAAAGATGGTCAAAAACTATGAGAATTTGATCCCAGAGGTAGTATTGTCATTTCACACAGAAACCAAAAGGGACTATTTTAAATTCGAAAACAACAACAGAGATAGTGCAACCCCACTGGGATTACAATGCTTCTAGCCACCTCTTCCATAGCAGACGTTCCCCAGGAGCTGCTGCTTGCTACCTGGGTGCTTTCCCCTTTGACCAAGGGTCCGCCTGGAGGAAAGAGAAATTTCCAGTGTGCAGCCTTCCTTCTCAAGGGGCTGCCTCCTGTTTTTTTCCTACTCTCACAGAAGGCCATTTCAGTTTTTGTTTAACTTCCTCTTGTTCAAGATCGGTCCATTTCTACAAATAAGGAGCCAAATAGCTCATGTGTGGAATTGTATATCAGCCTTGGAAAACTGACTATATTTGTGGCACAGACGGCAACGTTTTCCCAAAATCTATTTCCTCTTCTTCCTGAGTACTTAGCTGGACTACATTTCCCAGCCTCCCTTGCCGTTAGGTGAGGTCATGTGCAATGTGGAATGTGGGCTGAAATGATACCTGCCACTTAAAACCTTCAAGTGTTTTCGAATATTCTTTTTCCTTTCAACTGTCGAGAATAGATACAATGCCAAGGGCAAACTGGAAGCTACTTGTTGAAGATAGTGATGTCACAGGATAGGAGGGGGTCTGTGCCCCTGATTCACCACCTAGAGGAGAGCTGTATGATAATCAGAAATGTTTATCAACAAGAAATAAACTTCTATTGTATTAAGCCTCTGAAATTCCAGGGTTTGTTTATAAAAACAGTTAGCTGAAATAGTAACAAATGTATCATTCATTCATGGTACTAACATGTGCCATATATGGATTTGCTAAATGCCACTTACTGTATAACTATTATAGCATTTAATTCTCTTATCAACTCCATGAAGTAGATATCATCATCCCCATTTTACAGATGAGGAAGGAGTCTAGGTTTCAGAGTGATTACCAAACTGGTCCTAATAGCCCCTACAACGACTCCCTACAGGTCGTTTAAGGACTATAGTGTCTTCACCTAAAACATCATTATGGAACAAAGCTCAGAGAGGTTTGCCTCTTCTCTATAACTTCAGCTTCAGAGCAAAAGTAAGCTCTTTATTCATTTTTAAATCTGTATGCATAAAACATCCAAAGAAGGTATAACTAATACATAATAATTTACAGTAATAGAGTGTACTAATAGTCATAATAACACTTTAATTACCTGAAAAACTAGATGTTCTAACATGCATACGCAAGGTCAAATTCTAGAGTCTCTTTTAAAATAACAAAAAAAAGGAAAGTTTCTCTCCTGGTAAAATAAGTCCAAGATATAGGAGCACATCATCTTATAAAAACTTTCCAGACATACATTTACTTGATGTAACCTATTTAAGATGAACAGCTGAAAATCAGCCTGGCTTGACCTAAGTGTATATGCTTGAGCATTGTGCAATCTGAATATTCACAATATGGTTCATTGAAAAGGCAACGGGCTTTGCAACAAGATTGACAACAAAAGGAAAAATGATGAGGGAAATTGCCTTACTTATCTGCTACAGTACTCTTGATTGCCAACTGTAATTTTACGATTCATTATAAGAGGGGGAAAACGTTTGACCATTAACTTGAGCACTCGTTTATCTTGTTGATACAAAGAATAAGTTGCACGAAACACTCTTTAATGAAGCCACTCTGTGTGTTTTTAAAGCATCGCCAATTTTCATCAGCTTTACCCCTGGTGGAGTTACATGGGGGTAAAATATTTAAAGGTCATTAGACACTGTGGAATGTGAATCAACTGTAGAAAAGAGAAGACGTTAAAATTAAGCAGGGGTGACACAAGCTATTTTCTGAGTTATCACTTGATATAGCATGAGATTTGACTGGGTAATTGAAGTAAATAGCATCGCTATTATATATGTCATGATAGATCAGATAGGGGTCAGAAAACATAACAACTTTGATCATCCTTTAACATAAGAGAACGCCACTCTCAAGTGCTATGGGGATGCCCCCATTTAAAATTGTATTTTCCCATCTACTAACAGTTCTAGACTTCATTTCTCCAAAGGATCCTCCCCTTCTCAAAATACTTTAACAGCTTCTCATTATCTAGAACTGTGAGGTTCAATACTACAGCCACTATCCACATGTGGTCATTTAATTTAAATACATTAAAATTAAATTAAATTAAAAATTTAGTTCTCAGTCACAATAGCCACATTTCATGTGTTCAGTGCCTTGAAGGGGCTAGGGCTGACAGTATTAGACAATGCAACTCTACAACATTTCCATCAACTCAAAAAGTTCTATTTGATAGCTTGGATCTAGAGCTGGACTACCCAATAGTATAGCCACTAGCCACATATGGATATTGAGCACTTGAAATGTGGCTAGTCCACACTGAGATGTACTATAAGTGTAAAATACACGCCAGGTTCGGAAGACATAGTTCAAAAAGAATATTGCATAATATCTCATCAATAATTTTGTGTGCTGATTACATGTTTAAATGATAATATTTTATATATATCTGTTAATAAAATATATTACTAAAATTAATTTCACCTGGGTCTTTTTACTTCTTAATACATGACGGCCAGGAAATCTAAATGTACACATGTGGCTTGCATTAGAGTAGTATTGGACAATGCCTATCTGGAAAAGGCTACCAAAGACACAACTGTAGTCCGATGCTCAGCTTATTAACTAACTGCACTGGGAAATCTGCATACCAGAAGAACCATGAGGGTGCTCATCAAACAAAGCAAGAGACACAGTTCCAGTAGTAATCTTAGGAAGAGTGGAATTTAAGTAAAATTTAAATGATGTGGTGTTTTGTTAGGCTTAAAGCCAAGGGGTCTTTGCAAAGGGTTTAACGTCAATTTATCATAGCTTTGGAAACCACAAAGTCAAGATAAATGTGGAATGTATTTGAAAACTCCTTATTTGAAATTCTGCAACCAGGTTGGAAACTGAGGCTACTTGTCTGTGTCAAGGTGACTCAGTCCAGTCAAGGATGACATGCTTAATTCTTATTAATATGATTCCTTAGCACTGTACCCTTTCATTAATTACCAAAAGCAATTTTTGCAAGCTCATAATAAAGTTCACATTTCTTGACCTGGCATTAAAATCCATCCATGGTCTGACTCTGTTATTCCCAGTAAAATGCCTTATTATTCATCTTCAAATACACTCTGATTATGCAAAAGTGTTCTTGAAACACATCCTATTCTTGCCACCTCTTTGACTTGCTCATATTATTCCCTCTACCTAGAAGGCTCTTCCCATTCCTTCTGTTGAAATCCTTCAAGGCTCAGTTCAAATATCACAGCTTCTTCTAAAGTCTTCCCAGAGTTTATCCCCTTCAGTCAAGCAAGCATCAAACAAGTATCCCAGAACACTTGATCTCGACCTTCTTTGGGCAAATGATGGGCACACTTTCCGCTTTGTGTTAGTTCCTCTGGACTTTGCCCTCTCTGGCCCCTACTCGGCCAGCTCCTGGAAAGGAGATGCTGTGCTCTAACTTTATATCCCTCTTAAAATGGTCCACTCACACAGTCAGTTCACAGAAAAAAAAATCTGATGAATGAAAATGTATTCTTCTAAAATGAGAAAATATAATTTTGTTAGTAATGAAAAAAAAATGTTCTGTGCAGGTTAGGCCTACACAGATGTTGTGACCTGACAATTTCAACCCTGCTTTATCTTCACTTGAATGCTTTTAGTTGTTTTGGAGCCTCACCCCTTCACTTCAGTTTGTCTGTGTAGAACACATACACACACACACACACACACACACACACACACACAGTCAAAATCTGTGCATGCTGGAAAGGAGAGAGAGAGAAAAGTATGATCGTTGCTTTAAAGAGTTGCTGCAGTCAATACATGTGCATGGCTCCTGTGACGCCACCCTGCCTAGGTCTAATTTGGTAACAGCCACCAACATCTGTACTAACATTAGATTGACTCAGAAGTCTCATCTCCATTCGTTCATTCATTCATTTATTCATTCGTTCATCAGTCATTTATCATACATCTAATTGATGCCAGACATTGCTAGGCAATGAATGTATATGGTGGGAAATTATTCTAAACACATTTCACAGGCCATATGTAACCATGGATGAAGCAGATAGATAACGAGGTGGTATTCTTTGAGGAGATGTTGTAAAGTTATCTATCTTACTGCTACCCTGGTATGGTGTCAGAAATTCTCATTTTTCTTGGCAATAATAAAATACATCTTACATAGGAAATGCTACTTTAATATTGAAAAAAACAATGAGTTAGGAAACAGAAGGCTGATGTCTGGCTTGATTTACTAGCTATGTGATTTGGGAAATATCACTTTCTCATTAAATCTTTTCCTTTTTTTTTTAATACCTAGGCATCTGGAGACACAAAAACATCTTGTGCTTATTTCCTCTTCAGGCAGAAAAAACAAGAATAAAAATAAAAAACAGAGCGTTGTTCTCCAAACTTCCTTAATGATAAGAATCACAAAAAAAAAGATTCCTAGGTCAGGTCCCTGGGGATTATGATTCAGTAGATTGAGAGAGACGTCTAGAAATCTATTGTGTTTTATTTTTATTAAATATCCCGATGATTACAAGGAAAGTTCGAGAAACTCTCTCTGACTTAGACCTGGCTTCACACTTCAAAGTGTATAAGAATCACCAGAAGGCTTGTTAAAAAATGCAAATTATGGGGTCTCACCTATAATGATTCTGATTCAGCAGATCTGGGGTGGGGCCCAGGAAACCGAAGTTTTAATAAGCATTTCCAGGTAATTCTGATGCAGGTCCATACACTAGTTTGAGAAATACAAATCTCAATCATAAATTAGGAGAGTGTAGTGATTGTCTAGTTGATGGCTGTAACTCCAGCAACCAGAGCAGAGTGGGTGCTCAATAACTATTGTTGAATCCATTGGAAGTACCCAATGATGTGGTACCTTCGTTTTATCTAGATAAAGGAATCATTATTTGGAAGTGATAAATGAACTGATAAAATAACAGATTGATTTATCTATTCCAGCACTATCACAGTCTCTTCAGATATTTCTAATTCATTCATTCATTCATTCATTCAACAAACACTTCTTGAACTCCTACTATAGGCTAGGCTATAAGGCATGGGTGATCTGGCAGTGAAGAATAGACATGGTTCCTGTCCTGCGGAAACTCATGGTGTAGGCGGGTTTTCTGGTTATTCACTGCTGGGTAATGAACCATCCCAAAACTTATTGGCTTAAAACCCGATAATCATTTACTTTGCTCACCAGTTTGCACTTTGAATAGGGACTATGGGACAATTTGTCTCTGTTCCATGTGGCATCAGCTTGGGCAACTAATTGTGGCTGGGAGATCCAGTTTCAAGAGCTGGCTGGCAATTTGGTGCTGACTGTCACCTGGGAGCTCAGTCAGGGCTGTCAGCTGAGGCCTCCGTTCCTTTCTATGTGGCCTTCCCCGGGGGCTGCTTGGGCTTCCACACAATGGAAGTCTCAGCCTAATTGGACTTCTTACATGGAGCTGGCTTTCTTCAAAGACGTTGTTCCAGTAGAATAAGGTAGAGGCCGCAATGCTTTTTCTAAGTTAGCCTCTCAAATTACAGAATGTCACTTCCGTTAAATTCTATTAGTCAATCAAATCACTAAGCCTGTCCCAGATTCCTAAGGCGGGGAATTTTCTTTTAACTCTCGGTGGGAAGAGTAACAAAGAATATACGGCCATCTTTAGTTTACCGCAGAGTGAGACAGATATTTAACAATGAACTAAATACACTTGCGTTAAGTACTACTAAGAAAATGTATCTGGTGCTAGGAAAACATAAAACAGGGAAGTAATTAGGAAAGGACCCCCTAAGGCGGTAATATTAAAGATGCGACGGGCTCCAAGTTGGAGTGCTATATAAAATGCAAAGAGACAGGAATTAGAAAGCAGGTAGAATAATTAGGAAAAGAAATGACGGTAAAAATGATAAGAGCTCGTCTTAGTTACTTGCTTTCTCCAAGGCAAGCAGGGTTTCCAGAATTTGCATGCATTATCTCATTTAACCCTCACAAAAATCCTAGGTGGTAAGTAATCGTATTCTCATTCTAGACGTGCTGGGAAATAGAGTTCCCCAAGATCACTGAGCGAGTGAGTGGCAGAGCCAGGGTCTTAGGGTCTTGTCTTCTAGAAATTTGAGAGTATGAGCAGCCGTGTACCAAAGGCTGTCACAGTGAGGAGCCACGAGTAGTTTGGCAATTCCAATGGGGGCGCCGGCACCTGACGAGAAAGTTATGCAGAAACTCAGAGTGAGCAGACACCAAGGACCAGCTCCATCTCCTGCACCCCTGGCTCTGGTGGAGGTTTGTAATGTTCTCTCACAGCAGCTTTAGAAGGAGATTGAAAATAACAGCTGGACTCTCATTTTTAAGTAGGGAAGGGGAGTCATTCCCTTTGATTTGGCTTCGTGTTCCTACTCAGATTTATTTTTAAGCCCGAAAAGGCCCTCACTACCTCTCTCTCCAGGTACAGCGGAAATGGATACTCTCCTTCAGAACTGGACGGGATTTGCTAAATAAACAATATTCCTTTAAATAAACCTTGAAAGATCTAAATCACTTGTGCAGGTTTCCATGGGCCTGTGATATCGCAGTGAATGCATCACCTGAGTGACGTGGTTCTGTGATCTAGAGATGTAATACTTCATCTGGACTCGTGTGATAGACTATCAGGCCTGTGTTGCTTTGATGATGTATTACTTGGTAAAATAGGTTAGCTGTCAAAAACTCATTCCAGGGAACCGAAAGTTTGGCGGGGGAAAAAATTCATTTCAGGCCTTAAAAAAATACATTTTTCATTTGAGTGGAAGGAAAGATGACATGGTTAGAGTCGAAAGGCTTAAGGACCTCATGAACCCTGGTGAAAAAAACATATTTCAATACAGACAACACAGGGGAAAGGCAAGGACCAAGTCAATGAAGTCAAAAACTTTCTGTTTGGGGTTTTTGTGAGAGCCAACCATGCATAATCGTAGAATGGTGCAACATGCGTGGCATTGTGTAACTTCCCACTGCTATGTCCTTGAGACAGTATAAGCTGTAAAAACAATTTGGGTACATGTTTAAAGAGACTAGGTTTTCATAATAAACATCTGGAATTAGGGTTTTTTGCACATAGGTTAGAAATGTCTTATTATTATTTAGCATATCCCTATTTATGGATGCTTTAACAACTGTTTTATAAAGAGTGATAATGTATTCTAAAATGATCTTTAATATTGATATTTCAAAATCTGTTCTTAAATATGCGTCATCTGAAATTTAAAAAAACCATCTTCCAACATTTTATTTGCTCTCAGATGTGCTGACTAATCTTGGAACTCAATTTACATTCATCACTAAATTCAGCCTTTAGACCCACCTATTTTTAATTTCTCCCTGAGCTTGATATTTTCATGATAATGTGAAATTTCAATAACAGGTTTTCAAAGAAAATAAGTACCTGAAAAAAAAATCTCCAAAATCACAAACAAGCGAAAACAAAACAAAACATTTGAGAGAGCCTAAAGGAACAACTATTTCTTTTAGGTAAAACAAGCAGATCCTAGGAAGTTGTGAAGTTTTAGAGTTGGCCTCTGAATTTGGTAACAGTTGGATCTTTTTAGTTGTTTAGAAGATACAAGAGAAAGAAAGTTCATCTATTGATCATTGAGTTGAATGTCACTTCCTGATACTAAGACCAAGAATCATTCAATAAAAGACTATCAGACTAAAACAAATTAGCCAAATAGTGATTGTGAAACCAAAGGATTTATCTTTATTCTTTATTTTCCTTTTTTTAAATACCATAGAAGTAGAGATACAGCACACAATACTATTTTATTTTCCAAATTTAGAGAATAATCCAAAGTGTTTTCAAATTTTGTCTGCAACAATTTGTTCTAATTATTAACTAGAACATGTAATTATATCTGCATGACTCCAAAATATCTCGGCATGGGGATAAATTGGAGTGGGTTAAGGTGTGGTGGTGGGATTGATCCAACTAATTATCTGAAAATAGATATAAAGGACAGTATATAAACTCAATACTCGTTTTGAAATAAGTTCATATATTAACATTAGTTTAGGCCATAAAATAACTTTTCACGGAATAAGCACATAAACAGTAATTTTATTGTCAAACAAAAATTGCAATTGCTCATAGAGTCCCTCATCACTTCTTTGCCAAAAGAAAACACAGCCTCAGGAGATGCAGACTTTCAAATATATCAACTGATATATATTTTAAAATTTCCATTTTAACGTAAATACACTTTTACTGTATTTAAAGTTCCTAAGAGTTTTCTAAAGTATTTTTGAAGACCTAAGAGAATTTATCATACTATACATCAAACATTTCTTTTTAAAAAAGTCCATGAGATAGATACTTTAATTATTTAGCATTTATTTTTTGATGAGTTTAGAGCTGGTGATTTGTTACCTGAGAAATCTACAGTGATGGACTAAATTTGATTTATATCGATGATGATGATATGATAAAAATAATAATTGGATATTGTTTTAAAAAAATCCTAATCTGTTTGTGTTTAAAGCCCAAACCAAATCCTAATAGCAAAGCTGAGATAAAGGAAATGCAGGATATAGATGTAGATACAAATCTGTATATCTATAGATTTATATGGAGATAGATACATATGTGGATGTATTTCTTTTTCTTTTAAGGCAAGAGAGAATGTTGGAATCTAAAACATCAGATGTCTTATAATTAAACACAAAGGTAGTGATGTACAAAAATATTTTTAAATTGTGAAGAACATGGAAGGACTAAAGGAGCATTTTGAACTAATTGGAGTCCCCAGTGTGTGGAGACAGAGAGGTCTGGGAGGAGACTGTAGTGGATGACATAAACTCTGGGACATCTTCTCATCTGGGAAAGGCATTTTGAGTGACAAGTGAAAGACAGAAAGTAGTCAGAGACTGGCTTACATTGAGCTGGTTAGGTGATACTTGGAATTTTTGACAAGGTGATATAGTGAAAATATTTAAAATCGCAGATGTAAAGCTGGACCTGTGTACCTCCCAATAGAGTGGAGCATGCGTGTCTTGAACTCTTTCTCATGTAAGCTAAGACTTATATGACCAGCAGTGCAAGAATTGAGGTCTGTCATTAGGATGGCCACTGTTACCTTACTGAATGCCTGGAGGAGTGGGCAAAAGGTTAGGATGTATTGTTAGGGGAGGACAGTACAGAAAATTATAGGGGCTTGATGATGAAACAATGTAGAGTGTACTTCAAGGAGACATACCACCTTGCCCTGTCCTATACATACCTTTATGGATTTGATAGTTACCTTAAGGGAGAATGTTTCAAATGCACATTCTTTTCATTATATGTCGCAGTGTTTCTCAGAGTATAGTAAGCCTACTCCTGGAAGTACTCAGAATGATTTTAGGTGGTATACCAGAGACATTTATTTTTAAAGTCATTCATTTGTTTTTAAAATATATTAGAAAAAAATACAGGGCTGGGTCATGGAATTCACAATTTCACAAATATTATTGCTTAAGATAAGGTCAAATCAGTATTTAAGTAAATTCAGAAAAAAATAGTGAGTTCATATTCTTTAAATATGTTTAGGGAGCACACAGATGTAGAAAAAATAATCAAGAGGTTATGTGAGGGGCCAGCCCCATGACATAGCAGTTAAGCGCGTGCGCTCCACTGCTGACTGCCCAGGTCTGGCTCCCAGGCGCACCCCGATGCACCGCTTGTCAGGCCATGCTGTGGCAGCGTCCCACATAAAGTGGAGGAAGATTGGCATGGATGTTAGCTCAGGGCTGATCTTCCTCACAAAAACAGAAACAACAACAAAAAAGAGGTTACGTGAAAGACTGAGATTTGAACTACCTGCTTCCCTATCTTTCCTCCTACAGCCTTTTACGTCTCTGATACAGTCTAGATTTGTCCCTTTCATGATTCTTTCCCCACTCTCTCTCCTACTACTGACCACATAATTTGGGAGACTCAGTGCAAAATGAAAATCCAGGGCTCCTTGTTCAAAACTTATAAAGAATTTCAAGATGGTGACAGTAGACCACTAAACCAAGTGTGGGGTGCTCCTGAGCGTGAAGCCCAATGCAGCTGCAGAAACCACTCACCCGTGAAGCTGGCCCTACTCTCTTTCCATGTAAAGAGATAGGTAAGTTGGGATTTGCCCAAGTTAGATGCAGTCAGACAATTCGTGGAGCCATTTTTGTGTGTGTGTACATTTGAGAGTGAGTTATTATTGTTTCCCATGAAAAACTAGAGCGAATATAAGACAACTGGAAAAGCCAGACATCAAAACTTTCTCTCTTGTTACGTATGTGGGAGAACATGTAGTTATCTGAATTACAGAAACCAGGGTCCAAATGGCCTCCTTTGGAAAATCTTAAGACTGCGTATTGCTCTATCCTGTGAAATCTATTTCATGTGGATAATCCAGTTTCCCAAGTTACTTTTCTAGGCTAACCTGGGACTCCCAGGAGGCCATCACTGCTTGGAAGAATGGCATTTCAGCCTCGAGTGCATGAAATGGGAGATGATGCGTCAACCTCTTTCCTCTGCAGGCTCATTTCATCTTGAGCTCATTGAGGCTGCAGAAATCAGAATGTTTCTCTCTCTCTTCACATGCCTATTCCTCAACTCATATTTTTGGCTTCAAGTCTCAGCTTAGAGGACATGTCCATGATGCATTTCTGAAGCCAAGGAGTGTGGGTCCTGTCTGTGCTTTCAGGCTACTTGTTCTCCTCTATGCTCTTCCGTGGTAGAGCACTTCAGATGCTGTCTTCAAGTTGCTTGTTGCTTGACTATCCTCCCTCTAGATCCAGAGATGTGGGAAAGTAGGACTATATCTTGTTCACTGCTTGTTCTTTATATTCCTTCAAAGATCCTGGCATGTAACACACACTCCACACATATTTGGTGAATGAATGATTGAATGATTAGTGCACTGATTGAAATATATGTGAAGAGTGGGAGCATTAAGAATGTCTATAAAAGGACACAAATGAAATGGCCTAAATCATATTTTTACTGTTTATGATTTATATACTATGGTTTCCCTATGGATTTTTAGGCATTTATAACTATCTTCATCCTTATATTTTGGATTCATAATGTACTTTTCAGATAAAGATTGCTTTTAAAAATATCTCCCCTATACATTTAATGTCTAGCTTCAAAACAGATTTCATATTGAAAGTCTGTGCATACTAAACGAATAATTTTATTGAAATGTTTGTAATAAATATGCGTTTATCACAGTTCTTAAGTAACATTTTTTAAAAACACAAATATTTATGCTTTAAATATGTAAACAGTGTTTGTGATCTGTTGTCGCTTTTGTATATTAATCTACTCTTTTACCCCACGTGAAAAACAGTTTTACTTTGTGTAACATTCTCCTGTAATAATAGGGACATATGGTAATTCATATGATAAATCATTTCTGATTGCTTAAATATAAGTTACAATGAACTTCAAAAATGCTGTTTTATCGACCTTCTAGCTCTAGAGTTTATTGGCTTTGATGTCAGATTAAAAATATCCATTCCTGAGTCTCTTAATTCTATAAACTCTGGACTTGAATTCAAGTATTAGCTATAGATCAACAAATTAGTAGTCCAATGTGTCTATCTGCTTATGCATATAAAAGTCATACATTGAGTATGATTACATTTTTGGGTTCATGTAAAAAACTCAATAAATTTTCAATTGTCTTGGAGAAATGTTCTATTACTGAGAAATTTCGCAATAATAATATGTATAATGGCTTAAGACATCTATGTGCTATATGCAAATCAAGTAGATAAATTAAACTTTGCAGAAAGATATTTCTGTCTATGAGGTATCCTGTCGGAAGACTTTTTAAGATATGACAATGGTATGGACAATTTAAATCTTTTGGTGGAAAAAACGTGTAAAAATAGCTAAGATTCATCACCAATGTTCTCTGTCTTTCTCTATAGGAAGTAATGAACTGGAATTGCTGTAATAAGAATGAGTTCTATTCTTAAGTGGGGATGAGTAGAGACTTATGATAGATGATGTCTGACTTCCTTTTGATCTGCACAATTCATTTGTCATATCTTTTCTACATCAATAGTCAAACTTTATTGGGGATAAAATAAATACTTAATTTTAGTAAATATATTTTCTTTGCCATTTCCTCTCTAGTGTTGCTGAGGACACAAAAAGTGTTTCCTCAAAGGTTATTCTTTATATAACAAGGGCAAATATATGGACCTTTTGACTTTCAGCAAAGAGAAGCATAGTGTTACAGATCTAGTGCCCTGATATCAGAAAATCTTTTCCACATGCTGACACCATCGTGACCAAACTGTGAGACCTTCACCAATAACTTCACTTCTCTATTTTTTAAAGAATTTATTTTTTTGAGCAGCTTTAGTTTCACAACAAAATTGAGAGAAAGGTATGGAGATTTCCCATATACCCCCTGCCCTCACACATGCATACCCTTCCCCATTACAATATCACTGACCGGAATGGTACATTTGTCACTAAGGATGAACCTGCATTGACACATCATAAAAGTTGACACATCATCCAAAGTCCATAGTTTACCTTCGGGTTCACTCTTGGGTGTTGTACATTCTGTGGGTTTAGACAAATGTGTAATGACATATATCTATCACTATAATATAATACAGAGTAGTTTCGCTGGTCTAAAAATCCTCTGTGCTCTGTCTATTCACCGTCCCACTGCATAACCACTGTGCTTTTTATTGTCTCTGTAATTTTGCCCTTGAATGCCATGTAGTTGGAATCATACAGTATGTAGCCTTTTCGGATTGGCTCTTTTGCTTAGTTATATACATTTAAGTTTCCTCCATGTCTTTTCATGGCTTGATAGTGCATTTCTTTTTAGCTCTGAATAATATTCCATTGTCTGGAGGTACCACAGTGTTTATCCATTCACCTACTGAAGGGCATCTTGGTTGCTTCCAAGTTTTGGCAATTATAAATGAAGCTTCTATAAATGTCCATGTGCAGGCTTTTGTGTGGACATAAGTTTTCAATTCATTTAGGTAAATACATGGTTGCTGAATCATATGATAAAAGTATGTTTAGTTTTGTAAGAAACTGCCAAACTCTCTTCCAAAGTACTATGCTATTTTACATTCCCACCAAAAATGTGTGAGTTCCTATTGTTCCACATCCTCAGCAGCATTTGATATTATCAATGTTTAAGATTTTGGCTATTCTAATAAGTTTGTATTGGTATCTCATTGTTCTAATTTATTTTAATTTCCCTGATGACGTATAATGTGGAACATCTTTTCATATGCTTATTTTCCATCTCTATATCTTTTTTGTTGAGGTATCTGTAAAGGTCTTTGGCCCGTTTTTTAATTGGGTTGTTTGTCTTTTTATTGTTGAGTTTTAAGAGTGCTTTGTATATTTTGGATGACAGTCCTTTATCAGATGTGACTTTTCAAACATTTTCTCCCAATCTGCAGCTTGTCTTCTAATTCTCTTGACAGTGTCATTTGCAGAGCAGAAGTTTTTAATTCTGATAAAATTCAACTTATCAATTATTACTTTCATGGATTGTGTCTTTGGTGAACTCATGGCCAACAGCACTGTAACTCGTGCCTGAACAAAGCTTATCTAACACAAATGTTTTCTCCATAATGTACATCACAGCCTTCTTGTACTTAGAATACCAGAGAGCACTTTGGCACTATGTTTGCAGGTTGCTTTAAAGAGTGAAATCACCAAAAAAAAAAAAAAAAAAAAAATCACAAAAATGTGAAAATATACCACAAAAAGGACACTTGTTTACAGTCTGAGAGCTGAAACAAGAAGACAGAGTGTTACCTTGTTTGACCCCAACTGGGAACATGAGTGTTGGGCAATTCAAATTTTTCGCTGCTCTGTGCATGTCTACAAATGACCATAAAGTGCTATGAGTATTGATTTTGGAGTTACAAATAAATTTTAGCCAGTAGGCAAATTTGCAAATACAAAATCCATGAATAATGAGGATCGACTTTTTTATTTACGGTTTTCTCTTTCTTTGCTTTATTTGACATTGTGATGCTTTTAAAGCAACAGAATTATATCAAAGCCTGAGCTCAGCAAGTAAACTTGACCATGAGTTACACTTGATTCTTTATAGCTCAAGAGTTTTACTCTGGCTCTCAAATTAGAGAAACTTGTGCTTAAATTCCAACTCCAAAATTTACCAGCTGTGTCACCTTGGGTAAATTCTGTAATGTTGCTAAATTTGTGTCTTCATCAATAAAATAGGGATCATAATAGTACTGTATCCTGCTGATTATATAAAATAATACATGAAAGGTACTCAATACACTGTCTGATAATAGCCCATAACAAATGTTAGCTATTATTGCCAATTTTTGTCTTATAGTCTCTAACTCAATTAAGTATGCATGTTTCTTTCCTTAATAGATTGCAGGTTCCTTGAGAGCAAGAACAATATCCAGGTCCCTGCTTTGCCTCCTCTCTCCCTGCCATGGATTAGTATAGTTCAGAATTTCTCAAGTGCTGCACTACTGACATTTTGGATAGGATAATTTGTTATGGGAACTCCACTGTATTGTAAGACTTTCGCAGCACCCCTGGCCTCTATCCATTAGAGACTTTCTGTGTCCCCAGTTGCATCAACCTAAAATGTCTCCAGAGGTTGGCAAATGTCTCTGAGGGTGGGGAATACAGTTGCCCTTGGCTGAGAACCACTGGTATATGGCCATACATGTAGTCAGCTTTTAATAAATGCTTACTAAATCCTGCTTACTAAATCAACCCTGAGGAAATTGGATTGGAAATCTACCATCTTTAGAACCTGTAGTAGCCCAAATGCTTTAAACCTGAAACAACAGTACGCATGAGGGATGTTTGTTGCTAGATCCCTCTTCTTATTTAGGGAAAAAAACCACTTATGAACCTTGGAAAAATTGTGTTTTTCAATTCAAGCAGAATCTTTTAGTAATGAGTACACAGTATATTAAAAAAAATTAAATGCATACCACATAAGTTTTAAGCCCTTTACATTATTATCTCAAATAACCCTCCCAACTTTATGAGGAAGTATTACTATGATTCTCAGAAAACTAGGGCTTAAGCTATTAAATAACTTGCCTAAAGTCACAAAGGTAATATGTTTTGAATTGAAAATTCACTTGTGGGTAATCTGACTCTGAAACCCATTTGCATTTTTAATGCAGGTTTAAAGATCAGCAGTAGTATTTCAAAACTGAGGGACTGGAAGGAAATATATTTGCATTTCTGTTTATGTATTTGCCAATCCGAAAATGAAGATTAAAAAAAGCTATTAGAAGAAATCTAATAACAGAGATCAGGTCAAAGGATCAACAGTGGAGGATTGTTATATCAGTAATTCCTCTACATTTCTGTCATTTTTGGGTCATACTAACATTAAGAAATTAGTTCAAGGATGAATTGATCTGAAAGGACTATACATAACCTGTCTCATCACCCCAACCCCCCTTTCCTGTTCAAGACGCACGCTAATATGTCATATATTATATGTAAACAAAATAATTTTAGCATATAAACTTAGCATTCCTGGAAGAAGACCTATACTGAAAAGAATTCAGCTTACCTAAAATTTATATGACTGCCACGACCAATAAAATACTTGTTGGTATAGCTTACAAACTTCTGGAAAATAAGGATTAAAAATTAAAAGTCCGTGTTCAAGTATGCTGAATATGACTGCCATGAAAGATGCATGATTAATATTGGTCAATACGTTAACATTGGACTGAAATCTCTTTGCTTCTTTTCCTCATAGGCTCACTTTGTTTTTGAAAGAACAACTCTTATTCAGAAAAGAGAATGACAGCTTTCAACTACAACCTCTAGTAAACTTGGGTTACCAATTGCCCTATTAATATCAAGAATTCTTTAGAAATGAAGCCCACATATTTCTTGTTGGATATTTGGAGTCTATGAAATAATTAATAGGTGTCTTTACTAGTGGTTAAAACTTTGGACTTTAGAGTCAAACAGAAAGACACAAATTTGGATCTGAGCTATGCTGTTTATTAGCTGTGTGATTTTGCGCAAGTTAGTTAAGTTCACTGACCTTATCTGTGACATGTGGTTAAAAAGTTCCTATTTCATTTTGCTTTGATGAATTAGAATGAGATAATGCAGGTAAAGTGAATAGCCTAATCAACAGGCATTCTGAGACTAATTTATGCCTCTGAAAAATGTGAATAAGAAGCCTTGCCTCAGACTTAAGTTTCCAACTTAAGCTATTGTAGGTGCCATGTACCAATTGTTTTGAATTATTACCAGGTCATCAGAGATATTAATATATGAAAAGATGTGAAACATGATGAGTTATTTTTAAACTATCAGATTAATAAAAGAAAATCTGGATAGCTTGTACTCAAAATTGGTGAAGACATTTTGAGGGAAATGAACTCTTATTGTACCAACTATTTCATTTTGACCGCTAGGCTGGCTTTCTGTTGATTTTTCTTAAGAGTGAGGTAGCATCTCCTCCAGACAACTCCAGAAAACCTCTCCTCTTATCATATTGACCCAAATTTTCTCAGAACCTCTATTCTTGAACCAATAATTGGCAAGGAAATAAAACTGTGGTAATAGGCTTAAGTACATCAGAGTCTTCTTGGAACTGAGGTCAATCCCACCTACACGATATGGCTGCCACAAACTGGGAAATGACTGAAAAGGATTCTGGGAGTCAACCCTACAATATCTACCACTTATAGTCGACAATGGTTTGGTGTCTGCCCATCTCTTCTTCCTTTCCAAGTATATCCAACCTGTTCCCACGCACATGATGTCATTGGGCTACTGAGGGCAGATGTGATCAAATCCACTAATCACAGTTAATTAATTTAGAAATGGACAATGTTATCCCTGCGTAGGCAATCAAAATCCCTTCCTTGCAAATTGGGAATTAAAACAAAGAGGCTAGTCTCCCCCTGGATGCTTTCTTGAAGATGTCAGATAAAAACTTAGCAGCTGAAGCCAGTGGCTATTTCCTATTCTCTCAACTAGATAGCAGAGAAAACTACTCTTCAGTAAGACAAAAAAATAAATCCCATGTGCAGAAAGAAACAAAATAAAAAATACACAAAGATTATTTCCATGATTCTCTACAGCACTCCAGTCCTTTATTCTAGTCCATTCCTGACACATCCCAATATCCTTATTCAGAATCTCACTTCTTGCTTAAATTAAACTCAGGTGCGTTTTCATTGTCTGCAACCAAAAGAATCCTAGGAAAACAGATATCCTTTTCTTAGATAACAGACTTACTTTTCTTTCCTATAAATTACACTTTTTCCTATATATATATGTATTTGTGCACATACACACACACTGTTCAAAGTATATGGGAAGTATTTATTGCAGGGGCTGTAAAGCCTGGCAACATTTAGAATTCAATTACTGAATTGAGAATTTTATTCTTCTTGGGATACAGGAGAGAATATAGGACACATTAAGGAAAAAGTCTTGTTTTTGTTGTTTTATAATCATAATGGGATGCGGTTTGGTATGATGATAAGAGGAGACAGATTTTGGAGGTAACTGGCCAAGTTATTAAAGTAATGACCTGTACCTATCTATAAAATGTTTCTAAGGATTTACCTTTAGAGTGAGACTTGTGCTTTTTTCTGCCTCCATCCTGAGATCAAACTTAGCTCCTGGGTCTGATACCCAGAAGAACTTCTGGCTTCTCCATATCATCCCATTCTCCTAAAGGGTTATAACAACCAGGGGAGGAGGGTAAGAGTTATTAATGTTGCAGGCCCACAATATATAATCAGCAATATGCTGTGAATGAATGATTAAATAAGCAAATCAAGTACTGTAAATGTGCACTGTAAATCCCATATTCTGACTTTGATGTCGTGGGAAGTTTTTTCTTGTGCATTTAAGTACCAATCTTATACTTATATTTGCAGAACATAAAATTGCAGTATTTAAAACTTATAATCATTTACACTGGCATCGTTTAGATCCTTGCTATTCGAGGTGTGATCCAGAGATCAGCACCATCTGCAGCATCGGGGGTTTGTTGAAGTAGAGAATCTCAGCCCCTACACCTACAAATTGAATAAGAGCCTGCATTTTAACAAAATTCCCAAGTGTTCCAATGCACATTAATGTTTGGGAAGCATTGAGTTACATGACATGTTTTTTTTGATGTTGCTTTGACATTATGAAATAGAATAAGTCTAACTGATAAAATGTAATGTTATATTTTCCACTTACACTGCATCATTTATTTCTTTTCACAGATATTTATAACTAATTTGCTGTGCTAAATCACAGGAATTGGTAATCAAATGACATTGGCTCTAAACCTAAACATTGATGGAAGTGATATTTAAAAATATAATAAAGAATTTTTAAAGAGATAATACTCATCTATGGGGTGCCATTTAGATAGTTCTATGTTATGGGTTTTATTTTCAGGAAAAGCATGATTCCCAAACTAAATGAATTATAGAGATCTGCAAAGCCACCAAATATATTGATTATTATGTTTATTGGTGTTTGTTTATAACAATGAGATTATTCAGGGCACATCAGTTGGTTTAGAAGATTTAAAATGTATTCTACTGACAATATCATATTCTCTCTCGATACTAATTGGCATTAAACCCAGAAAAATCATCAACTGCATCAGCAGTTGTGTATGAATATCTCAGAGAGTGCTATTATTTCAAATCTGGAAGTCAACATAAGATATTTTCTTGCAGAATTAAAGTTGTATATTGTGCTACATGGCTGTTTATAGCTTTAGGCGGGAGCTGATGTTTATCAATCATTTAATTATAGTGAATTAAAATGTATATATAATCATCTCCATTGTATTAAAATTGGACAGATTTATAAGAAATTCTAGGTAAAATATTAGTCTTAGCACCATGCAAACCAGACTCTGATTATACAGGTTTCCCAATTCATCCTTCTACTGTTCTCAATTAACTCATTCTACTAAGCCCTTTAAGCCTTGATGAAGTAAAAATTCTTTTGATAACTAAATCCGAGGGATATTTTGCTACATTCTTTCTTTTCCAAAAAATAAGTTCTTTTGTTTTTCAAAAAATAAGTTCAACAAGTTCTTTTAACTTGAATTAGTTCTTTCAACAAATATTTATTGAGACACTATGTGAAGAATGTAGTTCTGAGTACTGTGTGGGAAAACAAATTATAAAGAAACAGTTTCAGATCAAAAACAGAATATGTGTGTGTATGTCTGTGTTTGTGTGTGTGACCGTCATTGAAAAGAAAGGCTCATCATTCCATCTAATTGTTATTTTTCATATATGTCAGGTGCTAGATATGATTGTAAATAGGTGTCAGTCTTACTAAACATTGATATTATGTCAGCAACTTTGGTAAGCATTTTAATTTCATTATCTCCTTGAACTTACTAAAAATGCTATGAATTAGATAATATGTGTTATTTCCTTTTGTACATCAAAAAATAGGCTCAGCAAGGTTTTGGCCATCTTGTTCAAGATCACAGAGATAATAAGTGGTGGATCCAGAAATCATAGCCAGTTTCCAGGGTGTATGCATATGTGTGTGTGTGTATTGATATGTACAACTGATATAGTGTATGTATATACTGCAGTCCATTGTAAGCTTCTGATCATTGAATAACTAAGAACAAGCAGCAAATAAAGAGGCCTTCAAAAACAATAGAGAAAAGCTCATTCTGGAGCACCAACCTTGACCGATTCAGCACACAGCTTAAAGGGAACGAGATTGAAACTTAGTGCTTCTTGGTGTTCACAAGGTCTCTATTTTTGCCTTCTTTGAAAAAAGAGGATGAGATTTAGCATAGGCAATACCAGTTCACTAGTATAAGTTACTGTCCTATGACAGTACAAAAATTAATTTTCCCAAAAGTATGGAGAATGAAAAGAAAGTTTGAGCATGCTTGTAACGCCTGTCAGAATGTGACCACTGCCATTTTACATCATTCCCTTCTTCCTGGACCTTTTTTCCACAGGATGCTTCTGAGTGTTACTTTCTGACTTAATTATGTTCCTTGAAAACGTAATAATAACCTTGCAGGCCAAAGATGGAGAGGCCTGCCTGACAGTAGCCAACGGTCCCAGGTACTTACGTTTTTTTTCATTGTTCCACAGCTAAACTTTTAAAGGAGAAAATGGAAGGCAGGCAAACTTGTCTGCCCCCTGAGGGCCTTTAAAGTGACTAATATATACTTTGTTTTGCAATCACATGGGTCCTGTTAAAGTGGAGGAATGACTATTTTTATGTAATTGGATTAGAATTAGACTCCCCATAGAGCCATAAAGAATGGGAATCTAGACCCTCATTTTGGAGGTAGTTTCAACTGAAAGAACATTAATGCTAGAGGCTTGAACAGGAGTCTTCTTGGTATTAAGGAATTAGAAACTCCTGTATGGTTCCACATGGAAGACTTACTGTTACCCTATTTTTGTTAAATAATACAAGGACTTATGATTTTTTTTTCTTTTTTTATTGTGGAATGATGAAGTTAACACTTGATCTGAAGCTTTATATTTATGAGTAGTCACTACAATTTTGCAACAGTTTAATAGTTTATATATTTAGACTCAATTGTCACTCTTCATCACCTACTTTTAGCACATATGTAACTGGGAGGAACTAGTTCATTTAAACCAAATTAATCACACTCTGCCCGAATTAATATTTGTTTGCAAGAACTATACTGATGGATACTTCACTTTTTTTTTTTACCTCCCCTCCCCTCCCCTCTCTTTTTCCCTGCAATCATTAACCCTGGCTGTATCATAACATAAGAAGAGAAAAGAAAGACAAAAAAAAAAAATCTGGGCCCAGAGTTAAGTGCTGAATATAATGACAAAGAATAAACAAAGTGCTGACATTTTCCTGGTGGAATAATGGACAATCTTCTTATACAGAGTCTTTATAAATTAACAGGTTTATTTAGCTTCTGAGTGCTAATGAAATGATCAAAAGGGTACCACAATTAGTAAAGTATAACACTTGGAAACAGCCGGAATGATATGCTCTCAAGACCCATCATGAAAATGACAAACTGAAAGCCACTTAGGTGTTTAGGGTTTAATTTAATGAACATGCATTTTGAACTCAACTACCATCCAGTAATGTGCTAGAGACAGCTTGTACGTCGTTCATATCTCTACCCAACTCTGTGTTTAGTGCTATCACATTGTTGACTGGAAATAGGTCACAGTAGTCGTATTTACATCACGGGAATCAGTAAATGCTATAAGTCAGGGCCCCCCTCCTTTCCTTTCCACCCATAGAGAACTTGTTGAACATTTAGCAGTACACGACTACATGTGACCATATGCTTCTTTTTGACCTGTATCATCCATGCTAGTTTGCTCCTTTATCAATGCAGGCCATTATCCACAGGACTAACCACGCATGAACATGGATCAACTGCAAATTAACTGGAAAACATACAACACAAAGCTCACGTGTTGTATTTACTAGCTAACTTTGGCACAAACTAGGACCTTGGTTAATATTTGATGAGTGAACAAATCATCATATATAATAAAATAAAAGCCTTATCTATTTGTATGTGTGAAGTTTTCTTCATAAACAGGTGCATTTAGTGTAGACTTGCTCTTGTTGGAAATCATACTATGCTAATTTATAATCATCAAGGGAAAGCTTCACATGATAAAAGAGAAAAAATTATTAGAGAGATAGTGCTGATCTCAAATTCCAGCTAGGCTACTTGTTAAATTTGAGATGTTAGACCAGTTATTCAAATTCTATAGACTTTAGTTTCTCATCTGAAAATACAGGCAATAATATGGACTATGGGTCTTATTGTGAAGATTCTAGTAATATAAAGTATCTGGCACATAATATGTATGAAAAAATGGCAATAGATATTGCTAATATAAAAAAAAACAATAATAGGGCTGGCCCCGTGGCTTAGCGGTTAAGTGCGTGCACTCCGCTGCTGGTGGCCCGGGATCAGATCCCGGGCGTGCACGGACGCGCCGCTTTTCCGGCCATGCTGAGGCCGCCTCCCACGTACAGCAACTGGAAGGATGTGCAGCTATGGCATACAGCAATCTACTGGGGCTTTGGGGGGACAAAATAAAAAAAATAAAAAAAACAATAATAACAATCATTCATACTATTATTGTTATTTTATATATGATCATCTGAGGATAGCTGACTTTTCTAAATACTATGTGATTGGGATAAAAATATAATATATGATTTTTCAGTTACGGAGTCACTGGTAATTCATTTAACTGCACTGAAAATCTCAGTAAGTGAGATCTTTCATTAAGACTCAGAATTCAAGAAGATCTGGCTTAAGCACTTTCCTTACCAAATAGTAAGATTCATTTTCAATTGTTCAGCTAAAATTTGCAGTTAAATTTATCTAAATAAGAGATTTAAGTTAACAGCAAATTTCTAAGATCAGAGAGAAGGAATCCCCAAATATCTAAGAACTGGAACATAAGCATCTCCTGGCCTTTGTTTCCTTCAGGAAAATAGGAGAATGAGTGATTATGAAACAGTTTCTTTCTAAATCAGTGGTTCTCAAACATCAGTATGCAGAAAAGTCACCAGAGAAGCCTGTGGGAAAAAATGCAGATTATTGACACAGCTTTCACTAATTTCCTACTCAGGGAGGAAGAGTAGAGAGAGAAGAGGAGAAGAAAGAGGGAGGGAAATGAGAGAGGGAGGAAAGAGAGAAGAATGGATGGGTAAGAGAGAGGGGGAGAAAAGAGGGGGAAAGGAGAAGGGGAACGAAGGAGGGAGGGAGAAAGGAAGAGAGGAAGGGGAGAGAGAAGAACATTTTTGGAAAAGATTCATGTTTACTTCTGAATGTCCTCTGATATTCTGAAGTCTCAACGCTGGGCTTTTTATTCTTTTTTTTCCAGAGTTTTGACATTTGAAAAATAGATTGGGAATTTATATTGATGTAATTGAGGTAGATTTATATCTTAGGGTAAGTCACCCTACTGGAAATGATGTCATAAGTCAAAATGGTATTAAGTCAAAACTGATTTTCTCAATGAAGCAATGGTACAGTCCAGAGCAATACCCCAGGCCACACCATGATGTGAGAACATGCGTTGTCTTTAATCCACGACAGGTGATATATCTATACAAGGAAAAGATTTCTCAAGAGATGTGAATTGGCTAGGCCGTGCTTTAGAGTCACCAATGTCATAAAATGGCACTTGATATGACACTGCATCCCAATGTACTGGCTAAAGTTATCACGCTCTTCAGAATTCATGTCCTATTATTAATGCAGCAGGCATAAAGAAAGGAAAGCCATTGACATCCTGGAAGTCAGGAGGATTCCACTCTGAGGAAATTTGTTACAAGCATTTTGTTTTTGGTAACTATAGGATGATAAGAATTCCCCACTAGTTACTTTGACTTACGGATGACTTTCTATTTTTTACTATAAATTTGCATGGACCAAGTGATCAGCACTAAAGGTTAATTTGTTGGTTTTTTAAATTTGGTTTAAATTGTAAACTAGTGCTTTTACTTTCTTAAAAATAATATATCAACATTAATAATCAACACTAATAATGTATCAACACCAGCAGATATACACCACCTACCTTGGATGGGTACATAGCTGCCTTGAAAGTGTACACATTGACACATATTTATCCCAAAGTTTTCAGTCTTTGATTTGTTTTACAAATACTTTTCAGGAGATTAAAAATTTAAGCTTGTATGGTGGTCAGATTTAAAAGCAGTTTGGACTGAGTTTTGTTTCAACTCCACAGAATCAAAAATTCTTTCTTAAAAGGACTACATTTAAAAGATAACATAATCATGGATCCAAAGTCACATTAGTGCACCATCTTTCATGTATTAAAATTTCAATATACTGTATGACTACAGATTAATGTAATTGACGTCATAGAAACAAACACCTCAGAATCATATATCAGTCAGGATTTAGCCAGGACACAGAAACCATTCTAAGCATTTTAAGCAGACAATTCAATACAGGGATTTGATGACACAAGCAACATAAAAGCTCACAAAATCAAAAAGAGAATGGGTATGCAACACAGAACATGGCAAATAGCCAACTCAGCTACCATGCCTAGCTCCTGAGAGACAGACCAAAAAGATTGTACCAGACCCAAGGGAGCTGTCCAGCAGCTCACCTGGTGAGAGCTTCAATCACCTGTAAGGGCGGCCATTGCCCAAAGACAAGCCCAAAGCAGAGCAAGGGAGAAAGAAAGACCCTAATTCCTGCCTGCCTCGGAAATGTACTTTGCAGAAGAGTGTGGAATGCATCCGAGAATTAAACCGATAAGGAACAGTACAGACATCTACAGGTATGTTGTTCTTGCAAGTTGTCCTCGTCAAAGACTCCACACTCACTCAAATGATGATGCCATTGCACAGTATATTTTTATGTCTTCATTTTTAGAGGTTTTACTATTCAAAGAAGAAAATTTGTCTTACCCAGAGCCCATGAACAGCACAAGTTCATTTATGTTGTGACTTACTGTTGTAATTACTGCACATGACAACATGCCTATAATTTGCCTGTGCTGTAAAATGTGAATCACCAGATGTCGATTGCCAGAAGATGAGATCTGTCTGTGTTAGCAAGTTTCAAGAGCTTTCCCATTAGGGAAGTGAAAGATGATGTAGTTTTGACTGTATATGTTATCACAAAGCTCAAATTTTGTGATAGGCAAGCAGCAATTCACCATTAATTTTTTTATGGGCTTGTGTATCAGCACTTTAAGGCCAGTTAATGGTGGCATAGAGAGAGAGAGTTAAGATTTATTGAGTACCTACTATGTGCTGGGCACTGTGTAGGCATATTGCACACATCACCTTACAGTGTTATGAGACAGGTATTCTAGTTAATGTGATCTAATATCCCTTCTCTCTTCTTTACAAACCCATAGCATGAACATTTTTGTTTGTTTGTTTGTTTTTTTGTGAGGAAGATTAGCCTTGAGCTAACATCTGTTGCCAATCCTCCTCTTTTTGCTGAGCAAGACTGGCCCTGGGCTAACATCGTGACCATCTTCCTCCACTTTATATGGGATGCCGTCGCAGCATGGCTTGACAAGCAGTGTGATTGTGCGCGCCCGGGATCTGAACCTGCGAACCCTGGGCCGCCGCAGAGGAGCGCGCGCACTTAACCGCTTGCGCCACCCAGCTGGCCCCTAGCATGAACATTTTGAACTGAACTCATTTGTGGCTTTAAGTGACCTAAACTTACTTGTCTCATTTTCCCACTTATTGTCAGTTTCATTCATTTGTCTATTTTTGTGAGCAACTTTTAAACTTTGATGGAATCAGACAGATTCTAAATAAATATCTTTCCACTTGAAGTATAATTGTGTATTATATATTAGATTGTGAACTTTTTTAGGACAAAGACTGTCTTATTAAACATTGTTCTCCCAATACCAAGTGACAGACAGAGAGTGACTTTGGAATATTTGTGTGCAGGTTTCTTTAATTAAGCTTATTTGAATTTCTATGTCTAATCATATGCCATGAAGATATTTCTGTGGTGGTAACCAATTTTTCTTCTGCTTCTTAGTCCTCCTTGTAAGTATGCATGCCTATTAAAAAGGAAAGTATATTTTTCCAACTTGTTTTTTTCTGAGTCGTCTCTTAAGAATCATGTTTCATTGATTTCAGTGTTATAGTTTCTCAATTCGCTATAATATCTTCAGTTTAAAAAGTCTCTCTTCCTAATTACTAAAGAAAGATTAACAGTTTTTACCTTTGCATTTTTCTTTTGCTGTAACATTTCTGGATTTCTATTGTATCATTCAGTATATGAAACAAGTTGTAGGATAAAGCAACCTTCTGAATACCACTGGGATGTTTCAGACTGCAGAAGCCTGACAATTCTGACAATTCCCCTCACATTTTTTAATAAAGTGGATCTCTAATTTTAGAGTAATCTTTGTTACAACAATAAGGCTGTGAGTAACATCAGCATGGTCTCTCAACAATTCTTGTCAGTGGAAAATGTGTTTGTGTGTTGCTAGTAACACTATAAATCACTCATTGGGGACCTCAGCAGGTGACAATGAGGTTTATTGCCTAAGAGTCTTAATGGTTATTTTACATAACTTGGCTTGGGAACACGTTAAGGAACAAACAACGTCTGGGAGCTGTTTTGCTTTGGTAATTTTGTGTTGTTGAGATCACACAGAGAGGTAGGCAACTCTGCATACCATGGAACAATGAGATAGCATATACAAAACTGAGCTGATACCTTGAGGTAATTCTCCTTTGCAAACTAAAAAGATATTCAGTAATCAGCTACAGCTAATGTGTCTCCATGATAATATATTCTTGTCTTGAACACAGCAATTTTTTTCTGCTAACATATTCCTTTCAGCACTTATGTCTCTATCTACCACTCAGTTATATATGCACGGGTTCATGTTTTCACATTGTGTGTTTTATTCACACCCTCCTCTGCACTTGAAACACTTAATCCAACAGTGTATTATTTATTTCTGCTGAGCGTTGTGTTCATGCAGGTACAAGTTTCTCCAAGAACTTCCTAAACACCACATAATTATAGGTCAACAAATCCACTGGTTTTGTATGCATTTGACAAAATAGCTATTTAGTTCAGTGGGAGGAAATGTCAATAAAGCAGCTTTTAAAAAGTTAACTGAGTGTGTGATTGACTTGTCCACTGAGATTGGTCAAAATACCACTCAGTGAAAAGAGATTTTGGGAGACAAATATACTAAAACAGTGCATTTGGAAGAGTACTTTTCAAGCAATTGGTGGGTGAAGCTCCTTTTCCCAGATACTAAGAGAAAGGGAAGCATCTGGATTATCTAAGTGATTGAGGTCTTAGTAACCTCTGCTTACTTATAAATTTATACATGGATATCCAGCAGAATGACATCTTGATAAGAGGAGAGGCTCTGCCACTCTCGCCTGCAAGCTTACCACATCGGTCTTGTCACTGGAAGGCAACTTGGGACACTGCAGCTTCAAAATGGCACATCTTAGTGGCTACTTTGATACACGCCACTCACTTGCTTTCCCTTGGACTGGGACACACTCACAAATACTTACTAACTCTTCCTCTATTTTGACAGGCCCTGCAATGGCAACTCCATGTTAGTTCTTACTTGTTCTTGGAGCTCACATCTTTTAAACCTCATGAAAGCAAAATTTCTGGAGGAAAACCCCCACCACCATTGAGAGGAGGACGAAGATAACTTCTCTATGTGATTCAGTAATGTTCTTTTTCTTTTTAGTGGAGGATTAAAGCTTTTGTAACCTTCTTAAACTTTTGTTACCTTTCTAACATGAAGTGACAGGTTAAATGCTAATGCAATTGATAGGGGTGAGCAACTGGTCAATGACTAGCCTGATCAGACCACGTAATGTGGCTGAAATTGCTGAAATACGCAGGCCCCTTGTAGTTTTGACAGAAAACAGTTTTCTGCAGGGCTTTTTATCTCCCGGGGCGATATTAAAAGCCAGGAATGTTGTAAGTACCACATTTCTTTTGAGGAAAGTTGGGAGACCTCAGCAACCTAAATTTCCAGTTAAAAAAAAAAATGTATAAAACTATGAGTATCTTGAAATTTTACCTGTGTCTGTTTTGAATGGGAAATTTGATGGTAAAGTATGTTAAAAATAAGACAACAGGCCCAAAATGGAGTTGCTTTTGCTAAGCCTCGTGTTACCAAAACGAGACTTGACTTCATTACAGTTCTGGCTCTCCCAGAAACGGAATCTTAAGCCAGCCAATCAGGAACCACCTCATCAGCACTAGTGAGGTAAACCTACCTAACAGACCCCTGCAGTCCCCTAAAGGAAAGTAACCTTGCCATAACGAATCCACTTTTTTGGCCTCGTGTAACTTCCGTTCCTGCTCCCTTCTGCTTATAAATGTCTTTCATTTTTTGTACATCTCCTCAGACCTCCTTTTTATCTGCTAGATTGGATGCTGCCTGATTCAAGTCAATTTTTGCTCAAGTAAACTCTTAAAACTGTTTTTTTTTTTTTTGGTAAGGAAGATCAGCCCTGAGCTAACATCCATGATAATCCTCCTCTTTTTGCTGAGGAAGACCAGCTCTGAGCTAACATCTACTGCCAATCCTCCTCCTTTTTTTTCCCCCAAAGCCCCAGTAGATAGTTGTATGTCATAGCTGTACATCCTTCTAGTTGCTGTATGTGGGACGCGGCCTCAGCATGGCGGGAGAAGCAGTGCATCGGTGCGCGCCCGGGATCCGAACCCGGGCCGCCAATAGCGGAGTGCGCGGACTTAACTGCTAAGCCATGGGGCCGGCCCCTTAAAACTTTTAATGTGCCTCAGTTTATCTCTTAGTTCTATTGTCAGACGATGTAACTGAAGGAGACTCCTAATGGCCCCTAGGAGCAATGAGCAACTAGACATAGCTACCTGTTGAGCCCCTTGAGCTAGTTGCTTTTTCACTGCCCCTGGATGTGGTAGGTAAGTCCTTCTTGGATCCTAGCTTTGCAGCTTTTGCATTATAAGTTTTCAGACTTTATTTGAACCTTTCTTTTTCTGGACTGGGTCCAGAAACCAGCCAGAGTCGGACTGGGTCCAACTTAGAAACCAGACCAGATCTAGGGCCAGACTGGGTCTGACTTAAGCTGGACTGTGTCCAGTGTGAGGCCCCAGGCGAGTAAAATTTTGTTTTTAAGGCTGAACAAGTAGGTTAACTTTACCAAAGATAATCTTGACTTATAGTGGCCACAATGGAGAACTTTTAACCTAGACAAGCTTATCCATTTACAAGGTGCCCTAGAGAAAAAGGATTCTCAGCCAAGCACTCACTGTGAACGGTAGAAGGAAAATTATTTTTGCTCCTTTACAATTTCTGGCCACTTGGATGAGACCCACTGGGGCACCCCACTTGCTCCCAAACCTGCAGAAAAGGTCCTGGGAAAACTTGCAGAAACTGGGAAAGGATGAGAATTCTTATCAAAGTCAGCTCTTCAAGATCTCTATCTATGTTGCCTGGGCAAGAGAGGAAGGTAAAACTTTATGTTGTCCTTTCCTTTCAGATTAGCAGGCAAAAACGTTTGCAAGAATTAGATCTTTGAACTTTTACTTGTGATTTTGCTTCTGTGTACCCATTGGTTGTTGATCCTTTCTCTCCCAGGGCCAGCAATTGCCTTCTTGTTTGTCTCGCTTCGTGTCCTAAGAACTTGACTTGGCTTTATGTCTGACTGGGGCATGCAGGTTATTATGTGTGTAGGCAGTTCAGCCTGTCGGATTGGGAGCCCCAAAAATATGGCTGGACAGAAATGCGTGTTGCATTCCATTTGTGCCTAGATATGGCTGGGTGGAAATGGGGGCTTCACTTCATTTGTGGCTAGGGTCCTACCAACTGTTGCCAGCTCTCAGGGGAATTGTCTAAGTCTTTCTTTCTTTTGATTATTTTTGAGGGTGGCTCTGGATCTTGGGAGGGTAGTATCTTCCTCACCCTCTTTGGGGCTGTATCCAAGGGGTTTTCAATACTGCCAGGAATTGTTTGTCCTGGCTGAAACCTGACAAAGTATTTGAAAATGATTTTTTTTTCAAGTAACTTTATGGTGAGGAGATGGCCAAATTGAAAGCTAGTATTCACAGCTTGATAGGAACTTTTTTAAGGCCTTCTCCCCCAAGCTAAAATGAAACTATGTACACAGAGGACAAGAAAAACATTCTGAAGCTTTGGGGAAGGAGTTACTAAAACATTTCCAAGACATATAACTCTAAATCTAGAACATAGGAATCTTTTGATTTCCGTCTTTGTTGGAGCTCTCCCTGAGAGAAAGAAGCAAATTGCAGATGATATAGTAGAATGGGTGGGCAGGCTCTTGATATCACTCAGATTGCAACTCAGTTCTTTGAGGAATTAAAAACTGTACTTGTTTTACAAATCTAATTGCTGCAAGAACAGAAACGTGGCTCTAGAACAACTCAAAGTCTACCTACCCTTTTTACCTGTACTAAAACCTCCCCATTCATCTCAAAAGGCTTGCAAGTATTATAAAATATCTGGATTGGGGAACAAAAGTCCTTCCTGGTGGAATTTGCATTCTTTCTCGGTGCCTATTGAGATGTAAATAGGAACCAAGGTAATTCTTATCAGAAGGAGGAAAAAAAGAGGAAGAGGAAGATTATTTGGAAAACTAGGCTTGTGAAAAATCTTAAAAGTCTCTTCTGCAAATATTAGTAAAAAGCTTTAGCCATCTGACCAGGTAAACTTAATTTATTCCATCAACCAGAAACACAATTTGGATCCAGCTGTTCTTTTATAAACTAGTGAATTTTGCATTATTTTACCTGTCTCGCGGCTATCATCTTAAAAAGAAAGCTATAGATCTCTGTTTGCAAAGTTTGTGTATTTCTATGTATGTATGTTATAAATGTGTGTTTTTTTCCTACCTCTGAAGGTATTGCCAAATTAATTTGTAAAGAAATGTATTTAATTGGCCTGAAGACAAACAAATATTTATATACAGGCATACCTTGGAGATATTATGGGTTCAGTTCCAGACCACTGCAATAAAGCAAATATCATAATAAAGTGAGTCACACAATTTTTTGGGGTCCTGGTACATATAAAAGTTACGATTACACTATTAAGTGTGCAACAGCATCATGTCTAAAAAAACAATGTACATACCTTAATTAAAAAAATACCTTATTGCTAAAAAATGTTAGCCATCATCTGAGCCTTTGGTGAGTGATAATCTTTTTGCTGGTGGAGGGTCTTCCCTCGTTGTTGCTGCTGACTGGTCAGGGTGGTGGTCGCTGAAGGTTAGGGTGGCTGCAGCAATTTCTTAAAATAAGACAACAATGAAGTTTGCCACATCTATTGACTCTTCCTTTCACGAACAGTTTCTCGGTAGCAGGCAATGCTGTTTGATAGCATTTTACCCACAGTAGAACTTCTTTGAAAATTGGAGTCAGTCCTCTCAAACCTTGCTGCTGCTTTATCAACTAAGTTTCTGTACTATGCTAAATTCTGTGTCGTCATTTCAACAATCTTGACAGCATCTTCATCAGAAATAGATTCCATCTCGAGAAACCACTTTCTTTGCTCATCCATAGGAAGCAACTCCTCATCTCTTAAAGTTTTATCATGAGATTGCAGCAATTCAGTCACATCTTCAGGCTTCACTTCTAATTCTAGTTCTCTTCCTCTTTCCACCACATCTTCAGTTACTTCTTCCACTGAAATCTTGAACCTCTCAAAGTCATCCATGAGGGTTAGAATCAACTTCTTCCAAACTCCTCTTAATGTTGATATTTTGACCTCTTCCCATAAATCATGAATGTTCTTAATGGCACGTAGAATAGTGAATCCTTTCCAGAAGGTTTTCAATTTACTTTGCCCAGATCCATCAGAGGAATCACTATCTATGGCAGATATAGCATTGTAAAATGTATTTCTTAAATATTAAGCCTTGAAAGTCAGAATTACTCCATGATCTACGGACTACAGAATGGGTGTTGTGTTAGCAGGCATGAAAACAATGTTAATCTCATTGTACATCTCCATCAGAGCTCTATGGGTGACCAGGTGCATTGTCAATGAGCAGTAACATTTTGAAAGAATTTTTTTTTTTTTTCTGGGCAGTAGGTCTCAACAGTGGGCTTAAAATATTCAGTAAACCATTTCGTAAACAGATGTGCTGTCATCCAGGCTTTGTTATTCGATTTATAGAGTATAGGCAGAGTAGATTTAGTATAATTTCTAAGGGCCCTAGGATTTTGGAGTGGTAAATGAGCAATGGCTTCAACTTAAAGTTCCTGGAAGCTAGTCATTAACCAGCGAGTCAGCTTATCCTTTGAAGATTTGAAGCCAAGCATTGTCTTCTCCTCTCTAGCTATGAAAGTCCTAGATGGCATCTGCTTTCAATATAAGGTTGTTTCATTGACATTGCAAATCTGTTGTCTAGTGTAGCCACCTTCGTTAATTATCTTAGCTAGATCTTCTGGAGAACTTGCTGCAGCTCTGATATCAGCACTTGCTGCTTTACCTTGCACTCTTATGTTGTGGAGATGGCTTCTTTCCTTAAACCTCATGAACCAACCTCTGCTAGCTTCAAACTTTTCTTCTGTAGCTTCCTCACCTCTTTCAGCCTTCACTGAATTGAAGAGTTAGGGCCCTGCTCTGGATTAGGGTTTAGCTCAAGAGAATGCTGTAGCTGGTTTGATCTTCTACCCAAACCACTGAAACTTTCTTCATATGAGCAGTAAGGCTGTTTTACCTTCTTATCATTCATGCACTTACTGGAATAGCACTTCTAATTTCCTTCAAGAATTTTTCCTTTGCATAACAACTTGGTTAATTATTTGGCACAAGATGCCAAGTTTTCAGCCTATCTCAGCTTTTGACATGCCCTCTTCACTAAGTTTAATCATTTCTAGCTTTTGATTTAAGGTGAGAGACATGCAACTCTTCCTTTCACTTAAACACTTAGAAGCCATTGTAGGGTTATTAATTGGCCTAACTTTAATATTGTTGTGTCTCAGGCAATAGGGAAGCTTGAGGAGGGGGAGAGAACAGCTGGTTGGTGGAGCAGTCAGAATACATACAATATTTATTGATTAAGTTTGCCATCTTATATGGGCACTGTTTATGGCACCCCAAAACAATCACAGTGGTAACATCAAAGATCACTGAGCACAGATTACCATAACAAATATAATAATAAAAAAGTTTTAAATATTGTGGTAATTACCAAAATGTGACACAGAGACATGAAGTGAGCAAATGTTGTTGGAAAAATGGCACCGATAGACATGCTCAATGCAAGGTTGCCACAAACTTTTAATTTGTAAAAAATGCGATATCTGCCAAGTACAATAAAGTGGAGCACAATAAAATGAGATATGCCTGAAAATCAAGTATACTCTCAGACATATAGAAACTAACCCAAATGTTTTTCAGATTCATATGATATAAGATACTCTTTGGTAAATAAAAGCTGTTTTAAGTTTGTTGGTTTAATTAAAACAGATATCTCTTTAGAGTTATCAGCATTAAATATAATATATTTATTCTATCTAGGTTTACTAAAAGTCAAATAAACTCATGTTGTCTCTGTTGCAGAACTTGTCAGCAAGAAAGAGAACTTAACATGATGCTCTTTAATGTCTCACAATATTTTCATGAGTAATCTAAACATAATTGTTAAGAGCAAGTAAATTAAACAGATATAAGATAAAAGTTTACAAATAAATTTTTCAACAATACTTATTGTTTATGGCATGTCTTTTAAAAAAGATTTTCCAAAATATTTTTGGTAACTTGAACCCTTAAAGTTAAACTGAGATAAGTTAAATGATGCATGTTCATTGACTATCTAGATCATTTCCAAATAGGAAAAAAACTGAAACATTAATTACTGAATGCAGGTTTATCCACTTTTGGCTTCCTTTTACAGAGGAATTAAAGACATTTCGGTCTACTAGTAAAAGTATTTTGTGTTACATTGAAAAATTTACTTTGATGAAGAATATACATCTAAAAATTATGAAGTGTGTTTATATATTTGCCAATCCACCTAATGCTGGTATAACCAACAGTTCACAACTGCTTAACTCTTAGTTTCACTAGGAATTACAGATTCTAAGGGTTAAAAATTCTAATTAATACATGTAATTAAAACTACTTAGAAATAATAATGGTAAAAGGAAATAATTGAATATGAGAAGTAAGTAAGGAAAATAAAATGATTGCTTGTTCCAGAATGAGAAAGAGGAAAAAACATAGGTCAAAATCTGAATGGATATAAAAAATGTTGTAGAAGGTTTGTGGAAAAAGAATCTTGGGAAAGAATTTTTATGTATGGTCAAGCTGGCTAAGGTTGGAATGGATTTATTTAAGTTTTTAAAGAATGTGTTTTAATATCAAAAGTACACTGGTGCAAAATTATAATTTAATTTCTCTCTGTTAAAAGGACAAAGTTTTCTTGGCCTTTCGGTCTCCTCCTCATAAGAAATTGTGAAAGTTTTATTTTTGTTTTTTGCCTTTTGGGTAATCTGCCTGGAAAGCAAAGATTTTGTGTCTTTACCAAAATAATTCATTGTGCTTCATCTTCTCTTAATCACGCCTTTTACTATTTAAGAAAACCCAGTGTTAAAAGAGCTAAGTTTCATTCACAACTATATAACCTTCCGTATTTGGCGCTAATAACTTCTATTGTCGCTTTGATTAAATAGATAATTCAGTATCATTTCATAATTATCTGTGATCCTATTTAATCGAATATTCAAACTCTTTGACATTTTCTCAAAATCAAATTCTAAATGGAGTCTTTTTGATATCAAACTAATTTTGAACCTTTCCAGAGGACCCCTGGAATATCTCAAAGGATTTGTCTCTCAACTTGTAAAAGAGAGATGTTAAACTAATTAGTTTTATTTGGTATGTTAAATTACATGGGAAGGATTGTCAAATAAGTGATGATAAACCTTCTGAGGTTATATGTGTATGGATGTATGTTACTAATATAGGTGTTCCAGAAATTGATGTTTCTAGGAATTTATCAATACTCTTATTGTCCAATTATTATCCTAAATTGTTGTGTGCCACAAAAATAACTACATTTCCTTATCAAATGATCCTCACCAGATCTTTAACCATTGACAGGTTTTTTTTTTTTTTTTGCGAGGAAGATTAGCCCTGAGCTAACATCTGTTGCCAATCCTCCTCTTTTTTGCAGAGGAAGATTGGCCCTGGGCTAACATCTGTGCCCATCCTCGTTTACTTTATATGTGGAGTGCCTGCCACAGCATGGCTTGATAAGCGGTGTGTAGGTCTGCGCCCAGGATCCGAACCTGCGAACCCCGGGCCACCGGAGCGGAGCACACAAACTTAGCCACTACGCCACCAGGCTGGCTCCCTGCCATTGACATTTTTAAGTCTTTTGTCATTCACAAAGAGTTATTGTTTTACTCTGATGCTTTTGCAAAAGTGAGATGCATGGAAAGGACTCTACCAAGTACTCTTGACCACTGACACTGCTGCTAAATTACAAAGTGTTGAACCTTGAGTGCATATTTCACAAGTGAAGAAGGCTCCACCTGACATCTGGTCCTGTGCAAGTGCTGGAGAACTTAAGATCAAGTTGGCTGGGGAGATAAGTAGCTGACATTGAATTAGATTGCTTACTTCCACGATGTCAGATCAAGCACGTTTTTTTCCATTCCTCCTTCCCTCTCTGACCATCCTTTTCCTAATTCTTACACTATGAAGGTAATGACTTATGATTCTTTTGTCCATCTTTTGCTTGCTCTGGCTTGGAAAGATAATGCCATCGTTCACATATCTCAGGCCATTTCAAGGTTGGGGGAAGTAATTGAACCTCCAAATGACCGTTGAATTTGCCACAATGCTGGTGATCCTATAGTTCTGCCCATCACAAACTTCTCCCTGATTTCCATTGCCTCGGTTTCTCTGGAACAAACTTAGCCCTTTCTGTATTGTGTCAGGCTCTGTAACCCTGGGGATCCATTTCCCTATCTCTGGTTAACAACCCCAAACTTGGGGAACCTTGCATCCAGGCTTTGCGCAAAGGAAGAGACACAAGGCATGGGTAACCAGAATAAAACTACCTGTGCAATCTACAGACCCTTAAATTTTACTGGCCTCCATGGCTGTCACTTTTCTAGTCCCAAACCACAGGCTCAAATGAGAATTACCAGGAGGCATTCAGGATTCAAAATTAGCTTCCTTTGGCAGACCCCTACTGCCCTGGCTAGGTGTAAGTGCAAATGAGGTCACGATCAAGAAGTTTTCCTTAACAAGGGAGAAATAGCAGAATCTGCTGCTAAAGCAATAGCTGCCCAGCAAAAATCCCTATACTCTCTGGCCAAAGTTGTTCTTGGTAACAGAATAGCCCTTGGTTATCTTTTAGCTGAGCAAGGAGGTGTCTGTGCTATGGCCAACACCACTTGCTACACTTGGCTGGACAGGTCTGAGAAAGATGAGACAGCTACATAAGATCCCTGAACAAGCCGCTTGACTTAAGAAAGTGACTCTTTCAATGGGGTCTTTCTTTGATATATTTGATTCTGAATGGTTTGGGTCTTGAGGACCATGGCTCTGAAGCGCATTCCAGACATTGGGAATTATCCTGCTTATAATAATCATAGTAGTCTTCCTGGTGCACTGTATTCTCTCAAAAGCTTTAAATGCATGTTTGCAGCCACTAACCACCAAACAAATGCTCTCCCTAAGAATAGAACGTCAGAAAAGGAACAAAGAGAACAACCAACTTATATAATGTGAACCCACTGTTGTGACCTATGAATGCCACATAGAAATTCAGCGAAAATTGTGAGAACTCTAGGAGTGTGCCTGTGCCTCAGGTTTTTGATCACATCTCTCAGTTAGGCTGTGAGTCTGGTCAAAAGAGGAACTCTGTTAAAAACTAGACAACAGGCCCCAAATGGATTTGCTTGTGCTAAGCCCCATGTCACCAAACTGAGACTTAACTACAGTTTTGGCTCTCCCAGAAATGGAATCTTAAACCAGTCAATCAGGAATTGCCTGATCACTAATTAGGTAATCTGCCTGATAGACTCCTGCCATCCCCTAAGGAAAAATAACTTTGTAATAACCATCCTGCTTTTTTGCCTTGTATAAGGTCCTTGTTCTTGCTCTCTTCTGCCTATAAAAGTCTTTCATTTCGTACAGCTCCTTGGAACTCCTTTTTATCTGCTGGATTGGATGGTGCCCAATTCAAATTGATTTTTGCTCAAATAAACTCTTAAAAATTTTTATGGGCTTCAGTTTATTTTTTAACGAGTATAATACTGCAGTTTAAAGACCCTTGTCCACTTTGCTCCCGCAATCAAATAACAAGTTATAGTAAGTAAGAACCTGCATTTTCCGCTTAGCCCTAGGTCCTCTAAGGCAAAATAAATTGGACATTTTGAGCAGTTATTTGGTGAAGAAATGGTGGCAACGGGAGCGGGGGAAGATCGTGTATAAATTAGTGTGGATCATTTAAGGACCCACGTTAACATTGATTTCAGTAACTTTGGTTACCAGCGTGTCTGTAAATGGCTAGCATGATGAACACACATCTGTTAGCATCTGCTTTCTAAAAGCAGCTCATTTCTTTTGACTACATCCCTTTTATTTCTATTAGAGGTTCCTTGTTTTTTGCCTTCTACGTATAGAACCAGATTACCGTTAGCCCATATCGCACCTTTGTACAACAAAGAACTTTGTACCACTTCTGGGTATGCTCACCGCCACATCAGGGCTCATGATAGGACCGGCTACGTAACTTCCAGGGCCCAGTGCAAAAGAAATATGTGGGGCCTTTTGCTGAAAAATTCTAAATAATTTCAAGATGATGAGAAGAGAGCATTAAACCACGCGCAGGAGCCTTCTAAGTTTGGACCTCGTGACCGCATGCGCCACATGCCCATGAGGTTGGCCCTGGCTCACGGTGTTATCAGTGGAGCAAAAGCTAAATTCTGAACCACATTTGCCCTCTCAGGGCCAGATATCCTCATTCAAGAATAGTTCAGGTCCTGATTAACCAGGCCATGATGTACTCTGGTATTGACAGGAATTACATACATTAAATGCATTTTAAGATGGTATTAACTCCAATTCATATTTTTGTCTGGATTATTTTTCTGGAATCTCACCCTAGATTCCTGAGCCTGCCCAGTTCCCCAGAGCACTCCCAGATGTAACTTGGTAAGTGGTGAATGGAGCACTGAGTAACTTCTTTTGCTCGTCCATCTAAGTATCCAATCAAAATTATGGATAGTTCATTCATTTATGATCCGTTTTCATGGTTTAGTCATTGGGGTAGGAGGCAGTGTGTAGTAAATTAGACTTGAGGAAGTCAGATATGAGTGTGGATGCAGATACATCATTTCTTGGTTGGGAACATTTGGCTCAAGTTACTTAAATCAAGTCCCTCATCTGCAAAATGGGGAAAATATCTACCACATAGAATAAGTCAGTTACAATTCTATGATAGGCATTCACTAAATAATATCTCTGATAACAGTAAAATAAACTCAGGTTATTTCTCTTAATGGTGAAGAATCTATATTAATGACTATTAGCTTTGGTTAAGGGTGTTTCAAGTTATCGCAAACTGTGCCTTGCAAATCTGAAATAGAATTTCTAAAATAAATGAATTAAGACCCTTTTTAAGGAGAGAAGGGGTTATGAAATCAAACAGTGACAGAATATCACACCTAAAAATGGCATGAGCTTTAATAATACCGTAATGGAACCTTAAAAGAGGATTTTAATAATTTCCTCTGTGTGTGTGTGTGTGTGTGTGTGTGTGTGTGTGTGAGGAAATTTTTCTTGTTGTTTGTGTGCTTTCATTTAGAAGACCGGTTATTTAAACATGCATCACCAAAGAAATTAAGAGACTTACTATGGACAAACAATACAAAGGTAAATAACTAGTACTCTACAGAGAGAAGGCAAAGAATTTAATCTAGAAAACCTTGAGTGTTAGCCAGTTAAAATATTTGCATTGTGCAAAATGATTTCCATAGCGATGGGAATTTGGAGGTCTCAAAACAATTTAATTCTAACACTTCATCTCATTTCCTGATATATTTCATCTTGATGAGAGGCCAAAACTTCTTGTGATATCAAAAGATATAAATATCAATGGATACATTTTTTCAGAAAAACACATTTTAAGTATAGAAAAACATGGTATATTGGATATAGTGCAGGATTTGGATCCAAATAGACTTTGTTCAAATTCCAGCTCCCAGCATTAAAAAATATTTTTGTAATTTGGCAAGTCATTTAAATTCTCTGACTCTAGATTCTTCATTCTTAAAATTAGGGTTATAATGCCCATTTTATAAGAATTGAATTTAGAATGGAGATTAATGTACGTAAGTGGCCTTCTATAGTTCTTGTTCAATAAATGATGTGTTGGTATTTATTAACGTTATCAGTAAGTTTAGAACATATTTCACTTTTATATTTTCATTTTATCTTCCTAAATAGATTATTAGCTCTTTGTGGGTGGGTGCCATAATATGACTCCTTTGTTTTCTCCAAATCCCTCAGCACAACTTTGACCAGCTAACAGCTACTTAGTAAAGGACTGCTGGAAAAGACATGTTTCTATTTGACAATGAAGCATTCTGTCTCTAGGGCAGGGGTTGAAAATCTAAATGCCTAAAAAACAAGAGAGAAGATGGCCTGGAATGTTTCCTTCCTCCTTTTGATTCAGATACAACTTGTTTGCATATAATCTCAAACAAATATTCTCCATTTCACCAAGATACATATTCTGTTGTTTTTGTAAATTCAGAGCCTTCTCAGTCTTTGACTTTCCCACATTTAATAGCTATAGATTCAAGAGTATTTTATTTTCCTCTTAATTCTAAGATTAAACAAATGCATAAGTATAATGATAATACCTGATGGTGTATGCCAATGTTGGGGGGCAATGTGAAGTGGCAGTGACTATGGCAAACAGTGGAGCTCGTGCCCCTTCCAAAGGGAGAGCTATACTTCATCCTTAGCTGACTATTAATAGTGAGATGTGGGCCCAGGATAGCTAGATGATCTTATTTTTCAAGAAAATATGGAAATGCAATTTTTTGTTGAGATTTTCTTAACTGGAAATGAATTCATTTTAATATGACTATGAGCATTGTATGGATGTGTCAAACATTTCTTGGATTGATTCCACCCAATAGGTCATCATTGTATAGTCTCTGATTAAGGAGTAGTAGATCTTTGCTAGGGGAATCTATGCCCAAATCTCTTGAAGACATGACTCCATGGTCAGCCTGTTGGGCTCGTGGTCCGGCAACCATTTCTACCTAGGATGGATTAGCAGTGAAGAAAGTAGTATACACATTCTTATTTCTAGATGTAAGAATCTAGATGTAAGGATTTCTATGATTACTATTGATTGGCTGAAATTAGTCAAAATAGTAGTGATGAGTGCATTCTTTAAGCCTTTCCTAGTCACAAGGAATAAAGAAGAACTTTTGCTTCATTCCTGCCAAGTGGAGGTGTCTTGTAAGTGATGTGATGAAGTAAAGAAGACAGAAATAAGCTTCAGTGGCCCAAGAGTTAGGTTTCATAGAGGAACAGAATGCTATTCTTGTAGCTCAGAAACGTCTCTTTCAGCACCTCTGGTTACTCACCACCTCCTTTAGCATTTGCCCCCTGAAACAGGCATTCGATTCTCCTCATTACAATTATGCTAAGCTTGCTACTCTCTCTGCTTTACCATTGACATGTTTATATGCTACTATTGAATTTTTCTATGCTCTACTTTCTATGTCACAATTGCTACTACATTATTGACTTCCAATAACTCGTGACTTACCCTTGTCTCATGATTTTTACCACTTGCCCCTCAACTCAAGCCCTTCCCGAGGGAAGATCTTCCTGGGTCTGTTAGTCACTATCCAGTTTATAAGATGTTCTTCTTGGTAGAATTTTGAAGTCAGTCACTGCTTAGCCTGCAGCCCACCAATCTATGGACAACTGCCTTGAGATCAGGTGCTCATTTTGGTCCAATCAGCCATGGCTAAAGTTGGCGGAATCACATGGTTTGAAGCACAGTTACTAATTCACAAGGAGTTCCTTCCAGGAGGGATGAGGTCATGACAGAAACTCTGAGGCTCCTCAGAAGGAAATATTCTAGCTTGTAGTATCTTGGGTGGTCAGTACAAATAATAACATTTCCCCTATACCCTCAGCTTAACTATAGGTTGCCAAAAATTCTGAGTGATTCAAACACACTTACAACTCAGTAAAACAATACGCTATTTAAGGTTTAGTTCACTAGTCATATGGCTTCTGAACTGAAAAGGGTTCATAATGTCTATTGTGCCCTGAAATGATTGAGACTTTTTGATACTAAAGTTCTAGTAAGAGTTGGTAAAGCTTTAAAATACAATTGTAAATTTCCCTATTGCCCTCCACAAAACTTGTATGCATAAAAGCTCACGGATGACACGAAGTGGAACTGCTTGTGCCATGTAATTCTGAACAGTGGGTTTGTAAAATATAAAATCAATTATTGGGAGAGATTTATATAAAGTTTCATTTCTAATATGTAACTAATGTTTCTGTCTTGAATCCTTGATGTCTAATTAGCTGTGAAGTTCTAGAGCCAGGGAATTATGTACAGATTCAAACAGGAGGGAATCCTGACATAGGCAATGGAACTTTAGGATGAATAATGCCCCTCAAGTGTTCGTGTCTCCATTTTTATCTATTTCTATATCTATAATTTCCTATTCCTCTTAAAGTGAAGTAGAGTTCAGGTTTCTGAACAAATATTAACCTTTAATTCTGAACCTTCATATTTGTGAAGCCAACTTATTTCTTGTTCAAATTCAAAATTAGAATGCTTTGTTGATAATGAGGTCAATTTCCTCTTTTAAAAGGTTGTTCAGTTGCTTCTCACACATTTAGGCCGGGTGTGCATGCACACACACACACACACACACACACACGTAATATGAGAAGTGGAAAATTGAAGGGTTCTAATTAGAAATGATTAAACATTCCCTGAAATAGTTTGTTTTCCACTCAAGTTTTATTTAGTAAGTGTCCAAATTGAAACTCTTATCTGTGGTTCTTGAAAAACTTAGCAAAAAGCTACAGGTAAAAAAAAAAGGTGAATGAAAGAACCACCACTGGGAGCTTCCTATGGAATATATTATCCTAAACCAATATTAATAAAAAGACTATTGGCTTTTCACATCCTCTTCTTCTGTTTTACTTTGATTTTCAGTCAACTTCAACTGGAACATCACAAAAATGACCTCTTTTGTGTAAAACCCAGACCATGAATAGAATATTCTCTTTTGATTTGTCCTTTTTTTTATTTTGGCAACAAACATATAACATGAACTCTACCCTCTTAACAAATTTTTTAAATGTACAGTACTGTATTTTTAACTATAAGCACAATGTTGTATAGCAGATCTCTAAAACTTTTTTGTCTTACATGACTGGAACTTTATACCAATTGAACAGAAATTCCCCATTTCCCCCTCCCCCCAGCCCCTGGACACCACCTTTCTACTTTCTACTTTGATGACTTTGACTACTATAGATGCCTCATATAAGTGGAAGCATGTAGTACTTATCCTTCTGAGACTGGCTTATTTCACCTAGTGTAATGTCTATAAGCTTCACTTATGTTGTAACGTGTGACAGGAGTTCCTTCTTTTTTATGACTGAATAATATTCCATTGTCTGTGTATACCACGTTTTTAAAAATCCACTAAACCATTGAGGGATATTTAGGTTGTTTCAACCTCTTGGCTATTGTGAAGAATGCTGCAATGAACACGACAGTGCAGAAACCTATTTGAGATCCTGATTTAAATATTTTTGGATAAGTACCCAGAAATGGGATTGCTGGATCATGTGATAGTTCTGTTATTTTAATTTTTTGCAGAATCCCTATATTGTTCTCCATAGAGGCTGCACCATTTTACATTCCTAACAATGGTGCACAAGAATTCCAATATCGTCATATCCTCACTAATGCTTGTAATTTATTTATTTTTATAATGGCCATCTTAATGGGTGTGATGTGATATTTCCTTATGGTTTTGACTTGTATTTCCCTGATTATTAGTGATATTGACCATCTTTTCACATATCTTTTGGCCATTTGGATGTCATCCTTGGAAAAATGTCTTTTCAAATCTTTTGACCATTTTTAAATTGGGTTATCTATTTTTTGTTATTGAATTGTAGGAGTTCCTTATATATTTTGGATGTTAACTTCTTATCAGATCTATGGTTTGCAAGTATCTTCTCCTGTTTTTCACTCCTACCTTTTCACTCTATTGATTGTTTCCTTTGTTGTACAGAAGATTTTAATTTGATGTAGTCTCACTTGTCTGTTTTTGCTTTTGTTGCTTTTGCTTTTGGGGTCATATAAAAGAAATTATTGCTAAGACCAATGCCAAAAAGATTTTCCCCTATGTTTTCTTCTAGAAGTTTTACAGTTTCAGGTATCACATTTAAGTCTTTAATCCATTTTGAGTTGATTTTTGTGTATGGTGTAAGATAAGGATCCAACTTCATTCTTTTGTATGTGGATATCCAGTTTTCCCAATACTATTTGTTGACATGACTATCCTGTCCCCATTGTGTATTCTTGGCACTCTTGTCAAAGATCATTTGACTGTATATATAAAGATGTATTTCTGGGCTCTCTATTCTGTCCTATTGGCCTATATGTCTGCCTTTACGCCAGTACCACATTGTTTTGGTTCCAGTAGCTTTGTAATATGTTTTTAAATCAAGAAGTGTAACACTTCCATCTTTGTTCTTTCTAAGATTGTTTTAGCTATTTGGGGTCCTTTGTAGTTTTGTATAAATTTTAGAATGGGTTTTACTATTTCTGTAAAAATATCCTTGAGGTTTTGATAGGGATTGCATTGAATCTGTAAATTGCTTTGGAGACTATCTTTTTGCTTTGGACCTTTTAACAATATGAAGTCTTCCAATCCATGAACATGGGATATATTTCCATTTATTTGTATCTTTTTCATTTCTTTCAGCAATGTTTTATAGTTTTCAGTGTACAAGTCTTTTGCTTCCGTGGTTAAGTTTATTCCTAAGTATTTTATTCTTTATGATGTCATTGTAATTGGGATTATTTACTTAATTTCCTTTTCAGATTGTTCGTTATTATTGTATAGAAATGCCACCGATATTTTACATTGATTTTTGCATCCTGAAACTTGGTCGAATTCTTTTATTAGTTCTAACAGTTTTTTGTTACTGTTGCTGAATCTTTAGGGTTTTCTACACACAAGATCATGTCATCTAGAAACAGAGATAATTATACATCTTCTTTTCTGATTTAAATGCCTTTTTTTCCTTTTTCTTGCCTAATTACTCTGGCTAGGACTTCCCGTACTATGTTAGAATAGAAGGTGAAAGTGGATGTCCTTGCCTTCTTCCTGATGTTAGAAGAAAATCTTTCAGGTTTTCATTTTTAAGTATAATGTTAGTTACAGACTTTTCATATATAGCCTTTATTATGTTGAGGTAATTTCCTTCTACTCCTACTTTGTTGACTGTTTTTTATCATAAAAGAGTGTTGAATTTTTTCAAATGCTTTTTCAGTGTCTATTTATATGATCATATAATTTTATTCTTTTATTCTATTAATCTGGTGTAATACATTGATTGATTTTAATATATTGAAACATCCTTGCATCCCAGAGATAAATCCAAGTTGACCATGGTGTATCATGCTTTAATGTTTTGTTGAATTGAGTTTGCTTGTATTGTGCTGAAGATTTTTGAATCAATGCTTAAAAGGAAAATTGGTCTCCAGTTTTTCTTTTCTTGTAGTGTCTTTGTCTGGCTCTGGTACCAAGGTAATTTTGGCTTCATAAAATGAGTTGGGAGTGTTCCCTCCTCTTCAACATTTTGGAAGAGTTTGAGAAGGATTGACATTAATTCTTTTTTGAATCTTTTGTGGAATTCACCAGTGATGCTCTGGTCCTGGCTTTTCTTTGTTGGTAGGTTTTTTTTTTTTTTTTTTTGCTGAGAAACATTCCCCCTGAGCTAACATCTGTTGCCCACCCTCCTCTATTTTGTACGTGAGCCACCATCACAGCATGGCCACTGATAGACAAGTGGTGTAAGTCCATGCTCAGGAACCACACACAGGCTGCCGAAGCATAGCATGCTGAACTTAACCACTAGGCCACTGGAGCTGGCCTGGGAGATTTTTGATTACTGATTCAATCTCCTTACCAGTTATAGATTTGTTCAGTTTTCTATTTCTTCATGTTTCAGTCTCGGTAGGTTGTATGCTTCTAGGAATTTATCTATTTCTTCTAGATTATCCAATTTGTTGGCATATAATTGTTTATAGTAGTCTATTATAATCTTTTTTATTTCTATGGCATGAGCTGTGATATCTCCTCTTTCATTTCTGATTTTGTTTATTTGGATATTTCCCATTTTTTTCTTAGTTAGCCTAGCTAAAGATTTGTCAATTTTCTTAGTCTTTTCAAAAACCAACTCTTAGTTTTCTTGATTTTTTCTGTTTTTCATTCTCTATTTTGTTTATTTCTCCTCCCATCTTTATAATTTCCTTTCTTTTGCTAACTCTGAACTTTGTTTTCTTTTTCTAGTTCCTTGAGATTTAGTGTTACGTTGTTCATTTGATATCTCTCTTCTTTTTTTTTTTTTTTCTTTTGGTGAGGAAGATCAGCCCTGAGCTAACATCTGTTGCCAATCTTCCTCTTCTGGCTTGAGGAAGATTGTCCTTGAGCTAACATTTGTGCCAATCTTCCTCTATTTTATACGTGGGATGCTGCCATAGCATGGCTTGATTAGCAGTGTGTAAGTCCATGCCTGTGATCCAAACTCACAAACTGTGGGCTGCCGACGTGGAGCACATGAACTTAACCACTACACCACTGGCCAGGCCCCTCTCTTCTTTTTTAATGTAGACATTTATTGTTATAATTTTCCCTTTTAATACTGCTTTTCCTACATCCCATATGTTTTGGTATGTTGTGTTTTCATTATCATTTGTCTCAGATATTTTCTAATTTCCGTTTTGATTTCTTCTTTGACCCATTGGTTTTTCACAGTATATTGTTTCATTTCCACATGTTTGTGGTTTTTTTCAGTTTTCCTTCCGTTATTGATTTCCAGTTTGACTCTATTGTGGTCAGTACAGATATTTGATAGGGTTTCAGTCTTTTTAAATTTGTTGAGACTTGTTTCATGATGTAACATGTGATCTATCCTGGAGAATATTCCACATGCGCTCAAGAAGAATGTGTGTTCTTTTGCTGTTGGGTGGAATGTTCTATATATCTGTTAAGTTTATTTGGTCTAGAGTGTTGTTCAAATCCTGTTTCTTCATTGATCTTCTGTTTGGTTGTTCTATCCAGTATTGAAAATGAGTTATTGAAATATCCTACTATTATTGTGTCTATTTCTCCCTTCAGTTCTGTCAATGTTTGCTTCATACGTATAAGTATTCTAATCTCGGATGCATACATATTTACAATTGTTACATCTTCCTGATAATTGACCCTTCATCATTATACGATGTCCTTCATTGTCTCTTGTGACAGGTTTTTACTTAAAGTCTATTTTGTTTGACATAAGTATGACCACTTCTGCTCTCATTTAGTTACCATTTTTATGGAATATTTTTTTCCTTCTTTTCCCTTTCAGCCTATGTGTGTCCTTAAATGTGAAATGAGGATTTTTGGACAGCATATAGTTGTATCTTTGTTAAATTATTATTTTATTTTATTTTTTATCTATCCAACTATTCTATGTCTTTTGATTGGTAAGCTTAATCCATTTACATTTAAAGTAATTATTGTGGAAAGTACTTACTATTGCCATTTTGTTAATTGTTTTCTGTCTGTCTTATAGCTCCTTTATTTCCCTTTTTCTCTCTTGATGGCTTCTTTTGTATTTTATTGCTTTTCTTATAGTGACATGCTTTGATTCCTTTCCCATTTTCTTATGTGTATCTTCTATGGATATGTTCTTTGTGTTTACCATGGGGCTTACATAAAACATCTAGTTATAAAATCTATTTTAAGCTTATAACAACTTAAGTTCAATCTCATATAAGATCTACACTTTTAATCCTCCCCCCCACACTTTATGTTAATAATTTCACAAATTATATATTTTTGTATTGTGTATCCATTAACATATATTTATATTCATAGTTATTTTTTCTACTTTTGTCTTTTAACTTCTATTAATTAAATTAAAATTAAAAATTATTTACATACCCCTGTTACAGTATTAAAAATTCTGTATTTATTTATATATTTACTTGATTTTTTTCCTTTTTGAGCACATTACTGAACGAATCAGATAATCATAATAATGTGATAATGGATCATCATTAATTTTGGCAGGGGCTGTGTCAGAGTTTCATCTTATGGCTAAATGGTTTGTATTCTGCACAGAGGCACTCAGATGGGTGTGGCATTAGCAATTGGGAGGTAAATACGAGCCCACTCTCTACTTGCCAAGATATCACCTTTGTGATGTGTCCCTCTGGAAGAGAGAGTAGCATTTTCTTTACCTTAAGACTCCATCCCTTATCAAATCATATCCCTGAGAAGCTGCATCTATGCAGATAGGGCAATTTCTTGCAATAAATGTCATATCAGATGAATCAGAGTGTTCTTGGAGCATGACATTAGGTATACTTCTCACTATGTATACTCTATAATGGCCATAGTTTCTTTCTACTTTCTCAAACTGATTTTTTAAACTTACAAAAACTAAGAACTGCAGTATTTTTTGAACATCAACACTGAGTTAGACATTTCATCTGTATTAAGTTCTAATGTTGAGGTAGATTGATGGTATTAATGGTCCAATTCTTCACTGCTCCTTGTGTACATATCCATTGTAACGTAACTTTAGAGTTAGTCTCATGAATAAAGAGTATGTTTCTCTACCACGTGTGATTTACTTTGGCCAGTGGTATTTGGTGGAAGTGACAGTGTGCCAGTTTCAAGCCTGGGCCTCAAGAGTCCTTGATTGCTTTTGTTTGCCCTCATGACTCCTGCTATCAACCGTGAGGGACATTCCTAGGGATTCTGCGATCTCATGTGAAGGATGAGGGGCACATGGAGCAGAGCCAAGTCACCTGAGGTCCAGATGAACCAAGGCTAGATCAACTAAATGACCTAGACATGTGAGAAATAAATGCTTATTGTGATATGCCAAAACATTTTGGGGTAATTTTACACAGCAAAAATAACCAATATAATTAATATAATTTATTAATCCCAAATTTTCAAATGAGATACAGAGGCTGTATCTCAAAGTTAAGGAGCTGGTACATAAAATTTAAAATAGCTAGTACGTAGAAGAATCAGGATTTAAAACTGACTGTGGCTGTCACATAGTGCATGTTCTTCCACTATTCTATGAGAAATCTAATATAACAATATCTGTACATGTTCAGTAGCCTACGTATAGGATGGGATCCAGCAAGACATAATAAATTTATCTTTTTATGATTTGAATTATTTTCTATGATTATGAATCCAAATATTTCCTTACCATACAGGGAATGTGTGATATTGAACTGCTTACTATCATTAATGACTTTCAATCTTGTTTCTAAAGTTTGTATCAGTTAGGAGGACTTGATACATCACTGAACACTACTGCTACAAATACCATAATGCTTGAAATGAACAGTACCACCATGGAGACAGTGATTTGCTTAAGATAGATAGCTAGGAAGATATAATTTTTCCCCCATAGAAGAATATAGCTCATAATTTTACCATGATGAGAAACCAGTAAGTATTGAAAAACAAGCAAAGAGGAAAGAGAGTTTTAGAGATTAACTTATATTAAAAAGATAAAATAATAATAGTGAATAAAACTTTCCCTACCAAAATTCCTCTCTTTAAAGATAATTGTTAAAATTTCGGTTAACATTAACAAAATGAAAAATAAAAATCATGCGACTATCTCAATAGATGCAGATAAAGCCTTTGACAAAATTCAACATCCATTTATGATAAAAACTCTCAATAAAGTGGGTATAGAGGAAATGTACCTCAATATAATAATAAGGGCCATATATGACAAGCCCACAGCTATCATACTCAACAGTGAAAAGCTGAAAGCATTTCCTCTAAAGGCAAGAACAAAATAAGCATTGAACCAATTTACATTCCCACCAACAGAGCACAAGGGTTCCCTTTTCTCCACATCCTCACCAACACTTGTTTGTTGTCTTTTTGATAATAGCCATTCTGACAGGTGTGAGATGATATCTCATCGTGGTTTTGATTTGCATTTCCCTGACGAATAGTTGAGTACATTTTTGAGTACTTGTTGGCCATCTGTATGTCTTCTTTGGAAAAGTGTCTGTTTAGGTCCTCTGCCCATTTTTTATTGGATTATTTGGGTTTTTTTATATTGAGTGGTAGGCGTTTTTTACATATTTTGGATATTAATCCCTTATTGGATATATTATTAGCAAATATATTTTCCCACTATGGAAAACACTGTGAAAGTTCCTCAAAAAATTAAAAATAGAACTACCATACAATCCAGCAATACCACTTCTGAGTATTTATCTGAAGAAAACGAAAACACTAACTTGAAAGATATATGCACCACCCCTATGTTCATTGCAACATTATTTATGATAGCCAAGATATGGAAGCAACCTAAGTGTCCATTGACAGATAAATGGATAATGAAGATGTGGTATACATACACATATATACACAATGGAATATTAGCCATACAAAGAATAAAATCCTGCTGTTTCCGACAACATGGATGGACCTAGAAGATGTTATGCTAAGTGAAATAAGTCAGACACAGAAAGAAGAATACTGTACAGTTTCACTTATGTGAAATCTAAAAAAACAAACAAATGAACAAACAAAACAAAACAGAAACAGACTCATAGATACAGAGAACAAATGGGTAATTGCCAAAGTGGAAGGGGATGGAGAAAGGGCAAAATAGGTGAAGGGGATTAAGAGGTACAAACTTTCAGTCATAAAATAAATAAGTCATGAGTATGTAATGTATAGCATAGGGATTATTGTCAACAACATTGTAATAACTTCGTATGATGACAGACGGTTACTAGTCTTATCAAGTTGATCATTTTGTAATGTATATAAGTGTTGAATCACTATGTTGTACATCTGAAACTAATATAATATTGTAAGTCAACTTTGCTTCAATAAAAAATAAAAATTCATTGAGATTTACACTATACAATAAAGATTTATGCATCTTAAAAAAAAAAAGAAAAAGACAAGGATGCCCACTCTTGCTACTTTTATTCAGCACAGTATTGAAGGACCTAGCCAGAGCAATTAGGCGAGAAAAAGAAATAAAGGCACCCAAATTGGAAAGGAAGAAGTAAAACTGTCACTATTTTCAGGTGATATGATATTATGATATTATACATAGAAATTAAAGACTCCATTAAAAAACTGTTAGAATTAATAAATAAATACAGTAAAGTTGCTGGATACAAAATCAATACATGAAAATCTGTTGCATTTCTATAGACTAATAATGAACTATCAGAAAGAGAAATAAAGAAAACAATCCCATTTAAAATTGCATCAAAAAAAATAAAATACCTAGAAATAAATTTAACCAAGGAGGTGAAAGACTTGTATATTGAAAACTACAAGACATTAATGAAAGAAATTGAAGAAGATGCAAATAAATGGAAAGATTCCATGCTCGTGGATTGGAAGAATCGATATTGTTAAAATGTGCATATTACCCAAAGTAATATAAATATTCAGTGCAATCCCTGTTAAAATTCCAATGATATTTTTCAAAAGAACAGAACAAATAATCCTAAAATTTGTATGGAACCACAGAAAACCCCGAATAGCCAAAGCAATCTTGAAAAAGAAGAACAAAATTAGCCACAGCGATCTTGAGAATGAATAACATAATAAAACTTTCACAAAGAAAGTGTGAAGTGAGGCTTCACACTTCTTGATTTCAAACTATATTACAAAGCTATAGTAATTAACACTATGTTATGGCATAAAAACAGACACATAGATTAATGGAACAGAATACAGAACCCAGAAATAAGCCCACACATATATGGTCAATTACTTTATGACAAAGGAGGCAAGAATATACAATGGGGAAAGGACAGTCTCTTCAATAAATGGTATTGGGAAAACTAGACAGCCACATGCAAAAGAACAAAACTTCACTGTTATCTTAAATCTTACACAAAAATTAACTCAAAATAGATTAAAGACTTGAATGTCAGACCTGAGACCATAAAACTCCTCGAAGAAAACATAGGTGGTAAGCTCCTTGACATCGATTTTGGCAATGAGTTTTTGAATGTGACCACAAAAGCAAAAGCAACAAAAGCAAAAACAAATAAGTGGGACTACATTATACTAGAAAGCTTCTCCACGACAAAGGAAACTACCAACAAAACAAAAAGGTAACCTACTGAATGGGAGAAAATATTTGCAATTCATAAATATAATAAGGGGCTAATATCCAAAATATATAAAGAACTCTTCATAAAACTCAATAGCAAAAAAATGAACAATCTGATTAAAAAATGGGCAGAAAAATCTGAATAGACATTTTTCCAAAGAAGATATACAGAGGCCAACAGGTACATGAAAAAATGCTAAACATCATTAACTACCAGAAAAACGCAAATCAAAACCACAATGAGCTATCACCTCATCTGCTGGAGTGGCTATTATCAAAAAGACTAGAAATAACAAGTGTTGGTGAGGGTGTGGAGAAAAGGGAACCCTCACGTACTGTTGGGGGGAATATAAATTGGTGCAGCCACTACAGAAAACAGTATGAAAGTTCTTCAAATAATTAAAAACAGAACTACCATATGATCCAGCAATTCCACTTCTGAGTATTTATCTGAAGAAAATGAAAACACTAACTCAAAAAGATATGTGCACCCCATGTTCATTGTAGCATTGTTTACAATAGCCAAGGTATGGAAGCAACCTAAGCGTGCATTGACGGAAGAATGGATAAAAAAGATGTGGTATATACATATATACAATGGAATATTATTCAGCCATAAAAAATGAAATTTTGCCATTTGCAACAATATGGATAGACTTTGAGAGCATTATGCTAAAATAAGTCAGACAGAGAAAGACAAATACTGTATGATTTCTTTTATATGTAGAATCTGAAAAGAAAAAACGAAAATGAAAAAATCCCACAAAACACAACCTCATAGATACCAAGAACAGATTGGTGGTTGCCAGAAGTGGGAGGTAGGGGTTGAGAGAAATGGGTGAAGGGGGCCAAAAGGTAAAAAAAAAAAAAAAAAAAGGATATTAAAATTATATATTTATTTTCCTTGCTCTTGATTATATAGGTTATGGAAGTGTCCAATTCTAAAAAGGCAATGATATTCTTCAGTGATATGTTATATAAGGAACATTTCAATTAAAATAAAAAGATAACTGTCAGCATTTTAAAAAAATTTTTATCCAAGAAAAAGTTTTATTTATTTATCGCAATATATCATGTGCATGCTTATTCTTTCTCCCATCAATTATTTACAACAGTCTCCTAGTGAGGAACATATAGGATATTTCCATTTTTAAAAAAATTTATATCTTTGGGTACTTATGTAATGATTTGTCAGCAGGGTAAAGTAAAACGGAATTAATAATGCATATGTGCAACATTATGTTAAATAGTGTCAAATTGTGTCCTAGAAATTTGCCCAATGTGTGCTACCACAAGTAGCATTCCTACAAAAAATTACCCCAATTAGCATTTCTACAAAAAAATAATTTCTGACCCTTTCCAACCACAGTATTTCATAGATTAAAAAAGAAAGATTATGGTCATATTTCAGCTCTTAGCACAGTAGCAGCTCCCAATTCCAATCCTCCAGCTCTGTGGCAGGTAGCTGTGCATGCATTCTAAGAGAAGCTTATACCCAACCTGTGGAAGCCAAAGTGGGAAATATGGATGCCGTGCTCCAAACATTGGGTATCTGTGCTCTGATTGCTCATCACTGCTTCTGATCACAAACATGAAGACAAAGAGTTGGGTAGCCATTATTGTTGCAACTCTCCCCATTGTTGCAAGTCATTCCCTTCCAGCTGAAGTGAATTCTGGGGAATTAAAGGGCCAGTGCCTCCCCTCCCTTCATATTTTTCTTTTTCTCCTTTTGAGACCTGGACAGTAAAGACTAGAACATTTAAAAGCAACTGCATACTTTGGAGAAATTAGAAAGTCTCTGTGCATGCCGAGGGAAAGGCAGAGTAGAAGACCTGAGTATATACCTCAGGCTGATTATTGGCACAGAGATAGTCTACAACAATGAAAACAACAAGAACAAAAACAACAAAACCTAGGGAAAACAAAAAACTGTCTTCCATAGTCACCACATTATTAGATTCAAGTGTACAGTTTTTAACAAAAAATCACAAGGCGTACAAAGAAACAGGAAATTATAGCTCATTCACAGGAAAAAATAAACCAACAGAAACTGTCTCTGAAAAAGACGTGATGGCAGGTCTACTAGACAAGACTTTAAAACAATTGTGAAGATGCTCAAAGAACTAAATGAAGACACACCGAGAGTCAAGAAAACTATGTATGGACAAAATGAAAATATCAGTAAGGAGATAGAAATCCTAAAAGAAACCAAAAAGAAACTCAAGAGCTGAAAAGTATAATATTTGAAATAAAAAATTTGCTAGAGGGATTCAAAGGCAGGTTTGTGTAGTCAGAAGAATAAACCAGTGAACTTGAAGGTAGAACAGTAAAAATTATTAAATCTGAGGAATGGAAATTAAAAAATTGAATAAAAGTGAACAGAGTCTTTTTAAATCAAAAAAATTTGCAAGAGACAAAGAAGGACATTATATATTAACAAAAAGTTCAATAGAGGGGCTGGCCTGGTGGTGTAGCAGTTAAGTTTGCGCACTCCGCTTCAGTGGCCCAGGGTTTGCAGGTTTGGATCCCGGGCATGGACCTACACACTGCTTGTCAAGCCATGCTGTGGCGGCGTCCCATATAAAGTAGAGGAAGATGGCACGGATGTTATCCCAGGGCCAATCTTCCTCAGCAAAAAGAGGAGGATTGGCAACAGATGTTAGCTCAGGGCTAAACTTCCTCACACACATACACAAAAAGTTCAATGGAGCAAAAAGATATACTAGTTATGAATATTTATGTACCCAATAACAAACCATCAAAATATATGAAGCAAAATTTGACAATATTGAAGGAAGGAATAGACAATTCCCCAATAATAGTTGGGGACTTCAATATCCATTTTCAATAATGGATAGAACAACCAGACAGAAGATAAGAAAAGAAATGCAGAATTTGAACAGCACAATAATCTAACTAGATCTAACAGATATATGTAGAACACTCTAGCCAACAATAGCATTTCTATGCTTTTCTTTTCTTTTTTTTTTTTTTTTTGGTTGTGAAGGTATATGTTTATTTAGAATGACAAAAAGCCCAACTAATTAAAAATATAAACAGCTGGCAGATATCACAAATTTTATAAAAATGCAGAAAAATATTGTATGCACGTGAGTCATTTTCCAGGAGAGATTTTATGTTAGGCTACAAATTAAATTCCAATAGATTTTAAAAGATAGATATACTACAAAGTAGTGTCTTCTCTGACAAGAACGAGATGAAGTTAGAAATCAATAACAGAAGAAAAACTAGAAAATTTACAAATTCATGGAAATTAAACAACACATTCTTAAAAATCCAATGGATCAAAGAAGAAATCACAAGGTAAATAAAATACTTAGAGATAAATGAAAATGAAAACACAACATACCAAAACTTATGGGACACAGCAAAGGAATACTAAGGGGGAAATTTATAGCTACAAATGCTTTAATTAAAAAAGAAGAACAATCTCAAATCAACAACCAACTTTACAACTTAAGGAATGAGAAAAGGAGGAAACTAAACCCAAAAATAGCAGAAGCAAGGAAATAATAAAGATTATAGAAGAGATAAATGAAATGAGAATAGAAAAACAACAGAAAATATCACCAAACCAAAAGTTGGTTCTTTGAAAAGAGCAACAAAATTGACAAGCCTTTAGCTAGATAGATTAAGAAAAAAAGAGAGAAGACTCAAATTACAAAAATCAGAAATGAATGTGGAGACATTACTACCATTTCTATAGAAATAAAAAAGATTGTAAGAAAGTATTATGAATGACTGTATGCAAAAAATTGGATAACTACATGAAATAGACAAATTCCTAGAAAGACACGAAGAGATGGAAAATCTGAGCAGACCTCTATCTATTAAGGAGATTGAATCAGCAATCAAAAATCTCCCAGCAGGCGCCGGCCTGGTGGCACAAGCGGTTAAGTGCACGTGCTCCACTGCAGCAGCCCGGGGTTCGCCGGTTCGGATCCTGGGCGCACACCGATGCACCACTTGACAAGCCATGCTGTGGCTGTGTCCCATACAAAAAGTAGAGCAAGATGGGCATAGATGTTAGCCCATGGCCAGTCTTCCTCAGCAAAAAGAGGAGGATTGGCAGATGTTAGCTCAGGGCCGATCTTCCTCTCACACACACACAAAAAATCCCCCAGCAAAGAAAAACTTTGGACCTGATAGCTTCAGTAGTGAATTCAACTAAACATTTAAAGAATTAACACTCATTATTCTTAAACTTTTCCAAAAAATTTAAGAGGAAGAGTCTCCAATTCATTTTATGGGGCCAGTATTACCCTGATACCAAAGCCAGACAAAAACACTACAAAAAAAAAGAAACTGCAGGCTAAATTTCCTTATGAACGTTGATGCAGAAATCCTCAACACAATGCAAGCAAACTGAATTCAACAGCACATTAAAGGATCATACACTATGACCAACTGAGATTTATCCCTGGGATGCAAGGATGGTTCGACATGTTAAAATCAATCAATGTAATATATCACATTGACAGTATACAGGAATAAAACCACGTTATCATCTCAATTGATGCAGAAGAATGATTTGATGAAATTTAATACTTTTTAATAATAAAAACATTCAATGAACTAGGAATAGACGGAAATTACCTCAATATAATAAAAGTCATGTAAGAAAAACCCACAGCCAACATCATACTCAATGGTAAAAGACTAAAAAGTTTTTCCTGTAAGACAGGAACAAGACCAGAATGCTTGCTTTCACATCAACATAGTGCTGGATGTTCTAGCCAGAGCAATTAGGCAAGAAAGAGAAATAAAAAGCATCCAAATTGAAAAGGAAGAAGTAAACTTAAATTTGTTTGCAGATGATATGATTTTTTATATAGAAAAACCTAAAGATTACACACACACACACACACACACACAATTCAGCAAAACAGCAGGATACAAAGTTATTACACAATAATCTGTTACCTTTTTATATGCTAAAAATGAACAATACAAAAGAAAATTAAGAAAACACCTTTATTTACAATAGCATAAAAAATACGTAGGAATTAACTTACCCAAGGAGGTAAAAGATTTGTGCAAACATTGATGAAAACTGCAAAACATTGATGAAAGAAATTAAAGACATAAATAAATGGACACGCATCCATGTTGAATAGGAAGGTTTAATATTGTTAAGATGTCAATGCTATTCAAAGTGATCTATAAATTCAATGCAATCCCTATCAAAATTTCAAAGATGTTTTTTGCAAAAATAGAATAACCCAGGCCTAAATTCACACAGAATCCATAGGGAACCTAAATAGTAAAAACAATCTTGAAAATGGAGAACAAGGCTGGAGGACTCACATTTCTTAATTTCAATACTTACTACAAAGCTGCAGTAATCAAAACAATGTAGTATTGGCATAAAGATAGATATATAGACCAATGGAATAGAACAGAAAGCCCAGAAATAAACTCTTGCATATGAGGTCAAATGATTTTTGACAAGGATGCCAAGACCATTCAATGAGAAAAGTACAATCTTTTCAACAATTGGTGCTGAGAACACTGGGTATCCACATGCAAGGCATTGAAGCTAGACCCTTACCTAACACCACATACAAAAATTAACTTAAAATTGGTCAAAGACCTAAATGCACAAACTAAAACTGTAAAACTCTTAGAAGAAACATAGGCAGAAGCTTCATGACATTGGATTTGACAATGACATCTTGCATATGACCTCCGAGGCACAGGCAACAAAAATATAAATAGACAAATTGAACTTCATGAAAGAAAAAGTTTTGTCCACCAACAGACATTTTCAACAGAGTAAAAGGCAACACACAGAATGGGAGAAAATATTTGCAAATCGTATATCTGATAAGAGATTAATATCCAGAATGTACAGAGTACTCCTAAAACTCAACAACAAAAAACTAACCACCCAATGCAAAAGTGGGCAAAGGACTTGAATAGAAATTTCTCCAAGAAGGCATTCAAATGGCCAATAAGCACATAAATAGATTCTTAATATCGCTAATCATTAAGGAAATGTAAATCAAAACTACGAGATATCACCACACACCCATTAGGATGGCTGCTATCAAAAATAGAAAATAACAAGTGTTGGTGAGGACGTAGGAAATTGGAACACTTGTGCACTGTTAGTGGGAATGTAAATTGGTACAGCCATTATGGAAAATAGTATGGAGGTTCCTCAAAACCTTAAAAATAGAATTACCATATGATCCAGCCATTCCTTTCTGGGTATATACCCCAAAGAATTGAAAGCAGGATTTTGAAGGGATATTTGTACACCCATGTTCATCTCAGCACTATTCACGATAACTAAAATGTGGAAGCAAACCAAGTATCTATTAACAGATGAACGGAGAAGCAAGATGTGGTATGCATGTAAAATGTAATATTATCCAGCCTTAAAAAGAAGGAAATTCTGACACACCTTATGACATGGATGAACCTTGAGGACATTGTGCTATGTGAAATATCACTCACAAAGAAATACTGTAAGATTCAATTTATATAAAATACCTAGATTAGTCACCTCATAGAGACAAAGTAGTATGTTGGTTGCCACCAGTTGGAGGTATGGGAGTGGGGGTTTATTGTTCAATGGATAGAGATGTTCAGTTTTGCAAGATGAAAACAGTGGGGATGGATGGTGGTGATGGTTGTGCAACAATATGAATATACTTAATACTACTGAACTGTACACTTAAAAGTTGTTAAGATGGTAAATTTTATGTTATATATATTTGACTTCATTATAAAAATTGAAAAAAGTGATATCATTTTTAAAATTTGTATTTCTTTGTGAGGTTCAAATCTATTTCCTGTATTTATTGGCTATTTGTATTGCCTTTTCTATGAACTACCAGTTCATATCTGTTGCACATTTTTAAAAACTGAGTTTGTTTTTTCTTATTGATTTGAATGAAGTGTCCTTAAACTTAAAAGAAAAAAAAATCCTTTGTCTGAAATATCTATATAAACCTTTAAAGAAGATTTGATCATTATCTTGGAAAACAAGGTAATGTAGAATTTGTCTAAGAGGAAGAAACAATTGAAGCTGAACAATACAGATTAATGGTGGGCTTCCTTTTTCAGAGGACTGCCTCCTTGTCTCCCTAATTTTGGTCATTAAAAGCTATAACTTGTATTTCATTGAGATCATGTTATTATTTCAAAATGACTTTCCAAAATCAAACATTTTTATATCCCTGCAAATTGAAGTCCCAATAAGGTTTTTAAAGTTTTGTTTTTCCATAAATTACATTTTGTTATGATGAGTTTGGCTTTTATTCTGGGAGATTTTTTATTTCTAAAAGGTGTTATAAAAATAAATGAGTTGATTAATAAAAAACGCGATGTATATTTTGTTATTTTTTTCTCATAATGCTAATTTTCCCTCAATTCCTAAGTGAGTAATGTATTGGATTAATTCTTCACATACACAGTTTTGATTTTAATTCGTTGAGCAACATTATCCGTAAATTGTAAAATAAATAATTGCATGTTAGAAAGCTGATTCTAAAATGCATCTAATTTTCAGCATGGCTTGGTGTTTATCATCTAGAATGTTTGATCCTCCAAAACACTCATATGTATTTTGAAGGCTTTATAGCATTTCTATTATTATGCCTAAAACAATATATTATAATAGAGCACTTAAACTATCCTAGAAACCATTAAACTATCTTCACTACTAAATACATTTAAATCAACCCATTTAAACTCTCACAATTTTAACGAAATTTTAGCTGCTATTAATTAAAATATGAAGAACCAGTTGTGATGGTGTTGAATAAAACTGATGTTTGACACTGCAAATAATTTAAAAACTTCAAAATGGACCAAAAGCTGTTGCTTCGCCTATGAATTTTTAACAGCCAATGCTTTTTAATATTCAGGAGTAAGAGATGGCTACTTTACAGCTTCCTTTACACTTCAAAGGAAGCCCTGTTGGAGTCCACATCATTCCTTGTATGGGAGATGAAAAGAAATCATGTATATAAAACTCAATACTGAATATATAAATATGTAAGAATACGGTACGAAGAATCAGGAGACCCAGAGGTTATTCTCAATCCTACCTCTGACTCAATATGTGAGAACACGGCCAACAGTCCTAGCGTTTTTGACCTCCATTCCTCATTCTCATAAAAAATAGTTGAAATCATAGAAGGATTTATTGTAAAGCTTATGAAGTTTAAGCTTCAGGAACTCTCATTTGTACAGGTCACTTCCAAGACCCTACGTGGCCCGAATACTTTTGTATTCATATTTTAAAAAAATCTTTTTCTTAAGAGAGGCCTCCCAAATCGTAGGCTCTGTTGGATTCATAAAACCTGGATTCATCAGTGGTTGGAATACATTCTCCTAGGTTTCCTCCAGTTCTATAATTAAATGCTGTTATATGAAGGTTCAGTAATTGTTCATACATAGTTACTCACAACTCTTTTTCACCCATAGTGCTTTCTTTTATAAGATGTTTCTGCTTTTCTTATAATACTCAACTTATTATGAAGACTGATTTTCACTGGGTTGTTATAAAACATTTGAGATCTGTCCTCTTATCTTTAATCTTTCCCTTTTCTGACTTTTCTTGTCTCAGTATAGTGATACTCAAATTGTGATTCCATCATCAGATGTATCAGAATCACCAGGAGTTTTCTTAAAAAATGCAGACTCCTAGGACTGCGACCTAGATTTACTGAATAATGAAAGGATGAAGTGGATGCAAATACAAAAATCAGCATTCTGAAGAATCCCTCCACATGCTTTTTGTGTCCACAAATCCTTAAGAACCACCTACTTACTTGCATGTTCTGGAAGGTGTATGTGAGTGTTTCTTAGAAATGAGGACCAGATGGCAAGGAGGATAAGAATGCAAGAAAAGCTAAATGCAGGTGAAAATTTGTGATCCTTTTCCCAAACAAAAATGGATAAGATGAGTATATTTTATTGTATTATGTCATATTGTATCCCATCTCCCAATTTATACTCCCATTTTATTATACCATTTTCCCCTTCCACTTTTCTCTGCCTTCACAGCTGTACTAAAGAGAGGAGAGACAAAAGCTGCAAAAGAAAGCTGTCTTACTTTCCCTTCTCTGACTTCGTGCTTGGAGGTTCACAACCCAGGGTGCCAGGGGAGATATGTTTGGGTAGATGAAGGGAAGACACGAGGTGGATAGACTTGGTCTCACCCCTCTCTTAACACTCTGAGGATGCTCTTTGTAGAGACCTCCCTTATACTACAAGGGGTTGCCTCAGGAAAGGTAAGAGGGTAGAGGTGCACACACAGAAAGAGAAAAGGTCTGGTTTGCACCCCTGAGTCTTTCTGAGTTCCACGAGTGGTAGACTCTGAGTTGAGAGCCTATTGCCTGCCATGATGAAACTCAAGATGACCCACAACAGGGCAGACGTAGCAAGTGTGGGCCGGGATATGGAATGACCAGTAGAAGCTCCAAGGGCCCTGATATATTTTCATACTGCAAGAAGGGACAATTTTGGAACATTGTAGTAGTTAGACCAGATCTACTTCATTATACACTCCCCATCTCCTGAAAGATCCTGAGAAACAGCTACAGGACACGTTTTGGAAACAATTTCCATTGTGAGAAGTAATCAGTACTACAAGGTGGAGAACAGAGGGAATATTTACAGAGACTTTGTTACCACCCTGTAACACCTTTAGACAGTATTTTAGGGTGACAGTTTGCTAGAATAAGTATGTCCGGCAGATAGGGAAGTAAAAAGGAAAAACAAAGATTTGCAAAAATTACTTGCAAATGACCTCAGTTTTTCTGCTGTGTTCCAATTTTGTGACACACAGCTGGCACTCCATGCTGGACTTTGGAGGACATAATCACATGTATGTGATTAGGAAGGGCATGAGCAAGTGGGAGTGTGTGTGTCTAAGTGTGTGTGTCACAGAGAAAAGGGCACTTCCTTTGGCCTGGTACGACTGTTGCTCTGTTGAAATGTTTATGCTGTCCCACCAACTCAGATTGTATATCTCCTATTCAGTGGCCATGCTTTTTACTATGCATTTAGAGGTGTAGACTGGCCTCAAAAAATTCTTTGGAAATGAAATTTCCTATAACTAGTTGAAAGCTACGTTTTAATAAAAGTCTTTAGTGCTCTTTATTTTCAATTAACAGAGAGTATGACAAGGTTGAAGACAGAGTATAAATGAATCTTATCAAAGAGTATACATGAAAAATTTGAGGTGGGGGAGAATTTTTAAAGTAACTTCTGTGAAAAGAAATATTTTAAGGAAAGTAATAAGGCAAATCCATCCAATTGTTTCCAGAATGTGAGTTCTGAATATCAAAAAGGATTGGTAGGCAAATATTAAATTTCAGTGATCAAATGAATTTCCATTAGTTAATTATCATGCATGTTCATGCTACTTAGAATTTCCCTTTTTTTTTTTTTTTTTCCTGTGAGGAAGACCAGCCCTGAGCTAACATCCATGCCAATCCTCATCTTTTTGCTGAGGAGGACTGGCCCTGGGCTAACATCTGTGCCCATCTTCCTCCACTTTATGTGGGACGCCACCACAGCATGGCCTGACAAGCGATGCATCAGTGTGCGCCCAGGATCCGAACCTGGGCCACCAGCAGCAGAGCACGCACATTTAACCGCTACACCACGGGGCCAGCCCCTAGAATCTTCCTTTTGATAGCTCAGCCAACAACTTTAGTCTTTATGGCCACATTTAAAGACGTGAAAAATCTGTTAATTTGAGGGTGGGCATTGACCATCATACCTAGTGGATAGCTGTTTATGATTATAATTTTCTTTTTAACCATCTTTACATTTTCATCTCAGACTTGGTGGTGCTCTTATTGAAGATACTGAGTGTTAACAAAAGAAGTAAGAACAGTATGTGGAAGTTAGGCCATCCATTTATACGAACTATTTATAAACATGCCATTGAAACACATTACTCTTTCTGTCAGATTAATTTTCTATACGTCACTATTAACATTTACCCATTTTTTTTTTTTTTTTTTTTTTTTTTTTTTTTTGTGAGGAGATCAGCCCTGAGCTAACATCCGCCAATCCTCCTCTTTTTTTGCTGAGGAAGACGGCCCTGGGCTAACATCGGTGCCCATCTTCCTCCACTTTATATGGGACGCCGCCACAGCATGGCTTACCAAGCAGTACTTCGGTGCGCGCCCGGGATCCGAACCAGCGAACCCCGGGCCGCCGCAGCGGAGCGCGCGCACTTAACCGCTTGCGCCACCAGGCCGGCCCCAACATTTACCCATTTTTTTATTGACCAATGTTTTGTTTCATGAGGATACAGAGGAATGCACACAAAATGGCAAGTGCTATTATCATTGACTCTCTTAAATGATAGCTTTGAGATTTGAAGACATTCCTACAGGATGTCTATCAGAAGGGAAAATTAGCCTTAGAAAAGAGGCTAAACTGGTCTATAAAATTATTTGAAGGAGTCATCTTGGGAAGTTACTTCTGTGAGAAGAACTTTCTGTTGATAGAAGGTCATTCATTCTCTCTAAAGTTGGCAGAGTAGTTGTTGTTGTCTTTGATAATAGCAAGAGTAAGCTCCAAGTCATGGGATTGATTCTAATACAACAGCTTCACATTGTTGCTTTGTTGAGCTCAGCCAGGATGCCAGGAGCTATTTGAAAACGCTGGGATGCTCATCACAAATCTGTTCCCACTACTCAGGATATGCTTTTGTCTATGTGTAAGTGATTCCAATGACTAATGTTGGGCATACAGCAAAAGACGCTATAGCTTTTATAAGAAATTCTTATTCATTTCATTTCATTTTGATTAGCAATATAATTCTTAAGATCCTTGAGGAAGTAATTCTCAATCTAATTAAACAAATAATTTCCAAATTCTATCATGTTCCTTATCAACTCCCCTGAAAATTCAATGTTTGTCAAACTTTTCATATTATATCTTCTCCCAGAGCTTCTAATTCCCTTGTTGCTTATTCTAGCCAAAAATTTTTAATATATTTTTTCAATGTAGTATCAATATTATTACCAAATATTTATTCTGCCATACCTGTTTCTAGCTTACCTCCTCAAAGACAAGAATCATCCTTACTGCCAATGCTATTGTTTTTGATGATGCAAATTACTTGCCATTTGATCCATATGGCTGCATGAATCTCAGTGAGAGAAAATACTAGTGATGATTGACTCTGCCTAGTTATAGGTGTTATGCTACTGTCTGCTGATTTCTTATATATAAAAAAATAACCTATTTTACTTAGTACTGACTTTCCCTCATGCCTGAGGAAGTACTAAACTCTCCAAGAGAGGAATAAAGTAACATACCACATATTTCTATAGAAACGGGAAAACAAACTATAATAAAAACTATAAATTTGGACACATTAAATGACTGAGGAGTATATTTGGTGCTGTGATAGCTGTTAAATGCATTTTAACCTCCATAATAATTGAGAATAGTAGCAAAGCAATCATTATGAATAGTGAAGCAAAAATAAACTGAAAAGAAATTGCTATTCATTCTTTTTTGTGGCTTTTTCTAGCACCAGAGAATTCCTCCATACTGTGATAATGATATGAAGCATCAATGTAAGCTATAAAATATGAAGCAATTTTCAAAATATTTTTATAATTATTTCATTATGTACACTCTCATTTTCGAAAACATCTCAAAATAAGGTAATACTATAGTTGAGTTAATGTAACTGGACCTCCCAAGAAGGAGATTGCACTTTATTTCATAAGACAATTGTTTCAGTAACATTTATTGTGGACTTATCGTGTGCAAAGCTCATGGCTAAGTTCTAGGGATACCAAGATTAATAAAGCGTGTGTTGTTTCAAGAGGCTGTAAACCAATGATAGAGCAAAATATTAATAGAGATGTGTACAGGAACTATGAGAGAACTACAGAGGAAGATGACCCAGGATTGCTTGAGAAGGGATCAAGAAAAATGTTATACTCCCCTCCTCCATCAACTGCAAGTAACATAAACTCTAACTCTTTTCCTCGGTCAAAAATATGACTCTTTCCCCACAAATACTTACCATTTATTTCTTTGCCCTTTCTCACTGACCCTTTTTCTTTGAGAGAGGAATTTTAAAAGGAAGGTTGCATATCACATATGTATATAAAATTTCCTCTGTTGAATCCTGCAAAATAGATAAATTTTCCAATGATGTATCCGGGAAATAGTGACTTCCCTGGTTTAATTTATGGCATGATAGCATAAGTTTTGTGGCAGAAGAAAAACCTTAAATTTAGTATGCAGAGCTCGTTGTCTGTGATACGACTGAATAGACTCGCACTGAAACCTGTCTGTGTTCAGGATGGGGTAATTGAGTCCGTAGATCTGTGCTCCATGATCTGCTAGGCTGACACTTAATTCTCTTTCTGGTGCATCAATATACTTCTCAATTAGCATTCATGAGAACTCAAGGAAAACTAGCTAGCGTAAAAGATATAGACTTTTTCTACATTTTTCTCCTAAATTAAGGAAACAATTTTATAGGACACCCAAGCATCCTAAAATATTGATAACCCAGCAATATCTTGCAATTAAAATTCTTTAGTTGGGGGGCCGGCCCGGTGGTGCAAGTGGTTAAGTGCGCGCGCTCCACTGCGGCGGCCAGGGGTTCGCCGGTTAGGATCCCAGGTGCCCACCGACGCACCACTTGTCAAGCCATGCTGTGGCGGCGTCCCATATAAAGTGGAGGAAGATGGGCATGGATGTTAGCCCAGGGCCAGTCTTCCTCAGCAAAAAGAGAAGGATTGGCAGATGTTAGCTCACGGTGGATCTTTCTCAAAAAAAAAAAAATTCTTTAGTTGGTTCTTGGATATTTTGAACAGAGACATTAGATCATTCTTGATACTTATGGCTGCACAGCACAAGTAACATCTGGGAAGGAAATAAGCCATTCAAAATGGGTTTGGTCATCTATTTTCTAATAGAAAAACTACTTCCATCCTGTAAAATAGTCTATCATAATAATGGATAATAGTGTTTCTGTTTGGTTATATAGTTTGATTTGTTTGCTTTTAACTTGAGGCCACAGAATCTTCCTGAATAGTACTTATTTGCAATATTCTGACCTTTTAGAGCATTTTTAAGTGATGGCAAGTTCTAGTCTCTGTAATGACAATGACAACTAATAAGTGTGGCACAGTGTGGCTTTGGTGTCAGAAAGACGTTAATTCAAATCTCAGCATATATAACAGGGACTCCTTTAAATTCACTTCTGATGGGAGAATACACAATTTTTACTATCCCCATATCTACCCTTTACTGAGGAGAGGAAAACCAGTCATGCTGTTCTTAAACCCTACTCAATAATTTAACCGGGGACCAATGAGAAGAAAGCTAGGGTTCTTCTCTGGCAGCCAAAGGCCCTGAAGTTGGAAAAGGGAGAATGAGAATGGTTTCAGTGGGAAAAGTTGACCACAGCAATATGGCAGCAGGTGACGACCAAAGGGAAGAGCTAGTAAGAGATTCCCAATGGTGGGGGTTGCCTGACCATTGAAAACACTGGGTCTTTATGGGTATCTAACAAGCGGTCAGTTCTTTGATGTTGTCAGAGGGCTCTTAGAATAATTCCACTAAAACTAGCCTTTCGATTTGCATTTCTTTCCTAATGTTTCTTCTCCACCACCCTGTACCCCAAGCACTAAGATCTTCTCATTCTTCCTCCTAAAGACTGCATGCATGCATTCAGCTTCTATCAGTCCCTGTCCTCCATCACCATTTCCCACTTTCTAAAAGCTTTCAAAAGGTGCCACTGACTCAGGCCTCAATCAATTTTCATGTTCCTGAGAGGTTCTTTGTAATTTCATCTTTTTCTACCTCTTCAGCTTGAATGTGTATCATTTGCCTTCCTATTACTCTACAATGAAGCCATTTGGGATTTGGGACTTCTGGTAGCTATTCATAAAAGCCATGTTCATTCCAAGGCAGAAATATTTCCCTTGCATCTTCCATCTATCCTACTCTTACTCACCCTTTAGGTCTCAACTGAAATGTCACTTTCTTATATAGGCCTTTCTTGATTTTGTGGATTTGTGTTATTCTCTCTGCTACAAGCTTTCATAAAATCCTGTATTTTTCTTTATATGAAGCTTTTTTATATAATCTTTTTAAAAAATCACAGTTACCTAATACGTTTGTTTTCCACTAACTCATAAGTTCCACAAAATCAGGAACCCCTCTAGCTTTGTTTATCTTGTATCTTCAGCATTGAGCAGAGTGCATATATATAGTATGGCCTAAATAAAGACTTGTTGACTGATTAAATGGATGATAATACTGACAATCTGTTCAGGAATTAGCTACCAACACTAATTTACTCCATATAGCATCACTGAATCATCAGAGACAATCAGAATATTTCAAAAAATTTAAATCATTATTTCACAAGGAGGTCCAATATTTATTTTTTTATCATTTAGTCCAAATCAAATTGCTGTAAATAACTCTAATCCCCAAAAATCAGTCTTATGCCAGAATTGTTTTGAAATGATGTCCAAACTATAATTGTGTCAATGAAGATGGTTTACAGTATTATTTATTTTATAGATTTGGTTTAAAAAAACACATAATTTTTAGTTTCTAGTTTGGAGATTAGATTCTTATTTGCAAGCATTAATTTCCTCTTCATCTACCTCCATAGCACGAGTACATTTTCCTGCCTTTTGACTTCGGGCTTGGCAAAGTCACTTGCTGTGGCCAGTGGGATGCTAGCAGATGTGACATGCGATACAAGCAAAAGCTTGACATGTGCTTTTGCAAGGAGGTTAAACAATTTTGCTACACCATTCACTGTGGAGAGCTTTTCCCTAAAAGCTGTGGTCTCCTTAAAATGGGGTCTCAAATGCAAGGATGTGGAGCAAAGGGAACCCCTGTACACAGGGAATGTAAATTGGTACAGTCGTTATGAAAAACAATGTGAAATTTCCTTAAAAAATTAAAAATAGAACTGCTATATGATCCAGCAATCCCTCTTCTGATTATACACCCGAAGAAAATGAAATCAGTACCTTGAGGAGATAACTGCACTCCCATGTTCATTACAGAGTTATTCACAATAGCCAGGACATGGCAACACCTAAGTGTCTATTGACAGATGAATGGATAAAGAAATTGTGATATATATATATTGGACTATTTGACATTAAAAAAGGAAGAGATCCTGTCATTTGCAACAACATGGCTAAACCTGGAGGACACGATGGTAAGTGAAATAAGCCAGACACAGAAAGAAAAAAACTACATGATCTCACTTATATGTGTAATCTATAAAGAGAGTAAAATGATGGTTACCAGGGACAGGGAGGTGGGGGAAACAGGGAGATGTTGGTGAAAAGGTACAAAGTTGCAGTTATGTAGAATGGATAAGTCTAGATATCTAATGTACAGTATGATGACTATAATTAGTAATACTGAATTGAATACTGGAAATTTGCTACGAGAATAGATTTCAGGTACTCTCATCACACACAAAAAAGGTAACTATGTGAGGAGAAGATATGGTAATTAGCTTCACTGTAATAATCATTTCACTATGTAGATGTATATCAAATCATCCTGTTGAACACCTTAAATACATATAATTTTTATTAAAAAATAATCCCTTAAAAAAAAGAATCAGAGGATTGAATGGCTTTGTTCAACTGCTGCTGGACAGATGTGCCCACAATTAAAATATTTAAAATATTGGTTCCCAAGTAGAAAAAAAAACAGCCCTCGATTGAATACATAGGGAGGAAAGCTAACCCAGCTGAACTGCAGCCCCTAGAGAAAAACACATGCTTCTTGTTGAATGCCATTGAGATGATCAGGTTGTTTGTTAGCTGTAACAGTTGTCATATACACATAGTTCACAAGAAAATTTATAGGGAAGATGGTGTGAGGCAGAAGGCCAGTTGTTGCCTAAGTGAATCACCATAAGCGAAACTTCCTTAATTGCTTGAATGTAATATAAATAAGTAAAGGCTATTAAAGACATGATGTAAAGTTATCAGATAGAACAGTATGAAATAATTGAAACATCATGTGAGTAAATACAAAAGACGTTCAATGATGGTTATACAGCTTCCACACACTAGATACACCCCACCCCAGGCTAGTTCTCTCTAATCCTAGAAGCTGGCTACGCTCTTTCTTCCAAGTGTCTCTATATATACTTTCTAGTCACTTGAAATGATCTGAAGATCAGTGAATCCCTAACTAATAATAGAAGCTAACTAGATGTGCCCAAATTATTATACTAAAACATGCAGAGATTTTTGTCAAGCCTGTAACTAATCATTAAAACAGAGAAGTGTGATCTTTTCACCATCAGAAAGCATCAAAAGGCATTTTTAACATGATGGTATAATTCATAATCAGTAAAAATTTTCCAGTATGTTGGAAGCTGAAGTAGGCTTTCAAAAATGAAATTGGTACTCTACTCCCATTAATGAGTGCTTTGAAATATGTATGGAAATAGTTCTACTCATTTTCAATAATTCTTCTTGTTCATTACAGCATTTAAAGGGTTAGAGGGTGGGGAGTAAAAATACCATTTTTCAGGCACAAAAATTTTAACTAGCAGCAGATGGTGAGACTGTAAAGAAACTGCTCCTCACATCAAGCTTATGGAAATTGGTCTCTTTCTGTTATAGTCACACATCATTTAGTTCTAGAATCAGGGGTCAGGGCAATACTTGCCATATGTTAACTGTGGTATATCTATGTCTTGCTGGTATAGATGCTACATTTCGAGGAATTTGATTTGAGTCAAAGCATGCTGTAATTTTTATAATAACAAGCTATGACCTTTGATGGTATTTTACCATTGCCCAATAAAGAATTCTCTGGAGAGCTTGAATTAAAGCTTAATCTTGCTCCAGTGCTTTGTGGAATCAAAAAACTGTATTATCTTTTTACGTGCAACCTAGGCTTTCTTTCTGAGGATAAAGGAAAAATTGGAAGTGTGTATGTGTATTTGTGTGTGTGTGTGTGTGTTGATGTGGGGGTGAGGAAGTCATGGAGGGAAGAGTAGGCTAGAAGTTAGCAGGAGAAGAAGGATCCTTTACAGTCCCTCTACAGTAATTAAAAAAATATGCCCATAAATTCTTGAATACGCTTCCCTTCTAAAGTTGAAAACTAATTATCCTTTCCCTGAATGTAGGCTGGACTTTCCGACTTGTTAATAATGAATAGAATGAGGTAAATACTATGTTATGTGACTTCCAAGAGCCGATCATGAAAAGAATAGCTTCTGTCTGGCTCTCTGTTGGATTGTTTGTGTTAGGGAAAAACAGCTGCCATGTTTGGAGGTAACTTGAGTGGCTCTTTGTGGTAGTCTGTATGAGGAGGAGCTGCGGCCTCCTGCCAACAGCCAGCACTGACTTGCCAGCCACGTCTGTGAGCCACATTGAGCTCAGACCCTTCAGTACCAGACAAGGCTTCAGATGACTGCAGCTCTTAAACATATGAATAACCTCACGAGAAACTCTAAGCCAGAAATGCCTAGCTAAGACACTTTCACATTCCTGACTCATCGTCACTGTGAGAGTTTATAAAAGTTTATTGTTATTTTAAGCCACTAAGTTTTGGGGTAATTTGTTACTCAGCAATAGATAACTAATATGCATAAGTTGTTTACTTTCATTATCTCATTTTATCATCATGACAATAAGAAAGATATTATTATTATCTTTTATTTTATCTTTTTAGATGAGAAATGGAAGCTTCCAGAGTTTAAGTGACTAAATTACTACATTGCTCATGAGCTCTATATATCAGTAAGGATTAAATTTAGCTGCAAGTAACAGAAAATGCAACAAAAATAATAAGACAAATACCTATTTCCACATATAAAAACATTGTATATTAGGAAGTCGAGGGCTGGTTCTCTTGCTGATGGAACACACAATCTATCCCAGCTCATTGTAACTATTTTGTTCACTATTTTTAGCATGTAGTTTTTATACCCATATTCACATGATGGCTGCTGCATCACGAGCTATTGCAACCATATTTTCGGCAGGAACTAGGACAAAGGACAGAAATCAACAGTCTTTCCTCTGCATAGCTTTGCCTATTTGTGTCAGGAAGAAAATTCTTCTCCATGACTCGTTCTTTATCACGGTGGCCATAATTCTGTTGGATTGCCTCTCTTAGCTGAAAGGGACATTGAGCTCATGGCCTCTGATCAAAAATCTGGGTTCATTTGGGTAGTAAGGGATGAAAAAATGGATCTTTCCAGGCAACTAGCTGTAGCTGTCATCATCTACCTCTTTGGTTACCCCATATTCAGATAAATCCTTTTCCCCCTTTCAATTTTTGAGTCACACTCATCCCAAAGGGGATAACCTATAGAAGCCTGCTGTTTCACTGTTGGAAAAGAAATGAGTCTTTATACTTATTAGCCAGGTAATCAATTAAAATTATCAACAGGTACATAATTCACATTTTCCATAAGATCAACATGAACAATTCAAGAGATGTAAAATTATTCTTGCTCTAATATTCGAATTATGCCTTGATGTCAATCAAATTATTTCATCCAAAATTTTACAGTCTCTTTAGATTTTCATATTTCTTCAGTTCTTAAGTGAAGCTGGTGGCTGTAAGCCAAAAATTAAATTAGCCCACTCCTCATTTGATTAATAAATCCAAAATTCATTAAAATATGTACTTTACTATCATAAAATAATTATGTATGATCACTTTAAAATGTTGTTAAACTTATATAAAGTTTACTTTAGTTTAATTAAATTTAATTGGTTAATTAAATAATATGAATATGTGTGCTTTTTCCATATAGACATTTAATCTACTCAAATCAATTGCAAGTAGGTTTTCCAGGAAAATAGCCCATTATAAGCTTAACAGTGTTAAGGATGCCTTTCTAAAAGCCTTCTGGACATGAAGTTCAATATAGTTGACTGAGTATATGATCAAAGTCCCTCTTTAAATTATATTAAATGACAAAAAGTGTAGTTAAAAAGGAATAAGTCCTTATTACACCTGGGAATATGAGAGTGGAATTTTATAAAATATACCAGTGGTTTTATAAAATTTCTTAAAGATGTATGACATATATTACCAAAGAAAGCAACAGAAAAAAAGAAGAAATACTTGGAAAAATAAGTAATACAAATTGTCAACATAAAATGATCAATAGAAATATTGAAAAATTAAATGAACAAAATTGCCCATAACATAACTCAAGGACAACACAACAACGACAGAAAAACAGAGAGAGAGAGAGTTGAAAAGTTAAGAGATATGGATTTTAAGTAAAAGGAAAAATTGTGACAACAGAGTGAAGGAAATAAATAAAATATTAGAAAAAATTATAAAAACTGAAAAAGAAAGAACTGGCTTTAAATTGAAAAAGCCAACTAAGGACCAAACAAGAGGAGTTTTTTAAAAGTCTCAAAATTTGATACATTTTTGCCAAATTTTCTATAATAAAAGTTATTAAAATTTTCCAGAAGAAAATCTTGAGGAAGTATTCTAGTGAAATAAGAGAGTAATATAAAAGAAAGGAAGATGTAGGATCCAGATAAGAATGCAATCAACACAGGTATTCAGTGAAATGAGATCTTAGAATGAGAGTTGTACAATATACTTAGAAATCAGTTCAAAATAAAACAACAAGTCTGTGGTCTCTACGAACACGTTATAAAGAAGAAAGTGTTTTCTATTTAGCCTATACTATAATTATGGATTTGGAATATTTAATGACTAGAAAGTAACGGTCTAAGTATGAGATACTAAAATATTTTATTATTTTGTATAATTGCTAGAGATTTAGAAAAAAAGAACATAGTGGGATTTCACATGTGAAAACCTCTCCTCTGAAGTGCCAGACTTAGTAATGTAGTTTTATGCGGTCTATCAGTCAAGACATACTACTTAATTCCGTAATAAATAATATTCACATGATAATAATATTGGCATATAACTCCTAATACCTCAGAATATGACTGTATTTGGAGACAGGGCCTTTAAAGAGGTAATTAATGTTAAGCAACATCATTAAGGTGAGCCCTCATCCAATATGACTGGTGTCCTTATGAGAAGAGGAGATTAGGACACAAACAGGGACTGAGAGGAAGAAGACCACGTGAAGACCAAGGGAGAAGGGGGCCACCTACAAGTCAAGGAGAGAGGCCTCAGAAGAAATGCACCTTGGTGACATCTTGATTTCAGACCTCTAGCCTCCAGAACTATGAAAAAATACATATCTGTTGTTTAAGCCACCAGTCTGTGGTACTTTGTTATGGCAGCCCTAGTAAACGAATACTAGAGCTGTCACGCTCAGAAGAAGAAAGGAATGAGGGTATGCTGAGCTATTTAAGTGAACTAACTGCATCATCTTCATAACAGAGAAAATATGGGTCCTGACTAAACTCAATAAATTAAGAAAAATGGTATAAACATATAATGTAGAAAATAGGTGATAAATATGAGAAGAATTAAAATGATTAATAGTGATCACTTCCTAGAAGCAGCACTAGAAATGAAAGGAGATGAGAAGCATTTAGCTTTTTTTTGTTGCCTCCCCAAAGCCCCAGTACTAATTGGTATTCTAGTTGTAAGTGTTTCTAGTTCTTCCGTGTGAGCTGCCCCTGCAGCATGGCTACTGACAGATGAGTGGCGTGGTTCTGCGACCGGGAACTGAACCCGGACCACCAAAGCAGTGAGAGCTTTAACCACTAGTCTCAGGGCTAGCTCACATTTAGCTTTTTTTAAATAACATTCTGTACTGTGTAATTTTTTTGTCCTTAGATTACTTTTCACCAAAAAAGAAATAGATGTAATTAATTACTTAATTTTGAACTATTTATGAAAAGGTATGGTAGACTTGTGGCTTTCTTTTCCTAGTATTTTTTTATTTCATGAGGCATTCTGGTTTATCAGATATAAAAAAATAAAATAAAATGGCTATGTGAACTAATTCATTCTCTGGTTTCCCAAAATGGCGACTATGTTAGTGACAACACACCAGGGAAAATTCTAATGTAAGGAACAGACATCAAAGGAGTTGTCACTGGAAGAAGCAGACTGGGAGTGAGATATAACGTAGATAAGGTTTATAAATTATAACCACAGTCCTTTAAACAGATGGATTAACAGGTGGTGAAGCAACAGATGAAATACAGAATGCTGATGGTGAAGGGGAGTGAGAAATGACCAGATTCAACTTTCTGGAAGGGCTTCAATTTAACACAGTATCTTTGAGAAAGTTGATGGTATTTGAAAAAACTGAAGAATAATTCTATTGTGCTCATGTCCTAGCCATTGACATCAAATGTGTCTAGCAATTCAACTCTTAAAATTGTTATAAAATAAGTAAAGCTGATTAATTGCAGCCAGTTAGCCCTTTTAGACGAGATTGAGGGTCATAATCAATTAACAAATGAAAACATAACGATCATTATGAGACTAGGGATCTGAATAAAGTTGTTTACTAATACATGTCCAGGGAAGGAATAACTTGAATCAAAAATTAAAATAAAAACTTAGAGTTTCCTCAAGTTCTTATAATGCAGGTGGAATGCCTTTCATGAAGAAAAATACATTTTTTTCACATATATGACATAGTTTTATTACTCAGTTTAAGTGAGATGAAATTTGGAGATTATTTGTGAGCAGATTGAAACAATTCTCTGTGGACAAAATAAACACAACTACATAATCTCAGATGCAAGTCATTCTGAATGAATTTTTTAGATGTTTATTTTTAACTGACCAGAAAATTACTTCTTTGTCCTTATAATAAAAAGTCGCCATCAAATGACTGCAATGATTGAGTTCCCATCAGGTATAGCACCTACTTGCCTTTCCAATACAGCCAAATGCAGATAAAATAGTCTACACTTAGTCCATTTGGGCTGCTACAACAAAATTCCATGACCTGTGTAGCTTATAAACAAAAGAAATTTCTTTCTTACAGTTCTGGAGGCTGGGAAGTCTGAGACCAGGGTGCCAGCATGGTCGGGTAAGGGCCCTTCTCTGGATTGCAGACTTCTGGTTGTATCCTCACTTATTGGACGGGGCTAGAGTTCCGTGGGTTCTCTTTTATAAGAGCACTAATCCCAGGAGGGCTCCACCCTCATGACCTAAGCACCTCCCAAAGCCCCACCTGCTAATATCGTCACACTGGGCATTAGGATTTCCACATATGAATTTTGGCAGGACAAAACATTCAGACCATAGCACCACTTGTTCATTCTACTTCTTCATGTACCTACCACTCTTCAATTCCTAGAACCTGGCTTTGACTCCAACAATATGACTGAAATAGTCTTAATAGATAAACAAAGACTTTCTTGTAATTAAGTCCCCATCTTCTTCGACTTTTCAGCAGTTTTGAGATCCAGACTTATTTATCTAACTACCTACTGCTTATTTCTATTTGGATATTCCCTAGACACTTCAAAGTCAAACTTTGCAAGATGGAACTCAGTATCTTTCTCCTTGTTCTTTCGTGTTCTAACCAGTCGCTCAAACCAGGAATTTGAATCATATTGCTGACTCTTCCAACTTCTTTTCTAATCCCATGTATTGACCACTAAGTAAAGTCAATGCTACCTCCTAGATATTTTTTCTAATCTATCCATTTCCCTCTGTCCACGTGTCCTTATTCTAGTCAAGACTATTATTATCTTTTGCCTGAATTATGGCCATGCTTTTCTAATTGATCTTCTTGTCTACGTTCTTTTGCAACTCCATTCCATTTTCCACGTTACAGACAAAACAATCTTTTTCAAAAGTGACTCATACAAACATGTATGTATGAATTATATGTATATAAAATATATGTATATATATACATATATAAAGTGTGTGTGTGTGTGTGTATATGTGTGTATATATATATGTTGTGTGTGTGTCTGTAATTCCATAGCCTTTTTTTTTTTTTTTTTGTGAGGAAGATCAGCACTGAGCTAACATCTGATGCCAATCCTCCTCTTTTTGCTGAGGAAGATTGGCCCTTGGCAACATCCGTGCCCATCTTCTTCTCCTTTATATGGGATGCCGCCACAGCATGGCTCTACAAGCAGTATGTTGGTGCTCACCCGGGATCTGAACCAGTGAATCCTGGGCCGTCATAGCAGAGCGCGCACACTTAACAACTTGCGCCACTGGGCCAGCCCCATTCCATAGCCTTTTAAAGCTCCTTCGTTCTTCTCAGGATAAAATTCCAAATACTTATTCTGGTTCATAAAGGGCCTATATAGTTTTGGCTATCTCTACTTCTCGTTTCTGTTTACTTATTCAGCCCCATCTCACACTGTATCACCCCCAAATTTTACAACCTATTCATATTGAACTATTTTGAGTTCCAGAATAATGATGGTATGCTTTCTTCTTCTGTTAAGGTTTTTAAACAGTTATGTTTGCAGCGTTTTTTTCTTTCTTAATTTGTGTTCCCCTACATTTCCACATCTACTTCTGGATAATTCCATGGATGAAAAGGGTCAAGAGCTGGTTCTGTAGCCATTCGTGTAGCCTCTTGGAAACCTGAGGGTTACACATGGTCAATTATTCTTGCAACATCAACTCAAGGAGTTGCTGGGAGTATATTGGATCAAAATAAGTGAGAATCCAGCCAGGGACTACAGGATTGCCTACAGCCCCCTTTTTTTGAGTAACTAGTGTTGATGAGATGCAGCTCCCTGAGAGGATGGGGACAAGTCACATACCCTTGAGTGAAGGCCTACAAAACTAGACACAAAAGATGGAGTGAGCTCAGAGCTGGGACTTCTCAAAGATGCAGTTCTGCTATGCTTAGCTTGTCTGTCATGACTATGCTTCTCTCTAGTGTGGAATGACATAGAAAGCGCACGTGGGAGTCACAAGAACTCTACAATACTGTTGTTGTGCATGCTCAGTTGTTTCCTTTCTGCACCTTTTCTTAAAGCTCAGTCAACCTGGTGCTAGTGGAAACGTGCTGTGTCTCATGCATTAGATTGTCAATCCAAATCCCAGACCGCTGCTGCCAGTAAAGCAGAGACGCAGTTGCATCTCCATTCATTCTTTAAACTTAGTTAATGGGTCATTTCCTCCAGGAAGTAGGCCCTGACTTATCAGCTAAGTCAAGAATTGAAAATCCTGATATGCTCATAAAGCATACACAATTCTCTCCTCAACATTTATCAAGCTATATTCTAATTATATCTTCTCTTTATTCCTCACTAAATGACATGGACACTATCTCTTTCATTGGTGTATCCTCAATATGTAATACAACATGTGACACTTATTCAATTTTTAATAAAAACTATTGAATAAATGAATGGCTAAAGAACACAACTCTATCTATGCCATGGGAAGTAGGCAAATGGTTAACAAGGTTTAGGTAACTAAGGCTAAGTTTTCTATTTATTCTTCCATTGTATCAATTCATTCTTGCTACGTAACAAAACTCCAAAACTCATTGGCTTAAATCTACAATCACCATATTATTGCTCACAGATCTGCAGGTTGGCTGGGATGTGGTGATCGAGGCTAGGCTTCGTCAGGACACCCCGCTTTAGGCTGCAGTGACTAAGTGGCCCTGTCTCTCACTGCAAGACTATGGGTTACCAGAGCTGCTCTCGTCCACATGTCTCTCATGGTTCTTGGACCAGCAGGATAGCTACACAATGCTTTTCATACGGTGGTAGCAGAAGTGCAAAAGAGCAAGGGAAGCATGCCAGTCCTCTTTCAGCACCGGCTTGGCAGTGGCCTACTGTTACTTCTGCCCATACACCATTGACCAAAGCAAGTGATGTAGCCACATCCAAAGTCAAGGGCCAGGAAGACATACTCCACCCGCAGAGAGGCCATGGCAGAGCTAGTGAAGCAGTGTACAGAATTGTAACTATGCGAAACAATGGATGTGTTAACTGACCTTATTAAGGTAATTGTTTTGCAATATATACATATATCAAATCATTACTTTGAACACCTTAAATTTACTCAGTGTTATATGTCAATTATACTTCAATAAAGCTGGAGGAAAAAAAGATTTCATGCCTCAAATTTCTACGATTAATTCTAATTTGTCCAGGAAATTTGAGGCAATATGAAATCTAAGTTTAATAATATGAATACATGTAGAATTTCTCTAAGTTAGCTGGCCTGCCTTTTTCAGTGTTTTTTTTTTTTTTTTTTGACCATCATAGAAAAACAACTATATATATATTCTTATGATCAAGTTGGTTTCTCCTGAAATGAAGAATAGTAAATTTAAATATAGAATCTCAAGGGCTCAATTCTTCAGGTCAAATTACTGTTTTTACTTGAATTGTGTGGATAATTTTCTTGTTCATTAATTGGTCTTGTCCTGCAAATATCTGACTAAAGTTGTACTGCTTTATGCTAAATAGTTGGGATAGTCATCAGCATTACTGAACATGTATTCACCTTTTTGTAATTTATTTCAGTGGAAGAGAAGATCAATTACATTTTGAAAATACTGTTCACGTTGTTAGAATCCTTCCAATCAATTCAAGCTGGAATGATGTAGATTCATTATTTTATAATCCAGTTAGCATCTAAGGTAATGATAAATGCTTTCCTCAGAATAAAAACACACATTTATTTCTTTTCTAACCTACAAATTACTTGTATAACTCAATATTTTACTTTGCTTCCAATATTTAAAAAGTAGATGATTTAAGGTCAATCAGTGAATTCACTCCTCTTGACTTTAAATGTGTCTTCATTATATACATTCCAAAGAAAAATTATTACCTAACTTGCAAAGGTATATTTTAATCACTAAATAATCTGCTGAATGCATTTACAACTGTAATTTTGTGAAGTGTGAAGCACTCTAAGTGCTCAACGTTAACTCTAGTCTAATGCTTCGCAAAAAAAAATCAAGGTGCAAAAGTATTCAGAACATTGACTCTAGATCAGCAAACGCACTGAGGACCAGAAAGAATTAGGTAGTATTTTAAAGGCAGTCAGATTCCTAGTTCTGAAATCCTTAATGTTGGTTATAAAGTTGGTTGAGGTAAGGACAGAGGGAGAAAATATTTGTGTGTAAGGGGTTATAAAATATCATAGAGTTTTCATATTTCTTCTCTTATTTTAAAATTTCTTTCTTGGGAGTAGTTATACTATGATGGAAACTATTGAGATTTGAGCCATTTTGTCAGAACGGCATGAAGAAAGTTGAGAAGTAATAGGTGCTTAATAAATATGCCAAAGCCAGCCCTGGTTGTCTAGTAGTTAAGATTTTATGGGATCACAGTTCTATAAGTGGTCCGTTGTTGACTGAAACGTTGTATATGGCATGTGATTATAATACCCACCTTGCACATAATGCATTTTGCAAACAAATACTGAAAGATTTAATAAATAAAGTTGTAGTATTAAGAATATGTCAGCGAGCCCTAGTGGTCTAGTGGTTAAGATTTGGCACTCTCACCACTGCAGCCTGGGTTCGTTTCCTGGTCACGGAACCACACCACCTGTCAGTGTTAGACTGTGGCAGATGCATGTTGCTGTGATGCTAAAAGGTATTCCACCCATATTTCATATACTAGCAAGATCAACCATGGTGGACAGGTTTCAGTGGAGTGTCCAGACTAAGACAGACTAGGAAGAAGGACCTGGCCACCCACTTCTGAAAAATTGGCCCTGAAAACCCTGTGCATAGCAGCAGAGCATTGTCTGACATAGTGTCAGAAGGTGAGAGAATGCGCAAAAACACCAGGCAGGGTTCCACTCTGCTGTTCGCAGGGTTGCTAGGAGCTGGAATCGACTTGCCGGCACTAACAACAAAAATATGCCAAATGAGTGACTGCCACAGACTGAATAAGTATTTCCCCCAAATTCCTAAGTGGAAACCCTAACTTCCAGAGTGATGGTATTAGGAGGTGGGGCGTTTGGGAGGTGATTAGGTCGTAAGGGTAGAGCCCTCATGAAAGAGATTAGTGCCCTTATAAAAGAGGCCCCACAGAGCTCTCTTGCCCCCTCTGCATGTGAGGAGATTGGACATCACCAGCCCTCTATGAGTTAGGAAGGGGGCTCTCACCAGACATTGAATCTGCAGGTGCCTTAATCTTGGACTCCTCAGCCTCTAAAACTATGAGAAATAAATTTCTGTTGTTTATAAGCCACCCCATCTATCAAATTCCATTATAGCGGCTTGAGTGGACAAAGAAAGTGACTTTTATAAATCTTTGTTTTATTTTGCTGAATATGTGATTAGGGAAATGTAGGGTGTTTCCTAGCCTCTATACTAGCTACTTTATAAGGTTGATCTGTACCTTTGTGTTTATGTATGCATGTGTTTGCTTAATAACCTTAGGAGAAAAGTCACTGTATTTTGGGGGGCAGAATAAGAAAAGTACATAGTAGAAATCAACGGTGATGTTTGATCCTTGAATATGTAATCCCTATAGATCTTTGATAACCTCATTTAAGTATATGCAACTTCTTACAATACCTGATATTTCAAAGAGAATGTACATTGACTCACATGTGAAGTCGAGGATGATGGTACTGCAGATAATTAGAACCTGAGGGATAAGAGATAAAATATTAATAGCTCTGTTTCTGTCTTATATCTCCTGGTATTTCTCTATTTCACATATGGCAAACACTTGATGATATTCATTGAAAGAATGAATAAAAGAATGGTAAAGGAGTAAGGAATTATGAATTAAAAGTATAGAATGTAAATGGGAGAAAGAGACTGATACTGTAAGACAGACTGGTATAAAGATAAAAAGGAAAAGAAAGAGTAAAAGTAAAGAAAATAAAGGAGATAAACTGGGAAAGATGTAACTCTACAGCAGGGAGCACAAAAGTCATTTAATGGGACCTGGCTTGACTTGAACTGAGCACCTAAAGACAGGCAAATTGAGATTAAATGTTGGAGCCAAGAAGAAAAACGACTAGATCAGTTTTGCAGAAACTAAAATTTAGCCTTGAACTAGAGATCCTGGATCCTAGAACCCAAAATTTATGGATTCTCACTATTTTCCAAAAACTGTATAGAGCATCTTATATGAAATAGCTCATTCATTACTTTCAACAACTCTGGAATGGGTGTTATTTTGTGACCAGTCTTTTGCAAAGGAAACAGTTATGGTAGTGATAGGTTGAATAGTCTACCCTGTGGAGGGGGAAAGCCAGGATAGGAACCCAGGCAGTGCCCTAGGAGCACATGCTCTTAACCCCTGGAAGGGTTCCTGGGGAAAGAAGGGAGTGAAGGGCTTTGGCTTCTCACCATTCAGGTGGAGTTTGGAGCACACCATGTGATGAGAAGGGTAGGTGCAAATGTCCTGATAATGCATAAGCCTGTGAGGAAACTAGCACTTCCATCAGTGAGTCTCAGCAGATGTAAAAACAACAGCACCGTCTGTGTGGGTACAGATTCCCAAGGCATCAGGAGAGACGGCCTTGAACGTTCTTCATTATGAGGCTAGATGCGTACAGTTCTGATTGTGGTCAGGACTGTACATCAGGACAGCATAGCAACAAGGCCAGACTGACATTCAGTAGTTGGAGCTCCCTGGGGAAAAACAAAAATCCCACTAACCCTTTTAAAACATAAGTAAAAGCCAGTTACACCCTTAAACATTTCAGAGGGCATTGATGTTTAGATTTAAACTACTGAATTTAATCATTTTGCATCATCCAGCTATATCACAAAGGCTTATAGGTTTTAACTACTTTAGGGGACAGTCTGGTGACCACAGAAAGAAAATTTCTTTCCACATGTTATTTGCTTGAAAGGGTTCTAGCCCCCAAGGGTATTATGCTCGGCACTCGTAGACAATAAAGTAAATTGAAACAGAGACACCAGACACTGTTAAGTTATATTCTGTTAACTAATGGGCAGCTTTGCGATAAAGCACTGAATTTGGAGTCACACACTAAATTCGACCACAATGGCTACCACCTGTAAAATAAATGCAGTATCTTCCTTATGGTTTGAGAATTTTTCGAGAACATTTGTTGTATTTTTTTTTTTCAGATTATTTATGACTGGACTCATTGCTTTAAATTTAGAGGTATTCCCCTGAAAAAGATATCTGAAAAACCATTGAGCATATTATTTGAAAATGAAATTAACTTCCATTACAAATGATTTTATCTTGTGTTTTCCAGCTTTTCAGATACCCTGACATGTATATAGTAAGTACTCAATAAATGGTAACTATTATGCTTTCCATATCCAACCTTTAATAAACCAGTTTGTGACTTATTTGCTAAGATATTTTATGCATTCTAATAGAATACCTTTGTTCTCCAAGTCACTGGGTGAGAGTGTATCACAGAGGGCACCAAGAAATGAGGCTGGGTTTCTAGGCCTATTATCTCAAGGAATAACTGCTCTCTAGGCTGAAACTTCTCTTTATTCCCTTGGGCAGTAGAATGGAGACAGATGTGAAAGGGAAGAATCCTTGCTGATAATTTCATCAGACCTTATGATCCTTTGACTTTTAATAAATTCATTAGCACATCGGTAGGAGGAAACCTGAAATGGTGTGGTAGAGTTTGAGGTCTACACAGTAGAAAAAGAGAAGAAGGTCGTGTAGACGAGTGTGGCTATTTTAAGCACACACACATCTATTTACTTGGTTTACTCAGCATTCTACCCTATCTGCCTTCCGCAGGTAGGATGGCCCTCTTTCCTTTGAGAATATCTTCCCTTATTCTACACGGTGCTGACGGGGATAGAGAGGCCATACTCTGGAGTGGTAAGAGCACAAATCTCTGGGCTGGACTGGCTGGGTTCATATCCAGGTTTTAACAGTTACTGTATGACCTTGGATAAGTTACTTGATCTTGCGTGCATTTCAGCTTAAAATGAGGCTAAAACAGTGCCTTCCATATTACATTGTCATATATTAGGATTTGTAGAGCCTAGGTTTCTCTCAAAAGCAGAGCCTAAGATAAGGGACTGGGTACAGGTGGTTTGTTCCGGGAAGTGATCCCAAGGAGTAGGAGCCTAGGAAGAATAAAACAGTGAAGAAGCAAGGGCTAATCCAAAGTTATGTTTCCAAGCTGGTCACGGTGGTGGGCACTGGGGCTCGACCCTGCTGCAAGCCCTTTGAGGCCTGTGCAGACTGTCCCAAAGGATTGTCTACCAAGAGATGGACGAGGGGAGTATTTCTATAAGACCACCCTTCCTCTGTTGGCCAATGTTCATGCTGTGGGGTGTTAACTATTACACACTTGTAGGTTTGCATACCTGTATCATAATAGTTCCACAGGAATCCCTCCCAGCTCTGGTGCAGAAGCCCAGGGCAGAAATTGGGAGATTTGTTGTGATACCTAGGCGAGCTATGTCAGACTATACCTGGTGGTTGCCACCAACCAGCTAGAGTAAAAAGGAGGACCAGGGGATATGACAGGAGAGAAGTTGACACGAGATTAAATGAAAACAATGTGTATAAAACGTCTAGAGGCTTTTCTGCCTCATAGTAAGCACTCAATATATGTTACCTAACAAACATGCATACCTTTCTGGGAAGAAGGACATAGGAATTTTACGGAAAATCATGTCTCTACATTACCTTCCCCTCTTATAACATGTATACATTGTGTCTTGGAATAATATGGTCAGAGCTTCACTGTACCATGTTCCAGGAACAATAGTGACAGTTTGTCACTCCCATGTCTTCCCAGGAGAAGGTAGAATTAATTGTAACTTAACCGATGTCCAAAGAGTCCCTAGGCTTGCAAGCAAGACTATCCAGGGAACAGAAAGGTTAACCAATTCCTGTGGACCCAAAGATGTCTGATCAGTGCCGGTGCCTGAACAGAATGTCTTCACATCCTCAACACACACACACGTGCACACACACACACATGCACGCTGAGTTGAGCTCAGAGAGAATATCTATAAGCATGAGCTATTTCCCAGAAAAGTTTTAGATCTGTTTCAATCCACAGCAAGGCAAGCAATTTGGGCTGACATTTGGACCTACTTCTTTTCTTAATTCCCAATTGCTTCCCTGGGAACTTGAACTTTTCCTAATCATTGTGGATAATGAATTAGCAAGCTTAGCTTTAGATCATTCATAATTTTTTTCTTAATCCATAATTGAAAAAGCGCTTGCTTTTGTCTGTCTTTTTTTCCTTTGATGCTTCCTCACAATATTTAAATTTTTATTTCTTATGCTGATAAAATATGTAGAAGCATATAAGCAGAGTGTTCAGCAAGATATCCATCTATAAGTGATTATCTTTTTAAAGTCTGCCTTTTTTACAGAAGATATGGGAATTGGATATATTGTCTGAGGAGGTAAGTAAATATAATGAATGTAGAACTTTTTATTGAAAAGTAGAAAGGATTGCTGGGAAGAAATGGAAAAATGCCAATGATCATCAGCCTTTTGGCCCACAAAAAATGTTCATGTGGTCAGATGTCATTTCAGATATTTTAAGTGTATTTTTCAGTTTTTAAGTTATTTATACATTTTCTGGAATGTCTGCCTGGTGTGTGTTAAACACATACTTTACAATGTTATCAAAAGCCAAACCATCAATACTTTTGACAGACTGTTTTTGGTTAAATGAATCAAATATTTTGACTCTTTTGTGCACGACCTTAAAAATCAGAGCACTGGTTCAGTTTTTAAAAATCCCAAACGTAATGAGATTGGCCCCCAGCAGAAGTGGCAGGTAAAGGAAAATTAAGCTTGTCAAGTCATTTTATGAAAAAATGTGGTAAGGGAGAGTTAGGTGGAAGGGGTGTTCAGAGTTGATTAAAATCAGCTGAAGCATCTGTCAAGACAGTTCACATGAAAATGTTGGTGGTTTTCCGTGCTGTTTCACAGAAAATGTTCAAGAGATCAGGTATGTAGGCCATAATGGATTTACCTTGGCTCCTCAAATACATTATCACACAGCAGTGATAATGAATGGTCACAAATGCAGGCATAAATTTAAGACTTGGGAAGTTTAGGTCTGGTGTTAAGAGTGCTTTACTATAAATAAAGACTGGCTGCCCTTGAACATTTTTAGAGCATGTGTGAATCTGGTGTTAAAACTAGCAAAATTCATTGCTCGTTTTTCCCTTGGTAGTGGAAAAATTTACAGTATCTCTCTTGGGTCTCTTGAGCTATGCGGGGATACACAAATCTCGGTTTTAGTGAGAGCCATACACTGACTTTATTAGTCTTAGGGGAACCAGAATCAGCTCCATTGACTGGGAGATTTGCTCATTTTAGAAAATTACATGGACTTTTGTATTTAGGATACCCTATATTATCTTAATTGTTACTCTTTTAACATACTTATTGCTTAATGTATGGCTTTTCTTTGCAGTTTTTATCACCTTAACTCTGTTGCTTGAATTTGAAGATTACAGCAATTAGGACAAGATGACTGACCTTCCCCAGGGTCAGCATGGAGAACCTGTGCCAACCAGTGAAATACTTGGACTCTGTTAGAGCACAACAATCTAGATTCTTTAAGGTAGTAATAATAAAAACTCATAGAAAGTTAGGAAAATGGTTTGTTGCCTGATTTCTCATTTTATATAAGGTGGTGTTTTCCAGTGGATTTTATACACTAACAAATTCAACTTATAATTATCCATATTTATTGCATGAATGCTGTAGACAGGATGCTGGGAAAGAAAGCAAGTAGAGACACTGCCCTAAAGATGCTTACAGCCTGATATGGGCAATGAGGTAGTTTTGAAAATAGCTATATGTCACCCCCCCACCCCCAAATGCCTATATATACTAGTATGAATTAAATATATATACTTATATATTAATTAAAATATTCATAGAAGCACTATCATGATAGTGAAAACCTGGAAATTACCTAAATGTCCATCAACAGTAGAATGAATTACTAAGCTGTCTCATAGTTGTATGATAGAATATAATACAACCATGAGAATTAATACATTGCAGCTACATGTAGCAACATGGATGAATCTCATAAACATAATGTTGAGGGCAAGAAGCCAGACACAAAAGAGTATATACTGTATGATTCTATTTACGCAAAGTACAGACAAAAATGTATCTGTGCCATTAAAAATCAAGAAGGTTAGCATTGAGAGGCATAGTGAACGGAAGGCATAGTGACACGAAGGGGGGGTGCTGGTAATGTTATGTTCCTTTGAACTATGTCAATGTGTTCAATTTATTAAAATTCATAAACTGTACATGTATGATGTGTGCATTTTTCTGTATAGATATACTTTGATTGAGTTTAAAAAATGAGCAGTATCATTAAGTAGAAGAAGATGAGACCTTTGTGGAAGAAATCTTTTGTAAGGGCCTGGGCTATATCCACTAGGTGCCAATGTATTAGTTTTCTTGAAGAATTGGGAGACCTTAGCAATCTGGAGATGGAGACATTCCTACAAGAAGGAAAAATACAAGCAAAAGCAGACATGGGAAAGTATCTGGGAACAGATTAAATGAACTTTCAATTACTTGAAGAGAAGTTGGAAAAGTACAAAGAGGAAATTACTAAGTTAGGGCCAAACAATAAAAATTTTAAAGTATTATGAATAAGATTTCTATTTTATCTTGAGGTGATAGGAGTCAATGAATATTTTTAAGCTACGGGATGGCAGAATTACGGCTTTGAATCTAGCAATAGAGTTTTGGAAGATGGATTGAAAGGCAGAGTGACTGAAGGGGAAAAGTTCTGACCACTTCTGCAGTATTACAGGGGAACTTCACATGGCTCTGTCCTTGGCAACTGGCAGCAGTGGGACAGCGATGGACACATAATCGGAGCTCAGTAAATATTTGCTGAATGAATACCAATGTGAAGCAATAAACAGAAGAAGAGGATTTTGCATTAGACTCTGTAAATTGGCATTCTTGAGGAATGAGTTTGCTTTTTCAGCAGTTCATCATTCCAAAGCAGAATCTGTGTTTTGCAAGGTAATGCCATTTGAAATTGGGACTGAAGCACGTGATGAACTCTCCCATACTCTTAGGTGCTACTCAGATCATTGAATCTTAACTACTTGAAGTCCGAATTGTATATAGAATGCAGTAGTGAGCCAGGTGGTGTTATCCTTCTGCTAATTCCATCAAAATGTGTTTTGAAGTAAAATACAAACCTTTCTTAGGTAGAATATTGTACCTCTTTTGTAATAATTATCCTGGATATAAGGTGAACAGTCACAGTATACTTTTGGGTGATTTGGTTAAGAATTATTTACATTATAATTCTTTAGTAGTTCTTATCCCAAAGATCTGTAATTCCAGCATTCTGAGAGATAAGATCAATGGTAATAAGCACTACATTTGTATTTTCTCTTAGAATTCGACCACAGATGCACTTATTAGGATTTGGGTCAGTTTTCAAGGAAAGTGTACAAGTTTGTGTTGAATCACATTGTTTCACACAGTCTTGCTTGTGATTGCTGGAAAAAACTTTGGAACATTTGGTGGCAATTGGCTATGGCCATTTGTATCTGAGGAGGGGAGGAAGGATGGTACAGCTCCCAGATCCAAGCAAGGATGTGTGGCAGGAGACAATTTATCAGCAGCGTGTGGGTGGAAAGAATATCTGTATCATCTAATTCTTTCCAGCTAGTGTTTGCTGAACTGAATCTACTAGATAATTATCTTCATTTTCTCTTTGCACTCCTCAACACAGTTTAATTTTCGGAGAAGAAGGGAGATAGAAAGCTTAGCTGATTCATTATATATTAGTGAACAATTGCCAATTCCGGCTTGTATTTCTAAACTCTTCATCCTTCCTTTCTGCTATTGCTTTCCTACTTCTAATCCATCTTCCACATTCTCGCTAATGTTTTATCTTTTAAAATTTTTCATTTGATCATACCACGTGTCTGCTGAAAAAGTTTGATGTGACAATTTGGGAGTCATTAACCACTTTTATTGGCTTTTAGTAGATATTAATGATCTGTTTTTTGAATCAACACTCATTGAGAAAAAGAGAAAAATCTACCATTAAAGGCAAGCTCAGAGATAATACGACCCTAAAAAAGGTTTTAGCTTAGTTTCGTTTTGCTTTGCTGATTATACTTTAAACTATCCACTCTATGTCAAGGTCTTCAATAGTAATAATGAATTAGTTATCTCTGGAACATTTTCTGGAGTACATTGTTAAGTAAGTATTGTTGCAATTTAAATACTGGTTCAGGAATAATTTGAGGTTGCAAAATGTGTTTTAGAAAGTAATGTTATTCTTATTTTTTTATGGTGAGGAAAAAAAGAAACCCTTTGAATCTTAATTTACACATATGAGAGCTGAAATTTTACTCCCTGCCCAAGAAAATATATTCAGAATTTATAAAGGGAACATAGTGATTAGAAGAAATATCCGGTTCAGTACAGCTTAATTGTGGAATGAATCAGATAACTTTACCTTCACAAATCATATCTGTTTCTGAAATCTAAGATGACTATTTGTGTGTCAACATGCCATATTTTAAATGGAAATTCTTGTAACATTTTTTTAAATTTTTTATTGCAGTAACATTGGTTTATAACATTGTATAAATTTCAGGTGTACATCATTATACTTCTATTTCTGCATAGATTACATCATGTTCACCACCCAAATACTAATTACAATCCATCCCCACACACATGTGCCGAATTATACCTTTTGCCCTCCTCCTTCCCCCCTTCCCCCCTGGTAACCACCAATCCAATCTCTGTCTCTGTGTGTTTGTTTATTGTTGTTATTATCCACTACTTAATGAGGGAAATCATACCGTATTTGACCTTCTTCCTCTGACTTATTTCACTTTGAATAATACCCTCAATGTCCATCCATGTTGTCACAAATGGCTGCATTTCATCGTTTCTTATGGCTGAGTAGTATTCCATTGTGTATATATACCATATCTTCTTTATCCATTCGTCCCTTGATGGGCACTTAGGTTGCTTCCAAGTCTTGGCTATTGTGAATAACGCTGCAATGAACACAGGGATGCGCGTATCGTTATGCATTGTTGTTTTCAAGTTCTTTGGATAAATACCCAGCAGTGGAATAACTGGATCATATGGTAGTTCTATCCTTAAGTTTTGAGGAATCTCCATACTGTTTTCCATAGTGGCTGCACCAGTTTGCACTCCCACCAGCAGTGTATGAGAGTTCCCTTCTCTCCACATCCTCTCCAACACATGTTGTTTCCTGTCTTGTTAATTATAGCCATTCTGACGGGTGTGAGGTGATATCTCATTGTAGTTTTGATTTGCATTTCCCTGATAGTTAATGATTTTGAACATCTTTTCATGTGTCTGTTGGCCATCTGTATGTCTTCTTTGGAGAAATGTCTGTTCAGGTCTTTTGCCCATCTTTTAATTGGGTTGTTAGTTTTTTTGTTGTTGAGATGCATGAATTCTTTATATATTTTGGACATTAACCCCTTATCAGATGTATGGTTTGCAAATATCTTGTCCCAATTGTTAGGTTGTCTTTTCGTTTTGTTGATGGTTTCCTTTGCTGTGCAGAAGCTTTTTAGTTTGATGTAGTCCCATTTGTTTATTTTTTCTATTGTTTCTCTTGCCTGGTCAGACGTGGTGCTTGAAAATATGTTGCTAAGACCGATGTCGAAGAGCGTACTGCCTATGTTTTCTTCTGGAAGTTTCATAGTTTCAGGTCTTACATTCAAGTCTTTAATCCATTTTGAGTTAATTTTTGTGTATGGTGTAAGGTAAGGGTCTACTTTCATTTTTTTGCATGTGGCTGTCCAGTTTTCCCAACACCATTTGTTGAAGAGACTTTCTTTTCTCAATTGCATGTTCTTGGCTCCTTTGTTGAAGATTAGCTGTCCATAGATGTGTGGGTTTATTTCTGGGCTTTTGATTCTATTCCATTGATCTGTGTGTCTGTTTTTGTGCCAGTACCATGTTGTTTTGGTTACTATACCTTTGTAGTATATTTTGAAATCAGGGAGTGTGATACCTTCAGCTTTGTTCTTTAACTCAGGATTCCTTTAGCTATTCGGGGTCTTTTGTTGTTCCATATAAATTTTAGGATTCTTTGTTCTATTTCTGTGAAAAATGTTGTTGGAATTTTGATAGGGATTGCATTGAATCTATAGATGGCTTTAGGAAGTATGGACATCTTAACTGTGTTAATTCTTCCAATCCAAGAGCACGGAATATCTTTCCATTTTTTTGTGTCTTCTTCAATATCTTTCAGCAATGTTTTATAGTTTTCAGTGTACAGATCTTTCACCTCTTTGGTTAAGTTTATACCTAGGTATTTTATTCTTTTTGTTGCAATTGTAAATGGGATTGTATTCTTAATTTCTCTTTCTGCTACTTTGTTGTTAGTGTATAGAAATGCAACTGATTTTTGTATGTTGATTTTGTATCCTGCAACTTCACAGTATTCATTTATTACTTCTAAAAGTTTTTTGGTGGATTCTTTAGGGTTTTCTATATATAAAATCATGTCATCTGCAAATAGTGAGAATTTCGCTCCTTCCTTTCCAATTTGGATCCTTTTTATTTCTTTTTCTTGCCTGATTGCTCTGGCTAGGACTTCAGTACTATGTTAAATAGGAATGGTGAGAGTGGGCATCCTTGTCTGGTTCCTGTTCTTAGAGGGATAGCTTTCAGTTTTTCACCATTGAGGAAGATATTAGCTGTGGGTTTCTCATATATGGCCTTTATTATGTTGAGGTACTTTCCTTCTATACTCATTTTATTCAGAGTTTTTATCGTAAATGGATGCTGTATCTTGTCAAATGCTTTCTGTGCATCTATTGAGATGATCATGTGATGTTTATTGTTCATTTTATTAATACGTGTATTACGTTGATTGATTTGCGAATGTTGAACCATCCCTGCATACCTGGAATAAATCCCACTTGATCATGGTGTATAATCTTTTTAATGTATTGTTGTATGCTATTTGCTAGTATTTTGTTGAGGATTTTTGCATCAATGTTCATCAGTGATATTGGCCTGTAATTTTCTTTTTTTTGCGTTGTCCTTGTCTGGTTTTGGTATCAGGGTAATGTCGGCTTCTTAGAATGAGTTAGGGAGCTTCCCCACCTCCTCAATTTTTTGGAAGAGTTTGAGAAGGATAGGTATTTAGTCTTCTTTGAATATTTGGTAGAATTCCCCAGGGAAGCCGTCTGGTCCTGGACTTTTATTTTGGGGAGGATTTTGATTACTGTTTCGATCTCCTTACTGGTGATTGGTCTATTCAAATTCTCTATTTCTTTCTTTCTTTTTTTTTTTTTTATTTTTGTGAGGAAGATCAGCCCTTAGCTAACATCTATGCCAAGCCTCCTCTTTTTGCTGAGGAAGGCCAGCCCTGAGCTAACATCTATTGCCAATCCTCCTCCTTTGTTTTTCCCTTTTTTTCCCCAAAGCCCCCAGTGGATAGTTGTATGTCACAGTTGCACATCCTTCTAGCTGTATGTGGGATGCAGCCTCAGCATGGCTGGAGAAGCAGTGTGTCGGTGTGCGCCCGGGATCCGAACCCGGGACGCTAGTAGCAGAGCGCGCACACTTAACAGCCAAGCCACGGGGCCAGCCCCCTCTATTTCTTCTTGATACAGTTTTGGAAGGTTGTATGATTCTAAGATTTATCCATTTCTTCCAGGTTGTCAAATCGGTTGGCATATAGCTTTTCATAGTATTCTCTTATAATCTTTTGTATTTCTGTGGTGTCTGTTGTAATTTTTCCTCTTTCATTTCTGATTTTACTTATTTCTGCCTTCTCTCTTTTTTTCTTGGTGAGTCTAGCTAAAAGTTTGTCAATTTTGTTTATCTTTTGAAAGAACCAGCTCTTGGTTTTATTAATTTTTTTCTATTGTTTTTTTAGTCTCTATTTCATTTATTTCTACTCTGATTTTTATATTTCCCTTCTTCTACTGACTTTGGGCTTGGTTTGTTCTTATTTTTCCAGTTCCTTTAGGGGCATTGTTAGATTGTTTCTTTGAGATTTTTCTTGTTTGTTGAGATAGGCCTGTATTGCTATAAACTTCCCTCTTAGAACTGCTTTTGCTGTATCCCATAAATTCTGGCATGTCGTATTTTCATTTTCATTTGTCTACAGGTATTTTTTTATTTCTCCTTTGATTTCCTCATTGACCCAATCATTGTTCAGTAGCATTTTGTTTAATCTCCACATATTTGTGGCTTTTCTGATTTTCTTCCCATAGTTGATTTCCAGTTTCATACCATTGTGGTCACAAAAGATGCTTGGTATTATTTCAAAAGATGCTTGGTCTTCTTAAATTTATGGAGACTTGTTTTGTGGTCTAATATGTGATCAACCCTGGAGAACGTTCCATGTGCATTTGAAAAGAACGTGTATTCTTCGGTTTTGGATGGAATGCTCTGTATATATCTACTAGGTCCATCTGTTCTAGTGTGTCATTTAAGGCCAAGGTTTCCTTATTGATCTTCTGTTTGGATGATCTATCCGTTGGTGTAAGTGGTGTGTTCAAGTCCCCTACTATTATTGTGTTACTGTCTATTTCTCTTTTAATGTCTGTTAATAATTGCTTTATATATTTAGGTGCACCTACATTGGGTGCATAGATATTTACCATTGTTATATCCTCTTGTTGGATTGTTCCCTTGCTCATTATGTAATGCCCTTCTTTGTCTCTTTTTACAGTTTTTGTTGTAAAGTCTATGTTTTCTGATATAAGTATTGCTACCCCAGCTTTCTTTTTTTTTTTTAATTTATTTTTTTCCCCAAAGCCCCAGTAGATAGCTGTATGTCGTAGCTGCACATCCTTCTAGTTGCTGTATGTGGGACGTGGCCTCAGCATGGTCAGACAAGCGGTGCATTGGTGTGCGCCCGGGATCTGAACCCGGGCCGCCAGTAGCAGAGCGCACGCACTTAACCACTAAGCCACTGGGCCGGCCCATACCCCAGCTTTCTTGTCATTTCCATTTTCGTGGAGTATCTTTTTCCATCCCTTCACTTTCAGTTTGTGAGTGTCTTAGGTCTGAAGTGTGTCTCTTGTATGCAGCATATATATGGGTTTTGTTTTTTTATCCAATCAGCCACCCTATGCCTTTTAATTGGAGCATTTAGTCCATTGACATTTAAAGTAGCTGTTGATAAGTATGTACTTACTGCCATTTTTTAACTTTTTTTCCTCAGTGTTTTAGTAGTCCTTCTCTGTTCCTTTATTCTTCTGTACAGAATTGATGGTCTCTTTAGTTGGACCTCTGTCTGAAAGCTCTACTCTTTAACTCCCCTCCTCCATCATTTTATGTTTTTGATATCATATCTAACCTCTTTTTTGCACATTGTTTCCATTACCCTCTTATCATGGAAATAGATAATTTTTCCTATTTGTGATCTTCTTTTTTCCCCTTAAATCAGTCCCTTTAACATTTCTTGTAGCACTGGTTTCTTGTTGACAGACTCCTTTAATTTTTGCTTGTCTGGGAAATTTTTGATCTCTCCTTCCATTTTGAATGATAAGCTTTCCGGGTAGAGTATTCTTGGCTATAAATTTTTTCCTTTTAGCACTTTAAATATATTGTGTCTCTCTCTTCTAGCCTGTAAAGTTTCTGCTGAGAAGTCAGCTGATAGCCTTATGGGGTTTCCTTTGTATGTAACTTGTCTTTCTCTTGCGGCTTTTAGGATTCTCTCTTTATCTTTAAATCTGGACATTTTTATTATGATATGTCTTGGTGTGGGCCTCTTTGGGTTTATCTTGTTTGGGGCTCTCTGTGCTTCCTGTACATGTATGTCTGTTTCCTTCCTTAGATTAGGGAAATTTTCATCTATTATTTCTTGAAATAGATTATCTGCCCCCTTGTCTCACTCTTCTCCTTCCGGGACACCTATAACATGGATGTTAGTGCACTTGATGTTGTCCCAGAGGTCCCTTAGACTGTCCTCACTCTTTTTAATTCTTTTCTCTTTTACCTGTTCAGCTTGGGTAATTTCTTCTAGTCTTTCATCCAGCTCACAGATCCATTCTTCTGTATCCTCTACTCTGCTTTTGAGTCCCTCTAGTGAATTTTTCATTTCTGGTATTGTATTCTTCATTTCTGATTGGTTCTTTTTTATATCTTCCATTTCTTTGTTGACATTCTCACTGAGTTCATCTATCCTTCTCCCCAGATCAGTGAGCATCCTTAACACTCTTTGTTTGAACTCTCTGTCGAGTAGGTTGCTCATTTCTGTTTCACTTAGTTCCTTTTCTGGAGTTTTGTCCTGTTCCCTTACTTGGAATGTATTCCTTTGCCTCCTCATTTTGCCTCTTTCCCTGTGCTTGTGTCTACGTATTAGGTAGGTCAGCTACGTCTCCTGCTCTTGGATAGGTGACCTTATACAAGTGATGCCTTAGGAGACCTACAGTGTGCTTCCCTCAGTTCTCAACGTTCCAGGGGTGACCCCTATGTGGGCTACATGTGTCCTTCTGTTGTGGCCTGTTTGTTCTCCCTATAGGTGCCCGGGGAGGCCAAGTTATGCTCCTGGCCAGCTGTTGTAATGCTCAGCTGCTTGTAGTTGTTGTGGGCCCTTCAGTTTCTTTATCAGGTGTGGGGAGCCCCAGCACAGTTGGCTGCAAGTTCTAATACCACATTTGTGTTGCAGTATTTCTTTTAAGTGAATAGGCCCCCACCGTGGCAGGTTGTTAGGCTCAGGGCCTTACAATTGCTATAAGCCTCCAGCCTTTAGGTCTCTTGTCAGCTCTCTGAGGATTGCAGCTGGGTGGGGCTGGCCTCAGACATGGGAGCACCCAATTGTGTCAGGCTTTGGAAGTTGGGGCAAGCCCCATATGTGGGTCTTTGAGAAGCACAGGTCTTCTGCAGCTGACAAGCCCTGACGCCCACAGGTTCCCACACACAGTCAACACAGTCCTGCTCCGTGTGCGCGCCTGACCTCCTGAAGTGGACCCAGTCTCTCCAAGGCAGGAGCCCCACACACTCCACCACTGCCCCACACTCTCCACCCGCTCCTTGTGCACGCCCTGCCCCACTGAAGTGGGCTCAGTTGCCAGGCTGCAGAGAATCCAGTCACCAATCTATACAGGCCCACAAGTTGCCTGAGGGCTTGTTCTCGGGTGGGGCTGGTCCCTCTGGTGGGCTGCCCTCCCTGGCTGAGCTGGATTAAATCGGTGCTCTAGTGGGTGGGGCAGATCTGTGCTAGCAGGGCCCAGGGAGAACTCCAATGGCGTCTGTGTCAGCACGCCCACACCTGGCCACAACAATGGCCGCCGCCAATGTCCCAGTCCCTGGAGAGGTCTAACCTCTCACTGAGATGCACTCAGAGCCTATCAGGTGAGTCTCTTTTCAGCAAAGCACTGTGCACCTTTCTTTCTGGTGATTTTAGGTTGCTTTCTGAAATGGATGAGTTTGCATGTGGGCCCTTTAAGAGCTGGTTTTAATTTCTTTGTGAACCAGGTTTTCTGGGGGTGCTCCCCAATGTTTTAGTAGCGGGCAAAGTCAGATATTATGCCAGTCGTCTCGATTGTGCTGGGTACACAAAATGCCCACAGTGGTGGCTCCCTGGCTCAGGTCCCCGCTCCTCCCGGGAGGGCTGCGTACCTGTGGGCTGCTCCTGGTGGCCGTGAAGCTGGCGGCTTGTGAAGGTGGCGTTTTTCCTCTCCAGAAGAGAGCCTCTGCCTCTGCCACCTCAATTAGGATTGTCGTTTGTTGCAGGAGTTCCTCTTATCCAGTTTTCAGTTCTGTCTCAGGGGTAATTTTTCCACCAGTAGGTGTAAATTGGCTGTGTCCGAGGGAGAAGGTGAGTTCAGAGTCTGCCTATGCCGCCATCTTGACTTCTCCTCTCGGAAATTCTTGTAACATTTTAAAGAAAGTTCCAACATACATGCCTCATACAATCCATAAACTCATAAACATGGAATCATTTTTAATGTACCATTATTTAGAATTTTCAAATAATAAATAAATACATCTGAAATAAAGTTTTACCTGTTCTTTATTGTAATAGAGAACTGAAACACAACTTTAGGAGATGATATATGCCAGAAGTGAATTCAGATTTTGTATCAAGGAATGTTCTTATTGTTTTCATTAATGTTTCCAGTATATGATTTGTCTTATAAAAAATAGTATATCCTGAATTCATATTTTTCCTCTTTCAATGTAAATTTTGCTCTGTCTGTTGGCATCCATCTTTTCTTTGCAAAGTGATAGACACAAAATCATTTGCGAGTCATGGTTTCATAAGATATGATTATAAAAAGATAAACCATGCAAATCTGATCTATCTTGTTTTCTTTACCTTTTTAAAAATTTTCTTTTGCCTCCACAGATTTACTTTCTTACACTCTATCTAAAAATATTTTTTGTTTAAGGAGGAAAAAAAGTGCCTTGTGACAATTTGCATAATATGTTAATGCAGATATGCATCTAGACATCTGGATGGCATTTTAATATCTCATTCTCATTCAAAGAACTAGACCTCACACAGATGGTAGAGACAATTTTAAGAGCATTGTTGTAAACAAATAAGGCAGCCAGGAAACCAAACACACTCCAGGATAGGCTTTGCCGCCAAAGAAGATTTTAGTGAGGTGTTTTGACTACAAGATTGTACAGCCCTTATCAGTCTCTGACAAAAGCAGAGGTCCCAGCAGGCAGTTTTCCTATGCAAAGGAAAGGGAAAAAAACCCACACCACCAAAATGCATTTTCAGTTTTGAACATTTGAATGACTAAATGTATTTTTTTACACTTACACACTTATATATGGGTGTGTACATATATACACATATATATAACATATATGTATATATACACGTGTATATTTTAATAAAGTAGGCATATACAATTTAACAATAAGTCCATCTCTTCCTTCTTTCCCTAGAGATACCTGCAGTCAAATCCTTGGCTATTAGAAGCACAGGACTCTGAAATCATTTTGCCTGGGTTTAAACCCTGAGTTTAAAACCACATTTAACTAGCTTTGTTATTTTGAGCAAGTAACTTAGTCTCTTGTCCCGCTTGTTTTGTTGTCTGGGATAATAATGGTCCCTGTCTCATAGGGTTGATAAGAGGATTAAATGCATCAAATACTTAGTACACGCCCATACACAGCAAACATTCAATAAATGTAAGCAGTTATGATCATTGTTTTATTTATTTATTTTATTATTCAGTACTTTTGAATCTGACCATCTCTAATACAAAAACATGTGACTTGTTTTCTTATGTAGTAAGAATGGATTTCTGGGTCTCCGAGGGGATGTGACAAGGATCAGGCTCTGGAATCAGACAGACTGTGTCTGTCTTACACTTGAGTCTATCTCTTACTTACTAACTGGACTGTCATTAATATTTTTTCAGAGTCAGCTTCCTTATGTAGTAGGTGGGGACGATTCCTAATTCACTGGATTGTTTTGCCCATGTGACAACGCATATGAAGTAAATGCTTTTCCGGACACCTATGCAGGTCACACGCCTTGTTACTGAGATTTGCGTGGATACTCCTACCCAAGGGAAAGGACCATTTCTCCTTACTCTACCTCTTGGGTAATAACTGATTTATTTGGGACAATTTGGATTTGGGATTAAGCAACATTTGTGAGTCTAGGCTTAGCTTTTAAAATAATGGTGTTTCATTTGAGGAACTATATATTTGTCATGTTTGTCCTCGGTTATGACAAAAGAAGTAACTGTTTTTTAGCAGAGACAACCAGAAAAGGAGACAGAGGGGTCAAAGTTCATCCAGAAGAGAGAGAAGATGCTCCAAGTGAAAGAAGAGATGAGATACAACAGACAGTGTAATTTCCTGGGTTCCGGATAAATTCTTCTTCTTGAATTCCATAGCATATCTCAGATTCATTCAAATTGATTTTTCACCCACCTTGTATGTGATGGATTTCTTTCAACACTAACTAAAGTACCCCTGATTAAGATGACAAGTAATTAGTCTTTCACTATTAGGTGATCTGTGAGACTACATGGCAATCTAGTCTATCTTGTCTACAGAACACAAATGAGCATTTGCAGATTCCATACTTTATTTATTTATTTATTTTTGGTAAGGAAGATTGGCCCTGAGCTAACCTCTGTTGCCGATCCTCCTCCTTTTGCTTGAGGAAGACTGGCCCTGAGCTAATATCTGTGCCCATCTTCCTCTATTTTATATGTGGGTCACTGCCACAGCATGACTTGATGAGTGGTGTAAATCTGCGCCTGGGACCTGAACCCGTGAACCCTGGGCCACTGAAGTGTGTAACCACCATGCCACCAGGCTGGACCCTGCAGATTCCATAAAAATTTAAATCCATTGTAGAGACCACCTCCATCATGAAGTTTGGGAAGGAACTGACTACACCAGGGAAGGGAAAGAATAGGGCTACCAAATCTTTGGTATAACTGCTGGCACTACCTTCTATTATACCCTTGACAGACATCACTAATCAATCACAGCCTCTCTCTCATTGAATACAGATGCAGTCTTCGAATGCTTTGCATTGCATGACTTTGGCAAGACACTCAAAGGGTAGAAAGTAGAGTTGGGATGTGATATCAGAAATAGGTCAAAGCAAATGATTTAAGAATAATCCTAGGAACCGTGTTCTAAGTGGGCTGTATATTCCATACGATATGCAGGGCAAGTGTGGTGTCTTAAAGGAAATGGGGGAGGATGAATGTAAAGGATGAAAAATATATTTTGCATTATTCATATCTTTAAGAGACAAAATGAGTTCTGAATGATAAGGCAAGTACATAAAAACAAAACAAAACAAGGTAGTACTGTTATTACTAAGGACTAAATTAATGGGATAGATAATAAGAGGTCATGTGCCCTGAGGGCTGGGGAGACTGGCGAGGGCTAATAGAAGAAGGAGAATCAGAAGGGTATGTATGGGCACATAGAAGAAAGTCAAGTTGTCTCAAGTGGACATTCACATCAGGAAACAACAGGGAGTAGAATTGCTGGGGCAAGCAGGGGACAAACTGTGGAAGGCCTTGAATGCCATGCTAAGAAATTAGGATTTTATTTGTAGACAATGGTATACATTTGAAGATTTTGAATAAGAAATTGTAAATGTCAGAGAAGGATCTTAAGATATCATTTGGCCTAGTACTCTGCAATAATGCTTGTGTTTATATTTCTTTGATAGTAATATCCAATTATCTATGCCCAAAAGTTTAAATATGCTACATATATGGCTGATTATATATTTCCAGATTAAAAAAAAATGGAGGGAATTTTCCATTGTGATCAGGGGAGATAAGATGACTTAGGCCATGCTCTCAAAGGCACTGAATAGAGTCCATATGCTCATCTTAGTATTTTATTGTTTATTGCATGTATAGCATCACTATCTACTCAGAAAAGGGTTTCTTGACCTCAGCACTATAGACATATTGGGCCAGATAATTCATTGGGTAGGGGAAATCTGGTGCATTATAGAATGTTTAGCAGCTTCCCTGGCCTCTATCACTAGATGCCAGTAACACCTTACTCTCCTAGTTGTGACAACTGAAAATTTCTCCAAACATTCCCAAATATCTCCTGTGGGTCAAAATCATCCCTGGCTGAGAACCACTGACTTAGAGCAAGGACTTCTGTATAACTTAAAATAAAGAAAGAATTTGCTTAGACTTCAAAATATAATCTTTACATATAATCAGGCAGTGGTTTGCAGTATAAATTAGAGGAGAAAAAATAAGAGATAATGAGAATATGCAGAAATGATCATATCAATCTAGGAGTGAGTAGATGAGGTTATGAACTAGAGCTCTGTGCCTGGGAACAACGAGAACCAGAGGCGCTGATAGTAATAGTAGGAGAATCAGCAGTAGTAACAGCAGAAGCAGCAGCATTTATGGGGCACTCATAATATTACTTCTCAAAAGAACCCTTTGAAATCATTGCTACTATGGTTATCCCCATTTTACAGACAAGGACACTGAGGTTTAGCATTCACTCAAGGCAGAATCAGGACTCCAACTCATTTGTGTCTTATTTCAACACTCCACTGCCTCACTCCTCAAACAGTAAAGCTTTGCATTGCAAATGATCAGTAGGAGAAGGCCATCAGAATGGTTACACTTTCTGTTAAATTATGCCATCCTTCCCCAAATCCCACTTGCTTTATTTAAAGACATGAACAAAAATGGTTCCCCTTAATAATGGAATAGGCTGGTGCATGACTTAGAGCCCCATCTACTCTAGTTGAGTTGAATACTGCCACATATCGCTAATTAGTAAAGAGAGAACATTCACAATGCATAATGTGCCCATTTCCCAGGGGCATATTTTGCATGGTTCTGTCTTTTCCTTAAAAGTTCATTACAAAGATAAGAAGGTGATTACAATATAACAAATATAGCCAAATCACGGCATAAGGGAACTTTTAAAAAATAGACAAGGGCCGGCCCTGTGGCTTAGCAGTTAAGTGCACACGCTCCACTGTTGGCGGCCTGGGTTCGGATCCCAGGCGCGCACTGACGCACCACTTCTCCCGCCATGCTGAGGCCGAGTCCCACATACAGCAACTAGAAGGATGTGCAGCTATGACATACAACTATCTACCGGGGCTTTGGGGGAAAAATAAATAAATAAATAAAATTATGAAAAAAAAATAGACAAAAGTAGTTATAAAATTTTAGAGATTATAAAACCTATTTCTTATTGATAGTATTGTAAAAGTTTTTCATTCTGTCTTGAAGACTTTTTATAGATGTTGTTCTAAGCCCATAACTAGGTTTCCCAACTCTAGCATGCTCATGAATATAGCAAACTGCCAATTAGCTCTGTAACTAATTAACTTTTTTTGTGGAATCTCCAAGCTGGTCACTTCTGTCCTTTTATTTTGAGATAAAGCACCTTTTGTTTATTTCTCTGTAACACAGAAACACCTATATTAAGCCCACGTAGAAGAAGTAAAAGGAAAAAAAAACTCCAGAAACCACTCTTTGGAGCTGGTTGGAAGATTGTCAAGATGACTTTTATCTTAGGGTTGGGAAAATATAGGTACCTATCTTGGAATCAACAAATAAATAAATTATGCTCATGGTAAAATTATAAATTTCTGACTTTAGAGGTTTATTATATATGTTATTTGAAATATGAGCCCAAGAATAGGAGATAAAAAGCAGGATTCAACTTTGAACCATTTATTTGACTTCTCTGAGCTTTAGTTTCTCAATCTGTGAGATGCGTATAACATATGAACCTCATAGGCTATTAAATGAGAAATGAGATAATGTATAGAAAATGCTTTTAATTTCAACCCAAAACTCAGTATTTATGGAAATGCCATTATTTCAGCTTGTCTGGGCATGGCATATTTTTCTCTCCCAAACACCTGTTTACGTGATCTTTAGTTAACCACTAAATGGGTCAATAACTTCCCTTCTATTGCAAAATTGCCTTTATATCATCAGTAAAAGAACATATACACTCATGCATGTAAGAAATTCATGTATGTGACACTTCACTATGCAATCATATGTGGGCTATGTGAATTCTATCACATAAAGGCTTTCTAGCCAGGCCATTGAGATCCTAGAGTTAACTCTAGAATCTAGATCCTAAGTTTGTGCTCATTGAAAATTCACTGGGCAAGATATTTTTCAAATGTATTTTCCATTTTCATTATTAGTCTCCCAAATTTTAATTATGCATAGGGTAACTAATAGGAATAAAACAGCATTAGTCAAAGCATAGTATTTATGCATATTCCCTGTGAAAAACACATCTGAGACATTATGAATAAAGTTGACACTCATTTAAAAAATTGTTTGAATCTGCCTGGTATAGTTAAAGTATAGTTACAACTCTTACTGTGGGAAGAATTATGCTCACTTTAATATTTCTGGCATGTTTTCTTTCTGATAGAAAGAAAAAGAAACACACATATTAGGGGCCAGCTTGATGGCCTAGTAGTTAAGTTGCATGCTCCACTTCAGCAGCCCAGGGTTTGGATCCTGGGTGTGGACCTACATTACTCAACAAGCCATGCTGTGACGGCAACCCGCATACAAAATAGAGGAAGATTGGCACAGATGTTAGCTCAAGGACAATCTTCCTCCAGCAAAAAGTGAAAGATTGGCAACAGATGTGAACTTAACACCAATCTTCTTCACCAAAAACAAACAAACGAAAAAACACATATTGAAAACATGCTACATCCTTCTCTCTGTGTGTAGATGAGGTTTCCATGCCTTTTTGTGAAAATACCAATGAACACTTTGCAGAAGTGTATGTTGTATTAGGAATTTATTAGATTTCATCAAATGGCAGGTGGTTATGAATTTTTTTTCCAAAAAGGAGACATGAGGGATTTTTCATATTTAAGGCTTCATTCCCTTTTGATAGAAATATGCAAATCATTTGTTTTTGCTAAAAAAAATTTATGAAACATTTCTTATTATTTCCCTTGGGAATAACAGTACCCTATTATTCATAATTGTAAATGCAATTGATGTTTTGAAGTTTATGTTCATGAGAATAAGATATTTTTGGACATTTTAGGGATATCAAGCCCAGGAAAATTAGTTTTGTCTCTGTAATTCGTATCTATATACCATATGTTAATTGGACTTATATGGATGGCCATTTCAAATTTGGCTCTATTGTTTATCTTTTTGGAGGTACAAAGAAGGTTGGGAAGTGAATTTAAGCAGCAGAGCAATTGAAATTGTGATACAGTGGAGAATAAAAACATATATGCCCGAAGAAAAAATTTTTGAAGTAAAATATTAGATAGAATCTATTGCCATCGTAAAGTGGAAAGGGTTTGAAACAAAGAAGATCTGTACTTTCAGTTAAAATGACCATGAAATGACAACAAAAAAGCAGGACTCTCTATGCAAAGGTGGCTGCTTCTTTGATGTCCCAATTTTCATTTATTTGCTCTATAGCCAGCCAGCATGAACACTGATATACTACACCTGAAAGACTGGGCAAGCTCCTTTGAATCTATTCCAGTCTGCCATGTAATGCTAGAAGTAGGACATCTGCTCTCCCTAGTAAAACTCTATAAAATTTCACTGGGGAAAAAAGAATCTTCTACATGTGAAGTAGAGAAGTGAACTAGACAAGTGCTAAAATACATGACTCATCTAACTGCCTCTAAATAATGAGTCAACTTCCCCCACCTGTATTCATAAGCATGTAGGTGTTCTGTGCCACTAAACATTCTCCACAGGCAACAACTGCCTGGAGTTGCCAAAAGAATTATGCACATGGTGAGACGCTACTGTGTGAACATTGCCAAGGTGAGGGATAAAAAAATGAGGAACAGCAGTGAAAAGGAAGTGAAGACTGCATTATAATATGAATTCCACCTAAGAATTCGTTTTGACCAGCCCAATTGGCATCTAATGGATGGGCTGACACTACTTTCAAACCTTACTTCCCTAACCTCATATTCCCCCAGCTCCCAACACACATCCCAGGCAAACAGACACACAGCTGTATGGTGCTTGGCAACTAGCTACCCATTTCATTGTTCAGTGTTTCTGGAAGGGCACCGAATGCAATTCCAGCCTGGAAACATTTGGAAAAATAATACTGTTCATGATATCTTTGTTTCTTCCTGAGCGACAGTTGAAGGTGACTTTCCCTTGTACAATCCTGCCTGCTTTTAGCAATTTTCCAAAATTAAATACCATATTTTTGTGTTTGATAGGCACAGCTGTGTCTGTTACTAAGCGCAAACCCACCTGCACAACACTCTGGGTTCATTTATATACTGAGAACTTTATTTAGAATCCAGTTTTACAGAAAAAAAAAAATCAAATTATGAGAACCAATTTTGAGGGCAATGAATTCTTGAATTCTACATTGAGTTGTGAAAAGGGCAAATCCATTTGCTTCCAGTAGAAAGAAAGTAGGCCTAGTCAAAATCTTAGCAGTGAAGCAAATGGGCTGCCCATCTACCTGTCTGAGCTATGTGTATATTTGCCTCTGAATCTGGTTTTTTAAACTCCATAGTTTTTTAAACCTAATAAATACTAGTAGAAAGTGGCAAGACCAAGTTTAGAGATTAGTGTGAGAGTACCAACTTTGGTATTTGGTCAGGTGAATCCATTTCTCAAAGTCTCCATTATTTTATCGGCCAATTTTACTGTCAGAGTAGGTGAATGCCCACAGTCATTTGGAGCTCTAAAAAGTCTACAGTTTGGGGGTTGGGAGGTGGAGTATATGACCTCTACCAATTAAGATAGCATCTTTTCAGGCAAAATTAATTTGATACTTGAGGTAACATTGGTTGACTCTCGATATTTATGAGTGACCACCATTTTCCAAAGAGTGTCCCATGGGACACTAGTCCCTCAAGGTGTTCTGCAAGAAGAGAAGGTTCTGTGGTAAGTACATTTGGTATGCTTAGTACACTTTCTCCTTCCTCCTAGGGTGTTATAATTTGCATTAACATTTAAAGGCTCTGAGAAATCCTGCAGAAAAGAAAATTACTTAACTTTGTTTAACCTAGTGTTTCTCAAACGTAGTTGACCTTAGGCATTAGATATCTTTCCTTTGCCCCTCTAAATTTGCTCTTCAACTTCCTCCACACTGCTCTGTGTTCATGGACCTGCTCTGTGTGGGTTAGAACACTGGGTTTCCTTTCCACTGGTTTCTGGTCCAGCAGCAATGAGGAGCACCCTCTGGAGAAAGGAAGAGGAGAAAGAGAGAAGGTGTCTGAGGGAAGAGAGGTCAAGGTATTTATTCCCTTGGCTTCCTCCTCACAAGCTGACTGCGTCTCTCCATCAGAGATCATGCTTCCTATCAGGTGGCCCTCTCCACATAGCTCGCCCTCCAGGTTCCTGTAAAATCTTCTCTCTCTGCATCCTTTCAGGCATAGCCTGGTAACACACTGCCTTTACGTTACTGGTTCCCCTTTTGATTTTCCTACAACTTGCACGCACCTTTTTAAATAGTTCCCGTTTTAGACTCTCCTCAAATTACCCCGTTTGAGTATATGTTCTGTTTCCTGCTGGAACCCTGAGTGATACACACAGTATTCTTTTTACCTTGCTGCTTTATAAGATGTTGATGGAAATACAAATTACTACATTTAAAGTGAGGAAAATTCTTGTGGTATCGAAGTACCTAGAACATTGTTGTTTGAATTAATTTATACAGCTAACTATAATTATTCAACCATCTCTCCATGTGTAGACATATCCTAAGGCCACATCAGTAAAAATCAGACACTTCTAAATCTTGTCTGAGTTATTTTACCATTGTCAGCTTTCCTTTTGCTCTTAATGGATCTTATCTTGATCCAATAGTGATAACAATCTAGACAGTTGAACCTCAGTCAGCCACACCATTTATCCGTTTAGTCAACAAACATTTATTAAGCATCTTTTTTGTGTGTTTAGTATTGTACTAGGTGCTGGGAATGAAAAGGTAGAGAAAAATTAATATGATCATGGAGCATCCCAAAGCAGCCTGCATTACCACCACCACAATAATAATAAAATACCGATACCAATAATAATGTAATAATAACTAACACTTACATAGTTCTAAGTGCAAGGAAGCATTGATGCTGTCTGAGTGCTTCATTTATATTAACTGATTCAATCTTCTCAACACCCCTATGAAAAAGGTACAAATGTCGTCCCTATTTTACAAATAAGAAAATTATGGCAAAGACAGATTAAATGAATCTGTTCAAGGCTATTCTGCAAGTTAATGATGGACCTGGATTTTGAGTCCATGGAGTCTGGCCACAGAGAAGGTGTAATTAACGGATGATGAAGAGAAGGCAATAGGAGGACTTGACTAAGTTGAGATCCAAGGGACGAAAAGGTCAGGAACATTTCTGAAGGGAGGAACTTGTGTGCAAGTCCTCAAAAAAATTAAAAATAGAACTATCATTTGATTCAACAATCCTACTTCTGAGTATTTATCCAAAAGAATTGAAGTTAGAATCTCTAAGAGATATTGGCACTCTCATGTTCATTGCAGTACTATTCACAATGGCTAAGATGTGGAAACAACCAAATGTCCACCCCCAGATGAATGGATAAAGAAAATTAGGTATATATATACAATGGAATACTATTTAGCCTTAAAAAAGAAAGAAATTCTGCAATATGTGACAACATGGATAAAGCTTGAGGACATTACGCTAAGTGAAATAAGCCCATCACAGAAAGACACATATTGCCTGATTCCACTTATATGAGGTACCTAAAATAGTCAAACTGATAGGATCAGAGAGTCAAGCGGTGGTTACCAGGGCCTGGGGGGACAAGGAAATGAGGAATTACTAATCAACAGGCATCAAGTTTCAATCAAGCAACATAAATAAGTTCTAGAGATCTGTTGACCTACAGTCAATAATAATGTATTGTACACCTAAAAATTTAAGAAAGTACATCTCATGTTAAGTGTTCTTAGCACAATAAAATAAAATTAAAAAAAAATTGGCATAACACTGTATCCTCCAGAGCAAAAGGTACACAGAAAGGCCAGTCAAAATGGAGTTGTTCAGTAACAGTCTATACAAAAATGCCAGTCATGGACTTACTGACCCGATATGTAGCAACGGCAACATCATATGTTGGAAAATGATTACAGACCCTCAATTTAAAACTTTGCCTGTCAACCTTCTTGTGTTAGCAACATATTTTTAAAAACTGGATTATTTGATGGCACCCTTGAAGGAATTAAAGCAAAAGCAAATTAAGGTTAAGAATATTTTTTAAATATTTCCACAGTTATTGAAGAATTTGCTTGTTATTTGTGAAGAACTCTTTACTGTCCTGAGCACATTCTCTTGTATAAGTCATGATGCAAAGGTTTTACAATTTCTGGCATACAGGAACTCTTTCTTTAACACTAGCTTGCCTTTATATTAGGCCTTATCACTTCCTTGCAGCAACTTGTTCCCCATCCTGCTGAATGTGCAATGTCTTACCAGAGAGACATCACCGTTAAGTGTGTGGTCTCAAGAGTAGCAAAAATTGGTTTTTATATGGTATCAAGCATAAAGTGCTTTTGAGGACTGTTTCTTGCTTCCCTGACCTGACAATGCTGACAAGCAGAGTGAACTAAGTGTTCCACATTCCTAGGTTCAGAAAAATACCTTCTGTAGTGCTAGTCAGCTACTGCAGGGCCTGCTGGAAATGGCGCAAAAAAATCATGTCTGAAAACCTCAAGCCCATGGACATTTAGAGGACTAGAGAGGAAGAGGCAGAGAATTCCTGAAGCAGTGGTTATCCTTAATCTTACCCCTGCCCATGCTAAGGGAAGAGGAAAGGCATTGAACTGTCCCCTACCCCTGACTTTTCCAGATGGCCTGGAGAGTGAAGAAAGGGACAGGAGAGGGGGCTAAGGTGCCAGCAGGAATTCTCAAAGCAGCCTGCATTCCCTTGGGTTGCCATGGCAAGACCATCAGAATTTCTCAAGTCAAGTTTATTCCACAGAAGTCAGCTGTGGCTTAAACCAACTTGTCAGGGCTCCACAGGGCCACACGTACAGGAAAGTGGACCCCAGCAACAAGAGGGTGGAGGTGAGATTGCTTTGGGGGGCAGGAGTATAGGACAGACTGATGTTGGCACTTTGAGACAAAGTGTAGAAGTTTAATAATTGTGCAGCATCACAGAAATAATCACTCTGGACTGCATTTTTCACCAAAAATGAAGGAAAAGAAAATTATGTCTGATCTGGCAGATGGGAGGTGGAGGGCTGCTCTAGATCCAGATTGTTATATTCAGATTTACCATATAGTAAGAGTCATGTTTGCACATATCTGCATTGAGACTCCTGGTTAAAATTGACTACCTACGTGAAGGTCAAAATTTGGGAGCCCATTTGTAAAATGGCTTAGTGTGGTGTACTGTTGATGATCAATTAAGAGTCGCTGGTCTGTGATCTTCTGGGAGGGAAAAAGAATATTGCTTATCTTTGTATAACTCAATATAAGAAATTTCACTCAGACATGAGCGCTAAAAAGTTCCCTCCTCCTCCAAGAAATAGACATATTTCCTTTTATGTTTAATAAAATTCTCTCTTTGCCTGGGCCGCTGGGAAGTTTTGATCCAGGCTTGCTTTCTACTCTCTCACAGCTGCTGTTATGGTTAGCATGTTTGCCTTCTTTTTATTGCAACAGCTTTTTCATATTTTGTGTTAATTTTTTGTCTCTGTCTATATCTATCTATCTATCTATCCATCTATCCACCTACCTACCTATCTAACTACCTATGTATCTGTCAATTTTATTATACCAAAATCTTTTTGAAAGTGTTGATGTCTAAATAAATTTAATAATGTTTGTTAGATATACTTCATTTATCCTTGATTTGTTCATTTCTTCTATTATAAATAAAACTTGGAAATAGAAATTTGTAGATAAAAGTTACACATTTATATGTGTAGATACCGTAGTTATATAAAAGTATATATATACATATATGAAACTTTAATCATATATATACACACACACACACATACACATATGGGACTTGTAGCAAATTTCTTTTTACCTTTTATTTTTAACTGTGAACAAAAAGAGCTGGTGATGATGGTGTCTGAATCTGTTGTCCTGATTATAATCTCACAACTCTATGCTTCCAACAGAGTTGGAAATACCATTTATCTACAGAATTCTTCTGCTGGTGTTTTGCTCTCAGGCAAGCAGAGAAAATAACGAGTTTGCTGCCTTTAATTTTTCTGCTTTTTATATTTATCATAGTGTTCTGCTTTTAGTAAACAGCCCCACACATGAAAAGTTTGCTTGATATTTCACCTCAGGAATTCCCTATGTTAGGCCTGTCCTAAAAACTTGCCCCCGAATTACACAAATGCCATTAAAACATTTATTTGTGCTTTTCTTTCTCTTTTATTTCCATTTCAACTGAAATTATGCTTCCTCTAAAGTGCACATTTGCAATAGGCATATATTACTGATGGCTGAAATAAATTTCAATGCAAATTCATATTGTTCTTGCACAGAGCGAAGTGACAGCTTTTTGGAAATCATGTGCACAAGGCTCTCCAGGGAATCTCACATCTATTATCGATTTCATGTATTGTGAGACTTTGATTTCAGTGTCCCCCACCCCTCGTTTTTAGGTGGACTTTTTTAGTCTCCCAGTATTACCCATGCCCTTTGGACCCTCCAGGGGTTTGTCTAAGACTCCTCCTGAGTAGATGACAGACTAATATGTGACGATGTAATTGAATTTTTGACATATGCAAAAAAAGTCGCAAAGTAGATAAGAGAGAAAGTACTGTAAATAGATATTTAAAAAAAGGGAACAGATGGCCTCTTTGTGAAGATGTTCATATAAAGCCAAAAAATCACAAACAGATGGTTTACACGTATGGGGTAGGTTGATAACGCAACCTGAAGCTCGTGGGGCAGAATGGACAAAACTCCAAGTTTTGCTGAAAACCTGAAGTTTGGATTGTCAGAAAAAAAGCATTATAAACTACGTGAAAACACAAACTACTAAAAATGCGGCACACTCCATTTTATCTTCCTGGAAACCTCCATTTGCATTTAATTGTTAGATCAATAAATAAATAACTAACACTAAATGGTCGAGGAGGAAAATTTTAAATGTGTGGACTATAGGACAGATAAAATACAAATATCTCAACTTGTACACAACCAAATAAATGCTGACTTAGGTTTAATTCTTTTTTGATATTGGCTTAGCCTTGTTTATTTATTTTACAAATAAAATCCTAAGAACACTCAAAATTTACTATCTAGTTATTTCTACTTGTAGGGAATATATGGATTTTTTGGAGAATAAGGAGTCAGCGAGCTCTCTTCCCTCTGAGGTAGCACTTTCTATGTTAGATAATTCTCAAAACAGAGAAGCAGACAAACCTGTTTTCTTTTTAAAAATAATTACACAAGGAATGCTTGAAGGATATAGCTTAAACAATGCAGAATTATATAGATTTAAAAGTATCCCCGCGAAGGTGGAGTCAAGATGGCGGTGTAAGCAGACTGGGAACTCACCTCCTCCCGTGGACACAGCCAATTTACAGCTACTCGTGGAAAAATTACCCCTGAGACAGAACTGAAAGCTGGATAAGAGGAACTCCTGCAACAACGGACAATCCTAACTGAGGTGGAAGAGGCAGAAACTCCCTTCTGAAGAGGAAAACCTCTGCCTTCACAAGCCGCCAGCTTCACGGCCGCCGGGAGCAGCTCACAGATGCGCAGCCCTCCCTGGAGGCGCGGGGCCCTGAGCCGGGGAGCCCCCCTGCTGTGGGTATTTTGTGGACCCAGCACAATCGAGACCAGCGGCATAATATCTGACTTTGCCTGCTACTAAAGCATTGGGGAGCACCCCCAGAAAACCCGGTTCACAGGGAAACTAAAACTGGCTCTTAAAGGGCCCGTGCGCAAACTCACCCATTTCAGAAAGCATCCTAAAATCACCAGAAAGAAAGGTGCACAGTGCTTTGGTGACAGCAGTCTCACCTAATAGGCCCTGAGTGCATCTCGGTGAGGGGTGAGACCTCTCCAGGGACTGGGACATTGGTGGCAGCCATTGTGGTGGCCTGGTGTGGGCGTGCTGACACAGGCGCCATTGGAGTTCTTCCTGAGGCCTGCTAGCCCAGGGTCTGCCCCACCCACTAGAGCACTGATTTAATCCAGCTCAGCAAGGACAGGCAGCCCACCCTAGAGACTGGCCCCACCCAACAACAAGCCCTCAGGCAACTTGTGGGCCTGCATAGATTGGTGACTGGATTCTCTGCAGCCTGGCAACTGAGCCCACTTCAGTGGGGCAGGGTGTGCACAAGGAGTGAGTGGAGAGTGTGGGGCGGTGGTGGAGTGTGTGGGGCTCCTGCCTTGGAGAGACTGGGTCCACTTGGGGAGGTCGGGGCGCTCACACGGGGCAGAACTGTGTTGACTGTATGTGTGGACCTGTGGGCAGCAGGGCTTGTCAGCTGCAGAAGACTTGTGCTTCTCAAAGACCCACATAGGAGGTTTGCCCCACCTTCCAAAGCCTGAAACAATTGGGTGCTCCTGTGCCTGAGGCCAGCCCCACCCAGCTGCAATCCTCAGAGAGCTGACAAGAGACCTAATAGGCTAGAGGCTTACAGCAATTGTAAGGCCCTGAGCCTAACAACCTGCCACGGTGGGGGCCTACACACTTAAAAGAAATACTGCAACACAAATGTGGTATTAGAACTTGCAGCCAACTGTGCTGGGGCTCCCCACAGCTGATAAAGAGACTGAAGGGCCCACAACAACTACAAGCAGCTGAGCATTACAACAGCTGGCCAGGAGCATAACTCAGCCTCCTTGGGAGCCTACAGAGAGAGCAAACAGGCCACAACAGAAGGACACACGTAGCCCACATAGGGGTCACCCCTGGAACATTGAGAACTGAAGGAAGCACACTGGAAGCCTCCTAAGGCATCACTTACATAAGGTCACCTATCCAAGAGCAGGAGACGTAGCTGACCTACCTAATACGTAGACACAAACACAGGGAAAGAGACAAAATGAGGAGGCAAAAGAATACATTCCAAGTAAGGGAACAGGACAAAACCCCAGAAAAGGAACTAAGTGAAACAGAAATGAGCAACCTACCCGACAGAGAGTTCAAACAAAGAGTGTTAAGGATGCTCACTGATCTGGGGAGAAGAATAGATGAACTCAGTGAGAATGTCAACAAAGAAATGGAAGATATAAAAAAGAACCAATCAGAAATGAAGAATACAATACTGGAAATGTAAAATTCATTAGAGGGACTCAAAAGCAGAGTAGAGGATACAGAAGAACGGATCTGTGAGCTGGATGAAAGACTAGAAGAAATTACCCAAGCTGAACAGGTAAAAGAGAAAAGAATTAAAAAGACTAAGGACAGTCTAAGGGATCTCTGGGACAACATCAAGCGCACTAACATCCGTGTTATAGGTGTCCCAGAAGGAGAAGAGCGAGACAAGGGGGCAGATAATCTATTTCAAGAAATAATAGATGAAAACATCCCTAACCTAAGGAAGGAAACAGACATACACGTACAGGAAGCACAGAAAGCCCCAAACAAGATAAACCCAAAGAGGCCCACACCAAGACACATCATAATCAAAATGTCCAGAATTAAAGATAAAGAGAGAATCCTAAAAGCTGCAAGACAATGTCAAGTTACATACAAAGGAAACCCCATAAGGCTATCAGTTGACTTCTCAGCAGAAACCTGATAGGCTAGAAGAGAATGGCATGATATATTTAAAGTGCTAAAAGGAAAAAACTTACAGCCAAGAATACTCTACCCAGCAAGGTTATCATTCAAAATGGAAGGAGAGATCAAAATTTTCCCAGATAAGCAAAAATTAAAGGAGTTTGTCACCAAGAAACCAGTGCTACAAGAAATGTTACAGGGACTGATTTAAGGGCAAAAGAGAAGACCACAAATAGGAAAAATTATCTATTTCCATGATTAGAGCGTAATGGATACAAATGCACAAAAAAGACGTTAGATATGATATCAAAAACATAAAAGGAGGGAGGAGGGTAGTTAAAGTGTACAGCTTTCAGACAGAGGTCAAACTAAAGTGACCATCAATTCTGTATAGAAGAAGAAAGGAACAGAGGAGGACTACTAAAACACTGAGAAAAAAAAAGTTAAAAAATGGCAGTAAGTGCATACTTATCAATAGCTACTTTAAACGTCAATGGACTAAATGCTCCAATTAAAAAGCATAGGGTGGCTGACTGGATAAAAAAACAAGACCCATATATATGCTGCATACAAGAGACACACTTCAGACCTAAAGACACTCGCAAACTGAAAGTGAAGGGATGGAAAAAGATACTCCACGCAAATGGCAATGAAAAGAAAGCTGGGGGTAGCAGTACTCATATCAGACAAAATAGACTTTAAAACAAAAACTGTAAAAAGAGACAAGGGCATTATATAATGATCAAGGGAACTATCCAACAAGAGGATATAACACTTGTAAATATCTACACACCCAATGTAGGTGCACCTAAATATATAAAGCAATTATTAACAGACATAAAAACAGAAATAGACAGTAACACAATAATAGTAGGGGACTTTAACACTCCACTTACACCAACGGATAGATCATCCAAACAGAAGATCAATAAGGAAACATTAGCCTTAAACGACACACTAGAACAGAGGGACCTAGTAGATATATACAGAGCATTCCATCCAAAAACCGAAGAATACACATTCTTTTCAAATGCACATAGAACATTCTCCAGGATTGATCACATATTAGGCCACAAAACAAGTCTCCATAAATTTAAGAAGATTGAAATAATACCAAGCATCTTTTCTGACCACAACGGTATGAAACTAGAAATCGACTATAGGAAGGAAATCAGAAAAGCCACAAATACATGGAGATTAAACAAAATGCTACTGAACAACGACTGGGTTAACAAAGAAATCAAAGAAGAAATCAAAAAATACCTGGAGACAAATGAAAATGGAAATACGACATGCCAGAATTTATGGGATACAGCAAAAGCAGTTCTAAGAGGGAAGTTTATAGCGATACAGGCGTATCTCAACAAACAAGAAAAATCTCAAAGAAACAGTCTAACAATACACCTAAAGGAACTGGAAAGAGAAGAACAAACAAACCCAAAATCAGTAGAAGAAGGGAAATAATAAAAATCAGAGCAGAAATAAATGAAATAGAGACCAAAAAAACAATAGAATAAATTAATAAAACCAAGAGCTGGTTCTTTGAAAAGATCAACAAAATTGACAAACCTTTAGCTAGACTCACCAAGAAAAAAAGAGAGAAGGCACAAATAAGTAAAGTCAGAAATGAAAGAGGAGAGGTTACAACAGACATCTCAGAAATACAAAAGATTATAAGAGAATACTATGAAAAGCTATATGCCAACCAATTCGACAATCTGGAAGAAATGGATAAATTCTTAGAATCATACAACCTTCCAAAACTGGATCAAGAAGAAGTAGAGAATTTGAATAGACTAATCACCAGTAAGGAGATCGAAACAGTAATCACAAACCTCCCCCAAAATAAGAGTCCAGGACCAGACGGCTTCCTTGGTGAATTCTACCAAACATTCAAAGAAGACTTAATACCTATCCTTCTCAAACTCTTCCAAAAAATTGAGGAGGTGGGGAAGCTCCCTAATTCATTCTACGAAGCTGATATTACCCTGATACCAAAACCAGACAAGGACAACACAAAAAAAGAAAATTACAGGCCAATATCACTGATGAACATTGATGCAAAAATCCTCAACAAAATACTAGCAAATCGCATACAACAATACATTAAAAAGATTATACACCATGATCAAGTGGGATTTATTCCAGGGATGCAGGGATGGTTTAACATTTGCAAATCAATCAACGTAATACACCACATTAATAAAATGAAGAACAAAAATCACATGATCATCTCAATAGATGCAGAGAAAGCATTTGACAAGATACAGCATCCATTTATGATAAAAACTCTGAATAAAGTGGGTATAGAAGGAAAGTACCTCAACGTAATAAAGACCATATATGAGAAACCCACAGCTAATATCATCCTCAATGGTGAAAAACTGAAAGCCATCCCTCTGAGAACTGGAACCAGACAAGGATGCCCACTGTCACCACTCCTATTTAACATAGTACTGGAAGTCCTAGCCAGAGCAATTAGGCAAGAAAAAGAAATAAAAGGGATCCAAATTGGAAAGGAAGATGTGAAACTGTCACTATTTGCAGATGACATGATTTTATATATAGAAAACCCTAAAGAATCCACCAGAAAACTTTTAGAAGTAATAAACGAATATGGTAAAGTTGCAGGATACAAAATCAACATACAAAAATCAGTTGCATTTCTGTACACTAACAATGAAGTAGCACAAAGAGAAATTAAGAATACCATCCCATTTACAATTGCAGCAAAAAGAATAAAATACCTAGGAATAAACTTAACCAAAGAGGTGAAAGATCTGTACACCGAAAACTATAAAACATTTCCAAAAGAAATTGAAGAAGACACAAAGAAATGGAAAGATATTCCGTGCTCTTGGATTGGAAGAATTAACATAGTTAAGATGTCCATACTTCCTAAAGCCATCTATAGATTCAATGCAATCCCTATCAAAGTTCCAACAACATTTTTCACAGAAATAGAACAAAGAATCCTAAAATTTATATGGAACAACAAAAGACCCCGAATAGCTAAAGGAATCCTGAGAAAAAAGAACAAAGCTGGAGGTATCACACTCCCTGATTTCAAAATATACTACAAAGCTATAGTAACCAAAACAGCACGGTACTGGCACAAAAACAGACACACAGATCAATGGAATAGAATCGAAAACCCAGAAATAAACCCACACATCTATGGACAGCTAATCTTTGACAAAGGAGCCAAGAACATACAATGGGGAAAAGAAAGTCTCTTCAACAAATGGTGTTGGGAAAACTGGACAGCCACATGCAAAAAAATGAAAGTAGACCCTTACCTTACACCATACACAAAAATTAACTCAAAATGGATTAAAGACTTGAATGTAAGACCTGAAACTTTGAAACTTCTAGAAGAAAACATAGGCAGTACGCTCTTCGACATCGGTCTTAGCAACATCTTTTGAAACACCACGTCTGACCGGGCAAGAGAAACAATAGAAAAAATAAACAAATGGGACTACATCAAACTAAAAAGCTTCTGCACAGCAAAGGAAACCATCAACAAAACGAAAAGACAACCTAACAATTGGGAGAAGATATTTGCAAACCATACTTCTGATAAGGGCTTAATCTCCAACATATATAAAGAATTCATTCATCTCACCAACAAAAAAACTACCAATCCAATTAAAAAATGAGCAAAAGACCTGAACAGACATTTCTCCAAAGAAGACATACAGATGGCCAACAGACACATGAAAAGATGTTCAAAATCACTAACTATCAGGGAAATGCAAATCAAAACTACAATGAGATATCACCTCACGCCCGTCAGAATGGCTATAATTAACAAGACAGGAAACAATATGTGTTGGAGAGGATGTGGAGAGAAGGGAACTCTCATACACTGCCAGTGGGAGTGCAAACTGGTGCAGCCACTATGGAAAACAGTATGGAGATTCCTCAAAAAAATCAACGATAGAACTACCATATGATCCAGCTATTCGACTGTTGGGTATTTATCCAAAGAACTTGAAAACACCAATTTGTAAAGGTACATGCACCCCTGTGTTCATTGCAGCGTTATGCACAATAGCCAAGACTTGGAAGCAACCTAAGTGCCCATCAAGGGACAAATGGATAAAGAAGATGTGGTATATATACACAGTGGAATACTACTCAGCCATAAGAAACGATGAAATCTAGCCATTTGTGACGACATGGATGGACATTGAGGGTATAATGCAAAGTGAAATAAGTCAGAGGGAGAAGGTCAAATACCGTATGATTTCCTTCATTAAGTAGTAGATAATAACAACAATAAACAAACACATAGGGACAGAGATTGGATTGGTGGTTACCAGAGGGGAAGGGGGGAGGGAGGAGGGTGAAAGGGATAATTTGGCACATGTGTGTGGTGATGGGTTGTAATTAGTATTTTGGTGGTGAACATGATGTTATCTATGCAGAAATAGAAGCACAATGATGTACACCTGAAATTTTTACAATGTTATAAACCAGTGTTACTGCAATAAACAAAAAATTTAAAAAAAAATAAAAAAGTATCCCCACCCCCGCCCCATTCCCTTCTCCCTGTTTTAAATCTGTATTCTGATCTTCAGTGGTACCCACTGTTATTGTTTTAGTACATATTTTCTTCTATCATTTTCTGTGAATTTGCATGTGTGAATAAGTGTCCAGATTCACATATATGGATTTTATTTAAACCTTAATTCAATCATTTCTGTTCACAAGCTTTTTTTCTGTTAATAATGTCTTAGAGTTTTACACAGAAATCCAACTCATTTTGATAAAAAGACTGCATAATATTTCACAGAATGGAAATACCATAATCTGTTTGAGGAATATTTGGCATATTTCCATTTAAAATAATCCATTACCAACCGTGCTTCATTGAGCAAACGTGAACAGATGTATTTATGGTCATGTGTGGAAAAATGAAAGCAGAATTGCTAGGTGAATACCAAAAAGCGTAACCATTAAAATTTTTTGATAGATGCTGCCAAATTGCATTTAACAAATTACATTCCCACCAAGGTTACATGAGAGCACCATAACCCAATTCCCTATCAAAAATGGGTATCAAATTAAACTCGATTTTACAAGCATTAATTTGCAAAATATGTAAAAGTATTGTTTAACAACAACAACAAACTATAATTTGAACTGTTAGAAAATTCTTTCCTTACATCTGAGCTGAAATTTTCCTTTAACGTTGATCCATTGGTCCTAGTTCTATTGTCGGAAATCATAGAGAAAATGTTTCTACTTTGTTTATGTAACAACATCCCCACATCTTAGAGACAGCCATTGCGTCTCTCTGAAATGTCGTCTTCTGTAGACTAAACATTCCTAGTTTCTTGAATCATTTCTAACTAGATTGGCCTGTTATCATCCCAATGTCTCTCTGTATGCATTCTGCTTTTTGGTATAACATGCAAAAACTAATACTCAGAAATATAAAGTTGCATGTAAAAAGACTGAGTAGTTTACAGAGTTCTACGTGAAGAGCCACTCTGATATTACGACTGGCTTTTCTAGTCTTATGCTTACTCATCTAAAAGGAGTTTGAATAACATGGAGCAAATTTTAAGGAGTCACATTTCTTTTTCCTAACCATTGATGTCTATAGTATTTATGCATGTTATCCGGACAATTCAGGCAAGAAGTTTGCTAGTCAGGGTTGTGCTCTCTCTCCTCCTGGAAACTCATGTTAGTTACCTACATTGATTAAAATCGCCATGTTTTATTTCAATTCTACTTTACCTGACCTTTGGAGGCACAACTTTCCTTCTTCTTACCCATCCTTTGGCTTCTTCCTAGCTACTGTTACTTCCCTTCCATAATTTTTCTATTAATCTCCATATTGTTCGTGGTCTTCACCACACCAGTCCACTGTAGTTAATTTCTCTGGGTTCTAAAAGAAAGCAGATTCATGCTCTGTTTCATTTAGATGTGCTTTGTCCTGACTATCATGACCCTTGCAAAGACAGAGTTGGTTGATTTATTTGGAAATGAGATCCATAATTCTTTGCAGTGAACACGCCTGATTCTAATTTTTGAAACTCTTTTGTTTCAGAAGATTCCGATTGTATCCTAAAATAGATTTAAATTCAGCAGACGTTTTAGAGAGTGTTTGCTTTGGGTCAGTCACAGTGCCGGGAACTTTCACAATGCATTGGTTTGTTAGTAAAACTTATTAAGTCTACGAGAGTGAAACTGTGCTATGAGAGGCGTGCTTGACATCACGGGAAGAAGAAACAACTCGTAGTTTGAGTCTAAATCTATAAAAGTAAATATCAATATTTTATATGTGCATAATATTTTCCAACTTCAAACCACTTGCATACATTAGCTCTAGTGACACCAACCACGATATGGCGGAATGCTAGTATTTTCATTTTTAAAGAAGAGAAAATTGAATGTGTTACAGAGGCTGACGTCCTTGCCCCTATCCCACAGCTACCTGGGCTGGGATTCTGGTGTTTTCTTTTCTCTCCAGCTTCCAGCAGGCTGGCAAATTATTTCCTAGTTTTAATTACCTAACCCCGAGAGTCTCAGTAATCAACAGAAGCAGCTACTGTTTCCTACTTATTCGTGTGCATAGGTTCATATTATGTTTTTAAAAAAATGAATATATTTTACCGAGCTTTTCCAACTGCTTCGTAGTTTTCTTCAGTAAATCAGGAAAGGAAGCGTGTGTGATTTTTTTGCCCAATATAATCCCTTATTTTCACGAAGTTGGCTTATTTTCGGTGTTTACTTTGTTTACCTCACATTCTATACATCTTTGTTAAATGAATGAATATAGAGCTTCTATAGTATTTACATCATTCTGTATATGGTCCCTAACTAACCTATCTATATTTTTTTATCACCTCAAGTTCCAATATTTTGATATCATTTATTAAATATTCATTTGATTACAGCAACATATTTCCTGAATAAATATTTTGATTTAAAACTTTGTACATTGGGAGAAAAAAATGCATATGCTTAAATACCAACCATTTATTTCTTCTGCTATATCTTTGTCTATACCGATATAGTGCGTGTTCTTATAAATTCTAACAGCTACACTTTTACATGCTATTGATAAACTATGTTTTGATTAAAAATTTTACAGTTGTTAGACTTCATAGTTGATTTTTTAAAGCACGGACTACCCTGAGTTTTGCATTTCCATTATCATTAAAGGGTGATATATACTTTTTCCTCTGCTTATTTGTAGTTCCTTATATGTAAATTTGTTATTCCTATAATCTCAACAAACTTGTGTGTGACTAAAGTATGTTTTTATACATTTACAACCACAGTACTGTCATTCAAGATTTTAGGGCAGAGAAAGGTTTGCATCCTTAATAACTTTCCCTCCCCCCATCTGTAATTTTAAAAATGCTTTCAAAAAGTAAAAACTTGGCCAATAGGTCTAAAGGCACTTTTTAATTTTTTCTGGAATACCACTCCTGCCTGGTGCTGTGGGCAGTTTCAAAAGCTGGGCCTTCCATTCAGGCAGGATATTTGTACTCAGTTGTTTCCTTGATTATGGTTCCTGCATTGGTAGAATTTCCTGTTTCTTGTGATACATTTATCAACCACAGTTGAGTCATTCTATTTTTGAGGTCTATCAGTTTCTTTTGCGTGAATAAACTACATAGTTAATTAAGCCATTTTCCCAATGTGCTCTCCTAATACTGTCCACTATGTGTAACAGAGTATTTTTCCCCTGCCAATTCAATATTGTCTTTTGCAAATACCAATGTGATTTTTCTCTGCAATTTCTTAGTTTACCACAGGCTTTATTTATTATTTTATATTCCATTTTTAGTGGTCATTGTTTCTTCTTTTATTTATTTAATCATGGTGTTTTTTTTTCTTGGTTCTTTTAAAAAATATCTTTGCAGGTTTTGTTCATTTCTTCATTCTTTTTTGTGTTAGTGTTTTTATTTAGATCGACATTTCCCCCCTTACTTTGTCAACCATTTTTGGAGTTTCTCACTGATACTTATTATTTTTCTTCACTGTATAATTATTTTTCATATTATTTTCTTGAGTTTATTTAGGAAGTGGCAAAATGTACTCCATTTGCATGAATGTTCAATGTCTTTCGACTTCAGTAGAATTTATGCTTATTAATAGTTTTCCTTTCCTATATCATTGGCAATGGAATGAAATCAGACGTCTGTTTCTTTGCGCTATCAGCATATTTAAGATTTGGCAGAACAATTCGAATGAAAATTTTCTAAATATCCATACAGTACTTTATAGATTTTCATCTTTTTTTATAACAACATAAATATGGATTACATTTGCCCTTTAATCATGTGTTTGTGGTTCAAGTAGATTTACCAGGACTTAGAAAGTTCTGAGGAGAGACTTCATTTCTCAGTCTAGTACAGAGGAAAGGAAGTTAAACTATTGTTAGAAAAAAGAAATGTCTTCCATACCCAGTATCATCTGCTTTGCATTCTTTCTGGTTTCAAGGATTTTTTTTATCTTTAAAATAAAGATATTATTACTTTTCCCACCAACCTACAACAGAGGGTAGTTGGGAGGATCAGGTGAAATAATATGTTGAACATTTTACTTCATGAATTATCTACTATTAGTATTATGCTTATCTTAATATATATATGTAATATATATTATTACATATTATGTAATAGAATTTCCTAGAACTATATTATATATAATAAGATAAACGTAAAACTAATAGATAAGCCATGAAGTAATATATGTTATATTTAAATAAATATATTATATGATAATATATATTTTTATTAATATATTTATATAATTATATATATTATAATGAAAATTCTTACAATGTTCATACAATGAAAAAAACAAAAGTGCAGTGGTGGCTATAATTTTTGAGATATGACTTGCTAAGTTTGTTGTCTTGAATGGTTTCTCTGCTCATGAGAAAGTACACAGTAGGTGGAGAGGCAAATTTCGTCTATTCTTTTGATAGAGTATCCAGGCTTCTATGTAAACTTGGGAAAACTCTCCAACAATTATTGGCTTTCTAATTCCCCTTCAAGGAAGCTATATATTAGGCTGTTGTAATATTACAATTTTCTCCCTAAGAATTGTTCACTTAGTTCCTAAACCTAAAACGGACTTTGATTTGGTCTTGCTTTCAATATGAACTGGTCTAAGGGTCAGAGGTTAATTGCCAGCAATGTTCCTGAAAAGGCTATGAAAATAATTTTAAGCAAAATACTCTACTTAATATAACAGGTCGTTTTTCTTTGTGACACCAGATGTCTGTTTTGAATGATATTTCTCCCCACCCAATTAGCCAGATATTTTGGTATGCTCTATAGATATTCCAATTTTAATATGGCCAAAAAATATCCCCAGATCTCTCTCTCTCCCCAAACTGTTTCCCCTCCATTATTTTTAATTTTGGTTACTATATATGTATCCAGTTATTTTTTCAAGCTTAAAACCTCAGAGTTACTGTTGACTATTTCCTCTATTCATTCCCACATATCCTTTTGGCTCTACTTTCAAATGCTCCTCAATTCTGATCTCTCTTCTCCTTGCCCTTTGTTAATGTTTTACTTTGGGTAAACTTTATCTCTTACCTGGACTATATTTGGCATCCTGACTTATCTTCCTGCTCTCAGTTGGTCCTTAGCCTTCAAACCTGGAAGTTTCATTCTATCCTCTACATAGTTACCAAAATTACTTTTCCATTATATTGTGACATCATTTTTGTAGATTAAAAGGCTTCCAATGCAGGATCATTAGCCATTAGGAAAATGCAAATTAAAGCTGCAATAACATACCACTAGACATTTATTAGAATGGGAAAACATATTGACAATACCAATTGTTGACAAGGCTGTAGAGCAATGGGATCTCCCCTACATTGCCGATGGGAATATAACTTGATACATCCATTCTGAAAATTAGTTTGGGAGTCTTTTATAAAGTTAACCTTAAACTTACCATATGACACAGCAATCATTCTTGGGTATTTATCTCAGAGAAATGAAAACTTATGTTCACACAAAAACTTGTACACAAAAATTCATAGCAACCCTAAACTGGAACAACTCAATTTTTCTTCAGTGGGTGAATGAATAAGCAAACTGTGATACATCATTACAACAGAATACTACTCAGTAATAAGAAGAAACTATTGATGCACAAATGACTTGGATATATTTCAAGGCATTATGCTAAGTGAAAAACAAAGCCAATCTCAAAAGGTTACTTACTGTATGACTCCACTTATATGAAAGTCTCAAAGGGACAAACTGTAGTAAGGCAGAACAGATCAGTGATTGTTGGGGGTTTTGGTTTGGTGAGGGGGAGGTTGTGACCATTAAGAGGTAACACAAGGGAGTTTCTTTATGATGATGGAACAGTTCTGTATCCTGACTGTGGTGACAGTTACATGAATCTGTATATATGATAGAATTCCATAGAACTAGGTGCTGAGGGAAGAAAAGGTTCCTATTAAAGCTGATGAAATCTGAATAAGGTCTGTAGTCTAGTTAACAGTACTGTACCAATGTTAATTTTCTGGTTTGGACAATGTTCTTTGGTTACACAGGTGCATGGGAATCTCTGTACTCTTTTAAAACTTGTTTATCTTAAGCTATTTCAAAATAAACTGTCGTTAAAAAAGAAAAAAAAAGGTCTTCTACTGATTCCTCAAGTCCAAGAGAGAGAAAAATCCAAACTCTTACCAAGGCATACAAGGTAAATCCAAATCATTTTTAAATTTCCTAAACATCATTCCTCTTCATCTTGCAAGTAATTTATGCCGTTCTGAAATTCTCACAGGTATGCGTGGAATCCCTTCTTCCACCCCCTTAGTGGCAAATTTCTACTTGTCTTTCAATGCATAGGTCAATCTCCTCTTCCTTGTAGTCTTTCTCAAGCCTCAAGTTCTGCTCCCACTCTTTGCTCCTATCATCATACTTCTACCTGAAAGCTTATCAAACTTGCTGTTGTTTTTAGCTGTTTATGCATCAGTTTTCTCCATTGGACCGTGAACTCAAGGGGTAGTACAGCACCTTGCTATTCCAAGTTCAGTTCAGAGGAAACTCAATATTAGTCCAACGAATTTATAAACACAATATGTAACTGAGTTCACAATTCAGCCCCAAATAAATGAATGTTTCCTGAGTTTGTATCAAACTGTTACCCTTAGAATTTGTTAATAGAAATATTTTTATTTTCTCCCACCCACGATGAATGTCTACTTTGCATTGTTGTTTCTGACCTCTTTATTCTGGCCGTATTAGCAGAACTTCAGTGTTTTTCAGATATATTTTTAAAAGCAACCTTCATGGACCTAATAAACACTAATACCATCTGTGCTTTTCTATAGCCCAGGGAAATTCTATCTAGAGTTACAAGACATTTTTGAATAGAGTTAGAAATATCTACAGTTCCCTTGGAGTCCATAACATTTTATTTGCCAGATATTATGTCCATGGCATCTAATGCCTGCTGTTATGTGCTATTATAGCCACAATTTAAAAAACATTTGTTTTATATATAAGCTCTTAGGTCAAGATCTTAGGAAGTCGTTTTAGATTATGTCATTTCTATATGATAGAATCACTTTCTAGAAATGACTATAGTGATAAAATGAAAGACAGTAGTACTTGGCTATAGAAAGCAAAAGCAGAAAAAATAAATTTTGCATGAAGCACATTGTGTATGACGTTGGACACCACAATTATTAGTATTATGTTGATGCTTACTGATTCCAAACTTCTATTCAACCTCTTTCCCAAACGTTTGCTCACATTCCTCCTATCATCAGACAGCCAACGTCTCTCCCTCCTTCTGTAATAACTTTTTTACTTTACTATAGACAGCACATAATAAATCTCACAATAGTTTTAATCAAGACAATTCATATGATTCATAAACCTTCCAGCGACATCCCAGCCAAATTCTATACCCTGTATTACGAGGTTCTGCATGAAGGCTTTGGCTGCCTTTCCAACCCCATTTTGGATCCTCCCATTGCTTATTACATTGCAGACTCACTGGCCTTCTTTTTGTTCCTCCAACAATCCAAGCTTGTATTAGCTTTGGGACTTTACACAAGCTGTTTTCTCTGGTGAAAACACAGCTCCTATAGTTCCACACGTGACTTTTTCTGGTTATTCAGACTTTAGTTTAAATGTCGCTTTCCCAGAGAGACCTATTCAACCTGAAGTAGCCTTATCATGGTATGCCAGAGCTGTCTTAGAACAGCTCACTAGAGCTGATGGTAGACTTCTCTTTCCAACTCTATAGTCAGCCATATCATATTGTAGCTTGAAATCAGTCATGTTGGGATTATTTACACCACAGAGAATGGCAAACCCTACAGCCCAGGGCTATTTTTTTCTTGGAGAGATGGTTATTAAACATTTACCAACATAGCATTGCCTATACCACCTATCGATATATAACCCTTTTAATTCTCTTTGTACTATTTATTACAATCATTTGTCTTTTTATAAATTTGTATTTGTATACGTCTATCTATTTCTGGTAGAACATAAGCATTATTAGATTCACTGCTCTCTTCCTAGTGCTTAGAGTAGCACTTTCCAGATGACAGGTATACAGCAAATATTTATTGAATGAATGAATCATCAGGGCTATGACCCATCTGTTGTTTAGTAAAGGTGATTTTACTAATATTTACTTATATTTAACATCCATTATTTGATATCTTTCCTATAAAACATATATTCCTCTGTGAATGATTTCATCAACAGAACATATATGTATATATGCTGTATTATTAGTTTCTTTCAATTAAAGTCAAATTCCCACTTCAGGATGGCTAGTTAGATCTGCTTTATCCTTGCATATGAACTTCACTCAGAAGAGAGAACTTCTAAATCCTTAAATCATCTAAGAAATCTCTCCAATTCTTTCATGTCAAGGTTAATAATTAAATGTTTAATACCTCTTTAAGCTATTAAGCTAGCAATAAAAATGCAATATTTTAACCCAATTTACTCAATTAAAGAACAATCCCAGATGTTATTTAACTTGAAAAATTGCAGTGTTCTGCATTTCATTAAAATCTGAGTACTAGAAGGAGAATTTTAAATATAGTATATAAAGAAGTTCATTTAACTCTTTTCAATAAGGGAACATTATCTTCATTTTCCTAAAAGCATGTTGATTATCATTAGACGATGAGTATACCTACTACGAATCATTTTGCCTTTTCTTCCCCGCATAGCTGTGTACCCATAGTTGCTAGGTAGCCCATCATCAACTGAAACTTAAATTCTATTTTTTACTGGATTTTTCCTGCTAGTTTTCATTTATTTACTTATTGTTGTCAAAGGGATTATTACTTCAATGTTAAAATGAATAACTTATACAAAAAATTCATTTGGAATAATAATTCAGTTCTGAAAATTTATGTTTAAACTAATAGAGAAAATAGGAAATATTATTCTTTGTTACAGCTCTCTTAAATTTTACTAAAAGGATATGAGAGCATGTTAAGTAATGCAGCAAAGGCCAACATTTCCTTTAAGCATTTTGCTAAGACCTCCCAGTGTCTCTGCTCTCATTATAGGCAGGGTTAGTACGTCATTTTTATTTTAAAAAAATGAATAATAAAATCTTTTGATGATTTTAAGATTTAAAGAGAAGAAAATGTTGAAAATCAGATGTTCTAGATTGAGATTCTACTCTCCTAAAGAGCTATCTCCTCCCTTGATATTGTTAACTACCTCCAAAGTATGATGTTGTTAAACTGAACACGTATGATTACTTTCTGTTATTTAATGTGCACAGGATCAGAGCTGCAATATAGTGTAACTGCCTTTGGATCCTAAGACCTGGGTTAGCTGAAAAAGTAACACCTTGACTAAGTGATGTTCAATTTTATTGTTAAGCATCTGAAAGTTGTTTACTTTTTCTTTTTAGGTCCACAATTGCTAAAATGTAATTCTTACCTCGTGCACCAGGAGCAATGAATTTCACTAGGAAATCATTGTTCTTTACCGCAAGACAACCACAGCACAAGTCTGCAAGTATTTATTGAACCTTATTTAGTAATATACTCTGATAGATACTGTGGAGAATTCAAATATAAGTAGGAGGGTCCTTTACCACAGGAAAAAAATCAGTCTAATTTAGAGGTTAAAATTTACACGGATAATAAAGAAGGGAAGAAGGAGAAGATGAGTGATAAATTAGAGAGAAGAAAATAGTAAGGAATGTTTAGAGGACCATTATATCAATGCATTGCAAACAGGGATTCCTAAAATGGACAAGAAAAGGTATAGCAGGGGGATTTATTGATTTGAGATCATGATTTTGTTTTAAAGTAAAGCTAAGTCTGGATTCTAGCTTATATAAAATTAGGAGCGAAGAAATGGGTACCTTTCCTAGAATATATTCATCGAATTCATGGATTATATTTCTCAATAGATCACAAGCCTCTGTGTATGCAGGACACAGAAAAGAGAGCATCTGCTGACAGGAAGCCCATTAAAGAAGCTTAAGGATGTGGACTAGAAGAACAGCAAAGAGAGGAGTGATGTGTGTAAGAGTCATTATTAAGGAATGAAGCAAGAATCATCAAATTTAGTGAATAGTTTGATGGGGTAGTCAAAGCAGAACAAGAGGCCAATATGGTTTTGAGGACTCATTACTAGGAGATTAGGATTTCCATTGAAATATTAAACAAGTGAAAATGAAAAACTGCTTTTTAGGCGGAAGATGGGAAGTTCTTTTTCAGACATGCTGAATTTAAATTGGTAAAGGTACACTCTAGTGCAATATTTTTTCCATGTCATTGATTTTTAGATTTTGGAGTCAGCTATATTCATTTGTATTTGAGTATAACTGATGTTTCTAGTAAAATTGTTTAACAAGGATTGCGCTACAGGTCTACTCAATTACAACCTTAGACAGATTATTACAACTCTTAGACAGGTTATTTACTTGTTTGTGATGAGTATTTTGTCAATGGTGTCCAAAATTTTGATCACATATCCTTATTACTAACAAAATTTGAGCATGTAAACTCTAATACTGTATTCGTTTATTTATAATTATATAAGCATACTATTTTTCCAATATAATGTGCAATTTAAAAAATACATTCTAAAAATTTGATGAGATAAAATAGATATAAACAGAATTTTTAACATGTAATTTCCACCACTTGTGGATTTTTTTTGCCTGCATCCCATTTAGAAACCACTGAGTTTGATCTGGCATTATTTAAATAAGGTCCTATATATTCACTTGATTGTTGCTAAAGGCCAGGATATATAACACAGAGGTCCCCCACCTTCTAGAGTCATAACTAACTTTAGCACAACATCAAAGAAATGTTTACTTCTGAAACAACACTAATTATTCCTTGTATTAATGAGATAGTGTATCCAATTTCACTTTGTAAATTGAATGAGGTTGGATATCCCCTAGAACAAGTCAGAGCAAGCTAACGTATTTTTTATATATTGACTGTGTAGTGGAAATTTGCCATTTTTTTCTTTTTCAGAACAACAGTCATTTTATCCTCTGGCTAACTATTTCTTTCCATTCTATATGATTCTGACAAGGCTGTCAATAATAGAACCCTGCCTTTCCAGTTTAGTATAATTTTTGGCACAAAGTATGCATTCAACAAATGATAGCAATTATTACTATTGTTTTGATTATAATCACTTATTATGATTTGTTGAGATTCCCATATTTACTCTATGGAATAAACCAGGAGTTGACAACATTTTTCTGTAAAAGGCCAAACAGTCTGTATTTTAGGTTTTGAGTATGTTATGTTCTCTGTCACAACTACTTAATTCTGCCATTATGGCACAAAAACAACCATAGACAATACATAAATGAATGAGTGTGGTTGTGTTCTAGTAAAACTTTATTTGTGAAAAAAGGAGGTGGATTGGATTTGACCTGCGGGCCATAGATTCCAATCCCAAGAATAAAGTATGTATAATTTACTGAATGTCAATATGTACAAATGTAAAGTTAGTGTGTGAATACATAAATATTCATGCATACATATCTGAAACTATTAACAATTTTCAAGTATAAATAGAGTGCTTGTTTTCTGGTATTAGGAGTCAATCCTGTCCTCTTAGGCTACGGAATAGAAGAGTAAGTAAAAATACTAGTTCCGTCCAATGTCTCTTCTGCTTTCCTTGCTTGGTTCTATATGATTCATTGATCCTGTTTTGTGCTTCATGAAGTTCCTCATAAAACTTTGATCCCCAGTAATTCATGTCCAACTGGTCAATTTCCTTTAGCAGAGTTAATAGACTAACTGCAGACTCTCATTGCCTTCCTTTTCAAATTGATTAAAGTTGGATATTTAAAGCATAATTTCTACATCAACATACTTTCACTGCACACTTTTTCTATGTCTTTGAAACTACATAAACACATGTAATATTCAAACATTGGTGGTTTATTGGTGGTTATTTTACTTAAGGCAAACATATTATTCTGGCGTGTATTTCAGAATACTCACTTTTCTTAACTATAGGAGGACCATGAGTTCTATAAACTTCTTTTTTTTTAAGTTAGAATAAAACCTTTCTTCTAGGTAGAGGGCCTCCTAGTTAAGTCAACTATTATCAGTAAGAATTTTTCCTATGGTTCTATTAAAGGTACTCACCTCTTCTCTCATGTCTCTCTTCTCAACCTTATTACTCACATAGCCAAAACAACTTGGATTTTCTTGAGGTCTCTTAGGGTTTTTCTGTTAAATGATTTATTTCCCACTACTTTTGACTTACAGAAAGCAATACTTTATTATAATTTCTATTTTAATAAAAAGTTAAAAAGATTGTAGCATGTTTTAGTGTTAAAAATATATTCATTCCATATACATTTTTCTCTATTTGTCCCTCCTTTCAATGTGTATTCAAGGCATTTGTTCCATTATGCATCCAGACCTATGTTATTACAATGTTCTTTCAAATGCTAAGCATTTAAAATAAATGCTTAGCAAGATAATCTTTCAGTTGTACTAGGAGGAGTAACTATCTGCTTTCTGTCATCACAGACCAATCACAGGTCCTATTCCAACTTCATTTATTAATATTCAGTCATGGATGCTGCTCATAATCGTTTGTCTGCAATTTTGTCTCCACAAATTGATATGTAATTGTCTACGAGGCAAAAAAAAGGGGATATATTTTGTAGCTAAAGGTAAACTCAGTGATTCTCATCTCAGAAAACAATTACAGGGATGGTTTATTTTCTTGATAAGATTTTTTCTCTTATATATAGTAATCAAGAACAGGAACAGAAATGGAAATATAATTATGACTACTGCGCAGTGTAGTGTCTGCTTTTCTTTTTTTCTTTTAATTTTATTAATTGTTAAATGAAACATTATGTCAAACTGGGAAAATTTCATTAATGGTGGTACAGGCTAAATTGTGGAAAAGCAATGATGGCAGCACCGTCTTTCTCACTCTCTGCATTGAGAGGTGGAGTTTATTTCCTCTCTCCTTGAACCTGGGGTGGCCCTGTCATTGTTTCACCAGTATAATGCCTGTTCCAAGAGGATTGTCAGCTGCTTTCCTCTTGCTTGAAACGCTTGCTCTGGGGTGACCAGCTGCCATCTAAGAAGAGAATACCCTGAATTTGTCCTGCTACGAGGAAGCCAAAGCTAGCCACGTCGCTATATCATTTAAACATTACGCATTTTGATTTGAGCAGGTTCCTCATTCATGCTACCTTAAAAAAAAGAACAAATGTGGTTTATTAATTAATTTCTTGTCATTAATTTTTACAGCAAACATTTATTGAGAGCAGTTGAGGATATAGAGATAAAAGACAGCATTTTTGCCTAGAAGGAACTCTTGTTGTGACTACAATCTGGGAGACAAAGAAGTGAATGCACAAAAGTAATTAAATATTGCAGGTAATATGACAGGAAAATGTACCGTGTACAAGTTGGGAAGCTAAATAAGGAAAGCTAATTCTATCCAGAGGAATGGTATCTAGTATACTTTTTGTATATTATTATTATATTTTATGTATATTCTTATTATACATGAACTCTCCATAGATTGAGCACAAATCAAATGCCAGGCATTATGCAAGTGGTGTACTACATTGCTTCTACCTGAGAAAGGAACAAGAAATTATGAATAACATATTTCTAAAAATTTCCATCCCAGACTGATGATCTCAAAGTAGTATGGAACTTAGATAATTCAATTTCTCAGGGAAAGGAAATAACTAGATTATAAAATAGGATACCTCTTCAAAAAGTAAGTTCATTGATGATAGTTCCCTAAAGTATTATATGGGAAGAAAGAAACAAAGTTCACCCCTGACCTCTTGATGCTAACATCAGAAAGGACAACATTGTCTTCCAACAAAAATTCCTATTATTCTTCTTACTGCTGGAAATTCACGTTGTATCAGCTTGTCTCATTAAGGCAATTCTTGTAATAACGTGTAACAACTGCTAACAAACGTCTCTGAGTGGCGTCTTTCTTCTGATCAGCCTTACAGAATGTGGTAATTTGTAATCTCGGTTTAATTGTTTTTGTGAAGATGAGAGTACTGGAAACATGACTTGCAAAGCACTTGAAAATAATTTGAATCCTTTAGTTTTTGAAATTTCGCTTCATATTTGCTTTCTTTGTTTTCTCATAGGTAATACAAGTATAAATCTTTAGCCTAGTGCTTTTGGAAATTACTTCAAAATTGGAATTAATGGTTCGAATTTGATTTGTCTTACTCAAATTGCTTCATTTATGTAGTTGATCCAAATCCACCACTTTCCAGCTATGTGATCTCATGCCAATCATTTGCCCACTTCACATACGCTTTGTGAAGATCAAATGATATAATTCACGCTTGTGGTTTTCAAAGTCATTTTGGCTGAGACACCCATTTTTAAAATCAATGCTTCTCACCTTAGGGTTACTTAAAAGAACTCTAATCAGTACAATTTTATATTTTGAATTTATACAAAACAGCTTTGCAACAATATAAAAATTATTGCTTTTTGGTAAATACCAAAGAAGAAACTTTAAGTTTGGTTATATTTCTTTTTCATCTCTTCTCACAATACTGGCTAACATCAATTCCTACACACGGTAGCAGTTTCAAGATTCTCTATTAAATAGATATCTAAAAGTTTTAAAGTTAAAAACCATCCCATAGGGAGGAGAAATGAATGGAGGTGGATAAAATGAATGAATGGCTATGAATCTGTTAGGTAGCACACTAGTTGTAGATGTTAGACAAAGAAAAGGTCTCATTGTCAAATAAGTTTGAGAGACAATCAATGATAAGGAAGTCAAATAAATTTCTTTATTACAGGACTTCTCAGAGCCTTAGATATGCTGATGTACATTATGATTCTCCAGTAAAGGGTAGTGTTCTCCAAAATCAGTCAGCAAACAATGAACTTTAAGAAAAATGGAAATATATTTTATTCATCATTTTATTCCCAGTGCCTTCCATAATATCTAACACATAATTGACACTCAATACATAACAGTTGATTGAATTGAAATAATCCCTGTAGTTTCAGTTCCTGTGTCACTACTAATTAGTTTTTTGACTTGAAGTACATAACTTTTTCTCTCTGGCACTATTTCCGTTATATAAGAGACTCTAGAGAATGCAAGAACAAAGCAAGCACAAAACAAACAAACAAAAGCTATGAAACTGTGGCCAGTTGAACTGCTGAAAATTTTCATCTAAATTTTCCTTATATTCTGAGATCTAGAGAAGAGTTTCTTGTTCAAATGGGCAAGTCGTGTTTAATATAGGAAGAAAAATACATTTAACTGTCTCAGTGTTTCAGCTCATCTATTTTATTATCTCTTACTGCTTTCTGTGTAAGTTGTGCTTAATATATACTTGTCCACTTTTAATGGACTTCATTCTAGAAGGGATATTGTCTTGAATTTAGTTTTTAAACTCATTCTAAGTAAATTATAAAATTCTCTCTATTATATTCATTATAATTGAAAACAGATGTAGGAAAATGTTCTATTTACCATTTTTGAGCACTTATGTACCAGGTGCTATTCTAAGTATAGTAAATTTTTCATAATATCTAATTTTATTTATTTCTCCCAATATTGCATGAGATAGATATTACTGTCTCCATTTTCTTAATGAGAAAAATTTTAAGGATCAGAAACATTAAGAAATTTGTCCAAGACTTATAGCTAGAAAATTATAGAGCTGAGACGTAGACTCAGTTTTATGCTGACTCCAAATTACATACCCTTAAATAATAAATAATAGAAATACGAAATACAAAAATAAAAGTTCCTTTCCCTTTCTGGCTTCATCATTTTACTCTGAGACATCAGGAGAAAGAAGAAACTGTCTTCTATATTAAAACCCCTCACCTCATCATAAATTTGTACACTATTCCAGTTTTATTCCCAAAGTGATGGATGAGTTCAAACAGACAGAAGGTGAGGGATTGGAATATTAATATCTGAGATCTCAAATGATTTTCTCCCTCCTATGACAGTATTGAATGAGCTTAAACTAATGTTAGCATCAAGATCTTCAAAATATCATTCATTGTGGGAAAAGGGAATCAATACTAACATCAAGATCTTCCCTCTTACTTAAAGCTTTAATTCACTTCTATGTACAACTTGTATAACTCCAGACAGCTAATAAATTTCGTTTTACAATATAGCCTATGAATTTTACTTATTCATCCTGTATTGTTCCATCTGTCACTACATTCATGCCTTTGTTCATTCAACAAATATTTATTGAGGACCTATCATGTGCAGGCACTGTTGTAGGCTCTGGGATACATCAGTGAACAAAAAGACAAGACTCCATGACCTAATGGAGTTCATGTTTTGATGAGGGGGGGGCAGACCATCAATAAAATAACGTTAATTTTATAGCATATGAAAATGTTATAAGTACTATGGGAGGAAGTAACTCAGAGAAGACAGAAAAGGAGTTTTGGGAAACAGGCATGAATTTTAAATTGAGTATTCAGATAAAGACTTACTGGAAAAGTGACATTTGAGCAAATACATGAAAGAGGTGAAGAAATGAGCCAGTTGGAAATCTGAAGGAAGAGCATTCCAGGAGGAGGGAACAGCACAGTGGCAAGTATGTTGGAAGTGGATCAGTGAGGAAAAGAGTACTAGAGAGATGGAAAAGCCATCGTAGTTGCAGTGCAAAAGCCACCACACACATAGCGTAGAGATGGCTCTACTTCTCGCTGTGCGTTTGGCTGGGCTTCTAACTTCTTTGACCAATAGAACATGGTGGAAATTATGCTCTGTGACTTCCGAGGCGATGCCACAGAAGGCATGCAAATTCCACCGTTGTCTTGGGGTCCTCACTTTAAAGAAAGCCAACTGCTACATAAGAAATCATAACTACATAACTACCCTGAGGTTGCTATACTGGGGAGACCACATGGAAAGATCTCATAAGTGAGACAGAGATGCTTGATGAGCCCTAGCTGTTCCAGTCTCCAGGTGGTTGTGTTATCCCAGCTAAGGCACCAAACCTGTGAGTGAGGAAGGCTTCAACAGGATGTCAGCCCCAGCCTCCATCTGACTGCAACCACGTGAGAAACTTCAAGCCAAAACAGCCCAGCTGAGCCCACTTGGTTCCCAGGACCTTGAGAGACAATAATAAATGATTAGTGTTTTTTTAAAGCCTCTCTGTTTTGGAATTGTTTGTTACACATGACTATATAACTGAAATCCGTAGCCCTTTTCATATTTTGAGCAAAGATATGATATAATATTATTTGGGTTTTAACAGGATTTCTCTGGCTTTGTTGGGGGGGTGGGGGGCAAGAGAGGATCAAAGAGAGTGTATTAATAATCCGGGCAAAAGCTGTTCGTGGCTTGGACCAGAATGGCAGCAGTGAGGGTGTCGCAAAGATGTGCTTAAGTATAGTTTGAAGGTCCAGGCAACAGCTTTACCTGATAGATTAGATGTGGGGTATAAGACAAAGTGTTGAATAAAGATGTCTCCAAGATTTTTGAGCATTTAGCAGAATGTAGCTCTCATTTTCTGAGCTGTGGGAAGAATATGGGAGGAGCTGCTTTGAAGGTGAAAAATCAGGACCTGGGTGTTGGATTTGTTAAGTTTTACATGTCTAGTCAACATCCAAGTATAGAAGGCAAGGAAGTAGATACATATATGAGCCTAGCATTCCTAGGAGAGGGCCTATCTGGAGATACAAATGTAGGAGTTGCCAGCGTATAGAAAATCCTGAGCCACGAAACAGTGAAAGCACAAAAGGAGAAAAGAAAGAGCAATTTTAAGAGGGCAGGAGGATGAGGTAGGGCCAGCAGAGTGTTCAAGAGAAAAGGGCCAAAGAGGTAGCAGAAAAATTCAGAGAGAGTGGTGTTCAAGGAAGCCAAGTGGAAATAGTGCCGGTACACGAACCAAGACTGGCATTCTTCATGCAACTGAATACCCAGAAAACAGTGTGAAGATTCAAAATCTATTTTGTCTTCATTCATATAACTGTGACAACCCATACTGGCATCTTGAGTCCATTCTATATGCCAGGGCTGGTAAAACTTTAGCAAATGTTCTCAACTGAAGTGCAATTTCAGAAATCGGTGGAGGATTGGCAAGAATTGAGACCATTTTACTAAGGATGATATCAAATTAAAATTAAAAAAGGGAAAGGTTGGGACAGGATGTTTTGGCCTCTCCTTTGCTTGACGAGTGTCTCTTCTGTTTTAAGTGCGGACTTTTCTGCAGGACACCGAGACTGTACCAATCTTTACTGTTCATATTGATAGCTCCAATGATCATTAGTGATACTGTATTTGTTTCATATGCTATATGTGATCATGTATTTAAATATATAAATATAAAAATATAAATTGATGTTAAATATATAAATTAGTCCAACCATCCTATAAAGTGGGCTTTACTTTGCAAGAGGCACAATTAAACTTCACTTTGCTGATTTTTCTCTGCTATATTTCCTTATATGTTTATTTTAATCAAAACACAGATGTCACAGTCCTGTTATTTTCCCCCTTAAGAGTGCTCATGTTAAATATAATGTAAAATCTCAAAAAATAATGCACAATAATACACACATCCATCTAGTTTTATAAGTAAAACGTTGAAATGAGCTCCCCAAGGATTGTATTTGCTATTAAATGTTCCCTTTTCAAATGAACAGATAATTAATATGCCTCGTGGTTAGAATGTAAAACCCACTTCATTATGCAAAGACCTGGGGAATTAAAACCATTCTTTTCTTTTCCAATGTATGAAAGGTAAATTTAAATTTTAAATTCTGTGTTTTACTCCTTACTAAAGATTGATAATATGTACAACACCTGTGAAAGCCAATTATCTAAGAGCAGTTTTAGGTTCACAGCAAAATTGGGATGAAGGTACAGACATTTCTCATATACCTTCTGCCTCCACATGTGCACAGCCTCCTCCATCATCAACATCCCCCACCAGAGAGGTACATTTGTCACAATAATGAACCTACATTGACACATCATCATCACCTAAAATCTATAGCTTACCTTGGGGTTCACTCTTGGAGTTGTACATTCTTTGGGTTTGGACAAGTGTATAATGATGTGTATCCATCATTACAGTATCATACAGAGTATTTTCACTCCCTAAAAATCCTCTGTATTGTGCTAGTTCATATCCTTCAATTTTGAAGGATAATTTCACAAGGTTAAGAATTCTAGGTTGGAGTGTTTTTTTTTTTTTCTTCTCAACACTTTAAATACTCCCCTTCACTCTTTTCTTGCTCGCATAGTTTCTGAGGAGAAGTTGGATGTAATTCCTATCTTTCCCCCTGTGTAGGTGAGGTGTTTCTTCCTCTGGCTTCTTTCAAGATTTTTTCTTTAATTTTGGTTTTCTGCAGTTTGAATATGATACACATAGGTGTAGTTTTTTTTTTGTTTGTTTCTTTTTTTTTTTTTTGTGAGGAAGATCAGCCCTGAGCTAACATCCGTGCTAATCCTCCTCACTTTGCTGAGGAAGACCAGCTCTGAGCTAACATCCATTGCCAATCCTCCTCCTTTTTTTCCCCAAAGCCCCAGTAGATAGTTGTATGTCATAGCTGCACATCCTTCTAGTTGCTGTATGTGGGACGCGGCCTCAGCATGGCCGGAGAAGCAGTGTGTCAGTGCGCGCCCGGGATCCGAACCCAGGCCGCCAGAAGCAGAGCGCATGCCCTTAACTGCTAAGCCACGGGGCCGGCCCGGTTTTTTTTTGACATTTATTCTGCTTCATGTTCTTTGAGCTTTCTGGATTTGTGGTTTGGTGTCTGACATTAATTTGGGGAAATTCTTAGTTATTATTACCTCACATATTTCTTTTGTTTCTTTCTCTCTTTCTTCTCCTTCTGGTTACACACATTCATTACACATATGCTAAAGTTTTGGTAGTAGCCCCACATTTCGTGGACATTCTTTTCTTTTTTCTTTTTTCTCTTTGTCTTTCAGCTTTGGTAGTTTCTAATGGGATATCCTTAAGCTCAGAGATTCTTTCCTCAGCCACGTCCAATCTACTAATGAGCCCATCAAAGGCATTTTCATTTCTGTTACAGTGTTTTGACCTCTAGTATTTCCTTTTGGTTCTTTATTAGGATTTCCATCTCTCTACATACATTATCCATCTGTTCTTGCATAATGTCTACTTTGTTCTTTAGATCTTTTAGCATATAATTGTCATAATTGTTTTAAATCCTCAGTCTGGTAATTCAACATCCATGACGTATCTGAGTCTGGTTCTGATGCCTGCTCTGTCTCTTCAAGTTGTTGTCTCTGCCTTTCGGTGTCCCTTGTAATTTTTTCTTGGTAGCTGGCCATGATGTACCAGGTAAAAGGAACTGCTGTAAATATGCCTAGTAATGTGGTGGTGAGGTGTGGCGGGACGGGAACTGTTCTATATTGCTATGATTCAATCTCAGTCTTTTGTTGATCCTGTGCCCCTGGACTGTGAACATCTCATGTGCTTCTCAGTTGCTGTCCTCGCCACATCCCCCATGTGGTACAGGATGGCTAGAGTGGCCTGGAGTCAGGTATTTCCTTTCTTCCATGTACAAGGCTAGAGGAGGTTGGAGTTGAGTACTTCCCTTCCTCCATATACAAGGCTGGAGTGGCTGAAGTTGGGTATTTTCCTTCCCCGAGATTGGTTAGGCTCTGAAAAAATCCCAATAGTTGAAGCTCTGATAAAATAGTTTCTCTTGAGAGCTGACTATGTTAAGAAGAAAAGAATGCTCTGGAGAATTTTAAAATGTTCAAAAATTTTTCGTTTTCCTCTCCCTCTGCCAGAAGCATGAGGGGATTTTTTTCTATTTACTGTGAGAATCTAGTCAAGATCTTATAAATAAAACTCACAAATGTGTGGGGGCCCTTCATTGACTGGGTACCCTGGAGTTTTTAACTCTGAGAGTTGTCCACACTGAGCCTCCAGCAATTCATCAGTTACAGGTTAGGTTTTCCTACCCTGGCACTGGTTCCTGCGGAGATTTCTGCTTATGGGTTTCTTTTCAGGTAAGGTGTGTTCTCTGCATTTACGTGGCGCCTCATCAGTTTGGGGGGCAGTAGTTTGCCTGTGCCCTCTCCTCTCTTATGGATCTAAGAACAGTTGTTGATTTTTCAGTTTGTTCAGCTTTTTACTTGTTGTTAGGGTGGAGTGACAAATTCCAAGCTCCTTACATGCCAGACCAGAAAAAAGGAGTCTTCTAATTATTCTTTTAATAAGGATTCACATTATTTCCATAAAATTCAAACAGATTTTTATGTTTATAGGTCATTTATATATCTTATATGAAATGCACGTTTATATACTTGGCCCACATTTCTACAACGTTTCATTTTCTTATTGATTTGTAGGAGCTCTTCTATACAGGATAGTAATCTTTTATTTTTCACATATGTTGCAGATATTTTCCTTCAGACTACTGTCCTTCAGGTTCAAACATTAGTGTGTTTTAACATTGATTATGCTCTCTTTCTGCGTACGGTAAATATAGTAGTATATTACATATGGTAGTACAGAGTGAATACGGTAGTAAAATATTTCACTTTTTTTCCTTTAGATTAGAACATTAGGAAGACCTTCTTAACTCAATTCTACATTTTCTTACAATGATACACACACAGACACTCAGATGTGAGTATGTGTATATATTTATGTATGTGTGTGTATGTGTGTTCTATATTCCATATTTGGAACTGATTTGTGTGTAAGTGGTAGTATGAACCGGAGACTCTTCTTTTATTGAAGAGCATAGTTAGCTATTTCAACACTATTGAACACTTATTGAACAATCTATCTTTTCCCTCACTCATTTGAAATGTCTTCTTTATCACAAGCACATCCCTCTTTGAGAAGTTTCTCAAGCATGTGATACTTACTCACACCCCTTGCCTTTGCTTATTCTCTCCCATTCACATCTAATGCCCATCTTTCCTTTTCATATGTGGCATGTACTCCTACTCATTCCTTAAATCTTCAGTTCAAGTGTCAAGAGTTGTGCTTTCACTCTTCTTGTTATGATACCTCATACTGAATAACATTCAATTGTTATACTCTCCTATTATGTTATTTATTCCTACGTGGCAGAGTCTATGTCTTTCATTCCACACTTACATGAATATTCAGTAAACTCCGTGAACCAAAACCAAACCCTACCCTCAAGGAGCTTATAGTCTAGGTTTAGTTTTTTCTGCTCAGATCCCTATGAAGAGCATGGCACACAAAATGCTCTCAGTGAATGTCTGTTGCCTGTTTATAGTTCTATCACCCTGTGCAGACCAGACAGTAGGTTCAAATGTAGGAATCCCACTTTTACAGATATATAGAAACACTGACTGACAAGAATCATGAAATTACTAAAAATTATTTTGCATCTAGGGCTGTTGAAAGAAATGGTTATGTTTAGCATGGAAAATATAAAGCTAAGTGGGAGGGAAGCAGAGATGACAATCAACGTCAAATATCTGAAGTACCTATGAAAGTAGATTTACATTTTTTTCTATGTGGCCCCAGGGGTCATAGAAGAAAGATCTAAGGATATAAATTTCAAATCAATGTAAAGGTGCTTTACCTAACACCAAATGTTATTAGAATGGAATGGGCTGTCTTAGGAAATATTTAGCACCTACTTTTGGAGCCATTCAAGTAATCTGGTAAACCACTCAGTGAAGACACTCTCAAATGAATTTAAGCCTTGAATGGGAATATGGTCTCCAGCAGTGGTTCTTAGTATTTTTATGTTAAAGAGCAAATTTTCCACTATTAGGATTATTGTCAGGGATGGAAGGACTTAAAATTGTACTAACTGTATTGTTGGTAAATAATAGTGGAATCCCCACCAGACAATAACACAGTGTTTGAAAAGCATCCAGTTATCACTGTCCTTATTTCTTGACCCATCATCATCGGGTTGCTGTTTGAGTAGAACTACGTGTTTCCTTGAGTGCACTCTCTTAATTATTCACAGTTTGGATAAATGAAACATTTTCAGAACCATCTGGAAATTTTACTGTACTTATTACTTGCAACACAAGTTAGTCCAATAACTATTTGACAATATTCTCAATGTTCTGAGTAACAGGCATTCCTGGTAACAACATATCTTTGTTTGGGGCAAAAAATACAATATCCACATTAGTCAAAATTTGGAACATCAGGTGTATTACTACTCAGGTAGTAATGTCACTTTGGTTGTAACATCTGACCTTTGACCTCAACATGTTTTCAATTGTACAACTAATTAACTAATTAACATATAGTAAAAGAGATACTGCTTCACATAGCAGCTTTGTATTTTATATTTAAACTCTAATGAAGTTTTAATTTATTGCTGGAAAATTAAAACATCCCTAATAGTTCTTAAGTAGGATGATGTTAGACATATTTAGAACTATTTTGGGTTAATATTTAGAACTAGATTAGCAAAACAGAATACCATCTGTGTTGGCAGGACGTCTGATATGCTTCTGGGTAAACTTGATCCATATAATCTGGAAAATTCACATAAGTTCTTTGTATGAACTAAATATATGTTGCTTTTTTATGTTGCTTTTTTCTGAAAGGATGAAGATGAAGATAAAAAACAGGTGCATGTGTTGCTCAAAAAGCACAAAAACTAATAGTGATCATTTTTTACATCTCATTACATCATGAACATATTGAGATTTCCCCTTTACTACAAATAATCTATTTCAATATGTACTTGTTTTTTGAAATATATGTTTTTAAATATATACACATAACAAATATTTATAAGTTCGAGTAGATAGTTTAATGTTATAACTCAATAAAATGGGGGTTGCCCTGGAGTGTGGCAAAATCAGAGTTAGCAATTATTATTTTAAAGTTTATGTATTTCAATCATATAGTCTGATAGAATGTGAGCATACTGTTTTTCCATAGGAAATAGAAAAACGCTTATGACTTTATCTTAGGCGAGTCTTCCAACCTCGAAGGGCAGCATAAATCTGAGCTGCTGATTTTGCCCGTTAAGTCTTTGTCCTCTTTGTAGAGAAAATCAAATGGATATCAGTTGATGCCAGTGCACATCACAGACATGTTGTGGTTCATCCCTTTGAAAGTCTTATATTAATTTAATACTTCATTAGTTGGAAATTCTTTCCCTTGCTTCCAGTTACCACCTTCCCAGTTTAAATCCAGAAGATAACAGCAACAACAGCATCTTTGCCAACTACTTCACATTTGGAGAATTGAACACTGTAACTCAGCTTGGGGGAAGGTTATAGCATTGGCACTGATTCATCTTCTGAGCCTTTTGTTGAGGGTAGTTACTAGTAATTGGACTACTTCTAAGTGCAAAATCAGTGGGTGAACATCCCCCTCTGATGGAAAAAAACTGGAGTTTGCTGGCTGGCTAGCAAATGCAAAATTAGGCAATTTTTCTGGGAGCTAAATATATACGGTTAAGTGTGTAGTGTGTGTGACTGTTATACAGCTACAGAAAGATCCACATGCCAGCTTATTTGTTTATGGTGTTTTGGAAAATGGAACCCTTTAGAGAGAGAGAAAGAAAAGCACAGACTTTCAACTGCATTGATTTTAATTAAGCTAACGATAGACTGGCAAGCACTGCAAAATTCATGAACCTGATGAGACAAAAGAGATTACACGATAGGTACAGGGACCAATGGCTAGTCCTTAATTACCTGAAACTGACAAGACAATGACCTGTCAAGTTAATGGAAATTATTTTCCATAAAGCCTGGATGGTATGGCAGAGCAATATTAAGCATTAGAGGAAAAAGAAGCCTGGACTAAAAAGAAGTTCCTTGTCATTAAGAATGAGTATGTGTGAAAAGATAGAGACATGAGAAATGCTGATGATACGTTAAGTGAAAAAAAAGAAAATAGTCCAGTCAGTGTGCTTCCATCTTGTGAAATTTAAATACACCAAACCATTTTGACCTGTCCCACTAATACAAAATATATGTGCATTCACTTATCTTTTATTTTATTTTTTCAATTAGTCATTAGAAGACCCCATCTGCCCTGCTAGGAAAGACTCTAGTAGTGCCTCTCTGTTCTTCTGTCAAATGCAGAGAGACCTTGAGTCTGAACAGTGCACCAATGCCATTGCTTTTCAATGTCACACAGTGTTACTGTCAGAGGCTGGTTGTCAAAACTTCACTCTTGTCTACTGCTACTGGGATACACTTGCTGGTTGAAGCCCAGCCAGAGTGGTGCCCAAGAGGCATCAGGGATACAGTCCATTTTAGATCACACTCCTATGTTCTCTCCTTATTCCACACACACAATGATGGAGCTAGTAAGACTGGGTTTGGAGGAGTTTCCACAAGAGAACTCTACTAGCCCAGCCACCACAAATTCCTGTTCTTCTGAGCTGAGCCCAAGTCACTGGGCTAAATCATCCTGAATTACGTTAATATGTATCCCTAATTTCACAGCCAGGGAGTAGTGATTGGCGTTTTAGTCCATTTTCTCTTCTGTCTCCGATAGCCTGGGTTTCTCCTCATATTGACCACTTTTTGCTTTCCAATCAGTTATGTCTAATTTCAGCATAATGAAACACCAGCAGTCTTAAATTCACATATCAAAGGGGGCAAAATTTAGCATTCAAGTTTAAATTATAGAAGACTGCCAATTCTTATGTTGTATCTCATATATGTCAAATAATTTCGTTACTCAGTTTTAATAAAGAAACTTCTAACTCTAATATGGGAGCCTTGAAAACATACAAAGTAGACAATTAGTAATAAGAAAAATTGTCAGTGCGGGAGCCCACAGATTCATAAATGAAAGTCACAGTTTAATAAATTTCCATGCTTGTCTCTCTATTTCTCCAGCTCTTCAAAAGTTAGTAGCGGAGTACCTCTGCATGGACTCCCAAGCAAGCTTCCCTTAAAATGTCTGGCGTAGCTGATTGTACCAAGTTATGATCCGTCGACACCAATGATACATGCAGCTCAGCTCAGGGAGGTGAGAATTGAGATAATTGGATAATACTCTGCAAAATACTTTTCTCTGAAATGTTTCTAGGCATTTGAAGACCAAAAATGTCTTTGGTTTCAATTATCCAGAAAATTGCTCTCTTTACATGCTCAAATTAGCATTATTTTGCTCATCGCAGAATTCCCTCACAAACTAAATGTAGTAAAAAGCAAACAGAATGTCACATTTAAATAAACTCTCAATTTGATTTCAGTACGTGAGTCCCCAGGGCAATGATCCTGAGAGTTTAGGTGCCTTTGTGCTTCTATTTTTTTCTTTCTTTAACTAACACTGAACATTGTGGACATTCAGCAGCAGAGATACATGGGAGATAAAGAAGAGGTAATTGATAAAATGAATTATAATGTTAATTCCACATGAAATTTCTTACTGCAACAGGTACAGTCACACCTACTTACATAAAGCAGTTTATTATTTGACTCTTGGCTCCACAGACCAAATAATGCACACAAGAAATTAGAGCACATTTGCTTAAATATATCATGGAGATTCATTATAATTTTAGACCCCTCCAGCTAAAGAGGTAAAATTGGACTTTCCAGTAAATAAATAAACAAATTTTTAAAAGCTGTCTGTACCATCTCGGCAGTAAACATCCTGAAGTCCACCTTTCCATTTTTAAAAAGTCACCTAGCTTACGTTTGATAAATGTAAGCAAACTTTTTTATGCTGAGACTTTAAATGCTTTGGGAAATGCTTTTATTTCATTTCATTTTGTCTGATGTTGTTCATATCTTTCATGTTTTGCTTATCTTTTGGAAGTGTCTGTCCAACTAGAGCTCTGTCAAGAAGATATTTTGCAAGGGCGTCTTCTGCTCCCAGGTATAAGAATGAGTCAAACACTACTTTATTTTTACCCTTCAGGAAAAACCTTCTGTGAAAATCCTGATTGCATTTCCTTTTATGAGACTTCCTCTCATATTTATTGGAGACCCAATAAATTTGACCCAAACCAACTGAAAGGTTTGGGTCAAATCAGCCACATGTACTCTGTAGTTTATCAGCAGAAGGATTCTTTGAAAGATTAAATTGCACAGGGCTGGCTTCTAAAGTGCAATGGAAAAAAAAAAAAGCCACATAGTCAAAATGCTAAAGCTGTTATTTTCTTAGGAAATGTTGTAAAATTTTAGCAAATTAAATATATTACATTTAAACCCATTTGTACTTGAGACTGGATTGTTTATAGATGCTTGAAAGAAGCATTATTTGTGTGTAGAGATAAGCAAATGGAAGAATCATAATTACCCATAACTGTGTTGTGTTTCCTAGAATTTTAAAGTAGTCAAAAAATATCAGTGAAATCAAGCATGGAGAAAATATTGCATTATTAATAGTATATTTAAAAGTAAATAGGATCTTGAATGTCTTTATAAATCATTTTTAGTCAACATAATCCTTCAAGCCTCAATTCACTGTATTTTAAAATGCACATTCATTATCTCTGTACGTGATTTTCCCCATCTCTCATTTTTCTTCTCTACATTTCTGTTTGGGGAAGAATGTAGAATTTAGAAGGAATCTCTCAGAAATACATATCTCTTCTTCCTTAGACAGAGTCACATTTTATGGTTAGATGATGATTTGCAAACTCTAATTTCTCTCCCATTAGGCTGTCTGACTTCAATTACTTCTAATCTCAGTGGTTAAGAGAGCCCTACACAATCTTCCTCCACCTCCCAACACCAAAAATTTTCAGTTTCATCTTCTAGTGCTCCCTTTTACACCTCATATCACTCAGAAAGTCCTTGATTCTACTTGAAGTTTTCTGAATAGGTCGACGACCTCTCAGGCCTCAACGCCTTCTCCTTAGTTCAGGTTCTTAGCACCAGCACCACCCCGCTGATTTAGGTTATTTCAGTAGCGTCCTATCTCTTCTCCATGTTCTTATTTCATCTCTCTCCCAACCATAATAACAACAGCTGCTTTTAATTTACATATATTATGTGCCAGCCCCTGTGCTAAGACTTTTTACACTATTGCATTTAAACCTTACAGCAAGCAACCATGGGCATAGATGTTATCATCCCACTTTTCACACGACCAAACTGAAGATTGCTTAGGTTTTACAGTTTTAAATGAAGGCTGCTGTTTGGAACCAGTTCTGCCTCACTCTAAAGCATGAGCTCTTGAACATTACTATATGCCCCCTCCCTCTGCATTGTTGCCACAGTAACCTTTTTTTAAATCATGGTGCTGAACATATTCCATTATTCTGAGCAAAACTCTATAGCAGATCCCAATATGTGTAGGTTTAAGTACAAATCCCGCAGCATGATATCAAAGTCCTTAATTATCTGATTCTCTCCCACCTTTTTAGCCTATTCTATTTTCAACCACTTTCCCAGGTGCACCTTATATTTCAGGTTAACCAGGAATATGTCATCTGCTCACAGTTCCCACCTAGAACATGACTCTGTGTCTCTGCCCATGTTAGCCTCAGTGCCTAGAAACCACTTAACTTCACAATTGCCTTCTTATCCTACACCCTCAGCTCTGAAGACTTTTCCAACTTCCAAGGATAGCTGGTTCTTCCCTCCTCTGGGCCCCTTCACCCCTGTACTATCCAATGAACTCCTCAAGGGAAGAGTCTCTGCGTTTCTTCTTTTTATATTCTCTGGGATCTAGCATTATGCCTTGCTCAAATGGGGATTAAACATATATTTTTAAAAAATGAATGTCAGTAAACTTATTTTCTACAGGAATTTTTGAGCATTGGTTCTCTGAATAGCCTTGCTCTCTTTTTCCATTTTAGAGAGGTAGGTACAGTTTTCCAAAATGATCCTGTTTGACCGACATAACTAGTTCAGTTAGTCAAAGCATTTGGACTGGCTTAAGACGTACTTTTGCCCATGCAGAAAGCTTGGGGCACATCTTCCTTGATGGAACTAGCCGAGAGCTAACTACCAGGCTATTGAATCCTCTGTTTCAAAGCCACCTTTTGATGTATTACCAAGATTACTTTTCTCAGTTACACTTGATTCTTTTTGTGTACATTTCCTGCCCTTGGCCATGTTTAAAATTGAATTGCTTATGTGTCTTCCCTTGACTTCTCTTTTAAAGCTATTATCATTTAGTTCATTTTTTCTTAGACCCTTATTTGAAAATTTCTGGCTGTAACACTGTCTTAGAATTTCTCTTTCTGTTCCGCATTTATGCTTAAGCTCAGTGTTGCATTAATAAGGCTGGGCAAAGTTTCAACAGCATTTAATCTTACATTTTTAATTATTCTTCACATTTTACTGTCTTGGCACATTTACTGTAATAAAGAGAAATCATTAATTCACTTAGAAATATGTGTGTGAAAACGATAGGTTTCCTTTTTGATTAATTTCCATATTCATCACTACTTTGCTGTTAATTTACTATGCATTCAAGAGAATGAGGGTGAAGAACACCATGTTTTTCCCTTTGTTCAAAAAGAACTGTCTTAGAAATCAAGTGGGGCTGAAAATTTATTTGCCTTTTGGCTGTCAAAAAAGAGGAGAATACTTCTTTTTTGAAGATGTTTTCTGGTCTTATCCTCATGTTTCTTCTCCACCCAAATACATCACATCCTTCTCTACAAAACTTGAAAAAAATACCATAAGCTGAGCGGCTTATAAACAACAGAAATTTATTTCTCACAGTTCAGGAGGCTGAGAAGTGCAAGATCAAGGCAACAGAGGATTCAGTGTCTGGTGAGAGAGAAACTGCTTCCTGGCTTGTAGATGGCATCTCCTTACTGTGTCCTCACATGGCCGAGGGGCAGAGGGAGCTTTCCGGGGTCTCTTTTATAAGGACACAAATCGCATTCATGAATACTCCACCCTCATGACCTAATCACCTCCCAAAGGCCCCAACTCTTAATACCATCACATTAGGGATTAGGTTTCAACATATGAGTTTTAGAGGGACACAAACATTCAGTCTATAGCCTTGCCATAGCCACTATCATATCAATTTCTAAAATAGGTTCTTGTCCCTTATGAAAAGGAAAGAAATCTGATTTTCCCTTGGATTAAGGAAGACAATCCTCTAAAATAATTGTTTACAAAGTCAGCTTCAACATTTTTTGAATGATGCCTTCGTCAGAGAACAAGAATCATACTTGGCTATGGAGGTCAAATATCTCATTCAGTGTGAGCAGCAGGTGATGGAGACCTGGAATAAAGGGAAGGTCTCTACTCGTGTTTGACATTTTCTCTTCTGTGCATGGAGTTAATTGATAGTAAAGTGATAGTGAATACTAAAATTAATGAAAAGGAATCTATTGTTTTTATACAGCTGATAGAAATAGTCACGCTGGGAACATACCAAAATTACAGTTGTGAAATGACAGCCAAAGTGTAAAACAAATAATAGCTAAAACTTATAGATCACTGTGCATGACACACGCTATTCTAAGCCCTTTTTATAAATCAATAAATAGTCTTCAAGACAGTTCATTGAGGGTTTCTACTATTCACATTTTACAGAGGAGAAAATTGAGGTCCACATAAGTTAAATAAATTCCCCCCAGTTTATTTTTAATAAGTGGAGGGACCTGAGATTTGAACCCAGGCAAGCTGGCTCTAGATCCCACATTATTAAACTCAACAGAGGGGCCGGTCTGCTGGTGCAAGCGGTTAATTGCACGTGCTCCGCTGCGGCCGCCCGGGGTTCACCGGTTCGGATCCCAGGTGCGCACCGACGCACCGCTTGTCAAGCCATGCTGTGGCGGCATCCCATATAAAGTGGAGGAAGCTGGGCATGGATGTTAGCCCAGGGACAGTCTTCCTCAGCAAAAAGAGGAGGATTGGCAGATGTTAGCTCAGGGTCGATCTTCCTCACACACAGAAAAATAAAATAAAATAAACTCAATTCTGCTAGATACTAAATAAAATAAAACTTGAGCAGTCCGTGAAGTTTCTCTGGCTCCAGGCTTTACTTTGAAAGGACCGTTTCTATGTCTGCCCATCCTACACAGGAGTAGGGGATGGAAGATCGTAATGATTTTGAAGGTGGCGTTTGTTTTGGACTTCTCTTGGGTCTGAATTCCGATTTTGCCTTTTACCAGAGTTATGACAAGTTACCATAAATGGTCACGCATCCATTTGCTCATCTCTAATTACGCATAAGAATATTGGACTCAAAGGATTTGGGGTGAGGATGAATAAGAGGTGATGTGTATATCTTAGCTTAGCACAGGACCCAGAATATCCACAGCCCTCAATAAGTGATTGTTAACTTAAAGCATCCTTTATAGTAACCCCTAGTGGAAGAGGAGAATAAAAACATACTTCAGTGTTGCAGAGAACATAACCCCAAACTCAAATCCCAAACAAAATTTTTCTTGTTTTATTATAGATTCATACAAACTTTGCATTCTACTTTATGTTATATATTTTTATGTTAAAAACATGATGTTTAGAACTACTTCTTACCAGGAACTTATTTTTCAGGTGTGCTACTTATCTCTTCGGCTAATGGTCAAGATTGTATAGCAGTGAATCTATATCCATTTTGAAAAATTGCGTTGTAGCATAAAGCCACACGCAATGGAATTGTACTGATTTGCTCATAAATAGATGTAATAAAGAGTTTTAAGACAGCAAAGACTTTAGAAGCGTTTATTAAGCTTTTTCTGTGTAGTGGGCACAGATGGTGTTACACACGAATCGCCTTTACTTCTTGAAGTGTTGCATGATAATAACCCACAGCAGCTTGACTGGCAGGCTTTCTCCCGCTGTGTTCCCCACAACAATATGCTCTGGGGCAGCGACTCACTGGCGTGGCTTCGCCTCTAGGTGGTGCTAACGCGGTGCTTAGCTTTCCTTCCTTGCCCCTGTGATTAGACTCCTGCTCTTAGTTCCTTCATTCTCAGTTTCCTAAGAGCAACTCCCCTCCCCACTCTACTCCCTTAAAAATCTCTTTAACCAGAATCCTCAAATCATGGTCTTCTTTCAGGGAAGCCAGCCTAAGCCATAGAGACGAAATATTCAAACAGAATGTTGTAAACTCTATAAGAAAGGAGAAACACTTAGAGTTGAAACATTTTAAGGCAGAATGATTTAAAAGCTCAGATTTTTTTTTTTGAGTATTATCTATCTCAGTGTTTCAAAATGCAGTAACATACTACTAGTGGTGTATGAAATGGTTTTAAGTGACAGATTTTTCTCTTTTGATTACTATGGTTTGATGTTTATGTTAATACTAGTTAGAAAAAATGTACATACACCTAGCATGTCAAATATATGATTTCATATTTATGATTGCTTAGGAGAAAGAAGAGTTGGAGGTTATATTTAAATTTGATTTTAAAAACATTTATTACAGGTACTAGTAAGATATGATAAATATATTAAAGGTATAAATTGATGGATAAAGTTTTAGGAAACACCTCTGGTCCTTTAAGTTCTTCTTGTCTATAGCCATCTATCTCCTAAAGAACTAGAATCTCTTTTTGAGTCTTGAGTAAGTGAAGCCAACTGGGGGGGATGGTGAGAATTTGAGTTGCCACATGGCAGTGCTATCCAGCCATGGTGGCATCCAGCAAATGATTGTAGTAAATTTCAAGTGATGGCCCCCCCAGGGGTTGCAGAGTGCCGTACCCCTTTTCCCAGCTGGGTTATTCCATCACCAGCCTCTGAAGCGTTTTGGTTATTGCCTGTTTTTTAAGAGGTTTCTTCTGCCTGCTGTCACTGAGTCTGAAAACTTCTAGTCTGTCCCCTCAGCTCTACATAGGAGAGCCAGAGCTGGCTTCTGCATCTTGAAACCATGAATCCTAACTGTTGTAACCCAAACTCCTATTTTAGAGAAGGCACACTTTGGTCTGTCTATTTTATAAAGTTATACATATTGTTTTAGTTCCGTTCTGGTAAAACTTCCCCGCATATCACATACACATTAAAAACCTGAGAATGTTCCAAGTGGATCTACAGCTGATGCCTACAATCCTATTACTGGAAGTTTTGAATTTAAGACTCTATTCCTCGACATACCAAATTCTGAGGTGTGGTAATATACTTTTGATAAAATCTGTAAACATCACACAGAAGGTAAAAAAATGTATAAAGGGTTGGAATGATAAGTGGTTTCAATATAGAAGCCAAGGATAAGTGTAGAAATCTTATAAATGTCACGTGTTGCAAGATTGGCAAAGGCAGGGTGGCCTAATTTTGTCATGGGAACTTGCCTCATAGAGTTATTTGGAATGAGTTATGGTGTACTCTACATTCCCCATAATACAAGTGTGTATTTTCCCATTCCCTCTTTTTAGACACGATTCATTAGGGAGAAAAAAAAAAAATTCCTGCATCAGATTGCAGGGCTAAGATATGATCTTTAATCATTATGTCAGGTGCACTAGCTAAGGCCACATGATGTTTTTGAATCCAGTGAATTTCTGTACAGAATTGTTATGTATGTGCATTTGTAAGTTTTGTGGAAAAGGGTCTATAAATGAGAGTAGGTGTTAAAGATTTTCCTGATCCCCAAAAGGTCAGGAACTACTGGAAAGTGCGGAAAACTTGTAAAACAGAAGATCTAGAGAAAGTGAGAATAATTACATTGTTCCCTGTAAAATATATAATCTTAAAAATAAAGTAGATTTTAGGTTAATCATCACATTTATATTGAGAATTCTGACCTTTTTTAACCTCACCAAACTTTCTCTTAACCAAAACCAGTGTCTTACAAGCACATCTCTTAAACACAGCTTTTGTCCAATATCTTCTAAACCATGATTATGTTTTTTTAAATTTTTATTGTGATAAAATATATATAACATAAAATTCACTGTTTTAGTCCTGTTAAGTGTATAGTTTAGTGGCATTAAGCACATTCGCATTGTTGTCGCATCTCCACTAACCATCTCTAGAACTTTTTCATTATCCCAGACTGAAACTCTGTACTCATTCAACAATAGCTCCTCATTCCTCTCTACCCCGCAGCCCTGTTAATGTCTATTCTACTTTCTGTCTGTATGAATTTGACTATTCTAGCTACCTCATATGAGTGGAATCATACGGAAACGGTCCTTTTGTGTCTGGCTAAACCACATTATTTAAATTATATTATATTCAATAGGGTCCATGATAACAAGGATTGTTCTTAATTGCTATTTGGTTTTAGCACCTAGATACATAATGGTTTTCAAAAATGTACGTATGTAGAAAAGACCATCCACATAATTTAGCTCATAATTTTTTAGTACACTCACATTGTCTCTTGTGATTTTTCAGAATATAAAAGCAGTATGACACAGAGGTCGAGAACAGTTTTTGGATTCAGACAGACTTGAGTTCTAGTCCCAACAATACCACTAACTAGTTGTGTGGCTTTGCTCATGTGTCTCATTCTTTCTAAGTTTCGGTTACCTCATATTGAAGATGAAGAACATAATGGATCTATTCAGAAGTTGGTAGGAGAATTAAGTGAGGTAATGCCTCCATCTATTCAATAGATATTTATTAAGCACTTATTATAAGCCAGACAATACTCTAGGTACGAGGGGGGCTGTGCCAAATAGTACAGAAAAAGCACATGCCTTCAGGGAGTTTACAATGCCTGGTACACAGTAAATGCTTAATAAATGTCAGTTGCAATTATTACTATTCTCAGTAGTTGATCCCTAGTTTGAAAAAAATAAACCTGCTTTATCATATCCACCCATATGTTTAAAAATTTCAAGCATTTTATCCAGTCCTTAAATATAGTATGCAAGTCAGAATGTTAAAAATTATGTAAATGTTGATGATTGCCTTTTTAACCAGACAAGAACTTTCTACAATAGCAAATATTGTTGAGTGACAATATTGAATAATAAGATGGTAGAAGAGCGTCAGGGTGAGTCCCTTTATTGAGAGGTTCTGAAAAAACATAATTCTAAAGCATTTGAGTGACCCAGAGAAGCTGCCTTCCACTTAGAAGTGCTGGAAATTCTTTGACAAATTGGTTTATATTTGAGAACTTGAATGAGTCTAAGATGGCCCTCATCTTCTAGAGAAGGATAAATGTGGAGTAAGACCGCTATTATTTCTTTAGGTCTTACGGAGATTTCTTTCTTGCAAGAGGATGTGAGTTTTCTATAATAACATCATACGTTGTGTTGGATCACTAGGTAGTTATGGGATAATCTAGGGCTGAGGGAGAGCTTTTTATGACAAGCTTTATAATAGACTTTCAGTGTTTTTCAGGAAGAAAATCCCACTGAGGATAGAAAGTTTATATTTTTCTTTGACTCTAACACATCACAATAAAGATGATATTCTTGCTGATATTTGAGATTCATGTTTTCTGCAGGAAAATTTCAAGTGTTTTGTTCTATATGACTCTGGCACTGTCTATGAATGCTAAGGCAAGGTGGGCAATAGCATTCAGCTAATATTTACACAAATTTGAATGAAACTTTAAGCCTATAAGCCAGAAAGTAAACTGCTAATTATTGCCCAATATTTTGTTGTTGTTTTTTTTTTTCCCCAGAGTGTCTCCCATTTTACATGATTTTGGCACTATTTAGAAGATGATTCTACTCTATATTTTCTTCTCTTTTCATTTGAATTAAAAACATTTTTAGGCTAACTATGGATTATGTAAAATCCCCAAATCTAATTCTTTACTTTGTGAAGCAAATATTGTTTGCTCTTTGCCATCTATAATTTATTCTTCTGTGCTGGTTAATTTTATGCCAACTTGACCGGGCCATGGTACCCAGATGTTTGGTCAAACACCAGTCAGGATGTTACTGTGAAGGTATTTTTCAGATGACATTGACATTTAAATTTGTAGACTTTGAGTAAAGCAGATTACTTTCCATAACGTAGGTGGGCCTCATTCAATCAGAAAAAACACAGACCTCCCCAGAGGAAGAGGGAATTCGACCAGAGCGTCAGGGTGAGTCCCTTTATTGAGATGTTCTGAAAAAACATAATTCTAAAGCATTTGAGTGACCCAGAGAAGCTGCCTTCCACTTAGAAGTGCTGGAAATTCTTTGACAAATTGATTTATATTTGAGAACTTGAATGAGTCGAAGGTGACCCTCAATCTTCTAGAAAAGGATTAATGTGGAATAAGACCGCTATTATTTCTTTAGATCTTACTGAGATTTCTTTCTTGCAAGAGGATGTTTTGGACTTGAGCTGCAACATTAACTCTTCTCTAGGTTTCCAACTGCAAGCCTTCCCTGCAGATTTTGGACTTGTCAGCCTCCACAATCATATGAGTCAATTCCTTAAAATAAATTTGTTTCTCTTTTATATATACATATATCTTATTGCTTCTGTTTTGCTAGAGAACTCTGACTAATACACCTTTTAGGCATGAATCATTCTTGAAATAGAAATTTCTACCTAGGCATTCACCTTGGACAATCAACTAGCATGTGTTTTTGCCAGATTTGTATTGGACACAGTTCAGGTATATTTGGAAACTTGGCCTTGAAAAAAAGAATGTCAGAGAGATTAAAAAATAGAGATGTATTATGTATAATAATTCTACACTAATGTTTATGATTTTACTTATGTGTATATTAATATTTCCTCCTCCCCATCCGCATCATTTCCCTATAGCTGACATTTGATAACATAATAAAATGTAGTCTTTAATATTGATTTGTATTTTTTTGCAGTCAGATGAAAACAGACACTCTTTCAGTCTAATAAGGACAAATGCCAGCAAGAAGTTAATCTCAATATTAAAATTCCAATTAACTTCTAGAATCTTCAACATGAGGAGAGCTAAGGGGTTACAAAGAAATGAAAGATTTTCTGGGAGAAGAGAGATTATGAGGGCATAAAATAGCTTGTCTCACAAAAAAATTTGTTTTCTTGGCCCATGGAGATAGTCATGTGAAGGGAGGATGCATATAAACTGAATAAGCTAAAGAAACCATACTGGATTTCTACCATTCTGGAGACGAAGTTTGCTTTAGAGTATTAGGATTGAATCTGAAGTAAAGAAGTGAAGTAATGATTGCCTCCTGGATTCCAGTTAGTCGTGGCCGACTAATAACAAGGCCATTTAGTTTTAGACTATATCACTTATCCCTTTCATGACAAGTGATGCCCAGTTGGAATCATGCAGCCCAAAATAAATGCTGGATACTAAAGAGACAATGGTGAAGAAATCAGTCTTGGCTTTCAAGGTCTTTAGAAGCTTATGTCATCCTCCTATGTATTGCTTCCTTGGCATCCATCCCCCTTTTTGGAGTATTAGCTCATTGCAGTCTAGGAACAATGGATTAAATGTATTGATACACTTCACAGTGTCAAACACAACAAACATACACATGCGCATAGAGCTGTATCAATTTGCTATTACCACAAAATGCTGCATAGCAAATCACCTCAAACTCGTTAGCTTAAAGCAGTAATCATTTATTATTTCTCATGCATCTCTTACTTGCCTGTGGGTTGGCTGGTCTGTAGGGCTTGGCTTGGTAGCTCTGCTGATCTATGCTGGACTTGGCTGGGTGGTTTTGCTCTCATTTGTCAGTTTCTCTTACTCCCGGAGGGATATGTTGGCATATTCTCATCACAGAAGCAAAGGAACATGAAGACAAGCCCAATCACACAGGCATTTTAAGCTTCTACTGTGTCACATCTACCCAATGTCAAAGCAAGTCACAAAGCTATAGCCAGGATCCAGGGGTAGGAAGGATGTCGCAAAGTTATAGGACAAGGTTTGGACATATAATTCCATTACTGGGGGAGAGAGAGTGAAGAGTTGAAGGAATCTATAACAAATACACTTAAAGAATTCTAAGTTCATGCATGTTTCTCCAAACTATATATGTGTTTATGGATTCTTAAGAGTAACTTATAAAAGTGAAAGTTTTGGTCTTTATTATTACATTGAATATGCTGATATGCAGAGATTCAAAGATATCTCTATTATAAAACAATTTAGCATCTTTTAATAAAAATGAAATGTAGGACATATACTCCATGAAAGGTGGAACAACTTTTGCAAGAATGCTGTAATTCAGAGCTGTGTGGAGTGACAAAATTGTTCTTATGCCCCTCCTAGTATGTATTAGGATTTCCTTTGATGTAAAACTTCTTCAGAGTGAGTGTAGATCAAGAGACAGACTCTTCTCACAGCCTTTAGTGGAACGTACTAGAGAAAATCCAATTTTTATGCCCAATAACTCGATTTTACACCTCACTTTGTGGACTACACATCTGGAAAGAGCAACCAGTATGACTTAGGAGAGTAAAAGACCTAAAAAAACTTTTGTAACAAAATGTCATCTGAGAGTAACTTTTAAAAAATGAAATTGTTGTCTTTTGCATAGTAGCACCTTACAAGCATTAAAATATTTTACAAAGTATTTTCACACACGTCTGGTTGGATATTCATGTAATATCCTTAATATAGACATAGATTTGTATCCTCGTTTGCCATATGAAGAAATCAAAGCTCAAGTCAATGAAATTAAGACTTGATCTAAGTCTATGGAATAGTTAAGGATGCCTTCGATAACAAATAAAGGATAATCCAATTCAAATTGGTTTAAACAATGAAAAGGATTAATTGGTTCATGTAAACTGAAGCCCAGAGGTAGGCCGAGATAACCCCTGGTTTAATAATAGCTTGACTTTTCTGTGATTACTTTGGGTCTGTCTTTCTCCATATACTGGTTTGCTATTTTGACCAGATTCACAAGATGGCACCAGCAGAGCTGAGGACACCTGCTTTCTGATTTACACCCACTGACTAGGAATACGGAGCTTCTGGCTCACTGAACCATCCCTGAACCAATCTTGAAGGCCATGGAAGACTATGTGGTGATTGGTTGGTGCCTGGATTACACAAACCAATCCCTGTGGCCATGAGAGGGAGGTTATCCCAAATGACGGAGCTCATTTTAGTCAAGGTTTATCCCTGGTGCTGGAGAAGAAAATACTCACCCAAAATTGAATGGACAATACATACAAAGGAAATCTGGGGATTCAATTAAAGATGAGGGTAAAGGAAGAGGTTTAATGCTAATAAATAGCAGATATAAGATTATGGCCCTCACACTCCTTCTTCACTGACGTTTTCACTCTAAAGTAATGTATCTTTTATTGATTAATACACATTTTGTGATGGGTTGTCTTATAAATCTTTACCTTCTTTCTCTGTTTCATGAACAGTAAGATGGAGCACATTTCTTATTGTAACAAGGTGATAACTCAGGCAATGTTCTTATTTGTGACCCTTTGTTGAGATTGTCTATGAAATATCAATTAAGCAAAAAGCTTGGCTGCTTCTGAGATATGGTATTTCAATATTATTATATATTCTGATATTATTGTTTAATTGTCATTTTTTGCTGATAAAATCCTTTTTCAGAGTGAATGGCCATTTATTTGATTGATTCATGTAGATAAATTCTTATATCTTTAATGGCAGCTTGATTTGGAAGACATATCAAATCATATGTTATAGAGCCATTTCCCCTGAAGATTGCTCTTCCCATGTCAGCAAATACGCATTTGGGAATAAATCACCAAAACGTTTGTGGCCACGTATACGTTATATAAAACATTGTAATAGCTACCGTCTTTGCATCAACATGACTTTATGCTGGACAATTTAAGAACTGTTTCCAGTCTAAAGCCATTGGTCATTTTTCAGAGGCTCCATTAAATTTTCCAGGTGACTTAGAGTACCATTTAGTAAATTGCTGCCTCAGGGCACTAGATGATGATTTTATGGTTTAAAGAGTTAATATACTTATATTGCCTGACTTAACTAAAATGCCTAATTACACACACACACACACACACACACACACACACACACACAGACTTACCATAACTTCAGCCACTAAATTTTACTGTATGTCAGAGCAAAAGTGCTGGGGTTCCCAGGACATGTTAGAATGATAATAATTCAGTTTTCAACACTAAAGGGACTTCAGAGACCATATTGTCAAACTTTCTCATTTTAAAGAGGAGAAAACAGAGTCGTAGAATTTATGTGATTACTCCTTACTCTAGTATTTTGGAAGGATATAGCTCTCAGAACTCTAAAAACACGTATAATTTGAGGAATAATTATTTCTTTCTTTTTGTAGAAAATAAAATGTTCCCAGAATATGCTTGAGGATGGAAGAATGATGAACCAGAAGCCAAGGAAAGCTGTCTAAAATTGATCATTTGTTGTGAAAAAGTAACAGCATTTCTCAGATCTCTGTATACTTTTTTTTTAAATCTCATTTAATTTCCCAAGAAAAGATATGCTTATTGTACAGATTATAGTTCTCAAGGCAAAAAAGATCCAATGTCCTCAAAAAAATCCACAAAGAGGTGAACATGTCAGGCTGTAATTGGGCTGATTGGTTTGGGTTTAATATTACTCCTTTCCCCTAGCATCTATTCCTGCTATCTCTAGGCATTGTCCTTTCCTTTCACAGATGTGACATTTTCTTTTGACCTTAACTTCTTAATGTTCCCGCATTTCTTAAATGCTTCATTTTTCATGTGTTCAAAAATGAAGTCTTTTAAATAAGGACGGCTGTCGTGCTGTCAGTTCATAGTAAAATCAGCACCGTAACCCAGACATCATGCTTCTCAGTCTGGTTACAGTCATTTTGTATAGTAAGATTTAAAGAAATGAAGTTAGCGTTGTTCCTTTGAGTCTTTAAATGCAATTTTTTCACCTCTCCCATTCTACACACTCCTTTTCTTTTTAACCTATAACATTCTTGTCTCTCTTATCACTAAAAATACATAAATAAAAAGATATAAAAGTTTTCTTCCCTGAGTACCTATCTAATTACCTCCCTTTCTACTCTTTTCATATCCCACATTTTTGAAGAATTAATCAATGTTCTCTGCCTTTATCGCAATGGATTTCTGCCCTGATCAATCCACTAAACCTGTCCTCATTGAGTTAATACAGACGGTTCCCAACTTTCGATGGTTCAACTTACAATTTTTCGACTTCACCATGGTGGGAAAGCAATATGCATTTAGTAGAAACCGTACTTTGAATTTTGAATTTTGATCTTTTCCCAGGCTAGTGATGTGCAGTACGATCCTCTCTCGTGATGCTGGGCAGCACAGCGAGCCGCAGCTCCCAGTCAGCCCTGCGATCACGGCGGCAAACAGCCGAAGACTTACACCCCTTCTGTACTCAGACAACCATTCTGTTGTTCACTTTCAGTACAGTATTCAATAAATTGCATGAGACATTCAACACTTTATTATAAAATAGTCTTTGTGTTAGATGATTTTGCTCAACTGTAGCCTAATGTAAGTGTTCTGAGCACATTTAAGGTAGACTAGGCTAAGCTATGATGTTCGGTAGGTGAATTAAATGCCTTTTCGACTTACAGTCTTCTCAATTTATGATGAATTTATCAGGACATAATCCCGTCGTAAGTTGAGGAAGATCTGTAATGTTCTTTTATTTCTCACATCAAATGGATACTTTTCTACCCTTAAGTTATTTCGTCTCTTTAAAGTAAATGACTCCTTTCTGAAACTCTTTCACTTTTAAAAAGAAAACATTTTCTTAGTGTCTCTCCTACCTCTCGCACCAACCTTCTTTCACTTCCCACCCCCTGCCATGCATTCGTTATAGACTTTTTTATATCTCAAGATTCAATTCTTTATTTGCTTAACCTTCTTTCTGGCTTCAATGCCACCTATACACCTATGACTCTGACGTCTATCTGCCTAGACCAGTGGTTCTCAGCCAGGTTGATTTTGCCCCCCATGCCACATTTGCCTCCATCTGGAAACACTTTTGGTTGTCAAAACTGGAGAAGTGTGAGTGCTACTGTGATCTAGTGTGTAGAGACCACGGATGCTCTACACATCCTGCAGTACACAGGAAAGCCTTCTCTAACAAGGGAATATCCCCGCCAGAATGTCAATAGTGCTGAGGTTGAGAAATCCTTGTCTATACCCCACCTTTCCCCAATTCCCAATTTATATTCAATTGCTTAGCTGATGTTTCTACAACGAACAAAGATGTTTCTGAGAGGCTTTGAACTTAACATGTGTATCAATAAATTCAGCATAATTTGTGCCCAAACAATTAATTCTCCATATTGCCTGGTTTTAGATAATGAGCTTCCCTTTTTAACCCTTCCACTAATTTCACTGCTAGAAAATTCTTTCTTATTTAATATAACTGTAATTTATGTTGACCTCTTCTGTTTACGATAGCAACTATAATATTCACTCTATTACCTTTCATATACTTTTGGTCACTATTTTTTTAGAGGGGTCCATTCAAACTTATTGTGGGATGGAGGTCATACACATGCATATTTATACGTGTGAATAGATGGCAAACTATTTTCAGAAAGTATTGTCTACTCCATCATTTTACTTTCAATATGTCTTTTAGGCATAACACAATTTCCAGTAATCAGACTAATTTATGCAGCTCTTCTACAAAGGAAGACTTTTGAAAAGTTGTTAATGAAGCCCAGATCACCCATCTTTTGTCTTTGGGAATACACACACACACACACACACATATATATACAGATACATACACATATAGGTATATATAAAATATCTCCCAGTGATGTAATGTAGATGCAAGATTGAGATCTACAGCTTTAGAATAATATCTCTCAAAGGTTCCTTAGCTATACAGAATTAGGATCTGGGCATATTATCTTGAAATCTGCATTTTTAAAGAATTTCAAGGTGATTTTATGTGAGTTCATATTAGAGGATCAATTCCTTTGTCAAGGTCCAGGCCAATCACAAAAGAGGCTATGATTATTTTACTAGTCGGCTGCTCCCTATCACATGCATCGAGGAGCTGCCATATCCCCCCCATCAATACAGTAGAGCTATTGACAGAGGGGTAGCAGATAACTGATTTGTTAACTTTTAGGCCACCAGTTTGGAGACTGGGCCTTTGTTCTGAGTGTTTTCCTGAAACCACACTGAGAATCTTTTGGCATCACTCAGACTCAAACCCTCTGGTTGCTAATATTAGTGCTTGTGCTTAGATGACCACAAAATTGATCACAGTCTCAAGAAATAAATGCAAGACTTGAGGGTGAGGACTTCCTTATGCGTAGAGGGACATTTTCTGATCTGAAGGCAAATCGCTTACCAACCTGAGGTGATTTTTTCCTCAGCCCTCTTCCTTCCCCTATCAGCACATGTCCTTGTTTTAACTTTATTGATTTGCATACTTCACTGCTGTTTTTAATTCCTTCACTGCGGGGCTTGAGGCTTCTAGGAATGTGTGTGCAGCAGAGCAGTGTGGTAGACTGAAGGGATCCTTGGCTAGGAAGCTGGGTACCTTCTGTTCCAGCCCCAATTCTGATACCAACTAGCCACATCTAGTCTATATCTACGTTTCCCCATTTTTTTTTTAATTTTATTTATTTATTTATTTTTCCCTCAAAGCCCCAGTGGATAGTTGTACATCATAGTTGCACATCCTTCTAGTTGCTGTATGTGGGACGCGGCCTCAGCATGGTCAGAGAAGCAGTGCGTCGGTGCGCGCCCGGGATCCAAACCCCGGCCGCCAGCAGCGGAGCGCGCGCACTTAACCGCTAAGCTGCGGGGCCGGCCCTCCCCATTTTTTTTAGTGAAGAAAGTTAGAGCACATTAATCCCGAGTCTTTTTGAAGTGTTCTGCAGTCTCATTGAGCTTGGAGAAAGGAGTCAAACTACGAAAGTCTGAGGGCTAGAATTGGTGCAATGCTGAATGGAATGCAGCAATGTGTGCCAACTCTTTTCCGTATCTGACCTGGAGTTTGTGAAATGTATAGTAGAAACAACCTTTACTACTACACAGAAAATGTTAAATGTCCTTAAAGAGGTATAGATAAAATGTTCCTAGCTATAGATAAAGTGGGAAGAGAAAGGACTAACAGAAATACCAGGTATGAGCCCATTCTAAATACTTTATTTCTTTCATTCTTCAAAACCACCCTATGAGAAATGTATTGCTATTTCTGTTTACTAATGAGGAGACAAAAGTTTAGAGGAGTGGATAGTTTCGTTAAGATAGCTCATTGCAATAGCTGGTGAATTGTTCTTTAAATCCAAGTCTATCTGGCTCAAAGCCTAAACTTTTTCCACTGATATCATGTATTAGTCTGGGAATAATGATTAAGTGAGTTTGACTGAGGTTTTGAAGGTGTGAAAGGAACCATTGTAATAATAGCAAAATTGATAAGATAAATAGGATGGAGCGATGGTAGACCTTGAATGCCAGAACAAGAATTTGGACTTTTTCTATACCATGAATTTATGTGTATGTATGTGTATGTATAGTGATACCCTACCAATAGGAAAAAGTATTGATGAGAAAAGGTCAACCTGTTCTAATAAAAATATTTGAAATGAATTCAAAGAAATATACCCACAAATTACATATATATTTATGTATGCATATACATATATAAGCATTGGACTTGTTTTTTAGACAATGGCAATTTTGAGTGGGAAGATGACAATATAAAAAGTTCACTACAAGAAGATTGTTTTGGCCACCCTCAGACAGATCTGAGGGATAAAGATTCGAGACTGGGACACCTATTGGAGGACTCTTGAAATAGCTTAGACAAGAGATAACGAGAGTCTAAACCAGGATAGTAGCCTTGGGAGTGGAGAGGAGGGAATGGATGGGAGAGATTATGAGCCATAATGGTAGTTTATATGATCAACTTCTTTGGATAGTTTCCTAATCAGACTTACCTTAGTGAAACCCCAGAACATTATTCTGAAGCACTCATGCATCTTCTTAGTGTGAGAACTAACCAGATTCCTCTATATGTGCTAAAAGACTGTAATTAAACTCATCCAACCTATGAAAAAAACCTAAAAGTTAAGGAGGCAACTTAATTGGGCCACAGGAGAGCTCCTTATTTCTGGTCAGAACTTCCCATTTAAAGAACAACACATGCAATGGCAGTGCTTGTACTACATTTGGAAATATGAAATCTTTGAACAAGGTTATTCTAAGTTCACTGATTGGCTGCCATCTCCCGCATTAATGGATATACTGCCTTCTTTTCCCTGCTAGTCCCAGGCATATGTGGTCACATTGCATGAAGTGCACAAATTGCCCACTAAACTCAATGAAACTTATGGCTCCTGTCTGTGTGGCGGCTGGATTATTATTATTATCGATCCACTTGGTTGCATCTTGTCACTATGTCACAGCTGGCTTGCAGTACTAGAAAAGAGCTATTACATATGCAGAATCTTGAAAGCTAGGAGGAAAAAGTGAGGAAAAAAAGAATATTAACCACCCGATACCCAGCTGCGCTTTGGTTTAGGACAAACGCTGGTGAGAAAGTCGAATTCATAGGGTGGAGAGAAAATGTTGGTGTTAGAGAAAAAATTTTGCTTAAATTTTAATGAACGGTGAATAAGTGTTTTATATTATGAGAACATTCAATTTATAAGTTAATTTTGGAGTGCCTACCCCAGAAATCACATAATCTAAAATCATTCTAATAAGAGTTTGGCCGTGACTAAATTCACAGTTAAAGGAGAGACATTACTCTAAATTTAGCCTCATTTTTGGATCGTGAATATTCTTAGATTGGGTCATACACGCCATGGTGCTGAGTAGTGCTTAATTAACTTAATGGGCCAAGACTTCATTTTGCCTGATCTTGATGGGATTTGTGCAAGTGTTGGGAGTGCAGATAGCAGGAGCAAAATCAAGAAGATGCCACCAGGTGGCGCTTAAGTACTTCCTTTCTCCATGTGTCCCTCAATCAAATGGGGATTTATTGATGTCGCAACAACGAAGCACAACACTAGACACTCATTTCCAGAAGGGTGACAAACTTCCTTAAATATATTAGAAATAATACACTGGTCCTAATGACAGCATTTAGTCTGTTTAGTGAACCAGACCACACTGTACACAAGCATAAGGGAGACAAATGTTATCAAATAACAATGATACTAGCAAAATGTTGTTGAGTGCTTACTCTGTAAGACAGTTCATTAACTCATTTTACTATCTCAATTCTCCCAACATTGTCTCATGTTAATGATCTCAATCCTCACACAAAGTCTTCTGAAGAAGATACTATTGTTTTCATTCCTTTTGTAGGAGAGTAAATGGAGACTTTGAGAGGTTAATCAAGGTTACACAATTGGTTAGTCACAGAGCTGATATTGTAATACAACATCTACTCCAAAGCTTTAATTCTTTCCCCATGTATCCGTCCATCTCTGAGATAAGCACCATCGGTGTTGGCTAAAGTCCTGAGATTTGTTTCAGTTTTGAACAACTGGTGTTTAAAATTTAAGGCAAATTTTAAAGTTTTAGTTGACATTAAAGTTGTATTGAATTTCCTCCCTGGTAAAAGAAAATGACAAAAGGTGATGAACAAGCACATCTGGTAATAGACACAGAAAGATTATAATAGTAAGTATAATACGCTCAGGCTGCCTTTGCGAAATAATTTAAAAATAGTTGCATGCCTGGAATTGCTTAATGCGAACTTTCCAATAGAAAAATCTCTGACTTTGCCTTTCTTGTTAATAGGATTGTCACATTTTTTTTACTCTCTAACTCCGAACAACAGATAACACTGTATAATACTTGTCCCAATAGAGGCTCCAAATCAGCAGAGGATGGAAAATATACACTCTTATTCTGAGGCCCATTTTCTTTGTTTTGTAAAAACCTGTTGAGAAGAAGGTTAATCACAAACAGAGATGTAATTCAGCGTGGGGAAGAGTTCTTTTCCTATTCTGACAATAGCCTTAAATCTTAATTACTTGATTCACTCCAAGGAAGAGTCAGATTAATGTACCTGTTAGAACACCACCCAGTTTGTCTAATTAATGTAAATTGTAAAATGTTCAGGAGGTGTTAGGAAGCAGAATGTGGTTTGTTCCTATAATTTGAAAGCATCCTAATTAGGATGTATTCTTGGAGAAAAGTTTCCTTATGTACTCTCCCTAGGAAAAACAGGATGATTTTCAAGAAAAAATAAAAAAACACATTGGAGATGCATTGTCCTTTGCAACAAAGACATGTGAAATGATGGGGTCCATGACTGCGAGTGTGTTGGTCTCAGATTGGATCAACTTCTCTGAATCATCTAATGGATATAAGTCATGGTTAGAAGTGCAACTCAGGCCTTTCATAATACTAGCCTCAATCTCTGATCATTAGCACAGCACTATCTTTTCATCACCACTATCGCTACTACCACCACAACCACCACCACCATCACCCAAAGCAATTATACACCTGTTTGTTTAAAGTGTTATAAAAGTAGGAAGTAAATAAACATTGTCCCTGTCACCTAGGGGTTTAATATCTAAACTCAGAAGATAAAGAGAGGTATTTTTAATGCACATTTTGAAAATAAGAGTTTTATTGGTGTCTAGCATAATATTGGATGAGGTGGTGCATACAGAAATACTGTTGGAAGGGAAACAATCCTTATCTTCTAATGATTATATTCATTTATTTAACATAGATTTATTGAATATCTGCTATGTACTAAGACACTCTGCTAGGTAGAAAGGATACCAAAATGACTTATGATCTCCAGGAACATTGCATCTAATGGATAAGACAGGTAAGAAATCAGAAGAGAGTAACACTTGTGAAATATGTTATGCTAGGGTTGAGCATGAGTAGCCACGGGAATATATAAGAGAGGTCCCCAACTCTATTTTCTAGAAGTGTTTGTGAGGGAAGATCCCAGGAGGAGGTGATTTCTATATCAAGGTCAAAGGAAGAATAAGTTAACCTGGCAAAGGGAAAAAGGTGAGAGTATTTCAGTCTACAAAGACCCAGAGGTAAGAGTGTGAAGAGTTCATTCAAGAGTCGAGAGTTAGCTTTCTAAGGTTGGAGTTAAGAGAGTGGAGGGAGAGATGGTGAGAGATGAGGCTGGAGAGGTAAGCAGGGGCCAAATCCTAAAAAGCTTTCTTTTGCTGTGAGGAGTTTAGGCTTTATACTGTAAGTGCTAAGAAGACATGAGAGGGTTTAAGCAAAACACCTTTAACTTGAGAAAGATGTTGTGTGAAGAAGGAATAGATAAGGAGTAAGAGGAGTCAAGGAAATAGGGGGCAGGCAGTCAGTAGTTTGGGGTGGAGATAGTAGTGTACTGACTGAGGTAGCTACAGTAGGGATGATAAAATTGGATGTTATTCAGAGATGTTCCAGAAATAAACTTAACTGGATTAAAGATTGAATACATAGGGATCTGGGAGGTATACAGTAGGATTCCTTTGAGATCTAATATTTTATAATTTATTTATAAGACAGACCAGTGGTTTGGCATGCACAACTTCAAACAAAAATTAACGTGGCTGCATGAAGATGTTGGTAAGAAAACTGAGAATTCTAGAAATGCTGGAGGTAACTGAAATGGTATCATTATATTTCCAATTCTCTTATCTGGGGATCGCTTCTCTAGCAACTTGAAAAATTGTGAACATACTTGACAATTGATAGGCAAGCAAAAGTTACCTTTGAATTTTCTAAATGGATGAACTTTCTTTCATGTACTTTGCTTGGGGAGATTCTCATTAACGCTTACTTAGTAAGTCTGTTGGCTTCTATCTTAGACACAGTTATGACATAATTACTTGGCTGGTTTTCCAGCTCAAAGAAAATTAGAAGTACCAAAAGCAAGGAGGATGGTGGGAAGCAGGCACACTGACTGCAGGCACAAGAAGAAATGAGGGCTGATATTTATTCTCTCGTGAAGTCTTTGTTGAGCGCTTCCTAGGTGCCTCGCACTGGGGATATCCACCATGTGGAGAATCAGCAATTGGCGATTCAGCTAGCAAAGAAGGAAGTGGAAAACCATATAATACAGGTGCCAGAATGCAAAAGAACATCACAAACTGGAGTCATTTAGCATTGTTTATCACATCCCCTATTTTACAACTCACACAGTCAACCAGCAATGTTCTTGGTGACAAGTCTTTAAGCATAGAATGAGGTACACTCGATTTCATTATATAAAGAGAAGCAGGAAAAATGTTTTGTAAAGCATTCCATCAAAAATGGCTGATCTTTATACTGGTGAAATATAGATGCGAAAGCTTTATTTTTCTTAAACATTTTATTTAGATGAGGAGTAGCTCTATTAATTTTATGTGGAAAAATAGCATTGTTTATTTTTCTTATTTTTTTTTTGAATCTAAAAGTACACCTCAGCTGGGAACATTCTCAGTTGTAATGAGACTCATTTTTTTAGAGGCAAGGAATGTTGAGAAGCACTCTTCAGCCCACTTTCTTGAAGATTACGTGGGGTATTTGGACGTTTTTTGCTGATTGGCTTTATGGAAGGAAAGAAATGGGGGCTGTCTTCCTGTGGAAACTCCATTGGCCTGTAGAACTTCTGGTATGAAATGGTAGAACTTCCAGAAGATATTCTAACTTTTTCCATTTAACTGACAAAGTTCTCCTAAAAAAAATGCATACTGTCTTGATTTCTTCACTTTTCATTCACTCTTAACCTTTCATAATCTGGCTCCAGCACCCAAACCACCTCTAGAAGAGTGCTTTCTAAAGTTTAAGGTGATTCCTATAAGGTTAGAACCATCTTTTTTGGGCTCTTGACAGCACTTAGCACCCTTTACTGTCACTTTTCTCTTGAAACACGTATAGCTCTCTACTTTTTCCTCATAATATTTATCATAGCTTTAAGGGCATGTTTGCATGATAATTTGGTCAGGTCTGTCTCCTCCATTACACAGTAAGCTTGAAAAGAGAAGGGTCCTTGTCTATTTTGCCTACCATTGTATCGTTAACACCTACTGCTGTCACATAGAAAGTGTTTAATAAATATTTATTGATGACATGAATAAATGAAAGACTCATTTTAAGCCAGATTTAGGAATATGGGACTGGAGAAAAGAAAATTTTCTAACCCCCTAAAATGTGAAGCCAATGTCCCTGTGCTAGTTTAGTTCTACTAGTTTGATAATTCAGTAGAAAATGTCTAATAATAATTTTAAGACCTTATAATCCTATCAAATTTTACCTCAAGACAAGAAGTAGGCACAATGATTCCAATATCTTAATTATAATCAATAATAGTAGTCAAAATATTTAAAAATGGATAGAGCATTTTCTGATGAATCGGAACAGTTACTAGCTGTAAACAATTTTTATGGCCCTACTACTAGTATCCACTGAATATCAGCTTGCTATAGACTGAATTTTATTTCCCCCCAAATGCATATGTGGAAGCCCTAACCCCTCATGTGACTATATTAGGAGACAGGGCCTTTAGGAGGTAATTAAGGTTAAATGAGGTAATAAGGATGGGGCCCAAATCTGATAGGATTCACGGCCTCATAAAAGGAGGAGAGATGTCTTTCAGCCCCCTTCCCGCGTGTGTGCTCAGAGGAAACCATCCACAAATCAGGATGAGAGCCCTTACCAGAAATTGAACCCTATAGAACCTTGATCTTGAACTTTCCAGTCTCTAGAACTGTGAGAAAATAAATCTCTGTTGTTTAAGCCACCCAATCTACGATATTTTGTTATGGCAGCCCTAGCTCTAATTAATAATAAGTACAATCTTGCTGCCAAGAATTGCATACACATGTAACAGACAGATTGTCAATGAGCTTATCTTAAAAAGCTCCTAGATAAAGAAATTCTACAGCTTTTTGTAGCATCTATTTAGAACTTAAAAGTCCATTGACAGGAATACTCTTCTGTATACACCATACCACTTCACCCAATAGCAATAAATTGCCTTTTGCAGTGTGTATATCCTGGAAAAACCCACGTGGTTAATTTTATTCCATAAAGAAGAGCATAACTTATCACAGAAATGTGCTCTTTCCAGAAATGGTATAGTATGTCACTTACCACACTATAGTTGTTAAAGGATAGTTCTGAAGATGCTCCAAAAAGGTAAAAAAATTTCTCTTGATCAAGTGAAGGTGGGAAATGACGCTTTGTTAAAACATAGTTCAATGTGGCTATTTTATTGCTCGACCTCGTAGACACTTCCACATTCTAGTGTGTAGAATAAATTTATAAATAGTGTTCATTACGATTCTCAAGGGATATATACACAATGCAGAATTTTCCAAGCACATTTGATGAGAGGATCCTTATTTAATACAAATCAAAAACCGATGGAACTGCTGTTTGCATGATACATAGCTTCTTCAGTAAATTCTATTTTAACTTGAGGAACCCTTTCGCAAAGGAAAGAATCACTGCATCAGTAGATTTTAGAGCAGAAAAAAATTCTAAATATTTCAAACAGAAAAGATTTCACACTTGAAAGTAGGTGCTGACAAATTTTTTGCAAAGTTGGCAAGGATGGAAGACAGTGGGAAATACTGCCACTAAGTCTTTAGGTCACACACTGTAAACTGCATTCAGAAGGTCAGAGAGGTGCTGCTGCCACTGGCACGTCAAAAAAAAAGTTATAGGAAACTACAAAGGAATCAGTGTCCCTCAGCCCCAAAGGTGGGAACAGTCAGAGGCCGTGCAGTCCAGCCAGACACTGCAAATGCTCACGTCTGCTGACATTAACACATCAGCTGCCACGGCTGGAGGAAGATGGTCTGCTCTGCCTCTTACATCTTCTGCCTCTTGCACAAGTGCATCTCAGTGGCAGATGTAAATTGAATTCAGAGCCCTAGAGATATAGGAGTCTGTGAAATATAATACCCAGGCTTCTAGCCTCAGAGAAACAGACTTATGAATTGTATAATTCTGGATTTCTGTTTATTTTGTCAGTGAAATCATTGTAAATACGTATTCTGAGATTTAAGTCTTGTTTTCACTCCCCTTTTTCCTCATTTCTTCAGGGAAAATTGAGAACAAATCTCTTAACCCTTTTTTACGTGCTGGAAGAATTCACTGGCACATAGTAGGGGCTTCATAAATATTTGTTCATGAATAAACGAATAAAAGACATCTAAGTTGTTATGTGGTTGAGGCAAGAGAAAAATACAGTGAAATCATAAGACAGTTAATAAATGAATGGTTCTAATATGGAATCCATTGGTAGGCTTCAGGGAGTGTCACATTTGTTTTATGAATTAACCTCATTTAATGATGACCTCTTTCACTTACCTTAAGCTTACCTGCACAGTAAAATTGAATTAAGTTATACTTATCACAAGGCACTCCTGAAAAGGGAGAAGCACATTTATTAAATTTGAAGACATAAAAGATAAGATAGAAAGAGCAATATATGATTATGAAGCCACCATAATATCTCCCTTTTTCTCTTCTTTGCCACAGTGGTCAAAGACTCTCATGGGACCTGAAACTCTTCTCCTTAATGTAGATGTGACTTAGGGTTGATGGAGTATCAATAATTCTTCCTGGAACATAGCTCAGATATGCAGATTCTCATCTATCCCTCTATAAGAAAGCCAGAGGTTAAAGTTGGGACTTGAGGTACCACGTAAACAGTATCAATGCCAACTTGTGTGTGTGTGTGTGTGTGTGTGTGTGTGTATGGGAGGAAGAGCTTATCTCTCAATGCAGTCATGTGCCACATAACAATGTTTTGGTCAATGATGAACTGCATACATGACAATGGTCCCATAAGATTAGTATCATATAGCCTAGGTGTGTAGCAGGCTATACCATCTAGGTTCGTGCAAGTACACGCTCTGATGTTCGCACCATGATGAAATCACCTAATAACTAATTTGTCAGAAGGTATCCCTGCCGTTAACTGACACATGACTGTGTACTATTTTATTGTAAGATCCAGGCAAAAGGGGGGAGATTCTAATCATGACAATCTCAGATGTTTTCTCTTGCTTAGGTGAATGTTCTAAGAAATCACAACATTCTTCTGAGTGGATCCTCTTAACCAGTGAAAAGTTGTATTCTGATATTTTATTTGTGAGGAAAAAATTAACTCATATCTGAACTCTGAATAGTAGTATGGCCTTGGTTTCTCCCACCCCATCTCTTTCACTGTCTCTCTGTCTCCAAGAAAAGTTAGAGCACAGAGAAATAATAGGGATCAAATCTAATAACAAGATCAGACACCAGACGTAACATTATCAGACACCAAATATGAAAATACACACAAAATATTCAGTCTATCATTGTCTAGTTTCTCTCACAGGTGTGTTTGAACATGTGACTAGTTCTATAAATAAAACTGACATTAACACTCATGGCTTGAGGTGATTAATTTCATGTATGGTCTGCCATCACCATCTCTCCTTCCCTTTGTTGTTGTGATCTTGGAGCCTCACGTTCCACCAGATGGCTGACATCAGACCTGGTGAGAGAAAACAAAATAAACATATACACAAAATATTGTGTTATACCTCTAAGATTTCAGGATTTGTCTGTTTTGGAAGCTGGTATTTGCTACCCTGACAGATGGGGGGAGAGAATCTTTTGTACTAAAAATCCAATAGACGAGCTGAAATCCATTTTACCTTTTTCTTCACCAACCCCTGGTGAGAGCAACAGAAACAGAAATTTAAAAATATCTACTGCTATATCCTGGAAATTGTATGCAATAGCCTATGCGTATGTGCTATTCTTTTCCCTAGAGAGAGGGCAGATAACTTCTATTTGAGACTCCAAAGGTCTAGAGTCCAAGGAAGGTCAAGGACTACCAGGAAAAGTTGCCTTTTTAGGGAATTTTGAGCTTCTATGGAATTCTCAAATCATGGAGGCAGTTGCCAAAAGGCAAGAAGCCTGTTTAAATCTGAGCAATCCTCTTCGGGCTATTGCTCTGTAGGTACTCGGAAGCATTTGGGATCTGGTCTGCAAGAAGCAGGCATGTGGCAGGTGATGGGAGCACCTGTGATTAGAATGAACAGTCTGGAGCCAAGAGGTCAGTTCAATAACGTAACACAAAGGGATTAAATGAAAAGAGGTAGGCAAACATTGAGCAGTTAGTCTTTGTGGTTGGAAGTCTTTTGTTTCCTTCTAATCTCCTTAGACGTGATTGCTGCAATGGTGAAGGCTCTTATATTTAATAGACTCTCAAGTTACTTTGGAGATGAAACATATTTTACACTTACATAAAACATTCTTTATACCAGAATGCAGATAGTACAATTGGTACCCCCGTGCTCTAAGAGAGCACTCCCATAAGAGTCCCCGAAGATTTCAGGACTGCATTTACCATATATAAAAGAATGATTACAATAACACTGAACTTCAAGATTAATGTAACAGAAATAGAAGCATGGAAGATGGGGCTATTTATTACTTTCCCTCTTGGGGAGTATCTGCAAAAAATGGTTTTAAAAATGCACTTAACGCTGGCAAGGATAACTGCTCCAGGTATATAGATTTTCAGTAACTGCTCAAGTTGTCAATACATTGCATTCACTGCTCAGTAGGCATCCCTAAATTGTGAATTTTGTTAATGAAGAATTGTCAAGAAGTATTGGCTTCATTTAGAAAGCAATATTCTTCTCAGTGGCCTTAGTCTTATTTTAGGAAATCCACAGGGGATACATAATGTAAGAGTTCAGAGTGGAAGGCATCATATTATTATTCCCCAATTCTTTGCAAGTGTCTCCCGAAGCAGAAAAGATTAAATGATAAGGTTTTGCTTTTTCTACTGTTTCAAAGCACAAACCTATAAAAGGGGAACCTTGATACTCTTTTTGAAGGGCATAAAACCACCTTTAACTTACATGAAATGCTTTGAATTGGTATAATTTGCTCCTCAGATCTCCAAGCACTTTGTCATATTTCGTTGAACTTGATCTTCCCTTTGGGCAAGAGAGGTTGACAAAATGAGAATATCTTGCACTGCTTGCTTTTTCAAGACATCCTGGAATAAAAAGGAGATACAGCATGTCTTTGTGGCCTTGTAATTCTTAGCAGGGACCATTTCTGTGCATTTCTTTTACAGGAATAAGTAGGAGTGGTTTGTATATATATAGACAGAAAGGATGGAAAGTGGTGTGATTCTGAAATGAGAACTACTCCTTTTCTAATCTACCCTTCCAATCCAAGGCAGAAATCGATGATTCAATAAAGGTCGAACACTATTATGCTAAAAGTTCTTTATTTTCGAGAATTATGAGCTTCTATGGTGTTATCAAAACATGGAGGCAGTGACCAAAAAGTATTAGCAGTACTTTACCCAGATGGTCTCTGAAATGGTAAATGGGGATAATTAAAAGTTATTACTTCATCCATGTATTTTGAAGATTAAATAAGATGAAACTTGCAAAGAACTTAACATAGGGCATAGCACAGAGTAAAGTCAGTGAATGTTAACAGGCAGTACTGATAGTTGTGGTAGTTGTAAAAGACATTAGTTGCACCCCATAACCTGTTCACACCTGTTACCACATCTCTAGAGTTTAATTTATAAAATCCGAAAGTTAGTAGAGTAGTTGTGTTCTCTCTTCCCCCACTACCTCCTTCCTTCCCTTCTTCCTCCTTTCCTTATGTTATTTTATTCATCCAATCAGTAATATTTAGTAAGCACCTATTTATAGATTCTTTGGATAAAATAAAGATCAAGCTAAATGCAATCATTGAAACATGGAATTTATATTTTAGAGGATAGAGGCAGATATTCAAAATTTCATAAATGATTAATGCCAACTGTGCTATGTATTATACCAGAGATAGTAAAGGAGGCATTAATGGACCATAACCTGGGCATATATCCAAAAGAGGAGTGGACTCATCAATGTAGGAAGCTCTAATTAGATTGTTTTCTAAATTCATCACTAAGGGATGGACATACAATAGTAGAAAAAACAAACAAGTCTTTTCCCTCATGAAGCTCTCATTTTAGTTTTTGAATTGTGCTCTAGGAAACTCTAAGGGTCTCACAAATGTTTTCAGGGGCCACTGGACCATGTTAGTGAGAGGGCATGTGCTGAGGCTGCACAACTCCCACACCCACTTCAATCAGACGACAGGCAGTCCTCACTTTGCAAAACACCGTGTTAGCACAAATGTGTGAATGTGTTTATATAGGAACTGAGTCCTTGCTTTGCACAATTCCCACATGCTTCTGATGTGCATTAATTTCAGTTAACTTGGGACCATGCAAAGTGAGAACTACTTGTATGTCCTCTTATGTATGTTTGACAAAGGGCATACTGCTAAAAATAAATAATTGGCAACCATTGGTTAAGTTCTAGTCTGGAACAGGATTTTCCAGTTCAAGAATCGTTAGGAGAATTGATAGCTCCAAAGAACTATCCTATTCTACGTACACTTCCTGGGCTAAATATCCATTTTCTTGACTTTTTCTCGTAGAACCAGCTCAATTACCCTCCCTACCTTGGTCACTCCTTTGCATACATAACAGTCTGCTGATGTCTTTCTTAATGCTCAGGACTCAAAACTGAATATCAAGCATATTTTGCAGTGGGATGTTTATCTGTATCACCCTCTAGAGTGTATGCTCTATCAGTGTAGGTACACATGTATGTAATTCACTGTTGTAACCTCAGCACCCTAGCATAGTACCTGATATCTAATTGGTACTTAATAGTTGTTTGATTAATAAATATTCCAAATGTAGTGTGATCCTCCATAATACAGATACCTACTTTTATGACTATAACATTATCACATTAGCTTTGCTGGTAGCCACCTAACACACTGATCTTGTGTGTGACTGATTTTGTGTTTCTTATTGGTTTATCAGATTAGCTACTTTTCATTTATGAAGGTCCTGAGGGAGCTGACATGAGTCAGGTAAATTTTGTTGGGGAGGAATTGTGAGAACAAAAGGACAAAAAGTCAGATCTGAATGGGATCCTAACATGGAAAGGAAGTTGTTATGAACATTACGATCTCTCTCCCATAAGTGCTTTGTGCTGGGAGACCGAAAAGAACAAGAAAATCAGAAATAAAACTTTCACATCATTCTGTAAATGCCAAGGCATAATGTAGAATTTTATGGGTTTATATTTTAAAAGTTCTACATTATAGTATTGATTTGAATGATTTGAAATTTCATACGAAATTTCATTACTTTTTAACTTGATGAAATTCATTGAAGAAAGAAATGTTACAGAAATGGGCTATACCATAATGACTCTTGTGTTCATATGCAATTGTCAATGCAGACAAATGGTATGGGGGAAAGTGCTCTTGAATACCAAATCCGGGCAAAGCAACTTGACACTTATATGACCAAGCTTCAAATATTCACACTCAAACTAGAAATTATACTTCTGCGACTCTATCCTAAAGAAATAATGAGAGGACAGTCAAAGATTTACGTACAAAATACTTCATCATGTCATTTGTCATAATAGTGAAAAAAAGAGACAATGTTTTTTATATGGCACCAGTGAAACAAAATTATAATTAAATCTATATGATGAAAAATTAAGCAATTATACTTCTAGAAAGATGCAGAACCGTATCTATAGTAAGTTATCTTTATCTAAAAAAAAAGATGGAAAGATAAAATAAAAACTAATAATAATGGTTCCCTCTAGGAAGAAGGTAGAAAGAAATAAGGTAGAAAACACAGCCTTGATTATATTAGTTTTGATTTTGGAAGCAAGCAAAGGTTTTATGTAATCATATAACGTGGGAAAAAAACAATCCTTTAATTCTAAAGGAAAATGAAACAAAAGAACTTGTGTGTAAAGTTAATGGTTTAATGGTGCAAAGAAGAATTATTTCAAGAAACTTTGAGTTAGAATAATTTGTACATGCTTTGTGAAATATATCTCAATGACAGATATGGCCAAAAAATCTTAAAATTTTATCTGTAGTAATATTTTTATAATATTGATACTGTTATTTTTGAATTATAATCCACATATTTTGGGATAAACCAAACATGTAATTTTTATGTCATTAGAAAACATGGCTTTGTTAAAACAAAAGAAATATAAATATAAAATCAAAGAAGTTATGCAAAAGCCTTGTCTTCCAATATTTGAATTGAAATTATCAGAATGAACTCATAATATACTTTTTTCCGTTTTATTGAGAAATAATTGACATACATCACTGTATAAGTTTTATGTGTACAGAACCATGGTTTGATTTACATGTATTGTGAAATGATTACCACAATAGGTTCAGCTAACCTTCATCTTCTCATAAAGATACAATAAAAAGAAAAGAAAGAAAAAAGGGAAAAAAATTCTCCTTGTGATGAGGACTTATAGGATTTACTCTCTTAAGAACTTTCTTATCTAATATACAGCAGTGTTAACTATAGTCATCATGTTGTACGTTACATCCCTAGGACTTATTCTAACTGGAAGTTTGTACCTTTTGACCATCTTCCTCCAATTTTCCCTCCTCCAACCCTCCACCTCTGGTAACCACAAGTCTGATCTCTTTTATTTATGTGGTTTTGTTCTGTTTTTTAGATTCCATACGTAAGTGAAATCATACAGTATTTGTCTTTCTCCCTCTGACTTATTTCTCTTATCATGATGCCTTCAAGGTCCATCCATGTTGCCGCAAATGGTAGGATGTCCTCATTTTTCATAGCTGAATGATATCCCATTGTATATATATATACCACAACTACTTTATCCATTCATCAATCAATGGACACGTAGGTTGATTCCGTGTCTTGGTTAGTGTAAATAATACTGCTGTGAACATGGCGGTGCAGATATCTGTTCCAATTAGTTTTTGTTTCTTTTGGATATATTCCCAGAAATGGAATTGCTGGATCAAATGGTAGTTCTATTTTTAATTTTTTGAGGATCTTCCATACTGTTTTCCATAGTTGCTGTACCAATTTAAAATCCCACCAACAGTACACAAGAGTTCCCTTTTTTCTACATCCATGCCAGCATTTGTTATCTCTTGTCTTTTTGATGATGGCCATTCTACCAGACATGAAGTGATATCTCGTTGTGGTTGTAAATCTGCATTTCCCTAAAGACTAGTAATGTTGAGTATTTTTTCGTGTACCTGTTGGCCTTTCGTATATTTTCTTTGGAGAAATGTCTAATCAGGTCCTTTGCCCATTTTTTAATTGGGTAGTTTTTTGCTATTGAGTTATATGAGTTCTTTATATATTTTGGATATTAACCCCTTATCAGATATACAGTTTGCAAATATTTTTTCCCATTCCATAGATTGTCTTTTCACTTGGTTGACAGTTTATTTTGTGTGCAGTGCAGAAGCTTTTAGTTTGATGTAGTCCAGTTTGTTTATTTTTGATTTTGTTGCTTATGCTTTAGGTGTCATATCCAAAAAATCATCACCAAGAACCATGTCAAGGAGCTTTATTTCTATGTTTTCTTCTAGGAGTTTCATGGTTTCAGGTCTTACATGTAAGTATTTAATCCCATTTTGAATTAATTTTTGTGAGAGGTGTAAGAAATGGGTCCAGTTTCATTCTTTTACTTGTGAATATCAATTATCCCAGCAGTATTTATTGAAAAGACTATCTTTTCTAAATTGAATGTTCCCGGCTCCCTTATCAAATATTAGGTGACCACATAACATGTTTTATCTTAACACAATATTTTCTAGATCTGTCCACTGAAAAAGTCTGGAAACAATGACCAGTCAGTATTAGTGAATAGCCCCAGCACACAGAATGTGGCCTCTAAGTGCCTTTTTCTAATAAAAGAAATCAGGACACCTTGGAGAGATGGCTGATTCCAAGTGTGGGGCAGAAAAAGTATAAGATGAGCCTGGAATATCTGCTTGAACCCAAAACAGGAAGCCACACTACTGTGCTTACATCAAAAGAAAATTGTAGTCATTTTTAAGGGCATAATCCCATCCCAGAAAAGAGGAGAACTGTGAACATAAAAATAGTAATAATAGCAGTGGATTGAAATATACCAAAATGTAAAATATGTGAGTGCCTAATAATACAAAAAATGGTAAAGAGAGAAAGAATCATGCACTTTTCTTACCTTTCCTATGCACTCCTACCTTAATGAAGCCAGAATTTCTTTACATAGAAGTATTTCAGATAATAAATGTAGAAGGAATTATAAAATTAGATTATCACCATTTTGTACCCACTAATGAAAAAATTATATAATTACTAGCTGCTAAAACCCAAAAAAAGTATTAAAAAGTTGGTAGGAAGCTTTATAATGGATAGATCAGGTTGTCAACACCTTCCAAACTCATTATCTCACACACACTCACACACACACACACACACACACACACAAAGCAAAAAAAGATATGCCTACTGATGAGATAAAATAGGAATTATTGAGCATCACCTATACCTACAAATTATCCATGCCAAAATATCGAACTTGACTCTGATCAAGCTTCGAGATCTACTTACCAGTTTGTAGGACATGCATACCATGTTGAAAACACCATAGAGAAACAATCAGCAAAATTCAGAATGTGAGAAATTCTTCAGAACAAATAACTGATTTTTTTTCAACAAATTAATGTCATGAAAAACAAATAAGGGATGGAAAGGGACCAATAGGTTAAGGCACTTAACAGATGTCTCAACCAAATGATATGTGTTGGACACTTTCTTAAATCCTGATTTAAACAAACAAAATTAAAAAATACACTTTTTAAAAACAATTGAGAAAGATTGAACATTGACTAGGTGATATTGAACACCTTTTCAAATACATTAAGTATAAAATAGTATTTTAATTAGGTTACAAAATAGAATCATTATCTTTTAGATATACAAACTGAATTGCTCATGGGTAAAATTACATGATATCTTAGATTTGATTTAAATTATGCTGGTGGAGTGAGAGAAGAATGGGTGTTGGTGTAGATGAATCACGATTGGCCATATGTTGATAACTATCTAAGCTAAGTGAAGGGTATAAGGTGTTTTGATATAATATTCTTTCTAATTTCATGTATGTTTGAAATTTTCCATAATAAAATGTTAAAAATAATATTTTTAAATGACGTTATTAGCAATTAGCTCTGGGTTATAGGGTTTATCAATGCTTAGTTTTATTGATTTATTTTACTGTATAATTTTTTTAGTAAGGATGTATGACTTTCACGATCACAAAAAAAGGTATATAAATTTTAAGTGAACTTGAGACCTAATCTGAGCTGACGTACCTGGGAGCAAATTCCCTGACACTTGTCAAGAATCTCTGTGTTAGTTTCCGGGGTCCATTGTAAAAAATTACCACAACTGCTTGGCTTAAAACAACAGAAATTTAATCTCTCACAGTTCTGGAGGCTAAAAGTTGAAAATCAAGGTGTCAGCAGGGCCATGTTCCCTCTGAAACCTGTACAGGAGAATCCTTTCTTGCCTCTTGCTAGCTTCTGATATCGGGCATCAGTCCTTGGTTTATAGCTGTATCACTCCAATCTCTGCCTCTGTTGTTGCGTGGTATTCTCCTTTTGTGTCTGTTTGTGTCTCTTTCCTCTTATAAGGGCTCCATCCTACTGCAGCATGATATCTTCTTATAACTAATCATAACTATAATTCTAGAACCAATTATATCTACAATGACATTATTTCCAAATAAGGTCACATTCTGAGGTACTAGGATTAGGACTTCAACATATCTTTTCGGGGACACAATTCAACCCATAACAATCACTAATGCCATCTATGAATCTTGAAATAGCTGTGATATACTAGGCAAAAATCTGACATAAAGCTGACCTGAATTTAAATCTCAAATAAGCCCTTTATTAGTTATGTGACCTCAGGTTTAATTTCTTGAATCATACTTTCCTTGGTTGATTATAATAACAACAACAATAGTAACAGTTTGCCTTAGTCCAGGTTCTCTATAAAATAGCCTAAGGTAGAGTTTGTGTGCTAAACCTTTATTGGCAGGTACGACCGTATGGCAGCTAGAGTGAGGGAGAAAAGGGCAAAGAGACAGAGAAATACTGGAAGCAAATACATACTGGTCCATTATTACCATGTTGGTTACAGCTTCACAAGAAGACAGTGTTGGTCGCTCAGTCATGTACAGCATTTCCAGACACGCTGTGTGGAGCCACCATGGCTCAGCACCTTTTAGTGGGATGAAGAGAGGAAATATTTACCTGTCAGCAACTTCCCACTTTTTTTGTGTGTGTATGAGGAAGACTGGCCCTGGGCTAACATCTGTGCCCATCTTCCTGTACTTTATATGGGACGCTACCACAGCATGGCTTGATAAGCTGTGCGTTGGTGCGCGCCCGGAATCTGAACCAGCAAACCCTGGGCCACCGAAGCAGAGGGCGTGCACTTAACCGCTGCACCACTGGGCCAGCCCCGCAACTTCCCACTTTTTAAATTCCATCTTTCTCGTTGGTCCTGTTTAACTCCATGAAGCCTTAACTCTCCAGCTCCCCTCATACACCATTCTGGGCTTTGTGATCCAGCCTGTCCAGGCAGTCTGGAGAAGCCAGACTCCGTGCCAAGCAGGCAAGTGCTTCATCTGAATTCAGAAGTGGGGAGAGGAGACAAAGCCACTGATAGGTAGGCTTGCAATGGATAACGGAGGTAAAATGGAAGCCGTGTCCACACCCAGCCCTTACCCTGGAGGCTGTTTAAGGAGATAAGGCCGTATCCTGAGATTTTCAGTGGGAAGCAGATGATGTCCAGGCACAGGTAGACTGAGCAAATCTGAAGTGACATATAAACTAGGTACCATAAATACTCACCAACTTATGATCAGTCGTGATGAATACATGAGAAAACACGTAAATGAATTCCCTGCTTCTACGAGCTGCCTGGCTTGAGTCAGCCACTCTACAAATGGTCTTGTTTATTTCTGTTCATTTGGAAGAGACATACCCCAACATTCAAAGAGCTTATCATAAAAATAATTTAAAATTTCTTTAAGAGGACAACATGAATTTGAGAAGGAGGGGCCAAACTATGCTTAAATGAAAATATTTTATTTTAAAGCCACTGTAATTTAAACTCAGCCACTGAAATACTTGTAATTGAAAGATGGCTGACTTCGCAAAGCAACAGGAGCGTGAAGAAAAGGGTGTCTTATATTAAAATTTGAGCCTTTGAACTATCATGAACAAGAGTCAGATTGTGGCCTGACACACTTTTATTTTATTTCATTTTATTTTTTTTGCTGAAACAACACTGTCATTTATTTACCTCCTCTTCTCCATTCCCCCTCCCACTCCCACTCCTCCAGTCTCCTTAATACTTTTTGTAGTTAAAAGTCTGGGCTTTAGGGAAAATGAGATTTAAGAATTCAAATCCCAGCTTTGTAACTCAAAAGCTAAATGCAAATTGTTTAACTTCTAAAGCTTTGATTTCCTCAATTGTAACCTTAGTGGATTGTAACATGCAAGGATTACATGAAATAACATACATAAAATGCTTAGCACTTGCTATCTATTGACATTATCCAGTCTTCATCCCCACTGTCAAAGCCTTGCATGTCTTCCTCGTCTCTAGAGACGACCACAACAGCTGCCCTCCCCACCTTTACCCCTCCCCTCAGGCTCTCTTTTCACTCTCTCCTTACACTATAACCGGAGTCAATCCTCCTCAAAGTCAATTCTTTTCATTTCATTCCCTTCCTTAAATTCCTTCTGTGGCTTCTCATTAACAACAACAAAAAAACATCAAATTCCCAAGTTTGTCCTCACCTCTCTTTCCAGCTTCTTTTCTCCCTATCTCCATAGTAGGCACATGCACACCATTTCTCATATCTACTAGGCTCTCTCTCCCAGACCTTTACACCTGCAATGTCCTTCCTCCTGTGGCATATAGCTAATTTCTACTTGCCATTCAGGCCTTAGTTGATGTTGTTCTTCAAACCAAAAAGCTTCTTTACAGTGAAGGAAACCATCAACAAAATGAAAAGGCAACTTACTGAATGGGAGAAAATATTTGCAAACCATATATTGGATAAGGGGTTAATATTCAAAATATACAAGGAACTCATACAACTCAATAGCAAAAAACAAAATAGCCCAATCAAAAAATGAGCAAAGGACCTGAATAGATATTTCTCCAAAGGCCAATAGGTACATGAAAAGATGTTCAGCATCACTGATCATCAGTGAAGTACAAACCGAAACCAGGAAGATATTACTTCACGCCTGTTACTATGTCTATTATGAAAAAGACAATAGGAAACAAATGCTGGTGAGGAGATGGAGAAAAGGCGACCCTTGTACACCGTTGGTGAGAATGTAAATTGGTGTGGTCACCAGGGAAAACAGTATGGAGCTTCCTCAAAAATTAAAAATAGAACTACCATATGATCCAACACTCTATTCTGAGTATATACCCAAAGGAAATGAAATCACTATCTCAAACAGATATTAGTATTCCCATGTTCATTGCAAGTGTGTTCATGATAGCCAAGATTTGGAGACAACCTAAGTGTCCATCCACTGGTAAATGGATAAAGATTATGTGGTATATATATACACAATGGAACATTATTCAGCCTTAAAAAAGAAGGGAATCCTGCCGTTTGCGACAACATGGAGGAAACTGGAGGGCATTATGCTAACAAGCCAGACAGAGAAAGACAAATACTGCATGGTATCACTTATATGTGTAATCCTAAAAAAATAAAGTCATACTCATAGAAACAGAGAGTAGAATGGTGGTCGCCAGGGTTTTTGGTTTTAGGGAAATGTGGAGAGGTTGGTAAAAGGATACAAACTTTTAATTATAAGATGAATAAGTTCTGAGGATCTAATGTATAGAATGATGACTATAGTTGAAAATACTATATTATATAATTCAAATTTGCTAAGGGAGTAGGTCTTCAGCATTCTCATCCTCCCCATTCAAAAAAAAGGTAACTATGTGAGGTGATGGATTCATTAATTAACTTGACTGAGGGGATCCTTTCACAATATATACACTTATCAAATCATCGCATTGTACATTTTAAATATATTAGAATTTTTTTGTCAATTATGTCTCAATTAAACTGGAAAAAAAGAAGAAAATGTTATGCCTAGGTATAGTTTCTTTGGAATTTATCCTACTTAGTATTTTCTGAGCTTTCTGGATCTGTTATTTGGTGTCTGACATTAATTTGGGGGAACATCCCAGTTATTATTGTTCCAAATATTTCTTTGGTTCCATTCTCTCTTTCTTCTCCTTCTGGTATTCCCATTACACGTATGATACACATTTTGTAGTTTTCTCACAGTCCTTGGATACTCTGTTCTGGGTTTTTTTTTTTTGTTTTTTTCCAGCCTTTGTTCTCTTTGCTTTTCAGCGTTCAAGGATTCCATTGATACATCCTCTGGCTCAAAGATTCTTTCCTCAGCCATGTCCAGTCTAGTAGTTAACCCATCAAAGGCATTATTCATTTCTGTTGCAGCGTTTTTCATCTCTTTTTGGTTCCTTTGATTTCCATCTCTCTGCCAACATTACCCATCTGTTCTTGCATGCTGTCAACTTTATCCATTAAAGCCCTTAGCTATTAAGCATAGTTGTTTTAAAATCTTGCTTTGATAATTCCAACATCCCTAGCATGTCTTGTTCTGATGTCTGCTCTGTGTCTTCAAACTTTGCTTTTTTCCTCTTGGTATGCCTTGTAATTTTTTCTTGATAGCCATACTGATGCACTGGGTAAACGGAACCGCTGTAAATAGGCCTTAGTAATGTGGTGGTGAGGTATGGGTGGAGGGGAAGCAGTCTATAATCCTAAGATGAGGTTTGTCTTTTAGTGCCTATGCTTCTGAACTGTGAACTTTACAAGAGTTTCTCAGTTTTTTCCCCTCTTAGATGGGGCAGATGACTTGAATGACCTGGAGTTGGGTATTTCCCTTCCCAGGTCAGTTAGGTGCTGATAATACCTCATCAGTTAGTCTCTGGTAGGTAGTTTTCCCCAAGGGGAGGCCTTGTTAAGAAGAACAGTGGGCTTTGGTGTATTTCAAAATGGATACTTTTGCCCTCTCCCTGCCAGAAGCAAATGGGATCTTTCTTTGATATTTACTGTGGGAACTTCATCAAGCCTCGGGAGGTAAATCTCGCAAAATTGTGGGGGCCCACTGATGAGTGGGTCCCCCTGGAGTTTTTAACTCAGAATTGTCCACACTGAGCCTCCGGCGATTTTTCAATTATATTTCAGGGTTTTCTACTCTAGCACTGGTTCCCGGGGCAGTTTCTGCTAGTGAATTTCTTCTCCACTAAGCCGTGACTCCCTGCATTCTCCTGCCTGTCTCTCCAATCTTTGGGGCAGTGGTTTGCCCTGTGCCCTCTCCTCTCATATGGATCCAAGAAGAGTTGTTGATTTTTCAGTCTGTTCAGGTTTTTCTTGTTGTTAAGACAGAGTGGAGACTTCCAAGTTCCTTACAAATGGAACCAGAAATCAGAAATCCAGAGTTGCTATATGATGCTATGCATTCTTTCCCCAAAACCAAGTTCCCCTAAGACAGAGGCTGACTACCTGAAACCTATTTCTGAGGCATTAACCTAGGATTTCCAACATATGTCAGCTAAATCATATGTGTAGAAGAGTCATCCAGATAGTTTCTAGCCTTTTCTTGAAGAGTCAATTCTGAATGATAATCTTAGAAACCACATCATTCTTAAGAACGTTTCTCCTCTCCTTGAATATTGCATAGCAATGACGACTGAATTCAGGCGTGTTGTATTTTTTTTCTGTTTGTATTTTGAAAAATTTTGAATGCATAAGGCCCCTTTGAGGACACCACTATCTTCTACTGAAATGACATCTTAGAAATGGTTAATGACTTAAGGTTTTTAACCCATCTAGGGGTGCCTGTCTATTAAGAACGTCACTACCTCACACCTTAACCCAGCCTTCAGTCAAGTGCGTCTATAATCACACTGTAAGTAGCTAATTAAGAAGGTGCTTAATGTACTGTAATTGAGAGCTCTTTCTATTCCGGGAATTAGTTCTACTCCTTATTAGGAGTTGCAAATAAGCAATTCAGTAACCTGAATCCACTCCAAACAAAATGCTAACTGGGTATCTTCATGGAGGTATAACTCCAGCCAGAATAAACGTGAATAGGAACTACCTTCTCCTTCTTCCTGCATCTTCATACTATTGCTATCCAGTTCCACAAGGCAGAGATAAGAAGCCCAACGTCTGCATTTCTCCGATTACCAATCTCTTTATCCCGTGTTCGTAGAATGACACTTATTTTTGCTGGGAGCATTGCTGTCACCATCGCAGCTGGGTTTTTATTTCTTTTTCAAATAAATAAAATTAAAGGTACTCAGCATGGTACAGTTTAGCTGTATATCTCCACGTTGCACACAAATTGAAGCTGCTTTTAACTTTTATTTTTAAACTTCTTTGCAAGCCTGCAATGACAAAAATAAAGAGAGTCAGACAGTGCGGTCCATTTACCTGCCTGCTTTCCTTCTAAATACACAGCAGTTGGTTGTAAACTGTGTTACTAGGGCAATTTTATGGCAAAGAACTTTTTTCGTAAAACATAATGGAAAAATCTGGAGAAAAAGACAGATTTTGTTTTCATTTAACAAATTTTTCAGGCCTCTACAATGTCAGGGTTGTTGATTAATGAAGTTGAGGTAATTTACTGAAACTTTTGTAATAAATAGATTAGGGGACTAGGGGAAACTATAGACTTATTGCAAGATTTACAAGGCTTTTTGTTTTGGCAGTCATAACATTCATTTTGATAAGATAATTATAGTTTGGAAAACAGCAACTTAATTGCGTGGAATTTTGTGAAACACGGGGGGCATGTGATCCAAACTTGGCTATCTAAATTTTTCTCCCAGGATTTTGAGACTTAAATGCAGTCCTGTAAGATAGAAAAATGATTGTAGCTGATTCATTCCTGCAATGAAGAGACTTTCTATTATGGATTGAATTATTTCCCACTCAAAAATATATTAAAGTCCTAACCCCTGGTAGCTGTGAATATAACCTTATTTGGAAATAGAGTCTTTGTAGATGTAAGCAAGTTAAGATGAGGTCGTACTGAATTAGAGTGGATATAAGTGGACAGAACACAGAGGTAAGACAGCCATGTGAAGACAGAGGCAGACTGTTATGCTGCCACAAACTAAGGAATGCCTGGGCTACCAGAAGCTGGAAGAAGCAAGGCAGGATCTTCCCTTAGAGGCTTAGGGGGAGCACGGCCCTGCTTACACCTTGATTTGGACCTCTAGACTGAAGAACTGTGAGAAAATAAATTTCTGTTGTGTTAAGCCACCCAGCTTGTGGTCATTTGTTACATCTACCTTAGGAAACTAATATGCCTTCCTTTTGCTTCCTCTGCTTTGATCTACTGAGATGCCTTGTTTCTGGTTCCTTTCCAAGCCTAACTCATCAGTTTCTCCTTTATTGTTTGAACTACCCCATAAACTTTCCAATCAATTCCCTTTAAATTTAAGTTAGCCTGAATGGATTTCTGTTGCTTGCATCAAACTGTCCTATCTAATAAGCAAACATTTCTTGACGTTATTCTAGGTGTCATTCGGTATTGGTAACTGGTCAGACAGTTTATTAAGAAAAATGACCCAAACTTGGAAGTCAGGCAAAGGGAGGGCAGTGTGTATTCTTGCAGGTGAATTAGATTAGAACATTGTTTCACAGGCCCAATCAAGGATTGTTTAATTATCTGCACTTGGGGCATGTACCATTGTTTGACTTAACATTAACTATACATTAAAGGCCAGATTTTGTGAAGTGACATGTTCACTTCTAGATTTTTATCTGGCAAAGATGCAAATAATTACTTTCTGGTGGAAAATATAATTTGAAGGTTAGAGTTTCTTTGCCCTGTAGAACATTAGCCAGTTTTATAACTAATCTAGCAATCTTAAACTCACATTCTTTTTCCAATTCCTATATAATCTTTGTTCTAATAATTCTCCTTTGAATTAACTTTGCCTTTCTGCTGATTACTTCATTAATGAGGAGAATCAGTAGTCCTATATTTGTATAAAAATGAGATTTTCAACTTTTTGATAGTTATACTTTGACATGCCACAAACAGATAAAATTATTTGAGAATACTGATAGTTCCACATTAGCTGAATGACTATTTGTGAACATATCCACAAGGCAGAAGTTAGGATGTTGACATTAAATGGAAAATATGAAAGGATTTTAGTGTGCCGAGAGAAAAGAATGATTTTCCTCTTCTTCCTTAAGATTGAAACAGGGATTTCTTTAGACTTTAAAAATACATGTATAATTCTAGAAAGCTTATTCACTCAAAAAATACTGACTTAGGGACTACTAAATGGCTCTTAAAGTTTATGACAAACCTTTCACTGAAGATCTAGTCATTAAGAGTTATTGTTGAATATCTTCAAGTCCACCCCGTTCTTTGGGTGAAACTAAATCTGGACACAGAAGCATAAGAATATTAAATAAAGCAATAAAAACAATGAAGAGAAAGTACAGCCAAATCCCATTACAAACATAATGTAGGACCCATATGACATTTTGAGAAGGACCAGACATCTCCCTGATGGAACGGGAGTGTGTGTGTGTGTGTGTGTATGTGTGTGTGTGTGAGACAGTGGTAAAAATTGGGCAAGAATAATGAATAGGAATGGAAAGAAGGATGCTACCATTTCCTGACTGTTATTATATGCCAGCTCTGGGAGAAATCTTTTAAATAAATTCAAGTTTTTATCCTCACCATATGAGAGCATACATTGTTATCATTCCCATTTACTGATGAAGCTCAGAGAGGTTCATTATCTGTCCCAGGGTCATGCAGCATCTCACGCAGAGCCAGGATTCAAACTAATTTCTAACTCCAATGCTCCTGTTTTGGATTTTTCATTAAAGGACATTGCCTCTCAAAATAAGATTGACCTTTTCAGTGGATATTCAGGAGTCTACTTGATTGCATGTCATAAATAGAAACTGACCTTTCTGGGATGGCATGTGGTTTGATGGAAAAAGCATAGGTAAGGAGTATAGAACATTTATTTCTGGTACCGTGTTGCCCTTAAAATACCCCATGACCTTGGGAATGCCACTTTTTTCTTTTTTAGGCCTCAGTTTCCAAATCTATAAAATTAAATTAGTCGACCAGATCCACAAATTTATAACTGTGGTCCCTAGTACTGGTTTGCAGTAAAGTAGTTCATCATTCTTTCAATCAAGAAAATTTATTGAGGCCTATAGCGTAAATAAGTCTGAGATGCTATTATTTGAAAGATGACCATTATTTTATGTGCCATTGGGAAAAAATAAAAAATTACAACTTAAACAGCTACAATGCTTTATTATCAATTACTATTTTATTTTATCTTTATTAGAAAAATTTTTAAACTTATTTGGAAGTAGATATTTTTATTGTATATCAGACAAATAGAATATAAGAAAAACAAATTTGTTTAAAGTATTCCTAAATTGTTTTCCCATTCAGTGTCCAATTTTTCCATAACTTTTAGACTCAGAGTTGTATATGTTTTTCCACATACCGCTGCTAGTTAACTAGTGCTTCAAAACTAATGGTAACAAAGCATTTCTTAAACAAATGGTTGATTTTTATCCCTGAAGTTTTCTTCAAAGCTAATGATACATTTTATTTAAATTTGATGCTAGCAAATAAACAAATCTGTGTGTCTGTGTGTATTTGCCAATACGTATGTGTGTGTTAGTGTGTGTGTGTGTGTGTGTGTGTGTGTGTATACACTTATATAACTACACGTGAATTTGGGGTACGTGCGTATAGTCTATAAAATTTCCAGATTATGGAAACCTAAGAGAGAACCCATGGATATTATTCACCTTGATATTCCCTTCAACACCCATTATATTGTCTTCACAAAACAGGAACTCAGAAAATATTCATTGACATGAAGTGGACCTAAAATATTTTGCTCTGATTTTTACACTTTTCAAATTATTTGGCTTCATATGTAATAAAGAAATCCATTAACTAGCGTAAATTTTCTAGATATACTGAAAATATATTCCTAAATATTTCCCATGTATTAGCAATAGAAAACCAGTCAGGATAGTAAATTGCAAAACATATCACTAAAGGCAAATTTTTCCTTAGAAAAGATAATTTAAAATCATAGTATTTACTGGAGTTTGCAGTGTTATTTGTTGATTTCTGCCTAATGAAATACAGATTATAAAGCAAACTTCTGCTAGGTTCGTTCCCACTGATCAGTTGGGTAACTAAAGGTAACAAAATTGGTATGTTTGGTTTCGGTTTTCCATCCAACACAGTATGTATTTTATTACCAACATTTTAAAATTGGATTTTTATCACTATTTTACATGCCTTGTAATTTGTACATTAAAAATAAAAGTTTCAAAAATAATGATCACTTTGCATTTTATTCAACAGAAATGTAGTGTATGAAATCTTGCTTTGATTAAATACAGAGTTAGATTCCAAATATCTAAGTGCCCCATCAACCAGCCGGTCTTCCTAAATACCCATGTGTAATTTTGAGTTAAATTTGAAATAATCTACTTAAACATGTCATACAAATAAGTTTGTATGTTCTAGAACAAGCTGTTCCAAATAGTAATACTTCAAGGTATCAAGAAAATTGTCTCTAAGCTACCGGTTTGTAACCAGCAAATCAGAGTTGGCCTTTTAGCTGTTGTGCCTGCTGCCTTACTCCCTCTGGTTCTGAGAATTTCACAATCATTCTTCGGACCTGAATGCTTTACACACACAGACACACACACACACAAGTTTTTTTAAGGGATAGTATAACATAAGAATTCAATGCCCTGAATAATGTAACATTGTGGTTCAGAGTACAGACTTCAGAGCAAATCACGGGGTTCAAATCCTGGCTCAACCACTTATCAGTTTAGGGTTCTTGGGTAAGTGACTTAACCTCTCTGTTTCTCAGTTCCCTTCTCTGTAAATGGGCTAATTAATATATTTGAGTACTCTGAGAGAAAACATTTAATGTTTGTAAAGCATTTAGAATTCTACTTGCTGCATATTAAATATCATACAAGTGTTCATTAAATTAAAAAATAGGAAAATGTATTTCTATCAGTAGTCACATCACATCCTGGAGGATTTTGCAAATCTCTGACTGAAAATATGACGGAATATCCACCTATTTTTGATATTTACCTCTTCTTTTACCTCAGAAAAAAAAATAAGCATTTTTTGCCTTTTGCTATTACTCTCTCAAAAATTTTATTACAATGCATAACCACATATAAAATGCCCAAATAGCTGGTTACTTCAATGAAACGTAAAACTAGCCCCAGCCCTAACCCATCCCCCCCAAAATGATCAAACTCTGTTTCTTGCTGGGAATAACTAGACCTGGGTGGATTTTACCAAGCAGGGTTTAGAAATTTTAATCAAGTCAATGCTACAGAAAGCTTCTGGCTCAGATATTCTGATTGAAGAGGTTTTGTTGATGGCTACGGGAATAAAAATATTGACAAAGTCTTAAAGTGATGCCAATGATCCAGCAGCCTTAGTGATCACTGATCCAATCCAAATTCACCACCTTCGTTGACTAAATTTCGTTGGATATAAACAAGGAGCACTGTCTTTGACTCTGAGGCGTGAAAAGAATTCACAGCGAACTTGTGCAGATATTTCAGACTCAATAAGATTCAAGTAAAGAAAGTCATACATTCTGTCTCTCTGTCTGTCTGTCTGTGCATTTGAATTGGAGAATTGAATCAGTTCTCTACATTACCCAGGTAACCTGAGACTTGCTTCCTTTTACAAATAGAATTTGTTTCATACAAACATAATTTTCATCTGTCTTTGTTCCTTTTAATTATCTTGTACTAAACATGAATGAGAGTCCCTTAAGAGCTGTACACATTATTAGAACATAAAGACAGTTTATTATTTAGTGGGTTAGGCTACTAGGTATCTTCTACTCATTGGCCTCAAATTATCTGATTAGCTCCCATTAGATTCCAACTAGTTAAAGGAGTGGAAATATTGCAAATAGCTTTCGTTGAGCAGCTCTCTATGCAAAAGTTCAGCTGCCCCATTCTATTATTGTACTATGGACATACTAATTTACATATTAACTTGTACAATAGTCTGTGTTCACCCCATTGTATATGCTGGATTGTTAGTTTTGTACAATGTTGAGAAGTATTATGAGAAAAAAATGTTGCAGTCAAATTTGTTTGAAAAGTTGCAAATTAAATCAAGATAAATGGGTTTCTTTACTGCAGGACTTCTCAGAACCATGCTAATATGCGTGATGAGTCTTCAACAGAGATTAGGTATGCTGTGTCTTCCCAACGTTTTTATCACCTTTTTTTTTTTTTAACTTAGACTATTTCTCATAACTAGTTCTCTGTGATACCCTGTTTAGAAATGGCTTCTCGGTACATTTCTTTCATTTCTGAAAATTGAGACTAAAGTAATAATTTGTTTGTGGTCACTTGAATTCTTTTATCAGTTAATCCTTCTTCATGTTTGCAGATAGTGGAGGGTTAAGAGAAGCAGTGCAGTGTGAATAATACTGAGAAACAAATATATACCACTTAGCTCATTCCTCTCCTGGGAAATGTAAGTACAGCTTTGAAATTTACTATTTCTGTCACCAATGTAGAAATTGATAGTATTGAGCGTATTTATAAAGAAAAAGCTATTAGCAAGATCAGCCACTGGCACCAGTGAACCTCCAACTGTTTTCCCTAGCCTAATATTAGCCAAGCCGTGGCTAGAGTAGCTCCTACGTGGCAGTGAAAAACACAAAATGAATGCTTCCCATTAAAAATCAAAGGAGGATCAGTGAGTAGGTATTCCAGGAAGCCAGCTTTGGGATTAATATGAGGGAAAATGTGCTACCAAAGAAGGGCCAACATGGTATAAGATGTACCAGAGTAGATTAAACGTTATGACTGTGTGACCCAAGGCCAGTCAACCGTATCTATGGACTTAGAAACTGTTCCCTCTTGGAAGAGAACTTAGAGTAACAGTAGATAGATGTCAGCTCCTATGCTGTCTTAGTCTTTGACCTGCTGTAACAGAATACCATAGACTGGGTGGCTTATAAAGGACAGACATTTACTTCTCACAGGTCTGGAGGCTGGGACATCCAAGATCAAGGTGCTGGCTGATTTGATATCTAGAAAAGACCTGCTTCCTGATTCAGAGATGGCTCTCTGGTAGCTGTGTCCTCACATGGGAGAAGGGGTGATGGAGCTGTCTGGGACTCTTTTATTTTTGTGAGGAAGATTAGCCCTGAGCTAACATCCGATGTCGATCCTCCTCTTTTTGCTGAGGAAGACTGGCCCTGGGCTAAGATCCATGCCCGTCTTCCTCTACTTTATATGTGGGATGCCTGCCACAGCATGGCTTGATAAGTGGTGCATCGGTCCACGCCCAGGATCTGAACCTGAACACCCCAGGCAGCCAAAGCAGAGGGCATGAACTTAAATGCTACGCCACCAGGTCGGCCTCTGGGGCCTCTTTTATAAGGGCACTAATTCTATCCATGAGGGTTCCGCTCCCATGACCTAATCACCTCCCAGAGGCCTCACCTCCAAATACCATCACATTGGGGGTTAGAAATTCAGCTTAAGAATTTTGGGGGGACGAAACATTCAGTCCATAGCACCTGCTAACTCCAATTGACTTGTAGTGGCTTTCTGAGCACTATGTGGAGGAAAATTCAAACTCAGTGGTAGTAAGTGTAGCATGAACAACTAGAAAAAGAACATATTTTTAGGAATTGAAGTTTTGACAGCATATAGGTCACCTCCCTGCCATTCTTGATTTAATTCAACTGTGCATTTTGCAAGTAGGTTGTTGTGATTCACAGAAGTTAAGCAATTTGTTCAAAGCTATACAACTAATTAAAGATAGAGCCGGAATTTGACCCAGGTGTTTGCATGCTAAGTCATTTTTAAAAATAGACTTTGCTGAATCTTTTCCCCCTAAAATCGACATCATTGCCCTCTTTGTCATTTAAAATCTTAAATAAGACATTTAATTACACACCATTAGTATTCGCTCCTCACAATTAGGGCTGTTGAGAATTTCCTCTTGAAACCAGAACAGTTTTTTTATATAACACATTTGAATCTGAAATTCTTCACAAAACTATAGACTGAATAAAATTGGAAGGGTCATTCCAATTTGTAGAGCAAACCAAGTTGGAAATGGCGCACGTTATTATATTTGGTAAAGGAGGCAAGTGGTGAAGGACAGAGAAATGTCCTTGTGTAACTAAAGAAAATTTAAATAAATGTTGCTTTCACCTTAGTGTTTTCTTTAAAGTCTTTGTCTTTTGACTACACAATAAAAAATGAACTTTATACACCTTCTAGCATCTATGCACACATACAAGAGCTATTCAAAAGCATGCAAAGGAAAGCTTTCTTTGTGGTGTTTCTTTTCCTCTTTCTCTTTTTCTTCAGGTTTAAATTAAATAGAATGTCAATCATCTATTTATTTTTATGGAAATTATTGTGTATTGGGCATTTGGTAGAAGATGGTAACAGAATTGTAGGCTTTCACTACCTAGTGAAACTTAGAGAGTAATATGTTTTAAGATTGACAAGATGTCTTCCATACAAAAATATAGTGGTTACCAAACGTTAATAACATGTGCTTTGAGTTTTTCAATCAATAATGATGTCTTTTCCAGATTCCAAGTAACTAGAATCTTGAATGTTCACAGTGACTGGGATTGTCTTTGGTCATGGAATTGAAACCATGGTTTTAACCTCACTAATTCTCCAGATAGTCTTTTACTAATAGAATAAAACAAGCACGGTAAAATGAAAACAGAGATATATGCTTCCAAAAGCGGAAGCCCTTATCCATGAGGTTAGGGAAATTTAGAACTGCAATGGACTTTTATAGACTAATTTAATCTTCTGTTTTCCAAATAAGGAAACAGAGACCCCAAGAGATGTAGTGATGTGTGCTAAGTACGTGATTCAATGTGATGGTGATAAAGCCTAAATTCAGACTGTAAGATTATATCATTTCAATGTCCCTCCCATTTACCCAATAGAAATGATTTTAAAGTGCCAAAATCATAAACTAGTATAAACAAATTCCATTCTCATTGGGCATTTGCAATGGCGATAATTTGGAAGGTCAAACTCACATTTTTTTTCTTTTCCATCATTCTGCAAGGAATGTGCACTGACACAATTTGAAAACTTTATGAGATGTAGGCTTTTTATTATAATTGCCAAAATAGTAGAACATCAGATTGTTAATTTTTGAAGACATAGTTATTTCCAAACTGTTTTTATTTTCGTTATGTTTTATCACTTACTTTTTTTACACATCATGAAGATTAAGGTCCTTGTAATTTAAAAATTATGCAACAGCTGCTGCAAACTGCTTCTTACACTGGAACATGAAATTTATATTGGGAAAATACCTATTACTAGCTATAAAATATGTATGAGGCTCTGTAGCCAGCTTTGTAAAATGGAATTTCTCCTCGCAGCAAAATGGAATGGTTACCTTGCTTGGAGGATTCACTGTTAAAGGAGAATTGTATTGATATGTGTTAAGTATTGTTCTACTGCATGAATAACACAACCACCCATTGTGATAGTCACTATTTCGAAATTACTTCTATACTATTTTATTGTTTAGACACTTACTTATATGCTGCCTTTTGCAGATGATCTTATTCTGTTTAATAGAAGGCATAATTGTTTAGATATAGATGGCAAATGTATATTTGTAAATAATTTTGGTTCTGTGTGCTTCCACAGCTAAATAGATAGACATGTTTTGTACACTATATGCACAATCCACATCAACCAGAAAAAAGGTTATCATAATATTTTGGGAGTGTCTTATTTTTATGACAAATAAAAAAATGTAAGCTATCAGGGATTTACTTTAAAATTTGTTTCTCAGAGCATTTCACAAAAATAGATTTAAAAAATTGTGTTTTAATCTTGTTTTATCCTAACTCTTAACTATACAATTTGCATAGGGTTATTATCCCTATTTTCAAATTCAAGACACATGGTGGTTCAACAACTTGATCACCCGCCAATGCTACCCCAAACAGCCAAATTATTAATCTTCTTAAAGTATTTCTTGTAACATAAAACATAAGCTATAAAATCTTCAACCTCTCTGATGGTCTGCTGAACGGAGTATAAGTAGCATAGCTCATCTTCATGTTTAAAGTGCTCCTGAGAAGGACAATCAAAACAATTTTGCAGCCCTTTTCAACTCTTGTCTCTAAAAACACCTTACACTTGAGAACGCCAACCAGAGCTTTACTCTTTTCCTCTTTGTTCCCTGGCCCAGCCCGCCCTCCAAAATAAACCATCCATCACTATGTTTTACAGTTCTTTCCATCCTTTCAAATGCAACTCAAATGCCCTTATTCTTTGACTGTCTGATTTCCTCTCATTTTATGTGATTAGATATTTTTTGGAAGGTGGGAGTGGTGGACTGGGTGCTCCTGGTAATCTTGCCTCATCCTCGAATTCCAGTAAAATGTACTGGTCAATATGTTGGTTATAGAGCCATACTGCCTGGTTTAAATCTCAAATGCACCATTTACTATCTGTGTGATTTAGGGTCAGGTATTTAACCTCCTGGTACCTGTCTTAGTCTTTTTGGGCTGCTATAACAAAACCCACTGGATGGCTTATAAACAACAAACATTCATTTCTCACAGTTCTGGAGTCTGGGAAGTCCAAGATCAAGATGCCAGCATAGTCTTATGTGGGCCCTCCTCCTGGTTCATTGCCAGGGCTTTTTCGCTGTGTCCTCACATCGTGGAAGGGGCTAGGGAGTTCTGCCGGAGGATATCTTTTATAAGAACACTAAACTCATTCATCAAAGTTCCACCCTCATGACCTAATCACTCCCCAAAAGCCCCATCTACTAATAGCATCACTTTTGGGGGTTAAGATTTCAATATAAGAATTTGGGGGACACAAATATTCAGACCACAGCAGTACCTCAGTTTCCTAATATATGCAAAAGGGATACTGCTGGTGTCTATTTTACATGCTTTAAATATATGTAATTGCAGGGCCTTGCACATAGTCATTGATCAGTTAATGTTAGATATTATTCCGGAAGGATAAAGTTGGTAATTAATATATATTAATAATGATATAGCATGCTTTACTTCCTGCCTGATTTTAAGATATAAAGAGTCTAGTGACAGTATTTATACACTATTTTCATTTCTACGTGTCTAAATTGCTAATACAAATTTAGCACTTTAAATAGATACTGTTATATGCCTGAAGTCAAAAAATTCTTAGAATCAGAGCCAAATTCTTTCTTTAAAATTTTTATTGAGATATAATTGACAAATAACACTGTGTAAGTTTAAGGTGTACAGCATTCGATTTGATACATTTATGTACTGCAATATGATTACCACCTTAGCATTAGCTAATATCTCTATCACGTCACAAAATTATCATCTTTTTTGTGTTGTGCATAATTACGATCTAATTTTAGCAACCTTGAAGTTCATAATATAGTACTGTTGTTTATAATCACAGAGCCAAATTCCTGATCTCATATGGAAATCAAGAAAATCTGACTTTTGTCCACTTTTTATCTCTATCATTTCTCTTTCACCATGTACGTAGAAGACCATGCCTTTAATAGTTTCAGTTTCCAGAATTTTCAGGAATTTACTAAGGGTACATGCAGAAATGTATGTATGCAAGAAATGTGTAGAAATCTTCCATATTTAGTGATGTGCTTTCAGTTTTAAATAAAACATTGTGCCAATACCAAACTTTGACATCTTCCTCAGAAAAAGTGATGTGCTGCAGTCAGTTATTGAATTCCCCCTAAAGTTTTGTTGTTTGAAAGTGGATTATGGATTCCAAATGGTGCATGGAGTTATATCCTTCACTTGGCACGAAGTCAGAGGGTCTTGGGGCAGCCCATCCAATATACTCCCTGACGTATATTGGACAAAGTGTTCTCTATTTTCTATAAATGTGTTAATTTGTCCCTAGTGCTCAACAACAAGAGTTGAATACATGGAAAATTCAGGGCCAGTGTGGTAAAGCAGTATCTCTGGGCATAATTCCAGTATGCCTTGATAATGTGGAAAACTAATAATGACACAACTAAAAATTAAATCACAAATAATAAGAAAGAATTATGCATCACTCTAATTGCCCATGATTCTTTCCAAAATCTTATAAGTGAGTTTAGGCTTAATTGCAAAAGGTATTTTATGAAGGTGTACTAAATGTGCAAAATGATCCCACCACCTAATTAGTGGAAGTTCATATAAGTAGTGATGATTTGGTAAAATGTGTAGTAAATATAAAAACATAAACACGCCGTTAAGAATTTAATTGATTTTTATTCAGTTGCCAGAAAATATTCAAATTTGTTAATCAAGTTCCAAAATACCTCCAGTTGGACAACTAGTGATATAATTCAAAACTCTAAATATTTTAAACATAGTATATACCCTTTTCTGCTTTGGCTTTCTTATTACATTTTTTTTCCTTTATTACGCTTTGAGCACAGCTTAATTTCTGCTCCATTTATCTAAATTGTTGCACTAATTTTAAATATGTGCTAATTTGATCAGAAACTGAATGTAAGGTGATTTTAGCAGCAAAATATGGCTTGGTAATAAAGTCAGTACCAAGTTTCAAGTGCAAGTTTGATCCTGTTAAAATAATGAGCAATTTGTATGGCATTTTGAAGCATATTTTACCATCAATGCAGTTAATAACTCTGCTCAGTCTGGTATTTTCTGTGTCTATATAATATTTTTATGGGTTCACCAAACCAGGGTTTCAACTGGACCATGCTTTCTTTTTTCTACTACCGATTACTGTGTGTTCTTAAATGTAATAAAAATACCTTTGCGTTTGAATTCCGTAATTAACACTTTTAGCTAATTCAAGCTGACCTCCCTGAACTGAGTGCAAATTAGTGAGATTAAAATGAGGTAGCTTGTCTCTCTTCTTTTAGTTACCATGCAACTTTCACCACACCTCATTAGCTAGATGGTTCAGTGCAACAAAGTGCTGCTTTGTCCATTTTCAGTGAAAACCTACCTCTATAAGTTAGGCTTGGTAGATCTTTTTCAGCTTTTAAAAATAATTTAAAAGTAAAACTAATATATATAAAATTCCTGGTTGGTATCTATTAAATTTCTACCACACATATAGGCCATAATTCAGAACTTAACTCTTTCATTTTTATATGGTTTAAGAATAAAGAAGAAACTTGGTTAAAATATGATGCATCAGTCAGCATAGGCTGGTTTATGCTGCAGAAACAACCAATCTCCAAGATCTCAGTGGTTTGAAACCCCAATGGTTTTTTTTCCTCAAGCTCCATGTCCAGCAAGGGTGGCAAGTTAGTCTATTCTTATTTTAGTTACTCAAGGATCCAAGTGCTGAAAACTCCTTTTCTTCCACAATCACTTTGGCAGGAAAAAGGAGACATGGTTAATCAATACTAGTTTTAAGGCTTCCACCTGAAAAATGACACATGTAACTCTTTTCTCCCATTGCAGTGGCCAAAGCCAGGCCTAATTTCTTTCTTTTTTTTTTTTTTATTCTACTTTTTTTTTTTTTTTTTTTTTTAGTGAGGAAGATCAGCCCTAAGCTAACATCCATGCTAATCCTCCTCTTTTTGCTGAGGAAGACTGGCTCTGAGCTAACATCTATTGCCAGTCCTCCTCCTTTTTTTGTCCCCCAAAGCCCCAGTAGATAGTTGTATGTCATAGTTGCACATCCTTCTAGTTGCTGTATGTGGGACGCAGCCTCAGCGTGGCTGGAGACGTGGTGCGTCTGTGCTCACCCGGGATCTGAACCCAGGCCGCCAGTAGTGGAGCGCGCGCACTTAACTGCTAAGCCACGGGGCCGGCCCCCTAATTTCAAAGGGACCAGTCAACCACAATCCCACCATGTGCTTGGAAAATAGAAAAACTGGAATATTTGTGATTATCCCTAAAGACCACCAAAATCTACCCTTCTGGTCACCACATGTTTGATATACTCTCCTTTCCTCACTACATACACACCACCACCACAACAACAAAACAACAAGAACAAACATTCACCTGGTCTCTGAAGGAAATAATTCACAAGTCACACAAAGTCACAGCATCAAGATTAATGTCTAGGATACCTGAGTGATGGGCTGTGGTTGTTCGTGGTAGGTCTAAAAAGTACTGGATATGTCTCCTCTTGAGGAAGAGATCTCTGAATCAAAGATTAGTTATCCACTCCTGCTCACACAAAATATATAATGCTGGAACAAAAATAGGCTAACCGTAATAAGTATTCCCACTTAGAAAATAAACAAAGTTAAGAGGCACATAGATAATATGCTTCTATAACAATTGAAATCCCACCTTGAAGGTATGGCATATCCCTTGTGTAAACTCTGATTCTATTTTCTGAGAATCTTTTGTACAGTGTTCTCTGGGGGCCCTGGTCCTACCCTCTGGAAGATACTTTCCAATAACTATCCTTTTTGGCTATATCCAAAATAGATATTAGGGAACATCTCCTGTTAGGGAATGAACAGCTTTCTCAGCCTACCTCCTGTCTATAATATTTGAGGCCCTACCTGACTATGATTCACATCAGATATCTGTTGAGACAGTTTCCTACTTTTAGTACCAATTTCCATATCAATTCAGATGGACTAGATTTATGTTTCAGTAACAAATAAACAAAACACAATGACTTAATACAACACAAGTTTATTTCCTGTTACATTTTGAACACGAGTCAGTAGGGAAGCTCTGCTTATTGTATCATTCAGGGACAAAGCTGCTGGGGGCTCTATTTTAACACAGGCTTCCATCATGTCTGGGGTAGGTAAAAGAGACTGTAGCAATTGTAGCACTTGTTAAAATGAGAATTGTCATTTCCATTACTTTTGTTGGTCACAGAAATCACATATTCATAATAAAAGTGAAATACTACCATTTGTCTAGAAATGATGAAAACAAGAATACTAGCTAACAATATTAAATGACTACCACATATGGGAAAATATTTCTTTACCTCAGATATTTTAGCTATCATTGTGGCGTTAAAAACAAGAAATCAGTGCTGAAAAGGATGCAGTAAACGGTAATATTTACAAATATTTTGTGGCAATGTATAATTAATACAACCCTGTAAAAATTAACTTGCTAGCATATCAGAACTAGCAATATATAAAAGAATTATATACAACGACCCCTGCTTTAACATTGATAATCAATCAATATAATTCACCATATCAACAAGTTAAAGAAGAAGAATCATATGGTTGTATCAATCGATGCATAAAAACACATTTGACAAAATCCAATCCATCCATAACAAAAACCTTCAGCAAACTAGTAATAAAGGGGAGATTTTCCAAATTAATAAAGAATAACTACAAATAACCTAAAACAAATAGTATACTTAATAGTGAAACACTGACTGCTTTCAGCTTAAGATTGGGAACAAGGGAAGGATTGTCCACTCTCAGCACTTTTATTCAACATAGTAATGGAAATTCTAGACACTGCAATAAGGGCAAAAAAAGAAAGAAAAGATGTATGGGTTGCAAAGGAAGAAATGCACCTATCTTAATTTGCAGTTGACATGATCATCTGTGTAGATCCCAATGAAGCTATATAAAATAAACTCCTAAAACTGCTATGTGAATTTCGGAACACAATATCATCACATAAAAATTAATTACATTTCTGTATATTAACAATGAGCATGTAGAGACTGAAATGAAAAACACAAAACCATCTGAAAAACAAAACAAAAATAAAAAACACAAAACCATCATTTTACAATTGATCCAAGAAAAATGGAATACTTAGATATGAGTTTAACAAAACACTTAAAAGATCTATGCACTGAAAATTACAAAATGATGATGAAAGAAATCAAAGAATACCTAAATAAATGGAGAGATACACTATGTTCATGGATTGGATGCCTAAACACGCAAAAATGTCAATTTGGCCAAATAGACTTAACTATTTAGGCATTTGTCTGTTTTCAGTAAAGCCTGCATGTATCAGTGATACTTGGTATAATTCCTATCAAAATACCAGCAAGGTTACTTACAGACATAGAGAAACTTATTCTAAAATATATATGGAAAGACACAAGGCTAGAATATCTAAAACAATATTGAAAAAGAAGAATTAAGTGGGATTAATTATTCCACCTGAAAATAAGCCTACTATATAGCTACAGTAATCCAGAAAGTGTGGTATTGGCAGAGGTATAGACATATAGATCAATGGAACCCAGAATTAGGCTCACTCAATGATGTCCAACTGGTTTTTGGAAAGATGCCAAAACATTTCAATGGAAGGATAGCCTTTTCAACAATGGTGACCGAACATAGGTGATAAAAATTGAACCTTGACCTAAACGTCATAACCTTATGCAAAAATTAACTGAAAATAGATCACAGACTTAAATGTAAGAGAAAAATTAAAAAACTTAAAAAAAATAAAGACACATAAGCAAAACCTTGGGGATCTAGAGAAAGGCAAAAAGTTCTTAGACTTACGTCAAAACACAATCCGTAAAAGAAAAGATTGGTAAATTGGACCATATCAAAATTAAAAACTTGTGTTCTGTGAAAGACCCTGGTTAAAGGATAAAAGACAAGATAAAGACTGACAGAAAATATTTGCACACCACATATCCAAAAGAAGACTAGTATCTAAAATATCTAAAGAAGTTTTCAAATTCAACAGTGAAAAAACAAACAATCCAATTAGAAAATGGGTGGAAGATATAAAGAGACATTTCACCAAAGAAGATGTACAGATGGTAAATAAGCACATGAAAAGATGTTCAACATCATTAGCCATTAGACAGTTGCAGATTAAAAACAGTGAGAAATCACTATACACCTATCAGAATGGCTAAAATAAAAATAGTAACATACCAAGTGAAGATGAGGATGCAGAGAAATTGATCATCTACACATTTTGAGACATAAAATGTTACAGCAACTCTGGAAAAAGGATTGGCAATTATAAAAGTATGCATGCAATTACAGTAAAATCCAGCAATTCATCTTTGGGCATTTATCCTATAGAAACGAAGAGGTATGTTAACAAAAACATCTGTACACGAATGTTTATGTCAGCTTTATTAATAACAGCCCAAACTGGAAATAACCTAGATATCCTTCAATTGGTGAATGGATAAACAAACAGTTATACATCCATATTATGGAATAGTACTTAGCAATAAAATGGAACAAACTATTGATATGTGCAGTAATTTGTATGAATCTCCAGGGAATTATGCTGAGTGGGAAAAAAAGCCAATCCCAGAATGTTTCATACTGTATAAATCTATTTAGATTACATTTTGAAAAGACAAAATTATAGAACAGGAGAATAGATTAGTGGTTGCTGGGGGTTAGGGAAGGAGGGGTGGCAAGGGGAGAAGGTGGATACGGTTCTATAAGGCAGCCCGAGGGATCCTTGTGATGATGAAACTGTTCTGTATCCTGACTGTGGTGGTAGATACACAAAACGACATATGTGACAAAACCAAATACACACACACACACACACACACACACATACACACATACACACATACAAATAAGTACAAGTTAAACTGGAGAAATCTGAATAAGATTGGTGGATTGTGTCAATGTCAATATCTTGGTTGCAATACTGTGTGCTATGAAGTAACATTGGGGGAAACTGGATATTGGGTATATGGGTTCTCTCTGCACTGTTTCTTACAACTTCCATGTGACTCTACAATTAGCTAAAAATAAAAATGCTAACTAAAAATAATTTAGCAATATAACTCAAGAGTTTTTACTATAAATGTAACTTGAATTTCCACTTTGGAAAATTGACTTAAAATTGACTATCTAATGGCTAATGATGTTCTTATGTGTAAGAACATCTTAGCACACAGAAACACACAGAATGCTGACGTAGATCTGTATCAGTCAAAATTTGGAAGTAACTTCAAAGTAAGCTGATACATACCAAATCTCAAAAAATATGCATAAGCAGATCACATCTAGATAAAACAAAGACAAGTTGTGTGGTTCTGGTCTGTATCTGTGAATGTTCAGCAAGATGGAAACACTCCAGTTATCAGTGATTACCTCTGGTGATTATAATATGGGGTATTGTAAAGAAAGATGACATTTACTTTACATTCAAAATAATTCTCATTGAGATTTTTGAAATACATATGTGTAAATTTTATAATTAAACTATTTTATTTAAGAAGAGAATATGGTCATAAGAAATGTTTCTTAGGTAACCGAATAAAGTAGAGTACATATTTGCTCATAAAGTGTGGTTAGTGTACTAGATATTAGCCCTTTTGGTATTTAGGCCATACTTTTTATTAATTCTTAAATTTATAACTCCGAGTGCCTCGTGAAGAAGAAGGAGTAAATAAATATTAATAAATGTAGACTATGTATAACAACATATATGAAGGAAAGGAGACTAAGGATATTCAATAGAATATAAAAAAATATTTTGTTTTAATTGTATCTATGGGTAATTTCATTGTTTTTCAAATTTTGAGGGCTCCAAGATATCAAAACTCCTGTGATAGAAAAACCAACCCTCAAACTAGCTCATGGTGACCTAATTACCAAAGCATATGAGAAATACAACCCAGTCACTTTATCATTAATTTTATTTAAAATAAATAATACTGCATATCCTCGTGCTATACATGATGTCAGACAGTGAGGATTCTTATCTTTAAAGGAAACACTGGCCATCTCCTGGTAATATTGAACTTGGCCTTGCCTGGCTCAGAGTATAGATTGGGCAGCACATTAAAACCTACATGTTAAGCCACATCTCTAAATGACGATGTTTCAGTTGTTTGACATGTCATGGCATTTCTCCTTAACAATCTCTCCTTGAATTTGCGTCTTCAACATATGTGCTCATCTTAATCATTCACTCATCCTTGAAGTAGCCAAATTTAAATGCCATGTGTTTTTATTCACAGAGCATGGAATCAATCTCATTATATTCTTGAATGCACAGCTTTTACTCCAAGATCCTCCTTCGAAGCCAAAAAATCAATTTATGTTTAACTGGAGGAATGATATCTTTTTCTGTGTTGGCAAAGTGAGAGAGAGAGGGAGAGAGGGAACAACTCCGTTTATTATATGTTAAAATGTCACTCCGAGGCCAGCTCCCCTGTGCAGGGTGGAGCTGGCAGCTAATTTACATTGTCAAATCATGTTAATCTCACCTTCAAATTCATTTGTTCTTTCTAGATAATGTAACTGACGTAGCAGTTCTGCGACAGAAGATGTATGATCACATTAAATGCATTGATGTGCTAATGTATTACAACACAGGATGATTTAGCAGTAGTCCGGTACTCATTAAGACTCCCAGGAATTTCTTCACCTTAAAGATCAGGAGGAGTTGCTGTGTAATTACTAACAGAGGAGATAATAATTCTACAAGATCAGGGACTAGTCAGGGAGGAATGACTCAGAAAATACAGAGCTTGTATTTAGAGCTTCATAGTGGGTTTATATTCAGTTTGCTTTTTTCAATTGTTAGTATGCTAGGATTCAGGAAAGAATTCCTTCTGTGATCTCTCTTGCATGTTTGTGTTGTAGATCAGAGAGAATTCAAGAAGGTTTTGGTGCTTCACATAATGATTTAGGATGCACACGTCTTAGTATAGATCTTTATATTTTAACAAAATATTTTCATTTATATAGATTTAGTTGATGCTAGTAAAAGCCTTGTAAGTAGGCAGATCGGTTATTAACTCCAGAAAGATTAGAGAACTTGATGAAGATCACACTGTTGGAAAAAGAGTTGAGATGATAATTCTACCTATTGATGGAATGAATGCATGCATAAATAAATGAGTAAATGGTAAAGTAACCAACTCCAGGTCTTCTTACAAGTAGTAAGGCATTGCACCAACTTGTTTATATGGCATATATCATTTAACATTTCATGTTCCCCAAAGCTTTCAATTGATCTTCATGCATTTGGAGGTAATTCTTTGAAGAGATGGTGTGAATAAGTCCCATAAAACTATTACTTTTGTGAATAAATAATTGGATGTGTCAGTTTAGATAAAAAACAGGTTTTGGTAATTTGTGTAGTTTAAAACTCTCAAATTTGTCTTTAGTGGATCAGAAGCAGTGACATCTGAGAGTAAAATCAGAGGCAGTAGGAATTCTATGCAGTCAGATGTACATCACTGTATGTAGTGATTTTACCAAATGATATGAAACAACATTCTCATTCTTATTGTGAAGGAGTAAAGGTCCTTGAAAAGTCTTTTTAATCAAGCAGCGCAAATTTGGAATTACCCATATGTATTTGCTTTCTGAATTGAATACCACCAACATGAATTCTGTATCATATTGATGTCATTTTTACTCACTGTTACATCACTGACTAATTGAAATATATTTTAAGATTAAAGAATTTTCTGATATGCTTAATTACCTTAAGAAACATATTTTATCACTTCTAGCACGTATGCTGTTTCATTAAATTAATCGTTTTTAGAAACATTGATATAGTTGACAGTTTGCAATACCATGAAGAAATGCAATGAATAAGTGAATGCACATTTTTATGTTTTACAAATTATGGAATACAGGTTCATGAGTCTTTTTTGCCTGCAACTTTCATTAGTTAATGGTACTCCCATTAGTTATATTATACACATGTCATGGCAAAAGGAAATAACGAGAACGTTTGCATCAAGAAAGAAAAAGTTGTAAGTCATGAATTATTCTCTTCTTATTGTAAGCAAAACTTAGGTATAGTTGCTAACTAAGATTTGGTCTTGCTCAAGTTGCTAACTAAGATTTGGTCTTGCTCAAGTTCCAGGCTGTCATCAACTCTTATCACAACCACTGAAAGAGCCTCCTAGTTGAAATACCTGCACCCAGTCTTCCTAGTCTCAAATTTCATCTTCAATCTGTAGCTAGAGCAATGTTTTTCTAAAACCAACTATAATGACATCTACTCCATTGCTTAAATTCCTCAAAGGCTCAGAATTTCTTTTAGTGCAAGACATTCTATTAGTTAGAGAAATTAGCTGCTGAAACACATAGACCCAAATTTTATTGGCTTAACACAATAAATGTTTCTCTTTCATTTACGTAACAGTGCAAAATAGGTGTTTCTGGTAGGTGAGATTCAGCCTAATTATGATGTGAGAACCCAGGTTCCATCCTTTAATGACTCAGAGTTCTCTGCATTGTGATTGAAGGATAAAGATAGTGTGAAGAAGTCACATTACTTCTTAATTATGTTATCCCAAATGTGCATGCCAATTTTAACATATTCCATTGACCAGAAATAGTTTGATGGCCATATCTAGCTGAACTTGTGTCTGGGGATATGTTCCTTCAATGGAAAGTCACTTCCAGGGACCGTTTTCTACCATAAATGGTGAGACAGTTTTTAGTGAACAGTTTATTGTCTCTGCTACAAACTTATCCCGTAAGATGCCAAGTAAGACCCTGCATTTCTGGCTTTATCAAGCACCCTGCTCTCCTTTGGCTCAGAGAAGTGTTCCTTCTATCTCTTTAATGCCACACATTTCCTTTTAATATAAACTTTTTGCATATATCTTTTCTTTTTGTCTTTGGATCTCAGCATAATTGTGATTTCTGTGTCAAATTCCTACCCAACCTCTTTGAGTCAATTTCTTTTCTTATGTGTTCTCATAGCTACACCCTACTGTATACCTCTACTCTGCAGCATTTGTCTCTCTTGGTATTTTTACATTTGTTTTTCTTATTATTAAATCATATACTCCCCAGAGGATAAGTTTCACAAAGGTGGCTATTTTGTTTGGTTTCCTTCACTCTTTTATTTCCAGCCTCTAATGCAGTGCTTAGCATATAGTACACATTCAATAAGACTAAATGAATAAATGAATTAAAGAATTAATGACCTTGACCTAGTACTCTTCAAAACCTTTAAACTGGTATCATGATCTTCTACATGCAAACATTCATCAAAAGTATTTTCCTCCATTTTGACCAAAGTTAATGCCTTAGTTTGAGTTCCCTCAGAAGCAGACCTTAATTTGAATATTCACATGAAAGTAGTTTATTACTAGGTGTGGAGAACATGAAGAGGAAAATAGGAAAGTGATACAGGAGAAGTGTAGGTAGCCAACAACGTGTTATTAAACCACAGTTGGTGACTGAAGCTTAATCCCATAGGGAAGATTGGGAAACAAAGTAAAAAGAAAATATCAGAAACATCCCACTTGATTGTCAATGGACTTGGAGTATTTATATACACTTTATCATCATTAGTTTAGGATTGATGTGGAGGAGTGTCGATTTTCCAGCAGGGATACATCAAGCAGGGTGGCCTTCTGAGAAAAGATTCTGGACAAGGATATGCAGATATTGGCAGTTGGAAGTCCTCTGACATGTGTAAAAATGATATTTGTAGGCTTAGTACTACAGTGATCATGTAGCTCAGGCCTTTTTCTCTATCACCTTTGACTATTAGTTATTTTGCTGGTCTTCACTTCATGCTACTCCCCAATCTAAAATACCACTGACAGATGAGCGTTATTAAAGCATGTCAACTCTCGTGTTATGTGCCCTCTCAACGGTCCTCAATAAGTATTCTTTTATTATAAGATTCAGCCCAAACTCTTAGCTTACAGTCATGTAAGTTAGTTTTATTATGCTTTTGCTTACTCTTGGCATCTGTTATCAAATATTCTCCTTTAATACATTCTCGTGCTTTTCTACATAACTTCTTTGATCCCTTCTACTGGAATAATCTTGGCTTATTGAATTCCCACTTATTTTTCAGGACAGCATTCAAATCTAAGCTTCTTTATTAGAACATTTAATCTCAGAGCTGTCCAAATGGACTACCTTAGGAGATGATTGGTTTGCCATTCCTATATGTTTTTAATATTTTTTAAGTACAAAAGTTTTGGCAAAAATATGGTGGGGCTATCCAGGGAGACTGGATGAATAATGTATTAGATATCTAGACATCCGAACGTCTTCTTGTCCTGTGATTCTATGAACTCCTTCCTAATTAGTCCAACCAATATTGATCATTTTATGAAATGCCTATGACAGGCATAGTTTTAACTAGGCTTTTGGAACTAATCACATGCGTTTTTATATTTTATGGCAATTTTCATACATCAGTTTCTCATCTCCCCGGCTAGATGATAAATTCTCAGAGGGCAGAGATACACTATAATTCAACCTATATCTTAGAGTGGCAGTATTTTGCTTATGGTAAGAATTGAAAGGATCTAAAATGAGTCACTACATTTTTCAGCGAACTTCAGGAAGCTTCATTTTCCTTCCTTTATCCCAGCCACCACCTAGCAAGTACTGAGTATGTAATGATCCTAGCCGTGGTGACCCTAAGTGTAGGAAGTATGGTGCTACACAGCTCTGCTTTCGGAGTGAATATTTCCCTCAGAAGATAAACTATAAAAATCCCTTTCATTATCTTATTTATAGAAATCATATGTTAAAAGTTCCGATGTTGATGAATAAATAAGGTACATTTTCTTTGGGTTAATTATGCAGGTGAGCTGGCAACGGTTATATTCACATACTAGGAATCTTGAGGGTGTTTTTGCAGTCCTCAAGCCATGCCCATTACCTGATAATTGTCTCCCATTCCAAGGAGGTAGATCCTGTGGAGGTGTTTACACTATGTGTTTCTATGCAACCCAGTTTTTACTGATTGGGCCTGGGGTATGTATTTGCAAAAAGAGACAAAAATATGTGATCTTTCTACTGTCAATATATATATGGATTGCAAAAATTAAACTTTTCAGCTACACAGAGAAAAGTACAATATAAAATCTAATATGTTTTTATTCAGTAGAAACTCTCTTTTAAGGGTTCCTCTTTTGCCATTTCAAATTTACTATATTTTCTCAATTCATATACAGATATACATTTTTCTTCTTACCGTTTCCAGCATACATTCATCCATATACCACTTTGCCACAATTTCATCCTGTTTCTCAGTTCATTATTAAGATTAAGTCTCAGTGATAAATTAAATACACTACTTTAATAGTGAGAAAATATATTGCAAATTTTTCTTGTATAAGATCGACTTATTTATAATTTTATTTACGAAGCTTGTGCATTCATTGTAATCTCTCTCACAACCACCATCACCATCCCACGTACAAGAGTAAAAAGACAAACCAAAGAATAAAAGTCTTACTTAACCTGAACACTGGCCCCTTCCAGATATGGCTCAATAGCAGTGCTTCTAGGTAAGGAACAGGCTAGAATCTTGAAAGTCAAAGTTTGGTCCTTGGATCATTAGCATTGACACCACTTGGGAGCTTGTTAGATGCATATCCTCAGACTCTATCTCAGACCTAATAAATAACAATCTGCACCTTAACAAGTTCCTCAAGTGCTTTATGTACAAGTTTTGGACATTTGGGACCTGGACATAACTGTAGCAAAGATGGCTAGATAGCTACCAAAAGAAATTCTCTTTTTTTTTTTTAATGATAGAACTTTGTTTTAGCTGGTTACCATGTTAACCATTGAGAGAATACAGTTCTCAGTTTTCTTGCACCTCGTTGTAGCTATGGGACAAAATTCTGGCCAATGGAATGTGAGTAGAATGTTGTCTGTGATTTCCAGGTCATGTCTGGAAAATGAGTGTGCATGAACCTTGGTTCTTTTCCACGTACTGCTGCCTGGAAGATGGTGACAACTTGAGTAGCTAAATTGGACCCAGAGAAGGGAAGCATATATTAAAGATAAGTAAACCATCTTTAGATTGCTAAACTATCTCTGGATGGCTCTGTGAGAAGCAAAAATACAAGTTTTATCTTGTTTAAGCCACTTCTGTTTTGTGTCTTTTTAAGGTATTATTGCATTTGCACAGTTAATATAATATCCAAAAGTTGACTGCATCTCCATCATTGTATTGAAACCACATTTATAATGACGCAAAATAAGACATAGTGAATAATATTTATATATTCCCGTCATGACTTTTTCAGCAGCTGAATCATCTCACTATAATCCAATGATTAATTCAAGTCAATGACCATTTTTATCTCTTTTGCAACTTCCAAATTCATACTATTTAGCAGCCTTTGAAGTAAGGATATGTCACTCTTTCTAACAGGTAAAATGATCAAAATATTACCATAAAAAGTCATAAAACAAGCCCTAGAGTGTACAGCATAATTAAGCAATTATTTATCTTTCTGATTTTGAATGTTAATTTTGGTCTTATGTCTTAAAACCCACATAATTGCATTTTTTTTTTTCTGATTATACAGTTTTATACTTGGCAAAAGAAACACTGTTTAACTTAGGGACTTATCTTTCTACAACGGGATCCCCTAGAGTTTTAGGACATATTCCTGGCACAGTGCTCTGCATAGAGAATACATTCATTTACAGAGTTCTTCTCAACTTCTAGTCTTGGTTTGAACAGCGATTTTTTTAAAATACTACTTTTAGAATAGTTTTAGATTTACAGAATAATTGGAAAGATAGAAAGGAGAGTTCCTATATATCTGACACCCAGTTTTTCCGTATTATTAACATCTCTCATTAGGGTGGTGCATTTGCTACGATTAATGAACCAATATGGACACATTATTATTAACTAAATTCCACAGTTTACTCAAATTTCCTTTATTTTTACTTAATGTCTTTTTTATGTTCCAGGATGCCACCTAGTTTCACTTACTTGTCATGTCTCCTTAGATTCTTCCAGATTGTGATAGTTTCCCATATTTTCCTTTTGGAAGACCTTGGCTTTTTTTTTTTTTTTTTGAGTACTGGTTAGCTATTTTGTTGGCTTTCCCTCTATTACAATTTGTCTGATGTTTTCCCATGATTAAATTGGGGTTGTGTATTTGGGGAGGGGAGATCACAGAGATAAAGTGCCATTTTCATCACATCATATCAAGTGTGCATGACATCAATATGATTTATGATTTGACGTTGATCTTGATCACCTGGCTGTGATAGTTCTTGTCAGTTTTCTCCACTGTGGAATTATTTCTCTTTTGTTCTCCCTTTTCATACTGTACTCATGGAAGGCAGCTATATGCAGAGCCCACATTTATGGATTGTGGAGTTATACTTCTCCTCCCTGAGGGCAGAGTATCTACATAATTTGAACAGAATTTTTATGCACCTTTTTTTTACTTTTTATATTTGTCTTAATGTATATCTCATAAGATAATACTGTTTCTGAATATTTGGTGAACACATTTCAAAAAAGCCTAATCGTCCATATCTTCACATCCAAGTTTAACATGATGGAGAGAACTGACTTAAATTTGTGTGTGACTTAAATGGAATTAACTTTTGTGTTTAGTATACTGGCTTAAGGAAGATATCTTAACACATTCATTTTAACCAATATTTATCGATTGCTTACTATGTGAAAAGAACTGCTCTAAGTGGTTTTCATGTATTACTTAATTGATATTAAAGTCACTATATTCCAAAGATGCATGGATTATTATTAATCTACCATTGGAGCTTAGAGAATTCAACAATTTTCCCTGGTTTCCACAATTATTCGGTAGGGGATCAGGGAATTTAGTCCAGTCTAATTCAAGTGAGGTTTGGTGATATTTATGAGATTGGCATTATGTATTCAAATGTGATATTAAGGCTAAAACAATTTATTCAGTGAAACTTAGAACACAGTGTCTGAAAATTTCAGCTGTGAAGAATTTTGATTTCTGTGTGGGACCTCTGCAGTGGACAAGTGGGTCCACTTTGGTGGGATGGAGCATGTGCTTGGAGCAGGACTGCATTGGCAGGAGGGTGTGGGCTTGTGGGTGGTGGGGCTTGTCGGCTGCAGCAGACTTGTGCCACTGGCCTTCTCAAACAGCCACACAGGGGATCGGCTCCACCTTCCAAAGCCTGAAAAGATTGTGTGCTGCCAGGACTGGGGCTGGCACCACACACCTGTGCTCCCGAGAGAGCTGACAACAGCCTCACAGGCCCAAGGCCTACAGCAATTATGAGCCACTGAGCCTAGCAACCAACCACACCGGGGGCCTGATTCACTTAACAGCAAAACAGCAGCAGGTGTGTGCTATTAGACTTTGTAGCCAGCTGTGCTAGGGCTCGCCTCACTCACTAAGGTGACTGAAGTGACTGTAGCAGCTGCATACAGCTGAGCCCTACAATGAGCTGGCCTGGGAGCTATCCTAGCATACCCGTGCACCCACAGCAAGAGCAACCCACTACAACAGAAGGACATATGTAGCCCACATAGGGGACGGTCCTGGAACATGTAAAAGTGGTGATGAGAGGGCAGCACATTGCTGAGGCCCGTAAGACATCTCATACATAATGCCATATCTCCAACTTAGGGAGACATAGCTGGTGTACCTAATACATAGCCATAGCACAGAGAAGTAGGCAAAATGATGAAATGAAGGAATATGTTCCAAATAAGGGAACAGGACCAATACTCAGAAAAAAATAAACAAAACAGAGATAAACAATCTACCTGAAAAAGAGTACAAACTAATAGTCATAAAGATGCTCACTGATCTTGAGAGAAGACTAGACAAGCACAGTGAGAATGTCAATAAAGAATTGGAAAATATAAAAAAGAACCAATCATAACTGAAGAGTACAATAATGGAAACGAAAAATTCACTAGAGGGACTCAACAGCAGAGTAGGTGACAGAGAAGAACGGATCAGCAAGCTGATGAAAGAATAGAGGAAATCACCCAAGCTGAACAGAAAAAAGAAAAAAGAATTAAGAAGAATGAGGGCAGTCTAAAAGACCTCTGGGACAACAACAAGGGTACTAACATCTGTACCATAAGTGTCCTAGAAGGAGAAGAGAGAGACAAAGGGGTAGAGAACTTATTTGAAGAAATAATAAGACACAGAGAAGACATAGGGTGGCTGAATGGATAAAAAAACAAGACCATATATATGCTGCATACAACAGACACATTTCATACCTGAAGATGCTCATGAACTGAAAGTGAAGGAAGGGAAAGAGAACTCCATGCAAACGGCAATGAAATAGAAAGCTGGGGTAGCAATACTTATATCAGACAAAACTGTAACAAGAGACAAAGAAGGGCACTACCTAATGATAAAGGGAACAATCCAACAAGACATAGCAATGGTAAATATCTGTGCACCCAACATAGAAACACCCAAACATATAAAACAATTATTAACAGACATAAAAGAAGAAATAGACAGTAACACAACAATAGTCGGGGACTTTAACACTCCACTTACATCAATGGATAAATTATCCAAACAGAAGATCAACAAGGAAACATTGGCCTTAAATGACACAGTAGACCAGATCGATTTAGTAGATATATACAGAACATTCCACCCAAAAACTGCAGAATACACATTCTTTTCTAATGCATATGGAAGATTCTCCAGGATAGATCACATATTAGGCCAGAAAACTAGTGTCAATAAATTTAAGAAGATTGAAATAACACCAAGCATCTTTTCTGACCACAATGGTATGAAACTAGAAATCAACTACAAGAAGAAAACTAGAAAAGTCAAAAATATGTGGAAATTCAACAAAATGCTACTGAACAATGATTGAGTCAATGAAGAAATCAAAGGAGAAATCAAAAAATACCTGGAAAAACTGAAAATGAAAATACCACATGCCAAAATTTGTGAGATACAGCAAAAGTTAGTAGCAACACAGGCCTATATCAGAAAACAAGAAAAATCTCAAATAAGCAATATGACAATGCACCTAAAGGAACTATAAAAAGAAGAACAAAGCCCAAATCAGTAGAAGGAAGGAAATAATAAAAATCAGAGTGGAAATAAATGAAATGGAAACTAAAAATAAAAAAGAAAGAAAGAAAAAAATCAATGAAATTAAGAGCTGGTTCTTTGAAAAGATAAACAAAATTAACAAACCTTTAGTTAGACTCACCAAGAAAAAAAGAGAGAAGGCTCAAATCAATAAAATCAGAAACGAAAGAGGTGAAATTACAATGGACACTACAGAAATTCAAAGATTATAAGCGAATACTATGAAAAACTATATGCCAACAAATTGGATAATCTGGAAGAAGTGGACAAATGCTTAGAATCATAGAACTTTCCAAAGCTGAATCAAGAAGAAATAGAGAATTTGAATAGACCAATCACCAGTAAAGAGATTGAAACAGTAATCAAAAACAAAAGTTGGGCCGGCCCCATGGCTTAGCGGTTAAGTGTGCGCGCTCCGCTACTGGAGGCCCGGGTTCGGATCCCGGGCGCGTACCGAGTCACAGCTTCTCTGGCCATGCTGAGGCCGTGTCCCACATACAGCAACTAGAAGGATGCACAACTATGACGTACAACAATCTACTGGGGTTTTGGGGGGGAAAAAAGGAGGAGGATTGGCAATAGATGTTAGCTCAGAGCTGGTCTTCCTCAGCAAAAAGAGGAGGATTAGCATGGATGTTAGCTCAGGGCTGATCTTCCTAACAAAAAAAGAAGAAAAGAAGTTTTTTGGACCGGATGGCTTCCCTGGTGAATTCTACCAAACATTCTAAGATTTAACACCTATCCTCAAACTCTTCCAAAAATTTGAAGAGGAGGGGAAGCTTCCTAACTCATTCTACGAATCCGACATTACCCTGATACCAAAACCAGACAAGGACAACAAAAAAAAAGGAAATTACAGGCCAATATCACTGATGAACATTGATGCAAAAATCCTTAATAAAATATTAGCAAATCGAATACAACAAAACGTTAAAAAGATCCTACACCATGATCAAATGGGATTTATTCCAGGAATGCAAGGATCGTTCAACATCTGCAAATCAATCAATGTGATAAACCATGTTAACAAAATGAAGAATAAAATCACACGATCATATCAAAAGATGCAGAGAAAGCATTTGACAAGATATAACATTCATTTATGATTAAAAATTCTGAATAAAATGGTTATAGACAGAAAGTACCTCAACATAATAAAGGTGATAAATGACAAACCCACAGTGAATACATAGTCAATGGCGAAAAATCTAAACCTATCCCTTTAAGAATAGGAACCAGACAAGGATTCTCCCTTGCACCACTCTTACTTAACATAGTATTAGAAGTCCTAGCTAGAGCAATCAGGCAAGAAAAAGAAATAAAAGGGATCCAAATTAGAAAGGAAAAAGTAAAACTGTCACTATTTGCAGATGACATGATTTTATAAATTCTAAAGAATCCACCAGAAAACTATTAGAAATAATAAATGAATACAGTAAAGTTGCAAGATACAAAATCAACATACAAAAATCAGTTGCATTTCTATACACCAACAATGAGATAGCAGAAAGAGAGATTAAGGATACAATCCCATTTACAATTGCAACAAAAAGAATAAAATGCTTAGGAATGAATTTAACCAAAAAGGTGAAAGATCTGTACACCAAAAACTATAAAACATTGTTGAAAGAAATCAAAGAAGACACAAAGAAATGCAAAGATATTCTGTACTCATGGTTTGGAATAACTAACATAGTTAAGATGTCCAAACTTCCTAAAGTAATCTACAGATTCAATATAATATCTATCAAAGTTCCAACAACATTTTTCACAGAAATACAACAAAGAATCCTAAAATTTGTATTGAAGAAGAAAAGACCCCACATAGCCAGAGCTATCCCAAGAAAAAAGAACAAAACTGGAAGTATCATGCTCCCTGATCTCAAAATATACTGCAATGCTATAGTAATCAAAACAACATGGTACTGGCACAAAAAACAGACACATAGATCAATGGAACAAAATCAAGAGCCCAGAAAGATACCCACACATCTCTGGACAGCTAATCTTCGATGAGGGAGCCAAGAACATACAATGGAGAATGGAAAGTCTCTTCAATAAATGGTGTTGCGAAAACCAGAGAGCCACATGCGAAAGAATTAAAGTAGACCATTATCTAATACCATACACAAAAATTAACTCAAAATGGATTACAGACTTGAATGTAAGACCTGAAACCATAAAACTCCTAGAAGAAAATATAGGCAGTACACTCTTTGACATTTGTCTTAGCAGCATCTTTTCAAACACTGTCTCACTAAGCAAGGGAAACAAAAGAAAAAAATAAACAAATGGCCCTACATTAAACAAAAAAGCTTCTGCATAGCAAAGGAAACGATCGACAAAAATGAAAAGACACCCTAGCAATTGGGAAAAGATATTTTCAAACCATATATTTGATAAGGGGTTAATATCCAAAACATATATGGAACTCATACATCTCAACAACAAAGAAACAAACAACACAATTAAAACATGGGCAAAAGATCTGAAGAGACATTTTTCCAAGGAAGATATACAGATGACCAATAGGCAGGTGAAAAGATGTTCGACATCACTAATTATTAGGGAAATGCAAATTAAAACTACAATGAGATATCACCTCAGGCCCATCAGAATGTCTATAATTAACAAGACAAGAAATAAGTGTTGGAGAGGATGTGGAGAAAAGGGATCTTTCATACACTGCTGGTGGGAATGCAAACTGGTGCAGCCACTATGGAAAACAGTATGGAGATTCCTCAAAAAATTAAGAATAGAATTACCATATGATCCAGCTATTCTGCTTCTGGGTATTTATCCAGAGAACATGAAAACACAAATTTGTAAAGATATATGCACCCCTATGTTCTTTGCAGCATCATTCACAGCGGCTAAGACTTGGAAACATTGGGTATCATGACCTCTACAAAAAAAAAGTTTGTTTCCTCAGTATGCCCTCTAAGGGGATTTTCAACAATTCATAATTGAGGGTGACAGAAGGTAGGTAAATTTATTTTTTTTTAATTCTGTTGATGAATGTGAACGGAATTTCATACCCAATTAAAAGCTTCTCATTTGTGATCTCTTGGAATATACAAGTATTTCCTATTTTCACTGGATTAATTGTACTAGGATATAATTGCATAACAAAATTCACAAGAAACTGAGAAATTTTACAACGATATCATGGCAGGCATAGCAGCCTGGAAACACTTTTGCATGTATGTATGATGTTTAACAGCCATAAAATTTTTACTCTGAATTAAATGTGCTTATAACTGGCATTTAAAGAATTAACAAGACACCAGTCATTTGTACAAGCTTCCAAACACAGTAACACTGATTAGAAATGCCCTTGCTCCAGAGACAGCAAATAGAAGGACTTGTAAAATTCTGCTGTAATGGAAATAGTAATGAGGCATTTGATAGGTGTTGCATATAGAAAATGAATTAAGGATCATTCTGCCATCATTTCATTTTTTATAATAGTGCCCTTTGGCTAAATTTCAGGTTAACAATAGTTCACATTTACTTCACTCTTGCAATTTCCATTGCTCTAAAATAAAACTTAGATAAATTCACTGGACTGTCCATTTTGACATACATATTTTAAACCTGCAAGTTCTGGAGACATTTAAATGGCTTTAAATAACTTGTTTTCAGCTAGATTATGATCATAACTGTTTTATCATTTTAAAAGGAACAGTGTTAGATAACAGGCCACTGGTAGAGTTAAAAGCCAATGTATTTAACATGCATCTTTTTAACTGAATTGACAGATATAGATCTCAAGTTTAGGAGCTAATATTTCTCTAATATGACCATTAAAAAAAAAATCAACAGCATCTATAATGTATAACACAGTCCTGGTGAAATACAAAATCGGATAGCTATTTCCCTTAATATGACACCAACATTTAGTGCATGAAGTACATGACTTTTGTGTTGCAAATTCTCTCACATTGTTTTTCTTTGCCGTTGAAAGCATCATTTGCAACTGATTTAGCTTCAATTTGGTTTCACAGATATAGATGCAGGCATTTTATCCTTTTGGTGAACTTGGGTTTCTGGAGATTATGATACCATAGCTGTCAAATTTCACATTCAAAATCTGATCCCAAACTACCAAACTTACAGAGTTGAGGCCCTGATTGTAAAATATTAACGATTCAATTCAACTTCTAAAATTTTACCTTAAGTAAAACAAATCAAAAGCCAAAATTTGATACACCTAACTATTTAAAAAACAGGCATTGATTAAACAGCCATGGGATATCTAATCAATGAAATACCAGGTAGCCATGAAGAGTTTGCTGTAATAGAAGAATACAGAATCACATGGAAAAATGTTCACAATGTATTTTAGGTGAAAATAGAATCTATTAAACTTAAGATTCTAATTTCAAAAAGAAATAGTTGAATGTATAGATAGCTATATAGGCAGACAGGCAGATAAATAGGTAAATAGGTGGAGTAAGGGAAGAAGAGAAAGAAAGAAAAGAGTTGAAAGAAACAGTCATAATAACAATGTTATTATCCTTGATTTATTTCTTTGTACTCTCTTCATTTTTTCAAAAATTCATAGTAAATTGTATTGGTAGGTATTAAGAACAAAACAATACTCTAGCTGTCAAAACTGTTAGGAACTTTAGGTCATCTCATGTCCACTCCCTTTATTTTGAAAGGAACTGAAATTCAGAGGGCAACAACTTACACCAAGAATTATAGTGTCAGAGTAGAAGAAGAAACCAGAAGCCAGGCCTTTAACCTCCTGGTTGAGTGCTGACTTTAAAGGCCAGGACAATGTGACTCCAATCTCATTTCAAGCCACCCCCCTCAACAACATTATTCTCTAGGTACGCAGTTATGTGCACTGTTCCTCACACATGCCCCCACTTTATGCCTTTCACATGCTGTACCTACTGCTGTGAATTCCCCGTTGCCTCTAGAATTCTACACATCTTTTCAGCATCTGTCTTACATGCAACATTTTATGAAGCCTTTTCTGACTCTACCATGTAAAACCAATATCTCTGCAGTATTTTATTTGAATCTTTCTTGTGATACTCTTCACTTTTTATTTTTCAGTTTCCGTAATAGTATGCTCTTTCAGTGAAACATCCATATTTGTCTTTCACATTCCTTGTTTTATCCATAACTCATTTTAAGTGCTTTCCATACAAAAATTATTCATTAACTATTTGGTCACTGTTATGTAAAAGGTAGATTCCTTAGGCTGAAAAGAAACATTAAACATTTATGTAGTTGTTTTATCTGTCATTAGCCATCTACACATTTGCCATAGATTTCCCTAAGTAATTTGTTAAAAGTCTGTCATATTTACATTAATTTGTTTAAACCATATTTGTACTGATTTAAGTGATTGCCTCAACAATCTCTTTTAATACAATCCCTAACTTTACCTGAAGTGTATTCTTAGCTACCTATTAAATGATCCTCAGTTCAAAATTATTGATTTCTAAACATGTAGTAGGAGACTGAATATTAACTGAATAGAATGACTTACCCATGTCCCTCAAGTGATTGCCGAAGCTTAGAACCATGGATTCTGTACTAGATTTTATGTAAATAGAAGTCATATGACATTGTAGACTGTAGAGGATGTTTGTTATTTTTTTCAAGACTTAGTATCTGTACCCTCTATCCTATGTTTGGATAAATCACTACTTTAAGAGTCTTGGTAAAAGGCAGAGATTATTTCTCTCTTTAGAAGCTGAAAACAGGGCTGGCCCCGTGGCTTCGCGGTTAAGTGCGCGCGCTCTGCTACTGGGGGCATGAGTTCGGATCCCAGGCGCGCACTGACGCACCACTTCTCCAGCCATGCTGAGGCCGCGTCCCACATACAGCAACTAGAAAGATGTGCAGCTATGACATACAACTATCTACTGGGGCTTCGGGGGGGAAAAAAAAGGAGGAGGATTGGTAATAGATGTTAGCTCAGAGCCGGTCTTCCTCAGCAAAAAGAGGAGGATTAGCATGGATGTTAGCTCAGGGCTGATCTTCTTCACACACAAAAAAAAAACCTAAAAAAGTGAAAAAAAAAGAAGCTGAAAACAGCAGGTACCAACTTTTTCATCCTCCCTTGCAACTAAGGCATGGTCAGTCAATGAGATGCTTCCAAACAGGTCTTTAAATTTGGAGGTGATGATGCAAAAAAAAAAAAAAAAAAAGGTACAACTGGCTAAGAATCTACTGCAGGGGTAGGCAGTGGCAGCATAAATATGTGACTACCAGGGGCGATAGCGTAAGTGGATCAGTGGTGGTGTCCAGATGCAGCAGCCATGGCTTTAAGATCTGTGGCACACACTGCTCCAGGGGATAGCTGTGTAGTCCCCAATGAATTTGTTTTCTGAAAAGATTTTATTATCATCTTCCTAGCTGCCTATTCTTCCTTGCTTCTGTCCGTTTTTTAGTCTAGTTCTCTGGCCTTCCTGATAGTACTCTAAGCCATTCAATATCCATTCGATAGATTCTCTTTAGTGAGTTTTGCCAGAGTCAATTTCTGTGCTTGCAACTGAGGGCTTTCAATGATACAATAACACTCCCTTGGCACAATAAATGGATGTGCAGTATATTTGCTTCCTATCTTAGCTTTTTCTTCTTTCCTCTAGTTAGATAAGAAATATTTATTTAGATTCTCATATATACTATTCCCTTTATATCATAATTTGAACTATCTTTTGAATCATCACCAGAATCTCCTTGTGTCTCTAATAGTGAGGGCCAAAACTCAGCACCCGGTGGAGCCTGGTGGCTTAAGATCAGCTAAAAACACAAATTTAAAGCCTGCCTCGACTACTTAGTAGTTGTGTGAATTGTAGTAAATCAATGAATAATTCTTTTCCATACTAAATCAAAATAAGGGACAATATTACCAATTTTATGGGATTGTTATAAGAATTAAATGAGGTAATGTTAGCAAAGACTATAACAGAGTACTCACACGTAGTAGGCATTCAGTACAGTGCGTGGGAATCATTGTTAGTAATTATATAGTCTCAATATTGCCTAAGAACCTATAAGTATTATTTGTATTCCCTGTGTGTGTGAAACCAATCTCTGTAGTCAAATTTTATCTTGACTTTTATATTTTTCTTGCTTTTATTTTCTCAAAATTATGCCTGTTTACTTAGTTCTCGCTTTTAAAATGATATTCACCCAGGACTTAACATCTAGTGATTAAAAGTGTGCGAGAGTAAGGATCTTTAAAAACCGCCGGAGTGTGTTAGGATGGTACTAAGTCAAGTTCTAAGAGTTTTACAGTTAAATAAACAAATAACATTTTACTGCTGCTCATTTAAGTAGGATTTTATGTTGTTCCCGAGATGGGAGTCTATGGGCAACTAATAAGAGGGAAGAAGTGACTGTGAAGAAAAACCAGCTGCACCAAACTGCAAGCACCTCATGAATATGCAGATCGTGTGGGGGCACAAAACAGTGATCACAGTCAACTGTAGCACAGGGCAGATTTCTCAAAATTTGTCTCTTGGGACATTAGCGCCATTCAAAAGATCAATAGTGTTTTATGAACAAAAAGGACTTTGTGATCAATTGTATGTTAGAATCCCTGCTTCTCAGGATTACTTTTTTAATTTTTTACCATATTGTTATTAGAGATCCTGAAAAGTCACAGAGTAAAGAAACCTGTCTCATTTTTCTAAAGCCTTTATTTCTATCAATCTACAGGAACAATATATATAAATATATATATTTTTGCTGCAAAAGACTTGTCCTGAGCTGACAACTGCTGCCAATCTTCCTCCCTCTCTCTTTATTCTTCCCTCCCCAAAGCCCCAGTACGTAGTTGTATATTCTAGTTGTAAATCCTTCTAGTTCTTCTGTGTGAGCCGCCACCACAGCATGGCAACTGACAGATGAGTGGTGTGCTTGCGTGCCCAGGAACCAAACCCGGGCCGTGGAAACAGAATGCGCAAAACTTTAACCTCTAGGCCATCAGGGCTGACTCACAAAAATTTTTTTAATTAGTTTGTTTTGATTTGTTTTTACAGAACATTTTGTGATGATCCAAAATATACAGTTGATATAATTCAATAATGACAAATTAAACTGGAAAGGTAGGTCTGACCAATTATGAAGACTCATAAAAAACAGTCTAAATATTTGGAGCTTTATCCTCCAGGCATTGGAGAGCTATTAAAAATTTTTGAGGTAGAACAATAAGAAATTAGTGAGTTAGAAAGATTAACCGGCAATGATATGTAGACTTCATTAAAAAGAGGAAATAGAGATGGAGGCAAGAGAATTTGTTAATAAGATATTGTAATATCTCAATTTAGAGAAAATAATTAAGAACTGGAATGAAGGCATTGGATGAAGAAAGGAAGCCACCAATAGAAGAGATTAAGTCACAGGACATGGTGACTAATAGATGTGATTGCGAAGGAGAAAAGACATAGAGAGAAAGTAGTTAAAACTACCAAGAAGGTCGAAGCCTGAATGAGTGGGTAAAATGTGGCATCAAGTAATCCTTGAACTGAACAGATCGAGAGGGTGGGGCTTTTTGTGGAGGAATATTGCAAATATTTTAGAAGCCTAAAAATTGGGGAATTGTTCTGACGTCTCCACTTAAGTTGTTTGGAGTCATAACTTGTCAAGGATTGAATCATCTTCTACCTCTCTATCCTGCATTTTCTTAATTTAGTAAAGAGAGCTAAAAGATAGTAAACACTCTCTTTGACACGGATTGTGTCGTCTTTCACCTATTTGTTATGTAGAAGCATGTCTTACTGAGTTATGTGTCTGATCCATTGACGGTTGATACGGAAGAGGGATTCGAACACCAAGATAATCAATGAATCCTGACACTTTAGTGCTTTTTGGTAGAATATGACATATTGTGAGTACACATGTAAAGAAATCAGTGGTCCTCCTTGGAGGCAAGACAATTTTTCTCACTCTTATGAAAACGTTCCTATTCACTTCTTGCCTTACACTTTGGGCTGTTACAATGCTTGTAAGGAGTTGTGCAAGGGAAGAAAGGAATGTTAAAATCTTTGTCCTAAATAAATCTTTGAGTTAGACATTAATACTTCATGTTGTTCTAGACTCAATTATGTCAATAATCTTTTCTAAGAGTCTAAACTTCAGTGTCTTGTCTTCCTTTGAGTTACTCCGTGGTCCTAAAGAGCCACAGCTAAGAAACTGGGTTCTTGGCACCAGATATGGTAAACTTGAGAGGGCTGCGAAATAACCAAGTGGAGTTATTTGATAAAAGTTGGAAAATATAGGACTGGGTTGAGAGAAAGAGAGAGAGAGATCAAGACTAAAAATATACATTTTGGAATCATTAGCATAGAGTAAAAATCATTTCTTGATATGAACAATAGAGAATTTCTCCAAAAAGGGAATATAAAAAGAGATTGTAATGCTACAGAAAACCTCACAGAACACCCACAATGGAGTTCCAAAAAAGAAGAATTACCAACAACGGAGATTGAGATAGAACAATGTAAGTAGGAATGAAGAGGATAGATCTATTGGAGAATTTAAAGGGAAAGAAAGTCAACTGAGGTCAAGAAAGTACCAGAGGAAAGGAAGAAAGATCATTAAATTTGGTGATAGGAAAGTGTAGTAGGTGGAATAATGGGCCCCAGAGATGCCCACATGCTAACCCTTGATACTTGTGAATATGTTATGTTACATGTGAAGAGGAATTAAGGTTGCAGATGGAATTAGTGTTGCTAATGAGCTGACCTTAAAATAAGGAGATTTTTCTGAATTGTCCAAGTAGGACCAATGTAATCACAAGACTCCTTTGTGTATGTGGAAGAGGGAGACAGAAGAGTCAGTTTCAGAGAGAGGCAATGTGAAAGAGACTTATCTGGCCATTTCTGGCTTTGAAGATGGAAAGTGGGCATAAGCGAAAGAATGTAGTTATCCTCTAAAGCTGGAAAGACAAGAAAACTGATTCTCCAGAAAGAAACAGCCCTTCTAACACCTTGATTTTAACTTAGTGAGACCCATTTCGGACTTCTAATCTCCAGAACTGTAAAACAATAAGATTGTGTTGTTTTAAGCCACTAAGTTTGTACCAATTTTTTATAGCAGCTATAGGAAACTATTACAGATGGCTATTGTCTACATGGATATACAGTGTCAGTAAAAAGCGTAGAAACCTATTACAGAGTCTTACAAATGAGAAATGGAAGCAGCAGGTGTAGCCCATATTTTCAGCAAATTAGGCAGTGGAATAAAGAAGAGAAGTAGGATGACAATGTCTGAGAAATTGTTAATTGGAGAAAAATTCAAATGAATCTAATTAAATAGAAATAGCATTGCTTGAGAAAGATGCTGTATTATATTTAGTTCCTTCTTTGCAAATAATCAGAACATTTCTTAAGAAGATCATACGAACATTATTGTCAAAGCAAAAAAAATGAAAATCTCCCAAACTAATGGATGTAATAAGTGAGATCTGGAAACTTACAGAAAGCGGTTTCATTTACTACAAGTAATAAAAAAAAAGTTGTCTGTAAATTATATGAAACAACAAATACTGCCAATTCTGAACGAGATGAAAATAGACACTTAAGAAGAAATGCTGGCAACTTCATATAAAATGTCAATTTTACATATTAAAAGAAAAAAACATATTATGATGTTGACATGTTAAGTGCATTTAGAGAGAAAACAAATATGAGTATGCTAAATCAAGGCATGTACAGAGCAAAATAGAAGGCTGGGAAATTGTCAATAAAATCAGTTTATATAAAGTCAGCCTGGCGTTTCACAAATATGTGTATGAGAAAGTCTAGAAACATTTAAGAGTAAAAGGTAACTAAGCCACCCAAATATTACTGTGGACAATGATGAACTACATTTTTATGCGAAACTAATTCCATTGTAAAAACACAAAAATTATGAAAAAAACAGATCTTTTATTCACATTAATTTGACTCAAAATGATGAAAGCTAATAATGCTGTTTTAAATTAAACCTATCTAAATCTAGATAAACGAACTCAATTGTCAATGAATGATTTAGACCAGATGACCTACCCATTTCCACCTAAAATAAGGGTTCTAGGAATTCTAGTGCTAGAGATGTAAGCATTACTTATAAAAAGTATTCTGTGATCAGATGTTTGGTAAATACTTTATTAAACTTTGCTTTGCGACTTAAACCCTTTAACATATGAATCTCTAAGGAAATATTTCTAAATGTAGCATTTTCCCAGATTTTTTTTGATAACTGAAAATATTTTTCCCTGAGAATCACAAAATACCAGTATGCAACATATTAAGCTCTTATTCATAGGTTAAATCAGAATCCTAAAACAAAAGTGAAAAATAAAAAGACTCATTTTGACTTATTTATTTCAAAATCTCCATTTTTTATAGACCTTTTAGATTATTATGGACTGTTAATGCCACCTTTCTGCTTCCAAGGACTTCCCTCACAACCTTGATTGTCTGGTTACCAACACTTAATTGTTTTCTATCAGAGAAAGTCCTCCATGGGCTGTTGTTTCAGATCTTTGAGCATTGAGAGCTCCTGTCCTACTCCATATTCTCGATCACTCATTTGCCAAGTTATTGTCTACATGCTTGATTATTCTTTGGCCTTCTTTTCTCTTAAACAACCATCAAAACTCCTGCATTCTTTCTTATTTTAGTACTAATAATTTGCTAAGTACCTAAGGTATCATTCATTTTTCATGTCTTATCTCAATTTTCACAACAATTCTGAGGCAGATGTTAGTCTCACCATTTTGCAGAAGAGAAAGGACTACAGACTCCACAGCAGTACAAGGTAGAGTCAAGACTTGAATACAGGTTTGCTTGTCTCCAGAGCTTGCATCTTAATGCTGTCATCTTGTGCCCGATTTCTTTGCCCTCTCTGTTCCCCATCATGAAACCTTCGTAACTACCTAAGACTTCAGCCAGATTTCCATAAATTTGCTCTAGGTAGATGGCAGAAGAAAAGGATATTACTTAAGAGAATAGAGGTCAAGGATTAAAGACCTGAGGATGATTTCTGAAGGTGATTACCAAACCCAGCCTGAAAGCTGATAGTCTCTGATCTCACCCATGCCACAGGGTGCTTCCCAAATTTGAACTGAAATCAGGCCTGCAAAACAGTCATGGGTTCCCATTGGAGGCACTCACTTCTACCACTTCCTCTTTCCCAGCTACACCTTCATGAAGCTCCCTCCTTCCATGAGGAACCTGGCCTCCCACCTGCGTGGAATTTCTTGCCTCCCTTTTAACTATGTGCCCCCAGTCAGCAGTCCTTCCTCTTCTCTTGCCACTGATCTCTCCATAGGCCTGAAAAAGTGATTTCTCTGAGTAAAGGAAGTCTTTCCTGTTCTAGGCCATTGCTCCAGGATGTTTTCTTCTGATCCCAGAAGGATGTTTCATGTCACTTATGCTACCTCAACCCATAAAACTCAGTAACTGTGGTCACCCTCTGGTAGTACTGTATTGAAAGCATATTCTTCTGAGTTACCTAGGGCCCATGAGCTATAGGAAGCTCCTGGTATTTTTGGGAAAAATGATACCAGATTTTTTTTAATATGATAATGTCATCTTTACTTTTCAGACAAAAGTGCTTTTCTTCCATCTGTTCAAAAAACTTGTTCATAGGTTTTAATGGGGATCAGATGATTACACTTAGAATCATCTGGAAAGCTATGTTAAAATGCCTGTGCCTGATTTAATAGCTTTGGAGAAGTCCTGTACATCAGTATTTTTTAAAAGCACCTCAGATAATTGCATCTGGGAATGAGAACCACTATCGTAGGCAGCAGTTCTCAAGTTGGTGTTCTTAAGTGGGGTAATCATATGTGCCAGTTTGCCTGAAGAAAGTCTTAGTATAATTATTAATAGTGCTTTCTTCTTCTCAATATCTCCACTTTGGACGATAAATTGTATGGCTACTCTATTTTTAAGAATCATCTGGGTAGCCCATTAAAAATTCAGGTTATCTAGTCCCATGTCCAAAGATTAAGTTTCTCTAGGTTTGAGGTAAGGGGTGGGGATCTGTATTAATAACAAGCACCAGTGCCCTGAGGTGATTCTAATGCAGGTGATCCACACACTACATTTAAAAAAAATATGTTCTATTTTTTAGAGAAGTTTTAGGTCCACAGCAAAATTGAGGGGAAAGTACAGAGAGTTTCCGTATACCGCTGCCCCACACATGCACTCCCTCATTGACAACATCCTTCACCAGAGTGGCATATTTGCTACAATTGATGACCCTACATTGACATAGCTCACCCCAAATACATAGTTTACATTAGGTGTCGTACATTCTATGAATTTGGACAAATGTATAATGACATGTATCCACTATTATAGTATCATTCAAATAGTTTCACTGTCCTAAATATCCTCTGTGCTCTGCCTGTTCATCCCACCCTCTCCACAAACCCCTGGCAACCACTGATCTTTTTACTGTCTCCATAGTTTTCCCTTTTTCAGAATGTCGTGCAGTTGGAATCATATAGTATGTAGCCTTTTCAAATTGGCTTCTTTCACTTAGTAATATGCATTTATGATTCCTCCGTGTCTTTTCATATGTGATAGCTCATTTTTTTAGTACTAAATAATATTCCATTGTCTGGATGTATCACAGTTTATTTATCCATTTACCTACTGAAGGACATCTTGGTTGTTTTAAAGTTTTAGCAGTTATGAATAAAACTGCTATAAACTATGATGTGATGGTTTTCGTGTGGACATAAGTTTTCAACAACTTTGGGTAAATACCAAGGAGAGCAAATGCTGGGTCATATGGCAAGAGTAGGTTTAATTTTGTAAGAAAGAAATGGCAAACCTGTGAAGACACATGGCTGTACCACTTTGCATTGCCACCAGCAATGAATGCGACTTCCTGTTGCTCCACATCCTTGCTAGCATTTGGTGTTGTCAGTGTTTTGGATTTTCTCCATTCTAATAGTTTGTAGTGGTATCTCGTTGTCTTAATTTGCAATTCCCTAATGCCGTATGATGTGGAGCATCTTTTTGTATGCTTATTTGCCATCCATATATCTTCTTTGTCCAGATGTCTGTTCAGTATTTTGCCTATTTTTTAATCAGGTTGTTCATTTTCTTATTGTTGAGTTTTAAGAGTTTTTAGGTATATTTTGGATAACAGTCGCTTATCAGATATGTCTTTTGCAAATATTTTTTTCCCAGTCTGAGGCTTGTCTTCTCATTCTCTTGACAGTGTCTTTTGCAGAGAAGAAATTTTAATTCTAATGAAGTCCAAATTATCAATTCTTTCTTTCATGAATTGATTTGAATCTCACAAAAATCTTGTGATGCAGATGTAGAAGGTCTGGTAATTTAGACAGATGAAATGACTTTATCATTCCTGGTGTTATGTTGGTAGAGTAATGAAGAAATATCTGAACATAGTTCTTTTAACTCCATATCTGATATATTTTCTACTCTTTCATTTAACATAGATTAAATGAGGATCCATTTGTTTGCCATGCATTTTTAAAGATCTGTGAAAACCACGTGCTTTAAAACAAAAGCAAAATAAATGTTGACGTTTTGACGTAGATAGAAATTTCTTATTGCATGCCTTGGCAACTCTTTCTGAAACTTAAAACATATTGTAAAGTCCCAACTCTTCCATTTCTAATGGTAAAACCACCCCGACTCGCTCCCCAACTCCTTTGTAACTTATCTCTTATTTATCATATTCAAATCTGCAATCTTGATGCTATTTTCGTGATCATAATTCATGCTCAACAATCTGCTTCCATTCTCAACTCAGTGAGCTGGCAATCAATTTCTTAGTGCTATTCCGGAAGAAAGCAAAATCTGAAAATGAAGCTATTAATATATTACAAGTAAGTACTAAATCTGTTAGGTAGGGGCTGACAGATCACATTAGAATGGGTGCCCTGAGGCACCGTGAGGCACGAGAGGGGACTTGTGATGCATGAGACCATTATTGACCTTTGAGTTACACAATTTATCAGAAAGGAAAACATACTTTCTTTTGTGTGGGTGAAAACCACCAAGCGAGCCCTTTACCCTAGATTTCCAGGAAAAGCAAATTGGTCATTGCAGACGTTCACTAATTAGGCTGGTTATTCCCTCAAACAGAAATGGGATTGTTACAACCTGACCAGAATGCATTTAGCATTAGTTCTCAGCTTAATATTATATCAAAAGCCAGGGTGAAAAAAAATAGGCCATATTTTGAGAACTATTGGAAGTGTTTGGCCTGCCTTTTAATTTAGAGTTTTACAGTACTTTGCCCTCTCCAACTCACAGTGTTATAAACATAAAATTACATTATAATAAGCATAATGGTGCTCTACCATTAATAGAGCGCCTCTTCCAATTTATGCATGATACTTAGCTCCAAATTTCATTTATTTTATTTAATACTTAAAACATTCTAGAATATAAGTGCTGTTATTCCCATTACACCGATGTGGAAATTGAGGCTTTGGTGAACAAGATGCGTTGCCAATGTATGCACAGCTAGTAAGTAGCAGAACCGGGATTCAAATCTAAAGTAGACTCCAACACTGTATTCTTAGGTATTATTCTGTATTGCACTGTATTTAAAGTAAGTTATTAATGACTGAAATCAGTCCCTGACATCTAACACTACATGCAATGTATTTAAAATCAATTAAAAGTGCTCAAAGCTAGTCACTGACACTGTGCCTCAAGCTAACGCAACAGAGTTACATCTTTTTTCTTGCTCATCACTGCTGTTTAAAGAGGGACATGCTCTGAGGTTTATCACTTTCATAGATTTCCTGACAGCCACATCGCATGGGTCATTTTTTAAAGTTAAGTTTATTTAAGATCTAATTACATACAACAGATTTCACCTTTTTCATGCATGCAGTTCTATGAATTCTGACACAGTTTTGTAAATACCATTAGGGTCAAACACAGTTGCCATTACCCCAAAAAGTTTTTTTTTTTAATTTTTTAAATTTTTTTCCCCCAAAGCCCCAGTAGATAGCCGTATGTCGTAGCTGCACATCCTTTCAGTTGCTGTATGTGGGACGTGGCCTCAGCATGGCCGGAGAAGCGGTGCATCCGTGCGTGCCCGGGATCCGAACCCTGGGCTCCAGGATCGGAGCACACATACTTAAACGCCAAGCCACGGGGCCGGCCCTGTTGTTATTTTTTAAAATAAACTTTTAATTTAGAATATTTTTAGATTTACAGAAAAGTTATCAATAGAATACAGAGAATTCTCATTTGCCCTCCATCCAGTTTCCCCTGTTGTTAACATCTTACATTAGTATGGAACATGTTTCATCTCTTTCTGTTCCAGTATCCTATCCAAGATACCACATTGCATTTAGACATCATGTTTCCTTGGGCTTCTATAGACTATGACAGTTTCTTAGAATTATTTCCTTGATTTCGATGACCTTGACAGTTTTGAGGACTATTGGTCAGGTATTTTGTCCACTGTTCTTCAATTGGGATTTGTCTGATGTTTTTCTCATGGTTAGAATGCAGTCATGGGTTTTTAGGAGGAAGACTATGGGGTAAAGTGCCATTCTCATGTTCATATCAAGAGCACATGCTATCAATATGACTTATTACCGTTTACACTGACTTTTATCACTTAGTCGACATAGTGTTTGTAAGGTTTCTCCACTGTAAAGTTATTCTTTCCTCCACTTTCCATAGTGTATTCTTTAGAAGGAAGTCACTATGCGAAGCTTAAGGAGTGGGAAGTTATGTTCTACGTCTTTATGGTGGCGGGGGCGGTTTCTACATGAATTAATTTGGATTCTTCTGTAGGAGATATTTGTCCATTCCCCTCCATTTATTTATTTATTCAATCATTAATTTATATCAGTATGGACTCATAGATATTCATTTTATACTTTAGGTTATAATCTAATACTACATTTTTAATTTTGTTGCTCATATTGTTATAGCTGTGACCATTAGGAGCTTGAACTTTCAGTTGACTGCTATGTCACATTTGACATCTCCTCTTGTTATTTTTGTTTGCTTGTTTTGTTTTCATCATGTTTTTGCTCTCTGGCGCTACAAGATATTCCAGAATAATCTTATATATTCCCTGTCCAAGCCCTACAATCACCCATTTCTCCAAGGAGTTCTGGTACCTTTTATTGGAGAAACCAAGATTTGGATGTGGGTATGCTCATTGCTACTGGTACATGGTTGCTTCTAGGCCGTTGCAGTTGATAGAGAAAGAAACATATATGTGTATACCAACACATGTGTATATACACAGATCCGCAGATAATTCTATACAGACCCATCTGTATCTACATTATGCTAAGTATGAGTTCATACTGATGGCTTTAACCCTAATTTATTATGACATGGTTCATTCTAACCTTCCCCCTTGCTTGTCTAGAATCCTCCATGCAAATAGTAAGAAATCTGGCTCCCACTATCTGCCATCCATAAACTTAATTGCTCAATTCCAGTATACATGTTTAGGGGGTTCTGAATTGTTAACCTATACCCCAAGGGGAAACAACTTTACCAACTAGAGTACTTGTTTGCAGTTTATTTTGCCTTTGGTCTTAGAACCTCTGCTCACTTCCAAAGTTAATTAGGTCATATATGCTGACCTTTGTACAAGAAAATATTTGAACTCAGGATAAAAAATAAAAATTTTGTTTTAGTGTTTAACTATATTATGAAGGGTTTAAAAATCCCAAGTATAATCGTGGTTGTATAGTCATATAATAGTTTTAGATCTATAGTCTTCCTTGAATATTCTATTATTATAGTAGCTATTTTTAAATTCACTTTTCTTAGCTTCTTTTATGTTTTTAGTTTTCTGGTTTCTTTCTAGACTATGCACCATTTAAAGTAGAATTCTATTGATCAAAAAGTTTTATATTAAGATGAAATTTAAAAATATTTCCTATCAGCTTTCCACATTATTTATCTTTTTATGGACTTTAAAATATATTAAAATGTACCTTTAAACATTTTAAACTAGAGTCCAAATATAAGTTAAGAAACTGGCTACAAAAATGTGACTTTAAAAAATGCATCTTTAATAGAAATTAAACAAATGTTTACATTCTTAGTGAAAAAATGGGATTCTTCTGAAAATATCAAGCTAATGTGATATTTTATCACGTGAAATAGAAAGCCCCACTAAATTCAGTGCTGTCTTCTACCAGAGGACTCTTATAAGACCCTATAACCCACTTGAACTTTAAAGTGAAATCTCATCTCAAAATACCCTTTCTGAAATTCTCTTTTGTAAGTCCAAAGAGATATTTTTAACATAGTTCAGAAACAACATAAATTAAAAACAAAAATTAAAATGATCAGGCTGCTGTATTTTCTACAAAGTCAGGCTGGATGCCAGGATTGGACTCTTAAGTTCTACTTAAGAAAATCAATTGTAGACACATGCTGGAGTGGTATCTGAGATTAAGGCAAATAGAATGAGCAGGGCATCAAGGATAATGCAGCCAAAAAGAGCAAACCTTTCACTGAATATCGGATATAAAACATTTAGGAGCGTACACTGAGGAAATTTTCTTTTGATTAAAAATTAATGATTTTTATTTATAAAATGACTAGCTTTGAGGTTTTATATATTCATAACTTCAAGAGTTTCTTAGCTATTTCAAGTACGTTCAAGCTTTTGTAATGAAGATTCGTTTTAAATTAATGATTTATTACTTCCAGAAACATTTTAAACTAGTTTGTAGTATGACGCGGGGCTCCAAAGAGAAACAATTGCCTCAAGAACTCTATCAGGTAGGCCCTTTTGTTTTAACAGGATTCAAAAGAAATGGTTGAGGCAAACCGCAAGGATTGAAAACTACATGTGTACTTCTCAGGATGCAAACATTAATAGATGTGTAGTAGTTGTATTTCTTTAAAAGCATGATTTGATGCATGGTTGAAAACACAGAGGTGACTAAGGATTCGATTTTGAGCCAAACTGCAATGGGCGCCATGTATAACTTTCTCATTTCCAGCAGAATAAGAATTTTGCTGAAGGATTTATGATTTGCTTCCATACGCTCATTGAAGTGAATCTCCTAGACTAGTCTTTGGTCACACAAATCTAAACCCAATATGGACAGAGTGCAACAACAAAAAAAAGGCTGCCCACTTTCTGTCCTCCACCAGAGCACAAGACCACAATCATTTTTTGAACAGCAAGTATTTTCTCAACATCCTTGTTCTCAATGGCTCTAGGATTTAACGAAGGGAATCAGAGAAGTGCAGAAATCTACAACACAGGTAGGTAAAATTAAAAAGTACATAATGCTCTTAAAAAGGACAAACCTAAAGCTATGAATATTGAAGGGAGTGGAAAAAGGGGGATTAGGAAAACATTGGGCATTAATTGAATGATCTTGCTTTTAAAAAACAAAAGCAGGATAGAATTTAAATGGATAAGGACTAGTAATAGAGGATTTAGACATGTCAAGGGAAGAAGAGTTTCTTGGTGAAGGATACAGCATGCATAAAGGCATAGAGGAAGGAAAGTGCTAGGGATTTTCAGAGCAACACTAAATCTATGAGGATAAGGTACATATGGAAAATAAGTGAAAAGCTGAAAATATGTTAGGAACATATTGTTGAAGGTTATATATATGAGGGTGAATAATTTGTACATACTCTTGGAAGGATCAAATATACTGAATTTTAAAATCTAAGAAATTAATACAGAAGCATTGTTATGCATAGATTGATAAAGGGAAAGACAAGATTCACAGACATCAATTCAATATTTGTTATAATAATCCAGGTGAAAACAAACAGGGATTAAACTAATTTGGCCATTGTTAAAATCTGAAGTGAAGGAGAGATGAGCTAAATATTGTGATGTTGTCACCAATAGAATTTGATAACACTTATATAGTGTTGAAATAGGAAATCAAAGATGACATACAGGTTCTGATTTCAAGTGCCTAGGAGAATGAACGTGCCCTTAACAGCAAAAAAAGAAGTTGGCTTCTAGAAATGTGTCTAGGAAAAGGCACAGGAGAGCATACCCTATTTGTGAACATGGCAAATCTTCACCCCCCCAATATTTTAGTATTTTAAATAATCTTATAGTGCACATATTGGACATAAATCATGGTTCTCATTTATAATGCTGTCTCTGGGGTAGGTTTCTAGAAGTGAAATGATGGTCTCAAAGATTTTTTCTCTAGATATATATATTGCCAGATTCTCTCCAAAAGATCATATCATTTCTAGCAATGTATAAGGGGGCAGTGCTCACAGTATTCTCATAAAGCTCGAGAATTATCATTCTTTTGAGTTTTACCAATTAATCAGATTAAAAAAGAAATTTTGCTAATTAGATCTGAATTTCTTTGATTAAAAGTGGAATCAAATATTAAAATAGGTCTTTGGCTTGGTTTCTTTTCTTATTTTTTTCCAGAAGAAAAAAAAGTGTCCGTTTACCCAGACACTTTCCTGTAAGTGTTCATCTGCATATACACATATATATAAAAATTTATATATGTTTTAATGTATTTAGTGAGTTTGTTTACTAATTTAAAAGAATATATCTGTGTGTTGACCTTTAAATATAATATTTGCTGCAAATTTTTACTAAATTTATTTGCTGTTTAATTTTGTTCATAATTTTTTGATACATAAATATTTATGTAGTGTTAAAGTAGATTAGGAAGTCTGAAGGAAAATGCATGTTTTCTTTATTAACTGATGTATGAGGAAGGAAAAACCCTCTAAAGAAGTGGCTTCAAAGCAATTACTCTGGGAAAACATTTTATAAAGTTTTGGAGTATGACCCACTCTGAAGAAAAATAGAAGAAATTCTGAGAATGGAAATCAGAGCAAAGGTTCATACATCCTGGTATGCACACTTTCAGCAAAATACTATTTTTTTTTGTGTGAGGAAGAATAAAAGAATCCCACAGCTTCCTTGAGAAATTATGATTGGTTATCGCTCAATAAGTTTGTTTTAACTCAAGGCCAAGTGGAATTTTCCAGCTGGGGTCAATGGGGCCTGGGAAAAATGTTATGAGAACAGACATTCAAAATTGTTCAGTCTTACGGAAGTCAAGTCAAACCAACCTATCTTTTCCTTTATGGTTTCTAGTGTTGACTTTATATTTGAAAAGTCTACTCTCAGTCCAAGTTGAATCTACTTATGTATTTTTTTCCTTTTCTGTTTTTTGCTTAACTTGTTAATATGGCACTTTTTAAATTAAACATAAGATGCACGGTGTTGGTGGTAAATTACATTTCAAATAGTTGACCAATGGGTTTGTGGTTGGCAGAATAATGCCCCCTACCGCCAACAAGATGTCCACACCTTAGTCTACAAAACCTATAAATATATACTTTTCATGTCAAAAGGACCTTAAAAATGTGATTAAGGATACAGACTTTGAAATGGACAGATTATCTGAGTGGGGCCAATCTAATCATAGATTAAATCATTAAAAACAAAGAAAATGTCTCAGCTGGGTCAGAGAGATTAGCAATGAAAAGGACTTGACCCCCTGTTGTTGGCTTTGAAGTAGAAAGGGACTATATGTCAAGGAATGTGGGAACAGCCCTCAGCTGATAGCCAGCAAGAAAATTGGGACCTCAGTCCTAACTGACTTCTGTGAATAATCAGAATAAGCAAAGAGACAGATAATCCCTAGAGCTCCAGGAATGAGTACAGCCCTACAGACGCCTTGATTATAGGCCTGTGAGACCTGTGTTGGACTTCTGACATACAGAACTTTGAAATAACGAATTTGTCTTGTTTTAAGGCATTACGTTTGTGGTAATTTGTTATGGCAAAAATAGAAAACTAATATAGCCATATTAGTGGCTATATTATACCATGTTTTGAAAAATCCATTCATTTCCTATGGGTTTTAATGTCTCATTATCACATATTAAATTCTTGTATCTAGTAGGTCCTAATTCTGACGACTTGCTTTAGCTGTTAATCTGTGTTGATTATCCGCGAGTATCATTCTTTCAATCAAAACATATATGTCTTGATATGGAAAGACTCCCTCTTCATTCATTTTTTCCAATGTTCAAATTATGCTGATGTTTATTGTCCAATAATTGGTGAGAATTAAAGCTGTCAAAGTAGATAAGATCCCTAATGAAGAGGTAGAAAAAGAAGGGAAGAGGTCTTCCTGGAGAAACAAGGAATCTGGGGCATGAAAGACGGCTCAGGAAGAGAGAAGAGTGGCCTGGAAGTTTTAGATGGAAAACTAAAATAGAATGTTTCAAGAATATAGGGGATTAGTATTATGCTAACTGCAAAGAAGTCACAAAGGATTTGGAAGAGAGGGGTGTTTACCAGGTGAGGATTGTAAAGATCTTTTGATTTGGTGACTGCATGAGACAATAGTTTTAGCCACGTCTTGAGGATGGAAGCCAGGAAGGCTTAACAAAGGATATAGTCAATATTGAGGAAGTCGAGGTCACACTGTAGATTACACAATGGAAAGAAAGATGGGCTATAGGTTGAGAGGAAGCCTGAGTTTTGGAAAGGATAATTTTGGGGGCAAGAAAAAAATCAGAGCTGCTGCTGACACGGGAAAGATAAAATGAGAGGTAAGAATTGACAGTAAGGAAAGAAACGATAGTGTCTTTTTTTCTTTTGTGAGTTCACTCTTTGTTTCCCTCCCTTTTTTCTTCTCTCATTTTTTTTCTTCCTTCCCTTCCTTCTTTCCCAGACGAATTCTATCCCGAATTTTGATCCATGGAAATCTACAAAAAGAGAACACTAACACTGTTCTTAAATTTAGAGAGGATTTTTTTCTGTCTCCTAGAACAGTTTAAAAGAGTGAATTTGTCGCCCCCAAACTGGTTTGCATTTTTTGTATAAACATGCTACATGTAAACAAAGCACTGCTATTAGAATGATATATGTGAGGCTTTCCATGCACTTTGGCAGAAAAATGTTTTATAAATGGAAAATGTTGCCTATATTTTGAAAGAACACATGAGTTTGTTCCTCAAGGGGCATTGTTAATTTATGTACTCTGCTTGTTTTAAAGGTATGTGGGTGATTCATAAGTTAGTTTATAAGTAATTTTACATTGTAGAAAGAAAGCTAAGAGGATACTTAACTGTTTCCAAGTATTTGAAAGATTTATTTTATGATAATCAACTGTTCACCATTTTATTGTAGAGTAGAGGAGAAGAAAATCAATTTAAATTTCACCTGTAAAAGTTTATGTAATTTTATTTATTTATTTTTTCCCCCAAAGCCCCAGTAGAGAGCTATATGTCATAGTTGCACATCCTTCCAGTTGACATATGTGGGACGCGGCCCCAGCATGGCCAGAGAAGCGGTGCGACGGTGCGCGCCCGGGATCCGAACCCGGGCCGCTAGCAGCGGAGCGCGCACACTTAACCGCTAAGCCACGGGGCCGGCCCTGTAAAAGTTTATGTAAGATACAAATCTTACCTAAGCATCTTGATTTGTTGAGGATTCTTGGAATAGGAACAATAAATATTTCTTTCATTTGTTTTTCTAGTTCTTATGACCCTCTATTTGCTGTTCTTCACATCCACATCTTGAATTGTATCAAATAATTGAGAGAACATTGGCCAATCCTCTTCATTAAGGCTTTCTTCATTTTAGTCTTTTAAAATCCCCCCAGAATAGTCAATTGGTTTTATTTGCTTAATTGTTTTATTTGCACCTGTATCACAACTGCCTATTCTGGTGTTTAAATATGTACGACACCCATGACATTTCCAGTATCACAAAGTTACTTGAAGGTAACACCTTATAACACTGTATATCTCGACAACATTTCAAAGAACAGTCATTTAAAATATCCTATGTATAATTTCTTCTAATAGGAATTGAGGTTGATAGTTTTTATTTTTTGCTTTTTGTTATGTTTTGCTTTGAGTCCCCAATATCAATCTTTCCTTAAACAGGCAAATGATTTAGGTTTATTTAAAAAAAAAAAGTTGTAGAGTGCATAGATTATTTTTGAGATTGTCATTGTCATGCCCTACTTTCATGATTCCTTTTTTTTATGTACTAAAAAATTCTAAGGAAATTGTTGTTATCTCCAAGAAGCAAGGCAATTATTTTTTACACTAAGGTAACGATCTCCTTCATGCCCCTTTCACTCTACCCTTGTAGCCATTAGTTTAATATGCAAATAGAAATAGGCTGACTAGGCACATTGCAAGAGTTAATGATCAGCTAATTGTTACCACCACAATCCCCTCCCATGAAAACAGGGATACTGTGAATTGATGATTAGCATCTCCATATGCTTAATGGGAAACACACACAGGAGGCTCCCTTGTGCCATTGACAAAACATGAGGAGAAAAATAATTCCCATCACATGTCCATGATTTAAAAGTGCTCCAGGCCATCTTTGTTCCACAGCTAGGAGCACAATAAATTAAGAAAAAGTAGTATATGGCTGAGATGAAACTTTGGGGTATGTGAGTAAACTAACATGTAGGTAATTGGAGGAAAAAAACATATGGGTAGCCTTGGGTAAATAACATAAGAGGCAAGAAAACAAGGTGCCAGAAGGTTAAGCTAATAAGCTAATAACTTACAGCTGTGATATATATTGCTCTAGATCTTTCTGCCTCATGTATTTCATACTTCAAGAGTTTCTGCAAACATATAAAGGCATGATAAAGCTGGACTTTCTTTATGAATGGGAAAATGCATGTCATTAATTAGAAGGCAGTTCATGGTGAAGCAAGAGGCATGCTGGGAAAAAACACTGGACAAAGAAAGAGAAAGAGAAGTAGGGGACAGGAAGTGATATGTACTGAGAGCAGGCACTAGGCATATGATATTTATTTACAATTGTTTTATTTTCCCTGTAAGGTAAAGTGTATAATTTTTCATTACAGATAAGGAAGCTAACATCCAGATATATCAAATTATTTGCTAAACTTTGTTGACTCATTTTTTCATTCATCCATTTGACAAATATTTATATTTGGGTACAGTTTCTTAAATGTTAAGAAAAAGTATCTCAGACTTTGAAATAAAGTAAACGGATGGCATATTTTTTCAATATCATCTAGAAATATAGACTCATGCAAATATTAAGTAATGTATTTTAAGTCATTTTATTATTAAATATAGGCTCATACTTAGTGAATTGACTTTAAATTGTAAATGTTTGCCTGGCAGAGATGCACATAACTCTGACCAGTGGTAAATACAGAAGCTTATGGTTTATTGCCCTGTTGGGTATTAATCAGGTCTGTGTTTATTAACCCGGCATTTTTATCCTAACATTCCTCTATGAAATTGTTTATAAATACCTCTCTCTTCAAATGTTCTTGGAACCAGTTTTAACATCTTACTTGTTTCCTCAGTAATTAATAGGTTGAGTAAAATCTTTGAGACATTTCATATGTGCAAGACAGTTAAAAATGAGTACAAATACAAATAACACATAATAAGACAAATAGCACAAACACCTTGGGCTTGAGTGCTTGATAGGGAAAACTAATACTTACGTGGCTAACTGCGAAAACAAATATTACAGCTTCTAAGAGTAGAGCAGGAGCAGTGAAGACAAAGTTGTTATAATACAAATTAAACTGGAGATGAAGCTTGAAAGATCAAAAGGCAGAGTCAGTGGTTTGGAAGGCTATTCTGAGTAGAGATGAAAAATATTATAAACCACAGAGGGAGGACTTAAACCTATGCCTGACTTCTAGGCACACGTTTTTCCTATCATGCTAGGCTCTTTCCTATCCTTTTTAGAAGACTTGAAATTTCTAGTAGCCATCTCTAGTCTCTCTGGCCATGATGTCCCTCATTTAAGAAACAGGGTTTTGGGGATGAAGGACCGTATTTATGATCACTAAGATTTCTTCTCATTATAACGTTCTGTGAATTACAGAGTCCAAATAATTAGCTTTTAGTTATTACCTTCAGAACATTTTAAAAGTAATGCAAATAAATTCCTAGTGCATTTTTTTCCTTGGACCTGTGTGTAGATACACAACTGAAAACTCACCTCCTGTGATTTGTAAGCTTGAACTGGCCTCTCCCAATTAAAAAAAGTCAATGAATATATAAAGTTCAATTTTAAATTATTATGCCTTTTGAGTTTTGATTCAGGACTAAAACTGGTGGAAATAGATTTTTGTGTTAATATGAAAACTATTTTTAAAGGGCTGCTTATCTTCTGCTTCTTCTCATGTATCCATCAAATCCATCCTCTTTTTCTTCTGTATATGGGGAAATTGATTTATTTTTCTAAAGAGAAAAGAGGGAGGGTAGCAGCAGCACACTCACTTTGCCTTATTTGTGAAAGGTCACCAAATCCCATGGTCTCCTCCGCCCTCTCCAGCTATGAGGAGGCTAGGAGGTACAAGAAGGACGATATTCTAGGGTTATATTAGACTAAAATTACGTCAAATCTGTTCAGCTTTACGCTCTTAGAGCATCACTTACTTCTCCTTCTTGATATGTATCAAAATCAGAATTTTTCATTCATTTATATAGTTATTTGATTAAGATCTACTTCCCTCAAGAGAACTATAAGTTCCTTGAGGACAGGACCTGAATGACAAGCATCCAGGTGTATTATGCATGTGTGTATAGTGTGTGTTATATGTAGTGTGTGTGTATAAATATACGTATGAATTTCAAAATCAAACAAAATATTTGTAAGTGATTCAATCTCTTGAATTCTCTCTCCTGCCCTATGTTCCATGAGATTAGCTGATATATTTTAGTATTGTTTTATATATTAAGGATTCTAGAGACTTTTTGAAGCCCACTCATTATTTTCTTTGCATTCTGCTATTTCAAAAGAAACGTTGTTTTAACATTTTTAACATAAAACAGGTATTAATTTCAATTTTAAAAACTCCTGTTAAACTTTTAACACTAACCTAATTATACTGTCTATGGTGTATATCTTCCTTTCATCTTGCTGAATTTTCTCTTTGTGCCTGGATATCAATTATCTGATAGTTTACGCCTTCACTCACTCTCTTCCTTCCCTAATGATTCAAGATTCACAGATTCCTAGTATCCAAAGAACACTACCTATGTTTCTAATAGTTTCCTTCACTTAACTATTCATTCATTTTTTCATTTATTCAATAAACATTATAAAACCCAAAAAAGTTGTGTGTGACATTGTACCAGACATTGGCAAAGTTCTAAAGATAAATTAGATATATTCCTTGATTTATGAAACTTACAAACTCATAGTTTCAATAAGGTAATAAAATATATAATAAAGATCATATTCGAAATTAAAATTGTAGTTTTTAAATTATCCGATTTGTGGGATATGAGTAAATGTATTTTTTCTTTATTATAGCACCATTTGTTCCTCTGAACATTATGCTCTATGAACATTTTATATCGGTGGTACGTTAGTGTTAAGGAAATAATACATTTCTAACTTTAAATGGCCTGAGGAAGTTTTGAAATGCAATCAAAGCTCTCTACCAGATTAACTTAAAATCACATAGTTATCTCCAATCAAAAGTCAAGACATATATATTCAATGAGATGGAGAAGAGCACAAGCTAGAGTGCTGAAGTCTTTGAACAGACAATGATACCGTTTCCCAGTGTAAGAAGACTCATATAAATAAGGACCAACAGTTTCCCTTTTTGTTAACGTTATTCCACAAAGGATGGGGGATGCTGTTTATGGTTAGTCATTAGTCTTTGCCTTTATAGAAAAGAAATAGTTTGTATCATGGTACGCTTTAGTGAAAATTCTTATTGTAAAATACAATTATTTTGGAAGCTGTAAAGCAATGCATAATCCTACAAATTATTTTTTAAAAATGTGTTGTGATTGGTAATACTTCACTTATGTATGAATGGGGCAACAGAGCAATACATGCAGCATTAGATAATAGCAGCCACTGATACTCTATGTTAACTTAGACGTAAATACTGAAAAAGTAATTGGCAAATTCCACCTAAAATCAGTTAAGTAATAAGGGCTTCTAGAGAACATAAAAATATCATTTTTCTAGACTCTTGAACAATATTTCAGATGATGATAAACTGAATTTTTACTTTTTAAAGTAAAAAGTAAAAGTATATTTTAATATAATACACATTGGATGGATAGCCAAAAATTCGGTTACATGCTAGGTGAACTTGAGCAACTTTATTCACCTCTCCTTGCGACAGCTTCCCAGTAAGGAGCATGGGGACGATGTTAATTGCCTACTTAGTGCTCATGGCTGTCATAAGATTTACTGAGATAATTGTGTGTAAAGTGCTTGGAGTCCTTTTGATGAAAAGTGCTACCCCAACTAGGTATTTTTATTGTCTATGAGGTGACATAGTGGATTAATTGCACTAATTTTTCGTCTACCAGAGTTCAAAAGATTTCAAGAGAAAATGAATTGGTAATCTCAGTTTAGTCCTACCACTTGGTACACTACAGAGTTATTATTTCATCAGATTTGACTTCATGGCTAAGAAACATTTACCAAAGTGATTTGAAGGTCGTTTAAAGGCAAATAGAATTTAATAAAGATTTTTATTTCATCCAGATGTAGTTCTATCCAAAATCATGCCTTTATATCAGATTAACATATATGTACATTTTAGAGTTATAAAGCTGATAAATGAACTTTGACTGTGTATTCCCATTGGAGGGGAAATGTGTGCTTCTAGGTGTTAGAGGTGGGGTGGGTGGGCTTGGGCTATAAAAGCTGTGACAACATGCTCAGTCATGTGGGACAGGAGGGTGGCTCAGTTCAATATATTAATATAAGAATAGTTATGGGCAAAGTAACCTTGTGGAAGGTACTTTCAGTGATTTTTGCGTGATATTATGAAGTGGTTCAGGAAGGAATTTGTATTCATTTTGAAAGAAATGCAAGATGTGAATCAGGAAACAGAATAGACAAGATGAAGGTGGGTTGGAGGAGCAGGAGCTGCCATGACCTAGAATAAACAGAGCGTTGTTCCTACCTGTGCATCTATTTTAATGGAGAAAGACACTCTGATTTGAGTTGAGATTTATTTCAGAAAAGAAAAGAAAACATTAAGCCAGTGTTTTTCAACCTTGGTTGACCATTAGAATCACTGGGAAAGCTTTTAAAAAGGTTCATGGGCAGGCCAGAGCTCAAGATACAATAAATCAGGATCTCTGGAGGTTGAAACCCAGGCGTCGGTATTCTTAAAATCTACCTCAATCATTCCAAAATCCAGCCAAGGGGCACATGGTGATCTAAAAGTGGAAGTGCTCCTAGATCGCCATCACCATCCCCCATCTATCCATGCACAAAAGACACACACCTCTGACTGAGTTTTTTCAGGCTGCACAGATATCCCATCTGAATGGAGATTTTATTTTCCTATTTTTAAAGTCCATCATAGTTTCGTTTTGTTTTAATAAGTAATACAAGTTATCCAGAAATGTAGATGAGCCATAAACAAAAACATTATCTGGAAATAACTACTATTGATATTTTTATTCATATCCTTCAAAAGATAGATTTAAACAAAAAATGAGATTATACTGTCTACATTGTTTAAATGCTCTTTTATCTCTAATATATTGAATAACTCCTCATGTCTATCCATGTACTTCTGTAACATTGTTGTCAATGGATGGATGCACCATAGATTTTTTTTAAGCAGTCCTTGTCTGTTGAATATTGATGTCCTTTCCGATTTCTCATTACTCTAAAAAAAAAATGTTGGAGCTGGCCTGGTGGTGTAGTGGTTAAGTTCAGGCGCTCTGCTTTGGTGGCCCGGGGTTTGTGGGTTCGGACCCTGGGCGTGGACCTATGCACCGCTCATTAAGCCATGCTGTGGCAGGCGTCCCACATGTAAAGTAGAGGAAGATGGGCACGGATGTTAGTTCAGGGCTAATCTTCCTCACCAAAAAAAAAAAAAAAAAGTTGTGATTGACAATCTAGAGAATGAAGATATTGTGAAACATTTAAACTAATTCATCCAACATATATTTATTGCTCACCTACTATGTGTACATTCTTCTATAATATCCTGTAGCTCTGAAGCTTGAGTCTCAGACTTAAATTGCTCTCTCCCTTCCTTCTTTCCTCGTTCCCTCCCTCTTTCTCTCCCTACTCCCCACCGCATCTCTCTGCTATCTCTCTCAGTCTGTGTTTCTGTCATTATATCTTTATCTTTTTGTCTCTCTGTCTCTTTCTTTCTCTCTCACATAAATAAAATTGTAGTCTGAGGACTTGCAATGTGTATGGGATGAGGCAAATACTCAGGCAGTGGGAGTTGAATATGTCTAAATATGGATTTTCCATAGTTTCTCATTGGCTTAAAAATCATGCTATTTTTAATTTAAATGATAGAAAACTTCACAAGAACAATGTTAGACTTGATTCTGAACCCCTCCAATGGTGTTTTGAGGTTTCGTGATCTCTAGCTAATTTTAAAGTTTAAAACCTAGTTAAAGAAGTTTTCAAAAAGAAATTAAAGTAAACCACATCCATACTTTTTTTCCAGGTCTGTGAGATAGGGCGATGCTTGCTCACAGATGTTTCATTGCTGTATGGTAGACGTATTTGAAATCTTCCTTTGCTTCAACACATTGTCCCCGAAACTCCTCTACTAGTGTGTAGTATAGCTACATTAAATGAAGTCTGGGTTTAAATTCTGACTATGTACTGAGTGACAATTGTGAGAACCTTAACAAAACATTTGTTTATATTCCAAAAGCATTGAGATGGTTTTACTATTAAAAACCAATGACTGTACATGTATGTCATAATCTAATTATTTGGAGCTTTCCTAGAACTTTTCTTAAAAGATAGTTTTGCTCAAATGCTATGTGGTAAATGTCCATCATGATACCATGATGGTCTAGGTTTAATTTCAGTAGAAATTTAAAAATATAGTATGAAGGTTTTCTTTTTAATTTTAAAGTAATGTAGACTTCAAATAATACAGATGTATATAAGGAGAATAAAATAGGATATAATTTTCTTCTTTGCTCCAAAGCTAAATCTCTTAAAATAACTGGTGTTAACAGATTGGCACATATGCTGCCAGTTTTTCCTCTGTGCTTCTAGTAACACAAATGCATTTTTCTATCTTTTAAAATTTTTTACACATAAATGTGAATATACTAAAATTATTACTCTGCAACTTGCTTTCATTTTTTTAACTTGTCACTTTAGTACAGTCAATTTTCTAGGTCAGTATATATGAACTTAACTTATGAAAAGCATAATTGGTTTATATCCACGAGAAATATATGCTATAATTTGCTCAACCATTTCTTACTCAAAAATATTCAAATTATTACCAATTTCTTTTCTTTGGCCAAAATACTACAGCAAACACACTTTTAGACACACTAGTGGCCTTAGGGCATGAGCATTTTCATTTTTATTAAATAAAAATGCAGTATATAGCTATCTGTAACATCTATAATTTACTAACATGTAGACAGAGAAAAGAGTAGCAGCCTTTCTGGGAATGTTAAGTCCTTTTGTCTGTCCTGAAGTCTTTCCATTCCTTTCTTTTCTTTCTCTCTCTTTCTCTTCTTTCTTTCCTTCCTTCCTTCCTTCTTCCTTCCTCTCTTCCTCCCTTCCCTCCCTCCCTCTCTCCCTCCTTTCTTCCTTTCTCTCTTTTTTTCTTTCTTTCTGTTTGTTTCTTTCTTTCCTTCCTTCCTTCCCATGTTTCTTTACATCTTTTCTACATTTTTCTTTTGTATTTTCTTATGTTTTTTGTAGCTTCAAACCTGTATTATAGGTACCAATAAAATTAGTTTTAAAAGTTAGGAAAATCTCACATCCTCTGCTGCCTTTTGCACAGAGAAGGAGAAAGAACTTGTACAGAACATATTTGTTCACTTTGAATGTTTAACGGTCAAATTGCTAAAAGACTGGAGATACTGTATCCACATATTAGGAGCCCAGATACAGGATTGCAGAGAGTGGTGGAATTGCCCTTGAAATGGGGATTATAAAACTAGAAACAAGACCTACGAGTAACTTGACCTGCTGTGGAAACTTGGGCTCCTTGAGGTAGAGGAAAGGATGTGAGTTTGGTCGCCAGACACCTGAATTCACATGCTGGGCCCGGTACCTATTAGTTGTGTGACACTAGACAACATAAGTTCTCTTATTTTCAATTTCCCCACTGTAAAAAGAGAAGAAAATGGTTATCATGGTGATACTGTTAGGTTAAAGTCAGACAATGTATGTCACAGTGTATATAAAGTGTATTAAATATGGGTATAAATCTATTTGTGACCACTAAACAAATGAAGACAAAGAGACTATCAGAAAACCAATGTTTATTGTTGCATAAAAGGTAAATAAAGAAAAGCTTAAAATTTACCCTGATCCTTTTTAAGTGTATATAAAATCAAAATACTGGACATCCCTTTTAAAAGGTTTTATTGTTCTATCTTTGTGCTTGTCTTAAATGAATATTGTTTAGATTATCATCTAAGCAGTACAAGTGCGAATTGTTGCTCTTGGTGTTTTTAATGACACTTTTTATTTCTTAATTTGGGCAATATTCTTGGACTCATTTAAGCATAAATAGAATGATTTCTCAATTATATGCAGTAAAAGAAATTCTCTGACAAAAGAAACCCATAGTGCACTATCTCTGACTATTTTAATAATCCACGTATTAGGGTCATCTTCATTCACTCATTCATTTACTGATAACTATTTATTGAGTTCTATCATGTAATAGATCATATACTGGGTATACAATTCTGAGCAAAATGGATGTGAGGTCTGGCTTCATGGGCTGATAGTTTGGTAGAAGAAATTGAAATTAATCAATGTGACATATAAATGTATATTTACCAACAATTTTGACTGTCTAACAAGAATAAAAGTGGGGCAACTTCGCCCCATATTAAAATTCTGTTATAGTCAAAAGACTGGTACGGCTCTCAAAAAACTATTGAAACACAGACTAGTTGGGTGGAGTAGCAGTTGTTAGCATGCTCTGCTTTGGCAGCCTGGGGTTCACGGGTTCGGATCCCGGGTTCAGATCCCGAGCGCGGACTGACGCACCACTTGTCAAGCCATGCTGTGGCGGTGTTCCATATAAAAGAGAGGAAGATGGGCACAGATGTTAGCCCAGGGCCAATCTTCCTCAGTAACAAAAAGAGAGGAGGATTGGCGACGGATGTTAGCTCGGGGCTAATGTTCCTCATACACACACACAATGTATTGAAACAAATGCAATCTCTACTAAAATTTCCCAAAGTGCCAAGGGGACATTTCATTCAGAACAGATAGAAAATTACGAAGAAAAAGTTGCAGACTGAATTGTATTGTTTGATTAAACCATTTGTTTGTGTCTCTGTTTTCTATCTGATAAACAGTAATACCTGGACATAAGGCTATAAATGAAAACAGTCTTTATCTGCCTCAGAATCACCAAGAGGATTAAATCAAATAGAAAGTCTCATAAAATCCAACAGTGGTGGCCCAATCACCAAGTTTATTTGACTATAGACACTACATAATGTGATATTAATAGACAGCGCCAATCTTAACTATGATGAGTTTCCTTGTCCTTCATGAGAACTCAGCATCTGAAGACATGTCAAAAACAATCCAAACCCAACGGTCTCCCCATTGGAGGATGCTTCTGTGCACTGTTGCTGGGAGATGGTCCTCTGTTGTTTCTATGAACTTGTCCAGCACAAGGAAATCCTTTTACTTTTTTCCTCTCCAACATTGTAGTAAATCCAGGATTTCATGAAGTAACTGTACATTTGAGAAGTTCTGTATTATCAGTTTGTTCAGCAATCATCTGAGGAATTGAAACAGACCAGATTCACCAGAGACTATCTTAAAAAAACAGAATGACAGGTGATTTAACATTAGAGTTCTATGTGGCCTACAATCCAGAACTATTTGTCTTCATGGGGCGTGACCTTTCTGGTGGGAAAATCCACTCAGTTTATCAAATTATAGACCAGAAGTTTGCTTTGTGAGCAAAAGGATTTGGGGGTTTTAAGGGATATTTCTATTTTAGGTGGTGAACTGAACTTTTTTACTGTGAAGCTATTTCTTCTGAAAGAAGTAGAACTCACTTTCTAAGATCTGTGCAGTCTTCTCCACTGAGAACTACCATAAAACCCTTACTAAATGTTTTATTACTTCTCAGGTGCTAGAAATTTGTTTGTTACATGGCTATGACTAAAATACTGAAACCCACCCAGTCCCATGATCTTTTCATTTCCACTACACTACATTAAAGAAGCTAATGGACAAATGGTTGTCGGTTTCTGGGGGATGCTGAATTTGAGCCAAACTCCTGCCAGTAACTCATCTGACTAGGCTCTTCTTTGCTTCTGAGAAGCAAAAATGTACTGAGAGTCCTTGATTCTCAAAACTAAGAGTAATTGCTGTGAACGGCAAACTGGGAAGAGTACTTGAAATAGTTTCAAGAAACTTGGATTCTCTCCCCCGTTTTGTCACTAATGAGCATGCCACTTAGTTATCTGAGTACTGGTTTTCTCATATATAAAATAAGAGGACTGAGTGTGTTCAGTTCTAAAGCCAATTGTAGGGCTAATATTAATTATAACTCTCTATAGCTTGGGATAATTTCTTCCTGATATGGAGACTGTTCTGTGCATAATTTGTATCTAGCCTCATCAAGAAATTTGATTATTTTTAGAGTCAAATGACTGTTTCTCTAGAAATTTATGAATTTAGGGATATTTCTTGCTTTGTGGGTCACTAAACTTAGCCGCAGTAGTCAGAAAAGGACCAATATAACCAACAAAGTGAAAAATTGTGAAATTTAATATTTATGCCCCAAAGGGGTATTTTAGCTTAAGCAATAAAATTCAAAATATTTATTACTATAAACAATAATATTATTACTGTTACTATCTTCTGTAACAAGAAAGACTTCACTGTCACGATGGAACTAAACATAAAGTAGATATCACAAATATTTGCAAGAACAAAAATTCACATCAGTAGGTTTTAAAATGTTTGAATGAGAACTCATTTTACAATTTCCCTATGCCAGCAAAATTCCACCTGTTTACAATTGCGTATGTTCACAATGGAACCTCAAAACACAACCAGGTGGAAGTTAGAGGTCACGGCCCCAATTAAAGTGATGGATCTGCGCTAATTTAGAGACAAACTCTCGTGATGAACACCATTGGGTATTTAATATAAATATTACATCAAAAACAGGTGGTGATTGCTCTGAAAAGTTGTATTTATAAACCCTGGAGGAATGGGATCCTTTCTGCTGACGCTGCTATATATGAAGTTTTGCAATTTAGTACTAACCCACTCAGTGGTAAGTGTTAGCCCCCCCCTGGACTAATTATATAGCCAAGAAGGAATTAACAATTTTGCTTATTTCAATGGTAAATATTTTGTTTTTTTTCCACCTTGGTATTATGTATTTTTAAGTATTTGGAAGACATTATTACCTGCTCAAGAATTTTCTCTTTTTCTTCTCAATCAGTCTTGTGGTCAGTAGGATAATTGGATGTTCCATTTTAAACGAAAACATTTATTTTATTGCTTACCAAAACTATTCAATTTTAGCCTTTGGCTGTGTGACTTTAATCAGAGGTGTTTGTGATTTAGAGCACTGCAACATTTTTATTTTTGCAATTCATTATAACAGTCAGCGCTTGGGAAAATGATAGTAAATGGTTTGTAATTTTTGTAAATAAAAAAATGGTTTGTGACCCAGTATTCAGAGAAAAAAAATTAAGTGACTTCCCTGTAGAAATAGACTGTCATTATTTGAAAAATCAACACTTGTTAGAATACTATTTATTTTTAATGATCAGATAAAGCTTACACATTGTCTCTAACAGTGATCCCCAAAGTGTTACCCTTAAACTATCTGACAATAAATTGGAGAATATCTTAAAAAGGTAGGTTTTTAAAATTTTTTACCCACTGACCTCCTGAGCAGAATTTCTGTGTCTTTTTTTTCTAGCTTTATTGAGATAAAATTGACATATGACATTGTGTCAGTTTAAGGTGTACAATGCGCTAACCTGAAATATGTATATATTGTGAAATGATTACCGCAATAAAGTTAGTTAGTGCATCTGTCACCTTCACAGTTACCATTTTGTTGTTGTTGTGATGAAAACTTTTAAGATCTATTTTCTTAACAACTTTCAAGTATGTAATACATATTGTTAACTATAGTCACCATGCTGTACATTAGATCCCCAGAACGTATTCATCTTTTAACAGGAAGTTTATACCCTTTGACAACATTCACCCATTCCCCCCATCTTCTTGTCCCTGGCAACTACCAATCTAATCTCTATTTTTTGACTTTGATCTTTTTTTAGATTTTATATATAAGAGAGATCATACTATATTTGTCTTTCTTTGTCTGACATTTCATTTCACATAATGCCCTCAAGTTTCATCCATGTTGCTGCAAATGACAATATTTCCTTCTTTTTGATGGCTGAATAATATTCCACCGTGTGTGCGTGTGTTTGTGTGTGTGTGTATGTATATTATCTTTATCCATTCATCTGTTGATGAACACTTAGGTTGTTTCCATAACTTGGCTCTTTTGAATAACACTGCAATGAAAATGGGAGTGCAGATATTTTTGAGGACAATGATTTCATTTAAAAGTAGATTTCTTGACATTATCTAGAATTGCTGAATAAGAACATCTGGTGAGTGAAATTCAAGGCTCTGCATTTTTCATAAACTTCCCAAATAATTCTTATGAACATTCAAGTTTGAGGACCATTTTTCTATTTAAAAACTTTAGTTTTTTCATACAAGGAGATTGTGATCCTGAGAAGACATGTAATTTCTCTCCAGTATCAAGACTAGTTAACAGCAGGAGTTGAGTCAGAATTTAGTTCTCTTTATTCTCAAGACAATTTCTAGTGAGAATATGAACTTGATCTCTGTCTACTTTTTATCCTACATAGTTAATAGAAAAATGAATTTCAGAATTAAATAATCTTTTACATAGTTAGGATAAAACTAGCATTTTGTACATTCTTAGGTTTGTTTCTCACCTCTTCATACAATTTTTTCTCAGCTAACAGTCTACTTTCTTTTGTTTGAGACAAAATTCTACATTCATGACTTCTGATTGGGTGTGCCAGTCTCAAGATTCCTTGTTTTGTTCTTATTTGTGTCTTTCCCATTTGTACTAATCAAGATATACTAGGCTATGCCATAGTAACAAATTAACATGCCAGAGTCACAGCAGCATATCTCAACCCAAGTTTAATTTTTCACTCATGCTACATGTCTGGATTGGCTCAGCAGTTCTGCTTTATGCTGGTGCTGTTAGTCCCATTCAGCAAACATTTCTTGTCCTTCCTGTTAAGGACATGGTAGGATTATACGTGCAGGCTTTTTTGTGGTTGTGTTGGGAAATGTGGCTTGTTCTTCATGAGAACTTGTAAGCAGCAGTTGCAGGCATTGCACTGGAACATTTAATTGCTGAAGTAAACCTCCAGACTTCCCTCCTCTGACATTGCAACTAGCAATATAGAAGATGGTGCTGTTTCCTCAGCACGGGTCCCTGAGGCACCACGATGAGAAGAGCTTTGCTACAGATCTACAAGAGACACATTGTGCAAGGGAACATAAACTTTTATTATTTTAGCCTCTGAGATTGTTGGAGTTGTTTGTTACCTTAGCATAACACCTTGACTACCTACATAGTCCCTTAGAGATCCAGAATGAAAGAGGTGCACTTTCTTCTCTCTGTGACATCTTTAGCGTGTGGCCTTTTCTTCCATGTGGCATGGAAAAGAGACTGGAGAAGAGTACACAGCCTTCTCACTGCTCAGCCCAGCAATGACATAGGTAGTTTCCCCTCTTAGCCTATTGGCCAGAACTGGTCATATGACTCCAACACACTACAGTGAGGCTAATAAGTGCAGTTTTTAATGTTTTGAGAGGAAAAGAATAACTGGATATTAGTGAAAACTAGTAATGTGGTAGACATCATTGCATAAACTTGATATTTTTGCTCTTAGGAATTTTTCCATGATATATACCTTGTAAGTGAGATAAAACCTTTCGAAACTTGACATAAAATCAAGGAGTCATAACGGAATAGACAGATAAATATGTCTATAATAAAATGAAAAACTATTAAATGAAAAAAATCATAAATAGATTACTTTAAAATCCTGATAAATATATTATCAGAGATTATGACAGGGGTTAATGTCCTTACTTTATTGAGAACTCTTAAAAATCAATTTAAAAACGTAAATAACATAAAATAAAATCAGGAAAAAGAGAAGAGCAGTCAGTTAATTCACATCATGAATGCATCACGTCGGGAAACATAGGAGAAAAATGTTCACTCTCATTCTTCTCAAGGAAATTCAAATAAAAAAATCAAGTGTATTTCCTGCCTACCAAATTGCCAAAAATGTTTTAAAAGATGATAATAATCTAACAAGGGGCTAGTGGAATAGGCAGACTTGAATGGAGCTGATCTCACTGAGAAAACTACAACTCTTTTGGAGATGAATTTAATTGCACTTATGAAAATTAAAAATTGAAAACATATCTTGAGGAAACATTCAAAACATGTATAAAGATACATGTTTGAAGATATTCACTGTAGCGTCATTTGTAAAACTGAAAAAATAAAGATATATTGTTTAAAAATAGGGAATAGTTTTAGTAAATTATGCTATACACATGCAGTGGAATTCTGTTACAGGCAGAAAACAGTGAGCACAAGGTCTGCCAATAGGAGAATGTTGGGTATGTGCAAGAAAAAATGTCAGACAAAATAGTCGGCTCGAGAGAAGATAATAGAAGGTAGGACAGTGGAGGCCAAATCATAGGTGGGTTGTAGGCCATTGTAAGAACTTAGACTTTTACTCTGACTGAGATTCAAGCCTATTTGATGGAGTTGACCAAAGGAGTGACATGACCTGAATAACCAATTATAAGGGTCACTTGACCCATTACATAGTGAATTGACTAAAATGGCAAAATGGAAGCAAGGAGCCATTTAGGTGGCTATTTCATAAAGCAAAATAAGAGACGTTGGTGACTTGGAGCAGGATGATAGTGGTGAAAGATCTGGAATAATTTAAAGACAGAACAATTAAGATTTGCTGAAGGGTGGGTACAGCGAGTAAGAGAAAGAAAGGAGTCAAAGATGACTCCAAGTCTCTAGCCTGACCAAGTAAAAGGGTGCATGGAAAAGACTGAGGAATCCTATTTCCTCATAGGATTATGAGGAAATCAGAAATTTGATTTGGAGCATGCAAAGCCTGAGTTGCCTTTTTTGCGTCAAATGAAGATGTCAATTAGGAAGTTGGATATACAACTCTGACTGAAGATACAAATTTTGGAGTCACAAGTGCATAGATGGTATTGAAGGCTTTTGGAAGTAATGACTCTGAGTGGTCATCTAGAGAGCATATAGACTGAAAAAGAAGGCATCCATGGACTGAATTCGGGAGTACTCATACATGTAGAGCTTGCCGAGATGAGGCAGAACTAGCAAATAATAAAGAAAAGAGCAACAGTGAGATGGGAAGAAAACTGAGAGAGTGGCACCCAAAAGCCAGGTGTGAGCATTTCAATGGGAGTTTGTGAAGAATTCTCTGAAATACAGCTTATAGTCAAGTAAGATGGCTGAAAATTGACAACATGATTTGGAAACATGGAGATGAATTGTTGCATTTGTATGAGCATTTGGTAGAGTGGTGAAAATGAAAGTCTAATGACTTTCAGACTCCAGATGATCCATAATAATAGTAGTATTGAATATAGGGTATACAGTTTACAGATAGAGATAGATTGATAGTTGATCGATGGTGATAGGTTATTGGTACAACTAGAATACTCTTATATGTGATTCTATTTTCTCAGTAAAATAGGAAGCAAGATTATCAGCTGAGGATGAGGAAAGGGGTTAAAATAGAAAGGAGAAACAGGATTTGATAACAGAGTTGAAGGTTTATGCCAATGAGAGATTGTATCGTTTCACCCTGGATCAGTAAAAATCTCTAGAATTAATAGATAATAAGTCCTGTGGGGTTGAAAGATTTTTGTAGCTGGACAGACAAAGAGTTAATGGCTGGAAAAGGGAATAATTGAAACTAAGATTTTAGAGGAGGTATAGTTATTAGAAATGAAAATATCTAGATTCTGACTGTGAGAGTGGGTGGCTGAGATAGTGTGATGACAAGATTATTGAAGGACAGAGAGTCAAGAAATTGAGAAGTCAGCATTCTGGAAGGATTGTTTAGATTATTATTGCAATCACAAGAAATTATCACAGAAGTTGGGTTGAAAAGAGTAGCAGTGGTCCATGTGCTAAAATCTTCAGGAACATGGAAGAGGAAACCCAAAGAGGTGTCAATGACTAGATCATGGATGGGAGGCAGATGGTAGAATATGATGACATGAGCTACAAAGCTGGGCATTTTAGGGAGCAGAGAGAAATCATGGTCTGAAAGAAGCTTTGAAGAGCGAAGGGGATCTATCCTACCTTCAGGCCCAGAGTTATAAGGGATGTGGGAGAGAAAACTGTCACAGCTCAGAGAGGGTCACAAGAGAAGCCATGTTGTCAGGGAAGAGCTAGGATTCAATTACAGCTAAATGGTTAAGGGGATGCTCAGAGCAGAGGCTGAAAATAGGAGTTAATTTGCTGGAGCCATGAAGTCCACAAGGCTGAGCAAGAGTGGAACAAATTTAGGAGTCAAGGAAAGTAGGAGGTGGGGTCAGACTGAGATCCTCTGTGCCATATGGGAAAAAGAGCCTTGCTGGTAAAGGTGTCTTGCAGTCACTAACGTAAATAGTCATGTGCGACATGATCACAAGAGCTCTGGTCTGTGAGACATATTGTGGTGGAATGGCAAACGTGTGTTGGAGAAGAGGGAGGGTGGTGTCACTAGGAGAGAGCGATGCTCTTAGCTCTCTTTTGTCACTCCTGTTCAGGTTTGTGTGGAAGCTGTGTGACAGTGTTACTGAAACAGGGAACTGTATGCATACCTCTACTGAAATATTAACAGCATGGTGGCATTATGTGTGATATGGGTTTTCTCGTTCCACTTAGTATTTCTAAGTAATTTTAATTGTAATGAATGTATATTATAGGGTATAGATATATACGTATATTATCATAAGAAATATATATAACCCATAATATTCTCATTTTTTTTTATAATTTTATTTATTTATTTTCCCCCAAAGCCCCAGTAGATAGTTGTATGTGATAGCTGCACATCTTTCTAGTTGCTGTATGTGGGATGCGGCCTCATCATGGCCGGAGAAGCGGTGAGTCGGTGCGTGCCGGGGAACCCAACCCGGGCTGCCAGCAGGGGAGCACGTGCACTTAACCGCTAAGCCACGAGGCAGGCCCATATTCTCATATTTTAACTTAAGTTAAAAATATTGGTGTAGAAGAGAGAAGACATGGTAAGAGCTCTGAATATCTAATGATTTTTCAGGAACAAATCCTTATATCTCTATTTTACTCCAGCTATATTTTTCAAATTACTTGGCTAATACTAAACCAATGTTCATAGAGAAAATTATCATCATTTTACATAAAGTTGTTGAAATCTGAGTGAATGGAGTCTAACAATCATATTTATTGATGTGTCAGTAGTTAAACACTGAGCGGATGTCTTCATTAGCTTTTCTACAATGACATCTGGATAGTTTCAGGGAGATTTCTACTAATGTGGAGGCTGCATAGTCATTCCCTCCAATACTGCTTCCTACATCAGATTTTTTATTTCTTGTATGTTTCTTACATCTCTTAGTTCCGCTAATCTGGAAACTATTAGGCTCTCCTTATTTCTTTCCCAGTCTTCAGGATTATTGGGAGGATTATAAGCATGAGCGCTAGATAGGCTCCTGATGTTCGAATGACACTGATGCCTAAAGTAAATGATTTTTGCCTTCAAGGAATTTACAATGTAATCATTGAAGAGAGACATGTACACTAGTTTCTATGACATGAACTAGAAATAAGTAGCATAAAAATAATATTGGCTGAAATGGTAGGAAAATATTATGGAGTGAATGACATTTGAGTGGAGATTTTATTAATAGAGTATTTTAAGGATAAAAATGATGTTAGGCAGAAGGGAATTTCAAGCAAAGAAATGACTTTAGTGAAGATATGAAAATAACCTGCTCTGATGTTCAGGGAAGAGTCTAGGATGGTGGAAGTATTTGTTGAGTTGGGGAGAATTGAGAGAGGTGCTTAAAAATATCTTGGTGGGCCATGAATACCAGCCTAATAATTCTAATTTGTTTTAGTATCCATTTGACTTTATGGATCATTAAAAAGAATTTGGTATACATGCTGATAGCTGGTATAGCTAACTCTAAGGTCGTTTCTGCACGTGGCAGCAACCAGTAAACATTTTCATTCAACCATTTATTTTACTACAGGGTGCCAGAGTAATGGTTCTCTTGATTATTTTTAATCTTTAAAATTGACTGAATGATTATTTTTTTAAAAATTGTCTGGTTTGAGGCAAGTATAAATGCAAGCTAAACACTTAGCATATTAGAGTGTGTACATCCTCAGTAGGGATAAATATCAAAGTAATGAGAAAGTTTGAACCACTGACATTCCACAGTCTGGAAGTTTTTGTTGGAAGAACATCCCTCCTTCACTAGAGAAGATATTAATATTTTAGAACAAGGGTTAGCAAACTTTTTCCATAAAGAGTCAGGTAGTAAATACTTTGGGCTTTGCAGACCAATTGGTCTCCGTCACAGCTACTTTACTCTGATTTTGTAGAGTGAAAGCAGCCATAGACAATATGCAAATGAATGGCCATGCTGTCTTCCATTTAAACTTCATTTACAAAGCAGACAGTGGATCAGATTTGGCCAATGGACTACAGTTTGCAGAGTTTATTCTAGAAGATTATTAGAAACAGGTGTGGGGAAAGTTGAAGAAAACTACTACAACATTAAGACACCGTCACATAAAGATGAATATTTACCAAATGTTTACTTTGAACTATCAACAGGAATCCATGCAGGGACCAGGTCCAACTGTGGTACTGATACTGCCAACTCAGGGTTGAATCCATATTCTCTATGAGAATAAAATACTTAGGAATAAATTTAACCAAGGAGATGAAAGACCTGTACACTGAAAACTATAAGACATTGATGAAGAAAATTGAAGAAGACACAAATAAATGGAAGAAAGATAATGCATGCCCATGGATTGAAAGAATTAATATTGTTCAAATGTCCATACTATCCAAAGCAATCTACAGATTCAAGGCAGTCCCTATCAAAATTCCAATGACTTTTTTCACAGAAATAGAACAAACAATCCCAAAATTTGTATGGAACCACAAAAGACCTCAAATAGCCAAAGCAATCTTAAGAAAGAAGAACAAAGCTAGAGGCATCCCACTTCCTGATTTCAAACTATATCACAAAGCTCTAGTAATCAAAACTGTATGATATTGGCATGAAAACAGACACATAGATCAATGGAACAGACTAGAAAGCCCAAAAATCAATCCATGCATATATGTCAATTAATTTGCATCAAAGGAGCCAAGCATATACAATGGAGAAAGGATAGTCTGTTCAATAAATGGTGTTGGGGAAAAAGAAAAGAAAAAAGAAAGAAAACCCTATGAGGTGAATAGTAATATCATCCCCATTTTGCAAATAAGGAAACTGAGACACAGCTAGCTAAAGAATTTCCCTAGCCACACAGCTAGAGAATGATAGAGCCAGATTTTTAATCCATCCAGTCCATCTCGGCAGCCAATACTCTTTTTTTTTTTTTTTTTGAGGAAGATCAGCCCTGAGCTAACATCCATGCCAATCCTCCTCTTTTTGCTGAGGAAGGCCGGCCCTGAGCTAACATCTATTGCCAATCCTCCTCCTTTTTTTTCCCTTTTTCTCCCCAAAGCCCCAGTAGATAGTTGTATGTCATAGCTGCACATCCTTCTAGTTGCTGTATGTGGGACGCCGCCTCAGCATGGCTGGACAAGCAGTGCGTCGGTGCACACCCGGGACTGAACCCGGGCCGCCAGTAGTGGAGCGTGGGCACGTAATTGCTAAGCCACAGGGCCGGCCCGCCAATACTCTTAAACATTGCCCTAGATTGCCCTTAGGTTTAAGTTGGTTTGCTCTTTGAAATTTGAGCTGGTCTGTGAAAACAAGTAGGATTTATCTAACCATAATAGCTAACTTGTTGATCACTTAACATATGCCAAGGCTTTTATTTTATTTTTTTATGGGGAAGTGATTATCAAATTGAATATAATTTTTTTAAATTTTTTGTTTATTGCAGTAACATTGGTTTATAACATTGTATAAATTTCAGGTGTACATCATTATACTTCTATTTCTAGATAGATTACACCATGTTCACCACCCAACTACTGATTACAACCCGTCACCACACACATGTGCCTAATTATCCCTTTTGCCCTCCTCCCTGCCCCATTCCCCTCTGGTAACCACCAATCCAATCTCTGTCTCTATGTGTTTGTTTGTTGTTATTATTATCTACTACTTAATGAGTGAGATCATACTGTATTTGACCTTCTCTCTCTGACTTATTTCACTTTGCGTAATACCCTCAATGTCCATCCGTGTTGTCACAAATGGCTGGATTTCATCGTTTCTTATGGCTGAGTAGTATTCCATTGTGTATATATACCACATCTTCCTTGTCCATTCGTCCCTTGATGGGCACTTAGGTGGCTTCCAAGTCTTGGCTATTGTGAATAACGCTGCAATGAACACAGGGGTGTGTGTATCTTTACGCATTGTTGTTTTCAAGTTCTTTGGATAAATACCCAGCAGTGGAATAGCTGGATCATATGGTAGTTCTATTCTTAATTTTTTGAGGAATCTCCATACTGTTTTCCATAGTGGCTGCACCAGTTTGCACTCCCACCAGCAGTGTATGAGAGTTCCCTTCTCTCCACATCCTCTCCAACACTTGTTGTTTCCTGTCTTGTTAATTATAGCCATTCTGATGGGCGTGAGGTGATATCTCATTGTAGTTTTGATTTGCATTTCCCTGATAGTTAATGATGTTGAACATCTTTTCATGTGCCTGTTGTATGCCAAGGCTTTTAATAAATTATCTCCTTTAATCTTCACAACCTTACTTTGTGGATGATAAAGAAGACACAGTGTCCCCCAGCATGACATAAGCAGCAATTAGTACTTCAGGGATTCTAGCCTGGGGAGTCTGCCTCTAGAGCCTATACTCTTAATCTTTAGGGCAGGAGAAATAGTCTGAACAAATACCATAAAGGATGTGCATAGATCAGATTGCCAATTAGAGAAGGGAGGTATTAACTGGGGAAGAGCAAGAGACTGATTTGCTCGGTAGGGTAGTTCTCCAATTATGGGTGAAGGAAGCTCATTTTTTGATGCAGGAAGCAACTGATAACCACTGAAGAGCCGTAGGTCAAAGAATGCAGGATAAAGTTTTTTGGGGAGGTTTGATAGCAGTAAGCAGAGGAGACTGGAAAGGAACATGAGAGATGGGGGATGAACAAGAAATCGTGAGATGTTGTTATCCTGTAAAAGAGTGGGAGATGTAAAAACTGAGAAAAAGGAATTATTCTGAGACATATTTCAAAGGCAATTATGATTTGAGACTGATTGGTCATAGGAGATAAAGAAGAGGATAAAGCAAGGATTAATTCAAATGCTGAGCTTGGGATACTTGACCAAAGATGTCATCACAAAAAAACCTGAATAATTTTACTTAAAGAAGCCAATTGGAATTGAAGGTAGTAAGTTTGGTTGAATTTTTCATAATCATGGCAAATTTAAGGGGATCTGTTCTTTTGGAATTCAAAATCTAGAGATGGAATAAGATCCAAAGAGAATGGGGAATGAGAAAAGCCATTGAGTTTGCAAGTGAGAACATGACCAGTTACCTCTGCAAGTGCAATTTCCATAGAGTGACGTGAATTAAAGGCCGTTTTTAGGAGGGGAAATAAGATGATGATTTTAAACTAACAGAAAAGCCTGAACCTGGAAATTCATGTATTTGGAAAATCATCCACATGTAAGATCAGCGAAAGCATAGGAGTACTTGATTCTTCAAAGAGAGGAAGTACCAAGTGAGAACTGAGGGCAGTGAGCAGCGAAGGTAGAGAAAGAATGCATGCCACGAAGAGCACAGGAGGACCTGTCAGAAATGAGGGCAATAGAGTAGCAATAGCACAGGGGAACAGACGTCTCAGAAAGGGAAAGTTCGAAACACAAATGTGTGGTTAACAGTACCAAATGCCATAGTTTAGGAAGATGAGCACTAGAAGAGAGCTATTATGCTTTGTAGAACATTGGCCTCTGGTTATATTCAAAGAAAGAAGCAACTGAAATATCCATCAACAGGTAAATGGAAAAACAAATTGTGGTATATTACTCTGTGATAAAAGGGAATGAACTAACCAACTATTCATCCATGAAACAACATGGTTTTATCTCAAAATAATTGTGCTGAAATATGCCAGACTAAAAAACTATGTACTGTATGATTCAATTTATAGAAAATTCTATAAATCTAATTAATCTCTACTGACTGAAAGCCTGGAGAGAGGGGGATAGATCATAACAAGGGCATGAAAAAACTGTTGGGGTGGTGGATATGTTCATCAGAATAGTTGTGGTGGTTCCATGGGTATATACATATGTCAAAATTAATTGAATGGTACACTTTAAATATATACAGTTTATTGTATGTCAATTATACCTCACCAAGGCTGTAAAATAGTTTACATAGAGTAATAGTGCTCAATTTAGATTTCACAGAGTTAAATAAATGTCAAATGGAAATCAAGTTAGCAAGTACCCTAGACCACACAGTAAACATTTTAGAACATTGTCCATAAAAAAAGGAAACACTGAAAGACTAGGGAAAATGACAGTTTTCTTCTTTTTAAAACATGGCAAAGACCCAAGTTTTCCTTATCCTCTGTTTACCTCTTCTCCTGTAGCTCCAAGGAAAAATATATAAGTGCCATTTGTTTTCTAGTAATATTTTTTCCCAGAAGCAGAATGATAAATTGGAAGAGGTATGTTTTAATTATTTATTGAAAAGGTAAACTGCTTCAAGCAATATAACGCCATAAATAAATTGGCTAATTTTGAAATCATGAGAGTGTACACAAGTCTGATACTTTCAATTCTCTATCAACTCAACCTAGCAAAATAAGAACATTCCATACAATCTTCAGTCTTCTTGGCACAAATTTGCCCCAAAGGAAACTAATCTTGATGGAGAATTCTGCCTGTCTTCAGTGGGGAAAAATGCGTATGTGTATAATCTCAAGAAGAAATTTTAACTATGATTTTTGTGATATGTTTGCAATCTAACTAAAAATATAGCTTTCTCCAAATTGCTACAATGTCATTTTTCATCATGGTATCTTTTTTTTTTTTTTGATTCGTGGAACTATTTTCAAACTATTCTAACGGCCATCATTTTCATTTTCACCCCACACGCAATAAGATACCACTGTCTGCTGATTATCATTTCTCTTGTATAGAGTAAGATTTAATTTTACTGATCATTGCTTATAATGTGTGCCTGGAGGCAGAGATGAGGCTTCCCTATCCAATCTCCATTTCCCCCGCAGGTTAATAGGTTTCCCTTTCCCAGTCATTAAATATTGCACATAAGGACAGAGATAAATGTTTATGGAGGTATATTTATTAGAGGAAAAGAAGGTAAATCCTCACTTAAAATTGTTCTTGCTTTTCTCCCTAGTTCAATTTTTTTTTATTACCAACTAATATATGAAGACTAAGCTCTAACTGATGGATTTGTTCTATATTACAAAGGAGTTCAATAGTATGTCTTATAGACACACATCTAATACGTATTTTTAAAGATAATTCCACTAATATTACTGCTGTGTCCTAATAGCTCTAGTCTGACTACATTTGCTCATTTAGCAAGATGTGGGGTGTGGGGGGCAGTTTATTTTATTCAGTGCGTGTTGGACTTTAGTACTCGTGATTAGACACAGTAGACTATCTCATGCAGAATTGGCTGTTCATGTACAGTTTAGATGCAAGTAGATTTCATGTTCATACAGAATTTGGGCCTGCCTCATTGGATTGTTGTAATGATGAAAGGAGCTGGTGGATTTAAAACTCTTGACAAATTGCATAATTCACAGAAACTATTCAATAAGTGTTAGATAACCTTTTGTACATGAAAAGGAGAAATAAGGATATATATTCATATTGGCATATTTTTTCCTAAAGGAACTCTGGAATTAAATAATGGATACTGATAACAGCTTATCTTATACAGGGTGGAAACTGAGCAGACGGAGGATAAGGATGGATAAGGAGAATTTTCTCTGTATACCTTTGTTATATTTTTGGATTTTGATCCACCTGACTATATTACCTATTTAAAAAGTTAAATACAAAGTTTTCTGATATTTTTGTTGTTATTTTGGTATCCTTTCTGATGATCATTGCTTTTAATCCCAAAATGCCTCTTCATTTGCCTGTGTCTCTCACAGTTCCTCTGAAGAGCATATGCTTGTGTGCTGAGTTGGGGTTACTCAGATCATGAGCTCACAGAGAACAGGCAGGAAGCAGCACCTTGTTTGTGTAATAGCACCGTGAGCAGATGGGCCTAATACCTATTTTTCAGTAAAGGTTAAAAATATGTATGAAAAAGTGAAATTATGTCGCTTCTGGACTAGATAGGTGTACTGCTGATGATTTATAATAACAGATCAAAGAGGAATCAATTCAATGTTCTTCTGAAGGAAAATCTTATGTTATTGATTCCATGCAATTGCTATTTAATGGCTCTAAACCAAAAGCTATGACTGTGCAAGTATTTAATGAGGCTTTTTTTTACTTCATCACATAACACTCCCCTTTCCAAGACAAACCTCTGTGTTGAAGTCCAGGCTTACACGGGTGATAGGTTATTAATAAATAGTAAATCTAATAACTAATCTAATAGGATTATTAGAGGACTATTGAGGACTGACTTATCAATAATAGTAATTACTCTGAATTACAGCTACATGTATCAGAGTCTACAATACAAAGCATTTTAAATGTGTTGCCTTATTTCATTTTCCCTGCAACCCTATGTGGTAGATGGTACTAGCCTGACTGATTGGTACACTGACAATTAAGCACTTAGGATATTTGCCAAGAACACATAGCTGTAAACAGTCTCAGACTTGGGTCTCTTTAATGGCAAAGCCCATGTTCTTTTTGTGTGTGTGTGTGTAAGGAAGATCAGCCCTGAGCTAACATCTGCCAATCCTCCTCTTTTTGCTGAGGAAGACTGGCCCTGGGCTATCCTCTGTGCCCATCTTCCTCCACTTTATATGGGAGGCCACCACAGCATGGCCTGACAAGCGGTGCGTTGTGTGCGCCTGGGATCCGAACCCCGGGCCGCCGGCAGCGGAGTGCATGCACTTAACCCCTATGCCACCGGGCCGGCCCTAAAGCCCATGCTGGTGACCATCACACTACTGTGTGTAGGCAGCTCTCAATGATATATATATTTAAATTTATTTAGAAAATATTTCTGGAGTCATTAATAATTGTTCCAATTTGTGTGGATCTAGGGTTTCAAAGATGACAGAAATCTGGCTCTTAACTTATATCATGTATGGACAGCATGAATCATCCAATTAATCATCTCAAAGGATGGCATTGTCACGAGAAACTGACTCTTCAATCTTATGCTTTTCTGTGATATTGCTACCAAAAGATAGTAGGATCTAATACAATAAAATCGAGAGTATTATTGGTGATCTGAATTAATTGTTCACATTCCCTATTTTTCTCAACATCCTTCAAAATAGATTTTAACTCTCTTATAATGAGGTCGAACAAACAGCAATGACAACAATGACAAAAAATGAATTTTTACTCTCTGGTTATATTGTATTTTACCTATATCCTTGGTTGCTTATTACTTAAAAAATATAATTATCAATAGAATGTATACATGTAGTTGAAAGTTGTATTTGCATAGTGCCGAAAGAAACCAGTGATTTGATTTTAAAAAATGAAATGTTAAAAAGTCATTTTGTTTCAGAGTAGGGAAAAATGTCCATGTAATTTGAATATTTTTGCCTTTCGGTTACTGTTGTAGCATTATGTGAAGAGAACTGAAGAGTCTCTTATAATTTTAATATGTGGTATATAGTTAGTATATAAATATGACTATTCAGAAAAATGCCACTTAAAGACCACTATGTATTGTTTTATTACACACAACTATGTAACTCTGATCCAAATAGACCCCATGTTCTTCCATGACACTACGCAAGCTTCATTGCATTATTCTGGGTTGCTTGGGTAAAACATCAATGTAAGTGAAAAGTATTATCATCCGCCTTCCCACGTCATCGTCATGTGAATATTTTTAAATATGTGTCTGTGAACTGTTTAATTAGATTTTTGAGGCTCTCATGAAACTGTCATTGGCAGAAATGAAAATGCCAAACTTGTAAATTGTATTTTTTCATATGTGCTAAAGTCGAGACTTCTATGTTTTGCTAAAGAAATCGCCCCATTAAAAAATAACAACATGTGTTCTTAAAGCAGAGGGTGTGTAATTTATAGGCGTAGCAGGCTTGCCTAGAAATGGGATGCTACAGTATCCTCACCCTGTTTATTTATTCTAGGTGCTTATTGACTTCTCAAGTTGCTGCTGGTGCAACGTGAATACAAACTGAAACTCATAATTGTTATGTTTCAAAACTTGCTAAAGTAATGTTTTTCTCTTGCTCAAACTCTTTGAAGATCTATTTGAATATATCAGTCTCTTTTCATCCATCTTTAAAGGGCACATCAAACTCTGTAAATTGTTTTGAGCTTCTCTTTTAATAGGATGGAGATGAGTGAGACTTCTTTTCCCATTTCTGACGTGCTTGAACGAGAAATCAAAGCTACTCCACCACCCCCCAAATGGAAAAACCTCTCTATGCTAGATGGGTCTTGAAAAATAAAAACACAAATCAAAACCTTCTAACAGCGCATCTGTTCTTATTTACAGGAATTAGATGACACAAGCTGCCGCTCAGAATCAGAGGTAAGCATCACATTTAATTTGTCATGCCTGCAGGTTTTTATGGAGTTCAAACATTTTAAAAGGTTTGGCTTTACAAAACTCCCTCATTAGGTTTCTTGAGGTAGCACTGTCATCTGTGTCCAGTATCTCACTAACAACATTTCCAGTTCAGTAGGAGCAGACGTCGTTCATTGCATCTTATTTGATCTCAGGCTATTGAATACTAGAAGATGTTGTGTGCACACCATTCCTTTAGGATTTTAAGCCATTGGGTTAAAGGTACACCCAATTATGTTATATCTTTAAGCAACTTGAAAGTGCAGTTATATAGAGAGATTTACCACTGAACTACGCTTAAATGAAGCTAAGGTTGTGAAACACACTGACAAAAGATAGGGAATTCAAAGTAAAAAATGACATCTTGTCCTTCCCTTGTGCAGCTTTAAAAATGAAGGAAGTTGAGTAAAATACAAGATAAACTTGAAGAGATTGGGGATTTGACTTTTTAAATGCTTTTATAGAGGCAATATATACAGAGTAATAATAATAACTGTACTTATATAATAACAGGGAGTTTAAAAAACCCTTTCATATATGTAAATTCATCTGAACCTTAAAATAGTCCTATGGCACACATGGAATAGGTGGTATTAGTCTGTTTTTCACCAAAGAAGACATGGAGAATCTGAGTATCGTCTTCATGATTGTAACACTAGTAGGAAACGTAGCTGCATGTTGGACCCAGTTCTTTCCACATCAAGGTTGGCACTCTGTAATATGCAGTCAGACTATTGCCAATAAGTACATGTGTGTGCATACATTAGTACACTCATGCACACACTCACACCTAGTAGGGCACAGCAAGAGGAAAAACAAAATCAGAGATAAAGCAATGTATATTTGCTGGATGAAATAGGACACTCTCTCTTCCATACAACTCAATTTTTAACTGGTTTAAACATTAAAGGAGATTTATTGGCTGATGTAAACATAAAGTCCGGAGCCCTTGCTCTCATGAATCTCCTAGGTTTGTCCCCAGGTGTGCCAGATTTACTTGTAGACATCCCTCAGATTTGCAAAAGGTCAATGGCAGTTTCAAGAAATCTCTGACCCAGAGTTCCCAGCGTAAATCCTGACTGTCCTGCAGGTTGGGTCAGCCGTGAAACCATCCTTGTAGCCAAGGATAGGACACTTAGACTTGGACTAGCTACAGTGATCATTGTGGCCAGGGTGAATGGGAATATCCTGTTTGGAATTGGCCAGTTATGTCCTACCCTTTCTACTGGTCTCATCTAACCACAAGAATGTTATACAATGGGGGAGGCTACCATCAATTCTACAGAGACAACCACAGTGTATACTACAACTAAGTTTTAGTATGCTACTCCTCTGTGTTAGATAAACAGAATTCTAATTATTCGACTGCAGGTATAGAGGGATGAATTAATGTACTCCTAAGTACATGTAAGCTTACTCTTATGTTATAGATAAATAAAACCATTAATTCATTTTTCTTCATTCATTGTTTTATCCCTATTCCTCACTTTCTACTATCTTTCCCTTAACAAAGCAAAGATTTTAATGCATTTGATGGGTATCTGTCTGTTGATGAATGCTTCATAAAATTTGTTTTGTTGTTTTACATTTGCATAAATAGTATTGTTACTATTGATCTTATTCTATTTCTCACTTTTGACTTAACAATATGTTTTTATGATATACCTATATTGGTACAGGTATATCCAGTTCATTGCCTCTTATTGCTGTGCAATTCTCTAAGGTGAGCATATGGTGTATTTTACTTAATCACTTCCTCAGTAATGAATGCCCATTTTGCTTCTAGTTTCACATCATCACCAACATCATTGCAACAAATTCTTGCCAACATCTTATAGACTTGTGCAAGCATGTATCTGACTTATATATCTAGAATCAGAATTAGTTGGAATGTGGTATTTATATACTGAATTTGACTAGGGACTAATGAGTGGCTCTGCAAAATGACTCTATCAGTCTCCAGCAGGAGTCCAAGAGACTCCTCTATCCTTACCATCTACCAAACTCAGCATTATCCAGTGGTTTCAATCAGGTTCCATTACAGGAAATGGAAATTAATTTATGCATTTTAAGGAGAAATTAATTTATGTAGTTTAATTATGTGCTTTCAAAAAATAGGATATAGGGGCCTGCCCGGTGGAGCAAGCAGTTAAATGTGTGCGCTCCGCTGCGGCGGCCCGGGGTTTGCCAGTTTGGATCCTGGGCGCACACCGACACACAGCTTGTCAAGCCATGCTGTGGCGGCGTCCCACATAAAGTGGAGGAAGATAGGCACGGATGTTAGCCCAGGGCCAGTCTTCCTCAGCAAAAAAAGAGGAGGATTGGCAGATGTTAGCTCAGGGCCGATCTTCCTCACCAAAAAAAAAAAAAAAATAGGATATAGAAGCAAGTCTATACTAGGCTTCCAGGAATGGCATCAGAACAATATTCAAATATCTTAAAAAGGTAGCTACAACCTCTGAGGCCACCATGGAACTATTGAGCTTAAGAACGTACTGCTGTACTTACTATCTGCCTATCAGGAAACTACAACTAGAAAGGAGCTCCCACCATTACTACTGATGCAAATACTTCTTGGCATCCTCAAAAGATAATGGAATATTGCTGCAGAAAACAACTCACATCTCTTGACCAGTTCCTGCTAGCAGAAAATAGCGAAAAGGGCAGGAAGAGAGCCTTTATCATATTTTCATCTTCCCAATTTATGAGTGTTCACTTTACTGATAGAACTTAATTTGTTTCCAGAACTTTAGCTGCAAAGGAATGTGGAGAAAGTGATTTTAGCTTTTCAGCCTCTGTAATACAGAAAAGCACATCAAAAAGAGAGTGGAAAGGATTTTGAAAGAGCCAGTCCACAGCATCTGCCATGCCTTCTTTCTAATGTTTGACAGTCTAATGTGTGTAAAATTAGTTTGAGCATTCTCTCTATGTGTTTGAGAATCTGGGGTTTCCACTTCTGTAAAATGCCTGTTGATATTTTCTCATTTTTCTAGTTGGAATCTTGAATCTCTTTTTGTTGCTTTAATTATATATTCTAGACATACACACCTTGCCATTTTATACAATGTAGACATTCCTCCCAATCTATGTGTGTTGACTTATCCATGTGCCTATATTTCAAGCAAGTCTTCCTTGCAGATATTTGGGGCTACGTGACTAAACATGGGAAATGGAATTATAGTAGAGTTACGAGTGACTTGTAGGTTATCTCCAACATAAGACGCATCATCTGCCCTGGATTGACCATGACCAGCCCTCCCTTCTTGCTGACTGGAAATGGCAACGACGGGAATGACTTCAGAAGCCATGGATTAAGCATGTAAGACCTACCACACCACCTTGAACCGATCAGAATCTCCCATGAGATAAAAATAAACTTCCATTTATTTAAGTAACTGAAATTTCAAGTTTCCTCATTACTTCAATTAAACCTTTATCCTAGCTAATAACGTTCTTGAAGTTTGGCGATAAACTCTAATTCATCAGAATGTACTATCAGTTGTGAAGATGTACTCTTGGATTGGTTTGGCTAATACTTTATTGCTGATGTTTGCATTTATATTAATAAGCAAAATGTGGCTAAAATTTTATTTTCTTATATAATCAATAATATTTTCTTATATAATCTCATATAAATCATGATTTTTGAATAAAAATATTAGGCTCATAAAATAAACTTGGCAGCTTTCACTCTTTTTTTCTTTAATTTTGTGGAAAAAAACGTAAAGCACATGTGTTCTGGGTTGAATTGTATCCCCCCAAAAGATATGTTGAAATCCTAATCCCCGTACTTGGAATATAACCTTATTTAGAAATAGGGTCTTTGTAGATGTAATCAAATTAAGATGGGGTAATTAGGGTGGCCCCTAATCCAATCTAACTGGTATCCTTATAAGAAAATGAGAAGAACACAGACACGAAGACACAGAGAGAGGAGAAGGCTGTGTGAAGACACAGACACATAAAGGGAAGATTACCGTGTAACTACAGAGGAAGAGATTGAAATTACGTAGCCAGAAGCCAAGGAATGCCAAGAATTGTGGCAACCGTCAGAAGCTAGGAAAGAGAGCATAGCCTTCCCAACATCTTGATTTTGGGGCTTCTAACTTTCAGAACTTCGAGAGAATAAATTTCTCTTGTTTTAAGCCATCCAATATGTGGCAGTTTATTATGGCAGCCGTAGGAAACTAACACAGATTTTGGCACTAGGAAGTGGGATACTGGGGTTGCTGTAACAAATAATTAAAAATTTGAAAGTGGTTTTGAATTGGGTAATAAGTAGAAGCTGGAAGAGTTTGGGGGGCACATGCTAGAAAAAGCTTAGTTTACCTTGAAGAGGCTGTTGGTAGAAATATGGATGCTAAAAGTGCTTCTGGTGACATCTCAGAAATGAAGACCATGATTTTGGGCAGTGGAGGAAAGGTGATCCTTGCTATAAAGGTGGAGAGATTGATGATTTGGAAAATTCTCAGCCCATTCATATTTCAAAAAATCAGAAAGTGTGCTCTAGAAAGAAAACACCAAGGATGTGCCTGGATAAGCTTTGGCTAGAGAGATTAGGTATGTGACTTCATGGATCTAATCCACTATCTCAGCAGAAATACTGCTGTTGGGCCTGAAGAGGATAGAAATGAAGGAAGCTGTTGGACTTCTGGGATACCATAGGCAGGAAGTGGGAGGCTAGAGTTACTCAGCTGCAAACATGTGTTATCTTTCAAGAAGGGAGAAGAAAGACTCAAAGAGTGGCTCATAGGCTAGGAGGATTTTTGAAGACTGAGAGAGTGGGGTGGCCACTGCTACCCCTGGGTCAAGAGGGCAGGGACGCTACTGTGGAGGGCTGAAAGTGTGGGGCTGCTCTGATGGGGCCCTATGAACAGAGCCAAAGAGGATTATTCTCAGGCCTTGAAATCTAATGGAATTTGCCATGCCAGGTTTTAGACTTGCTTGGGACCTATGAACTTTTTTTTCCCTTCAAATTTCTTCCTTTTGGAATGGGAAAGTCTATCCTATCCTAGCCCCCCATTGCATTTTGGAAATAGACAACTTGCTTTCTCTGTTTCAGACATCCACAGATGGAGAGGAATTTTGTCCCAGAATGGACAATGTCCAGCATCTCACCCATACTTGATTTAGATGTTTTAGGTAATGAGATGTGGGACTTTTTGAGTTAATATTTGATGAAATTTGAGTAATATTTAGATAAAATTTTGGATTTAAAGGTAATGCTAGAATGAATTAATGCTTTAGGGGATGTTGGGATGGAGTAAATGTATTTTTCACGTGGGAAGGATGTGGATTCGGGGGGCCAGAGGGCAGACAGTTATGGGTTGATTTGTGCCCCCGCAAAAGTTCACCAGCGCATAAAACATTCACCAACATCAGCCACATTCTGATCCATAAAACACATTTTAACAAATTTAAAACGATAGAAATCATACAGTCTGCTCTCAGGCCACAATGGAATAAAACTATAAATGAATAACAAAAAGATACCTCGAAAATCCAAAAATATGTGGAGATTAAATAACGAACTTCTGAATAATATGTCAAAGAAGAAATCACAAGGGAAATTTTAAAATATTTTGAATGAAATGAAAACACAACTTTTTAAAACTTGTGGGATGCAGCAAAAGCAGTGCTTAAAGAGAAATTTATAGCTTTGAATGCATATAATAGAAAAGAAGAAAGATCTAAAATCAATAAGCTAAGCTTCCACCTTAGGAAACTAGGGGAAAAAAAGCAAATTAAATCCAAAGTAGGTAAAGGAAAATAAATAGTAAAAATTAGAGTAGAAATCAATGAAACTGAAAACAGAATGTCAATAGAGAAAATCAACAAAACGAAAAGCTTTTTTTTGAAAAGATCAATAAACTCAATAAGCCTCTAGCCAAGCTAATTAAGAAAAAAGAGAGAATACATACTACTAATATCAGAAATGAAGGAGGGAGCAGCAATTCAGATCCTATGGACATTAAAAGGATAATAGAATTCTATGAACAACTGTATGCCCACTAATTTAATAACCTGGATGAGAAAAATGAATTTGTTCAAAGACACAATTTTCCAAAACTCACACGAGAAGAAATATACAATCAGAATAGGCCTATCTATTAAAGAAATTGAATTAATAACAAATAGCTTTCCAAAACAGAAAGCACCAAGCCCAGGTGAGTTCTCTGATGAATTCCGCTAAACATTTAAGCAAAAAATTATGCCAGTTCTCTATAATCTCTTTCAGAGGGTAGAAGCAGAGGGCATATTTCCTAACTCAGTGCAATAGGCCAGCATTACCCAAATTCCAAAAACCAGACAAAGACATTACAAGAAAAGAAGACTACAGACCAATATCTCTCATGAACATAGATGCAAAAATCTTCAACAAAATAATAGCAAATCAAATCCAACAATATATAAAAAGAATTATATACCATCACCAAGTGGGATTTATCCTAGGTATGCAAGGCCGATTCAACATTTGAAAATTAATTTCAACAGGCTAAAGAAGAAAAATCACATGACCATATCAATAGATGTAGAAAAAGCATTTGACAAAATCCAACACTTGTTCATGATAAAAACTCTCAGTAAACTAAGAAGAGAGGAGAACTTCCTGAACTTGATAAAGAATATCTTCAAAAAACCTACAGCTAACATTATACTTAATAGTGAGAAACTTGAAGCTTTCCCAATAAGATCAGGTAAGGATGTTCCCTCACACCACTACTTTTCAATATCATACTAGAAGTCCTAGCTAATGCAGTAAGACAAGAAAAGCAAGTGAAAAGTATACAGATTGGGAAGGGAGAAATAAAACTGTGTTTGTTTGCAAGTGACATGGTTATCTATGTAGAAAATCCAAAAGAATATACAAAACAACTCCTGGAACTAATAAGTGATTACAGCAAGGTTGCAGGTTACAAGGTTAATATACAAAAGTCAATTATTTTCCTATATATGAGCAATGAATAAGTGGAATTTGAAATAAAAAACACCATTAACACAATGTAATTTATGTTAGCATACAAAAAAATGAAATAGGTATAAATCTAACAAAGTATGTACAGTCATGTGTCACTTAGCAATGGTGTTACGATCCAAGAAATGCATCATTAGGCAATTTCATCATTGTGTGAAGATCATAGAGTGTACTTACACAAACCTAGATGGCGTAGCCCACTACACACCTAGGCTGCATGGTACTAATCCTATGGGACCACCGTCATATATGCAGTTCGTTGTTCACCGAAACGTCATTATGTGACGCACGACTGTATAAGATCTGTGTGAGGAAAACTACAAAACTCTGATGAAAGATATCAAAGAAGAACTAAGTAAATAGGAAGATATTTTATGTTCATGGATGTCAGTTCTTTCCAACTTGACCTATAGTTTCAATGCATTCCCAATAAAAATCCCGGCAAGTTATTTTGTGGATATTGATGATCTGATTCTACAGTTTGTATGGACAGGCAGAAGACCCAGAATAGCCAACACGATATTAAAGCAGAAGAACAAAGTTCTTCAAAGTCAACTGATCTTTGACAAAGAAGCAAAGACAATAGAATGGAGCAATGATAGTCTTTTCAATAAAGGGTGCTAAAACAATTGGACATCCACATGCAAAAAAATTAATCTAGACACAGATCTCTTCCCAGCTTTTTAAAATATCACCATATGGTTTAATTATAACTTAGTGGTAGAATTTAGTAAATTCCAGCAGAACATATATACTGTCATCACAAATAAGCAAATACTTTAAATTACGACAACAAGACAAAATCAGGAAACTGTACATGTTAACAAGATAATATAACCATGCATACATAGATCTGTTTATTAAACACTGAAGTAAAAGAACTAAGCCATTTTGAGTGTTCAAAGGTGTTTGATATTTTACTCTGTTCTAATGAAAGCACTTTGAATGCTTCCATGAAGACATACAACTGAATATTTAGCAGACAATTGGTCATACAACTGTATTTTTAAAAAATTGGATTAAAGTTTCTTCTTTTCTGATTGTTCAGTAGAATTCAACTTTGGTGCAAGAAAAGCTTGATGATGCAGATTTCTGTTGGTTGCTGCTGTACTGTAAAGCTTGTGTAAAGCCTGTCCCACAAGGCTGCAGCCACCTGATCTATTATAGCACTCAGCTCTCGGTATTCTCCAGAGCACTGGATGTATGTCCAGGACCACAAGATGACAAGGGTCAAATCCATTATCATATTGCATAGTCTAGCTATAACGTGCAAACCGTCGAATTTAGTCACACCAGCAATCACATATGTGATAAAAATGACAATAAATAGTGTGGCTAGTGTATGAGCTGCATGGAAGATATTTTTGCTGTCATTGTTCTTGATATACTGGATGCAGGGTTCATCTATTTTACTATCCAAACGCTACAGATAACGCCAGCTAAATTCCTCCTCAACCATCTTCTTCACCCCTCAGGATAGCTTCACAGATTCTTCCTTAAGGTCCAGATGTTTGGTCTGCAAGTCATCTGGGACCAGAAACGGTTTGTCACCACCACAATATCTTCCATTTTGCTGTTGTATGTATCCTTGGCAGTTGCCAAGGCTGCTAAATCAGTAGCTTCTGTGGTGACCTGTAACATAGATTTGGGATACAGTAATTCTTCACCTATTGATAGATCTTTATATGAGCCTTGAAGTAGTCCACCAGACCTTGGCAGGTGATTTTATTTCTATTAATCTCTTTAATATCTAGGATTTCAGGACTAAGTAGCCAAGAATAAGTGTTTTCAAGTTTTGATGAATTCATCATCTGTCTCTTTCAGTTTTCCATCAAAGTAGCTACTTTTATGCTAAAATTAGGTAGCAGAAAACAATATATTTTGGTGAAACAGGAATAGATATGTTGTGAAACATTCTGTAGTTCATGCTGTCAAACATTCATGCTGTTTCCCTGAGAACTTGAGGCACTTTTCCAAGAATTTGGTGCCACCACCAGCTCCATATGAAAATTCATATGGGGAACTCCAGTCTCAAACAAGAAGTATCAGACTCTGAAATGGCTTCAGGAATATTACCTCCATTGCCAGTCTGCCATACTCAGTGAAAAGCTGGAGGTTCTGAAAATCATCTTCTTGGACATTCTGGGATAAGTTATACACCTTTATCAGCTGATCATTGTGCTAAAGGCAAAAACTGTGGCTGAATCTCTTAAAGTTGACTGTTAACGGTTCTCTTAGAATCCATCAGTAACACAGCAACTTTTTTACCATCAGGTTTATTGATAAGGAAGACCACTCCGCATCTCATTGTGCCTTTCTATAATCTCAAATATAGTCAATTGATTCCTGGTTGTACAGGTATCTCGATATGAACTCTGTCAGGAATACTGTTCCTTTTTGAATGCTCCAGTGGCAGATATGGCGACGATCTCCTTGACTCTGAGAGCCTCCAAGAGATGCACGTGATTTAGTAGTGTTTCATCTGACTCAAAGAGACAGTCATCTTTGACAATGAGGATGTGGATTGGTCCCGCAGTGACAGAGCCTCATCGCCACCGGTCCCCAGACCACCATGGCCAAGAATCATAGGAACAGAAACAGTTGGGGTGGATTTTCAGAAAAGATACATGAATGGAGCTCAGAAGAGGAGGAGCCAGTGAAAAAGGCAGAACGTTTCACAAAAATTAACTCAAAATGGATCAAAGACCCAAATGTAACACACAAAATTATAAAAATCCTAGAAGACAACATAGGAGAAGATGTCCATGACCTTGAGTTTGGCAATGACTTTTCAGATAAAACAACAAAAGCACAATCCATGAAAGAAAGAGTTGATAAGCTGGACTTCAATAAAATACAAAATTTCTGCTCTGCAGAAGACATTGTCAAGAAAATGAAGAGACAAGTCATAGACTAGGAGAAAATATTTGCAAAAAACATATCTGATAAAGGATTGTTATCCAAATTATACAAAGAACTCTTAAAACTCAACAATAATAAATCAAACAACCTGATTAAAAAATGGGCCAAAGACCTTAACAGATACTTCACCAAAGAGGACATACAGATGACAAAGAAGCATATGAAAAGATGCTCCACATCATATATCATCAAGGAAATGCAAGTTAAAACATGTAGAGACACCACTACACACCTATTAGAATGGCCAAAATCCGGAACACTGACACCACCAAATACCGGCAAGGATGTGAGTAATAGGAACTCTCATTCATTGCTGGTGGGAATGCAAAGCAGTATAGCCACTATGGAAGATAATTTGGTAGTTTCTTATAAAACTAAACATACTCTTACTGTAGAATCCAGCAGTCATGCTCCTTGGTATTCACCCAAATGAGTTGAAAACTTATGTTCACACAAAACCTGCACATGAATGTTTACAGCAGCTCTATTTTAATTGCCAAAACTTTGAAGCAAGCTTGACACTCCTCTGTAGGTGAATGGAGAAATAATCTAGGTTCACCTAGACAATGGGATATTATTCACTGCTAAAAAGAAATGAGCTATCAAGCAATTAAAAGACACAGAAGAAACATAAATGCATATTACTAGGTGAAAGAAACCAATCTGAAAAGAAACAATTCTGTATGATACCAACTATATGACATTCTGGGAAAGGCAAAACTATGGAAACAGCAAAATGATCGGTGGTTGCCAGAGAGATTAGGGAAGAGGGAGGGATGAATAGACAGACACAGAGTATTAAAAACTTAGTGAAACTGCTCCATATGATACTCTAACAGTGGAGACATGTGACTGTGCATTTGTCTGAACCCATAGAATGCACAACACCGAGAGTGAACCCTAATGTAAACTACGGACTTGGGATAATAACGATGTGTCAACACAGATCACTTGTAATAAATGCACCTCTCTGCTGGGGGATGTTGATAATGGGAAGGCTGTGCATGTTTGTGGCCAGGGGATATATGAGAAATTTCTGTACCTTCCACTCAATTTTGCTATGAACCTAAAACTGCTCTGAAAAATAAAGTCTATTAAAAAAAATCCACCAGAAGCTAGAAGAGAGATCATGGCCTTGCCAACATATTGATTTTGGACTTCTAGTTCTAGAACTCTGAATGAATAAATATCTGTTGTTTTGAGCCACCTATTATGTGGTATTTCATTACAGTAGCCCTAGGAAATTAATAAGCATAGAATAAATTATCCAGGATAGTTTGGTAATTCTCACCTGTGAATTCATCTAGGATTATTTTTTTTTATAATTTAGGATAAGGTAGGGCTGCTGAAATGGAAAACATGTCTTTGACTACAATTTCCATTTACTTCATGTCAATGAATTTGTTCAAATTTTCCATTTCTTGCATATTTTAATGAATTTTTCATGTCATCTCTTTTCATTACATATTTATGAACATACTATTTTTAGCCTGATAATGATCTCTTCTTGTTTAATAACCCTTCTTTTAGTTTATCTCTCCTTTCACATTTTCTTATAAGCAGCAAAGAGAACCAAAGGACACTTAATACTTTGGTTGGACAGTCTGTTAGTAAGATCACTCCGTTCTTTAGGCACATTTTCTACCTTGCACATTACTGCAAGCAGCAGTATTACTAAACTCCAGCTTTCCATGAGACTTTCTTCACTTTCCTTTAAGTCTTTGTGCTCAAGGCACTTAAAGTTTTCACTAGCACTCTCCTCAAAATCTTTACAGCTTCTCCAGCTTCTGCCCACTCCTCAGTTCCAAAATCACTCTCATATTCCAGAATTTTTGTTATTTCAGCATCCCATTTCTAAAGCGCTAAGATCTGAATTTAATTATCTATTACTGCATAAAAAATAATCCCAAATTTAGTAGCTTAAAACAACGTATTTACTATTTTGCATAGCTGCTGGGGCCAGATACCTCACTTCCTAGCTATATGGCCCTCTCTATAGGCTGCTTGAGTATCCTCACAACATGGCAGCTGGCTTCCTTCAGGAAGAGCAATCTGAGAGAGGGAACCTAACCTAATCTTACAAGTGATGTATCATCACCTCTGCTGTATTCTATGGTCACACAGACCAACCCTGGTACAATGTGGGAGAAGACTATATAAGGGTCTGAATAGCAGGAGGTGGGGATCATGGGAGGTCAGTGGGGGGGATCAGTGAGGCTAGCTACTATGGTTATTATGGCATAATCTCCATCAACACAATGGAGAGTAGGCTTTGTCAAGAGTATTAACATAAAGTCTGCTTGATCTTCACCTAAGAGTGGTCAATTGAAATGGATGTATTAAGATTTATTATATCGTAGGGATTTCTATGATTTGATTTCATAGGTGATAGGTACTGGTATTAAAAAATTAATAGACAAATGATTTAAAAATGTGTATCAGTGTGAGGTTTCACCTATAATATCTTCCCAGTATCATGACCCTTGAGGACAATATTATAATGAAGCTCATTTTTGTAAGTGACATCTTCTTAATTTTGGTTTCAAATGAAGCATAAATGGGATTGAAGTGCTCATTTGGACTAATGGTGCAGTTGGGTTATTTCAATTAGAGTCACCCAGCTACTAGTGAGCTGACTGTATTATTGGAACAGTTCCTTTGAACTACTGACCAAGTCTTGCCAGGCTCAGCAGGCAACATCTAATGTGATTACCCCCTGATGTGTTACAGCAGTTAGGATGTCTATAAAACAATTTTAACAGAGCTTAGAAATACCACTTCTATAAAATGGACTGACATAAAGTTAATTCTTTAATGCATTTCATTAAGGGAAAAGTGTTTACTTTCCTCTCTGCAAACAATGCACTTGTTAATCTGGAAAGTATCACCCGAGAATGCTATTGAAATCAATAAGATCAAATAATGACAGGTACTGACAGGAACTCAACAAATTCTACTCTAAAATATATTCCCCTATTAGAGCTGCTGTAAACTATGCTTGGATTTAGCCATCCTGGCAGAAGATTTAAAAAGAAAAGACACATTCACAGCCATGTAATTAGAGGAGAATCACACCAGCAATTAGTTGTAGAGTAGGTGTTACATCTATGTTAGCATCTATTTTCAGTTATTTATGCTTTGGCTTTTTTTCTTTGTTTTTTCTTTCTGTGAGAGTTTCCAGCCAAACACCAACAGTCTGAGTTCATCTTTGATAGAATCCCAGAATGCTGGTGTTAGGAGGAAGTTTAACCTAAACTTGCCAATTCCCATTTAAGGCTTGTTTCCCTTTGAAGCCACTGATTTTCACTTCTGGAATTGATGGCTAGTCTAAACTTTAATAGCTTTAGTGGTAGAACTCATTGCCTTCTGAGGGAGCCCCCTCTACAACAAGTCAAATTGTTTCACTAGAAAGTTCTTCCTATGTTGAGACTGAGTTTATCCGCTTGAAGTTTCTACATGTTGACATAAATTCATGTTAATATTTAACATGAGTCTCATTCTTCTTCCACAAAACAATCCTTTAAATATTTGTGGTAGACCCTTTTGCATTTTTGTTGATAAGTGGAGTCACCTCATGAAGCTGAGTGATACTGTCCTCTTCTGACTTGTTTACCATCAGGTTATCATTGATTTTCCTGTGATGGGCTTGTGTTCCTGTTTTTTATTCTGTGTGCCCTTACCACATCGAGAAGGTTCTTGATTGCTGTATATTTCTAGATCGTGAGAGATTTGGCCCCGCTGCCCACTGACATGGACGGAAGTAGTCTTTCTTCTACTGAAAACTAAAGATTTCAGTAGTCCTCTCCAACAGCAGACTTCTTGACCCATGTTGACACGTGGTGGGTAGCTGAACGAAATAATCTTGACAGGCTGCATGCTCACGTAAAATTGGTGAGGGCAGACATTGATCTGCAGACTCATACAACTTCAAATCAAGAGAACAGTCCAATCAAATGTGAAGAATGTAGCTTCTTTAGGAACTGATACAGCCAGAGTAATGGTAAATTGAGAGACACGAAATTAAGAGGGGGATTCTGTAAGTCAAGAAAGTAGTATGATATGTGCACAAACATTGGGCACACAGAAGCATTTACTAAATGCTATAATTATGAGTATCCGACTAGTACTCTTTTGGAATCCAGGGGACATTAAAGTACCAGAATGAGAACCTGGGAGGTAGGGTAGCAATATGTGTTTAATTCATTCAACATTCAATCAACAGGCGTTTATTGATGCCTCGTATTGGGGCAGGCAATGTTTTGGATACAGAGTGCACTGTTTTAGGCAGTGGCACATTCACAAGCTTACACTATTAAAGCAGTACAATAATCATAAATAAGGCACAACACGCTGATTTTGAAGTTCTAAAAGAGTTTTGCATCTGGACTATTGATTTGAAAACACTTGTTACAATAATGATTATAAAAGTCTTATGGGATGGTTTTTACTGTGAACAATTTTTGTAGCTTTAAAAACACCAATGAGAAGTTGTATTTGCCAGCTCTTCTAGTGTTTGAATCCAATGAATAGACTCTAATTTATATTTTACTTGCTCTAGTTGATCTTCTTCCATGTTCTTTGCTCTATCTGAAATTTTAGGTGTCTGTGGAAGGGAAATGGGTGATACTGCCATAGAAATGCAGAGCTTTGACATATAGTCAGGCTAACACTGTCAATGAGCTTTGTAAACAGAAACTGCTGTGTGCTGAGTTTCTCAGGTACCACGGCAGTGAGGTGAGGCTCCCAGGTTCATACTGTAGAACTGAAAGCCAATCACTGAAAGAATGAGATTTTATAAGCCCCAAGTACTATCCATCAGTGGAAAGTAATCATATATTTTTAAAAGGAAAAAAAAGTCACCTTGTATACTAAGAAAGATCTTTTTATTAACAGAACTACTACGTATTATAAGCAATCGCTAAATGACGTCCTAGAATCCTCTTTCAAAAATCATATTGTAACCGACTTCCATTTCCAGAGTGATGAAGTAGACACACTTTTCCCCTTTTCCTCCTGCTAAATAAGACTAAAAACCCTGGACATTTTATACAAAACAAACATAAGTAGACTCTGAGTGGAGGGAAGAAGGCCGACTGGACTGGCTAAAGATCTTGGGCCCCAAGGGAAAAAGTGGTGGTGAATTCCTTGGGTTTTCATTTTGACTCTTAGAAGACAGACTTAGGGATAAAGAGGGAGCAACCCAGGAAGGGTGATGGGTGTAGACAAAAATGGCTCAATAAAAGCCTGTTCTGTCTAGCCAAAGGAGGAGAAAAGGGATAGCCTAGCAAGAAAGAAAACTTTCAGGTAATACTGCATTACTCTAGTCAAACACCACTGAAAAAACTCTAGTCCCACCACCACTAGCAAAAGCCAAGTGAGGAGCCTAGACCACCCTTACCAGGCTGCATTGAGGTGCTCCAACCCCCCACCAGGATGGTGTCGGAGAAGGCAGCGTAGGAAGCTGGATCTCTCATCCATGTCAGGCAGTAATGAGCTTCCCCCTCCTACTGCGGTATCAGCGAAGACCACATGTGGAACCTGGACTTCCACCCCAACCATGTGGTTAAAAAATATATATATATTGGCTGAAACTGGGAAGTTCTCCTCCTCAGACACTCATTTCCTTTGTCTTCTTTAAAAAACAATAAAGTCCTTCTGTTTTGAAAATTTTTTAATTAATTAATTGAGCCAACACTTAAAACATCAAGCAATTTTAAATAAAAAATTAATTTTTATACTCTCTTTACAACTCTAAGCCCAAATTCAGGTTGAGCTTGAGAGCATTTGCTCCTTTAGAGGGTCACGCATTCTCTAGTTAAACACAATGCCCAACACTCCCTGGGACTTCCCCACACAAATTGTAAGCATCAGTTACCATTTGACATTGAGCTTGCACTGGTTTTCCTATTGATTGCGAAGCAATATTTCTCTTACCCATATCAATCAAGAGTGGAAAAATAATTGATAGTCTGAGATAGCTATATTACTTTTCTTCTACCTGTCCTACTTTCCTCTTTTATGTAATCTTTTTGACTCCTGTAGGCATGTAAATTTATAAGACTGTGATACTGCCTCTAGATCAATGGTTCCCAACTTTGGCTATACATATGAATCCTCTGGAGAAATTTTGAAAATTCCAATGTCCAGGTTTCACTCCAGACCAATTACATCAAATTTCTATGGGTGGAACCCAGGTATCAGTATTTACAGCTTTGCAGTGGATTCCAATGTGCAGCCAAGGTTGATCAACAAATGACTGCTTTAGGTATTCTCTAAGATATTTCCTGTTTCATTAGTTCTAAGACTCTTAAAATTCTGAAGTCGATTGTCCTAAAGATTGAAGGGGTTCAATATATTGTGTGTAAGCTATATATTGGGGACCTGGGATTGATACAGGGACATTGATTGTGGACTTCTGCTTGCTGAGCTGAACAAATCATACCCACCCTTTAGTTTTGCAGCCTAATCTAGCAGACAATGTCCACCCAAAGGAAAAATATCAGAGATTAATCTTAGTTCTGGGCCAACATTCCATGTAACCCAAGAAAGTCATTTTCTCATCCTAGGTCTCATTTTCTTTTTTCATCTATGATTCAACAGCACGTACATACAATGCTGTACTCACGTCACGTACTTGTGGTAAAGACAATATCAGAAAATCAAAATAAAAGTGCATTAAAATATAAACCTACCATAAAAAAACATAGAATGACTTATTTCAAACCTACTGACTTCCAACTTAAATTCAGAAAGGTGATCAGAAATTTGAAATTCTTATTGCAGTGCTTAGGTGAGAAACTTTTGCCCCTGGTCACCCTCCAAGGTCCAGATTACATATATCTGGTGAATCACAAGGTTGATAACTGCAAGTTTTATGGGTTTAATAACTAGCTATGAGAGAGCTTGCAATAATCAGGAGCCAGTGGCAGAGCTCAGAGCCCAGTGCTTTCTATTATTTGTGTTCACACTTGTTCATTCTCTGTAGAAGGTCAGAATATTCCATACAAAACTGTGTTCAGTTCTCAAGTGTGAAACTTTCATGACTGGAAACACGTCAAGGCTTTTTGACAGCAGATAACTTTTTACCTCCTCTCTGAGGGGCTCCTGTTCAGAACAAAAATGTAATATAGTTCAGTGTCATCTGAGCTGTTATAAAATGCACTTGGGCATTCTGAAGATTCATGCTTAATGCCTTCCTGTAATTTCTGAGAATGTGCGCAGAGTCCTTATAGCACGCTAGTAACGTTGTATTATTCCACTGTGCAGCACCAGGGCCGGCTGACGTAAGGAAGGATAAAGCTATGATGTTGAAGGCAAAGATGAAGACTAGAATTGCAAGTTAAAAAACAAGGTTTTAAAGAGGCCATTGATGAGTTGGGGATACAGTAACTGAAAAAAAATTAAAAATAGTAAAAACATTTAGACTTATTTTAGAATGAAACTCAAGTAACACCGTGAAGGCAAACTTATAAGAAAATTAATCATTGTGCGAGGTATTTTGACTCTCTGCAGGAAAAGGTACGGAGATAAGTCAAAGATATTCCAAAAAGTGGAGTGCCTACCAAAATGGGCCGCCTGAGTTGGGACGTCCCCGATCTTCCATATGTGTGTATGTTTTCCTTCCTAAAAATATTATCTTTATACACGAGAAACTTCAGCTGAAACAAACTTCTTGCATTGACAGGACTCAGCTTTGTAACTTTACACTGGAGAATGAAGTCAGACCCAAGGATTGCCCCTAATTTATTTAAATTGAATCACGTCACTTGGAGTTCAATAAAGTCAGGAAGTGAATCCATATGTATTTAGATAATAGATGGATATGTTGATAAAGAGAATCAGAAGTTAAATTAAAACCTGAATTAAAATTAATTTCAGATGGACAACAAATATGCTGTTTTCAGATTCTCAGGAAACTCTGCTTCTTTCATAGCAGTAATGATGAGAATGGCATGGTTGTGTGAAGAATAGAATGCAAAAGAGGCACAGAGTAAATCTTCATTGATTTCATAAACAAAAACCAGAGTTGGTGATAAGTAAATCAAGATATTTGAGTTTCACTGTCAAAGAGAAGATGAAATGTTATAACTCTCTCAGGAATTCCTGTACACACTAAGTGGGACTTGAGAGAGAAATAATGATTATACAAAAGAGTGTCTTATTGGATAAATGTTTCTGTGTTGAGCTATTATACCTTAGTGAGAAATTATGGCACGCGTTTTGTTTACATTGATTATTGTCTATTTTGAGATGGCATTATGCCGACAGATTGTAGACAAAACCTGATGATTATTCTCTAGCTGCATCCATTATATGATTAAATCACTTTTTCTGCTACATTTTATGAATGACTAACTATAGAAACTCCAAGGTTTTAAAAATGATTTATATAATCTAATCATTCATGTATAATTAATTCTACTAATTTGCATGAGTGTTTCAGGTCATTTTGGAATAATTAGCCATTGTTGAGGGGTTTTTTCCCCATCAATTAAACTAATTGCTTTTCACATAGGTGTAGATTGAATATTGATCCCCATTTTTTCTCCACTCACTTGCATAAGCAAATTATGCCTAATTGCCACCTCACCACATCATTACACAGTTATCATCAATTATACAAAAATATACTCTACTAGACTAATGATTTCTTTGTGGCATCTTGAAGGGCTTTTAAATTGTGATTCTTGAAACAACGTTGTCATTTAAAAAAAATTAAACACCATGTTTAAACCAGTAACACAATAAAGCACATTATTGGTTAACAAATATACCAGCTCCTGCCTAGACAGTCATTTATCTTAGAATACAAAGAATTCCTTGAAACGAGTTGAAAGAACCTCATTATTGTTATTAAATATAGTGAATTACATCCATGCAAATATTGGATTATTTTGGTTCTAAATTTTTTTAGCTCACTCTTTCCTGTGTCATATATTTCTTTCTTCTCCACCTGAGGAAAAATCTCTGCGAGGATCTGAAGAGGTGGGGAATTTCAAAGAATCATCAGTAGGCAGCACAACGACATTTTAAAAGCTCGGGAGACAAGAGCAACTCCATTCATCATCCACTCCATGCAGTACATTAATGTCATCTGGTGGCTTTACTGGGCATTTCGCTTCAGTACTTTCTAGGTTAGATCCTTTGAAAAATACAAAAAGGCATGAAAATAACATAATCCCAAGATTCTCCTTATAGATTTCTATACCATATGATGTAATTGTCACACATTAGCTCTTCACTGAGATTGGTGGTAAACCAAAAGCCTATATTAAAGTACTTTTTAAAATATGTGGGAGGACAGTCTCAAGATGAGAGGCTTATTTTAATCCTTAGATATCCCACTAATAAAATTGTATAAATATGGGCCATTGGTGCTCACCTCATGGAAGGCACACTTATCTCAATTGGATGCCATGTTGAGCAAAATAGGATTCCTAAGGTTGTATCTATACCCACAAAGAGAAGCAGAAGATGAGAAAAACTTCTAAATGATTCTGTTGCTTGAAACTGCTAGATAATGTGTCTTGAATTACCGTTGGGTGTTCTGAGGGTCAGTTCTTTATTTGCTGTATAGACCTAACCTTTCTCTTTTCCTTTTCAGTAGAGTCGGGGGAGGGGAAGAGGAAGGCAAGTAAATGTCTCTTTACTCTTTGGTGTCTTTTTGACACCAAAATGGGATGATATTTAAAAATCATTTTTGTTTTAATCTTTTTAATGAAATGCACCCATTTTCTTAAACTGGGTGGTCTTTTTTTGCAACAACATGGATGGACTTTGAGGCCGTTATTCTAAGTGAAATAAATCAGGCAGTGAACGACAAAAACTGTGTTCTCACATATACGGAATCCAAAAAAGCTGAACTCAGCAACAGAGAGTAGAATGGAGGTCGCCAGGGGATGGGAGGTGGGAGAAATGAGGAGATGTTGGTCAATGGGTACAAACTCTCAGCTATAAGGTAAATAAGATCTGGGGTCTAATGCTCAGCATGGTGACTATAATTAGTAATACTGTACTATATACTTAAAAGTTTCTAAGAATGTAGATCTTAAATGTTATCACTACTACACACACAAAATTGTGATTATGTGAAGGAATGGAGATGTTAACTAACCTTATTGTGGTAATTATTTTGCAATACATACATGTATCCAGTCATCACATTGTACACTTTAAACTTCTATATATGTGAATAATATCTCAATAAAGTTGTGGAAAAAAATTAAAAATAGTGAAAAAAAAAAAAGAAATATTTTTACGTATCCACAATGTGTCAGGAACTATCTTGGATTTGGGTATGAAATGATGAGTGAAAGAGATATGGCTCCTTCCCTAGAGTGTTAATAAGAGAGATGGACATCACCGAAATAAGCACAACTTTAATAGTAGATCTTAAAAGTTCTCATCACAAGAAAAACAGTGTTTAACTATGCGAGGTGCTGGATGTTAACTAAACTTATTGTGGTAATCATTTTGAAATATATACATATATGAAGTCATTATGCTGTACACTTTAAATTAATACAATGTTGTATGTCAATTATGTCTCAATAAAACTGGAAAAATGAAAAAAATGGATGGTGTTTTGCACCAAATGTCTTAGACTCAGCTTATCGAAACATAGGACATAAGAGTTCTAAGACTCCTTGGAGATCATATAGCTTTAATTACTGCCATCCAATATCTGTTTAAATACCTCCAACAGTAGTGAGCTCATTACCTATTGAGGCAGCACATTGCATTTCCAGAGAGCTTTAATCATCCCAAGATTCTTAGACTCATTCATTTCCAGTTCCCCAACTCTTTTAGAACCTAGAATGACTTTAATCTCTTCTCCTTTGGTTTTGGTTTTTGTAGATAATTCATCCCTTTTTTTCTTTTCTGTTGTTGACCGAACAATCTCAAATCTACATACCCCAGGTATAGTGTCAGACCTTTCAAAAATTTGTCTCTGGATATTTTTTATATGTATCTCATTTTCTATTGGTATTTAAAGTTTGTGTAAAGAAAGGTAGCATTTAAAGGAATCAGGAAAACAAATTAAAATCCCAAAACTAGCAAAAATCTATTATTTTCCCTTTTACATAGTTTTAAGAGAAATCCAAATAGAAAAAATATCACCTTACATAAAATATGTATATAAAGAACACTCATAAAAAATAACGCATTATATAAAGCCCTAAAATTTGTGCTATTATTTCTTAAAATTTGTATTATATTTAGTTACTATTATATTTGGAAAAAACTCTTGAGGTAGTTAAGGTCTTTCACCAAAGGTAGCATTGCCAAACTATGGATTCGTGTTAATTTTATAATATATTGAAATAAATTTTGTTTAGTCTAAAGACTGCTAACTAGTGATGAAAATAACATATAAGTTTAAACATTATTTGACACTCTTTGAGATTTTTGGTTGATTTTAAACCATTTCTTCAAGGATGACAACAATACGAACCAGATATGAAGCGTAGGTGAATCCAAGACAGACTGGAGTATTTTGGTCTAAGAAAACAACTCCTTATTATGTTCAGCATAATAACATTCTTATTTCCACTCCACAGGAAAAAAAAATTCACAACCTGTGTTGCATCTCCTCATAAGAGTTCACAAACTCTATTTGTGCCCAGTGTTATTTCTTCCTTCCCAATGGTTATTGAATGCCATCTTGTATTGTTGATCATGACAACACATCCGTATTTCTAAAGGTTGACTCAAGACCTTCCCACATTAACTTGAATTAAAATTGAAAATAGCACAGGCCTGAAAGCGCTCAGCAAACATATAGTGTGTGTGTGTGTGTGTAAACAGTAGATTTAAAACTCTTCACAACAGAAACCACACACTCTGCTTTAACTGCTATGGAGAGGTCAATGTCTCAAACAAAATAGGGATAAGAGACTATGCTTTTATAATAGACTCTTGCTATTGCAAAATAGAAAGCAACTGAGGTCTGCCCTTCTTCCCCTACTTGCTTACTTTTGGTGACATCTTCTAACAGATTTCAAAGCAGATTTCAAAGGGCAGCACCTGCTGTTTGAACTATGCATAGAAAGTTTATAGAGAGCTAAGTTTGTAGGCAGCTAAGGGTTTCGAAAAGCGGGAGGCGATGCCGAAGAGACGAATAAAATAGTGAATTTGGATGAAATATAGTGAACTCATTCTTTACTTGCATAACTAATTTTGTCAACAGGAAGAAACTGGAGTAACTTATACATTCATGCTCCAATATGTGTTCTCTTTTAATATCCTGAGATATTGAAATATGATACGAAATATGAAATATGATAATGAATCCTGAGGGTTTCATTCAAGGCCTCTCTGGAGGTTACATGAGAGAGTAAATGGCAAATTTAGAATTCTTTTCATATTAACCACACAGATATGTCTTTTATTAAGAATTAGAATCAGATCTTTAATATAGAGTTAGCCCTGGTGGAGTATTTTGAAAATGTTTCTGAACATTAATCTATAGCCTTGGTATTTAACAACATTTATTTTTGTCACCAGAGAATTCTATCAAATGCCTAAAGCGTGTAAGTGTGGATTTTAAACTTTAAAGACAACATTTCTATTTCAAAATGTGCAAATAACTGGGTACTCCGAACATTTATTTGTGAATAATGAAGTGTATATGCAATAGTAAAGTTTTAGAGCCCAGGACCTGCTATCCTACCTGGTCTGTATATTTGGTGACAAGTGATATTTCTAAAATGTATGTATTTCATTATTATGTTAAAAAGGCAAGTTTAAATAGGAACACAGCTTCATGATGTTTTCCTTCTTATTTGCATCATAGACAAGAAAGCAATTTCAGATTAAAAATAAATCTTCGAATACTGACCAAAATGTTTTTTGTTTAGGAACTGTGGAAAGTAGTATTGCTGAACTAAAGCATGAGAGAAAATATATCATGTTTGTAATAAATTACATGCAATGTCTAATAAGATGTCATTTTTTATAAGCCAAAATTCAACTTATATATATATACATATATATATGTGCACACACACCTACACACACATACACACACATTTTTTATTCAAAGTACAAGTGAATTAATTAACTCAGACAAACCTCATAAATTCTCATGAACAAACCCAACTTTGAACTACAGGGAAGTTTCTTAGAACCCACAGTGGGATCCCACTCATCTATAAAGTGTATTATCCAAGAATATCTAATAATCTGGGCTAGAAAAGCACGGAATGAGGAACAATGGGGTAAGAAGGAAACAAGAAGACATGATAGTCAGACCTTTGGAAAAAACACTTAATTGGTTCAACTGGAAAATTCCTATCCTGTAAAGTAACAAAGAAAATATCACACCTAGTAACAGCAAATAATTTCAAAGTAAAAAAAAATTTTATGCGTCATGTCAGCATGTTCTCATAACAAGGCTAAATAAAGTCGTTATAGTACTTACCATATTCTATTTTAATTTCTATTTGTCTTTCTGTCATTAAATTCTCCTTCAAGACACAGTTATGTCTCTAAAATCTAACACAGTGCCCAGCATATAGGTGAAAATCGAATAGAAATTTTTGTTCTTTTTAGCCTTTAAAATTTATTGATCTTACCTAGGATTCTTGTTTGCATAATTATACAATTAAAATATCTAACTGCTGTGAAATGCTTTCTATATGCCAGAAAATGTTTTAAGGCATTTCTGTATTAACTCATTCATTCATCTCAACAACCCTGTAAGATAGGCACTTTCATTTATCCACGTTACACAGAGGTGGAAATAAAGGCTCAGGCCAGAAAGGTTATTTGCCCAAAGTGAATGAGTGACATGGCCAACATTTGAACCCAGACCCTCTGAGTCAAGAGTCAAAGCCCATTACCATCATAACATACTACCTCTCTTATCAAAATTAAGCAATGCTTTGGCGTCAAGGTAATTTCCCATAGTTGCAGTAATAAATTACTCCATTCCCAGTCATGATTATAATATACATATTATCCTTTAACTAGAAATTGAATTTAGAAGTGGTAAAAGTTGATGGCTGAATGTGGAGGCAACATGGCTAATTACCACTGTGAGCTATCTTTCCTGAGACTACAGACCACTGAGTCGTGGGCAGCCAGAGACATCAGGAGAATGCCAAGAATATGAAGAGAGGAGAAAGGAGCCAAAATGGAAGGTGTGCAAGATGTCACAGAGGTCAAACTTGCCTGACCTGATCATTTAGCCTGGGGCTGGTCCTGCCATGTTCGGTATGCCCTAATCATAGGTTTCATCTTATGTATCCATTCCAGTTGATTGAGAATGGCCGCCTAGAATGTGGTGTTAAGATGGAGTATGAGGTCTGTGGTGAACTCTGTTGAAGTGTATTCTGTTCTCACTTACCAAGGTCTGTGATAAGCATGGATGTAGGCTATAATGCTCTACAAACCCCCAAATGTGCTATCTCTGCACTAGATTAACATTTTCATGGCTTGATGCTTGACTTTTAATATGCTAGGATCACCGATCTGTCCTGCAACAGAAAAGAAATGGATTGACTCTGTGATGTTTGACATTTGGTTTAGGAATATACATAACTTTAAAGACTTGGGCAGTGCCGTCCACACATACACTAATGTAGACTGTAGGAAAGTCAAATAATGGTTGTGTCCAGAGAAACCACCCTTGAATGCTGACGCTTGAGTTATTACTGACAAACATGGCACCATAAAGGCTGTAGGTATACACTACACAGGGGTGCATGCAGCTTTTATCCAATTCCAGCTATTTTTCACTTTACTTTGTTAGTTTCACATTGAGAATTTCAGGTATATTATGAGGTATACTATAATGAATTGTCTCCCTACACAAAGATATGCTGAAATCCTTATTCCCAGTGTCTCAACCTGTAACTTTATTTGGAAATAGGGTTGTGACAAATGTAATTAATTAAGATGAGATACTGGGATAGAACGGGTCTCTAATCCAATATAACTGGTGTCCATATACAAAGGAGTAATTTGGACACAGAGATAGGAATGCACAGAGGGAAAATGATTGAACACACAGGAAAAGATGGCCACGTGACTGGAATGAGGCATCTAGGAGCCAATGAACACCAAGGATTGCTGGTAAATACCAGAAGCTAGAAAAGCAAAGACCAATCCTCTCCTAGTACCATCAGAGGGAAGATGACCCATAAGGCACTTTGATTTTGGACTTCTAGCTTCTAGAACTGTGAGTCAATAAATTTGCGTTGTTTAAAGCCACTCAATTTTTGCTTCAATTTGAACATTTTATAAGTGAAAATATGAATATATATTCTTTTATTTTGTGTAGCTGCATTTTCATTTTCATTGCTGTGTAATATTCCATTACATAAATTACCATGTTTTATGTATCCATTCAGCTGTTGATGCACGTTTGGACTTTGTCATTTTGGGGCTGTTACAAAGCATGCTACTATGAAAGTTTTTGTGCACATCTTTTGATGCACATGCATGTGTATTTCTATTGATTATATATTGAAGAGTGGAATTGCTGGATCATAGAGTGTGCATATGTCCTACTGTAGGAGACAAAGGCAAAAAATTCTAAAAATCATAAGATCAATTCATGCTGTCTCCAGTATGAGGCTGCCATTTGCTCCAGGGTATCGCTAAAAGTTGATGTTGTCAGTCTTTTTAATTTTTAAATTGAAATCTCACCATTGTGGTAAAAGTACAATGATATCTCATTATTCTTTCTAAGATCTCTATAACTTGATTTCTATAATATAGAATCATGTTTTGAAATGATTTAAATCAACTTATTTTGGACTCAAGTATTTATTTGTTGTTGGTTGTGATCATCCACTAATTTTGAGAATGAAAGATTTCTTTTTCCCTAGCTCAGAGAATGAACTGTCCCAACTCTAGAACTGATCAGCAAAATGACGTTTTTCACTATGGAGAAATTTGCTATGTTAGTTCTTTACACTCTACCTCCGTGGTCTTGTGGTCATAAAGCTTTATGTTAATCCTAAATGCCGTGTGTTCCCTGTCCCCTCAAGTTGATATTAGATAAAAAACGACTCCCAGAATGACACCTCTGCCAACACTGAATTGGCTTAAGACTGCAGACAGGGGTGCTTTGAAGATTTACAGCCTTTTCAAACATGATTTCTGTGTATTGCAAAGAAGATATAAGCTCCCCAAGCTGCCTGCTATAAAGTCTCCTCTCTTCACTGTTGTCTTGGTCAAGAGGCTTTTCTTCTACAATCACAGATTCATTGCAAAGCAAACAAAGACTAAGTGCAGATTTTAAATAGTACCATGAGTTGGATATTTCCAGTTTTAAAGATGTCACAATGTAATTTGGAAATTTCTAGTACAGCCATCGGTTTTTCTCCTTCCTGGATTGCAGCTGCAAAAACGTTGACACCCCAAGACTGCCTTAGTCTACCGGCAGAGTTCTCTTCCCCATCGTTAGAAAATAATTGGTTAAGGGGAACACAGTATGAGGTGTTGGGAGCCAGTGGCCTGGCCTTAAAGAGTAAACTATAGTCATGTTTATGTAGTAAGGCATATAATAATGTTTCAGTCAATGATGGACCACATATACGATGGTGGTCCCATAAGATTATAATGGAGCAGAAAAATTCCTATTGCCTAGTCATAGCCATTGTAGCACAACATATTACTCATGTGTTTGTGGTGCTGCTGGTGTAAGCAAACCTACTGTGCTGCCAGCCATATAGAAGTATAGCACATAACGATTATGTGCAGTACATCATACTTGATAATGATAATAAACGACTATGTTACCCGTTTATATATTTACTATACTATACTTATTATCATTATTGTACAGCATATTTATTCTACTTATAAAAAAATTTATTGTAAAAACAGTGTGCTGTTACACCAGCAGCAGCCTCATACATCTCACGTTCAATGCGTCTCTTGATTGCATCATTTCCCCTGCACTCCATTTAATCTCATGTTGTTTTGTTCATCATGGTCCCTAGGTATATAAAATCCACTGATAATGTTGCCAGTAAGAGACCACATAGAGCGATTGACCTGGAAACAAAATTAAAGGTGATTAAGGACTGTGAAGGTGAAAAATTAGTGACAATTATTGCTTGCCAGTCAGACAGGTCCCATTTCACCATAGCTACAATCTTGAAGAGCAAGAACAAAGTGATGGAAGCTTTAAAAGGATCTGTTTCATTTATGGCAATGAGACTAACAAAAATTTGAGAAGGGCCTATATCAGACATGGAGAAACTGCTAATGATCTGAATTGAAGACCAAACACAGAAACATATCCCTGTCAACACCATGATGATCTCGGGCAAAGCAAAAATTTTGTTTGTGATGTTGAAAGAAAAGGCTGGACCCAACTACAATGTTGAATTTACTGCCAGCTTTGGGTGGTTTAAATGATTCAAGAATTGTTATTTATTACATAATATGAAATCGAGTGGTGAGTCTGCAAGTGCTGATGTGAAGGCAGCTGAAGAATTTTTGGAAACTGTAGATAAGCTGATTGTGGAAGAAGATTACTTCCCAAAGCAAATATTCAATATGGATGCAGCCTCCCTATTCTAGAAACAGATGCCTGAAAGGACTGTCACCCATAAGGAGTACAAGTCAAAGCCATATTTCAAGGCTTTTGGGGGCAAGAAAACAGTCTTGCTTGGGGTAATGTTGCAGGCTACTAAGTGAAACCCTTTGTGACCTGGAACAGCGAAAACCCAGAGCCTTCAAGCATATCAATAAACACAAACTGCCAGTGTACTACAGGAGTGATAGAAAGTCATGGATGACCCAGCTTGTCTTCAAAGATGCCCTCCTGAATTGCTATGCCAGTGAAATGGAGAAGTGCTGAGAATAACATACCTTTCAAGATTGTGCTTATTGTTAATCTTCCGTGAAATCATCCATTTATTGATCTTCATCCCAATATCAAAGCAGTGTTTCTCCCTCCAAATACCACCTCTTTGATTCAACCAAGGTATCAAGGAATTATAGCAGCTTTTAAGGCCTACTACATGAGGAGGACCTTTGCCCGGGCTATTGCTGCAACTGAGGAAGACACTGATGCAATTCTGGAAGGATTACAACATCTATGACTGCACCAAGAACCTTGCTTGGGTTTGGGATGATGTCACCAACGACTGTATGAATGGCCTCTGGAAGAAGACACTCAGGAAGTTCGTTCATGATTTCAAAGGATTTGACAAGGATGAGGAAGTTGCAGAAATAAACAAGGATGTGGTTGAGATGGTAAACAACTTTAACCTGAGTGTGGTTGAGCATGACGTTGAGGAGCTGCTAGAGGTGGTTTCTGAGGAACTGACTAATGAGGAGTTGTTAGAACTGAAACAGAACACATAGCTGAGGAAGAGGCAAGAGAAAAGGAAACTGCAGGAGAAGAAAAAGAGGAAGATCCTCCAAGAAAATTCACAGTGAAGGTTTAGCAGAATTTTTTGCAGACCTCAACAAGCGTATTAAAAAGTTTGAAAACATGGACTCCAGCACCAAAAGGCTTTCATTAATAGAGAAGAATGTTCATGGTGCATCTGCTTAAAAGAAAATCTATGATGAAAAAAAGCAACAAACCAAGAAAACCACCATGGACATATTTCTGAAAAGAGTGACACCTCCTCAAGAAGAGCCTCAGGCAGGTCATTCAGGAGGTATTCCAGAAGAAGGCATTGTTATGATAAAAGATGACAGCTCCATGCACATTATTGCCCCTGAAGACCTCAAGTGGGACAAGATGTGAAAATAGACAGTGCTATTGATGATGACCTGACCTCGTGTAGGCCTAGGCTAATGTGTGTGTGTCTTAGTTTTTAACAAAAATGTTTAAAAAGTAAAAAGAAATAAATTAAATGGAAAAAACACTTATAGAATAAGGGTATAAAGACAGAAAATATTTTGGTATGGCTGCACAGTGTGTTTGGTTTTAAGCTAGTGTTATTACAAAGGAGTCAAAAAGTTAAAAAAATTAAAAATTTATAAAGTAAAAATGTTACAGTAAGCGAAAATTAATTTATTATTGAAGAAAGAAAAATAATTTTTTTTATAAATTTACTGTAGCCTAACTGTGTGGTGTTTATAAAGTCTGCAGTGGTGTACAGTAATGTCCTGGGCCTTCGCATTCGCTCACCACTCACTCACTGACTCACCCAGAGCAACTTCCAGTGCTGAAAGCTCCATTCATGGTAAGAGCCCTATACAGGTGTACCATTTTTTACCTTTTATACCATATTTTTACTGTAACTTTTCTATGTTGAGATATACAAATACTTACCATTGTATTACAATTGCCTACAGTATTCAGCACAGTAACGTGCTGTACAGGTTTGTAGCCTAGGAGCAATAGGCTGTAACATATAGCCTGGGTATGTAGTAGGCTATACCACCTAGATTTGTGTAAGTACACTCTGATGTTGGCACGGTGACAAAAGTGCTTAAAAATGCATTTCTTAGAATGCATCTTCATCGTTAAGCAATGCACGACTGTATATTTTTCTCCCTTCCAGGCACTTGACTTGGTTTCTCTCTATTTGAAATTCTATTCTGAATCGGAAAATGTTACCTAAGGCCCAATTCAGAAATCTTTTGGAAGGAAGCTGAAAAATTTGCTCAAAAAAAAAAAAAAATCATAAGGAGAAGAAATGCAGCTACCCATAATCGTAGCTCTGACTTGCTTTTACCTAAAAGGTGATTAGGAGGAAACTTCTGTTTAAGAAAATTTCATTTTCTTATTTACAGAAAGACTCATGGAGAGGAATACTGATAAGTAACTGAAACCCCCCAGCACACTGTCAAGGTAGCTTCGCACATTTCTAGGTGTGAAGAAAGGCACTGGGAACATAAAGTAGCTGGGACTATAACATTCCCCAGAGGAGAAAAGCTTTCTTTCAGCTCCTTTACTTTCAACTAAAAGTGAAAAACGTTTATCAGCTGAGGTCAGGCTCTGGAAATGAGTAGCAAATATAAAACACAAGCAGCACAGAATGGTTCCACATCTAATCCTGTAGGTAGATAGTTGTAAACCCAAGGGTCTGCTTTATTTTAACTTTTCAGAATAATTGAATGGCATAGCAAGATGCTTATCTATTCAAAATTCATGAGAGAGATGGAAAAATGATGAACTCTTGCAAAAATTCCCCAGCCTTCTTTTCAAGAAGAACCACAAATGGAAATTTGCTGTAAGCACTAAAAAAGCTTGTAATAGTATTAGCCAGGGGATGTGCTTTAGGCTTCGGTATGTGAAAAAAATTTCCCTTCCTCATTTGCACAACTTTGGCGAAGCTTGGTATGCTCTCAACCATTTGGAAGGGAAGAAAAGCTTTTGGTGTGCCTTATGATAAGATTTTTTCATAATGTGCAATCATTTTATAATGATTTGGAGTACGTTTATGTCTTTTCAGTATGTACACAGTTGAAATGAACAATTTTTACAAACAGTGAAATAGTGAATAAAGTATTATTATTTGTTGTTGTTGTTAATAGGTTCCAAAAAGTGTCAACAGTTCCTAGCATATAGTGGGAACTTTTCAAACATTTGTTTCTTTCAATATCAGTCATATTTTTATTTGTGACCAATCTAAACACACTGCAGGTGATGTAAGTGGTGAAAGAATTTATTAAATAGATATTAGGTGCTTCTTGGAATGACTGGGAAACCTGGAGAATGTGGCTCATAAGATAGGTAGTAAACAATTGTCTTATATTTTCATCTTTATAGTGAACTCTGCCTTTCACCAAGTTTTTAAAAACCTTGGAGATCTTCAAACACAGGAACAGAGAATATACATTTTATTTGGCAACAAATAAACAGGCAAACAAATGATGATAAAATTGGCATCCAGCAACAACAAGACCTTATAAATATCCCATAAAATACTAAAAGGTATGATTATATAGTTTATATAATATGACTGGTTAATGGTTAATTTGGTTAATATAAATAGATAATCCCGGGCATTCAAGTTAAAACCTCCTATTTATCAAAACAATAAGCTGTTTATCTATTGACTCCTTAGGACTTCAGATTACTGTTGGATCCATTCTTTTGTAATGAGCACCTTTATAGGAACAGAAAGCAAATCTAAAAGGAAGTCATTGACATCAGAGGAAAAATGAAATATTCTGTAACCGCCAAAGAGGGAGGGATATTAACCAGATTAACGAAAGTCTTCTTTTTTTGCAAGGAAAGATTCACCCTGAGCTAACATCTGTTGCCAATCTTCCTCTTTTTTTTCCCCCTCCCCAAAGCCGCAGTGAACGGTTGTACCTTCCAGTTGTAAGTCCTTCTAGTTCTACGTGAGCTGCCGCCATAGCATGTCAACTGACAGACGGGTGGTGTGGTCTCGTGACCGGGAAACTAACCCAGGATGCTGAAACAGTGAGAGCACCAAACTTTAACCACTAGGCCATCAGGGCTGGCTCGAAGAAAGTCATTTTTGAAAGAGACTAGAAATGTTTGTTTTGTAGAAATGTTCTACCCAAGGACTCACTTCACTTTTAACTTCCCTGCAACTTACCTATAATGTTTGGGGAGCTTAGTACCAGTACCACAATTCTTTATTTAACTTATATAGTCAACCTTTATTTTTAATGCCAATTCTCGATATAAAAAATTCTACAGTGGTACAAAGAAAGGGGCAATAAGTATATCCTAGAGAACTAAAGCTTTTCCTGGATAGATAGCCTGATTTGTTCATTGTCAACATCTCATAAGCACCAACTCGCACACATAAATTGTATTCACACAGCATATAGAAGGTTTTCATCTAAATTCTATCATTTAAGCCTTTTTCTCAACTACTGGGCCATAAGAATCTGGAGCAGACACACTGTTTTCATCTTTGCATCTGCTATACACAGCACAGAATTGAACACAAAATATGTACCTAAAATTGTTTATTTGAATAATTGAATGCATGTATCAGGTCCATATATTACTGTATCAAAAACTATATAATTCAAAGTTTCAAGTTTTTAACTCAGAATAATTTGAGGGAAATAGTAATTATTTTCCTGTCACTAATATTATCACACAATATTACAGGGATAATAAAGGGATCAGAGATATTTTCTACCAAACAAAGTACTGTGAGATTTATCACTCATGTAATGACATGTATATTTTTCCAAGTACTTTTTGTATGTTACCTTATTTAATCCTCACAACAACTAGATGTGGTAGGTATTAGACTTAATTTTATTTTATACATAAAGAAATAGAACAGTAGGATATTTACCCAATGTCACGTAGTTGTAAGCAGTACGTATTTTATGTGTATTAAGACATATGGCATACCTTATATTAATGTGCATATGTGTCACATATATACATTATATTAATGTATATATTAATATAGGAATTAATGTATGTTGTATGTGACTGAGAAAGGGATTTAGGGAGCTCAAAACAATATTATTAGTAGATTTTAATTTAAAAAATTCACTAGAGACAGCCCTGATGGCGTAGTGGTTAAAGTTTGGTGAGTTCTGCTTCAGCAGCCTTTGTTCAGTTCCTGGGTGTGGAACCACACCACTCGTCTGTCAGTAGCCATGCTATAGTGGTGGCTCACATAGAAGAACCAGAAGGACTTACAACTAGAATATTCAACTATGTACTGGGGCTTTGGGGAAGAAAAAAAAGAGAGAGAAGAAGATTGGCTACAGGTATTAGCTCAGGGTGAATCTTTCCCAGCAAAAATAAAATAAAATAAAATATTAAAAAATCTAACAGTGCACCTAAAGGAAGTGAAAAAAGAAGAACAAACAAAGGCCAAAAGCAGTAGAAGAAGGGAAATAATAAAAATCAGAGCAGAAATAAATGAAATAGAGATTAAAAAAAAGATAGAAAAAATCAATGAAACAAAGATCTGGTTCATTGAAAAGATAAACCAAATTTGTAAACGTTTAGCTAGACTCACCAAGAAAAAAAGAGAGAAGTCTCAAATAATAAAATCAGAAATGAAAGAGGAGAAATAACAACAGACATCTCAGAAATAAAAGAGATTATAAGAGAATACTACGAAAGCTATATGCCAACAAATTGGACAATCTAGAAGAAATGGATAAATTCTTAGAATCATACAACCTTCCAAAACTGAATCAAGAAGAAACAGAGAATTTGAATAGAACAATCACCAGTAAGGAGATTGAAACAGTAATCAAAAACATCCCCCCAAAATAAAAGTCCAGGACCAGACAGCTTCCCTGGTGAATTCTACCAAACACTCAAAGAAGACTTAATACCTCTCCTTCTCAAACTCTTCCAAGAAATTGAAGAGGAGGAGAAGCTTCCTAACTCATTCTAAGAATCCAACATTACCCTGATACCAAAACCAGACAAAGACAACACAAAAAAAAAGAAAATTACAGGCCAATTTCACTGATGAACAGCAATGCAAAAACCCTCAACAGTATACTAGCAAATCAAATACAACAAATCATTAAAAGATCATACACCATGATCAAGTGGGATTTATTCCAGGGATGCAGGGATGGTTCAACACTTGGAAATCAATCAACATGGTATACCACATTAACAAAATGAAGAATAAAAATCACGTGATCATCTAAATAGATGCAGAGAAAGCATTTGACAAGATACAGCATCCATTTATGATAAAAACTCTGAATAAAGTGAATACAAGGAAAGTACCTTAATAAAATAAAGGCCATGTATGACAAACCCCTGGCTAATATCATTCTCAATAGTGAAAAACTGAAAGCTATCCCTCTAAAAACAGGAACCAAACAAGGATGCCCACTTTCAATCTTATTTAACATAGTATTGGAAGTCCTAGCCAGAGGAATCAGGCAAGAAAATGAAATAAAAGGGATCCAGATTGGAAAGGAAGAAGTAAAGCTGTCACTATTTGCAAATCGCATGACTTTATATAGAAAACCCTAAAGAATCCATCAAAAAAATCTTAGAAATAATAAATGAATATGGCAAAGTTGCAGGATACAAAATCAACATACAAAAATCAGTTGTGTTTCTATACACTAGCAACAAAGTAGCAGAAAGAGAAATTAAGAATACAATCCCATTTACAATTGCAGCAAAAAGAACAAAATACCTAGAAATAACCTTAAGCAAATAGGTGAAAGATCTATACACTGAAAACCGTAAAACATTGTTGAAAGAAATTGAAGAAGACACAAAGAAATGGAAAGATATTCCATGCTCTTGGATTGGAAGAATTAACGTAGTTAAAGTGTCCATACTTCCTAAAGCAATCTATAGATTCAATGCAATCTCTATGAAAGTCTCAACAACATTTTACACAGAAATAGAAAAAAGAATCCTAAAATTTACATGGAACAACAAAAGACCCTGAATAGCTAAAGGAATCCTGAGAAAAAAGAACAAAGCTGGAGATATCACACTCCCTGATTTCAAAATATACTACAAAGCTATAGTAACCAAAACAGCATGGTACTGGCACAAAAACAGACACAGAGATCAATGGAACAGAATCGAGAGCCCACAAAGAAACCCACATCTATAGACAGCTAATTTTCGACAAAGGAGCTAAGAACACGCAATGGAGAAAGGAAAGTCTCTTCAATAAATGGTGTTGGGAAAACTGGACAGCCACATGCAAAAGAATGAATGTAGACCATTATCTTTCACCATACACAAAAATTAACTCAAAATTGATTAAATTTTTTTATTTATTTATTTTTCCCCCCAAAACCCCAGTAGATAGTTGTATGTCATAGATGCACATCCTTCTAGTTGCTGTATGTGGGACGCGGCCTCAGCATGGCCGGAGAAGCGGTGCATCGGTGCGCGCCCGGGATCCGAATCCAGGCCACCAGCAGCGGAGCACGCACACTTAACTGCTAAGCCACGGGGCCAGCCCTCAAAATGGATTAAAGACTTGAATGTAAGACCTGAAACCATGAAATTGCTAGAAGAAAACATAGGCAGTATGCTCTTTGACATAGGTCTTAGCAATACATTTTCAAGTACCACGCCTGACAGCACAAGGGAAACAAAGGAAAAAATAAACAAATGGGACTACATCAAACTGAAAATCTTCTGCACAGCAAAGGAAACCATTAACAAAACGAAAAGACAATCTAACAATAGGGAGAAGATATTTGCAAATCATATATCTGATAAGGGGTTAATATCCAAAATATATAAAGAACTCATACATCTCGACAACAAAAAAATTAACTCAATTAAAAAATGGGCAAAAGATCTGAACAGACATTTCTCCAAAGAAGATATACAGATGGTCAACAGGCACATGAAAAGACGTTCAATACCATTAACTATCAAATTAACAATGAGATATCACCTCACTCCCGTTGGAATGGCTATAATTAACAACACAGGAAACAACAAGTGTTGGAGAGGATATGGAGAGAAGGGAACTCTCATACACTGCTGGTGGGAGTGCAAACTGGTGCAGCCACTATGGAAAACAGTATGGAGATTTCTCAAAAAATTAAGAATAGAACTACCATACAATCCAGCTATTCCACTGCTGGGTATTTATCCAAAGAACAAGAAAACACAAATGCATAAAGATACATGCACTCCTGTGTTCATTGCAGCGTTATTCACAATAGCCAAGACTTGGAAGCAACCTAGGTGTCCATCAAGGGACAAATGGATAAAGAAGATGTGGTACATATACACAATGGAATACTACTCAGCCATAAGAAACGATGAAATCCAGCCATCTGTGACAACATGGATGGATCTTGAGGGTATTATGCTAAGCGAAATAAGTCAGAGGGAGAAAGTCAAATACCATACGATCCTCACTCATAAGTAGAAGATAAAAACAACAACAAACAGGGGCCAGCCCGGTGGCATAGTGGTTAAGCTCATGCACTCTGCTTCAGTGTTCCGGGGTTCACATGTTCAGATCCCAGGTGCAGACACACGCACCGCTTATCAAGCCATGCTGTGGCAGGTGTCCCACATATAAAGTAGAGAAAGATGGGCACAGATGTTCGCCCAGGGCCAATATTCCTCAGCAAAAAGAGGAGGCAACAGATGTTAGCACAGGGCTAATGTCCCCCCAAAAAAACAACAACAACAAAAGCAAACAAACACATAGAGACCGAGATTGGTTTGGTGGTTACCAGAGGGGAAGTGAGAGGGAAGGGGGCAAAAGGGATGATTAGGCAAATATGTGTGGTGATGGACTGTAATTAGTCTTTGGGTAGTGAAGATAATGTAATCTATTTAGAAATCGAAATATAATGATGTACACCTGAAATTTATATAAGGTTATAAACCAATGTTACTGCAAAAAAAATTTTTTTTAATTAAAAAAAGTAAAAAATATAATTAAAATTCACTAAATACAAATTTTTTGCCTCACTTTGTTAATGTCGGTGGATCCTCAGGTTTTTTTAATAATGCAATTAGGTTTCACAATTTTTAACCTGTCCCATTTCCCTATCTCAAACAACTGATGAATCAGTATACTATTCCTTTTGTCTGTATAGCACGTGGTATCCTAACCATTTTCCTTCTAGAGAAAATATTCTCCAGAGAAGACCCCTCTGCTGAAACAACAGCTGATGGATGTGGTCTTTCTTTCTTTTAAAGATGCTTTTTAATTTAGACTTACCCTCAGTCCCTGGAGAAACACAAGTTCTTTTTCTTCCCATGTATTTAACACATATGCACTTGCTTCAGCTCTGCCCTTCTTTAAGATTATCGTTGCTTTCCCAACTGCAGCTTTTGCATAATGATGTCATTTTTGCTGTCAATGTCACTATAATGGTTTTATACAGAGAGTTAGAGGAAGAAAAAATTAGGTAGCATTTTTCTGGAGTCTTGCTTTTCTCTTGTTCTGACATTTTCTCCTGGCCTTGTGTCTACCTGACCATATATGTGATCTGACAATCATGTGGCAGTTTTATTTGAATCTGTTGTATTTGAGTTGGGTGAATCACAATTCATTAAGAATAAGGCTGAGTCTGAACTCAGTGGCAGAATTAATCCTGAATTAGCAATGCTGAAGCACATGGTTCATTTACATTGTGTCACAATTGGCCAAAAAAAGATTCCATTGATCAAAAGACTTGTATACCAGATCTGCCGCCATCTTTTCTGGACACTGGTACATTCCCAGTCTAAATAGGTCATTACGTGGTTGTAACAGTTTCTCAGGAACTGACTCTGGTTTTCTCTCTTCTTCTTTTTTTTTTTTTTTTTTAATTTTTGGTGAGGAAGATGGTCCCTGAGCTAACATCTGTGCCAATCCTCCTCTACTTTTTGTGTATGGGATGCAGCCACAGCATGGCCCCATGAGCGGTGTGTAGGGCCGCGCTTGGGGATCCGAACCCATGAACCCGGGGCCGCCGAAGTGGAACAGGAAAACTTAACCACCAAGCCACCAGGCCAGCCCCAACTCTAGTTTTCTTAAGGTGAAAATAAATTTATTGATATATAAGGGGTAGCTTAGAAAATTAAAGAAATAATTAAAGAATTAAAGGCTGGGGCTGGACAAAAATGGAGACAGTTCCAGGGGTCCCAGGAGCAGGAAATTAAGATCAAATTATTCAGGGCATGACCCCCGGGGAAAATCAGCTACAACCGTCTTCTGTTTTTGATCACTCTGCTCTAGGTTGAGATTCTCTAGCAAGTGGGATAGGACAAATGTGGATTACATGCCCACCTACTTGCAGGATACTATGGTGTACAATTCAACTAAATGACCAATCCATCAAAGCAAAATAGGGAGCTGTCACCAGAATACAGAAAAATTGATGTGGATTGGCCAGAACAACACATTTCTATTATAATTGTTAACAATGTAAAAGTAGTTTATTACTTGGGGCCGGCCCCATGGCGTAGCGGTTAAGTGTGCGTGCTCCGCTGCTGGCGGTTGGGTTCGGATCCTGGGCGGTGCGCTGCTTGGCAGGCCATGCTGTGGCGGCGTCCCACATAAAGTGGAGGAAGATAGGCACAGATGTTAGCTCAGGGTCATTCTTCCTCAGCAAAAAGAGGAGGACTGGCATGGATGTTACCTCAGAGCTGATCTTACTCCCACAAAAAATAAATAAATAAAAATAAAAGTAGTTTTTACAAAGTTTGTTCAATCTACAATGCAGCTGCAATCTAAGTTAGATCAACATTTTCAGTGACGCCCTACCTTTTTTTTAGTCAGAATATGATATCAATTCATACTTGGGGAAATTAATCAGATTAAAACAATGTCTTTATTGTGGCAGAATAAAGGTCAATCTGAGATTTTAAGTATCTTCAATTAGAATGGAGGAACTTGGTTGATCCTTGCAGAATTCATTTGAAAGATAAATGAAAACGTCAGCTCAATACAAAAAAATAAATTGGCCCATGAATGAAGTGTTAACCCTGTACTCAGTATCTCGACCCTCTCCTGGGATGTGGGTGGGTCACATCCCCTTGGATACCTCCTCAGACTCTCAGGCCACAGGCACTGAGGATAATAAGGAGTATCAGGGCCTCAATGCTGTGTCCCTGGAGAAGCTACTACAACATCCAAGGTTGTAAATGTTCAAACATATCCTGCCTTCTTCAAAGCTGCCTCCCCATTGTCTCTCTTACTGGCAGCAGAAAGCAGAGCAGAGCTGCAAATCTTGCACAGCAATCTGGAGAGGATGGCAGGGCAGCCTCGTGCGAGAGTCCTAAATCTGACACTCTGGCCTGTCAGTGCTGGCCTGACTGTGTTCACAGCTTGTCCATTGTGTGGGCAACAGAAGTCGGGCAGAGAATGTCTGCTTCATGTTCCCGGCCTCAAAGCATGTGGTTACACCCTGACATGTTTTCCTACTTGTGTCTGTCCAAGAGAACCGTCAGCTAAGTTGATGCTTCTCTTTCAAGGAGGAAAGTCTGTATTTTTCACCTTTGGATTTAATCTGAGCTTAACCTTTTGTGGAAAAATCGTGTATTTGAGGTATAGGAGGTTTTTGTTTGTTGTCTTTTGGGGGCTTTTTTGTTTTGTTTTGTTTTCGGTAAGGAGGGGTTACCAGGCCAAAATTGCCCAGTGTCATTTTAAGTAAGATCTGCAAAATATTCGGGTCTTAGGTAGAAAATACTGAGTAGAAAAAGTCCTCTTTCTTACCATATGACCATTTCAGCCTTTCTAGGCTAAAAAGAACTTACTCTGTCAGGTCTATAATCCAGCATGGCTTAATTTACATCCCTGTGAATATTCCCAGTAAAAATAATATAAGCTTCGTATTCAAGATGGATAGTTTAGTGTAATCATTGCCTCCCATCCTCTCTGAGAACTGACTGAAATAAAAATATTGAAGAGAAAGCATAGCTTACAGAATGTATGCATTGGTTCCACAATTTAAAATTACCATTTTTGTTAGTCAAAATGGTTAAACCTTGGCTATTTCCTAAGTTTCAAACTAATACAAAATGATTATATTCTAACAAGGAAGATAACTGGAGATAATTTATAACTGAATGAGAGCTAAAAATTAGATGGAAGTGGGTTGATGAATGACCGACATGAAGAAAGCCCCACACATACCAGAATACGGAAGGCTGAGGGATTTGGGAGCCAATATATTTTATGGGTTCCAAAAGCCTGCAGAGGCAGAGACAGTAAGCACAGCCAAGGGCAAGGGGTAAGTGGGGCCCAAATAGTAATTATGCAGAACGATTAAACCAAGTAGCAATCCTGTGGCCAGTCTAAGACCATAGGTATCTGACGTTTACCCTCAAGCAAAACCCCAAGTGAGGTCTTCTGCCAAGCAACAGTTTGAGGAAAGTTAAGGCTCTAAATGCGTTTGTCAGTATTAATAGTAATGTCATGGTCATTTTGGCATTGGGGGAGGAAGCTTGATAGTCAGCTGGCTAACACGTCAGACCTCATCCTACCCCATGTAGAGATTCTGGTCAAAGTTCCAACTCAGTGGGGAAAATCAAGGGGAAACCGTACTACTGATCAAGCCACAATGAAAGATCACATTGTCTGCATCCTTATTTCTTGAATTTGAATCATGCTTATGAGGAAAGCTAGCAGAATCAAGTAGAAAAACCTAGGAGCTGAAACATAAAATCTATTCTACAAGGAAATAGAGATAACTTAGGGAACAGAAGAAAGCTTAAAGTAATCCAGCCCATAATGAAAGATTTGAGAAATTACTACATTTCTAAAAAAGAGTTTGCTATGTAAAAGGAACAATTAGAGAACAAGAAAATTGTCATTTATAATAATAAGAGAAAATATTTTTAAAACAGAAAGAAGAGATTAAAATACAAATAAAACCTGACTATCAAATAATGAAAGAAAATATCCCAGAACTGAATATAGGTACAAAAATTTAGATTGAAATGGCTTATAAAGTCCCCAGAAACATGAATTAAAAAAAAAAAATCATACTTAATTGTATCCTTACGAAGTCTTAGAACTGCAAATTCTTTTTTGGGGAAGATTAGCCCTGCGCTAACATCTGTTGCCAATCTTCCTCTTTTTTCTCCCCAAAGCCCCAATACATAGTTGTATATCGTAGTTGCAGAGTTGTAGCTCTTGTGTGGGACGCCACCTCAGCATGACTTGATGAGTGGTGAGCAGGTCCACGCCCAGGATCCGAATGGGTGAACCCTGGGCCACCAAAACAGAACACGTGAACTCAATTGCTATGCTACCAGGCCAGCCCAGAACTGCAAATTTTTGGAGTAAAATATTTTTGAACCTAGAATTCTATACTAGTTGAACTAAAAATCAAATGTAAAGCTTAAAAAAAAATTATGGAATGACACTGTTGCCTTTCTTCTGACAAACCATTCTTTAAAAGTTAACTTCAGTTTAAGCTCTCACAAAAACAAAGAATAATCCAAGAAAAATGAACACATGAGGTCAGGAAACAGTGGATCCAACCAGGAAAGTTAGGATGAGAAGTACCAGAATGGCAGCTGAACAGATGACCTGGCTTATAACCATTTTGGATTAAAACAGGAGGAAAAGAGTCTTCCTGAAGGAGGCATCCAGAAAAGGGGAAACCACAGAATGGATAATCAGATTAAAAATCTAGAAGAGCATGAATGCGTAAAGGCAAATGATCAGTAAAGAAAACCAGGAAAACAGTTAAAAACTCTAGGAAAAACAAAAAGTTTTACAGGAATGTCATGGTCTAATTATGAAGCAAACTGACTTGTATAGGCAATTAGAAGAGATGATTTATTTGAACTTGATGCCAAGAAAATTCTCCTGTACGGGACACAGAGTGCAGACGTTGGATCAGAGGACAACTAAAGGCAGTCTTCCCATTGTACTTTGTTGGACAACCAAAAAATATTTATATAATTTTAAAACGTGAAACTACTTTTTAGCATCAACCTAAGGACCATGCATAATAAACTCGGTTGTATTTGCAATATAAAATGTTAATATTAAAAACATCAACAATGTAGAAGTTAAAGCGTAACTTACAGAAGGTAGTACATTAACATGGAAGAGAGAGTGGAAAGAGAATAGTGGCAGCGAAAGTAAAGGAACTAAAATTCTAATCTTAAAAAGTCAAGAGATACTGCTGAATGTTAATGGAACAAGAAACTGAGGTTTAAGTATATTATTTAACGTGGAAAATGTAATCAATAGAATTATAACGCAATTGGAGGAGAAAATAAAGAGTATGATATAAGCAAACTAAATCTTTGTTTTTCACATTGGGGAGTCAATAGATATTTTCTACAGTTGATAGATCAAGAAATAGTTGTATAATTGTATTATCTAAAACTTTATAGTTTTCCTTAAAAAGTAGAACTAGGATTGCAGAAGAGTGAGAGTCTAGACTGTGGATTTTTTATAGTGGGTTTGTCTGTACAATTTGATTAGCTATCTGGGACATGTATTTCTCCAATAAATATTCAAAAAGAAAAAATAGGATAGAATACATAAGAATATTATGGTCTTCATTGCTTTGTTGTGGGATTATAGGTGATATTCTTTTCTTGATTTTACTTTTTGTGTTTAAAACATTTGCTATAATGTATATGTATTTTTCGGTAATAAGAAAGAAACTCAGAAACATTCATAAATAATTAAAAGAATATGTGCCATTTATTGTCTACAATATGCCAATGTACTCTGATAGAAATTTTATGTGTATTTAATCTATTCTGAAAAATGGTGTACCTGTTATTATTTCCTATCACACATGAATAAACTGAGACTCGTAATTTACTAACGCGAGTTCACGTAGAATATGCCGTTTCATGCCTAGGTTTTGGCCTCCCAAAAGTAAACTATTTATACTACCCCACACTCTCTCCAAAACCTTATGATATATAAGGTGATGTGGTTTATGATCTTGAAATATACGGACCTGAAAGATTTAATGCAATTCTCTTAATTGGAAACTGATTTAAGACCCAGTACACACATTAAGAAGATGACAAAAAATAGTTTTTGCCATAATTAACACAAATTTACAAGTAATCTTTAAAAATTTGGCCCCATTGATCCAATCGGTTTCTGCACACTTCGGTACTAAACTGCTAGACATTCTAAATAGTCTTGGCTGTCCGTTTGTGGCCCTGTACCGTATTGACCATACCCTTGTTAAGAGTTTGGGTTCTCAATCAGACTGCTTAGTTTCAAATTGCTCTCTTCTTAATTTACTAGCTGTCTGACATTGTTATTCTTCTTTTGGTGCTTCCATTTCTCAACCATAAATTAGAATTAAAAAATTATTGCAGCTGACTGTGTCAATTGTCTTCCAAACATCTATTCCTCCTTTTATCATTGCCAACAGAACCCATTTGAGATCTGGAAATATGTCCAGCTAAACTCTCTATTTCTCTGGCTCCCTTGAAGCTAAGCGCTGCCGTGTAACAGTTCCAGCCAATAAGATATAAGTGGAAATTGGCTATGGGTTGTGAAGAAAGCTTGCTCTTTCTTGATGGAAAAAAAATGAGATCTGGATTCTAGACTGTCCCACCTTTCTCTGTTTTATTTGCCTCAAACAAGGACACAATGCAAAGAGCTGGGTCTACAATCTGTGAACATGTAGGGAAATTCTAATTTTGGCATCAACAAGATATCAGCTGCTGACTCTTAGATTTCTTGTGAAGTGAGAACAATTAATGGTCGAAGCCAGTGCAAGTGGTTTTCTATCACTTGTAACCAAATGAGTTCCCAACTGATGCTAATGTCTTTCTCATAGGGTTGTCATAAAGATTAAGTGAAATAATGCATATAAGGAATTAAGATTAGAGCCCAGCACATAGTAAGCAGTAATTATTGGCTACATTGGGGGAGGGGAGGGAATTTCAAAGAAGCATAGGATTTTTCAGCTTGAAATCCAGCCTTTGCATCTCATTGCTAAGGGAAAAAAGGTTCAGAGCATCAAATGACTTGCTTAAGATAACTCAAGTATTTGTTTCTTTTCACAATTTACTATTGTGAAATGTGATGTTTATTCAGCACCTGCTATAAAACAGATGTTCTGCAAGACTCGGGGTAATGCCCTCATAAAGTTACTTCCAGTGACACACATTTCAGGACTAAAACTAGAATTCAACCCAGTTAAGGTTTAACTGCATTAAACTATAAAGAGCTTTGATACTGAAGTTTAGCTTGTACCTTAGCAGAGAGGAGGCAGGCTAATTAATCACCAACTCCTTTTGCTGTTTATATCAATTAAGTTTACTGCAAGTTCACAGAATTCACAAAATCAAAGAAATGGCTGAGGTATCATAGATGGGGCAGAAACAATGGCTATTCCAATCATCCAGCTAGCAGTATTCTGTCTTACCTGAACACTGACACTAGACTATATCAACTTCACCCTTTTTCTGTGCTTGAACTCCTCCACTTGACTCAGACCAGCAGGAGATGGGGAAGGTGTTGGATTGACCTAGTATGAATCACAAATTCACTCCTTGGCTAGGAGAACTACATCATCTTAACTCACAGTTCCACCATATTGCTTATAACGGGCCAGAAGTAATTCCCCAATGGGAAATTACTGTGCTGTCACCAAAACAAGGCAGAATGAATGTGGAATGGCAAAACAAATCACCTGTCCATTTACTTAAACCAGGGCTCTTGCAAAAAGTACAGAATAAATATGAGAGACTGTGAAATTCAGATAACACCCTAGTTGTGAATGAGGTGTGGAGTTCAAAGAGAAGACACTACCAGAATCCTAGCCAAGTCCCAGAGTTGCCTTAGCCAATCCTTATGTGTCAGCATGTGGCATTTTGTGGTAGAAAAGGGGAAATAGTAACCTTGCCTCCTCACTCTTTTCAGTATATCTTACCAATTCTCGTTTATATTCTAAGTTCTTACGTGGAATACATAACAGAGTGTTGTTTTTCTCCTTGCTTATACAGATTTTTGTAAAAAAACAGTTTATGAAATAAAGTAGTTGCTCAATCTTAGAAAACTGGGCCAGGCATCCAATTAGCATATCTCCCTTGCTAGCAGGACTATCAAGATGATTAAGGAGTTGTTCCCTCTAGCAGGGGAAAAGGTCTGCTAAGCTGGGAATCAATTTGACAGACTAGTCTTCCATTGACCCCCATAAGTTTTGTTTCTTTTACTCTTGATTTTTAATGAACTTTACTTTCACTGTTCTTTATACAACCTTTTGCTGTTGTTGGAATTGATAATGCTTTGATTCCTCCTCTGTGTTTTAATTCTTTATCTCCTACTCCATACTTATGACTCTGAGGCCAATTGCCAATACTATTTGGACAATTCATTGATGTGTAACACTTTTCCTTTTAGCAATTAGCCTCAGAATTATAAGTATGGAGTAGAAGATAAAGAATTAAAACACAAAGAAGGAATACATGATTATTAGTGATAAAACACTATTTATACGATGGATGTCATAAGACCCTATTGGTGTAGTGCCCAGACTCCTTCTTCTCATTTCTCATTTCTGAGTCACCTTCCTCCAGCTTCAGTGTGCTTTTGATTTCAATCACCTGCACCTGCAAGTCTTATTTGGCTGTCTCTCCTAGGGCTGCTGGAAACACTTTGCCCCTAGGCATGGAAAGCCAGAGCGCTTGGGAGTTTACATCTCCCTTCCACCCTAAGGCCCTTAGTCAGTGGCTGATAGCTGTGGGAGTATGAAGTCCTAGCATCCTGTGAGATCAGGATGAAACTACCTTCAATAGAACTTGACCTGAAACAGCACTCTTGCTGACTTCTCCCTTAGCATCATGTGCAAAGTTCTGAGGCAAGAACTGGCTGCTTTGTCTAAGAACCTGAGAGAACACTGGTACAGAGTTTGAACAAGAGGAAAAGTGGTATAAGATGAAGTTGGAGAGCTAAGGGTCAGACCATGCAGTCTTATAAGGAGTCTGGACATTATTCAAAGTACAACAGTTCACACCTACTACCTCTTCCTCCCTCATAGAAAAGACTATAATCAAAGATCGTAGCCACATGAGTGGCTGCCATGATAAGGAGGGCAATTAGCTGATATTTATTGTATTGTCATTGCTGATAAAGGAAGCACGGGCCGTACAACTAATTTTCTACTGGGGTTGGGACAATTGTTGGCCAGGTTGTACCAAAGGAATCTCCCTATTCTTCACCACAGGAAAATAATCCTGAAATGAAAGTTGGGAGTCAGGAATCCAGAGGCATCATGCCAAAATCCAAGAGTTTTGTAAATTTTAAGATTAGTTGGATATTGCAAAATCATGGTTTAGTTGATGTAGGTCCTGTCTAAGCTGGAACTCTTGGCTCAACACATCAATAATGGAGTTTGCACAAAATGACCTCATCAACAGAGACCTGGAATATAGAGCATCCCAAACACATCCTAAGGCAGAGAAGCCAGATTGATCAGTTTGATTTAAAATGATCTTCATTTGGTTCTGTTACGTTCTGCTCCCTAGTAAAGGGAAAAAAGCTTTGCAACTCATCCTTAGCTAGGATTTGGACAATGATTATGGTCAACTTATCTTAAATTAGCTTACCACCACTTTTAAAATCTGCTAACTTTTCTGAAAATTATCCATAGATAGAAGTTTTTATTTTTAATCATGTAATTTTCATTGCACTAGGAAGCAGATTTTTAAAATAATCTAAAATTAAATTATTTTGACACAAACACAAATTTCCTAAGGTCTAGATTTTAATACACCAAGTTTTCTTTCAGTGAAGACTAGACCTTCATGCTTACTAAAACATAGGTAGTTTGATTAACTAATTATAATATAGAACATGACTATTAGACAAGACTATGATTTAAAAGCTGCTTTAATACCCTGTAATAGAAGAGAAAAACAAATTAACAAGCATATGGAGAAAAGCTCTTTTATTGATCTATTTAACTTTTAAATGTCACATTTTGACACAGGATTACTATTCACAAGATCAGAATTTATTTCAACTTACGACCTCTTAGTAATAATAATATATACGGTTTTATACTTTTGTGTGAAAATCTCAACTATGACGTAAGCGTGAGTGCTATATCCTGTAATTTCCCAGATACTTAGAAATGGTAGGCGAAAATCATATATATTTTTTCGGTTTACTTGAAGATATTTAACACCAGAAAAAGATTAAGAAAAAAAAGAAACACTCTCCATATGTATGCATGCATGCATTTTTATGAGGAAAATAAAGCTCTGCCAAAGTGCTATTTCCAAATTTAATTTTATGATGTTTTAAAAAGTTTTTGGAGTCCCACCTAAGATAACAGCTGTGAGGCCTGAAATAAATAAAATCCAAAAGGATTTAAAATAAAACTATGGATTTGAAGATGAGCAGAACCTAAAGCCAATAAATATTTATCTTCCTAATTTTCTTGGTGTTCATACTGAGAAATTAACCTTACTGTCCATAATATACATCATATAGGGGAGTTGCTAAATTAGGGCCTCTGGCTGTGATGAGCTTTCAAGAGGGGATTTAGAGACCTACCATGCATCGAGCTACTGTAGATTAAGTGATTTAATGGCACTGTCTTATTTACTCATAACAACAACTATATACAATAGATATTCTTATCTCCATTTTATAGATGAGTGTTGAAGAGGTTAATGACTTACCCAACACAACGTAACTCTTAATCAGCAAAGGCAGATTTAAAGTCTGAATCCAACTCCCCAAACCACAAAGCTACAGTATCTCCTCTAGCACTAGCCTAATAATTGTGATTTATGTGCTTAATGAGAAGTCAAATCTATTTACAAAAACACTATGTTAAATAATCACTTAATTGAAGCGGAGATCCTAAACATCTGGTCTGAACTATCCTTCTGGTTTTGCACAGCCACTAGCAGAGCACAGTGGCTAGAGCAGAGCACTGCAGACCCACAGATAGAGGAGTGATATTCAGAATCCATCTCGGGTGCTTACGAAAGAAATCACGAACTGTTAGCAAGGAGATAAATTCACTAAATAATTCATACTGCCTATCGCTGATTTATTCTAAGTAGATGAATTCACAATGAACCTGCTATTCCAAAATGTTAGACTTGTAATTGAGCGACTTTGAGCATGACTTTCCTATCCGACATAGTTCACCAAACGCATGCAGGGTGATTCTTGGTCAATATTGATTTGGCAGATCAATACCCTATAAAATTTATCTAGATAATTGCCAACCTACTATTTTTTTTAACCGACTTTAAATCAAATCACCACATATATGGTGAGTTATACCAGAAAACAAATTAGGATTGCATGTTATTAATTTACCAAGAAAAGCCATGTGTCAAGAGCATTTTTTAGAATTTAGATCAGAAATTTCACTTGCAATTTAATCTTGCTTCCCCATTTATTGCTGGAAAATTATATTTATAACTGCCATAAACCAACTGTATGATTAAGAGGAGACTCTTTGACCTAGAACAAGAGAAGGAGACATGTGTGCTTAGCCTGGTAGAATGCTTTGTAGCTTGGGACCAAACAAATCCTCATTATTAGCACCTCTGTTTCTTCAACTTGTCTTTCTCTTTCTCTTCCCCCATCAATCTTATAAGGTTTGTTTCTCTCTTGTTCCATGCACGGATCTTTGCTCTAATAAAAAGCAAAATTTAAGAAGTTTTCTCATTCTGGATATACTTTTTAGTGCCCAAAGTACAGCACAGAGAATTAAGTTTTCAAAAACCAAGTGATAAAAAAGAAAGGAAAAGAGATTAAAGAACATGAAAGTGCTACAGAGATAAACTCAATAAAAAATGTGTATTTTTTTCAACTCTGAATTTTCTTCTTTTGAGGACAACCATATTCTTTTAAAAGTACATTTATCTGGAATCACTTTTTCTATTTTTATCAATTCTCCATTAAGTTATTGATACATATATTTTAAACAACACACATTACTTTCTACAAAAGATAGATAAAAAACTCCTTCCAAAGATATTATTCTCCCAGTCTACAGGATATGAAATATGAGCAGAAAAGTACAAAAGGGAAGGGAAAGCTAGAGGCTGGTAATGGGACTTAGGAGAAAAGTTTGGACAAAGTTACAAGCTTGTGACTCATCTTCCTTCTCTTCAGACAAAAATAATATTAATGGCAAAAGGAAACATAAAAGTGAATGATCCTCTCAGTATCCTGATATAATTCAGAGAAGTGTGGATAATAATGGAATCGTGGATTCCAGTCTTGGAATAATGGAATAATGGAATCTTCCATCTCTCCTAATACCTATCAGTAAAAAACAACTGAATCCTGTCATAGCTTTATAACAAAGGGGCTGATTAAGATAACTGTGTACTTAAGGTCACATCTATGATAGCATGCCACACTTAGTATTTAAACGTAAAACAAGCTGTCTGTCCATGGCTCCTCTTCCTTAGTTTCTTTCTTTAACCAAATCCACCAAATAAACTTATAAGGCAATATCAAAGACTTAAAAATGGTATTGCTACTTGTACTGTGTCATTGCAAAATTTGTCTGTGACAATCTAAATTCAAATATCAGATTCATCTATGGGCAATACAAATTTATTTAAATCATGCTCCTCTTTAACCATCCTACTAGAAATATCAAATACTAGGGATTAAGTAAGTTATGATTCAACTACACAAGACATAGTAGGCAAGCTAAAAAGAATACCTAGTTATATGGGAAAATAGTTATTTTGTTAAGTGGAAAAATCAAGTTATGGAATTTTTGTATTCAACATGCCTCAATGTTGTAGAACTGTGCAGATATACAAAAAGATCAGGAGGGCATATATCAAAATATGAACAGTGATTATTTCTACCTGATGAATTTCTAGGTGTCTCATATTTTTGATTTTCACTTCTTTTGATCTCAGCCAAAGTAACTGAATTGTTTTCTTCTGAAAACATACTGCACCTTTTTTTTCCTGTGCCTTTTCTCTCTATGTAAATCCTAACTCTTTTGAACAAACATTCAATTTTTTATGCCTTCATACCTTACCTTCCTGAATACATCAGCTAATGTGAACAATCTCTTCACAGAACTCTTGAAACCAAATCTAAGCTCTCTGAGGGCAAGATTCATATCTTGTAACACTTTGTATCTCCCATAGCAGTAGAAAAGTGGCTTGGTAAATACCCACAGGATTAAAAAGGAAGTCTCCAGAACATACTGAGATGTGCATGTACACACACTTTCTTTTTAAGTGGAGGCTCTTCGGTCTTATTTATTTCACCCAAATGTCAGCAAGTCAATTCACAAAATCTCAACTGAAAGGAATCTCGAGAATCCTCCATACTGTGTTAAATCTCCTCCATAATAGCCCTTTTGCAACTGCCTGGACTTGAAGACCTCCAGCCACAAAGAGTTTACTTAACATATGGGGTTCATTCCATTGCTACTTATGTTCTAAACATGAAAACATTATTTTAATGTTTAGGCAAAACACATGCATGCTTATATTAAAAAAAATTCCTATTCCACCCAGTAGGAAATGAAATCTTGAATACTTTAAATTATAATAAAATTTTGTTAAAAAAATGAAACACATAGAAAAATATCCTGATTTCTTCATGTTGATTGCTTTCCTTACATTCAATATCTATCTTAATTCTTTGAGGTGTTATTTAAAATTTATCTGATTACAGAAAGTAAAATATGAATACAATGCATGTTATTATTATATATTTATTGACATTTGTGTAATTTACTCCCACTTGAATCTTAGTCTTTACGTCTGATTTTTTAAGGATTAAGCTTATATGGGTAAAGACTAAAGTTACATTTTCACCATGATAGACAATATGAAAATTAAATATATTGGGGCAGAGGACAGCAAAATTTTTCTGTAAAGGACCAGACAGTAAACATTTTCAGCTTTGTAAGCCATATCGTCTCTATTGCAACTATTCAACTCTGCTGTTGCAGGGTAGAAGCAGCCACAGACAACACAGAAACAAATGGGTGTAACTGGGTGGCTGTTCCAATAAAACTTTATTTATAAAAAACAAGCAAGATCTGGATTTCCTCTGATGGAGCCATAGTTTGCTGGCCCCTGTATAACTAGAGGATTACTCATGCCACTACCCTAGTGAGCGCATAATGTAGGTTACTATCCCATCAATGAGGCTATGCTTATCAATATTTATTCAATTGTGTATATATTTCTTAAGCACACCATGTGAGCTTAGCTTTGTAATCAATCAGGCTTTATGAGAGTATAATTTAAACATTGTCTAAGAAAATACATTTAAGATTATGCAACAAACTTGAGCCAACCAGGCAACAAAATCAAGTAATGCAGCACAAAATATCTATTTGGGTATATGAAATACCAACTGTGCATACATGTGCATACACACTCACACATGTACAAATATCCTTGGTTTCCTCACTCCACAGCCCCCGGGAGATATAGATATAATATTTAAATGGTTTTCTTGAGAGTAGAAGACATGCCAGGTTATTTCATTCCTTCATTCTTAAGTTTCCTAGAAGAGATAATGGTAGTAGTTTCTAAATGGCCTACTGTCAGCAATCCTGGCTTCTACCAAAAAAGATCTCCCAACATGAATCCAAAGCATGGCTTTGGGGAGAATAAAAGTTGACTTAAAATCTGATAGTAGACACACTTTCCATGATCCTTAAAGAGTCCACCACTATGTCTTACTAGATTTCTGGTTTAGTTCATAGGTTTGACACACACAATGATTATTCCCCAGCTGTGATGAAAGATTTATTAAATTCAGATAATATAGGTGACTTGTATTTTGCAATCTTTCTGTATGATTAACATTTTGTTTTAAAAGGACTACTAGTATAAATTAAGGGAAAAATTTTTCTAGTCTATTCAAAAAAATTTAAAGACTATTTTTTAAAAATAAGTTTTAGGTTTACAACAAAATTGAGTCAAAGGTACAGAGATTTCCCATAGAGACCTTGTCCTCACAGGTGCATAGATTCCCTCATTATCGACATCATTCACCAGAATGGCACATTTTTTACCAACAGCGAACCTACATTGACATATCACAATCACCCACACTCCATAGTTTACATTAGGGTTCACTCCTGGTGGTGTACATTCAGTGGGTTTGGAAAAATGTATAACAGCATATGTCCATCATTAAAATATCATACAGGGTATTTTCACTGTCCTAAAAATCCTTTGTGTTCTGACTATTCATCTCCCTCCCCTTCCCCCTGATCTTTTTACTGTCTCCATAGTTTTACCTTTTCCAGAATATCATATAGTTGGAATAATACAGTATGGAGTCTTTTTAGGTTGGCTTCTTTCACTTAGTAATATGCATTTAAAGTTTCTCCATGTCTTTTCATGGCTTGATAGTTCATTTCTTTTTAACGCTGGATAATATTCCACTGTCTGGATGTACCACAGTTTATTTATCCGTTCACCTACCGAAGGATATTTTGGTTGCTTCCAAGTTTTGGCAATTATGAAAAAAGCTGCTATAAACTATAATTTTGTGTGGACATAAATTTTCAGAAACTTGGGTAAATACCAAGGAGCATGGCTGCTGGATGGTATGGTAAGAATATGTTTAGTTTTGTAAGAAACTGCCAAACTGTCTTTTAAAGTGACTGTATCATTTTGTATTCCCACTAGCAATAAATGAGTGTTCCTGTTGCTCTAAACTGTCGTCAGCATTTGGTGTTGTCAGTCTTCTGGATTTTGGCCATTTTAATAGGTGTATAGTGGTATCTGATTGTTGTTTTAATTTGCATTTCCCTGATCACATATGATGCAGAACATATATTTATATGCTTGTATGCCATCTATATGTCTTCTTTGGTGAGATGTCTAGCCTAATTCTTTAATTTTGAAGTTTGCAAAGGGAAGCCACTGTTTCTCTGCCCAGGTTTTTCAATGCATTAGCCAGCTTGACTATTTAAAACACATATGCCATCTTTTCATGTAATACATTCAAACACGGTTATTGATTAATGGATTTTATTGAAAAATTTAATGATTATAGAGAATTTTAGAGTGGGAAGGGTCCTGGATAGTTGTCCTGCAAATCAGACTTTTGGCTATAAGCGATAAATATGCTCATATACATCTTTTCATAATATTCCACTATAATAATGTAAGAACAAAAAAATATATATTGCTTTATGTAACTTAACAATTCATGGGTAAATATAACTTCAGGAGTGGCTGGTTTTAGGGACCTAAAAATGTCTTCAGGATCCAGCTTTTATTATGTCTTAGTTGTATTTTCCTCTTTGTTGGCTTAATTTCAATATCCAAGTGATGGGAGATGGCTACCCAAGGCCTATCAAGTTTAGTAGAAAAGGCTTCACATTTCACTTTCAAGAGTCTTAGAAAAAGTTCCCATAATCTATCTTGTTGACTATGAGGGCCGCATGCTCATCCTTGAACAAATCACTGGTGGTATATTCCGGTCATGCTCAGATTGCCTGGGCCAAAGTTTTATGTCCACCCCAAGAGTCAGAGGTGGAGCCCCATGTACAGTAGAAACATAAAAATAGGAAGTGGGAGTTTTTCTGAAGGAAAATTTAAAAATACTAGGAGAAAGAGTATTGTATTCTGAATGGCCAGTTCCAGCAATGTCACAACATAGCTCAGTATTCTCACTGTACAGATGAGATAACTGATAAAGAGATTGGTTAAATCATTATTTAGGGGAAAAGTTGGATATGGCAGAAGTGATGTTAGCACCAAAATCTCCTGATTGTTAGTAATTTCCCTATACATCAGCAGCTACAGATTTTGTTTACTTTCTATTTAAAGGAAACATCTGCCTAGGGCATTTAATTTCATTTGAAGAAACACCTAAAATGTGGCTATGCAGAGTTTAACCAACTCTCCCCATGTAGCTAATATATTGATTTTCCTCTTCCATAGCATTTCTGAGTGAAGCAGATATACAGAAAGTTATAAATATATTAAGATATAGTATTTTAAAGATATCAGAGACCTCAAGCCCTTGAGTCTATCAATATGTTATACTGTAAATTAATGTATTGTAAGCAAGATGGTAAGCTATAATTCCCAAAAATATGGAATGTAGTATGTGGACTTCAATTACTTGGTTTCTTTCTTTAGCATTTAATTGAGCCAAATATGTGATTTCCGAGAGTATGTAACAGGATTAAGCCATGTCAGTTGTCCTGGTTAGCAAAGAAGGTCAGGGGATGGAGGAAGAATTGACATGTAATAAACAATATATGATAGGTCGTACGTGCAGTACTCTCTTCATGTTTCTCTCTGTCTGTATAAATATATATTATTAGTATATGATAATAATTCTCGCCACATAGGTTTGTTTTGTGGGTAAAATGAGACAAACAAGTGATGGAAATTTATTAACATTATTATAATTAATTATTTATTTAGAAGATGATGCAAATAAGGTACATACAATTACACAAGATCAATCAATAGTACATAACAGAGCTCTTATTCAACCTGTAATTTTGCTCAAATGCCCATACTCTCTCCAATAAGTCATGCTATCTCCCACCAAGACCTGAGCTCCTAAAATGTCTATTAGATGGTTTTACTTTCAGGTAGGTAGGGGTAAGTACAATAACAATAATACACTGTAGTGTTAAATATTAAATTTTATAGAGTAATTAAAAATATATGTAGTGAAAATAAAACAATACCCCTTCCTTGTTTGCTAATTGGCAAATAGTGTAAACTAAAATAAATAGATAGATCAATTTCTTGGTGAGTATGCCTTCTTGTTTCCAGAACAGAAAAGTAAATAGGTTTACCAGGCATGATGTTTCCTTAGCAACAGCAACCACAGGAAAATTATAGCACACATTCCCTCTAATCATTTATCTACCTATGAAATGATCCATCCTACGTGCTTCAAACAGAGAAATCATTATTCAGCACATCTCTACTCATTTAACTTCTCCTCAAAATCCTCACGTGGCTCCCCAGCACTTCCAAAATAAAAATCAAAACAAGTTTTCTTTTCTCTAAAACTCCTCAACAACTCTCCTCTCAGCCATGTTTTATTTTTAAAGATAGGTTGTTTCAGGTACAATTTACATAAAGTAAAATTTATTCTTTTTGGTATATAGTTCTATGAGTTTGACAAATGTATATAGTTATGTAATGACCAATACATTCAAGATATTTCCATCAACTGAAAATGTACCCTGTGCCTCTTGTAGCCAATCACTTCCCAGTCCTAGCCACTGGTAACTACTGGTGTGATTTTTGTTCCTTTAATTTTGACTGTCCCAGGAACACATGTAAATGGAATCATTTGGATGTAGCCTTTTGAGTAGTTTTTTTCACTCAGTGCATTTGAGATTTATTCACGTTTTGCTTGCTCAGTAGTTTGAGGTTTTTAACTTTCATTGCTGAGTAATACTCCTTTGTATTAATGGACCATAGTTTGTTTACCCATTCACTCATTAAAAGCTATTTGTTGTTTACAGATTTTGACAGTTATGAATAAAACTAATATAAAAAAACTAGTGCACAGAGTTTTTTGTAAATATAAGTTTTCATTTCCCTTGAGAAAATACCTAGGTGTGTTATTTCTCAGATGTATAGGAGATGTATGTTTACCTTGATAAGAAATTGCCAAACTATTTTCCAATGTGTTTTGCCATTTTACATTTCCATCAACAGTGTATGAGATTTCCACTTGCTCCACATCTTCAATGAAATTTTCTATTGTAAAACTCTTTTTTTTTTGCCATTCTAAGAGGTATGTAATGGTATTTCATAGATCTCACTTGTAGTTTGCATTGAAGATCTTTTCACATGTCTCTCTTTCTCCAAATATATATGGTTTTTTTGGTGTAGTGTCTGTTCCAATGTTCTGTCCATTTTTAACTAGGTTACTTTTGTTTTTATTACTGAGGTTTAAGAGTTCTTTACATATACCTGATAGAAGTCTTTTATCAGTTATGAATTTTTAAATATTTTTTCTTCTATGGCTTGTCATCTTCTTCTTAACAGTGCCTTTTAAAGAATGAAAGTTTTAGATTTTAATAAAAACAAATTTATCAATATTTTTCTTTTATGAATTATACTCTTGGTGTAATATTTAAGAATTATTTGCCAAACTCATGGTCACAAAGATTTTTCTCTATATTTTCTTCTAGAAGTTATATAATTTTTGGTTTTGCATTTAGGGATACAATCCATTTGACTTAATTTTTCTATATGATGTGGGGTATAGGGCAAGTTTATTTCTTTTTCTTTTTTCTTTCTTTCTTTCTTTTTTCTCTCCTTTTTTTTTGCCATTTGGATGAACAATCGTTTCAGCACAATTTGTTGGTGACTGTCCTTTCTCCACTGATTTTTCTTTGTATGTTTGTCAAACTGATCATAAAAGGATGGTCTATTCTTTGGATCTTTATTCAGTATCACTAATACCTGTGTCTGCACTTTTGTTAAAACCATACGGTCTTGATTACCACTGCTGTTTAGTAAATCTTGAAATCGTTCAGTGTGAGTCCTCCAATTTGGTTCTTCTTTTTAAAAATTGTTTTTTCTATTCTAATTAAATGTTTATGCATCTAACCACATAGCTTTAAAGTATTTGATGCAAAAACAGATAGAACTAAAAGGAGAAATATATAAATACACAACTATTCTTGGTAACTGCAGCACTCTCTTCCAATACTTGATAGAATGAACAGACAAAAAAATCAGCAAAGATATAGAAGACTTTACACTATCAATCAATTTGACCTAATTGACGTTTATAGAACACTCTACCCAACAATACATATGCTTTTCAATTGCACATGGAATTTTCAGCAAATGGACCACTTTCTGGGGCAAGAAGGCTGGTTCAACTTTCTAAAATCAGTCAATGTAATTTGTAATATTAGCAGACTAAATAAGAAAAAAATAACACACAGTCATATCAATAAATGAAGAAAATGCATTTGACAAAATCAACATCCATTCATGATTTAAAAAAATACTTTCAGCAAACTAGGAATATAAAGTGATATTCTCAATCTGAAAAAAATCTAAATTTTTAAAAACTACAGCTAACATCACACTTAGTGGGGAAATACTGAATGCTTTCGCCCTATTAGTGGGAACAGTTAATTATGCAAACTCTCACTACTCCTATTCAACATCATACTGCTTTCAGTCCTAGCAAGTGCAATAAGGCAAGAAAAATATCTATGGCACATAACTTGAAAAGGAAGAAATAAAAATATCCCTAGTAGTAGACAAGATCATTGTCTATGTAGAAAATCTCAAGGAATCTACAAAAAAAAACTCTTACAGCTAATAAGTGACTTTAGTAAGTTTGAAGGATACAAGATTGACATAGAAAATCAATTATTTTTCTATACATTAACAATGAAACATTGAAAATCAAAATTTTAAGAAATACCATTTATAATAGTCCCTGAAATATGAAATATTTAAGTGTAAATATAACAAATTTCATGTAAGATCTGTATGATAAAAAACACAAAATGCTGATGAAGGAAATCAAAGACAATCTAAATGAATGAAGAGACATACCATGCTCATGGATTAGAAGACTCAAATATAGTTAAGATGCAATTTTCTTCAAATTTATTTTTAGATTTAATGTAATTGCAATTAAATTCCTCGCAGGAGTCTTAGTAGATAAAGACAATATGAAAAAGGTAACACTGTTAGGAACAGAATACAGATTGGTTGCTGCCTCTGGTAGGTTTGGGGGGAGTGTCTGACTGCAAAGGGCAGCATCTGTGAATCCCCTGGGATGCTGGAATTGTTTTTTATTCTGTTGGCGGTAGTGGTTACGAGAATCTATGTATGTGTTAAAATTCATAGGTCTGGATCCCATCAAAAGGAATTTTACTTTATGTAAGTTAAAATGTAATAATAAATGATAAAAATCAACTTTTGACAGTAAGACTATTTAACAAAAAATAATTAATCTCTAAAGCCAAATGTTAATACAGTTTAACATTATGATCCTGAGATCCTTAATAATTCCGTTCTCTTCAATACAAGTAAGTTTCTCAAAGAGCATGCAATGATATAATCTACCTTTTAAAAGTGAAAAGTGACTCTACTTTTTCGTAGTTCTCTTCGGAGAAAAAACTTTGTCCAACTCAGAGCAAAGGTCACTGAAGTGAATGAATGTCACTCACATCAAAATTTTCTGCTTTAAATAAATGTCTATGACTTTTTATTATGCACGCAAGGAAAAGTGTGTCTTAAAGATTATTTAAGATTAGATTGATTTTAATAGATGTCATCATTCAATTTACCTGCGATTCATCTCCTGAAAATATCTAACGTATGTGACTTTACATGTAAGAAAATAAAGCAAATATCAGAAACTTTATAAATTGTGCCAGACTTCTTCCTCAAATAATAGACAGCATTATTAGCCATTCAAATAATAACATACACAAAAGAAAGACCTTTAGCTGAGTAATTTTTATGCATAGCTTCATTTATTCAATTTTGCACAAATTATTATTGACTACTAGTAAGTTGTCATTGTAGATATTCATACCTTTCTTTTACTTAAATTCTGGCCCAGTTCCTGGGTGATTTTGCTTTCTCCAGAGGCTTTAGATATCTAATTACCTAAGCATCTTTAACATATATAAAATGAGGTTAGTAAAACATCTATTGTTTCTGGTAAATGAAGAGGAAGTACTTTTTTTCAGGTTTGTTGCTCTCTGTGGATTCTTTGTTAATATTATAATCTTCTTTGATTTAAGAAAAAAATAATCTGGATGACTGAGTGGTGAATTCTGCCATGAAGGAAAACTAAGGCACTAAGTCTGTTTTCTGCATATTTATTATCCCAGATTTTATGCCTTTGTTAAATTCTATGATTAGTCAGACTAAGTATACTAAAAAGCTGTGGTCTATTTTCTTTGTTGCTAAAATAAAGTGTTATAAATATCTTTATGAGGTTTTTGGATTTAGGATTTAATAATTATTCTCAGGGAGTAGTAAGTGAGTAAATAGAGGTATAATGTAAGATAATATCATATTTCTGTGAAAATCTAACATCTGAGAGCTAGTGGTTCTTTCCTCTCCCTCTGTGAATCCTCCTCAATACCCACACACCATGAATGTAGCCTGTAAGAATCCATATTTATCTATTCTGACAATTAGAATGATTCAGAATCCAGAATATAAAATACTGACTTTGTCCTGTCAAGTAAAGTAAGGAAAGATAAATAAGATATACTTTCACACTTTATTAAATACTCTGTTTTAATTTCTAATTGTAATTGTTTGTTTTCAATATTAGAGATATATGTATAAAGTTATGCCTGATTAACTCAAGGCAGAGTCTCTGTGGCACAACTTCTTACTAATAAGTGGTAACTTTAGAATTTGCATTAAATACTTCTATCCAACAATTCAACAAATATTTTTTGAATATCCACTCTGGACCATTATGCTACCATATGGGAACATAAAGATGAATAGGAAAATTCCTATCCTGAATGAGTTTATCATTTCAAAGCTGAGCTGCATCTATTATGATAATTAATATAATGTAAAGCAGACAATGTTCTACATGCACTAAGTGAGATTAAAGCATTGAGAACGTTTAAAGGAAAAGAACATTGATTCTAACTGGGGTGATTAATAAAGATTTCAGGGAGGAGGTGACATCGGAGATGGTCCACTGAGGATGAGTTAGACTTCGGTGGATGTGAATGCAAAGTGAAGGATTTGGGACTAGTCAGTACTTTTGTTTAACTGAAGCATGGAGGGCAACTGTGGGAAGAGGAGGTGAGAAGATAAAGTCAATTGTGGAGCCTAGACCTTAAATATCAAGTAGGGTTTTGTGCTCCCTTAAGACAATCAATTCAACAATAGATTCTAGAAAGAATTTGGATAAGATATTTTCAGGAAAAAAAAATGCAAACATACAGACACAAATATACATACATACTCATCTACATATATATACATAAAATACACATACATATGCATATATGTGTAAAGTGTTATTAGTTTAAATGAGAGGAAACTATTTGGACTGTAGTTGGTAAGGTTAAAGAAATCTGTTCTTTGAATCATCATTTGTAATATAAATATAAAACTATATTTATGGAAAGTGTAGCCACCAAAGTAACACTTGGAACATTCATGTAAATACATTCATATAAATATTCATGTGGAATAATTACATAATGTCAGAGTTCTATGCTATTATAGTATAAAATAACTACATTTGTTAGTATGTAGTATACTAATAGGCTGAAAATATGGCTAGTACTGGTGCCTACAGTTTTGAGAAACTGGCTAAGGTACTGGAAAGAGAATTTATGCAAATTAGACTAAGGTGAAAAATGTTACTACCTACTGTTTTTATATCAAATGTAATGATTTTTTTTAAGAACAAATATTATTATTAGTTATTTAATGCCTTTACACTTTCCACACACTGTAGGTGGAACTAATTGATTTTATGTTAACATCTAGCCCAATCAGGAGAGATATTTCTCTAAACTTCAGTTTGGTGGAACTTAAACTTTTCCTAGAACCATTAACTAAAAGAGTAAGTCACTAGAACCTTTTCATCTTCCTCCATAAATTGCTAAATGTATACTTCTAACAGCCTATTGATAATGGATTTGGTCTATAGATTACACACTCAGTGAATGACTATAATATTTTCCTAATAATATTTTGTGGTTGATACACTTCTAATAATTTTCTCTGTTTAAAATAATCATATCATTTTTCATATATTATACTTTTAAAATGTTTTGCATTTTTCCAGATTATATTCTATCGCAAATTGAACATTACGTTTATTTTGTATCTTTAGACAAATCTGTTAAAGTGAAAGGGATGAGGTTAAGGAATATTCTAAAAATCAATATACTTTTATTTGTGATGACGATTTTGATCCATTTCTAGAGACAGGAATAGACTAAATGATTTGCAAGCATTTACTATCCAGCTAAATGATTCAGTATTCATTTTTACAAAATAACTCAATTCAAATGGATAAATATTATCAAGAACATGCATGAGTATACGTATAATATATGATCTCATATGCTCAAAGATTTCTACCTAATAGATCATTATAAACATTATGAAATATAAGTACCACTTATTCATTTAAAAACCATTTCTTGAGAACATACTATGTATGAGACATGGTGCTGTAACCCTTGTTCTAAAGACTTGTGGGAAAATTACTACAAGGAAAGAATGAGTCTGCTTCAAGAAGGATGTAGAAATCTATGAAGGGAATGGACATTTGAGCTGGTGTTTTAAGATTAGGTAGAAGAAGCTTTTCTAGGTAGGAATAGGGGCAAAATATGACAGAGTGAGAAAAGAAAATAAATAAAAATAGCCAGGAGCCATAAATGCATATCCTATTGGTTGTGGGTTGAATTGCCTCAAATATGTTGATATCCTAACTCCGGGTACTTGTGAATATGACCTTATTTGGTAATAGAATCTTTGCAGATGTAATTAAGATGTAAGTTAAGATGGGGTCATACTGGAGTAAGGTGGGCCCTCAAACCAATATGACTCGTGTCCTTATAAGAAAAGAAAAGAAACAGAGACAGACACACGCGCAGAGAACACCATGTGAAGACAGACACACAGAGCGAAGAGAGTCATGTCATGATGTAGGCAGAGATTGCAGTGATGCAGCTGCAAGCCAAAGAACATCAAAGATTGTCAGCAGCACCAGAAGCTAGGACAGAGGCGTGGAACAGATTATCACTCATTGCTCCCAAGAAGGAACCAACCCTGCTGACATGTGGATTTCAAACTTTTAGCCTCCAAACTTTGAGAGAATAAATTTCTGTTGTTTTAAGTGGCTCAGGTTGTGGCAATTTGCTATGGCAGCCCCAAGAAACAAATATGCTATGCTTAAGAAATGATGTTTTAGAGTCCTCAAAGGATTGAACACCTAGTTATGAAAACACATGGAGAGAACTAATGAGGAGGAAAGACAAAGTCAAATTAAAATGGTCATTGCGTATGTGAGTAAACTAAGGAGCAAAGCTCTTAGCACACAGTAATACAGAGGGATTTTTTTTTATTCAAGGCAGTTGTAGTCTTGTATTTGTTTATTAGAGAGAGCACAAATTTCAGGGAAGAAGAAAATTTTGAAGTGTGAAGCTATGTGGGTTAGAGAGATTTCAGTTTTGCAGTTGAGAGATAACGATGGCTTATACTATATATTGTTAAACATGTGATGCCCTCTATAGATGAACATGCTATTTTGGACCCAGCCTAGAAGAATGGTCTTTGATATCTCTTTTCCATTACTGGTGAAGGGTTTCAATGATCTATCAGATTTTCCTTCCCTACTCCTCTGGCAGTTAAGGCTCTCATTAAAAAGATGGCCAGAGTGGGAAATATCTTGATAATGGCATGGACGATGTCTTTGAAGAATGGGCTCTTAAGAATGAGGGAATTTAAAATCACAGTACAGAATCTTAAGGCAAATGACAAAACTTGCGTTGATTGAAAACCAGGTCTTTGGCCTCACCAGTACCAGCTGGGAAATGTAGCCTTAAATTGTAATTAATTCCTGAGCTGAATCAGCTATATATATGCATTTCATAACCCAAAGGATTATTTTTTGGAGCAAGCTGAATCTTTTCAGTAACAGGTGAATTTGAATGATTATTAATTAATATTAGAAAGTTAACCAAAGTAACATTATCTGATTAGACAAAATTGGAGACGCATATACAGATTAGTAAATACTTTGCACTGTTTTTCTGCAACGGCATATTTTACAATATATAATAATATTAGGAACAATTACTGACATTTTTTCTGCTATAAATGCTTAGATTGGACTCAAAATTACATTCTTAAAGACCCGTATGTTTTGGTGTCAATATGATAATTTAATATGCATCATATTTTTATGCCTCTGGACCAGTATAAAAGTATAAAATATCTGTTTCTTTTACCATCTACCTTCCCTTTTGCATTCTGTCTTGCCTTATGATATAAGGATCAATCTTATTGTCGATTAAATGGTCTTCCTTGTACTCACAATGAGAGCAGCTGCATCAGGCAAACCTTTCCCCTTACTGAAAACTTCAAAAGCATCTTTTGGTCTTATTACTCAATTTTTGAGATTCCTAATTAATACCTGGGAATAAGCAGATATTATTTAGAAGGCAATTCAGCTCTGTGGACTTACACAGATGTCACAAAAATCATCTTCAAAGGACAATTTCAGGAACAATGAAGGCACCATTGACTAGAGTAGCTGGGAGAAGCACAAGTAAAAGCCACTGTTACTTTGACAGTATTTGAGTTAAATAGAAGTTTCAGGGAAAGCCTGCACATCACTGTTAACTTCATCAGTATTCACACTAAGATTTTCTTGGAGAACTGCAATGTTTGCTTTGGTTTTATTGAAATGATGAACATGAATATGTCAGCTGCCTGCCTCGGTGAACAAAATGCTATGGAATTTCAATGTAAGAAGCACATGTGGGTTAAGGGGAAACAGAATCCCTTTGTATGCCTTATGTTTTCAACAAGGATCTAGGGAACAGTTAGTATGATTATTACTAGTGTTTTCTTTTGTTTAGGCAGAATCAAAAATTCTAATGAAGAAGCAGAATATTCAAAGGAATATTCTAAGAGGAATTAACAGAACGTTTAGTGCAAAATGTAAAAATATGAGCAGATAATAACCTATGTTTTCCATATAGATAGATACATACACACAGAGAATAAAGATAGAGGGAAAGATTGATTCTAGGTCTACAGCATATCTTCATTTAATTTAACATAAAAGAAAATCATCAATCAAGGATGCAGAAATTTTATTTCAGAATCAAATATTTTTAGAATTGACTGTAATAAAAGTGTTTTGCCATAGGGCTGTCTGTGGTATATTAACATGAAGAAAAATCATTTTCCTGTTTACTAATAAGTCAGTTTGCTTGCTTTCGGTGATCATGATAAGTTATCCAGGAAAAGGGAAAGAAGAAATCAAGGAAGAGGAAAATAGGTCATTTGCACATGTGTGTTCACAATTAATAAGGTTTTGTGGCGATGGTGGTGGTTGTTTTCTTTTACGCAGGTTTAATATAATGAAATTTGTACGACCTTTAGGCAGAATTGAGACATGTAGCAGAAAAATGTAACATAAAGTCTTGAAAGTTTGTCAAGGCAAGAATTTTTAAACATGTTTACTTTTTAAAATATTTTTGTCGCCATATAATTTACATTCAATAAAATGCGCAAATCCTACGTGTTCATTTTGATGAGTTATGACCAAGACCCTAAGCAAGATATCGAACATTTTCGTAACCCTAGAGAGTTCATTCATATGCCTTTCTATTCAATTTCCACCCTCAAAGCAGCAACCGCTTTCTGATTTCTGCTCAACCAGTTTGTTTTGCTTGTTCTTGGATTTTTAGAGACGGAAACACAATGTGTAGTCTTTTGTGTCGGGCTTCCTTCACTTAACACAGTGTTTTTAAGATCCATAGATGTTGTTGCATATATCATTCGTTTATTTTTATTGCTGAACAGTATCCCATTGTAGGAATATATCAAAATGTATTTATCCATTCTCTGGTTGATAATTATTTTGAGTTACTTCCAGTTTTTGTCTGCTATAATTTAGGTTGCTATAAGCATTCTTATGTAAGCCTGTTTGTGGACATATGTTTTATTTTTATTTGGGTACATAACCTGAACTGGAATTCCTAGGTCATAAGGTTTAACTGTATATATTGAACTATGTTTAACTGTATATATTGAACTATGTTTAACTGTATAAGAAATTGCCAACCTGTTTTTCAATGGGGTTGTGCCATTTTATGTTTCCACCAGTAATTTCTGGGAATTCAAGTTGCTTTGTGTGGTTGGCAAGATAAGAGCTCACCAAAGATGTTCTAATCCCCAAACCTGGTAACATGTTACCTTACACGGCAAGAGGGACTTTGCAGATGTGGTTAATTTGAGGATCTTGAGATAGGAATGATATCCTGGATTATCTGGTGGATCAAGGGTGATCACAGGGTTCTTATAAGAATGAGGCTGGAAAATCAGAGTCAGAGAAGGAAATAGGATGATGGAGGCAGAGACAGAGGGGAGGGAGATGGAGAAAGAAGAGATGCTACACTGCTAGCTTTGAAAATGAGAAAGACGCCATGAACCAAGGAATGCAGGTGGCATCTAGAAGCTGGAAAAGGCAAGGAAATGTATTCTCCCCTAGAGCCTCCAGAAGGAATACAACCCTTCCAACACCTTGATTTTAGGACTTTTGACCTCCGGAACTATAAGATAAAAATGTTGTCTTGTTTTAAGCCACTAAGTATGTGGTAATTTGTTATAGCAGCAATAGGAAACTTATACAATCTTCATCCTGGCCAACTTCTGTGGTTGCCAATCTTTTTAATTTTTGCGTTCTAGTGAGTGTGAAATGGTTTAGCAATGGTCATTTTAATTTGCATTTCCTCTATGACTAATAACAGTGAACACATTTTTGTAAGTTTTTTGGCCATTTGTGTATCTTTCTCTGTGAAGTATTTTTTTCAAGTCTTTTGCCCATCATCCTGTTGAATTGTTTTTCCTTTTGTCATTGATTAGTAAGAGTTTTTACGTATGTTTGGTGCAAGTTCTTTGTCAGATGTATGTGTTATAGATATTTATCCAATCATCCATGGCTTACATATTCATTTTCTTAATACTGTCTCTTGATGAGCTATAATTTTTTAGTAAACTCTAAATATACATTGTTTTCTATTATGGTTAGCATTTTCATGTCCTATGAAATTGTTGCCTACCTCAATGTCACTAAGCTGTTCTCTTGTGTTTTCTTCTAGAAGGTTTATGGTTCAAATTTTTGCATTTAGATCTATGATTTGTCCCAAATTCATTTTTGTCTATAGTGAGAGTGTCTAGAGCGAGGCAGGAGTCGAGGTTCATTTTTTTCCCAATACTGTTATCCAGTCGTTTCAAAACCACTTATTAAATACTTTCCTTTACTCGTTGAATTTACTTGACATCAAAAAAACATTAACTCTTGATGAAAGTACTTGGTCTAAAAGTAGGCAGACACAGAAACAATGATTATATTTTATAGCAATATAAATAATGCAAAGTTCACACGAGGACTTAGGAGAGGCTAACTAATGCTGGTCATATCTGGGTACATATAACAGCTCTATTATAACTGTTTATAAAATGGAAATTTTTAGACTTCAACACATAGATTAGGACAGAGAAGCATATGGAAGAATAAACTTTATCTTTTTGACCAGTTGGTGCTTTTTTCTAGGTGATCTTTATAAAGAGTTAAAGACGCAAACATGAAAACTTAATGAGAAATTATTTGTGAAGGTGGTGGACATCTTAGTTTTTGAGCTACTTTTAGATTATAGAATGAGACCTTGAAATTGATTCCTTATCAAAAGTCACAAATTTTCAGCATTACCTAGAATCATCCTCATTTAGTATGTCTGGAGTGTTTCAGCAAATGTGGAGGCGCTCACATGGGCAAGATTCAATCCATTGAGCTGTCATGCTGCACGTTCTTGGAGTACAACTTTAATAGACAGTTCCCCACCTGTGCAATTCCTGTTTTCACCTCTCCAGGTTCATATTTCACAAACTGCTTTAATTATAGTATTTATTGTTGACCTCAGGTAGAAGTTTGAAAGGGTGGAACAAACATACGCATTTTGTCTCCGTGGACTGCACATCACTGAGCTATTATTACTGGGGAATTCCAATTCAGCAGAAAGTGCATCAACAGGCTTTTGCCCTAACACTAATCAGCTGCCTGAGCTGTACATATTTTAGTTCCCTGGCTGTCTCTATTGCTCTTTGCAGAAAACTGTAATTTTTGTGGATTTTTCTAATGATCCTCTCCAACTTTCTTGTAGCTAGTTAATAATTCTTCATCACCTCTAGTACATCATTCTGCTTTTTTGTGTTAAAGTTTAGCTGGTTTCATCTATCAGGTGGAGAAACGAATAAAATAAAGTGATATCTATACAACTCAGATAGTTCAGTGATCTGCTGACAGATGTTAGTCATCACTTTTTAAATACATCTTGCTAACTCATGCAAAGCCCTAATTATTGCAAATAAAACTTTTTGCCTGAGTTACCTGGATAGTTGTTTCAATAATCCCCTGTTATTTTATGTGTGGAGATACAGGCCAAAACAAATGACATTACCTGAATCAACGAGCACATATATGAAACTATAACAAAGCTGTCAAATGATGTGTGATCTTTATTTTTTGACTGAAAGGGACTTAGTTTGCTGCCCAGAGAAACCACTAGGGAGGGAGGAAAGGCAAGAAAATAAACTTATTTGGGGTCAAAGGTCTCAAGGAAAAACTTACTTTCTGTAAAAGGCAGACAACGTCAGTGCTCATAGAATTTCCAGGGGCTAAAGTCAGCAGCGGTTGCCTCCTAGCTTCAAAAGCCTCATTCATCATAGACCTTGCCAAAATATCTGTGACTCAAATGTGTCCCATTCAAGCAGGAAGGAAGACAAAAGCCAACAAAATAAATACATGTGTCCCAAACTTTAAAATAATACTTGACTAGAATTATTCTTCAACAATTATTTTTATTTTTATTATATGAAACATAACAACAAACTCTGTCTTCATAGTCTTTCTTTTCTAGGCATGTTTCATACTAATTATACCACTTCAGTGAAATTAATTATATATCCGCAAGCTGCATTCCTTCATATTTTATCTATATAGAATGAAGTAGATATTAAAATAATTACTGGAGTGATATAAGTGAAAAATAAACCCCACAAGCACGGTTAAAGTGATTAAATCATGGAGATAGGTCCTATGTGTTTCAGACAAACTTAAGCTTGAGTTTTCATTCTATAATTTACTGGATGACCTTTAAACAATTACCTAACTCTTTACTGCTTTGATTCTAATGATCCAAGAAATTATTGGGTGAAAGTGTTTAGAACAGCACAGAAGACATTATCATTAGCCAATAAAAATTGTACCTATTTTATTATTAATATTAATGACAAAAAGAAGACTTGTACAACTCCATACTATGCTTGAATATACAACATATTGCATTGAATCCACTATGAAGCTTCATTAGATGCTTATGATATTCAGATATGCGAGCTGTAAGCTGTGAAATATATATTTTTGAGACATAGGTTTACATGGAGCCAAGCTGTGTTTTGATAGCACACTGTCTTGTTATATAATCAGTCCTATACTTGGTATCATTCAGTTTTATCTTTATTTCAGAATCATGGATATGAGGAATTAGAAGGGCCGGCTAGCTCTTCTACACTTTCCCTGCCAAATGTTATCTTGCCTATTTTTTAATACTTCTAACTTAAAAACAGAAATACCAACTAACAAATAGACAAATGTTCTAGGAAGTCCATGACACCTCTGTATAGTGCCCACATTTTCACGTAGAACTGAAAGCTCCTCATGGAGCCTTCCATCATTAGGCCTAGTTACATTATTGGGTGCTATATACAATCCTGACATATATTCCGGAGTCATCTGTGTGCTATAGCAATCACTAACATGTCATAGTTCAGAATCCTCTCTCATCATATTGCTTATTACCATGAAAGAGTTTCCATTTTGTCTTTACCCCTTTAAAATCGTCATGCTTAAAATTGATGTGAATAGTCTAGGTGCTTGTGATTCTATCATTTCTATATATAATATTCCATTTTTCAAGAGACTTGAATTCCAAGAATTAGTTTCCTTAGCATGCAACACTACCAAAAAACAAAACAAAACAAAACAAAATAAAACCTGAATGGCCTGACTCCTAAGTGATTACTCCAGCTAAACTAAATCCAAGTAGATACCATCCCATTGGTAACAACCTGAGATTTAATCCTCAACCCAAAATATGTAAAAATGTCTATCGCTTTATATGTGTAATGTGCATCCTTGAGTGCAGTCCATTTTTATTGTTTCCAAAGAGAATCCTCAGGATTTTCTTAGATTCAAAATCTATCAATGTCCTTAAACTACTGAGGTATGATTAATTTCAAAATAAATTTGAGAATTAATCCGGATGACAATGACAAAATATTAACATATGTGTGAATTAGTGTCATAATTTAGTTCTTTTCAATAGACAAAGCAGTTTTTTCTATAGGGAACGTGATAAAAATAATGGTAAATCTATAAAAGTGTATACTTGGGTCTTGTGCTTCTTTTCTGAGAGTATATAATTATTATTTGACTTATTTTCTGTGTAAGCCACAGATCATCTTTTTATTGAAAAATTATCTCTAGTGCATAATAGAAAAATTGGGAGCTTTAGTGCTAGTATTAACTAATTCTGAGGCAATAGCAATGTTCAATCCTCCTTTGCTTTATTAAAATAATGCTGTATTTTGCTGTGTTCAACTACTGAAAAAAACAAATAGGGACTTTTGTTCTTTGAATTGATGAACATCTTGAGAACAGAATTAATGCTGCTGCCACCGGCCTTTTGATGCAGTATTGTTTAAAGAAACACTTTTGGCTAACAAAATAAGAAAGGTTTTTTTTCCCATTCTCTGTATATGTTATGCCTTTATTCCCAGAAGACAAGCTAACGGCACACGAAAGGGCTTTAAATTTTTCACTCAGAACAATCACGTTGAGATCAAAGAAAGAATAAGCCCTCTTGGAAACCTGTGGTATGTTGGATCACATGGTCTAAGAAAAACACGCCTGTTAACTTCATTCTCAACAAGAAGAGCTTTCGTGGCCTTGGCATTTATCACGCTTTGTCAGTGAGGAAAGTAGAGAATTACAGTTAGGAACAAACACATTTCCAAATTTTCAAAAGTAAAAGAAAGGCAGAGTTTAAGGCAAGATTGAATTAAGTATCAATAAACTGGGACTGCTTTAGCCGGTGAATTCCAATAGTAGAAGCATTTCCTTCCTCAGAACACAGGAGTGTTGCTTCAGCCATCTCGCCTACAATTCACACTGATTCTCTCTTTAGAGAAGTTAATATATTCACTATCCCAGCAAAGCTGGACCTAGCTGAAGAGTCATCCAGGTGCGTTTTGATTTCTTAAAAGAGATACCAAGATCTTAGCTGTGGTGTTGGACTTCAAATTCAGCAGTTAAGAATATGCTCCAGCTACCCCTGGAAACTCTTTACTAATCCTCATCAGTTTTTGTAAACTGCGTTATTTACATTCTTGTAAAATATTTGTTTCTTGAGTATAACACTGCATACTGATTCATAGGGTCTCAGATTTATGAGAAAGTATAAGACCTGCAAAATGCTTGAAGTACCTTTAGAAAGATCCCCTCAGATCCCACATGACTGCAAACTGAACAAAAGCTCAGGAAATCTTTTCCATTTTGAAATAGACCTTCAGTAGACTACCCGCTTTGCATTTCCGTCCTTTGGTCCAAGTCTTTCACTTGAGATTATATCAAAGTTTTCTCTGTCTTTTATATAATAGGCTTTTAATCTTTGAAAACAGGTTCTTCTTCCCTCCACCTCATTTACAAGTTACCTTTATACCATTTTAAATAACCCCAGGTTCTTAACTTTATTTGCTGCGATAAACAGCAGTTTTTTGGTTTTTATTATTTACTTCATTGAAAATCATTGACACTTCACCTAAACTCAACTACTATGTTTTAGAAAATCTGGCCTCATTTTAAGTAGCTAGTCCTCAATTGTAATAAACTTTCAGCCTCTTAAACTTTATACCATCAGTTTAGATATCATATAAAATTGCTTATTATTTATAAATATTACTATTTGTGTTTTTTCCCTAAATTGTTCAATCTTTCTTAAAATGTCACGAATTCCAACATTGGAATTTTACAAGATTTAAGAAGATTTTACAAGAAATTTATTTATTTTACAAGATTAAGATTCTTAATGTGACCACATAATAACAATTTTCCACGTATTTCATTTTTATTAGGAAATTTCCTGAAGTCGTTTTAACCAGAATTTGTGTATTTTACATTGTATTTTCTACTATACATTGTTTAAAAATTAATTCATTGTTACCAAGGCCTTTATTAGACAATAATTGAGGGAATAAAATCTTTAATTGTATTAGTAAGTTCAAACAGTAACATAGAGTTTGAAACTTACCCAAAACATAAGTTTTTTTAGAGAATTTGGTGGTTGGTTTCCAAAACAAATTAGTGTTTACTGTGGTGAACAAATCTCTAGTATCTTCCTAAAACCATTCTTCCAATACATCTCAGAATTCGACGGTCTTCATCGGTTGGTGCCACCATCCATCTTTACCACTGAAATGTGTGTCACATAAATTTGAAATTTACTTAAAAATAAAAAAAGAAAGAACTAAATCTATCCACGTGCCTCCACGTATTGAATCTGCAAATGGAACTGAATGTGGGAAAAAGCAAGAAATAAGCAACAAGAACAAGAAAGAGAAAGAAATAAGTGGGGTGTCAGTGAACTAAAGCAAGAGACTCAGATGAGTTTTTCCATTGGAGAAGAGATGAAGAATTCATTAATTTGTCTCTCGGTTTGGACCGTCCAAGGGTTCGTCACAAATGGCACATATTCTGACGTGATCTGTCAGCAATTTCCACTTTGGTTGCCATTCCAGAAGCACGTTTCTCCCTTTTGTGTGTTCTTATTTTTGTCCTTATTTCTTTGAAAATGTACCCCTGGCATTATAAGGAAATCTTGAATAGTAGCATCCCCTAGTAGAAATGGCCTCTCCTCCCTCTTCCTTGACTCTTCTTTTCTGTTTTGCTTTTAATCTTTCTTCCTGGTTAATTGATTATGATTTCTAAAATCAAGAAACTTGACCTTCCAGCTATTAGCAAACAGTGAAAAAAATTTTCTCTATTGTATATCATCATATCACCTCTGACAGCCCATGGCAACATGTTTTCACTCTAGTCAATTCTAACAGCATTTGGATTCAGAACTGAAATTCTTTGCAACTTTCATGATAATTTTCTCCAGTATAAAATGAAGTTTCGTATAGATGTGGAATCACTGTTTCTTATACACACCCATATACACACACATTGTTATATACTCACATCTTTACAATTGTACAAACAACTGCAATGAACCTTCTACTGGTTAGTTACACTTTCCTCCACAGGAATATCCTACTTGTTTATTAGTGTAATGGTCTTTATTCAAATAAAATAAAGCAATAGTCAGAATTCTGACCAACTAGTCTTTTTATCCTTGTTGAAAATATTTAGGGCCGACTCAGTGGCATAATGGTTAAGCTCACACGCTCCACTTCGGCGGCCTGGGGTCCACCATTTTGGATCCCGGGCGCGGGCTGAGGCATGGCTTGTCAACCCATGCTGTGGCAGTGTCCCAAATAAAGTAGAGGAAGATGGGCACGGATGTTAGCCCAGGGCCAATCTTCCTCAGCAAAAAGAAGAGGACTGGCAATAGATGTTAGTACAGGGCTAATACTCCTCACACAAAAACATACATATATTTAATGTTACAAATGATTTTGTATTTAATGCTCTTGTGTTTTATACATTTAAATTCTATTTCTTTTATGGTGTCACATACTGGCCTCTACCCCTGAACAAAAGGAGTGATCATCAACAATGACTGCTGTTTGTTATTTTTAGAGACATGAGCAGAGAATAGGCAGTCATGTGCCTCCCCTCCCCCACATAAAGGTGATTTTCATTCTATTCCTTGTCTCAACATCTTCTCTGGGAGTCCCCACCCTGGCAGATAGGATTCATCAATTTCTTTGGAATACATTATTACTCTGGCCTCAGCCAGAGAGAAAACATCCCACTGCAAAGAATAGCTGGGGAAGCAGTTCCGTGTAACTAATTTACGTCCTATTTCCTCCTATTTCTGATCTCCGCAACTACCAGCTACCAACTACTGAGGGCTCTCTCGTAAAGAACAACTTTCACCCCCACTATGTAGTGCTTTGCTGATTTTCTGAGCATTTTGGTTCATTCATAAACATGATCTCATTTGCCTTCCTACTACCAGGAAAGTGTCAGAGTCTTTGCCTCCTGATATTTTCCTTTCATCCTATTCTTAGCATCTTCATTTCATTTGCCCATAGGAAGCTCTCTTTACATTCATATCCCGTTACATTGCTCATTTTGCATTTTATAGTTCTGTCTCTTGTACTTGTGCATCTACATTCTATTCCTGGTAGGCAAAACCATTCTCCTAGGCTAACAGCTATCTATAACCATCTTTTCAGTGTCTATATTGTCCAAAAATAAATTCTATTTCACTAAATATGACTAATAATGGAAAGTCCACTTATCAAAAAATATTTCTGTGTCAGGTACATACACTCTCTATATCAAGAACTCTACTTTTAGAAGAGCTTATATATGGATCTCATCTTCAGGCCTTCATGTAAACCTCTTTATTTAAATTTGTCTTCACAGGCTTTGCTCTCATAAGCTGCTTGTTTGATAATAAAGGACAACACTAAGCTTTCTTGTGTTTATACATGCATACTGAAATACCTTTCTAAAATCTTTTAAAACCTGTTAATTTCATTAAACAGAACCTTTTCCTTGTATTGAACATTAGTTAACATGCATATAAGGGTCACAGTTAAATATCAAATATTTGCCATCATCTCCCCTTAGAACAGAAATTTTTTAAAAAGAAGGTAAATGAGCTTTTTTTGCACAATTCTCTAAACAGATGAAAATTTTGGTCTTGCCTCTGAGAAGCATTTAAAAAATATTTTCATTGAAATTCTTGAGTTAATAGTAGAAGCATACACATTTATGAGAAATAATATAAATCATCCTGTATAAGCTTTACCCAGTTCCCCCCAATAGTAATATTTTGTAAAACTGTAGTGTAATACCACAACCAGGATATTGACATTGATACAATTCATATATCTTATTCTGATTACCCCAGTTTGACTTGTACTCATCTGTGTGTGTGTGTGTATGTGTGTGTTTAGTCTACAAATTTTTGTCACCTGTGTGAACTAAAAAGTTTCATAATCAGAGGATCTCTCATGTTGCTCTTTTATAACTATGTGATAGCATTTTTAATATAACTATTTTTACATTTTACATTTGGAGAAGGGTCAAGAGTCCTGTTGTCAGCCCAGTTCCTGCCCAGATAATTTAAATTAATCGTCTCCTTGTTCTTCTGTGGATGGCATCACTACTTGAGTGATAGACCTCCAGGGTGCTCCTCCTTCCGCTCTTTCAGACTTGTGATCTATGTCACGTCGGTACATCATCAAAGCAAATTGCCTCTTCAATGATGTGTAAGTATAATACATCATCAAAATGGGATGCGGTGATAATGCATTACCCAGAAAAAAATGACTATCATACTTGACAGACAAGGTCAAGGAGCAAATTCAGGCAGCTCCAGCACAGTTCGCCCACAGCATTCGGGGTCTGAGAGTGAGTTTGTTTGCTTAGAATGATCCACTTGAAATGTGGACAAGGCTAAAGACGTAAGCGTGCTCTGGGTTGATTCCTTTGGTAAATTAAAAATGAGGTGGTTGAACTTCCATTAAAATGACAGCTGGATGACATGTGGATAGATTTTCTGTCCACAGGGTGTTTTGAATCATGTGTATTTGTAACTTATTCAGCAGCAAATTGTTTTCCAGAGGAAGCTCTTCAACAAGATTGCAAACTCCTTCAGGGTAGTAACTGTCTTATACTTCCTTTGTTTCTTCCACGGTGTCTAAAACATTGCTGAGCACACGGAAGACACTCAATAAATACTTGTTTGATGGAATTGAATTTGTAAGCACCAGAGATTCGTGCTTTTTCTCAACATAGCTTGACATTGGCTGCCCAAAATCTGCATGCTAGGTGGTAGGGTGACAGTGCTAGAATTCTGTTGGCTTACTATTCCATTTGCTATCTACTTTTCTCTCTTCCTTCCATCCTTCGTTCCTTCGTTCATTCATTCCTTCCTTCCTTCCTTCTTTCCTTTCTTTCCTTTTTTAACTAGGGCTTTTTGGCCAGGAGCTATTTTTATAAAGGATTTCATTCTTAGCTCATGTGGGATTAAACTTTTAAGTTTGGCTTCAGGATGTGAGAGAAGTATAACTCGTGAAGGTTGTTCTGCACTGCAAAAAGGATAGGATTTGAGGAAGGGCTGTTTTTGACATTGGTACAGCAGTGCTTCCCCCACCCCTCCCCAACTGCTGCCAAATTAGCTTCTTTAAAACATGCGGTATTTATTTCTCTAGTCCTTGGCTCACAGCAGTTTTATTTCAATGTCACCAGTAAAGGAGAGCACAGCAATATTTTGTCCAAGAGTAGGATCTGAAAATGAACCCTCTGAGGACACATCAGAAACAATATAAGTATTATGTGCTGGAAAATATAGATCATTTCCTCATGATTTTGTAGGACACATATCTGTTTCAAAAATACACATACTACAATGCAGTAAATATATAGTTCATTTTAGCCAGCTCTAAAAATAACCAAACCAAATTTCTTACAATTGGTACTGACAATGGGTGTTCAAGTGGGAATACATCATACTAGTCCTCTTGGCCAGTGTGATGAAATAGAGAAGAAGACAATAAATTTTATTTCATGTGCCAGTTCTGATTGCTTAGGGGCAGTTATATCAATACTGTGTTGATAAACGTTAACAGTCAGGGATCGATTAGCAATGTCTGCCAGAGGCCCAAGTAGAGACATGTGGTATGCATGCCTGGTGGAGGGGAAAGATGTAGAGTCATAACACTTGCACCTAATAAAGGCATTGTACTTAATAAAATTTGGTGCCATGGGTAAATCACTTAATAAAAATATATCACCTGGGGGCCAGTCCGGTGGCATAGAGGTTAAGTTCACGCACTCCACTTTGGCAGCCTGGGATTCGCAGGTTCGGATCCCAGGCACAGACCTATGCGCCACTCATCAAGCCATGCTGTGGCAGTGTCCCATATACAAAGCAGAGGAAGGTGGGCACAGATGTTAGCTCAAGGCCAATCTTCCTCAGCAAAAAAAAAAAAAAAAATATATATATATATATATATATCATAGGACTGTTTTGAAATCACATAAGTTGCATAACGTATAATGTGTTTTTTATTATAATGCTAATTGTATATTTTTACAAAAAGAAAACAATCACTAAATATTGAGAAATAAAAGGAACAAAAAGGTTAAGTGAAAACTTTAATCCCAGCCGGGGGCACCGAGTTATTGATATTCTTTCACACACCTTCATATATATATATCAACTTATATTTCACCATACATATTACTTTAATATCTTCTTTTTCTCTGTACTTGTATGCCATGAATATTTTTACCTCAAAAGATAACTTTTGCAAAGCTACTTTAATATTTGCATGGTAGTTAATGATATGGATATACCATAATTTATTAAAACAAATGCCTATATTTATACATTAAGTAGGGTCTAACTTATGTGTCTTTAAATTATCCTTAAACTAAATATGTTTGAAATAAAATATTTCTAACTCCTTAGTAAAGTCCCCAAAGTTGATATGTTGGATCAAATGGCATACCGATTTCACAAGGTTTATTTGATATTAAAAGAAATTGTATTAAATTATATAATAGAAAGTCTACTCCAACTTAAACACCTGCAAACAAATGTATCTGATTGTAAGAAGGTACAGTCAGTTCTGGTAAAATGCTTGTTTTGAACAAGTGAATTTATTCCAATACTATTGATATTTAAAGGACAATTTGAACATAACACAAATCTCACATTTGCTTTCATTCTACTTGGTCTTTGAGAAACACTAGATGAATGCACAAAAGGGCACCTGTTTGGACCAAACTCTGTAGGAATACACACAATGTAAACATGCACACACCTCAAACATCTACCAGCTAGCTACCTCAATTCGGCATGGGTTATGAACTTGCCAATCCGTATCTGGTTTTACGACTTTTTGTCTGATTTCAGATAACCCTTTTTCCACCATTTCATAGTGCCATACAAGCTGAAAACCTTCCAACACCCACTTCTGCAGGCAAACTTCAGGTCTTTTTGAGGGTGAAGCACATATCTAATTTTGTAATTATATTTCTTAACCATTTAATGTGCATAAAAATGTGCTAAAATTTTTATTACTTTCCTATCTTTTTGTGTGTGTATGTCACTGACAAGTATTATGTCCCAACTCCATTTTCCAATAAGCTCTATATTTTTTATTTCATGACTTTGCATAGTATGGTGATTTTTAGGAACACCTTTGTCATATTATAACAGAGCTGACTTATGTGTGTGTGTGTGTGTGTGTGTGTGTGTGGTGCGTGTTTCTGAAAGAGGACTTTCTGAAAGACTCTTCTAATTCAAAACTTGCATCATTCAAGACTAGTCCTGATAAACAATGGTAGCTATTACTTTTCACTCATTAAAGAGCCAGAGCTATGTGGCAATTACATTAAAACTATTCATAATTCACTCCACCCAGGAGCTTTGAAGTTCCATCATCCTTAACATACTTTTTTTTTTTTTTTTTTTTTGCAGGGAACGATTCACCCTGAGCTAACATCTGTTGCCAATCTTCCTTTCTCTCTCTTTTTTTCCTTCCCAAAGCCTCAGTGCATGGTTGTATATGCTAGTTGTAAGTCCTTCTCGTTCTTCTATGTGAGCCTGATGCCACAGAATGGCAATTGACAGATAAGTGGCATGGTTCTGTGACTGGCCACTGAAGTGGTGAGAGCCCCCAAGTTTACTTAACACACTTTTTTTTTTTTTGTTAGGAAGATCAGCCCTAAGCTAACATCCATGCTAATCCTCCTCTTTTTGCTGAGGAAGACTGGCTCTGAGCTAACATCTATTGCCAATCCTCCTCCTTTTTTTCCCCAAAGCCCCAGTAGATAGTTGTATGTCATAGTTGCACATCCTTCTAGTTGCTGTATGTGGGACGCGGCCTCAGCATGGCTGGAGAAGTGGTGCGTCGGTGCGCACCTGGGATCCGAACCTGGGGTGCCAGTAGCAGAGCGCGCGCACTTAACCACTAAGCCACGGGGCTGGCCCCTTAAAACACTTTTAATATGGGAGTTTTGCACTAACTTCCACAATGTGTTCATAAAAAGTGATTTTATTCCAAATGAATTTATTTCCAAATTTACAATTATCACAAAATGTGTACCCTGCATTAGACTAGGAAATATTGTTTTCTTTTTCCCTTCCTTATTTTTAAATTTTTCCTTAATTTTCCCAACTTGATAGAAAAAAACACACAGTGTTAGCTAGGACAAACAATTTAATATATGATTATTTTGCACTTGTATTTCTTATATTGTGAATTACCTCTGCCACAAATAACCCTTTTTCCCATTGAATAGACATGTATTTTTTATTGATTTGTATGACTTCTTTACATATATATATTATATAGCAATTTTCAATTGGTTAGATAGCCAGTTCTTTGAAAATATCAAGTAAATATTTCCCCAAATTTTCTAATAATATCATTTATAATGTTTTATGCCCATACACATAAACATGAGTGAACCCCAAGCTGAATAAACTCCAAAAAATCTATGCCAAGAGACATCATACTTAAGCTACTGAAAACTAAAGATAAGGAAAAAGAATCTTGAAAGTATTTGGAGAAAAACAACACCTTTCCTTTAGGAAGAAAACAATACAAATGACAGTAGATTTCTTATTAGAAACCACAGGAGTCAGAAAGAAGTAGCACAATAATTTAGAATACTAAAAGAAAAGTCTTTCAACCAAGAATCCTATACCCAGTAAATACATACTTCATGACTGAGGGGAAATCAAGACATTCTTAGATGAAGAAATATTATTTTGTCACTGGCAGAACTACTACAAAAGAATGGCTAACGGAAATTTTTCTCTAAATAAAAAGGGAATGACAAAATAAGGAGACTTGAAACATCAGGAAGAAAAAAATAATAATACAGTAAGAAAAATTGTAAATATAATAAAATTTCATTCTCTGAGTTTTCTAAACTATTTTTATTGGTTGAGGTAAAATATTAAAACTATATCTGATGTAGTTCTAAGTGTATGTAGAGAAAATATTTGAGAAAAATATTTATAAACATGAAAGAATGACTGGGCATAAAATAAGCAGAGTTTCTGCACTTCACTCAAACTGGTAAAATTACAAAATTTACAAACTGGTAAAATCACAGTAGACTGTGATAAGTTATATATGAATAATATAATACCCAGAGCTACCACTAAAATTTCTATATCAAAACAAACAAACAAACAAAAACCACTAAAAAACACTATAGATGAATCAAAATAAAAGTCTAAAAAATTTTCAGTTAACCAATAGGAAGGCAAGAAATAAAATTGAGAAACAAAACATGCAGAGAAAAAGCAAACAACAAAACACAAAATGGCAGACATAAGCCCTAACACATCAATAATTACATTAAATGTAAATGGTGTAAATACACCAATTAAAAGACAGAGAATAGCAGAGTAGATTTAAACATGACCTGACTATGTGCTCTTTACAAGAAACTCATTTCAAATACGATATATGTAGATTGGAAATAAAAGGATGGAGTATGATATGCCATGCAAATATTGATCAAAGGAAAGCAGAAGTGGTTAAATTAATATCAGACAAAAAAGATTTCAGAGCAAAGAGAAAATTAGCAGAGACAGAAAGGGACTTTATATAAAGATGTGTATGAAACCACAAAAGGACACAGCAATCCAAAACGTGTGTGCACCAAACAATAGAGCTGTAAAATATATAACTCAAAACTGATAGAGCTAAAAGTAAAAGTAGGTAAATCCACAATTAATACTGGAGACTTCAACTTCCCTTTCTCAACAGTTAAAAAAACAACTAGACAGAAAATCAGCAAGGATATAGAAGAACTCAGCAAAACCATCAACCAATAGGATCTAATCAACCTTTATCGAACACTTAACCCAACAACAGCATAATACACATTTATTTCAAGCATCTATGTTATACATAAACTGTATCTTGAGCCATATAAAAAATCGCAACAAATTTAAAAGAATTGAAATCATAGAGTGATCCTTTACAAAAATAAAATCAAAGTAGAAATCCATATCAGAAAGGTAAAAGGAAAACCTCCATCATGGGGAAACTAAACAACACACTTCTAAATAATCCATAGATCAAAGAGGAAGTTGCAACGAAAATAAAAAAATACATTGAACTGAATAAAAATTAAAATACAACATATCAAAATTTGTAGGAAACGTGCTAAATTATTAGAAACAGAGGAAAAGTCTCAAATTGATAACCTAGCTCCTATCTTAAGAATCTAGAAAAAGAAAAGCAAAATAAACCCAAAGCAAGCAGAAGGTAAGAAATAATAAAGAAAAGAAAAGAAACATATGAAATTGAAAACAAAAAAGAATGGAGAAAATCAATGAAAGAGAGAGTTAGTTCTTTGAAAAGATCCAAGAAATTAACAAACCTCTAGTAAAAGTGACCAAAAGAAAAAAGAAAACTCAGAGAGAAATGACACAATTGCCAATATACAGAATGAAAAAGGATAAATCATTATCCCACTGCTCATATCAGAAGGGCAATAAGAGAATACTAGGAACAAATCTACATACACATAAATTTAACAACCTAGACAAAATGAACAAATTCTTCAAAAGCCACAAGTTACCACAACTCACCCAATGTGAAATTGATAATTTTAATAGCTCTATAATTATTAATGGAATTGAATTCATAATTTTAAAATTCTCTCCAAAAATCTCCAGGCCAAGAGGATTTCACTAGAAAATCTACCAGATGTCTAAAGAAGATTTAACACCAATTCTACACAATATATTCCAGAAAATACAAGAGAAGGGAACACTCCCCATTTCGCCTTATGAAACTAGCATTACCTTGATAACAAAACCAGACAGAGACAGTACAAAAAATAAAACTACAGACCAATATTCGTCATGAATATATATGCAAAATTCCTTAACAGAATATTAACAAATAGCATTCAATAATGTATAAAAAAAATTATACAAGATGACCAAGTGGGATTATTCCAGGGATACATGAATGGTTCAATATTCAAAAATAAAACAATGTAACCTACTATATTAATAAGCTAAAGAAGAAAAATCACATGACTGTATCAACTGATGTAGAAAACTCATTTGACAAAATATATCACGTGTATTGAAAACTCAGAAACACAGAAATAGAAACTGCCTCAACTTGATAAAGAGCATCCAAAAAAAAAAAAAAAACCAAAAAACAAAACTACATCTAACATTATTCCTAATGCCAAAAGACAATGCTTTCCCCCTAAGACTGGGAAAATGACACGGATGTCCATTCTCATTACTCTTATTCAACATAGTGCTGGAAATTCTAGCCAACACAATAAGGCAAGAAAAGGGATAATAGGCATACCCATTAGGAAGGAAGAAATAAAGAAACCCTAGAACTAATTCATGATTTCAGCAAGGTCATATGACACCAGACTAATATGTAAAACTGAACTGCATCTCTATACGACAAGCAAGGAACACGTGGACACCAAAATTAAAAGTACAATACCACTTACAATTGTTAAAAAATGAAATACTCAGGTGTAAATGTAATAAAACACATACAAGACTTTTATGTTAAAACTACACAATGCTCATGAAAGTAGTCAAAGACTATCTAAATAAAGGGAGAAACAGCCTGTGTTAATGGATTGGAAGACTCAAAGTCGTAAAGACATCAGTTTTCCCCAAAATGATATCCTGGTTAACACAATTGCTATGAGAATCCCAGCAAGATATTTGTAGACATAGACAACTTTATTTTAAAATTTATATGGAAAGGCAAATGAGCAAAACTATTGCTCAAAAGAAGAATGAAGTGGGAGGAATCAGTCTACCCAATTTCAAGACTTATTAAGGTAATCAAGATGGTTCAGTATTGGTAGAAGAATAGAAACATAAATCAATGGAACAGAACAGAAAATCCTGAGTTTGACTCACCCTAACATAGCCAACTGATTTTATACAAAGTCATAAAAACAATTCAAAAGAGAAAAGATAACCTTTTCAACAAATGGTGCTAGAGAAATAGAACATCTATAGGCAAAAAAAAAAGAATCTCTACCTAAGTCTCACACTTTTTACAAAAATTAACTCAAAATAGATCATCGACTAAAATGCAAACTTACAATTACAAAACCTATAAAAAACATATATGAGAAAATCTTTAGGATCCAGATCTAGGCAAAGAGTTCTTAGACTTGACATTAAAAACACGATCCATAAAAGGAAAAATCGATAAATTAAAAGCCTTTTCTTTGCAAAAGTCCCTGTTAAGAGGATAGAAAGAAAAGCTACAGGTAGGAAGAACATATTTGCAAATCACATATCCAACAATGCACTACTATTTAAAAAATACAGAGAAAGCTAAAAACTCAACTTTCAAAAAGCAAACAGTCCAATTAGAAAATGAGCAAAAGACATGAAGAAACATTTCATTGAAAAGGATATATACGATAAATAAGCACAGGAAAACATGTTCAATATCATTAGCGATTAGAGAAATGCAAAGTAAAGCCACAATATAATATTATTACCCACCCATGTGAATGGCTAAAATTCAAAAACAAAATAAAATAAACATCAAATGCTGGTGAAGATGCAGAGAAACTAGATCACTCTTACGTAGCTAGTGGGAAATTAAGAAAAGAGAACCACTCTGGAAAACAATTTGGCAGTTTCCTAGATAAACATATAACTATTGAATAACCCAACAATTGCTCTTCTGGGCATTTATTCCAGAAAAGTGAAGACTTATTTTCATGCACAAATGTGTACAGGAATGTTCATAGCAGATTTGTCTAGAATAGCCCCAAACTGGAAACGACCTAGATGTTCTTCATGTGGGAAATGGCTAAACAAACTGTGGTACATCCATACCTTGGTGTACTACTCAACAATATGAATTATGCTGAGTGGAAAAAACCAATCCCCAAAGGTTGCATACTGTATGATTCCATTTATATAACATTCTTGAAGTGACAAAATTGTAGAAATGGAGAACAGACAAATGACTGCCAAGATAGAAGTGGATGTGGCTATAAAAAGGCAAAATGAAGGATCCCCATGGTGACAGAGATGCTCTGTATGTTGACTATATCGCACTCCAGTTTTTCAAAATGCCACCCCTGGGGGAAACTGGGTAAAGGGTACAGAAGGGCTAACTGTCCTAGTTCTTACAAGTGCATGGGAATAGTCTCAAAGGAAAATGTTTAATTTAAAAAAAAAAAAAAAATAGGGGCCAGCCCTGTGGCTGAGTGGTTCAAGTTGCGTGGATTCTGCTTCTGCAGCCCAGCTTCACAGGTTAGGATCCCGGGTGCAGACCTACAACCATGCTGTGGCAGTGACCCATATACAAAATAGAGGAAAATGGGCACAGATGTTAGCTCAGGGCCACTCTTCCTCAAGCAAAAAGTGGAAGATTGGCAACAGATGTTAGCTCAGGGCCAATTTTCCTCACACACAAAAAACAAAACAAAACAAAAAAGCACCAAAATACAGAGTTTCTCAAGAGCACTTTTCAATTTTTATCCTACATTTAAATTTTTATTAGTGACAGTTAGACTTCATGGGTGTGTGAAACACAAGGTCCCACAATGAGAAGGTTTCTATGCTGGGCTTTAATGCTCTGCTGCTGCCATCTTGAAATTCTTAAGAATATTTGAACAAGGTGATCACATTTTCATTTATAAGGGGCTGGGCAAATTATACAGCCAGTCCTGGTGGCAAGTAATGAAAAGTTTACAGGTAGCCATCTAGGTTAAAAAATTTAGCTATTAGAGATACAAGCTCAAAGTCATATATATGATTGATGTGAGTTAACTATATCTAACAAGGCCAGAGTGAGACCTAAGGCTAGTCTGAATCCTTTTTAAAAAAAATTGACCCCCTCCAACATACACCTATATCTGCCTGACTCCTAAGTTCCAAAGGCTATTGTTTCACCAGATTTTCAGTGCATTTTCTGACCCTTCACAATAAAATGTGGTTATTTTACATTCTTTTTCTCCTAAACAGTTGGCTTAGTGTACAAAGACTTATGAAAAAAAAAAAATAGCACTGTTCGGATTTGAGTTTTTGCAAAATGCATCATGCTATATTTATCATACCAGGAAGGATCATCATAAATCATAAAATTGTGGTTGTTAGGAAAATGAACAAGAAATGTAGTCAAAAAGAAGATTGCATTTGCATAATTTTAAAAGGTCAACATAATACAAAATAAACCTTGAACTTTAAAAGTTTAGCCAAAATGCAGGTACTGAACTTTCCTAAGATAAAGTTTCTTTCTTCCTTCCTTCTCTCCCTTCCCCTCCCCTCCCCAGCCTTCCCCTCCCCTCCCCTCCCCTTTCCTCTCTTCCTTTCTCTTGTCTTCTCTTCTGTATGCCTTTCATTTTGTTGTAGTGTCAGTGTCATAAATATTTTAGATAAAACTCACAGGAGATCCATGGTATTCTACCTTCTGCTTCATACTTGGGGGAGTAAAATATAGAGAAGTTACACTCCATTTTTATTAAAACACTTTCACATTCTATTATAGTTGAATAAGACTTAGAGTGAGAGTCATTATATTCTTCGAAAATTGCTAAATATCTCTCTTACCAAAAATTGTAGAATCCAATTTCCGTGAGAAGCAGGGGTGTTTGGGGGTAGGGTGTGTGGGTGTACACAGATTTAAACCTTTTTAATTCTTTTCATGTTATTTGGTAAGTTTTCAGGACATTTCATTACATTACATTTGGTAGTTTATTAAGCTGTTTCATTATTCAGGATTCTGTAGGTTCTAAGTGATAGCAACACTCCTTAACTAGCTCAGTGATTCTTAAACATCGTTGCATATTTGAATTACTAGGAGAGATGCCCAAGTCACAACATTTGAAAAAAAGAAATTCTGGAAGCAAATTCCAGGTGATTCTTATGCAAAACAACGATTGATTTCACTTAAGAAATTGAACTGAATTTCTTGCCATAGTGACTAAAATGTCCAGGTATTGGTCTAGTTGGTTTCAGGCTTAACTAGATCCAAGACTCCAATCATGATATTGAAATATTTTTCCTTCCTTTATAACTCATTTTCTCTCTGCACATTGACTACTTTATCTTCTGTAAGTAATTTTCTCTATGTGGCTGGAGAAGGTAACCAGACTCAGCTCTACCTCATAGTGGCCCTTATTCTAAAGACGCTTATGGCTCATAAAACCAAGTTAGGTGATGCGACTGTACCTGGGGCAGAATCAACTCCATGTGAATTACATGAAATAGGAGAGAGGAGAGTCTTCTAAAGACGAGAACCCTGGACAAAATGCATATCTATTCATTTATTCAGTCAGTCAGGAGTTGGTCAGTTGGTCAATATTAGAAGTAGGTTCCCTTCAGAGGAAACAAATGCACCCACCTTTTAAAGACTATACTATAGCAAAAGTAAAAGTTGTTTCTCAACCTATTTTTATTATTTTTGCATTCTCCCCTAAATTGTATTTTGAACAGAAATTTTGCTTTCCTTAAAAAGATTTTTTTAATATTTGAGGAGTACAATCTTCTCAAATCTTCAGACATATCTCCTTGGTTAATTATGTTTCACATGTGAAAGAAAAAATAAGTACAATTATAAAGCAGCAATCGTCTATTGAGAATTGGTGTCAGGTTCTTTGTTTAACACTCTCATTATCTCATTTAGCTATAAATATTAGGTTCCTAGGACTGGTATAACAAAATACTACAAACTGGGCCACTTAAAATAAGAGAAATTTATTGTGTCACAGTTCTGAAGGCTTTAAGTCCAAAATCAATGTGTCAGTGGCACAGTGGTCCCTCTGAAACCTGTAGGGGAATCCTTCCTTGGCTCTTCATAGCTTTTGGATGAAGCTATGCAATCCTTCGCTTTTCTTGAAGCTGTGTGACTCCAATCTCTGCCTTCAGCACCTCCTCGTGTTCTGCCTGTGTGTATCCTTGTCTTCTTATAGCCATCTTCTTATAGGGACCCAGTCATTTTGGGTTAGGGGCCTACCTTACTCCAGTATGACCCTTATCTTAACTAATTACATCTGCAACAATCCTATTCCAAATAAGGTCACATTCTGTGGTACTGAGGGTTAGGATTTCAACATATCTTTTATGGGAGGATACAATTCAGCCCATAAAACTGTATGGGACTATGATTACTCACATTTTTCAGATAAAGAAACGTGTATGTTGAGTCATTTGCATAGTATCACAAGTAACAGAGCCAGAATTTAAACAAAATTCCATCTCTCTCTAAAACACCAAACACAGATAAGTTATTCCCCTCACTTCCTGCAGCTGATAACAGTTTTCCATTGCCTGAGCATGATGTAACTGCCAAAAATGAGTAAAAGAATAACCTACGAAACAAGAATGATTCCACAGAAAAGGAGATGACTACTGCATAGAATCCAGCACACTGCATTTTACAGAGCAGATAGTAGGTACTTGTTGAATGTATGCATTAGCCAACTTGAAAGTAAAATCTCATGCAGATATTGCCACCACATAGAAAATTCAATAATGATTGACGACCATCCACAATTTATTTGTACATATAAAATATGGTAATAATTATCCTAAAAATCCAGAAGAACTTTGAGGAGTCCTTCATATTGCCTTTCTTTATAAAATTATTAAGATCAGTTTGATACAGCTTCCTTTTAGAGAAATGTTAATTCTCATTTCAAAAAGTATAAGTAGGAAAGAACATGATCACTATTATTTGACTAATTGTCAAAATAAAGTGGAACTTGCTAGTCCTAAGTACATATTGGTTAATTTGCGCACATGTGGATGAAAGGGGAGATGAGCTTAACAATTTCTAGCTATTTTAGAATATTTCAGAGGTTTATTTTTCCCCATCTTTTAGGTATATGAAGAGAATTTTTAACTAAGTATGTGTTTTCATTTTAAATTAACAAGGAAATGAACAAAGTGAATTACCAGATTTTGTATCAGGTGTTCTGTTTACCACTGAGAAGTTATTATGTAGCTAAGAGTGAATTTCTTGAATAACGCAATAGACAGATTCATACTGAAAGGTAATTAAAACTGAAAAGTCTAGTATGAATTGCACTAGTCCAGCAAATGCCACCCAGCAGATGCACTGGTGTTTACTTCAATTCTTTGCTGAGACCGACTCTAGAACAGGGAATCACATTCAAATTCAAATTCCCTTAAGAGTAAGTCAGGTAATATACACCAGCGAATTGGCTGGTTGAGTAGAAATATAGGAATATGAGAAAAAATTCCTTGATGAACTAAAGTGCAAGTCTCTTCTCATGGAAGTCAAATTCTTTTCTTTACTTCTAAAATATTGTGCTAGACAATCAAAGCAACATTGAGGTCCTAATTAGATTCCATCAGCAAGCAGTTTGAGCTGGCATTGTCAGAAGAATTTTACACTAAACTGCTGCAGTGTATGATTACGGAAACAAAACAACACAATAACAACAATAAACACACACAAGAACAGTTAGTTGACTAAATACCAGGGCCTGAAGTACCGTGATCAAACAGCATCATATCCAACAGTAGGTTAGTGAACTTACTTTATTTATAAAGTTAGTGTGCAGTATTTGACTACATTTTGATTTCAGACCAATTTTCCAGGTAAAGAGGCACCACTGCACAGTGATTTATCTATCTGCTTACATTCACAATGCAGAACAGGCAGGTTTTCTGCAATCCAATCTATAGGTGGGATCTTTTAATTTACTGAATAACTTTCCTAAAGAAGGAACCACTTATAACAATGGAAATAAGACCAAAATTGCTATGATTGGCTATTTTCTTTTATTATTCATGAGTAGTAGATGAATTAAAGCAGACTTCACTAACTACTGAGCTTTTCTCATTCTGTCTTCATACCCTATGAGGGAGATTATATTTAATTATACAGAATATAGGAATGTATGTTTTTTATATCATTTCAAATCTTTCAAACCATAAAGCCACAAAGAACAGGAATAGGCCACTAAGAATAGGACATTTACTCATCCTTCACTTATACTTGCTTATTCTCAATTCCAAGAGCAAAATAATATGGCAGAATAATTCAAATGATTCTTTCTTAGAATAATTTTACGGAAATTACTCATTATATTTTTAGAGAAAATTAACGTATCTCTTCTCACTACACACACTTCATATACTTACACATTCATAACTCCCATTGACTTAATTTTTTAATGTGAAACAAAACAAACAAATAAAAACTAACCTAGCACCTTTATATGGGCTTTCCAGAAAGTGTGTGTGTGTGTGTGTGTGTGTGTGTGTGTATGTGTTTGTGTGTGAATACTCTTTAGTCAACTACCACATCAGTGTTGCTCTGATAACCATCATTAGAATTCTATTAATCGGGGGAAGGGGAAATTAGGAAGGGCACCTTCCAATGTTAGGCTAATAGAAGGATGGTTTGCAATATAAACCTAATGTTAGGTAGAAGATAGATACAGTTTTAACACAATAAACTGCTAAAATTATGCTAAGCATGGGGGTGGAGAAAGAGGAAAGAAATTTAGCTTTTGAATAAATCTAGAAAGGTATGTTGGAAAAAACTGAAATTCACATGGTAACGTGTCTCAATATGTATATTCATTCAAAGGAAATGAAAGAAATCTAAGATAAAAGGAAAAAATATGGATGTGTTAACTGCTGTGTATATGTGAAGAGAAAGGAACATTGAGGAGAGAAGGATTTTAAAAAATTGGTGGACTGGGAGAAGAATGGCAGTGGACATTAAAAAAGACAAGTTGTTGAGGAGTGACATCAGCATCATGGCACAGTGAGCTTTCCCATAAACTCTTCCCCCATAAGATACAGCAAAAGGAACAGTCACAGACCAACAATGGACTCCTACACAGCAAAAAGGAAGATCGGAAAGATCCACACTGCCACACATCTGAGAGTGGACATGCTGGGGGCCCCAGAGGAAGTGGGGAGAGGGAAGGAGAACTCCTCTCCCTCCCCATCAGATCAGCAATCCAGGTCCGCACCACTCCTAGAGAGGGGGGAGGGTCAGACCTCTGCAAGGAAACCGTAGCTCTTCGGGCTCTCTCACCCAATGGGAAACTCCCACACAGAGAATTCAGAACTGCTGCAGGGGTGCCATCAACATCTGAGCACCCCAGGAGAGTGAATAACAAGGGGCGTGTGAGAAGCTCCCCATCCAGGGACCCAGCAGGCAAAAGAGAGAGCCCCCGCCCCACATGCCCAACACTGCAGCTCAGCCGACTAGAGCGGCCAGACCGATCGCAGCGGAGCACAGGGGGCTCAGATTACACAGCCCTTAACCCCCACACCGTGGTGGCAGGTGGAAACTGCAACCAGGTGTTTCCAGGATGAGGAAAAACAAAGTGAATACAGGAACCACAATGCAAAGGTACATGAAATCACCAGACCAGGAGGAAAATGACAAGCACCCAGAAACCAACCCTGAAGACAATACAAAGAAGGAAAATTACAGGCCAATATCACTGATGAACATAGATGCAAAAATCCTCAACACAACATTGGCAAACCGAATACAGCAGTACATTAAAAAGATCATACACCATGATCAAGCGGGATTTATACCAGGGACACAGGGATGGTTCAAAATCCACCAATCAATCAACATGCTACACCACATCAACAAAACAAAGAATAAAAACCACATGGTCATCTCAATAGATGCAGAGAAGTCATTTAACAAGTTACAACATCCATTTATGATAAAAACTCTTAACAAAATGGGTATAGAAGGGAAGATCCTCAACATAGTAAAGGCTATTTATGACAAACCCACAGCCAATATCATACTCAACAGGGAAAGGCCGAAAGCTATTCCTCTGAGAACAGGAACGAGACAAATCTGCCCACTCTCGCCACTCTTATTCAACAGAGTACTGGAGGTTTTGGCCAGAGCAATTAGGCAAGAAAAAGGAATAAAAGGAATCCAAATAGGCAACGAAGAAGTGAAACTCTCACTCTTTGCAGATGACATGATTTTATACATAGAAAACCCTAGAGAATCCACTGGAAAACTATTAGAAGTAATCAACAACTACAGCAAAGTCGCAGGGTACAAAATCAGTCTACAAAAATCAGTTGCATTTCTGTATGCTAATAACGAACTAACAGAAAGAGAGCTCAAAAAGATAATACCATTTACAATTGCATCAAAAAGAATAAAATATCTAGGAATAAATCTTACCAAGGAGGTGACAGGCCTATACAATGAAAACTACAAGACATTGTTGAAAGAAATCAATGATGACATAAAGAAATGGAAAGACATCGCATGCACGTGGATTGGAAGAACAAACATAGTTAAAATGTCTATATTACCTAAAGCAATCTACAGATTCAATGCAATTCCAATCAGAATCCCAAGGACATTCTTCATAGAAATAGAAAAAAGAATCCTAAAATTCATATGGGGCAACAAAAGACCCCGAATAGCTAAAGCAATCCTAAGAAAAAAGAACAAGGCAGCAGGCATCACAATCCCTGACTTCAAACCATACTACAAAGCAATAGTAATCAAAACAACATGGTACTGGTACAAAAACAGACACACAGATCAATGGAGCAGTATTGAAAGCCCAGAAATAAAACCACACTTACACAGACAGCTAATTTTCGACAAAGGGGCTAAGAACATACAATGGAGAAAGGAAAGTCTCTTCAATAAATGGTGTTGGGAAAACTGGACAGCCACATGCAAAAGAATGAAAGTGAACCCTCTGCTATCGCCGTTCACAAAAATTCACTCAAAATGGATGAAAGACCTGAAGGTGAGACCTGAAACTATAAAACTCATAGAAGAAAATATAGGCAACACACTATTTGACATTGGTCATAAAGGAATCTTTTTGGATGACATGCCTACCCAGACTAGGGAAACTAAAGAAAAAATAAGCAAGTGGGACTTTACCAGATTAAAGAGCTTCTACAAGACAAATGAAACCAAATCAAAATGAACAGACAAACCACCAACTGGGAGAAAATATTTGTAAAACATATATCTGAAAAGGGATTAATCTCCATAATATACAAAGAACTCACACAACTGAACAACAAAAAAACAAACAACCTGGTCAAAAAATGGGCAGAGGAAATGAACAGACACTTCTCCAAAGAAGATATACAGATGGCCGATAGGCACATGAAAAAATGTTCAACATCACTAATCATCAGTGAAATGCAAATCAAAACAACACTAAGATATCACCTCACGCCTGTTAGAATGGCTATAATCACCAAGACAAAAAACAAGAAATGTTGGAGAGGATGTGGAGAAACAGGAACCCTCATACACAGCTGGTGGGAATGCAAACTGGTGCAGCCTCTATGGAAAACGGTATGGAGATTCCTCAAAAAATTAAAAATAGAAATACCCTACGATCCAGCTATCCCACTACTGGGAATCTATCCAACGAACCTGAAATCAACAATCCAAAGAGGCTTATGCACCCCTATGTTCACTGCAGCATTATTCACTATAGCCAAGAAGTGGAAGCAGCCCAAGTGTCCCTTGACTGATGATTGGATCAGGAAGATGTGGTATATATATACAATGGAATACTACTCAGCCATAAAAAAAGACAAAATCATCCCATTTGCAACAACATGGATGGACCTGGAGAGTATTATTTTAAGTGAAATAAGCCAGAAAGAGAAAGACAAACACTGTATGATCTCACTCATATGTGGAATATAAACCAACACATGGACGGAGAAAACTGTATTATGGTTACCAGGGCCAATGGGGGTACGGGGTGGGTGCAAGGGGTGAAGGGAGACACATATATGATGATGGACAAACAAAAATGTACAACCAAAAATTTCACAATGTTATAAACTATTAAAACATCAGTAAAAAAAAAAGACAAGTTGTCCATGAGAGATGCCCTCCAACATTGCCAAGACTTAGACCTTCAAACTCTGTACTTTTGTTGTTGCATAAACATAAGTTATCTGTGTTTGTAAACCATCAGCATTAGCATCACCTGGGAGCTTGCTAGAAATGCAGACTCTAGGCCTCATCCCATACTGATTGAGTTGGAATCTGCATTTTAAGAAGATCCCAGGGGATTACTGAGCATATGAAAATTTGAGAAGCTCTGAAGTAGACTACAGCATGCAAAGACTTGGCCAAGACACAGCACTGCTGACTCTCCTCACCATTTTATCCTCTCTCAAGATATTGACTGTGGATAGAATATAGAACTCTGAAGCCTGGTTTACAGTAGTTTTGCATAAACAGCACACTGGGGGAAGCTAATATAGAGGAAAAGAAAACCAGCAGCTCTTGAACTTTCACCTCTTTCCAGAATTCTTAAAAATTCAGAGAGCTGTCCTTTTAAAACACATTTTCTCTCTGGCAGTTGAATCTTTGTAGTCCGACTTGTGAGAGGATCTCAAAGACTCCCTCCTGCACAACTGAGTTGTGTGGACTGGGACAGGCTGTGAGGAGTCCATTTCCCTGCCCTCTCAGCCCACCCACTTTCCTAGCCTGCTCCCACATCTCCTTTATCACAGGGGCCTCAAAACCATAGAAGACAGTCAGTGGCTTGACACTGATCATAAAACCTTTAAAGAAAGTCAATTTACTATTGTACCTCCACACGGAATTTGCATTTCTAAAGTGTGGCTGGCACAGCATTGAAGATACCTAGAAGTTTCTTCCCAGGAACAAAACCCTATTTTGAAAGTGGTGTTGAGAGGATGTTGTTCCTATTTCTTGAGGTCATAATATTCAGATCGGTGCTGTTGAATACATTTCCAAATCTCCCAGGCTTTTGTCTTTATTCTATATCTAGCGTTTCCTCTAAAAAGCAAATAGTACATTCAAACTCATTTTCCTCTCCCCCTTACATGGATTAATTTTATAATCAAGTGAATAGCATGGACACACAGTATCTATTTTAAATCTGTGTAGGCAGCAAGTATAATTGGGCAGTGTTAATCTTTTAAAAGCAAAATGAAGTTTTCAGTTTGGAATTGATTAGATTGTTAGGGGATTAAGCCCTTTGTGTAGTTCCCTGCAGTTGAGGGCAGTTGGAAGGGGATTTGGGTTACTGCTTTGTAAATAAATCTTTAAAGTGGATTTGCTGTTTCTGTGGGGAGCCACCATTGGACTTGGTGGTTGGCAAGATTTGGCATTTTTCTGCTTGGGAGGAGAGCAAGACGGGCCTCAAATCTATATCCTCTTTTCCTCAGATTATCAACATCTTTTGAGAAATGAATTGATTCTTCGGCTTTGGTAGCTGACTTAGATTCCTGACTACTAAGGAAAATCAAGAAAAAGGACAAGAAAGAGTAAAATAAGAATGAAAATTTACTAAATGTTATTTAGGACAATGAAAGCAGACATAATAGTGGAAGGAGGATGTGCAGATGATTATAGAAAGAAGAATAAGCTATATATATTTCTTAATTTTACAATAGTTTTAGATTTACAGAAAAATTGCAAAGTAGTACAGAGAGTTCCTCTCCTCCTCTCAGTTTCCCCTATTATTAACATCCTACATTAGTGTAGTACATTTGTTAGCAATTAATAAACTAATTTTGATACATTACTAGTAACTAATATTATTTAGATATTAGATTATTCAGATTTCCTTAGTTTTTATCTAGTGTCCTTTTTCTTTTTCAAGATACCACATTACATTCTGTTGTCATGTCTCCTTAAGCTCCTCTGGACTGGGACCATGCCTTAGACTTTCCTTGTTTTTGGTGACCTTGACATTTTTGAGTAGTACTGGTTAAGTATTTTGTAGAATATCACTCATTTGAGGTATGTCTGATGTTTTTCACATGATTAGATTAAGATACTGATTTTTGAGAGGAAGACCACAAAGGTAATGTGCCATCCTCATCACATCATCTCAAGGGTACATACTATCAACGTGACTTATCACTGTTGATGTTGACCTCGATCACTTGGCTAAGGTAATGTTTGTCAGGTTTCTCCACTGTAAAGTTACTTTTTCCTCCTTTACACACTGTACACTTCAGAGGGAAGTTACTAAATACACAGCCTACACGTAAGGAGCAGGGCATGCTCCACCTTTTTGAGACAGATGGGAAGACTACATAAATTATTTGACATTCTTCTACACAGATTTGTTTATTTTCTTTATTTGTTGATTGATTTATTTATCTATTTATTAAATTTAATTAAATCACAACTTATTTCATTATGGACTCATGAATATTCATGTTATAATTTGGGTTATAATCGAATACTGATTTATTTTGTTATTCACATTGCTCTAGCTTTGAGTATTTGGGGATCTTTTAGTTGGCTCCTGGAATACACCATTCTTAAAAGTGGAATGAAACAGTGACGAGAAACCAGAAGGCTGGAAAGCAATGGTTTCTAAACCACAATATGTGGTAACAAGAGCCTAAGATCTACAGACAAAAGTCCAGTTTGGAGTTTCTGGTCCACTAGGCTTTGTCAACCACTAGCAGTAGGGTCATGCCTTAAGTTACTCGTCTATATACCCGGAATAATATTAATGCCTGGCTTCCCTCAAAAATTAGATTAAAAATGCTTCACCCTTTGGTTAAAAGAGAAAATGAGTCATTGTTGAAACACATTAAGTGGAAATTCACTGTACAAATGTGATATTTTATAATGATATCCAAAGATTAGTAAGCATGATTTACAAAGAAGTGACTGCAAATCTCAGCATTGCTTTTCCACAGGATTGCTGATAGAAAAGCAATAAAAAAGAATAAGAATTGAATGAGTCAATTGATAGGGAGTCTTTCAGATACTTCAGAATCATGTTAGGCATGGAAAGAAGCAGTTCAGATTAGCAAAGTTCAAAAGATCCCACTGTCAGCTCTGCATAGCAAAGCTTTTGCTCTAAAGAGCTAGAATCCCTAGTAACCTTTGATGTAGGAAGGCTATAACTCAGGGGAAAATAAAAATAAAATAAAAACCCCTAGGGAGAAGTTTTTATGGGTTTATGGTATTCCTCATGGGGCACGGGTGGGTGGGTAGAAGATTATAAATCCATTATATATTTAATACAATTCAACAGAAGAATTTCCTATTTTAGTTTATAAAGATCAGAAACTTATTAGACTCTAACATTCCTGTGTTGGATTCAGTGTTTAATTTGGAACTAAATTGTGCTAAACAGTAGGGTGCTATATTCGATAGCAAGTGTTTTTCATGAGTTAAGTCATTGCTTATTAAGCATAAAATTAATTAGCAAGTCATTGTCACTTAAACTTTTAGTCTCTACCAGTGTCGACTTGGAGTTGGACATGATATACAGGTTACCCAAATGAAGATACAGCATTCCTTAAGGCATTTTTTGAATAAGCTACTTAAGTGAACTTGGAATAGGTCTTCACCCTGGTAAATTCAACATTACTCTAGAAGTGATGTTCAGGTTGCCGTTTGTCCCATACTACCTAATTTCCACTTTATTGCTGCCTTTGTGTCAATCCAGGACTCATTAGTTCTTTGTAGACAAATATGGGATAGTTGATAACATTCAAGTCAAAGATGTCATGATTTAGCTATACATGGGCACGTACCAGAAGCTCACTTAATTCTCCTTACCATTTCATGTGTAGATGCAGCTTCTCCAACTACAGTTTATGTCTAGTGTTAGTACTGTGACAATAATAACAACAATAATTATTAATTATTGCTGCATACCTTACTCCAGGCACTGTTCTAATTGCATCCAGTGTACTCATTTAATCATAGTTTTAAAGAGTAACTCTTATTCAGTAGCAATTTGCAGTATATAAAGAGCTTTCATATGTGTTTTGAAGATATGACTCTCAGCCCATATACATTGATATGCAAAAAAAATCACTAATGTATTTTTTTAGACTATTCATATTTTAATCCTACCAACAATATGGAAAACTTAACCTCAGTTTTTTTCGGGGTTTCTCCAAACTTAACATGTGTTGTAGACACATATGGAATCTTACGTAGCGCCAAGATGGAGAATGAGCTCTGGTCAAAGAGTCATCTGCACCAGTTCATGAGGAGACATAACATCAGGACGCGTGGTTCTCTGTTTGAGCTGTTTATGGCTTCTGCCTCTCTCTGTCTCTGTGTGCCATGTACCCTGTTTCTCAGGTTTTGAATCCTCTTCAGAAGCTCAGCCCTGGACCTACTATCCTCTCTGCTTTCATCACTTCTCCTCATCTTTCTTACATCTCTATTTCTGAGACAAGCACTTTGTTCATGCCTACTGCATTGCCTCTGTACACTGAGGCCAAGAAGGAGCCAGGAAGCCCTCTTGGCTATTTCAAGTTTGTTCTCTTCTGTATCCATAAGCACAAGCTCATTGAGTGGAAAACTGCAATATACATAGACAAAAATGAGACATATATCTAAAAATATAATCCCACCATAAATTACTTCATTTGATTTGCACAGGGGAATGTGAATTACCTCTGTTCCCCCCCGCCCCCACAGCGACTTTACAGAAAAATACATTAGGACTTGATCAAACTTACAGAGCCTGTAAGCATCAGTGCTAGACTTGGAAACACATTCCTCAAGGACCGTATTTTATACACTTTCCATTTTGTCATCCTGCATCATTTACTCCTGAAATAAATTCATTCAATATTCCACAAATGTTTATAAAAGCCTACTACATCAAAAGTGTTATGTTAGGCAGTGTGGAGTAGAAGTAGGATCACACGGTTATTTTGATGAAGCACCTTCATTTTATAGATGAAAAATTGGGATTCAAAATTATTAAGAGTTTTAAATATGATCATAGACATTGTTAGTAATGGACAGGATTCAAAGTTCAGTCCAGAGCTCATTAAACTCTATCTGGCCTCTTTCAGTTGGAGCAAAACATACTCCTGAACTTCAAGGAAATTTGATGATGCTTTGAAGAGATAAACAATTGTTAGTAATATCTACAAGATATTTCTGTATGTGCTATATTTTATACGAGTGACATGACATAAGGGTGAAGATGAGAGACAAACTCCTTCAGTTAGAGGGATCAAAGGCATAGTCAAAGAGCAAGTGGAATTTGATTCGGAACTGAAGAATGTTTGGGATTTCAATTAGAGAAAATTTCAGCTAAAGACACTCACAGCAGATGAAAGAGTACAAGCCAGAAGTTCCACAAAATCATTTTGACGGCTGGGAGAGTTTCGTTACCATTCCTGGAACTAGAGAAGGAAATGAAGCACTTCAGCTCTGGGTGAACATCTAAAAGAAAAGTGAGATTAAGGCCAGTAGTTACAACGGGGCATATGTGGCCTCACAGCATTGAGGATAAGGGGGTTGTCATTGTTTCTGGGTACTTCCAACAGTTCTATGTTGGTTTCCAGTTGAACTTGTATAGCTAGAGTAAGGACTTTGTCTTGCCTCCCGTGTTAAACCTACTTTCCTTCATCTTTTCAGAGCCTACCTGTATATTCTCTTTCCTCCTGACATAGTCTCCATGTTCTACAGGCTTTGCTATGCATTTTTCCATTTCTGAGTATAGCACAAAAAAAACACAAGAAAAGAATTTCTCATGAATCACCTTCCCCTCTAGAGATGGAAGGGGAGCCTTCGACTGACTTCATCTGTCAGAGAGTTATATAGTCCCAAGTATATTTCTTCTTTTTGGAAGGAAAAACCTGAATATGCTCCTCAAGTAAAATCAGAAATTGAGATTCTTTTTGTACTCACCTGATTAATGCACTTTTTCAAAAATGCAAACGGGATGTGTTTATTTTTTCAACATGGGCTACTTTTTCCCCATTCTCCTCTTTTTTTGTTGTTGTTCTTTTGCAAAGCCAAAATTACTAGCATGGAAGCTCCATGAAGGAAGGTGACCTATCAAACTCGTTCACTGCAATACCCCTGGGGCCAAAAATATGCTTTGCACACAAATCCAAGTAATAATGAAGCTGGTTGTTTTTAGCTCGGTCTGCATTGTATTTATGCTCTTTTGCAAAGGTCTAAATCTGATTGTGTAATCAATTGTTCAGACAAGAGATGCATAAATTAATTGAATTAGATAATCTCAATAGTCTCTCCAAAATTAAATAACAAAACAAAACTTGAATTGTACTCCATTAACAGCATATTAACATGTTTGTTTAGATTATAATATTGGTGACTCTGGAAGTCAGTTAAACGAGGAAGCAAAACATGTATTTGATGGCTGTACGAGTCCTTTATTGTTTCAAATATACTCCAACACCAGGGACATCATTTAGATTTTATGACAAGATGCAATAACCAGCCACCTGTGAAGGTAAAATATATTTTTTCAAATTAAATTTCTCTCTAGCAAGCCTTATTATGCATGTTTCCTGCATTGTCTTATCACGCTAGCCATGGATGTCACATGTCAGGCATGATGAAGAGAATTTCTTTACCATGGATTTTTACAGGGGAGACTGTATCTCAACTGAAAAATTACGAACCCGACTGACTACTCTGAATCATTTACATCAGGACTAGGCTTAGAGAAAACTAGGAGAGAGTAGTACAATTAAAAGATCAATCAAAATTAGTCTAATTGCATTTATAATAATCAAAACAAGTTGTTTCTGTTGGGCTGAAATTGTTCAGGTAACATTGATGTTTAATCCAATTAATTAAATAATTAATTAAATTTCCTTAAATCAAGCCATGCTTAAGATTAACACTGGTTACAAATCTAATGATTGCAGAGGGGTTTATAATAAAATAACAGTAAGAGTAACCACAATCTCTCTCCCATCCATTTTCCTCCACAGAAGCAAAGTCTTTTGTTTCTACTTTTAGCTTTTATGAGGGCTACCTCTATAAATGGGTGAGCAAACAGGAGATTATTTTCTTTTTGTTTGTGTGTCTGATAATGTCATTTCTTTCCTTTCTTCCTTCCTCCCTCGTGCTTTCACTTCCTTCTCAGCCCTCCCCAATTTATTTATCTGTCCATTGCTTTTTAGCATCCAGAATAGATGACGAGAATCGGATGCTCCTCTCATTAGTAGGGAACTTGCTTTTCTTCTCTCAGGATACTTTTGGGAGTGTCTTTTTATTTTTAGTGTTCTGAAATTTCATGACAATGTGCCCGGATTCTTTTTCATTCCTTTTTATGGATATTCTGGGTTCAAATCTGAAAGTGTATGTCTGTCTTCATCACTGCAAAAAGTTATCTTCTATTATTTCTTTTATTATTTTGTTTTCTTTATTTTTTCTGTTCTCTCTGAGATATTGAAACTTCTAAGTTTGTTCCTTTTTTGGTATTTTTTCTTTCTTCATAGTTTATGAGAATTATTCAACTTTATTTAAAAGTCTTATTATTGATTTTTGACAATTATGTTTTCATTCTGTAAGAGACCATCCTTGGTTTTAAATTGTATAGCATACTATTCTATCCTAATGATAGTAATAGGTTTTTGAATCTTTCAGTATAGATTATAACTTTTAAAATTATTTCACTTCCATAAATTTGGGCTGTTTCTTTTGGAACATGCTCTTCAATTTATTTTTCTTGTTCTCACTCTTTCAAGTTGCTGCTTTTAGCGATTTCTGGTTGTCATTTTATACTTTAAAAGGACAGTAATACTGGTCACAGATTCCCCATATGCTTAAGGTAAGATAAGAATCGGCATCCTCATTAAGGATTATCTCTTTCCCTAAAGAGATAATCCAGTTCTTCCAGAGAAGAGACATTTACTTTGGGGGTATTTCTTCCTTCGTGGTAAATGTTTTTGCCTTTTACACTCTATGCTGCTCTGAGAAAGAAAATATTGTCAAGCTGTGGAATTAGTCCACACAGAGCCCTTCAATTAATTTCTGTTTTCTTGCCCCCATTGTCTTCTCAAAACTTCCGGTACCAGCTCACTCTGAAGCCAGAGGCCCGTAGAGGGTCTGTTGGACAGACTCTCTCACTTCTAACGAGGCTAATTTTTCTATCTGTTTCATCCATTTGTCAACACTTAGAAATTTGTCGAAATTTTTTCCTTTTTGTACACTTTCTTTTCCTTTGTATTTCTAAATTTACTTCTATTACTACTTTTCTTTCAGTGTGTTCTCAGTAGCGAAGTAAATATGTATGTCTAGTTCACCATATTGAATTCAAAGTTGGGAGTATGATTTTGAAAATAATGCTGAAGGCAAACTGTCTAGAAATCTAAGAATCTAATATCCCTCTTCTAATATCCCTCCATATTTACTTGCAAATTTTGATTTTCTTGTCTTTCCTAAACAGAGCATTTTTAGACACTTGTATTTATGGGGTCAAGAATAACCTTTATAAATGATCATGTACCTAGAATGCATCTATTTGGATTGACTGCATTTCTCGAGTTAGAATTGTTAAAATTTTATATGAAATCTCTTTTGCTTCTCGTAAAGTTCAGCTAGTTTGCTATAGGCCAATCCTCACACTGAAAATCACTAGAAAAGAAACACAAACTTATTCTCTCACAGTTTCCATGGTTCAGGACAGGTTATCTGAATCCTTAGCTCAGGATCTCAACATGTCAACATGTTAAAATCAAAGTGTCACTTATGGCTGTGACCTCATCTGAGGGTTGAGGTCCTCTCTTAAGCATGTTCAAGTTATTGCTCCTTGTGGCTACAGGACCGAAGTTGCTGTTTTCTTGCTGACTGTTGGCTGGGGGATGCTCCAAGCTCCTAAAGGATGCCCACAGTTCCTTGCTATTTGTCCCCTTTCATAGGCCCTCTCACAACACCGAAATTTACTTTATCTTCAAGGCCAGCAAAAGAGCATCTCTCTTGTGCTTTAAATCTCTGACTTCTCTTGTCCTTGAGCTTTAAACTCCCTTTTAAAGAGTTAATGTGATAGATCAGACCACACTGACCTAATCATGTGATTAATAAGGATGAATAAGGATAAGATCCCTTTTGATTAATTTAAAGTCAATCTAATAAGGACCTTAATTACATCTGTAAAATCCCTTGGTCATATAAAATAATAAAATCATGAGAGTAATATCCCATCACAGTCACAGTTCCCTCTCACATTCAAGGGAGAGGATTACACAGGGCATATACACTGGGGGCCAAGAATCTTGACTGTCACCTTAAAATTCTGCCTACCATACCAGTAGGCAAGTCCATGTAACCAAAACCAAGAGAAAGAAGAATAAAATAAAACAGACTCCCAGAAGATCCAGATATTAAGGTTATCATAGACAGATTTTTAAATAACAGTGTTTTATATACTCAAAAAATTAGATGGCCATGGAAATTTTCATTAAAGCAGTAGAAATAAAATTGCCAGATTTAGCAAATAAGAATCTAGAATTTATCTGAAATTCAAGTTTAGCTGGGCACCTTTTATTTTATTTGACAACACTAATTGTAAACTATAAAATAAATAAAATTATAGAACTGTAAATTATAATAAATATAATTAAGCACTTGAGATTTAAAGATACAGTTAACAACAAGATTAGTGACCTGGTAAGTAGGTTACAAGAGACATACTGAAGCATTAAGAGGAAAAAAAGATGGAAAATTCAGACAAGAGCATAAAAAACGTGGAGCATGTGAATTAAAGTCTAAAATATTTATTATTGTGGTCTCAGATGGAGAATGGAGAGAGAATGGGGAAGAAGTATTATTTAAAGATATAATGGCTGGCAATTTCTCCAAACTGACAAAAGATATCAAGCCATAGATGCATGTCACACTGAAATTCCCAAGCAGCATAAAGTCAAATAAACCACACCTATTACATTATGGAAGAAATGCTAAAATATATAAATGTGAAAATATGTGATCTTCAAATTGCTTGAGGGAGGGGGGTAGAGCATTGCCAATCTGGAATTTTATTCCCAGCAAAAATGTCCTTAAAAATGTAGGGACAAATAAAAGAAACTGATCTTTAAACTGAAAGAATCTAGGATCAAAGATATTTTTTTTCTATTTGCAGAAATTGGAGCTCAAGAGCCCACTCAGTTTTGTTATAGAAAAATAAAGCAGCTTACATATACTTAAAAAATGAAGGAAAAATTAAAATGTTTTCACTTAAAATGTCAGGATTCATTACCAGCAGAACTATACTACAGAGAGCTCTTCAGGCATAACGAAAATGTTTCATAAGCAGGAAGGAATAAAAATCAATGAAAAGAACAGTATATTGGGACATCTAAAATACTTATAGTATAAAGCAATAGCCTCTCTACATTTTATAAAATATAAAAATATATGACAACGGTAGCATGAAAGAATAAATAGAGTTAACAACTTCTAAGGTCCCTGCATTTTCCAGGAAGCTTAAAAATACTAATCTATATTAAATATGAAAAAGGAGGCATATTATAATTTCAAGGGAAATCACCAAAAGAAAATTTAAAAAATGTATAACAGTAAGCTAACAGAGGAGGGAGTTACATTCAATCTAAAGGAAGCAAAACACAAGAAAAATAGCAATATGGAGCAGGTAGGAAAAATGTAAAGAAATCGTAGGATAGTAAATCTAAATTCAAGTATTTCAGATACAACATTAAATAAAAATGATCAAAATCCTGTACTTAATAGGCAAAGATTTTGAAACTAAAGACTAAAACAAAATTTTACTCTATGCTGCTTACAAGAGCTATACTTTAAATATAAGGATGAAAAAAGTTAAAAGTAAAATTATGGATAATGATAAAACTAACCAAAAGAAAGCTGATAATATTACAGAAAGTAAACTCTTAAGTCAAGAAACATTACTAGAGATAAAGAAGGACATTTTATAGTGATAAAAAGATAAAACAACAGAAAGAGATTAAAAAAATATTTTTAAGCATCTACTAGCTTCAAAACACATTAAAAAAATAGAACAAAAATAGTATAGCTTGGGGCCGGCCTGGCGGTGCAAGTGGTAAAGTGCTCGAGCTCTGCTGCGGCAGCCTGTGGTTCACAGGTTCGGATCACGGGCATGCACTGTTGCACCGCTTGTCAAGCCATGCTGTGGTGGCATCCCATATAAAGTGGAGGAAGATGGGCATGGATGTTAGCCCAGGGCCAGTCTTCCTCAGCAAAAAGAGGAGGATTGGCAGATGTTAGCTCAGGGCTGATCTTCCTCACCAAAATAATAATAATAATAGTAATATAGCTAAATTCATAATACAGTGGGAGAGTTTTAACACAATTTTCTTAGCAACTACAAGAATAAGCAAATGATGAATGATGTTTTGCTCTGTTCAGTCTGCTATTACAGAATATCATAAACCGAGTGTCTCATAAACAACAGAAATTTATTTCTCACACTTCTGGAGGCTGGAAAATCTAAGATCAAGATACTGGCAGATTTGGTGTCTAGTGAAAGCCGTCTTTCTAGTTCATACTCTGCTGTCTTTTCACTGTGTCCTCACATCGTGGAAAGGGCAAAAGAGCTCTCTGGGATCTCTATTATAAGGACATTAATCCCATTCATGAGGGGTATGCCTCATGACCTAATCACCTCCCAAAGATCCCACCTCCAAATACCATCACACTGGGGATTAGGTTTCAACTATGAATTTTATTGAGGGGGCTCATACATTTGGTCTACAGTAAATGAATAAATAAAATGTGTTATATCCATACAATGGAGTATTATTCTGCAATAAAAAATGAATGAAGTACTGATACATGCTACATACAACATGGATGAACTTTGGAAACATTATACTAGATGAAAGAATTTAATTACAAAACCCACAGATATTCTATTATTCCATTTATATGAAATGTCCGGAATAAGCAAATCCATAAAGACAGAAAGTAGATTAATGGTTGCCTAGGTCTGGGAAGGAAAGATGGGGAAATAATGGGAGTGACTGCTAATAGACACAAGATTTTTTTGAGGGGATGATGTGAATGTTCTAGATTTTGGTGACAGTTGCACAATACTAAAAACTGTTGAATTGTACACTTTGGATAAATTGTATAGTATATGGATTATATATCAATAATGCTGTTAAGATGGCAATTTAAAAAAATAATAAGCAGAAAATTTTCTTTGACCTCATCCACCTGAAAATAGCCATTTAAGATATTAATTGAATTTTGTTTTTTGAATTGTAAACTAAAGCTTGCTATTGAGTTCAGATTATATTTGGTTCAGTACATTCTAGAGCAGTGGTTCTCAACCAAGAGTGATTTTGCCCCATAGGGAACATTTGCAATATCTGCAGACATATTTGACTGTGACATTTGGGATGGGATTGCTATTGTCATTAAGTAGGTAGAAACCAGAGATGCTGCTAAACATCTTACAATGAACAGGACAGCCTCCAACTAAAACAAACAAACAAGCTTAACTGGCCCCAAATGTCAATAGTACCAAGGTTGAGAAGCCCTGTTTTAGAAACACTGATTTTTATTCCTATATAATACTTAAGCCTTATGTTGATAGAACCTATCTTGGAATGGGAATGAAGCATAGTGTGAATATTGCAAACAGAAATATTTTAAATGTTCAGAATTTATATACTTCAGAATAGAGCTTACCATTACATGACATTAAAGCAGGGAATGATTTTGCCAATTTTGCAAATAGGTAAACTTAGATTGAGTAATTTTTTGACCCGATAAAGTATAAAACTACAGGAATTTCAGCTGTCATTTTTTTAACTTCTATGTTAGTCGCTTTCTATATATATATGTATAATTTTTTCTTCTTTGAAAGAAAATATTAGTCTAATCTGGTGAAAACAAACGCCTAATAATAAGAAACACTGATTTGTCTGCCAGCAAAATAAATCAGTAATTTTTTTTATCATAATAAGCAGAAGTTTAATAATAACTAGGTTAAAATTTCCTTTGCAATAATAGTTTTTGCAGTAATTGTTTTGGATAAAAAAGTGATTACATGATGCAAAATTAATTTTCAGTTTGTTTAATAAAGAAAACACAAGAAAATTAGTAATCATTGTAGGGAAAAAAGAAGTTCTAATATATGAAAGAGGTAAGAATCTGTTGCTATATTAAAATGACTGGAACTAGTGTTCTCTCATGAATCCATAGAAAATTTTTATTGGTGTTTAAAATAGAGTTAGCATAGAAAAAAAAATTATAATTTAATAATCATCTTCTCTACTTTCATTTTCCACACCAGACAAGCACAAAAGGAAGCTCAGAGAGATTAAAGACCGTTGATCTTAATGTTATGGCCATAATCAGGACTCGAACCCATGTGTCCTAAGGTCTAGCCCATTGTACATCACACCCTTGCTGAAGGGTAATTTTTTTTTTATGACATTGGCAATGAGAAGGCAGATTTGGTAATAATATGTGGTATTTTGTTCCTAAACTCATCTTGCACCTCTATGTATTTTAAAATTTAATTTAGAAAATAAAACTAGGAAAGAAAACAGATCTGATGAGAAAATGGCATTTTAGGAAAACAATCTCCACTAAAATTATTTTTTAAATGATCATGGCACATAATATACTTTGAAAGACATGTGAATGATTTAAAATTTAGAGTTTCAGGATTTCTCATTTATTATTTGACATGCAAATACATGGACTACATTATAAAATGTACCATGTCAATAAATACACACATATTGAAAAAATGTGTCTGTTGTATCTCTAGGAAACACAAACCATAATACAATTCCATTTCCCCCATTTGACCACATATCTGCTCACAACAAAGATCTTTGTTTTAATCACCTGCCCCCCCCACACACACGTTGCTTGGCACGTATAAATCTATATTAATGTAACTAAACAGGCCCACATCAGACACAAAATGGCCAATGAGAAATCTATTACTAAGATCTTGCAGCGGTGTTGTATATTTTTTATAATTAAACAAAGACATTGTAAACTTTCATGTACAGGTTTTTGCATAGACATGTTTTTCATGTTTTTCAGCTGAGTAAATATCTAGGAGCATAATTGCTGGGTTGTATAAGACTATGTTTAGATTTATGAGAAACTGCCAAACCATTTTTCATAGTGGTTGTATCATTTTGCATTCCTACCAGCCATAAATAAGTGTTCCGCATCCTCACCAATATTTGATGTTGTCAGTATTTTGGATTTTAGCCATTCTAATAGGTGTGTGGTGATATTTCAGTGTTATTTTAATTTGCAGTTAACAGATATATTTTTTTCCTTCCCTACAACCACATTGCTCCAAAGTTCTACACATTGAATCAATGACATGTGTTTCTTCTTGGGAATAGCAGATCTACCTAGGTCTTGAGCCTAAAGCGAGTCTTGAATTCCAGGTTTTTATATGAGAGAGTAGTAATTTTTAAAATCCACAGGAAGTCCTTCACATATTATATATGGAATATTACCTCAAACCATCGTGTGGTAAGCACACGTGCAGCTGGGGAGGGCAACAGGAAAACTCTTCTCCTGGGAGGAGGAGTCCAGGATTGGAAGAGAGATTTAGAGTGTGTCACACTGGATAACGTTTCTGTCCCTTTGCAAAGACTGGTCTCACATGCTCCCCTTCCTCTCCCCAGGCTGTCAGCCATAGAGGAAGGAGACACTGTGAGTGTGAAGTGATAGAAAGGGCTTAAGGGAAATCCAGAAAATACAGCTGGGGCTCTGATTCCTTTACCCAGTGCCCCATCACTCTATCAGTGGGCCCACAGGAGAGAAGCAAAAGAGAAACACAGATGTGGGCAGAGCTGCTTTTAAACCTGTGCAGGATGTTCACTTCTCAAGGGGACCAGGCTGAGGGGGCTACAGGGAGCTGAAATGCTGCCATATGCCCTAACAACAGTGGCCCTAGGGAAGCGGTACCTTCTTCTAAATCAAAGAAAGGCACAGTCCACTTGCCATGCTGTGTGGCCACAGAGGGGCACCTTTTTTCTTATTCACAGAAAGACGCACTACGGGACTGCAATGGTCATTGATACTAGTGGAGATGGCATCTAGAGACAACGGTCAGTGTTAATTCTCCCGTATTCCCCCATAATCAGTAGGCATATGACAAAAATCCAAAAGTCAAGTGTCAGTACATGCAAGGTAGCTGGGAATTGAGAATAAGCCTCAAGGCAGGAGTCCCATAGCAGGGGCTGTCGGTGGGCATTCTCAGGATGGAGGCCTAATGAATCTGAGAGTTAGCAGAATCAGCAAAATCCAAGATGGAGGCCTAGTCATCTGGACATGTGTCTAAGCTCCATGAACACTATCATCATATATTACCCTTGCTGATCTGAAGAATAGCCAACAATGATACTGGCTATAGACACTGCAGTCTAGACCCAGAGAGAACAGACGTTAATGTCCAAAACCCAAGTGATATATGTTATACTCCAATCAGAGGTCAGCAGAAGCAAGCCAAAAAGAACAACATGTAGACCAGAGTCCTTCCCGCTTCCATGAGGACATGCAAACTTCCCCCCATGTCCAGATAACACCCAGCAAAGAGGCAAAGAAGAGGCAGAATGGAAAAAATCCCTGAAACAAGAGTTATCCAGACCCTGAAGTTACCTGAGGCTGTTTTATTCTGGAAGTGACTGAAGCATATTGAACAGGTCCATTCAAGTTTTTTGTCCTTCTCCTCAATTCTGAGCAAAAATATAATAGCAAATACATAATGCTTTCTATATATCAGGCACTATGCCAAGTGCTTTACATGTGTTAACCCATTTAATCCTTACAACAGCCCTGTGACATTACTATGTCCATTTTACAAATGAGACACACAGAGATTAAGCAAATTCCACAAAATCTCTCAGGTAGTAAGTGGCAGAGCCAGAACTTACTTCAGGATCTTAACCACTATGCTACATTACCTACCTAAATCACAATAAAACCAGTGGTAGAAAATAAACTTTTGGTCATTGTTTCATTTTACACATATGAATTGTAGCAAATACATCTTCATCCTTGCTACAGAAATATGAGCAAATACTTTCAATACAATATGGTTAACATTGATATATACTCAAATTAATAAGGACACAAGGAGGATGGAAATTTGGTCATTAAGAGAGATTTGTGAATACGTTCCCATAGGAGGTGACACATGAGCTGGGACTCAAAAAAAGAGTTAGGTCAGTGGTTCTAAAACTTGACTATGTCTTAGAATCCCCTGGAAAGTTTGTTAAAACACTAAATGCTGGGCTCGACCCTCAGAATTTCTTATTCTGATGTCTGGGCTTGAGCCCTGGAATTTGTGTTTCTAATAAGTTCCCAGGTAAAGGTGAGACTGTGGAACCTCACTACCAACCACAGAGTCAGATGGAAAAGAAGAACGTTCCAAATCTTGGGAAAGAATGAGGATTGAGAGGAGGATTAAACGCTGTCGGTATTGAGCAAGGCAAGGGAGAGATCAAGTAGAAGTGGGGTCCTGAAGGGCCTTACGGTCATGCTTAGTGGTATGAATTGAGAGCAGAAAAAGAAAATGAGCCAGTGTATAAAAGAATTCGCTGGAAACCTCAAAATTCTATTCAGATGTAATAATCACAAAGATAATAAGGCTTAATGAGGAGAAAATAGTTTTTTGTGTATAAACATTTTGAGGGAGAGGGTCAGAAGAAGCTAAAAAGTTTATAATCCCCAAGACTCTTGGATGTACAAATAGCTGTGCCTAACAATGGTTTTGTCTTGCCTTTTTCATCTTTGCTTCTTAAATACACACAAATGTACTCTGGATGATGCTGTATCCACTGATGATGTCCATTGGGCCAAATAAAATGTTAAACATCCTTACAAAAAGCTTGAAAGGAATAGTGTTGCCCTTCTAAGTCTGGTAACATATTTTTGCTCATGAAGATAGAGTGACTCTGCATGAGGCTTTATCTGGACTTGAATACTAGATTATGACACAGGGTATCAGCAAAAGCAGCATTCCATGTCTCAGGTAGAAATGGCATCTGTCACACCTCACTCCATCCATATTTTCTCACTCCCTATGTATGTGCAGGTACGTGCCTGTATGCATACCACACAAACTGAACTTTACTCGTTTTTCTTCTGACTCTACTGATTGGGCGTATAATTAGATTAGTAGACATAACTGACATTTTCTTTTTCCCTTGAGTTGTTACAGACTTTTCATTGAGAGAACTTTGAGCAGACATTTAGAAACTACAGATTTCCTTCCCCTCTGTCTATTTCTCTGTGCCTTCCCACCTTAATGGTTCAAAATTGCATTACATTGTTACCCATTTCATATATACAAGCAGTTTGAATAAACATGTGTGGGTTCTTGTGTTCAGTTGTTGAATTACTGAGTTAGTTCAGTAAAGCAATTTCATTTAACATAAAGCTAATTCCAAGCCAATATAACCAAGTTTCTGACAGTCTGTCCCCTATATTTGCATCTGGAAATGGTTCCATTACATTCTTCAGATTCTCCCAACATCTGCCTGCTAGAAATGGGCGAATGTATATAACATCTGATCTTACAGTATAAACCAGAAACAGCTTGAGCTCTATGAAGTATGGAAGTTTAAAGCAAACCTTTATTTAACATTTTGTGTGTCAACATTTCTCCAACTTGACCTGCCAAATGGATTTCATAGCAGATGACTCTGGAACACAAACAAGTGTTTGCTCTTATATCTCAGCCATTAATGTTGAATTAAAGACTAGAAGATTTGGATCACATGGCAGGCTTTGGGGCCTTACGTTGCTGATGCCGGCCAAGAACAGGAGCATCTGAATATTTGTATGTTTATTCCTGTGTAATACTAAGAAATCTTTGGACAGTTGACAAATATGCGGCTATACCACTAAACCTAAGGGAACATCCAAGCCACTTGCAAGTAGCTTTTTATGGATGTGAAAATTATGTTGATGTTAAAAAGATGTCATATGAGCTGTTTAAAAATAACTATCTTGGAAACTCATTTTTTATGGAAAAAAATCCTCTCAACTAATATTTGTGGCAAAATATAAGACTTGTCTGTGGAGTGGCGAGAAAAGTGGGAGAATGCATTAACATTTCTGTGTATTCCCCTGAGGATAAATTATACCAGCTTCTTTACATGTATTATCTCATTTTGATCTCATAATGATGCACTAAAGTGATAGATAGTACTACCTCCATCTCTAACCTTCCCTGCGATCTATCCGCTCATGTGTATACATATGGCTGTTCAATGCCCAGAGTTTTATTCTACTTTAAAAATGAAGTTTAAAAGGGTTACTTATTTTCCATCTCTACCAGCAGTTCTTTATCTTTAAACCAGTTTATCATCAATTCTTCCCTTGGCTACCACAATAGGCAGTTAATTGTTCTCTCTGTTTCCAAATATTCCCCCCCCCCCAACATATTCTCCATATGTAAGCTCCCATTAATAAGCCTTCAATGGCTTCTTATCAAACATGAAAATGTGGAATGGTGTCTTAACTACATACCATGGTCTATAGAGACTCTAGAGGATATCTCAGGTTGCCAGATTAAGCAAAATATATATATATTTATATATAAAATAAGTATATATATTTATAGATAATGCTCTAAAATTTTATATTTATATTTTATACATTTATGAATTATAGGTATATAATATATGGTTATGTCAATATATATAAAACACACACACACATATATATACACACACAATCCATTTGTATATATATGTAGTTGATTTTCATTATTCACAGTACTTATAATATTGCAGATAACACTGAATTAGTGAATATGGAACTATTGCTCCTAGGGAAAAATAGAGGGTTAGGTTTCTGAGAGCCTCTGGTTGAAATATTTTCATCAATCAATCAATACATAACCTTGCGTTATGTGTGTTCCACTTTAAAGACACTTCATTATATATATAATTGATTCACTAATATTTGAACTCACAGCCAATAGAATTATAATTCATATCCGGATGAAGTTTATCTATCACACATATTTTCTCCCTAAGGCACATCACAACCTTCTTGTGCTTAGCAACACTAGACAACACTTTAACTTGGAACCATTTTAAACAGCAAAATTACCAACAAAAGTACAAAAATGCAAAAAAAATTTGTGGCGCTAAATAGACTTTGAAAAGAATGCTGTACGGTATGAGCGCTCAGACAAGAAGGTAGAAAATTGTGTATTTTACTTCAGCTGGGAAAGTGTGTGTTGGGTGAGTCAAACTTTCTGATAGCCTGCACATGTCCATGAATGACTGTGACAGCACCATGGGTATTAAATTTGAGGGTTACAAATAAATGTTAGCGAGTAAGTGAATTCACAAAAGTAGAATCCATAAATAATGAGTGTCAACTCTCTATATAAAAATACTCTGCTGAATTTGAATTTCAGGTAAATACCAATTAAATTGTTAGTATAAGTATATCTCATGAAATATTTGGGAAATACTTATACAAAACAAAAAAAAATTAACTGTTTATATGAAATTCAACTGGTTGCCCCGTATTTTACCAGGCAAACCTATCTAATGACTTTTGATCTTTCCAACCTTACAATGCTCCACTTTCTATATTGATCACCCCACTCCAGCCTTACCTTCTTCCTTTATGCTCTCTGAAATCCCAAGATTGTCCCTTCTTGGAGCCTCTCACTGACCCCTGACCTCAGTCCCAGGTGCTCCTCATAATTGATTGCTTCTCTTCTTCCAAACCTTTCCTGCTTCCCATATCCTCCTCTATCCTATATGTCAGTACCCAGTTTGGTTACCACATGCCAGTATCACAGTTTATGATTATTTATTTATACATTTTCTTATTTACTTATTTATTTTTTTGCTTGAGGAAGATTCACCCTGGGCTAATATCTGCACCAAACTTCCTCTACTTTACATGTGGGTCACCGCCACAGCATGGCTGCTGAGTGGTGTAGGTCCACACCTTGGATCTGAACCCAGGAACCTGGGCTGCTGTAGCGGAGCCTGCTGAACTTAACCACTACACCATGGGGCTGGCCCCTATGTTTTCTTATTTTTGACCTGCCTCCCCTAAAAGCCTGCTTCCTCCAAGGATCACATTTATTTCTGTCTTGTTATACAAAGCCTAACGTAATATTTGATAAATGAAGCCTTTTAAAAAATATTTGTTGGAGCCAGCCTGGTAGCATAGGGGTTAAGTTCACATGCTCCGCTTTGGCTGCTCAAGGTTCACCAGTTTGGATCCTGGGCACAGACCTATGCACTGCTCATCAAGCCACGCTGAGGTGGTGTTCCACATAGAGCGACTAGAAGGATGTACAACTATGACATACAACTATCTACTGGGTCTTTGGGGAGAAAAAAGGAAAAAAGGAGGAAGATTGGCAACAGATGTTAGCTGAGGGCCAATCTTCCTCAAAAAATAAATTAATTAATTAATTAAAAAAATATTTGTTGAAGAATGAATGATGTAAAGTACAGATGGAAAGGGCGTGAGGATGTACAGAACAGACTCCTTTGTTACGTATCTGAACCTAGTCTACTCACTAATTCGTTGACTCATTCTCCAAATATTTACGGAGCACCTTGAGCCTAGGCACTGTGTAACTGGGGAGGTCCTCGTGGACACGGTGACCAAGATTTCAAATCTTTCGTTAGGGCAAGAAGAGAATCTTTATGCTAAAAGATCTCTGTTTAACGACATTTGAAAGTATGTCCTAACATTCTAAAGAATGTTCTAAGGAGTTTCTCTGCTTAGCCTTATAAATTAATGTGTGGCGAGACAAGGCAATGAATAGAACACTGACATTTTGACCCCACATCCCACATCGCCACTGTTTCACAATATGGTAATAAATTACACACACACACACACACACATTCAGTTAATTTTCACGACTTTATATGCAGAGAACTAATGTAAGTAATATAATCAGTGATATAAAAAAGCAATTAAATTCAAAATAATAACTATCTTAATGCTGCTTTTTCAAAGGGTTTTTATACCCATATTTTAATTTATTTCATGGAACACAAATTTATTGAGTACTTATTTGAAGCCAGACATTGTCATAGGCACTGAGGAAACAGAAACAAAGAAAACCAGAAAATCTAAAATTTTCCTTCAGGGAAGTGAAGGCTTCTAAACTAATTCCAATCTTGGAGTGTCTGATTTAAAGCAGCAAGAACATGATGCAGGAACGTGTTAGCACTCTTTATCCTCAACGTATTTGTGTAGCTTTAACTAATTAATCCTCATGATACTAAGCAGTAGATAAAACTTATGTATTAAACATTGCGTTTTCTTTTTAAAGAAATCACAATCCTTGTAAACAGTATGTCCACTGCCAAAAATCCACACAAGCATTTTGGTTTTCAATTCCCTAAAACTAAGACAACTGCAATTCACTGCCGAAAGTTGACTTCTTCTCTGTGGCTTGGGACTTATGCATTTTGACAGTAGAGTTTCAGAAACTATTGAGCTATTTTTAAGCCATGAGGTGTTTATTCTCATCTCAGTGTTTACTTTGGATGTTTCTACTGGGCTAGGCAGGGAAATCTGGATGAGATGTCTGTGACTAAAAGACTGTGTAACTTCAGCAAGTTACCTAAAACTCTCTGTGTCTGTTACTGCTGTAGTCCACCAGCTATAATAATACCTCTCCTACTTATCTCACAGCATTGTTAAGAGGATCACATAAAATAATGACGTCATTCTCTCCTGGAAACAGTGCACTGACTTCCCATTAAACCTAAGGTAAAATGCAAACTCCTCACCATGTCCTGCAATACTTTCCTTCTTCCAGCCCCTGACTGCCTTTCTAGCTTCTCCTCCTGACATCCTCCCCCCTCAGTCTTTTCATTCTCATCACACTGAACAACTTTCAGTTTCCAAATATACCAACCGTCTCCTTGCCACAAGTTCCCTCTGGCTGGAATATTTTTTCTCCCACTTTCACCTACTTGGCTCTTTCCAATTTCTACGTTTCTGCCTAAACTATACATCATCAGAGTGACCTACCCTTATTGTTTGCCACCTCAACTGAGACCTACCCCATTTGTTGTCTAAGAGCACACGGCTCATCTTTTAATGACATTTATCTTAAATGTTTTGTTATTTTTTGGACATTTCTTTAATTGTTATTGTGTTCTCTACAGCCTACTAGGCTCTAAGCTCCAATGAGGGATGGGCCATTTGTGTTTTATTCACCATAGTATACTCAGTACTAGCAGAGTGAGTACAAGATGAGTCTCAATTATTGCTCACATATTAACTGAATTAATGAATAGATATCAATGTAAGTGCTTAGAATCTCCAACTACTAGCTTAACTAAAGAAAAGAGCAGCGACACCCAGTTGAGAAGACCCGACTTCATTCTTGGTTTTTGCCATTGTTTGCCTATTTGGCTCAAGCCAAGTTGTTCCATATCTCTGGATTTCATTGCTCATTTGTAAAATATAAATAATGAAAATGTGATGCATATGAATATATATTATGTAACACAAGCCATGTACAAATATAAGGTGCCATGATTTATAATGATCAACCACATTTTTAAAAAGCAGATAATTCCACAGATCCTCACAATTCTTTATAGAATTCTAGTCCTTCACCAAGAAAGCACAAAAGATAGAATCAATTAAAATAAATACAATCTTTGTGACCTGTTTTGATTTTCCAGTTCCAATTCTCTTTTCCCTCCAAGCTTAGGGATGCTTGCCATTCCTTCTAATTTTCACATTTCTCCAATAGTTTAAATAATATAAAATTGCAATATAAACTTGACAAATGTTGGTTAATGAGAAAAGTTATGGAAAGAGTAAAAATAAAAGTAATGAAGATCATTTTTTTTTTCTCATTTCTTCTACCACTTCTGAAGACTATTGTTTGTTATTAGAATGATATAGTTGATCCTGGAGCAGGGTTCATTGTCCAATCACAACATCTGACCAATGGGATCATTAATATATAATAGTAACTACTTATGTTTGCATTCAGTTTTTTTATTTATCTATAATCTAAAGATATTTTGGAGAAGAGAAAAGAGATAAAATATCTGCCTTCCCAAATTGCTTTATTCTCTATCTCAACCAGGTACTTAGTCAGGGAGAAATCTTAGAAAAATCCATTAAAAATTAGAAGAAGAAGACTCTTTCAAGAGAATTAATTTGCCTCTCCTTCCTCTCCCCACTATCCTATCAGTAGTGTAATTGATTTAGATGCACAGGACACACCAGCTTTAAACCTGCGAGCCCATAATGTGCTGGATAACAGATCTAAATGTCTTCTTTTAAACTTCCTTATGCCACATGCTTGGATGCCACAGAGTCCTGCCTGTGGTGGGATGTGCTTCTTGAAGGAGGCTTGCAGGCCATCTGTTTATTCTGGCAGGAGTTTCCCTTAACAGAGTTTGAAGACTTGGTAGCAATTAGTTTTTAGTTTGTTTTCCAGTAATTAAAAATAAAAATAAGCTTGACTTTCTATTTGCCTCACATACATAACCATTATTCCCGCTTGTAAAACAGAAGCTCTCTGGGGTAATTGTGTATCAAACACTGTTGGTATAGGTTGAGTTTTAGTCATTTTGGCTGCTCTAACAAAAATACCATAGACTGGGTGGCTTAAACAATAAACATTTATTTCTAACAGATTTGGAGCCTGGAAAGTCCAAAATGAAGATTCTGGCAGATCTGGTGTCTGGTGAGGGCACTCTTCTTGTATTGCAGAAAGACATCTTCTCTTTATATTCTCATAGCAAGAACAGAGAGTGAAAGGAAGCACTCTCCTCTCTCTTCTTATAACGGCACTAAGCCCAGTCATGAGAGCTCCACCCTCATGACTATGAGCTCCCAAAGGCCCCACTTCCTAATGGCATCATATTGGAGGTGAGGATTTCAATATATGCACTTTTGGAGAACACAAACATTGAGTCCATAATAGGTTATCAACACCAAGATGAGAGTTGCCAAGACCAAATAGATGAAAACAGGGATCTCTACTGGGAAAAGATGACCAGGCTGCCCAAACCTAGCTTGGGAAACCAAATGGAGTTAGGGTCAGGGAAGAGATCAGCATCAGCAACCAATTGGAAGTGGCATATTTGAACAACACAAGCAGGGAACCTGGATTCCATGAGCCAATTGGAATTAGGAAAAGCCCAGGCATTGAGTGAGAATAAAACTGTCATGAGAGTAGGCATCTGATTAAATCTCATTCCAGACAGATTTTCATAGTTCAGACTTTTTTTAAGGTTCAAGGTCCCCTTTATATTGAAACACTTCAGTTAACTATGAAGAGTCAGTGCTTTGAAACCTAGTTCATATCTTGGTTTTTGAGTGTCTTTCTGTACCAGTTTCCAGCAATAGGCCACAATGGTTGGAATAGTGGGATTTTGACATGGAAACTTCAGTATTAAGACATCTTGAAGGAATTCCTGTAATGGTCTCTGTGTTATATGAAGGCCAGGTCACTAACAGTCCAACACCCTCAGATTCTTTCAAAAAAAAAAAAAAGTAATGATTTGTAGGATTAGCCTATTTCTCTGTAGTAAATACTGACAGCATGACCAATTTCAAGTTACCAAAAATTAAAATTCCTGAAAACTTTACATTGGTGCTCTCTAGCTGATTCAAATGGGCTCCGGTACACCACTGACTGTTATAGAAAGCTTCCAGAAGGAGGAAGGCAAGTGACTTATCCAAGATCTCCAGATTCTGAGACAAAGTCAACTCTGAATCCCTTTTGCTCTGGATTTGAGCACATCTTTCCTTATTGGAGAATTTATCATTACATGTACCCTCTTTTTCTTCTCCCTGCATTGGTTCTTTTCTCTCCGCTGACTCATTCCCAACAACTAATCAACATGTTCTGCCATCATTCATTCTTAAATAAAAAGCCATCCCTTGACCCCACATTTCACCATGACCCAAACTTTTGACTCCCCTTCCCAGCCAAATTTTGGGAAAGAATTGTCTTTTATTGCTATCTCCACTTCTCACATTCTACAGAAATTCAACTAGTAGTTATCTATATCCTCCACATTGGCAAATCAAATAGTCTCATCTTTATTCTTATCTTACTTAACCTTTTAGCAGTTTTCAACATCGTGGGCTATATCTGACTTCTGGAAATTACTTCTTCCCTTCATTTCACTAATGCTAGACTATAATGGTTTTCCTCCTATCTCTCTGATCTCTCCTTCTTAATCTTAAAATTCCAAATATTGAAATGTTTCAGTATGTTATCCTTGAATCTCCTTTTCTTCTCCTTCTGCAAACTCAATATTGGGGCCCTAATTCAATACAATTAAAATGCTGATAAATCCCAAATTTCAGCCTTGGGTCTTGACCTGTCTTCAGAACTCCAGCATTTATTTATTTATTTATTTTGGGGGGGATAGGGAGAAGATTGGCCCTGAGTTAACATCTGTTGCCAATCCTTCCTCTTTTTGCTGAGGAAGATTGGCTCTGAGCTAACCTCTGTGCCCATCTTCCTCTATTTTGTACGTGAGATGCTGCCACAGCATGGCTTGATGAGCAGTGTGTTGGTCCACACCCAGGATTCGAATCTGTGAACCCTGGGCTGCTGAAGCGGAGCATGTGAACTTAACCACTACCCCACTGGGCCGGCCCCAGAACTCTAGTATTATATATCCAACTTAGTATATTTCATTTGCATTTCTGATAGGCATTTCAAACTTAATATGACCCAAACAAAATTTTTTGTCTATGCTAAGTGTTTGCAAACTGCAACTGTGATTAAAATCTGACCCTCCAAATAATTTTGTTAAGTAAAATTTTATTGGAACACAACCACACCCTTTGTTTACATTTGTCTATAAATTATTTCACACTGCAAGGTGGAGTTGAGTAGTTGCAACAGAGATGGTATGGTCTGCAAAGACTAAAATATTTACTATCGGGCCCTTTAGAGAAAGTTCATCAACAACTGGTCTATACACCCAACCAGCTTTTCTCCCAGTAAGTCTTTATCTGATTAGATAATACCATCTTCTGTCTCATTTCCCAAGCCAACATTCTTATGATCATCCTTAATTTCTTTCTTTCCTTTACCTACTACATCCAATGCATCAGCAGTTCTTGTGGAATTTACCTTTAAAATAAACCTCCTATCTTTCTATTTTTAAAATCTCCACTGCAACCATCGTATGTTGCCTGAAGCACTGAAACAACTTCCTAATTGTTTTTGCCCTTTTACAGTCCTTATAGTCTTCTTAAATTACAGAAAAGTATTCTTAAATCATGTATCAGTTAGCCACTTTCCTGCTTAAAAACGTTCAACGAGTATGCATTTCACTTAGAATAAAATCTCTACGCCCTACTTTATCATACAAAGTCCTATATGATTCAAATTCTTCCTCCATCTGCTGCCAGATCTCTTCTTCCTCCTTGCCCACTGCATTCCAGCCTCACTGAGTTCTCTGTTGCTCCAACATTCTAAGTCCCCTCCTCTAGTTCTTTGCACTAGCTGCTTCCTCTGCCTGGGATTGTTTTCCTCCATGAATTCCTCCCATGAATAGCTCCTTCTCATCAATCAGCTTTCAGTTCAAATGTCACTTCCTTCAAGAGGCTTTTTCTTAATCACTCAACCTAACACAGTCACCCAGGCGCATGATATCACGTTATCACTTACCTAGTTTTTAGTTTTCTGCAAAGCACTTTCCACCGTAAGATAGTTCTTCTCGTTATTTATGTATTCATTTATTTGCTGGTTAATTGTTTGTCTCTCTAAAATAGAATATAAATTCCTTGAGATTAAGGATCTTTTATGTCTTGTTCACTGAAGCATCCTCAGCATTTAGAACAGTGCTGAGTAGTACTGGTTGAATAGATAAATACTCAGCTTTAGTATTCCAGAGAGGTTTTCCAAGGCCATCTTGAAGGATGTGGGCCAAGCTAGCTTCCTTAAGCTAAATATGAAAGCAGAGCAATGCATTGTATTAATTTAAGTAATATACACAGCCTTATTAAAGAATTAATTTCTTTTTTATTTTTCTTAAGTATTTATAAGCATAAAATTGGTTATAAACTCCTATATTTACTACTCGGGTAACTATACAACTAAAACAAATGAAGTCAAGTAATGAAATTAAGACATTTACCTGTTGTATTGTTTTGTTAATTTCTGTCCCAGCAAGCCCTTTGAGGACAGGGTCCATGTGTATTAATTTGCTCACTAATGCATCATCTGTGCTTTATACAGTGCCTGGGATGTAGACAGAGCTCAACAAATATTTGTTGTAAATTAGTGCTGAAGAGTAAATAAAGGCATAGTCCTTGCCATCAAGGGAGTTGTGTCTAGTAGGATAGACTTGAAGACACAAATCAACTGTTCTTCCATCTTCTGGAAAACTTCTCTAACCAATTCTGAGCTTCAATGTTAACAGTGGACATTTATTGGCGCTAACTATGCCACATCCCTACACACATAACAGTAACTCATTTAACCCTGAAACAAACTTAGAAAGTATATGCTATTATTATTCTCTTATTACAAGATGAGGATGAGGAGGAATACAGAGATTATCTGACAACAGCTAAGTAGCAGGAGCAAAGATTGAAAGCCAGTCTGTTTGTATCCAGAGCCTGAGTTCTGTTGCCTCCAGCTAATCAAGGAGGGAATGATCCTTTGTGTTAGCAGTGGCCAGGATCTCAGAATCACAAGTTATATTCCACTAGAGTAGAATAGATTTGACTTATTGAGGTTGCATTTTTAATGAGAGAATCCACTCCTACTACCTGACAGAGCGGCTCTAGACAGTGTCTTTTATCTAAATTACTTACAAAAAGGTAATAGAAACTTTAGCAACACTCATGTCCTACCCCTTCATTTTACATCTGAGGAATCCAATGTTCTAGGGAGATTAAAGTCACATGGCTAGATAGTGGCAAAACCAGGAGGAGAAACTAGAATCCTGTTCCTCTATACCAGAAGCCCTCTCCAAATTCTGCTCACACTTAATGCCAGGAAAAAGAAATGTTTTCTTTCCCTGAGGAGAAAAGTAAAAGTAGATAACCTGAATATTTTCTTTTTTGTCCTACTTTTCTTTACATTTAGAATTATCGCCAGAATGTGGCAATCTGCTCAAGGCGGACTTTGAAAATATAATCTTTCGGTATCTTTCAGATGATCCAGAATGTTTTTCATTTATGCATGCATATATTCACTCAACTTTCCATCCCCTTATTTATTTATTCATCAAACATTACTTGTACATTGACTATGTGCAAAGCACTGTACTAGGTAAGGAGGAAAGAAAATAATTAATTGTGATTTCATTCATATTGACTCTATCCTCTTGCATTTTATTTTGTAACTTGTCTAAAGTCCTTTCAAAGATAGACAGGTTGTAGTTCCTAAATAAAATAAACATAAAACTCCAAAAAAAGGATCTTACAGCATCAATGTGGCAATTTGCTGTTGACTGCAACATCTCGCTATAATTGTCTTCAAGTTGCTTTGTTTCTACTTCTATCAATATTACTAGCTAACATTATTGTATGCCTAATATATGCCAAGCACTCTATCAAATGCTTCATGTATATTACCTAATTTAATCCCCTCAACAGTACCACAAACAAATATTTTATTATCCATATTTACAGCTTTAGATCACTTTCCTAGTAATTGATAGAGCCAGGATTCAAGCCAAAATGATTTTCTCTGGAGACTATGTGCTTAATTATTTCATCAAACTGTCTACAAATTGTTAGTTTATGTAGAATATATCCCAGAACTTTGTCAGAGGAATGTTTAGACATCTGTGGGTTACTCCACACTGAAACTAGAACACATTTCCTTCGTTTTTTTCTAACAAATATACCTCACTTCACCTTTGTATGATTTTCCACAGAATTCTGCCCTGTTAGTAATGTAGCCATGATTTTATTCAATCTACTAATAAGCAACGATGACAAATTTGGAAATCTTAGAGGGAACCTATGCATCATAAAACATTTCTTTTTTCTTAAATGTGGTCCTCTTTTAGAAAATGGTGTTGCAAGGTTGTGTTCACTCAGGTTCTCTATCTTTTTCAGAGTCCTATTAAGTAAAAGTGGCTGTTCTCCTGAGCTTGGCAGAAGACTGGAGAAGGCATAAACAGCAGTTCACTCCCCTGATTTATTCTGAGCTCTGACACAACTGAGGTCCAAAGATATTATAAAGTGGTTGGCTCTAGGACTGTTATTAAATTCCATGTAGGTTGCAAGCTCTGCTCATTGGATACCCTTGGGTTTGAGTTACATTTAAATGGTGGAAAGATATATATTTATATATCATTTCAACTTCATGGTGAGACTTGGAACAAGCAACTTCTATTATACCTAATAGATAGTCTATGAGGTAAACTGAATCTACTCTTTTCATCAAAGTATTGGTGAATTGACCTACATTTTTTAAGCCAAAATATAAACTTCATTGTATATGAGAAGACATATACTGTCAGTTACCCATACCTTTCTTAGTGTTAAGTAGTTATAGTATTAAAAAACGAGTGATTTTCTATAAACAGTAGATAAACATGACTGCATTTGGATTTTTTAAAAGAATTATAGGCAATGTATGCTTAGAAATCACCTGCCTGTTTGGAAAAAGAACACACTTTGGAGTCGATGGTAGAAATTATAGATTTTTTCTAAAGCAACAAGAAGTGACAAGTACTGAGGATAAAGACATCTTCCTACATCACGACCAACTGCTTTCTAAGTACTTATACACAATATTCAGACAATATGTGAGAAACAATTTGATGCCCTTTTAGTTACATTGTATATTTAACATGAACTCCGAAATGAAACACAACTAAACTCTATAATCTCCCCACTTAGTGGTTAAAGAGTCAGAGTTGGAGACTCAAGTGGGATTCTTGACCTCATTTTTATTCTTGTGTTTCATAACTTCTGGCCCTCAGTTCTTTATTTGCATAGACGTTTGTGTCTAGTAATCAATCAACATGTTGCACATTCTATAATGACCATGTAATTAGCATCTCCTCTGCATTATTGCTGATCCCCTAAAGAGAGCGTAGAGACATTGTTCACTTTGAACATGAGACACATGACTTTGGAAGCACTGTAGGGCAAATTGAAAAATAACTATTTATACTGGCTCCTAGATTTATTGTTCCTGTTTTAGAAAAGAGAAACTTAATTCCCTATAAGTTGTTGGAATGTTCACTTATTTTTCCAAGCTCTTTGAAATTAGAAAGATGTTTAGCTGTTCACTAAATCTTACCTGCTTATTTTTTCCTAGAGGTAAAGTAGTTTAGATTTGGAATCCATTAAATATATTTAATTTATTCTTTTATCTGTACATAGAATTTTTTATCATATTTTAGAGCAATGTTTTCTGAAAGACCTTAGTTACCTTCGGATAAGCTACTTTCTAAGGGATACACATTAACTCCTTCAAAATCAGGGATATCATTTGGTAGCTGCCTTAAGGGCATCTCTGAAGCATCTAATGTTTTTGCAAAGATTGATTTAGATGAAGCATGAAGACTTATATAAGATACTAATATTGACTAATTATTCCTTGCTTTAGGATGCAGACATTTACCATGAAATACCCTTTCTCCCTTCATTGCTAGAGGTATTGCCATAGATAGTAAAATAAGTGAAATCAGAATTTGTTTCTACCTCCAAGTTCCATCATCTATCATCTAAAGTGCACTTGTTTTTTTGTCATTTTTCGCTATGAAATTATTAATGCTGGTTTGACTGAATAAAATATGTCACTTGTATCTGAAATAGCAAAATGAAATCCTGGAGGAATGATGAGTTGCTGGAAAGATAATTGGAATGAGTGGAATATCTTAATTTATCATATTAGGAAATTTATTTCTAAGCTTTCAATCTTTATTCATATACACTGGCTCCAAATGTAATGACACATCCACCTCTGGCATCAGAAATTATGATTTCTTTCAAGAGAGCGCATTTTTATATAACTTGTTTTATGACTAAAGGAAGAATGAAAAAATATATGTTTATAGTGACTGAAATTAAGCAAAAAAAATCAGTTCAAGGACATCCTCCAAGCTACACAATTAATTCTAAATCATGTATGCCTAGAAAACGGAGACCATATATGGTAGGCAGAATTCTAAAGATGTCCCCCAAGATTACAATCCTCAGTTTATTCAAACAAACACTAATATAGTTACTGCTTTGGAGAGATTTTGCAGATGGAATTAAGGTTACTGGTCAGCTTATTTTAATTTAAGGAGATTAATTTAGATTATCTGGGTGGGTCCAATGTAATCATATGGGCCCTTAAAAGCAGAAGACTAAGGTAGAATATTCAGGCAGAAGAGATGCATTGGAGAGATAAGGCAGAAAGAGAAGAATCAGAGAGATTCAAAGACACACCATTGTTGGTTTTGAAGGGGGCCATGGCCTGAAAATATGGCCTCCAGAAGGTGAGAATGACCATGTCAGACAGCAAGTAATGAAATGAGGAGCTCATTTTGTCACCGACTAGGGGCCTCGAGAAACTCAGGGGTGGGTTTGGAAGCAATTAACTGTTTTTCCAAATTGTTTCTTTTCCTTTTGTATGTTAAGGACATGTAACCACCAGCCATCCTGAAACTTCCAAGCCTCACCACAAGAGCTATGCCCATGACCTTTGCCTTATGTTTAGTGCCAAGATCTCTCCAGGAGGAGCTTAGGCCTCATTATGTGGAAGCATGTTCTCCAACTGAGCTGTGCAAGCGAACACCCGCCTCTGCCTTTTGAATAGTCATTCCCCAACTGAAATAAAAGTTCCTGCTTCCCTTTGCTCGGGGATGGCACGATTTTGGAAATGATTCCTCATGGCCTCTTATTTGCTGCAAATACATTTTACTTCGTGAGACAACGTCCACGGGTGTCAAGTCTTATTTAACTCACCAGGAGGCGAGCCCACTTGGTTCAGTAACAATTTCTACAATTGTATGGCACTAATGGAACCAGCCAAGTCACACTTTACCTGGCCTCAGAACCCTACAGAACTGTGAGTTAATAAATTTCAGTTGTTGTAAACTGCTAACTTTGTGGTAATTTGTTATGATAACAATGGGAAAATAACACACTGTTTACCTGTAACTGAGATGCTTAAGCAGGCAAACCTCACGTTTCTAACCCTCTTTGCGGTGTTAAAACGGTTCCACCTTTTTAGTGATGTATCAGACAGTGAGCTGACTCATGGAAAAAATAAGAATTTCAAGATTTCAAATAACCATTTTTATTTCACCGTTGAGATCAAGTCTTTTCAATATTTTTAACAGATACACTGTAGCCAGTGTGGCCTTTTCAGAATCCACATCTCATCCATCATCCCATCTCCTTCATCCTCCTCCTTGCTTAAGCTATTTCGATGGCTTTCTTTTGATCTTAGGGAAATAGGACTTTTTTTTAAAAGGCCCTGCTTAGTTTGGCTTTTAACTCCCTCTCTAGGCTCATACTCATTCCTCTATGGTTCCTCCGCATGGCATGTTTTTTTTTTTGTATCTTCACCCCTTTACCTATTTGATGCCTGGAAACACTATAAATGGTTAATAGGATGGGCTCTGGAGTTATACTGTCCTAAGTTCAAATCCTGGCCTTGCCACTTCCTAGCTCTATGACTTCAGGCAAAATAGCTTCTCTGAGCCTTAATTTCCTCATCAATGTAATGGGTATAATAATAACACCAACTGAATTAGTCAGCTTAGGCTGCCATAACAAAATACCGTAGACTGGGCAGCTTAAACAACAGACCTTTCTTTCTCACAATTCTAGAGGCTGGAGGTCCAAGATCAAAGTGTCTACTGATTCAGTTCCTGGTGAGACCTCTCTTTCTGGCTTGCAGACAGCCACCTTCTTCCTGTGTTCTCACATGTCATTTCCTTGGTGGGTATGTGTAGGGAGAGAGAGAGATCTCCAAACTCTTTTTTGCTATGAGGGCACCAATCCTATGGAATTACAATCCTACCCTTATTACCTCATTTAACCTTAATTATGTCCTAAAAGCCCTATCTCCAAACACAATCGCACTGAAAGTTGAGCTTCAACATATGAATTTGGGGGAGACACAACTTAAAATTGAATTCATATCACCTGCTTTAGAGGGTTGTCATTCACAGAATTTACTTATTTACTTATTTTTGTCACTTCCATTTTATGTGTATTGTCCTTTTTCACTGACACATTTAATGAATATGTGTATTCATAAATAAGCATCTTTGCAGAGTTCTGATCCCAGACATAAGCAGCAGGCACAAGTGAAATTTAGATATTTTTCTTCTCACAGGTCTGAGTAACTGTGCACCTGTAGCTATAAACATAAACTAGGTATAGCTATTCTTTTCTTTCATTCAACAAACATTTATTACTTACCTATTGAATTTCAGAAACCAGGGATACATACATAAATAAAATATATTTGCTTTTCTATTCTATTACTAATGATATATTTGATTAGATTCAGCAGTAAACGTAGTAAATTTAGTCAAATAGCCATTTATTGATAAACTAGTCATTGGAACTATTTCAACCACTAGAGTTAGGTGGACTTAACTGGAACTTAAACAAACTTTTATGCTAGAAGGGTGTTTTGTTTCATTTTAACATAATTAGTTTTATTGTTTATTATGAGCTGAGCATACTAAGGAATTATCAGAAAAATGCAGGTAAAGCATCTTGTGCAGTGCCTGGCACATAATGAGTGCTTTTTTTTTTGCAAAAATTATTGTTTGATCCCTACAAAGTGTGAGTCATTTGTCTGGGAAACAGAACATATCAGAAACACGACAAGAGTCAGTTCTAATGGAAGAAAGAGATGTTGAAAAATAAAAAGTGCATAGTGTAATGTCAATCAGGATGGCTGCTGTTAAGAATGAAGGGTAAGAGAATAGACAGTGGTAGAAACAGGTGGGGGTGCTGATCTACTTTTGACGAGGGAGGTCAGGGATGATCCGGGAGAGGGGACAGTAAGTATATCTCCTAGGGTACAGAGGTTTACAAAAGCTTGCCTGGAGCCAGGGTTATCAGCATGGTGACTTGCCCCCTTTTGTTCAAAAAACTCCTTTCCTTCTGCAGCTCTTACAGCTCTTCCTTCTCAGTTGAAGATACGTCAAAAAACTGGACTTAATAATTTGGTTCGTTATTAAGTATACCAAATTGATCAATTAGATTATCAATGGTTATGTTATTTTGTTCTCACGTCTACCAAGAGGAACAATTAGAAAATTTCCCCCTGGTTGTTGTACTATCACACATAAAACAGAATTTCAATATGTACTTCTTTACTTCTCTTTTCTTTTGCATTAATTGCCTATTTACTGTAAAACTCTAGCTAATTTTCAGAGTACAAAATTTTGCAAGTGTTGCTTTATGTGTTTAATTACATCAATTAATTATTTGCACGATTTAACAGCCTATAGGCTACCAAAGAAATGATCATTTTAAAAGCTTGAAGTTGCTGACTGTTTCTGAAGCAAAACTGGAAAAGATTTAGCCTGAAGAATGATTGATTTCTTAGTGATGTCTTTCTGTCATAAACCTAAGATATTTGAGAAAGACGTGCTATAATTTTTCCACAGCATAGTGTACTGCCAAACACCAACATTTTAAAAACTTGAAGATATTAAAAGTAGAATTGTGTACCAACAGTAAAACTTCACAAATGTCTTACAATGTCTATTTTAAGTAAAATAACTTTTCAAATTCTTAGCGGTCAATGGGAATTCAGAGCTATTTTATTCAGTGGTTCAGACAACTGGAGAAAGCATTGTTTAATTGTAGGCACACTATGTTTATGAAGGAGGTTCTTGAGAAATTTTAACTGGAGTGAGCATCCTAATGAAGGCTGTGCAAATATTAAACAGCCTCTACAATTATGTTTCTGTTTTCTTTTCAATATTGAATGTTTACATTCTTAAAGCATCCCGGATCGATAGCTTTTATTGACTTTGTTTTCTCCCTTCTCAGCTATTTCTTTACTTTTTTTGCTTTACACATTTCTTCATATGGTGTTTTATTTATTTCTTTCATTGTCAATGTGGGGGAAAACGTTGCCTTCCTTTTATTAACAGCTTGAATTATCAGCAGGCACTGAGGCTTAGCGCCAAGCAAGCAAGACACAGACAAGCTTATTTTTTCCAGTACCACTTTCAACCTTGAATACAGACCTCTGGGTAATGTCATTGGATTCTTGCTGAATATTTGCTGAAGGCTTCTTTTATGCTGGTCTCAGCATTGCTTTAAAACGAGATCAGGACTGAGAAGAACCAAGCGGCTTTCGCAAAGGTCTTTCTTCATTTGCCCTTTCTCTCCCAGACTTTCCAGCAGCCCTGGCTTTCATGAATACTGAGCTGTGACTTGACTCTCTAGACTGTATGTGTGTAAGGGCTTGGTGATTTAAACATTTTGAACATGACACGTGAACCCCGCATTACTTGATTCGACCCATAGTCTCTATACATAAGTCTTCAAACCTGGTCTCCGCCAGTGTAATCTTTTCAGCGAAAGAAAAACACCACCATCCACCCCTTGTGCAAGCCAGAAACCCATGAGTCATCCTTGACATCCTCCCTTTCTCCCTGTCACTGTACAGTTCAACAAAAAATTCTGGTGCTATTCATTCCTAAACATCCCACACATATACCCACTTCTCTCCATCTCCATGGCCATCATCACTACTTAAGACTAACTGTTCACTATCTATTGTCTGGAGAGGGAAGCTTCCTAACTGGTTAATCCACAACCATTTTTGTATCTCTTCCAATGGTTCTCACATTGCATTTATCTAAATAAATATGTAATGGTATCACATGCTCCATCCCATGTGTGAAACACTTCAATGGCTTCTGATCCCAATTAATATGACCTATAAAATCCTAAATGTTTTAGCCTTTGTTTACAGCCTCAAATCACTCCACACTCTCCTTCAACCTATGTGTGAGAAACCACCTATTTGGTTTCTCAATCAGACCATGTCCCTCCTATTATAAGGCCTTAGCATACGCTGTTCCTTCTACTTAGAACACTCTTCCATTCAGCAGTACCCTCAGGCACATATACACATGCACAAAATCATTTTTTGCAAAGTTAATTCCTTCTTATTCTATCATGTTTCAGATTCCAGTTCAATGGTTTCTTCCTTGGGAAACACTTCCTAACCTCTCTAACTGGATCGATTTCTCTCTCCTACAAAACTCTTGTCACATTTATAATTTTATCTTTATTTCTAGGATTTGTTAGGGTCTGGACTGAAATTTCTGTGAAGGCAGGTGTCATATTTGTTTTCGCTCAATATCTGGTCCATGGCGTCCAGCTTATTTTCTGATGCATAATATCTACTCAATAAATATTTATGGACTAAGTGCATGGACTTCCTTTAGTGCACATAAAAGAAGTGTAATTCATTTTCTACCTAATATTTCTTCAGATATTTGAGGGGAAGCATCATGCTTCCCACTCTAATTTGGACCTCCTTACTTCAGGAATAATGACCTTCACTTATTCAATCAATCTTCATGTTAAATGTTTTTGTGATCCCTTTTAACCCTGCTCACCCCTTCCTGAACATGTTTTTCATTGTCTAGGTAAAATACAGATAACTCTGAAAATGATGTGCACAGAAATGAGCTCAATACTCTAAGTAATAAATATTTTTTTTTCTCTACACATGTCACTCAACTTCCTTGTTCATTCAATTTTGTAGAAGATAGAAGATTAGCTAACAAAATAGCTATCATGGAACCCTTTCTAGTAATTATAAGACTAGACGCTCTAATCTGTTTCACCAGGCAACTTACTTAATTTTTCTGACATAATTCCTGATTTATTTTAGTGTACAATAGTTCTATGTTATCCCTTTTGTTCAAGTTCAACTACAGAGAACTTAGAATGATAAACCCCATCACAGAATTTCTGAATACAGAGATCTTTTATTATGACCTCTTTGTTTTGAGATGAGGAAATGGAGTCCCAAGAAGCCAAAGTTATTGCCTAAAGCTCTGGGAAAGATCAAAGTTACAACTGAAACACAGCTCTTTGACTCCTAGGCCAGAATTTTTAAAAAAGATGGCTAATGATTAGAATCAATCTAGGGGCGGATTTAAAAAAAAAACAAACCTATTCCATTTTTCATACTATTTTACACCCACTATCCAAGATTTTGTTTCAGTTTATCTGAGTTGGAATCTGGCTATCAGCAGAAAGAAAAAAAAGTTCCCACCATGATTCTTTTAATCTTACAATTTATGGAACTACTGTATTAAACAACTAGTTTTTCATTAAACTGCTAATATAGTAGCTATTAAAGTGATAATAATGATGATTATGATGACGATAAGATGCAAGAGAAGAAAGTCATTCAATAGTTATATAAAAGTGAAAACATTTCTAAATTTAAAAAAAACTTTAAATATGCAGCCATATATGAATATTTAGGAAAACTATGCTTCTCATTTAAGCTAGGATCCCTCCATATTGGTACCCACTCAAAGTCTAATTTTTTTTGTTGTTAATTTGATTAAGAGGAGTCAAATCTCCCTTTTCTATTTCTGATCCTCCCAGCCGCCAATTGTGAGAATGTATGCCACACCACCCATATGGTTGTCTCCAGATGGCTAGCCTGCTGCTCTCGGTTCCCCCACCCGCCTGGGCCAAAGGCATGCTGTGCTCAGAACCCCGTGTATAACATGGAAGATGCTGGTGCCTGCTGTCATTCATACACTCACATGGTCATAGTTTCACTAGAGGACAAGAGAGGAAAGAAAAAAAGAGAGGCGGGTGAAGGGAAGCAAAAAGAAACTTAAAGGAGGGGGAGAGGATGAGAAGAGAAAAGAAACGGAAAAAAGGCAGTGAAGAAGGGAGGAAAAGATTACGATTCAATAAGAAAAGTATAGATGTTTTATGATAGCTGATCACCATTTTGGTAAGTTCAAGAAAATTAATATTGCACACTCAAATATAAAATAAATGTCCCTTAAATATAGTCACATGAAGCCAAACACAAATTCTTTCTTTCTTTGACATTAGAGCTGATGCTCTAGTGAACTGCAACCTGGAAGTGGATGATGGTAGATGAAAAACTGCACGTGGTTGTCTGTTGTTTTCTAGGGAAGACAACACCCTGTGCATTTGTGTGAGGTGTCTCACATATGTTACTGAGCAATAACATCCAAGATGCAAAACACTTGGTGCTGATGTATATAAGCATCATGCATTTGAGTTGCAACGCAAGCAGAAACTGTAGGGTAAAGGAAGATGACAAAAGTCACACAGGGGATTTCCTCTCCTTCTAACTTTTCTTCCCTGCCCCTAGTCCAGTATTTCTGCACGTGCCATCCTCAAATAACCTGCACCGGAATTACCTTGGATAGTCAGAGACCCATAACATAAATAATTAATCAGCCATCAAGGATCTATTAAGCAATTTCTAGATACTAGGCAGTTCATTCATTCATTCAATAAATATTTATTGAGAGTCAATTACGGGTCATACACTAAGTTCAGCACTGGAGATAGATTATTGTGGAATAAAATATAGTTCTGGTTCTTATTTTTTATTGACCTGGTGTTTATTGAAAATCTACTGTGTAATAAGCACTATTTTAAGCTCCAGGAGTATAGCACTGAAAAAAAGAGGTAAAAATTCCTGTTCTTATGGAGCTTGCATTCTTGTCATTGAGAATCATAGTAAAAGAATAAATAAGTAATCTGTATACTATGTAAGAAGACAACATGTGCTAGAGAGAAAATAAAGCAGAGAAGAGAGTGTTAGGAGCAGGAGGTATTCAATTTTTAAAAGGATGGCTAGTAAAGGCTTTCCTGAGCTGGTTATACTTGGGGAACAACTTGAAGGAGGTTAGGAGTGAACCATGTGGCTGTCTGAGAGACCCCTGGCAGAAGAAGCAGCCAGTGCAAAGACCCTGATTCAGGGGAGTGCTGATGGCTCCAGAGTGAATTGAGCAAGACAGAGATTGGTAGCATGTGAGAGCAGAGAGTGACAGAGTACCAGATTTTCTTGTAGGCCATTGTAAAGGCTTTGCCGTAATACCCCAAAGCCTCCTTTTCTAAATTAGAGTAAAAGCCAAATGCTGTTATGTAAAGAAGACCCTGAAGAGGAGTAAAGTGGAAGAAGGTAAACCAGTTAGAAGGCAATTGCAATAATCCAGATGAAAGATAATGGATGATTGGAGAAGGATAGTAGTGATGGAGTTGGGGAGATGTGGATGCATTCTTGATGTAGTTTGAAGGTAGAGTTTACAGAATTTCTTTATCAATAGGACCTGGAATGAGAAAGCAAGAGAGAAGTCAAGGTTAACTCAAGTTTATTTGGCCTGAATAAGTGGACAAATGGACTTGCCTTTAATTGAGATGGGGAAGAGTGTGGGTGGAGAAGGCTTTGGGGATGGGGAATGGGAACAAATCTGGTGTTCAGTTTGAACATGTTGATTTTGATTCTTGGCGGATATTTCCATTAGGCTGTGGTTGGAAGGAAAATTCTGGGCTATTGTTGTCACAGATACTATTTAAAGAAATGAGGCTAGATGAGATCCCAGAGGGACTGAATGTCATATCAAGAAACGAAGAGATGTAAGAACTGTGTAGTGGGACACTCTAATATTAAGAGGTCAAGGAGCTGAGATGGAGCCATCAAAGGAGGTTGAGAAGAAGCAGTCAGTCAGTGAAGAATGAAAAATAGACGGTGTCCTGGAAAACAAGTTAAAAAGTTATTTCAGGTATAATGGAGTGATAAGTAAGTTCAGAGATTAGTAGAGTGAAAATGCAATGTCATATTATTAATAAAAGGAATAAAAGATTATTAATAAAAAGAATAGTTGTCAGATATTTATTAACTGTTAATTAATAATTATACAAATGAATGTAAAATATAAAACCAAGATAAATGCTACAAAAGAAAGGATGCTGTTTTATGAAATAAATAATAACAAACAGGGATAGTTAATGACATGGGGTCAGTAATGCTAAGGAAGTGATCTTGAGATGAAAGATGAAAGATTTATACATTTTAAACTACTGAAAGTGGAATGGGGAAGGTTTTGGAGTATTATAGCCAGAATGAATGGCAGTTGCAATGGCCCAATGTGGAAGAAAACATGGAGTGTTCAAGAAAAAGAATGAGTGTGGCTTGAAGCATCTGCCTGCATGCACACACACATACACATACAAAAGAAGGAAATCAATGTGGCAACTTAAATAAAGGATCATGTGTGTTTAGGAGATTTCTTGAGAAGCACCCAAGATGAGAAGTAAATGCCATTATATCAGTTAGGGTGTTTTCGGCTGAAAGTAAGAAAACATCTGAATAAAAAATGACTTATAGAATAAGAATGTACTAATTAATCTCAAAAAGAAGCACAGAGAGCGGTAAATCCAGGATGGTTTTAATGACTTTCTGACATCAGAGCTCCAGTTAACTTCTATACAACTCTTGTAATCTTCCCCCCACGGTCAAAAAATGGTTGCTGCAGCTCATAGCATCAACTTCTATAAAGATATCTAAGGAAAGAAAGAAAAGGCAGGGCCCAGCCTGGTGGCATATCAATTAAGTTCACGCATTCTGCTTCAGTGGCCCGGGGTTCACAGGTTCGGCTCCTGGACACGGACCTACTCACCACTCATCAAGCCATGCTGAGATTGCATCCCACATAGAGCAACTAGAAGGATGTACAAGTATGACATACAACTATCTACTGGGGTTTTGGGGAGGGAAAAAAAGAAAAAGAGGAAGATTAGCAATAGATGTTAGCACAGGGCCAATCTTCCTAAGGAAAAAGAAAAAAGAAAGAAAAGTCAGAGACTTTCTTCTCACCTATCTCTTCCTTTCTACCAATTAATAAAATATTTCTCAGAGGACTTCAGCAAGTTTAGTGTAATTGGACAGAACTAGGATAAACGGCCATCCCTAGCTGCAATGGGAATTGGGAACACAAGTTTCTGATGATTTTACATTCAATTGTGAAGGCAACATCAGTGGTATGCTGGTAACTGTTTGACCAACGGCTGGCAGAAGAGAGGGCACACATTTGTACATATATAAGTGTATTATAAATTTCATTGATATAAAGGATGTGTAGCACACTATTTACTAATAATATATACAATATTCTTTATTGTAAATTCCATATACCTAATTGATTCATACAGAATGTGTCCATTGATTTTTTCCAAACTCTACATCCACAATCAAACTATGGTTGCAGCTCATTGGGGTAATTCAACATGAATGTTAGTTGATAATTTCATTTGAGTTAATGAGTGATACTAAAGTAAAACAACAGTGAAGATGCATGTCACAAGTCCAACTGTTTATCAATAACGTGAGAGACATTTTTGCTGAGTCTTCAAATACCAGAAGGACAATTCCTCAATGTTTTGCACTTTTCATAATGTAAAAGCTATAGATATCACACACTTTTAAATTTAATCTATCTTACTATCATTTTCCATCACTCTCTTACATCTAGATAATCAACAAAACAATAAATCAAGTCTTGACTTATAGCATTTGCCTATTTCCGTGGTGTAAATACTCCAAACATTGCCATTTTCATGCTACCAACATGAAGTCACTGAATGTGGAGTTGAGAAGAGATGTGCAGTAGCATACCATTATAGAGAATTCCACTATACAGATGCAGTAAGTGCAAATAAACTCGAGCAAAGATAAAAGTACAAGACAGTAAGATACTAGGAAGTGCCAAGTTTTGAGCTTTTATTACCTTGTTTTTAATGGAGTTAATTGTGAGTTTATATAATTTGATTTTTAATAACATCTGTGTTTAATAACTGATTTACAAAATTCCTGGAAATTGAACAACTGGCTTTCAGAGGCCTCTTTGGATCAGGTCCACCAGCAAGGCATAATATCAGCAAGGAAGGAGGAAAGGGATGGCTGTTGGGTTCGCAGACTTTAAACATTTTAATTCAATAAAGTACAACAGTAGCAGTATTTTCACTCTCAATTGTGTATAATAATTAAAGATCTGTTAGTTAGATGATCCCCACAGTATTTCCAGATTCATTAAGGAAAAAGGCATCTTCGAATCTTTTTTCTTTTTCTCACCAACTTTAGCTACCACCTTACTTCCCTTTCTAGCTTCTTATATTCCTAGATTAAGAACAAAAATAATATTGATTTCCACCACAGGCAAAATGTCCAATGAAATGCAAAATAAAACTGGAGTCAATTGAATATTCTCTGTTTAATGTCTGATTGATTTTTAAGGTTCCCAGATAACGAATGGAATAAAAGAATTTAAAGCTGTCCTGAAAGGAGATAACTCAGTCCACATCCCTCATTTTATAGATATGAAAATAGAGATACCCCGTGTTTGGGTGTCTTGCCTGAAGTTTCCAAGCCAGGTAATGGCAGAGAAAAGATGAGAACTCTAGGCTCCTGATTGTGAAGGTCAGCCCTTTCATACTGCTTCACACCAAACCTTAATTTCTTGGCCACCTTTGTGAGGAGAATCTTTGGCACATTCTCTGAGTCTGAAAAGAAAGGACTGTCCCATTAATTAGGTTCCGATGCCTGGCCTGTTAAATCCACCACTGGCACAATCGCAGCAAAGAGCTACTCCAGCTCGTTGCGCTAGAAATAAACTAAGGTCTCATAGCAGCCATTATAGTCTAATTATATTTGACAGCCAACCTGACAGGTTTTGTTTATTTGTTTATTCTTTCAGTGCTTATGGCTTGAAAAAAATGAATTAAACTGTCAAAACCATCTTACCCTTCAGGAGTTCTCTCTTTGCTTCATTGAAAAGCTTACAAAAGCATCTATTTCTTTTTTTTTTTTTTTTTTTGTGAAGAAGCTTAGTCCTGAGCTAACATCCGATGCCAATCCTCCTCTTTTATGCTGAGGAAGACTGGCCCTGGGCTAACATCCATGCCCACCTTCCTCTACTTTATATGGGACGCTGCCACAGCATGGCTTGACAAACAGTGCGTCGGTGCGCGCCCAGAATTGGAACTGGGAACCCCGGGCCGCCAAAGCAGAGTGCGCGCACTTAACCGCTTGCGCCATCGGGCTGGTCCCCAAAGCATCTATTTCTAACATGCCTGGTGAAGAGAATAAAGAAATGATTTCATTGAGAAGTCTGTAAAAGAATGCACGGCTCATGTGACACTCAGCCTCTGGTACACTATGGGACACTGAGAAGCATGAGCATCATGTAGGAAATCACATATAAACTCTTTTGTGAACAAATCCAAGGTATGGTATTATTTTCAATCTGCTAAGGATGAGGCAACAAGTATGTTTAGAAAACTTGGGCAAAATAAGACACAAAATTGCATAGGATTCATAATGGCGTTATCACTAGTGGATGATTAACAGGTTATATTTGACCCTACCTTAACTTATTTTTCCCCAGATCACTCACCTTTTAGAAATATCAACAGTACATACTCAAATTTGATGTGATAAATAGAAATTAATTACCTTAGAATAGAGTCCACAGCTAAAGACCTCTGTTTTTTTCTCTGTCTGATTCTAATTTTACCCATGTTTTGGCTAAGACCATTGACATACCCTGAATGGCTCAAAACAAAGTAATAACAACTTTGAATAGTAGTGTTGAGATCCAACTCCATATCAACATGTTGAAATGATCATTTGATTCTAATAAAATAAAATACAGTATGGATCAACATATTTGAATTAAGGGGGAAAAAAATCAAAGCAAAAGCCAAAAAAAAAAAAAGGCCAAGAAGGGAAAGATAGAGTCAAATAGCAATAGCAATGTGTGTGTGGAAAGATTTTAGTTGGCAGCAGGCTCGTCATGAGTCAATGTTGTGACAGTACTGCAAAGTGCAGGAGTGTGAGCATTTTGAATTTTGCCTTCCTCTGAGAAGTACAGATGAGAGCGCCTCCTCGCCCCAATCCAGTCTAGACTGGAGATTTCATGCCTGGAGTGCCATCAGCTTGAGCAATATGTGTTTTCATTTTCCATGGCTTTGTATAAGTTAAGCTCCACTTGGATACCACTAAAACTCAATTTTGAGAGTTTGGGCACTATTGCATTTGCTCATTCATCATGTGCTTATAGCATTCTCTCTTCTAAGTTATGCTTCTTACTCCCTGTTCTAATGTGGCTATTGATAATTCTGTTATTGTTTTTGCCAATGTGAAAAGTAGAGAAATACGTTTTATACATGTTTCATTTTATACACTTTTATATACATAGCAATTTCCAGAACTAAAACTTTCTAACTTAATGAGAGTAGACTGTACTGTGTTTAGCTGTAGTCAGGACATAATGAAATACTTAAAAATGGAGTGTACTTGGGTGAAAATCTCCAGGAAGGTGGAGACTTTGTAAATCAATATCTACAAGGTGGAGTTGGGAAAAAAATGGAGAAGTCATATTTATGTATGAGAAAAGAGAAAAATTAGGGGGTGCTTCCTAACTAGAATAACTACTTATAAAAGGAATTGTCATACTTTAGTGGAATTCAGTGTATTTTTGTAACTCTATCAGTGGATGGAAGTTGTGAAGTCACAGATTTTGATCAGCTTTAGAAAAATGTTTCTAACAGACTGAGGTATTCAAAGATGGAATATGCTGCTTTATAACCAATTTCCTGTTCCTAGAGGTGTTCAGAAGAGACTGAAAGACAAATATATTAACAAGTTTATAAATGGGATTGATTTATCAGATATAGGATTCCAATAATTGAGTTACAAGACTTCTTTTAACTCAGAGAATCTATGATTCAATGTTGCATCATTACTTTCTTCACCCACTGTTGATATCCAAAAGCTCCTGACTGTACGTAACTTGATTCAAAATGATGAAGAGAGAACTCCATAACCCTCATTTAGGTTTCTATTAACTTATAAAACACAGCACTTGTTTAAAAGTTTTGTTCAAGTACTATCCTGTCTGCTTGTTAACATTAATCACTCAACCTAAAAGAATGAGTAGTGGCTATTTACAAACTTATACCTACTCTTTGATCATAATTTTCCTATCTAGGTTTTCATATATTTAATTAACTTACAGACAATTCATCTATTAAATCATTTAACTTAGATATGGATTTACTATAGCATAGTCTTTACATAGGAATGTTTAATAATGGAGAATGCTATTTAATCAACGTGTTGAAGGTGAAGCCAATTCATAATTTGAAAGGTCAACAATAAAAGGCCATCATCCATCCATCATGATTTAATCTGTCATATTTTATTAAGAGCTACTCAAAAACAGGTGAGAACATTCACAAAAAGATTAGCTCATAATATGTAAGTTAGCATTCTGAAACCATCACTAGCCATAGTGTTCATGATATTAATTACATAGAAGTATGCTATGTTCTAAAGGAGAAACAAAACTCCTTAAATATTAACAACACTAAGATTAGCCTTTAGAAATGTAAAATCAAATGCAAGCGTCTATGGCGTCCAAACTTCTTCATGAGGATGTCAAAATGATAGGAGAAAACTCCCTAAAAGATGGGTGTTATGTTATTCATCTCCAAATGAAATAGCTCAGATCACAAGTCCATTTCTACACTCCATTATCCTGAGATGAAGCAATTAAATGTTCTCTTCTTTTCCAGATGGTGTTGACTGCCAAAGAAAACTTGTGAAGATGCCCTTTAAGTCAAAATATGCTTGTCGTCCTACATCATTCTTTTAACCACCACTATCTCTAGTCTGCCATTACACATGTTTCTATAATTCAAATTAGCTCATATATGATTGACAAGTAGGGGAATGATGTCAGTATTATACAAAGTTTTATTGGTTCACATGCGATTTTATCGAGCAAAAGGAGACAGACAAGTGTTAACAGATTATAACCTTCAGCAAGAAAGCGACAAGCCATCATCTCAGCCACTGCCCTGGCAGTGGGAGTCCTTCTGGAACATTCCAACCAAATCCAAGCAGGCAGGGCTTCCTCCCTAGACAGGCTCATCATTAACTTTGTCCAACCAGTGACAAGTTGTACTTCCTTCCAAGTCCACATTACCATCAGCCTGTCTTAGATCTCTGTTTCCGTCTATGCTGTTTCAGTATCTACCAGACCTCCTCAATTAAAGCTTTTTGGGCATTATTAAAATATTCTGTGGCAACATTTAGCTATACTAAGCTGCCTGCCTAGGCAGTCCAAGTTAACCCCACGGGTAATTGTTACTTTCATGTTTGTGCTTCAGTTAAAAAATGTCCTTAAGATTTGCTTTGTCATCTCCTGCTACTAAGCAGAATGAGGTCTTTTGGTAACATACATCATTATAGAGAAATGTCTCTACTGTGAAAGGTACAGGAGATCCAGAACTGAATAACACATGGGCTGTGACTTCATAGCTCCCAGGGTTCAGCAAGAAGGGCATGCAAACTATGAGTTTTAATACAATATGATGAGTGCTATAGTTATACTAGATAATATGAGATTTCAGAGGTTAAACGGCCCAAATACAGTGAGATTTATTACTTTCCAAATGGCTTATTCCACTGTAAGGAAGTTATGATTGTCAGAAACTCATTATATTGAACTAGAATTCTTGTTCATTTCCCTAGATCAATAAACATTTACTGAACAGCTTCTATGAGTCAGAAACTTTTCTGGACAACTAGAGTTGAACTAGTGAGCAAAACTGGACTTGGCTCTAGTGTTATGGAGTTTATGTTTTAGAGGCAAATAGAGGCAATCAACAAATACACAAGGAAATAAATGAACCTGTAAATAAATAAAATAATTTCAGATACTAACAAGTTCCCCAAAGTTAAACAGGGTAGTAGGACAGAGAATGACTGTGCAGGTTGGAAAGGAGGTTAATACTCTATATGGAAGTGAATGAATGCTCTCCTGTGGTAGAGTATGGGGTTCAGCCAATGGAAGATAAGGGGGGAGAGCTTTGCAGGCTGAAGAAACTAAATATGCAAAGTCTTGAGGCAGGGAACAGTATGTTAAGGGGACAGAAATGGGGACAGGGAGGCTGGTTGGGAAGGTAAGCAAAGGTCAGACAATACATTAGTCCTTGGGAATTTGGATTTGATTCTGGGTGAGATAGAAAGAAGAAGCTGAAATCCTTTAAGCATGGAAGAGATATGAGACGGTTTATGTTCTGAAAATGTCACTTTGACAGCCATGCGTAGAACCAGTTGCTGGGTTGCAAGTATGGAAGGAAGGAGACAAGGTAGGAGACAATTGTGGTGTGCTAGGTGAGGTATGATAGTGGTTTGACGAGGATAGAGGGGGCCGTGAGCAATGGAGATGAAGTAGATAGACCACATACGGTTTAGCAGTAGGATGGTAGAACTTGCTAATGGATGGAACGTGTTGACGATGAATTGATTTCAATCAAAAAAGGCCATCAAGTAAGCATCGATAGTTCTCTACATCTCTACTGCATTTTGTTTCTACACTCTTCATTACTGGAGGTTTTCAAGCTAAAGCTAGACGACAAATTTTTGTGGCTATTATCGAAGTTTTCCTGCCTTGGTTTGCTTGTATATCAGAGCAATATCACCTCTAAAGAGGCATCTGTCAAACATTTTGTACATGGGTACAAACTGGGTCTTCGTAAGGAATATTATTCATTTAACAGCATGGACTATTAGGAGAGAAATGTGCATCAAATTCTATTCTTTCTGTAGTCTAAAAGACCAAGTCAACAGCTCTCCATTATACCTGGAGATGCCCTCTACACCTCATGGTCCCTTTCCCAAACATCCATCCCATACATATACACATATACCCTTCAACATTCAACCTCCCTCCAGAAAGATAAAATCATCAGTAAGTACTCTAATCCTATAGTAATAGGCAATGAACAAAAAACTGATTTATACTAAATCACCAAATGCAAATGTGGTGTGAGAGGATAAGAATGTTTGACTAGCACTACAGTATTATAAAATAAACGATATGCTAGTCATTGAAGGCTCTTGTCCGTGTAAGTGAGCAGAAATATATAGTATTTGCTTATTATCTCCAGCCCAAGTAGTAAATTATCACTGAAATGGCAAAGACTGAAGTGGACATAAATTTGGGGTTTGCTGTGCTGAGGAGTTTGGAGCTTGGTATATATTTCAAAAGTCTTTGGAGGCTACCGATCATCATGATATGTAGCCCAATACTACAGATAAACTATAAAGGTGATTTCTAGTTTGAAACTTAACCAAGTTTCTCCTCGCTCACAGTTAGAAAATTTTTTTTCTCTGGTAGAGAGTTTACAGATTAACTTTTATTTCTTTTCAGCTTCAGATCCATTGCTAAAACACCAAATTATTCATATTTTCCTATTCTCTGGGAAAGAATTTAAAAAATTAACCTACCCACCATTTAATTTTCTTTTGATTATAGATTGAGTGATTTACTCAAAAATTATCTATTAACTCTTATCCTCTAACAAACACTGTTCTAGGCACTAGAGAGTGATTAACAAAAGAGATGCAGACTTTACCTTCAGAGAGTTTATATTCTGGTGAAGGTTAGAAAGACAATAAAACAAGTAAATACATATATAATGCATAAATGAAACAAAACAGGAGTGGTAACAGAGAAGGAAAATTTGACCTATTTTGCATGAAAGTAAGTTTGCTTAAAGTAAGGTATATGTGTATATTGGAGTTATGAATTAGCTAAGTCTGTCGAACAGCTGATTTTAAAGAGAAGACAGTTGTGAGTTTAATCTCCAGATCCTCCAGTTAGCATCTTACCCAATGGTGGCTATTTGCTTGCAAACAATTGTTGATTAGTATGAGGGAAATGGGTTACAGGGTTTGCATGGCTGAGTCCAGACCTATCACCACTCCTAGTAAGGAAATAAGTATATGGTCGACTGTTGGTGGAATATGGGCATCATCTTAGCAAGCAAAACAAATTCCATTTTCTTCCATTGTCGTTATATTATAGATTCAGCACCAAATGTTTGCAGTATTCTATCAAGGCTGCTCTATTTATGTTCCATGTGCAAGGTGTTTGTTTTCTTTTAATGTTGGTGGTAGCTGGTGGCTTCTTCCATTGTGGCAGTGCCATAGAGTGCCATTTTCTCGTCCTTCTGCTCCCTTAACTGCCTCCTGCCTCATGCAGTTTCTCGAAAAGCAGACTTATATGATTACCTGAGGAAGCCAGCTCTAGTAATGTCCCAGAGGGATGATACTCTGTTAAACTAAGAGGATCTAAGGCACGTGGGAGGAAAATATGACTGGACACTAGATTCCCCGGTTGCTCTTAAGAGCCTCACTCAGTTTTCAATGTCTTTCTGGTGATATTACAGAGCTTTTTCTGGATAACTTATATTTCTCTTCCACAGCATCCTTCCCAAAGAGAGAGGGGCAGAAAATCCTGACTCTTTTATAAACATTTAAATGAAAATTCATTTTGCTAAAATATAGTATATTCTATCTATGCTGACAATGAATTACTTTTTATAATTCTTTGAACATTTCAACCCATTTTCATGTGTGTCCTGTCATTCATTTGTGGGCCCATGTATTCTCTTTGGTGTTCTAATTCCTATTCTAGGGAACAAATTGCAGATCCTTTGTGTTTTAATCATCAATTATCCTACTCAATTGCTGTAAGTACTCTGCAAACTAAACCTGGTGTCTGTCTTAACTGGTTTAATTATTGAAGAGTTTTTGAAAGCACCGGGATTTCCTTAGTGATCAATATAGATCAGGCCAGTCTTCAACCACTTTGTGTTCATTATTAAAGCCTGAGGTTCCAGTGCTAACTTGGGGACAGAGAGCTGATGAAGCTGGTTAAATAAATGCCTAATGAGGCAAGTAGACACTGCCTCTGATCTTAACCTGCCTCTGGGCTCTGAAAAATTTAAATGGCCCCAGTGACAGAGTATCACACTAGGTACTCCCATTGTCCATCTAATGACTATTTCAAGCTGAGCTGAGAGGCACGAAATAACACAAGTAGTGAATTACATGAAACACGGAATTTACAGTGTTACAGATAATTGTGCTTATCAGCTATTAATATTCTGAGTCTAGGGCCGGCCCTGTGGCTTAGCGGTTAAGCGCTCGCACTCCGATGCTGGCGGCCCAGGTTCGGATCCCGGGCGCGCACCGACGCACTACTTCTCCCGCCGTGCTCAGGCCGCGTCCCACAAACAGCAACTAGAAGGATGTGCAACTATGACATACAACTATCTACTGGGGCTTTGGGGGGAAAATAAATAAATAAATAAATAATTAAAAAAAAATATTCTAAGTCTCAATCCTACTGCTTTGACCCATCTCATAAAACAAAGGTCAGCAATCTTCAGCAAAGATAATCTTCATAGAGTGTGAAAATTATGAGATTCAACAATAATTGACCTGAAATCCCAGCAAAACAGATTGATACTCCAAAACCATTACAACAATTACAAGGGATCTGGGGGACATAATACTCCTAGCAAAAGGTACTCATTAACCTTCTCATCAATAAGAATAGAGGATGTAGTGGGATGTGTACCACTGGAGTTAGGTCAAAGATGGGACAGGTTGGCTTTTGCTGGTTGTAGAGCTCTCAGAGAGCCAAGGGCCACTTTGGTCTAGTGTGGGTGAGTGATACAGAAATTATACCAGATGAGAAGTAGACACCTGGCCAGGAAGAAATATAGCAACATAAGTAATCCCGTCTCTGTTAAGGGAGGCAACGTGATCAGTGCCCTTAATTAAGGGCAGGCATTGTGAATATCTTTGTAAGTTCTCTGGTACTGGAGCTATTCAGTCCAACATATCCATGATAAGTGATTATGTGTGTACAGAGTTACATAATCTTTCTGTATGTCAGTTTCCTGATCTCTGAAATGGGCTGAGAGAGTAGATCTGATGAGAATAAGGATTCTTTCCTATTCTCAAAGTCGATGAGTCCAGGAGTCTATGGCAAAATGGTAAGATGAGTTTTTGTTACATTTTGAGATATGGTAGCCCTTCTTCAACACAGAAACAAAGAGTTTGCATTAAAACTAGGTTTGAGATTGCTAGAAACAAAATTTCAGTAGCCTTTGGTGATACTGTCTTTGCTGCTACTAATGTTAATTTGCACAATGCTGTTAGCTTTTGGGGGGTCTTTCTAGCCCAACCACTAAATTTGATTGAGTAGATCTGGAGGAAGAAAAGGGAAAAAATGAGTATAGATATGCGTTTTCCATCTTCATTGATTTGAAGTCTCTTAAGTTTGCATGAGAATATTTCCCCAAGGGCCCTACTATCAGATGATATGGAAGTAGAATTTTGAGTATTCAGAAAAATAGACTTAGCAAGCTAAACACTTAGCAAGCTAAAGACTTAGCAAGCTAATCAAGGAAATAGCAATATTTCCTTGATCTATAAAAAATATATTCATCAATAAAACTTGCTTCAAACACATTTATTGAGTACCTATTAACAGCAAGGGACTATGCTATATTCTGTTGGAAAGACTAACCTAGACATAAGTACCTTCCCTCAAGGAGCTTTTAACTAGTGGATGTACAGAACTGTATTAGAAGATAATGTAGACAGTGAGAAAAAAATGTTGTATGGAAGAGATTAATTGCAAATGGGAGAATTGAGCAGAATTTAAGGAAAAGGGAGTATTTAAGTGGGTATTAACGGATGAATAGAATGCCAACAGGAGAGTTATAAGCACAAAAAGGAACAAGACTTTTCATTAATGTGTACATAGAACTCCACTTAAATAATCTAGCATTCAAAAACATAAGTTTATGCTTAAAAACTCACCAATGTCACCAAAAATGTGACAGGAATAGGAAAGTTTTCTTTCCAACTAGTAGTTTTGGTCTTTACGCAAGTTCAATAAAAAATATATTTTTTTCTTTTAATAAAAATTATGGATGGTGGGGAAATCTAGCTGAACTGTTTATTTATTTATTTTGCTTGAGGAAGATTTGCCCTGAGCTAACATCCATGCCAATCCTCCTCTTTTTGTATGTGAGTCGCCACCACAGCATGGCCACAGATGAGTGACATAGGTCCATGCCCAGGAACTGAATCTGGGCCACCGAAGCCGAGCACATGGAACTTAACCACTAGGCTACAGGGCCAGCCCCCTAGCTAAACTGTTTCAATGGAAATTCAAGCAATGGACTGATTCTATGTCAGCTTAAAACCAGGAAGTACTGATGAAGCTCTCCCAGCTCTTGGGAATGGATGTTTCAGAGGTGTAGGTGAGGGGGAGCAATCTTACTTTCTGTCAGCTGGCTTTTTGCTTTGCTTACTCTATTTGTTTTGTTTTGTTTGAACCAGGCCTGGATATGAATTTTCAGTTAGAAAGCTCTCTTCTGAGACCCAAAGGTAGACACATGCTTACAGATAATGAAAAAGTCTGGGTTTAGTTTCAGAATTATCCTTTCCAAGGTTCTAGTACAAAGAGAAAGGGGGACATCCAAATTCCAGGGGTTGACACAAATAACAGGACAGATTTCAAATTGGCAGCTGGCAGGGAGAATTTCATGAATTCCCAGCTACTTTCCTTCTGGAAGAAAGGCTGCCCTAACCTTGCCCTACCTCACCACCCATACAGTTTTTAACCCTTTCTCATTTACTGAAAAATATTTCCTACAATTCTCTAACTATTGGCTCCCCAGTCTTACTTTTCTTAGTCACTCTGAAGCATGAAACTGATTGAGCTTCCCAACTTCCTAGTTGCTAAAACATGACATTCTGTTTTCTCCTTTTCTGAATAATGATGGCAGTTAACGTTTATTAATGAGCCACACAGTTTAATAAGAGCTTTACATGAATTGTCTCATTTCATCCTCATCACTCACCAAAGGAGTAGGCAGTTATAATCTGCATTTTATAAAAGACAAAACAAAACAAAAAATAAATAAACTGGGCTTCAGAGGGGTGAGGTAATTCTCTGAAGGTTTACTACCTTTTGTTCTTTTTTCTCTAAAAATTTATGGTTTTCCCAATTTCTGTATTTTTATTCTCTTTTTTTGTTTGTTTGCTTTTGCTTCTTCCTCTGTGATTTTACCTATTCTCAAAACCTTACACAGTAATCACGGGCAGGTGATTTCTGAATGCACATCTCTAATCCCCCAAATGCTTAATATCTTCTGACAATGCCAGCCAAGCTCACATTTCCAAAAGTGTCCTATCATTAAATCACTAGAATAGCGAGCTTCTTTTCTTTTGGTAGTCGGCCTGCGTTCTTTTACCTTTAGGCAATAGCCCCAGCTGTAAGTGAACTAGTCCGGCCTCCACTGACTACAGTCTGGCGGGGTGTCAGTCAAGGTAGCCAGCCCTCTTATGGCCAAATGACCATGCATACCCCTGGTTAGTCCATCTTGATCTGATTAACACAAAGATTAGAAATAGTAAAAGTTGATACATTTCAGATAATTTACCTGAAAAAGATAGCACAACAAGTCGTACAAGACCCCTAGACTGTACGGGCCCATGTCTTTGCTAAGCCTACTCTTTAAGTCTCCCCTCTGAGTCTACAAACGCTTGTATTCTTCCAATCCATCTCTTTCCTCTGATGCTAGCTAGAGTCAGTCTTTTGTTGCTTGCAAACACACGCACAAAACTAATATTCTCAACAATTATTTATTTAGTATCTACCATGTAAGAAGCACTCTGTCAAAGGATGCAAAGAAAAATTATTTGGACTTTATAGTCCTAATAACAAGCGACTTTTATTTTCATGAGTAGACACACATAAAAGAGATAATTATAATACAATGTGTTGGTGCCAGAACCTACAGGCAACTGTGAGACATCTTCCCAAAACTTCAACTTTCTAAATTGCTGTCTGAGATTTAACACCAGAATTTAAGAGACAATAGCATAGGTAAACAGTCTTGTATGATAGAAATAGGACAGCTTTCATACCATCAAGACATAACCGAAAACTAAAGAGCATATTTGTCAAAAGATGTGTTGATCACTGTTGGAAGAATAGACTTGTAAAAGAAAAAGTGGGAAGATTCCAAATAAGCATTGATCAGTGGAGAGAGAATACCTTCACCTTTGAGGAGAGAGTACTTCACCAATAGCAGAGTGAGGTGGTAAGATTGAGGAATTTGGAGTTATATATTGTTTGTTCAAATTCTGGAGAATTTGATTAATCTCTCTAGATGTTAATTTCCTTAGGTCTAATATAGAGATAATGGCATCAATTTTACTGGCTTAATGTGAGGATTAGATGAAATAATTCATTTTACATACAATGCGTAGTGCACAAGTTAATATAAAATATTAATACATTTTACTATTATTATTATTATTTCTACTACTGCTGCTATAGAATTGGTGTAGTTATCCACAATATGAGAAAAGATTATCAGACCACCTTAACTCAGCACCATCTAACTAACATTTGAATTATCTCATTCTCTTAGTTCTGATTCTGTGCTCGTAAAGCAACCTTGCTAACTGGCATCCTACATAGGCCTGCCTTGAGGGAAGAAACACTTAGCTTGGGCCAATTAGTCTCTAGGGATGTTCTATTTTCATACATAAACTGAGTGTTTGCTTTATATAAATCAAACTTGTAAGTTTGGCAAATGAACTCAGGCTTTCTCCCAAACTCCTGGATGTGGAACACGCTATGATAGACACAAATGCTGGGGTCTTGGGGAGGCATTTATGTAGCCTAGGCATCAAGGGAGGCTTCTTAGGAATGTGTAGGAGTTTACCAGGTCAAGGGGATGATGAAGAACTGATTACCAAAACAGTGCAGAGCAGATAGAAAGTTCGACAACATCAGGATATGGAAACAGAATCAGCAGGAGGGGCTGGCGGGGGTTGGGAGGTGTTACATTAAGGGACTACAAGTGATGCTGCCCTGATATCAGTTCCCCTACATTAGACCCAGCATATATGGGGTTAAAACCAAAAGCACTCATCCTCTTTCCCTGCTCCTCTAAGTAACATTCATATGTAAATATCGTTTTTTTTAAACCTTTGTATACCTGAACTTCACAAGGCAAATAGATGTTACAAATTGTTGAAAGTCCAGGTGGCCTCACTCTGAAATTTTGGCTAATTACCAGTTCTTGAGGTTTGTTACAGGGAAACTGATATCTAGAGAATATCAAAAAGCTAAAGCTTCCCATACCTCAACTCCTTGACTTCCTGGCACTAGAATCCACCATCCACCACAGGGAGGAGAACCAAGGACACCCACCTGCAATTCCCTTATCTTGCCATTCCCTCCCCTGCAAGCAGCCTCACAAGGGCAAACGGCAGGCTGCTAGGAAGGCACTGACCTGCAAAGCCACAGCTCCCATCATGTAATCACTCACAGGGTCTGAGATGACACAGAAAGCTGGTTTTGCAGAACCCAAGACACCTGGTCCCAAGGTACTGATAAGGAATGGATAAAGATAACAAGTGACTCAACACCAAAATGTCTGCTCGGACCCTTGCACAGTCACTCTCCCGGATGTCTGTGGTCATGACCACCATGGCTTCTCTCCTTTGATCTCCCCTTTAAAAACCCTTGCTTGATGCCAGCCTGGTGGCGCAAGCAGTTAGGTGCGCATGCTGGCTGTGGTGGCCCCAGGTTGGCCCGTTCCAATCCTGGACGCGCACCAAAGCACTGCTTGGCAAGCCATGCTGTGGCAGCGTCCCATGTAAAGTGGAGGGAGATGGGCATGGATGTTAGCCCAGGGCCAGTCTTTCTCAGCAAAAAAATAGGAGAATTGGCAGATGTTAGCACAGGGCTGAGCTTCCTCCCTCCAAAAAAAAAAAAAAAACCCTTGCTTGTAACTTTTCCGGGAGTTCAGGATTACAGTGAGCTGCCTGTTCTCCTTGCTCAGCACTTTGCAATAAAATTCCCACTTTCTTCCACTACACTCAGTGTCAGAGATTGGCTTGCTGCGTGACGGGTGAGTGAACTCACTTCAGGTTCGATATCACAAGAACTTCAGTGTTGCTAAAGAAACACATAAAGGCAGGAAATCTGCGGAGACTAAGCACGAGGCCAGGGCTAGTGTTTGTGTTGAATTATTTCCCCCCAAAATTCATATACTGAAGCCCTAACCCCTAGAACATCAGAGTGTGACCTTATTTGGAGACAGGGTTTTGACTACAGTGGTTATTAAGTTAGAACGAGGTCACTAGGGTAGGCCCAAGTCCAGTATGACTGGGGTCCTTATATAAAGGGTAAATCTGGACACAGAGACAGACACTCATAGAGGAAGTTGATGTGAAGATGCAGGGAAAAGGCTGCCATCTATAAACCAAGGAGAGGGGCCTGGAACAGATCCTTCCCTCATAGCCCTCAGAAGGAACCAACCCTTCCTACACTTTGATTTCAGACTTCTAGTCTCCAGACTGTGAGTCAAGAAATTTCTTGGTCTAAGCCATCCAGTCCGTGGTCCTCTACTACAGCGGCCCTAGATAACTAATGCAGCCAGATTTTAGACATCCCTATGTGTCTGCTAAGGAGCTTATACTCTCTCCTTTGTGTGACAGAGAAACTTTGAAGAAAGGTGTAATATGGCCAGACTTTGGGGGTGTGTGTGTATGTTTATAGACCATTATGATAGCTCTGTAGTGGATGGATTCAAGGAGACTGAATACTCAAGTGAAGGTCATCAGTTAGGAAGCTATTATGTTAGTCCAAATGAGTCATTACTATTTGCACTGGGTTGAGATATATTTAACTGGGAAATCTGGGAGTTATTTTTGGCTTTTTCTAAGTGGTAGGGAAAACATCTCCCTTTCCCCATCTTTCCATGCAGCAGCTCCAGGCTACACTTTATAGTTCTCTAAAAGCAGTGAATCTCTTTCATCTTTGTCAGTCTTGAAAGAAAGAAAAAAAGAGAGAGAGAGAAAAGAAAAGGAAGGGAGGGAGGGAGAGAGGGACTGAGGGAGGAAGGAGGGAGGGAATGCAGGGAGGGAGGGAGGAAGGAAGGAAGAGAAAAAGGGAGGAAGGGAGGAAGAAACTCCAGTTGGCTCTACTTGTGGCAGATGATCACCTGGACCAATCACTTTGTCCAGGGATTTGGGAAATCAAATTGGCCAGCCTGGATAATCTTGGGGGTGACTTAATTTTTTGATTAACAGTCCAGCCAGGAACACATGGAGTGAAGAAGAGGCATTTATAAAACAATAGGTACAGAAAACAAAAAAGGAATAGATACTCAAATAATACGCTGCCAAATGCACTCAGTTGAAACTTTGTATCTCCATTGCGATTTAACTCTACCTTCTTAAGTTACCCTACCTTATATTATGGGCTTAACCCCCTTTTGTACATTGTCAACTCCTTGACTGTTCTGTTCATCTTTGTATCTTTAGCAGCTACCACAGTCCCTAGAACAATGGGTGTTTGATATATGTTTTAAGGGCTGAATTGTAAATAAATCACTAGAGAATTTTTTGAGAAGATTAAACAGATGGTACTTGGCCTAGTGCAGGTGCCACCCCCGACCTCATCCACAGTCAACTTGTTATTACCACTTCCAGCCCAGGAGCAGGTGGGAATCTGGTGCTGCTTAGTTGACGATAGAAGCAGACACAGTGGTCTGAACACTGCCTTACAAGCGTGTGCTAAATTGTTTACTGGCCAAATATATCTCCCATTTCTTCATGTATGCCCCTTTCTAGTATAACTTTACTTAGCCTCCATTAAGAGGCATTTTCTACTTTTCTGAGTCTGGGCTGAGCTTATGACTCACTTTGAACAACACAATATACCAGAAGTGACAATGTGTGAGTTCCAGAGCCTAGACTTCCAGAGGCCTTATAGATTCTGTCTCTGAAGTCCTAGGATGCTGCCCTGATACTGCCATACTGTGGAGCAAACGACCACACAGAGAGAGAGACCCAGCTGTGCTAGCTGTCCTGGTAGTCCCAGGTGAGCCTGATTCTCAGGCAACCCACCTGCTGAATGCTACATCATCAGTGGATACACGTAAGGCCAATAGAACACCCACTCAGCAAACCCACAGAATCATGATAAATGATAACTAGTTATTATTTTAGGCCACTAAGTTTCAGGGCACTTTTTAACGTAGCAACAGAGAACTGATGTAGAGCAAGACCAAGCTCACTTTCCCAGGTGAGCACTGAGGAATGTTCTCTAAAACTTTCTAGTTACTAGTGTTACTAGTATGTTGTAGAAATAAATCCAAATGAAAACAAGCAAAGACTATTTATTCAGTGCTTTGCATAGCAAGGGAGTCAGCCACCACCACTTGCATTTGGCAGAGACTCAAAGGCCGGCAGGAGTGGGAAATCTTTCTAGTAGAAAATAGGGAAGGCTTCAAGTCTGGGGAAGCTGTAGGTGGGCTACTAGAAGCATGGCATCCTATGTGATTGGTTAGGGGTACATATTTGGCTTTCTACTTTTGGTCCTAAGCTGGAAGTGGGGTCAAAATTTAGGGAAGCTTTTAGTTTAAAATTTGTGCCCCTTTCAGCCAATTGTGATGGAGATTATGGTTTGGCTTCCTGGACTGGTTGATAGAGATAGTAGTCTGACATCTTGGACTGGTTCCTGTAGATAACAGGTTGGGTTCTGCAACCAGGTTTGGCTAGTTTCAGCAATGGGTCAGAGTTCTATTTTTATAGATGGTCTAATCATTGTCCATTTCCATATTGTTTCTCAACATTTTACTTTTTTATAAAGAAAATTTATCTTCAAATTGTTTAGGACGTGAGGCCCAGGCTGGGTTTAAACAAGGTAAACCAAATTGTAGGAAGAAGACCTTTGTAAAGTGTTCCTTAAGAGGAAAAGTTATGGGTCAGCAGAGCTTGGAGTTTTAATCCCCAAGGGCAAAGGAGTCCTCGCATTTCATGGGCAAAGTAGTAAAGGCAAATCCTCTAAGCTGAATGTTATTAAGGGATAGCAGAGCATGAAAAAAATGTATTTCTGTCCATGTTATAAAAGCTGCCAATGCTCCAAGGCAGTGTCACTAAGAAGCCTCTTTCTAGATGCAGACACCTGGGGTGAGAATAAAACAGTAACCCATAAACCTCCAGTATCATAAACCAGTTTATTAATTTCTTTTCTCTTTTTTTTTTTGCAGGGAAAGATTCACTGTGAGCTAACATCTGTTGCCAATCTTCTTTTTTCCTTCCTCCCAAAAGCCCCAGTGCATGTTGTATATGTTAGTTGTAAGTCCTTCTAGTTCTTCTATGTGAGCTGCCGCCACAGCATGGCTACTAACAGATGGGGGTGGTGTGGTTCCATGACTGGGAACCAAACCCAGGATGCCAAAGCAGTGAGACTGCTGAACTTTAACCACTAAGCCATCAGGGCTGCCTCTATTAATTTCTTAACAGAGAAGGGAGTTCAGTGAAGGCCTGGAACTTAAATAAGTTTTGATTAGTTCCACAGAATCGAAAAAATGAAACACTTCTTTTAATTCACTCAGCAAAACCCTGTTGAGCTCCTGCAACATGTAAATCACTATTTATCAGTGGGAAGGAAAAATGGATGAGGCGTGGATCTTCTTCTCAAGGGTCGGTAGTCTGGCAGGCTCAGGAACACTAAAACATGATTACAAATCCCTAGGATATGAGGTGAGATGTGCTAAGGTGGGTAACAGGCAATAAGCTGTGGGAGTATGAAAGACCAGGAGGTTCTCTTCTGTACTTAAAAAGCTGGGGACTGATACTGTAGAGTGCATGCTGGTAAGGATGAGGCTGGAAGGAGGGATAACACCTTTGCTCTTAAAAAATTGAGTTGTGGGTAAATTCAAGAGCAAGAAAAGGCCTTTGGGATCCCTAACAAATTAGTAAAGCTACAGGATAAAGAGTATTTGTCTGGAGTGTAGGGTTTGATTAAAGAACCAAAAAAAAAAAGAGAGAAGTGAGGAAGGAAACTGAAGAAAAAAAATCAGTTTCAACCAGATGGTGGAGGACCCTGAAGGTTTAGATAAGAAATTTGACATTTATTCTATAGGAAAATGTTCATGATATTTTCGAGCAGTAGAATGACCTATCCAGAGCATCACTCTAAAATGAGTCATCCAGTAACGGCTTTTACACTGAAGAAGCCTGAGCCTGCGTAGGAGGGCACCAGATAGGAAACTACTGGAAAGGTCTAACTGGAGCATCAGGAAGAAAGTGAGGGGACATAATTTTTAAGTATCTGACTAGATGGGGGCTTGGAACTGAAAAAAGAAAAGGGTAAATAAAAAATTAGAATATTAAAAAGTTGCCTATTGCTAACTCTACAAAAACAGCCCAAAGATATCACCCCATGTGATTTCAAATGCCTGCTCTACCCTGTGAAATCAGAGAGGGACACATATGGCCATATGATTTATCATCATACCTGGAAATTAGGACTCAGAATTCTTCTTTCTTTTCTCACCGTTGCTATTTCTTTGAAGAGCTTCCTACAACCCAAGTATTCTCTCAATTTCTGAATGTATTTATGAAATGGTGATAATGATTTTGGCCACTTTCATGTGGATTTAGAGAGGAGACAAATTGAATTCATTTCTGCAATTCACATTGAGAATTTCAGAGGTTTTCTTCTATTTCAAGAAAAATATAAGCTTCTAAAATACTCATAATGGGCAAGGTTGGGCAACTGAAATTGCCTTCTGCTCTGTGGAGAATGCGTAATATGAGCTGGAGGAAAAAAAATGATCCTGAAACATGAGGTTTCATATCAACAACAGAAAAAAAAAATCTAGAACATAAATTGCAGTTTTCTTGCAGAATATATAACAGCTCACTTGTAGTGCTCCTATCCCTTGCTGAACAGAGCCAATGGAAAACATTTCTCGATTCAGCATTTTGTTTGATCCCTTACTATGCAGTGATTGATCATAGCAATTTCTTTCACATAAACAAAATCCTCCAGATAAGCTTGTTGGAGACACTCAAGGCTATGAATACACCATAGACCCAAAACTAATATTTTGCTTGCAGTGTTTAAAGTCAGTGCCAGTAGGGCTCAAACTACTTGTATCATAAAAACAAAACCCTTTTAAGCATCCTGATTTAATCCAGTTCTGGGAAAAGGGCATTGCCTAAACATGTTTCTCGTGTAGTGAGGTATCTGTCTTTTCATTAGAGCCCCAATATACAAGCAACAAAACGTATGGCGTAACGCAGGCAGCATCTTTAATCATTAGGAAACGATCCAGCAACTACTCAGCTATCTCATTTCGGAGAGCAGAGAGCTGTATCGGGAAGGAAGAGAAATGGAGGACCACATTTCCTGTGATCCTGAACATTTTCTCATATTGATGATGGTCATTTTTGCCACTGGAGTAGCTGGAATCGTAATTTGAGAGGAGTGTCATTTTCTGCAGATACAAGCCTTGTGTAATCCTCCCATTTAAATGACATGATCTTGCAGGCTGATGATTTCATGGCCCACCATTTGTCACTTCCCCACTGCCTGAGAGTGAAACAGTAGCTAAACGACAATCGATAGACTGATTTTATTATGCATGCGTGTTCATCCTGTTTGAACTAATTTTTAGTTTGTTAATTATGTTTTAATATGTCACCAAAGGGAGAGGTGATCATGATTTTCCAACAAAAGGAAAGAGATCATTGAATGAGGAGAGGATTGTTGAATTAGGATAGCTTATAGGAAATCTATAGTTTTCCCACCAATGACATAATGTCTATAGGGGAAATAGCCTGTTTACATTTTAAATCTTTTGAGCTCAACTGATGGGTTTCTTTTACTTATTACACTTCAGATTTTATTTTTCACCTAGACTTAACAATAATCATATGAACACTTACATTATGTTATTAAGAATATGTTTTTGTGCTTTTGATATGGATAAATAATTTTTTTGAGGTATGGAGCAAGTAGACATCAGCCCTTGAATCAAATGTTGAAAGTCATTCCTGGTGAGATACCTCTCTTTTTATTTTTTGGTGGGGGGGCAGGGAGGAATATTGGTGCTGAGCTAACATCTGTTGCAAATCTTCCTCTTTTTGCTTGAGGAAGATGGTCCCTGAGCTGACATCTGTGCCAATCTTCCTCTACTTTGTATATGGGACACCACCACAGCATGGCTTGATGAGCAGGTGTAGGTCCGCACCCGGGATCCAAACCTGCAAACCCCAGGCTGCCAAAGCTGAACATGCAAACTTCACCACTAAGCCACCAGGCTGGCCCCAAGATACCAACCTTTCTGTTCAATAATCTGTAAGTATGTTTGGAAAGAAAGGTTTTAGCATATTACGTTTTTTGGCCAAAGACAGGTTTTTAATATAAATAGATGTTAGTAAAATCTTGGGACCCATGAGTTGAATGACATTTTCAAGATGTAGCAATGATGTAAATCAGGGGGTGGATTACTAGAGTCTCCTTGTGTGAATATTGCTTTTAGTCTTTCTGAATCCTCCAGTGTATACAGTAGTAATAAGTAGTGGCCTTGGAAGGTGGATTTACTATGATGTGTCCTCTTTGAAACTTTTTCTTTCCTCTTTTCTTGGCATCTGGACTTCAATACCTTTAGGGTAGCTATAACATTCATCTTCCAAATTAAAAAAGGGGAGTTATTAATAAGTATGTTAGGAATATTGACCGAAACTGGGGATATCTCTGGCAAACTGGGATGTATGGTCACCCTAACCATCTTAGGTGGCATGGTATGAAAATTCCCCCCATACCCCTACATAAATATAAGAATTGTGAATTAGTAGAAAGAATGTCTGCTTATATGGCGTGGGGCAGGGAGAGGTGGGATAGGAAAAAATAGAAAGTGGAGAAAGTAGCATGCAAAATCCTTTGCATGAAGATGCTATCTAGGTTTTATCACCCAAGAAGATAACATATTAATAATTTCCTGAAACTGGATAAAATTAATTACCCCTAGTACAGGCCTTCTTCTCCCAATTGTTGTCAGTTCTGTGCACCATTTTCTTAGGATACTTATGAATTTGTTCCTAAGTTGCAAATGATGCAATGTGGCACAAATATGGTCTGAATTTGGTCTACACAATTATTGGGATTGTTGGTGTTGTTTTTGACATAAGTTTGTTTTGTGTTTGTCCTCTGTAAGTTGTTGTAAGTGACTCTACCTCTAGATCCAATTCAAATGCTAATTAAATAATTTGAATATCTGAGGGATAGCAAACCTGTGATTGGGCTGATGAAGCAAGATGGATACCATGTCCTGAACCAGGAATCCAAGGTGGTGGGTTGTAGGTATTCTCTGCTAATTAGCTCTGGGACTAGAGAGAGCTGACTCTGTTCTGTGGGTTCCACTTCTGAGGGAGGTGATTCCTGGATATCTGTGGCCCCTATTTACAGAAAGATGCTTCTATAAAATGAAAGAATACAAAAGCAAAGTGAGTCAGAATGAGCACCCCTGGCCTTATGCATGTCATCAACATTATGCTTATTTTTTACATACAATTAAAGCTATTTTTTTCTTCTGTTGAGGAAATTTTTGCTTTTAAAAGCTTTAAATTTGTTGTCACAGCTTAAGCTAGAAAAAGTTAATGAACTACTCATGGAGAAAGAACAATTTCATATTGTTACTATATCCTCAAAATGTTTTAAATCTTATATGTGATACATCCATATTTTCTACCCCTTGTCTTTTTGTTTTGGTTTTGGTTTTGGACTTTTTTGTGAGGAAGATCGGCCCTGAGCTAACATCTGCCAATCCTTCTCTTTTTGCGGAGGAAGACTGGCCCTGGGATAGCATCGATGCCCATCTTCCTCTACTTTATATGGGACACCGCCACAGCATGCCCTGACAGGCAGTGTGTCAGTGCGCACCCCGGATCCGAACCAGCCAACCCCAGGCCACCGCAGTGGAGCGTGCGCACTTAACCGTTTGCGCCACCTGGCCGCCCAACCCCGCCCCCCACCGCCTTTTTTTTGGACAAGAACAATTGTACTTGCTTCCATCCTTTCTTCTCTTCCTCCTCCCTTCTCTCAACAATTATTTATATAGAGTTTGCTATAGTCCAGGCATTATTCTTGGCACTTGGGATATATTAAGGAATAAAGCTAATATAAATCTCTGACCTTGAGGAGTTGATATTCTAGTAGAAGGAGAAAGACAATAAATAAATAGTACAGGTGAGGAAATAAGTGTTATGAAAAAAAAATAGAACAGGTTAGAAGTTTTGGAAGTACTGTGTCAAAATGAAGGAGTACCCGTATAAATTTTCAATGAGATAAGCCTCATTGAGAAAGTGACATTTGAGTTACATGGTATTGTACAAACAAAACTGAGAGTTATTATTTTTATTTTTCAATCAGCTCATCATTTCACATATAGTAAACTGGAGATTAAACTCTATAGTACTTTGACATCGTCAAGATAATAAAATAATCAAACAAAAAATATAACATTGGGTGACCAACAATAATCGATTTGTCCTGGGTCACACAGCTAGAAAGTGTCCATGCTGGCATTTATATCCCGGTAGTCTGCTTCCAGGTTCCATGCCCTTAACCACTAGACACGTTCTCTTGAATTTTTTCATACTGTCGGGGGAAGAGGGAGAATCTCCCTCTGCCCTTTCCCTTAAGGTTCTTCTGGCTGGCCAAATAATCAACAAGACAGGTTAGCAGGAGAAAATAATACCAAGTTTAATAACATGTATACATGGGAGAAACCAGGGACACTGCGTTTCTCAACACAATAGCAGAATTCTCATCTTAAATACCATATTCAGCCAAGGACAAAGGAGGATTTTGGGGGTAGGAGGAGTCAGTTACAGGAGATTACCACTAAAGCACAGTAAACAAGAGTAAAGTTATTATGCAGATTTAAGGCCTCACCTTCCACATTGATAAGTCTTTAGAAATGAGGCCATCCTCCCTCCTCCCAAAACAGAGAGGGAGATACCTTTACAAATGGAGATTTCCCTTATAAATGTAAATGTTTGTCTGGCAACTCCTTGCAGGGCCATCCAGAGAATGTGGCCAGAGAGACAGAACTTCTGATAAGATGGGCTTGTTGGTGCCTTTCCTATTGTAACATTTATCCTACATTATCTTTACAGCCATCATGATAGAAGATCTGTTCCAGGAAGGAGCCACCATGTCAAATTCTTTAGGCAGTTAGTGGGGGAGGTCAAATGTCCCTCAGAGAAAACAATCAAGGTAAAGAGATATATTTTAGGATGGCCAAATCTTGATCTCCCACAATACCAAGGAAAATGTTGCTGTGGTTCCTGACACACCCTCAATGATCTCAATAGTGATTTTGCACTGTGTAGGGCTATTGAGAGGGTGGAGGACAATTACTAATATTCCAACAAAAACATTGGTGGTAAATCTGATGAAATGAAAGAGTTAAGCATGAGGAATAAAGAAAGCATGAGACTCTCTCTTCCCACTAAAAATGGATTAGGTGTGATTAGGTGCTTCTCGCCCAATCTTAAGAGAGAAAGCCGGCCTGACTGGTGTGAATGGGAGTTTAAACGTATATATCAGAGGGAGAAAACATCCCCTTGAATTTGAAAGATTGCAAATAAATATAGTTTAATCCGTTATGTGTAATTCACATTAACAATAACTACTTCAAAATTAACGTCAGCTAATGTTAGGATTAGTGGATGACGACTCTTAAGCTTTGCTGCAGGCTATTCTTACAGAGACCCATTAATGCCATTATGGCTAATTCCCTGAGGCTTATTTTTTGGTCTTTCCTGATGAAATATTAAGCTTTTAAAAAGAGGTTTATCTGAAAAGAAAGACAAACCAAACCCTTGTTCAACCTGTTACATCGATTTTTCTTTAAGATAGTCTGAGGCATTGCATAAAAATTGGAAAAACCATAGAGGCTTGGGCAACACTTGAGAATCTGTGGAAGTTTTTTACTTCTTGAACTTGACCTCTTCTTTTTCAGCATACTCTAAGTAAAGGATATTATTATGATCTCCAAAATATATTTTATTGCTTCAAATATTGAGAAGACTGTTAATCTTCTACTTACAAAATCTCAGAGGCAGGAAATAATTGGAGAATTTAGCACTCAATAATATTAAGCTCTAATTTGACTACTCATCCTTTTCTGATATTAGCGGTTATTTCAAAATTAAAGATTAGACGTTCTAAAAAGAAAGAGAGAAGTGTCTTGTGCTGTGGTTATTCTTTAGTTCTCTCACTGAAAGATGTCCCTTAAGAGGCAATATGCAAGCATCTTCTTTAATTAACTTTTCTTTGTTTTGGGTAGCATCATTTGTTTTTATCAAAATTTGAGTATTTTCCCCAAAATGGTATTCAATGAGATTTCTAATCACTTGAATGCTCTCTCACCCTTTTCTCCTCTCCTGCTCAAAAGTCCTCAGGGCTTCCTTCATCCTCTTTTGTTATCACTGTGTCTGAGGAGGAAATGCCTGTCCTCACTGCCAAGGCCAACAGGTTCATCTCCACTCCAGCAGCTTTTGCTTCTAGTTTCCTTGCGGACATTGCTCCCTCAGGGAACTGTTTCCTTACTTGCATCTTTTATCTCTCATTATCTAATGACTCAAATTAGCTTTCAAATGTGCTCAACCTTCATATCCACAAAACACCATCTTTCTAAGGTATTTTTAAATATTAAAAAGTAATCTCTCGGGGCTGGACCAGTGGCAGAGTGGTTAAGTTCGCGTGCTCTGCTTCAGTGGCCTGGGGTTCGCAGGTTCGGATCCCAGGCACAGACCTACATACCACTTATCAGGCCGTGCTGTGGCAGCATCCTATATACAAAATAGAGGAAGATTGTCATGGTTGTTAGCTCAGGGCCAATCTTCCTCACACACACACAGAAAAAGTACTCTCTCCTCTCCTGCCCTCTACTCTCTCCTCCTCTCCTCCTCTCTTTTTGTCTCTTCTCTTTCTCTTCTCTCCTTCTCTATGTTTCCTGTCTCTTTCTTCCTATCTTTCTCTTCATTTTACTGGCAAACTTCTTGAAGGGATAAACTGCTTCAGCTTTCTTTACAGTCTGGCATGTGAGAAGACCATGGCCTGGAAGGTAGGAAGACTGGGATTGTTTTCCTGGTTTTACCTTCTAGTGTGTAACCTTTGACAAATGACCTGAACTCCTTGGCCCTCAGAAACCATACTATATCTCTCTAGATTGTAGTGAGGTTTACACAAAATAACATATGGTAGAAGCACATAGCATAGCACTTGGCAGATAGCAAACTCTCAATAAATAATAACTGACTTAGTTTTCTCCAGGGTCCATACCACTCTATCTTTCTAAGATAGATTTTTTAAAAGTCTGGTCTGGGGAGGAGAGGGAATAGTACTAAGAAGTAAGTAAATAACAACAAATAACTATTTAGTATACACAATGGGTCTAATAAAACATTAGGTGCAAGGGTTCAGGCCATGGAAGAGATCAGAAACTCAGTTTCTCTTCTCAAAGAGGTATAATGCAGTGGAAACACAAGTAGGAGAGACACAGTGATGAGACAGAACTAAAACAAATCTAGGATGAGGAATGTGGTTCCTCTCAGCTGTCCTATTGTGATAGCCAGTCTGGAAAGATGGGGCTCTTAATTTCTTCAGTCACATGCTGATGCATACATCAAAGGATGGAGTCTCTTCCCCTCCTCTTGAATCTCAACAGGACTTGTGACTGGCTTTAACCAATAGAATGCAGTAGAAGTGACAGTTCCAGGCCTCACCTTTAAAAAGATCAGGGCTTCTTTGCTCAAAATCATGCCTGCCGACTTTATAACTGGATTGACTTTCTGACCGTTATTGTTTTTCCTTCAGTTTCCCATTGTTTTCTTCTTCCTGCTGGGAAAAAAATATGCTTTTTTCCCCACTACATTTCGTAATTTTACCTGTTGCTTGTAATCCATTTTTCAGTTAACTTTGTTAACCTTTTCTCTTTTTGGTTAGTGTTTTCTATGTTGCATTTTTTCATTAAAAAAAAATCCTTGCCTGCTCCAAAAAAAAAAAAAAAGATCAGGGCTTCAGGATTCTCCCTCTTGGCAGCCAGATGCCATGTTGTGAGGAAGCTCAAGCTAGGCTCATGCAAAGGCTAAGTGGAAAAGAAGAGAATGACTGGCCATCCCCTAGTGGTTCCAGCCATCCTGGAATGAACACACGTGAATGAAGAAGCATCTCGGACATTCCAGGCTCAGAAGACAAAATGGAGCAGAAGGACTGTCCCACTGAACCAGCACTGATTGCCCAATTATGGGATATAATTGAGTGTTGTAATTCAACCCATGAAGGTTTGAGGTGGATTTTTGCACAGCATTAGATAACAGACACAGCTGCTAACATACTTAGGCAAGTCATCTCAACTTGCTGATCCAATTCTAATTTGTAAAATGAGGTAATCGAACAAGTTCATTACACAGACCCCTCCCTGCAAAATTCTGACCATCCATGATTTTTGCATGTGCAAGTATTCTGACTGATAAAAGTGAGAACATGAGTTCAAAAAGTCTTGGCACCTCTGCTTTTATTTCCTTTGTGACTCTGGTCCTCTCTCACTGGTATTTCAACTTTAATTAAAGATGATATAGCACATAAACCAGATTAAGTGAGATAATCTGTGTAAAATATGATTCAGGAACATGATAAGTACACCATCAATGTTAGCTTTTATTATTAATAGAAGAATCAGGAGAGCCCACAGTCTGGCCCCAGAGTTTTCTACTCTGATCCTCACCAACAGTGGAAAAGAAAGTACAGTTTGTGAGTCCTAAAGATAATTTTTGTAGATGTTTTTGAACATGGTAAAACCTCTGTGTTTCCCACCTTAAAAATTCAATAATTAATAATCTTCACACTTCTTCAGAAAACTTAATAAAAAGTAATGTACTGAGGCATCACATCTCTATTCCTTCTTAAAATATCTTTACTGGAAAATCAGAGCGGAGTATCATGAGTAATTAAAATTAAACTCTGCCTAATAAAAATTGTGATTTGAGATTATCAGTATTGGTAAGGAAAATTTTTAGAACTATACAGAAAAAAGAGGACAGAAGAGAGTTAAAAAAAAAGAAAAAGAAAGAAAGAAAAGTATTTCTGGAAATAAACTCAACAAAAAGTAAAAGGACATATGACTTTGTAGACTGTCACAGGTTTGCAAAAGGCATTTTTTCTTGTAGATACAGCTCATTATATGGTGAATCCTGACCAATTTTTCTTTATATCCAGAGTTGCTTAATTTAAAATAATGTTAATTTCAAAGGAAGAAGATGATGTTCCTGACCTCAAGGTGAACTCAGTCTGATATTGCTAAGCCACCTCAAACAGTTCAAATGTATAACTTAGATATGAAGTTAACCACAACATCAGAGAAACTCCTTATAGGCCCTAAGGTTCAGCATCAAAGGCAGAACTCCAATTAAAGTCTTATTTGGACTTTTAGATATCACACAATATGGAACACTTTCTAGATTAAGAAAAAGATCTGAACAAGAAAACTAAAGATCGTGACTTGGATCAACAGATCAACAAAATAACAAATGAACAGATAAAATCAACTGATGTTTATTCATTTATTCAGCGGAGATTTATATTTTTGCAGATCATGTACAAGACAGTCCGTTAAGAACTGCGGAGATAAAAGAAAAAAATGACTTTAGTCCTAAACTCAGGAAGCTAATAATTTAAAAAGGAAGCTGAAATATATTCAAAGATTTATGGTAGTAGATAGTATGTAAAAAATTCTAGAAGAGTGATGCACAGAGCATGAGACAGTTGTTTAAGGGAGGAGAAATGCCTTCTGGCTTTGGGAATGGTAACACCCATAAGTACTTTCATAAGGCATCTGACATTTGCATCATTGAAGATACACACTCTACACAGATACACTGTAACTACGGGCCCACAATGACCAGTTCGGACTGACCCTATCTTATCATGAGAGTGATTAAAAGTTGTTTTTCAGGGGCCAAAACTGCAAGTCATGTAGCCAGAGCATACACAGAGGAGAAAATCTTGACCTGAAATGACATCAGAACCAAAGATTCTCCTCTCCGTGGAACCAAAGGACCGGAATGCAACTGAAACTTGAAAGTCGGACTCTTATCAGAAGTGGGGGTTCCATTGTCTCAGAAGATCCAATGTTAAAGCCCTTTCCCTTACCATGAATATTTAAAGCCTCCAATCAAAACCTGCCCTGTGAGCATTTCCACAGACCAGTCTTGTCTCCCTAACCTCTTAAATTTCACTCCAAACCCTGAATCAGGGAGACAGATTTGAGAGCTTTGCCTCCTGTTTCCTTGCTGGTTGACCTCACAAGAAAGCCTTTTCTTTTCTCAAAAGCTGGTGGTGTAGTAATTTACTTTTTATGCGCATCAGGCAGAGAACCCCCTTTTTGTGCAGTGACAACCCTGGTACACACACATTCATTTATGTGAGTGACTACTCAGGAGATGTTTGTGCACACCCACCTAGCTTCCAGATATTGACAAGACGGTCACATCCTTAAGTGGCATAGATCTAGGGAGAAAAGGTGCAAATGCTTTATTTAAACTAAAATAAAAGTGTAAGGCTTATTTATGAAATATAAAAGCAAAACATCAAATGGCAGGATATACAGGGAGTGATGAGGTAGGAAGCAGAATAGCATAGCAGTTAGTAGAGGGGACCTGAGAGTCAGGGCGATTGGGTTTGAGTCCTGTATCTACCACTTACTGGTGAAGGGGAGCAGAATTAGCCTCCTTAAAATATGCCTCTGTAGCATAAGCGTTATGTTAGACTGATTATTTTTAAGAAACAGCAGACACAGGAAAAGCTCTGAAAATGAGTAAAAGTTACCCTTTTGTAAGAGACATTTACATTCATACGGGAAATCTTCATTGGTAAGAGTGTCTTTCTCTCTGTACTGGGGAGAGGAGGATGACTAAATCTCTAGAAATCTTACCAACAGAGAAGGCAATGACTTAAATCTTCATAACAACCATATCCTTGTTTACTGTGATTTTCCCAGTCACCTCCTATACCTGACTCCCCACCCCCAACATCTTTTGTCTTTAGCTGGAGATGGTATTTAAGGTGATGGCTTAGACCATTTTGGGGAGTTACTCAGTTTTCTTGGGTATCTCCCATGTATACAGAAGGTATACATGTTATTAAACTTCTGTTTGTTTTCTCCTGTTAATCTGGCTTTTATTATAGGGAGGGTCTCAGCCAAGAACCTAGAAGGTTAGAGGGAAAGTTATTTTTCCTCCCGTACACTGGACAAGCTCGATTTTCTCATCTATAAAATAGGGATACTAAAATAAATAGCTCCTGCCCTAGCATTGCCATGTGAGTTAGATAGTATAGTGCCTGCAGCATAGTAAACACTCAATACTTGCCAACGTTATTCAGATCAGTGAGAAACTACCTAAGACTGGACGGGCTTGGAAGAGCTTCAGGGAAGAAGAAAGATTTGAACTAAGCTTCAAGTAGTCTATAGGACTTGAGTGGTCATAAAAGAAGAACTTTATTCCAAACAAGGACAGTGGTGGAAAATCTTTGAAATTTTCTTACTCAGAACCATTAGGTTCTCACTCTTTTTTTGGAATACCTTTGAGATTTACCTACATTGGCAATGCATCCATCTTCCCCTTAATGGAAAGTAGGCTCAGACAACTTCAGACACTCATGAAATTCAGAAAGGAAACTAACTTTATAATCTCAGCATTCAGTGCCTTACCCATCTGACTGAGGAAATATCCAATCAATTCTTGTTTAGGAGGTAGGCCCCAGTCTATATGATCTCATTTCTGTATGTAGCACACTCAACTAGTTCTGTCACTAAGTGACAAAAATAAGGAAAATAAAGTAAATGATGGTTTCCGTACTTTAATTTCCCCACAGATAAAACATAGCTAAAAATGATCTCTCTCTACATATTTCTAAAAAATGTTTGATGTAAGTTTGAGCCATGAAATTTTAAATAAAAATCCGAGAGAATAAATGATCTAATGAGTTCTTCCCAGGAAAAGTGTTATATAAATATGATATATTTTTATTTTTAATAGCAATAAACTGTGAGTCTCTGAGAAGATGAGGCCTCTAAGCAGTTCTGCTATCTTTCCATGGATCTGTAAAGGTGTGTCAGGTCATCACATTTGCTATAATACAAACAATTAAACCATCAACATGTTTAGAAGTTAAATGAATGATCATTGGAAAAGGTGATGTCAGGGATTGATTCAGTAAATCACTTCTGAGATATCATTCTCATTATGCTATGTTCAGTTCCTTATCTTACATATTCCACTTTCTAGTACTTTATACCGAGTATTCTTATCCCACCTCTCTCCAAAATAATTTGTATCATCAGATATTAAGTTCAATTAAGTCTAGATTTATGGTTTAATGCATTTTTTAGCTTTCTCAGTATTTGAAATTTTCTAATTCATATTTTGAGCATATGTAAATCTCAGTTAACGAACATATTCAATTATCTTGAAACATCCCAAATCACTATGTATGTGTATTTACGACTTTATAAATAGTGCATGTGTGAGAAAGGAACGGGGGAGGGGTTGTAGGTATTTAGTCAAGGATTTGATTAGACTCAAATAGTATTATGACTGGAAGAAAACCAACTAATTATCCAGTGCAAGGCTGGCAATTTTGTTTTTTTTTTTCTGTAAAGGCCAGATAGAAAATATTTTAGGCCTTGTGGGCTGTAAAGACTCTGTTGCCACTACTCAGCTCTTCTCTTGGAGCACAAAAACAGCCAAAGACAATGCAAAATGAACGAGTATGACATATTTCAATAAAAAGTCATTTACAAAAACAGGCAGCCTACCAAATTTGGTCCCAGAGCTATTGTTTGCCAACCTCTGATTTAGCGCAACTGACCTATTTCATATGTGTGAAGATTAAGGCATAGAAAATATAAATACCATTATTAGTCATTATTAATTGAATTTTCATGAGAAGAAGAAGCTCTGTCTGCTTGCAGATTTTTATTTTGCTTTGTCCACGAATCCACCCTTACCAAGTCTTGCTGGAATGATCTTTCTGAAACATAGAACAAGATATGCCTTCTTTGTGTTTAAATACCTTCAACAGACCCCTACTGACTTCCATGTGAAATTTAATTTTCTAGCATTTAGGGTCTGCATTCATTAGGTTTCTGCACACCTGCACCCATTCCACATCCTCCTCCATTTTCCAGGCATACTCTACTAGTCTCCAACATACGAGAAGCTGCACGATGACAGGAACTGGGTCTGCTTTGTTCTCTTTTCTATCTCCTGTGCCTGGTACGGTGCTTGATACACAGCAGACCATGAATAAATAGCTGTGGAATGAGTGGATAAATGGAGAGCTGACATATGAAAAGAGTCTTGGGGCAAATTTCATAGAATACCTCTTGGCCTGGTCCCCGTTAAAGTTTCCCGGGTCTCACCAAGTGTACGTGGCAAATGAAAGGACCAGGATCAGAAACTCCCCCTCCAATGACTTTCATCTGGGCTGCACTTGATCAGTCTGTCTCCCTCATAACCATCTCTGTGTTAACCTCTAGCTATGCAGAGGGCTCCCATCCATACTGCTAACTGTGCAAAAGTATTCCACAAACTAACTTTATATGAAGGAGTTGCTATTTTATTATTCAGCATGGTTTTCATCAAGTAGTCACATTTCCCTCTGCTTCGACCTCTGAAAGGAATTGGATTCTCCAAATGTGCAATTTGGTGTGAGTTAGCACAACCTGGGCTTGTAACTTGTGTCCCTAAGGGCATTAAGCTGAATCACAGTAGGGGGACATTTTGATACCTATATCACTGAACCCACCAGGAATGCTAATATATATTTCAGTGTAATGTGTGGGATTATTATCACCAGAAGGGACTGCTCCCCGAGGCAGCATTGGCCTACTCCACTGAAAATGCTGATTTGTTATCACTGCAACTCCATACCAGCAGCTTCTCTTCAGGGAACATCTCAAAGTTGTGGCCAAAAAGAATGTGCTGTGATGCTCATGACCCATACTGGTTTTACTAACAGGTAATGTTTCTTTTTCTATAATTATCCCTCAAACAACCAATATGAGGACTGTGCTTCCTTCTACTTTTAAAAGCATGACTTTTGAACTATCTTCACTCTAGCTATTAAATTAACAATTAATTAAATAGGGCCGGCCCCGTGGCTTAGCGGTTAAGTGCTCGCGCTCCGCTACTGGTGGCCTGGGTTCGGATCCTGGGTGCACACCGACACACGCTTCTCCGGCCATACTGAGGTGGCGTCCCACATACAGCAACTAGAAGACATGTGCAGCTATGACATACAACTATCTACTGGGGCTTTGGGGGGCGGGGGAAAGGAGGAGGATTGGCAATAGGTGTTAGCTCAGAGCTGGTCTTCCTCAGCAAAAAGAGGAGGATTAGCACGGATGTTAGCTCAGGGCTGATCTTCCTCACAAAAAAAAAAAAAAAACAATTAATTAAATAGATTTACTAGTCAAATACTTCTTAAATCATCATTTTGCTGTAGAGAATGTCCAAAAGAAAAAACTTTTTCTCTATGCTCTTAAGTATTTGTTTGGGGGCCTGCAAATTAAACTGACAAAAGACAGATTAGCAAGAGAAAAGACAAAAGTTTATTCACTAATGTACACCTACAAGGGAGAACACAGAAAATATAACTCAAAGAAGTGATTAGAATTTGAGGTTTATATATCAGCTTAGCAAGGAGAGAAGTTTGGGATTTTAAGGGAAAATAAATGTCAGGAAATGACTGAGAAATATATGGGGGAAACTAATGGAAGGTGAAGTTTGTCTTACTAAGTTCTGTTTATACAATTTCTCATCCCTGGTGACAGGAGTTTCTCTTTCCCCTTGGTATGGCAATCCTTCATTAAAGGGGGTTTTTTTAATGACCGTTAAATTCTTCTAGAAGGCTCTACCTTTAGGCAGTTAAGGGGAGTGCAGAGAAAGCCTGTTCTTGCTTCTGTTGAATCTCTAATGCCTTCAGCTCAAAATAATCCTTATGCCACAGTGACATACCCCGGACTCCTTCAAGAGCAACTACACACCATGAAGTGGAAAAGCGAAGCAAAGATCATAGTTCTGGGAGATAAAATTTCTGACTATAGTATCCAAATAATATGGTAGATATGTTTCAAGTCCCTAAGTTAATGTGACTAAGTATCCACTTTATTTTCCACTTAGGCTGAGCCATCATAGTGAAAGCTGAACCCAGGCACGCTCTAATTGAATGTCTCCTCCCAGAAGACTAAGAATTTCATATTAACTTTTTATCTCTAAATGAATCAATTAACTGCTCAGTACAACCTGTGCTTTTTTATACAGAATTTGGTAAAGTTATTACCCAATTTAACAGAGCTGAACTCTTCAAAAAGGAAGGGTCCTCTGTTAGTATGTGTCAGTACGCATACGACAATTAGAACCTCAGAATATAGGGGCTAAAAGATATTTTAGTAAGCTCACCACCTGATCCCTTGCTTTACAGGTAGAAGAATAGAAGCTCAGGGCAGTTAACTGGTTTGCCCAAGGTCACCTAGCTAGTTAATGCCTTAACTGGAACTTGAGTCCTGAGTCTTTGAGTCGGTCCCATTGAAATACTTGAAAAGAGAGGAATCTAATGACTTGTAGGTTAATGAATAGGTTAACGAATAGAATTATATTCATATATAATGAATAGAAGAGGTTAATGTAGTAAACCCTGGATATTGAGAAAACACAAAAGGACTTCAAGCTAATTAAATAAGGGAGAAATTAGAGAACCAAGCCTAAGACAGGATTTCAATAATTTCAGGTAAACCTTCTTATCTTTATGCTCTCAAATTGTCCCCTGCTTTCCTCTACCACACAGCACATTGTCACTCTCTGTATTCATTATGCTATAGGTTGAATTATGCCCACCCTCCCAATTCATATATTGAAGTCCTAACCCCCAGTATCTCAGAATATGACCTTGTTTGGACATGGAGTCTTTACAGAGGTAAACAAGTTAAAGAGAGGTCATTAGGGTGGACCCTAATCCAATATGATTGGTGTCCTTATAAAATGGGGAAATTTGGACACAGACATGTAAGAGGGAAGACGATGTGAAGAGACGTAGAGAGAAAATGGCCATCCATAAGCTGAGGAGAAAGGCCTGGATCAGATCCTTCCCTCACAGCATCAGAAGGAACCAACCTTGCTGACACCTTGACCTCGAACTTCTATGCTCCAGAACTGTAAGATAATAAATTCCTGTTGTTTAAACCACCCAGTTTGTGGTGCTTTGTTAGGGCAGCTCTAGCAAACCAATGCACGTTATTTACCTAATTTTCCTGCCATGTCAACTCCCCACTGCCACCCTGCCCACCACCAATGAAGATTGTGCTGACTCATCTTTATATGCTCAAAACCTTCCACAGTGTCTGCCCTATCATGGGTACTCAAGTTAATGCTTGTAACTGAATTACCTTACACCAAATAGAGTTCTTGTGCCTATATTAACTCAACTGATACTCACAACAACTCAGTGATTTGGGTGCAGGACTTATTATTATTCTTATTTAACAGATGGTTCTTAAAGAAGATAATGGCTTTCTCATCTAGGGTTGTAAAGGAGAGAGACAGGATTCTATGTAAATGCTTTTCAACTATTATAAGCCAGTGTTTAAAACACTACTTCCTTTCCGTGGAATCTTAAACTGCCTTTAATCCATCACGTGCAACTTGAGGGGTCTTTTCAACTAAAATTATTTCTACCAGAAACAAAAAAAGACAAAATAAAAGACCTTAAAACTGATTACTCAGCTTAGCAGAGCAAAACAAAACTGAAAATCCCCCAATTAAAACAGAATTTAAAACAATGAATTTAATTTCAAAAAAAATCGACAAATTTGATTTTGACTATTATGTTTACTGACAAACTACTTAAAATAGTGGATCTGTATGAGGTTTTACAGACCTCTTTGTCTATGGAAATCTTGGAATAGACCCACAATTACTAATTTAGGGTGGTTTTTCAGAAGTTGTATACACTGACACTGATTAATGATAATAATAAATGAATAATCATTTCATCATTTTATATTTTATTTTGTTACACATAAAAAGCCAACATTTCTTGAATGCTGGCTCCATGACAGGCACTGTGCTAAATGCTTTATGCATTAGTCAGCACTCTGGAAGAAAAAAGATGGCTTAATTAAAAGGATTTAACTGAAGAGAATTTAAAGAAGGGATATTTTTACAGAGTGTGAGCAGGATTAAGGGAACCATCAAGCAGTTGGTGAGGTGACCAAAGTCTAGCAAAAATGAGAAGCTTTTACCCCCCCAGGCCTGAAGGGAGATGTCATCGGAGTAAAGATGAAGGTTGTGGAAGAGGGAGTGCCTGACAGAGACTGCAGCCATAGAGGAACACAGCCACCGCCAGAAAGGTGGAAGGCACAGGCTGCTCTCAGCTCAGGCCCTCCTATGTCCTGCCAAACCCATCCAGAAGCCTGAGGGTCAGGGAGCCCGGATGATGCCTTCTACAGAGCTCAACCCCAGATAGGAGTTAGACAATGGATGGGAGGGGCAGTGGCAAAAGGAGAACAATCAGAATATTTTATATTCATTGCCTAATTTAATCATCCGCTAAGCCCCATGATATATTTTACCAATTTAGAAGAAATTCAGAAGACTTAAAAAATTTGCCCATTTTTCCATGAGCAAATAAGAGTGGGGAGCAAGAAAAATTCCAACATCTTCCGGGTCTAAGGAAAGAGGAGAAAAGAAAAAAATAGTTTTGTTCTTAAACAAGTTTCTTTTAAGTGAAAGAAGAGAGGAGAGGGCATTATGTGAAGTTGTTGAGGAAACTGTAGATAAGTTTGATTTCAAAGGCATTGGTCTTTGGTTCAGAGCGTAGAATGACCTGGCGTGGGAGGGAAGTGGAGCTGGATGGGCATGAGGATGGAGAATATGCCGGGCTAGAGATGAATAAATGGGCACGTGTATAGGGTGATGATCAAGGATGAAGGAATGAGGGAAACACGAGGTTAAACATGGTACCTAACTCCTGCAGAGCACTAAGTAATTGATCAAACATTTTGATTTATTGCATTTAGCTTGATCCCTCAAATATCCTTAAGAAATAGATTATAATTATTTTCCTTGGTTGTGTTACTGAGATTTTTTTCTCATTTTATAGATAAAGAAACAAGCTCAAAGGAATTAAGTGGTTTGTCCAACGTTACACAGTCAGTGAGTGGTAGCGATGGAATTTGAATGCTGGCCTGAGGATTCTGTCTTGTGAACCAAGAATAGCTACTTATGTGGAATAAAATGAAACCAAAAAGATGCCTGAGAACCAGATAGACCCTTTGTGGCTAACTGGGACCTAGAAACAAAATGCAGTCACGTAGCCATGATGGGACTGGGATGGAGTCACATACTCTGTTCTCAGAAAAAACATAGAATGCACTCTTAAGCTTTGACTCTGCCAAAGTTCCTGATTTTACGAAAGCTCCTAACAGCCACCCGGACCTAATCAATAAAGCTGTGACCTGCCCCAACCAATTAGGACTAACTTGGCTTACATCCTTCATTTGCATAAGCGGACCTGAGTGGGAAACTGGGTGGGAAATTTTTCTATAAAGGCAGCCTCCTTTCTTTGTTCTCCCAGAGCGTACTTCTGGTTTGCTGTGGAAGGCCACGTCTTCCCAGTTTGCAAACTGTATGAGCAATAAAGCTTTCCTAACTAAATTCTTGTATTCCAGATATTTTTGTCGACACTTGTTTCCAGAGGTCTGGGAACAGTCTGTAGTATAGAATGGCACCAAACTAATGCACCTCCATGAGCACTGAACTTACAATTTAGTTTTCTTTAGTCATTTCTCTAATCAAATCTCCATTACTAATCATGGCATATTAGACATCCACATGTTCTAAGTCCACTTTTTTTTTTTTGGACTAAGCTCACTGTGCCCCAAATAGGAAAGTTAATAAACCTGAGTGTATCCTAGTGCTCTAGATAATTTTCATCAGCTCTTTTATCTAATACATTATCTGCCAAGTGAGTCTGATTAACAACTTTACTCCACAATCATTTTCCAACACATGCAATTGTTGCCTCTAGAGATTAATTGCCAAGCTTTTACATCCAACTAACAGTAGGTTGACATTTAACATCTTGGATTTATAGATTTCCTGATATGTTATTGGACTGTTTTCTTTGGACAGATTCCCCGAGCATTTGAAATTGGATTTCTCCAAGGACAGGTCTATATAAGCAGAGGAGCTTATCACATCATTTTACTTTAGTATCTTCTCGGAGAACTTGGTTTATTACAGTCTTGAAAACTCCTAGGATGTTTCTCAGACTCTGAATGTGTCTGAATGTGCCAGTTAAAATCATGACTACTGTGACCCATACATTCACTATGTCTTATCTTCTCATTCCATATAGATACTTGTATGTTGTGCCTAACAGTAATAGAGAAAGGTAGCTACAGGAACCCCACCCACCTATTTACAAAGTTGGGGACATCTTATTAGTTCTCCCAGTCCAACCAAACTGTCAGAGCCTTATATATACTAGCTGCTTCAATGAAATTTGATAACATGGTTTATTAACTTTAAAGAACACTAAACTAGTTATTTATTTAATATTTCAATACATGTATACTTCTGGTAAAGTGTAGTACTGGCAATTGAGAAGATAAGTTTTGTGGCCTAGTTATTTGAGCAGCGTCTTGGTTAAAATCTTTTAGTTTCAAATGATAGAAGCCTTTTCAACTTGCTTAAGCTCATAAAGAAAACTGGATGGAATCAACGGCGAAGACAACAGAGAGGTCTTGGCTTTTCTCAGTGTGAACTTTATTATTATTTTCTCTGTTTTTTTCTTTGTCAATGGCCATCACACTATGCCTGATTTTACTTGTGCCAAATTGAAGCCACCTACGTGGACTTAAGGTTAACTTGCTCCAGTTCCAAATTCCTAGGAGAAAGAATCTGATTGGTCCAACCTTGGTTACAAATCCATACCTGATCCAATCATTTGCTGCCAAGGGTCCCATAGTAATTTCTTGATGGCTGGCACAGCTGGGTAGAGGTAGTAGTTCCCTGAGAAAAATGAATGTATGTGGTCAACCCCAAAACGTTTCTGCAGTACACAGGATGTCCACTTTGACAGGATTCAGGAAATAGTTTCCTTCACCTCTCCTCTTCCTTTACGTCTGACTACAAACAGCCTAATATTTAACTCTGACCGTAGGCTGTTAAACTCTCAAGCTAGCCAAAATGGTGATATGCTTTTAACGACAGCTTGAATTCTCCTGGAAGGATTTATCTCAGGAACACGGCAGGGGGGGAAGGGTAAATCCTAACTGTTTTGTTTCTGAACACAGGTAGCCTGAACTGTATTATTATTTAGATATGAGTATTTCTGAACTGACCCTGAGTGAAAGTCAACTACATCATTTCAATGGGGATTTTATAACACAGTAGCAATTTCTAGAGGTGAAATTTGGAGGAGATTGTTCTTGTGCTGTCTAGGGTGCGACATTTCTATATTTGCACAGCAAGATATTTTTAGTGAATCTCTTCTCTATTCCTCAGCTAAAGACATTTTAACTTTTTCCCTACGGCAAATTATCACAGTTAAGATACCACGCTAAGCCCTCAACTCTTTTCTAGCAAATATAGGAGGCAAAAAAATAGAGGTCAGATGAGCCAGAAATTCCATTCAGGAAACAGTTAGAAAAATCTACCTCTTAATGAGCATGCTGTGTAGTTCACTCTTTTTTCCCTCCCTACTTTTTCTTCCTCAGAACAGAATCTAAATAATAAAGCCATCATATCTATTTAATAGTTACCCTTTAGGGGAACTACAACATAAAGTCCCTGAGGGGAAAATGTCATATGACAAGCTTCCCTTGGTTTACAAGGACTGGGGGTTAAGTAATTTCTTCTTCTGTTATGGCTTTAAACAATATTTACTTCAGAGGTTGTCAAATCAGCCTAGCACGGTCCTTGTTACAAGTAAATAGTTTCCTTCTGTCAGGGCACTAGCAATCAGCTTTCCCAGGGCTGAGATGCTGGTAGCCCAAGGCCTGCCTTCCTCCCAATTGAATTTATCCATTTGTGTATCTGTACACTTAGGCAGACAATGCAATATATCTATTTACTGTCACCACCGGTGTATCTGTCTAAAGCTATATCCAAAGGCGCGTGTTCTCATAAAGTGAGAGAGGCACATTAATCTGGTTTGATGCAGCCATCAGGGGCTTTACCTTGCGAGTTAACTGAAGATAAGGGGCTTGATTGTTGTCCGACACTGCAGACTCATTACTGTGTGAAGGCCAGGAGGCTGACAACTCAACTGGGTAAAACTCCCAGCACGTTCTGCATCAGAACTCAGAACAACAAAAGTGAGAGAAGGAGGGGTCCTGGCTCTCTATTAATTGTAAAATAAACTGTTTTCCAACGGACCGTGAGTTCTTTGAAATCAGTGATTGGGAATTTATTTATCATTACACTCACGATTCAAAAACAAACAGAACATAGTATGTGATAAATGTTTGTGGGCTAATAGATGGATGCATAGATGGAGGGATGGGCAGATAGATGGCTGAATGGATGGACAGATAGATAGATGGATGGATGCATGCATGCATGCACAGATGCAGGGATGAATAGATGGATGCATGGGTGAATGAGCTAGACCACTTCCTTTCAGAGCTTTCTGAATAATATAATGTGCTAGATTTTTACAAATGCAAGACTTTTAAGTAACCTCCAGTGTGGCCCCTGCCTACCTCTCTGACTTCTTGTAACCTCCCTTCCTTGCCCATTGAATTCTAGTTACGCTGGGCTTCTTTCTCTCTGGGTCACTGCACAGGCTGTTCCTCTTGCCTTTTCTTCATAATCTTCATACATCTGGTTGTTTCCTAATATTCAGATGTCATCTTACATGCTATATCATTAGATATGATTCTTCTAACCATCCAGTCTGAGGTAGCAGTCTGATTGTTCTCCATCATGGCTCTATTTCAACTGTCTCCTTAGCACTTATTATTCTTTTATGTGTTTATTCGGTGGTTTTATTTTTTGTGTATGCCTTTATTTACCTTTCTTCTCCCAATAAAGTCTAAGCTTCATGAGTATTTTCTAGGTTGTTTAGGACTATATCCCCTGCATAAGAATCTAATTTTCTTTTGACTGACTGACTGACTGACTGACTTAATGAATGAATGGAAACAAAATCAAATGATTTTCCATAATTTTAATTACCAGAACTTCTATATATAATATGCTCCCATAATACATTTAGAATAATGTTAATTACACAATTTAGACATACAGAGCCTTTAAAAGGATTAAATTTCCTATTTAAAAAAAGTGATTGTTTTGACCTGTTTATTATACAAGCCTTGGAAATATATCAAAGGATAAAAAAATAAAATAGTGTTACGTCCTTAAATCTTTTGGAATGAAGTGAGGTATAAATACACATGTACACACACACACACACACATATCTCTGTATTTTAGGGATTTATTAGTTCAGACTAATGAAAGACATATAATCTTGCAAATAGATCATTTTTAGTACTTATTCTTTGTTCTATATTGATTTAGAAGTGTGGAATTTTTTCCAAGCAACACAGGGTTGATGTCTTCTAGTGCAGAAGTTTTTACCGAGGTAGTATGGTTTTCTAAGCAGCATTTTGGAGTTTGGTGGGATGTGTTGGTTATTACAACTGGGAATACTATTGGCTTTTGGTAGCTGATGTTGCTACAAAGCACAGTGCACAGAAAAGTCTTACGTGATGAATACAGCTTTTCATATCACATAACTTTCAAAAATATGTTCATAATTGCCTAATTATTAATCACCTAGTTCATAATTCAGCATCTAACTCTGCTTTACTTTTAAACACAAAATATTTTGCATTCAGATCTGCCAACTAGACCCTAGCCCCAGGTGCTGAGCTCTGGGATAGGGACTGTGATCTACTACATTGTACTCTTCTTTTTCTGAAAATTTATTAAAATTCAGTTATGAAGGCTGTCTTTAACAAGATCAAAAGGGGCCTATGAAAGATGACCACAATATGGAGTCCTTTCAAGGACAGTTACCTTCTCCAGCTACACACCTTTCTGAATTTCTAGAGGTGCCTCACAAGAAATTCCAGACTTAGATAAGGAGAGATTTTACTTGAAAAAAACTAATGCAATAGAGAGAACACGTCTACCATAGATCTGCAAGAATCTCAAAGAGCCCAGGCAGAATGGGCTCTTCTTTTATAGGATTAGATAAAGCTGGAAGGAACTGGATGTGGGGGTGTGCGATGAGCAGGTACTGTGATAGAACAGTTGATCTGGGACTGTTTTTCCTTGAGGTCAGTCAGTTTTTGGGAGGAGGCCTTTCAGGAGGAGTTGTTCCCTGTTCTAATGCTTGCTTAAATTCAAGAGTGAGTCAATGTCCTGGGGCCTTTTGGGATGGGGACTAAAGTTTGGTCCAGTCAAGTAAGTCAGCATGTATTTTGTCCTGATTGGTCAAATTATTTGAACTTAATAAATCAAATCAATTTTCTTTCCTCAAAATTTCACTAAAGGTTGTTGGCCATTTGGGGAAATTACAGGACTAATAGTCACACCAGTTGTGCCAAATAAACAGTCAATACAATCACATATCAGTCTGCAGTTGTGGCTTCAAAACTCATGAGAATTCTGGGGGAATAGGTACAGAAGGTGACTTTGTATTTTATCTTCTAGTGTAGTCATACTAAAGCAATTACTCAGTGAAAAATATATTATTTTACCAATTGATTTCCTTTTGTTTCTCCATTATATCAATTTAGAGCATTATATAACTTTTCCATTTTCTTAGATTTTGTGTAGCGATAGACAATAATGTCTGTGAATTTAATTTCAGGATAATAAAGGAGGCATTTGAAATATTTGTTCTCTAAAAGGGCTGAAGGTCCTTTATAATTGAGAACCACCATTCTGCTACCAGATTATTATTTATGGATAATGACTCTGAAACTAATAGAAGTTGAGAAATTTGCCCAAAGCTACAGAGAATATTGATACAATTACACGTATACGTACTCTCAAATTGTTAAACATTTTTGGCATGACAAACGTGGAGCTAGGAATACAGATACATAAAACAGCCTCTATTCTGTCTAATAGGAGAAAAAAATATTCACACATAAATGATACAGATCAAATAAAAATGATTAATTTAGCAAAGAATAATTTCTAGAAAAATGTCATTTGTGATAAATACACTAATAACAACTCCTTTTCTGGAAGACTTCTTGCTTTATTTGGGACATATGAAAAAGTGAAAAGAAATTCTCTGAGGATCTATTTCTTGATCAGTAAAATGGAGATAAAAGTATGTACTTAACATTGTGAGACTTAAACAAGGTAAGTGATGTGATCCGTGATTCCAAATATTAACATTCTCATAAATTATAAACTGCCTGAAGATCTTATTGAAATGTTGACTCGGATTCAGTAGATCTCAGTCGGGGCTTGAGATTTTGCATATTGAACCAATTCTCTGGTGATTGCCAAAGGTACTGGTTGAAGACCACTTTGAGTGGCAAGAATGTAAGTCCCCTGTGCATCAGAAGAAGTGGTCAGTTCTGGTTTCATCTCTTTTCCTTTCCTTCCCTTTTCCTCCCCTCCCCTTCTCGTTCTCTTTTTGAAGCTATAAAGAAGCCTTGGCTTTGTTCCCCTGGGGACTCCATCGCTTTTTGCATTTATATCACTGCCATTTCACTCATAAGTTTTTGGAAAAAAGGGAAGTGAGAGGATGTAGAGGGTTTGGGGTAGTAGAAATTATTAATTCAATTGAAAGAAAATTTTGAATATGCGTCTTTCTTTCTCCTACACTCCAAACTTTATGTTCTTAATGTTACTTTGCCCAGGTGCAAAGAAGCCTGCCAGTATTAATATAGCTAATAATAGAAAGAGGAGGGAGGTATTATTATTATCTTGTTCTACAGTAGCATCCCTATTTACTATGTAAATATGTATCCATTCATCTAAAAGAGACTCCCATTTCTAACTCAGTTTGCAAAACAGTTTTGCCATTTTTCAACCATGAGCTAAAAGAGCACTATTTTTTTTTAATGACAAGAAATGATAAAATGAGGCACAAAGCAGTTCTATTAGCTTTGAAAACCCACAGATGCTTCTTCAATGGATCCTTTAAGAATGGTAAACAGGTTTTTTTAAGAAATCCAATTCTAAGATTATCTTGTAATTTTCAGTTTCACCAACAGATGACACTAGAGATTTCTGTAATCATTTTTCTTTAAATAGTATTTCAAGGAAATTCTTCAAGGCTGCAGTTTTGGGCATAAAAGCCCAAGCTAAAGAAGCTATTAACATTGAAATGTTAGCGTATTAAAATTATTGTTTCATAGAGTTTAATTATTCTTTTGTTGTTATTTTCACACAATTTGCAAAAGCGTAATCAAAGATTGTTCTTGTGGCAAATGACGGAACATCTCAATGCTTTTCACCAACCCACAATTATAGCAGTAATTCTGAAATAAGAAAATGTCTGAGGTACTTCCATGAAAGAAATATATAGATATATATTTCATACTGTGAAAGTTGGATATTTGTTTCTTCATCTATAAAATAAGATAGTGTGATTATATTCTCAGGCATCTTTCCTCTCTTTATTGAGGCACTGAATAGAGTAATAAGAATGCAGCATAGCAAGACACAACACCGCCCCAATGAATTATCAGATCAAGTCATCTAATTAAAACCAGTTAGGTAATCACTGGGGCCAAAGTGCCTCAGCAGTGACATGGGAGTTTCCAGGTTTGTTATGCCTTCCATGTGGGAGGGAACATACTTTGTAACCTGTCCAACAATGTTAATGTGAATAGTTTTCTTTGACCAATATCTCCAGAGTGATTGTCACTGTTGAATTGTCACTTTTGGAATTGGAGATACTTAGTTCTGGGTACTTGAAACCTACATGTTATTGGCCTATTTCATCCCTCCCTTTTTGGTTGTTCCTATAGTCGCACAAACTGATTATTCTTATCATAATTGGAAATTGGCAACTAACCAGATGATTTATGGAACTCTCTCCTCCCCCCAAGTAACTCCATGTTGGACGCATTAATTGGTTTGTGAAGTTAAATTTACAAAAAGGAGATGTGAAAAAGCAACAGGTGTGTGCTATTACTTGCTGTGATGTGCGTTAAAAGAAAGATGCCACGGATCAAAAAAGAGCCGTGAACATCAGCAGAATGTGTTTTTCAAAGGGCACATTAAAAATATCCCATATAAGGTTGCCTGCCAAAAGAAGCCATTCCATCTTAACTAGATATTTAAGAATTTTATAGAGATATGTTTTTCTTTTTGATTCATCTATAGGTGATGTATTTTATTAGTAAAAAAATATAATGTATGATTACCACTACCCAAGTGTGAAGGAAAATTGCGTGCACCATTATCATTCTTGATGAAATTAAAGAATATTTAGTAATGCTACTTATTATTTCATCTTATCAAACATGAATAAAAGTGTGTGGCTAATGAGAAGCCTAACTATTCTCAATGAAAAAATAGTATTCTATTTTTATTGTTTTATTTTTTAATAAAAATTTCTTTCGGCTTTTTTCAGCAAATTAAACTCCTTGCTAATTCTTTCATCAATACAAAATAATAATAATGAAAACTCGTAACATTTCGTTTTCAGCAACCCTCACTATTAGTAGCCACATAATATAGCTTCAGAGACAAACGAATTGAGATCCAATTGTTAAAAAAATTATTTGACTTAAGTGTGGTGATTGATTTAAATGATTCCATGCAGTTCGACAGAATTGTCTTCAATAATTAATATGTGTAGATAAATATAATAGTTTTACACATTTTTAAAATAAAATATTTTTTCTTGAGATTGTTTGTCATGGCAATATACATGTACAAAACATGTGGATTGGAAAAAACAACAATGCAAGATAATCATATCATTGCAGGAAAAAAAAATTGTTAATTGTGTAAATAGCGGTTCTGCTCCTGTTTTAAAAATTTGAATTGGTTCACTAAGAAATGTTTGTTACATGGAAAATAATTTTACATACATTCATATAGGTATTCATAAATATTCACATATATACACATATATAAGGTATATGTAAATTAAAAAACACATTAGTAAAATAAATACCATCACACTACTTCACAAAAACTATATATTGAAGTCTTGGATAAAGTTGAAAAGATTTATGTTTAAAGACTCTTTAGTATATCCACTACCTTAAATAATTAAGTCTTTGATATTTTTTATTATCAAAAATTATATTTTTTCTTCTTTTATTTAAGAGTATTCTCACCACACACACACATGCACACACATACACACATACACGTATGATATACAGGATTTATAGATGTATGATATAGAGAAAATGTATTTCTATACATTGTTGGTCAGTCAGCACACAGAATTGTTTTCAAATCTCAAAATATGCTGCACATTCAATATTGGTTTTACATTTTCTTTTGAGCACTATTAATTCCCTTTTTATTGTTTTGTGTATTTTCTAACTTTTGTGCCATATATGCTAACTTCTTAAAATTTTGCTAGGTGTGATTTTTTTGCCTTTAAAACAGGCACCAATTTATATATTTTATTCTAGCCTTCATTACAAAAATAATTTGAGAAAGTAGGCAAGATTAACCGCATATTTTACAAATAATCAGGAAAACACATAATAATTTCCAAGCTTTTGGTGAAAAAACTTTCTCATTACTCCCCATTTGAAAAAAGAATAAATTCAAGAACATTTACTTGAGTTACTTGAATCTAGTTTGAAGTTCATAGTTTAAAAATGCTATACTTAACTACAGCAAAACTACATATTTTTGAGAAAATACTTTAGGCCTTTAAGATATTCTGAGAGAGACTTGTCCAACAAATAGCTATCATTTCCGTTTTGTAGATAAGAAACTAAACACAATATCAATGTGATCTACCCAAATCCACATAGGAATCGAGTGGTAAAGAAATGACCCATTCAATTTAGAATTCCCTGAAAGAATCGTAGGTTACAAGCATGATATCTGAATTACACTGCCAAAGTTTGCATGTTGTTATCCACACTTTTCTAGCTGTGCACTGCACACTCTCTAAGCCCCAATTTCTTTATTTGTAATATGGGAATGATAAAATAACTATCAAATTAGCTTAAAGTGAGCACAGGTCTGACACAAGGTGACTAAATAAATTTCGAAGAATACTGTTATCCCCAGAGATTAGCACAGTACTAAATGTTTACTAAGCCAAAATTTGAATATCCTTTTCCGTGGTCAAATGTATTGAGGTATAATTTACATAAAATAAAATCACACAGGTCCATAATTTAGACAGATGTGTACACTTATGTAACCAGCATTAACGGAACATTTCCATCTTCCCAAACAGTTCCCTTGGGCTCCACTGCAGTCAATATACACCACCACCACCATACCACTCCCCAAACAATACTGATCCAATTTGCATCACCATAGATTACTTATACCTCTTCAGAATTCAGTATAAATGGAATCCTGCAGTGTAGACTCCTCTGCGTCCAGCTTCACTCACTCCACACAAAATCATTGTTATGGGCTGAATTGTACCCTGCCGATTCATATGTTGAAGTTCTAACCCCTAATACCTCAGGATGTGACTGTTTTGGAGATAGGGCCTTTAAAAAGATAATTAAGGTAAAATGAGGTCATATCCAATGTGACTGGAGTCTCTATAAGAAGAGGAGATTAGGACACAGACAACACAGACCAAGGGGTCAGTGTGAGGACACAGAAAGAAGACAGCCATCTGCACGCCAAGGAGAGGGGTCTCAGAAGAAATCAACTCTACAGACATCTTGATCCTGGACTTCAGCCTCCAGAACTGTGAGAAAATAAATTTCTGTTGTTTTTAAGCCATCCAGTCTATGGTATTTTGTTAGGGCAGCCTAGGAAACTAATACCATAGTTTATCCATATGTTTGTACCCCAACTGTTGATTCCTTTTTATTGCCAAGTAGTATGCATATGCATGAATATACCACAATCTGTTTATCGATTCACTTGTTGATGATCACAGCGTAGTTTCTAGTATGGAGCTATTGTGAATAAAGCTACTAAGAGCGTCTGTGTATAAGTCTTTACATGGACACGTTTTTATTTCTCTTGGATGAATACTTAGGCGTGAAATTGGTGAATCATATAGGCAACGTGTGTTTAAGAGACTCCAAACTGTTGTTCAAAGTCGTTGCACCATTTTACAATTCCACCAGCTATTACTCCACTTCAGCACCAACAATTGCCTGCTAGGTTCTCCCTCAACCCCCTTCTACAGGTGTGAAGGGATATCTCACTGTACTTTTCATTTGAACTTCCTTGATGGCTACCAATATTGAGCCTCTCTCCATGTGCCTGTTATCATGGGCATATGAGATATAAGAAGTCATTAAATATTTTAGATACAATTTCTTTGTCAGACATATGTTACAGATATTTTTTCCTAGAATATGGCTTCACTTTAAAATTTCTTTTTGGTGTCCTTTGAGATCAGAAGATTTTTATTCTCTTGAAAGCCAATTTTTTTTTTCTCTTTTTAGGCTTCAAGCTTTTTTGTGTATTATCTATGAAAACTTTGCTTACCCAAGATGATAAAGATGTTCTCCTATGTTTTTTTCTCCTGAAATTTTTAATAATTTTAGCTTCTCCTTTTAAACTTTATTTGTTTATTTTTCCCCCCAAAACCCCAGTAGATAGCTGTATGTCATAGTTGCACATCCTTCTAGTTGCTGTATGTGGGACGCGGCCTCAGCATGGCCGGAGAAGCGGTGCGTCGGTGCGCGCCCGGGATCCGAACCCAGGACGCCAATAGTGGAGTGCACGCACTTAACTGCTAAGCCACGGGGCCAGCCCAACTGCCTATTTATTTAGTTTTAGGTTTTTAGTTTTTTTTTTGTTTTTTTTTTTACAATTTCTCAACTATATTTTCCAGTGTTTACTGCAGAGTTATTCATATCTGTTGATAAATTGATTTCAAATTATTTTAATTTTTATGCTATGGTAAATGATATATATATATATATATATATATATATTTTTGTGTGTGTGAGGAAGACCAGCCCTGAGCTAACATCCACTGCCAATCCTTCTCTTTTTTGCTGAGGAAGACTGGCCCTGAGCTAACATCCGTGCCCATCTTCCTCTACTTTATATAGGACGCCGCCACAACATGGCTTAACAAGTGGCGCATCGGTGTCCGCCTGGGATCCAAACTGGCGAACCCCAGGCAGCAGCAGCGGAGCGCGCGCACTTAATGGCTTGTGCCACCGGGCCAGCCTGGTAAATAATATTTTTAAAAATCCATTTTTCAATTGTTTTGGTGCCAGTATATAGAAACACAGTTGATTTTTATATATTGACCTTGTATCCTGTGACTTGCAAAATTTACTTCTTATTTCCAGCCAGGAATATTTTGTACATATCTCAAGATTTTATAATGTTGACTATCAAGTAATCTCTGAATAAAAACAGCTTTATCACTTCTTTTTCTATCTTTATGCCTTTTACTATTCTTGCCTTATTGCACCGAATATAATCTCCAGAAACATTGGAATAAAACTGGTGAGAACAGATATTCTTTCCTCGTTTCCTGATCTTAAGGAGCAAGCATTCAGTCTTTCATCACTTGTGTGATGTTGGCTGTAGGTTTTTCAAAGATGTGCTTTATCAGGTTAAAGAATTTACTTTTATTCATAGTTTGCCAAGAGTTTTCATCATAAATGGGTGTTGAATTTTCAAATGCTTTTTCTGCGTCTGAGATGACTGTAAAATTTTTATCTTTTATCCTCTAGATTTAGTGAATTTTACTCATTTTTGAATACTGAGCCAATCTTGTATTCCTAAAATAAAAAAAGCTACTTTGGTCAAAATGTATTTTCCATTTTATATTTTGATGGATTTGATTTCCTATTATTTTACTGAGAATTTTTGTGTCTATGATCATGTGGGGTACTGAACAGTAATAATTTTTTCTGAAATGGCTTCATCATCTTTTGACATCCGGGTTCTGCTGGCCTCATGGTATTGGTTGGGAAGCGTTTCCTCTTTCACTTTCTGAGAGTTTATGTAATATTGGTATAAATTCTTCATTTAATATTTATATAGTTCATCAATGAAAGCATCTAGGTCTGGTATTTTCCTCATAAGAAGCCTTTCTTTTTATTTTCTTTTAAAATTCTGAATTCAATTTCTTTAACAAATACACAGCTATTCAGATTTCCTAATCCTTCATCAGTAAATTTTGGAATATTGTGTTTTTATTAAATTTTCTATTTCATCTAACTTTTCATTTTCTTGGCATAAGTTTCTTCACAAGTTTTCTTTATGTTCTTATCAATAGTTATAGGTTCTGTAAGGATATACCATTTTCATTTCCGATATTGGCAATTTGTGTTTCCTTCTTTTGTTTATGACTCCTGATAGGATTTTATCAATATTGCTATCTTTTCAAAGAACCAACTTTTGCCTTCTTAATTTTCTCTACTGTTTGTTTTCTATTCCATTGGTTCTTTGGGGTTTTTTTTGCTTTTCTTGTTTTTCTTTATTTCCTCCTATATACTTTTGGTAATTTGCTCAACATTTCCAGCTTTTGTTGTTAAAACTTTAGATAATTAATTTTAAGTCTTTTTTTATCTTTTCTAGTATTAGCATTTAACATCCTAAATTTGATACTAAGCATATTTATTTGTAAAATTTCATTCTAAGCATCATCAGTGGTATTTTTGATATTTTGATATTTATGTATTTTATACATAGTTTTCATTTTCATTCCTCAAAGTATTTTTTTTACCTTGTAATCTCTTTATTGATCTGTGGATTATTTAGAAATGTGCAATTTAATTTCCAAATATATGTAGGATTTTCTCATTATATTATTATTGTTGATTTGTAAGTCAATTCTATTGGTTCAGATAATGTACTCTATGGGGTTTCAAACTTTTGACATTTATTGAGACTTTTTATGGCCCAGCATATGATCTGTCTTGGTGTTTCCTATGCACTTGAAAATGAGGTATACTGCACAGTTGTTGGGTGCGGAGTTCTGTATATGTCAATTAGGTCAAGTGAGATCTTCTATATACGTATTATTTTGTCTGCTTGTCCAATTACTGAGAGAATGATGTTAACAATCTCTGATTATAATTATGTATTTGTCAATTTTTCCTCTTCTGAAAGTTTTTGGAATCATCAATTTTAATGCTCTGTTATTACATGTATACATATTTATAACTGTTATGTCTTCCTGGTAAATTGCTCCTCTTGCAATACCTTGTTCCTCATTATTTCTTGTAATCTTTTTGGTCATGAAATACATATTCTCTGATATTAACATAGTCATGTTACCTTTTTATGTGTACTCTCTGCATGTTATATCTTTGTCTCCTTTCTTTTGTTTCCATTCTATCTGTCTTATATTTAAAATTCATCTCTTGTAGAAAAAACATAATTAGATCTGCTTTACTTTTATCCAGTCTACCAAATTTATGCCTATTAATTGGGACTGTATAATATGTTTACATTTAATATAATTATTGATCTCATTAGTTTAAGTGTATCATCTTACTATTCGTCTGCCATTTGTTACTTCAGTGTTTTGTTTCTCTTTTGCATTTTTCTTGCTTTTTAAAAAATTATTATTTCTTTTAGCATTCCATTTTATTTCTTTTATTGACTTCGTAACTATTTCTCCCTTTTTTTTTATTGGTTCTCCATGGTGAACAACATACATCCTTAACTTGTCAAAGTCTATTTAGAGTACCCCTTCATTCTTCACATGGTCTGATAAGCCTCAGGAGGGCTTGTCCTGTGTTTGTATAGCCCAGTCCAAAGTCACTGACTCCTCATGTGAACTTAGGAATCCTCCATTCTGCTCAGCTCTCTCTTCTCTGTTGTTCTGTCCTGCAAATGCTAACCATATTAGCTGCTTAAATTCGCTTGTCTGCCTCTTCTGCTCTGTTGGACACCAAGCTATGCATGGATTACAGCTCTCTGAAACATGGTCGTCAAATTATACTCAAGCAGAGGACTGGATTGTAATGCTCACCTTGTGTGTTTCCCTTCTCTCAGCCATCACAGTCTTGTGCTGCCTGTTGTCCACTGCCTGAAACAGCTCCTTCATATATTTTGTCAAATTATACAGTTTTATATGGTGGAAGGCTAGTTTAGTACCAGTTATTAAATTATAACCGGAAGTGGAAATCTACTCTGAGTGTACTTTTTTGAGAAGAAAGAAGAAAACTAACAAGTTTTATAGCAAGAGCAACTTGGGGGATAAAGCTTATTTATGAAGGTAAACAATTGTAAGGAATTTTTTGCATGTGAGGAGATACCACAAAAAGTAACATGATTTATGAGCAAGCATGTTCTTGTGCCTCATTTCCAATAGATATCTGTAATTTAAGATGGAGTTAAAATCATTGTCTCTTGGGTCAGACAGAGCAGGATTTGAATCACACCTCTGTGTCTTATGAGTTGCATGAAAATTTATCTCTTTAAATACCAATTACTCCATCTATATAATTGAGATAATAAATAATAATACATATCTCATATGTTCAAGACTCATTGTCTTGAGTGTTAAATGAAGTATTTTACTCAATGAGATATTTTATTTTAAGACAGAATATACTAGGAACTCAATAGCTGTAAGTTATCAGCAGCAGCAGCAGCATTATCATCATTACTTCCTCACCATTAAGATATTCTTATGCACTTTATTACAATTAGATGGTTAGTAACCGACAAATATATTTTATAAGCTTTGAAGTAAATCCATGTAGAAGAACTAGATTATATAGTCCATTGAGTCAATACACATGTTTAGATACAACATAAATTAGTTCATATGCCCTGAAATCCAATTCTATATTCCTATATACTATATTACTGTAGATTTATATTCCGATGATAGCTTTGACTCACATACCAACTTTGTTCAGATGTATTTTAAGATGACAATGTAAATGGAAGTCACCATTTGGTTATCATTTTTAGCTAATTCTTAAGGTCTCTTTCAGAAACACTCTGAAGTCTGAGTTTGACCTACAGATCATGAAGTCTGAGTTTGACCTACAGATCTGTTAAGTGAAGATTGGGTTATTGAAGGACTTTCCTTTTTTTCCTCAGCTGATCTTTGAAATAGTTCTCTGAATGTAAGATAATTCTTAGCGGGACTTGTCCATTAAAAAAATTATACATTATCAGCAGGTAAATAAATTCTATTTTCAGATTTCTAAGTGCATAATTCATTGTTGTACTCAGCAACCCAAGGAGTGACAAGTTAAAACTTTACTCAGAAAGGACAACAAAGGAGATAGTACACATTCTTATCTATCACATTGGTCTAGTGGGAAATGGAAAGAGCTGACATCAGAGGTCTTTATGGCCTCAGGTAGGTACTATACAGAATTCTGATAGCTTATATATAAGATTTAAATGGAAATAGTTGGAAAACAGCCATTTTATCTTGTCAGATCCTTTCAGAGGACTTAACGGTTCACACTAGCATAACCTGAGTAATATTTGCAAGGAATCACTAAGTAATGAAAATTTTCCCTACAGTGCCAACCAAAAATGAAAGTATCATGTCAGCACAATTCCTATCAGATGGTCTTTAGATAAAGATTCTGGGCTTTTAACTTCATTTAGTGAAAAAACCTGGGTAATCAGTCTTGTAGTGTAATGGAACTTTTATCTCACCGTGTAAGTAAATTATGGAAAGAGTTATACACTCAGGAGGTGACCTACATAGTATATTCAAAAGGAGAAATTAAGAATGGTATTCAACATTGAACGAAATCTTGCACCTTTGTTGAAAAATTAACAGGATGGGCTTGGTAAAGTACTGAAAGCAAATATGGCAAAGGAAGTCACTGTATTTTATTCACACCGCACTACTTAAAGGTTCTTATCCTTTTTAGAGAGTGAATCTGAAACTGCTTGAAATCTCTTACTCTACACCTTTGGCTGAGAACCATGACTTCTGGAGTCAGCAAGACAATGGTTCAAACATCGTTGGAGATATTTACTTTCTTTGTGACCTTGGATGACTTACCTAAGTTTTTTGAGCCTCAATGATGTTTTATGTGAAATATGACTAGTACTCGCATGGCAGAGTTAATTTGATGAATCAGTAAAATAATTAAAAAGAAATTCTATCTTGACACATTTTGAATATTCAAAGGTAGCTATTACTGTTGTTGATGATATTCATTTTAGATGTATGGACTTAAGCAAGTTACTATACCTCTCTATGCCCCCACATTTCCCAACTTTAAAAGGAGGATACGCAGCTACCTTGTAAAGTTGTTGTAAGAATTAAAAAAGTTAATGCATGCAAAATGAGGCTTGTCACATTGTAAGCGGTCCATAAACGTTACCTTTTGTTATTTGAAGTGAGAGTATCAGATAGTGTTTAAGAAGAACACATGCTCTGGAACTTTCCTGCCAAGATGTGAATACCAGCTCTACCACTTACTTAATCTCTCTGGACTTCAGAGTCCTCATCCGTAAAATTTGTGTTTTAATAATAGCATCTGTCACACACAGTACTTGTAAGGATTAAATGGGCAATAATATAATGAGCTTAGATCAGTGCCTGGCACATAGAAATGCATATAAATAGGTTGATCCTCTGTGGGTGGGTGTGTGCCTTTCAAAAAAATAGAGAAAATTATAAAAATTCATATAACGGGAGTGACGTCAGCGTCATGGCAGAGTGAGCTTTCCCGTAAACTCTTCCCCCAATAAGACACAACAAAAGGAATAGTCACAGACCAACAACGGAAGCCTAGACAGAGAAAAGCAAGATTAGAAAGATCCACACTGCTGCACATCTGAGAGTGGAACGTGCTGGGCCCCCGGAGGAAGTTGGGAGAGGTAAGGAGAACTCCTCTCCCTCCCCATCAGTGATCCCAGTCCACGCAGCTCCCAGAGAGGGGGTAGGGGCGGCCCTCTGCAGGAAAACCATAGCTCTTCGGGCTCTCTCAGGCAGTGGGAAACTCCCACACAGAGGACTCAGAACTGCTACAGGATATCATCAACATCTGAGCACCCCAGGAGAGTGGATAACGAGGGGCGAACAAGAAGCCGCCCATGCCAGGGACCCAGAGGGCAAAAGAGACACCCCGCGCCCACAAGCTGGACCCTGCAGCTCAGCCAACCAGACCAGATCAAGCGACAGGCGGATTGCAGCGAACAGCTGGGACAGAGTGCAGGTGGCTCAGATTACACAGCCCTTTACCCCCAAACTGTGGCAGCGGGTGGAAATTGCAACCAGATATTTCCAGGATGAGCAAAAACAAAGCCAATACAGGAACCACAATGCAAAGGTACATGAAATCACCAGACCAGAAGGAAAATGACAAGCACCTAGAAACCAAACCTGAAGACACAGAAATCCATAGCTTAAACGACAGAGATTTCAAAATAGCTACCATAAAAACACTCAACGAAATACGAGACAACACAGATAGACAATTCAATGAGATTAGGAGTTTCTTCACAAAAGAGATTGAAATCATAAAGAAAAACCAATCAGTACTGATGGAGATGAAGAACACAATGGAGGAGATAAAGGAGAATCTGGAATCTTTAAAGAACAGAGCTGACAATATGGAGGAAAGAATTAGCATTATAGAGGATAGGAATACAGATATGCTCCAGATGGAAGAGGAGAGAGAACTAACACTAAAAAGAAATGAAGAAATTCTCCAAGAAATATCTGACTCTATTAGGAAATGTAACATAAGAATTATAGGTATTCCTGAGGGAGAAGAGAGGGAAAGAGGAACAGAGAGCCTATTCAAGGAAATAATAGCTGAAAACTTCCCAAATCTAGGGAAGGAGCAGGAAATACCAGTAAGCAAAGCCAACAGATCACCTAAATACATCAACAGGCAAAGGCCCACTCCACGACATGTAGTGGTAAGACTGGCCAAAGTCAATGACAAAGAAACTATATTAAGGGCAGCTAGACAAAAACAAAAAATAACATAAAAAGGAACTCCCATCAGGCTCTCAGCGGATTTCTCAACAGAAACTTTACAGGCTAGGAGAGACTGGAATGATATATTCAAAATACTGAAAGACAAAAACTTTCAGCCAAGAATACTCTATCCAGCAAAAATATCCTTCAAATATGATGGAGAAATAGTAACTTTCCCAGATAAACAAAAGCTAATGGAGTTCACGGTCACGAGACCCCCACTACAAGAAATATTCAAGAAGGCCCTCAGGCCTGAAAAAAAGAAGAGAAAGGGGATACAAACTTAGAGCAAGGAGAAAAATAGGCAGACAAACTCAGAAAAATAGTAGATCTTTACCGGAATAGGTTAGCAACCACTTAAATACCAAAATCGAAGATCAAAGGAAAGAATTCACCAAAAATAAATTTAAGCTCATCGCTGTAAACACGCACGGACAACACAAGATAGAATAAGTTGTAACAAGAATGACTTAGAAGGGGAAGAGGAAAGTGATTGAATTGACTTAGTATAAGGAAATAGGAGGCCATCAGATAATGGACTATCTCATACACAAGATATTTTACACAAACCTCAAGGTAACCACTAAACAAATAATCAAAACAAAATCACATATGATAAACAAAGAGAAAACTAGAAGAGTCATAAGACAGAACAACCAAACTGAATTGGCAGTCTGAAACAAATGGGACAGGAAACAAAGGAAATGCAAAAGAACCAGAAAATAATTGACAAAACAGTAACATTCAGCCCTCATATATCAATAATTACCCTAAATGTAAATGGATTGAACTCTCCAATCAAAAGATACAGAGTGGCAGGATGGATTAAAAAGCAAGACCCAACAATATGCTGCCTTCAGGAAACACATCTCAGCTCTAAAGACAAGCACAGGCTCAAAGTGAAAGGATGGAAGACAATACTCCAAGCTAATGGCAAACAAAAGAAAGCAGGTGCTGCCATACATATCAGACAAAGTAGACTTTGAGATAAAACAAGTTAAGAGAGACAAAGAAGGGAAATATATAATGATAAAAGGGACACTCCACCAAGAAGACATATCACTTATAAATATATACGTACCCAACATAGGAGCACCAATGTACATAAAGTAACTATTAACAACCCTAAAAGGAGACGTTAACAACAACACAATAATAGTAGGGGATCTTAATACCCCACTTACATCAATGGATAGATCATCCAGACAAAAAGTCAATAAAGAAATAGACTTAAATGGAAAACTGGACAAGATGGACCTAGTAGACATATACAGAGCACTCCATCCAAAAACAGCTGACTACACATTCTTCTCAAGCATGCATGGAACATTCTCAAGGATAGACCATATGTTGGGAAATAGCGCAAGCCTCAATAAATTTAAGAAGATTGAAATCATAACAAGCATCTTTTAGAACATAATGCTATGAAACTGGAAATCAACCACGAAAAGAAAAACGAGAAAGTGACAAAAATGTGGAGATTAAAAAACATGCTACTGAACAACCAATGGATCATTGATGAAATTAAAGGAGAAATCAAAAACTATCTGGAAACAAACGAAAATGAAAATATGCCATACCAAACCATAGGGGATGCAGCAAAAGCAGTCCTGAGAGGGAAACTCATAGCAATACAAGCCCACCTTAACAAACAAGAATAATCCCAAATAAGCAACCTCAAATTACACCTAACAGAACTAGAAAAATAAGAAACAAAGTCCAAAGTCAGCAGAAGAAGAGAAATAATAAAAATCAGAGCAGAAATAAATGAAATTGAGAACAAAAAAACAGTAGAAAGGATTAATGAAACAAAGAATTGGTTCTTTGAGAAGATGAACAAAATCGACAAACCCTTAGCCACGCTTACTAAGGAGAAAAGGCTCAAGTAAATAAAATTAGAAATGAAAGAGGAGAAATTAAAGGGATACCACAGAAATACAGAGGATTATAAGAGAACACTATGAGAAATTATATGCCAACAAATGGGACAATCTAGAAGAAATGGATAAATTCTTAGACTCATACAACCTCCCAAAACTGAACCAAGAAGAAATGGAGAATCTGAATAGACCAATCACAAGTAAAGTGATTGAAATAGTAATCAAAAACCTCCCAAAAAATAAAAGTCCAGGACCAGATGGCTTCTCCAGTGAATTTTACCAAACACTCAAAGAAGATTTAATATCCATCCTTCTCAAACTATTCCAAAAAATAGAGGAAGATGGAACTCTTCCTAAATCATTCTACAAGGCCAACATCACCCTGATACCAAAGCCAGACAAAGACAATACAAAGAAAGAAAGTTACAGGCCAATATCGCTGATGAACATGGATGCAAAAATCCTCAACAAAAAATTGGCAAACTGAATATAGCAATACATTAAAAAGATCATACACCATGATCCAGTGGGATTTATACCAGGGACGCAGGGATGGTTCAACATCCTCAAATCAATCAATGTGATATGCCACATCAACAAAACAAAGAATAAAAACCACATGGTCATGTGAATCGACACAGAGAAGGCATTTGACAAGATACAACATCCGTTTATGATAAAAACTCTCAACAAAATGAGAATAGAAGGAAAGTACCTCAACACAATAAGGCTATTTATGACAAACCCACAGCCAACATCATACTCAATGGGGAAAGACTGAAAGCCATTCCTCTGAGAACAGGAATGAGGCAGGGCTGCCCACTCTCACCACTCCTATTCAACATAGTACTGGAGATTTTGGCTAGAGCAATTAGGCAAGAAGAAGAAATCAAAGGAATCCAAATAGGTAACAAAGAAGTGAAACTCTCACTATTTGCAGATGACAGGATTTTATGTATAGAAAACCCTAAAGAATCCATTGGAAAACTATTAGAAGTAATCAACAACTACAGCAAAGTCGCAGGGTACAAAATCAATCTACAAAAATCAGTTTGCATTTCTGTATGCTAATAATAAACTAACAGAAAGAGAGCTCAAAAAGATAATACCATTTACAATCGCATCAAAAAGAATAAAATATCTAGGAATAAATCTTACCAAGGAGGTGAAAGACCTATACAATGAAAACTACAAGACATTATTGAAAAAAATCAATGATGACATAAAGAAATGGAAAGACATCCCATGCACATGGATTGGAAGAATAAACATAGTTAAAATGTCTATATTACCTAAAGCAATCTACAGATTCAATGCAATCCCAATCAGAATCCCAATGACATTCTTCATGGAAATAGAAAAAAGAATACTAAAATTCATGTGGGGCAACAAAAGACCCCAAATAGCTAAAGCAATCCTAAGAAAAAAGAACAAAGCAGGAGGCATCACAATCCCTGACTTCAAACCATACTACAAAGCAATAGTAATCAAAACGGCATGGCACTGGTACAAAAACAGACACACAGATCATTGGAACAGAACTGAAAGCCCAGAAATAAAACCACACATATACGGACAGCTGATTTTCGACAAAGGAGCTAAGAACATACAATGGAGAAAGGAAAGTCTCTTCAATAAATGATGTTGGGAAAACTGGACAGCCACATGCAAAAGAATGAAGGTGGACCATCTGCTATCGCCATTCACAAAAATTAACTCAAAATGGATCAAAGACCTGAAGGTGAGACCTGAAACTATAAAACTCGTAGAAGAAAATATAGGCAACACACTATTTGACATGGGTCGTAAAGGAATCTTTTCGGATGACATGCCTACCCAGACTAGGGAAACTAAAGAAAAAATAAACAAGTGGGACCTTATCCAATTAAAGAGCTTCTACAAAACAAACAAAACCAGAATCAAGATGAACAGACAACCCACCAGCTGGGAGAAAATATTTGCAAAACATACATCTGACAAGGGGTTGATCTCCATAATATATAAAGAACTCACACAACTGAACAACAAAAAAACAAACAACCTGGTCAAAAAATGGGCAGAGGAAATGAACAGACACTTCTCCAAAGAAGATATACAGATGGCCAATAGGCACATGAAAAGATGTTCAACATCACTAATCATCAGGGAAATGCAAATCAAAACAACACTAAGATATCACCTTATGCCCATTAGAATGGCTATAATCACCAAGACCAAAAACAGCAAATGTTGGAGAGAATGGGGAGAAACAGGAACCCTCATACACAGCTGGTGGGAATGCAAACTGGTGCAGCCTCTATGGAAAACGGTATGGAGATTCCTCAAAGAATTAAAAATACAGATGCCCTATGATCCAGCTATCCCACTACTGGGAATCTATCCAACGAACCTGAAATCAGCAATCCAAAGAGGCTTATGCACCCCTATGTTAACTGCAGCATTATTCACTATAGCCAAGAAGTGGAAGCAACCTAAGTGTCCCTTGACTGATGATTGGATCAAGAAAATGTGGCATATATATACAATGGAATACTACTCAGCCATAGAAAAAGACAAAATCGTCCCATTTGCAACAGCATGGATGGGCCTGGAGGGTATTATGTTAAGTGAAGTAAGCCAGAAAGAGAAAGACAAACACTGTATGATCTCACTCATATGTGGAATATAAACCAACACATGGAGAGAGAAAACTGTATTGTGGTTACCAGGGGCAATGAGGGTGGCGGGTGGGCACAAGGGGTAAAGGGAGACGTATATATGGTGATGGACAAACAAAAATGTACAACCCAAAATTTCACAATGTTAACAACTATTAAAGCATCAATAAAAAAAAATTCATATAACAAGCATCCATAGACTTAATACCAAAATGTAACAAGTGCTAACGTGCTGTACCTAACAAAATAAAATATTTTGTTATTTTATTTAATAAAATATTAAGTTCTAGGACGGCAAGATTTTCTCCCATATTGTTTATTTTGTATATATTTGTATATCTCCAGAGCCAAATAGTAAGGACTCGATAAATATTTGTTGAATGTTAAATGAACTGGAAAAGGATTATTTCAGACAAACAAATGGTTATTTTTTTTAACAACATAGATTTCACTTATTTCATTGTTTGACTAACTTTTCCTCCTGACCTCAGCCCCACCCACACTGATATATGTTTACAGATTACAATACAACAGCTAACATTTATTTTGCCTTTAGTATACGTTAACTGGGGCCGGCCCAGTGGCGCAGCGGGTTAAGTGCGTGCGCTCCACTTCGTTGGCCCGGGGTTCACAGGTTTGCATCCCAGGCGCACACCAATGCACCACTTGTCAAGCCATGCTACGCCAGGCATCCCACGTATAAAGAGAGGAGGATGGGCATGGATGTTAGCCCAGGGCCAATCTTCCTCAGCAAAAAGAGGAGGATTGGCATCGGATCTTAGCTCAGCGCTGATCTTCCTCACAAAAAAAAAAAAAAATAGTATGTGTTAACTACTGTTCTAAGCACTTTGCCTGTAGCTCTTTTATTCCTCGTCCCAGTTCTATGAGGAGGCTGTTATTAGACCATTTCAAAGATGAAACTGAGGCACAAAGAACTAAGTCATTCTCCCAGGATCATATGGCCAATAAATATGAGTCAATACTCAAACTTAATCTCAAATGCTGCCTCTAGAACTCTTGCTTCTGACTAGAGTCAATGTCAGCCTCTGTTTGTTTTTATTTTAAAGACAAAAAGAAGATGCTTTAACAACTGATCATCCTTATCAGAAAAAAAAGAAATTGGTAGCAGATTAATGTCCCCTAAAATCTGGCCAGTTGACACCACCTTTTCCCTCACAAAATCCTACAGACTCTGAGAGGAGAAAAGAAGGATGTACTCCTTCCTCATACAAGGTTAGTGAATGGACAATCACTTGAAGATAGCCTTTATTTATTTGGAATGCAATGTTTAAAAAAGTGTGTGTGATGTAGTGTGATTTTTAACTAATGTTGGCTCTCAGTGCCACTGGAAAGCCAGAAATAGAGAGAACAGACCAACTAAGGCCTGATTTGTTTTTCCTGAAAGTCTTTTCTTAAGTATAAAACTGTCCCTGGACCTGCCCCCATCTTAACACCCTAAGCTAGAGCGCATATCACATTATGCGGATCATCTTCTACACACATTTATTAATGCTTTTGTTATTATATAGATACACATCTGTCTCCTCCACTGGTTCAAGAAATTCTCAAGAAGGAGTCCTTTTCTCAATCAGTTTTTTATCCTAGTACTTAGCATAGCCCAGCACTTCATGGACATTCAACAGATATTTGTTTAACCAGGGAAGGAAGGATGAAAACGGTTTTAAGAAGCAGATACTCTGTCTACATTCTCAACAGGCACACTGTACTGTTCTACACTTACTGAAGTGGGCTGACAATCAGAGAAAATGTGTTCTTTTTTAACCATAGGTTTAAGCTCTTAAATGAATAACAAATGAAGATCTTTACACACATTAAAGGAAGCTATTTCATTGTTATTATTATTAAGATTCATTAACACATGGTGGCACTTGATTGAGGTATTCTTTACTGAGATGGCCATTGAAGCCTTTAAGCTTGGGAATTGCTGAACTGTGAAGGGAAACACAGAAGATAAAGGTTTGCATTTTCTTTGATCTACTCAGGGTGTCTGATGGAGTTTTCATTTTCTTTAAAAATTGTATCAGATTGAACTTTCACTTAGAAAAGAGCGTTTTAGAGAGTTTCATGTTATTTTACAGAAGCAAGGTGATGATAGGGCCACATGTACTAAACTCATTCAATTTTGAATTTAAATTACTTGGGGATAACAACTCTTCTTCATTGCAGCCACACACACACACACACACACACACGCACCGAGAAACATACATTCTCTCTCTCTCTCTATTTCTCCCTCCCACTTTCCCATTTTATGTCCCTTTTAGTATGCTAGATTTACATTTTCATTAACATGTTGTTGTTGCTTTACCATAAAAGAGTGTCATGGTCAGGGAGTGAAGCCTCTCAAGGGTAAGAAATGTTTTGTTTACGTATCCATCATAACTATCCAAGTAACTTTCACTTACTTGGCTTTTCTGACGTAAGCCTTCCGTAGATTAAGCAACTGATGCTCAGACAAATTAAGTGAATTGCCTCAAACATGTACAGATTGTAGGTTTCATCACTGGTGTTAAAAAACAAAATTCAACCGAGTAAATTTACAGATCTAATTGGCTTCCTGAATCGGGCAGCATCCCGTCTAGCAAATAGAAAGGAGCTCCAAGGAGTTGTACAAAACGGAAGGTTTTTGTAGTCAGAAGTGGGTGGAAAAAAGCAGTTTCTAACAAAAAGTGGATTCTTTCAGGCAAGGTCACCTTCCTTTGGGGGAAGAGCAGGGGTCTAGGATGTAGAAGACCTCACTAGTGCTGATCAGGTAATTCCAGATTGACTGGCTAAAGGTCACATTCCTGGGAGAGGCTGAAACTGCACTTAAGTCTTGGTTTGCTGTCATGGGGCAAGTGACTCCATTTTGGGCCTATTGTTTCTTTTTTTTTCTTTTTTTTAACACAGTATACTGTACAATAGACTGTCTTGTAGTTTGCTATCTGTGTGTGACGGAAATAATTCACTTTAAGCCTGGCGACGTGCATAGAATCAGGCTGTGTTTAACTGTGTACCTATCAACCCCATTCCAACATGGGTTTCCACTGACTATTGATAAATCTATGCAGTAACAAAATCAAAAGTAGAAGATGCATTTTGTATCTTGTGGTGGAATAATTTTATTTTTTATTTTCCCCATGTCTGTTGGCTAAGGAAAAAAATGTGATGGGAACAGTATAAAACTAGTTTGGGGGAAATCTTCTAACTAAAAGTTACTGTCATTATTTTTGTTGCTTTATACATCTACAGATTAAGTAACTTTTTCATAGTACTTTATGGACTTAATTTTTTTTATAACAAAGGGATTTTTAAGCAGTAAATTTGTATATTTTTCCTATGCCATCACTCTCCTGAAAGAAAATTCATCCTAAACAATTTGGATGTAGGAATGAAAAACCCCCAATATTTGAGTTGCTTAGGAGATAAGGGATAAATTGCTTAATTTTGAAAGTACATCAAGGTAAGTAATTAGGGAACCATGCTGTGGTAGAAGCCCATTAATATATCTCCCAAAGGCAATCTACTCCCACTTAGCTTTACTGACCTGCCTGATAAATCCCACAGAAGGTGATGGTGGAGTCTCATTTATTTCAGGTAACACAATTTAGATATAATTTTATTCAGAGTCATTGTTGAGATAAAAAGGAATGAACACATTTTGCTTCATCTTGAAATGTCCCCTTTTGGAAAATCTAAATCACTTCAAGAGAAGGACAATTGGATATCTAAATAGTCTTTGAAAAACAAAATCCTTCCCCAGATTTTACTTCTTCTAAAGCTCAAATGTGTCTCTGTTTCTGATACTGCTATAAATCCATGTTCATAAGGAATTTATCCTGCGCTCTGAATTAGTCTTTAGGAATAGTCAAAGTAATTTCCCCTCAGTGTGCAAACTTTCTGCTGGTGATTGATCAATAATTCCAGAAACCAAAATATATAAAGACTGCTTTCTAAATTAGCATTTAATGTTATATTGAACAATAAGTGAATACTCTGCAATTTTGCTTTGTCAGTAATCACATATTACTGTGAAATACTGATGGATATCAAGATTCAAATTCTGAGTGCCCCAAATTGATCAGTTATGAAATTTTGTTTATCAGTTAATGATGCCATTCTTAGAAATATTTTAAGAAAAGTGTAAATATATAAATACTGTATACAGATCGATTATATATCATAAAAATTAAAATAGGTCACATTTTTCATTCCCATAGGGTGAGATTCCATAGAGTGAGATTCTTAGAATGTTAAAAGAGAAAGGAACTGGTTTTCCAAAGGAATTGGTTTCAAAGTCAGTTTCATCCTGTGAATACATTGTTCACATGAAGTCTGATGAAAAAGACCAATATGAAAAGCAGAGGAGCTTCTCTGGGTGAATCAGAAGGGACCTGGGTGCCACAAAACTTTTCCTAACTTCTTCCCTGCTGTGATCTCTCAAGAACTTTGTCAGCTACAGTTTGAAAACTAATGATCTAGTTAGACACCAGTTTATAGAAGACAGAAAAAAATTCTGGAGATGTTAAATGAACGGAATTATCCAGGATCACACAGAGAAGTGGAGGCAAAAATTAAAATAGAAATCAGGGGGCTAGTCCTGTGGCTTTGTGGTTAAGTGCGTGTGCTCCACTACTGGCGGCCCGGGTTCAGATCCCCAGTGTGCAGGGACGTACCGCTTCTCTGGCCATGCTGAGGTGGCGTCCCACATACAGCAACTAGAAAGATGTGCAACTATGACATACAACTATCTACTTGGGTCTTGGGGAGAAAAAGGAGGAAAAAAGGAGGAGGATTGGCAATAGATGTTAGCTCAGGGCCAGTCTTCCTCAGCAAAAAGAGGAGGATTGGCATGGATGTTACCTCAGGGCTGATCTTCCTCACAAAAAAAAAAAAAATAGAAATCAGTTCAGGAGACTTTTAGAACAGCCTTCCCCATGAAAACATACCTGAGAAAATTTTGCCCTTGTTGATCACTCCATCTCCCCATCTTCTCATCACTTATAAGCTGTGTCCATTGTGATATAATGAAATTTGTGAAATATTTCAGGTCAGTGAAGTTATTTCTCTCCTAGGAGAATTGAAAACAATTTGAGGGTAGCAACTACATGGCACATCTCTTGGAATTCCATAAAGTGCTTTTGGTCTAAAAAAACCAAACAATGGTGGGGCTGGCCCAGTGGCATAGCAGTTAAGTGTGCGTGATCCACTTCGGAGGCCAGGGGTTCGCAGGTTCTGATCCCGGGTGTGGACCGATGCACAGCTTGTCAAGCCATGCTGTGGCAGCATCCCATATAAAGTGGAAGAAGATGGGCATGGATCTTAGCCCAGGGCCAGTCTTCCTCAGCAAATAGAGGAGGATTGGCATCAGATGTTAGCTCAGGGCTGATCTTCCTCACAAACAATCAAACAAACAAGGATAAAAGACAAGACCAGCAATAGAATATAATACAGCATTGCTCTTTGGGTAATATATTTTACAGAACACTTTTATACAGAATATTATTGTGTACCTTCATGAAAAAGAATTCCATGCACAAATAAATGTGAGAAAGCGGGGATTAAACAAAAAGTTAAACAGTACCAACAGACTTTTCAGAGTTTTTCATATGTTAACATACATTGCAAATCTGCAGTAATTGGCACTTTTCAAATCTATTTGCCATAGAGGCTTTAAAACAAATATGTTTAATATTGCATCCTTCAGGATGGTTGTCTGCAGAGTATATTTAGTAAAGTGTAAGAAAGGAACAAGACTAGGAGTCAGAAGTTTGTTGATTTTAACTCAAACACTGCCATACCACGTAAGCTTTGGGAAGTAACTCCTCCGAGCCTCCGTCTCTTCATCCGTAAAATGGCTTACGTAATACCAGCATTGCATTTAAGAGTTATTTAGATATCAAATAGAATTATGAATATAAAGTGCTTTACAAAAAGCTAAGCACTATTTAAACGTCAAGTACATTTATTGTGCTGTAAGTTTATAATCATAACTGCACTGATAGTTTTGAATAGAGACACAAAGAGCATAGCTTCGACTAACCTTTTCAGAATAAAAATGGTAATATTTCTGGCCAATTATGTCTCAGATGATAAACCACAGCTTTATTCAAGGGACTTGCAATTATGATAGGCATTTTTCAATTATTTCTAGTAGCAGAGAATTTGGATGTTAATCACTTTTATTGTAAACTTATTTCTCCTATGGAGAAGCTAAGTGAAAAATTACCAAATTTTGTATATTTGTAAACATAACAAAAAGAAAGATTAAGTAGATATATTAAATGTATCTGAGCCATTTAAATTTTTCTGTCTATGAGAATTTACTATAAAAAAATCAAATTCACATTTCCAAGAAAGAACAATATAGTCTCTCTATAAATATGCACATTACATAATTTAATATTCAACCTAAAAGGATAAATTCAAGATATTAATTGTTTAAAAATAATTGGTTACTTACCATATTTTCCTCAGAGTATAAAGTTATTGCTGAAACAACTAATATTTAGATTTATTCTAATTTTCCCTCCCCATGTCCACAAAACACTGCAGAAGGGAGGCTACAGAAGGGACCCATAATTTATAGCTCCATTAGAAATATTTTTGATGGATAAAAGTAGTCACTTAGGGGGAAACAAAGATTTTTATGCCAAAAGAGTGTGGATTTGATATGAAGAGCAAAAGTAGAACAAAGTTTCCCTTTATTCAAAGGTTGATAAATTGAAAATAGAATATAATTCCATGAGGACAAGGACTCTGTCTACTTAGTTTTCTACTACATTCCAGAGTCCAGAAGAATGCTTGGCATATCATAGGTACTTTACAGATATTTTTCCACTAAGATTCAGGATTAATAGTGCCCTGGTGCCTGACAGAAGCAAATGAAAATCCTTTCTGGAAGCAGATAACATCATTCAAGATCTCAAGTTATTTCTACAAATGTTATTTCAAATACATGTCCAGCGCAGAATAAAAGATATCCAGGCAGATGAAGAAACTGTTAACATAAACAACAGATAGAAGAAACAGAAGTACAGGTACTCTAGGTATTGGAAATAGAAAAGAAAAGATACAAGACACAGTTAAGAGAATGAAAGACAAGTCATGGACTGGGAGAAAATATTTGCAAAAGACATCTATTATAAAGGATGATTTTCCAAAATATACAAAGAACTTTTAGAACTCAACAACAAAATAAAAAAACAGCCTGATTAAAAAATGAGCCAAAAAGATGCTCCATATCATATGTGATTAGGGAAATGCAAATTAAAACAAGGATACACCACTACATACCCATTAGAATGGCCAAAATGCAGAACACTGACAACACTCAATACTGGCTAGGATGTGGACCAACAGGAAATCTCATTCATTGCCTGTGGGAATGCAAAATGGTACAGCCAATTTGGAAGATAGTTTGTGGTTTCTTACAAAACTAAACATACTGTTATCATATGATTCAGCAATTGCACTCCTTAGTATTTATTCAAGGGAGTTGAAAACGTTGTCCACACAAAAACCTGCACACAGATGTTTATAGAAGCTTTATTGACAATTAACGAAAATTAGAAGCAACCAAGATGTCCTTCAGTGGGTAAATGGATAAACTGTGGTACATCCAGATGATGAAATATTATTTGGCACTAAAAGAAAATGAGCTATCAGGCAAAGAAAAGACATGAAGGAAACTTAAATGCATCTTACTAAACGAAAGAAGCCAATCTGAAGGTTTACATACTGTGTGATTTCAACTATACAACATTCTTGAAAAGGCAAAACTATGGAGACAGTAAAAAGATGGGTGGGAGACAGGCATTGGGAGAAGGGAGGGATGAATAGACACAGAGGATTTTTAGGGCAGTGAAGCCACTCAGTATGATACAATAACAGTGGATACATGTTATTATTCATTTGTCCAAACCCATATACAGTACAACACCAAGAAAGAATTCTAATGTAAACTATGGACTTTAGGTGATAATGATCTATGCATATGTGGGAGCAAAGGGTTTTTGGGAAATCTCTGTACCTTTCTCTCAATTTTTCCGTGAACCCACAACTGCTCTAAAAAATAAAATCCATTTAAAAAAATAACAGGCGGGGCCGGCCCGGTGGCGCAAGCCGTTGGGTGCGCGCGCTCCGCTGCGGCGGCCCGGAGTTCGCTGGTTCGGATCCCGGGCGCGTGCCGACGCGCTGCTTGGCAAGCCATGCTGTGGCGGTGTCCCATATAGGGTGGAGGAGGATGGGCACGGATGTTGGCCCGGGGCCATCTTCCTCAGCAAAAAAAAGAGGAGGATTGGCAGATGTTGGCACAGGCCTGATCTCCTCACAAAAAAAAAAAACAAAAAAAAAAAACAGGCAATTTTGCAAATTTCCAGTGAATGGGAAACTATAAAATGTAACATATCTAATAAATAACTAAATAAAATTCTACAATAGAAAAATAAAATAATGTAAATTAAGAACTTAATGGATGTTTCAGTGACAAACTAGATTTGGCTGAAAGATATTCAGTTAACAGAAGTAATAAGCTGAGAGAAATGTTCAAAGAAACTATCCAGATTAAAGATAGTCAAAGGGGCAAAATATAGAAAACTTTGTAAAAAACAAAAAGATATAATGAGAAGGTCTAACAGACGAGGCATGGAAGCAAAGAAAAAAGAGAATGGAGCAAAAGCAATATTTGACGAGATAATCGCTGATGGTTGCTCCCAAATAATAAAAGACATGAATCAACAGAATCAACAGGCCTAACAAATATCAAGCAGTATAAGTAAAAATTAACACCTAGTCATATTATAGCAAAATGACAGAAAAACAAATAAAAACATAAAATTATAAATGAATCTAGGAGAAAAAAAGAGGAAAAAGCAACAGGATGCCTTCAAAGGAGCAACAACTAGAATGACCACTAAATTCTAGAAAGTGACAATGAAGACACTGGAATGGTAGTATCAATGTATTAAAAAAAAAACTCGTAACCTAGAATTTATAATACTCGGTGAAAATACTGTTCACTCACAAAGGTGAAATAGAGGTATGTTTCATGAAACAAAACTCTAGAGAATTTACCTGTAGAACCCCACTAAGTCAGGCTACATTTTCCAAACGTGCTCTTCTTCCAGTGTGACTGGCATCACTCCCACGCTGAGAGAGGGTCTATGTTCTCTCTCCTTAAATCTAGTTGGGTTTTGTGAGTCTTCTGATAAATAAGTATGGCAGAAGTACACAGTACATGGAAGTACTGTGAGATTCCACGGTAAAGTCATAAAATGATTCTCTTCTGACACACTCTCTCTCTCTTCCTCTCTCATCACCCCTCCCTGCTCTTTCTCTGAAATTTCGCCTTTAGAACCCAAGCACGCTATGGAGAAGCCCAAACTAGAACGTGGAGAATGCCGCAGGAAGAGAAAGTGAAGTCCTCGGTCCACAGGCAGCACCCGCTTTCAGTCAGGTGAGAAAACAAGCCTTGCAAGGTTTTCATTCCCCAGCCTTTCAGTCTTCCACCTGAGATTCCAAACGTCAGGGAGCCAAGACAAACTGTCCCCACTATATCCTGTCTAAGCTCCTCACCCACAGAAACTGTGCGAGATAACATACGATGTTGTTTTAAGCCACTAAGTATTGAGAATTTTTGTATTCTAATTATAATAACTGAAAGATTTCGGTACCACGAGTGGGGTCCTATGCAACAAAAACTAAAAACTGACAGTGGCTATGGAGGAGAGACAGACAGAATTTGAAAAGACTTTGAATAGACTGTTAGCAGAAACCTGATGGCCGCTGAGGAGGCTGTCAGTGAGAGCTTACAGAAAAAGGAAGAAAACTTGGAAGTGAAAGAAAGAGAATCATTGTTATGTCCTGGCAGAAAGTTTAGCAATACTACTTGTGATAAAGTAGCAAGTAGAAAATGTGCTTAATGAAATAGATAATTTATCTAAGGAGATTTCTAAGCAGGATGTGGAAGCTGCCTCTCGGCTTCCAGCTGCTTATAATAAAATGCTAGAGAAGAGGATAAGCTAAATGAGGACTCGTTAAATAAAGCAGATCCAAGACTTGCTGGATTCATAAATAAAATTGTCTCTCTTCCCAGCATCTCCAGGATTCTCAGATTAAGAAAGTGTTTCAAGTAAAGTCATACCCTTCTTAAAGTCATATCTTTCTTCCCCGAATATATAAGGCAGTGCCTTAGAATTGTTCAGTGAAACAAAAATCTCTTTATGGATTTTAAAGGCATATTGTATTTTTAAAAACAAGTTTCAAATTAAAATTTAATAAAACATAAGGATGACTTTTACTGTCATAAGCAATATTTTTACAATGTCCAGTAATGAGTTGACTGATAATTTTCTCTTCAGGGAATATACCATTTGGTTTATTACAGCATGCTTGAGTCTTCAGTGTCCATTTTATGACCAGGTTAAAGCTAAACTTATAGTCCTAGAGTGCAAATATTAACGTGATTTCTCAAATAAATAGTACTCTATTTATTAAATCTAAGATGCTGTTGATTGACCCATTATTTTTTGTAAAACTAAAAAAAGAAAAATTGCTGCCAAATCAACTGTGATCCAACACTCTCTTATTGTTTCATTGTGTCTTCTTCTCACTAAAATCTTATACTTATTAAATAAGATAATTTAGAAGGATTTTTAGACAACTAAAAAATAAACTCTTGTGTGTATATAAAATGGGAAATAACTTTGAAAACAGTTAAGGTACCCTTAACATATCTTATCATTAAAAATACAATACTTTTGAATCACTTTTCAACTCAAAGTTGTTCACGTCAGTGGTTTTCCACACCTTTTGTCTTCTGTACCACCCAAGGCATTGGAAAGGCAACTTTCTTGGAAGGTTACTTCACTGTCGTCTCCGTCTCCAGGATTCTCTTTCAAGCTCCGACACTGCTTCTGCAAGTTTTACTGCTTTCCTGACTTTATCAGATGATAACAATTGAAGGTTTTTAGACAGTATCTGCAACTCATAGTCCTTCTCCAGTGATTCTCAAGTGGTTTAATAATTTACACGTCAAAGGGTTTCTGGAATCCAGTGATGCCACCAAAAAAATTTACAAAATTCACATGTGTGCAAGAAACTACCTCATAAATGCTGTCTGGCCAATAGTAATTTTAAGATGTTTCTGATTGTGATGCATGTCTATTTTAGAGATGTTAAATTGTGAAAAATATGCATATTAGAATCAATAAAATACGGTTTTACTGGTAAAATTGTATCTCAATTATCAGCATATATTGTTCTAGACCCAGAATAATTTAATAAGCACATTTTGGTTTCTTGATGGATCCAAGAGTGACATCCAGTAGGATATAGGTGAATTAGATTTTCCCCTACCCAAAGGCAATCTCAAAGTCATATTAGAGTCTTTCTAAATTAAAGAATGAGACCCTGCCAACCTAGAGTGAATGAATTCATTGAGAATCACAAACAGAACTAGTTGGTTGATTACTTCTGTTGCCTAGGCCCTAAATCATATGAATGAAATTTATACTGTGCCAGTGCTTCGCACATCAACACAGCTCTGAAAAGCTATCTATTTAGTTTGAGGAAATGAATAAAATTTTTATAAGTATCTGGGCTCTACACGTTGAATCTGCTGGTATCAAGCAAGTCTAATAATTGTTGGGGTGGGATATCAACCATAGGTTTCTAAGATGCTTGTAAGCTCATTTGCTTACCTATAGTTCCAAATTTCCTGAAGAATAAACACAAGAGCTACTGCTGAATGGTAGGTCCCTATGCATTCGCAATGACCACAAACATGTCCTCTAACCACGGAAACTTGGCTGAATCTGGCGAATTACCCTGGTTTCAAACCAACTGCAGTGTTCCAAAAAACAAGCGCTCTAGAATTATAAGAGCCAAACATTTTCTTTAAAAAATTTGTTTAGCTAATATTAGGGCATGAAAGTTCTTTTCTCGCTAAGAGATTCATAATGTAATTCTACTGATAGCTCACTATTTATAAAATATACCATTTGTATCTACAATCTCCCATTTAGATCCAACTATATGTATATGATTATTTGCAATCTGCATATAGTTATAATTTTATTAATTAAATGTAGCTAAGCAAAAGTATGATGAGATTTGTGACACCTACAAATTTCTCTCAAAATTGAGTATAATCACTAGTGATTAGCTAGTTATCAGGTGATTTTTTTCTGCTTGTTTTATATCAGTACTTTTAATATCAACATATGCCTATTTCAAGCATCCTCAGAATAGTATGTTTCTTTCAGTTAAACAGTTTTAAGCCTTTGGATGGAAACAGTGAGTGAAATTACCCAGATATATAAGCACATGTTTAACACAAGAGGCGACAACATTCAGTATATCGTTTAACCAGGTCTACAAGTAATATACTAATATTATTACATTCTTGATCAAAAAAATACGTTCATTTACATTTGATCCTGTTCAACATACTGGCAAAGGCAAGAGCTGATGGAAAGAGAGATAATTTGAAATGCTAATGTAGTACAAAGTGATAGAGATGTCCAAGAGAGTTTGGAGTGGGTAAGGCTTTCAAATCTGGGTCCATGCTGTAAAATGGAAAACAAAAGTGCATGTCCTCTGGCTTCGTTACCAAAACGGGAGGATAGTATCCAGATACTGTTCTCTCCAAAGCATGGTGTGGTGGCTAATACTCTAGGCTTAAAATTAGAAAGTTCAGAGAGGTTAAGAGTCTTGCCCAAGGTCGTTTATGTGAAAGAAGCAGTGCAGGCAGTTAGCCTACCAGATGCTTCTTCCAAAGTTCTTTCCTTTACCCTATGAAACCTCCCACTATTATAGGTCCTTTGTTGAGTATTGAAAATAACTTTTGGGCCGGCCCCGTGGCTTAGCGGTTAAGTGTGCGCGCTCCGCTACTGGTGGTCCTGGTTCGGATCCCGGGCGTGCGCCAACGCACCGCTTCTCCGGCCATGCTGGGGCCGGGTCCCACATGCAGCAACTAGAAGGATGTGCAGCTATGACATACAACTATCTACTGGGGCTTTGGGGGAAAAAAAAAAAGGAGGAGGATTGGCAATAGATGTTAGCTCAGAGCCGGTCTTCCTCAGCAAAAAGAGGAGGATTAGCATGGATGTTAGCTCAGGGCTGATCTTCCTCACAAAAAAAATAAATAAATAACTTGTAGAAAATGGTTAACATAGCTCTTCTTATATGGTCTTTAAAATACTTAAGGATTCAAGATATGCGTAGCTGAAATGATTAGAGATTAAAATCGTGTGTAAAAAGTGTTAATTGTGAGGGAAGAGGAATAAGCACTTGACATCAACAAAGGAAGGTCTATCATATAATACTGTGTAAGACGCTATCCCCAAAACTTAGTAGTTTAAACTCATCTGCATTCATGGTTGCTCTTACATCTATGAGTAAGCTAGATGGTTCTGCTGATCTGGGTCAGGCTTGGCCCATCTTGGCATCGGTGCTCAGCTGCGTGTGAGCTGGGGGCTAGGGGTCCTAGCACGGACCTCATTCACGTCTGACAGTTGGCTGGCAGTCATCTGGCACGACGACTAGGCCTTGTGTCTTTCATTATCCAGCACATTATCCTGAGTATGTTTTCACGGTAGTATCAAGAGAGTACTTTCATTATCCAGCAGATTATCCTGAGTATGTTTTCACGGTAGTATCACGAGAGTAAGCAGTAGCGTTCAGGGCCTTGGAACTGGCGCAGTTTCACATGTACTGTATTCTATTTGCAGAACAATTCACACAACCAGCCTAGATTCAAGGGGTAGAGAAACAGACTCTACTCATGAAGGGAAGAGCTATAAAGTCACATTGCAAGGGGCTTGGAAATAGAAAGAGGTGATGAGTTGGGGACATGTTTTTAACCAGCCTACTGGAGTAGAAATTAGACTGGGAGGTATCAGAGAAAATCTCTCTAAAGAGGTCACAGTTGAGCTAAGCTGAAGAGTTAGATGAATGCTATGTATGTAACAATAAAAAAAAAGGAGTGGTTTGGTACATTTGGAGATAAAGGGGTAGAGTACTAATAATGCAAATAACTGAAGCTTTATGATATTAACTTTATGAAGAAAAGTGTTCTAATTTTAATTTCTAGTAAATGTTAATGGTTGAAAAAATGAGTAAAGAAGAAATTACATTTATTAAATGAACTGATTAAATTTAAAATGTAATTTTAATATAGTTTATCTTTGATTTGTAAGATTTCCATATTTAGCTACAACGGAGCCCAAAGGATTTAATTGTGGATTCAACCTGAAAGATTGTACAAGTGTCAGACTGGCACAATTACGAATGTCACAGGCATATATTATCATATTGTAGTTTATTGCACTTTTTAAAAAAAATATTAATTGTCAATGTTAAGCACGTGTTCAAGTTTTTGCTTCTCACTAAAAATTTTTAGAAATAATAGTTAAGTTTTTAACATCCTAATACATAAGAAAATAACAAAAATGAATGATTACATCAATACAAAAATAAAAACAAATGGTCATGAACTTTTACTGAGAATTGTTCGATAACCTTAGGAAAATATAAAGATCACTTGGCTGTCTTGAAAGAATATGAAAGGTCATCTGGTTCATCTTTCTGACTTTAGACGGAATATTCCTCTCATCAGAATTCTATATTTAGTGACATTTTTAGACTGTGTATACAAAACAGCAAGGGACTAGTCATTTGAAATGACAGAGGTTAAAAGAAGAGATCTTGAGTGAGTACAATTAATACTCCCCCTCGCAGTTGAACTCTATCTGTATCTACACACAAGCATCTCCAATCTTTTGATTGTGCTGTAGCCTCTGACCATGTAACCCTGGGACAAGTCACTGAACTTCACTGGATTCACGTTCCACACCCATGAGCAGGAGACTTATATACTGTTAAATTCGGATGCTGTATGTGATTATACTTGAAAGCCAGTATATTGTAAATGTTAAGTGTGGATTTTGCATTCAGACACACTGGATTTCACATCCTTGTTCCAGACTTTCTAGTTATGTGCTATCTGGCCAACTCTTGAACTTTCTCAGCCTCAATTTCTTAATATGTAGAAGGCAGATAATAATATTACCTACCTTATTCCCAATAAAGATTAAATGGGACAATGCATTGAGTCCCTTGCGCATTCCAGCACATAGTAAGTACTTTCACATTAGCCATCAAATGAGTGAATGAATGAATGAATGAATGTTTAGATACCAGTTTTCCTAAAATGATTTAAAATAATTATAAGCTAACTATCATGACTAAAGGAAGATGAAAGAGTATGGTACTAAGCTCTGAGCTGAACTGAGGATCGGTGACCTGACCACGCTATTTGGTTGCAAATATTATGAGCTTAGCCTAAGGTCAAAATAGATGTACACTGGACTTGATATTATTCAATCATTGCAAAGTGAAATATACAACATCTCTCTAGAAGTATTTTTTATTATGTCAGTGTTTTGTTTACTATAATAATTAAATAATTATTACCAATGACTTTCCAATTGAAATATTTTCTTTATCGACTATTAAGAACATTCTGAAATCTTTTTACTTTTATCTCTCAATTTTACTCCAAACAATAAGAGTCCAATCTTTCCTTATTTTAAATCTCTCCTTACAACTCTCTTTTGCTCTTTTAACGCTAAACATATAGACTGATCTGTGGCATAATTTGTATTTATTTGAAAATAACTAAAGATATAGAAAACTGCTGCATTAATGTCTCCCTATGCCCATAATGTAATTATTTCATCCTACTCATAAAAAGTCACTTACACTCATCTTTCTCATCCATTAAAAAAATAGTCCAGGACAGTAAAATAAATTTCTTAAAGCTGAATGTCTAGTGTGTTGTCTATCAGAGCAGAAGTAAAGCATGGAGCACTAAATTGATTTCAGAAGGCAGCAGCCTTTGTTGGGTCAAGCATGTATGCATACCTGAGGAAGTGATGAAATCATTCACTCGATTCACCTCCCTCCCAAGGGAACTGGTAATAAAAGTGTAGCAAAGACACAAATCAACCTTTAGACCTGTAAAGGACCTGAGAGCTTCTCTAATCCAATACCTTTATCATATAATTGAGGAAACTGAGGCACAGAGTAAGTAACTGATTGCCTAAGGTCATGAAGCTATGGCAAAATCTGGATAAGAATGGAGACCATCTGACTTCCTAATCCAGTACTTTTTTCTCTACAGCATGATGAAAGGAAGGGAGGGAGATCAATGGAAAGATGTGACTCCTCTGTGGTTACGCAGCCAAGCATCTGGTGATAGACATGGGACCATTGTGGTCAACAGGCCATGAGTCAGCAAGAATAGCAGACAGAGTAGATGAGACAGGATACCTAAGGACTGCATCTGACTAAGATAAGCTCCAGAAAGTAATAGTCGCTACTTCACTTACACCATCCAAATCTCACACACATTTCTCTTTTGGCCAAATTTAACCTGTAACCATACAGTGAAGGGGATTCTGGGAAATAGAGTTTCAAGTTTAACCATGCTGTCACAGTAAAACCACCCCAAATGGTATCCTTTGACCTACTCTAAATGTGAAATTCTTCAGGCATCACTCTGCTAAATTAATTATTTTTAGAACAACAAAGTTCTAAGGTGAATAGAGTGAAATATATGTTTTCCAAATATTTTTTAATTTCCATGTTATAATATTATTATGAGCCTCAATGAACATCAGTCCCTTTCAACATCTCCCATCAACCAAATCTTTTAAAAACACTCAGTGCTCCTTACTGTGAAGATGTTCATAAAATAGCTGTTTGGATATCTCTCTATCTCTCTTTTTCTACTTTTTCTCCATAAAAAGCTAGCCAGAATGGATAGATAGATAGATAGATAAATAGGTAGATAATGGATGATTTTAAACTACTTCATTACATGATAAGAAATTGAAGTTCTGTTACTGTATTCTTTTTTTTTTTTTAATTTTTTGTTTATTGCAGTAACATTGGTTCATAACATTGTATAAATTTCAGGTGTACATCATTATACTTCCATTTCTGCATAGATTACATCATGTTCACCACCCAAATACTAATACAACCCATCACCACACACATGTGCCCAATTATCCCTTTCGCCCTCCTCTCTCCCTCCTTCCCCTCTGGTAACCACCAATCCAATCTCTGTCTCTATGTGTTTGTTTATCGTTTTTATACATTATAAAATCACTCAGACTTTTGTTTTACTGGAGTCAAATTTTTGGTGCTATCTTGGCAGCTAAAACATCATTGGAGCCGAAAGTGTGGTCATTGATATCACACCTTCTTCTCCACCAGGATGTTCTTATGAGTGTTGACCCTTCCACTAGATGAAACGAACTCTCAAAGGCACTGTTTGCACTGCCGCCAAGAGAAAACATTCCTTCCACTAAACATTAATGTTTCTCACACCAGCTTAGCACTCATTAAAAATGGTTGGGGGCATGGAAACAATTATCCCAGTCACTCGAGGGCACACCCACTGGATACTTCAGGCTAAAGCATGTTTTGGCCTGAGCTACCCCAATAATTGCCTCCTAGCTCCACAATGGACATGGTTTGAACGTCCACTTAAGTTAATGTCTTTCTTCACTATTCTCTCTCTTTGTCCAAATACAATATCAGGATCACCCCCAGATGATTCTTTATCATACTCTGTTTTGGATCTTTCAGGGAGTCCACTCCTGGTGGAACCAAGGAACACCTGTCAGGGCAAGGAAGCCTCTGCTTCCAATTATTTCTGCCCTGCAGACACTTCTCATAAAGGAGCTTTCCTAGCCAAGTTCTAGTTATTATTTCCTGAGCCTTTTTTTTTCCCTTTCCAAGATACCTCTTGAGACCAAAACTTCTGACAGAACTGCAACTTGTGACACCAGATATTATAGGAATCTCTCATTATTTTGGCTTTTTCACTTCCTGACTTTTTACACACTTTTAATTGCATGCTTTGCAGTCTTTCCATTTATATTAAAGCAGAATTCTTTAAAGATTTTTTTCCTTTCCTTTATTTCTGTGGTTATTATTGGAAAGAGAGGTTTCCAGCAACCTTGTTGAAAGAAAGTACCAATGTGTCTCGTTCATTTTTAATGTTGTCTTAAATTCAATCTTTTTTCTTTCAATTTGCTATGTTTTGAATGTCATACAGGTTTCTAAGGATAATATGATGGCAAAACTTTCACCCTCTTTGCACATTCCTAGACAGTTGCATTTAAAGGGAAACTTTCCAGGGACGATAGCGTGGGTGTGGAATCACTTTGTCTGTTCTTGCTTGTATGTCTAAACAAAGTAAGAAATATTGCTTAGAAAGAGAACATTCAAAGGAAAATAAGTTGCAGATATGCCAACATTTTGCGTGATTCTGAAAATACTTTCCGGTTGTATCTTTTAGCCAAATCAGTCAGAAGATTAACTGCATTGCAACACAATCAGTGAATCTAATATTTCTCTTGGGTCACATAGAAGGAATATATATCTGATTAATTCTGAAACTCTATGATTGAGCATCCCCTTAATTTTAATACTGTTTTGTAGATCTGGCCTGCTCAAGTTCAGAGCAATAGCACTTATGTGTAACTTAAAATTACCCCTTTGAACCTGCAATCTGTCTAATTTGGGTTCTAAAGTAATGTGTGTTTGCATGTGTGTCTGCATGTATACATTTGCACAATCAAAATAATCTAATTACAAAATAAACTAAAAATTGACACTTTTAATTATACGTAAATAAATTTTAGATAATTGTACAACTTCAAGTCAATTGAAAAGACCATTGGGACACTAATAATTAAAGCATAAATTTGTAAGCTTTAAACACTACTTATACTACTTAAATATTATTTTCTTTTTAACTCTACATAAAGGGAAAATTGATGCTTTTTAAACAAATGGAACTGTTGATGTTAACTAATGCCATCTATTATTGTGAGCCAGATTTTTCTCATGTAATCTCTTTAGGGGGATGATGTGAGATGGAGATCATAGAGAAAACTTGAGGAAGCCTACCAAGGCGAGAAAATTTTTCAGTTAGACATCAGAAAAATCTTGGTTGAACAAGGATTACCCCAGAGAAGCCCTCAGATCCCTCCAAGGATCACACACAAACCCATAGTCAATTCAGAAACATTACAGAGCATGTATGGAAACCATCTTCTCTTAGATTTTTAACCTTGCAAATGTTATTTGTGTTTGAATTCCATTTTCCATTTGTAAATTAGACAGAATCACTGAGTGAGTGGCTTACTTTGCCACAGGAATCCAAGGACATCACTCTACAATATATATTCCAGAAGTGACTAAAACACAAGCATCCTTAATGAGCAGGGTATCAGTAGGATATAGTAAAAGTGGTCTTTGGAACCACAGCCACCAGCATTCAGAGCCTGGCTCTGTTGTAATTTAGATAAGTAACAAATTGTATTTGAATCTCAGTTTCCATATCAATAAAATGAAGATAACTATATTTAAGGTTTTATAACAATTAGGTGAGGTCACCTAGGTTAAAGATTTTTTACTGAATCTAACATATAGATGTTAATATTATAGTACATACAATCATATATTTCAACCCTCTGATATTACAAATGAGATAATAAATCACTTATCCAGAATCAGACTTTTTATGGGATAACTGAGAATGAAAGTGGGTTTTCCTATTCTTTCTTACCAAGGAGATTAGAGGAAAAAGATATTATAGTTTTAGAGAAACATCTCTTTTGTGGCAAAAACATGATCTAAAAGATGTGTCTAGGCACAGGGAGAAGTGAGCCATGGAGAAGTGAGACACATAAAGTTTTCCATTTCTGGATAATTCAATCTGATTGAGTAGGACCTTCCTGCTAGCTGTTAAAAATAGCTATTTAGAGTCCTGTTGTCTTGTGGCTACAGTGGTACAAGCGGTAACCAGTAGTAGTTGGCAGAACAATCTGTGATTTTATGTTCTTGGCTTCAAATCCTCACCAAAGATACCTCCTAATGACCAGAAGATTCAATGTGGTGCATAGACAGCCAATTTTCAATTTTGTGGCTCAAACTAGATGCATTCTGGTAAATTAAAATATATCCCACATCATCCTTGATAGAGAGGATTCAACTACCGCACCTACGTTGCCATTTGACCAGAGCTAAATGTAATAGATAAAGACCATGACTAACAGCCAGTCTGCCAACAGATGATTCAGAAATCCTATACGGAGAAATTTTTCTCTTTAGTAAAATCAATATCAACTAAGCTGCCTACTGAATGATATTGCTTGAAGCATTATAAATACTATGATCAAGAAATTCAACAGCAACGTCTTCTATCAGGATTGCTAACAACCTTTCTCATGACTTGAAGCTGAACTGAATGGAAGCAGAATGTATAAAACAGGGGTCTTTAGGCATTGATTTCACTTTCTTGTTGTATAAATACAGTCATCTTTCTTTGCTGTATGTGAAAAATGAAGTAAGCAAAATTATTTTCATCACACCTGGAAGCCTTGAGTTCAAGACTTGGCTATGTTCTCGGTTAGGTAGCCAGCTGTGTGATCTTGATCACATGACATCAATATCCTGGGACTGTAGAAGGAGGAATTTAGACTAAATTATTTTTAAATTCTCTTTCATCTAGATTTCTAAGATTACCCTTCTCCACCCCCAATGTAGGAACACACATATCTCAAATTTCCACTCACAACACAATCCTAAAGTTACTTGGTGTTTTTTTCATTCAAGAAACTTTCATTGGACACCCATTATATGCCAGGCACAGTGCAGATTCTGGGAATAATACAATAGTCCACATTATTAAGAAACTTAAATACCAGCAATGACCCAAGCTCTGAATCTCTGTGATATAGCTTGTTTTATGCAATCCCTTGGTCTCAGTTTTCTAAGGTAACAATTATCTGAATGACCAATCCATGTTAATGCAGGCTACTTACTCTGCCCTTTGTTCCTTATGAAATGAAATTCTTGACAGTAGTAATAAGGTGGGTGCAGGCTCTTTTTATTATTTCAAAAAAATTGAGCTTTTAATAAACAAGCACAAACTGTACCAAAAAATCAAGTTTCTATGCTTTGGGGTGAAATTAATTCTTTGATGTTCCAATAATTGTTATATATTGATTAGAAATTCTGCATGTTAGGTATACATGACTTCGGTGAAAAGAAAATAGGAACTATATTAATAACTAGTTCTTAAAGTATAGTTTATATGGGAGACAGGATATATCAAAACATGGGATCCTTAATGGAACTGTATTATGATTGAATAAGATGATTTTTAAAGTCCCTTTGAACTTTAAAATAAGATTCTTTATACTTCTGGGTTACCTCTCTAGATTTCAGAGTTAAAAATTCCAACTTCTCTTCTTGGATTCCTATGTGGTCTCAAATTTCATACGTGATTCCAATGGCTGATTTTTGTTTCCTTTTTCCTTTTTCTTTTTTTTCAGATTTAAGAAACAGCAAAGTAAAGACAGCCTTCAAACTAAGTGAAAAAGAGATAAATTCAACACTAGAGCCTATGTAATGCTGAAGTAATCAGAGTCACACATTACAAACCACCACAGCAAAATAATTAATCACTTCCTTAAAAAGCCTTATGAAACTTAAGACTGCAATTCCAAACAGAACTCACTATAAGAAGTAGCCAAAATGCTGCGATAAACCTCTTTAATATTCAAATTAAACTTGAAGTGTTTTGTACTAGAATGAAATAACTATAATTAAAAAAAAATGTAGGGGGAGAATTACTAATAAGATTCAAATGCTGATTTGTATAGCACTAAATAACTCTGAAGTGTCCAAGTATTAATTTTAGCTACAAACAATATTCCACAAATAACACATTGGTTCCCAGGAGTGCATAAACAGAAATTTTCTGCTCTTTCTTTTTTAATGCAGTATCAGAGATTCATTGGTAGTTTGCAACTGCACTTTACAGATTTATTTAGTCAAATGAATGAACGAGGCCCTGAAAAAGCAGTTTTAAGTATTTCTAAACTTGTAGGGAGTTGAATTGTTTATGATATGTGCCTATTTATAACCCAATTATCTGAGGCAACAATAAGAATGAATATACCAGTAAAATCCTGCCTGGACAATGGTACATTTTCTATCTTAATTCTAATTTATAGGTTACCACATCATATTTCTTTTAGCTGTATTCAAAAGTGGTCTTTAAATAAATAGACTAGAAAATTGTCTGCTACAAACTTGCAACAATGGAAGTAATGGAAAACAGAGTCAGGGACCATCTAAATGCTGCAAGCTGGGGGAAGAAAAAGTCTACAAAAGTGAACAGAATTTAATGTCTTTCTGAGAAACCCCTACAGAGTAGTGAGATTTGTTAGCAAAAATGAGATTTTGGGGCTGGCTTGGTAGCGTAGTGGTTAAGTTCCCACGCTGCACTCTGGTGGCCTGGGGTTCACAGGTTCGGATCCTGGGCACAGACCTACACATCACTCATCAAGCCACATTGTGGTGGCATCCCACATGCAAAATAGAGGAAGACTGGCACAAATGTTAGTTCAGCAACAATCTTCCTCAAGCAAAAAGAAGAAGATTGGCAATAAATGTCAGCTCAGGGTCAATCTTCCTCACCAAAAAAAAAAAAAAAAAAAGAGAGATTTTGCTCATAAAATATGTATCATGGACATGGAAGCATCAATTAACTTGATTTCTGGTCTCCTTTTCTATTGCCTAAATAAGCAGCTCCTTTAAAGGTACTCAAATAGGCTGGATGGTCAAGATGTATGAAAATCCTGGATCAATCAAATGACTTTTCCTGGAATAAAAATGCCAAAAAAGAAAAATATAGACTCAAGATCGACAGGTATTTCTTTTTTTGTTTCTGTTCAGCACTCATTTGGAATGCAGGAATTTCTGTAATATTAGAAAGAAACTAACAAGGTATACTTTAGAAAATGTGAATCACAAATACGAAAAGTCTGGATTAGTAAATTAATCGCAAAATGTTCCCTAGAGATCATCATTCCAGTGCATTGACCTCGTTTTATATAAAAGGAAGTTGAGACCCAAGCATTAAGGATAACACAAAAGAAGATGAACACATGAGTTTGGCTTAGTGAAGACTCATATTTTTCAACCATAGGAACAATAAAAGCTATATCAGAAGTGTCAGCCAAGAACAGTTATGGTCTTTATGATCAGTCAAGCTCATGGTTCCAGAGATCACATTTGACCAACACTTGAAAGTAGCAGTTATTCTGATTTCGTTACATCACATTGTTCTTTTTCAAAACCTTTTAACCTGATGTGTCTTGAAATTACGTGTAGGAATAGTTCTGAATATATATTTGTTTATTCATCTATTCTTGCATTTAACATCTATTTCTTGAGCACCTTCCTGGTTCAAAGAGTCTAAGGATTGGAGATAGAGAGGGAAACCACATAACACAGTCATTGACCTCAGAGAGCTTATAGGGTGGTGGAAAAAAGACAGGTGTTAAACATGTAACCCCAATGAAGTGTGATACACCCCATGATCAGGTATTATATAAGCATATATCATAACCCAATTTAAGTGGTCATAGAAGTTTTCCTGTAAGAAAAAATGTTTAAGCTAAGTTCTGAAGGACTAATATTTATTAGCAGAAACCAAAAGGTAACGATTGAGTGTGATTGAGGACATAGAACTTAGTGAAATATTAATGTGTCCAAGGGCCACCTGCATTTGCTACAGGATAAAAATATGACTAATACTTGACCTACTTTATTTACGGAACTCTTGAACTTCTTAAAGTCAATCAAAATTGGTCCTTTAACATAATTGTTTTCAAAGCTTAAGGGGAATTGTTGCCATTTCCACATGTCAATGATTTTCAGAAAATGCTTCATGTTGAAATGAAAATCTATTCAATTACATAGTAAATCACATTTGACAGGAAAACACATTACATAACTAAATGAAAAGAATTATGTACCCTTAAATGGGATTGTGAATTTTCTTAACACTACTTAGATTTTTTGAAACCTTGGGATTTTAACAAAAGAATTATATGCTGAAATATAAGTAACTAAAGATAGTGAGAATGCCGTGAAAAATAGCTTTCTCTACTTGTTTTAACATCTTTTAATGTGAATAGATAGATTTTATAATGGAATCTAGTTATGATGAAAAAATAAAAAGTTGATCTAGCTACAAACATATTTATTGCCTAATACGAATACAAAGCTAAGCTCTCATTATATTATATAATATGAATGAACTTTTAGTAATATGGCAGCTGACCTAATGTGGAATGATGCCTCCCTCCCCTAAAAGTACGTAGAAATTTTCTGGATAAAATATAACAAAAGCAGAAGGAAGAAGGAAGGAAGGAAAAAAGGAAAGAAAGAAAGAAAATCTCAAGATGCTAGCAATAAAGAAATTATTTCAAGTAGTAAAAAGTTCCTGATGCTCTGGGTCTCCCATAGGAAAAAAAAAAAAAAAAAAAGAACCCACTAAAGATGAGTTTTCATTGAAAATCACAGCCAAAAGTGTGATCCAATATGAGGCATAATTAGCAGAATGAAGAAGTAGGAGATTCAGCACTCCCTCAAGGTTGACATGTAGAAAAATATAAAAATGAAACTTTAATTATATATGTGCAAGGTTACTGAAAAATAGGAAGTTTTATGACTAGTAATTACAAAATCAAAAAATATTAGGTTAGAAGGGACAATAGTTTCAGAGGGGTAACTGTAGCCAAGAGGATAAAGTGAATAAGTTCATACAGGTCACAAGGGATAGTCCCAGAACTATGTGCTTCCAAGTGTGAAAGTATCTTGTTTTAATTTTAAGATGAAGTTTCTTCTGCTGTAGTCACATTCCATCTATTTTTGCCATTTCCATGTACTAATACATATTTAATAATATTATCTAAATTGACTCAATTAATATTCTTAAATTTATTTCAAATGGAGATTTTATATGGCTAGAACAACTGGAAAATCCCTGTTTGCCATAAATAAAAGCTAATTGTAAAAATGTATACAATGAAAACATAACAATATTATCCTTTTAATAAAAAATTGAGTAACATAAACAAGTAAATATAATAATAAATCTGATTGACTTACAGAAGATATATCTGGGGGACAGGCCCCGTAGCGCAAGTGGTTAAGTGCTTGCGCTCTGCTGTTGCGGCCCGGGGTTCGCCGATTTGGATCCCAGGTGCACACCGAGGCACCGCTTGGCAAGCCATGTTGTGGCGGCATCCCATATAAAGTGGTGGAAGATGGGCATGGATGTTAGCCCAATACCAGTCTTACTCAGCAAGAAGAGGAGAATTGGCAGATGTTAGCTTAGGGCGGATCTTCCTCACACACACACACAAAAAGATACATCTGAAAATAAAGTCCCCACTGAGAAGGATATAACTGTGTAGGATCAATACATTTGGCATACTGCCTTAGTTTTAAAAAATGATGAAATAGTAAATTCACAAGAGGATTCCATTTTCTAGTTTCCTCTTAACCAATGCCACCCCCCCATATATATATAATTACTGTTATTATTATTTTGGGGCAGACTACCAAGATTTAGTCCCTAACCAAAATGATATGATTTTATTCAACAACAGTTTTGCTACAAAAGTCATTTGAAGCAACACAGAATCTGATTTTTCTCTGAATATGATGAGTTTTGGGAGAGTATTTTTAGAGTGATAGGAAAAAAGTGTATTTTATCTATTCAATACTATCATTCAGATTGGGAAAGAACTTACAAAGGGATCATACAAGACTTTAAAATATGGAAGTTAATGGAATGAATTAATAACTATACTTTCAGATGACCAAATCAACCCATTTCACCATGATCTAAACATGAAAAGCATGGCTCCATTTTTTCCATTCTCTTTCTTATACACTGAATTAAGCTTTCCTTGTATAGATTAATTTTATTTTTACAAATAAGCAAATATACCAGCAATATATGTTAATTTAAAAATGCAATTTCAGGGCAAGCCCCGTGGCTTAGCGGTTAAGTGTGCACTCCGCTGCTGGCACCCCGGGTTCGATACCGGGCGCACACCGACGCACCGCTTCTCCGGCCAGCATGGCCGTGTCCCACATACAGCAACTAGAAGGATGTGCAGCTATGACATACAACTATCTACTGGGGCTTTGGGGGAAAAAAAATAAATAAATAAAATTATTAAATAAAAAATGCAATTCCACAAGTGAATATAATATATTAAATAATTTTTCTTTTCTTTCTTTTTTATTTTTTTTGTGAGGAAGATCAGCCCTGAGCTAACATCTGATGCCAATCCTCTTCTTTTTGCTGAGGAAGATCTGCCCTGGGCTAACATCCGTGTGCATCTTCCTCTACTTTATATGGGACGCTGCCACAGCATGGCTTGACAAGCGGTGTGTGTCGGTGCACACCAGGATCTGAACCTGTGAACCCCGGGCCGCCAAAGTGGTTCGCACGCACTTACCCACTACGCCACCCGGACGGCTCCTAAATAATTTTTCTTAAAGAAATAAAAACTATTAATGAGAACTTTTCTTTGAGAAGCCCAATTAGCTTCAACATGCAATAGTAACTGTTGGCAATCACACTTTTCGCAAAGCCGAAGTGGGGGACAGCCACGGATTCAGTTCCTTACTCTTGATAACGTTAATGGCTTCACTGAATGCTCTTAAATCTTCATTGTTTCCTGGCGCTTCCCTTTGACAGCAAAATGAAGATTCTGATGAAAATGTTAGTGCAAGTGGTAATTGTGAATAAATCATATATCTTCAGATTGATAATTTTGCCTTTACTCTTTTAGCACACTATACTTTAGTTTGAATTTCCTTGGAAGTAGACCCTGAGACAAGAATCTGAAAGCAAATAGTTAATTTGGCAGGTGCAGGAACATTGGTAGGGTTATGGGGAAGTGATACAGGGAAAAGAGGTAATAACGAGTGTGACGTCAAGCCAGCAAGCACAGTGAGTCCCTGGAGCTCAGTTTTATAAGAAAGCTCTTGTACGTGGTGCAAAACACAATCCTTACAATTATTCTACCAGAAAGGAAAGGGAGCTGGATATTTATACATGACCTTCCAAGACCCATTGGTTGAGAACTGCATTGAGAGAGTGTTGTTTCTCTGGGACTTCCATCCTACAACACAAGCATGGGTAAACAGCTTTCTGTGGTTCTGCAAAATGCCTTAGGCTCAGAGATACATTGACTGACAGTTGGAAATTGCCGGAAGCACACCAAAATTGTAAGGTCTGAGGAGTATGGGTAAGGCATTGACAACATCTGCTATAACTGAGAAATGATTTAGATAATTAATGCATTTTTAATGATTGGTCTACGACAAATTCCAAAGAAAAGATGGCATAGGTCTGAAATCGATTCACAATTATTTTTATTTATACATATTTTGCTAATTAAAAATATCTTGTATAGTGTTGAAAAGAATGCTGTGGTGTATATTGATATTCTGTACATTAGAATCTATAATAGTAACCTATCCTGTCTCTACTATCTACACTTCTTAATTCATATAAGATGCTTTTGGCCTCCAAGGAACCAAAACCCCAACCAAAAGGGCTTAAACAATAAGGAGTTTCACTGTCTTATAATAAGCAGTCCTGACACATGCCGGATATAGGAGTGGTTAATTTAGCAGCTAATAACATCAAAGATTTATGAGGTTCATTGCTGCTTTAGCAGGTAGGCTTTGCCCTCAAACCAGACACACCCAATTTTACAAGCTAGGTCTGATGGTTCAAAAACTCATACTTAAACGATGCACAGTAGAAGAAAGGTTTATCACTTTATATGTACCTCTTTCGAAGAATGAAGGTCTTGCTCAAAAGCATCCAACACAATGTCCATCTCTACTGTTTTTATATAATTTATTTTTGACTGAGATATAGCTCACTTATGATAAAATTCACCTTTTTTTTTTTTTCCTAAGGAAGATTCGCCTCGAGCTAACATTTGTGCCAGTCTTCCTCTATTTTGTGTGTGGGTTGCTGCCATAGCATGGCTGCCAATAAGTGGTGTAGGCCCACACCCGGGGACCCAACCTGGGCCACTGAAGTGGAACACATTGAACTTAACCAGCAGGCCATGGGGCCAGTCCCCAAAATTCACCATTTTAAAGCGTGAAACTGAAGAGTTTTTACTATACTCACAAGATTGTGCAACCACCTAATGACAGAACATTTTCATCACTCCACAAATAAACCCCATACACATTAGTACTCACTTTCATTCTCTCCAACCTCATCCTCTACTAATGACTAATCCACTTTCTGTCTCTATGGGTTTGCCTATCTGGATATTTCATTAGATGGAATCACGCAATACGTGGCCTTTTTCTTCTGGCTTCTTTCACTTAGCATAATGTTTTCAAGAGTAATTCATATTGTATCAGTCCTTCATTCTATTTCAAGGTTGAATAATATTCTATTTTACTAGGAGAAGAAAGAGCAGCAGCAGCAGCAGCAGGATTCAATACCACTTTTTTTTATCCATTTGTCTACTGATGAACGTTTGGATTGTTTCCGTTTTGGCCGTTATGAATAATGCCACTAGGAGCATTTGCATAAAAGTTTATTTGTCAACTATGTTTCAGTTCCCTTAGGTATATACCTAGAATTGAAATTTGTTGGTCATAGAGTAACTCTATGCCTAACCTTTTGAAGAACTGCCAAGATATTCTCCTTGGTGGCTGCACCATTGTATATTCCGACCAGTAATGTATGGCAGTTCCAGTTTCTTGACATCTTGACATCCTTGCCAACACGTGTTATTGTCTATTTTTTTTTTTTCCAATTATAGCCATTCTAGTGGGTATGAAGTTGTGTGACATTGTGGTTTTGATTGGCATTTTCCTAATCATATTGAACATCTTTTCATGAATTTATTGGCCTTTTGTATACATTCTTTGGTGAAATATCTATAAATTCTTTGCCCATGTTTTAATTGGGTTATATTTTTATTCTTGAGTGGCAAGTTTTCTTTATATATTCTGGATACGAGACACTTATCAGATATATGATGTGCAAATAATTTCTCCCTTTCAGGGAGAAGGGGGTTCTATTTTCACTTTCTTGATAGTGTCATTTGAACCACAAAAGTTTTTTTGATTTTGATGAAGTCCTATTTATCTATTTTTTATTTTGGTTGCTCATGTTTTAGATGTACATATCAAAGAATCCTTTACTAAATCCAGGGTCATGAAGATTTAACTCTGTTATTTTTCCAAGAGTTTTATAACCCCTACATTTAGGTCCATTTCGTGTTCATTCTTGTATATGATGTAAGGTCCATCTTCACTCTTGTACAAAAATACCCAATTGTTCCAGCACAATTTCTTGAAAAGATTATTCTTTCTTTATTGAATGGTCTTAGCGTTCTTATGGAAAATCAATTCGCCATAGATGTATGAGTTTATTTCTGAAAAGTAGACATTTGAATATTATAATGTGGTAACTCTAGATACAAATTCTCTTCATTCCCCAATTTGCTGTTTTATTTTGCTTTGTTTTTTAAAATTGATGATATCTATAGCAGTCTGTTTGTTTAGTGATTTTCTCAAACTGTTTCTGAAAAGACTATATTCCTTGTTGTGTGTGATCACTATAGTCTCTGTTCCTTAGCTTGGGTTCAGGTAGTGTATTGAAAGTGATTTTCTTAAATGCCAGAAAACAAAAATAAACAAACATGAAAAAAAAAAATTATGCCTGTCTCAGTCTTTGCATCTTGGCTCTGTGCCAGGGCACTCCATCAACACTTAGCCAGGCTTGCAAAGAGCTAGGGTTTAGCACAAGATAAAAGTTTAAAGTCTTCTCTAATCTTTTCTGAGTGTGCATCTTGCCCTGGGCAAGCTTTCAAAATTGGCTTTCTAAATTCCCCATGCACATAAGTCCTTTTGAATTTCCTAATTTCCAAAGAAGTTCTCTCCAGCTTTTTCTTCTGGACCTTGGCAGTATACTGTATGTTTTGACTGTAATTGTTTGCCCCAGATATCTGTGGTTTGTTAGTTCACATTGCAATGTTTGTGAGCAATGCCCGCCACTTTTCCAGCCTGAATTCTGAAAGAAGAGTGTCTTTCATCAATCATTCAGATAGTCCACAGACAGGTTAGAGCAGACATACATAATGATTTGTGATTAAGGGCATCTCTACTCCTGCCAGGATGAAGGATCAGTTTCACACTGGAAACATAGATTTCCCTCTTCAGGAGTGGTACCATGCCAGGGAGGAGGTGGGACAAGTGCAAATAAAATTCTTAAAAGTCAGTTTACCTGAGATAGGAGTTTATTTACCTGAGCAACTTGCTTGCTTATCAAACAACAGTTTACTTATCAAGAATCATTTAAAGATCCTTGCTTCGCTATGTCCATCATCTAAATTATTATCTTAAATTTTGTCTTATCCTGGGGCCGGCCCAGTGGTGTACTGGTTAAGTTCATGCACTCTGCTTCCGTGGCCTGGGGTTCACAGGTCTGGACCCCAGGCGCCGACCTATGCACTGCTTCTCAAGCCATGCCGTGGCAGGCGTCCCACATATAAAGTAGAAGGAGATGGGCACGGATGTCAGCCCAGGGGCAATCTTCCTCAGCTAAAAGAGGAGGATTGGCAATGGATATTGCTCGAGGCTAATCTTCCTCACAGAACAGCAGGAGGACTGCTGATAGGAAAGCAGCTTGAGGACCGCCTCCACTGCCCTGCACCCTCCATGCCTGACTAAATGTTGCGCAGGTGCACTGAGAAGCTAAAATGACTGACTGTAAACTTTAGATGTCACAGACTAAAAACCCATTTCAGGCAACACATAGAACCCCCTCCAATTTGCACAGGTGACCCATGAAGAGATATGAAGCAGTCATGCCTGCGCAGAGGACTCTTCAAACTTCAGCCCCTAAGGCCACATGGATGCTCCCCCTCCCCTATCTAAAACCCCAAATAAAAACCCTTGCCTGTAGCTTTTCAGGGAGTTCGGGATTACAGCTTTGGCTGCCCATTCTCCTTGCTCAGCACTTTGCAGTACAATTCCTACTTTCTTCCACTACACTCGGTGTCAGAGATCGGCTTGCCACGCGATAGGAGGGCGAACCTACTTCCGGCTCGGTAACAATTTCATTTGTGGAATATGAATACATCTGATCTTGCAAATGTCTCACCTCGGGGAAAATAGTGCACATGAATTCACAAACCGGCTTCTCTGGCAAAAACAGTTCCCTGCTGCCCCAGGAGGCTGAAACAGCCAACCAGATAGGTGGCAGCTAGGATCACTTGAGTCTGAAGAAAAATAACCTCAGCAAGCAGGGACCCCTGGGGTAAGGGGTGGGGTACAGGGGGGACTCGCAGGGTTCATTTAGCAAAGAGCACCAGCTCATGGCGTCCATCAATACCTTAGTGAGCCAGCTAACTAAATCCAGACATCGCCTTTCTGGTCATCAAATGCAGCCCCTCTGCCCACTAATTTCAGGAGGGTTTGCTGCGGAAAGGGGGACAAGGGAAGTTTCTCCGTTGAGCAGGGTGAACGGTCTACTTTTCTCTTTTCTTCCAGCTGGCCCTGACTTTCTCGGCTTTGGTGTGCTCCCGCCCCGTGTCTAACCATCTGGGGTTGTGCTGGCTTGGGGCAAGAGCCGGCCAACATGCGCTTCAAGGACAAGGAGCTATATAGCCTAGGAGGTGATGCCCAACACAAAAGGGGGTGCAGTTCCTGCAGCAAGTGGCTGAGAGAGGTCAGCAGGGGACCAGGTGGTGGGAAATGGGGAGAGATCGGTCAAAGGGCACACAGCTGCCGGGAGGCAGGATAGATAAGTCCAGAGATCTAATGTGCAGCACGATGACTGGAGTTAACAGTGCCGTTTCATATACTGGAAATTTGGTAAGAACAGATTTCAGGTGCTTGCATAAAAAAAAGACATTTATGTAAAGAGATGGACACGTTAACCAGCTTTATTGTAGCAACCATTTCCCTATGTATCTGTATACCAAAACATGTTGTATGCCTTAAATATATACCATCTTTATTCACACACACAAAAAGACGAGGTCTGTGATATGAACGCCCAGTAGCTGTACCTGGACTCTGTGACTTCTACGATGGCAGGAATGACACTCCTGCCAGGCTCAGGCCCAACCTTTAAAGGGACTGGCAACTTGTGCTCTCTCACTCTTAGAAACCAGCCACCACGCTGTGAGGAAGGCCACGCAGCCACGTGGAGGAGGACCAAGGCCCCTGGCCATCAGCCCCGCCGAGCGCCCAGCTGTCAGCCAGCACCCCCTTGCCAGCCATTGTGAGCAAGGCCTCAGCTGATGTCACAAAGGGCAGAGAGGAGCTGTCCCCCCTGGGCCTTGCCCAAACTGTGAAATCTTGAGTAAATAAATGATGATTCTCGTTTTAAACCACTAAGTTTAGGGGTGGTTTGTTACACAACGACCGATAACTAAAACACCACCTCACCCCTTGCTCCACGCACGCTCCAGTTCTTCAAATTCCCCTCCCCCCCTACAGGCTGAATGCCCAATGGAGTCTGGCCAAGTGCCCGGCGTGTGGGCTTCCCAGAGAGTAAACCTCATGGGCAGAGCGTCTGTGGGAAACGGAACCATTCAGTGTGAGTCAAGTGTAAGGAGGGGGTGGTAGTGAAAAGGTCCGCAGGGGGACAGGTCACAGAGGGTCCCCAAAGCCCACTGAGGAACTGGGACTTGCCCTGAAGGGAATGAGAGCCATGCACAGATTCCAAGGAGAGCAACACTGGGTGACCACACATCGGGCTGTTTAAAGAAAACCAAAACAGGGGACGTGAAGGGGGAGTGACAAGACTCCCACCCCATCCCCAGCCCTCTTCTTACCTATCCTGGCCCTGCTCTCAGAGGGAGAAGGAAAATCTTCTCTGACCGGCCAGACGCTAGGACCGTCCCTGGGCGGTCTCATGAGCATGTTGACAGACTCTGCACACACTGCAACCCAGCCCCTCGAGCAGCAGCCAGCGGCCTTCTGGACATTCCTTGGGCTTCTTAGGAGCCCATGTGGACGTTCCCTGATAGATGAAGCCTCCCTCTGATGAACCACCCCCCGCCCAGGATGTCTGGCTGCCCGTGGAGCTCCCCTGGAACCTTGAGCTGGCTGAACAGCCCACACCTCAGGCGGGCCTCTTAGAGGGACTGCTCAGTGCCACTGTTATAAACAGGAGAAATCCTCACAGTGGAAAGGCCTAACTCCTGCATTATAGTCAGAAAACTCAGCTGCACTTGTAAGGGACCCTTAAACTGCTCTGGGGGCCCACACCCTTGTCACTTGTCTGACGCCCCACACAGGCTAGCTCACGGGACTTTGTTATCCTATTATGGACCTCTTGGTTGTAGTTAATCAAGGCCACAGGATCAGAAGTTTCCCTTGGTCCTTCTGAAAACGTTAGGTAATGTCAGTACCCAGTTTCTGTCTTTCTGCCCTGCAATATGCCTCACAGCCTTTTCCCTTCAGAACCACATTCGTTGCTGTTGTGAGTTACCATCATAATTCTAAGTCACTTTCCCATTTAGTCGTTCTGACTAACTCCAAGCACTACATCACTACACGCTTCTCACACTGCAGCATGCACAGCCCCATCCTGTGCAAGGAGGATGCAAAACAGCGTCTCTGTGACACATCTTTCTGGCACTTCAAGTTTATTATAATATTTGGAAAACCAAGTACTTTATAAGTACCGTGCCTCTTCCCCACAAACATGGAAGAAGAGACGGAGAGGACAAGGGAGGGAAGAAGTGCCCCAGGAAAAACAGTCCGTTCTGGCAGACCTGCAGCTAGGGAGGCCTCTTCTCGCGCCCCCCAGGCGCCTCCAGGCTGTCCTCTAAGTTCACCGAGTGTTCTGGATGCTTCTGAAGGCCACGGAGGTGCCGGATACCATTTTGACTTGAATCCCTCAGCAGTTTGCACCCCTCCGTCGTCCACCTGACCAAGTCCTCTCGCCCGGACGTCCGTGCACGTACGGCCCGTACTGCTTGCCCTGCTCCCACTCCCCGCTGAAGACCTCCAGCCTCTGGCCAAACTCCCACACCACGCTGCCAGGCTCCCTGGAGCTCAGCAGCTGGCTCTCCATTTAAAATGGGGGCGATGCAGCCTGCCCTCCCCACAATCGTTGATTTGTCCCTGCCAGAGCTTAAAGCGGCTTCACTTGGTTGAGTTTGACGTGCTTCTTCTTGCTGGGCAGACAAAAACAGAAGCGACTTATAAAGTTTATGAATCTCCCAGCGGCGCCCCGCCAGCCCTGGCTGGGGCCCGAGGGAGAGGCTGGGGTCTCCCCATCAGGCTGCCCGGCGTCGGGGGAGTTTCTGTTGTAGGATACACCCTGGGGGCAGTGGGTGTCCTCTGGGGCTCCAGTCCCGTTGCTGGTGCTGTGGGTGCGGGGGCAGGCCCCAGGGCTCCTCGAAGGGGTTGGGCTGGGGCTGGCGGTCCTCGACTCCAGGCTGGGGAGGGCACTGGCGGGCTCTTCGGCCTTCAGCCCTGACTCCTGCTTCTCCTCGGGCCGCTGATCTTCTTTGTGGAACCAGGTCGGAAGAAGAGGTTCGCTGTGACTTCGTCTCAGTGGAGATGCAGAGAGCAGCTGCCCCTCGCCGGTTGGGAAAGATTGGGGGCCAACGGAAGGGATTACAGTCGGGGGGCCCTCCTCCTGTTGCTTGGATTTCAAGATGAGGTACGTGGCCATCAGGTGGTCGTATTTTCTTGCCCTTAATGAAGGCCGGATCTTGCCCCACTCAAAGCCCAGGTCCCTCACCATTACCTCTGTCACCGAGGGGTCCATGTTGTCACAGGGCAGCTCCCTGTGAGGCCTGAGTTTCTCGTGGCCCACATTCACCCACGCGTCGTTCAGGATGTCTTTTAGAGTTGCTCTCTCGCTGGGTTCGACGGTCAACAGTTTTCTCAGGAGATTTCTACATTCATCTGATAAAAATAAAGGAAGATGGACTCGCCTCGTCAGGACCCGCCGCTTCACGGTCCCTATGTCCTCCCCCGGGAAAGGCAGGCACCCAGTGACCATGACGTACAGGACGACACCCAGGCTCCAGACATCGACCGCGGGGCCGTCGTATTCTAGGCCCCGCAAGATCTCCGGGGCCACATAAGAGAGGGTGCCGCAGCAGCTAGTCAGCTTCCGGCCCAGGAACAAGGTGCTCAGACCGAAGTCTGTCAGCTTTATGTTCAGGTCGTCGTCGAGAAGAATGTTCTCCGGCTTCAGGTCCCGGTGGGCAATGCCTCTCTGGTGGCAGTGGTGGAGAGCGGAAACTAGTTGTTGAAATTTCCCTCGGGCCTCTTCTTCCGTCATGGGGCCGTGGATTCTTAAGAAATCATACATGTCTCCTCCCGTAACGTGCTCCATCACAAGGCATAACCTGTCTTTGGTGTCAATCACCTCAAACAATCGGACGATATTCGGGTGCTGCAGCGCCTTCAGGCTGTGGACTTCCCGGGCAAGTGTCTTGATGCTGGAGAAGCTCTGTTGGTTCTTCTCAAGGACTTTAACGGCCACCTCTGTCCCGGTCGGGATGTGGAGGGCTAACTTTACCTTGGCAAAGCTGCCCTCGCCTATGGTCTTAATGAACTTGTAATGGTTAATACTGGCCCTCTTCTCAGAAGAGGTGGCCTCATGGCCCGGAAGCATGGTGACCTGCTAACACTATCTGACTATACTAACTAACGATGCTAACTATGCTAACAAACAAAACTATAGTATGCTAACTAATACTAACTAATGATACGAACAATGCCACCTACACTTACTAACTACACTAGTAAATAATACTAACTATACTAACTGTACCAACAATACTAACTATACTGACTGTACTAACAATACTAACACTAAATAACAAAATAAATTTATCAACAAAAGGGGAACAAAAAAACAAAATGGGGAAAAAACAAAATGGGGAAAAGATAAACAAAATAGGAGAAAAAAGGAAAAAACAAAATGGGGAAAAAACAAAATGGGGAAAAAATAAACAAAATGGGGGAAAAAGGAAAAAAAAACAAAATGGGGAGGGAAAAAAACAGGGAAAAAATAAACAAAATGGGGGAAAAAGGAAAAAAACAAAATGAGGAAAAAATAAGCAAAATGGGAAAAAAGACAAACGGGAAAACAAGCTAACTAACTGACTGTCCAAGTCCGACAGGTCACCACAAGGAGCTTCCTGGGCTATAAGGACAAAAAACCTAGGCCCGGCCAGAGACTTATACAGGTATTGTAAACCCCATCACAATGGCTCCTTATGAGGTCAGAGCAACAAATGGGCCAGTCACGGCTGGGGATAAACCATAGTGGTTTTCTCAGCATTTGGTCTCAAGACCCTTTACTCTTAAAATAAAGGACCCCAGAGAGCTTTTTATTTATGTGGAATATTAGAGAATGATATTTACTTTATTAGAAATTAAAATCTGTAGGATGCTTCAGTGGCCTTTTCATTTCTAACTTAAAAATCTGTAATAATTTTTGGCTTTTAAAGACCTCATAATGTCTACACTTTAAAATATTCAATTCCTTTTCCTTAAACTCTGATTAGTCTCAAAACGCTCCTATAACTTAACTGATATTATAATACTATAGGAAAACGTTCTGTCGCGTAAGACTCGTGAAGGGACATCATCAGCATTTATAAAGCTGAGAGGAAAACAGCTTTCACTGTATTTTCCCCAATAAGATCATGAGCAGATTTCTCAACAGAAACCTTGGAGCCCAGATGGCACAGGTTGACGTATTCCAAGTGCTGAAGGAAAAAAGAATCCAACCGAGAATCCTGTATCTGGAAAAACTGTCCTTCAAAATTGGGGGAGAAATTAAGACACTCCCACATAAATCAAAGCCGAGAGAGTTCTTGCCACTAGACCTGCCCTCCCATGATGGGAGTCCTTCAGGTTGAAACCAAAGGACAGGGGACAGTAACTCAACGCCTTATGAAGAAATGAAGATCTCTGGTCAAAGCAAGCACGTGGACGATTACAAAAGCTAGGGCTATTGGAACTTTGGTGTGTAGCTCCCCTTTCTGTTTTCTACATTAAGAGACTAAAGTATCAAAAAACCCAATTGTTAATATACGTTTTTGGACACACAATGCCTGAAGATGTAATTTTGTGACATTAATAACTGAAGTGGGGTGGAGTCAGAGCTGCACAGGGGCCGGGTTTCTGTGTGTTACTGAAGTTAAGCTGGTATAAATTGATATTAGAGTGCTGTAACTTCAGGATGTTAAGTGTAATCCCATGGTCACCACAAAGGAAAAAGCTATAGAATATACACAAAAGGAATTGAGAAGGTAATTGAAATGTTTCTCTACCCAAAATGAACTAAATGTAAAAGAAGACAGTCACGCGGTAATGACAAAAAAAGCCATAAGGCATATAGAAGACAAACAGCAGAATGACAGAGGTAAGTCTCTCCTTATCAGTAATTACTTTAAATGTAAATGCATTCGACTCTCCAATCAGAAGACAGACTGGCAGAACGGATAGAAAATCATTCTCCAACTATCTGTTGTCTACAAGAGACTCACTTTAGACCCAACGACACAAAAAAGTTGAACATGAAAGAGTGGAAAATGACAGTCCATGCAAATAGTAACCAAAAGAGAGCTGAGGTTCCTGTACTAATATGTGATGAAATAGACTTCAAGTCAAAAAAGTTTACAAGAGGGGGCCGGCCCGGTGGCATAGTGGTTAAGTTCGCACACTCCGCTTCCAGCGGCCTGGGGTTCACACGTTCAGATCCCAGGCGTGGACCTGCACACTGCTTATCAAGCTATGCTGTGGCAGCATCCTATATAAAGTAGGGGAAGATGGGCATGGATGCTAGCCCAGGGCCAATCTTCCTCAGCAAAAAGAGGAGGACTGGCAACAGATGTTAGCTCAGGGCTGATCTTCCTCACACACACACACACACACAAAGTTCTATCCCAATCACTTCCCTGCCCTGAAAGCCTTGCCTTGACATATTTGAATCCAGACCCCAAGTCTTGTAAATCCCCCCTTATGACTTTCCCCTTCTGAGAAACTGGTAAGATTCTGTTAAGATAGTGTTCTCATTTACTGTGTCGAACGAACTTAAAAAGTTCGTTTTGACTTATTAACAGGTTGTTTGGTGATATTTCAGAGAATTCTCCATTAAGTAAGCAACTGTGTATACCACAATGTTAAACAGTTATGGTAAAAGTTACTGAAGTTTTGAAACATTGAAGAGCATGTTTGAGCTCTATATGTGCCAGTCAGTTTTAACGCCTGCTTAATTTGGACTCTCCAAAGCTGAGTACTTCCTAAACTACAGTGTGTATATTATAATTTTCTATGCTAAATATATTGTTTTATATCATCAATTCTAAAAATCATATTTTTATTTTTTTCATAATATCTTTGTTCTACATAAGAACAAAGATACAAAGAAAGATGCCCTATCTTTCTCAATCTTTGAGAAATTTAACACAAGATTCTGTTTGAAGGAGCAGCCAATCAGCAATTGTGACCAGTTAGCAAGTACCATTGCTTGAATCACCCAAATTTGTCACGTAAAATTCCTAGAGAGTATGGTGTAGATTGCAAAGCAGCATTTTTGTATTTATAGATGTAATTGTCTATCCACTGAAGATAGTGGAGTAACCAGTGGAATCTCCTTGCATTCTTAATAATTGGATGGATAGACTTTGGGGAGATGGCGGAGGTACTTAAGAATAATAGCTGAACTCTTAGATATATTTAAACTTAAGCACTGTGTTTACTTAACCATCAGTTGCCTTTTTTCCCACACTCACTAGTCAATTTCAGCATCTCCTATGAAATTAGAAAGGAGAGAAGCTTTGTTGGAAAGGAAAAAATGTAGTCAATCTGATTTTACTATTTCGTTGTGGCTTCATACTCAATTTTCAACAAGTGTTTGAGGCACATTTACAATGACCACCAAACCAACAGTTCCACTGACATGTCTAGTCATTTATTAATCCATTTATTCATTGATAGCTACCATCTTATAGTTAGCAGACTTTTAGTTTTAAAGTGGTAAAGAAATGTTTTTAGGCCCTTTCTCCTCCTATACTGTAAGAAGTATGTGAAACAGAAATGTAAACTCTGGCCTTAATAAATTTCAGATAAAGCAATATCTCCAAATCACAATATAAAAAGATAGAGAATTGAAGACATGGAAATAGAATAAGCAAAACAGAAAAAAAAGTCAAATCTCCATGGTAGATGAGGAAAATACTAACAAGGTAGAAGATGACTTACTCCACAGGACTCCCGGAAGGCTGCAAGTTGGAGGGCACAGATTGCTGAAAAACATATAGTTGAGGTTGGGGGTGGATATACTTCAAAGAGATATTGATTAAAAGTCTATAGATAGAGCAAGAGGAAACTAAGACTGTCACTCCTTTATTCATAGTCAGGTGGATAAATCTTCTACATCCCAAGAGATGGGAGATCTAATCTCTGGAATAATTGAATTAGCTACTCCCAAATCGAGGATCAGGGGAATGTAGGATGCTGCTTACGGAATTGTGGGACTTGAGCTCTTTTTTCCTTCCTGTTTTTTATAAAACTGGCAGAGAGGCTCATAATCTTCAATGAAAGATATAGGAGCATTCTTTTCTGGCTAAATTGAACCACTCCTGAGAAGAGACATCTAGATATTGATATTAGGGAGTACCAAATGAAATAAAAACAATTAGCCAAAATGAGGAACACATTTGGGAACCTCTCCAAGGTGGAAGATGACCAAATGAATAAACTTAAAAAAAAAAAAAAAAACTAACTCAGGATGAACAAGACTTTGCAGAAAGTAGAACATTTCAAACAAAATGTATAATCAGTATCCTCAGAGAAATCTCAAAATAAGAGCAGGGGAAGCTTTACAAAAGCTATACAAATTGCAATTAGGGAACAAGATAAGGATCTTAGAAATTAAACAAATGATTAGATGAAATTAAAAACATCTGTAAAATTTTACAAACTATAAATCTGTAATTCTCTTGGAAATTAGGGGGACAGAGATCTAGATAACAGCAGGGAACATATAAGAAAATTGAGTGAATGAGTCAGCCAGTCCAATATTCCTCTAAGAGTTATTCCAGAAGGAGACAACAGAGAAAATAATGGAAATTTATAGAGAAATAATATAGGAAAAAACAATCTCAGAACTGAGGTAAACAAGTCTTCCCATTAGAAGAGTCCACCAAGTATCTAAGAAAATGAATTTGACAAGATCCACTCTGTGGCACATGGTCATGATTTTATTTTTCAAAATACTAGTTATAAAAAAGAAGATCCTGGGGCCAGCCAGGTGGTGCAAGCGGTTAAGTGTGCACGCTCTGCTTTGGAGGCCTGGGGTTCGCAGGTTTGGATCCCAGGCACACACCGACACACCGCTTGTTAAGCCATGCTGTGGTGGCGCCCCATATCAAGTAGAGGATGATGCTCATGGATGTTAGCTCAGGGCTGATCTTCCTTACACACACAAAAAGAAGATCCTGAAATCTTCCAGATACTGATAATAAGAAAGTTTCATACAAAGAATTGGAAATCAGTATGGCAGGAAACTCTTTAGCATCCACATTGAAAGCTAGAAGAAAATTGGATCAAATGTGTTCAAAATCAGAGTGAAGATTTTCTTTTTATTTATTTATTCTAATAAATAATATGACTGAATATAGATTTACACATTAGGTAAGAAGCTAGAATAACGATGTTTTGAGATATTCAGTGTCTCAAAAATTTTCCTTTCATCCACTCTTTTATGGGAATTGAAAGCACTCCAAAGGTACTGAGAAAGAAGACAAGAAAGAAGAGACATTGGATCCAGAGAACAGAGGATCTACTGCAGGAGAGAGATCTGGAGAATTCACAAGATGAGGTCAAAGAAAAACCTGTAAAAATATCTGGACGACAGGCCTTGATAAAAGCAATTAGTATAATTTGGAGCAGAAAGAAAGTGACTCCAGAAGAGAGATCTATAAGGGATAAAAAAAAAAAAAAAATGAAATTGACAGAGTTTCTTTACAGGTCTGAGTATATGAATACAGTATTGAGAAGATTTTCAGATCTGTTGGAGAGTGTGGGAAGTCTTGGCAAAAGATCAAAGACTATTAAGCAATAAAAATGAATGATGCTTAACTGCAGGAAAAATAAAAGAGGGAATAACAAGAAAGTGTAATCACAGTACACTGTGACTCAATAGTGAACAATATTTACATGATCATGATAATTAAAACGCTGAACATGGAATTAACAAAAGATTTGATATAACTATGTGGGGAAAATAGACCTAGAGAAAGTAGACAGCAAGAGAGCTAAAATCCTCACCTGCAATAGAAAATTTAATAAATATCAGTCTATATATATATCCATCCAGGGACAGCAATATAAGCATGTTATTTGGAAATATAGAAGCAAGTTTTTTCTTCTAAGGTTGGGATAAGAGTAGCAGGAAATTATGGTGCTTATTCTAAACACTTGGCACTATTTAATTCTTTAAACCCTATGCTTGTTCTACTTTGATAAAGTATTAATTAAAAGTTATTTGGCAACATTACTTGTGCTTGGCTACTGTGATAGATGCTAGGAATAAAGGCTTGCCCTCAAGCAACTTTCTGAAAGTGTTGAGAATTTTTCAAATTTCAGTAATCTTCACTTTTTGAGTAACATTTAATTTACATACTATTGAAAAATTTTACATTTTACATTATGTCACATAATGCTACGTGGTGCTGAATGAAGAACTTGGATTGAAAGCAAGACTCTCAAACTGCTTGAGTTCAAATCTTGGGTTCTATACCAGTCCTTTCTAGGTGTCTGAGCATTTATTTACTTCATTTTTTGTGTGTGTGAGGAAGATAAACCCTAAGCTAACATCCATGCTAATCCTCCTCTTTTTTTTGCTGAGGAAGACTGGCTCTGAGCTAACATCTGTTGCCAATCCTCCTCCTTTTTTTTCCCCAAAGCCCCAGTAGATAGTTGTACGTCATAGTTACACATCCTTCTAGTTGCTGTATGTGGGATGCGGTCTCAGCATGGCCGGAGAAGCGGTGCATCAGTGCGCGCCCGGGATTCGAACCCGGGGCGCCAGTAGCGGAGTGTGCACACTTAACCGCTAAACCACGGGGCCGGCCCTATTTACTTCTCTTTATAAGCAAATTTCAGATGATTTTACTACCTACCTGATGGATTAGTTGCCATCTCTTTTTCCTACTTCTCTGTCAGGTTAAGAAGATAATCATGTAAAGTGATGAGCATAGAACTTGGTATTTGTTAACTAATGAAGGAATGATGGTGATGATGATGATGGCAATGATGAGAGGGACAACAGTGGTGTACAACTGTGTACCAAGGAGAACATTCATTATTCCTCAAGCCTCCTCAAAAAGTAATAAAATTCCCAACCTATATAATAAGCTACGTTATCCCTTCTTCTTTCATAAAATTTTACTTAATAATATCATGTTTGTTGTCATCAAAATGAATGATAAATTAGGAAGCAATCTCCTAAAGACACAAAACGTTGGATGATCCTAATAACTGAAATTGAAGTTATTCGGGTCTATATATTTTCATCGTTTTTCTTAATTTTGACTCCATTTTTTGTTGAATTCTTTTCCCATCCAAGTCCATATTTTTGTTTGCTTTGACTTCATTTTCTAAAATATGAATCTCTATTGAAAGTCAAAGGAGGCTCCATGCAGGAACGATATGCAAAAATGTGAACCTGGGAGAAAGAAAGATGCCCCAAAAGATTGGATGGCTTGGTGAGGAGTGGCTTAGAATGAGGCAGATAAATTATCTGTTACTACCATATTTTTCACAAAACATTAGAGAATGGTGGAAGAGTTGAAAGTTAATGGCTCTTTGCCTAGTGATATTCTGTCCTTGTCATTTTTAATATGTTTTCTTGAAGGGACACCACTAGTTTAAGGCTGTGAATTCATAGGAAAAGTGCAGCTGATATTTTGGTGCTGAATCTTGTTTTTAATTACTAAAACTGGAGGGAGGTATGAGAAGCATGGAGTGGTTTTTAATTCTCTTTCCAGTTTACAGATTTTTCTTTAACAAATTAAGTTGTAATCACTCATAGAGGAGAGTCACCTTGGTGCAATAAATCAACTGAAAATAGAATTTTATCCCTCAGTCATAGTTTGAAAGAACTTAGTGTTTTTGATGTGACTACCTATATTTTGAAAGCTGTCTAGAGACATATCACAATATTAGCATGTTGTGAGCTTCTTCCAGGTCTATTTATTGTCTAAGTAGCACTTAAGAAAATTAGACATAATCTCACACTAAGCTTGATGTGTAATCAATCTATTCAATAATTCCCTTGACCTCTATGCCTTGACCTCCATAAGGTCAGTCCATTGTTCACAGGTCTTGATACAAAGTCAGTGATTCAAAGTTACAAACAGCTGGATAAGCCTATTGCACGTAATAGAGGCATCCATTTAGGCACTTCCTTAATACTTTGACCTTGAAAAACTTCCAATTCACCAACTGTGTCAGTGGTCACTTCTTGAGTATCTGACAGCTCCTGAAATTCCTGTTTTCCCTGCTTCTCTCTGAGATAGAAAGACTTGGAATTCATTTTAAATGTATAAGTGACAATGTGATCACAATTCACCATAAAGACTAATAATATAGTATCTGTTATGAATCTTACCTTTTTTATTTTTTATTGCCCCAATGATAACTTTCACACCATAACATGTCTCTTTTCTATTCAGGATGAAAAATAGTGTAGAACTAGCAACATATATTTGGAGTTTTTGAATTCTCAGGAAATATTAAAAGTTTAATAACTTTATACCTATTGAGATTATATATATAGTTAGATATATCTAGATCATATAAAACTACTTATTTGGGAACTGACCCAAATAAACTGAACACCTTTTTTACATGGTGAAAACTGCTTTTAATAATTAATTTTCTGGCATATGCTATTGTCTGGGAGAAGGTAATAAAAGGTGAGAAAATAATTACTATTTTATTTATTTATTTATTTATTTATTTATTTATTTATTTATTTATTTTGTGAGGAAGATCAGCCCTGAGCTAACATCCATGCCAATCCTCCTCTTTTTGCTGAGGAAGACCGGCCCTGAGCTAACATCTATTGCCAATCCTCCTCCCTTTTTCCACTTTTTCTCCCCAAAGCCCCAGTAGATAGTTGTATGTCATAGTTGGACATCCTTCTAGTTGCTGTATGTGGGACGCTGTCTCAGCATGGCCTGACAAGTGCTGCATTGGTGCATGCCCGGGATCCGAACTTGGGCTGCCAGTAGCGGAGTGTGCACACTTAACCGCTAAGCCACAGGGCTGGCCCCAATAATTGCTATTTTAAGCGATGTCTTCAGGATGCCAAAACATCCCATCAGTTGGGTCAAAAATTCAGTCAAACTTATTCAGAATCATGTAAACAAAGTTGGGTTACAGGATGGGCATTTTTCACCAAACGTGCCATGTATGAAGCTTGGCTTCATCTCTGCTGTTTTCTTCTTCTCTGTCTTGAACTAATATACTTTTATGAATAGTAATATCTTAAATTAATTTTAACACAGAAATTTAACATGGAAATTCTTATTTCATTATCTTTACAATCTTGGAAGATAAATAAGACAAGAATTATAATTACCACCTATATTTTACCAAAGGAATTTGCTCAGTCACCCAGCTAGTAGATGGCAGGCAGAGACTTGGTAGGACTTGGAGGTATTATAACTCCAAGTAAGTGTTCTTATTAACAGAAATAGTGTCAAGTATTCTATTTTTCTAATGTTGCTTGAGATATTTTAGACAAATCATCAGTATTAAGGTTGCTCGTAAATGCATCTGAAGATCAATGGAGTTAAGTTGGGACAATTCTAAAATGAAAATTCAAGTGATGAAATCCCCCAGAGTTCAATTATCTGAGTTAAAGGAGTTTGAAATAATAGACCTTATTATTAATAACAGCTGGCACAATTCTCTGTTGTGTTTTTCCTCCTTCCACCACCCTTCGGTTTCTATTACAACTCCCTGAGGGGTATTATTAATAAATTAATTATTGCAAAAGCATATATAGCCTCAAGGTTCATGTACCAGTAGCCATCAGCCACAATATGCCTAGAATAGATATGCCATTTCCCTGTTGAAATACCAGTCAAGTAGAACTAAATGATCAATGTTCAGAGGACATGCAGAGGGAAGAAAAATGTATGCATATTTATTTGGAGTATTTTACTCCATAAAGCATGTTTACTGAAAAAGAATGGACTCATGCAGGAACTGCGCACAGCTGGTTGGAACCATGATGCGAAGAAATTGGGAGTTGTTTTATAAATGTATGTTCCAGTTTAGGAGCAGCTTCTCAATAACAAACTCCTTTTAATAGCGGCATCTTAGGCGCCTGATCCACAGAGGGAAGTAATTAAATTTAATAGACACAATCCTCATTTTGAGGATACCCTCAATTTAAAGTAGCAGGGGAGCATAATTAAGTCTAATAGAAACCATGGCTTGAGAATGAAGATGTACTAACAAGCAAACACAGACCAAGTCTACACAGTACCAATTACCCAGTCAACCAGGATTACAAAATGTGTTTATTTCATAATATTCAACCAAAGCAAAGCTTGAGGGTTGAGATTTGTTTATTTATTTATCTAGTTTGAATTACATTTGTAGTTGGAATTGAGTGACTATTAACCACAATATTAAGATGAACTTAAGGTTTGCACATATCCAACACAAAGTAAAGTGAAGAAGTGAAATAATTAAACAGGTATTTCTAACCAAAAGAATATATTCTGAAACATATAGATATTTGAATTAGAAAATGTGTAGCCTAAATCATCAAAATAATTGTCTATGTTCCTCTTTCTAGTCTTACACAATTGACTCATAAATATGTCTGGAATTAAAGGAAATTACTTTGATTTATAGTTAGATATAACATATTATCTGTCGCCATGTCTGTTATGGATAAAGTCAGCTTGGTGCAATGGAAAGAACCCTGGTCTGAGAGTTAAGAATTCTTGCTTTTTATCTTGTTGCTATTCATTTATGCTTCTATTTGTCAAATACACGTTGAGCCTACAATGTGCCAGTTAGCATGGAGAGAAGCGGAGGAAATAATTAAACGGACAAGATCCATTTCTTATCATTGAAGAGCATGTAAAATATTCAGAGAGAAACATGTAAGAATAATTATGGTCAAATGTATTTGATATTAGAATGGATGTTTATAAAATGTGTTGTAAGAGATAAAGGAGGGAGACATAAATACATCTGAGTCAACTGGAAAAGAGCTCATGAATGAGTCGATGTTTTTTCTGTGACTCAGAGGATGACAACATGATGCCCAGAGAATGGCATTAGAGCTGGAGCAAGCAGTATGTGCAAGGGTATGAGTAAGGGCCTACGACATTTCTTTGAGATTCCAGTGTATGTGGAGGATGTGTGGTAAAATGGGAGCGGGGCTAGAAGGCTCTGGTTGTTCACAGCAAGGGGGACTTGAGATGAAAAAGAAAAAGTGAGACCAGACAGTGGGCAACCTTGTAGGATACGTTCAGGAGTTTAACTTTACCCTTTGGAAAATAATCTTTTAAGCCAAGGAGTTATGTTCTATCTATATTCTTACCTAAATTGCGTGATCTTGTACTTTTTTCTATCTAAATAGTGTACAGTATGCTGTGTGTTGAATGAATATGAATGAGAAAATAATTGGTCACAATCTGTATTTAACTTTATGTTATAATTTTTTAGTTTATGACTTTTAGAGGATTTAAAGGATTATGACTTTAATAAATTTGTCACCCAATGGCATTCCCGGAATACTTTTATGCTCAGATAAAACACCAGAAGCATCGGGAGAGTGTAAATTGACCATGTTAAAGAAATGGCACACATATCCAGAACCAGCTCTGCCTTCAGAAACACTGGAGAAGGGTGTGGATAGTTTAAGAGAAGGCTGTCTATTGGGAAGAAATAATGTAAGAAAAAGTCAAAGAGAACTTAATCTCTGACTCAAACTCGGGCACAATCTGGCTGTGAGACCTGACATGTCACTCTATTCCTCTAAGTTTTACTCATTAATTCTACAAATATTGTTTTAGCACCTATTGTGTTTCAGACACTAGGGCATGAAGCAATGATAGACACAGTTCTTGTCCTAATTGAGTTTTTATTTAATGGGCTAAAGTCAACAAAGATTCTTTGAGAGGAAGCAACAGAAACCAACTTGAGGTCTCACCAGCCAAAAACAACTTAATTAGAAGGGCCCAGGGTAGCTGACAGACTGGAATGGGAAGCTGGAAAACCAGGACTTGGAAAGACCACAGGCCAATGAATTCCAGACAGCTAGGTAGCAGGAATTAGGAGAAAATGGACTATGTGCTGTGTTATCACTAACAGAAAAGACAATTAATACTGGACAGGTAAAGGAAAATGTTTGTCCCCAAAGCACCTCTTACTCCTTAGGTGATTTCTAAGGCCTTTACAAGTTGTAAAAATTCTAGAAACAGATATAAGATCATGATATGGTGTTTCACATTTTTTAGGTGTTCTTTCTTTTCTTTAATATACAACCCTGCCTTATGTGAATAGAATCTCATAAATAAAGGAAGACGGCTTTCATCTCAAAGTGAGATGAGAAAAATTTAGTGAAAACATATTTTTTTCAAAAGAAGAGGCCATGATTGTATTTAAAGTAGTTCTATAAATAAGCGTTCTGCAATCTGCGACACACTTTAGGGAAAGAGCAAGGTTCAATTCTATAGCTCATTTAAAAATATCCTTCTTGAGTTGAGATGGCCCCAGAGAGATTTATTTTCATGCTTTTATAAACTCTCAGAAATTGTAGGTTTAACATGCGCTAGCTAAGAGATGTTTAATTACTGACTTTTGTCATTGCAGCAATGACATCGGTCCTCTAGTTAAAAAAAACCCCGACAGTGTCATCAGAACTAACCTGTAAAGATTTATTAAAACTATCTTTGGTGATCATCTCTTTTAGGAAGCATTGTTTTTAATTAGAAGCTGGCTTTGAAAGCAAGAAGAGTCAATGAAAAAAAAATTAACAGACCCCCAGTTACTCTGCTCCATCTTTACAAAATTCAATTATTTCTATCCAGCACAGCATAAGAAACATTTGGCAACTGATTAAAACAGTTCTTAAAGCAAATTATAACACTGTGAGAAAACAAGAAATCAGAATGTTCAAACACAAGGGCATTGCTATGTAAAATGTCTTGCAAGCGTCTTTGACAGATTATTTCTGTCTGCTTGTTATATTAGTTTCATTAATTCGGTCCACATCAAGAAAAGAAAAAAAAAGTACTTCCACACATTTGTTATTTGAAATAAAAATCCTCAAATGAATAATATTCCCAAAGATAACCAAAGTAGCCGTGTGGGGAAATTTTATGCTTTAGTATTATCCAAGCTTACTCAGCACTATAAAAATCTATGTGCAGGTTTATAGCTGTAGAGATCCCAAAATAACTGCTTTTTTTTTGCAATAAAACTGCATCTATAAAATTTTAGCTACTACTAATTTGTAAATGCCATTAGACACAGATTTTATTTATTGCTTTCTGAGCAAAGCCAAACATAACAATATGTTACTTGTAATATATTTGATGTACATTTTAAAAAGTGAACTTCTGAGATACATAGGTTTGATCCATGTGTCCTAAAATATATTGTGATTTTGACTTCGATTTAAGTGTTATTTATACTTTGTTTATGGAAGATTACAGATTCTTCTTCTCTTTTGAAGTAAGGTTATCCACACGAAATCTGGCTTCTTATTAATGGATTTCCTGTCCCATATCAAAATTCAAGTGCTGGAGTCTTATACCCAGGCTTATAAGGTAAGCTAACTGACTCTATGCTTTGCACATACGCGAATGCTTGTAGCCTCATGGTGCTTGTCGCCTTGTCCCTGAGACACTCAATACATATATATTTTTTAATAATTTTATTTATTTATTTTTTTTCCCCAAAGCCCCAGTAGATAGTTGTATGTTATAGCTGCACATCCTTCTAGTTGCTGTATGTGGGATGCGGCCTCAGCATGGCCGGAGAAGCGGTGCGTCGGTGCGTGCCTGGGATCCGAACCCCGGGCCGCCAGCAGCGGAGCGCGCTCACTTAACTGCTAAGCCACGGGGCCGGCCCTCAATACATTTTTGTTCAATGGAAATAAATTGCAAGTATTGGTCTTCAAATCTCTATAGGAATGTGTCTAACGGAAGTACGAACTTCTCTTGTGCGTATTTAATCAACTTACTTTCTTAATAGAATCATTTTTAGGTGAAAATAAGCTTGAGTCTAGAGCTCTTTTCTATTAAGGATTGTGGAAGATGTTTTTTAAATTATCTGGTACGCATACTCACCTACTTTCAAATGGAAGAAATTGGTGGGTAGTTTGAAAAAAGAAAGAATTCTTAGATAAGAATATGGTTTTGATTCAGACAAATAGTTCTGAGTCTTGGTTCTACTTGAAGCTGTACGAACAAGGGCCAGCTTCCATGTAATACCCAGTTCATGAAACTAAGACTCAGTTTCCTCATCCATGTAATGCAGTTAATAAAATTTATCCCATTTAGTTGCTGTGAGGAATAAACGAGGTGATGTAAGTGAGCCATTGATTTTTTTAATTGAAATGATATTCTAATGTGCATCATCAGATGGACTGAAACTCCTTTATAACATTGTATATACATTTTGCTTCACAAGATAACCTCACAGTGTCAGATAATTGTCATGCTTCAATATAAACCACATATTGAGGGCAAAGCCACTTCAGAGTTTGAACTAAGTTGTGAAGCAACATCTACCCCAAAAACAGACAAACCGGAAAAATCTCAGCCAAATATTACAAATTTTTGTTAGCCCTCAAGAAAAGAAATTGATGCTACACCCTTGCATAGGCGAAGATTGGAGATTTAAGGAGATGACTAAACTACTGCTAATTCTTTTGTCTGAGTTTAATTAACCCTCTGAAGTGTTTTGGCAGAATTTGGGCCTCATTCTCCCTCTACCCAAACAAACGCACCTACCAGGCTACTACAAAGGAACAACATACATGTTTTGCTCTATACAGTCAAGGGAACCAGCTAAACTTGGAGAATTAGACCCCAAACCCATAATTTGGTGTGTATGGATAATTAATCCATAATCCAATTAATTATCTCTGCATTTTATCAAATTAGTTAAAAAGTGCAGGCTCTTTACTTCTGGTAACGTTTGCTAATACTCTGTGCACATACTCGCTGCCTTACCTTGAACAAGGTAACAAGATTCAGCGAATAATATTTCTGGTGACCCTACTTGAAATCCCTTAGGAAAATATTGCCTCCCAGCTCCCTGTTTACTTACAAACAAAACAAAACCCAGCTTTGAAGTGTTAGTCCTTTCAGAGCACTCCCTTTTGGTGGAAATAATTAGATAATCACTGAAGAACAGGTAGCCGCTCACCTAGGAGGCAGACGAGTTTGAAAAGGCCAGTCTGTCTATCAGCATTTCAGGAACACCATAAACGGAAGAACTGGACCTGAAAGGAGAAAGCCATTTCCTCATTTTAGAGAGGACACTAGGCCAAAACACAAACAACTATTTTAATACGATCACAGGGAGAAAGAAAGTTAAAACCAGTACGTGTTGTAGATATGTAACACATTATTGGAGAGGGGCATATATTATCAACTTTTGATGCAAAATTTAAGTGTGTGTGTGTGTGTTGTTGTTGTTTTTGTTCCTTCACTGTGTAAATCTATGACTAATACTTGCAGCAGTTTCACTTCAGCAATGTTTGGAATTTGTTGAGAAAAGCCAGGAACTATGCGTAGGGTCAGAGTGGCCGAATTCACGTCATGCTTTCACTTGGGTTAACTAGGGTAGCTGTCATAACTAAGGGTTGGAAAGTGAGGGGGAGGTTTTGACTCTAAAGTCATAAATCTCAGCAGGAGAAATAATCAAATGGGTTAGTTCTGTTTCCAGGGAATATCTGTCCATGCCCTCTGCCCAGTTTCAGAGTATAATGTATCTCTCGGGTTTTCAAAGTCAGGCACAAAATCCACGGTTTAGAGCACAGGCAGTGACCCTGATCATTACTGAATAAAGTGCTTCATTCTGTGCTGTCCAGAAATATCAGAGACCATGTCTCTCTGTTTCACACAGAACTGATTCTATTTGGTTCTTCCATTTGGCTAGGCCAAACAGTAGTCCCCCCTTATTGCGGCAAGGGGCTAGGGTGTGTGGAGACTTTTGAAGACCCCCAGTGGATGCCTGAAATCTCAGATAGTACCAAACCCTATATATACTGTGTTTTTCCTATACATACATACCTATGATAAAATTTAACTTATAAATTAGACACAGTAAGAGATTAACAACAACAACTTCTCTTTGGCATATCCGAATTGGCAGCATCACTATTCTTGCACTTTGGGGCTGTTATTAAGTAAAATAAGGGTTGACTTGAACATAAGCACTGCCATACCACCACGGTTGATCTGATAACCAAGACAGCTACTAAGTGACTAAGGGCGCATAGCCTATAGAGCATGCATATGCTGGACAAAGGGATGATTCACATCCTGGGCAGGACAGAGCAGGACCACAAGAGATTTCATGACACTACTCAGAACGGTACACAATTTAAAACCTTTGAATTGTTTATTTCTGGAATTTTTCATTAAATATTTTCAGACCACAGTTGACCACGGATAACTGAAACCGTGGAAAGCGAAACCTTGGATAAGGGAGGACTACTGTGGTTCTCAAGAAGGGGTGAATTTGCCGTCCTCCTCATCCCCAGGGGGCATCTGGCAATGTCTGAAGACATTTTTGATCTTCACACCTGGCATCTCATGGGTGAAGACCAGGGACGCTCCTCTGACACCCAAATGTCAACAGCGTGAGGTTGAGAAATTCTGGGCCAGAATTTGAGTTCAGCACAAATTCAGATAAAAATGTAACCAAGGTCTTTGAAATAAAAACTTGATAAAGGAAAAGTATCAATGAATATACTGAAAATTTTTTTTGAGGTCACTGAGATTTTGTCATATAAAAATATGTGAACAGTTTCTACTAGATGTAGTTTTAATTCTCTTCTGACAAATGGATTTTTTCCAGTAGAAAGAAGAAGCCAACTGATCTTCTCTGGGGAAAAAAAGCAACTTAGTTACTTTGCGGTAGTTCAGTTGTGAATAACCTGTCATTTTCCAATCCCTAAGAAGTGCCTTGTAGCTATTTTTCTTCTTCTTTAAGAAAGTGTTGTAAAATTAAAATGGTTTTTGCCTATGCAGGTGTACCTTGCCTTAAGCAAGATCTATATAAGAAAACATAAATTTATAAAAAAGATTAATCTGGGCCAAATGTTTGCTTTAGAATAAGAACTTATAGCTGTATAAAAGACAATGCAGGATGGGGCTGGTCCCCTGGCGTAGTGGTTAAGTGCACTTGCTCCGCTGCTGGCGGCAAGGTCTGGATCCCGGGGGTGCACCGACGCACCGCTTGTCAGGCCGTGCTGTGGCGGCGACCCATATAAAGTAGAGGAAGATGGGCATGGATGTTAGCCCCGGGCCAGACTCCCTCAGCAAAAAGAGGAGGATTGGCATGGATGTTAGCTCAGGGCTGATCTTCCTCACAAAAAAAAAAAAAAAAAAAAGACAATGCAGGAAAGATTCCTGTAAAAATCTGAACTGTGGTCCCTTTACATAGTGTGACTTAGTTTCCAATTTGGGAGACATACAAATATTAATTTAAAAATTAAAAAAATTAAAATCAGTTAATCAATTTATCATTTTAGTAAAACAATCCGCTTATTTTCTAACAAAAATAACTACTTATCTTCCATTGAGTAAATACAATTGTTAAAGTACAGGTTTTACTTAATCACTGTGTCTATTGAATGGGTCCCCAAGATGTGCTTTTTTTCTCTACACTGTCATTCTTACACGAAATACTGCCAAAAAAAAAAAAACTTTTTATTTTCTTATCAAAGTTTTTAGGGGTGTTAACCCAACTGAGCAGATTTACAAACAATGCAGCACCGTGTCAGGGATATGTTGAACATATTGCAAATCAAAAGAAAAATTAGAAAAACACCATTAAATATTAACCCAACATAAAGTCCTGGCAATTATTTTCAAAATTTCTGCAAAACTCACATTTCATTAATTTATTCATTCATCCATTCTATCATCAATTATGCATCTAGTACTTACCAGAATTTAGTGCCCATGAGAGACATTCTAGCACCTAAGCCCTGGTTATGGTGATGCGGTTTTTAAACCAGATGAGCAAGGACCTTCCTTCCCTGAGCTTGCAGCGGAGGGATAAAAAGGAAGAGCGGCACTCAGTCTGCTGAGTGGGGAGACCATGGAGAACAGGACCGGAAAATTGCACAGAAGCAACGACGACTAACTTTGTCCAAGGGGGAGAGGGTCAGGACAGCCTCCAAGAGAAAATCACATATGAAAACAACCTTTGAAGACCTCCGAGAAAAAAACAGAATGACAAAGGAGCAGATAACTTCCCCTGGAGTGTCCATGGAAACTTGAAGTCCACTTCATGTTATGATACATTTCACTTATTATACCATTATTGTAATAAACTCATTTGGAGACTTATGGGGGAAGCAGTCATTCATAAGAGAACCCAGAAGCCAGACTAGAATACATACAAGAATACTTTTTTAAATAACCGTTATGTAAAACTCTGTCAATAATATAATCTGCAGAATGGATTTTAGCCGTTTTCTACTAACAGAATGTATCTTTTGACTAAGGTCTAGATTCAAATGATAAGTCCATAGTCTACCAACTGCACAGCCTTGAAGAACTCATCAGTCCATTCTCAGTCTCAGTTTTGTCATTCTTAAAAAGGACATAATAATATCTACCTTTAGAATTTTGTTCTGATAATTTAAAATTAGGTATCTATAATTTCTAGCACATAGTAGGCATACACAAAGTGGTAGTTTAATTGTTCCCTTACCTATAAGAAATTGGTCATCACATCTGAAAAGCAGCTTTCAGAAAAATTTACTTTTTTAAGATAAATGATAAATATATGTATATATAACACATGTTCTCTGTGAAAGCATTATAAAATGACTTCTTATTTTTGTGAAAGGAAAAGAATTTTAAATGACAGCTTGAGAATATGGACTGCAAACTTGAATGAGTTTTTTTTTTTTTTGTAAGGAAGACCAGCCCTGAGCTAACATCTGATGCCAATCCTCCTCTTTTTTGCTGAGGAAGATTGGTCCTGGGCTAACATCCTTGCCCAGCTTTCTCTAGTTTATATGGGATGCTGCCACAATATGGCTTGACAAGCAAGGCGTCAGTGCGCGCCCAGGATCCGAACCTGCGAACCTCGGGCCACCGAAGCGGAGCGCGTGCACGTAACTGCTGTGCCACCAGGCTGGCCCCCTGAATGTGATTTTTATTGTTATAGTATAGAAATATAAAACTTTAATAGAAAATTGTTAAACATTCCAAAAATGAAAGATGAGTAATGAGCAAAGATTAATGTGATATTTACATGGCATTAGGTGATGTGGAAAAGAATCAATTCATACTTAAATTATAAGGTCTTGCAATAGGCTAAATAGCGGGCTCTCAGAAATGTCCATGTTCTAATCCTCAGAACCTGTCAATATGTTAGCTTGTGTGACCTTTCTGATGTGGGTAGGTAAAGAATCTTTTTTTTTTTTTTTGTGAGGAAGATTGGCCCTGGGCTAACATCCGTGCCCATCTTCCTCCACTTTATATGGGACGCCGCCACATCATGGCTTGACAAGCGGTGCGTCAGTGCGTGCCCAGGATCCGAACCGGCGAACCCCGGGCCGCTGCAGCAGAATGCGCGCACTTAACCACTTGCACCACCGGGCTGGCCCCAAGGCAAAGAATCTTGAGATGAGGAGATTATCCTCGATTATCTGGGTGAACCCAACGTAATCAATCACAAGGGTCCGTGTAGGAGGGAAACAGGGAGACCAGAGTTGGTAGTAGGAGGTGGGACTACGGAGACAAGAAGCTGGAGTAGTGTAAGGCAAAGGCCAACAGCCAAAGAATGCAGGCAGCTGAAAAAGGCAAGGAAATGGATTCTTCCTCAAAGCTTCCAGAAGGAATGCAGCCTTGCCAACACCTTGATTTTGGGATTCTGACCTCCAAAACTATAGAGTAAGAAATTCATGTTACTTTAAACCATTGAGTTTGTGGCAATTTGTTACAACAGCAATAGAAAACTAATATAGGTCTAAATATACCCAGGTTTTGAGAAAATCACGTGAAGGAAGAAGACTGAAAATGACTGATAAGGTAACTGAGTTAAACAATCAAAGAATGTTAAAAGCCACAATGTATTACATATTTATATTTTTCATCGCAAAAGTAATGCAGTTACTTTTTTACACATGCAGAATGACTATATAATTTTCAAACTGTTTTCAATTCATTTTACAGCAGTATGAAATGAGAGGAGAGTAATGTGTCTACAAATACTCTGAGACATTTGTAATACAATATGGAAACATCATAGAGATACTTTATTCCTCAATTAGAAGCTTATTTGTCCTTTTGTTTATGGGTAAAGTCTTTCTTGTCAAAATTTCGGCTCATATAGAAGTTAACTCTTCATTCTGTATGCTTGCTTGTTATTTGGAATTAACTGTAGATGTTAATGCCTTTATGGTTAGCTTGGTAAGTAAGCTTTAGAAAGCCTCAATTTGTTTTCCATATCACAGTAAATTTGATTTCGCTGTAGACCAATTTCTCTTTGTGTTTGTTTATTTCTCTACTAATGTAATTTGTCTTACTCTGCTCACCAGGAATCAGTGTCTATCTCATTGTGTATGATTAGACAAAGAAGATCTGTTAGAATTTCCCAAAACTTATATCATTGTCTCCCTATGGTTAAGAATGTTGCCTTGTTTGATCCAACTACATGGAAATGAGGCTTGTGGTTGACATGGTACCTCAAAAGGAAACAATGAATGACAACAGAGGTTGGGAGAAGGGAAAAACAACGGCTGGAAAATCTCCATCTTATTCAATGCCCAGAAGGCCGATTGCTTTGGGAAGGAAATAAATTTGTGTTGGCTTAGGGGAAATCAGTCTGTGGACCATACTGCTTTAGGGAAATTTTGTTGCATTTTTAATTCCCTGAACTGCGTCGCTGCAATCAAACAAAATTTTATTCTTTTCACTTGTGCTCCAGATGGAAGAAAATGTAAACAGCTGCCCAAGTGGTGATGGAGCCTTTTCTTCCACATTCTTGCATGTCATTAGGTTGGAGATTTACTTTTTCAGCAAATTGAAACCTCTAAAACCTAGTAATCAAATTCTCCCCCTCTCCCTCACTTTGTATTCCAACTATCATCAATTGCTTACTTTCAGAAATAGTTTTCCAAAGATGAAGCTATGATGAGTATGCATGGTCATTATCATATTTACTCTTGTCAGTACCATATAGCATTATGTTGTTTACAATAATTAGCTGCTGGAAGCAATCCTGTAAACACAACAATGTGACAGTCTGCATATAGAAAAGCAAGTTACTGTGAAGGGAGAGAACGAGTACAGGCTAGTTTGGCTACTATGCTGTGGCTACTGGTTATGAACGCAATGTCAAAGTCCAAAAGAAACCACTCACTCACTACTTTTCAAGATGATGAATATATGTGAAAGAAACAAAGATGTAGGGGAATTTGGAAGTTTTAATAAAACTATTGGGAGATGGGTCTTTTTTTTTAAGTTGTTAAGCTAATTATATTCACTTAAGAAGCAATACAATGAAATTGCATAATTAATGTATGTAACTTTCACAAATTTAATTTTATGCACAAGATATGCCTCTATTTCCTTATTCATATTAAATATGCAGTAGATGTGATGACACCAAAAACAACCAATGCAAACTATCAAAACCTATAGAAAGCATGTACAAAGGTTGTTTCCGAGTTTCCCGACCATTGGAAAGAATTAAATGCATTAAGTGATCTTCAAGTAGGTAGTGATAAAACATCACTATCCTTGAGGAAGAAATTGAAGAATAAGTGAGGAGCATAAAGAAATACTGGCTCATATGCAATTAGAGGAGCAGACACAGGGATATATACGCAAAACTATATATGTTACCTGATGGGAGTTTTCTAAGCTTTTCAAAAATAATTTTAATTTTATGGAATTGTTACTTTCTTTGCTGTCTTCAGAACCTGACTGCCTCATAAAATGTAACTTCACTGTCTAGTCACCAATTCAACACACCTTTCCTGAGCACCTCTTATATTCAAGGCTCCACTCCACGGAGAAAACGTGAAGAAGCAGACACTGCTCCTTCTAGGAGCTGACTGTCTCAATGATACAGATATATCAAAGCAAAAAGTGATATGATTTGATAACAGAATCAATACATGTTAACAAGCATGAAAAAGCTGGAAAGTGATGCAAGAGGAAAAACTATATGATTTCTTTATTAAAATATATTGGAATTTTAGAGTTCCATTGTGTTTGCTAAATTATTAATAGAGTCAGGTTATGCAAATTAGAGAATAAATTGGTAACATTTACAATTTACTAGCATGTTTTAAGGAAAAACAAATGTATATTCACTTGTACTTTAGTGTTTTATTTTGTTTTTCTGGTAGTATAGAGAGAAAATGGCTTTTTGAAGTTATTTTATGGCCATATAAGGAATAAACAATTTAGATAGTGAAACAATCAAGCCAATTCTAAGTGCCAAGATTGGATATTGGTAATGAGAGTTCAAAGGAATTTTTTTTTTTTTGCTGAGGAATATTCACCCTGAGGTAACATCTGCTGCCAATCTTCCTCTTTTTGTATGTGAGCCGCCACCACAGCATGGCCACTGACGAACAAGTGGTGTAGGTCTGTGCTGGGAAACTGAATCTGGGCCACCGAAGCAGAGCACACTGAACTTTACCACTAGGCTACTGGGGCTGGCCCTCAAAAGAGGTTTTTTTAGGAGCATCTTTGAAAAATATGAATGGTAACTTTTTGTTTTCTTTTAAATACATATTTGTTTGTTTACTTTTATAAGGTACTCTTATTAAGTTTTTTTCTTCCTCTAATCCTCTGATAATACTGAGTAATCACTCTATGTAGTTAGGTTAAAAGTCTACTGTTATATGGCAACTTGAACACAGGCTTCTGCAGTGGATGCTATTGTTGCCTGCACAGATGGCTTTTCCAGGCCAGTGCATGAGCCCATCAGCTGCTGTGAGAATTGGCTGCTGAAGGCTTATGGTTGCCATTTTTCAGAGAAGTGCCCTCGTTGAACTGGAGCTGTTGTGCCTGGAAGAGTGTTCTGCTCTCCACCCACCCTCTTCCAAAGCCCACAGGCAAGACTGACTGACATGAGAGAACAGAGGCTGTTTTCCTTGCCGCAAAGTGGAATCAACTCTGGTGCAATCCATGCTCCAGAGCTTTCCATTGGGATGGGCTGGATTTAGTTTACAGCTACTTAGCTTTGTTCCCCTGCCCTATCCTGCTTTGGCATTCCCTTTATCCAGAGAGTACTTAGCTTATAAATTGCTTAAAAACAAGAACTCTCATCACAGACTGTCTTCTAGGGAACCCAAGCTAAATCAGTATCTCCACGTTGCCACTACCCAGCCAATATCTGACACGTATCAAATTCAGTCAATGATAACTGGATAAATATTGAATGATGTTTGCATTCATGTATTAGTCACTAAGTGATACCCAGGACTTTTGGTTTATTGGTGGATATGCATCTTGACAGACCTCTCTACACTACAACGTTCAGAAAGGAAATAGTTTTAGTGACCATTTAGCAAATTCATGAAGTTCAACATTGCAAATCCATTGTCATTTTTCTTTTCTTTTTTTTTTAGGTTTTTCTCCACTTGAGAAAGTCAATTTGAGTGGTAATCAACTTATCTGCTACTAGATTCAGCCAAGTTGAAGGACAACGGCAGCCATCAAAAAAAAAAAAAAATTTAGACTTTAGAAACCAATCTGTTCTAGTCTGTAAATTGTTAAAAGAGAAAGTTGTGAAATACATGGTGTGAATAAATTGGGAACTGACTAGCTACAAAACGTCTATAAAGGTGTTGAAGACAGCTTAAGATGGTACAGTTGCATGATGGTGTATAATTTACACATGATTATTCATTTGATACTATCCAGAAAAATATAGTCTGCTTAAATGACTTCAGAGTTTAACCCTTCTCTCATTTCTTCCCCAAACATCTCCAATTATCTCCCATCAATGCTGACAGTGAGTTGTCTGGTTAAAGAGCTTGCAAATCCCTTACAGATAAGCTCCAAATATTGATTGGTACCTGTTATTTCCTTGGTCTAAGATACCATGGTAGAGCTAAATATGTGCAAATCTGTTGCTGCATAGCAGAAAAGAAATGGCAGATCTCAGATACAAACACAAAATACTGTACTAAATTTCTGCCTCGCTGGACAGTGTTTGTGTAGGCTAGGCCTATGTTGGTCCAAAGAAGAAGAGAGAGAAAAAGTATAAGCAATGAACGCAGCTCTGGGACACAGTAAGTGTTCAATAAATATACATGGAAGGTGGTTATAGAGCAAGGTCTCTGTAGAGTGGCCTCAGAAGGCCACACTGACACCATGGCAGTCGGCAGGAAGCAAATAGTGCACAATGCCTACTTTGTAGGCATGCATATTAACGAGTTTGTTGTATAAAAGATTTAATGTGAGCTCTTCAGTGTAAAACAAACAAACATATAAACAAAAACTCATCTTTATTTGTCTCTTTACCCTCAGAAATCTATATCATGATGAATAGCTAGAAAAATGCTCACTGAATAAATAAATGAATGAGTAGTGAGTGAATGATAAACTTAGAATAATGACTGTGTATTTATTTGGCATCATATGAGGGTGCCAAATGCTGGGAAGCTGTTCCAGCCTTGCCTGCCCCACTCTTCCCATCCTTGCTGCTTCTCCATCAGTCTTGCCTTCTTTTAATGTTTTGAATACTCATTGCTTCCTTTCAAATTCAAGACCTTTGTCCCTACTGTTCCCAGTGTTGGTCATATTTTTCTTTTCCTTTAGAGCAATTAATTCTTACCCATTCTTTAGACCTTGGCTCAAACATTTTATTTTTTTATTTTTTATTTTGCATTTTTTAAATTTTTGGTGAGGAAGATTAGGCCTGAGCTAACATCTGTTGCCAATCCTCCTCTTTTTTGCTGAGGAAGATTGACCCTGGGCTAACATGAGTGCCCATCTTCCTCTACTTTATATGTGGGACACCTGCCACAGCATGGCTTGGTGAGCAGTGCACATGTCCTCGCCTTGGATCTGACCCACAAACTCCAGGCCGCCGAAGTAGAGTGCACGAACTCAACCACTATGCCACCGGGCCGGCCCCTCAAACATTTTATTTTTAAAGGAGTTTTCCCTGAACTCTAGTTTTCGCAGTCAGTTTGTTTATTTTCTACCAATCATTTTAACTTGATTTTATGAATTTTTTTATTAGATAAGAGATCAGTTTGAAAATTTCAGGTTTTAGCATTAATTAAATAATATTATAATGGAGGAAGTAAACATAGAATAATTGTCTAATGAATTCCAACACTATAGACTACTAAATTATATAACCACTTTGAATTAATTTGTATTTTTCTTTTATAGTAAATTCTTTTAACTTATGTTAAATTTCTCCAAATGACTCCACTCACTTAACCTATCTAAGATAATAAGAATAGTGTTGACTATATTGAGCAATCAAGTATTATAGAATTTTGCTAGTAATATTGTTTCTATCAAATAAGCAAGATATTAACTCTATGAGGTGTTTGAAAGTCATTGTGTTCTTACTATCCAATCATGTAGACATTTATAGTTATTGCTCCATTTCTTCCATTTTTAGATTTAAATTAACCAATACTTTAGATTTATTAAATGGGAAGAAATAATTTTACAGAATTTTATAGGATATGTATTATACTAAAACTCATGTAAGAATTGACTTAAAGAGAAGTAAAAATCACAAGGTCTTCTTGCCCGCTGGTGAACCACTGCCCCAGTAGATTTGTTGGCAGATTCTTCAGAAACTAAACATGGTGATTTGAGACTATTACACCGAACACCCAGTATATTATAGAAAGCATCTGGCATAAACTCTTGTTGTTCACCTAATATCCATTTCCTGAGCCCTGTGAATCTAGATGTAGTCAAGTGACTCATTCTTCCAGGGGACAGTGAGCAGAACTGATGCGCTCCTTCTGGTCTCCTCATACATACATGGATGTATCTTCCCCAAGCTTTCTCTCCTCAGCACAGGTACATATAAACAAAGGACGCTGACAAAGTTGAGAGATAGATGTAGCCAGTCTCTAGACTCTAGAATGATAATATTCTTTTATACGGTGTAGTGTGTAGAAATACTTTCTAAACTTGACAAAATGATAAGAGGCTTAAGTGTACTATTTATAGATTCAAAGGTAATTAGTAGTATATCTAAAAATAATAGGACTAGCAACATATCTCAAGATGTAGGGAAGAAAGTTAAGTGATAAATTCTTGTATTATAAGAAGTTAGAAGATATTGTCTAAAGTTATTTAACCCAAATTAGGACTATAAATAAATGTCTGTGAAATAAACATAGAACTTTGAAAATAAAATCCAAAATAACAGAAATCATAAAGTTAAAGGTGTTTGTATCTGGGAGGTATGACTGAAGGTGAGGAGAGGCAGAATCCAGCCATTAGTAAAATACAAAACAAGTCTCTGCTAATCTTCTACGTTCAAAAGTACTAAAATTACCTATGTAAAAGTGAAACTAAATAATAAAAATTACAACAATTTTATTTGCATCCTCTTTGTTTCTCAGAGCATTTAACTATCAAATAGTTCTTGGGCCTGACTTCAAATCTTTTCAGCTCATCTTTTGTGTCGGCTGACTCTGTGCAGTCTTTGACCAGATTCATGCAGGTGTCATTTGACAACTTTTGCTTCAGATGGTACAGTGCACCCTTTGTCTTCTGCTCCAGGGCTTCTGTGACCCCATGGTTGTGGGATATCCATGGGTATCTGTTCAGTATTCACAGACACAAAGCAGAAGACTGAAGGAGTTAATGCCCCAGTGAGATAAACTTTGAGCAATGTGGGTGAGAACTTATGGATAGATGATTCTGAGACTTATTTAAATTTCAGAGATTCCAACGAGATAGAAAAACCAGTCACTTCCAGACAACTCAATGACACATCCTTGAATTGACTCTTCTTTCTGCTCTCCTCATTCCTCATCTCTGTCCCTTGAGTTCATACTCCTGATTTAACCACTCACTGTAAACCTGTGTCTCTGGTTCTGCTTTGAAAGAAACCAAGCATAAGACCCAGGGCATGTAGACTATAAGGAGAGAATAAATTGTCACGGGAGTATTTACCTGTGAATCCTGGGAAGGACATCTGGAATCAGTCTTTAGTACTCTTTATGATAGCTCCTAGGAACTTGGACATGATAATAAATCTAGTAAAAGAGGTTAGGTGATAAAATTGGCTTGCCATTGTATTGAGGAAAGAGTCAGAAGACTCAAGAAAGGGAGAAGGTTAAAATGGATTTATTATGTGGTGCTGAAAAACACACTCTCTCATCATGTTTCCTTGGATGGCCAAGAAGAGAATTCCTTCACTAGGGCAATAAAGAACACCCTGCGGAGGGGTGCACTGCTCTCTTTGGTGGTGGCTGTCCTCTGTAGACCGGATCCGACAATATCACATGTTATGGAACCAGGTTTCCTAGTATCAATACAAGTGATGGAATTCCAGAATGGCAGTGGTATTTGGCAGTAGTTTACTTTTATAGGCAGGTTAGATGCAATTACTATAATCGGCAGCAAGCCTGAGTGACAATCAAAATTCCTGACCTGTAGGGATCAGTCACCACTAATAGATCATGGTGTTTCCTCAGATGTAACACATTGGCAGTCAACTAAGGACGTACCAGACTTTTAATATTTAAAAAAAAAAAAAAATTTTAAAAGAGGACTAGGGAGCAGAAGACTGATGTCAAAGATTACAATGGAAAAACCACTATGTTTTTAAGATCTAAGTTTCCAGATGTCAGTTTTAACCCAGGGCCTGTTAATTGAAAGCAGACCAGGAAGAACCTGTAATGACACTGCAATTATACACAGGAAAGATGCTTCTAATTCTTCCTTAAAGGGGACAGTTACTGGAGTAACTGCTCTGGGAAAGGGAATGTCCAGAATTTTTGAGAATTGTTGGATATGAAGTCTGAACTGACACCTGGGTACGCAGCAAGCCATGGCAGTCCTCTAGTTAGAATGTGGGCTTTGGAATTCAGGTCCAAAAAAAGATTGACCCAAGTCTGTATGCCCAATGTATATATGAACCAATTATGTGGTTATTTTCCCAATCTCTGAGTATAAATTGGATAGATATACATAATCATCAGCCAGCAGAACCTTCAAATTGGCTCCCCATCCAGTAGCGGAAGAGTCATTATGGCAGAAAGAGCCAACTGGAAGATCCTTAAATGTCCCTTCTTATCCCTACTTCCTGGCAAAAATAAGAAATCTGAAGAAATAGCACATTCCAAGAGAAACTGTGGAAATTAATACCATCATCAAAGACTTAAAGAATGTAAGGTTGGCGATCTCATCACATCTCCACTTAATTAACCTGTATAGCCTCTGCAATAATGACAACAAAATGACATTTGCATTGCAAACATTGTTTGCAGGTGGTAGCCCCAAATGTAGCTGTTGAGCTAAACTGAATGTGTTTTCTCTACTGGAACACATCAACATGGCCTCTGACACTTACAATGTTACTATTGTTCTAGTGAACGTGCTTTTCTCAATCTCCATTAGCAAAAGGAAGCAAGAGTAGATTGTCTTTTCATTTGAAGGATAGTAGAACGTATTCACTCTCTTGTTATAAGGCTATGTTAATTCTCCTACATTATTCTCATATTATAGTCCACAGGTACCTTGATTATCTGGGAATTATGCAAAATATCACACTGGCACACTATATTGAATATTATCCTCATTGATCTAGTCAGCAAGGAGGACAAGTAACTTAGATGTCCTAGTAAGACAAACATGCCATATGATGAGAAATAAACCCACAAAGGCTCTGGGACTGCTACATTAACATCTTTAGGTTTCCAAATATCTGTGGCTTCCTGAGACATCCGTTCTAAGATAGGATAATTTATTTCACCATTTACACCCTATCTTCAAGAAAGAGGCGCATCACTTGGTGGGCCTTCTAGATTTTTGAGCCAACATATATTGTACCTGGAAATACTGACCAACTGAAAGAAGAGGTAAAACATACTTTAAGCCTATATAACAGTTCAGTTGGAGTAAGATACTGGCATCAGCCTAAAATGGACTGCTGTCTCATTATATCCTATTTCAGAGGTGGCTCTAAACACAATGGTAGATGAAAGTCTTTCTGGAGAACCAAACTGTGAGCAGTTCATTCATTGTTCTCTTTGTAGGAAGGGAGAAGAGAGCTGAGCTATGAATATACATGGACTTCTGAGCAACAGTGAATGACTTGCCCAGTTAGTAAAGAGACTGGAAAGAACACGAATAGAAAATCAGGGGCCAGCCCTGGTGGCCTAGTGGTTAAGATCAGCGTGCTCCACTTTGGTGGCCCAGGTATGGTTCCCGGGCACAGACCTACACCACCCGTCTTTCAGTGGCCACACTGTGGTGGTGGCTCACATACAAAAAGAGGCAGATTGGCAGCAGACGTTAGCTCGGGGAGAATCTTCCTCAGAAAAAAAAAAAGAAAAAAGAATAAAAAATCAGAAACAAGGAACAAAGAGTCATGGTGATGGACTCACGAGAGCAAGCATAATTTGTGCATCTCTTTTTGCCTTATATTAATGCCCACCAGAGAGCATCCACTGCAAAGAGGCACTCAACCACTAAATTGGAGAGAATAACTTGTTCTTAAATGTCACTTATTCTCTCTCCTTCATCATACAAGTGCTAGTGCAAAGAGCCCATGAATTGAGTGGCTGTGGCCTCATGGATGGAGATATACATGAATTCACCAGCGTGGACTTCCTCAACGTATGGATGACTAGCTACTGCCACTGCCAATTGCCTAGTCTGTGGGCAGTAGAGATCAATTATGACTCCTCACTATGTCACCATTCCTCAAGGAGTCCAGGCACTCACTTGATGGCAAGTTGATTATAATGGACATTATCCACTCTGAAGGAAACAGTGATTTATTCTTATCAGAATTGAAAGTTCTCAGGATATATATTTTCCTTTCCTGCCTGCAGTTCCTCTGCCAGCACCACCATCTGAGGACTTACAGAATGCCTAAGCTATCATTATGGTATCCTATATATCATTGCCTAAGCCCAAGGGATCCATTTGATGTCAAAGGATGAGTGACAATGGGTGAACGACAATGGGATTTTCAACACTCGCACCATGTGCCTTTTCTCTCAGAAGTAGCAAGTCAAATATCCTGATGGCATAAACTGTTCAAGATTCAGCTAAGTTGATAGTTCCAGGAACACACCCTGTAGAGTTAGAGCCCAGTCATCCAGTATGTGATATAGGCACTAAATCTACATTTGAACTATGTTGATGTCCACAATGAGTGGAATATGCGGATCCAGGAAATGAAGGGCGGTAGTACAATTAGACTATCTCACCATCATGCCCAATTATCCATTTTCAGAATTTGTGCCCCCATCTCTGCAATTTCAGATCCCTTAGATTAGAGGTTCTGAATCCTAAAGGAAGAAGACTTTCACTAGGGAACACAATAAATTTTCTATGACTCCTACCTGATCTCTTTAATCATCTTTTTCTAGCAGACCCACACAAAAAGAAAGAAGTTAGTATATTGCTGGGACTAGTTAACCCTTAATATCGTTAGAAGCAACATGTGCTGCTCACAGTGGGGTCTTGGAGGAGTATATCTGTAACGCTGACTATTCATTGGAATATCTCCTGGGTTTTATTGTAAAATAATAGTTGTGAAAAAGCAAATGTAGCAATGTTGTCTCACTAGGGCAAGGAATCTCAGGATACAGTCTCCTCAGGGAAGAAGAAGGTTTTGTTTACCTAAACAGACAAACAACCTAGAAAGCGAAACTGCTAGCTGAGGGTGAGGAAAATTTAGATTTGGTGGTAAAGGAATGAAATGATGGATATCAGTTACGGTCCCAAGCCTAGTTTTAGCAGGGCTGTAGATATTTTTCACTGAGACTCTTGCCTTTAAGTTGTTGCAGGGAATTTGCCTGGCTCAATCCAGAAGTTGACTCTATTACTGATTGGACTTAATGAAGGTTTTGAATACATCTGAGTGGTGCAAAATGGGAACTAAATTCGATGTCTTTTTCTGCACAGTTTCAGATCTCCTCAGCAGGACCAAATATTCAAGCCAATGCTTCATCTAGCCTAACACAGATGTTACCTGACAGTCTTTCATCTCTCACAACTCTCATTTCCCGTTCAGCAATTTCTCTGATTCCATGGTATGCCAAACCTGATTGGCACTTGTGTGTAAGTGTACTATGGATGTGTAGGAGACTTAATGTTTCCTAGGACAATCTTGGACCATTATGTAGGGTGGCCATACATCCTCATTGGCCCAGGATAGATTTGAGTTATACCAGTTGTGCCAGCATTGCTATTAACACTTTTTCCTTTCACTGTCATAACTGTCCTGTTTTACATGATGGAGTATATGGTCACCTTATCTGAGTATGGGAGCCAATAGATAAATGCATCCCCCATGCTCAGTCTAAGTGGATGGCCCAGAGAGGGATTTGATGTGATAGACTTCTTAGATGTTCCCATAGTATAGAACAATCATTCATACTTAGTGTGGGAAAACTCAGTGAGACGTGCTTTATTGGCTTTTCTTGCTCCCTTTTTAACCCTCTCTGTCCCTCACTCCTCTGAGATCACATTTTCAAATAAATTACTCATATATGACAAAAGACAAAAGTCTTTGTCTCAGGCTCTGCTCTAAGGAGAATCCAGACTGTGTTGACTTGGTTTCGATAAGTGATAATATCTGTGTTGGCTATCTATCTATTGTTGCATAATGAATCACTCCCAAATTTAGTGGCTTAAAATAATAATAATCTATTTTATCTCTCATGTCTACAAGACAGCTGAAGTTCAGCTCATCTAGGTTGCTCTTAGCCGGGCAGCTTACTTATTACCCAGATCTGTGGCTCAGCTGAAGTGGCTCTGCTCCAAGTGTCTTTCATCCTCCTTGGACTGCGGGCTAGCCAAAGCATGTTTTTCTGTGGCAATACCAAAGGAACAAGAAGGTGAGCAGAAACAGGGTACTTAAAATCTAGGCCTACAGCCAACACACTGTAACTTCCACTCATGTGCTATTGGTCAAAGCAAGTCACATGTCAAGTCCAGAATCAAGGGGCAGGGAAGTACATTTCACCTACAATGAAGCAATGACAAGAGTGTATATACAGGGAAGGGCAAAGAATTGAAGGTAATAAATCAGTTTACTGTATGATTGTAGAAGAAATACCAGTATATTGTCTGTAAGAAAAAAAAAAAACCTGTGCAGTATTTCTGGTAATGATGTCAAAGTGCCAATAGGTAAATTCTGTTTAATGGAAACTCTGATGAAACTCATGTTTTGTATGTCTAACCACCATTAAAACTCAATGCAGTAGTTTGTACATTTCATAAATGAAGGACAAGAATGGGGGAGGCAGAACAGTTGTTTAAGCAGCTAAACTCTTGATGAATATCTAGATTTTAGAGTTTCCATGCTGTGACCTCTTCTTTGTGTCTACGAAATAAGATCCAATCATAATTATTATGCATGGTAAAATCTCTCAATCTTCAGGGTTAAAAAGATTAGAGTAGAAGAGGAGCCGCATTAATGAAATACATTTATTTTCACTGAGGCCCAAGCAATTTACCCTATAATTTAGAAAGATCACAATGGGCCTCATGGTAAATAATACTCCTAAAATAGTGAGAGTCTTGCAGAGCAATTGGTGCTCATTAAAATTCAGTGTTGAAAGCAGCAGGTGGCAGGCAGTTTCATGGAACAATTTTGCAGTGTCCTTCTATGGTTGAAGCAAAACAATTCATGTTGCAAGACACCAGGTCTTACCCACTCCCTGTTGTAAGTTATCATTGTGTAACAATTCTTCTATTTTTATATGAATATATTCAAAGGACTTGAACTGAACTATTTCAATAGCTTTCTAAAATATACATTTTCTTACCATGTGGTAGAAGGAGAATATATGCATTTCACTGACTATTTTCCCTTTGAAAAGCAATTCATTTCATGGCAAAATGTTGTTACTTTTTTCCAGTGGGAAGTGAATTTTTGAATATCTGTAAAATTATACATATGTGATATAAAGTGAAAAAACAATTTTGTGTTGGGGCAAAAGACGAAGAAAATTGTTATCACCCATCCTTCAATGTGCTTTTTCCTGAAGGAAAGTAAATGTGATATGTGTAGTGGATTTTCCTTCATGACTCTCTAATCCCTACCTCTCCCTCACAAAAAACGAAAAGAAAAAGGTGAGGGAGAAAATGATTTAGATTTCCTGGGACCATTTAATACTTTTCTCCTTTTCAAAGCACAGTGGAGAGTTGAGCCAAATATTTAGATTCAGACCATTTTCATGAGCACAAAGTCTGTGCAGTTATAGCTTAAAACATTGTATTCAAGAGAAATTTTTAATTTGTCTTTAAAAGTGGAAATAACCATAAAAATTATAGCAGATATTTTGCCTTCCATTTGATATATCAATGGATGTGGCAGAGAACTCCTAGCAGAGAGGTTCAGGAGACAGATGTTGGGGGTAAGTGAGTCTGCATTCAAATCCCCGTTTGTCCTTCTCCTGTTTATGTGACCTTGACATGCTGTTTAATCCTCTCAATTGTGCCAGTAAAATAAAGGTGATAGTACCTATCTCATAGGGTTGTTGTAAGAGTTAAGTGAGAGTTTAGAGTTAGTGCCTGACCCACAGGAAGCACTTAGGAAGTTATACGAAATTGTTTATATGTTAGTAATATTAGGAGAATTGCCTATGGTGGGCAGGGGAAAAATATCTCAAAATATATATTTTTAAACATGGGATATTTAGAACAGTTGTGTATACTAATCTAAGTATCTGAATAAAAAATCAATGAAACAAGGGCCGGCCCACCAGCATAGTGGTAAAGTTCACACGCTCTGCTTTGGCAGCTTGGGGTTCTCGGGTTCAGATCCCAGGCACAGACCTACACACTGCTTATCAAGCCATGCTGTGGCAGGCATCCCACATATAAAGTAGAGGAGGATGGACATGGATGTTAGCTCAGGGTTAATCTTACTCACACACACAAAAAATCAACAAAACATAAATAATAACACCAACAACACAATACTGCTTCTGTTGGTATATCTTTAAAATAATTGTATAAGTTGGATAAAATAATATGTGTTAATCTTTCTTTAAATTCCTTTAGAGAAAAAATGTCACTAGAAGTTTCTTCACAATAAGGCAATTATAAACAAGTAATAATGAACAGTCATATTTTTCCTGCAAGAGGCAGAAGTAGATCAAGATTTTGTGAGGCTTGAAGCTTATAAAATATGCGGGCCCACTTCAAGAGCTGGCAGGTGAGAGGAGCCTAAGTATTCTACCGGGAAGTGTTGGGAGGAAGATAGATGATGGGTTTTTGTTTTTCTGTTTGGTACCAGGAGAGCAGAGGAAATAGCAGCCATGAAGGGAAGTTCTCTTTGAGGCTTTGAGAGAAAAAAAGCAGTGCTTCACAGTTCCCTGAAGTTAGTTTCACTGCTGAGGGAATTCTGTAACAGAATTCCTTAAGAGAGGTTCTACACCTGATAGCCTGTTCCTGATGTTGGGGGTCCTGCTGAATGATACTGTCCCACTCCCTTAGGTGGAAACTGAACTCTTGGTCTCAATATCTCCCAGACCATGTGGGCATGTGAGGACTGCTTGCACCTAGGGAGACTCCTGACTCCATGCCTCAGCGAAACTGAGAAAGAAGAAATAAATTTCAATATAAATGTTAGCTACCACACTAAATGCAAGTGCACTAAACTACTGCATCAAAAAGACAGAGTTAGATTGAGCTAAAAAAAATCCAGCTCTATGGTGACTATGAGAAAGATACCTAAAACAAAATGGCAAAGAAACAATTTTTAAATGTGTAAATATATCCAGAAAAATGCAAACTAGAAAGAAAGCAGAGACGCCAAATGGAGCTCACGTCTAAGAGATATAAACAAATTTAAAAGGATTCCTGTTATAAAATCATAAAGATGCAATTATATATATAGCTGTATATATATTCATAAAGATGCAATTCACATATATACACATATACACACAGTATAGTGAGATATTTATATAGTGATATATATGTATACACACACATATATCACCTTTATCAATTAAGCAATGTTGCAGCAGAATATGAAAAATTTTCTTGAAAAGTAGGGATTACTTGATTTTAGAAAATCTTTGTGGGAAATATTTAATATGCTTCTCACAGTAAGTAGGCAAAATGTAAAAAAAAATGTAAAGATTTGAACAATAAAATCAATATTAATATGTTTTCCTGAGCCAGACTGCCTGAGTTTGATTCCTCCTCCACTATCTCCTGGCTGGATGCTGTTGGACAATGTAGTTAACTTCTATGTGCTTCAGTTTCCTTGTATGTTAGATGTGGAAAATAATATAACACTAATCAGGTTGTTGTGAGGATTAAATAAATTGCTAATGCACAGTACTTAAAACACTACCTGGCACATGTTTTTGGCTATAGAAGTTACCTTTCAAAATCATCATCATGATGATGGTCATCATCCAGTAGAAAAATACAAATGAATTAAACTGATCCAGGTAGATCTAAATAGCATTGAAATGACTACCAATCATGGAAGAGATTGGAGAGGTGATTTTCATTGTTCACTAAAATCAACAATAACAATAACAGCAAGAACAACAATAATATTTGGTCAGAATGATAGGCTTGTCAATTTTTTATTTTTCCAAAGCCTTTAAGAGAATCTACTATCTACCATTATCATCATTTAATTTACCTCAACTTTATAAAGTATACTTTGCACAAAATAAAATATATGCATTTGTTCAGTTTGATAAGCTAGCCCTGGTGGCCTAGTGGTTAAGATTAGGTGCTCTCACCACCACAGCCCAGGTTTGTTTCTGCTCAAGGAACTACATCACCCATCTGTCGGTTGTCATACTGTGGTGGCTGTGTGTTGCTGTGATGCTGAAAGCTCTGTCACCAGTATTTCAAATACCAGCAAGGTCACTCATGGTGGACAGGTTTCAGCAGAGCTTCCAGACTAAGACAGACTAGGAAGAAGGACCTTCTGAAAAGCTCAACCTTGAAAACCCTACGAATAGCAGCATAGCATTGCCTGATATAGTACCAGGATCTGAGAGGATGGTGCAAAAAGACCAGGCAGAGTTCTGCTTTGCTGTACACAGGGTCACTAAGAGTTGGAATCCACTTGCAAGCACTAACGACAACAATAAGCAGTTTGATAAGACCTCTCAAATGCATTTATCCTTTTAGCCACTGTCACAATCGAAAATAGAATATTTTCATCACTTTAAAATATTCCAACGCCGACTTGCAATTAATCTCTTCCCATCTCAGCCCTAAGCAACCATTCTTGGTTTTCTGTCAGTGTAGAATTGCTTTGCCTTTTCTTGAATATCTTTCTCTTAACATAATATTTTTTATTTTAATCCAACTAATGGGTATTAGTAATTTTTTATCTTTTTAGTGCTAACTAGTATTACATTTATGGATGTATCATCATTTTTTTAATCTATTAACCTGCTTATGGACATTTGTGTTGTTTCCAACTTTTGGTGTTATGAAAAAGTTTGCTGTGAATCTTTACTGCATCTTTGTGTAAGCATATGCTTTCATTTCTTTTGGGAAAATACGTAAGCGTGGAGTTTCTTGGTAATAATATTTTAAGAAATTGTCAAATTATTTTTCAAAGACGTTTTAACACTTTATACTCCTACCAGCCAGGTGTAAGAGTTCCAGTTGTCTCACATTCTCAAAAACCTTTGGTATTTTCAGTGTTCTTAATTTTAGCCTTTCTAATGGGTATGCAGAGGTATCTCATTGTGGTTTTAATTTGCATTTCCCTGATGAATAATGATGTTGAGCATCTTTTTTATGTGCTCAAATGTCATTCATATATCTTTGGTAAAATGTCTGTTCATACATTTTTAAATTTTTTAATCAGTTATTAGTCTTCTTACTATTGAGTTTTAAAAATTCCTTAATGATGTATTTCAAAGATCAGTCATTTTTCATTTTGATGAAGCCCAATATTTCTATTTTTCTCCTATGTTTTGTGTTTTTGTGTGTGAATGTGTATGTATGTGTGTGTGTCCTAAGAAATCTTTCTACCTGAAGATCTCGTATATTTTCTTCCAGAAGTTTTAAAGTTTTACCTTTAAGTTTGTAATCCATTTCAAGCTAATTTTTTTGTGTATGGTGTGAGGTAAGGGTCAAGGTTAATTTATTCCAAATGAATATCCATTTGTTCAAGCACCACTTCTTGAAATATGATGCTTTTATCATTGAATTGTCTTGACACTTTTGTCTAAAATCGATTGACCATGTAAGTCAACTGATTACAAGTGCGGTTCTATTTTTAGCCACTCTATTCTCTTCTATTGATCTATCCTGCCAACATCACACTGTCTTGATCACTTTAGGTTAGTGGCAAACGGTAAAATCAGAGTATAACTTCTCCAACTTTGTCCTTTCTCATTTTGATTTTACTTTTCTGGGTTATTTTCATTTCTGTAAAAATTTTAGCATCACTTGACAATTGTCACAAGAAATCCTGCTGAGACTTTGATTGGAATTATTTCAAATCTAAAGGGCTATCTGGAGAGAACTGACCTCTTAAAAATATTGAGTATTTTGGTCCATGAACATGGTATATTTCTTCCCTTACTTAGGTCTAATTTGATTTCTCTCAGCAGTTCCTTGTAGTTTTTCATGTACAGACCTTAACTTAGAACTTTGGTGCCCTCCAGTGATTAAAGATTAAGAAAATGAGAAGATACCAGCAAAAGTCTGAGAAGGAGCAGCTAGTGAGATATGGAACTGTAGGAACAAAAGACCAGTCAAATTGGATTCAAGATAGAATGAGAAAGGTTAATTTGGAGACAATGAGTATAGACAATTCTTTTAAGGTGTTTTACTATAAAAAGAAGCAGGAAATGGAGTGGTAGCTAGAGGAAAATGTGAGCCAAAAAGGTTTTTAATTTTTAAGAGGCAAAATAGCAGCAAATCTCTATGCTGTAATGATATGGAAGACAGGAAGAACTGATGATTCTGAAGAGAGAGGACACATAGCTGGAAGATTCTCTTGAGTATATAAGAGAGCAGAGTAACTAAAGCAAGTGGAACGCTTGGCCTGAGGAAGGAGCGTGGTTTCCTATGGCTGGAGTGAAGGCAGAGCCTATGGCTATGGGCCAAATATGTGACTAGATGCTGTGGTAGGAGTTACTCAAGTTCTCTTCTGATTCTTATTCCCTTCTTGTGAAACAGGAAGCAAAGCAATCAGTATCTTTGAATATGGGGAAGGAGTGTTGGAGGTTTGAGTAAAGGGGTGTCCTTTACATCGAACAAATTCCTCTTCATGGAAAAACTCACTACATTGTGACTATTTTTCTCATACTAGACAGAATAATTCAGCATGTTGGCATTTTTATAAATAAATAATATTTTGATTTCAAAAGAGGGAGAGATACCTCTAAGTTAAAAAATTTAGAGGTTCAGTTAAGGCAAATATCATTCCTATAAAATAATTCACCCAGTTTGCCTCCCCATGAACTGGGAGGAAGAATAGTACAGCCCATTTTGAGTTTACCTAGTGTTAAGAAGCATTAACTCCTCTCTAAAGCCACTTATGATGGTGGCTAGACTGTACGTAGAAATGAGATGTGTGACTGATATATTTACAGAAAAATGTACTCACAGAAATCTATATAATGTAGTCATAAAATGTAGTCATGGAAACATTCTGTCTCATCACATAGAAGCAAACCAAGTCTGAAAGATGTCTGTTGACTGATCTGCATGTGATATGTGGATTTCATTTTCCCAGTATCCACTTTAAGATGCTGAATGTAATTTCTTTTTATTACCACATGAAAATAAGTCCAAGCAATTATTCTGCTCTCAGGTTGTAGCCATGTTTGTGTTTCTTGGTGTGTCTGTGTGCATGCAGGTACATTTCCTGTTCCTTAGCTTTTATTCAACATGCAGTTACTCTCTTCAAAACCAATGACAAGATTCAAACACATCAAAAAGTTTCATTGGAGGGCTGGGTGTGAAACATAAACAGCATTCTTTCCCTTGCAGTGCTGTTTTGCAAATACATACACACTTGTTCTCGGCCTCGGGAGATGACAAATCTGTTACTTGGGAGAGCAGCAATACTCTTTTGGACTTGACTCCACTTTCTTTACGCAATTACCTGTCTTTTCGAAGCCTCACGCTCATATTTTAAAAATGTGATTTAGAAAAGATTTAGTAACAGTGCATAAGATCCTTTGATTTTATTTCCCTTTTCTCTTCACTCTAACTAATAGCAGGAGTTCCTGGCATGCTTCAGAAAGCTTCCGTTTGAATACAGTCTGAATTGGTGCAGACCCTTGCCCGGCTTAATCTTTGCTTGCAAATGACAATGCAGTGAAACCAGAGGAAGAAAAAATTACTTCCTTTCCTGTTGGAAACCTAATAAGTAGTTAGCCTGACCCAGTTTTCAATAAGAGAGATTCTCTGATGACCCAACAGGAGTGACTATCTCTAGTCAAAAAAAGAGGAGGGTGAATTTAATCTTTCATGCCACTGGAATGGCAGCTGCTCTCAGCTCTCTCTGATTCTGTGAAGGATGATGAAGATAGAGCTGGCTTTTCAATGTAGGGAGAATTTTCCTTTTGAATATTCCAAACGGGAGATTTGCACATGTGCCTCAAGAACTAATTGTCTAGGTTCCGTCAGGAATGCAGCAGGAGAGAAGCGTATTTCATGCTTAAGACCAGAGAAGAGCCACGCAATACTCAGCGGATAAAAGGCTTGCAGTCCCAGCTGGGAAAAAGAGTCCCATTATCTCCCAGCTGCATAGACATTCCATACTGCTCGGTTCTGCCTGGATGCGCAGCATGCCTGGCTGAGAGCTCGAAACAGAGTTCTGCGGAAAAATTGTAAAGATCCCGAGACATTTCCCCGGTAAGATCTGTAAGTACAAAATTGTGCTGTCTGCTGCAATGAGAATATTGCTGGGCAAGCTGTAGCTTTTCTTCTTTTCAACGTCTTTGTATTAGCATAACAGGTAAAAGCTGGGGTTGGGGGAGAAGTTATTGCTTTATTTCTGCTGTGTTTCTATGATGCTGATGCTTAAAATGCATTTATTCCTTGTGAGAGAAAACGTATTGAATCTGTCTTCGGGGGAGGTTAGGATCAAACCAGGGAAAGAGAGACTACGGGTATATTTTTCAGTGTTTCACTAGTCTTTGCTGCAGTAAAACTAATGGGCAAGAGGGGATGACAGTGCTAATTCTGGTACTTTCAGATGGCTTTATGCCCTTTCTGTAATGGCAAATGGGAAAATGTGATTGCTAAATTTTTTTCATCAGAGGGTAGAGGGGTGGGGTTTGCAGTGTCCAACGGATGATTTAAAGGAATGGTTATAAAAAGTTTCCTGGGGGAGGGCTTGGTTAGCAAGGCTGGAGGTCACATGAGCTCACCAAATTTTATCTGGCATTTTGTTTCTTACCCATCTTCTAGATGATGGCTTTCTGGAGTTTCCAATGATGGCTTTCTGGAGTTTCCAGTGATAATAGTTAAGCTTGTCAGTATTAAAGTACCTATAATACTTTATGAAAAGTTTCAAAAGTTGATGACTTGGGAACAAAACTTTTAAGAGCTCTGAGACGAGTCACGTATAACCCATTATGTTAATGGAATACTGTCAACATTGGTGGTTTGGGAGAAAATTGAAATTTATAGTTCTTGCTTCTCCAATTGAAAACTATTGTTTAAATAATCAGCATCCTGAGTATGTCCTCTGAAAAACATTCACAGAATGACTAAGTAGAAGTTATACTGAGAGAAAAAACAGGAAGAACACTAGAATTACAGAGAATCAATTTGGAAAATGACATATTCATAGTCTTATCTACAGTGGAAATGTTTTTTAAAGATCTTTGTAAAAGAAGGAGCCATGTGTTGAATATAGAATTGCTTGTTTTGAACAATTTTCATTTATCTGATGGGTTTGTTTATCATCTTTTTTAATTGTTACTGTTAGAGAGTTTCACCAATTTATGTGCATTGTATTTTATAAAGAAAGAAGATATCTGGACACACTTTCCCTTGCCCCTTCCCCTTCTCACACATGTGTAAACCTACACAAACTTACAAAACAAACATACACACAAAAATACTGACAAGATTTGTATAACAAACAGAAATACAGAGTCATTTCATCTCTGATGCTTCAGCGATTTTTTTTAAAGCAATATCATGGCTATACAGTCCAAAGATTTCAAATATATAAATCTGCAATCTTTTATATAAGGCTTTATATGAGGTTATATAAATGCATAACTTATCACATCTTAGCATTAAAGTCCATCACTTATAAACTGCTGCATTGCATTGCTTCCTTTGAACACTTCTAGTGAAGTACCAGAATAGATTTTTTAGAATTCTCCATCTAACTTTCCGTAATGAAAACAAATTCACTTTGTCATTTTGAAAGTTATTACATATTTGGTCTAAGCCTAGACAAAAAAAAAAAAATCAATTATCTCATGAAAAGAATGCGAGATGTATTAAGTTGTTTGCATACTTTTGTTTTTGGACAAATGAAAATAGTAGCAGAAGACTAAATTTGTAGCTTTTAAAATCTTTTAGTGGAAGGAGAAGGGTTATGAAATATGTGCTTATTTATTCACTTATGTATTTATTTTAACATTATATTAATTAGGATGCAGTAGCATAGGTATACTCATTAAAAATAACTCAAGCTAAACACAAAAGTTCAAAAATGAAATCTCAGCACTCATAAATAACAATTGTAAAATTTAGAAACTATGATTGGGGACATCCTATGCCTAAATTCAAATTACAAAACGAGAGCGAGAGAGACAGACTTTAGTAAGAATGGTTTCTTACCATACATGTTTATATTTTTTTACAAATGAGAAGTACTTCGATAATATGATCACTGATAGATAGATATTCTTTTAAAAGAGTGTAATCGTACCTTACTCCTAAAAAAATTGTTGAATTTAATTTTAGATTTGGATTAAACAGAAAAAACAAGGAGCTGATATGAAACTGAAAGAAATTGCTAGATTTCAGGTATTCATTTCTCTCCAAAGAAGAAATTACTTCCGCAAAAATAACTCTAGAGTTAAGAACAATAATTATGAATATATTAAAATTTTGAAGTCGTTTTTTAGGATGCATGTTTAAATATTAAACAATCCTTTACGAGGCTTGTTATGATAGAGAAATTAGCGTGCATACTTTATGGTTATCTTCCTTCAATACATCATTTTAATTATATTTTCATTATATATATTTTTAATTATAATTTCAATTATATTATCAGTTTTACATTATTGAGATTTATAGTATTTACATTCTGGCTTAAGTCCTATGGTCTTGGTTTAGACTTGTTTCAAATTTGAAAAGATTCAGTCCTTACCAACAGGCTTTTACTACTTAATACACCATTCCTATATTTTTTATTTTGAATTATTTCTTGAGTTGTTGGATTTCACTAAGTAGTACCCCGTCACCAAAGAAACAGTCATAAATGCTGTATTTTCTGTGTGCTTACACAGAACATGTCTTTCTTTTCCCTTATACGTAGAAAACAAGTTACTTTTCTTGAATCAAACTTATTTTTCCCTTGAAAATTTGTAAATATTTGTAAACAATGCTGGGGACTCTTCCTATATTGAAGGTTGCTGTCCAGTGGTTTTTAGATATGTCTGAAATTTCCATCCTTGAATATAACTTTCTTTTTTTTTTTTTTGGATGGATGTCCGTATGATTCTTTCTTTTTTTGCCAGAATATATCCTGGAGTTGATCAGTCTTCATCAACTTTTCTTAAATATGGTGTACCCTATTGATTTGAGATTCTTTTATTTCAATTTTTTTTGTTGTTACACCATGTATTTGATTTTTTTTCAAGGAGTAGGGAGATTGTTGTTATATTGCTTCTTCGTTTTCTTTGGGATCACCAATTATGGGCCTGTTGGATCTCAATTGTCTGTTGTCCGTATCTGCTATATTATTCAAATTTATTTTTAGTTTTACACTTTTTCAGTGATTCACTTTATTTCCTGAAGCTAGTCCACCATATCCTTAACAGTGTTATCCAATCATGTATGTTACAATATTACTGCTTCTAGTGTAGCTTTAATTTCTGTAATGTTTTTATTTTCCTCTATAATTTTTTAATTCTTTCTTTCCCTTATTTCCTGATTTTTTTTAGCTATTTATTTTCTTTCTTAAAATATATACAGAAAAATTGTGTTTTAGCAATATTACATCTATGTAAGACTAAGTGTCTAAGCGTCTAAGCACTTTTCCCCAACTATAGCTGATTCTTCTTGAGATTTATATTTTTCAACTGCATTTCTCTTTGTTCTTTTCTCTTTAATCTTCTTTTTCTTTCAAAATGTATGCATGAAGGATGAATAGGCAGAGCACAGAGGATTTTTAGGACATTGAAACAATTCTGTATGATCCTATAATGGTAGACACTATGTCATCATATATTCGTCAAAACCCATAGAATGCACAATGCCAAGAGTGAACTCTAATATAAACCATGGATTTTTGGCAATAGCGATGTATCAGCATAGGTTTTTCAATTGTAACAAATTGTAGAACCATGTACCACTCTGGTAGAGGATGTTGATAGTGGGGGAGCCTGTGCATGTGTTGGGGCATGGTTTATAAGCTAGCACGTCTTGGGGCAAAATCTATATCCTCCTACAAATAAGAGGAAGAGAAAGTACTTGCCGGTTTTCCCTGATGCTCCCGTAGACCACCCCCACCCCGCCAGCCATAGGTCATGTTTTTCAGCATTTGGCAGCAATGGAAATGTGCTTCAGAGTCTGTGTTTTGGGGTTGCGTCCACTCACGTTTTTCATTGAAGATAGAAGGTTTTTGGCTTTGTGTGTGTATCCCACCACCACCACTATGTTTTTCTTTCTCTTTGTTGTTTCTGTAGAACAAGAGAGGAATAAAAATGTCTTTATTTAATGAGCTTTAAGTAAAAATCTTTCAGTTTGGGAGAATTCTTTTAAATGGAAATTTCATTAAAAAATTTAATTATTCTCATTCATATTGACAAGAGCTATTCTAGTTAAAATTGGGTTCATACGCACTATGTATCCTAGTATTAAATACTTGTTATGGTGAAGGCGTAACACAGGACATACCAAAGGCGGAAAAAAACCCAAAGTCATTGGATGTTCTTTTGACCTCCTATTAGTCTTGAATGATGAAGTCTATGGCCTAATTAACCATCTTACAATGAATCCTAAGGCATTTACAGTGAATTTGGGTCCTAGTGACATGAATCAAAATTAACAGTCTCAAATATTTTATGGCAGTAGGGTGGGTATAAAACTTATACATAACAGGTTTCCAATTAAATGAATATAATTACTTAGATATTAAGATTTTTTAAAGAAGCAATAAAAAAATCATGTCACCTGTGAAGTACAAAACAAATGATCTTACTGGTAAAACAAGTTCCATTCTCTGAGTGTGTATACAGTGATAGAGCAAGATTCTGGAGGCGGGCCGCTTGAGCTAAAGAGCCACCCATCAGCTACACACCTGCTCTTCTTTCTACCCAGCCCAGGAGAGTTTTGTGGTCTTAAACAAGTTACTTAGCCTCTCTATACCTCACTTTCCCCATCCATAATGAAGATAATAATAGTACTGACTTCATAGTATTAGCAAGAGGATTAAAAAGGTTAATATGTGAAAATTCCTTGGAAGAAAGCCTTGAAATTAATAAGCACTTTCTGTATTAGTTTTTCAATCACTTTTATATTAGTATTACTATTATAACCTTTGTCTATGAGCCTTGGGATCAATTGGGGGAAAATAATATAAAACAATGAAAAGAATGAAAATTATAATCATTGTCTAATCAATTATATTGGGTATGTAGTAGAGAATTAAATTTGGAGGTGTAAATCATAATTAGATATGAAAATGGAGCTCAGGGAACATTGTGAGAAGATTTAGAAATGCTGGTCTTCAAATCCATATAGCTTAAAAATAGAAATGATATTTCTGCATACACTGAGCAGTCGGACCTGATCAAGAAAAAGAGTTTATTTAATTTTCTGAATATAAAAGCAGTGCACAGACAAACATAAGAAAAAACAAGCCATAATTTCTTCCACCAAAGAACATCATCACAAAATGTGCATTTCTTTCCTGTTGTCACTCAGTTTTTCTTTCTATTTTTTAAATTAAAATTTTAATGTCCTACTAAAGCAATGCATACACCTGGAAATAACAATAAAATATAAAACTACAGAAAATATACTGAAATAAAGAATAATCAAAAAAATAAAATGTGTGGAAATTTCCACACGTTTCCAGTCCCACTTTCCAGAGATATTTTCAACTGTTTATTTTATTGTATTTATTTTTTTTACTGCCTTTTATTGGATTGATCAAGTATCCTTTATTCACTTTTTTCCAACTTTTACTAGCTTAAAAATTACATACTGTCTTTATTACATTTTGGTGAACATAAATATTCTAACGTAAAATATAACCTTATATTTTCTAATAAAGCTAAAGGTACTATATCTATCCTCTTCACAAACAAGACAATGACTTGTTTAAATGTCCTCCAAGAGATTTTTTCCAGTGTCTATGTTTCTATTATTTTATTTTCACTTTTTTTTTAAATTGCTTCCAATATTTTTTGTCAATATTTGTTTAGATTTATGACATGTTTCTCTGGGTTCTTTATTTACCATTTCTTCCTGCTACATATGTGCACTCCCTGGGTTCATTTCCTGTGTAGTGAAGACCATTTGAAGCTCATTCTAGAAGGAGTATTAAACTCTCTTAAATTTATATGTCTGAAAATTACTTATTTTACTGACATTCCGAAATAACAGTATAGTTGGTTACAGAACTCCATGTGGACCGGTATTTTTCTCTCAACATTTTTGGCATATTCTGCTCCATGATCTCCTTGAATATAATTTTGCTCATGAGAAGACCTCTCATAGTCTAATTATAACGTCTTTGAACATATATCTGTCTTTCACTCTGGTAGATTTTAAGAATTTCTCTTTGCTGTGATGACTTCAAGTTCACTACCATGTGTGTATGTGTGGATTGTTTTAAATTTATGCCATTTCGGCCTTCACAAGCTCCTAAATCTTTCTTCAATTCTGAAAAATTCTTGGTTATCATATATTTAATATTGCCTCTTTTGCATCTCTTTATTTTCTCCTTCAGGATGCTCATTAAGTATTTGCATCTACTTCTATTCTTCTGTCTTTGATTTTTTTCTATATTTTTATATCTTCCTTTTTTTGTGTTGCATTTGTGTGACTTCCTCTGATCTATCCTTCGAACCTTTATTTTTCTTTTCAGAAAATATTTTTAATTTCTGTAATTTCTATTCTTTCTTTTAAAAATTCTCTTTCTATTATGTTTGTGCCTCTTCCACCCTTTTAGCTCTTCAAAAATTTAAGTTAGCTTATTTTAAAGTCACTCTTTCTGTTGTTTACGATTTCCTTTGCTGAAAAATTCACCTTTAGCAGACGTTGCTTTCCATGCGAGACCAGCATCACCTGAGTTGTAGACGCTTCTCTCTAGCGTCACTTCACATTTGCCTCTAGAGTGGCTCTAAAATTTTCCCCCGCTTTGGACTAGCTTCTATGTTAATTTTTTGGCTTAGAGTTACCTTACCACGCAGATGGAATGAATGTGGGCCCTGCAGCCGAGCCTGGCACAAACTGGGTGTTCTGGCTGCCTCTGGGAGACTGTTTCCACTAGACAAGTAGAGTCTTCTAAGGTCTCCTGTTTCAGACGAGATTGTCTTTTCTTTGGATTATGCCAGCTCTGCCACCTCCTCACCAGTCTACCTCTGAGCTTCCTCTTCGTTTTGGGCCCCTGAGCCTTTATCTCTCTCATATACAACCTTGCTTATGTATATCTTTACAGGGTTTGTATACTTAGATAGCATTGTGTATGTTTGTGGTGGAAATGATATCCCTCTGCATCATATTGCACAGTGTCATATACTTCCATGTTGACCGGAATTTTCCCCATCTGCTTTCCACCTTTAAGGAAGTCATCAAACTTTGTGGTATTTTATTTTTTCCGGTGCTCATACATATATATATGTTCCTTTTGGTATGTTTTCTACAGTTCAATTGTGCTTTAGAGGTGGAGGCATACACTCATTCCAAAATCTTGAACCAAAGTTTATTTAGAGGTTTAAAAACAGGGCCGGCCCCGCGGCTTAGCAGTTAAGTGCACGCGCTCCGCTACTGGCGGCCTGGGCCCGGATTCCGGGCACGCACCGACGCACCGCTTCTCCGGCCATGCTGAGGCTGCGTCCCACATACAGCAACTAGAAGGATGTGCAGCTATGACATACAACTATCTACTGGGGCTTTGGGGAGAGAAGAAAAAAAAAAAGAAGGAGGATGATTGGCAATAGATGTTAGCTCAGAGCCGGTCTTCCTCAGCAAAAAAGAGGAGGATTGGCATGGATGTTAGCTCAGGGTTGATCTTCCCCACAAAAACAAAAAAACAAAACAAAACAGATTTTTCACTGAGATAAAGATGAATACTTCGCCTAAATTTTTCAATATTTCATTAGATGATCACATTAGCTAATTAAGAAATGGTTAAAGCCAATTGTATCTATCTTTCCATTGGTTCCACAAACATTAATTTAATGTAAAGTGCTTGATTTAGTTCAAAAGTTCATCCAATGAGAAAATATACTAGGAAACACTGTAGAATTTAGTTAGAAATGCTGGCCAGTGGGTGTCAATAGTTTCTATATTCTTGGGAGTGGTAGCTATATTAATTCCTTAAGTTTAATGTGTTTAAATGCTTAAAATGTAGAGGCAATTATTCAAAATGTTGGTTAACACAGCAATTGCTCGTGACACAGTAAAGCTGGGTGCTAAACAGACCCTTCTTCCTTTAGATGGCTTCTGCTGATTAAAAGTGAGGATATTGGATGGATTTTTAAAAAGCTTTTTTAAGTCTCCTTTTAGGGCAGGAAGGAGATACTCACATAAGTTATTTTGTAAAGTTCCTAGTAATTTATCACTCTTGTGTGTAAGAGGCCAATAGGGACATTTTATTTTCAGTGCTTTTATTTGTATATTATTTCAAAGTCTAATTTATTTGGCTTCTGTTACATTGGTATGACTAAAGAGGCTGTATAAGGGGCTGTGTATGGAGAATTTTGTAGTATCTTTGTAAATATCAGGAGTACAATATATTTGTTGAAATAGAACTCTTGGCAAAAGAACATAATTTTCCTCTCTGGCATCTGTCAAAGTCCTCCAATCAGTAAAGAGCAATAAATGAAAGAGAAGGTCAGAAATCAGGCATGCCGCTAATTTTCTATTGGCTGATGTAAAAGTAAATTAAAGAAAGTCCTTAAAGTTTTTTTGGCATGAAAAGGTTACAATTACTCAAGGCTTGATAGAAGATCAATTTTTTTAAGAAATGTGTAATATGAAGATGCTTTCTAGGCATTTAATGATGTTAGTCAACAAATTCTTACACGTGCTTAATTGTGAATCTGTGGTGCTGACCGATACGCTAATTCTGACATTCCTATATATAAATTAAAAGTGGGTATTCAAGAGTTCTCTTAAAACTGGCTCAGTGGTTATAATATATGTATTTTTCAGGAGTGCCCACTTTAAGGTGTTATTTTGTGCAAAGTGTGTCTATGTGGTTTGTAGACGAGAGAAGGAGACCTCTATCTGCTTCCTCCTGTCAGGATACAGGGCACTTTGGTGGGGAAAGCTTTCTCTTTGCTGACTTCACTCTAGTTCCATCTTTTGTCATAAGATGTTTAGAGTCATTATGAATGACAGAAACAACTTTCTTATAGAAAAAGAGAGACTGGAATTTAAAAGAAAAATAGCCTATTTGACATGTGTAGTCCAACGTAAAAAGCCAAATAGAAGTTTTCAGACATTTACACACACACATCCATTATCTGCACAATACTTGAGACAATTCCTTTTATCATTAGTGGCTTCTTTATGTAACAGGTAAAAGTTATATTTCACAAAGAAATGTGGAACAACAAAAAAAATCATTTTATGCCATTTAAGTTTCAAAATTCATAAATATATCTTTGGATGTCCTAAAATACTTTTTTCATTCTCAGAGTTTTAGCACCTGAATATTATTTTCTTTCATGCTTTCATTTATACATGAAATTGTCTCAATTTATCCAAAAATTCTGGTTAATTCAGATTAATAATTTAACATACTTAACTACCAATATTAATGATATTATAATTCAATAAAATGTACTGGTAATAAAGCAATAGTAAAAATAATTTTAAAGTTTAATTAAGTAACATTTCAGAACACTGAAATTTGTCAATATCATCTTTATACATGATTGAAAAAATGTGATGTGTATATTTACCATTATTTTCTTATAAACAGTTTTAAAGATCTTTCTTTTTGTAACACATTATATTCATGGAGGTTTGGGTCATATTTTAACTTGTTTTATTATTAACTGTGGTTGTGTTGTCCTCCAGAGTCTAAGTTCCTGAAGGGTTGGATCCTGACTTGTTCCTCTTTGTATATTCAGTGCCTGGTTCACAGTAGACAATGATTTTCACTAATACATTAATTCCACAAACATAGACTGAATACTTACTACGTGACTGACGCTATTCCACCCACTTGGGTATAACTATGAACAAGACAGAGAAGAGTCCTGCTGTTGTGAAATTAAAATTCTAATACGCATTCTTGAATTCAATTAAGTACTCATCTCTACCAATTGGGGAGCTAACATTGTTAATTTTAGATCTTACTTGAGAAATGAGCATTAGAAGTTAATAAATTATTTAATTTCAAGATAATTTTTTTAAATGAAATAACCTTATATAGTGAGAAACACCAAAAGGACTATATAAAAAGGGATACATATTTGCTTAGAATGATAATTATCCCTGTATTGTGATAGATAGTGGTATATTCTAGGTTATCCAGAGGATTCAGAATCTGCCTAAAAAAGAATGGATTAACAAAAAAATAGCATAGCATATTCTATATAATATATATATTATAATATATATATAATATATATATATTATATTAATTTTCATCAAGCAAATGGTACCTGTGGACTCACTACGATGATGAAATCTGTTGAAAATTTGCAAACTATATCAAATTCTTAAATAACTTCAGTAAATTATTCTATGTAGCAAGTGAAGGAAATGAGAAACAAACATAATATCATTTCTTTTAATCCCTGTTTTCTGATTATAAAAGTTATATACATTTATTATACAAAATTTGGAAAATGCAGAAAAATATACATTATTGATTATCCTGTCACTCAAGATATGGCATCCTTTCAGTCATCATTTGTGTGTGTGTGTGTATAAAATACAACACTGGGATGAACTATATGTTCTATTTTATAACTTGTTTTTGTTAATTAACATATTGTGAGCATTTTCAAATATCATAAATATTCTCCTAAACCTGAAGGATATTCCACCGGATGCATGTGCCATAAATTTACTTAAACCAATAACCTATCATCAGTGATTTAGCTTTTCTCCACTATTTACTACTTAAGAAAAATGCTGTGATGAATATATATTGAATATACATATATGTGAATATATATTCTTATTCCTGAATCTTTTACAGATGTCTCTGATTATTGCTTAAGATAAATTCCCAGTATTGCAATTTCAATGTCAAATGATATGTACTATTTTAAAGATGTCAATGTGTATATTACTAAATTGTCCTTTGGGAAGATAACTCCCTCTATACTTCTAGGCAGATGAATTCCCATTGCCCACACACTTGCAGATACTACATGTTATTAATTGTAACTGCTCTTCAACTGGCAAAACAAACACATAAATAAACTCTATTTCAATATTTCTCTAAATCACCTATTTTTTCGTAAATACAGGGCTATTTCATGCGTATTTGGACCAACGTATCTACTCCTTTTGTTAAGGTCGGCCTGTATCCTTTGTCCATTTTTCCATTGGGATTTTACTTTTTTTGTGTGTGAGGAAGACTGGCTCTGAGCTAACATCCATTGCCAATCCTCTCCTTATGCTGAGAAAGATTAGCTCTGAGCTAACATCTGTGCCCGTCTTCCTCTATTTGGAATATGGGACGCCGCCACAGCACGGCTTGATGAACGGTACGTGGGTCCGCGCCCTGGATCTGAACCTGCGAACCCTGGACCACCAAAGTGGAGCATGGAACTTAACCACTATGCCACTGGGCCGTCCCCTACATTTTTTTTTATGCTCAAGAAGTTCGTCATATATCAAAGAGATAACCCTTAATTTTCATACATTTTTCAAACCTTTTCCTAAGTTTGTAATATTTTTTGTCATATTACATTTTAAGCATGAAACCTCATAAAATGTATGAAATACTATCTAAACCTCAGTTTCTGTATGTATACAGTGCAGCCAATAATACCTGGCTTGGGTTCCACAAATTCAGAGGACTACGTGAAAACTGAATGTCAATGTTTCTAAGCATGCTTTTATAACTATAAGTGATATAAAATTATTGTTCTGTCTTATTAAAATTAAATCAATATTTGACCTAGATTGTCCATCAGTTCATAAACAAGTCTAAATTAATAAGTTTGAAGTTCACTAAGGATAGGGACTATGTTTTCAATTTTTTAGTTCCAGCACCTAGCACAGTGTCTGGCATGTGCTGGGTGCTCAATAAATGCTTGCTTAATGAATGCAGATTCCAAATATACTAGTGAAACATAAATTTAAATACATCTGCGCTCATTCCAAGTATGCTATTAGAATGTCATCTAAATCTAATGGTGTAAAAAAATAGCACATATTAAAATGATAATTAATGTTAAACTTAAATTTATTTCTCTGCCCTTGGCAACCACGGTAATCCACTCCATGAAGCAATTGGGAAATTTGAGCCGTTATTTATTACATCGCTGCAAATTGTATTTGACCTATCTTTGGAGTTGATGTATATTGTGGGCTTTTCAGGGACTTGGCCTAATAGGACAATTCAGAAGTGCATAAAGGTAATAGGAAATAGGTTTGAGGGTAAAACCTGTCATTGCAAACATCTCTGGTTTCAGAAACAATTTATAGATTATAGAGAGATAAGGTGTATGTGAGGTGTGTGATAATTTCTTCTACAGATATTTCAAAGAATGTAAGATACATAACTTGCTTCTCTAGAGGCTCAGAAGAACTTATTTTTGTGTTAACCTGCATTTAACTTAGCATAACTTGTTATGTTCATACATGATGCTACCTTATTTTGGAGGAAAATAATGAAATGATATATTTGGCTTTACCAAACAGCATTTTAGGAATAAATTTCTGTTTGATTTAGACCTGAATATATTCACACTTCGTTTGGCATATTTAGTAATAAAGATACAAACCATCAAACAAACATGTCTTACTTCTAGTTTGGAATCACGACATTTATAAATCAGGTTGTGCTGGTGTAACAAACAACCCCTAAATCTTTTTCTCTTTCTCTTTTTTTTTTTTTTTTAAACAAGAGCTCTTGCTCATTTTATTCAATGATTTATACTCAGGAAATGTCAATATGATCTACTTTAACTAGAGGCAACACAGACGCAAACGAGAAATCAAATACTGTATGCACGTTGCTGAGCCTCTTCACGTGTTTTTTGTTTTCCAGCTTTATTTAGATATAATTGACAGACAACATTATGGAAGTTTAAGATGTATAAGATAATGATTTGATATATGTACATATTGCAAAATGATTGCCATAGTAAGGTTAGTTAGCACATTCATCACCTCACGTAGTTACAATTTTTTTATGGTGAGAACTAAGATCTACTTTCTTAGCAACTTTCGAATACACAATGCAGTTTTGTTAACTACAGTGACCATGCAGTGCATTAGATCCCCAGAACTTATTCATCAGAATAACTGAAAGTTTGTGTCCTTTGACCACCTCTATTTTTAACTTTTTGAGGAACTTCCATTCTGTTCTCCATAGTGGCTGTACCAATGTATAATCCCACCAACAGTGTACAAGGGAAACAATCCCTAAATCTTAGGGTTTTGAATCAACAGAGATTTCTCTGTATGCATCTCTGAGGAAACGATCCTCCATGAGAAAGCTCAATGTTACAATTTCATATGAACATGTGCTTCTGTAATTTCAGAAAAGAAAAGAGAGTTCTAGAGTCTTGCAGGGGAAATTAAATGCTTCCACCCAGAAGTGACACATATTTCTTGAATTCACATTTCATTGGCTAAAGCAAATCACTCAAGGGAGTGAAGAAGTGAAATTGCTTATGTACCTGAAAAGAGGAGAATTAGCAATATTGGTGAGTAGCGACAATATCTACCACTTTGAGTTTGCTAACAAGAAATACTCTATCTGGCCCTTTTGCTCACTAATAAATCTATTCAGTTGTGTTAAGTAGTCTCACTCAATACCTCAGGTAACTTTTCTGTTTTGTTTTATTGAGAAGATGCATTTTCACTCTTTGTAGATATTAAGGACTGAATATAGTTCATGATCAACTTTTTTGTCTGCCGTGCATTAAGTAGCCACTTCCTCATTGCATTTTCACTCATTAATTCGTTCATTCAGTAACCATTTATCTGGATCATCTATCGGCCATGGCCAAGATTCCGTGAGGAGTATCAGGGCTTAGAGAGACATACCTTGTACTCATGAACCTTGGAGCATTTTGAAGAGATATATTTAAATTAAATCATCACATAAAATATCACCTGTGCTAAGTGCCCAAAAGAGCAGCTCCATGGCGCTGTAAGAACATAAAATGACCAAATAAGGAAAGCTAGCGAAGACTTCCATAGGGGAGTGATGACGAGGTGCTAACTACTTGGATGTGAGGGGAAAATGTTCATACAGAAGGAAGAGCAGATAAGCAAAGGGGGCATGTCTTGAATGAGACTGAAAAGGGCAAGGTTGGGGTCTAGGTGAATCAGAGATCCAGGTGCCAGAGGAGGCTAGAGAAGCAGACTAGAACCTGACCAAAAGGTTTTGTAGCTCATGTTAAGGCTTTGGATTTTCTTCCTAAGAAAATAGAGGTGCTATTGAAGATTATTGAGAACGAAGTAATATCATCAGACTTAGGTATTGAAACAATCATCCTGTTTACAATGTGGGAAACTTCATTTTTCATTATTCAAATATTTGACATCAGGCAGATAAGGAAAACAAGAAGAAATGGCGTAGGCTAGGGGGAGAATAATCACCTCTCCAGAGTTTCTTCTCCTTAGACAAGGCAAAACTTGTTTTGAATTTTGCAAATTCTGAAATTCATGTTAACTTTTTTACACAATAGTCAATTGAGATATTTGGGAAAAAAAAGTAAAAAACAGTTTACTGATTTTTAAAGTATAGGTCCAAAATAGAAAGTTTGAAAAGTATATAAAATAACAATATTGAAAAATGAAATCACAAACAGTACATCATTCCAAAAATTACTCCTGAATATCACCCAAAACCTTTATATTTTAAGGATAACAAGAGTTCTAATATTTCCATTTTAAGCTAAAACTTTATAAAAAATATACAGACATGCAAACTTCTCTCAGTGGCAGATAATCTCCAAAGATGGTCACCCACAAGCCCTCCACTCCCTCTATATACATGCCACCCCTCCCTTCAAGAATTGGTGTCTCGGGGCTGGCCCGGTGGCCTAGCAGTTAAGTTTGCGCGCTCCGCTTCAGCAGCCCTGGGTTCGCAGGTTTGGATCCCGGGCACACACTGATGCACCGCTTGTCAAGCCATGCTATAGTGGCATCCCATAGGAAGTAGAGGAAGATGGGCACGGATGTTAGCTCAGGGCCAGTCTTCCTCACACATACACACAGAAAAGTAGTGTCTATTTCTTTCCCATTGACTCTGCTCTGGACTCCTGACTTGTTTTGACCACAAGTGAAAGTGAAACTATACCAATTCTTAGTCCTTAAGAGGCCAGGCAGCTTCTGCTGTCATTTTCTTGGGACCCAAAGACCGTTAAGTATGAAAGTCATAGTCTAAAGGGGAAAAAAAATTAAGAGTAAGGCAGGTTCACAGGTACCCATATCCTTAGAGTCAAGAATATAGATGACTTCTTTTCATTTGAAAACCTTTATAAATTTCTTAAGTGATTTTTCTTAATACAATGTGGACTTGAGTGTTATTTTTATATCAGGTTATAAATATTGTTGGTTAGAAGTCTATCCAATGAATATCCCCTTTTGCTTCTTATATTTCTCTGGGCTCATGGTTAGCCAGAGCAATTTAGAGGTGAATACGTAACCAAAGAGATTTACATATTTTGTAAGCAGAATTTCATTGTTACAATGGGTGTTAGCATGTAGAGTTTTTCCCTTATAGCATGATTATTTTGTTTTGCAGACATACATCCTTTAGATCACTAATAATAATAATAAATAATAATAATAATAATAGTAATAATGAAACAACATTGAGTTCCTTAGGTGTTATAATGTTAGTAGTAGGTAAGAGACACTCAGTAGACCTGCTTGATAAACAGGTACTTTTCACACAAAAGCCAAATAAATGACCATCAAATATGTTATAGGGTTTAAAATTATAATTATTGCATACTCATTTCCCTAAAAGTTCCATTGTTCATTTGAGGACTAAATGTTAAGTTGCTTCAGCTCTCTATATAATTATGATATGACTGCACATTTATTTGTAGCAAATTCAAGAACATTCATTAGCAGTTGCCATTCATGTAGATGTCAAAAATGCCACTTTTTATTGTGTATATTGTCAGAGGGCAAAATAAATAACCTTTCCTGCTTAAAATTAGATTGCTGTTTAAATGTGTCATTAATCATATTTTAGACTCCAAAAGATCAAAATGAAATGGCCCAGAATTTTAAATTTTCCAGGATGATAAACACTGAGTAGGTTAATAATATTTGACCATGCTCCAGGTGTGTTGGCGAATTTCTGAAGGTGATGCACTTCTCTGTTCTATCACCTTTCAGCTTTTATGTTAGGTGCTAATGTGTGCAATTAGCATGATTTCAGAGTTGTGACCCCAAAGACAGATAAATATCTATGAGTTGTAGTCCAGCCACATAAGAATAATATGAAATAGATATGAAATTAATTGAGCTGCAAAGAGTTTACTGAAAGAAGTTAGCTATAACCTGGATCAGGGGTTGCAAAATCGAATCAAGGGAAGCTGTTTAAGAGTGTAGCCAGGACCCACAAAAATCCACCTCCATCTGAAGTGTTTAAACTTGGAGTCTCCAATTGTTATAGTAAATATAATTATAATTAAGATTAGTAGTGTGTCTATGTGAGTGTGATGCCGAAAATTACTCAAGGCATTGTTAGCTCCCAGCACCTACATCCTGTCTTCAAATTTCTGCCTCCCAAGAAGTTTTAACTCATTTGAGGTGGTTAACTCGTTAGAGGATAAATGTCTTTTAACCCAGGGAAGTTTTAGAATGAAATATAGAGATAATAACATAAATCAAACCCACGTATTAATAGCTTTGAGTTAAGTTTAGGATTAAGTTTGTGCTAATTAGGACCACTTCTGTGTGTTAGTGTACGAAGTGTTTATTATACTTAAAACTCTGAGAAGCCTCTGCCCGATTAGACTTGGTTTGTACTTTTAAGTTTCTAATTAAATAACTGATTTTAAACATACCAATTTAAGTTGAAAAGTATAAGAAAATTTATTAATTTTTTAAAAAGTTTTGAAATGTTTAAAAGAAGTTAAGATTTACTATTTTATAACGGTAATTGACAAGATTTAAGTACTTTGGAAAGGTTTTCGTGGTTAGAGTCCTCATGTTGATTGGTCAGATCTTTAAAACACTTAAGAAAACAGAACATTTCAACTTTATAAATGCCATTAAAAATATTTAGAGAATTTGTAATAAACTAAGTTGTTAGTGGGCCTGATTGTTTAAGTGTGTTTAGTTTATTCAACTTGAACATTAATCATGGTAAAAGTGAAGAATCTTTTTCTTATTTTACTAAGATCGTATAAAGATATGATTGTTGTATAAATTAGCTTAACATTTTAAAAGGAAAACAGCATTTACATTTGAAACTAATAAATTGGATATTAATTTATGACGCACAGTGAGCACTGAGACTCTGAGATCTAAGAAGATCAAGGGACTTGTCCAAGACTGCAGAGAAGACACCCAGACTCAGATTTTAATATGCAAATCCAACGGCTGTGGTTTCCATATTTATTCTCAAAGAAAAAAAGTTAGCTTTTTTTCCGAGCTTTATTGAGATATAATTGACTTATCACATTAAATAAGTTTAAGGCATACAACCTGTTGATTTGATACACTTATATATTGCAAAATGATTATCGCAATAGGTTAAAAAGTTAGCTTTTTGTAGATGTGTGCAAAATTTCAGAGTAAAATAATGTAATTTTCTGAAATAGTCTTTAATCTTTTATTGTTAATTTTCTTATTTAAAACCTATCAACACCAAAAAGAACACAACTCCACAATACATTAAAAAAAAAATTCAAAATTATATAAATAATATATTATCTGCCATCGTTTTACTCTTCCTAGTTTAAAAAAGAAGTTTATCTTTGTGGCTATGAATTTTAACTCTAAACAGAGCCAGCAGTTGTTCTACTGCTCTTTACTTTTTAAAATGGTATAGTTATTTCCAGTCTATATACACACTGTATTCTTATTTAGAATATATAATAATTCATTTTACATTTTGTATTGCCTCTGAACAGATTTGAAAAGGGGATATTAGTAATATCTACAAAAGTGATATGATATTTTCATTCTCCTCTTTTTACCAATTTTGATGATGATCCTTTGAGATACATCTAAATGGAAAGCAAACAGACCCATATTTCTATTTATGTGCACACACATGCTGTGTATTTGTATACTGCTATATCAGCTTCTTGACAAAGGAACTACAAACAGATTCAAATTTTTTCAAAGCCTCCTTTCACTCTGCGCTTTTATTATAATTTTTTAAATGTTTAATTATTTTCATATATTTCTTCTCCATACAAGTCCTTTATAGCTGTTTTCACTGTTACTAGTAGGTCAATTTTAAACTACCTATGGATGGTGTTTTAAAATTATTGTGCAGTATTGGAGCATTTATCAGCTGTTGTGTTATGCTTGAATATTTCACATGGCCAAAAATATGCCAGACCAGTGTCCTTCTTCAAGGAAAGTGTTTTATGTTCTCTACATCTGATATTTACATCAGAGGCATTCAGAAAGCAGTGAACCAAGGCTTATGAAAAGAGATAGAAAAATAATCTTTTGAAATAATAATGTCAGAAAAGCAGAATTGCTTTTTGATTTATGATATGTAAATATTCACTTTTATTAAAAGATACACTTTAAAACATATCCAACTCTGCTAAACAATAGAAGAACCATAGAAGAACCTTTTTTTTTTTAATTGAAGAAACTGTGTAAAACAGGTATACCATCATGGGAAAGTAGCTACTTTCTTTATCATGGTCAAAAAACAAAAATTGCTTCTTGATTTAGGATCCCATAAACTCATATACAGGTGTGAGTGGTTGAAAGAAATCAATACCATCCATTGTTTCTTGGATGGTGGGCTATGCACATATTCTAGCCTCTGAACGTTTCTAAAATAGTCTCTTTCAAAGTTGGCAAATTTGGGAAAAATATATTCCTTTTATAGATGAATCCTGCAGGAAGGAGACATATCTTATAATGGCTCCATTAAGATTTTCATTTAATATTCACCAGCCTTGAGGATTTCTCTGTATCTTCTACTCTAAATCAGTACTTTGGGGAAAAATGATGAGCAGGTTGATAGTGTTGTTAGGATTGTGATTGAGATGAAGCTAGAATTGTGGAATTCTAGCTAGTTCAGGTCCTGACCCAAACCTACACCTGGTTTCACAACCTCAGCTTTGTCCCTCAGTCATGAGAAGATCTGGGATTCTCAGTCTGGTCACAGAATCTGCCGTTCCCTTTTGGTCCATCAGAAGGGGCAGTAGTGAAGAATTAAGTTGGGAGTCAGGCACATCTGGATTTGAATGCTGGCCAGGTGGGCCACTTAGTAGCAGGTTGAACTGGGACGTACATTTTAACTTCTCTAGACTCAGTTTTCTCACTTGTAAAACTGGGAAATACTAGTAACCCTATCTCTTATGGTTGTTTGGAGGATTAATTGATATTAAGGAATCTAAAAGTCTTAGCACAGTTCCTGACATAGTAATTACTCAGTGAGTTTCAAGTGGTATAGCATCATTAGATTCATTATGATTAAAGAAATATTGTAGAAGTGGTAGCCCGCTGAAGACATATAGTGACCCCATATGGTATTTGGCTGATATCTATTACCAATGCATGGCGATCAGTTCAAATTAGTAATAATAACAAGAATAGCTTGATAACAAGAATACCACTTTATATAGTCCCAGGAACTTTCTTAAGTTCTTTACATAGACTAACACATTTAATTCTCATAAAAACCCTAAGAGATAAGTGATATCATTCCACATTTTACAGAAAAGTGAAACGATACGCAGAGGTCAAGTAAATTGCTCCAAGTCAAACAGCCATTAGATAGTAGAGCCAGAATTCAAAACCAGGCAATCTTTTGCCAAAATCAGCGTATTTTACCGTTGTACCCTCCATTCCCAAACTGAAAGCCAACGCTCTCCAGAGCACCCCCGTGAACACAAAGCCATCGCAAGATGTAATTAATCGTTCCAGAGAAACACAGCGATGCTTGACATGTGTCAGCTGCTGCAGGAACTACTACTTTGAGGTGGTTTTGTTTCAACGTTATATTGCTCTACTTTCCTTTCAATATCATGTCTTTATTGAAGCTGGGTTTCCAGTGGGTACTGTGATAAAAAGCAAATACTGCGTGAAAATCGAGATAGAACAGGATTTCTGTTATTCCAAGGTTTGAGAAGTCGTGCTCTGCCTAATAGGAGCAGACTTGCCATAAGTAAAAGTGGTTATTTAAGAATGAAATAAAAATATTATTTTTTCTTCCAAAATATACATATTACATTTTTCAAACAGCCCCTAAGTTATTAGAACATAAGTTGTTTGAACAAAACTACTTTATAAATGAAACTGTTAGGTATTTATTTTGGCCTTGTGTTGCCATGTGTATATTACTGAAACACTAAGGGCAACATGATAAGAAAAAGTTGGAGAACCTTTGCACTGCATTGTTCAGCCCCTCAGGAGAACTCTGTTTGAAATTTAGGGATCAGTTCAATCAAATCTTAATGCACCTATAATTCTTCAGGTACTTAGAAATTCTTTTCTCAAAGAGCTCACAGCAAAATAGGGAAGATAGACACAAAGGTTCATGGGAAAGTGCAGTGTTTGAAACAAGTGTCAAAGGGACCAGGTGCTCCCAGGCAGGTCACATAAAGATTCAGAAAGGCCATGGCATTGAGAAATAGAAGCAAATTTTACTGGGCGAAAAAGGAAGCATAAGAAATGATGCTTGAATCATTGATGAATGAATGAGAGAGGTCAAAATACAGAGCATTTATAGAATCATAAGTATGGTAATAATGGAGTATTCACTAATTACACTATCACTTATTAAATACTTGTTAGGTCCCAGGCAATACAGTAGGCACTGGGTTGTGAAGATGAAAGTCAGGGTGTCTTTCCTCGGGCTCTGATGTCTCTTGGGCTTCCTGACAAGAAAACCACGTTTAGGCCAGTGGTAGGAGATGAGATTGGAAAGGAAGGATAGAGATGGAAGTAATATGTTGCCTTTAACTTCTAACGAGGCAAGGGACTTTTAGAATAATAAATATAGTGTCTAATTACTTTGGAATAACTAGTAGCGAAATGTATTCACAAATATTGATATTATTCAAATTAGCTTCATCTTATTGAAAAAGATGCTGAATTTTTGTACCCTCCTGCTGAATAAATGTGAGGCATATGTGTTTTTTTCCAGAATCATGACTTATTCAGTTTATGGTCTAATTATTGGTTGAGAAGATAAGTAAATAACAAATTATCATATGAAAAATGTGAGCCTGGGAGTAATTAATGCAATAAAATAGATTGCTCAATATGTGAAAAACTTCATTGTAAATTCTAGGAAAAGGGCTATTTCCAAAGAAAGATAATAACATCAAAAAATCTTGAGGATTAAATTAAGAGATGATTAGAAACATGTGTGGAATGTAGTATTCAAATTCAGTAAACAAATTCAGTGACTCTGGCACAATGAGACTATTGAATCGTTATTGCTCTGCCTGTCCTGGGGAACTGACTCAGGTGGTTAGGATGCAGTGAGAACTCTTGTGTGTCATCTAGTTAATCCTAGGTAGTTCTCTAGTGTTAACTGGAGACCTCTATTTAGTTGCAGACTATCTCAGGTTGCACACAGCAATTCATGAATAATTACACATAATGGTATGATGTTACTAAAACACAGTAGTTGAAAGCCCTCACCTACTCCCTGGGCTAGGAGAGTCATCATTCTGAGATATCTCTCTATGACTGTGGTATGGGCACACAGCTAGAACAATCCTGTCCTCATATACAGTCACTATTCATTTATGTGTCCATTCAATGGAGATTTGCATGCTCACAGCCAGCCACTGTGATAACAAAAGTATTACAGAACTCAAAAGGGAAAGAGATGATTTACAGTTGTAAAACTAGGGAAGTCTTCAAGAAGGTGGTAGTATACGATCTAGGTACTAAAGAATAGACTCTTCAGTCATGTGTGGTTCCATGAGTACCACCATTCCAGTTATAGACATTGGCAGGACAGGAGAGTGGAAGTAAGATAAAAGAGAGACGAGGAAGGATTACAAAGACAGGATGACTGGTAGCATTAATTGAAAAGCTCTTTATTTGTAATCACCAGTGTGAGCCTCTTTCATATTTAGCCAGCATATAACTTGAATACAGGTTGTTATTAGCTGCTGCTTTATTCATCCAATGAATCAAGACTTGGAGATGTTGAAAGCTGAGTTTCTGTGTGTGGCAGTAAGGAAGAAAGAGATGAATAGAGATAATGACATAGAATAACTCCCTCTCACTTCCTCCATTATTAATTCAATTCAGGCAATGATTATTAAGCACCTTCTCTGTGCTAGGTCCTATGTGAAATTATGTGGATGCAAATTTAAGAAAAGACAAGTTTCCTATCTCATAGGTCAATAGGAACACTGGGCTCTGTAAAGAATCATGATAAGTGTAATAAATAAAAGACCATAAATTTGGACACACTAAAATGGTCACCCAGAAGAGGTAAAAGATAAGTGTTGATGATGGCCAAGAAAGAAGACTTTACAAAAGTGAAATTTTTTGTCTCAAGATATGACTCACAAATAACTAGGACAACAAGAAACAGAAACCAAAATTCCATTGTCAACGAAACATACAGACAAGCATAACCCCAAAAACTACAGGAACACAAAACAGAAGGATAAATGGTAAACGGAAATGCAGAGGGGGTAAAAAGTCATACCAAGACACTGTCACAGGAAGATAACTGCAAGAAGTGAATTACCTTGTAGATTCCCCCAAAAGGATCAGGAACTGGAGCCATCTTGTATCTTGGAAGGCAATGGCAGGGATGCTAAAACTGAAAACAGAAGGCTTATTTGGAAGTCTTTCACTTGGGCTCCCAGGTCTCCACCTACTCCAGTTAGTGGACTGTTTCACTCTCTCTCACAACCCAGGGGAGATTGGAGGAATATTTGTAGATAAATCGAGCTAGAGAGGCTCCAGACTTTCAGTCTTCAGACAGAAAAGAAAATAGCATGAGGCTTGAAATAGAAAACTGAGAGTTTAGATGATCCTTCTGTGGAGAAATTGAGACTCCATATATAGACTCATAAATATCCATGTTTAGGAATTTTCCAATAAAAAACAGAGTTAGCCTTAATAACCTAAGAATCAAGACCATCAGTCAAAAAACCACACCCATGAATACAGATATGTGAATGAATAGCTAGGGTGACCAGACATTTGAGAAACCCTCAGTATAAGAGGATAAAGCTTCTAATTAAAGAATAACTATTAAAATGGCAATATAAAGAAAAAATAAGAAAACAAAACAGACCTCACCAACTTCTTCATGGAGATTATTAAAGCTCTTTCATCCATAAAAAAACAGGTTTTAAAAATAAGGGGTGCAAACAATAGGGAAATTAAAAATAATTTTTGAAAGCTTTAGTTATAATAGCTAAAATCAAAACAACAAAAATGACAGCAAAACAAAACTACATTCAGTACAAGAGTCGTAAGATAAAGTTGAGGGAATTATCAGAAAGGAGACTAGAAATAAAAATAAGTTGGTACAGTAGCAATAAGACAAAAAAGTTAAAGAATTAACCTACGAAGTAAAATATTCTAAGGAATTTTTAAAACATGCATAAGAAAAAAGAAAAAGTGGAGGGGAAAATAATATAAGACATATTATCACAAAAATATCCCAGATGTGAAGGACATACGTCTTAGGATTCAAGGGACTCCAATGTCCAGCACAATGAACGCAAAGATCCAAATCTTGGCACAGTAGGGATAGAGAGAGTATCCTAAGCAAATATGAGAGTAAATAAAAACTTTTTGTAAATTTGTAAATTTGTAATTTACTCCCTGTAATCCGACACCTACCGACATGCTACAAAAACCAGGGAATAAACAGAGGGCCACAGACAGGGAACCTGAGAAGCAGGAGAGCCAGCAAGGAGAGAGACTATGGGAAGCCCTTGAATAATGGCAGTTCAGCAGGCCTAGAGAAGAACAGATGTCTCTTGGAGCAATGCAGGCAGGGCTTCAAAGGAGCAGCTTTAGGAAACTCAAAGGAACGGATGGATTGTTTGACGGGATTGACCACGAGGACAATTGTATCAAGAGGGTTTTACAGACTTCTTGAAAAGCAAAGCAGACTCATCCATAGATGCTAAGACAACAAAGGAAATGAAGCTATGGAGAAGTTATTAACTCGAAAAAAATGAAAAGTTGTTAAAGGAAGAGAAGTTGATCAAACTATTTGGATCTGTGTAGACAGTATTTGGATAGTCATAACGATCAGAATATTGAATATGGACTTAAAGAAAAGTTGAAATAGAATTACGTTTGGAGACTTTGGGAAGGCAATAGGGATATAAGAATTATATGGTCATCTATTACAACTGGATGCCAACGGAGAATGCTAAATCTTAAAAATCAAGATATTGTCATGACACTGACATTATTTAAAGATAGAGAAGTAAATGCCAGTGGGAACAACTGGAAGACGAAAAATGGATGCTTGTAGGGGGTAGGCTGGTGAGGAAATTTGTATTTTTATTGTTGTTATTGTTCTAAGACTTCTAGCACTTCATAAATATATATACTTGTATTACTTTGATAAGAATATAAATAAATTTTTTAAATGAAAAGATCTCTGAGAGGTTTGGAATACTATTTGATGTTTACAAGGTAGACGAGGACAGAAGAACATGCTAGCCAGAGAGATAAGGAAGCAAAGACTGGAAATAGCAAGTTCTGTTCAGGGATCTGCCAGTAGTTCCACACAGCTGAGAACTAAGAGACAGAGAGGCAATGCAGTGTAATGGTTAAAGGTTCAGGCTTTGGACTCTATCTTCCTGGTTTTGTATTATGGATACACGACTTGTGTACACTTGGTCAAGTTATTTCTAAGTTTCTATATCAATTTCCATATCAGAAAATTGGGGACATTCATAAGTACTGTAGAAGGCTAACCCACATCCTATCACTATGCCTCTAAGTTCATCAAAGATGCCATTGGAGAATTCCAAGCTTCCCTCCTTTATGCTCCTGTGTTGCTCTCTGCTTCTTTGCCTGAGAGACCCAAGGAGCTTGCTGATCAACACATAAGGCAAATCGGAAATGCTGACAAGAAGTGCCAGGTTGTTTGATGTCCTCATGAAGTAAAGCAGTAGGTGAATAGGTCAATAAATAATGCATCTTCTCCATCCTTTCCTGAAACGATCCCAAAGTGTATACTCTATGGTTCCTCAGAGGGTCTGCAGAGGAACAGTGTGACCCACTCCATCTTGCACACTTTACTAGGTTTTCTCCCCTCTCTGTCTCCCTTTTCCCCTCCTCTCACTTGTGCTTGCTGTGATCACTTCCAAATAGACAAGTCCTTGTCTCAGAGTCTGCTGCTGAAGAAAGCCAATCTAACCAAATACCTATCCCATTTTTTCAGGAGGATTAAGTGATATAATCCATACATAGCACAGCTAAGTACTAAACACTGCTGGAGGCACGTAGTAATGTTTGCAAACTATTAATTGTTAATCCATTATTGTTATTATTGTTGTTGTTAAATGCCAGAATCTGAGGAAAGTCCTTTTGCACCTCATTGATCAGTTTAGACATTATCCTAAAGGTAAAAAGAAGCCTTTGATAGAACAGAAGTTATATCTACAAGACCTCATGACTAATTGAATACATGGAGGGTGGGGGTGGAAAGTGTCGGGCTTTGAGTGATTCCCAAGTATCTGACTTGTATGATTAATGGAATAGTAATGTCAATAAACAAGAAGAAGAATGGAGGAATTGTAACTTCATTTCAAATAAATTGCCTCCTAAAAAGAAGCAAACATTTCTAAAAATGAATTGAGAAAGATATTCTTGAGATAGTTAAATATTTATTTAATAGAGGTTTCAATGAAGAAAAGTGAGATGATTTGGTCAAAAATTGGGTGTTAGGGTGACCACTGACTCCAAAACCAAGAGAAGAGGGACGTTAGTCTAAACTTCTGCTTTCATAAATGCAGAAAATAAGACCTTCTAGGTTAAGTGACTTGCCCACAGTTTCACAATTCACTGATCCAAAGGTCCTTAGACCCCTAATAATGTACTTTTTCCATCATTTTTTTCAACTCTCATTCTCAATTATTATTCTCCTCTCTTCTTGATTTTATAATTGGTGGACAGGTGGTCAATATGGTAACATAATTGCTAAAAGGATGAATATTTATTTATTTCCGAAACAAATCCAATTCATGCTGTTTTCCTCAATTCAAATACTGGTCACTTGGTTTTTCATACAGTCATTGATCGCTAATTTATAATTTAATGGAAATGGTTTTGGCAACTCCAAGAGACATCTGAGAGTTAAGTTTCGCATTTGTGTTGTTATTGTTTTCTGCCAGACTGACGACCTTCGTGCTAATAAGATGGCTGCTTTCCAATTCCCCTATAGAAAATATCATTTCCCTCTCTCCTTTTTTTTTTTATTTACAAATGTAATCTCTGATCCATAAATTCATAAGGTGAGAATGGTAAGTGGCTAGCTTTTCACAGAATCATACATAACGGGTCAAATTCACTGACCCATCTCACATTTTTCCACCCACCGAAGAAAGGATTTTTGGAAAGAAGTCCATGTGGCAGAAGTGAAAGAGGACGCACTGGAAAAAGTGTTACAGGTTCTTTCAGATTCCTTTTTCCAAATAATTGTAATATGACTTTTTAAGCCGAACTATTAGTAAAGTGATTATTTCAGTCCTTTTAAAGTCAGTAGATGTAGATTATAATATGATTATCGTTTTATTTATTTGTTGATGGTCCGATTTTTGCCCCTAGAATATTTGAATTGTTTCTTAAAAGTTCTGAGAAATAGTTAAACTGGGTTGTCTTATTACCAGGTTCTGAGGAACTTTGAAAGACAGTGTCAGCAGAACAGAGTGCACTCAAAAATGTTAAGGTGCTAGCAAAAGAACAAAAGCCAACCACCAGCCCGAAAGAGAATTCTACGCAAAAGTGCATAAACACATGGACTTCAAGTCTTAGATAAGCATATCTTTCTCCCTATTTTCCTACCCTTTTATTCATTTGTACATTCCCCTTCACTCCATCTTGCTTCCCTCCAGAATATGTTTTTAGTTAACTTCAGGTGTTGTTAGTGCCATGGAGTCAATTCTGACTCCTAGAGACCCTGTGTACAGCAGAGGGGAACACTGCCCATTTTTTCATTTCATTTTGCACCATCTTCTCTGTGCTGTATCAGAAAATGCTCTGCTGCTATTCACAGAGTTTTCATGGTCGATTAATCTTTCTTGAAATGGGTGGCCAGGTCCTTCTGCCTCGTCTGTCTTAGTCTATGAGCCCTGCTGAAACCTGTCCCACAAGGGTGACCCTGCTGGTGTTTGAAATACTGGTGGCATAGCTTTCAGCATCACAGCAACCTGCAGCCACCACAGTATGACAACTGACAAATGGGTGGTGTGGTTCCCTGACCAGAAATGAACCTGGGCATGGCAGTGAGTGAGGATGCCAAATCTTAACTACTGGGCTACAGTCAACTTTATTGAGATATAGTTCACATATAACAAGCATACATATTTTAAGTTTAATGAGTTTGAAAAATGTATGTTACCAGGTAACTACCCACCATCGTCAGGATATAGAATATTTTTATCACTGACAAAAGTTCTTTCATGCTTTTTTGGAATCAGTCCTACCACATCACCTACCCACAATCAATGATCTGATTTTTACCACTACAGATTAGTTTTTTTTCTGAATCTAGAGCTTTGTATAAATGGAGTCATACAGTATGGTATCATTTTATGCTTGACATTTAGCTCAGCATAATATTTTTGAGATTCATCCATGTAATTACATGTATCACTAGCTTTGTTCCTTTTTTTTTGCTGAGTAGTATTCCATTATATGGATATATCACAATTTGTTTATCTATTCACCTACTACAGACATTTGAGTTGCTTCCAGTTTGGAGCTATTATGAATAAAGTAGCTATTAACATTTGTGAGCAATTATTTGGGTAGATATATGTTTTAATTTGCCTTGGGTAATACCTAAGAGTTGAATTGAAGGGTTGTATGTTATGTTTCACTTAATAAACATTTTCCAACTATTTCCAAAGTAGTTGTGCCATTTTGCTTTTCCACCAGCAATATATGAGAGGTCCCATTGCCACAAAAAAGACCATTGGAATTTTAATAGGGATTGCTTTGAAACTGTGGATCGCATTGGGTAGTTGACATTTACATATTAACAATATTAAATCTTCCAATACATGAACATGGGATGTTTTTTCATTTATTTAGGTCTTTCTTAATTTCTTTTAGCAATGTTTTGTAGTTATCAGTGTACAAGTCTTTTGCCTCTTTGGTTAAATTCATTCATAGGTATTTTCTTCTTTTGAATGGTATTATAAATGGAATAATTTTCTTAATGTTCTTTTCAGATCATTCATTGCTGGTATATAGAAACACAACTGATTTTTGTGTGCTGATCTTGTACCCTGCAACTTTGCTGAATTCACTTATTAGCTATAGTAGCTTTTTTTAGGATTCTTTGGAATTTCTGTATATAGAATCATGCCATCTGCAAATAGAGATGGTTTTATTTTTTTTCCTTCTCAATTTTCTTGTATTTTATTTTGTTTTCTTGCTAATTCCCTTGGTTAGAACTTCAAGTACAATACTGAATAGCAATGGCAAAGGAGGGCATCCATGTCTTGTTTCTGATCCTGGGGGGAAAGCTTTTTGTCTTTCACCATTCAGTATGATATTAGCTGTAGGTTTTTCTCAAATGCCCTTTATCATTTTGAGGAAGTTCCTTTCTATTCCTAGTTTTCTAATTGTGTTTGTCACGAAAGGATGCCGGATTTTGTCAAATCGTTTTTTGTGCATCAGTTAAAATAATCATTATTTGTACCTTCATCCTATTAATGTGATATATTCCACTGATTGATTTTGTTGTGTTGAACCATCCTTGCCTTCCTGGGATAAATCTCAGTTGGTCATGATGTGTAATCCTTTTAATGTGATGTTGGACCAGTGGTGATTTTGCCCGCTACATAGACATTTGCCAATGACAAGATATTATTGATTATCACAACTGGAGGAGGGTGGTGCTGGCATCTGGTGTGTGGAAGCTAAGACATTGCTAAACAGTCTACAGAGGACAGGACAGCTCCCCTTCCCCCCACAATAATGGATTAGCAATTCCAAAGTGTCAATATTGCCCAGGTTGAGAAATTTTGAATTATACCAAACCTGCTAACATTCCTCTAGTGTAGGTCACCATTCTTTCTCTAACCTGTCGTCTGGTCTCTCTTTCCTCAGCCTCCTCCAAACACCCTACTGTCTCCTACCTTCTTCTTTCCATGCTCTAGCCATACTGAACCTCACTGAGTTTTTTCTGTCAGCCTAGTTATCTTTTGCTTTTATCCTTTACACATGTAATTCTCCCCAATCAGAACATCCTTTCCCCTTCCTCACTCCCCAACATCATCACTAGGTTTTACTTATATCCATTCTTTAGTTCTCAGTTACTTCCTCTAGGAAGGTTTTCTGATTCTCTGTAGACTCAGAGAGGCACTTTTGTAGTCTTTCCCCCCATACCAACACTGTTTATGTCATAACATTTATCAGAATTTATTAAAATAACATGGTAATTTGTATAAGGTCTTAGAGGATCATGTACAATTCTATTGCTCACTATTGTATCTTCAAGACCTAGAACTTTGCCATTTATGCAGTAGTTTTTTTTTTTTTTAATTATGGAAAGAACACAAAAATAAATGAATGAATCAGCCAAAATTCCTTTTTCTTTATCTGTAAAATTCAGGAAATGTGGTAGTTAAGAAATGTAAGTTAATGTTTTCTGTGTGTGCACCTCTGATACGTCTGTGAAACAGAAATACTAATTAAAATATTTTTATTTTAGTTATCTATATCTTTGCTATTCTGCGTTACCCATAACTGACTGTTAATAATTTTTATTTATTTTATTTTTTTATTTTTTTGCTGAGGAAGATTATCCTGAACTAACATTCACTGCCAATCTTCCTCTTTTTGCATGTGAGGCACCATCACAGCATGGACACTGACAGACAAATGGTATAGGTCTGCTCCCGGAAACCAAACCAGGGCCACAGAAACGGAGTGAGCTGAACTTAACCACTAGGCCACCAGGGCTGGCCTACATTTGATTTTTTAAAATTATCAAATTGTTGATCCAGTATCTGTGCAAAGATACACAGACCCAGAGTTTTAGAGCACTAATTTTTAGGATTGGTTGTTGAATAAATTATCAGATACACAAGCAAGATTTGAAAGTGGAATTTGGGGCAAAAGAAAGCAGTTCATTTCAGTCTTTTAAATCAATAGGCTTAGGGCATGGTTTTCTAGGAATTTCTGGTTTTCCCAGGCAATGTCCAATTGCTAGAGAAAGAAACAAAATGTAATCTGCACACAATGAAATGCCAGAGGCAATGTGAGTATTGTGCAAGTTCAAACCAGGTCAGAATAAAAATGACTACTAACCAGCCATCCAGCTTGTAAAATGATATAAGAACTCATTCTTACTTATTGCCCTTTACAAATATTAAAAAATAAGTCATAGTGTCAGCAAGATGCCTCAAGTTTCAGTGTTGCTTTATGGACTAGAAATGTTTCAAGTAAGAGTTGGCTGTGATGTGAATTTCTATAAATCCAAGCCTACTTTTCCACTTAATCTAATCAAAGTACTGAGAATATATCCTAATGGTTATTTGACAAACCCCAATACACTGAGATGATATCATCTTAGGAGAAAAGATTTAAGACAAAAACCAACACCATGTTATCGTGGCGAGCTGGATGTGTTCTGCCTTTTGGGGATTGTAGTTTTCAGTTTGTTTGCTTTTATATTTCACAGCATTTTTCAAATTCTAATATCTCCTTTTACCATTAGCTACACTCCAAAACCTCTAGAATCATAGGAGTTCTCTAAGGCCTACCAATCTTCTAAATCAATATTATGTTCCTCAGAGTATTTTTGTCTTCCTCATATGTTTGTCTAAATATTTAAATTGATAATTGTTTGGAAAAGTTTCAGATTTCATTACCTTCTTTTGCTTGCAGGCTTCCTGAGCTTCCATTTTCTCATCTGCAATATGGAAAATTGTAGAGAAAGTTAAATCAGTACATGATATTAAAAAAAAAAAGCATATGCATATATACAAATATATGCTAATTATAGATGCTTGTTAAGATAAATCTGATTCTGGTGGTTAAGTTAAATCTGATCCTCAGACTTATTCCCCACTTTTGTCTTATCATGTAGTAAGACAAGAGTCCATTTAGCTGGAAGGATTTTCAGAGATTTGATCTTCCCTCATCAGTTTATCTAAAGTAGCAGCAATGACACTCCTATCTCATTACACCCCAGGTCACTGTCTTACTATTCCATTCATTTCCTTCTTCATACTTATCGTGATCTTTATTTACTGTGACTCTGCCTATTTTCCCACTGTCTCTGACATCACTACCTTTAGAATAAAAGCTTCAGGAGGGCGGGGACCATGTTTGCCTTGTTCAATTTTTTTTATCACTGACACAAAGAGCTCGTAGTAGGTCATCAGTCAATATTTGTTACATGAGATTTTTTTTGGTTGTAGATACCACACTTTATGGACTGAAAGAAATGCCTTGGGTCAAGCCAGAGGAGATGAGAAAGGTTTTTACAAAGAATGCATAATCGTTACATTTAGAACTTCTTCTCATGTCTCTTCCACATGCCTCCTTCTCCCAATACCAACTAGAAACTTCCCAAGTGACCAAAGCAAGGATAGATGGAAAGTCATCTGGAGAGTTAGCACCTTGCCCACTGGTCCTGAATCCTCTTATCTCCTGGTTGTCTGATAGGTCATCACCACATCACTGGCGCATTAACCATCCTAAATTTTGTATAATATACATATATATTATGCACACACACACACATATATGTATAAAATATATATACAAAATATATATATTACATATATAAACTAAACATCCTAAATTATACATATGTATAAACATACATACATATATATATATATATATATAAAATATAAATTATATAAAAGTATATACTTTTCAGGTCTGGCCCAGTGGTGTAGTGGTTAAGTCCGTGCACTCCACTTTGGTGGCCTGGGGTTCGCAGGATCAGATCTCATGTGCAGACCTATGCACCGCTCATCAAGCCATGCTGTGGTGGCATCTCATATACAAAACAGAGGAAGATGGGCACAGGTGTTAGCTCATGGCCATCTTCCTCACACACACACAAAAAAGTATATACTTTTTATATATTTTATATATACTTTACATATACTTTTGTAAAAGTATTTATTTATTTGCAAGTAAAATAGAAAAGTTGAAAATGCCTGTTTTCCTTTACTAAGGGATATGGAAACATGGTTGCTTAAAAGACATATCCTAGCACAGTCTGGTAATAGTTACACAACAACCACAAAAAAGGAAAATGAATTTCTGTGGATATTACAACTTTATATAAATATTCCTATTATATACCAATAATATTATAATATAATGGAAAGGAGGAAAATTCCATAAGATTGATACTTTGCATATTGTAAGCCAAATCCATTTTCAATTACATAAGTTCCTTGAGTTCTAAACTTTACAAATCAAATTAATCTATAGTGATATCTACTGTCAGAAATATATGTAAGCACATAGACCTCTCTAAATAACTATATTTTATTCCCCTATAATCATGAGATTCAACTGGGGCCATTGCTAAATAATACTAACCAATAATTTGACTCAGCTGACACAGCCAGAGGAAATCTGTGAAGTCAATAAACTAGTTTCATGTCTTGCGTACAAAAATAATAGGTTGATTGAGTTTTTCACTTTTTAATCTGTTCCTTTGATATCAAGTATTCTCAGCATTAAATATATTTTATTGATGGGATTCCTGCCCACTGGGAAAGGCAATCTAACACAGAACTATTTTTTCAGAATTTTTAAGGGCCTTCCATTAGGCTAAAGCAATGGTTGAAGTGAGATTCTCAGTATGTGAAACTTCAATATCTGATACAGCCATTCAATTTTGTGTGGGTGTATATATACATGAAATATAGATTGTTCAAGGAAAAAAAAAAAAAACTATGAAAGATAGAGAGCAAAGAGTATGTCTTTAAAATTGAGTGAGCACCCACTTCAGGGCCTAGAGGTTCAAAGTTGTGTAGCAGGGAATGGCAGTCCATAAGAAATATTCTCAATTAAGTATGTACCAACCAGATTTACATTATTGGCTTCCCTTTATCTACTTCTAGATCCCACCTGAGTTGTCCTAATCTATTTGTTGAATAGTAGAGACACAGCCCTATCTGAATCAATTACCTCATCCTTTTGAAGTTGCTCTTTCTCTTTCTTTCATCTCAGAATATAATTTTTCAGACCACAGCCTTCAATTTATGCACCATAAATGTGTTTTTGACATTTTGTTACATAATGCTTACTTTGTTGCATTAATCCCCACATGACGACACCCTGAAGTGACCAGGATGACATGTGAAGCCAAGATACAGAATGGGCCCCCCTCCCACCCTGTGCTGCTCCATTAATCTAGGGACAGCTGTAGTGTTCTTGTCATTAGGTCAACCTCTCTAATTCATCCTCTGGGTAATTTGGAGATCATCTAGTCCAACTGCCTCCCCATTCCACAATTTATCAGATAAAGAATTGACATTCAAACAAGCAAAGTACCTTCCTCGAGTTACACAGAAAATTACAGACAGTACCTACATCAAAACTCAGGTACATAGATGAATGATTGTCCTGGAGAAGCCTCAAGGGATGGAATCGTTGAGTTTGGGAGTGAGGAATTTAGCTGTGCTGGTTTCGGGGAGATAAAGTCACTACCTATTCACCTAATTTATTTTCCTTCTGAATGTCAGCAGCCTCCTACAGATACACGCATTACTACAGAACAACATGCTCGTGGTAGCTGTTTGTTTCTAAAGTTTTTGATCAAACAAATGGCAACATTAGAACTGATTTTCCCCTTTATTTATATTTTTGAATATATTCAAATTATGAATTGAAAGATATTGGACTTTTAATAATTCAAGCTTTCTGAGTACTATTATACTCCATAAAGCTATTTTGGATAGGCTGTTTTTCATTTCTTATCTCGTCTAATCTTAATTTCAATATCGGAACAACTAGGTATATGCCTTCTTTTATTTGTATGGTTTTCTTTTTACTATTCATGTAAACGGATATAAGTGAAAAATGAGTAAAATACATTCTGAGAAGGGTATTCAAATACAAATGTGGCTAATGCTATTCTTGGGAACCACTTAGGAAAAAATGGATTAGTTTAGAAAATAAAGTTATAGAATACTATCAATCTTAAGAGATTAGCAGTGTGCTATTATAGAACTGTAACTTTAGAGAACATCTACAGAGCAGTGTGAGTGCCAAAGACTTCAGCATATGCTTCTAAAATTATGTGCATATTTTAAGTGCCAGTTAGAGGGTCCAACTTTCCCTGTTTGCCTGGGATGGCCCTGATTATAGAACTCAAAGTATCGCATCCCAGGAAACCCTTCACTCCCAGGAAACTCAAGAAATTTGTTCCTGTTGATCTGAACAAAAGTTGCAAGTGAAATAGTAGCTGGAATTGCGTTGATTTCATGTGTGTACACACAAACTGGAAAAAGGTTTGGGCTGATTTTTGGCTCCGACTTTTCTTAGCTTTGTGACCTATCACAAATCACCTGACTTTTTGCATTGTCACTTTCCATCTTTTGTAAAATGTGAATAATACTTTGCTCACATATATTTATGAAGTTTAAGTAAAAATATGAATGTGAAATGCAATCTAATATTCAAAGTGCTGTATAAATATAAGATGCTTTTCTCAACTCCAGCAAGTTTGCAGCATTGATGTTGGTGCATACGACGCTTTCTACATGACAGCTGCTGGAGGCATATGTGCTGTAGCTTGAATGTCGTGTACATGAATTGGTTTTAGACATGACTTGCTATATATTTATCAATAGTTATTGATTTAAAGTCCCAGGTCATGCTTTTGAAAACTGTTTACATCAGGCAATGTTCATTTGTATAAAATAACTTTTGTTTTCTTTCTTTAACTTTTCATCATTACTTCTATCAAATAATAAATCCTTTTGAATATATACATACACACGTGTATAGGTAGATATATACATTTCCTTAATGTGGAGTTTAGAAATTGGTTTGAAAGGCCAAACCTTAATTTTTAGTGTGACTTATTTATTGAAAGTCCTGTCTTCTCTAGCGTCTCTTTGCTTAATGAAAAAGCCAATTGCAGAACAAGAAGATTGATTATTAGCAATAAAAATCTTGGTAATAAAAATCTTTGCTGAAGTCCAATCTTTATAAAAGGCACTGACTGCATTTCAAGGCTGATATCTAACCCTACATCTAATAGATGGTAGAGGTTTAATAATTGTAGCAGTTGTTGTTCATGCTCTCAATATATCTCTCACTCCCATACCCAACCCCAGGATTCACCACTACAACCCTGATGACTACGTAAAACTGTAAAAACCTAACTACCTCTGACTGTTTTCTGGCCTAGGAAACATGCTTTTCTCCATGCAAGACAAACTAGAATTGCCTGAGAGTCAATGCTCCCAGAAGCAACCCTTAATCAATGATGGATGGGGAATTGATAAATAAGTAGCCATCTTCCGTGCCCCTCAGTTGAGATAACTGAACATTGTTCTGTACCCAGTGCTCTGCAGAGAGACTGAGATCCAGTTGACCACACTGATAACTGTCCTGATAACAAACCTTTACTGGCTTCACTCTGTTGACTAACCCACTTCCCTTCCAGTGTTTCTTGGGATCATCTCCCAGCTAAATTTCTTGCACTCAAGTCCTTGACTCACAGTCTACTTTAGGGTGAACAAGAAGATAATGTTTTATAAATGAATTAGTCCACCCATATGAAAAGATATACACATATACAGGTAAGCCCCTGCCTCTCTGTGTCAACAGGCAAATCATTTCATTTTTCTTTAAGCTGGTTTATAACAGCTGTTACAAATGGAACTCAGCTAAGAGTTGAGGAGAGTGAGTCCTTTCTTAATTAAGATGGAACTTTTTATTTTACTTTGTCTGCAGAGATTCTTTGAATGTAAATTATAAAGTTGAACTCATAGAATATAAAGAAAGCAAAGGAACTGACGACTGTTTTTCTCAACTGGGAGGTTGACCCATTAACATAAGAGGTGGACCCTGGAGATGTTTGGTAAAGCTAACTTCTGCTAAGGCCTGATCTGATATCTCCTACGTGATAAAAGTTCTTTATACTTAGCAGGAGGTGATGTCTTGGTATTCTGCCTGCAAATGGTAGGTCTTCAGGGGAGGTGGGGCACTAGGATATGCATCCTAGAAATTCAGCACTTGAGCTCAGAAGTAGGTAGAGTGTGAATTATCAGCCACTAGTCACATAAAGTCTCATGATCGTGTCTCATGCCCAGTTCTGCCCTGGGATATGGGGTACACAAAGGGACATTCTTGTTGATGATGGCAGAAGCTGGGTGCAAGCTTCCAAAGGAACAATTAGTCCCTCAGAGTCAAATCAAAGTCTGCTTAGGGGGTTGTTCTTGAGTTAATGGGAGTGTGCGTGTTCAAGAAAGGGACATTAGCCCCAGAAGACAGGCAAGCAAATTAAACCTTTATTTTGAATGGAACTGGAATTGAATAAAGTGCTCACTAAACTCCAGTGAAGTTAACATGCGAGAAGGAATGGAGACGAACTTCTCTGTGTGGTTAGGGAGACCTCAGGGCACTGGCACTTGGGAACCTCCCGGGACAGAGCAGAGACAGAGGTGACCATTCATCATACTCGAGGGTTATGAGGATTTTCAGTAAATGCTGTATCCGTGTAGTTAAGTCTTCCCAGACCTCTGGGAATAAAAATGACCTCTGCTTTTTCTACCCTCTATTACAAGTAATTGCTATTCATCTAGTTATGGATATCTTGGAAGTAGTCACAGAGTACTTAGAGTGCCTGAGGGATGAAAAGTTCGAAGGAAAAGGTAGCCGTATATCATTGGCATTCATGAGAAAATTCACATTAGCTGTTTGACAGGCAGGTCCCCAGGAGGCAATACAGAAATCAGGAACAATACTGAACCAAAAATACTGCTCTGGTCAGGACATCAGGGAGTTTATGTCAGATAGTGTGAAGGAAAGAGATTTGGACAGAAAAGATGTATGTGCTTTTCTATATGCATTTAGTTTATTTATATGTGTACATCCCTGAAAAACTAGTACGTTCTGGGAATTGACAAGCAGGTTGGACCTGAAACTTCTGAAGTATGCAGCTGTGCTTATATTTCATTTACTCCAACACCTCTGAATAACATCTTGCAATGTGATCAATACGTTTTCAAACTCATATCTTTTAAAATCTATTTGCAACCAATAAGCCTAAAATGTGTCGTGCCCTGGTACTGCTTTACACTTGGGAGGCCAAGTTTAAGCCATTGGAGATTCAGGTGCAGAATCCAAAATCATTGCCCTTTTCTAGATACGCACCTCTTCTGGGGGCCTAAAGAATGGTTGTCCCACTGATGACGCACAAGACGCATAGGTTAAAAAAGATTTGAAGAGGAGTGGGTGGCATCGGCCTTGACTGGAGTCACTTTAGTGCAAAAATAATTACTCTCTCGTTTATTTTCTTATTCTGTCTGGATAATAGTCACTTGAAGGCAGTTAGTCCAGGTTAAGCCTACTTACTTCTCTTCATTCCTCTTATTTAAAAGTTCTAGTGAATCACCTTTCAGGGAGATTGTACTAAATTCTATTGAGATAACAAAGAGAACAGTGGCTTTCAAAATTATTATTGCTTCTGGATCGCTTTTTCCCTAACATCCCTGAGATAACATTTAAGTCACTCATAAGTAGTAACTAATTACCTATTCATACAGTGAATTAATGTAACTTAATCCCTCCTGTGTACAAGGACACACACACACACACACACACTCACCATCCTGAAAAATAGACCATGCAAAATATATCATGAAAAAGCAGACATACCTTAAATATTTTATTCATTCGTTCATTAAAGATAAATTGATTAGAAGTTGAAAGGAAAGTGAAAGCATTTCTAAATGAAGATATAATAAAAATCTTCATGGAATAAAAGTCATTAAATCTTGGCAGGATGCTAAAATTAGAGAATTCCAGGAAGATGGACCAATATAATCAAAGAGAGAGGCATCCTTGAAAATGACCTGATCTTTTAAATTTGATTGTTTTGTACTTAATAATACTGATGACAATAATAATAGCAGCTATTATTTATTGATCCCTGACTTCATATGAGATGCTGTTCTAATCAGTTTATATGAATTAACTTATCCTCACCTCAAACTTGGAAGTAGCTACTATTATTATTCCCATTTTACTGATAAGAAAACTAAGGCACCGAAGAGTTAAGTAACTAGTACTAAGTCTCTTACCTAGTGAGAGGGAGAGGCTGGACTGAAACAAGGCAGCTTGGCTACAGAGCGTGGACTCTTAGCTACTACTATCTCCTCTTAGGAGCTCACAGAGCCACTGAGTCAATGACTCTATTTTCCTTTCCATTTCCCTTCAGACGTGGGTGAACTGACAGAACCAACGCCATCTTGGACATAAGAGCTGGGGAAGTAGTGGGCATCTACCTATATGCAAATGAACTGCTGATTAGGTTGGGACTAGGCCCCAGAATTATGGCCTTTTGTTTATGTCATGCGGAGAAAGGGAACTCCTGTGGTGGAAATGTGGCTGTTCTCTGATGCTCCCCTTCCTTCCACAGATCCCTTAGTCTAATAGGCAGTCACGGAGACTGGAAGAAAGGCAGTTTATAGAGCAACACTCTGCTGTTAGTCTCCCTACAGCCCCTCCCTCCCTAGACATTTTCCCAGAACTACCTTGACATTCGACCTGCCTCTTGTGCTGGAAATCAATTGATATTTTTTTCCGAGTAATTCCAAGTATGTATAACCAGATAGCTAACAACAATCGTGTACTTCCTGTATATAATATGGAAAAGGCCTTAGTCTTGAAATCAAAAGATCTGGGTCCAAGGCCCAGCTTGGCCTTGGACATACAGTCTAAGTGCTGTTGGCCTAATACTTGACGTAGTGTTACATTACTTGGAGGCGTGCCACCTACTTGTCTCTGCTGAATTTCCTGCTATCCCATCTCAGCATAGAATTCTGAAACCAGAAATTGTGGCTGGATTTACTCAAATTACGTCACTGGTGACAGGCGGTGGTGGACTATCTCTGATTGCTTTGGATTCCTGGTCCAGTGTTCTTTTCACTGGTCAGTGTGCCCTTTGGGGAAACTGCAGAAGGCACTGCTCCTTCCCTCTAAGTGTGATTCACATCCTCCTGTTATTCCCTCCCCACTGTTTAGAGGGTGTAAACTATAAACAATGCTTTGAAAAGCTCTATCCTGTGTGGCTATAGGAGAGTTGGTTAATCTCTCTGAGCCTCACTTTTTTTTTCTTGGTAATTTAAAAAATCAAAATGAGACAGTTTATTTGAGAAAGCACCTTTCACACTATAGATCAATTTACAAAGGTGGAGGACTGTTTATACGAACAAGACTTCCAGGTATTGGAAGGCAGATAAGTCCTGTTGGGAAGAAGGCAGGAAGTAGACACAAAGTCAGGGAAATCTGAGATAATATCTCAATACCCCATCTGTGGGGAAGTGTCCCATCGGGTCAACAGGTGATTTTTTTGCCTTCAAATGCCATCTCCAAAGGAGATAGAATGTGAAAAGGGCTGGGAAATGGGATCAATCCCCCGTGCCCCACGCCACAGCATCTCTCCTCTCAGGGCTCTTGTATTTGGGGAGAATAACACATCCTCAGTGAAAAAGCATGATCCACATTTCTGCAAAAAGCCAAAGAATGGGGGCACTTAGGAGACTGAGGTGAAATGACATTCCCTGTTCCCAAATGAGTTATTTTTTTCTCTCTCTCTCCTTTTTATTTTTGTTTTAAAATTCTAGCCTCTCAATAGCAGAGGAATTTCCCAGAGTTTTGCAGCAACAGTGTTGACAGGCAACTGCTTTTTCCTCCCGAGGCAACTCCTATTTCCGTGAGGTCAGGCCTGCCGATGGCAGCACATATCAGGGGACAGGTTGATGGAAGAGAAGGCAAAAGGTCCAATTGTCCGGGGGCCGGGGGCCGGGGGCCGTGAACCTTAGCCAAAGGGAACAGAATGGAATCAGTGTACATCCTGCTGTGAGTGCTCAATGTCTTTCCCCTTTCCTTTCTTAAAGGATAGCCGTGGAGAGGCTCAGCAGAGAACTTACAACTACATAGTTTTATTGTATTCATGGTAATATGAATATAGAGGTATTCTTTTACTAATTCTTTTCCAGGTAGGTCAGAAAATTGACACATCTGTGCATTAAAAATAAAGAAGATACGCCATTATGTGTGGTCAGAAAAATCACTGATTGGCGTGAAAGTGATTAAAATCTAACCAATTTTCCTGATCAGTTACGTAGGAGAGAGAAACTTTAATAGTTTAATCTCTTGTGTATATCTTGGGCCTTTTCCAATTTGGAGAGCTCTTTCAAATCCTTTATTTAGTTGATCCCTACAAAAATTAGGAGCAATCAGTAGGACAGATATTACTGTTCCAATATTTACTGTGAGCAATCTAAGAACAGAGGTTAGAAAACTTACTCAGATTACATCCCTAGCTATTGGCAGAGTTGGGCCGCTGAGACCTTTGCATTTCTGGTCAAGGGCTCTTTTCTCCGGATCAAGTTTTCCCAAAGTGTGTTCTTGGAGCATTTACCCTAGGAAAAGCATTGCAGAAAACAGAATCCCAGGATCGTGGAAGTCTCAGAAACAGTATGTACTATACCCTTCTCTTCAGGTTTTATAATGTACATGAGAATAGTAGAGACACTGAGAAATCTTGCAGGAAGAGAACTTGTTCACTTATTTAACTCACATTTTGCTTTGTATTTGACTGCATGCTACTTTTGTTTTAAGCCCAAAAAGCACACAGTGGGAACCCTTGCCAGTGCCATATAGCTTTATAACAGTTCGGGTTATTCACAGTGAAGGAGGAATCTTCCATTTGCAACTCTAATAGGGAGAGATGTTTCTTTTTCAATGCTCAGAAATTTGAACTGAATCTCCCAGCTTTGGGTAGAATTGCAAAGTCGGCAAGATTGGCCCTTGTGGTGGAAAGCACAGGCTCAGGATTCCAACCAAGACTGGTCAGATGAGGGACTTTCCAGCCACTCATTAGCTGGGCACCCTTTGTTCAGTTACCTACCCCTCCCAGCCTCAGTACCCTCACCTATAAAGTGAGAGCAATCATCTCACGCACCTTACAGGACTGCCGTGAAGACTAAATGAGAGAATGTACATACAGTCCTCGGCATGGAGCCTGGTACTTGGTCAGTATTCAAAAGATTGTATTATTACTATTATTCTTGTTATCTTCTCTTTCAGCCAGCCTCCTGGTATCCCATTCTTTCTCTTCCTCCTCCTGTTTTTCTATCCTGGCAAACAGTCCAAAACGACTCTGCTTTCAGCTATCTCGCCTAGCCTGTATAGGGCAGAGATGGCAAATACGTAGCCTTCAGAGACCAGGCAGGTGATATGAAAGAGTGAGGTGGGCTGGATATTAGACAATCCGGGTCTCCCAGACTAAGGCAAATGGTGTTGAAGGGCAAGCACTCCTAATGCTTGTTGTTAATGCCTTTTTGTTGTGTTGTTACAGCGTGGAAATGTGGATTCAGTGATGCCAAATTTTCATATATTTAAAGAGAAGCCAGAATGTTCATTTTTATATGGGTTTCCCAATTTTTAAGCACGCTGCTAGGGGAATTTAGTTTTCGGACCACCATCTAATGATCTCTGGTACAGATGATTTCTGGCTTCCTGCTCTTATATAGAAATGAAAAACTACAAGTTTAGAAGGGCTTAAGAGGTCATGTAGTTTAACCTTCTACTTGATGTGGAAATGACCTCTACAATACCCCAGAAAAAGTGTCATCTAGCTACTCCTTATGTACTCCCAGTCATAAAGAACTTGGTATCTCGTGGAGAAACCATTTCACTTCTACTCTTTGCATGCACAATCTCACTGAATCCTTGCATAATCCTCGTACAGTAGATACTACTTTTTCCCTTGTAATTATAAAACTAATGCTCAGAGAGGCTATTTTACTTTCTCTCAAGTCACAAAGCCATTAAGTATCTGTAGTTTTGAGATAGAAACCCAGACTGTCTAGGTTTCAAAGCCAGTGCACATAACCACTGGCTAAACAATCCTACTTGTTAAAACGCTCTGGGCTGATATTAAGCTGAAAATTGCTGCCCTGAAACATCTACCCTTTGGTCTGCTCTCCTGAGACACAAATAATAAGTCTAATCCCTTTTCCACAAGACAGCCCTTCAAATATTTGAAGATGGCTCTCCTCTGCCTGCTAAATCCTCTCTTCCCCAGGCTAAACAGACTCATTTCTTTCCACTGACCCTCATAAGCTCCTAGCCACTTCATCATCCTCGCCCTGCTCCCCAGGAGAGGTTTTCAATTTCTCAAAATTCCTCTTAGACCGTGATATTCGGAAGAGAATACAATCCCCCTATGTGGTTACACAAGTGCAGGTTAAGAGGGAAATAGCACCTCCCTTGTTTTGGCAACTATACTTTTATTAATGCAACCTCAGTTACACCAGATTTTTGGCAACTATGTGAAAAGATAAGCAAATATTGCATGTTGGCCTAGAATTACCACATGTAGCTTTTTTTTTTTTTTTAACTTGAATTGATGTAAAGTCACTTTTCCCCACCCCACTCCTATTCTGAATAAAAAGATCAATTTTTTAAACCTAAGTGTAAGACCTAATATATATTCTTATTTTATACCATCTTATTAGATTTAGGCACTGTTTTGGCCTGTACTGATCTGTTTTGTTTTCCTTTAATCTGACAAATATAGCAAAGCAGGAAAAAAGAAAATTTTCCCACAGTCTGACTACTTTTTCTTAAGCACATAAACATTTTTTTTACTCTACTACTTTAATACTACTCCCAGGTAAGTCTATTTATACTTCCTCCAAAACAAAACAGAAAAATGTTTTGTACGCATACTTGTTTTAATAGGATCTTGCTATAAATATTCTGGTTTAGATTAGTTTTTTTTTTTTAATTTGGAATATACATGAGATATATCTTAGTAGCAAAATTCAGAACTATCTGGACTAAAAAGAATGGAGTAAATCCAGATATTTCTGAATTTTGCTATCTGATGTACTCACTATCCCTCCCAGCTTTCTGTCATTCTAGAGGTTAATCAAATATTCAATAGGCTTGGGCTGAGAACTTAGTACTAGAAACTTCTCTCCATGAGATTCTTTAGCCAGGAGTTAGCAAACTGTGGCCTTGGTTTAAACCCTATCCTTGCTAGTGGTTTTGTAAATAAAGTTTTATTAAAAAACAACCACTCCCATTTGTTAACATCTTGTCTATGGCTGCTTTTGTGCTACAACAGTCCAGCTTAGTAGTGGCAACAGAGGCCAAATGATCCGTAAAACTGAAAGTATTTACCATCTAGTCCTTTATAGAAAAACTTTCTCAACTTCCGCTGTAGCAGTTGGTTAGTAGTCCATCCATTCTATTATTCAACTCATTACTGAGAACTGAAACTGGCATAATTTCCTATCCCTGTGTTAAATGATATCGAAAGTAAAAATAATTTAGTTACTTGCTTCCAGAAATATTTGCTTCTAGAGGATAAAAGTTTCATTTCAAGACCAACATCAAGACCTATGTCATGAGTCTTATCTCACAGTGCCTATCAATCTAAAGCTATTATGCCATAAACTCTGCCCCATCCTACTCAGTTCCTCATTTTACAAGAACAACCTAAATCTCTCAGCTCAGGCCATAAAATCCTATAAACATCATCCATAACTTTCCCTTCTGAGACGGTACTAAGACTACATCAAGTTGCATTCCCCCTTTCTGTAGTAAGTCTAATAAACTTTGACATGCCTGAACAACAAGTATTTCTCGTCACCTTTTTAGGAGTGGAGAGTCAACATTACAAATCTCTAAACTACAGTATCACCCACCCTGCGTTCTCTTATTCTGATTAATATAAATACCGAGAGCGTCTCAATGAGATACAGCTACCTGTATTTTACAGTTGAGAATATAGGCTCATAGAGGCTAAAGCTATGCGGTGGTGACATGTCCAGTGTCACAGATCAAGAAGGGCATGTAGTAGGAAGGACCCTCTATCAGGGATCTGCCTTCAAGTCCCAGGTCTCACTGTAGGTCATGAACTGAATTGGGATAAATATTTACCTCCTATAGAACCTCAGTTTTCTCATCTATGAAAGCAAAGAGCTGACCTATATTATCCATATAATTTTCTTTCAATTCTGAAATTCATTGAAAGTATTATTTTTCAATAGTTAGAAAAAAACTTCCTCACAGTAGGCTCTTTCAGCAAGACTCTACTGCCTCAAGTAAAAGTCACGTGATATAGACTGCATTGATGACTGAGTTAAGTTCTACAGCTCGGTAAAGCTCTGATAAAGAAATTGTAGAAATGATTCTAACTATTTTCAAAGCAAACATGTTTGCATTTATTTCATGCTGCTAACAACTTAACATGTAATCATGCCTCCTCTAAGAAAAGAAGTAATGCTTCTTCTATGATTGCATTAAACATGCTGTGTGATATCTTTCTACTAATCTATCATCTATTATGACTGCCTATTTTGAGAGCTGGCATAACAATTATCATAAGTGATAGCATTATATTCTGAAAACAAAGGCTGTGATGGCACAATTTATCTTGCTACTTTGCCTGACTTAATGGCAATTGGGGTTTCCCAGTCTAAACCAGATTTTTTCAGATCATAAATATTTCATTTTTTAATTTATTATTGATTTAGTTTGATAGTAAATAACTCCATGAATGCTGAGATTGGAAATCTGTTGTAAAAATTATTAAGCATTTTCTTCTCTGTCTGGCCCTGGACTTTTATCACACTGAAATAAAACAGTGGGGCTACCTGAAGAAAATGGATTTGGGGGTTTTAATTTATCTGATGCAGTTAATTAACAGGTCAATTAACAACAAAAGGGCAATTAGTGCTGAGCACATTTGTTCTGATGATGAACATGCCATCTGAAAATGAATCTTGATCTCTGCTCTGAAATTCTCTAATGTCAAAGCAATGTTGCTGTAAGTAGAGGAAGAATAAAGCCCATTAGGAGTAATGCATTTCAACAATAGTTTCCTTTCATGCTAAAGCAACACAAGTAAGACACAGTTAGAGAGAGAAGTTGGCCAATATTGTAAGTAATGTTCCTCCATTGGCCGTTCTATTACCCTCTATTTAAAGCAATCACCAAAGCCATTTAGTACTAGTTTCTTTTTCCTACTACCAAAGTGAGAAAATCGTTTCAGATAGTACAAAAGGAGTGAGAAACAGGTATAATTTGTAATTGACCTGAGGATTTCTATAAACAGTATGTTTTAATGGACATAATTCTCCATCACCCAAATTAATGTCACATAGCTATGTCTAGAGATATTAAAGAGCATCAGATTGAGAGAGTTGAGCAGTAATAACTTTCCATGTTTTCCTTCTGTCATTCAGTGTGATATGTTAGGTCATCTTAGGCATTCTCTGTAGATTGTAACTGTGTTGGATGAGTACCAGCTAGAATCCTTCATGAGCCCCTTTCAAAGGCTTGTTACAGAGCTACACATGCACATCCACTCTGCATTTTTATTCAGCCAAACGTTCCTAGTTCCCAGTGCAAAGAACAGTTGGAAAATTCTTTTGTAAAAGATAAAGAATAGAGATACCATCTCTCTTTTGATAACTCCCACTGTCTCCTATGTCTGTTGGGAATACCACAGTTAAACATGGCAGCAACCTCCCAGAATTCCCCACTGCCTGAAGTCTAGCAAATACTTGACTTCCCTAATCATTCTTGATTTCCTGGCAATTGTTTCACATTCATAGACTGACAAATGGTTTTATGGCCAGGGAAGAAATTGAGTGATGGTTTTCCATTTCTTAAAAAATTGAAAAATTCTAAACCGAACAAAGAAGCTGTTAGTGGTGTCCGGGCTAAGAAAAATTAGCGTTGGGTACGACCTCACAGTCACAGGAATTGTTTCTGATTTCTTCTCTTATCTGCCTTCTGGGGTCAAATGCTGATTGACAACACATGGTACAAAAAGATCATTTTAAGGGAGGACACTCACAAGCTGAAGGTACTTCAAAATTTGTTGTTAGTGCCGTCGAGTGGATTCCAACTCCTAGCGACCCTGTGTACAATAGAGCGGAACTCTGCCTGTTCTTTTTGAGCCATTCTTTCACCGTCTGGTGCTACATCAGACAATGCTCCGCTGCTATTCATAGGGTTTTTATGGCCAATTTTTCCAGAAATCGGTGACCAGGTCTTTCTTCCTAGTCTGCCATAGTCTAGAAGCTCCACTGAAACCTGTCCACCACGGGTGACACTGCTGCTATTTGAAATATCGGAGGCACAGCTTTCAAGCATCACAGCAACATGCTGCTGCCACGGTATGAGGACCAACAGATGGGTGACATAGTTCCCTGACCAGGAAATGAACCTGGGCTGTAGTGGTGAGGGTGCCAAGCTTTAATCACTAGACCACCAAGGTCTACTTCAAAATAAAGGACCCATTTTTTCTGCTAAACATGTGGTATTCTGGCTGAGTATGTAGACATGGGGTTAGAGAAATACAGTTCCACATCCTTTACCTGAAATCTTTACAGCTAGATGTATTTTAGAGTTTAGAATGTATTAGACTAGGGATCAGCAAAAGAACTTCCAGAAGCTCTAACTCTGTAAAGGGCCAGATAGTAAATATTTTCAGTTTTGAGGGCCATATGGTCTCTGGTGTAACTATTCAACTCTGCCTTTGTAGCACAAAAGCAGCCATAGACAGTGTGTAAATAAACAGGCGTGCTGGGTTCCTGTGAAACTTTATTTACAAAAACAGACAGCGGACCAAATTTGGTTGGCAGCCTATAGTTTGCTGATTCCTATTTTAGCCTTTAGAAAGGCAATGTGGTACAAATTTATATGTGTTTAGACAACACCTCCAATGAGCAACAGCTCTGTCATCAACCGGCATTTCTGGTTCAGCAGCAAAACATATACATATTCATACTAAGTTGGATAAAATGGACTAAAAAACCTCACATTAATTCAGGACAAGTTTTACCACCAAATGAATTTTGTCACCCAACTTACAAGATTAAAAAAAAAAAAAATTTGGAATTGCAAGAAAGGGATTGTGGAGCTACACATATTCTTTTGTTAAAGTGTTTGAAATTGTTACTTTTGCATTGAGAAATTCTATGAGAGAAAAAGGACCCAGCTGTGGTCTAGAGGGAACAAAGTTTGTCCAGGAATAACAGAACAATAACCTTAGCAGTTGAGTCGTGGACTGACATCCACTTCTCCAAGTCAAAATGACGTTTAAGAGACTGCAAGGCCTATAAACCTCATCTAAAATAAAGTGCTAGTGATGCATTTCTTAAAACTTTTTAGAGCTTCTGAAAGTTCTTTTAAGTTAAGTTTATACCCTGGATCCTTTATTTTGCCTCAAGCAATCTTTAAGATTCTAGGAACCTAGAAATAATTCCTGTGGCTATTCTGCGTGTCGGTGACCAGCATAAATTTTACCTACTGAATATTTTGACCCCATTTTGCTGTGAGTAAATAACCAGACTCTTATCTGGATTGTTCTCATTGAGCCAAAGTATTCTCCTTCTTCAGGCAATTTAAACTTTTACAAATGAAACTTTTACAAATGGCAACTGATGCATAAATATTAGCTATTTAGGCTATCTTTACAGAGCATTGTCAAATAAAATATCTGCTGGGCTTTGCCCTCTTTACAGAATGTTGATAAGCAATCAGATGGTAAAGGGCAATATTTGCTATGAAATTATACACTGGGTTGAATCAAACAATCTTAGAACATTAGAGCTGGAAGGTGACTCAAGGTGACGTGTAGGTCAAATCCTTCCATTTTCATAGGAGGAAACTGACAATCAATGTAATTGTAAATGAATCAGCCAGCGCCACTTAGCTGGTTAAGAGGAAGAGGCAATAGTAGAAGCAACATCTCTAGATTCCCAGTTTAGTCTTTTTCTTCATAATACTAGATTGTTTTAAGCATGGCCAGGGGTTTCATAATTTCGTGATATCAGGCATGATTATACGTTCTTTGGATAGTAGAACACAACACAATAACATTCAGATATATGAACCTGGGATATATAAAGCAAAACTCTTGTTTCTCACAGATCCAAATGAGAGAAGGGTCACGCAAGGGAGTCTACCCAGGGACAGGATAACAGCAAGCTGGGACTGTATGAAGTAGTTTATGTATGGCAAGTGGGGTAGGGTTAGCTAGGTTTTGTGGGCTTCCAGGAGATTGGGTATTTTGAATAATTCCAGCAGCCCACGGAAAAAGGGGCCATTCCTGGGTGTTTGTTATCTAGAGGCCTCTGGAAATTGGGTTTGTGTGCATTATAATACGGGAGTGTTAGAGCCTGATAAGGGAAGTAGTTGGGGTGGGGACTTAGTAAAGTGTCTGCCAAGGGAAATTGAGAGTTTTTATCCATGTCTTCAAAATTGGGTCAAGACAATACTTGTGAAATATGATACTACATTGAGTCAACAGATTTATATCTCAGCAACTTAATTATCCTTATAATATTGACAAAGGTTCTGGCTTTGATTGTCATTGGTTTGGCTTAGGTCACATGCCCATCCTTTTACAAAACACTGTAGCCAGGGGAATAGACTCCTGGTTGACAAGGCCCTGGTCACATCCTTATCGTTAGAGCTAGGAGGTGGAGGCAATCCCACTCCAATTACATGGACTGAGGGTGTGTAGGGAGGTGGTTCCTCAAAAGAAAGTCACAGAGATTTTATCACAGGAAGGAGGTAGAATTGCTGCGTTGGAAAAAATAATGAATGTCCACCAAATAAGTTGACCATATAATTTATCTTGTAAACTAGGACTTTTTGGGAAAAGAGGTACTATTACTAATTGTACCAAGACATTTGGATAAACAGAAACTGTCCAGGGAAAATAGGGGTGTATGGTCATGCTACCATTACATGACTTTTTAAGGGGCATATAGACTTTAAGGGGGAATTCTATGCAAGTCAAATAGCATCCCTATGGAGATAATGTACGATGCATAAGCAAAATGATTAGAGAGTAGATCTGTGAGACTAGACTGGGAGTATTTACTGAGTAATCTGGTTGGAAAAGGACAGTTAGAAATTCATTGTATATGACCTTGTATACCGTTCCAAAGACTTCAGATGTTTATACAATGGAGAGTGATCAAAGGTTTTAGAAGACTGATATAATTGGACCAATTCATTATTTTAGGAAGATAATTTTGGTTGTAATATTCACATGAGTAGAAAGGACAAGAGATTTGAAGAAGGAAGACTATTTAGGGTTCCAATTTTCTTTATCTTAGATGCCGCTACTCTGGTCAAAACCATCATCCTTTTCTTGGACTACAAAAGTAACCTCTTAATTTATCTGTGTAATTCCACTTTTTACTCCATCCCTTCCATTCTCCACATCAGCCAGAATGATGTTTGTATTGTAAGATGTAAATTAAATTGATTCTGTCCTGCTTAAAATCCTCAATTATAATTTGAAAGTATAACATCTATATTCTTAACGGGGCCTATCAGCCTTGCATAGTTGAGCCTCCTTCTCATTCTCCAACCTTGTCTCATGCCACTGTCCTGAATATCAAACTGGATCTTTTCTAGGTCTTTGAAAATGCAAATTCTGAAAATGCCTCCAAACCTTGTCATACTCTCCCCCTTTTGCTTAGACTGCTAGTCTCATTCCTCGTTCCTTAATCCCTACAGTCCTACACTCCCCACCCCAGGTACATTCCCTCTTTGCCTGGCTAAGAGTTACTCATCTTTCAAGCCTCAACTCAAAAATGCTACTTGAACCCCACCCCATAGATCTCATAGATCTCACTTTTTTCTTCAAGGCATTATCATATTTACCACATATAACTATGTACCAGTGTGTGCGTGTGTGTGCGTGTGTGCGTGTGTGTGATTTTGCTGTTTTGTTAAATATCTGTGTCACTTATAAGATGGCAAGAACTCAAGGGTAGGAATGAAGGGTTTAAGATTCACCACTAACACCTAAGTACCTAATGTCTTGCAGAGAATGGATATAAATAAGTAAATATTTGTTAAAAAGTTATAAATGAACGAATGGATATAGAATATGATTTCATTTAAAGGTAAGGAGTTAATGGCTTAGAATCTGTGGTATCAAAGGGAATGGAAAGATGATGTGAGATATGAGAGAATTTGTGAAAGGGCATTGTCACCTCAGTATAGCATATTGACCTGAATATTGTTTATTTCCCCATTGATTTTTATTCATTGATTAAATTTGAAAGCTTTTAACTTAAAATTTATAAAAACTTAAACTTGAATACAGTCAATGTTTGTGGTTTAAGTTAAAGTAACTAGTAACAGAAAGAAATGAAAGATTTTTAAAACTTAAAAATATATCTGGAAATGATCAACATTTCATTATTTAGTAGCTTTACGCTTAAAATCCACATACTTCCAAAAGGTATTTGAAGTTGCCAGAAAATATATTTCCACTAAGTTAAAAGTTACCAAAGGATCCTATCATTTGATATATAATAATTTTATCAAATGTGTCCTAGGTGAGTTTATTCTGAGCTTATTGTATACTTTTTTGAGATTATGAATTTTATGAGCCTCTTATTAGATTTCTTTTTCAGAGTAAAGGCCAAATAAACACTTTATCTTGATTTCATTTATCATTGAAAAGCTTAAATGTCAAAATAAATTAGAGAAAATTATGATGTAACCCCATAGGAAAAGTATTTCTCACATTTGAAAGATAACACTTCCAGAAATTGATTTCCTGCAGAAATTTTGTAGCACAATATTAATTTTAGTTCTAGTAACATTAGGAAAGATAATGTTGCCTGATGAATATATTCTCAACAATATTGATAAAAACACTTAGAAAATCCATGAAATGTATAAAATCACTGTTAATATATATAAAATAGAGCAATATTTTATCATATTCCTGATGGTGTAAAATCAAAAATAAAAGCTACAGAATGGTGGGAGTTGGTTTAATATGTTTTTAACCCCCTTTAACATTTCAAAAACAATTGAACTTAAAATTACACTAATGAAAGTTTTAATCCACGTGGAATACATTCAGTCAAACTATATTCCAACCTACTAACTACTATAGCATATTATATAGCAAATGACATGTATATCTGAGTTGTGAACTCAAATTATGGAAATATGAACTGAAATTATGGAAACTTTGCAAAATATACATATACGTAAAAAGTAGAGCTTTAGGTTGCTTTATTTTGGATAATATATTTTAATATTAAATTGAATCAATATGCAACAATTCACATACATTTTAGAATATGCATGTTTGTATCTTTGTCGTTTCATGACAATTTTGTTTCTTTCAGAATCTGGAGATACTGACTGGAAGATAGACATCTTTTTCCTGCTGATTGTATGGGAGAAATTTTGACCTTAGAAGGTGGAGATGAGGTTGCTATGGAAACTGGTAATTCTGCTACCACTCATAAATACTTGTACAGGTAAACTGTTCTATTATTATGAGTTTTGATTGATAATCTATTGGCATTTTATTTTTTTTTACAGGTGAAACAATTTTCAAAAACATATTACTTATGTTATTTGAATCACTAAGTGATAAACAAAATTTTGAAGGTAATCTCTATGGCTAAACAGGTAGTTTAATCCTTAAAAAATGTATCAAGTACTATTTTTAAATAGAACTAAGATTATTTCAATTATAAATTGTCAAATATAAAATTTTTGTGGCAAAAGAATGTGACTAAATGATTTTTGTCATCAATAACCAATAAATAATAGTTATTTTTTTATGTCCTTTATAGTGAAGTCTTTAAAAACTTAAAATTGAAATATATATTTTCCCTCAAATTTAGAATTTGGTATGGAAAAAAAAGCTGTATTGATATGGAAGAAAAAGTGATATAGAATGTTACCTCAGAACTAGAATAACTTCAGAAATTTTTTCTTTCCATTTCAATGTACATTCTTTCATTCAACCTAAATATATTAATGTCTGTGTATCAATTAGCTTTTGCTGTATAACAAACCATCCCAAATCTGATCACATTAAAATAACAAATAACCAAGTATTTAGTTGACAAATCTGTAGGTTGGCAATTTGGAATGGGCTAAAGTGAGCTATGCTGGTTTTGCCTGGGTGCATTACATCTGCGGTCAGCTACTAGGTCTTCTGGGACCTGCGCAGCCTAGGACATTCTCAGCTGAGACAGCCAGGCTGCCTCCACCCTGATCCAAGTGTTCTCTCATCCCCTTTGAGTCTGGGCTCTTTCACATTGTGCCTGCTCACGATTCTAAGAGAAATCAAAAGCTTGCAAGATTTCTTGACGTCAAGGCTTAGTAACTGACACAGTGTCATTTCTGCTGATTCTTTTAACCATCCCAAGTTACAAAACCAGTCCAGATTCAAGGGGTATGCAAATATACTCCCTCTCTTGCGAGAAGAGCTGCGAAGTTACACTGTAAAGGGGCATGGACATAGTAAAAGGACTAATGTTGGCTGTTTTTGTAAATAATCAGCCATAGTATGTTAAGATCATAGAGTTCTAGTCTTAATTGTCAAGCTTACCTATGTGAGTGGTCACAGAGCATGGACATTGACTAGGTCATCTGATTGTAGGGCAGCCCTTCTGTCATATCATGCTGATTCCCCCCAACTGTGATGATGGGTACTAGTGAAGTTTTGTATATTCATAATAAAGTGGTAATATATTGGGAGAAACACAGGAACAAACATAATAAATTACAAACCAGAAACACAGTAATTGTCTCAGACATATATTTAATAGAAATTCCAAGAAATGCAAAGCTATACTAATGTTAAAAGCTGTGAGAATGCTAAAACACAGAGAAATCAACCATTAGAATCAGAAAAGCATATAAATACAAGTATTTTTACTACTACAGAATCTAGTGGCTAGAAGTGCTACAGTCATATTTATTCAATATTACATTATTTTGAGTTGTGTCACTTCTAACTCTCTGTAACTAAGAGACAGAGCTAAATAATAATGTCTCTTTTTTTTTGTAATAGATTTGAAAAAGAGCAGAGTCATCAAGGTGCCCCTAAATTTTACATATGTGAATAAGAATTCTATTCTTACCTTCAAGTTTCAGCTTCCTGTCAAAAGTTAACATTAATATTTTGCCCTTTAAATATGTATATTGTATCAGCATAGTATCTCTAAAAGACCTTTTGTGTTAAATTAAAATAAATTATTATTCTCAGAACACATATCAAATCTGAGAAATCCTCCAGTTGTTCTGTTAACTTTTATTTATCCAAATTGGATGTGATTCAACATGTCCTTTTGCTTTATTCTAAAGGGAAAAATAATCATATGTCCTTGGTGTACAATTTCCTTGTGAAAGAACAGATTGTATTTTTTTTAAGCCATAGCTATTTAAATAAGATAATCTGAGCTAAACATTGCCCCAGAGGTAAGGATGCTGACAATGATATACACAAGAGAGCATTGCTTTAAATCTGTTTGTTTTTTAGAGATTTCATGGTGTGTTTCCCTACTTGCAGATATTATGTTAGCTAATATCTGCAATGTTATGTTAGCTTACAAAATTAGATCTTCTAATGATAAAGTGCTATTTCTATGCATATGTATATCTTCTTTGTCTTCCCAAAACTTACTTTTTATTCATTCTGAAGGGCTAGCAAATCTTTCACAATGGTATGCTTTTTCCTTCCTATTTTTACTGTTATAATCTTTGCAAAATGTTGACATTTTAAATGTCCCCAGACTCTAAATTAAAACTTAAAATTTTGCCTCCAACCTCTTCTCCTGGCTTTTTTTTTTTCAATTAACTTTACAACTTTTTCTAACACTTTTACTATAGACATTGGCCTTTGAGCCTTTACTATGAATCATAATCCATCCAGGCATATATCATGATTCTGAAACATTTTTGAAATTATGAGTGTTTAAAAGTTCTATTGTTCTATTTCGGTATTTTAAAAATATTATAAGAAAACCAAGGCCGATTTAATTAAGAAATGTAATTGCTAATTATATACTTTTTAATTATTTCATTAATGTGTGTGGTAGGAGAAATAATTGCCCTCAAGGATATCTAGGTCTTAATATCTGGAACCTGTGAATTTTACATTAGATAGCAAAATGGATTTTACAGATGTGATTAAGTTAAAGATCTTGAGATGACTAGATTATCCTGCAATATCTGGGTGGGAAATTACAGTGCCTTTATAAGAGGAAAGTAGAAGGGGATTTGATACAGAGCAGAAGGCAATGTGAAGACAGAGCAAAGAGAGATTTGAAGATGCTGTACTGCTGACCTTAAATATAGCAGATGGGACCATGAACCAAGGAATGAGAGAAATGAGGCTCTAGAAGGTAGAAAAAGCCAGGAAACAGATTGATTCTCCCCTACACCTTTGGAGGGAGTGTGGCACTGCAGACACCTTGGTTTCTACCTTGTGGAACCCATTTTGGACTTCTGAGCTCCAGAACTGTGAGAAAAAATGTGTGTTGTTTTAAGCCACCAACTTGGGGTAATTTTGACAGAAGTCGTAGGAAACTAATGCAATATGTTTCTTTCTCACTAACCTTTAAGCTCTAGGAGGGCAGGGACTGTATCTTCCTGGCACTTGGTAGGGATTCAGTAAATATTTGTTGAGTGAAGGAATGAATAAATTAGATTCAATGTCGTTGGTCCTATTTGGATCATCATTAAGTAGAAAAAATTTAGTCATATAATTTCCTGAGGAATAATTGGTCCAGTCTATCCCTATACCGTTGTCTTTGTGTTATGATGTTATTGTTCTAGGACTTTAGAGTGGAATTCTAGTAACATTTAAAAGTTTCAAACTAGGCCCTATTTAAATATAAACTCCACGAGAGTAGGGATTTCCATTTGCTTTATTCTCTACTGTTTCTTCATCACCTAGCAGATGCTCTGTTAATACTTGTCAAACAAACTAAATAAAGCAATTCCATTCAATTCAACAGATATGTATTAGTACCTTAGATGTGTCAGCCACTGAGCTGGATGTTGACCTTCAATGACAAGAAAGCCGTGGTTGCTGCCTTCTTCAGCCTACAGCCTAAAATGGAAACCAGCAAATCAGTCAGTAACTGCAATGGACAAAGTACAAGTTGCTATTTGAGTAACATAGTAGGGAGTATATATCATGGAAATGTCCTAAGAGGACATCTGCTGTTTTTGTCAACCCTCACTCCGTTTCTGCTTCCTCTGAGAATATTTGATTTTTATTGGGGAGCCACTCTTTCCAGTCAGTCTTTGTGGTTTGAGTGAGACTGGAACAACCTTGTAGACCAGCCAATGGGAATATGCCATCCCCCCTGACCATACTTTCGTTCAGGATATGTTATATCTGAGCAAATCCCTGGGCTTTTCCTAAAATAAAATGACAGAAAGGCATTCCCTTTGTGCTCTTCGTAAGTTTGTGTAAGGATGTACTGGGGCCACTGTGAGAGGAGAGTCTGCCTCAAAATAAAATTAACACAGAGAGAGGAAAATCCAAGAGAAGAAAGGCACAGATTCTTAACTCTAACTTTGGAACTTCATGTAATATTAGCCAATAAGGCGTCCTTTTCCTATTTTAGGCTAATTTCAGTTAAGATTCTGTCTTTTGTGATGGAAAGAATCTTGTCTAATACAGGTTAGAAAATTCGTTTTTGATGTAAATTACTGAAGATGCTGAAGTTAAGTTAGAAATAGAACTCCACTTGGGATAAATGCCTACTCACTGCTGGGAATGAGAAACAGAGCAAATAAAGGAATGAAAAAAAGACACCATTTTTCCTGGAAGGAAAGAAAGCATTGAGGGGTTTAATACAGCCTCAGAAGGTTAATTTTTAGCCCCAAAAGTACTGAACCATCTACATGTCTTAGGGTAGGAGAAAACATATACGTTAATGGGATAATTTGGAGATCACATTGGTAAATGGAGGAAAACTTGCAACTCTGTCTAATTTTTTTTCTTTTAGACAATGCACAAGAAGTTTTCATAAAGAAATATTTTATTCTTAAATAAATATTAAAGAAAGTGGCTGGAACAAATCTATAGTGGATGTAAAGCAGAAACGGAAAAACCATGTAGGATCAGATTTCATTGATGCTAGAATGTTACACGTGTGAGAAACCCAAGGTTTACTGATGTGGTTAACTTAAATTTTTCAGTAGTGAAAAAAGGTTTGGAATGTACCAGGTGTTATTTCTTTAAATCTTTCACCTTACTATAATTTTATGTAAATTTGAGAAGTTTTAGGCAGATTTCAAAATTCAAGTTCAGATCTGTAAAAACTTGACAATTTTTTAAAATATTAAACACTTGATTAATGGGGTAAAAGTGATAATCAGCTAAATCACATGCTATATAGGATATGAGTTATCCAGGCTTAGAGAAAGCACAATTTTGAACCCAGGGCCTAACAGAAGCTCTTCATTCCTTAAGAACAGTGTCAGTGAAAGTCAAGGGCTTGTATTATAGACTCAAACATAATAAGATTTAGCAAACATCACCAGTTATAAGAAATTTTATTTCTGTGACATTCAGTATTCATATCATCTTAAGAATTTCTGCCTAATATATTCTCTTTTAACTTTGTAATTTTAACAAAATATTATCATTTAAATAGTAGGTTTTTTAAACAACCCACTTGGTTCATAAATGCAAGTGGCTTATCTGTGTGCCATTTGTTATTTGTTTTGCTGTAGGCTAAGCACTTCTGTACAGATCTTATAAAATTATGGACTGAATGCCTATTTGATCAGTCCTGAAGAAGCACTAGTTATTCAGTATGAGACTTGTTTTTTGCAGAGAGAAACTGAATAATTCAAGAAAGTGAACATGGAGCTAGACACATTTATTGGCAGAGTAGAATTAAAGGCCTCCTTTAGGCCTTCTAACTATTGTATTATGTCATCAGGGCCTAATGAGCTGGTTTCTCCTACTGTATTAATTACTCTTGAGGAATAAACTGAGACCAGAAATTAAAAACCTTACCTGCCACCATTTGCATGTAATGTCTACTGACAAATGAGCTTATATTATTTTCAAAACTTCTCCCAAAGTAATTGATTCTTAAAACTTGAATGAAGTTGTTTTTAGGGCTTATAACAATAAAGAAAAAAATCTGTTTGTAAGCATTTTTTACACAACTTGCCATTTTACAAATGGAGTAGCCTGAAAGTGAATCTGGGAGAAAATCTACCTCCTTCTAAATACGCACAATCATAGGACTATGATAAGAGGACATTGAAAGTATTTATGACTGCTTGAATTTTACTCTGTTTCAAACATAACCTTCTATTGAATTGAGAACCAGAGCAAATGAACTACCTGAGAAAGCTACAATAATGGAAGTATGCACCGTGACCAAGATTTCTTCAAAGCAGAAGATGTATCACACAGCAAATCCATGAAAATTGGCAGGTATAAGAAACTTGCTTTGCTCAAGGATCCCAGAAGCACATAATAGATATTCCTTTAGGTCAGAGTGTGATGAATATTGAGTACATCACAACCCACACTCTGCCTATGGTCTTATTCAGATTTATTGTTAGCATAACAGCGCCTTTAGGAATGGAACACCAGGCTATATTTTTAAGTCAAATGACATCTTTGCAATTTCTAATAGAGATAGCCTGATTTAGAAACGCTGAAAACACCATTTTTTTGCAATGTCAACTGATAAAAGGTGGTTATACGATTATCAAACCTTCCTCCAAAGTAATGGATTCTTAAATCCTAAATGAAATTGTTTCTTAGGACTGATAACAATGTAGAAATTTTTTTTTCTGTTTTGTCAACATTGGAAGGAAATGATTGATATGCAGACGAGGCATTCTGTAGAGGATGTAGGCCCTTAGTAGAAGGGAATGTAGAAAATAGTGTTTTCAACTTGAAGTCTTTGAAGGAGAGGGTCAAGTTTTCTATGGAGGTGATAACATCAGATAATGTTTTTGTTTTAAGGCTACCCTAAATAGCTACGCCACAAATTGAAAATATATGAAGGGATTGATAGAATTTTTCTTCTCCTACTTGGAACTTTCCTGAGATTTAAAATCAAACTTCTTATCATGGCTAACAAAACACTAGACAATCTGACTTTTGTCAGCTTCTTCCATCTCAGCTTGTACTAAACTCCCTTTTATTGTCGTGCATCACTTAATGACTGGCATTCATTCTGAGAAATGCGTCGTTAGGTGATTTCGTCATTGTGCGAACATCATAGAGTGTACTTAGACAAACCTAGATGATATAGCCTACTACGCCTCTAGACTCTATGGTACTAATCTTATGGGAACACCGTCATATATGTGGTCTGTCATTGACCAAAATGTCATTATGGGCACATGATTGTACTTGTTACACTAGAGCCATAATTCTTTCTTACACTCCCAGAAATATCAAGATTGTTCTCTGCTCAGGGCCTCTGCACTTGCTGTTCAGCTGCTCAGAACACTCTTCTCCAAATCTTTCTATGGCTGGCTCTTTCCTTTACACCCATCTCAGAATAGTCACCTCTGTGGAATGATCTTCTCTTAGAACCCCATCAAGGTAGCCAGCACCTGGCCTCACCACTGGCCCTAGTCACTCTCATCAACCTTTTTTCACTCTCTTCAGTGCTCTTGTCACTATCTGGATTGAACTTATTTAATCATTTGTTTATTACTTGTCCACTTTCTGTCTACATCTAGCAGAATAGAAGCTCTATGTAGGTAAAAATATTTCCAGTCATAATGTGGCTGCATTTCTCATGCATACTTCAATACCTGACACATAGTAAGCACTAAATATTTTTAAATAAATGAATAAATGATTGACCTGTCAAAGTAAGCCCCCAAGACTACTTAGAGGTAACCCAATACTCCCAAACACTTTTAGAATTTTATTGGATATTATTGGAATCCACTTTTAGGCATAGGTGTTTTAATCACAACATATCATTTAGTCTCAGATAGGCACTTTTTTACTTTAAAAAAAAATCATGATATATGCTGAACACGCAAATATACTCCTAATGTTCAAAGCTAACTAATACAGTTTGCTTAGACACGCTTGACTAAGCAGGAATAATTATAGTGTTCTTTATTTAGGGAGTAGCATATTCAACCCACAGCCAATGTTATTTTAATATTATTGGGTAGCAGATACCCATTGATATTGTGTCACAAATAATCTAAACAGTCTGGGCTCTATTTTATTTCAAGATGTATTTGTTCATTCCTTTCCAGTTCCAGGGTTATCAACCAAGTCAATCCCCCATTACCTCTCCCCAAGACTCTTGTAGTAGTCTCCTAAGTTTTCTCCCTATCAAGACATCCTCTATATCCTTTCCAAGACACAGCTTATTGACACAGACTCCTGTGCAGACAAATCTTCCTAAAGCACAGCTGATTTTGTCATTACTCTGTGTCAAGTCCTTCACAGATCCCATTTCCTATGAAGTTCAAATGTCTAATCAAGCATTCAAATTCAATTTCCTTCCACAAATATTGAAAGTTCTGTAATTAATTCAATTCAACCTGTGTCATGTGCCTTGTCTTCCCTTACATTTCTTCACGTGTCCTTCACTTAAGTCAGCCTATACTACTAGTAAGATCTCTGCACAATTTTCATTCCCAAGTCTCTCCTCATTCGAATGTCTCCACTTGTGTTGTCCTTCTACAAATCCGTTTCCTCTGAAGTCAAACTGACTATTGAGGTCAAATCCAACCTTTCTCAGCCAAGTTCAGCTGTGACCTCCACTCTGAGTAATCCTCCAAGCAAAACGTAATTCCCCTTTCTCCTTAACTCTCATTCTATGAAGAGGAATTTTGTCATTTCCACACACTTTGCTTAAAAAGAGGTCATTTTTCTCAAATATAAACCCATTCTGAGAAATATATAGTATTTACTCTTGTTGAAAATAAGTTTATAATCATAGAATGCTCATAGAATGTTCTAAAGGGAAAATGAAGACTAACCTTTAATATTGGACTTGTTATACCTTATACTTAGTGCTTTATATTTTACAAAGTTTTACACGCAATATTTCATCCGTGCTTGAGAGTGAGCAGAAGGAGGATGATTCTTCTACTTCTATAGCTGGAGAAGCTAAAATTCAGAGGTACAAAACCTATAAAGGACCATAGGACTAGAAAATGGCAGAGTTTTTGATGAGAATCCAATGCGCAGATGAAAACTTTGCTCAGTATTTATTCAAGACATTGCTTCTTGACACAGACTCAAATCCATGTAACAGTTGGTTTTCTAAAGTTGGCGTTGATTGTGTTCAGAGGCCAGCTTCTGCTCAGAGTGTAATATGATTTAAAGAGGTAGTCTCCAAAATTTTATGACAAGCAAATAAAAAAGTAGTAGTTATATGCATATAAACCCAGCATGTGTGTATAAAACCAAAAAAATATAAATTAACAAATGTATTAGACAAAATAGACAGGTACAGGATTTCCAACATTTTCTTTCCTCACCATCAATAGTTCATCTTGTGTACTCTCTAGGTGCAAACTGCCTTACTTTGGAGACTACGTGTTTTAAAGATAAGAAACGACATGTCCTATATGGGGAAGTTGACAGGGAAACAGGAAACCATCTGCATTTACAGCAATTCTGAACTCACCAGAATAACAGGGGAATTTGGGGTAGAAACGCACATTTGCAAAATCACATTTTCAAAATCATGATTAAAGCAAAAGCAGGTAAAATTGGGAAAAAATAGATTTCATGTATCTCATTTTATTAAATTATTATGCAAACCTTAAGAACAAGTTTGCAAGTCTTCAGACATCATTTAAAATTGTAGACATATGTTATCAATTGCTGATAGCTGTGTAACTAACCATCCCCCCCAAATTAGTGTTTTAAAACAACAATTTATTATTTTTTATGACTCTGCAGGTTGTCTGGGTATTTTCTCTGCTGTTTTCACTTTGTCTCTCTCATGTGGCTTCACTGAGTTGAAATGAGAGAAAACTAGAATGCTGGAGAGGGAGAGAGAGGCTCAGTTACCCAGGGCCTTCTAAGTCATGATAAGGAGCTGGATTTTGTTCAAAATATCTCCTAATTGTATGGGTTTTTTGCAGCCATATTGTCATTTATTTCAGTTCTTACTTTTTTTAAAGAAATACTTTGGTATATTTTAAACTAGTGTGAATTGACAGACCAATTAATCTATATGGAAACAATACGGTTCTCAACTTAACCTCACAATGGAATCATGTGAAGACCTTTTAAAATACCGTGCCAGAGTCCTACCTGCAGCAATTCAGATTTAACTACGTTCAGTTTGGTCACTGGGATTAAGTATAAGAGTCAGTTTCATAAATCTTCACAGATCAAACCCACCCAATGTAACCAGCATTCAAATCAGGATGCAGACCACAGCCGCTATCCTAGAAGCCCCTCCAATCACAGCTGAGATACACAAGGATAACCACTATCTGACTTCTAGTCACATAGATTAATTTTACATTTTATATGGATATTATATGTAATACAAAACTTATCTGTCATATGTCTATAATCATATATATTATATATAATGATAATACATATATTAGTATATAATACATATAATACTTATATATAAAATCATACTCTTTCTTATCTGACTTCTTTAATTCAACATTAGAATTGTGAGGTTCATCCAGGTTGTTGTGTATAATCTTAGTTTGTTTATTCTCATTAGTGTATAGGATTCCATTGTATGAATCTTTCACATTTTATCTTCTCATTCTACTCTTGATGGGCACTGGGATTTATATTTTTAATTTTTTAATTTATTTTTTTCTGGCTTTATTGACATATAATTGAGAAACAAATTGTATATATCTAAAGTGTGCAACATGATGATTTGATATACTTATACATTGTGAAATACTACCGTAATCAAGTAATTAAGACATCGGTCACCTCACATAGCCAAAGAGTACAAACTTCTATTGATGAGATGAACAAATTCTGGGGATCAAACGTACAGCATGATGATTATAATTAATAATACTGTATTGTATTCTCAAAATCGGCTGAGAAAGTAGATCTTAAGTGCTCTCACCATACATAAGAAAATGGGGTATTTTAAAAGCTCTGAAGGTGGTTCTAGTGTGCAGTCTTTGAAGTTGAGCGCACTGATGTGATAAGTGCACACAGGAAACCTAAGTTAAATTGAGATTCTGTTAGGCCTGCATGGGATTTGTGCTGCTGCCCTAAATCTTCCATACTTCCCATTTTTATCCATCTCCATTTGAAAATCACTGAAATATTTAGCCTGGGGTGTGCTGACAGTTCAGCACTGACTTGTAGCAGCTCTTGAGAGTTGAGTGTTATTTTCAGGAATTTTGTAAGCAAGTTGTTAAACACAGCTACTATTCAAAATTAAATTATATAAACTTAAAACTAGAATAATTATATTAAAAATGTAATGAATATTCAAAATTCATTACTTCCTAATTATTTTAGCACAATTTATTTAGTACATACCTGTATGGTGGAAATACTGTATCATGGAGAACTATAGTATATCTCTTCCCGAATCCTTATTCAGCGATATTATGTTGTTAGCTTGAAATCAGCCGTGGGAGTATTTATACCACAGAAATTGGCAAATGCTACAAATTAGGTCTTGATTTAGTGCTGATGCTGAAAGTTTTCAGAAATGAAATAATTTGTATGAGGGTGAGAAATAGTTTAATATTATATCACATATCAGATTTAATGACAATAAATTTACCTGGAATAGAGTTAGTGGATTGGAATGCAACTCCAACTGCCAAGTCATTGTTGAACTGCAACCAAAGACTGGCTAGGGATAGAAGCATTCGGTAAAACTTAACAAAAGCCTTCTGTGAGAATAAATTGACTTTATGGAATTTATAATAAAGAGCATTGTATATTTCATTTTTTTTAAGTTGTCTGCTACACATTCATTGTATGAGTAAAATTAATAATAAACATATATATGTATCTATACATAAATACACAAAACATATATATGTATCTATACATAAATACACACATAAATACACATACATGTATAGATTTACAAACACATGTGTATGTATACACAAACATTTTTTTCAGAGAAGTAGTTGTTAAATATCTGCTAGTATGATGCTCTGTTTAGCCATTTTTTAATTTTTTAGCCATTTTTGGTTTTAGTGGAAGTATGCCATGTTTACAGATTTATCAGGGACCCAGATCATTATGACCACAGGAATATGTATATCAATATATTAAATATCAACTCTTTCTCTTGAGTTGATATTGTAATTATTTTTGTCTCTTTTAGCATTAGATTTTGATATTTTGTTTACCGTACAGAATTAGTGCTAATTTCAGGAACAGATTTTGACTCTGTTAAAAAAAATTTCAGTCTGAAAATGTACCTAATAGGTTACTAAAAGAACAGATGAAGGTGGGAGCCGGCTCCGTGGCTTAGCGGTTAAGTGCGTGCGCTCCACTGCTGGCAGCCCGGGTTCGGATCCCAGGCGCTCACCGACGCACCGCTTCTTCAGCCATGCTAAGGCCGCGTCCCACATACAGCAACTAGAAGGATGTGCAACTATGACACGGAACTGTCTACTGGGGCTTTGGGGAGAAAAAAAGGAGGAGGGTTGGCAATAGGTGTTAGCTCAGAGCCGGTCTTCCTCAGCAAAAAGAGGAGGATTAGCATGGATGTAAGCTCAGGGCTGATCTTCCTCACAAAAAAAAAAAAAAAAAGAACAGATGAAGAGAGTTTCTTTCTCCCTCCTTATAATTAAAAAATCAAACTTGCATTTCCTAAAGCTTGCAGCCAACAACAGGTGTTGTCTGCTCACTTTGCCAGAAGCTCACAATGGAGAAATTTAGTACATACAGAAATAAAATCAACATTTGAATAAAGAACAAAACTCCCCAAATGCTCTGACCAGCTCTATAATCAGTTCTCAACACTGAGCCAGGAAACAATGACAATTTCTTAAGTCAAAAAAGGGCAGGGATTTGTTTGTTTTGGTTTGTGTGTTTTACTGGTATTTGTATGCATGGGAATAATATAAAGCACTTACATCAAAGAACACAGAATTGCTACATTTGTGATTAAGGCTTTACACAGCTGGAAAGGGAGGGAGGTGCAAACCCTCCATCCTCGTCATAGAAGTCTTTTTCAGAATCACCAATAATTGAGGGAAGAGTGCTTTCTGGGAGCAAATTATTGAGATCAACTGCATGGCCACAGCATCTCTTAATAATTGCCATTGTCCTTTCCACTTTGTATTCTTTATGGAGCATTGCTAAACTGAATCCAAGGCCATGGTTATAATTTGATATATCTGAGTTCATGGCCATGCATTCATTTTGCTTACCCAGACTCTCAGTCTCTCTTAAATAGAAGTTGACAATTTGCCAAATGATTTGTTGTTGTGTGATGAAATATTTGTGGAAAGTGGATCATGCTTTGTGTTTGAGAACACATTTCCAGAGTCCAAAGCACGTGAGGATTGATGACGCAGATGGGCTGTTTAGAGAATTGGTTCCAGAAAAATCATCTACTATTCAACTGCTAGATTTTTCTGTTTACCACCTAGCTGGACATTCTGCCCCTTTGTATCTGCCCGTTGCTTATAGTTTTAAAACATCAAAATCACTCCAAATGAGAACATAGGAATAGAAGAGAAAAAAGGTGCTGAAGAAAAGTCAGACCATGGAAAATATTCTATGCCCAGGGACTGGCCTCTCAGTCTATTTCCAGTTTGGCCCGTGATGACATTGGAGTTTGTAATCCCTGCATCAGAAGATGACTAGAACTCTTTTCAGTCCTGATACTCCATGATTTTAAGATGAAAGACATTACACAATTTCACTATTTCTTAATAGTTCTGATGAAAAACTACATGAGGACAACATCACTTCTCTCAGCTAAAAGGCACTTTGGGACCCATCTATGAATTTTATTTATCCATCTTATGCCATTCCCTTGGGTAATTATGAGTGAATTGCTCTGTGCTGTTCTTACATCAAATATTTTCTGATTGTTATTTTGAAATTATTTTCAAGAGCATCACTGATAGAATTTAGTCACACATGGGTAATGCTTTTTAAACTGTAGTGCTGTCATCGAGCTGTCGCATACTGCAATTCCATGGCTAAGGCTGTGCTATACCCTCATGTCCCAGCCTCAAAGCTCATTGATTAGCCTGCCTGCCTGTCAATGTGGTCAATTGGTTAATTCAGTGAGACGCTCAGACACTCCAAACAAACTATTAATGTGGGGAGACAGCCAGAAATACACGTTTAACAGCTGATATGTTAAGAAGGTAAACGCTTAGCCAATCTATAATCGTTTGATTCTTCTTGATTTACACTACTGCTTATTTTCAGTAGAAAACTCAGTGATGATCAGGAGAAATCTGAATCTAGAAATAAGAAGGACCAACAAACTTGGCTTAGCTAAGACTACATTTTCCTTCCCTATACGATTCTGGATTAGAATTGACTAAAAAGGAAATCTAGGTCAGATTCAGAAGGTGGAAATGACAAGGTTCTCTGAAAGCTACATGTGTGGTGAGAGAGATGCAGATAAGCTGAGTGCTTGTGCATCTCCTTCATATCCTGCTTTTGTCCCAACTGCTGACACTGCTGACCAACAGTGGCCCCAAGCCCACACCCAGTTTCCGAGGTGAGGGTCCACGTGGAGTTTTCCTTCCCATGTCCACTCTGGCAGCTGGAATTGCTAGCTTCCCAGATCTGACTTGTCCACTTGCTCCAGTGCCGAAGAGGGCCTGTTGGTGACATTACTGTGATCCTTCAACTCCCACTTTTGGCCGTTTAGTTCCCAGTTTCTCTTACAGTTGTACAAGGTTTTCTTCCTGAAATAAATCCCCTGTACTGTACTATCCATAGTGAGTTTGCTTTCCTGACTGAACCCCTAATACAGTTCAAATTTGTCATACTTGATGGGGGGACAATATCCAAATCAGTCTAGTGTGGTTTCACCTGTGCTGTCTGGTGAATGTTGAGGTTCTCAGGGAACTTAGATTTTCTGTGTACAATGTGACTGGTATAGTGAATAAATCCTTTGCAAATATCAGCAAAGCATAATACTCAGAATATTGATATTTTTGATATTTTTTGTCTCCACTTCTGTGTATAGAAGCCTACTGTCTCCCTATGCCATTTAGTTCTCAGGCAGCAGTTCCTACCTACTGTCCTAACCATTTTTGAACCTTTCGCCATCCCGAAAAGCCAGCCTTGGCCCTATTTCCCAGAGTGCCATGCTTTAAGAAGTAGAGGGCATGTAATTCACACTCAAGAACTAAGGACTGAGAGTACTTTACATCACTGTGCCTCTGGATTGACTAACTGCTGGTATGACCATGATTTTTAATGCTTTAACTCAAAGAAAGAAAAATGCAGGGCCGGCCCGGTGGTATGGTGGTTAACTTCACATGCTCCACCTTGGCGGCCCAGGGTTCGTGGGTTCGGATCCTTGGGCACAGACCTACATACCATTCATCAAGCCATGATGTGGCAGTGTCCCACATAAAAAATAGAGGAAGTTTGGCACAGATGGTAGCTCAGGGACAATCTTCCTCACCAAAAGAAAAGAAAAGTGCAAATAAGTGTAGGAGGGTATTGGGCTGCAACAATGTAACAAGGTAGTATATCCAGTGCTATATAGAATATGATATTTCCACACCTCATCTCCTTTACTGATCCTGATTTCTTCTGTGGTTATTGGAAGGGCAGAGGAGTTACATGCTTGTCCATGATTATTTGTTTGGCATGAAGGAACTGGACACCAGCCAGGTGCTCAGACTCTAGTGCTTGGTCCACTGGAATATGCTGGTACTCTAATGAGATGGGGCCATTGGCTCTTCCCATTCCCACTCTTTACTACTCTATTTTCCATTCTCTTTACCTCTCACGTAGGCTACTACAGGATACTCTGCAATCATCTTTTCTCCACGGTCAACCGTACCCTTCCCCACATTACAACAATAAGAAATGGTTCATAATAGTTTTATGTTCCTTATTTTGAAATTTAGTTCTAATAGTCCATCTGTTCTGATCAAAGACCTCAAGTGCTGTCCTTTTGTTGCAGAAACAAATGGATTCTTCTTAACTTTGTATTGAAGCCTCTTGAGGACCCCAGTCAACCTTTCTAAACTTTTTACCTATTTTTCTCGTTTAAGGATACTTTTTGCTGTCAAACTGAGTGTATATCCCACACATACTCCCTTCTGCAAGGACACACTAATAATAATACTCATAACAGGTACTTGTATTGAGCATTTACTAGGTGCCAAGTATGCTGCTAGTTCTTTACCTATTACTCATGCAATAACCATATGAGGTATGCATTATTATTATTATTCCCATTTTGTGGATAAGGAAATCAAAGCTGGAGAGGTTAAATGACTTGCTCAAGGTAACATGGCAGATAAGTAACAGAAGTTGCATTTTAGCATAGATAGGATTTAGAAATGACACTCTCAGACTCACTGTCCCACTTACTTTGCCCATGTAGTAACCCCTTACCTAGAGCATCCTTTCCCTCTGGATGTCCATTTGGATTCTCTCTTTCCTTCAAAGGCCAGTTCAAATCCAGTAAGTTTTCCATGAACTCCACCTCATCACAGACTCTACACGAAGTCTCTCCTTTGAATTCATACACCTCTGAAAACACATGAGGAAGAGGAGGTATAACTTCTCATTAGTTGGGTAACATTTAGTGCTCATCTCTCTGTATGCAGCTTGGATCCTGACACACAGGGCAGGACCAACTTGTCCAGATGACAAATGTTTTTGACGAAATAAGCATAGCACTCATATATCTATAGGAGCAGAGATTTAATAAGCTGATTAAGGGCCCAGGCTCTGCAGCTGAAAACACCTTGGTTCATACCTGGCTCTCTGCTAGTCATGTGACAAGAGCAAGTTCTCGAACTCCTCTCAGCCTTACACACTGCCTGGCACATGAGACGCACTCAATTCACAGTAGTTATCGTTAGTGGCTGTACTTATTCTGAAGCAGTTGTTAGTTTCTTATAATAATATTTATAGGAAAGTCTTATCTCTTTATTACCTAGATGAACTTTAAACTTTGACTAGATGGATCCATGTTCGATCTATCTGTTCACTCTCCAGTGTATCTAATGTAGATTTGGTAAATATCTTTTGTTTTCTTAGTAAATAGATACTAAAATTACGGAGTGTCACGTGATTCATAATAATTACAAACAACCATGGAACCTTTTCTATGTGCCTGTCCTCTTTTAAGTGTTTTGCATATATTAACTTATATAATCCTCACCACAAATCCCTGAAATAGACAAATGATATTGGCCCCATTTTACAGATAGGGGCAAATAAGGCACAGGTAAGTAACTTGCCCAAGGTACAGAGTTAGTGGTGGAAATGAGATCTGAATGCAGGCTGTCTGACTCCAGAATCTATACTCTTAGCTACTCAACTTAATAGTTGCTCAGGGAAGCAAAGGGAAGCTAACAACTAACTTATATTGAACACTTAGATGTGTTTTCAATAAAGTCTATGAGACAGGGCCTCAAAATAATCTGATAATGACATAAGAAGCATTATTAACCACGTTTTAGTTTGGGCATCACCAGAAGCAGACCTTGAGATAAAGATTTGAGTGGAAGTAATTTATTTGAAAGATGACTCCATAAAGCCCCAGTGGGGGTTAAGTGAGGCAAGATAAGGAAGGACAGAGTTTGTTAATGAGCAGGTTACATGTGAGGATAACTGGGACTTCTAGGAGGTGGTGTAGCACACACCTTAGAGTGTTATCAGAGTATTACTCAGGCACCAGGAAGCAGGGGTACTTGTCTTCCAATGCTCTTTTATCATTGGCATTAACTTCCAGAAGTTTCCACTTGGAAAAGCACTGGCTAAGCTCAAGAAAAGCCCAGAGGCAGACAGTCACAAATGTATTCAACAGGAAGTTATCATGAGAACGGTGAATGTTGAGAGAGGTGATATGGGTGGGAAATATTTTATACTTCATTTTATAGATCCAAAATCTGGGGTACAGTTGGGTTAAGCCAGCTGCCTGATGTCACAAAGATAACACGAGAATAAGTGGCAGTGCTGGGATCTGTATCAAGGAGCACATATATTCATCCTTTATTTTGCATGTCCTCTCTAACTGCCAGGCAATACCTAGGTTTAGGGGAGTGAAACGTGAGTAAAAAAGACATGTCTTAGAAGCTTCTGGTCTAATGGGAGAGACACTAGCATAGAGGTTACAAAAATTTCAAAAATACAAGTTTGGGGAGCTGTTTTAAAGGAATCAAAAGACATTGTGGATACAGAGAATAACTACGGTGGAGGAGTGTGGGCAAGGAGTTTAAGGCGGAGTATTCCTGACAAGGGATAACCAAAACCGCACATCTTTGAGGATGGAGAAGGCCAGAATGACTGGAGTGCAGTGACTGACAAGAGAAGAATGGCATGAAATGAAAATGGAGATAGGTAAAAATCAGAACTTACCAGTCTTAGAGGCCCTAGGAAGAAGTTAGAATTTGATTCTAAAAGCAGGGAGAAACTATTAAGGAGCATGCAATCTGCAGAGGATTTGTTTCTTCCGTTTAGCCTAACAGCCTCTAGACTAAATGTTCTCTAAGAAATTTAGATCTTTTTAAATCCTTAAAAAGGGAGACATACTATAAAAGGGAGAGATCAGACTGACTAAAAGTTATGGCCAGGTGTGGGGTGGGGGTGCCATCTTGTCGCAGTCAAGCCACCTTTCTTGGGCTCTGTCTTCTCTTTCTAGATTCTGTCCACGTGTTCAACCTTAATCCTCAATACATATGTGACAGTCTAGATTTTGACCAGATATTTAGCTCTTCAGGGATACCTAAGATAATGATGAGAATTGTTCGTTTTTCCTTAGCATAAACCATATTTAACATAACAAGAGGCTAAAAATGATATAAAGAAGCTTTGTGGTCATGTTTCAGAGCTGAATTGGAAAAATAATTCTGAGCAGTGGAATTTCAGTGAATTTTATTTCCTCTTAGTACTTTTCTAAATTTTATAAGTGGATTTATATTATTTTTGAAATAAAAAATTGACAGATTTTTAAAAGGTTTTGTTAATTAAAAAGATGATTTGAGAAGCTGAGACATTTTCCTCACTGAACCAATCAGACAATTGATCCAACTTTCCATTTTATTTGATAAACCTTGGCCATTCTAAATTTGCAAACATCACCAAGAATTTTGACTTTGATAAATAATCAAATATTTGGCTCCTTTGTGTATTTTCTTGGAAATATCAAGTTATATACGTGGCCCAGGTTATAGTCATCTTAAGTTTTATTAGAAAAAGAGTACTTCTAAAATTCTTAGTTACTTATACTGTCCAAAGTTCTTTAATGGTACTATCACAATCATCACAAAATTGTGAGATACAAAGGAAAAATGTTATTTTCTCCATTATATAGGCAAAAAAAAAAATGGGTAAAGCGATCTTAAGACTCACAGTTAGTAGCAGAACTGGGTCTAAAATCCAGAGTGTCTATTTAAATAACAAATGTCCTTGGGAGGGGAAACACTTAATCTCTAGAGCCCTCTGATTTCAAGAATTTGATAAACCAGGAAGATACAAATTGAGATCTTAGCATAGATCCTAATAATCAAAGTTAAACTTAAAACATTTGTATAAAACTCGAAAATATTTCCTTTCTGTATTGCTTGTATTACCCAAATCTTAGCACAAGGGACACATGGAATCAAGTTAAGAGTGTTGAAATTTACATATCCCATGACATTTCCAATGCTTTTCTCCTTTTCTTATTCCTTTCTCACTTATTCTTTCCTCATAAACACTGCCACGTACTTCACATCTAACAACATGGGCTTTGGAGAAGGACATACCTGGGTATCAATCCCATCTCTGCCCTTCAAGGAGTTGGGTTACCCCTGGCAAGTTTCATACTTTTCTCAGCATCACTCTTCACCTTATTATAGGGTTCACACCTATGTCATAGAGTGTTTTACATATTACTATTCATTTGTATAGATACGCAGAAATGCAAAGTGCTTAGTACAGTGCTCAGTAAATGATGGCTAGTGGGATCATGGTCAGAGTAGTGCTAAGAGTTGTGTTAATACTAACAGTTGAAGTAGGAGCAATGGCCAATGCCAATTATTGCTAGATTGCACTCATAACTCTAAGGACCAGATCTTAAAACTCAGTCAACTGAAAAATGTACTATGTCTTTCTTTGATCCCTGGGCTTTGGATGGCTACTTCTTATTGCTATGAGTCAAATATCCAATGTTAAAATGAATTGGGGGTCATGCTTCACCTCAATTATCATAAGTGAATAACTGGGTTATTATGACCACAGATCAAACTCTGAATTCAAATGAAAGAATAATTATAGATACCAGAAAGAAATGGGAGGAATTGTGAAAAAGCAGATAAAATTTTGTCTACAGACTCAATTAATCGCCTATCCTTAAACCGGAGTTTCTCAACTTCAACACTACCAACCTGAAAATTAATCAGATCTCGGACCAGATAATTCTTTGCTGTATGAGACTGTCCTGTGCATTGTAGAATGTTTAGTGGCATCCCTGGCCTCTACCTCCCTCAAGTCATGACAATCAAAAAAGGACTCCAGACTTCAAAAGTCCATGGGGGAGCAAAAGTGCCCCTAGTCGAGAACCACTTCTGTATACTCTTGACTTAAGAACTCCCTCCTAGTCCTAAGCAACCATTAGTTATACTCTGCCTTCCCGTAAAGCCTCAGCCTCTTATGTCACACTTTCCAAACCTGCTGCAGCTGTTGAGTCTCCTGACCTGAAAACTCCTCCCCCTCTCTTATTAGACCATCTCCCCATGGAGGTTGACAGCTACTCACTCCCCACCCCCCCTGCCCCATCTTCAGGGAAGAGTAACTACATGAACTTCATCCTTCTCTCTCTCTCCCAACTTTGCACCTACTTTCTCAGAGGTGCTTTAAAAAATAGTATTTTTCAGTTCTCTAAACCTAATTCACTCTTTTATCAGTTTCTGAAGGTCTCCAAAAACAGCAGGATTATATTGGCCTCTGCAGATACTACTAACTATAAAAAATTAAAAACCCAAACAGGCTCTTAACATGGAAAAAACTGTATTAGAAAAGAGGAAGATAAGAAAGAAGGGGACTAACAATGTTTAAGGTCCTACCCAGTGCCAGTCTCTGGACTAAGTAGCCTATACATATTATCTCATTTAATCCTCACAGTAAAACTTCTAGATGAAGAAACCAAGACAGGTAGATTAAGTTTCCAACATTATACTGTAAGTAAATGGCCATTCCAGAATGTTCTGCCTGACTCAGTACTCTCTGCCCACTTCAGTGTACCACTTCCTACAGCGTTCAAGAACTGCTGTGAGAAATGGGGACAGCCTGCGGTAACCATATTTATGTGTGTGTGTGTGCATTGTGTATATCTCACAACTTAATCCATACTTCTGAAATGTTAATCATCTCACTAAAATCCTGAGTCAACTATGTCCCGGAGCATCATAGAGAACAGTCAGATTTTTCGATAAGCAACTCTCATACACTTCAGTGTGAAGGCAAGTTTCTATCTACAGACCTGTCATGTGGCAAGCTGTCTCTTTTTAAAAATGATTTAGAGGCAGCAGGCCTCCAGTCTGCTGGCTTGGCTATTCATCATCAGAGGCAGGAATCTCTGCCCATTTCACATAAGGTACGTGTCTTCCTACTAGAAGATCTTTCTCCAGAAGTGGATGGGTTCAGGCCAAGGTCTCTGCTTGCAAAATAGAGACAGAACTCAGCACTATTTATATCGCACTCCAACTGACTCAGTGCCATTGCTCATTTAACCTACTTGTCTTCCTATCTGGAGATGTTCTTTCCCTTCTGGCCTTCCTGCCAGCTGTGACATCTCTCCAGGCAAACCTTAAGAAGAAGACATTTTTAAAAATTACTCTATTGGTTCCATCCTAGAAGAGTTTAACCTTCTCACTATAGTTATATAAGCAGTGGTTGTCTGTAACATCTTTTTTCTTCTTTGCAGTAGGAGTTAATCAGTCCAGTTCTGCTTATTGCTGCCTCATCTCTGGCTTCTTCATTTGGGAATCTAGCCCTCATGCTAATTGCTCTTATATCATCGGGCAGTTTGCATAGACTGTCATGTGAAGGTTCCAGTAACAAAACAGCTGCCTTTATTAAGCTTTCCAACATGTGCCCAATATTGTGCTAAGTGCTTGACATGCATGATTTCATTTACTTCTCAGAAAACTCTTAAGGGAAATAGGTATTATTACCCCCATTTTATTTTTATTTTTTTGTGAGGAAGATCAGCCCTGGGCTAACATCCATGCCAATCCTTCTCTTTTTGCTGGGGAAGGCTGGCCCTGAGCTAACATCGTGCTGATCTTCCTCCACTTTATGTGGAACGCCGCCGCAGCATGGCCTGACAAGTGGCGTGTTGGTGCGCCGCTTGGTGCGTCCCCGGGATCCCAACCCTGGCAGCCAGCGGGGGAGCGCACACACTTAACCGCTACGTCACAGGGCCGGCCCCAATTATCCTCACTTTAGATAGAGGAAATTAATGAAGAGAAATTAAACAGCTGTCTAATTTCACATAGCTAGTATGTGACAGAGTTGGGATTTGAACCTAGATCTATCCAATCCCAAAACCCAGGGTGGTTCCATTTATCACACTGCCTTTCTGTGAGTTTCCCTTGGGATTTATCTTTTATTGCTTGACCAGTAATATTATTTTCATCTTCATTTTATTTTGTGCATTTGTAGAATCTTCAAAGACATGGAAATTGGATTACAAACAAAACAGTCTCTTAAAGTGCCCATTTCCTAATATTTTCCTTGTGGAAGGAACCTGGAATAATGGACTAGACCAGTATTCTAATCTCAGACATGCCACTACTTGCTTTTTGACACCAGAAAAATCATGTTACTTCTCTAGACTTCAGTTTCTTTATTTGTAAACCGATGAGGTTGGACTTAATGAATTCTTAATTCATTTCTTTCTCTGATAGTCCATGGTATTCTGTTGCATGAGGTATTTCTGCCTCACAAAGGGCTTATGAAATACGCTGGAGAAAACACTAGTAATAGGAAATTCTACATTCACTGCTACTTAACTTTGTGCTCATTCAAATATTTCCATAGTGCCTCTCTCTAGAGATTTCAAGCACTTACTTAATTTAATATAGCCCTTTATAAAATGGGTCTTCTCTGCAAATCTCAGCTTGAGGCTTTTCTCTGGTACCCACACAATACATTCACTTTTACAAAGCCTTTATTTTTTCCCTTAAGAATTTCCTGTTCATTTAGTACAGCCAGAGGTAAAGCTAACAAATTTGTACATCTCTTCAGAGGCACCCAATTTGCTAAATGTCTTTTAATTGGCATGGGAGCCTGTAGAATGCCCTCTGAGAGGCAATGAGAAGAATTATTTCTTTAAATACAAAGGTATAGAGGACATTTTCAGATTGAGTCTTTTCATATGCAGTAGAGTGCACTCTACCCCAAACTGAAATTATTTAGCTGCATCTCAGGAACTTTTCAGATTTCCTATCACAAAATTCTCCTGCCAGGTTTCCTGTCATAAATGTGACCCTGTAGATTGAATGGTGGTAATGAAAACCACTGAATCCTTCTCTCTTTTTTCTTTTTTAATTCCAGAGTTTAACTGTGGTAGGAAGTATAATTAGCAACTATTAGTGTGAACTTTGGAGCCCACAGTACTCTCATAAAATCTCAGTCACCCATTCAACAAATAAAAGTCACATACCTTCTACTGTTGACTTCTATATCCCCAGTGCCTAAATCAGTTAGGGACACATAGGAGGAACCCAGTGAATAAAATTGTATTAAGATGTTAAGCACTGTGCTGTAGGTAAATTACTGAGCAAAACTGACATTGGCCCAATTCTTCCAGAACTTGTAGTCTGGTGATTGTTTACTTTTACACACACACGTACACACACACACCTGTGATTAGTGCACTAAAAGACACATGTCTTTAAGAGCCTATGACAGGGAAATCTCACAGAAGGGTAGTGGAGATAGCATAGGGAAAACAGCAGGTGAGACAGCAGGAAGAGGCAGGGACCAAACTATACAGGACTTTGTAGGTCCTTTTACAAGGACCTACAAAATCCTATTCAGGATTTTTCCCTTTGTCCAAAAATAATGTAGTCGTTAAAGGATTTCTAGCTGGAAGGGAGAGGTAGGGGAGAGCAGATGAACAACAAAGACTTGATCATATTTGTATATTGAAAAGACTACATTGGTTACTCAATGATGAATGTATAGAAAGAAGGGGGGCGGAGTCAAGATGGCGGCGTAGGCAGACTCTGAACTCACCTCCTCCCGCGGACACAGCCAATTTACAACTACTCGTGGAAAAATTACCCCTGAGACAGAACTGAAAACTGGATAAGAGGAACTCCTGCAACAACGGACAATCCTAACTGAGGTGGAAGAGGCAGAGACCCCCTTCCAGAGAGGAAAAACGCCGCCTTCACAAGCCGCCAGCTTCACGGCCGCCAGGAGCAGCTCACAGGTACGCACCCTCCCTGGAGGCGCGGGGCCCTGAGCCGGGGAGAGCCCCCGCTGTGGGCATTTTGTGGACCCAGCAAAATCGAGACCAGCGGCATAATATCTGACTGTGCCTGCTACTAAAGCATTGGGGAGCACCCCCAGAAAACCCGGTTCACAAAGAAACTAAAACCGGCTCTTAAAGGGCCCGTGCACAAACTCACCCGTTCCAGAAAGCATCCTAAAATCACCAGAAAGAAAGGTGCACAGTGCTTTGGTGACAAGAGACTCACCTAATAGGCTCTGAGTGCATCTCGGTGAGGGGTGAGACCTCTCCAGGGACTGGGACATTGGCGGCGGCCATTGTTGTGGCCTGGTGTGAGCGTGCTGACACAGACGCCATTGGAGTTCTCCCTGAGGCCTGCTAGCCCAGGGTCTGCTCCACCCACTAGAGCACCGATTTAATCCAGCTCAGCCAGGGCAGACAGCCCACCCTAGAGACTGGCCCCACCCAACAACAAGCCCTCAGGCAACGTGTGGGCCTGCATAGATTGGTGACTGGATTCTCTGCAGCCTGGCAACTGAGCCAACTTGAGCGGGCAGGGTGTGCACAAGGAGCGGGTGGAGAGTGTGGGGCGGTGGCGGAGTGTGTGGGGCTCCCGCCGTGGAGAGACTGGGTCCGCTTGGGGAGGTCGGGGCGCTCACAAGGGGCAGGACTGTGTTGGCAGTGGTGTGGACCTGTGGGCAACAGGGCTTGTCAGCTGCAGAAGACTTGTGCTTCTCAAAGACCCACATAGAAGGTTTGCCCCACCTTCCAAAGCCTGAAACAATTGGGTGCTCCTGTGCCTGAGGCCAGCCCCACCCAGCTGCAATCCTCAGAGAGCTGACAAGAGACCTAATAGGCTAGAGGCTTACAGCAATTGTAAGGCCCTGAGCCTAACAACCTGCCACGGTGGGGGCCTACTCAGTTAAAAGAAATACTGCAACACAAATGTGGTATTAGAACTTACAGCCAACTGTGCTGGGGCTCCCCACACCTGATAAAGAGATGGAAGGGCCCACAACAACTACAAGCAGCTGAGCATAACAACAGCTGGCCAGGAGCATAACTCAGCCTCCCTGGGTGCCTATAGGGAGAGCTAACAGGCCACAACAGAAGGACACACGTAGCCCACATAGGGGTCACCCCTGGAACATTGAGAACTGAGGGAAGCACACTGGAAGCCTCCTAAGGCATCACTTACATAAGGTCACCTATCCAAGAGCAGGAGACGTAGCTGACCTACCTAATACGTAGAAACAAGCACAGGGAAAGAGGCAAAATGAGGAGGCAAAAGAATACATTCCAATTAAGGGAACAGGACAAAACCCCAGAAAAGGAACTAAGTGAAACAGAAATGAGCAACCTACCTGACAGAGAGTTCAAACTAAGAGTGTTAAGGATGCTCACTGATCTGGGGAGAAGAATAGATGAACTCAGTGAGAATGTCAACAAAGAAATGGAAGATATAAAAAAGATCCAATCAGAAATGACAAATACAATACTGGAAATGAAAAATTCATTAGAGGGACTCAAAAGCAGAGTAGAGGATACAGAAGAACGGATCTGTGAGCTAGAAGAAAGACTAGAAGAAATTACCCAAGGTGAACAGGTAAAAGAGAAAAGAATTAAAAAGAGTGAGGACAGTCTAAGGGACCTCTGGGACAACATCAAGCACACTAACATCCGTGTTATAGGTGTCCCAGAAGGAGAAGAGCGAGACAAGGGGTCAGAGAATCTATTTCAAGAAATAATAGCTGAAAACTTCCCAAACCTAAGGAAGGAAACAGACATCCAGGTACAGGAAGCACAGAGAGCCCCAAACAAGATAAACCCAAAGAGGCCCACACCAAGACACATCATAATCAAAATGTCCAGAATTAAAGATAAAGAGAGAATCCTAAAAGCCGCAAGAGAATGTCAAGTTACATATAAAGGAAACCCCATAAGGCTATCAGCTGACTTCTCAGCAGAAACCTTACAGGCTAGAAGAGAATGGGACGATATATTTAAAGTGCTAAAAGGAAAAAACTTACAGCCAAGAATACTCTACCCAGCAAGGTTATCATTCAAAATGGAAGGAGAGATCAAAATTTTCCCAGATAAGCAAAAATTAAAGGAGTTTGTCACCAAGAAACCAGTGCTACAAGAAATGTTAAAGGGACTGATTTAAGGGGAAAAGAGAAGACCATAAATAGGAAAAATTATTTATTTCCATGATTAGAACATAATGGATACAAATGTACAAAAAAGAGATTAGATATGATATCAAAAACATAAAAGGAGGGAGGAGGGGAGTTAAAGAGTACAGCTTTCAGACAGAGGTCAAACTAAAGTGACCATCAATTCTGTATAGAAGAAGTAAGGAACAGAGAAGGACTACTAAAACATTGAGAAAAAAAAAAAAAAGTTAAAAAATGGCAGTAAGTACATACTTATCAATAGCTACTTTAAACGTTAATGGACTAAATGCTCCAATTAAAAGGCATAGGGTGGCTGACTGGATAAAAAAACAAGACCCATATATATGCTGCATACAAGAGACACACTTCAGACCTAAAGACACTCACAAACTGAAAGTGAAGGGATGGAAAAAGATACTCCACGCAAATGGCAATGAAAAGAAAGCTGGGGTAGCAGTACTCATATCAGACAAAATAGACTTTAAAACAAAAACTGTAAAAAGAGACAAAGAAGGGCATTACATAATGATCAAGGGAACAATCCAACAAGAGGATATAACACTTGTAAATATCTACGCACCCAATGTAGGTGCACCTAAATATATAAAGCAATTATTAACAGACATAAAAACAGAAACAGACAGTAACACAATAATAGTAGGGGACTTTAACACTCCACTTACACCAACGGATAGATCATCCAAACAGAAGATCAATAAGGAAACATTGGCCTTAAACGACACACTAGAACAGATGGACCTAGTAGATATATGCAGAGCATTCCATCCAAAAACTGAAGAATACACGTTCTTTTCAAATGCACATGGGACATTCTCCAGGATTGCTCACATATTAGGCCACAAAACAAGTCTCCATAAATTCAAGAAGATTGAAATAATACCAACCATCTTTTCTGACCACAACGGTATGAAACTAGAAATCAACTATAGGAAGAAAATCAGAAAAGCCACAAATACATGGAGATTAAACAAAATGCTACTGAACAACAACTGGGTTAACGAAGAAATCAAAGAAGAAATCAAAAAATACCTGGAGACAAATGAAAATGAAAATACGACATGCCAGAATTTATGGGATACAGCAAAAGCGGTTCTAAGAGGGAAGTTTATAGCGATACAGGCCTATCTCAACAAACAAGAAAAATCTCAAATAAACAATCTAACAATGCACCTAAAGGAACTGGAAAAAGAAGAACAAACCAAGCCCAAAATCAGTAGAAGAAGGGAAATAATAAAAATCAGAGCAGAAATAAATGAAATAGAGACTAAAAAAACAATAGAAAAAATTAATAAAACCAAGAGCTGGTTCTTTGAAAAGATCAACAAAATTGACAAACCTTTAGCTAGACTCACCAAGAAAAAAAGAGAGAAGGCACAAATAAGTAAAATCAGAAATGAAAGAGGAGAGGTTACAACAGACACCTCAGAAATACAAAAGATTATAAGAGAATACTATGAAAAGCTATATGCCAACCAATTCGACAATCTGGAAGAAATGGATAAATTCTTAGAATCATACAACCTTCCAAAACTGGATCAAGAAGAAGTAGAGAATTTGAATAAACCAATCACCAGTAAGGAGATCGAAACAGTAATCAAAAACCTCCCCAAAAATAAAAGTCCAGGACCAGACGGCTTCCCTGGTGAATTCTACCAAACGTTCAAAGAAGACTTAATACCTATCCTTCTCAAACTCTTCCAAAAAATTGAGGAGGCTGGGAAGCTCCCTAACTCATTCTACGAAGCTGACATTACCCTGATACCAAAACCAGACAAGGACAACACAAAAAAAGAAAATTACAGGCCAATATCACTGATGAACATCGATGCGAAAATCCTCAACAAAATACTAGCAAATCGCATACAACAATACGTTAAAAAGATTATACACCATGATCAAGTGGGATTTATTCCAGGTATGCAGGGATGGTTTAACATTCGCAAATCAATCAACGTAATACACCACATTAATAAAATGAAGAACAAAAATCACATGATCATCTCAATAGATGCAGAGAAAGCATTTGACAAGATACAGCATCCATTTATGATAAAAACTCTGAATAAAATGGGGATAGAAGGAAAGTACCTCAACATAATAAAGACCATATATGAGAAACCCACAGCTAATATCATCCTCAGTGGTGAAAAACTGAAAGCCATCCCTCTAAGAACAGGAACCAGACAAGGATGCCCACTGTCACCACTCCTATTTAACATAGTATTGGAAGTCCTAGCCAGAGCAATCAGGCAAGAGAAAGAAATAAAAGGGATCCAAATTGGAAAGGAAGAAGTGAAACTGTCACTATTTGCAGATGACATGATTTTATATATAGAAAATCCTAAAGAATCCACCAGAAAACTTTTAGAAGTAATAAACGAATATGGTAAAGTTGCAGAATACAAAATCAACATACAAAAATCAGTTGCATTTCTGTACACTAACAATGAAGTCGCACAAAGAGAAATTAAGAATACCATCCCATTTACAATTGCAGCAAAAAGAATAAAATACCTAGGAATAAACTTAACCAAAGAGGTGAAAGATCTGTACACCGAAAACTATAAAACATTTCTGAAAGAAATTGAAGAAGACACAAAGAAATGGAAAGATATTCCGTGTTCTTGGATTGGAAGAATTAACATAGTTAAGATGTCCATACTTCCTAAAGCCATCTATAGATTCAATGCAATCCCTATCAAAGTTCCAACAACATTTTTCACAGAAATAGAACAAAGAATCCTAAAATTTATATGGAACAACAAAAGACCCCGAATAGCTAAAGGAATCCTGAGAAAAAAGAACAAAGCTGTAGGTATCACACTCCCTGATTTCAAAATATACTACAAAGCTATAGTAACCAAAACAGCATGGTACTGCCACAAAAACAGACACACAGATCAATGGAATAGAATTGAAAGCCCAGAAATAAACCCACACATCTATGGACAGCTAATCTTTGACAAAGGAGCCAAGAACATGCAATGGGGAAAAGAAAGTCTCTTCAACAAATGGTGTTGGGAAAACTGGATAGCCACATGCAAAAAAATGAAAGTAGACTCTTACCTTACACCATGCACAAAAATTAACTCCAAATGGATTAAAGACTTGAATGTAAGACCTGAAACTATGAAACTTCTTGAAGAAAACATAGGCAGTACGCTCTTCGACATCGGTCTTAGCAACATCTTTTCAAACACCACATCTGACCGGGCAAGAGAAACAAGAGAAAAAATAAACAAATGGGACTACATCAAACTAAAAAGCTTCTGCACAGCAAAGGAAACCATCAACAAAACGAAAAGACAACCTAACAATTGGGAGAAGATATTTGCAAACCATACATCTGATAAGGGCTTAATCTCCAAAATATATAAAGAACTCATGCATCTCAACAACGAAAAAACTACCAACCCAATTAAAAAATGGGCAAAAGACCTGAACAGACATTTCTCCAAAGAAGATATACAGATGGCCAACAGACACATGAAAAGATGTTCAAAATCACTAACTATCAGGGAAATGCAAATCAAAACTACAATGAGATATCACCTCACGCCCGTCAGAATGGCTATAATTAACATGACAGGAAACAATATGTGTTGGAGAGGATGTGGAGAAAAGGGAACTCTCATACACTGCTGGTGGGAGTGCAAACTGGTGCAGCCACTATGGAAAACAGTATGGAGATTCCTCAAAAAATCAAGGATAGAACTACCATATGATCCAGCTATTCCACTGTTGGGTATTTATCCAAAGAACTTGAAAACACCAATTTGCAAAGGTACATGCACCCCTGTGTTCATTGACGCATTATTCACAATAGCCAAGACTTGGAAGCAACCTAAGTGCCCATCAAGGGACGAATGGATAAAGAAGCTGTGGTATACATACACAATGGAATACTACTCAGCCATAAGAAACGATGAAATCCAGGCATTTGTGACAACATGGATGGACATTGAGGGTATAATGCAAAGTGAAATAAGTCAGAGGGAGAAGGTCAAATACCGTATGATTTCCTTCATTAAGTAGTAGATAATAACAGCAATAAACAAACACATAGGGACAGAGATTGGATTGGTGGTTACCAGAGGGGAAGGGGGGAGGGAGGAGGGTGAAAGGGACAATTTGGTACATGTGTGTGGTGATGGGTTGTAATTAGTATTTTGGTGGTGAACATGGTGTAGTCCATGCAGAAATAGAAGTACAATGATGTACACCTGAAATTTTTACAATGTTATAAACCAATAAAAAAAAAGAAAAAAAATATATCTATATAGGACACTCAAATAGTTCTAGCTTAATATATGCCAGTAACAACTTAAGTTTAAAGCTTTCATGTCTCGGGAACTTCCTCTAAAAGAGGAGTAAAAATGAAGAATATGGAAATTCTTTGATTTTGTTCTTTTGATGCAATAGTATGTGTTTGGTAATACATGTAGATAACCTCAATGTGGATTAACTTTTAATAAAGGAACACACTACAATTAATAGCATTCTTGGTCTTAGTGCATGCATCCTAATAAAACAAATCCACTAAAATTGAAACAAAATTATCCGAAAGCACACTTTGATCATGCCATTTCACCTTCTACACAACTTCAGTGTCTCCCCATTGCCTAGAGGGTAAATGGCAAACTCCTTAGCCTGGAAAATGTATCCTTCTACACTCTGACCCCAACCAATTCATAGCCTCGTTTCCAGCTACTCTCATTTACAATATGACAACAAAGCAATCAACACTGTGGAGTCTGAAGTCACGCAGAGCTAACTGAGAAGCCACTAATTCCTAAAAAAAAAAAAAAAAAAAAAAGAAAGAAGGGAAAAAATGAGAGTTAAAAGGCAATCAAAGTAATCAAGGCAAAAAAATCGATAGTTTGGCGTAGAGATCTGGCTGTAGCAATAGAACTATTTAAATATATTTAGGACTTAATTGAAGGAAAACAATGGAGTTGACATTGTATTATATAGAGAGGTGAGAGGAAGAAAGATATTAAGGAAGACTCCCAGGTGTCTGATGGAGCATTTAGTTCAATAGTGGTGCCATTTTTTGAAGTGAAGAAGGGAGATAACCAGATATGGGGTTCAATTGTGAGTTTCTTCTTCTATATAAGTTTATTATTAAGTGTTGAGTACAAAAATGGATATCTGTGGAACAAAAAGAATAAGGCTGGGCCGGCCCTGTGGCTTAGCAGTTAAGTGCGCATGCTCTGCTACTGGCAGCCCGGGTTCGGATCCTGGGTGCGCACCGACGCACTGCTTCTCCAGCCATGCTGAGGCAGCGTCCCACATACAGCAACTAGAAGGATGTGCAACTATGACATACAACTATCTACTGGGGCTTTGGGGAAAAAAAGGAGGAGGATTGGCAATAGATGTTAGCTCAGAGCTGGTCTTCCTCAGCAAAAAGAGGAGGATTAGCATGGATGTTAGCTCAGAGCTGATCTTCCTCACAAAAAAAAAAGAATAAGGCTGAGTTGGAGCCATAGTGATTTTGGGAATCATCATGTCATGGCTATGAATAAAATATAGTAGGCATAGATTAGAGAAGAGGCACCATAGCCGCACATGAGGCAACTTGATTCAAGCCAGTTGGTTGAAGAGAGTGGCTGATAGACAGCATTTAGAAGGCAAAGGTGTTGAAGAAGCAGCAGCCACAAAGCTATAAAGCAAGCTAGAGAGTATGGTATCACAAAAAGCAATGAAAAAGAGTGTTTTCAGGGAAGAGAACAGTCCATGACCATTGATTGGTCAAGTAAATGGAGAATTATAAAAAAAATCTGCACATGTGATGACAAGTATGTCACTTGTAACCTTAATTAAGCCATATCTGTTTATTTAAGAGATAAGGAGTAAAATTGAATTTAGTGAATGGAAAGTATGAAAATAGAAGCAATGAGTACAGAAGCCAATTTACAGATATTTAGCTTTGATGGGAGTTAATAATGGGAGTTAATAATTTATTAGAAAATAAAATATATTATACATGATCTCAAATTATCACTGCACAGATTATTTCTTCATAAAAACAGAGGGAAAGATTTCCACACTGGCAAGATGTGCACATTCCACTATAACCGAAGAATCAAATTTAGCATCACCAATAAAAGATTAACTGACATAATATGCTTCATGATACAATAGGAAGTATAGAACATCATCTATGTCATATTCTTGTCAAGAATATTTAACCTGAATTTAATCTTGAGGAAACAACCACAAAGTTCATATCTGATGCCAATCCTCCTCTTTTTTCTGTGGAAGACTGGCACTGAGCTAACATCCAGGCCCATCTTCCTCTACTTTATATGGGATGCCGCCCCAGCGTGGCTCGACAAGCAGTGCATCAATGCGTGCCCGGGATCCGAACCGGCGAACTCCAGGCCACTGCAGCGGAGCACACGCACTTAACCGCTTGCTCCACCGGACCGGCCCCTCTCCCACATTTTTTACTTGTATCATGTTGACATTTTCGAAGAGCCTAGGCCATGCAGAAAGTTTCCTAATCTCAGGGCTGATCTTTCTCACAAAAAAAAAAAAAAAAAAGTGTGGGAGAACTGTTCCAGATTAAAAGAAACTAGAGAGATTGTGTTGGAAATGCAATCTTTGATTTGAGCTTGAAAAAAAAATCAGATATAAAAGATATATTTTTTGGCCAATTGGATAAATTTGAATATAGACTATAATGAAATGTTGTGTGTATGTTAATTTTCTCGATTGTGACGTTATTATTATTGAAGAATACTATCCTTTTCTTAAGAAATAAATGCTGACGTTTATGTAGAGATGAAATGTGACATTTTGCAACTTACTTTCAAAGCAATTAAAAGTAAGAAAACTTGAATTGTACTCTTGCCTTCATTTGTTGCATTTCCAACACAATTTCCTTGTCTAGATCCAAGATTCTGTCTAGCATCATATTACCTCTACCTAAAGAGCTGTCTTTAATATTTCTTTTAGTGCAGGTCTGCTGACAATGTATTCTCTGAGTTTTTGTAGGTATTCCTATTGACTTATCTTCAATTTTACTGAATCTTACCCCGGGTGTATCGAGTCTGCCAATGAGACTGTTGAAGGCTTTCTTCATCACTGTTTTCCATTGGTAACAAATCCAATTTATTTTTCCATCTATCTGTTGAAATTACCCTACTGATGTTGCATATTATCTGTGTTTTCCATTAGAACTTTAATATATTAATCATAGTCATTTTAAATTCTCTGTGTCATCATTGCAATATCTGTGTCATATCTGATTCTGGTTCCGTTAATTGCTTTGTCCCTTGGTAGTATTTCTCATATTTATAATTTTTTGCTAAGAGCTAGACAGGACAGTAGAAACTAATTAGTTTCTGCATCTGGGCATGGGCATGCTTTTACACCTGGTAGGCCTTTCGTGTGGGAGTTGGAGTCAATCTAGTCAGCAGTGGTGCTGGTTTAGATTTGCTATGATTACCCTCAGCATACCACTGGCTTCAACTTCTTTTGAGGATAATGGTGTTTAGGATGAAGATTGGTTTGCCAGAGGGTTTTTCTCAATGTCTGCTCCACTCTCATCTTTGGGGCTGTCGGGGAAGAAGTAGAATCCCCCTCCGCCCTTTCCCTTAAGGTTCTTATGGCTGGCCAAATAATTAAAAGACAGGATAGCAGAAGAAAATAATACGAAGTTTAACAACATGTATACATGGGAGAAACCAGGCAAACTTGAGTTCCTCAACACAATAGCAGAGATTCTCATCTTAAATACCATCTTCAGCTAAAGACAAAGGAGGATGTTGGGGGTGGGGAGGGAGACAGAAGGGAGACAGAAATTACAGTAATCAAGGGTATGTAGATTTAAGTCCTCTCCTTCTGTACTGATAAGAGTTTTCACAGATATGGTCATCTCACCCCTCTTCCCAACACAGAGGGAGATACCTTTACAAATGTAAATATTTGGTAAACAGAACTTGGAAAACAATGGGCTTAGCGAGGACCCTGCCAGTCTGTCCATACCCAGAGTTAAATTCCCTTAGGCAGTTAGTGGGGGAGATCAAATGTCCATCAGAGAAAATAATCAAGGTAAAGAGACATATTTCAGGGTGGCCAAATTTTGATCTTCTACAGGGCCTTCCCTTTGCTCTGCTGACAGTCTCTACCTACATGTTTTTGAAACTCCCCAAGTTGTTGTCAACTCTCATTATTAGATGTCACTCAACTCTTCAGTCTGGGGGTATAGTGGTGGGAAGGGCATTCTTGTTTTGATTAAGCCTCAGTTTTAGGCAAACACTATGTCCCCAGGATTTAGGGATGTGGCTGTCTCAGTCTTCCTGCCCTCCCCCCTGCTGTAACTCTGGGAAAGGTGTAGAGGTTTTGTTTACATTCGCTATCACCAGCTGCAATGGGTTTTTACCTCTTCCAGAAGGCACCTCTCCCTGCAGCTTAGTTTCCTTCCATAGGGAATATAGGGGAGGGGGATATGAGTGGGGCATCTTGCCTTTCCTGCAGTGGCTGCTGTTCCCTCTGCTTGTCTTGTACAATGAGGATCATACCACAATAATTTTTTTTTTTGTAAGCTTCTGCTGAGGTCCAAAGAAAGAGCCTGCAGGTGGGTGCAAATTTTCCTTATATCTCTGGCCCCAAGAGTTTCTATGGTGAGAGCTTGAAAGTGAGGGAGAATTTTTATTCTATTTGCAGCTGCCATGCCCACGCTCCTTCTCACCAATTTGTTACCAAGTAAGCAAAGGCTAGCTTACCCTCTCTCCTTGTAGGCACATCTTTCTTTAGATTTGGGGCTAGTTGGTATTCCTGCAATCTCAGCTCTCCAATTGGTTCAAGAAAAGTTGTAAATTTGCAATTTGTCTAGTTATTTTTTGTTATTTTAAGAGTCGGTATAGTACTTTCCAGCTTTGTGCATCATAAGCAGAAACTAGAGGTCCCTGCAACTTACTTTCAAATGGTTCAGCAAAAAATGGAAAGAAAGACAGAGAGAGAGCATGCAAATAAGAGAGAGAGAGGGAGCGAGAGTGCAAATGTGGCAAAACCTTAATAATTGGTGAATCTAGAAGTGAGTATGAGTATCATAATCCTCACCTTTCCATTTCTCTGTGTCAACACATAGGAAGTGCTCAATGAATTACCTTAAATGTAATTAAGACATAAACTGTTGAGCAATAATATTATAATATTCTCTTGGTCCCAACCAAAATGCTAGTCAATTTTTTTTTTTTGTGAGGAAGATCGGCCCTGAGCTAACATCTGCCAATCCTCCTCTTTTTCTGCTGAGGAAGACTGGCCCTGGGCTAACACCCATGCCCATCTTCCTCTACTTTATGTCTGACGCAACCACAGCATGGCTTAACAAACGGTGCGTCAGTGTGCGCCCGGGATCCGAACCAGCGAACCCCGGGCGGCTGCAGCGGACCGCGTGCACTTAAACATTGCACCACGGGGCCAGCCCCAGAGAGTCAATTTTTTTTCATCCTAATTTGACGTTGTCACTCTAAGATACTACTCCTGCTAACTCTATTTTAAAAATAGATATTTACTAAATATTTTATTTTCCTCTCCTCACCAATGTTTCAAATAGAATAGAAATGGTTTTGCACAGATTCATCACTTATTTAGGGAGTCAGCTAATTGGAGAGAATAGTAGATTTGGAATTAGATAAATAGACTTAAGTGCAAGCTTATTCATTTAACAAATATTTATAGAGATCCTACAATGTTCTATTGATTGTTTTAGAGGATTGTTTGATTGGAGGAGAACAGTAGCTCTGCTGCCTACTAGTTCTTTGAATTTGCACAAATTTATACCATCTTAACCTTGGTCTCCATCTCTGTGAAGTATGGATAACAATGCCTACCTCACCTCTGAGGGTTAAATTCCCTGGTATAAGCTAAAGCATTTTGTGAATCATAAACAAATTGCCCAAAAGAGTATTATTATTATATATTGTTCTAGTTGTTTATTTTTCTCCACTTGTTAGAATTATTCTTTGGACTCTTTCCTCCACATTTCTGTAATGTCCTTGGCTTTTGTTTTTTACTTTATTTTTTTACAACTGCTGACAATGTTGTAGCCATTTACAACTTCATGTTAATCAAAGCCACAAATTTCAGCAAAGGCAATAATCCCTGCCTAGTCTGTGACCTTTTTCCCTTTGATCCCGGCATCTGAAAGCTTTTTATACATTCTAATTCTCTTCCATTTTAATAGCTCTGTGAGGAGGTCCTATTTTCTTTGACTGATAAGATCATTGAAGGTGACCTGATTTTCTCCAGAGATGCACAATGAATAAAACACATTCCCCCACACACTCACTTACCCATATCTCACAGAGGAGGAGAAAAACTTGGAGTTGCTCTCTCTATATGGAGATCATATCAGGAGGAACTGACTTCTCAAATATTGTGATTATACGTGCATCATCGAATCATGCAAGCTGCTTTATTTATTTTTCCAAATCTTTGTTTTTTTGAGATTTCATCTTGTTTTACTAAAAAAAAAAAGAATTGAATAACAAAGGTTTTTACAGTAAGAAATATAGAGTTTATTTTTATTTTTCTATTTTTTTAAAGTGATCTGATAATACAAACAACTAAACTTTTGGGCTACATCTTGTTGAGACAAAAGGTTATATATACTTCTAAACATTTACATATATGTGTGTGTCCAGGTGTTATGTTTATGTAGTTTTAAGTTTGCAAGGTGACTTATTTCTAGCTAGGTGTGTGCCTTGCACATAGGGTACTCTATCCTGGTGATTTGTTTGTGTCATGTTAATGACTCATGGCTTAAACAGCTAGGTTATTCACGGGTGTGGAAAATTGATATTTGAGAGCATTTTGTTCTGCTCAGTCAGGCTTATTCTTTATAAAGAATCCAAACAGTAATAGCATTTACAGAAGACTACTGAATGGAATATTCAACGTGTAGCTATTCCACACATTTGTGTCATTTCCACACACTTCACAGCAACACACCCCCTCTGCCCACCATCTGCCATGACCCCACCAATCCTACCAACGTCTCTCCTATCACCACAACAGTCACCCCAGAAGATCTTTTCTTTCTGCTTTTCAAAGCTTTATGCTTTCCAGATACTCAATATATATATTAAATGATTCCAAGACATTTTTATTTTATTTTATTTTATTTTTGCTGAGGAAGACTGGCCTTGGGCTAACATCCACGCCTATCTTCCTCTAGTTTATATGGGAAGCCGCCACAGCATGGCTTGACAAGCGATGCGTCGGTGCACGCCTGGGATCCAAACCTGTGAACCCCGGGCCACCGAAGCGGAGCGTGCGCACTTAACGGCTGCACCACGGGGCCAGCCCCCCAAGACATTTTTATATTCATCCAGTCTACTAATATCTCCTTAACTATTGCCAGCTACTCTTCTAAGACTTTTGTTCAAGAAGGGTAGAAGAATCTCCTCATTGTTTTATGCCAATACCCCAGAGAGACAAATAAAACTAGCTTAGCATTACTACTCCTGAACTTTTAGTAATTCTATTTCCCCTATCAGGGGTGGAGTCTGACGATGAGCAGCTTCCTTCTCCAGTTTTTAAGGAGGTACTTCAGTTAACGGACTTTCCACATAGCTATCTCCAGACTCCCAGAGAAGTGAATCGTGGAGGACAGGGTGTACTGCTTTCTGAAGTTACTATAGAACTATAGTTACTCAGTAGTTCATTTCGAGCAAGACTTGTTGATTTTTTTCTAATTTAAAATAGTATCGTCATCTTGAGCAAGGATGGCACATAAGTGATAGTGAGTATTCTCTTAGTTTAAAACACAGCATTAAAATAAAGGCAAGCACTCGCTCACCTTCTATTGCCATTTTCTCTGGCTTTTTTGTTTTTAACCTCAAAAATGTAATTCACATACAAAGTGTGCATATATTTATATAATGTGTCACACATTTCATATGGGTAAAAGAACAGAAAATTGATGAAATATGCCCGAATGCTGGTGGCATAAAATTACAGTTCAGTTTTAGCTATAAAAATGTAATCCAGGGCTGGCCCGGTGGCTTAGTGGTTAAGTGCGCGCGCTCTGCTACTGGCGGCCCGGGTTCGGATCCCGGGTGCGCACCGATGCACTGCTTCTCCGGCCATGCTGAGGCCGTGTCCCACATACAGAAATTAGAAGGATGTACAACCATGACGTACAACTAGCTACTGGGGGGCTTTGGGGAAAAAGAGGAGGATTGGCAATAGTTGTTAGCTCAGAGCCGGTCTTCCTCAGCAAAAAAAGAGGAGGATTAGCACGGATGTTAGCTCAGGGCTGATCTCCCTCACAAAAAAAAAAAAAAAAAAAAAAATAATCCAATTGAAATGTTTATCATGCGTCTATGAACATTTTTTTCTTGCATATGTAATGGTGTTGCATGGACAATTTAATTTCTTTCTTTAAGAGTAATCCTGGAGAAATTTATTCTATAGTTTTTTAAAAGATGTAACTAAAGACCAGCTCTACAGGAATCCAACTTTAGCATACGAAGTGTATTGTCCCAAATAATTATTTTATTTTATTTTATTCTAATTGTATTGTTGACTTAACTTGCTAAAAAACATTGGTGCGATTTTCACAGGCATGGTCTCTTTTTTTCCTTCATGTGTGAGCTAAAGTCGTGATTTTTAAAAAGGCCAAGATGAAATATTCTTTATATATAGGCATAGAATATAAAAGGCAACATCTAATGCTGCTAACTTTATGTTGGAATTTATAGTTCTCAGAGACATAGAATCATTCTAACATCAAAGTTATCATCAGAAAAAAAATTAATGTAGTGAAATAAATATCAGAGAAAGTAAAAGCAGCTGTGAGTCTAAAGATATAATGTGACAAATTCTTCTATTAAAAGACAATTCCATTTATTCAAAGAGATACCATAGCTTAATATTTATTATTGCTATATTGGTAATTTTAAATGTATGAAAAATACATAAGTAAAAATTTAATTTAAAAAACAAGTGGGTTGATCAGAGGCTGGTGTAATCAGGCTTTTGGTCATGATCATGTTTTTTCCTTCAGCATTAGTTAAATACCAAACTGTTACACAGGGACCAGTATTCTACTTGTTGTACTATATACAACTGGATTATTATTTTTGTAATCCTCAGTGTCACTTATTTTCTAGGCATTTTAGACCCATTCCCATATTTTCATATAAATGTTCCTTACTTTTTATAAAGAAGCGTATCTCTTGGAATCAAAGCTCTAATTCTGTTTCTGGCAGCCTTCAAAGAGAATTGTTGTTTCAGTTACTATATTGATTTTCTGTTGCCGCATAATAATACTACTACAAACTTAGTGGCTTAACACACATTTATTATGTCATATTTTTATGACATAATAATGGGGTCAGTAGTCTAGGCCCCGCTCATCTGGGTGTTTTGCCTCAGGACCTCATCTGAAAGTGGCAATCAAGGTATCAGCCATGGCTAGGTTTTTATCTGAAGACTCCACTGGGGAAGGATCTGCTTTCAAACTCAATGGTTGTTGGCAGAACTCAGTTCTTTGAGTATTGTTAGACTGAGAGCCTCAGCTCCTAGCTGGCTATTGGCCAGAGGCTGATCTCACTTCATTGCCGTGTGGGCTTCTCCACACAGCTACTTGCCTTGTTAAAATGTACAAGTCAGGTAGACAATGGAGACACTTTTCTAGCAAGATAGAAGTTACAATCTTATATAATTAGTCATGGAAGTGACATCTCATCCCCTCTGCTATGTTCTGTTGGTTACAAGCAAGTCGTAGGTCCTACCCACATTCAAGGACAGGAGATTGCACAAGTGTGTGACTACAAGGAGGCAGGGGCATTGAAGATCATCTTAGAGTCTTCCTACCATACTTTTTCTGTTCTGTAATTGGTAGTTTGACAATTTTGCCAACTGAATATTATAGAAGTATAATAGAAAAGATAGTATACGCCACTAAAGCTAGGTCTGACCCAGAAATTTCAGGGAAGATAATGCTCATAGAATAGATGGGAAAGTTTTATTATCAATCATTTGCCTTGAGTGCTATCAAAAATTCTAATGATGTTTCGTTGAAAAGAAGGTGCTTTGATATTAGTAAGTATCATAAAGATGTTTCCCTTTAACTTAATGGTGGATATTTGTCTATGAAGCCGATGTTTGTTTTTATAGTAATGCCATATTTGAAGGACACAAACAAAATTCACGTTAAAATAATAAAAAAACCAAAGCCCAAATTTGGAACTAGTCCTATTACAGTACCATAATATACTGATTTCATTGGAATATAATGATGACTCCCCATATGGACTTCTGAAAATAAGTAATAGTTATTCAATGGTCTCAGGAAATGATTCAAACAGCTAACTGCAGACTAAACGAAACTTCCATAGCTTAGGAATTAAGCATATGTGTCAATGGCAAGTCTTATGAAATGATGTATTATTTATTAGAACATTTTCACTCTTGGTATTTTTCACTAGAATTTCAAATTAGAGAGTCATGTGGGCATGTAAAATTAATACTAATATATAAGAATGTGTTGCTTGTTTTTATAGCGTTAGGAACAACTAATGGTTATTTTAAAATTATATTAATAAACTTTTGGTATGGATTAGAGGAATAAGAAGCTCTACTATAGATGGTAAAAGATAAGATGCATATACACTTAAAGTATCACCATTCCATTAAAAGAAGTTAGACAGTGAAGAATTATTTCTAAAATTTGTGGAATAATCATTACTTATTAAATCTTTATCTAATAAGAAATTTCAGATGGTTCAGTAGTTAATAGATCTAGTCCTGTAGGATACAGGTATCTCAAAATCCCTTGTCCTTAAGATTGTTAGATTTAAGAAGCTGATTGATGATTTCTTTTTTAATTTTATGTTTATTTGCTGTCTTTTTTATACTTAGGGATTCTTTTTTATTTATTTATTTATTTTTTTCCCCCAAAGCCCCGGCAGATAGTTGTATGTCATAGCTGCACATCCCAGTTGCTGTATGTGGGACCCGGCCTCAGCATGGCCGGAGAAGCGGTGCGTCGGTGCGCGCCCGGGATCCGAACCCGGGCCGCCAGCAGCCGAGTGCGCACACCTAACCGCCAAGCCACGGGGTCGGCCCTATGCTTAGGGATTCTTATCTCTTCCACAATGAAAATCATTTGTTATAAAGAGTGTTTATAAAACATGTGAAGAGAAAAGTACAAAACACTTACTTTTGTATCAAGAAGAGCTTTGATTGCACAAACAATCTAAAAAGGTGTTGGGAACCCTGAGGGGTTCTCAATGCACATTTTGATACCACTGCATTAGAATAAAACCACAGAAGTATAAAATTCTCAGTCTGTGGTTAGTATTCGTAAAGGCCAAAGTGTGAATATATCCCATCTTGGCATATAGCCAGCTTCTGTAAATAGAATACAATCATGAATTGTAAATAGAATTCATGATACAAATGAATTAGTGCAGGTAAGGCACTTACAACAGACACAACAAATATAATCTGTTAGAAAAGCTATATAGCATAATAATTAAGAGCACAGACTGAAGACTGCATTGGTTCAAATCCTTGCTCTACCACTCTGTAAACTTAAAAAAAATTATTTAATCTCTGTATCTCACTGTTCTTGTAACATTGATATATTTATGATGACATCTCATGAAGTTTTATGAGGACTATATGAAATGATAAAAGAGTGCGTTGCACAGATTAAGAACCATGTAATTTTTTTTTTTTTTTTATTTTCTAGTTCCTAGACACAGAGATAAACTTATCAATAAATTTTAGGCGTTTGTTACTTTCATTTATTTAACAAATATTAATTGATTCATTTACCCAGTTCAAGGCACTGCACCAAATAATATGAAGAATATAAAAGGGAAGAGGATGTGATTTTTGTGATGGGAGTCTTTATTGGTTAATACAGAAGATAAGATATTTGCATATATGTTAGTAGTATATTAAAGAAAATGAAAGATGTACAAGATACTAAATTCTCAAAAAAAGTTATTTCTATGTATTTGTGGAAGAAGTCATTTTGAGCCATACCCATAAGGGTATCAGACTTGAACCACAGAGATAGCTGATGTTACTAAAGGGTTACCTATCAATTGAAAAGAGATTTATAGATCTATGTTGATATACGAAAATATCCCATACCTTCAGACATTCATGTGAATGCAAACCCAATTTTCAAGGATGGCTTTGCAAAATCCAACTACTCTCCTGAAATTACTTAGGAGAGAAAAATGGTAAATTTTTCAAATGTTTCATTTTGATTGTTTTGGGAAACTTTTGCAAAGACATCTGTAATTTAGAATGACCAAAATGTGGAGTCTTCTGGGTTGACCAGCAAAATAAAATCCAAATGCAAGTCATTTAGCTACTCTGCTCTCCACTTATGTGCTTTTCTCTCTTTAATATTTCCTTTGAATTAGGGCTCTTTCATCTTGTGTTTGCAGCATGAAACGCCAAATCGGTGCCTCTTAACTTCTAATTTAACATTCTGAGTGGAAAAGCCCCTGCACAGGGCTGTGGGGAGGAGTACTGCTCAGTCTAGCTGGCTGGAGACCTTTACAGGAGCCCCCTTTACAATGGCTAAGAATCTGCTACACTCGGTGGCCTGTCTGAAGTCGCTCAGTTCTATTCATATTTTTTTAAATAAAGCAGGAAAAAAAGAGGTATGATAAACCGCTCTTTTCAATATGATTTCTCCCCCTTCCCCCTGCCAAATACAGATGTAAAAGAAGTCTTGCCGTCTGTAAAGGTCTATTTCATGTTGCCTAAGAGGAAAAGAGAAGTTGAGGAGGGAAGCCAATTAGGGAGAATGAGAGGAGAGGAGCTAAGGCCCGTGTGTCCTCATAAACGCCCCAATGTGAGGATTTTTACCTATTTTATCCACATAGAATGACTTGCAAAAGCCTTTCTTGTTGTTTTTACAGTTCATAGGCTTCTCACTGATTAATTCCAATGGTCAATTGCCCCCCTAAAGTGAAAACCTTCATAAGGAGCTAAGCAGGCTCAGAAAACTGCCTGATGTGTAACGGTGGTTTTTGATAGCTGACAGCAGTTCTATCCATATATACAATTTTTTTTTCTTTCCTACCTCTTCACCCCCTGCCTTACACTCCTTTCACCGGTGGAAGCCAATAGGATGAAATAGTTTAAAGTTTGTGTCTGCTATACAAAAATCCTTCTTAATAGACACAGTTTTCATTAGATCTTTATAGAAAATGTAGTGTGTTTACATACGCAGTTGTGGGTCTGTGGTGTTGGGCTATAAGGACCTCATTTCCCACTCTCTGGAGTCCTCGTGTTATTCTCCAAGTACAAGTTCAGTCGTTTCCCTCCTCTAGCCCAGCAGGTGTCTGGTTTTACCCTTGGTCCCGTAGTTTTCACGGGGACAGCGGTAGAGAGGCTGGGATGGTCTGAAGACTCACAGCAGGGATCCAGCATTGCCCCTCCTCAGGATTGGTTACGTAATTTGTGAGGTCAAGGGAAAAATGAAAATGCAGGGCCTCTTGTTCATACATGATTGTATGGGGTCCTTATAAGCGTGGGCGCTGCATAGCTGCACAGGTCAGGTGCCCGTGAAGCTGGCCCTGCCCCGACCCTACCTGTCTCTGAGCACCTGGATGGCAAAGATCCCGTGTGTGGTCGTTCGTCGGAGCGCGAAGTCTGCACCGTTGGGAGCGCGAAGTCTGCACCGTTGGGGAGGGCAGTCTATCTCTGAGCCTATGAGCTTCCTGTGTCCTCCTGCGGGGGCAGTTACCTCAGTTCTCACACCACTTGCCAAATTAAGAGTCCCGCACCGTACCACCCCCTGGAAGGGACAACTCATATCTCTACTGGAACCTACTCCCACCGAACTTCCTTCCTCTTCTTCCTCATCTTCCTAAGTGCCCATTTATCCACAATCAACCTACCCCCCAACACAAAAATCCTTAATAATAACCCAATAATCCAAGATGAATAATCAAGTAATGTTCAGGAGCAACTGAAAAACTGTATCCCCCACCTCAAGGGTCAGTCTTCATGAACTCAGTAGCTGGTCTGTACTCTCAGAACTGGAGGGGGATGTTTGCATTTCTTCATCTACCACATCTACTCACTCTCCTCTCCAGAAGGGACTGAAAGACTTCTTCTAAGGCACCATTTCTTATAACCCACCCCTCATACACCAAAAAAGGCGATTTCTTTATCAAAAACATTGAACTTCATATATATTGCTGCTTGTGGAATTAGCAAGAATTTTATCCCTTTGGAATTTACAGAGGTTGATAAGGCAATACCATTTTTAAAAGCTTGTATTCTAATAACATTAGAAAAATTTAAAAGATTATTGCATATACAGAATTAGCCACCCCATTGTATGACTGGGTTTTCTATGGTCTCTGAGGACTGGATTTTAGTTAAAAGAACAAATAAATCAATTGAGGTTTTTAAAATGCTTTCTATTTCAATAACCCCAAAAATGAAAAATGAGAAATGACTATGCACTGTAACATCAAAAATAAATACTGTCAATGACCAAGATAAATAATAGATCAAAATATAGTGAAAATTCTCAATTTAAATATAGAAAAAGAGAACATTCAGTTACCTCCTGGAGATCAGTGGGATTCCTCCCAAGTCTCTGCTGAAAAATATTATGTGAAATTGTTACCACTGCTTCTCTGTTAGAAATCTTCCAATTCAGTTTTCCATTATTGACCAAATTCCCTGTTATTTAGGGCTAGGCTGTTTTTTTCTGTGCATGTCTGATTGCTTATCTGTCTAGAATAGTCTTGAGTTCCTTCGTTTGATTGGTATCACAGATCTGCCAAGAGCTTCACCTTTGGCAGGCAAGTGTCCACAGGTGATGTAGGAAGAAGCTGAAAAAGGCATTTGCCGAAAAAGACAAGACTCAGCAAGGGTTGACTGCCATCTAGCCAGGTGTAGCTAGAATGGATATATTATACCAGAATTTACGATACCCACCTTATGATTTCAGAACAGCCTTGTGACCCAAGTTTATGAGTTTTGGTGTTATAAGAAACAAAATGTACCCGAATCACAGACTCCTATCAACTCTTTGCCATGGTCCCCTAAGACACACACACATACACACACACACACACAACCTCATTTCTGAACATTCTTCACTGCAGGTACCACTGTCTACCTTGTTTGTATAAATGTATGTACAGGCATCATCACATCTGCTAACCTCTAAGCCCTTGGAGGTCAGGGCCTGTCCAATTCATTTCTGCATCTTTGAAAGTGCCTACCGCACCAACTTGTACATCCTGGGCACACTTAGCAAGTGTTCGCTTAACGAATGGATATATGAAATAATCCACGTAACAATTTTGGACTGTTGGAGCTGGGAAGTTCAGATCATCCAAACCTGAAGTGGTGATACATTGTCTCCGCCACGTTAACTCCAATCAATTAACCATGGATACCTACATTAAGTACTGACTGCAAGGAGAGGCCTTTTGAGACTACATCTGAATTCAATGGGAAAGAATTTTGTGATGGAATAATGACGTATGCCAAGACAACAGAATAGAAAGAAGGCCATACCTCTGCCATAAAGTGATCTCGAAGAGATGTGTTCCACCACCTTATTTTATAGATAAACAAACTGGGCTTCGGAGTGTTAAAGTATTTCATTATATGTCACACAATCAGTGGAAAATTATGATGCAAACTCAGATCCTCAGACTCTTGACTGTTATCGCAGTGTCTCTTCTCTTACTCTGCGGACTCTAGGTCTCTTCCATGAGACTGCCTTGCTTTTTCTGTCATAGGGTTGTAATCCTGGAGGACAGCCTCTAGGGAATACACATGGGTGAGTTGTTAGACAGGTTATGAACTAAATCACAATGTGAACAAATGCAGAGCGGCTGTTTATAAAATGAATGATTTCCAGGGGAGAGTTTAAGCAAAGTTTAGAGTTCAGGGAATTCCTGATCACACCTCTAGTAGAGAAAAAAACTAAACTGTAAGAGAAAACAGAATAGCATAGGGAATATTCCTCAGAGAGCACTGCTTGAGGGAGGGATGGCATGAACTACCTAAAAAATATGCTCTAGATTAACCCTGAGTCATCTCCAACCATACGTCACCAGTTCTCTTTGGTGCTGGATTCACTTCCTAGGGATTCCCTTCTCTTGCCCTACCTCTCAGTCTCTGTGGTCAGTCTGCCCAACACGAGTCTTACCCAGGCAGTAGGTACATGTTACATGAGTCCAAAAGTCATTACCCATCACTTTTCTTATTTTCCTTTCATTAATTTTTAAAATATATGTTACTTCCACTTTATTATTTTCAACCATCTCAGAGCACGGTTATTGACACATTTTCAGGGTGAGGAAAGGAAGTGATTTTGAAAGGTCACTATTGTTTAGAATTGGCATTGAATCACAACAGCAGGCAATCAGAGCATCATTTTGACTTCTAATCTGGTTTATTGGGCTGCTCTGCAGTAGTATAGAGTCTGCATCCCAAATAACTCTTCAAAACTACCACCTCCTCTTGATTCTTTTAGGTCAGGCCCTCACTACCTCTTGTTAGAAGTCTCCTAATTTTCTAAAGGATAAACTCACCTGAAAGATACCTGTAGAATAATATCCAAAATCCTGGCGTGACTAGAAAACCTTCTCTGATTCCCCTAGGGTACTATCAATTTCCACTTTACCAAACTATGTATTCTTTACCAGGGCAACATACTTTCTAATTTCTCTATGTTTGTTTTACTTGCTAGTGTCTCCTCCTAGAATATCTTTCTTTATCTTTTCTTTCTGGCAAACCACTACTAATCTTTCAAAACGTAAATTAAATATCTCTTGCCCAGGAAGATATTTTTTGTCCAGTATTCTGGTTATAGGAAACTGGTGCCTACATGCATCATACTCTACACCGTTTGCAGCACTGGAGGCAAATGTCCCTTGTTTGCTTCATACGTGAATGGACACTGTACTCATTGAGCTGCAACTCCAATCTACAGAATTCAGAATTACTGTCAGAAGTTGTTCCACTCTTCTGGAAGTAAAAAGATTGGCTTAAGTCCAAAATTATTTATATTTTGTCACAGATCCACACATGCTTTTGGGTCTCATGTTACGACAAATATATATATTTTTATTTGTATATATATATGTATTACATGAATATATACATATACACACATTCACATGTACATACACACACTCAACACACACCCATTGTAAAGAAAGCTTCAAAACTTCCTTCAAAGAGGAAAATATTTCTTTTTTGTCTCTACCCTCCCTTAGGCAGCCTGGAACCATTCTATCTTCAATGTATCATTACTGCTTCCTCTGCTTAGCTCACCTATAATGCAATTAAAGCCCAGGTATATAAACAACTCTCAAATTATGATGTCCAATAGGCCAAGTGCATAAAAGTCTAGGATCAAGGTACCAAGAATTACTCAGTAAGCATAATCAACTCCTTCTTTCTTTTTTGCAGCTTTGTATTTTACATGTACATTAATTTGCCTGAAGTTGCCGTATTGGCTTAATGGAATATCGTTGCCACCTGCTGGCCATATTGAGCAATTAAAGTTCTGTCATTAACCAAGTCATTCAGAGATTAAAACAATCTGGTTTAGTTGTGCTGTTGTCATAACTAACTTTTACGTAGTTAAATTTCGAGGGGCCAATCTGACTCAACTTGCCTTTTAATGACTCAGCATGCATAATTAAACTAGCCTAAGCTAACCAACACTGACTGTATGGAAGTAATATGTCTTGGTTGTAAAGAATATAAACTTTGATATCAGAAATTATTTCAAGGTTCTGCTCTACAGTTTTTAGCTAAGTGATCTTCAATAGGTCACGTAACCTGTCAAGGCTCACATTGCTCAAAAAGGTAAAAATGGAAGTATAGCAGTGCCTTCTTCATAGGGTTGGTATAACCATTAAATGAAATAAGAAATTTGAAATGCTAATACAGTATCTAGCATATGGTCAGCAATCAATGCATGTTCTTAAATATTATTTCTCCAGTGTTACTCTTCTTCTGGTTGACATATTTATAAAGTCGATTTCCTCTCTGGCCCTCCATTTTCTCATGAACTCTATGGTTCAATTTACAAATATATGATTTTTCCAACGCAGTTTCATCTGCTATATAAAGTATCATAAACTTATGGTTAGTGGTCTATTTGTTCGACCTTAGTTATATATGAGGCAATCAACCCTACAAACCCCAGATTTAAGTCATCATTCAATCTTCCTGCTGCACTCATTTAAAAAAGTCAAAGTACAATTAATGTTCAATAAAATACAATGATCTTGAGTATTTAATTCAATGAGTTTTAATAATTGTACTCACCACGAAACCACTGCTCAAAACAAGATATAAAGGGGCCGGCCCGGTGGTATAGTGGTTAAGTTTGCGTGCTCCACTTCTGGTAGACCAGGGTTTGCAGGCTTGGTTTGTGGGTTCAGTTTTTGGATCCCGGGTGTGGACCTACACACCGCTCCTCAAGCCATGCTGTGGCAGTGTCCCATACACAAAGTAGAGGAAGATTGGCACAGATATTAGCTCGGGGCCAATCTTCCTCACCAGAAACAAACAAACAAACAAAAAAACCAAGATATAAACCATTTCCATTGCCCCAGGAACTTCCTCATGTCTTTTTTCAATTAAGGAACAAAAAAAAAAGGAATGCCCCAAAACATATGTCATTCATATGCAGGCTCTATGCTAATCTTCTGAGTATCAGGCCAATTTAACTTCATTTTCCCAAGTGGGCACTACCCATTGCATTTCTGATTACCTCCTTTATTTCCTCACATCCAGTAGAAATTATAAAAAAGGAAAAGAATAATTAATGTAGAAATACTATTGAGCCAATTTAAGATCAGCAAACTCTTGGTGAGCACGGCCTCCCAGTCTACTTAAAGGTAGAAATCTCTTTTTTATAAGGTGTCTTTGTAACATTACTCATATTTTAGAGGGAGAAGACAGGAAATCTCTTAGAGAAATGGTGGTGCCTAAACAGAGCCTCATGGATTTGTGGTCATCGCATTTCAGGGTCTGAGTCTCAGCTCTGTGGACTTAGAGATTGGGTTTTCTCAGCACAGAGTTGATCAAGTCTTTGTGGACAAATGCTTGGTAAGCAAATTTATAAGACATTTACATATAAATTATAAAAATAATATATTAGTTTATATTAATTAATATGTATTAGTACATTAATAATATATTATTACAATAAATTGCTTTTCTTTTCATTTATTAGAATACTTACATCAGTTATCCAGGATGTATGGATACAGTTATCCAGGATACTCAACCTTTATTTCGTTATCACCTACCTCCCTCTACAAAGGAGCCCTTTTAGTCTCCCACCCGTGAAATTTTAATGCCATATATATACTGTATATCTATTTATATAATATATGTATGTCTGTGCTTTATACATAAAAAGTAACATTTTTTTCTCCACCCTCTCCACTCCCTGGAAACAATTTTCATCTTCTTGGGGGTGATATTGATCCACTGAGAATGTATGCCCTGTTCCTTTGTTCTTGCTTCCTAGCAGTATGGATTATTATATTAATCATGCCGTCTTATTTTCTGTATTTCTGATGCTTTGACATCTGGGGCCTTGCTGATGCTGGAGAGACTGCTCCTCCCAGGCCTGGCCAATTTCTAGAGATAGTAAAGGACTCGCCTTTGACTAGTCTTTCATATATAAACTAACCAATCCAGAGCCCATACCCCTAACCACCTCCTTTATCAGGCTCTTGTACTCCAGGCCACTATTCCCCTGCTCTAATCACCCCAAGCCAGGTACCAGACAACTAGGGACAGCCCGTACATCCTGAAATTATTCAAAATAGTCATCCTGAACCTTCTTACCTTACCTTGCCTCTTCCTTCCCATGAAACCACAATAAAGGCTCTTGCTTACATTCTCCTCCACTCCCTCTGCCTCAGACTGATCCCAATGCTTCCCTATGTGGCTCTGCTTGATGTGGCATGTCCCCGTTTCTTAGGAACCATGAAGAACAAACTATCTTTTCAGTGGCACCCATCTCCTAAATCTGTTGTCCTCATTATACCTGAATAATAATAAAACCTATATTTTAAAAGAATTATATATCAGGAAGTTAGTTGGCCAGCATGGAATATGGATAGTCTTGAGACATATTTGTTAAAGTTATGGTGAACCTTGTAAATTCTCGCTGTCCCTTACAAATTATCATCCTTAGTGATCTCTACGCTGGTGAGAAAGACTGCGAAGTGATTAATGTATGGCCTTAGCAGTGAGACTATTGGGTTCAAACCTTGACTCTCCTACTTCTTGGCTATGTGATCTTGAACAAGTCACTTGTGCCTCATTTCCTCATCTGTAAAATGTGATAATAATTGTGCCAACTTCATGGGTTTGCTGTGAGTATTAAACAATAAGTGTAATGTACTCCAAAATTTGGGAGTCCCCAAGACCACCCTCACTTCTGATACTAACTGCAAGTTCAGAAGGTCCCCAAGATCACTCTCAGCCTTGGTAATTAGCTAGAAAGACTCACAGAACTCAGCAAAGACATTATATTCACTATTACAGTTTATTACAGTGAAAGGCTACAGGCTCAAATGAAGAGAAGGGGCGCGTAGGGCAGAGTCCGGGAGAGTCCCTTGAGCAGAGCTTCCAGTCATCCTCTCTTAGTGGAGTTGTGCAGACAGTGCTTACTTCTCTCAGGGAACATGCATGACAATATCCAGGCAAGCTCACTTGAGCATTGATGTCCAAAATTTTTATTGGTCCTCCATGCCGTACATTTGATTGACTGCCCATGTGGCTTACCTTAAGCTCAAGCCCCTCCAGAGATCAAGCTGATACCACAGGGCCAAGCCTCCCCGTATCCCCCACCTGCTGCACCATAAATCACATGGTTAGCAGACTACCTGGCATGGCTCAAGGCCCCAGGTAAACAGACGCTCATATCATACATGATATTCTGAGGGTTTAGAGATAAACTCTTAGGGCAAAGGGCCAAATATTTCTTTGGGCAAGTTTAATCCTTTACTGAATAAGCACTTAGACTAGTTGCCACTGTCATTAAATGCACAGTAAGCATTAGCAGTATTATTGTTTTAGTGGTCATGCTAGAATTTCTCTTGCCTGAAGAGTTCTGTAGAAATGCTGCCAAAATCTTATTCTCTTTACTTTTCTGGGTCTATGCAGACCCTCTATGTTAATGGTCTTTTTAATTATTCATGGTAACATGTGCTTGATTAAAACTCACAGGCTTTGGATAGACCCACCCTAGTTCTGCCTTCTTAGTTTACTCCTTGAATGACCCTGGGTGTTCCTAGACCTTTGCAGGCACGTGTTTGTAGACAACCCCTTGGGCTATTTCGACAGATGGTTGATCGCATTCATTATATATTGGATCTGACTATTCTCACCTTTAGTGTAATCTTATTTCCACATTGTTGCACACCACTGTAACATTCTGTATTCTGCACAACAACATTTACCTGTTATTTCAGCAAAGATTTTTTTCATGAGGCAGTATCAAAGACTTGCACAAAACTCAGCAGCAAGTAATTCCTTTTTCCCAGCCTGAAAAGGTGCTCTCTTTGGTCATAAAGCAAAAAGACACAATGAAAGGTTAGGTTTTTATTGCTTTATCTCATTATTGTTGATGCAAAACTCCAAATTAATTTGCTTGTGGTTATGGAAATATTTCCTTTAACCTTGGCGACTCAATCAGAAAGAATTTGTTTTAGAGAGGGGCGTTGCTTAACAGCGTTTGGCATTTGCTCAGGCTGAACAATCATCCAGAGAACATGTATCTTCTTTCTTCGTTTGGTAGTGATTGCTGCAGAATTATTACATGGAATATGGTGCAGAAACCCTTCAGCATGGTGGCTGGTGTAGAAGGAATGTGCTTTGATTGGCAAGAGGGGCTCTATAGTTAGGTACCTGGGTTTACCCTGGAACCAGGCTACTTATGACCTTGGACAAATAGCTTAACTGCTCTGCTCAAAAGGGGATGGTAGTAATATCACTTTCTTCTTTTCAGATCCAGGAGAAGGAAGGGTTTTTTTGCTGATTTGTTTTGTTTTCTGCTGTATGCTCTGCACTAAAAGTGACTGGCACAGAGGTAGCACTCAATGTTGAGTGACCAAAGGGTTGTGATGAGGATAAACTGACATCACACATGCAAAGCCCTTAGTCTAGGATCTGGCAGATAGTAAGCTCTCAGTAAACATTCCTTTAAAAAAACATACAGTTAAAACAAAAACAGATTAAACCCTTTATACTCAATAAAGAGTTTGGTGATGGGTTTATAGGATATTCATTAATTGTAATATTAGACTCTTATTTGTGTTGCCCATTTATTTATTTATTCACCAAATATGTATTAAGCAAATATCATGTGCATTATTACAGGTCCTGGGGATTCAGAGGTTAACAAAAATAGCCAAAAATAAAGGACACTCATGAAATTTTCTGCCCAGCCCAGGGCAGTTCCCATATGTCTATCAATGACCAATAGCTGAGGGAGAAGAAACCTGTAGGACAATGATGAAAACAGGGGATTCAGATCATTAACTTCGTTATTAATCTTTTGCCATTTTTATATCTGTCAGATTCTCTAAAACTCTTGAGATACAAAAGCATTTTCTCTGAGACAAGAGATTATTCAGAGACTCCCCTCTTCATTGCTCATGTCTGCCTTGGAGAATTTCTCAACCAGTTGTTTCAGGTTATAGACATAATTGGCTGTTAGTCACTTTGGTGCCATTGTTCGTTGACATACATCTCAGTATCATCTCTCAGCCATCTGAAAGGCAAGGTCCTGGTTTCTGATTAATCTTTGGCTGGTCATTGAGGATATTGAAGCAGCTCCTGTTAATTAGACCATTTTATCTCTAACCTCATCCGTTTTCTGCATATAATCGTGATAGATGTGACAGCAGTTCCAAGCACAATCCTTGCTCATCAGCTTCTGTGATTAGCTAGGGTACCACTGTTTGAATTGTCAAAGCCAAATTGTGAGAGGTTATACATAAGTGAATGTTTTCATCTCCAAGTCCATTACACACGTTTAATGAAACCTAACGAGCTCATAAAGTTAAAAAAAAAATAAACAAAAAGTAGTATCTACAACACTTAGTGATGTGAGTCAAACACATAACACACACACATATACACACACAGGCAACATGATAAAACAGAGAAATGTATACTTGCATGAAGTGGAAGACCACATAGTGACAAAGAGCGTGGGCTCCTCATTTTACCAGCTGTGTGAACGTGGGCAAGTCATAGCCCTCTGAATGTCAGCATTCTTACTTGTCAAATGGAAACAATATTAATACCTACAGGGTTGTTGTAAGGATTAAAATGCGTTAAATAATATTTTATAAGCTATCCCATACATTGTCTGCTCTATAATGTGTGCGATTATATGGTAGTTATTATTATTCTAGGAAACTACCTCATTTTCCCAACTCATTCGAAGAAACAATTAGCATTTTCTAATAACTCATATTGAAAAGCAACTACTTCACTTGTATAAAAATTGCAGATAATCAGAGTAAAAGACAAAGACAGACAAGTTTTGCTGTTTTCACTGTGTTTCTTGAGATGTGGAGTCTAGTTGTACTAGAATTCAGGTCGGAATTCCAAGAGGCACTGGAAGGCAGAAAAAGAAATGAACTTCCTTCTATTAAGTACTTGAGGGTTGTCTTCTCTAGCATTTTCAAAGAACTGTCCGTTAAGCAAAAAAAAAAACTCAAAAAACAAAAAAATGTATTCCAAGAGGTGCTATCAAAAAAACAAAATCTGCCTTCAAATAAGTTTGGAAAACATTGAATATTAGATTGCCCTTTGAGGAACTGTAATTCTTATTTTAGTGTTAAAGGGTCTGAGAAATTTGGAACAGCTCTAATGAAAGCAGTAAAGGAATAGCTTTAAATTCTTTTATTTGTTTTTTCCCAAATACCCCACATAACATGTGCTAGCACCCACCGCACATTTCAAAAAAAATGTTACATGTTGTGGGTTGAATCGTGTCTTCCACAAAATTCATGTACATCCAGAAACAAAGAAAGGGATCTTATTTGGAAATGAGGTCTTTGTAAATGTGATTAGTTAAGGATATTGAGATAAAATCACACTGAATTTTGTTTGGGCCCTAAATCCAACAACTGGAGTCCTTATAAGAAGAGAGGAGACAACAGAGAAGCTGATGATGTGAAGATGGAGGCAGAGATTGGAGTGATGCCTCTGTGAGCCAAGGAACACCAACTATGGCCAACGACCACCAAAAGCTGGGATAGAGGCATGGGATGGTTTCTCCCTCAGAGCCCCCAGTGCAAATCAACCCTGATGACACCTTCATTTTAGACTTTAAGCCTTCTGAACTATGAGAGAAGAAAATTGTTGGTTTGAGCCTCTCAGTTCATGTTAATTTGTTATGGCAGCCTCCGGAAACTAATATATACAGTATTCCAAAATGGCAACTTGAATTGTGAAAAATGCCGTTAAATATATCTCAATAAGAGGTTTTTCTCTCTTCTACCCATTTGTTTTAGTTCCCTTTTTTGATGTTTTGAGGTGGGGGTGAGGAATTATACACGGTGAGGGGCGGGGAGAGAAGGACTGCTAAGCAGTCTAATTAAGAGCTGACTCATGAGGGCAGGCCCCATGGTGTAGTAGTTAAGTTTGGTGCCCTCTGCTTCTGCTGCCCCGGTTTGCTGGTTCAGATCCCAGGCATGGACATACACTACTCATTAGTCATGCTGTAGTGGCGACCCACATATAAAGTGGAGAAAGATTGGCATAGATGTTAGCTCGGGGCTAATCTTCCTAAGCAAAAAAAACAAAAAACAAAAAAGGTAGCTCATGGGTCAAAAGTGAATTCTCCATTATTCTTATTTTCTATTTTTTCTATTATCATTTATTAAGTAGAAGTAGGCTTAGGATCAGGGTAATGAGGAATGAGAAGAAGTATAGCTTGATTAGCCCTTTTTGGTTTGAGATTAATGTTGAGGTTTTGTGCTTTTGTCAGCAAAAGTACTTGGCACTTGTGAATTATTGGTGTTTGTGAGAAGTTTATAAAACAGTCAGCTTCTCCCATGCTACCACCGAAAGAAAAACATAAAAAAAATAATAAAATAGGTAACAGCCAACATACAATAGAAATATTTGCTAACTTTAACCTGATGTCTGCTTAGCTTTGGAATCAGCATGGAAAGTTAAGATGAATGTCTACATTTTTATAGATGAAGAGTTAAATAGAATTTTGTTTTCATTTCTTTGTCTAGAAAATAAGAAACCTAGCATATATTTTAAATTCAGCCCCTTGTGAAGCTGCATCCAGTCAGCACTATGTGAACTGAGTCTCACAGTATATGTGACACTTGGTGATGGAACACTCGAGATACCTCCAAAGGCGCAGAAGAAACAACCAAGGTCAGGGCATCAGAAGAAGCCAGAGGCACTTGGACCCTTTGGGGTCTGATAAGCAAATAAAGAAAAAAGTAGTATTGTCCTAAGTCTAGTGCCTTCTTGTCTGGAGAGTGCTTCATATCTTGACTCCCTGTTAAGCTCCTTAAATGCAAGACTGGCCGCTATTGCTTGCTAGGCACAGTTGCATGCAGAATTTGGACACGTTTTTCAAATTGAAAATGTGATTCCCAAAGCCCTCAAGATTAGTTCTTCATTCTTTAATATGGCTAAAGGAACTTCTTGATTCTATCTTTCTAGCCCCATTTCTCTTGTCAACTCTTTCCTTAGGAAGGATTACTACAGTTCTCTAAATGCTCCCTGATCTTTCCCAAATCAGGGCACTTGCATTTACTTACTCTATCCTCTTTCTGCAAAATTTCTTCATCTCTAATTCCTATATTCTTGGGTTGTTAAGATCATGGCTTCCAATGCTAGACTGAGTAGTTTCAAATTCTACCCTGTGTAAAATGGAGTAGAATTAGCATTTTCATCATAGAGTTGTGTTAAGACAAATAAGATAATGAAGTTAGTACATGTAACAGTTGGTAAATTGTCAAAAATATCATCACCATCATCTTTCAAATTCCAGCTGGAATAAAATTTGTACTGAAAAGCATTTCTGGACTTCACAAGATCCAATTAGATGAAAATTAACGATAATCATCAGAACACCCCCAAAATTAATTCTCTTAGATCCATTAATTCTAATTCCAGAAAATTATGCTAAGTGTGGGGGATCAGAATCAGCCACCTCAAAATATATCTCTTTACTTTGATTATTTCCCAGAACAAAAGACCCTGAAAGAAACTTTGACCTCCTCCCCAACCAACTGCCTAAAAGAATTTAAGATAGAAGGCCTGTCCTCAGGACAGGCCATCACCATTGATAACTCTGGGTATGGAGATACTGGGAGGGTCTTTGCTAAGCCCACTCCTATCAAAGCTCTGAAAACCAAGTAAAAGTAGAAGTTACCCTTTGTAAGAGACATTTACATTTATAAGGAAAATCTCCATTTGTAAATGTATCTCCCTCTCTGTACCAGGAAGAAGGGAGAACGACCTTATCTCTAGAAACTCTCATCAGTGCAGAGGGCAAGGACTTAAATCTGCGTAATAACCTTACTCTTCTTTACTGTGCTTTTCTGGTAATCTCCCACAGCTGACTCCCCCCACCCCCAACATCCTCCTTTGTCTTTAGCTGAAGATAGCATTTGTTGAGTTGCTCAGTTTTTCCCGAGTTTCTCCCATGTATACATATTATTAAACTTTGTTTTATTTTCTCCTGCTAACTTGCCTTTTTAATTATTTGACAAGCCATAAGCACCTTAAGGGAAAGGGTGGGAGGGGTGGGGAAAGAGGGAGGATTCTCCTTCTTCCCCAACATAAGGAAATAATCTTAAATATAGGAAAGGCATTTATTATTGCATTATTTATATTAGAGAACCAAAATATGGAACAATATAAACATTTATATTTCATTTAGATGTACCAGTCACATGATGAATTATTATAAAATTTTCAAAATTTATAGTTAGATATAAAATTAAAAATAAAATTTCACAAGTGCCAATTAATAGCAAGGAGAATGCTTATATTTTTAAGTGAATAACAGTAGAGAATAAAACTTGACCACATAGTTTAGAAAAAAATCCTGGAATTATAGGTACCAATATTTTAATAGCAGTTATTTTGTGGTAGCAAAATTGGTTATATTTTTATCTTTATATTTCTGAGCCTTGCAAATATTCCATAATGAGCATCTATTATTTATATAATGGCATAAAATAATAACCTTAAAATTAAAAAAATACTGATTGAGTGAATGAAATTTTCACATGCCCATACCAGTCCAGGCCAATGAGATGTGTCACATATTTCTCTTGTCTAACTCTTCCCCTCTGGGGAAGAACACGGAAGCAGGTTGATAAAGAATGTGAAGAAAGAGTAGGAAGGAGGAGGAAGGAAAGCCTGAGGCATACTCATCTTTGTAAAATGTTTACAAGGTTAATGTAGCATCACAGGAGAAATTGTTTATGTTCAAACACTGAAGTGAGAAAAAACAGGAACCCAAATTCAGAACTGGCCGAACCTTGAAAGAATAAACAGAAAATGTCAAGGGCTTCTCTCACACAGGGGATCTACCAGTTTCCCCACTCATAATAGAAAAAAAAAATCTTTTGTTGATTATGAGTCTGAAAAAAATTGAACTCATGTTTGTCATCTCTGTAAACTATCCTTGTCATTTAATCTTTATATTGGGAGGAAGACAATATAGCATAATGAATCAGGGGATGCTGTTTCATTTTCTTATTTCATATTCGAGTTTCGTCTAGTGTAATTATGGTGTTTATGAAGTTTAAACTGATGTAGCAAGAGAGAAATAAGAGAGAATAAGTGCTCATCCACTCTAATATGGTGAGAAGTATTTCTTGATAAGAAAGATCACACTGGCAAGTACAGCAGATGCATGAGAGGTTTTCATTGATCAATTATTTTAATTTATAAGAAACTTTCATTGTAATAAATTGGAAAAAATATAAATCTATTTCTAAATAAATGTTTTAAACCAAAATGAGGAAACTTTAGCAAAATTGTTTCACAGTTACGGGGAGATAGAGACAAAACAAAAACAAAAGTACCTCACCACAATCTGTGAGAAAAAAACAAGAAATTATAAATGAGCAGATCTGCCCTTGGCTGTAGGCAAGATCTCTGAGACAGTAATAAGGAATGAGGTTACCAAACATCCAGAGAGATATGAGCTGATAAAACTTAATCAGGCTAGTTTCACAAAGGGCAAATCTTTTCTGATAAATTTGGTGGCATTTTTGCATGGCAGAGAGGGCAGGAGAAGTACGTGACTGGAATGAGAGAGAGAATTCAACTTGAGAAAGCAGAAAGGCATAGACGACATATGTGGAAATAAGGTACGGTCTTAGCCTTCCAAAGGAGGCCACTTGGGTGACATTTAACCCCAAACCTATTGATTTCATTAAGATATTCTTATTGGCAATAAGCATGAAGCCTGATTGATGGATCAGCATGCTTAGTTGTGACACTGTGTTACCACAGTATGTCTGTTATTATCAAATAATGTACATTTGGGGTCCATATACGTGTTTGCTATTCATAGATTTTTAGAGTGCTTTTCTCAGTTATTTATTTTCTTTTTCCAAATGTTTTTTCTCCTTTTGGTTTGTTATTGGTATATACATGGAATCAATGCCATTTCAGGCAGATACAGTCTCATCTCAGAGAGCAACCAATGGAGCCACACTCACACCTCAATGATAATAACAGGTTTTGTGACGTTTTCTAACATCTTCACTCGGGAACATTTTAGGAAAGTGCTTTTAGGTGCTTTGTGTGCTTGACAACATGCTGTTCTTTTCAAAGGTTAATGCTGAAATGCTCTAAATTGGGGAAGTAATAAGGTCAAAGACCCAGAAATTCAAAAGAGAGAATCTGAGTTTGCTTTTCAGTTGGCCCCTGAGCACCAGCCTACAAATAGGCTTGTCCCTTTGGTTCTAAAAATATAAATAATCAAAAGTGAAATGCACACATACCAACAACTTCTCTAGGCCCTGCTGTTATTTCTGCTTACCACTCTCTTTCTCTTTGCCATCTGACTTCTTTGGAGTGTACTCTATATACCACGTCATAGTTTTCCTTCAGTCTTCAATTTACCTTCAACTTGTCCTATGTGTCTCAATCCATCTTGACTTTGATAATGAAATTTTTTCTAAAGAAGAAACAAAGACTCCCTGATGACCAACACTAGTGCTTTGTTGTTCTTCTTTTTCATTATTACTCTCTAACATGTGACAATCTGAACTATGTCCTCTATTAAAAACTCTCCTTTCTTGGCATCCCATATGACAGGTGTGATTGGCAGAATAATAGCCCCAAAGATGTCCATGTCCTAATCCCTGGAACATGTGAATATGTTAGATTACATGGTAGAAGAGAATTAAATTTGCAGATGGAGTTAAGGTTGCTAATCAGCTGATCCTAATGGGGAGATTACCCTGGATTATGTGGATGAAACTGATGTAATTACAAGGGTCCTTAAAAGTAGAAGAAAGAGAGACAAGAAGAGAAGCAGAGGGAAATGTGACTATGGAAAAATAGTCAGAGTAATTTGATGTGAGAAGGACTCAATGTACTATTGCTGGCTTTGAAGACAGAGAAAGGGGTCCATGAGCCAAGGAATGCAGGCAGCCTCTAGAAGCTGGAAAAGGATTCTACTCTAAAGCCTCAAGAAGGGGATACAGCTCTACCAATAGCTTGATTTTAGCTCAGTGAGATCCATTTTGCAATTCTAACCCACAGAACTATAAGATAATAAATTTGTGTAGTTTTATGCCACTAAATTGGAGGTAATTTGTTATGGTAGTAATAGAAAACTAATACAATGATCCTGGTAAAATAGTCTCAGCTTTTCATATAGATTTTCCTTAAAATATTTTGGCTATTTTCTCTCTTTTGTCCATTCCAATAGATGTTGAAGATCCTCGGTCTTCCATCTTCAGTTTTCTTTTCATTCAATTCCATGCTGCTACTACCTTTTACAAAGCAATGCCATCCAATTCTGCCTCTCTCGCCAGCCAACTCCTGCTTATAACTAGCTACGGGTTCTACATCTATGCGTCCTTCTGGCAATTCAAATTTAACATGTTTTAATAGTATTTTTTAAATAGCAAAATCGCGAATCTCAAACAAATATAAATGAACCCACCTGAAAGATTTTGTTTAACAAATTAATTAATACGGTGGGAACCCCTAAAATGTTGCAACTTGTTCAAAGGTGGAATTCAAAGGACTGCACATGCATAGGCAATAGGGAATGGTAAATGAATTCATAAATAGATGCAAAATGTGTTTATCGTGGGTAAATTGCATGGTATGTGAATTATATCTCAAGAAAGCTGTTACAAAACCAAACCAAACCAAACCCTGGTTCATCCACAAGGGAAACACCAATTGCAATTCACTGGACACAATTCTTCTGCATTTCAATGATTAAGAATCACTTGCATTCTTAACAGTTTTCTCTTCCTTACATTGAGGTAAAATAGATAAAAGACATGGAAAGGCAAAATTAACCCAAAAAAATATGCACTGGACAGGATGCCGGTAATCTTTTTATGTCCATTTTGAAATCTTTCAAAAATTTTCCTCATATGTCCTGTCACATATCTCTTGAATATTCACTTTTTCATTCTCCTGATGATCATTTTACACATTGTCATCTCTTCTCAAGCTTCCCATCCTTCTTCTCCCATTCTCTGTCTCAGCCTATGATATTCCTTCCTTTTCCCTAAGAAAGTAAAAAAAAATAAATAAAGATAATTTTAATATGCTTTCAATCCCACATGTATCGGTATATTTTCTACCTGTCTCTATTTACTCTGCCTTCCGTCTTGTTACTGTGGAAGAAACCTTTCCTTCTAAGGCCAGTTACTACCCAGTGAACTAGATCCCTCCTGTGTCCCCTCCTCAGGGTCATTCCTCGTAGTATTATCTTCTCTCTGTCCTGCATCATTATGTTCTCACTCTACTGAGTCATGTCCAGAAGCACGCACATATGCTGTCCTAGCTCATCTCAACAAAATACTCTCTTGACGCTGCGTGTTTCTCTAATACCACCCAAATTCTCTGGATCCCTTTATGAAAAAACTCCCTACAATTTTTTTCATATTTACCATCTCCAACTCCTCTCTTCACATTGCTCCTTGACCACACTCCATTCAGGAGCCATATTCCGCTCAAGCACTCTTGCTAAGTCCTCAGTGATCTCTACGTTGCTAAATCCACTGGTGTATTTTTCCTTCATCTCTTTGGCCTACCATCCCTATTTGGCAAAGCTGACGATTCCCTCTTGTTTGAAATACTTCTCTAATTTTAAATTATAGGTCATCACTCTCTTAGGATACCTCCTACAACATTGGCCATTCTTCCTCAGTCTCTTTACTTGTTCCTCCTCACCATTCTGATCTTTAAACATTGACATGACTTAAGGCTTAGCTTTTGGACCTCTTCTTTGCTATATGTACATTCATTCTAATGACTCTCAAATACATGCACTCTCCAGAACTCCAGACTCATAGACTCATGTATTGAATGGCACCTTTGATATTTTTAGTAGGATGTCTAATAGAAGCCCTCAGGGGCTTTGTACTTGCTGTTCCTAACTCTAGAATTTCTTCTTGATGTATGTCTTATTATTCACTTTCTTTAGATCCCGTTCAGACGTTACCAGACCAGTAATCTTCCTTCATCACCTTTTATAATATATAACCACTCACCTCAACCCAGAATTTCTAGCTCTCTTACCCTTTATTTTTCTCCATAACACTTAAAACCATCTCATGCACCAAGTGTTTATTTGTTGATTTATGTTATGCCTCCTCCAGTTAGAATTACAAGCTCCGTCAGAGCAGCAATGTTAGCAGTTTTTTTCACTGCTATATTTTCAGACTTGAAGATAGTTTTTGCACTTAAACCCACAAATAAATATTTGTTCAAGAAATGAATGAAAAATAGATTAAACTTGTATCTACTTTCTCGTCTCCTTTCATCCTCACTGCCCCTCATCTTTCCTCTTCTCCTTCTTCCTTTAGTAGTTAAGGACTTTGACATACATACATTCTTGCATGCATCCATACTAGCTAGCTCAGAGTGATCGTTACTGCTCTCTTTCTCTCATCTCTCATATCAAATCAGTTATATTATTCAGTTGGTATTGCTTCTAAACACTTCAAAATCGCTCTCAGATTGTTCTTATTCTCTTCATCCCTACTGACAGTGCCCCAATTATCTCAGTGCTTTCAAATGTTTGATAAATAATCTCCCTGATCTGTGGTTTCTCTTCCTTTCCCTTCCTCCAGTGAGTCGTAAATCTAAGCGTGTCATACTTCTGCTTAAAATTGAAAACACTTCCATGTTTTCTAACTGTTTTCACATCATGTTCAAACCCCTGTCATGTCATTTAGGGTCCTTCAAAACCATTCTAAATCTACATCTCTTCTTATATTTCATTACTCTCCTAAAACTTTCCAGACTAGTTATATTTTTTGAATGACAGATATTTTCATATCTTTATTTAAGCTTTTCTTTTTAGAATTTCCTTACTATACCCTTCCCTTTCAAAGGCATTCTCATTCTGTTACACACAGCTCAATATTGCATCTTTTGTCACTCTTCTGTAAAGTTTAGGTAGAATTAATTACTTCCTTCTCTGGACTCCCTTAAAATTATATATATGTTTTTGGAATAATACTTATCCTGTAACATTGCAGTTAGCTAATTGTGTTTATGTTGGCTTCCCTTTCCGGAATATATATCATAATGACTGAGAGTATGGGTTCTGGAGTCAGATTGCCTTGATTCAAAATTGGATTCCACTACTCTCTAGCTGTTTGATACTGAGCAAGTTACTTAAGTTCTCGAAATCAAAATTTCTTCACCCTTAAATTGGGAATATTAGAATCTACTTGACAGGGTTCTTAGAAGGATAAAATAAAATAATCCATGTACAAGTTCAACTTTGTCCCTGGTACTTACTATGTGCCAAAATTGCTCTTATTTAATCATAAGCTTCTTGAGTGCAATTCATTTATTTATTTTTGCATTGTCAGTGCATAAAGCAGGTTCAATACATAATCAGAGCTAATACAAGTTGGTTTAATTTACTTGTGTTGGACTTTATCACTGTTTGCTGGCAATATCTAACTAAACGATGATGTAGAATTTTATTTTAGTTTGGCTTTAAACTGAAGAGATCAACAGAATGTGAAAGGTATGGTAACGAACACTTCTTATTATGATTTACTTTACGGTCTGTGTGCCACTTCTAATATGTCGTATACTTTTCAGGCAGGTTTAATGCTTAACCTGCAAATCTCTAGGTCACCATAGATATCTGATTGGACTGAAATACTGCAGATCTCCAATGTTAAACCAGGTGTATATCACAAGTTCGTTCTGCTAGAGTAATATACATAAAAATAATCAGAATGATTCCATTATGTTCAAAGTAGCTTCTCAATTAAGAACTGTCTTTTCAAATGTCTATTGCGTGAAAGAAATACAAGTACGGCCATTGTCAGGTAACTGATAAACTCCTCCTTTTCAGATCTTTGATGTTTGCTTGAATAAGGAGTCACTGATTATCCAAGTTGTAAAAGGAATGGCCAATTTCAAAGTATGGCTTGAATCTAACTAACGTTTAGAGTTAAAGCTATTTTGAACCCACACTTTTTTTTTCCAGCTTTATTGAGATAATTGACATACAACACGGTGTAAGTTTAAGGTGTACAATGTAATGATTTGCAATATGTATATATTGCAAAATGATTATCACGTAAGGTTAGTTAACATATCCATCACTTCATAAAGTTGCAATATTTTTGTGGTGAGAACTTTTAAAATTTACTGTCGTATCAGCTTTCAAATATATAATATAGTATTGTTAATTATAGTCACCATGCTGTACTTCATATCCCCAACAACTTATTCATATTATAACTGAAAGTTTGTACCCTTTGACCGCATTCGCCTGTTTCTCCCACCCCCATCCCTCCCCACTCCTCCCCCGGCACCAATCTACTCTCTGTTTCTATGAGTGGTTTTTTTTTTTTTTTAGATTCCACATATAAGTGAGATCTTTGAATACTTACAAAGAGTATTTGTCTTTCTCCGCCTGACTTACTTCGCTTAGCATAATGCCCTCAAGATTCATCCATGTTGTCACAAATGGCAGAATTTCCTTCTTATTTATGTCTGAATAATATTTCATTGCATATAGATACCACATTTTCTTCATCCATTCATCCATCAGTGGATGCTTAGGCTGTTTCCATGTCTTGGCTATTGTAAAGAATGCTGCAATGAACATGGAAAGCTACACCTTTGAAATAATTTCAAACGTATCTGTAGAATGTATTATCATTAAACCATTACTAGAATAAAATTCTCTTTTCATTAAAATTTAAAGGCTGATGATTCCAAAAATCAGTCTCTCTCCACCCCAGCCCTCACTACTGAGCCAGTATTTCCACCTGTTTGTTGGACAGCTAAACTTGTGAGCCTGTGAGAGACAGAGAGAGAGAGAGAGAGAGAGACAGAGCAAGACAGAGAGAGATTAAGAGATCTTCTTTTTTTAGAAGCTGAATTCCAGGGAAGACATGATTGACCTTAGTCTAGGGTAGGTTCGACAGGCTAAAGAACTTTTTTGGAAACTAAGGCAGAGGCTTAGTACTAATAGAAGAAAAGTAAAGCCAGAGAGGGTAGAGCTTTTTTAGTTCTGGAAGTATGCAGAACTCAATGGATATACTGTAGTGTGTGCAACCCTGGACTTGATGTCAAACCTGGGTTTGAATACCAGCTCTGGAATATCATTAGCAGTGTGACTTTGAGCAACTCATTTAACTTCTGTAAGCTTTAGCCAAAATCAGCCACATAATTTGCAGGGCAGTGCAAACTGAAACTGTGGGACCCCTTCTTCAAAAAGCAGGAAAGAATTTTTGTTAATAGTACTAAAATATGAAACTTCTCCTTTCTTCCATGGTATCTCTCTTGGTCTGGTATGGTGTTTTTTATTTGCTATTTAATGTCACTCTCTCTTGCGCACTGGGATACTTGCTAGGTGAGGCAGACTCTCCAGGCCCTGGGGCCTCCCTCCACCACTCGGTGCCAACATGGCCTACTGCTGCCCTACTGGCCACTGGGTTCTGCCCATCACCAGCTGCTTGACCCACATGTTGTGCCAAAGGCCCTAGCCCCAACTTACAGCAGATGGACAAACCTCAAAGGCATTGCAGTCTGTGCTAGGACACGCCAGGTACCCAGAGCAAGAGTGAACAAGAGGCTCACCCACACCAGGCGGGCCTCTGCTGAATGTGCTCTAGTGCTGTCACATTTGGACAGGGAGGGCCACCTCCATGCGCCGCCCTGAGACACCATGGGATGTTAATGGCAGACCCTGATGCTGCATGTGCTGCCCCTGGGCCCTATCCTGGAGTGAGAGCTGCAGGCATTGCTGAGCAGAGGGGAGGAGGGGAGGCCAGGAGGGGCATGAGGCAGCAGGAGGTTAGGAGTCAAAGGCCACGTGTTAGCCAAGGCTCCAAGCACTCAGGGCTCATCAGACTCATCAGACCTCACTTACCAAGCACAAATTCAGGGGTAACTATATTAAGAATGTTAAGGTAGTGACTGCGGAGCGTTTAATCGGACGTGCAGGGCCTTACTAAGAGCCAAGCCCTGTGGGACCGCACTGGTTACACACCCTGGTTTTAGTTTCCTCTTTGATAAAACCAAGCAAAGCATCAAACTTTACTTCTTTTTGTTTTGTCCTGCTTTTAATGAATTGGAAAATGATTTTAGAAGTTGAACCTCTGCAGTAGAAGACATTTTGGGTGTGTCAGAAGCCTGGGTCGGGAAACATATTGGGAAGGACAGGATTGCAAAACGAAGAGAGATCCCAGGAACTTTCTATCTGGGTGTGACCTTGGAGAACCTTTCACGTCTTGAAACGTGAAATTTGCCCAAGCCCAAACAATGAGATTCAGATAAAACCATGGGTAGTATGCCTTTTAATTCTGTGTTCTTTTAGATATGTGCCTTCTAATGTGCTGAGTTTGCCCCTAATAACTTCTCCTGAAAACAAATGGTTGCCTGCCCAGGTTGTCTGCACTTTGGTAGTTCTGGAGAGTAGAAAAGAGGCAGAACACTGGTCTCTCTATATTGTTTATTTGAATCTGTCTTTCTCAAGGCTCTCTCAGTTGCAAGAAACAGATTGCACAGTTGATAGCTCATGTAACCCAGACACAGGTCTCACTGGGAACTGGAACCAAGGATCAAAAAGCTTAGGGAGGGCTGGCCCCATGTCTTAGTGGTTAAGTGCACACGCTCCGCTGCTGGCGGCCCGGGTTCAGATCCCGGGCGCGCACCGACGCACGGCTTCTCCGGCCGTGCTGAGGCCGCGACCCACATACAGCAACTAGAAGGGTGTGCAACTGTGACATACAACTATCTACTGGGGCTTTGGGGGGAAAATAAATAAATAAAAATTAAAATGTAAAAAAAAAAAAAAAAGCTTGGGGAATAAAGCCACTCTTTACTCAGTGATTCTTTCTCTCCATCATTCTACTGCCTGTCTGCCTATCTGTCTGTCTGTCTCCATCTCTGTCTTTGTATAGACTAGTAGTCTCTAATTCTTCATGAGTTTTATGGAAGATGGATGCTCTAATATACCTGAAAAACCACATCTCCATTCAAGTAACCATCAGAGAGTAGCATCTCTTAATATTATTTTTCATTCCCAGGAGAGAGAAACGCAGCAGCCCTGCAGGGCATAGTCACCTTTGGGCCAGTCAGCATGGCCAGAGGAATGCGGTAAAGTAAATCCAACATGACTTTAAGAGCCCACTCCAATGGATTAAGCAGTGATTCTCCATGAAGAAGTTTAAGGACTGTTTAGAAATGCCAAAATGTGACTGTGTTAGGTATAATCAAAAGCTCTCAACATTCTGGGGATGACAACGAACTTTAGACTTTAGATGGTGGCAGGTTTGATCCAACATTGAAGTCAGATCATAGGATTAAAATTTTTTTTCAATTCCATTGAAGATAAAAGAGGAAAAAAATGCATTTTCAATAACATTGTATGATTTTCTTTTAATTGTCATTTAAAAATATTTATTTTTCAGTGTTCTTCTATTGCAAAGTTCTTGCTTTACTGCCAAGTAAAACATTTTTAATAGAGTAGTATTATAATCACAGATGATTTTAAAGTAGTAGACATTTTCAATACCCAATTATTTAATCACTTCTTTTCTTTTTGGTGAGGAAGATTGGCCCCGAGCTAACATCCATTGCCAATCTTCCTCTTTTTGCTTGAGGAAGATTGTCACTGAGCTAGCATTTGTGTCAATCTTCCTCTATTTTGTATGTGGGATGCCACCACAGCATGGCTTGATGAGTGATGTGTAGGTCTGCACCCAGGATCTGAACCTGCGAACTCTGGGCTGCTGAAGTGCAGCATGCGAACTTAACCACTATGCCACCAGGCTGGCCCTTAATCGCTTATTTTTCAAGTAACTCAAAATACCAACACTTTAATGAACCTCTAGTACATTCTTAAAGTAAAAGTACTTGAAAAACCATTTTGATTTCTTGTTTTTGGTATCATATTGTCACATGTTTTTAGCTGTTCTTATACAGAAAACTAAGATAACCCTTGCTTTCTGACAGTATAGACAAAGAGACAAAAGTCTACTATTATTCGATCAGTTCATTACAGTATGAAAAATTCTAACAATTTACCAAAAGAGACCAAATAATCAGCTGACAAGCTAGACTTGTACTGGTATGGATTCAAGCTCTTAAAAACTTGATAACAAATATCAATGAATAAATAAGGTAAATAAGATGATAATTCACCAAGACCAAGTTTTTGTGGCTTTCAAAACGAACCAAAGTTTGTTAGAAAACGCCCGGTTTTATTGGTCTTAAATTCTTTGTCTACCAAATGGAAATGGAAATGTGTGTCTCACAAGTCACAGGGATTTAATTTGTTAATTGGTGTATGTAAAGGTCCTTTGAAAACCACATATCTCTGTCCCAAATGTAGGATATTATTAAGTCAATTATACCCCAAATTTAGATTATATGAAGTTTGAACATCACTTTTCTCTTGGTGAAGGTAAAGGAAGGTAAATAAATTAACATTTGTTGTGTGCCTATTTTGGGCATGGCACCATGCTAGGTACTTAATATGCATTATTTCAGCCAGGTTTTTTTTTAGGGGGGAAGGTGGTTAGAAATTTTAAAGTTATAGAGATCGACAAAAAAGAACAGAAAAGCCATTCATATTCTACCATCAAAAATTAGATTATCATCTCACTATATTTGCTTCCAGTCTCTTTCCTTCATTAAAAAATATCAATTGTTTTCTTTAATGTAATGCACATTAAACATTCAAACTATGAAAAATTATGCAAAGAAAATGAAAAACTTTATTCCAAATGAAACTCTCCCTCAAAATAAGAATTATTGAGGTTTGGTAAAATCACAGCCATCTTTCTATGCATATAAATACAGAGAAGGTAGACTAATGTGTAGATAGATAAATGCATAGAAAGAGAATAATACTTTTACAAAAACGGGATCATACCGTAAATACTACTTTTAACTACTTTTAAAATTCAATCACAGGATTGAATTTTATTTTTGTTTAACAAAAGTAAAAATAAAACAATGTAAAAATGAAGAGAATTTTGAACTTCTAATAAATCGAGACAACAAAGATATATTTTTTTTTCTAAAAGATTCCTCTAAGGGTAAAACATGCACTGAATAATACTAAGAGATCAGAGTGCTTATGCTTTTAAAAATTAATACATATATATTGTTTATCTATTGACTTTTTGCTATGAAAGAAGATGATATCAGCACTCATATTTCTAACTATAGTCCCTCACCCACTCCTCATTTTTCTATTTATATTGTTATTTTTACATTATCCGAGTTTATAGCATCCATATTTTGTTCTGTAATCAAAGCTAACATGGTTCTTAAGTGTTAGTTTTATATTTAAATGTATTCAATATCCATCCTATTCCTCCTTAATTCTTGAGATCTATGTGTTAGTTCATTTTTAATTGGATGGATTTCATTGTTAAGTCATTTCTTTACGAATAGTCATTTATGTTATATTCCCTGAGGGTTCTTATTTTCTTTTTGATGTTAAAGAATATTGAATGCCATTATGTTGGAAAGATATCTTAGTGGGTGATAATAGTCATGTCATTCTTCTATTCAGAATATCGTAGACTTTTCTTCACTGTCTTCTGATATAGAATGCTACCTTTTTAAAATCTGAGATTAATCTGGTCTTTCTTTCATTCTTTTAGGTGATTTGTTGTTTCAGCCCGGTCTCCTTGCAAAGTCTTTAATTTTGAAGATCAGTCACTTAACTAACATGTCTTGGGTGTTGAGTGCTCTCTCTCAAATGTTCCTGGAACATGGTGTATTCTTTTAATTCACAGGAATTTTTTTTGATGATATCTTTGCATACATTTGTTTGATTCACTATTTCAGTGACATCAAGGATCTTTATGTTAGATCATCTTTATCTTTCTTATCCATTGCCTTTTCTTCAATTGCTTTATTATCTGTGTTTTTTTCAACTGATTTAATTATAATTTTCTCAAATCTTCCATTTATATCAGTGATTTGACTTTCAGTAGGTGTCTGTTTAGTTTCTTGCCTATTCTAATTGACTTATTAGTTCTTTAGTGATGTTGTTTTGGTTGCAATTTGGATCCTTAAGTTTGCAAACTCCTAATTTATCGGATTCTATTGCTTTTTTCATCTTGCCATTGAGTTATATGTTGTGTTTTTTGAATTAATATTTTTATTCTACAGCATGAAACAATTTTGAGAAATTTTCTAGGTTTCCTTGAGTTATAGTTTCTCCCAGAATGAGTATTTTGTCTATTTTTGGCATGTTACGTTTTTCACTTTTATTGTTGTAATATATTTGCATAGTTACTATTTCATTTCTTTTCATTTTGCTTATGCTTGAGGAACTGTACAGACAATTCATCTATTCCTTTATAAGGAGGGATATTTGTTAATTTTCTTCTCTTCATATCTGGTACCTGTTTGTTTTGTTGCTCCTAGCTCCCGTTTAGAGGTTGGATAGATCATGAGTACCTACATTTTGTAGCCTGAGGGAATGGTGGGGTGGAGGGAAGTTCAGCCTTTATTATAATATCTGGGTGCTTCTCTCTATTTTAAGGTTTTTTTAGTGAGAAGGGGCGTTCCAATGTGAGGTGTTAGATCCTGAAGGATGTGACAAAGTTATCCACTTTGGAATATGACTACGCACAGAATGCCAGAGGTCAAATGTTGTGAAAGAGGGCATCCAGGCGGGAGGGAGACTTTGCACAGGGTTGGAATTTGAGTGAAATGAGGAGGAAGGGGACAGTCCCCCAAGTGGTGTAAGGCAGGTGTGGGAATAAAACCAGGAACAGCTGTTAGAACTTTTGCAGAGTGAAGAGGACCTTCACCGAGGGGAGATGGTGGTGGCAGTAACTGGAAATTAATTATACATAGGTGGATTGAACAAATGCATAAATACATTGAAGATAATGGAAAGCAAGGTTCTCACAGTCTGAATAGGGGATTGCAAATAGGGACAAGGGACAGAGGAAAACTAGAACAAACCCATTATAGATCACTATAGGTAGATGAAGTTATGGAATACGAATACACACACATATATATGTAAACATATGCATACACATAATTATATGTAAATTATATGTATTAATGTATATATAACCTACACACATACACACACATACACTGAGAGGACCTCAGAGCAAGAACACCTCAATAACAATGAGTACACTTAGCATGCAGATCCTGGTTTCTAAATACCATTCTTTAATAAAAGGAACCAGATTTTCTTAGGAAAAAATGTCTGCTTCCATGACTGGGGCAGAAGAAATACAAGATGATTCTAGACCTTTTTTTGAGGGGTGAGGAAGATTGGCCCTGAGCTAACATCTGTGCCAGTCTTTCTCTATTTTGTATGTGGGACACCACCACAGCATGGCCACTGATGAGTGGGGTAGATTCATGCCTGGGATCTGAACCCGTGAACCCCGGGCTGCCAAAGTGAAGCACGCTGAACTTAACCATTATGCCACTGGGCCCTAGAACATTTTCTCATACCAGAAAGTAAGGAAAAGTTCAAAGAATGATAGACACATCTTTCTTTGTGAAAAAGACAAAGAAACCAGCTTGAATGGGCTCCTTCTGGCCAAATCAATAATAATCTGGGCATCAAAGTAAATAGTAATCGATTCTAACTTGTTTAATAAAATAAACTATGGTTTCACACTGATAGATTAGATCATATTGATAGAAATATATGAATAAAAAATTTAAACATTCAGTGAGGAACAGTATATTTGCATTGTCTCAAAGTCCCTAACCACAAAATACTAATTATAAAAGAAAAAAGAGTAACTTTATAGTGGAGAAGTCTGGCAGGCAGCACCTTAATCAAGTGACCAAAGTTGACTTCAGCAGTAATGGGACAAACAGAAATCCTGCACCACCTGATAGGATGCAGTGTAAAGCACAGAGCATCCCTGAATGTAGTCATAAAAACAGCAGACAGAGTGGTGCCCCAATGGAGGAAGGGAATGGAGGGACAGAAGGCAAGACAATGAGATCAGTGTACTCTGGCTGGCAGGGGAGTCTTTTTCATAGTGATAATTTTTTTTAAAAAAAGAGCCAATTTTCACTTGTTTTACTATTAATTTTTAAGGTCTTTATAGACCCTTTTATGTATTACCTGCATCCTCAGTATACAGCTCCTGCCAGGTCCCCTAACCTGCTGTTGGTAGCGGACTGCTCAGACAAGCCCAAATTGAGTGAAACTTTACCAAATTATTGCCTTGTAGTTTTCGAAGGTATCAAGGTCAGGAAAATCAAGGAAAGACTGGGGAATTGTTCCACATTGAAGGAGACTAAAGAGACATAACAATTAAATGAAATCTGTGATTCTCAACTGGATCCTTTTGCTGTAAAGGATTTTATTAGGAAAAACAGTGACAAAGGGCCTGAGGATTAGATGCTAATACTGAATCAATGTTAATTTCTTGATTTTGATGGTTTTATTGTGCCCTTTGTAGGAAATATAAACTAATTTATTTGAGATGATGGGGCATCAGCTTGTAAAATTACTCTAAATGGGTCAGAAAAAAATGTCTTTGTACCATTCTTACAGCATTTCCTGTATGTTTGAGATTTTTTTAAGATAAATTGTTTTTTTAAATGTGTATTGACTTGATATCTAATACAGACTTGCATTCAAAACAGGGTCAAGTTTTCTGATGTGGTGTTATTCTTTTCTTTTTCCAGGTGATGGTCATTTGAGCAGTCCTGTTTTTACCCAGGAGCCACAAGATGTCATTTTTCCTTTGGATTTATCAAAATCTGAAATCGTCCTGAATTGTGCTGCTAGTGGTTACCCTTCACCTCATTATAGGTAAAGGCACACCTCTGGGCACCACACTGATTTTTTTCTTTGTTTCTGAGGTAAAACATACACACAATAAAGTGCTTAAAGTGCACTAATTTGAAGTGTACAGCTCAGTGAGTTTTTACACAGGTATACAGATGTGTGCCCATCACTGAAATGAAGATATATACATTTCCTGTCTCCCAAAGAGTTCCGTCATGCCACTTTCCAGGTGATAACTACCTCACCCCCACCCCCACTCCCTGGCAACCACTATTATGACTCTGTCTTATTGACTAGTTTTGCTTAGAACAGTTATTCTTGAAACTGGTGGCATGCAGTGCCATGTTGTGGTTAGAATTGAGAGAAAAAAGGAAAGGAAAGAAAAAGAAAGAAGGAAGGAAAGAAAGAAGGAAGGGAGGGAGGAAGGAAGAAAGAAAGAAAGGAAGGAAGGGAAGGAAGGAAGGAAAAAACGAAGGAAGAAAGGAGGGAAGGAAGGAAGGAGGAGGGAGGGAGGGAAGGAAAGATAGAAAGGAAGAAAGAAACACAGGAAGACAGGAAGAAAGAAAAATAAAGGAAAAAGACAGGAAAATAAAGGTAAGGAAAAGATTTGTTTCCTCAAGGTGAAAGACTCTGAAGCACAAGCTCATTTTGTACTCCTCTCCCCCCGATTTGAGGCTCCTGCCTTGGTTGCCCCGTATACAACGACTGTGAAAACATTCCCCTGATAGGAATTAATCAAGATGGAAACTTCATTTTATTAGATCGATTTTTGCGACTCCACCGCTATGTTCCATCACCCAGAAAACACTGATTTGAGAAAAATATGGTGGAGACAACCATGTCTCCCTCTAAGGAGAGACATCTCCCTCCTACATCAACCCTCTAAGGCAGAAAAAGAATTTTGATTCTGGACAAGTAAAAAAGAATTGTATTTGTTTCTCGCATATGACCTGTGGAATAATATGGAGGATGGGTTAGTAATGCTTTTGTTCTTACAAGGTTGCGATAAAGGCAAAATTTGACCCAGGCTGTAGGTGGAATGCACAAATTTAAAAATATATACATGTATATATACTATGTTTGTGTAAATAATAAGGATATTTTGTTAAGAATTGCATATATGCAGTGTGATTATAAGAATATATTCACAGACAGAACAAATATTAAAATACTATTGTAGCTTTGGGTTTTAAAAGCTTTTTTGGTTGTTTTGGTGAGGAAGATTGGCCCTGAGCTAACATCTGTTGCCAATCTTCCTCTTTTTGCTTGAGGAGGATTGTCTCTGAGCTAACATCTGTGCCAATCATCCTCTATTTTCTATGTGAGAAGCTGCCACAGTGTGGCTTGATAAGCCATGTGTAGGTCCACTCCCGGGGTCCGAACCACGAACCCTGGGCCACAGAAGTAGAATGCATGCACTTAACCACTATGCTACCAGGCCGGCCCTAAGGTATTTTTTAAAAGTCTTCATTTTTAGCAGTGAAGTTGAAGCAACACACAAAAACTAACATTTTCCTTTATTTGGTAAAATAAGCTAGTTTTGCCTGCTTTCTATATTGCATTAAAAATACCATATTTATATGTATGATTACTTTGATCTAAAAATTGTCTAGCTTAGTGGTTTCAATGACTTAAATGCACAAAACTAAAGACAACTCTCCCTTATCTTGTATTTTGTTGAGCCAACTTCAGCATCTTTTTTTTTTTTTTACAATAAAAAAGGTGAAAAGTTATGTCTTCTCATTACACATACTAAATCTTCCCTATCTTTAGGATACACAAACCAGTTAAGCCCATCTGTTAAGTGAAGATTGTTCACTTTACAAACTGGTTCACCCAATTCAGAGTTGGTTTGCTTGTTTGTTTCCTTCAATGATGAGCTATCTTACTTAATTTAATATATGGTTAAATATATAAAAATCTGATTAACACATTTTTCAAAATCACCTAATAATTTAAAGTTGTAATTTTATTTTTGAAAGCTAATTTCATTGATCATAAGAGGTGGTAGGATTTGTTAGAGAAGGGAAAGAATATATGAATCCCTATAAAATAAGAAACATTTGCCAAGTGTAAGTAAAATAAATCATCAATTAATCAATCATATACTTATATAAAAATATCTATTGGCTTGTAACAGGCATAAAGATATAAATCAGTGATTCTCATGACGGTTTGCTAATTGGTTTTGTCTATGAAGAAATACAATGAATGAAGAGAGTACAAATTCCAATGTTGTTAAAAGGCCTGTTTCTAAGATACTTGTAAATTAGGAGGCTAAAGACAGGTAATTTAGCTTCTTATTTCCAGTCCCCATAACCTGGTTTGGCTCATCTCTAATATTATAGCGTAAAATACTCATAGACAAGAGGCCTTGGAAAGAGAGTGAGAAATGAATTAAGTTTTTAATGCTTAAATGTCAGACTTGGACCCAATTTTCTTGATAATAAAGCAAAGGGCAAAGGTATTTCAGATAATGCACATTAGCAACAAAATGTGAAATTTTAGTTTTAATATGATCCTTCCTAACTTAAATTTTATTTAAAAAAACTTATAATCATATTTGTCTTAGAGTGTGTGTGTGCGCGCGTGTGTGTGTAATAGAGGGAAAATCTTTATCATTCAGATTCTAATACTATTTGAGGTTATTTGGATATAACATCTAGCCATAGAAAAGAAGTCTTGACTTAGAACAAAGAGTAATCATTTCTAGTCACAGCTCTGTCATTCCATGAGTGATCTTGGAATAATCATTTCTTTCTCCTGGCATCAATTTCCTTATACATAAAGTGAGGGTGGGCTTGATTTTAAGATGTGTTTTCTTTCTTTTAGTAAATTCCATTTACTTAATGAAGTCTCATGGGGAAAATAAGGAAAAATTTAAAGAAGAACTTTGGAAACAGTTTAAAAGCAACTGTCTAAAGTCACTTCCAGTGAAGTTGACACCTTCACAAACAGGATTTCAGTGAAAGCAAGAAGATACAGACATGTTAGGCAAGTTTGGACAAAGCTTTCCCATGGGAAGAATCACTCTTTATTCTTTTGAAGACTAGGTAACACATGAGAATTAAAGTGTAGCCAGGAAGCTTTGCAAAGGGAAGGAAAATGGGTTACCCAATGATGGTACTTAGGCAGGATTGCTTGTACCTAGCAAGTCTAGGATAATCAGATAGCAGTGCTTAGTTCCAGCTCAGAATATACATTTTATCTGGGAAAATGAAGCAACATACACATAAATTATTTCTACATAGGGTGCACTCTACCAGAAAAAGTGCTTTGAATATCATAGAAGATTTCTGACACGTCTCTTCTTGACCTGGTCACCAGAGGAGTCTCCTTTCTGTAATTTAGTCTCCTCTACCATAGTCATAGAGACATTCTTAGGTCTGGAGAAGCTCTAGGCATCTTTGAGTAAAAATCATAACAGTAGCCACTCTGCCCTTCTATTCTTTTCACCCATTTCCTCACTTGATCTTCTTAACAACCTCATGCAATAAAGCATGATATATATGTTATTGGGCAAATTTTATAATTGATAGATATGACTTCTGGAGAATTTGGATGACTTGTTCAATGATACACAGCAAGGAAACGTCAAAGCCAGCCCTAGAACTCTTTCCATAGCGCCAGTGGCATCAGATGTAGTGCACATTACAATCACTCAGAGAGACTGCCAAAAATTTAGATTTTGGAGTTCTTCAGAGATCTAGGAATGGGCCCAGAAATAGGCACTTTTAACAAGCACTCCATGTAATTCAAAAGCGAGGCCCAGTTTTGAAAAACACTGACAGACACACACACATACACACACAGAGAGAAACACACACACACAGACAACACACACACACACACACACATGCAAACATAGCCCCCAGCCATTGTAGTCTTGACACAGGGCTTAACTACTTAATACTGAAGGATATTCCCCAGCAAAAGGTCAAGATTTTAGATCAAATCCATTATGTTTCCTGGAATTAGTATGATATTAATGCAGATGATTAAAGTACTCATTTAAAGTATATTTCCTAGTTTGCATCATAAGAAAATTCTCCTGGGTATGCAATCCTATCAGTAATGTGTGTATGACAATCACTTGAATTCATTAATACTATTTCTCCATTGATTTAAACATATTAATTAGGACAAAGCCCACACCAGGAGTTGAACCCCTGATCTATATGCACAGTTTAATAATCATTGTACCATAGTGATTAGAATGATTATGGGGATACTGTGAAAAATTCATCTGCTGCAGCTAAGCCAACAACTTTGAATTTGTGTTGAAAAACAATTACTGAGCTTAATTAGGAGCATGTAATGATGACAGCAGTTATTTCAGTGATTGATTCCAAAATTAAAGAGAGCTGGCAAACTAAGTATGGTATATCCTTTGCTTTGAAAACGAAAGGGAACATGGAGGTCTGAAGATCATGCCCTGTAAGCAAATTACGAAAGGCAGTATTATGGCTGCTGGCAAAGAGAATATTGGAGTCTTGAGATAGGCCTAAAGAAGGAAAAATTTTTCTGCATTTTCTTCTCCTGATATTGAGAATAAGAAACTGTACAAATTTCTCTAGAAAAAAAATTTGGCAGAAAGTTCAGGCAAACGAAATGTACTATTTTTGACTGTTGTCTTTCAACTTCCTTTTATTAAAAAGACATTGAGGTGCACAAGAATTTGCTAAATAATTTTAAAGTGACAGAGTTGGTTCACAACCTCTAAGTGGTTTTTATTTGGTCAATCACCTCTCGTCTTTAATAGTGTAGAGTATTACCTAAGTTCATCTTCTTTTCTACTGTGGTAGATGTTTGCCAGACTCTGTCCATGGAATGTTTCAAGATGCTCCTAAAAAAGTCAATGACGTTCGGAAAAATTCTGTAAAATGTCATTCCTTTCTAACAATTAGCCAACACCACCAAAATATTTTTAATATAATCTTAGTATGAAGGTAAGAATCATAGCAAAACTGGCATAGACTCTAAATAACATGGTTTGGAAATTGGCTGTATTCCATAGGAAGAACCCTTTCACTTGTTTTTCTAAATGACTGATTGTCTTAATTCAGTCTATTAAATGTTTTTTTAAACAGTTTATATGACTACACACAGCTTGTGCCCTAGGAATGTGTCTCATTAAATATGCAATATTCATACTTCAAAATGTCTGGGTATTTCAATGAAAGCTTGGGTGCAAGGTGGAGGAAGTGAGTCCAGTTAGAAGTAATTACTGGATATTCTTAAAATGAATAAAGTTTCTAAAACATCTTATGGTTCTTTGAAAATAAACATAATTGTAAGTCAATTCTGCTACTTAATTCATGTACTAAAGGATTGTGGACTAATAGGTAAGCCAAGAGACTTTTTGCTGCCTAAAATAAAAACCTCTCAAACTGCATTTATTTCGTTCAAGTATAATTTTAGTTTGGCATTTCCTTTTTTTTTTTTGTGAGGAATATCAGCCCTGAGCTAACATCCATGCTAATCCTCCTCTTTTTGCTGAGGAAGACTGGCTCTGAGCTAACATCTATTGCCAACCCTCCTCCTTTTTTTTCTCCAAGGCCCCAGTAGATAGCTGTATGTCATAGTTGCACATCCTTCTAGTTGCTATATGTGGGACGCGGCCACAGCATGGCCGGAGAAGCTGTGCGTCGGTGCGCGCCCGGGATCCGAACCCAGGCCGCCAGCAGCGGAGCGCGCGCGCTTAACTGCTAAGCCACGGGGCTGGCCCTAGTTTGGCATTTCTAAGTATCATTGAAATAGTTTCACTGTGATTAATTTTCCAAGTAAGAGACTAACAGAGACAATCATGTTCTAAAGTAGTCAGGTTATTATTGTTTTGTTATCAGCCTCCAATTGGCATTGTAAAATCTTTCCTGGTGTTCTTTGTGGCATTTGTAGTATACCCTTCTTGGATTTCCATCTCTAAATCATTTTTGACATTCAATTTTGTGGCATCAGTTATGGGTGCTCAGGTATGGTATATGTTATTCGAAAAGCTGCTAAAAGAAAAGGATGGCCAGTATTATTGACTAAATGTCTAATTTATATTTCTCATGTCAAGAGTTCTGTTGCCTCTTTGTACACATTTGGCCAAATGTTTGTAATTCGTAAAGAATGGAAGATCTTTCAAATAACCTAGTTATTGATATCACTGAGCTCATGAAGGCAGTTGTCTTTGATGAAACTGGTAGGATTGTGTCCACATGTAATCATGTTTTTGTTTTTGTTTTCTTTAAATGCTCGCAGGAATTACAACTGCATGCTGTTTAAGACGAACAGTGGTCAAGTCTACATATTATAAGCATAATTTGATTTTTTTTCCCTTGAAGGTGGAAGCAAAACGGCACAGATATTGATTTTACCATGAGTTATCACTACAGGTTGGATGGAGGCAGTCTGGCAATCAGTAGCCCCCACACAGATCAAGATATTGGCACGTACCAGTGCCTGGCCACCAACCCTCTGGGGACAATTCTGAGTCGGAAGGCGAAGCTCCAATTTGCATGTGAGTTTGTGGGAAAAATCTATAATCTCTGTGTTTCTGAAAATATAATATTCTTACTATATTTATATTAGAAAAAAATCAAGCTTTGCCAATCATCTGCTCTTTGAAAGCAAATATGACTTTATAGAGGCAAAAAGTTTTAACTGTGTGCATTTTGTGAATCCAGACTCCTGAGGATTGTTGAAATATGTTTCAAACAAAGAAGAAAATATCATTGTTGTTATATTTTGTGAATTATATTTAGAAACATCTCTAAAAATTCCAGATGTAAATATTAAGATAAAGATATATAATACACTATTATTTTTCTTTTTCTTTTGTGTTGGATGTTAGTGTGCAGAGCACAGGAAGAAAAAGTTGAGGTCAGAGATGTCTTTTGGGGGCAGTGGGTATTCTCCCAGGAAAAGTGATCATATACCCACAGTTTAATGTAGGTGGAAATAAAATGGTTGCCAAAGGCAGACTTTATATTAACTGTAACAATGTCCAGCTGCGTCACATAAATGTCATCCAAGTAATTACCTTGGTGACATTTGGGAACATTAGCAGATGAACAATAGACATACTGCCTCTTATATCCTTTATATATAGTGTTTCCAGGGACTGAAATGTTTCGTGTTGGATCAAGGAAAAGCCTTGTTTGAAAGTAATTATATCTGCTGATGTGGATGAAGTGGGAGGCTTGCATTTCTCTCTTTGGTTCCCCACCACCTCACTCCACCCCATCCCTGCCTACCGCAGAGGATATATCAGGGCACCAAACAGTTAGCAGCCACTCCTTCAGGTGCTCATAGAAAGGTCTATGCTGTCTGTTACTTTGAAAAAGTAATTGTTTTGAAATTTTATTAATAAAATATATGTCCAAAGCCCACCTTGTGGAACTACTTAGTCATCAGTAGGTATGTGAATTAATAACTGGGTCTGTTTCTCATTGCAATTCTTATTTTCCAAAGATTTCTTACTTCACACACAGTCCCCCTTATGTTGACCATTTTGGGGATGGCTTTGTTTCTGAATATATATATATGTGTATGTGTATGCATGTGGTCATATATATACAGGCAAGCATTATATATATATGTATATATACACACACACACACATATGTATGTGGTCATATATATACAAACATACACACATGCATGCACATGCACACAGACATATATACACACACACATTGCTAAGTGTATCTGAATGTATTTATATCTGTGGAAGTAGAAAGATAATGCAAAAATTTATGGAGCTAAATGGAATATGTACAAAGTCTGGTGGCTATTTTGAAACTTAGGGTAAAGATGATGACAGTACTCGATTTCTGCATTTCAGCTAAGATCATCACTTGGAAAAATAATAGGGAGCAAAATACTGATGAGAAACTTATTTTACAGATAAGCAATTGCTCCACCTCCTTTGAATGATTCTTCCAAAATAATTATTTATTTCTCCTGTTTGAATAGGAGATGACCCTAGATGATACACATGATTTGTATCAGATTCCATAAGGGTAAATTTGATTTTCTGGTAAAGGAAAACCCATACAGTACATTTATTTGCTATACCCTTGAGTTTCTCTAGGGCTACGGACTCTATCCATTTTTGAAAACAACTGAATACCTATGCCTAAAGGTAACGCGCTATGCTTTAAATAGCCATATATTTCCCACTCTTCTTTGTCCCCCTTTTTTAAAGAAAATATTTTTTAAATTCCCTACATTACTATTTCTTACCCTTTTTCTGCTTTAAAAATATATGTAACTAAAAGCTTCCCTAAGTTAAAATATATTTTGTCTTTGCTAGAAAAGAGGAAAGATTTTAATTAAGAATGGGAGAAATCAATTCTTATGTCCTTGCTGACTTTCCTTTCTCTCCATAAAATTTTCCTTTTGGGGTTGAAGGTGTGTGACTGTTGATCCCTAAAAGCATTTCTATTACTATTCATGCATAAAGTAGAATGGCCTACATCCATTAATTGATCGTTATTCTACAAACTTAAAGGATATTAGGTTTCAATTCTGAAATTTGAAAAAACAAAAACAAGAACCACACCATTCTGCTTCTTCTGCCCAGTATGTATGGTAGTGCCAGGCCTAAAAAGTTTCCTGTTGAGTCCAGGAAGAGATTTGCTTTAGTGTAATTATCTCTGCTGACTTAAATCAACCCTAAACATAACTAGCACATTTTGATTACCTATAAATTATCTCTCTTCATTTCCTGCATCTCATAAGTATCTTTCTGACCTCACTTAAGTCGATTGTTCATTCCGAGTAGTAAAGAACTTCTTTAAAAAAGTGAGAAGACCAGGTCTAGCTTTGCCACCCCACTCTCAGGGGTTTACTTTTGTACAAATGTGCACAAGGATCTTAAGGATGAATCAAGAAAGTATTGGTGACTTACAGCCCGGAAGCCTCCATTTACAAATCCTTTTTCTAATCTCGTTTAAGGAATATAGAATGTTAATTTTGCAAGATAAATGTTCTGAAATCTCATCCAAAGAAATCACATGTGTATCCACACACAAATCTATGTATAATTTCGAAAATAAGGTTACTCTTCCTTAAAAAAAAAAAAAAAGAGAAAAAGAGAAAAAGAGAGAAAATGATAGAAGGGAAATATCTAATTAAGAATAAGTTTTCCTATGAAAATATACTCATCACTAATCATTATGGAAATGTAAATCAAAACCACAATGAGATACTGCTTCACACCCATTAGGATGGCTTTTAATAAAAAAGAAAGAAAGAAAGAAAATAACAAATGTTGGCAAAGATGTGGAAAAATTGGAACTCTTGGACATTGCTGGTAGGAATGTAAAATAGTACAGCCACTTTAAAAGACAGTATGGCAGCTCTTCAAAAAATTAAACGTAAAATTACCACACGACATAGCAATTCCACTTCTAGCTATATACCCCCAAAGAATTTAAGGCAGAGACTAGAACAAATATTTATGTCCTCATATTCATAGCAGCATTACTCACAATAGCTAAAAGGTGGAAAAAACCTAAATGTCAATTAACAAACAGATAAACAAAATGCAGCATATACATACAATAGAATATTACTCAAGTTTAAGAAGGAATAAAATTCTGATATGTTCAACAACATGTACAAATTTTGAAAACATTCTGCTAAGTGAAATAAGCCAGACACAAAAGGACAAATATTGTATGATTCCAATGATATGAGGTAACTAGAATAGGCAGATTCATAGAGACAGAAAGTAGAACAGTGACTTTCAGGGACTGGGTCGGGGGAAGAATGGGAAGTTAGTGTTTAACTGACACAGGGTTTCAGTTTGGGATGATGAAAAAGTTCTGGAGATGGTTGGTAGTGATGATTACACAATGTAAATGTATTTAATGCCAGTGAATTACACACTTAAAAATGAGTAAAATGGTAAATTTTGTGTTATATGTATTTTACCGTAATTTTAAAAAAGTAGTATCATCAGAATTCAGTGGAATAAGGTAATCATTTCAGTTGGATTTTTTTATCCATCATAATTCTTAAAAAATAAAAAAGATGAAGAAGAATAAGTTTTCCTTATTAAGTATCTGTTTGGTTCTTTGTATAGAAACAGTAGAATTTGAATGCTAGTGTCCAAAGAAATGAGAAGTTCCTAAAGTGCAAGACCTGTATCTTCAACTTAATTTGAATTCCTCACCACTGCTTTCAGAAATTCCCAACAATGCCCATTTTGGTAGAAAAAAGGCTCTGGGTAGGTGGGATAACAATTGTGGCTAAATGTTAAGATTTTTTGATACAGACAGATCTGAGTTCCAATTCTATCTCTGTTAAACATACAGTGGTATGAAATCAGGCCACCTCTTAACAACATTAAGCCTCTGTTATGAAATTGATACAATGAGAATTACAGCAGTGTGCCCATCTCCAGCTGTTAATGCCCACAGCTGCCCCTGTTCTGCAATTCCTGCTCAGAGTTCCCCATGGAATCAGGCTGGAGCTAGAGAACAGCTGGAGACCTCCTCTTGCTTAGCTCCTTCCTTCCTCTGCTCTGTCCTGTTTCCCTCCCTCCCTTTCTCCTGGGAGTGCTCCCTCAGTAAATTATATGCACTTGAATCTCTGCCCTAGACTCTGCTTCTAAGGAACCCAAAGTAAGATGGACACTAAACATCTAATATAAAATATTTGATCTACTTATTGGTAGAAAAATTAGGTCCAGAAGCCCTGCCCATATTTATTTCCGTAGGTAGAAACAAAGCTATACATCAAAATAAAATTGTGTCAACAAGTCTGCTTCCTACCGGTTGGCAGTCAATTGTGTAGTGTCACTAACCTTCAGAACAAATGGACTGTGAATAGCCTTTTAGAACCTCACCTGTCCATGGGAGAGACTCTGTAGGCACATACCTCTAGATAATTGATGGCTTTTGTTTGTAACTTTTATCCTGATGTTCAGCAATTCAAAAGCACCCTTGGAGTTTATTTTAGGCTCAGTCTGTAACATCCTGAATCATCTCACCTGAATCATCTCACCATGAAACCATTCTGAAATGTGGCCCATGTATAAAAAACCACCTATTATGAAATGTACTCCTAAATCAAATCTGTCGTTAACCAGCTCTGCTACCCAGACAAGTCATTCACCTCTGTGGACTTATTAAAGTTGTGTTTTGAATATTAGATTACAAAAGTTCCTTTCAGCTCTTCTGCATAAGATTCTGTCATTCCAAATACTCAGGCAGATTTTAATTTAAGCTCTCCTTTCTTCCCCCACCCAACCTCAACCCTAAAGCAAATTCAGCCGATGTCTAGACACCAAAAGCTCCTGTTATCACCCTGACGTTCTTGAATGATAAAACCAGTTTGACTTTTTACAGGCTACACTTGTAGCTGCTTTGAATTTCTTTTATTTCTCAAGGACTTTGGTGGTAAAGGTTGAATGTAGACGTCTTCCTTTCATATGTATGTTAATGAATTACTCTGTACTTGTGTGAGAGAACATTGCATCTGTCATTACTGTTTAAAATGTCATCCTTGAGAAAAAAAGATAGGTGTTTTGAAAGAAATCTATGATTTCACCAAGTTGGTTTTTTTTTTGTTTTTTTATTCTTACAATATACTACTCTACCAATGAATAGAGAAACATTTGGGATAAAAGTTACTCATGAATAAGACTTTTTGATTCTGCACTATTTAATATTTAGTCACAGATATCATTTCAAATAAGTTTATTCCATTGTTGCAGAGGGAAAGGCAGCTAGATTGGAGCCTCCTAACTGACTATTCATTTATTCATCCAACAAGTAACCAGAAAACACCTTATTTATATGCATCAAGCACTGCACTAGGGCCTAAAGATTAAAAGATAGATAAGAAACAGCTACTCCCTGTCTTCACAGGGCAGACAGGTGGAATCTTAAGTGCAATGAAAAAAAAATGAAAGAAATTGCTAACACTTACATAATACATATAGTATAGCAGGCATTGTTTTACGCTCTTTATGTAAATTAACCCCTACGAGGTCACCATGAATCCCATTTTCAGATGAGCAGATTGAAGCATAGGAGAATTAACTAATCCGCCCCAAACACACAAATAGTAAGTGGCAGAGTCAGTATTCAAACCCAGGCAGTCGGAATGTAGAGTCCATGCTCCCATCGCCCACTGCACTTCCCCAAAAAAAGCATCAGGTGAAGTGAGAGAAGTAGATTTAATCTATAGGGGAGCCCAGAGTAGGAAGTAGTAAAATTTGCCTGGGTTGGAGAAAGGGCAATGGAAGTCTCCCAAAGGCCGTGGGGCTTGAATTGAGCCTTGAAATATTAGCGTTCCAGACATAGAAAGCGGGTAGAGAAGAACATTCAGATGGGAAGGAGAGCAAGAGGAAATGCAAATGTGTGAACAAGCCTCAAGTCTCGGAGAAAATGCGAGGAGATTGGCAAATGACCAGGCGTGATAACTGGAATACAGAAGGCCATGATTAAGAAATGGCTGGTTTTCTAGGGTGAGGCTGAAAAATAATTTGAGCCAGGTATATCCAAATTTTGGAGGCCTTTTATTTCCAAGCTTAATTTATAAACAATGGAATAATTGAGTGATATTATGAGATGCCAAAGAAACACCCACAAATCCATCATCGCATGATGCTTTTCAGCAGAGGCACCAGAAGTGAACTGCCTGTATTTGAAGAATATTCCGCACTCAACATGACATTGTGCACAAGTGTTAACTCGTAAGTAAAATGGAGTGTCAATATCATCCATTTCATATAGGGTTGGTATGATGACAGATGCTTATTACATGTAGAGCTGTGGGTAAGCGCAACTGATAGACTGGTGTGAGTTGCTGATGGAGAGCTTGGCAGAGGTCTGGCCATGCAGCTATTAATAGGCCAAGTTTGAGACCAGTATTTATCCTAAGAGAGTGGAAATATTTTGAATGATGTTAAGGATTTTGAAGTGGTTTATAAAATGTAGTTTGAAAATGCCACCTACTTTTCACTAAAAATATCAGTATGGTACATTAATGATATTACTAATACTATTAAAACCACAGCACACATATTTCAGGGTGCTCCAAACCTCAGTTCTCACGCTTGTAAGATGGGATTAAAGAATTCTTGATCTACATCACAGAGTTGATTTTAGATGGCTCAAGGTTAAAATGTAATAATAATTCATTTTAAAGGGCTATAAACATGTAGGCATTTACAATCATTGTAATTTTTTTCCAGAGGAATGCCAAGAGTTTTAGACCTGCAATGTCATTCATCTCTATTTCTGTAAGCTGTTTTAAAGATGTTTTACAGATGGAGAAATTCAAGGTGGGGCAACTATGTCACTTGCCCAAGGTCATTCAACCTACAACAGACCCAGAATTTCTCACATCTCCATCTCAAAATAATTTTTAAATATATATTTATTTGTAGATAGAGGAGGTAAAACAGAATCCACACGACTCCAAAACCACAGAGCACAACAGAAAAGGTCTCCAGGTAAAAGTCATAACATAAAGGTCTCTGACTCTTTAGAGGATTTCTAAGATATTTGTGTATTTGAAGGTGATGTCTATTTTTATTTCTGTCTCTTGCCCAAGGTCTGTACAAGCAGGAAAAACAAAACAAATCACATTTAGAAATAAATTTCAAAATCTTCTTGGGCACTGATCAGTTCAGAATGTCTTTAAAACTTTCTCATATATAAAAAAATGCAAAAATAGTTATACATGATCCTGATGATATGGTGATAAAGTGCATTTATATCTGAAAAAGAAATTAAGATCCAGGAGAAGGAGTTTTAAAAATAACACTTAAAAATGCATTTGGAAGTTGTGAAGTCTCTGATATTTGTGAAGTGTGTGTTAAGTAGGTAATGCATATCTAATTATAAATGAAAATGCTAGATGGCTTTTAACCTTTTTTTGTACATCAGAAAAGAAGTAGCTAAACACAGTAGGCAAAGAAATATTTTTTCTTTAATTTCTTAGATAAAAGAAAGTTGATATATTAGCACTGGGTTTTCATGATTATTTTGTAGATAGCACTAAATAACGCTCCAATGGATTTAATATTCTGAATTTGTCTTCAGGTAATAATAACATAACCGCCAATTGGTATCATCTCAAGGAGAAAACTTTGTCTTTGCTTTTAAAAATAATTCACATCTTAAACAAATGGACCTTGAGCAGTTGCATGGTAGAATTGCAACAAGCCACTATTATATTTATTTTTAAAATCAACAGGAAAGGAGACTATTCAATGTTTTAGCCTCATTTTTCCTTCATCATCACTGCTGGATATCTATTTATGTATCTCATCAGAAATGGTGCTTTTCAAAATTCAGGCCTTCTCCCACCTCCCACCGCTACTTATATTCCGCAGGACCTTGTCTTTTGGGTCTATTTGAATAAAATTGTACATTCAAGCTGCATGAGCTAAGAGGCAGGGTGGGAGAGGAAAGAGTTAGAAAGTAAGGTACTCATCCTATCCAAACTGAAAGTTTCTGATTTGTAAAACTGAGAGTGAAATCCAAAGGTGAAAGGCTTGTTTATTACTCTCACGCTATTTGACAAATGGTTTTGAGGAAGTTATATACCGTAGAGATTTTGCTGTTGAGATTTATAAAACTGGTTGGAAATTACAGCAAAATTGTTGTTTGCACTAAAGAATCAGATGAAATATTTTCTGGGATTTATTATTAATATATAGCTAATGTTACCTAACTGACAAATTAGAATCAAGTGTCTAAAAAGCAAATACAAATAATAAAGAGGTTTTGGTGGCAACCTCTGGAAATATTCATCATGTTTTAAGGTATTAATTTATATACTATCTTTTCCAAGAAGTATAAGTGATACAGAAAATTACAAAGTACTTAAATAGCTCAATGAATCATTACTAGAAATAGTAATAGAACATTGCCAACACCCCAGAAGGCCCTCCCTTTGGATCTCCTTAAGGCTACTACTGTCTTCCTTCTCTCCACTATCTTGACTTGTAAATTTAGAATTAAATATTGCCTTTTTGAACTTTATATAAATAAAACCATATGATATATATTCCTTTGAGTCTGGATTTTAGCCAACAGTATTTGTGAGATTCATCCATGCTGTCATAGGTAATCGTAGTTCATTCATTCCCACTGCTTTATAATATTTTATTGCATGGATTATTACAATTTGTGTATAACTTCTGCTATTAATAGAAATGTAGATTGTTTCTAGAGGCAAAAGTGAATAATTATTTATGAATATTCTTTAAATATCTTTAGGTACACTCGTGCATACATTTCTCTGTTGGATATACCGTAGAATAGAATTACAAGGCATTTGGGTATGCATATTTACAACTTTAAAAGATAATACCAACTGTTGTCCATAGTGATTTTATTAATTTTTCTTCTTCTCAGCAATGTTTCCTTGACACACTTGCTATTGTCAGTCTTTTTTAAATTTTAACATTTTGGGAGGATATGTAAGGATATCTCATTTTGGTTTAATTTATGTTTCCTGATAACTAATGAAACTGAGTACCTTTACATATGTGTGTTGGCTACTTGTAAATCCCTCCCCCCTTTTCAAAAAAATTAAATTATTTTCCATTTTTCTATTCATTGTCTTTCTTTTTCTTAGTGATTGATTCTAGATATCAGCATTTTGCTGCTTTTACGTAGGGAAACAGCTTTTCCTATTGTGTGGCTTGCTTTTGTTCTCTCTCTCTCTTTTTTTTTTTTGGTGAGGATGATCAGCCCTGAGCTAACATCCACGCTAATCTTCCTCTTTTTTTTTTTTTTTTTGCTGAGGAAGACCGGTTCTGAGCTAACATCTATTGCCAATCTTCTTCCTTTTTTTTTTTCCTCCCCCAAAGCCCTAGTAGATAGTTGTATGTCATAGTTGCACATCCTTCTAGTTGCTGTATGTGGGACACGGCCTCAGCATGGCCAGAAAAGTGGTGCATCAGTGTGTGCCTGGGATCCAAACCTGGGTCGCCAGTAGAGGAGCGCACGCACTTAACCACTAAGCCACGGGGCCGGCCCTGCTTTTGTACTCTTAACCATGTCTTTTGATACACAAAAAAGTTTTTAATTTAATGTGGTCCAATTTATCATTCTTTTTTTCTATATGTGATGATGCTTTCTGTAAAAAGTTTAAGAAATGTCTCCCTGCCCTGATATCATGAAGATATTTTCCTATATTATCTTCTATCTTCTATAGTTTATTGTTTTGTCCTTCGTATTTAAAATTGGAATCCACCTGGAATTTATTTATTTATTTATTTGCATAGTGTAAGGTAGGTTTAATATACATTTTTTTCTTACAAGAATCCAGCTGAGCCAGCAAGTATATTAAAAATGCAGTCCTTTCTTTCCTGTTCTCTAGTGCCATCTCTGAAGGAAATCAAGTATGCATACCTGCTGCTTGGGACTGCTTCTAGGCTCTCTATTTTCTCTTCCATTGGTATATATGTCTATCCTTGCGCAAATGCCACACTCTATTAATCATTGCAGTCTTACACCAAGTCTAGATATCTGGTAGTTATTAAAATAGATGATATGGATAAAGAAAAAATGAGGCTCAAATTGTAAGCTAAACTCAAGGAGAATGAAACCCAAAGAGAATAAAAAAGGAATAAAAATTCGTGCCATAAGATCTTATCCCATTACTAAAGTTGAGCTTTCTAGTGGCCAAGGCAAAGAGGGATAAAAACATCCCAATTGTTCCTGTAAGTGTAATTACTCTGATTCAAGAACCTGAGAAAAGTTTCTCCTGTTAATCCTCATCAAGAGCCAAGTGGGTGATCAGTGGGTGACATTCCCCTCACAAATATGCTAATCTACTTTCAACACTGGGTTTCCTATATCATCACTCAAAAATAATAGTTACCATTTATTAGGTATTTCTTAAGCCTTTTACATAACATTTCTTTCTTTTTTTTTTTTTGTGAGGAAGATCAGCCCTGAGCTAACATCTGCCAATCCTCCTCTTTTTTTTTGCTGAGGAAGACTGGCCCTGGGCTAACATCCATGCCCATCTTCCTCTACTTTATATGGGACGTCGCCACAGCATGGCTTGACAAGCGGTGCGTCGGTGTGCGCCCAGGATCCGAACTGGTGAGCCCCGGGCCACCACAGTGGAGCGTGCGCACTTAACCGCTTGCACCACAGGGCTGGCCCCTATATAACATTTCTTAAGAGGCTTCCCAAACTATGTGTCCAGTTTACTACCACTGTAGCCAATGTCGCTGTCTCTATTTGTGAATCTCACCCATCTCTGACCTCTGGCTGTAGCTTTTATATCAATAGGTCTTCTGAAACACAGGCAATAGAAGTGAGTTGCTAAATTCTTTAAACTTCAAGTGAATCCAATGATTGCTTTGTTCAGATAGTATGTGGCTTTCCGTGGTGGACGGCTCACAAAATATAGCTCACTCTAGAGCTCCTGCCTCCTCTTTTGGAAAACTAGCTTAGAATATTTCCTTTGAACATTCTTCTGTGTGCTTTTATGAAGCTGACTCCTTTTCTCTACTTCCAAGATAGATCTTTGGGGAGAAAGTTGCTTTGGTTCCTGAATCTGTGTTGTTGCATTTATGTCATCTCCTTCTCCATTTTTGTAGTAGTGAGAGAATAATGGGAATTTACAGAAATAAAGCACTTCAAGTTTTGTGATACTGAATACATCCTCTGTGATGGATGCTTTAGACAAATGTTCCTAAAGGGAAGTACCAACCTTCACAACAGTTCTTTCTAGGTAAAAGGGATAATCTAGTTTAATCCTCAAAACTACCATGCAAAATAGAAGCTACTATTATTATCCCAATTTTATAGATGAGGAAAATTATGTTCAGAGAAGTGACGTAATGTGCACAGGGACATTAGAAAATAGCGAAGCTGGGATTTGATGCCAGACATTCTGATGTTTTAACCCATTTCCTTAATCATTCAGCTTGTGCTTGTCAAATTTTAATGTGCATATGAATCACTTGGAGATCTTATTAAATGCAAATTCTGATTTAGTAGGTCTAAAATGGGGCCTAATAGTCTACATTTCTAGCAAGCTTCCAGGTGACACTGATGTTTCCAACCTAGGTACCAGATTGAGTAGCAAACATAGTCTCAAAATAAGACTTAGGCTAGTGCCTAAAGGCAATCCGATGGCAGTATTACTGTAGATGTCAACCCAAGGTGATACAAGGAGACAGCTCTGTTATACCACTTAAATCCAGGGGAAAAGCAAATGGTAATCTGTATATCCAGACTCAAAGATGGCCATTCAACATATCTATTTACACATTCAAATCCCATATTTATTGAGCACCTACTATGTGCAAAACACATGTGTAGGCAGTGAGCAAAATGAAGTCTATTTTCTGTATTTGTGCATCTGTTCAAATACAACTACAGGCTCACTTAAAAAAAAACCAACAACAAATATATTAATGCCATGGAATAAAGAACAAGGGAAAAATATGCTTGCACATTAACCATAGCAATAGGGTTTTGAACTGTAATCCCCTGCCAGAAATACCATCCTCCTAGGCAATATTTCTACTCATGACTTCAGAAAATGCAAATGAGGAAGAGTCTAGATCTACAGACATGATTTAATAAGTAAATTGCAGGGTGTTTTCCCCCCTTTTTGAGAATTGTGCAGTTGAGAAAACTAGTTTTACATACATATTAATGAGTTGTTTTGCATAAATCAATTCTACTTTTGTGAATGGAGATTATATAATCCTCATTTAATTCTCCCAGAAATCCCATCCATCAGAGTTACTAGAGTTCTTCTTACTAGGATTCTATCCCTTGAGCGCAAAGAATTTATTTTAATTATTTCATCAGTTTTAGCAAAAGTAATCAAATGTAAACAACCGTGCTAGAGGGCCGTGCCCCCTTCCAGCTGCCTCTCAGCTTTCTGGAAGTCTCTCTCTGTTTTTGTCTTTTTACTGTTCTCAGTATTCATTTAGAAAGTAATCCTCATGTTTTCATTTAGAAAGTTATGAAATCTGACTGAGTCAAACATCAGGATTTTTGACTAAGGGCTCTGACTATTGTCATTAATGTAAATATTAATATTAACAAAAGCTAATATGTATCCACTAAGCCACACACTGGGCAAGGCAGTTCCTGGGCTCACTTAAATTCCCACAGCGAGTGAGTGGCAGAGACAGGATTTTAAAACTGGCTCAGACTAACAACAGAAGTCAGGCTCTGGACACAACATTGACCTTTCAAAGCATCCCCACTGGCAGATGTCCTAAAGAAGCCTCTCACTCCTGCCTGTGGTCCCAGTTATCTCACCTCCATCCTCCACCTCTCTTTCTGCAATTAATAGGAGGAAGTGTCAAAGTTTGTGATGCTCTGGATAAAACTGTTCCTCCTCCTCAGCTCCATATTCTCATAGCAGAAGTGGAAAGTGTGTTTTGGCAAGACCCCCCACAAGCACACACCCAAACATACATCCTTGCTACCATATTTATCTTGACATCATCATCACTGACATATTAGGTGTACATAAGGCATCGTAGTAAGCCTAGAGTTCCTAGATCACCCCTCATTGCCCAAACCCTCATCTATACATAGCTCTGCATGTCCCCATTTCTGAACCCATTTCCCAACCCTCCTCAACAGCTGAAATTCTTCCCTGGACCTTCTGAAACCAAAGGTCAATCATCAGCCAAATCCTTACACCCTTAACCTCTCCTCTGAGCTTTGTCCTCACTGTGTTGGTTCAACTGAAATTTGGCTTTAATCTGACAATGCTGCTTTTCTTGTAACCCCCTCAACTGGTGACTGTTTTCTCCCACACCCTCTTACTATTCGATCTTTGAGTAGGGGTAGAGTTTTCCTTTTTCTTCAATGCCACTTCTAGATAATCCTTTCTCCTACATATCTAGTGCCCTGGTCGCTACGATCATGTCATTAGACTATGCTACCCGTGATGTAGTCATGTTTTCACTTTAGATCACCTTCATCCTTCCTTGAAGACTTTACCTCCTAGTTCACTGTTACTCTCTCTATAATACTCTTGTCATATTCTTAGCAATTTCAGCTTTCACTAAATTCAGCATTCAGTATTCAATAACCTGATTTCTTAGTTCCTTGATTTCTTTTCTTCCATTGACATTGTTTAATCACTCCACTTTAGCCAATAGCCACCCTGCCAAGGTGACTCCAAATCTTGTCAATATTTGACATGTCAAGCTTCACTCCTATCTGATATTCAACCTCCGCAACTCTGGAACACGACTTCTGAACTGTCTAGCTCACTGCCTCTAGTCCATGGACTCCAGCCGTACTTGACTCACTGGGTCCTATAATATATTAATCCTAACAACTACCTCCTGTCCCTTCTACTTCTTGTCATCATTCCCTCCTTATCCCAGACTAAATTTCCTGGTTAGCCTTTGAAACCACTTCTTTCCAGTCACCCTTGACCTACTTGCTCATTTCTCTCTTCATTTTATTCATCTGGTGAAATCCAAACCAAAATTTTCACTAGAGAAAAATCCAATTACGACACCTATCTCACTTTTAATTCATAACCACTGACATCAAGTAGCACCTTAATGCTGCCTAACATTAAGATAAGGAATGGAAGTAATTATGAAATTCAGAGATGTTACTTTGTTGCCTGGGTCTTTAATATGGGAAGGTTCTCTGTGTGTGGAGAAACATACCAGCTAGAATTTCTCTACTATAATTTTCAACTAATCCATCTCACACATGTCTCAAACAACAGTTTTGTGACCCTTTAATATATTCTGTGTTATGGATGGATTGATACTTAATCCTGGCTCAGGTTTGGTTTTGTTTTCAAATTCCACTGCTTGGTCACTGGACTGGAATGGACTTTTCCTGTACCTGCCATGTCAGGGACTTGCCAAGTAATTTTGCAATCTGACCAACTAGATGAGGTTCATTTGCTTGTGACTAGCATCATTTCTTCAAAAATGAGGCCTATCAAACAATAAAATACGCAATAAAGGCAACCTCTTTCTTTTTCCAACCCAGGTCTCATACACCACTGGGGTTCTGTTTTGCCACAAAGTCCTGAAAGTGTTGACCTTATGTTTTTGTCTTACAACCTAGATCCACTTTTTAGACATCACCAGGCTTGCCTTTCCCTTTTAAAATCTGTCACCACTCACTTTCTGTGTTGAAATTCACTTCCCCTAAGTCTGACTGTGTGCTCTCCTTCAAGGACAAACATAGAAGCATGTGTTTCTTCTTTTTGTGTGCCCTTTTCCTCATTAATAGTAATCAGTTTTTACTACAATCATAATACTTGAAGATATATAAAAATTAGAAAATGAAGAAAAGTTATTAGTAATATCACCTGAACTGGAGACAACTACTGTTAACATTAGTAGATGCTTCTAAAGGATCTCCTTTTTGTTTTTTTTCTTATACAAATCATTCATACACATACTCACACACATATATAAATTAATATTTGTTATTTGTGGACTGCGTTTTCACTTTACAAAAGTAATGTAATAACACTTTAAAGTATTTTCCCTGCTAATCATTTTAGAGAAAGAAAATAATTAACAAAAATAGTAAAACATGGAGAATAACCAAGATTTCAGAATTCTCGAAGTTTGATAGTCATGATCTTTCTTTTAAAATTCAAATCTCCTGACTAAGATGCTTGTTTTACTGCTGGGAAATAAGCTTTCGGAAACACCAAACGAAAAGTGAAAGATGGGCTAACTGCACATAAAGAGAGGGCCCTTCCTGTCAATGTGACTGGAGGAGATGGACAGATAGCAGTAAGATGCATCTCTGAGAACCTCTAAGTTCTCTTAGGCCACCCTAAATCCTGCTGACGCTCAGCCCAGGGCATGAGTGATCTTCTCAGGCCGTTTCCTTAACAAAGATCTGCTGTTGGAAAAACGTATTGCATGGATAAATTTGGGAAGTCAGAATGCTCAATTTCTGCATTTTCTCCTTCTGAACTGCTAAGATTTTGTTTAGAGATGGGTATAGAAATGGGTTCAGTGTAGATGTTCTAATCTAATTAGTCTATTTCAGTCATCCTCTTTTATTTTGTCAGTAGGCAAAATTCCTTCAACATACCTGATTACTTTTCCAGATTCTCATCATTTTTTCATCGGAGGACTTGGTTATTTCCTTTGCTTCAGCTGTCATACCATGTCTCCTTACGCAGCCCAGCATTGTGACTCCAAACCCTTTACCCTTATATTTTTGAAAGCAAGAAAAGGAATGTTTATATTTGTATTATTTATTCTCTTAACTTAGTAGTCTTGTTCTGCACAATATTGAGATCTTAATAGATGCCAAAGTAGATTTTCACTCTTTTTCTTGATATTCTCCCTACAATTATTATGTCAATAAATGGTGATATAATAGCTGCAGACTGAAAGTAAAAATCTTCTAAGGTAATTTTGTCTACTAATTCTCAATAAATTGCTTAAGCAGTCATGCATATCAATGACACCATTTTCAACTGATTTGACGTATAAAATTATCGAGTTTTACCTGGTCATCTAGTGAATTATTTTGATCTCAATCAATATATCTCTCCCCAAAACAAGCATGAGTCTATTATATTTTTTGGAGAAATAATTCATGCTTGTTGAAGACAGTTTAAAGAATATAGAAAAGTGTGAAAAAAAACACAAGACACATCATCTTTCAGAAAAAACCCACCTATGTACAAATTCACCAGATATACATCCCTCACAAAGATTTATATAAATAGGATTATTCTAAATAACTTATTTTTTTTCTTTAAAAATTTTGAATTACAAAAAGTTTCAAGCATACAGAAATGCCCAGAAAAAATATTATAGGCCTAGTGGTATTTAAATGTGTGTTAACATTTTGTTACTTTTGCATCAGATCTATTTTTAAAGACATAAAATGTTCCAGACACTGCCACTTTTCACCTCATGCCTTTTCCCTGTCTCTTTCCAGATGTAACCACTCTCCTGAAGTTGAGGGTAACATTTCCACATATGATTTTGTGTTTTTATTGCCTTTGTATTAAATTTTTATATAAATGATATCAAAGTGTAATTCCTTTTGCAACTTTTTTTTCCCACTCTACATTAGGTTTCTGAGATTTAGCCATATTTCTACATGTTGGTTTATTTCTTTCCTTTTAACTGTTGTATAGTATTTTATTGCATGAATAAAATGTAGTCTATTCCATTTCAATACAGGGATGGAAATAAACAACATTTAATCTTGTTTTTTCAGGAACAATATATTATAAAGATATTTCCATTACATACTTATGCCTTCATTCTATTTGTTTTTGTTGAGCTACTATCATGTGTCAGATACTCTATGATATGTTGAAGCTATAGTGCTTGACAAAACAACCATGTCCTCAGCCATCATGAGTCTACGTAGGTAGTAGGGAAGGGATCATGTAAGTATATACAGTACAAAAAAATCTTAATAAATAGTTGAAGAAACTCTGAGAGACTAAAATGTAGGAGTTATTTATTGGGGGCACAGGAAAGTAGGACTCAAGATGGATGAAATCTCCGATGAATGAAAATTGGAACTCATCCCATATCAGTTATCTATTGTGTTTTTTGTATCTAATGCCATAAAAAAGTTGTGAAACAAACAACAAGTAAACCCATGTGGTATATAGCAGTAAACCTTTAGCTTTGATCACAAGTCTTTGCGTTACTGGGTGGTTTTTTTCTGGTCTCATCTGTGCTCTGTTATAGATTGGTGATCAAATACAGCTTTGCTGATTTTGCTGGGCTCTCTCAGTCCAGGCTGGGCAACTGGGCTGACTCAGCTCTTCTGCACAGAGCCTCTCATGCTCCAGCAAGCTAGTCTAAGCTTTTACCATGGTGGCTGGGTGGGGTTCTAAGAGAAAGAGAGAGAGCAAAAGGGTACAAATCTATTTTATTTTTTTGTTTTTAACAGTTTTATTTTATTTATTTATTTTTTTTCATGAGGAAGATCAGCCCTAAGTTAACATCCATGCCAATCCTCCTCGTTTTGCTGAGGAAGACCGGCTCTGAGCTAACATCTATTGCCAATCCTCCTCCTTTTTTTTTTCCCCCAAAGCCCCAGTAGATAGTTGTATGTCATAGCTGCACATCCTTCTAGTTGCTGTATGTGGGACGTGGCCTCAGCATGGCCGGAGAAGTGGTGCGTCGGTGTGCGGGCAGGATCTGAACCCAGGCCGCCAGTAGCGGAGCACATGCACTTAACCGCTAAGCCACGGGGCTGGCCCCAGTACAAATCTATTTTAAAGCCTAAGTTCAGAATTGGCATGTTGTCACGTCTGCTGCGTTTTGTTTGCAAGGCCAGACCAGATTAAGCAATGGTGAAATAGACCTCACCTGAGATGGAAGGTGATTTGTAGTCACATTGCAAAGGATGTGGATCTAGTGAGAGGTGAGAAATTGGGACTTTTTGCCATCAAACTCCTATAAATGATGTGAGGATGTAGTTGAAGAACATTACATATAGAGGGAACAATATATCTAAAGGCTTAGAGGCTGAATGGAGTTAAGACATTCAAAACCTAGAAAAAAGGGGCCGGCCTGTGGTGTAGGGGTTAAGTGCGCACACTCGGCTGCTGGCGGCCTGGGTTCAGATCCCAGGCACACACTGACGCACCGCTTGTCAGGCCATGCTATGGCCGCGTCCCATGTAAAGTAGAGGCAGATGGGCACAGATGTTAGCTCAGGGCCGGTCTTCCTCAGCAAAAAGAGGAGGATTGGAGTGGATGTTGGCTCAGGGCTGATCTTCCTCACAAAAAAAAATAATAATAATAAGTAAAAAATAAAATCTAGGAGAAAGGACATTGTGGAGTTTATTGAGGAAAATACAGAATGGCGTGAGAGAAAGTTGGAGAGGTTGGCGGGAGCCAGTCATGCTGGCCTGTTGCCCCCTTTCTGGATTTTGAATTGTATTTCAGCAACAATAGGATCCCCTACAATTTTAAGAAATAGATTACATGATCTCATTTTTAATTGATTGCATGATCTAATTTAATCGATTACATGGTTTAATAGATTATATAATCTAATTTTAAACTGAATTTCTTTGGCTAATATGTATGTTAGTGTATTAAAGATTGCAATTGTGTAAGTAGTGAAACAGTTTGGGAGGCTATGCAGTCATCCAGATCTTAGGTGATGAAAACATGAGTGAGCAGGTAGCAACGGAGAATGAGAAAAGTAGAGATATTGTTGAGGCATTTTAGATGTTAGTCAACAGCATTTGCTGCTAGAGGGGATGCAGCTTTTGAGGGAGAGGATGGTATCCAAGATGGTCAAATGAGTAGTTGATGTTTATCATTTACTTTGATGAGGAAGACTTGAAGAACTACTTTGAGGAAGGATTTAAGAGTTCCTTCTCAGAGATGTCAGTTATGAGGGTCTGTACTGCTGAAGGAAGATCTGGGCTAATCATATGAATTTGAGAAGGAGAATGGTCTGCATATAAATGTTGCTTGAAGCCATGGAAGTAGTGGAAGTCAACAAGAGTGAAATTTTCAAAAGAAAAGAAGAGGGCCCAGAAATAAATCCAAAATAATTCCAATTATTCGGCATCAAGGAATATAGATAGATATGCTCATGTTTTTAAATGGCTACATGGTATCTGATTATATGACTTTACCCTATTATTTTAAATAATTGGTTGTTAATACACTTTTTTAGACTTCATTAGACAGTGATATAATAGCTATCTATTATATGTTCCTTGACTCATTTGACCAATTATATCCTTAGAATAGATACTAGAAAGTTGAATTGCTGGGGAAAATAGGTTTTACATTTTAAATGTGAATATGTCTTGATTAACAACCGTTGAAAAACGGTTATACCAAATTATACTTGCAGCAGCACTGCGTATGCTGTTTCCTCAGTCCCTCTCAATATTATATTTTGCTAATTTTTCATTTAGCATCTGATGAGTGACAAATTTTCGTGGTTTTAATTTGGATTTCTTGTGTTATTAATAAAATTGAACTTTTTCATATGCTTATCGGAAATTTGGAATTCTTTCGTAAATTTCCTAAACACGGTCTTTGCCTACTTTTGCGTTGAGAAGTTCAGATTTTTCTTATTAATTTCCAGAAGTTATTTATTCTAAGTATATTAATATTTTTCTATTATATTATATAAAATGTTTCTACTTTTAACTTCGCTTGTGATATTTTTATCATATAGAAATTTTAGCATGTAAAATTTTTTTTTTGTAATTCAATTTCTCTCTCATTTCTTCCAAAATTTTTGTTTTGTGACACATGTATAAACATTTCTCAGCCCAGGGTTACAAAACTATTCCCCTTTAGTACTCTTGTAATTTTATTTATTACATGTAGGTCTTCAATTCACTTAGAATAGTCCAGTGTTGACAAAGCTAATTTTTCACTTAAAATCCAAGTAGTTCTTGCTGTGGAGCCAGTACAATGTAGTAAAGAGTAAAGTTTCCAATTGCCCTAAATAATCTACCACTACCCCTCCCCCGCCCCCAATTCAGCCCCTCCTGACAGGATACAACACTGGCTGTGACACAGTAAGCTGTTCTACAAAGCCCAAAGCTGTACCTCTAGGTCCTTTTCTCCTCTGGAGAAAGCCCATTTATCAACTAAAGACAAACTTTTAAAATGGCAGCAGTGCCTAGATCTTAGTAGTTTCTGGTGCTTATTCTTCCTATGAATAGGTCAGATACAAAGGTTTCAAAGGCAGCCATTAGACCAAACACAGAAGCTAAACTGGAGAAGGTGAGTGAGGAGCAGCCTTTGAGCCCATTCTATCAAATTTCATTTTAACCTGATTTATTTGGCTATAAGTCTGTCCCCTTCTGCATTTCCTATATCAGCTTTATCACAAATCAGTCCCCTGCAAGTTGTATTGGAAAAGCAATATGTGTGATTGAGATATTGTTAACAACAAAGCATGTTCTGGTCCCAGAGCTGTTAGATTCTGATTGATAAAATTTAATATTTTGAAGGGAGGAAAAAAAGACTATTATTCCAACTCCTTTATTTGTAGTGTGGGTGAAGTTCCTTTTATCTCCTCTACTTTCACTGTAGCAGTATGACTGAGATTCCAATAAATTTTTGAATGCAATATCCAGATGTCCAGATGATTTTTTGGTGCTGCTGCTACTTCTTAGGGGGTGAGAGAAAAGATAGTTGAGGTTCTGGAAAAAGTGTCAAAGCTTAGCAATAAAATAAGGATTTCATTGAACAGAGAGTAATGAAATAACCCAATTTATTTCCCTTTCACTCTTGGAATGCAGGTAAATCTTGCTTCACACGAGTCACAAAGCTTGACTGTGCAGTGGCCTGGCTCGGGTGGTGTGTGGTTTATGTGTGAGGGATTGGAAGAGTACTCATAAATACCTTTAATAAAAATGTGTGGGTTGAAACAGCTTAGATTTTCAAATAAAAGAAGTTTCGTTTGTGTCTGGGGATCATAACTGTTAAAAGTCAACTTCCTCAACTTTTTCTGCTCGTACCATCCTTCCAGTATCGCTGGACTCCTGCAGAGTTATTTCTCCAGTTCATCTTGACACTTAGGTTCGGTTTTTTCCTGCTCCATGGTGCAGTTACCTTTGTCTGAGGGTACCTTCAGTTTTCTTTCTCAGATCCTCTTCTTGGCTGTGTCACATATCCATCAGGCAGGCTTGACTGAGATATTAGTCTGAAGGAGTATTGGTGATGGGGTAGACCGGGAATCAGCAATACTTTTCTGTAAAAAGCCACATAGTAAAAATCTTTGATTTGCAGGCCAAGGTCTCTGCTATTATAGGGTGAAAACAGTAAATAAACAAATGGGGGTGGCTGATCTAATAAAGCTTTATTTATAAAAACAGGCAGAAGGCTGGATTTATTTTACGGGTCTTTGTAGTTTGTTGAGCCCTGGAGTAGACTCAGAATATTTTTTCAGATGTATTCTGCCAATGATGATAGCTAACATTTATTGAGCATCTACTTAAAATTCTACTTAGATAATCTCATATCATATAGCAAAACTAAAAGGTAGGTACTATTGTAAACCCATTTTACAGATAAATACACAGAAGCAGACAGAGATCAAGTAATTTGCTAGTACATGGTAGAAGGGTGCTCGAAGTCATGCTCACTCTGGAGCCCAAGCTTCTAACCACTATGCCATAATGCTTTTCTAATTAATCAATTGGAATGGAAATGCCATGAAAACCCATTTTGGTGAAATATTTCCATGTGTGAATAAATTTCTTTTATTAATAAATAAGTACTGCATATGTTCCAGTTTATTATTCACAGGATGCTAAACTGCTATTTTTATTTAAATTTAATTTTTTAAACTTACATGGAGAAAATTAACCATGAATTTACTGATAGGGGAAAAACACAGACGACTAAATACAAGATAGGTAAAGTCAACACGAAATGAAGAAAAGAGACAGGAATCTAGAGTTAATGAGCTGAGTCTTTCAATCCTGGCTGTGTCACTTACAAGCTATGTGATTTGGGGCAAGTTGCATTCCGAGCCCTAATTGTGACACTAGAAACTAGAGAAGCACCAACTCTACAGCTATATTAAAAATTATTTTGAAGCTCTATTGAGTTACTAAATGGAGAAGAGCTCATATGGATGTATCAATATATAATAATCACATATGTATCATAATATATAATATGTAATTAAATATATAGAAATATATATATACACACACACACATACATATGAAAGTGTATGATATATGTGAAACTATATGTTAAAAAGTCAGCTTTTCTTTAGATGGATAAAGAAAGTCTGTGTTTAAATGATGTAAACCAAAAATGATTTGAACTTAAAGCAAAATTTTAGAAGATATTTATAAGATTCTGAGTCACAGAGTTCTTGAGGGCCATCTAGGCCCTTCCTCTTTCTTCAGGCAGAGATATCCTTAAGCCAATGCAGATGAGAACCTGTCTATTTCTTTTAGGGAAGCAATTTAATGAAAGTGCCTATAAACCATTTGCTGATAGAAAGAGAACCTCTTGAATACAAATTGATTCCCTGATTGTAAGTGACTTTGTGATGACAAGCAAGAGAACTTTTCAAAAACACAGAATATCAAAAACATTTTTTTGTTTTGGTGAGTCAGTCACCTCGCCTGCCTGTGGCTTCCAGATGGGGGGTTCAGACTCAAAACATCCAGAGGCTCCATCTGTACTTACTATGCAACACGGCACGTCTTACGGTCCAGAGGTGAGTCTTAATGTTTTATACTGTTAACTGTATAATCCCAAAGATGGATTCAGGGCAAATGTGTGATGTTGCAGCGTGCTTGGGTTGCTGAATACCAGAGTGAGTTTCTCTGCCTCTCTTCAACATTTTAATAGTGGTAACAACAACAGTAACAACAACAAATTCCCCTTATCGTTGGTGCTTTAGGTAATAATTCACTGAAAGAAAAACAAAAATTGATTTGTTTCCATAATACATCATATTCTCTGCTTTATGAAGAAATAATTAAGGAAACTGTTTAAATTTAATGTGAAGCTTCAGAAACCTCCATGTGTGCCATGAAAAAAACATTTAGAAAAACACTGATTTCCCGCAGGAGACAAATCAATTTTGTCTGTTTGGTTCATTGCTGCGTATTCAGCTCCTAGCGCAGTGCTTGGCAAGTAGTAGCCGCTTAATAAATTGGCGAATGAGACTTGCTTTAAATGTCGGTAGTACGTTCTTTCTGTTTGCTTGGCTTTCTTCAAAAGCTGACCTCATGACAAGGATTTGGGTTAAGTAGTGTATTTGGGAGGTAATCTCAGGAAGCATGGTAAAGGAGTAGGGAAGTACATAGGCAAAGGGGGAAACCCATGAGTAAGCCAATGAGTGGGTTGTCACTGTGGGCCGCTGTGGCTCAGTATAGCTGAGCCCCTCCTAGAGACTGTATAGAGCACAGTTCACAATTGCCTTGCCACAGAGCAAGGAAGCTGGGCTATTTGCATACCAGCTCCCTTTCCTCATTGGTGGAGGGCCGCTTCTGAGGACATTAAATCCCCAGCAGTCTAGCCTACTTTCTCTGTAGGCAGGTTTGCACCCATTAAATAAAGAGGTCCTCAGAGCAGCCTCAGGCAGAGAGACCCAGGTGCTGATGGTAGCAAGCCCTCAACTGTAACTGTCCCCCAAAGTGACTGGTGACTTCCTAGATGGGCTGAGCAGGTGTGGGACACCTACAGTGGCTGCCACAGTCATACTTTAAAAGTACCACATCACTTTTGGTTTTCTAAGCGACAGTCATAATGTGAGAAAATTCAAGAAATCGTTTTGATATTTACATTTATTACAGTTTTAATTAAAAAGGTCACAGTTACTTTTTATCTAATAAGGCAAGAGGATATGTAAAAGTTAAAAGATAGCAGTTCAGGAATTTTACCTTTTTTCTATATACTTAACCCTAGTATTTCCGTGAGTAAATAGGTTATTTTTCAGTTGTTTCTGGTTGATTACTGAACAAGTGATTGGACTGCACTTAATCTATTTTTAAAATAAATGAAATATCTAATTGAGACAATTGAACAGTGATCTCCTTGATTAATCATTATACTGAAGATGATAATCAAAGTTTCTGCCTGTTTTGTAAAAGAGCAGGCCTAGATCGCTAGATGGGGAGCCTCTTTTCCATGGTCACTTTCTTTGGCATTGATACATCTCAAAAATCTCAAGTAAGAGACATAAACAAACTTCACAGTAGGCACAGGAAGTGAGAAGTTTATGAGGTGGCTGGAATAAGGCAAAATGAAATGCAGGCTGAGATTTTGTGGGTGCATGTGTAAGTAAACACAAGGAGACTGATGTGCAGAGAAGAGAATGGAGCACAAGCTCGAAGAAAAGCAGAGATGACAGAGATCGTGATGCCCGTGGAAAAGGAAAAAGAGAGTTGGAGGGAGAAAACAGCTGGCAGTTGACCTTTTTGTTCTCAAATGTGTTTCCCGTACTTTGTTGGTCTGAGATTTCTCTTGTCACCTTCTTACCTGCCCTCCTCCTTTAAGGCTAGACTACTTGAGGTGAATGTCTGTCCCTGGCATGCAAAGAAATCCAGATCAAACAATGAACACGTGATTATTATCGTGGCAGAAGTTAGAATGAACTAAAAAATCAACTGGTTGGTCGTTTAGGCATTGTGGCATTGCAGTAAAAACCGTATGGCATGCTCCTTGGGATTTGAAATTTAGGTTCATCAATTAATTACCAGTTCAGTGTCCTTGTTGGCAAGTTTTCTTAAGCTTTCTGAGTTTTTGCGTCTTATGTGTAAAACATGCATAATAATAGTACACGCTTATTAGATGGCTACATAACATGATCATATGGTACCCACAGATACAGTATGAGTTTCATGAAAGTTATATGTAAATACAAATAAATACAAAATAATAAATATAATAGAAAAAATAAATATAGCATAAATATATAAAAGTTAACTCTACATGTGATTTAAATGAACTCTAAATCTTTGTAACAGTTATAACTTATTGAGGGCTATTTGACACAGTATATGAAACAGGTTACTTATAGCATCTCATTTAATTCTCACAATAATCCAATAATACATTATTTCAAAAAGATTTTTTAGATTTATCCATTCATTCCCTATTTCAGCAAATGTTTGTTGAATGTCCTTTATGTATCAGACACTGAACATATTGAAAGGTAATTTTTTCGATGTCTCACAGTTTATAAATTCAAAAGTCAGATTCAAACACAGGCTTATCTGAATCCAAAGCCCAAACATTCTCTTTCAACTATGTGACCACTTTTTCTTTTTATACAAAATAAACAAACTCCCCCTCTGCTCATGGATTTGTCTGTCTCTCCTGGGCCTCAGCCTTTTATAATCAAACTTCGGAAGTGACGTGCCATAATTTCTGCCATACTCTGTTGCTCGCACAGACCAATCCTGGTACAATGATGTGGTGGCAAGGGACTAGAAGAGGCTGTCAACACCAGGAGCAAGTTCATTGGCGGGACCTGTTTTGGAGTCTGGCTACCGCACCATTTTTCAGAATAAATCCTAGTCCCTCCTCTGTAAAATCTTCTATGATCCAACAAAAATTGGTCTTATCCTCTCTTCTGATTCATAAAGAAAATATTGTGGACTATATCTGTAGTGTTTTGTAGCCATTCATTCATTTACAGTTATAATTCTTTAGTAATTAATTAAACATATGTTTATGACTACCTGCTTTTTGTGAGCACTGGGCTAGTTACTGTGTGGAAAACAAGATCTCTTTTCTCTTGAAGCTTATAGTCTATTTAGGAAAAATTGAAATAAATTAATCCAATAACAATTTCTGACAGTGATCAGACCTTTGGGGGAAAAAAGTGAGTGCTGGGGAGCTGCTACTTCAGATTGGCTGGCCGAGGGAGGCTTCGCTAGGAAGGTATCACGCAGGCTGAGATTTCAATGTCAGAAAGAATCTAGCCATGTGAGCATCTGGGAGGAATTTTTCAAGCAGAAGAAACAGTAAGGCCAAGTGCCATAAAGGAGAGGAAACTTAGTGTGTTCTGAGAAACAGGAAAATAAAGTGTCCACTGTGTCTGGAGTTTTCTGCACAACAGGTGATAAGAAGTGGTAAGAGGGACTGTTATCACATGGAGCCTTAAATAACTTAGTCAGCTATTTAAAGTGATCTTTATTTCTCTGAGTCCATTAATCATTAAACATTTATTGAGTATCTACTGTATGCCAGCACTGTGCTATGTACTGGGAATGCAAAGATAAGCCCAGATACTCATTTTGTAAAAGACAGTCATAGAAACAAACAATTGCAGTCAAGTAGGGTTGTTTTTAAAATAATTTCATGAATACATGAATTAATGAACAACCTCTACATTTAAGAGATTCTTAGGGTAAATTATACTGAAATGCAAGCAATTCACTTATTTTTTTAAAAACTTATTAAATCAACCAATATTTCTTGAGCACCTGTCTATGAGATGCAGACACTCAAAGGAGTCTGAGTGGTCTGGTAGAACAAGTCTGAGACTGAGATTTCCCATTTCAACTTTGACAGAAATGAATACTAACTTAAACCAATTCCATTTATCTGAAACTCCTATCGGTTGGCACTCTCTGATTCTTAAAATCTAGATAAATCTAGAAAAATTGGCAAAATCAGTGTCCAGATTCCTGTGTATCCCAGTGAATAGACATTCCTACGATCCCTTCTAACTTCAACTCTGCCTCTGCTGAAGTCTCTCATCTGGCTCTTACACATTTTCTTCTTTCTCTGTCCTGGTTTTGATCCAAGAGCAGAACTCTTCTTAATTCTGCCTCCCAAATAACACACTCGCTAAAATGAAAACACATTCACATAGTCTTTGGTTTGTAACAAAACATTTGTGGAAGTTTGAGAAAGGAAAGGAGTATTGAAACGAGAAGAACACAAATCATTTTGAGATGAATAGACCTTTTCTAACAATCCTTCAGCATTCTGTAAGTTGATTTTCCTTTTGTTTCTGTTTTCTCCATCCTCCTCCCCTCAACCCCCCAAATCTCTGTTCATTGCTAACACAGACCACTTTGGTTCTCTCAAATGTGTCTGATCTCCTGGTCCACCATACCCTCTGGAGCTCAAATGGCCCATTTTCTGAAATCAGATTCCCTAAATTTCAGGCATCTATACATTACCTTTGTGGAGTTTGAAATATCCATGTACCACCTGTACTATTGATACTGGTGTTAGCGCCCAATGTGGGGCCTTCTGCTCACCGCAAGACATGCCAATAGTCAAGAGGCAAGGTGGTAGGAGAAAAAGGACTTTATTATTATAGCTTGCTAGCAAGAGGGAAGATGGCCGACTTATGTCCAAAAGAACCATCTCAAGGGGCCCAAAGTCTTACAGCAGTTATATAGGCCATTGGGTTGTTGGGGAGGGGATTAGGAACATTGACCTCTGGTGTTACAGACTGGGAGTGCCACACTAGATCTTTCAGTTTTCACTGATGATGGCTATTACCATAGATTCTCTGTTCTGGGGTCATCACATTCCTAAGGAACTCAAAAAAAAGAAGTTATCACCTTATCACAGCTGGGAGGTACATGCACAAGCAGGGGTTGCAAAATCTACAGAGCAGTTAGATCTCCTGGAGGGTACATATCCAGCTGGGCTAGTTAATCAGAGGTCATTCAAAGTTACAATATGGTCTCTTTTCTACAATATGGCTTCCTTTATATTTTCCTTTAACTTCATTCAAAGTTACAATATGGTCTCTTTTCTTGAGCCAGTAGTGGCTCAAAACTAGGTTGATATAAAGGAAGCCATATTGTAGAAAAGAAAAACTCTCCCTCTCTCTCTCTCTCTCTCTATATATATATATGTATATAGGCCTTATATAACTGCTTCAAGATTCTGTGCCCCACTTAAGATGGTTCTTTAGGGTGCTAGTCCACCATCCTCTGATTTGCTAGCTTATTGCTTAATAAAACGCCCTTTCTCTGCCACCATCTTGCCTCTTGAAAGATTGGCTTTTGTATCGCAGCAAGCAGGTCATGCCCTTTGTGTGGTAACACTATTATTTGTTTTTCCCAATCAAATTGCTTTGATTTTTAATAAGTAAATTTGTTTGAAAGGACATATTTATTACCACTGTATCTAGAAAAATAGTGTCATTCATCACAATTAGAAGGAAACTTTATTTTATTTTATTTTTTTGATGAGTAAGATTGGTCCTGAGCTAACATCTGTTGCCAATCTACCTCTTTTTGCTGAGGAAGACTGGCCCTGGGCTAACATCTGTGCCCATCTTCCTCTGTTTTGTAGGTGGGATGCAGCCACAGCATGGCTTGCTGAGCAGAGCATGGGTCCACACCCAGGATCCAAACCTGCAATGCCTGGGGCAGCCGAAGGGGAGTGCATGAACTTAACCACTAGGCCACCAGCCGGCCCCAGGAGGAAACTTTAAAAAGCAATGCATAGCTATTAAAATTTAAAAATATTTGTTTGCATAACACTAAGTGCATGGCCATACAACCAACAATCAATTATACCTACACCACACATCGGTAATCTCTCCTATTTACCTCTCAAGGTTACTCTAAGTATTAAAAAAGATGAAGGAAGTGAAAGTGCTTTGGAAAAGAACGAGATTTTATTTAAAATAATCTTTTTCTCTCTCTAAATGACAACGCATGCAAAAATCCTTATCACTGAACCTTAATTCTCCTAAGGGCTGAGCTGGAGAAAGCTGCAAAAGAAATGCAGATTGTACTCTGACACCAAAGACCTTGCTCAGAGTAAAACAATTTGATGGAAAAACAACAGTATTTAGCAGCAGCCCTGAAGTCAGTCTCCCTAACTCCAATTGTACAAGTTCTTACAAATTGAAATCAGTAGGATAAAAACTCTGGTAAACCCAGAGCTTGTGTCTTTGGGAGGTCTTCGAAAAAGTACTTTCATTTCACACTCCTTGTATAAACAGGAGTAGTAACACATTTAGCCAGGGGCTCTGCCCCATTACCTTGAACACTTATGTTCTACCTAGTTTGCAAATTTTGAAATCGAACTTTCTGATTAAACCATCACAATGAATAAAAGGGTTTATTATGGGTTCTGTCAGAAAATGACCACAGTTGGTGTAACGGTTTGCATTAACCACTCTCACCGAGGGGCCTGGAGCCCCGCTCGCTCCGTTGAAATCACTCCCTTTTACTCTAATGAGCATGACAGAAGTGGATTGAGAGGGAACAATAAGGATTGTTCATGAATGGACAAAGGTTCACCTGATTTGCCACCAAAACTAGTACCTCCAGCCCCCTTTGCCGATGACCTGGCACCAGAGCTAATCACTGGTGAGCCTCTGACCAAACTCCCTCAGACCTCTGGGATGTCAGTGGTTGGTTTAACTTTTTTGCTACCACCTGCGAAGACCTAAGTACCAGGCTAGGACTGTCTTCCAAAAGAGACAGGACAGACTGTGCTCACTTCCTGTTGGAAAAAAGGAAATTCTCCTTTGCATTCCTTTTTTCCCCTTCTCTCCTTTCTCTACTTTTTTCTTCTGGAGGCAGAGTTAGGGAGGAGTCCCCATCCAGCTCCCTCCTAGCTGTGTGGGCTTGTGCAAGTTACCTAACCTTTCTAAACTTTGGTATGTTTGTTTATAAAATAGGAGTCATAGTACCTACATCACAGAGCCACTGTGAAGGTTAAATGTGATGATGTTTATAAAGTTCCAGGAACTTGGAAGGGTCTCAGTAAATAAGAATTCCCCTTTGCCTGTGCTGGAAAGCCCTTTTTACCGCACCCTTCCATAGCTCTTAGTTGTTGCCTTCAAAGGTTTAACCAAAATCTAATAAAACCCCACTGTCCTCTGGATTAGCTACTTCAGTGTCCGAAATGGAATATAGGTTTTCCCTCTGCCACTCAGAGATGCTCAGCAAAATCCTCAAATGTTCCTTTTGGAAAAAAACACGCCTTGATGACACACACAGCTGAGTCCACATCTTCCCACATGCTCTAGTGCATCTTTTATTCACCTGAGGATTTCACCTGTTCCAGACACTCCCCTTCCTGCACTTGAGCAGTATTTGTATCACGCATTAATCCCAGGAAGCACAAATAGCCCTAAGAAATCTCTTTAGAGATTATTGACTAAAAGGATACTGGCACTGTCCTCCCTGCAGAACAAAAGATGGGAAAATGAACATTTGCCAAAAGGTACAGCACAAGAGCATGAAGAAGCAGAGAGGCCTAGGATTTTTCTGGCTACACAAACACCGAGCCAGGAGGTTACTTCTGCCTCCAGCTGGGCTGTGTAGCTTTCTGGGCGGAGAGGTTCAATGACCCTCCCTCTAACAACTTGTGTCAAGTTGGCAAAACATTCTCTGTAATAAAATGCAACATGATGTGGCAGTGCTTGGCATAAAATTCACATACTTTTGACGTTAGGCCATTTTTCTCTTTCATTTATTCACTGAGCATTTGAGCTGGCCACTGGATGGGCAGAGAAGGAAGTTCCAGACTCAGTCTTTAAGAAAGTCTATTTTTTTTACATCATCAGACACTGAGATGCAAACTGAAAATAAAACCCGTTTAAAAATTCTAAACATCCTACTTTTGGTAATGTGTTTGTCTATCTCCAATAATATAATTAAAGTCCCCAATATCATTTATTTTGTACTTGCCTTCTAAGCATTTTAAAGACATTACATCATCATTCCTCTGAGACAGGTACTATTGTTAGCTTCATTTTAAAAGTGGAGAAAACTGAGATAGACACTAATTAATCTGCCTTAAATCAACAGCTAAAGCTTGATGAGGCTAGCTTTTGAATCCACAGAGTCTGACACTCACCCTGTGCTCTTGATCATTTTATTCTATCACTAAAAACCTTGTACAGAATTCATTAGTGGCTTGTTTAATCTTTGCATGCCTCCTTAGATTTCTTCTTTTCTTTTCAGAAAGACTGAAGACCTCACTCTAATGTACTAGTTAAGTAATCTGGCATCCCAATCTATCCTATGCTGTCAAAGTCACATCATTCCATCATTGTTTTCTGCTTCTCTTTCAGTCACCTAGTTTTAACTGTAGGGAATATGCAAACTTAATAAGAAGCAAGTTTGAGGACAGGCCATGTCTGCACTTGTATATTTTTTTCTAGTCATAGGTGTCACTCTTCTTAGCACCATTAGTCAGACAAATGAGTCCATTATAGAAAATCAAATCCAGTCTTACATGTATATTATAATAGACCAATTAAGTGTTTCATATTTGTTTACTTGTTCTATTTATTAAATGTTTATATCTTTGAAAACCTAGATGCTGGGCTGATAGAAAAGAATGTATCACTCACGCCTCACTATTACCCTATATATTTTTTTCTTAAACACCATAAGAAAATGGTTCTCAGTGAACTCATTATTCCCGGGAAACCAAGAAACAACTCGCTTGCTCTCCACTTATGAATTTTTGTAAAAATTCTTTTATAAGGAAAAAGAGGGAGGGATTTTAGCTTAGATTGTAAATGGATTTGACACCAGAAACTCTTAAAATACCTCCCTACTTCCTGCTCGGATATGAGCATTCCAAATTTATATCCGATATCAAGACTTAGCTATTGCCTCTTTTACAGGATTTGACAATAGCATTGTGCTTTATTAGGTTATGTCATGTTATGTTACTGAGTTATGCTAGGAAACACAATAATATCACGAACACTGTAACTGAATATATAGCATCCTGAAAATGATGGTGGAAAATGAAACTGGTCTAAGTAGAGATATTTTTGTATGCCACTTAATAAAGGCCTGGGAAAATTAATTACAGCACTGAGAACTCCAGCTTATTCAAAACCACCTAAGAAATAGAAATAGTAACATGAATGATTTTGGTAGTCTCCCTGAGTGATCCTCTTCAAGGGAGAAAACTGATGGAGAGATGGGAATTTGGAATAAACTTACTACAATGTCTTGAGATTCTTAAATAGTACTTTGATTTCAAAAGGTACCTACGTTATATCTGGGAGTTCTGCGAGACTAATGCAGACCTAGAGAATTATTCTTGATATCTTTCACCATTTTCCTTTCGCTGGGCAGGGTATCAGCATTTCCTCGCCCAGCAAAATGTTTTTGCCTTAGGCCAAAATAAAGCGCTACCTCCAACATGGGAACTGCCTCATGAAGGCAAGCAAGTGTTCCTCAGTCCTGTTTGCTCCAGCGCAAGCTCTCCATGCTGCAACGTCTTCAGAAGCATTCGCAAAGGGGAAAAATAGTACTTGATTGGTGGAAACCAAAGAAATCTTAGAGTTTAGTAAAAGAAATCTTAGAGTTTAAAATCCGATTTAATGTCCTCAAAGAAACAAATAATTAAAATTGCTTTTGAGGTGCGGAAAGAGCAAATGAGCACCTTCTCTGATTTGGGGGCCGATCACAGGGTCTGTGTCTTGAGTAAAGCTCTGTTTGGAGAGGCACTTTATCTGGTGGTTAAGCAAATGCCCTCCAGAGCCATGGTATTTGGAATTAAAATTTTGTTTCCTTATAAGCTGTGTGAAATAGGGCAGATCCATCAATTTCTGAGTGTGGTAGTCGGAGCTGGAGGGAAGTGAACTTCTTTGCAGAGGAATGTGGGAGGATTTGCGTTTCCCCCTCTCCTGAAAGAGAAAACTGTAGTGGGGAGGTTGTAGAAGAGAGAGAGAGAGCAGACATAAGCAATAGAGGGGAGGGGGCAAAGGACTTTTAAGAGCTAAACATCTAGTATTTGATTTTAAGGTGTTTGGGTTGCATCTTACTGAATCAGTAAGATTGACAGAGGCACGAAGTATGGTAATGGTGGTGCTTCATATTAGTGTGTGGGTGTGTGTAGAGGTGTCTATTTCTGTATGTAGGTCAAGATAAGGGGCTGAGTTCCTTGTTTGCAGGGACACGAGAGTGAAGATAAATCAAGAAACACACCTGGAGAGGAAAAAACAAGGATTCAGAGGAGTGAGAATATCAGACACGGAGCTATTTCTAAAACCTAAAAATACAGCACCTTCCACCCCAACCCAAGAATTTGCAGAACTCTTTGGAAAGGCTCTGAGCTTCTGTGCTTGCTTGTTTGAACATGGAGTGTCAGTTTATATGTTGTAAGTGGCAGGGAGACTGCGGTTAACATCTGGAAAGCAGAATAGCACCTTGTTTGAGAGTGTGAGCTCTGGAACCAGACTGTCTCCTGTTTGATCTTGCCTTGATGCGTAGAAACTGTGTGATCTTCAGTCATGATCCTCTATGAACCTCGGTTTCCTCCTTTGTTAAAGGAATGTGACATTCATACGGTGGTACCTACATTCCAGGGTCCTCATGAGGAGTCAATGAAACTGCTTCACCGCGTGTCTGGCACATAGTAGCTACTCTTGATATACGAAAGAAAGAAAAAAAAAAAAAAGGAATGAAGATTTAAAACATTAAAATAAAAGAGTTCATACATAACAAATGGAGAAAGGTCCAATAAATATTATTATTCAGATTTTAAACAACTCAGTTGTACTATGTCCTACTTGAAGCACCAAATTTTCCTGGTGAATATTTTTTCCCATGCCTGATTTTTCAGGTCCGATCCTCTTGGTCTGGGTCAATGACCCCTGAGTACCTATAGCATTCCCTCCAAGCTTATGAGAGTTGGCAAAACACTGGCCTCCTGTGTCAGGGGCTGGCACCGCCAAGCACATCCTCTGATTTTGATCCTCAGGCGCTGGCAGCAAATACACAGTTTTCTCGCTTTAATTAGGCTGAGATTCATTCCTACATGTGGCAGCTGCAAAGATGTATTCTCCTCACAATTAGACGTTGCAGTACTTAGCATGGCTCGGACTTAATTTTAAGTACATTTTGGTGGTCCTTGTCTCTCCTCTGCACCTTGCTTGCTCCAGGAGAGAGCATATGGCCCCGTAATTCTTTAAAGCTCATTTTATGGGCCATTCTCAGGCACTTCCTGCGGCCTTTGGAACAGAGCCTTGTTTGTGACTGCATTTTTGCTTATGCTCCTGCCAAATGTTTCCTCCAAAACCAGCAATAAAACCGCAGGATCCGATAAGCCACGGTCATCAGAATGGCTTAATGAGAGCAACCTCGACAATCAGGTTCTTTAACAGCAACCAGCACTGCAGGACTTGTACCTTGAGCACAAGGACAGCCTGGGCAGGTCACCTTTGTGGTTTACGGGAATTTCTCCAAATATTATAGAATTTGAGACCATCTCAGGGAACAATCTCACACCAAGCTATTTTCTCATAAGCAAAAATGGATAGGGCAAAAAATAGAAACTGATGGTTCTCTCTGGCCTCTTCTTATAGGAGAATAAATTGAGAGTCTTTAAAGGTCTTACAGAGCAAAGACAATTTCATTGGATGCTCTAATGGCTACCTAATTCACTGAACCTTGCCTTAAAATAATCTGGATTATATCATGTTTCTTGCTGGCAGAAAGGTTCTTGAAATACAGGTTGGATACTTAAAACAGATCTTGTTCCAAGCATATTCATGTGAGATGGCACCTAGTTTAAATAAGGAAAATTATGTCTTGTCTCTGATCTATGTGCTATTAATCGGTTTTAAAATCCAAATTATTAATTAAAACCATGAACTAGTACCATTTTGGAGTGACTGTGTTTTGATAGCTAACAGGACTCGTGTGACTTTTGAGAGAAGTTGATTTCCTTTCATGTTAGCTAATAGAAACCCCACTTTAATCATAAAAGGCATGGAGAAATTATGTTACAAGTGGATGCTATTTAAGTGGAAGTGAACACAGAATATATTAAAATATCAGTGGTCTTATCAACAGTGTGTTATAATGGCTTCTGATTAACACTGAAAACATGATTGATGTTACTGGGAGTGTGGAACATTGACAATGTGACATTGAGAGAATTCAATCCAGAGCTTGTGAATTTCAGAATCATTCAATTTCTCATTTCTCCTTTGTGACAGTTTTTGTTTTTGTGACCATTAAAAAGTAATGACAATTTAATGAGACCTTTCAACAATAATAGTAAGGAAAAAAATCATAGGATCTTCACCTGTTATTACTACTAGAAATAGAAACAAGTTCAATATATTGATTTTTGGTTTTAAATACACTTTGTTAGCCTGATTCTCATTGAATCACATTTAAAATGATGCAAATTCAAATCATGAAGGACTCCCAAGTCAAGGCAAAAGTTCACATCAGTGGTGTCAACATATGTGGGCTGATCTAGCTTTCTATGGCCAAAGAGGAAAGAGGGCGTATTTGATTAAAATCCTCCATAAGAAAGGTTTGCCAGGTCCTAAATTAATGTGAGGCTAAGGACTGCTGATCAAGAGCAGGTGGGGGAAGGGAAGGGAGTGTAGTTGGGGATGAATAGAGTCCATCTTGGTCAAATATTTTTATTATTAAAAATAGAGTTACTAAATTTACATGTCAGATCCATTCATCTATTTTTCTGAACTCTTTTACTTTTCGTGCATAGAAAGCAAATTCTACAAAAAACCCACTTATTTGGGAAACAACATGGATCATACCAATAATTTATTTCAATTATACCATGTTAAAGTTGTTAAAAATAAGCAAACCTAAAAAAAATACACACACAGTTCATCATCTTTACAATATTTTAAAAAATAAAGAGAGGTGTAAGTAGAGATTTAATAATCTCCAGTTCCACATCTCCCATTCACTACACTGAGACAACCAAGATAATTTTTTTGGTTTTTTTTTGGTGAGGAAGATTGGCCCTGAGCTAACATCTGTTACCAATCTTCCTCTTTTTGTCTGAGGAAGATTGTTGCTGAGCTAACATCTGTGCAAATCTTCCTCTATTTTATACGTGGGATGCTACCACAGCATGGCTTGATGAGCAGTGTGTAGGTCCACCCCCAGGATCCAAACGTGCACACCCTGGGCCACAGAAGCAGAGCCCATGAGTTTAACCACTATGCCACCAGGCCGGCCCCTAAATTTCTTTTTTTTTAAATCATTCTACAATTTTCTCTACACCAATTTAAAGAGATGCTCGTATTTAAGTTTTTACTTTTTTCTTCCATAGTGGGATAATGTCACAGCAATATTTAGCAACTTTTTTAACAGCATGAGTCATTATCCAAGGACCTTCCAAATCAATTCTTTAGATTTAATACATTCTTTCTAGTCATTGAGGGCATTCCATTCTATGAATGTTCCAGATATTATTCAATTTTTGCATTGTTATATTATAAGGTTATTTCCAGGTATTCCCTTTGTACTTTTAATACAATCCAAATGTAGTATAATAGCTCATAATGTCCTGATTATGACTATAGTCTCCTTGACCCTTGTCCACTATGAACCAGCAGCACTGGCTTCCTTTCAATACCGTGAAACTTCCCTGCCATTTTCCACACCTAGTTTTTCAGTCCCACTATTTTCCTGCAAGGAATGTTTTTCTTCCCCCATATCACCATTGCATGGCTGTCTCTTTCCCATCCATCAGATCTGCCCTCTCTTCTTTTCCTTCACATGATATCTTAAGTAGGATAAAAAGTTACACTTCTATAACAAAGAGACCCCAAAATAAATGCCTCAAACATGATAAAAGTTTACTTATCTCTAATATGATGATCCAGAATTGGTGTTCCAGGTCAGCTGTGATTCTGCTCCATGCGGTCACTCAGGTCCCCAGGCTAATGGTGGTCCTTTTATCTTCAACAAGATCTCTCACGTCACTGACAATCTAGCTGGTGGTGGTGGCTCTAGATGGTGGTGGTGGGTCGGTGGGTGGATAACATCTAATTTGTGGAGATTTCCTCTCAAACATCATAGGTGGGAGTTCTACTTATCATTTCTGCTTACTACATTTAGCTGAAAAGATAGCTGGGAAATGGATCCTCTGGTTAGAAAAGTATATTTGATCTAAAACTCTATTACTATGGAAGAAAGGAGAATAGATTTTGGTGGACAACTAGCAGTCTCCACCCCACAACACTTATCACAATGTGTAAATTATATATTTCTTTGTTTGTTTTTTAACAAGTCTTCTAGTTTTTCTATTAGATAGTAAGCACAATAAGAGCAAGGTAGATGCCTGCTTTATTTACCAATATATCTTCTGCCCTTACTACCCTTCCTGTCTTTTAGCAGGGGTTCAATATAAATTTCTTAAATGACTGACTGAATGAATAAAGGGATTTTACAGGTGAAGAAACTAAGATTCAGAGAAGTTAAACAATTTTCTCATTCCTAGAGGCTAGGCGACCATTTTCCAAGAATGTTGAAAGCTTTATACCTCAGATGGATGGCTTAACAAGATAGCTAGTAAGCTCTCTTCCAATACTGAATTTCTACGATTTTTTGATGCTGTAGGAAATTACAACAGTCCAAATAAAATCATGAAGCTGCTTTGTAAAGGAGGAGATCAAGAGAAATTAGAAAATATACCTTTTTTCTCATTGGTTCAGTCACATAGAACTCTTTTCCTCACACCATTCCATCCTAAATTCTCACAGACTCTATCTACATCAAAATGACAACCATTAATCTAAGATGCTAGAAGACTGCAGCAAACTTGCTACATAATCTTTTTTTAATCACATCTTTTCTGGGCTAGGAAAGTAAATACGTGCTGGGCTTAAAAGATTTCCTGCTGGGCTACAGGCTGCCTGGGAGAATAAAAGTAAACAGATAGTGAAAGATGTTAATAAATGTCTTTATCACGTACTCTGTTTAATTGTATTAAAAGGAAAGAAAGACAGAAAAACAAGATTTTGAGAGAGAATAATTGAGTGTCAACTAAATCTTCTGGTCAGCCAAGTATGAATGTCCATTACCCTTAATAATAAAATGTTTATTTTTAAAACGTTTTTCCCCCAAAATAACTACTTCTAAACCTGCTTTTCTTTGTTTTCCAAGATATTGAAGACTTTGAAACCAAAACAAGAAGCACGGTGTCTGTCCGAGAAGGTCAAGGTGTGGTGCTTCTCTGTGGCCCGCCACCACACTTTGGAGGTATGGGGGGGGTAATTTGGGTCAGGTGATTAATGTTGTCACTCAGGGAGTAAAGTAGGCACGTTAGGTCTTGAAGCCAATGGTAGCCCTTCGTCAAATCCAAGGGACTCTTCAAAACTCTTCAAGTTCGTCCTACTGCATCCAAACAGTTCTATGTCCAAATTTTTTCTTTTAAAAATATTTATTCGAGCAGCCACTCAACAGATTTGTCCTTAAGGAGACACAGCATGGCAGTGTACACGCAGGGTGAGTACTGGGGAGTTGTGATGAAACTGACCATAGCTGCAATCTGTGCTTGTCACTCTGCATGACAAGCGGCAGTTTATTTAACCTCTTTAGGCTCAGTTTCCTCACCTGAAGAATAGAGGCACTAACTGATATCTATATTGGAGTGCTGTTGTAAATGTTAAATGAGCTAATGAATATAAATTGATTAGTGTAATGACTAGTACTTTCTTCGAAAAAGAAAGCTAAGATTGTTATTTTGTTTTTCTTATTGGGTTCTATGAAGAAGCAAATTCCAACACTCCTTTTGGCAACCTCACATTAACAATTGCAAGAACAGAGTTACCCCGTTAATTGGAATTAAATTTTGGGTGGCACCAAAACAGAACATCTCCTAGCAATGGTGAAAAGCAAGCAATGAATGCCAATCTCTACTTTGGAAGAATCTGGATTGGCAGTGAATTAGCCTGGTGCCTGGGACCTAAACCACCCACTGATTCTCTCCCCAGTGGGGTTGCATTTTCTCAAATTCCATATGATAAAATTTGGTAGATTCTCAACCAACGGTGAACCTGGTCAAGGCAGTGTAAAAATAAACGTGGAGTCATTTCATTTGGTACAATCCAATATCATACAGACTGTATTACAGTTAGCTTAATTACAACAGCAAGCACTTACACAGTACAGATCTAAATACTTTATATGTATTAACTTTTTAAATCCTCACAACAACTTCATGGGGAGAAACTATTATAATTATTATTTTACAGATGAGAACACCAAGGTAGAGAAAGGTCAGGTAACTTGTCCAAGGGTACACAGCTGGTAGGCAGTGAAGCCAAGATTCAAGTCCAGGCAGTCTAGCTCCCAGACCCTGAGCAGCAATTAACCACCGCTGCGTCTATTATAGTTGATTTCTAGTCTGGAATGGAAGAATTTTGAACAGATAGGACAAATATCTAAAAATAGAATGAAAGCAACTTTTTTCCAGTGATATTAAACCAAATCATGTTTATGATCCTTTAAAAACTTGAAAACATTTTTTGCATCATTTTTATTTTCATGCAACCTCATGAAATGCTGATACAACAAGAAAAGGAAACTAATTAGAAATTAACAATATTGTTGTTCAATATTATTACAGAGTATTATGGCATTATTCTCACCTGAAGTGTTAGGGGACAGTTACAATGCTTTCAATGCTATCTTGAGATAAAATAATATCATTCCAGAGCACACAAAAATTTGATGTGCTTATATTTTAACCCTAGGAAAATTATTTTCTAGAACCATAATCTAAGATGACAAGATAGGCAAAATCATGTCTGAGTGTGCTGTCAGTCTCTATCACTTTATTCTCTGACATTGCTCAAAGATTCTTGACAGAATTGAAGACTGTTTTCAACTTTGTTTACTATAAATGGGGATAATAGAAATGTGAAATATTTGTAAGAATAAGTCATATATTTTTAAAAAGCAACCAGGTAGGAGAAGCTTTCCCTGTCACGTTGTCACCTACTAATGTTAAAACATATGTTGAGCTTTTCAAGCACGTAAGACCCTTATTATAATGGTCCCCTCTGCTTAATGCTGTGAAATTAAGTCACAGATATACAAAAACTGCTTTAAATTAAGACCTTTATAACTGAATAATTAATCCCTGTTGCATGAGAGTTACGGCAAACTTGCCTGATATCAAATTCGATTATATCATAAATAATATTTTAACAGGATTCCAAAAGTATTTTTCAAGGTTGACTTCATCCAGGTATTGTAAGAACTTTCATCCTGATAGCTCTAGCATATGCCATGGGCTTCCTCATCTCTTCAAGGGCAGGAGTGATAGATTCTTGTTCTCTTGTTCTTTATAGTTCTCCTGGATCAAAACTGAGGGGAGTATTGACAGACATTCTTTGATCCAGTTGTACAAATAATCATTGATGAGTCAGAGGGAGAAAATATTAATAATAATAATAATAATAGCTACCAATTATTGAATTATTACCATAAGCAGGCACTATAAGGGCTTTCCATTTACTTTCTCACTCCCACTATTCCAATAATTAAGAATAGTAATTTAAAAATGAGGAAACTGAGACTAGATAAACTAAGTAAATCAGTTTTCAGTCAGTAAATAAAGGCAAGATTCCAATCCAGGACTTTCTGACTTCAAAAAATGCCTGTGGAGGGGCCAGCCCAGTGGCATAGTGATTGAGTTCTGCGTGCTATGCTTCCATCGCCCAGGTTCACGGGTTTGGATCCTGGGCACGGACCTACACCACCCGTCAAGCCATGCCGTGATGGCAACCCATATACAAAAAATAGAGGAAAGATTGACGGGGATGTTAGCTCAGGGCCAAGCTTCCTCACCAAAAAAAACAGCCTGTGAATGGAAGACTCTATAGTTAATGCTTAAACCTCGGGTTGCTTCTCAGTGTCAATACTCCTACACACCCAGGTTTGCTAAGAGTCCTGGAAATGTCTTTCACTGGCTCATTTAAAACAATTCCTTATTCTTCATTTTCCTGCCTCACCTTCTTGTAAAGGTGAATTGTGCCAAGAAAGATTTCAAGAAAGAAGGCAAACATGTTGGTTGGATAACCTTCAAATTGGATTAGTGGACAATTAGTGCCAACTCTAGAGACATAGGCAGACATTTTCTATCTTTGCCTGTAATTTGTCCTTGGGTGAAGTCTCCCATATATATGTACATGGTTTTCCATTACTATGTAACAAACCACCAAAAACTTAGCAGCTTTAAGCAACACCCATTTATTAGCACACAGTAGGTGTGCTATATTAGGTGTACTTTATTATGGTGTGTCTGGGCTCTCTGCCCAGGTTCTTACAAGGATAAAATCAAGGTGACAACCAGACAGCATTCTTTTCTGGGAAGTCTGAGGATGAACCCACTTCCAAGCTCATTCAGGTTGTTGGCTGATGTCAGTTCCTTGCAGCTGTAGGACGAAGGTCTGTATTTCCTTGCTGGCCAGCTGTCGAGGGCCACTCTCATCTTCTAAAGGCTGCCCACATTTCTTGCCACATGTCCCCTTCCATCTTCAAAGCCAATAACAGAGAATCGCCTTCACATCAATTCCCTCTAACATTTCAAATCTCTCTAGCCAGGAAGAGCCACATCCTGTGTAAAGGCTCACCTGATTAGCTCACCTCCACCAAAGATAAAGTCACTTTCTTCAAGTCGACTGTGTCATCTAATCTAATCTAGTCATGGGAGTGATGACTAGTGATGACCGTATTCACAAGTCCAAACATACTCAGATGGAGGGCAGGGGTCATTTTAGAATTCTGTCAACCACAATATGCTTTCCTAGATTTTTTCCTTCCTCTATTTCCATTTCTCTAAAGTCTCCATATTTGCTCACATACTTGGCAGTCCCAGAGAGATGCCCTAGAAGTACATAAATTGGGGTAGGTGGGATTAGCAGGGCAGGATGGAGCAAATGTTGGCATGGCTAAATTATTTTTAAATCCAGTATGCGAAAAGCAGAGAGTCACCATAAATATTAACACGTCTTCTCAGAAAGAGAAGTACTACACACTCCATAGTGTTAGAAGGCTGAAATTTTTACATCATTTTTTGGACAATTTGGTTCTGTTGCCTTTCTCGGTGAACCCAATCATCAGCAATGAGTCTCACAAGTAGTTCAATCATAAGAGAGAAATGATGTTAAACTTGATATTATCAGAACATCCTGACTTCATGCTTTCTCTCTAAGGTATTCACAGAAAGCTTGCAAAACATTTCTTAACAAGGCAGGCCTATCAAATACATTTCAGTGTGTTTTATTAAAAAATCCTATAGAAGAGTAACAAAAATTATCAACTAGACTGAATCCTAGAAACTTACCCAGCACAGAATGGCTCCAGGACCAAAACAAAAGAAAAAAGTGTATAGATGGATTTCCCATCTAAACGACGGATCACAACTCAATGAAATACGGTAATCAGCATAAACCAAACCGAACAGGTGCTGTTGTACGGCTGTCTTTTTTCCGAATCGACCAAAGGAGACTTGACTCCAGAGTGGCCTTCTTGTGGATGCTTCCTACCCAATTTTTAAGGTAACCACAGATGCAGCCGTGCTTCTCTTCTAGGAAGGGAGGATTTACAGATAAAGGTTATTCTAGGGGAGACGCTACCCATGGTGAAAAAGAAAAGGAACCTAGGCAACAATTCCAGAACACAAAACTGGCCCTTGCTGCTTTATCTCTTAGAAATGCAATATTTAGAAACAAAACAAAAACCATTCCCTGTACTCTCAGGAAAGAAGTACACTCACTTCCTTAATCCTGCTTCCTAACCAGCAATAAGCTCCATGAATGTGACTGAATCTCTGCCAGTAGAGCCAGACTCAGCCCTTGTTTCCATCTCCCTAAAAAATGTAACTCCAAAATATTTCAGAGAAATGTGAGTTTTGCTGAAAGTTTTGTGGAAAGAACACGGGGAAGGCCACAGTGCACATCTGATTGAAACACTTCAATCCCTATTAGACATCACTTTCCTTTCCCTAGACTCTCTCATTGGCAGTCTATGACTTCCCTCAGCTCCCAAACAATCGCTAACAATCTCTTCTATTACCTCTTATAGTTCTTGTCCGCAATTTGGATACCCATCTCAGAAAAAAATAATTCTCCTAGTTGGCCTCTCTGTACTTGGCAGAACCAAAATGTTATAGTCAGCTAAATAAAAAACTTTTCTTTGCTCCAGTATGTTGCTGGCGAGTTCTAAGATCATCCTTCCGCACACAGGTTTATATGACAGAAAAAGGCAGTGCGATCTTTATTTCCCTTATTCATTTGGGGAAGGAGTCGCTGAGCCTTGAGGTAGACTTTGAAGTCTATGCAGAGAGGTTTTTCCTCCACAGGTTCTCACTTACCTCAAGGGCGGGATTTTGTTAAAAGTCTCAGCCACTTGTAACAAAGATTCTGCACAAGTCGTTTGCAACAGGACTGAAAGCAGAATTTCCTCTAAGTTTTAGAAATGAACATAAAACCCTTGAAGCCAAAGCTATTGGGTGAATATGAGAATAAGCAGTCAATAGATCTTCATGCGTGCAGTGACCTAGCCCAGCCTCACATGAAATTGTGTTTAAAAATGACAGAGTGAAGAAATGATACATGTTGTCTAAAATAATTAAAATCACTTTCACTGTGAAATAATAGTTTCACCATATCCAAAGTAAAGTTCATTCTTTCCCTTTATTGTCTGGATATAAAACTCTCAATCCTGAGCTCATAAAAATCATAAGTTTAAAATTTGTTTTAGAGGAAATGCTCCATTCTCTCCTCATATAGAACTTTTAGTTTGATAGAAGAATTGAATTTATGCCAGTAGTTTGGAGCATCTATGTCTGTAGCAGGAAGATAGCACTGTTGTTTGAGCCCAGCATTTGTATTTGCGTCAATAAAAATGTTGACAATTCAACTTAAATTGAAAATCATTTCCAGCAACGGCTCAAACTGTGTTACAGAAGAAACAGAAAATTATGTTGAGAAAAAGTGCTAAATTTTCATCTCGCCTTCCTCCTATTTAGTTTGTTTGCTGTTTTTGGAGTAAATGATAGTGGTATTGTCTTAGTAGGTAGGTCAAATTGTCAGTAAAAATGTTACTCTGGGGGGCCAGCCCAGTGGCATAGTGATTAAGTTCGCGTGTTCCACTTTGGCGGCCCGGGGTTCACAGGTTTGGATCCCGGGCACGGACTTATGCACTGCTTATCAAACCATGCTGTAGCAGGTGTCCCATATAAAGTAGAGGAATATGGGCATGGATGTTAGCTCAGGACCAATCTTCCTCACAAAAAAAAAAGGAAAAAAGAAAAAAATGTTACTTTGGGGTTATTTGAATGTGTAAAAGGCAGATAGGCACAACAGTTGCTGGTTGGTTTAATAATAATGATGATAACTATCATTGTTGAATTTGACTATATATTCACTTGGCAAATATTTATTGTGTCCTTACTGTCACTCATTTTACCAAGTTTTAGGGATATAGTGGAGAACAAAGGAACAAAGCCCTTAACTCCATGAATATTACAATAAACAAATATAAGTATGACAGATGGTAATAAAAGCTAGGGAAAAAAAATAAAGGGGATAAGGAGTGGTGAGTGTTGCTATTGTATACTCTGAGGTCAAAGACGGCTTCGTTGACATTGGAGAACTAAAAGAGGGAGAAAGTGAGACACTGAGTAAGGGCAGTTCAGGCAGAGGGAACAGCATGTGCAAAGGACCTGTGGTGGGACCATGTCTGGCATGCTGGAAGAATAGCAGTAAAGCCAGTGTGGATGAAGAAACATTAGCAAACAGAAGAGTAGATGAGGATGTAAGTGCTACTTTCGAGATATTTTAGAGCCTTTGAATTTTATTGTGAGCGAGATTAGATAGACTGCATTGTATGGTATTAAGCAGAAGAGTGACATGCTTTCTCTGACTTTCAGTTTTAAAAGTTTACTCTGGAGAATAAAGGGGCAAGAATCTAAGCAGTTAAATGGTGATTACAATGATTCAGGTGAGAGATCATGGTGTTTGAACCAGGATGATGGCAGTGGACAGGTGGATAAGTAGCAGTCTTCAGTATATATTTAGAGAGCATAGCTGAAACAATTTCCTCAAAGACTGGATGTAGACTGTAAGAGGCAAAGAGGAGTAAAAGATAATTCCAAGGTTTTGGGCTGAGCAACTGGAAGACTGGAGTGCCATTTAGTTGGGATGAGGCCAATAAAGGGACAGCAGGTTTTGGAATGGGGGGAAATCAAGAATTTGCTTTAAGACATGTTTGCTTTCAGATGTCTATTAGATATAAGAGTGAAAATTTTGAGTAGGCAGCTGGATTTATATGTCTAGAGAGAAAGGTCTGGTTTGGAGAACTAAATTTGGAAGTTACCATATAACAGTAGAATTTAACACCACATGATTGGGTGAGAGAATGAGTGCTTACCATGCACTGGGCACTCAGCTCAGCATTACGTATACCTCAACTCAGATAACACTTTCAAGGAGAATTTCTCCATTTTCAAATTGAGCGATTGTGTTAAAGAGGTTAGTGTTAACCTGGCCAAGATCATGTGTCTGGAGTTGGGATCCTGTCTAAACACCACTGCATTTGTTCTGCTGCCTAATTTTGTCTGGCATAATCTGGCCCACAATAGACACTTAATAATTCCTAAATAAGGTATACAAGGAGATGGCATGTGTTCTTATCTCTGTTGGAGAATAAGCAAACACTACCCAGAGAAGTAGATTGATTTGCCTAAAATTAGTGCACAGTATTACAACCAGAAAGATTATGGCTCTCCCGCTCCCTGTAGCTGACCAAAATCCCAGAGTTCATTTCTCTAGGTCCCGTGCTCTGCATCCCCCCACTCCACTCTCAGAATCTCATTCACTCCCAGGAAGAATGTTTTCCTTGCTTTCCAGCACATCAAACAGAACTCTCATGTTGCAGTCTGTTACCATTTGTATAGCCCAGAGTTTCTCAACATCAGCACTACTGAAATTTAGGGTGAGATAATTCTTGTTATGAGGCTTGTCCTGCGCATTGGTAAGATGATTAGCAGCATCCCTGGCCTGTACCCACTTGATGCCAGCAGCACCTCATCTCCCAATTGGGAGAACGAAAAATGTCTCCAGACACTGCCAAATATCCCCTGGTGGGCAAAATCACCCTTGGTTGAGAACCACCGGTATAGCACACTCTTTACATTCATTGTATTAAGCTCACCCATGGAGCATGGGAATTGAGAAGAAAAAGAGGAAATCTGGTCCTGGCATACTTGCCTCCCATGACTTGACCAGTCTTCCTTAGAAGGAGGTTTCCCAGAAGTTCATTCAAAAGCTGGCTGTGTTTTCATATCTTCTCCAGGTAGGATTTGCCAGTGCACAAGCAGGCTGAGAGTTCTTTGGAACCTAGCAATAACAGGAACTCAGAGGGCCTTTACTCAGTGGTTGTTTGTAAGCCACAAAGGCAGCCATCTTCATGATTCCATACAGGAGGTGTATAAATCAAAAGGGATCTAATAAAATCTAGGTGGTCAAGCAGTAATTGTGGAACAAATGGGAACTCAAATAGAAGTGATTGTAAAGGTGTCGGGGCAGCTTTCTGGGTTACATCATAAACTTGCTCAGCACCAATATCAATGACTTCAACCCAGAAAAGGAATTATTTTTCTTGGATTAGGTCTTTGCCACTGAGGTGGCATAACCATGATTTACCACCCAAGAGCCAGACACATTTAACCCTGGAGCACTGCACAAGGTTTGCAGTAAAGTACACTCATTCTGGAATATTCCAAAGAGGGGATTTATCCACTAAATCTGAACACTGTGCTTCAAATTCTTTATTCTACTCATTTTTTTTCTGTCTCAAGAAACATGCTACCAATTTTGAGGTCTGTTCAACAGAGCCAATAGAAGATCTCAGTGTCAATGTTTATCATTATTGGTCTCTTTCACATGAGATGCTGCCCCTCTAATAAAAATTGCATCCCATATAATGGGTATAATTGCATGTATCTTTTGTGTTTGTATTTTAAATATCACAGTACAAGATATAGGGCTGTAAAAGATGTCAAAACATAATCACGCTCTGGGGAAAATAGGATTTGTTGTATGCTTGAGAGAGCAGCAGATAGAGTCTTCAATTGCTTACTGCAGATCTGCCATTTCTAATAATAATAAAATTGTAGAGGATGGTGTCAGTGTGAAACTACAGACAATGCTTCAGGAAGGACCAATTATCATTCTGTTTTAATGTTACTGCTGAATCATCATAGGGAAAATGCATCACGATCATTAATAACAGATAAATGTCATAGATGGTGGAGAAAATATTTAAAAATTCAGTGGTTTCAACTTAAGTGGCTCATGAATTATACATTTAATTAAGAAAAGCCAAAGGGGAAGGATTTTAAAGTTCCAATTTGCAAGGTATTTTTTCCCCCATTAAAAAATATACAAATTAAGCATGGCAGTGGCTGATGATGGAACAAAATAGATAAAAGCCCCCACGGCAGGCTGGCTGTTTGGATGAATGGGAAGAGGCAGCCCATGAGGAGACGTGAGCAGGGATGGATGAAAAATACAATGACAGGAGGGCTTGCAGCTTAACGTCACCAATACATGCACAAAAGAGCAACTGGATTCTCGTTGCAGAGCTCCTGTAATCTTCCTCTCTGTTTTTTCACCTGTAAAATGAGGAGGTTGGGCTGGAAGATCTCTCAGGTCCCTTCCATCCCAGACAGTCCATGAATCTATGAACCGAGGAACATCCTCTTCTCCAGGCTCCCACACATCACCCAAAGGCAAATAAATAGACAGGGTGGCCACTATTCTATCAAAATCCAGGTCGTTTCCCTTCCTGGTATGATTGTGCAGAGGAAAATGAGTTTTCCCATTGGTATCAGTGATTTTCAAAGTAGAGTTCTGGGACTCTCAGGATCAGCATCACCCGGGAACTTGTTAGCAAAGTAAACGCTCTAGCTCCTCCCCAGACCTACTGAGTGAGAAACTTGGAGGATGGAGCCCTGGAGTTTCTGCTTTACCAGGTCCTCCAGGAGATTCTCTTTGCACACTGAAGTTTTAAAATCTCTGCTCTGGAGGCCTAGAAAAATTACTTCTGAGAGGTTTTAGAAATGTGTTCTATTCCTTGCTAATATTAGCTATAAATATGTTGGAGTAATTTAGAATGACAGATTAACCTTTTATTCCACGAGATTCTAAGGAAATTGAACACAGGATAGGCAGTGTTGATGGAGGAGGGAATGGGTGGTGAGGAACAATTGTTCTAGATGTGAGTAGGCTTGGATATATATGGAGCTTGGGGGCTTGGAAGGAAGCCAAAGAGAGCATATGGAGATGCACTGGGAGAATAGAAAAAGAGGATCAGTTGTAGACACATAGAAAGATGGTGCCAAGGAAAGAACAAAGGATATGGCATCTGAAGGATCTAGGTTCAAGTCCTACCCCTTCCACATGTTAGCAATATGATTTGGGGAAATTACCTTTATATTTCTAGATCCAATACCCTCTTCTATATAATGGGTATATTAGCAATAGCCAATTAGCCTCGTAAGACAATTGTTGGGATGATGAAACAGATATGAAATGAAAGTGCTCTTTACATTTTTTATTATTCTTTATGTAATCATCCCTATTTCTGGACCACATTCTTCCAGCAGCTTCTAAATGTTCCACTGTTGAAGAAGGATACGCCACATGTAGGAACAGATCGGAAAGTTTCAGCAGCTAAGATAAAAATGAATTAACCAAGGGAGATATGGAAATTACAGTCTCAGGTCCCAAGATTATAAGGTGAAGAATACAAAGATTTCTTGGGCACTAGTGGCAACCTGTAATTTCTGTTAAGTGAAAGGGTTGCCTTGGATTTCAGAGAGCTGGAGCTTATTCCTCTCCCCAATAGGCATTGAATAAGGATCCCTAGGTTGAGACATGGCCCTGACAATTTGCTCAAGATTGTTTTTATTTCACAAAGATGAGGAGTCACTGACAACAGGGGAATCTGAACTACATTTTTTCCTCCTCTATATGTTGAAGACAAATTTACTATCTAGATGACTCTCCGGTTTCAAACAAAAACCCTTTGAGCACCTCTTTCATGGAGACAGAGCAACAGGCTTAGAAGTAACGCAGCAAAGAATGTCAATACAGAAACTTAGAGACAAGAGACCACATGAATTGATAAAAGACTCCAGTAGGGACTTGCAAAAGAGAACGAAGATTCAATACCCGAGAACAGGACAAGAATGTGAAAGCATATTTTCAAAAAGAAAAAATGAATTGCATTTATGCATACTTGATCTAAAAGCATAGACTCTTAGGGAGATCAATGGAATGTTGTGGGTAGGGTAGACCATTCATAGAAACACAGGTTTAACCTCCCATCCATTGCAAAAATAAATCTTTTTTGCAGCATCTCAAGCAATGCTCACCCATCCTCTGCTTGGTCACCTCTAATGATAGAGAGCTTATTACCTTATAAATCATCTGCTGCTATACCTCTAAAGTTTAGACTGGTCTTCATTGTAATAAAGGTCAAACAGCATTCTGTAACCCCCCAGAGCCACAAGTCCTACTTTTGCCTTCTGGAGATCAGTGGAGACGGCTTTATTTAACCCTTTATGCACATGACAGCAATTTTATCTATGAAGGCAGTTCAATTATTCTCCATTTTTTTTTCCTCGGAGTCAAAATCTAAATTCTTCTCCATTTATTTTGTGACTTAACTTATACCCTTCACTGCATTTGACTATCTGTCTCTTGATAGGCTCGAGATTTTTAATTCCCCTTTCGGTAAGGGGTTCTCTGAACATAATACTCCAGTTCCTCTACATGACTCATTTGTAGGGTGTTGGAAATACAGTTTCCACGATAGTTCACTCAGATATGATGAAACCAAATTGCCAGGAGTAGGATTAGCTATTTGTATTTTAAGACGCTTTCTTAGTGATTCTAATGTGCCCTGAATAAAACATCATACTCCAGTCTGAACAGTTCAGAGTAAGAATAAAAAATGTTTTCCATCATATATTTTTACAAGCTGTAATTCATTCTAGTGTTTAGCTTTCCTCACACTATTTTCATCCTGTTGTTTCTTTTTTCCGTTTACACAAATATCACATAGTAATTAAAAATTCTAATATGACAGAAATATGTTAGGTAGAGAGTAGAAGCCTTTTGTATTTCTTCCCCTTACTCTGGGAAAACCACTGTATACATGCCCAGTTTTCTAAATTTAATAATTTATATGAACACACATACACACACATATACACACAAGTTCACACACACACATACATAATTTTTTTTTTGTGATCATACTAAGCATCTTGATTTACAACACCTTTTCACATAACAATACATCCTAAATTTTTTTCTACCTGAACACTACTTTTCTAGGTTTAATACCACTTTGTGCATTTTTACATTCCATGCGTAAGTGGCATTTTTGTTGCTGTTGTTCCTTGCCTTATTTTTCCTCATATCTTCTTCATTCCTGAGACTGATATCAGAGTTCTGTCTGTACAGAACTTATTTTTATTGCAATCATTTTGAATTGTTTTCAGAATTCAATTTTAGCCCCTCCTCACTATTAATGGTCTCTTTTTATAGACCCACTCTTTTCTTCTTTCTCCTTCCTTCCTTTCTTTCTTCTTTCCTTTCTTTTGTTCTCTCTAAAATCTGATCCCTAAGTGTATTCTTAACGTTTTATTTTTTTTTCTTAGTGAAAGGGATGAGAAAGATGGCAACATTCCCACGCTCCCAATTTCTCAACAGTTTTTCTATATAGATCAGATTTAAGGCCAGGATAGCTGTCAATCTGTATTGCCTGCTCATACTTGAGAGAATTTAAATTTAGTATGGCTGGGGAAGGATGTTTCAAGTAGTCTGCCTCCACCTGGGAAAGACTGGTAGAACACATCAGAAATAATCAGCCCTTTTTATCTCTACCACGTCTTGCTTCGGCACCAGTTTTTAATATAAGTGCAAATGACAAACGCGACCTGAGCCTCTGTCTGGACAAGAGGCCTCTAGTTGTTTCACCTGCTCTTCTGTGAGCTATGATGTCCAAGTTCATCTACAGGTGAAGATGTGTTGACCTGATAAGCATATTCCTCTTCCCTGCCGCTGGCACCTATACATCCCATGTATTTTTGGGGTCCCTTTTGAACCAGTCATATTCTTCCACTTGCCTAAATATAAGTTCAGTTCTACATAGTTTCCATGGCACATATAACTTCTTAATCTGCAGATGGTACCACTCTTACAAAACCTTAATCCATGAAAATATTTTCCTTTGCTCAAAGATTTCTAGCTAAAATCAAAAACTGGCAACACGTAATTTTTGTAAAGATGTGGAATAACTGGAACACTCTTACATTGCTGGTGGAGATGTCAAATGGTACAACCACTTTGGAAAATTCTTTTGCGGTTTCTTATCAAGTTAAACATACATCTGCTTCATGGCTCACTCCTAGGAGTTTATCAAAGAAAAATGAAAATGTCCAAAGACAATTTTATAAAAGAATGTTTGCTTCAGCCTAATACATAATGGTCCTAAGCTGGAAACAATCAATGATACAGAACGGTCCCAAGCCCATCAACAAGAAAGCGACTAAACAAATTGTGGTATATTCACAAAATGGAATACTACTCGGCAATCGAAAGGAAATAAGTACTAACAGTCAAAACAACATAGGTGAATATTAGAGATATGTTAAATAAAAGAAATCAAACACAAAACAATTCTGTTTGATTCCATTTTTATGAAATCCAAATACTGGCAGAAATAATCTATGATGATAGAAATCTGGTAGTGCTTACAACGGGAGAGACTGACCAGAAAGGGACATAAAATTTCTGAAGAGATAGAAACATTCCATATTTTATTTTGGGGTAATGGTTACATAGGGTTTATAATTGTTATGACTAATTGAACTGAACACTTAAGATCTGTGCATTTAATAGTATATTTGTTATATTTTAATTATATATATCTATAAATTTATATTCATATTTATCTATGAGATTTCCAGAGATAGATTGATTGATGTTCAGCAAAACTGATGTGCTTGCTGTCTTTCATCTTCAAGCTTTTGTTCATGCTCTTTGCTCCCTGAGCAATGTTTGTCTGCTCCTCTGTTGCTTGGATAGCTCCCATTCATCCTGCTGGTTTCAACATGGAATTCTTCTTCTCAGAAGACTTTTCTGACCACAGATCATCTAGACTCCTTCTCTTGGCTCACTATGAAGCCTCTGTCAAAGCACATATCATCCCAGATTGTGATTATCCACACTAGTGGTAGTTAATCATAACTGATGCAGGCTTTATAAGGCACAGGTTTTGCTTTGTTGTATTCTAAATCTGAAAACAGTCCCAGAATAGATGCTCAGAAATTATGTAATGATTGACTAAATGAAATCCAAGATTGATGATAGAGTCCTTGAACTTACACCTTTAAGTTAAAATTTTCACAAGTACCCCTAAGCATGTTTAATGAAAGCATCCTTCTGACTGCACATTGAGAAACACTGCTTTAACATATTAGTGGAGAAATTCAGTGTGCATTTTGAGCCCACAATATCTTATATATCTTATAGCTTTCCTTACTAAGTTCATCCATTTATTCTCTTGACATCCCATCATCTTATTCTTTTTTGTGTGTGTGAGAAAGATCAACCCTGCGCTAACATCTGATGCCAATCCTCCTCTTTTTTGCTGCGGAAGATTGGCCCTGCGCTATCCATGCCCATCTTCCTCCACGTTATATGGGATGCCGCCACAGCATGGCTTGACAAGCGGTGTGTTGGTGCACGCCGGGGATCCAAACCTGTGAACCTCGGCCTGCCACAGCGAAGCGCGCACACTTAACCACTTGCGCCACTGGGCCGGCCCCCCATCATCATATTCTTAATCACACAAAGCCAAAGATGGGCAGGGTGACCATATAATTTATCAACAAATTTGGGAAATATTTGAATATAAAGAATATTACAATTACACCAGGACCACCAGGCATAAACTGGACAAACAGGAGCACAATTTTATTCTAATTATAGAGAAGTAGGGCACAGAACTTTCAGATAAGAATGAATACAGTAAGGATAATACTTATTTTTTTCTGTTTTCCAGATTTATCTTATGCATGGACCTTCAATGATAACCCCTTATATGTCCAAGAGGACAACAGGCGGTTTGTATCACAAGAGACAGGAAACTTGTACATTGCCAAAGTAGAACCATCAGATGTGGGCAACTACACTTGCTTCATAACAAACAAAGAAGCCCAGAGAAGTGTCCAAGGACCACCCACTCCATTAGTGCAGCGCACTGATGGTAAGATGAAAGTTATCTTGGGAATATACTTTGTCTGTGGTTCTTGAAGTCTGGGGAGATCTGTAGAGCTTTCTGCTTCCCTCTGTTTCAATAGAGCCACATCATCTATAAGTTGAGGTTCAATTCACAAATATGATGAAAATCAGGTATTATCAAAAATATAATAGAAAATTCTATAATTCACCCACATGGTACAGTATACACGATTCTAAGTATACTGTGCCACCTCTTCTCTGGCATTGGAGCAGATCATCTTTTCCTTGCTTAAGCAGTATTTTGTAAAAAACAATGTTTGTTTGGAGAGTAGGCCTGTGTGTGTGCACGTGTGGGTGCTGCCAAACTTATTAACTGAATTAATATATTTTCAATGAACGTAAGATGCAGCTTCTCTTTGATGCCTCTTTCTTTTCCGTATTTATCTTTTTAATTCACCCTTTATTTACCCGGTTGGCAAAACGGGAAAAATATTCACATCCAAGGAAAGCAAAGCAAGTCAATATTAATTATGAGTATTCCAAAGAGGGATAAAACACAAGATTCATACTCATTATATTCCTCCAAGGAACACAGTTCAGGTTGGGCTCTGACAAGTTTTGTAGCTTAGTCAAGTCATAGCTGGTACCAGATTTAGAGAGCTAGAAAATCTAAGAAAGTCATCAAAGTAGAAAAATTCTCTAGTTGATTTTTTAATTAAATATTCACAGTGTGAAATGTAAAGATAGAAAATCTGTTGATGCATTTTATCATCAGATTCTGGACTTGAAATGTAATATCTCATAGAGTTTCTCTCCTCTTTGAAAAGTTTAAGAAAAGCGGGAATATAATGCTAATAATGGCAAACAGAATTATGGAACTTGCTCCATACAGGGAGTTCTTATGACAGAGCTTTTGTGATTAGTAACCATCCAAATATATTTGCATGGTCTTAATTCAAAATTCAGCAACCACTAGATTTATTCATAAGTCCAATTTCTCTCCTTCAGAGAGTAATTTGTTTAGGACTGGAAGAGCTCATAGCCAATAATATGCATAGAGATTCTACCATATTTTTCCATTTTTTTCTGTCTACTCTTAATTTCCGCTTCTCCCCTTATTAATTTCTTCATTCTTCCATCCCCTCTATTCCCTTTGAAACATTTATGGTAAAAATAGACCAGAAACGTTATATATAATGTTTAAAAAAATCAAACCTCTTCTAAAAGTAGTCACTCAAGAAATATAAGATGTCAAGAAAATAGAAAATATAAAACTTAACAATTTAGTTGAATGAAGTAGTACTCTCTGCCTCTTCAACCACAACCTCTGAGTGTTTGGGATGAGCAAGATCTTAAAAATGAGGTATTTTTATTTTATATATATTTTGTAAATTTCATCTTTTGTGCAATTATACTGGCCACCAATAAACCATTTATTTTAGGAATGTATTATTCTGGTGTTTGGTATACAAGTAAAAAAATGATCAAAAATTTTAAATAATCTCGATCTGTCACTGATTAAATTAATTACGTTAACGAGAATAGCCTAAAGATATATCTCTGTTACAATTGCTCTGGTAAATAGCATATTTACAATATCTTAGAATACTGTCTTATTCTTATCTTAGTCCATATCCACAATTCCTTATTGGAAATTTTAAAATGATAAAAACAGAAATGTTTTCTCTAAGTGTATAGCAAACTCATTTAGCAGTAAAACCTTAATGAACTGATGTAAGAATATTTATGTCTTTATCCCAACTAGTGTGATTACTTCATAGGTTTTGTTGCAGAAATACTGATAGTTTGGATTAAGAGGTGCTGCATCAGAGCTCTCATGGTGTTAACTGCAAACTTCCTTATTCCTGAACAGATCTGGCCCCATGAGTTCCAGGAAGTGGTGATAGATCTAGTTATCTCCAGAGAAGAAACTTTCTTGATAACTCAGAAACATTTAAAAATCTAGGTGTGTTCAGTTCTTAATTGGAAACACGAATTCTTCTAAAGATGCTGATGTGGAATATGGGGAAATTTGGAATGCTTCTGTTCTGATACTTTGATATATCTTAGATATTTCTTTTTTAGGGGTGAGGGGAATGAACTAATTCCTTAAATAGCATCATGAAATTTCCTTGCCTTCTGTTGCTCATTAAAGCATAGAAAAACATTGCTAATTGAAGGACAAAATAATTAGATTTTGGTTAACGAAGCATTTACTTCACAGAAAACTTCTATTCTCCAGAAATGCTCCTGGTTCTTTTGGTATTTCACAGGTGTGATGGGGGAATATGAACCAAAGATTGAAGTGCGTTTTCCTGAAACTATACAAGCTGCAAAGGATACATCTGTAAAACTGGAATGCTTTGCCCTTGGAAAGTAAGGTGTTTTTTTTTTTCTGGGTTGTTTTAATTAAAAAAACTTTTTTGTTATTCAAATATTGCTCTACAATAAATTACCAAATAGATTTCAAAGGCTACGCAAAAATGGAACTTTCTGATTGGAATTTAAATAAACATGCCTAATACTCGGAAAATGATTGGTGCTGCGATTTTCCCCTAAATGTGCTGATATTTCCTCATTTAAGCATAATGAGACCTATTTAAGCAGCATATTGCAGAAGAACAAGTGCACTTGTATAAGATGGTGGGCAAGTCACTAAACCTTCGACATATCCTTCATTCCATCTCATCCTACATCCAGAAATATATTGCCTAGAGTGTCCCCTTGCTTAATTAATCAGCAATTCTTGTAAATGAAAAAGCTGTACTGCTAGTTTCCAAAATAAGACTAATTAAAGACCATTGTTCATAGTGGATAATTAGAATTGAGCCAAACCTGCCCTGGTAGTGGAGACATGTTGTTTTACTCAGATAAGTGTTTATCAGTGACAGGTTTGGAATATTTTTACGCCAGTTAAATATCTGCATTTTTGCATAGAATAGCCAAACATCTCTTTTCCTTTTGGTGATATTCAAACTTCGTTTTTATGCCTATAAACACCAGTACCCAAATAACAAAGAGACGAATAGACTAAATCGGCCATTTTTAAACATTAGTGTGCATATGAGTTACCTGGGCACATGGTTAAACTGAGATTCTGTAGGTCTGGGGTGAGGGCTGATATCGCCATTTCTAGCAGGCTCCCAGGTAATAGTGATTCTTGGGGTCTATAGAACATACTTTGAATAATAAGAGACTTGACTCTTGCTATCAGCTTTATGGGCTTACTTCTAAATCCAAAGTCTATTCCTAATGAGGTCATCACATTTAGAAATAATGATTTACATTCCAAACTATGGAAAACATCCCTAAAAGTCTCCATCTTGTTATTAAGTAAATATATCAAGCAATCCAAATAATGCCAGTTCCTAAATCTTTTAGGTTCCTTTCTATATATGAAATTTTGTAGATCTTTAAATTAAATTTCTCAGGTTATTTATTTTTCATGTATTTAAGACACCATATTTTATTTTCATACAGTACTGGTCCCATAGTATTTGTCCAATAAATAATTATTGATTGATTAAATTATCCTTAAGAAAGTGACAAGCAGGGACTTTATGCCTGCCTTTTAAGATATGATGAATTTTCACATTTTCAAGCTTTCTAAGAAATTAAAGTTTACAAGAAAACATAAAATGTTTGTCAGCAAAGTACTTTGAGAATTAGATGGTTTATTTAAAAAAAGACCAACGAAAGGTAGCATCTGAAAAGAATATTAATAGCTTATTCTATCACATTTGGCCTCAGGAAATACAGATTCCTGTAACTTAAAAAATACTCTTACATAATAAATAACTTTGAAAATTATTGATGCTAGTTCTCAAGAATTTCACATAAATAAATTTCATTTGTTAGGCATTTATAACTAAGAATTTCTATGATATATACAGTCTTTATAATTATGCAGGGTACATCATATTTTTATTATATGTGAGAAAACTGAGGCTCAGATTGGATAAGTAACCTGTTTGATTTCATGCTTCTGTTAAAAAGGTGAGGACGATTCAAACATAGTGCCACCTGCTTTTAAGTTCTGAACTTAGAAACTTTTAAGGAAATGGTTAAGATAACCATTCTTGAAGTCAATGGAGGCAGATTCAATTCCTAATTTTTCTCAAGAGTTGTCTGACCGTTAGCAAACATGCTTCTTAACCTCTATGAATTTCCATCTTCTCCTGCAAAGGAATTATAATGATACCTGCCTTTTGTATTTGTTTTGAAGATTAGAATGGATAACACATGTAAAAAACACTTAGCGCCAGGCCTGCCATTTAGACAGGAAATGTTCATTGAATTATTCTGAACCCAAAGTGCAAATTCCATTCTCTTTTTATATAACCAGTGTTTGAGTTAGTGGGGATGGTCAAACTAGAAAAAGTTTTCTTAGAGTCTGTGAATTCTCATATCTCCCCAGTCCATACCTCTTCTCTCTGCCTCAATATTGATGATGGTACAAGAGAGAAAGCAGCAAACAGGGTCAGTTCTGAAGTAGAAAAGAGGAGCAGACGAGGAGAAAACTTAGTTGATCAATTGAGGCTCTGAATTGCTTACATATCAGATTTCTTAATTTTATTTATTTCAATATTTTATTTCTAAAAAAGTCAAACCTACAGAAACATTGAAAGAGTAATACCTGGACAATCATATCAATATTATACCCTTGACATGTATTGACCAACCATAAATCTTTGCCACATTCCCCTCTTTCTCTGTCTCTCTCCACACACACACACACGCACACGCACACACACACACCATGCATTAAAATGGATGGGTGATAAGTAGTAACTTAGCTTGCATGTTAGGGGGTATATTTATACACTCATAATATTGCCGCAGATCTGCATCTCCTTTTCAGTCCAGCGTGCTATAAAATTGAGAGGTGGAAGAAAGGAAAAAGGCAAGAGTCAGGAAATTTCGACCATCCCATTTAGAGTTCACCATTTGACTTCACTATTTTGATCTGGTCATGGGTACATGCTATAAGAATTCACTGGAAATATTCAGAAGTGGATTAACAATCCTAACAGGACAAGTGGAGCTTTAGAATACATGAGGTCTTGTTGAGAATTCTCAAATGAAGAATTTAAAAATAAATAAAACCATCTCATTTTTTATTAACCTCGTGGTAATGGAAACAATCAGTACATAAAAACTGACAACCAATAAAACTGCATACAGTAAAATTTATTATCTTAAAAATGTGTGGGAGTACCTAAACTTCTTGATAAAATTTGGATTAGCAATATTTGACCCAGGAAAATTTGAGTTGGAAAAATAGTAGTTAAAAAAACCCTCTCAAAATGGCAAATCTGATGTGTATGTACAAAAAAAACTGATTAATAAATTATATGTTCATTGTTAAGTTTGTACATAAGAGAACTGTTGCACATGAAATAAAATTAAAGAAGAATGGGAAAATGATGAGAATTACTTAACTGCACTTCATAGAAAATTGTCAAGGAAATAATTGGTTTAATGGAGTATATTCATAACATGTTATCTGACAAAATTAATCAGTGTTGAGATTATGTTTATTAAGTTATTAACATGAAATTGAAATTCCTTGGGGTTAAAACGGAAAGTCCAAAGCATCCACTGGGTCAAAGCGATAGTGTTAAAATGCCCTGTATTAGAAACATATATTTTGTGTCACTGGAATGTAGATACATTTCTCATTTCTTGAAATGAACAAAATGTATGTGAAAATGCTTTGTATACTTTGGAAAATATTATAGAAATGTGCGCTACCAACAAAAAGAGTTTTTATATATACTTGCCAATAGCTTCCAGAAAACAAATTGTGTTGTTGTTGAAACATCATAAACATACTGAAAATGCTTTTTAGTCCATTATAAAATTTGACATTACCAAATACTATACTGACTCTTCTAAATTTGCAAAAAAACATAAAAAACAACACACTCTTTAGAAAATAATTATGTGATAGTCATAATTAACAATCTGAAAATAACAATATCAAACTTCTTGTTTTTTAAATTATAACTCTATATTTGTAGGTTTATTGCCAAGTGTTTTTATAAACTCTATGAATAATAATTATAAATCATGCTCTCTGACATCTCTTCATAAGAATATTGCTGTGCAGCATTTGAGTTTAGTAATTTTTTTTCCAATATGGGGACTGCTTTGTGCAAATCCGTTTAAATCTCCTTGTTCACTTTCTGAAGAACTGCGCTCCTTTGCAAGATGTTCAATAAATGCAAAACTGAGGAAAGCTAATTGATTCAAGAAGGAATGAAATCAAAGTTCTTTTTCTTATTAACAATGTTTCTAAACACTTTTGCTCACATACTACTGACTACTATTTCTGTTATAAATTACATCTTCATTATACCGGGGTTTATCTATTTTGATAAATGAGAGAGAAAGGGAGGAAATCAATAGGTGAACAGGTGGATAGGAAGGAGAAAAAAAGACAGGTTAATGTCACATCTTATTCCTATTAAGTTTTTCATTCTTAGGACTTAAGACAGTTCCTGAAATACTGACTGGTTTCCATTAAACATTTGTGGAATGTAGCACATACATACCTGTATAATGAGGAAATATCCTCCTTTATGCCTGGGAATAGCCCTTCTCTTAATGTGTAGATTATTTTGGTACTTATCTTGCTTGATGTTCCCTGAGCTTCCAGGGTGTATGGTTTGGTAGCTGTCATTAATTGTGGAAAATTCCCAGTCATTATTACTTCAAATATTTCCTCTGTTCTTTCCTCTCTTTTTTCTCCTTCTGGTATTCCCGTTAGACATCTGTTGCACCATTTGTAATTGCCCCCAGTTCTTGGATATTCTGTTCTTTTTGTTTGTTTGTTTTTATTCTTTTTTCTGTTCTCATTTTAGTTTAGGAAGTTTCTATTGATATTTCTTCTAGTTCACTTATTCTTTCTTCAACCATGTTCAGTCCACTGGTGGGCCTATACGGGCATCTGATTTTTCCTACAATGTTTTTTATTTCTAGCATTTCCTTTTGATTCTTTCTTAGAATTTGCTTTTTTTCTGCTTACATTAATCATCTGTTCTTGCATGTTGTCTGCTTTTTCCATTAGAGCCCTTAGCATATTAATAATAGTAATTTTAAATTCCCAGTATGATAATTCTGAAATATTTGCCATATTTGAGTCTGGTTCCAATGCTTGCTTTGTCTCTGCAAACTGTGCTTTTTAACATGCCCTGTATTTTTTTATTGAAACCTAGACATGAGGTATCAAGTAAAAAGAATTGAGGTAACTGGATTTTAGTGTGAGGTTGTATGTTTATCTGGCCAGGAGTTAGGCTATGTTTGCTGTTTTCTGTAGCTGTTGTGTCAGAAGCTAAAATTTTCTCTCTTGTCTTTGTTTTTGTCTCCTCTGCTGTGTTTGGGTTTCCCTAGAGACTGTTTCTTAATTAGAGTCTGAGGTCTGCAGTTCTTTCAGCTGTAATCTCCTGCTATTATACAGGAGCCCTGTGGATCCTATGAAAATCCTTGTTTGCTAATTCTATCATTTCTGTAAGTTATGGATCTGTTTCGATGGACCGCTTTTTCTCCTAGTCATGATTCTCATTTTTATGCTTTTTAGGTTATCTAGTAATTTTAGATTGAATTATAGACATCAAAATAAATGTTATATTGTTGAATGCTGGATTGTGGTGTGCTTTAAATTTAAAGTATTGGATTTATTGACAGGAGTTAAATTACTGTGAATCTGCTTGATCTTTCTGTGGCTTATAATTAAGTTTCCTTAGAGTAGATATAAAGTAGACTTTAGTCTAAGGCTTATGTACTACTAAGATGCACCTCCTACCAAATGCCCCGAATGTTCACTAAGTCACTCTTCTCTAGCTTGGTGGAATTCTAATGTCTTCCAGCCTTGTTTGAGCTCTGAAAGCTGTTCTTTGCCCATCCTCACGTGATGCCGTTATGCAGATTTCTGGAGCACTTCCTTTTTGTAGTCCCATCCTCTCTGTTACTTGGCTTTGCAATCCCAGCCACTTCAGTCTTCTGTGTCTCCGCAACTTGGGGAAACAGTCATGGTCTCTGATCTGGAAAGTGCCTGTAGACAGAAAACCAGGGATACCAAAGCCTTACTTCATGTATTTCCCCTCCTTCATGGATCACAGTTTTGTGCTGCTCATTGTTACATTTCTGGAATCAGGTTTGTTTCCCATATATTTGTATAGTTTTCTAACTGTTTCCACCAGGAGGGTAAAAGCAGTTCCAGTTACTCTAGCATAACTAGAAGCCAGGTACTGTTTTTAATGCCAATTTTGAAGGTAAATACAGTTAAGTTTAGAAAAAGTAAGTGACTTGATCAACATAAGCTGTAGATCTGGGATTCAAATCTCAATCTCATTAATTCTGACTTCAACACTCATGCTCATAGCCATTTGATATTTGCATCAAATTATCTTTTTTAGTATATGAATTAATTCCCCGTGTACAGATGCAGTTAACTCTGAATTCTGTAAATGTTTTTCTAGAAAAAGGCTTGAAAAATTTCAGCAAAATATTAAAAAGATTTTATCTGGGGAATAGAATTATGGATATATTTCTCATTTAGATTCTCTGTAATTACTAATGGTTCAGCAACAAGTAAGTTTTAATTTTATATATTAAAAATAAATTTCAAAAGATAACCTTTTTAAAATGCAAGCTGTTTTTTAATGAGAAGAAATAAGTGTTTCCAAAAATCAGTCAGGGCCATTGAGGAGCATACACCCCACCGGTTTGTATGTGATGATGGCAATATCTACCATTTATAAAAATCTGGGCTAGATGACTAGGGAGAGCACAGAGAACATAGTTTTAGTCACAGCAACCAACCTAGGAAGGAGGCTGCTGCAGTCATGCAGTTAGGAAGTATATTGCGTGAAGTCAAGGGAAGGCTGGCTACCGTGTTTACTCATAGAATCTGACCATCTTCAACCACTGTAGGCTAACGTGAGCATAGAATAATTAAGACAAAACTTCAGATACCTGCTTGACCTTTAATTGCTATGACTTTTGGGATATGTCACTCACTTTCAATGTTGGGGTTTCAGAGCTGACACGATCACAGCTTTCAATTCTCAGCTTTGTCTCCTTTGTTTAACATGGCAGACTCTTAATTATCTAAGCCGCAAATTAATTGTATTGTGAAATACCCTGAGGAACTCCATGTATAGGTGCTATGCAGAGGTAGTATGATTGACTGATAGATCTATGTGTCTCCTTTTAAGAAGATACAGGCCTTTACTCTTAGTGAAGAAATTAAATTGATATCCCTCATAACTCGTTCACTGCCCTTAGAAACAGCCGAACGTATTTTCCTTCCTTTCTTTTTTCAATTTATTAACTTTGCTGTCAGTGATCTGGAATGTAAATAAAATTAGTAGGAGCGCTGGATGTTCCTATGTGTTCTGGAGCCTTCACACAGAGGACTATATTTATGTATACATGTATATCTTATTTAATTTTTCTAATTTATGAAGGAAAAGATAATCAGCATGGGTATTGTCAGGCAATATATTTGAAGCCTCCTCAAGATGTTTCTAGACATTTCAGAACTTTCTGATGACAGAGCAGCTATCTAATGTTTGCATTTCTTCTTACACATATGGACATCACTGCAGATTATACCACAGAAAGGTTGCTCAGGTCACTCAGGACGACGGTATTTTTAAATCGAACTAAGTGCATTCAGACATTTTAGGCCTTTAACAATTAATTTTAAAAAAATCAGAGAAATGTTTAACAATTTCCTATTTGGATGTCTCATAAGCAGTTTGACTTTTTTCTTTCTTCATTAAATTTAGTGGATAGAGAGTAGAATATTCCCTATGCATAGTTTGTCCTATTTGCCCCAGAATGTATACTGAAACCCAACCTTTAGGTTCTTGCTAATCACTTTGCATTGTATCATAATATTATATGACTTGGCATAAAAAAATTACAGTAAACTCTTTAGAATACCCACCTCTGTTGACCATGGGTGCAAATCTGAGAACTGACAAATCCACAAGCCAGTCTTTGAGAAATAAAAAAACATTGACCCTCAACAAACACACTCATACACATGCACTCACCCTAGAACTGAATGATTTATTAGTGGATTCACTAACATTTCAACATTGTGTTCTGGAAAGAGTATAGATTTTGAATTCAAAGAGATCAGAGTTTAAATCCTAAATTCTCCTGTCAGCTGGGCAACTACAGTCAGTTTTCTTATCTGAATAACAAAGGCAAAAATTGGATAGATAGGTGGAGAGAGAGATAGATAGAGAGATAGATGACAGATAGATAGAGTAGGGCTGTTGTAAGGATTGAAAATACTTAATGGTACTTACTTACCAGAATTCCTAGCCCATAATAGGCAATCAATAAATAGTAACAATTTTATTAATCATGGTAATCATCAATGCTGCTTTCACTGAGGAGGTATAAAGGAACACATAGAAGGGAGAGAAGAGGTCTCTGCATTATACTTCGGTGCTAACACTGTCCTCAAAGCCTTGCTCAGAATAATGGACTCACCATTTCAAAATTCAGTATTTAATGTTTATAAGGATTATTGACATCCCCTCACTCACTCATTTGGCAAATCGAGCACCAGTTTTTATTAATTCAGCAAATATGTGTTGAGTACATTAATTTCTTCATTCTTTCATTTATTTACTCAGTCAGTCAGAAGAAATTCTCCAAGCAACAGACACCAGACGAGGCCCTGGGGAAATAAAGAAGATTATGTAAAGGCCCTAGGGAACTTGCAGGCTACCGAAAATAAGATTGATGTAATAGCACATGACCACACATTTTTCTTGGGATCTGCTCATTCCTTACAAACTTTCAATGAAGGAAGATTCAAGGATACTCACTTTGCAAGCTTTACTGATTAAGTTTTCCCCAGGCTGCCCTTTGTTAAATTGAGATCAGTGAGGGTCACTGTCAATTCCTTTGGTAGAGCTAATTTTAGGCTATTATTTAAGGGTCCTTTGTATTTCTGAGAAATTGGAGATTCTGGCTTCCTTTTCTCTCCTCTCACCAATACTTTTCTTATTAACAGACTTTTTTTATAACAGTTTTAGAACAGAAATATTGAGCAGAGAGTACAGCAAAATCCCATATAACTCCACAGAGTTTCCCCTATTATCAATATCTTACATTAATATGGTACCTTTGTTACAATTAATGAACCAACATGAATGTGTTATTATTAATTAAAGTCCATACTTTATTCAGATTTCCTTGGTTTTACCTAATGTCTTTTTTTATTCCAAGATTCCATCCAGGGTACCACATTACATTGAGTTTTCTTGTCTCCTTAGGCTCTTCTTGGCTGTAGCAGTGTCTCAGACTTTCCCTGTTTTTGATGACTTTCACAATTCTGAGGAGGGGTGGTCAGTTTCATTGTAGGATGGCTCTCTGTTGGAATTTGTCTAATATTTTTTCTCAAAATTATACTGAGGCTCTGAGTTTTGAGGAAGAAGAACAAAGAAGTAAAGTGCCCTTTTCACCCCATCATATCAAGGCTACAAGTCTATCAAGATGGTTTGTGACTGTCATGCTGGCCTTCACCATCTGGCTGAAGTAGCTTTTGTCAGGCTTCTTCACTGTAAAACTACTCATTTTCCTCCCTTTCCATGTTGACTCTTTTGAAGGAGGTCACTATGTGCTATGCACACTTAATGAGTCTGGAGTTATGCTTCACCTCCTTTAAGGTATCGAATCTATGGAATTTATTTGAAATGCTTCTGCCTGGGAGATTTGTCACTTCTCCCACCCTGTTTACGAATTTCTTCAATTATTTATTTATACCAATATTGATTCGTGGATATTTATTTTATACTTTGGCTTATATTCCAATAGTACTTTATTTTGCTGCTCATTTGTTTCAGCTTTTGCCATTGGGAGTTCTTTCTGTTGGATCTTGTGCCCTTTGATATATCCGCATCAATGTGTGGGGTCTTTTCTGTTTCTGTTTGGGAGTTTTTTGTTTTTCTTCCAGCACTTTTTTTGCTTTCTGGCACTACGAGACAGTCCAGACTCATCTTATGTATTTCCCGCCCCAGTCCTAGAATAAACTATTTCTCCAAATAATCCTAGTTCCTTTTACTGGAGAATAGTATTAAAAACCAAGATCTGGATTTTAGGTGTATTTGTTGATACTGGATTGCCATTTATTTGGGCCCTCAAAGTTGACAGTGCAGAGAAATATGTGTGTGTATACTACCTATGTATATACACAAATCTATAAATATTTTTTATATATAACTATCTGAATTATATTAAGTTAAACATGAGTTCTTACTGATGTCTCCAACGTGAGTCCATTACTATGTGGATCTTTCTACTCTCCTCCACTTGCTGATCAGTAAATTTCCGCTCCAACAGTGCTGTATCATTTTGCATTCCCACCAGTAATAAATGAGAGTTTCTGTTGCTTTCAATCCACACTAGCATTTGATACAGTCAGGTGTTTTGTTTGTTTGTCTGTTTTGTTTTTAGCCATTTTAATAGGTAGAAAGTGGTATCTCATTTTAATTCACAATTCCTTAATGACAAAAGATGTTGAGCATCTTTTTTTTTTTTTCTTTTTGTGAGGAAGATCAGCCCTGAGCTAACATCTGCCAATCCTCCTCTTTTTGCTGAGGAAGACTGGCCCTGGCCTAACATCCATGCCCATCTTCCTCCACTTTATATGAGAGTCCTGTCACAGCACGGCCTGACAAGTGGTGCATCGGTGCATGCCCCTGATCTGAACCGGGGCACCCTGGGTTGCCATAGCGGAGCGCGCGCATTTAACCACTTGCGTCACCAGGCCGGCCCCGAGCATCTTTTTAATATGCTTATTTGCCATCTTTTTTATGTGTATGTGTGAGACGTCTGTTCAGATCTTTGTCCACTTTTTAACTGGGATGTTTGTTTTCTTCTTGCTGAGTTTTAAGAGTTCTTTGTATATTTTGGATAAAAGTCCTCTATCAAATATGTGTTTTGCAAGTATTTTCTCCCAGTCTATGGCTCGTCTTTTCATTCTCTGAACAGGACCTTTCACAGAGCGCAAGTTTTTAATTTTAATGATATCTGACGTAACTTTTTCTTTAGTGGATTGTGTTTTCAGTATTGTATCTAAAAACTCATTGCCAAATCCAAGGCTAGATCGTTATCGCCTAGAATTTTTAAGTTTTGTGTTTTACATTTTGGTCTGTGGTCCATTTTGAGTTAATTTTTGTGAAAGATGTAAAGTCTGTGTCTAGATTCATTTTATTGCGTTTGGATGTCCAATTGTTCCAGCATTTGTCAAGAAAACATTCTTTTCTCCATTTTATTATCTTTGCTCTTTTGTCAAAGGTATGTTAACTATATTTGTGCGGATCTATTTATGGATTCTATTCTGGTCCATTGATCTGTGTGTCTATTCTTTTGTCAATACCACACTGTTTTAAGTCCTATAGCTTTAAAGTAAGTCTTGAAGTTGGGTAATGTCAGTACTCTAACTTTGTTCTTCTTCACTATTGCGTTGGCTATTCTTTTGTTTGGTTTTCTTTTTTTGCCTTTTCATATATACTTTAGAATCAATTTGTCTATATGCACAAAATACCTTGCTAGGATTTTGATTGGAATTGCACTGAACCTATTGATCAAGTTGGGAAGAAGTGACATACTAACAATATTGAGTCTTCTACTTCATGAATGTGGAATATTTCTCCATTTATTTAAATCTTTTATTGCTTTCATGAGAGTTTTGTAGTTTTCCACATATAGATTCTATATCTATTATGTTAAATTTAAATTTAAATATTTCATTTTTTGGTTCTAATGTAAATGGTATTGTATTTTAATTGCTTAATTCAAATTCCCATTGTTTATTTCTGGTATAAAGGAACGTAAATGATTTTTTTATATTAATTTTCTATCTTATGGACTTAATATAATCCCTTATTAGTTCTGGAATTAATCTTTGTCCATTCTTTAAGATTTTTTTCACATTATCATCTGTGAACAATGACAACTTTGTTTCTTCCTGTCCAACCTTTATATGTTTTATTTCCTTTTTCTTGTATTATTGTGCTAGCTAGATTTTCCAATGCAATGTTGAATGTGAGTAGTGAGAGGAGATTTTGTCACCTTTTTCCTGATCTTAAGATGAAAGCATCCAGTTTCTCGCCATCAAGCATAATGTTAGCTCTAAATTTTTTGTAGACACTCTTTATCAAGTTGAGGAAGTTCGCCTCTATTCCTAGTTTGCTGCAAGTTTTTATTATGAATTGGTATTGAATTTTCCCAAATGCTATTTCTGCACCAATTGATATGATCATGTGATTTTTTCTTCTGTTGAGTAGCGGATTACATAAATTAATTTGCAATTATTGAACCAGTCTTGTATACAGAGAATAAATCCTATTGTATTGTGGTGCATAAATCCTTTTAAACATTGTTGAATTCAATTTGTTAATGTTTGTTGAGGATTTTTCGATCTATGTTAATGAGAGATATTGGTTTATAGTTTTTCTTTCTTGAAATGTCTTTATCTTGTTTTGGTATTAAGATAAAACTGACTTCATGGAATGAATTAGAATTTGTTCCCTCTGCTTCTATTATCCGGAAGTAATTATAGATAATTATTGTCATTTCTTCCTTATGTGTTTATAGAACTCACCAGTGAAACTAACTGGGCCTGGTGCTTTCTGTTTTAGAAGGTTATTAATTATTGATTACATTTCTTTAATAGTTATAGGTCTATTCAGATTATCTATTTCTCCTTGTGAGAATTTTGGTAATTTGTATCTTTCAAGGAATTCGTTCATTTCATCTAAATCATCTTTTTAACATCAGTGGGATCAGTAGTGATGACCCATTTTTCATTTCTGATATTCGTTGTGTGTTCTCTCTTTTTTGCTTAGCTAGAGATTTATCAATTTTAGTGATCCTTTCAAAGAATCAGCTTTTGGTTTCATTGATTTTTTTTTTTTTCTGTTGGTTTCCTGTTTTCAATTACAAATACTTCTCAACTGAATCACTCTCACATGAGATGTGGAACATGTGTCCAGTGAAGATAGAACGAGGAAGGTTGAAGCCAAGGGATAGACCAATGTCAAATCTAGTGTGCAAATCGTCACTCACACTCAATGCATGGAGCAAAAACAAAGTAGGGGGAGGAACATCTGTAAGACATTATGAGATATTAAAGTGCTCTCCACAGAGCAAAAATGAGCAGGAGAACCAGAGTTCTAGGTGTGAATTTGAAAAGAGAGCTCCCAGGGCAGGCAAGGAGGCAAGCAAAGAGACTAGAAGAGTTCCATTGACCTTTGCTTACCACAAACAAAACAAAAGAAAACAAAAAATACTTAGTGGGGTTTATTTTTTTGATATTATTGCAAAAGTCAAAAACATTAATTTAAGAAAAGTATACAAATACAGGCAAGCAAAAAGAAGAGAATAAAATTGACTTTACATTTAATTCCTCCCCCAGAGCATAACTACTCTTAGTATTTTGATATATACATGTTCTCCCATTCCTTATTCTATTTTTAATACAGTTGTTATAATACAATGCATACTCTTTTGTAAAATGCTTTTTAAAAATCTTTAAAATATATACTATGAATCTATCCGCAAGTCATTAAACAGTCTTCTGTACCCACATTTGTAATGACAGTGGGGCATTTGAATGTATATTTTCAATCAGCCTCCTACTGGTGGACATTTCTTTCCTTTTGTTTTGTTTCCATTTTCTAAAGTCATGAATAAAGATGTGATGAATATTCTTGTGGCTCAATTTTGCCCACATCCATGTGAAATTCTTCAGTACATTTTTAGAAAATTAGAATTATTGGATAAAAGAACTGTAACATACTGAGGTTTCTGAAATGTATTCCCAAATTCTCGTCAAGAACAATTGTAGAGGGGCCACTTTCAAAGACCAGGGACTCAGCCTACGAGTGGGCCTTTTTGCTCTTACATACATACTCTGGATCCAACGTCAAACATTCCTTTTATTTTTTTTGCAAAAGCAGAAATTGAATTTTTACAGTACCATTTCTAAAATTAAACTAACTTAAAGCATCTAAAAATCATCCAAGAAGAATATATATATTTCTGGAAGCAACTCTTCATCCTTTTCGTCCCAGTCTATCACCACCTCTCTCAGGAGACCTACAGTTCTTACTTTTTAAGTAATTGGCAGTTTCAGGAGAAAAAGATTTCAAATCCAAGTTGGAAGTGAGCTGAAGGAAAAGACGTTACTTGCTTCCTGTTCTTCCAGCTGGTCTTCAACCCATCCTTAGAACCTTTATTGTGGTTTGGAGGCATCTCAATATGTTAAAAAATAAACAAACAAACAAAAAACCATGATTTCATCTTCTGGCCCTTGGACAAAAGGAACTCTATCCACAATTGTAAAACATATTAGTTTATTGGTGAGAAATATCTTTCTAAGCACACATTATGTAGCCTAATGAGGCGACTCTCATTTTGTAGCTGGTTAGTTCATGCAGGAGCAGCAAAGCATGATGGCTCAGAGCTCCATCTCTGAGCAGACAGACTTTGGTTCAAATCCTTTTTTATAAAAATTTATTGTGAGATATTGGGCATGTGATCCAACCTATCCTAGTTGCAGTCTCCTCATCTACAAAATGGTAATAACAACAGTCACGTGTCTCACAGTATTATTATGTGGTTTCAATGAAGCACTTAACACAGTGCCTGGTATATAATATTTGATCAATAAAGTGTTAGATATATTAATGATAGAATGATTAAATATTAATATATCATATTCTATGTCTCCTTTACTTCTTTTTTGAACTATACAATTTGAAATTGTATAGTTATGAGCTGAGCTAAGTTCAAGCTCTATAAATTAAAAGGAACATAGACTTCTGAAACCTTACCTATCTTGACCAAATTATCATTTTCTCTACTGTAGAGCAACATAGTGCTCATACGGTTGGAGAGGTATGTATTTATGGCTAGTATTACGTATAGATTAAAGGTTATGGACCAGCTGTTAATTCACTGCTAACTGCAGTATCATTTTACCTCCACCACACCTTGAAATAACGGGCTCCAGTGGATGTTTCATGTGAAAATGAGTACTTATTATACTCCCATTAAAAGGAGTAGAAAATGGCAATAGAATTCTTAGGGAATCTTTGGACAATAGAATCCTCCTGGCCCTATGTGAAAATCATAGTAATAAGGCAATGTAGTAAGGCTCATTTTAGGTTCAAAGTTTATATTTCAGAGTGTATTCTCACTGATATTCCCTCATTTGATCCTCTCGAGAAGCCTTCTCTGTACCTATTGTCTCTAGTTAACTGTAAAGAGAAAGCTAAGGCTCAGCAAGGTTGGGTAATTTGCATTCAATCGCACAAAATCTGCCTACGTCCATTTACCCTGCATGCAAGTGTCATCTGCTACCATTGCTATTATGAACAAACCATTTGTGGCTTTGCAATTGGCTGAGGCAACTGTGGTGTCAAATACCAGACTAACACATGCACCGTAAGATTTTTCCCTAAAGGAAACCTGGTATAGACACACTTACCTAGGACAGCATCATGACTCTGTTTAGATGGCTCAGAAAAAATGTTCTCCTTTTTCCATAACAGTGAGATTACTTTTCTACAGAACTCATGAATTTATCCATATTGTATTTCCATAGGACAATCTTATATTCCAAGCTCTTTGTATGAATATTTCACGTTGGGGAAATGAAAGCAGCTAGCTAAACAGTCTGAAAATTTAACAAAGGCCCTCTTTGCTGGTTTTGTCATTCTGCTTCACTCTCTTCGATTGAAAACGGCCACCAACAGGATTTTCTGAAATGAGGTTCAAGTTAAGAATAATCTCGAATATAAGCACCTTAGGAAACTGGTTCTCTGTACCAGTTTCTAGTTAAAAACTTGCTATGGCCTGGCTTTAAGCTGTGGATAATGAGGTTTAAGAAATCCAGGGGAGAAATATAAGCTTTCTCACATAGCACTAGAAATGAAAATTCTATTTGTGGGCTAAAAGTATAGAATTGAAGCACGGCTCCTACTAGTGTCTGGAGAGCTTTAATTTAACTTCCAATTCAGGTTGAACTAGGCCAGATGGTTAACAAATGTGTTCTATATCTTCAGATAAAATTAATAGAATACTCACTCTGACGAGAGAGTAGAGTGAAAGTCCTTATTTATGGCAATGCTTATTTAAGAGGCACAAAAGCAGAGGGATGGAGGAAGAAAGAAAAAAGAAAGAAGGAAGGAAGGAAGGATGGAAGGAAGGAATGAAGGAACGAAGGAATGAAGGGAGAAAGAAAAACTTTGCTTTTATGACCTAGTAGTATTTTGCAACTTTGAGGACCCACATTTTAGGCAAACCTGTTTAGAAAATAGGAACAAAATAAGAAAGGCTTTTGCAACACTTCTTTTAAAATACAAGGTTCATGACTGACTTATCTATGGTCTGAGGAAACTTTGGATGAGACAGTTGCTTCAGATTGGTTTTCTTTATTGAGATTTGTAGCTAAGCTCAACTTGTACATCATATTTGTGAAGATTAAAAAAAAAAAAGAATTGGGAAGAGTTGGAGCTGAACAAGAAATGTTGCCGGAAATGGCTGGTATCTGTAGTTAGGATGATGATGGCACCATTTATTTTGATATACCTTCTAACAGCACAGTTTCAAGGGATTTAACAATAATCTCCATTCTGAGAACCCCTCAAAGATCCCCTTTGTTCCATGGCATTCTTCGTGTATTAATATATTAGCTTTGCATTTTAAATAGACTCTTAGTTTAAACTAAGATGAACTGTCAGTGAATACTACATCGCTAACATTATCAATGTGGACAAACTAAATAGATCCTAAAAGGAACGCTGAAGCCACAGAAAGAGAAGTCTACTAGTTCTTGTAATTGAATGGGTGGCAACACAGAGAATTGGAAGGTGGATCACCATAAATTAGCCTGTACTGGAACTCTAAATGGAAAAGAATTGGCAGGTAATAATTTAGCAGAAATTACCTGTCTAAACGTGAGTACCATCCCAAAAAGGAACTTAAGATCTTTAGCAGGTGCCCCCTGAGTATTTAAGTCAGATGACATATGGAAGCCATCTGTCACAATGCCTAGTACATAGTAAGCACTCAATTAATGGTTATTAATATTTATATAAAAAATGCTCAGCTTTTTTACACAGGATTTTTTTTCTCTTTGCAGAACTCTAATTTCTTTTCTCCCTACCACAACAGTCCTAGATAATTAGCCAGGTTGGCAAAAAAGGTACTTCATAGCAAAACATGTCATATTTCCCCTGAGAGATCCCTGCTCTTTAATGACGACGAAATGAACATGATCACTATGCTCAGGGGCAATATCTCCTTAGCAGCTGGTATATTCAGCAGTGAGAAGCAGGAAATTTACTTCTAGACACATATGTGCATGCTTGTGTACACATTTCATTTACAGTGTGATATGATTTTATTTTACAATGATTCATAAATCAATTTATGTCAAATGCCTAGTCATATGGAGTCCTTAATAGAGAATAGAAAACAAGTATAAGCTAACATTCGTGCTTTTGAAATAATAACAATAATGTAATAATGATTTTAAATTATTTTATGAATTTATCATTAATACTCAAACATATTGTTTAATGTGGACTAGAAAGTGTGTTAAACCCGTGGCATGGGTCGTATAACTTAATCCTCACAATAATCCTGTGAATTATATACTATTATTAATCTCCATGCTAGAAATGAGAAAATTCACGCTTATAAAGGTGCAACAAAATATAGCTGATAAGTGTAAGAGCTGCATTCTGCTCTGCACTGCATAAATAGTATTCTATTATGATAGCTTTATTATTATAATTAAAATAGTAATTATTATTATTTACATAGAATGGTATATCTTGGAAAAATTAACTTGCATTTAAAAACTAAAACTCACTACTAAAATAATTTCATCTTTTGTTGATTCCGGTTCTTTCCACCCACTGTCCATTTGGGATGGCTTCAAAAAAGAGAGAGGGTGTGAAATCTAAAGCAGTTCATTTAGTGTCTTCATAACAAGTTCCAGAACAGAATGGGAACTTTTCACTGAAATGCACATGTGTTTTTATGTAATCTGGGTTTTACAGTTATTCTGTCTGGTTCTATATCTCACGGTACCAGAGATAATCAAGAGGACCATGGCATTCATATTTAGCAGTGACATAACAAATCTGAAAAAAACCTCAGCATTTATTTAATCACTGTGAAATCTTACAAAACTGCTTAACTTTTCTCCCATTAGAAATTTTGTTAATGTGAAATATAGCCACAAAATGCACTTGATAAAACTTTTAAATTTTTTCGAATTTTTAAAATGTTTGAGTGATTATTTTTTTTGATAGCTTAGTTACTCTGAGAATTCTAAAATATAATATCCAGAAGGAATCCAGCACATCATATAACTCAACCACACAGATAGGAAGTAACCTAGCTTGCATTTGAACCCAGGCATTCAGAATCCGCTTGTCAAGTCTTTTTTTGGGTGGAAGCAGCAGGAAAATGACTCAAACAAGCTTAAGCCAAAAAGAGATTGTACTGACTAACAGAAATGTTCAAAGAGAGATTTTTTTTTTGGCATCAGGCATGACTTGATCTAGGTGTGTGAAGAATTCCTAGTTTCTTTCTTTTATGTTAGCTTTGGCTTTCAAAGATACTTGCTCCATTTGGGGGGAAATTGTTGCCTAGAAGTTCCAAGTTTATATCCCACTATCTGAGCAAAACTCTTGGGAAAAAAGATCCTTTCTTTAATAGCTCTTCCAAAAGCTGTCCCAGAATTGAGTCTAGTTGTCTCTGACCGCTTTCCATAGTTGACCAATTACCACGACCAATTGGCCATGGTGCACCAGCTCCTAATGGCAAGACCTGAATCTTGTCCTCTTTCCTGAAGCCAGAGGTGTGGTCCTCCCAATCTAAATCAGATGGACTAAAGATAGGAGGCACTGAGTTTTCTAAGGAAAATCAAAATACAGACAAAAAAACCAAACACTGCAAATTGAGAATCCAGGACTCTAATTCTTATACCCTCTTCAAAATTGAAAGTTTGTATGTTAGAAGCCAGCACACTGAATCTTATAACCTTCTCCATAATTGAATGGCTTATGGGAGAAGATTTATCACTCTAAACACAATTGAGGTAAGAAAAAAAAATCTGGAGGATGTTCTTTTATAAGTGAGAAACTTATCTGTCTCTGTTCCACCTTGTGTCTCTTAAAATTTCTTGCCTTGTGCTGTTATTCTGGTGTAATTTTGGCCCTCTAGAGTACTAAGTTCTCAAAATATGTTCCACAGCCATGGTTTTTCACAATGATTCTACTGCTCAGTTTTTGGTCCTATATGCCATTGATGTTCAAGTCCACAGAATATCATTTCTATGTGTGTCTAATGGCTACCACACTGAGAAGTATTTAAGTGTTCCTTACAGTCTGTATTGTAATTAAAGTAGAACATGGTTAGAGCATATTGGGGATGCTAATAAATTGGTTTTCCAAGAAGCAGACCTTGAAAGGATAATTTTTTTGAAAGTGATTTATTAGAAGAGTTTTTAAGAAGAACCGTACGAGAACGGAGAGGCAGGACAGAGAAGAGAGAGTAGCCAAGCAGAGTACAGCATCAAGCAAAGTTCCACAGAGGATGACTTTGCCTCAGTCCTGTAGGGGAGCTCTGGAGAGAGTGCAAGTCACACCTAGAGATGTGGGCAGGGGAGCTGGAGTATTTATACCCCAGCTCCCAGTCAATTATTGGTTAAGAGCTGTCCCTGGGGGTATGTAACTTCCTAGCTGCTTGCAGCTCTTTCTTTGTGAAGGAAAAGTTAGCTACAGCAGTTTGAGGATAGTTGCCAACAAAGAGAAGCAGGTGCTGAGTGTCGAGGATGAAAGCACGTCAGGATCCGGGGTGGCTAAGAGAGCAGAAGGGTTATGGGTGGAGCACTCACATTTTCTGCTGCACTGTTCCTATTAGAAAGGTACATCTATATGGGATATGCCATTTCATCCATCAGGGGACAAATGCTTGTCCAGAGAGTCTTCAGTGTCATCACTGAGTTCTTTTGGGGGGAAAGTCGGAATAGCTGGGATTGGTGGGACTTGTTCTTTTTGCCCTCACTTAATTGGGCTGCTTAAAATGGAAATCCACTTTTTAAAACCACAAATCTCAAAGCTATCAGAGAATGATCTTACAATAGCTATGGAGTCTGTGTTGCCTTGTGATTAAGCACATAGTTTCTGAGGCAAGGAAAACTAGAAATAAATCCAAGCTCTGCCACTTTTAGTTATAGGAAAAATAAATGAAATTATATGTACACATTACATACATATATAGTACCTGGCACATAGTTTATGGTTCATAAACAGCAGCTATTTGTTGTGATATTATTACAATGGTTATTATTAAATTTCAGACTATTCAACTACTGGTTCAGAGATTTAGTTATGTTAAAAATTGACTTGTCTTCCTAATCAAAACAAAGAACTATGATTTAACTATGGGAAAAATATTCAGTCTTTACTGAAACTTTTTTTTTCTCTGAATGCTTTAGTTTAAAAGCTTTTTTAGCTGGATATTTTGCATGTATTTGTCACAAACCTCAACATACACTATCATAAAAAGGATCAAAAACAAAGGATCATGAATTCAGTCAAGTATCAGAGCCTCTATTTATTTTTCATTTTGTAAATAAATTTTCTCAGAATTTTTTGTTACATGAGTAATACATGAACATTGTAGGAAAATAGTGATAAGCAGAAAGTGGAAAATAAAAGGCATTTATATCCTCGTTACCCATAGATAATAACTTTGCATGTATTTTTAAAAATTGGATAATACTGCATATACTATAAAATTCACCAGACTTGGTGAACATCTTTTTAGGTGACTAAATGTTCTTCTAGAACTTCATTTTTATTTGTAGTTTCATTTCCATACAGTGAATGAATAATAAAACCAGTTATCTCAGGTTAATTGTTGGCAGGAATATGCCATTTTACTAAAATGTCAACCTAAATTTGTGGTAAGCAGCAAGGCTTTTTAAAAGGACAAAAACTAAACTTATCAAAATAATGATTTTATTTTGTGTTTAACAAAATTTAAGTTGTATTTGTAACTGTATGCTAATTCTGAGAAAAATAGGAGACTCAAACATTGATTTGGGGGTATTTTCTGACAAATATGTGTGAGCACAGGCATGACTTTCTACACCGTGTTTATCTTGGATTTGCACAGGAGGATCATAATCGTTTGCTAATAAAAAATTCCGAGGGCTTCATCAGTTTTCTTGCCCTATTTGAAGCCTCTACTGAATCATCATCACCACTTTTCTGCAGTTATTTACTGTTCAAACTCTACAGACCTTTGTCAACCACTTTGCATGCGATTGGATGGTTCTCCCATATTACTTTTCTTGACTTGAAGAAATCCTGCATCTTCTACAAAGTTTACAATTTGGCTTTACCAAATGATTTACTTTTATTATTATTAATTTGAAATTTATTTAGAATAGAAATATTTAAATCCTCTGAAAATCTCTAATGGAATGAAGAATGACTTGACAGTAGGAAAGGACAGATGTTAATGTAAATAGATTGGGAGTTGATTTTTACAATGATTAGTTTGTTAGGGAATACTTTCTTATTGTAACTTTATTTATAGTCTGCATTTCTTTATATCATACTTGTAAAAGTGAGGCCTTCTACACCGTGAATTTCTAAATTCATCCCTTATTGTTAGACCCTTAGATTCATATTTATAAAATGTATTTTTGCTATTTTAAAAGATATTCATATTAGACTAAAGATATTAGGTATAAGATATTAAGCTAAATTCCTATAAAGAAAGGAATTCTTTACAGATTCTAATGGAAACAGGGCACAATGTAAAGTTATCTTTTATATTATTATTTTTTAGATAAGCTATAAATGAGCATCATTCTTTTGAGGATCCTAGAGCCTATACTCCCAATTCATGTGGATCTCTTTTATAGTACTGATCCCCCTTGATACTCTAGCTTATCCATCACACACGTCTTCACTTCCCTATCACTACCAATTTAGCTATAGAGGAATCTGCATTTTTGTCTTAGAGTCTATAAATATAGAGAGAACTTGCCTACTCTTAAATGTTAGGTCCTATGTAGTCCTCAGACCCCCCATATTTAAATTAATATGATCTTGTTACCATCACTGCAGCCTATTTCCTTTGTTTCTGTTATTGCAATTTACAAGTTAATTTGTTATTATTTGTTTACTGTATGTTTCTCCACTAACCTGTAAGCAACACGAGGGCAGAGAAGATGTCTGTTTTAGTCACCAATTTATTCCCTGATCATAGCACCATGACTTGCACATGGCGGGCACTTAATAAAGTGTTATAAATTGTTCAATGAGTGAATGGTGACTGATTGCATGATGTGAAAACTAGACACAATATAATAGATTGATTGAATTTTTTTTTCTTGAGAGTCGTTTTTAAGGACACTCTTATTTTATCCTGCTGACATAAAGACTAAATCGCCTTCTATTCTAATGAGGTATAACTGTTTAGTCCAGTCCCTGATATTAGTTGGAGGAGGTTGGATGGAAGCCCGTTGCCAGGGAAAGTCAAGTACAGCAAATCCCAGGCTATCCTTGAAATCCCGAACTTTCAACAGGAAGATGAAGGCTTCTATGAATGCACTGCAGGCAACCTTCGAGGAAGAAACCTTGCAAAGGGTCAACTCATTTTCTATGGTAAGCTAATAGAATTTCAAAAAGTATGTGAAATATTTGGTAATATCCGTCACAGTAAATAGCAAAAGTCATTAGCATGTTGTGGAAAAGTGTCCTGAGAGAAATAGGGAAAACACATTTCCGAGTTAGAATGCTTACTAAAACAATTAGCAGATGGGAATGACTAAATTCAAAATATGGCTTTAATTTCAGCATGGTCTATGCATGCTACTGTATACTACAATTGCCTTAAAAATATCAGCTATGTCATGTTAAAGCCATAAAAGTTTATAACACAAAGTAGAACGGAATCCAATATATTTCCCATAAAACATTCAACAATAGCCTATGACAATCTTAATTATAATTTTAAGTAGAATTTACAAAAGAAAGAGACAATGACAGGAGAAGCATAAAACCAAATGGTAGTTTTCAGTATTTGTTTCTATTTCTATTGTTTATATTCGTCTAATCATGTGTAGGCAATAGAAAAATAAAGTCATTACTTTATTTTAAAAATATATTTGTCTTAATTACTAGAATTTCTCATGAACTTAAGAGAGATGATGAAAGCACATAATATTATCTAAAAGTTGTCTTTATGTCTTCTTTCTTGCGGGCCAAAATACACAGTTGCGTGAAATTTGCTTCTTTTTTTTATACCAAATAAACCACAAAATATACCCCAGAATTATCAAAGTGTTTGATGCTTTTAAAATATTCTTAACTTCTCTGCTAAATTTAATATATCAGTACCAGAGAACTTTTTAAATCTCTGTTTATACATGGCCAAAAATACTTTTCTATGTAACATGTTTACAATCAATGATAAAGTAATTGAAGAGCAAATATATATATTTTGATAACTAGAAAAGTCTGGGGTATTGTAATTACCTCATAGGAATGCTGACTGAGTGTCCTGTAGGAGAACATATTGTGCCTTCGTTATATTATTTTCCATTTCCTTTAGAATTTCCAATTTTCACCTGGAATAAAAACTACTATTTTATATACAGAATGTGATTTCCTACTGATTATTCCTCTACAGTTGTAGCAATGCTAACCAACATATATATATATACCCACACATATACACACATCTATATTTATATTTATGTATTTATTCTTTTCAATAGCTCTTATTTATTTTTTTTTGTGTGTGAGGAAGATCAGCCCTGAGCTAACATCCATGCCAATCCTCCTCTTTTTGCTGAGGAAGACTGGTCCTGGGCTAACATCTGTGCCTATCTTCCTCTACTTTATATGGGACTCCACCACAGCGTGGCCTGACAAGCAGTGTATCAGTGCGCACCCAGGATCAGAACCCCGGGCCGCCAGCAGTGGAGTGTGCACACTTAACCACTACGCCACGGGGCCAGCCCCTAGCTCTTGCTTTTTAAAGGATAGTCTTTGGAATCTAGCATCTTTTATAAATAAAACAGTAAGAATGTAACTGGGAGTTTTTTTAGTGGCACCAAGATATTAAAGGCTTTGACTAGTTTTTAGTATATATCTCATTTTTATATTAAATAGACAAAGATATAAGCAAGAGGTTAACCAGAAAACGGAGATGTCTATAAATTGGAAATCAATAACAAGTACTTTCTCCTACATTGACACAGCAACTGTTAGCTTACACTGAACTTTTTACGAATATTAATTCATAAAATTTTTATAAAAAGATGTAGAAATAATTTTAAGTGATATTATAGGTAAGAAACCTTAGATGAATGGCACAAGATCTTTGATGTTTTTCAAATCCAAGATAAGAACTTTGAACAATCTTCTGAAACTAGACTTTCCACCTGTTATAGCTCTTCAACATGGTGGTCTAAGACCATTCACATGATGTCTCACAACAACCAAATTAGCCATTTAATGAGTCCAAATGGTCCTTGTGGGTAATGGATAATTGGTCAATAAGACAATTATTATGGATTATGCTTCTTGGTCATCAATTAATTTACTTGTCAATGTGCTCCCAAAGGCACAAATAATTGATTCAATGACCTGAGAATTGAATATCTGAAAATTTCAAGAAAAGAATCTCTCAGTTTCATTATATTGCTATGTTTAAACTATAATTCAGAACCCTATCCCTCTATATTGTATCTTTATAGCCTCCAAAAGAAATCTCTAAAGTATTATTATCATTGCAGAAAATGGAACACATTCAGAGGAATTAAGCGACTTTCCATAGTCAATAGGGAAAAAAAATCTAAAACCCAAAACCATATGGTAGACCTGAAATCCTCGGCTCTTTTTTTCATGTATTGCCTATGTAGTTGAAGATTTAAAACCTTTCTCTTCAGAGTCCTAAGCACCCAAAAAATGTGCACATTAAATAAATAAATATGTTTTAAAGTTATGATAATTGTGTGAAACAACAAATCAGATATATCTTAAACCTGTGTCAGCCATGTGAATTTTATCTGAGCATACACTTCTTCTTCCAGGTCAAACATATATTGGGACAATTTCTAAACAATTATCTATAAATTATAAAATGTGCTAATAATATACAGAAACATGATTCAATTTTATCAATACACCCAGTTCTTCCAAGTCTTGCTCTGATTTGTCCCTCAAGCCTATGAGAAGCATACTTTGTAACTGGAAGTTGCCCTGATTTCCACAGGAGGTAATCCTGGGCTTAGTGTTCACCACACTGAGATACCATGATGCCTTCTTCTCAATGACCAGCTCCCCGAAGGAACTTCTATCTTAGTGGAAGCAGATGTTGCAGCGGAAAAACCCTGGAAGTCACACATACTTGTACACCATTTCAAAGACTGTAGATCCCACTTTTACTCCAACCACTGCCACAGTGACCAGCTCAGCACTATGTTTTATAGGCGTAACCTGACCCAGTCTCGTCTCAAGTGCCACACTAAGTCCATTTTATTTCCTGCTCCAGTTTTCTTTGGCCCCTTCAAGAGCCTACTCAGCACTTCAGCACACACAACCCGGATGTGCTAATAGTCAACCCCTGCACTATCCTTGAATGACTACTGAGAAGAGCCAATGAATAAATGCTTCCTCTTCCTTTCCCTGGATAGACAGTTCATAAAGACTCTAGAATTTCACAGAGGATGGAGTAACGATGGCCCATGTTGGTAGCCAACTCAATAACTCATCCTTGCATTGACTCTTTCTTTCCCTGTTGACCATCCCTTTTCCTGACATCTTGCCTTTGGCCTAGGATTCCCAAACAAACAACCTGAACACAAACTCTTGACCTGGGCTCTGCTTTCAGGGTTCAAATTTTGGCGTCTTTGTTTTCTAACTATGTCTTCTTGTGCAGGTTACCTAACATCTCTGCAAAAATCCTCTACAAAATGTTGGAGGGAGAATTAAGTGCAATTACATATGTAAAACCTGTAGCTTATAATAGCTTGAGATTCCAAAGGAAGATTCATCCACTCATATATCTGAGGAAAGACCTAAATAAAGGGGAGAAATTAAATGACACATCCAGGCAGTTTCCCATCATCTTTATGAAATAAATATTAATTTTAAAACATTTAATTACCCTCCACATGTTTCCACAATTGACAGTAAGGATAATACTACCTCACATCTAAATAACACTTTAACATCAATTATACCAGTTGCTTTTTGCCTCAGTGCTATGTAGAACTTTCTCAGATTAGAAAATAAGGTTTTGGAAAATGCACGCCCAGGATTAAAGTTAAGTGCTGAAACTATTGACAATTCTAAAGGTTCTCATTCCCAGTCAAGAGTTTTATCTAGGGAAAAAAAATGGATTATGATCCTACTAAAATGTAATGCGGCTCATATTTGACTTATGTTTCAAGCTATTGAGTCTTAATTATGTCTGATTTGCATACACTTACTTTTAGTTAGTTCAGACCAAATATAATCAATGGGCTTTTGCCCACAAAGCGTTCAGATTTGATAGACATTTTCTAACTTGATCTATGTACTAATATTTAGCGTGGAATTATTCTCTGGCTTTGTTCTGCATTTGGACTTTTTCCCACAATTCCCAAATTGTTATATAGGTGCAGTAAAATGACAAACAACAAACATTTATCTTGTGCCAAAGGTCCACTGATATTTGCAACAGGATTTCTGTTGCCCCGCATTGAAGCTCCTGCATTTCCATTCCCTCAAATCATGTGTGTGCAGTACTACTGGACCCAGTTAGCCTCCCTTCTGATTTCCACAGTCCTTGGAATGTAGTATAATGTCTTAGATAATTGACTTGCCAAGTAGTTGCTCTTGTCTCTTTTTGAAACAGCCCCTCCAGAATGGGAACAAAAAATTCAAAATACATACCTGTCTATCTATGACAGCTTGTTTTGGGAATGCAAAGCTAGTGGAAAGCCAAACCCTTGGTACACGTGGTTGAAGAATGGAGAGCGCCTCAACCCAGAGGTAAGCAACTGTGTTGATATCAAAAACTCACCTACTGTGCTAGGGACATTTTGTTACTAACAGTGACAACTAATGTCTATGGAACGTTTAGTGGGTGTCAGGAAATGTAGCACACTCTTTATATCTACTAGTTTATTTAATCCTTAAACAAACTCAAAGTAGCTATTAATATTATCTTCATTTTTCAAGTGAGAAAAGTAAGAGTAGAGATGACAAATAACTTGCACAAGATTATACACTAGTCGGTGATAGATTTACGTTCAGATATCATCAACATCATCATCATCAACATAATCATTATAGTTAACATCGACTCAACTATCATGTGAGACAGGCCTGTGTTAAACCTTTTTCCATGCATTATTTTATTATATCCTCATGACAATCTTATGACAAACATATGATTATTATTTCTTTATACAGACGAAGAAAATTGGTTTCAAAGAAGTTAAGTCAGTTGTCCAAGGTCACACAGCAGCTAGTAAATGCTAGAATTAGTATTCTAAACTTAGTCTGTCTAATTCCAGGACCCAACCTCTTAATCGTTACCCAGTATCCTGCTTTTATGAAAAATAATAATTGTCTCTAAACCCATAGGAAAATGAGACCTGAGGCAGTTACCCACATTTTCAATCTAAGCATACTTTCTTCTGCACTATATAGAAAATGAGACAGAGTTGGATTTCTTCCCCCATCAAACTATCCAAATAATTGTGTTAATTCTCCATTTTATTTTGCATATGTAAGCACAGCCAGAGACTCAAAAAACATCTGTTGTTTAGAAGCTGAATGTAATGATGTTCTTTGTTTCAGCTTTAGTGGGATTTTCTTCCTGCATGCCTATTGCATATAACTTGCTCTGTTTCCTCCAGCTTACTTATATTATCTTTAGAGGATGATAATAGGTACCTTGAAATATTTAAAGTTATATTTGCACTATTAAACTATTTCATTATTGCACTCAAAATTTTTCTACACTCCAAATGGGACTTTGTAACAGATTTTGTCTTTTTAAGCGTACTTTATAGTAGGCTGCAGGAAAGAATTTAGCTCCTCCAACTGATGACTCAATTAGAAAATTATCGTCATTATGCTTCAAGTCGTTCTGAGACCTTATGATGGAAAGCCAAGGAAATATTCTAATCATGATATCCATGTCTAATATTACTGTCAACCATGTTTTCTGGAATAATTCAAATGGTGGAGTGTTCCAAATTATTTTATATCCCATATAACAGAAAGTTAACATACACTTTATGCGGAGAATGCCAATTTTCAAAGAAATGAGATAACATAACATATACTAACCACTAAAGTTATACTAAGCATACTTCCATTTCTTTTTTAAACTTCAGAAAGCTGTTCGGGATCTTACATTATATTAAGCTCATCTTTGTAAGCCTCAGTTATCATATACCAAAATATATCTCATAGATATGCACAAATGTTTAATAATGTGTGCTAGTTAAGAGAATACCTACATTACTATACTAGCATCTTTACATGACTTTTCTTTTATTAGGAAAGAATACAAATAGAAAATGGAACACTTATCATAACTATGCTGAATGTGTCAGATTCTGGTGTCTACCAATGCAGTGCAGAAAACAAACATCAGATAATTTATGCAAATGCGGAATTGAGAGTATTAGGTAAGTCACTCATTTATAATCAAAAAATTCACAATGACATTTTAGCAAGCTATGATTATACATAATCTGAATCCAATTTTTCTGTAAATTAGAAATTGCTTTCCCTTGAAATATTGGGAAATTTTTAAATTAACTTTTAAAAAATGCAAGGTGGTAGTTATTATTCTGCTTAGGCAATCCATTAGGGCTTCCAAAGGAGCCCACCATTGGGTGCATCCACACCAGAAGAGGCTCCTCCAAAGCTGATCCTAGTCTGAGGTTTTGAATACAATTCTAAAAGCATCCCTTAGAAATGCTTTCAGCTGCAAATAAAACACTAAGAAAAGAAAATGTCAATTTTTGCCGACTTAACAAACAGGGAATTATTTCTTCTCTTAATGAGAGGTTCAGGGATGATGGCTGAGCTATAGCAGTACAACTTGATAATGTTATTCTTTAAACATCTCCCTCACACTTGTAGCCTCATGGTGCCAGGATGGCTGCTGTACCTACAGACATCAAGTCCATACTCAAGGCAGAAGAAGAGGGAGTGGAACTAACCATGTCTATCCTTTTCATTAGAAAAGCAAAATTTCCTCGAGTCCTTACAGCAAACTCCTTTTATGTCATTGACTAGAACCCTGCCATGACCTCCAAGACCTCAAGGGAAGCTGGGAAAATAAGTTCCTATAGTGGAAAATGTTGAGATAGAAGCAGTTTGAGAATGATATTTTGGGACAGCCAACCAGTGGTGTCTGTCACAATAAATGACTCATTGATAGCTTTCATCTCAAGGCTGTCTTAGTAGTAGGAAGAAAGAAGGAGACAAAAGAGAAGAAGATCAAGTAAAAAGAGACAAAGTTTTATGAGTTTATAGGTGATGGACATTGGTTTGTTTGTCCATTCTTTCAATCACTATTTTTTTTTTTTTGGTGAGGAAGATTGGCCCTGAGCTAACATCTGTGTCAATCTTTCTCTGCTTTGTATGTGGGACACCACCACAGCATGGCTTGACGAGCAATGTGTAGGCCCACACAGGGGTCTGAACCCACGAACCCCGGGCCACTGAAGTGGAGCACACAAGCCCAACCACTGCGCCACCGGGCCGGCCCCACTACTACTATTTTTTTAAACATATATTGTGCACTAAGCACCAAAAGTATAATTATCCATACTGAAGTGATCTTTTCCTTCATAGAATCTATAGTTTCACTGAGGAAAAAAGAGCCAAATTTTTAAATATTGTGATTATTATGGTCAAGAATTGAGTAGGTGTTATCATACCTCCTGGCAAGTTGAACATAAGCTATATTGAGGACATTATCTGTAAGCTGAGATCAGAAGAAACAGCATGCACAGGTTAGCAGAAGGGCAGAGAAGCAATACCTGAAACACCCAGAAGCAAGAGAGCTTGGCGTGTCTGGAAGACCTTCAGTTCACTTGGACTTGAAGCTAGGAATGGGCTTTGCACACATGGATCCCCACATCCATGAAGCTGGAAAGACTTGAATGCATCCCAGGCCGTCTAAGAGTTTTCCACCCCTCATGAACTGGCATTTCTTCAATGTTTATTTAGTGGGGACAAAGTTGAAACTGACAAAGACTTTATTTTTCTAATTTCTATTCAGCCTGTCTGCTTCTACAGAAGGCAGGCTACGTTTTTTTCTAGCTAAAGCCTCGCCTGAGGAAATCTGACATAGTGATACAGCATTTCTGATTTATTTCAGAGCTATTACATTGTTTTTTATATATATATATAAATATATATATCATTGATGTGTATATATATACATTTAGGATCATTATCTTGGCTGGAATAGATTTAATGATTTTCCTAATCAGGGTTAAAATTCCCTCTTCTGTCTCTTATGGAACCATCTTCACCTCTTTTATTGTAAATGCTATTAAGAATGTGACTTTCTAACTTGCTTCCTCTCGCACCCCCACTTACTTTTGGTATTGCAACGATCAGCACCAAAACAAAAGTAAATCACATTTATTGAGCACATCCTTTGTGCCAGGCACTATGCTATGGTTCTTTGCAGAGGTAATTTCTTTTAGGCCTCACACTAGCTTTCTGAGCTAGTATCTATTGTCATCTTCATTTTACAAATGAAGCAAGTATCTATTGTCATCTTCATTTTACAAATGAAGCAGAGACTCCAAAGTGCCAAGTCAGTAACTGACCCCAGAGCACCTTGAGCCAAGTAGCTTGAAAAAGAGTTCTAGATATAAATATTAGATTCTATTTGTCTATACTAAGGTATCTCTTGGGTTACTGCATGTTAATGATATGAGTAATTTAACAATTTTTAAATTTTTTTGTTTTTAGCCTCAGCTCCCGATTTCTCCAAAAATCTCATTAAAAAAAATTCAGTTGTTCAAGTTGGTGGGGATATTGCTATCGAATGCAAACCAATTGCTTTTCCTAGGGCTGCTATCTCCTGGAAAAAAGGAACAGAGAGCCTGAGACAAAGCAAAAGGTAAATAAATCTTTTTTTATTTTAATGTTTTAAAATATTTGTCAATAATCTTCCAAATTTTTAGGGTGTATTAGGTCTTCCAAAATTCCCTCCTTTATTGACAACTGCATATCCGGAGATACCAAAAATTTTCACGATAGTAAAAACAAAAGAATCTTATAAAGCTAAGACTTGCTTGTATAATTTGGCTGCAGGATTTTCAGTGCATGCACTTGTAATAGATATGTTTTAAAAAACTCTTTAAGATCTTTTTGTATATTCAGTTTGAAGGTTTTTTCCTGACCCGGCTTGCTGAGAAATCAGTAGGAAGACCATGCCACAAAGGAGAAAGACATTCATACTCACACACCTGGTGTTGTGGTTTTTAAGTAGTCACACAGGTGTTCACCCCATGACAGAATGAATTCACCACATGAAAAAATGTAGAGAGGTTCCTGTAGAGAAAGAAGAGAGGTTTCCTTCCATCATGGATGTGGCTGACAAATCCTTGTTCAGTGCTGGCATGTTTTCTAGGAGAGTTTTGACAGAACAGAACAGATGTTTTTAACTACTTATAATACATTTCATTCCATTGTACTGTGGAACCTGTGTACTGAGAGAAGACTAGACTACAATTGCAGCTTTATCTTGATGACTCCTGTGTGTTACTATGTAATTGGATATGCGAGGGACTACTACTAAGAATGAGCCATTGTGCTAAAGATACACAAATGGTTCAACAAGCACCTCTTTAGCATCTTACGTGTCAAGAACTCATATGCATACCAGGCCAGGCAGGTAACATAAATGAGCGAGACAGGCCAGGTGAAAGAAAGGACAACTAAAATATGATGAAAAATGATAAGCCATTAGTCTTGGAAGACAGGACTGTGAAGGACTGGACAGTGAGTTCTACACCTAAAAGAGACAGTCACCACTCTGAATTCAGTCAATGTTCTTTTGTGGGAAGGTAGACCTGGGATTGTAGAACTTCAAACATTTCAGGAAAAGCTAGAAAACTGGATTTTGGCATTGAATCTTCTGTGCCGGAAAAAAATGGCCATAGGCTGCCTGCAGGGCCACCGTTTGTCATTTCTGATCCTAGGATTGCATTTGTGGTCAAAGAGAGAAAAGGAGGTTAAAACAAGCAAGCGAACAGGGCTCTGTGTTGATTGTATAGAGTGCTAGCATGGTTATATCTGCTGCCTTGCAGACCCTCTCCTGACATGACCAGATTAATGAGAGAAAGCCCCTTCTAGGGAACTCTTTCTTCCCTTACTCTCTCCTGTCTCCAGGGGTCTCTATAGCCCTGGACTGAAGCTTTTTCCAGGACAGGAATTCTGCTGAATTTATCTTTGAATGCCCTGTGCCTTGGCACAGAGCCCAACCTCAATGAATATCTATGGAATGAACGAATGTGTCAAAGAAGATGAATATATAGGGCGTTACCAGCTTTAAAGAAAGGCTATTCTTGAGGAAATGCCTCAGGAGATAAGAACAGATGCTTCAAAACTGAGGTGAAAAGAAAGATGAAAGAAAACTTGTTGCCGTGGCCCAGGTTGGGCCCTTTTGTGTGTGTAGACTGCCTGGGAGATTGCTGCAAGCACTCCCAACAGATTTGGGTGTGGATTCCTTTTAAATGTTTTCTCTTTCATTCCTAAAATCAAATCAAGGTTTGAATACACTGCTGTAAAACAGGAAAACTCGAGAGATACCATAGTATCAAACACAGGGCTCTGTGCTGAGGATTGGGATAAATTGATTAGCTCTACCTCACTTATTAAAGAGTAGGAATGGCTGCTGTTTACCTTCTATAACCTTTAAAGGCCTAAACACAGGGTATGTGGGGAGGAGAAAGAAAAGGAAGAGGATTTGGATAAAGATAAGAAAATGAGGGGAAAAAAAGTTTTGAAGAGTACAGGGAAACTTTTTTAAAATAGCTTTTCAGGTTTTTGTTTTGCCCCATATAGAATTTATTTGCAATCTATTTTAGCCTCCAGTCACTGATAGTCATATCAGCTTTAGCATTGTCTCCCTGTGATTTCCATTTACAGATCCTTCTACCATAATTCCATCCTTCTGTTGCTTTAGGATTTCATTACAGGTTTCAACAAAAGAAAACAAACAAACAAACAAAATTGTCTCCTGAATATGCATTGAAAAAAAAAAAGTTGAGCCCCAGCAGGATATAGTTATTACAGACGTGTATCTCTGCCAGGTATAGATTACCTTAAGCAGTAATTTGCAAAGGTAACACAGCAAGCTCTGTGAGATTGTGTGTCTCTGCATGCTTCCTATCCTGTCACCTCTTCTATTGCCTTCTGACTTGACTGATTTCATTAAGTGCGTGGCTTCAAGCTGCTTATTGGGAAATGTAGCACCTACACTTCTAGTTGTGCTGGCTTAATGGTTTTTTTTTAGTCTTATCATGGTGATTTCCAAACAGGTTAAAGGTAGAAATTAGAGGAGTGATAAAAAGGAAAGAAGGAAGGAAAGAAGATGGGAGGGAGAGAGGGAAGGAAAGGGCATTACTGTTTACTGTAGAGATCATAGGGTAGAGTGAGGAGAGAGCCCAGTCCCCATTCTACCCTAATTACACCATGACTTTAAGTAAGTTATTTGTCCTCTGTAAGCCTCCGTACATAAAATGGATTAGAAGCATTTCACCTTCCTAAAAGGGGAGAGAGTGCCAAGCGGTCTCTTCAAATCCATTCAGACCTAAGGTTGATTGTGTATTCTATATATTTGGTCTGAGCCATTAGAGAGTAACAGATTCTTTTTCCCATAATCAGAACCCTCCTTCTCAAATCAGTGTTGCCAGGACAGATCCCAAATCCTAGCAAAGTAACTCCATTCAGCTTGTAAATAGCCACTGCCCTGGGAGAAAGCTTTGGAAAGAAGAATATTAAAACAGTAGGTAATGCCACAAAATATTTCTTGTAACATTTGGAATATATGAATAAAGGTTATTTGACTTAGTGGGTCTGGGTATGCATTTGTATGCATGAGTGTGTGTGTGAGCACACAGGTGTCTGCACATAGGGGAAAGCATCATTTCCGAAGCAAATAAAATTAAATATCCTAGGAGACAGGGATAGAGTGTTGCACATAGAGACTGGCTGGGAAATTACTTTTTACATTTGATTAACAAAATGCAAGGTTTATTGCAGGCATAGATAAACTGTTCAATGTTATATTGGCATATATATGTGGGCATTAGACATGACACAGCCCATTTTCCAAATTTTATAGAGCCAGACCCTAAACCTAAACACAGAACACTGAGTCTCAGTACACATTTTTTAATGCCCACACCAGGCTGATTATTTCATTTACATAGGAAAATAAATATAATTTCTACCCTCTCATACTTCTGTTAAATAAAGCGTGACACAATTGTATTTATTGGAAGATTAAAAGAGTCAGATATAGAAAACAGTTTAAATTTTTAAAATGATTCCAAATAGGAATAGTTTTTAGTTCATGACCTTGGAAATACCTATGTGGAGAAACGCACATTTTTACTCTCTGTTATAAAACTTCTATATGGTCCTGTCTACTTTGAAATTTCATTGTCACTAACTCTTGCTTCCAATAAAGTGTAACTACCTAGAGATGGTTGAAAAGACTCTAAAGAAGCCTATTCAAAGTAATCTTACTGTATTGCCTCCTTATAAAAAATGGTGGCAATATATATATTTTGACAATTTCCTCCACTCTTACATGAATCGAAACAGCATACATCACATAGCTAGTAAATGATGAAGCTTAGACTTGAGGACAAGTCTCCCTTCTTGGTATCTAGATCATTTCCTCTCTATAGATAATAGAGAACATACTCAACTCTTTCTTTTTTGAAGGGCTGTTGTCACATGATTTAACCTAGTTTCACGTGTTGCTAATTCAGATCAAGCAACAATTCTGAATATGGTTAAGATGTTTCTTATTGGCCTTTGTGCCATAATTGAAGTCTTGACTATTTTAAGAGTTCTGTCTTTACCAGTGTCTATATTCATGGCAGGCTGTCAGAGTAGAAAAGTTTTTCTCCAACTAAAAATATGTAGATGGCATTACAGAGTCCAATGGCTGCCTGGTTTCCTACTAGGATTACATGGTCACAGGACACCTACCTTGTTCTTTTTGAACCTACCAGTCATTTAGAAACAGCACCTAAATAGAAGAGAAGCAAAGGTATATTTCCGTGAGACAAATTGGGATGTATTACCAAGAGCCCTGCACTGGGAACTAGAAAACAAGAATTCTGGTCCCAGTTCTGTCATTGCTAAGTGGCATGACCTTGGGTAAAACCACTAGCCTACTCTTTTTTTCTTTGAGGTCACTGTTTCCTGGATTTATTTAAGATGAAATAATATGAGAGCAACTTTAAGAAATATTAAACACTATACCCATGCAATGACTGCCAGAATAGAAATTAGTTTTGAGAATTCAATGCAAAACATTAGCCTGGAATATTGAAATTGTAGATTTTATCATAGTTATAATTTTATATAGGTTTTACTGATTTGCTCAGGTGACCAAGTGATTGACACAACCATGGTGTTGTTGTGAATTGTCAAAACAGTGAAAATGATCTGGTTGGATGGCTTCAGAGGTTAGAGAGAGCCTGGCTGCTAGACTGTAAGCACCGTGAGGGTAGTGAGCACCACTCCTTAATTCACCATTACAGGCCCAGCACCCAGCACAAACCTGCAACATAACAGTCAAGAAATATTTTCTGTGTTGCTAAATCAATGAAAGTTAAAGTTTTTTGCTTTGTTTGTGTCCACCTGACTTAAGACATTTTACACTTAAACCAAAAACTTATTTAATAATTAATAGACCCATGATGTGTTCATTCATTCATTCTGTAAATATTTCATGAGCCCCTATTATACCCCAAATACTATACTAGGTGCTGTGGATAAAATTTAATCTAGGCAACAACGTGACACATAATATACTTTTGTAAGAAAGTGCTTTTCTTTAAAGTTATTTGGAGTCAGAAGATCCAGGTTCAAGTCAACTCTACTTTCCACTTAGTTGGTAACTTCTAGTAAGTCCTTTGATTTCACTGGTCTTCAGTTGATTCATTTGAAAAATGCAGCAAATGGTATTTGTCTCTCCCTTAATATTGTATGAGACTCAATTGACATAGCATGTGTGGAAAGGACGGGTGATCTGTATACGCTCCACTACCATTGGGGGCATTTATTGCTGCTATCCTTACCTTTATGCAAATCCCAGTTGCAGTTCTTACCACTCAGTCAAGGGAAAACCACAAACTTCCCCACAGAAAGTCAAGATGAATACAGATGAAGCTTATCTCTGCAAGGCATTCTGAGGCAACTGAGGGAATCAATTCCACATCTGCTAAATTTGATTAATGGCTTCTTTTTTTCCTTGTGGATCCACTTAGCAAGTGAACTGACAGAAATCAGAGGCCTAGATTTATCTCCTTATACCCAGCAACTGCTGGCTACCTGTTCAGGGATCACCTCGTGAATTTAATAGGAAATGTTAACCTGCTGGAAAGACAGCTCAAAGTTGTCCTCTGACAGTCAGTATTAAATACGCTGCCTAAATCACCTGAGATTTGGTCAGAGTGGACATACAAGCTCTGAACAACTAAATTAAGAGATGGAGAGAATTTTTTCCTATTATTGAAAGACTAATAATTGAATTAATAAGTAATGCACCACATTTATTCCTCATTTTCCTAAAAAAAAAATCCACCACATTTTTTCCTCAAAAAATAAAATCCAGCTGTAAGTCAGACAAACTGTCATTAATAATGAAAATAACCATTTTAAGCACCTCCTATATGCTGGGCATTATGCCAGGCATTTTATATATCTCAAAAAATTAGAGCACACTCTTTTTCATATTCAGATACATTTCTGAGAAACAAAGTTGTCATAGAGTGTATGGTTATGTTTGTACCACTTTTACCCTGGTAATCTCAAAGAGCTAAATACAAAGGCACCTCTAAATTCACGGAGACACAAACTCACTCAATTGTAGAGATTCTACCCCTTGGCAATTGGTCTCAGAATATGATCATATTCCACAGACTTGAAATAAGAGAACTGCTGGGCTCTCTGGAACCAATTCCATTACCTCTACCCACCCAGATACACGTGTGTGTGTGTGTGTGTGTGTGTGTGTACACACACGCACACGCATATTTACAAACAGACCTTATTAAATCATGAATTTTGTGTGCTTTATCCTACAGTAAGGAAACCATTAAATCCTGGGCCCTGGGCACTTGGCAAAATGCATGTACTTTGTGGGAACATGTGAACCTGTTCGGTGACATGGAATCTAGCAGTGGTGCTTATTCCATATTTTTGCCTTCAAGCCCAAATGTTGGCAGGTCAACTCCACTTCCACCTGTGTGGCGCTCCAACCCCCTAAGACCTCCCTCTTAGACATATTAGGACATTGTGGGAAAGGGCTGGGGTGGGCGGAGTTGAAAGATGGCAGGGAAAGAGTGGAGAAGGGAAGTAGAGATGAGAGAGAAGGAGATGAGGAGAAAGAAGGACGAGAAGGAGGACCAGGGCATTCTCTGGGCCAAGAGAGAATTGACAGTTATTGAGTAAGCCATTTGATCTTTCTTTTCTTCATGGGTGAAAAGGTACCCTTGGGAGGACCTATTTGATAGTCTTTAGCGTGGTGACACAGAAAAGGAACAGAATAAAAATTCATTTGTCTTCATTACTCTCCTCGCTAAACTACCTGGACAAAGTAGTTCCTTTAGTTACAAAGCCCTTGCCTAGCACTGGCTACCATTCCACTTCCTCCCTGGAGCCGTTTCACATCCATCCTACCCTGTGGGGCATCAGCTAATGGGGGTCCCGCTGCCTGAAAGCAAGGGAGCCAATTATATGATGCCCCCTCTCTGACCCTTCTCTATGTATCTTTCAATATTTGCTTTCTAAATCACCACTGTTCCTTTTCCTTTTACCCCTAAGTGCTCAGTCTTAACAAAATATCCTGTCCACACATGCCTTTTCAATGCAACTTTAGCCAGGATGTAGCAACTGGCAAGCAGGCTTCTCTATCCCTTCCTCCTCCTTGCAGAGCTTCCTAATGGAACAAGCAAATAAACCTAATTTTATTTTGTATCACCAACTACTTAATGTAATAGTGCTTAGTACATCAGGTAGCATGAGTATCAAATAGGCAAATGAACCATATGTTCCCATGTTTAAGGAAGAATGACAGTCTGCATAATGCCAGGCTTATTACAATCTCCCTTCTGTGCTGCCTCTTTGTAATAAAATTTTAAATTGTTCATACTCAACTCCTGAGAGCCTTGTCAAGGTTAGCCTTTCCAAGGGAATACATGCTGAAGATGTCAAAAGCCATCTGATACTCTTGCCTGTGTCACGCGAAGATGTAACAAGCTAAAATCCTGTGTGTGCCCCTGTCAGTCTTGCCCTCATTTTTACCTCTTGCCATCCAGCCCTCCTTTCTTTATCCCTACCGGCCTCCACCGGTCTGGAGCACAATGCGTGCAGAACCACCTGCCTGCCATAGTCTGAAAAAGCTCTGATTCATTAAAGATGTAAAGCCTGTCTTTAAGCCAAGTCTGCCCAGCCTGGTGTGTGCTGTTTTACATGGCTTTCTTGGGTTGGGCTCTTATTCTTGTAGTTCCCTATTTAAAATATTTTAATAATGGGTAATAATGTCCTGTGGCTTTAAACAAGGGCAAATATGCCAAAGCAAAGAAATTCCACAAATTGTGTCTTATAAATTCTTGTCCTGTAGCCTATAACAGAAAGTGCATAAGCTCCACTGTAGAGTTGCTGTGAATTCATAGGCAATATTTGCATGTTTCAAACTTGCTCATGCATAACAACTTTGTGAAGAATGCAGATCCTGGAGCCATGCCCAAGATTTTAAGTCAGTAGGTATGAAGCAGGGCTGAGGAGTCTGCATTTTATAAATTCACTCTCTCTGCTCCCAGACGAAGCTGAAGTTATTGAATACCACCTAGAGAAACACTGATTTGGTGCAAACCTGTTACTTAAGAAATAGAAACTTTATTTTATCTCCTTTTCCCCCAGAACTTTGCCTACTATGCTAAAATGCTCAGCTCTCCATCTTTCCTCACTGCTGAGGAGATGGAAGTCATCAGTTCAGTTACTTTTTGAAAATATGAATACAATTGGCCTTGAAATGGCATCCACTTACTTTAGTGCTGGCTTCTAGGTTCTGAGTGACGTTTATATCTTTCGAAGTTCACATAAATATTCAACAGCAATAATTTTATAGACAGAAAAGTTCAGTTATTAGTGCAATTTATACAAGTGACCTTTTGTTCTTGGTTTGACTTTGAGGAAAAAAGTGATTACTTGATATGCTTAAAGTATGATAATCCTCACTTAGAAATAAAATGGTTGCTCGCCAGGTATTTGTTCCACCCATGCCTTCTTATAGATGCTGGTGGGCATCCACAAAATAAACAAATGGAAATAATAGATAGAAATAGAATGGCTATCTTGATAGAAATTATAATCCAGTTGAAGAAATAAAAGCCAGACTAATCGTGTGGAAGTCAGTCTTGTTAATAGCTTCAAAATCAAGAATGAGGCTGTCAGAGCATTTTTTTACTCACTGGCTGTTATTTCCTAATTTCTTTTTTTCTTTCATTTTTTCCACAGTGGCATTATTTTATTTTTGCAAATGAAATTTATGCAGGAGTTCATTTCAGAAAACAGTTAAAATGGAACCAATCTGGCTAGTGCCCAGAGGGAGAACCAGAGACCCACTCCAGGCCCTCCCCACTTCCCTTCACCCGTAAGCAGCCATGCTGTGCTCTAAGAATCCCCTGGATCTCCTGAGAGCATAGTTTAAGAATTACTGATTTGGAGTGACAAATCTGATTCTCAAGTGTGACTTGTCAAACTATTCATTTATTTATAAGCACAGTTGCAAACCAATTTGACAAGCCTTGTGAAAGATTCTGGGTTTATAAATTTGAATGAGCTCAGAGTCTCGTGGGGGAAGCAGACAGGTCAACAGCTCCAGTGCAGTGGGGCATGTGTCACCACAAACAGAAGACAGCGAGGACATTCACTAACTTGGCTTACAGGAATCCAGAAAGGCTTCGGTAGGTTGGAAGCAACTGTGCTGACACTTGAGGGGTAGGTAGGAATTTTTTTCAGAAGAGGAAGGTGGGAGGAACAGGTTTATTTTGTGGCTGTCTTACTCCATAGTCAGTGTTGTATTTGGTGACAATTCAAAGGTTTAGATATAGATTTCCCTTCCTCAATACAAGATCTGTTTCTCCCATGATTCCTCTAAGTACAGACTCAAATCATTTTGTGAGTCATCCAACAGTTGATGCTTTGACTACTTATGGGATGCTTAGATATACTAATTACATACATTTTTATTCTATCTCAGATTAAATTAATCAATACAGCCAGAAATCTATTCTTCTCATACTTGACCCTGAGTCTCATCATATAATTAATAATATCCATTTATAGAGTACCTGTCCTGGGCAGAGGGTGTGTTAAGATGCTAGATACATTATTTCATTTAATTTTTACAAGATACCTATGAGAGGGGTATCATTTATTCATACTTTTTAGACGGATAAAACTAAGACTTAGAGAAGTTAAGCATCACATCCACAGTCACACAGCTAGTAAGTGACAGAAAAGCATTCAATTCCAGGAAGCTCTGACTCTAAAGCTTTGTGTAATCTTCAACACCACATTGGAGGCCTTTAATTAGCTTTCTGGAGTAGAATAGTGTCCATCTGTGGAGCTAAAGGCAAACTGTCCTACTATCCACATTATTTGTTCCTTGTTTTTTAAGTTAGACTAAAAACGTTTTTGAAAACAGTGATATATACAGTCAAATTCTATTTTTATATTAATAAAAGGTATAGAGTAAATCTATATGTTGTCGAAATACTAATAGAGTCTTCATTCACATCAATAAAATAAAATCAGTCCTCTTAGTGGCTTAGCATCCTGTATCCACAGTGTTCAAATGGCTCATCAGATTTTTAATGTAACATACAGAATAATTTTTGGTGACATATAGACATAGATATGCAAATCCAATAAACAAGGATAAACTCCCTAAGCTCGATTAAGGACTTGATCTAGGTATGAAATTATGTATTATAATTAAGAAGAAGAAAGAATTAGAGTTAGCAGACAAGGAGGCACATCCAAGTTGGTCTAGGAACCAAGGGAGATACAGCATAGGAAATTCCACTAGCATTCATCACTTTCAAAACCACATTCAAGATAGCAGAGAGAAGTATTTCACAGATACGGGTGTTCTGAAATCATCGAATTACAGTGCTGGAGTGACAAAGGGTAATACTCATTGATGTTTCAACCCAACTCCCTCACGTTTTGTACCTGAAGGAAACCAAGGGCCTCGGGGATAAAGTTACTGGTTTAAGGTCAGGTGGCTATGTTTGAATCTTGTCTATCTATCTCAAAGTATGCTGCAGATACAACTTTACATTTGCAAAATTTCAAAGCCTTGAGGAAATCACACAATACGCTCATCATTATAAATGTAATGAAAGTGTAGCCAAAATGTCCTCACGATGTTCTGACTTCTCCATTCCGTTCTGCACAACCCTCTCTCCCATTGTGTTTGCAGTCGGTTCTCCTCTAGTTATTTTGGGAACATACTTTTTAAAAAATTTCTTTTAAGTCCTGTGTTCACAAACTTTTTTGTCCTTTGCCAACTGTATAATTTCCTATCTTTTCTTTTGATTTGCTTGGGCTGTAAGATGTGTTAGCATATAAATCTGTATTAATTCCCTTTTGTGTTTTCTCAGGCATCCCCAAATACTGCAGCAAAAGGAAACACTTTTCTTTATCTCTCCCTTCTTCTGCTCAACAGCTAAATATTCCTCTTAGGCCTCTTTCACTGGATTAATTTAGCTAAGCTTTCCATTTGATGCTATTTTGTTAATGTTAAATCACTGTTCCTTAACACTTTACGGGAATCAGCCTAGCAGCACACTCTTTGGCATACCGTCGGAATAAAGATACATCATGACACCAAACATTTAAGTTATTTAGCAACTGCTCTTATCTGCCGTCTCCTAACTTGTGTCACAATTCAGTCACCCGCATCTGTGTTTCTGTTGTATGTCAGCCACTACAAAGCTGGTGCTTACATTATTTGTGTATATTAAACAAGGAGTCACATTTTGATGAATTCTAAGTTCTGAATGTCTGATATTTGGTTTCTGCTTTGTAGTTTAGGACGGTTGAACAAGACGTAACTTTGAAACATTTGGCTGTTCATACCAGTAATTACGCGTTAGGCATAAAATACAACTGCAGAAACCAGGAATTTTAAAAATTAGACACTGGCAGCAGTGATGTTTTATTACCATGTAAATTAAAATGTGTTTGAGTCCATTTCTGATTTCCAGGTAATACTTCTAAACAATCCTTTGTGATTTAAACTCTTTCTGTGTAATGACCTGTATAATGAGCTGTATAATGATCCTGAATCATCTTAGATTAATCAGGTCATATGAAGCATATCTTTAGCTATTTAATATGTTTAAAATATATATTCCTCTAGTCTGTGGAGAGTGATGAAAAAAGGGCAACTTAAAGGCACCTATGAATACCTGTTTTTCCCCTGACCCCTGAGAAAAATGTACTTTCTGACAAGACATAGCAAAATTGAGTTTATTTGTGCTACCAATTGATGTTGCCACTTCATGTAGGTTTTCATTTTTATTTACTTTTCCTACCTCACCAACTTCCCATTATACATATAAATTTAAACACGTTATGTCTAATGTAGCCCAATTCAAGATACCGAAGAAACACTATTGTTTGTCTGGAAACAGAACAGAGGCTAAGAAAATATATGGATATAACGGCTGCATTTCCTTGAATTAGTTAAATATTTAGGAACCCCACATCAGGATCTGTGTTAACATAATAACTTAAAAAGATTTTATTATGGCCTTTATTGAAACTTTAGTTTCATGATTGGAACAGTACAAAAGAATGAGTAAGATTTGCTCTATCTACTCAGGTCTTATCCTTGATAAGATTGATTTGAATATATTTCTTCACCTCAACTCATACTGCTTTGTACAACATCAGCAAATTAACAGAAAGTCACTTATCCAAATAACTACTTTGTTTATATTTATAACTAGCTTTTATTTTTAAACAAAGAGGTTATTTGGCTGACTTTCTGTTACTTTACTGAATTTATTGATAATATTAATAAATATACATCTGGGCCTAGAAAGAAAAGACTAAAGATTTTAAAGTAGATACAATCAGAAAACACATAATAAATACCTACAAACTGTAGGTGTTCTTAGAGACTACAAAGAAATAAAGAATAATAGCTATTATTTGGGGGGCACTCATTATCCTCTAAGCTTATGCTCAATATTTTTAATATATTTTTAAATTTAATTCTCAAAACAAACTGATGTTGTTATTGCTACTATTATGCTCATTTACATGTAAACTTTACATAGAAATCAAGCAACTGCTCCCAATGTAACACAGCCAAAAAGGGGGAGCCAGACACAAAGCGAAAGCAAGCTGACTTTAGAGTCCATGGTCTTAAAATCCCCATATCACTTGCCTCAAAAAACTGAGCTTTTACAATCTATTTAGAGAGTGGAAACTTATCTAAAAAGAAAATTATGACAAAGGAGCAAAGGCAATACAATGAACCAAAGGTATAGGCAAACTTAATTTGATTGTACTTTGCAGAAATTGTGTTTTTTACAAGACCCTCCACCAGAAATAAGATTAGGATTTTCTCAAGCCTCGGTTTTCGTATGTGGGATGCCATCACAGCATGGCTTGATGAGCAGTGTATAGGCCCACACCCAGGATCTGAACCTGTGAACCTCGGGTCACTGAAGCAGAGTGTGTGAACTTAACCACTATGCCATGAGGCCTGCCCCTGTATGTTGTTTTTGTAGACTTAATGCTATTGCACACTTAATAGACTGCAGTATAGTGTACACATAACTTTTATATGCACTGAAAAACAAAAAATTTTGTGTGACTTGATTTATTGCGATATTCGCTCTACTGCGGTGGTCTGGAACCAAACCTGCAATATGTCCGAGGTATGCCTGTGCTCTTTTCAATAAATAGTGCTGAAACAATTGGACAGCCACATGCAAAAAAAAAAATTAATCTAGACATAAACCTTACGTTCTTCGCAAAAATCAACTCAAAATGGATCACAGATCTAAATGTAGAACTCAAAACTATAAACTCCAAGATGTTAACATAGGACAAAACCTAGATGACCTTGGGTATGGCCATGACTTTTTAGATACAACACCAAAGGCAGACCCATGAAAGAAAGACATAATAAGTTGTACTTCATTAAAATAAAAAACTTCTGCTTTGTGAAAGACAATGTCAACAGAATGAGAAGTCAAGCCACAGACTGGGAGAAAATATTTGCAAAATACACATTTGATAAACGACTGTTGTCTAAAATATGCAAAGAACTCTTAAAACTCAAGGATAAGAAAACAAACAACTCCAGGGCCGGCCCGGTGGCTTAGCGGTTAAGTGTGCGCGCTCTGCTACTGGCGGCCCCGGTTTGGATCCCGGGTGCACACCGACGCACCGCTTCTCCGGCTATGCTGAGGCCATGTCCCACATACAGCAACTAGAAGGATGTGCAACTATGACATACAACTATCTACTGGGGCTTTGGGGAAGGAAAAAAAGGAGGAGGATTGGCAATAGATGTTAGCTCAGAGCCGGTCTTCCTCAGCAAAAAGAGGAGGATTAGCACAGATGTTAGCTCAGGGCTGATCTCCCTCACACACACACACACACAAAAAAAGAAGATGCTTAAAAAAAAAAAAGAAAGAAAAAAAAAAACTGCATTAAAAAATGAACCAAAGACCTTAACAGTCACCTGACCAAACAAGATATACACATGGCAAATACATATATGAAAAGATGCTCCACATCATATATCATCAGGGAAATGCAAATTAAAACAAGATACCACTATACACCTATTAGAATGGCCAAAATCTGAAATACAACACCAAATGCTGCCAAAGACGTGGAGCAACAGGAACTTGCATTCGTTGCTGGCAGGAGTGCAAAATGGTATAGCCACTTTGGAAGACTGGTTAATGGCTTCTTGTAAAACTAAACATATTCTTGCCATAGAATCCAGAGATCGCACTCCTTAATATTTACCCAAAGGACTTGAAAACTTATGTCCACACAAAAACCTGCACATCATAGTTTATAGCATCTTTATTCATAATTGCCAAAACTTGGAAGCAACCAAGATATTATTCAGTAGGTGAATTGATAAATAAACTGTGGTATATCCAGACAATGGAATATTATTCAGTGCTAAAAAAGAAATGAGCTATCAAGCCATGAAAAGACAAGGAGAAATCTTAAATGCATATTACAAAGTGAAAGAAGCCAATCTGAAAGTTTACATACTGTGTAATTACAACTATATGATATTCTGAAAAAGACAAAAACTGTGGAGATGGTAAAAAGATCAGTGGTTGCCAGGGATTGGGGGAGGGAAGCATGAATAGGTGGAGCACAGAGGATTTTTAGGGCAGTGAAAATAGTCTGTATGATACTATAATGATGGATACATGTCATCACATATTCTCCCAAACCTATAGAATGTACAACACCAAGGGTGAACCCTAAGGCAAACTGTGGTCACAGAGTGACTATGATGTGTCAGTGTAGGTTCATCAGTTGTAATAAATGCACCACTCTGGTGGGGAATGTTGATAATGGGAGAGGCTATGCATGTGTGGGGTTATATGGGAAATCTGTACCTTTCTCTAAGTTTTTCTTGAACCTAAAACTGCTCTAAAAAAGCTTTTTAAAAAAGAGAAAATTCAAAGTACAGGGCAGTATAATGATTCAGATAATGATTTAATAGAAAAAAAGCAGTGACTCAGTATCAGAAGACCTGCATCTTGGCTGTGGTTAAGTAAGCTATTATATCAGTTTATTGATGTGGAAAAAATTACTAATCTTTAATATTTGGAGAAAGAGAGTACTGTGAACAGTAGTGATTGGGAGGAGGAGTATGAGAGAGAAGCTGCATATCTTAGCCCAGGTTTCCTAGGAAACAAAGCCAAGAGCCAGGCAGGTAAATATGGGCAACAATGTAGGATCATATCTTATTGCACTGGCCACTGACTCACTTTAAACCATAGAGACGTACAGCTAGTAGTTTGGCATTAGTCACCCACATAGATTGTCTCTGGACAGAAACTGCTTGGGAACAGACTTTGGAAGGAAAGAAAAAGGGATTTATCTGCTGGCTGCCCCTTTGCTAGTCGGGTTGCATTATCTGGACCTTTGATAGCCAATGACACTAAGAGAACCTGAGGGGATGCATACAGTGTGTCTGAAAGGGGAGAATCCTAGTAGGCTTGGGAGGATGGATGGGATAGGAGCGCAAATCCTCTGCTAGACACTCTGGGAAGAGACTCTAGGCTTTCATCTAGCAAGTCTATGCTCTAGGAAAGATTTGCACATTATGAACATTTGTTTCCTCTTTGGGACTTACACATCCTATCCTGAAAAGAATATTTGTGCTCTTTCCTAAAAGGCAGACGAAATAAAAGAGGTGAATAACATATTTAAGAATTTCTTCCATGAGCTTTCTCGAATTTTTTGGTATGTGTTTCCTCTTGTTTAGAACTGATTAAAGATTATTAGTGTATTGTGCTTTGCTGAAGATGACATACATTTTTTAGCAGAGAGGTTAGATTTTATTTTTGCAGCCCATTCAATCATTCTCTCTCTTGAGATAGCACTGCATTTTTATTCTATCTTTTTCTCTTTTTTGTTATCTCTTTCTTTTGGATTATCTTTTGGGTTTTTTACTACTCTGATAATCTTATAAGGAATGATAAAATAGGTTTTCATTTATCCATTGATTAAATCTTTACATTTGCCCTGGGCAGAGGTGTGAGATATTTTCTGTGTATAATTGCCATTAGCTGTTTAAAGTTATTAACATAAAAGGATGGAAAAGAGAAGCTTTGTTTTGATTTAAATGAGCAAGCTTTGGTATTTACTTGTTTGTACATCATGTCAATCATTTTTTGTAGCCTGTTAAAAGAAGGAATTTTTAAAAGATAGCTTATTAAAAGACAGTAAGATTAGCATAGATATTACACCTTAACTATGATAATCAGGTGCTAAAATTATTAAAATGTAATATCAATATTTGATTTAAAATGGATTCCAGTGGGATATTTTACCTAAAACCTAAATTGTGCAGAGTCAAAATTTATACACACTTTTCTACTTCTTATCTAACTCATTTTAATCCAATCTATTTTACATTTTCTAGATATCGGTAAAATTAGACAGTCAATTAAAATTTCATGGTCTACAGTATTATCTTTAGACAGAACTGGAAGCAATACTACAGTTAATAATCTAACTATAAAAATAGCAGTATTGCTCTAGTTTCAGCAATAAGAAATTGTAATTGCCCGATGTCCTAATTTCTCTTAGTTTAAGAAATTTAGCTATTGCTAATCTTTTATGTCCTCAAACTTCGTGATAGGCTATGGTTGAAATCAAACGAAAAAAATCAGAACCTTCCTCATTTTCTATTCACATGGAATCTACATATATAGATCTGTTTTCTGTGTGTAGGTAAATAAAGATTGGATATCTATAAGATTAGTTTTAGTGATTAACTCGATGTGAATGGTATTATATTTCTATATACTTCTGAAGTTTATAATGAACAGATGTCACATGCAACTCACGAAAGCAAGGGTAAAAACATTGCATTGTCTTTGTGTCCTTCCTTGGAATGACATGAAATTTGACACACATGTTCCAGGTAGAAGAGTCCTATGAGTTCATTTGACACGGTAGTCTGTCTTCCTGGTGCTCTATTCAGAATAACTCATCAAGTGGAAGGCAAAAGGTGTGAGATCAGGCAAATGGATAGGGCATCTATTACTTTTGTTTTCCGTTTATGCTACTCACATTCCCTGACAGTGGGGAGATTGTAATGCTGGACATTCAATCACTCCATAGAGTCTGCCTTCAAGTTATCAGTTAACCTTGAAACGTTTATATATGTTGATGTCTCAGTTTTCTACCTATTCTATTTTTCTAATGCCACTACAAAATCTACCAATGACACTTGACTGTCAGACACAGCTTGTAGTTTTGAATTTCTACCTTTTAATGCCCAGAATGCAATTAGAGGAATAGTGTGGTACATTACAAATGCTAACTATTAATTTTTCTATTGTTGAATGGTTATAATATATCTACACATGAAAATATCTTTGAATTCTAATTTTTGCAGAACATTTTAAATGCAAATGCTTTAATTTGAAATTTAATCATCTAAATAAAATACTAAGCTTTGGTAATTTGGGGGAAAATTTTCCGTGTGATTGTGTGAACAGTTGAAATATTCTGCTTAAGTGGTTATTTGAGACTAGAGACTTGAGAGGAAGGATGTTGTCCCTGAACTGTGACATGATGATAGTGGAAGAGTTGAGGAAACACACGTACACCGGAAGCCAAGTATCAGAACCCAATGACGCCGAAACCAGGATGGTCCAGGGACTGATAGCCATATACTAGTTAAAGCCGCAAAACTGCTGAGTCCACTCAGATGAAAGGGTTTTAAGACATCGGGCACAAGTAAAAACCAAAGCAAGAATTAAAAATAGTAGTCTGAGTCACGGAGGAGAGCAAAGGCCAAGAACTAGAATCAGCAAGTAAGAATGAGATTAATAGCTAGCATTTAGTTAATTCAATTCTCACAACAAGCCTGTTATAATTCCCAAAATAAAAATGAGGACACCGTGGATCAGAAAGGTTAACTTGACAAATACACAGACAGGAAGTTGTGTGAATTCAGCAAACGGTCTTAGGCAGTGAAACTTAATGCTGGGGACAGTCTTTCTGACATTAGGCTCCTTTCAAAAAGCCTGGCATATACCTCTCAGGTCCCTTTGTTCAAACTGAACTGTGACAAAATACTTCCTCCTTCCCTCTTGCTACTGTTCATGGAGTTACAGAAGTACCTCCGTTCTTTGGCAGAATAAGAAACTGCTTCATTCAAAGCCTACCTTGTGACTGCTAATGGGGAGTCAGGCAGTGCTAAGCATTTTAAACAGTTTATATCATTTGCTCCTCATGACTCTGTGACACAGGTAATATTAATGTCCCCATATTACAGGTGAGAAAGCTGAAGACATGAACTGTTGAGTAACTTGACCTCACTAATAAAAATAATAAATGTTGGGGCTCAGATTCAGGCTCAAGTAGTTTGACCCCAAACTCCATGTTTGCTCTACTAATACTCTACTAATAACACCATTACTCATGGGATGGAGTAAGAGAAGAAGAAAAATAATCCTTGATATCACTATCGTCATCATCATTACCTCACATTTATGGTTAAAACTCTCCCATAGTAGGGGATATCCAACTCACCTTTAAGATTTCACAAAAGCTTAGAACCCTGGGAAAATGTGCATATGTACATGAACACAAATGTTCCATCACATTTCAGGGAGTTATTGGACTCCCTGAAAGTCAGATTAAAAACCTCCAATAGTAAAGGTCATTCTATGCAAATAAAATTTAAATATATATATACAATACTCAAGTTTGTGCTCTTTTATTTTTTATTTATGTGTGTGTGTGAGGAAGATCAGCCCTGAGCTAACATCTGCCAATCCTCCTCTTTTTGCTGAGGACGATCTGGCCCTGGGCTAACATCTGTGCCCATCTTCCTCCGCTTTATGTGGGACGCCGCCTCAGCATGGCTTGATGAGCGGTGCCTTGGTGTGCGCCAGGGATCCAAACCCTGGCCACCAGCAGCAGAGCACGCGCACTTAACCACTACTCCCGGGGGCAGGCCCTCCAGTTTGTGCTCTTAGTAACTATACTATTAGTAAACTATGCTGCTTTGGAAACTTGAAGTGAAAAAGCACTTGCTAAAAGAAGTGCTTCCTGGTCTAAAGAGAAAAACATGGTTAGAATCTCAGCCCTACATTACCTAGTGGGTACCTTGAGTAAATTACTCCTTCTTTCTATGCCTCAGTTTCCTGACTTGTAAAATGAAGATGATAACAATAGAGAGAACACAGATTTGACTTAAGGATTCGATGAGTTGACGTTTATTATAAACTTAGTAGAGGACAGTGCAGAGTCAGCTTGCAATAATAGTTCATAACCTGCTTATATTTTGACCAATGAGTTTTATTGTGGAAGACTATCCCTGATATTAACACTCTCTATTTCTCACATCACTATTGTAACATCTAACATAGTACCTTGAACACAGTAGGCATTTAATAAATATTTTCTGAACAAATTTAGAAGGAAAAAAAAAAGTCTTAACGTTGCTCCATTTCCAATCATGCATTTGGATTACTACTGGATTTTTAGAAGCCTTACCATATTCCATGGTGCTCACATATTTCCATATATGGTTTTATGATCTATTGTCTGTTAGCAGTGTAATCTCAGCATTGTCTTAATATAAATATACATATGTTATTTGTAATCAATCACTTTATTGTCTTCTGCTTTCTTCCCTATAACTGTATTCTTTTGCTAATTATTCATGCAAATCTTCATTTTTATCACCAAAATGTTTTCCCATTTTTTCAGATAGCCTAGCTTATTTATACCTGTTGCTCTGTTTTGTTTTTAAATGGTAGAGAAGCTTATATAGAAAGAGATAGAATATTTTAATATATTTTATTGATATGTCCTTTTCAATCCTCCAGATACCAATTTAGAGTATCTTTTAGAATATTCCAAAAGAAGGATAGAAAATCTTTCTCTATGAATGTTACCAAAACCCTCAATTAAAATGTTCCAGCTAATTTTTACATGTTCATTCTTCTTTATCTGAAAATGTCAATTGCTTAGTACAGTTTGATCTTAGTTGGGCGTTCTTTCCTTTTCTTTTTAAATCATTTCTTCTAAGCCATGTTTTGATATGTGACAGAACTGGAAATGCACACTTTTCTTTAATATTTTTTGTTTAATTATTCTGCATAAAATTAGCACTATGATTAGGTGAATGGATTCCATCTACATTGTCACAGATTAAGTTTTCTTACTATGTTTTAACATCTTTTATTAATGAAAAAATATTAAATGATAAGTTGAAATATTTCCACTATTTATCATGCAATAAAATCTCTAAGTATAGTTAAATCTCTGGTTTTCCATATCCTAGATCACTAGGAAGAATTATTTTTTTAACCACCTATTTTAATAAATGATAGATCAGTTTGGTTACTAGTTTAGTTATTTTTATAAAACATTTAAATCTAACATTTCTTATTCTTTTATACATTTTTGCATATTAATCTTATGAAAATATGATAGATTCTTACTTAGAAATAAAGATGATCTTTACGGATTAAAGTTTGATTTATAATGAATTGACCAATGCTTCTCAAACTTTATTGTGCATACCAATCACTGGATATCTTGTTAAAATGCAAAATTTGATTCAGTAGGTCTGGGATGAAACCATATTTTGAGAAGCAAAAATGTAAGACTATCTTAAGGGCATCTAATAATGACTCAACAGAAACTTCTTAAACAGGCAGAATTAGTTTACTACAAGTAAAGCAAAGTGATGGTTCTGGAAAGAGCAGGAGTGCTAGAGATAATTGGATATAACTTTCAGTTCGTTCTCTGATACTTATTAGCTGTTTAGTCCTGGGCAGATTTTAACTCTTCTTAGTCTTAGACTGCCTTCTCAGTATCTTGAACAGTAGTAGGCAATTGAGAAATACTGATCGACTGATTAAGATTTCAAAAGAAATAATCAGTTTCAATGACGATCATGTCAACTCAATTTAACAAACATTATTGAACATATACCATGAGCCTGAAAAGAGTAGTGGACTCAGGGTAATACTAATTCACCGTTTACGTGAATTGTCTTTTTCTGAAAGCTAAGTGAGAAATTATATGACATAAAAACATTGGCATAACCAGCTGGGAAATTTTTCTGATGGCCTTTAGATATCAGCAGGTATATTTTTTATCATTTAAAATGTTTTAGGGGGCCAGCTTCGTGGCCTAGTGGTTAAGTTCAGCACACTCCACTTCAGTGGCCCGGTTTGGGTCCCTGGGCATGGACCTACACCACTCTTCCGTGGCCGTGCTGTGGTGGCAACCCACATACAAAATAGAGGGAAATTGGCGCAGATTTTAGGTCAGGGCAAATCTTCCTCAAGCAAAAAAGAGGAAGATTGACAATGGATGTTAGCTCAGGGTGACTCTTACTCAGCAAAAAAAAAAAAAAAAGTTTTATTGGTCAAAATTTAATGTTTTTATGTTGCTGAAAATTCTTAGTTATTCCCAGATTCTGAAGGTAAATGATGTACCCAAATGCTTCTCACACTGACCCATTTTTTTCTTATTGTGGTAACATTGGTTTATAACACATACAAATTTCAGGCGTACATCATTATGTTTCGACTTTTGTATAGACTACATCGTATTTACCACCAAATGTCTAGATGCCATCCATCACTGTACACATGTGCCCCTTTACCCCTTTTGGCCTCCTCCCATCCCCCTTCCTCTCTGGTAACCACCAATCTGTTCTCTGTATCTATGTTTTTTTTTGTTTGTTTATCTTTCACATATGAGTGAAATCATAACAGTATTTGTCTTTCTCCATCAGACTTATTTCACTTAGCATAATACTCTCAAGGTCCATCCGTGTTGTCACACATGGCAAGATTTCATTTTTTTTTATGGCTAAGTAGTATTTCATTGTATGAATATACCACCTCTTCCTTATCTATTTGTCTGTTGATGGGCACTTATGTTGTTTCCAAGTCTTGGCTATTGTGAATAACACTGAATGCATAAAGATATATGTATAAAGATGCATATATCTTTTCAAATTAGTATTTTTGTGTTCTTTGGATAAATACCCAGAAATGGAATAGTTGGATCGTACGGTAGATCTATTTCTAATTTTTTGAGGAATCTCCATGCTGTTTTCCGTAGTGGCTGCACCAATTTGCATTCCGACCAGCAGTGTACGAGGGTTCCCTTTTCTCCACATCCTCTCCAATGCTTAGTTCTTGAACATTGACCTCTTCTAATTGAATCAGATAAAGAATTGTATTTGGCCAGCATTTTGCCGCATAATAGAATACCTTTGTTACTGTGTCAATAATGATATGATTCAATTATTAATATAAATTGGGATCAAGAAATCTAGACATTTCAGAAATTAAATAAGATATCAAATATCTGCTGTTGGGGAATATTGCAAGATAATGACTTTAGAAAAAAATCTGCTTATATGCCATGGAACATTCTAAACCCAGATGTGGCCCCTTCCATTCATTCGATGGCAGAATGTGGAACCCATCACTAATAATAAACCCAACACCAGCAGCTGGTTTCATACAAATTGTAGTTGGCTGATATTCTCTGTGTTTCAAATTGGGTAATTAATTATATTAACTACATTTCATGTAATACGCATATTAGAAACAATGATATGTTTGCAATGAAACAAATACTGTTTTGTTATTGTTAATGGATGTGATGTGCTTGGCTATTGTCTTGTCTTTCTTTCTTTAAAACTATTGTCATTACCAATTAGTTTTTGTCACTTATTTTTGTACAATCTTGACTACCCACTAGTGTTTTTAGAGTTGTGTTTTTTTTTAAGAGGTTGCTAATTAAATTTATAAGACATAAAATTGGGTACATGATTTTATTTTCCCATTTTTTGTCCCATTATTAAAATATTTGATGGTGATTTTGTCAAGAGACCAATCTTGAGGTTTCTCCTGATTACGACAGCATTCTGATGTTTGCTTTTGATTATTTCTGAGTTTCAGAGAAAATTTAATAAGAATCATGTGATGAAAGATTGGAACTTCTTAGATAGCTATCCTTCCATTGTGTACTATATGATTGTATGTATTTTAGAAACATTTAATTCAGTCTGATTCATGAAGCCTTCATTTTTCCTACTCCTCTTTTCTACCTTTTTGATGGGATAGGCCACATAACAGGATGGATCTGAGCCCTTCGGTTATGGTACCAAATGGATGGTCCCTTCAACTCATTAGCAATGGCAAATATTGTCATGGTTAAGAGCTCTGTTGTTTGGTGGCTGAAAGTGCTAAATAAGAGCAGGTTGATAAAGCCACAGACTAAACAATGTGAAAATTAGCTTGCATTTCTCTAACACCGAGTTCAATTTTCACCAGGGAGTTGACTTTTCAAAATGCACACTAAATAGTAACATTTGTTATTAATCAAGCAAATGGCCATTGTATCATCAAGTACTCATTTCATTTTTAATCTGCATTGACATAAACAATGATACTTCAAGTTATAGTATGACAATTATCAATACTGTGTCAGAATAAAAGCAAATGCCATTTATTCTAACATGAGGATTCAGTGATTGCTCACAATTAAGAACAGAATAATAGGAAAGAAATACATTCATGTTATCAAATGCACCCATGGTCTAAGTAATGTTCTAAAATGAAAATACGTGGTTAAGACTTATCATTTAAAGAGCCCTACTTCGGTTAATTATATATTTTCTTTTTAGAGTGAGTCTCTTGGAGGATGGCAGCCTCAAGATATATAACGTTACCAGGTCAGATGCTGGATCATATACTTGCATAGCTACAAACCAGTTTGGCATTGCGAAGAACACTGGCAGCCTAGTTGTAAAAGGTATTTTATTATCTTCATTTGTGCTTGATGAACATTAGAGATACGTATGCATATCATGACCTTTATCTCAGTGTCAAACCTGTATCATATTATATACGTGAAATGTTCAATTTCACAACTTATTTAAGAGCTGTGTTCCCATATTCTTTAGTAGCATGTTCAGTTTGCCAGTGAGGTACTGTGGTAGGTGTGAGTACACTGGCAGCTGAAATGCTGTCAGTGGGTAATTAGATAGAATTAAAACCTACACCTAAAATATTTGAAATTTCGCAAATGCCTTAGTGTGCACATTTTGATAAAGTTACAGGATCATATTTTTCTTGGTTAAATTTCCTTCAGGAACTCTCATTTTGTATGACATTTTTACCTGGACATAAGGCTGCCAAGTATATAACCAGTTCATTTATTTATATAACTCTAGGTATATAACTAGTGAAATGCAGTCTCTTTTGCATACACTTTAATCAGCCGTTCTTTTCAAAGATATAAAAATTAAAATATTTAGTGTCCATATGAGTCATTATTATATTCTCATCACAGTGAACAGATAAGCCCACACAATTTGGGATGGTAAAATTGCATAGTCTATTCTTCAAATTTGATCCAAATGTACCTACATATATCACCAAGGGACATAATTAGTATTAGAAGTGTCTATTCCCCATCTTTGCTACTTTACGTTATCGAATCTCAGCTCATAAAACTAGTATGTTTACTGGAAGCCATGTCACTTTTATCATTTCATTGCCTCCTGGATGATAAAAATGACTATTGTGATAAAGTAGTTGGAGCAACTAATTAAGCCCAAATGATTGAATTCAGCAATTGGTGCTTTATCATCATTTCTATTAAAAATAAATATATCCAATAAAAAGTCGTTAACTGCTACAGTTTGACTATCCTTTAAAATGTCTCAAGGAAATTAAATACCCCCCTTTATTCTTGGAAGATATTTCTGCCAACTTAGTTTCAAGCACATTACATTTTGCCGACAATTGTCTGAAACACTCAGGAGAAAATTGACTGATATAACATGTGTCAAAATCCAACCAGTGTGGCATACTTTGAAAAACTTCACTTCCTTAAGATTGTATTGTCATCTGATTTTTAAGACAGAGATGGACTTAATGTTTCAAGGAATGTGAGCTATAGCTATATTTAATGATAACATTTCTCCAGAAAACTTTTGGTAATACCCACATACTGAAAAGTGTGAATGCTTTATGTTTAAGAAATAACATGTCAATTAAGAAAAAAAAAAGAGAGAAGATTTATTACTTCATTTTAAATTAGAAGATGCAATTGGCATGCGCTCATTTTATTACAGCAGAAAATTAAAATAGGGTAGAGGATAAAAAGGCATTGCAGTTAATTTTTCCAAGTATGGGGAAATACAAGGGGAATTAAAATATCAAATATAAAGGATAGACGGTATCAGTTGTAGAAATGTAGTTTCTCAAAGAAAGTTTGTGTAGAATACCGGTGATCAGTGAACTAGACCAATGGTTTTTCTGCTAAAATACAATGATGTGGATCCTTTCATCCCAGAGATTTAGGAAAAAAAAGTTAATGGGTAGATTGAGCTGAAAGAATAGCTTCTCTTCCTCAAATGTTTTTTAAATGTTCGGCATTATAATACTGTTTATTAGTGACTAATGGGAGAGGAATAGAAGGAGAAGACTCATAAATATGAGAAACTGAGGAGCAGCTAGACTGTGCTTAGTTCTCAAGATAGCAATTGGTTATTTCGGATGTATATCGTAACGATGTGTTTTGCTAGACAGGTTCCTAGTTCTTAGGATGGAAACAAGTTGATCTATATTTTGGGATATTTTATAAAACATAATCCCCAGGTACTCTACTCTGTCTACAAGTAAGAAAATAATTAAATAAGATTGCTCAGTTTAAAAAAATAAATAAATAACCTTGTGTTTATTTCCAGTGTTGTTTGCTGGGGCTATTGAAACAAAATTATCACAATCTGCATTCCTGGTCACCTTAAACTTTTTCACTATTTCTTCTTCTGTAGCACCTTTTATCTTCTTACAAACAATACAATTCACTTATTTGTTATGTCTATAGTTTTTTCTCTATCTTTCCCTTCCTCTAGAAAAGAAGCCTAAAGAAGGCAGAGACATCATAAATCCTAGAACAGTCCTGAGAACTGTATGTGTTCAATAAATATTTATTGATGGAGTGAAAGGATCTTGTCTTACACTTCTTAGTTCACAGGAATCAATTTCATCCTGAATTCCTTGCTCTAAAATCTGAAAGTTTTCACTTTTTCAGGATTTAAGCTTCTTAGAATACTTTACAATAAAGGGCATCGAAGAAAAATAACAAACTTCTAAATGCTATCGGTTTCCTAATTTTAGGGTTTGTAGTTGTGTATTTCTAGAAAGAACTTCTCACTCTGCAAGCGGGGACAAATATAAAGCTACGTGAAAATCCAAAAGACTTTATAGAGAGAACTCACTGTTCTGGTGTTTTCGGCACAATACCAGAGGATGATTTACGTATGCAAAAAGGGCTTATTCCATACGAATGGATATCAAGTTATTTCCACTTATTTATATCTAATAATAGGAAGGAAATTGTATTGGTTATTTTTAACCTTTGTGAAATATCCACATCCCATTTTAAGGGGATTTGGGGATCTTTTCTTCTTTGCTGTTGTAAGAACCACCATATGTAATATAAATAAACACGTACATACATAATAACACAAATACATACATTTAAAAAATAACACATAAACACAAAATGTGTACAGTATAAATAAAAGCATCTTTAGAAACTTTGCTTTATTATTGATCTGTAATGTATAATGTTTATTAGACTGTGGGACTGCTGTGCAAATACAGTTCTAAGTCCATCATTATTGTATCCTCTTAACTAGGCTGCTGTCTCTAATTCCCTTTCATGTAGAAATGTTGAAGATATCACTGCCAAAAAATTATTATTTTACAAGCTACAAATTTGAAGCTTTAATCTGAGAAAGAATTATAGTAGTATGCATTGATTCAACCATTTTCTTCACTAGTTAGAGTGTAGGCGTCCGGCTATTGGTTACAATAATTTAATATTTGTGTGTGTGTGTGCACGTGCATGTATATTTTCTCATCTATAATGTTCATCTGACTGTCATTACAGAGTCCAATATAATTTTGTCTCTCAAACAAAAATCACCGTATAGTGACCTTACTGATAATAGAGTGGTAAGGAGCAAATGAGAAATTTCAGTAAAGCTGATAAAACAATCATCTCTCTTTGAATTTACTTATCAGCCTCAGTCATGCAAGAAATGTTGTTGTTAGATAACATGTAAAAAGATAATAGTTACAAGAGTAAGATATTTTCCAGCTTAGTTTTTAGCTGATATGGCTTATCTGTGTTAAGAGGATTCTGAAGTTATCTGCACTGTATGTCGGAAATTTCTATTTCGCTAATGCAGCAGGATGAGGCAATTTTCCATTCAAACATTGGGAGTGCAATTAGCACCAGCCTTGCCAGAGCCTCGGAAGATGCCCAGTGTAATTTGAGGACATGTTCCATAGGCACAAACAGGAAATCAAAAGGAAGGAGAGTTTAAGTGTCTTCATTTTGGAGGACTTGGATTAAAATTACAATGTGTACATACACTAAGAGGTATATGAATATCATATAAAAGGAGAAATTATTTGATCTGGCATTTGGAAAATTATTAAAAAGCAGAGTAACAGCAGGCTATAAAAATGATCTTGTTTGCAGGCAACATTTGTTTTTGTTTCCCCACTGGAGAAGTTTTGGATGTTCAATTATAGGCCTCATTGCTCCAGCATTATTTTCAACTGAAATGTCGGAACTTGGAAAAGCATATCTAATGTGCAAATTAAGTTTATTGCTGCTCATTTAGTTGTTTATTCTTTGTGATAGAAGTCTTTATTATACCGGCATAGAGAGTAGCCTATCCATTTTCTCTAGCAGAATGAGAGTGTTCACTAACATGGTTCTATATTTACTAAGAGAAATACCAAGATAGGTAGATAATTAGAGGCTTTGTGGCAAAAAGGCAGTTTAACGGATTTGAGGTGTTGAGCCCAGCTTTGCCGAGAAGTCCAGCTTTATTGAGTAAACCAAAAGTACTATTTCATAGAAACAAGACACATTGGAATACATTTGTCATATTGTAGTAGTTGAAGAAACCACGACAGAGAAGTCTCCTGGTACTGCTAGTATTTTCCCCCAAATGTTTAATTCTACACCCCAATTTTCTACAAAGAATTGTTTAAAGCATTTTAGTAGAAAGAAGACTTTGATTTAAAAATTATTAGTGGAAGTATTTTTAAGGTGAAAAAATATATAGTGAATTTTCATATTGGCTAGAAATGAAATTTTCTTTGCCCCTCCAGTATTGAAAATAATGCTGAGTAAATTCTTGAGATTTGAATTCCATAATCTCTTCAAGTAAAAGTGCGAAAACAAACAAACAAAAAAGCATTCATTTAAGTAAACACAACAATGTCAATGTTATTTTGGTCTTCATAACAATTTAGCCCATATTCTTTTAAATATGCAGCACATATCACCCAGATAAAATTTCCGGGTATGTTTAGAGCTGTTTGTTTTAATGTATATTGTATAATATATAATGTAAATGACAGGTATTAATGAATTATAGGTTTGCACCTTTTTTTTGATCGTTCAAGATATTTTCCACTGAACAGATTAAACCTATAATTGGTTAAAGTTTTGTTTTGTCTTGTTTATTCTTAGTAAAAATAGGGGGTGAATAGCTGGTGGTTTATGCCGGGTGGAAGAGGCCAGACAGTTGAGTACACACTGCTTCTTAACATAGTGAAAAGCACAGATTTTGGAATTAGATCAACTAGCTCTCTTACTAACTAACATGAGATCTTAAAGAGTCTGTTTTTGCTGTTGTTGATATTGCATTCTTTAATATTATCATTATTAACTACCGTTTATTAAATACGTGCTCTGTTCCAGGCACTGTGATAAGTGCTTTATGTATACCATCTCATTGAACCCTCAGAACAAAGCTTTGAAGCAGATAATCATTATCTCCATTTTACACAAGGAGAAACCGAGGCATAGATTGCTAAAACTACTTGCCCAAGGTCCCTGTGTTAGTAAGTGGCAAAATTTTTTTTTCCTTTTTTATCTTCCAGTAAATTTATATAATAATAACTATATGAGACACTTTCACTTGACATTGTTTATAGTCCAGAAGGAATAAAATTATAGTAACTTGCAGATATTAGTACTTCCCCCCAAATACTTCAGCTTTCATTCATTAAATAGAACTCAACATTTGTTTATACTCTTTTTCATTTGAAGTAAACTTTACATATAATGAAATATATAAATCTTAAGTGTACTTTTGCTGAATTTTGACAAATGCACACACCTGTGTAACCCCAAACTCTACCAAGATATAGAACATTACCATCGCCCTGTAGAACTTTCCCTCCTGCGCCTTCTTAGTCTATCCCTGCACCCACCCTACTCCTAGGAACAACCACTGTTATGATTTTTTTTGCCATAGATTTCATACAAATGCAGTCATACAGAATATACCTTTGGTATTTGGCTTATCTCATTTGCCTTAAACTATTAGCTATCTACCTTCTGTTTTTATTAAAAATGAACAAAACAAAACTGTAACCAACAGTTAAACCTGCACAGGTTTAGTCTGTGCAGTAAAAACTATCTTGCACTATAAATATTTTTGTCTTCAGTTTCCCTCCGAAACCAGTGCACACTTGAGTATTTGGTGAGGAATTGAAGGTTCAGTAATTTTTTTCTTGATTCCATTATGACGCTAAAAGAAACAATGAGACTCTTGTTACTCAGACATTCTATTTCCAGATTAGCACAGCGATCACTTATGCTCTAGTACCGTTTTTTAGGAATAATGTGTGTCATTACAACATAAAAGACCCTCAGATGCAAGCTCTGTTTTCAGTCTGTGGATCCCGAATACCCAAGGAAGCAGTTAGCAAATTCTTTCAAGCCCAAAAGATGAGTGGGGTGGGAGTGTGGGGTGCTGAAGGGGAAAAATTAATCAAATGAATCAAATTCATCTGATTTTCCTCTTTCGGCTTTTATTTTCTCATTTTGTCTCCCCTCACCCCAAAGTAAATGTCCAGAAGAAAACATCCTCTTTTTACTAGATCTTGTAGCCAGGCAAAATAAAATTTAATTTTAAATTTAAATATATTTAAATTTAAAAATAAAATTTCCTAATTCCATCTCCTGTAAAACTACAGAATTATTCAAACCTGATGTTTTACTATAGCCCAGCACGAAGTTACAGTTTGAGGACTGAGTGAACATTATATATTTATAAGAAATATAAATATGATGCCATAAATAGTCATTGCCTATTATGTATTAGCAGCTTTGAAACTGAGTAGTTGGCATATCTAGTCCATTAAGCAGAATCTACAGTGCATGCTCTTTTTAAATAGATGCCAGGCCCTGTTTTGATTATTTGTTAATATAGAAGATTCGTGTTTACATTTTACGTTATTACTTGCGAGAGAATTTTTCAGTGTTACCTTGCACAATGCTTGGACGTGTGTTCTCATGTAGACAACTCAAATTTTAGACAATTACTTTCTCTCGACTGTTCTTTGTTTGCTTCATTTACTCTGGGGTTCTTGGTAGTCTTCTAATATTTTTCCTAAATCATTTAAATATTGAAGTGGTAGATAAATGGGTAATAGTACCTGCAGGTGAACTGGAATATATTTGCCGTGGCTACTTTGTGCATTGGAATTAAATTATACTCTGTCTGTGGTGGAATATAAGACCATGTGCTGCGTGTAGATTTTGATCTGTGAAACATGTCTGAGCAGATAACCTCGCACTTGGCTAAGAGGATATAAAACACTCTAAGCTTATGCAAGTATATGTACGAGAAGGAAAAGTATATTAAACAAAGATTAAAAACCACTCCACTTCTGGCTTGCTAGGGGTGGAGAATTAAAGACTCTATCACAACAATTTCCTTGTTTGTTTGTTTATTTTCTCTGTGCAGGGTTTATTTCAGAGTATTAGCTTTAATTTTCCTGTGTTTGCTTTCCCTAGAGTTAGTAATTTTCTTGTTATGTTTGTTTGTTCAGTTTTCTACAGACTTAACAGTAATTCATTCCTCAATTCTATCTCGATTATCTCTCTTCAATATCAACCTGCCCTTGAGTGTGGGAGCCCAATTGCCTAAACACCATGCCTTTCTCTGTCTTGACACACTTCCTCATTTTAGTAGAATGCATCTTCTAATAAATTTTTGAGAAAGAATTCAGGAGAGATGCAATTTTTCTGAGATCCTTCTTGCTTGAAAATGTCTTTATTCTATGCTTACATTTGATTGATGGTTTCATTGGAAGTAGAATTCTAGATTGGAAATCATTATTCTTCAGAAATTTGGAGACGTTACTCTGCTCTGAAAGCTGAAACCATTTTGATTTTTGATCTGTTGTTTCTGACATCTTTTCTCTCTCTCTCTGTGTCTGTCTGCCTAGAAGTTTGTTTTTCCCAGGGTTCCACACCTGTATGATGATGGGCCATGGTGTAAATCTATTTTCAGCCTTTATACTGGGCATTTGGTGCACTTTGTCACTCTGGAAACTCATATTTCTTGGTCCTGGAGTATCTTCCTGAATAATTTAATAATTTACTCCATTCCTTTTTCTGAAATGCCTGTTATGTAACAGATTTCCTAAACTGGTACTCTAGTTTATGTGTGTATGTATGTATGTATCTATTTATCTGTGTATGTAGTTTATTATATTTTATATATATATATATTTAGATAGATACAGTTTATATGCATGTATATAGGTGCTATGTATATTTTTTGTTTGTTTTTCTCTTCCTCCTAGTATTCATTTTATAGCTTTTTTGCTCTACTTTTTGGGAGATTTTCTCACTTTTATCTTCTAGAACTTCTATTGAATTTTTGTTTTTGCTATTTTAAAAAAATTTCTAGGTGTCCTTTTATTTTCTGACTGTTCCTTTATGTAATATGTTGCTCTTTTCTCTCTCTTTCTGAAAATATTGCTGATAGTTTTTATTTTTTCTGGTTTATTTTTCTTGCATGGTCTCTGTTGTCCCAAACTGCTTTCTTCTCTTTCTTTGTTTTAATCTTTATCATTTATTAAGAGGTGTACAAAGAGACTTTGTGAATCTTAGTTGTCTGCTCATATTTAAGAGTGGGACACTAGAAATCTTATAGAAAACTCTGATCTAGTGTGGGGGCTTAATGATCCTATTGGACTTTACGCAAAGATGATCTGGCTGGAATATTTCCTTGGGGAGCTCTTAAGGACACTATATTTAGATCTTTTCTCCTAGGCTCATCAGATCCCTAGGACAGCTGTCCTCTACCTCCCACTCCTGGTGTGTTGCCTGGAGAGAAAAGGCCCAGCAGTTAGCATCCTTGGAGCTAAATGAGGTTGGATCTCAACACTCACTATGTACATGTTCCTTATTTCTCCTTTTTTTCAGTAGGATTACCCCACCCTCAACTGAGTTTAGTGAACGGTAGGTCAGAGACCCTTTTTTCATATCCTCTGGGAAGCATACTTTTCTAGTTTTCTGCTGATATGGGAAATCACTCTAGCGACCAAATAGCTTCCTATTCACAAAGACTTAAAGGAGGGGTTGACTTGCTAAATAAATTTTCTTCTCTGTTTTCCCCACTGCCAGCATAGGATTGAGCTTTATGGTAAGTCGGTTAGAAATCGTTCATCTTCATTCCAGTTTCTTAAATTATGTCTCCCCTTTTGATCTCTGTTTTAGTGGATTTATATCTTAGGAAAAATTTCTTTTGGCAGCATTTGTTAGAAATTTAATAAGAACAGAAAATAAACACTGTTTAGTCTGTTATCTTCATCAAGATATTGTACATCCTGTTTTTTACTGTGATGCTATTTTTCTCTACTAATATTTAGAAAAAGTTAAGCTTTAGCTATTTCTTGTTTAAACAAAATTTATTAAGTAATCAAGAAAGCACAATTTGGGAGATAATGGGTCATGAACTCAAATCTTCCACTTGTGTACTAGATAAGATTCCTTCTCACATTCAGGGACGTCACTCCAACAGTTCTCTGTCTCTCTCTCTGTCTCTCTGCCTCTCTCTTTCTTCCTCACTCTGTCTCTTTCATCTTTATTATCCCCTCTAATGCATCATTCCCACCAGCGTACTTGCATATTGTTACTCTTATCATTAAAAAAAAAATCCTTTTCTGACCCTGCCTCCCCTTCAACTACTGCCATATTTGATGGTTCTCCTTTATAGCAAAACTCTTTTGAAAGTTGTCTGTATGAGCTTGCTTTGTCCAATCCTTCTGGTCAACTCTGTTTTGAACTGATACAACCAGGCTTTTTCCCTACCATTTCACCAAAACTGCTCTTAACAAGGTGACTCGTAACCTCCATGTTGTTAAATCCAGTGGTCAGTTCTCAGTCTTCATCGTACTTAACCTGTCAGACTGTTAATTACATCCTTCTTGAAACACGTTCCTTATTTAGCTGCCAGGACATCATATTTGTCAAGTTTTTCTTTTACATCTTGAGTCACTCCTTTTCAATTTCCTTTGCTGGTTCCTCTTAATCTCACCAATTTCCTAAATTTGGAGTGTGCCGGGAATTTGTCCTTGAATTCGTTCTCTGCTATATCTATTGCCACTCGCTTGGTATTTCGTCATTTTAAATACTATCTATAAGCTAATTCCCAAACTGATACACTTGGCTCAAATATCTACCTTAACCCAAAATCCAACTGCCATCTTTTCATCTCTGCTTACCAATTTGCTATATCCTAATATTGACTTCCTAATTCTTACTCCTAAGACTTGCTTGTACTTCAGTCTTTCACACTATATTAATGACACTCTATGCTGACAGTTGCTCAGGCCAAGTCCTTGTAGTCCTTTTTACTCTTTTCTTTCTTTCAAATCCATATCCAATTGTCCAAAAAATGGCCTCAGAGTCAAGATACAGAATCTAACCACTTCCCGCCACTTTCATTACCAAACTTTAGTTTAACCACGCTCATCTCTTTCCCAGAGTCTTGCTCTAGCACAGAGGCGCTCAACCAAGTTGATTTTGCCTCCCAGGGGACATTTGGCAATGCATGGAGATATTTTTGGTTGTCACAATTGAAAGATCTACTGACATCTAGTGGGAAGAGGCCAAGGATGCTGCCAGATATCCTATAAAGTGCAGCACAGCTTCCCTACCTCATCCTGAATCCACCCATACATGCATGCAACAAAAAATTATCTGGCCCCAAGTGTTAATAATGTTGAGGTTGAGAAAGCCACCCATAGCCTCCAAAGTATTTGCCTTGATTCCGTCTTTGTCTCCCTTCAAGAAGCTAAAATGTTTCTATTAAAATGTAGATGAGATTTTTTGCCTCTTATGATGGAAATCCTCTAATGGTTCCTCAGTTAAGTGTTGTTTCATTTGCTCAGCATTTATACTTATGTACACCTGGAAGAAGATAAGGGTTCAATACTAATTAAATGGTCTTGAAGAAAAGATTGAATAGGCAATTAGTATATTTCTATGTTAAGGGTTTCTACTTCTGTCCAAAGTAATACTCACTTCTTTCTCCAACTGACATCAATTATCTTACTGTTCAAGCTATTACCTAAAAACCTGCTGATAAATGGCCTAAATATTTCCAACTCCACACACAGCCTATTATTAGTTAATAATATTAGAGAAACTTCTGTCCTGACTAGTTGAAGTAGCTTTATCACACCAACATCACACCAATGTCAACCAGAAATATTGTTAAAATCTTTTAAAAATAATTGAAAATAGCAGTTTGAAGGAATTATGACAATAACCTAGGTGTCTGTAACATGAAGGACAATATTCTGGAGAAAAACACAGATAGGTGAGCCCAACACTCCCAAGTGTTTTTCTCCTCCAGAAATTTGTCAATTCCTAAGCAGTATGAATCAGGAATACAGGAAACCAAATATAAAGGGGAAAATATCTCAAGCAGAAATTTTGGTAGGCTCACAGTGCAAGGAATATGAAAATTGGGGCTCAAAATAAGCCAAATAGAATGAGATCCACTAAACTGCTCAATCTTGAATCGAGACACCTAAAGAACTATGTCATAGTAATAAAAACAGAACAAAATTGACCAGTACTTAAAATGACTGAGATTCAGACCCAATTCATATCAATTCCTGACTGCATTCTGCTCTTTTTCAATTGCTTGCTTGACAAAGTAAATCTTCTTGGGGAAAATATAACAAAATAAAAACATTCGCATTTTGATCTACAATGCCTGCATTCAATAAAATGTTACCAGGAATAGCTGGAGCCAGGACCAAATGACCAAAACCCTGAGGAAAATCAGACAATAGCAACGGGGCACAGCTGATAGGGATATGGAAGCTTTTAGACAAGGGCTTTTAAATAATTGTGATTATGCTTAAAAAGTAGATGACAAGATGGAAATTTTCAGTACAGAAATGGCATGTATTAACAATCAATTGGAAGTTCTAGAACTGAAAAATACTAGGCTACAATTAAGAACAAAATAGAATGATTTAATAGCAGATTAAAGATAGCAGAGAAGATAAGTAAAGGAGAGGATGTGTGAATAGAAAATATCCAGACTGCAATATGGACAGAAAATGCAATGGGAAAGACAAAAAAGAACATAAGGAACATATTGGATATGGTGAATAGTGCTAACATATGTGAAATTGTATTTCCAAAAGGAGCTGAGAGGGCAGCAAGAAAATGAGGAATGAGTAATATTTGAAGAAATATTTGCCAGAGATTTTAAAAAACTGAAAATGACAGCAACCATCCTATTCATGAAATTATATGAGTCTTAATTAGGATAAATACAAAGAAAATTTTAAATAAGCACATAGTAGTGAAACCAAAGGAAAGAAAAATAATCCTTATTAAATAAAATACATTCTCTTCAAAAGAACAACAATAAGACTGGCAGTAGATATAGCTACAGAAATAAGGGAATCCAGAAGACAATGGAATGGTCTTTTTAATGGGCTGAAAGACAGTATCAATAAGAATTCTATTCCCAACACAAATATCGTCCCAAACGAAGATAAAATAGAAATGCTTTCACACAAGCAATACCTCAGAGAACTCATCACTCTCAAATCTGCACTACAAGAAATGCCAACGAAGTTCCCACAGTTAGAAGGAATATGATCCAAGATTGAAGCACATAAATGGAAGAAGAAATTAAGAGCAATTGAAAAAGTTAATATGTTAATAGGTGACTAATTCGAGATTTTGAGGAATTAGGGAGGACCAAATTTTAAAAGTATTTATTTCTAGTCTTCACAAGTTAACTAGTGAGAAAAAATATCAGCGAATTATTTCACCTGTTTGAAGTGCTCTTTATACACTAGTTTCCTTTATATTGGTATTTTAGCAACATTTCCTCTAATAACATAGACAAATGATGGCAGATTCACATATTTGTGCAGAGGGAGAAAGGTTTGGTGATTTTTCTTACACATTTGTCCATCTTTTGAGATGAATTGATAACTTCAGAATCACCTGAGCAGTTATTATTCTGAACAGTGACACTGAAAGATTATCACAGATGGGGATTCCAAAGGAATTGAAAGTACAAAAGAAATAAACAAACAAAAAGTGAGCAAAATAATATTTTCTGAAAGGTCAGGAAAGACCAATTACATATTGGATTGCCATCCCCTGACTTCTAAAAGTGTAGTTAGGGATCATGTTATGTAGTAGAGTGCCTAGCCTTTGATACAAGGCACAAGTCCCATTTGTGTTTAGAGAAATCATGTAAACAATTCTGACAAAAGTTTTGATGTTAATTTTCATGTCTCCTGAGGGAGGTGCTTGTAGCTAAAGATGTATTCTGGAAACGTCATTGTCTATTATATAATGTGAATTTGAGTAAGGGTACTCATCCAAAGCGATATATTTTATTAGATTTAATATAGATTAAAATATAGATTTACTGTATATTTTATTAAACTTTGCCTTATACTTCTAAGAATAGCATTGTTAGATCAAATGGTTTTCATATGATTTGTATCTCACTGAAATAGATCGAAAATGGTAAATATTAGAATTCTGTAATTTTATGCACTCTTCCTGAATGTTTGTCATTCGTCTTTAGGATAATCTTCAAAAGTGGTCACTCCTCTTCAGCTTAGAAGCCGAACGGGAAAGATGCCTCCCTATTCTGTATATAAATATTCACTACTCCTATCATTTTCTTTCTGTCTGTCTTGTATTATTATTGAAAATCACAAACACACAGAAAAGTAGAGAAAATAGTATAAGGAACTCTCCTGTACTCATCAGTCAGGGTTGATAATCAGCTCATACCCAACTTTGTTTCATCCATACCCTCATCTACTTCCCCAACATCCACCCGAATATCTAGAAGCAAATTACAAACATCATAATTTCATCTGTAAGTATTTCAGAGTGTGTCTTTAAAGGATAAGGGAATCTTTTTTTTAATACAACAATAAAAGCAGTTTTCTTATCTCAAATAATTAACAATTATTTCTAAATTATTCAGAGTTTAGATTTATGTGATTGTCTCATAAATATGTATTTATATATGCATATGTATTTTAAATAAATACACAGACACACACACATGTATATGTATATGTATACGTGTGTATGTGTTTATCCTCTTCAGCCATGAAAGTCATATTTCCAAACATTGTTTCTCAGAATCCCTTATATTCCAAGATTAAGGATTAAGTGTTACATGGATTAAAAATGTTCCATATCTAGTAAGTATAGGAAATCTATAATTAAATAAACTTTAAAAAGTTTATTTAATCCAGGAATTCTCAGCGCTTTTAATATGCTAAAATGTACTATGCTGCTCTAAAATAGATACAGTATGCAGAATTAATTGCAGTTAAATAACTTTGGAAGTCTATCTTGTTGTTTTTGAAGTATTACTAACCAATAACATTTTACTGATCCAAAGCATTAGAAACCTTTTGACAATATATTTTTAGTAAATAGAATAGGATTTTTGTTAAATAGAAATTTCAGGTTCAAATTTCAAAACCTGAGGCAATAGTTCTTTTTCTTTTTTTTTTTTTGTGAGGAAGATCAGCCCTGAGCTAACATCCATGCCAATCCTCCTCTTTTTGCTGAGGAAGACCGGCCCTGAGCTACCATGGCGATAGTTCTTAAAGCCTGGTCCTGGACAGAATACATCAAAATCAACTGAAGAAGCAATCTGTTAAAAATCCATATTCTAGGTTCCCCCTACAGACCTACTCAATCAGTATTTCTGGTGGAAGCAGAGAAATTTACATTGTGACTATGTTCTCCAGTAAAATTCATGCTAAAATTTTTAAACTACTGGACTAGAATTTCTACAAACACTTAAGGAATATGCACGAAGAATAAAATTATATGAAATGAAAAGGAATAACTATACTTCTATTTTGTTCCAGAGAAAGAGGCTTAAAGAATTTCAAAGTTTCACAGATAATAGAGGCTAGCATGGTCAACTTTCCTCCTATTTAATTTCTTATGATTCAGGCCTTAATGATCTCATTTACTCGTAAATACCAAGAAGTGTTTCAATATTAATAGTGAGCCTTGTGTTATTGCACCTACCCGGCTGGTATATATGCACTCCTAGGAAAGGAGTAGACTAGGTATGTGTGTACACATCCCTCCACTCCCTGAGAGTGATTTGAATGGCTTGAAAAACATCTCTCTCATGTTAGTTTCATAAGAAGTTAAAGTGTATGCAAAGGAGGAGTCTGCACTTGTTAATGGACTAAAGCATAGTCCTTGTTCTTTCCCTAAAATAGCATCAAAGATTTTGTATGTTTCTGCTGCTGGAGAACCACTTTCCCTTTCTCTGCAAGTGTGATTTTGTCTCTGTGGGGCATTCACTTTGAGTTCTGAGCTGGAGCTGCATGTGGTTGCTGAAGCAAACTCCTGAGGGTAGCAATCTGTGGCCTTGTGGCTGTTAGAGAGCCACCTACACAGGATTAGGACAGGCCTGCAGTGGTGTGGGGAGAGGATACAGTAGTTATAAGTATTCTTGTCCATGCACCCCCTCATCCACACAGGAGGTACTCAGGAGGGAAGCTGTGCTCAGATTATCATGCATCCTCCTTTTTTTGGATAACAAGTCTGCCCACAGAGAGGCTTTTTAAATATAATCCATTTTTTCACCCTACAGATACTGGGATGTCTTTATACCATTCCTTCTACTTCATACTTCCAAAGCTTCCCATTTTCTTTCAGCAAAAAATCCCTGCATTTCTTAACATAGCATCCAGAACTGGCTTCATCAGTGTGCAATCCAGTCACACAGTGTCCCGTGCTGAGAAACGCCCCATGTTTGGTCTAATCCTCCGCTGTCGCTGTATTGAAATTCTTAATCATTTTGTCTCTGAACTTGTTCTTTGTAAGTGAAGTCTAATGGGACAGTGGAACATGCACACGAGCAGGGGAGATATGCTGGGTGACAGCACATGCATGTATTTATGGTTCAGCAGCAGCAGCCCGTGTACACACAGGCTCAGGCTTCTGCACCTCAAGCAGGCAGTGTTCATGCATAACAGCCAGTGCCGTGCACACCAGCATGCCTCATGGCAGTCGGGAGTGCTGAAGCCCTCAGGAGGTGGGCACATCAAGACCTGGGCCCAGATTGGCGGAGCTGATGGTGGCAGCAGCCGCAGAAACTTCAGTGGGTGGCAGCAAGGGTGGCAGGAGAACAAGAGACTCAGAAAGCAGTCAGTGCCAGAATCCAGTGTGAGAGGTCAGCTTGTCCATCTGTCCCCAGAGGATGTCCACATGACATTTGCAGAAATATTAACTCTTCCGCCTGAGCACCAGGACAGGAACTGTCGGTGCTCAGACAGTAAACTTGGTCAGTAAAGTATTACAAATAAAAGCCTGCACATGGGTGTTGCAGCAAGGCGTGTCACAGAGTTATTCAAATTCTCCAAAGAGTTTAGTATACATGGTTTTGAAAATCTGTGCAACATTGCAAAGCTAACATCCAGAGGCTTAAAAATAGAAATTAAATTTAAAGATTATCCCATTCAACAGAAAAGAAGACTATTTTCATATGAAACTTCAGGTGAACTAATTATTAACGCATGTTTCCTTGTAGTTAAAGATACTGCAATAGAAGGTATAAAGAGGCATTTTGGATTATACACAAATCAGTAAGCCACTTTCAGCTTCTTGTACAACCTCCACAAGTTACAGGATATGTCAGGAGAACATTAAAGTTCCATTTTTTAAATTTACATTTAAATTTTAGATCAGACTTAACACAAAACGGATTTGTATGAAGAGTTAAATCTTTTTAGAAAAAATTTTTCCGTGAGAATCATCAGCTCTAGATGTTCCAAAATATATATTTCAAAGTAATTTATCAGAAATTTATTCCAATGTTGTCACAACCTATAAAATATTCTTAACAATTCTGTGACAGTTGTATCAGCAGAAAGATCCTTTGCAAGGTCGAAAATTATCAAAAAGTATTTGTGATTTTGAATTGGCCATGAATGACTGACACCAATTACATCAAGTGAAAATGAAATTGCTTAAAACATACATTCTGATGATCTAATAAATAAATTTACAGAAAAGTAAGTGAGAAACATCTTATGATAATCAAAATGTAACTTTAATAAAATATTATTCAATTTATTATGTAAAATTGACACCAAAAACATATCTTTTGCAGTTTGTAAGTTTATGTTGTTACTCATGTGTCACTATTACCCTATTACATTTTGTAAGCAATACAATATTTTTAAAGCAAAATGCTTTATGTTTAGCACCTTTAGTAGAACTTCTTTCTCTATTTTTCAAACAAGGCACCGCACACGTTCATTTCCTACTGTGACCTGCAAATTATGTAGCTGGCCCCAAAGACATGTAAGGCTTACGTCTTGACTACTGTCACCCAGCTTCATATTCCCCAATTTCACTTCTGTATTACTCTCTAATACTAGGCTTTCCAGCAAAATGAATCCCTGCATCTACAACCAAGTTTCTTCTTCACACGGATTCTTTGTAAATGCTCTTGCCTGCATAAGGAATACAGTTATTTCTCCCGACCTATTATCTTTACCTACCTAACTCCCATTTGCCTTTTATTCTCAGCTAAAACAACTCTCTCTCAATAAACTGACCCCTCATAATTCACCATTTTAATAGAATCATTTACTTCTAATATATGGCACTTATCACGGCTATGACTATATATTCCTTAATATGATTTGATTAACGTTACCTTCCCTTTTTAGACTTAACTGTCTGTGAAGGCAGGCATCATATTATTTTTATTTGTTATTTTTTTTCCCTCTCCTTCCATTGTTTTTCCAATACTCAGCAGACAGCTGGAATTTAGTACGTGCTTGGTAAATATTAGTTAATAAATGAATTAACAGGTGAGAACATGTAAACATTATAAATTATAATATAAATATTTCTTATTCATAAAGTTTTAGTCATTATTACTGTACTACCAATGAGCTATGTAGATAGAGAATGATTTGTTTATTTTTGCCACTTTGTGGTGCCATAAATGGAAGGAGTGACTGTCATTTTTAATGTTTGAAATTACTTTAATTACATGATCTAAAACTTTAAATCAGAGCAGTTTTGCTCTACCAACGCATCCAATTAGCCAACTCATCCTCCCGTAAATGTAAATAAGACATTAATGATATATTTTTTCAGAGAAACTACAAGAAGAAAAATACTTTCTCTAGTGCTAAAAAGTTTCCTTGAAACCCTGATTATCATTTATCCTTACTTTGGGAGAGAGATGTGAAGAAGTCTTGTAATTAAGAGTGGACTTAGTCCACAAAATCATTCTTCAAACTTCTCCCCAGAAATAATTAGAATAAAAAGTGTATGCATCTAATATAACAAGGGAAAGAGTATTGTTAAAATTGAAAACACACACATATCTTATGTAGACTGAGTTACATTTTCTCCATTATATTCAGAAATATAATGTGTGCTTTTATTTTTCCATGGCTTTTTTTTAAATCAATATGTACCTTAAAACTTAAGATTATTAATTCCTACTTTCTACTCCCAAAGCTTTGTTAAGAAAACAATTGGGATTTTTAAAATGTTAGAACAGTACTTAAACATTCTATCAATAAAATGCAGTGGCATGCTAATCCAACTGAACATATAAATTCAATCTCAATGATAGCTTGGTTTCTTGAGCAGCATGAAGAAGCCAGAAGGAAAATAAATCTTTTAGCCTATCTCCTAGAGGGTTAAACTGTATTTTATGAATAATTTTCAGAGGAGATTTCCCAGGGTCCCCATTTCAGTGTTCATATTGCTTTTTATTGACGTACAATTGACATACAACATTGGATTTGTTTTAGGTGTACAACATAGTGATTTGACATTTATATACATTATGAAATTATCACCCTGATAAGACTAATAACCATATATTGTAACACAAATTTATTACAATATTGGTGACTATATTCCCTATGCTGAACATCAAATCCCTGTGATTTATTTACTTTATAACTGGAAGTTTGTACCTCTTAATCCTCTTCACCTAATTTGCCCATCCTCCCAGCCCCGCCCTGGCAACCACCAATTTCTTCTCTGTACCTATGAGTCTTTCTGTTTTGTTTTGTTTTGTTTGTTTGTTTGTTTTGTTTTTTTAGATTTCACATATAAATGAAATCATATGGTATTCTTCTTTCTCTGACTTATTTCACTTAGCTTAGTACCCTCTAGATCCATCCATAATGTCGTGAATGGCAGGATTTCATTCTTTTTTATGACTGAGTAATATTCCTATATATCTATAGGTATACGTATACACACACACACACACACACACCAATATATATATGTTCTTTATTCATTCATCTATCGATGGACACTTGAAGTTGCTTCCATGTCTTGACTATTGTAAATAATACTGCAATGAACATAGGAGTGCATATATCTTTTCATTTTTCATAGTGTTTTCATTGGCTCATTTCACTGTTTCATACTTCTTTACGTACAAAATTTCACTGTTTTTTTTTTTGTTTATTTGTTTTTTGGTGAGGAAGATTGGCTCTTAGCTAACATTTGTTGCCAATCTTCCTCTTTTTGTTTGAGGAAGATTGTCCCTGAGCTAACATCTGTGCCAATCTTCCTCTATTTTATATGTGGGATGCCACCACAGCATGGCTTAATGAGCAGTGTGTAGGTCCGCTCCCGGGATCTGACCCAGAGAACCCTGGACAACCCTAACCACTACACCACTAGGCTGGCCCCAAAATTTCACTGTTTTGAAACTTCTCCATGTACAATACTTTTTCACTATAATTTCCCCAAACTGCTAATTCCTAAATGTAAATTCCTTGAAACATATTTTATTTTGGTTAAGTTAATACATATCTAAAACCAATGTATATCCAATGGCTTTTTTATGGTTACTGAGCTGCCCTTTTGGTCAATTCTTAGCACTCTATAATCGAAACTATTGATTTTATCATTAAAAAAGCAGTCAAAAATGGTCTATCACTATGAGTCTCTTTTAATCAGAAAAACATAGGATTCTTAAACCAGCTGGAAGACATTTAGAATTGTCCTTTGAAATTTTGGTCAATGAAATGCTAGGATTTGTAGAGCAAAGGTTGAAGTTGAGACTGATATTTCTATGGAGTAGGTTTTTATGATAGATGTATAATCCTAACATTGCAAAACCCAGATGAAAAAGGAAAAATGTACATTTTTCTTATTCATGTTGCATCTTTAGCTAACATGGAAAATTATTATCACAACTGTGTCAGAAACAGAATAAATATGTTGTATTCACACTTGTAAATATAAGCTTACGATATGAATCTCTATATAAACTATTGTAGTTAGGATCTTAGGGACGTAGTTTGTCTCATAGTATATGAAACTAACATAGACTATTTAGGGCTATAACCAATGTGTAGATTGTAATATTGTGGCAGGAATTTCAAAATAAAAAAATAATAAAAATGGTGTGGTGTATCCTCTATGTATAGAATGCTGTCATTTGAGGTTCACGGTTTTCTATAAACTATTCATGTTTTATATAAAAAATGAATAAAACTATGTCTTTAATTTTTGACTAATAATAAGCTACACTCATTAATGCAGAAATATTTGCAAAAAGGGGACAAAATTTTTCATATTAAATATAGTAGAACTCCAAGTGGTATTTATACAATTTCAAATAATTGCAAAACCATTCAAAATATGTATTTTATAGCCACATGCCAGCATGTTACAAGTTTTTGCAATAATATTTTTTCTCAACAGAGAGAACTGTTTTTACCATTCCACCTTCCAAAATGGATGTTACGGTTGGCGAGAGTATAGTCCTACCCTGCCAGGTGTCCCATGACCCCTCCGTTGAAGTTGTGTTTGTATGGTCTTTCAATGGAGATGTCATAGACTTAAAAAAAGGAGTGGCTCATTTTGAAAGGATTGGAGGAGTAAGTTGCTAAAATTTTTAAGTGCTTAATAAAATTTATCAAGTCTTTTACATAAATCAAAATCTTTCATAATTCTTCTTCACATCTTGATTTGCATGGATCATCACTCTCTGTCTATGAAGCTGCATCTGTTTTTGTTTTGTTTTATGCCTTTCATAGAAATGCTTGTGTTCTAAATGCACTTAAAGGGAATAATAAAAGAGATCAGGGCCAGCCCCGTGGCTTAGCGGTTAAGTGCATGTGCTCCGCTACTGGCGGCCCGGGTTCGGATCACCTGGGCGCACACGACATACTGCTTCTCCGGCCATGCTGAGGCCACGTCTCACATACAGCAACTAGAAGGATGTGCAGCTATGACATACAACTATCTACTGAGGCTTTGGGGAGAAAGAGGGAAAAAAAGGAGGAGGATGAGCAATAGATGTTAGCTCAGAGCCGGTCTCCCTCAGCAAAAAGAGGAGGATTAGCACGGATGTTAGCCCAGGGCTGATCTTCCTCACAAAAAATAAATAAATAAATAAAAGAGATCAAACAGGAGAAACTACAATGATACAATGATACTACATTTAGTATCATTTCAGTATAAATTTCAGTATAAATCTGAAATTTATAATTTCAGAACTGTCTCACATTTAATATTTATCCAGTTGTAAAAAAAATGGGACCTGCTGGGTGCAATTATGTTTTCATCCCTTTTTTCCTTTTCTATCTGCAGGAATCTGTTGGGGATTTGATGATAAGGAATATTCAGTTAAATCATTCAGGAAAATATCTATGCACAGTAAAAACCACTCTAGAAAGTTTATCTGCTGCAGCTGATATCATTGTTAGAGGTAAGCATAAATGGTGAAAATAAATGAGCACATTGTTTACTCATGGTCAAAAATGTTGATATGTAAATGGTAGATCTTTGAATAACCGCATCATGATAAAGAGGTGAAATAAATAGATTTTTTTATTTTTTAGATTCCAAGACTCCACGGAATGGGTAGTATGGATATGGACATTAAATTGAGTAGGTTTTGTCTATTTATAAGGAATGGTCAGACTCAGCAAGCAGTGTCAGTCCCTAAAACTTAGACATGCCTTCTATTTATAATAAACCATTCTTGTCAGAGCAGGGTCAAAGTCACATGTTTCTGTAGTCCTCCATATTAGTTGCATTTACTTAAGTTAGCTTTTGTGAGAGGAACGGATGAGAGTGAGTCTCAATTTTTGAGATTAGCTCCCTATCCGATAATATTCAACCATCCCATGACTGGCATTTTCTTATTTATTTATTTATTTTTTGTGAGGAAGATCAGCCGTGAGCTAACATCTATTGCCAATCCTCCTCCTTTTTTTCCCCCAAAGCCCCAATAGATAGTTGTATGTCATAGTTGCACATCCTTCTAGTTGCTGTATGTGGGACGTGGCCTCAGCATGGCCGGAGAAGCCAGTGCGTCGGTGTGCTCCCGGGATCCGAACCCGGGCCGCCAGTAGTGGAGTGCGTTCACTTAACCGCCAAGCCACGGGGCCAGCCCTCTGACTGGCATTTTCTAATCTTCAAAGGAAACATTTCTAAATTAATCTCTCACCATGTAAGCTGAATTAATAGAACTTTATCTCAAATAATGTACTACAAATACATTATGTTCAATATTTTATTTTCTAAGCATAATAGGTAAAAATAAGCACCCCTGTCCCAAATCAATGCATTTAATAATTTCCAATATAGTCATCATAAAACATGTTTTTCAAGGTCCACCAGGTCCCCCTGAGGATGTGAGAGTGGAACATATTTCCAGTACTACTTCTCAACTAAGCTGGAGACCAGGTTCAGATAATAACAGTCCCATTCAAATATTTACTGTTCAGGCTCGGACGCCATTTTCTGTGGGTTGGCAGGCTGTTTCTACAGGTAAGTGACACAAATATTTTGGATAATTTTCTAAAACAGATTTTTTTTAATTGTTTGATTGATTGATTGATTTTAGCTAGTGCTGAAGTGTCCTCTTCTCTTTAGTTCCAGAAATTCTCAATGGTAAGACATACAACGCAACAGTGGTTGGTTTGAGTCCTTGGGTGGAATATGAATTTCGTGTTGTTGCTGGGAACAGCATTGGGATTGGAGAACCAAGTAAACCATCAGAATTGTTAAGAACCAAAGCATCAGGTAAGAAATCAATGTCTTCGAAAAACGTGGAAGATCATTTATGGTATAATTCTTAAAGACAACAAGTAAGAATTTTCTTATGGGTCTTGTAGTATTTGTAGCCCCAAATCAGAGGCAGTAAACAAGTGGCTCTCATTTTCACACTTTTATGTGCACAAAGAGAGGTATATTTTCTCCTGAAGAGTGTGTTCAATAAGACATGATTATAGTTAAGCAGGCATGTCAAAAATAAGTTTTTCAGAAGCTGTCCTCTCATCTCATCTATTTTCTAGCCAAAATCCAATAGAGAATCTGTAGATTTGCAGATGCAAATGAGTTACTGCTTGTTTCATTAAAATCTTGTAGCCAAGAATTAATTGAGACTCTGTTGGTGCAGTCAGCCATACATTTCCATCCATTTCTTGTCTCTGACCTAGTTGTAGCTTCATTGAGCAATAGTATAAATTCTTCCCCATGCAAATGAGGTAAATCGTAAACTCATTTAACAGGAGCACTAATTAAGCATCAATTGGTTCACTAAACAGCAGAATACGAGCGGAACCTGGCTCAGAAATCACACCTTCTTAAGCTATTTTCAATGGATCCCTTTTGTTCCACTATTAAGCTTTCACATACTTTCATGTCCACGGTGACATGGTAGGCAGCTAACAAAGTTCACATTCTTATTCAGCCACACAAAAGAAGGATCAATGTTGTTGCTGGCTTAGTTTAATAAACACGAACTGCTTCAATAAAGTGTGCAAAACTGTCAGATGTCAATAAATAATTTTTTAAACTAAAGATAATGTTAGTATTTTTATCATAGGATTTGGGCTAGAAAACAACATATATGACAGTAATATCTTAAATTAAATCATTCTAGAAGTTTAGAGCTGAGAGGAGAGTCGTTCTTTTTACAGGTGAGGAAAAAAAAGACCAGGATGTTAGCTGATTGTTTCGGACAGAATTAGGATTTGAACCTAGACTTCCAGACTTGTGCACCAGCACTCTCCATAATATTGGGCCTTAACCTAAATGAGCAAGAGATTGGCATAAGGAAATGTGTAAATATAGAAACTCCTAGGTCCTGCCATAGTCCAACTAGACGAGAATCTCCAAGTGTGGTCCATGATGCTGGGTATTAGCTTTAATGTCAGGTTGTTTGTTGACAGCTGATTTATATTATGGTAGCTTTGGGGACAGCTGACTCTAATACTAAAGTTTTTTCAGTTAAGTTTATATGTCACCTTCTGTTGACCATTGATACTCTGGTTTCAGTAGCATAATGAGACTTGGTATTTATAATGATTCCCCTGAGGGCTCCAAATCATACTGAAGTGGTTTTTTTTTGTTTTGTTTTGTTTTTTGGTATTATCAAAGACAATTCTTCTCAATATGGTTTTAGGTTTAGTATGGTTCATTTGAAAATTGAATAACAGAAGGAAGTTTATTACCCAGAATATTGGAAACTTTGCAAAGAGTAGTTAGAGTATAATTTAAAATAATTTCCTTATGTATCTAAAGTATTCAATGGTCCTAAAACAATAGAAAAGATCAATGAAACTAAAAGCTGGTTCTTTGTAAAAAATAAACAAAATTGATAAACCATTAGCCAGACTCATCAAGAAAAAAGGAGAGGGCCTAAATAAATAAACTCAGAAATGAAAGAGAAAAAGTTACAACTGACACCACAGAAATACCAGAGATCATAAGAGAATTCTATGAACAATTACATGCCAAAAAATTGGAAAACCTATAAGAAATTGATAAATTTTAGGTATACACACTCTGCCAAGACTGAATCACAAAGAAATAGAAAATCTGAGTAGACTGATTATAAGTAATGAAATTTATTCAGTAATTTAAAAACTCCCAAAAAACAAGACCAGACAGCTTCATAGGTGAATTCTACCGACCATTTAAAGAAGAGTTAATACCTATCCTTCTCAGCTTATTCCAAAAAATTGACTAGGAAAGAATGCTTGCAAACTCATTTTACAAGACCAGCATTACCCCGATACCAAAACCAGACAAAGACATCAAAAAAAAGAAAATTACGCCAATGTACCTGATAAACATGGATACAAAAATCCTCAACATTAGCAAACCAAATTCAACAATACATTTAAAGGATCATATACCACAATCAAGTGGGATTCATTCCAGGGATGCAAGGATAGTTCAATGTTGCAAATCAATCAACATGATGCATCACATTAACAAAATGAAGGATAAAAATCATATGATCATCTCAACAGACGCAGAAAAAGCATTTGGCAAAATTTAACATCTATTTATGATAAAAACTCTCAACAAAGTGGATATAGAAGGAGTTTACCTCAACGCAATAAAGGCCATATACGACAAATCTGCAACTAACATCATACTCAATGGTAAAAAGCTAAAAACTTTTCCTCGAAGATCAGGAGCAAGACAGGGATCCCCAGTCTTGTCACTTTTATTCAACATAGTGTTGGAAGTCCTAACCGCAGGAATTAGACAAGATAAAGAAATAAAAGGCATCCAAATAGGAACGGAAGAAATAAAACTGTCCCTATTTACTGATAACATGATACTATATATGAAAACCTAAAAACCCTACCAAAGCACTATTAGAACTAGTAAATGAATTCAGTAAAGTTGCAGAATACAAAATTAATATACAGAAATTTTTTTGCATTTCTATACACTAATAACGAGTTCCCGGACAGAGAAATCCCATTTACAATTGCACCAAAAAGGATAAAATATCTAGGAATAAATTTAACCAAGGAGGTGAAAGATCTGTACTCTGAAAACTATAAGGCATTGATGAAAGAAATTGAAGACAACACAAATAAATGGAAAGACATGCTGTGCTTATGGATTGGAAGAATTAATAGTGATGTTAAATGGACACATCCATATTACCCAAAGCAATCTACAGATTCATTGCCATCTCTATCAAGATACCAATGGCATTTCTTACATAACTAGAACAAAGAATCCTAAAATTTGTATAGAACCACAAAAGACCTTGAAGAGTCTCAAAGCAATTTTGAGAGAGAAGAACAAAGCTTGGAGATACTATGCTCCTTGATTTCAAACTATACTACAAAGCTATGGTAATCAAAGCAGTGTGGTACTGGCATGAAAACAGACACATGAATCAATGGAATAGAATAGAGAGCCCAGAAATAAACCCATGCACATACGGTCAATTAATCTATGACAAAGGGGGCAAGTATATACAATGGGGAAAAGATGGTCTCTTCAATAAATGATGCTGGGAAAACTGAATAGCTACATGCAAAAGAATGAAACTGGACCACTATCTTACACCATATACAAAAATAAACTCAAAATGGATTAAAGGCTTGAATGGAAGACCCGAAAGCATAAAACTCCTAGAAGAAAACATAGGTAGTTAGCTCTTTGACATGGGTCTTAGCAACATATTTTTGGATCAATCTTCTGAGGCAAGGGAAACAAAAGCAAAAATAAAGATATAGGATTACATCAAAATAAAAAGCTTTTGCATAGTGAGAGAAAGCATCAACAAAATAAAAAGGTAACCTATGGAATGAGAGAAGGTATTTGCTAATCACTTCTGATAAGGGGCTAATATCCAAAATACATAAAGAACTTACACAACTTAATGTCAAAAAACAACCCAAACAATCTGATTAAAAAATCATCAGAGGACTTCAATAGACACTTTTCCAAAGAAGACATACAGGTGGCCAACAAGTACATGAAAAGATGCTCAACATCACTAATCATCAGGGAAATGCAAATCAAAACCACAATGAGATATCACCTCACACCTGTCAGAATGGCTATCAACAAAAAGACAAAAAATGGGGCTGGCCTGGTGGCATAGTGGTTAAGTTCATGCACTCTGCTTTGGTGGCCTGGGGTTCGCAGGTTCAGATCCAGGGTACAGACCAACGCACCACTTGTCAAGCCGTGCTGTGGCGGCATCCCATATAAAGTAGAGGAAGATGGGCATGGATGTTAGCTCAGGGCCAATCTTTCTCAGCAAAAAGAGGAGGATTCGCAACAGATGTTAGCTCAGGGCTAATCTTCCTCACAAAAAAAAAAAGACAAAAAATAACAAGTGTTGGTGAGGTTATGGAGAAAAGGGAACCCTCATATGCTGCTGCTGGGAATGTAAATTGGTGTAAACTCTATTGAAAACAGTATGGAGTTTCCTCAAAATATTAAAAATAGAACTGCCATATGATGCAGCAATTACACTTCTGGATATTTATCCAAAGAAAACAAAAACACTAAATTGAAGAGATATATGCATGCCTATGTTCATTGCAGCATTATTTACAATAAGCAAGATATGGAAGCAACCTGTGTCCATTGATAGATGAATTGATAAAGAAGATGTGATTTATATATATATATATATATATATATATATAATGGAATATTACTTAGCCATAAAAAGAATGAAATCTTATGACATTTGTGACAACATGGGTGGATCTAGAGGGTGTTGTGCTAGGTGAAATAAGTCAGACAGAGAAAGACAAATACTGTATGATTCCACTTATATGTGGAATCTGAAAAACAGCAAACAAACAAATAAAATTAAACAGAAACAGACTCATAGATACAGGAAACAAACTACTGGATACCAGAGGGGAGAAGAATGGGGGAATGGGAAAAATAGGTGAAGGGGTTTGGGGGGTACAAACTTCTAGTTATAAAATAAATAAGTCATGGGGATGTAATATACAACATAAGGAATATAGTCAATAATACTTGGTACGGTGACAGATGATAACTAGACTTATCATGATGATCATTTTATATATAGAAATATGGAGTCATTATGATGTACACCTGAAACTAATAGGATATTGTATGTCAATTATTCTTCAATTAAAAAAAAAAAAGAAAGGAGTAGATGATAGATGGCAGTGGAGAATTGTTAGCAATGGGATTAAAGACCATAGAAAATTCCAAGTTACTTTAAGTCAGCCTCTGATGGAGACAAAAAGGTATGCATAATCATGGTAATTTGCAGCAGTTTATATCAGTTTATATAAATGTTTAGTTAAAATAAAATGGCATGTATACAAATAAATAAACTCTTTAGTGGTCCTGAAACAGTGTCACTGTAAGCGACTTCTGTCGAGTACCAGAAATCTTGCAACTGCAGGATCCACCCTGATTCATGTTGCTTTTGGCCAAAGGCACTGGAAGACCTAAAAAGTAGGGTGTAGGTAGAAGGCAATCTTTTAAATAAATTATGAAGATCAAATTGGAATTTGAAGCTGAAAATGGATAATGTCTGACAGGTGCTATTATTCAAAAGAACAATGAGATTACTATATCACTATGTCATTTATAAAGTTAAACATCTGTGTGAAATAAGAATACATAAAATCAGTAGTCTAGATTCGTCTGAATGTTCTCTATAGTAGAAGAAAATTTTGAAATGAGCAATTAAATATTACATATTTTAATTCCTGCCTACCAGTCAATAAATATACCCAAACACTTCCCCATCTCTGGATATTGATCAAAAATGGTGAAATATAGATAATTTCATGTAATTCAACATTTAAAATCCTGTGGATTTATCCATTATCACAGATAGCATACTTTTGCCATTATTTAAGGAAAAAGAATGCTTTTTAACACTTCTGCACGTATAAAGTAAAATTCCATTCTGATTGTACACTACAGTACCCCACACACGCTCACAATTGTCATCGATTTTACAGTTTACCTCGAATCATTTATTATTTATTATACTAGTTCTCACAAGGGTATAGTTGAAAGGTATATTTTTTTCTAATTCATAAAAAATGATCCGTGTCTGGAATGTTCTACCGTGGAGCCTTAGAGTCTTAAGAGTTAAACACAGGGAATCTCCTCAATCACCTCCTTGACAGCAGAACATCTTACTTTGTGATGGAAGATTAAGAGGAAAAGTCTCTCTTGCTCTGTACTGAAAGATTTGAGAATCAAACAGAGTCATAAAACAAGAATTTATTTATTTATATATTTTTTAAGAATTTATTTTTAAATGTTAAAATATCCTGAGGACTAAAAAAATGAAAAATTATTTTACTTTGTTTATTGTAAAAAAGAATTAATTAATATACTGCCTCAATAACTTGTTTACAGCACAACTGTATAATTAGGCACTAAATCAGCAGTGTCGCTGTTACCATCTGAATGGAACATCATTTTGCCAATTAGTAGATGATGCATAATAATGTCAAATACATGATGTTACTCAATTTTTAATTAATTTTGGAGCCAGAGTGCTCATGTATCAAACACAACTGTGTCCTCTCTCTTGAAAATTTGGATATGTGTAAACATAATTTATGTTCATTAAAAATGCAAGACTCTCTCACAATGTGCCTGCATGAGATATTTGAAAGGTGAAATTCAAAGACAAAATTCTTCCTGATGAAGATGTGCTTTAATAATTGCCATCCCACATTTCTCTTGGTTGCTTTCAGTTCCTGTCGTGGCACCAGCAAACATCAATGGAGGTGGAGGAAGTCGGTCTGAGCTCGTCATTACGTGGGAGGTAATTTTCTGTCCAACTGAGTTATTTTGAAGCAAAAAGACTTAGCTGGCCAGGAAGAATACTGGAAAACAAAAAGAAGATTTATTTAATCACTATTGAGAATACATAAAAATACACGGTATGAAAGACTCCTGATGATGCATTATTTAGAGGAGGTGTTAGAAACTTTTTTTATTTCTACTGAAGTGAGAGAGTATGACTAACTCGGAACAATTTTCTCCCAAATATAAGAAAAACAACTTCAATGTCTGTTGAAGGTGGGTCAGTAGCATTTTCATTATTACTTGATGGACTAGAAATTATTTTATTTATTCCCTCTGGAACGATTCTATTGTGCATGTGTTATATTCAGTAGAGTGCAGGTGGAAAACAATTCTTTTCCTATCATTGCTCTTTAAATCCTTCCAACTTGTTCTTCCCTGCATCTAGATGAAAGCTTAGGCATGTGGAATAGCTTTTACAGTCATTATTCTTAAGTATTAACATGTAGGCTCATTTTTTTGTACTTATTAAAAATTTCAGCCTAGTTTTTGATCATAAACTTTATACTTTCCTCCAACCTAAAGTTTCTCGTTTCCTGTAGCTCAGGCCTCCCTCGACCTAGGAATTCTATAATGTCAAAGGGAATGACCAGTCAGTTCTTTACCATTTCCCCATTCTGCTGTTCAATTTCTCCTTCCCCATTCACTACGTTACCACTAGCTCCTCCAGAGTTGTAGAAGGTTGGGGTTGGGAGAAGAGGAAAGGGACAGAAAAGGTCCTGATTGCTGGTACATTGGTAATTTGACTTTGGTGTATTCCAGGAATGGCAAATGACCAGATGCTGATATTTCATACAGTAGTTATTTTTTTTGCTTTGTTTTGGTTTTCAGTTGGGGATGGGTGGGGCATCCAGGAGATTCCCCACTGGGGACTTCTAATTGCAATTCCTTGGTGCTGAAAAGTCTTTTCAGTTCCTGGAGTCTGGTGGTCCATGTCCAGCCTCTTCTGGTGGAGGTTCTCTCTCTCTTCTAGATGGTTTTTGTGGGTAGAGTCCCTTTCAAGGCTGCTCATGAACAGCTCCCTTGCATGGGTCCTGCATTGGCCCTCAGCAAACACATGCCTGTACCCCATGTTCAGTGGGAGTGCAGTGCGTGCCCACTTAGCTTCTCTCTTCACTCTGCCGCCATATGCTGTCCAGATCTCTTCCTCTTTGGAAGATTCTCAGGCGTTTGTCAGTTAAAAGGACCTACTTCCCACAAATTTCAGAGAACACATATCATGTGGTTCTTTCTGAAGCCTCTTCACTTGGTGAGGTGAGGAATAAGAAAGAGCTCCTTTACTTTCCCTTGGTGGAGGGGTGGGAATGCATAGCTTTTCCTATAACTCTCTCAAAAGAAATATTTCCTACTAATCTCTCCCTAAACAAACTAACGCTTCCCTTATATACGTTCATCATGGCCAATAGGCTGTTTTGCTAGGCAGCCCTTTATGTAAACAGTTTGATGTCTCTCTTTGGAATGCATGGAACTTCATACCTTTGTTATCAGCCTGGAGCCTCAGCTGTAACTGATAAAAGAGCCCTGCCCTATTTCATTGCCCTGTGTATGTGTTTTTGACATTTTGATGATAACTTTCGCACTGCCAAAACATCCGCTTCCTTGGACATTTTACTGTTACACCCAAGAACATGAGGGCCATGGATTTTTTAATTAAAAATCATCATGGCTGATATGTAGAAGAGTTGTTCTCATTGGAAGGCGGGGATGATTTGATCCCTCAGGAGATGGGATGAAATTTTACAATGTCTGAGGGCACGTTTGGTTGTTACAACTAAGGGGAGGGGTGCATCTGGGTAGAGGCCAGGAGGCTGCTAAACATCCAATGATGCACAGAACTGCCCCCTACAACAAGGAATTATCTGGCCCTACATGTCAATAATGCCGAGCTTGAGCAACTCTGGTGTTGAGTAAGAGTAATTCATTGCATCTGTAAATGCTTTCACAGTAGTAAAAGACTTTTTATATATAGGGTTCATTTTATTCCTCACAAAATTCCACTAAAGATAGAGAAAGAGAGTAGTGTTATTAAACCCTCTTCATATGAGAGGAAATTGGGACACAGAGAAGTTGTTTTCTCAGGGTTGTAAATGACAGAGCCAGAAACCAGGTGCAGCTGTTATAAAAGTCTTCCCTTCTGGGCGTCTAGTTTCATTGGCATAATTCATTGACATTATGGGCCCAGCACACTGCCTAGAATGTAGTGTGAGCTGGCTAAGACCTGTCGGATGGATGGATGTGCATTGAGAGAGATGGAACTCTCAGAGGCCTGAGGGAAAGGGGGCTGCGTGCGTGGAGCACTTACAGGTGGGCATTTCGTGTCATTCAGTCCTCACAACAAGGCCTGGGGGTGGATAACGCCTCTTTCAGACATGAAAATGGAGGCTTAAAAACGTGATATAGGTGGTGAGCAAAGAAGCATTTTGCACACAGGGCTCTCACTCCATGCTCCTCTACTTTGTCCTAAATTAGAATTCCAACTGTCCCTATGCAATGTCATGGTTCAGGCAGGGGCAAAGTCCCTGTGTATCTGCCTTCAGTAGTAAATTAATCAGATTATTCATGTCCTCGGAACACATTTCCCACAAAAACATTGACTCTCAAGTGAGTCCAAAAGAGATTGCTTTTCTGTGACGGGAAGCAGTTTGTTTAGGTTTCAGTGTTCTTCGAAGGCCTCTTAAGCATGTCATTACAGTGCACAGGGAGTTTTGCTTGACTTCACACCTTATATTTTTCTTCCCCAAGATCAGAAATTACTAAAGGTTGATAAGTAATTGTTTTTACATAGTCTATATGTGAGGGAATGGGAAATCCTATGTACAGTATTTTTAAATAGAGATGATGCGAATTACCAAAAAAAAATCTTTCCATGGTTTATAATGCCCCTTTTCCCATGGCTTAGCGGTTAAATGCGCATGCTCCACTGCTGGCGGCCCAGGTTTGGATCCCGGGCGTGCACCGACGCACCGCTTCTCCCGCCATGCTGAGGCCACGTCTCACATACGGCAACTAGCAGGATGTGCAACTATGACATACAACTATCTACTGGGGCTTTGGGGGAAAAAAAGGAGGAAGATTGGCAATAGATGTTAGCGCAGAGCCGGTCTTCCTCAGCAAAAAGAGGAGGATTAGCATGGATGTTAGCTCAGGGCTGATCTTCCTCACAAAAAAAAAGATAAATAAATATAATGCCCTTTTTCTTTAAAGCAAGGTTCTGCAAACCATTGCCTATGGACCAAACCTGGCCTACTGCCTTTTCATACACAAATTCACCTACCGCCATACCCATTCTCTTATGTATTCTGTATTGCTGCTTTTGTGCTGTTGCAAGAGATCACATGTCCCTCAATGCTTAAAATATTTACTGTCTAGCCCTCTACAGAAAGTTTGCTGACCTCTATTTTTTAAAAAATTAAAGTCATTTCCTCTGTGTTTTTCCTTGGGATATCAGATATGCAGACACTTGCAGAAATGACATTAATGGATGCAATTTCCCATTTCATTCACATTTGGCATCACGTACGCACAGTTACTGAGCCAAATTCTTCTGGCGCCCAAAGTTCTGTAAGGAATAAGTTATATGTATTTAGGAGGAGATGCATACTACTTCAAGCCACCAGAAGACGTGCAGTAACTCTTTCAATTCAATGAACACTAATGAGTAGTTACTCTGTTCCCAGCAGTGGGCGGTACAAAAATGAATTTTAAAAAGGTCTAAATGCTCAGAGGCCAACAGAACAGGACAGTCTTAACCCAGCCTGGAAGGAGATCAGGAGAGGCACCATCTTAGCTTATCTAAACTATGTTTTGAAAAAGAACCTAAGGGTAGAGACAGACTATTCCAGACCAAAGTCACTGCTCCTGTGCATGAAATAGTACCCGTTGGGCTTTCAAAACTCATGTGGATCCAATGACCATTCTAAATTCAGTCAGGGCCGGCCCCGTGGCTTAGCGGTTAAGTGCGTGCGCTCCACTGCTGGCGGCCCAGTTTCGGATCCCGGGCACGCACCGACGCACCGCTTCTCCGGCCATGCTGAGGCTGCGTCCCACATACAGCAACTAGAAGGATATGCAGCTATGACATACAACTATCTACTGGGGCTTTGGGGGGAAAAAATAAATGAAAAATAAATAAATAAATTCAGTCAGAATCCACCATTATGTTTTATAAGCGACAGCTTTACTGGTTATCCCAGATTGCTCATGTGAATACACTGTGGTATAATCTGCCTGAAATAAACATCCTCCCTGTGTTCTCTCCAGTGCCAAAGTAAAGTGTATTCTGTGTTTATTTTTTTGTTTTGTTTCCAATAACCTAGACATGGTATCTAACTTTTGGAAGGTAATAACTGTTAATGCCTTTTTTTAAGGGTTTCTTTATTCAGATCTTATCATAATTTGTACTCCCAAATCTTTCCAAGTTTGAGGTGCTTGTGGTGACCATCTCATATAAAATATGACTACAAAATTAGGCATATAGGATAAAGTACTATAGAGTAAGAGATTAACACTTATACTGGGAATTGATACACTTTTTATGTAAAGGGCCAGCCAGTGAAAATATTCAGCCTTGTGGGAACACATAGTCCCTTTCACAACTTCTCAACCCTGTCATTGTCATTCAAAAGCCATATACCATATATAAATGAACAGGTGTGACTGTGTCCCCAAAAACTTTATTTTCAAAACCATGCTGTAGGCAAGAGTTGGTTCAAAGGCCATAGTATGCTGACTCTTGATCTATACTAAAGATTTAGTTCTTATAGACACTGTAGTTGGGAATTATATTCTTAGTCTTGATCAACTTTAATAGATTTCATTACCAGAAGAATTTCTGAATTTCCTTATTCTACTGAACACTTCTGCTTAAGAAAGAAAACCATCTTTCTGGCCATCTTAAACAGCTACATATATTTCTCCATCATTTGGCTCTCTGCCCATATGAAAAGAACAAAAGGAAGAATTTAAATGAGTCTCTTTTTCCCCTATAAACCGAACATATTGGCCTCAGATCTTTGTTAAGGGAACACCAGGAGAAACACTAATTGTACTTGACTAACAAAAACAAAAGTCCTCCACTTTCTTGGATGAACTAAACATCTTGATTAAATCAGAAATCAGAGAAACATCAAAAATAAATCAAATGCTCTAGTAAATCGCTTAAATTCTCACAAATCTCCTCCGTACCACTCAAAGTTAACTAATTTAATTCTGATCTCCCTGTAAGAGAAATGTTAATCCAAGGAAACATTTCCTCTCCTCAGATTTCAGGACCTGTATTTTTCTCCTTCCTCTCACTGTCTGTATTTGTCAAACTGTTCCACATGGCAAGAAATAGAGACCAGCTCAGGTCATCTTGGTTAATGGGGATTTATTTTAAAGCTACATGGGAAGTAATGAGGATGGGAAAAAGTCTCAGGAACCGAGCAGGCAGGTCAAATGAAGAACTGGAACATCGTTCATCACTGTTCTGAGCACCATAGCTCTAGTCTGCTGTCAGCTGCTCTCGTAATCCAGCCCTGGCTCCAATAGTCCCTCGTACTTGTGCCTCAGTTCTTCCCATTTCCTTTCCTTCCAATTTTCTGCTTGGCTAACAACTAAATTCTATCTCCTCTCTATATAATTTATAGCTTCCATTTTCTCTTAGCTTCCACTGCCTCAGTGTCCCTACTACTGTATGCTTTCTACTTATTGCCTGCTCTAAGTTTATCTATCATTCCGGCCACACACCTATGTTTCCTATTCAAACTCTGTAGGGGAAAGGAATTGATTGGGTCTATTAGTCACTGTGGAATACAGAGGTTCTGCACCAGAACAAATCGCAGATAGTGACCAAGATGGTGCCTTTGGTTCTGGTGCCTATTGCTGGGTAATCAAATGTGGTCCAAGTCACAGGATAATATGATACAATGAATGGATACCTATGGATAAGGAAAACCTCACAAATGGAGTTGTGGGCGTGACAGACTCAGGCATTATGTCCTATCCAGTATGCCTTTATTAGTCCATGAAAATACTTAGAAAAAGCATAAAGGAAAAGAAAAATATTTTCCTTTAGAAAAACTAAATACAGTCCATGGATTTTTAAATACACCTTTCTTATAAACAGGTGGAATATTTGTCTAAATTCAAGAACAAATTAATTTTCATTTGTTTACTTTATGTGATTATTTATAATGTTTAATATCTGTAGAGTTCTGGGGAGCTTGTTTCTATTTTTGTTTTGTAATTTTAATAAGTTTAGGTTTTAAATGAATCTTATAGAACTTGGTCTCTGTGGGAATCAGAAAAGTTTTGTGTTTTTTTTAATGTCAGGAAAAGTGCACACTGATGTTACTACTAATGAAGGTGTATGTTTAAAAAAATACTGAGAAGTCCTTTATACTTTTGTGTTTGACTAACACTCTATATGCCTTAAAGCAAATGTTATTACATGATAATTATATTACCTGTATCCTACAAGAATTTGTTGAAAAATATTGTGAAAGGAAAACATAGCTAGCCTTGAAATAGTTAATAAGTTAATTTTGTGCTGAGTTTAAAAATTCATATCAAAATTATGTTTTAACTTATAAAATCTTGCAATCATCCAAACCATTTTATTATCACAACTCATGAATAATCATGACAACAGGTATAAACATGTAAAACCTGTTTTACATTTCCATTTAAAATTTTTATTTATTTATCTGAGCATATTCAATTGGGATCATTTTCCTAATTGACATTCCAAAGGAAACTATTATTTTTTTCAACAATTCATTAAACAGGGTAAATATCCATGTTTGTTGCTACAACAGATAGGCCAAATAATCAATAAACATTATAATAGCTCTATAAAATATTTTTGTAAATACTCAGTGACTGATCACTTCTGCCTAAGTCAATTCCAGAAGAGCTACAGAATGGAGAGGAATTTGGATACATCATCATGTTGCGGCCAGTTGGCTCGAAAACCTGGATCAAGGAAAGAGTACCATCTGTGGAATCATCAAGGTTTGTTTACAGAAATGAAAGCATCATCCCCCTCTCTCCCTTTGAAGTCAAAGTGGGTGTATATAATAATGAAGGAGAAGGATCCCTGAGTACCATGTCTATTGTCTACTCCGGGGAAGATGGTAAGTTGCAGTCAGCACTGGGTTGGTCCTCTTTGAGACCGTATGGCTATTTTGCATTCATTTTCCATGAACCACTTTGCTGAAGTTGGTTGTGTCTTTCTCTGGATGGTAGAACCTCAACTGGCCCCAAGGGGAACTAGTGTCCAAAGTTTTTCTGCTTCTGAAATGGAGGTTTCATGGAATGCTATTGCCTGGAATAGAAACACTGGCAGAGTGCTGGGCTATGAGGTAATCCACATTAATTTCACTTTTCCTTGTGAACATGCCAGCTAACAACACAATAGCTCCTGTCTAACAGTCTTATACTACTAACCTAGTTCTTAGTATATAATAATGTAAGTCTAAAGTTACAGAGGGGGATGAGTGGAGGGATCTTTTTTTTCCTTTTTTTTATTGAGGTAAAATTGGTATATAATATTACATAAGTTTCAAGTATATAACATTACACTTTGATATCTGTGTACACTACAAAGTGGTCACCACCAAAAGTCTAGTACCATCCACCACCATATAATTGACTCCCTTCACCCATTTTGCCCACCCCCAGCCTGCTTCCTCTCTGGTAACCATCAGTCTGTTCTCTATATCTGTGAGTTTGGTTTTGTTTTTGTTTTGTTTGTTTGTTGCTTTGTTTTTTTAGATTTCCCACAGAAGTGAGATCATATGGTATTTGTCTTTCTCTGTCTGACTTATTTCACTTAGCATAATACCCTCAAGGTCCATCCACGTTGTCACAAATGGCATAATTTCATTCTTTTATATGGCTGAGTAGTATTCCATTGTATATATATATACCACATCTTGTCTACCCATTCATTTTCCAGATGATCTTAAGCAAGCAAATTGACAAATGGTAGCATTTAAAAAGTTATCAGCTTATTATCTTTTTCATTTATTCAAATTGTAGTCATATTGGTTTTTGGGGGAGAGGAAAACATCTAGTCCTCAATGATCTTAAACCACAGAAGAATTTCACTGGGAAAACTGCTCTGTGAATTAGAGTACAACTTGAAAATAATTAGTTATCTTGGAAAAGACAGTTAAAAGTGATATGAAAAAATCTAGATTCCCCTAAATCTGTCATTTATAGTCTATATAGAACAAGGCAAATCACTTCACATTTATGGGCCTTCCTTCTCACAAAGTTTAAGGGATGAGTCTTATTAATCACTTACTGTTCCTTTAACTTGTAAATCCAATGTTTCACAAAATGGGTAACGTGGTTTATTTTATTTTGGAATTAGACTAAAAGTTTAATTCTAAACGTCCCTAATTTTGTCTTGCACTGTTCTTTTTTTTTTTTTTTTTTTTTTCTTTTTACATGAACCTTCTGGTCCAAACAGAAAGTTCTATTCATATGATAGGTGTCTCTGCCACTCTAATCCTAAAATGCCTTATCTCTTATCTGAACCCTATTTATTTCTCAAAACTCATCTCTAGTCTCCTCTTCTCTTTGAACTTTTTTCTGATCACTTCCTGATGTTGTCTTTCTTCAAATTTTTATAGTATTTTTTTTCTATATCATTTCTTTCGAATTTATTCTCTGCTGTCTTTTCACATATATATTCTAACCTCTTAACTAGATTATAAGGGGCTTAAAGGCAGGCACCATGCATTATTCTCTTTTGTGTTTTTCAATGTGCCTAAAACAGTCCTAATCCATAGGAAAGGCTCGGTGTAAGTTGAATTAATTAATTAATCTGTCATTCAAAGAACCCTGGAGGAAATGTCAATAGAACAAATTATAACTGAAGTCTTTGACTGGTGCTATGAATCTTGTTTTGGTCTGATTTATATACACTTTGTTAAAGCTGATAACTTTTAGAGATCTCTTGAAAGATTTTATTTTGGTAATTAAAAAAAAACCAGTATCTCTAATTTCCATTGTGAATTTATATTTTTTAAATTTCTTCTCTATGAATATTAGACTTTGATTATTCTTCTGCTGTTCTATAACTATTTTAATTAGAAAATATTCTGCCATTTATGCTCCTGTCTTCTTCCCATACCCCACTGTGGTTGATATTTGTTGGGAAACAATGAATTGCTTGTTCTTTGTTTTTAATGACCAGGTCTTATACTGGACAGATGATTCCAAAGAATCCATGATTGGTAAAACTAGAGTCAGTGGAAACGTCACAACCAAAAACATCACAGGGCTGAAAGCTAACACTGTCTACTTTGCTTCTGTGAGAGCGTACAACACTGCTGGGACAGGGCCCGCAAGCCCTCCAGTCAACGTTACCACCAAAAAGTCTCGTAAGTATACATCCCACTGCAGGGACCAGGATTCATCTCTGAATCAAAATATGCCTTTGCTCCATCTCCATTTCATTCCTCCCACCTCATCGTGTTACTGATTGCTTTATTTGGTCAGTTGGTTTGTCCCTTAAAGATGGATAATTCTTGAAATTTTCTGGTAACAAAATAAACTGTTTTGATCTTTTTGGAATTCCAAAAGAGGAAATATTCTGAGTATATACATGAAAGACACAAGAGTGTAATGCTTAAGAACACAGGCTCTGATGCCCTCTCCCAATCCGAGTTCAAAACCTGACCTCCCCTTCTTGGAATCTTAGGGGGTTATTTAACCTTTCAGTCTCAACACGGTCATCTGGAAAATGAGGAAAATGTAGTATCTGTTTCCCTCAGAGCTTTAGTCAAGATTGAAAGAGAGAATTAATAGAAAGAGTCTAGTACATACTTTAATAAATACTCAGTAAATGGTTTTTTTGTTTGTTTATTTTTGTTTTGTTTTATTTATCATTTGAGTCCATACAGTATACTCTGATGTGATCCTAGCACTGTCAGAAAACTAGATCTGTCCTTCTAGGATATCTTATCACTGCACTTTACTTGGAAGCCCCTGAAATCCAAGAATTAACTTTTCTGCTTCTTTTTATCTCCTTAATAATCAGCCAGGTGTCTTTCACATAGGCAGGACCTGCTAAATAAAGGATAAATAGTTGAATGCTGCTGCCTTTGTCCTATAGCTGAGATGGAATTGCATTGCACAAATATTCCATGCTATGAGACAAAGTAATAAATACGGAAAAGTTTGATCAGATATGACTTAGTAATAGCTACAATATGTACTCTTTGTGATTGCATAATATTTATATATTCCTTATATATTGCAAGTGAACATAAATTACTTGTTAGTAGGCTTTTTAAAATACATTCTTTCTTTGGTCTCTGAATCCTGATCAAAGAGTAAAAAATATAGTTGTTGAGTTTTGAGAAAGACTAAGACATGAATTCAACAAACAGGAAAACTAGAGCTTGCCTTTAAGTGCTGTATTCTTATTTCTTCTGTGTTTTGAAAAAGAATCCATGATTGAAAAGAGCTTGAAAATCAAGTGATATAAAGTTTTTTCCCATATAAATATATTTGTCATGTACAAAAAGAACTTAAAAATCATCTCAGTTAATAGGCCTTTGATTATAGTGTATCATCCACTTACGTCCACATCACTGGGCCAGCAGTCAGAGACTTGTGTTCTAATTCTAGATACATTGCTGACTCATGACCTGAAACAAGACAAGATGTTCCATTTTTCTGCTTTAATTTTCTCATCTGTTAAATGAAAATACTCTCTGCCTTTACTATTTTCCAAACTTATTGGTGAAGCACAAATGAAGTGCCTGATTATAGGAGCACGTTGGAAAATGCAAAGTACAGTAGAACTGCTAAGGAGGAAATAAACAGATGAACAAAAAACCTCTAGGATCAATCCATTTGAAGGGGAGAGTATGTGTGGACCGACAATCTTAAACCAGCTCTCCTCCAATCCACCATGCTTGAAATAGACTAGGGTATGAGTGATCCTCAAGAACTGGCTAACTAGAGATGTAGTCTATTCCTCTTTCTGTTTTACTCCATGTTGACTGACTCGATGAAGTCATTGCCATATACCTGTATGAATGATTTGCTTCGGTGGTCCTTCTGGAGACTAGCCTCTTTCAGCTAATCTGCAAATCTGGATGGAAATCTCCAATCAATCAGTAGTTTTAAGATTGCCCAGACATTTCCTTCTAGCTGATTGAGAGATGCCAAACTCACAAGAACCCTTGTGTGTAATTCAGTTTCTATCTTGGGCAAAATTAATAGTAATTAGAATTATGAAAAGATAGCATTAAAAAAAACTCACAGCAATAGAAAGGATCAATGAAACTAAAAGCTGGTTCTTTGAGAAGATAAAAAAAATTGATAAACCCTTAGCCAGACTCACTAAGAAAAACAGAGGGAAGACTCAAATAAATAAAATCAGAAATGAAAGAGGAGAAATTACAATGAACACCAGAGAAATACAAAGGATTATAAGAGAATAATATGAAAAGCTATATGCCAACAAATTGGATAACCTAGAAGAAACGGATAAATTCTTAGAATCATACAACCTCCCCAACTGAATCAAGACGAAATAGAGAATATGAATAGACCAATCACTAGTAAAGAGATTGAAACAGTAATCAAAAACCTCCCAAAAAACAAAATTCCAGGACCAGATGACTTCTCTGGAGAATTCTACCAAACATTCAAAGAAGATTTAATACCTATCCTTCTCAAGCTATTCTGAAAAATTGAAGAAGATGAGATGCTTCCTTACTGATTCTACAAGGCCAACATTACCCTGATACCAAAACCAGAAAAGGACAATATAAAGAAGCAAAATTATAGGCCAATATTACTGATAAAAATAGATGCAAAATTCCTCAACAAAATATTAGCAAATTGAATACAATACATTAAAAGGATCATGCACCACGATCAAGTGAGACTTATTCCAGAGATTCAGGGATGGTTCAACATCTGCAAATCAATCAATGTGATACACCACATTAACAAAATGAAGAATAAAAATCACATGATCATCTAAAGAGACGCAGAGAAAGCATTTGATAAGATCCAACATCCATTATGATAAAAACTCTCAATAAAATGAGTATAGAAGGAAAGTACCTCAACATAATAAAGGCCATATATGACAACCTCACAGCCAACATCATACTCAATGGTGAAAAACTGAAAGCCATTCCTCTGAGAACAGGAACAAGACAAGGATGCCTACTCTTACCACTCTTATTCAACATAGTACTGGAAGTTTTAGCCAGAGGAATTAGGCAAGAAAAAGAAATAAAAGGGATCCAAATTGGAAAGGAAGAAGTAAAATTCTCACTATTTGTGGATCACGTGATTCTATATATAGAAAACCTAAAGAATCCGCCAGAAAATTATTAGAAATAATCAACAAATACAGAAAAGTTGCAGCGCACAAAATCAACATACAAAATCAGTTGAGTTTTTATACACTAATAAAGAACTAACAGAAAGAGAAGTCAAGAATATAATCCCATTTAAAATCTCAACAAAAAGAATAAAATACCTACATATAAATTTAACCAAGGTGGTGAAAGACCTGTACACTGAAAACTATAAGACATAATTGAAGAAATCGAAGAAGACATAAAGAAATGGAAAGATATTCCATGCTTATGGATTGGAAGAATAAGTGCAGTTAAAATCTCCATATTACCTAAAGCAATCTACAGATTCAATACAATCCCAATCAGAATCTCAATGACATTCTTCATGGAAATAGAACAAAGAATCCTAAAATTTATACGGAACAACAAAAGACTCCAAGTAGCCAAAGCAATCCTAAGAAAAAAGAACAAAATTGGAAGCATCACACTCCCTAAATTCAAATTATACTACAAAGCTGTAGTAATCAAAACAGCATGGTACTACCATAAAAAAAGACACACAGATTAATGGAACAGAATTGAGAGCCCAGAAATAAACCCACACATCTACGGAAAGCTAATCTATGACAAACGAGCCAAGAACATAACAATGGAGAAAGGAAAGTCTCTTCAATAAATGGTGTTGGGAAAACTGGACAGCCACGTGCAAAAGAATGAAAGTAGACCATTATCTTACACCATACGCAAAAATTAACTCAAAATGGATTAAAGCCTTGAATGTAAGACCTGAAACCATAAAACTCCTAGAAGAAAAGATAGGCAGTACACTCGCAGTACACTCTTTAACATCAGTCTTAGCAGTATCTTTTTGAACACCATGTCTACCCGGTTAAAGGAAACAAACAAATGAAATAAACAAATGGGACTACATCAGATCAGATTAAAAAGCTTCTGCATGGCAAAGTAAACCATCAACAAAATGAAAACACAACCCACCCACTGGGAGAAAATATTTGCAAATCGCATATCCAACAAGGGGTTAATTTCCAAAATACATAAAGATCTCATACAACTCAACAACAAAAAAAACAAACAGCCTGATGGAAAAATAGGCAGAGGAGGGGCCCACATGGTGGCGCAAGCGGTTAAGTGCACACGCTCCTCTGCAGCGGCCCGGGGTTTGCCGGTTCGGATCCCGGGCGTTCACCGACACACTGCTTGTCAAGCCATGCTGTGGCAGCGTCCCATATAAAGTAGAGGAAGATGGGCACGGATGTTAGCCCAGGGCCAGTCTTCCTCCGAAAAAAGCGGGGGATCAGCATCAGATGTTAGCTCAGGGCTGATCTTCCTCACCAAAAAAAAATAGGCAGAAGATATGAACAGACATTTTTCCAAAGAAGATATACAGATGGCCAACAGGCATATGAAAAGATGCTCAACATCACTAATTATTAGGGAAATGCAAATTGAATCTACAATGAGATATCCCCTCACACCATCAGAATGGCTATAATTATCAAGACAAGAAGTAACAAGTGTTGACGAGGGAGGACGTGGAGAAAAGGGAACCCTCATACACCGGTGGTGGGAATGCAAACTGGTGCAGCCACTGTGGAAAACAGTATGGAGATTTCTCAAAAATTAAAAAATAGAAATATCATATGATCCAGCTATTCCACTGCTGGCTATTTATCCAAAGAACATGAAATCAGCAAAGAGATTTCTGCATGTGTGTGTTCATCGCAGCATTATTCACAATAGCCAAGACATGGAATCAACCCAACTGCCCATCAATGGATGAATGGATAAAGAAGATGCAGTATATATATACAATGGGATACTACTCAGCCATAAAAAACTGACAAATTCGTGCCATTTGCAACAACCTGGATGGACCTTGAGGATATTATGCTAAGCAAAATAAGTCAGACAGAGACAAATACAGATGACTTCACTCGTATGTGAAAGATAAACAAACACATAGATAAGGAGAACAGGTTAGTGGTTATCAGAGGAGAAGGGGCTGGGGGGGAGAATGTAGGGAATAAAGAGGCACATATCTATGGTGATGGATAAAAACTAGATAGTGAACACAGTGCAGTCTATACAGAACTATAATAATGTACACCTGAAAATAATACACTGTTATGAGTCAATATGACCTCAATAAAGAAAAAAAGAATTCCACACACCCCATGAGAATAGTCTTCAACACACACACACACACACACACACACACACACATGTACACACGGAATAGGACAGTTATGAGTGAATTTTATTTATTGACCAGATTTTGTTTTTCGCTTTTTCACTTCAAAATAGGTCCAGTAAACTTTTTCAGTCTGTCCCACTTAAAAAAAAAATTGCTGATTTGTATCGTGATAAACTGACAGATATTTTAGTACAGTTGTTGAGCCAATACTCAAGTCATCTCATATTATGTGTAACCCCATTGACGAGTTTAAGGTGGGCTGAGACCTGAACAATAAACTATTTACTTCAAAAAGATATATTTATGTGTTTGTGTGTGTCTAAGTGTATGTATATATGATATAAAAATGACTATATATACACACATACATATATACACACATATATATACATATATATATACACATATATACACACACATATATATATAATCTTAAAAAGAATTTTTTTTTCTGTAACCTGAATTTGCTAGTTTGATTGTCCATGCAACCTAAATCAACCACGTGTCAGTTTGTGCTAACCTATTCTATGTGTTTAAGCAGAAAACTTGTTTTTGACATGATAACATCAGGTTTGTTCAGTCAACCCACTAGTTCTTCCAGTGGGCTTGACTGAAATTTGGATTAAATACCAAGAGCATTATTAATTGTTTGTCTGAAATGTTAACACGTGATCAGCCTCATCAAAGAGTGGGGGACATATCTTTTGAAAACAGTTTAATTAACACAAGTAAATTTACTCAAGATAGAGTGCTAGAATACATCTATTGAGAGAAAATTGAGATGAGTCAGAAAATTTAATGTGAAGTTCAGTGTTTTTTTAACCATCCATCTTCTTTACTGACTTAATCAAACAAATAAAAACACTTATAATTCCTAATTTCTTTTATGGCAAACTTGTTTCAGTATTTCTTAAATTTGGTTTCACCGGCCTGTATGCCTCAGTGTCATTGTCTAAATAGCCAACAAGGACTTGAGAATGAGAAGGTTCTACAAGTCTCCTTATCATCGTATTTGAATAGCAATCAAACCTCTAATTTCATTCTTTTAGCATTCTATATCACTGACATTGTGAAAATAGAATAAAAACTACTTTAGTCTTCTATTGTTGCTGCTCAAATTACTACAACTTAGTGATTTAAAATAATGCAAATTTATTATTATACATTTCTAGAGGTCAGAAGTCAGAAATGAGTTTCAAGGATTGGAAATCAAGGTGCAGGCAAGGGCTGTCTCCTTTTGGAGGCTCTAGAAGAGCATGTGTTTCCTTGCATTTTCTGGTTTCTAGAGACCATCTACATCCCTTGGCTTGTGACAGCTTCCTCTATCTTCAATGCCAGCAGCATAATATCTTCAAATCTCCCTCTAACTCTGACCCTCTGCTTCTGTCATCAAATTTCCTCTGACTTGGGCTCTCTGGCCTCCTTCTTTCCCTCCTAAGGGTACTTGTGATTACACTGAACTCACCTGGAGAATCCAGGATTGTTTCTCCATCTCCGGATCCTTAACTTAATCACATCTGCAAAGTCTCCTTTTCTATATAAAGTAAAGTATCCACCGGTTCTGGGGATTAGGACCCGGACATGTTTGCAGTGCCCTTATTCTGCCAAATTCTGTTACAAAATATTGAGCACTTCTATGTCCCAAGCCCTGTGTTCATTTTCTATGTACATTATCTCACTTAATTATTACAACAAATCAAGGAGTTCGGATTTTAATTCCTAGATCTAAGAAAACAAATGCTTAGAAAGTTTTTGTTGTGGCATCTGTCTAACTGACATACTCTGAACATGGATTATCTAAATCTCTTCATCCTGTGAATACTGTGCTAGTTTATAATCGTCATCTCTAACCATCTAAATTTTCTCTCTCCCTCCAGACTCTCACATCTTCAGTCCAAACCTCAAACTGCCTTGAGATTTTTCTTCCTGAAATGGAATCATATCCTCTTCTCCTTCCAAAATTTCCTTGTCTTCCTTTATTCCAGAGAACAAAGACCAAGAGAAGGGTGTACCAGATTTTTCACGGTCTGTCCCAAACTTCCTTTCTGTCCCATTCCTCATCTAGCCCCGGCTGCACCAGACTTACTGATCTTCTAAGTTCGACATTCACTTATCTGACTTTGTGTATTCTCTCAGTTTGCAGTGCCCCTGCCGTGCCTATAAACAGTCAAATGATCTTTTCTACTGATCTATAAGTTTCCCCTTTAATGTGTTTGCATTTTTCTGGGTGTTCCAACAACTTTGGCTCATTATGAGATAGTGTTGGAAAGAGATAGAAAAGGAACTTCAGAGAGAAAGTTGGATATGAATCCTAGCTCAGCCACATATTACCCGTGTGACAGGTCTAAATACTTGATAACTCAGAATCCATTTTCTCATACGAAAAACAGGGATGGTGATACCCATTCTAGAGATGGGTCTGAGAACTAACAGATATTATGTACACCAAGGTGACCCAGAGGCTGCCATACAGCGAGAGCTCAGTATGTGATAACATGTATTATGTTTCTTCTTTAGAGGTGATTTTCCTTTCTTTGCATTTCTTAAAGTAGGAAAGCACAGCTACTTTCTACTTTCTTGCTCTTTATAAATTTGTTGCAGAAATTTTCTTCAAGGGTCATGGAAGGACATCCAAAGCAAGGATGAGAAATGACTTTAATGAAACATTGAAGGTAGCTCTGATTCCAAGTGCTATCCTTGGATCTAACTTTGATTTTCCATGTCCTTGAGATGACATCAAGATTACCTCTGAATTGTGGTGACAGCAAAAAATTCTGCATCTGTCACAAACCCACGCTGTCACAGTCTTAGATTTTCAATATGAGATTTGATCATTCATTGTAAATTCTGAGAAAGCAGAGCTCCCATTTACTGAAATCTCTGCCTATTCTGATTGGGTAAGCTAAACAGAAGACAGAGCCTTTTTTGGGAAATATGATGATTCATTCACTCAAGAAAATAGTGCCTCCCATGAGCTATGCACAGGGTTAGGTGCCTAATGGAGATTAAACTAGGCAAGATCTCTGCCTTCAGGCAATTTCTCTATTAGTGGGGAGTCAACCTAAAACAAGAAAAAAAAATGAAATAATCATTAATTATAAGAAATACTATGAAGAAAATAAATATGAGGCTGAGATATACATAAAAGGAGCGTCTATATGGAGAAGGCTACATATTTCAATATGACATAAGAAATGAAAAGGAGCTAGTGAACAAAGGAATCTCCAAACAGAAAGAACAGCAAATGCAAAGCTTCCGAAGTCTTTGTTATTATTGTTGCTGGTGATGACAATAGCCTTATTGTTTCTTAAAAGTAAATATCTGTGGTTTAACAGTAAGCATCATAGCTTAGTGAAAATGTGCATTTCCAAAAGATAACTGAGGGGCACTGCAAATATATTGTGATCCACACAGACATCACTTAAATGGAACTTAGATTTACAACCAAAGGGAAAAACTATTTACATCAATTCCAAGAGGAAAAAAAAAAAAAAAAAAGCACTACTTATATAGAAAGAAGTATTCAGATCCAGAAACAGAAAGTGTTGCAAATTTTGGTTCAATTTGGCCCCTGACGTTGACTGACTAGCACTCCGTACTGGATTATTCTTGCTGTAAATATGCAATCAACCCATATTTAGACATAAAAGAAGCATTAAGCTTTTATTTCATCTTGCACTTATGTTCTTTCTCTCTTGCCCAAATGTCAACCCCATGCTGTTACTTAGAAGTGTAACATAAGAAGTTGTTTTTGAATTGAGTTCACAGTGTGAACTACAGTTGAATATAAATGCCATCTACAGAAAAATTGATCACAGGGAAACCATTAGAGCTATGGAGGGCTAGTTTAATGTTGCTCTGTCATTTGATTAATAGAAAATGATTTAGTCTTTGGAAATTGCCTGGAAAGATTAAGAAAAAAATTGGAAAAGTGCTTGTTTGTTGAGTTTACCGTTGGCCAACTCGGTACAAATATCTCTGGCATGTGTTTCCTAATATCCATGTGACAGTGTTTTGGTTTTTCAAGGTAATAGAAATTTCAATTTCATCATAGTTATCTGCAATTCAGTTGATCAAATACATCAAGCTCATGAAACCACAACTGTTAACAGTGTTCTTATTAAGGTAATGGCTTTCTAAAGCAGCTTTGGAAACTTTTTTTTAAATACTAGACAAAAGGCATTCACATTGGAGTCAAACTCATGGACAAAGATAAGAAAGGCGATAGACTATGAGAACTTCCAGATAATTAGCTGAGACTCAACCACTTTATCCGCCTTTCAAAAAGCTTATAAGAACCCAAGTAAGAGCAATATTATTAAGGGAAAATCTTGAACATACCCTAATTAAATTTAAGAAGCGAATCATTTGCAAACTTTGGAATTGTATTATTAGTAATAAACTACTTTGAACACAATGGAAAAATTGATTATGTTAAAACACCGCGGTGGAGAACTGCTACTCTTAGGAAAGAGAATGAACAGTTATCGAGCTTTTTAATATGTACCACTAACCAAAGGAGGAATGTTTCATATTTTATTTCATGTAAGGTAAAAATCTTATAAACTAGGAGGTTTTAGTCTCATTCCAAAGATGGGAAAACCAGGCCTCTTGGAAAAGACTGGATACAGATTCAAGTTTCTCTGACTTCAATGCTCGACTCTTTCCATCTTCCAAGTAGCAAGAGGGGTAAAGCATTCTAAATAATCTATACAATTGACCATTCATACCAAGAGTTCATTCCTGATAGAACTCTTCTCATAGAATGCCTTACTTCCGATTTGGAAAATGAGGAAACAAATGCAAACATTTCAGGGTCATTGCCATAGTCCATGTAGTTGGTAGAGGGCAGTTTCTCTGTCTCCCAGCCTGGAGCTTCACCAATGGATTCATAATGTTGAAAACAGTACTTTTTCTCTAAACAAACAAAACAGACACAGCAACAGATGAAAACCTCAGTATCCCTCACTGCCAGTGACATCAAAGGAGTGAATTTATATTTTCTCTGTATTTATTGTATGATATTGTTAATGTTAGTGCTTCATTTTAAAGAACAGAGATAAAAGGTGTGTGTCACAAGAGGATGCTAGATATTAAAACTATGATATCTTGTGAGAATTTTTATATTGTCTTTGTTGTAGCTGAGAAAAAGATTAGAAATGACACTTTGGGAAAAGTTGAGGGAAAATAATTACAAAACTATTTTTGTTGCCATCCAGTCCTTCAGAAATAAATGTATTGACAAGTACACATTGAGTGCTTACTAAGTGCAAAACTCTCAGGCCTTTATTATGATTGGGTTTATATTAACAAGAAGTATACTAAGACATGGTCAATCCGATTGCCCTGTCCGTCTTATAAATCCACATGGATTTTTGTAGGTTTGGCCATGGCAATTGGCCTTGATTATAGGATAGCATAATGAATGGATTGGCCATATTGTGTGTGTCACCTAGGATCTGCCCACAGCCTAGTACATAATTAACATGACCTGAGAAAATGACACAGGACCCTGAGTAGCTTTTCTTTAGCTGTCTTATTGCACAATCGCTTACATGCCTTCTATACGCCAAGCACTGTGCTAGGGGTTGATAATACAGAGTTGAACAAGGCGCATGCCCTCAATAAATTTAAAGAAACACATGAATAATAATAACTATAATTCAGTGTGATAAATCCATACTAAAATATGAACTGAGCCCCGTGGGAGCATAGGGGGAAACATCTTTCTCCCATGTCCCACCTGAGGTGTAAGTGACTGAGTGAACAATAGTGTTACCCCAGTAGGTTTGAGGAGGCAAGAAAATGTATGGTAAAGCAATGTCAGACACGCTGTGACACTTCCAGAGACACACAAGAGATTAAATAGCAGTTGAGTCAAAACTCCAAAAGAAATCATTTCCATTTCCATCAGTGTTATGATGAGTTAAATATTATGTTCATTCAGCTTCACAAATTCAAATAAGATGCCAAAAACATCTTGCTGGATAGTTTTATCTTTGCCTCTGCTTTCCAGCTGACTTATTTTTAATCCCACCAGTTTCTTAAACCTCAAAAATAATCATATGGACTCAAATCTTTCAGAAGCAGCATGTTGTCTTGGAGAAACACTAGATTGGGATTCAAGAGACCAGGATTCTGATTTCACTTAGGCACTCATTAGCTGCATGCTTTTGGATAAGTGGCCTTCCAACTTGGGCTCTAGTTTTCTTGTATGTAAAATTTCCCATTTGGACCAGATCCATTACTTTAGATGGCTGACTCTAAATCCATCTTTCCTTACTTCCTACCACCTTTCTCCCAGACAACATTAATTTCAGCAAACTGAAAGCCACAGTTTGGATTTAGAGTAGATACCTTTTGGGATGATCCCTCAGTTTGTAATGATTTTCCCTTTTCTGGTTCCTAACAGCTCTTTTTATATTAAATGACATGCATCTTTCTCACTATCTAACCACAATTGATTGGGCTAAGACAGACATACGGCCAAATTAAGTCAATCATCAGCCTTCTCCTGGGAACTCTAGCCTGAACTATCTCTGAACAGAGGAGGTTTCAAACCTCGAATACCATGGGCAGTCATGATTTCCGCCGCATACACTAAGAATAATACAGAAGTTGTCTATAGCAAGATGAACATGTAGCAAACACTAGCGTGAGAAGCAGAAAGACAAACTTCTTGGCTTTTTGACATTTTTCTTTTATCCTTCCCGAGGCTATGCTGCATTCTGCCCTGAGTTCTAAGAGATTCCCCTATATCTTTCACAATCTATTATTAATATTTTGCTTAAAATATCTTGAGTTGGTTGTATTACTTACAGCCAAAATGTCCTAACTAATACAAGATTAAAAAGCAAAAGACTGTGAGGAATGGACACCTCTGTGTTGAAATATATGAAAGGTTTGCAGCCTGAATTTGCTTGACATGGTCGTTGATTGATGGCCAAATGGAACACTAGATAATGGAGCCCTCCTTCTATTTATACATGGTAAAGTAAACAAACTAAACAGCAATGATTAATAAATTAATACTGGACATGCAGCAAGTCATTATTAATTCATAAATTTGTCACAAAGACATTCCCAAATGACCAGAATTTGAATGAATTTGCTTACCCTGATTAGAATTACTATGATATTTCAAACGACGCTGAAAACATTTTAGCTCCTTCTATGCTAATCATCCAGCACTTATTTTTCCTTTGCATGTTGAGGGGTCATACAGTAACCATAAGCTAATTAATGTTCATTTGTATCTTTGATTATCTTTTTAAAGCTCCAAGCCAACCACCAGCTAACATTGCCTGGAAGCTGACAAACTCTAAATTATGCCTAAACTGGGAGCATGTAAAAACCATGGAAAATGAGTCTGAAGTCTTGGGCTACAAGGTGAGTATTTAGTTTTTCCTTTAATCATATCAAGTAAGTAACTAAGGAACCAGAAATGTCACAACCAAATAGGAAATACATTTTATGCATATGGAAATATAGGAATCTTTTAAAAAATGTTTTGAAAATACTCAGCATTGCTGCTTTCAAATTCTTCATTGAAAAGGTTTATATTCTAAGGTCAGTAACATGTCATGGAGCATCAAGAAATAAAATTCTATAGTACGTAATATTTTTTCTTCAAGTGACTCCTCTTGCCGTCAAAAGATAATGGTATATGTGAGTCATAAATGTGAGATGAGAATGAGGTGAAAGAATATATTCAAATAGAATTTCTAGGACTTAGGTTGCTGTAGGATGTGATCTTTTAACAACATAAAAGGAATGTAACAAGAGTATAGTCAAATACCCAGAGCAGATCATTTCCATTGGTGGTAATGGACATCATCTCCTGGCAAATGCATATACTCAGACATTTGAAATGGGTCCAAACCAACCAGTGACTTTTCACAGCAAGCCGCAAAGATTATAGCCTCAAGCTATTTAATTAGTAGAGATAAATCTATTCTCATTTCAGAAGCATTGGCCAAAAAGGAAATCTTTTTCTTAGCAACTAAATTCAAAGAAAAGGTGTGGACTGGATATTTCCTTCTGAGGAGTACAGCATTTATAAAGATATGACTTATAGTGTTCCACAAGAATGTCTGAACCTTAGAAAAGCAACATGTCCGTTTAACTTGATTCACCGTTTTATTCAGATTCTATACCGGCAAAACAGACAGAGTAAAACTCATATTTTGGAAACAAACAATACGTCAGCTGAGCTTCTGGTTCCATTTGAAGAGGACTACTTGATTGAAATAAGAACAGTTAGTGATGGTGGAGATGGAAGCAGCAGTGAGGAAATTAGGATTCCAAAAATGTCAAGTAAGTTGAATCACCACTGCTGTTGTAGATTTTGAATCTAGACAGCTGCAGCATGAAATCTGGGCTCTCTGAATCTTTCCAATTCCTGTTTAAATGTTGGGTGAAAAAAATAAAAGTCTGTGTTTCCTTTTTCAGTCGTGAGCAAGAGGTAATGAGTCAATTTTTCTTTAAATAATCTCTCAAATTTGCAACATGCTTACATATTACAAACAGTTTTGTGTTTCCCCGTTTGAATCTCAAAAAAGAAAAGAAAAAAACACACACAACTGTTGTGTGCATGATTCATTCTATTGGCACAAAAATCAGAAAGTTTTTCCATGGGTATTTGTAGGCTTCTGAGAGCAAGGATAGAAAATATGAAACATGTGTCCATATATTCCTCTCCCCATATTCAGGGTAGACATCACTAATCAATCATGGCATTCATACTCGGCTGAGTCACAAGTTTTAAATCCTCTCAATACAATGTTCCAAGCAGGTATCATCAATCAGTCAGATTTAGCACATAATAATTTATTATTTCTGCTTTAGAAGAATCACTCAGTCATCTGCCTAAATCTGTGACAGAGTAAAAGCCATCAGCCCCTCCATGTTGGCCAATAATCTACCGTTTAGTCAGATTCAGCCAATTTTGGCATCTTTCTTTTTCATTTTTACATTTAAAACAGATATCCTAGGACAGAGGGTTAAGGATACTTCCTAAAATTAAATAGAATGTAAATGAAATGAGCGTCCTAAAATATGTTGTTATGAGAGTATGCATTTTGAGTCATGAGGAATTAACCTAACGATTTTACTTTTTCCTCAAGATATTCTGTTTTATTTTTATCTTTTGCAGGTTTGAGTTCCAGAGGCGTTCCAGTCTTAGAACCTAGTGTCCATTTCCTGTCAGCTGTCATCATGATTTTTTACTGTTTTGCTATTCAGCCACTTACGCAATGAATAAAACCATAAATCTTTGAGAGTTTTTTTGAAAGCAAATCATTCTGTAAATGAGCTTTCCAGCCCCCATTGCAAGATACATTCTTAATATTGACTTGTTTGGAAAGAAAAAAAGTGTATATTAGTAAGATCTTGTAAATATCTATGGTACATTAATAAAAAAAGTTTAAACAATTTTAAATTTTAAAGTTCACACAAGACTACATACTCTCAGAAGCTTCCAAATTAATTCTTGGAGTTGTAACTGCTGTGTCTTTTAAGTGATTTATATGGAGATTGTAAATAACTCCCCTTGATGATGATGATAAATATGAAATAGGTTGCAGTCACCTTAGCTAAGATGGACATTTTTTACATTCTCCAGGCAATTTACTTTAATATTAAAAATTTTCACCCTACTTAGAAGTAAAATATAACTATTTGTTTATATTTGGGATTCCTTAAAAAGTGTACGCTATTCCAAAGCATGATATGCTTTTATCTCTGAATCAAATTGGGACAAAGAGTAATTTGTACCCAATAATATGTCCATATACATGATGTTCTTCTCAATTCACTTTTCAGTAATAATCATGGCAGAAAAGTGCTTTCTGGCAGAGAAAAAGAAAAGAAAGGAAATAAGCACCCACCTAAAATAATCTAACAACTCCAGTATATAGTAAGCAATTTCTCATAACAAAGTTTGATTTTTTAATCAATTCCGTATTATCCTAAGAAAAAAGTTGCAGGAACAAGTCTCAGGTAATTATTACAAATTGTTAGCAACGTATATGGCCTTATTTTTATACAATATATAAATCTGGGAACAATTTTTAACCAGGTTTTCGACATTTGGGTCAAAATATATTTTTTGCCAATCTTCTCTGCGGCTATAAAAATAATACTACACTGTCCAAGGCTTAGAAAGATCTTTGTGGGTTGAGTCTTCTCTAGGATGAACCAATTTCAGTCAGTGGTCCCACTTCTTGGGATTGCACAGTATGCAGAAAGCTGTCTGGGAGAAGGAAAGGTTGATGAGTGGGCCAATGCCATTTTATATAACCATCCATTTTCTTCACAAACAGCCTTGAGGGCTTTGTCCTGCCGTCAGCCTGCTCTAGCTCTCAGCCAATTAGATTTGATGCCCTGGGGAGCCAGGAGTGAGAAATGGTCAGACTAGTTTTGCCTTCTTAACATGGCGTGTCCTCTTAATTATGTTGAAAATATTTGAACTATCCTCACAACCCCCAAATCACACAATCCTCAAAATTGGATTCTGTCATTTTCTTTTCTAAAGTATTTGAGAGCTGTTTAAAATACCCCATATAGTCAGCAGCAGATGGACAATGACTTTTCATAGTTCAGAATTTCTCCTTGCCTGAAAAGTGTGTCAAGCATACAGTACAAATTAATGAGCCTTATTCTCCCCCATGCCTTAAGATCTGGCTGTGCTTTTATGGAGCAAAATAAATAAGCAACAGCAAATACTGTTTGGCCTGCTCACGTTAACAGCTGCCTGTCCAAGACGCATCTGTATTGATCAGAGATACCAGTGACAGCGCATGGTCTTGATGGTTTTCTCAAGTGGGTGAGAGATAAGATTTGTGTTCTCCTCTGCAAAGCAGAGATTGAGAGTTAAATATGCCTTGCTATTTTTGTTTTCACTGATTAAGTGAATTAAATATATAGTCGTATATGTCTGAGTCCAAAAGCTAAATCAGTTCCTATCAATAACTCCTATATGTTTGCAAGTGTGCTTTAATTCATAGTTACTGGAGTATTAAAAGTCTGCATTATTTAATATCTAACATATTATGTACTTTTTCATGAATCCATACTCAATTTTTCAGAATATAATTTGGTATTAATATTAAACAGTGTGTGCTTTGGCTCTCAATTGCTCTGACTCCACTCTTAGTGAGGCTTTGGACACATCTTTTAACGTCCCCATATAGCAATTATCAGGATTAAAGGACACAGTGTACACAGTGTTTAGCATGGTGCATGGAACATTGTAAGTCGTCAGTAAATGGAGCTGCTGTCGTCTGCTGCTATGAACTAAATCCCTAATGAAATAAATTACTATACTTCCTTAAGTGTGTGATAGATTATGAAAACAGATTCAACTTGTGTTTATGTCAAAATCCAAAACAGCTTCAAGAAAAATGAGTAGTCTACGTACTCTTGACACTAAATGGCACTAAAGAATGGAAACAGTGGTGGTTCTGTGAAGCCATTTCAGGAAAATATTCTGTGTAATGTATATACTCCTTTGACATTTAGGAAGGATTTCCAGTGGATCCTTCTATTGATGGAGTATATTACTGTTATAAACTATTATAAACATGATAACTCATTTCTATACTTCTTATAGAAAGGAGAAAAATGTGATTGCACCTGGAATCAGTCAGAGGAGGAAGAGAGAATAAGTATTAGGAGAGTTGACACAGGAGAAGTACAACACTATAAAGCTATGGACTGCCCAAATAATGTGGACTTCAACTCACCTCTGTTTCCTCTCTTTTCCTATTGTTCACACTATAATCCTTCCAGGTCAGTGTCTCTTCTTGAACTGTACACCAGAAGGTGGCTTATAGGAGGACATGCTTGCTATCTTTCACAGCAAATGCAAACAGTGAGAGATGACCTGTAATGTATTTGGATTCCAAGTGGAATAATATAATCATTACCTCCCCAAAGTAGCTCTACTATTTTTAAACCTCTGGTATATTATCAGTTTATATACCATCTTGGGATGTCAAGTTTTATGTACTCCTTACATGCCATAATTATTGCCTTATTTGCTGTAGCACTGGATATTTAATTCAACAGAGATTTTTTGTTCCAGAATTCAAGAATATGGTAATCACATTTCTGTTGAACTCAGTGCTAGAATTAGTCAGAGTTCTCCTGAGAAACAGAACAAATAGGATGTGTGTTTGTGGATGTGTAAAGAGAGAGAGAGAGAGATGGGTTCATTATAAGGAATTGATGCACAATTATGGAGGCTAAGAATTCCAGGCCCAGGAGAGCCAATGGTATAGTTCCAAGTCTCCAGTCTGAGTCTGGGAACAAGGAGAGCTGAAGATGTAATTTCCATGTGAGTCGGAGTGGGAAGGCAAGAGAAGACCTCTGTCTCAGCACAAAGATCATTAGCAGAGAGAAAGAATTCTTTCCTACTCAGCCTTTTATTTTATTCAGGCCTTCAATGGATTGAATGAGGCCCATCCACATTGGGGAGGGCCATCTGCTTTACTCAGTCTACTGATTCAAATGTTTATCTCATCCAGAAAAACCCTCACAGACGCTCCCAGCATATCTGTGCACCCTGTGGCCCAGTCAAGTCGACACATAAAATTAACCATCACAGTACCCTTTTTTTCTTTTTTTTCTTTTTTTTTTTTTGCTGAGGAAGATTCACCCTGAGCTCATGTCTGTGCCAATCTTCCTCTATTTTGTATGTGGGTCACCGCCACAGCATGGCCACTGACAAGTGGTGTAGGTCTATGCCCGTGAACCGAACCCTGGCCGCCAAAGCAGAGCACACTGAACTTAACCACTAGGCCACAGGGCCAGCCCTCCCCACCCAGTACCCTTTTTGATAATCTTAAATAATTCAATTTTAATTCCATCAACTTTAGAAATGGAATTATTGAAATACTCTTCTCAGTTTATTTATCTGTAAAATGAAACCTTGGGATTACAAGATCTCTGAGTTCCTTTAAAACTCTCTAATTCCATATCAAGCTGCATAGTGAGACAATTTTTAGTACAAAACAGTGTTTCATAACTTCTCACAACCCCCACAAACTCTGCAAAGCTTTTCTAGTTTTTTTGTGTATTTTCCTTAGCCTAAAAGATTGTGTTAAGCTTTTTAAATTGGACTTTACATTACTAAAATAATAGTTAAATTGAGTACGTTTTTCAAACTACGAAGAACCCTCAGAGATTCTGACCCATCTCCATACTCCATTGAGAATCTCTGGAGTATTTCAGTGGTTCCCAAGTGCCAGGCTGTGATAAAGTTTTCATTGTTAATTGAACAAATGAGGAAAATTCAGGCAGTGTGGTGAGATTTTAATAATGAATAATTTATGAAATATTTGAAAGATTATGACTTTCTTCTGCTTTTTGTGGTGAAATGACTACTCTTGGATGAAACAAAACATTAATACCAGTTTGCTTTAGGTAATAGCCTTACTTGACAAAAGACTAGATTACTTTATATAAGTCAATTCAAGACTTACCCTGTAACCCTTGAACACCAATATTCTGAGTTCTATGGAATTATTGTTTATGTACATAAATGCAACCACAGGACTGGAAAATCTGGTCGGCCTTTTATGACAAGCTATTAATATAACGAAGATAACAATGGGAAAAGAACTTCAAAATCCTGAATTTTTTTATTATCTTAAGATTTGGAGATTATTTGCTTTCTACTTTTCCCCATTAAAATTTATTTTCTTTCATGAAATTACGCACAGTAGCTATTAGGCTTTCTTTCGTGTCTTTACATAACGAAATGATTTTTATAAAAAGGCAGATTCATCTCCCTGCTTATTTTTAATATTCCTGTTTTTGACAATGCTTAGTACAATCCTGGGCAGAGAGAATGATGCTTAAAACACATATTTTGCTTCCTGTACTGATTTATACAGCCAACTATTGGAGCAATTTGTTTTCCCTTAGTTTCCTCAGGAAAATAAGTATTTTTCTTTCATAAGCCTGAATAAAATAATAAGATAATCTAACCTCCAGATTTTGGTGGGTAAATAATATATTCTTGAAAGAAACAAAATAAATAAAAGTAAAATGCTTGGAATATAGTAGTTTTTGAAAAAAAACATTAGAAACTGTTTTCCTGTTTTCAAAAACATATACTTTACAATCTGGTTAGACATACTTGAGAAAATACTTATCTTGTCCAGGGTAAAGCTCAGGCGAGAAGCAAACTTGACAACTCTTTAAGTAAAGGTAGCAAGTGGCAGCCCAATGAGAGAGCAAAGAAATCCTGGTGTAATAAAGTGTTTTGCCCCACCCCCCCCAGCAAAGACTAGAAAGTATGCTATGCTGAAATCTTTACAGATTTTTCATTTATTCCTGGAACTGAATGCTGTATTAGGGAGGTACCTATTCTTGGACAGAGATTGATTAATGTTTGTAAATCACTTTGAATATGAAAAGCATTTCATAAATTCTAATAATTTTTATGATGATGATTTTTTCCCAGAAGTATATTGACTTTTTGCAATGGCACCTTGAAAAAGCATACATTAGTAACGGAGGCCAGGTCCCATGCCTAGAGGAAAACAGTAATTGGGAAGTTTGAAAGGTAATAATTTTGAGATACTGAAAATTTAGATGAATTCATAATAGCTGCTTGGACTAAATAATTTTAATTCAAACATGAGGTAATCCACATCTATTCATGATTGAGTTTCCAGCTTGTGAAGTAAATGTTATAGCAACAGAATTTGTCCCTCAAATGATATTTACTCACAACAAACCTCAAGTATTCTCAAGGGCTTCAGATAGTAACAATAATGAGTGTAGGCAACTTTTATTACCTTTAAGTGCAGTAGTTATAAAATTTCCCAAACCAACTTTGAACAGATTAATTTCAGCCTATTTTTGTTGACAGCAAAGCATGATTGGATATATTACTGGCCTTCTAAATCATATCATTTTCCTTATCTGTTTAAAAGTGAAAGTGCTGTCATCCTAAATTATTGTTATATTTAGACTTGCAAACTCACAGAACTATTTTCATCCTTTTAACTTCTTAAGAGTACAGCTTTTAGAAGTTTCTAAAAGAGACTCTTAAATGAAAGGACATGGCGAACATTATTTTGAGCAATGTTTGCAATCACTTAATATGTCAAGCTAGATGATTGTTGAAGAATGAGCTGTAACTAGTTGAAAACTATTTGTAGAACCTACAACCTGTTGCTGTCAATGGATAGACAGGAGAGAAATTAATATTCACTTCGTACCTGTTGATAAGAATTAAGATACTGGATCTATCTATCTGAAATTGATCTTCCTCGTCAGAAAACTTCCAATGGTTTTTATTATATCACATTGCCTTATGTTACCTTATAGTATATCATAACATATCGTATCAATTATGTATTATTTATATTATATTACATATTTATCGCTTGTCTCAATCTTCTAGAAAAGGAGTCCCAGAAGGGCTGGACCTTATCTTTTTATTCCCCTTTGCATCTACCACACTCAGAGGAGTGCTTGACATCCAGTAGTTGCTCAAAAAATAGATTTTGAATGACTAAACAACCAAAAAGAAGCATAAATTCTTTAATAGAATCTCAACACCACGCCTACAAAAGTGGCAAAGTTTACCATAAGAATGTTATCCTTTAGTAAAGCGTCCACGTTCGAGTATTATAATTTGGTGTGATGTATAATTGATGCAGCTCTGTCTGCAAATAAAATATTTTAATTTTTTTTAAACCTTCTAAAATCGAAACAAATTTTAAGGGCAATATTTTTTTAATAGAAAATACCATGCAATTATACAAAATCTTCTTCTCCTTCCACTGTAAGATTTTTAATGGACAAAATACTCAAAAGTTTGTCTATAGAAATGTGACTCTCAGAATTGTATAGCCAAGCTAGGAAGTAACACCCACGGTGTGAAGAAATTGTATGGATCATTCCAAGGTCTATGTTGTAATTATTTTCCCTGCAGCCAGATTAACTAAAGTCTATGAACTTGACCATACACTATAATGAAATGTAATAATCTTGTCATGCTGCAATATTAAAGCCATATATTTAGGAAAGTATTTTTAGCTGGCAGATTGAGTTAACACAAATTTATGACATCCTCTTCTTGGGTGCTACTTCTTTAGGCTATATTACAAGATTCGGTCAGCTTATTTTCCAAGAGTTGTGACTATCTGATGGATTTACTGAAAATTTTAGGGGAAAAAAAAAATAATTTGGCATTAAAGAGGTTGCAAACTTTCAGCCCAATATCCAAGACAGCCACAGACAGGTTAGATGTCATTAGTGGGTATTTATTTGAAAATTGAAATAGTTGTCAGTGTTCAGAACTCAGAAGATTTCCTGTGAATCCAGTTTTCCTTGGGTAATTCTAGGCCGCCTTCCTGCACGGCACTAACCTAGTGAGCCCAGGAATAGGGCCTTCCCTTTGAGATGCAACGCTCTTCCTTTCACCACACTTCCCTCCTAGCTTCCATAATCCATTTATTCACCTGTCTGGCCTCTTTAGGCATTTGAGTTTTGACTCCTGTTATATATGATGAAATGTACTCAAAAGACAGTATCTGATGGTGGAAACACCATTGGACTAGCAATCCCTAATTGGATGATCTTAAGCAAGACCACTTTTTGTTCTCAACTGCAGTTTACTCATTTGTAAAATGAGAATGAGATATCTTCTCCATATACATCATGGGGTTTTTCAAAAAAATACACAAAATAAAGCGTGGAAAGGGGTCAATAAGTTTTACAGTGTTAAAAAATTATAAGGGACTCTGATTGACTAAGACTCTTTGAACTTATTGTTTTTGATGAAGTGTAGTTAGTACTGGAGAAGTCCCATCGTGGCTTTCAAATTAGATTGTGGGAATAGCTTCTTTCTATTATCATTTCAATTATGTTAATTCCTAATTTTACTCTTTGTTTTTGAAAGCTTAGAAATAAATATCATCCTTGTTTTTATAGCATATTACCTTATTTACATGAACACTTCATTTTAGCTCTCATGAACTATGAGTATTTAATATAAGAAAGATGACCATTTATATAAATGAATATGTAAAGGTACAACTATAAGTCATTTTTCTTTTAAAAATATATCTTTAGGTTTATATTGAGATCAGAAACACTGCAACAACTTATTAAATAGATCTACATTTATAATTCATCAAATCATTCAAGAAACATTTATTAATTGTTTACCATGTTCTATACTTTGTGCTTGGCTCTGCAAAAAATAGTGAAGAGGAGAAACATGCTAGCAAGGTAGGGAGCAGGTAATAAACCACCCACTTCCCCTCACCCCACTCCGACAAATAAAATAATTACAAGTCGTGGTAAGGGCTAAGAGGAAATAAGGAAGGTGCTGTGATAGAGAACAAAGTAGGGGTCAACACCAGATGGGGTGATCAGTTACATTCTAGCAAACGTTTCATTTACTCTGAAACCTGAAAAAGGAATTTGCAAATGCCTTAAGGAGGGAGAGAGCTCAGTGTGTTCTAGTCACTCAGGGACGGTCAGTGTGGACCGAGGGTGGAGCGAGAAGAGGACAGTGGCATGAGTTTGCAGAGGTAAGCTGGAATCTGGTTATCCCGACTTTTCAGTTCACGAGAGGAAATTTGGTTTTAAGTTTTAAATGTTATGTATGTTTTGAGAAGATTATTCTGGCTACTGTGGAATAAATCGATTGCCAGGAGTCAAGAGTGGAACCAGAGGTTCTAGTAGTACCTCTATAAACTATCACCTCCCTGTGATAGGTTATAGAGGCTCAGATCGGGTTGGTAGCAGGGGATAGATACCTGTAGACTTGTCAAGTTACCAATTGATTGGCTATAACAAGGGCAAGGGATGTGTTTGATTTTTTTGTTATTCTATCAGATGGAGACTAGGGAAGGAGCAGCCTAGGAGTACAGATGATACGGAGAGATAATCAAGATTTCTCTTTTGGGCATGGTGAGTTAGAGAAGCCAGCCCTAGTGGTCTAGTGGTTAAGATTCGACGCTCTCACTGCCACAGTCCGGGTTCATTTCCTGGTCCGGGAACCACGCCTCTGGTCTGTCAGTTGCCATACTTTGGTGGCTGCCTGTTGCTGTGATGCTGAAAACTATGCCATCAGTGTTTCAAATACCAGCAGGGTCACCCATGGTGGTTTCAGGGGAGCTTCTAGACTCAGACAGACTAGGAAGAAGACCTGGCCACCCACTTCCGAAAAAATTAGCCATGAAAACCTATGAATAGCAGCGGAGCATTGTTTGATGTAGCGCTGGAAGGTGAGAGGATGGCGCAAGAAGGCCGGGAAGGGTTCCGCTCTGCTGTCCACAGGGTCGTTAGGAGTCGGAATTGACCGGAGGGCACAAACAACAACAAGTTAAAGAGATACCTGTGAGAGATCTGAGAGGAGATGTCAAAGGGACACATCTCTGAAATTAAATCAAGGTCGAGGAGATCTGGGTTTCCCCTGAGGTTACCGCTCTTTTATTAGCAGGTGATAGAGAGCCTTGACCGTCGAGGTTACTTTTGAAGTGACCTGCCTCACTTTCTGAGTCTCAGATTTTTCTTCCTTATATTGCACTGCTATGTCCAGGGAAACAAAGTGTTTTAGTAGTACTCAAGTGGTATAAATGATGCATAATTGCTGTTTTATAAGAAGAACTCTAATCACTGCAAGATCTTGAATCAGCCATCCAAACAGGTAAATTCGGATTACCAATTTGACTTTACTAAGCTTAAAAATGTTTCTTACCCCTAAGTGCTCAGAAGTTAACTATAATTCAAAATTCACCAAAAAATCTCCATTCACGGAATACTTCGAGCAATTAAGATTGATTACTGATCCATTCAAAACAGAAAGATTCTTCATGTTTAACCAAATTCCAAAATGAGAAATCAACAAAACTTCTACAGCTTTTATTCTTTCTTTGACTTCATTCCAAAAAAGAGTTATCAAACTCTGAATTAGTAAGTTTAGGATAACCAAATGATTTGCTGTTCTCTGACATTTTTCTTTTGTTCCTTTACACCTTTGCTTATGCTTCTCTTTCTTCGTGGAATGCCTTCCTTCCTTTGACTGCCTGGGGAGCAGCGTCTTCAGTAACCAGCCCCACTGCCAGCCACTGCCACCGTGGAAAGTTCCCACCATGCTCCACCCGGTTCCTCAGACCGCACATGCATTTCTCCAGTCCCTAAAGCTCCTTGCATACATCTCTATCAGCGCAGTTTTCTCAACTGTTGGTTTACTTTCCTGCTTCCCTCATATAATGATGAACTAATTGAGGACTGTGAACTCTCCAGCCCTTACCATTACGCTGAGCAATGGAATGCTTTTAAGAGACGTAGAAGGAAGACAAGAAAACACGGAGGAAATGAAGTTCTGTTTTTGTTTGCTCATTTTTTAACAGACCTGAATGTATTTTGCCAGTTACATATTTTAGAATACAAATAATATAAATATAAGAATATGAAATTTTAATATTAAATATTCTGGTTTGCCTGCAAAAAATATTTTTCTAATATTTATAAAAAGAGTATCTTGAAATAGGCAGAAAAAAAATCCTATTATCAACATGAAACTTTTATGAGTTCGTCTCAGGCAAGCTGATGAACAAACATTTTAAGATATCATGACAAGCGACTCTACATGAATTATTTTCTGGAATTGGTATTTAGGACAATTCTGTTAGCTTTGTGACAATTAAAGAAGCAGTCTTTTCTGTAAACTCACATTTCAAGGCAAACAAAATTCCAGCACTATTGCCTCCTTTGTCCAGAAGACAAGTTATTATCCAAAGGTAAAATGATTTAGACATTTTCGTTGCCAAAATCAATGTGTAATTTATTCTCCTAAACAGATTCCTCCTTACCTTTTTGACCAACCTATAATAATCTTGGCATTCAGCACCCCTAGGATCATTGAGTTGGTGAGTTCTCGGTGGGAGATAATTCTAGCTGTTCCCAAACTGTAGTCTCGAGACAAGCTGAAATATGATGCTTTCCAGGTACAGACATGAATGAATAAATGAATAAATCGTTTATGAATAAATCATATCGTTCTAGGAAATCTGTCATTTGGTTGTTGAGACACAGCGTTCATTTTTTTCATAGAAATATTGCTGAAGAAGGTTCCTGCCACAGCCCACAAAGCCTGTTACTTCATAATGGGTCGACAGAATAGCATTTGTTGGTACTCGAGAACCCAGTCTCAAGATGAAACTACCATTCTCTGAGAAAGTGCTTTTAGAGTTCTGTCTTCAAATTCTTTAAATTTAAATTCTTTAAATTCTTGGCATAAGGGAAACACATCTTCCTCCACTTGTATTTGCAACTTCACAGTGGGAAGAGAGGCTCTATGGCCTCCACATGAGGTGTGCTATCTCTCACGGTATGGAACAGGAGCCCCAGTAAAACAAAAGGGGAGAAGTAGAAACATAACCTCCAAGCTGCAGGAATTAAGGACTGTAGGGAAAGAGCTTTCTGTCAGTGAAACCCCCTTTATCAGATAAACACCTTTCACTCATGTACTGTTTTACTACTCTTCTAAGGAATTTTCCTGCCTTATCTCTTTCTATTTACCTTCCCTTTTAATAACCTCTTTAACCTCATCTGTTACCACTCTAGCCTTGTTTTTTTGGTATTCCAGCACAACAGAACTTCATTGCCCTCTACCCATGAGTTGTGCCCCATCTCACCCCAGGGCCTTTGCACATGCTATTATCTTTTCTTGGAATTTCCTTTTGCCCTCACTCATCTGCTCTTGCTCCTTTCACCTCGTTAATTTCTATTCGTTCTGATTAGGTAAAACCCTCCTCTTATATTCCTCCATTGCATCAATATCACTCTTTCCTAACACTTATCATAGCCACAGTTTTTAAAATTTATTTGTGTTATTTTTTAATTAATTCCTATAATTTTCAATAAACTGCAAGCTCCATGAGGATAGTGGCCACGTTGTCTTTGGTTGTTGATTGTATCCCCATTTCCTAACACAGTGCCTGGCACATGGAAAGCTCTCAATAAATGGGATTTGTTTAGAAACAAAAGAGTAACAAATAATAAAGTCAAATAAATATCTAATAAAATAACACAAATTATTGAATTACAAAAGATTGAATTAATCAATGAGTTAATGACCATTACTTATGCCTTTTCTAAAAGATTTTTCTCTTCATAGACCTCAACTTAGAGCTTTTGATGTGCTACTCATTCCTCAAAATCAGGAGACAGTTCGCAGATTTCATGATCATTTTTATGGAACAGAAAATAATGCAAAATCAGACAAATTTTCATTAAATTCTATTTGTTACTCCTCTTTTATCTCACATCTACCTACACTTTTTTTTATATCAACCTAGTGGAATAAAGGTGACAATATCTCACATGCATAACTTCACCATCCCATGACACAAGACAATCCTTTCTACTGACCTTCAAAATCCTTCTAAACGTGATGCCACAGGCGACTATCACTAATTAAGTTTTTGGGCATCAGGAGATGAAATTGACTTGCAATCCCCCAAAGAAGTAAAGAAAAAAGTCTCCTTCTTTCTATTATCAGCAGGATAAACTTTTCTGGGAAACTATGATGAGAAGAACACAGTTTCTAATTATGCATGTTGCTTTGGCTCCAACAATATATTAAGAACAGCTTTAAATTCTTCCTATAGCTTTGTTGTAAAAAGGTTTTCACAAAAAATGGATTTAATTTCATCTCTTTCTTCTCATAATGTATATCAGACATTGTCTTGATTATCTCAGATCTCTTAAACACGATGTGGGCTCAATCATTTAGATAATAGGATATCTTAGAACAGTCAGTATGGTAGGCAGAATAATGTGTCCCCCCTCCAAGCATGTCCATGTCCTAATCCCCAGAAACTGCGAATGTGTTACTTTAAATGGCAAAAGGGACTTTAAAGAAGTGATTAAATTAAGGGTCTTGCAATGCGAATATTATCTTGATGAGCCCAACGTAATCACAGCGGTCCTTAAAGGTGGAAGCTAGTGGCAGCAGAAGATTCAGAGTCAGAGTGATTTGATGTGAGAAAAACTTGACAGGCCGTTGCTGACGTTGACAATGGAAGAGGGCCACAATCCAAGGAATAGGCAGCCTTTAGAAGCTGGGAAGGCAAGAAAACAGATTTTCCTCCAGAGACTCCAGAAGGAATGCAACCCTGCCAAAATCTTCATTTTAGCCCATTGAGATCCATTTTGTGTTTTTGTAAGCCACTAAATTTGTAGTACAGCATTAATGGGAGGCAAACATAGTGAGTTTAAGAAACTTGTCAAGTTCATACAGTGAATGAAGAGTCAGAAATAATACCCAAACAATTTGATGAGAAAACTCATTTTATGTAACCAGCAGTGTAAGAACAACTCAAAACTGTACACACAAGCACACAAAGATGAATATACAAACATAGCATAAACATACATATGCATACAATTGTATATATGCATACATATATGTACTATATATATGTACACACACACACACATAAACACATGTCATTACCAATGAGATACTACCTCACTCATTTCGATTATTTGAAAACAGCACATCCTTATGATAACGAAAGCGCAGAGAGAAACTTGGTTTCAAAGTGCTACTAAATACTACTTATACAACCTATTTCATGAGATGCTGAAGATGTACTGCACACAGTAATATTTAAATGAAATGACAGTTCTACCAGCGTTAACCTCAGGTTATCAATTGACTGCATTAGCGATTTCTTTTACTGTGTGTGTGTGTGTATACGTGTGCGTATGTATATATCTACCTTCTTTTAAAGTATTCAGAATGTTTATACTGGGCCTGCCCCGTGGCTTGGCGGTTAGGTGCGCATGCTCTGCTACTGGCGGCCCCGGTTCGGATCCCGGGCGCGCACCGACGCACCGCTTCTCCGGCCATGCTTAGGCCGCGTCCCACATACAGAAACTAGAAGGATGTGCAACTACGACGTACAACTATCTACTGGGGTGCTTTGGGGGAAAAAAAGGAGGAGGATTAGGCAATAGATGTTAGCTCAGAGCCGGTCTTCCTCAGCAAAAACAGGAGGATTAGCACAGATGTTAGCTCAGGGCTGATCTTCCTCACAAAAAAAAAAAAAAAAAAACGAATGTTTATACTAATTGTCACTAATGATTGCTAATAAATTCCTCATGATTTAGATACGAGGAATCTTGAAATCAAAACCAATGGCAACAGACAAGAAGTGATAACCAGGTGCTTAGGAATGTGTGAAGAAAAAAGAGACGGGTACGCCAGTACAAGAATGAGCTTAGGTAGCAAGTGTAGTTGGAGAGATGGGGAAGATCTCCTGAAAACCAGACTTTGAAGTAATTTTCAGGAAATTTTTAGAATGTTTGGAGAGGATCAGAATGAATATCCACTTCCTAGAGCCAAGAAGAAGAGAGATCAATTTGCAACTCCATCATTTTCCAACTGGATGATATTGAACCATACATTAACCTCTCTGAACCTGATTGTCATCTCATAAAAAAGCACACTGGCGCCAGCCGGTGGCATAGTGGTTAAGTGTGCGTGCTCTGCTTCGGCGACCCAGAGTTCACAGGTTCAGATCCCAGGCACGCACCGATGCACCATTTGTCAAGCCATGCTGTGGTGGTGTCCCATATAAACTAGAGGAGAATGGGCATGGATGTCAGCCCAGGGCCAATCTTCCTCAGAAAAAAGAGGGGGATTGGCATCGGATGTTAACTCAGGGCTAATCTTCCTCACACACACACAAAAAAAGCACACTAATATCTAAACATGAGGCTATTGTGATGGGTACATGAACCAATCCATGTAAATCACCTAGGATAGGGTAGGCATCTATCAAATATTATTTCCTTTCTTCCTCCCTGCTGTCTCCATTAATACTTTGCTGCATGCTTTAGAGCATATATCCTAAAATTTGCTCTGTCAGATAAGCTGCTTTCAAATGATACACCACATAGGGTTTATTGTCCATTTTTAAATAAACTGTGTTAAATGAACTTAATTATGTTCCTCTATTGTAGGACTTCTCAGAGCCTTCAGTATTGTACTGTGTATTGTGATTCTTTGAGGGACATACATTATATAATATGAATCATTTCCAAATTATATTTGACAACAGAAATGTTTTTCCTAAAGAATCATATGAGACAAGTTCAACAAAACATACTGTAAGAAATGCACGTTTAGAGAAAACCTTGGAATAAAGCATCAGGCGATAGGAGCTTAGAGCCATATTTTTGTTGTTTCATGGCTGTGTTAACTTTAAAACAAAGATTTAATATTTAGAGAACTTTGTTCTATCTGCCTTGTCTCTTCTACAGAGAGTTATGGGGATAAAATTGTACACAGTATGCAAAAGTACGATGTAGAGTTAAAAGGGCCACACAAGCATGAGATTAGTATTACATCGTTGTACCATCTGACCTGCCATTTGTTCCACCATGTGAAAGGAATGTAGCTGATGGTTCCTAAAGACCTTGATAGGTCAAAATAAAGAAAAGGTACACAGCACTGGGCCCAGAGGCCACGAGGTGAGAGACTGTGGATGAATGAACACAACCCAGTTATTCCTGTGAGAAAATAATTCAATTCAAAACAAATGTCCTACCTTTAGATAGCTGGCAGAGTTTTGTACAAAAGAGACACGGGCTCTTTTAAGATTTTTATTGAATTTTAATCCATTATTATAGTCTAGCACAAAATTAGTCATAGGACTGTCCGTCCCATAGCTCCCTCCATCATATTGAGAAACCTCATATAGGTCCCTCTTCTCTCTGGGACTCAATATTGAAAGAGATGGAGAGAGAAAGAGTCAGAGACAAAGACAGGGAGATTAATTGTGTTTCTTTATTCAAAAATTCCCCAAAATTGATCTGTGGAATATTAAACCCGGGAGATCCTTCCCCAAAAGGAACCTTCCATGGTCAATTATATTTAGGAAGCACTGTTCTATCCCCCTTCTAGGAGTTTCCAAGGCACTTTATCAATCTAAGAAATCCTAGAAGTTCTTCAGTAAAGAAACTTACTACTTGGTCTAATCCAATATTTCCAAAATTATTTGATCACGATAAACATTATATACAAGAAATTTACAAAAATTGCGCTGAATAATGTCCCACCAAACCCATGGGGTAAATGCTCAGTGAAATGGTATCCCAAGTCCCCAAGAGCTCTGTTATTCTCAGCGTGTACGTGGTTCCTCAGGAGGATGGAGGGATGGCTTGGTGTCTCTGCATCCTCAGTGTTCAGACTTTCTTTTCTAATAGCACTGTTCAGCCCCCACGGAGTCAATTAGTGGCTGGAAATGCAGTTAAAACTATTAATGTAAGGGACCAGAGTGCAGGTTGAATAGACTGGATGGAAAAGGCTGCTTCTGGGGGACCCATTTTCCCCAGGAAGAGCCTCCTCTCTCTCTCTGTACACGCTGCCTCTTCTTGCCAGCTGTGGTGTCTGTGTTTGCCACTCCAGGGGGACTAGGCCCTCACTTCACGTGGAGCAAGGGGCTGAGGAGAAACATTGCTGGTAAGCGAGACACCTACGACATTTTGGATCAACATGATTAAGTAAAGCCCTGGCTCACCAGCTTCTCTAAAGGAGATGATCCCTCTGCACTGGAGGGCTCTGTAGGCCGTTAGGCTTGAAATGGACCCTGGAGTCTTCCAGTCAGGATTTGCCTGCGCTGGCAAAGTGCAAGAGAGAAATGAAACAGTTAACCAGAAAATTAAGACCCAACCTCTAAGCAACCTGTGGAAGTCACAGGAAGTTGATTTTAGCAAAAGCAATATACATTGGATTTTATAACAACTATTGACACATAACTCTGTAATTGCTAACGGTGCATTGCCTGTTTACTGTGCTAAGTAACATATATATAATCTAATTTATTCCTCATAATAATCTTCCAAAGAAAAGATTTCTTATATTGGTTTTACAAACGAAAAACTAAAGTTGAGAAAGGAGAAATGGCTGCCCAAGTACCCTGCAGGAAAATGTCAGACCAGAAATTCAAACAGGTCTAGCCAACTACAAAAACTATAGTCTATATCCGTGGTGTTCCACTGCCTCCCTTCCTGCGCTTGGTATCTTCCACCTGCTCCTCCAGATCCATTCTTCCCCCTTGTCTGCCCTTTTCTTTGTTCCATGAGGATGATCTGTAAGGATTACGTTAATTAATTACTTTGTCTCTGGCTTCTAGTTAAATTTGGCCAATAGAGGACAGTGGTAGGAAATTGGAGGGAGGTCCTTTAGACTGGTTCTCTACTACCATCATTGCTTTTTGCAAGATAGCTGATTCTGTATGATCTTCTCTCTCATGGTTCCTCTTCCCTTTGAGCCAAGGGTTGGTGTGTTGGAAAGCTTGCAGAGGTGGCTGCTGTTATTCCTCCTGTCCTTGTATGAATGCCCCTTTGCAAGGTGACTTTTCTCTCCTCCAATACAGAGGTGAGGTCTATTTCTCCATCCTGTTAATCTGGGCTGGACTTATCCCTTGCTTTGACCAGAGAATGGTAAAAGTGGCATTACTTAAGTAAGTTCTAGAGCATTGGCCTCAAGAAGCCTTGCAGCCTCTACCCTTCCCTTCCTGGAACCCTGACATCATCACGTGAGGAAGCCTGGTTAGACTCCTTGAAAATGAATGACTGCAAGGAGAGGTTGGCCCAGCCAACAACAAGAACTGACCTTCAGAAATGTGAATGAGGTCATCCGGGACCATCTAACCCCATTCAATCTGCCACATCACTGCACCTAAATGTGTAACTCCAGGCAAGATCAGAAGAAGGACTACACAGCTGATTCCAGCCTAGATAGCTAACCCACAGAATTATGAGTAAATAAATGGTTATTTTAAAACACTACGTTTTAGGATATTTTTTGTTGTGCAGCAGTGATAGCTAACTGATACAATAACTGAATTGTCCCATGCCTTTATGCATAGTCCTTTTTTACATAAAGCTTCCTCAAATTATCTGATATTAGGTATGCCCCCTGGACCCTTGTTGATACCCTTACCACTACAGTTCAATAAGTAATCAAAGACTTCTTTGGAAGCAGACTGACCTCAGCTCTATCTCCCCACACTGCTGAAACAATAGAAGTATTTCTCTAGGAAATCTTAATAATAAGTAGTTAATTATAATAGTTACTTGGTGTCAAGCACGTTTCTTGCATTACTTCTAGTTACTGTTACCGCAGACCTGGAATTAGGTATTATCAGCCCCGTTTTTCAGATGAGCAAGCAGAAGTTCAAAGAGGCAGAGTGATTGATTCAGTATACTGCTAGAGAGTAGCAGGTTCAGAATTCACACCTTGGTCTCAGTTTGCTCTGAAACTTATGTTCTTTCCACTTCAAACCGTCTCAGAAATTGAAACTTCAGTTCTAATAGCTAACCAAAAATAGTCCTAGAGCACAAACTCTGCCAACTTGGGAATCTCTGGATTTCCATTCTAAAAATGGCTTTCTGAAGCTGTCAGTTCTTCTCTCAGAATAAAGGATTAGAGCCACAATAGTAGAAGCACACTTCAGCACTATCAAGTACATATAACTTATTTGTCCTTCAAGAGTAGAGATTTTGGGCCTAGTGTTTGTGCAGTTTCCCAGTATATCTGCTTTAGAAATCCATCTTGTTAGACCCCCAGTAAAAATGGTATATGGTAAAAATGGATGTATATAAAAAGAGGGAAGTAATCTGTGGTCCTTGTTTGCTTTACTTTATCTATTTAACATTAGGTTCCTTGTAAGAGCCTCCTGAGATAGAGAATTTATGTTCACATAGGTTCCTGAGGGAATACACCATCAAAAGTGACTCCGGCAGGTTCCTGAAGTATGACAAGAAGGCTACCAACTAAAGGATTTGTGCTGAAGTCGCAGGCAGCACAGAGGAGATGATACTACATTTTTGTGTTAGAGAATGGACCACATTGTTGAAGGCCAGTGAATAGAATCTAGAATGATAAGAGCAGCTCATTTTTAGGGAAAGCAGCGTGGATATAGCATAGCGCATGAACATGTGGGCTCAGGAGTGAGAAGGCTCAGATATGGGCATGAGTTATGATGTCTTCTCATTGTGTGACTTTGGGCAAGTTACTTAGAATCTCCAAATCTCACTTAAATTCACTATGAGAAAAAAAAGATTACAGTGACACCTACCTCATAAGGTACTGTGAAGAGTCAATGAGGTAATAATGCATGTAAAGAACTTGCTAGAATACCTGGTATATATTAACAGTAAAATAATTTCAATTTTTTTTTTTTATCACTGGTGTGCCTTATACAAGTTCTTTACGTGTATTCTACCTTGTTGCAACCCCCATCCCTCCAAGGTAAATATACTGTCCATTTTTGTAGTTTTGAAAACTGAAGCCAGTACGTGTCAAAGCTGGGAATTGATCTGAACTCCCTCTGACTGCACAAAGTTGAAGTTTTTTCCTCCATGTATGTTCCTCTTCATCAACCTTCCTTTCCTAGGGTGGTGTGTAAGAGAGAAAAATTTTGTGTCTATGCTCAATCTCTTTCATAGGTAAAACATGGCCATCGTGCCATGCACTTGGGGATGTTTGTCCAACAGCGGGGATGCATTTGTCATAATCCAGGAATGCTCTTTTAGCTTCAGGGATCCCCTGCACATTATAGTAAGGCAGCTGCTGCAGGAATCTGGTTCCATTCATAGTTGCAGAACAAAAGAGAGATAATTGGGCTATGTAGGGAGCAAGTCCATGACCTTGGCCTCATTAGCAACATGCTTTAATCATCAAAGCCAAGGAACCACAGGTGGCTGTGCTCTGTGCAAATGTTCTGCGTCTCATTTCCTGAAAATGTCGATGTTTGAGAATATAAATATTACTTATAATCCTGGGATGATTGTTCAGGTACTAATGGAATGGTTTTATGGTATTGATTTTCAATAGCTCATTTGCTATAATCAGCTTAACTTCATCTGCTAGAAAAAGAATTTCTAATTCCAGTCTGAAACACATTATAAGAAAGTGATTTTAGCCCAGTCTGCCACCACCTTGAATCCTTTATGGAAGTAGACTGGGTCTAAATCTTAAATAAATAAATCAACTTTAGACTCTCCCAGATTCTCATGATCTCACAAGATTGATTTCCTTTTCTTTAATCTGTTTCTAATAAAAGGGATATTTTCCTTTGAGACATGGTCCATAATCTTTTCCATTTTTGTTATCGTTCTCATAGACATCCTCTTTTCCATTTCAAAAGAAGCAAGCTTTGTCAGAAGTAGGCAGCTTTAATGAATAATCAAGTCTGTGCAGAGCTGAAGAAATTCTAAGGAGAAGGAATGGTCTTTGGGTTGACTGGGAAGAACAATGCACAAAGGCAACACGCCCTCTCCTCCTTGAGAGGTATGAGACCATAGCGTTCTCTCCTACCCCAAGGTATTAATCTATAGAACCCAAAAGCTGTTTGTCTATGAGAAAGAAAATGGAAAAGAAACAGGGAAGGTGAACTGAGGTAGCAATAGATAGAACTAACAACGAAAGGCAGTATTCAAAATGCAGCATGTACTTTCCTAAAAGTTTTACATTGATTATAGTGTTGAATCTTTCCAAGACCTCAAGATGGAGACTATTATCATATCACTATCTTATAGAAGTTCACAGAGTTAGATAAACTCTCCCAAAGTCATTCAGCTTGTATATTGGAGTCAGGGCTCAAATCAAGGCAGCCACACTCCAGAGCCCACAAGTCTGACCATTGGGCACCATTGCTTGTGATAATGCATGATGGACCATAGGTTGAGGGTTAATTCTTGTTCCACATCTTCCCTCTGGACCTTTGGGCAAAGCACTTCACAACTGTGAGCCTCAGGTCCTCTAGCTTTAAAATGGAGATAATACCTGTCTCCTACCATTGAGATAATACGTGTAAACACTAAATATGCTGCCCAGCTCATGGTAAAAACTCTATAAATGATCACTGAAGTTGCTATTATTTTGTTAATTTGCTCTGTGACCCTAGGCAAGTTATTAAACCACTTAAGCTCTAGGGACTTTATTATTTAAATGAACATAAGTTTATTGTCTTCTCCGCTTCACCTTGCTGAGGGTTGTGAGGCTCAAAAGAAATAAGCAAACACCTTACAAAATATACAAAATAGAATTGAAAGGTATTTAAGACTAAAAATAAAGTGCGTCTCTATTTGCAATGAATGGAACAGCTGACTCCTATTAATCAAACATCTCTGTTTAGCAGGCCTAGATCCAACGGGCCGCTGACTGGATCACTTTTAGTGAGGGACAAACGTTAAGAGTGGTGTGCAGTACTGCCTTTGGAGGTACATTATACATGTACACTAGAAAATAAATTCCTTAAGTGTAGTGATGTTATTCCTTTTTATATCAGAGCATAGAAGGGCTGTATGTGTGTGTGTGTGTGTGTGTGTTTAAGAGACAGACACACACACACAGAAGTTGAAATTTATCCAATCAGCCAACTATTGGGGGTGTCAGAATAAGGATTCAATTTCGTATTTGTCAAACTCCAAAGCCCATAATAATAATTCATATTTATGAAATAATTATTATGTGCCGAGCTCTCCGCAAAGGTATACACACACACACATACACGTACACACATATATTTCTTCAACTTACTGGTGTTCTTATCCTCATTTTCCAGATGTGAAAACAAGGACTCAAAGTGCTTAACTTGTTCAAGGTTTTACAAAAGCATATGGCAGAGTTAAGCAAGATTCAATGTCCATCTGACCAAAAAAGTTGTGCTTTCACTTATGGAGCCGACATGAGCCTTGTTGGTGCCTAGCGAATCAGAGCATTGAGCAGAGGATCTCTGAGAAGTGTTGAGGGCCGTGCTGGGAGATCATTGAGCAGGCACAGGGCATGGAAGCTAGGCAGGCAGGGCAGTGGGAGAATCACTGGCTGTGTAATTTTGATTGTGATAACATGGGTGTGGACTCATTTCAGGGAAGTATCTATTCCCTCTCCCAAAATGTCTACTGGGAGGAGGGTGAGGTAGATAATTCTCATGTACCTTCCTGAAGATCTGTATGGTGGTTGGAGATTGTAATGACTCCTTATAAGCTTTTGTAACATTAGGACTTTGTGTTTAATATTTACTTGAGGGAAACATGATCTGATCTATGTGATGCCCTCAGTCCAGTAAAAGAAGCAGATATTTAAATATATGACTTGAACTTCAGCAGAGTGACTGTTACGCCAGAGATGAGCAGAGATTGAGGAAGTGACCATCTCAGTCTCGGAAACTTAAACAAGGATCCTCAGAAGAGGAAACATTTGATTCAGGACTTGAAAATTGTGTAAGAGTTTTGTAGACAAAGAAGGTGTGGAATAAAGGAAAGAGAAGAAGAAATGAGATAAAGTGCTGATCAATCAACATAAACGTGTATGTTTAAAAACTCCAAAGAAACTTATAAATAAAAGGCACAGTAAAAAAAATGCTTTATACTTATAAAAACTCTTTATATTTAGTGGGAATAATGCCTTAATTTTCAAAGTGCTTTCATTTATATTACCTCATCTGATTCACGGAACCCTGTGAATAGAAGGAATTGGTGTTTAGCAAATGTTCTAGTCCCTTTGCGCTACTATAAAAAAATATCTTAGACTGGGTAGCTTTTAAACAATGGTATTTATTTCTCACAGTTCTGGAGGCTGAGAAGTCCAAAGTCAAGGTGCTAGTGGATTTGGTGTCTGGTAGGGGCCTTTTCCTCGTAGACCGCCTTCCCACTGTAACCTCAGGTGGTGGAAGGAGCAGAAGAGCTCTGTGGAGTCTCCTTTATAAACGCACTAATCACACTCACGAGGCCCCACCCTCATGACCTAACACAGCCCAAAGGCCCCACCTCCTAATACCATCACAGTTGGCATTAGGTTTCAACATATGGATTTGTGGGGACACAAACACTCAGTCCCTAGCACCAAGGGAATTGAGAAACTATTTAAGTGACTTGATCTTAAAACAACCAAGTAGCAAAGCTGAACTAGAATCCAGAACCCATATTCTTTGATTCACTGCCCTTGAGTGGATATAGTATAAACCGCCTACTTATATTTTAATACTAGGAAAGAAAGCATTGTCATACTTTTGGGAAAAAGTAAGAAAGAGATGATACATTTGCAGTTCTTTAATGAAAATTAAAAGAATTTCTTGAGGTGTTAGATTGAGTACTTTTAAAAGCAAGAGGGTTAAAGTTGAGAAGTCCTTCTTTCAGAAGCATCTCATAATGATGTTCATAGTCAAGAGATGAGTAAATTATTCATTATTCTTCTCTCTGAGAGAAAATCAAAGAACTGATCTTGAAATATGAGACATTTCACAGCAGTAGACATTTGTATCTAATGTCCGCTAAAATAATTTACCTGCAGCACTACACTCAGAAATATAGACCCTTGATTATTCCTAATATCAAGATTTCTTCGGTTTCTGAAAAATTCCTGTTTTGCATTGCTAACTTTTAGATTTCTAAGTCAATCCGAAGGTATTCCTAAGTAACATGATTTGTATTATAAGTACTTTTTTGTAAAAAGATTTAGTAAAGAATTATTCGATTAACATCAGATGTAACCACTTTCTATTGCTTTTAATTATCTCAACCCAACTGTTTTATTCCTCTGTTGTACATTTAACACTGATAATACTAATAATAAGAGCTAACATTAACTGAGCACTTACTATGTAACATGTCTTGTGTTAAGCATGGATTCAAACATTACCTAATATAATCATCATTGCACTTTGTTACTTTATAGTATTTTATGTTTCTCTACCAAGAAAGAATGCCAAGAACGAGGTAGCTGTTCAGAGGCAGGAAAATCTCTGCGCTTAATTGTGGAGACATGAGTTCAAATCCCAGCTCTGCTACTTACCAGCCTTAGGAAAAATGTATACTATAAATAGAATTAAATCAGTTTTGCTAGTTATAAAATGCATGTAATAGTCTCTGATGAGTACATGAAATGGTGTGTGAAAACACCTAAAATAATATGGCAAATGGATAGCTCTGTGTCTAACATGCTTCAGGGGCCCAATGTTTTCAAGTGAATTTATTTACCAGTATTTTAGTCCACATGAATACTTAGGTTACATAATCCTGAAAATATAAATAAGGATTTCATTCTCTGCCTAATTAACAGGGCTGCTGTTGTAGATCTAATGAAATAATGCACGTAAAATGATTTGTATTTTGCAAAGTACTATACAAATATAGCTATTATTATTTTCCCTGGAGCTTAACATAAGATAGGTAGAAGCTATTTCCTATTTCAAAAATTCATGGTCAGGGAAAAAGTAATTCCAAAGGGCCCAGGAATATGTCCTATACATCAAAACATGAGAGAATGTTTGTAATTTAGCCCAGAGAAGATACCATTAAGATGCAACAACCAGGATACCTGAACTATGTTTCTGAGAAGGGCACAGAACACTTTCTGTTGTATGTTCATTGAAAAACTACCTAGAGAAAAAAGGCTACAGGAGAGATTTCTGTAGGATATAAAGAACAACTTCTAGACTGTCAGGGTGATAAAATCCCGGTAAGGATTATTGAATTAAGTTGTTGAGACTCCTTCCCTGGAGATCTTCAAGAAGAGAACAGGCATCTGTTCTAGAAGGCTTAGACGTTTAACCGCTAGGGGGCAAATTAAAGACTTCCAGCTGGATCAGATAATTTTTTTTAAGGTCCCTTTCAGCTCACTCATTTTCTTACTTATCAATTATATTCCATCTGACAAGTTTTCAGCTTTCAAAAGGGACTCACTATATTTCTTAAAGTATAGCTCATTTCTAAACTTTAAAACCATTGCCCTTGATTATATTTCATTTAATTTAAATACAAAATAGATATAATGCTCTGTAGCTAGATTTAACCTATAGTTTACATTTAGCATTAACTGCTATTTAATGAGTAGGGAGAGTCGGACGGGGGCCTCTATCTGAGGATTCATTACTGTAGGAATTCCACCACACAACACTGAAATGACAGAAATCATTGCAGTCCTGTGATAACGGTTTTCTTGGGGCATACCTAGTGGTTCAATTTCCAAGTCATATATGATTATATTTTATCAAAGATTTATGTTTCTTTGGGGTATTTTGTTTCTTGATTTTTCTTACTTGAAGAACATGAGTGTGACTTTTTCTGAATTTTACTCCATAATGAATCTTGGGAGAGTCTTCAGTGACTCTGACAGCATTTCCTCTAAAAGACACCTTAACATATGAATCAATGAACCAAAAGGCCGCAACCCTGAGAAGAAATTAACTCAAAGTTGTTCATCTTCATAATTCGTGTCTTTAGTGGTTTCCATGGTGATTCCCTGGCTAGCAGCATCTTTGCTTACCAGACGTCTTGTTGTTCAACTTTAAACCTAAAGTCCAAGCAGAACATTTTTTTCTAAATATCTCAGAGAAAGAGAACAAAAAGACAGTAAAATTCTTAGAATGGTTGTAAGATGGGAGTGGGGATGGAACAGGGAAATTGTCCTATCACAGTCCAAATCACAGAGTGAGGAGTGATACAGATTTGCATTGTTATGAGATCATTGTGTTCTAATATGTTATAATAGTGAAAGAAGGTTTAGTTATACTTAAAACAGAACTCCTACCCACTTGGAAAATTTTATCTTCCTGTTGGCTCCATGATGTATTAGTTTACAAGGTAAGCCACTTACTCCTACCAAGTGCTGATGGTCACAGGTGATCTGAAAGTTGATATTTGAAAGAAGCTTCAATTCACAGGAGGCTTTTTTGAAGACATGAGAGTAAGTGGTTTCCAAAGAGATTCTACTGAAATATTGGCTTCCATTTCTAAAGTTCAGATAACATCCTGGACCGTAATCACTTGGCCTGTTAAATTTCAACTCAATGCCAGTTACCACTGATCTTGCCTCAACTTTGTGCTGCAAAATGAGAAAACGGGCAGCAGTGATGCTAGCCAGTAAGTCTGGAAGCAGTGTAGGATCAGGTGTGAAGATGTGGTGAAAGATTTAAAAGCATAATATGATCCTGGGGATCCCATTCAATGCAGTGCCTGGTTTGGTTTGTAGAGACAGGTTCAAAGGAGTTATACTAGGCTGGACTCACCTGTTCACATTTCTTATCTAACAGCAGAGGAAACTAAGATCTAGTGAGGTTAAGTAAATTGCTCAAGGTGACAAAAAATTAGTGGTAAGACTAAAACTAGACTTAAAATCAATTATTTCCCAGTCTGTGTAGGTGGAAATAGGTAATAGAGGTTAAGTGATTTGTACAACATTACCCAGCTTTCTAGAATTTGGTTTTCAAAATCATTGTCGTTAAACTACTTTTTTAAAAGTAACTATCACTGTTGTTGACTAGAAATTCTCTTCCTCACCCCACCCCACCCCAAGTCCCCCAAGTTGTCTGTTTCTTGTGATTGGAGTAGATGCTGAGGAATAAGGGAAAGTTGACCTTGAAAATCAACCCTTCTGGTGCTGAGCCAAATATCAAGCATATAAAAGGTGACAAACCACTATGCGTAAAATAACAATTTTAATTTCATTGACTTTCTTGTCGATGCTACCTTTTAAGTCAATTGCACAAGAAGTAATTGGCAATCATCTACCAGTGCAGGAGAGCACCGTGCAGAGCCTAATGAGATACAAACATAGTCATTGCCCCCTCAGGAAGCGTACACTCTAGCTGGTGGGAAAAGGTCTCCTCCCATAAAAAGATAGAATAGCATGCTACTCTCATATGACATCATCCCATGAAAAGACTACCAACTGTATTGGGAGTCATTCATAGGAGGTCAGAATAAAAAGAGAGCAATTTCAGTTAGGATGAGAAGGAGAGACTTTGTGAGGGAGAATGAACGGCACTTGGCCTTGGAAGAGCACCTGCACTTAGGAGGGAGAAGAGGGTGCACAATGTTGCTGTCTGTAAACTTGGGATTCCCACCTCCTAGGATTATTATGATGATTAATTTAGAGATTCGTTATCAACCATTTAGCACATTGCATGCCATGTTAATAACATTTGATAAATGTCACTTTTATTATTTAACGATCCATACAGAGGTGGAGTAGAAAGAATACGGTAAAGAGAATCTAAAGTTCTTGGTTCTCAATCCAGTAACTAACTTGGTAAATTGGAAAAATCATTTAATATTTCAGGACCTATTTTCTGTCTTTTTTTTTTTTTTTGTGAGGAAGATCAGCCCTGAGCTAACATCTGATGCCAATCTTCCTGTTTTTTTCTGAGGAAGATTGGCCCTGGGCTAACATCCGTGCCCATCTTCCTCTACTGTATATGGGAGGCCGCCACAGCATGGCTTGACGAGCAGTGCGTGGGTGCGCGCCGGGGGTCCTGACCAGCGAACCCGGGCCGCTGCAGTGGAGTGCGTGCACTTAACGGCTTGCACCATCTGGCCAGCCCCTTAGGACCTGTTTTCTCATTGATGATGTGAGAGGCTTGACCTAGAATGATCACTGGGATCCATTTTCACTTGTAAATTCTATGATTCTGGGACACCAAACCAATGCTATGTTCATCTGCACTTGCCTACAATAAGCATTCTATCTCAACTAGAGGGAATTTTCTCTGAATCCTGGACTGAGGACTAGTTAAGTCCATGACTTATATAACATATGAACTTCAAACAGTTACATTCAAACATCAGAACACTCTTTGTTGATGTTACCAACTGCCTTTCTCATTAGCATTAAAGTTTTTAAATTCATCATAAAAGGACCATTAATTCACATTTCGTGTAAAGCTGAACAATCCATATTGCTTAAGAAAATAAATGTCTCTATTCCATTTCTTGGTGGAAAAGTTAATTTCCAATCCCAGAGAGAGAGAACTAAGAAAGAGAGTTAAAATTTCGTTTAGTGTATGAGGTTTTTTAAAGGTTAGCATCCACGCATGTTGTGAAAATTAAGTATCTTAAATAATGTGTGAGGTTCTCCTTAGCTGTAAGGTTTTAAATTGTCAGGACATTTTTTCCTTTTTTTTTTCTTCCTTCTATTGAGTAACTATCTTTATGCTTTCCTTGTACCTCACCCTGTGAATTAGAAGATTAGTGTTTAGTGTCACTGCATTAATGAAGATTATTATTTACAACAATGGTTAGAAAGTGATAGGAGGATTAACTCCAGCAACCCCAGCAATTAAAATGCTTGTAGTTTCCTTTGAGGTTTAAAAAAAATATAGGTTGTTAAGAGGAACTCACATCTACTCAAGATATACAGCTATCGCCAGTGTACCTTCTTCAGTGATGCAAAACTCTCTCTTGTCAAAAACTGCTTTTGGGAAAGACTGTATATTAATTAACACCTTAGATTTAAGAAAACGAATCCTCTCTCCTAATAACAACTGGATTTCAATTCTCTTTTCAGATCATATAATTATAAAAGCCTATACATCTTAATAAAAGAATTCCAGACTAATTGGAGGTTATAATGGACATAACTGTTTTGCTCATTCACTTGTTATTCTGTCTTTCCATCCACTTCTCTTTGTAATAGCACTTTATTTTCTTTGGGCAACTGTCCTTCCATCTCTCAATGTAATTCTTTTGGGAATACCAATCTCAATCACTAGCCTCCCCATCCTAACCTTTGGCCAAAAGGCTGGCACTTGACCTGAACATGGATGATCACATTTGTTTTACCTGAAAGTTGGATCTTTTACCTGAAAGTTGGAGCAATGGAGAATTTAAAAAAATGGGTGGAGAGTTGAGATTTGAGACTGCCCATGACTTTCTGCAACTAAGACTGTCATTCCGACCTCCTGAGCTGTTTTGTTATCTTTCCTGCAGCTTTGGTCTTATTTTTCTGTTCTTTTTTTTTTCTGAGTACAGATGACCTCGTTGCTGAATTCATCAAATACTCAAGGAAGACATAATACCAATTGTAACTTTATTCACACAATGTGGGAAAAGTGAAAACTTCCCACCTTATTTGATAAGGGTATCGCACCCAATAATCAAGGATTAAACAATATACATATGAAAAATATATAACAATAAACTTATATGTAATATTTATTATATTGTATATAGTAAGTAATATAATAATATATAAATAGTAATATCTAATGTTTATAAATATATGTAAATATTTTGTACATTATAATAAAATATAATATAGATATTAAAAGAAAAAACTACAAGCCAATACAACTCGTGAACATAGACACAAAAATCCTTTAAAAATGTAAGTGTATCAAGTCTGGTGCTACACACATTGGATGGATAATACACTATAACCAAGTGAGGAACGCAAGGTTGAATTAATATTCAATAATCAGTCAATGGAATTCACTCCATTAACAGAGTTAAGGAGAAACACCATACCATTTCAATGGATGCTGAGAAAGCAATTGACAAAATTTAACACCTATTCATACTAAATATAAACTTTCAGCAAACAAAAAATAGAATGTCTTTAAGATGTAGTGTATCTACAAATATCCTAAAGCTAACATCATACTTAATATTAAAAACTCAAATGCTCTCCAAGAAGATCAGGAATAACATCAAGATGTTGTCTCAGACTACTTCTATTCAACATTGTGCTGAAGGGCCTGGTTAATACAATAGAAAGAAAAAGAAATAAAAGCCATAAGTAATGGAAAGAAGACACTGATGTGAATGCGTACATTAAAAAATCCAAAGAAATTTACAAAGAAACTAACAGAACTAATAAGGAACCTGGCATGGGCACAAAATACAAAGTCAATGAAATACACACACACATACGCACAGTCCACAAACAATTGGGAAATGAAATTTGCAAAATATCATTTGTGATAACATCAAAAAAGAAACAAAAATACTAGTGACAAATGTAATGAAATATGTAAAAAGACATTTATCCCGAAAATTACAAAATATTACTGATAGCCAAACAAAACAAATATAGAATTGAGAACTGACCTGGACATGAGTTAGAAGGTTCAATATTAAGATACTGATTCTCTTCCAGATGATTTACAGAATCAATATGACCCAATAATAATCCTAAAAGGCTTTTTAAAAATAGAAATGGAGGGGCCGGCCCGGTGGCGCAAGCGGTTAAGTGCGCGCGCTCCGCTGCGGCGGCCCGGGGTTCGCTGGTTCGGATCCCGGGCACGCACCGACGCACTGCTTGGCAAGCCATGCTGTGGCAGCGTCCCATATAAAGTGGAGGAAGATGGGCACAGATGTTAGCCCAAGGCCCTCTTCCTCAGCAAAAAAAAAAAAAGAGGAGGATTGGCGGATGTTAGCACAGGGCTGATCTCCTCACAAAAAAAAAAAAAAAAAAAAAATAGAAATGGACAAGCTTACAGTAACAATTACATGAAGATACCAAGAACCTAGAATAGCTGAGGCAATCTTGAAGTACTACAAACTTGAAGGACTCACTATAACTGATTTCATGAATTGCTTTGAATCTACAATAATTGGAAAATGTGGTGTTCATATCAAGATATACAAATAAATCAAGGATACTCAACTCAAAGTACTGAAAAAGACGTATATATATGATAAATTGATTTTTGACATGTCATTGCAATTCTATGGATAAATGAAAAGTTTTTTCAACAGTTGATGCCAAAACAACGTTTCTTTTTTTTTAGGAAAAAAACTTGAATCTTACTTCACACCATGCAGAAAAATTAATTTTAGATCTATCATAGACCTAAACATAAAAGCTAAGTCTATAAAGCTTCTAGAAGAAAACGTGGAAGAATATCTTCATAACTGAGGTATAGGCAGAGATTCTTTAAACAATAGCCATGCAAAGAGAGTTATAAATCAGACTTCATCAAAATGAAAACCTTTGCTCGTGTCACAGTTAAGAAAATGAAAGAGTAAATCCCAAACTGGGAGAAAATGTTTGTAATAAATATCTGACAAAGGACTATTATCCAGGGTACAAACCAATTATAATAAGACAATAATCCAACTTAAAAAGTGGCAAAACACTTGTGAATTGATAGTTCACGGAGAATTATGAAAAGCCAATGAGCACTTCATGTGATGCTTGACATTATTAGTTATAACGGAAATGCAAATTAAAACCAAAATGAGACGCTGCTTCACATCCACTAAAATGGTTAATAGTAAAAAGTTTGACTACTACAAGAGTTGGTGAGGATGAGGAAAACTGAACCCCTTAGGTAAGAACGATGGAGTGTAAAATGATACAACAGTGTTAGAAAACTGTTTGACAGTTTCTACTATAGTCAAATACGTAGTACCTTATAACCCAACAATACCCAAGAAAATTGTAAGCGTACACCCATAAAAGATTTGTACAAGAATGTTGATAGAAGACATATTCATAATAGCCCAAAGCTTGAAACATCCCAAGTTTTCATCAACATAATAGTTCAATAAATTGTATATTCATAAAATGGAATACTACTCAGGAATTAAAGGAATGAATTTCTCAGCCATGCAGCATGGATTAATTTTTAAAATATTATATTAAACTAAAGTAACGAGACACAAATCAGTACGTAAACTAAGATTCCACATATATGAATTTTAAGGACAGCCCATATTAATTTACAGTGATAGAATTAAGGTTACAGGTTGCCTCTGTAGGTGGCAGGATTGACCAATAAGGATCATGAGAAAACTTTGTAGGATAATGGAAGTTTTCTATATCTTGATTTCAGTATAGTAGAAATCATATATATACATTTATCAAAACTCAATGAAATGTACTAAATATCTGTGTGCTTTTCCATATGTCACATAACCACAATAGACAAAGAAAAAGCAGATGTATAAAGAGAGAGACATAAAAGTATTTATATTTGTAGATTATGAAACAATTTTAGTGAAAGCTGTAAACAATATGAAAACACTTTCTTGATAAATGTCTTTATTAAAGAGACATAGTAAAACAAAATGTAGAAAGTTTAGTTAGAAGGACCTAATAAATAGCTGGTATTTCTATACATGGCTTTTGAAGAATTGACTTCTCTGGACCATGACATGTTTACAAATGTTCTCAGAATAGGTTTTCAAAATTGATATTTTCATTTTTGTAGAAACGAAGATTTACTTCTCTGGGTAACTAAGATGATATATTAGAATTAAAATGATTAGTTTATAGAAGTCAATATCAGTTATTATTAATATCACTGTGCTATTTATTATCAAAAGGATCATTCTTTGAAAATAATGATGCATATGCTGCATCAGAAAATTACAATTTAGTAAATGGAGGACTTAAACACTTTATTAATCCAACATTAAGTCCACTCACTAAACAATCAAGATACAGCGGTAAGATTCCAGCGAAAATATTTTTCCAATATCTGGAATGTTAACAAGTAGCAGTAAGATCCAGTTTAATTTTTTTTCTCTCTCAATATCCTGGTAACTCAAGCAAAGCAAATTGTGGATAATTTGCTTTTGAAATCTAAGTTTATACACTCTGAGTGTAAAGATGGTAATCTCTGTTTTTTTTTTTTAAGATAAAATATATTTCTCCTTCTACTTGTCAGATAATTTCCCCCACTGTCCCCACTGCTTAGAATGAAAAGGCCGAGTACTTTACAATTTTAGAAATAGTTGTACTTGGAATAAAAACACACACACGCAAATGCACACGCACGTGCACATATCCAGATTGCTTTGGGCTAGTGTCAAATCATAATGAAAATAGCATTTTGAAACTTGGAATCCCAAAACACTTTTGTATTCATGATTCGCTTACTAGTCTATTTACATATTCGTGGAATGATTTTTCTCTTTTTTAAAAGTCTGAAAAGGTTTCTTTGAGAACCAAGACTCTGATATTACCTCATATATCATTATACTGTATATGCCTAGAATTGTCTTGACAGTAAGTAGAGCTCTCTTAAAGTTGGTGTCTTTTTATGACTATTATAACAACAGTAGAAATCCATAGAAGTGTAGAATAGTTGGTTTGCTGTATATCCAGTGGGCCTCTTTCCCTGGTGACCTCAGGAGAAGTATCTTCCGAGAAAATTCAGAAGGTAGCAGGGATCCTTCTACCAAAGTTGAGTTCCAAAGTCAGATCAAAAGGAAATAAGAGACGGAACACTTCAGGGAGTAGATAAGATTCCCTACGGGGTGAAATGTAAAGATTTCATTTAGTGCTGAAAATGTGCCGTGTCATCTGTACCCATTGCGAATGTTTTGTTAGTTCACTGGTGAGTCTGCCTGTTTCCCTCTGACTTGATTTCACAGCTTTGGTCACTGCTGTCCACAATCAGACAAACACAAAAGGAAGCATTTAGCTGTTCTTCAGCACTGGAAATTTTCCTCCAGACTGAAAAAGGCAGCAGGGAATGCCATTTGTCCTTCACTTTATTCTGAGCTATGGTAACTAAGGCGGAGGGTCCCCTGGTTCTCATTGATCTGTGCAATACAGAATAGCAAAATTGGCCACTGACAGCCAGCTGGGGCAATTAGCACCAACATGTGGAGAGGGCTTCATTTTTCTTCCATTTTAACTACAACCAGAAGCTACCTGCTTTGCGACAGCACGAGGGCAGGAGGCAGGACTGTTTTTGCTCACCATTGTGACCCCCAATATTTAGCATCATCCTTGTCCCAAAGTAGGCACGTAATACAACTTTGCAAAAGATTGGGTAAAATAGTCCACTATATTATTTTATAGTTGTTAATCTTTACAATTAGGACTCTGAGCCCAGAGATGGTTGCTGAAGAGTTGTGAATATTTTCAATCCCGGGCTTAAAATGAAATGTGTTTGGTATTTTTCCCATTGCCTTCAAATAAAGCCTAGTCTTCTTAGATTGACATGCAAGACCCCTATCCCAATTTTTTCTAACCTCCCAACCAATAGCCAATGTCCAGACATAATAAACAATTTGTTTTATAAAGGTATCATGTTCTTTCCTGAGTCTGAGTCCTGCACAGTCTTTTCATCCTCCTGTAACAATCCCACTCAATTCTACTGGGAAACATCCTCTCAGCCTTCAGATCTCAGACTCAATATCTCTCTCTCTAGTAAGACACGATGCTCCAAATCTGGATTGGCTTTCCCTTCTAAGTACTCCTACCAAGACCTGCTCACCCCGTATCATCATTCTTAATGCAATGTACGGTGATTGCATATCTCCACCACCAGGCCCTGAGTATAAAGATGCCGGCACCCTTTCTTGTGCTTATTACTGCTGTTGGCAGTGTGATCTCGGGACATACCTGTGGAAAGAAAGAATAAATGAGTGAGTGGGTAGGAGCTGGTTCTTTAAAGCCTGAATTAGTGGTAATTAAGCCCTGGAATTTGCTGGTGGAGTCACTCAGATACAGAGAATGGCCAAAAAATTCCATGCTTTGAGGTTCCCAACAGATGAAGAAATGACAAAATCGAGTCACAATAATTAAGCTGTATTTTAAGCGTTTGCTTTTAACATGTTAACATACTCATAATTCACAAAATGATTGGAGAAAATATCAAAAGTCTAAATATAGATACTTGAAGATTTTCTGACTCAAGACTCTCTAGTCCCAACTCCTTAATGCCTTGTTCCTTGGGAGTGGTTTTCCGGAGATTCAGAAAAACAAACTCCATCTAGGCAACAGTGGGCCCACAGAGCCTTTGAGAGCCCACAAGTCCTCAGCAGCGGCTTAACCTTTTTGTTTCCATATCCCAGGCCCAAAAAGACACTAAGGAACAGTGACCCTTTCTTCCTAACCGCCCTCCTCCCCATACAGCATTTTCTAGAGAAAGCAGGAAGCCCCCACCCCAGTAGTCGTTCCTCTTGTTAACAAGCTGGAGGACTTCGCTGCCCCACCTAGGACACCTCACCTGGAGCGAATCGACACAGTTCCTGTACAGGAAGAGAGCCTGGGGCACCTTAGAGTGGGGGAGCTGAGGGACCAGAGGGAGGCTGGAGCCCAGAGAAGACTGAGGGAATTTTGCAGGCCTTCAGGAGACTTGGGGTAGCCTGTGGGGAGCTGAGGGGCTATGAGGAAGGCTAAAGGGGCCTGGAGGCTCCCGAGTGAGCCTTAGGGAGCCTGAGGGAAACCATGGGGAAGATGATGGGGTCTGAAGTCCTGAAAGGACTGCGGGAGCATTGGGTGATGGAAAGGAGGGTCCCAGGAGAGTTTGAGGGCTCTTGGAGACTCTGGGAGGGAAGCTGATGGGAACTGGGGGTACTGAAAGAACTAGGCAAGCAGGGAGTCATGACTCTTCTCAGCAAACAATACACTGTTCAACATGTTCAGTTTCAAAATTTCAACTGACATGACTTCAAGACCGACACATTTGTGATGTTTCGCCCGATAATATCACTGTTCAACTCACAGAAGCCCAAAGCGAACACAAGCATCAGATATACCAGTGCTAGCAAAGAAGTGGTCGTTTCTGTTTTTATTTTCTTTCCACCTCCAGGTGCCATCTGCTCCGTCCAGATGTAAGGCCTAACAGTGTGGAAACCTGAGTGAACTGGCACCATATTTGTGAATTATTTTGGAGGGAGTTTAGCATCCTTTGTATTCAGCTATATAATTCGTGGAGGCCAGGGCAAAATGAAAATGTGGGGCCCCTTGTTCAAAAATTGTTAAGAATTTCAAGATGGCTACAATAGGACATTAAACCAAGGGCAGGGCCCTTCTGAGCATGGGTCCTGTACAACTGCACATGTCACACATTCATGAAGGTGGCCTTGTTGATGTTCCTGGCAGCTCTCTGGCTGACCTGTGTTCCAGGACTGTGGGAAATACAGCCCAGGTGGACCTGCAGGTTCACTTTCATACTCTCAGAAACTTTGCTTTTCTTTTATTCTTAGGACATTTGCCAGGATTTCAGGTATTCATCCATCACTTGACTGTGGGATTATCCCACTACCTTGCTCTCCTCTCAACAGCCACTAGTCATCCCCAGAAAAAAAGTTTGGTGACACTCAGCAGAGCCCTATGGCAGGAGGTGTATAATGTAGTGGCGGAGAATCCCTACTCTCCAAGTCAGTATGTTTCAACCAGGAGCATATTTGGGGTTTTGGTTTAAGTAGCTGAAAAACAACTTTGATTCCCGTCCTGGCCATTATTTTCCCCAATTGAGCCCTTTGGCCAAGACTGAATCAAGCAAAGGGCCAAATGTTAAGCGAATGCCTGCTAAGTAGGACAGCCTGGAATCCAGGTTGACGATGAAAGTAGCTAACAGCAGGAAAGAAAAACAGTAGAGTAAGCAAAAGGGAAAATTTACTGCTGGCAAATTTCTAGTCACCATCCCCTTCTTCCCCCCTACATGGCCATGGAGTGGGTGAATAAACAGGTGCATAAATTAAAACCAGGCAATTAGCTGCCATGCTGACTACCACTGCTGCCCTAGGGCTGAGGTATTGTTAACACTAAACAACAGTAGCAACTATCACTGGCTAAATGTGTTCACTTCTAGAATATTTTCTTCTTTTTTCTAAGTGTTTAAATAAATGGATGGCAGAGATTTGCTGTGAGTTTTATCACAGAAGTCAGTTAACAACCTTGAAGACCAAATTGACTAGAAAAGGTATACTTTAAAATCAACACAGAACATTGGAGGGCACGAGTGTGGATAGCCAAAAGCTAATATTGCTTAGGTTTTTAGAAGAGGCCCTTTACATTTTAACACCCTGTCAAAATAGTATGATATTTCTTTAATCATAGAAATTACACAGAAACTGGATCTTTCAAGGTGTTTCAAATACGCTTACATTTCAAGACAAAGAATGCGATTCTTCTCTGGTGCTCATCACTTTCAGGGTGAACAATTAGCACTGGAGATGCAATTTTGTTGTTTCATGTCAATCTTCCAGAATTCCTCTCAACTCATCATTAGGCTAAAAAAATTCCTCTGACATTGTGCAAAGTTTAAATTTCAATCCCTGTTTTTCAGCAAAGTCTAAAGAAAGCATTTAAAGTGCGGAGTTGGGGAGAAGGAAGATGGGAAAATCATCAGTGATGAGAGCTAACTTTAAGATAATACAAACTCAGTACCATTAGAGTATTGAACCAACATTTGAGGAGACAATTTTTGATCTAGAATCTCTGGGTATTGATCAATTTTAAGGTGATATTTGAAGGCTTTTCACGAGACACTGCATTTCAGGAAAAATTTAGACTTCAGAAGGAATCATGATCTAAATGCATAGTCATAGTAGTTGAATTGTGAAGACAGAGGTATCATGCTTAATTGGAGAAGCACCAAAGGAGATCGAGATGATTATCCAACATCATCCTCCAGATTGCTGATTGAAATTAATGGCCCCCTTGAAATTGAAGAGATGGTACGTAGTGTTGAGAGACAACACTGGATTCTTTCCCAGCTCATTAAATTTGTAAACGTAGATACGTTCTTCAACCTTTTTCAGCCTCTGGTTTCTAATCTCTAAAATAGAGATAATAATAAATATTTATCTTATAGGCTTCTTTTGAGGAATTAAGTCAAATTATTCATGTGAAGTGCTTAGCACAGTGCCTAGCACTATCTGTATATCTGTGCCCGAATAGTTGATACAATTTTATCTTCCTTTACCAGGGGTTCTCCTTGATCGTGCATGAAAATCTTCTGGGGGGTTTAGAAAGTACTCACGCCTGGGGTCCACACTCAGATTCTGATTTTAAAAGTCATGGGTGTGGCCTGAGCATCATGAACTTTAAAAGCTCCGCAGGTGATTCTACCCTGCAGCCAAGGCTGAAAACCACTACTTTAGACAGTAAAGTTTTCATGAATAATCTATTTATTTGTATTATGCAAGAAACTCACCAAACATCCTGACATATCCTAAGACTGGCCACTTGATCATTCCTCTCTAATACTCCTATTTCTCTTTCTTGCCCTTTTGGAATTAACAAATGAAAAGTCAATGAGATCTGGTGATTTCAGCTTAGAACCTAAGGCCCCTCCTGGTATTCTGCTTAATGGTAAATAGCAGAGGGATTCTTTGAAAAATATCTTTAGCATAGATGCTTAAACCACAAAATGCAAAACAGAGTATCCATCCTTTAACAAGGCCAAAATATAATCCCCTCCTTATTTTTATTATCACACCTGAGTTTCTCTGAAAGAACTTGGGCTAATCCTTGTATCTTTTGGTAATTCTGGAAAATCAGGAAGCAGAACACATTCCCTAAGGAAGAAGGCAATCATTCTCTCTCTTTCTCTCTTTAACTCTCTCTTGTTCTTTCTCACCTTTCTTTCTCTCTCTCTTCTTTTTCTCTTTTACATTTCATTTTTTTAAAATTTTTTTCTCTTGTTTTCAAGATCTGACTTCCTTTCCAGGTCAGGAGAAAAGAATTTCCAAGTGAGGCCAATTAAAGTTGCCCAGGTGAAGCAAAGTCCCCAGGGATCAATCAGAATGACTACATAGATGAGAAAGTAGGAGTGTGTCCTTTCTTTCTCCTTGTTAGAGTTTAGTTTCTGCCCTGAGGAATCCTAGTTATTTATTTTCCATCAAAGAAAAGAATGAGCCCTCCACAGAGCTTAACTCTTTCCTAGTTGATAAAAAATAAAATACCCAGTTTAAAAAATAAAGTATAAATTTTCACTCTAACCTTGTGCTGTTCTCATTGACAATTTTTTGTTAATTATACAGAACACCTCATTCATTCAGATTCTGCTAATGGGGAATTAAAACCTCATCACAAGAATTAGACCAAAACTTACAGTTGCACTAGAAATGGTGTTAAAGAGATTTACTAGCTTTCCACTTTAACCAGGAGATGAGATTTATGGTTATTTCCCAGATTGTGTACTAGGGAACATTAGTGATCACCAAGATATTTATAAGTTTTGTGGTCAAATTAATTTGGTAAATGATGATTAGTAGATAACCATTTCCTTTATACCCCTCTGAGCCTTGGTGCTCAGAATGTAGCTCCCAGAGGCTGGATTGGCATAACCTGGTTACTTGTTAGAAATGCATAATCTCAGGCCCCAACCTCATACTAGTGAATTAAAAAGTTCACTTTAACAAAATCCCTAAGTGATTCCAATGTACATTACAGTTTAATAAGCACTGTAGGGAGAATTGGGAGGATCCTCCCAATGAATAGGGAGGATCCCAATTCATATTAGCATGTTAGCACAAAAACAATTTTTAAGTTAAATTAATAATTTAAAAATCCTTTTTAACTTCGTTTACCCCATAGTTTAATAAAATGATTTGACCATAGAAACCTAGCTATTTTGTCTTTGAAACAGTTACTAATATCCCACAGCCCAAAACTTTTTCACATAAGACAGGAAAAAGCTAAGTCAAATTATTTTCAAGGTTCCTAGTAATTCTCTTATTTTGTTGTCCTAAAAACCTGGTAAAAGATATGCTTACCTTCCTAGACAAGAAATAGAATTTAAGAGCATTAAACATCCTTTCTTGATGCATTGTCAATTAACATGGGGACATACAGGCTTTTCTCTACTTTGGTCTGTTTCCATCTAAAGTGGTAGCTTCCGCAGATATGGGTTGTGTGTGCGTGCATGTCGCAGTGGGTATGTGTATGTGTGTGTGTGTGTGTATTTTGGCAGGTAGTGTTCGGCTTGTCCTGGCTCCATCCACTACAGAGGATGTCCTAAAAGGGGCAGCCACGTCTCCCTTCAGCATCAACAACCGTAGTTTCTCCCTGCTTTTCTGGTTGGGGTGGAACTTGGCCCAACTTCCACCACCGTTGTAACTTACATGGAATCACTAGAGGCACTGAAGTATTCCTTCCATACCTCCAAAGGCCACTAAGATGTGGGACGTAGTCGGTCTTATTGCCTTTCCATTCCTGGGTACACAGCGTCTTTCCATATACTGCTGGCAAGAATTACTCCAGCATTCTTCTTGCTTTCAGAAACCTCTAGACCAAGAGGAGACACCAGTCTCTGTTCCCATGTGGTGTCCCCCAAATTCAGGGACCTATGTCAAGCTGTACTAAAAATTCTTTCTCAATGATTTGCTCTAGCAAAAGCGAGAGTGGGCCTATGGGTTCTCATCTTAGCAGGCATCCAGTGGGGGAACAAGATGCCATTGTCTCTTGTTGAAAGATGGGGAACTTGTCCATGTTCTTTTTTTGAAAAACTAATTTCTTACAGGCGTATAAAACCAAAGTAAAGTGTGCTTTTCAACCAGCCAGGTCTTGATAAGTCAATAAATAATAATTTTATACTTTGTATGAATAAATCCAATAGATTTTGTCTTATTTTATTCTTTTGCTTTAGAAACAAACAAAAAAATTATGTATTTCAGAAAGAAACAGTAGATTTGAGAACTCAGGGTGTTTTATTCAATTTTCTTCCTTGAAAACAATCTATTTTGAATTTCTTTTGAAGAGAAGTGGACATTTGGCATTTACAACTTCATAGAATTTTAAAATTATGTCTCTCTAGCAACAAAGCACAGTACTATATTTCTGAATAAATAAATGTATTCTTCCTTGAACTAAAATTACTTACAAAGAATCTGTAATAAATCCATCTTAGTCTTTAGATTCACTGTTTAAGGTCATACTATCTCAATCATCGTTTTAAATGCGAATTTCTTTTCAAAGTAATATTTTATAATATGTCTGATTCCTATTTGTGCTTATCAGTTTCAAGAGAATTTAGATTAGGTCAATCAGAGCAGAAAAATAATGGCTACCTTCTGGCGTCCTCTCAAAAATTTCCAGTGTTCACATCAAAAACATAACACTTTTCTCAGAAATTCTAATTTTTTAAGAGGTGAAAGTTAGACATGTTTATTTATGGCATATTCATTCCAAAGAGTATTCTTAAGAATGCCCTTGCTGGAAAGATGTTAGGTCTGAGAAATGAAGAAGCGCTTGAAATCTCACAAGAAAGCATTTTTTAAGCTAGCAATGAAAGAGCTTTCTGTGTTTCAAGGTCATTTCACTGTGGGAGGAAATTGATAGAGTCTAATTAGAGTAGAAATGCAATAAAATCTGCTCAGTGGAGATGCACTTGGCTAGCACTGATAGCAGGAAGGAGTCGGAGGAAGTATATAAAATTTTCTGTTATTGATTTACATTTTGTATGGCCCAATGAATTAAAGGTATGTTAATATCACCTACAATGTTTTACACTCATCAAATGATTAAAATATGAACTTAGGGAGTTTTCTCCTGCTTAGCTACTCATTGAGAGTATTCAAACAAACACTGAATTGTAGATTTACTTCCATGTGAACTCACTCCACTTAACAAAATTTCAAAACATTTCCTTAGAAGTTGTCATGCACAAGCACAATTGGCCCTAAAGATGTGTAGGATGCGCACCTCTGGCTTGAAGTGCTTATAATTGTAATTGCAAACAATGATGTATCAGTATTCCTTTCTTTTTTTCTTGGAAAGGGAAATTTTAAATTTGATGTGTTTGCACCTGTCTTCTAAGTGGGATGGTATAATTCGTGTTAGTGTTTATAAATATGATGTACATAATATGTTTATAAATAAATAAATATACGTATATATTTCTCTCTTCCACTTCCATCAGCTGATGGGAATAGGGGAGAAATGATTATAATTTCAATGCTTCTGCAGAGTTCTTCTGTGTCGCTAAATAGTGAGAACCTGCGAAGAGGCCTGTTATTTAGCAAGGCATCTCAATGTGTGTTTTTGGACGTCCAAAGCATAGAAGGCGTAAGGAACGACATATTTCCATATCTATTCTTGTTAAACTGTTAATATGTTAATCTTGTGGATTTTGCTAATAAACAACACCTTGTTCTTAGACATGGAGTTGAATTCCCTGCTCTAACTTTTGATATCTCGTGCAGCACCTGTCTCATACCTCATTCCTTCAATGACCCAGCTCATCTTAACTGAGGAAGTAGAGAAGGGAATTTATGAAAGATCTTTTTTATTCTCTTTTTGTATATATATATATATATTTTTAATTTATTTATTTTATTGAGGTCACATTGGCCTATAGCATGTAAATTTCAGGTGTACATTATATTTCAGCTTATGTATAGACTACATTGTGTTCACCACCAAAAGTCTAGTTTCATCTGTCATCATACATATGTGTCCCTTTACCCCTTTCACCCTCCCTTCACCACCTTCCTTTCTGGTAACAACCAATCTGTTCTCCGTATTCATGTGTTTGTCTGTTTCTTTATCTTCCACATATGAGTGAAATCATACTGTGTCTTTCTCCGTCTGACATTTTTTGCTTAGTATAACCTCCACAAAGTCCATCCATGTTGTCACAAATGACATGATTTTGTCCTTTTTTATGGCCAAGTAGTATTCCATTGTATATATATATACTACATCTTCTTTATCCAGTCATCCATTGATGGGCACTTAGGTTGCTTCCAAGTCTTAGCTATTCTGAATAATGCTGCAGTGAACATAGGAGTGCTTATATCTTTTCGATTTAGTGTTTTCATGTTCTTTGGATAAATACCCAGAAGTAGAATAGCTGGATCATATGGTATTTCTATTTTTAATTTTTTGAGAAACCTACATACTGTTTTCCATGGTGTCTGCACCAGTCTGCATTCCCACCAGCAGTGTATAAGGGTCCCTTTTCTCCACATCCTCTCCAACACTTGCTATTTCTTGTCTTTTTAATAATAGCCGTTCTGACAGGCGTGCGGTGATATCTTACTGTGGTTTTGATTTGCGGGAATTTATACAATGTCTTTAAGATGCTCTGTCTCTACCCTTAAAAGAACACCAGTAAAACTATTTCTTCATAAAACCAGAGGATCACTATAGCCATAGATAATTTGGGATCATTCAGCCTAAAGATGGAACAGGCAATTCTTTCTACTCTTGTCACATCCTGTTTGCACTCTCTTTCCCCTAACAAAGAAGCAACAAAAATTTCCCTGTAGAGTGTTCTGCTTGCCCCTTTTATAGAGAGGAGGAGAATCAACTTAATTTAACATCAGTATAATTTATCAGAGGGACTCTGGTTCTATGTAGGCAAATTCTAAATGACATTAAATCCAAATTCTCCTCATTCAAGATCTGTCAGATTTACTGCCCATCCATTAATCCCACTAGACCTCATAGTGCTGTTTTATCTTCTAATAACGTTTTTATGAGATTGCCATTGCATGCTAGCTTTTTCTGTGATATGTGTGCACAAGAGGCAGATTTATTGTTCTTTACACATTCCTGTTAATATCGGTTTAGACTGTAATTCCATGACCCTTTAATGTGAGAAGCAGCCTTCCGGGAAGAGGAAATAGCTTATTTTGTAAAATGATCTGAATTTTTGTCATGTCAGGATCTTGCATGTGTTGGGATACTTCATGAGGTATTTGTTGCTTACAGTAGCAATTCACTTCAAAAGCATGTTCTGTTAATGCCATTTCCCGGTTCAAATGGACTTGAGCTGATCCAGCATGTAAGTGGTAGCAGAAGCTTTAAAAATATAGTGCAGTGGTTAAAAGTGAGGGTTTTGGAGACAGATCACCTGGCTTCAAAACCTATACTTACATGCTGTGTGATTTGGGGTAAGTTACTTGACCACTGTTTCTTATGTTTAAAATGGAGACAATAATAACATCAAGCTCCTAAGTTGTTGTGAGAATTATGAAGTTTGTACACGCTTAATACTGGAAACAGTGTCTGAGCAGTCAATAAATGCTTACTGTTGCTGTTCCACATCTGGAAGTGATCATGTAACAAAACTTCACCATTGTGCAAATAAGCAAACCGAGGTTCAAACAGAAAATAATTGACAAAGTGTTCTGGCCAGTAGAGTCCACCATTACTTTCTCTTCATCTAAAGAAAGTTCGAGTGCAGAGGCATTTTGGGCAGACTTGAGTTCAAGTACTAACTCCACCTCTCATTTGTTGTATGACCTGGAGCAGGTTCCTAAATCTTCCCGTGAGACTCAAAAGCGTTGGGTAGCTTATCCAAGGTTACACAACTAATAAGCAGAGGAACTTGAATTCAACTCAAGCAGATATGATTCTAAGATCAGTGTTTTGTCCTCCTATAATGTGAAGAAGTTGCTTTATGTAGCATGTCTGTACGTATTACTTTTGGTTAATGAAGAAACAAGTTAAATGTCTCATGCATGGTTATGGGAAATTTAGAGAGAGCCCAGACTAGAACTGAAGTCACTGAGTGATCAGTTAAATGTTTTTCCTGCTAAATCAGTCATTCTCAACTCTAGCTGCACATTAGGTTTACCTGGGGAGCCCTTCTTAAGAATATACTTACCTGGGGTCAGCCCTGTAGCCTAGTGGTTAAGTCTGGTGCACTCTGCTTCGGCAGCCTGGGTTCAGTTCCCAGATGCGGACCTACACCACTAGTCAGTGGCCATGCTGTGGTGGTGACCCACACACAAAATAGAGGAAGATTGGCATGGATGTTTGCCCGGGGCAAATCTTCCACAATCAAAAAGAGGAAGATTGGCAACACATGTTAGCTCAGGGTGAATCCTCCTCAGGGAAACAAAAAAAGAGAATACACTTACCTGGGGCCCCATCTCAGACTAATTATTTCTTCAAAAGCTCACTGAGTTCCTTCTAAGGCGCCAGTGCTAAGAACCCTGATCTTGACCCAAATAGTGCAAAAAGGATCATTTCCCCAAAGCAGCCACATTATCAGGTTGCTTCCAAATTACTTAAACTCAACTCTGTCCTAACTCATAGGTGGCAGTGGTTCTAGCTCCCACTTCTTTACCCACCACTCTCTAATATTTTGGGCATACTCTGTCTCCAGTATAGATGAGTAGCTATGAAAAAAATGCTGGGAATAATCGTCTCAGGCCCTCATTATTTCTTTCCTGGTTTCTTATTTCTTAACTGGTTTGTCTCCTCCTCTAAGCTATTATGTTGTGCTTTTAGATTAGTCCTACTGACAACTCTGATCATACTACTCTTCTGTTGAAGATCTTCAGTGATTCCTCCCTGCCTATAGACTAAAGCTAAGTACCCCTTATCCAGAGCTACCAAGACCTCTATAATTTAGCCTTAAGTGACCTTTCCAAACTTATCTGTGAATAACTCGGCTTCATTTTACCTGCTTTAAAGAGTTATAACATCATAGTTTTCTGAAAGTTCACTGTGATTTCATCCTCTGTGCTTTTGCTTATGCTGTTCCCTCTGCCTAGAATGCCTTGCCTTACCCTTCCATATGCAGGTATTCCATTTACTCCATGATTAAGCCTAAGCTGCATTCTGCTTTTCCTATCTTCCCTATTTATTCCTGAATGTAGAAATACTACCAAGACCATTGAAATGTCATTCCCTTGATCCTTTTCTCCTCTCAACATCCTCCTCCCAAATCTCCATAGCAGATTTTCTTAATCTTTCTGATGGAATTTATCTCTTGAGATTTACACTATATTTAAAGGCAGGGATTATTTTGGATTCATCTTTACATCCCACACATCTCAAAACATAGTAAATAATAGCATGAACATTTCTAGTTTTCCTTCTCCCATGAAAGGATCTGCCTCTCACCTAATCTCAATCCACATGGGTTTACTGGGGCCTGAACTTTGAGGATGGAGCATGTGACTCTGGTCTAAGCCATGCTGTGTGTCCCATTCTCTAAGCAATGGTGATTGGTTCCTGGTTGGGTGCATGACCTAAGTTGGTCATAAAATAAATATTAGGGATTTTCTTAGGATCTAAACCTTTAAGTGTATAGATGCAGCAAGCTGCTGGTAACCGTCCTATAAGCAAGAGGAAAAAAACTGTTTCCAGTGAGACTAAGAGATAGAGAAAAGTTGTATGCTAGAGACATATCTGGGACCTCTCTGTCCAGATGGGCCTAAAGCCTTAGACCTACCTCTGGACCTTCCAGTTATACAATATAAGCCAATTCAAGTTAGGTCTTTTGTACCTTGAAACCTAATGAAATAACTAATCAACACATTCACTCAGTCAGTGTTAAATAACCAATCATCAGAATATATTATTGATTCAACACCATTAAAATGGGGATGGAGGAGGTTATGTAATATACCCAATCAACTCCCCTGGTCTAATTTGACTAAATTTTTATTTTTTAATTTTTGCTTCTTATATCGGCCTAAAAGCTGTAGTCCACTAAAATGTATCTGACATGAGGCTACAGAATACACACAAGGATAGAAAAGACTCTCATGTCCGTCTGTTCCTCTACTAACCCCATGCAGCAGGGGTCTGTGCTCCTCATCTAGTTTGACTTTGCAATGTAGAAAATAGTGACACTCTCCTCCAATCTACCTAATTGTAAATCAGGATATTCAGTAAGGCTAAGAAAAAGATCACAGATAAAAAAGGAAAAAGAGAAAGCTTTATGTCCAGATCATGCTCCTTATCTTCAAGACAACTTGAAGTCCTTTCACGTATTTGTAAAAGCAAGAAAAAAATCAATGAAAATTAAGGTCAGAGGAAAGGACCAATCAGACTATTACAGGTTTATCATGTTTTAGGTACAAAGTGGCTGTTGCTTACCCTGAGTCTATCGTCTGTCTAGGGACAACAGCAAGTACTGTTTCCTCATTTTCAAACACAGGACTGAGGTGGAGATAATGCTGTTAACGCTGTGATGCACTTTGAGGAGCTCAAGGTCACACAGGTCACAGGTGTTGCTTATGAAATCACACAGACTAGGAAAACCACTTGGGTGGAGAACTGCTATCAGATCAGGGGAGGGAGAGCCAGGGCTTCTGCAGAACCACCAAGGAGGCACCAAACTCTAGATAAATTTACCACACAGCAAAAAAAAAAAAGGTAAAAGAAAAAGAGAAGAGAAAGGTGATAAAAGTGAAGACAATGAAGAAATCCGGATTGCCTCAAATAGCATCTTTTCTGACTTGAATAGATAGCCTCATTTCAATCTGTGATAGAATAAGCCTCCAGTGAACTACATCTGAAATTTCTCTTTATGGGTTTACAATGGTCATGCTGAAGCTATGGTTACACTCACATATTTATCCACTCAACAAACACGTATTAAGGCCTTATGATCCTTGTGTTGGTCGTGGAGACAGAGATTTGGGACATGTTCAAGAGAAAGCTATTATTGTATATGAGGAATGATTAAGGTGGAGAACTTGAAATTCCACTTCGATTACTGTGCAAATTCTGATGGTGCCAAGAAACCCAGATTCAGCTAAAGGGTCCTATGTGTGACCAAACTAAAAAGTGGTCTTCTGAAGTGGTTAGTGAAGGAACAAATAGGTTGTTGTGAACGCATAGAGTCTGGTGTGCCACTCCCCAGCAACTTCCAAGAGAAACATTTTCAGGCCCATAAAAATGTCAAAGAACTGTCAAAAGAATATAAATCAATTACATAAATGGTGAAATATAACTCATCGTTGTACTTGTTCTTTGCTGGTGTTAGAAATTTGCTAAATTTTCATCTGGATAGAAAATTGAAGAAAATCTGTGAGTGACATCTTCTCCAAAAATAATCCTCTAACACGTCCAAAAAAAATGGTCCATTTAGACCACGACCAGTAAGAAAAAAGTGGATGCATCTCATGGTAAACAGGAAGGAATTGGAGAAGGAAGTAAGCCAGGCGAAGTGTCAGTGAAATGTACTAAACTTTTGATCTGGGAGAGTAGTTATTTTAGGAAACAATGTGGAATTGACTGATTTATCCGGGTGTTTGATAACTATTGTAGGAGCAGCACTCACACTTGTTAATGCAACTACTTTGTTGCATTCAAGCCCTTTGCTTCCATTATTTTCTCCCTTAGTAATTAATGTAAGAAAACAACAGCTGTGTGTGCATGTGTGTTTGTCTGGATACACAGATAAAACAGATAAATACATACATACACATAGATGTAGATATAGATACAGATATATGAGAATATCAACCTATCTCAAAAAATAGGAAGGGGCAGGGGTTGCTCATGACTGGGCCAGAATTAAAAAGGTTAAGTAGCATGTCCACTTGGAGTAAGCAGTGGCAGTAACCAGGAATTGAGTAACCAGGAGGTGAGAACCCTAAGGAGAAGACACCTCGAAAAAAAAAACAGTAGAACCCACTGCCCTCTCTCACTGTTCAAAGTGATTGTGATTTGCCCCTGATTGTTCACTTATTTGTTATTTTCCCCAGAGATAAATAACTACTGCGTTATTCTAACATGTGTACAGGTAACCCTCACTCCTCTCCACACCCACACACCTGGAAGTTCCCCTTCCAGTGGTGGTATTGGGGATCTGGATTTGATTTAACACAGAAAGCCCCCCGCATTTAACAACGTGAATGTCCACAATTCTGCCACGGCACTCTTCAGCCTGGCCTAGACCAGGCAATTTTGCCATTGACTTTTGTAAGTTGCAAGACTTAGCTCTTCCTGAACTGGAATGAAACTTCCAATTCGAATACATGTTAAAATACTTCAAAACTAACACGACAGATGGATGAGTAGTGGCTATAGGCTGTTCGCTGTAAAATTCAACTTCACCGAATTCTGAAATTTTTCATAGCAAAAAGTTGGGAAAAAATTAACCAGGTGGCTTCTTTTTTTTAACTTATTTTTATGTCACTCTCTGTCTGGAATGGGGCAAGGAAAATGGCAAACTCAGCCATGTCATTAAGAAACGGGTATTATAAAACCCCTGCCAAATTGAAATATTCAATAATTATTGTATAAAATTGTGTTTATGATTTATTATAATAATAATAATTATTATTACCTTCCTTCTATTAAGGCATTCTACGTGCCAGTCGTCTGTATGCATTATCTAATTTAATTCTACTATCACTTTATGAAGTAGGTATTATAATTCTGATCCATTTACAAATGAGCTAGCTGAGGCTTAGGGAGGGTAAATAAACTTGCCTAGTGTACCCAAACTAACCAGAGGAGCCAGGTTTTGAGCCTGTGTCCTGAGCCAACTACTTAGGTACAGCATTATAAAAAACTCCTTTCAAACGACGCAGTGAGTGGACATTTTCTGTCTATAACGTGTGAATAAGAGACATTGAGGAATACCATTGGGACCTGCCAAGTAACGACAGAGAGAAGACACTAACAAGTATTTTAATCTATGATCGTATTTGGAATTGGCCAGCTACAGATAAACCTCACAGGCAGCTGCAGCAGCCAGCCGTGCTCTTTGTTTCTTCACCTGCGAGCCTGTTCCCTACCCGGGAAGAATAGAGCAGCGTCTGGACTAAAAGGCCATCTCTATGGCCCATTCACTCACTGGCCTTTGTACAAACACTGCCAGCGGTACATCACTTAGAATGCAGCGCAGCCGAGATTTCTATAACGGAAACATCAATCAATTAAAACCGGGAGTGAGCCAGCAAGCACATTTCACCGAGATCACCAGCGAGTAAGTGTCACACAGATCATCAGATACTAATGCTTCTTGACAAAAAAGAAAAGGAAAACGAGACCAGCTGTGGGGTGATGACTGAAGGGGCAAGGCCTGGCTTTGTTCCCCTGTTACCTACTGGTGTCCTAGAATCTTTTCTTCCTTTCGATTCCATTAGTCACATTATAACCACGACTCGTAGAGTGAATTTTTAAATTAATTACTGCATAAATGGTGAGATTTTTAATCCTTTCAGTTTCTTTTGCTTTAAGGCAGGAATATGTTTTTTTCATTATTTTTAGCTCAATAGACACCTTATGTGATCATTTCGACTGGAATTATTTGCTCTACACCTGTTATCTCCCAAAGTAGTCAAATCAAAAATATCCATATGTTTCTAACTTGCATAGTTATAAAAACTCATGTTTAGTTGGCAAGCTTCTGTAATATACCTAGTATAAGAACTAGCATGTCTTGAGTACTTTCTATTTGTCAGTCAATGTTCAAAACAATTCATTTAACATATAGCTCACAGAGTAGTTAAGTAACCTGCCCAAAGTCACACAGTAAGTGGTGGATCTGAAATGTGAATCTAGACAGTAGGTCTCCAGATCCTATCCTCTGAACATAGTGATGAGAGATAACATAGTAACAGAGCAACATAGTAACATATGCTTTTTTAAATATCACTCTGTGTCAAAGATTTATTCAGCCATTTAATAACTTTTAAAAACTGTTAACAATTTCAAAAGCATGAGTAGAATCCTTTTTATGTTAAGATAATATCAAGAGGCCTGCCCAGTGCTGCAAGGGATTAAGTGCGTGTACTCCGCTGCGGCGGCCTGGGGTTCGCCAGTTCAGATCCTGGGCGCACACTGATGCACTGCTTGTCGAGCCATGCTGTGGCAGCATCCCATATTAAGTAGAGAAAGATGGGCACGGATGTTAGCTCAGGGCCAATCTTCCTCAGTAAAAAGAGGAGGATCAGCATCAGATGTTAGCTCAGGGCTGATTTTCCTCACACACACACACACAAAAAAGATAACATCAATACTGCTATTTAAAAGAAATTATTTGTTCAGGTCTAACCTTCATATTTGAAAAAGTCACCCTATGAGCATTTTTAGAATTAGAGGAAGAGAAGAAGGAAGAAGAGATTTCATTTTAGTCACTCTCTCCTTTAGTATAACAGAAAAACATGAATTTCATTACAGGGGAGAATTACCTATTGCCAATTGCAAATGTCTCAATTACTGAGCAATTTTCGGTGAAATAGACATGTTCAAAAGTTTCTACATGGGCATCTAATCCTGATCAACCACGATAACATCTCTAACTGCTCCCAAAATGCCTACACCAAATAGAAACAGGGAAAATATCAGGAAACATCTTTTGGTGTCCAAAGCATCATTGCCTGCGTTGATGGCAGTGGAGGCAGCAAATAGTCACTGTCAATTGATGCCAGTTCAGAATTTAGATAGGATTATTTCATTTACAAATGTCACAAACCCAACTCAGACTATCTAAGCAAAAAAAAAAAAAAAATGTTGTGTCATGTAATGAAAAATTCTAGAAGAATCTGATTTTAGGCAATGCTAGACCCAGGTACAGAAAAAGTGACATTAGACATTTCCCTCAGCCCTGCTTCTATCTGTGTTAGCTGTGTTTTCAGAACACTCCCCATGGGATTAAGGAAGAACATCACCTCTGTCTAAAAGGAAGAAAGCAGAGATGCTATTCAGGATGAAACAGCAGATGCCAGTGTGCCAGGATTTCTTGATTGATAAGTCTTGCTTTGGGGGATCAGTGGTTATCAGCATTGGAGCTTCTACTCTTCCCAGCAAACTCGCTGTTATAAATGCCTTTCTCTCATCTTACTGTTCTCACCTTGGTATTCTTCACACCATTGGCACTAGTACACATGTAGTCACCCAACCCAGAATCTTAGTGTCACCCCTCATTCTCACCAAGCCCTTTACTTCTTAAATATTTTTCAGATCAACCCACTTATCCCTGTTACTGTTTCTCCCACTTGGATAATAACAATGGTATTATAATTAGTCTCTCTGACCCATGACTTGTCCCCTTAACTCCATTCTCTATGCTCTTGCCAATGTAATCTGTTTAAAACACAAATTCTACCATGCCACTTTGTTGTTTTAAAATCATCAAGGGCTGTCAAATATTGTCAGAATAATATCCAACGGGCTTAGCCCGCTATACATGGGTAGCATGCACTCCTATAATTTTGCTGTATGAAATGGTAGCCACTAGCTACACATGACAATTTAAATTGAAATTAATTAGAATTAAATAAAATTAAAAATTCATTTCTTCAGCTCACTAACCACATTTCAAGTGCTCAGTAGCCACATGTGGCTGTTGGTTATGTATCAAGTAGGACAAATATGTAACATTTCCATTATTGTAAAAAGTTCTAATAGAACATAAAACACTGCTGTCTTGTGGCCTCGTATCTGTTCACTACCCAATTATTTTCTCGAAATAATGCTGAACCACTTGCAGTATCTGAGTGAATCATACATATTCATGTCTCTGTACCTTTGCTCATTCTAGTTCTTCTTCATCGAATGCTCTTCAAGTTTCCCTAGATAATAACCACTACCCATTCCTTAAGACCCAGCTAACATGTTGCCTTCTTTAGGAAGGTAACTCTGAACTCTAGGGTTCAGCTAAGTGCTGTCAAGACCTTCTGTGCCAACTTGTACCTTACCATACAATGGTGAAATACTCTGGCTTGTGCCTGACTTCCTATGTGACAGTAAACTCTGAACTCAAAGGTCTGGTTCTTTGTTGTTCTCTCAGAACCAAGTCGAACGTGAGGCATGTAGGAAAAACTCTAATATATGTTTGTTAAAATGTGATAAATCATGTAAAGAGGCAAGGCAATCCTTTTGACTTTGTTAAACAAAATGTCCACTTAATTTTTTAAATTAATATAAGTAGTAGATATTCCTGACATTTTGTTAGTCTTTTCTGATCCTGATGTGACCTCAATTCACTTCTAACATCATACTTCAGCCTCAGTCCATTTTTACTTTAGAGTTGATTCCCCACTTTCTTTGCTTACTCAACACGGGACAAGTCTACAGAATGGGTTGAGGTTCAAGAATGATCTAAGTTGAACACCCTTTCCAGGAATAACAATAAGGAAAGTTTAATGAGTTGCTGAAGGCTTCTCCAGAATGTCATAAATTCTACAGAATAATTTTACCCACATCAGAGATGATGTCTTCTTTATATGAATCTCTGATGGGTATAGTATCCATGGAAAAAAAAAAAAAAAGAAGAAGAAGAAGACCCCACTCCTCCAGAGATATAACCATTTTTTATTTAAAATGTGATGAGAGAGTGGAAAGCCCAGATTTAACCTTGGAATTGTTTTTTCCCTTTTATGTTGAGATTTCTCACCTGCCGTAGGGCACTTCCACAAAGTGACACCTGGCTATTTCTCCTTTCTCTTCCCCTCCAGGAGAAACTGGGTAGGAAGTGGTATTCCAAAGTGACTCTCCATAGCTGTCCCATGAGCTCAGGTCTGTTTTACATGATTTGGAACCCAATATCCCAATGATACAGTTAAACGTTTTGCATGCCAGTCTTTAAATTGCATCTAAATCTTCTGTTCTTTGACATTTAGCATCATTCTGTTCCAGTAAAGGTTGTTGCCTTTTTTTTGCGGTGACTTTCTGACCTGTCTTTAAAGTCAGCACTCCAATCAGTTTCCACTGACATACACAGAATAGTGACATATTGACTTTTACAAGAGATAAATCAAAAGGTGACAGAACATGAATAGAGGGAACCTTAGCACTGAATTTTCCATATAAATGCAAGTGTCAAGTAAACAAAGAAACAGCCTCCTTCTCTACATAGTCAATGCAGGTGCTCTATCCACATAATATATATTTGAGTTATGACTCTGCATAGGCCTGGTGTTTCAGTGGAATTGTGGATATTCATTTTTTAATATAAAGTTGAATTTTACTCCTAACACTGACTTACCTTAAATAGCAGTGTAGTTGGAAAAGTGGATTTTTTAAATCAGTCTCTCCCAGCTTCTAATTTGAGCTGTGAAATGGCAAATTATTGAGACCTCAGAAATTTCTAGTAAATTAAAAAGTATAGATGATTTAAGTGACAAAGAAAGGATATTTAAATATGATGTCCAAGGTCATGCATCCTGCAAAGCAATCAAGCCCAGGATTACCTAATACCAAAACTCACACTCCTAACCAGATTATTCCCACTCATTTTTTGAACCGTAAAAAAAATTTCCATGTTTTAATATTTAAGAACATACTAGCATGTATACGATGCAAACGCTATCTTTTGAAAATTGTTTAGTAAAATATCAGACAAATATTAGCTAATATAAAACACATTTACTTTTCATTTTATGTCTTTAATATACTTAATTATAAATTCTTATGTCTATGAAAATGTTAGCATAACTAAGAAAGGTCAAGTATATTATGAGTCAACCATTGTATAAAAGTAGATAATTTTTTTAAGATTGCCAATTGCTCACTGCAAAGGAAGGGGCAGGAGGAATACTGAGAAATCATATTACTGCAACAGATAGAGGATTGCTTTATGATGGGTTCTTTATGAACCATTGAAATCTTTATTTCTAACAGTACATTTTCAGATAATACTTACAAAGAAAGTGTCTTCATTTATTGTCACTAAAGAAAACTCTTTCAAAAGAACCACAATCTATACGGGTACTTTGTGACAAGCAAACCTACAAAAAAGGATAGGAAAAGGAGAAAATAATGGATAAAAATGTAAATAAATTTGTGAAAGAATGAAAATAAATGGAAGGGTGGCAACTGAATTGGCAAGGTGGAATAAGTAACAATGTAAAGCCCACAGGATATTGAGGTGAGACTTGGAGCTAAAAACAGGGGAAAACCGGTTTCAAGAGTGTTATACAAGCGATGGACCATGTGATCCTCTCCCTACTCTATGTAACAAGGTGATGACAATCCATCCTATCTCCAGCAGGAGAGAGGATGTAGAGTTTCTGGAGATAACTAAAAGAAAGTCCTGGTCTGAGGACCATGTGCAGTGGAAGTCCAGAGTGAAGCATGGGACCAAACAAGGGATGAGGGTGGGATACAGAAGAGTTTCAATGCCAAACTGTAGAACTCTGCTCCCAGAACACCAGAAAAAGGTTTGCAGAACCACTCCCATCAGCCCTCTTCTTACTATAAGCATTATCGTGATTGAAAATTAGAAAACGTTTCTCTGAAAGAATTGCATGCTCTTACAGAAACAACCTTTCCAGACTATCTTTGAGGGCTCAGCTGACCACAAAATAATTCAATAGTGAACTCCACTAAACGATAAACCCACCTATGCACCCCAACGTCCAATATGGTAATCATGTTTTAATTGTTACATTCTTAAACATGCACAGGTCTACAATAATGGCCAGATAGTTGATGAAAGTCTCCATTGTGAAAAAATAGAGATAAGAACAAACTACTAAAAGAAGGAGGGCAAAAAAGAAACATAATCATGTGAGATTAAAAGTTTTCAAAAGCTAAAATTAACATCCTTACATAAGTAAGGAAAGGTATTGGGTCAAGATGAGAGAGAGTGAAACAGAGAAAGAGAGAGAGAATAAAAGATAGCTCTTATAACATAAAAATTGGATAATCAAATAAAACTTAGGGATAAAAGTTGAATAAGAGTGGGCCGGCCCCGTGGCTTAGCGGTTAAGTGCGCGCGCTCCGCTGCTGGCGGCCCGGGTTCGCATCCTGGGCGCACCGACACACCGCTTCTCTGGCCATGCTGAGGCCGCATCCCACATACAGCAACTAGAAGGATATGCAGCTATGACATACAACTATCAACTGGGGCTTTGGGGGGAAAATAAATACATAAATAAAATCTTTAAAATAAAAACAAAAGTTGAATAAGAGTATAATAGTTGAGGAACAACCTAGAAAGTAGAATAAAAAGACAAAGAAATGAAAGATAGTGGAACAATATGAGAATAAAGTTGAAAGATGAGTTCAAGAGATGCAATATGGGAGTGATAGAAATTATAGTAAAAGAAATTACATTTTTTTAAAAGGTGGAAATATTCCAGAACTGAAGTACTGATTGGATTAGCCAAAGATGAGCCCACATGACAAAATTTCAGAATTCCAGGTATAAAGGAAAGATTCTAAATGTTTTCTGCCATGGGCTGAATTGTGTTCCCTTAAAACTCATTTGTTAAAGCCCTAATCTTCAATGTGACTATCTTTGGAGGAAGGCAGCATTTAGGGTTAAATGAGGTCATAAAAATGGGCACTGATCCAACAGGATTAGTATCCTGAAGGAAGAATCACCAGAGAGCTCACTCTCTCTCTCCGCTACATGAGGACACAGCAAGAAGGCAGCTGTCTGCAAGCCAGAAAGAGTGCTTTCATCAGAAAATGAATCAGCTAGAACCTTGATCTTAGACTCTCCAGTCTCCAGAACTGTAAGAAATAAATTTCTGTTGTTTAAGCCACGTAGTCTATAATATTTTGTTATGGCAGCCCGAGTAGTCTAGTACATTTTCATAGGAGTAAAAAATCATATACATCAGACCCAGAACAGAATAGCATCAGACTTCTCAACAATAACAGTGGATACCAGAATACAATAGATGAACATCCTCAAATTTTGAGAGATAAGTGACTTTGAACCTAGAATCATATAACCAGCTAAATTATTAATTAATTTTTAGGATGCATTATATAAATTTTGTAGAAATGCAAGAAGAGAAAACTAGGAAAATCTCATGCACTCAGTTCTCCCTTTTAGGAAACAACTGAAAGGTGAGTGTCAGAAAAACAAGAGAATAAACCAACAGAGGGAAGGTCCTGAGATGCAGGAAACTTGTAATCTATCATAAGAAAGCAACAAAGAGAAGACCCAAAGTAACAATGCAAGATTTGCCCCAGTGTGAAAACTATTCAAACTGGAGCATCTCTAAGTGGATTTCCAACAAGAAAGCCTCCAGAAAGGAAATAAGAAGAATGAAAACATTATTTGATTAGTTTAAATATTTGGAAAGAATTATTTATAATCATGTAACATATCTGTTAGAGAATTTGGGGGGAAATCCACAATTAACACATAGCATACTACGTGAGTAAAAAAAGAAATGATTATTAACTCCAGGTTAAAGAAAGTTATCAAATAAAAATAAACATAATAATAGGTCACTTCTTTGCCCAACAGTGAATGGTAATTTTATAAATGTAAAAATATACCAACAGTTTAGTAGACAATTGTGATAAAACTATATTGGGGAGACTGGGCATAGAAAGTGGCCAGGTTGGTTTAAAAATGATAAATCTTTGCCTATGAAATAAAAGGAAAACACATGGTGTTTAAAATTGATAAATCAATAAATAAAAAAAGAAAATATTACTAAGTTGTTCATTATTTAGAAATGTGGAGATAGATATAAATGTAGATATAGACATAGATATATAGTAGAATAAGTGTATAAAAAGTACAAGCTATTCACTCTGAGGAAAGACTCAGTGAAGGAAAGGTTGGGCAAGGAACATTTGTTTTTTGTTTTTTATTTTTGTTTTAATTTTTACCATTAAAAATCCTTCATAAGGGCCGGCCCGGTGGCGCAAGCGGTTGAGTGCATGTTCCGCTGAGACGGCCAGGGGTTCGCTGGTTCTGATCCTGGGTGCGCACCGATGCACCACTTGTTCAAGCCATGCTGTGGCGGCGTCCCATATAAAGTGGAGGAAGATGGCATGGATGTTGGCCCAGGGCCAGTCTTCCTCAGCAAGAAGAGGAGGATTGGCAGATGTTAGCTCAGGGCTGAACTTCCTCACACACAAAAAAAAAATCCTTCATAAAATTACTTTATTTAAAGTACATGCATGCATTACTTTCATGAAGAAAATTTTAATTAAAAAAATGACTCTCTAAGAGGAAATTAGTGGAAGGTTGTGTTAGAAATTATTGTTTACAAATATTTGCTTCCTCTCCCTGCTCTGTTGACTACAAATTTGAGCACATGACTTGCTTTGACCACTGAATATTTCAGAACCAATGTGTGGTTGCCATTCTGTCTTTCTCCTCTGTCAAGACATGTAGCAATGTTCCAGACTGAGGTTGCTCCATTAGCTTGTGTCCCAGAGTGAGTGGATGTGTAGCAACTAATTGACCTCTATCCTTTTGGGCTTAGGGTTTTGTTCTCATGGCAAAAATTAACCTATTCTGACCAATGCAGAGGTGAAATAGGAATTCATCATGTATTAACTAAAGCAATAACTGGGGTACATTGTGAAGGTAAGCATTAATTAACATTGAGCATTTATGTCATATAATGTTAGATTCTTTCTAGATGTTATAATATTTCCATTTCTAGTATAAGGTATACCACATCTCTGCCTATTTCTAACAAATAACACCATTGTCACATAAAGAAGTTACTTAAGAGGCAAGTTTTAAATTGAATTGGGTACTTTCATTCCATACCCTATAAGAAATCTATGATTCTAATATCTGAACATACCCAACCATTTCTCAAGATTCCTCAGATTTTCAGTTAATTGCTTCATTTTTCATTATATCACAAGGTATTCCCTTTTGGATAGTGATAGAGTGATTCTTATGTTCTCTTTTAACTTTATTTTATACTTTCATTAACAAATGTAAACTTACTGTCCAGTTTATCAATTTAATTATTACTCAACTAGCTATAGTTTATAGCTTGAATGACGTGGCGTTTTGACATCTGAAGTGTTCTCAACTAAATTGTAAGTTTGCTCAAGGCGGGGAATATAAATTTTAATTCCTGTTTTGGGTCTCACAGTTTCAAACATAATTGGTGGCACAAAACAGACATTTAATAAATGTTTGCTCTATAGATTATATCTTAGTCTCCACGAAGCACTAAGCATGGGCATTCATGTTCATTTACCCATAAAATGCCATCTCTAATTTAGGTATTATATACATTGTGAATTATTCTTAGGCTGGTTCACCCTTCTTCCCAGCATGAATCTGAGTCATCTGACTTCACCATCATGTGACGTGACCTGGGAATGGAAACTAGTTTTAACACCAGCCCAAGTATAATATAAATATGAAATTTCTTGTAAGTGAAGTGCTGCACCGCAAGGCTAAATGTCAATGGCTTCTTACTTTCCAGGTTCACACATTATCTCAGCCACATTTCCCATTATTAATTTACAGATTATAAAATTGTAGCGTGAGAAGGAGCACTGGAAAGTATTTAATCCAGCACCTCATTTTGTAGATGAGGTGACATGACTTGTCCAGAGTCACATAACCTGAAAATGGAGCAGAAGGATGGGAACTGGTATCATCAGACTCCAGTACACGAATAACCTGCCTCCCCTACAGTCTCCTGAGAGTTGGATGTCATTTCTGTTGTTGACATTTTTTGCATGTCATAACTCAACCTAACGTTCATCATGAAACATATGATCTCACGTTTACTGGGCTTACCTTGTACAATGCTTAATTTTAGGAAAATTTATCTGTAGTAATTTAGCAAGGTAGCTGAATGCTCTTGTATATGGGAAATGCTGGATACTGGGCAGCAAAATCAAGGAGATTTATTTCTAAATCTAATTCCACCAAATTTACCTTTTATTTCCCCTTCTCATTTTCTATAAGAATTGAGTAAAGCAAGAAGGTAACATATACTGATCAAAATCATCTGTTCAGGAGGATGGGGGACCCCTAGAATTAATCAAACCAGCAACTGGGATGAGGCAGTCCATATTATTAAATTAATTTTAAAACTCATTAATTAAAGTCTTTGAATATTTAAATTTTATGGTAACGTTCAAAGGTGATAAAGTATTGAACTTCATTAGCTAATTGTTTGACTTAGTATTTATGGAATGCTGTTACTTATCCATAAATTCAGTATTTATTACATTTCTATTTCCTTACTTACTGCCACATCATAATGAATCTCACATCCTATTGTTAGACTTGCTCACATTCAGACAGAGTGGAGGTAGGAGCTATCTTTTATTCCTTGCTTTAATCTCTTTCCTGAGGTTCATTAGCTGGGAATTCTTTCCTGTTAGATCAATGGCAAAATAATAATCTGTAGTCGTCTTGCCTTGAGCAATCATCTGAACATCCCTCTTGAAAATGATCCGCTGTGCCCATTGGAAACTTTGAGCAGTAGTTTTGATTGCATTTTCATTAGATTTTGGTGTTGCCAAGCCCTATTTTGATGGCAAAGGCGGTATAGAAACAACTTAGCATGTGTGGCATTGCAGTCTGTGGAACTGGTAGCACTGACTGCACGTTAGCTCCAACGCTCTTCGCATGCAGGTTTAATAATCAGAAAAAGGATGTTAACTCCTTAATAATTGAACACGTGTTTAATATTTAAACAGTCAGATCCTTCCAGTTGTTAAACTAATATCAAAGTAAGATGGCAGCAGGCTACTTACTGGCAACTGTCCATCTTAGAAATGTCTTTTGAAGTTCAGTATAGTGATGGTATAGACTGCCAAGCTCGGGCCGGAGGGTGCTACTTCTAACAATCAGAACCCAAGACAGTGCAGAAACTTTCTTTTTGTAGTTACAGCCATGTGTAAAATCTACATGTGAAAAAAACTGCAGTATAACTAATAATATTTTTAATTCTCACATTTTGTATTTTTTCTTTCTTTATGGCTTTGGAATGCAGGAATAATTTTCCGGAGAATGAAAAAGAAAATAGGACAATGTTTACATCAAATTATGTGTTGGGAATTATTTCACTTCTAACTGATGTTGAAAATACAAAGATGATCTTGGCTTACTTAAGTACTTGTTATCCCTAAGTCTTCCTTTATTTTCCACAGTGACTGAATTATATTGAGGACTGAGAGAAATGAGTTATACTCTGGTTGGCGTTGACAATGCTCATCACTTGAGACTTCACATTAGTGGCCCCACTCCACAGTCCAACAGATGTTGTAAATTCTTTTGTGCACCAGAGACCCTCAATTACTCAATCACAAGATATTTTGCAAGGTAACAGTTAATTTCACCTATTTTATGAAGAAATTTGACTAGCTCTGCTGAAGCCGACTCCTAATTGAATATAAATCATAGGGTTAAAAACATCTCATATTTCTTAAAATATCCGTTCTTGACATTTCTATTCTAAAGTCTGCTTTTAAAAAGACCAAGGTGACTTTTAAGTTCACTTTATTTGATTCAGGCCCTACCTCTTCCACTACGGATTTTAGATGACCATCATGAATTTAAAAAGTTCCAGATGGACTTTAATTTTCTTAGTATAGTTTCCCTTTAATTTTGCATACAGGAATTAAAATGACTGTTTTGTTCCTGATGGACATTTCGAGTCAATCTTTGGAAAAGCGGTACATAATTTAAAACTTTAAAAACATGTAAAGATAGATACTTGAGCTCCACACCCAGAAAATCTGATTCAGTAAGTCTGGGGTAAAGCCCCATCATATGTATGGTTTGGTTTTTTTTTCCAAGTGATTCTACTGCCTACTACTGGTTGGGAACCATTGTTACCGACTAGTTGTTGGAGACGAATTTCGTATTTAATTTTTCTATTTTCTTAATTATGTGAATAGGAAAATATAAAATCATGAAACAAACATTTCATGAAAAGAATGGGACAGCAGAGAGCTTGAGAACATTAACCTATCACTAAAGTCAGATAAGATTTATGTGCCAGGGCCATGTGAGCCGTGACTACTCTCTTTTTCCTCCCATCTTTATTTAGAACACATTACTCCAAAGACTGTAATATTTGACTTTGTTTCTTAGTAATCTTTTTTAATATTGTGGTATTTCAGGACTGCCCCATCAGGAAAGGCTTCCTTATATTTTCTCCAAATCCCTCATGTCATTATATATGCCCTTTACTTCTCTTGTCATCACTGGAGTAGGGAAAAAGATATTGTTCACTACTAGACTTTACTCCTATGAAGTTGCACCTCAGCCTTCCCTCCTAGAGACGACATGCAATTTGCTTAAGGACACAAGAACCCGTGCATGAGATTTGTTTTCTTCTGGAAACCTGAAAGTATATATATGCTTTGGTATTTCTCAGGTAATTAGAATGAAAATTTCCTAGAGAAAGATCAGCATTTAAGTGCACACTTCGCATCGGTGAAGATATAGTGAGGAGCATTTGACAAAATACATTCTCATCTTTTAAATTTTTTTCTCCTCCTGTTATTTGCTTAAAACGGCAGACCACTGGTGTTCACCTATTGTCTCAAATTACCTACTGATCCTGAAGATCCATAACCTGTGAATATTGTTCCTTTTCTCTGCTGCATGAATTTGAATCTGTGGGCTTCAGGGTGGCTAAGTATGGAGGGAGTCACTTAAATAGTGACTAGTCAGCAGCAGCAACAAACCCACGAGAAGGCATATCTTCAAACATATTAATTTGCTTTTCCTTTGCACTTTTAATGTGGGCCTTTCCTGAGTTCAGCCTGTATTATCCACTGCCCGAGTGGAAAGAGAGAATTGTTAGAGCACAAATGAAAGAGAAAGATTCAGTGTTCAGCTTTTGAGTTTCAAAATAGGCCCTTCAAGCTCATTTTGGGGGCAATCTTTGCAAAGCAAAGCTTTTAATTTGCCAAATCCTGGCTTTCAAAGACAACAGAATATTTTTGGAAAATAAGACAGAACACTAAAACCTCTGCAACTTTATAACAGAGTACTAATAAAAACAATAATAATCATAATATAAACGTTGGTTTAGTTAAATCTCAACTGGCCTGGACACCTAAGGCGATAATCAATTTTTTCCAAGGTTCATGGCTTTTCCTTCAACATAAAATTCCTTAGAGGGATATACTCCCAATTAAGAACAGTTTTACCAAAATTAAAAATGTGATTCACAGTGTGGACTTTTCTAAACATGTAAGAAATGGCTTTGCACGTTCTTTTGCATTTGCAGTTTCAGCAGAGAAATTGTGGAAAGCTTAGTGGTTCCTTCATTTGCACTAGAGGAAACACTTGTGTAGTATTTCCTATTTCCTGAAGGTTTCTCTTTTAATTCTGGGAAAGCATGTCCCGGCTGGCTTCAAAATATTAACGTATGGGGAAAATCAAATACGGACTAATGCAATTTCCATATTTTACTGGTATTTTTCTGCTCTATGCCTATCGTACATGAACTAGTTTACGTTATAGAAACACACATCGTAACAGAAAAGACACACACGTACACATACACACTCACATACACATGCAGAATACACATATGTCAGTTCAGGTCCTGCAAGAAGCAGATGCCTCATTCAAGAGATTTATTGGAAGAAATGCCCGTAAAGGAGAAAGCATAGGGGTAGGCAGGCAGAGTCTTCTGACTGCAGGCAGGTCTGACTCCTGTGAAAAGGGAGAGTGGAGGAAAGATTGGGTAGGAAGAGCCTCAGACCACAGCTCAGGTCTGAAAAATTCTCTGCCAGAACAATGGGGAGTCCCTAAGCAAGTTCCCAGTTAGCAGAATCCTTCACTGAGCAGGAATGGGCTGGCACTGGAACCCCTGCCCTCCTCAGTCACTGGCTGGCAGCAGCCCCTGGTAGGCGAGGATTTGCATTCTCTGGAGCAGCAGCTTGAGGCACTCAGTGCTCTTGAAAGATCTAAGTGGCACAACTCCATGGCTTCCTCAACACATGTACACTCTCTCCTCCCCTCCCTCTGCCCCGGCCAACACACACTTTTTGTCCAAAGCAGAAAACCCTAATATTGCAGGACATAAAGGTCATCCCTAACTACTAAAAAGCAGATAGAAGAGAACATCTCTTGCTGAACAAACAAGAGGAGGAGCATGAAGAGAGTGCTTCTAGGACCTCTTGGATCTGGAGAAACCGAGATGAAACCACCCAACTATTACCTGAGAGAGTGACTAATTCCACAACTGGAGTCAGAGATGACAACAGGAGCTGAGCCTACTGCAAAAACCAGCCCATGACAATTTTAGTAAATTCTACACATTGCCCCAACAGAGAAGCTATGTTAGCCATACTCAACTTGGTCTCTGAGAAGAGAGTTCCTATAATAGCAGCTTGAATTTTGATTTTTTAGTTAAAATGCTGCCCCTTTGTACTATCTTCACAAAGTCTACCAACACCAAGATATTAGGCAACCTCCCTATTCAACGGCCCAGAACGCTTGCAGCAGAGAGCTTCAGACTCATGGGTATGGTGGAGGGTACAAGGAGCATTGTTATGACAGGAAAATACATATCACACGCCCCCATATAAACCCTTTACCTTGGTGAAATTGAACAGGAACAACTTGAGATTCTTCTCTATACCACTCTCTTTCAATGGTGAGTCTCGGAAAGTGGTGAGTCAAACACCCTGTTTCTGAATATCTGTTATACATGGTGTTGTTAGTGTTATTACTGTCACATATGGAGATAAGCAGCATTGTTATGAAGTAATAAAATTATTTTTATGGCAAATAGCCCCCAAAAGGACACTGTGCTATGGTAGTATTTATAAAACAGTAGTTTCCTACGGACTCAGAGTGTATTTTTCTCTAAAATTGAGCATCTGCCCTATGGTTAGCCCTCACAATCTCTGCCAGAAGTAATAAATGATTGGCCTCTGGGCCACATTAGTCTGCAGATAGCTTTGGTTTGGACTTCATGGTATGTTTTTAAGAAGTGATTCGCTTCAAGGAGCGCTAGTAATACTGGCCTAACATTCCCACTAGTTGACCATGAACTGAAGTGGCAGAGGGGGCTGCCAGTTTCATTGAATTCAACAATCACACCTCAGCTGGCCCATTACCTGCATTTCTGTTACCTGCCTTGTCCTTCTAGACATTTGTGTCTAAGAACAATAAAAAAGCATGTAATCCAAAAGGGGCTGCATTTTCCTTTTCTCTTCCCAGTAGTTTGTCCTTCATAATTATATTTGGATTGAGTTAAATATTAAAGATTACATTCTCAGAGCACACATCCTTGCAGAAACTGATCACAGACACTTGGCCTAGTGGGACTAGACTAATATTTAAATGTTTCTGCATACTGAGGATAATTTACACATACCTAATGGAGAGTATATGACATTCAATATCCTACGAAAAAAAGTTCTTAGTTTAGTGCACAAGTAAAAACCAAATATTCTATTCACAAATACATTTAAAAGAATTTTCAACTTTATTTTGATATTATGCAGAAGGAAGCAAACCTAAAAACTACCTTGTTTTAGAAAGAGAAGGTTGATATTTGTTGTGTATGTTGTTGTTGTTGTTGTTATCATCAATAACCAATGAAAAATATCATGGAAGCTTTAAGAGATTGAGATACCCCAAATCAGTTAATACACAGCTGCCTTCCCCATTTCCAATTTAATTTTACCTTCATCCCCATCTTAGCATCAAATCCCGGGAATCTTCAGTTCAGACACCTTTGCAGGTGCTACAAATAACTAACCTTTCAATAAGATTAACTGCCAGACTGTGACATTTGATGTGTGATAATGCAAGGCTTTGTGAATTTTAAATGATTCTGCAGATGAAGTTGGGATACAATAAAGCCTTCTGAAAATATAATTTAAGGACCAGCCACTAGCAAACATTAGTTACAGGAACTTCTAAAGATATAAGCATAAAACAGTTAACTTGTGGAGGAGAGTCAAACATTTGGACATATTTCATGGTGCGTCTTAAACGAAAGGAGGTCTACAGATGGGGTAACTTGAATTGCCATCATTACTATGGCACACTTCATCCTGAATACCTACTGAGGGAGAGAAAATGGTTTAATAATCTTCCTTTACACACTGAAAAAGTAGCATTAACAATAATAGAATTAGCAAATACTGATTGAAAATAGTTTGTCCAGGTACTATCTTAAGTGTTTTATGTATGTTAATTCCATCCTAATTACTCAATCATCTAACTTCTTTTGAGTTTTCATTTTAGAGATGAAGAATCCAACTGAGACGCAGAGAGATAAAATAACTAGATCAAAGGGGTAGAAGAGAAAGCCTCATCCAACCCGTTCCTCTGACTCCAGGGTCGATCTTTATAATCCCTGAACAAGTTGTTCCCCAAATTTTCCTGATGTAAAGAAAGAATCTCCTCGGGGCTGGCCGGGTGTCGCAAGCGGTTAAGTGCACGCACTCCACTGCGGTGGCCCGGGGTTCGCCAGTTCGGGGATCCCGGGTGTGCACCGATGCACCGCTTATCAAGCCATGCTGTGGCGGCGTCCCATAGTAAAAAAAGAAAGAATCTTCTCTACAGATTCTGATTCAGTAATTGTTAAGTAGGCTTAGGAATCTGAATTAGCTCAGGCAAGCTGGAAAGCATTGGCCAAATTGATAGGGCCAACTAGCTACAAGTTTACTCCAGAAAGATAATCCTAACACTCACTGCCACACCCAACCCCAGAGATTTTATGGCCATGAATATAATCAGGACAAAAGACAGCCATTTCAATATATAAATAGATAAATCATTTCTGACTGAGGTTTAAAGGATGTTGACTTCATTAGGGACTAACCAAGTTTATAACAGAAAAACATTTAAGAATATCTTTTCAGATTTACAGAATTTTTATTTTAGATTTCCATTATATATGCTGAACAATTATAGCTGTGTCTCGTATACACATCACCTGAAAAAATCCTCACATCAGTCCTAAACTGATGTCATTTAATTCTCATTTTATAGACGAGGGGGAAGGTACATTTGATTAATTTCAAGTAGGAATAAGAAATAATTGACCCGATTGCTCCCTTGTTTTAATCTGTCCAGTCGAAAGGGAAAGTCAAACAGTGCGTCTCCACGTGGTGATTTTGAAAATGCATTGTCACAGTCTAGGATAATACACGCTTGGCCCCTCCCACATCCATCCACCCCGCAGTGTCCACCATCCGCTTACCACGCTTAGCAGAGCCACAACCAACCAGCCGATTAAGAGCCCACTAATAAAAATAGGCATGCACTGCCTGATTATTTTATGCAAAGCACAAGAAATTTGTGTTTCAAGTAAACAACCAATAATCATAGTTGAGAACTCCTGCTCTCAACTAGCACTCTAGGGAGAAGGATTGGCAGTAATGTACAGAATAGAATTTTTTAAATTATACTTTATACTAATAAGCAAGACAACATTCAATATGGAAAAATTGGAAGGTACACTTAAGTGGAAACATAAAAATAAAAATCATCCGTGGGTAGAGGTACAAACAAGTAGTCAACATTAATATTTGGTGTATTTCATTATTTTGTGGATAGGATATGTTCTGTGCAGAAAAATACCTGAGAAATCGTGTTGATATTGTTTAATTCAAATTTTATAAATAAAAAGGATATATGTGATAGTTATTGGTGAGGAAAAGGAATACTTCAACCAATTGTCCCCTAGTTTTAATTTGTGCTACAAAGGAATGAATATTTTTAATCAAAAATTAATATACATACCATAAAAGTCAGCCTTTTGAAGCATACAATTTAGTGAAAAATATTTTTAAACAAAAAACAATAAATTGGTTGTATCAGTCTTAATGCTTTCATAGTATTCCATTGACTGTATTCCAACACTTTATTTAGTTAATTCCACTTTTTAAGACATTTAATATGTATCATGTTTTTGCTACTATATACAATATTTAAATGAACATCTGTGTAGCATTATCTTTTTTTATATCCATCATTATTTCTTTGTTATGCATTCTTATGCATGATCACTGTCTCAAAAGTATAGGCATTTTTAACCTAAGGAAAAAAATGCTATATTCTTAGATTTCATTTTTAAAATTGCCCAGGCTTCTGGGAAAAAGGTGAGAATACAAAAATTATAAAATAGATGAATATGAATCTATGTTAGAAATATGAATTGATGTTAATTATTTTCTAATATATAGAGAGTAGGTACCTTGTAATATCCAATAATACTTTTAAAGTCCAGTATTTAATAGTAAAGGTTATATATGGTATTAGGAAGGTCTGGATGAATCTGAATTTTGGCTCTGCCCCTAACTAGTTGGCTGATCTTGAGCAAGACCCTTACTTGACTAAGTTCCAGTTTTCTCATGTATAATATGACTATCAAACAAATCCATTTCTGGAACATAATAAGTACTCTAAAATGGTAGTTTGGCTATTTTTAGTAATAATAATCTTAGCATATTATTAATATTACTGAAATTTATGCTTTCCAAAGAGAAAGCTATATTTTGTAAGGTTTATTCTTATATATATGTTTAGCACTAAGGATTTCTCGGAACAAATCCAACCACTTTTTACATTCTTTTTCATGGGCTAGTCCTTCAAGGGATGAATGTAACTTTTATGGAGTTATTATTGGAAACGAAAAAAAAAATTTAAATATGGCTTGATACATTTAATATGATTCAAAAGACATAATTTCTAACACAGGAACAGAAAGCTAAAAGGAGATAACAGATTGATGTGAAAATACTACTGCATGAGATGAAAAGGAAGATCAATGTAATAAGAAATACTTGTGAGGAAGCCAAAAACATACCAGCAGACTTCGACTACCACTAGAGCAGGATTGAACAGAATTATCAGTGCTGCAAACTAAATCAATGATATAGAGACATATACCGGCCAATACTGTATTTAATTTTTAAAAATCTATGTTTAAAATTAAATTGGCTTTTAATTCAATTATTTTAGACTGTCTTTATCTCAGTTTGATATTAGAGCAATGTGACCTCATTAAATGAATTGATAAATGTTCCATCTTTCTCTAAATTCTGAAACAACTCGTAGAAGATAGGCTGCTCGAAATTTTGGTAGAGGTCACTTGCGAAGCCCTCTGAGCTTGTGATTTTTCAATGAAAATTTTAGTCCACTACTTCAATGTCTCTTATAGCTTTTTATTTGTTCAAAATTTTGTTTATTTTTGAGTTAAATGTGATATTGTATAGTTTTCAAGAAAATTATTTATTTATTCCAGGTGTTAAAATTTATTGGTGTGCAAGTATTTATAATATTTTAAATTTTAAATCTATACCTAGTTTTCTTCTCTTTTTTCATTCTGTGCAATATTTTCATCTTCTTTTTCTTTTTCTTTGCTTAGTCATATCCAGGGTTTGTCTGTAATATAGTCTTCATAATCTTTTCTGTTGTTTTTTGTTATTGCAAGCTATGACAGTTTTTGCTATTATTGTTTTCTTAATATTTATATGACTTTAATTTTTGCTTTTTTATATATTTCTGGCTTTTGTTTGTTTTCTTCCTTGTTATTTTTTCTCTCGGTTTTAAAATTCAAAGTTTAATGCATTTCATAACTGAAAATTAAAAGTTTCAGACTTTTTTTCTGTAAAGTATGTTCAGGGCTATATTTATCACTCACAAGTACTAATCTAATCACATCCATCATTTCTCTGCTCTGTCTCCATTGTCATTCAGCCCAAAATAGGTTTTCTCTCTTACCTCAAGAATTATCTTAAAATATAATTAAAAAGAAAAAAATTTCAGGGGCTGGCCCAGTGGTGCAAGTGGTTAAGTGCACGCGCTCTGCTGTGGCAGCCAGGGTTCGCCGGTTTTGATTCCAGCGCGCACCGACACACTGCTTGGCAAGCCATGCTGTGGCGGCGTCCCATGTAGAGTGGAGGAAGATGGGCACGGATGTTAGCCCAGGGCCAGTCATCCTGAGCGAAAAAAGAGGAGCATTGGCAGATGTTAGCACAGGGCTGATCTTCTCACAAAAAAAAAAAAAAAATTCACATCTAATTTTAGTTAATCTTTTGTTGTTTGTAATTTTATTGCAAGGTGGTAAAAGAACACAATCAGTGATGGAGCTTTCTGTTGTTTTGTTTTGTTTTGAGTCTTCAGACTTTACTGAGGCTTCTTTGTGTCTAGTAAATGTCTGACGTTTTGTGAATGGGCCATGGGTGTTAGACACATAATGTGTTCTCTCTGTTGTATGTAGTGATCTCTCTGTCTATCTATCTATATAAGAGCCAAGAGTGATTTCCACATTAAATGACATAATTAGTCATGTTATTTACACCTTCTATCTTTGCATATTTCTGTCTATTTGATCATGTCTGGTTCCAGGTGGGATGCATTAAAATGCTGAACTATAATTAATGACTTTGTCTTTCTGAATGTGCTTATATAATTCGATAGTTTATCTATTTGGGACTGTATTGAGATAGGCACAGTCGGGTGTGGTGGAGCCAATTCATACCGTCTCATAAGAGCCACTTGTTAATTATCAGGAATTTTGTGAGCCAGTGGTTAAACACAACCATTATTAAATACTAAATTATATTAACTTATGATTAAATACATTATAGTGAAAATAAAGGTAATAAACCCTCAAAATTCCTACTTCATGGGGCTGGCCCAGTGGTGTAATGGGTTTAAATTTGGCACACTCTGCTTTAGTGGCCTGGGTTCACAGGCACAGACATAAACCACTCATCAAGCGTGGCTGTGGCAGGCATCCCACATACAAAAAATAGGGGAAGATTGGCACAGATATTAGCTCAGGGCCAATATTCCTCAAGCAAAAAGAGGAGGATTGGCAACAGGTGTTACTTCAGGGCCGATCTTCCTCACCAAAAAAATAAAAAAAATTCAAACTTCCTAAAAATTCTACTACATTTATAAAGGAGAAAACATACTTTTACAATACATAGATATGACAGACCCCAACTTATTCAAATGTTCAAACTTAGAATCACCAACAACAGGACAAACTAACATTAGGTACCTCTGGAGTGATGCAATGGAAAGTAATCAACCACGCCTAGGTGGAAACACCTATGTATTTCAGCTGAATCTAAACTCGAGAAAACAATAAGACAAATATAAACTGTTAGACTACAAGACAATTGGCCTAGATTCCTGAAAACATCAACATTATGGAAAAGACAACGAAAAATGAGAGAGAACTGTTATTAATTGAAGAAATTAAAGAGATGTGGTAAATAACTGCATGATTCTTGATTATCTCATAATAAAAGAAAAGCAAAAGAAAAAAAGGACACAGAAGCAAGATTACAGAGGCTCCCAATGATCAAACTTGAGACAGGTAATAATTTATGCAGGTCAGAAGCACTTTTGAATCCCAAAACTACTGGGTGTAAGGTGTTTGAGGAATGAAATATTTACATGATCTCAAATATCAACCCATACACTACTAATTGATTACATTTTTTTATAATCTATGCTCTTGAGGTTATTTACATCTATTATATCAGTGTGAGGGAAATAATAAAAAATCGTGTGTTATTACACATCCCTTCTCAACTCTGTTTGATGACATCATAATGCTAGCTTGAAATCATCCATAATGGGAGTTTTTACACCATAAAATTAACAAATACTACAAATCAGGACTTGATTTATTGTTTGTTGGTTTTCTAGCCTTAAGTATAAACTACATATAAGGAATATCATTGTATCAATGTTACATTTCTTGGGTGTGATGATAATATTGTGCTTACATAGGAGAATATACTTTTTTGGGGAGAAAGATACACGCTGAATTATTTTGTGATGAAGTGGCATGATGTTTGCAACTTTCAAGTGAGTCAGTAAAACACACTCTTATGTATAATTTCTTCCTCTTTTTCTCTCCCCCCCCCCACATATCTTTGTGCTTCAGTGTGGGAGTTTCTTCTAATCTATCCTCCATTTTTCTCTTCAGCTGTGTTGTAACTGCTCTTTAAAGGGGAGGGCTACCAGCCCATGACCATTTGCCATCTTTTTCAGATTTAAAAGTTTGCACTTTTATATTCAAACAATCAGCATATTCTGTTATTTATGCCATATGATCTCAATTATGTGAGAACAGTTTATTACACCAAGATGAGGTGAGGTGTATAAGCTAAAATATGTTAACTATGGTTGTGTTAATTTTTATTGAAGTATAAATTACATTCAGTAAATTGCATATATAGTAAGTGTATGGAGTTTTGACAGTTGTATATACTACCTCAAACAAGATATAGACTATTTCCATTATTCCAGAAAGCTCTCTGGTTTTGTTCTCAATTTTCCTCTTCTTCTCTCTGCCCACTGCTGCCACCTCTTATAGAAGCTGACTTCTACCATTATAGATTACTTTTTCTGTTCTTGGATGTCATATAAATGGAATCACACCGTGTATGCTTGTTTGTGTCTATTTCTTTCACTCAACGTAGTGTTTCTGAGATTCATCCATGTTGGTTACATGTATCAATGTATTGCTCCTTTTTATTGTTGTGTGGCATTCATTATGTTAATACAAAAAATTTTAATCCATTATCCTGTAGTTAGACATATATATTTATTCTAATTTTTAATTATTATAAATAAGCTGTCATGAACATTCCTATACAAGTCTTTTCGTAGGCAAACATTTTCATTTCTCTTGGGTGGATACTTCAGTGTTGAATTTCCGGGTCATAGATAGGATAGATGCATACTTAACATTTTAAGAAACTATCAAGCGATGATTTATCCCCACAATGTTGGAGAGTTCCAGTTCTTCTGCAACCTCCCCAAATCTGATATTATCAGTCTTTTTATTTTAGTTATTCCAATAGATATGAGGTGGTAACACCTTGCGGTTTTGTTTTGCATGTCCTTGGTGACTATGATGTTGAGCTCCTTTTTTTTATTTTTTTTATAAGCTTATTGGCCATTCATATATCTTTTTTGAACTGTTTGTTCAAGTTCTTTTTCCATTTGTTAAATTGAGTTGTTCCCCTTTTTATTGTTGATTTGAAGGAATTTCTTAATCAGATATATGCATATTCCTTTGTTAGATAGATGAACTGGAGTCCTTTGTCAGATATATGTATTAGAAATTTTTTTCTCTCCAATTTGTGGCTTGCCTATCCATTTTTGTAATGGTGGCTTTTGATGAGAAGATCTTATGTCCTCAGAACATGTCCCCAGTGGTCACTGATTCAGACTCAGTGTGTAATTTCTGTGTCCCAGACCCCAAACCAACGCTGTCTCTAAAAGGTTTGATTCCTCCCTCCAGTAGGGAGTGGCATTAGAAATCAAGTTCTGGAAACTAGATGTTCTTTTGTTACTGCAGTTTCATTTCATCCAGACCTATCAGTGTAAAAAGCTAGGAAACGTTAATATTTTTAAAATCATGCGTTTATATTATCACTGCTAATTCAATTCTAGCAACACAGAGTTTTTCCTCCCCTTCCCTAATGTTGAAAACACTGGTTCCAAAGCACAACAGTGTATTTACTCATTTGCTCTATCACTTAATTCATACAAAATACTTTCAAAATTAATGTATTCATTCCCTCTACTGACAATAAGCCTCCTACATAAAGTTCAAAATTTCTTTTCAAAGAAGCTTATGGTTGTACTCTGATCAAATGTAACTTGAAATATTCTTTTTTCCTGCATGTTTATATTGCACATATATATTTATTTGCTTTTGTTTGTATTCAATTTTAGGAGTTCCTTTTTTTTTTGTATTGGTCTTGATTTTATTTAATTTTTGAGTATGTAAAACATTTACATGGTTCTAAAGTCAAGACAACATAATAAAGGAAACTCCGGAAGCCTCATTTCCTCTCCTATCTTCTACATTGTTTCCACTGACCCACCTATGGATAACTATTTTAATCAGTTCTTGTGTTATCATTTCTATGTTTCTTTATAAAATAAGCAATATGTATGTAGAGCTACAAGCACACACATATATAATAAATCTAATTTTATATATGTGTATATATATGCATGTGTATATATGTATGTACGTATATTATGTGTGTGTGTATGTGTGTATATATATATAGTCTTCTTATTTTCTTCTCCTTTTTTCCACAGATGGTGGCTTACTCTATATACTTTTTTATACCTTACTCTTGCTTCATTTGATATTATATAATGAGAATCACTTTTATCAGATCATACACATCATCCTCACTCATTTTTTTTTTTATGGCTGCACGGTGCTCTACTGTGTAGGCATACCATAGTTTACTCAACCATGCTCCAATAGAAGGACATTTAGATTTTTCTAGCATTCTACTATCAAAAATAATGCTGCACTGAATAACCTTGTAGGAATGTTGTTTTGTATTTGTGCATTTATTCTTTTATACTGACCAAAATCTTTATTTTAAAAAGTAGCATTATTACTATCTTGAGCCAGAGCTGCTGTCAAGTTACTGGCCCACAAAAGAATAAGGTTATAACTGTGTGATGTTTTAAGCTTCTAAGTATTGGGGTAATTTGTTACCCGCAGTAGAAAACTAATACAGACAGTCAACACGATTTTAAATATATGGGGAGGTTGAAGGACTGGATGTTATCTAGGACAATGGAAGAGTATATTATATATAACTACACATAAAATTTTAGCAAATGAGAATACAGCGTTAAATAAAGTTAAATGACACTTTGCACCAGATATTTTATTGAAGCTGAGTACTTAAAAAGATCTCTTATTGTTATCAATTATTTTTTTTGTAAACTGCTTTAGAGTTTACAAAAATGTTTTGAAATATTTTGTTGTATTTAATATTCACTATAGACCAGTGAGGTATATGTTTGCCATTCTCAGTTCATAAAAGAGGAGATAGAAGTTTCCTTTATATCATAATGAGATAATTATACTAATTGTCTGAAGTGACTCCTGCTGGTCAGGGCTAGAATTTGACCTCAGGCTTTCTAATAAGTGCTTTATTGATCATTCCTTAACATTGTTTTTTCTCAGCCTCCACACTATTGACATTTTGGGCTAGATAGCTCTTTGTCGTGGGGCCTGTCACGTGCATTTTAGAATGTTTAGCATGCACTAGATGCCAGAGCAACCTCACCTCAGTTGTGACAGTCACCAAAAACCATCTTCAGACATGGCCAAATGCCCCCTAGAAGGCAGAATCGCTCCCAGTTGAGAATCATGGCTTTACGCTTTTCTAATCAGGGATTTATTATATATTTGTTGAACTTATGAATGAGCAAAAAAGAGGTGTCCTAGTGAAATAATTTGCCAAATCTAATATAATCTGGCTTTTAAAAACTAATTGAAGGAGAACTTTTTATTATAATGACTACAAGCAATAAAAGCATTGTGCAATGACTTGTTCAAGAAAAGGCACTCATAGAAACAGAAAATAATACTCTTTTAAAGTATAGAATCAACAGGGTCAATACGGTTAGAGAAAGGTCTAAGTTAATGGAGAGGATTTGAAGGTTTTTTTCATTTTAGAGGAGTATATATGGTGAATTAAATCTTTATTGGATAAACATCCGGTTATAAAATAAACAAGTCTTGGGGATATAATGTACAGCATGGTGACTATAGTTGATAATATTGTATTGTATATTCGAGAGTTGCTAAAAGAGTAGATATTGAAAGTTCTTATCACAAGAAAAAATTTTTTGTAACTATGTATGGTGATGGATATTAACTAGACTTGTGATCATTTCCCAGTTTGGACAAACATTGAATCATTATGTTGTATCCCTGAAAACTAATGTAATGTTATATGTCAATTATATCTCAATAAAAAAACTCTATTGTTTTATTAACCTAATATGTACTTCCAAATGAAAGCCTCAATATTTATAAGATTAATGTGTAGAAATGGTTATATAACTAGTTTGAAAATTGTATTGGGATTTTACTAAGATTATGTACTGTCACACAACTAAGATTAAATTATTTTTATTAGATTTTTTAGTAGAAATCTTACTAAACCAGAATCTGCAACTCGAAACATCTTAACTAACTGTTCTCTAAATCGGATTATGCAAGTATTTCCCCAATTTACTTTAGTTTGTTTTTCATTTGTTCTACTTTTCAGCGAGGAGAGTTGTTTTTCTGATTAAAGAGCTTCTGCAGAAAATAACGAGCAAAGTACTGTCGTTTAGCTTGTTAGAAGTCTTAGATGAGAGATTTAGGAAAATTTATCAGGAATACCACCTGGGGTAACCTGAATTGAATCTTAGTTAGCTGAAAATTTTAGCTAATTTATTCTCCCATTCCACTTGCGTGATGGATACAGTTTTTACAATACATTGACTTTTTGTAAAGCAGTGCCAGATAGAAGATTAATTGCTGTCAGATAAAAACCCACAATTGCACTGTAATAAGATATTTGTTATGAATATCATACAAATGCATGTTGACTATAAAGCTATTTTAAATGAGTTGAATGATCATTTTATAAGAAATAAAGATTCATTTAATTTGAGCCCTGCTTGGGGAAAGTCAATACAGAGATTGCCAGTATAAGCAATTACATGTTAAATGGAATTTGTACAGTACATTTGAGTGTAGATCTTGCTTTTCAATTTTTTGCATAATTGCAAATGATTACATTCCAATGAGGCAATCCGCACTGCAAGTCATGGGAAATATCAGTGCTTCTCATCACTAACATGCTAGAGTGAAAACTTTCAGTTGAAAGTACTGGTAGTAATAATAGAACCAAAAGAGAAAGAGGACAGTGAGAGACAATGTTCATGTTTCTAGTCTGACATAGAATTACATTTAATGATTGAATGAATATCCCTATTAAAGAAGAAAGTTCTTGTCTCAATAACTTATTTTTTAAATTTCCTATCACAACATTCTTCTATGCCTTGAGTCACTCATGTCACATTTTCTTCTTCCTGTATTCCTCTTGATAAAAATGGAATTCTTATAGTCTAGTTCATATTTAGAGGGTTATTAGAAAGCTAATGTATCCTTTAGTATCTAGAGTATGTTATTTAAGTCCCATAACTTTCATTCCTTGAGGGGCACAAATAATTAATACTCAATAAATGTGAGCTTGAATTTTAATTTCATTCATTCGGTGATTGTTAATTAGTACCTACTACATTCCAATTCCCATACTAGGTTCTAATATGAAAATTATACAAAAAAATGTTTGAAAAGCAAGATCTGCGGTTAAATGCATTGAACTATAAAACTGTGAATAAGGTATAATCTCTATTTCCAGAGTCCTACAGCCTGGGAGAAGAAAACAAATATACAAAAAGATACTTGTAACTTTGTGTAACCATGTGCGAGGAGGTCATCAAGAGGACGCCACCGCCAGTTGACCCATGAGCAGGATACAGGCAATCAGAGGCTCCTCACCTCCCGCTCTGTCCTTGAAAAGTGCGTTCTGCTTGCCGTCCCCACGGACGGCAGAAGCTGCCCCAAGGATGCAGCCTTGAGATAGTGATGTGTTGTTGAGACCATCTGGACAATATGCACGACTGAACCCAGTTAAAGCCTCTATATAAACTTTTAAGATTCTGGTGGGCTGATGAAGAGATCTACTCGCCCAAGACAAGCTTCATAGGTAAGTTCCCTTGCTTATTAAACCTGCCACCTACCAATGTGGAGTGGTCTGCCTCTTCCATTGGTCTCTCCTTGCCTTCCGTAAACGGGATCCAGTTTTAGACTTCACCCAGGAAGCTCCCAAGATTTCAAACCAACAAATCAGTACTCTGATAGAAATGATAACCATACTTCTACTAGTTATATTTCTAATCTATGTTCTCAGATGAGAAGACAGAGGCTGAGCCAAATTAAAATGAAGATTTACTCTCTTCTGTAGCATTGAAAGCTTTATTCAAAAGATTGAAGGTATGTTTTCATAACTTTTTTTTTCTTTTTGTGGTCTTATTTTCTCAAACGGCAAAATATTGCTGTATTTGGTTCTCATACGTAAAGGCAAAAGGAGTAAAACCTTGTCAAAGAGTATATTGTTATGCGACAGCTGAATGTTTTTGAAGGTTATGAAAGTTCAAGGAAACAATTTAGAGTCCTTTAAATTACAACAAATGTCTAAGAATTTAAACGCTTCCTGTCACATGAACTGTTTGACTTTTGTCTCTACATCTCCAACCGGTATCTGTAAAGTATGTAGCTAATTAGGCCAAAAGAACTTGAAGAGTTTCCTTATTCATATTGAACATAAATTGCAAAAAAGGTCTGGGAAGGCACTGATTTATATTATCACCGTAGTAAACACAGTTGATATTTTTATATTTAGGTTTCTTGTTGTATTGCCTACAATAAATTTAAAACCAAAGTACTTTTTAATAGAAAAACAGAGATAAAATATCTATGTGTAAAATCACAAGAGTTAGCCACCTGGTCCGAAGTTCATGGAGCAGGGCTAGAAAGAGTAAGGAGGTTTTATGTGATCCTTCTGACTAGGGGAAAATAGCCAGCCATATGGATTTTAAGTCAATAGTTCTGAAAATGATACAAATAGACAGTTACTCCAAAGGAGACAAGTGTATGGTTGACCTGAAATCTAGATGAATATCATTTTGCTTAGTTTGGCCCATTTCCATCTGTCAAAGACACTGATGCAATTGGCATTCACAAGTCAAGATGTTCTTATATCTGCTCACCCCCAGTTTAGACGAAATTCTACTTTATTCTCTTTGGCCTACATAGCAGAAATAGAGTGGATAGGAGGCAATTATCTGATTCATTATATGAATATAAACAGATGATTCAAATATAATCTCAATAACTCAGCCCCCGATTAAAGAAGTTGTGGGGCAGATTTGTGACTATTTGTTCAAATATGTTATTCAACTTTCCAATCTCTCTCTTAATTTGGGGCATAAATCCTATGACTTGGAGAGAATTAGAAATTGTTTGCTTGCAGATACTATATAGCAACAGCCCTTTATTCTAATTCTAAAATATTATACTAAGGAAATTAGAGATGCAGAAAATAATACAAGGCTATTCCTGGATTATTATTTACTCCAATAAATTATTGCAAAAAACCTAAGATTCCAGCAGCAGGAAAATGGTTCCATTATGATATATTGGGATGATGGAATACTTATGCAGCCATCACACTGCCTATTTTTGAAAATAGTTCATCACTCGAGAAGATGCTCATGGCATAATATTAAATAAAAATAGGAAACAATCTGATCCACAATTTTCAAAACAAAACTCAGTTTGGACATACACGTGTGTACATTTATTTATTTTAAATAAAAATGGTTTCTTTTTTTTTTTTTCTTTTTTTTACACGTGTGTACATTTAAATTCAATTCTTTTCTGGAAAAATATACATACCAAACTCTTATCTGTAGTTGATGTGATTCCAGGTGATTTTTATATATATATATATATATTTTTTTTTTTGAGTACTGGCCACCCTTTCTAAAATTATCATATAATGTTTTAAAATAGATTAAATCATTAACAGAATAGAGATGTATGGTGATATTTCAGTGATTTATTCCCAGAAAACATTCATAAGTCCTGTATAATAACAAAGAATAAGCATATATTATATATATTGCCTAATGCTAGAGTGACTATATAATTTATTTTCAAAAATGAGACACTTTTGAGAATGAAAGAGGGCATTGTTTGTTAAATATTCTGGAACAAAAAGAGTAAATTATTATTCTCGCAGACCACAGTTTTTCTGGATATTCCAGATCTGCTGGTTTTCCAGGGTAATATAAAAAATACATCCTTTGGTGGCATACAACAAATTAAAATTTAAATCATGTAGGAAAAGGCAATAATTTGGTTCCACTCTTCCCTTACTAATCTGGTCAGAAGTTAGGAGAAATATCTCCTAAGAACATTTGAGAAGGAACTCCCAAATTTCCAACTCCTAAAAAGTGTTAAGCCTGGCATACAGTAGAATTAGGGGTGCCACCCTTGATCTATACCTCTTGACAAATTTTATAGCCCACTTAGATCATAAAATATTTAAATCTCCCTCGTTGTTAGTAAGTTACTAAGAGCACAATAGTGGCTTTAAAGAAGTATACACTGATACATAGGGATGATGTTTTTTACTAAATGAAAACTTCCAAAGCACACTGATTTTGTCACTATGGCTTAGGTCTCCTGAAGTCTTCTTATCTGTTCAAGTGAAGGTCTGATCTTTCCCACACAGTATTGGACCAAATTAATACCTTAAAATATGCTAAATACATCTTAGGGAGATTCTCAATTTTTACTTTCAAAAAACACTTTTGTATATTGTGTCATTATAAGAGCTATCACTTACATTTTACAATTTAAAAATAAAGAAAAAGCTTTTTAGTATTTACCCAAATGAGTTGAAAATTTATGTCCACAAATAGACCTGCACAGGAATGTTTATAACAGCTTTATTCATAACTGCCAAAACTTGGAAACAACTAAGATGTCCTTCAATAGGTAAATGGATAAACAGTGGTACATTTGCAAAATGGAATATTATTTAACAATATAAAGAAATGAGCTATCATACCACAAAAATACATGGAGGAAGCTGAAATGCACATTGCTAAGTAAAAGAAGCCAATCTGAATGATTCTCATTATGTGACATTCTGGAAAGGGTAAAACTATAGAGAGAGTAAAAAGATGAGTGGTGGCCAGAGGTTAGAGGGGAGGGAGGGAGGAAGAGGTGGAGCATGGAGTGTGTGTACAGCAGTGGACTATTCTGTGTGATATTGTAATGGTGGGTACATGTCATTATACATTTGTCAACTCATAGAATGTACAATAGTACAACATAAAGAGTAAACTCTAATGTAGCCTATAGACTTTAGTTAATAATTACGGATCAATATTGGCTCATCAATTGTCACAAGTGTACCACACTAATGCAAGATGTTAATATTGGAGGAATCTGTAGTGAGGAGAAGTTATATGGAAACTCTCAGTACTTTATGCTCAATTTTTCCATAAACCTAAAACTGCTCAAATAAGTAAATAAATAAAAACAAATAAAGGGAAGGGAAAGGAAGGGAATTGAGAAAGGACCACTTCATGACTGTTATGTTGTGCCACAAGTAATTTTTGACCTAAAAACTATTAATGTTTTTATATTTACCTTATTTTAATAGTTTTTGTTTTCTGTTATTTTTTAAAAAGCCATAGCATCTTTTTTTTGTGTGCGTGTGTGAGGAAGATCAGCCCTGAGCTAGCATCCATGCCAATCCTCCTCTTTTTGCTGAGGAAGACAGGCCCTGAGCTAACATCTATTGCCAAGCCTCCTTTTTTTCCCCTTTTTCTTCCCAAAGCCTCAGTAGATAGTTGTATGTCATAGCTGCACATCCTTCTAGTTGCTGTATGTGGGACGCGGCCTCAGCATGGCCGGAGAAGCAGTGCGTGGGTGCGAGCCCGGGATCTGAACCCGGGCCGCCAGTAGCGGAGCGCGCACACTTAACCGCTAAGCCATGGGGCGGGCCTGATAGCATCTTTAAATAGTGGTAATTTAATTTTCTTTTCATGCTTCAAGTTTATCTTTTCTTTCTTTCCTGTTCCTTCCTTCCTTCTTTCCTTCTTTCCTTTATTCTTTTCTCTTCTAAGAATAGAGAAGAAGGCCTTCTTTTCTTCCCTCCTTCTTTGTTTCTGCCATATTTTTCTTGTTCTTGTTTTCTTATTCTTCTAGAATGACATTGAAATGGCAGTGACAGAAGTCATCATTTTTTGTCAAATGGCATTTTAGGAACATGAGAATGGGGGACTAGGTTTGGGGGTTGGGCTTGAAGTGTAGCATGAGTATTACAATATTCTATATAATATTCTCAAATATTAGATGTATAAAGTGCTGCATCAAAGGAGAGAAGTTCCAGACAAAAATATCAAAGAGTAATGCATTAACAGGATGTTAAAACATAAAGTATTATTTTCCGGTAGATGTTAAAGAAATCATTTTTATAGGAAAAAGGTAAGCAAATGTGGACTAAAAGGGTTGAGGTATAAGAAGGTAGGATATATGATCATAGGTTCCATGGTGACTTTCTGTTAAGTAATATAATATATAACTTAAATCTGGATGCAAGAAAGAGAAAACAGTGGCTGGTAAGAGCAAGTATTGGACTTGAAAGTCCATAAGTGACTGAATATGACTGACATTGATAACTCCTTTCTGTGTCAAGAAAGAAACTGAAAGAGTATTCACAGTTAATGAGAGGGGGGAAAAGGCAGAATCTTAAATGAAGTTTAGCATTTTAGGGGGTTCTTCAAATGAGACCAAATGGGGACCAGATTTCTGAAAAAATATAATGTGTTTTTGAGGAGAAACAAAACAAAACAAAACTTTAAATGGGTACTTTCTAAGGCACAGTGATTCCAGACCACATTTTAGGGAGCAATGGGTCAAAAATAAAGAGAATGCCTCTTGTGGGGTGCTGTTAAGAATGTTCACTGTTGGCTTCTGTTTGCTCACTCGTTAAGTTAAGGAAGCATCCTTCCATTCCTAATCAGTTAAAGATGTTTTAAAATAAAGATATATTTTGAATTTAATCAAATGCTTTTTCAATATAAATCAAGATAATCTTTTGATTTTAATCTATAAACACAAAAATTATATTAATGTAACTTTGCTGAAGTTCAATCATCTTTGCATTTCTTGAACAAACTCAATCATGATGTATTTTTGAAAACATGCCGCTATTTTCATTTTGTTTATGTTTTATTTCTCTTTTAAATGAAGTATATCTGTGGCTTTCTTTTTTCTGCTACCTGGTCAGATTGGGAGTGTGGCTATGCTAATTTAGCAGATGAATACAAGAGCTTTCTCTCTTTTCTATGCTATTTACCAATTTAAATAGCACAAAAATTACTCATTCCTCACAGACTTGATAAATCTTATCTGTAAAACTGTCAAGTGGCAATTTATCTTCACTCCTTGTAAAGGAGGAAGATATTTTTTGTACTTACCAACCATCCCTTTAACAGTCTCTTCTAGAGTATTTTTTGGGAATTAATATCCTGCTCAACATCTTCCCTTTTTGCAAATCAGAACTACATCAACCCTATTGGTATCTATTACTCCACAAAGTTGGTCAACTAGAATGATCAAAATCTTTTTGTCTTGTAAATCATTCCCTAAAAACCTTGATTGCATAAACAACTAATTTAAATTTACAAATTGAGGACAGGTAAGAGTCATGATTGGTTATCTCATCAAAACAACAGTTACATTTGTAAGAAAAGACTTTAGTGCCTTCACATGAAGGAATAAATAACCGTAAAGTGAGATCTGAGGATTTATAAGGAGTTTTAGGTGAAATGTCAGGGTAGAAAGAAAGTATTTGATCAGGAGATGGCTAATCACACATAGCTGGAGGGAAAGGCAGTTCTGCTTTCTGTTATATAAAAATTATTTCAGAAACAGAATTATTGAAGAGTTCTCAATTTTATTTTTAGAACATACCACCAATATTTTCCACTTTGCTCAACTTGCCATATGTGGGCTATTTCTTCTTTTCTCTCTTATTATTAATTGACAAGTGGAATGAATATGGGGAGAAAAAAAGTAATGAAAGCCAAAGCAGAGGAAAATGCAGCAAAACCACAAAAATTCTCAAAGCAAAATTGCACTGAACAAGTTAAAACAGAGAGCGAAGGCTTTATTGAGGTCTATTGCAACAGGGGAGAGAGATTGAATGCAACTCCATTGAAATAAAAAGTGGGGAAATTTTTAAACACTGGGGAGAAGGGAGCTTGGTCAATGTGGTTAGGCCATCTGTCTTTGCTAACGGGTGCTTATAGAAGTTCGGCTCCTACCCTCCCATAGACTGGAAGATAGGGGCGCTATCCTCCTTGTTGATTACACTTCAAAGGGATGGCTCCCAGGTACGTGAAAAAGGCATTCCTGGGCTGTAAAGCGGGCAAGAGGCTGGGAGAAGATTTATGTCTCAAAGGGGCAGAGAAATAATTTTACAACTGAAAGTGTTCTAAAGTAAATGCCCTAAGTAAAAGGAGATCAGGAAGAAATCTGTTTAAATGTTAGTCAAGTTGAGGAAGAGCTTAAGGCTGTCTTGGTGAAAACCACTTTCGAGTTCCTGTGACTGGAACTAGTGAATGGTCACTAAGTGCTGCTGGCTGCTTTCACAGAACTAGAATTTTGGGGATATTTTATGGTTTGATTTTTGGTTTTATTTATTTTTTATTTCCAGAAACCACTTGCAAATTAGGCAACATTTAACTGAGACCTTCAAAGATCTATCATTTTCTCAAGCTCTTAATTCTGAATACATTCAGAACTCCAGATTTAAGTTTGTTAAATGGCTTTAGGTTAAAATCTACTTTGGAAGTTGAATTTGTTCTTTTTTTTCTCTAACAAAGAATTTTTTAATCAGTTTATTCCCACATGGAATACTCTAGTTCATCCTCTTACAATAAAATAGAAGTAAAATATTACGTCAGGTAGTAAAAGAAAACATTTTGACCCTAGAGATAGAAACTTTATTAACAATGACAGGAGTTAAAAGAAAACAAAGCAATGAAAAACAAATGAAATAAATACCACCCTGCTAATAGCTTTTTTAATGTGTTCATTGAGGAGAAGACTACTAAAGGACTGAATGTTGGAGCCTTAGGTACTAAGATTCAATTATGGGGCAAGATTCTAGAAACTTCTCAACTTACAGTAGCAAATAATAAGAAAAAAAAGAACCAAACAGAGATAGAAACCAAAATCAGTTGAAGGGGCTATGAAAGAAATAGATTTTTTAAAAGCGTTTACTGAAATACTGTTTGCAAAAGTTTTTATTTGATGTTGTGAGGTAAAAGGTTACAGGAAGGGAAAAAACTGGGAAGGGAAGCAACTGGCAGGCAACTCATGAAATCTGTCACATTTGCTTCTCTTTCTTTTACGTTTCTCATGCTTTTGTCCTAGGCATCTTCCATATCCTGGGTCCAATTCTCTAAAACAAAAAGTAAAAGCTATATAGAATCCAAATAAATTCATGCCCATAGCAAGACTCTAATGCTGTTAAATCTGAAGTTTCTCACCTCATGCTGGCATGGATGCAGTTGACATTTCATTAACAAGTGCAGAATTTCCTTGGTAAAAATGTGCAAGTGGAATGTCGATGTGGTAACATTTTTGACTGAAATAAATAACAGCAAAGTGGATTTGAGAATTGATAAGAAAAGCTATGGTAAATGTCACACCCTTAGATCACCCTATATACTCTTTAGTCTACACGTTCTTTTTTTGCCGATGTTTAATTATAATGATATTATACAGGGTGGATGAAGGAAATCTTTTCATGGTGGTTTTGACAGTCCCTCAGCCAGCAGAGAGCATTTTGTGGTGGTTGAACTTTTGCAAAATTAATTGCTCCATGTGATTAGCATTGGGTCTCTTGGGATACAAGCAAGGACTTTATTTCATAATTCAAGGTGGATCTTAATGAGAAATGTTATTTTTGTACTGCTTATGATAATTATGATTCCAGATGAATACAAGAAAATTTTTGTTACATGAGACACTAGGACAATACATTAAGGGCCTTTCTGTTCTGTAATAATCTATTTTTAAAACAATATATCATTCCTAAGTATGACAAAATGTCTACATAAGAATCATGTCAGGTCAACCCATGGTTATAAACACTCATAAGTAATTCCATAGATCATTCAAAATCTCTTTCCCAAAGTCATTGTGATATTATTTGTCAGAATGAATTCTTTGCCCAAGGTTATATTTAAACATGAAATTTTATTCCCCAATATTTTAAATCGATTATAATGAGGATGAGGAAAAGGCAAGTCTGAGATTAAACATTTTTAAAGGATAATCTAAAGATGACCAATAAAGAGTTGGTTGTTCTTATACATCATGAGTACACAGAGAAACAATGTGATAAAGGAAAGTAGAGGGAGCTTTTTCTTCTCAGATGGAGTGTCTCAAGTGTTTATGAAGAAAACAACATATCTGTCAAAGCACATTTTTGGTTAAAAATCATATTGCAGAGTCAAATCCTGGAATGACAAATCTGTGAAGAATCTTAGAGATCACTCAGTCTAAATTTTACATTAAAAATAAAAAGCTTTTATTGTTAATTATCATTAGAGATGATACTTGGTGTATCTAAGATTAGAAGATTAGAACTCAAATCTCCTGGCTCTAATTGCAATCCACTTTCCATTATACCACACTATCTGTTTTGATTTAGATTCAAAACATGCGTTTGAGTGACAGGAAGGAAGCTTACACAGGACGGAAGATATCTGTTCCTGTCTTGTTGCCTTCCCTTTGACATCTCCAGCTGACATATAGTGAGTGTTCTATAAGCTTCCATGATTATGTCGTTATCAAAATTTACTATTCACCAATAAGCCTCCTCTGTAAGCCTAGGGCTACTGCAGTCTCTAAAGTAATCATAACAGGACAGGAAGCTTTAGCACCTCCAAAAAGTATGCATTGGAATTACATCCTATGGGCTTTTGCCTTAGTTCTCTTTCTAGCTCTATAATACTTTGTAAACAGTACAGCTCTCTTTGAAATCACTCTGTCCTAATCCACAAACTTGCTGCTTTTTATTTTAATATTGCGTTTGAACAATTTAATAGCCTTTTACTTTCATGGATGCTTGTCTTACTCATGCAGTGCATTAAATAGTTCCTTCCTTTCTCCTCAAATCCCTGAAATCACAGGATTAACTTGTTGAATTAGAAATGCTTCACTTCCTCTGTGACTTGCAAAGTAGCTCCCCGATTACATTCCGTAAACAAAATTAGTAAGTCAGCCTTTTGATGGTTTTCATTTTACTTCATTCTGGAACTAGCAAAATAAATCACTGTTTTGAAAGATATTGTATATAACGTATATCTGCAGAGGGAGAGTGGCTGACACTAAGGTACAATGTGACAGAAACAAAAAATATGCAAGATTGATCCAAAGAAGTCTGTGGAAGAGAGAGTTCAGTTCTAACTAATGATTGAGATCACTATTCAATCTCTTTTAAAAAATTGAACTTAAGAGCCCTTTTGTCATAGAAATAAAAAGTGCTTTAATTAGGAGTAAAGCTCACTTATCTGAAATCTTACTTGTGTTAAGTGTTATTTGTTCCAAATGGAAATGGCACATAATCTGCATTTTCAGACGTCATAGTAAACTGCTTATGTTTTTCCACCCTCTTTAATGAAGAAACTCTTCCCTACCCAACAAACCAGAAACCACAGTTTGTTCTTCAAAAACAGTTAGGTATCAATTTATGGTTAGAGGCAATAGAGCATAGTAGTTAAGAAAAATGTGGCCTCTGGAATTAGACCACCTAGGTATGTCTCCTGATTCTAACACATTCTACCTGTATCTTGGGCGAAGTAGCTCAACTTCTCTCAGTGCCTTCCACATACGGTTGTTGATAAGACTAAGTGAGATAATGAATGTAAATTTCTTAGAACAGTGCCTGGCCACTGGACAGCACTCAATAATTCATAGCTGTTGTTATTTTAGGTTTGAAATCCTGTAATTTTTTAACAAAGAGCAGATCAGAAGTAGCAGACAAAGCACAATTACCATCCTTGGAGGACTTTGTTTCTGAAGTTCCAAATTCAAGGATATAATTTACTGCAACTTCAGTTTTTACTGGAAAGTCAAAGGTTACTAGTCTATAGCTGCTATTAACTGAATGTAGCTCAAGAACAGATCCTGCCTACTGATTGTTCTCATAAATAAAGTTTTATTGGAACACAGAGTCACTCATTCTTTTATGTATTATCTGTGGCTGCTTTTTCTCTACAATAGCAGAGTTGAATAGTTTCATCAAAGACAGTCTGACCTGCAACGCGTAAAATATTTATTGTCTGTCTCCTTTACAGAATGATTTTGCCTAACCCTACTTATAGCAGCAGTTAGATATAGGTTTAGAAGATAAGTGAATTCTAAGAATAGGCTTTGCTGGGAAGAACCCCTGCAGATTTAACGCTTAAAAAGGACAGATTTATATTGAAAATGGTTCATAAAAAGTAGATTATCCAAGAGTTCACACTTAAAGTCTACGCTTTCTATTAAAGCTTTATTGAAGCGTAATTTACATACCATGAAATACACTTTTATAAGAGTATGATTTGATAGTATATTCACACAATTATATAGAGAGTTGCACAATTATCACCACAATCCAGTTTTCAAGCATTTCCATTACCCTGAAAAATTCTCTTGTACCTGTTTGCAGTCAATCCCTATTCCCACTCCAGACTCAAACAACTATTTATCTCCTTTCTGTCTCTATAAATTTGTCTTGTATGGACACTTCTTATTAATGCAATTATATAATGCATCATCTTTGGCATCTGACTCATTTCACTTAGGATATTGTCTTTAAGTTCCATTCATGTAGAAGCATGATTAATATTTTGTTCCTTTCAACTGCTAAATAGTATTTCATCATATGGATATATGACGTTTTGTTTATCCATTCACCAGTGATACACATTTGGATTGTTTTCAGTTTGGTGCTTTTATGAATAATGCTGCTGCTGTGAACATTCACTAACATGTCTTTATGTTAACAGCATATATTTTCACTTATCTTTTGTAGGTTCCTCAGAGTGGAATTACTCATCTTCTGGTAAGTTTATGTTTAAAATTTTAAGAAATTGCTGAAGAGTTTTCCAAAGTGGCTGTACCATGTTACATTTCCATGAGTAAGATGTGGTGGTTCCAGTTTCTTCACATTCCCACCAACGCTTGTTGTTATCTGTTTTTCTATTTTAACCATTCTAGTGGATGTAAAATAGTGTCTCGTTGTTTTAATTTGCATTTTTCTAGTAACAAAGAATGATGTTTTCTATGCTTAATAGCCACTCATATGTTGTCTTTGGTGAAATGTCTATTCAAATCTTTTGCACATTTTTTTTAACTGGAGTTTGGTTTTTGTCTTTTTATTGTAGAATTTTTTGAGTTCTATAAATTCCAGATACAAATCTTTTATTAGATATCTAGATTTATGTTTAACAACTCATTGCTTCAAATCAGAGGCAGACTGAGGTAGCATTAATCCTCCTGACCCCCGATAGTTGTAATGCCTTGTAGTAGATACAGTGTAGACTTTGGAGTCAGATAGCTCTAGGTTCAGATTTTATCCCTGCTTTCGACAGCTGTGTAGACCCTGGCTAAGTTGAGACTCAAAGGTCTGGATTTCCTTCTCTTTAAAATAGGATTAATAACACAAACCTCATGTGAGAAATGAATAAGTGAGTTCAGGTCAGCAACTTCCTTTGAAGTGAATAAATAAAACCCAATTCTTGCCCTCTAATACTTATACTCTCTTTGGGAGAGAGAGGTGTTCAAGTAGAGGATGTCATCCTATGATAAATGCTATTTTAGAGATATTGACAGGGTCCAGCTGACACTAAGAAGCAAGAAATTTGACCTAGGTGAGAGAAGGTGGTCAGAAAGTGCTTTTTGGAGGACCAGATACTAAGCAGTGTTAAACACTGGATAGAATGAGCCAGGAGAAATGGGCATTCAAGGCTGAAACTAGCACATGTTTTTTGTTTTTGTTTTTTTTTAATTTCTTTTGTGTTTGATTACCAAATAAATCTTTTAGAAGGGATTTATGAGTGAATTTTTTTTGAAAATATTTTTTCCACCCTCTGACAAAGAAGTTGAGGCCATCATGGCAAATGAGGGCTAAATTCATGAGGATCGCTAGTTGATTGCACTAAGACTCCTGAATGGTTTGATAATAAGAGTCAGAATAATTTCTGAAAGATTTGGAAATATCTAGTGGAAGGATTAACTTATAATTAGGTATAAAGAAGAATCCAGAGTAATTCAGTTCCCACTATTTTCTATTTCATTACAGTGTTATCATGCTATAAAAATAACTAGAATTCTTGTGCAATCAGCAAAGAGGGGAAAACATGTTACTTTGGCTAGTCGAAAGCTGGGAGTCTCTGAAAGTCATATTAACTTTTTTCAGGCCACCTGACAACCACCAAATATTATTAATAAAGCTTCGGAACAGTCTAGTTGTGCATGAGTTTTGTATTAAATTGATATCGAAAGGGAAGTGTGATATTCAAGATCCTGGGGGAAATACTTGATGTTATTCAATGCCCTTTTCTTGTTCTGTACCTTTATTAGGAGCCTGTCTTCAAAGTATTGTTCAGCTGAGTGTAATGTCAGGATGAGGACTAACATTACATGACATAAGAATAAAAGGATGGAGGGAATTCAAGGCCTCGGAGAGCGAAAAAGGAAAGTAGAAAGAGTCAGATAGAATATAGACAGAAGATCATCCAGGCTATAAAATGTTTGCAGTGTTTTTATTCAAGTTGGGATCTTTCAGAAAGGCCCAGAAGTAATTCATGTCCTGATCTGCCTTACTTTCCCTCAGGATAATCTGCAACTTATGTATAAAAATGTCACCCATGGGAGCCACAGCCAATATGAAATACATAGTGATGTTCAAGGGGGATGTACTATCAATCAGTAACAAATGCAAAAACAAAAAATCACCTGTAATGGTCATGTTTGAATAAACACAAACTGTCAAATGTGGAATAAAGAAAGAGTTCCAAGTAAGTTTCATTCACCAGCTCTTCACTCCCTCCTTAGCACAAAGCAATAGTATAGAAGAGCAGAAGCAGGGCTATCTACCTCAAGCAATTTTCAATAAGCCAAAATTGTTAACATTAGCTAGGAAAAAGGATGGAAAAGAGAATGAAAATGAGAAATAATGGAAAGAAAAAAACATATTTGGTAGTGGAAAATGAAAAAAGGAATTGGCGGGGGAAAAATATCTGTAAAGGTCTACAGGGAATTGAGATTTCAAGTTCCAATATAGCATAAAGCACAGCTTTGATGATTATTGGTTTAATTTGTTCTTGAATCAAAGTAGGTTCTCCTTTTACAGTTTCCATGGATCAAATAAACAGGAGAATTTCTAGAGTTTCAATTTGGGGTATACAGACACAACATTTAGATTCAAGTGTGCAGGGCATATTAGGAAAAAAACTATTGGTAGGAAAACCCATATTTGAACCATAAAGGATGGATAAGTTTATGAGATAAATCAAAGCAACTTCATAATAGGTCATTTTCATAGACAGAGGAGTCATAATAAACGGCTTATTTGTCTTTCAAGGTCCAGTTCAAAGACCTTCTCCTGATATCCTGATTGGAATTAGTCGTCCTTCCTCTTCACTCTCATTGTCCCTCTATTATAGCAATTATTTCATGTTCATTTTACTAGTATTTACATGCTATGTTTCTGACATTTTAATGTCTTTGAGGCTAGGACCTAGGTCTGTCTTGAGTTTTGTTTCTTCCCTTCCCTGATTCTTGTACGCAGACAGATGTCCGTTTTTCACCTAGTGTACAGGGCATAATACCATGCAGGTATTAGAAGCATGGGATCTGAGCAGAGAGAGAACCAAATTCAGAACTTGACTCACCATGTGAAAGCCAGGCTGATCTTAGGCAATGACTTAGGCTTTTTAATTCTTCTTGTTGTTCTGTGAAATGGGATAATAACTCCAATTTAACTGGTTGCTGTAGGATGAAATGAGATATATATGTCCTGCCTCTGTTGGTTGGGATAGAAATACAACTAGAACCCTCTTAAGCAAGAATAGGTACAGATGGAGAGGGTGAGCTCTGCTAAGGAGAGTAGAACGGGGGAAGCTCACAGATCAAAGAAAGAACTCTAGGATCTGGAGAATCTCCTGAGTCCTCGGGTATTTCTGAACTCAACTCTAACAAGATCGTCTCTCTGGGCCCCTAATTTCTGCACTTTTTAAATATCAGCTTTGCACGTGTCAGAAGGACCCACCCAAAAAAAGAATCCATCTTCCTTGCAAGTTCTAGCAGAAATATCCCAAGAAAGAATTTTGGTTGTCTCACCCTGTGTCATGCTCCCACTTCTGACTATATCAGAGAGTTACTAGAAAGAGAGAAGAAAGAGAGTCTTGGCAGACAAAAGAGAATAGCTACTATACCAGGTGCTTAGAGCAATGCTTACACATAACAAAAGCTTAATAACTGATATCTCTTTTTTAATACATTATTTTCATAAACCACCAGTAAATTCTAGGTAAAGAATGATTCTACTCTCTACAGTAGGTTGCTCAGTAAAAATCTGTTACATGAGTAAGTGCCTATGGTCACAGGGTGAAAAAATAATCATCTGGTTGATTATAATGTCCATCTTCCCCACATCAGTAAATTGCACTATCCACCCAAAACATAGTTTTGCAATTGATTTTTCTCTATACTATACAATGACCCTGTCCACATACCTCCATTTCCACTGGATACAATACTGGACTAAGCCAGTGTCACCTCTCAATGGATGTCTCAATAGCCTTCTGAATAAATTCTCTGCTTCCACTTTTGTCCTTGTAGTGGCTGTTTTCTCCACAGTAACCAAAGTGATGTTTTAAGAGTAAATCTACCCAATCACTCTTCTGCTTAAAATGAATGTCTTCTTATGGCAATAAGAATACATCTAAACCCCTAACCATGCTTCAAATCCTTTCCTCATCTGGCCTCTCCTCCGACTGCACCCTCATCACTTATGCACTTGCATCACTGACCTACTTATGTCAACCAGGAACCCAACTTACTCCCAGTTTAGGGTGTTGACAACTGTTTTTCCTCTCCAGAATGTTCTCCTCCAGAGAAGGAGGAGGCTGCCTCCTCCTTCTTTTGTATGGCTGCCTCCTTTGCATTTCTTTAGATATCTAATAAATTGCCTCACCATAACCAAGAGCTTTCCCTAATATCCTTGTCTAATGGAGCACACTCCCACCCCATCACCAACTTCCCCCAGCTAGAATATAAACTCCAAGCAGGCAAGAATTATAGCTGTCTTGTTCAGTACTTTATCCCTAGGGCCTAACCTATAGGAGGAACTTAATAATTACACGCTGGTAATAGACGTAGTGTGATTCAAACAGAACACGAGAGAATGAACAGCTCGAAATTCCCACAATAGTACTTGAGATTAAGGCACAGTCTCTGTAAGGGCTTTGTTAAAAAGCTGGATACTTACCTAGAGATGATACGGCATGTTGTCATTTGCACCCTACAGAGATGTGAGTGGTATTGTGGACCAGATGAGTAAGTGGTCACCTAATAAGGTCTTGAGGAAATGGAACCCAAATTAGATATTTTTGAAGAGAAATAAACGTCAGATAGATATAGGAACCTGCTCAGACTTCTTATCTGGGGATTTGCGCAATTAGGAAATAGTATGAAGTAAAGACCACTAGGCTCTTGAGAAAGGGTGGGAGACTGTCTAAGGCAACTTTCTTCTTAATTTTCCAGAGATGCAACCATAGGAATGGCAGAATAACACCATGCTTTGAGTTGGTAGACCAGATAGAGGCAGTCATGAACTTGTTGGGTAACCTTGGGCAAATCCTTCTCATGACTGAGCTCTGGCTTTCTCGTCTCTGTGAAGTGAGGGTTGGTTTAATGACGTTCTGAGGCTTTCCTGCTCTAACATTGTAGAAACCTATAGACTTCCTCACATAAACATTCCTCAAATGTAAATGAAGGGTTTACAGAGCCTTGGAGACCTTCTTTAAAGTCTGCATGGAGAGAATACCAAGAAAAATTGTTATCAATTGCCTCTCTAAGGTACAAACTAGGATGGAAGTCACGGTAATCACTATGGGACTGGTCAGGGTAATGACCATGGGACTGGTCAGGGTGACGACCGTGGGACTGGTCGGGGTGACGACCGTGGGACTGGTCAAGTTGACCACCGTGGGACTGTCCTGCTTATTTTGTCAGCTCAATAGGTGATAAATGAGGAACGTTAAGATGAAGCTGGTGTGTGTGTGCTTGTGTTTTTGTGCCTGTGTATTTTCCCATCTTTCATTATATCAATGTAACCTCCTTTGAAAATTAGCAAAAAGGAAAAGCAATTTTATTTTAGGACTCTTTTTATATTAATAACAGTATCACTGACATAGCTCCCAAGAATCTCAAGACTGGGGCTGCAAAATCTTTGTCTTGTTTGTTGCAGGTATTATAACCTTAATGTGGGTTACAGATTCTACCTTGGGCTTAAAAAAGACAAAAAAGTGAAAGAAGTTACATGCTAGACCCTTATTTCTTTCCTCTGATACACTTTGAGTGCACCAAAGTGGTGACTAATTTTCCAGAGAAAACTCTGATAAACTCCAGCATTTAGGAGGACAGGATTTATCCATCAAGGATTTCAGGTTGGACTCCAGTAGCCAATGACTGAGTTTGAGATACAAAACAAGAGATTGCCTCTTTGAGGGAGAATTCCACAAAAGGGAGGATTCAATTGCATCTATTGTGGGATGAAATGAAGCTTGCTATCGGAAACAGGTCCTCATGAAGACTATTGACTGCAAAGGTTTTGATGATATTAGAAATGGACACTGTAAAATTCTATCTTTATTGGAAATGTTTCCTCTTTGCTGTCTACAGAATGGAACTGAACTAGGAAAAGGCAGGGATGATGGCCTTATCCTAGTACAACTTGCAAATCTCCCTCTGCTTTTAGTCTTCTTTGGCCGTTTCTCAAAACAAGTTCAAGACAGTAGGTATGTAATACTTCCATTTGCAGAAGGTTGGAAAATGAAAAAACTATTTTTGCTGTTTATTATTTAAAGAGATCCCTGCTTTTTCTTTGTACTTAGACTGTATTGTTTTGTAGAAACATATGAAATTTTTGATCTTCTTTGAAAACAATAAATAAAAACACACACAAACACACACACACACGCACACACACCTTATCTGGTCAGAGAGAAACAGTACCAAAGGAAATGCCCTGCCAAGTGGAATGCAAGGAGGTTTAAAAGAATGTTATTGAATGTTATGAACATAAGAAGAGAAGAAATTCATTCTGCTTCCAATGATCTAGAAATACTTGAAAAATTTGAATTTGAGCAGAAACTTAAAATAGGAGTAAACCCTTAGTGAGTGGACTCTGGGTTGCGAGCAAATGCAAAAAAGAAACCCCTGAACTCTTTGAAAGAAAGCAAGCAGTCTCATGTGATAGAGATCTGTGTATGTGAAAATGTGATTAAGTTCGAGAATATAGCAGATGATGGCCAGACTTGGGATTATGAATTTGACTTCAAAAGAGTATAAACACTTTTTTATAGCATTCAGTACTTCACCAACTCAAAGATCAGTTCAAATCCTATACCTTTGATAAAGACTTTCCAGTTATTGTAGCCTATACTGGTATCTCCCTACTATGACACCCTTATCATTGAACATAGATTTTCTCCCTAATTACAATCTGCCTTGTCTCAATATCTAACTGCTTCATCTATGTTCATCGTATATCTCTCAAGAAACTCAGAACACCTTGATGCCTAGTATTATGTTAAAAAATAGAATCTGACAGTTTTAGGTACTAAGTTAGCACTTAGTGAACACATTACTGATTATATCTTGTGAAAGGAAAAATCATACTCCTAAATGGAAACAATGGCAGTCTCAACCTCATGTGCTTTGCTTAACCTATATGACGTATACTGATCTTGTCTGACCACAAGAACTTGCACAAAGGGTTTACTTTCTGAACACTTCAGTCATATTCACTCTGCTGTGTGGTCAAAAATCCATATTAGTGGAGTGCCAGCAGTGCATCAAATGTGCTGTTAATTTCACTCACAGCAGAGGTTCTGCGCTTTGATGAGGACCACTTAAATTTAATAGAGAGGCAAGCTGCCCCATGCCTGTTCCAAAACCGGAAAGTGACCCAAAAGCTAGGAGACAGATTTATGTGACATGCCCAGAATGTGATGTGTGCCTCTCAGCCCACAGAGCAGATTTTTGGCCAAAACCCTACAAGGTGAAATGGCAGTCTGGGGACAGGACCTCCAGGGTGATGTGCAAGAGCAGGAAGGCTTGCTTCTTTCATACATGGCCCAGAAAAATGATGATCCTCATATTGGAGAGCCTATAAAGGTATAAAAAAGTAATTCATCCAAGAGAGCAGCCCTATGCAGACATCAAGGCTGCAAGGAGACCTGGAGGGAGCATGCAGCCTGCCAAGGCAATTGTCAGAAATGGCTGCCAGAGAGTCAGATGCTTTGGCTGCAGAGACATTGTCTGTGGCTTGGCATTTGGAGCTTACCCTAGAAGTTCAAAGAGGAGTAGCAATGACTGAACAACTCTCAGGGGAACACAAAAGCTATATTATCCACAATTTATTTGACTTTAAAGACAACCTTTGATTTTGAGGGGATACACAGGGTATGATGTTTCCTCTGTGAGAGAAATTGCCTTAGAGCACGTGTGCTGTGGATTTCTCTGAAGATGAGCATGAAGATCGAAATGACAGAGGAAGTGCATCATGGATTGTCTTGATTAGGTAAAATCTGGTCATATTTGAGTCAAGCCATGGCAGTGTAAACGCAACTCTAAAGACAAAAAGCCTAATCAGTTTGGTGTAGTTATAACAACTGTAGCAGGATTCCCAACCACCATATCTAACTACTTGAACAACAGAGCTGCCCCACAAATAATTGGGAAGCTTAGAAAGTATTCTGTGAGCCTACACCGCAGCTGTTGAATTGTTTGTCTCCAAATTGCAGCCAGGGTAAAGATGGGTTAGATAGGTGATGATGACTAGAACTAGTCTGAGATCAAAATTCAGGACCACACTCATCTAGTTAGTATCCTCCACCATTGCGTTAGGGCTTATATTACTTCTATGTTTTAAGATTCACCATATATAAGTGTGTGTGTGTCTGTATATGTATATATTCCAGATTGACTTATTCATTCATTTGTTCACTAAATAATTATTGAGTGCATACTATGCATCAGGTCTTGATCTAGATACTGAAGATACAGAAGTGAACATAATAAGCAAGTTTCTGCCCTCATAGAGTTTACATTCTAGTGGGAGGAGGAAAAAAATAAACTAAATAAGCAAACATATACCAGGAGACTTTCAGATGGAAAAAAACTAAGTAAGGAAAAAGAAAGGCAGTAATGGAGGAGGTGCATTTTTAAATAGGGTGTCCATGGAATGCTCAATAAGTTGATAACATCAAGGAAAGACATGAAGGAGGTGAAGGGATGAGTCATGTGAGTATCTGGGGAAAGAACATTCAAAAAATCTAGAGAACAGCAAGTATATAGCAAGTATAGAAGTCCTGATACCATTGTGTGCCTGGGGAGCTCAAGGAGTAGCAAAAAGACTAGTATGTACGGCTGGAATGGAAGAGATAAGTGGGTGAATAACAGCAGAAGGGAGCAGAGACCTAATTAGAGGCCATGGAGGCCGTTGTAAGAACATTGGATGTTACCCCAAGTAGATATGAAACCAATGGAGGTTTTTGAGCAAAGGAGGAACAGGATCAGTCTCATGATTTTCATACATCACTCTGGCTGCTGTGATTAAAACCAAATGGGGCAAGGACAGAACAAGGAGTTCAGTTAGGAGGCACTTGAGATAATTCAGATGGGATGGTACTGGCTTGAACCAGGATTGGAGCAGTAGACACGGTGATGATGTATTATCACAGTCTATTCAACTAGCTGTTCTTCAGTGTTCTTTAAAATCCATAGGAGATATGCAAAATGAAAACAACTAGTTATGCTATAAGACTGATTTTTTTAAATTTCATAATAGAGGGACCAAGTGCAATATAGTGCAGGGAAAAGAACAACTAATTTAAACAGGGACAGGTGAGACTCAAATAAGGGAAAAATCAGAAATGGCTTTTTGAAGGAGGTGGTATAGATCTAAACCTGGACAAATTAAACGGATTTAAAGACAACATCTTTCTCTCTGCTTGGCAGCTGAAGGGAAGAGTTGAAGGAAAAGGCGGAAAAAGGCTGAGGAGGAGATGGCAAATGTATTTTAAGTCTAATCATGGATATTAGCTGCATAGAATTTTTCTAATACTATCTGAGATCAGTGGGGAAAAGTGAAGATGATTGGTAATATTTTCTAGGAGCACAGAAAAGGGTGAGGGCACTTCAGAATGTAGAGGTGGCGGTGAGCAAAAATATAGCAGCAGGAACATATGCACCTTATTCAGGAAATAATAGATTCTCTGTTGTACCTAGGACGTAGGACATGAGAAGGGAAGATAATGAGAAATGACAAAACATCAAGTTCCAGCTACTCATTTTAAAAAGAAAAAAATGAGCTCTTTGAGTAGATACATCAACTGATATGTTGAATAAATTGGTTTTGTTAAAAACACTCATTAACCTAGAAATTGCACGAGACCTTCACTTTAAGCAGAAGATAAGTATTTGAAAATTTAGGTGGAATCTTGGTGGTTATATGTAATAATGCAGCAAAGACATTGAAACACATATATCCAAATAGTTTAGGAAGTCTTTTGGTTAAAGTAATTGCATTCAAAATTCTTTAAAAATGAATATAACCACTTAATTTTATTTTATCCCTAAATCTAGATTTTCACAATTTATCTGCAAATAAAATATACATATATTAAGAAAATCTTGAGGATTTTTCAAAAGCTCTACTAACATACTGCAATAAAAAATAAAATGATAATTTTGTTCTTATATCTTGCTCTGTTACTCACCAGTTATGTGACTTAAGCAAATTACCTAATACCTCTGGACATTAGTTTCTTCGTCTGTAAAATAGAGTTGTTTTAAGGATAATCAGATTATTGATGTGAATTCAATTTGAAAGTGCTATAATCTTTATTCATGTCTTGCAAAGTGTGCATGTGGGTGTGTGTGTTTAGGGAGTGTAATTATTACAGTAAGCAATATTGCACCAAAAAATTGCAATGTTTAGCAGTTGTGTAGAACCTGTTAGCCTTTAGATATATGGCAATTGGATAGTCTAGTACCTATCCAATAGGATACTTAGACTCTAGGAGATGAGGTTGGAATGGTGACAGGCACATCCTGCCTCTGACAACGTTAGTTGCTATGATCAGACCTATCCTTAAAAGAATGAGATCATACAAACAAACAATTTTGACAGCTGCTATGCTATGAACCCAAACATGGTGGGAGGTACATCAAACATTAGATCATTAATGTGTTTTAACAGTGATCAGTTATCAGCAAGAATTTGGCACAAAATTTTGGTAACAAAATTGTTTGAGGGGGCTATTCTGTGATCATAGAATATTATTTTTAGTCTATTTAGCAATCGTAAATGATTATTTTTTTCTCATGATCTATATACAAGGAAATTGACGTCTAGAGAAGTTAAATAATTAACCCAATAAGATGCTATCGTTAAATGGTATCTCTGAGTGGTACACAATGCTCTATGTGTTGGTAAATGTCACCCTCCTTTGTTCCCCATTAGTCTCCTACTGACATGAGAAGGAGGGTGGATTTTGTAAAAAGGAGGAAATGCATGCTAATGGGAAATGTGACAAAGATACCAAAGATTGAATGTATCTATGCCAAGATTTTGCCTAATAATACAAGTAAATGACTCTCTCTCTCTCTCATATATATATACATATATATATATATTATGGTTTGCAAGGGGTTTCATATATATTTCCTTGCACAATGACCCTGTGAATTGCTCTATTTTGCGTTTCACAGATGTTAAAATTGCAGAGCTCAGAGAGATTGCATGACTTGCCTAAGGTCAAACAACATAGTATGTAGCAGAGCTGGGTCATAAGCGCAGGATGTCTGAGTCTAAATCTAGTTCTTTCCATTACACCACTCATTAATCCTCAGAGCACAGCTGTCCCTAATGTTGGCCTTGGATATTTGGTAGCAAATCATTTCCGATGCCCCTTTTAGATTGTTACAAAACCATTGCCATATAAGTGTAAATATTTTATCAATTATCTTATTATTTATCGTTATTTCTTGGCATAAGTAACATCGGATATAGAGGTATTTGGATTCAGAAATGTCAATAACTTCCTTCCAAAAAGACTGTAATTGATTCTTTCCTGTGACTTGTTATCAATGAACAGTTAATAATATATGTCACTCCAACATAATGTCTAAATTTACTGAGCTCACTGGGATGTTCCTGCATCATCAAACTGAAATCTTGGTGTTGCAGTGAGGAGAATACCGGATTGCAAGCAAACGCAATGCTTTGTAAAGTTCTTGCTTACGTATTTGTAGAAACTTTATGAGTTCCAACCAAATTGTGACTGACATGCCCTTTACTGTATCAGGCCTAATCTTGTCATCTTTTCCAAGGCAAAATACATTTTAACAAGAGTTTAGACCCAGCAACACTGTAGAATGAGATTTTTTTACTATACGATAGTGTAAATGCTACATAGGAATGTAGCATTATATTACATTATGAATGCAGTTATTTATGTTCAGTGTCCACTATCATTAATGGACAGATTTGTTTGTGATTCCCAGTGTGGAATCTGTGAAGGATACAAATTTTATAGCACATGACAGCATTGTTCCGTGTTCAATCAACAACCAACTGAGAAAGAAGGGCATTAGGGTTGGGCTTTCCACTCCAAGATGCCTGTATTCAGCATCATAAATGCAGGTAGTATGTGCCTATCACAATTTATGTGTGTAAACTCCAAGTCCTTTGTTATTGTTCACTCTGGTATATTCCATAATTTGGGATATGTCACTTTATCTCTTTTTGGTGTCATTTTATGCCTTTATGGTGTGCCTACCAATTTTCAAAAGAGCAGCTCTGATTTAAATGAGATATAAAATATAATCAGGGATGACCAAGATAATAAATATTTCTAGTACTGAGTCTTCTTTTAATGTAGAAATGTGAAAACTTCATTCATACTAAAAAACAAAAATATCCTAAGGGAAGTAACAGCATTTTATCAATCCCAACATTGCTGTAAATACAGAGATAGACAGGGCTCCTGTGGTGATTTCCATTCAAATTGTTTATACTATTGGAAGGATTACAATACTATTTAAAAAAAAGAAAAGAAAAGATACTTATTCTGGTTATGGCTTTTTACTTCGAATAGTTTGTATTTTAGCCATGCAGGATGTATTTGGACACCTGAAAGTTATTAAAAAGATAATACCGTATGTACAATCAAAACTTTATTGCTAAATAAAAAGATGCCATTTATTTTCTTCTCTTTTTTAAAAACCTTGAAAAGAAAAAATCAAATAAATTGAAGGAGAGCAACAATCTACAGTGAAAGCCATCACAAAGCGACTTTAATGATGTACAATCTGTTAGCTATCTGAAGACTGTAAACAGACTAATATTTCGAGAAGTGTAGGATGAATCACCCATTTGGAAGCATTGAGGAGAAAGTGAAGAAGCTATGAGTGAGCTGTGAAGCAATGAATAAGGATATATTACACCACAGGAAGCCATCAATATTTGTTTATTATGTCAGTATGAGGAATAAATCTGTTAGCTAATTTGTATTCTCCACAGTTAATTCCAGTGTTCCTGCTTGAGTATTTTTGTTCCAGAATGAACACTGCACAGCTGTTTAATGGTGCCATCAAGAATTCAGAAAGTCATGGTCCCTTGGAAACAGAAAGGCATTGCAAAGTATATCAAATCACAAATGATAAAACACCATTACCTTCAGACATCCTGTACTTCTCTCTCTCTCTGTCTCATCTCTCTCTCTCATATAATTCAACTTGTTAACATTCTCTCCAGTTTTAAAAATAAGTCTGCTCAGATGAAAAGCAAAATAACTACTCGTTTAAATGATTAAAGAACTCCTTTTTTGTTTTGCAATTGTAAGCTTCTTTAAAATGTTTTTAGGTTTACTTTAGTAATGATTTTGTTAGTACAATTAAACCCAGAAATTAAACAATTTCATATGTAGAAAGATCTATGCTGACAAATTACTCTTAAGTAAGTCACAATATCAATATTATACCTTATATTTACACATATACCTATCTGAAAGTGGTAGTTCTTTAAAAAAATAGTATTTGTTCCTTTTAAATAATATTTATTGATTTCTAGGTATTAGAAAGTAATATTGTCCATCTTTTTGTGCTCTATAGTGCCACATTCCTTGCCTTCTTTTCTGATTTTGCTTTCCTACAGACAAGATCTAAACTTGTTGCCTTCTCTAACTTCAGGGGAAAATTGAATCCTTAACTCAGCTTGAAGTTATGACAAGAAAGTGACAAACTGGACTTGTACTTCTGAACTCCCCTTAAATAAGGTTGAAATTTGCTCAATCTAGCGTCACAGAGGGTTCCAAATGAGAATTCTACTCTATGATTACAATCTCCTATATGCACTCATTGTAGGTTTAAAGGCTAAGACACTATAGCCTTGCTTGTGTGAATTCTCTCCTTTGCTGATAAACTAATGAATAAATTAGTGTCCAACTACCAGTGGTTACAAAGTCTTTGAAAGTTAGGGAATAAACTATCTAGGGTATAATAGAATACAAAATCAAATGTTCTCTCTCCCCCCTAAAAAAAATTTCTTCCCTAAATCAATTGATATGCAACTTCAAAATTAACATGGTTATATCCCTAAGTTTGCAAAGCCAGTCATCAAGAGTGTCTTGTCTTTATTTTTTACTTTTTTGGTGAGGAAGATTGGCCCTGAGATAACATCTGTGCCAGTCTTCCTCTATTTTGTATATGGGATGCCGCCACAGCATGGCTTGATGAGCGGTGTGTAGGTCCACATCCGGGATCCAAACCTGCGAACCCCGGGCCCCCGAAGCAGAGCACGTGAACTTAACCACTATGCCACTGTGTTGGCCCTCTCTTGTCTTTAAATGTATGAAGTTCAATGTATGATAATAATTTTCTTTTCTCCTCCCAAATACATTTAATGACAAAATTTCTTCCGTTCTGATTGTTTTTATGTTCTTGGTTGTTGTATTAAATTCAATAATAAAATGGCCTTCTCTCTGTAAGAAAAAATGATTTCTTTTCAAATTGTATTTAACCTACATATAAGGATTTATGTCTTTGCCCATATATGTATGTAGTGTACATATAATAAGGATACTATCACATATAGTTGTGTTTATAAAATATCAAACATTAATTACAAATAAAAAATTTAATCATTTGTGTTGATACTTTCTTGCTTGATCCAAAACATTTGATCATTTGACAAGGCCCAGATGATGAATAGGATGTATTTTTAAGTTTTTGGGGGTGTATACGTGACTAATTCCGTTTGTAAAATGAGGAAAATATTAACGCATTTAATAATATGTACTCTATGGGTATTAAACATTATTATTTAAAGATGTAGATGAAAGGGTTATGTTTTCTAGGACAGAGACAATTTTTTCCCAGTTATAATTCACTAAAAATATATAGTTCATTTCTCTGGGTTTTTTTTTTCAGAGGGGAGGTAGTAAAAAGAACATTTTTATGAATTGTTTAGTTGAGAAAACAAACAACACATTTCATTCCATAAGTCTCTAAAATGTGCCAGCAATCAAATAAAAATCTCAATTGTTTGTTTACTAGAGATTTATAAAGGTCTTCAGAGTAGAACTCATTTCCGAATCTTCCTATGAACGTAAGGAAGGTCGTAAAGGTTTTGTGTTGACTCTCACTACTTGTTTTTCATTAATCCTCTGGTTCTACGTTTTCTAGTTTGCAGCAGTATGAAGTTAATTCCTGATTTACTCTGAGGGACTGAAGTTATATGTCTTAGAAAATTGCACATCTGAGGCAAATGATGAAATATGTAATTAAAAGTGAAATAACATACTTTGCAGGAAATATTACATGTTGTAAATTTGTTTCTTACACAAGGGAATTAAAGAACTTTCTTTTTTCAGACAACATTAGTGTTAGAATTTTCCACTCTAGTCACACAGGCTTAAAGAAAGGCTCATGTGCTAACTTTGGTTCCGAAAAAAAACAGTATCTTCTGTCAACCAACTGTACCACACACCAGATAGCTTATGGCTCGCTAATGTAATTTGTGCATGTAATAGCGTTAGCGATGACACAGTTGCACAATTTGCTTCATATTTGGTCACCTAGAGCTGCTCAGGCATATTTTCTCTCCAAGCTTCAGTTAGGTACTGAGCAAAAGGTATATCAAAACTCAGAGTGTATAAAGAGTCAAATGCATTATAAAGACACACCATTTACATGTGTTTGTATAGCAGCATCTCTGTATCTAGAAGACAATATTCTGAGAGTCAACATAAGTCTTTGTCCTATGAAATTTGGCACCTGCTTAGGATTCTGGAACAAGTATTCAAACAAGCCTTTGAAGCTCTTGAGGGAAGGAGTCTCCAGGTGTCTTAGCTCTGACTTTCCCTATGCAGCTCACCAATGTGTACCCACTTAGCTGGGAGGTGGGAAGAAAAGAAAAATATGAGAAAGTTTAGTTATATCAAGAGAAGTATAGATAACCACTTACCTGTTCCTAATAAGGGTATGTTGTAAAAGCTAACATAGTGGTTATGAGGTGAAAGAAAGAGAGAATCATTGGGAAAAGTAGTGGGCTAGAAATTAAGAACCCCATATAATTGTTCTTAACATAATATTTACACTCACATACAATTCTAAGGATTATCAATAGTCAAATGGTCTTAATTAGCAAAGTTGACTTCCATCTGTGTTACTTAATGAAAGAATAGTGAAAATTTCTGAAGTAGCTTTACTAGAAAGTCAATGAATATTTTTATTACTATATCACCCTTGATATTTCAAATTCAAGAACTGACAAATATTCATTGAGCACCTACTTTACAGTTCCAGGTATTATGCTAGGAACTGGAGATACAACAATTGTACTTGGTGGTCCAGCAAAAGAGGTAAAATTAAATATGATTTCGTATGGTGTGATAAGAGACAGAGAAATGCAGAGTGCTGTTTAAATTTTTATTATGGAAATTTTCAAATGAACACAGAAACAGAAAGAATAGCATATGAAATCCCTAGGTAATCCTCATCTAGCTCCATCAGCTATCTTGTATGGCAAATTCTTTCATTTTTTACTTCTACTTTTCCTCAACTTTTGCTTTCTTATTTCAAAGGAAATCCTAGATACAAAAGCATTTAATCTATTAAAATTTAAATGTTTGTCTAAAATATGAGTCCATTTAAAAAAATCACAATACCTCTTAAACTATCATGCTTTAAAAAGCTAATAGCATTATTTACTTAATATCAGCTAATATCACATCAGTGTTCATATTTCCCTGGTTGTCTAAAACAAGATCTTTATATTTAGTTTGTTCAAGTCAGGTCAGTATAAGTTCCCCACATGACATTTATTTTTTTGATGGGATATTCCCCAGCATTTTATATGAAAAATTTCAAACATATAAAGAAGATGGAAAAAAATTACAGCAAACACATTTTACCAACTAGATTCAACAACTAACATCTTATTGTACGCGTTCTACTAAATATCTATCCATCTGTCTGTTCCTCCATTTAATCCATCTTATTTTTTAAAGGTTTCCAACAATGTGTGATCAGAATGGAGGCTATGAGAAGGTTTTAGAGATAGGTGCAGCTGGAGGAGTAGACTGAGATTGGATCACAAAGAACCCTGTTTTCTTGGTTGAGAAATGTGGACTTTATCTTATATTCTCGTGTGGAAGGCAGAAAATAAACCAGATAAACAATTGAAAGAGATAATATGTTACATAGTGATAAGTGTTAAGGAGAAACTTTAAAAAGGAAAGTGGAAGTAAGAACAGTTGACAGGTAGCAAGATTTGCAATTTTAAACAGGGTGGCCAGGGTAGGCCTCACCAAGAAGGGAAGATGACGTTAGAATAAAAACTCGAAAAAAGGGAACTAGAAAGTTCAGATAGTGAACTAGAAAGTTGGATATCTGGGGAATGAAGATTCCAAGAGAAGAAATAGCCAGCAAAGTCCCCAGAAGCTAGAATAAATTGGCATTTGTTTTATCATTTTAATAAAGTATAATTATACAAATATTATGAAGATCTAATAACAGGAATGATAGGCAATAATAGAATGAAAAGGTACCGATAATTCTGCTGCTGTTGGAAGTCAAATTATTTTCATGTTTCTGTTCTTTAGTTTTTTTGTTTTTATGCATCATAAATTTATATGTTGAAAAAATATATATACACATACACAAATATATATAGTTAATTTTGGCTGCTAATTTATTATAAACATTTTCCATGTTACTGTGGAGTCTATATAGTTATTATTTTAATAGCTGCCTATTATTCTGTGAAATGAAACACCAGGAAATTTTTTACCTAGAAATTCTCTTGTTAAATAAATAAGTTGTATATCTTTTTCTTCTTGCAAATATAGTAGTGAGTGTCTTTATACATTTTTTATTTTTGTTTTTAAAATACTTATTTTAGAGAAAATCAAAAATAGAATTATAGTATCAAAGAAATGAACATCTGAATGACTTTACTTTCTCAAAGTGTTGTATTAAAGGGCACTTCCAATCAACAGTATGTGGTTTTACCAGCTTCATAAATAGCAATAGTCAAGTTAAAAATTAGAGGATACATTTTGATCATTTAAGCTATAAAATGAAATTTTATTGTCTTATTTTGCATTTTTTATTTTTAGCAAGATTTAATATTGTACAATGTGTTTTGCAGTTGTTTCTGTTAATACATAGATTTTATGGCCTTAGACTTTTGCATGGCTTTACTTTTTTATTTGAAATATTTTACAAATGTCATTTGTCAGGGAAACTGGTAGGAGAACATGCCCACTGTTTGTCTTTTGCTTTACTTTTGGAAATAAGAGTAATATCTATAAAATATAAATGAAATTTTAAATTATTATTAAAATACTCAAAAATTCTAATTTTTCTGATTATAAAAGGAAATCATTTTTAGGTTTTTTTTTTAACTTTGTATTGAAACTTAAAAAGTAAAGCAATAAAAATCAGCTCTCTTTGTGTTTCAGAGGGTAAATGGGACACACATGCTTGGCCCCCTTTCTCCTCAGTCCTTTCCCTTTCCACTCTCCATTAAAGGAGCAGTACACATGCTGACTGGGCAGCGGTGTTAGAGGACATGACATTTTTACTAATATATGGAAAACAAAATGAATGGGATTTTGAAAGACAAAAGAGAACAGAGAGCATCCCCGCATGGCAGGCTCAGGGGAGCCCTGCAGCAAAAATGGGACTTCGTTACATGGACAAACACTAAAAGTTCCCAAGTTAAGAAGCAGTGACAGTTGAGCAAAGTGGGTCCTGGGGCAGTATTTAGGGATTATATTAAACGACTCTCACTGGAACAGCTATATCTGCTCATCTTGTTTTATGTTTCCTTAAGGCACTGATGCAAGATCAATTTATTTATTTTGTGCCGCTTTTAACCAGATAGAATGAAAACTCTATCACAACAGGGACATCATCTGTTCTGTTCCAGGGCCTAGGAAGTGCCTGGCACATAGTAGGTCTGCAATATGTACTGTGTGAATGAGCCAAATGTATTGTGTAAATGAGCCAAATCCAAAAATCTTCCCCCTAACTTTCAAATGGTCCAAGTTCCTCTGCTTCTGGATACATATTTTGGTGATCTCACCTTTGATATTTTTTCTATTAAACTCCATAGGCCCTGTGTTCTTCCTGGGAATTCTTTTCAGGGAGACTGTCATACCTATATTACCATGATGTTTCCATGTGTGCATCTTTTCTAGAACCGTCAAAGGCATTTTAGTGGGAAGTAAGAAGATTCATCAGGACTGCTAACCAGGTGTTATTTTGATTCAGATGTGTTTTATTTTAATAATTTAAAATTGTATCCTTCGCCTTTATGACTACAGTACAAGGTGTCATATTTAATTGCTTCTGCCTTTTGCTTCAGTAGAGTGGGGACCTAGAGGATCTCTATAAAATTCTTTATTTAGAAAAATTTTCCCAACTACTTTTATGGGATGTACCTTTGCAGCCTTCTGCAGTTTTTTTTTTTTAACAACAACAAAGTGGCAGTTTTGCTTCTGGCCACACTATAACCATTCCTGAACACTGATCTAACTTCAAAAGCATAAAAAAGTATGCTGTGCGTTTGAAGTTTGGCAGAGAATGCACATAAACATATCCTAAGAGAGCACCATTTCTAAAAAGCCGTTTGCTATTAAGCAGTTTCAAATTTTCTTTTATTTCTGTTTTCCTTTAAAAAATTTTTTTTTCAATCAGTATTCTCTTTTGGTTTTGCTTCTACCTAGTTTATCATCAGGGGACTTTTGATCTTAAAGTTTGGTTTTTCTGGATTTATTCCAACATTGTTTTTGTTTTATACCATGTTGCCAAAGCATTTCTGCTACTGTGTTCCTTAGAGTGGTTTTAAATGTGAAGCTCTCAATAATGTTTGTTTAACTGTTCAATCTTCATTTAGACTGTGGATAGCAGCCCTATTGAAGGCCTGGTGTAGAGCAATACGGAATCACACATCTGATTTAAGATTTTTAATAAAAAGTGAAAGTTAAAACTAATTTGCTAACAAGGGAGAGTGGCAAAGACAAGAGAAACCCAATAAAATTCCTATGTTACAGCGAATATAGCATTACGTGAATGAAAAGGCATAAATGGAGCAGTATATCTCACACTATCTTAAGTCCACTAGAGGTAAGACACCCAGAAAAAGGATGAGAGAACCCAGTACATCGGATCTTCACAGCAGACGCTAGGGTCACAATATGAAGAGCTGTCCAACACTTCAATGAATGGAAACAGCTTACCAGACAATTAAAGTTCAACATCTTTTACAAATAGTTATTTAGTTTGGATTGGGGTCAATGGCTGTTTATCAAACATCATCATCTGTCTGAAAAATGTTTTTTTTTTTCTTCCACGTGCTTAATCTCAGAGACTCCTAACAATAATACTAGATGTAGAGAACATTGCCATTTTACATAGGAGGAACTGAAGCTCAGAAATTTTAAATCACTTGCAAAGATTACACAGCGAGTAATTGTTCCAGTTGAAACTTTATTTCCAGATGGTCTGATTCTAAGTTCAGTGTTCTTTCCATTACATATAACTTTCCCTGTTGGACCTAAGTGGCCAAAATAAATGAAAAATAGCCGAGTATCTATTGTATACTTCATAGAAATACTCTTGTAGATGAGAATCAGGATAAGCAGTGGTCATGAAACAGATGAGGAAAGTCAACGAAATATTTTCTGATTCCAGAAAGGAAAAGTATATCTCAAAACAGAGTTTATAAGTGCCACATATATTGCTTATCTATCTCATCATGTTTGCCTGTTAGTGATTTAAACATTTTGCCCACCTTCCTGGTATCAGGTGAGACAATACTAAAGTCAACAGTAAATGAAGGTAAGCTCTTTTTATTGTAATAAGATCATATATAATATATATATGATATATATCACACACATATACATATAGATACACATTAAATATATAAATATATGCATTTCTGAGTGCAACTGTGAGCACAGACTATTAAAAGAATTTTACTGTTCAAACTCTTATCTTTCAAATATTTCATCCAAAGCAGAAGGTGGAAACAAACCAGGAAACAACAGGCTACCAAAGTACCTGTCTCTTACCATTCCATTTATAAGTCATGTTGTGATTACTCTCATTATGTTGAGACAATAGACTGATCAGTGCATATTGAATATAAATCATGGAAATAGGTATTTCTTTAAAATTTTCATATGAGATCCTTTGAGAAAATATTTTAAAACTTTATTAATACATCTGCATTTAAATCAAGCCCATACAAGGAAGTGTAAATATTTTCTTTAGTAAACAACAACAATTTGGTTTGGTGCTTATTCTATAATCTCATCACCTTGCGTTCTTTTTCTTCCTCCCTTTCTCCTTCCCTCCCTCTTTTCTGTTTTTGAAAGGGCTATTATAGGCCAAAGGAGAGAAGAAAACGTTTTTTTTTTGTACCCTGCTTTACTTTTCATGCACTTTGTGGATTACGTTGTATTATTGCCCCCATCAAGAGGGAGGGAATACTTCTCTTCTTGCTGTCAAAATTTCACACATTTGAAATGCATTTAATCTAAAAGTTTTCTCTTCCTAATGGAGTTCACTCCCCCTTCACTGTCCTAACCAAAGTTTCCTATCTGTAGTCACTAAATCCAGTGTATACTGAAAAATGCATTCCTGAATCTGATCCTTGCTCTTACAGCATCTCTCTCTTTTGTACAGTTATTTGTGTTCTTGATGATTATCTGCATAATAATTGAACTTTGTAATAGATTATGAATCACTTTGGATATGTTTGCATATGTTCTTTCCACGATTGGAGGATGGTAACCATCATTGAAATCATTACTAAGATGCATACTGTGTAGAAAGAGAATATAAAAGTGAATGAGAACACAAACCCCAGAGTCAGACTATTTGGGTCTGAATCATGGTTCCATCACTTACTAGCTCTGGGAAAATCAGTAAAGCTCTCTGTGCCTTGATTTCATCAACTGTGAAATGGACACGTGACTTGTATCTACCGCTTAGGTCAACTTAGGGATTGAATGAGTAAATCTGAGTACATGTAAAACACAAAGAAGAGTATCTGACATAAAAGTGTTCAATAATAAAATTATTATTTTATTAATACTTGTTTTATTGTTTTTTAATTGATATACTGATGATTTTCCTTGGATTTATGCAGTCTCAAATATTATGCTACATTTTAACAAATTCATGGATTTGGGAGGTGGCTAGCATTAAACACATAATCTGTTGTCTCCTGAAATCTAATCATAAGATGGTGGCCTTGATTTCAATAATAAAATAAGCTGGCTTCAAGTCAGCTGGTGACTGTTCTAACTGGAGTAATTATACTATATGATGCTGAGCTTATCTCTGGCCTGAGGGGATAAGATGGTGGTGTTTGTATAACACCAACACAGTATTATGCTACAACTCGAATTTAAAGATACCAAGTGATTATAATTATACTTTGAAACTGTTAATATGTTTAGTTTCTTTTACATCACTCATGTTATTAATTAGGCAAAATTTGACTCTCTTGCTGTAAATTGGAAACGCAATTACACTTTTATGAATGCAAAAGTGAAAGAATTAATACCAGAGGCAGCCTCCTTGGGTGTTCAAACAATATGAGCAATCATTTGTATCCTGTGTGTGTTGTTTACTGGACACATTTTTGTTAGTGTTTTTAGTAATTGGGTGTAAAGGATGTGCTAATTCACTGTACATTATTGAGGAAAGTCCCCTGCATATCCAACTGTGAACTGTTGATAAGTCACGATATTGGCATAAAGAAGTAGGTATGACTGCACACGTGTGATTTATACATCTATTTCTGTGTTTTCTCCTGCCATCTGTACAGTAGCAGGGAAGCTGAACCACATGCCTCAATTTATTTAACGACCATATTTAACTCCCACATTGTTCCCACGATGCAATAAAAGTATATTAATGATTACGAGGAAAACATTAATAAAGAAGCAAATCAGAGAGCTTGTGGTTTCAGCCAAAATGAACTTCCTATTCCACGCCTGCCCATGTGAATATAGATCTGATTCAGGCTGTTTTCATTACCTTATTTCTCTATTTGCAAGGCTGCATGAATACTAATAAGAGCAAAGAGGTGTCAAGATGGGTAAACATGCAGAATCTAATACTGAGAGGTGTTCAGTAGTTCCACATGGAATTATAATAATTCCAATAAACACTGCAGTCTGATATTAATAGTAGGTATGTAAATGATTTACTCTTGAAAATAGCTATTCTTCAAAGGTGAGGAGCATTTATTTAATTATTTTTGCTGAGTGAGTGGTTTGGAGAAATGCTGATTTCAGTGCTTATGTGCTCCTTGGGAATGAGGCAGGCTGTTTAAAATAAAAACAAAACAAATAATCAAACAGCACAACTATGTGGGTTATTGAAGGTTTTTTGTTTGCTTGCATGCTGATTTACATGCCTGAGCAAAATGGAAAAAGCTGAGGGCTCAGACCTATTAAGATAGAGCCTTCCTTTTGCAAATAGACCATGATTATAATATATAGTGATCTGGTGTTGGATATAGATTCTCTGAAATGAAATTAAGTCTCTTTGGGCTCATTCTTACTACTGAATTTTATGGAAGGAAGTGTATTCTCTAGTTGGACTGTTAAGGCCTGTATTCTAAGGAAATAAATGAATATTTAATGAGTTCCAACCATGTGTGAGGCCTCATGTTAGGCACTCTGCAAAATAAGAAGTAAAAGACGTGTACTGATGCTCAAGGAATTGGAACGATTAGTGATATAAACCCATAACACGAAGTCTTAGAAACAATGGAGTCTTTGAAGTTAAGCTTGCATTTGAATCCTGGATCACCTATCACCTCAAATATTGGGCAATTTAGTGAAACAAGTTTCACTTTCCTATCTGTGTAATAGGAATGATAAAACCTGACTTGCAGGATTAATATGAATATAAACAATTATTTGCATGATGCCATAAGCCAAAATATTCACTTGCACTTTGCACATAACCTGTAAATTTCTCCAAATCTATAGGTTTATTATATTACAGATAAGTTCTTGAAAATTTAAGTAAAAGCTAAATTGCTGTGACCAAAAGACCCAGGAATGCAGTGCCTTCAATAGGATAAAAATTTCTTTCTCTAGAGTGGTGGGTGGTCTCAGGCAGGTAAGCAGACTCTGCTCTAGAAAGTCATCCAGGTATCTTGGCAAATGGTTCAGCTCTAGTTCTTATCGTACCCAATTTCAGCCACTTCTAATTGAGAAGGATAAATATGTTCAGGGCAAGTATTTTTAGGAAAAACCCTAAAAGTTGGCCCCCTCAATTCTGTCACATTCTCTTGGGGAGGATTTACTCACATAGCCACACCTAGATAAAAGAGGGTCTGTAAAGTATAATCACTAGCTGCATGACCATATGCCCAGGAATCACGAAAAAATGGATTTGGGAAGAGTGTTCATTTGCCGTATTTTTCCACTGTCTCACACGAATAAAGGAGTTGAATTTTGAAATTTTATTTCTGCTTGAAGTTAACTCTCAAATTTGTATCTCCAGGCTATATCTCTCTTTTGAGCTCCATACTGATAATTCCCTTTACCTTACTTAAAACTTCTCTTGTAGGTCTTAAAGGTACCTCTTACTTCACAAGCACACATTTTATCTCTTGATCTTCTTTGTAAACCTGATCCTTTTTTGTTGGTTCCCTAGACTAGTAGAACATTCAATTAGACATACCAGACATCGAGCCATTGCCTTTACTAATCTCCACTCCCTCATCTCCCAAAGCCAACTGAACATCAAGCCCTGAAGCTTTTACTTTCTAAAAAGTACATCAATCTACCTGCACCCCTGCCTTTCCACTGCCTCCACCCTAAGTCATGGTACCATCTTCTCTTACCAGATCTAAGGTACTAGTTTCCTAAATAGTTTAGCCAGGTCCACTTTTGCACCCCATCAGTCTATTCTCTACACAACTGCCAGAGATGATGTGAGTAGAGTATTGCTTTGTTTTACACTCTAAAAATCTGCCATTATACTCCTACTTAAAGTTCCTTAATGACTTCCTACTGCCCATAGTTTAAGACCAAAACAAAAAATTCTTCAATGTCTTCCAGAAAGCACTTCATGTACTGGCTACTGCCTACATATGCAGACTCATTTCATATCTTACTTCCCCTGCTCCTTCCACTTCTCCTTTACCAAACTCTTATCTCTTCCTCCTAAGTCCTATGATATTTCCTGTTACAGTGTCTTTTCATAGGTGATTTTCTGTGCACTTTTTGTTCTTTCCTCCCATTTTCAACTAATAGCTAATCTTACTCATCAAAAAAAAAAAAATTGACAAAGGACCTGAATAGACATTTTTCCAAAGAATGGCCAATAAACACATGAAAAGATGCTCAACATCACTGGTCATTAGGGAAACGTAAATTAAAACCACAATGAGATATCACCTCACGTGTGTTGGAATGGCCGTCATCGAAAGGCAAGAGATAACAAATGCTGACGTGGATGTGGAGAAAAGGGAACACTTGTGCACTGTTGGTGGGATTGTAAATTGGTACAGCCACTGTGGAAAACAGTATGAAGGATCCTCAAAAAGTTAAAAATAGAACCACCATACGAATCAGCAATTCCACTTCAGGGAATATACCCACAGGAAATGAAAACACTAACTCTACAAGATATCTGCATCCTTATGTTCATAGCAGCATCATTGACAATACCCAAGACATGGAAGCAACCTAAGCGTCCATCTATGGATGAATGGATAAAGAACTTGTGGTATATACATACAATGGAATAATACTTAACCATATAAAACAAGGAAATCCTACCATTTGCAACAACATGAATGGACCTTGAAGGCATTTTGCTAAGTGAAACGAGACAGGCAGAGAAAGACAAATACTGTATGATCTCACTTATATGTGGAATCTAATAAAAAATAAACCAACAACTCATAGATAAAGAGATGATACTTGTGATTACCAGAGGCAGGGAGGGGAAAGGAGGAATTGGAAGAAGGTGATCAAAAGGTGCAAACTTGGAGTTATAAGATAAATAAGTACTAGGAATGTAATGTACAATATGATGACTATAGTTAACACTGACGTATGACATATAGGAAAGTTGTTGTGAGAGTAGATCCTAAAAGTTTTCATCACAAGGAGAATTTTTTTTTCCTTTTGTTGTATCTATATGAGATGATGGATGTTAACTAAATCTATTGTGGTAATCATTTCACAATTCATGTAAATCAAACCATCGTGCTGTACATCTTAAACTTATATAGTGATGTATATCAATTCTTTCTCAGTACTACTAGAAATAAAACGTTAAAAAAAAAGAAAAAGAGAGAGAAAGGCAAAAGCCAAGAAGCAAAGGTAGTAAATTGTTGATGTTCAATAATAAGGAAAATATTGGATATTAACCACTTATCAAATATATGGTTTGCAAATATTTTTTCCCATTCCATAAGTTGTCTTTTCACTTTGAAGGTGTCTGGACCAGATGGATCAGAGGAGAGAATTTTTGTGGGAAAATTATGAACATGAAGATTAGATCAGACTCTAGAAGATTATTGAAGTCAAGCTAATGAGTGAGAAAACTTAATTCACTTGGGGATGCAGTGAAGCATTTGTAAGGAAGTATAGATGGAGAAGGAAGAATGTGGGCTGAGAAGATCTTTGGGCTGTTTACTGTGGTATTCAGCGCTAATTTAGATAATAAGGATGGAAATGGAAAAGAAGAGACAGCTGAGAAGAAAGCATCAAAAAGATTTCGTTTTCAGAATGGCATCAAATTGGAGGTGTCTACAGTACTCCTAAAATGTGGAAGTAGAACCCAGGAAAGAGGTCAGACACAGATTTATGAGTCATATTTATAGAGAAAAAGGAAAGAGACCTTCAAAGATGAAAATAGAGAATGAAAGAAGTAGAAGATGCAGATTGAATAGTTGCAAAAATATATGAAGTATGTCCACAAAATCATAGTAAATAACAAACTTATGTAAGAGGTATATTTCGGAGATGTGCCCCTCAGATCTTCCTTAAAGAAAGGGGCCCAGTTGTGGGGAATGTAGTCAGCAGACATTGTCATCAGCTCCTTTGAGATCTGCCTTAGCTTCAGACAGCTGGTTCACCAAAGGTCATACTATTCCAGATGCAGTTTGTACGAGTAACTGAGCAAGGCAGGGGTATAAACATCTACCATCTTGTCCAGACAGGGGGCAATTCTGATAGGTAATAGTCATTCCAGAGCGCCGTGCACCCCTTCCTGCTTGGCCAAGGCTATATCAGGCAGGACTGCATTGCAATTCAACTTCTGCCCAAACCTGCTTCTTCCTCCTTCCCTTCACGGGTGTTGATTCATTAAAAAAAAAAAAAAAAAAATCTTGCACCACAAACTCCATCTCAGCATGTGCTTCCTAAGAAATCAATCTGTAATGAGAGCTGAGAAAAAGAGGATGTGTAGCTTCAAGGAAGAATTTCATAATAATCACATAGCTATAAATAAAACTTTACAATTCTCAGATAACATTTACATGTGTTCTTTCTGATACTGGATGCAACTTTGTAAAGTTGTTAAGTCACTTGAGGAAATCGAGGCTCAGGAAGTTAGTTTCTTTCCTGAAGTTATTCTGCTAATTGGAAATGTGAATCTGGAGCTTAGAAGAGGAGTAATAGATTGGGAGTCTTCCAGTTAAACTTCCTGAAAGTTATATTGCTAGGAAGCAGAAGAAACAGGGCCACAGGCAAAACCTTCTGTCTCTAACTAAGCAAGGGTTCTTTTCATTTCATTCTACTGCCAAAGAAAAGGAGGGTTAAGTAAAGTCCTCAACAGTGTCAGATGTAGGAGTGGTTAAAGAGAATGCCAACTGATATAATCAATATATTGCTGAAACTTCCTAGAGAATGCCTGAATTTTGAATGTAAAGATTGTGAAGGTACTGGTACGCTCCAATACACCTGCAATGTGTCTACACTGAGATTCATTTCTATATGTGAACAGGTAGTTCATTATATGGCAAACAGACAAATAAGATACATAAGACAAATTTTTTTCAGGAATTATTTTCTTTCTATAATTTTGGCTAAGTGTAACATGTAAGCATTCAAATAGAGTCTTTGATGTAACAACACAGTCTTCTAGTGTCTAGGATGTCCTAGACCAAGTTCATTAGAACTTGATTATTTCTAAATAAATTTCTTGTCCATTTCATAACATGTAAGCAGTATATTTCACAATGTATACTGGTGGGCTTTAAAGAATTAGCCCAAATTGAGTCAAGACAAAGACTGTTTTGTAATTGAAAGAAAGGCATTGAAAAAATTGTTTCTCAAATTGAAAGTGGTTTTTGAGCAAAGAACTCTCTTCGCTTTCTCTGTGTGTATATATATATATAGTTTGGGGGTAGATGGAATTTGCTTCAAGAGAGTGACCTATTTTATCATTTAGAATTCTTTCTACTGTAAATAACAACAAAAAAATTACAAACTCAGACTAACTTAAAGAATAAGGAAGGTTATCTTACCTAACGGGAAACTGAAAGGTTGAGAAAGCCTCAGGGTTGGTTAACTCAGGGGCTAATGATGCTTTCTGTCTAAATACTCTGCCATAGCTACTCCTGGCTTCATCCTAAGGCTGATCAATGTCTTTTGGATTTTAAGATGGCTGCTCATAGCTACTGGAGCAGTACACTTCCTTGTTTATATCCAGTGGGAGACAGATACGTCCTACAGAAAATAATTTGAGTGAACACTTTCTCAATTTTCCCAAGGATGATATAGCTAGTGCCATTCTATATGAATAGGAGATATTAATTCATTACATATTATATGTGTCTTTGGAAATTAGGTCTTCTATTGCCTAGCCTGGCTGAGAAGGGCTGACTGAAAGTGGAGAAGCTATTGAACCAAATTAGGGCTATGTTAGTTAGGAAGGAGGATAGAGTGTACATATGGGTGGGCAGTCAATAGTAGCCACTAGATATAACTTATAATTGCACCTCTTAAAATTCCACTGCAGGAAACTCCCTTCTTTATTTATTCTTAAATCCGGAAACATTGATCTTGGTTTGTTACTAGTTCATTTAAAGATTGGTGCTTTATATCATTTATCTTAATCCACTCTGCTGGGCTCAGTAACAATCCTTGAACATTATTTATCTTGGTTTGATTCACATTTACTCCACAGTTGTCTTCTGACACGGCTCTTCCTCATTCACTTCTCATTTATTAAGCAGAGATATATGACATTGTTTAGTTTAGTTCTTTCCAATTCAATTCAACAGTGTTTGCCTCAAATCATCCTTCTTCATCGAGCCATCTTTGTCCTATACTATTCTCTTCCTCTCACTTTTGTACATTAGCAATGATCGCATAATGGGATTCAATTTCTTTTATTTCCCATGCATTCAGAAGTCATCTGATATCATTTGCTTCCATCCTCTTTGGGTCCATGCAGAGATTATTTATCTTTATTTCTTTTTACTCACTGAGAAATTATGGAGTTAATGCCACATGCTAGTCTTTTCCTTAGGCCACTATTTCTGATCAAGAAGTTGGGCATTTATTCAGGAACACCCTTGAGACTTCTCGGTTTCAATTGCGCCAGCGATACATTTTCATCACATCAGACAAATTCTACAAAGAATATCTTAATGTTGAAAAATGGAAATGAAATGAGGTGACCAAGAACATCCTTGGGGTAGATTACTTAAACTATATTTTTAAAATATCTTTTCTGAGTAATTCTCTATACATAATTGAATCAATATTTGCGGAATCTGCTTCTTAATCCTCTACCTCTGAAAGGAAAATAAGATTGAATATTTTATGAGGTTCCACAAGTTGTTTATACCTCAGTGGTAGCTTTTGCCTTCAATTCAAAGCATCCACAAGTACAGGTGTAGATTTGCCCTCCACATAAACATTGAAACTTGCCTGCCCACAAGATAACCTACAAGACATTCTCTCCAATTTCAGGTGAAGTTTAAACTTAAAAGGTGTATGGGTAGAGTGAGTAATAGCTTTATTATTACATGACGGAAAAATTATTTTCATTTAATAAGTAATGTACATAGTTCTTTGTCAATTTATACCAAAACCATTCACACCTTTAGCTCATCACTGCATTCAGGGATTTGCATTTCAGAGTGTCTTTGGTACTATTTCAAAAAGTTTATGTATTTCTGACAAAAAGAAAGTATTTGCTTAAAATTTTTTCTCTACTGGTCTTCTACTCAAAAATCAATTAAGTATTTAAATCATTTTCATAACTGAATGTTATCCAATAGTAACTTCTAATTGGAATGCTGCAAGAGAATCTACCAAGCAACCTAGGTTTTCTGAAATAGATACATTCACACATATAAACTCTAAGATTGTTTCCAATGTGTAAATCATTTGGTTTTAGATATAAGAATTTTGCCAATTCTACTTCAGCCTGTTATTGATGCCATCCAAGGCCCATCTCCATCAGAAATGTAATGACATATTATTGTGCTTACCTGGATAGACATGTAAATAGTGGCCATAGTGATACTAGATAACTCCTGCTAGCTGTCATCAGTCTTTAGACAACTGGCATAGCACTCAGGTAATAAAACCTTTTCTGGTTCACAGAATCTTTGAAATCACCCTGATTTTGTAATACGTGGCAGCACATCATGAGCACAGAATGTATCCCTTGTTTAGACTGGTACAAAGAATGGGCAGAGGATATGAACAGACATTTTTCCAAAGAAGATATACAGATGGCCAACAGGCACATGAAAAAGACGTTCAATATCACCAATTATTAGGGAAATGCAAGTCAAAACTACAATGAGATATCACCTCACACCCATGAGAATGGCTACTATTAAAAAGACTAGAATTAACCAGTGTTGGAGAGGATGTGGAGAAAAAGGAACCCTCATACACTGCTGATGAGAATGTAGATTGGTGCAGCCATTATGGAAAACAGTATAGACATTTCTCAAAAAATTAAAAGTAGAAATACCATATGATCCAGCTATTCTGCTTCTGGGTATTTATCCAAAGAACGTGAAAACACTAATTTGAAAAGATGTATGCATCCCTATGTTAATAGCACCATTATTCACAATAGCCAAGACTTGGAAGCAACATAAGTGCCCATCAATGGATGAATGGGTAAAGAAGATGTGGTATATATACACAATGAAATACCACTCATCCATAAAAAAAGATAAAATCCTGCCATTTGTGACAACACAGATGGACCTTGAGTGTATTATGCTAAGCAAAATAAGTCAGATGGAGAAAGACAATTACTGCATGACTTCACTCGTATGTGGAAGATAAACAAACAAACAAACACATAGATATGGAGAACAGATTGGTGGTTACCAGAAAGGAAGGAGGTGAGGGCAGCCCAAAGGGGTAAAGGGACACATATGTATGGTGACAGATGGAAACTAGACGTTTGGTGGTGAATGTGATGCAGTCTATACAGAAGCTGAAATTATAGTAATATACACCTGAAATTTATATAATGTTATAAACCAATGTGACCTCAATAAGAAAAAAAAAAAGAATAAAATGTAAACATATCAATATCATTTCAATATTACAATGGCAAAATATATTCTACATTCTCCTCACAGTTGTATTTCTCTTCCTTCTTCATAACAACATTTGTCCTATTATATCCTAAAAGAAAGTGGGAGAAAGACAATAGGGAAGATTTCTGATACTTTAGGGAAATGTATCATTTTTAACAATCCATAGTCTACTACACTTCCAATTAGGTGATATTATCCAGATTCCAGAGTGCCCTATATATCAAGGGGGGCAAGTTGCTATGTTGACCAAATTCAGATGTATCATTCACATTGTAGTCTCCATGTTCCTGGGGATGGAGGCAGGCAGTATTCACGTGGAATCCAATATGAACGTGACTCCTGCCCTTTAGTGGTGCTGATTTTAAGGCCTAGATGCAGTCTCACATTATCTAATACTCATAAATCCCTGCTTAATTCTATGACATATGTGAGGGAGCAAAAAGCCTCGTCCTCATCAAGAAGGAAAATAAAATGTGGAATATAGAAGAAAATATTAAGCAATAGAATCGCTAAACCTAGCCTCAGTTGAGTCAGAGGTTTGTGGCAAAAAGAAAATAAGGACCCTTTAGTAAAATTTTTCCCCATAGAGCTAAATTTGTTGAATTTAAAGAAGTACCTTTAATTTTCAGATTATGTCTTTACTTGACAATTTTTTAAATGGGCACACTATGACAACAGACCCTATCTTAGTCTGTTTGGGCTGCTATAACAGAATACCATAGACTGAATGGCTTAAGAACAACAAACATTTATTTTTCACAGTTCTGGGGGCTGGGAAGTCCAAGATCAAGTCATCAATAGATTTGATGTCTGGGGAGGGCCTGCTTCCTGGTTCATAAACATCCATTCCCTCCCTATGTCCTCACATGGCAGAAGGAGTGACAGAGCTCTCTGGGGTCTCTCTTATAAGAGCATTAATCTCATTCATGAGGTTCCACTCTCTGACCTAATCACCTCCCAAAGGCCCCCCTTCCAAATACCATCACCTGGGGATTGGGTTTCAATGTATGAATTTTGGGAGGACACACATTCAGTCTACAGAAGACCCATTTTAAAATATTATTTTATCAGCTTATGAAATATAGTTTTGCAAACTGCTGAGGTAAGACATTAAGATTTTTAAAAATTGGTTATCATCCTTCATTTAAATACCAACTCAATCATCTGCGTATCAATTCTTTGTTTGAACGTGGATAAGAGAAAGCGGAGATGGATTTGACATATTCTAGCGGTCACTATAGTTCATTACAATTCTCTTTTCATATTAGATCCTCACATGATTGATACTAGACTTTTCACTGTTTTTTTTTTTTTTTTTTTGAGGCAGATCAGCCCTGAGCTAACATCCATGCCAATCCTCCTCTTTTTGCTGAGGAAGACCGGCCCCGAGCTAACATCTATCGCCAATCCTCCTCCTTTTTTTTTTCCCTTTTTCTCCCCAAAGGCCCAGTAGATAGTTGTATGTCATAGTTGCACATCCTTCTAGTTGCTGTATGTGGGATGCCGCCTCAGCATGGCTGGACAAGTGGTGCGTCGGTGCGAGCCTTGGATCTGAACCCGGGCCGCCAGTAGCGGAGCGCACGCACTTAACTGCTAAGCCATGGGGCCAGCCCTGATACTAGACTTCTCATAACGACAAATAGTAATGATGGTCATTAGTGATGATGATTTAATTAATTTCATTCAAATATCTCAAAGCACATTAGAGCTATAGTATCTGCAGATACTAAATCAGTTTTAATGGCTTCATAAAATAATGTTTTGTGAAAGTGAATGGCCATTATTCTAATCATGAAATTCACAATTATGATTTTTCCTTGTTTTCTATTGAGTTATATATGATATCATATGATATATGATATCATATTTCTATTTTCAGTATTATGTTCATAATGCTCAGTTATGTGTTATATTGTTTTATATGTGTACATTTAGACTCCTTAGCAAGATTCCAAGTTCTCCAAGGTGGCATTGGTCACTTTTGTTTTGTATTAACCAAAGAATCCATTTCAGGGCTGGTCACATAATTGCAACTCAGGAAGCACTTCTTGTATTTTGTTTATTAATAAGCTTAACTTTGAGAGCCACTCATATTTTCAAAATATTTGGAAGCCTTAACCTGATGTCATAGACAAATAAAAATAAATTAATGTGTGCATTTCTATCCCAAGGACTGAAATATAGTGGAAGAGGGTCATGGATAGACAAATCAGTTTCAGTATGATTTTCTAATTTTCTATAGTGTGTTGAGCATATATATCACAGTTTTACTGCCAAATTTTAAAGTAATAAACTGTACTATTTTTATCAATGCATTTCAACACTGAGTCAATAATATTATGACCATTTTATAGTTTAATAAATAAAAGAAAACCCTACTTTCACAGTATCTAATAAACTAACATAGTATCTAAAAAACTGTAGTTTTTACCATATGCAGTATCTTAAACTGTAATATAATCAAGAAAATTTATTTTTCACTGTCTTAATTTCTTCTCATTTCAAATTCTTTCACACAAGCCAGGCTATATACAGAATGGCATTTAATTTTTTTTTTCATATTATGAGACTTTTACTCTTTAACCATTGCTCTTCAACCATCTGGAAATCTTGAAATCCAAGCTTTGGAAAGAACTCAATGCTAGTGATGGGATTTTTTCTAAAGATTTATTTCTTCAATGCTTTTCTTTCTTTGCTCTTTTCTTTATATTACTTTAAATTATAGAAAACCATCTATCTCCACCAGTTTTTGTCTTCAATATTTATGAGACGAGTTTTCATCCCATAGCTCCAAGATCTCCCAAATTTGCCAATGACCTTGGTCTGCCAGGAGGTAATACTTAATGCCTCAGTGTTTTCTGAGAGGCTTTTCAAGCATTGCTTCCACATATGAAGTAGAGCCCATGTTCCTTAATGGTGAGCTTGTCACACCAGCTTCATTGAGTTTTATATTAAAATGTGACTTTTCTGGTTATGTTCACAGTTACAGATTCAATTTGTCCAATTATATCCTGGTAGGAGAATGTGTTTTTATTGAGCCTGAGAAATAACTGCATTACAATAAAAAGTAAAGGGACTCAATGTAGGCACCCTGTATAAATTCTAGCCAACATATTGTTGAATTTTATGGACAGAGTCAATTAATATCCTCCATTTTGTGTAGATAAGCACTTTCAATTTTTATTTACTTTCTATCAGCAAAGAAACTGTGTTTTTAAAAAAGTAAAACTCACAGATAGTTCTTTAATTTACATATCTAGTGCCTTTATCACTTTTTTTTTTTTTTTTTTGTGAGGAATATCAGCCCTGTGCCAACACCTTCCAATCCTCCTCTTTTTTTGCTGAGGAAGACTGGCCCTGGGCTAACATCCATGCCCATCTTCCTCCACTTTACATGGGACGCTGCCACAGCATGGTTTGCCAAGTGTTGCATTGGTGTGCGCCCGGGATCCGAACGGGCAAACCCCAGGCTGCTGCAGCGGAGCACGCGCACTTAACCGCTTGTGCCACCGGGCTGGCCCCTATCACTTCTAAATCAGCACTTTTCATTCTACAATTTTTTAAATCCTGAAAATTTGTAAGATTTTATTAATGAAACAAATTTTTCTACAGACTTTTCCATAGACTTTTAAGTTATTTTGAATCATATTTTGTGAAAAAAAATTACTGTTGTCTTTACTTATAAATTTTGATTCACTGATAATTTGAAACATTTCTTAATTTAACAATAAATTTACTTCTTAAAGCCTAAATATTATATCCGCTTCTTATTGCATTAGAATGTGCTAGTCAATTTTAGCTGACTATTAAGCCTGTTATCTAAATAGGTTTGCTTCCCTGGGAGCTAAATTATCTGTCTTATTTTATAATTTTTTTTTAACACTTCCAGCTTGAGCATGTGTGGGAAACTATTGTTGTGCCTTACATTAAGGAAATCCATTGGGGAAAACTTCAATGTATAAAATAAGAAAATCCATTAGAGAAAATTGGAAATAAGGTATAATTTCTTGCTACAAAAACATGGATTTCTCTATAAATATAACAATACATAATGGAATTTCCTGGTTGACTTAGTATCTACAAGTCATAAATTCACTTGAAGAAATATCAGGCAATAAAGAAACTGAAAGCTAAAGTGACAGATCTTATGTCAGCTGAAAATCAATCCAAAGTTAACATAACACACCCCGAAAGTCATAAAATTAAAACAAAAGAAAATAAGTTATGAATTAAATTTCAAAAATTATTTATTTATAATATTTTTAAGAAAACTAGCAAGTTGAGCGAGCTGTCCCTTGTAACTCTCTGTGAAATAAGAGAAAGTGTAGTGACCTCAAATAATTACTTTTCCTTTGGAAAGTGCTTCCTTTAGTTTTGAGAGATAATTTTAGTATTTAGATTTTTTTTAAATACTGGCTTATTAAATTGGTAAGGTGGCCTTAAATTAGAACGAGAGTTGCTTTTTAAAGACTTTCATAAAATGCTTCTTTCAAATCAGTATGTGCTGATTTACCTTTTGTAGGAGAAGTCAAGATTCAGAGAATTTCTACTTTTTAGGGGAGATTTTAGAGACCATTTAACTGAATGATCTTTCTCAGTTGAAGTCACTATGGGCCACACAGTTTAAAGGACTTCAGTCACGCAAACAATAGCAACAGTCTGGTAATCTAGTTGTGTTATTTTGGTTTCTTTGGGTTTTTTTTTTTTAGTGAGGAAGATTGGTCCTGAGATAAGGTCTGTTGTCAATCCTCCTCTTTCTTTTGCTGAGGAAGATTGGCCCTGGGCTAATATCCGTGCCCATCTTCCTCTACTTTATATGTGGGATGCTGCCACATCATGGCTTGATAAGTGGTGCATAGGTCCATGCCCAGGATCCAAACCTGCAAACCCTGGGCCACCAGAGCATGCAAACTTAACCACCATGCCACCAGGCCAGCCTTACTACAGTTGTTTTTATGCATTGATTTGTTACAAAAATTTTAGCCAAAAGGGTAGCCTTTTTAAGTTACATATAAAAATGAAAGCTAAAGATAGTAGAGAAGTCAGGAGAGAGACAAGGAGTTTGTATAAATATATAAATATCTAATTGAGTCAAATCTCTTGTATATGTTTTTAGGTTCGTTTATGTTTATTTGTGCATCAAGAATAGACCCATACATTATTATTTAAACTACTACTTCCAAACTCTTCTTCCATCCATTAATGTGTAACTTACCATCCTCTTAATAACATAATAGTTATCCCACATGACGTTCACCTTCCCTCATGATTCTCAATTCTCAATTTATGTCTCATTAACAGATACTCTGGTCGTAATTGTGTTTGGTCAGTGCCTCATTAATCTTTTCAAAAATCATTTATTAGTAACCTATCATCTACCATACACTCTGTGGGAATATATTGATGAACAAGGTAGGTTGAATTCCTTCCCTCACACAGCTTATTATCTAGAGTAGGGCAAGGGTGCTCTGTGAAGTAATGCCAGTCCTTGAGTTGTCTAACTGCTTAACAGATTATCCCCAAAATGCAGCAGCCTAAAATAACAAATATTTGTAATCTCAGTTTCTGTAGGTTGGGATTCTGGGCATAGATTAGCTGGGTCTCCTGTCTCAGAGTCTCCCACCAGGCTACAATCAAAATGTCAGCCAGGGCTGCAGTCTCAGGTGAAGGCTCAAGTAGGGGAGGATCAGCTCCCAGGCTCATTCACATGTTTTTTAACAACATTCAGCTCCTTGTGGGTTGTTGGACTGAGGACCTTAGTTCATCACTTGTTTGCAGGATAGAAGCTACCATCAGTTCCTTGCCATGTGGACCTTCTCCATAGGGAAAATCATAGAATGGTATCTGGCTTCCATCATAATGAGCAAGCAAGAGCGAAAGAAGAGGAAAAACAAGGTGGAAGCCAGAGTCTGTTTGTACTCTAATCTTGGAAGTGACATCCTATTCCTTTTGCCATGTTCTGCTCATTAGAAGAAAGTCACAACATCTAGTCAACCCTCTTTGTCAGATTACACAGGGTATTAAAAGCAGGAGTCAGGGATCGTTGGGAGTCATCTTAGAAGCTACCTACCACAGGCTTATATTTTACAAATATATCAGTATGTGACCAACTGGAAATTTAAAAAACTAAAAACAATATTTTGTCAAGAATTGTGAGGGGATTGAGATTTTTCTCTGTCTGTGTGCCATGTTACAACTTAACCTGCCACAGTTTCTTGGATCTTGTAGGAAGACGAGACTCTGGGCTCAGAGACTAAGAACAGTTTATTACTTGTAGCAATAAGAGTAGCCAGAACATCAGCATCTCTTGGTATTGTTTCATTGATCCAGTTCTCACCAAATGATATGAAGAGTGCCAATTATATTTTCACATGTATTGGATTGCATTACAGGAGAGGAACCCTGAATTTAGTGAACCTAAATCTTTTATAATGGACAATAAGCATACCTGCCGTTTGCTGCAAAAGGAGACACTATCTTCACGTTCCAGGTTGTAAGCAAACTTGTTCTTTGCTAAAGAGAAAGACTCTATCTTTATCCTCCAAGGCTGTTCACTGTACAAAATCCTTGAAAAGACTGTTGGGAACAAAGGGCAGTCAGTGTCTTTCCCATCCATAAGACATGCAGAAACATGCGAGTCTCATAGATAATTGTTTCTCAACATACTGCTTCTTCACCAAAGATAGTTTGAAAAGCAATGATATAGAGAGGTTTAAACTCTTTTGCTCACAAAAGTTACAATCTAGAGGTTTTTAACCTCTGTTCTATATGGTTCAAGGCGCCTGCCATGGTGCCTCTGAAATCATTGAAGGGATTGGTAATTTTGAAAGAGAGTACTAGAAGAGAAACATTTGCTTCATTTATGTTTCACTACTTTTTAAGTATTGGAGTTTGAGGTAAGATTGCAAAATAGTGATCCTGCTGAAATGTTGAAAAGAACTAGGGTAGAAGCTAAACTGAGTGGGGTAAAGATAAGCCATGTTTATTAGGGTTAATCCCAACCAAATTCTTTAGAAATTTCTTCAAGATAACCACAGATTAGAACAAGAACAAGGGCTAGCCCGGTGGCGTAGTGGTTAAGTTCAGCGCACTCCGTTTCAGCAGCCTGAGTTCACGGGTCCGGATCCCAGGTGCAGACCTACACCACTCATCAAGCCATTCTGTGGAGGTGATTTACATACAAAATAGGGGAAGACTGGCACAGATGTTAGCTCAGGGAAATCTTCCTCACCAAAAAAAAAAGAACAAGAACAAGTCTTGAAGACGTGCTCTGGAGGGTTTGTACTATGGTATATGTTTACACCTTGGAAGAGCCATGAAATATCACCTTAACTTTATTGCTCATTCCATAAAAGACACGACTTTTGCAATGTTAAGTATGAAATACTGATTACAAGGGGAAAACAATGGAAAATCTGCTGTGGAAGAGGAGGAAAAGACCTTGTGGCTAGCTTCCAGAAATAAGAGGAATCAAGTTAGTAAATTCCAGAGAAAACATATAGGCCAAAAGAAACTTATGGAGACATGAAAATTACAATAGGAAAACTGTGGAATCATTTGCATCTTTTTAATCACAAAAGGGAGAAAGGCCAAGAATATAGCAGAAATCTGATCAAGTAGAGTTAAATCTAAGTTAAGTCTGCACTGTGCAAACTCTAATTCATGAGAATGGAAATATATTGAGGAAAACGTCATGCAAATGAAATAAACAATAACTAGAAGCACTGCTGCACATAGTCTAATTAGTTCCACCTTGAATGAAAGTCTAGAGAGGCATTTGAAAGGGAGTTATGCTGCAGAGATACAATGATATCTTGGAGGTGAAGAATTTGAGTTAAATGCTTCAGGGGTGAATTTGAGTTTACACACTCAAGAGAGATTTTGGCAATTCCGAATTTATTGCTTTCCCCCTTGACCCTGTCAAATCAAAGTAGGCAATAAAGGAGGAAGGTGAATCTTCGCATGGCTTCTCCTCTGCTCTTTGGTGCTATAAGAGGCCCCATATATGAGGAAAAGATAAAAATCTTAAGTTTAGTACTCTGCATAAGCTGGACTGGGATTGGTGCAATGGTCCAGGCAGCTTGCTACTTAGAGTGCTCTCCTTGCTTATATCATCTCCTAAGAGTATGGAATTTTGATCCTTCTTGTGTGTGTGTGTAATATTCATGTAAAAATTTCAAATAATAAAGATAAAACAATAACCCCTTGACTACCACATTCCCATTCCAATATCATTTCCCCAGATACACATACTATCAGTTTGATATGTATTTTTCCAGACTTATACATAGACATTTACATGGTCATGTATGTAGATGTAGAAATGGGATCATGTAGAAGAGGAGCCAGAAACTGTATTCTGTGGGTCAAATCTTGTCAGCCGCTTGTTTGTTACTGCCTGTGAGCTAGGGGTGTTTTTTACGTTTTTAAATTGTTACGTTTTAAATAGTTATATAAGAACCCAAATGACTACCTCAATTTTGTCTCTTCTTCTGCAAAGTCTTAAATACTTACCATCTGGCCCTTTAAGAAATGGTTTGCCAATCCTTGATATAGAATGAACTGTTCTCCAAAATATTTTAATTTATGTGCAAAAACATGTCTCAGAGATCTTTCCACGAATCTATCTTATTCTTTTTTAGCTGAAAGGTAATATTCCACAGTAAGGATTGTTGCTGTAAACCATTTATGTTTTGATAGATACTAAGTTATTGTCCCATTTTTAATATCACAAACAATGCTGAAATGCCCACACTTGGGGTTTCCATGGGCAAGTGTTTGCACATGAATGTTTTCCATTGATTTTACAAACAATGCACTAATAATCTCTCCACAGATTTGAGGTCATTTCCCACTTCTAAGATTTTTCCAAAGTCAGATACTCTTGGTTTATCACTTCATAAAAATTGTTAAATTTCAATAAGAAATATAACTATCATGTAGACTACAGTCTTACATCAGTAGATATAATACATTTTTCCCAGAGGCAATGCTGTAAAGGATGACAAATTATAACCAGAAAAGTATTTGGTGAGCGCAGAAATAAAACAGGGGGCATCAATTACATGAATTTAATGCTTAAAGGCATCAGACTACTTTGGCCTAATATATGTACCTCTAAAATAAGGATAGTCTTGTTAATAGACCATCAAGTTATAGACTACTCTTTCTTTTCAATAGACTCTATGATTTTCATTTTAAACAGAGAATTTAAATTTAAATCTCAGTTTAAATTTTATATAGCTCTACCTCTGTATACTAGCACATAATAGAAACACACATAATTACTTGCTAACTATTTGAAAGAGTATACTGACATATCATTGTTTTTGAGATTGATATTCAGGGATGCATGATTATAGGAACATAGATTCTAGAAGAATGAATGAAATTTAACTAATTCAAATAATGGGTTAATTATGGAAAAATAATAAAGTCATATTATCATAAATTCTTAGAAACACTTATTTTGACCATTTTTAAGATACTTTAGGTAATATGTAGGGAGTACAGAGTGAATCAGAGAGAGAAACATGCAAAAAAATAGGATGTTTAAAAAGATAAACTATGCTTTTCGAGCAATATGATTAAAATATATTTTTTTGACTAGCTCACAAAGGTTTAATCTACAGAATGTCAAAGCACATATTTTAAGAACATGTACTAACTACATTCAAATAATCTAATTGTTGTCATAAAAAATAAGAATTGCACATTTCTATGTTGCTCTAAAGCAGTTGTTCTCAAATTTCAATGTGTATCCCCTGGAGCGCCTGTTAAGCCTGCTAGGCCTCCATTCCTGCAGTTTCTGAATCAGTAGTTGTGTTTTTGTGTGTCAGCTTGACCATGCTACACTATATCCTCCAGAATCCCTTTCTTATATGTTTCTGGATAGGGTGGGCTACAAGAGATAGTCTTGGGAGAGTTGGAGGCAGGAAGGAAAGTGGCGGCCACTTCATATACACAAACACCTTTTCCCAGTGATTCAATCAAACATGAATCTAGGTGCTGTTGTGAAGGGGTTTTGCAGATGTAATTAAAATCCTAATTAGTTGACTTTATTTATTTATTTTTTTGTGTGTGAGGAAGATCAGCCCTGAGCTAACATCCGTGCTAATCCTCCTCTTTTTGCTGAGGAATACCGGCTCTGAGCTAACATCTATTGCCAATCCTCCTCCCTTTTTTGTTTTCCCCAAACCCCCAGCAGATAGTTGTAGGTCATAGTTGCACATCCTTCCAGTTGCTGTATGTGGGACTCGGCCTCAGCATGGCCGGAGAAGCCGTGCATCGGTGCGCGCCCGGGATCCGAACCCGGGCCACCAGTAGCGGAGCACGCGCACTTAACCGCTAAGCCACGGGGCCAGCCCTAGTTGACTTTAAATTAAGGGGATTATCTTGGGTACACCTGATCTAATTTATTGCAACATCTTAAAAGAGCACTGAGACCTGAGACAGAGCCAGAGAGACAAAGAAAAAGACTCCTACCATGGAAAACAGCTTCAGCCCATGCCCAGGGGATACTAGCCTGCTTGTGAAATCTTCCCTTCCTAACTGCCTGCCTAAGGACTTTGGACTTGCTTAGCCAATCCCCACAATTGTGTAAGCCTACTTCTTATAATAAATTCATCTCTGTCTATAATATACATAATATATAAAATATATATATGCACCCTGCTTCTCTGGTTGAACCCTGACTGAGACAGTAGTTTGGGGTGGGGCCTGAGAATTTATATGTCTAACAAGTCTCCAGGTGATACTAACGCTGCTGGTCTAGGAATCACACTTTGAGAACCACTGCACTAAAGGATAGAACATGGGCCAATGTGTATGAATTAACAGGGAGAAAATATTAAACACAATATAAGATAGAGGTGTCTAACAACCTGGAATTTCCAGCAATAAATAATCTGCCTTGTGAAAGAGTGATGTTCTCTCCATTCCAAATGTTCAAGATAAGTTTGGATAATAATAGCATACACTGAGTACTTTCCATGTGCCAGGCAATCTTGTTAACACATATATTAACTAACTTAATCTTCTTATTATGAGAGGTAAAGAGTACATATAATTTGGCCAAGGTCACAGTAGAGGTGGTAGAACTTGGATTTGGACTGAGATAGTCTGGCTGAAAGCCTATGTTTCTGAATAATGAGCAATATAGCAATATATACATAAAATATGCTATTAGAGAAATTATTTTATTAGGAACTATTTGGATTAGAAAATCTGGAAAATATTTTTCAACCTTGAATATGATATAGAAGAAATAGCTGGCTTGACTAATTCTTTCAATTTATTCTTTCTTCTCTCATTCTCAGAATTTAGTCTTTTGACTATTTGCCTTTGTAAACAGTCTTAGTTTAATAAACATGAATACTTGGCCCCCTGGTGACTTAGATACATGTTAACATTTTAATTTTTATAGTTACACACATCATAATTTTTTCTATCGTGGGACAACTCAAGTGGAGAATTGATATAATCCAATAACTTAAACCTCGGTTCCATTTTTTATATTAATATATGTGTTTTTGCAAAAACTGCCAAGACTGCATACAATTCTTCCTAAAGAAGTCTCTACTATATGATACATGTTTGTCAACTTAATGAGGAGAGAGAAGAGAAAGGATTCCCGGGACCTAAAATGTTATTAGTGAGTTATATCATCTTTATCATTAATCATCATCTGTTATGTCATGTTTGCTCTCCATCTGGTTGGGTATCAGGTGTGATGTTGAATAGTTTCAGTACATTAATTCACAACTAGTGACTACTGGTGGCGGGCAGATTAGGTTACTCTGTGACTATTTATTAACTCTGTTAATTGTTTGACAAATCATTATTGACTACCATTCACAGAATGACAATGGCCAATATGACGTTAAATAGCATTTGTGTCCTTTTGTGGTCTCTTAATAGATCATACGTTTAAAAAATCAAAGAATAAAAAATATTCTTCCTTTAAGGGTATGAATGAATTATATTATAAAATCAAGGTCTGAATAATTTTAGTTTGAAAATGAAACCTAATTTAAAAGAGAGTAATGAACACCAAATTAACCTTAAATGCTCACACAATTAAGGGTTGTTTTCAGAATCTTTTGCGCTTCTCTGATAATGAGTGTATTAGAAGAGTGTTCTAGTAATCAATATTATAACAGTAGGAGAGCAAACCTGGGAAAGAATCCAAAGTTAGTGGAATAGTGCATGGTACAAATGCTTTTTGGATGGAATAATGAAAGGGAGACAAGTGTGAATTCATGTTCTTTCCAGTGCTTTTATGCATATGAAATTCAATAGGGTCTGAGAAAGAGAAATTAAATAATGGAACATGTTCAATTATTTTCACCTTTAAAACTTCAAAAAAGGAGTTTAAACTTCAAAATTTTGCTGATTTGGAAATTAAAAAAAAAAATAGAAAATATAACGTGGAATGACCTGAATACTGTGAAACTAATGCTAAGCAATGATGACCAATACTGTGTAAGAGATCCACAACAAAACCTAGAACTTATTTCCCACTTTCCCTCATCTCAGCTTATATCTATCTGTCTTATTCACCAGTTCCTTTCTATACTAACTAGAGTAATGCAAGCTGATGTGACAAATAAACCTCAAAATTTCATTGACTTAACACAATGGAAGCTTATTTCTTGCTTGGATAATAGTTCTGATGCAGGTGTTCCTAGTTGGAATGTGGCTTTACCCCATCGAAAGATTTGGGAATTCAGATTTTTTCATTTTGGGACTCTCTTCTTCTGTAGCATTCTAGCGTCTACTATGCTCAGGTGGCATAGAGGGGAAAAAAGAGGGTGGAGAAGGCATTTACACTTTTTAACTTTGTCACAGCAGAAGTGACATATGCCACTTTCACTCACATTCTACTGGCAAGAAACTGTCATATGGCTCCACTTAAACGCAAGGGAGGCTGGGAAGTGGGCTTTCTGTCTCGGCCGCCTGTTCCCAGTCACTATCCTATTCTGAGGAGGAGCAGCATAAATTTTGGTGGATGGTTAACTATCTCTGACACAATTTCCTCATAGAAGGTGTTACATTTATATTTGTGGAATAAATGGATGAGGATGATGTTTGTTTGGACTACCCTCTGAGAGGGAAAACGATCACCAAGATGAGGGGTCATCCATGACAATCATGGAGTTTTCTCTCTTGTGTAAATGGCAACAGGTAGAAGCAAGGTGGCAGCTGCCTTCTAGCTTCATCACTCTTTAAGACCCCTCTTTCACCCTGCTCCCAACGTCTGACAAATTCTTTCTTAAGTATAACAATCAGATTACAAAGTTTGTAAGAAGGACATGCAATTGCACGGAATACTTTCTATTTAAAAGCCCCCAAATCCTCATCCATTCCACGGAGCTTTCCTAGACTAACCGAAACCATTACTCTTCTGTTACTTTATATTTTCTTAAATGTCTCATTCAAAATGGCATTTTCTTAATTTCTCATTGATCTACAATTGGTAGTGGCTTCTTTTTTTTTTTTTTGCTTAATTTTTTGTTTATTGCAGTAACATTGGTCTATAACATTGTATAAATTTCAGGTGTACATCATTATACCTCTATTTCTGCATAGATTACATCATGTTCACCACCCAAATACTAATTACAACCCATCACCACACACATGTGCCAAATTATCCCTTTTGCCCTCCTCCCTCCCCGCTTCCCCTAGTGGCTTCTTCTAAATTGTCGTTGTTGTTAGTGCCATCAAGTGGATTCCAACTCCTAGTGACTCTGTGTACAGCAGAGCAGAACCCTGTCAGGTCTTTTTATGCCATCATTGCTGCTATTTATAGGGTTTTCATGGCCGATTTTTCAGAAGTGGGTGGCCAGGTCCTTCTTCTTACTCTGTCTTAGTCTAGAAGCTCCACTGAAACCTTCCACCACGGGTGACCCTGCTAGTGTTTGAAATACATGTGGCATAGCTTTCAGTATCACAGCAACATGTAGCCACCACAGTATGACAGCCAACAGATGGGTGGTGTGGTTCCCTGACTGGGAAAGGAACCCAGGAATCTTAACCACTGGACCACCAGGGCTGGCTCCTTCTAAATTACACTTAAAATATTTATTTCCCTTCTAATTCCTTCCCCCACCACAGTCTAGCCACCAAATATATTGATAAGCTTATCAGTAAATGTCTACACGTTGCAGGGAAATGGCTTCTAAAGGAGATCTTCCAGTGAATTAAGCCAATATTTGTAAGATTGGCTATGTTAAAGTATATCAAATGCTTATTGGTCCAAGTGATTATACTGGCATCAATGGGTGGGGATTTGAGAAGGTAGATTTTAGTGCAATATGAGCAGACACTTTTAGGGAGGCATGAGGTATAGTAGGAAAAACACTGTATTTGAAATCCAAATACTTTGGTTTGAGCCTCAGTGATACCACTTACTGGCTGTGTGATTTCAGGCAGGTCACTTACCCTCTCTAAGTCTTAATTTCCTGATGCACAAAATGAGAATTATTAACAACAACCTGTCCTTCTCCATAAAATTTATATGAATCTCAAAAGTAACGTCGACGAGAGCCTCTTCTAAATTCCAGTGTTCTGTTCAAATGTGTTATTGTCACCTATTAAAATTGTCTCTTCATGGAACAAGGTATCTCACCAACTAATATGTTCTCTTTAACTTGAGCCATGATGGCTATCCACAGTGGATCTTCTGTATTAGCTGCAAGTTGGGTTGTGTCCTCAAAGGTCTCCTCAAACTATGAGATAATCTGGTTTTATTCACTTGAACCTCTTCATTTTGCAGGTGACAACAAGAGAAGTAGATTCATTCACCCAGGTGTAATTGCTTGAGCCACGACACCCTTAACCTTAATGACAACATACATTTTCTGGAATCATGTGGGCTTTCGCCTTAGTTATATCAGGGCTTCCTTTAGTCCCTTCTGTCAATTTTTTCGATTGTTGTTTTCTGGTATGCTGTAGTCAGCAAATGCTCTCGACTTCATAGACAATAATTCCTCCACACTCCAAAGAAGTCTAAGTAAATATCTATCAATATCCTGTTGGCTCAACTGGTTTTGAAGAAGAGATAAAAAAGAAAACATGTTACCAAAGATTACCTCTGGATTATAGCTACTTTCTTCTTTAACTTAACTAATTTTCTACAATTGATGTGTTTTTCTACAAATGACTATTTTACTTGGTATTCAAGTTCAGTATATTTTCTAAGTTTAAGTTGAACGGAGTATGGTCATGTAAGAATTCAACCAGCATTGGTACAGTATGACTTGACAATACATAAACTAGCTGTATGAAAGAGTAAACTATTATAGAATGATTTTATAACAATTCACAATGTCTGACTATATAAATTGAAATCAAGAAAAATGTATCCTTATCATGGCAGCATCTATCACATTAATATGTTTAGAATTCTAAAGATGGATATTTCCTAGTGTCTAAGGAAATATTTTCCAATAAATAAGCTTTCAGGAGATATTTTTACTCTTTGGCAGGTTTATACTATGTGAAATAATTCAAAACAAGAAGGCTTTCCTGCTCAAATTAAGCAGTCTAATATGATGCTGACAGAGTGGGTGAATAACTGTCGATTCAATCAATTACTGATGACTTGATCTCTCAGTTTGTCTCTATCAATATATGTCTTATCATAGGTTAAGTTAACTTGTGAAAAAAATCTGCATTGGAAACACGGAATTACACGATTTTCTCTGGTATTTTGTTGTTGTTGTTATCTTCACTGAGATTACCAAGTCTGTTAAATTGTAAACATCCCCCATTCTCTACAGTTTCATCATTAAAATACTCTGGCCATAAAGACCCCAATTTGGAGAAATTAATTGTGTCACATTGTTCTAAATATAGAAGGGAGAACATTATGTAATTTTAATAGAACAAAAATGTCAGAGTAAAGATATACAGTAAAATTATAATGTATTGATCTGTTTTATCAACAAACCATAGTTGCTAATATTGAAAAATATAGTTGGAAAATGCTGTAACTTGCATATTGGAAAAAAATATTTCATTTCTGTAGGCTTTCTAGCATTCTGTTTACTATTCCATTGAAAATTTCATCTGGTTTTTGGAAAACACAGGGAAAGACTGTTGATAGAATTTCATGATGTCTAAAAACAAAGCAGCTTTTTTAGCTGGTTTATTACATCTCTTACACAAGTGATTAACAGGTATATAAAATATATTGCTGTCTAAAAATTTTATAACTGGAAATGTATCTTAAAGTTGCAGTTAGAGTATAGTCACATGCTTGCAAGTAGCTTTATGAAATCTGAGCATTTTCTCCATCTACTGAAAGTGCTCAGCATAACCCTAGCGTATAGTATGACCTTTAAATGTTAGTTGTCATTATTATTATTATCTATGAAATAAGGGAGCTGAACTAGATCCACATAACATGTCACAATGGGCTAAGTTTATTCTCCTTTTCTGAAATCTTTGCTCAATATATTCAAGCTACCTATCTGATTCTAGATAAGACATATGATGTTCTTATGGGGAAATTTTATTCTTTCCAAGATTCTCTTTTTTTCTTTATCCTTTCTTTTTTTTTTCTTCTGAGGAAGATTCTCCGTGAGCTAACATCCATGTCAATCTTCCTCTATTTTTTTGTATGTGGGACACCTCCACAGTGTGGCCGGTGAGTGGAGTAGGTCCACGCCCAGGATCCGAACCCGCGAACCCGGGCCGCCAAAGCAGAGCATGTGGAACTTGGACCACTTGGCCAAGGGGCCGGTCCCTTTTTCTTTATTCTTGAAAGGGCAAACAGTGATTGTCACAAAACAAACCAGTTTGTCACTTTCCCTCAGAGCAGACATTCCTGTGCATGTGTACAGCTGTGGCATTAGTGACCAGTACTTTTGAGTTGGACTGTTTGAGCTATCTCATGCCCAGAGCAGCTAAAGTGTTCAGATGCTCCCAGCCATTATGTAGACAATTCCGGGCCCACTACAGGACATCAAAACTAGAATTTTAATATGACTTTGAATTGAATGAACTTTTGCTTCCCGGTTTACTGTGCAGAATATTTTAAAATTACTTTTTGGAATGTATATTTCCAGTAGCATGCTAGGCTTTGTAGATACAAGTAAAACATGATTCTTAGTTTTAAGGCATTAAAATTAGGAAGAAATATAGACACATAACTATTTATTTATAGTATATTATTTAGTATAGTATTGTATTATATCATCTAATAATTTTGTTAGTTCCATGGGAGGTGTACGTGGTGATACAGATGTAGGGCATCACATCACGAAATAGGTGAATAGGAAATTAGTTGAGTCCTTATGGGTTTAAATTAAAGAATGAGGTTGAATTTGAAGAGAGAAAGGAAGAGATGAGAGGAGGTGGAAAGGACATCTTAATCCAAATAGATAGGAGCAAAGGCCGGGAATTCAAATGCCAAACTAAAGCAAGTCAGTGTAGCAGGAGATAAATTATTGGATATCTGGATCATTTTCTTATAGATTTTAGACATATGTTGCCAAAGCGTGTAACCGACTTGAAAGCATTTGAACACCTCACCACCTAATCTACAGGGGCAGTCTCCTTCTCTGAACTCTGGCAGCCACTACTGCATATTTAATTAATTTGTCAGTTAAACATGAACTTCTCTGTCACATCTTATAAAAATTCCTTTGATTATCTTAAACTACAAATTAAGTCTTATTGCTTTACTTTTCACATACATAAATTCTTTGAGGGCAGAGTTTAAATATAATAATATCCTGTGTGCCTTACATTGCATACATGCCTCCCAGAAAGTTGATATTTGATAGTATTTTTTCATTAGGCTACATACTTTGTGTAGATATCTGTTTTGATTTATTATTCTCAAATATTCACCTCTCTTATAGGTTGAATTGTTTCCCTCCAAAGAAGATCAGTTGGAGTTCTAACACTACAGTACTTTTGAATGTGACCGTATTTGGAGATTAGGTTTCTAAAGGGGCAATCAAGTTAAAATGAGGTCATTAAGGTGGGCCCTAATCCAATATGACTGGTGTCCTTATAAAAAGGGGAAATTTGGACATGCAGAGAGAATACATAGAGGGATGCTGATGTGAAAAGACACAGGGAGAAGATGATCATCTACAAGCCAAGGAGAGTTCCACAGAACAGATTCTGCCTCGCAGCCCTCAGAAAGAACCAATCTTGCCAACACCTTGATTTCAGGATGGCTAGCCTCCAGAACTGTGAGATAATAAATTTCTGTTGTTTAAGCCACCCAGTTTGTTGCACTTTGTTATGGTAGCCCTAGTAAACTAACACAACCTCTAAAATGACTTTACAATCCAGTTGAAATATTTCCACTATGTAAAACAAAACTAAGTCATTTAAAGCTTAAAGTTTGTTGAATGTCCTAGATGCCAGAGCACACAAGAAAATTTCTCAAACTCTGCTTCAATTGGCATTGGAAGACCTGGACCATGAGTGTGGTGGTTAATTTTAAATGTCCACTTCACTGACCACAGCATGCCCAGACTAAACATTACTTCTGGATATGTCTGTGAGGGTGTTTTCAGATGAGATTAACATTTGAATTGGCAGACTCACTAAAGTAAACTGGCCTCCCCAGTGTGGGTGGTCATCATCCAACCCATTGGTTGAGGGTCTGAACAGAATAAAAAGCAGAAGAAGGAGGAAATTATGCCTTTTTTCCTGCCTCATTGTTGAGCTGAGACATCTTGTCTCATCTCCTGCTCTTGGACTGGGATTTACACCGTGGGATCCCCTGGTCCACAGGCCTTTGGACTTGGATTGAATTAACCAACTGGCTTTCCTGGTCTTCAGCTTGCAAACGGCAGATTGTGGGACTTCCTAGCCTCCATAATAACATGACCCAATTTCTTATAATAAATCTCTATATATATCTTTCTTTCTCTCTCTCTCTCAATATTTATATTGAGATAGGATATATCACAATATATATCCTATCATATTGGTTCCGTTTCTCTGTAAAACTCTGACTAATACAATGGGTTCTAAATGGGGAAAATGTCACCATTCACTTTACCATTTCAAATATATCTCAGGCTCATAATAGAAGTTTTATAAATACCTGCAAAGGTTATTTGTCAGTCAGTTGCCAGTTGCCAATCATCTCTCAATTACCCATGTATGAATTATTCAGAACTGGTTAATCTCAGGCTGATTTTTTGCCTCCCAGCACACATCTGATCTCATTCTCTGTTCCAGCAATTGATATGTGCTTAGAGAATGCAAACTAATTTTAATATTAGCCTGAACAAACACTTAAAAGGCTAGATCTGTTTTTTAGAAGAAATTAATGCATTCCCAAAGACAAATATGTATCATCTTTGCATTATCAGATATTTTGGATTATTTAATGCCATGGCTCATTTCCTTGATAATCAAGAGCATAATAATCTCTATGCTTACACCGTCATAACTTTAGGTTATAAATTCTTAATTGTCGGATGTTTTTCCTTTCAGTTTTCTGTAGTGTTCAGGACAGCATTACAGGGCCAGCTGATATAGGTTGACACACAAGGAAGAACTCTATCCTGCAATCTTAACTACTTGGGTTAGGAGACCTTATTGCTTCCCACTCTCAGCTCCTAACAACTCCTGCCCCCTTGGTGACTGCCCACGTCTGAGGCACAGGTGGAGTTCACGCTGCCGTTTCACGCAATATATCTTCCATCTTCCAAGCCCTTCTTTTCATACTCATAAAGATGATTAAGTCAAGTTAGATATGATTATAATTGCTTTCCTAAGAATTTTTTGAATTTGGACTAAGTGAATGAATCCGTCTTTGTAGATGCTTGCATTTTATTACGTGACTTCAGAATCCGTGAGTGACCAGGTTTTCTGTCTTATGAACTGGTGAGCAGATACGGCAGATCAACAAATAGGAGAACAAGGAAACAAGTGTTCAAAAAAAAGAGACTGTTTGCTGAGCTTCCCAAGCCTTGGTTTAGTTTCTTTCAGAAGACTTGTTGCAATTCTGCCCTTGAGTGTTGTGAGCCTTCTCTACGTCCTTATAAATTTTACCTGTTTGATAAAATTAAGCTGATATAGAAATTATTTGGTCAAATCTTCTTCTTTTATAGATGTGGATATTGAGGTCCAGGGAAGTTAAGTTATGGGTCCAAGTTCACAAAGAATTAGTATTAGAACTAAGAAAAGGACATATACCTCCAGATTCCCAGGCAATGGTTCATATTGAGATAATTGTTCAATGCAGTTCTCTATCCTTGAAAACAACAGAGTTGGAAACTAACTAGTAAATAGATATCTTAGTAAAATAATTATCATTCACTGGCTGGCTGCCTACTATGTGCTATTTGCATTTTAAGCCCTAGGCATAGAACAGTGGACAAGACAAATGAGGTCTCTGATCTCGTGACACTTATATTGTAAAACTTATATTCTATCATCAATATAGTCAAGATCCTTTGAATTTTCCTGGTAGTATGGACGGATTTGTACAAATGCATCTCTTTTGCGGGTCCTCCCTGAGGCAAAGTTCATGAATATACAAAATGGCTGGCTGCAGCCACAGGTACAGTTTGATCCCCCCGGAATGCAGAGAAGCCAGCTGGTCCCCAGGAAACAACAGGACAGGGAAATACAACATAAGGCATTGGAGAGCATATTTACACAGTATGTGCCCCACAGCTCAGTCCTGTCCAATATGTCAGCATACCGAGAAGGTTTAGGGAATTTTAGCTCCTCAGAGAAAATAACGTTATAAATATATACTAGCCTTCTCACCCCTTCTTCTTTGATTTTTGTCATGAATCTGTCACTAATTGCTGTAGACCTTCTGGCATCAACCAGCTGACATTTATGCTCTAGTATTTAGGATTTTCAGTATTTTAAAACTTTGAGTGCTACATTTGCAAGCACAATCATTTCAACTCCTTAACTTCTCATTTAACATCTTCCATGATCTGGCTACAGGTACATACATACCTCATATGTATAAAAGGAATTCAGCAACTGGTAACTGAAAGAAAAAACTTTTATTCTGCTGTTTCCCCTCAAATTACACATACTCCAATCAAACCAAAATGTTTTTCTTTCTATCTACAACCACCACCACCCTGCCCCCATGGTTGTTTTCCATCTATGCATTTGTCTCTGCAATTCGATGAATCAAGAATACCTTCTTCCTATCTCTGAGCTTTGATAATCTCTCCAACAGTTGTTATTCTACCTCTGTTCATTGATAGTAGGGCCAGTTTAAAGACACTGAATAGTCCAGATATATGCTTGCCTTACCTTCTTTCCCATTAGGGTATGTACCTATGTGACTCTCTCTTGCCCAACAGGCCATGAGGAGAAATCTGGTAGAAAAGAATTTCCTCCATGGTAATATTAATATGCATAAGGAAAGTCCTTTCCCCTTCTTTTCTGCTTTAGCTGAATACAGTGATATGGATTTGCTGTAGTCAACTTGCCACTCTGATGGGGAGGTTGAGACCATCTCCAAGAAATCCATTCGGAGTCCCGCCATTATTGAGCCACTCAACAAATCCAGGTGCCACATGCTTCCAGACTTCTTGTTATAGTATAGGAAAAATGAATCCTATTTTAAAGTCACTTTTATCTAGGTATTTTCATACATGAGACAAATGTATGCCAACTGATATTGGGCTCCTATATCACTTTATTTGTACCTTCATATGTCTAGCCCTTTATATCTTATATTAAAGTTATTTACTTACACTTACACATATACTGTACCTTATAGAACAACACTAAGGTGTTGTTCTCCCCATGTTAAACAAGAATAAACTGAAGCTTGAAGCCCTTGTTCTATCTGAAGGCACACAGCTGGCAAGGGAAAATGCTGATTTCAAGCTCATAGCATCCTTGAGGTATAGTTCTCTTGGGTAATTAGCTAGATGCTGGTGATTTTTAACAATGTTATATTTTCATGGGTTCCTCTTTCACAAATAGCCTTCCTACCAGGAAGCTATGCTTATGTGAATGTTTGTTGATCAGTGACTTCATGACTTATAGCTATGCCTGGCCATGGCTTCTCTATGGAGATGATCCTGTGAATGGTTCACACAGTAAAACAGTCAGAATATGTGAGAAGCAGTATAGGTTAGTAGTTATGTGCATGGACTTGAGTCAGAATGTCAAGTTCATGCCCTGGCTCCACATTAATTAGCTGTGGGCCCAAGACAAGGTAACAGTAGAAATTATGTTTGAAATCAGCTCTTCTCTAAAGCCTACTATGATATCTTATATCGGCTATTATTGTAGGAAACCATTCAGAATTGGTGTCTTTGTAACCCCTGAATAAAGCATGGCCCAGTATCTTAGGCATAGTAGGTGCTCAAAAATGTGTTCAAATGAGTGAAATGTGATAGATAAAAATCACTCAAGCCTTCTTTCATTAAGATTAGTATTTAGTAATACAAGTTTCCTGAATAGAATATAAAGGGACAAATGATAGATACTGGGTTACCATGAGTACTAACCCAGACTTTCTATCAATTCTCACCTTGTTTCTCCCAATATCACAGAAATTATAGATAGGCAAAATACCTGTTGAAGTCTCAAAAATGTTATAGTGGTAGAGCTTTGATTGGATGTCCAATTACATAAAAATGCATAATTGCCCACAGCATGATTTCTTTTAGGTCTTAATCCCAGGAGCTCAGTCTAAATTTTCATGCCATGTTAACCTCTTGTAGCTTACCCTAGCAGGTTTCTTTATTCTATCTCTTAATATGCATTTTTTTTTTGTGGCCACAGTTCCTTTTAGAGTCTTATTTGCTCAATGAGACACAATAATCCAGTTCTTTCAAGAAAAAAGCAAATTAAAAAGTTATTAAAGCATGTATCGCCTCCTGACAAGCCCCTCTGGATCCATTTGAGCTTATGACCATGGGGAGGCTTCAGGAAGGTTTTTATTTCACAAACCACTGAGCCCTTCCAAGCCACATGCTGTTTGATAATTAGGGGCTATATTATCTGTGATAGAAAACCAGTAGAAAACCAGTAGTGTGAAGAAAACAGTGAAAGAGACTAATATAGACAACCAGCTGTTGTTTTTCTGCCACCGTACCAGTTGACTTAAACTATGTTGCCATCCAAATTTATTTTGAGCCAAAATCTTTTCCTCACAGTAATGCGATGGCAAACAGAACTCTGTGCCATCCTGGCTGTATTGCCATAGCAATAGCTAACATCTGTGTGGGCTTTACAATTTACAATCTTCTTTTGTATTATTTATGTTATTTAGTCCTTAGAATATAACTTTCACAGTTATATTCACAGAAAGGTGAATTTCACATTTCATAGAAAATGTGGCCTTGTTTTAGAGGTCAAACAGATATGTGTGACTTTATGTGACTTGTCCAAGGTTCAATGGTTGAGCCGGACCTATCTGGTTTCTATGTGGTTCTTCATCATTGTCATCATCATCTGTGCTTATTTTGATGCCAGTGGAAACTCCAACTGGTTCTTCCTTATTCTCTGATGTGAGCTGTGCTGGGGTTTCTACTTTTGCCCATAGTAAGAGTCATTTGAATAACACCAGCTAGCACTCTCCCTCCAACCACTTTTGACTGGGGACCACTTGTCCATTGACTCATTGACCATTGGGTCAGTCCAAGCTAATTGGTTAATTCCAAACTGCTGTCCCTGCTGAGCTAACAGAACAGAAGGATCTTATGGCACTAATCCCTAAGAGAAACTTCAAAACAAGGCAACGTGGCTATTTAGAGATTTCTCCCTTGGTAACTGCCTTCTCACCACAGTTCAGTAGCTTTAGATTTGGACAGTATTCAAGATCAAGTTTTACCAAATGAAAGCAAATCTAGGAACTTTTTAGAAATTACCCATCTTGTAGTTTCATTCCTCTGCAGGAAAGTTCCTTAGTTTTATTCATCTTTGTGCTGCTTTTGAAGCCAAACCTGCTGGTCTTGCAGATCCTGCTTCCTGGCAGCTGGAACACATATTTATAATCATTACTTCCATTCCTTGAAGGCAACCTTTGGACTTTATTGACTGCTTTACATTAGTTAATACTCACCTGGCATCCTTGAGTTGTACCTTACAATATTCGCGAGCAATTTTAGCATCCTCATCTTTCATATAACACATCCACAGATGAAGAATATGTGATTATTCTAGTGAGAATATGAGTATTGATATTTTTAGTATTCTTGATGTTTTCTTCATGTTGATAAGGAGCATAGAGAGACTGCTGTTTTTACACTGTTGTCACCTTCTAGCACTCCACGTAAAGGTAATGACAAAGTAAGTATTATAGGCAATATTGAAAGATATATTTCAAAGTAAATTTATTACGTTATTCCTATCCTTGATATTCCTTCTCATTCCTCCATCCCTTCCTTTCTTCTTTCCTTCCTCCTTTCCTTCCTTCTTTCCTTTCTTCCTTCCTCCCTTCCTTCCTTCCTTCCTTTCTCCCTTTTATTCTTTCTGGTATTGGCTCTGATTCTCTATAGAAATCTAAGAAAAGTGACATTAATTCCAGCGGAACATTGGTTCAATTAAATAATCTTTCTTCTCAGTTTAAATTAAGATTATAACCAAGATGTTGCAAAAATGATTAAAAAACAAGAATGGTTCTCTTCCAATATATGTGGCTTCATTAATATTTCAAAGATCTAAGATCTTCGATCTTTTTCCGAGTTTTCACAGTGATTTTTTCTTAAGCCTTGAATGTATGCTTTGGAACAAATTATAAAAGGTTACTGAAGATACTTAGGACTGCTCTGAGAGGAGGGTCTGAGTCTGCAAAATTAAAGTGAAATAATGAGTGTAGAATCAGTATCCTGTATGTGTTGCTGCTAGAGATATAGTCACAATGACTTTTTCTCAGTTTTTGGAATAAACCTAGCTTATTATTATTGTCATTATTCTCATTGGCAAGTCTTAACATTTTCTAGCCTTACACCTGGAATTTTCTTTTCCAATATCTTTGCGTGAATGACTCCTCAAACTCAGAGCTCAATTCAAATGCCATCTACTCAGAGAAGTCTCCCCGATCACTCTAATGTAGGTCCCTCTGTTATTCTCTCTTACTGTGTTCTGTATGTTATTCACTGTAATTATTTTTATTTTTACTTGATTTTATCTTTCTTTCCCAACACAATGTAGTCCTCATGAGTCTAGAGACTTTGTTTATCTTGTTTCTGTTTTATTCCCATCAACTAGTGTGAAGATGGGCACATTGTAGGAACCAATAAATATTTGTTGAGTGAATGAAGTTTTTCCTCACAATGATTCTGAATCATTGGCATTACTGGTAGGAAGCTGAGATGGGGGAATATACAGAGGTGTGAAATCCTGAAGCTGTTCACATATCTGTTTTAAATTTTGTTCAGGTTTGTTGACGTATAATTAACAAACAATAAACAGTTCCATATATAAAGTATATAATTTGACGAGTTTTGATATATGTATACAGACATAAGTCATCACCACAATCAAGATAATGAACATGACATTCACCCTTCCCGCACTGTCACTTTGTCATTCTCTCCACCTTGCCCTACCCACACATCATCAGACAAACACTGGTATTTCTGTCACTAAAGATTAGTTTTCATTTCTAGAATTTCATATAAATGGAATCATAGAGTATATAGGGGTTTTAGCCTGACTTTTTACACTTAACATAATTATTTTGAAATCTATTCATGTTGTTGTGGGTATCAATAGTTCATTTATATTTGTTGCTAAGTAATATCCCACACCACAATTTTTTTATCCATTCACTATTGATGAAGATTTGGGTTGTTCCCAACCCAAATAAATAAGTGTTTAGATTGTTACATCATCATATTGAGTTGATTCTTTTCATTATTATCCAATAACACTCTTTACTCCAGGAAATATTATTTGCTCTTGAATCTATTTGGTCTGATATAAATACAACCCTCCAGTTTTGTATTTGTTAATGTAGAGATGGTATCTGTTTTTCCATCATTTTACTGTTAACCAATTTGTGTATTTATATTTAAGTGGGTTTAAAATAGCACTTCTACTTCCAGTCAAAGTATTTACCCTTCTACCAAAAACAACTAGAAAACTGGACAAAACGTGAGACAATTGTTACCAGCATTGAACATTGTGAAGTGCAGGGCAGCAACCTCTGAGAGGGGAAAAAAGTGAAGTGAGTCCTAAATTGCAGCAATTTACTATATGGAGAGCATTACAGGTAGCAGTAGAGGAGGAGGGAGCTAAGACAGTGCCCAATAGATACCCCAAGTTGAGGGAAAGAAGTTGGAAGTCTAAGGAGGCCAAGTAGGAGATTAATAGATTGATGAAATTGTAGACACAGAAATAGACACTATTTAAAATGAAACAGAAAAAAAACTAAAAAATAAACAAACAGACTGTCATTGAGCTGTGGGATAACTTTAAGTGGCCTAATGTATGTGTAATCATGATCCTAAAGGAGAATGGAAAGAAAGAGCAACAGAAAAAAAAATTTGAAGATTAAAGGCTGAATTTTTCAAAATTTGACAAAAACTGTAAGTAAACAGATCTAACAATCACAACAAACCTCAAGCACACCATATATAAAGAAAGCTACACATCAAGGCACATCAAAATCCAATTTCTGGAAGCTAATGATAAAAAAGAATATCTTGTTAGCAATCTGAGGGGGAAAAAAAGACACATTACACACAGAGGAGCAAAGATAAGAATGCTAGAAGAATTCCCATAAAAAACAAAGCAAGCCAGAAGACAGTGAAGCAACATCTTCCAAGTACTGAAAGAAAAGTCTGTCACTCTAGAACTCTATACAGAGCATGAATATCTTTCAATAATGAAGATGAAATACAGTCTCCTCAGACATAAATATACAGAAAGCATTCATCACTGGCATATCTACACTAGAAGAAATGTTAAAGTAAATCCTTGAGGCAGAAGGGAAATGATGCAATACAGAAATCCAGATCTTCACACAGGAATGAAAAACAATGGAAACAGGAAATTTGTGTGTAAATAAATAAGATTTTTTTTTCTTTATTTTTAAAGTCTGTAAAAAATATGACTGACCATTTAAATCAAAAATAACAACAATATATAATGTGGTTTGTAACAAATATAGAAGTAAAATATGAAAACAATAGCACAAAGGATGGGAAAAGAAGTATACTATTGTATTTTTTTTAAATAATATACATGAAGTGGCATAATATTAAAGATAGACTTATTATATTAAAAATATATACTGTAAACTCCAAAACAATCACTAAAAAAGTGCTGTTAATCCACCAAAAGAGATTAAATGAAATTATAAAAACCATATTCAATCCAAAAGAAAGCAGTAAAAGGGAAAAAAATGAATTAATAACAGATGTCACAAATAGAAAACAAATAGGAATATATTGAAACCAAACCTCATCAATAATCACAGTAAATGTAAGAAGTCAAAATATCCCAATTAAAAGACAGAGATTGGGGCCAGCCCGGTGGCACAAGTGGTTAAGTGCGCACACTCTGCTGTGGCGGCCCGAGATTCGCCGGTTCGTATCCCGGGCGCACACTGATGCACCGCTTGGCAAGCCATGCTGTGGCAGCATCCAATATAAAGTGGAGGAAGATGGGCACAGATATTAGCCCAGGGCCAGTCTTCCTCAGCAAAAAAAGAGGAGGATTGGCAGGTGTTAGCACAGGGCTGATCTTCCTCACAAACCAAAAAAAAAAAGACAGAGATTGTCAGGGGGCCAGTCCAGTGGTGTAGTGATTAGGTTCACGCACTCCACTTTGGCAACCCAGGGTTCGTGGGTTCAGATCCCAGGCGCAGACCTACACACCACTCATCAAGCCATGCTGTGGTGGCACCCCATATACAAAATAGAGGAGGACCGGCACAGATGTTAGCTCAGGGACAGTCTTCCTCAAGCAAAAAGAGGAAGATTGGCAACAGATGTTAGCTCAGGGCCAGTCTTCCTTGCCAAAAGAAAAAAAAAAGAAGAGATTGTCAGATTGGATTAAAAGAAAGAAGAAGAAAGTAAGATCCAGCTATATGCTGCCTATAGGTACTTAGCTACAGTATTTCTTCTACATCTTTAAATTGTCCCAAATGAAAATATTAACTGCAGAACAATAAAACACACATACACAAAGACACATACAAATCACCATATTGGAATTATGCAAGTGGCTCGATATAAAACTAATGAATTAAAAAGGGAATACAATTTGAGCATAATTTTGTAAAAATAGCCTAAAATGGTAGGCATTGGATTAGAAAACATTTTGGCCCTCCACTTCTCTGATATCTAACCCTCATTCCTTCTGAATTTACCCATTCTTATCACTCTTTTGTGCCTTTGCATATACTATCTCCCTGGAATTCCCTATCTACCCTTCTACACCTGGATAAATTGTGCTCATCCTTCAAGATCTGCTTCAGATAGCACTTCCTCTGTAAAAACTTTCTGACTTCCCCAAGCCGTTCAACTTACACGTATACTTACTTAATAATACATGGTTATACTTTAAACAAAGCACCGTTGATACAACACTTGAGTCAAGCAATACTATTTTTTAACATGAAATAAACCGGAGATGAGAAGTTAGAAGAATTGTACAAAGTCACATGTATACCCCATGGCAGAATCAGGACTTGAATATCAGGTTTATCACCCCTCCTAGTAAAACACAGTGGCTTCATAATAATGGACCACGATATGTTTTGTCACAATGTTCTTTCTCACTGAAGTAGTTTTACATTAAATAAGCTAATGGAAATCCTCTGAGCTTCTTAAAAGGCTTAAGATGGGTATGCAAGCAGTGCCTGCTCCAGTCTCCATCAAATCAGATTAAATGAGATAATGTATGTGAGTGCACACAAACATTATAATTCTATTCAAATGTTTTTTATAAGCAAATGAGATTCATAGCTTAAATTCCTCTATCATCTTTTCCTTATATCTAGAAAATAAAAAAAAAGAGGCAATTGCAATAATGGACTTACAAGTGACTGAATTAGCCAGTGGCGTTGTCGGGGAACTGACTTAAGAGATGCCTTTACTTTTCATGAGAAATGATATAGCTGGACTCCTGAGTTGTACAGAATGACATCAAAATGGATGCATCACATTCATTTTTCTTCTCATCAGGAGTGACACTGTTGTAGTAGAGAATTTGCTCTCCACCTGGCGTCTATCATCTTATATGAGATTATGACTGTGATACTGATTTCTTTCCATAACAATAGGATTGATACAGCTTGCTTAGGTTTAAGTGCACGATATTCCAGAAACCTCAGAAAAAAGCTGGTGAGGAGAGGGAGGAGTGAATAGGCCAGAACTGAGAGGCACAGCTTAGCTATAGGATTGGTCTTTCCAAAGACATTAACAAGCAGGCTAAGTCACAATTTCTCATTGGCAAACTTCTGGCCAATTTGGACTGGTGTATATCTTCAAGGGGGAATGATGAAGATTGGTAAGAACAGTCAATAGATGATTCCAGACATTGATGCTACTCCTGAAGTCAATGGCAACATCTTCATTTAGTTCAGATTCCCATTAACCACTCTGTGATGGACCAGTATACCAGCCATGTGTTTGGGTTGGATGAAAGTGGGATCCTAGCCAAAAATTAGAAATATGAAGAGAAGCTCAAGACATGACAAGCAGTTCAGCTGCAGGCATACCATGGATTGATTTGAGAGCCTAACTTTTTGTTAGTTTGAGCTCCTCATTTTTTGTCAATTTTCATTCTACTTGGGTTCAGTGGAGCAGAAACTGCAGGTTGAAGGATGTAGGTAACTACTAGTGAATATAGTAGGGACAGAAAGCAGTCAAAAATTGGTCACGTTATTTAATTATTTCCATTTTATGGTTAAAAATAATGTAAGCTCCTCTCTAAATTTCTAAGTAAAGAGAGTCTCTGTCTAGCTTTCATCTTTCAAATCAACTGACAACCAAAAGGAGAAAGGGAAAGAAAACCAGACAAGTAAATGAGTTTTTCATAAAATAGAGAATAGAAATAATGCTGAATCACAATCAAGAAAGCGCTAAAAGTGTTTTGAAAATTAAAACTGGAAAGGGAAAACATCATGATTATGTTTATGAATATTTTAGATCAGCTATTCAGAGTTCTCCAAAAATATCTTTCCCATCTTTAGGAGGAAAAGAAATTCCTTTCATTGAACATCAAAGTGCTAATTGTACCTATAGAGACTCCCCAACCTTGCCCTCCAAAACACTATAGTATGTGAGTGTCAGGGACCAAGTGAGGAAACGTAAAGATAAGCCATCATGGCAGGAATCAGAACGTCAGTGTGACAGAGTGTCAATTAAAAGTGGATGGCAATCAGTCTAAATCACAAGAGGGACCTTTGACAAATCAGCTTTCACTCTGAGCAAAGCCAGAATAGCGATATACCAGGTAACAGATTATTTCTGAGAACATATTCTGAAACAACAGGCTAAAACCCAAGATGCCGATCCACATTACGGTCCCAGCTACTCCCTGACACTATTCTTCAAAAATTATCTGGTCCAGAAAAGAAAGTACTCCCATTTAAAAATGAGTAACCACGATAACAAATGCAAGGAACCTATGTAAATTTCTACACAAGAAATGAGACATAAAGAACGGCAGGGAGAAAAACAATTCAAAACATTAAAGCTATATAGCAAAGCAGATTTAATTTATGAATTATGTTAAATTATGAATAAAGGGTACTCAAAATATCCAAAAAATAATGAAAATTAGAATTTCAAAGTTTCAAGGAGTTCAAAGAGGAAAAGGAAAAACAACAGATTTTAGAAAATAAAAAGTAAACTGCAAGGGATTAGTGAAGAAATGAAAGAGATAAACAATAACATTGTGAAAACAAAAGTCACATTGAAAGGAGCAAATGGAAAGCAGTCACTCTACAAAACGTAGCAAGGAGTTTCAGAAAACTGAGTGAAATGAAGCTGCAATGAAGCCATGCTTACAATGTTAGAGAAAAAACAATGAAGGAAGATGAAGGAGAGTCAGCATATAAATAATTGAATCCCCTGAGAGGGATAAACTAAATAGAAAATAATGTTATATTTATAGAGGAAACAAGAATAGTGATAAAGCCAACCGAAGTATGTGGTGGAGGCGACGGTGGGGAATGAGGAGATGAATAGACGTTATGTCAATCACGGAACAATCAGAGAAGTGGAACCATGGGGGGAGATTCTCTCTCTCTCTCTCTCTCTCTCTCTCTTTCCCCCTATCCAATAGGAGATTTATTGTGTGGATTTGACCTTATGCAATTGTGAGAGCTGGTTAAACAGCCTGGGGAAAACTGTTTCCTCTGTGTCTGGTGCTAGAGTCTGAAATTCACAGGGCAGGCAGGTGGGGAGGAAAGATGGACAGGAGGTAGGAAAAGCATGAACAAGCAGGAGCCTGTGAAGATAGAATGGAGCCAGGATCAGGCTCTCACCACCTGCAAGCCTCTGACTTTGATGAGGGGCATGTTCTGCAGGAGAAACTGGCGCCCTTCATCTCAGAACTAAACGCACACTCGGCTCAGGAGTCAGAGAAGCTGTAGGTGGCAATATGGCACAAGCTGAAGGAGCTGAATCCTGTTTCTTATCCACCAAAAAGACAAGATAGAAGATATGCAATAGCCTGTGAGAACTACAACAAAATCCTCATGCCCTGTACAAAACTTGTGTGTAAAAAATATATGGCGTCAAAATTATAGAGACAGTAAAAAGATCAAGGTTGCCAAAGGTTAGCGGGGAGGGAGGGATGAATAGGTGAAACAGGAACGATTTTTAGGACAGTGAAACTACTCTGTATGATACTATAATGGTGATACATGTTACTATACATTTGTCCAAAACCATAGAATGTACAACTCTAAAAGTGAACCCTAATGTAAACTATGAACTCTGAGTGATAATGATGTGAAATGTACACTCTGATACAGGATGTTGAAGTAGGGGAGAAGGCTATACATGTGTGGAGGCAGGGGTTATATGGGAAATCTCCATATCTTGCACTCAGCTTTGCTGGGAACCTAAAACTGCTCTAAAATATAAAGTCTATTTAAAAAACATATACATATGGCTGCTTCCTCAACTTTTGCCTTTCAAATCTCATTTAAAACGTCTCTTTTGGCCCATGCTAACCAGATATTATGTATATATAAGGGAGAGAGATCTGGAAAACATTGTTCCAGGTTGGCTAAGTTGACACAGTTGACATAGTAGTTAACATCTACCACACGTTAGCGTATTAATTGCCACATCTAAATAGAAATCTTTGAAAGCTCATGACTCAAGGATTACAAATATAAACACAATTTCCAAAAGTTAAATTCTATAAATCATAAACATATCCAGATTTAGTTATAAAAAGTAAAGAAAATCTTTCAAAACACATTAGGAAGAGGAAAACAATTCTCTCTCTCTCTCTCTCTCTCTCTCTCTCTCTCTCTCTCACACACACACACACACACACACACACACGCACACACACATACACACAAATTACTTTTAATTATGGCAATAAAATACATGAGGAAGAAGATAGCTATTAAAATCAGACTTCCCAGGGTTAGATTCCTGGCTCCACTCTGATTCCTTTGATTACTTATATGATTTTAGGCAAGTGGCTTAACCTCTCCACACACAGTTTGCACACACCTTCTTCAGAGTGAGATAGTGGGTGAACAAATACTTGACGCCAAATAACTCCTTGGATCATTTTTCCCACTAAATTGTTGGATATTTTTACCAAAATGACTGAATTGTGCCATTTGGGGAGTGGCACAGACACAGAACTAAAGCAACTGAGGAGAGAGTCATTGCTCAGCCAGGATTTCAGACACTGTTATGTTAATGAAGCCTTTGCATTGCACTCTGTGAGTGACAGCTCAGCTCCCGACACCTGTTTCACACCACCAAGAAGAGTTTGGTTCAAAAAAAAAAGACTGTGCCAAGACAGTTCATGGTTAGGAAGAAGAAAATTGTGCTCAAGCCAGTGTCGTGAATCTTTCTCAGAAGCAGAAAAGCAGAGAGAAACAATGGTTCCCTCCAGGAGCACAGGATGATCTCCACTTCCTCCTTGGAAAGTTGACCTCCTCAACCTGTATTTTAGTGCTGAGTTTTTGTTCTGATTTTTGAAGCCAGAGATTAATTCTTCCAGTTTTGGCAGGAAGTAAACGTCTGCTATGCTAACTGAACAATGGACTTGAATGTAACAAGTTGAGGAGCTGGTTCTACATAAGTTTGAGGCTCTGAAGGGGGAGTTTTAGGCTCATTTGTATCTGAGGGGGAGAAAATAAGTCTGTTTGTGACTTTAAATTCACCCATTCCCTGAAAGACTTTCTGCAATGTTGGCAGCATTTATGAAACAGTTTTATTTATTTATTTTTGAAAGATATATTTCTTTTCTCCTAGAAACGACTGTATATAATGTAAAGGCAATCATAATTTACCATGGGAAGCCACATGATACAGAAAACCATCTGAGCACTATTTTGGCTTCTGCTGTAATTTACTCTATTAAAGCTTTTGGTGAATTGTGTAGGTATAGGCATTCTGAGTTTTCAATATCTCACTAAATATATTTAGAATGCTTAAATGAAGCTTAACTTTTATTTTATTCAATACACGTTGTCTCTATCTAGCTAATAGTTTTGGAGGGGAAAAAGTCCCCTAGGCCAAGGTCTTATACTTAGCTGCTTCTGTTTTCCTTTAAAGCTGGAAAAATTAAGGTTCTCAAATGAATTGATATAACAGGAAATCGACAGGGTAAAGAATAATTTTGATGATTTCTTCTTGGCATTGCAATTATATCCAGTACACTTGACGATGAAATAAACAAATTGTTCAAACAAAGCCATTAATTTCCTTCCTATCTACACAATTTTAATTAGAAACATTTAATTAGACTTGGCTAAAATTCTCAAGAAGATTGCAGAATACATATTTAAGCTATTTGTATATAAGGAAATGTATTTTTCATCACTTACTAAGTACAATAAATAGCTGCCATCATTGTAAGTATTTCACGGAGAAGATTCTTGTCAAAATTATCTTCTATCACAAAATTTATTGGAAAACAAAGTTCTCTCAGGGTTCATTAGCTATTAAGCTTTTGCTATTTTAATTGTTATAATAAATAAGATGTCTTTTTAATATATTCACTGCATTTTATATGATGTCATATTTTTATGGCAAGCAATAAATGTGTTTGATGTTCCTGATACTATTTCACCACTGGATTTTTTTTAACTTTCATTATTATGAGCATTTCTCACATGAATTAAAATGACATGCAAATCTGCAAGCTCATTTAATTGAAGCAAAATTGCTAAATTGTTGAATTCATAAGCCTTTAGTCTTTGGGGGCAAAGTGATCAGTTTTTTATAAATTTGATAGAACTCAACCAATTGTTTTAAGTAGTTCTCTTTTACTTCTGTTATTCCACAACTATTTCTGCGTAGGAAATATGCAAATATAACTCAACTTAAAGTTTAAAATAATAAACATTATTTCCACCAGTTACTTGAATTATCTTAACTTGAGGACACTGTACCGTGCTTCCTAGCTAAAGAAACTTTTTATTACCTAATTATTTCTAAGAGGTGAGGTTCCTATATTACAAAACATTTACTAACAAATTTTTAAATATGGATATTTTGAGGTGTCTATGTTTCCAATTGTATATAATAATAAAGATGAAATTTAAAATTTCATCTTTAATAATCACACATCAACATTATGTTCTTATTCTCAAAGCCTTGAAAAAGACATTCAAATTTAACTAGAGAAGTCATTTGGGCATTTGGAGGGTGCAGCTAGGTAATATTTGAATAAATTCAATTCAATTTTAATTTTATAATAAATTGTTGTTATTTGAACAAATTCCAGTTTTTAAAATCAACTTTTTCTGGACTTACAAAAGTATCCACATAATTATTAAAAATATAAACACTTCAAAACTATGTAGCAAAGGGGATTTCATGCGATTCCACGTAATTTCCCCTAAGACATAAAACTTTAGTTTGATGCATATTTCTCCAGATTTTTACTGTATCTTTTCTTTTTTAATAAAAATAGTGTCATGTACATATAGTTTGCAACTGATCTTTTTCATTCAATAATATATTTTAGTCATGAATAAATTCAATATATATTGGATTTTAAAAAATACTTCATTGGTCTGAGTACAGCCTGAAGCTTACTTGGCTATTCTAAATATGAAAAAAGTCTACTCAGTTCTCTAATTTTGACTCTTCTCTCTTTAGATACACAGAGGAAGCAACTCTTGATCTATAAAACATATCTTGAAATGTGTAAGGCCATTTAAGAACCTAATTTGCCTTTCTGTTTGCATGCTTGTTGAGATCTGCCTTAAAAATTGTCCTAGCTTTAGTTTATTGACTTTATTGTGTCAGGCTAATTGTGTTGTAAATGCAATAGACTGTTGTTAGACTTTTGAATACCCCAAATTTGTAATTACTACTGTCATACAGACTTAATGACTACCTACAATGTGCCAAAGGGTTTATAGGCATTTCTCCACTTCATCTTAAAATAGCCTATGAAGTGAGCATTATTTTTACCCTCATGTTACACTGAGGAATCAGAAGCACAGAGTTTAAACAATTTGTCCAACGCTGCACTTGTAGTCAGAGGAGGAGCCAAGATTAGAAAAGCGGCAGTCATATTCTTGCCAGTTCCATATTCTTAAGTGCTATGCTCCATGACACCCATATAAAACAATCCTTTCCCACAATAATTGGGCTCTGCTAAACCTACTAGTTAATGAATAATATGTGTATACACATTACCTTACCTACCTCCTTGTTTAAAGCACATGATTCAACTTCAGTCCCAGAAACATAATTTACTTTAAGTCTTAAAGCTTCAAGGCTACTTGCTAATGATTGCCTCCCTTAAAGTTAATTCAGTAAACCTTAAGAATAACGATTTACTAAGTCTTTCTCAAAGTGTGTTCCATGAATTTCCCACGGGAGTATAGTAGATGTTATTTTCATAGAAGTTATTTTGTGGAGAGAAGGAGACCTTATGTGAAAATATACGTTGTGAGTCTCTAGAAGGGGTTCAAATATGCTTATTTTTATTTTTGCTTTGGAAATATTTTATTTCATGACCTCTTTCTTATTTTTTTTTTTTTTGAGGAAGATCAGCCCTGAGCTAACATCCACGCCAATCCTCCTCTTTTTTTTTTTTTCCCTTTTTCTCCCCAAAGCCCCAGTAGATAGTTGTATGTCATAGTTGCACATCCTTCTAGTTGGTGTATGTGGGACGCCGCCTCAGCATGGCCGGACAAGCGGCACGTCGGTGCGCGCCCGGGATCTGAACTCGGGCTGCCAGTAGTGTGGTGCGCACACTTAACTGCTAAGACACAGAGCCGGCCCCCATGACCTCTTTCTTTTTCAGAAAATTTCTAGCTACTGTGGTTCTATGAAAAAAGATTTGGTAAAAGTACTTGTCCACTCTATAATCACTAAAGGGCACAACTTTAGAGTTAGAATAATATAACATAGATTCAAATCACTGCTTCATACTTTTCATATATTTTAACTTATTTAGTCTCAGTTTTAGCATTTGTAAAGTGAGAATAAGAATGTATATTTCATAAAATTTTGTAAAGATTAAAATGAGTAACATACACGTGGCAGATTTGCAGAGTACCACAAATTATTTCATACTCTTTCTGTTTAAAGGTAATATCTCTTGGGTCTAAGATAGTCTGTAACTGTATTAACCAATAAGGTATGGTACAAATTATGATATTTCCTTCAGTAAGGCTGGCACTTTTGATTTGGTGTTGTGAAAGCAAGTCATCATGTACAAAGTACTTTGCTACCACCATGCTGTGAGGAGGCCTAAGCGATGTAGAGAGGTTCTGGAGCATGAAAAGACATGTGAAGAAAAAGATAAAGCAGTCATGGTACATCCAAGTGCCAGACCAATAAGTAAATAAGCCAACTTGGAAGCGGATACTCCAGTCTCAAGCACTTTAAATGACTCCATATGGATTAAAATTGAACCACGCGGAGAAGTAATGTCAACAAGAAAGGCAAAGTATGGACCTCCAAAAACCCAGTCATCCGTAAAAGCAATGAGAACAAGCATAAATTGTCAAAAACCAACTATGGAAATTAACCCAAGGCTCCCTGCAATTTGAGGAGCATTCATTGAATAAAAATGGATTAATCTTAGTAATGAAAGTGATATTTGTGGCATCTTAGCTTGTCCTATTCTTATCCCTCACACTCCTGCTCCATGGTACCCTTGAAAATGAGCAGCCTTGAAATTATTGTAATCAGGAAAAATAGCAGCATAACAGCCATTAGAAAAGGGAAACAATTTTGAATTCCCCCAAAGCTCCATCCCCAGAAAATTGTCATGATTTGACATACCTGGCAGTTCCCTGGAAACTACCATTCACAGCATTTGTTATTATTTGACCTGACTAAGAACTTACTGACTGCAAACAGCTTTTTTCCAGAGCATTTATCAAAAGCAATCAGAGGCATTGCAGCTGTCTGAGGTGGTGATAACAGTTGGAACAAACAAGAAGCTGACCAAAAACTTAAAAGGAAAGGTTGGGGAGTGATGTATCCATAAGGGTGTTTGAAAAGCTCCAAAATATCTGGGAATCTGGTAGTCTAAGCACATACCCAGAAAAGACTTGAGAATGCTTAATCTTTCACTTCTGGCTGACCTTGAGGCTTTGTGAAAGCAGGAAGTGAAGACTAAGGCAGAATCATAAACTCCTTGCCTTATCATTGAAGGCATGCCCCCAGCAAATACTAAGAGTACCTGGCAAAGAATGGCAGACTGATTGATGCAAGGCATTTAAGGAAATCTTTGTCCAATCACTAGTTGACCACTAGTTTAACTGAGCAGAGATTTCAGAGACCATATATGACAAAGATCACAGACGTTACAGAATTAGTTTAGGAAAGCCACTAAGCAAACCAACAGCAGCAATAATGAGCAACAACAACAAACACAAACAACAATAAACCCTGGTATGGGGGCAGATTCTGATTTCCAGAGTTGCCACATTATATTATTTAAAATATCCAAATTTCAACTAAAATTATGAGTTATGCAAATAAATAATAAAGTATAGCTAACATACAAGAAAAAAAGTAATCAATAAAACCTGTCCCTGAAGAGACCAGCTACAGGACTTATTACAAAGATTTTAAATCTGCTATTTTAAAGAACTAATGGAAACCATGTCTAAAGAACTAAAAGAAAGTATGAGAACAATTCCTTACCAAACAGAGAATGTTAACAAAGAGATAGAACTTATAAAAAAATAAAAAGAACCAGGGGCCAGCCCTGCGGCCTAGTGGTTAAGTCTGACGCGCCCCACGCGGCCCGGGTTCTGTTCCTGGGCACAGACCTACACCACTCATTGGTGACCATGCTGTGGCAGCAACCCACGTACAAAATAGAGGAAGACTGGCATAGATGTTAGCTTGGGGTGAATCTTCCTCAGCAAATAAATAAATAGAACCAAATAGAAATTCTGGACTTGAAAAGTATATTAACTGAGATAAAAATTCGGTAGAGAGGTTCAACAGCAGATTTTCTCTGGCAAAAGAAAGAATAGAAAATTTGAATATAGGTTAATTGAGATTATCTACTCTGCAGAATGGAAAAAAAGTAAAATAAACAAAGCCTCAGAGACCTCTGAGACATAATATACAATATTAATATATGCATGATGGGAGTCCCAGAAGGAGATGAGACAGGAAAGAGGCTGAAAGAATAATATCTAAAAATTTCCCAAATTGAAGAAAAACATTAATCTACACAACTAGGAGCTTATGGAACTCCAGATAGGATAAGCTCAAAGAGATCCATACTTAACCACACCATAATCAAACTGCTAAAAGCCATAGACAAAAAGAAACCTTGAATGCAGCAAGGGAGTAGTGACAATAAGATTAACAACTGATTTCTCCTCAGAAACCACAGAGGAGACCATATTTGTTTGTAATCTTTCTATCTTATTTTATTTGGAAGATAACGTCATAAAGCAATAAATATACAACTGTATTAATGAGCTTACAATGTATCAAGTGTAATTTGTATGATGAAATAGGGTAAAGGAGGGAGACAGAATGAAGCCATATAGAAATAAAATTTTATATACTGTTGAAATCAAGTTGGTAATAATCCAAAAAAGGCAGTTATGAATTAAGACATTAATTTTAATTCTCTGGGCAGCCACTACAAAAATAACCCAAATAAATATACGAAAGAAACAATAAGGATATTTCAATTATCAAAATAATCTATTTAATACAAAAGAAAATGGTAATGGAAAAATAAAGGGGAAAAAAAGACATATACAAAATAAATAGGAAAATGGCAGAAGTAAATCTTATCTTTTCAGTAATTACATTAAATTTAAATGGATTAAACACTCCAACCCAAAGGCAGATTGGCAGAATAAAAAAAAAAGATCCAACTGTACACTGTCTTGAATCTAATCTGTACACATTAGATTCAAAGATACAAATAAGTTGAAAGTAAAAAGGCGGGAAAAGATATGTCATGCAAATAGCACACAAAATAGAGCTGGCATAGCTACATTAATATCAAACAAAATATTAACTTTATAACACAACTATATATAATTTTATGACAAAAATATTACTAGAAACAAAAAGTGATATTTTATAATGATAAAAGGGTTAATCCTTCAAGAAGACATAACAATTAAAACACATATGTACCTAACAACAGAGCCCCCAAAATACATAAAGCAAAAGCTGACAGCAACGAAGGAAAAATAGACAATTTAACAATAATAGATGGAGAGTTCAATACTCCACTTTTAATAATAAGTAGAACAACTATATAGAAGATCAACAAAGAAATAAAAGACTTGAACAATATTATAAGTCAACTAAATCTAACAGACATCTATTGAACACTCAACCCAACAACAGCAGAATACACATATTTCTCAAGTACATATGGAACATTCTCCAGGGTAGACTATATGGTAAGCCATAAAATAACTCAATAAATTTAAGTAACTTAAATCATACAAAGCATATCATCTGACCACAATAGAATGAAATTATAAATCAATAATAAAAGAAAATTTGGGAAATTTACAAATAGTTGGAAATGAAACAACACACTCCTAAATAGCCAACAAGTCAAAGAAGAAATCATGGGGAAATTAGAAAATACTCTGAGATAGATTAAAATGGAAACACAACATATCAAAATTTATGGGATACAGCTAAAGCAGTGCTTAAGGGGAAATTTACAGTTGTAAATGCGTATATTAAAAAAGAAGAAAAATCTCAAATCGATAACTTAAATTTCCACTTTAAGAAATTACAAACAACTTTATAGAGACAAATTAGATAACATAGATGAAATGGACAAATTCTTACGAAGATACAAACTAACGAAGCTGACTCAAGAAGAAATAGAAAATTTGAATAGCTCTCTAACAAGTAAAGCAAAAAATAAAAATATAGTAATAAAAAAAGAAATCCCATAAAGAAAAGCCCAGGCCCAGATGGCTTCACTGGTGAATTCTACCAATGAGTAAAGAAGAATTATCATCAATCTTCCACAAACCACTCCAAGAAGTACAAATGAAAGGAAAACTTCCCAACTCATTATATGAAGCTGGTAGTTCTCTGATATCAAAACCAGACAAAGATTTTACAAGAAAGGAAAACTATATTCCTTATGAATACAGATGTAAATATTCTCAAAAATGAACTAGAATTGAACTGCCCATGAGAGGCCTTCCCAAATTCTTGAGCCACAAAATCATAGATACATAAATTTTTATACAATTATAGTTAGGATAATTATAGAATAGCAACAAATAACCATATATATATAAAACAGTTAATCAGAAAATAGGCACCCAGTAAGTGGTACCTAATAATAATCGTCATCTACTTTTGATTTAGCTTCAAATTTCTTTTTTCATTTCTTACAGAAATTCAGCATTATTAAAGATTGGACTTATCTGAAAGAATACTTAATTTACTTTTTTATAGGTAATGGGAATTGAGACCAAAACACACTACTTGAGCTGTTTAAAGTCACTCATATTCCACATGGTAAAGTCTAAACTTCAATCCAAATATCCTTCAATCCAAATACTTGACATACTTTCTTCAGAGGTTGCTGTTAGATGGCTATGGAACCATTCCCTCGTGTGTCTCAGGCATCAAAAAATGTAAAACTTTCAGAAGATAATATGAATATTGTACATAAAACAATGGGCAGACATTTCTTAATTTCGTAAACTAGAAAAGAAAAATATAGATAGAAAATTCATATATATATTTATATTTTTTAAGGTGAAGATGATTTCCTGAGTAAGAACCAATCTATAATCCCTAAAGTATCCATCAGAGTGTGATTGAATAACATCTGCAAAATCTTAGTTAAGACGTGACTAACTAACTAACTACTCATTTTTTGGTCTAGGCCATCATTCCGATACTAGCGCCCAGAATTCTCAGCCAAGAAGATAATTCCTTGACTTATTGTCACAGATTTTTTTTAAACTCAGCCTTAAAAGGGAAACTTTGATAGGATCCTTATCTTTTTAATAATGGATATTGTTGGAAAAAAGGAAAGATTTGGAAAAAACAAACATAAGGCCTTGAATGAGGAAGGGTGTAAGTTATTCTTTCATGCATCCATCTATCCATTCATTCATTTAAAAAATATTTATTGAACATCTATTATATGTCAGGATTGCTGGAGATAGGCAATGACCAAGACAGCCCAGTGTTCTCTCTTTATTCCATTAGGGAAGAGAGAACCAAAAAGATCATGATGGCAGCTCTTTGAAAAACAGATTGGGGAGATAGGATGGAAGCAGAAAACCAAATCAGGCAGCTATTGGAATAGTGCAATTGAGAGAGAATTGTGGACTGAATCCAGGGCGACATCAGTGGAGATGTATGGAAGTGGATGAAATTGAGACACGTTTGGGGGCTGAACACAAAAAGCGTATTGGAATTCTTTCTATATTATGATTATTTTTGTTATTTTGTATTATTCAGTGATAATTTTGTTTAAAATATGCTCAATCCTATGTTTCTATTAAAGACAAATATTATTTGCTCTTCATTATTTTACTTTCCTTGGAATATTTTAGTGATGATAAATTTCAATTAAGTTTACTCAATCAGCATCAAAGATTTTGTTGAATGTGAGCTTATTGGAACTCACTTTGTAGATTTTTTAGCTTTCCCAGTCATGGATTACAAAATGGAGAAAAATAAACATTTCACATTTGGAAAATTGTTTGATGTAGATACTTCTGTTCTCTTTCTTTGCCATAAATACAACTAGCTGGAGATTTTTAAGTGTATCACAAAACAATCTAAGTGACGCCAATACCATTGGAGGCTTTTTTCCCCCACTAGACTGCAAGTCACTTGAATGAATTAACCAAACCTGTAGTATAGTCCTAGGATGATAACACCCATGGTGTCTAGGATGGCTAACTTGTGGAGCCTGGAAAAATTACTGATAGATTGAATTTACATTATTTAATCTTATGCATATAATAGATGAAAAATGTAAATATTTTAAAATAAAGACACTAACATGTTCATTTTATGGGATCATTTCCCTCTGTTTTTGTGCCTACATGAGATTATCAGAGAATGGAAAGAAGATGAAATACATTTAAATAAGAAAACTAACAATTAGAAGGAAATTTTAATTGTTGCTTCCAACTTTTAAGTATTGAAGATCAGTAAGTTGTCTTGCTCTGTATAAAGCACAATAAATAAAAATCACGCAGGAAAGCACAAACTTTCCACTCTATCACAAAAAGATGCATTCAGAATACCACGTGCAAAGCGCATACTCAGTTCAAGCCACACACAAGCTTTCTCTCAGCTTTTGTAATATCAGATAAGTTCTGCTATATGTCTTGATTTACCATGAAAGTTGTGTCACATTTTAGGCAAATAAAAATTATTAAAATTTGACAGCTGGCAAATTATGCTAACATCTGGTAACAAATCATTCTTGACAGTTCAGTAGTACACTTCTTATTGCATAGCTATTAATATCATAAAGAGTAAAATGCAAAAATTATACCACTTGAGTAACATATTCCCTGAAGTGATAGAAGGAATGCACTGTTTATATTAATGTGTAAGAACTGTCATCTTTTCACGTCTGAGGTTTGAAGTAGATTGGAACCGAATAACTATAAACATGGATGGCATCACGCAGCGCCACAAGCTAAAAAGAGAATTGAAAATTTCTGAATTTGGAATGACATGATAAGATATTTACAATATGTAGGGCGAATAGATAAAATAGTGAAAATGGATTGTAGGCAATGATAATAACAATAAAATGATAGTACATACTTAACCATCACTCAACTGGTACAATACCACTTCCTTGCTTAAATTGGCTAATAATTAGAGTGGAAGTTCTAATTGTTACTTTAACAATAAGCAAGCTGTAAAATCTATATGATAATTAACATCTGACTCAAATGCCTGGTGTTGGGATATGGATGTTATTTTTACTGTCTCTGACCATTTTAAAGGAGGGAAGGGAATTTTACTTTCAGTTTTTATTTCCATAGTTTTAGTTTAAGTCACTTTCACCCTTAAGTCACTTTCATTCACTTATAAGTGTTACCCAAAAAAGCACAAAATATACAAAAATAAAATCTTAATCAAAACATAAATTGTGTCCATAAAGATAAAAGCTGAATTGGAACACAGACATCTGCACTGGAGTTCTGGCTTGGTGCTGTGAACATCCCTGTCCCTCCGTGGACACAATTTCCATACTGTAAAAGGAGAAGGTTGGAAAGCATAATCTCTACAATCATTTCTCACTCTAAAAATGCATCTGTTCTTAACTTAGACCATCCAATTGAATTTAGAAAATTTAGTCAACCATAAATTAATTAACTGGCTAAATGATAAAATAGGTATACATAGAGACTTTTACTCATTCATATACGTGTGTGTACATGTCAATCATCAAGATGACATAATTAAGCAAAAATATTGGCATCTCTGTGTTCTAAGGGAAATGTTTAAGAAAAAAATACACTACCAAAGATCATGTAGATTAAGATAAGAGTTTTCTATCTTGACAAGAAATCTCAGATATAGAATAACATTTCTAAAATAATATCTAAAAAACTACTTTATACATAGACATATTTTAGGAAGCTCCTGTGTTTTGTTTCATGGTTTTATGTTAGACTGTAGAGTTGAAGATTCTAAAAATAATTGAAGGCTGCGAATTCATGTGCTTTACCACATTCATAGATAATTTATGGATGATTTTGCACTTCACTAACACCCTAGCCTCAATTCACTTTCTAATACATGAAGAGTCGTTTGAAGTATACAGTGGGCTCTTAATGAAATTCTCTAGGTCTTATCTTTTAAATGTTTCAGGGATTCATATTTTAAACTTGGTAAGAATACCAGAGTAAACTCCATACATTTTCATAGTCTACAAGCTGACATCAAACTACATGATTTTAAAAAAAGAATTTAAGTTCCAAACCATAGTGCCTTATTACAGCAGACACTTGTGTCCTACGTCAAACGCTATGTGAAAATATTGTATTTTCACTTTTTGCAATTTTAGCATGAGCTGTTCATTTGAGAGAAAATGTCATTTTATTAGTGATAGTTTTCATTGTTTATATATGTAATTTTTTCTTTTTTTTTTTTTTTTGAAAATTTAAGATCTGCAGAAGACAGATTAAAAGGAAATATGCTCTTTATTTGTTTTTTTGAAACTCAGATTGATAGAATAGCGCATCTTCAAAGTTGACCACTGTGTACTAAAAATAAACATCAGCCTATGGGCCAGTGAACTTAGTTTTATGTTATAAGAAAATACATTTAGATTGACAGATTGTTTACGTAGAACATTATCCCACTTTCTCTGAAAGTTTTCATCTCTGAGGTAGGAGAGATGTTGGGAAGCCCGACTGCCCCCAATGCAGGATCAGTGGGCAAAGATGACTGACAAAGAGAAATCACATTGTTTGCTTTAAAAAAGTAAGCAAGCCTGATGGAAGCTTGGATACTGCCATCCTCACACAGGTTTAGGATTTTCTCTTGCTTCATTCTGCTTCCATCTTTGCTTCTGGCCTGATACATTTTAAAAATTCGGGAAAGAAGATCTCCAAGGAGCAGGAGTTCTATTGCCACTACCAATGCATTAGTGGAGGTGATGTGCCTTGGAAACCTGGGGGTGTGGATTGCATGATTGGCCCAAATCTTCATCCTTTATTATATTCAAAAATTTTACCATGTAACTTCTTAGTTTTTCCAACTTAAAGATATTTATTATTTATTAGTGTCTGCCTTTTGACATTGGGCTTTCCCATGTGACTTGTTTGGATCAATAAAATAAAACAGACATGATAGTGAACCAGCTCGGTATCTAGACCTTAAAAGACCTCTTGTATAACCACTTGGTCTGCTTCACCTTTACCATCTCTATGAGAAAAACACGGCCAGGACAGCCTACTGGTCAAGGAAAAGGAGTAAACATGTCGTGCAAAGCCACCCCAAATAAGCTGATGCAGCCAAACCCAGCTTAAATATAAGCAAACGCTTACCACTACATGCCGTTGAGATTTTGTAGCTGTTTGTTAGGCAACAATAGCTAATCAATGCACCTGGGGTTTGAATCACAGATCAATGACATATTCACTATGTAACTTTTGGAAAGGCACTTTACTTTTTGAACATCAGCTATAAAGTTGTATATATCTCCTACTAGTCTTCAATCATTCCTTCAGTAAATAGTGAATTCCTACCATTTTCCAGGCATCATTTGAGGCATTGATAAGGGAAGAGAAAAATATCCCAGGCATCACAGAGCTTATATTCTTGTAGAGGGAGATAGACAATAAGTAAATAAATTTCATAGTATTTTAGAAGGTGATAAGTATTGTGGGACATAATAGAGCAATGTAAGGGGGAATAGAAATGTGGTGGGTGAGATGGTAGTGCTTTTAAAAAGGTTGATATAGACAGATCTCAATGATAAATGGGCATTAGAGTGAAAAATCAAAGAAGTAAGGAGACTTCCGGTTTCAGCTGTGACATCTAAGGAGCTTCGAAGTCATCATTCCCATCTTTTCAACAAGAAAAAGGCTGAACAAACTGAAAAATCAATGACTTTTCTTCGACCCATTAGATACCTAAGGTCACAGTGAAATCTGTTACCCTGGGATCTGGAGAAACAGGTAAACCCACAGAGGGACAGATGAGATCTACTCACTTAGAGCAGGAACTGCTGAAGCCATAAACATAAGTTAAAGAAAATGAAATGGTAATTTTATCAGATTGCTAGAGGCTAAGTGTGAATTAACATGCTTCTGGTGGTGTATCTAAAAACTCACCACCAAAGCAAGGTCACCTAGATTTTCTCCTAGGTTATCCTCTAGGAGTTTTATAGATTTGCATTTTACATTTAAGCCTATGTTCCACTTTGAGTCAATTTTTGTGAAAGGTGTAAGGTCAGTGTCTAGATACTTTTTTTGCATATGAACCTCTCAATGTTCCAGAACCATTTGTTAAAAAGATTATCCTTTATCTATTGAATTGTCTTTGCTCCTTTGTCAAAGATTAGTTGACTATATTTGTGTGGGTCTACATCTGGGCCCACTTTATTGTTTTCCATTAATCTATCTTTCTATTCTTTCACCATATTATACTGTCTTGATTACTATAGTTTTATGGTAAGTCTGGAAGTTGGATAGTGTCAGGCCTCTTCTTTATTCTTCTTCTACAGTAATGTGTTGACTATTCCAGGAGGTTTTTGTTGTTCTTGATGCTTTCAGGTTTTTTTGTTTAGACAATCATGTCATCTGTGAACAAAGACAGTTTTATTTCTTCCTTCCCCATCTATATACCTTTAGTTTCCTTTTCTTGTCTTATGGTACTAGCTCAGGATTCAGAATGATGCTGATAGGAGTGGTGAGAGAGGATATCCTTGCCTTATCCTTTTAAGTTTATTGAGATTTGTTTTACTGCTTAGTGTATGGTCTATCCTGAAGAAATGTCCCATGTTCACTTCAGAAGAATATATATTCTGTTGTTGTTGGGTGGGGTATTCTATAGATGTCTGTTAGGTTTAGTTAGTTAATAATGTCTTTCAAGCCTTCTATTTCTTTGTTGATCTTCTAATTTTTTATTTTATCTATTATTTAAAATGGGGTATTATATATTATTATTATTGCTGAATTTTTATTTTTCCCTTCATTTCTGTCAGTTTTTGGTTCGTGTATTTGGGTGCTTTGTTATTTGGTACATATATGTTTATAATTGTTATATCTTCTAAGTGGGTTGACCCTTTTATCCTTATGAAATATACCTCTTTATCTCTAGTAATATTTCTTTTTCTTTTTTTTTGTGAGGAAGATCAGCCCTGAGCTAACATCTGCTAATCCTCCTCTTTTTTTGCTGAGGAAGACTGGCCCTGGGCTAACATCCATGCTCCTCTTCCTCTACTTTATATGGGACACCGCCACAGCATGGCTGAACAAGCGGTGCATCTGTGCGCACCTGGGGTCCAAACCTGTGAACCCAGGGCCGCCGCAGCAGAGTGCGCGCACTTAACCGCTTGTGCCACCGGGCCGGCCCCAACATTTCTTTTTTTAAAGTATATTTTGTCTGATATGAGTATAGTCCCTCACTTTATTGTGGTGCTGTGTGTGTGATGTATTTTTTTTCCATCCTTTTACTTCCAATCTACTTGTATCAGTGAATCTAAAGTACATTTCATTTAGATAGCATATAGTTGGATCATGTTGTTTTTTTTTATCCAATATGACCATCTCTGCCTTTTGATTAGAGTATTTATCCAACCACATTTAATGTCATTAATAATATAGTTGGATTTATGTCTGCCATTTAAACTTCTTGCTTTCTATATGTTTCCAGTCCTTTTTGATTCTCTATTCTTTCTTTACTGCTTTCTTTGCATTAAGTGAATATTTTCTAGTACAGCATTTTAATTTCTTTAATGATTTTCATCATATTTTTTGAAATTTTTAAATGGTAGCTCTATGATTTACCATAAACATCCTAATTTATTAGAATCAGCTTCATATTTACACTAGCTTACTTCCAGTGGCATATAGAAACACTACTTCTATATAGTTGTATTCCCTTTCCTCCTTTTTTATGTGTTATTGTTGTACACATTAAGTCTATTAATGTTACAAATCCCAAAATATATCGTTATAATTATTACTGTACCATCTGTAGTCATTTCTTTAACCTAACACAGTTTTGCCCCCACCTTCCTACTTCATACTGTTATTTGCAAATATATTACATATATATTGCATTTCTCTATTTTATATGACCATTTCTTATATACATATTATTTGATAAAATTGACTTTTAAACCAGGTTAGAGAAAATGTTTATACTGTCTTTTATAATTACATAATTGCTTTAATAGCGCTCTTTTTTTCATGTGGATTTGATTTATTATCTGGGATCACTTGCTTTTCAGTCTCAAGAACTTTCTTCAGTATTTCTTGTAAGATGGGTCTGATAGCAACACACTCTCTCAGTTTTTGTTTATCTGGTAAAGTCATTATTTCACCTTCATTTTTTAAAGATAGCTTTGCTGGATGTAGGATTCTTGATTGACAGTTTTTATCTATCTTTAAGCATTTTGAACACATTATCCCACTGCCTAATGGCCTCCATAGTTTCTGCTGAGAAGTCCACTCTTAATCTTATTGGGGTCTCCTCATATGAGATGAGTCATTTTTCTCTTTCAGGTGTCAACATTTTCTGCTTGTCTTTGATAACCAGGACTTTTACTTTCACTTGCTTTTCAGTCTCAAGAACTTTCTTCAGTATTTCTTGTAAGATGGGTCTGATAGCAACACACTCTCTCAGTTTTTGTTTATCTGGTAAAGTCATTATTTCACCTTCATTTTTTAAAGATAACTTTGCTGGATGTAGGATTCTTGATTGACAGTTTTTATCTTTAAGCATTTTGAACACATTATCCCACTGCCTAATGGCCTCCATAGTTTCTGCTGAGAAGTCCACTCTTAATCTTATTGGGGTCTCCTCATATGAGATGAGTCATTTTTCTCTTTCAGGTTTCAACATTTTCTGCTTGTCTTTGATAACCAGGACTTTTACTATAATGTGTCTGTTTGTGGATCTCTTTGCCTTTATACTACTTAGAGTTTGTTGAGCTTTCCTTGATGTGTAGGCTATTGTTTTTCAATAAATTTCAGAAGTTCTTAGCCATTATTTTTTTAATATTTTTCTGTTTCTTTCTCTTTCTCCTCTACCTCTTGTACTCCCATTATGCATATATTGGTGTGCTTAATAGTGTCCTACATTACTCTGAAGTTCTGTTCATTTTTCTTCATTATTTTTTCTCTCTGTTCTTTAGCTTGTATAATCTGTATTGCTCTATCTTTGAGTTCACTAATACTTTCTTCTGTCAGTTCAAATATGCTGTTGAGCACTTCTAGTGATTTTTTTTTTTTTTATTTCGGTTATTGTACTTTTCAACTTCACAATTTTGATTTAATTCTTTTTCATAATTTCTCTTTATTGATATTCTCTATTAGATGCAACATTGTCATCATATCTTCCTTTACATCTGTAATCATGCTTTCCTTTAGTTCTGTCAAGATATTTATAACAACGGTTGTTTTGAAGACTTTTTCTCTTAAATCCAACATCTGGTTACTCTCACAGATTGTGTTTATTGCCTGCTCTTTTCCCAATATAAGGGGCATACTTTCTTTTTTCTGTGCATGTCTCAAATTCTGTTGGAAACTGGAAGCTTTGGACAATATATTGTAGCAACTTGGCATTGGTTCCCTCCTTCCTCTCCATGATCCCTCACCATGCCCAGGTCCCTGGCTTGTTATTGTTATTTGCTAGTGTATTTTTAATGACTGCCTGGATTATTTTAGTGAAGTCTAATCCTGATACCCCCCCCGCCCACACACACACACACACACACACACACACAGTTTTAAGCTTCTGATGTTGCTCCTCAGGGAAGTGCAGCTTTGGGTACACCAACAATCATACTGGGATAACAGTGGTCTGAGTAATGCTCTCTTTCCCTGACCACACCCAGCTGTTAAACTGTACTAAGGCCAGCTGATTGCTCTATTGCTTCAACAACTCTCTGAGACATAAATTGCTCTACAAAATAATCCAATGAAATTGTGTCCCCTTTGAAGGAATAGTTTCTGAGATCAGTGCAGTATATTTATTCTGACCCTAGGAGGGCCCCTCCCACTGTCGTATTCACTGGTTCTCTCCTGCAAATTAGCCAGACTACAGTCTAGGCTGTATCTTTATTAAATCTACAAATATCTTCCCAGTTTCCTTTCACCACAACCTCCACTGTCCTTGAGCAAGCCCCTAGGCTTAAACTTTTCCACATTCCATTGCAAATGTAGTCAGTTCCTTTGAGAAGAGATTAAGAGCTATCTATTTTAAGGCCTGATTCTTTCCCCAAGCAAAAATCTCTGAGCTAGGGCTATGGAGCTGGGGGTGGGGACATCAGCAAACTTCTTTCTAAAGACACCCCCACTCTAGGAAATTGAGGACTAGGCGGAGCGGTGGGCAGCAACAGAGGAGGTCCTTTTGCCTTGCTTCTCCTGGCATGGAGGCACTGCCTTATGAGCCAGGACCAAGGGGATTAAAGCACCAGTATTCTCAGCGCTCTGTACCCAAGGTAGAGCCTTCATTCCATGAGGGAAGGTTGGGTAGAAGAAGGAAACCCCAACCTCTTATTTGAAATTCCTGGGACTTAGCCTCAGCAATAGGCACCTCAGGGCAGGATGAGAAATGCTCCTCCAAGGAAAAAGGCCCTCTGGCTGGTAGCTAGGGGGAGAGGGAGCCCTGTGTTTGTGGCTGAAGCAGTCTGAAGTAGAGTCCCCAAGTCGCTGAGCTAGTAAGTGGAAGTAGTGGTCTTGGTTCAAATATTCCAAACTCTCAACTTTCTTACTAAATTAGAAAGCATGTCATATAAACAAGAGAAGACATGAAGGGGAGGAGAGATAAAATAGCTGTTTTCAAAATCATATCTAAAGTTTTATCAGGTAGAACTCAGAATAAATTTATTTTGTATGGCTTTCATGATATAGACTATAATCGACTAAAGAGAGAGCATAGTTCAAAGAGAGGAGGCATTTTCAATTATCAGGCATTCTAAGAAGGAAAGATGTGAATCAGGGAGTGCTGAGTACCTGGACACTTAGAATATTGAGTCAAAATAAAAGAGAAACAAGGTTGGAGGACAGATAATCTGAAGGACTAAAAATCCCTACCATTCTTGAAAACTAGATTAAACAGACTAAGATGATCTAAATAGAATAAAATCTTCTTTATTCTAAACAGAATTTCTCTTCAAATCTATGTGCATTTTCCAAAGACTTCAAGATTTTAAAATCTTTTCTCCATGAGATAAGCATACTCATCTATTTTATGCCATAGGCATCTAAATGCATGATAACTAAAAACATAACCACAGCAACAAAAATAATAACAAAAGTCACTATATATTGAGCACTCAATAAATATACATTAGGCACTAAGCACTTTATATACATTTCCTTCATTTAACCCCCACAACCTTTGGGTAGATAGGATGGGATTCATGGATTTGACAGAGAAAACAGCTGGTAAGTATAGAGCTAGAATTTCAACTCAGGTTTGTGCACATTTCACGGCTACAGCTAAATGTTATACTATTGTTATTCCTTGTTCTGTAATGCTTCTCTAAATGAAAAATGAATAAATGGAGCATGGAAGCCAACATTATATGGAAAAGAACTTGTTATATTAGTCAGATATCCCCAGGTACAGACCTGCAACTCGTATGTTTTCAAAAGGCACTCAGTAATAATGTGGAGCCCTGTCTTTAAACAAGCCTCACAAGTGAACCAAATGGGCATTTTATGATATAACAGGCAATTCCTAGCATATTACCTTCTGAGCTTAATGGTATCAACGAGACAGAATAATGCTTCTCATCCTTAACCATCAGGTCCGGCATCTCCCAGCCCAGCTATTTTTGAAGTCAAGATACGCAGCCTCACAACCGCAAACTTCCCCACAAGCAGTCGACCCAGACTCCCGCATGTGCATAAAGCCTTGAAATGACCACTGTACGACCTTCCTGGGGCGGCGGTAGTGAGCAAGACGGCCGTTTTAGACCTACAAGGCAGCCACAGGGACCGCAACCCCGACGGGGCTCGCGCAGCGCCACCACCAGGAAGCGGGAAGCAGAACGCCTCTGGAGGCGGAGCATCGCGACGCCAGTCCACTTCCCTGACCCCATAAAAAACTCAGGACAGCTCTCTTCGGAGAGCCAGCCAGAGAGCGTCTTGTCCTGTGCTGCCTCCCTTGTAGTCAAGCATAAGCCTCAATAAAATCTTGTCTGAAACTTTGGTTGGGCCTCTTGTCAATTTCTGTTACACAGAGCGCATAAAAACGTAGGGTTGGTATCATCAATGCGCATATGAAAAATCAGGAATAAATGATTACAGTTCCTCAACGAGGTGAATGGTTCTTCATTTGCTGTTTGCTCTTGGGACCCTCTTCAGAGGCTTAACTGTTTTTTGTGGGGAGTTTTCGCCCACGACTTTCACTGGAGAGGAGGTCAGCTGTGTTCCTCGTGGTATCATGCCAGAAGTTAATCTACCTTATTATAGACACAGATAGTTACATGTAGAAATATTTAAATGTGTATATGTTTCCTTGCTCTGTCAGCTGAAAAGATATAGAAGCAATGACTCCTCTCCAGTAACAGTGAGCACACCTAGCACCCATTTCTTGGTTTCTAATATGATTCTCTAATAAAAGGAACCAGAGCTCCTTGGAGAAACCGCTAATTCTGAGTTTGAGGCAGAAAATATTCAAGATGAGCCTGGGGTGTCTTGTAGTGCCAGAAAGTAAGGAAATACTCAAACACACACACAAATGGGGATTATATAAAAGGCATATAGGAGCCAACTGAAATATCTCCCAATGGACAAAGCTGGGATGCTTTGTTTAACAAATTAAATAAAGTAGTATTGAATTATAATCCCAAGCAGAAAGTAAATATCCATGAGTCCATGTGGTTATAAATAAATGATTGTATAAGTATATAAATGGGGTAGAAGAGGCAAATCTCCTGTGCAGAAGAATCTCCTATGCAAAGAATTTATGTACATACTCGACCTTGAAGGAGGTGAGCATACCTCCCCCACTGCACAATGACTTCTCTCCAGAGGAAACAATACCAAATGGGAAAGAAAAAGAATAACTTCACAGTAGAGAAATCTGACAATCACTACCTCAGCCAGGTGATCAAAGGGAACACCAATAGTGACAAATTGTGTTGAGAGTATGTACCCTTGATGTGAGGTGATGAAAAGGGCATTCACCTCTGTGGTCTTCCTCTCAAAAGCCAATAACAAATCAAATCATAAGAAAAACATCAGACAAATCCCAATACAGGGATATTCGGCAAAATATAAAATTCTTAGAACTGTCAAGTTCATCAAAAACAATGTCTGAGAAATGTCACAGCCAAGAGGAACCTAAGTAGACACGGTGACTAAATGTATTGTGGTATTCTGGATGGAATCTTGGAAAAGAAAAAGGTAATTAGGTTAAAACCAAGAAAATCCGTATAAAGTATGGGTTTTCGTTAATTATACTGTATCATTATTAGTTCATTAATTGTAACAAATATGTGATTCTAATGTGTGATGTTAATAATAGAAGAAACTGGGAGTGGGGTATATGGGAACTCTCTGTACTATCTTCACAGTTTGTCTGTAAATCTTAAACTGTTCTAAGGCATAAATTATATTTTAAAAAGAAGTGAGGAAATGAGCCTGCAATTCTGTTGGTGTCTGGGGGAAGGATATTCTAGTGTGATGGATTAGCCAGTGCTAAGGTAGAAATATGTCTGGTGTGCCTGAGGCACAATGAAGAGAAAAATGTGGTTGGAGTGGAATGAAGGTGGGGAAAGTAATATTAGAAGAGGTTAGAGAGATAACAGAGGAGGGGAAGAAACCGATTATTTTATGATTTAGAGTTCATCTTAAAGAACTTAGATTTTACTGTGACTGAAATAGGGAGTTGTTGGTGTGTTATGAAAGGGTTATAACTGTTTGTGTTTGGAATAAACTGAAAATGCAGAAGGGAAGCAAGAGGGAAAGCAGAGCTATTGGTTACAATAATCCAGGGAAGAGTTGCTAATGTTAGCAATGGGGATAGTGAGAAATGTTTGGCACTGGATATATTCTGAATGTAGAATCAGCAGAATATTCTGATGGGCTATGTGGTGTGAAAAAAAGAGATATATAAAGAATGACTCTAAATTTTGGAGGTATCTGCAAGGATAGAATTGTCATTAGCTGTGATGCAGTTGGAGAAAGTTTTGGGGGAAAGATTGGAGGCTCAGATTTGGGCATGTTTGTCTTGAGATATATATTAGCATCCAAGTACGAAGCATCAAGTAAGCAGAGGGACAAAGAAATCTGGAATTCAGCAGTGAAATCCAGGCTATAGATATAATTTGTGAATAGTTACTGTAGATAGTGTTTACCGTGAATAGTTAATGTAGGTAGTGTTTAATGACATTAGACTGGATGAGGTGGCAAAGGGAATAGATAGAGAAGTCCAAGAAATGATTCTTGAAACAACACCCCATTAAGAGATCAGGGAAAAGAGAAAGAGACTCAGAAAGAGCTGCCAATGAGCTAGGAGAAGAAGAGAGAGAGAGACAGGGGCAGAAAAAGAAAGAGAGAGAGATCTAGGATGCCTCGAGAAGAAAATATTTCCAGGAAGAGGGATGTCTGCTGTGGCCAATGTTGCTGCTGGATCGACGAGATGAAGGAGAGTTGAATTTGGATTCAGTAGTAGTAATAGTCACAGCTATCATAACTAACCAACTTTTGGTGGGGAAGAAGGTGGTAGGGTGAACATCTCATTGAGCAGACGGAATGTAAACTATTTCAACGAGCTTTACTGTATTTGGGAGCAAATACATGGCAGTAACCAGAACTGAGGAAGTGTGGTCAAGAGGGTTTTTTTTTTTTTCAGAAATAACAAAATATTTATACACTAATGGGCGTGATTCAGTAGAGAGAGGAACACAGTGATAATTTGAGAAGGGAGGGATTTGCTGGAGTGATGGGTCTGAGTAGATGAAAAAGATTGGTGTCTCATCTACATGTAGAGGATTGATCTTCTATAGGAGTATGGACAATGCACCTACAATGAGAGAAATGAAAGCAGAGAAGGTAGGTACAGATGCTGCTGAGGTGGGTAGAGCGGTGGTGAAAGTTTGTGCAAGTCCTCTTCCTATTGCTTCCATTTTCTACCACTACTAGCACTATTATTTCTATCACTAGTGATAACTTCCCTCCCTAGTTTGAAAAATTTTTTTGATGCCCAAATAAGATTATCATCGTAAATTAACATTTAAAAAGATTATTAAACTTCATGCCACACTCTACTTTCGATAGATCAGAAAATGAGCAGAGATCATGATGTCACAGAAGGTAATGTCTGTCCTAAATGGAACCCTTCCTAATGGCAGTGTTCTCTTTAAATTAGCAATTCTTAGACTTTTTTCTTTCAGCAAAACATTGTAATGAGATGACAGGCTCAAACTTCTCCTACTTCAATTGAAAAACAGATCATTAGAATTAATGGCAAGACTAACCCCTCTCTGAGTAAAATGTCTTTAGAAAATGATATCAGGGCTCTCTAGAATGTAAATAAATGATTAGTTACTTCTGGAACACACAAATGAAAATAAGCACAAAAATATAATTTTCCGGTAGGATAGTCATTGATCATCGCTAATGACTGTTTGCAAATCATGACTCAATCCACAGTAATTGCTCAGCATACAGTAGGTAATCAATAAATGGTGTGATGGACACACGAGTGGATGGAACTAAATCTTCATGGTACCCTGAATAGTAATCTACAGTCAAGATTCTCTGTTGTAGTTCATTGAAAGCAAGTAAGAAGAAAATGTCTGTAAGAAAAAAAATTTGTAAAGCCTTGCTTATATGAGCCTTTTTCATCAAAGCAGAGGAGGTGAAGAAGATAGAAATTTGCTAATCAACGTTATCCCCCCAAAATTTTAAAAAGGCAAAAAGAAGGGAGAAAGGATGAAAAAACATTTGAAGAAAGCATGCAGTTCCTTGCATATATCACATCATTTGTCAGCCTTCCCCTTGCCTTTATCTTGACTTTCCTTTGTGTACATGGACCTGGGACAGGGCCACCACATAATCTGTGATCCTTCCTTGAGATCTCAGTCAGGTCTCCATCTGTAGAAGTTTCTAGGTTAAGGGGCACTATAATTAAAGTCTCCTATGTGGTATCTATGTACTCAGCTACAAGCATACATATCTAAGAGTACTTGATTAAACTCTCACTATTTCTTCCTTTACATGCCCAGAATGTGTTAATGCTTGTCTATAATAGAGGCTAAAATATTTTTAAACTCTGAAAAATCCAGTGGGGGAAGAAATGTATTTGAATCCTCTCCCTGGAGGCATGTTTAGTCAGAAGTCTTGTGTTGATCTGTACCATTTGGCTGATCAGAATTATTTCTGGAGGAGTGTGTGACATAATATTTTAATTTAGGCAACCCTGAGTGAAATCAACAACAAAAAATCAGAAATTTGGAGAAGGTTAATAGAGCTGTCCCCGGGCTGCTGCACACGCCCCAGAGGTCCCCAGGATGTGTGCTGTGATGGCTTCTGTGGCATGTGGTGAGGCTTACTTCTGTGGTTATTACAGTGACAGTAGCAACTGGGTGAATGTTACTGTACTCACAGCTGCTTCTGCTAATATCTGAAACCCCAAACCACAGAGGGATGCCTCCCAGGGATTATAGGATGAAGAGCAACCATTCTGGTGAGTATAATTGAGAGCAGAATGTCCTTTCTCATTCTGTAAAATCAAAAGCTGTGATACCAGATCCACCTTAAAATGACCTGAAAAGTTGAATATATAGATTCAGATGCGTGAGGCGGGAAAGTAGGAAAAGGACTTAACTGAAGAGGTTGAGAGAGACAAGGGAGGTAGCCTTGGGCCCTGGAGGCCTTGTCCTCTCTTGCTGGAAAGAAAGACTAACAGACTGGAGCGTGTCCCTTCTTAGAAGGAAGGACTTTAGATGGTCCAAAAATGAGGCCCTTCCCTCTAACCTTCAGTGCTGCAGGATTTAGCCTGAGGATTGTGAAGGAGATGTGTAATGCACTGTACTTCCAGAAGCGCTGGCTTCAGAGAGGGAAAAAACGGATTATGACCTGGTTTTGTCATTTGATAGCTGTGTAAATTCTGGGCAAGTTATTTACTTCCCTAAACCTCCATCTGTAAAATGGAGCTCAAAACGCCACCTCAACCTAACTGAAAGAATAGTTGAGAGGCTCGCTTCAGGCAATGTGTGTTTCACACTTGGTATGATGTGCTGCAACATGGTCTAATGGCAAAACTATGGAGTTGAATCAGGCTTCTTTTTTTTTTTTTTTCTTTGTGAGGAAGATCAGACCTGAGCTAACATCCATGCTAATCCTCCTCTTTTTTTTTGCTGAGGAAGACCGGCTCTGAGCTAACATCTATTGCCAATCCTCCTCCTTTTTTTCCCCAAAGCCCCAGTAGATAGTTGTATGTCATAGTTGCACATCCTTCTAGTTGCTGTATGTGGGACGCGGCCTCAGCATGGCTGGAGAAGCGGCGCCTCGGTGCGCGCCCGAGATCTGAACCCCGGGCTGCCAGTAGCGGACCGCGCGCACTTAACCACTAAGCCACAGGGCTGGCCCCAGGCTTCTTTTAAATCTCTGTTTTGTTACTTACTGACAGTATAACCCTGGGCACACTAACTCTACCTCTCTAAGCCCCATGTTTCCAAACTGAAAAATGGGAAAGTGAATCAAACTCCCCTCATTGGATTATTGTGAGGATTAAATACAATAATCTAAAGTGTTTAGCATAATGCCTGGCATAAAACCTCAATAAATAATAGTTATTATTACTAAATGGGAAGCATTGTTTCATTAACACCAGTGACATTTCACTTCTCACCCAATCTAGGTGAAAAAAAATTATAGGACATGGCTTGTTTGTAAAAAGGGAATGGCTCTTTGGGAAAATGCTTTCTGCTGCCGCTGCATCTGAATCCTGGAAACAGCTTAAGCTATGCTGTATGTGCTTTTTTCCTCCATGCCTCCTAATCTTCTTTATTTCTGAACCACCAGAATCCTGCTTTCATTGTAACCTGACTGGTCTGGAGAAAATATATTTCTGACGCTAAAATCTATAAGGAGTTCAGTTTTCCTTCACTAAATCGAGCTATGGAACATTCTTGAACAAAGATATTACTTTACTTTTTTCGGGGGGGGGGGTGAGGAAGATTAGCCCTGAGCTAACATCTGTCGCCAATCCTCCTCCTTTTGCTGAGGAAGATTGGCCCTGGGCTAACATCTTCCTCTATTTTATATACAGGACTCCTGCCTCAGCATGGCTTGATTAGCAGTGCACATGTCTGTGCCCAGGATCCAGACCCGCGAACCCCGGACCTCCAAAACGGAGTGCTCGAACTCTACCACAACGCCACTGGGCCAGCCCCACTTTACTTTTTTTTAAGAGGTTCAAGCATGTTGATCAAACTAATAGCACCTACTGTGTTCCAGGTACCATGCTGGAAGATGTATTATAAATAAATATATATGCTTACAGGCCCTAAAATCTATAGCATCATCCCCATTTAAATTAGGAGGTAAAATATGTAGAATATGGTAGGATTAAAATGACGGATTATTTTGTTGAAAATAAAGTCAATGAGACGTTTGTAAAATATTGAATCGTGGAGAAAGATGGCTCTTTACATTTTACATCAAGAATCACTTCAAATCTTTATTTGAGCTCTCTTAACTTTCCCTAGTCTGATAGAGCAGTAGACAATAATCAGTAAAAAACATTTCCTGATGCTTACTTCCTTCTACAAACAACATCCTACCTTGAAAATGTTCAGCCTTCGTGCTCCGTGGACTAGCTACACAGTGGGGCTGCCTGGTTGGCCCATTAACTCTGCTCAGTGCATGCTTTATCATTGCTAAACAGCCTCAATTCCCAATTACAGGGTAATGGCATCATTAGTTTTGCCATCGTTATTTAGTCATAATGATAAGAAACAGAAAATATTGTAGAAAATTGGGGAGAATCTGTGCACTTTAGAGCCGTGATTTTTATGAACATATCATATGCGCCTGCACACCTCAGTTCATTAACAGAGACAGAAACTCTTTTTCTGATGCTCATGGTTACTAATAAAAATCAATTGCAATTGAAGGAGAAAGGACTGGGAATAATCATGCAACCTTTTTCTATTTCTTGTGACTCAAAACAGAATCTAGGAAAGTTCACATTTAAAATATTTTTTTTCCAGCAGAATTTCTCACATCTAAGAAGCATATTAAGAGAAAAAAAGGAATATCACTTTTCAACACATTTATTTCTCAGAAAAACTCATCTTCATCTTCCATATACTGGAATAATATTTTCTTAAGTTGAACTAAAAAAAAACAAAAACTTTTCTTAGACATCTAGTCCTGGGTCTTAGACCAACATTAAAACCCAAACAAAGAAGATTGTTCAAGTTTACGTCCCCCTGCTTTGTGAGATATTTTATTTCTAATAATAATATGTTTTGATATTTATAGCTGGTAAATGCATAAATAAAACCACTAATTTGGCTTACATTTATACCACCATTATAACTCAACTTTCCAAGGAGCATTTTATTCCAAGGGGAGCCCTCCCTGTCAGCGTGGCATATTTTCATCATCATCTAATATTTTTGTAACAGTTTAGAGTTTCCAAAGCACTTTGAGATGTCTTCATATGATCCTCCCAACCACTCTGTAGTGTAGACAGAATAGATATTGTTTCCCTTTTCAGGTGAGGAAACGAAGCTACTTGTCTTGTATCAGATCCAATCTTTGAACTTCTTTTTAATATCGCTTTACCAGAGCTCTATCTAGCCATCGCTATATATTTGCAATTATGATTGTTTTAATTTTTGGAAAGGATTATTTTTGGATTATTATTATTCTTTTTCCTAGTTTCTTAACATGTTTGCTTTCTATTCACCTACTGAGTGCTTTTGCCAAATTCACGTATTACAGTTCCAAGATGTTTCTTTGTGCTATGCTTAGGCATTCTCTGGCCTCATTACTTTTTTGCTCCAGTTGTCATCTATCTCTTCCTGCACCTCAATTTCATGATGTGTTTCTTCTGTGTGTTCTGCTTATTCTTCCTGCTCTGGCTGTGAGGGGTTACCTTAGAGCTGGTGGACTTTTTTTCTGACTGCTTCTTCATGTACCGACAGTTGTATAGACAACTTTCACAGTGCCAAGGAGCAGCCTCACTGAAGCGAATCAACAATCTCTCCTCCAGCCTTGGGATGGAGAAGGCTTAATTCAAAACTCTGTTTTGAGCCTCTGCCTGCTATTGGGAGACAGGGAGACCAAGGAAACTCTAATAAGCCAGTTTAGATACTCTGTTCCAAAAATATATTAACCCAAAATGAATGTTTTAATTTTATTGTGGCTAATTGTATATTTTTCTCTTCCTTCTTAATTTGAGACTATTGTTTTATTCCTATAGCAAATAGTTTTCTGTCTTACAAATTTCTAGGAATCAATACCCAAACTTTAAAGAGATCTAAGGAGGGCTTGATGGATTTTTTTTTTAGATAGAGTGACTCAGCCTTGGTGTGTAGATTTTGAGCTAACATTTTTTTGTTGTTGTTACTCTAACACTCTCAATTATGTTCTTGACATATCAGATTATTAGTTATTTCCTGGATACATGAAGAATTACTGTAAATGAAGCATTACTGAATCGCTGCTGTTATGTTTGGTCTGCATGTTATTGTCATTTCTATTTTTACTCTTTTAGTTAAGGTTTGATTCAAAAGAAAAAAACTACTCCAACCCAATACTGCCCCTTATAGCTTATTAAATGTTCAAAAAGAATTCCCTTTAAGGAAGGAAAAACTGCAAAACTATTGATCTCGCTCTGTCTTTATTCTGTAACGTTTCAAAGACGTTTTTATTGCATGACTAGTTTCATTCCCAGGTATGCAGAGAAACTAGTTTTGTCTAGAAGATGTTGAAACCTTTCTATATTTATGAATTATAATGAACTAGTTCACTTTCTTGGGGAATTGTAATAAATTATTCCTGACTTTTCATATGAGCATTGATAGCATTAAGCTTAGAGATAATATGCTAGGAATTGACTGTTATACCATAAAATGCCCATTTGGTTCACTTGTGAGGCGTATACAAAGACAGGTCTCCACATTGTTACTGAGTGCCCTTTGAAAATTTACAAATTGCAGGTCTATACCTGGGGATATCTGAGTAGTATAACAAGTTCTCTTCCGTATAATACTGGTTTCCATGCTCCATTTATTCATGTTTCATTTAGAGAAGCATTACAGAACAAGGAACAACAATAATATAACAGTTAGCTGTAGTCATTAAATGTGGACAAAATTGAGTTGAAATTCTGCTACTTACCAGCTGTGTGTTTTGTCAAGTCCAGGAACCCCATCTTATCTACCCAAAGGCTGTGGGAGTTAAACGAAGGAAATGTATGTAAAGTGCTTAGTACCTAAAGTATATTTATTGAGTGCTCAATATATAGTAAATTTTGTTATTATTATTTTTGCTATGGTTATATGTTTAGTTTTGATGCATTTAGATATGTATGGCATAAAATAGATGGATATGCTTATCTCATGGAGATAAAATTTTAAAATTTTGAAATCTTTGGAAAATTCACATAAATTTGATGAGAAATTCTATTTAGAACAGAGAAAACTTTATTCTCTTTAGATCATCTTAGTCTGTTGAATCTAAAATTCTCAAGAATGGTAGGGATTTTTAGTCCTTCAGATTATCCGTCCTCCAATCTTGTTTCTTGTCTATTTTGACTAAATATTCTAACGGTCCAGGTACTCAGCACTCCCTGATTCACACCTTTCCTTCTTAGAATGCCTGATAATAGAAAATGCCTCCTCTCTTTGAATCATGCTCTCTTTTTCTTCTCTTAATTGATTCAAGTTCTATATCGTGAAAGTCATACAAAATGAATTTATTCTGATGAAACTTTAGATATGATTGTGAAAACAGCTATTATATCTCTCCTCCCCTTCATGTCTTCTCTTCTTTATACGACATGCTTTCTAATTTCACGTGATTTATAGTCAATTCAGCATCTCAGTACCTCTTTGCTGAGTGTGTTCAAGTTTTCACAGAAGTGGACACAATACCTGAGCAGTTCGTGATAGAGATTTCCACTTGCAGCCATCACTCCTTCCTTCCTCCTACTTTTCCTCATCACAATATACAGACAATCACATCCTGCCATTGGCCAATAAAAAAAGAGTTACACTTTCTTATCTACTTAAATTATTCCCTACTTAAATCTTATTCCCACCATAAATTCAATGGTCTAATTGTGGATTTCATGCCCCAAACTGTATAGTTACCTATTATATTTTTTGATTACTGCATTTGATCAATTGAAATCTTTTTCTGGAATTTGATTCTTTCATGCAAAGTATTTGCTATGCTGGAGCAAATTAGTAAATCTGTAAGTGAGGTTGCAATCTAAACTTCCAACCCATTTGACGCCTATTATCAACACTCCATTTGCATGATAATTCAAGCATCTTCAAATCCACTTGATAGAAGAGGAACAGGATTTACAAATGGGTAGAAGTCTGGTTTCCCTATCCCTTGACCTCAGTTTATATCCTCTCCTCACCTTCATTATGAGTTTTATCTTTGCAGGTAATCTCTGATCTTTTACAATGCAAAATCAGGAAAGCGGGTATTGAAATGGTGGGAGGAAAGGGAGAATTGGTCTGAAAATAAGGTGATATAAAAAATAAAATGAGAACTGAGGGAGGTATATATTGGAAATAGTTTTTATTTACTTATTTTGATTACACTTAGTGCTTTTTTGGGACTTCCGCAGAGACTGATATATGTCAATTCCAAGTTGTATAATTATCCTGCCTGTGTTGTTCCATTTTACTTTGAGAAAATCATTTTTAAAACATTTTCAAATGATTTTTGAGATCAACAAAGCCCATATCTTCTGGGATTTTTTTCTTTTTTCTAGTTTACAGGTACATGAATTTGTACCAAGAAATAAGGACATCATATTATCTGAGGACTCATGGGTCATTTAGTCTGTCCTTTCACCTTCAAACAAAAGTGCATCTAAATGTGTATATAAGCTAAATTTAGTATATTTTATATCTTTGTCTTCTCATCTTGAAATGCAACAGAGTTTTAATAAATTAACAGATAAAGTTTATAAATGTATGCACTAAAAATTAAAACTTGAGACTAGAGACCACTTGAATATAAAAGTGTTTGATAAATGTCTAAGTTTGAATAAATTTTTTTTAGTAACATACTCAACAGTTAGCTCCTGTAAAAAGACTTGAGTAGATACAAAATTGTAAAAATAATCCTATTTTCCTTTTATAAAATGCTTAAATTTAAATGTTAATAGAATTAAATAGATTTCATCCAGGGAGCCTCTCTCATGCAGACCAGCACACATGATGAGAACGTGTCTATAGGAGCAGAGTGAACTGGAAGACTGAAAACAATGACCTGGGATTTAGTCACAATGAATGGTTTATTAAATATTGATCAGCATCCTCCCTTCATTTGTCTATGTAGATATAGCACTAGTATCACTGCTTTTTCCCATATAGAAATATATGCATATAGTAATGGAAATATGCAATCATTATACTTTATGTATAAAATATGTATGTATTACATAATATTTCCAATTATGCTGACTTTCTAATTCTTATCTGAAAACACTATGAGACACTTAGTTCCCTAAAAGATGTCATATCTGCTATCAAGTCTTAAGCTACCCTTTTCACTTCGAGGTTTCTTTTAATACGGCTCTAGGCAAGTTACTGCCCACCTTGGTGTCTTCATCTCTCAAATGACAGGAGTGGTCTAAATAATCTCTTTCCACTCTAATAGTTTACTATGGGAAGATATCAAAGCCAGTATCTAGTTCCTAGCAGCTGGAACATAACTAAAAGAGTTAAGGTATTTAAAAAATGACAAAAAATAAAATATTATGGTTTCACCGCCACTCTTTCAAAGTGACATCTTGTTCTTGAGAATGAGAATTGATGATGTCAATCTGGAGATGAAGAAAAACAAATCAATAGAACTCTCTGACATTAATTGACCCATTGTATATATTAGCATCATAATTTTGTTATGGGCATTTTGGAAGAATGTCAGCATAACTACCGAAGAGCAGGGGCCTAGGGCAGGATGTGACAGAGAAAAGAAACTGCTTTAATTGTGAAAGGATCAGCAGGTACGGAGGGAGAAAACTAAATTATTCCTAACATAAGCAAGATATAGTAGAAATAAATGAGCCATAGGAAAATAAGAGGTACTTAGAGTAAATTGCTCAAAGACCTTAGAGCCATCATAACCAGCCTAACATAATACAGAAGAAGGGATTTTGCAATAAATCTCCTCTATTAATTTTATTGCAAGCCAATCGTAAATCTTCAGTTAAGTTTCTTAGGATGAAAATCATGTTTTGGAAATATTTCTATACATCATCTTCCACACTAGCATAAAGGAATAATTTTGGTGAATAGAAATTAAGAAAAGAAGATGGGACAGCATGGCTGCCATTCCAAATGATCAGGGATATTTTAGATTTATTTATAAGAACAATGAGAGCTAATATGGGGCACAATTTTCAATGAGCAATGCCGTTTTGTTTCCCATGTATTTGCACCTCTATTTCTATCCACTCCCACTGTACCAGTATTTTCATGCTACCTAAAACTCTATATAAATTCCTTTGCCCGACTAAAGTTCCACACGTCTTGTGAGACCTTCCCTCTGCTTCCAAACTTTACAACAGTGCTCAAGTAGTTTCATGTTATACCTCCATGCCCACAATGGTAAAATTTATTCAAACACTATTTTTTAAGCAGCTATTATCAGCTGGGCAAAGATCCAGTGCCTGGACAGCAGAGAACGCAACAGCACATGTCCTAAAGACCCTTGTAGGATTAATAGGAGCTTTAGGTTACAGGACTGCAGAATATGTGAAAATAACTATAACCAGATGGCAATAGTGCCATGTGAAAACATGAAGCGGTATAAGGGGAAAAGAGAATAAAGTGGTAGAGGTAACATTCTCCAGTGTAGGACAGTATGCATTTGAGAGGGAACCTAAATGAAAAGAGAGAGCAAGCCAGGGGATATGTGGAGAAAGAATAAATAAATCCAAGGGGATGATAATTTTAAAAGTTTTGAATGTCATGGAACAGCAGGGAGGCCAGAAAAACTGGAGCAGAATGGGTAAGGGGAGAAGGGTAGGAAGTGAGATTGGAGAGGTAGCTAAGGGTAGATCATATAGGACCTTGTGGTTCATGGGAGGAGTTTGGATTTTTTGAGTGAAGCCACCACAGGATTTTGGACAGAATATTGACATGATCTGATTACATAGGGATCTCTCTTACCAGTGTGGAGGGGATACAGTGCAGGGCAAATGGGGTAGAAGCAGAGAGACCAATTAGGAGGCTATTGCAACAGTCCAAGCAGGAGATGATTGAGGCTTGGGTCATGATTTTAACAGTGGAAAACATACAGACACAGAGAACAGATTGGTGGTTACAAGGGGGGAAAAAGAGGTGGGAGGAGGGCAAAAGGGGTAAAAGAGTACATGTGTAAGGTGACAGATGGCAACTAAACTTTTGGTGGGGAACACAATGTAGTCTATACAGAAGGCAAAATATAATGATGTACACCTGTGTCTACTGAAATAAAGAGTCTAGGTAAAGGTTAAATGAAGGAGTTTATTTGATAATCAAAGAGAGGAACTCGAGTACTGGGAAACAGTTCAACAGAGTCTTCTGAGGAATTGCTTCAAGGCCTGCAGATCTGAGTGCAGTTTATATACTTTTTAACAAAGCAGTACATGTGCAGGAAAGAGCTTACACATCTAATAGTCATATGCTGCAAAGACAGCACGAACAAGGCTTGGAATGTTGGCATCATCTATGCGTGGAGGGAGGCAAGGACCAGGGTCATCGCTTTTTCCCTCAGTCTCTAAGAAATGCAGCTGGGAAATGTGAGAGCGAGGGACCCGTTATCTCCTCCTGTTGCTAATTCATCCTGCTGGTGTCTTCAGTCATGAGATAAAGGGTTGTAAGATCATTTGTACATAGGCTTATGGGGCCTGTGTGGCTGCTTCACAGTAGAGCATGGATTTTTATTGTACTGACTTTAAGCCTATGCAGCTCACTTGCTAGATTCACCTGTTAGACCAGGGAGAGGGGTCCTAGTTTTGTTCACACCTGAAATTTATACACTGTTATAAATCAACATCATCTCAGTTAAAAAAAAATACACAAGCCCTCTTCTGGATCCTGCCAGAGCAAACCAGGTGCAGACGTCTCCCCAGTCCTCTCCTTCTCCCCGCGCCCCGCCACCCCGGATGTGCGGAAGGAGAAAAGTCCAAGGTGGTCCCAGGAAGCAGCGAGGCCGACGCCCCTGCCCAACCTGGCGAGCATGGTGACTCCACGTCCTCGTAGGCTCCTGGGCACAGTGTGAGCCCGGCGCGCCTGGGGCCCTCGGAGCCCGCTGCTACCACCCCCTGCTCCCGAGCCAGCCCCCGTGGAGGAGCCCTCCACCCCCCAGAATGATGGCTATAAAAAAAGGAAAATGACAGGAACTGACGTCAGCATCATGGCGGAGTGAGCTTTCCCGTGAATTCTTCCCCCACAAGATACAATAAAAGCAACAGCCACAGACCAACAACGGAATCCCAGACAGTGAAAAGCTAGAGCAGAGGGATCCACACTGCCGCACATCTGAGAGCGGAACGTGCTGGGGCCCCGGAGGAAGTGGGGAGAGTTAAGGAGAACTCTGCTCCCTCCCCATCAGATCAGGCTCCCAGAGAGGGGGGAGGGGCGGCCCTCGGCGGGAAACTGTAGCTCTTCGGGCTCTCTCAGCCAGTGGGAAACTCCCGCACAGAGGGCTCAGAGGAGCCACAGGGCTACCATCAACATCTGAGCAACCCAGAGAGCGGATAAAGAGGGGCAAACGAGAAGCCTCCCACGTCAGGGACCCAGAGGGCAAAAGAGGGAGCTCCCCCCTCCCCGCAACCCGGAGTCTGCAGCTCGACCAGATCTAGCGATCCGAGGCAGACCTGAACAAACTGGACTGGACCCGTGGATCGCAGTGGGGAAAAAAAACAAAACAAAACAAAACAAAACTGCGGATCGCAGCAGAAAAACTGGGGCAGAGCGCAGGGGGCTTAGACTACACAGCCCTTTACCACCAGACAGTGGCGGCAGGTGGAAATTGCAACCAGAGACTTCCAGGATGAGGAAAATCAAAACCAACACAGGAACCACAATGCAAAAATATATGAAATCACCAGACCAGAAACAAAATGACAAGCACCCAGAAATCAACTCCGAAGACACAGAAATCCATAAACTAAATGACAGAGATTTCAAAATAGCTATCATAAAAACACTCAACGAAATACGAGACAACACAGACAAACAATTAAATGAGATTAGGAGTTTCTTCACAAAAGAGATTGAAATCATAAAGAAAAACCTATCAGTGCTGATGGAGATGAAGAACACAATGGAGGAGATAAAGGAGAATCTGGAATCTTTAAAGAACAGAGCTGACAATAGGGAGGAAAGAATTAGTACTTTAGAGGATAGGAATACAGATATACTCCAGATGGAAGAAGAGAGAGAACTAAGACTAAAAAGAAATGAAGAAAGACTCCGAGAAATATCTGACTCTATTAGAAAATGTAACATAAGAATTATAGGTATTCCTGAGGGAGAGGAGAGGGAAAGAGGAACAGAGAGCCTATTCAAGGAAATAATAGCTGAAAATTTCCCAAATCTGGGGAAGGAGCAGGAAATACCAGTAAGCGAAGCCAATAGGACGCCTATATATATTAACAGACAAAGGCCTTCACCACGACACCTAGTGGTAAGGCTAGCCAGGGTCAATGACAAAGAAACAATATTAAGGGCAGCTAGACAAAAACAAAAAATAACGTACAAAGGAACTCCCATCAGGCTCTCAGCGGATTTCTCAACAGAAACTTTTCAGGCTAGAAGAGACTGGAATGATATATTCAAAATACTAAAAGACAAAAACTTTCAGCCAAGAATACTCTATCCAGCAAAAATATCCTTCAAATATGATGGAGAAATAGTAACTCTCCCAGATAAACAAAAGCTAAGGGAGTTCATGGCCATGAGACCCCCACTACAAGAAATACTCAAGAAGGCCCTCAGGCCTGAAAACAAGAAGAGAAAGGGAACACAAAGCTTGGAGTAAGGAGAAAAGTAGGTAGACAAAATCAGAGAAATAGTAGATCTTTACCGGAATAGGTTAGCAACCACTTAAATACTAAACTCAAAGATCAAAGGAAGAAATTCACCAAAAATAAATTTAACCTCATCACTGTAAACACACAGCCACAACACAAGATAGAATAAGGTATAACAAGAGCAACTTAGAAGGGGAAGAGGAAAGTGACTGAATTGACTTAGTATAAGGAAATAGGAGGCTATCAGATAATGGACTATCTCATACAAAAGATTTTTTGCCCAAACCTCAAGGTAACCACTAAACAAATAATCAAATTAAAACCACATATGATAAACAAAGAGAAAACTAGAAGAATCATAAGACAGAACAACCAAACTGAATTGGCAGTCCAAAACAAATGGGACAAGAAACAAAGGAAATGCAAAAGAACCAGAAAATAAGTGACAAAACAGCAACATTCAGCCCTCATATTTCAATAATTACTCTAAATGTAAATGGATTGAACTCTCCAATCAAAAGATACAGAGTGGCAGGATGGATTAAAAAGCAAGACCCAACAATATGCTGCCTTCAGGAAACACATCTTAGCACTAAAGACAAGCACAGGCTCAGAGTGAAAGGATGGAAGACAATACTCCAAGCTAATGGCAAACAAAAGAAAGCAGGTGTTGCCATACTCATATCAGACAAAGTAGACTTCAAGATAAAACAGGTTAAGAAAGACAAAGAAGGGAAATATATAATGATAAAAGGGACACTCCATCAAGAAGACATATCACTTATAAATATATATGCACCCAACATAGGAGCACCAATGTACATAAAACAACTATTAACAAACCTAAAAGGAGAAATCAACAACAACACAATAATAGTAGGAGATCTTAACACCCCACTTACAGCAATGGATAGATCATCCAGACAAAAAGTTAATAAAGAAATATTAGACTTAAATGAAAAACTGGACGAGATGGACCTAGTAGACATATACAGAGCACTCCACCCAAAAACAGCTGACTACACATTCTTCTCAAGCGCGCATGGAACATTCTCTAGGATAGACCATATGTTGGGAAACAAAGCAAGCCTCAATAAATTTAAGAAGATTGAAATCATAACAAGCATCTTTTCAGACCATAAGGCTATGAAACTGGAAATGAACCAGGAAAAAAAAACTGGGAAAGTGACAAAAATGTGGAGATTAAACAACATGCTACTGAACAACCAATGGATCATTGATGAAATTAAAGGAGAAATCAAAAACTATCTGGAAACAAACGAAAATGATAACATGCCATATCAAACCATATGGGATGCAGCAAAAGCGGTCCTGAGAGGGAAACTCATAGCGATACAAGCCCACCTTAACAAACAAGAAAAAGCCCTAATAGGCAACCTTAAATTACACCTAACAGAACTAGAAAAAGAAGAACAAACAAAGCCCAAAGCCAGCAGAAGGAGAGAAATAATAAAAATCAGAGCAGAAATAAATGATATTGAGACCAAAAAAACAGTAGAAAGGATTAATGAAACAAAGAGTTGGTTCTTCGAGAAGATAAACAAAATAGACAAACCCTTAGCCAGGCTAACTAAGAAAAAAAGAGAAAAGGCTCAAGTAAATAAAATTAGAAATGAAAGAGGAGAAATTACAACAGATACCATGGAAATACAGAGGATTATAAGAGAATACTATGAGAAATTATATGCCAACAAATTGGACAATCTAGAAGAAATGGATAAATTCTTAGACTTATACAACCTGCCAAAATTGAACCAAGAAGAAATGGAGAATCTGAATAGACCAATCACAAGTAAAGAGATTGAAATAGTAATCAAAAACCTCCCAAAAAATAAAAGTCCAGGACCAGATGGCTTCTCCAGTGAATTTTACCAAACATTCAAAGAAGATTTAATACCCATCCTCCTCAAACTATTCCAAAAAATAGAGGAAGATGGAACACTTCCTGAATCATTCTATGAGGCCAACATCACCCTGATACCAAAACCAGACAAAGACAATACAAAGAAAGAAAATTACAGGCCAATATCGCTGATGAACATTGATGCAAAAATCCTCAACAAAATATTGGCAAACCGAATACAACACTATATTAAAAAGATCATACACCATGATCAAGTGGGATTTATACCAGAGACGCAGGGATGGTTCAACATCCGCAAATCAATCAACGTGATACATCACAGCAACAAAACAAAGAATAAAAACCACATGATCGTCTCAATAGACGCAGAGAAGGCATTTGACAAGATACAACATCCATTTATGATAAAAACTCTCAATAAAATGGGAATAGAAGGAAAGTACCTCAACATAATAAAGGCCATATATGACAAACCCACAGCTAACATCATACTCAACGGGGAAAGACTGAAAGCCATTCCTCTGAGAACAGGAACGAGGCAGGGCTGCCCACTCTCACCACTCCTGTTCAACATAGTACTGGAGGTTTTGGCCAGAGCAATTAGGCAAGAAAAAGGAATAAAAGGAATCCAAATAGGTAATGAAGAAGTGAAACTCTCACTATTTGCAGATGACATGATTGTATATATAGAAAACTCTAAAGAATCTGTTGGAAAACTGTTAGAAACAATCAACAACTACAGCAAAGTTGCAGGGTACAAAATCAATCTACAAAAATCAGTTGCATTTCTATATGCTAATAATGAACTAACAGAAAGAGAGCTCAAAAAGATAATACCATTTACAATTGCATCAAAAAGAATAAAATACCTAGGAATAAATCTTACCAAGGAGGTGAAGGACCTATACAATGAGAACTACAAGACATTATTGAGGGAAATCCACGATGACATAAAGAAATGGAAAGATATCCCATTCACGTGGATTGGAAGAATAAACATAGTTAAAATGTCTATATTACCTAAAGCAATCTACAGATTCAATGCAATCCCAATCAGAATCCCAATGACATTCTTCACAGAAATAGAAAAAAGAATACTAAAATTTATACGGGGCAACAAAAGACCCCGAATAGCTAAAGAAATCCTAAAGAAAAAGAACAAAGCAGGAGGCATCACAATTCCTGACTTCAAAACATACTACAAAGCAATAGTAATCAAAATAGCATGGTACTGGTACAAAAACAGACACACAGATCAATGGAACAGAATTGAAAGCCCAGAAATAAAACCACACATATACGGACAGCTAATTTTCGACAAAGGTGCTAAGAACATGCAATGGAGAAAGGAAAGTCTCTTCAATAAATGGTGTTGGGAAAACTGGACAGCCACATGCAAAAGAATGAAAGTGGACCATGTGCTATCGCCATTCACAAAAATTAACTCAAAATGGATCAAAGACCTGAAGGTGAGACCTGAAACTATAAAACTCATAGAAGAAAATATAGGCAACACACTATTTGACATTGGTTTTAAAGGAATCTTTTCGGATGACATGCCTACCCAGACTAGGGAAACTAAAGAAAAAATAAACAAGTGGGACTTTATCAGACTAAAGAGCTTTTATAAGACAAATGAAACCAGAATCAAGATGAACAAACAACCAACCAGCTGGGAGAGAATATCTGCAAAACATACATCTGACAAGGGGTTGATCTCCATAATATATAAAGAACTCACACAATTGAACAACAAAAAAACAAACAACCCGATCAAAAAATGGGCAGAGGAAATGAACAGACACTTCTCCAAGGAAGATATACAGATGGCCAATAGGCACATGAAAAGATGCTCAACATCACTAATCATCAGGGAAATGCAAATCAAAACAACACTAAGATACCACCTCACGCCCCTTAGAATGGCTATAATCACCAAGACAAAAAACAACAAATGTTGGAGAGGATGTGGAGAAACAGGAACCCTCATACACAGCTTGTGGGAATGCAAATTGGTGCAGCCTCTATGGAAAACGGTATGGAGATTCCTCAAAGAATTAAAAATAGAGATGCCCTATGATCCAGCCATCCCACTACTGGGAATCTATCCAACGCACCTGAAATCAACAATCCAAAGAGGCTTATGCACCCCTATGTTCATTGCAGCATTATTCACCATAGCCAAGAAGTGGAAGCAACCTAAGTGTCCCTCGACTGACGATTGGATTAAGAAAATGTGGTATATATATACAATGGAATACTACTCAGCCATAAAAAAAGACAAAATCGTCCCATTTGCAACAACATGGATGGGCCTGGAGCGTATTATGTTAAGTGAAATAAGCCAGAAAGAGAAAGACAAACACTGTATGATCTCACTCATATGTGGAATATAAACCAACACATGGACAGAGAAAACTGGACTGTGGTTACCCGGGAAGTGGGGGTGGGGGGTGGGCACAAGGGGTGAAGGGAGTCATATATGGGGTGACGGACAAACAAAAACGTACAACCCAAAATTTCACAATGTTAGAAACCATTAAAACATCAATAAAAAAAAAATACACAAAACAAAACAGAAAATGATGTTAACAGTGGAATAGTTTAGAGGTGGTTGGATTTTGCATATGTTTTAAAGGAAGAACCAATGCTGTGTGTTTTTGAGGGGAGGAGGGTAGTGGTGTGAGAGGGAAGTTGGGGAATCAAAGATATCTCCAAATATTTGCCCTGAGCAGATGGAAACCAGAGTTTACCATTTCTTGAATTTGGAAGTACTGGGTAGTCATGGAACAGATAAAGCAGGGATGGGGTGGGTAGAGAAAATCATGCCTCTGGCTTGCTCTCAGACTTTTTCTGCTATCATTCTCTTTACTTACTTCACTCCAACAAAACTAGCTTTCTTGCTGTTACTTGAATGTAATGAGCATTTTCCCTCCTCGGAGACTTTACATTTGTGCAGTTTAGAGAAAACTATGTTCAGGATGCCTGTTAGAGATCCACATGGAGATGCTGTACATACTAGATGGAAGTTGGATTGGATACACTAGATGGAGGTTCAGGGGTGAGATCTGGACCACAGGCACACATTTAGGAGGAAACAGACAATGGGACTGAAACCCCTAAGGAGCAGCCAGTTACATAAGAGGAGAGTAACCAGGAAGTCGACAAAGGGTTTCAAGAAGGAAGGACTAATAAACATAGTCAAATTCTTCTAACAGGTCTACTGGGTAGGGAGGAGAGTGGATCATGAATTTGATAGCTATTTCATTCACTTGGTATGTTCTTTACCCTGATGCTGCCTGGCAATTCTGTCATTTTCTGACTCAAGCAAAATGTCATCTTCCCTCTGAAGTCTTCCCTCTATCTATAATCTTCGTGTGACGTCTCGACCTCCAAAATAGAGACTAGAATTCTTGGAAAAATGACTTGCATATGTTCTTCCTTTTAAAAAAAATCATATTTCTCCTAGAACATAGCAATTGTCTGGTACATTTTAGGTGCTCAGTAAACAAAATTTTAGATAAAAGGTGAAATGAAGGAGAGAAGGAAGGAAGGAGCTTTCTAGAATGACATGTTTTCTAGATCCTATTCTTTTTGCTAGAATATTGCTAGGTAACTGATTAATATATGAAATTAATTTCAAGTAAGACATTAATGCTCAATAATGGCTCATATTATATTTTTCTTCCCAAGAAAATGTGGCTTTCAGTGAGGAATTCCTAGAGATAAGGATTTTTTTAACATAAAGGACTAAATCTGGGGCCGGCCCTGTGGCTTAGCGGTTAAGTGCACGCGCTCCACTACTGGCGGCCCCGGGTTCAGATCCTGGGCGCGCACCGACCCACCACTTGTCGGGCCATGCTGAGGTGGCGTCCCACATACAACAACTAGCAGGATGTGCAACTATAACATACAATTATCTACTGGGTCTTTGGGGAGAAAAAGGGAAAAAAAAGGAGGAGGTTTGGCAATAGATGTTAGCTCCGGGCCGGTCTTCCTCAACAAAAAGAGGAGGATTGGCACAGATGTTAGCTCAGGGCTGATCTTCCTCATGAAAAAAAAAAAAAAAAGGACTAAATCCATAATATTGCAGCATTTTAGTAAGCTAGAAAGACTTTCCCTTCCACCTCTTATGTCATTCATGAAGATGGCCACTCACCTTTCTATACACGTATTATTGACTCTTCTCGCAAAAATATGATGCTGTGTGATTTGTAAGCCATACTCGAATAGCTGTCTGCTTTGACTAAAATGTAGATGAAAAATATTACAAAACAAGAGTGAGAGGATGAGAGTTAGAGGGCACTAAACTTGACAATTAAACAAAGCCAAGTTTCACACTTCACAACATCTTAAAAAGACTGAAATAAATAGAAGTATCCTGACTTTTGAAACCCAGTTCAAGAAGACCCATTCTGACCTAAAATAAATCAACTGAATCTCACTTTATCTGTCTAGGAAATATGTTAAAAATTAAATTTAGATGTCAGTGGTCACAAACAGCTTCATTCTTTTTTGGAAAGAACAGAAACTGAACTCAAAATAATGTTTTTCACTCTACCAAGTCTCTTGTCAGAAATTCTCTCATCACCACAGAACCACTAACTTGAAAAAAAAAAAGGTATTTTTCAGATATTTTCACATCTGCGATGTAAGGTAATCATTAGCATAGCCCTATGAAAGGGTTAAATTTGCCCAAACTAAGTGTTAAATTGATCCATATACAGCATGGTTTCCTATGTTATATGCTTCTCTCTAGATCGTCTAGGCCTAGGTAAAGCACAATGGTGTCTGCTCTCCAGTAGAGGAAATATTGACCAGCAGAGGTTATGCTATGGCATTTATTATTCTAGGAATATAAATAACCCAAGTAGGATACAGGCAGAAAGGTGAGTCAAGTTATGATATTTTAAAGACGACCTAGAGCACAGGAATGTGCTGTGATGAGATAGAGTGATGAGAAAGAAATCAATGTAAGGCTAGAAAGGTAGGCTGAGACCACCATGGCAAGGATCTTGCATACTCTCCTAAGGAGTGTGAATGTGATTCCGTAAGCCAAGGATGGCAGGCAGGTCTCATCTCCTTTACCGACCTTGGCTGGTAATCATTGCCTGATAATCTCTGTTGAAAATATCTAACACACTGTCTAGGCTCAGAAGTAAAAATTGTTGTTATTATCAAAATCTGTTGGTCAATAGCTTTATAGCTGCTTGCATTTGCTGAACTCACCATATATAATAGTAGCCATCAAATGTGGTTTTTTTTGGTCAGAGAGTAAAATATCAAGGGTCTACTCTTTGGAAAGACAACTGATGACAACGAATAGCTGGAATGGAGGAGGCAGAGATTAGAAGTGGAAAAGGAAGATAGGACTGTGGAGTAATTCAGTTTAGAGAGAAGAAGACAAAAATGAAGTCAGTGCCAGGGGGAATGAATTTTACGAACTGAATAAATTATAACAGATCTCCATTCAAGGAATACTTGACTAGGTCACATTATGTTAATCTATCACATTTTCCTGGAGAAAAAGTTGATTGTTTTCCAAAAATCCATTGACTCCTTTAGGCCTCTAGAATAGTAGTTCTTCAATTTTCTGACTTCTACATTTTTAGGAAGAAAAAAAATCCTAAGACAAACATAGGTGAGAGAATGGACTACCTGGACCCACAAATTTCCACTTTCTAGTGGGAATAAAAAGTGAGTTATAACAAAGAATACAGAGGGTTGAAATTTACATAATAAACATAGTAAGACAACAACAACTGCCATTATTTATTGAGTAATTATTATGTTTCAGACACTGGACTATAAGTACCACGTATTTATTATTTCATTTAATCCTCATAACATCTTTAAAAGGTAAATACTATTTTTCTCCCCATTTTGCAGAAGAGGAAACAAAGATGAGGAGAAATTAAGTATCTTTTCCTGGGTCACATGTATAGTAAGTGTTGTTGGTGCCGTTATTCAAACTTGGCAATCTGATTTGTGGCAGGCTTCTCTCTTAGTCAGGACTCTATTTTGCATGCATGTCTTCTTGAATCAAGGTATTGGTTCTTTTCAATTGGTTTAGGTATCAATTTAGGATCCACCAGGAGGAGCCTTATAGCTGCTGTCCCTACATTGGGAAACATTGCTTTAAAGTCTCACTTACTCTCTTGCCACGGACAGCTAATAAATGGCATTCAGTGGCCTTGAGTCCTTGCCAAAATTCCTACCTTTGCCACTAAGGGAATCCTCATTGAACTTTACCAGACAAATAATGATCTCTGCTTCATTTTTATCTGAAGTACATATGGATTCTTGATAATATATATTAAATTTTCTAACAGGCCTAATTTTATGGTTATTTTTTAATATGTAGAGCTAGACTGAAAAAAAAATTTTTATCATCCTTTTACTGTCATTTCTTCAACTTCCTGCAGCTGATCTAGTAGAACCCATTCAGAGGAATAAATGCAGCCATTTTATATCTGCATGATAATTACCTTCATAATTTCCAGTAGGAAACAGAAAAGCTATTTACTGGTCTCTAGAACTTAAACATTTAAAAGGAACCTACCGCTATATTTATTATCCTTTACAGGAAATGCAAAGCTCTTCAAGACAGACAATGAATAGATAGGTTCATAAAAGACATTGCAAATTTAATAAGCTACACTATCTTTTGCTGATTTCTATTTACTATGCATGCAAATAGGATTTGAGTGGCTTCTCTTTTTACATTTTGTAGCAGGAATTTCAAGAGAAGGAATAAAGAAAAAACAGCGTGAGCTCTGTGTCTCAAGAAATCGTATTTTTAATTAATTTTTCAGCCTCTTTTAACACTGTCTTAATAAGAATCAAAACTCCTTTAGGTGATTTGGAGAATTACCACCTTTGTAGGTGTGTCAGAGAATCACATGTGTACGTGGTTATACAATAGTGAAAACAATAGTTATACCTTGAATACATAAATATATATATATTCATATATATATATGCCCATATATGCCTTCACATATAGATGTATTTTTACATATATATATATACCTTCTCCCAACAGAAGAGTGAAAACCACCCAACCTCCACATAAACCTATGAGCTTTGGTTCAATCTCATGCACATTGAGTCAGTCTTAGTATTTATATAACTTCCTGGTCTTTAGTCATCTTTGCAACTGGGAAATTTCAATGAATTTCCAGAAAGAAATTTGAATACAGTATGTCAGTAAACAATTGACACCAATGCATATTCCTTTTCTAAATATTTTAGCACACAGCAATTTATTTCCTGTTTAATGTTCTTTTTGCACAGACTCTGGCAAGTTTTACCAGCAAGATCATGGAACTTCTCCAGCTTACATTCTTTTTTTGTCTCGTTTATATCATGCATTCCTTGTATTTATGCATAAAACCCTGACAGATACTTCTGATAAAACATTTTCTTTAAATTTATTTTCTTAGTAGCTTTTCTCATTTTAAACACAAAATTATTACAATCATTTTTTATTGACGGTTAAAATCATATTTTTTATGGAATAGTGTTACAAAAAAAGAAATCAGTTGTTCAAATTTTCCTAAAATTGATTGATTAAATTATTAACATCAAAAATTAGGGCCACAGAGCCAGCCCTGATGGTCTAGTGGTTAAAGTTCTGAGCACTCCACTTTGGCGGCCCAGATTTGGTTCCTGGGCATGGAACCACACCACTCGTCTGTCAGTGGCCATGCTGTGGTGGCGGCTCACCTAGGAGAACTAGAAGAATTTACAACTATACACAACTATGTACTGGGGCTTTGGGGGAGAAAAGGAAGAAAAAGGAGGAAGATTGGCAAGAGATGTTAGCTTAGGGCAAATCTTCCCCTGAAAAGAAAAAGGAAAAAAAAATGAAAGTCACAATAAAAGTTTTAAAATTTTGCAATCCGATCTGTCAGTCATTTTTGTTATGGCTTCTGGATTATAAATTATTCTAGTATCTTACCTTTAAATACTAAAATAATATCTTGTTTTATTCTTTATACACATGGATTTTGTGTGTGTGTGTGTATGTATACAGTTTGAGGTAAGAAGTTGAAAAACAAACAAGGAACATATTCATCAATATAGCCAAAATGATATTTATGTATATATATAACAATTTAAAAATATATACTAGTATTATTAAAGAAAACTTTGATGAAAAGGAAGGGAAATTACTCACAATTCTCCTGAGTAAATTTTAGAAATAAAGTTCAATGTGATGGACAGGATTAGATTGAGATTTCTATTAACTTTAATGGGTGACACATGGCTGAATCCCCAGTACATATTCTGAAAATTTACCCCTTCCTGGTTTAACAAACGAGGTAGTGTGTAATTACCATAATTACCAGCTCTTTAAACTAATTATTTCCATTTTGTTTATGTGGCACTTTTATTGACTGGACTGCTTTAGGTAAACAGGTTTGCTGCAGGATTTAAAAACCATGGAAATTCCTATTGTTAGCAAAGGGGGGTATTCAGCATGGAGCAAAAAACTAGGAATTTTGTTTGGAAAAGTACTTATTTTGCTTGCTCCAGTGTGTTTGTGATTTTATTTCCATTCAAAAGGAGAGACTGTTTTAATATATTGAATTGAGGCTTAGTTAGTATCTTACATTTTCCCCATGTAATGCAGACAAAACTTAAGCATTGGGCCCAAGAGTGTACTTTTCAACAGGAGGAATCATTAAGTTGAATCTGATAGAGTCATGGAATTTGACACCTGCACAGAAACTTAGAGATCATTTGCTCAAAGTGTAGGAATACTTAAAAAAATTCTCAAATCCACACACCTGCCAAGTAGCCAGCCCAGCATTTTGACCCAGATTTCCTGATTTCCAATGTTTATTCCACAAAAAAATGGCCGTCACCTATCATATTTGAAATGGTTCCTTCATGAAATAATGATGTTCCAAAATGAAGGTAAAGTTTGAAATAGCAACCCCCAGCTTTGGTGAAATGAGTCATGGCAAAAGAGTAAATTTTCTGCATCTATAATTTTCGAGGCTTTCTGCAGTTATTGACAAGGACTCCAATCACAGTAGGTGGGTTGGGGTTGAATGAGATTGAGTGTGGAGACATTTGCTTTAGAAAGAAACTTTCCATTTAAAATCTGTGGCTAACAAGAGGGCTTTGCTATAAAGCAACACCGACACAAAGCTCTTAAGCAGTGAGTAATAACACTCTTTAATAACACAAATTTCTTGTTATCGCTAATGCTGATGGTGCACAAATCACACTCTTTAGGTACAATGAGTCATTTTACGGCCAACATTTCAAAGCTCCACCATTTTTGCCCAAAGAGAAATGTTTCATCCCTCTGACAAAAATGCTGCAGGAATCAATGATAAATCAATGATAAAGAAGATCGATGTAAAATATTTCCCATAGCATAAAAGAATTATGACTTACAGATAGGAATCATTATTAGTGAGGCTGTCTCTGCACTAATGTAAGTCACTCTCCATAAGATAGTTAGGACTTTCCAAGACAGGCAGAGGTTATTCATGCATTTTCATATTGGATAATCCCTTTTTCCTTCATTAATGGTGGAGAGTGGATGGAGGGAAGTTTAACTGATATCAAAGAAAATAGAAAATTAGTGTAATGGAGAAAGCAGTCTCCGTACCAGAGCAATAGTGAATGTGTTTTCTCTTATTCCATTGATAACCAGAGTCAACCTTTCTGACATATCTATTATAGCCTGAAACATCCTTCGTATGGGATGATGCATCTCAGGATTGGTGGAAAACCTACCAGGAGGAATCTCCAATTGTTTGTGCTGATCCCTCAGAATACTGGCTGTGCGAGTGTGAATTGTCTTCCCTCCTTGGGGACGTAAAAGTCTTGTAGAGTTTGTCATCACTCTTGAAATGGTGAAGGAAGCTTACAGAGAGGAATACAGAGAGGAGTTTGAAATCAAGTTGCTTTTCGTTTTCTTTCTTTCAAGAACTGATAGTGTTGAGTAAATCCCATCTCTCATTTATTTTTTATTATAATCTAAAGTAATGCTGCTTTGGAGAAAAAAAGTGGAAATCATTTAATGTTCCCACAAGAAGTGTTTACATTTCTGAAGGACTGTTTTACTTCACAGGGCTTATTTAGTTTCTGTTTAATTTGTACAGGGATAAAACAAGTTTCAAGAGTGTTGCTGCGACAATTATATGTACATCTGGGAAACAAAGCTAGATTCTAAGCTACCTCAGAAGGGAACAGGGATTGTATATTGAATTTGTACCAAGAAATCTCCTTCTTAACTAGGATTGTCACATGATTTTCAAACTAAGGAACAGAAGAAAATGGCATTAAAATGGAAATAGAAGCCATTTGGTTCTGAAGTCTAATTTTGAAAGAGTATGACTGATATTTTCCAATCCTGAATGACCTTTAAAATGCACAGGGATTTGAGTTTGATGGAGGAAGACTTGACGATGTTGAGGTCTGTTAACAGTAGAATAGAATATGGAAGATAAATATAGACTCTTCTTCTCCAAAAGGCTTCAGAAACAGCTCAAGTGTTGGGGGCAGTGCTTCCACAAAAAGCAGTCACTAATTAGGAAACCTTTCTGTGTCCTCCCTTGATGTGTATCAATGATTATTCCAGAGATCTGGAAACTCCCAGGGTGAAGAGGGAAGTCAAAGTAACCTTTAACACTATCCAGACATGGTGAAAGATATAAGTTCTTTTGCAGTAAATAAAGAAATACAAATATAAAAGCAGTTATTATTTGTGATAATACTTTTAATATAATGATGCTATGTATTATATAGACTTTACATACAGATTTAGGTAGATTAGTTTCTCACAACCATCCAATGATGGACAAATGTTATGAGGTCCCTATTACCAATGAGGAAATTGGGTCAAGACTACATTGCTACCAGAAGAAAGATGGTGCAACATTGAAACCAGGTCTTTCAATTTTTAGTTCACTGCCCTTTCTCTTAAAACATACTATTGCCTACATTTATGTTTTATATTTAATCTTGGTGAACGTTTGTGTAACCTGGTTGCTAACTGAGGTCGCTCTCAGTTTTAGTAATATTGAACATTTAGGAAGGTTGAACAAAGATCTCCCATGTTTTCTGATAATTCTGAGCCCCTTAAGATCTCATTGTTACCTCCAGCTTTGAGTCTCTGCTTCTGCTGAACTTTCAGTCTCACTTGCTTTTCACCTCCTAGTCCTGGTTCTCTCTCCTTGTTCTAACCCAGATATGCCAGTTTCTGTATATAAAAGCCTTTCTGAAGATTTTAGGCAATTAAAACTTAAAATTGGATCATAGATACTATCATAGATCATAGGTATTAGTCACTCCTTTAATGTCAATTCCTGACTAACCATTTTCTTCTGCGGACTCAAGACTCTATATTGTCTGGCTCCTTCTCTCCTCTTGAGACCAAGCCCATTTCTCTCCTCTTCATTTCTCAATTCCTCTTCTCTTCCAGGAAACTCAATTTATCTCTCCCTTTATTTTACTGTCTCTCTTCAATCCAAGATACTAAAGCCTTACCTTCTATTCCATATCATCGATTATTTTCCTAAGCAAAAGCCGTTCATTATCTTAGTAGAATTCCTGAACCAGAAGTTACAATATTTTTCTCCAGTTTACACTTATGTCTATTACCTGTCTTCTCTGCCTGTTCTTTAACTAACTACTGAAGACTCCTTCACTTACTGGCAGAGACCTTCATTTATGGTTAGCAGCTCAAGTGCTTGTTGAATGAATCAGCAATTGAAGAATCTGTAACTTTTCTTTTCCTTTTCCTTCAGTTTTGGCCTCAGCCCCAAGTCGCATCTCTAATCATTTAGGCTATTACATTAGAGGAGGTATTGATTATTTTTCTTCTATTTTCTCATAAGCTTCAAATAACAACTTACTACTATTTCCTGACTAAAATTTCTGCAGTGTCTCTGGAAAGCTCCATGCCTTCCTGTCTAAACTTATTGTTTATTTATTGGTTTCTTTGCTTTCCAATTTTTCCTGAACTCCCTGGAACCCACCACTTTCATTACTCATTACTCTTCTTTCTCAAGTTGCTTAATAATGACCAGGAATCTTAAGACAACCAATTGATTGATATATGTAAAGACACACACAAAAAAAACAACAAAACAGAGGCTCAAATGGCTCTCTATTTAAAATACGATCTATGGTTCATTGAGTGTAAAAATACAATTTTGGGTGAGAACTATTTGGCAATTTTGTTTACAATATTTAAATTTATGTAACTTAGGCAGCAGCAATTCCACTTCTAGGATTTAGCCTATGAATGTATATGTCGAGTTGTGCAAAGTTAAAAGTAATAATAGTGTTTATTGAGAATTGGTTGAAATAGTGAGATATTGGAAAGAACCTAATTGTCCATAAGTGGGCATTTGTATCCTAATCTACAGTCCAGCCATCAAATGAAATGTTATGCACCTATGTTTCAAGAAAACCTTTACCAAATTTCCTTTGATAGGCTTTAAACTTACAGAAATAAAAACATTTATGATAACTGGTGTTTTCAATTAATTTTACCAAGACATGTAGACAGCATCTCTCAGAAAAACAAGTTAAACGTTAATGATAGTAAGAAAAATATCCAAAACTTGGAAAAAAGGGATAACTTTAAGCCCTTTCCATTACATATAAGGGCATTTTCTTATAAACCCACCCCAAGACCGTCTGCTGCTCTGGGGGAATGGAACTTTGCACAACAGATTATGGCCCAGAAAATTTATCATTCTGAAAAACTCATTAGCTATTATGATTTTACCAAAAAGTTATGGTTTTGTTTGTTGGGTTTTTCGGCCTTGTAGGCATGAAATTGACTTGTATTTCAGTCACCTTTTTTTCCCTCATAGACTATAAAAATCCCATTTCTCAAATTCTTTTTTCTTTGAACCTGCTTTGTCATCCTTCTGGTTCTCTCATTAACGAGTTAGATAAAGCAAGCCTCAAGTGAGGTAATAGAGCCACAGTTGGCAACTATGATTCACAGCCATCACTGCAAACTGTATCTACCCCAGGAAAAGCTGTAAATGATTCAAATCAACTCCCATTTTGAAACAAAACAACTCCCATTCGCAAATGCAAGCCAAACTTATGTGTCCACCCTCCCATAATGTGGGAAATTCAGATACGGTAAGACACACAAAAGAAAAACCCTCAGAATCAATACGTAGTAATCTGAACATTGTGTAGTATTTTCAGTGGAGGGTCAAGTTGCAAAATAGTCTCTCTCAGTCTCTACATGGAAAGAGAGGCAGGATGCATTGTTACATAGGAAAATATCGTCTCAAACAGTATGTCTACTGTGATCTAAATCTGGGTAAACATATACAGGAATAAGCCTAGAAAATACACACTAAATTACACAGAGACACATATGAACACCTAATCTTGGAAAATATATACCAAATTATTCCAGTGGTTATCTATGGGATCAAGGATTAAATGAGATTTTGTTTTTACTTTTTATATTATACTTGTCTATAAGATATAAATTCTTTAGAAGGAAGAAATATTTAAAATCAATCAGGATAAGGGTTTAAAAAATTTTTTTATGAAAAACAGTGGATATTACACAGAAGTTTGTCCAAGCTTCTCTCTCTTCCCTTTAACCTCTAGTCTGTGTTTCTCTAAATGGTGAAGAAAACATGTTTCTTTTTAAAGGCAATGGTACAGCACATTCTTAGTAAGGATTAGTAATTTTCTATACGCATTTTATGATTTTGTATGTTTAAAGCCCAGTGGCATACAAATAAAATTTTTGTTTTTGAATAAATTCATTCAACTTGCATGCAAAATTTTGTTCAAATATTATTTATTTTCATGTATGTATTACTTTTGAACTATTACAATACTTGGAAACATAAAATATTACAGGATTAATTTTTATCTTGAAATCAAGTTTAATTTTGCTACTTAATTCATAAAATGTAGATTAAAAATATGTGGGAAGAACTATTACTCATTTGGCCTAAACAAGTATCAGTTATTAAAAAAAAAACCTAAATCCTGACTCCTGGCTATAGCTGGTTTTACTCATCACTTCATTCTGCCTATAATATCACACGTTAATATTGCTGTTAATAATTTAGAGAAGTGAAGACAGTGCCATTTGCCTGAAAATCCTGGGTTAAATGGTAAATTAGAATGGACTTTGGCAATGTAAGCAGAGTTGTGTCTATTTTGTATTGATTTCTAAGAGAAATTGATCAAACATTTTGCTATTATACAAAGCAACAAAATGATCTTTAGCAGCTAAGTACTAAATAGTCTTTTATTGTCAGATTTTATGGAAATTATATGTGAGGATAGAAAAACACCTGTTGTGTGCAGTAAATCCAAGGTTAAGTATTTCTATTTGTTTCTCTAATAAGCCTCACAGACGCCGTTGATAAATACAACAAGCATAGAGTAATTATCTACAAATTATCATGAGCAGAAGCAATGGTTTTTTAAAATAAATGCTAGAATATCTGATTCCTGAAAACCTAGTGGGCAGCGTGTGGGAATTTAAGAGTAACGAAATTATTTTTTTCTGGGAAAGCCCGGAGTTGTCTCCTTAATGAGATCACAGGGGGATCCAAGAGTTGCCCCTGAATCTTGCTTCTCTTTCCACATGTTCTCTGTATTGTCCCTCTGGAACCAGAACTCACTTCGCACACCAGACTGCCTCCTGCAAGCAGACAGGCGACCAACCTATTGCTACATTATATGTGAGCCTGGACCATTTAAAATCTTGAAAGTTTTTTTTTTTTTTTTTTTCCTTTTGTGGAACACATACTTTTTTTGGTTGACTTTGAAAAGTGATTTGAGGCTTGAACACAACAACACTATTTTTCACTCTTTAGTACGCTATTCTCTAGCCTTTGACCTCAAGGATGTGGGTTGAATTGTGTCCTCCAAAAAAGATATGTGGAAGTCCTAAGCCCTGGTACCTCTGAATGTGATCTTATTTGGAAACAGCGTCTTGCAATGTAAGTAGTTAAGGAAAGATGAAGTCAGACTGGAGTAGAGTGGGCCCCTAATGTGATATGACTGGTGTCTTTATAAGACAGACACACCCAGGGAGAACATCACCCGATGATGAAGGCAGAGATGAGAGTTATACAGCTGCCAGCCATGAAACACCAGAGTTTGTCAGCAAATCATCAGAAGCTAGGAAAAGGCAAGGAAGGATTCCATTACAGGTTTGAGAGGGAACATGGCCCTCCTGACACCTTGATTTCAGACTTCCAGCCTCCAGAAATACGAGACAATAAATTTCTGTTATTTTAAGCCGCCCAGTTTGTGATACGTTGATATGGCAGCTCTAGGAAACTAACACAAATTTGTGATATTAATGACTCATGACTAGACTTAGCTCTGGCTGTGACATACGAAGTTGAATTGTCTGATTCTCCTCTGGTGAATAGAATCTAAATAAGCTATAATTCCAAACCAACTTCTTTAATCTAACTAAACTTTCTGTATAAAAATGTAACTGTTATTCATTAGCTCCATAATCTATTTCTTCATTTTAATCTGTTGAGCACCTGCTCTGTGCCAAGTACCATGCTGTACAATCTTGAACAAGACTTCTGCCACTGCCTTCATGGAGCTTAGACCCTAGAGAGATGTTGTAGCCGATGCTATTCATGCCCCACCCAAATTCTCTCCACACTTTTTATTCTCAAGCACCCTGACTCAAGCATTGCAGTGATTTTATTGAGAAACTTCCCTGGCTGCTGCACACTGCTGGAACCCACTTGGCCTATGTCCCATGGGAGATTAGCCCTCAACCAGTGAGATGAGATTGGGTGCATAAATACTCCAGCTTCTTCGTCCCACTCTGAGGCATGTCTACACTATCCCCAGACTTCCCTTTGGGGACTGAGCTTCAGTTGTCTATAACAGTAGCCTTCTCAATGACGCACCTGAATTACTTTTCTTCCTTTACTTCTTACTGGTGCTTCCTGGGATAATACCCAAATTAAGATACTAAAATTCATATCCTTGACTCAGGATCTGCTTCTGGGAACACCTAAACTAAGTGGCAAATAATTTTAAAAGGACCAAGAATGAATGAATGAAATATTTTCAAACTGTGTTGAGTACTACAAGGTAACAAATTAGAGCCTTCAATGGAAAACGATGGGACAAAGTTCTCTCCTTCGATTAGCTCTCCGGGAAGCTCTCTCTAAGTTGATACAGTTAAGACCCGTTGGAAGGAAAGAAGTAGCCATTTGAAGAGAAGGGGGGAAGACATTACAGGACAATTACAGTAACAGTAAGTGTAAAGGCTTTTAAACTACTGATGAGCGCGGCATCTTTGGGGAACTGAAATAACTTGAAAATGGCGTGACTTAGGAGAAGGGGCACAATGTAAGGGACTCGAGATGGGCAGAAGCCATAAAAGGCAGGGACTTGTAAATCTTTTCCTTTTTTTTCCTCATTTCTGAAATAAGGAGTCATAGTTTTCAGCAATGAACGAACATAATCTAATTTACATTTTGAAATCACCGCTGGGTGGAAAACTGATTGCAGAGTACTCAAAGTAGAAGTAGCGAGATAGAAATCAGTTACAATAAAAGACACTGGTTTACCTTCACTAAGAGGGTTGCAGTCAAGATGGAGAGAAGAGAGAAGATTTACTCATGCATTCTCTCAAATTTGAATACTATACATAACATTTTGAAATTAAGTGATATGATCTTAGTCACATATCTCAGGCCTGTTTTTATGGCAGTCTGCGAGGGTCTATGTCATTCTTTTTTTTTTTTTTTTTTTTTTAATTTTTTTGTTTATGGCAGTAACATTGGTTTGTAACATTGGTTTATAACATTGTAAAAGTTTCAGGTGTACATCATTGTACTTCTATTTCTGCATAGATTACATCATGTTCACCACCAAAATACTAATTACAACCCATCACCACACACATGTACCAAATTATCCCTTTCACCCTCCTCCCTCCCCTCTTCCCCTCTGGTAACCACCAATCCAATCTCTGTCCCTATGTGTTTGTTTATTGTTGTTATTATCTACTACTTAATGAAGGAAATCATACGGTATTTGACCTTCTCCCTCTGACTTATTTCACTTTGTATTATACCCTCAATGTCCATCCATGTTGTCACAAATGGCTGGATTTCATCGTTTCTTATGGCTGAGTAGTATTCCATTGTGTATATATACCACATCTTCTTTATCCATTCGTCCCTTGATGGGCACTTAGATTGCTTCCAAGTCTTGGCTATTGTGAATAACGCTGCAATGAACACAGGGGTGCATGTACCTTTGCAAATTGGTGTTTTCAAGTTCTTTGGATAAATACCCAACAGTGGAATAGCTGGATCATATGGTAGTTCTATCCTTGATTTTTTGAGGAATCTCCATACTGTTTTCCATAGTGGCTGCACCAGTTTGCACTCCCACTAGCAGTGTATGAGAGTTCCCTTCTCTCCACATCCTCTCCAACACATGTTGTTTCCTGTCTTGTTAATTATAGCCATTCTGACGGGCGTGAGGTGATATCTCATTGTAGTTTTGATTTACATTTCCCTGATAGTTAGTGATTTTGAACATCTTTTCATGTGTCTGTTGGCCATCTGTATATCTTCTTTGGAGAAATGTCTGTTCAGGTCTTTTGCCCATTTTTTAATTGGGTTGGTAGTTTTTTTGTTGTTGAGATGCATGAGTTCTTTATATATTTTGGAGATTAAGCCCTTATCAGATGTATGGTTTGCAAATATCTTCTCCCAATTGTTAGGTTGTCTTTTCGTTTTGTTGATGGTTTCCTTTGCTGTGCAGAAGCTTTTTAGTTTGATGTAGTCCCATTTGTTTATTTTTTCTATTGTTTCTCTTGCCCGGTCAGATGTGGTGTTTGAAAAGATGTTGCTAAGACTGATGTCGGAGAGCGTACTGGCTGTGTTTTCTTCTAGAAGTTTCATAGTTTCAGGTCTTACATTCAAGTCTTTAATCCATTTGGAGTTAATTTTTGTGTATGGTGTAAGGTAAGGGTCTTTCATTTTTTTGCATGTGGCTATCCAGTTTTCCCAACACCATTTTTTGAAGAGACTTTCTTTTCCCCATTGTATGTCCTTGGCTTTTTTGTCAAAGATTAGCTGTCCATAGACGTGTGGGTTTATTTCTGGGCTTTCGATTCTATTCCATTGATCTGTGTGTCTGTTTTTGTGCCAGTACCATGCTGTTTTGGTTACTATAGCTTTGTAGTATATTTTGAAATCAGGGAGTGTGATACCTCCAGCTTTGTTCTTTTTTCTCAGGATTCCTTTAGCTATTCAGGGTCTTTTGTTGTTCCATATAAATTTTAGGATTCTTTGTTCTATTTCTGTGAAAAATGTTGTTGGAACTTTGATAGGGATTGCATTGAATCTATAGATGGCTTTAGGAAGTATGGACATCTTAACTATATTAATTCTTCCAATCCAAGAGCACGGAATATCTTTCCATTTCTTTGTGTCGTCTTCAATTTCTTTCAGAAATGTTTTATAGTTTTCGGTGTACAGATCTTTCACCTCTTTGGTTAAGTTTATTCCTAGGTATTTTATTCTTTTTGTTGCAATTGTAAATGGGACAAGAAAAATCTCAAATAAACAATCTAACAATGCACCTAAAGGAACTGGAAAAAGAAGAACAAACAAAGCCCAAAATCAGTAGAAGAAGGGAAATAATAAAAATCAGAGCAGAAATAAATGAAATAGAGACCAAAAAAACAATAGAAAAAATTAATAAAACCAAGAGCTGGTTCTTTGAAAAGATCAACAAAATTGACAAAGCTTTAGCTAGACTCACCAAGAAAAAAAGAGAGAAGGCACAAATAAGTAAAATCAGAAATGAAAGAGGAGAGGTTACAACAGACACCTCAGAAATACAAAAGATTATAAGAGAATACTATGAAAAGCTATATGCCAACCAATTTGACAATCTGGAAGAAATGGATAAATTCTTAGAATCACACAACCTTCCAAAACTGGATCAAGAAGAAGTAGAGAATTTGAATAGACCAATCACCAGTAAGGAGATCGAAACAGTAATCAAAAACCTCCCCCAAGGGGCCGGCCCGGTGGCGCAAGCGGTTGGGTGCGCGCGCTCCGCTGCGGCGGCCCGGGGTTCGCTGGTTCGGATCCCGGGCGCGCACCGACGCACTGCTTGGTGGGCCATGCTGTGGCGGCGTCCCATATAAGGTGGAGGAAGATGGGCACCGATGTTAGCCCAGGGCCGTCTTCCTCAGCAAAAAAAGAGGAGGATTGGCGGATGTTAGCTCAGGGCTGATCTCCTCACAAAAAAAAAAAAAAAAAAAAAAAAAAACCTCCCCCAAAATAAAAGTCCAGGACCAGACGGCTTCCCTGGTGAATTCTACCAAACATTCAAAGAAGACTTAATACCTATCCTTCTCAAACTCTTCCAAAAAATTGAGGAGGGGGGGAAGCTCCCTAACTCATTCTACGAAGCTGACATTACCCTGATACCAAAACCAGACAAGGACAACACAAAAAAAGAAAATTACAGGCCAATATCACTGATGAACATCGATGCGAAAATCCTCAACAAAATACTAGCAAATCGCATACAACAATACGTTAAAAAGATTATACACCATGATCAAGTGGGATTTATTCCAGGTATGCAGGGATGGTTTAACATTCGCAAATCAATCAACGTGATACACCACATTAATAAAATGAAGAATAAAAATCACATGATCATCTCAATAGATGCAGAGAAAGCATTTGACAAGATACAGCATGCATTTATGATAAAAACTCTGAATAAAATGGGTATAGAAGGAAAGTACCTCAACATAATAAAGACCATATATGAGAAACCCACAGCTAATATCATCCTCAATGGTGAAAAACTGAAAGCTATCCCTCTAAGAACAGGAACCAGACAAGGATGCCCACTGTCACCACTCCTATTTAACATAGTACTGGAAGTCCTAGCCAGAGCAATCAGGCAAGAGAAAGAAATAAAAGGGATCCAAATGGGAAAGGAAGAAGTGAAACTGTCACTATTTGCAGATGACACGATTTTATATATAGAAAACCATAAATAATCCACCAGAAAACTTTTAGAAGTAATAAACGAATATGGTAAAGTTGCAGGATACAAAATCAACATACAAAAATCAGTTGCATTTCTGTACACTAACAACGAAGTAGCAGAAAGAGAAATTAAGAATATGTCATTCTTTTTAACAGCTTGTTTCAGATGTTTTCTGAAATCCGCAATGAAGATCTGAGATATAATTGTTAAGAAGCCACAAGATTTTCTGATGGATTTAAGGGGATGGAGAGAAAAATTAAGGAATCAGGGATTATTGCCAAATTTCTAGCTTCTGTGGTAACTGTGGTATTCTTTGAGCTGTCTGCATTAATGTGAGAATAGAAAAGACAAAAGGAGAAAAAGAACAGATAATAAAATGTAGACAAGTCAGCAAAAGTGAATACGTAGATTTATCCACATGACCTGCAATTGTGGTGTCTTTATATAGTAGATAACATTATTTTTAGTGAGTGAAGACAGGAACTGCACTTCTGAGGAGCTTGGACATGTTAATAGATAAAATAGATACATATATAGTTAGCATTTATTGAGAACTTACAAGATGCCAGGTGCCTTACAGGCATTATCTTTTTCATTCACCACAAAACTAAATGAAATATCACAAAAATTTCTTTAACTGTAATATGCAATAATTACTACAATCAAGGGATTAATATGTATTATCTTTGAGGACACAAAGGAGAGAACTACGAAGTCTGACTGGGAAGTGACAGAAAGTTGTACGCCTGAGTGCTTAAAGATGACACAAGTTTTTTAGTAGAGAGTAGGGAGGGGTATTTTAGGGAAAGGAAATCATTTCTTCAATGGCAGAGGTATGAGTGCCATGGCCAGATTGATATTTAAAGGATCACGTTCTGGCTGAGCATTTATTGCCATTACATGATTATTTGAGTAATTTTGGTTGACTGTTTGGCCCTTACTAGACGGTATGCCTCACAAGTGCCAGGATTTCACCTGAGTTGTATAACATGTAAAATAGGTAAAAGTGAGTAATCACTCATTAAATGTATATGTAAGTGAATGCGTAGAGAATAAATGAATGAATGAGTGAGTAAAGGAACAAACAAACAAATCAATGAATCAACTGTGGTGAATATACTACCGTTGCAATAAACTGTGGCTGGGAGGAGTGGAGTAGAGTACAGCACAGCAGGTAAGAAGATGAGACCGAGAGAAGATTGATTGTGTGAACAGCTGCTCTATCTCTTTTTTTGTTTTTTTTAAGATTTTATTTATTTATTTTTTCCCCCCAAAGCCCCAGGAGATAGTTGTATGTCATAGCTGCACATCCTTCTAGTTGCTGTATGTGGGACGCGGCCTCAGCATGGCCAGAGAAGCAGTGCGTCGGTGCGAGCCCGGGATCCGAACCCGGGTCACCAGCAGTGGAGCGCGCTCACTTAACCACTAAGCCACGGGGCCGGCCCTGCTCTATCTCTTAATTGCTGGCCAAACTTGGAAAAGTTACTTAAACTCTCTAAACTTTAATTCCCTCAAAAATAAACTGATAGTAATAATAATACTCTCCTCATTGGATTATGTTGAGGATTAAAAGAGATAATACATTTAAGGCTTTAACTATAGTGTGTGGCAAATACATGGAATCCAATAAATTTTGGTTAATAAATATAGGGAAAGTGTTATCTGGATCTGGGTGACTAAATAGAGAGAATTGTGAGAGCTATGGCAAAGGTAATGAGATGACAAGGAGAGGATGGGTTTAGGAGGCTTCCTTTAGATATAATCTACAAGATTTAGGGTCTGACTAGATATGGGGTATAAGGGTGTCATGGGAAATGTGTATTCTACCTTGGAGTCCTGAGTGGGTGTGCACCATTCATTGATATAGGGAGTGTAGGTGGACAAACATGTTTTGGGGAAAAGAAATTAAATCTATTTAGAATGTGCTAAACTTGAGATTATCATCTAATTCATATGCCAAACCTAATGAGCATTTACTGTAGGCCAGCTACTCTGCTGTCCACTTGTAGGGGGTATATAACAGCTGAATAAAGGGAGGAGGTAAGTGATGGATGAAACAACCATGTTTCACATGGTATCTTAGTTTGTGCTGCTATAACAAACTATCATAGACTGGGTGGCTTAAACAAAAAATATTTATTTCTCACACTTCTAGAGATATCTGGAAGTCCGAGGTCAACGTGAGAACTCACTTCCTTGTCTGCAGATGGTGTCCTTCTCCTCGTATCTTCACATGGCAGAGAGCAGAGAGAAGAGGCCAGGTTGCTCTTGTCTCTTCTTATAAGGGCACTAATCCTATCATCAGGGATCCACCCTCATGACCTAATTAACTACCAAAGGCCCCATTTCCAAATACCATCACATTGGGGATTGGGATTTGAACATGTGAATTCTTGTGGGGGGCAAAACCATTCAGTCCATAGTGCTCGACTATCATTCTAGAAGGAAAGAGAAAATGTGTACAAATTAATATTAAAAAGGCAGATTTAGAATCCATCCTGAAGCTTACTTTTCTGTCTTCTATAACCTATTTCTAAATGGCTTTACTTAGTAGCCATCTTAGATTGTTTTCCAGATGGCCAAATGTGTATTTCCTGAGTTAAATCCTTGTAGATGTTTCCCTTTGCTGTTAAACCCTGAATACTTTACCTGGCCCACTAGGCCCTGTGTGGATGATCTCCAGGGTCACCCAGTATAATCTCCTGTTCCACTTCCCCATCACCACCAACTCTTGAGTTCACTCATAACGTTCCTTTTACAGTTGCCTAAACCAGGAGTCCTCAAATATTTTTTACTCTACATGGCTGTCAATAAAAATTTTTGAGCATACAATCCTAATATGTGTTTATTTATAACATACATGCAAATACAAATGAACTAAAACAATGAGTCTCATATAAATAAACATTTTAGAGGTTGAAATATGTAAATATAAATAGAAGTTCTAACACACCCAATGAATATGCCATTTTAGAGACCACAATTTTAACTATACTGAACTCCTTCCTTCCTCTCTATGGATTCCACATACTGTTCCCTTCTGCCAGGAATGTTCTTGCCCTGTGAGTAGAGTTAATTCCTACTCATCTTTCAGCTTAAATGTGACTTCCTCAGTCTGTCCTATCCTTCTCAGACTAAGTTAAATGCCAATTATACATTCTTCTAGCACTTAGCAGCCACCTCTCCCCAGCATTTATCATTATTGTAATTGAATATGTATGTGATCTTTGGTTAATGTCTGCCCCCCAGTAGACTTCAAGATCCGTTAGGCCAAGGTAACTTTCGCACTATTGGATCCTCTACCTCTTTGGTTATTAAGTCTAACTCATTCTTTAATGAGTGTTGACTATTGGAACTAACCTCATGCCCTTCACAACATCATTACCCTCTATTCAATATAATCTGTTCTCCCATGAGAAGACCATTAAAGCTTCCACAGTACAAGAAAATTATCTATAGGAATTTTTGCAGCTCTTTCTCCTATCAAGACTCAGAGTTGGAAACTACTTAAATAATAATACTGTCCAAATATCCTAATATAATGATTGCTTCTATAACAGCATTGAATCTGGGGCAATATATCATGCTACTGTGTGAGGGTCAGTTCTAACGCTTATTAGCTGTGTGATTTTGTACAAGTCATTTAACCTCTCTCTGCTCAGTTTTCTGATTTATAAAGTTAGTATTATTGAGTTACTGTTAGTTTTGGATAAATTAATATGTCTACAATACTCAGGGAAGTGTCTAACAATAGAAAGTACTCAATCAATGTTAATTGTTATCAGTACAGGCTAAAAGGATTTTTCCATAAATATCTGGAGGTTTGATTTAATTACATGCCAACAATCCAATCACTTCACTGTGTAGATAGTCACCATCTAAATTTTCTGATCATGGATGTGTAAGGCACTTTAAAGGAATTCCAAAAATTAATTTAAAGAAGTCACACAGTATTTACATTTCAAGAATTGGGTAGAGCATATTTGAGCTCATTGTGATTACAAGGCATTCCCTAGGCTGTGACATGGGGACGTTTTATTAAAAGAAGCAGGGACCTTTATTTATTGCTCATTTCTCTTCATGGTTCACAGCTTGTAATGATTTGAACCAACAAAGTATCTATTATCAGTGTGAATGCATAAGCATATAGTAAGTATGAAAGATATATATTCTGGTATTAAACTCTCTCTTTTCTTTCTTGCTCATAATTGATGCACTCTTTCTGAAGAGGAGTTTGCAGTGGTCTGAACAAAGATCATGATATAAAAATAAATTATGGTATGTATCCCTTGGTGTCTCACTCATAAATTATTTCTCTCTAGTGATGCTCTTTTATATTCAGGAGTGGATTTAAAATTTCCTTCCTGGGTATTATTCATACAGGATATTGTAGTTAAGGAGCTTGCCTTTTATAGTTGACATGCTAGTAGAGTCCAGGCTTCAGGTGATGCAGGAGGGAATAAAAACAGAGATCCTTTCTTCTTCTTCCCCTCCCCATTTACTGTTACTCATTACTTCTTTTTGACATGATTTCTATAAACCTGTTAATGGGTGACCTAGGGAGAGAAAAAGGGAGTGGGGGCAGGACAGGTGGTGTGAGAGGTGAGGAAGGTACCACAGGGTTGCATTCCAGTTCCTTTAAACAGAGGGAATCCAAACGTGCTCCCTGACTCTGCCTGTTTCATTTTTAACTCTGCAGCAATGGTCCTCAACAAAGGTTGCACATTGTAATCATCCAGCGACTTTTTTTAAATGCCCATGACTAAGATGCTGATATATTTATTTTTAATTTTTTAAAGCTCCCCTCATAATTCTAACTTACAGCCAGAGTTGAGAATCACAGCTGTAAATCATTAGATCCATTCAGGGAATTCATTCAATTCAGTCCAATAGGACCAATGGAATGCAGTCAGTTATAGAGATGCAGATAATTTGTAGAGCTGAGGTACACACACTCGGGGTTGTAGGAAAACAGTAGAGGCATAGAACAAGCTTGACCTGAGAGGTGTCCGCAGCCAATGCACAAGGTGGACTTGCACAACTAGGAATAGGGGGTGTGCAGTGATTAGAAACTAAGCAGGTGGTCTGGAGAATGCATTCTCGTATCTTATTTGAACAAAGGTTACAAAAGTCACAGGAATTAGGCAGACAGAAGCATAAAAATGAAAATCGAGGTACAATAATAAGCCAAAAGCTGGGATCACAGACAGAAACCAGGAAATTCAATGGAACTGAGAAAAGAGATAAGACAGTAAGCTTAGCTAATCTAGGCAGAAAGCTTTCTGAGCCAGGTAAAGACAGTTTGAAGCAGCAACTGTGCTGCTGAATCACTTACTGTCAGGATTTGAGCAATGCAGAATTTGTAAGTGGAAGAAGGCTAGGGGAAGACTTTCCTAAATCTGTCTTCTTAAATAATTTTGCAGCCAAAACATCCACATAACTGATTATATTTCAGCCTAAATACACTAGCTGAGAAAACGTTTGGTCTTAAGTAAACAATAAACCTGTCAGTGCACTTAATTAATTCTTACTTGATCGGTTTGAAAGCTTGATCGGCAACTATTCTCCTGGTATTGTCGAGACAAATTCTTGAAGAATGGGCAATGATATCACTTAAGAACTGGTGAGTGAAAAGTAGGATATTTGTTCCTTGACACTGTCAACAACAAGCAGGATATAAAGAATTTAAACTTTGAGACTATTTGTAAACGAATGGCTACTTTGAGCTATAGAACACCAATAATGGTATTAAAAACATTATAATTATGTTCACTCACATACAAGAGTGGCAATGTAAAGGAACCAAAAAGATTTTAAGAGGAAGAACTCACATTTGACAAATTTTAAGATCAGTATTATTGAATGGAGATAACAGAAGAGTAATTGAATCAATAATAAAAAATGTTAATAAATAATGCTGCTACTCTGATGAAAAGCAAAAATAATCTCCTTTCATATCTTACGGGTTTTCATTTAATTTTATTAAATTATTACAACAAATGACAATAGCAGATTCTTCTTTCCCTACTCCCTTCCCAACAATATCACCCCACGTACCACCCCCACGACTATGTCTCAGAAGCTGATCTATCCCTGGACCAACAAAATCAAGATTATTCTAGGACCATCATAACGATCATGACTATATGTGGCACTTTGAACTGATGCGGCCGTATCACTACCAGGCTAAGGATAAAGGCGAGAGATGGAAGACTGCAGAGCAAGAGACCCACGGAGAATAGAAGTGGGAGTCCTGGTTTAATAATGGCCCTGGAGCTGCCACACATGTAGGATCTTTGTCATATAAGGAAATAAATGTTTTAATTACAAAAATGTGATATGAGAAATGGGATATTACAAAGAAAATAATATAAAATTATCTGTGTCAAGGTAATTGAAGATCCATTATTTAAAACTGGCGCATTAAGGACCATTTCAGATGGTTGCAAAACATTTGGTTAAGCTGTCGCATGTTTCGTACATTGGACACCAATGATTTACCCAGTGAGGCTATAGAATTAGAGAAAAATGGTAGGAAAAAAATCACACTGTTGGAGTGTTTTACTGGAGTGTTTAGTAAAACTCTAAAAGAAAGACATGAGCTTAGACTGAAGACGATCCTTCTGAAAGCAGAAAAGCAATGTTATAAAGATTTTGAAAGTGAAAATTTTCTTCCTCTGCCCCCCCTCAAAAAAATGTCTGAGAATATAATGATGTGGAGTCCTACAGAGTTAAAATGGCTGAATTTGAACGGTCTACTCCAAGGAAAGTTCAGTACAAACAGAGATGGGTAATTGGAAGAATATGATCAAACTAAGCAAAGAATATCAACAAACTAAAGGCCTATTACTTGATGTGATTTATAAGATAGTCAAAAGTTTGACCAGTCTTTTTCAAGATAAAGAGAAACAAGGGGCAAAAAACTTACAAGGAATGAAAAAGTGGGCATACATAAATAGAGGAGGAATCCAAAAATCTATGATAAAGACAATATGATCTATGACAAAAACAATATAATCTATTATTTATAACAAGTCTGTAAACTTAGATGAAATGTTTGATTGTCTAAAGAATATATTAGTTACAAAAAATGGCTCAGAAACATATAAATAACGTAAATTGATTAATAGTGAATAAAAAAATTAAAGAACATAGTTACATGTACCTCTGAAAATAGTGTGGATCTAAATAATTTATCTAAAAGATATTCTAAAAAACAGATGAAAATCCCATGTTATATAAACTCCTTAGATCATAGATGAAGATGTAATTCTCCTAAGTTCATTTTATAGAAACAAAAAAGAAAAAAAATCCACCAGCAGACAAAACTGAGCAAGGACAGCAGAACAATAAAAGTACAGGCTAATCTCACTAATGAACACAAATGTAAATTCCCTGATTGAAATATTAGCAAATAAATTCCAGCAGAACCTGAAAATAATAATATATCATCACTAAGTGTGTATTGTCCAAGAAATGGCAAGGCTTATTCAGCGGTAGAAAATGCACCAAGCTAATTTACTACATTAAATTATTTCAGAGGATTTTTTATCATGTTTAAAAGCTGTTTTGTAAAATGTTCCACCAAATTCTGATTAAAAAATTAATGAGTTAAACTCTTAGCAAACTAGAAATAAAAGGGAAATTCCTTGACTTAATTTTATCAACCAGAAAACTATAGAGCAAGCATCGCATTTATTGGTGAAATATTGGAAGCATTCCCTTTAAACTCAGTAACAAGAAAACTATCATATTATTAATCAACATTGTACTGGGGCCCCTAGTCAATTCACCAAGCCAAGAAATAAAAGAATACAATGTATGAATACTGGAAAGAAATAATGAGAAATAAATTGTATAAATATTTGAAAGGAGGAAGAAAAATTCCATTATATTCAGAAAATAGCAAGGATGCAATTTTCTATAGCTTTACGGTATGTAAGCAATGATAGAACACGTAATAGATGATAAGATCTGCTCCACAATAGCCACAAAACTATAAAATGCATAAAGATAACCCTAATAAAAATAAGACCTATATGAAGAAAACTATAAAATTTTACTGAAGGACATAAAAGAAGATTTGAATAAAAGGTGAGCTAAGCCATATTCTGAATGGGATGACTCATATTGTAAAGATGAGAATACTCCTCCAAATTAATCTGTAAATACACCGTAATGGAATAAAAAATCCTATTAGTGTTATTCATGAAATTCAAAACCTTCCTTATAAACTTCATTTAGAAGGGGAAATATGCCAGAATAAGCAAGAGAACATTTGAAAAAGATGAATAGAGTAAGAAGAGAGAGAATTGCCTACCATATTTCAAAACTTATAAAAATTGAATAATTAAGAAAATGTAATATTGACACGGAAGTAAAGAAAGAGATGACAGTCCAGAAACAGAACCAGGAGACTTTAGTGTATGAAGGGGTAGTAGTTTGAAGTGGTGGGAAAAGGATACACTGGCAATAAACAGTGCTGGGTAAATTGTCTGGCAATCGGAAGAAAAAAAATGAGTTCCTTGCCTCCCATAATTCACAAAAATAAATTCGGTTATATAAATTCAAAATTTAAGAAACAAAATTATGAATATATTAGAAGAAAATATGAGTTAATAATGTTATTATTTAACATTAGAATAGGAATAAAACAAAAATACACACTCACCGATAAACAAACAATACAGCACAAAAGCCATAAGGAATTAATAAATTTAACTACATGATATCCAAGCAATCTGTAGCAGACAAACAATATTATAGGCAACAGTAGAGGAGACAATATTTGCTCTCTATATACATATTTTTGTATATGTGTCCTTGTGTGGTTATATGTTCATATATAGCAATATTAATATTAATATGTGTAATCACACAAGGATACATATGTATGTATAATGTATATATATACTGTGCATTTATTATTTGTATACAGTGTGTATTTGTACTATACATATATACATACAAGAACATACACGTGAATAAAAATTACACAAAAATCCAAGAGTAATGGGCAAAAAATCCAAACAGACAACTCAAAGAGTTGCAAAGGAAGAAATAAAAATGGTCATTAAAGCAAAGAAAAAGACACTTAACCTCACTAACAGTCAGAAAAATGCAAATTAAAATAGCAAAGAGATGCTATGTCCGTTGTTTTACCTACCAAAGGGCAAAAATTAGAAGTTTAGCACCATATTTTGCCAAAGACGCAGGGAAGTTCTGTTAAGGTAACTCCATTGACAATATCTATTAAAATTTTGTGCACATTCTTTTTGACTTTGGAGTTCCATTTTTTATAAAGTACTACAGGGAAGCATTTACATGTGTGAATAAAGGAAGGATGTATATGTTCATGACAACACTGTTTGCAAGAGAGAAACGCTGTACACAAGACAAATACTGGAAAGTTTTTAAACACTGAAGAATTTAAAAATTTATGTGTAAAAGTTTGTAGAACAATATATGCTGAATATTTTATTTTTATAAAATATATGTGTATGCATATGTATTTATATTTATCTAATATATATCCATCTAAAGTAGTGCCCCTTTATCACTCTTATCAGTTTAGCCTGAAATATATTCTTCGTCACATTTTCCTTTGAGATTTTATCTTTTTGTTTAGTTACTTATTCACTGCCTGTCTCTTTTCACCAGCATATTATTTCATGACATGAGAGCAGGAATCATATCAATTTCATCACTTGTATGCCCTCAGTACCTAGAGCAGTAGTTGACTCCTAGTAGGACCAGTAAGTATTGTTCTAACGAACAGAAATGTTATATGACCTCTATTGATAATTGATTACACAGCTGGTGGGTAATTAGGATTGGCGACACTGTAATGAGATGTTTGTGGTTATGCTCAGTATAACCGAGATATCTATCAACAAGTACCTGTATTCTTTACCATATGTTTACAGATCAGAATATATATATATACATATATATCGTATGCTCATTGGGCATTGCAACTTGTATTAAAGAATAATATATCTATTCTATGCTTGATAAGTGCTTCTTTTTTCTCAGAATAGCCTTTTAGGAAAGAACACAGAAATGAAACAAATGTTTAGAATTATCAGAAAGCAAAAAGGTGATGATTTCTTCCTAATAAAACAAAAATTCTGAAACTATATGGTGACAAAATCATTTTGTTCTACATAGTATCAGAATTATACTTTGTGAAAATTTTCAGGCACAAAAGAGTCAGCACCAGGGGACAGCCCAGTGGTGTAGTGGTTAAGTACCTGTGCTCTCCATTGGCGGCTTGGGACTCACGGGTTCAGATCCCTGGCATGGACCTACACACTGCTCATCAAGCTGTGCTGTGGTGGCATCCCACATACATAATAGAGGGAAACTGGCACTGATTTTAGCTCAAAAAAAAAAAAGTCAGCACCACATTAAGATCAAATGTTTCATTGGTCCTCACAGAAGAAATGCAGTATGTATTGATGACAACTACATTATAACTTGGGACAGATTGAGGGTAAAAAAAAAAAAAGATTTCTAAAAATAATTCAAAGAATTAACACATTTTGTACAATGCCAAGATAAGACTTTGCACATTTCTTGCTCACTCCTACAGATGTGGATTTTGCTGATCTAAAACAAGCCACACACATACGTTTGTTGGAATGCTTTCTAGTTCTCTCTGTATTTGTACTCAACTGTTCAGAATAAATGCTTGTATGTACTTTTGCGTTTTGCGTTGACTCTCCAGAAAAGGCATCTCTCTTAAGGTTCACAAACATTCTGGAGTATTACTTTAGGAAAGTGTTATATTCTATATCTCAGTTTCTTAGAAAAGTTATTGAATACATAGCATTTACCCTAGCTATAAAAGTATTTATGGTCATTGATTTATTTTAAGGCCAAATATTCAGAATAGGGTAACATATACACCCTTCACCCTTTCTTAAACTGAACTTTCTTAGAGGAATCTTAAAATCTTTTCACTTTTTGAAATTATAACTACTTAGTAGAATCCCTTTGCTGCATAATCTCAGGAATTTGTCCAAAGACCTGAAAAAGCACTGATGTCATCTCTTGAGATAAAATAATTAACAAGATGGCAAATCTTGCTTGGTGATTGCTCTTCTTGTTTATTCTGCAAATAATTTTTCACTACTTAGTTCGCCAGTTTTTAAGGGATAGTATGGGATTATGTCCTTCAATAAGCAATGCTTTTATTCTCCCTTTCTAAAATAAATAAATAAATGTGCATAATTGCACTATGTCCCAGTAAAACCATTATTTGTAGACTAAGAAGTAATCAGAGAGAAAATGTGATAATATTTTTCAAAACTTAGTATCTCCTGGATTGACATTAATAATTATAGCTATCAATTATTGTATAGTTACTGTGTACCAGGCTTTGTGACAAAAGCATTGTATTCATCATCTTATGTTTACAGCAATCCTAGGAGGTAAGTATAGCCAAGTATTATTACCCTTATTTTGTAGATGAGAAAAATGAGGTACAGAGAGATTAACTGACTCTCTTATGGAATTAAAGTTATCAAAAGTTGAAATGAAGATGTTATCCAAGTTCCGATTCTAAAGTTCAGGCAAGCTTTTAAAGTCTTTGTTATGTAAGTTGGGTATATAGTTCTATTATAGGATTGTGTTAGTGTTCCTCAAAGGAAGAGAGATTCTGTGGTACATAAGTTTGAAGAATGTGTTTGGTATTCTATGGCTGGATGGGGTTTGAGGGGATTATGAGCTTTCAAAACTAGTGAGGAACTTGTCAGTTCACAGTTACCTCTGCCAGTATCATCGTATAATCAGCTATGAGTCTTACCCTGTCTAACTTAGAGGTACACGAAATTTTCCACAGACTAATTAATCCTTTGAAATTATAGGTAATTTTCCTCACCACATCATCATCTGTTGTACCCCTGAACTACAGGAAATCTCGTCATAATCTCTTATAATGCATAAAGAGCCAATTATGGGTTTTTATTTTATTTAATGTATTTTCATTTAGAGTTTATCAACTACATGCAGTGTGCAAAATGCAGAGGATGCCGAAGTAAAAGTTATATGCCCTCAAAGGAGCTTACAGTCAAGTGGAGAAGATAAACTGGTGCACAAATAATACAGGAGAATGAATAATAAAGTCAAGGTGAATTTCAGTAAAGAGGAGTGTGTGTGCGTGTGTGTGTGTGTGTGTGCATGCGCAATAGGAACAGAAAATAGCTGAATAGTATGGGATTAGTATAGATTCATCATTATCTGGCTTTCAAATCAGAACACTAGCGATTTGTGTGGAAAAAACGGAGGCGTCTTAACCCACTGTCCGAAGTTCTTGACTAAGGTTAGAACAGAAGATGGCTCTGGGGGTGGCTGAGGCTTCAGCCCATCAATTTATATCTTCTGATTTAGAATGTTCTCTACCTATATGAATATATGATATGAGCTACATGAAGGGGTTATGTATAAATCATATTCTAGTATCAGAATAATCTCCTAAAGCCGTATTTTGAGATAATTTTCCAAATATTCTTGCGGTGATATTTCTTGGTGAACTGAAGCTTCAGAAGTGCAATGAATGCTTGAGGCAAGAATACGTGAGTCTCAGGCAGGAAAATATTTGGAGACAAATGTAGTATTTATTGGTTTTGATGTTTTAAATCCATTTACCAGTATGCATCTGAAATGTAATAAACCTACTACTTGAACCATGTGTCTCCAGAATATGATAGAAGCCTTAAAATGGACGCACTTATTCTTTAGAAGAAAAGTCCATAAGAATCTGTAATGCATTTTTAAATGTTGAGAAAGTATTTTATTATTAAAAAATCATAGAGCGATGATAGTGATACTTGGAGTCTAAATCTGAAATTTTAACTGAATAGGCTATTCATCTCTGTGCAAGCCATTTGTTTGATTTATATTTTGCTCATTGAAATAACAGGTGCACTAAACTGACCACAATGGCTGGTGATTTGGGCCTTCTGTATATATATCTTCTCACAAGTACCCACTTACTTTTAGAAGTGAAGTCATCTAAAAGAAATGGCCATGGAATGAACATAAAACTTTGGATAGTAGATATTCCTGATATATGGGCAAAAATGTGGCATTTAAAACTATGTTAGTGGATAAATCACCAGTTTTGTAAAAATCAATGCCAAATGATGGGGAAAACAGCAGCAGGTTTGGCAGGCAGATGGAGAGTGAACTGTTAAATCTCATCCATCTCCAATTCCTATGATTATATGATTAAATATTAGTGTCCAGAAACAAGCAAGGGAAATGCCAGCTCCTGAAATACCAAGTGTAGACCAGAAAAGACTGTGAATAAATACTTCATTGAGATAAATCCAGAAGATTAATAAGGTGGCCAAAAAATGGGGTAGGGAGGCCTCTTTCCCAGGTAGCTAATTAGAAATTTCTCAGGAACTGAAATTGAATGAACAACAACAGAAAATGTTATTTAGGAAAAAAAAATTGAAATACAGTTCAATAGGGAAAAGCAACTTTTGCAACAAATATTATGTTCTGTTGCTTATATTTTGTTACTATGGTGAGATAATGTAGACCAAAGAATAATAGATGGACTAGACAGTTACGTGCGAGTTCCTTAAGAGAGTTAATAAAGAATGTTACACAATCATAGCCTCCATTCCACCTTTTGGTGAAAAACTACTCATACCGGTAATTCTGAAGTAAAGACAGAAAAAGGACGTAAGGGCCATTTGGAAGCTTTGTCCAACTACATGTATCTTCCATTCACCTCGGTGGCAGGGCGTGCCTCCTCTCTCTCCTTCCTTCTGAGAACTCAGATTCTAACAAGATTAACATGCTTCATCCCTTAACAACTGCACATATGTGTTAAGCATTTACTCTGCCAGGCACTATGCAGAGCACTTCATAGATAATGCTACATCTAATGCTAGCACTATCATGCAGATGTTACTATTAACCCAACGTTACAGACAGAGTAACGGAGGCTTATAGAGTTTACATAACCTGACAGATTAAGGAAGTTTTGGAGAAATAAGAACTAGAGCCATTACCATTCTGACTTCAATCAAGTGCTTTTATCTATTATCTTTTAAACTATACTAAGCATGCTGTGTTGATAGAGAAGAAAAAAGATAGAAATGTAACTGAAATTTTTACCTAAAACATTCTTAATTTATATAGACAGATAGATACACATACACACTCACATATATACATACATACATACGCATATACACCATGCACACGTTTGTTTTTATTTATAGGTGAGCAAGTTCTGTTTTATATGTGTATGTATATGTGTGTATATATATATATGTATGTGTGTGTAATGTGTGTGTAATTTTATATATTTATCTATAGAAGTTATATTTATATATAATTTATATTCATTATATATTATATGTAATGTACTGTTATATATTATATAAAATAATATAAAATTTTATATTACATATAAAATATGTATAATTATATATAATATATAATGAAGGATATGGCCTCTTTCTAATTATTGTCTAATTATTGATATTGATACTTATTAATATGTGCCTCCAGAACAATACTGCCTGACTCTACCTTGGGGTTAGACCTAAATAAAAAAACAAGTCAGTTACATTTAAGACACAAAATTTTGACTCTCTATAAACTTTTTAAAAATAAATTTTTAGAAACTTAAAAATCATAAAGAAAAATGACAATTACCACTAAGACAAACTGATAATGCTTAAAATCCTAGAACTTTTTTTAAATATTACATTGTAAGGAGTGAAGAAATTCTTTTATTTTGTTTCTTGTCACGCGTCTGTCATCTCTGTCATCTGTCATCTGTCATCCAAGATTAAAAAATATTAACACTATCATACTTTTTCCTATCTCTGTTCACTCTAGCTCCAAATTTTGGGGGGGATTTTTTGCAATGTTAATTGCAAGTCAATTTACCATGGTGTCTTTGATGCTTAGTTTTTGTTTTGGTTCCAGCAGGATTGAATTGATTGAATATTTTGTCCAGCAGATTTATTTTTTTCCAAGAAAGACTCTTAGAACACTATTCCCTGAGTTTTTCTATACTTCAGAATTTGTCTATCATCTTTATATCTGAGTGACACCTTAGCCAGATATAATATTCAGAGATAAAACATTCTTTTGTCAGAACTTGGTAGACATTGTCCCTCTTTCTTCAGGCTTGGAATGAGGCTGTGGAGCAGTGAGAGGCCAGCCTAATTTATCCCTTTTAGGTGATTTTCTTTTTCTGCTTAGAGATAGGTATCACACATCTTTTTTTCTTTTTTAAGCTGGCTGCTGAAAATTTTGCCTGTTTGATTACTTATCCTGAATTTTATTTTTTTCTTAACTTTCTTATTATTGTATTTTATTATTACAAGGAGCATATAATAAATATTTTTGTATATGCATACTTTTAGACATAATTGAATGTAAATTTAAAGTAAATTTTAGAAGTTTTATTGCTGGGACAGAGTATGTGCATAATAAATATTGACAGATATTGCAAGATGCCCTCCATTGGGTTTGCCATTTTCAACGTCTGCCATCAATGTGTAATTGTACACATGGCTCCATGCCACACCAATACAGTGTATTAATTTTTTTGACTTTGCATATTTGATGAGTAAAAAGCAGTATCTTGCTTATGTGGGCAATTAAAATTGGCCACCCTGAAATATATCTCTTTACCTTGATTATTTTCTCTGACTGACATTTGACCTCCCCCACAAACTGCCTAAAGAATTTAACATAAAAGATCTGTTCCAGCAAGGAGTTACTGTCATCTGATGGCTGTAATATAATGTAAAATAGATGTTACAATAGGAAAGGCACCAACAAGCCCCTCTTATCAAAAATTCCTATCTCTCTGGCCACATTCTCTAGGTGGCCCTGCAAGGAGTTGCCAGACAAAAATTTACATTTATAAGGGAAATCTCCATTTGTAAAGGTATCTCCCTCTCTGGGGGGAAGGGGGATGGCCTCTCTAGAAACTTATCAGTGTGGAGGATGAGGCCTTAAATCTACATAATAATTTTACTCTTGTTTACTGTGCTTTTCTGGTAATCTCCTGTAACCGACTCTCCCCACCTCCAACACCCTCCTTTGTCTTTAGCTGACGATGGTATTTAAGACGAGAATCTCTGCTATTGTATTGAGAAACTCAGTGTCCCTGGTTTCTCCCATGTATACATGTTATTAAACTTGGTAATATTTTCTCCTGCTAACCTGTCTTGTTAATCATTTGGCCAGCCATAAGAACCTTAAGGGAAAGGGCAGAGGGGGATTCTCCCTCTTCCCCCATACTTAATTTCCATTTTTCTTATTATAAGTGCCAGTTAGCCCTTGTTTATATTTAAGGGTGTTTTACATTTCCTTTTCTAGGAATGAGGTTCATATCATTTACCTATTTTTATTAAATATTTTATTTTTGATATGTAGGCATTCCTTACAGATTAAAAAAATAGTTTTCTCTATGCTTATGATTTTTTATAAAAATATTTTCCCCAATTTATAAATTGTCTATTAGCTTTCTACGTGGTGGTTCATCATGCAAATATATTTTTTATTTTTATATTCAATTTTATCAATAAATTTTATAGCCTATGAGATTTTTGTCATGGCTAAGATGTTTCCATTCAGATATAATATTTTCCCATTTTTTCCTTTAAGTACTTTTTATGGTTTTGTATGAAACCTTGGGCAAGTCACCTTACATTTCTGTGCTTCAATTTCCTTATCTATAAAGTGGCAATACTATACTCTATACTCTCTCACAAGACAAAGCAGATGGCAAGTTTCTCCAGGCTCCAATGGTACCCCTATTATAACCCTGAACATATTGTTGTGTAGCTACTGTTTATTTGTCTAGATGGTTGTTATTAAATTGTGAATTCTTTGAGAGGAAAGATTCAATTGCCTTCTTTGCATACCCACTGCCTATAAACCTACATAGTTGTAATCAGAGTAAATGTGTTTTTTTAATTAAAATTTATTGAGGTACAATTTATATATAATAGAATTCACCCAAAAGATTTTAATTTTGATGCAGTCCAATTTGTCAGATTTTCTGTTTGGTTTGTGCTTTTCGTGTTCTAAAAAATCTTTGCCTAACCCAAGGTCACAGAGATTCTCTTCTTTGTTTTCTTCTAGATACTGTGTTATTTTCTCTCTTATGTTTAGGTCTGTGATACATTTCAAGTTAATTTTGGTATATGGTAATAGATAAGCTCTGAGACCCATTTTATTTTTTGCATATTGTTATCCAATTATTACAGCACCATTTTCCAAAAGACAGTCTTTTCCCTAATGAATTGCCTTAGTTATAGTAAATAAACTATTCATCACTTGAAATTTTCTTTCTGCTCTTTGTACCTTTTTGCAAAACATTTGAAAACATTCAAATTGAATGACTTTAAAATGGAGATAAGTGGTTTCTTAACTAAACTCAACGTTTTAAGCATTTTCTCATTGTCTTGGCAGTTATTTTAGTTCAACCATTTTCACATTTGGTAATGATTCACGGGCTGTCAGTGAGATGTAACGGAAAGAGCATGCGCATTGAAATCAGAAAGACTTATGTTCAAATTCCCACTCTGCCATTGACTACCTGTCTGCGGGTTATTTATGTAATAACTCTTAACCTCAGTTTCTTTAATTGTAAAATTCCTGTTTCCTAGAGTTATGTGGAAGATCACTTAAAATGGCTAATGTGGAAGCAGGGGTTACTCATTAAGCGTATGTTCTTTGTTAGAGTTATGGATTTATGGGATTCTCATAAAAAGGGCCCTGCCATGGCTAGTATGTGTTTTTCATCAAAGTTAGGCACTGATCCAGTCCACAATTTCCTTACCTATTTAAAGAGACTATTAATGGGAATCTGCATTTTCTTCATTCTTAAATTGTTTGGCTTTTGCCTTGACCATAGCTGATATGGATGACTGATATAATTTTGGTGTTCATGTACTCTAATCTATTGCTGCTGGACATGGACAAAAGACGATAGATGTGTCCTCAGACATAAGATAATTAGAGAGCTCATATCCATTTGCAAAATTTTCAGTATATAAGGACAGGATTATGTCAAAAAGACCAAGAGTAGAGTTACAAGGAAAAAGAAAGATGACGTTACAATAGATTTCTCCAGATTCTATTAGTGGTGCTCAGGACCTAAGGTTTGCATGTTGTTAGGGGTAGAATTAGAAAGCATACAGCTGGTGCTGGGAACTATCTTGAGGTAGCTACCTTGGAACTGCAAGCGCTCCAGAGTGGAGTGGATGCAAATTAATCAGTTGAGTGAATTGAAAGAGGTGTAAAACCCTAGGGCCCAGGCACATTTGCTCTGGGCTCCCTCTTGTCTGATCATAACAAATGGAAAGAGGTTATGTTCTCTTTCTCATTTTAAAGCGGATTGAAGACTACAAAAGCACCAGGAAAATCAGAACCGTGGAGCCTGCAGAAAATTTCTTTTGTAAGGAGCCTAAAGCCAGTGATTGTGAAATCTGAGCTTAATGGGCCTATATGAATTTCCTTTTCCCTGGCAAGGAGGGAAGGCAATCAGGACTGATTAGCAGAGAGAAAGATGATTCAATGGGAATTAATAACAATGAGAATTGTCATAAATTTTGAGGGAGGCAAAATACTGGATTGCTGCTTGGTTCTCAGTGAAAGTATCTTGTCCAAGCCCTCTCACCAGTTAGGGCTCATCAGAAGAGAATGTGCCTTTTAATTAATAATCAGTACTCCTAGAAAAAGCATGCTCTAGCCAAACTTCCATGGTATTAAGGTTTGGGGGAATCTGGCATAAATAGTTAATGTGAAGAGTCCATATTGATTTTTAAGAGAGTGGAAACAGTCTTATGATGTGTAGTCCATAGTAATATCCATAAGAGAAAATGTACAAGGAGGAGACATTTGGAACTATTACTTAAAGAATTGCTATTTTAATTGAAAATTTTGAAGATAATTATAGATTAATATGCTGTCGTAAGAAGTAATACAAAGTGATCTCATGTACCTACCCCTCTGATGACAACACTCAACAAAATAGAAATAGAAGGGAACTGACTCAGTCTGCTAAAACTATTTCAACCACCAGCTCACATCATACTTAATGGTGAAAGACTGAATGTTCACCCTTTAGATTGGGATCAAGGCAAGAGTATGTGCTCTCACCATTGTCATTCAGGATAGAACTAGAAGTTCTAACTACTGCAATAAGGCAATAAATAGAAAGAAAATGCACACAGTTTGGAAAAGAAGTAAAACTGTTTCTATTAACAGATAACTTGATTTTGTATATAGGAAATCCTTAGAGTAGACGCAAACATACATGCACATACAGACCTAATAAATGAGTACAGCAAGGTTACAGGATTCAAGATGAATATGTAAAAATAATTTGAAATTCTATACTAGCAATGAATGATCTGAAAATAAAATTAAGAAAACAATTTCCTTCATAAGAGTATCAAAAAGTATAAAACATGTAGGAATAAACTTGCCAAAAGGAGTGCAAAACTTATGCTTTGAAAACCACAAAACATTGTTGAAAGAAATTAAAGAAGATCTAAATCATTGGAAAAACATCCCATGTTCATAGATCAGAAGACTTAACGTTGTTAAGATGGCAATCTCAATCCCCAAATTGACATATAGATTCAATGCAATTCCCATCAGAATCCCAACTGACTTGTTTATAGAAATTGACAAGCTGATTCTAAATTCATATAGAACTGCAAAGGGCCCAGAATACACAAAACGATCTTGAAAAGTAAGAACAAAATAGAAGGACTCAAATTTCCTGATTTCAAAACTAACTACAAAGCAACATTAATCAAGACAGTGTGGTATTGGCACAAAGACAGATACATAGATCAATGGAATAGAATTGACAATCCAGAAATAGACCCACACACCTATGGTCAACTGATTTCCAACATGGGTGCCAAAACCATTCAATGGGGAAAGAATAGTCTTTTCAACAAATGGTGCTGGGACAACTGAATAGCCACCTGCAAAAGAATGAAGTTCGATGCTTACCTCCCACCATATACAAAATTAACTTGAAATAAATCAAAGACCTAAATGTAAGAGCTAAAAGAGTACAACACTTAGAAAAAAATAGGCATAAATCTTTGTGACTTTGGATTAATCAATGGTTTCTTAGCTATAACAATGAAAGTAAGTGACAAAAGAAAAAATAAATAAATTGGACTACATCAAAATTAAAAACTTTTGTTCTGCAAAAGACACCACTGAGAAAGTGGAAAGAAAATGCATGGAATGGGAAAAAATATTTGCAAATCATATCTCTGATAAAGGACTTATATCCAGAATATATAAAGAACTCTTCCAAATTAACGAGACAAATAATCCAATTATAAAATGGGGACAGAATTTGAATGGGCATTTCTCAAAAGAAGAAATATGGACAATGAGAACATGAAAAGATTATTAACATTATTAGTGATTAAAGAAATGGAAATCAAAACAGCAATGAGATACCACTTCCCACCCACTAGGATGAATATAATCAAAAAGATAGAAAATAACAAGGGTTGATGAGGATGTGAAGAAATTGGAATGCTAATGGATTGCTGGTGAAAATGTAAAATAGTGCAACTGATTTGGAAAACAGTTTGGCAGTTCCTCAAAAGTTAAATATTTAATTACCATGTGACCCAGCAATCCCACTCCCAGATGTATAGCAAAGAGAAATAAAAATGTATGTCCACCAAAAACTTCTACATGAATGTTCACAGTAGCACTTTTCTGAATAGTCAAAAAGGTGAAAACAACCTAAATGTCCATTAACTGATGAGTGTATAAACCAAGTGTGGTATATCCATATATACTATATATCAGCCATAAGAAGAAATCAAGTACTAGTACATTCTACAATGCGGATAAATCCTGAAAATATGCTAAGTGATAGAATTCAGACACAAAAGGCCACATATTGTATGATTCCATTCAAATGAAATATCCAAAATAGACAAAACAACAGAGAAGAGAAGCAGATTAGTGGTTGCCAGGGGTTGGGAAGTGAAAGAAATTAGGAATGACTACTAATGGGTATGAGGTTTCTTTTTAGAATGATAAAAATGTTCTAAAATTATTGTGGTGACAGTTGCACACCTCTGTGAGTTTATGAAAGAAAACTGAATTGTATACTTTAAAAGTGTGCATTTTTTGTTATGTGAATTATATCTCAATAAAGCTGTTACTAAAGAAATGAAGTAATTAAATTGTTCAGTTGAACATGTTGGTGTGGGAAAATATATTTTCAATGAACATGTGGTTTTATGGTGTCCTATGGTTTTCAGTCTTTTCTTCATTCTCTACACTATTTACATACACAACAAACATCTGTAATATTTCTCATATTCTAGTGGTTGAAAAACACTGATTTAGCTTGCTTTATAACACAAACCAAGCTAGGAAATTATCTAGAAATCATCTTAATAATGTTACGCAGAAATAGCTTTTATGACAAATGGCCAGATAATTGAAGGATATTTTTGTCTATAAACATAAGAATAATAATTTCATTTTTCTAGTTGATCTAACATCTGTATTTAATGCATTTTTTATAAAATACTATAAATTGAAGAATTAAATAAGATGACAAAACATGATTTTGTTGAAGGGAAAAAACTCTTTTCTCAGATTTAACATTTTAGTACATTCAGAGATACGCATTCATCACACATATATAGAAATTCCTCTGTGAACATATAGGTTCCCAAGGCATGCAGGTTTGTGTTATCCCTCTGCCCATCAAGATACTATAAAAGTTGCAGACATATCTATGAAACATTAAATTTCATAAAAGTTGTATGGATTTTGACAGCATTAGATTTGGTTCTGTTTTCTCTCTCTCTTTTTTTTTTTGCTGGGGAAGATTTGCCCTGAGCTAACATCTGTTGCCAATCTTCCTCTTTTTTTTTTTTTTGGTGAGGAAGATTGGCCCTGAGCTAACATCTGTGCCAATCTTCCTCTATTTTGTATGTGCGATGCCACCACATACTTGGGGTGATACGTGGTGTGTAGGTCTGCGCCTGGGATCTGAACCCGCAAACCCCAGGCTGCTTTAGAGTGCGCGAACTTAACCACTCTGCCACCAGGCTGGCCCCTCAATCTCCTCTTTTTGCTTGAGGAAGATTAGCCCTGAGCTAACATCTGTGCCAATCTTTCTCTATTTTGTATGTGGGTTCCTGCCACAGCATGGCTGTTGACGAGTGGTGTAGGTCTGCTCCCGGGAAACGAACCCGGACCGCTGAAGTGGAGCACGCCAAACTTAACCACTAGGCCTCGGGGCCGGCCCCTCTTCTTTTCTCTTTTAATCATAGTTTTAACCTGGACTTATCAGCAGGTTCAACACTCTTACTGCTTTTGCACTTAATAGGCAAGATAGGATTAGTAGTCATAAAATATAAATTTAGTACAAATGCAACAAACATGCACAGATGGCTAAGGAGGGGGAAGGCCAAGATCAGAATGACCACACACAACTACATACACCATCTATAGGGGACAGGAAGAGTTGACTGCCTTCAGCTGTGGCAGTTACCATTTTTTACATCTATAGGAGTTCAAAGTAGAAGAAATTCCGCAAAGACCTTTTCATACCACAGTTATATATCGTGCCAATAATGTGCTTAGTGGTAAAAAAAATTACATTCTGAATTTTTCTTTGTCACTTGTTTATTCTACAAAATATAGATTTATTTTGAAAAAAGTAAATCAGATTTGCTAAAGAAATATTTTTTTTTTTGTGCACATCTGCTGCAAAGGCCAATGCTTAGTGTTTCTACGTGCAGTTAACTGCTGTCATTGTGGCAGCTTGTCTTTCACTTTTTTAACGTTTGGTCACATTGTACATCAGCTGATTTTATTATCCTGACCTGCTTGAGAAGTGGATATAACTTCTTAGTCTAAGTGTATTCTGTGCCATTGAGCCTCATGTGGAACTGTAAATTTAATTAATTACTCTCACTGAAACCAGCTGTAAACTCAGTAATAAAAGTGTTTTTATTTTTTCTAGCTGCATAGCAGAAAATTTGACAAATTTTAGATTAGTATTATAGACATATTTGGGGCATACCTGCCCCCAAAAATGACACTGCTGTAGGAGTGGACTTAGAGAGCCTGTTGAAATCCATGACTCCACCTCCCCGCCTACCTGCAGTCGACTGGGCTATGATACACCCCTGATCCAAGTTAAGTTAGTCAGATTCATCTGACATGCTGAAGGACAACGGATAGCTGAGCTAATAACACTGAAGATTAAGGGGCTTAGGCTGCCATTTTATGGTAAGCCATGATTTGGCCATGTCCAAATAGATGAGGAAGAGTAAGAAGCAATTCACACAGAGATAAAAATGAAACAGGTGTCAGAGAGGTATTAACAGTATAGAAAAGAGATATGCAGTTTTGAGAATTGGGAAATAGAAATATACAGTTCTGGTGGCTTTTTCCAATGAAGTTACCTATACTTATTGCCCTCCAGAAATTTCTGGAAGATTCCTCTGTATCCTTTATTTAAGATAGCTTTATGTGGGTTTCTATTCCTTGCAACTCGAAGCTATTTGTCCAGGATGGTCAGTGAAATAGTGCATTAGAACCTAGTACAATTAAATTAAAAGTTCCAGAAGGATCCACTGTTCAAAAAGTTATACACATTTCTATTTTCTTTTTTATCCCCCTGAAAACTGCAATAGAAACTTTTTATCTCAGTCAGGAAACATCTCTCTCTTTAGAATTCAAGCAATAACAATTCTATGGGGTAATGATTATTCTAGATGCATTGTACCATGCAAATTAATCTATTGCTTTGGTAGCACTGCTCCAAAAAACAGTGCTGATGCTGAGTCAGAATGAACACATTAATTAGCCAGACTGCAAAATCAAATAAATCTCACAGTGGTGACCTCTGTGTACTAGAATAAAGAATGGCATTAAGTTCATGTAGTAACTTTGGTTGAAGTAAAACCAAGCTTAAATAAGGCTAAGTGTTCTCATTATTTATACTGGACAGTCTAGTTCAGGTCCACAAGAAACTCTTGGCAGGGAGAGGTTGATCTTCAGGGTCTGGTCAATAGCAAACTGTTGGTCTCTGACCAAAAGGCAGTCTGCCCATTAATGATCCAAGAAAAAACAACGCTGAGAAAATAAACATTCTAATTTCTTCTCCTATACAAATTATCTCCGAGTACTAAGTTAAGACTCAGAACAGGTGGCAGTTATCTTATAGCTCACATTCGGTCACAACGATATCCAGTTAAATAAACGCAAATAGAAAAAGAATTATGTCATAAATACCCAGGTATGTTTATGGTACTAAGGACCAAAACGGAGCCAAACTCCCAAAGAACCAAAGAAGCATACCTGGGTTTTGTTGCCTCAGCCAGGAAATGACACACTTCATTCAATCTCATTTTCATTGGCCTAAACTAGTTACATGCCCTCTGCTTAATTGCAAGAGTCTGGGAAGTGCTATTTCCAATACGCTCTGTTTCTTTGGTCAGGTCCCTAAAAACAGACTCTTAGATGGAGATTTGTGTGCAGGTGACATATTGAGTTCACTCAGCAACAACACCTGTAAGCAAATGGGAGAAATAGGATCAGGCAGAGGCACAAGTCTGGTCTCTGACCAAAAGGCAGTCTGCCCCATTAATGATCCAAGAAAAAACAATGCTGAGAAAAACATTCTAATTTCTTCCCCTAGACAAATGATCTCCTGGTACTAAGTTAAACCATTTACAAGAGAGGTTTCAGCTGATCCCACAGGGAGTTCTGGAGCTAGAATGGCTTTTCAGAGTTCTTCCAAATTAAGCAAGGTTATCAGGTCTTGGTGTTCCCATGACAACCAGATATTGGATGTAGACTAACCCTGGAGAGAAGTCATAACCTTTGGCCAGGAGCTTCTTTAGGCTGAGGGTAATGCTTGCAGAGGAACACATCTGTGAGCCATCAGCAGCTGACACTCCTGATAACTGGGCAAATGAGTGCCTCAGTCCTCAGGAGAGATCTGGTCAGCACACAACAACATCTGCTACAATCTATCCTGTTGCTACGAGGATGAACCCGCTTCTTACAGTAAGTTCAGCCTCCTTGGGAGCTGCTTTTCCAGTATTCAGCATGGTCTCCTTCCTTGGGAAACATGCCAGAGGAAAGTGAGTGAAGTGAATTACAGCTCTCACTGACGCAGCTCTTCTTAAGGCTGCAGTTGACGCTAATCATCTTCCTCCTCTACTTCCATTTTAGATTTCCCTCACACTCTGCCAATTCTTCTGGTGTTCAAGGTGTCATAGCTAATGGAGTGACACAGAACCTCTTCACTGAGGGGTTTGAGACCACGGTCACCACACACTTCTCAGACTGTGGATGCTGCCCTTGTCCATTGACCATCAAAATTGGTCAACAGGGTGTCAAGAGACACCCAGTGGATCACCTAAATGCAAAATATATTCTTCCCTGCCCCACAATGTGTTATAGCAGCCCTTTCTCTTGGTGATCAAAGTCAATTACCCCTACCTGTGTGGCGATTGCTTTCTTTTCCCCACTGATCTCTGTACATGAAGAGCTGCAAATGAACAGATGTCAGACAAAGCTTAAACCTAAATAGGATCCTAACCCTACCTCTTGTAGAAGAAACAGGACCTCCAGGGCCCTAGAGCCTAAATTGTGGAGAGGAAAGCACTTCCACCTCCCCAGTGGGTTCTCAGACTCATATATCCTACCTAACGGGTACAGAGTGATAGGATTCATGGATCCTATGATTATGTGCCCTACTGCCAGAGCTCCTTTGCTATAAAATGAGTCTATTGGTATGAGAAAATGTTATGCAAAATCCCATGTTGATGGGTCAAATAGTCTTTAAGTCCTCAGTTAGTGGTGCTGCTTCCATTCCTGCAGGCAAGAAAGGCAAACCCATACCTTCAAAATCTGTCAATCCCAATCAAAATGGATTGCTATCCCTCCCAGGATTGAGGGTTTTACTGTAATCAACTTGCCACCGAAGGGTTTGTTAGTCTCCTTTACAGATGGCCTCATATCAGAGGTGCTCATAATCAATCTGTTGCTGGCAGGTTGAACATTCTGCCTCGAGAGTAGCTAAATCAGCTTTATCGTGAGGAAGCTCATGATGCTGATCCATACAGCGCCTCCGACTTTGCTACCATAGCAGCAGTCCTTTGCTACCTTTGCTACCAGTCCTTTCAGGAGCCCATTGTACCAGCACCGAGGTGGTCTATGACAGAGACTGCCAAGGTCAGTTGGCCAAGTCTGTCTACCTGGTTGTTTACTTCCTCTTACATGGTGGGTTGTCTTGGATGAGTATTAAAATTGGATACAAAAATCTTTGTATTTTCTGCTCACTCAAATCCATTCACAGGTCTTTTCCTCAGATCTTCCTCAGATCAAAGGCCTTGGTCTTTTGCTCTTTCTCCTTCCAAGTTCCAGACTAAACAGATAAAGCATTGTCCCTGTCCACGAATCCATCTATATTCTTACTTTAGGCCACTTCTCTTTCCAAGTAAAATGGTTGACCAGAATAAAATGAATGACAATCCCAAAGCTCAGTGTGCTGGGAGAATTTCTCTCACTGCCATCTTTCTGCCAAGTGGGACCATAATGCAGAAGCAGTCCATTTTTTGCTGTACTCACATACTAGGCTAATTCATCCATGAGCCAAATTTGACCTTGTTCCTCCTCCAACAGCTTGTCACAGGGACTCCCCTTTTGTGTATGTGTGCTAAGGGAGAGGCATCAGTACAATAGTGGCAAATGACGTGATGTTCTTGATAATCCACTCATGCTATTTACTTGTGCCCCCGGGCACTTCTCATGCACCATCTTGGATGTAACCATTGAACCCTGAATCTTTCAGCTTTTATCTCCTACTTTCTGGAGAATACATTTCTTACTGAGACCTCCAACATATTTTCCATTTCTTGCTCACTGGCCAAATTGATAGGGTACCATCGATGTAGTGGAGTGATAATGCTATTCTGTAGAACAACTCTCTATGGACTATATTACAACAAAGTGCAGCAGAGTTAATATAGCCCTGGTACAAGAATTTAAAATATGCTGTCATCTGCCTCATTTGAATGCATATTGCTTCTTATCCTTCTTTTTGATAGGGATGCAAAACAACACCTTTGCCAAATTATTGGTCAGATACCATGTACTGGAGACTGTATCAATGTGCTCTAACAAAGAAATCACCCCTGAAAGAGCAGCAGCAATTCGTGTTACTGCTTGTTTAAGTTTGCAGTAGTCCACGGTCATCTTCCACTATACAACTGGTTTTGCAAAGACCAGACAGCTGAATTAAATTGAGATGTGATGAGAGCCACCATTCCTCACTCCTTTAAGTACTTAAAGATAGCACTCATCTCTGACATTCCCCTAGAATGTGGTATTGTTTTTGATTTACAGTCTTGAGGGTGGGCAATTTCAGAGGCTACCACATACCCTTCCCCACTGTAATAGCTCCTACCTCATAGACCCCATAGGCTAAAGAGCCAATATGAGGGTTTTTCCAACTACTAGATATGTTCATTTCAATTATACTGGAGACTGGAGAAAAGATCACTGACTAGATCCATGGGCCTAAAAATGAGCTGGACCTGAGTCAGGACCCAGTTTATTACATGGTCCTCTCATACCACTATTCTAACAAGGAGGCAACGTTAGACTTTCAGTCTTTGAGTATCAGTGTCAACTTGGATTTTGTGTCCAACGAAATGCCTGGGTGGTTTTTTTTCCTTCCAGTAAATGGCTGTGGTTTGTTATGGGAAGGTATAGGGAGAATCGTTAGTGTATATTCTTTCTATGGTGTTGAACGGTCCCTCCCTTGGGAAGTTGGCCTCTCCTTCAATCAATGGGATCTTAATCCGAGAACCGATTCAGAATTGGAAACATTTACTAGGGTAGTTAAACTGAGCCTTTGATTATACATCTTTAATTTGACACCCTAAGAACACCATATTCTATTAGCCATCTCTATAGCTCTTTACACGTCAGGCCCGCTGGCAGTCACTCTGACCCTGTTTGATCTTGCCACTCACTCAATACTTGCACGCATCTTACTTCCACCTGAGAACTACTAGTTTGGGTTTCTATCTGCCTAGTAGCTACTAGGTAACTCAGTTCAGTAACTGTCTCTTCTAGATAGCCAGGGCCTAGAGAGGACACCCACCACTGAGCTACTCAATGATACTGCTGTCCTATCAGCAACCCATTCCTTATCACTTTGATAATAATCTTATGGGTCTTTGTCACTTGAGTAAACAATGTCTAACAGGCTTGTACTCCTTTAGGGTTAGATTCTTTTGTTCAGCATGCTTTTGAGATTCATCTATGTTGTTGCATATATCACTATTTCCTTTCTTTCTTCTTTTTTTTTAATTCCTGAATAGGAATTAAATGGATAAACAATTTGTTTATCCATTCACTTTTGTATGGATTGGTGGGTTATATCCGGTTAGGGGGTATTATGACTAAGCAGGCAGCTATGAATACCCCTATACACATCATTTGTGTAGACATATGTTTTCATTTCTCTTAGGGAAACACCAGGGAGTGTATTTGCTGGTTTATTTGCTAAGTAGTATATATTTAACTTTTTTAATAAACTGGCAAACTGTTTTTCAAAGTGATTTTACTATTATACATTCCCAGCTGCAATGTATGAGCATTTCAGTTCCTCCATATTCTCACCAACACTTGATACTGTCTTTTTAATTTTAGCTATTTTGATGAGTATGCAGTAATATCTCATTGTGATTTCAGTATGCATTTCCTTGATAAATAATGATATTGAACATTGCTTCATGTGCTTATTGGCCATATGTATATCTTCCTTTGTGAAGTATTTGTTCAAATATTTTGCCCATTGTGGTGGGGAGAATATCTTTTTATTGCATTGTAAGGGTTATTTACATGTTATGGATACAAGAACTTTGAGATATGCATACATATATATAAATATGTTAGTTTGCGTTATTATTTTCTTTATGGTGCCTTTTAAAGAGCAGTAGTTGTTAATTTGGAGAGTGTACAATTTATCATTTTATCTTTATCTTTTCCGGTTTGTGTCTTATCTAAGAAAACTTTGCCTAACCTAAACTGACAAAAATTGTTTCTTATGATTTTTAGAAGTTGAAGAGTTTTAGCTTTTACGTTTGGGACTATAATCTATTTTGATTTCATTTTTGTTCATTTTCTGAGGTAAGTGTTGAAGTTCATTTTTTCTGTATCAATACCCAGTTGTCCCAGCTCCATCTGTTGAAAAATCTATCGTTTTCCCCATTGAATTACCGTGACTACCTTTTAGGAAATCAATTGAATATATATGTGTGGTCTAGTTTTGGACACTATTCTGTTCCCTAATCTACATGTCTACCCTTACATCTTGATTTCTACAGCATAATAAAGTCTTGAAATCAAGTAGTGATTTTATATTTTGATAAAATTTGTTCTTTTTCAAAAAAATTTAGGCTATTATAAATCCTTTGCACTCCTCAACAAATTTTAGAATTAGCTTCTCAATTTCTCAAAAAAAAATTATAAGATCTGCTAGAATATTGATTGGGGTTATATTGAAAGTATAGATCCACTCAGGGAGAATTGATATCTTAGCAATATTGAATCTTCCAATTTGTGATTAAGGTATATCTCTCCATTTAGTTTTAGTTTTTCTTTCATCTCTCTAAGCAATATTTGTAGTTTTAGGTGTACAGTTCTTATATATTTTATTATAATATATAAGAACTTTATATATTTAATAAATTTAATAATTTATTAAATTTGTCCTAAATGTTTTTGGTGCTATAATAAATGGCATTGCTTTTTAAATTTTATTTCCTAGACACATGCTACTAATATATAAAAATACAGTTGTTTTTATATGTTGATCATATATCCTGAAACTTTTCTAAATCCACTTATTAATTTTAATGGCTTGTTGTGTGGATTCCTTTGTTTATAGTCAATAATTCTTCTAAAAATAAAGTTTTACTTCTTCCTTTCCAATTTGTTTGCCTATGACCCTCCACCCCCTTACGCACTAAGTCATCCAGTAAAATGTTTTACAAAAGTGGTGAGAATGGACACCCTTTTCTTATTCCCAATCTTAGTCTTCCATCGTTAAAGTATGATATTAGCGTTTATCAGGTTGTAGAAGTTTTCTTCTACCTCTAGTTTATTGAAAATTTCTATCATGAATGGATATTGAATTTTGTGAAATAATTTGTCTGTGCCTGTTGAGATTTTCTTATGGTTTTGTCCTTTATTCCATAAATATAGTGAATAATAATGATTGATTTTCAAACGTTAAACCCACTTTTCAGTCGTAGGGTAAACCCTACTTGGCCATCATATCATATTTTCTTTTCTGTGTATTGTTTGATATTACTTCCTAATATTTTGTTAAGGATTTTTGCATGTTTATTCTTAAGGGCTACCTGTCTGTAGCTTTCTTGTCCTTTCATGTCTTGTTTTGGTATATAAAAAAATTAATTCCTCAAAAATCTCTCTCCATCATTTAATTCAAACAATTACTTTAGAAGAAAGGCCTCCTTTTTTTCACTCATGAGAGCAAATCTAAAAGAAATCATTTCACAGAAATTTTAGCCCTAAAAGTTTTGCTCCAATAAATTTGGGGTTTAAAACATACCTATACTTTGTTTTTGTAATTTAGAAGTGAGAAATCAAAAATGGGGGAAATATTGACCCTTTCCTAATCTGAATGATTTTTTAATCTAAGTATTTAAGGTATTTTTCACTATGTGTTTAATATATATTCTCTTCAATCTTCTCCAGTTGAGACTGACATTCTATGAAAGAAAACAATACCAGGTACTGTGCCCAAGAGGATACAAGAGAGTTAGCTTTTTTTCCTAGACCCTTGTGACTTGTATGAAGGATAGAGAAGCATCTGAATTGCTCACTCTCCCAAATAGACCCCTGTAACTTTTATCCCTCATTGATTTCCCCTTCTCTGTTATGGCAGCTCCAGGTGGGAGGCGCATTGGTATACCTGGGCGGGGCAGCACCGCTGTGACAGACAGCGCATTGGACACTGAGCACTACCACATGCTTTCCTCTTAAGTCCGTAAACTGGAGGTCTAAACAGCAGGGCACAATTTAAATAGAGCCTTCCTGGAGCAACACCTTGTCGATTCTGAAAAAGGCCCTTTTTAGGGAGGTTTGAAACTCATATTAGATACGGCTATCATAACTGTAAACAGGGCATACTCTAGAGGACTGACAATGCTTTAAAAAAAATCCAATTACATGCTTTTATTTGCCATTAGTACAAACAGAAAAATAACAAGCCAACTTGTTTCATCCCCACTGTGATTTCCTCAGGGCTAATTAAAGTGCACTCTGCTGATGCCTAAATCATTCAACTCCAGGCAATCCAAAGATTTAAAGGGACACACACCTAATCAATGCCTGGCTGTCAGTAAACGGTATTGTGTTTGGAAATGAGCACAATGAAGTTCCTCATTAACTTGAATGCTGGAAAGTTCCTGTGAAAAAATTGGACTAACAAATTTACTGCCATGGATTTATAGACTGGACTTCATCACTCTGCATAAAGAATTGGTAAGTTAAGTGATCAATGATTCTCTACAACATATGGCATAATCAATATAAATTTGGGGAAGAGATAGAAAGACATTAATAATGCACATTTTATGTACAGGTCTGTTCTAAAGATTAAGGGCTCTATAAATCACACAGGAGCCAGGTTATAGCTAGAATACAAATAAAGAAATTGTTTTAGTAAAGGTAGTATTTAAATTTAAAAAATAAGAAAAAAGTTAACGTTGTTTTAGGTGGCTATAAAACGATTTAAAAACATTTGTGTGAGGTTTTTATTTCATAATATGGTTTGGGGGGATGTTCTCGGTTGCTTTATTCCCTAGTCCTTTTTCTTGTCATTTTATCAACAATTCTAAATAATTACAAAGAAACATATTTCTGTGTCTAAATTACCCAGACCTATTTTCAGGCAAAAATATCTTAGTAATGCCCTGGTCAAACTGTTAGGACACCATGTTTCCATTATGGAGTAGTTCTGTTCAGCACTCTCCATTTTCATTATTGGGTATCAAAATTTATGGATATGCCCTTATTTATGAATATAAAATATGTGGACTCTGTTTTTGCCAGAGATTGTAATCTTAATCTCACAACTCCTCTCCAAAGCTTGGATATGAGAAATAAGAGAGCCTAACGGGCTCTGCTGCCTAGGAACTACTTCATATTTTAAATATCGTTCCTACATTAGACTATTCTTCAAAAAGATGCAAATTTAAACTGCGTTGTTTTATATTTTTTCCGTAGATCTGCTTTTACTGAATCAAGTTTGATATTATGACATTTGCTTCAGTGAGGGATAATAAGTAATGATGTTCACTACATCATATAGGTCTTCTCTATGAAGGCCCAGGAGAGAAATTTCATTTTTCCAGTAGCAAGAAAAGCTAATTTTATCCTTAGAAAATGGTTTATATTTGTTGTAAGGATACTATGACTGTTACAATAGATTATATTCATAGCTTATCAATAATAATATGTGTAGAATATTATAAAGTGAATTTCTGTGTGAACTTATCCCTGGTTTTATGCTCTTTTTACTTTGCCATAATTATTCACAAGTTGTTGTTGTTGTTGTTTTAATTCCATTGAATTTATAAATATTTTGTAAGTTGCCTCATATTTTATTTCTGAAATGAGGCTAAGTATAACTAAATAAAAAGGAAAATTTAAATTTTGAATTCTAGATATAAGCTATGAGTTTTTAGAAGTGTTTTTTTAGTGTTTAGATTAAAAAAAAAAAAGATGTTATTCAAATACAAATTTCATTGCTAAGGTGAATTGCTGATATCCCTCATTCAGAAATCCTCGATGAGCTCTCAGTCATTACATAGAAAAATAGTCTATAGTTACTAATTCAGAGCTTCTGGTTTAAAACAGCATCCAGTTAGCAATTAAGAATTTAGCCTCTCCATAGAGTTTGCTAAAATATTTATAACGACACATGAAAATATAAAAACTTAAGTTCACATAGAAAACATGATTATTACATAATATTACGGGAAATTTTCCACTTATTTAGAGTTTTTGGAACATAATTCAAAATTGCAGGTGTTGCCTCACCTGAACTGTTGATGTCTGAAAGCGAATCCATTATCTGCCCAGTTCCAACAACTCACAACCATCAAGAAGCAGTACATCTGTGTCAACTGAAATGCCCGGACATTTTCACTCAGGTGAATGGGCGCTGGTTTTCAAGATAAGCCAGAAGCTCTCTTTCTGTAAGTGGTTAGAGACTGCTGTACCTAAAGAACTGTGTTGGGATAAAGGCAAATTATGGTGGTTTAATGCACCTGGCAAGGTACAGTTCCCGCAAGTAAAGCCGTGTATGCAGAAGTGGCGACAGAAGAGCCTTGATGTTAGCATATTCTGGTCCTCCATCTGTACAGAGTAACGGAGTGAAGCAGAGGCTATGGGAGAAGAGCCATCACAACAGAACTGGAGCAGGAGCTAAGGACAGTAGTCTCTGGGAAGGGGGTTCAAACGGAATTTGGGAGGGAGGGAGGCAAATCCACTGTCACTATCTTTGGCAAACACTGAGTTTGGATGGAGTTTTCTGCATCAGACAGTGAACAAATACACTGTAAATTTTGTATTTTCCTGATGCCTCAACATCCCCACAGGTTGTGAGCACCCCACCAGGCGACAGGTGCACCAGTGATAAGGCTAGCCCCTGCCACAAGTTCCCCTCTTGCCCTCCCCTGCCTGTGACCTAGTGACACTCAAACATGCCAGTGGAATCCCCTCATGCTTTTTGCTTGTATTCTCCACCCTGACACCCCGCTTCCCAATTCCAGGAAGTGACAAAACTGCCAAGAAAAGAAGAAACCCATGGCTTCTTTTTCACCCTTCCCAGAGTGGTGAAAAATCATATATCCATCACAGACTGAAGGTGCGTGGAAGAGACAAACTTAAAATCAGTCAATCTTTAAACAAACTTTTTTTATAGCTACATGTAGCGGGTATGAAGGATGAGAGCCCTGAGGATCTCTTACCACTGAGAGACTTTCCACCTCCATGCCAACTCTCCCCATTGAACTTAAGTAAGTACCCAGGGATGGTTTGCCAGGGGTAGAGTCAGGAAGAAGAGCTGAGACAGACATAAACAGTGTCTTCCCCAAGGACTGGGTAGCAAGAGAAATCACATCATGGCAAACTGGACCTTAATGAGTGCAAGGCAAGCTATGAGTACAGGGCAGCAGAGGAGAGAGATATCCCTCTATGGCTTTCCGGACCTTCATTTTGTGCACTGCAGTCACCTTGTAAAGACTCAGGTCAGGGCACAACAGCTGAGAGTACTTCCTTCAAGGCTTTCTGAGTCTTTACTGGGTATACTGCAGAGACTCACCCAAGTATGGGTGGCAGGGCAGCAGAGTAGTAAGAAGTCTCCCAAGGCTCAGAAATGTGGGAGAAGGGCCAAAGAGAAAAAAAAATCCCAAAATCTGGGATCCAGGCTGGAATATCCCACAGTTCAGAAAGGTGTTAGCTCCACTACAAAGCATAAAGAGAATTGTAGAATCTTGTCAATGCTCAGATCCCAAGCTCCACTAAAGGGAAATTTCTTCTCTTCATTTCAAAATATTTGAAGCTAGTAGTGAACTGAAAATCATTAAAACTACAGCAAAAGACCCGACCAAGTTCCACTGCAGGCAAGATTATAATTCTCCACATTGGCATCCTGAGAAAAGAAAGGGCTGCCATTTGGGGGGAATAAATATGATTTATATAGTCTCCATATTCTTTTACACAAAATGTCCAATACACAATAAAAATTACATGACACATGAAAAAGGAGGAAAATATATGACACAAGGCTAAAACAGAAAACCATCTATCGAAATTGACTGAGGGATGGCATAGAAATTGGTATTATCAGACAAGGACATTAAAATAAATATGATAAATATGTAGTAAAAGATCTGGTGGAAAGAATGGCTCACCTGTGTACCTAGGTGGAGAATTTCATCAGAGGGATGGAACTTATAAAAGAAGAAAAGAAATATTAAAAATAATAGCAAAAATCAATGAAGTAGAAAAAGGAGAAATAAAAAAATCAACAAAATTAAAACTTTGTTCTTTGAAAAGAACAAAAGAATTATAGAAGCACAGCAAGACTCATAAAGAAAGCAAGAGTAGGGCCGGCCCAGTGGCGTAGCAGTTAAGTGCACGCGCTCCACTGCGGCAGCCTGGGATTCGCAGGTTCGGATCCAGGATGCGCACTGACGCACCACCTGTCAAGCCATGCTGTGGCGGCGTCCCATAGAAAGTAGAGGAAGATGGGCACGGATGTTAGCCTAGGGCCAATCTTCCTCAGCAAAAAAGAGGAAGATTGGCAACGGATGTTAGCTCAGGGCTAATCTTCTTCGTAAAAAAATAGAAGGAAAAAAAAAAGAAAACAAGACTAAACACAAAATGTCAATATCAGGAAAGAAATAAGGGAATATAATTTCATAGTCTCTAAACACTAAAAGAATAGGGAAGCGATGAACATCTTTATGACAACAACAATGATAACTTTGATGAAATGAACAAATTCCTTGAAAAACATAAATTCCCAAAATTGACAAAGTAAGAAATAGAAAATCTGAATAATTTCAATTATAAAAAGTAAAATTATTTGCTTACAAAAAGTTTCACATAAGGTAAATTCTTTCAAAGACTAGCAGTGAATTCTGCCAAATAATTAAGTAAGAAAGAATTCTTATGCGATCTCTTTCAGAAAATAATGGAGGAGGTTAACTTTCTCAACTCATTTTAGCAGGCCAGCATAACTCTAATATTAAAAGCTGACAAAGTTATTATAAAAAAGGGAAATTATGGACCAATATCCCTCATGGACGTAGACGCAAAGATCTTTATCAAATTTTTAACAAACAGAATCTATCAATGTACAAAAACATTAATGCATCACGATCAAGTGAATTTTATTCCAGGACTGTAAGTTTGGTTTACTATTCAAAAGCTAATCAATATAATACACCACATTAGTAGAATAAAAGAGAAAAAAATCATATGATAATCCCAATAGATGTAGGGAAAGCATTTAACAAAATTCAACATCCATTCGTAACAGAAACTCAGGGCAAACTAGTAACAAAATGGTGTTTCATCAACCTGGTAAAAGCCATCTACAAATTTCTACAGCTAACATCATACTCAGAAGGGAAAGGCTGAATGATTTTCTCCTAAAATTGCTGTACTGTGTGTCCTGGCCTTTGCAATAATGGAAGAGAAAAAAATAATAAAAAGCATAAAGAATGGAAAAGAAGAAGTAAAATTGCTTTTAGTTAATGAAAACATTATTGTATTCATAAAGAATCTAAAGGAATCTACAAGCAAACTAAAACTAATAAGTGAATTTAGTTAAGTTACAAAATAAAGGTTAGTATGCAAAAATCAACTGAATTCCTATGAAGAAACAATGAAAAATTACAAATAATGTATGAAAATAACATTTTCAGAAAGCATCAATAAGCATTAAATGCCTGTCACTATATCTAAAAAAAAAAAAGTAAGACAAGATGGGCCTCTACACTGAAAACTACAAATAATTGATAGAATTAAAGACCTAAATAAACGGAGAAGTCTAATATGGTTTGAAAGAATCAATATTGTTAAGGCACACACTCTCCCTAAATGGACATACAGATGCAATGCAATCCGTATCAAAATTTTTGCAGGATATTTTGAAAAAAATAAACAAATTAATCCTAAAAATTGTATGGAAATTCAGAAAGTATCTAGGAACAGCACTATCCAATAGAAAGGTATTGTGAGCTACATATAATTTTAAATTTTCTAGTAGCCATTTTAAAAAAGTAAAAATAAACTGTGCAATTAATTTTAATAATACATTTTATTTAACTCGATGTTGCCAAAATATCATTTCAACACATGATCGGTATTGCAAAATTATTAATGAGACGTTTTACATTCTTTTTTTTTCAAACTATGTTCTGATATGAGTGTGTATTTTATACTTACACCACATCTCAATTAGGACTAGCTGCATTTCAAGTGCTAAAAGCCATATGGGACAAGTGGACAGCATGGATCTATAATACACAAAACAATCTTACGGAAGAAAAAGGAGGAGAGGGAGGAAGAGGAGAAATAGAACAACAACAACAAGAAGGAACAGATATGGAGGCTTTAAACCTCTGATTCTAGGAGTAGCATTGGCGTTTGGAGAGACAAATAGATCATTGGAAGAGAATCAAGACTGCAGAAATATTCTCACACATATACACTCCACTGACTTTCAACAAAGATAAGAAGTCAATTCAATGGGAAAGGAAAACCTCTATTAATAAATGATTCTGGAACAAATGGGTCTTCATATGATTAAAAAAAAAAATGAGCCTCAACTCCTAACTCTGTACACAAAATTGTTTTGATGTTGATTATAGCTGCAAATGTAAAACTCAGAGAACCACGAAGCTTTCTAAAAGAAAACCATTTCCTGGACAGGACACAAAGTGCTAAGAGTAGAAGAAAAGTTGACAAATTGGACTTTGTCAAAATTAATATTAAAATTAAAAGTACAGTTTGGGAAGCGAGAAGAAAAACCACGGATTGAGAGAAGATACTTTCGACACATATAAGTGACAAGGGATTCAGTGACATTGAGAGGAACAGAAAACAGACAGGAAGGAGCATTCTTCCTCCTCGGCCTATACTCTCCCGTTAGCAATTCTTGATGAGAGATCCTGAAGGGAGCCAGCTGGCAAAGGAAAAGCGTGGTCTCAGAGTCCCGGCATCAACATCACAGTGGAGCGTAAAATGATGGGTCTGAAGCTGAGACACAGTAGCTTAATATGCAGCACAGATATGCATAAAATAATGGTGCATCCTATATGTCATTGCATCTTAGGTTCAATGAAAAAAGCTGTATATAATTATATACTGTATTGTTATAATTACATTGTAAACTTCGTATAATTATATTACCATTTTCCTGGAGTGTGCATTTAATCTTTTTAAAAACTAATTATAAATAAGGAAAACACTCCATAGTGGTTTTAAAAAAAATTCAATGTGACATAAAATGCATATTTCTGTCCTCCACTTCAGAAACTGAGCATGTTTACCTGAGGTCACTAGAACCGGTGTGATATGAGATAGTAAGCTCATACCTGCTTTTCTCTTTTTATTAACTCAAGAAACAAAGCCCATATTGTCACTTTTGGCTGAACAACAACCATCACTAACTGTCCAGCCATCTCTTGTTCTTCACTTCCTATTCATGTCCTCTCTTCCTGTACTTGTTCTTTCTCCTCAGAAATGGAGTTGGAGATGAACCAAGAGGATGTATATGGTCCCCATAGGTTGTGAGTCAGTCTTTTATCAAACCACCTAATTGTCTTTCTTTTCCCAGTAAAAACACTGTGTAGCACTCTAACAGATAACCCCCCATGCAAATATAATTGTGAAACATCAAAACCGGTCATGATGAGAGGTATAAACATTGTTGGCTGAACATTAAATTCTGTCAGTAAAAACAAAGAAATTTTTTAAAGACTGCTGGGAAAAGCAGGGATGTGATAATCCCTCTTTCTGTCCCCTCTTGTCATTCTCAACAATGTGTACCCATGTGCTTTACTCTAGCTTTGGCAGCTGATTAATAGAACTGTAGAAATATTGGAGATAATCCAGGAACTAATGATGAAAGTATTTATTAGAGATACAAGGGTAAAGATGCTTAAAAATACTGATTGGAAAGATAATTTAGGATGAAAAACAGACAACCCAAGATACAAGGCAGAGAATGGCATGAATGTTATTAGCAGAGTAGAAAAGTACCAGAAAGATCTAGTCGACTACACTTCACAGTAAGTTAGCAATGCAGTGCTCCTCCTTACCATCAGTAGCAACATAAACATATAAATGTAAGTTGAAAATATAAATGTAAATGCCATCTATTCATATATGGCAAACTTGCCTCATTCCTAATTTATTTTCTGCCTAATAATTGAGGTGGCATCGGAAATTGCATCAATATTTAATAATGTATTTCAATTACAAGAAGACTGCAATCAAGATGGAGAATTGATCTGACATGAAAAGCCTCCACTCCCACTACAAACATATACAACTGATAAATAAAGTATATCTTGCTTTCAAAATATGTAAATATAGATTTAAATTCAGATTCCATAATATGAAACATCTAGGTGCCAGAAAGAAAGGGGGTTCCTTCCATATCAAGGGAAATTGAATCACATAGATGCCACTGTGCTAAGCTGTTAAGGTCTGCCTACGTAAGCCTAAGAATTAAGGGCAAGCATCTTACAATCAGAGGAAGAGATAGAACTGCATTTTCTGCATAAACAATCCTTGGGATATGAATGGAAAGAGGTGTTCATGAGAATGCAGAGCTCCTGGCCTGCACCATTCTACATGTGGAAAGTCACATTCTTGTATTACCTATAAGATCAATACCTAATTTAAAAACCTGCAGGAGACTCCTGGTTTTTTTAAAAAATGAACTTAAAACATATTTGTTTTTATTTTTATTCCCTCCATAAAAATGCAGTAAAGTGACTGGGAGTATGTGCATGTATGTATGCGTGCATGTGTGTGTGTATATGTGTATGTATCTCTGCATTGTCTCTACGTCATTAGGTATAGAATCACAAGAACAAAGAAAATGGGAAAGGAGATGATAATGAATGAATGAATGAATGAATTTGTAATTTGGAAGAATGATCAATGGTTCTATCTTGTAAAAGGAAGGAAGGGAGGGAGGGAGAGAGGACAGGGAGAAAGGAAGGTAGGAAGGTAGAAAGGAAGGAAGGAAGGAAGGAAAGAGAGAGAGAGGGAGGCAGAGAGAGAGAAAGATGAATCTCAAACTAGCTGTGGGGACAGGGTGACAACCTGGTTTGTAATACAAATCCTCAAACACGCTCAGGAATTTGCAGCACCAATTTCCTACTCCTTCTATTCCCGAGCGAAATATTGGAGGTCTCTAAACATATGTCTACACATGAATGTTTAGAATCACAGCATCTTCAATTTCTAGAATGCTGTAAATCAGCCAGGAGACTAAAAGATTATTCTCTTGGGAATCTGACCAACACAAAGAATAAATCTAAGATAACATACATTTTGAAGTCTCTAAGAAAATGGATCAGCCAGATCATCCTATACAGATGCCCAAAACGGACAAGCCTAAATTCCCTGCAGAGTTTCCCAAGAACTTGTAAGTGCCTCATCTCAAATATGAGTAGGTAAACAAGAATTGTCAGGTATCTGAGGAAAATCACTAACATTGAAAGACAAAATAAACAAACAAAAAATTGAAACTGGGAAGAAAAAAATATAATAAAAAACAGATGAAAATTGCAAATACTATAATTAATATACTTACAAAGACAGAATAAGATGATACATTCATGAATCAAGAAGAGGATGTTTAAATGTGATACATACATTTAAGGAGAATAGAGGATGTAAATGAGCAGGTTATATGACACAATGAAGTGTAAAGAGAATATATCAAGGAAATCCCTTAAAGACAGGGCTATTGACATAGTTAAGAATTTGTCCTTGTGAGGAAACAAGAGAGTTGTGGCAGTAAAGAGTTATATTCAAAAAATGTACATTGCTGATGGTCTACCAAGAATAGTCTAAAAACTATGATGTTCATGAACCACCCTTACATTGTAGTTGTGATTGTATTTATAAATTACTTTATAAAGTATTGTTTTGTATCTTTTACTGACTTCATAGGGCTGCTAATAATTTGAGTATCTGAAAATGTGCCACAAACAGCACTTTTGAGAACTTCTAGTGTGAATTGAGGTTTCTCATTACCTACCAAAGAATATCCTAACTACATAATTTGTATTTCACAGTATTTCATGTCTTGTTCACAGTGTAAATTTTGTCCATTAATCCTGACTCTAATCCTACCTTATTTATGGTAGACTCACTGAGTTACTGACTGCTCCTTACTTATCTTTGGATTAGCCCTATATTACCAAGTAAAGTATTTTTACGTAATACAAATATTTATTTTGTATAAATAAATAAATGAGTTATATTCATTTAACCCAATGTAAGTCCATAAGCGTCTGTCGTCCACTGTGTAACTGGTTGACTAAAAACAATCCCTACAGAGTAGCAAACTGACCATAAATCTCTATTCTGTGTAACACATTATCTATGTTACCCATGTTACATCAGTTCAGTTGTGAGGCTGATCAGAATAGTGCTTAACTTGGGTTTTGAACGGAAACAGCAATAGAAAACTTATCACCGGCATCAGGAGCATGAAAATGTGTTTCTAAGGAGCAGTCTCACTTCTTTCATATTTAAAAGAAATTTAAATATAAGCTAGTGTTCAAAACTCTTCCGTGATTCTGAAAACAAAAACAAAACACTGTTTTAAGCTTAAAATATTGATTCATGAGTCAAAGAAAGCAGAAATTAAGCACAAAGGATTCTACAACATGGAATCTGAGTATATTAACACTTTTGTGTAAATGAATATGATAAATGTCATTAAAGATGTTTTCTTTAACATCTCAAACAATTCAAAACCTCGTCTGTATCATGGAATGATCACGTTTGAAACTGTGGACAGTGGAAGTCATTTGAAATAAAATTCTTTGTTAAAATTGGTTTCACTCATCTTTAAGATTAGGGGAAAAGGTGCTGTCTAAAATGATTCCTATCAAAATTCAGCCTATGGAGATTAGATATATTCAGTTGTCTGTAAAGTGAGGCTATTCATAAAAATGAAAATTCTAAGTATCTTACCCCCTTGGGAATTTTGATGCTATCAAGTTTTGTTGAAATAAACACAGAGATTTATTCCAAGTATTTAAATATATTCATTAAAGTGCTCAGTAGGATAAAACGAATACTGGGACTCTCCTGTGGTTTCTGTTTTCTCTAAATGTTAATACTTATCACAGTTTATATCCTGCCTACCATAAATATTAAGGTTTTCAATCATTCCCTGGAATATCACATACCAGTGGATCCAAGCATTCTTATTGTTTTTAGCAATTTGTAGTTCAGTCCATATCTTTTGACCACTTTTATCAGTATCATAATAATAATATATTATTAATTATAAAAATAATTAGATTAATAGCAGCGACCATTTATTGATTTCCTGCCCTGTGCCAGGCATTGTGCTAAGCACTTCACACATATCATGTCATTTATTCTTCCGAACAACCATACTCTTAATATCCTGAATTAGCCGATGCATTGATTCCCTATTGCTGCTGTAACAAGTTACCACAAACTTAGAGGCTTACAAGAACACAAATTTGTCTCACAGTCCTGAAGGCCAGAAATCTGAAATGACTCTCACTGGGTGAAAATCAAAGTGTTGGCAAAGCTATGTTTCTTTCTAGGGGCTCTAGAGGAGAATCCATTTCTTCGCCCTTTCCAGCTCCTGGAGGCTGCCCACATTCCTTGGCTCACAGCCCTCTTCCTCCATCTTCAAAGCCAGTAACATCAGGCTGAGTCCTCAAGCTGCTATATCTTTGGTTCTCACAGTCACATCTTTCTTTAACTCTCTGAAGGATCCTTGTAATTACATCGGGTTTGCCCAGTTCATCCAGGACAGTCTCCTCATCTCATGGTCAGCTGATTAACAATTTTACTTCCAGCTGCAACTTCAATTCCCCTTTGCCATGCAATCTAACATAGGCTCTGGGGATTAAGATATTGACATCTTGGGGGAGCTATTATTCTGGCTTCCACAACACATGGGAAAAATAAGTCCTAAGAGGGGATTGTAATTAGTTCGAAAGCCAATATCAAGTAAGCGGTCATGCCAGGAATCAAACTCATCTCTGTCTGACCTTATAAAACTCCTTCTATATTATCTCAAAAAGGGTTTACTGATTTTTTTAATCCAGTCAGGGAAATGAAGTAATCCAACATGTGCCTGAATGACCAATGGAAAGTGAAAAAAAAGAAAAACTTAAGTCTCTGGACAGTTACTAAATGTTTGGAGACATCAGGTCACTTGACTGTAATATTTTCCACTTTTCATCCAGGTATTTGATACGATATAGATCACAATAGAGTTCCTTTTGCTTCTTCCCTACCTACAATTCTTCAATTACAAGAGTGGAGGACGGGCTTCTATTGAGAAAATACATGGAGTAAGCATTTAAATAAAGTTAGTTACTATTGACGATGTACTTAGCTAATATAAACTTGCTGAAATCATACTTGCTTTTTTTTAACTGTGGGTTTTCCATCTTAATATCTTATTATATAACAGTAATCTACTGTGCCTTTTGGGCACTGTATTAAGTATAATTGTTCTCTAGTATGGCTCTGCCACTTGCTAGATATGAGAATTTGGGCAAGTGACTCCTCTAAATTTCAGCTATCCCACCTATAAAGCAAGGATCATAATGGTTATCTATCTCATAGGGATAATATGTACATTAAAGTATATAGTTCATTGAATGTTCCTTGACAAAATATAAGTATCCAATAAACGTCCCCCAAATTTGGACGCTAGCTTCCATTTCCGTGGACTCATGACACCGTATGGAGAGACATTGGCAAGACCTGTCCAGTCGCTACATTTCTCCTCATGGAACAGGAGAGACCAATATGATGGGTGGGTTTAGGAGAAGGATTGAGCATATTTGGCTCTGTTCCTCCTAGGTTCTTTCTTTGCAGATCTGTCCAGTGGCAGAGTGGGTGTATTCTGGTCCCTGCTCAGCTGTGCAGTCAGGTCCTTATGGCAGGCTCCGCTCTTGTGAAGGAAGCTGATAGTTTTTCAGTGCTGCCTGTGTTTGGGTAGATCTCCCTACTTGATTCAGAGATGGAGTAATAGCAGGTGAATTTGGTTGTACATCTCCAAACAGGTAATAAAGCTAATGGTGATCTTTTTTCTATCTCCTATGTCCTATCTCTCAACTGGCCCCAGATTTGGGCAGTACTGAGTGATCTCATCAAATGCATCCCACTGCATGAACCCCTCAAAATAAATTTTTATATATACCCTGTATTTGTCTTCTATTCTAAATTGTGTATAGAATTTTGCTGTTTCAACTCCACGGCTTGTTTTTATTCTTAAAGAGAAAATATCTCTGCATTATTGATCAACACCATTCTAATAGTTTTCTCTCGTTTAGGAAAGTCCCAGCTGTCCTGGAGAAAATCAAGATATGTGTACAAGTCATCGTTGATCATAAATTAGAAACAATGGCTAATTCAGATCAAATAGGATTTTATAAAAATACATAACATAGGATAATGAATTATGGTATTAAAAATCTAAATTCCAGGAGAAGGAAGAAAAACTTCATTGATTTCATTTTTTGTGCCTTCCCCATCTCTCCACTAGTTTCTCTGTTTTTCCTAAAGGTATTGTCTCAGAAACAGAAGTTCTCTTACCTGAGATATTGTCACTTTCATAATTTTCACACACTGCTGCATAGCACAGCAGCATTTCATCTAAAAAATAAAATGTGTATGTTAGGGGCCGGCCCCATGGCTTAGCGGTTAAGTGCACAGCTCTGCTGCTGGCGGCCCGGGTTCAGATCCCAGGCGTGCACCGACGCACCACTTCTCCGGCCATGCTGAGGCAGCGTCCCACACACAGCAACTAGACAGATGTGCAACTATGACATACAACTATCTACTGGGGCTTTGGGGAAAAAAAAAGGAGGAGGATTGGCAATAGATGTTAGCTCAGAGCTTGTCTTCCTCAGCAAAAAGAGGAGGATTAGCATGGATGTTAGCTCAGGGCCCAACTTCCTTACAAAAAAATAAAAAATAAAAATAAAAAATGTGTATATCAGTTAGAATACCTTTTTTTCATACCCTTTGGAATAGCCACTGCAAAAGGAACCAACTATTTGTTGTCACTTTTTGGTACCTATAATTATTTTCCTAAGAAGGCAAGAATATTTTGGCACAATATTCTGTGCTAAACAGATCCTGACAAGTAAAAAGAAAAAACCCAGTTACATGTATATCTGAAGGACTCTTAAATAGTAGAGGTAGGGAAATCTGCATGTGGAGGGTCATTTAAAAATCGATTGGTGGTTAGCAGAGGGGAAGGGGGGAGGGAGGAGGGCGAAAGGGATAATTCGGTACATGTGTGTGGTGATGGGTTGTAATTAGTATTTGGGTGGTGAACATGATGTAATCTATGCAGAAATAGAAGTACAATGATGTACACCTGAAATTTTTACAATGTTATAAACCAATGTTACTGCAATAAACAAAAAATTAAAAAAAAAAATGTCATTGGACTGAACGTAAACTGTATGGTTCCTTTTGTTCTCTACTATACAAGCTGAGATATATTTTCTTTTTTCTTATTCCTAATACTTTTCCAAAGGACATGTGACAAAACCAAAGAAAACTTTAAAAAACCATATATGGCATTTCATATCTAACTTGGGCTCATCCTTGGCTTTTCTTCTGTATTGTCTTTAGAAATCAGATATAAAAGCCCTCAAGCTAGCTTCTCTTTGTAGTTGTTGAGGTATTTGACACAGTTGTTCATTCTGTGCCTTAATTTTAGACCTGCAAGAAACCTTAGGGAGACCAAGCCTAGCAGCTTACAAATGAGGAAACTGAGTTGCAGCCCAAGTTACTTAGCCAAGTAAGAGCAGTTCTACACTGCAGACGTAATATCGTAGCCAAAGTCCGCAGAGTCAGACTTCTTGACGTTGAATTCTGGCTCTACCCATTATGGAAAACATGAACTTTGGAAAGATCCTTAATTTCACTAAGCTTCAGTTTTCTCAACCATAAATTAGGAATAATAAGAAAAATACCATCTTCTTTTGACTTTTATGAAGACTCAATGAAGGAATCTATTTCATATGTTTTTTAAGATTTCTGTTTATTCTGTCTTCTAAAACTCCACTCAAAAGGTAGAAAAGTAATTTTTATTTATTTATTTTTTTTAATTTTATTTATTTATTTTATCCCCAAAGCCCCAGTAGATAGTTGTATGTCATAGTTGCACATCCTTCTAGTTGCTGTATGTGGGACGCGGCCTCAGCATGGCCAGAGAAGCGGTGCGTCGGTGCGCGCCCGGGATCCGAACCCGGGCCGCCAGCAGCGGAGCACGCGCACTTAACCGCTAAGCCACAGGGCTGGCCCAGAAAAGCAATTTTTAAAAAGCATAAATGCACAGAAGCAAAGATTAAGGGAAATATATATGATATATATGTATACATACTGTGTATGTTAGTACACTACTAGTATAAAAATTATACTCCTTTTTTTTTGGCAACATGGAAAGTGGATGGAAGAACCATATGGACTTAATGATGAGGAACCAACTAAAGTTAAAAACTTGCTATGGAGGTTATTACTTCCACAGCTCCAAAAGACACAGGACTTGGAGTGAGCTACCCCAGAATGACAGGATGAAGCTGCTGCCAAAATGGTGACCAACTGTGTCAAATACCACAGAGAATACAAGGAGAAAAAAGCCTGAGGGTTTTCAAATTCAATGTCCTGAACTGAATGGAAATGTGTATAAGAAGATAAAACCACAAATACCCACTTCTTCTACCAGTAGCTATCAATTACCCATAGAAATGGAGATTGATTCTCTGGAGAAATTGACTCAAAGAGCTCTGAACTTGGGGTATCAGGATCAGAAGAAGGTAGGGAATGAAGTGCTGAACCGTATTGTAGGATTAGGTGAAAATTTTAATACTGAACATTGAGAGCCTCTCCCTCCTTACTAATAGGCTCCCAGAAAGTAGGCTTCCAGGCTCATAAATACCCAGTCCTTCTCTTCACATCTCAAGAAAAAGATTGAAGAACTCTTCTCTGGAGAACATGAAGTACTACAAGAAAAAGACCTATGGATAGACTTTTGAGGGTCTACTAAGGAAAAAATGAAGCTGGCTTATTAGATCACACAGCAGAGAAAGCCAAGAGAGCATAAGTGCCAACACCCTTATATACATAGAGCTTCCAGTCAGCTTTCAAGTAGTTCACTATTCAATATGAAAGAACAACTAAGGATCATCAGAAATTTGAGAATAGCCTTTAACATGTTGGAATGTGACATAAACAAATTGAAAAACATATTACTAGAACTCTGTAAGGATGGAAGAAACCCTAAAAAAAGAAACAGAAAAGGAAAGAGAAAAAACTGTAATATAAATGCTCAAAGAGATAGAAGGTATTGTGTTCATGAAATGAGAGAGAGAGAGAGAAGTTAGAGACAAAAAGAACTTTACATATGAAAATATAAAATATATAACATTTAATATAAAGGTTAGAAGATTAAATTGAGGAAACTTCCCAAAATTTAGAACAAACTCTTATAGATGAGCTATAGCAGGAAAATAATTTGGACTCACCAGTTACACCTAAGGAGTTAATGGAAGTACACTAACATGTCCCTGAAGTGTTTACATGAATAAACTATTAGAAATGATATAAAGTAAATGCCCATGGAGTAGGTTTTGCTTCTGGTTATTATAGACAAATTGATACCACAATACTCCTCTCATCATAAGCAATGTTAAATTGGCCAGAATGTATGAGAAAACTGTGGACAATAGAATGCAGGACTGTAATCTTTGAGAGAAGGGAACTCTCAAAGTGAATTCTTTGAAAAGAGGAAAACACAAGTTTCCAAGTGTGATGTGTGTAGAAGTACAATATTGAATCTGAAAAGTTAAGGTTCCACTTTGTTAGCCCTGGAGAAACCACAAAAAATTATTCTTTTAGGTAACTACTTAACTCTTTTTTTTAACGACAAAAGCTTTTAAAGCTATGTATTTTCCTTAAATAACAGCTTTCTCTGCCTCCATAGATTTTGATATAAGTGTTCTGTTTCTGAGTCTGGACAGAGCACTATTTACACTTTTATATATTCTTTGAAGCGGAGGTTATTAAACTCTGTTTTAGATTTTTTAATTTAGTAGAAGGCATATGAGCGGAACTTTTCTTATAAAATTTTTACTTTGGGGAGTTTTCTTTGTGGCCAAATACATGACTTGGTTTTATTATTTATTTCTTTTCTAATTGTTTGATGGGCATAAATGAGGAATATATAATCTCCATGGGGAATAACAACATGAATGTGTATTTGTGTGTGTGTTCATGTATATAAAACACCAAGGTTGTTGAATCAAATATCCAAATCATTATGTAATCATATGCATATAATCGTGTGTGTGTGTGTGTGTGTGTGTGTATTCTTGCTTTTTTATCTACTTTATCTTTCAATTTCTGAAAGGCATGGATTAAAAAATTTCTCTATAATTATATTTTATCAAGAAAAAAGCAAAATAAATACCTATCAGTGGACAATTGCTTAAACAAATCATGATTAAATAATTATATATCATAATAAATAACATACTATATATTATTATCAAATATATTATTTGTAGTACGTATTTTAATCGTTGTAAATAATTATATGTACATTATAATTAATAATATATATCTGTAAAGAAATACAAAGCAGCTAATTGAAAATCTGACATAGATCTTTTATTGATATGGATTATGCCAAAAATTTTAAAAAAATTTAGTATAGCTAAAAATTAAGAGTTGCAAAACCACAGCTATCGTATAATCCCATCCCTGTTTAAGTAAATGTATTTTATATGCATGTATATGTTTATCCAGTTATGCATAGAAGTAAGTTAGGAAAGGATATGCCCCAAGATGTTAATAGTGGTTATCTCTGAATTGTGGAATATAAATGATTGCCACTGTTTCCTTTATACTTCTTTGAGTTGGTCTGACTTTTATAAGCATATTGTTTTTTATAACCAAACAAAAACAATAAAACTACTTCTATTTTGAAAATAAATCGCTAGATACATTGGCTTTCCTGAATCATGGTCCAAAGAAAATAGCCACTCTAACAAATATACTCTTGTGTATCTAAAATTTCATAAATTAAACTTAAAAAAACCCTCATATTCACGTGCTCTTGAAGGTTGGTCAACAGCCAAATGCAAAGGTCACTACATCCAAGGACTCTGTGAAGTGCCATGGCAAATTCTGCTGTTTATTGAAAAGTATTTGTGTTATTTAGTTAAATAATCCAATATGCATATTCTCAAGCTGTAGCTTTGTTTATATTTTCTCTAAAGACATGCTCCCAAGTAATAAAATATGTTTACAGTTATATTTGCCAACCTGATCTTTAGAAATAAGTCGTTTTTTCTTTTTTCTTTCCTAAAATGCATTAGAGATTATAGATATTTAAAGGTAACTTTTATTCAGTTTATGTGGGTATTACATGATGCAATAAATTACTGTACTCTTTTCATAGAGGAGTTTTAAATCTATAAGTTGTTTACTTTGGGGTAAAGATTTATTAAGTCATGCAAGTGTATATAAACTTTAATATAGCATTTTTGATGACAAATCATATAATAAATTGTATTATTTCTATGATTTTTATTTTCATACAATGAGGAATTTAATTGGAAATCTGTTCATGAACTTTATTTCACTAGTGAGGCTGTATTACCTACTGGAATGGGGATAAGATACATGATTTTAATTTAATTTTCTGAGCTTTTGATAGAGAATGCTTTGTAACTTTTACATGACATATATCAGATCAAAATTTACTATTCCCATTCCGTTTAGTAAAATGGCCAAGCCATATGGTTTCTGTGTAATAGTCTGATGCCACATAATATCCTCTTTTTTTCCTCTTCTTTAGCTCAAAACAAATATACAGAAACTCAAAACAAATATATAGAAACTCTAGACTCTGGGCGTCTCTGATCTTGTATGACAAAGGACTCACTCCTATTTTTTCAAATTTTTAAATCAGTCTTAGAAAATAGGTTTCCAAACAGATAAACCAAAATATAATCATATCACATATAGAAATGTCAATATTCATGTTTCCTCAAGAAGAGAGGACTAGAGGACTATTGTAGTGAATTTAGTTGATTTACAAATGACTTGTACAGACTCATGTATAAAACATCTTAATAAGAGCAAGGGTTTTATCAGCAAAACCATGCCAAAGTCCTAAGTCTAATATCTATCATAAGGAGATTAAAGTCTTAAGCATTACACTGTCCTCTAAATTAAGGAAGTTGTCTAGTCTCCATTTCCAGCAGTTTCTGAATGTGATTTAACCGGCTATGCAATGATTAAATATCTTGTTGCTATCCATTTTGGGGAGGATTAACTTCATTTAAATTAATTCTCCTTCTCAATATTTATTTCAAATAATTCCCTAGACTGTCTTGGCTTATGTTTAAATAACTCAGGAAATTATTTCATGTGGAAAATCGAGAAACTTAAACTTCAAATTTCAGTGTTATTAAGCTTTTCTTCTTGAGCAATCTAATGATAGGGTGTCAGAGCTAAGATATTACCAACAACGTGGAGAACGCTTAATGAATACATGAATATGCGAGATAGTAGAGGGAGGGCTGGTTTAGAAACCCTGTGACTCTTCCTGATCTGCTTTTCTTTAATTTAGTCCACAACAATTTCTGCAATGTTTATTTGTAAAATAACGTCATCAAAGATGAGTTCAAAATATCTCAGTATATTGGATTCATTTTATTAATAAATTGATCATTTCATCATGATTATGTTGTTATGCAGAGAATCAAGCCTACTTAGGTACCAGAGATGGATACCTGCAGGTACCTTCCTTCAAATAGCCTGAGTCAGTTGAGAGATCTGAAATTTTGGTGACACTCTATTCATTAGTATTGTCCTTTGTTTGTGATATATTTTTTAGTTGTGGTAAAGTATACATAACATAAAATAACCATTTTAACCATTTTTAAGAGTATGCTTTGGTGGCATTAAGTACATTTACATTGTTGGGCAACCATAACTGGCATCCAACTCCAGAGCTTTTTCATCTTCCCAAACTGAAACTCTGTACCCATTAAATGATAATTTCCCATATCCCCTTTCCTCTCACCCATGTTTCCTCTCAACCACCATTCTAATTTCTGCCTCTATGAATCTGACTGCTCTAGGTACTTCATGTAAGTGGAATAATATAATACTTGTCCTTTTCGTAACTGTAATTTTGTTTAGCATAATGTCCTCAAGGTTTATCCATGTTGTAGCATGTCAGAATATCCTTCTTTTTTACGGCCGAACACGAAATATTTCATTGTATGTATATACCACATTTTGTTTATCCATTCACCTGGCAATGGACACTTGGGTAGCTTCCACCTTTTGGCTATTGTGAATAATGCTGCTATGAACATGGGTATACAAATATCTGTTTGAGTCCCTGCTTTCAATTCTTTCAGATGTATACCCAGAAGTGGAATTGCTGGGTCATATAGTAATTTTATTTTTAATTTTTTGGGGAACCACCATACCATTTTCCACAAAAGCTGTACCATTTTATATTCCCATCAGCAAGGCACAAGTTTTCCAATTTCTTCACATCCTTGCCAACACTTGTTATTTTTCCATTTGGGGGGGGTGGTTGTTGTTGTTGTTGTTATTTTATAATAACCATCCTAGTGGGTATGAAGTGGTGTTATTGTTCTTTTAAGGGTAGACATCTGGAGAAGCTACTGTTGAAAAACACAGCCAGCATTGGCACTATAAATAAGAAATGATTTCTCCAGTTTTCATTATACATAACAGGGAAAATGGCAAATAAATTTACTTAAAGAATGACAAAGGCATTCTTCTGTTATTCTGAACCTAAGACCAGTTCATTTCTCCTTTCAACAAGTTGTATTTAGTGCTTACTATTTTCCTACCATTATTCCAGGCAATAGGAAGGGTGCTTACAGTCTGGTAAAAGAGATAGACAAATAAGCAATTAAAGTTGCCATTATGGGAAAAGTCTTTATGCTAGGGGGCCATGAGAGCAAGGTAAGTAGCCCAGGCTCAGGATATCAGGGACAACTTCCTCCAGGAAGTGGTGATTATGTCCATGCTTGAGTGAATAGAATTCAGCCAGAAGATAGCAGAAACTAGAAAATAATACAGATGTTAGAAGCTAACTCCAAAACTGCATGTCACCTTTCCTGGTAGATTCTAGTAACTCAGTGTTTATTTGCACCCAGGACAATAAACCAGGCACTAAGCAGGAAAAATGACTAACTGGTTGCCTCAGAAATTCACTTTTATTAATAAAGGAGATTCACAGAAATGTACTTGATCCCACTGAGTTGGGCATCCAACAGTTATGCTGGAATTTTATAGCCTGTGTGATATTCCCATGTACAAAATTACCTGCTCTCGCCCGCAACACATGCTTGGCTGGAGGTTTCAATGAAAGAGGCTCCCACAGTAAACATGGTACAAGAAAAGTTACTCTGTATCTCCCCTCTTCCTTCAGCCTTGAAATGCAAGGATCAACAAGCTTCTTAGCAGAGACGTGGAGACATTGTATAGGTGGCGCCAGGTATGTCTAGAGTAGAGATGAATGTTCTTTACTAACTACCTCTGAAAAATGAATGCCAGCTATCACACAGAACACAGAATAAGCATAAGGTGTCACCAAAGGTTCCCATACAAGTACCAGACACTGAGGAGAGAGCCTGTACAAAACCCTTGAAATGAACGATAGCCTAACTCATTAAGAGACACAACATCCTTTTGTATTAGTTTCCTAGGGCTGCTGTAACAAAGTATCAGAACTTAGTGGCTTAAGACAACATTCATTTATTCTCTCATAGTTCTGGAAGCTAGAAGTCCAAACTCAATGTGTCAGCAGGGCCATGCTCCCTCTGAAGGCCTTTGGGAAAAATCCTTCCTTGCCTCTTCCTAGTTTCTAGCAGCCATTGGTGATACTTAGCTTCTGGCAGCATAACTCCAATTTCTGCCTCCAGTGTCACATGGCCTTCTCCTCTGTGTCTGTGTGTCTCCACGTGGCCTTCTTATAAGGACACCAGTAATACTGGATTTAGAGCCTACCCCAATCCACTATTACCCCTTCTTAACTAATTTCACCTGCAAATACTGTACTTTCAAATAAGATCAACATTCCGAGGTTCCAGGTAGACATGAATTTTGGGAGGATGCTATTCAATCTAGTACAAATGTAAATATGAAATTCAAAGTGGAGAGTAGTATAGGCGTGGGAATTGCCTAGAAATATACAAATCAACAGAGGACAGATTGTGACTATTATTTTCTTAATTCATTGAAAAGAAACTAGGGAAGTCATTGAGTGGGTTATTAGTTTGTGGTCTGTTATAAAATGATATAATCAGATATGCATTTTCAGGAGATTATTCCAGCCTAAGTTAAGAAGAGATTTAAATGGAGAATCTGTTGTGATAAGCCATGTGTCAGATGCTATGTGAAAAGTTAATGGAAAATCTTGTTTATGCCCTTTCCATTCTAGGCTTTTTTGATAAAAGTGCAAACAGAACACATCTGTAATAACTTTGTAGCTCATCAAAAAATTCATATTGCCAAAAATAAAGAGGCGTTCCAGTTCAAGATGACCACACAGGAAGATCCTGAATTCACCTCCTCCCACTGACACACCAAATCTCCAGTAATATATGGAACAATTTCCTCTGCAAAAAGCATAACTAGCAGAGCGACTCCTGCATAACCAGCAAGCAAGACAGACAGCCAGAAACCACAACAAAGCAGGTAGGAAAGGCTGAAGCACAATCTGGTCACAACCTCCTCCAGGCCACCCACAATCAAGAGGAAACTCCAAACCAGAGCTTCTCCCTGAGGAGCTAAGGGCTCGAATCCCACATAGGGCAAGCCAACTTTTAAGACCTGCAGGTGAGAGAGCAGCACTCAAGCATCTAGCTTTGAAAACCAGCAGGGCTTGTGCCCACCAGCTGCAAACTGAGAAACAGCTCTTAAAGGGCTCAGACTGAGACTCACCGGCCCCAGGGCCCAGCCCAGAAGCAGCCCTTTGAAAAGGACTCAGACTTTACGTGAAAAGGCTCATTTGGTAATTTTAAAGGTAGGCCTGAGGGGCGGGGTATACCCTGGGCTGACTAAGGCTGGTGGGCGCCATCTTAGCGCTCTCCCACTGCCTTGCTAACGCTGGTGGGCGCCATCTTAGCGCTCTCCCGCTGCCTTGCTAACGCTGGTGGGCGCCATCTTTTTTCCCCCAGCAGTTGCCAGGCCTGTGCTCCCTGTCTGCCTCGCTCGACCGAAGCGCCACCTTTGCGTTCTCTCTGTCTTGCTGAAGTGGCTGCCGAAACGAAAGACTTTTCTAGCCAGGTATAGTAACAGAAATAGCCTATCTTTATTTGTTTATTTAGTCTCTCCTTTAATAATGTGTACTAAACACCTATCACAGGTCAATCAGAATGCTAGGCATTGAAGGCACAATGGGGAGAAAAAAAATAGACGTGGTCTTAGAGTCAAAGGAGTATACAGTAATTTAAATCAAATAATCACAAAAACTGTGTAATTGCCAACAGGGATAAGAGCCTTGAGGAAAAGGTATGAGGTACTTGGAAGCACATATAAAATGCAAATAGGTTACTTTATGTGGTTGGCAGCATTGTCTCATAATGAGATATTGGACAGGAAAGTTAGATCTGGGTTTGCATAGGTGTGGTAGGCAGAATTCTAGAGATGGCCTTCCAAGACTCTGGTCCCACTGTTATCCAGGCAAACACTAATCTACTATTGCAATGAAGGGATTTTCAATATTTAGTTTAAGTCCCAAGTTAGTTGATCTTAAGATCCAAAGATGGGGGCCGGCCCATGGCTTAGCGGTTAAGTGCAGGTGGCCAGTTCGGATCCCAGGCATGCACTGAGGCACCCGATTCTCCGGCCATGCTGAGGCAGCATCCCACATACAGTAACTAGAAGGATGTGCAACTATGACAGACAACTATCTACTGGGGCTTTGGGGAAAAAAGGAGGAGGACTGGCAATAGATGTTAACTCAGAGCCGGTCTTCCTCAGCGAAAAGAGGAGGATTGGCATGGATGTTAGCTCAGGGCTGATCTTCCTCACACACACACAAAAAAGATACAAAGATGATCTGGATGGTCTTGACACAGTCAGGTAAGCCCATTAGAGACAAGAGTTTTCCCTGGCTAGCACCAGAAGAGGAAATCAAAGAGTTCAGAAGCAGGAGAAAGATTTGACACACTGTTGCTGGGTTTCAAGATGGGGGGGCCCATGTAATGAGAAATGCAGGTAGTTTCTAGAAGATGAAAGCAGCCACAGGCCCAGACCCACAAACTAGTACCATGGTCGTACAACCACTAGGAGCAACCTGATAACCTGAGTGAGCTTGGAAGTGGATTCTTCCACAAAGCCTCCAGATAGAACCCCAGCCGGATGACACCTTGATTTCAGCCTTATTAGACCTTAAGCAGAGAATCCAGTTAAATCAAGCTGGACTTCTGACTTATTGAAACTGTGAGAAAATAAATGTGTTTTGTTTTAAGCCACCAAGTTTGTAGTCATTTGTTATGCAACAATAGAAAAGTAATAAAAGTAATAGAAAAGTAATAAAGTCTTAGGAATTGATTTACAGCAATAGCCCTCAATAAGATTCCCACCAAGAGGTCTTGAGTTTCTGCTTCATTCTAGGAAACTCATTACATACCAAAGCTCGTCGATTTTAAGATGATACAACTACGGATTTCTTCCTTAGAGTGAATTAACACCTACATCCCTGTTTTAGCTCTGGATCCTTGATCTAAGCTGGAAGATATTGAGGGATATAATGCTCAAGAAGCTACAGAGTCAATGTGACCTACTTCTGGCCACAGGTTTAATTTTATCTGTAAACCATGGCAGGGGCGATTATGGAACAGCATTTGCTAAACTACTTTGTGCAAGTCATTTTCTGTAAAATAAGCCATTTGGTCCTCACAAGGTTAAGGTGTCCATTTTACATATCAGGAAATCATATGTAACTCTGATAAGGGTTAAGTAGGCTACCCAATATCAGACTGCTGTTAAGTGGTAGATAGAGAATGCAATGTTTATTTGAATTGCCTTTTGCTATACTTGTCCTTCTAGAAAAGATTAGAGTTTCCTGGTTGAGTAGTCTTCAGTGAATTAGATGAAGTGGTCCATTTAATCATTGATCAAAACTCATATAAATGGATCAACGTTGAAAAGAATTTTCTTATTTTTTATTAGTATTTTCATCCAGTTAAAATTTTTATGTTATCTTAGGATGTTATGCATCTTTCGGCAAATGTTAAGTCATGTTCTTGAGGTCCACTGGACAGAAGAACATTTCCTGGTCATAGGAGGTCAGCAATTCCAAAATAGACATCTGGGAGTCATTTAATCAATTGATTTTGTCAAGTGAAGAAGATAATAATGCAATCAATTTTATACATAGTGCTAATCCCCTAATTACTCTCTAAATTTCTCAAGCATCAGGAGTGCAAACCTGACTGAATCTTTTGATATTTGGGGGCCATACTATTGGCAGATTCATTATTCTCCCTCATAACTATTATTATTTTCCCTTTTACATTGTTTGTGTACAATGCTTACTATGTAGTACATATGTTGTTTTGTTAGTTCCATCTGGCCTAGGCACTGTTGGCATTCATCCATGTTTTCTGTTTTTTAATTCCATGAGTATAACACTTTTGCCATTTTTTAACCATCTTTAAGAATTGTTATTTATCTGGAGATTGGGCATTTTGAAAAATTAACTCCTCACGTGGAGTAATTTTAGTCAGCTTCTCGATGAGTTTAAGCAGATAAAAAATGCGTAATCATTTACTTTGAAATTTGTTTGTAAGATGTATGCATGTGATGTAAATTTATTCGGTTACAGTGGAGCAAAAAGGAAAGGAAGCATGGGTTTTATTGAACTTACGGGATCCTTTTCCCCTTTAAAAACAAAACTTTTGTGAATTTAGAGCTTCTGATAATGGTTAAGTCTATAAAAAAGGGCAGAATCATGCATCTATTATTTAGTGTACCTTTGGAATGAAACATATTACATGTTTAAGCATATATTCCTTTGTAGATCTTTCTCTTCTCCATTGTCTAGCCAAGGGATGGAAAATACATTTTATTTTGCATGCTGCCTCCAATTAGTTGATTAGTAGTGGCTCCCTGAATGCAACCCTGAGACTAATTCCGAGGTCAAGGCCCTGTTCAGAGGTAAAGGATGTCATGGTTGATTATCATGAGTACCACAGACACAGAGGAAAGTGTAGACATACTGTGTACCCATGACCTCATCTTTTTCATCTCATTTCCTGGTAGGAGGAAGTTAGGTGTGGATGTTGTGAAAAACTCTGGCTCATCTCATGATTTCTAAGTGTCCCAGGCTGAGCTGGAGAGGTCCCTACCACATTAAAATCGTCACATTAACAGCCAGTGTACTGAAGGCTTTACATATAATAACTATACTGAGTCCTGAACCCTCCATCACTCCACTAAACTGAAAGCATTCAGTTTTTCAGTAAAATATGGAAAATCTTATCATTAAAATACATAAAAATAGGCCACTGTGGTTTAAAATGCAATTTTGGTGCTAGCATAATTTAAATGTACGTTGTTATCCCATTTCAAAACAATAGCAAATATTTCATAGACCATTTCATCCCAGTATAGCCACAGGCATCAAGCCCATAAATAGCTTTCTTCTGCCTATTAATGTCAACATTTACACTATTGTTAGACTTGAAGAATTAACTTCATACTGTGCCACTATACTGTTAATCCTCCACCCCTCACTCCAATATCTTTCTCATGATAAGAGCTTCTACTATATGGTTTTATTATCATTACCAAATATTGCTTATTCAGGGTCTCTTGTTCTTGACATCTTCCTAAAATGAGCAGGGAAACATAGTTCTTATCTTTTTGAACCATGGATGCTGTGTTTAATTTTCACTTGAAATTCTATTAAAAAAATGCAAAATGTATTCAAACATAAGAAAGTTTTCTTAATTTGAAAACTCTGTACAAAAATAGTGCCGGCTGTGTGTTCCATTGGACTTGGGTTTATGGTTCTCTGTACCTATTATTGCTTGCCATCTTAACGATTCTCTCTGACCTCTGCTCAAAGATGCTACTAAAGCTTTATCATAGTCCAGATAGAGTGACAGAACTGGAGTCCCTGGCCTTTTAATTTCCATAATCTTGAGGCTGCATTTATTCCTACACTGCAATTTGTGTTAGCTCAAGGAGGCCAAGAGTGGGGTCTGCTGTATTACTCTCAGCTCCAACTTCTGTTGACTGTATGACATATGTAGACAGTCACACCTCCCAAGAATAAGTCTATCCAGACAACAAATGGGTAAACACAAAATTCATTCTTATTTCTTTCTTTCTCTATCCTATCAGTGAAGGAAGGGGAGAAGATTCTAGGCTTTGGGACATTTGTGAAGCTAAGCATGTCAGACTTATTGGATTATGGGTTTAGATACATGCTCCTGAAAAGTAAGTGTGAGCAATCACTTCCAAGATAGGAAGTCCATATTGCATATGTTGGAAATGGGGAGAGGTTAAAATCAAACATATCATTCCAGAATGCTTAGAAAATGAATATGTTACTTCGAGGTAAAAAATAGTTGGCTTGAGTAAATTTCATTTTTATTTAATGTATGGTAATAATTTCCAACACTTTCTTTTTTTTTTGAGAAAGATTGGCCCTGAGCTAACATCTGTTGCCAATCTTCCTCTTTTTCTTTTTTCTCCCCAAAGACTCAGTACATAGTTGTATATCCTAGTTGTAGGTCCTTCTGGTTTCTCTATGTGGGACACCGCCTCAGCATGGCTTGATGAGCTGTGAGTAGGTCTGCGCCCGGGATCCGAGCCAGTGAATCCCAGGCCGCCAAAGTGGAACAGACAGACTCAACCACTATGCCATTGGGCCGGCCGCTCCAACACTGTTTTAATCCTGTGTTTCTAAAACAAATGGCTACCTTATGGAAATACAGGTAGAAATAAATAATGCAGAAAATCCATCTATTTGAAATTGGATAAATATTAATAATGACCACCAGGAGAATCGATGCCAGTCAAAGAGAGCTTTGTAGATGTTCTTGGACATTGTTGGGAATATATATTCCTTGGAGGAATTGAGAAGTTCATCTTGGAAAGTATTTAATGCAGCTGCTACTACCACCACTAATGGTAATAATATCAATACTGATTTATCGAGTAGCTCCAATGTGCCAAGGATTTTACAATAATCATCTCACATTATTCGTGTTAAAAATTAGGACAAGGAGCTAATTTCCAATAGACTTCTTGACATAGTTTTAACTATTTTTAAGGAAAAAGGAATCATTCTGAAACCTGTTCACCTTACTCTCCAACACATTTACCTATGTGCTATTCTTAATTGCTGTTTTTATGTAGATTTATAAAGTGCTGAGCATTCTATAAACACTCAGTATTTAACTAGTTTATGATCATACATTCAAGTTAAACACATCTTCAAACTCTTTGAGGGAAGATTCCTATTAATATAACTGTCAGTAGCCTAGCATAAGGTTGAAAAGAAACTGCAGTATTGTGGTAAGAAAGAAAGGAAAGCAGGAAGGAAGGGAGGGAGGGAGGGAGGAAGGAAGGAGTGGAGGGAGGAAGCGAGGAAGGGAAGATAGAAAGAAGGAAAGTATTACGTATCTTTTCTAAAATGCAGTTGATGAAGCAGTTTATTCGTTTCTCTGATTTGTAAAAAACAAGTTAAAAACAGAATTCTTGTTCATTTAATAATTAAATTCAAAAGAAGAGGAAAAATGAGGAATAAAAATGTCACACGGGAAGGAAAATGAAAATGTCATTTATTAGGAAGATAATAGTGGTTACCACGTTTATAGTGTTTTACGCCTGGGAATTTCAAAGCTCTTCATTAAGTGTTAGCTCAAAGGACTTCACACATGTTGATTTATTTAGTCCTTTTCTTCTGGGACAATTAGAGGCTATAGAGGCATAAAATGCAATAAATGCATAAAAGGCAGCCACTGCAGGGGGCAAAAACACTATGGGTGTATTCTGTGCCAGGCCATAGTCCCAAAAAGCAGAGTTTAATTATGGGACATATACACCAGGTTGGCTCTCCCCAGAGGTCAACCAACCGGTGATGATCACCCTCATAAATCTGAGATTAAGATGGGAAGAAACTCAATGATGAAGAAAAAACAAAATCACAGCCAAGCACTTAAGAATAATAGATGAATGGATCTATTGGGACCATTACTTCCTACTGTACATCAATTAAATATGAATGCAGTAGAGCAAGGTGGTTTAGAGTACCCCTTTTGAATTCTTTTTCTGAATACAGGCACGAAAGAGGAGCTGAGGGAGGAGTACTTCTCTTTGACGGGGATCATTAACTCCCAGTTCAGAGGCTGGGAGAAAAGAGGATTTAGATTTGGACTCCAAAGAGAATTAAAAAGTACTTCCAATTTCCAACTCCTCCTGGGGTGGTTTTGAGTGATGAAAAACTGTGGAGTTTTACAATGCCAATAAGTATTAATAAACTTAGATTCTCACTGAACTAAAAAAATAAAATAAAATGAAATATTAAAGCTCTACAGAGTACAGCTTAGACCAGTGCATTTGGAGTACCTGCTACAATTCACTTAGGAGGTTTGCTGACTGATGAAGAAAACACGAGGCTAACAAACAAACATCGTGTACTAACCAAGATAATTTAGGAAAAGGTGTAAGATGCTCTATTGGTAGTAACATCTCGGGGACAGTTCTTACAAGGAATTTACACCTTAAAAACTTCAACTCCTAATTCTTGGTCAAGAACATCACCCATAAAAAAGGACATCCTTCCATTTGCAAAGACATGGATGGACCTCGAGGGCATTATGCTAAGTGAAGTAAGTCCAACAGAGAAAGACAAATACTGCATGATCTTACTTACATGTGGAATCTAAAAAAAGCGAACTCATAGATAGAACAAATTAGTGGTTGCAGGAGGCAGGGTATAGGAGCTTGGGGGAAATGGGTGAAGGTGGTCAAAAGGTACAAACTTCCAGTTATGAGATGAATAAGTTCTGGGGATGTAACATACAGCATGGTGACTATAGTTAACAATACTGTATTGTATATTTGAAAGTTGCTAAGAGAGTAAATCTTAAAAGTTCTCATCACAAGAAAAAAGTTGCAACTATGTGAGGTGATGGATGTTAGCTAAACTTATTGTGTTAATCATTTTGCAGTATATATATATCAAATCATTATGTTGTACATCTTAAACTAATACGATACTATAGGTCAATTATATCTCAAGAACACTGGAGGAAAAAAGAACACGTTGAAACCTTGAAACTGACTCTTTTTATAATCAATCTCTGCTTAACTATTCCCTGAAGCCACAGCATCTTCCATGCCCTTAATTCATTTATATATGTGGAATCTTCCCAGGATTTAGAAGAGGAACAGAGTTGTCTTCATCATCGATAGTTATATACAATCTTTTTTTTCTATCAGTTGGTAAAATGTAATCATTTTATGCTTTAATGAAAGGCAGTAACCTTGTTTTAAAGGCAGTAAAGTTTGTTGCAATAATCTCAGGTTTTCCTGCTTCTACCCTTGTTCGTCTATAGTCTGTTCTCAGTCCAGCAGCCAGGATTACCTTTCTAAAGGGTGTCATACCATATTCCTGCTCTGCTCAAAACCCTTCAGTGGCACATCATTTCATTCAGTGTCGAAGTCAAAGTCCTTTCAGTGGTCTACAAAGTGCTATTTGATCAGGCCCCCTGATACCTTTCTAACCTCCTGTGGTTCTGTTCTCCTGTTCTCTCCCTTTGGTTCAGCCGCACTGACCTCCTTACTATTCCTTGAATGCTTAGGAATATCCCACCTTCAGACCTTTGCTCCAGCTCTTGTCTTTTCTGGAAATATTCTTTCCCCAGACATTGGCTTGACTAACTCCTCTTCTTTTCATCTTGGCTCACACATATTGTTCTCAAAGAGGCATACGCTGACCGCCCCATTTAATATTTGCAACCTAGATTCCAGCGTTCCTAATCCTCTTACTCTGCACTACTCTTTCTTTTTTCTCACAGTCCTCATCACCTTCTAACATGTTATATAATTTACTTAGCATTGTGTTTACCATGTATTGTCTGCCTCTCCAGTAGAATGTAAGGTGCTCAAAGGCAAAAACTTGTCTCTCTTGTTCATTGATATATCACAAGCTTCTAGAACAGTGCCAGGCACATAGGAATGCTTGATAAATATTTGCTAAATTAATAAGCGAATAAACAGTGCTGTAATGGATATATCAGAGTTTAACTCCTGCTTCAGCCTTTAATCGTAGAAGCCCCAGGAATGACCTCTCTACTGAGTAGCATTGGTATCGATCATCTGATGATTTGAACATTCTAGGTTTCCATTTTTGCATACCAGTAAGCAATTATAGGACACAATCTGTGTAAGTGGTTTAAGCAGTTTGGATTTATGAGAGATAGCTATATTATAGAATTCATTATTTCTTTTTTTTTTATTGTGGTAACATTGGTATATAACGTTATATAAATTTCACTGTACATCATTATATTTCGATTTCTGTGTAGATTACATCATGTTCACCACCCAAATACTAATTACAGTCGATCACCACACACATGTACGTCATCACCCCTTTTGCCCTCCTCCCTTCCCACTTCCCCTCTGGTAACCACCAATCCAATCTATATCTCTATGTGATTGTTTGTTGTTTTTATCTTCTACTTGTAAGTGAGATCATACAATATTTGACTTTCTCCCTCTGACTTATTTTGCTTAGCATAATATCCTCAGGGTCCATCCGTGTTGTCACAAATGGCCAGATTTCATTGTTTTTTTTATGGCTGAGTGGTATTGCATTGTATATATATACCACATCTTCTTTATCCATTCATCCCTTGGTGGGCACCCACATTGCTTCCAAGTCTTGGCTATTGTGAATAAGCTGCAGTGAACGTAGGGGTGCATGTATCTTTATGCATTGGTGTTTTCATGTTCTTTGGATAAATACCCAGCAGTGGAATAGCTGGATCGTGTGGCAGTTCTATTCTTAATTTTTTGAGGGCTCTCCATACTGTTTTCCATAGTGGCTGCACCAGTTTGCACTCCCACGAGCAGTGTATGAGAGTTCCCTTTTCTCCATGTCCTCTCCCACGCTTATTTCCTGTCTTGTTAATTATAGCCATTCTGACAGAAGTGAGGTGATATCTCATTATAGTTTTGATTTGCATTTCCCTAATAGTGATGTTGAACATCTTTTCATGTGCCTGTTGGCCTGTATATACCAGCCTGTATATACAGAAGATCTGTATATCTTTGGAGAAATGTCCAGATCTTTTGCCCATTTTTTAATTGGGTTGTTAGTTTTTTTTTTTTTGTTGAGATGTATGAGTTCTTTATATATTTTGGATATTAACCACTTATCAGATATATGGTTTGCATATATTCTCTCAATTGTTAGGTTGTCTTTTCGTTTTTGTTGATGGTTTCCTTTGCTGTGCAGAAGCTTTTTAGTTTGATGTAGTCCCATTTGTTTATCTTTTCTATTGTTTCCCTTCCCTGGTCAGACAGTACTTGAAACTACATTGCTAAGACCGATGTCGAAGAGCGTGCTGCCTGTGTTTTCTTCTAGAAGTTTCATGCTTTCAGGTCTTACATTCAAGTCTTTAATCCATTTTGAGTTAATTTTATTTTGTATGGTGTAAGATAGTGGTATACTTTCGTTCTTTTGCATGTGGCTGTCCAGTTTTCCCAACACTATTTATTGAAGAGACTTTCCTTTCTCCATTGTGTGTTCTTGGCTCCCTTGTCAAATATTAGCTGTCCATAGAGGTATGGTTTTATTTCTCGGCTCTCAATTTTGTTCCATTGATCTGTGTGTCTGTTTTTTGTGCCAGTACCGTGCTGTTTTGGTTACTATAGCTTTGTGGTATATTTTGAAATCAGGGAGTGTGATGCCTCCAGCTTTGTTCTTTTTTCTCAGGATTCCTTTGGCTATTCAGGGTCTTTTGTTGTTTCATATAAATTTTAGGATTCTTTTTTCTATGTCTGTGAAAAATGTTGTTGGAACTTTGATAGGGATTGCATTGAATCTGTAGATTGCTTTAGGCAGTATGGACATTTTAAGTATGTTAATTATTCCAAACCAAGAGCACAGGATATCTTTCCATTTCTTTGTGTCTTCTTCAATTTCTTTCAACAATGTTTTATAGTTTTCAGTGTACAGATCCTTCACCTCTTTGGTTAAGTTTATTCCTAGCTATTTTATTCTTTTTGTTGCAATTGTAAATGGGATTGTATTCTTAATTTCTCTTTCTGCTACTTCATTGTTAGTGTATAGAAACACAATTGATTTTTGTATGTTGATTTTGTATCCTGCAACTGTACCATATTCATTTATTATTTCTAAAAGTTTTTTGGTGGATTCTTTAGGGTTTTCTATATATAAAGTCATGTCATCTGCAAATAGTGACAGTTTCACTTCTTCCTTTCCAATTTGGTCCCCTTTTATTTCTTTTTCTTGCCTGATTGCTCTGGCTAGGACTTCCAATACTATGTTAAATAGGAGTGGTGACAGTGGGCATCCTTGTCTGGTTCCTGTTCTTAGAGGGATAGCTTTCAGTCTTTCACTATTGAGGATGATATTAGCTGTGGGTTTGTCATATATGGCCTTTATTATGTTGAGGTACTTTCCTTCTATACCCATTTTATTCAGAGTTTTTATCATAAATGGATGCTGTTTCTTGTCAAATGCTCTCTCTGCATCTACTGAGATGATCATGTGATTTTTATTCTTCATTTTGTTAATGTGGTGTATCGCATTGATTGAATTGTGGGTGTTGAGAATTCATTGTTTGTGAAAGCCATCAAGTTTATGGGATTATGCTTGCCTGCTTGAATACTGGTTGGGATTGACATTTATATTTCTTTTATTTGTACTTTATTATGCTTAAGTTGTTATTTAAAACCAAAAATGGTAGGCTGAGCAGACATCAGAAAGCAAAGGCATAGTTAATTAATTTGGTAGACCCATAAAATATGGTTCAGATGGTGATGTACCTAAAGACTGTGCTGCTTATATAATTTCAACTAAGCTATAATTTTGCTTAATTTTTCTATAAATCTAAAAATAAAAAAACATGTAGACGAGACTTCCTGCTGGGAATCACTATTGGATATTTATTTGAAACCATTGTTATTATGTGATCAGGCATAGATTTTATGGCATCATATCATTGTTAGGTCACCCACATACATCCTTTGGGTATCTGGGCAACTATGGATCTAGAAATCAATAAGGTTGCTAATGTTTTTCTATAAATTGGATTAACAATAAATCTTGTACATATGGGCATAGAAATTACTACTTTTCAAATATATTCATCTGTCTACACTGTTTTTTGATATATACACAGTCACACATTTGTGCTATTGTGTTTAATAAAACAAAATTATTTTTTACATTGAAAAGTTGATCTCATAACTCATAGTTATGAGAACTATGGGAATTCTTTCATATAACAAATTTATCATCAAAATGACATTTATTATCTTTTCATTGTTCCTATTTCTGATAATAAAGGAACCATGGACCAAGTGATTAGAAAATTATGCTGAACAATAATTTTTTTACTTTTGCTAGTGATTGAAATGCTTTACTTGGTTGTCTCATTGTTGTTTCCGTTTCAGCGTGTATAAAGCCAGGCTCGTGGTTTTTATTTGCAAAACTGCCTATTGTGTGCCCAGGCTCTGTTGAAGATTTCAAATGTAAAAACCAAATTTGATTATCCTTTAATCCTTCTTCTTCCCATTTTATAACAGTTAATCTCTCCTCAAATCCTGTTGATTTGAATCTTTTGCCTACTTCCATTCTCACAGTCTTAATTCAGCTTCATACCACTTATTTTTTACAAGTTATTCCCATTTGGAATTCTGATCCCCAGCCTCATTCCCCCCAAATCCACCCGCCATGTTATCATGGAAGTTATCTTTCCAAAGCTCAAATCTGCACATATCCTCTATGCATTGGTGTGATATAAAATTTGTTCTCAGAACCCAACTTATCTTTTCTCTCACACTCCCTCAACATTATCTTTTCCCTTTTTCAGTCTGTTATTCTCAGAATGGTTTATAATGTCTTGTGTCTGGGCCTTTGTGTAGGCTTTTCCTTTGTCTAGAAAGCCTACCTCTTGTTTGTCTCCCAAGGGCACCTCAAATATGACATCTTACATTGTCAGCCTTCTTCTGACTGCACACACAGGGCTTTCCTTCCTTCCTTCACTCTACTCTCCTTCTCTTTGCACTTCTCACATACCTTACATCTTACATGTCTCTACTAAGAATATATCAAACATTGAAGTTATTTATACATGCACACACATATAGCCATATATCTCTATCTCTATCTAATCTATCTATATATAGTCGATTCTCATTATTCATGAATTCTGTATTTGTGAATTTGCCTATGTGCTAAAATTTATTTTAACCCCCAAATCAGTACTCACTGTGCTTTCTAGGTCATTCACAGACATGTGCAGGAAGGTGAAAAATTTGAGTCACCCAACAGGCACCTTCTCAGCTGAAACAGAATAAGATAATACTCTACTTTCTTGTTTCAGCCTTCATTCTGTGAACAAGTGTCCCGTTCAGTATATATTTAGTGCTAATTTTTCACATTTTTGTGATTTTTTCTTAGAGATTTCACTGTTTAAAATGGCCCCCAAGTATAGGGCTGAAGAGGTGGCTTGTGTTTCTAAGCACAAGAAGGCTGTTCTGTACCTTACGGAGAAAACAAAGGTGTTAGATAAGCTTGGTTCAGGCAAGTTATAGTTATAGTGCTATTGGCCATGAGTTAAATGTTAATGAATAAATAATATTTGTTACATAAGGTTTAATAATGAGATGTGTTTAAACAGAAACACACATAAAACAGGGTTATAAATTAATCAGTTGATGAAAATGTTGTGGCCAGAGGCTCACGGGAACCTAAAGTTGTATTTCCCCTAAGAGCAAGGCTCAGTATTCACTGAGTCTGTGTTTGCACAGACTTTACAGAACATAACCACTTTATAGAACATAACATTGACTATAATGTAAACATAGATATCCTTTGAAAGCAGTTGGACCCTCAATTCTTTTTATCTCTCGAGCCTAGCACAGCACCTGATATATAGCAGGTACTAGACAAATATTTGAGAATTAAATGAACAAAGGTAAATGGGACGTGGAGATGTTGTAGTTGCAAATGAGAAATATTGCCCTAGTTGATTTAAACAAAAGTCATATTTACTGGAAGACAGTTGTCAGCTCTGAGGAAAGCTTGGAAGACTCGAAATGAGGCATGGAAAACAAGCAGGAGAAAATGGAGGAGAGGCAGCCCAAGGCCAGCCAGAATAGTGCCCCAGAAGCAGCCCATGAGGACACCATGTTACAACCCTTTGAATATGGTTCTCCACACAGCTTGTGCCACTTCCATCACCAGAATTTCATGCCACCACTACATCTTTCCTCTGCTGGCCGCCAGAAATGGAATTTGCCACCATCTTTGCTCTTTTGTTTCCCTATATAGAAATTTAAATGACCAGATGGATATGGGTGAATACTGAGCCTGGTCACATGCCATACCCTAGCTGGCTTTTTTTACTTCCATATTAGGAAGAGGGCTGCCTTGCACTAGAACTCATTCAAGAGTTTCAGAAACATTAGGAAGGTACAGAGTGTTTCAGAGTGTTCAGTGAAAAGAATCATTAATATATAATGCAAAATGTTTTTGTTTAAATATAGTCCTATTAGTCAGGTTTTTGTTGTTTTTTTTCCAGTAATACTGAATAACAAAAAAAGTCCAGCATGTAGTGGCTTACAGTAGTAAGCATTTATTTGTCATTCACATTTCTGTGGGTCAGCTGTGACTCTACAGGACTTGTATGGGTTGGGTTGGTGATTAGGTTCAGGTCTGCTTTATGTGTCTCTCATTCTAGTGCTGGTGACCGCTTGGGGCGAGAATCTCAGAATTGGTGGCAAAAGCAAAGAAGGCCAGTCTGAACCCTGCAAGTGCACTTAAAGCCTTGGCAGCGTCAGCATATTCACTAAAGTTCATTGGCTAAAGAAAACCCCATACTGAGCCAACGTTAGTAACTGGAACATATTTTTCACATGCTCTGGTGGGAGGCGCTAGAACTTCACATGGCAAAGGTCTTGGATGTTTAATTCTATCACAGAGAGGAAATGAATTGGGAAGATTAAGCCAATCTACTACTATAGTAAGAGAAGTATTACAATTTAGTCTAAAACAATTGGAACATTGTTATTGTTAGTATTATTGACATTACTTTGGTTTAACATTGCCATATTAACATTCATTTTCCTAAGTGAGCTTCCTATTCTATCCTAATAGTAACATGTTTTTAACAAACCCTCCCCCCACCAAATATCACTCCTCTTTTCCAGTTTTTCCTGCTTGCTAAAAATCAAATCGAATATTAAGGACAAAGAGATTATATACTTCGTAATTTTAGACATGGCCTAATTCTCAACGCTTTTTCTAAAGAGTAAGGGAGATATAAAAGGAATTTAGCCATCCAGGCTCTAAGTAGATGTTGTAACCAGGGCTGCACATTAAAATCTCCTGGGAGAGATTTTCTGATGCTAGAGGGCTACCCCATACCAATTATATCAAACTCTCTGAGGTGAGGTCCAGGTGTTTTAACAAAATCTTCAAGTGATTTGTATGCATGTTAAAGTTTGAGAAGCACTGCTTTAAAGTCAAATGGCTTGAGTTTTAAGCCTGACTTGACCACATATCTGTGAGTCCCACACCATGTTTCCTAACATTTCTAAGCTATTTCCTCATTTGAAAAACTCGGATAATCATAATCCATAACTCACATACTTGTTCAGTGATTATCAAATGCAATAATGAATATAAAGCACAGTGAGAGATACATAATAAGTGCTCAATAAAAGATATGTCTTAAAATTATCTCAATTTTGGCATTGTCTATGACAATTTGAGTTTCCTCCCTGGGGAAAATTTTCTCATGTAAATGATGGATGAGAAATCCTCTGATTTTTCTTCAACTCTTAACATTCAGTGATTTTCTGGTGTCACTTCAAAATTATCATTACAGAAATAGGTTATTGCTTTGCGTGCATGCTGTATCATAAGGATTAAAAATAGTAACATAGGAAATATATGACATCTCTTTCCCTTTAGGTATCTTTTATGGTTGTTTTGCTCTGTTTTGGAATATGTGTTTATAGATTTGCAATGTTTAAATGTGGTTTGACAGAATGGCAAAGAGAAAGAAGCAGTTTCTATGTGTCTTAGTATGGATTCTCTAGAGAAACAGAACCAGTAGAATGTGTGTGTGTGTGTGTGTGTGTGTCTGTGTCTGTCTTTGTGTGTGTATATATAGAGAGAGAGAGAGAGAGAGAGAGAGATTTATTCAAAGGATGTAAGAAATTGGCTCACACAGCTATGGAGGTGAGAGGTTCCACAATCTACATTTGGCAAGCTAGAGACCCAGGAGAGCTGATGGTATAAGTTTCAGTCTGAGTCCAAGTCCAAAGGCAGAAGATTGATGTCTCAGTTTGAAGAAAGTCAGGTAGAGAGAACGAATTCTTCCTTACTCCACCTTTTTGTTCTAGACAGGTCTTCAACAGATTAGATGGTATCCACCCACAGTGGGGAGGGCAGTCTGCTTTACTCAACCTAATGATTCAAATGTTAGTCTCATACAGAAGCACCCTCACAGACACACCTAGAATGCTGTTTAACCAAATGTCTGGGCACCCCATGGCCAGTCACTTTAAGTTGACACTTAAAATTAACCATCACACTATATGATGTCAATAAACCAAACTTACTTCCTCTTTAAGATTCTTAGTCTTCAAGAACCTGTAGAGTAACATTTGCTAAGTTCAAGATAAATGTTTTGCCTAATGTTGCAGTTTTCTTCACTTATATTCATTTCTGAACAAGTTGCTTATTATTGAAATATTTTGTCCAAGAAGGTAGTTGTTGGGTATTCTGTGTTCATGCAATACTATGGTTTCCATTTTAAATTTATCATTCTCTGTTACATCAACATGGAACAGAATTACTAACATTAATTAGTAATATATTTTTTACATATTACTAGTTGTTATCTTAGTATTTATTACTATGCTTACCATGTTATGAATACCATGTTATAAATATTCACATGTACACGTTACATCTAGAAGGTGGTATTTCTGATGGCAGAGACCTTACCTTACTTATCCCCCAAACTTATAGCAAAGAATCTCATGGATAGTAGGCATTTCATATTCTTTAAATGCATTAATGTTCCATTTAATTTTTCCAACATCTCTATGACTAAGAAGCCATCTTAATTCTCATTTCATCAATAAGAAAATTGTATAGATTTGCTATTATTACCATAATGCTGTGTAATAAACAATCACAATATCTCAGTGGCATAAAATATGCATTTATTTCTCACGTACATGCAAGTCCTCTTGGACAGTTCATCTGGGGTAGATTGGGACAATTCTGCCCCTCATGTGTTGATAATGGGACTCTGTATCAAAGAGAAGCAGCTACCCAGGGTAAGCTTTTCTCTTGGCGATGATAGAATGCAAGAGAGTAAGCAGAAATACACATAGCCTCTTGAGACCTAGGTTCAGAAATGGCACATTGTCCCCCACTCACATTTCTGTGGGTAAAATAAGTCCCATGGTCAAGCTCCAGGTGAAGGGCAGCAGTACTACACTCCATCCACAATTAGGCCATGACAATGGTGTGGATACAGGGTGGGGTGGGAGGAGAATTGGAGCCAGTGAGTCAATCTGCCTAAGAAGCTGAAGCTAAGAGATCATTTGACTTGGCCAAGGTCACAGAGTTAGTAGGACCTTGAGCCAAAATTTGATGCCAAGTTGTTGACTACAGTGTTTTTAAACACTTCACTGTGCTGTAATCAAGAAGTCATAGTGAAGCCATTCTTGGTGACTTGGCAAATATCATGCAGTCTTTTTTTACAGTGGGTTTAGTGCAAAAAAAAACTAAATTAAAATACAATGCATTTATCATCTTGTTGAGTAAGGGGATCTTACAGCTGCGAAGGATTTAATTAAAAGTTGATGATTTAATAGGCAGCTTCCATCTATTGTTTACTCTGGAGAGTGAGATTCAATTTAAAATTGGGTTCCAAATTTCATTTTGGAATAGCATTCTTGTCATCGGCAAACAGAAAATGTCCCAAAGGAAGCAGACATGTCCCTGAATAGAGAACACTGAATCAGACAGCCAAGAGCAGCTAAAAAGTTAAACCACAAAGATTTTATGTAGTTTGGTTCTATGAAGGGCTGGGCATTCAGTTGTAGATATTTAATTGCATATTTTTCACATAGTTGTCTTGTGCCAATTGTTTTCAAAATATATATGTTTCTTTGATAGGACAAAGCTTATATGCATATTGTAAAATAACTTCATTTCTACTTAATGCAATAAAACATTGGTTAATAAATATTGCAAAACTAAAATCCTCTAAATTTTTTGCCAACTACAGGTTGAAAGACTGGATCATTGTTTTGGGTTAAAATCTCAAAACAGCATGAGGTTAGGGCCTTGAGTTGATGTCAGAAGTGTTATTGCCTTTGAAGATGCTTTTATTTCACTTAGCATTACCTATATTATCTGCCAAATGCCCTGTGATTTCAGATTCATTGTCTGCGTGACACTGGTACACATTCATGAAATTGTTATTCCAGCTGCCTGGTCTGACAGAAACTAGAGACCATTAACTACTTCCAGTAGATGATTCTGGACCTCCTTTCTCACCATGAATGTCTTTAAATTATAGACAGTTTGAGGTTACAGAAAGAAATCTGTCAAAATATGCTCCTTCCACAAAAGCAAAAATCACATGAAATGTACCAAATTAATATCAGTGTTTTGTTTGTAGATGTGTGTTACATGCACAGCTTCATTCTTAAGTATATTGACAGAATACCGACTGTCAATACTTTAAAATTAAGACTTTGTTTTCCTTTTAATTCAATTTTGGCAAGTATTAAAAACGATAGAGAAAAATGCTAAATTTCTACCAATTTGAAGTATATTTGTTTATTTTTTTGCCAGAGAAATGTACATGTTATATCAGAGGCAACGTCTTTGAAAAGGACAACCAGATTGCTGTGCTAGGATATGTTCGTTTCTGAAGGCTGCGTAACCCCTCACTACGGCCATGATTTGCCTCTGCTGACTGGCACCTATCAGACTAAAAACTGTTCCATGGGCCAGGTCATTGCTGGCAATGCTGAAAATCATGCTTCAGTCTTTCCATTAAGATTTCAAATTTCCAAATTTCCATCATTAGAGTGAATAGTTTTAAACCTCTCCAAATAAAATGGCTGTGTGTGTGTGAAATCATAGAGTCAGAAAGAACTTGATGATGTCATCACTGAACCATGTTTAGTTTGGCTTGGTGTTGCCCTCAAACTTCTATGCTCATTTCAAGTGTTGGGGTCTACAATTTGAGTCCCAGATGCGAGACTTAAGGCCTCCTGTTGTGAGCACTGGCCACATCTCAAAACAACTGAGGCAACCTTTCAAAGCAGCCAATTTTGCTTTCTTTTAAAAAGTAATAAGGGGGCCAGCCCCATGGCTTAGCGGTTAAGTGCGCTTGCTCCGCTACTGGCAGCCTGGGTTTGGATTCCGGGCGTGCACTGACGCACCGCTTCTCCGGCCATGCTGAGGCCACGTCCCACATACAGCAACTAGAAGGATGTGCACCTATGACATACAACTATCTACTGGGGCTTTGGGGGAAAAAAAAAAGAGCAGAATTGGCAATAGATGTTAGCTCAGAGCCGGTCTTCCTCAGCAAAGAGAGGAGAATTGGCATGGATGTTAGCTCAGGGCTGATCTTCCTCACAAATAAATAAATAAATAATAAATAAAACTGTTAAAAAAAAAAGTAATAAGGGCTTTTATTTTTACAGAATGAATATTAAGCAAGCTAGCAGCTATAAAAGTGTCTGGAAAGAGCATATAAATAGGGATGTAGAATGATCAGTTAGAGAAATAATTCTGGATTCAAAACGTGCGTATGCCACTTACCAGCTGTGGACCCTTGTGTGCTGTCCGTGTTTAGTTCCTCTTCTATTAAATGCATTGTGAATTCTGGAAGTTCACTCTGATTGCACACTTGCTGTCCTGGGGTGTATGCAGCGTGAACTATAGGAATTTTCTTATTTATTCCATGCAGTCCTGTAGGGTAGGTATTACTACTTGCCTCATTGTTTAGATGAAGAAACAGGCTTACAGAGGTTAAATAAGCTAGCAGATAACAGAGCAGTGAAACATGAAAGTGCCTAGTATAATAATTGGTTCATAGTAGGTGCTCAATAAATACTAATTTCAAAAGACTAACTTCTATTTTTCCACTCCTTAAAATTCTTCTTAACCTACTCTTATTAATGTCTTTCAGTTTGGGTCTTCTGAAACTACTAATTCTTCCACAGTTAGCTGACCTGTGCTTGTGGATCTGACTATTCCAGTTACTTTCAGTTCCAAAGTGCCAGATAAAAATTGCAACACTGATACCTTGCACATTGATTTACCTGAGAAATATTTATTGATCGTCTACTGTATGCTACATAACGGAAACTGAGTGGAACAAAAGTCAGATACACTCTTTCCTGTCATGGAACTTAATTCTAGCAGGGAAAATAGAAAACAAAAGAAATGAGTAATGAGTAAAATGATCAAGGCTAAGTGATAATATTGGGGAGAGTGCTGCTTGTAGCTAAGTGGTCAAGGAAGACCTCTCTGAGGGGGTGTTATTACTTTGCTAGGGTTGCATAACAAAGTAGCACAAACTAGGTGGCTTAAACAACAAGAATTTATTGTCTCACAGTTCTGGAGGCTAGAAGTCCAAGATCAAGGTGTCAGAAGGGTTGGTTTCTCCTGATAACTGTGAGGGAGAATCTGTTCCATGCCTCTATTCTAGCTTCTGGGAGCCTTAGGCATTCCTTGGCTTATAGATGGTATTCTCTCTGTGTCTTTATATTGTCTTCTCTCTATGTTTATCTCTGGGTTCAAATTTCCCCTTTTTATTAGGACACAGTCATACTGTATTAAGATGCACCCTAATGACCTCATCTTAACTTGATCATCTGCAAAGACACAATTTTCAAATAAGGTCACATTCACAGCTACTGGTGGTTAGGACTTCAACATCTTGTGAGATACAATCCAACCAGTAACAGGGGGTGAGATTTAAAGTATGTACTAAAGAATAAATACCTGAACAGTGAGTCAGGGAGCATGTCAGGAAGAGGGAGAGCAAGAAAAGAATTACATATATTCACCAAAAACATATACTAAAATGTTCACAGATAATAATAACCCAAACTGGAAATCATCCAAATGCCCATCAACTGTAGAATGAATAGACTGTAGTATCGTCACAAAGTGGAAAACTAAACAGCAGTGATAGGTCATGGACCAATTATAGCCAACTGCCTCTTTTTGTAAATAAAGTTTTATTGGAACACAGCTGCTACACCCATTCATTTATGTATAGACTATAGCTGTTTTCACTCTACAATTGCAGAGTTAAGTGGTTGTGACAGAGATCATATGGCCAAAAATGCTGAAAATATTTACTATCTGTCTCAAAATATTTGCTGACTCCTGCTGTATAGTAATGAGAATTGACCATTTACAAACACACACAATAATATAAATGAATTTCACAGACATAATCTCATGCAAAAAAAAAGTCGAACACATAAGACTAGATAATATATGATCCCTTTTATATAAAATAAAATAAAGTAAAATAAGTAAAGTAATCTGTGTTGGTAGAGTCACAATAGTGATTACCCTTGCTGGGGTGTAGTGACTGGAAGGTAGGTAGTGGTGGGGGAGAGGGGATAGTTCTAGGATGCCAGTAATGAGTGCTCTGTTTCTTTATCCAGGTGCTGATTACATGGGTGGGTTCAGGTTCAGTTTGTGAAAATTCATGAAGGTTTTACCATTATACTCAATTTTCTCTCTGTATATGTAGTAAAAAGTTTTAAAAAATGAATCCATGTTAGATTAAGCAAATAAAATCGCAAACTTCACATATTCCTGGAACTAAAAAGAGTCAGCTGGCCAGGTTATTTGAAACTTTAGGTATATTAAATTAAAACTTTTATTGTATGATTGCTTTACTCTATCCCTGGCTGAATAAAAGAACTTTCTGCAGTGTTTGAAAGGTTCTATTCTACGCTGTCCAGTTTGGTAACCATTAGCCGTATGTGTCTATTAAACACTTGAAATGTCATTAGAGTGACTGAGAAAATGAATTTTTTATTTTACTTTAATTAGTTAACTCTGTTAATTAGTTTAATTTTACTTAGTTTAGACTTAATTTAACTTAGCTGCATGTGGATAGCGGCTACTGTGTGGGAGGGCACAGCTGTCTCTGTTATATGGCACAACTCTCTATATCCCCAGCATTCTACTTTTCCACCCTGATCTACGTCCACATCCTGACTCAGGTGCGTGCTGTGTAGCATCTAGAAAAATAAAAGTCTCGGTTTCCATCTTAGTCCAAATATGTGTACATCTAATGTTTTTAAGAAATCCAAAATTACTTTTCTTATTTGAAAAGTTTTATTTTGGTAGGGTATAAATTGAATGGCTAATAAAGAGCATAGATTTAAAAGCTCTGAAGGTTTATTAGCTGACACACTTGACTTTGAGATTGTCTTGGCTGTTATGACTTTATAAAGGTTTTTAATAGGATGTCGTTTTAATCTTATGTACCTGAAAAGATATAGGAAATCGAAAAAATTTACTTTTTGAATCAGTTGTGCCCTCAATTGCAGTAGTGTTAATTTGAGGCATCTTCTCTCTGATGCTGAGGAAATAACAGTGTATATTGAAAATAAAGTTATGGCATTCAGAAAAACAACATCAATTGAAGATTCTAAGCTTTAAGTGGGTAATATACCTCAATCTCACCTTTCAGGGACATGTTTTAAGTATTTTAATGACATTTTTAGATATTTCATATTTTCAAAACACATACAGTAGTCATAAAATAGTTCATTCAAGCATCATTTCTAATATGGATACAAACACATTTATAAAAGCAAGGAAATATAGCTATTCAAATTTAGAAGAGTTATGATAATCATGTTACTACGAGGGTTTGCTACTTATTTTGAAGTTGTCCATGTAAAGATACACTACTGATTTGATAGAGTTTTTGAATCAATATATAAACTTTAGATTATGATAATCTTGTACATTATCATTTGCCTGGAATCTAAACAAATGAATAATCAAATGAAATCACCTTTGAAATATTGTCTTCTCTTTGTGAGGTTAAAGACAAAATAATCCTTCCCCCTGCAAAAGAAAAGCTGAAATCACTATGTATATATCCAAATAATTAACTCTTTGCAGCATTATGATCCTTTATATACTTCTAAAATGAACAGGGATATACAGCAATCAGTTTGATCATTCTTTTTCTGGTTCTCTACAGTATTTAAATATCCTTAAGGAAGGAGGATTAAAATGTTGCTCTGACTAGAAGGATGTGCAACTATGGCATACAACTATCTACTGGGGCTATTTGGGGGAAAAAAAACGAGGAGGATTGGCAATAGATGTTAGCTCAGAGCTGGTCTTCTTCAGCCAAAAGAGGAGGGTTAGCATGGATGTTAGCTCAGGGCTGATCTTCCTCACAAAAAAATAAATAAATAAATAAAATGTTGCTCTGTAAAGTTTCAGCTATGGATGTATTTTATCGTGCTTAAGTTTTTAAAAATCGGCCATTTCTTTCTCTGGTGCTTATTATAGCTAAGAATTGTGTGTTATGTCACATTAATTAACCATTTCTTGACCATCCTGTCCCAACAGGAATGTGGTGGAGAGTGTGTGTGTGTTCACTCAGGGATCCCATGTGCGTATCTATAGTTATATATGGATGGTGATTACTCTCTGTATTTTTAGGTGTGATGGGAAAAAATGATGAATGACTTGTCTCCAGAAATTCTGACAATGCTTGTAGTCTGTTGATGGAAAAGGGCTTCCCAGATGAACAGAAGCATTTTCTAGCATCAGCTTCTAATTCACTGGCTGCATCTTCAAACAACTTAGGTAGAATAGATTGGATGCAATTGGACCCCATTATATAATCCATTAGTGATGAAAAATGGGTTAGTGGGTCCTTCATTTTTTTCTGATGTGACCAATCTGCTATTATGCACTATTCAAGGAACGCTGGTGAACATCTTGGAGCAAGGATACGTGCCAAGTACTGTACATATCAGAGTTCAAGGCTGCTAAGAGTGTGCATGCATTGGTAAGACAATTACAACATTGATTTGTTTTTTTACACAATTTCCTATATTTTCCTAGCACCATCAAAGGACACACACAGTGATTCTATATAAAATGGTGATCTCTAGTTTACTCCCTAAAATTGGAAGTGTCAAAATAAAATGGCAAATTCCGATATCTTCATACCTTTGTTATATGATTCAATTGTTTTTCTTCTTTTAACGATATATTTTATTCAAACATTTGGACATATGTTAAGACTCATAGCCCAAACAAGTCAGAGAATTAAAATTTTGGGAAGACTCATTTGGGATGAGATCATTAAGATGGGGAATTGAAATTTCCTTAAGGCAATTTCTATAACATTGAGAACATGTCATTGAGAACATGTCATCTTCTATAGCAAGTCATGTTCACTTTGTTGTTTTCTATGTAAACTAATCACAAGCAGGGATGTTTGCCTGAACCATTCCTTTCTGAGAGCAGAATTCCAAGCATTCCTCTCTGATAGTGTCTTCACTTGGACTACTCCACACACTCTCTCCCCCTGGAATGGCTTGCCCTCTTCCCTTCACCTCTTCAAACTTTATTCACACTTGCATCTCAAGTGAATCCTAATGAAAGTGTTTTGTGATCCTTTGCCTTCTTGATCTCTTACTTGTGTTATACGATTTGATCACATAATCTATTTTATGTATTATATGGGGTCAAATTATTCTGTAAACGTAAGATTTCTCTTACATACTAAATTATGAACTCTGTTGAGATTTTGATATTAAAAGTGATTTTCATCTGATATGTATATAAGTTATTACTATTTATTTTTATTTATTTTTTGGTTATCCCTATTTTATTTTTGCTCAAGAAGCTAAGTATGACCATGCAGTATTTGTCCTCTTTCGTAGCACCTGAGTAGTGTTCAGATCATAGTAGCAATCACTAAAAGCTCACAGATAATAATATTTCCATGGACAGAAACAAAAGTAGAGTATTAGCACCAGAATCTCTCCAGACTTCATCTGTGAGAAGCCATTGGAGGTAGCTTGGCCCAGTGGAGAAATCTATGGCAAACTTGAAGTAGTTGCACTGTGCAGAAATGCCTTAGTCCCTTTTTGCTAAATGGAGTTGTGAATTATTTACATAACCATCATATAACAACTTATTGACTTCAAGATTGTAAAGTACCCTATTAATGTTTTAAGCATTTTCCTTTATTTTAACACAAGTAAATTATTTAGACAATGTTAAAATGTTTTATGCTTTGACTGATGAGTAGAGAAAGTGTGTATCATATCTTATTTTAATTGGCTGTTTACATTATCCTGTGGAAATCGTACGTGTATTATTTCAGACATAATTATCTATGCATATACTCCCTGATGGATCTGTATGCCATTTTTACACTCGATTTAGTCATCAAGACACATAGCTGTGCAGATAATTGTTACTTGGAAAATGTCACTTTTTCTACAATAAGGAGCTACATTTCTACCTAGAGGTAATGGCAAATTTTTACCATGTCTCTTTCCTCCATGTCATTCACTTGGCCCCACCTAAACAAGCCCTGCAATGGCTTTCTCATCAGCTTACACTCTCAGTCAATAGATCCTGCCAGTATAAAATAGACCACGACAACAAGTTCACAGCAATAAATGAGTACCTCCCCAGTCCGGCTTTCTCTTCCATAGTGGTATAGACTCTCCATGAAAGGAATGACTGCAAAGCAATACCTTTTTGTAACATCCCAGAATTCATTAGTCTAATCCATCCTATCAACTAAAGGAATGTCCTGTAATAAACTGGACCTAGATTGATTCAAAAGTTCAAACTATTTCTCAGTGTTATATTAGTAGAGTATAAAACAAAAGGTCACTCAGAATTTCCTTTGATATTTGTGTAACATGTGAAGGTTTTATTTAGTTCATATATTTCTCACAAAATCATTGTGGAATGGGCAGGGCTGGAGTATTTCTGTTTTCTACAAGATTCAGACCAAAACCAGGTTTTCGAAGGCCACTGCCTAGCCCTAGGAGAATATACCCAGAAAAAGAATCAATTTCATTATTAAAGATCTCTAAAGAAAAGTATTCTTCAAATCTCCTGCAGGCAACTAATGAAAGTCAGGGATTTCTTTCTCAGGAATCCCCAGACTAGTTTCCTGAAATCAAAGGTGAATTAAAATAAGTACAATTTATGTATGAAGTTTTTTTTTTTTCTTTCTTAGATGAAAAATGCCTCTCTCGTACCATAAAATACATAAAATACCCTTAAGCTATTACAGTTAAATCTCAAATGCCCAAAGCAAGTAACATAAAAGAGTAAGAGGGCTGGGTATAGTATAATAGAGAATGCTGGCATTTATAGTAAACTAGAAAAAACAAGTCTCATCAAAAATTTTTCACAGTTAAATTTCTTTAAAAATACTGCACAGTTACACTCCTTGGTATTTATCCAAGTGAGTTGAAAACTTATGTCCACACAAAACCTTCACATAGATATTTATAGAAGTTTTGTTCATAATTGCCAGAACTTGGAAGCAACCAAGATGTCATTTAATATGTGAATAGATAAATAAGCTGTAGTATATCCAGACAATGAAATGTTATTCAGTGCTAAGAAGAAATGAGCCATCAAGCCATGAAAAGAGATGGAGGAATCTTAAAATGCATATTACTAAGTAAGAAAAGCCAATCTGGAAAGGCTAGATACTCTATGATTCCAATTACATGACAATCCACAAAAGGTAAAACTATGGAGAAAGTCAAAAGATCAGTGGCTGCCATGGGTTAGGGGGCAGGAGGGATGAATAGGCAGAGCACAGAGGATTTTTAGGGCAGTGAAACTATTCTGTATGATACTATCATGATAGATACATGTCATTATACGTTTGTCAAAACCCGTAGAATGTACAACATCAAGAATGAACCCTAAGGTAAACTGTGGACTTTGGATGATTCTGATGTGTCAACGTAGGTTCGTCAGTTGGAACAAATGTACCACTCTCATGCAGAATGTTGGTAGTGAGGGAGACTCTGCATGTGTAGGGGCAGGGGTGCATGGGAACTCTCTCTAATTTCTGCTTGGTTTTGCTGGAAACCTAAAAATCCTTTAAAAAATAAAGTCTGTCTAAAAGGAGAAGAAGAAAAAAATCACTGTAGTCACCAAAAAGAACCTCTCTGCCTTTCAGCCTCTAGCTAGAATCTAAATGAAGACGACTTCTTTATCTTACTTCAGGATAGAAGAATCCATGTTTCTCTTACTTCTATTTAATATGCATAAAATTATTAAAGAAATGTTTTATAGAATTTTTAAAACAATTTATAGGTAAAATTACTTTTGGGAGTAAAACAGAGTGGCTTTGGAAAACTACCAAGTCATATTTTTTTGAAAATAAAGTTACTGTATGTAACATATATTTGCATATACTCATTTATAATTTATTTTTAACTCTTTCCTGTATGTTCTTATGTCCCCTTCATCATCCTTGGTTTATTCTTTTTTCCCTTTTTTCTTGATTAGCTTAGCTTGGAGATCATCTTTTTCTACTGCTTATATTCATGTTGTGTTGGATCCCTTCATCTCCCAAAAACTAGCACTTGGACAATACTATTTTTCGCTAAAAATGGTGGGTTTCAGCTTTATCTTTATTGTTTTCTTTTTCTTCTATTTTAATTTTTTCTTATTGTTTTTCTTACTTCTTGAATTGAATTCTTTATTTTTCATTCCTCCAAGAACGAAAAAATTTAAATCAATGAGCAGTCCTCTCAATAATATTTTGGCCGCTGCCCCTTTATTTTGATAATTATTGTTCTCAATATTACTTTTTTTTTTCTCTTTTGGTGAGGAAGATTAGCCCTGAGCTAACATCTGTCACCAATCCTCCTGTTTTTGCTGAGGAAGATTGGCGCTGGGCTAACATCCATGGCCATCTTCCTCTACTTTAAATGGGATGCCACCACAGCATGGCTTGACAAGCAGTGTGTCAGTGCACGCCTGGGATCCAAACCTGCAAACCCCACACTGCCAAAGTGGAGCAAATGAACTTAACTGCTACGCCACCGGGCCAGCCACCTCAATATTACTATTTTTAATAGATTTTATTATTTAAATTTGGAACCAATTTTGTATCCTCAGCCACATACAGAAAGCTTGTAACTTTGTAACTTTTGAACAAATATTTGAAGATTGAAGGAATTTCCAATCTAGTCACTGTGTAAGTTGAAATATACAAACACTTCCCAGACATAGGTACACTCTCAACTATAAATAAATAAATAAGATGCCAGTGGGGAAGGGAATTCTTTTCTTTTTTTAACTAAGAAAAAAATTTAAGAGCAGATAAATAATTTAATATCCAATAATTCCCCATACATATGAAATTATGTCCTATGTAACACTTGGTAACAAATTACATACTATATAACAAGGATATAAATCAACAGTGGCCTATTTACTCCCAAAATGACTTATATTGAAGCTACCACGTAAATAAAAGCTTACTTTCTAAATAACTCCTATTTCACATTGGAAGATATTCTATTTTTAATAGTAGATTATTTTTAATATTTTAATAGTGTTTCTGAACCATAAAATAAATGGATCTGGGATTGCTAATTTTTGCAGGTGAATGTTAAGAAAATTAATGAGAACTTTATCAGTGAGTATCTGGTCAGCAAAGCATAAGCAAAGAAAGAGACAAAGTAGGAGCCAGGGTTGGGGAGAAGAGCTCACGCAGACTCAAATGAAGAGAGATGATCTTTATCGTCTCTCTTTTAGATGCATTCCTAGATCTTGCCACATTTTATGGACCCTGAAATCCTAATGTGAGGACATCTGTTTAACAGTCAATGAATCAAACAAATGATTCCCAGAGGGCTCTAAAAGCTCAAAGTTTGCCTTGTAATTTGCATCAAATGATTTTAAGTAGATTCGCTATCTAAATGCAAGCCCCTGTAGGAAGGCATAATGACTGCATGTACCGCTAGGAGGAGATTTTGCTCTCATGACCCCATGACCAAATTCTGTCTTCTTTACCTCAAAGCCAACTGGACACTTTGGGACAGTTATAGAAAGAAAGCAGAACAGTTTTTACAAGTCTTACTAAGTCTAAATTTAAATCTTATAATAATAATTTCCAAGGGCTTTCTTTTGTAGTAGTGATCAGCAAACTTTTTCTGTAAAGGGCTAGATAGTAAATATTGTCAGCTATGCAGGTCGTATGGTCTGTCCCACAACTACTCCACTCTGCGTCTTAGCATGATAGCAATCACAGACAATATGAACGAACAGATATAGCTGTTTTCCAATAAAACTTTATTTAATAAAACCGGCAACAGGCTGGATTTGACCCATTGATTCCCTAGATAGTTTCTAACACTGAAGATATTCAAGCAATGTGAAAGCATTCTTTCTATGATGTTTCAAGCAATTTATACAGCCTATCACTGTTTATTTGGTCATATTTGCCAATTATTTCCACAGACATTTACATAATTATGTCTTAGCAAATTTCTCACATTTTTGAGAGGTAAATATGTGTGCTTTGAAATCTATAACTATGGTGGAAGCTTTGGCCCATTCTTAACCTCCCTCACCTTCTAGTATCTTAACCTCTTTATCCCTATAAACAAGGATTGCAGTCCTTTCCTACAGTAAATAAATTTTAGTACAGGCACTAAAGACAGAGTGCCTGAGTTTAAATACAAGTGCCATCTCCTATAAGCTGTAAATTTAGGCAAGATCCTTTTCACTCTATGCTTCAGTTTTCTTGAATGAAAACTGGTGATAATGAGACTACATGCTTCATAGTGTTGTTACAAGGCTTAACGCTGATAATACCTATAGTTCTTTGAACAGTGCCGGGATACATAATAAGGGCTTAATAAATATTAAATATTACTCTTATTAATTAAAACATCTAGTTTACACAGTGCAGAACAAATGTTGTACATATAAGTTAATTTCTTTCCCCAGTTAAAAAAAATCCATAAAGGAAAAAAAAAAGACATTCATTCATTCGTTGAACAAACTTTTTTCTTACTTTCATTTTTTTCCTATGATAGGAAGTCATTGGGCATTTTGAAGAGAGCAGTGACATGATTCACCTTGACAGGATCTGGGTGTGGCCTGCTGTATGGACAAGAAAGCATTGAGCAGCAAGGCTAAATGCACAGAGACCTGTTAGGAGGCTGTCCCAGTAAATCTGGAAATAGGTGATAGTGGTTTGGAAGGTATTTTAGTAGTGCTGGTAGGAAATGGTTATATTTTGGATGTATTTTGAAGACAGAACTAACAAGTTTTGCCAATGTACTGGATGCAAGGTGTAAGAGAACAAAATGATTGATGGGTACTCTAGAGTTTCTGGCAGGAGGAACTGGTAAAATGGAGTTGACATAAACTGACATAAGGTAGACTATGCGACGAGAAGCCTTGCTGAGGAGAAAGGAAGTAGGAGTTTGATTTGAGATATGGTTAGTGAGTATGGTGGTTTTATGTATCAACTTGACTAGGCTCCAGTCTCCAGTTAGTCAATCAAACATGAATCTAGGTATTGCTATGAAGGTATATTTCAGATGTGATTAAAGTACATAATCAGTTGACTTCAAGTAAGGGAGATTATCCCATGTAGTCTGGATGGGCCTCATTTAATCAGATGAGAGGCGGAGCTGAGGCTTCCATGAAGAAGAAATTGCTCCTGTAGATAACAGCTTCAGCCCTTGACTGAGAGTTCCAGCCTGCCCTTCCTGACAGCCTCCCCTGCAGATTTCTGACTTTCTTAGCCAGGACCCACCATTGCACAAGCCAATTGACTGAAACAAATCTTTTAACATATATTTCCTACTGGTTCTGCTTCTCCAGTAGAAAGAACACTGCCTGATTTATGAGTCAACAAGGACGTAGATGTACCAATCTGGACTTAGAGGAAGGGTCCTGACTGGAGATAGAAATTTGGGACTCATGAGCATGTAGATGTTAATTATAGCCTTGAGATTGGATGAGATTACCTGTGCAGTGAGTGGAGATAGGAAAGAAAAGGCTGAGAATGGAGCTCTGCGAGATGCTGAGAGGTAGAACGGGAGAGATTAAGAAGAAAAGAGAAGGATTCTGAAAATTAGCCAGAGATGGGAAAAATGAGCCTAAAGGCAATAAAGTCCTGGAAGCCAAATGAAGAAGTTGTTTTAAAGAGGGAAGGACAGATAACCTGAGGAAAGAGAAAAAGAATAAATGGTGAAGTGAAAAATTTATGGATCAAAATTGTGGATTTCTTTTCTACATAGGATATCATGGACAAAGTTAACAGTCTGGAAGAATATATTTTCAATATCTAAAACCAATCAAGTATTACTATGAGGAATACATAAACCATGCCTTCAAATTACCAAGAATAGTTGCAATAAAAGACATCTAACTTGATAGAAAAAAGGTATAAAAAAGTAACTTACTAAGCAGGAAACTGTATATGAAGAGAGATTCCATGTTCCTAGTAGTTAGAAAAAATGAGTATTAAAAGAACCATGAGCTATTACTTTATACCGTCACAATGACAAAAATTAGAAAGTGAGATCATTTCAGCTGCTGGTGAGAAGTGAAAAGTGGGACCGCTTGGGGCCCTGCTGATGAGAAGTAAACTGGCACAGATTTTTCTAGAGAGAAATCCATCAGAAATTAATGAAATTAAGTATACATTAATCCAATACCGCTCTTGGTTTTACTCTCCACCCCACACCCTGCCAACCTGAAGGAGAACTCTTGCACTGAGCCATATCGTGGCAAATACAGGCTGTTCTTTCAGCATTGTTTTACACAAGCAGAGAATTGAAAGCAACCTAGATGCCCTGCAAAAGTGATAAATAAAATAAATTCAATGAGTTCTTTCAATGGAATATACTACAGTACAAATAATGAATGAGAGCTATATATAGCTAAATGAATAAATCAAAAAGACAGTGTGTAATGGAGAAAAAATAAGAATGTTAGCTCAGTGTTCTTCATATGAATTAAATCTGCACAAGGAAAACTATACTAAATTATACTATATGTTTTTAAGGAAACATACAGGTGTCAGGTCATGTCTTAAACAGTTTATAGTGGCTACCTGTGTGTGGATGAGGAGGATGGATGAAGAGACAATAATTTTTCAAAGTAAGAAGAAGAAACTAATATTGCAGAGATGATGGTTATGGTTTCTCATGAACTTCAGAGTATCTGAAGTTAAAAAAATGTTTTAAAAAATTTTTAAAGAGCATACCCACAATCAGCATTCCAAAGCTTCAATCTACCCTTATTTCTTTGATTACTCAATGTCTCCTTGTTGAAAATTGCAAGCATAATGAACCTTCAGTTCTTTGTCCTTGTTGGTAAAAGATTTCTCTGTTCAGCTAGTAAGAAAAACAGGCGTCTCAGTCACTTCCATGCTGATCTCAGTTTACTCTCTGATCATTAAATGGTGTCTTATTCTAATTAAAGCTTTCCCTAATGGAGTTGCCTTAGAGCAGGTCGACTAAAATTCCTTTAAAATAATGAAATGGAAGAAGCAAATAAGTCTTTATACTTTTCTTTTTAAGTTGCTACTGTTCCCTCAAATTTTCAAATGGCAAATACATATCTCTGTTTCAAATACATATCTCTGTATTCTTACTAAATAATTTATAAATCCCAAGTAATAAATGAAACTAATAAGTGAAAAGACAAAACTCTAGAACAACCCCATTCAATCTCATTAAAAAATGGTACCAACTGGGGTTCCTTTACCACTTTAATTTATTATCATTTTATATTTCCAATGTACAATAAACTAGGTACATTATGCTAAACTTGGCATAGGAGGAAATGTCATTTTTCAAAATATTGACCAAATCAGAGAATTGTCATGTCATTCCTTTCCTAGTGACCTCTAAAAGTGTTTTTTTCTAAACCCATTCGATTTGTGTTATCTAAAATGCTGCTTCCTTCCTCTGGCCTTCTCTCTCAGCTTTGTGGCTATCAAGGGGGAATTTACTTTGAATGTCTCTACAAGTTGATAGATTAATACAATGATATAGTCTAGGTCAGAAACTTCCACACAGTCTGATGTATTGATTGCACTATCAACTGAAATACTGAAATAACATGATGTAGAAAAACCCAGTCAGATTTTTTTCAATCTGAAAAGACATTACTGTGAAAGCAATGAAGGTGGGAAGGGACATCTCCCTTGAACTAGCATGCCTTATTTAACATATGACAAAAGGAATGATACAGCTAAGAAAAATTTTAATGTGATCAAGTAATTCAGCCATCTATAGGAAGTTTCACAAGGCAGGGCATGGGCAGGAAATGTCTTCAGGCTCACATAAAAATGGAGTCATTATCTGATGTGCCTTCAAACAGTTAGGATGCTAAAAGCTTACAATCCATCTTGGGAATCTGCTTTTGACTCCCTGATTATCCTGACATACTACAGGAGGGAGAACTTGTCTAGAAGAGGAAGAATAGAGCTTTTATTTTGGGAAAAAGAGAGCCCTCAGGATGTCCACATTGATACCAATGATACTAAGCAAACCTTAGTAAACAAAACTAAACAAAAACCTTTGTTTTCTGCTAGCTTCCATTTTTGTGACCAAAAGTTATACCACCCTAATTTCAAAATTTGATACAAACCTTCAGTAAGATGTGAGAAACTTAAACAATAGTCCTTCAAAGTCAAGAACATCTTTTACCAGAAAAGTATAGAGTGTCTCTATCTACCCATCTTTCTTCTCAATTTTGACAGGAAACAGAGAAACAAACTAACCTAGTAAAAAAAATTTTTCCCTCTACTACTTATTTCGTGAAAGAAAACATGGTTTCAACTCTACTCATTTCACAATGATTTAAAACTCAGAACTGGAAAGATAGCTCAGCTCCACACCGTTCCATTCTTGCTTTAGCAGATGAACACTTAGAGCCAAGTAAATATATCAAGGCCATTTTTTCTCATGTATTATAGAGATGGAGTCCTATTGCATGACAAAAATATGATACAGAAGCCAACATGAAAGACAAAAAACCATAGAAGTGCTGTGGGTAAAGCAGGGAGGCGTAGAGTCTGTGAACTGCTCTGCTCATTCGCTCTTATCCCTCACCGAACCCGTCCTCCAGCAATGGAACCTCAAGGCCTTTAGAGAGCATATTTTACAAGCCGCTGGTCTATATTTATTAGCTCTAGATTAGATGCCCCAAAGTACTCACTCCTTCTGTATCCTCAAATGCTATCCATATTTTCCTAACTTAAATGATATAGAATCAAGAATCTTAGATTAGAGGGAATATTGAAGACATACATTACACGGTTTTTTATTCTGCTAATCATCCTACAATCCTTTTTGAATAGGTCTGTGGCTTATACAAATAAATGACAAGGATTTTTCTGGTAAGGTTTTTTCCCATGGCAGAGTAACCTTTTTTGTCATATTCAAGGCAGCATCTCGCACACTGTAGCTTTTGTCACAAAGAGCATCTTAGTGCCCCCTTCAGACTTGGTGTCTGAAGAGAAAGAGGCAGTCCCTCAGTCCCATAGCAGTTGGTGAGTTACCTCTCATTTCCTAAAGGGTATTATCTATATAGATATTATATATAGTGAGGGAGAAAGAGATATTTATATCTGTATAGACATATCCACATCTATATCTGTCTATCTATATACATCTATCTATCTAGTCCCAGAAGTTTTCATGACTATTTTGAGTATTACTCGAATTCCATGTTTGAATTCCATGACTACTACTTCTGACTTGGGAAAACATATTATCCTTTTTGGATGTAAGAAGTGAAAACTAAGGTGTTAAGAGAGGAGGTTGTGTTAGTTTCCTATGGCTGCCAAAACAAATTCTCATGAATTTGGTGTCTTAAAACAATAAAAATATATTGTCTCATGAGTCAGGAGACCAGAATTCTTAAATTCAGATATTGACGGGGCTGTGCTTCCTCTGTGGCCTCTAGGGGAGAATTTGTTCTTTGTCTCTTCCAGCTTCCAGTGGCTAGCCCAGCATTCAGCGTCTATGGTCACTTTGTTTCTTTGTCTTCTGTCTGTCTTCTCTCTCAAATCTCATTTATTGTCTCTCTTATAAGGACACTTGCCCTCAGATTTAGGACCTACTCAGATAATCCAGGATAATCTCCTCATCTCAAGATTCTTAATTTAATTACATCTCTACAAAGACCCTTTATCCAAGTAAGGTAACATTTACAGGTACTAGAAATTAGGACAGGGACATACCTTTTTGGGGGCCACCATTCAACTGACTATAGTCTGCCACTCTCTGGCCCCCAAATATTCACATCTATCATATTGCAAAACACATTCACCCCATCCTAATATCCTCAAAAGTCTCAGTCCATTACAGTATCAACTCTAAGTCCAAAATCTCATCTAAATATAATCAGCACAAAAGTCCCAAATCTTGTCATCTAAATCATTTAAATAGGGTATAAGTGAGACTTTGGGTATGATTCATTCTGAGACAAAATTCCTGTCCAGTGGTGCACCTGTGAAACTAGAAAATAAGTTATCTGCTTCCAAAATACAGTTGTGGGACAGGCATATGATAGACGTTCCATTCCTAAAGGGAGAAATTGGAAGGAATAAAGAGATTATCAGTCACAAGCAAGTTTGAAATTCAGCAAAGCAAATCCCATTAGGTTTCAAGGCCTGAGAATATTCCTGTGTGGCTCAACGCTCTACTCTCTGGGTCCATGGCTCTGCCAGCCTCTGTCTCTGATCCAGAAGCTCTTCCTTCAGAGTCATTCATTCTTTTTCTTGAAAGGTATCACATGTTTTCAGCCAAGTAGCTTTATTAGCCCATTTCCTGCATGTAGAATCCAGAAGTCCAACAGACTTTCTTCATTTCATTCTATCACTGTTCCTTTCAGTCCAGGCTGGCATTGTTTCTGCTGACATAACAGTCACAAAAATCTTGCAGGTCTCCTATGTATGTTAGGAGGGGGCCTCCACATATCTTTCCTGGGTAATCTCATCTCTATTCCTGGCTTCTGCTGAGATAGTTGAGAGAACCCATGAGTCATTTGCCTAATTTCTTCAGCATAAGGCTATCCAGCCTCTGAATCTATGTGCTGTTCAAGTGTTATTACATGTCTCACCCCACCATGTTTCCCTGTATCTTGTTTTATGATGTAAAAGGTTGAACCATATGAAATTACCATTTTTATAGGTCATAAATGGTCAAATTTGAGCAATTACATATGATTCATCTTGGTCGTTAGTAAGTCATTAATACCTCTCATATTCATAGATAATAATTCTAAAAATTCCACATTATTTTTATTTTAGTAAAAAGAATAACAAAGAGAAATCACAAATATCATGAAGGTTAGGATATGAGAAGATTGATTTCAGCTTAATTAAGACTGATTATGTGATCAGTTGGACTTGATATCTCCCCCAAACTTGTGCTTATTCATCACTTTTGAAGCTATCTAGGTCTGTGCTAGCTGATATTTGAAACATAAAATACATTTTTTACCACCTGGTATATTTAGGGCATACTTGAAATGATGCTCAAAGATGATTATTGAAAAAGAATCTGAAAGATTCTGAAAATCAAATACACAGAAAATATGTAGAGTGTTATAGCCAAGTTCAAGAATTAAAAATATTCAAAAAAGAGTATTCTAGTGACGTCAGCGTCATGGCGGAGCGAGCTTTCCCATGAACTCTTCCCCCGATAAGATACAACAAAAGGAACAGTCACAGACCAATAATGGAATCCCAGACAGTGAAAAGCTAGATCAGAAAGATCCACACTGCTGCACATCTGAGAGTGGAACGTGCTGGGCCCCCGGAGGAAGTGGGGAGAAGTAAGGAGAACTGCTCTCCCTCCCCATCAGATCAGCGATCCCAGTCCACGAGGCTCCCAGAGAGGGGGAAGGGGCGGCCCTCTGTGGGGAAACCATAGCTGTAGCTCTTCGGGCTCTCTCAGCCAGTGGGAAACTCCCACACAGAGGACTCAGAAGAGTCACAGGGCTACCATCAACATCTGAGCACCCCAGAGAGTGGATAACGAGGGGCGAACGGATAATGAGGAGTGAACGAGAAACCCCCTAGGACAGGGACCCAGAGGGCAAAAGAGAGGGCCCCCCCTCCCTGAAAACCGGACCCTACAGCTCAGCCAACCAGACCAGACCAAGCAATCCGTGGCAGACCAGACCAAACGATCCGACCCGCGGATTGCAGCGGAAAAACTGCGGCAGAGTGCAGGGGGCTTAGATTACACAGCCCTTTACTACCACACAGTGGCAGCGGGTGGAAATTGCAACCAGAGATTTCCAGGATGAGGAAAAACAAAGCCAACACAGGAACCACAATGCAAAGATACATGAAATCACCAGACCAGAAGAAAAATGATAAGCACCCAGAAACCAACCATGAAGACACAGAAATCCATAATCTAAATGACAGATTTCAAAATAACTATCCTAAAAACACTCAACAAAATAGGAGACAACACAAACAATTCAATGAGATTAGGAGTTTCTTCACAAAAGAGATTGAAATCATAAAGAAAAACCAATCAGTGCTGATGCAGATGAAGAACACAATGGAGAAGATAAAGGAGAATCTGGAATCTTTAAAGAATAGAGCTGACAATATAGAGGAAAGAATTAGCATTTTAGAGGGTAGGAATACAGATAGGCTCCAGATGGAAGAGGAGAGAGAACTAAGATTAAAAAGAAAGGAAGAAAGTCTCTGAGAAATATCTGATTCTATTAGGAAATGTAATATAAGAATTATAGGTATTCCTGAGGGAGAAGAGAGGGAAAGAGGAACAGAGAGCCTATTCAAGGAAATAATAGCTGAGAATTTCCCAAATCTGGGGAAGGAGCAGGAAATACCAGTAAGCGAAGCCAACAGGTCACCTAAATATATCAACAGTCAAAGGCCCTCTCCACGACACCTAGTGGTAAGGCTTGCCAGAGTCAGTGACAAAGAAACAGTATTAAGGTGAGCTAGACAAAAACAAAAAATAACATACAAAGGAACTCCCATCAGGCTCTCAGCGGATTTCTCAACAGAAACTTTACAGGCTAGGAGAGACTGGAATGATATATTCAAAATACTGAAAGATAAAAACTTTCAGCCAAGAATACTCTATCTGGCAAAAATATCCTTCAAATATGATGGAGAAATAGTAACTCTCCCAGATAAACAAAAGCTAATGGAGTTCATGGCCATGAGACCCCCACTACAAGAAATACTCAAGAAGGCCGTCAGGCCTGAAAAAAAGAAGAGAATAGGAATACAAAGCTTGGAGCAAGGAGAAAAATAGGTAGATAAACTCAGAAAAATAGTAGCTTTTTACCGGAATAGGTTAGCAACCACTTAAATACTAAAATCAAAGATCAAAGGAAGGAATTCACCAAAAATAAATTTAACCTCATCACTGTAAACACACAGCCACAACACAAGATAGAATAAGGTATAACAAGAACGACTTAGAAGGGGAAGAGAAAAGTGATTGAATTGACTTAGTATAAGGAAATAGGAGGCCATCAGATAATGGACTATCTCATACACAAGATTTTTTACACAAACCTCAAGGTAACCACTAAACAAATAATCAAAACAAAATCACATATGGTAAACAAAGAGAAAACTAGAAGAGTCGTAAGACAGAACAACCAAACTGAATTGGCAATCTGAAACAAGTGGGACAAGAAACAAAGGAAACGCAAAATAACCAGAAAATAAGTGAAAAACAGCAACATTAAGCCCTCATATATCAATAATTACGCTAAATGTAAATGGATTGAAATCTCCAATCAGAAGATACAGAGTGGCAGGATGGATTAAAAAGCAAGACCCAACAATATGCTGCCTCCCGGAAACACATCTCAGCACTAAAGATAAGCACAGTCTCAGAGTGAAAGGATGGAAGACAATACTCCAAGCTAATGGCAAACAAAAGAAAGCAGGTGTTGCCATACTCATATCAGACAAAGTAGACTTCAAGGTAAAACAGGTTATGAAAGACAAAGAAGGGAAATATATAATGATAAAAGGGACACTCCACCAAGAAGACACATCACTTATAAATATATATGCACCCAACATAGGAGCACCAAAGTACATAAAGCAACTATTAACAACCCTAAAAGGAGACGTTAACAACAACACAATAATAATAGGGGATCTTAATACCCCATTTACATCAATGGATAGATCATCTAGACAAAAATCAATAAAGAAATAGTAGACTTAAATGAAAAACTGGACGAGATGGACCTAGTAGACATATACAGAGCACTCCATCCAAAAACAGCTGACTACACATTCTTCTCAAGCACGCATGGAACATTCTCAAGGATGGACCATATGTTGGGAAACAAAGCAAGCCTCAATAAATTTAAGAAGATTGAAATCATAACAAGCATCTTCTCAGACCATAATGCTATGAAACTGGAAAGGAACCATGAAAAAAAAACTGGGAAAGTGACAAAAATGTGGAGATTAAACAACATGCTACTGAACAACCAATGGATCATTGATGAAATTAAAGGAGAAATCAAAAACTATCTGGAAACAAACGAAAATGAGAATATGCCATACCAAACCATATGGCATGCAGCAAAAGCAGTCCTGAGAGGGAAACTCATAGCGATACAAGCCCACCTTAACAAACAAGAAAAAGCCCAAATAAGCAACCTCAAATTACACCTAACAGAATTGGAAAAAGAAGAACAAACAAAGCCCAAAGTCAGCAGAAGGAGAGAAATAATAAAAATCAGAGCAGAAATAAATGAAATTGAGACCAAAAAACAGTAGAAAAGATTAATGAAACAAAGAGTTGGTTCTTTGAGAAGATAAACAAAATCGACAAACCCTTAGCCAGGCTTACTAAGAAAAAAAGAGAAAAGGCTCAAGTAAATAAAATTAGAAATGAAAGAGGAGAAATTACAATGGATACCACAGAAATACAGAGGATTATAAGAGAATACTATGAGAAATTATATGCCAACAAATTGGACAATCTAGAAGAAATGGATAAATTCTTAGACTCATACAGCCTCCCAAAACTGAACCAAGAAGAAATGGAGAATCTGAATAGAACAATCATAAGTAAAGAGATTGACATAGACATCAAAAACCTCCCAAAAAATAAAAGTCCAGGACCAGATGGCTTCTGCGGTGAATTTTACCAAAGATTCAAAGAAGATTTAATACCCATCCTTCTCAAACTTTTCCAAAAAATAGAGGAAGATGGAACACTTCCTAAATCATTCTATGAGGCCAACATCACCCTGATACCAAAGCCAGACAAAGACAATACAAAGAAAGAAAATTACAGGCCAGTATCGCTGATGAACTTAGATGCAAAAATCCTCAACAAAATATTGGCAAACCAAATACAGCAATACATTAAAAAGATCATACACCATGATCAAGTGGGATTTATACCAGGGACACAGGGATGGTTCAACATCCGCAAATCAATCAACGTGATACATCACATCAACAAAACAAAGAATAAAAACCACATGGTCATCTCAATAGACGCAGAGAAGGCATTTGACAAGATACAACATCCATTTATCATAAAAATTCTCAACAAAATGGGAATAAAAGGAAAGTACCTCAACATAATAAAGGCTATTTATGACAAACCCACAGCCAACATCATACTCAACGGGGAAAGACTGAAAGCCATTCCTCTGAGAATAAGAATGAGGCAGGGCTGCCCACTCTCACCACTCCTGTTCAACATAGTACTGGAGGTTTTGGCCAGAGCAATTAGGCAAGAAAAAGGAATCCAAATAGGTAACGAAGAAGTGAAACTCTCACTATTTACAGATGACATGATTTTATATATAGAAAACTCTAAAGAATCCATTGGAAAACTATTAGAAATAATCAATAACTAAAGCAAAGTTGCAGGGTACAAAATCAATCTACAAAAATCAGTTGCATTTCTATATGCTAATAATGAACTAACAGAAAAAGAGCTCAAAAAGATAATTTACAATTGCATCAAAAAGAATAAAATACCTAGGAATAAATCTTACCAAGGAGGTGAAGGACCTATACAATGAGAACTACAAGACATTATTGAAAGAAATCGATGATGATATAAAGAAATGGAAAGATATCCCATGCACGTGGATTAGAAGAATGAACATAGTTAAAATATCTATATTACCTAAAGCAATCTACAGATTCAATGCAATCCCAATCAGAATCCCAATGACATTCTTCACGGAAATAGAAAACAGAATACTAAAATTCATATGGGGCAACAAAAGACCCCGAATAGCTAAAGAAATCCTAAGAAAAAAGAACAAAGCAGGAGGCATCACAATCCCTGACTTCAAAACATACTACAATGCAATAGTAATCAAAACAGTATGATACTGGTACAAAAACAGACACACAGATCGATGGAACAGAATTGAAAGCCCAGAAATAAAACCACACATATACGGACGGCTAATTTTTGACAAAGGTGCTAAGAACATACAATGGAGAAAGGAAAGTCTCTTCAATAAATGGTGTTGGGAAAACTGGACAGCCGCATGGAAAGAATGAAAGTGGTCCATCTGCTATCGCCATTCACAAAAATTAACTCAAAATGGATCAGAGACCTGAAGGTGAGACCTGACACTATAAAACTCGTAGAAGAACATATAGGCAACACACTATTTGACATTGGTCATAAAGGAATCTTTTCAGATGACATGCCTACCCAGACTAGGGAAACTAAGAAAAAATAAACAAGTGGGACTTTATCAGATTAAAGAGCTTCTATAAGACAAACGAAACCAGATTCAAGACGAACAGACAACCCACCAGCTGGGAGAGAATATTTGCAAAACATACAACTGACAAGGGGTTGATCTCCATAATATACAAAGAATTCACACAACTGAACAATAAAAAAACAAACAACCCGATCAAAAAATGAGCAGAGGAAATGAACAGACACTTCTCCAAAGAAGATATACAGATGGCCAATAGGCACAAAAAAAGATGTTCAACATCACTAATCATCAGGGAAATGCAAATCAAAACAACACTAAGATATCACCTCATGCCCATTAGAATGGCTATAATCACCAAGACAAAAAACAAGTGTTGGAGAGGATGTGGAGAAACAGGAACCCTCATACACAGCTGGTGGGAATGCAAACTGGTGCAGCCTCTATGGAAAACAGTATGGAGATTCCTCAAAGAATTAAAAATAGAGATGCCCTATGACCCAGCCATCCCACTACTGGGATTCTATCCAATGAACCTGAAATCAACAATCCAAAGAGGCTTATGCACCCCTATGTTCACTGCAACATTATTCACCATAGCCAAGAAGTGGAAGCAGCCTAAGTGTCCCTCGAATGATGATTGGATTAAGAAAATGTGGTATATATATATACAATGGAATACTACTCAGCCATAAACAAAGACAAAATCGTCCCATTTGCAACAGCATGGTTGGGCCTGGAGCATATTATGTTAAGTGAAATAAGCCAGAAAGAGAAAGACAAACACTGTATGATCTCACTCATATGTGGAATATAAACCAACACATGGACAGAGAAAACTGTATTGTGGTTACCAGGGGCAATGGGGGTGGGGAGTGGGCACAAGGGGTGAAGGGAGTCATATATATGGTGATGGACAAACAAAAATATACAACCCAAAATTTCACAATGTTAAAAACTATTAAAACATCAATAAAAAAAAATTATGGTATATCCATACAAAGAAACACCACCACAACAAAAAGGAATAACTATTAATGCACATAACAATGTGGATGAATCTCAAAATAATTTATGCTGAGTGAAAGAAGCCAGACCAAAAAAAGAGTGTATGCTGTATGCTTCCATTTATATAAAATTTTGGAAAATGCATACTAATCTATAGTAATGAGAAAGCAGATCAGTGGTTGCCTGCAGATTGGTAGGGGGAAAGGAGGGTTATGGAGGAGCAGGAGTCAGGAATTACTAAGCGGCACAAGGAAATTTTGGGGGGTGATAGCCATGTTTATTATCTTGATTGTGCTGATGACTTCATGGCCTATACATGTTAAATCTTATCAAATTTATACTTTAAGTGTGTGCAGCTTATTGTAATCAATTATACCTCAATAAAGCTATTTTTTAAAAACAAACAAAAAAAGAGTATTCTTTGGAGAAAGTCAATATGGAGAACTCAATAACAGCTTCACATCTTTGAATTCAAAAGCATGAATATTTACATCTATGTATGTGTATTTTGTCCCAGATTTCATTTACAGAATCCTTCGGTCCATTGATCCTCAGAGATATGAGATGACCTTCTTGGGTTAGTAATTCAGTATAGTTTTATAGACTCTGAATAAAAACAGAGGCCTCCAAAATATGAAAGTAAATACAGGAGTCAATAAAGTGACAGTGTTGAAGAGTAACAAAATCAATAAAATGAATTTAAATAAAATAAAAGCCACTTTTGTTACTTCACAGGGCTTCATATTAACCTATTTTCATATATTTACCCAAGTGCTCAAAGTAATTATATGACTAGAGAAAGCATGTATATTTACTGTTGTGTAACCTAAAATGTGTATAGCACTATTGAATCTAAGTACAAAGAATGATTTTTCCTACTCCGATTAATACTATGAAATACAAAACATGCATTCACTTTCTCTGATTGATAGCTCCAATTTTGGATATGTATTCTAACTAATGGAACGAAAATTGCAATACATGAATCAATTACAGTTGTTCAATTGTCTATTTTGTAAAGTGAGAACAGTTTAAATTATATATGATTTCATTGTGTATGTGTCATAGTATCTTAACTGACAATACTACCATTGGTATATTTGGTTTTAATGAGGAGCTTATCTACATGCATACAGCCCTATCCAATTGCTCATTTCCTATCTATTGTTATTTATGGAAGAAATGGATCTTTATTAATGTTCAAATGTCTTCATACTTGCATTCGACACATGAGTTTACTTAGGATTGAATAGGGTCTTCAACCAATGGCAGGCAGGCTGTATCCATGTGGCACTGAACAAACGAATTCAAGCTCTATCCCTAATATGATTTGTCCCTATCCCCAAAAAAATATATATTTAAAAACAAAAAAAAAGTGAAGCAGTTTTGTTGATTTAATAACCAATCAGATGTTTCAAATATTTGATTTCAGCCTTGTCCAAATTCATGGGCACTGGCATATTTTAAATAGGAATTTTAAGAAAACTAAAGTGAGTTGACAGCTTTTAATTCTTCCATGTGTCTGGTTGCTCATGCCAACCGATATGAATTGGGCAAATCCAAAGATAAATGCTACACAAGTGCTACCAGCCAGTTTTCAATTAATGAAATAGCAACATAAAGGCAGGCTTGGTCTGTCTTTATCTCGCAATGCTACATTGATGAAAATTTTCCTGTAGTCAGAGAGGCAAGGATTAAATATTTTCACCATGAGATTGGTCCTTCACAGTTTTTCTTTTACATTCTGAAATTTCAATTTTGTGACTAATAAAGGATAGTTCTAATTATTCATAATTAAACAGGTCCCCTTATAGAAAATAACTGAATCTTTCTGAATGATAATATTATGGAAAATTTTTCTCCTGAATTCTTTGGATTTTCTAAATTTACTACTGTGAGTGAGTATTTAATAAAAACAGAGAAATAACTAATTATCTAACCATCAACTAGAGAATTTAAATGTTATTAAAAAAAAAAGAAAAGAGGGGCCGGCCCAGTGGCATAGCGGTTAAGTTTGTGCGCTCTGCTTCAGCGGCCTGGGGTTTGCAGGTTTGGATCCAGGCACGGACCAACGCATTGGTTGTCAAGCCATGCTGTGGCAGCATCCCATATAAAGTAGAGGAAGATGGGCGTGGATGTTAGCCCAGGGCAAATCTTCCTCAGCAAAAAGAGGAGGATTGGCAACAGATGTTAGCTTAGGGCTAATCTTCCTCACAAAAAAAAAGAAAAGAAGAGAAGAAATAAGAGAGGGAGGGAGGGGGTGTGAAGGAGGGAAGAAAGAGAAAGAAAAGAAAGAGAAGAGTAGAGAAAAGAAAAAAAAAAAAGACAATTGGAATGTTTGTTGAAGACCTAGGTTTTTCATCTGTTAATTGGTGTTGTCTTAGTACTTAGCTGTATGAGTTTATGCCACTTAACCTCTTTGGGATTCAGTTTCCTAATATCTGAAATGAAGAGGTCAGATATGATGATCGCCAGAATCCTTGAAGCTCTAATGTTAGTTTCATGCATTGGTTCAACTTTATGCCATTTTATTAAAGTTGACTCTTGTAATTTCTTGCATCATTCTAGTGACATCCTAGAGACTTCAGGGACATAAATTCTACTTAATATTTTTCTAAGCACAGTAATTCATACTGTGAATTGATATTTTTGTGGCATTTCAGACCTCAGTAGAGCCAAATGTAGTTCCATTAATAATGATTGGCTCAGGGTTACAAAGCTAAATATTGGCTAAAATGTTATTTCAATCCAAGATTCTTGTGACCCAGGGCTATTTCTACTACACCATACTGCCCTTCCTTCATGATAAGAAAACAAGAGCTACCTGAATATTCTTTGTACTTGTGAATATTGCTTTTCAAACTTGAAATTAATTAGAAAAAATATTATTTCCTCATTTGGGGCAAAAGGTTGAGCTATAATGCCACTCTAAAAAATAAAATATATTTGGACTTACTGATTTATATTTAATTTTCTAGCATATAATCGCAAAATTCCTGCTAAAAATGTTCAGAAATCCATTCCCATATGCATGTAACCTGCTGATATGCATAGGCAAATTTATTTTTCTATATTCATAATGATACAAATTTTGCTACTTTCCAAGTAAGCTGCATTGCTGAATTGACATAACCAATAGTCAGAATGCTCCACTGGTTACATTTGGTTTTCATAATGCAGTATCTAAAACAAATAACTGGATAGATGATAACTAGCAAAAATATTTGCCATCTATATACAAAACTATATTTAATTTTGGAAAATTAGTATTCAACATTAAATATTCATATGGACCTATAAACCATGATGGACCAATAGTCAGAAAAATATTATATAGATCACGGTTATTTAAAAACATCAGTGAGCACACACAATTTTGATTATTACGAAATCCCCAATGCATGGCAAGCCATCAGAACAGTGTTATTTCCTCAGATCTCTAGCCTCTCCAGGAGTCATGTAACATGAATTCATATAGGCAAATGGAATGCCTTTAAGAGTTAACCATTGTAGAAATTACTTACAAAAGCCTCTCTTGTTAAATTTAATATAGTCTTATGTGATTTGAGGATGAACTTTAAATTTGACTGGAACATCTGGAAATTGCCACAGTTTTTTAATGTTTGCTTTTCAAGTAAGTTTCATTTACTTTTCTAAGGCATGAAAGAAGATGAAATTCTAATGGGGAGGGGTTAAAATTCTCAAAAAAATATTTTTTATTTTCTTAATCATTTTCAGTTTATTTCTGTTAAGGTAAATTAGCATTCAAATATAAACTAAACAATACCTTTATTTTATATTGACTACTTTATTTATGATATTATAGTAGTATCTGTTTACAATCAAAATTCACTCATATTATTCAAAATCATTTATTAATTCAGGCAGTTGCATTCATTCATTTATCCATTCATTTACTCAATTATTTAACATGTATTTTTGAGCGTCAACTATGTGCCCGATATTATCGTAAGCAATAGGAAGATAGGAGTGAACAAAACAGTCAGAATGATTATTCTCATGGAATTTACAATCTAGTGGATGAAGACAGAAAATAAACAAGAATATCATGAGGTGATAAATTTTATCAATAAAAATAAAGCAGGCTTAGAGCAGAGAGATTGATGGAGTGGGAATGCCATTTTTCATAGCGAGGCAAAAGCAGGCTTTTCCAATAAGATGATATTTGAAAAGAGCCCTGAATGAAGTAAGGGAACAGCTGTGACAAACCTATGAAAGAAATTTGTAAAATTCTGCTAATCACCATAATATATTGTCTATATGATACCCAAGAATTAGTAAAAAGTTAATTTTTTGGTGATCGATTGAATGAATAGATTGGTTGTTATGAGATTCTATACATTGAAAAACGACATCGAGTGCTTACGTGTATTTCACTTCCTTGATTATTTCAGATTTTCACATCTAGTTAATTCAAATTAAAGGTATAATAATAAAAATAAGAATGTTATTTTGTATCATAATGAGAGAATCATATTTTGTTACATGAATGAATGAATAAGAATTGTAGAGATGGAAGGGACCATCAGGGATCATCTAAGAATCATGCAAACTCTTCAGCAAGAGTGGTCACTCAATCATTTTTTTTTAACATGTCCAGGAACCACAAATTCCTATCATAAAATAGCCCACTCAGTTTTTCAACAGCTTCGTTAACTAGAAAGATACTCCTTACATTAAACTAAAATTTACTTCTCTAAAGATAGAGTAAATGTCTACTCTGAATTCATACAAGTAAAATTCCAGAGAACTGGGCTAAGAAATGCTCGCTTTTAGGCTAGTGAGATTGCTAAATCTGACACTACACATTAACTGCTGTCATTAGTATTCACAAACTCCCCAGCAAGCAGCATGGGTTATTTGAGAAGTAGCCTGTTTGCCAAGTTAAGCTGCAGCTCTGATTTGCCTCTGGTTCATATTCCATTTCATCCTTAATAGGTCAATCCCAACTGTCATTATGTGTCAAATAGCTTTTGATGCCAATGACATCAGGGCTAAAATGTTTGTAGTTCAACCCAGATCATGACAGTACACTTAAAAAGGACATTTTTTACCATGTTTTTTCCTACCCTCTTGATCCTAATCCTGAAAGGTCTTAATGCCATCTTTCTCATTCATAAACGTAATGTCTCTTTCATTCACCTTACAATACCCAAGCAGATGCTTCACAATGAGGGGCCCTGGTTTGACTTTTAAGATCAGTGTCACTGGGCCTCATTTTTGCCTCATCAAAAAGCAAGGAGCTGATATATTTGGTAAAATCTAGAACAGTAATACTTTGTTCTCTAAAATATGATTAAAAATGTCGATTTTTTAATAAATATCATTTTAAAATGTAGCTCATAAATAAGTCCCTTCCTTCTTAAAGTGTAATGATTTCTTTGTCAAGTAACTGTTAAGGACACTTTTGGAACTACTCTACGTATGGACTCTTATACTGTTTTATCCAGTTCTGCTGTCTTTTTCTATTGTGAGCTGCCTGGAAAGATAGTGAGTTCCCCATCCCTGGAGGCATTTTACAATACTTGGTGAAATCACAGTAGAAGTAACACAAGCATCGGGTGGCAGATTGAACCCAGTGACATTTAATATCACTCATCATCCTAAGATGATGACATTCTCTACTGTCAATAGGTCAATATGTCATAGTTTTTTTTTAGGGGAGAAGTAAGAGTTGCCAGGCTTTACATGGGCTTTGTGACAACACTTTGACCTCTCGAAGACTTATTTATGTTTGAGTCTTATTTTGCTTCTGCGTCCCTAACTTTGTTTCATTAGTTTGAGACTGTCCGTATACCTAGAACCAGATTTGAGCTGCTGGTAAACAAACTGAGGGGTTGTCAGAGCTTCAGTCTACTCTGCCAGCATGCCTTCATTATCATAATGTTTTTCATTCGTGATGGATACATTTAGTGGGAGTTAGATCCATTGATTTCACTGGCAAATAATCATTCATGTTATTGATTTTGCGACTCATGTGTACCAACCATTACCCTTGGGAAAATGAATGGCATTGATAGTTATCTGTCAATCCCAGAACATGGAGGTTTTGATCTGTAAAATCCCAGCGAACACATCTTAAAATAATTAACCAATGTTAGCACTCTGTCAGGTAGAAACTCTTAGAAACGAAAAGAAAAATGAATAATGGGATCTTTTTCCATAAATACAAATTGCTCTGTGTGTTGCCATCTCCGTGAAATGTGGCAATTTACAGCTTTGTTTTTAAGAAAGATCACAGAAAGCAAAGAGCAAGGAATTGTTTCCACAAATGGTCAGTAAGCATTGTTCCCACTTTGATTTTCCATGGTAATGAGTAACATAACTTTTAATCATAGATTTTCTAGTCAGTCATATTGACAAGCATATCCTCTTTGTGTCCAATTCTGCAAAACAGAATATAGGCCATTCTGTATGCTAACAAGGGAGCAAAAGCAAAATGAACAGGATCAAAATACAAAAAGAGAGAGAGAGAACCAAATTCTGGAATAAATGTGATGAATTTTTGGTGTAAGTCTCTTTGACTTGAGAACCTATAGAGCAGGGGGCCGGATTATGTGGGAAAACAAAAGGGATGGTTCATGCAGTATATGCTTTAGAATATGTTGAGAAAGAGGGACATAGGTTCATTCATCTATTCAGTAATCCCAGTCACCTCTGGCCTCTTTGAAATTATAATCCTCTTTGCCAAGTGATTTAGACTTTCAGTAATGTCTGTCTCTCCATGAACAATGGGATAATGCAACACAGAAGTTAGTTTATCCCTAGTGAACCACTGGAAGACTGTTAATGACACCATATCCCAATGTCAATGTTTTGATAATTAGATGAAGCTGAGGTCAGCAGATATGCTCTATCTCTCTGAAGAAAAGCAAAAATAAGGCCCATTTGAAAGTGACATGCTTAAATTGAAGAAAAGAGGCCCCTGTTCTAGATTATTTTGAAATGCATAAAGGGAAGTTACTGGGAACAGTTTACCATAGATTGAACTTATGTTAGGGCCCTGAGAAATGGCTTTTGTATTCAATCTCAAGAAGAACAAAGAAGATGGGAGGTGTGACTAGGTTGAGAGCGTAGACTAAGTGACATTCTCTCCATTTTAGGGCAAATTGTTTAGAGATGATGTGATAGGAAAGAGAGGAAAGAGTTGGGGGGGAAAAAAACCCTCTACAGATATTTTCCTCTTTTCATGAGTCTTATGTTGCTTTCTCTTCTTAACTGTGTCATTATCCTGTATCCACTGATCTAGTTATTTAACTGTAAAATCTGGTCTAAAGCAGAAGCTTCTCTTGCCTTTCAGTTATGGAAGTCTTTGTGTGTGTACATTCCGTATAAGAGAGTATGAAAGGAGAGAAATGTAGGAAGAGGAAATATGAGAGTACATTCAATAAGGAATATGGATAATTCATTGTGATGTCACTGATTATATTAACCTATTCTAAACTATTCTCAGAACTACTAACTTTGTTCGGGAGAAATAATTCATTGAAAACAGTAGATGTTACCAGTAGATATAGAGTTAAAAGGTACAGAAGGACAAGAGACCTTTAGTTACAGGGCACCTGGAGTTACAGTGCTTTGGAGTCACACAGCCCTAGGCTGAATACTGGATACATCATTATATATGTATATAATTGGAGGCAACTTATCTAAATTCTCTGAGTCTCAACTTCCTCATCTGTAAAATGGAGACAATAATTATGTTTTGCAATAGTTAAATGAAATAAGATATGTAAAGCATTTCATAAAGTGCTTGCACTTCTTAAATTCTTGATCAATGATAGCTGCCAGTAGTTGTGGTAATAGTAGTACTAGTAGTAGTAACAGCAGTTGGAGGAGGAGGAGGAGGAGGAAAAGATGGGGGTGTTTTCTTCTTGCAAGAGATAGTAAAGTGCTATGATGTTGCATTTTTAGGATCAAGAATTAAAGGTAGAATAATCCAACTAAAAATATGTAGGAAGGTGACAAATTATGAGGTAGAGCTTCAGGGCTGCCAAATTGCCCTGCTACCGGGAAAGGAGAGCCACATAAAAGCCTGTGTCCTGGAGCAGCCAGTACTCCAGGAAAGCCAGAGCAGTCAATTCCTTCCTGCACCGGCCAGCCGACTCACTAGGTACCAGAAGCCTGTTCCTCTGTCACCACCGTGTCATAGATGATCGGAACAAGGAGTATAATTTTGATGACAGATGGGGCCACAAGCAGACATAATATATACAAATTAAAGATGCTAACTTAACCCCATTTTTCTGTCATCCAACAAAATAAATAAAAATGCTAAATTGTTTCTACATAATTCAATGGTTTATTTTTAAATACCACTAATATCTTTTCAAACAGCAACTCTGTTTAGAGGAATTGATCTTGCTGATTTTTTTGTGTGTGGACTTCTCAGTCTTTTGTATTTTCTCTTTTTTACTTCAACAAATATGCATACCACTTTTGATGTCTTCTGCCACATTGAGTGTACCATATTTTTTTTTCATTTCTGCAATTAACCAAAAATATTCTTATCAGCAAAATGTATTTAGCTTTAACTTCATCTGTCTGTCTCTTGACAATGAATATAGAAAATGTTGTTGTTAACTGGCTTAGATGTTTCCACACTAAGTCATAACTTATCTGCTTCCTCTTTAAAGAAATAGGTATGACATCCGTCATTTGGAGAAAAGGGCTTGATTAAGCAGAAAGGTGAGATAAAATTGCACTTACTGACTTAGTTACTTATTCAGGAAACATATGAGGATGGAGTCACACTTATGATTTGTATTGTTGGGTAAGAGGCAGACTCAGAATTCAAGGTAGAAGAAAAATAAGAGAGAGGAGAGATTTTAACCTGTCCCTGAAAAATAAGTTCTCCATCTTGAGAGTGATGCGTTTATCTCCATTTAAAAGGTTAAAGGTGGATATGAGGCCTTGGGAGACATACTGAACACTTTTATGCCTGTGGTACATTGCATATCAACAGTAATTGCCTCATTTGAATTCCCAGGAAAAAATAGCTGCTGAATCCATGTGTCAAAGAATGAATTACTATGATTTTCTTACTATACTTGCTGTTAAACAAATCTCAGCTTCATATCATCAAACTCTTTACGTCATGTGTGAATCTTTTTCAAGAGCACTTCCCCCAAAAAACGATACCCACTCTCTGAAGCTCCAGTTTTGGGGGAATCATTATCTTCTATTTTGTATAGCTCATGTTTTTAATATGCTCATCTTATTAGTTTCCTGTGGCCACTGTAAAAAATTACCACAAACTTAATGGCTTAGGATAACACAGGTTTATTATCCTGTAGTTCTGGAAGTCAGAAGTCTACACTGGATTTCACTGGGCTAAAATCAAGGTACTGGCTGGGCTTCATTCCTTTCTGGAGGTTCCAGAGTAAAATCCATTTTCTTTACTTTTCCAACTTCTAGAGGCCACCTGTATTGTTTGGCTCACAATCCCCTTCCAGCTTCAGAGTCAGCAATAGCTTGTCAACTCTATCTCATGTCACATAACTCTCACAGTGATTCTTCTACTTCCATCTCCCACATTTAAGGATCATTGTGATTACGTTCAGCCCATCTGGAGAATCCAAGATAATTGCCCTATCTTTAGGTCAGCTGATTAGCAACTTTAACTCTCTCTGCAACCTAAATTCCCAGCCGTATAACACAACATATTCACAGGTGAGAGGGATTGGGGCATGGACCTCTAGCCATTATTCTACCTACTGCACTATTCCAGATGTTAAGTCCAGTATTTCTCCCAGTTAAATTTTACCCAGCATTGCTTATTATGCCCCCTGAAACTACTAGAATAGGTCTAATTCATCTTCTGCAAGACAGCCTTTGGAATGTATGAAGACAGCTATCATGTCTCCTCAGAATCTGTAAGCTCATCAGTTATTTTAATCTCTTCATGGTGTAGTTTTGCGTCTTCTCACTGTCCAGGAAAAAAATAACAACAACAACAATGAGTAACATTTATTGAGAATTGTGCTAGGTTATGTATATACATTTACTTATTTACATATATTTTCTCATTTAATTATCAAAACACCACAACAAATTAGGTTCTCCTGTTGTCTCCATTTTATAAATTTAAGCCCTGTGAGACTCAGAGGGTTTATATCACTTACCCAAAATTACAAATAGAGCAAAAATTGAAGGAGCAGTTTCAGTCCAGGTCTGCCTGACTACAGAAGCTGTTCATTTAACCATATGCTATACTGAAGGACATATTCTATTTTGACAGTGCTTCTCTTAAACTATGGTTCCCACCATTGAATGTCATGTCTCAGATGTTTTCTCTCCAACATATGAAACTATTTTATCCTGTAAATAGGCCAAGAAACCATTGAATGTTGAACAGCAGAAATACAGAAATGGAGACTTGATCTTACTAAAAATATTTCTGCTAGCAGAAATAATGTTAGAACCTTCTTTACTACCAAAGTTGTTCACAGAATGGGCAAAGAGGAAAAGAATATATCTAAAAACAGTTCTACATTTACTTTGAATATGTTGAAGAATATCTCTTTTTTAACAACAATTTTATGCAAATTATTTTCATTATATCTTTTCTAAATGCGGAATTTGTTTAGCACGTACAAGACTGCAGAACCTTATTGAAGAGTCAAATTTAATATAAATATTAGACTTTAAAATGTTAATAATACAATTAATTTTTGTCAAAACTCATTTACACTTAGAAGCAATTCACCTTGACTAGCTCTGCTCAGTTTCTCAAGAGCAAAAGTAAAACACATGTGTTCTAGTCTTATTACTGACGTATCTCGAGTGTAGATTGTTAGAGTGTCACAAACCTGGAAATTAGGAGGGAGATTTGCCTTCTGGTCTTTCTTTCTTTAGCAAAAATAGAATTGTGGGAATTAAAAAAAATTTTTCTTTGATGTTTGCTGGGAAAAACAAATGCAGGTAGTATGGGGCTGGTACTAACACTTAGTATGATTTGGCTCTAGACATATAGAAATTAAAAGGAAACAGAAATATGGTCTCTGATAGAGAAGCTCTACAGCATGGAAAGACTGCAGTTTAAGGTAGTAATGATGTAATTCAGGGAAAAGAGGCAAATAACCCCTAAAAGTCAGTTCAAGACTTTCCGCCTCAGGCACGTCTAGATAAATACTCTGCTTTTCATTCAGTCATACATTTAAATGTATGTATTCAGTGCCTACTGTTCACCAATCACTATACTAGGTATTGGGGTTTTAAAAGGGATTTTTTAAAAAGCACAAAAATTTCTACCCTTATGTAGGGTATATTCTAGACAGTTGATAGACGGTTGATATTCTAGACATTTGATAGAGAAAATAAGTAAAATAAATATGCGAAATATATCTTACATTAGATAGTAGTAAGTGTTAAGAAGGAGAAGGAAAAAGGGAGAGTGTTACATTCAGTCTTTTAAAGGGTGGCCTAGAAAGGCCTTCCTGAGAAGATGGCATTTGAGCAAAGGCCTGAAGGGGATGAGGTAGCAAGTCATGGGAATAAGTGGGCAGAAAGAACAGCAAGTACAAATGCCTTTGTGTGGGTGGGTGCCTGCGGCCTTCATGGAAGAGTCATGGCTGAATCTGATAGTATAACATTCAAATTTGGAGAGTTTAGCGAGGAAAGAAAGAAAATCCTCTGGAAAGTTGCAAGGAAGAACAAGAAGGACATCAATCCTAGTTTTAGGCTCAAGAATAAGGGATGTAGAAGAAAAAAGCCTCTATTTGATAGATCTTCAGGGGAAGCAGTACCTTGGGGCATAGGTAGCCAGGCTCACTTTGAGTAAGGGAGTAAAAAAGCAAACATTCTGAAAGGCATTGGAGATATACGAGATTTTGCTAGTGGTTGATCTTAAGGTTTCAGAAGTTAGGAAAGGGTGGAAGATGTCAGAAAGTGGGATGTGCAAAGCAGTGTTTAGATTAGAGTACAGGAGATAAGAAATAATTTGGGAATGCTGGGCTTCTTTTGTGACTGATATAAACAGGGAGAATTGCAGATAGTCATGATTATCTCAAAGCAGAAAGGGAGAGGGGAAGAAGAAGAGGAAGGTAGAGGACTTTGAGCGATTTGCAGAGTTTTGAGCTCCTTCTTGACTGCCACGGGAGGTGTGAAGTCTCATCACTGCAGTACACGTACTGTTAACACAGCATCTTATAAGAAACTGCTGATTTTCTGGAATAGGAAATAATTCACTGGGGAGACCCTTGCTCTTTTAGCTAAAGGAAATTTGTAAATTTTAGTGGCTGGAACTTCAACAATACAGTGGCTTAGTTACCGTGAAAGAACTGCCTCTTTCAAGAAAATTGAATCCTTCATAAAAGAGTCTCTTTAATGCATTTCTGGGCTCACAGTATCTGAGATAAGTGAGCCGAAGCTAGAGTGAAGAATAATGAGCAGCAAGTAAACAGCAGGGTTGAGAATGAGTGAAGGCATATGGCAATATTAACAGTGCAAGCTGTCAGGAGAACAAATCTTAGACAAGCATCAACTCAAAAGTGAAACTGAGACTCCTATGAAAGTTCAGGAGGTAATTAAGGTATTTGGTTTAGGTTTTTATTAAGAAGCATGATAAATGTTTTAAAGTAACCACTAAAGAGTAGACATAGAATATGCAATTTCTAAATTATCTGGCTGGGGGTAGGGGCGGGCAGTAAATGGAATAATGAAAAAAGCAAACAATTACTTAATAAATCAAAAGACAGTAAAGACCAAAAAATGTATATTAACCACATCTTTTATTTTCTGTATTTCTGATGCTTTGACATCTGAGGCTTTGCTGCCTCTGGAGGGACTGCCTCTCTCAGGGTTAGCTAATTCTTAGAAATAGTAAATAACTAACCCATGAACATGATTTTTAAATGCAAACCAACCAATCCAGAGCCCACGTTCCCAACTGTCTCCTTTATTGGGCTCTCACATTCTAGGCCAGCATCACCTGCCTTATCACCCCAGCGCCTGGTACCAGACAAATGGGGACAGCCTCTGTGCACCAGAACCTGTTGACATTATTCAAATTAGTCAATCCTAAGCCTGCAGAAAATCAAAGATAAAGAAAAAATCCTATAAGAAATAAGAAAAAAATAGCTTACCTATAGAGGAGGCAAAGATCAGAATTAGATGCCACTTCTCCTCAGAAAACATGCAAGCAAGAAGAGAGTGAAGTGAAATATTTGAAGTGTTGTGAGAAAAAACTACCAACCTAGAATTGTGTATCCAGTGAAATTATCCTACAAAAGTGAAGGAGAAATAAAGACTTTCTTAGACAAGCAAAAATAGAGGGAATTTATTACAAGTAGACAAGCATTGCAAGAAGTGTTAAAAAAAGATTTCTCAGAAAGAAGGAAAATGATATAGGTAAAAAATTTGGATCTACATAAAGAAAAGGAGAACACTAGAGAAAGAGTAAGTAAATGTAAGATAAAAACTTTTACTTTTCTTATTCTTAATTGATCTAAGAGATCACAGTTTGTTCATAATAATAATAGCAACAATGTATATGATGATTATAGCTTATGTTTAAGTGAAATGAATGATATAAAGATACAAGAGATGGAAGGGAGAAATTAAGAATATTTTGTTATTATAAGATACTTATACTGCCTGTAAAACAATATGGTATTATTTGAAAGTTGACTTGGATTACTTGCAATTGTATATTGTAAACTCTAGGACAACCACTAAAAAATTTTTTAAAAAAGAAGTAAAATTGATATCCTAAGAAAAGAGGGAAAATGGAATCATATAAAATCATCAATTAAAATCGCAAAAAGCAGAAAAAAGTTAAAGACAAAAATAGGAACAAAGAACAAGGACAACAACTAGAATACAGGAACAAATATGGTAAATATTAAACCAGGTTTATCAATAATCACTTTAAATGTCAGTGGTCTAAACACACGAATTGAAAGACAGAGATTGTCAGAGTAGATCAAACAAAATGAGCAAATTATATTGTCTACAAGAAACCCACTTTAGGGCCGGCCCCGTGGCTTAGTGGTTAAGTGCGTGCGCTCCGCTGCTGGCGGCCCGGGTTCGGATCCCATGGCGCGCACTGACACACCGCTTCTCCGGCCGTGCTGAGGCTGGGTCCCACATACAGCAACTAGAAGGATGTGCAGCTATGACATACAACTATCTACTGGGGCTTTGGGGGAAAAAATAAATAAAATTATAAAAAAAAAAAAAAGAAAAGAAACCCACTTTAAATATAAAGACATGTGGATTAAAAGAAAAGGGATGGAGAAAGCTATATCATGCTAACATTAACCAAAAGAAATCTGGAGTTGCTATAATAATTTCAGACAGAGCAGACTTCAAAGCAAGGAAAATATCTGGGATAATGAGGGGCATTACATAATGATAAACGGATCATTTCTCCAAAAGATATAACAATTCTTAATATGTATGTGCCTAACAACAGAGTTTCAAAATATGTGAAGTAAAAACTGATAGAACTACAAGAAGTAATAGACACATCTACTATCATAGTTGGAGACTTCAACACCCCTTTATCAGAAATGGATAGATCCAGCAAGCAGAAAATGAGTCAAGACATAGTTGAATTTAACAATACCAGCAATCAATTGGTTATAATGGACATCTACAGATGATTTCATCCAATAACAGCAGAATACATATTCTTCTCAAACTCACATGGGACATATGCCAGGATAAATCACATTCTGGCCCATGAAAAACAACTCAACAAATTTAAAAGAATGGAAATCATACAATACATACTCCCAGACCACAATGGAATTACATTATAAGTCAGTTTTAAAAAGATAGCTGGAAAATTCCAATATCCTTGGAGATTAAACAACACATGAGTCAAAGAAGATATCTCAAGAGAAATTTTAAAAATATTTTGAACTAAATTAAAATGAAAATAAAACTTATAAAATTCGTGGAATACATAAATTTATAGCACTGAATGCATATATTAGAGAGAAAGAAAAATCTAAAATCAATAATCTCAGCTTCTACTTTAGGAAACTAGAAAAAGAACAGCAAATTAAATCCAAAGTAAGCAGAAGAAAAGAAAGAATAAAAATTAAAATAGTAATCAATGAAATTAAAAACAGGAAATAAAAGAGAAAATCAATGAAACCAAAAGCTGGTTCTTTGAAAAGATCAATAAAATCGATAAACCCTTAGCCACGTTAACTACAAAAAAAAAAAAAGAGAGGAAAAAACAAGTTACTAGTATCAGAAATGAGAGATAGGACATCACTACAGATCCCATGGACATTAAAGGTATAATAAAGGAATATTATCAACTACTGTATGCCCACAGATTTGATAATCTAGTTGAACCAATTCCTTGAAAACATAAACTGCCAAATCTCACACAAGAAGAAATAGACAATATGAATAGGCCTATGACTATTAAAGAAATTGAATCAATAATTTATAACCTTCCAAACAAAAAGCATCAGGTCCAGTTGGGTTCACTGGTGAATTCTACCAAACATTTAGGAAAGATGTTATAGCAATTCTCTAGAATCTCTTCCAGAAGACAGAAGCAGAGAGAATACTTCCTAAGTCATTCCATGGGACCAGTATTACCCTGATAGCCAAAGCAGACAAAGACATTACAAGAAAAGAAAACTACAGGCCAATATCCCTCATGAACATAGATTCAAAAATCCTTAACAAAATATTAGAAAATTAAGTCCAACAAACTATAAAAACAATTTATCCCATTGGGATATCAAGTGGGATTTATCCCATTTTTGCAAGTCTGGTTCAACTTTTGAAAAATCAATGTAATCCATCACATTAATAGGCTAAAAAAGAAAAATCACATGATCATTTTAATAGATGCCGAAAAAGCATTTGACAAAATCCAACACTCATTCATGATAAAAACTCTCAGTAAACTAGGAATAGAGGGGAAATTCTTCAACTTGATAGAGAATATTTACCCAAAAAACCTACAGCTAACATAATACTGAATGGTGGTAAACTTGAACTTTCCCACTAATTTCAGGTACAAGGAAAGGATGTCCTTCTCACCACTAAGTTGATAAGCTGGATTTCATTAAAATTAAAAACTGCTCTGTGAAAGACAATGTCAACAGAATAAAAAGACAAGCCACAGGTTGGGAGAAAATATTTGCAAAAGACACATCTGATAAAGTACTGTTATCCAAAATATACAAAGAACTGTTAAAACTCAACAATAAGAAAACGAACAACCTGATTAAAAAATGGGCCAAAGACCTTAACAGATACATAAGCAAAGAAGATATACACATGACAAATATGCATATGAAAGATACTTCATATTATATGTCATCAGGAAATTGCAAATTAAAACAACGAGGTATCACTCATTGAATTAGAATAGCCAAAATCCAAACACTGACAGCACAAAATGCTGGTGAGGATGTGGATCAACAGGAACTCTCATTCATTGCTGGTGAGAATGCAAAATGGTACAGCCACTTTGGAAGACAGTTTGTTAGTTTCTTACAAAACTAAGCATACTCTTACAATACAATCCAGCAGTTGTACTCCTTGGTATTTACTCAAAGGAGTTGAAAACTTATGTACACACAAAAATGTCCAAACAGATGTTTATAGCAGCTTTATTCGTAATTGCCAAAACTTGGATACAACCAAGATGTCCTTCAGTACATGAATGGATAAATAAACTGTACACCCAGATGATGGAGTGTTATTCAGAGATAAGAAGAAATGAGCTATCAAGCCATGAAAAGACAAGGAGGAACCTTAAATGCACATGACTAAGTGAAAGAAGCCAGTCTAAAAGGGCCGCATACTGTATGATTCCAACTATATGATACCTTCAAGAGGCAAAACTATGGAAACAGTAAAAAGATCAGTGGTTGTCAGGGGTTGGGGGGAGCAAGCACAGAGATTTTTAAGGTAGTGAAAATATTCTGTATGGTACTGTAATGGTGGGTACATTCACTATACATTTGTCAAAACCCATAGATTGTACAACATCAAGAGTGAACTCTAATGTAAATCATGGACTTTGGGTGATAATGATGTGTCAGTGTAGGTTCATTGATTATAACAAATGTACCACTCTGGTGGGAGGGAACGCAGTGCATGTGTGGGGACAGGAGGCATATGGAAACTCTCTGTACTTTCCATTCAGTATTTCTGTGAACTTAAACCTGCCCTAGAAAATATAGTCTATTTTTTTAAAAAATCTTTTTTTTGTAAGTTTGATCAACTGCTGTCAATTTTTTAATGTATTTATTTTTGTTAGGAAGCATTAGTTGTGGTTGTTCAAATGACAAAACTAAGAAATAGGAAAAGAAGTAGATTAATAGAACCATGAAGACATTGGCTTTGGGTCTGAGCAAAAAATGATATAATAATATGATAATATTAACTTATATAAATCTTGTGTTTGTAGTTTATAAAGGTGATCTCATTTACTTTCCCTTATGTCATTAATGTTATCTGTGAGGTTCACGGATAATCAAATGTTTTTTATTTCACAGTAAGGAAACTGAGGCTCAGTGACTTGCCCAAAGTTGAAATAATAAATATTAGAATTTTTTTTAAAAATCCGCAATATTCTCATTACTCCTTTACCTACAAGGTAGCAGATAGAAAATGTGTTCTAAAAGTGAAAGACTGTAATTATACCTAAGGTACTTTTGATACTGTAAAGAATGATTTGTATAAAATAATCCATCATTTTAAAAACCTTTCACTTAAACTCCTATTTACTAGTGAGAATATTTAGTTACCAACTATAATCTGTAATGCAGAATGGTTATTTGAAAGTTCTTGGTAAGAAAAGAATAATCGTGTTATAAAATCTAGCTTGAATTTAATTTTGGAGTCGTATAATGGGAGCAAAATGGTAGCACAGAGAGAATTTAACAGTGAGCTAGGAACTTCCAGTTCAGTCTGATTCATTAATTCGCAATCTGGCATTCATCATAGGCCTCAGTTTCTACTCTGCAAAATGACAAGGTTGAGACTAAATGATCTCAAGCTCTAAAATTCTCTGATTCTTTGTACATATGGCACTGTATTTTAAAGCACATATGCCTCCTGTAAAGTGAAATAAAGTGAATAAGCACACGTAAATGGTACAATGATTATAAATTTACTGAGAGCTAAAAGTCATAGCATATTAGCCTTACCTGTGAAAAACTCGCCTAATGAATCAAACCTGAAGGATCTGTCAGTGTGTAGCTGTTTGACAGAGAACAAGAACTGTGAAATTGCTGATTTTATCCTAGTGATTCTTGTTCCATGGGTCACACACAGAAAAAAAGCGGGAGGGTGGGGGCCCTTTATGTTTCTCATTAAGGCATAGCAGTTTGTAAGAGAAAAAAAAAGTTTCTTTTGACATTGCAATGAACTATAATAGTCTTAATGAATATTACTGCTAAAGCACCCATGGAAATTAGCATGTCCTCATATGCCTTAGCTTGAAAGAAATTAAATTTGATCTAAATGAATTAAAGCAGTGGACCTAAGAGACATCTGATCATTTCTACCTCTCAATTATTTTACCTTTGGTCACGTTTTCTTGGAAATAATTATTTGCTTTGAAACTCTGATATTCTGGTTGGATCTATCTCTATACTACTGTATTTATGCAGCTCAAGAAGCCGCGGACTGTGGATTCCAAGTGCAATGCCTACTATGAAACACTGTATATTCATGGCGATAATTTCAGAATCAGATTTATCACATTTTCCTGAATGTAGATTTATCCTGAATGTACACTACTAACAAGTGTTGTAATTCTTGTAGGTATGATAAGTAGTATTTTCATAAAAGGGAATCTAGGAGTCAGTGGAAAACTAAAAGAACTTGTGGGAGTTGTCTAAAGATAACACACTACAAGGCAGTCCTTGTTTAAGTAACAATAATCAGATTAAAATTAAAATAAAAGCAAAATCATATTTTATAAGAATACATTGTAAAACATGTTCCTCGTATGTTGTGAAAGCATATGCACAACAGGATATTTATCAAAACAAATGTCAGTGTTCATGATTATGGAACATTTGGCAACACTGGACAGAGGTTGCCAACCAAATGAATGAACATAAGCGAAAGATGATGATGTACACCAGTGTTTCTCAATCTTGGCAGTATTGACACTTTGGGCAAGATAATTTGTTGTAAGGGGCTGACCTGTGCAATGTAGGATGTTAGGAGAATCCCTGGCCCCTATCCACTAGATGACAGTAGCACCACCCACCAACGCCCAAGTCGTGAAAACCAAAAATGTCTCCAGACATTGCCAAATATCCCAAGAAGAGCAAATTCTCCTCCAGGTGAAAGCCACTGGCATAAACAAAGAGTCCAGAAAACTGAGATATTCACCATAAAAGGAAGCTTCTCGCATCTGATGTTTCAGTTAGCCACTGAGATGTGGCTAGTTCGACATTGGTGGTGTCACTAACACTAATGACTAAGAAAGAATGTATTGGAATGTACTGGTATATTTGTGCCTGTTGTTGCTTGTCCTGAGCCCTAACATTATAAATGAGAGTGGTGGTTTTATTTATTTTGAATTTGCCTATGTTTTGACACCATCCATAAAAAAGCATAGTGGAAAGATTTAGAATTTCAGATCAATAACTCTCACTTGCATGTCTAACAGATTGGTGCAATATATAAGGTAAAGTGGTTCAGTGCACACTTAAGGAAGCATAACCTGTATAGGAGGGGGTGGGTGGAGGACATGTCACATTGTTACCCTAAGTATAAATAGTATAAATAGTATAAATCCTTCCTCACCAGACTTCTCCAATAGGAAAAATAAATGTATAGACAAAAAAGAAGGGGATAGCTGTCAATTATTGAGTTTTGTAAGACTTAGGCAGTGTATTAAACTCTCTTGTACCTTTACCAAACACTATTTCCTTCCACTCTGGAACAGAATGTTAGAGGACAGGCATTTTCATGGACACACACCTAGATAGTACAAACAAAGAAAACAAAGAGAAGGGATAGCTTATCAATTTTATGGATGGAGAATTGTTTGCAGTAGGGTATCTGGGAATAAACGCTCTGTCTAGTTTCACATTTTGATAAAGTAGTTCAGCTTCTTACTTAATAATTGATCTAAAAGAGAGTGTGCAAAATGGAATATGCAAGTTTGCAGATGATTCTAAGCTCATCTGAGTAGTTACAAACTGATGAGGAGAAGCTGTGGAAAGAATTCACGAGGCTATCAAAGAGAGAGAGCTGACAGACAGGCTATAAGCCTCTGTTACTGCCACTGTCGTGTGATATATTTCAACGGACATCTAAATAATTCCTATGAAATAATGGATGCTAAACTATCAATTTTAACTCTAGAGAAGAACTAGAAGTGACTTTTTAAAATTGAAATTATTGGACCAATGATTTCTAAGACAGACGCTATTAAAATAGATATTTTTAATAGAATAAAATATAGATAATAATAACAATACCAAGACAACGTTCTCCTAACCTCCAGATAAATTATAATAAATCTAAACATGTAAGCTTGTATTGTTATAACTGCCTCTCAAAGACATAATGAAAGTTATAATGGTTTTTCATCAAGAAATAAATATGATCATTAAATTTAAGAGTCACTTATATAAGAATAGACTACAACTAAGAATTCTTTCCATCTGCACAGAGGATATACTCATCATTTATAAAGTCATGGAAAATGTAATTAAGATAGACATGGACTTTTTCAACAAAGCCTAGAATAAAAGAACTAGCAGATGCCCATTATAGTTTGGAAGAGATAACAAAGGATTAAAACATGAGGTCTTACCTTATACTTAACATCTCATAGAACCTGGAAAATGCCCTAATATAATGTGCATCAGATCTTTATTTATTCATTTATTTGTTTGTTTGACTGACTGTTAACGTGCTAGTTATATTTGGAATAGCCATGAACATATTTAATTGTATGTCAGAGAGGACAACTATGCCTTCCCACATAGCAAACATGAGATATTTATGAGAGGCAAATGAGGTAATAGACATGATAGATATTATAAATTGTAAAAGTAATGCAAATACGAGCTAACAGGATTGTGCTTAGCTCAGAATTTGATTGGGCCGTGGTAGATTGTTCAGTGGCCACAAATTCTTCTTCTCCCTACATCCACACCCTTTAGGAGTCACCTCCTATACTGACTCTAGCTTGGCCTTGTGACTTGCTTTAACCAATAGGACAATAAGAAACATAAGGCAAACAGAGATTTGAAAAGTGCTTTTCACTGGGGCTTGCCTTCTCTTGTTCTACTTGGAATCCTTCCACTACCATGGGAAGAAGCCCAAACTAGCCTGCTGAAAGAACATATGTGACCTCATCATCTCCATCACGCCTGCCAACAACCAACAACTGCAAGACATGCAAGTGAGGCCATTCTAGAGCTTTCAGATCTCAAGAGTAACACAGACACAGACACAGATCTCTACTGGCAGGTCCAGTAGAGATCAGCCAAGGCAGCCAAATCACAATGGTCCAATTCACCCACAGAATTATGAGCTGAATAGATATTTTTAAAGCTAGTAGATTTGGGGCTGTTTTGTTTTATAGCAGAAGCTTGTTGTTTAAATTTTCACTAACTAGAAGTTAGATATGTGTACACTAGATGCAAAACTTTTGAATTTTACCCCATAGAGAAGAGTTATACCTTCCCAAGAGCAAACCCTACAGTGCTTTAGTGAGAAATAAGTGAGATGATAGACATGAGAGTGTATTGCAAATTGTAAAAAGTAACTCAGGGAACAAGATGACACAGACTCAGTTTTCCCTGCCCCTCTCCTTTAAGTACAACTAAATACTCGAAATAATTTTACAATTATTAAAAGACTGAAAAGATGGAAAGAAGTTGGACTGGCAAGGAACCTCAAGACTTGAAGAATGACACCACAGAGAATTTCCTGGATTTTCTTTTTATGTATCGTATATTTTGACTGGACACCAGAGAGGGCTGCAATCTGGAGCTGCCAACAGGCATAGGAAAACAAGAAACAACAAAAGAAAGAAACAAGAAAAGTCTACTCTCTCTGGGCAAAAGATTTGGAAAAGGAAGCCTAGCTACCCTGCCCTGGAGGCAGCAGCAGAGACAGAATATGATACCTGTTGGCACTGGGTGACTAGAGAATAGGCCGGGGGAAGCACTCTCCATATCATGAATCCAGTGTCCCCCACCCACTGGTCCATGGAAGCACCTTCCATCCCCAACATAACTCCAGCAAGAGTTCAGTGAGAATCCAAACAGAGCCAGAAGAACAAAGCAGACTAGATTAACGTTGCAAAAGATTAGAGAACTAAATTCTCTAGCCCAGAAAAGTAGGCCATAACCTAAACAGAGACTTCCTACTAAAATAAAAGGTTTAAATAAGATTAAGAGTCTCCGAACATAATATCTAAAATGTCCAAAATACAACCCAAAATCACTTATACCAAGATAGGAAAAGCATAGCTTGAATGAGAAAAGACTATCGGCTGATGCCAATACTGAGATGAGTCAGATGTTGAAACTTTCTGACATAAACTCTAAAGCAACCATCATAAAATTATTTCAATTAGTAATTAAAAATTGCCAATACAAGTGAAAAAAATAGAAAATATCAACAGCATTATTTGCTTATCTCTATTATAGAAATTATTCAAAAGAAGCAAATAGGAATTATAAAACTGGAAAATGCACTAAACAAAATAGAAACTAATTGGATAGACTCAGTAGTAAAGTGGAGTTGAAAGAAGATAGAATCCAGAAATTTGAGGAGAGAACAATGGAATTTACTCATTTTGAACAACAGAGAGAAAATAGACAACCCCCTCCTCCCGGAAAAGGATTGAATGAAGCCTTACGAAACTGTGGTACGACAACAAAAAAATCTAACATTCATATTATTAGAGTCCCAGAAAGAGAGGAGAAAGAACTTGGGGCTGAAAGGTATTTGAATAAATAATGGCTAAAAACTTCCCAAATTTGGTGGAATACTAAGCCTACAGATTCAAAAGCTGAGCAAACCTAAATGGGATAAACACGAAGGAATCCAGGCCAAGACACATCATAGTGAGAATTCTGGAAAGTAAAGACAATGGAAAAATGTTAAAAGTAACTGAGGAGATACCAAATTAAATGACAGCCAATTTCTCGTCTGAAACTGTAGAGACCAGAAGGAATTAGCATAACATTTTTCACATGCTGAAAGAAAAGAACCGTCAGATGTGAGTTCTGTATCTGGAAAAACTGTCAGGAATGAATGGAAAACAAAGACATTCTCAGATGAAGGAAACTAAGAAAATTTGCAGCAAACAGATCTACCTTTAAAGAATATCCAAAGGCAGCTCTCCCACTGAAAAGAAATGATAACAGAAGGCATGGAACTTCAGAAAGAATAATGGAATGGTAAAAAATAGAGATACATAAAGTAGACTATTATTCTGGTGATTCTCTTAAATCATATTTGATGGTGGAAATAAAAATTTTAATAACATCTGTTGTATCACTCAATGTATGTAGAGGAAATACTTGAAACAATTATATTTTTTTAAATTGTGAGAGTAAAGGAAACTAAATGGAAGTAAGTTTTTAATATTTCACTTGAAGTGATTAAATGAAGATACCAGTAGATTGTGATAACTCACATTTGCATATTATAATACCCAGAGCAACCACTAAAAACTATACAAAGCAACACACTCAAAAATGCTATAAATAATGTCATGATGGAATTCTAAAAAAAGGTAAAATAACACATTTTAAGGAAAAAAATGAGAAACAGAGGACAGACAGGCAGAAGAAACAAACAGAAAACATCGTAAAATGTCAGTAATGCAAGTGTGATCTGGAGTGCAAGTGCTTATGGTTCAGAACCGAATGTTGCCCACTACTTTCGGAACTCACAGACCAGATACTTGAATTTGCCTTTATTGTGCTTAAATTTGGCTCTATGATTTAAGTGTTTTTTGGTGACTAAACAAGGTGTCATTTATTGTGGGAAGACCACTCCCTCATTTACCCATGGGTGAAAGATTCTTGAGGGAAAACCTCATTAAAAAAAAAAAAAAAAACTTGGGGCCTTCATGGTGGCGTAGTGTTTAAGTTCGTGCACTCCCCTTCAGTGGCCTGGGGTTCGCAGGTTCGGATCCCGGGTGCAGACCTACACACCACTCATCAAGCTATGCTGTGGCAGCTTCCCACATACAAAATAAGGAAGATTGGCTTGGATGTTAGCTCAGGGACAATCTTCCTCACCAAAAAAAAAAAAACACTAAATTTACTTCTAAATATATGGAAACAATTTATGGCTTTCAGGTTTCAGGGTACTTACAGATATATGCCTGCATATTTTAGTGATTTTAGGTTCAATCACATGAAAAGGCATAAGGATATACAAGAAAATGTGATAAAACAGTAAATGTAGATTAAAACAACAATGAGATTTTATTTTTCACCTAATGAACAGGCATGCATTTAAAAGATTGATAACCAGTGTCTTTGAGAGTTGGAGGATATGGGTACTCTCTTCCACTGCTAATAAGAAAGTAAATCTATACAGTCATCCTGTAGGGGAATTGAGCACTATCTACTAAAATTCGAACATGTGGGTCCTGTGACCCAAGATTGCTACTGCTCATCTACCCTAAAATAACAAACATTCACTAATGCATATGCAGAATTGTTTATAAAAATAAACATTTTGAAACAACCTAAATGTTCACAAATAAGGTAATGGCTAAACAAATAATAATATATTTGTACTAAAGGATAATGTATAATATTTTTCAAAAGTGATAAAGACCTATATACACACACATGGTAAATTATTGGAATGAATAAAGCAAATTGCAGGACAAAATATACAGTAGGATACTATTTATATTTTTAAAACATATCAGAAATTTCATATTTCTTTATAGATATATGTAGGTAATTCCATAGAGAAAAAGATCTGGAATTAGATACACCCCAAACTGAGATGATTGGTAACTGTTAAGGATGGGAAAAGGAACCAAAATTGAGGATGGCAGCCAACTATAGATTTTTGTCTTATCTGTAATATTTTAATTTATTCAAGGAGAATGTATTAGTGTATAACTTGTACACTTTTAAAAATGTGTTCAGATACAACACAAATATTTTTAAATGTTAGACACCATACAAATTTTAAAGAGCTACAAACCATTATTAAGTTCTAAAATATGAGCTTCAAGTATTCTAAAATCTCTCTCTTTGTCTTCAGGACATAAACATCTTGACAGCAGACTGCCAGAAGGCTGTAGGCAGAGACTAGGTCATTTTCAGGAAGGCCATGCCATGCCTGTAGGGGTTGCCATGGGCGCAGTTCATAAGGACAATCCTGAAAAGTAATATTAGTGAACAGTAAGTCTTTGGGTGAAAGATCTGTTTGGAAAAAGATAAGACAAAAAATAGGGTTACTGAGTCAAAAGTCAGAAGAGCGGATCAACTAAAGCTTCAAAATGAATGAAAGTGACAGGTTGCCAGAGAGATGGAACCACATCACGTGGAGTAGAGACTGTGAGACACAGATGCAGACCAGCCGCTTCAGGGTGACTTACAAATTTGCCATCCTGGATAGCACATTATGTGGCAGCCTCCCAGCAAACAAATTGTATAAATTAATTGTAATCATTAGTCCTGGTTTTTACAATTTACTTTCTCTGGAAAGTATTAGGATTTTCATTCTAACCTTAATGTTCTGAAATTTCAAATATATACATATCTATTTGGAACTAGTTGGTTTGGATTTTTTTTATTTTGTTCTGTTTTTTGTTTGCTTTGCTTTGGTTTTGTAAATCCTGCTCAACACTGAGTGTGCCCTTTTTTTCTCCTTTCTTTTATTATAAAAGAATTTCCTTTTTTATCTCTTTAAACACTGACTACTCTCCATTATGTATTATTCTTTTGAACCTCCATTTAAATGATTTTTTTGGAAGTTCTGAATCTATTCTCCAAGTCTCAGCTTTTCTTTCATGATTTCTCTCTCCCTTTATTTTCCAGCCTTCTCGTTCACTCTACAGCCATGTCCATTTTGTATTTTAACCTATTTCAGCAATTTTATTTTTTATTTTTATGGTTCTTGTTGGTTCTTCCTTATATCCACTTAGTCTTATTATCGAATAAAATATGTTATCACTCTAAATACATTACTTAATTTTTTGAAATCTTGTTCTCTTATTTTTGTTTCCATATGTCTAGGTTTGCCCCAGTGTTGTTTGTTCTCTCTCTGGAATGGCTTTACTTTCTGCAAGTGCTGAGAAGGAACTATTCTATTCATCTTAGTAGTTGACATTTCCTGTTAGACAATCTGTTTTATTCTTTGCACAACTCACCAGCTCCAGTCATGGGCTAAACTTCTGCCGTTTATCAGTGAGAATGGATAAGATGTAGAATAAGACACTGACCAAACAGTGTTATAACAGCTAGTTATCTGTAATGCTCCTCATTCCACTCTGACATTCATTGTCAGATGACCAGGTATTGCCCTGAATCTCTGATGTAAAGTCACTTTTTCACTGCTCTGTCCTGGAAACAGATACATGGATCTTTGTTGTCTGTCCCAAGTGGTATTTAACAGAGGTTGGACTGTCAGGCGGCTCCAGGAAATTGCTCCTGGACCTCCTCCTGTTTTTCCATACAGCAGCAATATCCCTTCTAGAATAGCAACAACCCTCCATCTTTTGGACTACAATTTCCCTCTTCAATTTCTGTTTGCCAGTGATGGCTCAAGAGTTTCTCTCTACCAGTGATTGCTCAAAATTCGCTTGTACCATTTATTTTTTATGAGCGTGACTTTTAGGAATGAGGTGCTGTGGACTTACCAGGTATGCTTATTTTGCCGCCTTGAAATGAAAATCTATCATCTAATCTCTATTGCTGTCTAGTGATCAAGAGGTAGGGCATCAGGGGTCTTAGCTTTCAACAGTGATGGTCTTTTTAGGGGCTTGTTAAAAGCACTTAAAATGATGCATTGGTATATATTAGAACTTCAAATAAACATAACCTCCGACTCACCAATTTAAATTCTGGGAATTTGACCAATATGGTTAATGATACCATTAAGTTAAGATGCTTAGTTAAGGAAATTTATTGCAGCATTATTTGAAATAGCAAAATACTGAAAGCCATCTGGATGTCCTTCAAAACAGTTGACTACATTTTGGTCTGTTTTTAGTTTGGTATATTATGCAGCTATTATAAAGGATGAGGGAAATATATGTGCATTGACTTCCAGGTCTGGTAATGATTCACCTTTAAGTGAAAATATCAAGTTATTGAGTAGTCTGTGAGAGACTGGATAAACAAATGGACCATGGCCAGAGAATATATGTATGTTTATATATATATATTTATTTATAAAATGATAGAAATCTGACTGGCAATAAGCACCTAGGAAACGAACCCATTATCTAGCTATAGATAGGCAACCTGCTGTTTATGTCAGACTTGTAGGGAATTAGACTGCTATCTCTATGGGTCCAGGAAGTCAAATAGCCAGAACCTTGTTAATAACCGACAGCTTTCCTAAATTTTGTTCCCACTTCCAACTTAGGACAAACCAGAGAATGCCAAATATTCACCCTTAACCAATCACATGGGATGTCCTGCTTCTAGTTGGCTCACCTACCTACAGCTTCCTCATGCCAGCAGCCTCCAGTCAGGATACACCTGAAGCCTTCATTTTTTTCCACTAGAAAGCTTTTGCAGTCTTCTGCCTGCCTTTGAGTCTGCCAAAACACGAGTGATGGTGGTTGACTCCCTTGCTACGGTGGTTGACTCCCTTGCTACAGCTAGTTCTGAATAAATATTCTTTGTTCTCATTGGTTGGTCTTCATTTATTCCAACATATGTAAAGTACAATATTGTTTGTAAAATAAGTTATATAGTACATAAACAATTGTATATGTGCAAGTAAACAATAGCAAAAAGGGCTACATGTGATTTTGTTGAGTGATTACATCAGAGATATGGGATCGCATGTGTTAGTTTTATAATTCAAATGACTAAAATAAAAGAGATAACATGATGCATTAACCCATCCAGTCATGCACATATCTTATTTCATATAGCAAATAATTCTAATGGTCATATTTAATATGATGGGGTTTTTTGTCTTTATAAATATATATATTATATTGGGTGTGGCTAATTTAGGAGACATCTAACAGTTGCTCTCATATGTGAATGGGAGTTCAAAGGTAGAGATTCCTTTAAATGACTAGAAAAAAATTTGTTTTTGAATGACAGATATTTAGCTTAGTGAGAAAAACAAATTTATTGCTTTCCTGCTGTGCTTTTCAATATTCACTCCATATTTTATTCTCAAGTTAGACTTGGGCACACTTTAAAATGTAGTCGAGTTTTATCTTAAGTATTGCTATATCCAAAGGAACAGAGAATTTTTCTTATCAGTCCCTTCCTGCTGGACTTCCTAATGCATTTGATTCCCAGCTATTAACCCAGGAGACCTGTGTTTACAATCACTTTGTGGTTCTTAAGACCCTACAGGTTTAATCGTGTATAGACATTCTTCTAAAGATTATTACTTTTTTTTTTGGTTCTGAACAATGTTTGCCGATATCTGTGACTTGTGGCTAAAAGATGACTAGACGATCAACTAGTCAAGCCACCAGGGATCTCAGTTATTCTCTGGAAACACTGTTTTCTTGAGAGGGAACCAGCCTGGGAACGTGAACTTTTCACAGTATCCCGTGGTCTTTTGTTAGAAGAGTGGAAAAAGACCCATTGTTAGTCAACCATTAAGCTTTAAATCGCTTCAAGAGGTTTTTCAACAGCTCTTGATAAATGAAAAATGTGTAATTGTAATAAAGTAATTACCATCAATTAAAATAGATTTCAGTTCTTTGCAAATATTTAAGGAAATTCATAAGTTTATCAGCTTTCCCAAACCTTTTACTATTTACACAGGTAACAAAAAATGCTTGGTGTTGAGAGAATAAAAAAGGAGGAAATTGTTTTGTTGTGACTCAAAGCTGTATGATTTTTCTTCCCTCTTAGGGGTCTTCTAAGCTAAGAATTGCAAATTTTATAAGTGGAATAAAGCCAATGTATAGATCTTTTAAAAATACCTTAATTCAGAGGTTTTACTTAGGTTTTCTAATCATTTTAGGTAGAAAAATTATCAATTCATAAATAACTTATGATGTGTACTTGATATTTTACTCATCTCTATAGAATAAAAAAAAATACAAGGTTCCATTTCCTCCTACAAGGACCTGGGGAACTCACTTATAAATGTTTTTTGGTCTTACTTAGGTCACTTGCGTCAGTTATGCTAATAACTGCACAAAACTTACCAAGTGGCTAATCAAATCATTCTTATGCACGAAAGCCAAATGGACAAGAAAATATACCTTTGAGTTGCCACTTAAAATATAGGCTGAGTTGATACTTAAAATCTTTTTTCATAATAAATGAATGTATCATTATCCTGAAAATATATATATTGCCAGTTGCAAAGTGCAAAGTTAAAATCATGAGTGAAGGCAAAAGCAGTGAATCTATGTCAAGTGAACAACATATATATGTATTCCCATTATTGAGAAAATATAATTTCTAATTATGTTAATTATTTATCCCTCTTAATTTAATTCAATGTACAGTTACTCAAATTTTTACTTGTTTTTGCCAGAAAACACAAAGGGTCAGTTGTGTGTGGCCACAGAATTCTGATAACTATATATCTCCATGTCAAAAATCCATGATTAAGTGATATACATAAAATCTCACCATAACTTTTTGCAGTGACTATGTTGGATTCCAATCACTAAAAATTTTCTTTAGGATCATAATTTTTGGGGACAGATCATTTATATTGACTACCATTTACGAAGATGATGGGGGTAGAAAAAGTACTTGTTTGAAATGAAGGTGTTGCATGGATTCTGAATTTATCTGGTATTTGATTCCATTCCATTCTAATCTATGCATTACTGTGTCATTTATTGCTATGGTAACTGGATACTTATTTTAAAAATCACATCAAAATATGAGTGGGGAAATGTGCAATATTTAACTGAATATAAACTCATAAACTCTTTTATGGTAGGAAACATTTTAATGATAAATGAATATTTAAGCAAATGTCTATATCCTGATATAATAAAACTAATATACTTAAATTAGTGATTGCTCAAGCCAGCCCTGATGGCCTGGCCTAGTGGTTAAAGTTCAGCACTCTCACTGCTTTGGTGGCCCAGGTTCATTTCCTGGTCACAGAACCACACCACCAGTCTGTCAGTCGCCACGCTGTGGCGGTGGCTCACACAGAAGAACTAGAGCTTACAACTAGGATATACAAACATATACAGGGGCTTTGGGGAGGAATAATAAATAAATAAATTAGTGATTGCTATTTCATCCCCCATTCATAGAATATAAACATTGCTCTAGTTTTTAATATAACATTAGTTATTTTTTTCTGATTTTAAAAAGTAATATTTGCCACTTATGAAAAAAACTTGGAACCTGTCATAACTTAAAGGGAAATTTTCACAATGTCTGGAGCCCCTGATGTCCTGCAAATGAAGGAAGAGTATGTCTTCAGATTTATTGCAACAAGAACCCACTTAGGTGGCACCAACCTTGACTTTCAAATGAAACTGTACATCTACAAAAGGAAAAGTGATGGTATCTGCATCATAAATCTGAAGAGACCTGGGGAGAAGCTTCGGCTGGGAGCTTGTGCCATTGTTGCCACTGAAAACCCAGCTGATGTCTGTGTCATATCCTCCAGAAATCCTGGCCAGCACACTGTGCTGAAGTTTGCTGCTGCTGCCACTGGAGCCACTCCTATTGTTGGCAGCTTCACTCCTGGAACCTTCACTAACCAGATCCAGGCAGCTGCAACTTCCTGTGGTTACTGGTCCCAGAGATGACCACTAGCCTCTCACAGAAGCATCTTATGTTAACCTTCCTACCATCACTGTGTGAACACAGACTCTCTTCTGCACTATGTGGACATTACCATCCTGTGCCACAGCAAGGGAGCTCACTCAGCAGGTCCACTGTGGTGGGTGCTGGTTTGGGAAGTTCTGCGCATGTGTGACACCATCTCCAGTGAACACCTATGCAAGGTCATGCCTGACCTCTGCTTTTACAGAGATCCTCAAGAGGTTGAAAAGGAAGAGCAAGCCGCTGCTAAAAGGGCCACATTGTAGTTGATTCCGACTCCTAGCGACCACGTGAACAGCAGAGCAGAATCTACCTGGTCTTTTTGCACCATTCTTTCACCTTCTGGCACTATATCAGACAACGCCCCACAGCTATTCATAGGTTTTCATGGCCAATTTTTTTGGAAATGAGTGGCATCCTTCTTCCTAGTCTGTCTTAGTCTAGAAGCTCCACTGAAACCCATCCACCATGGATGACTCTACTGGTATTTGAAATACTGGTGGCATAGCTTTCAGCATCACAGCAGCATGCAACCCCCACAGGATGACAGCTGATAGATGGGTGATCTGGTTCCCTGACCGCGAAACAAAACCAGGCCACAGCGGTAAGAGTGCCAAATCTTAACCACTAGACCACCAAAAGGCCATGACCAAGGAGGAATTTCAGGGTGAATGGACTGCTGCAGCTGCTGAGTATACTGCTTCTTAACCTGGAGTTGCAGGTTGGTCTCAAGGTGTGCAGGTGCCCTCTTCACCTAGCTGGCAGTTCCCTGCTGAAGACTAGAGCAGAGCGCTCAGCCCGTCACTGATGACTGGTCTGCAGCTCCCACTGCTCAGGCCGCTGAGTGGATAGAAACAACCACTAAGTGGTCTTATACTGTATTTCCACACTCTTAAACAGAAAATAAAAATAAAGGTGATGGAAAATAGTTCCTAAAAAAAAAACTTGGAACATACAGAATACATAAGGAAGAAAAAAGTACCCATATTTCCCATGTACAAGGATAACTCTTGCCATGATTTTGAGGTATTTTCTTCTAGCTTTAATAAATGGATAGATTTATTCATTTAGATTTATTTATTAGATGTGGAGAGCCTTCTGAAGGAATGACAAAGAAGGCGATATGAAGAAAGTATGGTTGAGTAAAGAGAGAATAAAATAAGATTTTTATTCATTTATTTCATTGGAGAAAGATTCTAAGAGGGGATATCAGGAGAACTATTGACTGCAGCTAACCAATGCCTGACTAACAGTAACTCTTGTATTAGGAATTAATTTTTGCCCATATCAAGGATACTCTGGTAGTCAGTAAAGTATTCATGCTACTACTCAATGATATTATTATCAAGGACATTTATATATTACCACTCCAATATCCTTAATGTGTCTGCTTCTCACCTCATGCTGCCACTGTGGCTGCTGAAGCCCCTAACTACTTACCTACTTGTCTGGTTCAAGGCAAAGAGAAAATAGAAAGAACAGGAGCCGATGACGTCTGTCCCTTTTTTCAGGAAAGCAAAAGTTTTCCATAAAGCTCTCCTAAAAGACTTCTGCTTAAATTCTGCTGAATCAAGTTAAATTTATATTTATGTCTTTTTAGTAGCAACCAATCATTACTGACCAATATTCTGTCTCCTTTACTAATGAGGGCTAAGAAAATGAGTATTAAGTTTAGGGATTTTTTTCCAGTCGCTCTAGGGAAAATGGACAAGGGAGAAAAGAGTTTGGAATTGTATTAGTGTGCTAAGGCTGCCATATCCAAGTACGACAGACTGGGTAGCTTAAACAGCAGAAATTTACTGTCTCAGTTCTGGAGGCTAGAAGTCCAAAATCATTGTGTCCACAGGGTTGGTTCCTTCTGAGAGCTGTGAGGGAAAGATCTGTTCCAGGCCTCTTTCCTTGACTTGTAGATGGCCATGTTTTATCTATGTCTCTTCACATCATCTCCCCTTTATGCTTATCTCTGTGTCCCTTTTTTATAAGGACATCAGTTACATTGGATTAGGGCTCACCCTAATGACCTCACTTTAGCTTCATTACCTCTGCAAAGAATTTATCTCCAAACAAGACCACATTATGAGGTACTAGGGGTTAGGACTTCAACATATGAATTTTGAAGGGGATACAATTCAACCCTTCAGCCCCTAAAAGGAATGGTTTATGTGGAATATGTAGGTTTAGTATAGCTCTCTGCTTATGGAGACCACAGGCCCTGAAATGACTGACCTGTCCACACTCTTCCCTTATTCTCAGAGCATGCACGGTGATGGACAATTGGGGACAAAAAGCTGAGGTGGCCAAGCCCATGAATTCAAAGCTGAATCTGCCCTTCAGGGCCCTACCTCAGAGTGACATCCAATCTCAGTGTGTACTAGTTCCACGGGTCTTCGTGGGATACCTTGGGACAGCTGGTGGGATTGCTTCTTTAATGACCCAAAGAATACCTAATGAGAAGAATTCAATAATTAATTGTAAATGCCTCATTTGAATACTTACTGATCAAGAAAATCATGTTCAATATCCTAATGTGCCTATTATGTGTTTTGAGTATTGTCCAAAAGGGAATGCTGTGGTTACTGGGGTTGAGATAAGAAATTAAATTGGCAAATCTTTTTGAAATACAGGAAGTCTTCTCTGTGCCTAAAAAGTAAAGAACATCTTCATTCTCTAAAGACAAATAGCTGGCACTGAGTGATGGTGTAGGGCTTAAGTAATATATATTTTTATATAATCATTTATATATGATAATAAGTTTATATTCTACATTGTACTTATTTTTAGGAGACTTAGTCTCTATATCAAGTAATTAAATATTGCTATACATAGGGAATCAGGACCATAAGTTTTGAAAATAATTTATTGAGATGAAATTCACATAACATAAAATTGACTGTTTTAAAGTGAACAATTCCATGGCATTTAGTATATTCACGATGTTGTGCAACTACTACCTCTATCTAGTTCCAAAACGTTTTCATCACTCCAAAGTAAAACCCTTTGTCCAGCCCCCAGCAATCACTAATCTGTGTTCTATCTCTATCAGTTTATTCTGAATATTTCAGTTTATTCTGAATATTTCATGTAATGGCATCACATGATATGTGACCGTTGGTGTTTGGTTTCTTTCATTTAGCATAATGTGTCTGAGGTTCGTCCATGAATGGCGTTTCGGCTGTTTCCACCTTTTTATAATTGTGAAAAGTGCTGCTAAAAACATGCATGTACATGTACTTGTTTGAGTACCATTTTTCACTTCTTTTGGGTATATACCTAAGAATAGAATTGTGAAATCATATGATAATTCTATGTTTAACTTGTTCAGGAATTGCCAAACAGTTTTCCACAGTGGCTGAACATTTTACATTCCCATCAGCAATGTAAGAGGGTTCCAGTTTGTCGACATTCTTGCCAACACTTCGAGTTATCTCTTATTATTATTATCATAATCATTATTATTATTGTCATTATTATTATTGCCATCCTAGTGAATGAGAAGTGATACCTCATTATGGTTTTCATTTGCATTTCCCTGAGGACTGATGATGTTGAGCATCTTTTCATGTGCTTGTTGGCCATTTGTATTCTTCTTTGAGAAATGCCTATTCAAGTCCTTTGCCCGTTTTTTAAATGGGTTGTTTAAACAAAATTTTTTTGTTGAGTTGTAATGGTTCTTTATATATTCTAGAAACTGGACCCTTATCAGATATATAATTTGCAAATATTTTCTCCCATTCCACAGGTTGTACTTTCACTTTTTTGATAAAGTTCTTTGATGCGCAAAAGTTTCTAATTTTTATGAAATCCAATTTATTTCTTTTTTCTTTTGTTGCTTATGCTTTTGGTGTGTATTTTTTAATAATACACACTCATATAGACACACACATACACACACACACATTAATGCTAAACAGGCAGTTATTCCATATCCATGGGATAATTTTTCAGAGTATCAGGATGCATGTTCGTGAAAGTATTATAAGTTTTTTATTTTGCTTAAATGTACATGGTCTTCATTAAGTGAACAAAATATATACCATTGTTGCTTTGATCACGTATTTCTCATCAAAATGAAATGAAGATAGAAGCATATGTATCATCTTTTCTGAGGTACATAATAACAGGAAACGTAAGCTTCTCTCATTCATTCACTCATCAAATATTTTTTATATTTTATATATAATATAAAATATAGGTATATTATATACCTATAATATACTGTTTTAGACAATGGAGACATACTAATGAAAAAATAAATAGTTTTCTGCCCTCATTGGGCTTACATTCTGGTGTGTAAAAATAGATAAATAAATAAATTCAGGTAGTAATAAATACTATAAAAAGTAAAAAAGCAGACTATTGACTTAACTTGTAAACTATTTTAACTAGTAGGAAGGTCTACTTAAGATGTGACAATTAACTGAAACCTGAATTAAAATTAAGGAGGAAATGCTAGGAGGAAAACATTCTAGGCTGAGAAATCACAAATGCAAAGGCCTTGAAGTATAAATGAACATTGAATTTTCCAGAGATGGAAAAAAGGCCACTATGGCTCATGGAGAACATAATGTTTATCCTGGAGTAAAGCAGTACTAGACGTAGTGTATCTAAAGCAAATTTCTGTTGTTGGTCACTTGATTTCTTCAATAACCATGAACTGGAAATGAAGCTGGGCATTAAACACTATGGTACTTATCCAGAGTTAGTTAAGGAGAAAAATTGGGAGAGGGGATGGATCGGAGTAGGGAGATGTAAAAATAAAAAAGACACTACCTTTATCTACATGGAACTATAATCTACTATGATATTGTTAAAAACATATCCAGCCATAGTACAAGGCAAAGGAAAGTTCAAGTAATTATGAAAGGTTGAACCAAGGAAGCTTCTTAATCTTGTATTTGAAGCATAAGTAGAATTTCTATAGTTGTGGAAAAACTTTTAAATCAAAGGGAAACAAATGCCCAGAGACATGAATGAATAAGGCATGTTTGGGAAATGGAGTAGTGCATTGTAGATAAGAAAGGATGCAGAAAAATTTGTAGGATATAAAGACAATGGCGTTAAAGCTGGAACCTACAGACATCTGTCCCTTCTGCACTAGAACCAAGTATCTCAAGGAGGATGGAGCAAATTCTATCACCACTATATCTTCATTTAGAACCTTAGCAGAAACTATATGTGCTCTGTCAGTACAATGAGGAAACGGTTGCAGATAGCTTTATAATGATGACTCTATTTAAAATTTGATATAAAATATTCTTCAGCAACAGTAAGAAAATAAATATATATGCTAGATGTTATGGGCTGAATTGTCTTCTCCCCCAAATTCCTATGTGAAAGTCTTAACCCCTAGTACCTCAGAGTGTGACGTAGTGATAGGGTCCTTAAAGAGGTGATTAAGGTAAATGAGGTCATATGTGTGGGCCCTAAATCAGTCTGACTTGGGGTTGTATAAGAAGAGGAAATTAGGGGACCGGCCCCATGGCCTAGTGGTTAAGTTTGCCACACTCCGCTCTGGCAACCCAGGTTTAGTTCCTGGGTGCAGACCTATACCATTGGTCAGTGGCCATGCTGTGGCGGCAGCTCACGTATAAAATAGAGGAAGATTGGCACAGATGTTAGCTCAGGGTGAATCTTCCTCCAGCAAAAAGAGGAAGATTGGCAATGGATGTTAGGTCAGGGCAAATCTTCCTCAGCACAAAAAAAAAAAGAAGAGGATATCAGCCCATAGACACACGCAGAGGAAAGACAATGTGAAGACACAGGGGCAAGACAGCCATCTACACTTCAAAAAGAAAGGCCTCGGAAGAAACTAACCCTGCCTACACCTTGATGTCCGACTTGTAGCCTCCAAATTGTGAGAAAATAAATTTCTGTCATTTAAGCCATTCAGTCTGTGGCACTTTGTTATGACAGTCCTAGCAAACAAATACACTGGGAACTTTTTTTTTAATGACAGTTATTCTCTGTACCATCCATATTAGATATGAGGATACTGAAGTGTCAAAAAGTTGAGTAACTTGGCCCATGTCACATAAATCTTGCTATAAGAAGGAAAACACTTAATTTTTTTGTGTGTGTGTGTGAGGAAGATCAGTCCTGAGCTAACATCTGAATGCCAATCCTCCTCTTTTTGCCGAGGAAGATTGGCCCTGGGCTACATCCATGCCCATCTTCCTCTACTTTATATGGGACGCCGCCACAGCATGGCTTGACAAGCAGTGCGTTGGTGCGCACCCGGGATCCGAACCTGCAAACCCTCAGGCCACGGAAGTGGGGCGCGAGCACTTAACCGCTACACCACCCAGCCAGCCCCAAAAACGTTTAATTTTTAACTAGAGTAAACATAAAATCTGTTTTCCTGACTGGTACATTTTTGAGAGTATATTTAGTACTACTAGTAATTATGGTGGCACAATAGATGTAAACCAGGTCATACATCTAAAAAATAGTATCTTAGGCTCCCTGAAAAAGCAAGCAGTTCTCTCTTCAATGGATTTTCTTTGATATATTCTAGCTGGAATTGAAGATATTTAATAAGTTATTAACAGGATGTTGCCCAGTCATACATTGCCTCCTTTATAAGTATCCACATAAGAAATTTCTAATTTTAGTACCGAGAATAATTGTACTTCTCCTGAGCAATTAATTGGCTTAATTTATCTTTTGGAGACTAGGAACTGTGTGACTTTGTCTCCCTCTTTAAGTTAGGCTGCTGGAAAGCTTAGCCCAAATTTGCATCTGATGCAAGTGTCAAGATCAGCATAATATGCCATTTTCTTAGTCTCATTTCATTTTCTGTTCTCTTCTTTGTTTTCTTTTCTTATTTCCCTTCCCTTCGCCTTTTTTATACCTTGTTATGTTTATGTATCCTCGTAAGACACCTTAAATCTTCTTCTGGAGTAAAATTAGTTCTGTAAACCAGTCACTCACTCAAAAGATGACCTCGTTCTCTGCCACTGTTCAAGACTTTCTTTTGCTATTCAGTGCCAGTTACAAAATCTGCATCCAGATTCCCTCTTATTAGAGCATCCTGTTTGTGCCCTAGATGTTTATAACTTGTGAGTTTCCAAGCCTGTGTGCAGTCGTGTGGAGATTCCGAGGTTGGATAAAAATGTGAAACGTGGGGACCGTCTGGAAGAAGCCCACATTAGATTGTAATACCTGCACATGTTCTTTAGTTGAAGTGGAGGAAAAGTAATTTTCCTTCTCCAAAATAAAAACTGTACAATTATATGATTTTTTTTAAAAAGTAAAGAACATTTTCTAAACTATAGCAACACTATAGGTTGTCTGTAATTATAATGTGCCACTTTACTGAAATTACCGTAGATCAAAAAGAATAATTCTAGGTTTATTATATTGTACTGTGTGTACCACTACTAAATATAGAGTTTCATGTTGGTCTACTACAAATATACAACTGTTGAAACATGGGAAAAAAGGAGAGCAGTTCACTGGCATGGTTTCAGCAGAGTTCTTGCTGTGTTGTTCTTTCTGGGTATATATTTTTTTAGACATTTAATTGTAACACACCTGCCTTATTTCTCAAAGATACATAGAAATAGTGTGTCCTAGTGTGTTTGGCTCTGGATGGGACCGAATGAGCAGCTGTATCTTCATGGCAAGTCTACCTTGGATACTTCCCCCCTACTTCTTACTTCACGTAGACAAAGGAAGAGAAAAAAAGCTTGCTGTGCGCCTACCTTCATTCAGCAATACATAGATTTTGAGACTTTCTTATAATCTGTTCATGGGGAAAATATATGATACTTATATGCCTGAATATAAAGTACACACTGAAGAATATGAATATCGAGGACAGTGTTAAGGACTGAATTTTGGCCCCCTGCCATTCGTATGTTGAAGCCCTAACCCCTGGAGGGGGGGAGAAATATTCCTCTATCCTTCTAGGTTCCTCTGGCCGTCTAAGAATTAAATTGATGTGAGACAATAATAGGAGAAAATCAAACAAGTTTAATAACATGTATACATGAGAGAAACCCAGGAAAACTGAGTAACTCACCAAAATGGCCAAAGCCACCATCTTAAATACCATCTTCAAGTAAAGACAAAGTAGGATGTTGGGGGTAGTGGTTTGGGACTTCAAAGGGGAGGAAGGCAATTCACATGGAGATGGAAAAGCAACGTTTGGTAAAAAAAAATGTTTGCCATGTCTGGCGAAGACAATGAGACATGGAGAGGACTTTGATCAAATGGGCCTTGCTAGGTTCCTCCCTGTCTGTCACACCTAGTTTATATTATACTATAGTTATCTATGATATTAGCTCCTTCTTGAAACAGGCCTTCTATCTTAAATTCTTTTAGGCAGTTAGGGGAGAGGTCAAAGTTTCTTCCTGAGTCTTCTGTTCTTAAAAATAATCAAGCTAAAGAGACACATTTTGGGGTAGCAAATTCTGCTACCCTACACCCCCAGTGTGATTATTTTGGAGATAGGGCCTTTATAGAGGTAATTAAGTATAAACAAGATCATAAAGGTGGGGCCCCAACCTACTACCGTCATCTGGTGTCCTTATAAGAAGAGGAAGAGATGCGAGAGAGGCATGAACAGAGGAAAGGCCATGTGAGAACAAGTGAGAAATTTGCCATCTGCAAGCCAAGGAGAGAGGCCTCAGGAGAAACCAACCCTGCTGACATCTTGATCTTGGACTTCACCTGCAGAACTGTGAGAAATAAATTTCTGTTATTTAAGCCACCAGTTTGTGGTGTTTTTATGCTAGCCCTACAGAGGGGAATGAGGACTGACAAAATATATATTTGTTATGTTTTTGTCTAATCCTCTTCAAATTATATTATATTTGAACTCTACTATAAACCGAAGTGTAGTCAGGCTACATGTTCTTATATCCATTCTGTAAATGAGAACATAGAGGTAAAAGTTTTTAACCTCATACAAGTTAGTTATTAACTAGGAGCTATAGACAAAAGAGAGAAAAAAAGAGCTCACCCTCCATGTGTGTTCCTCATCTTTCAACACTTTTTCTTCTGTTCATGTGTTTTGAAGCATATATTCAAATAGAATGTACATACATATGCTCTATCTACATAAAACATGATAAATTTCCTTTGGCCCCTCATAGTTTTCCAGATCACTTTTCTACCCAGATGTAACATAGAAGTATTGGCACTGGGAAAATATATTAGTTCTTACGCTACTCTGACAAACTAGATTTAAAATAATGCAAGCTAGCTGGAGTGCCCCAATGATATTACATGGCCTCACCTTAAGGACTTCAGAGATGCTGAGAATTATACAGTGATTTTTTTTTTAATTCTCCCAAGATATTTATGAATAAAAATTAAATTTTCATGGTGGAGTCAAGACAGGAAAGTAAAAGTTGAAAACAATCAGTGCAACAGAGTAAAACAAAATGCCGTAAAATATACACAAATATACCAATCACTATAAATGAGCACTAATTTACTTCCAGCACTCTAGATACATTTGTATTAATTTATTCAAAACTAGTCTATAAAAAATTTTATAATTTAAATTCCGTTTTGGATGACCAACCACTTGCCAACAATTCAAGAAGTTTTGACAATTTTCATTTTTTATAAAGATGCTCTGGAGCAATTTTTAATTGTACCGTAAAAAGAGATAATTTGGCCCAGACAGCAATGGAAACACCACTTTCTGAGTAGGCAGAGTTTTCTTGCCCAGTTTTCATTTATTTACTTCTGACAGGAGCTTGCCAGCAGAGACTACCTAACTATTTATACAAAACTCAGCAGTAGAGATAACGGCCTATGTGTTGGCAGATACAGTTGTGTTACATTACATAGAGGATGAGACCTTTTTTCTTTTCTAGGAGTTATTTTTCTTTGATAATTTAGGGGAAAAGATTGTCTGTATTTGAAAACCATTTGTATGTTCCATTTATACTTCATAAACAAAACAGAAAGATTGGATCAGTTTTACACAATTTCAAAAAGAAATGAGTTTATAAACTGGAGATTAATAGTAGAATAAAAAGATGTTAAAAGTAGATTAATCTTTAATGAAGATGAAGGTCTGAGTATAGGAACCAGGTTTTTATCCTCTTTGACACTAGAGATTTTTAGAGTCAAGTGAGAAGAAGTCCCCTAGATTGCCTGGGGCATATCACTCTGATGTATTCTATGTGTTTCCCCTGGAAGGGCAGAATTACAAAACTAGAAAACCAGACGCCATTTGTGACACCTCCCTCTCCCCACCCCTATACAAATCTGGTTGGTTTCCACTTTCTTTGCCAAGATACCATTCTTTCTTACCTGGACTACTGCAGTAGCTGCTTATTGGTCTTGCCACTTCCTCTTTTGTTTTTAACTTAATCTACTACCAGATTGAATCGAGATTAAAATGCAAATCTGGTCACGCCCTATTAAAACCTGTCCAGGGACTCCCAGTGGTCTAGGGACAAACACTGAACTCCTTAACATAACCTACCTGGCCTTGCATGGCCTAGTGCCCATCTTTCCCTCATATAAAACTCCTTCCCCTTTTGTGATACATCCACATGGATTTTCTTTCAGTTCTAATTAACCTCACTGCCTTCTGCTGTGGACCTTTTCACATTCATTTCCTGCTCTTAAAATACCATTCACTAGCCCCCTTCACCTAATTTACTTGAGCTCTTACTTCACATCTCTGTTCAATTATCATTTCCTTAGGGAAGCCTTTTATACTCTAACTGGGTCAATTTCTTCCCATGCTGTGCTTTCAAAGAATCTTACACTGCTCTGTCATACCACTTTTCACAACTGTAATTTTACTTTTATATATGTGACTCTATCTTGTGTGTTCATCTACACCACTATAAACTCAATAGTGGCCTGGACAATGTCTGTTTTTGCATACTGTCCTATATCACAACCTAACACAGTAACTAGAACATAGATGGTTCTCAATCATTTCATTAATAGCTAATAAATTTTATCTTTATACACTCAATGATTTATTAAAATTTTAAAACCCTTATCTTTATTCCTTCTCCTGTAACATAATTTTGTATATATAGGAGGCACACTCAATTTTTTGTGAAAATTTCAGTGTGCCAAAGAAACACGGTAAGATCTTAATTTAGGTCTTAGATGTCAGTGGTATGATGTACCGGGTCACTTAAAAATGTGTTATGCTATTTAGATCTATGCATATTTCTTTTCTTTTATTTTTTTTTTAATTTTTTGTTTATTGCAGTAACATTGGTTTATAACATTGTATAAATTTCAGGTGTACATCATTATACTTCTATTTCTGCGTAGATTACATCATGTTCACTACCCAAATACTAAATACAACCCATCACCACACACATGTGCCAAATTATCCCTTTCACCCTCCTCCCTCCCCCCTTCCCCTCTGGTAACCACCAATCCAATGTCTGTCTCTATGTGTTTGTTTATTGTTGTTATTATCTACTACTTAATGAAGGAAATCATACAGTATTTGACCTTCTCCCTCTGACTTATTTCACTTTGCATAATGCCCTCAATGTCCATCCATGTTGTCACAAATGGCTGGATTTCATCATTTCTTATGGCTGAGTAGTAGTCCATTGTGTATATATACCACATCTTCTTTATCCATTCATCCCTTGATGGGCACTTAGGTTGCTTCCAGGTCTTGGCTATTGTGAATAATGCTGCAGTGAACACAGAGGTGCATGTATCTTTATGCATTGGTGTTTTCAAGTTCTTTGGATAAATACCCAACAGTGGAATAGCTGGATCATATGGTAGTTCTATCCTTGATTTTTTGAGGAATCTCCATACTGTTTTCCATAGTGGCTGCACCAGTTTTCCCTCCCACCAGCAGTGTATGAGAGTTCCCTTCTCTCCACATCCTCTCCAACACATGTTGTTTTCTGTCTTGTTAATTATAGCCATTCTGACGGGCATGAGGTGATATCTCATTGTAGTTTTAATTTGCATTTCCCTGATAGTTAATGATTTTGAACATCTTTTCATGTGCCTGTTGGCCATCTGTCTATCTTCTTTGGAGAAATGTCTGTTCAGGTCTTTTACCCATTTTTTAATTGGGTTGGTAGTTTTTTTGTTGTTGAGATGCATGAGTTCTTTATATGTTTTGGAGATTAAGCCGTTATCAGATGTATGGTTTGCACATATCTTCTCCCAATTGTTAGGTTGTCTTTTCCTTTTGTTGATGGTTTCCTTTGTTTTGCAGAAGCTTTTTAGTTTGGTGTAGTCCCATTTGTTTATTTTTTCTATTGTTTCTCTTGCCCGGTCAGACATGGTGCTTGAAAATATGTTGCTAAGACTGATGTCGAAGAGCATACTGCCTATGTTTTCTTCTCTAAGTTTCATAGTTTCAGGTCTTACCTTCAAGTCTTTAATCCATTTTGAGTTAATTTTTGTGTATGGTGTAAGGTAAGGGTCTACTTTCATTTTTTTGCATGTGGCTATCCAGTTTTCCCAACACCATTTGTTGAAGAGACTTTCTTTTCCCCATTGTATGTTCTTGGCTCCTTTGTCAAAGATTAGCTGTCCATAGATGTGTGGGTTTATTTCTGGGCTTTCAATTCTATTCGATTGATCTGTGTGTCTGTTTTTGTGGCAGTACCATGCTGTTTTGGTTACTATAGCTTTGTAGTATATTTTGAAATCAGGGAGTGTGATACCTCCCGCTTTGTTCTTTTTTCTCAGGATTCCTTTAGCTATTCGGGGTCTTTTGTTGTTCCATGTAAATTTTAGGATTCTTTGTTGTATTTCTGTGAAAAATGTTGTTGGAACTTTGATAGAGGTTGCATTGAATCTATAGATGGCTTTAGAAAGTATGGACATCTTAACTATGTTAATTCTTCCAATCCAAGAGCATGGAATGTCTTTCCATTTCTTTGTCTCTTCTTCAATTTCTTTCAGCAATGTTTTATAGTTTTCCATGTACAGCTCTTCACCTCTTTGGTTAAATTTATTCCTAGGTATTTTATTCTTATTGTTGCAATTGTAAATGGGATAGTATTCTTAATTTCTCTTTCTGCTACTTCGTTGTTAGTGTACAGAAATGCAACAGATTTTTGCATGTTGATTTTGTATCCTGCAACTTTACCATATTCGTTTATTACTTCTAAAAGTTTTCTGGTGGATTCTTTAGGGTTTTCTATATATAAAATCATGTCATCTGCAAATAGTGACAGTTTCACTTCTTCCTTTCCAATTTGGATCCCTTTTATTTCTTTCTTTTGCCTGATTGCTCTGGCTAGGACTTCCAGTACTGTGTTAACTAGGAGTGGTGACAGTGGGCATCCTTGTCTGGTTCCTGTTCTTAGAGGGATAGCTTTCAGTTTTTCACCATTGAGGATGATATTAGCTGTGGGTTTCTCATATATGGTCTTTATTATGTTGAGGTACTTTCCTTCTATACCCATTTTATTCAGAGTTTTTATCATAAATGGATGCTGTATCTTGTCAAATGCTTTCTCTGCATCTGTTGAGATGATCATGTGATTTTTATTCTTCACTTTATTAATGTGGTGTATCACGTTGATTGATTTGGGAATGTTGAACCATCCCTGCATACCTGGAATAAATCCCACTTGATCATGGTGTATAATCTTTTTAACGTATTGTTGTATGCGATTTGCTAGTATTTTGTTGAAGATTTTTGCATTGATGTTCATCAATGATATTGGCCTGTAATTTTCTTTTTTTGTGTTGTCCTTGTCTGGTTTTGGTATCAGGGTAATGTCAGCTTCGTAGAATGAGTTAGGGAGCTTCCCCCCCCTCCTCAATTTTTTGGAAGAGTTTGAGAAGTATAGGTATTAAGTCTTCTTTGAATGTTTGGTAGAATTCACCAGGGAAGCCGTCTGGTCCTGGACTTTTATTTTGGGGGAGGTTTTTGATTACTGTTTCGATCTCCTTACTGGTGATTGGTCTATTCAAATTCTCTATTTCTTCTTGATCCAGTTTTGGAAGGTTGTATGATTCTAAGAATTTATCCATTTCTTCCAGATTGTCGAATTGGTTGGCATATAGCTTTTCATAGTATTCTCTTATAATCTTTTGTATTTCTGAGGTGTCTGTTGTAATTTCTCCTCTTTCATTTCTGATTTTACTTATTTGTGCCTTCTCTCTGTTTTTCTTGGTGAGTCTAGCTAAAGGTTTTTCAATTTTGTTGATCTTTTCAAAGAACCAGCTCTTGGTTTTATTAATTTTTTCTATTGTTTTTTTGGCCTCTATTTCATTTATTTCTGCTCTGATTTTTATTATTTCCCTTCTTCTACTGATTTTGGGCTTTGTTTGTTCTTCTTTTTCCAGTTCCTTTAGGTGCATTGTTAGATTGTTTATTTGAGATTTTTCCTGTTTGTTGAGATAGGCCTGTATTGCTATAAACTTCCCTCTTAGAACCGCTTTTACTGTATCCCATAAATTCTGGTATGTCGTATTTTCATTTTCATTTGTCTCCAGGTATTTTTTGATTTCTTCTTTGATTTCTTCGTTGACCCAGTTGTTGTTCCGTAGCATTTTGTTTAATCTCCACGTATTTGTGGCTTTTCTGATTTTCTTCCTATAGTTGATTTCTAGTTTCATACTGTTGTGGTCAGAAAAGATGCTTGGTATTATTTCAATCTTCTTAAATTTATGGAGACTTGTTTTGTGGCCTAATATGTGATCAATCCTGGAGAATGTTCCATGTGCACTTGAAAAGAACGTGTATTCTTCGATTTTTGGATGGAATGCTCTGTATATATCTACTAGGTCCATCTGTTCTAGTGTATCATTTAAGGCCAATGTTTCCTTATTGATCTTCTGTTTGGATGATCTATCCATTGGTGTAAGTGGAGTGTTAAAGTCCCCTACTATTATTGTGTTACTGTCTATTTCTATTTTTATGTCTGTCAATAATTACTTTATATATTTAGGTGCACCTACATGGGGTGTGTAGATATTTACAAGTGTTATATCTTCTTGTTGGATTATTCCCTTGATCATTATGTAATGACCTTCTTTGTCTCTTTTTACAGTTTTTGTTTTGAAGTCTATTTTGTCTGATATGAGTACTGCTACCCCTGCTTTCTTTTCATTGCCATTTGCGTGGAGTATCTTTTTCCATCCCTTCACTTTCAGTTTGTGAGTGTCTTTAGATCTGAAGTGTGTCTCTTGTATGCAGCATATATATGGGTCTTGTTTTTTTATCCAGTCAGCCACGCTCTGCCTTTTAATTGGAGCGTTTAGTCCATTGACGTTTAAAGTAGCTATTGATAAGTACTTACTGCCATTTTTTAACTTTTTTTTCCTCAGTGTTTTAGTAGTCCTTCTCTGTTCCTTCCTTCTTCTATACAGAATTGATGGTCTCTTTAGTTTGACCTCTGTCTGAAAGCTCTACTCTTTAACTCCCCTCCTCCCTCCTTTTATGTTTTTGATATATCTAACCTCTTTTTTGTGCATTTGTATCCATTGCCCTCTTATCATGGAAATAGATAATTTTTCCTATTTGTTGTCTCTGTGCTTCCTGTACTTGGATGTCTGTTTCCTACCTTAGGTTAGGGAAGTTTTCATCTATCATTTCTTGAAATAGATTCTCTGCCCCTTTGTCTCGCTCTTCTCCTTCTGGGACACCTATAACATGGATGTTAGCGTGCTTGATGTTGTCCCAGAGGTCCCTTAGACTGTCCTCACTCTTTTTCATTCTTTTCTCTTTTACCTGTTCGGCTTGGGTAATTTCTTCTAGTCTTTCGTCCAGCTCACAGATCCCTTCTTCTGTATCCTCTACTTTGCTTTTGAGTCCCTGTAGTGAATTTTTCATTTCCAGTATTGTATTCTTCATTTCTGATTGGTTCTTTTTTATATCTTCCATTTCTTTGTTGACATTCTCACGGATTTCATCTATTCTTCTCCCCACATCAGTGAGCATCCTTAACACTCTTTGTTTGAACTCTCTGTCGGGTAGGTTGCTCATTTCTGTTTCACTTAGTTCCTTTTCTGGGGTTTTGTCCTGTTCCCTTACTTGGAATGTATTCCTTTGCCTCCTCATTTTGCCTCTTTTCCCTGTGCTTGTGTCTATGTATTAGGTAGGTCAGCTACGTTTTCTGCTCTTGGATAGGTGACCTTATGTAAGTGATGGCTTAGGAGGCCTGCCGTGTGCTTCCCTCAGTTCTCAATGTTCCAGGGGTGACCCCTATATGGGCTACGGGTGTCCTTCTGTTTTGGCCTGTTTGCTCTCCCTGTAGGTGCCCAGAGAGGCCGAGTTATGCTCCTGGACAGCTGTTGTAATGCTCAGCTGCTTGTAGTTGTTGTGGGCCCTTCAGTCTCTTTACCAGGTGTGGGGAGCCCCAGCACAGTTGGCTGCAAGTTCTAATACCACATTTGTGTTGCAGTATTTCTTTTAAGTGAGTAGGCCCCCAGCGTGGCAGGTTGTTAGGCTCAGGGCCTACGCCTCCAGCCTTTGGGTCTCTTGTCAGCTCTCTGAGGATTGCAGCTGGGTGGGGCTGGCCTCAGGCAGGGGAGCACCCAATTGTTTCAGGCTTTGGAAGGTGGGGCAAACCCCCTATGTGGGTCTTTGAAGCACAAGTCTTCTGCAGCTGGCAAGCCCTGCCGCCCACAGGTCCACACACATAGTCAACACAGTCCTGTCCCATGTGCGCACCCCGACCTCCCGAAGCGAACCCAGTCTCTCCACGGCAGGAGCCCCACACACCCCACCACCGCCCCACACTTTCCACCTGCTCCTTGTGCACGCCCTGCCCCACCGAAGTTGGCTCAGTTGCCAGGCTGCAGAGAAGCCAGTCACCAATCTATGCAGGCCCACAAGTTGCCTGAGGGCTTGTTGTTGGGTGGGGCCAGTCTCTAGGGTGGGCTGCCTGCCCTGGCTGAGCTGGATTAAATCGGTGCTCTAGTGGGTGGGGCAGACCCTGGGCTAGCAGGCCTCAGGGAGAACTCCAATGGCGTCTGTGTCAGCACGCCCACACCAGGCCACAACAATGGCCGCCGCCAATGTCCCAGTCCCTGGAGAGGTCTCACCTCTCACCGAGATGCACTCAGGGCCTTTTAGGTGAGTCTCTTTTCACCAAAGCACTGTGCACCTTTCTTTCTGGTAATTTTCGGTTACTTTCTGAAATGGATGAGTTTGCGCACGGGCCCTTTAAGAGCCGGTTTTATTTTCTTTGTGAACCAGCTTTTCTGGGGGTGCTCCCCAATGTTTTAGTAGCAGGCACAGTCAGATATTATGCCACTCGTCTTGATTGTGCTGGGTCCACAAAATGCCCACAGCGGGGGTGCTCCCCGGCTCAGGGCCCCGCGCCTCCAGGGAGGGCTGCGTACCTGTGGGCTGCTCCCAGCGGCTGTGACGCTGGCAGCTTGTGAAGGTGGCGTTTTTCCTCTCCAGAAGGGAGTTTCTACCTCTTCACCACCTCAGTTAGGATTGTCCGTTGTTGCAGGAGTTCCTCTTATCCAGTTTTCAGTTGTGTCTCAGTGTTAATTTTCTACAAGTAGTTGTAAATTGGCTGTGTCTGCGGAAGGAGATGAGTTCAGAGTCTGCCGACGCCACCATCCTGACTTCCCCCTCCATATTTCTTTTAAGTATTATTTTATTTGTCTTTCTTATTGAGTCCTCACTTCAATAGAGTTTAAATATTCATACAGCAATATTAATTAAAAGATTATTTTGTCAGAAAAGATCAAAGCTTAAATTTTGTCAATAATCTCTGTCTTAATTACACATGAAGTTCCAAGAAACATAATCATGCTTTAAGTGATATATCTGACCAATTCAGCCCAGTTTTAATGTTAGCAAATGTTACATATAGATGAGCTTTTTTTTTAAATGGCCTTATTCATCTGGAAATGTATATTCTCATGGCGAAGAAGATAAAAAGCCAAAGGATGTCTTTAATAATATGGAGAATTTAAAAAATAGATGAGTATGAGTTTGCAGTGCTGTCCAGTTAATATATATTTTACTCGTTACATTTATTTGAGCATGATCAATTTACCTAGATTAGAACACAGTATAGTTCCTAGATTAACTAAGAATAAACAGTACAAAGAATGCTTTGTACAGATTTTAAGTTTTCAGAAAGGAAATCAAATAGACCAATTTTATGGGTTTCCACATTCATTTTGCATGAGCCAGGTGCACTTGCAAGTTGCTTTGTTGGTTTTGTTATTGTCTGCATCCAATACCTTCCACTTATTATGCCTTAAGCCTTACTTCCCCCTGTTGTGTTATTTATATCATCCATTTGTCATAATCATTTCTAATTCAAGTCATAAATTGTATACTCATTTTGATTATTTCACATTTGGGACATTTTATTTTTCATTCTAGCTTATAGTGTTCATAAAATGGTGTTTTATTCATACACTATGGCAAATAGAATAAATTAGAGTGGTATATCTTACTAGACTTTCACATGATAGTTAAAACTTACATACAAAACTTTACATACAAAACTTCACAATAACCCAACATTGTGATTTGTGTTTGAAATCAGGGCCAGAATTTCACTGGTTTTCATTAGTGAAATATTCATTTCTCCACGTCCAGGGGAAAAATACATTTTCTCTTGATTGTAGAGCTCATGCTACTGAATTTAGTAATTCCAGATAAGTCAGAGGGTTTATTATAGCAGGCCCACCTTGAGCTGAGTTGGGTTAACTTAATTGTGGCTATCTTTCCCCATGTTAACAGCAACACTGCAAATAATTTAATACAGTCTGGGGCACTTTACCCATTCTGTGAACTCCAGATAAGTCTGAGGTGAGCTACAGAAAGGAAGCAATATATGATCAGGCAGGAGGTCTACACTTATTATCAGCAAGTACTAGGCTGCTACTGGGTAGCAGAACCCAGGCTGCATAAGCAATCCCTTCTCTCATTCACTTCCAGGCCAGGCTGTCTGAATATGCCTATCGTTCCAATGCAATGAACACTTATATGACCGGAGAGCTCATTATTATTAATTCCTAAGGTTAACAGTGTTTTATGTCTTTCCCTTTATAAGCATTTGTCTACCTAAGAAGTGGGCATTATTTTTATCATTTTATAAATAACCCAACTTACTTGGGTTATTTATAAATAACCCAAGGACATAAATATGTCATTTTGACATATGCTAGATGTTACTTGTAGGATTCTTAACCTTGGAACCATAAACATCTAGGTGGTGAAGAGACCACCAACCTGAGAACCCAGAGACTTGGAGTTCTTCCTGCTTGGTTACTGTAAGAGAGAAGGTCCGTCAACACTCAGGACTCATTCCTTCTTCTACGTTTGTTCTCAGTGACCCCTAAGACCCCTCCATTTCTAACACTCTGTTTTTATAAGGCAAGTTGGAATTTTTTAAGATATCACACATGTTGTTGTGTAACAACTTTTTTAGGTCTTGAGGCTATTTCTGAACCATCTAAGCCTTTGCTAACACATCCTTTAATTGGACCTCCTTTCAGAAAATAATCAGTGCCCTATATCTCTCCTAATTGCTCCATTTGCTTTTTTTAATGTTGCAGGTAAACCAACATTAAGGGAGTCGTAGCTTTCTCTTCGTTTTTGTTTTCCCACTGCTGTTGGAGACAGTTGTCTCAAAGGTCAAGTTAACTTCTACATTAGTTTGGCAAACATTGTATCTATAGGCCATTTAAAAGAAGCACCAATATCTCTACCTGAAGAACAGAATTGGGTCACCAGGTACATTAGAGCATCGTAGGCAATTTTTCTTTCACGGGCTGGAAAAGGAGAAGAGAGCAAGAGGCACTAGAAATGCGAAATCTTCCATGATTAGTTTGTGTTCAGGAAAGGAAAATGTACTCCTCTGAAGTGATTAGTTTGTGAAATATTAGCTCTAAAAGCTCTGTAAATCATGGCAAATTTTACAGATGCTCCTTAGTTCGTCTACTTGAAAATCGTCATGAAAGTTATGGATTTTACGATACCTGAGCATTGGAGCGAAAACAAGTCTCAAAGCTCACCATTGAGTGCCTCCCTGCTGGCACATGCTTTGTCAGAGCCGTGAAAATCCTCCCCACCCACAAAATAAAGACAAGAAATTCCTAAATCCTGTCATTGATTCACTGCTAATTTCAAACTGCTCAAAATTCCAGGGCTAATGAGTTTAATAAACAAAAAAAAAATCTGATAACCTTAATAGTGCAGCTTAAGGTAGATTCCAGTTTTTGGAGTTGCACAATATTTTTAGGTGTTTGATTTCTTTTCTGCCTAATAAATTTTATGGGTTCATTGTTTATTGTCACCGAGAAGGATTAAGCCTGCTGGGGAAAGCACCACCCTTCTTTGTTCTCAGAGGGGAGAGAATGGCCAGTTTAAAAACCTACGGGATTCTAATCAATTAAAAAGACAATTGAAAAGAAATAAGAGTGACATAAAGCAAGGGCAGTAAGGGGCTCAGTAAACAGGAATTAATGAATGATTGATTGAATGAATGAATGTTTGTGACCTAAGCTAAAGAGAGAACTTTATTTAAAGTCTTAGTTAAGTTCTATGCCTTAAGACCAAAAATAAGACACCTGCTTATAATTTTTTTTTTATTAAAAGTATACTCATGGGGCCGGCCCCGTGGCGTAGTGGTTAAGTGCGTGCCCTCCACTGCTGGCGGCCCAGGTTCGGATCCTGGGTGCACTTGATGCACCGCTTGTCGGGCCATGCTGTGGCGGCGTCCCACATAAAGTGGAGGAAGATTGGCACGGATGTTAGCTCAGGGCCAGTCTTCCTCAGCAAAAAGAGGAGGATTGGCATGGTTGTTAGCTTAGGGCTGATCTTCCTCGCAAAAAAAAATAAAATAAAAAATAAATAAATAAATAAAGGTATACTCTTGTTCCTAAAGTTTTCTACAATACCAAGCAAACCAAGGAGTGTTGCTTTTTGTAGTAGAAGGCCTGTCTTTTATTCATTAACTAAGAAGGGGAGGAAGGAAGAGTGGTAGAAAGGAGTAAAGATCAGTGAGATCATGAAGGTAGACATTAGAAAACTGCCCATCTGATTTTAAGCTGCTTAATTTCAGTGTCCAGAAAGGTTGTCAGGTGTTAGACAAGGCTTCTAGTGCTTAATTCTCGTAGAATGTGCTACAGTTTCCCTTCATAAGACCCACATCAATTGGTGAGCAGTGTCAAATCAAAGTAAGATCAAACCAAAACAAGTAAACAACTTGTTGTAAACAACAAACAACAAACAACTTAGCTTGTATGTAAACAACAAACAACTTAGCTTGTTATGACAAGAACATTCTCTTCCATGAAAAACTGACTACACACTCTGGCCCTTCCTCTTGTAAAACATAAACCTACACGTGAAACTAAATTTCTCAAAACAGTTCATCTCAGCCGTTGAGCAAATGCCTATTGTCGGTTGAATCATCCTCTTGCACAGGTGAGGTGGGAGGGCGGCTGGTTGGAAGTACTGACTCTCAAGCCAGATTGCCTGAAATCAAGTTCTGTGAAGATTAGATGAGTAAATAACCGGAAGCATGTAGAGCAGTTCAGGGCACATAGGAAGCATGCAATAAATGTTAGAATTTATTAACGTTGTACTGACTCAGCCTTCATGTACAACATCTGCTGATTATGTACGCATATCACTTTACGTGGCAGTGGTTGTTTTACTCTAAGGAGCACTTTCACATGCATTGTCGAGTGTGGGAAGCAGAAATGCACTGTAGTTAATAGCCTAGCCTCAGACAGCCGTGCTTTGAACATTGATTCAATTTATCTGCAAGACCTTTATCCAAGGTCACTCAATCTCTCCAAACCTCAGTTTTCTTATACGTAAAACGGGGGTTATAATCATTCTTTCCTTATACAATAATTGTAAGGTAAATGAAGGAAATACTTAGCCTAATACCTGTATATATTGTGGTATGTATTGACTAAATTATTATTGAATTGTTGCATTAAACCTTATAATCTTCATAGCCCCACCCCCAAAATGATGCCTCTGCTTGGAGACATCAGCACCTCTATACCTCAACAAATCTAAATAGGATTTACCAGTTTTTCCCCATAAGGTAAACTTCTTCCTAAATGTGTATTTCCATTATCTTTTCAAATACCCGTATTTGATAGGACTCTATATCCATGACTTTGCCATATTGGCTTTTTATATAGATGAGCAAATCAGAGCGGTTATGTGACTTGCCTATGGACACACAGAGGGTAAGAGACACAAAAGTGAGCTGTTCACAGGTCTGAATGCAGAGCTTTTTTTTTCTCCCCTGCTGTAGTTTCCTGTTACTTTTCAAAGTTGCATAATTGAGGTAAGTCATCCACCAAAGACATCCTTTAACTGTGAGTGAATGTCTATGAGATTTACACATATTTTTCACCTCTCTTGCACTGACAAAGCATCCAATCTAACAAAACTATCCCATGGCCTTGTAATAAAGTATGCTTTAAAATAAGTACCATATAACCATTCATTTTAGGGTATGAAGTAAACATACTGCTGGTACCTGCGGAGTAAATTGATGTTTTTCTTAACGCTATGCTTTTGTTCCTTTCCTCTGGTGAACCCAAAGGTTGCGCTTTAATGCAATGATGCTAACCAAAATGTGTAAGTAAACAACAAATGCAAAGCACATTCCTTAGTGATACATATAAAATCTCTTAAACTAGAATGCAATTAACCTTCCCCAAAAGTCTAACATTTCCCACCTGAATTTCTCTTCTGTTCAAAGAGTTGCACTGATGTCTGCAATTCATCAGTCATCTGGCACATAAACAAAAAGCTGTGACTTACACAAACACAACCTTACAGATACGTACACACACACAAGCCTCATAATTTAATGCTTGGGAAACTAACTGAAAATAATTAACTCTATATATCACTCATGGTGGCTGTTTACTGTTTCTTGTGAAGTCAATGTTTAAGCATTTGGGAGATGGCCCACTTTATCCAAGGACTGAGTTAGTATTTTGAATTGTTTGTTAAACCGATCTTGTGTTTCTTGGATTTAATTAATTAACCGGATTGGGTTTTTTTTTTTTTTCCAGTAAAACGTAAAGCTCCAAGGGTAATAATCTTTTGAAAAAAAGAAAATAAAATACTGTCATGCATATCCCAGATCCTGGATGTTATAGACAGGAAAAATTGTGGTTTGAAAAGATAGAAAAATTACTCAGAATATGAGAGTGGAGGCAAAAGGATGATTTACCAAATGGTCTGATTTCTGCCCCTTGTCAAGTCTTCTGAATTTGGTCTCTCAAAGATCAGTAATGACTTCCTAAACATGAAATCCACTTTCTTCTTCAGATCTCATTTTCTCTTCCTACTAGGCAGTATTCCACGCTGTTCACAAACCTCTTTTTCTTGAAACCCTCTCTTTTACACATTAATATTATTATACATCAATAATATTTATCAAGATATTCTCAATGTCAGGCACAATTTTAAGCATTGGGAATGAAGCAGTGAACAAAACAGGCAAATATCCCTCTAGATAAAATTTTCTCTAGATAAAATCATATTCTCCCACAAAGATGTTCATTGTTTTCCTTATTCACAAGTTGTGCCTTTCTCCTTAAACTCATAACACCTAAGGGATTTAATATATTGACATTTATAATAATCTTTGCTACTCAACTGGACTAAAAGCATACATCTACATTTAAAATATGATACATTTAGTGCATTTGGAAGAGTAAGTGAAGGAAAGGTTGCAAAAATGAGAGAGGAGAACCAGAAATCAGAATCCTGTTGCTAAGATTACACCAAGAATTCCTTATTTTTGTTCTCATCATCAGGTTCTGATGCCACTGCTCTCGTGCAGCAGAGAACCATAAATAATGGTGACTGGTGAGTTCCAATATATCAGGGACAAAATAAATTTGGGTTTCCAGTTAAACTTCCTGTGCTGAAATAACCAGAACCCGTGGTCTGCTTATAGAGTTTCTAAATAAATATACTTTGAGCCACATGGTAGTGATATCTAGGTGTTACTAATGAAGAAATGGCCCTCCCAAGATCCACTGAAGAGTGGTATTATTTCCTGCTTTTTTTTTGTTTTTTGAGGAAGATTAGCCCTGAGCTAACATCCGATGTCAATCCTCCTCTTTTTGCTGAGGAAGATTGGCCCTGGGCTAACATCCGTGCCCATCTTTCTCTATTTTGTATATAGGATGCTGCCACAGCATGGCTTGATGAGCAATGCATAGCTCCATGGCCAGGATCCAAACCTGCAAAACCCTGGGCTGCTGAAGTGCAACGTGCAAACTTAACAGCTACGCCACCGGGCCAGCCCCCTCCTGCTATTTTTAAATATGGAAATAGCCTTACTATTTTACATTATAAAGCTATTACCTGTCTGTTGTAAAAAAATCTGAAAATACCTAAAATATGAAAATGGAAATTATTTATAATCCCACCAGGCTGCTAAAATTGCTGTGAACATTTGATGTATTTTTCTAAGATTTTTGTATATAAATATATACACATAATATACATATATACATATATATGCATGTACATATAAATAATAAAGGTTTTAAATGATAAATGTGGTCTAACAATGCCTGCTATTATAGATCCTGCCTTTTTCACTTAAAATATACTAGGAGCATATTCTCAATATATATAAATCTACACCTTCATTGTGATACCTTTATTGTATATGAGTAGTCTACAATTAATCAATTATGCATTATGTTTTATTTTCTTTCAAATTTTTTTTTCCAAATTCAGTTATTACAAACATTTCGGTAAATATCCTTGAACACTCATACTAGAAGTTGAGTTGTTGCATGAACACTTATGCATATTTTAAGAGATTTGATAGGTTTTTTACAAATCTTTTAACAGTAATCTTATCTGACAATGAACACATTTTAATATGTTTACTGACCACGTCAGGGTTTTTTTTTCTTTCCTTTGGTAATTGCTTTTTCTTGTGCCTGGGTCATCTTCCTACTGGGTGATTCTCTTTTTCTATTTGATTTGTAAAAGCTCTTTATAGAATCATTACTAATTCACTTTAATGCATGTATGTTTATCATTTGCCTCAGTTTGATCATAGCAGATGCATGGGTAAAGGTGTTGCCACATAAGTCCTTTATTTTTAAAGCAGTTTTGTCTCTTAATCTTATTCTTAATGGTTTTGCATTGGTGCCATCCTTGGAAGGACCTTCCTAGTAACCAATATTATAAGAGTGTTCACCTGTATTTCCTCCTGTCACTTTTATGATTTTCTTGTGTAACCCGTATAATATTCATTTCAGAATAAAGTGTGGGATAAGGATCTAATTTTGTTTCTTTCCAAATGATTTGCCAGGTGTCCCACAATGCTGTACTTATCTACTCTTTCTCTGTGTGCTTTAAAATAGCATGTTTTATCTGTTTATTTTTTTATTTACAATCATTTTTTTGTCAGCTTTCTATACACTGATCTATGTTGTTTATAGTGACATAATTACTAGAATGTTTGGTTATTGTATCTTCATAACACATTTTAATATCTGATACGGCAAAATCTCCTCACTTTACTCTTTTAAAAGAAATCGCTCTCTATCCTAAAAATTTTTTTCCAGATGAACTTTATAGCCATTTTGGTCTAGGATCAACCATTAGCTTTTCAGATGGAGAACTGCCTGTTTAGTGCCCTAGAGTGGATCCATTTTGCATAATTCTACATCAACCAAGACTATGATACTGACCAAATGTCATTTTGTTGATTTTGAAAAAAATTTACAGTCAGATATTGGAATACCCAACATTCTTTGACCACCAGATTCTCTTTCTATTGTAATTCAGTTATTTTCAATAAGAAATTTTCATCTCAATTATTCAAACTCCATTAACCTCATCCTCTCCTTTTAAATAGTGCTACATGAGAAGGTAAATTGTAATTGAAAAATTTCGTAGTGAGCAAAGAATCAAAAGATGATGATGTAAGTAAATAAAATGTTTAATTGCATCAGAGTTACCCTGATGCATCCATTACACAATATAGATGGTCTTGGCAATGGAACCAGATTACGTGGCGTGTGTGGGACAGTGTTCACTGGGCAGTAGACAGGACTTGGATGGGCACTAGTGATGTTAGCTGCAGTAACTTGCTCTTTTAAATCTATGCTTCTTTGCCTAATGAGTCTCGTTCTGATGGGCTTATTCACCAGACAGCCCAGTCTTGCTATCCTAAGGACTTTTTTCTCTCTTTGTATGGTTTCCTCACATAAGACCTAGTTGCTTGCTCCTCAAACACTATCCAGCACACTACTCAAACATGACAAGCAGCATCAGCGTTACTTAGGGGCTTTTTATGAATGCAAACTCCCAGGCCCCAGCCTGGCATACTGAGTCCAAATCTACAACCCCTCTAGTGATTCATGTACACATTAAAGTTTGAGAAACACTGACTAGTTCAGAATGAATTTATCTTATAATTTGACCTTCAAAACAATAATCATAGAGCCCTAGTTACAGCTTCATAGGAGCACCTTACTAATACCTTTATACTAAGAACCATATTATGTGGGTTATTAATGAATTATAAATAGCAGCACCTCTCGTTAAACAGTCAAAATGCAAACCAGCCATCTGTACCCAGCAATGGGTCGTAACAATAGTTACTCTTACAATTAATGGTCTGTCTGAAGACACTGTCTATGTTGAGAAAATGATGGAAACACACTCATACTTGTTCCGTGTTTGTAAATATCTTTTTTTCCTATTTCTCTAAAAATAGTTTAAGAAGGATCTTTCATTTTGCATTTCTTGTCAAGCTTCTGAAGTTGTCATATTCCATCATACAGCTTTCCTAAGCTTGATGTGACTAATCCAACATGTGTGACAACAGTGGCTTCAGTTTTAATAAGTTCTTAAAAAAGAAAAAAAAAAAAGAATAGCTAAAGAAAGCAAGTTTTCTAGGAGGGAAAAGACATGATTCTTAAACAAAGTCTTGCTACAGTAACCTGTATGTTATTTAGTGGATCGGGGACTCTGAAATTCTGCCAAAGAATTCTACATATCTCTAATGCACTTAGTTGGCTTTCACAAATGCTAACAACTATTGACTAGAGTTTCACAGTACGTCAGTCTTTTCAAATGAGGAAAATGGAGGGAAAATGGGCTGAATGTGTTCTTTGCCTAGGAATGACTGCAGGATGCTTATTGACCATTTATGTCGTTAATCACTTTTTATTTCAAGTGAATAAGTTCTTCTATGGTATATGAATTAAAAACAACATTGCTTCAGAGTATTCAGGGAGGAAAAAAAGGAAAAATGCCTGGAGGTGGTCTGCAAGTGAAGCTATTTCTATACTTGCAAAGTAAAGCATATTATTTCAAAATGTTCAGGGAATATAGGCACCGTAGATTTTTTGCAAAAACACAGGTCCTGAAATCAGAGACTTTTGCAAACCCTACACTTTGAACTACCAAAGCAAAAATAGCCACACAGAAACATACTTGTCCTTTTATTACTGCCAGGGAATCCAGCCTTGAAGAGAAGACGTGAGGTAATTCCAAGGGCTTATCTGTGACAACACAACAGGGCTTTGGAGTAGAAAGTAGACAGTGTTCCTGTGGAAGCAATATTCCTATTTAAGTTCCTTCCTATCATGGAGTGTATCTAACCCCTCTTTATTAAACTGTATTGTACCTAGCATAGTAATTTATACATAATAAATTTTTTTGTGTGTGTGAGAAAGATCAGCCCTGAGCTAACATCCATGCTAATCCTCCTCTTTTTGCTGAGGAAGACCAGCTCTGAGCTAACATCTATTCCCAGTCCTCCTCCTTTTTTTCCCCAAAGCCCCAGTAGATAGTTGTATGTCGTAGTTGCACATCCTTCTAGTTGCTGTATGTGGGACGCGGTTTCAGCATGGCCAGACAAGTGGTGCGTCTGTGCGCACCCAGGATCCGAACCCGGGCCGCCAGTAGTGGAGCGCGCGCACTTAACCGCTAAGCTACGGGGCCGGCCCAATACATAATAAATTCTTTAATTATGATTTGTTACAGGAGGGAAAAAAAGGAAAGATAAAAAGGAATGAAGAAGGAAGGCGATTAAAATGTGTTATTAAAAAAATGTGAGTGTTCCTGTAAAGGGAGAGTGTCATTTCTGCTTCCCACAGCCACTCCCTGTTACAGACATCAGAGACTTTCTCAGTTGTTCAGTTAATGCAGAGACTATCTACAGAGACCAGACTGGCTCACAGAATTATAGAAAAACTTACTGATATCATGGAGCTCATTGACCTCATTTTCAAGAACAACAAATGAAATACCTCGAATCCACTTACAGGAGCAAAGTTACAAAAAGATTTCATAGAGATGAAGATCATGCTCTCATCACATTGCACAATCTCCTTCAAGTTCTGCTTTATGACCTTCCACTTCCTCCTTCCCCCATCAGTCAGAGCATGATCATCGGATAAAGATTGAGCCTGGCTACACATGTGAACTTTGCTCTGAGTTCAGGGATGTTTGTTCTGAAGGTCTCACCTAATAGTCACATCTTCTTTTGATGTGCTCTTGGCGTTTTTATGTCTCGCAGAATGTCACTAGTAAGGCTGTGAAAGTCCCCAGAGGAATTTGGACACTCTCATTTTCTTAGAACTTAGAAGAGTTATAGTGTGTTATCCATACCCAAGATGAATAGTTGAATAAATTTTAAAACTGTATGTGTGAATCCCATATTTAGAATAACTGTAAAGTAAAAGGATATAGCTCTATGTAACTCTAGTCATGAAAGAAGACAGTTCAAATGTTGTAAGGCTAAAGGAATTTATCTTAGCAACTAAATTAATCAACAAAAGATACTAACCCAAGGTTGATAAAAAGGAAAAGGAAAAGCATATATTACGCCCAGAGACTTGACCTATGGCTATCCAGTATATCTAACATTCTTTTTACAGAAGTGATCTGAATCAACAGATTACATACAACTATTCAGTGGCTCAGTGCTTCCTCACCAATGTACTGATGACCAAAGTTGTTACAACTCCATTTCTTCTACCAGAATTGGAAAGATTTAAGTTGTGCATGAAGGAATAACATCTATACTACTGGAAGTTGGTTAATCATATTTCAATTCTTAGTACCTATCCTCTAGAATGCCCACCACATTCTAATATAATGTTCTTCACAGACCAGCAGGCAGACACACACACATGCCATGACCTTCATAACCTCCAGGTGTTTTACACACCTGTGTGTGGTAGACAATACTACTTCTCACCAATATTTTCAGTTCTACTACATTGAAAGTACGTTCCCCAGCTGCCTTGCAGTGCCTAGTTCTGGAAAATAGGCTGGGAAGGGCCAATATGTATAAATGGCCAATATATCTAAATGCCAATATGTGTCTCTCCCAGGTCTCTTCCCCTGCCACAGCAGAATGGGAGAGCCTTATGCAAAATGGACATGCCACAAGCCTGAATTCTTAGTACGACATGGAAGAGAGCTGCCCTGGAGAGTCACTCAGACCCACAGCAGACATTGAGATTTTGGTCGTGTTAAGCCACCGAGATTTTGGTGTTTATTACCCCAGTACAACTTGGACTTTCCCAACTAACACATAGTAGTATTGATCTTTTTCTTTACTATGTTATGTTCTCATTTCTAACCCGATAACAACATACTTCTGCAAACTAACTAGCCGGGGTTTTGAGAGTAGTCTCCCTTGATAGAATATAATTTTCCTCTGAAATTTGGCAAACTCTTTCATCCTTGACCTCTTTTCTAGGCTCTCAACAATTGAGTTAACCTGCCCAAATTGGAAGAATATTACATTCAGAAGGGGAAAAATATATCTGAGTCTTAACCTATGGCATGTGAAAATGCTGGCAATATTAGGATATTTCAATTAATAGACTTTCGTGAAGTTTTTTTTTCCCTTTTGTCCAAGTAGGATTTTAGAATGCAACATTTCACTGATATTGTTCTAACATAACTTGCACTGCCTACTTGTGCTCTGATGCAAAATAGGTCACTCCCTAGGAACTCTAAGTTGGACCCTTTTTATAGCTTTTGATGTTAGAAATTGGCTATTCCCTGCTCCTGTGACAGTATGACAGGTTTATTTAGGATGATAAATTGATTGGGTTTATTCATATTTCACACATAAATCCCCTAAATGTAAAGCAATTCATTTTTTGAATAGAGGGTGGTTTGGAGAGAATGCATTTGTGTGTTTTTAAGGGTGTCTGGTCCTTTAGATTCCCTTGGAGGACTTTCTGAACTGGATATCAGTGTTCACTAGGTGAACTCTTTAGGTGTTTTTTCTCATTATTTTTAATCATAGCTTAAAAGAACTGGGATTCAAGTAAATCTATTAGTAATTTCCAATGACAGCCTTCTTTCTCCTTTTTTCCAAGGCTAAATATATAATTTATACGTAATTTTTTTGGTATGGGTATGCAGGGGTGAATACTGGAAAAGGTGTTATTTGAAGAAGAATATGATGCTTATTTTGATCTGAACCAGGTAAAATTACCCATAGAATCTTGCTCCCTCCAAACTCTGAAAAGCCATTTATTCCCAAGAAAGATCAGTTGACACATACTTTTATCCCTCCAGGAGAAGCTAGCTTCACAGCCTAAAGGGAGAATTGTACAGGATCTGGAAAGATGAGACCCATGGTGTCTTTGTGCCTCTCTGTTCCAGCTTCTGACATTGCTGGCACCTCACTGGGAAGAATAGAAAAAAAGACTTGATCAAGCTCAAGGTAAGGGAAATATTTTCACAGTTGTGAGATGAGAAAGATGGACAGAATTGAAAACACATCTCTTTAATGTTTAGAAAATTATATTACTCTGAGGTTGGCCTTTACAGTGTTGTCTGTATTTATCATCTAGTCTTGTGCTTGATCTCAGTCTGTATTTACCAGGTTCCAAGCTTTATACACTGAGGTGGGCATAAAATGGCTCCCCAGAGATGTTCAGATTCTTATGCCAGAAGCTGTGAATGTGTTCTGCTACACGGTAAAAAGGACTTTGCAGATATGATTAAATTAAAGACCTTGACATGGGGAGACTATCCAGAATTATCCACTTGGGCCCAATATAATCACATGGGCCCTTAAAATCCCAGAACCTTTCCCAGCTGTGGTCAGAGGGAGATGTGACTATGGAAAAATGGTCAGAGACATGCAACATTGCTAGCTTTGACTGTGGAGATTGGGGGGTCCCAAGACAGGGAATGTGCAAAAGGCAGATTCTCTTATGGAGGCTCCAGAAAGGAACCAGCCATGTGACATCTTGATTTTAACCCAGTGAGATCTGTATCAGACATCTAACCTACAGAACTATAATATAATAAAATTGTGCTATTTTCAGTCATAACTATGTCTAATTTGTTACATGAGCAATAGAAAACTAATACGTACACCAAAGTGTGGCAGGCTTTAAGAGTTCTGGTTATTCTCCCCTGAAAGCATGGTTCTTTGGGTTATCTTTTCTGGTCAATTTCCCTTTATAGGAGATGAGATTTCCAGTTTGTCAGATACCAAAGCCCATGTTTGTTTATTTTTTTTTTTCTGTTTTTATTTTGTTTGCCTACTTCACCATGCTGTGTCTGACATAGTGCATAAAATTAAGCATGAATTGGTTCCAAGCAATTATACATCATCATTCAGATATTACACATTTGTTCAGATAGTGAAGCAACGTAATGCTTGCTCCAAGAGCAGTAGTTTTTGAATGTGGCAGACTTCTCTGGAATCCTGGCTCTGACAATTACTATCTATACGTCATGTAGACAGTCACTCAACTTCTCTAAACTTGATTTTCCTCATCTGTAAAATGAGAATAATATTAGTATTTGCTTCATAGGGTTAGTGTGAGAATTAATGCATTCGTAAGTACTTTTTAGAATTCTTAGCACAGCACTCAATAATGGGTAACTGTTTTTATGATGGTGGTTATTGTCAGATGATTTGAGTCATGGGTGGTCATCTCCCACACATAAGCAGATAAAGGGAAGATCTTTAATTAATCACAGCTTTACAACCTCAACGTGTGTTCTCTTTCCCAAGAACTGCTTATTCTTATATATTGTCTGACCTCTGTTTCATGAGCATCCAGATCATCCCCCTTACATTTTCACAATTTATTTTATGTTCGGTGTCCTCCTTTCACATCACATACCACCAGATCCTGACTTCTGAAAAATATTCCATGCTTCACCCTAAATATATGATAAATGCTTGGCAAAAAACTGCTATTCCTTGGTGAATCTCCACCCCCACAAGCGAGCCTAGAATTCTCCAACAACGCAAAGCTTGTGATGTCTTTCTTCTATTTTTTTGCAATTATCTAGACCACAACCAATCACCATGGCCCCTGAGACATTACAACGAATACATTCATCCAGCAAACCTGTGGACAAAATGCCTGATTCCTCTCAGGGACAGACAAATTCCAGACTCAGGATAACTCTGCTTACTTTGATCTGGATAGAGGGTTTTTATAGTGGAAAAGTCAAATATCGTTTCTGTGTAAGAATGAGAGACTCCCTAGACTTGATTTCTGTTTTAAAATTATATTAACAGGCTCTTTTGACAGGCAGCCTCAGAATGTGATCCATATATTATAAATCTGTATCACTGTGGAGTACAATGATTAGCAAAGTTCTTTGTAGCTAACAGGAGATAAAGATATCGATGTCACGGCAAATGTAGAGAACTGTGAACTCATTCTCCTTTTTCTTGTGGCAGGGTCCAGACACTCTCCCTCCTTTCCCCTGCACTTTAATTATGTTTATCTAATACCAGTTGCCATTTGGGCTGCAGAACAACTATACTTTTGCTGGTTAGGCCAAGTTACATTTTGTGAAAATAAATAAAAAATGTAATAGAATGATTTACATCTACAGCAGAAAACTGAACTTTAGTAAGCACAGCACAAGAAAGACAGAAGAGAGCAGGTAGGCTTCTGAGCAAATCTCATTTTTTATAAAATAGAGCTGCTGGTAACTTTCCTTCCAGTTTGACTTCTATGTAGGGAACAGTTTTCTAAGCAAAAGCAGGAATGGTCTTTAGAAGAATATTTTGTTAGAGTGAATTTATTTATTAATGCTATAAACCAGTGCTCTTGTAAAAATGAAAATATTTGGCATGCTGGCCTGAAGATCTTGAGTTTGAATTCTGACAACACCACTTAGAAACTGTGAGATCTTGGAAAACTTATATAACTTTTATGAACTCCAGTAACTTCATCTACAAATAGTGAAAATACCACCTGCTTTACTCAACCACAAGGAGTGGTTGGGATGACAAAATAATACAATGACCGTGGAAGAACTTTACAAAACATAAAGAAGTCATTTAATTTGAGGTTTTGTTATTACATATAGAAATGGATATCTTATTTCTGGAATGGAAAGAGACACTTTGGTTCATTTAAGCTTAACCTTTAATTATGATAAGAGATAATATAAGTCAAGCAGGTTTGGAGAGCAAGTCAGTAGCAGGGTGATATAAGCACATCTACATTTGTGGCAAAGAGACACAACCTCTGCTGCTTACTGAAATGAGAAGTAACACTTCTCAAATCATTTGATGAGAATAGCATTACCTTAATAACAAAAACAGGTTAAAAAAGCATTACAAGAAAGCTATAGACTAATATCTTTATTGAACATAGACACAAAAATCCTGAACAGAATATTAGCAAAACAAACCCAGCAATACATAAAAAGAATAATAATAACCAAGTGGAGGTCATCCCAGTAATGTAAAATTGGCTCAACATTTATAAATCAATCAATATAATATCATATTAACAGATCAAAAAACATATGATCATGCTAATACATATACTAAAAGAATTTGACAAAATTCAAATCCATTCATGACAAAAACTCTCAAAAAACTAGAAATAGAAGGTGTGATCATTAATGTTATGTATCAATTTGGCTGGTCAACGGTGTCCAGATATTTAGTCAAACATTATTCTGGATGTTTCTGTGCGGCTGTTTCTTGGATGAGATTAACATTTAAAGTGGTAGACTTTTTAGTTTGATATAGTCCCATTTCTTTATTTTTTCTGTTGTTTCTCTTAACCTGTCAGACTTGGCACTTGAAATTATGATGCTAAGACCGATGTTGAAGAGTGTACTTCGTATGTTTTCTTCTAGAAGTTTCATGGTTTCAGGTCTTACATTCAAGTCTTTAATCTGTCTTGAGTTAATTTCTAAAAAACTTCTGCGTAGCAAAGGAAACCATTAACAAAATGAAAAGACAACCTAACAATTGGGAGAAGATATTTGCAAACCATATCTGATAAGGGGTTAATCTCCAAAATATATAAAGAACTCATACATCTCAACAACAAAAAAACTAACAACCCCGTCAAAAAATGGGCAAAAGACCTGAACAGACATTTCTCCAAAGAAGATATACAGATGGCCAACAGGCACATGAAAAGATGTTTAACATCATTAACTATCAGAGGAATGCAAATCAAAACTATAATGAGATATTATCATCTCACACCCAACAGAATGGCTATAATTAACAACACAGGAAATAACAAGTGTTGGAGAGGATGTGGAGAGAAGGGAACTCTCATACACTGCTGGTGGGAGGGAAAACTGGTGCAGCCATTATGAAAAACGGTATGGAAATTTCTCAAAAAATTAAGGATAGAACTACCATACGATCCAGCTATTCCACTGCTGGGTATTTATCCAAAGAACATGAAAACACCAATGCATAAAGATACATGCACCCCTCTGTTCATTGCAGCATTATTCACAATAGCCAAGAGCTGGAAGCAACCAAAGTGCCCATCAAGAGACTAATGGATAAAGAAGATGTGATATATGTACACAATGGAATACTACTCAGCTATAAGAAATGATGAAATCCAGTCATTTGTGACAACATGGATGGACATTGAGGGTATTATGCTAAGTGAAATAAGTTAGAGGGAGAAGGTCAAATACCATATGATCTCACTCATAAGTAGAAGATAAAAACAACAAACAAACAAACACATAGAGACAGAGATTGGATTGGTGGTTACCAGAGGGGAAGCGTGGGCGGGAGGATGGCAAAAGAGATGATTAGGCAGATGTGTGTGGTGATGGATTGTGATTAGTATTTGGGTGGTGAACAAGACATAATCTATACAGAAGTAGAAGTATAATGATGTACACCTGAAATTTATACAATGTTATAAACCAATGGTACTGCAATAAAAAATAAAAATAAAAAAATAATAAAGTTGTGGACTTTGAGTAAAGCAGGTTGCCCTGCCATAATGTGGGTGGGCCTCATCTAATTAGTTAAAGGCCTCAATAGAGCAAAGACTGACCTCCCCTGGGCAAGAAAGAATTCTGCCAGCAGAAGGCCTTCAGACCTGAACTGCAGCATCAGCTCTTAACTGGGTCTCCAGGCTTCCAGTCTTTCCTGCAGATTTGGGACTTACCAGCCTCCATAATCACATGAGTCAATTCCTTAAAATCTCTCTATCTCTCTCTGTGTCAATATATAAAAATACATATATACGTATACACACATGCTGTTTGTCCTGTTTCTCTGGAGAACCCTGACTAATACAGAAGGAAGTTGTTTTAAACTAATAAAACCTATATATTAAAAACTGACAACTAATATCATACTTAATGGTGAAAGAATGAACACTTTTCCAGCAACTTGAGAACAAGGCAACTATGTCCTCACTCGCCAGTCTTATTCAGCCTGATAGTAGAAGTCCTACCTATGCAATAAGACAAGAAAAATAAATAGAAGTTACGCAGATTGGGAAAGAGGAAAGAAAACGTTCTCTATTTGCAGATGACATTATTGTCTATGTAGAAAAAGAAAATCTACCAAAATAAGTAGAAAAACTGCTTTTAAAATTTATATGGAAAGGCAAAGAACCTAGAATAGCCAAAACAATACTGAAGACGAGCAACTACGTTAGAAGGTTCATTCTACCTAATTTCATAAATTATAAAGCTACAGTAATAGTGACAGTTTGATATTGGTGAAGGAATAGACACACAGATAAATAGAACAAAATAGAAAGACCAGAAATAGACCCATATAAATATAGTCAACTGATCTTTGACAAAGACACAAAATGCAATTTAATAGAGAAAGGCATTCTTTTCAACAAATGCTGCTGGGATAATTGGATGTCTGTATGCAAAAAAAAAAAAAAATGAACCTATCCACAAACCACACACCTTAATCAAAAATTAACTCAAAATGGATCATAGATTTAAATGTAAAATGCAAAATTATAAAAATTCAAGAACGGGGAAAAACTCCTTGACCTTGGGTTTGGTGGTAAGTTTTAGATACAATACCAAAATCATAATCCATACAAGAAACAATTGATAAATTGGACTTTATTAAAATTAAAAACTTTTCCTCCATGAAAGACACTATTAAGAAAATGAAAGACAATGTGAGGAAATATTTACAAATCACTTATATGATAAAGAACTTGTGTCCAAAATATATAAAGAACTCTTAAATCTCAACAATAAGATAACACATAATCCAATTCAAAAAACAGGTAAAAGATATGAACAAGACACCTCACCAAAAAAAATATACAGATGGCAAATAAATGTATTAAAAGATACTTAACACCAAGAGTGAACACTAATGCAACTATGGACTTTGAGTGTGTCTTAGTCAGCTGGGGCTGCTATAACAAAATACCATAGACTGGGTGGTATAAACAACACAAGTTTGTCTCTCATAGTTAACAGCTGGCAAATCCAATATCAAGATGCAGTTGGATTCGGTGTGTGGTGAGAGCTCTCTTCCTTCCTTATTTGCAAATGGCCATCTTCTTACTGTGGGCTCAGGTTGTGGGGAAAGAGAGAGCTCTAGTCTCTTCCTCTAGTTATAAGGATACTAATCCCATCATGGGGGCTCCATCCTCATGACCTCTTCTAAATCTAATTACCTCCCAAAGGCCCCATCTCCTAATACTGTCACTTGGGGGTTAGGGTTTCAATATATAAATTTGGGGGAGATGGAGTGACACAACATTCAGTCCATAACAGGGTGATAATGAGATGTCAGTATAGGTTCATCAGTTGTAACAAATGTATCGCTCTGGTGCAAGATATTGATAGTGAGGGAGCCTATGCATATGTCAGGGCAAGGGGTGTATGGGAATTCTGTACTTTCTGCTCAGTTTCACCGTGAACCTAAAACTGCTCTTAACTGCCTGCTGCTGAGGATTTTATACGTCAATTCCCTATCACGGTGTGTGGTACATCATAGATATTAACAAACATTAGTTCTTTTTCCTTCTTCCCTACATGTAATACAATACAAAGACATCTGTTTCTTCTTTATTTTAAAGAAAATGCATTTTCTCAACAAGAATATTTAATATTGTGGATTTAAATTTAAAAATAGCTTTTGGAGACTTCTAGGATATCAGAGTAACAGCAGTAATTGCAGGGATCGAATGCAATCTGCCTCTATCCTATGAGAACTTTTCTATAATATAATATAGACTATATTCATTGAATAACTCACGTTACAACTTATCAAATTGGGCCATCAACATTAAGCCTGTGATCAATTCCCTTATTTGGGGACTGGAGCAGTAATATTTAGAGACCTATTTGGAGTTGACGGAAGCTAAGAAAGATAAGTAGGAATTACACAGGGACTCGGCACTTACAGAGAGCAGTTCAATTGGAGAAAAATATAAAATATGCAAAGATGCAATGTTAAGCATTACCTGGAGAATTCCAGGGTATACGACCATGGAATATTGTTTCAGCAAAGGGAGCAGTAACATGATACAGTTAAATAATAGAGTACTTTAATTATCTAGAAATAATTTCAAACTGCCTAAGGTAATACTGCAGAAGTTCATAACACTGCAGAAATAATTCCATTTTTAAAAAATAACCATCAAGTTTGCACAAGGAAAATCCAAGGTTCAAAAAAATTGCCTGGTTTTAATGCTATTTTTTTTCTAGCACCTACTGTAACTAATCCTTTCCAAGTGAACACTGTGTACATTTTATAAATGGCTGTCATAAATTTTGGAAAAGGAAAAATACTTGTAAAGTGACATGTATATTATATTTGAGAGTAGTCTTAGTCTTTAAAATACATCTATATATATAATCTAAGTTTCTTCTCAACAACCACATTTTGAGTCATGTTTGGCCCCATTCCTATTTTACAGATGAATAAGTGGACCCTGAGAAAAGTTAGGATTCACTGAATCTCGTTCCACAAACATTTATTGTGGAACTTCTGTGTGCCCTGCACTGTGCTAGGAGCTAGGTATGCATTGCTAGATAATCCTGATATGGTCCCCACTACTGTGGAGTTCATGGCCCACTGAGGTTCAAGATAAAGATCACACAGAGGGTTAGTGGCTTGTCTAGAAGGAAAACTCAACTCTAGGCATCTTTAGTTTTATCATTTTTGTAGACCACTCTGGCAGATCATTACCTGCCAGGTTAGTGGCAGCTGCACATCTGATGTGGTTCCAGGAGAGGAATCTGCTTCCAAAGACTTGGACATGTCAAGATTTGCCCTTCGGAAGGGTGCCTGGCAAACTTATGACTATGTCCCAGAAAATGTCATCTCAAGCTTTTGCTCCCCCTTAATCTTTCTTCTCTCACCCTTGGCATCCTGGCAGTGAGGTCAATGGTTTAGGTTTGTTATCTACAAAAGGCTAACTTGACCAATGTTTACAAAAGCCAGACAATGCAGTTCAAAGTACTACTGCAATCATTCCCTTAAACCCTAAGATGAGAAAGAATAAATGTATTTATTTATAGAAATACATTTTTTATAATGATGTTTCAAAGCTCACATTTTTTTCATTTTGAAGCATATATTAAAATTGTAGCAATTCATTTCATCTTTAAAATAAACATTTCAGGACAATAGATTTACACTTGATAAAGAGTTGACCTTTGTAAAACACGTCTATATTCACAAAAGAATGGAAAGATATCGACAGGTATTTTAAGCAATCATTTAGCCTCTCCATTATTCCAAATAACTGGCTTGATTTATTTCATTTATATTTGGCTGGTCAATTCAGTCAAAATGCTTGAACTATTCCTGGTATGCAAGCAAGAAATGGTCTCATTGACTTATTCAGGTTCACAAGTGTATGGTAAACAACTGAAAATGGGCTTCATGGATCTTTCGCAAACTAGAGAACTAAGTGTCCACATGGGAAAAATGGGAAAAGTGGTTTGAAAATCAAAGCACAGCCAAGCAAAAAATGTGTTTTGATTTTGAAGTGCAAAGTCCAAATTTGTTTTTAGTTTGCCTCCAAACCTCTTTCAGAGTTTTCCTCCTAAAACCCTCCTTCCCCTGTGGGATCATACAGAAGAATGTTTTGACATCTTAGTCATTTCAATAACAACGGATTACAGAAACAAGACAAGCAGTCAAACAAGTAAAGTGGTTTGAATTGAGAAACCGTTTTGGATCACTATGAAGAGTGACATGGAATTGTATCCTGCTTGTAGAAAGAAAAACTATGGATCTTTTTTGCTGTTGGTAATCTGTTGAAGGAAAAACCACTATGACTTTTAAACATAGTCTTGCCATGCTTTTAGAAGATGTTATGTTGTTCCTTATACGTTGATACATTTTAAAATTCCTTCCCCACCTATCCCTTCTTCCAGCCATTCCATCCCCTGTGGTTCCTGCTAAATTTGTCAGTTGGGATGTGAATGTTAAATTATCAGTATTGATGTGTCAATATCACTAAGAGAAAAAGGTGACACTACTTCATCCTAGCAGTCATCACCCCCATAAAAAAACACATTGTATTGAAAACCAGTGTTTTATTATGCAAAAAGTCTACTAAGATAAATGGCTATTTGCATTTATTTTTAAATTCAATATAACCAAAGCATTAGGGAAAGTAAACATTTGGTTGAGTTTGTTGAAGAACAGTCAGTTTATTCACAATGGCTGACCCTGCTTGAGTGTGTATGCAGCCTCGATGATTTACCTATATTGGGAAGAGCCTGGGTTCTGGTGTGTAATAGACTGGGATTCAAACTCCAGCCCGAAATTTACTTGTTGACTATACTGACTTATAAGCAAGATGTTTCTCCTCTTTGAACCTTAATTATTTCATTGATAAAACAGAAGTAATAATATCTACTTCCAAAGGTTGCACTGGTGTGCCGTTAAACCAAAAATGTGAAAAGCCCTGGCTTGTAGCATTTGTCAGTTTCCATGGTATAATACTCTCACCATGGCCAATTTCAAGCTACCACTGTAACATCAGTCAGTGAGAACTTGGGAAGAGATGAGTGGAATTAGCTCTCAAGAGCCAGTATGAACCAGTTCCAATAGATAAGGTTCTTGGAACTAATAAAATGAGATACTAGATTTTAAACACCTTCCATAGTAATAGGCACTCAATAAATATCTCTTCTTGTTAATATAATTATTAGCCAAATGCACAAGGATAAGTAGTCTATCTAGGTATCCCTGATCCATAAAACAGAGAGTCTCGACAATAACACAAGTTCTATATCATACCTACGTATGAAATAGTACTGAGCTTGGGTAACTTTGTTACCCTAAGCCCAAAGTTATGTTCCTTCCTCCTTTGAGCACAACAGAGGACTTAAGTTAGGTAGGTCTCAGATTCTCTCAGCTGATGTTCCAAAGTAATGGTCCTGGATTTTCAAGACCTACTGAGTTGAATAATTGCAAGTGGTGGAGCCAGAGCCATCAGAATATTGAAGATGTGATTAAGTGGTTGATAGCTTATTTATTTATATCACAGATAGTGTGGCAGGCAATTCTTACACACAGAATCGGCATGGTTTCCAAGTACGTTGGCTAACCCAGGTTTATACACAGGTTATCATAAACCAGAGCTGTATTATGGGAACAAATTAATATCCAAACTGTATATAGCTAGAGTGTTTTTCCTCTCCTTTATAGTGTACTTGATAAATCATTTATTATGCCAGCGAAGATAAAGTAAAATTTATGTATCCCACAAGTGTTGTTTTCTGTAATAAATAAGGCTGATTGAACTATACATCAAAAAAATCAAGGTTTATAACCTCTTGGAATGCAAGCAACTTTCTCTGAATGAAAAATGGGAGGTTTTAAATCATAGATAACCACATTGTGCAATAAAATATGCGAGACCTTCTTTACATTAGATGGAATTCTGTTCTCTTTATTTGCTTGATTGTATTTTGGCAACTGTAATCTTTATGGAGTAGCTGGTAAGGCCTTTCATAAGGGACTCAGCTCCAAAGTATACACTGAGGATTTATTTTAGTCACCTTTAATTCTCTTCTACTTAGGATGGAGAACTCATAAATATGGACCTCCCAATATTTTGAATTGCTTAGTGATTTAAGCTGAGAAAAGGAAAATTCAGCTCACATACCATTAAATTCCATAAAGTCTATTAAATCAGACTAAGGAATATGACGTTAGGAAATGAGTTGATGGTAGCACTGATTTTTTGCTTTTGATTTCAATTGAGGAGAAAAATATGAATGCAAGAGCTAGTTTTGCTGAAAAATCTCCATGTTCAATAAACATATGGGAGAACACGTTCATTGTAAGGAAAGAATATATTTTAATCTTTTAATCCTGCTTCTTGATTTTAATAGGCCTGACCCAGAGTGCCTAGACAATAGGCACACATTAGGAGATATTTGTCAGATGCTCACATTGTAGGAAAAAACCCAGACCTCTGCTGAGAATATGCAGGGTAAAATCGTAGATAAAACATAATCCCAGATCTCATGGAGTGTACAATCCGGTAAGGAAATAGGGGAATGCATCAAAAACAAGTCAGAAGACAAGTTTTATAAGAGAGCTACTGACAGTGCTATATAAATAGTAGATACAACTACCAGACATGCTTGTGGAATCTGGTTAGGCTTTTGAAAGAGTTGTGTGTTGCTGTGCCCTGAAAAATGAGATAGAACATTAACAAATGACAGTACAGTAGAAGATTATTCAAGTTGGAGGGCATAGCAAAAGAAAACTCCTAAATGGGGGACGTGAAGGGAATTTTTTTTAAGTTATAAGTGGAGATTTTAATGATTTTTTTTTTCCTTTGGCCCTCTCTTATTTCAGCACTTTTTATCTATGACTTAATTCTCTATAGAGGGAGAGCTTGTCAAATCTGCACATGATAAACAACACAGAAGAATGACACCTGATTCATAGATGCAGGATCTGAAAAGATCTTTGCAGGTTACAATAATTGGCCTCAATATGCGAAGATAAAATCCAACAGGACAAGTGCAGAATCCTGCACTTCGATTTAAAAATTCTGTTGCAAGGGTACTGAAGGAGAAAGGGTGGTTTGGTGAGACCCACGGCTGCCTTTTGTGGCTCAACTCCAGAATTTCTTTTACTGGCTCCTGTGTCCCCACCCTTCCTTGCAGCTGCTTCCAGACCCGAAGCCTGCTTTGTTTTCCTTTGACAGCTGCCTCTGTCCACTGCATTCCTTGGGGTTCTCACCCTATCCTTGCCAGGCTTTGGTTATGATCTCCCCAGTTGCTTCCTCACTGACACTGTTCTGAAGATGAGCACTATGGCCCTTTGTATTTTTGTAAAGGTAAGTATAATGTAAATGCTTTATGAAGGGAATTGTTGCAAAATAAGAAATTGCCCAATGAGAGTGAACTCCAAACTAGATCAGACCCAAAGGCTGGTGCAAGGTCTTGAATGACAGGTTAATGAATCAATAAATAATTAACTTAAGGAATGAGAAACCAGTGACACATGATGTGAATGGTATAGCTAAAAAGAAAACCTGCCTAACAGTCCCCTATTCCTCTTGGGCTTTCACAAGTCTTTCTTGATCCTAGTTCTCTAATAAGTGGGTCAAGAGATTCAGATGCCTTAAAGAATGTAAGGAGGTTCATTGTTCACTGGAGTGAAACTCTGGCATACAGTGTCTGTGGGAAGTAATGAGAACCTACTTCCCCAATTATCATTATTCTCTCCATGTGAAAAAGCTTTCTTCCTCCTTGCCAGGAGCCTATACTTCTGTTAGAGTTTCCAACAGTGTCAAACAGCAAGGCATAATTCCATTACTCCTGGAACTATTGTTACGTATTTATCCCTGTTGATATTTATGATCTGGAAAAGGTAGTTTGAATATAGATGAGGCTATATGATATGAACATAGGTTTTCTTTCTTTTGTGTTGTTTGACCAAATTACATTCTAACTGAAATAACAAAACTCCATTATAAAGTGTCGTACTCGACTACAAATTTGGTCTGGTTATAATGTAGGTCAGATCTTGTTGCTCATAAGTACATGTAAACTGCTAATTATCTCATGCCTTCCTAAATCCCTTGCTTATTAGTGAGATAAGATACACAGGAATTTTGTAAAATGTAAAATTCTTCAATAGTATTAGCCTCGATAGAGCAAAAGTTTTCCTAGGTTTGGAGATTCAGTGCTGTCTATCATTTGTGTTAATAAGATACATTCTGTGTGAAAATCCCGGATGAAGGGAAATGTAAAATTTTTATCAACTGAATGCATATGATTTCAGTTCGTCCATCTAAGTGAAAATATATGGCTTGCCCGGGTTCACACAACTGATTATGTACAGAACCGGGTTCTGACTCTTTCTTTTCACTAAATTGTTGGGCTTTTCTTCCTACCATAAAAATCTTACCTGATTTATAGTAGAAAACACTGTTTTCCTTGCTTCATCTGCATTCAGGTTCCATTGTGCCAGGTACCAAAACACCATATTAATGAGGTCATCTAGAAAATGGCCATTATTTAAGATTACAAAATTTCACAATTCATTTCAAATACTGGGTACTGATTTAATCTTGCAATAAACATGTGCCCTTTTGTTTGCAGTTCATAGCATTTCATTGTCCCTCTGAGTATTTTATAGGACTTTACAGACCTTTATAGAACTTCCATCTTCGAGAGTGCAGTATTTTTAAGGAAAAATGGTATTACTGGGTGAAGTTCAAGTGTCCACATTTTATTTGATGTTACCAAAACACCAACCTCACACTCAGAGTCATATGAATCTTGTTATTTTTAATATTGTTCAGAGGAAAATTGCATTGTTTGTTTTTTGCAAATGTACTTTTAAAAATAAAAATAGTAAAATTCCCTTTTGGAATATACCACAAGTGTTCATTTTCTTAGTTCCAATTGACTAGTCGTACTATGCTTTTGTGCCACTTCCAACTTTTATCCTTAAGATGTAAATGATTGCTTTCACTTTAAAAGTGAATAAACCAGCAGGAAGGATGAAAATTTTTCTTTATTAAAATATGAAATCTCTAATATCAAATAGTCTAATTAGGTTGAAAAGCCATGCATAAACATGTGGTAATGATTTTATAATAGAGTGGCATTTCCCAATGCTTATGAAAAATATATGTTGGGATGACTAGAAATATGTAAATAGATAGAAATAAATGGATAAAATAGATAATTAGGTAATAGATAAAAATAGAAAAAAGTAGAGAAAAATCTAAAATCATATTTTAATATAAGAAATACACATACAGAAAAAGAAAAAATTACCTATGAATCCACAGTTTGCCCATTTTTCTATTGGTTTGTCTATTTCTCAGTAATCTATAGAAGTCCTTGATATATTCTGAATACAATTCTTTTGTGTTGGAAGTGTCTGCAACTCTGGTTTGCATTTCATGCTCTTAAAGGTATGTTTGATGAATAGTTCTCATTTTGATGAAGTCCAATTTATCGTTCTTGTTTTGGTCGTGCTTTTGGCACCCTGTTTAAGAAATATTTCCCCACCCTATCCAATGTATTTGTCTAGAACAGTGCTGTCTACTGTCACACACGACTACTGAGCACTTGAATATGGCTGGTCGAAATTGAGATGTGTGCTACATGTAAAATACACACTGGATTTTGAAGACTTAGTACAAAATAAGAATGTTAAATATCTCAAATAATTTTTATGTTCATTAAATGTTAAAATAATATTTTGGCTATCTTGGGTTAAATTAAATATATTGTTAAAACTAATTTTACCTATTTATTTTTTAATGACACTACTAGAAAATTTTAACTAACTTATGAGGCTTGCGTTTGTGACTCACCATATATTTCTATTGAGCAGTGCTGTTCTAGAAGCTATTTCATTTTAGATTTTATATTTAGATCTATCATACACTTAGAATTTATTTTTGTATATGGTGTAAGATAAGTTTCAAGATACATTTGAATTCATACACATATCCAAATATGCCAGCACCATTTATTGTAAAATCCATATTTTCCCTCAGTGAATTGCAGTGACACCCCTGATGTGAATTAAGTAATCACAGTTGGGTATGCTTCTGGACTCTGTTCTGCTGATCTTTTTGTCTATCCCTGCTTTAATAAACATTGTTTTGATTATTGTAAATTTATACCATATCTTAAAATCTGGTAGATTAAGCCCTCCAACTTTGTTCTTATTCAAAATTGTCTTTGCTATGGCAAATCATTTACATTTTTATATAAATTATAGAATTGTCTTGTTAATTTCCACAAGAAATGCTGCTGGGATTTTGATTAGGATTGCATTGAAGCTATAGATCAAGTTTATCATGTCATTTGGATAATATTGAACTTTCTAGTACATGTAGTTTGTGTATTTTAATTTCACTCAGTAATAGGTTGTATTTTCCAATACAAGTGTCTTAGACACATTTTTAAAATTTTTCCTTGGTATTTGATGTTTTTAGTTGCTATTGTGGATGACATTTTAATTTTCTTTTTTTTTAATTGAGATATTTGTGACATATAACATTATATTAGTTTCAGGAGTACAACATAATGATTTGGTATTTGTATGCATTGCAAAATTATCACCACAGTAAGTTTAGTTAACATCCATCACCTTACATAGTTACAGAAAATTTTTCTTCTTGTGATGAGAACTTCTAAGATCTACTCTCTTAGCAACTTTTAAATATGCAGTATTTGATACTGCATACTACTAATACTGTTATAGTTAATATAGTATAAAAATATAGTATTATTAACTATAGTCACCATGCTGTACATTACATCCCCGTGACTTACTTATTTTATAACTGGAAGTTTGTACATTTGACCCCCTTGACCCATTTCTTTCACCCCCCAGCCCCAACTCTGACAACCACCAATCTGTTCTCTGTGTCTGTGAGCTTTTTTGTTTTTTTGTTTTTGTTTTTATTTAAATTCCACATATAAATGAGATCATATGGTATTTGTCTTTCTCTGTCTGGCTTATTTCACGTAGCATAATGCCCTCAAGTTTCAACCATGTTGCCGCAAATGGCAAAATTTCATTCATTGATGGACATTTAGGTTATTTCCATATCTTGGCTACTATAAATAATGCTGCAATGAACGTGAGGGTTCATATATCTTTTCAAGTTAGTGTGGTTTTTTCTTCAGATAAATACCCAGAAGTGGGATTGCTGGATCATGTGGTAGTTCTCTTTTTAATTTTTTAAAGAACCTCCATAATATTTTCCTTAGTGGCTGCACCAATTTACATTTCCACCAACAGTGCACTAGACTTCCCTTTTCTCCACTTCCTCGCCAATACTTGTTATTTCTTATCTTTTTGATAATAGCCATTCTAACAGGAGTGAGGTGGTATCTCATTGTGGTTTTGATTTTCATTTCCCCGATGATTAATGATGTTGAGCATCTTTTCATGTACCTGTTGGCCATCTGTCTGTCATCTTTGGAAAAATGTCTATTCAGAAAAATGCCCATTTTTTAATTGAGTTTGGTTTCTTGCTGTTGAATTGTATGAGTTCTTTATATATTTTGAATATTAACCCCTTATCAGGTATATGATTTGCAAATATTTTCCCCCATTCAATAGGCTGCCTTTTCACTTTGTTCATGGTTTCCTTTGCTGTGCAGAAGCTTTTTAGTTTGATATAGTCCCATTTGTTTATTTTTCCTTTTGTTGCTGTTGCTTTTGGTGTCAGATTTAAATTTTCATTTTCTAATAGTTTCTGTTAGTATATAGATTAACAATTGATTTTTCAATTATTTCAATTATTTTCAATTGACTCCAACAAAGTGGCAGAATTCTAACATATTAATTTTAATAATTTGTGGAGTGTTTAGAAATTTTTTATTTTCTACAAATATAATCATATCATCTCTGAAAAATAACAATTTTTCTTCTGTTCCAATCTTTTGCACTACGTAGGAACTTCAATACAATGTTGAATAGAAGTGGTGAAAATGGACATCCTTTTCTTGTTCCTGACCTCAGAAGGAAATCATTCACTGTTTCACCATTGTGTGTAATCATTATTATAGCTACTATTTATCAGAGAAAGATGCTCCCTTCCTTACCTTTATGTTTTCCTTTATTCTGTTGCTGTGGTAAATTATACTGGTGGATTTTTAAATCAATCTTGCATTATATAGGTGTATATTCCTAAAATAAACCTCAATATACTTGTTATATAATACTGGATACAATCTGATTGTCTTGTTTACAATTTTTCCATCTATGTTCATGAGAGACTTATAATTTTATAAGAGACTTATAAGAGACTTATAAATCTCATGAGAGATTATAATTTTCCTTTCTTGTAAAGTACTCTTTAAATTTCTATGTATTATGTTGGCCTCATAACATAAGTTGGGATGTTTTCCCCATTCCTCACTTTTTAAAGAATATATTTAAGAATGGCATTATTTCTTCTCTAACGTGAAAGAAATAGACCTGACTCTGGCATTTTCTTTATGGTGTGATTTTAATTATGGATTAATTTATTTCAACTTATATAGAATTATTCAGTTTTTTCTTTCTTTTTGTGTCAGTTTTGTAAAGTTTTGATTTTCAGAAATTTATCTCCGTTTTATTTGTGAAATGTATTGACATAAAATTATTGATAATATCCTCTTTTTATTTCTTTTATTATCTGTAGAATTTGTAGTGATACCGTCCTTTCATTCTGGATGTTGGTAATTTATTTTGCTAAGAGTTTATTATTGATTTTTCGCAAACTAGTGTTTGTCTTTGTTGATTTTCTTTACTCTATATATACATTCTATTTGATAGATTTCTGCATTTATCATTGATATGTGTTTTCTTCCATTCTCTATATGTTTACTATCATATTTTTTCTAGCTTTTTTGGGAACCTTTTATTTTAAACCTTTTTTTCCTCTGATATATTATTTAAAGCTATAAATTTCCCTCTAAACAATGCTTTAGCTGCATCCCTCAATTTTGATATGTCAAATTTTCATTATCATTTACCTCAAAATATTTTGAAATTTCTATTATAGTTTATTCTCTGATCCATGGGTCATTTAGAATTATGCTGTTTAATTTCCAAATATTTGGGAATTCCTAGTTGTCTTTCTGTTATTAATTTCTAATTTAATTCCACCAAGGTCAAAGAATGTACTCTGTGTTATATTAAGCCATGGTGGAGGGGAAATATATGTATATATAGTCAAGTTGGTAATCATATCAATCATCTGTTCTATATTCTTATTGATTGATTTTGACTGCTTGTTCTATTAGTAGTGATGGTTAGCTGGTGGCAGAGTCTCTTGATTTTTATCTTATCTATTCCGTCTTCATTTGTGTGTGTGTGTGTGTGTGTGAGGAAGATTAGCCCTGAGCTAACATCCGTGCCCATCTTCCTCTACTTTATATGTGGGACGCCTGCCACAGCATGGCTTGATAAGTGGTGCATAGGTCCGCACCTGGGATCCGAACCTGCAAACCCTAGGCCGCTGAAGCAGAGCATGCGAACTTAACCGCTACACCACCAGGCCAGCCCAAATCCATCTTCATTTTGATGGATAATTATTTTGAAGGCATAGAATTTTTAGTTGGCTCTTTGGTTCTTTTTCCTTTCAGTGCTATAAATATGCCATTATGCTGTCTTCTGGCTTTTGTAATTTCTCTTGTAAAGTCATCTTTTAGACATAATGTTGTGGCTTTGAAGATAGTGTCTCTTTTCTCCTCTGGAAGCTTTTAGTGTTTCCCCTCCTTCAGCTTTAACATAAGATATGGTTATGTGTTGTTTTCTAATACTTCTTCTCCTTCTGGGTCAGTGAGCCTGTTAGATCTGTGGGTTGGGTTGGTATTGTTCATCAGATTTGAAAAATTCTCGAGCTATCTCTTTATATATCTCTTCTACTCTAGTCTCTCTCCTTTACATCTGGAACTCCAATTTCACATATATTAGACCTTTTTTTCTCTTCTACATGTCTCTTCTGTTCTGTTCCTTTCCCTTCTTTTTTATTTCCATGTGCTATAATTTGGGTAATTTCTACTGAAGTGTCTCAGTTCACTAATCCATTTTTCTCTTATATGCAGTATCCTATTAAGATCAGTTAATGAGCTCGCACTTTCAGATGTTATATTTTTAATGTCTAGAATTATATTTTGATAACTTGTATAGATTACAGTTCTGTGTTTAACTTCCTCATCCTTTCACTTTACCCATCTTTTCTACTCTTTTATTTGCCATATTTATTGTAGTTTTTATAAATTCCATGGCTTCTAACTCCAATATCAGTTGCATTTGTGGGCATATTTACATAGTTTATGCTATTTCTTGATTATAAGTCACATCTACCTTGCTCTTTTCATGTCTAGCAATTTTTTAAGTTTTGTGCCACATGCTGTGTATAAATGAATCTGCTTCATATGTTATCCTCCACCAGCTAATATTAGCCTCTTCCTCTCTGAGCAGAGAAGAGAGGAGATGGTCACTTTAACTCAATCAAGGATTGAGCTGGGTCAGAGCTGGGTTGCAATTTTACTAAGATCTAGTCCACCACTGTTATGTGTCTATTCCTCAGGCATAGTGGTGCTTTTGATTGAGAATCTGGCTGTCTCTGTCTCCTCAATTCTAAAAAGACAAGGTTGCTTTAGAGATTGGAGCTTAGCTCTTTATCTCCTACCCCATGCAGCTTCAAAATACGTGAACATTTCATTTGTGGAAAGCCTTTGCCCCCAACAGGAACTTTGTCTCCTAAGTACCATGAAACAGCAGTAGATTTTACTCTGCCTATCCTTCTGTAGCCCCAGCCTCCCAGAACTCAGCAAATGTCCTACAGAGAACAGGTCTGGTGTTTGGGGCTCCTTTAGTTTCTAATTTATCAAGCCAGTCTCTTGCTTGTTTCTCTTCTCCATGGTAGATCTCCTCTTCAGGGACCAAAACTTGTCCTTAGCCCAAGCTCACAATCAGCAAATGCCCAAAGGTAAAAGTAGCTGGTGGTTCTCAATTTATGTATGAATGTCTTCTCTCACTGAAAGTTGTGGTAGGCAGAATATTAAGAAGGCCTCCAAGATTTCCCAGCCCTGGTACATCTGCTCTGCATAGCCCTGGGCCCCTGAATATGATGGATTTTACTACCAGGACTAGGTTATGTTATATGGCATTATTAACTTTGAGAAAGGGAAATTATCCAAGTGGGCCTAATCTAATCACAGGAGCCTTTAAAAGCGTAGAGTTTTTCTGTCCGGTTGCAGAAGGGGAAGTCAGAGATAAGCCCTCTGCCTGACTTGAAGAAGACAAACATCCATGTTGTGAAGTGCCAATGGAGAGAGGTTGCCTGTAGGAGCTGAGAGTGGTCCCCAGCCAAGAGCTACAGCAAAACTGGGACCTCATTTCTATAATCACAATAAAATTAATTCTTCCAACAGCCAGTGAGATTTGGAAACTATTCTGAGCCCCAGATGAGAACTATAGCCCCAGGTGACAACCTAATTTCAGTCTTCTAGGACCCCATGCAAAGAACCTTCTCATGCTAGACACAGACTTCTGAATGACAGAACTATGAGCTAATAAATGGGTGCTGTTTCAAACCACTAGATTTAAGACAGTAATATGTTACACAATAATAGTAAACTAATAGAGACATTTATTTAGTCTTCCTTATTTATTCAGCTCTGTAATAGCTTTAAGAATATTTTTTTTCAATTTAATCTGATTTTTATCTAGTTATTGCAGCAGTAATGTTGGCCTGCTGCTACTTAATACATTTATCCAATAGCAGAAATCTCTCTCACTGCTTGTTTTTAAAGCATATAAATAAGAAGTTGAAGACAATCGCTCACTCATGCAAAACCCACCAAATATCCTACCTACAAACTAAACTATAAAAAACTGGAGAGTTATGCAAAATGTTTAACATATTTCTTAAAGATTGTTTCCATGCTTATATAAGTGTAGGTTGGTAGATGGATAAATAATGGAAAAATTGATTGATAGGAAAGTTAATAGAAAGACAGTGAAAAATTTGGGGAATGACCATATAGATGAATCAGGAGGTTTAAATTACAAATTATCATAATAGATACAAACCAAATGATGAATTAATGTCCTAAGTTGACCATGTCAAGGTAAGTGTTTGTATTATATGGAAATTTCAAATCATGAATAGAAATCTTGCTCATTCAATGAGTAAATATAAAACTACTGTATATAAATATTTTTGGAATCGATGTTTAAGAGAAACAAAATAAAGTTTCTGAGGTTATCTTGAGATGATATAAATAGCAGTGCTATCACAAAACTGAGCCTTCTGGATTCTTACCATTAATACCACATTGATATAAGATAGATACCAACTAGTAGTAAAAGTCATTGCCACAATATATTGCTCTGTCAAGAAAATTTTGATTGCCTGCATGAAAATGACATAAAATCCTTAACAAATTGATTTTCTAAAGTTGTACTTCAATGAATAGTTGTTATGATTATATTAAAAATAACTATGCCTATTATATATTATTCACTGCACGAACTTGGGTAGACTTTGTGTTGTCATTGACATGTTAGAAATGACACACCTAACCTATGTGTCCAAGACTTTACAATGGGAGAGAGGGCAGGCAATAGCTTTTATTAAAGGAAATGTTTTGTGTAAACCACTCTTAGACTTGCCTAGACCAGAAAAGTGGTCCACCAGTGAATAGTATCTGTTGAGTTCTTACCTTGTGGCAAGCGGTTGCTAGCGCTAGGATTCAGAACTTGAAAGACATTCACACAATCCTTGGCTTTGAGGAGGTTTCAGGATGTGGTTGTAAGTAGACAACAAATTATTACAAACAGCAATTATAGATAAAGGAAATGTTGTAAAGGAGAAGTCCAGGGTGTAATGAGAACCTATAACAAATAAACATAATAGAGTCTGAGGGTTCAAGAAAGGGTTTCCAGAAGAAGTAGTTTATGCTGGAATTTAAGGGATAAAATGGTATTATCAAGGCAAAGAGTGGTGGTACAGTCATGCCATACAGAGGGAGCAGCATGCTCAAGTCTTGGTGGTCTTGATGGAGAGCAAGGGTGACATCTTCAAATACAGTGAGAAGGCCAGCATTGAGAGTAACCATGTGCCAAGTCTTGCTGAGTGTTGTAATCCTGGTAAGTACTGTATTGTGTGATCCCCTAGTCCAGTGCTACTCAAACTGTGGTCCACAGAATGGTGGGGCTCTCTGAAATGTTAATGACCAATCTACAATGAAATAAATACATACATATCCTGCCTCTCCAGTAATGGAGAGGAAGGTTTTAGAAACTTTACAGTAACTTGACATATTAATTTTATGTCTGTTGAATTTAATGACAATTGAAATTTAAATTGTGTATATCTTTTATATAATTTTTTCTAGTAATTTTTTGATATTTATAAAATTATCAGTCCACAAAGGATGATTTTTTTTTAAATGATACTTTCTCCTAAACTGTTTGAGAAACATTGACCTAAAGTAATTCTAATTGTCTCTAGGTGATCTTGACACTCGAATGAAGCTGGTCTAATGAATTGTAGTGGGTGGGAATGAAAATTCTTATCTATAAAGTATTTACAATTTACAAGACACTTTCCAGTTTATAAAATACAAATATAGTTTTTGATGCTCATACAAACCTTATGAGGTTGGCAGGATATGTATGTGATGTAAGTCCACTCAGCTGGTAAATGACAGACTGCCATCTTGGTTTTGTTGATGATGAACCTTAGGAATTTATGTAGGAGATCATGTAGTCTGCTCACAATCACATGGTGGTTCTTCATTTTCTAAACTCTTCTTCATTCATCTAACCTCTTTTTTTTTTTTTTAAATTTTATTTATTTTTCCCCCAAAGCCCCAGTAGATAGTTGTATGTCATAGCAGCACATCCTTCTAGTTGCTGTATGTGGGATGCGGCCTCAGCATGGCCAGAGAAGTAGTGTGTCCGTGCCCGCCTGGGATCCGAACCCGGGCCGCCAGCAGCAGAGCACGAGCACTTAACCGCTAAGCCACAGGGCCGGCCCCATCTAACCTCTTTAAGAGCTGATAACAAGCTGAAAAATTAAGTAACTGAAGGTACATCCTTCCTTTCCCAAGTTATTCACTGTCAGAATACTAAAGATCTCAAATGTGCTGCGGGGCCTCACACCAGGAAAGGGAGAACGAGAGAACTAAATAATCAGCACCCTGATAATTGAGGATTGACACAAATTTGTCTTCTACTCCATCTGGAGCAGAAATCCTGCAGTCTTTGATTTATAGACAAAAACCATGTCCTTGATCAGCAATCAAGAGATCTAATTGTTAGCTATTTTAATATGGTGCACCAATTATATTTTATGTCTCCACGGATGTGAAATTGGGAAACTTGCATTGTTCATCTGCACAGAAGCCCTGATGTAAATTCTTTACACCTTACTTGATTAACAACCACAGAAATACATTTTGTTTATGAAATCCCTACAACACTTGAACTTCATCCCACAATTAATACTACATCGCCCTGGCATCTTGTTAAAAAGAATGAAAGAAAACAAGCCAACTTAGTAACATAGAAAAATAACAATCCATTAGGGTGAAAAAAAAAACAAGTAGAATAGGACATTCCTGAGCTTTCATTCCAATTCACCAGTGTTTAGGATGCAAACCTAGAGTCCCAACCCAATCATTTCTCCAGTTAGAATCACTTGCTTTTGAAAAAAACTACACAACACCTAAATTATAATATAGTTGCTAAGAGGTCACTCTGTAGAGTCTGATAGAGGTGGGTTCGTCTCTGGGATCTACCACTGGCTAGACATGTAACCTTGGAAAATTTGCTATTTTTTTCTAAGCCTTCATTTTATGTTCATAAAATAGAAATAATAGCATCAACCTCATGGTATAAATGAGATCATTTGTGTAAAGCACTTATTATAATACCTAACACATAGTAAAAGTTATAGTAGTATTAGCACTGTTGATGTGGTTATTGTTATCTACTACTTTAGTAATTTGTCAATTCTACGACACGTTTTTGATATTTTTTACGTCTGAAATCAGGATACATCTTACGGTCAATGGCATGTCATAGTTTAATTGACAGCTTTTTATTTTCTTAGTGCTACATAAAATGACATTATAATCCATGGTATTACTATTTTTATTTTGATTATTTTCATTGTTGTTATTATTATTATTTGGAAACCACATTAATCCTTTTAGGTGTTGAGGGTAACTAGAACTTTAAGCAATAAAGTTACTAAATTACTAAATAGTATGTTAGTTGCTTAAAATTTGAAAGCAATATGTCTTTACATTTATAGCTCACATTTTATGCACTGATTTTTACTCTGTATTGAGAAGACTAGGGTCTGTTTTCCTACCATGAATTAAGTAAAGTTTGACAAGTATTTAATGAGTCTTATTGCTGGATGCTATGAGGAATACAAAATATAGAACAGGGTTTCTGGCCTTAAGGAACACCTTAAAAGAGGCATATGTCTACATACGACATGTAAGCTAAAAACAGTTTCGTAATCACAATAGGCACTAAATCGAGATTTGTCAAAAATATCCCAAGGAGTGGGGCCGGCCCAGTGGCGTAGTGGTTAAGTTCGAACGCCCCACTTTGGCAGCCCGCGGTTCGCAGGTTCGGATCCTGGGCGCTGACCCATGCACCACTTGTTGAGCCATGCTGTAGCAGGCATCCCATATAAAGTAGAGGGAGATGGGCACAGATGTTAGCCCAGGGCCAGTCTTCCTCAGCAAAAACAGGAGGATTGGCAACGGATATTGCTCGAGGGTAATCTTCCTCACAGAACAGCAGGAGGACTGCTGATAGGAAAGCAGCTTGAGGACCGCCTCCACTGCCCTGCACCCTCCATGCCTGACTCAACATTGCGCAGGTGCACTGAGAAGCTAAAATGACTGACTGTAAACTTTAGATGTCACAGACTAAAAACCCATTTCAGGCAACACATGGAACCCCCTCCAATTTGCACAGGCGACCCATGAAGAGATATGAAGCAGTCATGCCTGCGCAGAGGACTCTTCAAACTTCACCCCCAAGGCCACATGGATGCTCCCCCTCCCCTACCTAAAACCCCAAATAAAAACCCTTGCGTGTAGCTTTTCAGGGAGTTCGGGATTACAGCTTTGGCTGCCCGTTCTCCTTGCTCAGGACTTTGCAGTACAATTCCTACTTTCTTCCACTACACCACAAGTCAGAGATCGGCTTGCTGCGTGATAGGAGGGCGAACCCACTTCCGGCTCAGTAACAATATAATTTGTGGAAAATGCATACATCTGATCTTGCAAATGTCTCACTTCAGTGCACACGAATTCACAAACAGGCTTCTCCGGTAAAAAGAGTTCCCTGCTGCCCCGGGAGGCTGAAACAGCCAACCAGATAGATGGCAGCTAGGATCACTTGAGTCTAAAGAAAAATAACCTCAGCAAGCAGGGACCCCGGGGTAAGGGGTGGGGCACAGGAGGGACTCTCAGTGTTCATTTCCTTCACATTTAGCAAAGACCAGCAGCTCATAGCGTCCATCAATACCATAGTGAGCCAAGGTAACGAAATCCAGACATCACCTTTCTGAGTCATCAAATGCCCCTCTGCCCACTAATTTCAGGAGGGTTTGCTGCGGAAGGGGGGACACGGGAAGTTTCTCCGTTGAGCAGGATGAGCTGTCCACTTTTCTCTTTTCTTCCAGCTGGCCCTGACTTTCTCGGCTTTGGTGTGCTCCCGCCCTGTGTCTGACCATCTGAGGTTGTGCTGGCTTGGGGCAAGAGCCAGCCAATATGTGTTTCAAGGACAAGGAGCTATATAGCCTAGGAGGTGATGCCCAACACAAAACAGGGCACGTTTCCTGCAGCACGTGGCCAAGAGAAGACGAGGTCTTTGTGGTCAGCAGGGGCCAGATGGGGGGGACATGGGGAGAGATCTGTCAAAGGGCACACAGCTGCCGGGAGGGAAGATAAATAAGTCCAGAGATCTAATGTGCAGCACGATGACTGGAGTTAACAGTGCCGTTTCATATACTGGAAATTTGGTAAGAACAGATTTCAGGTGCTTGCATAAAAAAAAAGACATTTATGTGAAGAGATGGACATGTTAACTAGCTTTATTGTAGCAACCATTTCCCTATGTATCTGTATACCAAAACATGTTGTATGCCTTAAATATATACCATCTTTATTCACACACACAAAAAGATGAGGTCTGTGATATGAATGCCCAGTAGCTGTACCTGGACTCTGTGACTTCTACGATGGCAGGAATGACACTCCTGCCAGGTTCAGGCCCAAACTTTAAAAGGACTGGCAACTTGTGCTTTCTCACTCTTAGAAACCAGCCACCACGTTGTGAGGAAGGCCACGCAGCCACGTGGAGGAGGACCAAGGCCCCGCCGGGCGCTCAGCTGTCAGCACCAATGTGCCAGCCATTGTGAGCAAGGCCTCAGCTGATGTCACAAAGGGCAGAGAGGAGCTGTCCCCGCCTGGCCTTGCCCAAACTGTGAAATCTTGAGTAAATAAATGATGATTCTCATTTTAGACCGTTAAGTTTAGGGGTGGTTTGTTACACAATGACCAATAACTAAAACACCACCTCACCCCTTGCTCCACACACGCTCCAGTTCTTCAAATTCCCCTCCCCCCCAGCTACAAATTCCCCCCGCCCCCGCCAATGGAGTCTGGCCAAGTGTCCGGCGTGTGGGCTTCCCAGAAAATAAACCTCATGGGCAGAGCGTCTGTGGGAAACGGAAAAATTCAGTGTGAGTCAAGTGCAAGGAGGGGGTGGTAGTGAAAAGGTCTGCAGAGGGACAGGTCACAGAGGGTCCCCAAAGACCAGTAAGGAACTGGGACTTGCCCTGAAGGCAATGAGAGCCATGCACAGATTTCAAGGAGAGCAACACTGAGTGACCACACATCGGGCTGTTTAGTGTAAAGAAAACAAAACGGGGGATGTGAAGGGGGAGTGACAAGACTCCCAGCCCATTCCCAGCCCCCTTCTTACCTCTCCTGGCCCTGCTCTCAGAGGGAGAAGGAAAATCTTCTCTGAGCAGCCAGACGCTAGGACCGTCCCTGGGCGGTCTCGTGAGCTTGTTGACAGACTCTGCACATACTGCAACCCAGCCCCTCGAGAAGCAGCCAGGGGCCTCCTAGACATTCCTCAGGCTTCTTAGGAGCCCATGTGGAAGCTCCCTGATAAATGAACCCTCCCTCTGATGAACCCTCCCCAGGATGTCTGGCTGTCCGTGGAGCTCCCCTGGAACCTTGAGCTGGCTGAACAGCCCACACCTCAGGCGGGCCTCTTAGAGGGACTGCTCTGTGCCACTGTTATAAACAGGAGAAATCCTCACAGTGGAAAGGCCTAACTCCTGCATTGTAGTCAGAAAACTCAGCTGCACTTGTAAGCGACCCTGAAGCTGCTCTGGGGGCCCACACCCGTGACACTTCTCTGACGCCCCACACAGGCTAGCTCACGGGACTTTGTTATCCTGCTATGGACCTCTTGGTTGTAGTTAATCAAGGCCACAGGATCAGAAGTTTCCCTTGGTCCTTCTGAAAACATTAGGTAATGTCAGTACCCAGTTTCTGTCTTTCTGCCCTGCAATATGCCTCACAGCCTTTTCCCTTCAGAACCACATTGGTTGCTGTTGTGAGTTACCATCATAATTCTAAGTCACTTTCCCATTTAGTCGTTCTGACTAACTCCAAGCACTACATCACTACACGCTTCTCACACTGCAGCATGCACAGCCCCATCCTGTGCAGGGAGGATGCCCAACAGCGTCTCTGTGACACATCTTTCTGGAGCTTCAAGGTTATTACAAGACTTGGAAAACCAAGTACTTTATAAGAACCGTGCCTCTTCCCCACAAACATGGAAGAAGAGACGGAGAGGACCGGGGAGGGAAGAAGTGCCCCAGGAAAAACAGTCCGTTCTGGCAGACCTGCAGCTAGGGAGGCCTCTTCTCGCGCCCCCCAGGCTCCTCCAGGCCGTCCTCTAAGTTAACCAAGTGTTCTGGTGGGAGGTGCCGGATACCGTTTTGACTTGAATCCCTCAGCAGTTTGCACCCCTCCGTCGTCCACCTGACCAAGTCCTCTCGCCCGGACGTCCGTGCACGTACGGCCCGTACTGCTTGCCCTGCTCCCACTCCCCGCTGAAGACCTCCAGCCTCTGGCCAAACTCCCACACCACGCTGCCAGGCTCCCTGGAGCTCAGCAGCTGGCTCTCCATTTAAAATGGGGGCGATGCAGCTTGACCTCCCCACAATCGTTGATTTGTCCCTGCCAGAGCTTAAAGCGGCTTCACTTGGTTGAGTTTGACGTGCTTCTTCTTGCTGGGCAGACAAAAACAGAAGCGACTTATAAAGTTTATGAATCTCCCAGCGGCGCCCCGCCAGCCCTGGCTGGGGCCCGAGGGAGAGGCTGGGGTCTCCCCATCAGGCTGCCCGGCATCGGGGGAGTTTCTGTTGTAGGATACACCCTGGGGGCAGTGGGTGTCCTCTGGGGCTCCAGTCCCGTTGCTGGTGCTGTGGGTGCGGGGGCAGGCCCCAGGGCTCCTCGAAGGGGTTGGGCTGGGGCTGGCGGTCCTCGACTCCAGGCTGGGGAGGGCACTGGCGGGCTCTTTGGCCTTCAGCCCTGACTCCTGCTTCTCCTCGGGCCGCTGATCTTCTTTGTGGAACCAGGTCGGAAGAAGAGGTTCGCTGTGACTTCGTCTCAGTGGAGATGCAGAGAGCAGCTGCCCCTCGCCGGTTGGGAAAGATTGGGGGCCAACGGAAGGGATTACAGTCGGGGGGCCCTCCTCCTCCTGTTGCTTGGATTTCAAGATGAGGTACGTGGCCATCAGGTGGTCGTATTTTCTTGCCCTTAATGAAGGCCGGATCTTGCCCCACTCAAAGCCCAGGTCCCTCACCATTACCTCTGTCACCGAGGGGTCCATGTTGTCACAGGGCAGCTCCCTGTGAGGCCTGAGTTTCTCGTGGCCCACATTCACCCACGGGTCGTTCAGGATGTCTTTTAGAGTTGCTCTCTCGCTGGGTTCGACGGTCAACAGTTTTCTCAGGAGATTTCTACATTCATCTGATAAAAATAAAGGAAGATGGACTCGCCTCGTCAGGACCCGCCGCTTCACGGTCCCTATGTCCTCCCCCGGGAAAGGCAGGCATCCAGTGACCATGACGTACAGGACGACACCCAGGCTCCAGACATCGACCGCGGGGCCGTCGTATTCTAGGCCCCGCAAGATCTCCGGGGCCACATAAGAGAGGGTGCCGCAGCAGCTAGTCAGCTTCCGGCCCAGGAACATAGTGCTCAGACCGAAGTCTGTCAGCTTTATGTTCAGGTCGTCGTCGAGAAGAATGTTCTCCGGCTTCAGGTCCCGGTGGACAATGCCTCTCTGGTGGCAGTGGTGGAGAGCGGAAACTAGTTGTTGAAATTTCCCTCGGGCCTCTTCTTCCGTCATGGGGCCATGGATTCTTAAGAAATCATACATGTCTCCTCCCGTAACATGCTCCATCACAAGGCATAACCTGTCTTTGGTGTCAATCACCTCAAACAATCTGACGATATTCGGGTGCTGCAGCGCCTTCAGGCTGTGGACTTCCCGGGCAAGTGTCTTGATGCTGGAGGAGCTCTGTTGGTTCTTATGAAGGACTTTAACGGCCACCTCTGTCCCGGTCGGGATGTGGAGGGCTAACTTTACCTTGGCAAAGCTGCCCTCGCCTATGGTCTTAATGAACTTGTAATGGTTAATACTGGTCCTCTTCTCAGAAGAGGTGGCCTCATGGCCCGGAAGCATGGTGACCTGCTAACACTATCTGACTATACTAACTAACGATGCTAACTATGCTAACAAACAAAACTATAGTATGCTAACTAATACTAACTAATGATACGAACAATGCCACCTACACTTACTAACTACACTAGTAAATAATACTAACTATACTAACTGTACCAACAATACTAACTATACTGACTGTACTAACAATACTAACACTAAATAACAAAATAAATTTATCAACAAAAGGGGAACAAAAAAACAAAATGGGAAAAAAACAAAATGGGGAAAAAATAAAGTGGGGGGAAAAAGGAAAAAAAACAAAATGGGGAAAAAACAAAATGGGGAAAAAATAAACTAAGTGGGGGAAAAAAGGAAAAAAAACAAAATGGGGAAAAAATAAAGTGGGGGGAAAAAGGAAAAAAAACAAAATGGGGAAAAAATAAACAAAATGGGGGAAAAGGAAAAAAAACAAAATGGGGAAAAAATAAGCAAAATGGGAAAACAAGCTAACTAACCGCAGTCCAAGTCCGACAGGTCACCACAAGCAGCTTCCTGGGCTATAAGGACAAAAAACCTAGGCCCAACCAGAAACTTATATAGGTATTTGTAAACTCCATCACAGTGGCTCCTTATTAGGTCAGAGCAAGAAATGGGCCAGTCATGGCTGGGGATAAACCATAGTAGTTTTCTCAGCATTTGGTCTCAAGACCCCTTTACTCTTAAAATAAAGGACCCCAGAGAGCTTTTTATTTATGTGGAATATTAGAGAGTGATATTTACTTTATTAGAAATTAAAATCTGTAGGATGCTTCAGTGGCCTTTTCATTTCTAACTTAAAAATCTGTAATAATTTTTGGCTTTTAAAGACCTCATAATGTCTACACTTTAAAATATTCAATTCCTTTTCCTTAAACTCTGATTAGTCTCAAAATGCTCCTATAACTTAACTGATACTATAACACTATAGGAAAGCGTTCTGCTGCATAAGACTCAAGAAGGGATATCATCAGCATTTATAAAGCTGAGAGGGAGAGAGCTTTCGTTGTCTCTTCCCCAGGAAGATCATGAGCAGATTTCTCATCAGAAACCTTGGAGGCCAGATGGCATGGGTTGACATATTCCAAGTGCTGAAGGAAAAAAGAATCCAACCAAGAATCTTATATCTGGCAAAACTGTCCTTCATAAATGAGGGAGAAATTAAGACATTCCCATATAAATCAAAGCCGAGAGAGTTCTTGCCACTAGACCTGCCCTCCAGTGAAGGGAGTCCTTCAGGTTGAAACGAAAGGACAGGGGACAGTAACTCAATGCCTTATGAAGAAATGAAGATCTCTGGTCAAAGCACATATGTGGACAATGATAAAAGCTAGGGCTATTGGAACTTTAGTGTGTAGCTCCCCTTTCTGTTTTCTACATTAAAAGACCAAAGTATTAAAAAACCCGGTTAGTATATGTTTTTGGATACAAAATGTCTGAAGATGTAATTTTGTGACATTAATAACTGAAATGGGGTGGAGTCAGAGCTGTATAGGAGCCGAGTTTCTGTACATTACTGAAGTTAAGCTGGTATAAATTGACATTAGAGTGTTGTAACTTCAGGATGTTAAGTGTAATCCCATGGTGACCACAAACGAAAAAGCTGTAGAATATACACAAAAGGAAATGAGAAGGTAATTGAAATGTTTCACTACCCAAAATGAACTAAATATAAAAGAAGACAGTCATGCAGCAATGACAAAAAAAGCTATAAGGCATATAGAAGACAAACAGCAGAATGACAGAGGTAAGTCCCTCCTTATCAGTAATTACTTTAAATGTAAATGCATTTAACTCTCCAATCAGAAGACAGACTGGCAGAACGGATAGAAAATCATTCTCCAACTATTTGCTGTCTACACGAGATTCACGTTAGACCCAAGGACACAAAAAAGTTGAACACGAGAGAGTGGAAAAAGACAGTCCACTTCAATAGTAACCAAAAGAGAGCTGGGGTTCCTATACTAATATGTGATGAAATAGACTTCAAGTCAGAAAATTTACAAGAGGGGGCCGGCCCAGTGGCGTAGTGGTTAAGTTCGCACACTCTGCTTCCAGCGGCCTGGGGTTCACAGGTTCAGATCCCAGGCATGGACCTACGCGCTGCTTATCAAGCCATGCTGTGGCAGTGTCTTATATAACGTAGAGGAAGATGGGCATGGATGTTAGCCCAGGGCCAATCTTCCTCAGCAAAAAGAGGAGGATTGGCAACGAATGTTAGCTCAGGGCTACTCTTCCTCAACAACAACAACTATATATATATATATATATCTCCAAAGGGGGAAAATGAAATTACATACGTGGAGAAGCAACTTTGAAAAACTTTAAACAGAGGCTCTGTACGGTTATTAGAATCACATAGTTTTAAAGCTAGAAGAGATGCTAGAAACCAGCCATTGCATGAAGCCAATGTGAGAGTCATCTGGTCTAATCACCACACTTTAAGATGAGGACCCTGAGGCCAAGAGAACTGAGTGAGATTCACTTTGCCATCCGACTTGGAATAAACAGACCCAGAGAGCAAAACCCCATCTTCAGACTCTGGATCCAGAATCAATATATGATCTCCTGAGCAACTGAGCAGAGCACAAAGGACACTGATGTTGTGTGTGGTATGCTAGATGCCATGCTGGAGGAGGTAGAAGGAAAGGTAGTCTCTAGCTGTGTAGCCGTGTCTAACTAAAATTAAAAGGAGTTCTATTACTGAAAGGAAGACTAAAAAGAGAATGGATAAAGGGGGAAAATGCGGAGTCAGCCACAGGGCCTTTGGAGTTCTGGTTCAAATTGGAGAAAGGGAGAGTCATTGGGTTAAAGCATGTGAAATTGCTGATTTGTGTATGTAAAAAAGTGGCTGAATATTGATGATTTTATACGGCAGATCCTGGTATAAGGTTGGAGACAGAAATGAGTCAAAAAAACAAAATGGATTTATTAGCACCTAGCCCCTCATCTGACCTCATTTTGTTTTTGTGTTTGTTTGGGATCTCTATAAACAGGGTAGTTAGAGGCAGAACTTTAAGGAGGTGTCTCCATGAATGACTATGTGACTCACAGAAGAGATCAGAGCCCAGACTTTCAGCCCCAAGTGACAACATGGGCTACAGAACAGGGGAAAGAGGTAGTCTTCCTACTTCTGCATGGAACCAATGTCAGGAGGGAGCTCTTAGAACAGACATGGATATTCTCATGTTGGGCTGTATCAGTAGTGGCAGCAGCAGCAGCAAGTGGCTTTGAACAGAGAGTATTTAAAACTGGGAAGCTGAAACAGTAGAAGAATCAAAGCAAATGCTAAGAGTTCCAAAAATACTTAGTGGGGACTCCACAATAAGTGGGGTGTCCTTCAAGAGTATGAGGGAGCAGCAGTCATTGCATTTGGATTTGGATTATTACTATTATTGCCAGCACATCCTCATCTACATATTGGAATATACTCAAATTCTGTCTCTCTCTCTCTCAATCACACACACACACACACACACACACACACACACACACACACACACCCTTCTGCCTACATAAGACAAGAAGGAGATATACCCAAATGTTGCCAATGGTTATTTTTGAGTGGTGGGATTTCAGGTTTCCATTCTTTTGCCTGCCAGTATTTTCTATATTTTATATAGTGAATATACAGTACTTTTAATCTTAAACTATATGTATCAAAATTTCGAAAGAGTTGTACCCATCATTACAGGATTTTTTAAATACTATATTTAAAAATACAAAGGTTATATAGTGAAGACTATCCTAATATCTAATTTTCTGTTCATATTTGAATGCACTATATCTTGATAGCTTTGAACACAGTTAGGATATTATACCTGCCTTGTACATTTACAATTTTATTGCTGATATACATTCTCCATGCTAATCCACAGAAGCGTTATTACCACTGTATTTTATAAATAATGCTCTTATTTGTGGCAATGTTGAATTGAAATGTAAGAACTTGGAAAATACTTTAATTTTTAGAATTTTTCCTTCTTAAATGCTGCTTATGGTGCTTTATAAAGATCTCGATTACATTTTATTTTGGCATTCACTACACACAAACATGGAAAAGTTCAAGAAAGCCAATTAGATATTCTCTGTTATATTTAGAGTGCTTGTAGCTATAGTGTGCATGCTGTATCAACATTTTGGTCATGTAAGTCATGAAGGTTTATGCTTTCATTTACAAATATACATAGTGAGCACCTACCATGAGCAAGTAATAATGACTGTTATTGGAAAAGAAGATTTATATTTAAATGGAATTCTAGCTGTCTAGAACGATGAGAAACAGCATAGTGTGCTAGTTAAGAGCACAGAACTCAAGCGTCAGTCTACCTAGTCTCAAATATTAGCTTAATCATTTACAGGTGATATGTGAATTTGCGCATATTATTTAACCTCTCTCTGTCTCAGTTTGCTTATCTGTAAAATGAGGATAATGATTTTATCTACAATGGATGGATTGTTATGGGGAACAAATAAGATAAATTATATGTCTTGCATATAATAAAAGCTATGTTGTTATAGTTTTGTTTCCTTGATGGACTTAAATTTTTGTTGAATCTCTATACAGACCTATCTTACTATCCAGAAGAAATATTGGGAATTGGAGAAATGAATTTAGGGAGTCATGATATTTTAGAGCTGGAAGAAAACTTACTGGTTACTTAACCAAACCCCGTCAATATACAAGTGAGGACACAAAGGCACAGAGATGCAAAGTCGAATAATTATAAGTTTCTAACCATGATTAAACCCCAGTTTTATGACTTCTTGATCAATGTTCATCCAGTAAATACCAATTGTATGTCCATTCATTGACTCTACAAACATTTATTAAACAGCATCCTCTACACCAAGCACTTTGCTAAATGCAGGTGACACTAGGACAAATTGGATAGTTTACTTACCCTCTAAATGTCTACAGTGTAATAGGATGGAACATGTGAATGCAATAGTGTATTATATGTGCTCTGATAAAATATGTATTGATGGCAATAGTAGTATAATGAAGAGAGTAAACAATTCTACCTAGAAATTGTAGGAAGGCTTTACACAAGGTAAGACTCCTGATTATGAATGCTAAGGATTGGAAAACAGGTCTATGTGTCTAAAGCATTAGGTATGAAGAGGAAAGGATTCAGTAGAAGATAAATATAAGAAATACTTAGTGATCAAATGGTGAAAGACCTTGTATTCCATGATGTATAGTTTTGACTGTTTTTCTAGAGTAGTCAGAAGGGAATAAATTAAGTGGAAAAGAAATGACTATTCAGATATATATAGAAGTAATGTTATTTAAAGAAGAAAGAATTGGAGTTCAGATGAAAAGGATTCACTGTGTACAAAGCAAAATCAATGAATAGAGATGGAAATCAGAAACAACCTTCATAAAATTATTTTGTTTCAAGGATTTAAAAAGTCAGGATCTAAAGCCGTCAGGGCAGAACAATAAATGTAAGGTTACTAACAAAAAAAAAAAAGAATGGCTTGTCACTTCTACAACAGTAATGCTACAAAACAAGAAGGTCTACAGAGTGTTAAGTGTGAAAGGTTGTGATCAACAAATACTGTATTTAAACATATTATCATTAAAGTCTGAAGGCAAAACAAAATCTTGGATATATAAAAATGCAAGAAATAAACTAGGTGGCACTCCTGAAAAAAATTACTCAAGGGCGAATTTCAAGTAATCCAACAATGAATCAAAATAAAGAACACACAAATAAAAAAGTAATAGTGAAATAAAGAGAAAAGATTGAAGAAGAGAATTAAAGCAAATGAAATACAAAATTAAGTGCAAATGAGTTCGGTAATTATGGATATGAAATAGATCTTGGAAAACATAATATTTCAATATAATAAGATAATCAAATAAATATATAATATAAACCCTAAATCAGACCAAAAAAACTGGTAGTTCAACAACACTAGAGTAGAGAGTGGGAGGCAGGAGGGAATTCATTCTGACACTAAGATATATAATTGTAACCGTTAGTAGAATGAGTAGAAAATAGATTAATACTATTAAAGGATGACATGACCACCACTGAATAGCTAAAAAAAATTTTAAAGCTGAATTTATTGCTTATTATAGTAGAGAAGAGTGTTGATGATCAGGCACAGTCTCTCCAAGCAGAGCAGACTGCTAATCATACATGGAATTTTTAGAAAACATGGAGTTCAGAGAATGGTGGACTTTCAGAGGTATATATGGGTTGACATCATTAGTAAAAGCATGGTTACTTGGGTGAGATTGCTTTTGATTGCTTGGTACTCAGCAGCATGTATATTGGAGTGATTCTGTTTTTGATGGGCTGACTTTTGGTAGCAAGGAGCTGTCACTGATATGTTGGATTGTAATATGTCATTGATCAATTGAACAGCTTTAAAGCTGATTCTGATGCTACTTGTACCATGAGTTCAAAACAATCCATCTTTTCCTAAGTTTGTGGGAACTTTTTATTTTCAATATCTACCAAGTTATTAAAGGGAAAATAATTAAATTGAAAATCTTAAACATATCAAGTATATAAAACAGAAAACATGAAATAAGATGACAGATCAGATATTTTTGTTACTTGCATTGGTAATGAGGTAAATATTATTATTAAAAGAAAATTATTCTGATCAGTAGGGGATCTCCAATTCTGGAAATGGCAGAGAAGGTTGTGTCATATTATTCCAGTCACCATTAACATGTATAAATTCTGCACAAAATATTAAAATAAACTGCCTAAAGCTACTGATAAGCAGACAAAAACAGGCAGAAACTGTAGAGGACACAATTCTTGAGAGAAAGAATGCTGTATTTAAACAGCTTTTTCCTTAAAAGTATTTTCTAGTTTTCTACCACAGAATGAGATTAGAGTTCAAAGAGAAATGGGCTGAAGAGACAAAAGTCAGAGCTTGGTGCTGTCAGAGTAGCTAGAAATTGGAGGAAACTCCCGGAAAGGAGGAAGCTACAGAGAGGAAATCCCAAACTCTGCATGTAACTCCTTCAAATTCTTGGACGATATTAAAAAATATGTATGTAGAGGTAGGAATAAAGAAACCTAGAAAAAAACAGTAGATAGGAGGCAGAGATTTCCGCAGTTGGTTCTAGGAAGACAGAGTTTCCAAATCAAGTTCCATCAAGTTAGTATAGCCTGTTGAACGCTTTGGAATTTCCCTTAACACCTCAGTAGGGCCATGTCCTACAAATTAGCCCAGGACTAAGAACTATATGCCTTATGAGTAAAAATAAAACCAAAATATACCCATCATGACTAAGCCCAAAACCAAGCCTCTATGATCAAGGTGATCAACCAGTAATTTAACTGCTTGCAAGTGTAAAACTCTATATTTTTCAGAGGTAGATAAATTCAGAGGCTCTAAAATGTATCATTCACAATGCCAATCATACAATAAAAAATTACTACACATACAAAGCATGAGAAAAATATGGCAAGTGATCGGGAGAAAAAGAGCGGTCAATAGAAGCAGATCAACAGATGTTCCAGATGTAGAATTTAGTAACTATGATAAATATGTTTAAAAATTTATAAGAAGAGAGGACAGAATTAATAAAATTATGAGAAACCCCATTAAAGCAATGACACTATCAAAAATCCAAATGAATATTCTAGAATTTTTAAAAAATACACTCTTTGAAAAAAATTATTGGATGGACTTAGAAAATTGGTCACATCAGAAAAGAATCAGTGAACTTGTAGAGAGGTGATTAGAATTTAAACACAGAAAATAAAGATTGAAAGAAAATAAACAGAACCTCAGTGACATGTAGGACAATATCAAACAATCTAACTTATGTGTAATTGGAATCATAGAAGGATAGAAAAAAATGTGCAGAAAAAATATTTGAAGACATAATGGCTGAACATTTTCCAAATTCACTGAAAAATATAAATTTATAGATTTAAGAAGTTCAGCAAACCCCAAGTAGTAGAAATTCAAATGAAAGCACATCAGAAGTAAAATTGCCAAAAACCAAACATGAAGAGAAAGAGTTAAAAGGAGCCAGCGATAAAAACACATATTGCTTTTGTTCATATTGGAACAGGGATAAGAATAATGGTTGACTTTTCATCAGCAAAAGAGAAACAAAAGAGTCCAAAAGATAGTACAACAACTTCTTTAAAGTGCTGACAGAAATTTAAAAAAAAAAAATTCTGTCGACCTAGAATTCTATATGCAGCAAAAATAACCTTCAAGAAAAGGTGAAATGAATATATTATAAGATAAATGAAAACTGGGACAATTTTCACCAGCATTAAAGACATGTTAAATAAAACTTTTCAAGCTGAAAAATTAATGACACGAGTTGGAAAATCATACCTATAGGAAGAAATGAATTACACCAGAAAAAAACACATATACAAATTTAAATGACTAATTATTTCTTATTTTGAAAAAATTATAATAATGTATTCTGAGATTTTGTAAAATGTGGAAATAACATATGTGACAACAATAGCACAAAGGAAGAAGGAGAAATAAATGGAATAATCCTTATATGTGAAGCAGTACAATCTTAATTCATGGTAGTCTGTAATAAGTTAAGGATAAGGTAAGCCGTATACCCCAAAAAAGAAAGGATAGTTTAAAAATCATTTGAAGAAATAGAATAAAATCATTAAAAAATACTCAATTCATCCAAAGAAGGCAAGAAATGAGAAACAAAGAACAAAGGGGACAAACAGAAAAACTTGCTGTTCTTCATAATTGTGTCTAATATAAATGGACAAAACATTCTTATCAAAAGGCAGTGATTGTCAGACTCAATAGAATTATCAGGAACCATCTCAAAGCTATTTATAAGATATGCAATTTAAATATGTAGACACAAAAAAATTGGAAGTAAAAGAATGAAAAGGCATATACCATGAAAACAGTAAGAAAGCTGGTGTGCTTTTATTCATAGCAGACAAAATCAACTTCAGGACAAGAAATATTGTGAAATAAATAGAATTTTTTCATAATGATAAAAAGGGTCAATTCAGCAAGAATGAATAACAATTTTAAAGGTGTGTACAATTCAAAATAGAAATTATTAATGTATTAAGCAAACTGACAAACCTAGGGGGAGACATAAATCCACGATTACATATGAAGGTTTTCACACTTCTCTCTTCATTATTGATAAAAAAAAAGCAGAGAAAAAAATAAAATTAGAAAGCATACAGAAGATTTAAACATTATTACCAAAATAACCTAATTAATATTTATATAAGTCACAGACAGGACAGGACATTTTAAGTTCTTGGGTGTGAGACTTTACAAGATATATGAGGAAGAAAGGGTACTCAGAAGTACAGGGAGTTGGATTAGAAAGGAAAGAAGCGTGAATGAGAAGGCGTGTTCAAGGAACAGCCTTAAATGCACAGTTAATAAAACTGGAGATAAATCTGGAAAAGTAGGTGAAGATCTCTGTAGAATTTGGCATTGGAGAGCCATTGGCAATTTTTAAGGAAGAGTGGGTCATGATCACACCTCTTTTAAGAAAGTATGGAGGAATAATTGAAGGAAGGAGAGCTGGGACCAAAAAAAAAAAACCTTACGATACTCATTCTTTTCAAGTGAACATGAAACATTTACCTAGGTAGACTATTTACAGGGCCATAAAATAAGTCTCAAAAAATTTCTATATGATGAAATTATATAGAGTATGTTCTCTGATAACATATATAAATGAAAAATCAGTAACAACAACAAATATATATATGTGGGGATATATGTATATCCCCAAATATTTGGAAATTAAGCAACACACTTTTGATGTCAATTAGGTCAAAGAAATTATTACAAGGAGTTAGAAAGCAATACATTTTTTAAAAAGACATATGAATTAACCACTAAGGTACTTGACCCCACTTGTCATCAGGTGAGGCAAATTAAAATAGCAATGAGATACAATTCCCCAGCTACTACAATGGCAAAATTAAAAAGATTGACAACAACAAATGTTGTCAAGGATGTGGAGCAGTGCTTCTCAAACTTTGTAGTCTCAGAATTACTTTATACTCTTAAAAATTATTGAAAACCCCTAAAGACCTTTCCATAATGTGGATTTATCTATCGCTATTTACCATATTAGAAACTAAAACAAAAATTTTAAAAACTACATTTATCTATTAATGCATTTAAAATTATAATAATGAATGCAGTAAATGTTAAACAACACATTTTTTGAAAAATTACTGTATTTTCCAAAATAAAAAATATTTGGTGACAAGCATGACAGAGTGTTGCATTTTTGGTAAATCTTTTAACATATGGCTTAATAGAAGCTGTGTTCTCATATTTGTTTCTTCATTAAATCTGTTGTGACAAGTTGTGTTGGCTGATGTAGCTGAAGAAAATCCAGCCTCAAACAGAAATGTAGCTGAAAAAGGAAGGAGTATGTTTAAATGCCTTTTAAGCTAAGGTAGATATTCTTTTATACTATACCAAAACTCAAAAAGTGGTAATACCTTAAATATTAGTTACAATATGGAATATAAAAAACTATATTGTGTGGGATGAATGATGTCCCCCCAAAAGGTATATCCATGTCCTAATCCCTGGAACCTGTGAATACTACTTTCTATGACAAAAGATGTGATTAAGTTAAGGATCTTGAGATAATCCTGGATTATCTAGGTGGACCCTAAATACAATTGCTTGTATCCTTGAAGAGAGGGAAAGAAGAAGATTTGAGAGAAAAGAGGAGGAGTTAATGTGACCATGAAGGTAGAAGATTGGAGAGATGTGGCCACAGACCAAAGAATACCTCGACCACCAGAAGCTGGAAGAGGCAAGAAACAGATTCTATCTTAAAGTCTTCAGAGGGAGCCTTGCCAACACCTTAGTTTTGGATTTCAGCCTCTAAAAGTGTGAAATAACTTTCTGTTGTTTAAAGCCACCAAGTTTTTGGTATTTCATTATAGCAGCCTTAGGAAACTAAAAACACATATCTATAAACTTTTCACATTCTGTTACATTAATATCTATTGTCTATCTTGAACTTTGAATAGATCTTTCACTCAAGCGTGATTTTGTAACATCATACATTATCTAGAAAATATTGGTTTACTAAGTTATGCAGATCTTCTAAATGTTGACACATTTCATTATGTAATACTAAAAGCCCCATTCATTAATATCACCACCAATCTTATCAGGTACATCTTTAAATATAGGAAGCTGGTGCTTGTAACTTTTTTAAAATTCAAATTTTTGCTTAAAAGCTCAACTTTTATCACGAGTAACACATGCAATCAGTTGTTTTCCTTGAAGTGACAGACACACTTAGTTAATTTTTGAAAACTGTCTAACAAATATCCAATCTGAATAATTATAGACTGTCAGTCGTTTTTTTAAGTAAAAATGGTGTTCTATGAAAAAAGCAGCCAACTTCCTTCACGAGTGCTTTTTGTCAAGATAGCCATCGTACTTCAGAATACAACAGTAGTGATTAATGTGTACTTCTTGTTTTGTCACAAAAAATATTAAAATTAAGTGTACTCAAGAGTCACAATTTAGCAAAATTAGCAATTTTTACTTCTTTGTCAAGGACATTCTTATGCAATACTGACAAATTTATTTGTTTTTTGTTGGTTAGTTTTTTGTTTTTTGTTTTTGAACTGTAAGTGCATGGCAGTGAAGAAAACAAAGACTATCTGTACAGTTTGGTGCTACTGCTCTGATTATGCTAAAATGAAGAGCAGACTTATTTTTACCCCCTACCCCCATTGCTTTTCTTCCAACAGTACAAATATCAACATGGTGGAAAAGACAAATAACATCTTAGTATTATTATGAATACTAAGATACCCCTTAAAGGGTCTCAGGGAGCCCTCAGGAGTATACATACTCCACTCCAATCACTGGTGATGCAAAGCATCTGGTTCCATTACAAGTGTGATTAAAAATGGTATAACCACTTTGGGAAATTATGTGGCTGTTTTAAAGCTTTAAGTATGTACCCTATGACTAAGCAATTCCATTCTGAGTAATACACCCAAGAGAATGAGTGCATATGTCCACAAAAAACCTGTTCAAGAATATTCGTAGTAGCCTCTTATTCATAATAACAGAACACTGGAAATAACCTAAATGTCCATCAAAAGGAGAATAGGTTTAAAAATTATGGTATATCTAGACAATGCAATGCTTCTCAAAAATAAATAAGATGAATTACTGTTACAAGCAACAAAATAATTGAATCTTTAAAACACTATTTGGAGTGAAAAAAGCCAGACTACACATGGGTATATTAGGTATGGTTACATTTGTACAAAGGTTGATGACAGGAGAAATTAACCTGTGATTATAAAAATCAGAAGAGTAATTCTTCTGAGAAGTGAGTTGACCAGAAAAGGACATGAGGGGAAGTTTCTGCGATAATGAAAATATGTTCTCTATTCAATGGTGTATTATACATCAAGCAAGGATTCCAATAACAATATGGAAGTGGAGTTCAAGGTAAGCTTTTAAGTAAAAATGCTCTTTGTTAGGAAACATACAATCCACAAGAAGTATAAAACTGTGGTGAGACTTTAAGTGATAACCTGTTATCTAAATATATAAAATAAGTACTTAGTCATACAAGGAGAAAGAATAGTCATAGACTTTTTGAATATAACCTGTCAGCCTTTGATAGGTGAAATAAACAAAAAATGAATATAATTAATATATGTATATATGTAATATTTATAGTTCATATATGTGCATACTGAAAACACATGCCATAGTATATATAAAGTAGAAATAGTAGTAAACCTTTAAACATTTAACTTAGGATTTAAATACATAAAACACACACTTATAAATAGCCAGAAACACAAATTTAACTGGAAAATTTTTACATAGTCTTTGATAGAGCAAGTAAACAAAAAACAAGTCTAAGTAATATAGTCACAGGATATTTTTTATGTATAACTGTATTTCAAATCCTAAATCCTGTATAAGTACTGCTCCTTCTTTTTAAGAGCCAATGGAACATTTAAAATGAGTGCTCATATATCAAGCCATAAAGAAACACCAATAAATCCCTAAAAGTAGAAATAAATCCGGCCACACTCACTGCAATTTACTACTATACAACTACAAACTAATAACAAAAGTTATATCTTAAATTGATTTATTTTAAGATATACATCTTCAAAGCAATTTTCAAAATAAAGAACATGCTCTTGCTCCTGTATATTGCAGTTATTGCACAACACAAAACACGAATTTTGAAAACACCTAAGAACTGAAAGAACTCAATTCAAGAAGGGAAAATAGGCATTTATCATTGGTATTAAAATTATATCTCTTATTTTCTCTAAACTGACTCTCTGCTTTGTCCAAAAGTTGATTTTACTACAGTATCAATGTCAACTTATTTTTTACAGATAAACATAATGAGAGAACCTAGTTAAAACAATTAGACTACCTGATTCTGATGAATCCTCTACCAACTTTTGACTGAAGTACTTTGAAGATGTTGAAAATAATACCCAATTTTTTTAATTCTAAGACAAGAAATCAATTTATTGCCAAGACCTGAAAGTTTTGATTAGATGATCCAAATTCTCATTCCAAAATTTTGATAGGTCTAGGATGGGGGATAAAATTATAATCATTTATGACCCACTGATTCTATGATGGCCTGAGAGTAAGGAAGAAATCCCTTTTACCTTTCTTTATTACCTGGACTGTTTAGTTAAAAAAAAAAGTCTATACCAACAGGCAAACAGGACTTAGTTGTTGTCTCTCTAGTACATAGGCAATGATCTGGAGCGTCTACAAGCGTTCAGTGACTAAACACCAAGAATAAACTGTGCTGGGAGAGGGAATCTGTGAAGGCATTTTGAATACTGGGAAGAGCAACCTTATGAGTAGAGTGCTGGGCAGCCTGCAGGGAGAGTTAGAAAGTCCTCCCCATATAAAAAAATATGTCAGGGAGCCAGACTTGGGGGAGAAGAGGAAGCTCTCATCTCAGTCTAAGGTAGAAGCATTAGAATGGTTAGGAACACTGCACTTAGACAAGTCTTCTATTAGCAAATGCGGACTGGCTTGCTCTCCCATCCTTTTGGATGAGTCAGCAGTAAAAAGGCCAACATCCTGTCTATAAAAACAAAATTCCTCAGTATACAAGAAAAAAAGTGTTACCTGAAAACTCACAGAAGGAAGACCCCTGATAATGATTTACTAAGAAGCGTTAGATAAAACCGGCATCTTCCTTTGGCTGTAGGTAGAAACAGACTCTAAGAAAGAATAGCAGTATGATATTTAGACAAAAGGTTGAGCTGAAATGTAAAATGATAGGGGAAAGTCTTCAGGTGAAGGATCTGTGCAATAGTGGAATTTGAATTGCAGGCTTAACAAAATAAAGTTAGTGTGGAAATAAAGTCCGTGATTTGCAGAACCGTCTTGGAAAGAGCCACCAGACTGCAGAGAGTTAGGACAAAGAAATTAAAAGTATATATTCATTAAAAATAAATGAGAAAGATACTAAATATGTAGGATAGATAATGGTATTAAAAATCTAAGAACTATACTTGTTCCCAAGGTGGAAAAAAAGAACAAGAACATTTGGGAAAAGGCCATTAGTAAATGATATCATTGAAGAAAACCTACATGGGCTGAGGAAGGGCCCTGAATCACAGATTAAGATGATGCCATTTATAAAGAGAATCTCTCCTAAGTAATCAGCAGAAAAATATTTGAATTAGGTTACTTTTGGTTTTGTTTTTGAACTTTTCATTTTGAAAAAAAATTTAAACCTTAAAAATCACAGGAATAATACAATTAGTACCCACACACCCTTCAGTAATTGTTACCTTTCACCACATTTGCTATATGCCTCTCTCTCTCTCTCTCTTTCTCTCTCTCTCTGTCTCCCTCTCTCTTTCTTTCGTTCTCTCTCCCTAAGAACAAGGTCATTCATTAAGTTACATAACTAAAGTGAAATAAATGATTAGATTTATTCTAATAAATTAGAAATTTAACATTGGAATCTTAAATTTAACATTTAACAAGGAAATTTAACATTGGCAATACTAATAATAAAGTCCTTATTCAATTTCACCAGTTGTCCTTTATAGGACTTTTTCACCCATTTATGAACTAATCTAGGGTGATGCATAGCATTGAGTTGTCATGATTCTTTAGCATTTAATCTGGAATAGTCTCTGATTCTTGTTTTGTATTTCATGACATTGACATTTGAAGAGTTCAAGTCAGTTGTTTTGTAGAATGGTCCTCAATTTGCATTTGTCTGATGGAATACTCTGTAAGTCATGCTGTGTTCTTCTCAGTGAATCACATGAAGGAGTGAATGTTATGTTTGTCCCATTACTAGTGATGTTAACTTTGATCTCTTGATTAAAGGTACAATCTGCCAGATTCCTTCACTTTAAACTTACCATTATCCCTTTGTAATTCATGAATAACCTGGCTGTAGATATTTGAGACCATGTAAATATCCTCTTCTTATTTAAAATTCATCCAAAGGTTTTAGCACCTATTGACAAGTCTTGCCTGCAATAATTATTCCTATGTGGCTGCAAAGTGATGATTTGCAATTTTATCATTGCTTCTGCATTTATTAGTTGTCATTCTGCTATAAGACAGGTTGTCATCCCCATTTACTTTATTTATTTACTTATTTATCAGTAGTTTCACAGATCATTTTTCTTTAAAGGGTTATGATATATTACTCATTAATTTTATGGTTCACATTGTCCTATATTATGCCAGTGGGAGCCCATTCAAGCTTCCTCTTTGCTGTTTGACTATCTACTTACACTTTATAAATTTTATGCATGTTCTCATGCCAAAGTTGTAAGATTTTTTTTAATGAGGAGAAGTTTTTAGTCTTGAGGAAATCTAATTTATCATTTTTTTCTTTTATGGTTTTGATTTTTGTGTTCTAAGAAATTTTACCTACATCCAAGTCACAAAGATTTTCTCCTATATTTTTCTCTAACAGCTTTATAGTTTTTGTGTTTATATTTAAGTCTATGATACATCTCAAATTAATATTTGTGTTTAGCGTGAGGTAGGGGTCTAAGTATATTATATTTCCTAAGGATATCCAGTTTTTCCAGCACCATTTGTTGACTATTCTTTCTCCTATTGGATTGTTTTCATGTCTTTGTCAAAAAAAAATCAAATAAATGTATATGTTCATTTCTTAGCTCTCTATTCTATCATTTTAATCCGTTTATTGATCCTTATGCTAGTAACATAATTATTTGATCACCATCTGCTATAGTTAATCTTGAAGTTATGTAGTATAAGTCTTCCAACTTTGTTCAGCTTTCTCAAGTTTGCTTGGATATTCTAGGTCCCTAACATTTCCATAGGAATTTTAGAATCAAGTTTGCTGGGATTTTGATAGGGAGTGCATGGAACATACAGATCAATTTGAGGTAATATTGATTATCTTAACAATATTCAGTCTTCTAAACCATTACCATGAATATATTTCTCCATTTCTTTAGGTCTTTTTAATTCCTTTTAGTAGATTACTAAACTGAGCACTATATGTCTTTTGTTAAACTTGTTTCCCTATGGGTGGCATCTAAACTGTCAATTCATTTCCTTCATCCTTGGCTGAGCTGCTGGCTGCGTGCTCTACACATGCACATTTCAGGGTCCAGCCTGGGATGTCAGTGGAGTTAATAGATAATCTTGGGGGCTCCCCTTTCTAAATATCTCCTTTGCAGAATTATCTTCTGACTTTTGAGGGGAAGTGGTTGCCCTAAACTCTAACCCTCAGTGCTTCTTGCCAGAAAGACTGGGTTTTCTTTTGGAGTTTTAACTGCCTGTGTGATACTACGACTTACCCTCACACTGAAAACTATAACCTCCAGAAACTCATTTTGTGTTCTTTCCTTTTGCCAAGTGTCAGTTCCTCTCTAGAATATCATTGCTTTTGCTCACACCTCAGTGTGTATGCGTAGTTGTTTGTATTTTGTGTAGAGTTCATGGTTAGTGTCTGCAAGAGCATTAATCCTACACAAGCTTACTTGGCCCTACCACTTGAATTTCGTTTTTGAATTATGACCCTATAAACATATAGCAGGGAAATGTAAGAGGTTATCTAACTACAAATGAAAACAAAGTCCAGTGTCCCCAGGCTTCTCTTCTACAAAAAGGAATGCCAGAAAAGAATGGATTTTCCACAGAATTTTCAGAGAATAACACAGAAACCTAAAAATGCATATCCAGTCATGATGTCTCTCCTGGATGGCAACAACATTAAATGTTCTTGGATATGCATGGACTTTGAAATATATCTACCACTGACACATTTAGGAAAAAATTACTAGCATCTTCCTATCAGATTGTGGGGCAAGGATCAGCAGCATCAATGGCTCTGGTTAGAATGCAAAATCTCAGGCCCCATCCCAGACCTAGTGCATCAGAATTTCAATTTTAAAAATAGCTCCAAATACTTCACACACGCTTTAAATTTGATAACACTACCTTAGCCATATGAGATTTTAAGTTCTAGGATGTGAATGTTATTTTTTAAATATTACCATTAATTTGCCCATATTTATAAGTCAACTCAAAATAATCTGAAATGCAAAAATTATACACAAAGATACTCCTTGACACAGTGTTTATCATAAAAATTGAGAAGAATGAATCCAGGATTAGGAGAAATTCTTCTCAATTAGGAGAAATTGAAATTTTACTTATGAAAATTGTGATGATATGGTAAAATATTTATGTCATATTGAAATGTAAAGCAAGGAACAGAAGAGTGTATGCAATAACATCTCAACCCCAAAACAAATAATAATCACATAAAAAATGTTGGTTGACACTGAGTAATGATATTTCCCCCTTGTTTCTTCATATATTTTTGTACTTTCCAAATATTCATGCATTTTGAAATAAGAGAAAATACATTTGAGTAACTGAAGAAATGTTACAATGGAGAATTGCAGACGGTGGATAGTGTGAATATATTTCATTAAGCCATTCACTTCATGCAGATTGTATCATTCTGCTTTAAATGCTACTTTCTTCCTTTCTAGCCCAAGGACATAGTACACAAGTGATTCAATTTTACACAAAATAATCAGTGAGAGCTAGTGACTAAAGCATTCTATGCATTTCTCAATTGCTTTGTGATAAAGAGTGAATTCCACAACCACTCTGTGTGGCATTTCTCATGTTTGGGTAATAATAAAGTTTGGTATGTACAACATAGACACGTTATAAAAATTAATGAGCCTAGGACCCATGAAACTCTTAGAGCCTGAAAATGGAAAAGAACTGTGTGAACAAATGCAGCAAAATTGTGGCGTAAGTCCCAGTGTTGTAGAAATTTTCCTGTTTAAAATTATTTCTAAAGCCTCTCCAAAGCAAGAGTAAGTTTATGCTGTCCCATAGGGAGCATCCAACGGTGTATTCCTTATCCCTGGGAGTTTATAATCTTGGATAGATATTAAGGATTATACTTATAAGGTATGTGGTTTATGCCCAGTTTTCTAATCCTATTTTCTAAATTAACATATTGTTGCTAATTTGTATTGTGCTTGCAAACACAGTCTAAGCCGTTTTCCTCTGCCTTCTACACCCTTCTCCTTTGGAATCATGGACATCAACTACAGCCTACTCCATTGTCAATTGCAATTATTGCTTGCTGCTATTCAAGTACAAAAGATCTTTGTTGTTTCTGGTACCATCAACTCGATTCTGACTCCTAACGACCCTCTGTGCGGCAAACTGGAACCCTGCCCGGTCTTTTTGCACCATCCTCTCACCTTCTGGCACTATATCAGACATTGCTCCACTGCTATTCATGGGGTTTTCATGGCCAATTTTTTCGGAAGTGGGTGGCCAGGTGCTTCTTCCTCATTTGTCTCTGTTTGGAAGCTCTGCTGAAATCTGTCCACCATGGGTGACCCTGCTGGTATTTGAAATACTGGTGGCATAGCTTTCAGCATCACAGCAGCATGCAGTGACAACAGTATGACAACTAACAGATGGGTGGTGTGGTTCCCTGACCAGGAAATGAACCTGGGCTCTGGAGGTGAGAGCACTGAATCTTAACCCCTAGACCACTAGGGCTGGCTACAAAAAATCTAATTGTTATCAACTTGCAGTTCCTATTACTTGGCCATAGCCTTGCCTTAAGGAACCTCACCTCACTGGCAGCTATGAAGCTGGTAGGAAGAGGAGATATTGCAGGACTTTTCTTAATAAAAGTATGAAAGGATGAGTGATTGCCACTGGATCACGCTGTTGCAATATTCCCAAATGTTCAACAGTTCAACTCATTAAATGTTTTCACGATATAAACAAAACCATACAGCTTTTTATCCCAAGAAGCTTTCTAGTCTATTTTATGGATATTAACTATATAGCTGCCAAGCCCATTTCTAAGGGAAGCCGTATTGCTTAGTGTTTAAAAGAACCAGTTTTGGAATCAGACAAACCTGGGTTACATTTAGTACTTCCGTATACTAGCTGTGTAGCATAAGAAAAAGTAGTTAAAACATCTGTGCCTCAGTTTCTTCATTCTCTCCGTTCTCCCCAAATGCCAAATTCTTTCAGGCCCCAGCGACTTTCAATCAGTTGTTCTCTCCAGGACTGTTCCCTCTCATTACACAGATCTCAGCTCAAGTGTTCTCTACTCAGAAAGATCTTCCCCAAGAATTCCCTCCAACCTAGCTTCTCTTCTCATCCCACTCCACCCTCATCATGCTCTGTTCCATTGTCCTCTTCATTTTCTTCAGAGATATCTGAAAATCTTTACTAAGAGTCATGAGACATGTCATTATCTCAAAGTATGTTATGACTTTATCTGTTTATTTTCTGTCTTCACCACTCACTTCTCTTATTAGTGCCATGAAAGTGAGGATGTTGTATATCTTTACTTTGATATCATTGCCCATTCTATTGAATGTTATCAGGGATACAGTAGGTGCTCAGTAAACATTTTGACTGAAGAAATATGTAATGGAATGATAATTGTAACTACTTCATAGTGTTGCTGTATTTTATTAGTTTTTTAAAGTTCTTGTTAAAATACCTGGTACACATTAAGTACTTGCAAAAATGTCAACATCCCACACACACACACATACACACACATATCAAACACTTATGAGAATATTTACATATTTTTTTCTGATTAGTAGACTACATACATGAGGTTTCTAGATACTGAACAATAGAGGACCAGCTTACTATAGCAATTACTCAGATACAACTCTTTTCCCACCAATTCCTGGATAAATCATCTAGACTCTTAACAATGTTTATAGGCTTTTAACCACTTACTATAAAGTTAAGATAGAGAGGAAACACTATATTGTCTTTTCTGGTTATGGGTTGTCATATCTATCCTAAGAAGATGTAAGAAAACTTGGAGATATTCTTCCCAGTTGTGTTTGTGTGTGTGTATGTATGCCATAGACACACTCTTCAAATGTTAAGCCTAATATTTAAAATAAATTAATCTTGTTCTTTTTGAGTTAGAAATGAGAAGTACTAAGCCTGCCCACTGCACACTTTCTCCAATTCTATCCAGTTCTCAAAAATATCCTCAGAATCAAGCACAGTTCATAAATCACTGATTTAATCTAATCCTTCCACTTTGCAGAAGAAGAACTTAAGGCCCTGAAAAGGTTATGACCTGCCAAGGTCACTCATGATTAGTGAATAAGTAAGGATTATACTCACAATACCTAAATGCCACAGTAGGGCTCTTCCCATTATGACTGGATATGAGCCTGTTATTTGTGTGTCTACATGATTTGTGTATTCATTCATTCAGCAATTATTTTTTTTTCCAAACATTTTCATCTTTTATTTTTTTTTAATTTTTTGTTTATTGCAGTAACATTGGTTTATAACATTGTAAAAATTTCAGGTGTACATCATTATACTTCTATTTCTGCATGGATTACATCATGTTCACCACCCAAATACTAATTACAACCCATCACCACACACATGTACCGAATTATCCCTTTCACCCTCCTCCCTCCCCCCTTCCCCTCTGGTAACCACCAATCCAATCTCTGTCCCTATGTGTTTGTTTATTGTTGTTATTATCTACTACTTAATGAAGGAAATCATACGGTATTTGACCTTCTCCCTCTGACTTATTTCACTTTACAGCAATTATTTGTTGAACATTCACTGTGCGCCAGGCGCTCTGCTTGGCTTAGGTACAGAGTGGTGAACAGGCAGCTATAATCCTTCCTCTCAAGGTACTTTCAATCTTTTGGGGAATGAGTCATTAAAAATATAATCAGGGCCGGCCCTGTGGCATAGCGGTTAAGTGCGCGCGCTCTGCTGTTGGCAGCCCGGTTTCAGATCCTGGGCATGCACCGAGGCACCTCTTGTCAGGCCATGCTGTGGCGGCGTCCCATATAAAGTGGAGGAAGATGGGCACAGATGTTAGCCCGGGGCCAGTGTTCCTCAGCAAAAAGAGGAGGATTGGCATAGATGTTAGCTCAGGGCTGATCTTCCTCACAAAAAATATATATATATGTATATAATCACATGAAATAATTTAATTAAATTAATGAGAAGGAAAGCAGCAGGAGATTCCAGGTCAATGTCAATCTGAAGTTAATTTCTGAATCCACCTCCTTCTGACAACCATTAAACAACAAAAAAATAACCATGATCTCCTCCTGTTGGGACCTCTGGGCAACCCCAATGCAGGTGATATGTTGAATTCTGTTGTTCGGAGTGCCAGGGGGGCACTGGGTAGTTTAAAGCCTAAAAAACTTGTTTTTGTTTTGTTGAACAAAAAGGCATACATGTCTCTGTCTCTGCTGATTTATTGACTACTACATATCCAGAAGGTACTTGTGCCTACCAAGGGCAAACAATCCTGCAGTTCCAGTGCTGCAAAGAGGCTGTGGAAAAATTAGTTAAACTTTCTAAGTCTTTCAACATTTCCTTTGAAGGCACAGAGGAACTCATTCTACTATTCCCTCTTGAGTCTGGGGACTTGGGAAACTTGGTGACGGTGCAGGGCCCATTGTCCTAGAGACATAGCATAGAATCATTTCTGCTGTATGACACACTGGGAATGAAGGAGACAGAATGTTCATGCTACCATAGCGTCTGCGTGGGGATTCCTTTGCATACTCCAAATCTATCTGATGTTTCTTTCATCTCTTACCATCACTGCTCCCCCACTCCCCCATCTCTTACCATCACAGGGCTAAGAGAAATTAAGGTGCAGTGGCCCTGTTCTTGGGACCCACCACCAAACAATCGTCACTTCATATCTAATTCTACTCTTATTCCAGCCTCTGGAATATACATAATCTGATGGTGAGAGGAGGATAGGGAGGAAAAGGGAGGTTCTTACTGGTAATTTATTATTTCAAAATTTTTCCTTATGCCTTGTCTTCCCTCTGGGTCTAGGCTAAATCTTTGATTCAGCTGTTTGTAGAATCCGCTTGATCATCCTTTCTCTGGGTCATCCTTTCTCTCAGGCAATGACTGTGAAACACGCTAGCTACTTTGATAGTGAAGAGCAAGTGAGCTAAAAATTCTTAGGATTATATACTGAAAATTTTTTCCAACACATAGTATTTGATAAACATAGGAAAAAAAGTGTGATTCTGCCAAGAGTTAGTCCCACTATAAAATGCTAGAAACGAAAAACAAAAATATTTTTAATAGGAAAATCTTGGTATCAGGCAATCTAGCTAATAATTCTTAAAATAACCTTGAGTACTTAAAAGATTGTGGGGATAGTAAAGAGAAGTAAAATTGAAAGGAGAGATAGGAAAATGAACCAGATGAATCAAATAGAGAGCCAAGAAAAACGTGCTCAACATATGGGAATTTGGGATAGCACAAATCTGACATTCAAAAAAAAAGAAGTTGTGAAAGAATAAATGATGCTGGAACAATTGATTGTTCATATGGAAAAGAGAAAAAACTGTCTCTCTCTCTTACACAATACACAAATATAAATTCTGGACAGATTAAAGTCCTAAATGTCAAAAAGTGAAACTTTAAAACTTTCCAAAGAGAATATAAAAAACATTTACAACAGGCAAAAGAAAAGAAAACATGAAAAAGATGAGAAATTTGACTACGTTAAAATTAAAGAGACCATAAACAGGGTAAGTATAAGCTACATACTAGAGGAGATATTTGTAATATAAATAACCAAAAAATAATTAATATCAGGAATAAACATTAAAAAAATTTTTTTTAAAAAACCAAATGACCCAATAGAAAAATAAGCAAAGCAAATTTCATGACACAGTAAAGCCAAATTACCCATAGACATATAAAAAGACATATAAAAATTATAATGAGATGCCATTTCATGCCCAGATTGGCAAAAATTCAAATGTCTGACCATGCGAGTTGTTAGCGAGTATGCAGGACAGAGGGAAACTCAAGCTTTGTCAGTGAAAGTGTGAACTGATGGCTAATTTAGAGAATAACTTGATAATACCTTATGAATTTGAATACATATTTATACTGCAACCCAGACAGTGCATGTTTAGGTCTTTACCCTAAAGCAATTCTTGCCTATGCACTTGAGGTAACATGAACAAGGATGTTCATTTTAGCCTCCTTTTTAATATTAGAGTAATTTACACAACCCAAAAGTCTGTCAACAAAAGGTAAGTGAATAAAATATCATTTAGTCTTACTATTGATGTCTGTCTTACTAATATACATAAATTAAAATCAATGAGCACGATTACATGAATTAAAATGGATAGATCTCAAAAACATAATGAGAAGGGGAAAATGTAAGTTATAAAATAATGTGTTCAGTATGATGCCAGTTTTGTGAACTTAAAAAATACACAAAACAATAGCATATATTGATTATGGACATGTACATATGTAGGAAAATTACCAAAACATATATGAGGGTGCTATACACCAAGCATCAGGTTCTAAAGATTTCTGCTAGTCCTCATTCCCCATGAATAGGTCTGTTATGAGATGTTCCAGAGGAAGAGACTTTGCAGAGGTGTTGGGGGAGATGGGAGGAGGTGGGGGGAGTAGGGAGAGTTGGGGGAGAAGCTGTGGGCCTGAAGTTTCAGTGAATGTGTAATGCTTTATTTCTCTTCAAGTACAAAGCAAACTGATGCGTATGTAGAAAAATATTGACACATGTCAGATATGGACAGTGGATAACTTGACTTATATATATTTTTTATAATAATTTTATTTATTTATTTTTCCCCCAAAGCCCCAGTAGATAGTTGTATGTCATAGCTGCACATCCTTCTAGTTGCTGTATGTGGGACACGGCCTCAACATGGCCGGAGAAGCGGCGGGACGGTGCGTGCCAGGGATTGAACCCTGGCCGCCAGTAGCCGAGCGCGCGCACTTAACCGCTAAGCCACAGGGCCGGCCCCATATGTTTTTATTTTAACAAAAGTTTAATAACGCTATATTCCAGGCACTGATTTGGGCACTTAGCATATATTAACTCAATTAATCATCATTAATTTTTTTCTCTATGTTTGAAATATTCCATATTTAAACATTTTTGTTAATTTTTTTAAATCTAGAAGCATATACCTAACATGATGTCCAAAAATGGGAAGGAATTTGAAGGTGGGAAGAAGAGATGATTATTTTCATTTTCTGTTCCTCTATACTTTTTGAACTGTTACAATTAGCTTACATTCCTTTGTAGTTCAAAAATAGCAAAAATATATATAATGTAATTACAATTATGATAAGTATTATTGAGTGTGTGAGCATTAAAACAGGGATAGAGAGCACATTTTGTAAGAAAACCAAAAAGAAAGAGGGCATGGCCAAACCCTACTGTCCAAAAGAAAGTATGGAATTGCAAAACTAGTACAAAAAAGCAGGTAGATGGGGCCGGCCCGGTGGCGCAAGCGGTTAAGTGCGCGCGCTCCGCTGCGGCGGCCCGGGGTTCGCTGGTTCGGATCCCGGGCGCGCACCGACGCACTGCTTGGTGAGCCATGCTGTGGCGGCGTCCCATATAAAGTGGAGGAAGATGGGCACCGATGTTAGCCCAAGGCCGTCTTCCTCAGCAAAAAAAAAGAGGAGGATTGGCGGATGTTAGCTCAGGGCTGATCTCCTCACAAAAAAAAAAAAAAAAAAAAAAAAAAAAAAAAAAAAAAGCAGGTAGATGATCGAAGGACATCATAGGTGGATGTGAAATATGGATAGATCCACATTTCATAAAAGTTTGACTTGTCGTTTGAGTTCTATTCATGATCAAAGAGAAATAAGAGTCTTTAAGCAGAATGTCTGTTTGACAAGAAATGGAGTTTAGCAATTTCTAGAGGGCACGTACGGTAGAAGTAAGTTAATGGAGCAATCTTTTATATTTTGCCAAGCAACTTGAAATAGGTCCAGTGGGACTGCAGCATGGGACTCCAGCCACACTGGAAACCTAGATTGTCTTGCCCTCTGGAGTTCCTCCTAAATGACATGTTCATCAAGAAAGAGTTGACAAAATCTTTATTCCCAGCCCTGTCATGATGATGCTTGGACTCCCACTGAGCCAATGTGCAGTGAAAACCCTGAGAAGGAAATCTGTTAGCGTCAATTAAGTGATAAAGCAGTCAAACTTACTGATAATGTGTGTGAGCATGTCTAACACATTCCATCTTGATGAGGCAATCTCAGTTAATGCATTAATTATTCCTTTTAGGTCGTGTGTTGTAATGATAACAATATCCCCCATAGAAACGCTTCCTGTTGGTCCATGTAGGGTGTTTCTCCCATAAAAGCAAAAACAATCAAAGCCATCTTCTTAGACCATCAAGAGATACACATTATTTAAGTGATTTTAATTCAAGTGATACTTTCCAAGGTCTTTTCACAAATTTGGATTAGTCATCAAGGGTGAATTTTAGGCTTAATTGTTGGCTGCCGTTGTGAACCCCGTTGTTAACCTGCCCAGTATCCATTCTCCTTTCCTCCATGCTAACAAAGCTCACTTTTATTCAGGTATTTATCTCTTACCCATGTGGCCCATGTGCTTCAGGGCAACTGATACCTGCTCGAGTCCTACCCTCACTCACCACCCTCTTCAGCTTCATGTGCAGGACTGGTGCTCTAAGGGCACGGTAATTATTTGTCTGTAGACACTTAGCCCCACAGTCATTCTTTTATATGCTCCAGCAGGGAGATGGAAGCCTGCAAATGACATTTCTTAGACTATCTTGTTAGGTGAGTGTTGCCAGTGAGAGCTACTCGATGGGAAATAAGGAGTAGGAAGAGAAAAGCTATTGTCTTTCTGCTTTTGGTTCTGGCAGAGGAATCAGTGGCAAAGGGAACTTGCAGGTGACCTGGGTTCTAGCAGGGTGAGTGGGACAGAGATCTCCTGGGTTGTCCTTACGCAGTGACAGAGCAGCAATTTCATCAGGAGCAGCACTGAGTTATACTACCTTCCCCCTTTTGGTTCTCCAAGTATAGGGTCAGTAGTGGCTTCTTGTAGTTACTGATCTCTGAGTCACTTCCCTGACCCCAATGCTCATTCTGTTCTTGTAACAGTTTTGTTACCAACAATCTATATTTCTTTTTCCTTCCAGGGCACTGATTGATTCTAAGAGTAGTCACACCTCACTGCCAGTGATGGGTTCAAGCATGGGCATCTTGTGTAATTTGGGACAATGAGAATACAGGACACATTTGCTGATGATGTCTGGGAAAACTTTTCTTCTATATTCTGGAACAGTTTCTTTCTGGTAGCTTCTCTCTTGTTCTTTCTCTAAACACTGTCTTGTGTTCAATTCCTAGTCATTTCATCACCCTCCTGAGGATTGAGTCTACACACAGAGGAAAGCAGGGTCCAAAGAATGCTAGAGAAAGGATACCTCAGCAAGTGGATTTTGTCATCTCTGATATGCACCCTACTTCTGGATTCCCAATTATGGGAAGTCATAGATGTCCTTATTTTTTAGGAAAATATGAGATGGAGTTTCTGTTATTTTATGCTAGCTGATATAGCCATAATTTGCTAGCTGGAATGTCCGTGAAGAAATTCCTGGCTCTAGATGGCTCAGGAGATTGACATGTTAAGTCTCTTTAAAGTCTTACGGTAAAGACACAAGAATTGTCTGTGTGCTCCATCTCAGGATATTTAGAGCCTATAGTGAATTTGGGGGCTTCTTTAGGAGTTCACTTGAATTCTAAAGATCTTTCTTATGGAATAGACCTTGAGAAAACCTAATAGACTATGTTTGAAGGTTTAGGATAGCTGATGCCAGATAGTCCATCTTTTAGGTAAAGAAGACTACTCTAGAATTTGAGACTCAGTGGCTCAGGAAAAGTCTCAGACATTTCATAGAACACCTAAGAAATTTGGGGACAAACTTTTTTTTTCTTTTTCTATTCTGGGGGACTTTTGAGAATTTAAAACCCAAGTTTTTCTCCTTCTCACCCTGAAATACTTATCACATTAATGGCTAGGCTTTCTTCCCAGGCAGCCTTCAAAGTCTAAGGTCACTCTTCTAGTCTGTTCCTCTCTCCAAAGCATCTCCTTGATCCTATCAGTTATTAATACTCTTGGTTTCACTTTCTACATCTCCTTCCATTCAATCACCTCCATCCCAGCCATCAGCCTTGTACTGGTGAACTTCATCTCTCCCTGAAACTAGCCCTCTTCCCAACTGATCTTTGGCTTGATCATTATCTTCCTACCAACCACTAGCTCAGGTCTTATGTTCATCCCATCCCCCACTGACTGCATTGAAGTCAAGTCCAAACTCATTTATAATCAAGCTTCAACTTGCCTTTCCACTCTTATCTCTCTCTTTTCCTGACCTCTCCACCAGTTATAAACCTTACACCCTATATTTTACTTGGGGGAATACTAATGTATCCTCAAGCAATACATTTACATTCATACCTCTGTGCCACTTCTAAAGCTGTTATGTTTTTCTGGAAAGCTAACTTTACTACATTTAATGAAATCTTGCTCATGTAGGCATTCAAAACAATTTATCGAAAACCTTCTCTATGCTGAAAACAGTTCAAAGCGCTGGGCATTCAAAACGTTAACTGTTCATGTCTTGGGAACTATTCATTCCATTGGGAATACGTAAATGTATACAATTAAATATAGTCTTAAGTAAGCACTATAATAGAGTTATATTTGACTCTCTATGGGAGCATAGATGAGACGGAAAATTGTCTTTTAAAATTAAATCTAAGTACTACCACACCCTTTGAAGTATGTAGTCCAAACCTCAGGCAGAATTCTCTTAGCATTTGCCCCACTGTGCTATACTTTTTTGAGTAAGTACCACACTCTAAGCATCAGTTTCTTCATCTGAAAATGAAGATTAGAATAATATATATTGATAGAAGTGTTGTGAGGATGAAATAAAACAATTTATCAAAAGTGTTTTAAATAGCATTTAGCATATTGCTAAGTGTTCAATACATCTTAGATGGTATTATCTATCAATCTACACCATAAACTTCTCAGGGGTAGAGTATGTATCCTACTCATTTTATATTCCCCATCCTTATCCTGGAACCCACAGAAAGTAGTTTCAAAAAAAGAATAAATGAATGAGTAAAGGAATGAAGGACTCATTTTGTAATGTACACAGAGCAAGCCTTTTAAAACTGGTCTAGCTACACTGCTCTGTGTCTGAACTATTGACATTTTATTTTAGTACGAGAGTTCTTTTCCCGTTAATCAACTCTTACAGTAGAAAATGACTCTGACTTCAGAGACTGCTTGCGGGGGAGAATGTTAACAGACCTTTCAGTAGCTGTAGTTTCCTTGTTGCCCATTGATGGATCAAGAGCTAATTCCCAAACTATTTTCAAGCCAACCTGGTAAGTACATAATATTTACTCAAGCGACACTAAGCCATTTGGCATGGTTTCAACAGAAAAAAAAGAGGGCACTTTGAGGAAGAACTTGTGGTATAAATAGTGTTTGCTCATAATGGTATGGGTAATACTTCTGTTCATCTTCTGATAGGAAATCGTTCTTTAGAACTAGCTCTGTTTAATATTTTGCTTGTTCTTTCTGCCATTCTCATTGCAGATCTGAATAACAGTATAATCAGACAGAACTAAGGTATAATCCCAGCCAAGAAGGGGAAGAGGCAATTATGCTCTATAGATAAAGCAAATGAGTTCTAGTTCATCCAAGAAAAAAAATGTTCAGGCTATGAGACAATGACCACTTTTTTTTTCAAGCAAGTGGAATGTTCATCAATGACAAATGCTAGCTTAGGTTTATTTTCTGAATCCATTTTCCTGCATTCACAAAGGAGAAATGCTGACAATGGAATTCTTATATTCTCTTCATAATGGCTTTCCAAGATGATTCCATCTTCTAAAATCCATCCCTCTGGTTGGTGGAAAACTTTCATCTCCCATGGCACCTGAGTAAGACAGCAGTCCTCTTTTTCATGTTGTGGGAACAGAGAAATGGTTTTAAATTATAGCTTTCTTAATTTCAAAAGGGCCCCTGGGCCCCTAGAGAACGGGTTCTGAGAGAGGGTAAAGGCCTTCACTGTGTTTGTTTGTAGGTCACACCTTACTCATTCCGCCAGTACAGGTAACCAGTGAAAGGACACGTCTTAAGTGGCCACTGCATTGAAACTCAAAGAATGGGAGTGCGGGCCTGGAAGTGGGAGGTAATATGATTTGGCCCCAAGTCAAAGAAATGGAGAAGGAAATAACGAGCTTGGGAGCAGCTATGTAAGGGATGATAAGGAGGATTATGTTACGTGTTTACTCCAATCACATAGCAAGAGCTGGTAAACCTTGATGACAAGTCAATATAAAAGGTGGTTAACTGCTTAAGCCTCTCAAACCAGAACCAGCACTATTACAGTAATCATTATATATTTGAGAGCTGCCTAACCATAGACACAATCCTTACTTTTAAACTTTATTTTTTGTTCTCATTCTATTTATACATATTTCAGGATGTATTTCTAAAAGATAGGACACTAAAGCTTAGCCATAATGGTGTTATCAAACCTAAATGAAGTAATAGTATTTCGTCAATAACTTCAAATAGCTAGTCATTGTTCAAATTTTACCAATTGTCTAGTAATTTTCCACAAATGTGCTTGAATCAGGGTCCCAACAATGTCCCATCTATTAGGATTGGTTAATATGTCGTTGTTGTGTCTTTTAATCTATGTTACTTCAACTCTTTTTGCTTCTTTGCAAAAGATCCTAGTTGTTGCTCCTTAACTGAAGCACACTCCCTGCACATAGTAAAGATTAATAAATGTTTGTAGAATAAAGGATAAAAGACTCAGGAAAAAATATCCTCCGCTGCCCTAGCTTGTGTTTGGAATATAATTCTTTCCAGAATGAGCACATTTCTGTGTTTCCCTTTCACTTTCCCGTAGCCTCTCATTCAGTTCTTTTATTCTGTTCTACATGCCGAAGAGGAAAAGGAGGCCCCTCCATGCATGCTCACCAACCTGACAGACATGAATCCCTTCTCCATGCACCTTTCAAGACTCTCACCCTCTCAGAATTCACTGAATAAAACCACTCTGCGTTTTCCTCTCCAAATGAGGACAGCGTGAGCAACTCGAAGTAACCATCTTAATTAATCTCTCTATCTCCAGCTCCTAAAACACTTCCCATCACAGAGCACACACTCAATGAATGTTTATTATTGCTGATTAAAATCATAACTAATGGCAATCCTTGTGGACAGATTTAAAGATTAAAGAGAAAAGGCCGTAGAAATAATTGACCAAGGTTAGCATCTTTTCTCGTGTGTAGATGCTAGTTTTCACCAAATAAGCAGTGCCTGTTTGAACTACCATGTGCTTTCAGTTAACAGTGGCTATGATTCCTTTCAGACCTACGTGCATGTAGCAGTTTTCTAGTGCTTTTTAATTAATTAACTCCAATTTTACCTTTTGCACAAAGGATAGTATTATGGAAAGTGGAGCAAAATATGTTCCCAGAGTGAGTATCAGCACCAGTGCTCAGAGGAGAGAGCCAAGCTATGAGTGCAATTCTAAATTGGAGTTTGCTACAGGACTGTGCGGGAGTAAAAATAAATTTGCAATCTGAGAAGAAATACTATGATTCCACTTCTGATCAATAGTGAAGAGCCTTGCCAAAGCGTGGCTGAGTCAAGTTACTGTTTTTAAACGTTCTTTCTCTCCAGTCACTGCTCTTCCTGAGAGGCTGGTGCCAGAGATGCAGTGGCACAAAATAGGGCATATTTTACAGTGACAAGCCAATCTTCCATGGACTTCCCTTACTTCAGCTGTAAGCTCCCATCCCAATTAAAGTAGGATCAATTTAAAAACTCCAAGTAGCCCTTTTTCTTTAACCTTCTCACCTGAGCATCTGAGATATGCACTTCTATCCCAATTAATATTTAGATTTCTCTAAAACTAAAGCTTCAAGGCACAACTTTTATTTATTGTCAGTTGGCCTGAAGGGTAAAAATAGAGATAGGTTAATCTTCCAGATAACAAAAATGGGATAATGACGCAGATTCTAGCAAGTGCAGAGCAAAAAAATTAGGTGCTTGAGCTGCTCAGAGATGTCTGGCATAAAATGAATTGGGATTCAGCCTAGGAAAGTAAATATTGATGGACTTAAACAAGAAGGATTAGGAAAAACCAAGTATGTAGTGGTAAGAGGGTAATAGAAAAGGGGATGACCTAAAAACCCTTTTGGATACTAATGGAGTTATGAGCCATTTGCTGATCTTCTGTTTTTCCTTTCAAATATCTCTATTTTGTTTCTTGTTCCTGATTTTCGGAATTACATTTTAGCCTATAATGTGGAAATATTCATAGTCATATTTAATATGAGTATTAACTCATCACCTACCAGTTCCTCAAACACCATTTATAGGACAAAATGCAAAATGAATAGAATTAGACTCTTGTTGATCCAACCTAGTTATGAGATAGATAGCTTGGTTAATAAATTTACCATTTGTACTGTATTGGGATGAATCATTTTTCCAGAATTAGAATTTAATAAACAATAAAATACCTCTGGAAAATAAATCGTGTATCACTGGCCATTTAAAAGCCGTTTAATATCAGTTCTTTAACAATGGTCGTAACAGATGCTGTCAGGTTATCTCTCCTCTGCCTATGCTGGAGGTCAAGGCCGAGGTTCCTACACTCCTGAATGTTTCTTGTAATTCTCTGCCTAAGCTCACTTGGTTCCCTCAAGGCGGAACAAAAATTCCAGGGGCCTCATGTCCCCAGCAGTGACCATCAACCAGTGATAGATGGTAAGTTGTGGATAAATACCCCAGCTTCCTTCCCCTTTGGTGGGACAATTCTGTAGTGTGCTCTACACCATCTGTCAGAGTGTCCCCAGTGTGTTTGAGCTAGAATTGCCCACAACCTGACGCACACTGATTGGCTTTACCCCCTTCCATGTCTCTTCCACACTCTCTCACTGCCCTCTCTGGAATCACCTCCAAATAAACTGCCTGAATCCAAATCCTTGTCTCAAGGTCTGCTTTGGAGAGAATTCAAACTTAGATAATGGTTCTCCACTGTTTTCATTGAGTCTCATCGGAAATGGCAATTTACTAAGGTTAAAATAGTGCTTCTCTGACTTCATTCATTCACATAAAAACATTATAATTTTGTCTTCCCAGCATTAGCATTTGTACTATGATTTACTCAATAATTTTCCAACTCAGTTTAAAATGGATTCACTTTTTATTTAGTTTCTACTGTAGTAAAATTATGCATGAAATCACATTGTAATATGATAGCAATACATTTTTCTAATACATATTTAAAATTATATATATGTTTTTTAATGTTTGTTCATGTATCATCTAAAATGATGCTGCATACCAAGCTTTGCAAAACACTGGGCTACAGTGTAGATAAGAAATGTTCATGCTTCCTCTGTCACTGACTCATGACACCACAGTTCAGAATTGTTAAGGTAAAATCAGTAGAATTTTTACTAGACACTTCCCTTGAGGTGTTTGAGAATTCTGCAGTTCTTGTTGGATGATTTTGTCAAGATTGAAAGTGGCCATTAGAGTTATAAGCTTCTACCCAGCAGGAACCCTTTCTAGCATTCTTTCATATTAGCACCCGTACAATGGCACCAAAAGAGAGAGAGAAATGGGGTGATAATAGCAGTAATTGGCACTCATGTCCATGGAATTTCCTAGAGAATATATAAGATACAGAAAAACAGAGAATGTAGATATTTTGTGTTCATAGTCGAAGGACAAAAATTTTCTTCTGCTATTGTCTAGCACAATTCTTTTGTTTTTTGGTTTTTGGTTTTTTTTGTTGGAGGGAGTGTTTTGTATTTGAAAAGATATTGGTCCTCAAATACACCTCAGGACCCAAAGCTCATAAAACCACTTTTTAAAAGAGAATTCAGCTCATTTTTTTCTAAAGAAGCACTCCAAATTTCTTTTAAGTGGCAAAATTTGTTTCTCAGGGATTTAATTGTCATTACTCATTTGTGAACCACATGTTGCTTGTTACCAACAAATCTAATCTATCTAATTCATAAAAGATTCTATGGCTCTATTCCTGGAGACTTGTGTGTGTGTTTGTGTGTGTGTGTGTGTGTGTGTGTGTGTGTGAGAGAGAGAGAGAGAGAGATCTAATAGAATGATCAGACAGCATCCATTGAAGTCACTGTGTGTGCAGATCTACAGAGATGTGTGCAGACAGGATATGAAATTGTATAGATTATGAACATCTCTGGTTGATTAAATGGAATTGAAATACATTTTCTCTTTCATATTGGAAGAGGCTTAACATTAAAAAACTAATCTTTTCTGAGATAAAGTTCATTAACACAATGATTATTCATTTGGCTTTTACAATGATATTGCTGCTTAATCACCAGAACATTGCTTCCTGTGCTCGGTGGGAACCAGCAGGAAACATTTGAAGAGTGAGTCTTGCTGCTAATGCGATGGGAGAGGGAATGTATTCTCACTGCTCTTTATTTCAAAAGTACACCACATTCCTGCTCAGAAGTCTAAAACCTCTTGTCCAACAGCATGAGCTTTAAACTCCGCATTAAACACAGAAAAAAGTTATATAACCCTGAAAGCTAAATCTTTGCCTCAGGTCTGCTGTTTCTCTTTGGATTATACATAAAGTTTCTCCAGGGGGATATTTTCATTATAAACCAAGATTTGAGGTGGTTTAATCTTGGTAGTTGCAGATACTGTGGTTCTGAATTTGATATCTCATTTGACTGTTTAGCTGAGTAAACAAAGACATGAACAAGATAGAACCAAACAATAAATCTTTAAAGCTATATCCTCCTTGATGCAAGTTCAACCCACAGTGCACCACTGAATCTAAAGACTGGTATCTTTGCAATGGAATCAAAACGAAAATAACCGTAGAATGTCATAAAGACAACTGTTATAATTTTTTTATTCACTAAAGATTCTTTTGAATGTAGGAATTAATAAACTTCCTGTAGGGAGATAATTATCAACAAGGTGTAAAAATGCATAATTATCCAATAATATGTATTACACAGTGTAGCAATAGTAGTTAGGGCTGTAAATTGCAAACAATAGAAACCAACTTTGGATGATTTAAGCAGACAACGAATATATTGGAAGGATATTAGCTAATTCACAAAATTGTCCAGTGAATTAGTTTCAAAAGCTGGGCAGAAATGAGGAATGTTAATAGTGGGTAAGTCCAACACCAACATCACACCTGGAACCATTTAAACGAGGACAGTGTTTTCACTGAACACTGGACTTCCCAGCTTACGCTGGATGCCCATCCAGAACCACCCTAGAAATGTGACATGACTATCATCAAGGCTGTTGCTAGCCACCCAAATGGGTTCTCTACTGCCTCTGCTTCTTCAGTGCAAAAGCTGACGAGTCCAGTTCTAGAGTAGGTGCATCTACCTTGCTGGTATGGTATGGTTCCATAGTGGAATACACTCAGGTCCTTGCAGCAAAGAGTCCAAGAGATCTCTGGCTTTGCCAAGACTCCCAAGAGAGTGAATTTTCCCAAGATGGAAAATTAGTTCTGATCTTGGTCAGCCAAAATGTGACATATCTCCATTATCCACATCTGATAAGTCTGATACAATTACATACTGATAACAAGGAGATGCTTAGAGCATATAATTACATGATTGAGGACCTATTACTAATTCAATTGGATTATTCAAAGCCTGGTTTACAACCTCTCAAGCAGCATAACTTGCTGGCCCAGAACCTGGCCATATGTTCCTGCCAGAGGCTGAACAATGTTCCTTAAGTAACCACATAACTCTTTTAGCCTCCTCTAATTTGCCCACAATATTTCAGATAAGCAGTCAGAATTGTAGAAAGAAAGAAAAAAGAGGAGAACAAGCACAGGTAGCATAAGAGATTGTTAAGGACATTTCCAAGGCCTTAGGTGTGCCTAAGGTTTGCAACCTTAACTCACATTTAAAGAGAAGGACATTTTAGAAAGAGGTCATTTAGAAAGGAGTAGGTGTCTATGAGGGCTCTAATCCCCACTGAATCATATCCAAGGCACTTCCAAGTCCCAGTCACTGAACCTAAAGGATTTTGGAATTCATAAAGAAACCTGACACAAGGGACGTGCACTTTCATTATGGTGCTCCATTTCATTATTTTGCAAAACCCTGGTGAATATATCTGACTCCCACAGAGATCAGATCTGAAAAACTCACACAGAGATGAGAGCGTATAGGCTGAAAATCAGAGAGAGGTCACTGGTAGAACGGGAGAAGCTAAGTTTTGACATTTGTCAAATGTTAACAAAAACAATCCATGTTAATCTCACATCTATGGATAGTAAAAGGTAACAGCAGGAGCAAATGAGGCATGGATAATCCAAAGCATGAGCTAATGTAAAATTAATTTATATTTGATTAGTGGAGACATTATGTAATTTCTGCAACGTCTATTTGTTCTTATGTTTTCTTCTGCTTATGTTATAATTGGGTTCAACTCCCTGAGTACACTCTAGTTGAATGATGTGCAATTAAACATTTTCAGTAAATAATGGTTAGAACCTTTTTCGTAAGTAGCAGAAATCTTATCCAGGTGCAAATATGTCAGAGTATATACTGTTTGAAATCATAGAAAGTCTTTTGACTAAGAAAATCTTTTGAGCAGGGACATATTTGAAATAAACAGCCAGCAGTGTTGGAAAAGCACATGTATTAGGAGACTTGGGAACATAGTGTTTGGTGATAAGGAATCACTAAATTTAAAAGGAATTTTGATGAGAATTTTAGCTGGGAAACAGAATGTTATTTGGTTGGGACACAGCCTCCAAGCTAGTCTGAGGCAAGCATCGAATGCAGATGTTGCAGTCCTGGCCCTTGGGCCAGACTGTGAAAGAGGCTGCAGTGCCGAGCGCCTACTTCAGCACCATGTGTACAGTGGATGCTCAATAACTGCGGAAGATGATGAGGTTCCATATTGATTTTTCAGTCATATCCAGATCCCCAGATAATAAGAAATGGAGCAGTACTGTCACCTGAGTTTAAAGGACAAATTAGAACTGACTGCTGCAGGATTTTCCTGTTACATCCCTTTATATGGAATCTCCCCTTGCAAATGGAACCCACAGTAAATTTTCTGCCCGTGATTTCAGATCGGCTAAAACTTCAACATGACTTAGATACGCACTTTGAAATATGAACATAGCCCTGGACATTTTGCTCCTCTCATGGAATACTTATATGCCCCCAGGTCAAGTCACTTAATCTTTCATAGTCTCAATTACTTCATTTGCTTAATGAATGTTGGGTAGGAGACAATGTAATCTAAAATCCCCTTCAGCCATATGAATTCGAGCAGAAACACTCTGTCATCTCATATAATATGAATCCCTCATTTAGAGTGTGATATTTTGGACTTGAGGTATCACAAGAGTTTTAACTCAGATCAAAGGAAGGACGCTTATTTTTATAAAGCATCTAAAATTATTTAACTAAAGTGAGGCTTCCGAGGCAAATCACAGAATCACCATCCAAAAATATTACATGAAAATAATTCTGTATCCTGAAACGCAAGTAACTAAACTAGATGAACTTCTGAGATCCCAACCAGATCTTGATATCTCAGTGTTGCTTTTCTTTCTAGAAAGGGAGATGTGTATCTGCTCTGACTTCTGCATTTAAAATTACTTGTAGGTAATATCCTTCCATTGCTATTATGAACCATTAGAAACTAAAATTTTTCCTTTTAAATTATACATGTGGAATAGTTCAATGTAAACTATTGAAATTGAAGAAAGGTTGGTAATAGATATGGACAAGCTCACATATTTAATGGATTGACTACTCAATGGATTATCAGAGCCCTACGAACTGTGTATATGTAAAGCCATCATCATGCCCCCAGCCCTTTGGTATCATCATGATGAAGAAGAAGTGCAATATGGCAAATCTTGTGTCCTAAGAAGGCAGGTGTTTCTGGTAATAACACAAAAGTTGCTTCATTCTCAGCTAACAGAGAAAAGTCTCCTAAAAAATCTTCTAACCCTGATATGATACTGCCTTCTTTGGATTCCTAACACATGAGGCTGTCACATAGGTTTTTGTTGTTGTTTTACTCTTTCTAAATTATCAAGTCATTTGCATTGGAGGGTCAGTCCCTTCAGGCCCCTTCTCACAGTCATCTGATTGAAGAGGCCCTCCCTGACCACCCTGCGTAATTAGGAAAACTCATTACTTGCCTAGCCCTGCTTTCTCCCCAAGGCTCTTATCATCATCAGTCAAGCAATGAATTTGCTTGTTGATTTTTTTTCTGTTCTGTCTCCTCACTGTAGAATATAGATCCTACAGGTCCATGGGCTTTTCTATTTTATTCACTATCCTCAATGACTAGAATAGTGACCGATACCCAGAACTTGCATTATAAGTATTTGCTAAAGAAGTAAATGCATGTATGAATGAGTGAATGAATACACTTGTATTTATTAGCGTGGATGAAATGCACTCAAATATTCAAAGTAGTACTCTGGTATAGGATTCCAAGTTTGCTTTATTTTCTTTTCAATACTTTTGTACTTTTATAAGAAGCACACTTTATTTCTATTATCAAAAATTTTTAAAGTGTTTCTATTAAAAAAATAAACATCACTGCCCAGCTTTGAAATAAAATGACACAGATGACCCACAGAGAGATTCATACATGTCCTATTTCTGATCATTTTCAGAGAAAATTCCAATTTCTCCACCAAAGTAACCTATTCCAGCATTCAATATCTCTTGTTATAAGGAAATCCTCTTTTAGCTCATGTGACTGTTCTCTGTTTTATTTTCCATATAGTCTATCTTTTTGGTCTTTGATGATAGAGATAATCCTATCACAAGAAAAGACTCCAGCCATTTATTCCAAAAAAAGTTGATAGAATATGAAATATGTATGCATTAAAACCACTCAACAGTCCATAGTATGGAAAGGTGTGTTTAATGGGGACAAAAAGAGTTTTAATTCAAATGAAAGTATCATGCATATGCTAGGCAAAATGATTTTTTTTTAAATTCTGTGAAATAATGAGCAAGAGGTTGTTAGATTTTCTCAAAAGTCTAAGAACTAGTTCATGTTTTAAGAGGTAAAACTTTTCATACAAGTTATTTAACAATACAGATTTGTGTATGTTTATAAAATAAAAAGGATAACGGTAGTATCTTTGCCTTTACCTCTAAGACAATAATGGTGATCATTCATGATACTATATTATTTCAAGCAGAATGGGGATATTAGTTAATTATACAATTACTATGTTTTCACCACTTACTTTTGTAAAATAGTGACAGCTTAGGGTTTGAATTGCACATATATTCAAATAAAAACAAAATATTGCCCAAAGAAATTACATCCTTTTTTCCTTCCTTAATGGAAGAATTTCATTTTAACTTGTATTTCTCATGGAATGCTAAACCACTATGATAGGAAGGATTAATACATACGTGTGTGTGTGTGTGTGTGTGTGTGTGTGTGTGTGTGTGGAGCAAGATAGAGAGTAGATTTTTATATCTTATAAAAAGAAATGGCCTAATGGTTAAGATCTTTATAGATAGATAGATAGATAGATAGATAGATAGATAGATAGACAGACAGATAGATAGATAGATAGATAGATAGATAGATTTATTGCTATACGTGGATATCTGTCTGGATATATCAATATATATCCATATAGATATAAAATCCATATTAGATTTCTAAGAAGAAAACAAATTTTGAGTAAAAGGATTGTAGGAATATTATCTTCAGTATATTAATGAAATAGTGAAAAATATTTCAAGCTCAGTCATTAGAATAGATAGTGAATTAATATTAGAAAGAAGACATAGGGAATTAGATAACTATATGTAAATGGTTGATATAGCTAAATTCTAAAATAAATGATTTCACACTGTGCTATGCCTAGCTAAGTACGTAAATAACTGAAACTACAGCAGAGATTCAAATGCAAATTATCCATGATGCTTTTTGATTTTGTATTAAAGCGAGAACTGCATGAGTCCAACTTTTAAATTAGCAAAATTTTTCTCATCAAATATTCCGACAATAGCCAAAATTATTCAACTATCTTGTAAATTATTTACACATGAAAAAATTATTCTAAAAATCTATTCCTGGGTGCTTATGATTTTTTTCTTTATCTTTCCTTTTGCTGACAGGTTTTGCAAATCAGAATTGATTGGATGACAAATAAATATTTCCTGCTAAATGTTTAGAATTAAGATTTGCAAGTGATTTTCAAAAACATTGACTGTACATAGTTTTCACTGACCAAAATCGCTTATAATGCAGTCATCTTACCAAATACAATGTTTTATACCTCTATCACTAAGACTTGCCCCTGTGAATGTAGATTTTTCATGTGTAACAACAGAGTGCAAAACATACATATAAATATTGAATCATTATTCCAACTATTCATTGTATTGTAGTGAAAAATGTTGGGTTTGCATCCTCACTCACTCCTTATTAATTAGTTATATTACTCTTGGCAAGTCATTCTCTTTCTCTAAAGCTGCATCCATATCTTGTCAATGGGAGACAGACAATAAGATTTACCTTAATCTTTGCTGTGAGAATTAAATAAAATAGCATATGTAGACCTTCTAAGCGTAGTGCTTGCACATAGCAGTAATTCAAAAATTTTTAATCTTTTTCCCTTCCAAATCCTCTCCTCCAACCATACTTGTGAGTGCTGTGAATCCTGGCCAAATTACTCAAATTTTGTTCAAGTCTCAATTTGTTTATTGGTAAAATGGGGATCATTTTACATGTCTTTCTATGTGATATAAGGGTCAAATGAGAAAAAAATATCTACACATACACTTTAATATGTATGTATATATATGTGTGCACGCGTGTGTGTGTATATATATGTGTGTGTATATATACATATGTATATATGTGTATGTATGCAAATGCTCTGAATAGTATAATAACAAACCATGCAACTATTTGGATCATTTTATGAGATGATTTCTAAGATCCTTTAAAATTTATATTATTGTTATAAAGCTTGCTATTTTTTGGAAATTTATTTTTAAACAGATTAACTATTCTTTATAACTTTACACTTATTGGGGGCCATTAGTTTGTACTTTATAAATGACTCCACCTTAATATGACATCTTTGGGGCATTTAGGTGTCTTGTCAACTATATTAGAATTTCGTGACCATGTGGTTAATATTGATATCTTAATAGACCTTTCTTTCTTTGGTTCCTCTTACACTCTCAGTGAATATGCATTACTCCAATCAGATGACCTGAAAAGGTGTGTACCACGTGGATGAATTGGCGCAAATCTGTTGACTTCTGGAAATGCAATTCACTTCTATAAATACATGGGTGTGTATGTGTTCATGTAAATGTATGAACATATTGTAAAAATGTGTGTTCTTATGTGTTGATACATTAGTTCACTGATTTATTCAGCCCACATTTATTGTGCTGGTATGTTAAGACCCAGACTGTATGGGTTCAAATCCTAGTTCTGTTACCAGTTGTACAAACTTAGGCAAATGCCTGACCGCTCTGTTCCTCAGTTTTGTCATCTTCAAAGTGGAGATAATAATACTACCTTTTTTTAGTCCTTTCCAGCTGCTATAACAAAATACCATAGACTAGGTGGTTTATAAACAACAAAAATTTATTCCTCACAGTTCTGGAGCTTGGGAAGTCCAAGATCAAGGCACCAACAGATTCAGTGTCTGGTGAGGGCTCACTTTCTCATAGATGGCTGTCTTCTCACTATAACCTCACATGGCAAAAGGGGCAAGCCAGCTCTCTGGGGTCTCTTTTATAAAACACTAATCCCAATTATGAAGGCTCCACCCTCATGACCTCATCACCTCCCAAAGATCCCACCTCCTAATACCATCACCGTGGGGGCTATGATTCAACCTGTGAATTTGAGGGGGACACAAACATTCAGTCCATAGTGGTACCTAACTCACAGGGTTGTTGTGAGGAATAAATATATTAATACTCATGAGGCACTAAGATCAATGTGTGCCTGGCTTATGGGTCCAGTCAGTATTAGCTGTTATAATTATGAAGCACCTAATTTTTGCCAGGAGCTGTCCTCCACATGGCGAACAAAACAAACTCTCAGCTCTTAGGGAGCTTACGGCCCAGTGGCCAGGGTGGAAGGATACATAAAAACTAAACATGTAAACAAATACAATAATTTCAGACAATTGTAAGTGCTATGAAGGAGAAATAAAAAAGTCGTACAATAGTAATGAAGGCCTGCTCTAGCTAGCATGGTCAGCAAAGGCTTCTCTGAGGAAATGAACTTGAGTTGAATTTTGTGTGACAAGAAGGAGCCAGTCATGCAACAATCTAGCAGAGAAGCAATCCAGGGAAAGGGCAAAGCATATTCAAAAGTCCTAAAGCAAGGGGCCGGCCCGGTGGCGCAAGCGGTTAAGTGCGCGCGCTCCGCTGCGGCGGCCCGGGGTTCGCTGGTTCGGATCCCGGGCGCGCACCGACGCACTGCTTGGTAAGCCATGCTGTGGCGGCGTCCCATATAAAGTGGAGGAAGATGGGCACAGATGTTAGCCCAGGGCCGTCTTCCTCAGCAAAAAAAAAGAGGAGGATTGGCGGATGTTAGCTCAGGGCCGATCTCCTCACAAAAAAAAAAAAAAAAAAAAAGTCCTAAAGCAAGCACAAGTCTCAGGCTTTAAGAATCGGAAAGGAGGCTATTATGGCTGAATCACATGATCAATAGATAAACTAATGCAAGAAGACTGGGTCACGCTGAGACGTAGAAGCCAGGGTGAGAAGTTTAAATTATATTCTAAGTGGAATCATTTATGAATTTACATCTGAATATTTGTAAATACTTTTTCCTGTAATGGGTGTATTCAGTAGTATCCGACATAGTCTATGTATCTACAAGTGACAGTGACCAAGTTACAATAAGATTCCTGTATAGTATTTTTTTTTGTTGTTTCTAGGCTGTGGCATGTCTTGTAGTGAGCCATCTGCAGAAGGTGACAATGGTTCTTTGCATGTAAAGCTGAATCTCCTGCAGCCAATTCTCCCAGCGTCTTAAAATACTATAGTCTGAATGTGATTTAAATCATTTTTTCAAACCTATAGATCGACAGTCGTCATTTTCAGCTCCTCGGGGTTCAGGCCATTTGCCAGAATGACAATAGCATTAAACTTATTGCTATTATTGGTATTAATAGTTCTAATAATATCTGCCTGATGACTTCATTGCTGAATTACCTCAGGGCTGGTGAGAAGTAATGAGCTAAAATGATCATAAAGCCCTTTTCAAATATCTCAGGTAATGCTAAATTATTACAGATGGAAGAGTAGATGTTGCACATTTCCTGTGAAACACCTGGTGTCAGCCAGATAAGAGGAAAGCAACATTAGCTTTGAAAGTGACATTGAAGGTCCGGGGGCTCAGATCTTCTCTGAAGTTTATTTTCAAAATCAGTGTTACTAGCTCCACTTTCGAAAATGAAATGGGAATCATTTCCCTGGGGATAAGAGAGCAAGAAGATGTTGCCATTCCAAACCTGAATAATGCCTTATTAGGTTTCTCTGGCTGCTCTTAGTGTCTTCAGCAATTCTTTTCACCTGCCAAAAAGCATGGCCGAGGTGTCATCACCAAATGTTTTGAAATAGGCCCATTACTAACATCTCAGCAGCCAGCTAGCTACTAAAGGTAAAGCATAATAGTGCCTGGTTTAAAGAAAGTAACAAAAAGCTCTTTGCCTTCTATATATGGGAATTAAACAAATAAGCTGCCAGAGATTGGGGCAACAGAAATCCAGAGGCTTGGTCTTAGCAAAACCAGTTCCTGGCTGTGGGAACACAATAAAGCTCTCTGTAAAATGGAGCTAGTAATGTCTACCTAATCCGTTCAGTTCTGATGCAAATCAAAAGAGGTAATGTATGTAAACCTGTGCAAGGAGAAACTCACTGTTTCTCTTTACTCTCACATTCACAACGCTTCTGACACCAGATGTGTGGGTTTTCCACATCAAGCAATTCTGATACTAACTGCTTAGAGCTCGTTCAGACTGCGCAGATTAGGGACTCAGTCCCACAAGACTGCCTGCCCCCCACTTCAGACACCAATTGTAAGTAGTGGGTCCCTAGGTTACCCATGCTTTTGACCAACTTGGCTACAAATCAGAGGTTCCCATGACCCCTCCTCAGGTTCAGTCATTTGCTATAACAGCTCACAGAACTCAGGGAAACATGTACTTACATTTGCTCGTTCATTATATAATAAAGGATATGGTAAAGGATACGGATGAACAGCCAGATGAAGAGATATATAAGGCGAAGTCTGGAAGGGTCCCAAGTGCAGCAGCTTCCGTCGCCGTGGAGTTGGGGTGTGCCACCCTCTCAGCATGTGGATGTGTTCACCAACCCTGAACGTTAGGTATTTTTATGGAGCCTTCATCACGTAGGCATGCTCGATTATTAACTCATTTTCCAGCCCCTCTCCCCTCTCTGGAGGATGGAATGAGAGGTGAAAGTCCAAGCTTCTAATCCTGGCTTGGTCTTTCTGGTGACCGGCCCCCATTCAGGAACCCACCAGGAGTCACCTCATTAGAACAAAAGATGCTTCTCTCACCCATGAAATTCCAAAAGATTTAGGAGCTCTGTGTCAGACACTCCTATCACTCAGGAAATTACAAAGGCTTTAGGATCTTGTGTTAGGAACCAGGAACAAATATTAGCAGGAACTGGCGACAGAGACAGATATGTGTGTGTGTGTATATATATATAGATATATAGATATAATATATATATATATATATACAGTCCTTGGTTCCAATGTCAGCTCTCCTGTGGATTAGCTCTGAGACACTGGACAGGTCACACAACTTCTCTCGCTGTCAATTTTCTCACCTATAAAATAGAAAAAAAATCGGTACATAGGCCATAGCATTGTAAGAATTCAGTGGAATATATAGCACCTAGCACCTATGTGTCTGGCCTATAGTACACAATGGAAAAAATGTTACAACTTCTTGTTGTTTTTGTTATTTTAATCTGGAGTCTTAAGGTAGAGAAGCACAGCATCCTGGTAGCTGCCTTCAGCTGCTCACAAAAAGCATCATTAATAATATGCATCAACTTTTATTGCAGAGAAGCTCAAATTTGAGTTTGCATTAAAAATGCAAAAAAATTCTCGGGAATCAGGATTCATTTGTCTGGAGCAGCCTAAGAATCTTCACTTTTAACACGTACTACAGGTGATTCTGGTGTTTAAGAAATAATGTCTTGGAGTAAATGCCAGACTTCCCTTCCTACGTCCTTCCTAAGGCTTTCAAAGCAGACTCCTCACCATCAGCATGTATTTTAGAGAAAGGTCTTGGCAACTAGTTTTGAGTGTGAATGGCATCCTCGCTATTAACTCCAGAAGCTTCATCTAGAGCTTGTTTCTGCAGTTTGTACACATTTTTAGCTTGTGGCAATCACGACTGAAGTACAAAACCGACCAACTTAAAAGCTTCTTGAATTTCTCTGAAGGTAAGGCCTCTGATTCATTAGAAGGTAAAAAATGATGGCTCTTTGACAAAAGGGGACTGAGAGAGAGGCCAAGAGGGACATATATTTGTGTAGAGTTTTCTTTAAAGAAAAAGAGAAAGAGGCCAAAAATAATGAGTTTCAGCATCATGCGTTCTTTACTCCCACAGCTTAGAGCTATGCTTTGTTATTGGTAACAAGTATGCCTGAGATGAGGAAAGAACTGCATATAGAAATCTACTTGGCATGAATACAATAAGGTTTTACCCTGGCATAAAGCAGTCAAGGTTCCAATTTTACTTTGTATAAACTATGAGTAAGGGTGGTGGACTCTCAATTTCCTGCAGGCTTCCTCTTTCCCACACCATAATGCATTGAAGATGAACACTGGATGAGTGTTTACATAAAATTAAAATATGTTAGTGGCATCTAGTGTTAAGATAAAGGTTTTTCTTTTACTTTTTTTGTTTTACCACACCTAATATTTATTTGTCATTTAATAATCTTTTCCTGCTACGTTTATTTTTGGGTTTCCATCAGTTCATTTTCTGTGTTCATGAACCTTAATTGAGCATGTTCACTAGCCAGGAGTCAGCATGTGACTATGCCCTTGGACAAAGATAGGCACCAAGCCTCAGCCATTGCTAGGCTGTTCATTGCCGCCAGTCCACCATTCTATCTGCTATGAGGCATTCCCAAGTCCGTGGCTCTGCCTCCTGAAATTATTAAGGTGGCAAACTAGCATCGAGCTGATATCAGTGTTGGACAGAACTGGTTTAGCTTCCTGAATCTGCCTCTTGCTAACTATATGACCAAGAGTAAGACGTGAATTTCTCCCAGTCTCAGGTTGCTCACCCATAAACTGTAATAATACTACCTAATTCATAGGGTTGTGGTAAGGATTAAATGATATAATAACAAATACCTCTTTGATATTACTAGTAATGTCTGTTAGTGACTAGTAGAAGTGCTAATAGTGCCAAGCATCTAGAAATGCTTATTAAAAGTGCATCTTCCTGAGCCCCATCCACACAAAAGGATCAGGACCTCTGTGAATGATTTCTGTGCACACTGCAGTTTGAGGTCATGCTATCTATGAAGACTATAGTATGAGATCATGATTTCTATGCACACTGTGGTTTGAGGTCATGATTTCTACACACATTGCAGTTTGAGGTCACCTGTGTTTCAATAGTTTGTTCACTGACATATCCCCCATGCCTAGAACAGTGCTTGGCACATAGTAGTCACTCAACGAATAATGGATAAAAAATAAACAGATGAATTAATGAATAAACATTAGTATTTGTATTTCCCTTCCCTTCTTGTTTGTGATTGCCCCATTACAATTTCCTAGACCACAAGAATTCAGATATCATGTTTGTGTGTGTGTGATGTATATTACATACATCTTAAAAAGAGCAAAGGTGAATTCTACTGTGTTCTTCCTACTCCTTCACTGCAGTTGTATTTATCTCCCTTACCACCACCCAAAGCCCTAAGAGATTGATACTCTCATCATCCCATTTCACATATAAAGACACCAAGGCTTGGAAGTGAAATTGTCTTATCTAGGCTTACCCATCTTTGAAATTCACAACCAGGATTCTAGCCCAGGCAGCCTCTCTTCAGGATCTGTGTCCTTAACCACTATGCAAACCATGATGCAATATCATCTCCCTTCATGAGGGCAGCTGTAGAATGGAGATTGCTTTTGGCTACCAAAATGAGAACAAAACGCTCTAAGTACAGATTCTACATACTGTCAAATCATTTGTTCATTGAGCATTTCATAAAGAAGCACTATTTATCTTACCACTCACAGATTTAAGTTTAACAGATATTTATTGAGCCCAGCTAGAAGTGTAAATGGTATACAGAGTTTCTGTCTTCACAGACCTTATGCTCTAGTAGGCAATATGGTGGCATTGATCAGTACTCATTTATTAGTAGCCTGTTTATAGATAGAAGACAGTGTCATAATGAAAATACTATGCCAATATTTTTTACCTTCATTTTGAAAAAAATATATCAAATTTTCAATGAATTTCCAAGAATCATACAAATAACTCCCCTATAACCTTCCCTCACAGAATGCATTCACGTTTCATCAATTATCCTGGTGATGCCCTTTATTGTAAGAGTCCATTCCCAGATCACAGGTTGCACCCGTTTGTCATGTCGCTATAGTTTCCTTTAATCTGGAACATTCCTCAGTTTCAACCTGACTGTTTTGACTGTGGCATTTGTGAAGATTAAAGGCCAGTCATTTCGGAGAAAGTGTCTCAATTTGGTTTAATTCAATGATTCCACATCATTAGATCCAGGTTGTGCATTTTGGCTGGAATATCACAGAAGTAATGCCAAGTTCCTCTCATTGAATCTTGGGTAGCACAGAACTATTGACTTGTCCCTGTAGTGATAGTGTTAATTTTGAACACTTGATTGAGATGGTGTCTGCCAGGCTTCCCCACTGCCCCACAAATTACCCCTTCTCTATAGAGAATAAGTATTTCTATGGGAAGAAACTTTGAGATGATGAAAAATCCCATTCCTCATACCACTTTTACCCACTGGTTTTAGCATCTATTGACAGTTTTTTCCTGAACTAATTTTTATTATGATAGTTGTCACACAGTGATTTCTAATTCTGTCATTTCTTCTACATTTATTAGTTGGCATTCTATTCAAAGGAAGAACTTTCTCTCCACTTTATTTATTTATTTATTTATTTATTTATTTATTCATTCATTCATTCATTCATGTCATGTAGAGCCATTTATTCAATAGATTATAATGTATTGCTTTCATTATTTTATTGTTGTGGTGGTTGTTCTTGCTCAAATGGTCCCAGGTTTGGCTACTGACAGCACTTTCAAATTGGCTTCTGTGTCCTTTGACACGTCCCCATCATCTTTGGACGTGTCCCTAATTTCTGGTACAACAAAATTCTGTAGGTCATTTTATACTTTCCCTGCTATAGCCCTGGAATCAGCCATTTTCCAAGGATCCCTGGTTCCTTTAAGTGGATAACAGTTTTTAGAAACCAAAATAGGGGTGCTAGGTAGGCTCATTGCTACTGGAGTGTTGCTGCACCCAGGTCCTCCAAGTGGACACAAACATTTATATCTATATTTATTTCTATATCTATCTATATGTATTGAAAATAAGAATTCACAACAGTACTTCTCATTCCAATCCAACAAAAGAAAGTTCAGTCTAGTTTTTTCCATTTCTGTATTTGTATCTTCCTTCTCCAACACTGAGAAACCCAGCCTCCATTATCTTTCAATATATGTACTTATTTGCTCAATTCCCTGTATAAAGTCAACCTCCTGACCCCACTAGGCTGCTGCAAGGCTGAGACACCCTCTTCATGTGGGCCAGTTGGCTGCTGGCTCAATCTGATGCCTGCCTCACCTGGGCCCAAACCCGGCTCCCTTCAAGGAAGGGAAGAAGAAAAGCAGAGAGAAGGGAGGAATAGAATAATATTATTGTTTATAAAAAACAAACTAATACTATTATTTCAAGTTATGCAGACAAACAAACAACCCAAGGGGCAAAACTTCTATGACTACTAATCTGGCCCACCACAGACATTTCCTAGTGAGGGATTAGAAGTCAGTAATCCCTTTTTTGCCTTGTAGGCTCTGTAAGGAGCTTTATGTGGGATGACTAATATGAAAACAAAGCATATCATTGTCCCAAGAATCTCCGAAATGCTTAAAAGCACAAATGATGGGGGATGGTAAATTGTAAATCAAATTCACTATGATCTGATAAATCATCTGATTTGAGTCTACTAATTATAGGAAAATCAACTTGTTGCAATAATTTTCCATAAAGTTAAATGACGGGGAAGAGAGGACAAGGGGCTGGCTTTAGAGGTATAACTGGGCAGCTGTGATTAACTGCACACTACATAAAAGGCAGCTTCATTACATAATTATGTTTGCAATTACTCCTCTTCTCTTTAATTTTAAGTGAGAAAGTACAAATGTTGGAAAGCAAAGGGGTAAACGTGAGAGTTAGGCTTAGAAAATCAGTTTGGGATTTATAATGTCTGGGGAGTAAGTAGTCAGGTAGAGAATATTTTTTTAGACAAAGAAGAACCTCAGATTCCCCTGGTCAACTAATTGGCACAAATTAAAAGAAAACCTGCTTAAGTTGTGTCCCTGCTTACAAACCACCTTGTTTTCCCTCTTGCTTATTTTTTTAAATGAAACAAGTAGCTGGCATTCAAAATGAGCCAGACGGCTCCCAGGTGCAATTGTCTCCTGAGAGAAGAGAAACGAGATTCCTCAAGAAAATGAAAATGTTTCATGCCTCCCTTTCATCTTCTGAAAGGTTACTTTTAAAAGTTAACTCCTGAAGAGAAACAGATGTGTCCAGAAATTAAGTATTCAAAGCCAGGCCAGGAGAAAGTCTCTGTGCCTGGTATAGAAATGGAAGAAGTGGCTTTCGTTCCTGCAACCATCTCTAAGAATTCTTCTTAAGAGGGGAGCAAGGGAGACAGGGGAGGGTGGGATGGGGCTAGAGCAGTGCTAGCTCTTCAGTGCGGCTTTGTTTTCATTCCCAGTGACTCAGACAGGTTGTTCTACGTGTCAGAACAAAACACCTGCTTCCTCTTGTTGATATTCCCACCATCACACACTCTGATGAATGTATAGAACAAATGTGGTTTCTGTTTTGTTTTTTTTTTAGCTTGAGCAAATGAGGTTTATTGCAAATATATTTTATTTTTATTCTGGAGATATTTATTTGCATGTTCTGTCAATTTCTATAAAATTTTCCAAAACCTTATTCAGCGTTTTTAGATTATTCCCGCTAACATACTAGTTATATCCCTAATCATCTCAAAGATACATCATATCTTATCTTCTCTATCTTATTTCTACTTACTAAAAGTGTGATTTAGGGCAAGTTATTCAAACTCTCTGTGCCACAATTTTCTCCTCTGTAGAAATGGACTTCATAGTAGCCCTCTATATTAGTTAGGAATGCAGCCAGCTGTAAGAAAACCATTTGCTTAAACAAGTCTAGAGGTTATTGTTCCCACAGCTCATCTCTCAGCTGCTAAATTCTCATATTTGCTGCCAGAGGTTTGTTTGTCTTTTCCCTAAAAGATGAATGTGGTTCTTTTCCTCAGCTGCCAAAAGCATTCTAATTTTATACTAAAGTAAGACCATACTTCTTAACTTTCCTAGAGTATAATCTAGTACATCTTTCCAAACATTCTGCAGTTCAGCTTCAACAAAAACTAACACTTGCTGAGCATTCTCCATCCCTTGTTCAATCTAGAATGCTTTTCATTCCTATTCCTACTCTGTTAACACCTATTTGTGCATAACATATCCTTCAACCTCCAGCTCCAAAGATAACGCCTCCATAAGTTTTCTACCCCTGAGTGTAGTTGAGCGCTCAATTTTCTGCATTCTCATAGTGCATCAATTATTTGTTTTTTTATCTTCCTAATATTAAAATCAAATATAATCTAAGGTTATATAAAAATAAAACATATAATATAATATAATATAATATAATATAATATAATATAATATAATATATTATCTCCTACTTGGTTCTAAGTTGCTTCAAGGAAGAAATCCTGTCTAATGCACCTAGCTGTTACCCACAAGATTTCACACATATAGGCAGTCAGTACATATTTGGTGAATCATTAATGCTTTAGATCCTACCAAGGTAATGATATGCATCTTCAAATATGGCATTATAACTGTAACTATTCTGTGTTTCCAAGAGTAAGGAGAATTTGAAGTGAAGATACTTTAAAGTTAATTAATTTCTTAAATTTAGATAAATTTAGTCAGTTGACTCATAGCAAATAACTGATATGGGGTGTGTGTATGTGTGTGTGTGTACATGTGCCTTGGGAGGGGGGGTGTTTTTCACCTGAATCTTGGCCTTAAGTAGACATGCCCTAGAAATGTTCCTGTTACAAGTCAATGAAATATTTTCTTCCAAATAAACTCTAGCAGAGGACTTTGTTTAACCTACAGACAGCTAGGTTGGTTTTCTTGAGGACTGCACGGTATTTTCCTGATTATCATTGTTATATTAGTAATAACAACTAATATTTAATGAATGCTTTGAACGTGCCAGGCATGCACTAAGTGCTTTTCATGTATTACATCATTAAAATATGAGCCATAGTTCAACAAGCAAGAAGTAAATAAAAGCTGTCTAAATCTTTACCACAGTCTCTCTAAAATAAATGCCAAAGGGAAAGTATATTTACAATAGAAAGCAAAACTTCTTAAAAATCTTGTTTTCCCATAATATCCCTCTCAGTATCTCACACAATCCCTAGAGCTGCTCTTCAAACACATTTCTTCCCCAATGCAAGCTCTAAAATCCATCTCTCCAAGTCAGCCCAGACAAGCTCCCTTATCAGTCTTTTCTCCACTTTCTACCTGTGTGATTTTGGGCAAGTTATTTCAACTCACTGTGACACAATTTTCTCATCTGTATAGTGAGGATGACTACCAGTAGTATTTAGCAATGGACTCAGCTACAAGAAAAGGTAATCCGTTGATTATTCAAGTCTGGTTATCTATTTCTCCTACAAAAAGAAGTCTGGTTGTAGGAAGTGGTTGTCCTTGGTTTGAGAACTCCACAATGTCAGAACCTATGCTCTGTAATTTTCTGGGCCATTCTATCATTTTCACAAGAGAATGCTGCAGCTTCAGCCACCATGTCCATATTTAAGGCAAGGGAAGGGAAGAAGGAAGGAAGGAGTTGCACTGGTGTCTAATGTAAAAGCTTCCCCCAAAGTCCCCAGCTGATGTCCACTTACACCTTGTTGTCCAGAACTGCTGCAAGGGAAGCTTGTAAGGTGAGTAATTTTCGCTGGAACGTTGCCTCCAAACAAAACAGAAGTGTTCTTAATAAGAAGCGCTGGATAGGATATTGGGCAGATAACTACTAGTGTCTCCCACACTACCTTCAGGGCTGTCATGAAGGTAGATGAACTAATACCTGTATAGTATTGACAAGAGTGCCTGGCAAATGGTAGGCGCTCAATAAATGTCACCTGTTTTTAGTAAGGTCCTCTTTCTTCTTCCTTTCCCTTATCCTCAGTTTTCTGTCACAGGCACTCTTCTGCTGTTCCAAATGTGGATCCCACCCCTGATCAGGTTCACTTTTCCACCCCTCATTCTTTACCAATGTGCACAATGAAGCCTAGAATGTATAGGATACGGTATAGAGAATCCTACAAGTAATCCTTTACTAGGAAGGGCAAAGGAGTTTTTGAAGACTGTTATTTTTTTTGTTCCTGTCACACACTCAAAGAAAAGAAAATGACCTAGGAACCATCAGTTAAAAATGCTCATTTATTTAATACCTTTAGCTAGCATATCACAGTTAAAATTTGTTCTTCCCCAGTGGCAAGGTGAGGTAAAGATATGCATAATAAGACATATTAAGGTCATCAGCAGTGCTTCTAAACTTTGAAAATAAAAGCTTTTTGAAGTCTGTAATTAGTAAGCACTGTGTTAATTAGAGCACTTCATCTTAAAGATTCCCCTTCTTTACTTGAGTGAATCTTTGATGTGGAAGATCAGGGGAATTCTATTTGACTACTTTTTATTGTAAATTCCAGTTAAGCAAAACAGTTGTCTGTCTGTCACTACACGATTAGCTTATTATTCAAATCTCTCTCTTTTAATAAAATCAGACTACCTGGTATCATCAACTAAAAACAAATCTATAATTTTTCACAGCCGTGCCTCCTTGATCGTTCAGAACTGATGCCACTTGATCCTCATCCGTGGAAACAATGTCACACCAGGCCTTAGGATCATCCTTGCACTCACAGGGAATTTAAGAACCTCTAGCTAAATACATGAATGACCCACAATCAATTGTAACATGCTGATAACACAGCATGTTCATATTCAGATCATTGGGTTTTGATCTTATTCCTGAAACCAAAGCCATATCCCATAACAGAGCTCCAAAAACTGGGTCATTTTTGATGTTTCTCCCATTCATGAGTCAGTTTTGCTAACCTACCTAGAAATAAATGTTTGTGGGGTTGTTTACTTTTCCTGAGATGGTGTCCAGTCCTTGTATTTACCAGTTTAGCCAAGGAATAGAATCCTTCCATTCTACCCAACTCAGCTACCTGCTGGTGAATATCTCAGAGACCCAGATCTAGCTTGTTGACTTTCTGTCTGACTTGGAAAGAGTAGCTGATTCAAACTCATCACCCCATTGTAAGCAAAATTAAAAACTGGAGACATAGGTAGAGTGACTGTTTGCAGGCATTAGACACCCAGCAATGCGAGGTTATAAATGCTTGTTAAAAAAAATAACTAGTTTGTCTGACTAGAATTCATATTTCCTTATTCCACAATTACTGTGGCTATGTCATGGTAACTTGTTAGGAAACCCCTTTTGTCTCTTGTTGGCTTTCTGGTATTGCAGACATGCCTGCCTTGATTATCTGTACTCTGTGTGCCGTGCCCTTCATGATTTATAGAACAACTTCCTATAACCTGTACTTGGGTTTACCCCCAAGCCCTGGGCTGCCTTGAGCAGTCCTTCTTCCTAGCTTGGCTGGTGATAAGAATCCTTAAGGGGTGCATATTAAAGATGTAGCTTACTCCTAGCAATTCATATTCAGTAGGTCTCAGTTGCAGCCAGTAATCTTTTTTTGTCTATCAAATGCACCAGGTGATTCTTATCTTTAGCCAAATTGGAAGCAGTGCCCTAGGTGGTATGATTAATTACTGGTATGATTAATTACCATACCCCGACTCGTCCCACTTCATCTCCCTTTCTGACTAGGTCTACCAGGTATCCTACTTATTTTCAAGGCTGAAAGTTTAAAAAAGAGGTCAGAGAAAACATTCAAGATAATTTTAGTGATATTAAAAGTTAAGAGAAATAGTTTTATTGAAGAATTAATGTGGTTTTTCATGGAGTTGTTTTTTTTTTTTTTTTTGCGAGGAAGATCAGCCTGAGCTACCATCCATGCCAATCCTCCTCTTTTTTGCTGAGGAAGACAGGCCCTGAGCTAACATCTATTGGCAATCCTCCTCCTTTTTTTTTTCCCCGTTTTTCTCCCCAAAGCCCCAGTAGATAGTTGTATGTCATAGTTGCACATCGTTCTAGTTGCTGTATGTGGGACGCCACCTCAGCATGGCTGGACAAGCGGTGCGTCGGTGCGCACCCGGGATCCAAACCCTGGGCCACCAGTAACAGAGCGTGTGCACTTAACCGCTAAGCCACGGGGCCGGCCCCTTTCATAGAGATTTTAAGGAAGTTTTTCACTTCATTACTTCAAAGGAGTAAGAGCCATGATATGAAGAAGAAGACCTCTTTGATGATTTTAGTGTTAAGAAAGAAAATTAATACAGAGCCACTTTATTGACTCAGCATATTGTCAAGCATTTATTGTGTGCGTTTTTTCAGATTTGGAGGCGACAACATTACCACCATTATATCTACATCTATGTAATGGTGTTATGTGTTAGTGCAGGGTCTCACAACATCTGTGATGTCCTCAAGACTTAGCAAATGTCTGATTTTTCTTCTTTCCATTTTCATGTAGAAATGAAGGCTGAAAAAGGAAAAACATAGGTAAAAATGAACCATATTGGTAATATTTTGTAAGAACACACTTTTTTCATTCATTTGACAAATTTATTGAATGCATGTTATGTACAAGGCACTGTATAAGGCTATGGTTTCTCAGCAGTAAATAAGAAAAAACATAATTCTTTCCTTACTAGAATCTCTACTAGAATTTACACTTTTGTATGAAAGAGACTTTTTTTTTAGGTTTACTTAATTTTTTATGTCAGTGTGGTAAGTTATATTAAGAAGTTCAAGATATAATGATGAGATATTTAATGGAGAGAAGTGAGGTAGTTTAGGAGTTAAAGTTCCTAAGTGATAGTTGGAATATATATATTTTACCTCTGATTTTTACTCTTTTTTTCCTGAAATAAATGAGTGGATTCTATTTTGTCACAAAAGGGAATTAAAAAAAAAAAAAGAGGTTTGCAGTGACATGTTATAATTTGATTTTCTCAGAGACAGATCAGTTAATGCACAAGAACAGCTTCCAAAGCCAAAGTACTTTGTGTCACTATGATTCTGCTACAACTGTAGCAAAGCCAGCTCTTCTCTGCCTTCTGTTTTGAAACAAGTGTCCAGCTGCAGTTAGCTTCTTTGCAGATAGACAATAGAAATAGATATGAAAACTTTAAAAAAAGAGAATGAGTATGTCTAGGTAGGCGTTCGTGTGATTTATTTTTTCATTTTTATTGGCTCCATTCTAGATATGTCACTCTAGAGATCATCAGAAGTTGCATAGTTGATCAGATAGAACCATTTCTGTTTCTACGTGAACCCAGGGAGATGTTACATTTTTTACATTTCCACCTAGACGCAGTGCTTCTATAAAAGCATGTGTCTATAAATAATATTCTGGAAAACATAAAGAGTTGTTAGTATTTTAGTATTTTCCCATGTGCAATGGCCACTGGTTCCATTTTATCAGGCTGTTTTGGACTAGGTCGTATATCACAACCAAGATACATGCATGTTTTGATAACTATTAAAATTGGTCAGGATTTTATTTTTTAACTACCACTTGCATCAAAAAAAAAAACCTATATCCAAACACAATTCTTTTGGGGAAGAAGAAATGTATACCCTTTTTACTGGATTTGATTTCCAAAGGCGAAACTCTAACGTGACTTAGAATGTAGGCATGAACCTGGAAGCTTGTGATAGTTCTCCTGACAAGTTCAAGTTCAAACTTGCACAGCTACTACCTATCAAAGGGGGAGACAGTGACTTGAAAACACCTTCCCCATCCTGTAAGGGGATAGAGTAGTTCCAAGTTCATATATACCTGGGGTGTTATGTTACTGCAACAATTTAGCTAGTAAATTTATTTATTCACCAATTGAAGGCTGCTCTTTTTCAGGCACTGTGCTAGGAAATGTGAACACAATTGAGAATAAAACAAACTCAGGTCTGTGACATGATAACACTTAATTTTTGTCAGTGAGATGGATAATAATATACTAAAGTAAGAAATACATATATTATAAGAATTTGGGTGCATGTTATAGAAGAAACAAAGGCAATTCAGTATAGACACCATTGGGAAAGTTTGGAAGGGTCACACAGAAGGGAAGGGAAGGGAAGTTCTTTTGTGAGTGATGATATTTAACTAAATATTTGAAAAGTGAGAAGAGAAACCAGCTGTGTGAATAACAGGAGGAAAGTGTCACAGCCATTTGTGAATACCATGAGACAGAAGAGAGTGCCATGGGTTTGAGGCTCATTAAGGGGATCAGAGTGTTTGGACTTGAGGATGGGAATGGAAGATAGTGGAAGTTCAAGTTCAAGTAGGGAAGTAGCCCAGAGCCAGATCATTAAATGCCTCTTGATTTCATACAATGCACTGAAAATAAACTGTATAAAATCTTCTTAGGTGTTAAGGACATGTGGAAGATAAAGTAAGAAAAGATTGTAGAAGTGTGGGCTTATAAATAGTTAAGAAACATGACATCAGGCGTTATCAGTTGGGCTTCAGTCCAAGAAGTAACACCACTATGATGCTGTGGAATGAGGGACTTACTATAGAAATTAGACCTTGGGCAATTATGGGAACTGGTTTAGAGAGCTATGCAAGGTTGTCGCCTTTGTATCTGGTGTTGAGCTTGAAGTGAGAGAGAGCAAGGACAAACTGGAACCTCTCACTCTGGTCTCTCACTGCCTCTCCTTTGATAATGTGGGTGATCTCTCAGGTGAGTGATCTTCACCACAGAGGTGCGTGCATGTCTGGCCCAGAACTCAGAAAAGCCAAAGGAGAAGACATGGCAGGAGCTGGGGGAGTGCGGGTCTGGGTGCTGCCCCACACCAATAAGGTGAGCTGTAAGTCAGCAACGATGTCCATGGGCTGTCCTAGTGGCTAGCACCCTACACTGACCTTTAGAGTGTAGAAATGGCTGCTGCTCCACTTCTGCTCCCTAAATCTCCTATAAATTTCTCTTGTTCCAACCTGGAACCAGACATGGAAGGGAATTTGGGGAATGTAGCCACAGTTTAGCTAAACTAACACAGAACAAAGCCATGGCACTGAAGGTAAAAAAAAAATGGTATGGAAATCGCTTACAGTGATATAGCTAAACCTTTTTATGGTGGTGCTGGTGCTGGTGGCTGTGTATGATGTGTGTGTTTGGGGGAGCTTGTTTTGATAAAAAGAGATCTGATTCTCACATGTTCTTTCTTCTCACCTCGTATTTTATTGTAAGACAAACTCTCATATCCATATAAACTTTTGTTTTGTTAATCTGTGGTGCTGTTAATAATCTAAAAATTGACTTTTCAAACAACCTCACTTTGAGCTACATACAGCTCCAAGAAATCAGAGTTAAAATTAAAAATGTGACTTGCAGAAGACTTTGTGTATGATCATAATTGCATGATATTCAGGAACACACAGAATTAGATCTCGAAGACTCTCAGAGCTGGAGGAATCTATAGACCCAGTAATTTTCAAATAATGTTTGTCATCATAGATGAAAGGGCTCCTTTATGAATAAAAATAAGGAGAGAGAAAAAGGCTAACAGTAGTTTTGATTGAAGCAAGGGTAGGAGATTTGAGTGGCACCTGTCCTTTCCCCTTCTGTAGCCCCTGAAAGGGCACTTCAGGAGTAAACGGAATGCAAATATGAGATCTCTCGAGGCTGCCTCTGTCTCAGTCTCTCTCCATTTGAAGCAAGACTCAGCACCTCTATTGTAGCCCCAAGATACATGCAACTACATAATACATAAATGGGAAATGGATGTTTCTGTGAAGATTCTGAGTGGAGACAGGGAAGATCCTTAGCCCTGTACTCCAAATGGCAACATTGCATTAAAATACTCTCTAAACATTTTTCCTCCATAGTTTCTCTCTGCCATATACCTCTTTCACCCCTCCCAACATACCACTTCTCAAAATCTCTTCTACTGTCCCAAGTAACAACTATTATTAACAACTTAGTGAAATAAATATTTGCAGTTAGTTTAAGCTACCTTCCTAAATAATAATAGCAATCATTTATTGAATGCTTAGTCCAAGGCACTTGCTAATTGCTTTACATGAATTACCCCTTTTTATCCTCAAAACAGATCCATTAAGTAGTTACTATTATCTCTTGTTTTACAGACAGGGAAACTGAGGCAAAGAAAGATTAAGTAATTTGTTCAAGGTCTTTCAGGTAATAAGTGGTAGAGGAAGGATGCAAATCTCAGGCCAACTTCTCCCTAAGAAAGACAAAGCTTTTGGAGACCCTATGCCCCACCAACCCAAGAAGATGCTCAAAGTATTCACCAAACAAAACCAGTCACCTCCTGGGGGTTAGAGAAGAAGGGAATCATAATGTCTCTTGAAGAAAATACAATATTCCCTGTGGTGTTATGGCTGTTTGAAAACTACTAGCTCTTCTGATGCTCATTTTTAAAAGTCAAAACTTTTATTCAGCAAGTCATCAGCAACCTTTTATTAAAGTGAAGTATAGTATGGAAGGCCGTATTTTCCAATGATGTTCACAACAGCATTTCCAATCCCACAAGCTGCTATTACACTGTGACCTTGACATTCCTTCCATCAAGAGATGGGGTTCATGTTCCCTCCTCTTGAATCTAGGTGGGCACATGTGACTACGGTAAACGTAATGCTTGTATTTTAAGACTAGCTTCCACCTGTCTCTTTTGGGACACTCAATCTGGGAACCCAGCTGCTATTCTGTGAAGAACTCCTAACTAGCCCATTCTTTCGGGTGTTCTGAAACCCAGTTTCCAAATGGGGGGGGCGGTCCCCAAACCAACAAACAATTGTCAGACACCAGCAGGGTTTACAAGAATTCAATTCAATTTTGACAGTATCTACCCGGAGAGAGCATTAGATTTCACAGGTTGAGTTTAATCCTACAAGACTGCCCTCCCACCCCAACTTTAGATGCTAGTCACAAGCCCAGGCTGTTACTTTTGCTTCTGACTGACTGGCTACAGAATGGTGGTTCCAACTACCCTTTCCTTGGTCTTCAGACTCCAGTCACAAGTCCAGGCTGTTACCTGTACTTCTGACCAACTGGCTATAAATCAGAGGCTCCCATGACCCCCTTCTGGGGTTCAATTAATTTGCTAGAATCAGAGACAGATTTTACGTACTAGATCATCAGTTTATTACAAAAGGATATAACTCAGGAACAGCCAGATGGAAGAGATGCACAGGGCATGGTATAGGGAAGGGCCCTGGAGCCTCCTTGCCCTCTCTAGGTGCCCTACTCTCCCAGAACCTCCACATGTTCACCAACCAGGGAGCTCTCCGAACCTCGTCCTTTTGGGTTTTGATGGAGGCTTTATTACATAGGTATGATTGGTTAAATCATTGGCCAGTGGTGATTGAACTCAATGTCCAAGCCCTCTCCCCTCCTCTGAGGTCAAGGGGGTGGGATTGAAAGTTTCAACCCTCTAATCACGTTGTTGACTCCACTGGCAATCAGCCTCCATCCTTAGGTGCTTTCCAAAAGTCACCTCATTAACATAACAGAAGACACTTTTATGGCACACGTCACAGGAAATTCCAAGGGTTTTGGAAGCTATGAGCCAGGAACTCTGGACGAAAACCAAATGTACATGAGAAATATATTTTGGTCATCTGAATGACCAAATATATATATTTTAAATCACAGTATTGTACCCATACAGAGAGGCCACGTGGAGAGGCCGCATGTAGATGTTCTGGCCAACAGTCCAGCTGATGGCCCAATCAACAGCCAGTATCAACAAACAGACGTCTGAGTGAAGATGCCACCACATGATTCCTGTCATGAGTGTTCAAGTCACCCAGCCTTTGAGACCACTCAGCTGAGGCCCCAGATACTGTGGTGCAGAGACAAGCAATACAGGCTATGTCCTATCCAAACTCCTGACCCACATCTGTGAGCAGGATACCATAGGTGTTTGATACCACCAAGTTTCGGGGTGGCTTGATACACAGCAATAGTAACTGGAACCTACAGTGAGGAAAGAGGTTCAAGGAAGAAGTGAGCTCTCCTAGGTCCTAGATCACATACTCAGTATGCTCTCAAAACGTTCATTGAATTTAACTGCAGCACAGCAACAAAGCCAGTACAACAATCTTGGTAGCACCCTGTCTGCTACACCACAGTACTTTCTCCAATTAGGCTTCGAGTAATGAAACATAGAAAAGAAAATTTTGCTATACCAGTCATTAAAATCCATGGTAACCAGGACTTTTAAAAATATATAATATGTGCTGCTAAAGTTCTTGAAAATAAATTGTTCTCATGAATAAGTTAAATACTCTTCCAAATATTTAATTTATACATTCACTGTGTTTCTTGACTTTTTGTTCCCACCTACATGCCTCCTACATTGATTTCTCACTCTATATTCTACATATTCCCTCTCTCCCAGTCAAGAAGTTTTATCCCACTTTCCTTTCTGGCTTATGTAAGAAATAGGTATAGTGAATATACTTTTTCAAACCTGGCATGCTTCTGGGTAACAGATTCTGCTATAGCTCCCTATGCCCACTGAGAATCACTGCTTTATGGCACTGCTTCAGAAATCATTTTTATACTTGTAAAAAGATAAATCCTAGCTTACTCCCTATCCAAATTATGAAGATATTCTAATTAGGTCCAAATTAGCCATCTCTTATTCTTTCCTAGATTCTGTGCCATACTCTACTATTTCTGAACAAACATCAGTTGTGCCAATGTCTTGAGTAGCGTGGATCTAAACTGAAATGGTTCCAGCTTCCTTAATATCATCACCAACTGTCTTACTAATTAATTAATGATCCTGTGAATAATAAAGTACTAGTGTTGTTAAACCAGGCAAAAAGAGGTAGGCGGGCAACAGCAGCAATCGCTCGGGCTCACCAGAGTATCTATCAACTAGCTAGAAGGAGGTGGTGAATGTTCTCGCCAGGTATTAGAACAAAGCAAGCAGGGTAATAAAAGGATAATTCATCACAATTGGGGGCAACATCCCTGACTGAATTCTTTGGAAGTGAGATGCTCCTCAGGTTGCTAAAGTGGACTTTTTTCACGTGAAGCCCAAGGCTTGTGCCTGCTGGTGATCTAATGAGGGAAATGCTGGCTCTCCCTGTGTTTGTTTAGAGCACCTTTCAGAACTTGGAAATAAATGTAATTCATGGGACAGGCCACACAATGAATAGGTTTCAGTCTGATCTGTCAGCTTTATGATGCTGAAAGTAAAGGTAGAACAAGAAGAGTGAGTATTTGGGATAAAATAGAGTGAGTAATCAGAGAACAACAACGCCATCCCTGTTGAAAAGAGCTTTTACTCAAGAGTATTGAATGGCAGACTTATTTTCTTCCCTCCTCTAGCCCAGGTGAACACAGTCTGAGAAGACAGTCATTGCTCCAAATGATTGATGTTATTTCTTAGAGTTTGTCACCCTCACCACAAGTATGATCTGGATTACTTTGTTTGCTCTGCTGTTCCTGGCCCTGCTCCTCTTGCCTCAAACCAAGCAAAATGAGAGGTACACGGATCATAGGATCCATCACCTGCCTGATGGAGCCCCATATGCAGACCTCCTTCTTCCTGCACTCATCAATCTCCATTGTCCTGGCAAGAAGGTAACGTCTGCCACGGTACAGGCCACCCTCAAGCTGCACAATGCAGCAGTGCTTTCTGAGGATGCTAGCTGACTGTGATTAAAGATGTCTTTGTTCATTCAAGGAAAGGGGTGAGGGAGGATTAGGAAATGTAGCGGGCGTTTTTTAGTATCTATCTGTGACAGGCACAACGCCAGTTCTTAACATATATTATTATCCTATTTAACCCTTGCAATAATTCTGTGAAGTAGGTATCATTTTTCTATTTCACAGATAAAGAAACTGAGGCTCAGAGATGATAAATAATTTGCCAAAGGCTAATTGGTTGTTAGTAATTGAACTGTAAGCTCCAAGAATATAGGCATCTTGCCAGTTCTTGCTCACCATTCTGTACCCACTGTCCAGTGGGCACAGGGTAGGCACTCAATACCCAGGGCTCTGATCCCAAAGCCCATGATAGATCCATGTGACCGACGAAGTAAAGCAAAAGCAACAACAACATAAACTACGTTCTTAATGTACTTAGTGGGGAAAAAACAGAAATAGAATTCATTATGGGTTGACCCCATTTGATGAACTTTTTGAGTTTTATATCTTTTTGATGTGCACAACAAGTACATGACTCATCAGTTTTTGTTTCTTATCTTTTGCGTTGTTGCTGTTTTTCTGTATGTAGTGCTGTGGCTTGATGTTAGACATCTGGGCAGAAGAGTTGAACTAATGTTGTAAGTAAAACACTTAAATTAAAACTTCAAATATCTCCTCAACTTATAATTAAATGTACCATATGGTTCTATTTTACTGAAAGTCGGGGCCTAATTTAATGTTTTCCTTTTTCAGCAACAAATTTTATTGGCTTGTTCTCAATCATTTTTATTTCAAGAAAACAATGACAACTAAGGCAATATTTTGAGATTATTAGACAGAAACAATCTCTTCTTACATGGGGATAAAAATATTGTTTTTGGTATGGACATATCATTACTTAAGCTTATTTGGGAATAAAAAATAGTTGCTTAGCTTAACAATTGTTATGTCATTGTAGGAAAGTTCACACTTTTCCCCAATTTTCATCATCCGACTTTCTATTTAGTTTGAATACAATCTGAGACAAATGCTGAATTTTTGCACATTTTAACAGATATGGTTGAATATCATTTGGAGTGTCTTAAAAATGTCCAGTAAGCAAGTTACAAATACAAGGCCTACTTTTATCATCTGAAAAAGTTCATATCTTCTTGTCAACTTTCTGAAATGAGGAAAGTGGGATATGGAGAGTGTTAATATTTAAAGAGATTAGTGTTTGAAAGAGGCAATTCCAATTGTCTGTCCACCTTGCTCTAGGTCTGCAGATATGTTCAATGACTGTAGTGCACTTAACAATTCTAAACCATTTGTTTAACAATAATAATAATGTCATAGTTTGTAATCTTCCCCGACAAATATATTTTATGTACAACTGTTCCTCCAGACATTAGTCACCAACTGTGTAGGTCTGTGTCGATATGCTTTATGGCCTAAACTCAACAGTTATTCATTTTTAAATGTTTGTTAGGCTTGCTCTGTTCCAAGCACTGTTATAGCTTTTCCATCATAGACGTGAGTAACACAGTCTCTGCCCTTCAGAAACACATAACCTAAGGCAGACACTTTCGAGGGTCTAATAACCCCAAAAGAGAGAATGTGAATGAGGGGCAAAATGACTGTCTTATCAGATCCGATGAGAACTCGTTGTGCACAGAGAAGGATTCATTTAAAGGAGATACTTGAACTCCTAAATAAAAACTAGGATTTAAAGTGGTTAAATAATTTGTCTTATACCAACATCACAGAATCCTATGCATATGTGTGAAAAAGAAAGATGAGGTGGACTCAAATCCGGGTACTGACATGGGATAGTCACCAAGACATATTAAGCTGAGAAAGCAAGTTATATCCACCCAACAAATATTTAAGGAGTACTGTCTATGTACCAAGCACTCTTCTGACTTCTGGATGTATCGAAGAGCCAACAAAGTCCCTGCTCTCATGGAACTCACATTCTGTTATAATCTGATTTGTGTAAAAAATAAAATAATAAAAAGATCTATGTACATATGAGTAAATCTATCCACATAACCGAGTAAGGGCCCTGGAAGGACACACACCTTATAGCCAAGTGGTTGCCTCTGGAGAGCAAAGTGGGAGTGAGGAGCTGGTGATGGGAACTTTGATGTTGTTTTTATATTGATGTATTGTTTAAATATTTTAAAGTAAGAATGTTTTCATGTTTTATTTGTGCTTGTTTTACTGTTTTACTTGTAAAACAGTAAAGAGAAAAGTAAAAAAAAAAACGAAGGAGAGAGGCGGCGTTTTATACATTGGGAACAATTTGGACAAGAGTTGAAGATGGAAATGAGTGCTAGCAGCTTGTCAGAGTTTACAGGGAATATGTCCAGAGACTTCCCGTAATCCCCAAATTTGCCAACATAGTTAAGTTTCTCCTGAATCATGAATCCATAGAGAGTCACACGTCTTATCCGCAACATGTAACATCATGTCCCTAGTTTGCTGCCATTTCAGTTTTCATTGTTTTATATCTCACTTGATGGACCTTATGAAAAAAAAAGAAGGAAAGAAAGAAAGAAAAACTGTCATCTTGAGATGACAGGCAGTGAGAAAGGCAACGAACTTTACTGAACTGAGACGTGTTATTAGGCTGTTGACCAGTTTTGTTCCTAGATAAATGACTGGCTTTGAACATCAGCTTTGTGAGGAGTGATAAGAATAATTCAGATTTGTACCTCAACAAAATGACAAATTATTACACATCAGGGATCACTCAGGAATAGTTGAAATTATAAATGCTGAATGTGCCAAGTCATATGTCCACTCTTTAAAAAAAAAAAAAGAAGAAAGAAAAAAAAGAAGGCAGATTGTGTCTAGAAAGTGCATCAGTTCTGATTGTCATGGGCTTCTGAAAGGCTCTTGCAGGGGCTGGCAGTAGAGTGGAAGTATGCAGGTACAATCCAATAAATAGCCCAGTGCAAAATCGAGTTAAATTATGAAAAACCATGTCAATCACCCAGATGATATGACTCGTTCATGCTATGTGTGAAAACACCTGCAGGTCAGTGTTGGAAAGGAAAACTTCTGGATTTCTGGCTTATGATGTTCCCTTTTGACCTTTTGTTTTGGCATTATTGAAGAGAACCACAGGATAAAAGATTAGACGGCAGTGATAAGCTTCCCATGTACCTGATTAATACAGAATTCTTTCTAGCAGGCCAGTGATCTATATAGGGAACTTGCTGCCACAGTGTGAGGGGTGCAAGAGTCTGTCCATAGTTAGGATGGTCTATCTCAGGGCTCATTCCAAAGTGCTTTGCATGCAGGAGCACTGAGCAACCCTGGTGGGAACTGGTCTAGTTAATGAGGCTGACCCAGGACACAGAGCTCTATGGTCTACTCAGTGAGTGAAGTTCCAGTTCACTGTTACTCTGTGTATGGGGAGAGCCTCATATAAATATCCAAAACACAACATGTTCCTAGTTGTGTATTTGAACAGTTTCCTAAAACTCGAAGTTACCTTTTAGCCACTTTGCAAATTTGCCTTTACAGGAGTCAAGGGTTTATGTTTATTTCCTCACTTAAACTGTTATAACAGATGCAGTTTAAATATTTCATATTTTTTGAAGGGATGCTTTTGAACTGTGGGATAAGGTTAACAGCATTTTTTTCAATAGATTTTACAATAGTATCCCATATACTGTGTATGGACAATTGGAAAACTGGAAAGGAAACATCTGAAAGGCTTTTGGGGATGTTGGAAAATGACAATAAATGGCAGTTTAAATAATCACTCAATGTATTATGAAAACTTTACTTTATGAAAGGCACACCAAAATGTAAAACATTATTTATTTCCTCGTTTGGTCCTCTCAGTTGCTCTGTGCTATTCCCAGAATACAAAGTAATTCTTTACCAGTAATGTGTTATTGAGTGTAAAGCTATCTCCTACTATTTTTGATTCACATTATCAGCTCCAGCAATTTGATCCCTCACCAGCCACACAGAAGTAGATGAGATAAGACAATTGGAAGATGTATAATGTGCTTTGTTAGTATGTGAAGCACAGATGTAAGGGTCCATGATCGAAATAGACTGGAAAGCCACAGTAGTACACCATTGCGAAAACCTCAAAAATTCCATTAAAATACTTCTCGTGACTGCATCGTCCTATATGACTTCTTCCAGATCAGATTTCAGCTCATTTATATACAAACACCCTTCGCACAGCACACTTTCTTCTAGCCACAGGGAATATTATTCACCTTATACATTTTCTTTAACAATATTTTTTCTACAAAAATCTCCACAGTAGTTTTTCAAATGGTTTGAATCTTTTTGTTGTTGTTATCCTGGTCGAGAAAAAGTTTTATAGCATGTGAAAAAGAACAAGTTGATGAAATTATTAAAAGGCCTTTAAAGTTTGATGGTGCAAGACCTCAAGAAAATACGTCTCCTTAACATGATGATATAAACTCTCAAGACCATAATAATGGTGGGAGAATAATGGTAAATACTGAATATTTCTATCTAAGATGTGACAGAATATTAATAGGATATTTCATTTGTTTAAAAAATCAGAATATTAAGCAATAGAGTTTCCTCTTCAACTACTAAAATGTTTCAACAGCAGTGATGATATTATTTCTCTTAATGTAAAGTAAAATTTTAAAACACTTTATCTTTGTGTTTATACAATATGCCCATTAATGAACAAAGTGACACAGAAAATGAAACCCATTACATTTTCTTGATTTGACTAGGTTAGTGACAGCAGTAATAAATATCTGTTGCAAATCATAAAGCAGATTGTCTTTGTTAAAAATTTATCGTGAACTAGTAGTGAATTAAACTAAGTATCTGCATGTTGAATTAAGCTGAGAGATCAGCTAATTTCCTCAAAACCTAGGGCCTCTGCTAAAATGAGAATATTCACTTTGGGCATTCACTGATTAAAATTGCCAGACAGTCTTTCACAACTGCTATTTCAGTTAGTCCGTAAAAATAGATATAAGTGTACAAAATAAAATAAAAGAAGCATGTCAGGGGCCTTGACAAGTGACCTGTGTTGAGCTATTTTCTTTTTCCATAAGGTTTCCTGATTTAATTTAATCATTTGAAAATAATTTTGTTTGTCAAGGGAAGTTTGTGCATAATTAAGTTTAAGTATCAGATAGTTTCCCCTTTAGAGACACACAAAGATTATTTAATAATATATTTCCATACTTAAAATGGATTAGTGTGTCAAAAGGGCAGGCTTGCTGTACAATGACTTTTCAGGAGCATTTTGTAATGCCATTTTTTCAATTAAACAGGCATGTATTATAAGCACTTATTGTGTGCAACAACACACTATTGTAATATGGGAAGAAGGAAGGAATAGCTATAAAGATGAATAAGACCAAGTACTGGTCCCAAAGTAAAGAATGTTTTAAAAATGACGTAGTTCTTAAGATGAACCACAACAGTTGCAAACTCAATTCTTCTCATGAAATAGAATTTCAAAATGTAAATTCAATTTCCTTTAAGCTGTATGTATGCCTAACAATTTGCGAAGAACCCTGCTAGCTCTGTAGCTTGTTAGCTAACTTTCTTGAAATGAACACTTTGTAGAAGAAACACTTCTGTGCTGTCTCTTCAGTCTCTGCAATGCTTCCCATGATGTATGGAGTGAAAGTATTAATACAGAAGCGATGCTGATTGATCAGTTCAACAGATATTTATTGCGCACCTACTGTGTTCCAGGAACATGGTGTTCAGTTTTCAATTAAGTCGTTTGCAACCTGAAGTCTCTCTACCACTAATTAACTGTTTGAAATTTCAAATAAATCAGCGCACACAGGATACCCTGTTGTTGCTAGTTTCATTCTCTTCAAATTAATGAATATTTGAATATAGCTAGTTATCATTGAAATAATAAATTCCAGTTCTTATGCTATTGCAAATTACATAATTTAATAAAGACATCATTGAGGGGGGATGTGAGTTAGATTAAGTTGAGGAATGCATCTGTTTGCAGTAGGAGGTTCAAGATTCTTTAAATACATTATTGATATTGTTTCCGATCCCATAGTTGTGATGATTACACCAGGCAGTTGGAATTGTTCCAATGCTGTTATCTAATAAACTTCACTGTCTCCAAATCTAGTTACTTTCCACGATTTTCTTTAATACACTATAATGTGTCTTTTCCTCTTTTTCAGCAGCTATGTTTTGTCCCAGTGTGAATATGATCTAAGGATCAATTTTATTAATCTAGCCCCTTTCCCATTTTAACTGCTCAATTAAATCATCACGAAGTGTACTGTTTTCCTGGGAGAATAAGATCCATTTCCTTAGCCTTTCTCCTCAACATACTAAATCTCTGAAATAGTCACCTTCGTGGTATTTCCTAAACCGTATATTTTCAAATCTATTTTCTTTTCCTTAAGGAATTCCATAATGACCAATCCAATACTTCCTCTAGGTGAGGTCAAATTGGTAACAATGCCCTGAATTTGATTTATTACCTATTTTGCAAGAAACACAATCAAGAATCTCTTTCCTTTATTCAGTGCCACCTCGCTGCATTGCATGCTTTGGAAATTTCCCCACAATTCAGTTTTAGGTTACCTTTTTTTTTTTTTTTTTTGTCATATGCTGACTTTTCGGTTGACTATCTTGCTCTAAGCCTGTTTACACTGTGTTATAAATATGTTTGCTGCTTCTTGGTTCAGTAACCAAGTGATACAAATCCATGGCTCCCCTGAAGCCACCATTTCTCATTAAGAAAAAAGAATGACCTAAACAAAATTAGATGACAGTATAGAAACCAAGGCTTAGTTTTATTTGTGAAGGAATGACAGGATTATTTTTCTTTATTTTTAGACTCTTTATTCCTTAAGCTTTCTTTTCATAAACCTAATCACTGAGTCCATTTAAAAACAAACAAACAACAACAAAACCAAATCAGCCATTTCAGGGAGAAAACTGGAACAAACCAATAATTAAATTATATGTAAATACAGTACAGTCTTTTTGTGTCCTACATCTATTGACTTAATATTTTTCATCTGTATGTTCTAGAACTTTCTTCAATGTGGTAACCACTGGCCATATGTGGCTATTGAGTGCTTGAACTGTGGCTGGTGTGCATGAGGAACTCAATTTTTAATTTTATTTGTTTTTTATTAATTTAAATTTAAATGGTCACATGTGACTAGTGGCTACTGTTTTGGACAACACTGGTCTAGAATATGAACATAATGGGTAATTCTGTAATCATTATTCAAATTATAATTTTGAGGGGACGTTTATTTGTCTTTTAAAGAGGAATTCTCTTAATCATTCTTTAATATAATCACAATTATCCCTTTCTTCTAAGCATTCCTATATTTTTTAAAAAGGATGACTATTTAAATATTTATAATATCAAAGATTTACTATATCATTAAATTCTTACAACAACCTTCTAAGGTAAGTATTCCTTTAAACCTGTTTTACAGACAAGGAGACTAAGGCTTAGAAAAGTATTTTTCCTAAAGTCACACAGCTTTAATACAGCAGGACTTGTTTAGAATCCGTATATTTCTGATTCCAAGTTGTAAGATCTTAACAACTCTAAGGTGTATTTTTAACTGCCTGCTATGTTCCAAACTTTGCTTTGTAGACAATCAACAGAATAGAAATAAAATTTAAAAATTTCCACTGACACTAAGGTGAGGTAATATATAAATGCTAGCTAGCTACAGCTCTTTTATGGTAAGGCCATCCAAAAGTCTAAACCTAAATGCACAAACTCAAAGCCTACACGTATACACTTATACGCAAAGCCTAAAAAAATAAGCATTGTTTTAACTTCATTCCTTAAAAACCTTCTTAGTAGAAAACACTTAAACCTGCTCAATATTAAAAGATTTTGAAACATCTTTTAAGTGCATGCATGAGCTGCCAAGAAAGTAGGGAAAATCTCCCACTGCTCAAAAACACAAAAGAGCAAATCGCAGAGGCTGGCAAGCATGAAGTGGGGCAGCTGTGCTCGTATACGTGCCAATCCCTAGTGGTCCAGAGCTTTGCTACTCAAAGCGTGCTCTAACAGAACAGCATCATCCACGTCAACTGGCAGCTTGTTAGAAATAAAAAATCTCAGACCCTACTGGAGAACTACAAAATCAGAATCTGCGTTTTCTCAAGATCTCCAGAGGATTTGATAGGCATTAGGGTTTGGGACATACCCTTTTAGAATGATTGCTTTTAAAATGCCTCCAAGTGGGTACTGAAGATAAAGCCTAGAGTCCATGCAAGGTTCAATGTCGGGCCAAGTATTCAAGCTGAAAACTGGAAACTCCAAAAGGCCAGACACACTGGGAAAGGGTTAACCAGGAAAAGCCCACCACTGAAAGAGAAATGTTAGGAAAATATGCTCTTCTTAGCCTTGAGTAAGGTCTTGGAGGATGGGGAGTCTTTCCTGAAATTTCACAACAAAAATAAAGCCCTGATGAGTTTTAGGGCCAGAATTCATACCACTCTATGTGGCCTGAAAAATCCTAAGCAGAGAATTCAGACTAAAGTGGTTATAGGTTGTTGGTGCCTAGAAAAAACTAGCATAATGGAATTAAATCCAGGCCTCAAACATCTCTCACATATAAAGTCCCATTGAATATGAACTCATAATTTAAAAAAAAATCAAAAATTAAAAACACCAGCCACACCACCAAGAATCAACAGAAAGAATAACAACAGAATTAGACCTACTCACAATACAGGCATTGAATTATTAGGTACATAATATAAGAAATATATTTAAGGTGTTTAAATAAAGGAAAAAATATAATTAAAATTAAAATGTCGATTACAATAGCAACAGCAACAAAAAAAGATACTCAGGTCACTAATATTTTTTAAATTCCCAGAAATTATGAAAAACTTTCTTTAAAGACATTAAAGAAGAACTAATGAAAATTAAGACATAACTTCTTCACTGATCCTAATATTCAATATCCCTAAATTAAACTATATATCAAGGCAATACCAATTAAAATCACAATGAATTTTTCATGAAAAAGTTGGTAAACATATAAAAGAGTAAAGGGCCAAAAATGGCCAAGGCAATTTTGAAAAAAACATGCAAGTTGAAGAGACTTGCCAATCAAATCAAGACATTATAAAGCTATAGTAATTAAGATGTGGTATTCATGGAGGGAAAGACAAATTGACCAAATGAGGAAAATAAAGATTCCAGTATTAGACCAATGCATATTTGGAAAGTTGACAAAACGACAGGGTTGGTGTTACAGATCAATGGGGAATGATAATACTAAGAAAAAAAAAGGGTGGGTGGGAGGGAGATTGGATTCCTACCTCAATCATACACAAAGTCAATTTTAAATAATTTACATGCCTTAGAAATAAAAGGCCAACTATAAAATACTCAGGGGCCGGCCCCATGGCTTAGTGGTTAAGTGCACTCGCTCCACTACTGGTGGCCCAGGTTCAGATCCCTGGCACGCACCGATGCACCACTTCTCCGGCCATGCTGAGGCCACGTCCCACATACAGCAACTAGAAGGATGTGCAACTATGACATAGAACTATCTACTGGGGCTTTGGGGAAAAAAGAGGAGGAGGATTGGCAATAGATGTTAGCTCAGAGCCGGTCTTCCTCAGCAAAAAGAGGAGGATTAGCATGGATGTTAGCGCAGGGTTGATCTTCCTCACAAAAAAAATACTCAGAAAAAAATATGAAAAAACATTTATGACTTTGGGCTAGGGAAATAATTCTTGAGTGGTACAAAAAGCAATAAATATTAAGGATGAATTTGAAAATATTTTACTTCACTAAAATTAAGAACTTCTATTCATCAAAAAAAAAACAGCATGTATTAAAAAACTGGGAGAAGATATTTACAATACATCTAAGAAACAAAGGATTGGTATCCAGGATATACAAAGAAGTCCTACAAGTCAGTAAGAAAAATACAACCCGATAGAAAAACAGGCAAATGCTACTAGCAGAAGTGGAAAATACAGAGGGGGATAAACATGAATGATGAGTGAACATATGAAAGCATGCCTAATCTCATTCATAATCATAGAAATGCAAATTAAGCTCACTATTGGAAGGGATGAAGAGGTTTGCCATTAGACAGTGTGTGCAAAGATATTACTCAATGGCAACTCTATTGCTGGAGGGAGTGTAAATTAGTACTACCACATTGTAGAATTTGGCCTTATATTGTGATGTTGAACATTAACATTCCTCTCAGCAATTGCATTCATAGCTGTATACCCAAGAGAAACTTGTGCCCATGTGTACCAGGAGACTGTTCAAACCGTTAGGTGTTTCATTAGAGATTACTATGGGAATTGTGAGAAGAAATTTATTGAATCACTAGGTGAAAAAAGCATCAAATGTTTTGACTTGGATGACAATCTCGAAGAAAGCCAAAATTTTGGAGTACGTTTAAGTAAACTAGTGAGTTTGAGAAAATATTCTAGTCTGTTGCATAGATAAGGGGCATGTTTACTCACTCTCCACCATAAAGCACTATATCCTGCTACGGATAAGCATAAAACTAAACTTTCTGAAGCTGTCAACCTAGTACCTTTTCAATTCAACTTTTAAATAAAAAAGCATGACTTTATGCTAAGGGAAGTTATCCCAGAAAACCCACATGCCAAGGAGAGAGAGAGGGTTAACATACCAGGAGAAAAAAAGGAAATTATAGGTTTTGTGATGTTGGCAGTGGCTCCAGAGATCTTAGAGCAGCCAATGAACAAGCCAACTAAAGCTTAATTTTACTTCTTCGGGCAACAGAGTGATAATCACAGGAACAGAGAGGAGATGATGAAAGAGGAAAGTAGATGGAGAACAGTGCCTGCTACAGGTATTTCTTGAAATGAGGAGAGGTGGGGAAGTGAGTATAAGCAATATGCATCATTCCCAAGCCACCTGAACGCAACGGAGCTGTGTGCTGAGGTCTTTTCCTGCCTCTCACCCTAACTTTATATAAGAAAACAAAAATACTCTTTTGGTTAAGAAGCTTGAAACCTGTAGTTTCACTAGACTAACAAGTAGTTCTAAGAAGAGATGGTGACAAGCCCCTTATTAATTCAAAATATTGTGATCTAACCTTAGAATATAATGTTACTAACTTGAATTATTTGTAGCTCAAGTGTATACATGTTAGAAAGTATACAAGCAAACATGAGAAAAATACAGACCACTTTTCAGATAGTGGTTACCTCTGAGGCTTTTGGAAAACGGGGTGATAGAACTCTAACATTTAAGATACATAGATACATACATACATGCATACATACAAAAGAAAGAAAGAAGGAAGGAAGGGAAGGGGGAAGGGAGAGGAAGGGTGGGAGGAAGGAAGGAAGGGAGAGAGGGAAGGGAGGGAAGGGAGGGGCAGGGGAATATAAGAGGAAGAAAACAAATGATAAGATATCTACTACAAGAAAAGAAAAGTTCTAGTGCCAGCTGAGGGATATTTCGCAGTGACCTGACTCTTAGAAATCATAACTGCTTTCAATTATAGTTATGTTTCTTGGTTTCCTATTAATTAATACTGCTGAACCTTCAGTGAGTTTTTGGAATCAGTGTAATATAAAGATTAATCAAAGGCAGTCTTCAGTCTGGAGGACTGAATGGCTTGAACATTTATCCACCCCCTCTCTAAAATTCCCACAATATCTTTCCCTCCTTCCTAAATAATACAATATTTGCTTATTTTTCAGTATAAAGAGTTTATTGCCTTTGTCAACTCAGTTATGTGCCCCACTCTTAAAAACATAGTGATACACTCGAATTGGACAACTTGAGAAAACTTTTCCACCATCATATGAACATATGAGAATTTTTCCATATTAGTAGGATCCAAAATCGTTGAAAATATTTTGCTTGTTTCTGGAAAAAATGCCATGTATAATTTGAGGTTCTCCCCTATATGTATAAGTATACTTATAATTAATATATCTTTCTCAGGGCTGGCTCGTGGCTTAGAGGTTAAGTGCGCGCACTCTGGTACTGGCAGCCCGGGTTCAGATCCGGGCACACACCGACGCACTGCTTCTCCGGCCATGCTGAGGCCACGTCCCACATACAGCAACTAGAAGGATGTGTGGCTATGACATGCAACTATCTACTGGGGCTTTGGGGAAAAAAAGGAGGAGGATTGGCCATAGATGTTAGCTCAGGGCCGGTCTTCCCCAGCAAAAAGAGGAGGATTGGCACGGATGTTAGCTCAGGGCTGATCTTCCTCACACACACAAAAAAATATATATATATATCTTTCTCCATATTTTTCAATTTTGAAGATAATCAAATAGTTTAAATGTAGTGATTGGATATTCCTTGACCTTTGCACATTGATTCATAATATTTCACCATCAGGTTTCTTCCTTCCTCCTTTACTTCCAGATGTTTCAGACAATTCAAGACCTTTTTTTTGTGTGTGTGTGTGAGGAAGATCAGCCCTGCACTAACATCTGTTGCTAGTCCTCCTTGTTTCACTGAGGAAGGCTGGCCCTGGGCTAACATCTGTGCCCATCTTCCTCCACTTTATATGGGACACTGCCACCGCATGGCCCGCCAAGCCGTACGTCAGTGCACTCCCGGGATCTGAACCCGGGCTGCCAGCAGCAGAGCATGGGCACTTAACCCCTACGCCAAGGGGACGACCCCTCAAGGCCTGTTTTAAGCCTCCACATCTCAGAGTGAAATGACCTTTCTGTGATCTGAACTCTTATTAATATGTATTATATCTATCATCATTTGGTCTTATGCACATACTACATAGAGACATCCTTTCTACTGTCATCTTTATTATATAATTCTGGTGAGTTTTAATTTTAGTGTTCGTATCTCATCTCTCTCAATAGATGTGATTCTGAAATGCACAGTCCTCTTAATGGGCTCTGAACTGAAGCAAAAGGTATAAGTCCTTCCCTTAGTTCTTATAACTGAATGATGTATAATTACTTTGACTTTCACTTCTGCACAATAAAACTAAGGGGTTCTTACCAGTAACCTACTAAATGTGCTATTAAATGTAACTAATATTTGGTATTCTTAAACTAAAATCAGCATATTGCTAGAGCGTATTGAAGACTAATTAAGTGTTCTGTTAAGAACTTAGGCTGCTACGTGGCATTTGGCAATATTTTAAACAAGAAAAGTTGGAATTCTAGCAATTCTGAAGTATGCTTTGCTATCGTTATACTATTAGTGTTCTTTTGAGTTAGTCATTGTTTTCATTTTCTTCTATTCTTGATTCTCCATTATTTATCAAATTATAAATACATCATTATCAACTTAGTTTTGTATGACTTTTTTTTATTAATCCTATGAGTTGTTTTTTATGTTATCATTGATAGGACTTTTGGTTATCAATAACTGTACTTTAAGACTGTAAAACATTGCAATTCAAAATAGAAATTACTGATACACAGTTTCTGGAACAGGTGTACATGTAATGTCATCTCCTCCAATTTTATTGGATGGAGACAATTCATTGTATAACCTGTGGATTTGTGCTATTTTAATATCTTCCAATATACTATTAAAGTAAGCATAGTAAAAATACTGGGTTATGTTTACCTTTATAGGCTTAATTTATATTCAAAATGTGTATAAGCACACATTATTCTCTCATTAGAATATAAAAGAAGATTCCTATATGTGGCTAGCAACAAATTTAAAACAACTTATTTTGTTCTTCTCTAGTTCTTGGTTATCCATGAGCCTATATTTCACTGGAAGACTCCCGAGATTTTTTTGTTCTCTCTAAGGGGGAAAGGATCAGAAATCTTTCAGAGCCCTGTATATCAGATTATAAGAAGGGATTATACTACAGGACAAGGACTAACCTCAAGTTGCTTTCTCCACAGTATCTAAAACCATACCACGACATGTTAGGTGCTCCATAAATTGGTGCTGATGATTCAATTTGATCTCAAGCATAGAAACAATACTTGTCCATATTGTCATTATTACTAAATTAATTCTATATTTGAAGGACTTAAGATCAAACTTTTTTTTTAGTTATCAAATGCGCTTATACAGTAAAATCACAGATTTTGGTAGATTTCTTTGGTTGGGCAGATGTGGCAAATGAATGTGGTGGTTTAATTTTCTCCACAAAAATGAGAAATAATAATAGGAATCATCCTCATTTACCTTGTGTAGATTATTACTATATTGTAAACTTATACTATATGTATATCCCAAGAGATTTAAGGTCGAATCTTTTACAAAAAAGAAAAAGGCTTTGTATTCAAAACATGATTAAATCCCTTGCTTTATGCCTATCAAAGTCACAGATCTACTTAGGAATTGCAATAAAAGGGAAATGATTCATATGCTTGTTCACTCACAAAATGGGTATTAGAAACATTTTAAGTATTGCAGGTTAGTCCCAATCTTCAACTGAAAATGAGAGAAAGTAAAGGTGAGGCATTCCAGGGAGAAATATATTTTTACCCTAATATGATTTACCAATTAATGTTAATTGGCTTTGTTAAACCATTGCAGGGCTTCTCAAACTCTGGCATGCTTAAGAATCATTTGGACAGCTTGTTAATACAGATTCCTGAGTCCAACCCCAGAAATTCAGGAGGTGTTGGGTGGAGCCCCAAATTTGCACTTTTAACAAGCTCCTCTTTTTGCACCTCTCATTTGCACCTCTAACAAGTGATGCTGATGCTGCTGGTCATAGGACCACGACATGAGTAGCATTTAAAGTTCACTGAGGGCCGGCCCCCTGGCTTAGTGGTTAAGTGCGCATGCTCCGCGGCTGGCGGCCCGGGTTCAGATCCCGGGCGCGCACGGACGCACTGCTTCTCCGACCATGCTGAGGCCACGTCCCACATACAGCAACTAGAAGGATGTGCAACTATGACATACAACTATCTACTGGGGCTTTGGGGGGAAAAATAAATAAAATTAAAGTCCACTGACATGCAAGATATCATAAATTTTAGATGTGATGTAAGAAACACTTGGCCATGCAGAACACGAAAATTAGACAATTATTAATTAATAGTGATTGCCATTATCAAATATCTTATTCTTGTGTAACTCAAAAGCAAGAGGTGACTATTTATGGGTATGTAAAATAGAAAGGAACAGAAAGAAAATAGTACAGTTCTCATTTTAGAATACAATGTTATCGAAATTGTTTTCTACCCACATGCTCTCAATGTATGTTATTAAGTATTTAATAACTGTAATAGCTGTTTGGAGGTGGAATGTGTCATATATTTCCTCTGATGGTATAAACTAGAGAGAAAGAGAGTGTCAAATAATTTTGGTTAGATTTTAGAGACAATAGGGTAAATGTGCTACTTTTTAGTGTTTAATAATGCTATTTCTTAAGAGAAAAGAAAAAAGAAAAAAATCTGAGTATTAAACAGTTGTCCCTGGGATCTATTTCACATTTTTCCTGCAAAAATGGCACCAGTAGCAGCTTCCCCATGTTACATGATGGCTTTGTTTTAAGGTTTGTAGATAGAAGGAAAGAGTGCCACCTACTGAATAAGCCAAATGCTTACTCCAGCATAGTGTATACGTCTTAGCTGCCCTGACTTAACCTTAACCTTAAGAAAAATCTGGTGCAAATCTGTCCGTAAGACGTTAAGAACAAAATGCCCAGAAGTAATAGCCATTTGGACTTAGACCAAAGGAAACTAGAGGACTCTAAGTTGCATTTGTTTAAATCATTGCAGAGTAGTTATGTGTTATAGTTACACAGGGATACTGGGATGCTCCACCTGTTGAATCCAAGGCCAGATGAGAGATGAAAATTTTGACCATATTCTCTTGAATATGCAGAAGAAACTTAGGAGAAAGCACCCTAACCAAAATACATCTTACTTAATTTTTATTCAAAATTGCAAAATCACCTTATCTCCCCAGCTATGGGAGAGTTTGTAGTATTCTATTCAAATTTAAACCAATCCAATCTCTCAAATCCTCCAAATCTACTCTTAGTTCAACTAATTAATGGGATTTAGTAAAAACAGGATTCTTTACCTAAAAATCTGATGCAACATATATCAAAGGCAGTATAAAATATCTGTCAAGAGCACAGATTCTAGGAACGTTGCATGGATTCAAATCCAAGATCTGCCATTTACCAGCTATGCGGCCTTGCCCACTTCTTTGTACCTCAGTTTGCTAATGTTTGCTAATGCAGATTGTAGTCTCAAAGAGTTATTATGAGGGAAATCAGAAAATTAAGTGCAAGTACCTTGAGTAAGCACTCAGTAAATATAAGTTGCCACTAACGTTTATTGGAAATCTCTTAAAAGTTATGTAACCCTGAGGAAATGCCCATGGGCACAGAGCTAAACAGCAGGACAACTAAAAGTCGAACTCAGGTATAATTCGATTTTGAAAATAAAGTAAAATTTTAAAAGCTTTTCTCCACATTACGTGCAAAGTTACTAGCACTAAATTCAATAGTCTTTGCATAAAAGCTTTGCAGATGTGTTGTCAATCAAATTGGAGAAGCTATTAATCATTTAACATGTTTACTTTCCAGGGTCAGCAATTAATATGATTTAATAATAAACTTCACTGTTTGCCCCCCAAATATTTCTCCACTGAGGAGCACTTTCCTTTCAAACACGGAACTCAAACTGCATGACCTAAATGATATTTTCTGAGCAAATTTTCATGTTTGCTTAGTTTGCAGAAGTTTTCTTGTTTTATTTTTGATTAAATTATGCTATGTAATATTCTACTTTGTTAAACCGATTAGAGTTCAGCTGAAAATTCATTAGATAAATTATAGGAATTACTTTACTATTTTATAAACAATCATATTCAGAAACAGGGAGATAATTTTAAAACGGAAGTTTTAGGCTTTAATATAAATAATTGCTGGCTGCCAACAATCCAGGTGCTTTCCAAAAAGCAAGATCAGGAAATAGCTATGACAGCAATTAAAATGTTTATTAAATTTCAGGCTATTTGTTATAATGGATAAGGCTGACATGTGAACCACTGTGCCTTCTGATTGGTTTATTCTTTGTTATCTGTAACTTACTTTAACATACTTTAGCATAGAGTGTGTGTATGTGCTTGTGTGTGCTTGTGTGTGTGTGTGTGTGTGTGTGTGTGTGTGTGTGTGTTCGTCTATACCTAGAGACAGTTACCCAAATGAGAAATACGTCTCCAGGTGGTTAGCTAACATTTAGAAGGCTCCTTCCAATCAGAAATCACACACTAAAGGTAGCTACAATAAATAGTATTTTATGTCCAATTATCATGTAATTAGCATTAAGGGTGTTAGTGGTGGCCTTTCACTGGTTAAATTGGTTCAACAAAGGTAGACTGTCTGGAAATATCGTAGAGATGTTCTCATTCTTGTAGGAACATGATATAAGAACCCAGAAGGATTTGTGTCCTGAACAATGTCCTAAGCATGATGCATAAACGCTGATTATGAGAGTTTTTGTAACCCTGCTCTGACCAGATGATTAAATTACCTCTGCCGTTGTAATGAACATGATGTTATGCAAGGCATGGCTGGAACACCTACAGGGCTAGAGAGCTGAGACTTCACTGACCTTACAGGAAAGATGGGCTGGCTATTTTTGTGTGTGTTTGCTATAAGCATTTGAACATGCTCACTCTGAGGCTTCCTTTCTGACCTGGGAGGAAGGTTGAAGGGAAGAAGACTCTTATAGCCCTCTCACCTATCTCTGATAGCTGGAAAATATGGATTTTTACCAATCCGAACCCAGTATTTATGTATCGCCAAACTTGATTAGTTCAATTAGCAACAGTTTATTATACTCTCCAATGTGCAACTATCTGAGAATTGGGTTCTTGGAGGAATTTCAATAATCTGAATTTTTTCATAATTAAATTCTTACTTATTAAACAAAACTGTCAATCTGATAAGCAGTTTTCGTACTGAAAGCTATAAGTCAAATTTGACAATTTGGAGAGAAGAGAGGTTTGTTTTTATCATGTGTTCTTTGAATTGAGTTGACTTAGTTCACTGATAATATCTTTGAGTTTTAATCTATTCTTGATTTTATTTCAGATTTTAAGACTTTTACTTTCTAAAAGATGAAATGCTTCAACCTTAGCTTTACTCCTCAATAACAACATCTTTCCAAAGTATCTTCACTGATGGTTCTTTCAGCCGTTTTATACAGTTATTTGGTCATTATTTTCCTTTGACCTGAGAGAGAGAGAGGTAGAGGAAGGGAGGGAGGGGAAGATAGATTGAGAGACAGGTTAGATATGGATAAATATGTCTCGGTCAAGGTAATTATGGATCCTAGGGATAATTTGGGGGTGGATATTCATAAGAGAAATAAACCAAACACAAGAAAGTATAGTTGCTCCCCCACCATGGGTCTGTATAGACTTTGTTAGAAGCTACAGATCTTGGTCCTGGGTTTTTTTTTTTTTTTCTGTATAATAATGATATTCTTATATCTATCTTATAATTTGGAAAGTACTTTTTCTGCATGATCCTGCTTGTTTTTCATGTTCATGTGGTGAGGACAGTCAAAAGATTATTACAGTTTCTAATTTCTATAAGAGGAAACTAAGTTATTGTGTGATTTGTCTACATAGCAGAACTAGGCTTATATCAAAGTTTTCTGAATCTATCCCAGGGTTCTAGATCCATCATATGTGAACAGGTGTTGAAATATCTTCAGGATCTTTGTGCTTCTATTGCTGTTGAGCCAGCCATAATTCCAGCTTTATGGATTCATTAAAGAAATAAATTATCATACCTTATTTCAATTCAGGATTCTATTCTGTTTCTGAGTGGACTTGGAGATTTTCTGGTTTAATAACATTACTTCTATGTAAATTTTACCTACATTGTGGCGTTAACTACTTTGAAGTGGTCACAAAGAATACACTAAGTCAAATCATCTGTACCTACAAAATTATATTTATTCTTTTATGTATAGCTTGTCCCAGAAACTGTCATCTGATGAATACATGGTTTTCAGCTGCAGAAAAATGAAAACTACTGAGAAAAAAAATCACACTTTGGATGTCTTTACCTATCAGAATAACCTTTGTTAAATCCAGAAGTGTTTGTTTTTAATTAGGGTGTTCAGTATGTCTACTGGTGTACAGCTTTTTGCTAAGGTCATGAGGAATAATATAGCAGTGAAATGTCTAAAACACTATTAATTGTGCTAATTCTGTTCATAGCCCATAGAAGTCTTCATTATAATGTATCAAAATGTTAGTTTTCTTTTTTTAAGAAATTGTTATATCTAGTATTTCATTCCTAGAGGTTCTTAACACTTGTCATATGATTATGAAGTCTCTTAAAAGATTGATTACACAGAATAAGTGACCCTGAACTTACTGTTCAATTGAAACATTTTTGTTATTGTTTCGAAATCATGGTAGGAACCTGAGTAATTTCTCAGCTTATCCTTTTCCCACATTTTCTGACTGCCTTCCAATCAGAAATAGGAAAGTGTTTTATTTAAAAATTTTAATACAGTTACTATTCAATCTTCTAGTAACTTGAAGCATTCTGTTATATATAGCAAATTACTTCATCTTTCAAGCCCAGATTTCCTTATTTCCTCATGTTAGTTGGATCTGAATCTCATTCATCTTTATAATTGGATTTTTTTTCCTCTCTTTCTCCTTGGGCAAGCTGTTGTGGGGGAAAAAACAAATGGGAATATAGTTGCTAATCAAGGCCATATGAGGGCAGCCTTCTGTGTCCCTACACAGGCATTTTGTCCCAAATTGAGGATTGCTGACACATAGAAAGCCCAGCCTGATGGATGTGGACTGCCTGGGCTTACATTCCTGTTCCAACACTTAGCACTTGTGTGACCTTGGGCCAATTATTTTAAATTCTCTCTTCTTCCGTTTTCTCATCTACATCAAAGGTATAATAATATTTACTTCACAGAAATGTTTCTAGAATAAATTTTTTACAAGCTAGTCACATAAGGTGCTTAGAACAAATATCTGGCGTGAAGTAAGTGTTTAATTAATGTTGGCTAGTATTACTACCATTGTCACTTTTCCACTGCTGAATTCTCTATATCTAATAGACTATTTTCTAAACCATCCATGATATGGCCTATTTTGGCACCATTGGGAGTGCTGCCATCTTCTCAAATAGAAAGCAATTGAGAACAATTCAGAATAAATTAGACCTCCGAAGATATGTCACCACCTTCACTGGAGACTCATTTTCAAAATGTCTGCTACCTCTAGGGCACTGCTGCCGCAGAAGGAGGCATTCTTTGAAAATCTATTGTTTTCACATTTCTTATTTTCTTTTAAGCTATCTATTCAAATATTAAAAATTTTGTTCAAACACATTAAATTCACAATTGATTAAATGGGTCAAGACCATTACAAGGTGGAAAATCTTTCAACTGCTGGAGAAGCATGAATTCCTGGTTGTTGACAAGGCAGCGTGGCATAATGATTGAGTCAAAGGCAAAGGCTTTGGAATCCTGCTGACTGGGTTCAGACCTTGGCTTTGCTGCTTTCCAAGTGGGCCAGCTCAGTTTCTTCATCTGAAAAATATAGATGATAGTAGCAGTTACCTGTCTTCAGGATTGTGGTAAGGAGATGATGCAGGAAAAGCACTTAACACAAAGCCTGGAACACAGCGAGTTGTCAATATTTGGTAGTACAGTTATGTCAAGGATGATTTATACTGTGCTGAATCTCAGTGAGGACTAACGAATCACAATTGGTGGAATATGCCAATCAGGCTGCTATACCTAGACATGAGAAAGCTTGAGACATTCTATCATCAAATTCCTTTACAAATTAAAAAGAAAAAAGAAGTCCTAAGAACTGAGATGAGTGGCCCAAGGATTATAGTAGCTCTACTTTGACCACAAGTAAAGTTTTCACCTATTCCACTGAGTTGTTGTCTGTGTGTGTCATGCAGCCTTATCTGATTTATGTTAGGCTGCCTTAGGCTGCCATGCAGGGCCTAGATTATCAGTAAACAATAAATCTTAGACAAAAACCAACTTGAGGACAGAAGGGGAGAGAAATCTGAATTTCCAACGTAGTTGTTTTTCCAATTTTAAAAATCAGGGAACTTGTCCGAAAATTTTCTGTATGTTCTTTTCTAAGATGATTTTACAGAAATCTCAAGAATCAAAATATGGTTGTCATACATGGATAGTTGGTGGAAGGTTCAAAGATATAGTAACTAGACTTTAATGAAACAAAAATATGGATTGTCTACCCTGCCTTTCATTTTTAAAAACACGGATTAAAAGAACTCTCTAGATCTGTGCTGTCCATTATAGTAACCAGTAGCCACATACACTTACTTATATTTAACTTTAAATCAATTAAATTTTTAAAAATTAAAAAGTGAGTTCCTCAGTAGCACTAATCACATTCCAAGTGCTCAGTAGCTGCATGTGGCTAGTGGCTACCATATTGGACAGTTCAGATAGACATTTAAAGCATCACAGAAAGGTCTATTAGATGGTTCTGCTCTAGAGCATCTGAGAAGTACTTATAATTACAGTTAGTAGAGTAGGTTGAACAATGGTGAGAAGTACCACAGAGAAGTATTTTCATGAAATGCAAAAATGGGCTTGCACAGATAATAAAAAAATAAGTCTAAATTCTTTAGAGAATTTAGTCAAAGCCAGCATTCCCTATGTAATGAAGAGTCTATAATTTGTGATATGGGATGGATCTCCCAGAAGCAAAAATAACTGCAGACTCTCAGGGGAAAAAAAGAGGCAAACAGTAAACTAATTCTGATGGAAGTTCACCTGATTTCTAATTCATTTATAAGCATCTTTGAAGTGTTTTCAACTTTCGGAGTCACAACAGGGGCTTTTCCAATCAATATTTATGTTACTTACACTACATTTGGAAAACAGGTAACACTTTCAAATACTGATGTACGTGGAAGAAGATGATCTTGGCTCAAGACTGAGTCTATCCATGGAACATGTCCATGTTGATATAATTCCACCATTCACCCTGAGGAATTTTAAGCAGAAGATACATTTTTATCTGCTTAGATTTTATTTTGGCAGTAAAATATCTAATGATTATTCGATTTGGTCTGAAGTATAAAATATCATTAGGAGTTCTGCATAAGTGCTTTGAAATTCAATCTTAAGTCTGCCTATTGCTCTTTACTGTGGATTGAACTAATTAACAACAGTAGTTTCCAGCCTTGAAGTCAGGAAAGAAGCATTGGCACTTTGCCCTCAAAATTCTGACCTTTGACCATAACGATAATCCTTATATTGAAATTGTGCTTTAGAGTTTGCAAAATGCTTTCAGGCAAAGTGTTTTTACATAAAATAGCTCACTTAATTCTGAAATAGTCTCATGAAAAAGACAAGGGAGAGTTTAGCATTCTTCACTTAGTAACATGGAAACTGATGTGTACACAATTAAATCATCTGTCCAAAAGACTCACGGATATAAGAAGAACTAAAGTGCTGTTTCTGCTATGCTATGCTGCCTTTCTAAGCAGCTGGTAACCTGCATCAGTTGCTACCACCAAATTTTGGCCCAGACTTGGAAGAAGAGTAAAGAGGAATGGGAAAGAGAAGGAAGAGAGGAAATGGACAAATATGAGAGACAAGAAATAACAATTTTGCTCTTAAAAATAATTGGCATAAGGAGTCATGACTACAAAATATAATGTGGTACCCTGGGTAGGATCCTGAAACAGAGAAAGGGCAGTAGGTAAAAACTAAGAAATTCGGAATAAAGTATGGACTTTGGTTAATATAAATAATGATTCATTATTTATAACAAATGAACCATAATAATATAAGATGTTAATAATAGGGAAAATTGAGTGTAAGATATATCAGAATTCTCTGTACTACTTTTGCAATTTTTATGTCAATCTAAACTTATCTAAAATAAAAAGTTTATTAAAAAAGTAATTGGTAGGAGAACATATCCAAGTCCCTTCAAGGTTTACAGTACTATATGGAGGCCATGTTGCACTTGACTCACTTTTTTGAATAAGAAAACTAGTTTCCATCCCAATTTATGATGTTTTGTTAGATGATGCTATAGAATAGGTTTGTCAGATATGACCTGTGGGCCAAATTCAGCCCATCTCCTCTTTTTGTAACTAAAGTTTTATTGTAACACGGCCATGCTTATCAATTTACGTTATCCCTACCTGCTTTTGTGCTACCACTGACAGAGGTGAATAGTTATGAGAGAGACCACATGGCACACAAAACCTAAAATATTTACTATCCAGCCTTTACAGAAAAAGTTTGCCAAACACTGGTATAGAACATCAAATTCTCTGTTTTTCATCAGCAGCTATTTATTGAGTGCCTGCCATGTGCCAGGCATTCTTCTATGTGGTAGTGACACAGTGGTGATCAAAACAAAGTCTCTACCTGTTGTGGTACTTACCTTGCAGAATAATGAGATAATAACACAAATAAATATATAAACAGCACCAACCACAAATTATGCAAAATTACTTCCAATAACTCTAAGTCCTACAAAGACAATAAAATGAACATAGTTGATATAAAGAGTGATGTTGGGGATGAAGCAGCTAATTTAGATTGGGTATTCAAGGAAGTCCTCTGAGATGAATCCTGAATAATGAGAAGGAACAAGCTGTGGAAAGATAAAGGGAACAGCTTTCTAAGTAGAAGGACTAGAAGTGCAAAAGGTATAAGGCAGAAGAAACAAGCTTAAAGTTTAGAGCAAGGAAATTTTAAGACTTTTCTAGACCTTAACTACTTCCAAAATTAAATAGAACATAATTAAAATAAATCCACATCCCACATTTCTTTTTTTCCTTTTTTTCCTGTACGTTTTTTGGAAGGATTTTTTCAGTGGGAATAACCAAGGTTTTTATATTCCGTGGGGACTTTGCTAATGAAATTAATGATTATTTTAAGAGCATTCCCCATGGAAAAGAGCAGCACTAAATTTTACTTATCACAAAATTATTTAGCATGTCACAATTTTCCATTAATCCTTAGAGAAATTTTTCACCCTTGCTCATGCCAAAGAAAGGAAGCTTCAAAAGTTTCCCTGCTATAATACCAACATGAAATACGGATCTGTTCCCTTCCTCTGTTGGACACGGAGAGGAAGGAGGTAGAATGTTTCACAAAGGATGATTCATGGGACAGTCGTTCTCAATGGATGGCATTAGGTAAACATCTAATTACCTAATAATATCAAGTGTTTTTCTATACCTGGAAAAATTAAACAATCTTGATCAAATTAAGTTTCTTTACTATAGGACCTTTTAGCGTCACTATTAAGCTAACATGCATTGTGAATCTACGGCTGAAGCTTTAAAGGCACAGAAAACATCTAATTGTCAAGGACTCTAAGAGAACACTCTTCAAGTTTGTACCCGCTGACCAACATCACCCCATTTCCCCCACCTCCCAGCCCCTGGGAACCACCATTCTACTCTCTGTTTCTATGAGTACAGCTTTTTGAGATTCCACATATAAGTGATATCAGACAATATTTGTCTTTCAGTGTCTGACTTATTTCAATTAGCATAATGCTCAAGGTCCATCCATGCTGTTACAAATGTCAAGATTTCCTTCCTTCTCGTGGCTGAATAATTCCATTGTATGTATATACCATATCCTCTTTATCCATTCATCCATTGACAGACACTTAGGTTGTTTTCATATCTTAACTATTGTGAATAATGCTGCAATGAATATGGAAGTGCCGATATCTCTTCGAAATCCTGCTTTCATTTCCATTGGATATGTATCCAGAAGTGGGATTGCTGGATCATATGGTAGTTCTATATTTAATTTTTTGAGGAACCTCCATACTGTTTTCCATAGTGGCTGTACCAATTTACATTCCCACCAACAGTGCACAGTGTTCCATTTTCTCCACATTCTCTCCAATGTTTCTTATCTTTTGTCTTTTTGATGGTAGCTGTTCTAACAGGTCTGAGGTGGTATCTCATTGTGGTTTTGATTTCCATTTTCCTGGTGATTGATGATTGATTTCTTTGGCCATTTGTATGTCTTCTTTGGAAAAATGTCTATTCAGTTCCTCTGCCCATTTTTTAATCAGATTGTTTGCTTTTTTACCAAGAGGGATTTTTAAAACACTGATTGCTGAACCCCACTCCCAGAGATTCCTGATTCAATAGGTGTGAGTAGAAGCTGAGAATTTGTACTTCTAACAAATTCCCATGCAGTGCTGCTGCTCGTCTGGGGATCACACTTTGAGAACCACTGATTTAGATACCATTTCAATTTCTAGGGTCGTATTAATATATGCAATTTCAGGGAGTTGTTAGGAGTTGTGATGTATCAGCAATTTTAGCATCTCCTTTAGTACAAGTTTTATGTTTCCTATGTAAAAAGTTAATTATCAGAATATGTGTTACTTGCTTTAAACCAACCATATAAGAGGTAGTATGAAAGATACAAAAAAATTGAGATGGCCTGTGACACTAAGAGGTCAGCATTCTCACTTTAGGTATACGATCTTGCTCATTGTTTCTCCTTACACATCCTTAGTTATGGCCCATTGAGGCCTTCAGTGTTACTACGTTGAAGGTGATATCAAGTCCCGTTCAGGCACCCTCGTTTCTAAAATATACATTGTGCTGTTAAAGTGTAGAGTTCCGAGAGGCAAGTGACTGTCCCTCCACCCCAACCTCAGCCAACAGAAATATTCTACATTCAGACTCCTGTTTTCACTTGTTCTATTCTCTCTGCTGAGTACCATCTGCTTCTATCGCAATCACTATGTATGTGTGTGTGTCTATATATATGTTCCTGATGTTAATGAACAACTCATGCTTATTTGAGAATATTTCTAAAATAGAGAAAAGTATAAGCAAAACAAAATGATAACAAAAACCCACAAATTAAAATGTCCATAATCCCAACACCCAGAGAGAACTACAAGTAATATTTTGGTAAATTCCCTTTTAATTGCTTTTTTATCTAAAATATATGTTAAATTGAAATGTTTTTAAGTTTATTGGCCATTTCTATTTCTTCTAGAAATTCACTTTTATTGTCCTTCACCTATTTTTCTATGAAGGTGTTACTGTATTTATATTAATTTATAGATTTTTAAAAATCAATCAAGGATATTCAACTTTTAATTTTCATATTGTTTAAACTGGCTCCCATTTTACTTATAGGCTACCAATACTTCACCATGCTGACCCACAAAAATAGTGATACCATATGGTTCATTAATTTTTAGCTTTTAATTTTTTTATGTTTGTGATGTTCAGAAATCTTAACTTCTCACATAGGTCAGAGTTTTCCATTCCTTCCCAGTGTTTTAATAATTAGTCCTAGCCATCTACAATTATTTAAATATTCACTTTGATTTTCTTTGGTTTTTATTATTTTATTTTTATATCTAACCAAAAATATCCATCCAGTGAACACTAACTTAACATTTTTATCAAAGATGTATTTTTTTCCTTCATACCATTTATTGAATATTCTATATCTTTCCAGTTGGTTTCTTAGGTTTCTTTTAGGATATCATTAAAGTTCTTACATAGTTTATTAAGGTTTTATTCACACAAACATTTATTTCAAGGTTATATGTGCTGTCTCATTTCTGTCTTCATATTTTGTGCCTAGCATAATGCTATTTTAATTATGAAAGCTTTATAATACTTTATTTCATCAGTTTTAATTTGCACAATTTTTCAGATGTAAACATTTCTGAAATGGGGATAATTCTTACAGGATGACATAGGAAATTATTTTTTCTTTTTAGTAGTGCATAAAACAATGGTGTATATTACAATCAATGATTTTTATATTCATTGTAATACAGAATATTTTAATATATAGTAGAACAAGTTTTCTCTCATTACACCTTGTCAGATTGTGTCTGTGTTCATTTGTATTTTTATTCATTTACCTTTGCTATAGATTAAGGTTTATACTATTATGAAAAGACCTTTTTAATCTCTTATAATGCTTTTGCTTTCTACTTTATCTGAAATAGTTTCCCATTGCCTTATTTTAGTGTGTGTTTGCTGGGTAAATTATTATCATTCTTTTTTAATATTTCAGTGTAATTTTATCTTTATTATTTTCTCTTGTGTGTGACTCATATAGTTATATATCAGATTGTCAGCCGAATCCAATTGTCTTTATTTTCTAATAGAAGAGTTTAATCTTTTCATACTTATATTCGTAAGTGAATCTTGTTTTATGCTTTCCGGAATTTGCCTCTGTTTCCTGTGTTCTTCTATAGAAGAATATTTGTTTGCTCATCTTCTTCAGGGATTTGTAAGTAATTCCTCCAGTTTTAAATTCCTTAAATGGTGGCTTTTTGTTTTCATGATAACTTCCATTAATCAATCTTTCTCTGTTGTTTCATGAAATTATTCCATTTTATTATTTGTTCATAAAAGATGAGAAATTTAACAAACGTGTACTTCTCTGCCTTTTTAAAATTTACTCCTATTCATTTGAGAAAATTTGGTTTTAGACCCAAATTATTGATATTCAGTTATTGTGTTGAACATCTCATTTCATCAACTATTTTTGACTTTACAACATTTGAAATAATTATTTACATGTTTTTAAAATGTATTAAATCTCTTAGATTGTAATTTTCCTCATTCTTCAGTTTTAAAATTTTAATCCTTTCTCAATCAGCTGAAATATGTACTTAAATCTATTTTAAAGAAATATACTTTTACGTACTTCCATATCTGAGATTGTCTTCTTGTTGCCTTAATATAGGGAGGAATATGTGGTTTACATTTTTAGGTCTCAAATTTACCACATCAAAATTTTGAGGTGTTTATGTAACAAATATTGCCTTTATGCAATAACTATTGCAGTGGAGAAGTCTGAGGCCAATTCAAGTTATTCCTATATGGGTAACCTGCATCACTGTCTGGATGCTTATAAGGATATTTATCTTCATTCTAATTAGGAGTTTTGGTTTGGTGTGGGTCCTTTTTGTTTCCCTTCCTTGGAATATTATGGAGCATTTTTATTAGAACACTCATAATTTTATCAGTTATGGAAATTTTCATCATTTTTTTTCCTTTAACAATTCTTCTATTCCAATTGTTCTGCTTTCTTCTTTGAGAAAACCTCAAATACTCACTTTAGATTTCCATCCTCTAACTTCCATATGCTTCACTTTTTCTTGAATAGTTTTTTATCCCGTGGTCTTTCTCCTTTGTTTCCAGGAATGAATCTCAATTATGTGCTTCACATGAATGGTTTTATTTGCTGCAATAGTAGTTCTTATCTTACTACCTCGGATGCAAATTTTAATTATGCTTTTGCAGTTTCATTTACTATACCTTATTTTGATCAGCTCCTTAACTCCTCAGCCTTTGGTCTATACGTCTCATTTTGTTTTATATTCAGCCCATCCCCCTTTTGTTTCATATCTGATCCCATTTACTCTCAATACTTGCTGCCCATGTATACATAGACACTGTTTTTTCTTGCATATTGAGGTTTAATTTAAGGTGAAATATTTTAACATTTTCTTCTGGTTTCTTTGATAAATCATTTTTTAAACATGCTCCTCAAATAAGCCTTTATAATGATATTTTATATTCCCTTTACCTGTATGGCAATTGGATTTTAATAGGACACATGTTGTTTTGTTTTCCTTCTTGTATGAATGGAGATCTATCCTATTTACAGTGTTTACCAATTAGCAGGATGCCCTTGGCCCCAGCCACTGTCCATTTGATTATAAATCTAATCATCGTCTCAGATCTATACATGAAAAGTAAATTGATGTGCACAGTTCTTGGCTCAATTCCCAGGGTCTTTTCTGTTGAAATTAAGAGGAGCGTCTTTCATCCCACACCCTGGAGTTCCTACCTCTTAAAGCCGTACATGAAAATCTGCTGCCTGTATTTCTCCCACAGCTTGTCCACCCTCCGCTTCAAACCATACTGCTCTATTTCAGAGAGCTACACTTCTCAGGCTGCAAGCCATCTCTGTTTAAAAGCTCGCATACTCCCACTTTCTACTCTATTGTGTTCTTGCTACGGGAAAGGAAACACAAACATTACTGAGATTACCTGTAAAAGCAATAATTGTGTAGAAAAAAGAAGAGTGGCTGTCTAAAATCCTAGGACTGAGATACAGGGAGAAGGAAGGAAGGAAGGAAGGCAGGCAGGCAGGCGGGAAGGGAGGGAGGAAGGGAGGAAGGGAGAAAGAAAAGGAGCAAAGAAAGAGAGAAGACCTAAGGAAAACAAAGTATATTCCTATCTTTTCTAGTAGTGCAAAGCAATTCTCTTTCATGAAGCCACGTTTCTTTTTTCTCAATCCAATTCTATTGGCTTTATAGTTAGTGGAAATTCTTCCCATTTTCTAGTAATAGGTTGTCTGTCAGTCTTAATTTTTGGTGATGTTGTGAGTTTTCCCATGTCTTAATAGGTATTTTAGAGAGAAGTTGGGAGAGACTGCCTCAGGGACAACTAGCCAGATGCCAATTTAAACGGAAGCCTGTGGTTTAGTTATAAACACAGACAGGACAATTGCCCATGCCAGAAGATAGCACCATTGTTGATTTTTCCCATTCAGGATGCTGTTTGTTTTCATGGTTAAACATTGAACAAAAGTAATTAGGCTAACTCCTTGACAGAGTCCTAAAAATCAAGTTATGCATTGATTTAAGTTTATTTTGTATGTTACACAGCCTAGAATAATGTGGCTTAAACTTGATATTTTTGTCTACTTATTTAAGATGGTGGTAAAAGTTCATATTACTATTAGATTTTGAGTTTTTTCCTTGTCCCTTTATGATGTCAAAATGCTTACTTTTATCCCAATTTTAAACATCTTCCACATATTTAAAGATTCACCAAGGCTGTGATTCTAAAATTACATTGCGTGTAATTTTCACAGGAGAAGCCCATAAAAACAGATTCCCAGGCATTGCCTCCATGGATATAGATTGAGTAGGACTAGAGTCTTTATTTGTAATGAGCACACTCAAAGGCTATGAATGCTTGGTACACTCATACTTTGAGGAATGTTGATGAGGATTAGGGAAGAGGTAAAGGTAAGATGTGTCTCTTTTTATTCGCCTTGATATACTATAGCTTCAGAAATGTGTAACTATACATTTCCTACATTGAAGATTCTCTGCCCTTAGACTAGATTTTTATGTAAAAACAATATGATTATCACTCCAAGAATTTGTGAAAGCATAGGTTCAGCTATCTCCTGGATGGCTAGGGAATTTAATGTAATTTGTTTTTACAGGAAAAATAATCTTTCCATAATATTGCTCAAATGAGTATTATTAACTGCATATAAAAATGCTGATTATCTGATAAACAAAAAAAGCATACTGTAGTAGGAAAATTAGTGGACTCCAGAGTCAGAATAACTAAATTAAGATCCATCTATGTGACCTCGAACCCATTAAGTCTCGATTTCTTCATCTGTCAGATAAGACTAATCCTCCCTGCTTTACTCATGCAACAGGTTTTAGAAAGGTCAAATAATACATGTATGTGAAAATACAAAATACTTTGTGAACAGTAAACACTGAACACATGAACAATGCTATGTTAAATGAAAAGTACTCTATCACCACACCTACATAGCACCAACAGAAGTTTCAGCAATTCTGTTATTTCATTGAAAACCAAATAATCAACATGGATTTACTGAGGATTATACCAGGAATAGAAACTAGGTAGCTAGCGTATAATAAAGAAATGACTTGTTTGCTTTTCTACTTTTCAATTACTTGTACTGGTATTTCATATATTACCAGTATAGTATGTTATGAGCTTTTTCTAAAACCATTAAAATTGCACACTGCTCTTTCCTAGATAGGATAAATTCATTAGTCTAATAGAATACTAGTGATAACAGTGACCCCTTGGTAATTTTTTCTGTTAATACCCATGCTGCATACTTCACTCTTTCAATACTGCTGTAATGACTTGTATACTTCTACTCAGGTACTTCCTAACTAAGTGTATTTGTAATAGCTATAGTTTTTATTATCAAATGATTCTTAATTTAGACTTTAGGCTGATGGTTGTTTCTTAATTGCTCAAATTTTTTTTATTTAATTAGCTTTAGATGGCAAAACAGATGGTCTCTGAATCCATTGGTGCTATATCTATGTGATAATACATTTTGGTTCTGTCTGATGGGGTGACTCTTCTTTTCTAAATTTTCTCATTAAACAGAACTCTTAGTTTCTCATTTTCTTTTTTTCATTTTGTGTCAAGGGTAATATGATATTAATATAAATTTTTCAAATTGTAATCTTGGCCAAACAGAATCAGATGTGATAGCTTTAGATTTGACATACTTAGATTTAAGTATATTTAAGGTTACGCACACCCCATAATATTAAATCAATATAAGAGGAATCTTCCCTCAAACCGTATGATACAATCAAACAATTTCCTAACAAATATTGGTAAGCACTTAACGGGTGCTGGACTCTAGAGATAAATCATGAATCAAAATAAATAACAGTCAGCTCCTCTGCTCTCAAAGTCTATGGGAGGGTGGGTTGAACGCTGTCTACTAAACTATCACATTACTGATCATATAATTACAAACTGTAACAAAGGGCCTGAAGAAAAGAAATATAAGTGTATGTAATAAAGGAGCCTAAGCAATAATAGAGAGTCAGAAGAATTCTTCAACTAAGCAGTATCTAATCTGAGTTCTGGACAATGAGTATCAATAAACTTGGTTATTGAAGAGGGTAAAGAAAAATGTTCCAGAACAGGAGGCACAGCATATGTAAAGAATATAATATGAGAACATATGGTGTATTTAGAGGAATGAAAGAAGGCCAGAGGGGCTGAAGCAGAGAAAAATGGGGAAGAATTTTGTGAGATAAGGTTTGAGAGATTGAAATAGCAAGACATTTCAGGGGCCAGCCCTGTGGCTTAGCGGTTAAGTGCACGCACTCCGCTACTGGTGGCCTAGGTTCGGATCCCGGGCGCGCACCGATGCACTGCTTCTCCAGCCATGCTGAGGTGGCATCCCACATATAGCAACTGGAAGGATGTGCAACTATGACATACAACTATCTTCTGGGGCTTTGGGGAAAAAAGGGAGGAGGATTGGCATGGATGTTAGCTCAGGGCTGATCTTCCTCATAAAAAAAAAAGAAAGAAATAGCAAGACATTTCAGGTTAGAGTAAAAATTTTAGCCAATATCCTAAGAATATAGCGAAGTTATTAGAGTATTTTAAAAGAAGGGTAGTATTACCATACTTGCTTATGAAAAGATAACTTGGCTAATATCAACATGTAAATTGAGCTAAGCTCATATATCTACCACTACATACATATAAAAATGTTGGGTAAGTATATTATAAACTTCTAAAAAGGAAAATTAAAAAAAGAATGTCTCCAAGAGCCAGAAAAGTAGAATGATTTCTTCATAAAATCATAAGAGGAAGAGTAGCCTAGCAAAGAACTTCAAAGAACTGTAGCAAAATATGTACCAAAGAACGGAAGATTGTCCTTAAGCCTAGGTGAGCCAAGGAGCTGCAATTTATGTTTGTATGAAGCAGGGACATCGGAAGGCCTGCCCTCCATGTGAAAGGGCCTAGAAAAATTCTAATACCTGGCCAAAGAAGCCACATAAAAAATTAATGTAAAACCACTTATCAGAGACCCTTCCACAAATACCATGATACACTGGACTTCTATCATGAAAGATACAATCCCAATGTATAAGGAATTTAAAATTTAAAAAAAAAGGTAACCTCTAATGAGGAACTGAGGCAACAAACTGGATGATAAGAACTTAAATAACAGATTTGGAAAAGATAGCAACATGAGAAGATTTAGAATTAAAAATTGTAGAAGAAATAGAAATCATGACAAAAGTCTAGAATACTATGGAAAAATAACAGATGTATTTGAAAATTAATGAAATGTAGCTAGTAGAAAGGAAAAGCACAGATATTAAATTAAAGACTTTTTTAAAATCATTAAAGACCAGATTACATGTTGCAGGAGAAAGAATTTTGAACTACAAGATAGATCAGAAGATCTATATGGATCAAAGAGAGACTATGAAATGGAAAATATGGCAAAGACAAGGAGAATAGAATCAGTAAAGATCCCAAATAGAAAATAGAGAATGGAGAAGAAAATACTCAAAGAGATAATTGCTGTGAATTTCTACAATATTCAAAAAAACAAATACTTAATTTAATGAAGACACCAAAGCCAGATTAAAGCAAATGAAAATCAATAACATAACCAGCATATAGGTGTGAACATGAAGAACACTACAGACGAAAGATGATTTTTTGGTTTTTGGCTTGCTCAATATGATAGATGGTGGAATCATTCATTGAGACAGAGAACAATGGAAGCAGAAGAGATTAGGGCTGTCCTTCAGTTTTATGTGCCTTAAAACCAGTCATGTCGTAAAGTCTAGTAGGTAACTGAATATGCAAGTATGGATCTGAAAAGAGAGATCTGGGCTAAAGATATTTAGTACTTACATGAGTACATGTTAAATGGAGTTATTGGTATGGGTCCAGCTGCCTAGGAAAAAGACTGAGATAAAGTCCAGGACTTTTTAGAACTACATATAATGACTGTAGACACATCTGCAAAAGAAACATGAAAGGAAGGTCAGAATGGAGGAAGAAAAGCCAAAGGGATGTATTCCCACAAAAGCCAAAGCAAAATACTAAGAGAAGATACTCTTCCTTATTCTCCGATGTTTGCAATGTCTAAGACCACCTCTACGTATAATAACATAAAATTAGTCTGACATTCTTCTCCTAGCATTAAGTGTTAAAAGGAACATACAATCTTAAATATATTACCACATGTAGACATTAGGGATCCTTGAGAAATAATGGGTGTTGCATATGTTCACATTATTTCTCTAGAGGTTTTAGTAATTATAACCCTCTAAACCAGGGATCTGCAAACTTTTTCAGACAGTAAATATTTTAGGTGTTGGGCTCCACAGGTCTCTGTTACAACTGCTCAGCTCTGCCACTGTGGCATGAAAGCAGACACAGACAATACATAAATATTGAGAATAGCCGTATTCCAGTAAAACTATTTACAAAGAAAGTCTCGATCCAGAGACTCTAAACATCAGAGCATGAGGATTTGCTGTAGGACAGACCCTGAACTATTTTTAATCTTTTTACTATAAATAAGTAACATTTGCATGCACGGCATTTATTTTTATTTTCTATATTTTTATTAGGTCAAAAAAAATGCTTTCATTTTAACCAGAATAAATGAGACAAAATATTGTTAGCTGCAAACAATGTAATAGCAAAAGATAGACTTAATTAGAAAATATCTAACTGCAAACTCTATAAAGAGTAACAAGAGAATATAAATATCATTTTTTCTGTTAAGAAGTATGCCTTATATATGCCAAAAGGGAAATGACATAGAAAATCAATCTGATAAGAGAAGAGAAGCTATAAAAGAATTCATGATCCATGAAATAAAACTAAAGTGTCAATGTTTTTGGAAGTATCAAGACATTCACATACTTGTGAACAATTCTATGGAGGTAGAAAAATAACAAAAGAGATAGCCCCCAGAATAAAAATGCGTGTGCACACACACACAAGCACACATACACACACACACTACTATAGTTCTGAACTATATAGAGGCTTAAGAAATCTTTGTAGGACAATACACTTAAAACTTGAAACTAAAAATTGATGATTATATCATTCTTTTTAAATATATTTCCAAATATATATATATATAAGAAAAGGCTAAATGTATTAATATATCCTGTTTTGTCTCCATGCTGTCACTAGAGTAATTACAGGGTTTTTTTTAAGAAATTGATTTCCAAGAAAAAGAAATAGACATATATTTCTCTATTCCTCCCACTATGTACAATTAGTATCCTGCTAACTACATGTAAAACAAATAAAAGGAGATTTTCAAGGGTGGGGAGAAGAACACAGGCTAGCTACAGAACTCAGGACCCAAGGGACAACATGATGGTGAGTTTTCTGGGTTTTTTTTTTTTTGCCTCGTGTAGCCCAGACTTCAGGCTGAGGAAGCTACCACCTGGAAATGACAAGAGATGCAGACAAAAACGAACAAACCAACCAAAATAAAACTTCCTCAGAAGCTGAAGGACCAGAAAAGGGGCAGCCTAGCAAACAGAGAACTTTTAGACAATAACTTGTCTATTCCAGCCAAACACCACAGAAAAAACTGTGGCCCCATGCACACCCATACCAGAAAGGTGGAGTGGGTCTTCTGTGCTCACCACACTGTAATGTGGCACTCCCACACCCCTCCCCACCCCCGCCAGGGTGGTGTCAGAGAAGGCTGACAATTTTATTCCCATCAGGTGATAGGGAAGCCCACTGCTCTCCAACCACTGCAGTATCAGTTGAGACCACATGGGGAACCTAGACTTCCACTCGGACCCAAAAATAATGAGGCACCCCTGCCTCATTGGCTTGAGTGGCATCAGAAGAGGCCTCTTGGACAGTCAGTATTAAGAGGCCATCTCTCTGTGGTTTCAGTGGAGGCTACATGGAGAGCATTAACATGGCACTCCTACCCCTCCCAGCTGGGGAGGTATCAGTGGATGCCTAGTGTCAGAGCTCGTATCCCCACCCCTACCCAATAGTAAAGATGTTGTCACTCCCTTGGGTATCAACAGAGACCAAGGAGGAACCTAGACTTCTACTTCCCTTGGCTGAAAGAAGGAAGTGCCACTCCTTCTCCTGCCAGCATAGTATCAGAGGAAACGAGCTAAAATAGAAAGTTTAAATAAGATCCTGTCTTAAAACCTAATAAAATATGTCAAGGTTTCACTTGAATATCACTCAACACACCAAGAACCAGAAAGATCTCAAGCTGAATGAAGAAAGATAATCAAGAGATGCCAATACCTAGATGACAGAGTTGTTAGAATTACCTGACAAAAATTTAAAGAAGACGTAATAAAAATATTCCCTCAAGCGATTATGATCTCACTTAAAACAAAATGAAAAAAATAGAAAGTCTCAGTAAAGAAATTGTAGATATAAAGAACTAAATGGAAACTTTTGAACTCTAAGATACAATAACTGAAATAAAAACTCAGGAGCTAGATAAACAGCAGGATGGAAAGGACAGAGAAAATAATCAGTGAACTGAAAGATAGAACAATAGATATTAGCCCATCTAAGGACCAAGAATATAGACTGGAAAAAAAATGAACAGGGTTGAGGCAAAAATGCCAACTCCAAAAGGTTACTTTGATTCCATTTATACAACATTCTTAAGATGATAAAATTATAGAAATGAAGGAAAAATTAGTGATTGCTGGAGGGCATGGATGGGGCTGGAGGATTAGAGGAGGTAGGTAGGTGTGACTATAAAAGGGTGACAGTAGAGATCCTTGTAGTGATGGAAATGTACCTTGGCTATATCGATGTCCTGGTAATGATATTGTACTATAATGTATCACAACATTATAAAATGTTACCATTGGGGAAAACTGAGTGAAGGGTACACAGGATCTATCAATTATTTCTTACAACTACATGTGAACCTACAACTATTTCAAAATAAAAATTTTAATAAAAATTAATTGATCCCAAAGTGATATACAGATTCAATGCAATCTCTGCCAAAATCCCAATGGCATTTTTTTTTTTTTTTTTTTTTGCAGAATGGGAAAATCTGTCCTAAAATGCATATGGAATTTCAAGAGAACCAGAATAGCCAAACTATCTTGAAAAAGAAGAACGTAGCTGGAGGAGAAGAACACTTACTGATTTTAAAACTTACTACAAAGCTATAGAATTCAGAATAGTGTGGTACTGATAAAGACTATAAATATAGACGAATGGAATGAATTGGGAGCCCAAAAGTAAACCCTCATATCTATGGTCAAATGATTTTTGACAAGGGTACCAAGACCACTTAATGGCGAAAAAAATGTCTTGTCAGCAAATAGTGCTGGGAAAACTGGATATCCACATGCAAAAGAATGAAATTGGACTCTTACCTTACACTATATACAAAAAGTTAACTCAAAATGGATGAAAGATCTAAATTTAAGAGCTAAAACTCTAAGTTTTACTCTTAGGAGAAAATATAGGGGCAAATCTGCATAACATTGGATTTGGCTATGGTTTCTTAAATATGACACCAAAAGTACAGGTAACAAAAAAAAAAAATAGACAAGTTGGAGTTCATTGAAATTTAAAACTTTGTGCATCAAAGGACACTATTAAGAAAGAGAGAAGACACTCCACAAAATAGGAGAAAATATTTGCAAACCATATATCTGAGAAGGAATTAATATCCAGAATATGTAACTAACTACTACAACTCAACAACAAGAACAACAACAACAAAAAAAACAAATAACCCAGTTTTAAAATGGGCAAAGGATTTGAATGGGCAATTCTCCAATTGAAGATACACAAAGGGCCAGTAAACAAATGAAAAGATACTCAACATCATTAGTCATTAAGGAAATGCAGATCAAAACCACAATGAGATACTACTTCAGACCTACTAGAATGACTATTACCCCTTCCAAACCCCCCATCCCCCCCAAAAAAAACCAAGTGTTAGCAAGAGAAGATGTAAGAAATTGGAAACCTTGTGCATTTCTGGTAGGAATGTAAAATGATGCAGTCAAACTGTTTTCCACTGTGGAAAACAGTTTGGTGATTCCTCAAAATGGTAAACATAGAATTACCATATGACCCTGCAATTCCACTGTTAGGTATACACCCCTCAAAATTGAAAACTCAACAGATACTTCTATACCCATGTCCACAGAGGCATGATTTACAATAGACGAGAAGTGGAAACTACCCAAGTGTCCCCTAACGAATGGATTAAAAAAATGTGGTATATGCATACAATAGAATATTATTCAGCCCTAAAAAGATAAGAGATTTTGAAACATGATACAATATAGATGAACTTTGAAAACACATTTGGCTGGAAGAGTATTGTGATCACATAATGAATATTTGTCCTCTTTCACAAGAATACAAGATCCATGAAGGCAAAAACCATGCCAAGTTATGTTCACCACCAAATCCCAAAACTAGCACCATGGTAGCATGTAATTGATAATAAATATTAGTGGAGTGAATGAATATTATTTTTATACAATAATCTGCCCTGAGAAATCATCTGCTACACCCAAGAATCCAAAGACGTCAGATAAGCTATTGTTTGATGCATGAGTAGAGAACTTGGAATTGTACATTGATAACAGAGCCAGCATTTAACATAGCATTGACCCACTGTCTAGATCAGTTATAGTTCTGCATTATAGATCTCACTTTGCAATTTCAACAAGTTTAAACATAATGTAGACCATACATTATATATTGATCTTCCCTTTACTACAGCCTACCTGAGCAGAACAGGTTTTTTCATATTATGTTACACAAAAATTGTGTAGAAATAGACTTGATCCTGAATCTAATATTGGAGCTGGATGACTAATATTATGTTTGATATTAAGCAAGCTAGTGCTGTATATGTATATTTTGTATGTCATTCTTATTCTTACAGTATTAACTCTTGACCCTTATAAAATAAAAAAATTAATGTTGCAAACATTGAAGAAGTGCATAGTCAAATAGTGTTTCGCTAATGGTGTTCCCAATTCCCAAGTTAGGAACTTGATCTCTTTTGTTCACTACTTAATCTTCAGAACCTATGCCTAGAACTTGTGGGCACTTGGAAAATAAATGCTAAATGAATAGAAAACCAAAACCTCACTCTTATGTAATCCTTAATTTTTTTACATCCCATAGTACATCATCAAAATATTTCAAGATAATTCTTTTCTATTCACAAAGGCATGAAGCTATAAGATTCTTTCTTATTTATCCCAAATGGTCTCCAAATTATGGCATCTTCAAGAATTACTTTTCTCAAGTTAATTCAGGGAAAAGTATATTTCCCCCAAGCTCTTTCATTAGTCTACTGAAAAAAGCCTCCAGTATTTGCTCTTTGTTAATAGGAATTCTCAGCAAAACTTTTAAGTAAAGGCAGCCTATAGATTAGACTTGAGCTCCATGAAAAATACAAAAATCAACCATCGATAATTAGCAGCCTCACATAAGCTTTATAGCAGCTGCTTTGAGTCTTGTCTATTTATAGCATCTGCTTTGAGTCTTGTCTAATTGTATCTAATCCCACATCAGTAGGCTCCCCAAGACTTTGCCTAATGAAAGATTTTATCATAAGTCCATCAAAATGGACTATGAGAGAGTTATTTTTTTCTTCCTCATCCCTTCAAGGCATTTTAATCCTTTCCCTCTTTTAACAAATGACATTTTGCTTTGTTCTTCTTTGATATTTGTCAAAACGATGACCATTAGCCAAACTAGACAACAGCAGGAACTAAGAACAAAACTAAATGTTCCATAAATGTACCAAGTGAATACAATGATTTATTGTAGTCTTAACTATTCTGCACCTAACTACTGCTTTTCTCTTCCAAGTTTTCCAGAAATTATAGAACCTTTAAAATAATAGTGTCTATGGATGAAATGATTTCATTTAACTGTGACTTATTGTGAAAATCCAGTAATGTTATTATGCTTATATTTTAATATTTTTAAAATTTTAATAACTTCAATTACATTTTATATTTTTAATAAATACATAGTGAACTCGAGCATAGGGTAAATGGCCATACTCTGGTCTAAAATGGGGGGGAACTCATTTAGGAAGATCACGTAATTTCGGAAACTGGTAGTAATCCAATTTCTAGATAGTGATCTCTAATCTTATAATTACTTTTCTTTCAATTATTGCTTAAAGATTTGCTACTATTGTGGGATATTGAGACCATAACGGTAATTCAGAAAACAACCCAAAGTTTATAGGGAATTCTTCATTACTCCGTAGTGAATATGAAAAGTATAGAAACAAAATTAAAATATAATAAAACACAAATTGCCATATTACTTACTTTGTTATGCCAATAAATTAGGATACCAAGAACTAAGCTTTCAGAGGTACAATGGTAATATGTCTAAATATCCAAAATTTTAAAATTTTATTATATAACAGATGGAGTCCATTATTTTTTTAAATTGCAGATAAATTTGTTTTGTTTCTCCCAGTGGAGATTTTTGAGTATTTAATTAAAGGCCTCATTGCCCCATCATTAAATTCAAAGAAGCATATCTAATGTGAACACTTAAATGTAATGTCACTCATTAGTCTTTAATGAAGAGAAACTTATTCTTTCTCTAAAGAACAGCTGTAAAAATAGTATCTGTCACCTACAAAATTATATATTCCCAAGATTATTAATGTGCGTTTAATGACTTCGAAATATGTCTTTGCAACAGTTATTATGCATGTTTCTTTCTTTTTGGCTTCATTTGTAAAAGAGGTTAATTGAAGTCAGAAAGCCTGGAATTCTCAGACCCCCCAGGACAGCAGGCTGAAGCAGAAGCTGAGTTTTCCCGGATACCTGTACCAGATTTGGCATGACGCTGTTTGATTTTCTATACCACACGTTCTCTTATTGGTCCTGTGCCTTGATAGCAGTTTTCATAATGCCTGAGTCATAAAATCTGTCATTAGACAGTTAAAATTCATCTGGAGCTCTCTTCCCTAGGATCTAGTCAACAAGAAAATTGATTTTAATGTCTGTGCCGTTACCTGACTCTGCAAGATGGAACTCAGAATAAAGGAAGGTGGATTGCAGTTGATTGACTAGTGTCGTATCACCATCATCACCATTATCATCATCATCGTCATCATCATCATCATCATCATCATCACCATCACCACAATCACCACTACCCCTGCCATTCTTGAAAGGTGTATTTAGATCTATAATACACTGAAGTCCTACATTCTACGTCTTTGTCCACTGGGACATGTTAGGACTCTCAATCTTTTTCTTTTTCCTTTTAAATACAAAGCACTAATTGGTTCTGCTGACACTCAGGAAAACATCTGGACAAATTTTTTTTTAAAGGCAATCAATTATCCATGCCTACCCAAATATCCTTATGTCTGGCTTTGGTAAACTAAGCATCTGTATTTTTTACTGAACTTTTTAGAACTTATCTAGGAGATTTAGCACCACATAGCTACAGCTTTGTTATGTTTTCAGGTATATTACTACCTTGTTAAAACACAATTCATCATAAAGCGAAATTCAATATTAAGTGCCTCCTCAAAGTGCTTTAATTACAGAAGCAACTAAAGTATTTCAAGGTAGACATACATACTGGTTCCATGGCATAACTCCAAGAATGACAAAATAGCTTTATTCTATTTATTTATTCATTCAACACATATTTATTAGGCCTCTCTTGTGCCAGACACAGTGCTGTGTTCTAGAGGTACAGGAGTATAGACTTTCATATTTGTGTATATAAATGTATGTATTTCACAAGTCTAATTTTGTGTTTTTCCCTATATTGGGAAAATATTGTTCTTTATACTCTAAAGACTTCATAGTTTTTTCTTACAACAGGAATGTGAACTACAGTAATATAAACAAGTGTATTACTTCTGGAACCATTACCCACACCCAACAAAAAAGGTTAGATCTTCTGCCTTAACATGGCTTTCGCAATCCAACTGCTCCACCACTTTGCACAAGATTATACATAGGGGGTATCCAAAAATGCTCAACGTTTATTTGGCTGAGTAAAGGGAGTAAGACGAAGTGGCTTCATTTTTAAAGTAATTTGGATGTTTAAATTTTTCTTAAAGCCCCTTTGACACATAAAATTTTCCAAAACAATGTAAAAGTTTTATAGCTACTCTATTTAAACTTAATTTATTAAATATTTTTGAAATATGTACTCTATGCACCACTGATCGTCCTGAAAGCCTTTCCTCCAGCATCATTCTCTACCTTCCCCACCTTCCTAGCCCCAACCCATCCACATCAAACAACCTAAGATCTGGAAAATATACTCATCTGTTAAGGCTTTGCTAAAAATTTACTTTCCCTATTAAACTTCCCATGATACTTCCACCTGGACAATTGACCACCCCTTATTTTGTCTCCACACTATATCTTATTTTCTTTTTCGGGGGGGGGTGGTGAGGAAGATTGGCCCTGAGCAACATCTGTTGCCAATCTTCCTCTATTTTGTATGTGGGACGCCACCACAGCATGGCTTGATCTGCACCCAGGATCCGAGCCCACAAACCCCAGGCTGCTGAAGCAGAGCGCATGAACTTAACCACTACACCACCAGGCCAGCCCCTTGTTTTCATTTTATGTCATAATAATGTGATCTTTTTATTGCATTTATTTGTTTACAAGTATTTGTTGTTAGTGCTGTCAAGTCAATTCCAACTCCTAGCAACCCTGTGTACAGGAGAGCAGAACCCTGCCTGATCTTTTTGTGCCATCCTCTCACCTTACAGCGCTATATCAGACAATGCTCCACTGCTATTTATAGAGTTTTCATGGCCAATTTTTTCATTTGTTTACAAGCATAACCTATATAAAAGCCAGGCAGCCTCATTGTGCCGCCTCAAATATAGCTGTATTCAAAACATAATTCTACAGTAAAAGATAATTAAAAAGAAGTCACTTTTATACTCAGTCTCCTGGGGGCATTATCAAAAGGAAAATTAAATTTCTAAAATATAGAATTTTTCAAAAATCTGTTTCTCTGATCTTTCACAATATTCAGTGTCTTATTTAGAGGATTGACAATGTCAAAGAATTGTTTTGGTCAAAAGTCAAATAAGTAAGACATTCTAGGTTGGTAGAGATGATGAGAACATAGTTGAAATGACTGATCATGGGGCTGCAAAATAGGAAGGTAGTTGATAGGAAGAATACAATGAGTTTGTATGGTTTGAAAACCAGAATCTGTACTGTCACTTATTAGTCAAGATTCTTTGTTTGCAAATGACATAAATTTAATTCAAACTGACTTGCCTATGTCACTGTTTAGTCTGAGTTCAGTCTTCAGGCATGGCTGGATCCAGATGCTCAAATAATGTTATCAAGAATTATGTGCTGATTTCATTCTTAGCAGGGCTTTTTTTCCTATGGTAGCCCCTACAATTTGAGGTCTACATTCAACGAGCTTAACAACTCCAGTAGAAAGAAACCTCTTTCCCAAAAGTTCCAACAAGAGTTACAGGATTAAATCTTATTCCCAAATTTAGGCCACCCAAATTAGGACTATGACTAGCTAAAATCAGGTCTCATGAGTATCTTAGGAGGTGGGGATTTGATCAGCCCCATCTGAACTGCAGGACTGAGAGTAAAGGTGAAAAGCAAGGAGCTGTCACCAAAAGAAGGCAGAGCTGGAGGCTGATCAGGCAAAACAACAAATGTGCACTCCAGCTCACATAAAACAAAGTATACTATAGATGGATAGTCTTGTTTTACAAAGGTTTTCATGCTAAAATACCAAATGGAGCCCATAAGATAAAAGGACACATCATCAATCATCTACAGAAACTTTTCACATTTCAAATTTTTAGCAATTCACTTTCCCTTCAATTACATTTTCATATCAACAGTATGAATTATATCTTTTGAAACCTTTGTTGCCCTGCTCTATTGACTAAAAAGAGCAAATAACTCACAAGAAATAGCCTTTCTCTCTCTCCACCTTTCTGTACTTTATATCTCTATATGCATATAGATCACATATATGATGCATTTCAATTCTTCTCCCAGTGCCCATTAAGGACACTGAGTATATATGGTACTGCTTCAAAAAGCTCAGTGAATTTATTGAACTTTTCACTTGGCCTAATTTGTTTTCTATCTCCTACTTCCTCAGTGCTCTTCCAAGAATGAATGTGTGTGCACGGAGTCTCTGCATGTGTAAACATTTTCTCTGACACCTCTTATGTGTGGAAATTGCTTTACATTTACATGCTTTTTCTCCTTCCCTGCTCTCCTCCTTCATTTATCTCCAAACTCACCCTCTACTGGGGCTCTGCTCTACAATCGCAGAGAGATTCACCATTTGTAGATGGACTCCAATTCAGCCCTGCTTCTGCATAAACTCACCATTTTCTCTTTCTTATTCTCCCTACCATCAAAATTCTTTGGAGACAGTCTGCTCTCAGTGTCTCTGTTACCTCCAACCCCATTCATTTTTAAAATCTACCTCACAGCCTGACTTGTGGGCTCACCCATTCAACTGAGGCTGCAGTCTTGTTAACACTGATTACAAACAGCGCAGGTATAATGCCTTCATCTCTAATGTAATGTTGTAACAACAGTTACAACAACAACAACTAACATTAATGAAACACAGGTGCCAGGCACTGTGCTAAATTTTTTACAAGAATTATCTCAGAATCTCATTTAATTCTCACAACATCTCTAAGTGGTAGGCCCTATTTTTAATCTCCACAGAAAATTGATGCTCAGAAATTTGGAGTATTTGCCCAAGGGTGGCATAGCCAGGCTCAATCCCAGGTCTCTTTATCTACTGTACTTAGTGCCTAGGTTTCCTCTCAGTCCATTCTCATTTAATATCCACTTTCCAACCAGCTCTCTGGTTCTACCCTTCTAAAGACGTTATAGTCTCAGAAATTATCATTGATAACAAATCACCAAGTACAATGCTTATTCTCTGTCCCAACATGCCTGCTTTTTAAATAACAACAATAGCAATGTAAAATTGTATTTATTAGGGGAGACAATCTCTATTATATATCTCTTCCACTTAAGATCATGATGGTTGGCATACAGGGACCATTTGTTACACACTTTTGTATATCCAGCCCCCAAGCACAGTGTCTTGCACACAGTAGACTCTCAAAAAAGATTTGCTAAAGGAATAAAGTGAACAAAGACTTTGTGTAGCATATCATACAGTAGGGTTGGTTCTCAACACAAGGAGTTAGAATCTGTAAAGACTTCCCAGTCTTAGCACTAATTCTCGTTCCTCCACTCACCTTCTACAGTAGCAATATGGTAATTTATTCATCAGACACAGGTATAACTAGTGGGGCAATGTTTGTTCTACATATGAGGCAACTTATAAAAACAAATAATGCAAACCTTGTGGCAAATCCTGCCACCAGCATTCTGCAAAGATTGAAGTAGCATTTTGGAAAATCGTCTAAAGAAAACAATGCAGGATTAAACAAGAAGGAGACATATTTTCCCTAGCAACTACTGTACTTTAAAAATGACAGTGCACAATCTCTTGGGTAACTAACATCAGTAAGAGTTGGAGTATGCTATGACTTAAAGTAATTTTGTTCATGTCAGACATGTGACTTATTACTCAAGATATACCTGCTATGTCCTTCTCTCTTACTCACTGATTTACTGTAGAAGTTCGTCAGTTACACTTAGGAGCTTGATCTTGCTTTCTACTTAAAACACACAGCAAGTCTTAACACTCAGAGGAAAGAACCCTGCAATTTGAGCTGCCACACTTTCCACTAAACCAAAGTTACCTTGATCTTGCTTAGATTCATAAGTCAAATGGAAGTCAAGAACAGAGAGGAAGGAAAGGAATCAGAACAGTTTCTCATTGAACTAACTTCTAAGATACTTCATATTTTTTGTGGAGTGTTCAAGTCGTTGTAACACAGTCACATCCCTTTTTCCCCAGAACAAGGCCTTATTGAGCTGAACATCCTTGACAGCCACTGGTTCCATTTTCATGGTACCACGCTGATATGCCCCATTATGTTCCAGATATTGGTGCTATTAAAATTTGTATTTGCTTCTGCTTAAAAGAAAAAAGCAGTACGAAAAGGAACTTTGAGTTTTGTTGCAAAACTATAGCTGAATCTCAATGATGCGTTATTATTCATGATTAACTCATTTGTATGCAGTTTAATTGAAGTGTATGTCTTTACCCTAAATGTGCAAAGTCCATTTGGGGGCCAGCCCTCATTATTGAGGTAAAAACAAGAGAAATCAATTCATGCATGCACTGCTGAATAAACAAACACTTGTTTCTAAATTATACCTAAACAGCTTCTACTTCCAGTCCTCACAGTAACCTTCTACATTAGTAATATGACCCATTTTCTAAGCATTGACAGATGTGCAGCCAATGTGATGATGCTTGTAATTCTAATAGATCATCTAGCCTCTACAATGTCATGAATGAAGCAAGAAATTTATATTCTCTTTGTTAAGGGGTTGCATAGACACTGTACTATGTAAATTTCAAACTTAGCAGTTCTTGAAAAGATAATAGTATTCCCTAACTAGCTAATTTTTCTTTGCCATAACTTCGCTGTGGTGCTCTGGTGTAGATGATGCGGGACATAGGTGTACTGACTTGGCACAAGTTTTCTGGGTGTATCACTCAGGACACTAGAAGTGTACGTTTCTCAATCCATCAGCAAAATACTGAGAACACTGCCCGATGGTAGGTGAGCATAATGCAAAGATCCCTCCCACCCTCAGATGGAATTGAAATTTTGTTGGGAAGATGAGCAATACACATATAAGAAAGAAACTCAGTAATAGCACTAGGCAATAGATTAAGTGCTAAGAAGTGATAGGGAGAGTAAGTGTTATTGGACATCATAAGAGAAAGATCCAGTTGTGAAAATGTAGTAACCAGAAACAGAGTTCCAAGTGAGGTTTGAAGTACAGGTCAGATTGTGACTAATTAAAAGGAAAAGAAAGTCGTAGGTACACGAAACAGTGTGAACAAAGGAAAGAGATGGAAACAACAATTCTAACAGCTAACTTTTGAGTATTGACTCTGTGCCAGCTGCAGTACTAAATGTTTTCTGTGTTAACTCATTCAGAGAGAAATTAAGGATGTAGTTGAAATACCTTTAAATAGTCAATCAGGTAACCCAGATTTTATTCCTGGTTCTGCCACCATATGATCTTCTACCACACTAAGATCTTTCTCTCCGTGGGCAATGAATAGTATGCACTAGGCAGTCTTGAAGGTTCCTCCTGCTCCAAATTACATGTGAAAAGGTCAATATAAGAAAAATGACTAACATCAGCATAAAAAATAGACAGAAAATGATTGTTAGACAATGGGGTTTTAGCAAAAAGCCACTAGGATCATTTAGTTGTTAAATACTATGTTCAAGGTATTTTGCCAAATCACCTCATTTTCTTTACACTTGAATTTTGTAAAAACTAAGGTCCTGACGTTCACTTAATTATGACTTTACATGAGGGTAACCCATTCATATGCCTATAAGGAACGGGTAGGTACTGTAAATGAATAAATAACATTGCATAGTGACTATGGTAATCTGGAGAGCAAATGCTCTGTCTAAACAGGGAAGTCGCTACCAGTCCCTCCAATCCTTAGTTCTGTGGGAGTGGAGATTTCTGTGGAAAACTTTGCTCTGCGGTAATTAAGGGAGGATTCAGAAGGATGAAAACAATTATCGTGGTTAAGCTATTCCTATTTTCTAGGTTCTCTACCAGGCACTTCTCTTACATCATCATATGACTCAATGCTAAAAATGTCCCTCTTATTTCCTATTTCAGGTACGAGGGACTTGAGGCTCAGAGAAGTTATGTAACTCACCCAAATTTTTTAGTAACATGAAGAAAGGGAGAAAGTGACGATGAGTTTCAGACTGAGGATACTCTAGCCATAAAGCCTTTTTGTCTCACCAATATCCAATGCTGCCTGGTGAGACTAGAAAGCAGTGAACAGACTAGATGAAATATAATAAGTTTGGCCATATTTCTTTTCTTGTATTAAGTTAAATTCTTGAATTAAATCTGGCAGTCTAGGTTCATGTCAAAGAAATGGAAATAACATAAAAACATATCACATTAAAGCTGAAAAGTAGCAATGGGAATGAATAAAACACAGGTCTGGGGTTCCTCAGGTGGGGAAACTGACATGCATGGGCACTGTGCAATTCAATCTGTACTCAGAATCTAGCTCATCTACTTCCACTTGCTGTTTCTACTTAAGTGCAATCGCTTATCTGTTCTTTCCTCCATGTTGTTCAGGGTGGTTCATGCATTTCTGTATGAAACATCTGGTTGGATCAGAACAGAGTCTCATCTCAAGGTTACGTTTTGCTGGTGTTTAGTACCAATTTCTCTGTATTATAATAACTGCATATTCCTTCATCTTTGTTTTATTTATCTGGTTTCCTTCCCATCTAGTCCTCAGTCCCTGCAAACCATCCCACCAAGACGAGGCTCCTGCTCAGTCTCATCCACAGCCACTTATGTGACAATTTCTGTCTAATAACTAGGCAATCCAAAGGGAATTCCACCTCCAGAGGGCTCCCAAGTGTCCACAGCTTATATCAAAGACTTAGACGAGAAAAACATTTATATTTTCAAGACATATTGGAAGCAGTCTCCAAAGGGTGAATGAAATTAATTCATCATTAAAATAATGAACTCTTTTTTCCTCATCCTCAGTATAGTTAAGAGCTTTACAGTATCTAAACCGCCGACCTGTTACACATCATCAGCAGTCTGCTACTGGGAGCTGATTTTTAGGACTGTAACAACTTTATAATTTGAGCAACTTTAATCAAGATTCTTACCTTGACAGATGCCATCTTTTTGCTTCAGTTTCATTCTAGGCCCATCTGACAGTCTGTTTGTTGAGGTTTTTGCCCTTTATTCAATCCCCTATGATTTTTTCTTTCCTCTGTGCCTCTGGATTAATATCTAACAGCTGTTTGTCTATCATGTGAAACTCTTATATAATGAAGACTTTACCCCTCCACACCGTTTATTTTCAAACCTGGACTGTTAACATGTTCTGTAGTTTGGAGAAAGTTTCTTCACTGTCATTTCCTATGCATGCTCTAAAATAAAGATCTACTTAATGGACAGTGATATCCCATGGCCCATAAATATTAATATGAGTGCTATTAGTTAGAGTGGTATGCACTCATTTGTGAATGTTTTCAAAGAATATAATCACTAATTTATTTTTACATTAGATGATGTATTCTTAGCACTTGGAATCACTTTTGCTTAATTGGTATCAGCTATTCTCACATAAATAAGTGAAAAAATGAAACCCAAATTGCTAGCCCCCAGTGACACAAAAGAAGCTGACTTCCGGTGCCTTCCTAGAACTTGTCACTGATTACTACACTCATAGCCATCCAATTAACGGGAAGAACCATTTCCACTGACACAACATTGATGTAGACACATAGACAGATTGCATGAAGTTTGCTTGAAAACATCTCATTAGATATAATTATGATATACAAAAACGGGGTACTCAAATTCTGTAGCTTATTGCCAACCAAATATCTCAACCGTCCACAAATAAATCTCAGTAGCTAAATCACTAGTCAGTTTAAAGCAATTGGGATCATATCGGAATTAGCAGCTTTGAGTTGATATGCTCTCTCCCACTGAAAGCTTCTGAGATGAAACTAAAATAAAAACAAATAATAAGTAATAACTCTAACGTCTTTAGTAGCTAGTTAATTATTTGACAAAAAATAAATTTAATTGTCATTTCATGAAGTTTGCTGGTTAATTTTAAAACATATAGAGAAAGTTTAAAGCATTGACAAGTAAATATTTTGGCTCAAGATTCAATGTGGCTATAGCACAAGGAAATTAGTCTATTTAGATCTTGTGGGCTGCCTCTCAAACACAATAGCAGACATTATCAAAGGTCCTACCCAAATGTCATTCATTCATTCAGTTATATAATTAAACTTTACTGCCAGGCATGAGTTAACTGCTTTGAGGATATGAAGAGGTTGTGAGATAAAGTCCTTAACTTTGGATCTTCAGGGAATTAATGAGTTTCTTTGTGGAGCCCTTTTTCTGATCCTTTATTTATTTCAGTTTTATGTCTCTCACTACAAATGCATAGCGTACAAACTTGTGGATGTTCCACCAACAACACCTATTGCTAGCTATTTGTCATAGCTCGTGAACTGACACTGATCATAAGGAACTCTAAGGAGACAGAGTAAACTCAAATCTTGGCTTTTCTTCTTCAAAATTTCCATGCATTATTGAGTATGTACGATGTGCCAAACACTGTGCTATGCACATATCATTCCATTTACTCCTTATGTTAGCCCAGGAAGCTGCCCTCTTATTAGCATCATTACTCCCATTTCACAGGTGTGGAAACTTGGTCTCAGAGAGTTAATACAACTTGCCCATGAAGCAGCCAGCAGGTAGTCGAGACAGGTTTTGAATCTAAATAGTTTGTCTCTAGAGCTTAAGCTCTTAGTACTATTCCATTCACACTCTGGGTACTAGTATAAGTAAACATATTCATTTGAATTAGACTGCTAAGGTAAATTAATGACTGATTGCTCAAAGTACAGAAGTAAACTCAATAAATTCCACATATCCTTTCATTTTTTAAGATTTCATCAGGAGAAAATAGCTTCCAAGGCTAACCTCAGGTGATATGCAAAACCAGTTTCTTTCCTTTAAAAAAAATTTCTATTTTAGTATGAAGCCCCAGACTTTCTCAGGGTAGTTTTTGCAGAATATTTAGTTATTCCAGTCCTCCCCAACATTTCCCTGCCTTCCTTACAATTATATTGGAACCATGTATCTAGTTTGGCCAATGGATGATGACAGAAAATGACATGTTTTATTTCTGGGCTGAGACAGTTCATCCATTTCTCTCTTTCTCTGCAGTGTCCTTAAAAGCTGTGTATTTCAGGTGACATAGCTACAAAGGATAGAAGTGCTGCCTAATGTGTACTGGAATTAGAGTTTATGTGAAACTCATTGTGTTAAGTGATTGAGATCTGGGGGGTCATCACAGCCTAACCTAATCTGACTAACACTCAAGTTTAATTGCCTATGGGTTAAAAATGGAGGTATCTATCCATCCATGCATGTCTGGAAGACAGAATTTGTTTTACGTGTTAGCCATTAGCAGGATGCCTGGTACCAGCCATTATCCAGTGCCAACTTACAGCATCACCAGCCCTCTGGGTTCTCAGTATATAGAAATTGGAGATGATGATGCATGTCTGATTAGGCAATGGGCTCATTGTTACCCGTAGCCTTCAGTATGTGGGTGGGCAGAAGTCTCTCTGCTCACCCGTAATGAAAGGGGTGTGTGAATTTTCCATTGTGGTCACCACTGTCCCTGTGTGCCGAGGCAAATCATAAAAAGGGGCACTGTCCTTTGGCAGAAGTCCAGGAAAACCACAGATGTTTGCTCAGACTCTGGGAGGGTTGACTTTATGTCAAAATTTTGCCGTATAAACCAATGTTACTGCAATAAACAAAAAATTAAAAAAAAAAAAATTTTGCTGTATAAAAATGTCAAACGAAAGGCACGGTAAGGTAATGTCGCCATCTTCCCCCCCCCCCCATTTTTAGGGAAATATGTCTCCTTTTAAATATATGGTATTCTAGATCTTGTCACTTTCAACAGTGAAGCTACTATTTAAATAAAATTCTATGCTATTTGATTTCCTGCATCAGAATCAAATGTTTAGATATTTAAGGAGGGAAGTTTAAAATATATCTCCTGGGTTTTATGTTATAACCTGGGAATTAGAGAATTTGGGAAAGCCTCCCTCCAGTTTTAAAGACCCCAAATTGTGTCTCACAGTTACCAAAAACACCCACATATTTAAAGATCTCAATTCAGATGATTTCTGAACATTTCAAATTTTCTTGCTACAAATAAATTCTCTCTCATACAAATAGTACATAAACTTAAAGGAAATATTAACTGCCAAATAACAATGGTATCAGCCAATCTGAGATCATCTATTCTGAGAATTTTTCATTATACCTTTCAAATTATCTCTGAATCCTACCTGCTTTCAGATCCTCGGAAGCTGGCTTTCTGTTTTGCTGTCATTGCTCAATAGAACATAAACAGATGGGGCTGAAAAAAATCCAGAAATACAAATGGGGTAGAAACTGCCTCAGGCTTTTGAACAGCATCAAAGTAAGGTTTTTTTTTTTCTGTTTGACAAACAAATCTCCTAGAACACAAACCTCGATATGGTTTCACTCTCAACCACCATCAAATATGTTTTATTTTGTTTTGTTTCTCTTGAAATCCAAAGCTAATTTGGGGTTTTCTTTTTTTAATTCTGATGAGTGAATGATCAACGACTGGTATTTGAAAAGTATATTAAACTGGGGATAGTGGTGAGGAGGAAATCCCGTCAAGACATTAGGATGTATAGATTCCTTTATTTCAGCAGTGAAGAACTTCAGGGGCACTAATCTCATTAATTAAATTGCTTTCAAACAAAGGCCAGGTCCTTTAACACCTGACAAAGATAAATTATGTCCAGGATAGATTTCAGTTTTCCTGCATATGCTTGCCCTTTATGTGTTGACTTCCACATATAGGAATCTAAGTTAGACATATCTTTGTTTCCAATACCCTATTTTCTACCTACTTTTTTGCTTGTACAACTTTATCAGATAACTTCGAGTATAGGACTTTGAAGAGAAAACTGAAGGGCAGAGATATTAAATGCTCCAGCCCTGCAAGGGTGCAGGGTACAGTTGCACAGCTTGCATCCTGAACAAGGCCCCTGGTCAAGGGCATAAATCAGGACTTAAATCCAACCTGAGTTCTCCACAAGCTCCAAACCTGGTGATGCTGCATCAGTCTGAACTAAGAAGTTTTCAAAATAGTCCCACCCCTGGTGGGATTCAGTTGGATCACCCTGAGGAAGTACCTTTTTCTAACTCACACAAAGGCACCATATGGTCCTTGCAATGGCCTGGTTGCTCTGAATGAAAGGAGTGAAAGCTTTTGTGCTTCTCTCCACTTCCAAGATTAACAGTCATGGTACATTTCCATTACTTCAGAAACATAAGCTGGAAGGTTTGAACGGATGTGGTTAAATTAAGGGGTTTGAAAATTCCAGATCCACCCTGATAGTCTATCAAAAATAGAGGAATGAAGACCGACATGTTGACAAAATGCTACATCTATGGCAAACTTTAACATGGCCCTAAAGGCAATAAGAAGCAGTAGTTAAGGCCACAAGATTTGGGTTCAGCCAGTCTGTCCTCAAATCCTGTTCTTTTCATCTACCAATTGTGTATATGTTAACTATTTACTACATACTCGTTATGACCCGTTTCTTTATAGGTAAAATTAGCCAAAAAGTGCCTACCTCATAGAGCTATTCTTTGAAGATTTATCATGTCTTAGCACATTTAGGTGACCCATTAAAAGTGGTTATTATACGAGCCTTGGAGGCCAGCCCCATGGCTTAGCGGTGAAGTGCGTGTGCTCCGCTGCTGGCGGCCCGGGTTCAGATTCAGGCGCGCACCGACGCACCGCTTCTCCGGCCATGCTGAGGCCGCGTCCCACAAACAGCAACTAGAAGGATGTGCAACTATGACATACAACTATCTACTGGGGCTTTGGGGAGAAAAAGGGGAAAAAAAGAGTAGTTATTATACCATCCTCATCACATCACAGTCATCATTGCAGGCCTGAGTCTTAAATCCCACATATGCATGTTAAAAAATATATATCTTTTCAGGCCTCATTCTTGATTAACTTAATCAGAATAAATGGACTTGGGATCTGGAAATCTTCATTTTTGACACACATCACGTAATTCTAAGGAAACCTTGAGTATGAGAACTTCACAGAGAAAGAAGTTCTGCCTCAGAGACAGATCATCTGAATCAATCCTTTGTTTTAATAGATGAAGAAACATACCCAGGTTGGTTTAGAGACTTTCCAAAGATGGCACAGTAAGTTTTCCTACTCAGGATTGTATCTTCCAGCAGTTTGATGGATTTCATCATCTAAAAGACCATAGCAGCATTTTTCCACCCATCATAGAAAAATGAATCAGAGATATGGTTAAATGTGTTCCAGAGAGGTGAAAAAGCTGGTGAATTTTCTTGTTAGAAGACAAGCATGCTAAGACTTGCTATGCTCCTACTCACTTCTAAACTCTACCTTAAGGTTGTATCAAATCTAAACTGTAACCAGAGAACTATTGTGGGTAGAACAGTGCCTTCCTCAAGCACCTGCTCCTAAATGACGCGTATGTATAATAGGCCATGATGGTAGGTCACTCTGGAAATATACAATTAAGATTGGTCAGTTGCCTCTAACTCTGGTTGTCTTCATGATTGATGTCAGGCTCTTCCAAATCTAAAGAAAAAGATCACTTTCCCATTGATTGACTAACAGGCCAGGAGGCACTATGTTGTGAAATTTGGTCAGACCACATTCTAATGAGCTGTCTGGTACAGAGCTGGTATTAAACTATTGTAGATATGGCTCTGAAGATTTGAGATTTGTTAGGCAGCCTTACAAACACACCAGAATGATAGGAAACCAAACATTATTCTACCAGTTCTACCAGTTGGAAAAATAAAGTTTAAAAACTGGAAGCAGTCTTAGAAAGCATCTGACAAATTCCTTAATTTTTTCGGGAAAGAAACAAATGCCCTGCAAGGTCAAATAATATATATGGAGTCACACTGCAAGACGGTGGCAGATCTGGGATAATAATAATGCCAACTTTAATTCAGACACTATTCTAGGTACTTTATATTCCATTAGCTCATTAAACTTCAACATTCCATTAGCAGTGAGGAAAATGAAGCTCAGAGTAGCTAAGTAATTTGCAAAAGATCACATATCTAGTATATAAAGAAGCTAAGATCTGAACTGTTATATCAGACTTAAACCATGATGCTTAGACCCAGTTCTAACTTTTCCTATAGCTTGCTGCTCTCACTGCCCAAATTTCCAGTATACTGGTTTAGTGCCCCTTCTTCAATCAAACTCTTGAAATCAAATTGATTTTGTATCCCAAACATGGGTTCATCAAGCCTTCAAGAAACACTTCATTGCCAAGCTGTGGGATGTTAATAAATGAAAATTGTAAGATGGGTTTATAAAGCCAGTCGAAGAGAATTCTGCACTCCCAAATGTCACTGCTGTCATTTAGATGATTAGCTGACTTTCAGAGTAACTGGAAGTTTGGAACCAACTTGGAGCATTACTTCTCTAAGGAATAGAAGGGGGAAATGAAATGAGGATGTCTCCTTAATGGCTGTTTTTATAGAAAAGATTTTTTTTTTTTAAAGATTTTATTTATTTATTTTTTCCCTCCAAAGCCCCAGTAGACAGTTGTATGTCATAGCTGCACATCCCTCCAGCTGCTGTACGTGGGACGCGGCCTCAGCATGGCCAGAGAAGCGGCGCGACGGCGCGCGCCCGGGATCCGAACCAGGGCCGCCAGCAGCGGAGCGCACGCACTCAACCGCCAAGCCACGGGGCCGGCCCTATAGAAAAGATTTTTGATAAGATAAATAGAGACTAGTGGACACACACACACACATATACACATACACACACATATATATATAGCAGAGAGAGAGAGAAGCACTAGCTGAAAGGAAGAGAAGGCGGGAAGACCAGTGTAAGAAACCAGCAAAGCTGCTGGGAAATGCACATGTATACTTGCAATGGCGACTACAAGGGAAACTCATTTACTTCCTTGTACGCCAAAAATACAGCTGCAGTGCAATCTGCTGCTTCTGTAGAAGGAATAGCTGTTAAGAGGAGAATAAAATGCAGAGGGTCTGCTGCAGGGTGCCTGTTGAAAAACAACGATCCTGTGGCTGACACATCTGCACAGGAAAAACAACACCAGCAATGCATGCTAAAGAAGGCTATTGGGGTCCTAGCCTAGTGAATACAGGTGACGTCCAAGCACGATTCTGCTACTGGTTAGAATTATTTGTGCTGTTGTTGTTATTTATTTATTTGTTTTTATTATGATTATTATGATGCACATTTTAAATGTTAAAAATATTTGGGGCCTCAGGACAATGTAAGATTTGCATAGATTTCATTAACAGAATCTATTACTGTATATATGCTATGGTTAAACATCAAACTGCACATGTAAAGACCTTACATTCATATCTATAGTCATCTGACAGCCATATGAAGAGATCAGTGAAGAGAGAATTCCCTTAATAAGTTGGTGAAGTTGCAATAAGTTGAAGGAATGAGATGCAAAAAGTCCTGGAGGCAGGAAAATGAAGGGTATGAGTAAGGAGATGAACGCAATTTGGCAGTAAAAGGTGACTTATGAAAGGAGTTTCAAAGAGAGAAGACTATAGATAAGATAGGTTGGGGCACTCTTGTAGAGGCTTCAGGGCAGGGGAGACTGTAGTCTATTCCCTAAGAGATGGGTGACTTATTGACAGTTTTATAGCAGTGGATTGGTAGGCATGAAGCACCAAATTAGCCACCAACTGCTGATCTAAATATTTGCAAATAAAGAGGTAGGAAGTTTTCTGAGCAATAAAATCTGATGCAAAGAAGGAGGAATTTTCCCTATCATATGTAGTAATAAGGCCATTAGCGTAACAAAAAGTTAGGCAAAGATTTCCAAAGTCCTCTTTCTCAAAAATGAGTAACTTGCACCTACTAGAATGCTAGTCACCGCTATCTACCTTCCTTTCTACTCTCTTCCTAACTCTCTGCAATTTTTAGCAATTAAGGCTACTTTACTACTCCATCTCTCACCTCAATATCTCTTTTTGTATCACTTCAACTACCAGGAATACCAAATAGGAGAGGGAGTGGAAGACAGGCGTGGTGATGTACACTGCATTCTAGAATGAGGAGCGGGTAGAAGGAAGAGAGCAAGATAGCAATGACCAAAGAATAGTGACTCTGGGGAAGCTTTAGTTTTTCTTTCATTCTTTTAACAAAAGAAAACTAAGCACTTCTTCAAATTAACAAGGAATAAAGTTACTTCTAAATTGTCATTTGGTCAGGTAACATCAGACATCTCCTCCTCGAGACAGCATAGTCATATTAGGTAAATGATTACTAGAAACCTGCTTAACTAGCATGTAGGAGCCTTCTTTGGAAATTGGAAAAAGGTGACAGTGCCATGCTAAGGCATAGAATGTCATACATGGGATCTTAGCTCACAGTCACCCCTTTGGCCAGATGTTCTTGTACAGGACACAACCTGCTCAACTGTGTCTGACGGCCTTCTTCTTATATCTTTTTTCTCATTCTCATTTCCCTTTGTAGATTTCTAACTACACTGCTGATTGCACAATAATATAATTTAATAATCACAATATTTTAAATGATGGAGTTTTTTCTAATTTTTAGAGTTAAGCTATATGCAAAGCATCGAGGACTTAATTGTAGTTCCAGAACAAAATTTAAATCACATAAGCCTTGAAAACATGAAAAGAAGACAATAACAAAATTAACCAAAAAGGAGTAAGTAAGTGTACCAGCTTACTCGTATTTCCTAATAGGAAGTCAATAGACATTGTGTTAAATGTTATTACATCTAGAAGAGAAAGTTATACTATATTATGTGAAGTTATAATGATAACCACCAGGAAAATAAAAAACAAGAACTAAAAGTGCAAATAGCAGTTGCTTCTGGGAAGTAAAGCTGGGGTGCACGGGAGGAGTAAGATTTCTGCTTTTCATTTTACGCTGTTTTGTACTGTTTATTTTTTTAACCGTGCGTTACTTCTATAATAAAACAAAGAGCATATATCCAGTTCTGATATTTATTAAGAAATGAAAAGAAAAGAAAAGAGGTTGGATCTGCTGACCTTTAAAGCCTCTTTTATATTGAGAATCTGTGATTCTGTGGTCAGAGATGCAATATAGAAAGGTTAGTCTTGCAACAGTGTATACGATGGATTGGAATGCAGAGAGATGGAAGTGGAGAAGCCAATTACTGGGTTATTATAGTACAGAAGGTAGGAAAGTAATGAGGATCTGAACTGAGGTGTAGGCAGCAGGAATAGAAGGAAGGTTAAAGATGTGAAAGCCTTTGTGGAGGTAAAATGTACGTAATTTTGAAATTGATTGAATGAATGTACAGGGTTAGGCAGAGGGAGGTATTAAATTAACTATAAGATTTCAAGTCAGGGTGATTAGAAGACTACTGGTATCATTAGCTGAAATAAGAGAGTCAGAAGTAAAGAGAATGTTACAATGACTAGGCCAAGCTGAGTGAGGGAAGATTATAATTATGAGAAGTGCCTTAATCATTAGCAGATGGGGATCTGGGAGAGTATGGTGGTAGTCAAAAGGAATTTAGGCAGCACCTGAATTTGTTCAAGAGCTTGGCTCCAGCTCTCCAGCTAGGGAGGACTGGAGATCATTTCTGAATGGGTCGGAATTTATTTGTAGCTTGATGTGGTCTGAGTTGAGGAAACCAAAAAACAAAGTTCTATTAGAAGAAGCAATACTTTTTGTAAAAAATATATAGCTAAATAATAATAAATAAATCATATATAATAATATAGTAAATAAATAATAAATAGCTAATTGAGATAGCTTTTCAGTATTATTCTATAGGATTGACCTTGTCATGCATAGTTTAAAAGATTGATGATAATAATAGTATCTCACGTAGAAAAGTCTTTCAGACACTGCGTAAGTTATAAAAGTAATTGCTCCTATAGTATATCTGATAGTATCAGAAGTATACTCCTTAGGCAAAAAGATGATTATCAAAAATATTCAGGTATATTTGTAATAGTTACCTTTTCTTACTTTTCTTAAGTTAGGGAAATTGCAAGGACTGAATTTTCTAATTTCATGGAAGTAAATTAGACAATCTCCTGGGTTTCATGAATTCACAGCCATCCACTTTATTTGGATGTTTTATTATATTTACACCTGCCTCTTTCCATTGAACAGGAGCTTATACGTAAGATTTTTAAAATATATCATTTAAAATTGTAATAAAATAAGGAAATGGAGTGAGATAACGTCAGCTGCTATTATAAATGAAAACTGGAATCTCAATAGATTAATAAAATAGAAGTTTATTTCTCTCTCAAGTGAAAGTCATTTGGAGCAGGAGTGGGGATCTACTCCCAGCAGTTATTCAAGGGTCTAGGCTGCCAGAGCTTTACCTTCTTCAACACATTCCTCGCAAGGTCTCCCAGAGTGTTAACTTTGCTAACAGTAGATAGGAGACAAGAGAGATGGGATTGCACAGGAAGTTTTTATGTGCCAGACCTGGAAGTGATACACATCACTTCTGCTAGCATTCCTTTGGCATAAACTCAGTTATATGTCACAAACGACTGCAGTGGATGCTGGGAAATAAAGTCTAACACTATGCCCCAGAAGAAAAGAAAATGGAATTGGTTTGGTAAATAGCTAGCCAGGCTTTGCCACAGTTCACCCTGCTGATCATAAAATACCCACTTTACTCTTTGTCCCACACATAGAACACATCCATCTCCTTCCTAAGTCTTCCCAGTCTCTGCAGGTAGCTCAATTTCTGAGGTCTCTGGTTGGTGCACACACACCCTCATAAGGACCTTCTATGGCTTCTCATGAATCAGCCACCTATGATTGAAAGGGCAAAGAATCATCTGCACCCACCTCAACACACACACACACACCCCCACACACACACACACATACACAGTATTAAATGGAGAAGCAGCAACAGGATTATCTCAATAAAGTCGTTTAAGAAAAGGGAAGAACAGGGAACACATAGCAGTCACTGGTCTATGTGAATTATATAGGTCATATAGAATCATATATGTCTATAAGGTTAGACACTTCTGCTCTGGCAGTGGGGTCATTTCTTAATTAGATCCTGATTTTGCTTTCTTGGGAACCAGGGGAGGTTATCATTGTTTTTCTATATCCTCTGACTCTGCCCCTAGTTGGTTTTTCCACGTTTATTGTTGCACCTGGCCACATCTGAAGTGGGTGATGAGTTCCACAATGTGCTTACTGCCCATCTTAAACCTTAAGAAGCTAAGCTTAAATTTTTAGTCTAGGCTTGTGGGTTTTTTGAAAATACAATACCTTCAGAATCCTACTAATATGATTTATTTGCTTCCAGTCAATTCATGTTCTGATAGCCAACGTTTTTTCTGAGATATAGTTTTCAAGTGTGATTTTTGTTTGTTTGTTTCTTCACCTACATCTTTCTCTTGCAAATAAATGTTGGCTATACTCAGCTATATTGAGACCTTTTGATTTAAGTGGGAAGCTCCATATCAATTGGATTTTTGCTGCAAGGTTGAGTCTAAATGAATCTTTGTCATTCAGAGGCTTTTTTGATCTTATGTCCTGTTTGGCTTCTACTTTTCCAATCAACTTTTCTAAATCTTGCAGGACCTCAAATTTCTAGATACTTTCTATTCTTTTTTTTTCTGTGAAAAACAGCTAATTGTTGTTCAAGCTGATCTCCTTCCTCTAATACCATGTTTTGCTCAGCCAGTGGCAATCAATATTTACCAATGATACGGTTTTTCAACTCTTTTTCCTATAGCCAAAGGCTTAGTATATATATTATCTATCTTCTAGTTATCACAGACAAACGAATGCGTTGCCACTGAATAACTTGCATTTCCATCATTCTTGACTCTGATATCAGTTTTTTCTTGTTACCCGCTAATTAACTACTAAAAAAAGAACAACCCTGGAAGGGATATTTTGAAGATGGCAGAGCCTCTGTCAACCTGGGATCCTGAGTGTCTGCGTGAAGTAGAACTCACTCTGCTATAATTTTTCGTACAAAACAGCCAATATCTTACCTCAATAGAGCTAAAAAAAATGAAAAGAAAAAGAAAAAACACCCAACATCTGTTACCAATTTCCTTAGTAATTAACGTGATAGTAGCCACTGTCACTGAGACACTCTGAAGCCTTGGTGGCTTCATGCATTAGAAATTTATTTATTGCCTATATAAGGTATAGCTGTTGGCAAGGAGGTGGGAGAGTGGGGTTGAAGGAGGCTCTGCTCTCTTCATTCCATACCTTTCAAGATGACCCTAGGCATTGTGAATTAGCAAGAAATTTGGGGAAGAGAGAGATGATCAGTACTGGGTGGCCAGGCCTGAATATAACACACATCACTTTTACCTACATTTCGTTGATTCAAATTAGTTATCTATCTGCAAGGGATGCTGGAAAATATGGTCTAGTTGTGTGCTCAGTAGAAAGGGAAAATAAGAAAAGGATAAAGCGACTACTACAGATGCTACATGATTGCTTTGGTAGAGCATTCATATTGGGTCTGAGCTTCCCAACCACCAGGGTAAAAATGAAGCATGTTACTAAGACAAGGGAATTCCTCCCCGAATACAATTCCTTAGGGGAGAGGAAGGCTTTCCTGGAAATACATTCCACAGAAGAACTTTCTTTCTAACGTGGAAACTTGCATAGGGATTGTGAAATGATATAGCAGACAATGCTTTTGACAAGAGTCTTAAAATAAATGTAATAGTGCTTCTCATATATTTCCCATGACATTAAGTAGTAATTTGAGAATAGCCTTTCCCTCATTAGTTGGAGCCAAGATCTCCTTTTTAAGAAGGATATACAGTATTTTATGGCGGCTCTATAGGCATTGGAGAATAGCATTCCCCCTTAATTGTTCTTCTCTAATCTCCTCTGTAAAGAGAATGAAATGCTCTAATGCTTTTTACTTGAAAGTGAAAAACAAATGAATTTCCTTGAGCCTCATTTGGTCAGATTTATCATGACCACCATTCTGAAATCAACAATTTCCAACCATGCCATTAAAACTCGGTCAGCCTGAAGAGACACTCTTTCCTAACCCTGACTCAAACCAGTGGGCACAATGACACAATGACACAATTGCTCAAAAGCTGCAACTGAAGAAGCAAAATAGGCAGAGAGAGCATCATAGTATAAAGAAAAGAAGTTACACTTTGGAATCACAGAGCTATGGGCTGAAAACTGAGCTCTGTCCCAAGTGAGTTGTGTGATTTTGGCAGCTTACTTCACTAGTTTAAGCACCAGGTTTCTCATCTGTAAACTGAGGATATCAATAATAGCACCCTCCTCATAGGCTGTTAAGGACCAAATAAGTTCATGTATGTAAACCACTCAGAACAAGGCCTGGTAAAGAGAAGGGAACTCTGTAAAGACTAGATATCACTTTTATTATTAGTTATTTATTACTGTGTAAAACACTTTAGAGCTTAGAAGAGTGGTTGGAACATTATACCCACCAAACAAATGTTAACTACCTTTGATGCTATTCCTTCCCTCAGCTGGCCGTATATGACAACAAGTATCTGTTTCCATAATATATCTTTATACATGAATAGTATATCTCCAAACCCTACCAAATGGATTTTGAATTTAGAGTAGAAAAAACAAATAGGAGAGTGAATTTTATCTAAAGTGTCAATACAAAAGAAAGAATTGAGGGGTCTAAATTTTTGCAAAACCAAATAAAGATTGTGGTTCTTGAGTATAGTCCATGGAAGAAAATGGAGGAAGATTGTACTGGTACTATACATAAACTAATATTATCAACAGTTACAATAAAAGCACTTTCCAGAATTACTTGATATATCGTTTTTTTCAGAATTCCATGCTACTTTTGGAGATAACCCATTAGTACAATAAAATCAGCATTCTTGGTCTAGCTTACTGTTTTATTTGCCCAGGGCTATCTGCAAAGCTAACATAATCATAGTCTATTCTTATCAGTCTTTGAATTAATCCTATTGTTCTTGTAGTTCTTTGAGGAGCCATAAATAAGACCACAAATATGACAAACAAACATTTACCATATGCAACACCCAATTATTATGGCATATGCTGTGTTCTAGTAGTACATTGCAAATTTCAGTTACAGCTATGGATGATTTATCTATTGTTCCATTTTATATTTTTAATTACATTAGAATATTTATTGTTGATTTATTTTGCTATTTTAATAACATGAGACTTTCTTACCCCCTTACTGATGCCCTTCCCAGAAACAAAGTGAAGAAAATATTTTAACCAAATCTGGTGGATTTGTTATTTTTATGATTTCTATATAAAGGTACCAAAGTTAGATTTTCTTTCTTAATTTTTTCAGTATTTTAACCACACATCCAAGAAGGGCATTTATTCCTTCTACTTCGAAAAATGTGTATATGTTTATCCAAAAGATACAAAGTTTATTTTGAAATGTTTATTTAAATTTTTTTATTTCAAATAATTTCTATGTTATGAAAGTGTCTGAGTAATTTGAGTATTAATTTCCTAAACTTATGGAATAAAACAGTAGAAACTTTTTCTTCCTGATGTGATAGAAGAAACTAAATGAAATAATTCATTTCTTATCATATGAGAATGTCATTAATTAAGGAAGAATTATAAAAGTATACCTTTTGTGGGCCTATTGTGATTCACTAATTCAGTAATAAATCATCAAAATATTAATAAAGATCCTAAATCAACACACTTGGGATGAAAACAGTATCTTACTAAACAGCTGTGTGACCTAGGTAATTTGCCTAAAATATCTGAGCTTCAGTTCCCTCGTTTATAAAAAAGGGAAAATCATTCTCTATGGCAGATATGCTGATTGCTCACCTAATATCCATGTGCTACCGCATAATCTCTGCCCCCCTGCAATTAGGCAGGGTCATGTGATGGTTATGGCCATTGGGCTCTCCTGTGTGACTTCTGGGCTAAAGCATTTAAGAGCAGATGGCAATTCTCCAGATCTCTCTTCTCCAGATTGGAGGACCTAGGAGGCGTGTACTGAAGTAGTGGCATCACAAAATTAAAGCAACATGGATCTTTGAGTCACGGCATGCCAGAGAGCTTCTCTGAAGTTTCACCTGATTCTACAGGTGAATTTTTTGTGTAAAGCCACTGAGATTTGCAGGTTTATATGTTGATTCAGCACAGAAATAAACTCCCTTGTAGGTTGGTTTGAGGATTAAATGACATGATGATATAAAGCGGTGCCACAACTTCTGACACATAGTATGAATTCAGTTAGTGATATCAGATAGTAGTAGTAGTCAATGTGCACCTGGCCTCACAATGACCCTTTGAAATGATCAGAAGTAGAGATTATTACCATCACACTTTATAAGAGATGAAACTGAGGCTTCTAAGGGCCTTACCTATAAGCCTGTGATAGAGCTGGAGGTCTAAGCCAGTGACTTTGTTTCCTGAGCATTGCTTTCCCCACTATCACAATGATAATAGAGTTCTCTGCATCATTATCACAATGCATCAAAAATTACCTCCCGGCATATCTGGCTTTAACTGTCTTCCAATAAATAATAACACATACTCATGTTTATTATCTCAGCTGACCAAAAAGTCTGAGCAAATAAAATACTTTACATAGGAAAGAGTTTATTAATTAGATTTCAGAGAGGCATCTAATTAATAAACTGGTTAATATTGTGAAATTGTACAAGGTATTATTTTAGCCATATTTGCCATCCAAAGATTTATTAAAAAAATATTTTGTGTTGAGTTCCAAAAATTGTCCTGGGAAATAGACAATCTGTTTACTGCTTTTCTCCCCTGCTGGCAATTACCTGATAGCTCAGGAAACTTTTTCTTGGAGTGCTTCCCCGAGCTAGCATGTCTGGGTCAAAACAATTACAATGGTTAATTGCAAATGAAGAGCCTTTTAGGCATCTGAATGGATTTTGAGAAATAAGTATTTGCTAGGTGAATGGGGTTCCAATATGCTGAAGCTGCAGCTTGCATTGTTCCAGGCTGTTATTTTTGGTCCACTGAATAACAGCTGCTGCATATGGTAGTTGTTGAGTTTTCTGCTAAAGATCGACTCACTGGCACAAATAGTAAATGTTTGCATGCGCTATTTTGATACATCTCCCGTGAGGCTCCATTTCCTCATTTAAATATGGATCACATATGGTGAATTGAAATATCTTTTTGTATGTAAAACATATGTCCAAGGAGTAAACCAAAGAGACATAGTCTATGGCACTGTCATGTTCCATATGCCTTCTATATGAGCCAATATTTAATGAAAAATAATATAACCAGAAGCACTTAAGAAAAAGTTCAGTTTCATAGTTGTAACACTAGTGATTGGCGATATAGAGAATAGACATATATAATGTATAATGAATGCTATTGCTCAAAATTTATTTAATGTAAGGCCATATAAAATTATAAGACAAAAGTAATAAAGACAAAATATATCGCTAAAATACTGCAGTACATTCCTATATATTTCAATTCATAACAACTAGGAAATTCAGAAACACAACAGCCCTTCCAAATCCACAACTTAATTTTTATGAAAAATAAAATAGTTAATATATGGACACCAAGTCAAAAGATGTTTTACATATGGATTCTGTATTCAGGAAACTTACAGTCTGATGGGATCAATATGACTTGTAGACAAATAATTATAAAAAGGAAGAAAGGGAAATGTGTCCTACAAAAGAGTCTGATAAAGTACTATGTGAGTTTACTGACCAGGAGTCAGGAGCCTTGGGGCCAAGCTCTGCCAATAACTATGTGTGATTCTAGGCTAGTAAATTTGTTCCCTCTCTGGGCTAAAGTTTCCCCCTTTGTAAAGTTAGTGGGTCCTATAGACTGAATTGTGTCTCCCGAAAATTCACAGATTGAAGCCTTAGCTCCCAATGTTATGGTATTTGGAGGTGGGAACTTTGGAAGGTAATTAAGCTTAGATAAGGCCATGAGGGTTGGACCCTGCATAATGAGATTAGTGACCTTATATGAAGAGAAGAGAGACCAGAGCTTGCTCTCTCTCTCCCCCTCCCTCTCCCTCTCTCTCTTTCTCTCTCTGCCCTGTGAAGACACAGTGAGGAGGTAGCCATCTGCAAACCAGGAAGAGAGCCCTCACCAGGAAACCATATTGGCCTGCATGTTTTTTTTGTTTTGTTTTGTTTTTTACAATGGAAAAACCATTTTTATTTTTTTATTTTTTATTTTTATTTTTTTTGGTGAGGAAGATTGTCCCTGAGCTAACATCCGTGCCAATCTTCCTCTATTTTGTATGTGGGGCGCTATGACACCATGCCTTGATAAGTGGTGTGTAGGTCCACGTCTGGGATCCAAACTCGCAAACCCTGGGCCGGAGAATCAGAGCGCATGAGCTTAATCACTGTGCCACTGGGCTGGTCCTGGGAAAACCCTTTTAAAAAAAATTGTAGTATTTTTACAGCTACATCCAGTTTAACTATGTCTATTAGGAGTTCTATCAGAATTTTTTTTTTAATTTTTTGTTTATTGCAGTAACATTGGTTTATAACAATGTATAAATTTCAGGTGTACATCATTATACTTCTATTTCTGCATAGATTACATCATGTTCACCACCCAAATACTAATTACAACCCATCACCACACACATGTGCCAAAGTATCCCTTTCGCCCTCCTCCCTCCCACCTTCCCCTCTGGTAACCACCAATCCAATCTCTGTCTCTATGGGTTTGGTTATTGTTGTTATTATCTACTACTTAATGAAGGAAATCATACGGTATTTGACCTTCTCCCTCTGACTTACTTCACTTTGCATAATACCCTCAATGTCCATCCATGTTGTCACAAATGGCTGGATTTCATCATTTCTTATGGCTGAGTGGTATTCCATTGTGTGTATATACCACATCTTCTTTATCCATTCGTCCCTTGATGGGACTTAGGTTGCTTCCAAGTGTTGGCTATTGTGAATAACGCTGCAACGAACACAGGGGTGAATGTATGTTTATGCACTGGTGTTTTCAAGATCTTTGGATAAATACCCAGCAGTGGAATAGCTGGATCATATGGTAGTTCTATCCTTGATTTTTTGAGGAATCTCCATACTGTTTTCCACAGTGGCTGCACCAGTTTGCACTCCCACCAGCAGTGTATGAGAGTTCCCTTCTCTCCACATCCTCTCCAACATATGTTGTTTCCAGTTTTGTTAATTATAGCCATTCTGACGGGCGTGAGGTGATATCTCATTGTAGTTTTGATTTGCATATCCCTGATAGTTAATGATTTTGAACATCTTTTCATGTGTCTGTTGGCCATCTGTGTATCTTCTTTGGAGAAATGTCTGTTCAGGTCTTTTGCCCATTTTTTAATTGGGTTGGTAGTTTTTTTGTTGTTGAAATGCATGCATGAGTTCTTTATATATTTTGGAGATTAAGCCCTTATCAGATGTATGGTTTGCAAATATCTTCTCCCAATTGTTAGGTTGTCTTTTCGTTTTGTTGATGGTTTCCTTTGCTGTGCAGAAGCTTTTTAGTTTGATGTAGTCCCATTTGTTTATTTTTTCTATTGTTTCTCTTGCCCGGTCAGACATGGTGCTTCAAAATATGTTGCTAAGACCCATGTCGAAGAGCATACTGCCTATGTTTTCTTCTAGAAGTTTCATAGTTTCAGGTCTTACATTCAAGTCTTTAATCCATTTTGAGTTAATTTTTGTGTATGGTGTAAGGTAAGAGTCTACTTTCATTTCTTTGCATGTGGCTATCCAGTTTTCCCAACACCATTTGTTGAAGAGACTTTCTTTTCTTCATTGTGTGTTCTTGGCTTCTTTGTCAAAGATTAGCTGTCCATAGATGTGTGGGTTTATTTCTGGGCTTTCAATTCTATTCCATTGATCTGTGTGTCTGTTTTTGTGGCAGTACCATGCTGTTTTGGTTACTATAGCTTTGTAGTATATTTTGAAATCAGGGAGTGTGATACCTCCAGCTTTGTGCTTTTTTCTCAGGATTCCTTTAGCTATTCGGGGTCTTTTGTTGTTCCATATAAATTTTAGGATTTTTTGTTCTATTTCTGTGAAAAATGTTGTTGGAACTTTGATAGGCATTGCATTGATTCTATAAATTGCTTTAGGAAGTATGGACATCATAACTATGTTAATTCTTCCAATCCAAGAGCACAGAATATCTTTCCATTTCTTTGTGTCGTCTTCAATTTCTTTCAGCAATGTCTTATAGCTTTCCGTGTACAGCTCTTTCACCTCTTTGGTTAAGTTTATTCCTAGGTATTTTATTCTTTTTGTTGCAATTGTAAATGGGATAGTATTCTTAATTTCTCTTTCTGCTACTTCGTTGTTAGTGTACAGAAATGCAACTGATTTTTGTATGTTGATTTTGTATCCTGCAACTTTACCATATTCGTTTATTACTTCTAAAAGTTTTCTGGTGGATTCTTTAGGGTTTTCTATATATAAAATCATGTCATCTGCAAATAGTGACAGTTTCACTTCTTCCTTTCCAATTTGGATCCCTTTTATTTCTGTCTCTTGCCTGATTGCTCTGGCTAGGACTTCCAGTACTGTGTTAACTAGGAGTGGTGACAGTGGGCATCCTTGTCTGGTTCCAGTTCTTAGAGGGATAGCATTCAGTTTTTCACCATTGAGGATGATATTAGCTGTGGGTTTCTCATATATGGTCTTTATTATGTTGAGCTACTTTCCTTCTATACCCACTTTATTCAGAGTTTTTATCATAAATGCATACTGTATCCTGTCGAATGCTTTCCCTGCATCTATTGAGATGATCATGTGATTTTTATTCTTCATTTTATTAATGTGGTGTATTATGTTGATTGATTTGCGAATGTTGAACCATCCCTGCATACCTGGAATAAATCCCACTTGATCATGGTGTATAATCTTTTTAACGTATTGTTGTATGCGATTTGCTAGAATTTTGTTGAGGATTTTTGCATTGATGTTGATCAGTGATACTGGCCTGTAATTTTCTTTTTTTGTGTTGTCCTTGTCTGGTTTTGGTATCAGGGTAATGTCGGCATCATAGAATGAGTTAGGGAGCTTCCCCCGCTCCTCAGTTTTTTGGAAGAGTTTGAGAAGGATAGGTATTATATCTTCTTTGAATGTTTGGTAGAATTCACCAGGGAAGCCGTCTGGTCCTGGACTTTTATTTTGGGGGAGGTTTTTGATTACTGTTTCAATCTCCTTACTGGTGATTGGTCTATTCAAATTCTCTATTTCTTCTTGATCCAGTTTTGGAAGGTTGTATGATTCTAAGAATTTATCCATTTCTTCCCGATTGTCAAATTTGTTGGCGTATAGCTTTTCATAGTATTCTCTTATAATCTTTTGTATTTCTGAGGTGTCTGTTGTAATTTCTCCTCTTTCATTTCTGATTTTACTTATTTGTGCCTTCTCTCTTTTTTTCTTGGTGAGTCTAGCTAAAGGTTTGTCAATTTTGTTTATCTTTTCAAAGACCCAGCTCTTGGTTTTATTCATTTTTTCTATTTTTTTTTTGGTCTCTATTTAATTTATTTCTGCTCTGATTTTTATTATTTCCCTTCTTCTACTGATTTTGGGCTTTGTTTTTTCTTCTTTTTCCAGTTCCTTTAGGTGCATTGTTAGATTGTTTAGTTGATATTTTTCTTGTTTGTTGAGATAGGCCTGTATTGCTATAAACTTCCCTCTTAGAACCGCTTTTGCTGTATCCCATAAATTCTGGCATGTCGTATTTTCATTTTCATTTGTCTCCAGGTATTTTTTGATTTCTTCTTTGATTTCTTCATTGTCCCAGCCGTTGTTCAGTAGCATTTGTTTAATCTCCACGTATTTGTGGCTTTTATGATTTTCTTCCTATAGTTGATTTCCAGTTTCATACCGTTGTGGTCAGAAAAGATGTTTGGTATTATTTCCGTCTTCTTAAATTTATGGAGACTCGTTTTGTGGCCTAATATGTGATCAATCCTGGAGAATATTCCATGTGCATTTGAAAAGAACGTGTATTCTTCATTTTTGGATGGAATGCTCTGTATATGTCTACTAGGTCCATCTGTTTTAGTGTGTCATTTAAGGCGAATGTTTCCTTATTGATCTTCTGTTTGGATGATCTATCCGTTGGTGTACGTGGAGTGTTCAAGTCCCCTACTATTATTGTGTTCCTGTCTATTTCTGTTTTTATGTCTGTTAATAATTGCTTTATATATTCAGGTGCACCTCATTGGGTGCGTAGATATTTACAAGTGTTATATCCTCTTTTTGGATTGTTCCCTTGATCATTATGTAATGCCTTTCTTTGTCTCTTTTTACAGTTTTTGTTTTAAAGTCTATTTTGTCTGATATGAGTACTGCTACCCCAGCTTTCTTTTCATTGCCATTTGCGTGGAGTTCCTTTTTCCATCCCTTCACTTTCAGTTTGTGAATGTCTTTAGGTCTGAAGTGTGCCTCTTGTATGCAGCATATATATGGGTCTTGTTTTTTTATCCAATCAGCCACCCTATGCCTTTACTTGGAGCATTTAGTCCATTGACATTTAAAGTAGCTATTGATACTTACTGCCATTTTTTAACTTTTTTTTTCTCAGTGTTTGAGTAGTCCTTCTCTGTTCCTTTCTTCCTCTATACAGAATTGTTGCTCTCTTTAGTTTGACCTCTGTCTGAAAGCTACACTCTTTAACTCCCATCCTCCCTCCTTTTATGTTTTTGATATCATTTCTAACCTCTTTTTTGTGCATTTGTATCCATTGCCCTCTTATCATGGAAATAGATAATTTTTACTCTTTGTGGTCTTCTCTTTTCCCCTTAAATAAGTCCCTTTAACATTTCTTGTAGCACTTGTTTCTTGGTGGCAAACTCCTTTAATTTTTGCTTGTCTGGGAAAATTTTGATCTCTCCCTCCATTTTGAATGATAACCTTGCTGGGTAGAGTATTCTTGGCTGTAAGTTTTTTCCTTTTAGCACTTTAAATATATCGTGCCATTCTCTTCTAGCCTGTAAGGTTTCTGCTGAGAAGTCATCTGATAGCCTTATGGGGTTTCCTTTGTATGTAACTTGACTTTCTCTTGCAGCTTTTAGAATTCTCTCTTTATCTTCAATTCTGGACATTTTGATTATGATGTGTCTTGGTGTGTGCCTCTTTGGGTTTATCTTGTTTGGGGCTCTCTGTGCCTCCTGTACCTGGATGTCTGTTTCCTTCCGTAGGTTAGGGAAATTTTCATCTATTATTTCTTGAAATAGATTCTCTACCCCTTTGTCTTGCTCTCCTCCTTCCGGGACACCTATAACATGGATGTTAGTATGCTCGATGTTGTCCCAGAGGTCCCTTAGACTGTCATCACTCTTTTTAATTCTTTTCTCTTTTACCTGTTCAGCTTGGGTAATTTCTTCTAGTCTTTTGTCCAGCTTACAGATCCGTTCTTCTTTATCCTCTACTCTGCTTTTGAGTCCCTGTAGTGAATTTTTCATTTCCAGTATTGTATTCTTCATTTCTGATTGGTTCTTTTTTTATATCTTCCATTTCTTTGTTGACATTCTCACTGAGTTCATCTATTCTTCTCCCCAGATCAGTGAGCATCCTTAACATTCTTTGTTTGAACTCTCTGTAGGGTACGTTGCTCATTTCTGTTTCACTTAGTTCCTTTTCTGGGGTTTTGTCCTGTTCCCTTACTTGGAATGTATTCCTTTGTCTCCTCATTTTGCCTCTTTCCCTGTGCTTGTGTCTATGTATTAGGTAGGTCAGCTACATCTCCTGCTCTTGGATAAGTGACCTTATGTAAGTGATGGCTTAGGAGGCCTGCCGTGTGCTTCCCTCAGTTCTCAATGTTCCAGGGGTGACCCCTATATGGGCTACGTGTGTCCTTCTGTTTTGGCCTGTTTGCTCTCCCTGTAGGCACCCAGGGAGGCCGAGTTATGCTCCTGGCCAGCTGTTGTAATGCTCAGCTGCTTGTAGTTGTTGTGGGCTCTTCAGTCTCTTTATCAGGTGTGGGGAGCCCCAGCACAGTTGGCTGCAAGTTCTAATACCACATTTGTGTTGCAGTATTTCTTTTAAGTGAGTAGGCCCCCAGCGTGGCAGGTTGTTAGGCTCAGGGCCTTACAATTGCTATAACCCTCCAGCCTTTGGGTCTCTTGTCAGCTCTCTGAGGATTGCCACTGGGTGCGGCTGGCCTCAGGCACAGGAGCACCCAATTGTTTCAGGCTTTGGAAGGTGGAGCAAACCCCCTATGTGGGCCTTTGAGAAGCACAAGTCTTCTGCAGCTGACAAGCCCTGCCGCCCACAGGTCCACACACACAGTCAACACAGTCCTGCCCCGTGTGCGTGCCCCGACCTCCCGATGCGGACCCAGTCTCTCCATGGCGGGAGCCCCACACACTCCACCACTGCCCCACACTCTCCACCCGCTCCTTGTGCATGCCCTGTGCCACTGAAGTCGGCTCAGTTGCCAGGCTGCAGGGAATCCAGTCACCAATCTATGCAGGCCCACAAGTTGCCTGAGGGCTTGTTGTTGGGTGGGGCCAGTCTCTAGAGTGGGCTGCCTGCCCTGGCTGAGTGGATTAAATCGGTGCTCTAGCGGGTGAGGCAGACCCTGTGCTAGCAGGCCCCAGGGAGAACTCCAATGGCGTCTGTGTCAGCACACCCACACCTGGCCACAACAATGGCCGCTGCCAATGTCCCAGTCCCTGGAGAGGTCTCACCTCTCACCGAGATGCACTCAGGGCCTATTAGGTGAGTCTCTTTTCACCAAAGCACGGTGCACCTTTCTTTCTGGTGATTTTAGGTTGCTTTCTGTAACAGGTGAGTATGTGCATGGGCCCTTTAAGAGCCGGTTTTAATTTCTTTGTGAACCAGCTTTTCTGGGGGTACTCCCCAATGTTTCAGTAGCAGGCAGAGTCAGATATTATGCCACTCAGCTCAACTGTGCTGGGTCCACAAAATGCCCCCAGCAGGGGTGCTCCCCGGCTCAGGGCCCGGCTCCTCCACGGAGGGCTGTGTACCTTTGGGCTGCTCTCGGGCGGCCGTGAGGCGCTGCGGCTTGTGAAGGCGGCATTTTCCTCTCCAGAAGGGAATTTCTGCCTCTTCTACCTCAATTAGGATTGTCCATTGTTGCAGGAGATCCTCTCATCCAGTTTTCAGTTCTGTCTCAGGGATAATTTTTCCACGAGTAGTTGTAAATTGGCTGTGTCCGCAGCAGGAGGTGAGTTCAGAGTCTGCCTACGCCGCCATCTTGGCTTCCCAGGAGTTCTGTCACAATTCTCAGCTCATGCTCAGTCTTTCCTCTCCTTTCAGGGAGAGACAAAGGTAGGAGGATGTTTGCCAGGGCATTCTCCCCCTGCTTTCAGAGGTGGGCTGATCCATGGCTCTTTGACCTTCTGGCCTGCATGTTGATCTTAGACTTCCTAGCCTCCAAAACTGTGAGAAATAAATCTCTGTTGTTTAAGCCTATGGTAGTCTATGGTATTCTGTTATAGCACTCCTAGCCAACTAATACAGTAGGTAAGTTCAAGGAAGCTTAATGGTGTTCAGTTTATGTGCCATACCTCTCTGGTTGGTAACAGTTTTTTTCCATGACTCTGAAACACTATAAGATTCTAAAAATAAATCACAATTAAAGTATATTCTATTCCAGTTTTTGTTTTTATTGCATTTCAGTTTTTTTATTTCTCAAATATTTTAAAATTGAAACCATGTATGGTTTATGTGGTAACTCTGAGTAAAATGGAATATTTAATTAAACAGAACCCCTAATTCCCCAAGCATTAGGAGATTTACTTGTAATTCAGTTATATAAAGCTTACTGATTTCTTACAGCAACCCTATGAAGTAAGGACATCTTAATATTGTTCTTTCTACTATTCAAAATAATGAAACAATGACTAGCTAGGGTTGTATCTTCTTTGCTCACAAAATTTTCAATCCAAGGTAGATATTTCAAATAAATTGGAACATTTAAAGTAAAGACTCTTTAATGTAGGACATATTTGAAAGAAGTCTTATTTAAACAGAGCATTCTAAACATGACAAAAAGTTTACATGTGAATATTCTATCTATTCCATTGTAAGACAGTCAACAATTCACCTTATAATGAATGCCAAGGGTAAGTTAAATAATATGAGAACTTGTCACCAAACTTTTACATTCTGATTATAACCTGCCAAATCATCTTAATTAAATTTTGATAAAGTCCCTCAAAATGCAAATTCCTGAGCATCTATTTTTGACGGTTGAATACTATTCCATTGTATGGATGTGCCACAATTCATTTTTGCAAATCTATGTTCATGGCCATCTTGATTTCTTCTAGCTACTTACCATAAAATGAAAAGCTATAATTAACATTCTTATACACAAATCTTTGCTTATTTATGTGAGCATGTATTTCTCTTAGATAAATTCCTATATGGAGATTTGCCTGGTCAAATAAACATGCAATGTTGAAATTTGTAAAGACAACACTGGTCAGAAAATATGTAATTTTATTTTTCAGTATCTGAACTCAACATAACTCATGAGTTCCCATTTCAAAAGATTACTGAAAATAATTACACTTGTTAATTCAAAGTGTGTTGTTCATCTCTTATTTAAAACTCAGTCACTTTAAGGTAAGTATTCAGTTAAATATAAAATTCTCCCCCTTCCCCTCTGCTCTCTTACACTGCCGTGATAGTCTGAATCCTAAGTGTGGGGCAAGGGAATACTGCATGGTCCTGGCTTCTGCTCCACGTACTGTCTTTAATCCTTGCTGCCTCTGTTGAGGTGTCTGTTCATGCCTGGTCTTAGGCTGCCAGCCCCTGTCTTTCCTGCTTCCCATCAGCAAATCTCATGCCATCTACACCCCTGGTCTAAACCTGAGGTCTCTTTTTGTCCAGTGGCCCTCTCACCATTTCTATACTGAGCCTATACTGCAGCTCAGGCACTCCTACCTGCTTTCTCCGAACCTGACTGAGACTTTGAGTCTCTGGTTATTTTGGAAAGTGAGCACTGCAATGATAAAAGATCTTCCTATTTTGTATTTATTTAAGAGCTCTTTTATTAGTCAAATTATAGATATCATAGATAAATAATTTCAGGGTCTATTTATGAAAGGGATCATCAATGAAGAAAATCATTGTGGGAGCCTACATGACATTTTTATTCTTGGACTTAGTAGACAGGTTTTTCCCATAACTGGAAGAAGAAATAAGGAAGGGTTTTACACTGATATAATCAAATTGAAGGAAATAAAGAGTTGTAAATTTCTCTGGGTCTAAGGAATTTTATATAAAATATACTATTAATGTGTAAAAGGATCATATTGTCCTCTCTAGAAATTTCCTATTTATAGGAAATGGTTTATTCCTATTTATTAGTTTCTGAGAGTCCTCATTATCAGAGAATTTATCTGAGCCCAAGCCTTGTAGCTACCATGTAAGAATAATACGATCATTACACAATAGGCACTAATGAACTGACCATTTGTAAAATTAACTCCCACTCAAACATTCCTCTCAACTGTTTACTATGTATCTGTGACTATCATCAATGTCGTTGTAGGTCAGCCTGCTAACATGCAATAAGCAATTACAAATCTTCTGCAAGATGCAAGATATCATGAAGTCGTTGAAGATAATTATAGAGAACTAATCAATTACAGGCAAATCTATTGATGATATGGCAGAGTTAGACCAGTTGAAAATGAAGAGAAAATCAATGTGGACAGAGACACAAGAGACAATTCAAATAAGAATGCTTTCAGACAATTCAAATAAGAATGCTTTGTGAACCAAAAGATTAAGAGGAGCCTTTGAAGAAATTTATGAAAATCTTGGGATGCCTCCAAATTATTTTTCAAAATTGACCCTCATTATGATCTTGCCGGGATAGCTAATGGAGAAGTTAAGAATAGAATACTATGTTACTAATATTGTTGTTGGAAAATTTACATGAGGAAAAAAGAAATCAACATTTGATATGGATTTTGTTCTCCCTAAAACATTAACACGTAATTGAAATTAGAGCCTACAATTTATTAAATGAAATAAAATTTCTTTATTTTCATAAATTTTTGTTTTCTTTTTTAAGATAAAGTCTCAATCACACTTTTCACCCCTAAAAACCAATGAAGTATTGATCTGCATTTTAAATAGATTTCTTTCCATGACTTTTCTGTAGTACCAGTTACGGTAGCTTTATACTGTGCCAAAACGGCTCAGCTCAAACTGTTTTTCCAGAATTCTCTTCTCTTTATGTCTCCAAAATATTATTGGTCACAAGAGATATTTTACACAAGATTTGGAAGCAGAAAGGAGTAGCTATATTTTTTTATGTTTTGGTGGTAATTGCTGAGCTCCAGGTACCATGGCTGCTCACACATGTTGTTACTGATCTGTTAGCTCACCTTGGCATAGGTCAGCACCCAGATCCATAGCTCCTCTAGTGGGTATCCTCCTTTGACTTCTAACCTGGAACCAATTGTGTCCATGTCAGCTTTTCTTGCAAGTCCCCAAAGCCATCAAGGTTGGAGATGATAGCAGACACGGACTCCAATGTGTCCTCAGATTCCAGTCATCCTTCTGGGTTCCAACTGTACTTGTGGGTCCCAGTTTGTCCTTGCTCTCATCCACATGTGGCTTTGCTTCCTAACTGTCAGTCTGGCTGATCTATATGATGACTTAAGTCTCAATGGTAGATATAAAGGCTACAGCCTGCATAGCCTACCCAACAAATTTCCATGATTACACCGGATTTAACTATACCACATCCCTTATCACTCGTAGCAGTTCTGCTTCTCTGATAGAAACATGACTGATACACTATAGTATTCTCAAATATTGAGAATCTTCTATATAAAAGCAAATAGAATGTTCAGCATGCCATCTCGTGTCAACATCTGTTTTTCTTTGACCCTCATTTTTAATCAGTGGCATGTAATTGGAAGAAAAGGATTGTGTTGAAGTTTAATATTATAAGAAATCGTCAATGACAATAAATCCAGACATAGAGTCAGAAGATTTATGTTCAAATCCCCACCCTAACACTTAACCTTGGATAAGACTGCTCTGAATCTTCCAGTAAAAAGAGAATAGTAAGGGAAAAAAACTCGCTTTGCCCTCTACCTAGAGATATTATGAACACAAAATTAGTAAAATTCTTACACACACACAAACACACACCACAATACCCATTCTAAATGTCTTAATGCATGACTAGATATGTAGTCATGAAGTTATATACTTTGCACATTATCAGGCATTTGATGTGAATTACATTAGTCAGACATTCTCGTTGTGTGAATCTGTCAGCATTTGTGGGTTCATTTCCCCCATGTTTAAAAAAAAAAGTGAATACTATCTGCCCTTTAATTCCTTGTGAACTATAAAACTTGACATGGTATTTGAAATTATAAAGTAGTAAGTATTCTATGGAAAATATATTAAGATAGTTTTAGTCCTACAAGCATTGTTGGAATGTGTGTAGTATATCTTTTCACTGATATACAGAGTAGACACATGGAGGCCCTGACACTTTTTCATACAACTCTCACCTAGCTGGGGTCAATTTATTTATTTATTTGTTTGTTTGTTTGTTTATTTCTGTTACTTTTTTTTTTTTGGTGAGAAAGATTGTCCCTAAGCTAACATCTGTTGCCAATCTTCCTCTTTTAGCTTGAGGAAGGTCAGTGCTGAGCTAACATCTATGCCAATCTTCCTCTATTTTGCATGTGGGACACGACCACAGCATGGCTTGATGAGTGTCTATGTCTGCACCCGGGATCCGAACCTGCAAACCCCAGGCCACTGAAGCAATGCGCACAAACTTAACCACTACGCCACCTGGCTGGCCCCCAGGGGCAATTTATTTTTATCTAGATGTTATAACTACCCTTTGTCCCCCATCCTCCCATTTTTGTCTTGCATTCAGCTAACTACCTGCCCACTCCAAAGAAAGTAGGATAGTAGGAGTCAAGGCTCCAAGCCACCCAAACTGTTACCAGTTACTCTGCTCTGGAATGAGTGAACATTTGTGCAACAAATGGCTAGATGCATAATAGGGTTAATTTTTCCTTATTCTTTATCTCAATCAACACAAGTAATTAAAAATTGACTAATGAAAAAACAAGGTAAAGATTGAAGCTAGATCCTTAATCCTTAACCACCAAGATGTAGTTTTCAGTTGTTAAATTATGGGGTAATCATGAATAGAGAGTTATAGTCATATAGGTCAGATTTCAGGTCATGTCATTTTATGGCATGAAAGTAGTTTATCTGTCATTCCTGTTAACTAGAACTCTCATCCATAGATGATAAGTAATTGTGAATCTGCTTGAGAAAGAAGGGGGATGAAAACTATCTTGTGTATATGAATTTTTTTTTAAAACATAATTTTATTTGCTTTAACTGCCATTGTAGGAGATGGGAATAGGTACCCACTGTGCGAACATGACAACCGTCTTGTCATGAAAGTTTATGAGATAGGAACCATGTCATTTTTAGCCAATTTCTATTCCTATTAATAAGCATAATAACAGCATCAGGAATCATTGAATGTGCATTTCTTATGTGCCAAACACTATGCTAAGAAATTCATCTGGATTGTATAATATAATCCCAACAAAGGATATGCAGTAATAGAATCATCATCTGATTTTTAGATAGATAAAGAAACAGTAATTTAGAGAGGGTTTCTGGCTTGCCCAATGTTATAAAACTATAGAGTCGTCACATAAAATACAAGACACCCAGTTCAATTGGAATTTCAGATAAATGACAAGTAATTTTTTAGTATAAGTATGTATAAAAGAAAATTGCACTAGAACAGTTAAACAGGAAAGAAAGACTTTATTCAAGACTATTACAATGGGGAGAGAGACTATTGCAATAGGGAAGAGAGTTAGAACTCAACTCCATTGAAACAATAGGCAGGAGAGTTTTTAAGTGCAGGGTAAACTAGTGGAAAACATACTGAAGGACATTGAGGGGGAGTTGGTCAATATAATTAGGCCATCTGTGTTTGCTAATTGGTGTTTATGGCAGTTAGCCTTCTGTCCTCCCACAGAGACCGGGAGATAAAGGTCTACCTTTCTTGATGATTACATATCAAAGGGAAGGCTCCCAGGTCCTTGAGAAAGACATTCCTGGGTTTTACAAGATTTATACCTCTAAGAGGCAGAGAGATAATTTACAACTGTAAGTTTTCTAAAGTTAGTGTTCTAAGAAAAGGGAGATCAAGGATCTAGAGTCAGGAAGAAACCTGTCTAAAGATTCCTGAAGCTGAAGAGACCATTAAAGCCATCTTGGTTATGTATCCCAAATATTGCATGGGACATAATTATACTAAAAAGTCATTTGTTAATTTGAAATTCAAATTTAACTGAGAATGCTATATTTTTATCTACTAAATCTAGCAACCCTATACAGCTAGCAAGTTGTCCCAGCTCCTTTAAGGGTTATACACGGAAGAAATGTCTTCGCTATGTATACTTACACAGCTTTACTGTGCTACCTTAAAAATGATTTCAATCTTTTAAATTTGTCAAGACTTGTTTTAACAAGGTGTGATGTATCCTAAAGAATTTTCCGTGTGCACTGGAGAAGAATGTGTATTCTTCTGCTGTTGCGTGGAAAGTTCATTTGTCTATGGTATTGTTCAAGTCAGCTGTGTCTTTTTTGATTTTCTGTCTAGATGCTGTGTCCATTATTGTAATTGGGGTATTGAAGTCCCCTACTATTACTGTATTGCTGTACATTTCTGCCTTCAGATCTGTCAATATTTGCTTTATATGTTTAGGTGCTCTGATGTTGGGTGCATAGATGTTTATAATTGAAACATTAACACATAATTGTACTTATGTGTTATATAAGTATAACACATATACTTCCTGTTGAATTAACCTTTTCATCATTATACAATGACTTTCTTTGTCTCTAGAGACAGTTTTAGACTTACAGTCTAATAGGTCTGATATAAGTATAACCACCTCTGCTTTCTTTTGGTTACCATTTGCATGAAATATCTTTTTCCATCCCTTCACTGTCAGCCTATGTATGTCTTAAATCCAAAATGAATCTCTTGGAGACAGCAGTATTGCTGGATCTTGTTTTTTTATCCATTCAACTAGTCTACACCCTTTGATTGATGAGTTTAATCCATTTACATTTTGTGTGTGTGTGTGTGTGTGTGTGTGAGGAAGATTAGCCCTGAGCCAACATCCATTGCCAATCCTCCTCTTTTTGCTGAGGAAGACCGGCCCTGGGCTAACATCCATGCCCATCTTCCTCCACTTTATATGGGACACCACCACAGCATGGCTTGACAAGCAGTGCGTCGGTCTACGCCCGGGACCCAAACCTGCAAACCCTGGGCCGCCAAAGCGGAGTGTGCAAACTCAACTGCTACACCACCAGGCCAGCCCATAATCCATTTACATTTAAAATAATTAATGATAGGTGAAGACTTATGATTTTGTTAATTGTTTTCTGTCGATCATGCAGTTGTTTTGTTCCTCTCTTCCTTTCTTGTTATGTTCCTTTGTTATTTTCTGAGTCTTTGTAGTGATTTGCTTGAATTATTTTCTCTTTGTCTTTTGTGTCTCTATTTTAGGTTTTTGCTTTGTGGTTAGCTTGAGCCTTGTGTAAAGTGTCTTATAATAGTAACCATCTATTTTTATCTTAACAACCTAACCTCAATTCCAAATAAAAACTCTACACTTTTACTCGCCTCCCTATATACACACACTTTGTGTTCCTGTAGTCAGAGTTTACTTCTTTTTCTATTGTGTATGCATTAAAATTTTAAAAGTTATTTATACACCACAATTACAGTATTACATTAATCTGTGTACTTACCGTTACCAGTGAGATTTATGTTTTCATATGCTTTCACCTTGCTGTTTAGAGTATTTTCATTTCAATTTAAAGAATTCCCTTAAGCATTTCTTATGACGCAGGTCTAGTGGTGAAGAACTCCCTCAGTTTTTGTTTGTCTGGGAAAGGCTTTATCTCGCTTTCATTTTTAAAGCATAATTTTGCCACTAGGTATAGTGTTCTTGGTTGGCAGTTTATTTCCTTCACTGCTTTGAATATATCATCCCACTCTCTTCTGGCCTGCAAGTTTTCTGCTGAGAAATTCACTGATAGTCTTATGAGGGCTCCCTTATATGTGATGAGTCATTTTTCTCTACTGTTTTCAAAATCCTTTTTTTGTCCTTGATTTTTGGCAGTTCAATTATAATGTGTCTGAATATAGTCTTCTTCAAGTTGATCTTGTTTAGGGACCTTTTAACTTCATGAATCTGAATGTCCATTTCCCTACTAAGATTTGAGAAGTTTTCAGCCATTATTTCTTTAAATAAATTTTGTCTGCTTTCTCTCTGCCTTCTCCTTCCGGGATTCTCATAATGCATACATTTATTCATCTTATGATGTCCCATAAATCCTGTAGGCTTTTGTCACTATTTTTCATGCTTTTTTTTCCTCCTCTGACTGGAGAATGTATAATGACCTATATTCAAGTGCACAGATTCCTTTTTCTACTTGATTAAGTCTGACGTTGAAGCTCTCTTTTGCATTTTTCATTTCATTCACTGTTTTCTTCATCTCTAGAATTTGTCTGATTCTTTTATAGTTTACCTCTCTTTGTTGAACTTCTTGTTTTGTTCATGTATTGTTTTCCTGATTTTGTTGAGTTGTCTGTGTTCTTTTTTTTTTGAAAGATAAATTTGTGGTTATTGCCAATGTCTTAAATATAAAGCTTTTAAAACACAAAGAATACATCATTGTAATAGGTAAACTAAATGTATTTGTGTAACTGCAAATAGAAACTATTGGTTGGATAAATAATATTGTGGAATATCAGTGTTTTCCTTTTGGAGGGAGAGGTAATGTTATTAAAAACTAAACTGGAAATATTTCTGGAAAAATTATTTCTAATGACAGTTACAGAACATAATTACTTGTCTTCCAGATTTAAAAATACTAAGTTATAGTGGGCTTTCTACACATAATCATTTTACTTAATCTATAAAGGGTATGTAATTTTTTAAATGTTAACCTATGGGACAGTGTGTTTTGTTTTTGTTTTAATGAATGAGCAGGTAAACAAAAATAATAAGAGTCGTCATGTTATTCACAAAGATTTCTAATATCAAAAAAGTGCTACATCTCACTATAATTCTAAGTCTTTTAATTCTCAATGTAGTCTGTCACTTATAGTAACTTCGTCTCACTGATAATCCTATAACAAGTGAATATTTACTGGATACTTCTTATAGTACTAATTGGTAAAAAGCTCATTTTGTTACCTTTCTCATGAATTTATACTAAGTGTTGTCAAAAGTTTTCCTATTATTTGGATTCCAGTGACGACTCCAGCCAGACCCTTGCACAGTGAGAATATAACATTCTGATAATGATACAGAATGCTTTGTTCTTATTTTACGTCATAGTGGGAGTGGGCCACAGGGGCTCAGCTGACTTCAGGAGCATCTAGTGCTTGGCTTGCCTCTGCCCCAGTACGAGTGATCTTCAGACTCTCACAGTGAATCAAGAGTGTTTTTGGTTTATTGAGTGTTAAAATAGCACCTCGTATTGATAAGATTAGAAAGGACTAGGACTAGGTACATTCACCAGCCCCCTTTATATCACCATTAACAAAAACAATGCCTGCACTTTTGTTCAAGATACTCATGGGCTCCATAAAGAAATGGAGCTTATACTTTGCTCAGAAGAATGGGAAATATGCCAGTGAATAAAAAAGCTGAAATCCTCAAATGAGAACTTTATAATAACAATTGTAATATCATCTTTAGTGTTACATCCACTTCCATGGGCCCTTGGTAGTCTAATCTTGCTCTTTAATTTTTTAAATTTATTCGTACTGTAAAAAAACCCACAATTTACCCATTTCTCCCACTCCCAACCCCCACCTCTGTCTACCACCAATCTACTTTCTGTATCTGTGAGCTTGGGTTTGTTAAAATTAACTTATGTTTCTAGATTTGACATATAAAAGAGATCATATAGTATTTGGCTTTCTCTATCTGACTTATTTCACTTAGCATTATTCCCTTGAGGTCCCTCCATGTTGTCTCAAATGGTAAGATTTCCTTCTTTTTATGGCTGGATAATAGTCCATTGTGTGTATATACAGCAACTTCTTTATCCGTTCATCCATTGATGGACACAGGTTGCTTCCATATCTTGGCTATTGTAAATAATGCTACAATGAACATAAGGGTGCATATATCTTTTCAAGTTAGCGTTTTCATTTTCTTTGGTTAAAGACCCAGAAGTGGAATTGCTGGATCATATGGTAGTTCTATTTTTAATTTTTAATGAACCTCCATAATGTTTTCCATAGTGGTTACACAAATTTACACTCCTGCTAACAGCGCACAAGGGTGCACTTTTCTCCACATCTTTGCCAACACCTGTTATTTCTGGTCATTGTAATAATATCCATTCTAACAGGTGTGAGGTAATATCTCATTGTGGTTTTGATTTGCATTGCCCTGATGATTAATGATGTTGAACATCTTTTCATGTACCTGTTGGCCATCTGTATGTCTTCTTTGGAAAAATATCTATTCAGATCTCCTGCCCATTTTTATTTTTCTTTCTTTTTCTTTTCTTTTTTTTTTTTTGTCAGGAAGATTAGCCCTGAGCTAACATCCAATGCCAATCCTCCTCTTTTTGCTGAGGAAGACTGGCCCTGGGCTAACATCTGTGCCCATCTTCCTCTATTCTATATGCGGCGCCGCCACAGCATGGTTTAACAAGCGGTGTGTCGTTGTGCGCCCGGGATCCGAACCGGCAAGCCCCGGGCCACCGCAGCGCAGCACGTGCACCCAACCGCTTGCACCACTGGGCCGGCCCCCTTCTGCCCATTTTTAAATCAGATTGTTTGTATTTTTTGCTATTGAGTTGTATGACTTCTTTATATATTTTGGATGTTAGCCCTTTATCAGATATATAATCTGCAAATATTTCTCCCATTCAGGTGGTTGCCTTTTCATTTTGCTGATTTCGTTTGCTGTGCAGAAGTTTTTACTTTCATATAGTTGCACTTGCTTATTTTTGCTTTTGTTGCTGTTGCTTTTGGTGTCTGATTCAAAAAATCCTCGCCAAAACCTATGTCAAGGAGCTTACTGCTTATGTTTTCTTTTAAGGCTTTTATAGTTTCAGGACTTTTGTTCAAGTTCTTGAATTCATTTTGAGTCAATTTTTGTATATAGTGTAAGATAGTGGTCTGTTTTTATTCTTTTGCGTGTGGCTGTCCAATTTTCCCAGTATGATTTATTGAAATGACTATCCTTTCCCCATAGTATATTCTTATCTCCTTCCTCATGAATTAATTGACCATATATGCGTGGGTTTATTTCTGGGCTCCTTGTTCTGTTCCATTGATCTATATGTCTGTTTTAATGCTGATACCATACTGTTTTAATTACTATAGCTTTGTAATATATTTTGAAATCAGGAAGCATGATGCCTCCAGCTTTGTTCTTTCTCCAGATTGTTTTGACTATTAGGGGTCTTTGATGATTTCAAACAAATTTTAGGATTGTTTGTTCTATTTTTGTGAAAAATGCCATTGGAATTTGGTAGGGATTTCATTGAATCTGTATATTGTTTTAGGTAGTATGGACATTTTAACAACATTAATTCTTCCAATCCATGAGCATAGAATATCTTTTCATTTATTTGTGTCTTCTTCAGTTTCTTTCATTAATGTCTTATTGTTTTCAATATACAGATCTTTCCCTTCCCTGGTGAAATTTATTCCTAGGTATTTTATTCCTTTTGATACAATTGTACATGGGATTGTTTTCTTAATTTCTTTTTCCAATAGTTCATTATTATGTAAAGAAACACAACAGATTTTGGGGTTTTGATTTTGTATCCTGCAACTTTACTTAATTTGTTTATTAGTTCTAACAGTTTTTTGATGGAATCTTTAGGACTTTTAAATATATAATATCATGTCATCTGCAAATAATGACAGTTTTACTGCTTCCTTTCCAATTTGGATTTATTTCTATTTCCTAATATCTTTTTCTTTTTCTTTTTCTTTCCTAATTGCTCTGGCTGGGACTTCTAATACTACGTTAAATAAAAGTGGTGAGAGTGGGCATCCTTGTCTTGTTCTTGATATTAGAGGAAAAGCTTTCAGCTTTTCGCCATTGATTATGATGTTAACTGTGGGCTTGTCATATATAGCCTTTATTATATTGAGGTTCCTTCCCTCTATACCCACTTTGCTGAGAGTTTTTATCATAAATGGTTGTTGGATTTTGTCAAATGCTTTTTCTGCATCTATTGAGATGATCACACAATTTTTATGCTTCATTTTGTTAATGGGATGTATCACATTGACTGATTTGCTGATGTTGAACCATCCTTGCATCCCTGGAATAAATCCCTCTTGATCATAGTGTATAGTTCTTTTAACATATTGTTGAATTGGGTTTGCTATTATTTTGTTGAGGATTTTTGCATCTGCGTTCATCTGGGATATTGGCCTGTAATTTTCTTTTCTTTGGCATCCTTGTCTAGTTTTGGTATCAGGGTAATGCTGACCTCATAAAATGAGTTAGGAAACATTCCATCCTCTCACATTTTTCAAAAGAGTTTGAGAAGGATTGGTGTTAATTCTTTTTTGAATGTTTGGTAGAATACACCTGTGAAGCCATCTAGTCCTCAATTTTTGTTTCTTGGGAGGTTTTTTATTACTGATTCAATCTCCTTACTAGTAATCAGTCTGTTCAGATTTTCTTTGTCATCATAATTCAGTCTTGGTAGGTTGTATGTTTCTAGGAATTTTTAAATTTCTTCTAGGTTGTCCAATTTGTTGGTTCATAGTAGTCCATTATGATCCTTTGTATTTCTGTGGTAGCAGTTGTAACATCTCCTCTTTCATTTCTGATTTTATTTATTTGAGTCCTCTTTTTTTCTTGGTGAGTCTAGCTAAAAGTTGTCAATTTTGTTTATCTTTTCAAAGAACCAGCTCTTGGTTTCACTGATCTTTTCTATTGTCCTTTTAAATCTCTATTTCATTTATTTATGCTCTGATCTTTGTTATTTCCTTCCTTCTACTAACTTTGGGCTTTGTTTGTTCTCTTCCTAGTTCTTTTCCGTGTAAAGTTAGGTGTTTATTTGAGATTTTTCTAGTTTCTTGAGGTAGGCATTTATTGCTATGAACTTCCCTTTTAGAACTAAGTTGTCTGTTCTCTTGTAGCTTGATGAGCTTTAAAACAATTATTTTAAATTCATCATCAGGCAATTCACGGATCTCCATTTCTTTGGGGTCAGTTACTGGAAAACTATTGCATTGCTTTGGAAGTGTCATGTTTCCTTGATTTTTCAAGTTCCTTGTATCCTTGTGTTGATGTCTGTGCATTTGAAGAAGCACTCACCTCCTTCAGACCTTATGGACTGGCTTTGGTAGGGAAAGATCTTCACCTACAGGTGGGTGTGAGGGCCTAGCTTGTTGGGGATTAGTGTCTCCAGCTTCAGGGGGCAGTGGGTGCAGCATTATAGACTCCAGGTAGCTCCATCAGCTGAGGTCAACATTGGGGAAGAATGTGGGGATCCTTGATGGCCAAGGCTACTGGTGTGCGTGGCACCAACAAGGGCTGCTGGGGTTCTCATTGGCTGGGGCTGCTCCTGTTTTCATTTTTACCCACGGGGGAAGTCACGGCTAAGGCGGTACCTTTTGGTGCTGGAATCTGGGGCAAGGATGCAGGCAGGGCAGAGGTGCATTTCCAAGGTGCGTGTGCCGGGACCAGGACAAGGGCACGCATGTGGCAGCTCTAGGTGCAAGATATGAATGTGCATGCAGCAACAACAGTGCCAGGATCAAGGATGCAGGCTCAGGTGGAGCAGTGGCAGTGCTGGAATTGGGATGTGAGCATGTTCAGGGCGGTGGTGGTGCCAGTGTCTGGGGTATGGGCATGCACAGAGCTGTAGCAACACTGAAGTCTGTGATGTGTGCACTGTGGCACCAGGCCTGGGGACATGACAGGGGTGGCAGCTCCAGCCTGGGAGGGAGAGCAGTGACAGATTCTTCTCTAGGGTGGAGCAACAGTGTGAACTGCAGGCAGCTACATCAGCTGGGGTGACTGTTGATGAAGACTGCGGGTCCTCATTGACAAAAGCTGCAGGTGTCCACAGCAGCGGCAAGGCTTCTGGGGCCCTCCTGCTCTCATTTTACACCACAGGGGTGGGGGGAATGGCGGTTGTCACAGCTGAATGGATCCTTATTGGCACTGAGCTGAGCTAGACTGCGGGATGTGGTGATGTGGGTAAAATGCTTCCTACACTTTTCTATGTGCCATTTTCCATTTTTATGTTCCTCTGGGTTACTGCAGCTTCTTCATTATACTCCAGAGCTCTCCCCAAGCTATTTTTGTTGGTGGTTAGTTATTTCATCATTGTTTTTGTGAGGAGATGAGCACTGGGACCTCATAGTCTGTCATCTTGCTGACATCACTCCTCTTTCTCCTTTTTCTTGATTAGACTATTTAATAGTTTATTTATTTACTTGTTTTCCTCCTAAAATCTTTTAAAATGCATATTATTTCTATTGTTTTGACGTTTTAACAATAATTTATTCTTGAATTTATCTTTATTATAAATTTGCTACTTACATTGTCCTTCAGTTACATTTTTTCCTACCTTTTTGCACCTGATGCTTAGTTTATTTGTCCTTATTTTTTCTTTTTAAAAAAATCAATATAAGTTTCAAGGTTATGAGTTTCCCTCTGAACACTATGTCCCTTAGGTTCTGATAGGTATCATTTACTTTCATTTTTTCTCTAAATATTCTTCAGTTCTGTTTTTTCCTCTTTTAACTAGGATTTGTTCAAGAGAGTATTTCAATTCCTAAGTGAAAGAATCTTTTTTGGACTGACTTCATTATACATTCATTGTCTTCCTGCATCATGATCAGGGAATATTGTCTGTATTAACTCTACTTTTATAAATTTATTTATAAATTTATGGTCCAATACTTGGCTAATTTTGATGAATGTTTCATGAGCTCTTAAAAAGAAGGTTTTTCCCCCTCTATAGCAAACTTAAACTTATCTATATATTGCTAGTCATATCAACTTTCTTAGCTATGTTTTTCTTTTTGAGGTAACAGTGGTTTATCACATTATATAAATTTCAGGTGTACATCATTATATTTTGATTTCTGTATAGACTACATCATTTTCAGCACCCAAAGACTAATTACCATCCATAACCATGCACTTATGCCCAGTCACCCATTTCACCTGCCTCCCTCCCCCCTTCCCCTCTGGTAACCACCAATCTAATCTCTGTACCTATGTGTTCGTTCATTGTTGTTGTTGTTTTTATCTTCTATTTATGAGTGAGATCTTATGGTATTTGACATTCTCCATCTGACTTATTTCACTTAGCATGATACCCTCAAGGTCCATCCATGTTGTCACAAATGGCAAGATTTCATCTTTTTTTATAGCTCAATAGTATTCCATTGTATGTATATGCCACAACTTCTTTATCCCTTCGTCCCTTGGTGGGCACTTAGGATGTTTCCAAGTCTTGCCTATAGTGAATAATGCCGCAATGAACATAGAGGTGCATGTATCTTTACACATTCATCTTTTCATGTTCTTTGGATAAATACCCAGAACTGGAATAGCTGGATCACATGGTAGTTCTATTATTAATTTTTTGAGGACTCTTCCTTACTGTTTTCCATAGTGGCTGCATCAGTTTGCATTTCCACCAGCAGTGTATGAGTTCCCTTTTCTCCACATCCTCTCCAACACTTGTTATTTCTTGACTTGTTAATTATAGCCATTCTGATGGGTGTGAGATGATATCTCATTGTAGCTGTAATTTGCATTTCTCTAATAATTAGTGATTTTGAACATCTTTTCACGTACCTTTTGACCATCTGTATATCTTCTTTGGAAAAATGTCTGTTTAGATCTTTCACCCGTTTTTTCATTGGGTTTGTTTTTTTGTTGTTGAGTTGTATGAGTTCTTTATATATTTTGGATTTTAACCCCTTATCAGACATATGGTTTGCAAATTTCCCCCAGTAGTTAGACTGCCTTTTCATTTTGTTGATGGTTTCTTTTGCTATGCAGAATCTCTTTATTTTGATGTAGTCCCATTTGTTTATTTTTTCTTCTGTTTCCCTTGCCTCATCAGACAGGGTATTTGAAAATATGCTGCTAAGACCGATGTCAAAGAGTGTACTGCTTATGTTTTCTTCTAGAAGTCTTATGGTTTCAGGTCTTACATTCAAGTCTTTAATCCATTTTGAGTTAATTTTTGTGTATGGTGTAAGATGATGATCTACTTTCATTCTTTTGCATGTAGCTGTCCAGTTTTCCCAGCGCCATTTATTGAAGAGACTTTCCTTTCTCCATTGTATGTTCTTGGCTCTCTTGTCAAAAATTAGCTGTCCGTAGATGTGTGGGTATATTTCTGGGCTCTCAATTCTGTTCCATTGATCTGTGTGTCTGTTTTTGTGCCAATACCATGCTGTTTTGATAACTATAGCTTTGTAGTATATTTTGAAATCAAGAAGTGTGATACTTGCAGTTTTCTTCTTTTTTCTCAGGATTTGTTTGGCTATTCAGGGTCTTTTGTTGTTCCATATAAATTTTAGGGTTCTTTGTTCAATTTCTGTGAAAAATGTCATTGGAACTTTGACAGGGATTGCATTGAATCTATAGATTGCTTTAGGCAATATGGACATTTTAACTATGCTAATTCTTCCCATCCAAGAACACAGACTATCTTTCCACTTCTTTGTGTTTTCTTCAATTTCTTTCAGCAGTGTTTTTTAGTTTTCAGTGTGCAGGTCTTTCACCTCTTTGGTTAAATTTATTCCTAGATATTTTATTCTTTTTGTTGCAATTGTAAATGGGATTGTATTCTTAATTTCTCTTTCTGCTACTTCATTGTTAGTATATAGAAATGCAACTGATTTTCATATGTTGATTTTGTATCCTGCAACTTTACTGTATTCATTTATTATTTCTGCAAGTTTTTTTGGTGTATTCTGTAGGGTTTTCTATATATAAAATCAGGTCATCTGCAAATAGTGACAGTTTCACTTCTTCCTTTCCAATGTAGATACCTTTTATTTCATTTTCTTGTGTGATTGCTCTGGCTAGGAATTGTAATATTATGTTAATAAGAGTGGTGAAAGTCGGCATCCTTGTCTGGTTCCTGTTCTGAAGTGGATAGCTTTCAGTTTTTCTCCATTGAGTATGATATTAGCTGTGGGTTTCTCATATATGGCATTTATTATGTTGAGGTACTTTCCTTCTATACCCATTTTATTCAGATTTTTTATCATAAATGGATGCTGTATCTGGTCAAATGCTTTCCCTGCATCTATTGAGATGATCATGTGATTTTTATTTTTCATTTTGTTGATGTGGAATATCAGATTGATTGATTTGCAGATGTTGAACCATCCCTGTATTCCTGGAATAAATCCCACTTGATCATGGTGTATGATCTTTTTAATCTATGGTTGTATGTGATTTTCTAGTATTTTGTTGAGGATTTTTGCATCTATGTTCATTAGGGATATTGGCCTGTGATTTTCTTTTTTTTTGTGTTGTCCTTGTCTGGTTTTGGTATCAGGGTAATGTTGGCCTCACAGAATGAGTTAGGAAGCTTCCCCTCCTCTTCAGTTTTTTGGAAGAGTTTGAGAAGGATAGGTATTAAGTCTTTGAATGTCTGGTAGAATTCACCAGGGAAGCCCTCTCGTCCTGGACTTTTATTTTGGGGGAGGTTTTTGATTACTGTTTCGATCTCCTTACTGGTGATTGGTCTATTCAAATTCTCTATTTCTTCATAATTTACTTTTGAAAGGTTGTAAGATTCTAGGAATTTATCCATTTCTTCTATATTATCCAATTTGTTGGCGTATAGCTTTTCATGGTATTCTCTTATAATCTTTTGTACTTCTGAGGTGTCCATTGTAATTTCTCCTCTATCAATTCTGATTTTATTATTTGAGCCCTCTCTCTTTTTTCCTTGGTTAGTCCAGCTAAAGGTTTGTCAATTTTGTTCATCTTTTCAAAAAAGTAGATCTTAGTTTCATTGACTTTTTCTATTTTTTTTTTTTTTGTCTCTATTTTGTTTATTTCTGCTGTGTCCTTTATTGTTTCCTTACTTCTACTTATTTTGGGCTTTGTTTGCTCTTCTTTTTCTAGTTCCTGTAAGTGCACTGTTAGATTGTTTATCTGAGATTTTTCTTGTTTGTTGAGGTAGGCCTGTATTGCCATAGACTTCCCTCTTAAATCTGCTTTTGCTGTATCCCATAAATTTTGGCATGTTGTATTTTCATTTTCATTTGTCTCCAGGTATTTTTTCATTTCTCCTTTGATTTCTTTGTTGACCCAATAGTTGTTCAGTAGCATTTTGTTTAATCTCCACATATTTGTGGCTTTTCCAGTTTTCTTCCTGAAGTTGATTTGTTGTTTCATACCAGTGTGGTCAGAAAAGATGCTTGGTATTATCTCAATCTTCTTAAATTTGTTGAGACTTGTTTGTTGCCTAATATGTGATCTATCCTGGAGAATGTTCCATGTGCATTTAAAAAGAATGTGTATTCTGTCATTTGGGGATGGAATGTTCTGTGTATATCCACTAAGTCCATCTGGTCTAATGCATTATTTAAGACCACTGTTTCCTTATCAATCTTCTGTTTGGATGATCTATCCATTGATGTAAGTGGAGTGTTAAAGTCCACTACTATTATTGTGTTACTGTCAATTTCTCCTTTTATGTCTGTTAATAATTGGTTTATATATTTAGGTGCTCTTATGTTGGGTGCATAGATATTTACAAGTGTTATATCCTCTTGTTGGATTGTTCCCTATATCATTATGTAGTGCCCTTCTTTGTCTCTTGTTACGGTTTTTGTTTTAAAGTCTATTTTGTCTGATGTAAGCATTGCTACCCCAGCTTTCTTTTCATTGCCATTTGCATGGAGTATCTTTTTCCATCCCTTCACTTTCAGTTTGTGAGTGTCTTTAGGTCCAAAGTGTGTCTTTTGTATGCAGCATATATATGGGTCTTGGTTTTTTATCCAATCAGCCACCCTATGTCTTTTGATTAGAGCATTTGATCCGTTGACATTTAAAGTAGCTATTGAGGGTCCAGCCCGGTGGCGCAAGCGGTTAAGTGCACGCACTCTGCTGCAGCAACCCGGGGTTCGCCGGTTCGGATCCCGGGCGCGCACCGACACACCACTTATCAAGCCATGCTGTGGTGGCATCCCATATAAAGTGGAGGAAGATGGGCATGGATGTTAGCCCAGGGGTGGTCTTTCTCGGCAAAAAATAAATAAATAAAAAATAAAGTAGCTATTGGTAAGTGCATACTTAATGCCATTTTGTTACATTTTTTCTGGATGTTTTAGTAGTTCTTCTCTGTTCCTTTCTTCTTCTCTTGCTTTTTTCCCTTGTGGTTTGATGGCTTTCTTTAGTATTATGTTTGGGTTCCTTTTTCTTGATTGTTTGTGTATTTATTATAGGTTTCTGGTTTGTGATTACCATTAAGTTCATATATAATAACCTACGTAAACAGCAATCTATATTGAGTTGATGGTCTCTTAATTTTGACTTCTTGCTAAAAGCTCTACTCTTTTACTCCTGTCCTCCCACGTTTTATATTTTTGATATTATATTTAACTGCTTTTTTGTGTGTATGTATCCATTAACATCTTATCATGCAAATAGATAATTTTGGTACTTTTGTAATTTGACTTTCATATTAGCTTCATAGGTGGTTGATCTGCTACCTTTACTGTATATTTGTCTTTACCAGTGATTTTATTTATTTTTTGATAATTTTCTTATTCCTATTTGTGATCTTTTCTTTTCTGCTTAAATAAGTCCCTTTAAAATTTCTTGTAAGGCTGGTTTATTGGTGATAAACTCCTTTAGTTTTTGCTTGTCTGGAAAACTCTTTATCTCTCCTTCCATTCTGAATGATAACCTTGCCAGGTAGAGTATTCTTGGCTGTAGATTTTATCCTTTCAACACTTTAAATATATTGTGCCACTCCCTTCTAGCCTGTAAGGTTTCTGCTGAGAAGTCTGCTGATAGCCTTATGGGGTTTTCCTTGTATGTAACTTGTTGCCTTTCTCTTGCAGCATTTAGGATTCTCTCTTATCTTTAATTCTTGATATTTTAATTATAGTGTGTCTTGGTGTGGTCCTCTTTGGATTCATCTTGTTTGGTGCTCTCTGTGCTTCCCGTACCTGGATGTCTGTTTCCTTCCTTAGGTTAGGAAAGTTTTCAGCTATTATTTCATCAAATAGATCCTCGCCCTTTGTCTCTCTCTTCTCATTCTGGGACACCTATAATATGGATGCTAGTGCACTTGATGTTGTCCCAGAGGTTCCTTAGACTGTCCTCATTCTTTTTAATTATTTTTTCTTTTTTCTGTTCAGCTTGGGTGATTTCCTCTAGTCTTTCGTCCAGCTCGCTGATCCATTCTTCTGTATCATCTACTCTGCTATTGATTCCCTCTAGCTAATTTTTCATTTCCATTATTGTATTCTTCAGTTCCAATTGGTTCTTTTTTGTTTTCCAATTCTTTGTTGAAGTTCTCACTGTATTCATGTATTCTTCTCCCAAGATCAGTGAGCCGTCTTTTGACTATTATTTTGTACTCTCTATCAGGTAGATTGTTTATCTCTATTTAATTTTGTTCTTTTTCTGTGGATTTGTCCTGTTCCCTTGTTTGGAAAATATTCCTTCGTCCCTTCACTTTGCCTGTTTCTCTGTATTTATATCTATGTAGTAGGTAGATCAGCTATGTCTCCTGATCTTGGAGAAGTGGCTTTATGTAAGAGATGCCTTATGATGCCCAGCAATGTGCTTCCCTCTTGTCACCAGTTCCAGATATTCCAGGAGTGTCCCATGTGTGGGCTACATGTGTCCTTCTGTTGTGGTGGGGTTGCTCTTGCTACAGGAGCATGGGGAGGCTAGGCTGTCCTCCTGGCTGGCTGGTCATAAGTCTCAGCTGTGTGCAGCTGCTATGGTCCCTTCAGTCACTTCATTGGTGAAGGGACCATGGCGAGAGCCCCAGCACAGTTGGCTGCAAGGTCTAATAGCACATTTCTGCTGCAGTTTTTCTGTTAAGTGAGTAGGTCCACAGCATGGCTGGTTGCTAGGCTCAGGGGCTCACAATTGCTGTAGGCTCTGGCCTGCAAGACTGTTGTCAGTTCTCTCCATAGTGCAGCTGGGTGGGGCCAGCCCCAGGTGTGGCAGCACACAGTTGTTTCAGGCATTGTAAGGTGGAGCAGATCCTCTATGTGGCTGTTTGAGAAGCACAAGTCTGCTGCAGCTGACAAGCCCAATGGCCCACAGGCCAACACACCGTGTCAACACGGTCCTGCCCCATGCACATACTCCACCCTGCTGAAGCAGACCCACTGACCCTGCTGCAGAGGCCCCATGCACTCCACTAATGCAGGCCTGCCCCTCGTGCACACCTTGCCCCTCAGAGGTGGACCCACTCACCCCAATGCAGAGGTTCCAGACACCTCATCTATGATGGCCCACAAGTTGCTGAGGGCTTGCTGGTGGGTGGGGCCAGTCCTAGGATGGGCTGCCTGCCCAGGCTAAGCTGGATTACATTGGTGCTCTAGTGGGCAGAGCAAAGCCCTGCACTAACAGGACAGGGAAGAAGTCCAATGGCATCTGCCAGCCTCTGCATCAGCACGCCTGTACTAGGTTACAATAACAGCTGCTGCCAATGTCTCAGTCCCTGGAAAGGTGGTCCCAGCCACCTTTTGCCTCCCTGAGATGCACCCAGAGCCTATCAAGTGAGTCTCTTTTCACCAAAGGGCTGTGCACCTTTCTTTCTGATTTTGTGTTGCTTTCCAAAATGGGTGAATTTGTGCATGGGCCCTTTAAGAGTAGGCTTTTCTTTCTCTTATGTTCAATAGCTTTTCTGGAAGTATTCCCCGTTGTATTTAATAGCCAGCAAAGCCTGATATTATGACACTTGTCTCAGTGTGCTGAGTTCAAAAGCTGTTTATTGTGACAGAGCTCTCCCACTCAGATCTCCCACTTCTCCAGAAAAAGCTTCGTACTTTAAGATTGCTCCCAGCTATGAAGTGCTGTAGCTAGAATGTGACTTTTTCCTCTCCAGAAAGGTATTTCTGCCTCTTTCATCTCAGTCAGCGCTGTCCCTTGTTGTGGAGGTTCTTTTTATCCAGTTTCTGGTTCTCTCTTGGGGGTAATAGTTCCAAGGGTAGCTGTAAATTTGTTATGTACATGGGAGGAGGTGAGTCAGAGTCCTCCTACACTGCCATTTTCCCAAAAATCTCCATTAGCTATGTGTTTTAGGTTACCAGCATGTACAGTTTGTCAACTTGATTTGTCATGAGTAAGTTAGTCATCTCTTACTAGTATGTTTCTATTTCTCTTTCTATTTCTAGTAATTTTATCTAGGACAACTTTGAGCTCATGAACCTACAGCCAATTTACATTCATAAAGTATATGCATAGATGCATCCACATATTTATGTTATATGCAACATTTATGATAGAATATAAAGTTTATAAATTTTATTTTATTTTTTTCAAATTGTAATGTATACATAACGAGATAGAGAAACTGAGTAAAGCCATGTCATTCCTACTACTCTATTGATTCTTTGACAGTCAGCAAAACTTATCTACCCTATCATATTAGAAAAATCCTACTGGGACCTTTTAAATACTTCTGTGCAGCTTGGAGTGATTTCCATAGGAACTGAACTTTCTTATAGCATTACTTTTCAGGATAATTGACTTTTACTTGAGTAATTTAGGTACTAAGCCTTGCCATATTTTAATGTTTTCCTGGTGTGTGAGAGTAAGCTAACACTCCTCATATGATTTCCGTAGAGAAGGAAACAGAGAAACCAATGTTTTTCCTGACAATGAAAAATGAAGTACCCACTGGACTGTGGATTCAAATTGTTCTGAAGAATTCAGTGTATCGTCACTATATTTTACTTTGTCCATCTCCAAATAAAAAGTGTATAAGCAGAGTTTTCTCAATTCTTATTATTCTCTACTTGCTACTCTTCCCTAAAATCATACTAACCTGCTTCCTAAATATTTAAATTATCTGTTCCGTCTTCAAAACCTCCAGCCACTCTGTGTTAACTTCCGTTTTCCAAGATTTTTTTTCATTTTTTTTCCTAAGTGAACATATTCCATTGTCTTTCTTTATGTCTTCAGATTTTAGCTTCGATACCGAGTTTTCTCGGGAGAAATACCAAAAAGTTTTGTATTCTATTATTTTCCCCATAACTACATTTCCTTCTTGTATGATTTTTCCTCATATGTAGACATTCGCTCATAAATGTTAAGGTCCTTGAAGGAAAGGAACATGCATTGCTGCATGGTAATTAGAACACTTTGTTTTTTATCCCACGGGAACTGAAATGGAAAACACATATGTTGTTTTTATAATTACAATTATATGTATCAGCTATTATTATTATAATCACAGATTTTTCAAACTAGAAGAGAGATATCATTGAGTCCAATCCATTTACTTTAAAGTTGGCAAAACTGATTCCCACAGGGGAGGTGATTTTCTTAATACCTAAATCCACTGCATCATTGTTCAATAGCTTACTTCATCAAGAAAAGAAAATAGTTCTACTTATCATTTACATGATCTCTGTGTAAGAATGACTTCCCAGCTTTGTCTTCATTTCTTTAGTCATTTGAGCTACAGATCCAGAGAAAACCAGTTGTATTTTTTGAAGACCGTTGACCTTCCCTTGAATGAGGAGTGGCTTAGTTGGCCTGAGCAGGGAGTTGCATTTGTACAAATAATGTGCCCTAATGGTATACTAAGAAAAGTATGGAGCTAAGAAATGTAAGTAATGGAGATAAGAAAATGCTCCTGCTTTCAAACTGTGCTGCCTGGAGAGCACAGGTGGCATTTGTGGATTAGCCGTTTAAATATTTATGAAGCTATTTAGACATATTTTATTTATTGCAAAAATGTTTATGCTATAATTACTTCAAGAATTAAGCTTCCACATGCTATCAGAGGCTAAAACTAAAATGTAATTCTTCTCAATCACATCCTTCGAATGCTAGGTCATTTGCAAGTGCAATAAGGTGAGAAAAGTTATTCAGTGGGTATTTTTTGCCATAAACCTATTGCTCTATCAATAAATCAATAATCTCATATTTTAAAAGCATCCTCTATGTGAAAATCATTGGATAGATGCATTGGGTATTCCAACATAGACTTATAATAATAGTAAACACATTTACCACTTACAAAGGTCCAGAAGCTGGTGTACATTAACTCACTTAAGACCCAAAATAACTTTTGAGTTAAGTCCAATTATCATTCCCATTACACAGATGAGGAAACTTTTACTAAATTCTATAAGCTTAAAGTTAATTTGAAGGTATAAGTTATTCCCATTAGTATAACGAACAACTTTTGATAAATGTCAAAGTAGGATTGACAATAAGTTCCAGAGAAATTAATGGGAGTTAGAAGAACAAGTTGCACAGCTGAGTGATTAAAATATAAAGAAATCAGACATCAGTAAAGTAGTGACCTGTGGACCATATTCAGCCCTCAATTATATATTACATATCCCACGTTTTTAAAAATTCAATTAACTCCCAACAATATATAATCAGTTATGTGAGGTAATCATGATGTAAATTCTTTCCAGATTCCTGGCTTCTCTTGCAAAAACAAAAACCAAAAAAATGAGAAGTTCTAGAAAATCTTGCTTCCCATTCTTGTATGGCCACAATCAGCTGGATCTATATACCAGCTACCCACTTGAGATGTCTTTGCTCTCCAATTTACCATAATCCCTACTGCTCTATAAATGCCCTTAGGGCCCATGTGCCTCCCTCGGATATTTAACCCCCTTGCTTATGTAGTCAAATGTGCTAAATGTGCGTCGTTCCTTATCATTTGTTAGTTATGTCAAGGTTATTCATCGACACTGGGTGGGAATAAGTTCACCCAGGGGATTTTTGTTATCAGACATCTGAGATGGACGTCCTGTCATTTTCCCTGTCCAGAGAGTTAGAGTTGCATCTAGTGAAGAATAAGAGGAAAAGCTCAGAGGAGGCTTCCAGTTATCTTTCTTTTTCCTTTTCTCTGACTATATTCTAATTTCCTTTATTTTCTTTTTTTAATTTTAAGCATTCTATTTGATTACAGTGCTTTTCCTTTTTTTCACAGCAGAGGGTAGGACACCATCTAGTCAATTTTGAAGCAAATAAGTTAAAAATAAAAACTAAGTTAAAAAAATAATAGCTCCTACTATATTCATTTTTCATAAGTAAAATAATCTTCCAATACCTCTCTTTGATAATTTTCTTTTTTTCTTCTCTTCTAGTCACCAAAAAGAAACACAATTCTGAGCACTGAGAATAACTATGACCAAACCTTAAGTCCAGTAAGATGACATGCTTGATGCTGTAACTGTGCGTGCAAATCAGAGACCACAGGCAGATACAATCCTTTCTCCATGCGGACCACTAGACAGAAAAGTTTGGGAATTTTAAATTTCAAGCTCCGTGATCTGAGGAAGTTCCTGCTGTGTATCTCAGTCACATATACCTGCTGCAATACTCTTCTGTTCCTCAATCTATTTAGCAAATTCTCTCTGTGCACTGGCCCTCAGAATTTCTCATTTTGTGCTTCTGGTATGGCAGCTTGTTGACTGCTCACTGAGTTGAATTATAAAGCAAAAGAGAATATAGGAACAAGCCCTTTGTCTGGGATTTCTGTGGTCTTACTTATAAGCTTTCAGGCCTTATTTTCCCTTCCCAACTTTTGGGTTTTTCCTTGGCATTTATGTTTTGCACCATAAAAGGTAGCAAACATGCCTTTAAAAGAAGTGATTGCAGGTGAAAACTTTTAGGAGGGAAAAGGCACATGAGGAAAGGGTGACATGGCTTATTTTGAAAGTGTGAATCACACACTGGAACCGTTATGCCACCAAACAAACGATGGAAATACACCTTTGGAGGTGAAAATATGATTTTCAAGAATGTGATAATAGTTTCTACAGAGTACACAGAAAATATCACTGAAAATTTGCTATTCCTTTTGTTTCTCACTAAAAACATTAGAAAATTGAAACTAAGACCTTGTCATAGAAAATAAAATTGATATCAACCTTTATGTTTTTGTCAAAATTAAACCTCAGAATTCTCCTGGAAAAGAACATGCTACTACCGTGATCATTTCTTAGTTAGATACCATAAATTAAGTGACCTTGCGATAGGAAGGAAGTTGATGGAGTTCTCTGCCGATGTAAAGGAACTGGAGCAGTGGTTCTCCAGCTTGGCTGGATATTGAAATCACATGGGAGCTTAAGAAATGCTGATGTCTGGGTCTCAACCACAGATATACCCACTGCCACTGATTTGGGGGATAGCTTGGGCGTCAGAATTTTTTAAAGCTCCCAAGTGATTCAAATTTTAACCAAAGTTGTGAACCACTGAGAATAAGAAATTATTGCAATTGTAAAAAGAGAAGAAGAAAGGATAAAGAAATAACAGAAGGGAAGAAATCAGAGTCCCACTTTTCTTTCTACAATTCATCCATACACATAAGAAAGAGGGAAGAAGTAACTTTGTCCTCCATAGAAGGGATAAACACTAAAAAGCATTTATACTTTATACTAATTAAACCCTTGATACGGAACAAAAATGGCAATTTCATATTGTCCAACCTACTCCATCGTTGGCCAGCAAGTATAGGTCTAATAAACAATGGCAAATATATAGCAATATAAAGGAGACTATGTTAAATATTAGATTTACTAACATACATAAAATATATAATTGTCTATCTTAAAGGTTTTTAGTGCTTTACAGTTTACTAAATGCTTTCATATGTAGTGTCTTATTTAATTATCCCAATAACTCTATTTAGGAGAGTGAAAATTTATTCTCATTTTAATGGTGAAGATACCAAAGCCAGGAAGTTAAGTGATGTGTCAAAGGTCATCCATGCTTGAGGTTGGGCCCAGAGAGACAGTCCAGTGTGCCTGTGGATAAGCCTTGATTATTTAAACCAGCTATTTCTTATCTTTGAGGGCTGCTGGCCTTTTGGATAAAACTTGCCCCTGGACTTAGGGGCAATATGTGTTCTAATAACAACTCGCTTGACAGCTTTCTGAGAATATGTTGAAGATATTAGTCTGAATATATAAAAAAGATGGCTGTCCCCCGTGAAACCAAGGTAGTAACATTTACATGATCTTTTGGGAATAGAAAAAAAAAATAACTTCATTAAAGAACAAAATACAGTGAGTCATAATAGGGTCTCTTTTGTTCCAGATTCTGTGCTTGGTATTTCCAAGGCATTTAATATCTGATTTAATTCCCTAAACAAGCTTATCCCCATTTAACAGAAGGAGAAACTGAGACTCGGATTTGTCTAGCTTCAGGGTCCATGCTCTTTCTGTAATTCTGAAGGCATACCAAAAAAAGAACTTTGTTGAAAGTGAAGAGTCCTGAGTTCTAATTTTGGCTCTGTCACCAACTGGTTATGAGCCTTGATAAATACCTTCCACTTCTCAGAAGGTCAGATCTCTAAGGTCTCATCTAATTCTAAAATTGTATTAGTATATGACCTATTGTTCAAATTATAACGCTAAAGTGCTTAGAATTTGTCTTTTGTTTATTGGATGCAGTAGGCATTTGCTGTCTGCCATTTCTCATCTATTCCAACTTTGCCCAACTGTCCTCCAGAGAACCACCCCTATTCTCAATCTCAGTGCAAGATTTTCAATCAGAATTGCCTCCATCTCTGGCCTCCTGAGTGGGCATGTGACTTCAGCCTGGCTAATCATATACTCTTTACCACAGTAATTATTTCATAGATGAGAGGTAATCTAATTCTGGTCAAAGAGATTAGGGATAAGACTTATTTTTCCAAATTAGTCAAAGAGAAGCTTGTTTTCTTTCCTGCTGAACTTGGAAGCAAAATGACATAGGCCTGGAGCTGCTGATGGCCATCTGGCCACTTGGTGGAGACTGAGAATTCAACTAATAGGAGCACAGAGCCAATGGATGGAGGTAAAGTATGACCTGCCAATATTATTTGAATCTCTAAATCAAACTTTTCCTAAAATTTTCCGTGATATACATAATAAATTTTCCTTCTTTGTTTAAGTTAATTTGGTTTTATTTTCTGTCACTTTAAAAGTAAAAAAGTTCTACCCAATATTTATACACTAAAGGCATCCTTTATTGGCAAACATAGAGAAACTTGGGTGATTTAAATGATAGAATACCAGATGACAGAAAAGAAACACTTGGGTGATTATTATGGGTTTAGACTATGGATACTTATCTGACAAAGGACTCAATTTAATCTAAGTTCTGGCAAAGCAGATGAATCCTTAGGAAGTTATTGGTTATAAATGAAAGAATGTCTCGTTCAAATAGGATTAAACAATAGAGGTAGTTAATGACACAAGTAACTGTAAGCTCTAAAGATTCATTAGGATCAAGCTGGCCAACAATATTACAAAGACCTAATTTATTTCTATATATTTACTTTATCCTTTGCAGTGGCTGTTTCATTTTAATGCTGTCACAAAATGGCCCCCAACAGCTGCAAATCTCTCTGTTCTCTTCCTGCGAGTCAAGAGAACATTTTTCACTATAGCTCTCATCAAAGTGCAAGGAAGCTTCTTTCGCAGAGTCCTTATTAAATGTCTGCTCATAACTAATTGGCCCTCCTTGGTTTCCATGCCCTGAAATTTACCTGTGGACCTGGGAATTGATGTGCTAATCAGCTTAAATTGGAGGTGAGTTCAGCTTCACCTGAAGCACACAGACTGAACCCACCCCCCCAACTTAAGCCAGTTAGCGCATCCAATTGCCAGGGCCACAGGTAAATTCAGGGCATGGGAGCCAATCTGTTTCCAGGAATGTTTTCTGTGATACCGAGCATTTGGGTGTAAACACAAATATATGCAGTTTAGTGTCCACATTAACCACAAGACATGGGATTTGTTTTCATAAAGCATGCAAAATTGTATGAGGCTGCACTATAGTTGAGCATTTTCAGTTTTACCTGTAATTTATGTATCTATTCAGCAAATACTTATTTGTCCTACTGTATGCCAGGAACCATGCTATTCACTACGTAATAGCAGCAGGTCCACGAACCAAACTCTGCATTAAGAGTCCTACAAAATTATCTCATTCAATTTTTACTAGAGCTCTTTCAGAATACATAATTAGTATTATTCAGCATTCTCATTATGCAAGCAGACTCTGGATAAATGAAGCAGACAGGAATTAATTGAACAGATATTAGGCAGATAACAGAATTGACAGGATCTAGAGAAACTAGTTTGGAGAAGGCAGCAAGATATCTCCAGTGGCATACCATAGGCTGCAAGAATCTCAACAGTTGCCTAGAATCAATGACTGTTTAGTACATCATCAATGCTCCTTGCAACAAATGCTTTACAACTTCTCAAACACTTGCATCACTTACTCACAGGAGCAAGCATCTGATCGGCAAAAGTCAAAGTAATGTGGTGGGGAAGACAGAGGAAGAATTTGGCCCCTTTAGATTCTCTTATAGGATGCACATGATTTTCTATCAAAAACTCATATAATCAAGTATTCCTCCAAAGTGAACTAGGGGTACTAGTAGTAAGCAGGTTTGCATACAGGACAGCCAAAGTCTGATAAAAGTCCATGCCACAGTTATTATCTCCATCTTATGGAAGTATTATCTCCATTTTAAGGATGAAGAAATAGAGGTTCAGATAAAATGAGTAATAAATTCCTTTATTCTCCTACACCCTAAGAGTTAACAAATCAGCCACTGAATTATGTTGTGAGACTGGTTTATGATGTTTCTGAATTCCTGAGGTACAGGATTTATTTCTGTTTGGTATCCTGCTTATTTTGACTTAGTTTTTAACTTCAATAATTTGAAGTCATATTGTAAAGATTTCATTGGACTTGTAAAGAAAATGTCATTGGTAAGTTACCCGTAATTTTATATTTCTATGTGACTTTGCTTTATAAGGTTCTTCTAAAACCTTGAGTCATTAATCAATAGGATTATCAAATATTTAGCATATTTAAATCTCAGTTGATCAATAGGCATGAATTAGAACCAATATGGACACCTTCTTGTGAGATATTTAATTTTCAATCCTGATCCAAAAATATTTATTTATTCATTCTTTATTTAAGAATTATTTGAGTGTGTGTGGCACTGTACTTGATGCTATAAATACAGTGGATTATTAGTTAGAAATGTGGTTGTAGAAGAAAGTAACTCAACTGATACTAGCTTAAGCAAAATAAACAAAAAATTAAAAATTAAATTTTTTGACTCATTTCACCATACTATGTAAGGGATAGAAATAGAGGCAGCCTTGGGATAACTTTATCCTTGGACTCCAGTGCCTCAAACCCCTCTCTCTCTCTTTCATTCTCTTGCTCTCTTCTTTATACTCTATCTTATCCCTGATTATGCATATTGATGTCATTAGCTCGTCAGCTGCTCCTAGGAGGATAGATCCAGGGCATTAGACAATTCTGGGATTACATCCTACCAACCAAGAGGAAAAATAGTATCTTCCTCACCACCTTCAGTTTGACAACTCCACCGTGGGTCATATGCCACTCCCCAGAGCAGTTACACAGGTAAGAAGACTCATTGGTTGAGCCTGGGTCACATGGCCAAAGCTAGTATGATTTCCAAAAGAAATGTAGAAGAAATAATCCAAACAAATATGGACCCTATCCTCATCAGAGCTTGCAGTACAGTATGCAAGACAAAATGTTAAACAAATATAAATTACTATTGATTACAATTGAGATGAGTGCTACTCAGAAGAATTACAAGGGTATAAAAAAAAAGCATTTAAGGGGCGTGCCTGGTGGCGTAGTGGTTAAGTTCACGCATTCTGCTTTGCAGGCCCAGGGTTCGCAGGTTCGGATCCTGGGCACAGATGTGCACACTGCTCATCAAGTCATGCTGTGTCAGGCATCCTACATATAAAGTAGACGAAGATGGGCACCAGTGTTGGCCCAGGGCCAATCTTCCTCAGCAAAAAGAGGAGGATTGGCAACAGATGTTAGCTCAGGGCTAATCTTCCTCACAAAAAAAAAAAAAAATTTAATATAAATAGCCAGAAAAGGATTCTTCAAGAAAGTGATACCTAAGATGACATACAAACAAGTGTAGGAATTAACTAGATGGTGGTATAAGAGATTCCCCAGGCAGAGAGGACAAGGGGAAAAACGGAAAATATAATTAAAGCCCAAAAATATACCCTAGAGTCAAAATTACAAGGTTAAGATGTCAAGAGGTCTTGCATAACCTTTAATAAGATTTTTTCTAAAACTCTAAGGGTATGTGATACTCTTATTTTTTATTCCCCTCATTCAGATAATTTTGTAATCTAATTACAGTTGTAGAGCAAACACTAATCTAGGATCAGACGACCTACTTCTGACACTGCAAATACTGGACGACGTTGGGTAAACCATTTCCCCTCTTGGGATCTCAATTTACTCGTGGTTATACGAAGGTGGTTGGATTATACCAAGATATTTTTCTCGATAATCTGTGTCTCCCGCAGATAGTGGAAGCTTTGAGGCCAGTAAGGAGATTAATTTAGGGTAAGGACAAAATGGGATTAAGGGTTAGCCTTTAGGAGTGCCATTTGATAAAGGGCCCTGAAACTTCACCAGGGTATTAAAAAATTATCTGGAAATAAAATGAGATGGAGAAAAAAATTTACCAGAATCCTTGTGAGGAAAAGTTCGTTTGCAAAAACCACTTTGATGAGACAAAAGGGATGGGTACGTGCTCATAGAAGCAGAGCCTCCAAGAAGTCTTCTAAGTAAAGTCAGTCTGGTTAACTGGGGAAGTCTTGTTTTTCTGATTGGGGTCTGCGAGTTTGTCACCAGAGGTGAATTGTTCAGGAAAATAAAATAGAGGCTGAAAACTGCTAACAACCATGGTCTTTCATCTCCATCTGTTTCCTACACACATCTCAGACTATCTTCTAAATAAATATTAAAGAAATATTTACTGCACATTGGTTTGAAAGGTTGACAAAGTATTAGGCTGTCCAGAAAACATTCAGGCTTGGTACAGTTCTGGGTGAGGACGAGTGCCTTTAGATTACTGAGCATCATGCTCCTGCACTCACATAAGGTAGAAGACAGAGGTGGGGCAAACCTTGATGCTCTTCAAATATTTGCAAAGTACTTTCACATCAGATCCCAAGATATGTGCACAAATTTGTGAGTTTTCTGGTAAAGTGTAACATCATACCCCAACCGAGAGAACACTGAGAAAGAACCTGATTCTGAGTGACGTCAGCATCATGGCGGAGTGAGCTTTCCCATGAATTCTTCCCCCACAAGTTACAACAAAAGTAACAGCCACAGACCAACAACGGAATCCCAGACAGTGAAAAGCTGGAGCGGAGGGATCCACACTGCCGCACATCTGAGAGCGGAACGTGCTGGGCCCCCGGAGGAAGTGGGGAGAGGTAAGGAGAACTCCGCTCCCTCCCCATCAGATCAGCGATCCCGGTCCGCGCGGCTCCCAGAGAGGGGGGAGGGGCGGCCCTCGGCGGGAAACTGTAGCTCTTCGGGCTCTCTCAGCCAGTGGGAAACTCCCCCACAGAGGGCTCAGAGGAGCCACAGGGCTACCATCAACATCTGAGCAACCCAGAGAGCGGATAAAGAGGGGCAAACGAGAAGCCTCCCACGTCAGGGACCCAGAGGGCAAAAGAGAGAGCTCCCCCCTCCCCGCAACCCGGAGTCTGCAGCTCGACCAGATCTAGCGGTCCGAGGCAGACCTGAATAAACTGGACTGGACCCGTGGATCGCAGTGGGGAAAAAAAACAAAACAAAACAAAACAAAACTGCGGATCGCAGCAGAAAAACTGGGGCAGAGCGCAGGGGGCTTAGACTACACAGCCCTTTACCACCAGACAGTGGCGGCAGGTGGAAATTGCAACCAGAGACTTCCAGGATGAGGAAAATCAAAACCAACACAGGAACCACAATGCAAAAATATATGAAATCACCAGACCAGAAACAAAATGACAAGCACCCAGAAATCAACCCCGAAGATACAGAAATCCATAAACTAAATGACAGAGATTTCAAAATAGCTATCATAAAAACACTCAACGAAATACGAGACAACACAGACAAACAATTAAATGAGATTAGGAGTTTCTTCACAAAAGAGATTGAAATCATAAAGAAAAACCTATCAGTGCTGATGGAGATGAAGAACACAATGGAGGAGATAAAGGAGAATCTGGAATCTTTAAAGAACAGAGCTGACAATATGGAGGAAAGAATTAGTACTTTAGAGGATAGGAATACAGATATACTCCAGATGGAAGAAGAGAGAGAACTAAGACTAAAAAGAAATGAAGAAAGACTCCGAGAAATATCGGACTCTATTAGAAAATGTAACATAAGAATTATAGGTATTCCTGAGGGAGAGGAGAGGGAAAGAGTAACAGAGAGCCTATTCAAGGAAATAATAGCTGAAAATTTCCCAAATCTGGGGAAGGAGCAGGAAATACCAGTAAGCGAAGCCAACAGGACGCCTATATATATTAACAGACAAAGGCCTTCACCACGACACCTAGTGGTAAGGCTAGCCAGGGTCAACGACAAAGAAACAATATTAAGGGCAGCTAGACAAAAACGAAAAATAACGTACAAAGGAACTCCCATCAGGCTCTCAGCGGATTTCTCAACAGAAACTTTTCAGGCTAGAAGAGACTGGAATGATATATTCAAAATACTAAAAGACAAAAACTTTCAGCCAAGAATACTCTACCCAGCAAAAATATCCTTCAAATATGATGGAGAAATAGTAACTCTCCCAGATAAACAAAAGCTAAGGGAGTTCATGGCCACGAGACCGCCACTACAAGAAATACTCAAGAAGGCCCTCAGGCCTGAAAACAAGAAGAGAAAGGGAACACAAAGCTTGGAGTAAGGAGAAAAGTAGGTAGACAAAATCAGAGAAATAGTAGATCTTTACCAGAATAGGTTAGCAACCACTTAAATACTAAACTCAAAGATCAAAGGAAGAAATTCACCAAAAATAAATTTAACCTCATCACTGTAAACACACAGCCACAACACAAGATAGAATAAGGTATAACAAGAGCAACTTAGAAGGGGAAGAGGAAAGTGACTGAATTGACTTAGTATAAGGAAATAGGAGGCTATCAGATAATGGACTATCTCATACAGAAGATTTTTTGCCCAAACCTCAAGGTAACCACTAAACAAATAATCAAATGAAAACCACATATGATAAACAAAGAGAAAACTAGAAGAATCATAAGACAGAACAACCAAACTGAATTGGCAGTCCAAAACAAATGGGACAAGAAACAAAGGAAATGCAAAAGAACCAGAAAATAAGTGACAAAACAGCAACATTCAACCCTCATATTTCAATAATTACCCTAAATGTAAATGGATTGAACTCTCCAATCAAAAGATACAGAGTGGCAGGATGGATTAAAAAGCAAGACCCAACAATATGCTGCCTTCAGGAAACACATCTTAGCACTAAAGACAAGCACAGGCTCAGAGTGAAAGGATGGAAGACAATACTCCAAGCTAATGGCAAACAAAAGAAAGCAGGTGTTGCCATACTCATATCAGACAAAGTAGACTTCAAGATAAAACAGGTTAAGAAAGACAAAGAAGGGAAATATATAATGATAAAAGGGACACTCCATCAAGAAGACATATCACTTATAAATATATATGCACCCAACATAGGAGCACCAATGTACATAAAACAACTATTAACAAACCTAAAAGGAGAAATCAACAACAACACAATAATAGTAGGGGATCTTAACACCCCACTTACAGCAATGGATAGATCATCCAGACAAAAAGTTAATAAAGAAATATTAGACTTAAATGAAAAACTGGACGAGATGGACCTAGTAGACATATACAGAGCACTCCACCCAAAAACAGCTGACTACACATTCTTCTCAAGCGCGCATGGAACATTCTCTAGGATAGACCATATGTTGGGAAACAAAGCAAGCCTCAATAAATTTAAGAAGATTGAAATCATAACAAGCATCTTTTCAGACCATAAGGCTATGAAACTGGAAATGAACCAGGAAAAAAAAACTGGGAAAGTGACAAAAATGTGGAGATTAAACAACATGCTACTGAACAACCAATGGATCATTGATGAAATTAAAGGAGAAATCAAAAACTATCTGGAAACAAACGAAAATGATAACATGCCATATCAAACCATGTGGGACGCAGCAAAAGCGGTCCTGAGAGGGAAACTCATAGCGATACAAGCCCACCTTAACAAACAAGAAAAAGCCCTAATAGGCAACCTTAAATTACACCTAACAGAACTAGAAAAAGAAGAACAAACAAAGCCCAAAGCCAGCAGAAGGAGAGAAATAATAAAAATCAGAGCAGAAATAAATGATATTGAGACCAAAAAAACAGTAGAAAGGATTAATGAAACAAAGAGTTGGTTCTTCGAGAAGATAAACAAAATAGACAAACCCTTAGCCAGGCTTACTAAGAAAAAAAGAGAAAAGGCTCAAGTAAATAAAATTAGAAATGAAAGAGGAGAAATTACAACGGATACCATGGAAATACAGAGGATTATAAGAGAATACTATGAGAAATTATATGCCAACAAATTGGACAATCTAGAAGAAATGGATAAATTCTTAGACTTATACAACCTCCCAAAATTGAACCAAGAAGAAATGGAGAATCTGAATAGACCAATCACAAGTAAAGAGATTGAAATAGTAATCAAAAACCTCCCAAAAAATAAAAGTCCAGGACCAGATGGCTTCTCCGGTGAATTTTACCAAACATTCAAAGAAGATTTGATACCCATCCTCCTCAAACTATTCCAAAAAATAGAGGAAGATGGAACACTTCCTGAATCATTCTATGAGGCCAACATCACCCTGATACCAAAACCAGACAAAGACAATACAAAGAAAGAAAATTACAGGCCAATATCGCTGATGAACATTGATGCAAAAATCCTCAACAAAATATTGGCAAACCGAATACAACAATATGTTAAAAAGATCATACACCATGATCAAGTGGGATTTATACCAGAGACGCAGGGATGGTTCAACATCCGCAAATCAATCAACGTGATACATCACATCAACAAAACAAAGAATAAAAACTACATGATCGTCTCAATAGACGCAGAGAAGGCATTTGACAAGATACAACATCCATTTCAGATAAAAACTCTCAATAAAATGGGAATAGAAGGAAAGTACCTCAACATAATAAAGACCATATATGACAAACCCACAGCTAACATCATACTCAAGGGGGAAAGACTGAAAGCCATTCCTCTGAGAACAGGAACGAGGCAGGGCTGCCCACTCTCACCACTCCTGTTCAACATAGTACTGGAGGTTTTGGCCAGAGCAATTAGGCAAGAAAAAGGAATAAAAGGAATCCAAATAGGTAACGAAGAAGTGAAACTCTCACTATTTGCAGATGACATGATTGTATATATAGAAAACCCTAAAGAATCTGTTGGAAAACTGTTAGAAACAATCAACAACTACAGCAAAGTTGCAGGGTACAAAATCAATCTACAAAAATCAGTTGCATTTCTATATGCTAATAATGAACTAACAGAAAGAGAGCTCAAAAAGATAATACCATTTACAATTGCATCAAAAAGAATAAAATACCTAGGAATAAATCTTACCAAGGAGGTGAAGGACCTATACAATGAGAACTACAAGACATTATTGAGAGAAATCTACGATGACATAAAGAAATGGAAAGATATCCCATGCACGTGGATTGGAAGAATAAACATAGTTAAAATGTCTATATTACCTAAAGCAATCTACAGATTCAATGCAATCCCAATCAGAATCCCAATGACATTCTTCACAGAAATAGAAAAAAGAATACTAAAATTTATACGGGGCAACAAAAGACCCCGAATAGCTAAAGAAATCCTAAAGAAAAAGAACAAAGCAGGAGGCATCACAATTCCTGACTTCAAAACATACTACAAAGCAATAGTAATCAAAACAGCGTGGTACTGGTACAAAAACAGACACACAGATCAATGGAACAGAATTGAAAGCCCAGAAATAAAACCACACATATACGGACAGCTAATTTTCGACAAAGGTGCTAAGGACATGCAATGGAGAAAGGAAAGTCTCTTCAATAAATGGTGTTGGGAAAACTGGACAGCCACATGCAAAAGAATGAAAGTGGACCATGTGCTATCGCCATTCACAAAAATTAACTCAAAATGGATCAAAGACCTGAAGGTGAGACCTGAAACTATAAAACTCATAGAAGAAAATATAGGCAACACACTATTTGACATTGGGTTTAAAGGAATCTTTTCGGATGACATGCCTACCCAGACTAGGGAAACTAAAGAAAAAATAAACAAGTGGGACTTTATCAGACTAAAGAGCTTTTATAAGACAAATGAAAACAGAATCAAGATGAACAAACAACCAACCAGCTGGGAGAGAATATTTGCAAAACATACATCTGACAAGGGGTTGATCTCCATAATATATAAAGAACTCACACAATTGAACAACAAAAAAACAAACAACCCGATCAAAAAATGGGCAGAGGAAATGAACAGACACTTCTCCAAGGAAGATATACAGATGGCCAATAGGCACATGAAAAGATGCTCAACATCACTAATCATCAGGGAAATGCAAATCAAAACAACACTAAGATACCACCTCACGCCCGTTAGAATGGCTATAATCACCAAGACAAAAAACAACAAATGTTGGAGAGGATGTGGAGAAACAGGAACCCTCATACACAGCTGGTAGGAATGCAAATTGGTGCAGCCTCTATGGAAAACGGTATGGAGATTCCTCAAAGAATTAAAAATAGAGATGCCCTATGATCCAGCCATCCCACTACTGGGAATCTATCCAACGCACCTGAAATCAACAATCCAAAGAGGCTTATGCACCCCTATGTTCATTGCAGCATTATTCACCATAGCCAAGAAGTGGAAGCAACCTAAGTGTCCCTCGACTGACGATTGGATTAAGAAAATGTGGTATATATATACAATGGAATACTACTCAGCCATAAAAAAAGACAAAATCGTCCCATTTGCAACAACATGGATGGGCCTGGAGCGTATTATGTTAAGTGAAATAAGCCAGAAAGAGAAAGACAAACACTGTATGATCTCACTCATATGTGGAATATAAACCAACACATGGACAGAGAAAACCGGACTGTGGTTACCCGGGCAGTGGGGGTGGGGGGTGGGCACAAGGGGTGAAGGGAGTCATATATGGGGTGATGAACAAACAAAAATGTACAACCCAAAATTTCACAATGTTAGAAACTATTAAAATATCAATAAAAAAAAAAAAAAAAAAAAGAACCTGATTCTGACAGTGCAGAGAAGAGATGGATGTGAGTAGGGGCAATGGTGATCAAAGGCACTGCCTGTGACCCTTGGGTTGAAATTTGACAACTAATATATAACCAGGAAAGTGAGAGGGCTGAAGGTATGACCACATGTTTCTGGGACACTGTAGACATGGAAGTGAAATGTCAGTGTTTGTCTTTGCTAAAAGTTGTTGTAAATATCATTTATTCTATTATATGCCTTCTAGAAAGGAACACATACAGGCTAATTTTGTTGTTCACTGCAATGAAAGGAGTCATCAGGATGCATTTTTAATCCAAGTAAATCTCTTGTGAAATTATTTTCCAGAGACATTGTCTAATGACCCAAACTAAAACAGAATCTATAGCTAATTTTAGAATCAGTAGAGAACACTGAGATTTCAGACATCTTTACTTAGTGCCACTTTCCTATATAATAATCAGAGAAAAGCAAGGTTGTAGTTTGGTGGTTTTTGTTTGCCTGTTTTGTTTTTAAGTTTGAAGGAAAGGTTTAAATCTATTTTAGATAATATGCGTGTTCTTATTGGTCTACAAAAGAACTTTATCTTTAGTAGTTTTCAGAAAATTATGTCTCAGTTATTAAAATATTCCAATCTTGCCCTCTAGAAGAGAATAATCTGCTAGAGAATACTCTAGACTTTTAGCAGAACTAGGCTGGTTCTTTCGATGCAATTTTTTTGCTGGGTAAGCTACTTTTACTTATCTTAGGCCTAGATTTTCCTTTTGTAGAATGGAGATAGCACCCTTCCTAATTCACTGCAATCATATGGAAAATTGAGACAATAAATTTTCAAGTCATCTATACATTCACTAGGAAAAAAGGAGAATTTCTCTTATTGTTTTTAAGATGAGAGGCTGGATTTTTCATCTATCAATTCTTTATACAGTGCTTTGTATCGTGTAAACAATAAATAAATCCTTGAAGATGATGAAGAAGAAGATGATAGTAATAATCATGATTATCAAAATAAAAATGTTAGCGTATGGATAATCATTTTCTAAACTGTAAAGCTCTATAAAAATAAAAGTTGCAATGTTGAAATGGATCTGAATTGTCATCAGTAATCATAGATTACGGTATTAGTGATGTCAATACTATTCACATGCGTATGCAACAGTCTGACTTTCATCACCTCATTTTGCAAGTATTTCAAGATAAACATGTGCCATCCTGAGTTCTTTAGAACAAAAGATAAATGGAGAGTTATTAGCAATTTAGCGACCTCAGTATTATTAAAGTTGTTAAAACAATCTAATACAAACTTTAAAGTAACTAAATCTGCTATACAGTATTTGCAAGCCCAAAATGTTGCCTTTAAAAACTGCATACATAAAGTTGGTTTTATTTCCAAACGTCAAAAGAGGGACAGATTTTGCCCCTGAATGTCATTATTAACAGTTTGAAGAGTAAAATAGCTAGAATATGTTACATATATAAGTCTCAGTCATTTGAATGTGTATTCTGTATTTTAGCTTCATTAGCATATTCACACTGTGTGATGTTTGCCAAGGAATTATAAATTGAGCTCTCAAAAAATTAGCCAAGCATGTTCCACAGAAAAGCAACACAAGAGGTGGAGGGGAAACTCAAAAGGTCAAAATAAGATATTTCTACCAAATGGAGCCAGAGTGTCTCAAAGCACTAGATTTGTAGCCAGATAATCTGAGTTAAATACTTGAAAATGAATGCAGATGGAAGGACTGTGAATGTTGCCAGGGGCAGGAGATTTTCAACTATAATGCTCACATTACTGTCATTGATAGTTAAAAAAGTTAAAGTGCTATGGACGCAGCTCCATACATACTCTGTTAACATACATGACTCCTCAATCCCGCAAAGAATGTCTGTTGCTAAAAAAGAGTACCATATACACACATACCCTAATAAATAGACATAGATATCTAGGTTAATGGAAGCCAATGAACCTCTTCAGAATTCTAGCTAGGAATTCTGCTAGTTATTCCAGAACTGCTAGGAATCTGAGCCACTGGGACACTTCTTTTATGAACAATTATATGAAAAATCAATGGAGAGCTATAGTTTGGTAATGGTTGCCATTAAGACAAAAGATTGTTGAGTCTGGAATCTCAGCTAAGAACTGTAACGTGCAAAATTTGTCTATATTTGTAAATGTAAGCCTACCATCTCTAGTGACAGGCAGCAATAGAATCCCTGGACAGATTAACCAATGACTAGAATTGATACTAAGTAGATCAAAAATATTGTTATTGAATTTTCTAACACCTCCACAGAGCACATTACGGCTGTTCACCTCAATAATATTGTTGCTGGTTGAGGCTAACAAATAGTACTTGTTCTCAAGACTGGTAGATTTTTACACCTATTTTTGTGTTTGTAACAGGCTCTAGTGAAAACAACCATCATCAACAAATAAGTAAACCATTGATTTGATCACAGAAGTCAAGACAGTCACAGTCACATGCAAACATGAGATGTATGTATATTATCCATAGATACTCATGCAGATTCATTCAGACCTCTCAGAGGTCAAGAGAGACCAAAAACATTGCCATTTTCTGAGATCCCTGGCATATTAAAAATTAGGAAATGCCAAACAGGGTAACAAAAATTGTAAGATGTTTCAAGTGTTTACATTTAACAAACAAATGTCTGATGAAAGTCTTTTTCTCAATTCTGTAACTATCTCTGGGACTACATATAATACTTTATTTGAAGATGACATAAAAAATCTAAATTTAAGCCATTGCCTGTTTGTAACTGCCAAGCTTTCCCTGTGATATGGGATTTGATTTGCAAATATGAGTATAGGGGGAAGAATAATAGACAAATACTTAATGCAAATATCATTATATAGGGAGGAATAATAGACAAATAGAAACTATTGTTTGAAAGTCAAAAAAAGGCCAATGGTGGAGAAAAGGAATAAATATTTAAAGTATTGAAAGCATAATATTTGAAAGTGACTTCTCATTTTTAATGATTCTCTAACACACTATCTTATATTGTAGTCCCTGGAATACATGTCCTGCAACTAGAAGGCAAGGACAGTGTGTTAAGCACATAAAACAAGTATGTACTAGAGTTACAAAGGCAAAGCAGACACCACCCCATACCACTGTCCTAGCAGTGCCTAGTAGGTTGTCAACGCACAAACATTCTTATATAAATGAATGAATGAGTAAATGAATGCTAGCCTGATGGCAGTGTTATGTGACAAAGTCAGTTTGGTTATTGTATTTTGTAGCCCACCACACCTTTCCCTTTTCCTGATTAAGTTGGAGGATGACCAATCCAGGCTGAGTCTCTAGTGCTTTATCTCTTAATAGACTTTGTTTCTGCTGAGGAGGTAGTCCTTGGTTTGTTAGCCTGAAGTAAGAGAAGATTTCAGTAGTAGTCTGAGTCTGTGGTTTTCATGAGATGTATAATCAATCTTGCATCAAATGCATGAACTCTTGGTAAGGGCGTGTACTGCATGAACCCTCTACTTGTATCCCGTGCTTGTGAACACTATTCAACTTCAAGAAACTGAGCCAAGACCACATCCTTCACTGCCTTCAGTGATGACCCAACTATTATTTAGGGGTAGGTCTAATGGTCCCTAAAGATATATTTCCCTAATGCTTGACATGTTTAAGATGACTAGCAGCAGATACATAAAACCCCAGGGAATTCAGTCAAGATGAAAGTCAGTTTCCTTTGGTGCTTCTATGTCACAAGCGTCTATGAAAGAAATATATTCGAACAGCAGCCCTGACATCCAACATCCACATATTTAATCTTTTGACAGATTTGAATAGCTAATACCAAACAATATCTCATTGTTTGATTGAATTAGATCTTCTCTTTTCTTTCCTCTATACAAAGTAGATACTAACAACTCTAGTACTTCATATCTTAGAACCAAGCCAACTAGATACCTAATTATTTGAGCTTTCATGTTTGAATATATTCATAGTAATAAAATAACCAGAAAAATTGAAGCCTGTTTTATTGTATTTTCTCCATGGAAAGACTACATTTTGAGAGAAATGTAGTCAGTTAAACAGAGGTCTCTGTCACACACAATAGGGTCCTCAACACAGAAATGTATGTATATACTTTCCTTTTTTTTTTTTATAATTTTTTATTCATTTATTTATTTTTTCCCCCAAAGCCCCAGTAGATAGCTGTATGTTATAGCTGCACGTCCTTCTAGTTGCTGTATGTGGGACACGGCTTCAGCATGGCCGGAGAAGCGATGTGTCGGTGCACACCTGGGATCCGAACCCCGGGCCGCCAGCATCAGAGTGCAAGCACTTAACCACTAAGCCATGGGGCCGGCCCTGTATATACTTTCATTTAATCACTTTGTGATCTACTGCAAGCACAAAGAGGGACTAATATTGCAAAATTCTGTACATATCGGGAAGTAGTCTTTCAGCAGTTCTTCCAAGGCTGATTTCAGTGGGCTTGCAGATTTCTCTTATAACAGCAGTAAATGAAATTAGTCACATAGGCCACAGTACAATATGCTTGTTTAGCACAAAACAGTAAGAAAGGGGATGGTGATGATTCACCTTGACTACAGGGAATGATTTTGGAAAGAATAGAAATGATAAGTAAAGATTTATTTGAAAGCAGTTATTAGGCAATTATAGACAACAAAGAGTAAAAAAAAAGATCAAGTAGTAAGTACTTGAAAGCTTATGAATAACAAATAAGGCTTATTCAGGTAATAATAGTTTGCAGCAAAGTTGCTGGAGTACAGTATTCTGTCAATATTAAGTAGAAGGACAAATACATTCATGCTTAGCTCTTTGAAGAATAAAGCCACATGTGTATTTTTATCACTCCTCCAAAAGAATAAAAGGGCACACTTAGTAAGCAAGTTAGGGTTTTATGGTCCTAATCAGGGTCAAATTTTTAACAATAAGTCAAATGCTCACGTACACAAAAGGGCCCTGCACAGCAATAACATTAGTTAAAAATGTGAAATTTTCCTGAGCGGGTACAATTTCCCAACAAACATGTTATGCTTAAATTGTATTCACAACTTAAATTACCAAGACCAAACATCAAATGCTTCTAGCTAGGGCTGTTTCATGATACCTTGGATTGTAAATTTCTCAAAAAGAAGATTTCTAATATGCTTGTTTTCATTTTTTTTTTTTTTTGCAAAAGAGAGTGTACCCTTTCTCGTTGACCTAAAAAACAAACACTATTCTTCAATAATTACTTTAAAACTAGCTAAGGAAATGTGCTGCTTTTGACTTATGGATCTAGAATAATATTAATATAGTGATTTTAGGACATCCACTTAAAAACTCGAGAGTATATTTTTTCAGAACTCAATGTCATAACATATAACTTATGTTATGTGTTATATATTGTGTTATGTCCCTACTGCTTTAAGCATAAGAATATCTTTTGTCTGAAAAGTTCAGGTTGTATTGGTATGCACTTTGCTTCACTTCCCATAAATTTTTGTTAAGATGGGCAATAAGTAAGAGTGATCTATGCAGAGGTGGTGAGTCCAGAGTTTCAAAAATTTTCTCTAAGCAAAGGCTAGTTTTGTTTTGCTTTTTAATGTCTAAGGTAACGTTATTGAAGAACAAGTTGAAAATCATTCAGGAATTGTTTTTACTTCCGTACTAAACTGTTTCCTAACTTACATAACTGCTATTATACATTGCCATTCATAATCCTAACTATGAAATACACTACGTGGAAGCTAGTTCCATCTTACTCACTGCATAACAACTGCACTACAATTCCTGAAATAGACTAAGCTCATAATAAATGTTACAAGCTCAAAGAGACTGGAGACAACACTGACTACTGTGGTTTTCAAATTGTACCCTCTTGAACTTCTGCAGAAGCGAGCAAGTCAAAGGAGAAGCTCAGCAGTTGTCATTTCAAGACTCCTTCCTTTAAAGATATTATTAAATATTAAAAGGCACCCATATTACACAGTAAATTAAAATTTTAGAATCATTTTATAACTTTGTTTTTAAAATTGTGTGGCCGTGAGAAACTCATTTAATTTATTGCCTATGATTTCCCAGCAGTCATAGAGCATATTCAGGAATTCTTGCAAAGTGAGAAAAGTCTATTCCACACAATGTTCTCATAAGTGATGAAATTTTTATGGATAGTGAAGTTAACAAAATATGTTTTGTAGATATTCAATCAAATATTTATTAATTTATGTTTTGAATATTTCTGTTTTGTTTTTTGGAGACTATTCATGTTTTTCAAATCTCGGATCTTCTGAAGGTGCTCACAGCTTGTAGGCCCTAGGCCTGTTGTGTCTAAAGGATGAAATGGTTCTACTCTCACCCCTACTTTAACTAGAGCAAATCATACTTGAACTATCTCACACCTTGGAGTAAACAGCAATTCACTAAAAGCAATATTTGGAGTTGGCAAACCACTGATAACAGAAATTTTAACCTACCAAATGTGGAAACATAATAACATAGGCCCCCAATTTGAAATGAGAATTCAGTAAATCAGAAATATGGGACTTTTTAAGGAAGAAATGAGCTTATTTTTAGGGAAAATTATAAGGCTATCACTGGTAAATTTCTTTTATTCATATTTAATGCAGTAAACTGCCTTTTCTTCAGAACATGTAAATTATCCTTGGGGTTTGAATGCTAGCTAGCTAAATTACTTGGACTATTAAAAAAAAAATCCAATTCAGACTTATTCTGCTGCACTACGTTCTTTCTCATGAGGTTTCAGCTCCCCAAGTCTCCTGACACCTACAGTCTGAGAAGGTATAAATGCTCTAAGATGAACACGAGGCACATTTTTAGCTCTATTAGAATATAAATTCTAACGCTATATTTTGTAGATAATAAGTGCTGTGAAATATATTTTCAATAATTACAAGAAGTCATAAAACATAGCTAGTGCAGGATGTAGTAGGAGTCATAAAATGAACCCCTATTGATAATCATAAAAGATCCAAATAAATTCCCAATGAGGTTTCTTTTTTCTTTCTTACTTGGAGTTAAGAACTTTGTCTAACACCCCTTCTTAATTCTGTGTGAAAACCTGAAATACATCTTTGGAACATCTCAATCCCTGACTGTATTAAACTAATATGCCTCCACTTTAAATATTCCTAGAAGAAAATTAAATCCTTTCTAGAATAAATTAAGATCATCCAGAGACTCTACAATTTTTCATACACAATGTCCAGTGCTCAAAACTACCAGGCATGTTAGGAAAGAAAACCAAATGACCAAACACCAAGAGGAAAAAAAACAAAAACAGACTACAGAAACAGATCCAGCGTGGTTGAGATTTTGGGATTGTCAGACAGGGACTCTATCATAGCTATAATTGGGAAAGGAGGAATTCTGCATCCAATAAGGACAGAGTATCTTATATCAGTTTAATTTCTCTTCAGATAACAATTGTAAGTCTATGAAAGAAGGGAATCACAGTAGGTGAACTCCATATGTACCTGAACTTTCCCAGAACACACATCCCAGTTCACTATGACAAACAGAGGGAAAAGTAAAGCATAAAGAGGCAGAGCTGAGGATACAGAGATTGGAGTTCAGGACTGCCAGAATGGCTCAAAACTGAGGGAAAAATCCCCCAAAGGACTCAACCACAGATGGATAATTCCCAAATATGAGTGCAGATTTACATCATATCCTTGGCTGAGTCGTAAACTACAAATGTGCAGGGTAAAATTTTTTTTTTAAATCATAAAGCAGCATCTGGGTGCCTAAAGAGCTAACCATAGATTTCAGCAGTTGCCCAATGCTAGTCAGATAGAGTTTTGAGATAAAATCTTGTCAACTTAGAGGTGCTTGGTAAACACACGAAGCTTTCCACTGAAATGCCAAAAGGTCCATTACTTAAGAGTAAGGAACACATACTGGGACAAACAACATTGCCCTAGAACTAAGAGCAAACTGAAGTAAATTCATGTTAATAAGTCTAAAATTGAGCTTCAAGATGATTAAAGTAAACTGCCAATAAATTAACTTTCTTCTAAAATAAAACTCAACAGTCTTTAAAGGAAAAAAAAAATTTTAAAATGTCCAAAATACAATGTATAGCACAGAATAAAAATTTCTAGGCTTGCAAAAAAGTAGCAAACTATAATCCATAATCAAGAGAAAAAAGAGCCAATAGAGACATACACACAGATGATCCAGATGTTAGAATTAGTAGACAAGTCATTCAAAACAATGGTTCTAAATAAGTTAAAGAATACACAAAGATGGATGGGCAAAATGAGGGAAGGCATGAAGACTTTCAAGACAAAATGCAAAGTTTAAAGAATATATAGAAATTCTAGACTCGAAAAATACAATATCAAAAATGTAAATTCATTGGATGTGCTTAACAAAACATTGGACACGGAGAAAGAGTCAGTGAACTCAAAGAGAGCCAATAGAAATTATTCAAATTTAATTACAGAGAAAAAAAATTTTTTAATAGAGTAGCTTTCAACAAATGCTACTGGAAAAAGTGGATAAATGCAAAAAAGAAAAAAAAAAAAAAAAAAACGAGAGTCTAAACACCTAATCACTGACCTTAAACCTTTCGCAAAAATTAACTCACAATGAATCATAGAAATATATTTAAAATGTAAAACTCTTAGGCAATACATAAGAGAAAAATTAGGTGACCTTGAGTTTGTCAATGACTCTTTAGATACAAGACCAAAAGCATAATCCATGAAAGAAAAACTTGATAAGTTGGAATTCATTAAAGTTAAAAATCTCTTCTCTGCAAAAGACACTTAAGAGACTGAAAAGACAACCATACTGGGAGAAAAGCTTTGCAAAACACATATCTGATAAAGAACCAGCATCCAAAATATATAAAGAACTCTTAAAAGTCAGTAATAAGAAAACAAACAACCCAATGGGCCAATGACCTTAACAGACACCTCACCAAAGAAGATATGCAGATGGCAAATAAGGATATGAAAAGAGGCTCCACATCACATATCATCAGGGAAATGCAAATTAAAACAACGGTGAGATACCACTACACTCCTATCACAATGTCCAAAATCCAGACACTGACAACACCAAATGCTGGTGAGATTGTGGAGCAACAGAAACTCTGATTCACTGAGTGTTGGAATGCAAAATGGTACAGCTACTTTGGAGACAGTTTGGTGGTTTCTTACAAAATTATACAAGATCTTACCATATGATCCAGCAATTGTGCTCCTTGGTATTTACCCAAAGGAGTTGAAAACTTCTATCCTCACAAAAACCTGTACACAGATGTTTATAGCAGTTTTATTCATAATTGCCAAAACTTGGAAGCAACAAAATGCCGTTTAATAGGTGAACTGATAAATAAACTGTGGTACATCTAGACAATGGAAAATTACTCAGTGCTAAAAAGAAATGAGCTATCAAGGCATAAAAAGACATGAAGGAAACTTAAATGCATATTACTAAGTGAAAGAAGCCGATCTGAAAAGGCTACATAGTGTGTGATTCCAGCTATAGGATATCTGGAAAAGGCAAAACTCTGGAGATAGTAAAAAGATCAGTGGTTTCCAGGAGTTGGGATTGGGGGTGGTGGGGGATAAATAGGTGAAGCACAAGGGATTTTTAGGGCAATGAAAATACTCTGTATGATACTATTATGATGGATACATGTCATTATACATTTATCCAAGTCTATAGAATGCAATACACCAAGATTGAATCCTAAATTAAACTATGGACTTTGGGTGATTATGATGTGTCAATGTAGGTTCATCAGTTGTAACAAATGTACCACCCTGGTGGAGGATGTTGATAATGGGGAAGGCTATGCCTTTGTGGGGGCAGGGATATATGGGAAATCTCTGTACTTTCCTCTCAATTTTGCTATGAACCTAAAACTGCTCTAAAAAAATAAAGGCTTTTAAAGAAGTTTTAATAAATATACACATGCAACCTCTAAAAATAATTAAAATTTTTAAAAATTTGAAGCTTAACATTTTTTTAGTTCAAACAGCCGTTTTTATATTTGCTTCATGAAAAAAACAACCTTTATTATTTATTCACCTTACACCATTTGATTGGGTTAGATTTTTTAAAGCCTTTTATGAGCTACTTATATAACAGAGATACTCCTATCTTTTTTTCTGTTATGCTTACTGTAGCTATTTATCTTAACCTGTCCTTTAAATATAAATTTTAGTTTGGGTATGTTTTTCACATAAGAAAATTTTGATTTTTATTTGGAAAAAGTACCAATTATACTTCTTGAATTCTCCCATTATTTTTATGTTTACAAAGTTCATTCACATTTCAAGACTTTGCAAGTATTTCCACAATTCTTTTTACTAGTTTTTCACTTCCATAGTTAACCATTATATATCTCAAAAGTATTTAGTTCTGAAACAAGACAATCTTTATATTGCTTTAACAATTAATTGAACAATAATTTTTATTTGCTATTTTTTACTATTAAATTTATATTATTTCAAAAAAAAAAGCAGCTGGCCAACAAAAAGAAAACCACTTTTTAGAAACAATAAAAATAGAAGACAAGGAATGACTCAAAGTGTGAAAGAGTCAACCTAGAAATCATCCTAGAATTCTAAATCTAGAAAAAAAATTATTAATGAAAGCATGTAAAGAAATTTCTACAATAAAATATTCGATAGAATTTGCTTCCAGGAGACCCGCACCAAAATGAGATATTTTTCTGGTGAAGGTGAAATAATCCAAGATATCTTCAAGAAGATAATATGTGGCTAAATACTAGACTTTAAAAATAACATTTAGAAGACTTCTGTTTAAAGAAATGTGAAAAATATATTGTGGGATTAAAAACATGTAGAAGTGCAATGTGTGACAAAAAGAGCACAGCTAAGAAGCCGCTGGAGGAGATAAAATAAAACGTTAAGAAAACATAGTCAATCTAAAATGAAGCAGGAGAAAAAGGAACAAACAAACATTACAAACAAAAAGTTAACCAGACATGTAATTACATAAAACGTAAAAGGAATTACACTCCAGTCTAAAGACAGAAATTGTCCAACTGAATTTAAAAAGAAAAAGATTTGACATTTACATGACATGCAATTTAAAAAACAAAGACACAGATAAGATGAAAATATAAGGATAGGAAAAGATGTATCATTACAGAAGAAGAAGAAGAAAGGAGGAGGAAGAGGAGGAAGAAGAGGAAAAGGAGAAAGAAGGAGAAGGGGAAAGAGGGAGAAAGAGAAGGGAAGGGGAAGGGGAAGGAGAAGAGGAAGAGGAAACAGAAGGAAGAGAAGAAGAAGAAGAAGAAGGCAACAAGAAGTGTTATCAAAGATGAAGAGTATAATTTTATAATGATAATAGAATCAATTAAGCAGGAGATAGCAATCCCTGATGTGTATGCACCTCATACAGAGCTCCAAAACACATAAAACAAAATGTGACAGAACAGACTGAATTAAAAAAAAATCCACAATCATAATGATTAAGGATAGAGAATATTTGTACAACACTATTAACTATCCTGAGCTCATTGTATTTATATCCAACAACTACAAAACTATAAAATTATCTTCCACTGCACATGGACCATTCACCATGATAGATCATATGGTGGGATTTATTTTTTTGAATCTTACTCAATAAATTCAACTGGATTAAAATCTTAGTATCTTCTCAGATCAAAATGGAATTAAATTGGAAATTAATAAAAAAAATCCAAAAAATTCTACAGATATATTTATCAAGCCACACACTTCTAAATAGCCATGGGTCAAGAAGAAACCAAAATGAAAACTAAAATTATTTTGAACTAAGTGATAATGAAAATACAACATATCAGAATTTGTAGATGTAACTCAAGATATATTTTTCAGGGAAATCTACAAATTAACTGTATATTAAAAGGAAAAGCTTGAAATCAGCAATCTAAGCATCCAACTCAAGACATGAAACAAATCAAGTAAAATCGAAGAAAGTAAAAGCCATAAAATTATAAACACATACAAAATCAATGAAATGGAAAGTAGACCAGTAATAGAAAGTTATTAAAAAAAAAGTTGGATTTTTGAAAAGATTAATAAGATTGATACACATCTATGAAGACTGATTATCAAGAACAAAATAGGGAAAACAGAAATAAATCACCAATGTCAGGATTAAAAAAGGGGACATGACAATAACTCCAACAGGCATTAAAAGCATATTGAGGAAGAAAACATCATTACCGCCCCCAGAATAATGAACAAAAGCTGGATAAATTACAAAGTCATAACTTTTTCTGAGTGCATTAGAGACCTAAATTGCATGCAACTAGGTGAACTGAATTCCTGAAGTGCCAAGTCCCTCCAAGAAGAGACTGGATAGAATGAACAGTTTCCCCTTTGGCAGAGCAAGAGAGGAAGAGGTGGCTGTCATTAAGGTGGGTTGAAAGGAAACAGCTAAAATTTTAGCTTACGGGACAGGTGTGGGCTATTCTTAAAGGACAGGTTTAAGAAAGTTCAGATTAATTTTGATCCCCAATCTTAATGGTAGTCTGCTGTCTGCAAGCGCCTTTCCTTAGGTCTCTCCTGAGTGCTCATAAGAAAGATTCTGGGCAAAACAGAAGATTAGACAGGGGACTTTGAGTGGCACTTGAGAAGTAAACCTGACCCACATCTCCAGACCCTTCCCTCCACCAAGTAAAAAAGCCTTAATCTGCTGCAGCAGGGGTATGAAATCCTGCAGCTCTCAGGACCTTGGCAAAGATGCACTGTTTCAGGAGGAATGGGTAGAAGCAAAAGCCAATCTCACAGGAGGCAGGCAACCCTCTTACACATAGAATCCTGTATTGATAGAAAGCAAAGGTATGAAATCACTGGGGGATAGTAGGAAATTCTTCTCTGCCCAAGACAATCACAGATATGAGGCTCAGTTTGGCTGCCACAGGGATGTTGGGAAGGAACACTGAGAAAGCCGCAAACTGAGCCCTGAGCTCACATGATCTGCCTAATAAATGGATATTCAATGATCACGAGATTTCATGTCCTTTAAACAACAGGCAAACATTTGTTAGAGATTTAAAAGAAAATTTAGAGTGCTAATATAGTCTGAGTTTCACAAATCTTCCTGAAACACTGTTTTTTTACAAGTTTGAAACTTTTTTTGTTTATGCAAGACGTTTTGAACAAGTTTTAATAAGGCATTTAAACATCTCTTCTCTTTGCTGAAATGCATATCTCTTTAATAATTGGAAAGAAACTATTTCCTTTTTCAACCACAATTTCAAGTTCAGAGCTAGATAATGAAGTTAAACAAGTATATTATTCCTTTAAGATTTCTAGGTAAATGACTTCTTAAAATCTAAATCTCAATTAAAATTTCTTTGTATCCTTTCAATGGAAAAGCTTTAGGGGCTTACAATTCAGTCTTGCCTTACAATTAAAATGATTGCAACTCATTTGTGGGTTACATTTCAAAACTTACAGAGTACATTTTTCCTTTAATAAGAAACATGCGCTGGTCTTCTATAGAAGCATTTAGAAATCTTCACCATGAGATGTTTAAATAAATAGCTCATTTTCATTTCTTTTTACAAAAAACATGAGTAAGTTACATATTTTACATAAGAGATAACATTGGGTGATTTACAATATCGTTATCAAAATCTAGTTTCTCTGAGTAATTTTCCTAAAATAATCTCTAGTTTTGAATATTTTCAAAGGAAGCAGCATAGTAAAATGGAGAGTGGAGAGTGCTTTATTGGAGGTAACCTGTTCTGGCTTCCTTTCCTGAGTCTGCCACTAACCAGCTGGGTGACTTTGTCTCAGTTTTTCCTCTGTGCAGTGAAGGATTTGGGTTATATTATCTCTTTGGTTTCTTTCACATCTGAAATTCCTTATGAGCACCAGAGTTCTATTTCTGCCTATTCAGTTGCCCTACATTTAACCCCTCTGCGCTGTCTTTAGGGAAAGTGTCCAGCTCTATAAGCAGAGGCACTCACACTGACATTTGCATAAGAATTGCCTGCAGATATTTATTTTAAAAAGATTCCTGGCTCCACTCTCATAACTAAAATTTAATAAATATGAAGTAGTGCCCAGGTATATGAATTTTTAACCATCGTGCCAGGTGGTTCTGATTCAGTGACAAGAGCCTTAAAGCTGTGAGGGTGTTTGTTTGTTTTCAGTAAGCTCTAACTGTTATCCAGCCAAGAGAAGTCTAGAGCCAGTATTATGTCAGTGGACATGGGAAGAAGTGAATTGATTTGCGACATATTGATGAAGTCTACTGAACCAGACTTTTAATGTCATCAAAATATTGAATTTTAATGGAGAAAAGAGAGGAGTCATGGATAAAGATCATGTTTTTGGTTTGGGCAACTCAGTGGACAGTAAGGCCTTTCACTCTGAGGGCAACAAAAGGAGTATGAATAAATGGGGAGGGAGCTAGGAGAATAGTCAAGAAAATTGGTAAGTTTTGGACATTAAAGTCTATGGAACATCCATGTGAATTTGTTCAAAAGGCAAATGGACATATAGGTCCAGTTCTTAGGAGAAAATTTTAAAGATAGAGATTTGATATTTATCTGAATATGGATGATAATTGAAGTCCTGTGACAGGGTGAAATGTCCAAGAAAAAATGAATAATATATGAGAGTTCTTTGTAAGAGACTGAAAGAATACCTATACCTTTAAGGTAGCAGATATCCATATTTAATATGCATAAAAATCATCTGGGTGCTTTTGCAGCTTCCAAGGGCCTTACAAAAAGAGATTCATATTTGTTAAACTGGGCTAGACCCAGGAGTCTGATTTTTAACAAGTACCCCCATGTCATTCTGATATGGGGATCCTTAACCACATTTGGAGAGACACTGAATTATAGGCTCAGGAAGCAGATATTTTCCATTACACAGATAGATGAATGAATAGATGTGTTTGGACCTAAGTACTTTACTCTACATAATTGGAATTTGATCCAAAATAATTACTCTTACATGTCATAGACTAAATAGAAATAGTGACTGTTTGTGAATTATAGTAACTTTTTTCCAACCACTAGATTGAGAACTGAGAGAGGTTCTATTCATACTGTGTGTCTATATCATTGCTTCCCATTGCTTTATTGGGTGCTTAGCACATAATAAATGCTTAATAAATATTAATTGAACTGAATTATAATAATAAATTTCTTGGCAGATGTTGCTTTTTTTTTTCTTTTTTATAAATATCTATAATTGCAAAGTATAAGCATTACTGAGTTGGAAAGCCTGTACTGTAAACATGTCAATTTGCTTCAGTCTTTCATTTGTTAGATGTATGAAAATTATTAAGTTTCTAATCAGTAAAACAGGATAATAATAGAAACTACTGGGACATCCACTTTTGGTAAGGGCAGACTAGGTCATTCAGACCACCTTTCCCACTGATAACAAATTGAATAAAATCTTTTTAAAAAATCTGCTTGCAGCCATCAAAAAGCTAACAAGGCAGTAAAGATCTTTAAGAAGGAGGAAAGCCAGGAAGGTAAGCATAAACTTGGGGGCTGTTGTTCTTTGAAGGCCATTCCTGATCTGGAAGAGGGGCTGAAAGATGGAGAAAATGATCAGCACTTTTAACAGCCTAATGGAATACGGAGAGTCTAGTCTCCCGGAAAATGTACCTTGGTAAATCTTTCATGCTGTGGGTTAGAATCATGTAGGCTGCCCTCTAGGAATAGTGATGACCTGGAATCCCAACAATAGGATTAAGCTAAACTGGAACTGTGATTTGCTCTAGCCACCTGCCAAAATCAAGCATAAATACTCTCTGGAGAAGCCTATATTCTTCTAGGCCTCAAATTATTTCTACAACTTTTCATATAAAATGTCTCATACTGAATCAAAAATAACCAGGCACATGATGAGGAAAGACCATACGAATGGAAAGCAAGACAGCAGGCCAAAAATAGAAACTGATTCATAAGAGTTCTGGATAATAGAACTATTAGAACCAGAATTTAAAATAACTAAGGTTTTTACATTCAAGGAAGACAAGTTTGGAAACTTTGTTCAAATACCAATTAGAATTGAAAACACACCAGTTGGAGTTATAAAACTCATTGGATGAGTATGAAACCAGATTAGATATAACTGGGGAGAAAAACAGTAAACTAAAACATAAATCAGAAGAAAATATCCAGACTGAATATAAAGAGCCACCAAAAAAAAGAAAAAAAAAAGGAAGAAGAAAAATGCAGAGGGGTGGGTAGTAAGAATAGGAAATAGAGTAAGAAAGTCTAACATATGAGTGATTGGAGTTCAAGAGGAACTATAGAAAGACTCAGGCAGAAGCAATATTTGAAGATATGATGCCCGAGAGTTTTACAAAACTTAAAAAGACATTAAGTCACAGATTCAAGAAGATTGAAAAAAAAAAGGCCAGTATTTCTTCCCATTCTTGAATGAAAGTTATTTTGCAATATGATCCTGCTGCTCCTTCTATCAGGAAGTGTATTGCTTCGCTCCCTTGAATTTGTACTGACCTTGTCATTTGTTTTGACTAGTAAGAACATGGAAGAAATTTTGATGTGGGATTTCTGAGCATAGGCCTCAAGAGGCTTTGAACTTTGGCTGCCACACTCTTGCTGCCTACAAACTGCCATGTGAAGAAGCTGGGGTTAGCCTGCTTGAGGATGAGAGACCACATGACGAGAGAGACCCAACAAACAGCCAACACCTACTATTAGACATAGGACTATCGTTTCCCAGTTGTGCAATCAGGTGACTGCAGCTACATAAGTCACTCCAGGGGGAAGAGCCACCCAGCTAAATCCAGCCCAAACTGCTGACCCACAGAATCACGAGCAAATAAATTGTTGTTTTAAGGCATTTTGGAGGTAGTAGCAGCAACTGATACCTAATACAGAAATTGGTACTGAATGTAGGGTGCTGCTATAATGAAAACATAAAACATGTGCCAGTAGCTTCTGAATTTGGTATTGAGTGAAGGCTGGAAAACTGAGGAGGAAATTCATAGTGTAACCTGGAAAGGAAATGAGAACACATCTATAGGAGGCTAGAAAAGGGGTGACCTATGCTATTCAGTGGCAAGTGAAACTATAACCTGGAGTGGCTTGGAAGACATACTTAATGAATTTGTATGTCTTCCTAAGACCATCTGTCACAGAATGTTGAAAGTCAGTTTGTAAGCAGAATGTAGAGGAAATATAGAGGACCCAGGACTTTCCAGGTTGGAAAATAAAACTGTTTCTCATCTCCTATCCTTCCAGCTAACAAAATATTCTCAAAGTAAGAATTAGACTCAGAATAAAAATCAAATCATAAGTGTGGCTCCAAGATCCAGAAAGATTTATGAAAGTGACTAGTCTCAGCACGGCAAAAGAATGTTAAGGCTTCTGCCTCACAGCTGCTTCACATGACCAAAGTAGAAAGGTCTGTCTTGAAAATACTGTGCATGTGGCTTTGGAGATTTGGAATGTCATCCAAAAAGATTTAAAGGAAACCCACAAAGTTTTTAAGAGAGTTGTGTTTTTTTAAGAAACAGACTAGCTTGAACTAAAAAGGACTGAGACTATTCAAGCTATTTGATATAAAAGAAAGCCTCTGAGCCTGTAACTTTCTGTGGGAAGAAGGATTAGATATATTTTTAGCTGAGAAATAGACCATTTCATATAGAAAAGGAATGATTATTCAGAGGGTGGAGCCAAGAGCCTCAGACAATAGTGGACTAAAGAATTACTTATAGGTAGCAGAAATGGGGCATAATCAAGTAGCATTCTCTGCTCCTGAAGGAGGATAAACAAACAATATGTGTGTGGCTATATTTCAATATTTCTACAGACTAATGATTGCTATGGCTTCCTGTTCTCCCCCTTTTTGAACAGTTTTTATTCTAGTTGTCTTATCCCTGTATCCTATCCCTGTCTCACCATCGTAAGCTGGGTATATGGCGGCATATAACGTCTTTTCAGTTCCAAAGTCTCTTTTTCGTTCAGAAGAGATGCCACACAAAAAGGAGCCATACTCTAGGAGCTTCTCAACATCTATGCTGGATGCAGATCACAAGATTCAAAACTGTGAGCCGGATGGTGTAACTGAATAAGAGTTTTGGGAGTCCTGAGATGCATGTGAGCATATTTTACATGGAAGAAGATTGTGAATAATTTGTGACCAGATGGTATATTGTGGTAAATTACCAAAATTAGCTACAAATTCCTCTCATTCATATATGCACAACTCTGTGCACTATAACTTCCTGTTCCTTTCATCAAGAGATGGTTTTAATTTCTCCACCACTTTGACAAAGGCTTGCCTTGTGACTTGTTTTGGTCAAAACAAGTCACAAAAATGTAGCAGAGGGCCGGCCCGGTGGCTTAGCGGTGAAGTGTGCGCGCTCCGCTACTGGCGGCCCGGCTTCGGATCCCAGGTGCACACCAACGCACCACTTCTCCGGCCATGCTGAGGCCGCATCCCACATACAGCAACTAGAAGGATGTGCAACTATGACGTACAACTATCTACTGGGGCTTTGGGGGGAAAAGAAAAGGAGGAGGATTGGCGATAGATGTTAGCTCAGAGCCGGTCTTCCTCAGCAAAAGGAGGAGGATTAGCACGGATGTTAGCTCAGGGCTGATCTCCCTCACAAAAAAAAAAAAAATGTAGCAGAAATGATATTTTGGGAGTTCTGAGCAAGACCTTAAGAAGGCTTGCAGCTTCCCTGCACAAGAGTGAGTGAGGAAGCCAAGGCTAGGCTGCTTAGGAGACTGATAAACCACATGAAGACTGCCCAACCAATGTCTCATGTGTAACACTAGACATCAGAAGGAAGGCATCTTAAAACAGCCTTCCCCAGTCAAGCTTCCAGATGAGTTCAATCACATAGTAATCTGGGCATGATCAAGAGAAGAATCAATCCACATTGCTGGCACTCAGAATCTGTGCCAAATAAAAGTGTTGTTTTAAGCCCTTAAATTTTAGAATGGTTTTTTTACAGAGCAAGAGGTAACTGAAACCACCCCAAGTGTGGCCAGTATATTTTTTACAAGTAAAGGAGAAATAAAGAAATTCTCAGACAAGCAATATATGAGAGAACGCGTTAGCAGCAGATTCCCAATATAGGAAATTCTAAATGAATCCCCATAAAAGATAAGAGATGCAGGAAAGATAGGAGAGACTCAAATGATAAATATGTGGGTAAAAATCAATGAATAATAACTACATATAACAGTAGTTATAGTGCCTCAGTAGATTAGATAGATGTATAGGGAAATACATAAGTAGTATTTAGATAGACAGAGAGAGTGAAGAGAGAATTAATAATCACAATACTAATAGTAATAAGTTTGGACGGTGATAAAGGGAGATCAAATGTTCTAAGGTTCATGAATTACTGAAAAAATGATAAAAGTTCCAAGGAACATTAAATTTAATAAGTCAAGGATGCACTTGTAATCCCTAGGGTAACTTCCAAAAGACTAAAAGAGTGAGAAATATGAAACTAATAGAGGAGGAAATTGATTGATGAAAACAATTAATCCAAAAGAAGGCAAGACGGAAGAAGAAAAGAACATACAGCAGGCAGGACAAATAATAAAGTGGCGAATTTAAACACAGATATATCAGTAATTGCATTTAATTTGAAAAGAAAAATCATTCCATTTAAAAGATAATCAAGTTGAAATTTAAAAAATAAAATAAAAGCCAACTATATACTAATTGCAACAAATACACCTGAAATATAACAATACATAATGATTGTTAGCAGTCAGAAGAGTGGTTATCTTTAGGTAGGAGGGAGGGGTAGTATTGGAAGGGGGTAATGGCAGTGTTCTGCTTCTTGATGTATTTACTGGTTGCACAGATGTCTACTTTGTAACAACTTATCAGTTTCTACATTTATGTTTATGCACTTTTCTGTATGTGTTTATTTCACACTTTAAAAAGTTAAAAAAACACACTACCTGTCTCAGAGAGGTCTTACAAAGATCAATTGATATAGGACTTGTAAGGATTAAGCTTAATTTCTCACAAATCAAAAGCACTTAATAAATGTGTGTAGGTATTATTATCATCATTATTTTTTCATACTTAATCCAAATAAAAATATCAGTAATAATTTTTAATCTGACAAAATCACTCTAATATATATTCAGAAGAATCAACTAATAAAAATAGCCAAAACCTACAGTGAAAGAAGAATCAAAATGATTACTCTCCTAACAAATAGTAAATTATATCATATATAATAATTAATAAGAATAATACTTATATAGATCTCCCAGAATATAATGAATAAATGATCCATATGTATATTTCATTAACTACATGTCATATTTTATAAAAAACAAAATAAATTAGCATTTCAGATTTTTTGAAAAACTGATTTGGTAGAAAAATAGAATATGCTTGACTTGGTGTTATTTTTATTTCAGCAGCAAATGCCTTATTACCCGATACTCCACCCCCTCTGCTGCCCCTGCTGTTTCATCAGTTTGATCTCATGATACTTTCATGAGAGTAATTATACTCTCAACTTGGGAAGATTCTTCTCTTCCAAGGGTTAGTTACCCTTTTATTTCATACTTATTCTTTCTTAAACTAGGATCTTTGAGTAAAATATTTCCAACCAAGTGTGATATCTTGAAGTTATTTTCTTTAGCATTTTTTTCCACAAAATTCCAAAGACAACCTTATTTCTTTGGCAAAAGTAGAATTGATAACATTACGGCTGAACTGCCATATACAATGATATTGGGACAGCTGGCTAATTATTTAGTAAACAAAAATAATAGTTTAAAAAATTAAATAGCACCTATAAACTAAAATTAATGCCAGGTGAATTAAAAACAAATATTTTTTAAATAAGAGCATAAATATGGTAGGAGAAACTATAGATGGGTTTTTATGTTTCCTTGAGACTAGAGGGGGTTTTTTTCAGTAACAGCTTCATTGAGATATAATTCACATACCATACACTTAGTTTTTAGTATATTCATGTAGTTGTGCAAACATCACCAAAATCTGTTTTAGAACATTTTCATCACCCCAAAAAGAAATCCAGTGTTCTTTAACTGCTACCCCCTTATGGCCCTCTCCCCACTCCCAATCCCCAGCCCTAAGCAGCCACTAATTTACTTTCTTTCTCTATAGATTTCCCTGTTCTGAACATTTCATATGAAGGGAATCATATAGTATTTTTTTGTGTGACTAGCTTCTTTAATTTAGCATGTTTTCAAGGTTCATTCGTGTTGTCGTGTATCATTACTTCATTCTTTTTATTGCCAAATAATATTCAATTGTATGGATATACCACATTTTGTTTACTTATTCATTATTTGGTGGACATTTGGGTTGTTTCCACTTTTGGGATCTTATAAATAATACTGCTCTGAACGTTCATGTACAGATTTCGTTTCAGTTATTGTACTTTTCAACTCCAGAAATTCCATTTTGTTCTTTTTTATAACTTCTGTCTCTTTATTGACATTCTCTTTTGGATGCAATGTTGTCATCATGCCTTCCTTTACTTCATTAATCATAACTTTCCTTTAGTTCTTTGAACATGTTTAAATGGCTACTTTGAAGTCTTTTTCTGTTAAATCTGACATCTGGTCCCTCTCATGGGCAGTTTCTGTTGCCTGCTTGTTTTTTCTTTTTCTGTTGTCTGGGTCACACTTTTCCGATTCTTTGTGTCTTGTCATTTTTTTGTTAAAAACTGGATATTTTAAATATATATTGTAACAACTCTGGCGGGTCCCCTTTGCCTCAGGTGTTTGTAATTATTGTTTTCTTGTTTATCTGTTTAGTCACTCATTGGACTGTTATGGTAAGATCCATTTCTCTCACAGTGTGAAGGCTCTATTTTGCTTCTCAGAGGGCACAGGCCTGGCATGCACATGTCACCCTGGGGTGACAGTGGTTTTAGGAGGGCTCTCTTCAGACTCTTTTTTCCCTGATCACATCCAGCTTTTAAGCTCTACTAATTAGCAGCTGACTGCTCTATTGTTTTTAACAATACACTGTCACATAATTGTTCCCTAGACTGAGACTGATCCAACTAAATTTGGGTTCCTTTATATGGGTAATTTTTGAGGTCAATGTTTGAGGTTTATTCTGACCCAAAGAAGGCTCTTCTTAGCTGTCTGTCTCTGGTATACTTACTACTTATGGGCCTATGATTTATCTAAGATCCCTCATGAAGCCAACAGCCTCCTCTTAATTGCTTTCTACCAAAACCTTCATTATTTTTGAGAGCACCCTTAGAATTGAACTTCCTCACTCTTTCAAATAAACTCAATGTTTTTTTTTTTCTTTTTCAGAGAGCATAGGAGCTCTCTGTTCTTATGGCTTATTTCTCTCCCTGGGCAAAATCTCTGAGCCGTGACTTTGGAACTGGTTGTGAGGACACTGGTATGATTCTCTCTGAGTGGCCCCCTAGATTTAGGAGGTTTCAGGGTAGGGGCAATAGGCTCTGGTATTCTAGACTTACCTCTCTTGATGTGGAACCTCCACCATACAAGTGAGCTGGGATGAGGGCAGTCGGGGCCCTAGTTTTCTCAGCCTGTCATGCCAGGGGAAGATCCTCTGCTCAATGAGTGAGGGCTGGGTTGAAGAAGGCAGCCCTGACCTCAGTCACACTCACCTGTTATTTAGCCTCTGTAATAGGTAGTTGGGGGGAAGATAAGAAATGCTAAAGGCCGCCCCCTCCCAGAAAGATACCATATCCCTCCACTGACAGCTGGTGGGGAGGAGGAAGGAGTCCTGTGTTCTTGGCTCCACCTGGACTGGAGTTTCTGTCATGCTGAGCTGGCGGGGAGGGAGTCATGATTCAAATGCCATAGACCTTGGCTGTTTTTGCTGAGTTTTACTAGATTTTCTTTTATAAATGTTTCTTCATTTGATGTATACCCTTAAAACCACTTCTAGAGAACTTAAATGTTTGTGCATGTTTTAAAAATAATATGTACTTCCAGTTATGCCTGTTTTTCTGGGTAGTATAGAAATATGACATCAAAGATAGAAATGTAAGGAGTGACATCACCAAGATGGTGAAGTAGGAGATCTCAGCCTGCATGACCCCATAAATACGAACAATTAGACAGCAGTCCATGAACAAACAGCTCTGGGAGAGTTTAGAATGGAACAATGGAACAAAAAACCTCAGAATAACTGAGCAAAAGGGGTCAAAAGAACAGCTTCATTGCCTGCATCATCCTATCCCCTAGGCCAGCACTGCTTAGCCCCAAGAAGGAACTCCGCAGCTTGAAAGAGTTCCCCTTACCAGGAATGGGAGAGTGGAGTGAGCAAACAGCTTCCCTAGCCTTTCAGGGCACCACATGACGGGCTCACTTTGGTTTCACCCTATCCAGATACCTGCAAACCTGATATGTCTAAATTTGGCTAGGAATAAGGAAGAAGGGCAGGGGATACCAATATCATCTATGCAGTAGAAGTGACCATGGTTCCCAGTGGCTTGTTCCTCAGAGGACCTCAGCAGCTTTCACCCTGAAGGAACCAATGGCCCTCAGAGCCACCATGTACCCCCTGCAGATTTTGCCACTGAGGTTTTCGCTTCACAGGTTTCTGCATTCACAGACACCAGTCATATGAATCTCTCCATGCTCCTTCCCCCACCCACTGCCAAAGCCTGGGATCCACACCTGCAGCAAGCCCCAACCTCTGCAGCTGTGTGGGCAATATACCAGCCTAGATCCCCCATGGCTGACCCCCAACCCTGTGTGTGGACTCCTAGCTAGCCCCTGCAGCTGTGTGCGTGCATGCTGCTGACTGAGCTCCCATCCCTGGCCTCCACTGCTATGTACATGCCTGTGGGGAGACCCTGCAGCCATAGGAATGCATGCTGACAGCCAGGACCCCCCCAGCTGCTAGTGCCCTTATAGTTGACTCCAGCCCCTGCTGCTGGTCCCCACCCTCTCCACTACCTGTGTGTCTGCAGCTGGTCCCTGCCACTACACAGGCACCTGCAGGTGGCCCCCACAGCCTCATAATTGGCTCCAGCAACTACAGCTGCCTGCCCTGGTCCCTAGCCGCTAGACCTAGAGGTGCCATTGAGGACCCCAACAGCCCTTGTAGCCACTGCAGGTCCCCCGTTGCTCTTGCCAAGAATCACATAGTTGTTGATGTCATGGACCCCAATGCCTGAGCCAATGAAACATTACACTCCCCCCCCATGCCTGCAGTGACCACATCCCCCTGCTTTTGGCATCCAGCACCACTAGAACTGGGGTCACAGCATGCTCCAGTGGGGCCCCACTCATTGGTGAAAGTCTTTCCTTACCAAAGTCAGTTCAGAATGTCTGGAAGAAGTGAATGCTTCTTCCGATGTTCAGACATCTACACAAAACTACAGGAATCGTGAAGAATCAGGGAAACATGACATTGCCAAAGGAACGCAGTAAACTTCCAGTAACTGACCCCAAAGAAATGGGGTCACAAATTGCATGACTAAAAATTCAAAATAATTGTTCTAGAGATGCACAGAGAGCTACAAGAGTACACAGATAAGCAATTTACGTAAATCAGGAAAACAAAAACAAATTGAGAATTCAACAAAGAGAGAGAACATAAAACAGAACCCAACAGAAATTTTGGAGTTGAAGAATAAAGTGATTGACTGAAAGAATTCAATAGAGAGCTTCAATAGCACTGACCCAATCAAAGGAAGAATCAGTGAACTCAAAGACATCATTTGAAATTATACAGTAAGAGGAGGAAAAAAAAAAAGAAAAGAAATGAAGAAAGCTTATGGAACTTATGGTACACCATTAAAAGAAATAATCTATGCATTGTTGGAGTTCTAGAAGGAGAAGAGAATGAGAAAGGGGCAGAAAACTTATTTAAAGAAATAATGGCTGAGAACTTGCCAAATCTGGGAAAAGATTTTGACATCCAAGTTCACGAAGCGCATAAGTCCCCAAAGAAATTCAATTCAGAGTTATCTTCTCCAAAACACATAATAAGACTGTCAAAAAATCAATGAGAAAGAGAAATTTACAAGGGACCACTTAAAGGCTATCAGCAGATTTCTCAGCAGAAACCTTGCAGGCCAAGAGAGAGTGAGATGGTATATTCAAACTGCTGAAAGAAAAAAAACTGCCAACCAAGAATACTTTATCTGGCAAAATTGTCCTTCAGACATGAAGGAGAAATAAAGCCTTTCCCAGACAAACAAAAACTGAGGGAGTTTGTCATCACTAGACCTGCCTTACAAGAAATGCTAAAAGGAGTTCCTCAAGCTGAAATGAAAGAATGTTAATTAGTAACATGAAAACATATGAAAATATAAAACAAACTGGTGAAGATAATCATAGAGTCAAATTCAGAATACTCCATGTGGTGTATTAATCCTTTAACCCTAGTATAAAGGTTAAAGGACAGAGGTATTAAAAATAGCTATAGCTATAATAATTTCTTAATGGATACACAATATAAAATGATGTAAATTGTGACATCAAAAACATGAATTGTGGTTGTGGGGAGTAAAACAGTACAGTTTTTGTATGTGATGGAAGTTAAGTTGTTATCAGCTTAAAATAGACTCTTATGTCTATGTTTTATATAAGCCTCAGGGTAACTACAAAGCGTAACCCTACAGTATATGCACACAAGGTAAAGAGAAGGGAATCAAAGCATACCACTGTGAAATATTGTCAAATTACAAAGGAAGACAGCAAGAGAGCAACGAAGAAACTACAAACAGTCAGAAAACAATTAATAAGATAGCATTAGTAAGTCCTTATCTATCAATGATTACTTTAAATGTAAATGGAATAAATTCTCTAATGAAAAGGCATAGAGTGGCTGAATGGATTAAAAAACAAGATCAACTATATGCTTCCTACAGAAGATTCACTTCAGTTTAAGGACACACATAGGCTCAAAGTGTAGGGGTGGAAAGAGATATTCTGCGCAAATGAAAACCAAAAGAGAACAGGGGTAGCTATACTTATATCAGACAAAATAGACTTCAAGTCAGAAACTGTAACGAGAGAAAAAGTAGGCATTATATAATGATAATGGGGTCAATTCATTAAACAGATATAACAATTATAAATATATATGAACCCAACATCAGAGCACGTAAATATATTAAGCATATTAACAGATCAGAAGGGAGAAATAGAAAAAATATAAGGGCAGTTCCTCACACTCATTGTGGTTTTGATAGTTAGTGATGTTGAGCACCATTTCATGCATCTGTTGGCCATTTGTATGTCTTCTTTGGAAAAATATCTATTCAGTTCCTCTGCCAGGGGCAGGGAGGGTGGGGGAAATAGGGAGATGTTGCTCATTGGATACAAACTTTTAGTTATAAGAGGAATAAGTTCTGTGGATCTAATAGCATGCTGAATATAGGTAACAATACTGTATTGTATATTTTAAAGTTGCTGAGGGAGTAGATCTTAAATGTTCTCACCATAACAACAATAACAAAAAAAAAAATCGTAATTATGTGTGGTGAAGGATGTGCTAATTAACCTTATTGTGGTAAACTTTTCACAATATGTATATCTATCAAATCATCATTGTATACTTTAAACTTACACAATGTTATATATCAATTATGTCTCAATAAAGTTGTAAAAAAGATAAAAATGTAAGGAAAAAGTAATAAATTTGGTTATACAGAATGTAAAATATATGTATATTTCTAAAGTTAAAAAGCAAACAGAGGGGCCAGCCTGGTGGCATACCAGTTACGTGCACGTGCTCTGCTTCGGCAGCCCAGGGTTTGCAGGTTCGGATCCTGGGTGTGCACCGATGCACCGCTTGTCAAGCAATGATGTGGCGGCATCCCATATAAAATAGAAGAAGATGGGCATGGATGGTAGCCCAGGGCCCCTCTTTCTCAGCAAAAAGAGGAGGATTGGCATTGGATGTTAGCTCAGGGCTAATCTTCCTCACAAAAAAAAAAGCAAACAAAGAAACATTTGCAACAGATAAAATTTTATCTTAAATATGCTGAAAACTTTGATGTATCTCTAGGATAAAGATGAACACTCAAATAAGTAAATGAACAAAGAACACAAGTTCTTTGCAATGTTATGTGCATTTCATAAGATGCATATAACAAATGTATGTAAAAAGTTTAACCTCACTAATAATAAAAGAAAAATGAGAAACACTTTATGTCCACAAATTAGAAAAGATATAAATAAAACTGTGTTACTCAGTTAGCAAGTATGCAAGGAACTGGGCAATTATCCTATTGATGAGAGAGTAAATTGAGACAAACTTTGACAAAATGAGTAAACATCATATTAAATATGTGCATGACTGCCATGTTTGCAGTCCATTTATTTAAAAGTGTTAGCATGCTGTCATGTATGGCTGATGGCTCTGTGTGTGTGTGTGTGTGTGCGCGCGCGCAGGCGCGCGTGTGCGTGCATGTGTGTTGGTTTTAACCTACCCTTTTGCTGCTGTTGGTTAACATTTGTAGTTCCCTAATCAGGAATACACATTCCAGAGGTAGGTAGTTAGCATCTGTAAGCCTCTTATCAGAAACTCAGATGAGATTCAATTAACTTTATTTAAGATCAATGATAAAAGCTTTGTTAATTGGCGTAATTGAAGGTAGCAATGATTATTCACTGGTGAAATGAGTGGTGCTCAAGATATGGGTTTGACTAGAAATATTGCAGTGAGTTTTGCTCTTGCAGAACACAGTGTGAGAATCTGGTGAGTTTAATAGCTTTTATTCATAGGAATGTTGCCCTGTACTTATGATTGCAATCATTTCTATGTTGAGCACTTTTCAGAGGATTTTGTTGCCTGACTGCAACAGAACTGTTAACTGAATCCTGCCCTTGCAATACTGTTGCATTAGCCTCTAGTGACTCTTTCATTCAAAGGACTATTAGAGAGCCTGTAGGACAGAGTTGGGACTTTGTTGAGCTTACAGTTTGAATGATGTTTTTTTTATGTCTGCTTGCTATATTCTTACATGTGCAGAATTTTATTTTCTTTTATTATATTTTACTTATTTTTTACTTTTGTATTTTCTTTATTATAATTACTTTATTATATTTTGAGAGTTTTGAGAATAAGACCCAGAGCTCTCATCTACCTTTAATTGTTGGAGATCATGGATATCTACTCAAAAGAACCTAATCATTAAGAATGAGAAAAATCACAATACTTTTTCACCTAATAGTTCAAATTCTAGGAATTTATTCTAAGGAAATAATAAAGGATGTGTGTACAATTTAACTTCAATATGTTTATCAAAGTGTTGTTTATCATGGTAGAATACACAATTTTAATGTTCAACAATTGATTGAGAATTGATTAATTTGTAGTATGTTCTAAAATGGAATATAAAGCAGCTTTTAAAAATTAGGGCATAGAAAAGCATTTAGTGATATGAAAACAAATTCAGGACACACTGTAAGTGAAGAAAATGATATTAAAACAATAGGTACAACATGAAAATATTTTAGAAAATATATAATTGTGCTGTTGTGAATATAGTGTCAAATGTTTAGAAAAAAATGAAAGATGTATGATTTGATGAGCTCTCTAGTTTCCTTATAACTCTTTCATCTCCAAATACCAGGGTTTACAAAAGAGTGGTCTATGAACCACATGCATCAGAATCACTTGGTTTGTTTGTAAAATGCACATATATAAGCCCTATCCCAAACTTATCAAATCAGAATATCTTGGGGGTATATTAGCTATCTATTGCTATGTAATAAATTACAACAAAACATGGGGGCTTAAACTAATAAACAATAGTTATTCAATGTTTTTATTGGTCTGGAATCTAGGTACCTCTTAGTGAGGGTGCTTCTGGTTTAGGGTCTCTCATGAAGTCAAAGTTAAGCTATTGACCAGTGATTCACACATTTCAAGACTTTACTGGGACTGGAGAATCTGCTTACGGTCTCAATCACATAGCTGTTGATAAGCCTCAGGAGATCCACTTCTAAACTCCTTCCCATGAATGCTGGCAGGCCTTGGTCATTTGCCATGTGGACCTTTCCATAGACTGACTGAGTCTTTTCACAACATGGAAGTTGACAATCTGAGAGAGAGAGAGCATCTAAGATAGAAGCCACAGTCTTTGTGTAACCTAATCTTGAAAGTGAAAATCATCATCATTTCATTGAATCAATAATAGTGAATCAATAAGTCTAGCCAACAGTTAAAAGGAAAGGAATTAAATAAGGGTGTGAACACCAGAAAGCATGAATTGTTGGGAGCCATCTTATAAAACTTCCTAACAGATGCTGAGACCTCAAATCTGAATTTTTAACAACATTCTTAAAGGATTCATATACAAACCATTTATTTCCTGAATCCTTTTAATAAAACAAAAAAATTGATGCTTATACTCTGACTGACTCATTTCAACTCATGGACTGGTTTGCTTTGCATCTAGCCTTCTGCCTAGATAATTGTCAGTCTTATGACTCATCTAAGATTACATTGTTCTGGGGCCAAGACCACAACTCCAGTTTTCTCAATTCCTAAAAAGACACACTTTTCACTTCATTAAGCTTTCTCTTTCTTTACTCTTAGCTTTACCTTAGTTCTTGAAGTTATCCTACTTTGTGAACAACTGCATGAAGTGTAATGTTGAACAACAGCAACAACATCAAAATCCACTTTAGAAATAAACACAAAGTGACTGTGGTCTGTTATAAACAGAAAAATCCTATGTGATTGTAATATATAATTTATTTGAGGAAGCTGGCAGAAGGCAGTCTTCGATAGTACAAAACATACCTTTTTCCTCACAATAATGTGTTCCTAAAATGATTGAGTGTAAACTGAGTATCTGTAAATTGAATCAAATACCATATGGACTAATGTGGCTAGCCATTTAAAGGGGATGGTTGGTACAGTCATCTCCATTATTCACAGATTCCATATTTGCAAATTTGCCTACTTGCTAAAATTTATTTGCAACCCCAAAGTCAATACTTGCGGCACTTTTGCAGTCATTTGTGAACATACACAGAACAGTGAAAATTTTGAGTCACCTACTTTCCTAGTTGAAGTCTAGAAAGGTGACACTCTGCCTTCCTGTTTTATCTCTAGTATTGTAAAGAAGTCTCTTTTTTGCAGTCTATTTGGTACCACATTTTTTGAATTTTTATGCATTTTATTGGTGTTCTTGCCGTTTACAATGGCCCAAAGTGTAGTGCTGAAGTCTTTAGTGTTCCCAAGGGCAAGGACGCTGGGTGTGTGCTGTTCTTCACAGAGAAAATACATGCATTAGATAAGCTTTGCTCAGGCATAAGTTATAGTGCTGCTGGCTGTCAGTTCAATGTTAATGAATCAACAATATATATTAAGTAAGGTGTCTTTAAGCAGAAACAAACATAAAACAAGGTTTTTGTATTGATTGGTTAATGAAAATTTTCTCACCTGAGGCTCACAGGAACCTAACTCTATTTCTCCTAGGAGCAATGGTTTTAGTATTCACTAATTCAGTTTTCACAGAGACTTTATAGAATGTAAATACTGCAAACACGAAAATCAACTGTAAATACTTTTGCAAAGTAAAGACCTCTGGAACTTTTATTTTTGCATTGTGTATAAAGAATCTAATAAAATGTGGAAAAAGTGTGGAGGGGAGCACAGCTGATTGATTCCTAATTCCATTTCCTTACGCTTAAAATCAGCGGGAGTCTCACAGCCATGCTTATAAAAGAGTCTTGGCTGGGATGTCAGGCTTCTAGTTTACTTTGACTCTGTCAGTCTGTGTCACAACCTTCATGGCAATTAACTGCGCTTTTGTGTGCTAATGATCGTTATCCCACTATGCGGCCATTAGTATTCTGACGTCCTTAGTTTGTAGCTCAAGCAGCAATCAGTTATCTAAAACAATTGCATAGGAGGAAGTTTAGGAAGGCTGATCTGAAAGTCCTTACCTGAGCTCTGTTTTCTTATACTCTACTTCAACACTGAACACAAAGCTCTTCCTGACACAATTCTTTCAAAAACACTGCTTTAGCCACTTGATTAAAGTGAATTTGAAGCTAGTTTTAAAAACTGGGATAGGATACAAGTAGTGCTTTATACCTGAAGATCTATCCAGGCACCTGATATATCAAAAATAAACAATTAATTATAAAACTAAGGTATGTTTTATCTGACTGAGGCACCCCTTCTGTTGGATGACCTTATTCAAGTCATTTAGAACAAAGAGGGTGGTGTTTGTGAGTTTGTGTAAATCCCACTGGATGCAAGGTATCAGGAGAAAGTCGAATCAAATCAGATGTGATCAGACGAGACATTCTTTTCCTGTGACGCTCTTCCTCTTTCCTCTTCTTATATCAAAGTCACTCCCACCAAATCCCCAGGGTGTGTGGGGAAGGAAGAATAAGAGGGGACAGAGAGATGCCCTTTCTGGAGTTTTCAGAACTGTTGCACACTGAGTCTAATCTGATGGTGTATTCTGCTCACGTCTCCAAAAAGTCAAAAGCATTTTCAGCGTTGATTTCCCTTAAGAGTTATCAGACCTCATTCAGATTGGTTTAATGAGTGTAAGAGGTGACCTTGTGTCCACACAGATACTCCTATAGTAAAAGACCTGGAAGTACAACTTCACATATATGTGTAAATAATTATTTTGGGGGGTGTAGTGGGGGGGTAAACTCAAAACTCTGCTTAGATGCTACCTAAGCTAAATGGGCAAGAGAAATTTTCCACTGTGTTATAATGATTATTTGCAAATTACATGGCTCTAGTAATTCATTCATGCACTGATACAGACCAGAGGACTCAGTGTAGGGGTATTGAGCTTGCTGCTGGCAGCATTAATTGATTCGTTTGGAACATTTCTCTCCAGAGAATCCTAATGACAGTTTCCCTGGGCAAGAAACTGACACCCAGCCAGGGTCCCGGATATACGGGGACACACGTGTGAGGATGCTGTCGTCAAAATAAACTATTCTCATCTTCTGGCAGGGGCTGGTTTTCCTAGGAACACTCTCTAATCCTGGGAGCTTCAGTGAGAGGCTTGCTTTCTTGGCAGAGGTGGCAGTTGAGCTTCATGTCTTCCCTGTGGGATGGAAAAAAGGGACTGGATTATTGGTTGCATTTTAAACTAGCCAGCTGCTCTCCTTGGGGAAATGTTGGGGAGGTGCTGATCAAGCTTAGCATTTGATTGGTGTGGCCCTGTTGGTGAAAAGGAAGAATGCCTCTCATCATAACGTTTAACTGACATCCCCTCAACACAACCCAGATCTGTCTCTCCTGATACATAATATCTGTTTTCCCAACTACATGTTGCAACGTGGAGCAGATTCTAAGTTTTGGTCATTTTTAGTTTCCCAGCACCTACTAGAATACAATGCCTAGCATATAATAGACAGAGAAGAATGGTTATAGGAAAGAATGAAAATAAAATATTAAAATTTGAAATTTTGAAACACTATTAAGGGATTTTGCCTGAAATCTTTATAAAACTTTGAAAATTGGTTCAATTTGTAGTCTCCTTGGGAGAATGTGACAGCCTACTTTATTCTTTTTTCTTTGAAATTTTGTTTTGAGTCTAAAATAATCACTTTTTCCCTGAACATGTTAAGAGTATGCATGTAGGTAGGAATATTTTCTGGAGAACTTCTGGCCAGACATTTTTTTATTATATTTTTACTGAAAATCATATGTATTTTTATTTTTAATTGATTAGGTGCAGAAAAACACTCAGTCTAAAAAACATTACATTATAAGTCATAGTTCTGGCAGGAACACAAAAGCTTTCAAAGTGAGTAGAAACAATTCATCTTAACTAGTTATTGACCATGGAAAATCATGACCGACATTCCAGTTTTGCAAAAGTGCCTCTATTAGAGAAACACACCACACAAGGAGAGGGGAAAATCTTAAATTCTCTCTCCAAGTTTAAGCAATCAAAAAATCCGGGGGGAGAAAACAACAAAAACTCCCTTCCTTAGCATTAATCTCAGCAACAGGCAAAGCTATGGCATTTCAAGTGGTGAAAATTTTGACCACAACAATACCCACCACCAAGTCTGAATTGGCCCACTTCCTGACTAGGAATTAAAGAAACAAAAAACACTGCGTGAACTAACAAGGCAGCTGCATACATTTGCAGGAGTTGGGTGTTTGTTTGCTTACTATAGTAGTTCAAAAATAGTTTTCCAGTTAACATCTTTTCCATATAATGGAGATGTCAGGGCAAGTTTACATGATTGTGTAAATGGTCAGAAGCTGATTATGTAGCTCTGAACTGCTGAGCGCTGCGCAGGAAGACAGGGGTTCAGCAGAGCCCCTGGGGCTTTTTCCCTGCGAGAGGAACCCAGGCTCCTCTTGGGGTTGCTGGAAATGCATTCCAGATGAGTTCGACCCGGCTGGCTTTCCTCTGCCTGTCAGACTCACTTTGCACAGGGTTGGTGAGGGGCTGCAGCCTTGCTGCCAATCTCTACGATTACCCTGAGGTTTGGAGTTGGGGTGAAAAGAGCCATTTCTGCGAGAAACAGTAGATTCATAGTGGAGAATGACCACGGTAACGTCACTGTCCAAAGCACATGCTTTTGAATAACAAAGCTTTCAATATGCCCACACACACCGCAAATTGATGCTTATACCTATTTCATCGCAACCGTTTCCTCTCCCATAAACACCTTCCAGCTTGAAAGCACGTTGCATGGGTGAGACTCCAGGTCGGTAACGCTGCCTGTCTGGCTGACGTCCTCCGCCTAAGGACAGGTAGGTAAAACCTTCCGAAAGGCCCCTCTTCCGGCTTCTCAAATTGTGTCGTCCCCCAACCCCTTATCCCCCTGGACTCAGCAATTCTCAGCCCCAAAGCAGAAGTGTTTGTTTCCCTGGCCAGGGCGCCTTAAAGAACCCTGGAATTCCGCTTCTCCCGGAGGCCAGAGGTTTGGGTACCCGGGCAGGTCGCGCCTCCTCGTGCCCCAATACCCGGGTTGCAAAGGAAGGCAGCATTACTTCGGTATATTCCCCATCACTAAGCAGCACATCCTCTACATCCCTGCACGGGAACAGGGTTGATCGTCTTCGGGTGCTTGGGGTTCAGGCCAGACGCTCTTTCCCAGTTTTGCGCGCGGGAACTAGGGGCCTCCTCCCCGGGGCAGGGCCGGGCAGGTGCTGCGCCCGGGCGCGCGCCTCGTCCGGCCGCGCACTGAGCATGCTCAGCCCTGCTGCGCACAGCTCCCGCCCTCCCCACGCCTATCCTCTTCTCCGCGCGTCTCCCCTCCTCGAGGCTGAGGAGCCGGGAGCCTGAAATCCGCCGCGCCGGGTTTTGTGAGCCGCCGCGAGCGTGAGGGAGGGCAGCGCGGCACCAGACGGAGCACTGGGTTCAACACTAGGATTGGTCGCAAGTAGGAAGCTTTCGCCACTACCCCGGGACCCTCCCCGGGACCCTCCCCGGGACCCTCGGACTGTGCCGGCGCCGCACCGGAGGCTGTAGCGGGCGCCGCGCTCAGGTGCTGAGGTAGGTGAGGCGCGAGCTGTGGGGTCCGCTCCAGCCTGGGCGTGTGTTGCCCCGGGCACCCCTGCTCTCGGATTTTGGGGAAAGGGCATGGTCCTCAGAGGTTGCCGAGTGGAGAGGGGCTACCCGGGGCTCCACTCCTGCAGGGCTGGACGGGGGCTGTGGGCCGTGCTGCCCTGAGGCGGGCAGCCCTGCGGGGTCAGGGCAGCAGCCGGCACTGAGCGCCCTGAACGCGGGAGGAGGCAGGGCCCCGACGACGCCACCGTCGCCCGCGGCGACCCTGCTTCTTTTTAGTCAGAAAATAAGTTTGTTGCGCTGCGAGGCAGCCACAAAACAAGGAGCCCAGAGCCCGAATGCTTTGGGAACCCTCAAAATCGGCTGCTCCAACTGTTTCAGGCTGTTGCCTCCTCTCCGTGAGCCCTCGCCCCTGGCGCACGGTTCTTGGCGAGAGTTTCGTTCCAGTGTTGGTACCCGCGGCTCGAATTGCCCAGCTGCAGCCCATAGGAGAGGAAGGCGAACTTGGGCTGGGGTTTGAAGGGACTTAGGACTAAAGGAGCAGGAGCCCGTAGCCGTGGTGGAAGGAGCCGTGTTGGAACAGACACTGATTTTGGGGGCGCCCACTGTGTGCCAGGCTCAGTGCTAAGCGCTAGGGGTACAGCAGCGAACCACATTGACCAAGTCCCCACTCTTGTGGCACGTACCTAGTATACCCAGGCTCTGCCAAGGGAGCTTGTAGGAGTGGCGTTCATTTCCATCAACTTAAGGCGGATTTGCAGTTTCTTTTGAAAGGCAAAGGCAACCTCCTGGTCTCCTTCCCGGACCCAGACATCAGCGAGACGAGCGCCAGGCACCCCGCAGACTCCTACCCGCTCGCTATCCTTCTGGAACGGAGAGCTCAAAACCTGCGTGCATTTCCTCTCTTTGTGCTTCGTGTATATATTTTATTATTTATGAAAGATGTGGAGGTGAGGGTGGGAGGACGTGGGTTCCTGAATCTCTCTGAACCAGTCAGGGAGTCTGATGCATGAAAACATTTTGAAGCACAGCGGAGCCCCTGCCAGGAGGCTGCTTCGCGCAACGGGAAGCTAAAGAGCTTGGTTGCTGGCCGGGGTCTCCAGATTTGGAGCGAAAAGGCTTGCGGAGGTAGTGTACGGCGAATCAGTGTGACTGATCACTTTGGGTGGGTGGTCTGCGTGGAGAGGGGTGGTGGATCTTGGGGTGTGTTGGAGGTTTGTTTGCGAGGAGGAGCTCGTGGGAGGAATGCTTGTGGAACTTTTTCTAGTTCTCCTACTGGAATCAACATAGGGGCGGGGACATGTTTGTCAGAATAACGGTCTTTTGATTGCATGGGAAGCTCCTGCAGTTTATTGTGATGGGAATTGGGTATTTCAAGGAATAATTCCATATAACTGATGTGTTTTGACACAATAATAATTTGAAATGAGCTTTTATTTTTGTATTTTGAGGTTTATGGTTTATGTCCTTTAGGAAGTGGGGTAGAAGCATAAAGACTGTAGATTTCCGTGCAGGCAGGTCCGTGCAGGATTATTTCCAGTCGGGCTGATTAGCAAGTTTATCTCTGTTTCTATCCAAGTGAGTGAAGAAAGAACATTGTGTCATGGAGGCAGACACCTTGAGGTGATTTTTGTGGCATTCATGAGAAAATTCATATTTCACCCATAACTTTATTCTTGCTATCTTCATCTTGATTTCATTCAAGACTTATGTGAATCTCCACAGTGGGTCCTGGGAGTATAAGACTGCTAAGGATCAAAAATACATTCCATGAGAATATTGTTTGTGCCACCTTATAAAATGCGATTGATTTTTTTCGTTTGTTTGTTTAAACTGACTTCAAGTGCTCTGGGTTGATGAGGAGGGGTCATGATGATAAACCTCATTATTTTTCAGACTGGACCCTGTCAGGTTGCTGGCAAGCACGGAAACACTGATCTTTTTAAATTAGAGGCTAAGACCTTAAGAGAAGTGACCTATTGTTTAAGGGTGTACGTCTAAGCCATGTGGAAATTTCAACAGAGGCAGATTTTATTTGCAGCCTTTGTAAAAACACTTTCAAGTTCCTTTAACTTGGGGGACTTTTTTCTCCTTAAGTCAGTTCAGCACCTTTCCATAGTCATTTCATATTGCTGGGTTATTAAGAGTGAATAGAGAACAAGCCTTTCAAATAACGTTGGATTTTTTGTCATTTACTTATTTTACCTAGTTCTCTCTCTCCTTTTTATTCAGAAGTAGGTCTTCTAATTTTTTCCCCTCTAAGCACTAAACCTTTTAGCTAGAATTTTTCTTTTGAAAGGTACATAGGACATCTGCTACTTCAATTTAGGTCTTATGAAAAAAGGTAAACCTGGATAATTAAGCTTCTTAGCAGAAAACTCCCCTTTATAGTTCTGACTTTTCTGCCACGTTTGTCTGATATTGGTTTTAACTTGTTGGATTCTTCTTTGTTATATTTGAAGACATAAATATAATATACGTAAGTTTCAATCTCTCTTTTTATCTAAAGATTTTAATCTGTGGTGAAAACATGCTTTTATATGATTTTAATTGAACTAATCTATCTCATATGGTAAACTAGGCGATGTCTGTACACACAGATTTGGAAAGTTTTGTTGTTTTCATTTTCCATAACACAGTGTTTTAAGTCTGGTGAAGGAGACCAGATTTATTACCTAGACTTATTGGTCTTCATATTTTTTGGATTATGGATTATTATACTCTTAGAAGGAAATTTGACCATACATCACTAAAATTTATTTATAAATTATACACATATACTGTTATGTTGATATACTACTTACATTATAAACATACACCGAGAGAAACTAAAGGATAAATAAGCAAAAATTATGAAACGTAAGTTCTAATATTGTTTGTTTGTATTCCGGTGGATTGTTTTGCACAGCCCCTAGGGTATACCCCCCACTTTGGAGATCACTGATGGTTTGGGGTTTTTTACCTTTCTCTCCTCGTCTCTGGCTCTGCCATTCATCATTTCTGATGCTGTAGCCAGTTGCAAAACGGCTAGAAATCTGTGTCTCCTGTAACAGATGAGTTAAGAGCGCTTGTTTCCCTGTCATGGACTCATATGTGGATGGAATGAGGCATAAGAGATGAATATGATCTAGGGGTCATCCTAGATCTCCCAAATTGGATATAGAGATGAAAAAAAATGAAGTTTTAATTTAAAGACTAAAGTTCCAGTGGTCAGAAAGTGAGGAAACCAAGGAGTAAATGAGTGAGGAAAGGAATGACACTTTCTGTGTTGCAGTCTTGTGTGGAGAGTAGAAAGGTCATATTACCCAGGAGCATATTATCCTGGACCTAAATGTGGCCCTACCACTTATTACATTCATGATATTGGACAAAATATTTCCATACCTTCTGTGAGCCTTAGTTTCCTTAGCTATACGATTGGGATTCCATCTATTCCAAGGCATCATGGTAGGGATTAAACATGAGAGTACAGGTATAGAGCTTGGCTATAATTAGATTGGGTAGGTTAACATTAATAACAAATGAATCCAAAAAGTATATTCCCTCAGATGTGAAATAAATTTATTTTTCGTTCATGTAAAGTCCCAAAATGGGTGATCCTGGTAGCACTCCTCCCAGGTGTGACTCAAAGATGCAGCCTTCATCCATTCTGTGCCCCGCCACGCTCAGGGGCATGCTTAGCAAGGTCACCATGCTCATCTGCATCAAGCCATTGGAAGGAGAATGACTTGCAGGATGTTAATTACCCAGACCTGGAAGTCACACATGTCACTTCTGCTTTCATTCCATTGGCCAGTTATATATGGGTGTATCTTACTCTAAGGGAGGCTGGGAAATGGTGTCTAGGTGTGTTTCCAGGAAGGAGAAGAAACGCTTTGGGGAACAGCCAGCATTCTCTGACATTCTATTACTATGTGTGATATTTCCTCCATGTTCAATAAATGTTACTTCCCTTTCCTTCCCTCAACCCCTCGTTTTCCTAGCAGAAAAACTGAGACAGATATGGGAGAGAAAAAAAAAAAAATTAGAAGCAGCTAATACGTACACAGTGCTTACTATTTTTGAGATACTTTTCTAAGCACTTTGCTCTCCTAGATAGGTATTATTATTATCTCTATTGTATAGATGAGAAAAACTAGGCGAAGAGAAATTAAGTCATTTGCTCCACATAGCCAGTAAGTGGCAGAGCTGGGATTTGAACCAAGGTTTCTGGCTCTAGAATTGATTTTGTTAACAGCTTCACTATACGGTACTACTTTTTTGTTCTTGCCTTAATACTTTTCTTATTATAGCCATTGGACTACCTTTTCTTTTTGTCTATATAAAAAGTTGGAGGAGAATTAAGAATCCTAAAGAGGAAAAAAGATTGCATTTAATCTAAAATATACTGGAGTAGAATTAGATATGATATAGTTTTATCTTGAGTACCTACCAGGATTAGGAGTAGATATTTAAAGTAAGATCCCCTACTACAATGCCTTTTCACTTCTGATAAAATTGTAAGGGTCTGTGCCCTGAATTATAACCTTTCTCTTAAGCTTTCTTTGTGGGAATACTGGGCTACCATTTTCATGCTGCAGTATGTGAAGATAAATTCCTGTTCACTTCTCAACCTAACCAAATATCCTTTCTGGTAAGTTCTCTCTGGTAATATTCTCTCCTAACCTTCCTTTTGATCGAAGGCATTGCTCTTCATCAACACCCCCACCTCCCAAGAAAGAAAACTCTCCTTTTGTTCTCTCAGCTTTGCAAAACTTTTTCAGTATTTTCTGCATGACTAAAGGGACCTCTGTCTACAATCCTAGTATCCTCTAAAAGAAAATGATCCCTCTTGCTCTTCTCCTCCTGTTGTCTTGTCCAACTTGTATTAGAGAATCTGCTTCATCTCACCTTTCCTATGTATTTGTCTTTTACAAAAATTCCTATTATAGTTTTAGTTCCCAGTGGCCTCAGTGGACATGTGAGGTGGTCAATAACGAGAGTGTAGTTTTTGCCAAGACACTTTGTGTTCCAACATTACAGAGTAATTTTTCTTCTTTTTTCAGTATGTATTTTTGGCATCTTCACAATTAATTAATGACACATATCTTCTCATGTAGGTAGGCAGATATACTGTATACTTAGCAGTCACCTCTTTTTCAAAAGCCCCTGTTCATTTCCTCCTCACTTTCCCTGAACCACTTGTCCTAAGAAATCTGCTTTATCTTTTTCTAAATTCCCCTCCCTTCCAATTTTCCCCAAATCCGTGCGATTTATATATATGTATACATATGTGTGTGTGTCTGTGTTTTCAAGCCCCTTCTTATGATTTACTGGGTTAGAGGGACAGAGAGGTTTAAACTAGCTTATTTTCATGTTATCAGACTCCCAGTGAGCTGAGTCCCACAGGGCCTTGTGAAGATCTGACTTTAGGTGCTGTAACAAATAAACTCTAAATTTTCAGTGACTTAAAACAACTTTTTACTTCTCGTTCATGTGGAGGAGTTCCATGCTTACAGCATAGTTCCTGACTGAGTGGCTTTCCATGGGGTCAGTCGAGGAATCAGGTTCCTTATCCTCTTGTGTCTTTGTCCTCTCCTAAATCCCCAGAATCCTCCTTGTTCACACAAGTTATATGAGGTGTGAGGAGAGAAATGTCCTGGCAAGTTTCACAGGAGGTTGTTATAGGCCCAGCCTGGGAGTGGTTGTCATGGCTTCCACCCACATTCTATTGAGCAGAACTTAGTTACTTGGCCATTTCTCTCTGTGAGGGAAGCTGAGAAATGGAGTCACACTGAGTGCCCAGGAGGAAAGGAAAATAGGTTTGGTGAATAACTAGCCAGGCTCTGTCTCAGATTTTCAATGAATAAATGTGAAATTACCAGCTAATTCCTCCATTTCCCTCTCTCTATGTGTGCACAAAGGATATTGGTTATTTGCCTGATAAATATCTATTCTCTTTCTTGTTTTTACCGTTGGCCTCTGTTACTATCCCATTTGTTTTAAGACTATTTTTTAAGAGCAGTTTTAGGTTTACAACAAAATTAAGAGGGAGGTACAGAGATTTCCCATATACCCCCTGCCCCCACACGTGTATAGCCTCCCCTATCACCCGATGAGTGATCAACATCACTCACCGAGTGGTACATTTTTTACCAAGGATGAACCTACATTGACACATCATAATCACCCAAAGTTCATAGTTTACCTTAGGGTTCACTCTTGGTGTTGTACATTGTATGGGTTTGGACAAATGTATAATGACATATATCCATCATTATGATATCATACAGAGTATTTTCACTGCTGTAAAACTCCTCTGTGCTCTGCCTATTCATCTCTCCCTCCCTTCTTTCCCACCTGGAAAACACTGATCTCCATTGTCTCCATAGTTTTGCCCTTTTCGGAATGTCGTATAGTTGGAATCATATGGTATGTAGCCTTTTCAGATAGTCCTCTTTGCCTTAGTAGTATACATTTAAGATCTTCCAAGTCTTTTCATGGCTTGATAGCTCATTTCTTTTTTTTCTTTTAATTGGGGTAACATTGGTTTAGAATATTATATAAATTTCAAGTGTACATCATTATATTTCGACTTCTCTATAGACTACATCATATTCAACACCAAAAGTCTAGTTTCCATCCATCACCCTACAAGTGTTCCTCTTTACCCCTTTCTCCTTCCGCTCCCCCCTTCTCTTCTAGTAACCACCAATCTGTTCTCTGTATCTATGTGTTTGTTTTGTTTTTTATTCTATCTTCCACATATGAGTGAAATCATATATTTGTCTTTCTCTGCCTGACTTATTTCGCTTAGCATAATCCTCTCAAAGTCCATCCATGTTGTTGCAAATGGCAAGATTTCATCTTTTTTTATGACTGAAGAGTATTCTATTGTGTATATATACCACATTTTCTTTATCCATTCATTCATTGATGGGCTCTTAGGTTGTTTCCAAGTTTTGGGTATTGTAAATAATGCTACAGTGAACAGAGGGGTGCATATATCTTTTCAAATTAGTGTTTTCATGTTCTTTGGATAGATAACCAGAAGTGGAATGCCTGGATCATATAGTGGTTCTGTTTTTAATTTTTTGAGAAATCTCCATACTGTTTTCCATAGTTGCTGCACCAATTTACATTCCCACCAGCAGTGTACGAGGGTTCCCTTTTCTGCACATCCTCTCCAACACTCATTATTTCTTGTCTTTTTAATAATAGCCATTCTGACAGGTGTGAGGTGATATCTCATTGTGGTTTTGATTTGCATTTCCCTAATAATTAGTGATATTGAACATTTTTTCACATGCCTGTTGGCCATCTGTATATCTTCTTTGCAAAAATGTCCAGATCCTCTGTCCATTTTTTAATTGGGTTTTTTGTTTTTTTGTTGTTGAGTTGTATGAGTTCTTTGTATATTTTGGATATTAACCCCTTATCAGATATATGATTTGCAAATATCTTCTCCTAATTGGTAGGTTGTCTTTTCATTTTGTTGATGGTTTTCTTTGCTCTGCAGAAGCTTTTTAGTTTGATGTAGTCCCATTTGTTTATTTTTTCTTTTGTCTCTTTTGCCTAAGGAGACATATCCAAAACAATATTGTTAAGACTAATGTCAAAGAGCGTACTGCCTTTGTTTTCTTCAAGGAATTTATGGTTTTAGGTCTTACATTCAAGTCATTAATCTCTTTTGAGTTAATTTTTGTGCATAGTGTAAGATAGCGGTCTGCTTTCGTTCTTTTGCATGTGGCTGTCCAATTTTCCAGCACCATTTATTGAAGAGACTTTCCATTCTCCATTGTATGTTCTTGGCTCCTTTGTCAAAAATTAGCTGTCCATAAATGTATGGGTTTATTTCTGGGCTCTCAGTTCTGTTCCAGTGATCTGTGTATTTTTTTGTGCCAGTACCATGGTGTTTTGCTTACTATTGCTTTGTAGTATACTTTGAAATTAGGGAGTGTGATTCCTCCAGCTTTTTTTTTTTTTTTTCTCGGAAGTGCTTTGGCTATTTGAGGTCTTTTGTTGTTCCATATAAGTTTTAGGATTCTTTATTCTATTTCTGTGAAAATGTCATTGGAATTTTGATAGGGATTCCATTGAATCTGTAGATTGTTTTAGGTAATGTGGACATTTTAACTAAGTTAATTCTTCCAATCCATGAGCGTGAAGTATCTTTCCATTTGTTTGTGTCTTCTTCGATTTCTTTCAACAATGTCTTGTAGTTCTCAGTGTACAGGTCTTTCACCTCTTTGGTTAAATTTCTTCCTAGGTATTTTATTCTTTTTGTTGTGATTGTAAATAGGATTGTTTTCTTAATTTCTCTTTCTGATAGTTTGTTGTTAGTGTACAGAAATGCAACTGATTTTTTATGTTGATTTTCTATCCTGCAACTTTAATATATTTGTTTATTTCTAATAGTTTTTTGGTGGATTCATGAGGGTTTTCTGTATATAAAATCATGTAATCCACAAATAGTGCAAGTTATACTTCTTTCTTTCCAATTTGGTTCCCTTTATTTCTTCTCTTGCCTAATTGCTCTGGCTAGGACTTCCAATACTATGTAGAATAAGAGTGGTGAGAATAGACATCCTTGTCTTGTTCCTGTTCTTAGAGAGATAGCTTTCAGTTTTTCACCATTGAGTGTGATGTTAGCTATATGTCCTTTGTTATGTTGAAGTACTTTCCTTCTATATCCATTTTATTGAGAGTTTTTACCATAAATGGACGCTAAATCTTGTCAAATATTTTCTCTGTATCTATTGAGATGATAATATGATTTTTATTCTTCACTTTGTCATGTTGATTGATTTGTGGATGTTGAACCATCCTTGCACCCCTGGTATAAATCCCACTTGATCATGGTGTATGATCCTTTTAATGTATTGTTGTATTCGATTTGCTAATATTTTGTTGAGGATTTTCGCATATCTATTCATCAGTGATATTGGCCTGTAATTTTCTTTTTCATATTGTCCTTGTCTGGTTTTGATATCAGGATAACGTTGGATTCTTAAAATGAGTTAGGAAGCTTCCCCTCCTCTTCAATTTTTTGGAAAAGTTTGAGAAGGATAGGTGTTAAATCTTTGAATGTTTTGAAGAATTCACCAGAGAGGCCATCTGGTCCTGGACTTTTGTTTTTTGGGAGAGTTTTGGTTATTGTTTCAATCTCCTTACTAGTGATTGGTCTATTGAGATTCTCTATTTCTTCTTAATTCAGTTTTGGGAGGTCGTATGAGTCTAAGAATTTACCCATTTTTTCTAGGTTATCCAATTTGTTGATGTATAGCTTTTCATAATATTCTCTTATAATCCTTTGCATTTCTGTTGTATCTTATGTAATTTCTCCTCTTTCATTTCTGATTTTATTTATTTGAGCCTTCTCTCTTTTTTTCTTAGTGAGTCTAGCTAAAGATTTGTACACTTTTATCTTTTCAGAGAATCAGCTCTTAGTTTCATTGATCTTTTCTGTTGTCTTTTTAGTCTCTGTTTTATTTATTTCTGCTCTCATTTTATTATTTCCTTCCTCCCACTGACTTTGGGCTTTGTTTGTTCTTTTTTTCTAGTTCCTTTAGGTGTAATGTTAGATTATTTATTTAAGATTTTTCTTGTTTCTTGATGTAGGCCTGTATTGCCATTAACTTCTTTCTTAGGGCTGGCCCCGTGGCTTAGCGGTTAAGTGTGTGCACTCCACTGTTGGTGGCCCGGGTTCGGATCCTGGGTGCACACCGATGCACTGCTTGTCGGTCCATGCTGAGGTGGCGTCCCACATACAGCAACTAGAAGAATGTGCAACTATGACATACAGCTATCTACTGGGGCTTTGGGGAAAAAAGGAGGAGGATTGGCAATAGATGTTAGCTCAGAGCAGGTTTTCCTCAGCAAAAAGAGGAGGATTAGCATGGATGTTAGCTCAGGGCTGATCTTCCTCACAAAAATTAAAAAAAAAATAAATTTCTTTCTTAGTACTACTTTTGCTGTGTCCCATAGATTCTGGTATGTTGTGTTTTCATTTTCATTTTTCTCCAGCTATTTTTTGATTTCTTTTTTGAATTCTTCATTGATCCAGTAGTTGTTCAGTAGCATGTTGTTTAGTCTCCACATATTTGTGACTTTTTCAGCCTTCTTCTTGTAGTTGATTTTTGGTTTCATACTGCTGTGGTCAGAAAAGATGCTTGATATGATTTCAGTCTTCTTAAATATATTGGGACTTGTTTTATTTCCCAGCATATGGTCTATCCTTGAGTATGTTCCGTGTGTACTTGATAAGAATGTCTATTCTGTTGCTTTTGGATGGAATTTTCTATATATATTTATTAAGTCCATCTGGTCTAATGTTTCCAACATTTAAGGTTGATCTTTCCTTGTTGATTTTCTGTCTGGATGGTTTATCCATTGATGTTAGTGGAGTATTACAGTCCCCTACTATTATAGTGTTGCTGTCAATATCTCCCTTTAGGTTTGTTAATAATTGCTTTTTATTTTTGTTGCTCTTATGTTAGGTACATATAAATTAAAAAATATGTCTTCTTGATGGATTGTTCCCTGTATAATTATATAATGTACATCTTTGTCTCCTGTTATCTTTTTCGGCTTGAAGTCTATTTTGTCTGGTATGAGTATGGCTATACCCATTTTCTTTTGGTTTCCATTTACTTGGAGTATCATCTTCCATCCCTACTCTTTGAACCTACGTTTGTCTTTAGAGGTGAGATCGGTCTCCTGGAGGCAGCATATTGTTAGGTCTTTTTTTTTTTTTTTTAAATCCATCTAGCCACTCTGTGTCTTTTGATTGGTTAATTCAATCCATTTACATTTAGAGTGATTATTGATGTATGAGGGCTTAATATTGCCATTTTATCTTTTGTTTTATAGTTGTTCTGTGTTTCCATTGTTCTTTTTTTGTGTCTGTGTTTCTGTCTGCAATTTCAGTTTTGTCATTTTCTGTGATGTTTTTCTCAGTTTCCTCTTGTTTTATGTTTTGTGTCTCCTCTGAATTTTTGTTTTGTGGTTACCATGAGGTTTGTATAAAAGATTTCATAGATAAAGTAGTCCTTTTTCTGCTGATTCCATCTTATCTTCATTTTCCTATGCAAATTCTGCCCTCATCCTCTTCCTTTTCTGTGTTCTTGTTGTCACAAATTATCCCTTTTTATATTGTGAGTTTATTACCAAATTGAAGTGGTTATAGTTATTTTTAATGCTTCTTTTTTCTTTAACCTTTATGTTATAGTTAAATGTTTACTAACGTATTCTGATATAGCAATGCAATTTTCTAATTCTATCTATTTATCACCTTGCTCAATGTTTCATATACCTTTGTCTTTTTGTTTCAAGTAGGAGAGCTCTTTTCAGCATTTCTTGTAAGGCAGGTCTAGTGGCGATGTACTCCCTCAGCTTGTTTGTCTGGGAAAGCCTTTATTTCTCCTTCATATCTGAAGGACAGATTTGCTGGATAGAGCATTCTTGCCTGACAGTTTTTATCTTTCTATATCTTGAATATGTCATTCCACTCTCTCCTTGCCTGTAGAGTTTCTACTGAGAAATCTGCTGATAGCCTAATGGAAATTCCCTTGTAGATTATCTTTTTTCTCCTGGCTACCTTTAATATTCTTCTTTGTCATTGACTTTTGACAGTTTTATTATCATGTGTCTTGGAGAAGGTCTTTTAGCATTGAGATAATTGGGTATTCTGTTAGCTTCATGGATTCATATACCCAGTGCCTTCTGCAGGTTTGGGAAGTTCTTAGCTATTATTTCTTTAAATAAGCTCTCTGCACCCCTCTCTGTATTCTTCTCAGGGATACCTCTTATCCTTATGTTGCCCTTTCTAATGGAGTCAGATAATTCTCATGGAATTTCTACATTTTTAAAAATATCTTTGTTCTCTCTTCTCTTCTACCTATGTCATTTCTAGGTTTCTAACTTCAAGCTTGCTGATTCTCTCTCCCATATGCTCTGCTTTATTTGCAATGCTTTATAATGCTTTCCTTTTCTCATTTATTGAGTTCTTCAGCTCCATAATTTGTTTGGTCTTTTTTAGAGTTTCAATCTCTTTGGTAAAGTAGTCCTTCGGTTCATTGATTTTATTCCTGAGCTCATTAAACTGCCTTTATAAGTTTTCTTGTAGCTCATTGAGTTTCTTCATCTGAGCTGTTTTGAATTAGTAAACAGTTACGTGACACTTTTCCATGACTTTAAGTTTGATTTCTGGAGAACTGTTATTTTCTTTTTGTCATGTGTGTTACTGTGGCTTTCCATGGAGGTTACTGAATTATTCCTTTGCTGGCACATTTGTCTTGGTGAACACTTTTCTTATTTAGGTATAGCTTTGTTTGATTCAAACTTTTCAACTGATTATAGATTAGAGGCCTTTCTTTTGTTTCTCTGTAGGAGTGCTATAGCACTGGTTTTTGGTTTCTCTTACTTAAGCTGCCTCTGGCTATATATTTGAAGATTAGTACTTTCCACCCTCCACCGCCTCTAATAGGAGTGTCATCAGTACTCTTGTCATGGCTGCCTGCACCCCTGGGAATCACTGATGTCCTGCTGTTGCCAGTGTCACTGTGGTTGCTGGCTTTGCCTCTCAGCTTATAGGGATGGCTGATACCTCCACTGTGTCTGGGATCACCTGGGTCAGAAGCTCCACTCCTGTGGCAGTGGGAGGGGGAGGGTAGAGAGGGAGCTGGGATCGTGGGGCTCCACCTCCACTGCTGCTTTGCTTCCTGTGGCTACAGGTGTCATTGCAGCTGGGAAGCTGGAGTTGCATGCACACCTCTGCTGCTGCCCAGTGGTTTCTCTGGGGCTGGGGATAGCTGGCTCAGCCACTGCTGCCCAGGTGGCCAGGATCCTGGGTGCCACCTCTGTTGTTCCCCTAGTTAGCCTCCTCTATGTGCTGCAGTCCACCATCATATGTACTGATGTGTGGATCTCTCCAGTGACCTGATGTTTTGGGCATTGTAGCCTTTGTTGGGTTATGAACATTTTACTTGCTGTAGATTAAAGGGGAGAGACAAAGGGATCCTCTCATGCTACCATGATGATGATGTCTTATAGCTCATTTATTTTTAGTGCTGAATAAAATAGTTTATTGTCTGGTACTGTCCCATTTTTAGTGCATATGATTGGGGTGGAACTCCATTTCCTACTTAAGGATTGGAACCTGCTTTTCTACCTAAGGAAGGACAGTAGCTTTCCCTGTCCATAGTAATTGCTTCCACAACAGCCATGGGGCCCAATGAGAACCATTTCAAAGAAGTGAGATGTTTTGCTGCTTCTCAGTGGCTCCAAGTGGGCTTCATGCATGCAACTGAACCAGTTCTTCTGAACAAGGAGACCAGAACCAGCAGGATGTCGGTCTGCCACTGCTCTAGCTGTCTTGCCACCAGAGAAGAGAGCCAAGATCTACTGGGGGTCACCACATGTCGCTTGAGAATGAAAGCCAGAGGTGAGATGGAGAGAGATTTTGTCCTCTTACATAGGTGGAGCCCATTCATCCAGCTATGCCTAAAGTGAGTTTACCACTTGATATTTCAGCTCTTTGAATTCATAAATTACTCTTTGACTTAAGCTGATCTGGGTTGAATTTCTATCACTTGCAGTCAATACTGATTTATTAGATCAAGGAGACAAGGGGAAAAAAATTCAGGACAAGGATGGTGGGGAAATCTAGTTTTTTTTGTTTTCTCTTGAACTCATCTGATGTGTAACTTTGGTTGTATGCCTAACAACAATTCCACTCCCTTGTAATAATCAGACTTCCAGTCAAGAATCATTTGGCATTCCCCCTACCCAGACACATATATTGGTCACTAAATCATAAAGCCAAACTCTCATTTCTTCAAAGCCTCTCTCTCTTTGTAGAGCTGTGAAGGGAAGTGGAAGTAAAACCACATCCTCATGCTTAATTCCCTTTTATGAGATTTACTCTGATCCCTCCTGGATGGTGTTTTCCTTTCCAGTCACACTTCCCCATCGCTTTCCCCTTTTCAGGCTCGCAGCCCCAGCTGTACCAGTCTAGGCACCTATCCTGGAACCAAACATCTGATTTTTGTTTCCATGCTTTTTTTTTACATTATGTCTCTGTCTGGTGTACTCTTGCCATCTTTTTCAACCATATTTATTACACGTTGCACAATGCGCAACTCAAATATCACTCTGTTAAGTCTCGTTCAATACTATTGGGGCATAAAGAATAGCTCCCTTCTCTGTATGTACCCTATTGTATTTTTTTTCCGTATCATTGATATAACACCTGTCCTGAGAGTGATCAACTCTCCTGGTTTTCCTAAGACTGAGGGGTTCCCAGGATGCTGGGCATTCAGTGTTAAAACTAGGAAAATCCTGGGCAAATTGGGACTATTTCGTTGCCCTGCCTATTACTTTGTAATAGTTATTTCACATGTGGCTCAGTACCATGTGAGTTCCTTGAGACAGTGGATAAGAGCTGGAAATTTGGAGTCAGATTTCTCACCAGTCCTAAATCCATTTTGTACTAGCTGTGTGAGTGTGTGACATAACACGTTACCTACCTTTTCTAGGTTTCAGTTTCATCAGCTGTGTAATGGGATACTATGCATTTCGTAGGGTTGTTCAGATAATTAAAAGACGTAATAAATTAAATCACTTAGTTCGTTGATGGGCACATCTATAAAATTGGGTAGCACCTAAAGACAGAAGTTTTGTGAAGATTATGTAGAGTACTGCATGCAAAGTACTTAGTACAGTGCCTAAATCCTAGTAAGTTTCCAATAAACAGTTTTTTTTATTGACTTGTGATTCATATTTGAGTATCTCTTGCCTAAAACGTGGTAGGCACCAAAAATACAGTGAAACTCAGAAAATACATGTTCATGGAGCATTAGTGATGTTACTGGGAGTTTGTGATAAGTGGAGCAAATATGTCAGTGAGAGTGATTAGAAAATATTTGAGATAGATTTTTCGCGTTTGAAACTTGAAAAAGCAGGGGTTGGCTGCAAGATTAGTACTTTTTTAGACAAGGTTTTATTTTTCTGGCTTATTTAAAGCCAGAGTCAACAATTTTTATGATTTGGAAAGAAAATATTTTCCACATATGAGCAGGGTCAATTTCAGCTCTCAACCCTTCAAATACATATTTTTGACTGTTAATTAAATAAAAGTGGCACGTTTCCGGGAAGGGAGTTTGGTTCCTGTGAAAATGAGGGTTAGGATAGCAGAAGCACTGCTGATTCCATAATGACCTTGAGGTTTAAAAAAATGCATGCTAAAGTCGCCTTTGTTCTTACCACAGTAAAATATCCTCTCTACTTTTGGGCTAAAGTTTTGTGGATGAAAATATTTTGTACCTTGCACAATTTTACTAGTATAAACCTTGATAATTCATGGTGCCTATGCCTTTTAGGTTCTTCATGGAAATTTCCAATGAGGACATGTGGTATAAGTGTGCTTATGATGAGGTGGGTCCAATTTGGAGAAGAAAATAAAACAAAAAATCATATGACTCAAGTTCCCAAATATGTTTTATAAGGCTTGATTCTAGGCACATTGCCATCATTTTGAGTTGTACAAATTTGTATTGTCATCTATATTATGATTGCTTTTCAACTCTCAAATATAAATATGAACATTTTGTCTTTAGTGACTCATTTGATTAGCTATTAGCTAGCTATTGATTCTAGAATCCTCGTGGATTAGCAAATTAATTGGGAGTCCAAGCTCTACTTTTACTGTATTTAATTAGGTGAAATGACATCCTCAAGGAGATAATGTTTACTTACGTCACATTTCAAATTCCTAGTAAAAATGATGGTACAAACATGGTCATCTAGAATTCTTGGAACTGAGTAATTATAAGTAGAGGTTTGTCTTTAATCTAACAATAGTTTTTTTTAAAAATGGAAATCCATGTAAAATATATTACTTTCCCCTTTAAACAAGTGGCTAAGTATGATTTACTTCTTGATGACACAAGGTCACCATGATGAACATAGGATAGTAGTTTAGAGTAGAGCATGGGCCTTCGATTCAGACAAACCTGGATTTGTTCTGCCATTTACCAGCTGTGTGATCTGGAACATGTTCTTAACCCTTCTCAGGGCAGTTTTTAAAATCTGTAAAGAGAGATTGATTGTGCCTACCTATGGAGATGCTGTGGACATTAAACGATAAGAGTTTAAGACTAGTACAATGTGCGTGGCACGTTCTAAAGCACAAAGCAAATTAGCCCTGTACTATAATCTTCGCAGTTTATACAGAACGTAGCATGTATAGATGGTTTATGTATTTGTTGAAACAATTAATGTTATACTGGACTGTGTAACAGGATCCCATCAAGTGCAGCTGAGATGTTGGTAGCTACGCTGAGTGACCACTGTCTGTGTTCTGCTAACTTGCGGGTGGTCGTATATGATTCCTTGCTTTGGTGAACTAGCCATTTCTATTTGTTTCTTACTGTTTGTGGACTAAAAAAATAAAATATTCAAGCTGATCAAACTATATGTAATAGTTTGAATAGATTCTGAATGAGGCTTTGAAGGGGGCTTCCCCCCTTTATGTGAGAGAAGAGTAGTATGGATGTTTCACATCCGTTTTCACCCTTCTCAGCTTCACTTTCCTCTGCTTCCTGCCTGAGGTCCTGAGAGGTAACGTGTTATTGTAGTACGGTAGAAATAGAAAATAACCTGCTTTGATAGTGTCGTGTGTAGTGGTGATATTCTTTGCAGCAGAGTTACGTTTGTGAAGACTCCTGTGTTACAGTTGTGGAATGTTGGCTATCTTACTTCTAGTTCAATCAACTTCATTCAAAATTCTGCACACTGAGTATGTGGTCTTTGCTGTATAAAGAAGTTCCTTTTTGTTTTCTTTAGCACATTTCAAGGTCTCATTTACCAGTTATTAGATTCTAACTTAAAATTCCTAGTATTTTCCCTCCATTTTCTTTTTTGAACTTAATGGTCAGAATTTGAGACACTGCAACAATTGTCGATATTGTTGAGGTGGTCGTGAGGTATGGATATGCACTGTGTAACATGGGGTTGTTGTGAATTTATAGTTCCATTAACTCTACTCAATTCTTTTATTAATAGCAATTTACCAGTATATTGTAGTTTATTTTATGTGTTGTAACTGAAATGAGTACTTTTTTAGAACATTACTGTTATTCAAAGCAGCAGAGTCTTCTGTTCTTCTGAATTAATGAGCTTTTACAAATTTTAGTAATTTTCTTATAATGTAGCTCCTTAAGTCAGTATATTAAGGTTAACTCTTAAGATAGTATACTCTCCAAAATAGTTAATTCCATGTTTTAGGTTGGGAGTCAGTCTCCACAGATAGAAAACACTATTTTATATGATGTAAAAGAAAGGCTGTAGGCACACTTGGTGATTCAGAATGATTTGATGATTCAAATTCTGGCTTTACCACTTGTGTATTCATAAGATTTGACCAAATTATTTAACCTCTCTCAGCTTCATTTTTCTCATCTGTATAATGGGAATATTATTGTAGAGTTGTGAAGACTAAAATGAGATGATTATATATACACGTAGCCTGGTGCCAGACATGTAATCAGACCATCCGTAAAAATGCTGAGTTTATCATTATAATCTGATTCTTTTGGTGCATTTATTCAATGTGATACCTATGTTGTTGATGAAGTATGTGCAAGTTATAATTTGAAATGTCATTCTTTTAAAATACTGAATAAAGTGATTTATGTTTGCACTTGTGTCTTTATCCATGGATAGACAATATGATCCGCCTTGGCTGTGTGGAAACAGAGGAAGGCAACATTTCCATAGTGCATTGTTTTATGGTCGACTGTTACAGAGAGCCACTGTATCAGAACTGAGATGCGATTAGCACTATTTGAGGTTTCATTTTGCAGAAATGGTTTTGGCTATGGTCAAGAGTCTAATTTATTAAAAAGAATGAATTACTGAATAAGTTCTCATCTGTATTTTTCTACTTCAACTATAGCACATTTTGCCATGCTGCAAAAGGAAATGCTGACATGTGACAGAGTAGAAATATAAAATGTTTCGAGTTGCTTTCAATCAAATGTGATGGAAATTTTTTAAAAGATTTACACAATTTTTTTTTTATTTGTGATACTGACAGTACTGGGAAATGAATTTCTGTTTACTCTGGAGAATAGCATTCTCTTTATGGATGCTTTGAATTTCACAACTTAGCAAACATAATAGTAATGACTGGTGTATTATTAATATGCATGCAATGAAAGAGTTTTACATAGTTGAAGAGAAATAGTTAATGTTATTTTACTTCCGATGTGTTTGTATAACCTTTAAAGAATGAAGCATTGTTACTGTTTGTCTTTTTCTGTTTCCTCCTTGTGTGTGGATTTACTGTGTAGTTTGTGGAATTCAAATAATATTTATATCACATCCTGTTTTGTTTATAGTTCATTATTTAACCTCATTACTTAGATGTCTTAATTACTTTTATATGTTTCTTTCTATATTTCTAACACATACAATAAGAACTTATTTACTGTTTTCCATTGTGATTTACATTTTTTCCTCTGCTATCTAGTAAGCTAACTCACATCAGAATCTTAATGCGTTAACAGATCTCCATCCATTTCCTTATATCTTATAGAATCTAAGTTGTGAATTGTTATGGAAATTAGCCTTACTGCAGGCTTCTAATCATTAATGCCCTGGTATTCTCTGCCATTAGATTATTCCCAAGATGCACAATGTACTACAGTTTCTAAGTTATTCTTCTCAGCACCAGACCAAGTATTTGTGAAAGTCCCAAAGTATGCACTTTCAATGAAAAGGATGGTAGAAATCTTGCCATTTCTGCCTTCTTAGGCTTTTAGATGTTAGAAAGAACTACAGAAACATAATTACACTGATGGATTTTACCACGCCCAATTACCAGGATTACCTGGGTTGAGTAACTGAAGGGAGTAAAGGGCTGTTTCTCTTGTATCTAAAAATAATATAATGAATTGTCCATCAGTAGGGATTATTTGAGTTTGCTCTTGATCCTAGATGTTATGTACCCTAGTTTTCATTGACTAAGAATATCCATTCTAGTGGGGCCTAGGTATACAGTCTAAGTATACAGTCTATAGTTCAGAACAGAATGTTCATATAGGGAATTTGCCCAAGACATTGGTGTCATTGTAGTCCATAGATTGGCATTTCCCGGGAGCTTGTGAGAAATGCTGAACTTTCGCCCCCAACCTAGACCTACTGTATCAGAATCTTTATTTTCTCAGGTGATTTGTATTCACATTAAAGATTCATAGGCATTGATTTACATCATATTCTTAACTAACTGAACTAACTGGTTCGCTGATACTTGGCCTAAATATCAAGCATATTTTTAACATGCTTAATTATATATTAATTATGCTATAATTAATATATTATAATTATTTATTATATCCCAATACTATAGGATTAAAGATAGGTACAGTATACTTTGGCCAAAACTTTCTCTCTCTCTCTCTCTCTCTATATATATATATATATTAGAGAGATGGCCATATTTTGTATATATATACAAAAATTTTCAGAAATTCAGGTAGAACATGGCCAACATGAACGGAATAGACAATGCTTTAGAAATCTTTGGAGGGAAGATTTTTCATTTCTTGGGAACATGTTCTCGTCATGTTCTTCTTGAAGTCTTTAGTGGTGGAGTATCTCAAGCCATTCTTATTTATGTTGAAGGTCAAGAATCTCGAGTACAGTATCTACCATCTTACCCATCAGTGTAATTGATCAGCCTTTGGTGAGTTCCTACATAGCAGATTTTAAGGATAGACTTATGGTATATATATGAAAAGACATGTTAAATGTGCTTTTAAGGAGCTCTTTGCTTGGTATCCTACAAATTACAATGTGGTAGCAGTTGCGTAGAGATTATAAGGGAGAATTGAATTAAAATAAAGTGGAAACATGGACAGGATTTGCAAGATGGGTTTGGAAAGGATGCTTAAGAAAGAGGATATAGAGCCGGCCCCGTGGCTTAGCGGTTAAGTGCGCGCGTTCCACTACTGGTGGCCTGGGTTCGGATCCCAGGCGCACATCGACGCACCGCTTCTCCAGCCATGCCAAGGCCACGTCCCACATATAGCAACTAGAAGGATGTGCAACTATGACATACAACTATCTACTGGGGCTTTGGGGAAAAAAAAAAAAGGAGGAGGATTGGCAATAGATGTTAGCTCAGAGCCGGTCTTCCTCAGCAAAAAGAAGAGGATGAGCACGGATGTTAGCTCAGGGCTGGTCTTCCTCACAAAAAAAAAAAAAAAGAAAGAGGATATAGTGTGTAAGTGGCATGTGGGCATGAGAGAAGATGGTGTGTTCAGAGAATGGCAAATAGCTGAATGTGAGTGGACATTAGGGACATGGGAGGGTGGCAGCAGGGTCTTTGCATTATACAGTTTCATAGACTAGAATGTGAATGATGCCCCAAGAATTGTGCAGAGAACAAGCAAAGATGGTGTGATTGGTGCATCATAGAATTGCACAAAGTAGCATCTCTAGCATATGAGGCAAGTTGGGGAATAAGAGGAAATTGGACCATATCCTTTAGGCCGTGGAAAGCCATTACAAGATTTTAAAGGGCTGGGGTGACATCAGATTGTCAAATTTGAAAGCTCCATCTGAATCCAATGTGGAAATCTTAATTATTAGTTGAGAGTGGTATGTGGAGTGCCATCCATAACCTGTCTAAGCTTTCAGATATATGCCTGACCTATGATTAGTTCTTATTTCCTGTTCTGGTTCATGTTAATTATGTAAGATAACAGTAAATTGGGTGCAAAAGTGCATTTGCATTTATTTATGTAAAATATTTATACTTGTTTAATGTATTTCATATTTAAACCCAATATGCATAGAGATTAATAAGTAATTTGGGGCTTAAATTAGAAAACTAAGAAAATGAGCAAACAACAAAGGTTCTGATGCATATAATGAATAAAAAAGCATCTCATATGGTAATTAAGTGCTTTTATGTTGTAGTATGAGAAGAATTGTCTCATGGCTGTAGGTTTCCACATGGACAATTTTAACGGAATACAAGACACTCTTTTTTATTATTATTATTTTAAAACATTTTATTTGAAATGTCAGAGGTTTACATGGCGAGGTATCTACTGCCCATCTGCTATCACCATGTTTTCTGGCTGTAGTCCATATGTCTCTCCTGTGACTGAGGTGCATTCCTTTGCTAATAACATTGCTGTCTTAGACATTATTAAAGGGAAACCAATGCTGTTTGACAACATTTCAAGTAGTAGCCATTGATACTGTAGAGGACATTTTTTCTTTTAATTCACAGGAGCAAGTTTGCTTTTCCAACAGCAACTTGGAAGTAGAAGAGGGGGGCATGTTTATGAGACTGAATATAAACTCTCTGGGGTAATTGCTACAAAATATGTTCCTCAGAAAAATCTGGACACTTTAGAAGAAAATAAAGATTCAAAGCCCCACTCTAGAGGTACTGAATCAAAGTCTCTGGAGATGAGGTTTAGGAAACTATATTTTGAACACTCCCCATGTGATTCTGATGTTCAGCCAGGTTTGGGAACTAGAGCATGTTCTGCACAACACTAATTCTTCAAGATATAAATAGAATTCCCTTTAAAAAATTCTTAGCAGAAATGAGCTTAGGAAATTCTGGATCTTAAACAGGTTTTCTTACATTAGGATTTCTCAAAATCTTTATGTGCGTTGTGAAATGCATGTTTCTGAAATTTATTTGACTAATGTCTTAGTCCGTTTGGGCTGCTATAACAGAGTACCGTAGACTGAGCAGCTTGTAAACAACGGAAATTTATCTCTTACAGTTCCGAAGGCTGGGAAGTCCAAGATCGAAGTGCCGGCAGATTCAGTGTCTGGTGAGAGCCCATTTCCTGGTTCATAGATGGCGGTCTTCTCACTGTAACCTCCTCACATGGAGGAAGGGGTGTGGGAGCTCTCTGGGGTCATTTTTATAAAGATGCTAATCCCATTTGTGAGGGCTCCACCTTCATGACCTAATCACTTCCCAGAGGCCCATTTCCATTTACCATCACATTGCGATCAGGTTTCCACATATGAACTTTGGTGGGGACACAAACATTCAATCTATAGCAACTAAGAAACAATCCCCACTCCCCCCAGCGCAAGGACTGTCTACTAAACATCTAATACCTGTGGCTCTCAGCCCTGGCTGATCATTAGAATCATTTGATTTAGTTGGTCTGGGTGAAGGTGGGTTCTGGGTAATGGAGTTTTTTTAAAGCTTCTCAGATGATTTTTTTTTTTTTTTGTGAGGAAGATCAGCCCTGAGCTGACATCCATGCTAATCCTCCTCTTTTTGCTGAGGAAGACCGGCCCTGAGCTAACATCTATTGCCAATCCTCCTCCTTTTTTCTCTCTAAAGCCCCAGTAGATAGTTGTAGGTCATAGTTGCACATCCTTCTAGTTGCTGTATGTGGGACGCGGCCTCGGCATGGCCGGAGAAGCGGTGCATTGGTGTGCGCCTGGGATCGAGCCCTGGGCCACCAGTAGCGGAGCGTGTGCCACTTAACCGCTAAGCCATGGGGCTGGCCCATTCCCAGATGATTTTATTAAGCAGAGTTTAAGACCGTGGATATAGTAGAATATTCTTTGAAATCTATTTTGGGAAATTTAGTCCTAGTGTGTATTCTGTATCACCCAGTTTTTCATTGTTTCAAATCTATCAGGTGGTTTTACTCAATTTATATGTCTCATGCTGTATTTTTCAGTGTAGGCTTTCAAATATCTTTTTTTTTTTCCTTCTGATTATAATGGAAACTTCTTTTCAGGAAGAACTACCCCCAGTCATTGGAGACACTCTGTGAGAAAAAAAAAATATGGGTTGTCAAAGTAAATTTTAATCATAATGAGTAGTATTGATTGAATACTTACAATGTGATAGGAAAGTTGATAAATACTTTTGTTATCTCATTTAAACCTATAATTGTTCTCTGTAAGCTAGGTACTATGATGACCCCTAGGTCCTAGATGAGAAAACTGAGAATGAAAGAGATTAACTTAACTCAGGTCACACAGCTAGTAAATGGCAATACTCATGTCAGACCCCCAGTATGTCTGCCTGTGAGCTAAAGCTTTTAACCAGTTTGGAATCATGGCTAAGGTAGAGATTTTTTTTTTATGTTTGACGATCAATGTATGGTTAAAAGACCTCAGCATGTACACATGGCTTTCAGAACTATATGTTGTTACAAGGATGGTGAATATTTATAAATTGTAGGAGTTTGGGAAGGCGTTCCAAATGTTAAGAACTATTTCAAAATAGGAAGATTTTCAAGCAAACTTTGATATATCAATGTAAATATAATTTTGGTAGTTACAGTAGATTTGTATTTTGTGTATGTCAATTATGTAAGTTATGTTCATTATTCTAAATGTATTTGAATACTCAAAATTCACTGTATAATTATATATTTCGTACAAATAGGCTTCCAAGTATTGCTAAGCTTCTAGAAAATATTGAGTTTGATGGATTTTTGTTACTCTGGCCACAAATTTAAATAAGGGGAAAAGAATGATTTTGACTACTGGCAATAAAACTCCGTGAAGGGGATTTATGTATGGGTCCAAATGCATGCTTATTAGTCACTCAGAACATGATGTTTCATTTTAAAGTACATGCCTTTGCATCTTGTTATGACATTTAGGAAAAGTTTTCAGTTGCATGTCTTCCATTTCGACAGAGAAGATAAATTGAGTAATACGTAAATGACAAGACAAGCATGCCTCATTTTGTTGTACTTCGCTTTATTGTGCTTCACAGATATTGCGTTTTTTACAAGACCCTCCACCAGCAAAAAGATTATAACTCACTGAAGGCTCAGATAATTGTTAGGATTTTTTAGCAATAAAATATTTTTAATGAAAGTATGTACATTCTTTTTTTTAGACATAATGCTATTCCACACTTAATAGACTACGGTATAGTGCAGGTATAGTGCAAACATAACTTTTATATGCACTGGGAAAGCAAAAAATTTATGTAACTCACTTTCTGGTGACACTCGCTTTATTGCAGTGGTCTGGAACCAAACTCACAATATCTCTGAGGTATGCCTGTACAGGGTCTTTTTAAGCAAGTATAATGGTTAATATTATGTGTCAATTTGGCTAGGCCACAGTCCATATATTTGGTTGAACTCATCTGGATGATGCCATGAAGGTGTTTTTTAGATGAGATTAACATGTAAATCAGGAGACTGAATAAAGCAGATCCATAATGCAGGTGGGCCACGTCCAGTCAGTTGAAGGGCTTAAGAAAAAGATGGACATCCCCTAAGGAAGAGGGGATTCTACCAGCAAAGTGCCTTCAGAACTCAAGCTGCAACAACAGCTCTACCCTGGGTCTCCTGCTGATAGGTCTCCGGCCTAGTCTGCAGATTTTATACTAGCCAACTTCCACAATTGCATGAGCCAATTCCTTAAAATAAATTTCTCTCTCTCAATATCGCTCTTTCTCTCTCATGTATGTATGTATGTATATGTATGTATATATATAGTGTGTATGTGTACACACACACACATTCTATTGAACTGTTTCTCAGGAGAACTCTGACTACTACACCAAGAATCCTTATTCTTCCTGTTTAAAGGAGGATCTTTTGTTTTTCAAAGAATTTTACTTGGATATCCTTGTCCACCCACTTGCCATCATACTTTTGCAAAATGGTGAGTAGTGGATGGCACCAAATTCTACCATCTCCAACACTGGTGATGTTTCCCTATGAATCAGGCAATTTCATAAATGCCCTGTAGAGTAAATGGGAGCACAGAAAGTTCAAAATGAAATTTGTTGCTCCATGCAAATTTGTGGTATTACAAATTTTCAGGCGTGGCTTTGATCTTCTAGTGAAAGTGGGATAATTCAGAAAAATGTGAATGGAATATCCTTCTAGAATTCACTTCATTCTTCTGTTTAACTTTCAGATAATGAGTACTGCTAAGTACTAGGGCCAAGTTAGGTCCTGCGGGTTGAAAAGAAAAAAGTCAGACATGGACTCTGCCTTCATCGAGCTTAGAGTCTGGTAGAGGAGACTGAAAAAGAGTTAAATTACTTAAAATAGGGGCCAGCCAGGTGATGTAGTGGTTAAGTTCACGTGCTCCGCTTTGGCGGCCCGGGGTTCACAGGTTGGGATCCCAGGTGCGGACCTATACACTGCTTATCAAGCCATGCTGTGGGAGGCATCCCACATATAAAGTAGAGGAAGATAGTCACGAATGTTAGCCCAGGGCTAATCTTCCTCAGCAAAAAGAGGAGGATTGGCAACAGATGTTAGCTCAGGGCTAATCTTCCTCCCCCCCCCAAAAAAAAAAACACTTTAAAATGTAATTATAAACTGAAATAGGTGCTCTGAAGGAGAGAAGGAGGGTGCTAAGATGGAGAATAACGTAGGATCTACTTTAAATAGCGTAGTGATGAAAGGTTTCTTGGTGAATGTGATTTTTGAGACCCAAAACTTAAGAAGAAGCTAGCCATACAAATCACCAGGAGAGAAAGTTCCAGGCAAAGAAAATAGCATGTAAAGGAACAGTAGGCAAGGAAGAGCTTGATTCATAACTTGACTTCAGTTTTTATATATAAATGATGAAGTTGTCATTGGTCAAGAAAGCCCTAGCCAAAACTGAGTGAAGGAGGATGTTGGGAGTGAAGGCTGTAAATAGAATGATATAGGAAAATGGTAACACTGGGAAAATGAAGTTAATTTAGCTGGATTCAAGTTTGAGAGTATGTTAAAGGGGAAATATTAATTTCACTGTTTACTAGTTTTTAAATATGTTTAACTTCCATATTATTTAAATCATACATGAGGCATTTAGGTAATAGTTAAATAATTTTTTTAGTATGTGTATGACCGTCATGAATGTGGATTACTATCTAAGGCTAACTCGTGGATACTTGTCTAGAGATCTTAAATCTTAGAGTGTCATATTGTTGGTTTGGAAGATTCTCCATACTTTAAGAGGCTATCTCGATATCTCAAGTTACTTGAAACTCTAGGCTTACTGACTTCGTGAATTTTAATAATATAACTATTTATTCTCTTCTCTTGTCCTCTTCCATCCCCCTCACTCCTTCCTGTCCTTTCTCTCTCTTTCTTTCTTTTTTCAAGTCCTTACCAATGGCTAAGAAGTCAGTGCAGCACTGGCTATGGTGAATGTATTATTTCAGCTCTAAGAAGGTATATGCCTGGGGATCTGTGTCCTCCAGTCCTGTAGAATTGTAAAATACTTACTACAGAACTTGTGCTGTATAAGAAGCCTCTCACTGAAGAATTTAAGCAAATGTCAAACTTGTAATTTGGCAGTTTCCATTTCGTAGCTTGAAGAATTCAGGCGTGCAGCCTCTGTCTACATTTTTGAAATGAAGAGTTAAGGTAATTATCCGTATTATTACAAAGAAAAAAATTCTGGTACTGATACTGGGTCTGGGACCTTGATTGATTTGGACTGGCTATTAATGTTGTTTAATTTCCCTAGATAATGTCTGAACTTTCCATTTCAGTTTGCCTTTATAACCCTTTGTATTTTTTAATTATTTTTCTATAAAGGTTATGTGTCTGTGAATGTGCATTTTAATAGTTTAAAAGAGTATCTGGTCAAAACTAAGCTTCCTTTTCATCATCTTCTGCTAGCTTTTTCTCCTAGAGGCAGTTACTATTATTTGTTTATCCTTCCAGAGATATTTATTGTATATGAGCACATATATGTTAAGATACTTTTTCAATTAAAAAAGAAATCTGAACATCTACTATGAAAACAATAGCATGCAATTTCCTTTCTTCACTTAAAGATGAATCTTAGGTATCAGTCCACACATAGCTATCTCTTGCTTGCTTATGACTACTTAGAATATTTATTCCCTTGCACTAAGACCATAATACTAGACCCCTGCTCATCATCACTTATATTCTTTACAGGGCTTTGCTACTATAAACATTATATTTGTAAACATATGTGAGTGTATCTCTAAAATAAATTCCTGAAAAAGGAATTGGAATTTCTTAGTCAAAAAGTAGTGCAGTTTGGGCCGGCCCGGTGGCTTGGTGGGTGGGTGCACGTGCTCCGCTACTGGCGGCCCGGGTTCGGATCCCAGGCACGCACCGACGCACTGCTTCTCTGGCCATGCTGAGGCTGCATCCCACATACAGCAACTAGAGGGATGTGCAACTATGACATACAACTATCTACTGGGGCTTAGTTTCAGAAACCTAGTGTTTCTGAACTGACATCTCACAAGATTTATTGAGATGCTGTAGCTTTCTAGCACTACACTGATGGTAATTAGTTGCTGACACGTGATGATTTATTGTTGGAGGTTTCCTTAGAAATTTACTTTATGTTTTGGGGTTAAGAAGTGAGTGTTAGAATTTCAGATTTACAGCTCTTGTCCTGCACCACTTAACACATCAAAACTACGTTTGGGATCTCCAGACAGCTTGACATCATAGCACAGGTCATCCCTACTCTCTATCTCTAAGTAAAACTGAAATGTGTAGCAATTGAGATCACTGAAGAAGGTACATGGCCAAATTAGTTCTTCTTGATTAGGCCCTGGTGAATTTTTAAATATATCAACAGATTAAAAGAATTTAAAATGGGAGCTAGTCAATGCCCAGAATCCAGAAAAACTTCTAACAATTCCGCAAAGACAAAGAAGCCAGAAGACAAAACCCTAGACTATCAAAGCATAAAGAGCAAGTAAGAGAAATCTCCCTGGCAAGGCTTGCGCATAGAATGAAGATTACGGAAAAAAATCGCTTATAGTAGATTGGCAACATATTACTTCTAAAAGAGTGCCAGAAGAAGTCAGGTAAAATTTCCAACCCACTGACAGATTTTGGAGAGGTGAAGCAGTAGGGGAGGGGGAAGGGATTATCCAAAAAGTGGTAGTAGGGTAGTAGTGAGAGAGAAGATGTCTGAATCAGCTCTCACTTGTTTTCTCACCATCGTTAACCAGGTCACTAACCACTAAGGTCAACTTGGTATGTTGTTAAAATGGGGCAGTTTTAGGTAATGATGGCTTTCTTGGTAAAGAGAGGATTCTTTTCTCTTTGAAGTCATGCATTTCTCAAAGCCGTTGTCTGCATAGATTTCTATTAAGACTTCTGGGTTCCTCAGGTTTTTTGTTTTGTTTGTGTGTGTGGGGATATGTTTTAATTTTAAAAATCTTATTATACTTAAGATTTCCCTCTTGATGGGTATGTTTGACATTGATTGTGACTCTGTGTTGTATCAGAAGCCCTTTCTGCAGTGTATCGTATTACAAGTGTCCCTTGACTGTGGAGTCCTGAATAGAGCCATTTGAATGTCTGAGTATTAGGCAATTGACTGTCTTTATGGAGTATCCACCTATGAACATGTTTTTTCCTAGGAGCTCACTGATCTCCATCTACTTAGAGCCCACAGGCTCTTATGTGATAGAATGGAAAATGAATAATACATCTCTACTGTGTGTTATGATGTTTTCTTGTCCATATTTCCCATTAGAGTGTGAGATAATTGACTGTGTGTTTTCCTTGTCTGTGTTCCCAATGCATGGCACATTTCAGGGTCGCACAGTTCCTAGTATTAAAGTGCTCAATAAATATATGAATGAATTTAATTTTGGTTCTTTTATCTGACACCTTCGGTTGTACTTCCTGGGTAATAAAAAGTAGAGATCTGGGTTTCTAGTAGATTTATGCCCTATAATTTATAAATATTGATTTAATAATTTTTTTGTCCTGTGGACTTTATTTAATCATTAACTAATAAGATTCATTGAATGTGTTGCAGTTCTGTAGCCCTATACTTGATAGTTTTAGCTGCTTAGCACATAATTGTTTTGAGTGGAATGATAATTTAGATTAATTTCATATACAAAACTAAGTGCTATGTATGGGAAGGTTGAGAGGAGGAGGGGAGAATGTAACTTTAAACATGGTTGAAAAAAAATCAAGTAGTAGCTTTCTTACTTTCAGATGTGCTCTGGCCTCCTTTGGTTGCAAGCAGCAGAGACTTATTTAGGTTCTGTTAAATAATGGGGGTTTATCAGAAGGTGAAATACAGACATAAAGAAGAGAGAAATATCTTTCTCATGGAAGGTTCTGATGAGAATTCTGGGAAAGCTATACAAACCATGGTACCCTTGGACCTCACCAAGACAGGGAAGTTCAGGACTAGAAGGTTATGTGGGATCCTTTTTGATACTTACCTGATTAGGAATGTTAGCAGTTTATGGGTCCCGGGAAGGCAGCAGAATTTGCTACTCCAAAATGTGTCTCTTTGGCTTGATTATTTTTAAGAACAAAAGACTCAGGAAGAAACTCTGACCTTCCCCCCTAACTGCCTAAAAGAATTTAAGGTAAAAGGCCTGTTCCGGGAAGGAGCTACTACTGTAGATAACTATAGTATAAAATGAACTAGGTGAGGTAGACAGGGAGGAACCTATCAAGGCCTATTTGATCAAAGTCCTCTCCATATCTCATTGTCTTTGCAAGGCGTGGCAAACATTTGTTTACCAAACATTTGCTTTTCCATCTCCTAGTGAATTATCTTCTTCCCCTTTGAGTTCCAAAACCACTACCCCCAACATCCTCCTTTGTCTTTAGCTGAAGATGGTAATTAAGGTGGTGGCTTCAGCCATTTTTGCAAGTTACTCATTTTTCCCGGGTTTGTCATGTGTATACGTGTTATTAAACTTTGTTTGATTTTCTCCTGTTATTATGTCTCATGTCAGTTTAATTCTTAGATAAGCCAGAAGAACCTAGAGGCTAGAGGAATATTTCTTCTTCCCCTACATCCCTATTTCACTGTTGCACAGTTAATATGATTTAACTACTTGCTGTGTCTTTCTCATTTTTATGATCTGTGTTTATTTTTTTTCTTTCCCAATAAATTGCTTGCTCTTTTTCATGAGAAGACTGGACTGGTAAAGTCACCATCTCCCCAGTTTGGGGGGCAATGCTCTTGCTAGGGGCCACCTAGTAGACTGCTGACTACCCTGTGATCCATTGCCCTTTACCAGGCATCCACCACAGCGCCAGTATGCATGGCTGAGGGCTTGGCTTCGTGTTCTGAGACAAGTACATAAGAGAACTCACAGAAGTACCTTTCTGTGAATCATCCTTCAGAACCTAGTGGATGCCTTTTCTTTCTTTCCTATTTTTTTTTTTTTAATTTAGGAGAGAACTCAATTTTGATTAAATTAAGTGGAGTGAGGGAGAGAGGAGTAACAAGATCCGAATTTAGTGGGAAATTCAGACTAATTTAACTATGTGATGCTCCATAATCCTTTGAGAACAAGCACCATGATTGAAACTAGTTTGTTTCCTCTATTCACTTTTTTAATTGATTGCTAGAAATCAAGAACATTCCTAAAATATCAAAAAGATTACATGAGAGATAATTTGAGCCTCTTCACTTTTTATACTCCTGCCAAGAGTTCTCCACAACCCCACCAAATATGGAAGGATCGGAATCCATATTGGAAATACATGCCAATTCAGCGGCTCAGTGCCAAGAATTCTTGCACCTATAAGATGTTAGGGGTTTGGGCTAACTGGAGCCACATTCATCATTGTTGTAGAACTCTGCCAGTGTTTAAAAGGCGCTACAGGGAGCTATAAGTCATGCACCGAATTAAAAGATTGCAAGCTCCGCTGGTGTAGCCAAAAGCAAACTCAAAGCTAAGTGGCATCAGACCAGGAGCAGAAAATAACTTGATACTGAATTTTCTTCTGCCTCTGAATGCCACTCTTTCAAGCAGAGCAGAGAAAAGTTGAAGTCTGTGTTGTTAAGAGATATTTATTTCCACACCCCCATTTCTTGTCCAGATTGAAGGCTTTTGCAGAGTGTGTTTCACTGAAACACTTAAAAGAAAGTGACATGTTACTACATGGGAAGACAAAGATAGAGTCTGTTCAGTAATGATTATGCAGTTAGAGCCTTATCTGCTTGCAGATAATTTGTGGCTTATTTTTAATCCTCTGCCAGTTTCTTTCCTGTTCCATTTACCTGCTGATTAGAACCCTGAGCTAGTCAGTCACTGTTGAGTACTTGGTGAATTCTACTTTTTTAAATTGACTAAAAGAAAACACATATTTCCAAAATGGACATTTGATACTAGCTAATACTTATTGAACACTTATTATGTGGCAGATTCAATATTTAAAAATTAATGTCCAGAGGGCCAGCCCCATGGCGTAGTGGTTAAGTTTGGTGCACTTGGTTTCCATGGCCCAGGTTCGCGGGTTTGGATCCTGGGGGCGGACCTACGCCACTCGTCAGCCATGCTGTGGTGGCAACCCACATATAAAATAAAGGAAAGTTGGCACAGATGTTATCTCAGGGCTAATCTTCTTCAAACAAAACAAAAAAAAGAGGAAGATTGGCAACAGATGTTAACTCAGGGCAAATCTTCCTCAGGAAAAAAATAAGTAAATAAAAATAAATAAAGATAAAAATTAATGTTCACAGAAACCTCATAATGGAAAGAACTATTGTTGTTACTGTTTTACTAATAAGTAGAGTGAGGCTTAGGAAAAGTTAGCTTACTTGTCAAGCTCTTGAAGATAGTGAGTGGCAGAGCCAGAGCTTGGACCCGGGAAAACTGGGTTAATATTAATCCTGTGCTGACATGATCACACTCTGAAGACTGTGATCTACACTACTTCATTTATCTCCAAACAAGTATGTATCATGAGGAGATCAGTTTGGAGAGTGATGGCATCCCTAAGCATGAAGAATTTAAGATGACTAGCTTGTAGTGGTGGAAATTCAATGCAAGGGATTGGAGTAGATGTCTTCACATATATAAAAGGCTTTCAAGTGGAAGATGATCGGTTTTGCATTTGCACAGAGGTCAGAAGCAAGACATATTAAAGGAAACACTAGAGAGGCAACTGAGTGGAATGGTCCAAAAATGAATAGGCTCTCTCAACATGTAGTAAATCCCCTTTTACCAGAATAATTAAAAAAATGGGCTAGATTTTGGTTTTATAGGAATCTTAGATCAATGGATTGCTTATGATGTATTATAGAGAATCATTATCCATAGTATACTCTGTGGAGCATCAAGGAAGTTCAGACCATAATTTTCTGAGGACAAGTATTTGAGAAGTGCCTCTTTTGTCAATTCATAATATATATTAAGATGTGAAAGGCCCAAGAAATTATTTAGGAAAACAAAATTGCTCAAACTGTTTATTTAACCCTGAGTTTCCCAAGATTTTAAATTTATTTTATAATATGATTATTTTAAAATACCACAAAATTCTTCTTTTCTTGTGACAGCAGTTAAGAACCCATAGAATATTGTTTGCAAATACTGGTCTAAACCTACAAAAAATAGCATATATGCAGCGACCTTCCATGGGCGTGGGATGCAGCTATTTTAATGAGAAACAAAAGAACTTTTGGCTTCCTTGGTGGACTTGTGAGAAACCAGTAGTTTTGCATGGTGCAGGGATGGATAAAGAGGGTTGTTTTAGATATACTATTTTGCGTTCCCTTCTATTCTCGGAAATAATCAAGTGTTGATGGCATTAAATTTCCTTTAGCACACGTGTAAATAAGAAGAGCGTGTTTCTGGACTTTGATTTTAATTTCTTATAACAGGCCTTATTTTCCCTGGGTATGTTTCTACTTACTTAAAAACAGATGCTTTCTGAAAAATTCATGAAAACTGAAGGTATGCTGGAGACTTTGGAGAGAAGCTCTTCACCCCATTATTAAAGTTAGATTGTTTTTAATGAATGGTCTTTTGCATCATCTGCTTGGCAGTTAACTTCATGACCTTGAACCAACTTCCTGGCTTTTATATAACTCAGTTTCTTCATTTACCTACTTACTTAACCAGATTGTACGTAAAATGACATGCCACATATCAGTGTTTATATGAACAGATAGATCCTTTCAAACAAATTTATATTGGTGATTTCATGAATGAATCTTGCAGTTTTGACAGACATGTTTTCTAAAATGAAGGTTTTTCAAAACTGGCATTATACGTAAGTTTTACATATTATCATTTGCCTGCCCCCAAAAACTATTTACACTGTGAATTAGAATACATCTTAAGGAAGAATTTTTAAAAAGGATCTAAAGAACTACAGTGGAAAAGTGATAGAGTGCATCATAACTTCATTCATTATCAGAAGTAATAAGGCTCTCCAAATGTTATTCTGGTTTGAGTTATAATTTTCATTTTTGTCATATAGAGACTTGTACATGTTTATCCTCAACTTTCCATTTTAACTTTAAAAACAGAGCCTCAGAATCTTTCTGAAGTTAAATTTTAACCCTAGAGAAAAAGATGCTGCAGTGGTTTAGTCTGTTTTTCTGGAGCTCTGAACCACTGAGAGCCAGACCTGACCATATAAGCAAAAGCAACCATCCCATGATGGATTTAAATTCAAACCTCTGATTTATCCAGTTCACTATGAGTGAGAGGATACAATATGAGTGAACAGCAAGCCATTGAGAACCTACAAGTGTGGAACCAATGGTATTTAATTCAGGTAATAAAATATAATTCTTAAACACACACTCAATTAAAAAGCCAGAAGATGCAGTTCTAATTACATGCCTTAATCAGAAGTACGATATTTGTAGAGTAGCTTATCCAATTATATGTAAATTTGTTCCTTTGGCACAATTTGCCTATATAAGCAGTATTAGTTCAGTATAAAGTGTTTGTTATTGAAATTGGCTCTAGTATAATTTCTGGGTTTTGATAAATAGTTCCATTTTTGTAGGATCGCCCAGTTCTCCATAGCCACTGTTCTTAGTGTGTGCCTTTTTTATTATAAATTTCTTAAATAATAATAACTTACAGATCTACAGTCTTTTATCTGAAACCGTTAGAGTCAAAGGCATTTTAGAATTTTACCTTTTAGAAAGGTAGTGTGCTGCCTATGCTATATGTCGTGTGACATACCCATAGGATCTTGGACAGCACCCAAGCATATTGACATTTCTGCAGTGAAACATAAGAATGGCCTTTTGAATAAGATAAAGATCATAAGGAGCTCTATTTCACCTCAGGTCAGGTTTTGCTGGCAACAGGCTTGGTTTTCAGAGCTTTTGGTTATTAGAATTGCAGATAAGGGATTAGGACTTGTAATATTAAACGTAGTAGCTAACGATTATTGAGTTTACTATGAGCCAGACATTGTGCTTTACTTGTATTACCTCATGTAATCTTTGCAATTATTTGAAGACAATATTATTCATTTTGTTTTACAGTTGAGGAACAGCTTCAGAGAAGTTAAGTAATTTGCCTAAGAGTGTACACACTTTAAGGAAGTGGCAGAATCATATTTAAATTGAGTTGAGTTAGACCTCAAAGCTGGCGTGTACACCCACTAGAGTATCCCTCCTCTCCCAACTACTGCATAGCCAGTGTATCTGACCTGTGGGCCATAGACTCTGGCTTACGTCAGCACAAATGGAATTTATGGGAAAGGCATCAGGTGGCCAGAGTACCAGGCCTCCGGGATAACTGGGGGAGGGGATGGGTCTCATAGCAACAACTATTTGATTGTCTCACCAGGACGTTGCCACTAGAATAAATGTGCTTCAAATATTGCAGTCCTTTTGCCACTGGGTTTAAGATTCAGATCCCAGAGAGAGAGAATACTTGAGCATGTGCTGCCCTTAGCGAGGGTAGAGAAGGGTATTGTGAATCCAGTGTGGGTGGAGCAGTGTTCCTAAAAGAAAATTGATGGCTGTTAGCAAAAGAAGGTGTGATTAATGTGGGATAGCAGACTGTCCTGAAATGTCCACTCTATGGACAGTTACTTAATTGCAAATGGACTTAACATTTGGATGAAAACTTTATTTAGCTTCTTAAGTGTAATCCATTTTAACTTTGCAGCCTGCCTGCTATGGGCTGAACACTGAACTTAGAATCTGAATACTTAGATTCCTGTCCCAGTTTGGACAATTTCTAGGTCTTGGATCATAGACCCAGACCCAGAATCAAAGTGACTGTTTCTTATTTGTAATCTGAAACAATACTTTTCCCCATTTACTCAACTGGCATTGTGATAGTTAAGATGGCCCAAAGAGCTTTCTGTGGCTCATCTCCGACGCTGAATCCAGGCTGTCCCTGTGCAATCAGAAGATGCAGTGGAGATGATGCTGCATGGCTTCTGTGGCTAAGTCTTAAGGAGCCTTGCAGTGTCCACCTTATTTTCCTGGTATGTTCACTCTGGAGGAAGCCACTGCCATGTTAGAAGCCTGACCAATATGCTATTAGGAAGCCCAAGCTAGCCACATGGGGAAAGAGCAACTCCTGACAAGCCAACTGCTGTTCCAGCTCTCTCAGCCCATGTGCCAGGCATCTGAATTACCTTGGACACCCCCACCCAGCCAAGTCATTAGATAATTTCAGTCTTAAGTGCCGTCTGTCTACAATTCCATGAGAGACCCCCAGGACCAGATGCCTAGCTAAGCCCATTCACAGAAATGTGAGAAATAATAATCCATCACAATAAGTCATGAAGTATCTGGGTAGTTTGTTATCCAGCAGTAGCTATCCAAAAACAGGTTTGTTGTAAATAAGAAGGGAGATAATGTGTTAAATTCCTCAAATAAAGGTGAGCAGCTGCTTTATTATAATTGTTTTGACAATCTCAAAACCAAGGCCTTTCTCTCTAATATCCTCAGAAGTTTCATTATAATTTGCCATTGTGATGAGGATGGTGATCATTCTGTACTCCCTGGACAAGTACAGAGAGTATTTGTGGTTGGCTGGCAGCCAAGATGGTCATCCTTCTTCCTTACTGCAGGAGTTTAAAAAATTCTGCCTTTTTTTTTCCACTCATATTTATTTTTCATAATGAATGGGATTTTCTACAATAACAGGCCTTTATTGTTATGACAATAACAATACTTAGAACTTCTGATGGATCCGCATTCTGGATGATGGGGCTCCTTTCTCTGTTTTTATAGACTCTTTGTCTGTCTGGAAACTATAGGGGAAATAGATGTGGTGGATTTTGAAAAAGTGTCAGTAAGAGTTGAAGAACAGTTGGCTGAGCAGCTTCTCAACAATTGGGAAAGGCTGCCAGAGTGACTGTCAAAGAGAAATTGGTTCTTTGGTGGTGTTATAAGCAAGCAGATAATGAAACAAAGAAAGAAGAAGTAGGAGGGACATGGAGGGGAAGAAATGAGAGATTTGATACTGGAACACCGGAACTATCTGTAGTAGGTCGAATGGGAGGAGTTGGGGAAGAGAAAAAGAAGCAACTAAGGGTTGGTTGGGACATCATCACTTAATGGGTTCACTCCCTCCCATGTGTAATTAATTCTAGCTTTATTTAGTTCTTTTCTCTCTAGAGAAAGAAAAAAAAAAGGTGACGTATTGTCTTCTCTATATTGTAGTTGTTTGGAATCAAAGGGCTTTTTCTGTGAAGTCAGTTTTCCCATGTAGTTCTTCAGATTTCTTAAGTGTCATTGTCTCATCAAATTTAGAGTCTCCATGCGTTTTATGACTTTAATGATTTTATGCATTTTAGCAGAGGGGACTAGAAGAAGATAATGGTATTTTGCAAAAAGTAATAAAGAGCAAATTACACATTCCAATGTTTATCTGTTCTCAAAAGAGAATGACTCAAAGTTTCTTCATAGCTTTTTAAAAAGTCTCTGATTTCTGTATTTTTCCTGGCTGTACATAGATTTTATTTCGAGGAAAATTTTACACAGTTACGTTATCCTTAATGTTTACTGATTTTCTGTAGAGTTAAAATGGATAAACGAAAGCCCTTGAGGATGAGAAATTTATATTCTGATGTAGCAAAGTAAAAATATATGTACTGCAGCTTGAAATGTTAGAGAATTTTGGGAAATTACTTATGTGCCTGAGTTCATGAATTATTGAATTTAGGATTCCTTTTTAAATTTATCACTGGATAGGTGCCTTAACAATCTTTTGATTTATTAAAAGTCACTTTCCAGAATTAGATTTAAAGACATTGTTTTCATATGCTTTTCCTATGAAAATTGAGTATGTGTCTTATAAAGCCTGTATTTCTTTTCTATGACTTTGCCTATTCCTCTGTTATGAAAGATAATCCTTTTAGAACTGATGGAATTAAAAGTATTTGACCTCATCTGAAAAACTAGCCCATAGAAGTAAAAAGACATTTCATGATCTTTCTTCACTTGTTGCGAAGGCATTTGAGTTGAGGGATGCCCATTCTGACTTCCATCAGGAGGCAGAATACTTGCTTGTGTCTAGAGGTGTTTGGTCTCCTGGGTGTCATTTGCCTGTCAGTCTTTGTTGCAATTTTAGGGAAATTGTGCTTCTACTGGGGCTATGTATTAGAATCACCTATGAAACTTTTTGTTAATAGAGAGTCCCTGACCCCACAACCAGGTTTATTAAGTCAGAGTCTCCAGGGCGGTGGTGTAGTGAGCAAGTCTCACAGGTGATTTGAATTTATACCCAGTCTGGGTCTGAGAACCACTACTTTACAGACAGGGCAACAGGTCGATGGATGATAGGATCTAGTGTGAACCACAGAAAAGCTACAAGAAGAGAGCATGGAGGCACCCCTAATTTAGGAAACACTTGGGTGTTGTGAATGATAGTGTAATCACTGCTAAAAATTTGTGATATTTCTGAGACATTTTTGTGTCGCCAGTTGTCTTGATGGTGTCTTCAGTTAAACCCTAGTGCCGTGATTCTCAACCAGGGGCAGTTTTTTCACCAGAGGATATTGGGCAATGCCTAGAGACATTTTGGTTGTCACAACTAGGGGGATGCTACTGACGTCTAATGGGTAGAGGCCAGGAATAATGCTAAACACCCTACAATGCATGGGGGAGTTCCTGTATTAGATGAGGTGACCCAGAGAAACAGAACCAATAGGAGCTATATCCCTATCTCTATCTCTATATACAAAGAGATATTATAAGGAAATGGCTGACGCAGTCATGGAGGCTGAGAAGTCCCAAAATCTGCAGTAGGCAAGCTGGAGACCCAGGAGAGCTAATGGTGTAAGTTCCAGTCAGGGGTAATTCTCTCTCACTCACCCTTTTTGTTCCATTCAGACCTTCAGTTAATTGGATAAGGGCCACTCACCTTAGGAAGGGCAATCTGCTTTATTCAGTTTTCCAATTCAAATGGTAATTTCGTCCAAAACGCCCTGACAGACAAACTCATGATAATATGTGACCAAATGTATGGAAATCCTGTGGCCCAGTCTAGTTGACACATAAAATTAACCATCACAGCCCCCCCCACAACAAAGCATTATCTGTCCCCAAATAGCAATAGTGCCAAGGTTGAAAAACTGATCTAGTGAAGTGCAATGAAATTCTTCATTCTGAGAAAACATTCTGAGAGCTGCCATTGAAAAGGGTGTGACAGGCCAGGCAGGAGAGCACTAGGGATGGCCTGTGTGGACCTTGAGGAAGCCAGATGAAATAAGTAGGAAGAGAAGGCATGAACATAGGCTGAAGTCCTGGGACAGGAGTTCTAATGAACATCAGGAGCTTGGAAAGAGGCATGTTCATTGGAATATTATTTTTCCTGAAAGGGTAATATAAAATACAATTACAATATATCTTATAGTCTGTAAAAACAGGGCAAATTTAATATCAGCTTTAAGATAGTAAATCTGCTCTGTTCTATCAGACCTAATGGTAGTTCTTGAGCCTTGGAAACTAGAAACACAAGACAATGGTAGCATAAGTGAAGCCAGAGAGAATTTGATAGTAAATTGGATTCTGGGACTGTTGTCACCAGGAGAGGAAGTATCGGAGAAAGAGTTGGGTAACTGGCCCACGCTTGTTTCCTCTCCAGGGCTAGTAATGCGGCGATAGTGAGGGCAGAACTTTTTGTTTGGGGAGGTGGGGCTGGTCAGTGAAGATGAGGGGGTATTATGGGAACTGTGTGATTCACAATACGTCGTTTATTGTCTTCATAAATGTATCTCTAATTGCCTGATCTGTGTCCAGATTTGTTGTTCAGAATGAATGGGGTTATCATAAGTATGGAAAATGGTTCCTGGCTCTTGGAACTTAGGCCTAATTGGAGAGAAGAGGCCTAATTTTCTCTCAGGGATACCCTTTCCCCATGTTTGGTCTGTTTGGTCTGAGAGGTGTTGGCTTTGTCCTTGGCTCTAGAGTTGAGTTTGTGACATAGGCATACTGTCTTAGAAGCATTTGGCCATAAGTCTCATTCAGGTATGGACCCATGATCTCAGGTGATCCATTCAGGTACATTGATGCTAATTCTAAGACTCCTTTCTTCCTTTACTTCTGAATTTGGTGGTGTGAAGATGTAATCCCAAGTTCTTGGCAGTCATTTTACCATCCTAAAGGGAGGCATTGACTAAAAGTGTATTCAATTCAAAGGAGGACAAAACTGAGAGACATGATATCGTTTGTGCTCCTGGATGAAGCTGTGTCTGAAGCCAGTATAGTCCCAGAAGTCAGTTATGTAAACCATTAAATTTCCGTTTTGATTACACCAGTTCGTGTTGTATTTCCTTTCAGTGACAACTGGAAAAATTCCTAAAAGATATGCTGAATTATTAGGAGAAAATGTACAGTAAGAGAGGGAGTGTTGGAGCCAAGTAATAACTAATGGATTAGTCTTTCTTATTCCGTTATTTAGTCTTTGTGAACATATTCATAATATTCTTCCATTCTTGTATGTTTGTGTTTTGGCCAGTTTAGCAAAATGCACAGTCTGTCTCTAATGCTTCAGGTAAGGCATTTTTCATATTTTAGAGAGTTGTATTTGAGAAGTTATATAGGAATTTGTGAGAAATTCTTAGAAATATATATATATTTTAGAAATAATTCTTAGAAAATTAAATTATAACATTGGTTCCTTGGTAATAAAAAAAAAAAAAAGAAATCCTAGAGTGTTCCAGATGTGTAAACAGGGGCAATATACTTTATGTATTTGTAATTACAGGTGCCACTCAACACAATTGACTGTGTTTGCTTTTTTATTAGTGTACTGTAGGAATTAGTTAATTGTAAAGTCTGTTCTTATCCAACAACGTGAAATGAGTAAGAGAGAAATATATGGGTTATAGTTTGAAGGATTAGTTGCATTTCATCCTGTTTCATATGATTGCTGAAATGCAAAAACTAAAATAGGACATGTGTGACATAACAAATTAGAATCTGGGAGAGGAAAAATATTTTCACAGTGTCTAAAACCATTGAATCAAAATAATTGTGTAGATCATACTTGAGTTCAGATATAACCTAGATAAATTCTCTAGCTGTGGCACCCATCTGTCAAAAAATAAAACTCTGGCTCTCACTTAAAATGGCTCTTTAAGACTAAGGTCATCTAGCTGTATCTAAAATGGACATGAAATGTCAATTTCATACGTTATAGTGGCACATTTCATATTGCTCTACTTAAGGCTATGTCAGCCTTACCCATAAAAAGCAAATGATTTAGGTCTTATTCTAAATGAACTAAGCAGAGATATCAGCAATGGGACTGACTTGCCACTACAGACAAAGGGAATGTGCACAGGGGCGGCAGGACCACTTCCTCAGTGTCCTGAGTCTGGAACTGTGCGGTGTTCCAAGTCAGGATGCCTTCTCTGTATTTTTCTACATTTTCATTCCCTGTACCTGATAATTTGGTGGTGGTGGGGGTGGGGGTGTTGGGAAAGATTCTTGACTTAAAATGAGTTTTGTTACCTTCAAGCCATTCACTTGCTAAAGTTGTCTTGGTGTGTTATTTTATGTAACTTTATCACATTGGAAGGTTTATGAACATTCTGTGGAAAGAAGATTACATTTGGGGAGCTATGCTCATCAGGCTTTACTCACAAGTGACAGAAATGTGCTGCAGATGATTTAAGCAGGAAGACATAAATTTTTGGAAAGATATTAAAGTCCAGCTGAGAGATTGGAGAGTCAGTCTTAGAGGATGACAAAGTCCAAGGAGGCAGGCATCCCCACAACTACAACCTCCCAAGAAAGTGGTGGTGTCAACACCACTGCTCAGCCCTGGCTGCTGCACTAGACATTGAACATTACTGCTAGTACCAATGCCTCTGCTGCCCTTGAGACTGAATGTTGCTGCTTCTGTTGCCACCATGTTCATACTGCTCCATATTCTTCGCTTCTCTGGATCCCATTTGAACTCCTGGGAGCAATGCATCTCATTGGCTGAGTATATATCAGGCATTTGTTCCCAGACAGCAAGGAGGCTGGGAAAGTGAGTAGCCTGCTATTTTAACTTCTGTAATGGGAATCATATTGCCCTCCAGTACATCTTCTTATGGTGGAGACTTCCCAAAAGAGGAAGAGGCTTCAAATGCCTGGCAGCCAAAGAAGAGATAACTGTGTATGGTTTTAGTGGGTGCAGCGATGGGGTGGGGGGTGGGGAGAGAGGAGTAGAGAGGAGTTTTCCGGAAAGTAGGAGAGAGAGAGATTTTTCTAGGAGACTTAGGTACTGCATCTTTTCTTCTCTAACAGATGAAGATGTGGCCTTCTGGGTACTGGGATTTGTTAACGAACCAGCAGAGCCAATATTTGTAAACATTCCCTTAAATGGAAGAGCGTAGATCCAGGGCTCCCAAACATTCTTGGTTCATGGTGCTCTTAGTATCTCAGTAATGTTTTCACAGCACCCCTGGCCCCAAAGAAATACTCAACAGTTTCCTTTATGAAGTAGTTAGGTTGAAACAAATTAATAAATATTTATGTCCTAACATAATTCGAAAACAATTATAGTATTTGAAAAAACACAAATTGAAAAAACAATATTTTTATTCCTGTCTTAACCATAGTTACTTATGAATAGGCTCTGTCTCTTGTGTTGGGCACTGAGTGACTTCTCAAACATTGGAATTAGATTGAACACTGCCACCCTATTTTCTGTCCGCATTGATTTTCAAACCGCACATTTTGTCATAACAATTATATGAACCCAGTTTTGCGAAAATATGATATCGTCAAAAGGAATGTAGAATCTAATGTGGAAACTGTAACTGCCTTGGACTACCTTGAAAGTTTAACACAACTAGGGAACCATGGAAATAAATTGTCAGTGAAGTTCTAATGGGATGATGATGGAAATTTGAGTTGAAGGGCACTCTTGCAAGACAGCTTGGTTGGGGAATGTTACAGGAGCTGGGTGGTTCCAGAACCAAGGGCTGGGGAAAAGGTATGCCAAGGTGCACAGTAAACTTTCCTCTTCAGTTTAGCCACTCTGCTTCTGCTCTGTATTTTCTTTTGTAAATCAATCAGGCCCTTATCACAGATGTGTACAATCTTTTCCTTTCAATCCGCAGAACTCACCTAAAAAACTGCAGCTTTTTAACTCTTTATTTATTGACTCATGAGAAAACACATCTTTCTTCGTATATAATTAGCAGAAAGATGAATACCTCTGCTACCCAGATCAGGCCAATAAGGAATTAGGTATATCTGAAGGCATGGTTTCTTTTTTTGGTATTGTGTATATTAGCACAAAGCTCGAGTCTGCTTCAAAATTTGTATTTTGAGTTTGGAAAAATACTTCGTTTTCTTTTTTTCTGAGCTACTCATTCATCTGCTCTCTACTTGTATATGCCCGGGTATGTTATATATATATATGAGTTAACTGTTTCATTGTGATAAGAGTACCCTCTGATTTTGGTAAGAATTCCAGCTCCTTTTCTTTCCAAGTTCCCAAGTTTCATTATCTACCAGCCTGACCAAACTCAATATACAGTCTATAAAATAAAGGGTTATATGGATCCTTCAAATTAGATATTACTTACCCCTCTTCTTCAGCTGGAATACTAGTTGTTGGGAGAGTTGGGAAAGAAATTCCTAAAATATGGAGCACTTTAGCATTTTAAATGCTTTTCCTCCATGACAGTAGGCACCTTTCTACAAAGTTGTCATATGGGTTGCTGTGGTAGACAGAATAATGGTCCCCAGCAAAAATGTCCATGTCCTAATCCCTGGGAAGAGGGAGGCAGGAGAGTTAGAGTCAGAGGAGGAGGTGTGACGATGGAAACAGAGGTCTCAGTGATGCGATGGCTGGCTCTGAAGATGGACAAGGACCACGAGCCAAGGAATGAGAGCCTCCTCAAGAAGCTGGAAACGGCAAGAAAATGGATTCTCTTCTAAATCTCCTAAAAGGAACACAGCCTGCCAATGTTTGATGTTAGCCCAGTGAGACCCTTCTGACTTCCAGAACTGTAAGATAATAAATTCATATTGTTTTAAATCACTGCATTTGTGGTAATTTGTCACATCAGCAATAGGAAATGCATACAGGTGTGAAGTTGAAGAAACCCATAGAATGTTCACTGAGACTTTTGAAATTAATCTTTAACTTACACTCTAGAATGATGTGGCTCTCAGAGTCACCAACTGATAACTACATAATCACACCTTCAGTGTTCTCGGGTTTACCACAAGCAGAATTACACCATACTTGTGTTCAGGCAGATGTACTCTCACTATGAAATACATTTCACTTGGCGTTCTGGTGATTGCCTCCAGAAAGCTTAAAGCCTTTGGCAGATGCATCCATTTTATGAATCTAGCTTCAGTAAAAACAAATCACTGACTGTTAGTGGCTTGGTCAGGAACCGAGGGTGGGTCTACAAATCTAAAGCTGATGGCCATTAGACCTTGCTACCGTCAGTACGTATTTCTTCATCCTGATACATCTCACATTCATTTGATGACAGTTTAATTGTTTCTGTCATCGGCATGTTAACTGTTTACACATAAAACTATAGGTCACTGTTTTGCTTTTCCATGGGGCTATGTTGACTGGTCATACAAAGATGAAAGCAAAGAATGTACAATGTGGGTGCATGCAACTTTTCCCAGTATTTGTGGAAGCATCCATCTCTATTTATGATTACCATGAATAATATCTTTTCATAAAAATATTTTGTAATCTCTCCAAGATATACTAGCCTTCTCTGCTCCTTTCAGAGTTTGGGCCTCTGCATTCCTGCCTTTTGGACATTCTTTTATTTCTCACTCCGGTTTTCTTCTTAACTAGATTCAAATATATGTCCTGCTTTGTACCTTCATTACATAAGCGATTTATCTCAAGGTCACTTAGAGTTTGATGCCTACTCCCTCTGGATGGTTCACTGTACTGCAGTACAGCCACAAATTTTCAGACCATCTCATGATTTGTGGTACATTTTCATTTCTTCATTTTAGAGACTGAAAGTTTTGTTTTTTGTTGTTGTTTTAAGGTTTCCCATTTTCTTTATAACTTGGAATAAACCATGACTGCCTTAATTAATATAATAGGTCTGTTTGGATATATGTTTTCTTCTTCCTTTATTTGTGGGTTTGGTTCACAGTTACCTTCCCAGATATTTTGTTTGCTAATGAGGTTAAACCAAAGATTGTCAGTTCTGATTCTGCATAAACTGTGTCAAAACTATATTAGGTTCAATAATGTTCATTTTTTCATTTAGTCTTCACAACAACTTTTAGGAGGAGGTGAAAACATTCCTGCTTTAGAGATGACGAATCTGAGGTTCAGAGGGTCACCAGCAGAATGAAACTTTGAACCCGGATCATCAGTCTAAATTTTTACTCCTTTGATTATATCACTCAGCCAATTTTATTAATAACTAGTATTTGTTAAATGCAGGCTATGTGCTAGGTAGGCATTGCACTCAGTCCTTTATTTACATTTACTCGTCTATTCGACAATCCTGTGAGCTATTATTATCTCTGATTTATATGAAGGGAAAGTGAGTTTTTGGTTAAGCGATTGCCCAAGGTTCTGTTGTTAGTGAGTGCAGAATCAGAAACCACACGGATATGCCGTGTCCTCCAGAGTCTGAGCTCTTGCGTTGTGATGAGCCATTAAAGGTGAAAGTAGTAATTAGACAGCCATGACTAATTTTAATGGGTGATATAAGTTGATTTATACCGTCATGCTTTGGTTACTTTTTAGGCCTTCTGAGGTATGTGTGCTTGAACTGTAGCAGTGAATGATGTAAGGGGGACGTAGGGTTTCTGAGCCCCCCTTTTTTGAATTACAGTAGTAGTTGAGACTAAGAAGATAAATTAGAGCTGGATGTCAGCAAAGCTCAGTCCCTTTCTTCATTTCTTTGACCACAGCCCACATACAAAGTCCTAGAATTCTTCTGGACACGGGAGGTTCTAGCCTCTGCCCTTAAAATTATTCTCCCGCTTCTATGTTGATAAAATACAAGTTCCTTTTACCTGAAAGCTTTCCTGTAGATTGTTCCCATGATAATTCACTCAAACTAATGGCATCTCAGTTTGTCTGTGTCTACCTTATGGGTTTTTGTAGAGGTTCTAGAAGAGAAAGACAAGCACTTGCCTGAAGAATGGTTCTCATTGTAGAAAGTTCATCAGCCTTGGATGAGCACATAGATCAAGGAGTTCAGGGCAGGGAGGTATAGAGGGTGATTTTGAGGGGCTATGTGTGGCGCTTGCGTATTGGTCATGGTTGATGCAGCTCTGCCCACATTCAACATGGACTGTTGAGGATCTGGGTTGTATTGTATTCATCCTTCTGGTCTCAGTTTCTAATATTAATGCTTATTCTTTTTTTTTTTTTTTTGGTGAGGAAGATTGGCCCTGAGCTAACATCTATTGCCAATCTGTCTTTTTGCTTGAGGAAAATTGTTGCTGAGCTAACATCTGTGCCAGTCTTTCCTCCATTTTGTATGTGGGATGTCGCCACAGCATGGCTTGATGAGCAGTGTGTAGGTCTGCGCCAGGGATCCAAACCCATGAACCTCGGGCTGCCGAAGCAGAGTATGCAAACTTAATCACTATGCCACTGGGCGGGCCCCAATTAATGCTTATTCTCAAACCTAGAATTGGGAACCTGAAGAGAAGGCAGTGCCTAGCTGGAGTGGTGTCCTGTTGCGAAGACAGAAAAATCTGCGCAGAATTTCTCTGGAGAAATTTCTCGACACTGGGGTCACCCTGTTTATACCAGATTTATTTTACTTATATAAATAGGAATATATGTGCAAGGAAGATAAGATACTACTATAAGGCTTTTGCACCATGATATACATCCTCCCTCCTCCCCCAGGAAAGCACTGCCAATTAAAACAATTTTGAGAGGGGTCTCATGAGAGTAGATGTGGATGTGGAAGTTATCTCTGATGCCGTGGGTTTATTTTTCATAATTTTCTGCCCAAAGAGAGTGGTTTTCAACCTCACATTTCCTTTGCTCATTTGGAAATACAGTAGCAGAAGGGTGAAGAGTCTGTGACCCACAACTAAAATCTGTGTTCTCTTGTCACTTTGTCAAATTAGTTCTGGTGGCATTTTGTTTTCCTTTGGAAATAAATCGCTGTTAAGCCATTCTTTATAAAGCAGTCTACACATTTATCACACCACAATGATTTGAACCCATTTAGAGAATTTTAAGGTACAGTTGGCCGTGTCGCTGGCCTAGCAACTCTGGCCGTGTCACATTACATGTCTCTCCATCCCTGGGCTACCATTAATACTTCAGAATGGAGACTGGAGGCTTTGTCACTCAGAGGCTTGGAAATAATCATATAAAACACAATAGTGTGACAAGGGGAGATTGAGCTTTTGATTTTTCCAAGTTAACCAAGAGTGAGAAGACTGATAGGAAAGGGCAGATGACTTAGGGAAAAATCAGGCCTAATGATAAAATATCCTGAAAACTTCAGCTTTTAGCTTTTGTGATTTATTTGCCTCACACACTGTTTAATTGTTATGAAATTTACTGAAAGCAACAATTGGCTTTGGCTTTTTGCATAAATTAATCACGCCAACCATTAAATGTGAAATGCAGTTTCAGTCATATTTGTTGAGCAGTTTCTAAGAGCTTGACATTCTTGCTCTGCACTTTCTCATTAACCTCCTTACAAACCTATATGGTAAGTAGTATTATCATTCCCACTTTCATTACAAGGATATTTGGGAATTAGAAACCTTAAGTAATTTGACTAAGGTCACGTAGCCTAGTATAGTAGGCTGGAACACAAACCCAGGATGCTCTAATTACTATATTAGAATAATTCTTATTTTTATAAAAGCAAGTCTTGGAAAAGGAAGTTTTTTGTTGTTGTTGTTTATAGTATTTTTATTTGAGAGTTGATAACCATTTTGTTACCACACAAAATTGGGGTTCTCTGCCCGATGCACATAAAAAAAAGCCAAGTAATTACGGCATCAGCCTTTGGGAAGAGAGATCAGCATTATTCTGCGAGATTGATCAGCAGGGAGAACAGGGTGCATGTGCCCTCAGATCTGTCTCCCTGATTCAGGATTTGGGGCTAAATTTAAGAGGTTAGAAGTATAGGCTGGCACACAGAAATGCTAGTGGGACAGGTTTTGATTGATGGGCTTCAAGGATTTATAGTAAGGTTTTAAACGTTTCTGACGGGGTTCTAAATATTTATGATGAGGTTCTAAACATTTATGATGGGGTTCTAAACATTTCTGATGAGACGGGGAAGGCATTTTAACACCGGATCTTCCTGAATGAGGGACCCTTCACTTCTGATAATAGTCTAACTTTGAAGATCCGGTCATGTCCTGGTCCTTGGGTTCTGTGGGAAGAAGGATCTTCGGTTCCGTGGTTGTTTCAGGTCATGATTTCTTCTTTTGCGCATGCCCTGGCTAGGTCACTTTGCAGTTTTTCTGAAAGACAATCCTTAATCATTTTGTTGATAAGAGATGGGGTCTGTTTGAACTGGCTTTAAATGGGGCCCATGGTTACAATTTTAAGAAAGTAGTTATATAAATTTAAAAATCATCTGGAAATCAAGTGAACTTGCTACATTATTTATTTATGATGTTTATTATATTTTTAAAATAAATAGTAATTTATGTTTTCATTTGAGGGGTGTTTAGGAATCCAAGACTTTACCATATATTAATTATTGATTTTGTTTACTTTGATTTTGGGGAATAATTTTATAGACTAATGTATTATTTCAGGTATCATATGCAAAACTTAGAATAATTGGTATTAGAATTTTAGATTAAAAATTTATTTATTCCCCAAAGTAAGCTGAGTAATATCTAACTACGTTTTGTTCAAGGATCGTGTAGTGAGTGCAGTAGCTTTCAGACTTATTTTGCTATGACACCAAATAAATGCTGTCCCTTTAAATACACATACAAATACATATATAAGAAAACTAATATTTCATAAAATATTGGTATCCTTATTATAATCAGTGCTCAATGATATTTTGCATTTTATCACATTTCAAATTATATGCTGGTCCTGACCCACAATATTGATTTCATAACTCTCTCCAGTTGTGACCTGCAGTTTGTAGTTTGTTCAGGTGTAGTATGGTAGATAACAAATGGGATAGGTTTTCAGTCACATAAACCTGGGTTTGGTCCCTCCCTGGTATATACTAGTTATGTGTCACCTTAACAGAAAAATGGTCATAATCAGTACTTCCCTAGGTGGTTGTGAGGCTGGATACTTAGTAGATGCTCAGTAAATGTCCATTTCTTTTGTCTTTAGAGTTCATACTTCTGCAGTTAATTATTCCATAATATGATAGAAAGTGTCTAGTTGTTTGGGCATTCCAGCACTCTATTGGATTTTTATACTCTTTTGTGATTTTAACTATATCTGTTCTTCATATCTTGGGCTAAAAAATACATACCAATAACAAACAACAAAAATAATATCTTGTAGTAATTTTAATAGACCAACATTAAGTAGTTCAGAAACCAGAACAGAATCTAGGGGCTCGTTAATTTTTATGTATTGGAAATGACTACTTGTATTTGTTAATTATTTTTTATGACCACCTATTATAACACTTTCTAAGACATTTTTTTCTGGCCTCCACTCTTTAACCTTCCTGGCCCGTTTTTTGTAGAGACACCCCCAAGATCTTTCTCAGTCAAAGCTTTAATCAAGTTATCTCCCACCTAAACAGCCTTCACTGGCTCCCTGTTATCTTCAAATTAGTCACAGTCTCCTCAGACTGAATCTGAGGCCTTCATGCTACAGTTTTAGCCTAGCTTTGAAGCTTTATTTCCTTTTAGTCTCCAATTTCTACTTCATACTAACTGCTCATCAGACAGGATGACTTGTCTTGAAACAGATCTCACAATTTCCAGTCTCTGTGCCTTTCCTTATTTTCTGCCTAGAAGATTATCTCCTAGTCCATCTCTACCTGTTAAAAACCCTGCTCCTGTTTTCAAATTCCATATCAGAGCTGCCTGTTTCATTGTGATTCTTCTAGTTGATTCCCCCTTTGCCCTCATGTTACTTTCATTGATGCTTTTTTCTGAAGCTCCCTCAGAGGGCCTTCTTTCTTTCTCTTTTTTTTAGTCTTTTAATCTTGACTTTATCTGTGGATGTGTCCATTTTGTTGTTCATAAGATCATCTCCACACTATGAAAGCACATTTGAAATAAATGAACAAATTCCTAGAGAAAAATAATCTACCAATTATTTTTTATTTTCTTTCCAGCTTTATTGAGATATAATTGAAATATAACATTGTGTAAGTTTAAAATGTATAATGTATTGATTTGTTACAGTTATATATTGCAATATGATCACTACTGTAGCTGTAGCTAACACCTCCATCATGTCACATAATTACCATTTCTTTTTTGTGGTGAGAACATTTAAAATTTACTCTGTTAGCAACTTTCAAGTATATAATACAGTATTCTTAACTATAATCACAATGCTGTGCATTAGATCCCCAGAACTTATTCATTTTCTAACTGGAGGTTTTTGACCAACATCTTTCCGTTTCCCCATTCCTGCCCCTGGTGACCACCATTCTAGTCTGTTTCTGTGAGTTTGGCTTTTTAAGATTCCACATGTAAGGGATATCATATAGTATTTGTCTTTCTCTGTCTGACTAATTTCACTTAGCATAATGCCTAGGGTCTTCTTTCTTCCTATCTCAAGGCTTGTACAGTTTGTCTGAAGTTGAAAGTATTTCATGGCTCCCATACAGCTGATTGGTGGTGGGAATTTATCCCTGAAGAAAATTCAGAAGAACAGCAGTAGGACTAATTGCAATTCTGCAACTGTGGTTTTAAACATACACTGTTTCTTGGGCTATGGCAGTAGGGCAGAATTATCTAGTTTGTACAAATCTTGTGAGGCTTGATAAATGCACTTAATAATTATCAGATGATGACAAAATTGAGTTGGTGAATGTTAATGTCTCTTCTTCCATATAACTAGATGCCTTGGGACAGTTTCAATATGTGGCATTTATACTATATTACGATGTGTTAATAACATGTGGATCAGAGAGAAGCAAAAGTCAAGGACAAATGTAATTTTCTGTGAGATGTATATTTAATACTTTTTAATATTTAGCTGATTGCCTTTGGATGCCATTAAACATTACACCTCCTCCTCCAGTGATTTTTTTCTTGTGTCTATAGAGTGAATCTATTAATTCCCTTATTGTAGTCTCAAATACCGACATATTATAGATTTTCTTTAATTGTATTGAGTTTGCTATATTTTATTGATTCTGCTCTAATTTGGGAGATTTGTTTTGTAATTTAGAGCAAACCAGGCTGATTTCACATTGTATTAAGCTTTTGGGTCAACAATTAGATTATTATATCGTTTTAGAAATTTCCATCTGCCTTATGGTGGCCTTCAAGTTTGGTCAAGTGGTGGAACGGTGCAGAGTACTAATATTGTAAAAATTGTAAAAGGACAGTAGACAGTGGTTTTATTTCGTTCTGTGGGGTGTACAACTTCCATTTGGTTGTTTTTATGCAGAGCACAGAACTCTTGTGAAGACAAGTTAAATGGCAACCTTTAGTCTGTAGAGGGATACATTGAGAAGTGTGTTACTTGACCATAAATTATCAGTTTGAGATTAATGCATACTTTGGAGGCCCCACTGGCTCACAAGTATTGCTGTACCGTAACAGCACCCTCAGGTTTATATGCTAGAGATGGAGACCTTTGAGACGGAGACCTTCATAGTTAGAAAATAGCATTGCCCTGGACCACAGGAAATGTTGCTTGAAATTCTATAATTCCATTTGATGTCTTTAAAACAGCATGCTATATAGATGCTATGCTAGGTCATATGTATTTTTTTTTTATTGATGTTTTAATGGTTTCTAACATTGTGAAATTTTGGGTTGTACATTTTTGTTTGTCCATCACCACATATATGACTCCCTTCACCTCTTGTGCCCACCCCCCACCCCCACTGCCCTGGTAACCACAGTCCAGTTTTCTCTGTCCATGTGTTGGTTTATATTCCACATATGAGTGAGATCATACAGTGTTTGTCTTTCTCTTTCTGGCTTATTTCACTTAACATAATACGCTCCAGGCCCATCCATGTTGTTGCAAATGGGACGATTTTGTCTTTTTTTATGGCTGAGTAGTATTCCATTGTATATATATACCACATTTTCTTAATCCAGTCGTCAGTCGAGGGACACTTAGGTTGCTTCCACTTCTTGGCTATGGTGAATAATGCTGCAATGAACATAGGGGTGCATAAGCCTCTTTGGATTGTTGATTTCAGGTGCGTTGGATAGATTCCCAGTAGTGGGATGGCTGGATCATAGGGCATCTCTATTTTTAATTCTTTGAGGAATCTCCATACCGTTTTCCATAGAGGCTGCACCAATTTGCATTCCCACCAGCTGTGTATGAGGGTTCCTGTTTCTCCACATCCTCTCCAACATTTGTTGTTTTTTGTCTTGGTGATTATAGCCATTCTAACGGGCGTGAGGTGGTATCTTAGTGTTGTTTTGATTTGCATTTCCCTGATGATTAGTGATGTTGAGCATGTTTTCATGTGCCTATTGGCCATCTGTATATCTTCCTTGGAGAAGTGTCTGTTCATTTCCTCTGCCCATTTTTTGATCGGGTTGTTTGTTTTTTTGTTGTTCAATTGTGTGAGTTCTTTATATATTATGGAGATCAACCCTTGTCAGATATATGTTTTGCAAATATTCTCTCCCAACTGGTTGGTTGTTTGTTCATCTTGATTCTGGTTTCATTTGTCTTATAAAAGCTCTTTAATCTGATAAAGTCCCACTTGTTTATTTTTTCTTTAGTTTCCCTAGTCTGGGTAGGCATGTCATCCGAAAAGATTCCTTTATGACCAATGTCAAATAGTGTGTTGCCTATATTTTCTTCTATGAGTTTTATAGTTTCAGATCTCACCTTCAGGTCTTTGATCCATTTTGAGTTAATTTTTGTGAATGGTGATAGCACATGGTCCACTTTCATTCTTTTGCATGTGGCTGTCCAGTTTTCCCAACACCATTTATTGAAGAGACTTTCCTTTCTCCATTGCATGTTCTTAGCACCTTTGTCGAAAATTAGCTGTCCGTATATGTGTGGTTTTATTTCTGGCTTTCAATTCTGTTCCATTGATCTGTGTGTCTGTTTTTGTACCAGTACCATGCTGTTTTGATTACTATTGCTTTGTAGTATGTTTTGAAGTCAGGAATTGTGATGCCTCCTGCTTTGTTCTTTTTCTTTAGGATTTCTTTAGCTATTCGGGGTCTTTTGTTGCCCCATATAAATTTTAGTATTCTTTTTTCTATTTCTGTGAAGAATGTCATTGGGATTCTGATTGGGATTGCATTGAATCTGTAGGTTGCTTTAGGTAATATAGACATTTTAACTATGTTTATTCTTCCAATCCACGTGCATGGGATATCTTTCCATTTCTTTATGTCATCGTGGATTTCCCTCAATAATGTCTTGTAGTTCTCATTGTATAGGTCCTTCACCTCCTTGGTAAGATTTATTCCTAGGTATTTTATTCTTTTTGATGCAATTGTAAATGGTATTATCTTTTTGAGCTCTCTTTCTGTTAGTTCATTATCAGCATATAGAAATGCAACTGATTTTTGTAGATTGATTTTGTACCCTGCAACTTTGCTGTAGTTGTTGATTGTTTCTAACAGTTTTCCAACAGATTCTTTAGGGTTTTCTATATATACAATCATGTCATCTGCAAATAGTGAGAGTTTCACTTCTTCGTTACCTATTTGGATTCCTTTTATTCCTTTTTCTTGCCTAATTGCTCTGGCCAAAACCTCCAGTACTATGTTGAACAGGAGTGGTGAGAGTGGGCAGCCCTGCCTCGTTCCTGTTCTCAGAGGAATGGCTTTCAGACTTTCCCCGTTGAGTATGATGTTAGCTGTGGGTTTGTCATATATGGCCTTTATTATGTTGAGGTACTTTCCTTCTATTCCCATTTTATTGAGAGTTTTTATCATAAATGGATGTTGTATCTTGTCAAATGCCTTCTCTGCGTCTATTGAGATGATCATGTGGTTTTTATTCTTTGTTTTGTTGATGTGATGTATCACGTTGATTGATTTGTGGATGTTGAACCATCCCTGCGTCTCTAGTATAAATCCCACTTGATCATGGTGTATGATCTTTTTAATATATTGTTGTATTCAGTTTGGCAATATTTTGTTGAGGATTTTTGCATCAATGTTCATCAGCGATATTGGCCTGTAATTTTCTTTCTTTGTATTGTCTTTGTCTGGTTTTGGTATCAGGGTGATGTTGGCCTCATAGAATGATTCAGGAAGTGTTCCATCTTCCTCTATTTTTTGGAATAGTTTGAGGAGGATGGGTATCAAATCTTCTTTGAATGTTTGGTAAAATTCACTGGAGAAGCCATCTGGTCCTGGACTTTTATTTTTTGGGAGGTTTTTGATTACTATTTCAATCTCTTTACTTGTTATTGGTCTATTCAGATTCTCCATTTCTTCTTGGTTCAATTTTGGGAGGTTGTATAAGTCTAAGAATTTATCCATTTCTTCTAGATTGTCCAATTTGTTGGCATATAATTTCTCATAGTATTCTCTTATCATCCTCTGTATTTCTATGGTATCCGTTGTAATTTTTCCTCTTTCATTTCTAATTTTATTTACTTGAGCCTTTTCTCTTTTTTTCTTAGTAAGCCTGGCTAAGGGTTTGTCGATTTTGTTTATCTTCTCGAAGAACCAACTCTTTGTTTCATTAATCCTTTCTACTGTTTTTTTTGTCTCAATATCATTTATTTCTGCTCTGATTTTTATTATTTCTCTCCTTCTGCTGGCTTTGGGCTTTGTTTGTTCTTCTTTTTCTAGTTCTGTTAGGTGTAATTTAAGGTTGCCTATTAGGGCTTTTTCTTGTTTGTTAAGGTGGGCTTGTATCGCTATGAGTTTCCCTCTCAGGACCGCTTTTGCTGCATCCCATATGGTTTGATATGGCATGTTATCATTTTCGTTTGTTTCCAGATAGTTTTTGATTTCTCCTTTAATTTCATCAATGATTCATTGGTTGTTCAGTAGCATGTTGTTTAATCTCCACATTTTTGTCGCTTTCCCAGTTTTTTTTTCCTGGTTCATTTCCAGTTTCATAGCCTTATGGTCTGAAAAGATGCTTGTTATGATTTCAATCTTCTTAAATTTATTGAGGCTTGCTTTGTTTCCCAACATATGGTCTATCCTAGAGAATGTTCCATGCGCGCTTGAGAAGAATGTGTAGTCCGCTGTTTTTGGGTGGAGTGCTCTGTATATGTCTACTAGGTCCATCTCGTCCAGTTTTTCATTTAAGTCTAATATTTCTTTATTAACTTTTTGTCTGGATGATCTATCCATTGCTGTAAGTGGGGTGTTAAGATCCCCTACTATTATTGTGTTGTTGTTGATTTCTCCTTTTAGGTTTGTTAATAGTTGTTTTATGTACATTGGTGCTCCTATGTTGGGTGCATATATATTTATAAGTGATATGTCTTCTTGATGGAGTGTCCCTTTTATCATTATATATTTCCCTTCTTTGTCTTTCTTAACCTGTTTTATCTTGAAGTCTACTTTGTCTGATATGAGTATGGCAACACCTGCTTTCTTTTGTTTGCCATTAGCTTGGAGTATTGTCTTCCATCCTTTCACTCTGAGCCTGTGCTTGTCTTTAGTGCTAAGATGTGTTTCCTGAAGGCAGCATATTGTTGGGTCTTGCTTTTTAATCCATCCTGCCACTCTGTATCTTTTGATTGGAGAGTTCAATCCATTTACATTTAGGGTAATTATTGAAATATGAGGGCTGAATGTTGCTGTTTTGTCACTTATTTTCTGGTTCTTTTGCATTTCCTTTGTTTCTTGTCCCATTTGTTTTGGACTGCTAATTCAGTTTGGTTGTTCTGTCTTATGATTCTTCTAGTTTTCTCTTTGTTTATCATATGTGGTTTTGTTTTGATTATTTGTTTAGTGGTTACCTTGAGGTTTGGGCAAAAAATCTTGTGTATGAGATAGTCCATTATCTGATAGCCTCCTATTTCCTTATACTAAGTCAATTCAGTCACTTTCCTCTTCCCCTTCTAAGTTGCTTTTGTTATACATTATTCTATCTTGTGTTGTGGCTGTGTGTTTACAGTGATGAGGTTAAATTTATTTTTGGTGAATTTCTTCCTTTGATCTTTGAGTTTAGTATTTAAGTGGTTGCTAACCTATTCCGGTAAACATCTGCTATTTCTCTGATTTTGTCTACCTACTTTTCTCCTTCCTCCAAGCTTTGTGTTCCCTTTCTCTTCTTTTTTTCAGGCCTGAGGGCCTTCTTGAGTATTTCTTGTAATGGGGGTCTCGTGGCCATGAACTCCCTTAGCTTTTGTTTATCTGAGAGAGTTACTATTTCTCCATCATATTTGAAGGATATTTTTGCTGGGTAGAGTATTCTTGGCTGTAAGTTTTTGTCTTTTAGTATTTTGAATATATCATTCCAGTCTCTTCTAGCCTGAAAAGTTTCTGTTGAGAAATCCGCTGAGAGCCTGATGGGAGTTCCTTTGTACGTTATTTTTTGTTTTTGTCTAGCTGTCCTTAATATTGTTTCTTTGTCGTTGACCCTGGCTAGCCTTACCACTAGGTGTCGTGGTGAAGGCCTTTGTCTGTTAATATATATAGGTGTCCTGTTGGCTTCGCTTACTGGTATTTCCTGCTCCTTCCCCAGATTTGGGAAATTTTCAGCTATTATTTCCTTGAATAGGCTCTCTGTTACTCTTTCCCTCTCCTCTCCCTCAGGAATACCTATAATTCTTATGTTACATTTTCTAATAGAGTCAGATATTTCTCGGAGTCTTTCTTCATTTCTTTTTATTCTTAGTTCTCTCTCTTCTTCCATCTGGAGTATATCTGTATTCCTATCCTCTAAAGTACTAATTCTTTCCTCCATATTGTCAGCTCTGTTCTTTAAAGATTCCAGATTCTCCTTTATCTCCTCCATCGTGTTCTTCATCTCCATCAGCACTGATTGGTTTTTCTTTATGATTTCAATCTGTTTTGTGAAGAAACTCCTAATCTCATTGAATTGTTTGTCTGTGTTGTCTCGTATTTCGTTGAGTGTTTTTATGATAGCTATTTTGAAATCTCTGTCATTTAGTTTATGGATTTCTGTGTCTTCGGGGTTGATTTCTGGGTGCTTGTCATTTTGTTTCTGGTCTGGTGATTTCATATGTTTTTGCATTGTGGTTCCTGTGTTGGTTTTGATTTTCCTCATCCTAGAAGTCTCTGGTTGCAATTTCCACCTGCCGCCACTGTCTGGTGGTAAAGGGCTGTGTAGTCTAAGCCCCCTGGGCGCTACCCCAGTTTTTCTGCTGCGATCCGCAGTTTTTTTTTTTTTTTTTTTTCCCCGCTGCGATCCACGGTCCCGTCCAGTTTTTTCAGGTCTGCCTTGGATCGCTAGGTCTGGTCGAGCTGCAGACTCCGGGTTGCGGGGAGGGGGGAGCTCTCTCTTTTGCCCTCTGGGTCCCTGACGTGGGAGGCTTCTCGTTTGCCCCTCTTTATCCGCTCTCTGGGGTACTCAGATGTTGATGGTAGCCCTGTGGCTCCTCTGAGTCCTCTGTGCGGGAGTTTCCCACTGGCTGAGAGAGCCCGAAGAGCTACAGTTTTCCCGCCGAGGGCCGCCCCTCCCCCCTCTCTGGGAGCCGCGCGGACCGGGATCGCTGATCTGATGGGGAGGGAGTGGAGTTCTCCTTACCTCTCCCCACTTCCTCCGGGGGCGTAGCGCGTTCTGCTCTCAGATGTGCGGCAGTGTGGATCCCTCCGCTCTAGCTTTTCACTGTCTGGGATTCTGTTGTTGGTCTGTGGCTGTTGCTTTTGTTGTATCTTGTGGGGGAAGAATTCACGGGAAAGCTCACTCCGCCATGATGCTGACGTCACTCGGTCATATGTATTTTTTAAACTATACTTATAAATGCAATTAAGCTCATGATTTTTAAGATTAGTAATGCTTACATTTATATAAGTTGATGCAGTGAGTTTTCCCTGTAATATAAAATTATTTTAGTGTTTAGTAAAATGGCAAGAATCAGCTGCCTTGTAGGTTACATAGTTGACTTGTGTGTTTTCACTTCGTCATACTGATAATATAACCAGGGGCCTTAACCTGTGCTAGTCAGTTAACTAAAAATGATTTCCACAAGGTTGTCTGGCAAACCTATGAGTCTCAGTGCAAATTACATAGGAAATGGAGCGGAGATAGCCTTTTGCTTATTTTTTACATTGTAAAGTAGGTGGACATATGTAGGATTAGAATGAAGAAAATAATGATTAAGTAGATTCATATACACGTAAGCTAATATCCACCAAGTGCTTAGCATCATACTTGACTCATTATAAGCACTTGAGAAGCATTTACCACAGGGGTTGAGAGCATACAGTCTGGAGCAAAACTTTCTGGGTTTAAGCTAAGTGACTTCAGGCAAGTTGCTTGAACTATCTGCCTCTGTTTCTTCATCTTCAAAATAGAGATGGAAGTATTTACCTCACAGGGTGGTTGTGGGGGAAAAAAGCTGTTAAGTGCATAGAAAGCATTTATACAGTGTTTTTAATTAGCAAGAAAATAATAATAAAAATGCCAGCTAAATGTTAGTTGTGTTTTCTAATGTATTCTAAAACTAATTTGTAACATAAGTATACTTCTTAATATTCTTGGAAAATTAGTATCTCTTCATTTCCTTGCCTTCTTTGGAGAATTGAAACTGCAGATGGCTCTATCTAGGTATAGGACTTAACATTATTCCATTTTTTCCCTCTTGTCAGAGAAATGTGTTTCGAAGGGATGGTCTGGTATTTGTCTACAGATCCTCCCCTGGGGATTGTGTAGCAGCTTCTTCAAAGCTGTCTCAGCTTGCACTTAATCATATGAAACATCAAATAACTTGCTTGTTCATTTCATGCATGTTTTCTTATTGAGGAAATTAGTTAACCTAAAATGGGCACCAGAAGCTGTTTTTTCTTGGTTTTCCTCTTAAAGTTTTCAAGCATGTTTGTCTTGGAAGAGCAGGGCACTCTCCTACAGCTTTTAAGGATGACTGAACTTGGGAACATTCTTTTTAACCACAAAACTCATGTTCCCTCTGTTGAATTTATTAAAGCTTGCCCTCCCTTCAATGCAATTACCACTTTTCTTCCACATTAGGTGGACAAGATTTGTTTTGCCTCCTCTTTGAGGGAGGAGCTTTATTTATTAAGCAAATATTTTTTGAGTTCTTACTGGCCCACCAGGCGCTGTTCCAGTTGAGTTGAGGAGACGGCAATGACTGAGATAAACCAAGTCCCTCTTGTCAGGGAACTTTCACCTTCGTGGAAGAAGACACAATAAAAAGGAAACAAATGAGTAATATTTTTGAAAATATTTTTTAATTTTTTTGAAAATGTGAAAGTATGATGAAAATGAAGCAGGAAAATGGGACAAAGAGGCAAGAGGAAAGGATGTACTTTGGATGAGGTGACCAGGGGAGACCCCTGTGAGGAAGTGGTGTGGGGGCAGAGATTTGAATGGTGAGAGGGAAACTCTCTGGGCAGAGAAGGTTCTAGACAGAAGGATCAGCAAGTGTTAGGGCTCTGAGGCAAGAAGGATCTCAGTCTGGGTGAGAATGGGAAAAAAAGACTGAATTCATTTTTGTAGTCTTCTAGGTTCCAGGTGCTATTCAAGGTGCTTGGGATATACACCATTGAACAAAATACACATTTTTTTTTTTCCTCTTATGGTATTTACATTATCAGCCTGGGGAGTTGGGCAGTGTTGAGGGGGCAGAAAATAAAGAAGCATAATAGATAAGTTAATTATGTAAAATATTAGCTGATATGAAAAAATAAATAATGTGGGAGAGTTAGGAGTGTGGGGGTGGGTGGGATACAATTTAAAATAGTGAGATCGAGGTAGGTCTCATTTAAGCAAAATATTGAAGGAGGTAGGAAAGTTAGCCACGTGGGTATCTAGGGGAAGAAATTGCCAGGCATAGGTAAGGGGTAGAGCAAAAACCATAGGCAGCATTGAGTCTGGCTTATTTAGAAAGGCTCAAGGAAGCCTTCCTGACCAGAACAGAGTGAAAGAGAGAAAGAGAGAGAGTGGTGGGAGACGGATTTGGAGAGGTAATAAGAGGTGATATCCTGTGGGGCTTTTAAACTGCTGTCAGGACTTCATTTTGACTCTCAATGAAATGAGATGCCATCTGTGTGTGTGTGCGCCGGAGGTAAGTTAAGGGACGTGGATTGGGCCAGGGGGTGGGCTTCGGGGGGATAGAAGCAGGGAGTCCTGCTAGCAGAATAATGGAGTAAGCCAGGGGACACATTCTGGTGGCTCATACAAGGAAGTAGTAGAGATGGGGAGACTTTGTCAGATTCTGAATATATTTTGAAGCCTTCTGGAAGTGGAGTGTGAGAGAAACAAGAGTCCAGGATGACTCTGAGTGTTTGGTCTTAAACAAATGGAAAGTTAAGATGGGAAAAACTATGGCTGGAGCAGGTTCGGCTGGGGTGAAGTTTGGATATGTAAAGTGGGAGATGTCTGTTACACATTATGGTTACTGTTTCTTGTGTCCACAGGCACAGTGTATACCCCCTTCTGATTTAGGCTTGGCGGTGTGACTGGCTTTGGCCAGTGGGTCGTTAGAGGTGAGATGAAACACAGGATTGAAATATGCTAACAGGGTTGGGCTCAGCCTCTTGCACTTCTTTCTTCATCATGAGAAGAGCTTCCCCTGGGTAGCTTTGACCTCTGACCTGGTTCCCAAGTGAGTGCAAGTGAACTAGAGCTACGCCAGTTAAGTGCAACTAGACCCGCAGCTTGAAGCAGGGCTGAGCCCACCTTAAATCATCAGACGCTCGCTGAGTTACAAATCAACAGAAATCCCTGGCTGCTGTTATAAGGCATTGAGTTTTGGGGCAATCTGTTTTGCAGAAGATTTGTGGCAGCAACTCACCAATAGAGCATCTGAGCAGTGAAGCGAAATAGAGGGTTGTGTCTAAGAGTCTGGAGTTCAGGAGAAATCTGGGCTGGAGATAGAAATTTAGGAAGTTATTGGTGTATGGATGGTATTTTAAACCTCAAGAAGAAATGAGATCACCATGGGAGTGAATGTAGTAGAGAAGGTGACTAAGGATTGCATTACTACATCATTTCAACATCTAGAAGATGAGAAGCAACCAGCAGAGGAAACTGAGGAGGAGCAACTAGTGAAGTAAAAGGAAAGTAGATTGCCCTAAAAAGCAAGTGGACAAAAACAATATGGAGAAGGAGAAAGTGATCTGCTGGGTCAAAGGCGACTACTAACAATTGGTCATTGGATTTGGTAACCTGGGAGGTCATTGTTGACTTTGATAAATGCAGTTTCAGAGGCATGGCAGAGGTGCAAGCCTTGATTACAGTGAGTTTAAACGTGAATATAGGAGGAGAGTAATTGGACAGATAATGAGTGAAATTACTTTTTGAAGAGTATTGTAGGAAGGAGCTAGAAATGAGATTAAACAGTGGCCCCATCCCAAAAGGAATGGTAATCCGTAGTAAAGGTGTTGGATTTTATTCTGAGTGAGGTGGGAGGTAGTTGAAGTGTTTAAATAGTGATCTGTTTGTCTTTTAAATATTGTCTAGCTGCTGGAAGAAGCAGAAGAGTCTGGAGTGAAAGTGGGCAGAACAGTTTAGAAGCTATTTCTGTTACCTGGGTGAGAGATTATGTTGGCTTTGGCTAGAGTTGTAGCACTGGAGATGTGGAAAGTCATGCATAAATTTTACAAAGCAGTAATGCTATTAGAAAGACAATAGTGTGGGATCTTTAGCTTGAAGAATTTAAAAAAGGTTTTGTGATCGAATGAAAATCACAAATGCACATGAGAATTATTTTTTATAATTTATTTCCAGTTGTACTTTATCTTATGTGAATTGCCTATTTGAAGTAATATGATGTTATGTTGGTTAAGTTATTAAAATTTACATTCTGCCATTTTTCAACGTGATAATTTCTGTTGTCTATGGGAAAATGGATATGATCATTTTTCTCTCCTTCAAATTCCATTCCAGTCTGAACCATTCCAGTGACACTGGCCTATTTTGCTCACGTGACATTACAGTTTCTGATATAATGTCCTTGACTGAGTTTGTGTGCAAAATAACTTTTTTTTGAATGGAAAAATTTCCATGGTGTTTACTTGGGATGAGGATTAAGCGAGAACAACAAAACAGACTTTTACTTCCTTTGATCTTGGATTTATATGTACTAGAGAATTGCTCCTAAAGAAATGGTGAATAAAATATTTTGCCAAATATGCTTTCAGTAGAGACTCAAATGATTGTCTGTGATCTGTTTTGCACTTATACCATGTCCAGAGGTTCCCATGGGAACCGCCCCCAATTTGTGGGAAGAGTCAAATTTAATAAACAATACAGAAAAGCCATTTAATCATCCTGTGTGATCCATGAAAGAGCCAGAAAAGGGAAGGAAATGAAATCACTGGAATCTCTATCTATATGGGACTGCCCAGAGAAAAACGTCCTGCTCATGGTAAATAGATTTGATAGATGGCAAAACCCCCAATGTCCTAAATCTGATAATAACAAAATCTCTCCCATCATCTGTCTCTTTCTTGGTTCAGATACCTTTACAAAATTTGTTAAGTGTTTTGGTGTCTTAGACTTTGGCATTCTGCCAGTCATTTTCATTTAATTATTTTTCCCCTGAAAGATTTGTTTCCAGGAAAAGCTTGAGATTGTAATACAGTGAGCCTTATACATAATCTTCTCATTATGTTCAGAAAGCTAATTTTAAAGCTGAATTCCCCATCTCTCTCTCTCTCTCTCTCTAGTCCAATGCTTACCTGCCTGCATTAATTAATTCCTGTACAGCAATGGAGATTTGCCTCAGATACCTGACCCATCAGCTTCTAAATGCAGAGGCTCTGTGTCTTTTCTGAGGAAGTTGTATACCCAGTGCCGCAGGAGATGTGAACACAGATGATCTGTACCTGGGAGGTAACTTTTGTGAGAGCAGAGACGTTGGGGTCCCACAGGATCAGCTCCTCAAAAGACTAGTGATAAGAACAGAGGACACCCCCACAATCTCTGTATTACAGGACCCAAATCATTCTCTTTTCCCTGACTTGATTGAAGACAATTTTTAAATGAATTTGTTTCTGCTAGGTTGCCAGTGGGCATTGAGTCCTAAAGATGGTAATCTGGAAGGGTCTTAGAGACCACATAGTCCAAGGCCTTGCTTGATCCGGACCTGACCTTGCTCTCCAGGTTCATTTTCTCACTCTCCCCTTGTTTTCTACCATGAAACCACACTGGCCTTTTATTTATTTCCTCAAACACACCTAGCTCTTGTCTGCCCCAGAGTCCTTGCATATGTGGTTTACTTTTCCTGAAATTCCCCTCAGTAATTCCTATTCATGCTTAAGATCTTAGATTATATGCCATTTCCTCAGAAAACACCTCCTGGGCCTACGTTAGGTTTCCCCGTATTGTTTCCTTATTGCACCTTTACTTTTCCATCAAACCATTTAACATACTTCATAATTACATTTTGTAGATGAGGTTCTACAAGGTGGGTATTTTACTTGGGTTTGCTTTTTCTCTTCTCCAGTGACAAAGATTCCAGAATCACTCCCCTTAGAAGCATATATGTGAGTTTCCCGCTAAGGGCAGGCCAGTAGCATGGCTGCCTCGGAAGGAGTACAGTCAAGCCTAAAAGCAAAAATGCTTGGAATCTTTCAGGGAAAACAGATGGAATTTTGGAGAGATGGTAGATTCCAGAGCCATACCTGCCCAGTGCTTCCATGACTAGCTGGGGATTTGTGAGGTGGCTATTTGTGGAAATTTAAAAGTCTGAGCCCTGGGAATCTTGGAAGCCCAAGAACTGGCATCTTTGATGAGCTTAGCATTCAGGAAGTGAAATTGTCCTCCATAGGCTATGTGGGGCCCGTGGGAGGATCTGTACTAGCAGGAGCCCATTGCAGCAATGGCTCAGCTTCCTCCACACCATCCTTAAACAGCACCACCATGTGGCATCAGTAAGCAATGACAATGATCAGGTCTCTCCTCCATGGTATGGATGTCCTAGGAGGACTTCCTGCCCATTATACCTGTGGGATATGAAGGGATAAGTTGGAAGAGTAAGATACACAACTGCATATGAACCCTGATTTGAGGAAGCATTTGTTTCCATTGGTTTGTAAGATTCATTGTAGACCTTCAATAGTTTGTTTTACAAATGAGGAGATGGAGGCTGAGAGAAGTCAAATAACTTATCACGGGATCAGAACATTAAGTGGTGGTAGAGTTAGGATAAGACTATGTGAATCTTCTGGCCCCAGTTTTGGTGGTTCTGGAGTTGAATGATATCGTGAGGAAGGCTGGACAAATTCCCGTGATGTATATTAAGAGGTCACAATCCATTCCCTTCTTATGAGAGTACTGAAAATTATAAATTGCCACAGTTATTCCTGGTTATTTTGGAATACGTAGGTCTCTGTCTACAGGGTGCTTCTTTTATAAGTCTGTCAGTCATTTTGGGATCATTAAAATTTCTCATCTGTGTGTCTGTACCCCTTCCTTCCACTTTTCCTAATAATTCCCTCTTTTTCTTTTTACTTACCTCCTTGACACATTTTTCCTTCATTGCTTTCCCGAATAGATTTCCAAAGAAAGAGAAGTTTTGCTTTCTGGTCTGAAATTACTGTCTTAACACATGGAAGAAAATGGAAAAGTGGAAGAAAATATTTTAAATGTGAAATAAGTGAAGTAAGCACATATTAATATAATAAAGTAGATTACATAAGGCCTAGTGGGTAATAAAAGTGGGAATGGGGTAAGATTGATGCATGATGGCTTCTTAGAGGAAGAGAGTTTTAAGATATGAGATTCAAAAATATAAGGAGAAGACATGCATTCTAGGGAGAAGTGAGACAGGTGGAGAAGAACTATGTCATGTAGATATTGGGGTTGGAAGAAGAGACTTGGTAAGCCTTGATGGGATCACAGAACCGGCTGAGGAAAGGATGGCTTGAGCAAGGAGTTCCTGGGATTGGAGGAACCTTAAGTTGATGAATGACTGGTGCATAAAGATCATTAGAGGAGCTTGTAAAAATGCAGACTCTTATGGGTTACAACTAATGGGAAAGAAATCTTCATAGGTTTTGCATGTGTAAATTGGGGATTACCATTACAAAGTAAAAATAAAAAACAAAAAAATCTCTGGCATAATTTCTCGTTTCAAATATGAATTTATCGCTTACTACCTGGGTGACTTTGGATAAGCTTTTTAAGATCTAAATCTATTTCCTCATCTATAAAAATTTCCTCATCTAAAAAAAAAACAAAAAAATTCCTCATCTATAAAAGTGTGATGATGCAACAAAACAAAAAGACAACCTAACAACTGGGAGAAGATATTTGCAAACCATACATCTGATAAGGGGTTAATCTCCAAAATATATAAAGAACTCATGCGTCTCAACAAGAAAAAAACTAACAACCCAATTAAAAAATGGGCAAAAGACCTGAACAGACATTTCTCCAAAGAAGGTATACAGATGGCCAACAGGCACATGAAAAGATGTTCAGCATCATTAACTATCAGGGAAATGCAAATCAAAACTACAATGAGATATCACCTCACGCCTGTCAGAATGGCTATAATTAACAACACAGGAAACAAAAAGTGTTGGAGAGGTTGTAGAGAGAAGGGAACTCTCATACACTGCTGGTGGGAGTGCAAACTGGTGTAGGTGCTATGGAAAACAGTATGGAGATTCCTTAAAAAATTAAGGATAGAGCTACCATACGATCCAGCTATTCCACTGCTAGGTATTTATCCAAAGAACGTGAAAACACCAATGCATAAAGATACGTGCACCCCTCTGTTCATCGCAGCATTATTCACAGTAGCCAAGATGTGGAAGCAACCTAAGTGCCCATCAAGGGAAGAATGGATAAAGAAGATGTGGTATATATACACAATGGAATACTACTCAGCCATAAGAAACGATGAAATCCAGCCATTTGTGACAACAGGAATGGACATTGAGGGTATTATGCAAAGTGAAGTAAGTCAGAGGGAGAAGGTCAAATACTGTATGATCTCACTCATTAAGTAGTAGATAACAACAACAACAAACAAACACATAGAGACAGAGATTGGATGGTGGTTACCAGAGGGGAAGGAGGGTGGGAGGAGGGCAAAAGGGATAATTAGGCACGTGTGTGGTGATGGATTGTAATTAGTATTTGGGTGGTGAACATGAGAACATGATGTGATCCATGCAGAAATAGAAGTATAATCATGTATACCTGAAATTTATACAATGTTATAAACCAATGTTACCGCAATAAACAACAAACAAACAAAAATGTGATGACGAAGTGAAATATCCAATGAGATGTCCTAGGACAATGTTGGCCAAGAGGAGGTGTCCAATAAATGTTAGTTTCATATATTAAAATATATTCATTCCAAATTGTGATAACTAACGTAGTACTGAATGAAAATTATCAGTTTATCTTGAATTATTTTATTCCTGACTTATAAACTTTTCCCTTTGGATTTTCTCAGAAATTAATAGTCTTTCATAAGTAGGTGCAAAATAAATCATTGTTTTCATTCAAGAAACATGGCTGAGTAAGGACATATTTGCATAAAATCACTCCCAGGAATCTATCAAAATCAATGAAAAGAACCCCAAATTAGGGAGGATGATTTCATTTATACTGAAATTAGATGGGAGCCTCAACCTCATACCCTAAATTAGAAAGACCAGTGTTTGGATTCAATTTAGTAGAAGTTGCCAGGGTTTAATTCACATGTTCTTTAATCCTGGACATACTGCACTGCGTGGAAAATGAAAATGTTTGAAGGGCTTTTTAACAACCCTGGTAAATAGGACAGAATGGCAAAGTTACACCTCAAATTTTATGTTCTGGAAAATGCAGCTTATAACAAAAAGACTGACAAATGGGGATTTTGTTTTCTAAAAGTATTAATGTAAGAAGTTTAGATATGTTTCCAAAAGTCTACTGTCCTTCATTATTTGTTCATTAATATTTCAGTACATACATACTCAGTGTTTCTCAAAATGCATTTCATAAATAATAGAGAAATAAAAGCTTTTATTTAACAGTTTCTTACCATACAAATGTGGTTGTGGTCTCAACAACTGCTAAAAGAATTATGAAGGACAAACTAAGCTGTTGCACCAAAGACAACCAACATAAATGCTGGCCTTTTAGATGAAAATGGCCAGGCAGATTATCCTCATTTTCCTTCCTGTTCTGCATTTGAAAAGAGCCTAGACTCTCAATGGAGTGAATCATCCTATGCAGGGAAGTGAAAATGTCCATGCCAGCAGGGACCATAAAGAGCAGCAGGTAACCTAAATATGAGAATCAGACTACTTATAGAACATATGAGTCTGCAGAGAAGGCTGGAGATGCTGCACAGAAGGAATGTGCTCCTGCTCTTTGTGAATTGAGCCCATTGTTTCCAGATCTTCAGTTTTTCAAGAGAAGCAAGTCATCTGTTGGTGTGTGTTTGTTTTTTGCTTTTTGGTGGGGTTACATTCCCAGATTTAAAAATGTTGGAAACCGATCCAACATTCTTTTTAAAGCATAAGTCAGTGTAGGCAGCACTGTGTGGGCTAGATAGGGCATATGAGCAAGCCAAATTTGGCCCATGGGCTTTCATTTCCCAATCTCTGAGGACTAATGTCTGATGTGGGAATCCTGAGAGGCAGAGATAGGGTAGGGATGAAGTCTCAGATCACAGTCAACACTCTTGGTGTCAAGCCTAGATTTTCCTGGAGCGTTGATTGACTGTCTTAGCACAAGACAAGATCTGATCAGGGAGATGGTTATGTAGGATTGACGCTCCAGAATTGATACTTTTAACCAGGATCTTTCCACGGAGACTTTGAACATTTTTTTTGCATTTTAAAAGAAAACAGTAATTTTCAACATATCCCCAAAGTTTGCCATATGTATGCCCCTAACTCTTCCTTATGAAATTTCTTAATATTTTAAAAATTAAATATCAAACCAGAATACAGAATTGTTAGGCATAGTTTGTCCTCTGTCCTGACCTATCTATCTCAGGTTCTTTATCAAGCTTTTCATGTGGTGATACAAGCCAGTTTTTACCTGGGCATGGGAAAAAAATTGCAAGGGCCACACTGGGAAAGGATACAAAAGGCATCAGGACATTTGTTTTGAGACCATTCTCATGAAAGGTATCCCATTTCCCTGCCCTATGGATTTCATATTAAATGGATTATCCATCTGCCAGGCATTTTGAGCCTTCCTCCTTCACTTCCTTTCTCTGGGGACTATTGAAAAATTCTGTTGTGTGATGTGAGCCATTTTTTTGCAGGTGATTTGTAGAATTTGAGATCTGTAAGCAGCCATTAACAATACCCTATTTTATTTTTAAAGCGGTATTTAAATGGATTATGTTTGTCCCGCTATGATCTTTTCTTATCTGAACAATAATAAGGTCAGTTTGACAAAGCCTGACTTTTTTTTTTAACATTTAGTTTAATCCTTTGACAAAACTTGTCCATGTTTGTGTTTAACCTTGGACCACCTGCCTTGACTGGTTATGTGATTTGCAAATTAGGAAATACCTATTTCCTTTTCCTTGTTATTGAACTCCAAAGCTCTCTCAGACCCTTCTTTTTTCTTTGCTTTGCTTTCCCCTCTACCTCCCTAATTTCTTATGCTCATCTAATAAAATTGCTTGAAAAATAATGGTCTAGTCAAATGCATAGTTATGTAATTTGTTTACAGAAAAGCTAAAGTAGGATGGGAAAGACATGTTATTAAATTGTAATTTTAAATTTTTTATCAGTGAATGTCAGTCTCACGATGTTCCTTCTATGACTCTGTAAATTTGCATTATGTTGATTGTTAGAGGTAGAAGGCAGTTTGGCGGTCACTTGATCTAAAACTATCGTTTTGCTGAAAAGGCAATCGTGAACCAAGTAGGAGAGGCAACTTGGCCAAGGTCATACAAGTGCTGGTGGTGAAATCAGGAGACAGTATTGCACAGCAGTTAAAAGCTTAGGATCTGAAGTTAGACAAAACTGAGTTTGTGTCCTGGCTGGCTGATCATATATTAATTATCTCACTATGAATTCAGGCAAGCCAAATAACTTTTCTGAGCCCCAGTTTGGACAGTTTTACAATGGAGATAATAATAGTACTCACTTCAAGAGGTTGTGATGAGGAATAAGTGATAGAATCCACGCCAACTGCGTGACACAGTGCCTAACACATAGTAAGTTCTCAGTAGGTTGTTATTGTTACTGATGTCACTGTCACAATCAATATTATGATATTATCAATATCTTGATCACCAGCCTAGGTTTATTTTATCACACAGCTCTAGCAATGCTTCCAAACTATCTAAAGGCTTTCTTGAGGTCTTTCACACTTCCTCAATAGGCTCAGTATGTGTTGTCATTTGTTGAGGGTGTCTTATGTGGTTCAGCATTGTATATGGATTTGTATTATTAAGTTTGCACCCCCTCCCCCTTGATTTCCATTCTTCATATTTGATCATAAATTTAATAAGTATGTATTGAGCACCTTCTTCTGTGTACACAGTTCTGTGCTAGATCCAGAGCATACAGTTGTGAACAAGAGGACTCCTGGGCTCATGGAGCTTATGTTCTGGGATGGGGGAATAGATGCTAAACAACTAATGATGCTTTTGTTTATTTATGGGTGTGGCAAGTGATAAAAATGAATACCAAGTGCTATGAGTGAGTGAAAGAGGGGGATCAATGATTGGAGGCCTGTAGGGTGAATAGGTTTTAGCTAGGCAAATAGGGCAGAAAGCTTTGTATTTGGAAGAGATAGTATGTGCAGAGGTGCAAGAAGGGAAAAACATTGTAATTCTAGGAATGGATAGAAAGTCATTGTGTGGGCCGGCCCTGTGGCTTAGTAGTTAAGTGCGCGAGCTCCACTGCTGGTAGCCTGGGTTCGGATCCCCGACGCGCACCGACGCACCGCTGGTCCAGCCAGGCTGAGGTCGCGTCCCACATACAGCAACTAGAAGGATGTGCAGCTATGACATACAACTGTCTACTGGGGCTTTGGGGGAAAGATAAATAAATAAATAAATAAATAAAAAGAAAAGAAAGTCATTGTGGCTGAAGCAAGTGGATGCTGGAGGATGAGGCTGGAGAGGAAGAGGGGCCTAGATCATGAATTTTTAGGTCATGTTAAGTTTTCTGGGCTTTATTATGAGAAAATGGAAGGTTAGTGGAAGATTAGAAACAGAAAAAGTCATGGCCAGATCTTTTAAAAAAATCATTTTAGCACTCCATGAAGAATGGGTGGACGAAAGAAGATCAGAAACAGATGGAGATGTTCAGGATAGAGGATGGCTTGTAATAGGGTGGGGAGAGTGGAGGTGGAGAGAGATCTGAGAGATACACAGGAAGTACAGTGAAGGAGCCTGGTTTGTGATTGGTATATCAACAGAGGTGGAAAGAGGTGTCAAGAATAACTCCACTCTGTCTTGAGTTTCAGATATCATGAATGATGGAGTAAGGTTGATGATAATATGGAAGTAATGATAATATGATCAGAATTTTTCCGGATGCAACCAAAGCACAAAGAAGATCCAGGTTCTCGCAAAAAACTGATTGAAATCATGGACCACACAATACAGAGTGTGTAGGAAAAACACCCTCCTCCTGTGTGTTTCTCCTTTACTCTCACACTACTACCACATTCACAAGACTTCTGACACAACTGTATAGGTTTTTTTTCCCCCACAAGAAGCAATTCTTTGTGACACCAGCTAAGTTTCTACAATTCAGGTTATTTCTGACACGAACCAGAGTTATCACATACCTTACAGGTTAAGGGCTCAGTTCTACAAGACTGCCCCCTAATATCAGATGCCAATTGCAAGTACCAGGACCCCAGGTTCCCTACAACTTCTGTCTGACTTGTCTATAAATCAGTGTTTCTCATGACCCCCCTCCTTGGATTTGATTATTTGCCAGAACAGCTCACTGAACTCAGGGAAACACTTATGTTTTCCAGTTTATTACATAATAAAGGATGTGATAAAGGATACAGATGAACAGTCAGATGAAGAGATACATGGGACAAGGTCTGGGAGGGTCCTAAGCGCAGGAGCTTCTGTTCCCATGGAGTTGGGATGTGTTCCTCTCCTGGTGTGTGGATGTGTTCACCAACCTGGAAGCTCTCCGAACCCTGTGCTTTTGAAATTTTTGTGGAGGCTTCATCATATAGGCACGATCGATCATTCACTCAATCTCCAGCCCCTCTCCCCTTCCCAGAGCATGGGGGTGGGTGGGGTGAAAGTTCCATGGTTCTAATCATGGTTTGGTCTTTCTGGTGACCGGCCCCCGTTCAGAAGCTATTCAAGAGCCCACCAAGAATTGCCTCACTAGAACAAAAGAGGCTCCTGTCACCCGGGAAATTCCAAGGGATTTAGAAGCTCTGTGTCAGGAACCCAGGTCAAAGACCAAATGTTAGGACAAAAGATGCTCCTAGTGCTCTTATCATTTAGGAAATTACGAGGGTTTTGGGAGCTCTGTACCAGGAACCATGGACCAAGACCCAATATGTATTACTTATTGTAAATCACAATATCACACAGAGGGAAGTGAAAAGAGGACTCTAAGTCGTGATTAGGATAGAAGACATTCATACTTCCAGTATGTTAAGTAATAAGACAGTCACATACCGGTAGTCAGTATAGTTAAGTTATGAATTTCAGGTTTGTGTATGTTAATTGGAACTGAGGAATTTTTGTTTCTTGTTGTTTTGATGGGCATAGTGTTCTTCAGTGACAGTAATCAGATGAACCACTTAGGTCAACTAAATTCATCACTTTTTAATGGAAACCTGGGATAGTCTGTCTCCGTTCTTTGGTGTAAATTGATTGATTAGAATATTTGCATCCAAAATTAAGCTAAAACTGCTGCCATTTGTACACAGGATATTGATTTTACATCTTTGGAAAATGTCTCAAATATTTTTTTTTTGTTTAGTTTAATTCTTTTTCACTGAGAACCTAAGCGTCAGACTAAATATAGTGTAGGTGTGAATGAGAATAAAATAAAATATCACATAATTTAGTGTAGTTTTCTTATATACATTTTATTCATTTCAATATATTGTGATTTTAGCTTGATTTGTACTTGAATTACTCATTTTTGTTCATTGCCATGAGGTTCCTATCTAATCGAGAAGTATTTTGTGTTCAGAGTTCTGTTCATTGTATTGAAAAATATTCCTTTTGAGTGTTCACATATTGTACAAATCAATGTATGCTTGGATTGTTTACAAACTTAAAAGAATCCTCTCAGTGTAAATAAATTTTGGAGAAGACTATGATGGCAATTTAAGTAGGTTTTTTTTGGTTTGTTTTGTTTTGGGCCTTCTTTTGTTCCCAACTTCCTGCAACATAATATAAGAGGGAAAACTATGCCCCATAACTGGAAAATCCATGAAGGTCCACATCTGTATACTAGAAATCTTGAGGGATCTCTGAGGCCACCATTCATGCAAAGAGAGATGTGGGTGAGCTGTTGTGACCTGTGTATTGACTCAGTAATATTTGTCAAACTTAGGGAATGGAGAAAGATGCTCTCACTCTCTGCTGGCCTGTCAAAGCCCATAACCACAATTATTTAGAGAAAGTTTATAGCTAGCTGTGTATAGGAGAGGACTATAATGATATGCCAATTGAAGTTTTCAGTTAGACACAAGGGGATATTGCATTTATCAAACAAAAGCAACCATGAAAAGAAAAGAGAAAAACTGAAAATTAAAGGGAAAAAAAGGAGATTGTTAGGGAAAAACACAAAGTATACACTGTAGTAGAGACGGTAAATATCAGAAAGGATGCTACTAGAAATCAAATTAATTAACTAGAAGGCTGGCAAAATAAGCATAACTACAAGTAAAAAGTTTATAAAGGAGAAGATGAGACACGTAGGATAGATCCTGGGGCTTATCTCATAGCTAATAATAGGAGTTTTAGAAATAGAAAACAGATGCGAGGAAGGAGGAAGAATTATAGATTACCATTTCCTCTAAGCTGAACAAATTCTTAAAGACTTCACATTAAATGAACTCACCACAGGCTGGTGAAGATTAATGGAAATGAAAACTTTTAGACATATCATGGTGAAAATTTTGAATTCTAAGGATAAAGAAAAAATTCATACAGAAACTGACACAGGAAAAAATAGGTTACTTACAAAGAAATGAGAATTTGACTGTTAACTGATTTCTCATCTACAATACAAAATGCTGGGTCGGCCCCGTGACTTAGTGGTTGAGTGCGCGCGCTCCGTGGCTGGCGGCCTGGGTTCGGATCTGGGGCGCGCACCGACGCACCGCTTCTCGGGCCATGCTGGGGCCGCATCCCACATGCAGCAGCTGGAGGGATGTGCAGCTATGTCATACAACTATCTACTGGGGCTTTGGGGGAAAAAATAAAAAAATAAAAATAAAAAAATAAAAACAAAATGCTTGAGGACAGTGCAGCATTCTTTTCAGAACTTGAGTAAAAAGAGTTACAACCTTGGTGTTCTTTAACCAGACAGACTTTACTCATATATGACCGGGAAGAGTACATTTTGATATATGAAAGGACTCAAAGTATCTACAAATGTGTTGTTCCTTAAAAGAAGGAGAAGGAGGAGAAGGAGGAGGAGGGAAGGAGGGACAGTGGGGCAGTGGGAGGAGAAGCATAATGAAGTAATGAAGTACTGTAGCCAAACTGAACGTGAGTCAGCATAGATCATGAATGAGGAGGACATGGCTCACAAATGCTGCTCCAAAACTGCTCCTGGGCTGACTGCATTCAGGTCACCCAAGGAGGCTTTAAATGCTGATTCTTAGAGTCCAAAGTTAGATATGGAGTGTGTAAACCCAACACAGGGCCGCTGTCTGTATTTTTAATAAGTTCTCTAAGTGATCTGACGCCCAGCCACATTTGGTAACCTGTGAGTAATGAGTCCAGTAAAATATATAATTAAATTATTGTTGATAATGTTGTCATGAATGGTAATGTAATGGTTTAGAAAGGATCTTCAGCTGGAAGGAACATAATGTAAGTACATTTTTTTTTCTCTGAAACTAAAATCCTAGCTTTTTTCAAAAGTAAGGCAAAGTGTGCATGTTGCAGCGAAAAGGCTGTGCAGTGTTAGGGGATCAATGAAACATAGAAGTGTGTAAATGCCTAGCCTTGTTCTTGAAGGGGGAGTTCTTAGAGACGGTTTAATTATTGAGATAGACAGAGAAATATGAGTTACATATGCTTATATATTGTAAGATAACTAATGTTACAATAGAAATAAGGTAAAGCTCTCCATAATGGCTAGAGAAGAGAAAATAAACAAGGAGAAAAAGAAAGCTTCAGTAATAGAGTAAAAATTTGGGAGAAGGAAACAGGAAGAAAATATAAACAAACAAAAAAACTAAAATAAAATGATAGAATATATTCAAGTTATAACTGAGGTGGGTAAGTTCAATGTTAAGTACAAAACAGATATTCTTATATTAGGTAGAAAGGATAACCCATTTACATGCTGTTTAAAAGAAGATACATTTAAAGAAGATGGCACAAAATAATCAGAAGGTTATTCAGAATTCTATCAGCAGCGCTTTCGTGGTTAAACATACGGTTCAAAAATGGTTGTCGACTCATGAAATGAATGGATGTGCAAAGATATAACAGAGCCTCCCATCACGCTCACCAAAAAAAAAAAAAATTCAGGATTAACGATATGAATATCAAAGTATACCTCAAAGTAATAAATTATTAGATGGCATACAGGACTATTTTTACTGATAAAAATTTGACCATTAAACAAGATATAGTAGCATTAAACCTTCATGTACTGAAAAACATGCATTAAAGTATGATGAATTGGAAACTTAAAAATCCAAGGAAAAGTTGAACAACTGTTACCAGGCTGGGAAATTTTAACACATCTTTTAGAATTGGACTAGTCAAAGAAATCCAAAATAAATAACATAATAGTGTTTTCTACAATTTTAAACTCAAACTTCTTCTTTGATAACATTAACCTCTACCATCTTCTTTAAAGTCATTCCAATTTTAAAATAAAACCAAATTGGTGACTAAAAATAAACTAAGCATTAGAATAAAATGCTTCTTTGTTTACACACCCCATTTTGATATGACCTTTTAGGTTATTGTAGTATGTGCTGTTTCTCTTTGCTCATTTGAGCATCAGTGATTTGAATATTTGTTCTTGTTAGTGCCTTCAAGTTAATTCTGACTCCTAGTGACCCTGTGTACAGCAGAGCAGAACCTGCCCGGTCTTTTTGCGCCATCCTCTCATCTTCTGGAGCTATATCAGACGATGCTCTGCTGCTATTCATAGGGTTTTCATGGCCAGAGTTTTCACAAGTGGGTGGCCAGGTCCTTCTTCCTAGTCTGTCTTACCTGGAAGCTCCGCTGAAACCTGTCCACCATGGGTGACCCTGCTGGTATTTGAAATACCAGTGGCATAGCTTTCAGCATCACAGCAACACGCAGTGGCCACAGTGTGACAACCGACAGACAGGTGGTGTGGTTCCCTGACCAGGAAACCCACTGGGTTGCAGGGGTGAGAGCGCCGAATCTTAACCACTAGACCACCATGGCTGACTGATTTGAATATTACGACTCAATGAAGATTTATTTCAAAGATTTAGTTAGAAAGTTTTACTCTACAAATGCAAACTATACGTTCTTTAAAAAGTGTTTGTGGAATGTTTATGAAAACTGGTCATATAGGAGATCTAAAGAAAGTTTCAAATTTAAAAATTTAAAAAATCTTACAGGTTACATTCTCTAATTAGAGAGCAGTAAAACTAAAAATTAACAAGGAGCAAAAGTGGTACTACTTGGAAATTAAACGGAAAAAAAGACAATTTCTCAGTGGCTTTTGGATTGAAGAGGAAATCCTAACTAAATTTTCTATCTTAAAAAAAGTCACTACAAATATTTACTTAATATTCTGATATATGGTCAGATGTTTACTCAGAGAAACGTTTTACAAATATTAGTGCTTTCTTTTTTAAATATGAAAGATTGAAATTAAGTAAACTAAACATTTAACTCAAGAAGCTAGAAAGCAAACATTACAAACCAAAAGAAATCAGTACAGAGTAATTAGTAATTTAAAAAGCATAAATTAGTGAATTGTTCACATACAAAATATATAGTATTGAAAATAGCCCATGTTTTGAAAAGACTGGTAAAATCAACAAAGCTTTGTCATGTCTGATTAAGAAAAATGAAAAGTCTACAAATATATAATGTTAAAGTATCAAGGGGATAGGACCATAGATATGTAAGAAATTTTTAAAATTGTCAGTGATTTTGTGGATACATACATGCAAATGGAATTGGTGATTTTATTGGAAAAAACAGTACCAGTATTTCTTTCAGGAAAAGAGAAATTCCCTATTAAATGAATTACTAGGGAAAAAAATGAAAAATACAGTCTTAGATTTTACCTTCAGTTCCGCAAAATGTGCAAATTCGGATTGCTTTATACTTAAGTGCTAGAAGCAGTTCAAGAAACAATCATTATCAAGTAAGTTAAAATGTTTCAGAATTTTCTGAAGAAGACACAAAGAAATGGAAAGATACTCTGTGCTCTTGGATTGGAAGAATTAACATAGTTAAGATGTCCATACTTCCTAAAGCCATCTATAGATTCAATGCAATCCCTATCAAAGTTCCAACAACATTTTTCACAGAAATAGAACAAAGAATCCTAAAATTTATATGGAACAACAAAAGACCCCGAATAGCTAAAGGAATCCTGAGAAAAAAGAACAAAGCTGGAGGTATCACACTCCCTGATTTCAAAATATACTACAAAGCTATAGTAAAACAGCATGGTACTGCCACAAAAACAGACACACAGATCAATGGAATAGAATCGAAAGCCTAGAAATAAACCCACATATCTATGGACAGCTAATCTTTGACAAAGGAGCCAAGAACATACAATGGAGAAAAGAAGGTCTCTTCAACAAATGGTGTTGGGAAAACTGGATAGCCACATGCAAAAAAATGAAAGTAGACCCTTACCTTACACCATACACAAAAAATAACTCCAAATGGATTAAAGACTTGAATGTAAGACCTGAAACTATGAAATTTCTGGAAGAAAACATAGGCAGTATGCTCTTCGACATCAGTCTTAGCAACATATTTTGAAGCACCATGTCTGACCAGGCAAGAGAAACAATAGAAAAAATAAACAAATGGGACTACATCAAACTAAAAAGCTTCTGCACAGCAAAGAAAACCATCAACAAAACGAAAGACAACCTAACAATTGGGAGAAGATATTTACAAATCATACATCTGATAAGGGCTTAATCTCCAAAATATACAAAGAACTGATGCATCTCAACAACAAAAAAACTACCAACCCAATTAAAAAATGGGCAAAAGACCTGAACAGACATTTCTCCAAAGAAGATATACAGATGGCCAACAGACACATGAAAAGATGTTCAAAATCATTAACTATCAGGGAAATGCAAATCAAAACTACAATGAGATATCACCTCATACCCGTCAGAATGGCTATATTAACGAGACAGGAAACAACATGTGTTGGAGAGGATGTGGAGAGAAGGGAACTCTCATACACTGCTGGTTGGAGTGCAAACTGGTGCAGCCACTATGGAAAACAGTATGGAGATTCCTCAAAAAATCAAGGATAGAACTACCATATGATCCAGCTATTCCACTGCTGGGTATTTATCCAAAGAACTTGAAAACACCAATGCGTAAAGATACATGCACCCCTGTGTTCATTGTAGTGTTGTTCACAATAGCCAAGACTTGGAAGCAACCTAAGTACCCATCAAGGGAAGAATGGATAAAGAAGATGTGGTATATATACACAATGGTATACTACTCAGCCGTAAGAAATGATGAAATCCAGCCATTTGTGACAACATGGATGGACATTGAGGGTATTATGCAAAGTGAAATAAGTGAGAGGGAGAAGGTCAAATACGGTATGATTTCCTTCATTAAGTAGTAGATAATAACAACAACAACAATAAACAAACACTTAGAGACAGAGATTGGATTGGTGGTTACCAGAGGGGAAGAGGGGAGGGAGGAGGGCAAAAGGGATATTTGGGCACATGTGTGTGGTGATGGGTTGTAATTAGTATTTGGGTGGTGAACATGATGTAATCTATGCAGAAATAGAAGTATAATGATGTACACCTGAAATTTATACAATGTTATAAACCAATGTTACTGCAATAAACAAAAAATTAAAAAAAATAAATACATAAATAAATTATATACCCAGGCCCCCAGGGCATGGGGGCACATCTTTTGAAAAGTCCAATAAATAAATCAGCAGCCTTAAAAAAAAAAAAAGTTTCAGAATTTTCAAACTAATAGTAAGAGGGAACACTTTTATCTCATTTAAAGTTCATGTTTTGAGAGGCTAACATAATGCGTTGTCAAATTTGAGAAAGGCTAAACCAAATAACAATAACAAAAATTGTAGACCTGTTTCTTTATGATTGCTGATGTAAATATTAGTGAATCAGAGTCATCATTACATTAAAAGAATGATATAAACTTGTCAAATACATTTATTCTAAAAACATAAGGAGAGTTCAGTATTCAGAGATATGTTAATATAATTCATTACAATACATTAAAAAGATAAATAAGAAATTCCATATTATTTTAATAGAATTTAGTGTTCTGATAAATTTAGTGGTTTGAATAGCCATTCCCTACTAAAGCTCTTAGCAAACTAGGAAAAATAAAAGAAAATATCTTAGCATGATTACAATTGAGTATATTTATGAAAAATAGTAATATAAATAACAATTCATAGTAAACACTAAAAGCATTCCTGTTCAAAATCAGAAAGAGGACAAAAATGCCCCTTACCAATGCTCTTAGTCAACAATCCTCTAAGGTTGTAGAAGGTAAAATGGAAACAAAATTAAGAATAAATAATGGTAAGGGACAAATTATTACTATTTTCAGATTATATTTGAGTTCTTCAATAAAAGTTTTACAATTACTTAAAAACTTTTAGAACTAATAAGTTTATTAACATAGCTAGATGTAAGGTAAAACCAATAGCTTTACTTATAGGAATCAGAAATGTGAAGGAAATATAATTATATTTAGGGGAGAAACAAATACAGAAAAAAATCAGAAGTAAACTTAACAGGAAATGCTCAAGACCTATATGAAGAAAAGTATTACCATTTACTAAGTAATATAAAACAAATTCTTGATTGAAAAGTAAAGTACACCCTCCTCCTAAATGGGAAGACCTATCATTTTAGGGATGCCAGTTGTCACAAATCAATATATGTTTATTGGAGTTCGAATAAAAATCTTAACAGGTTTATTGCTTTATTTATTTTTGTGCTTAGAATTAGAGTGGAACTGAAACAATGAATCTAAATTTGTTTTGTAGAAAACGTGGCTAGGAGAGTCTAGGGGATTTTGAAACAGAACTTTGCGGAAGAGGAGATGGGGCACTTTATTAGATATAAAAGTGAGTTAAAAAGCCAACATTTAAAAAAAATACAGTATAGTAAAAAATTGTGCAGATATAGATAGCTCAATAGAAACAGAACAAATTATAGTTGGAATTTAAGTGTATATTAAATATATATGGTGAACAGTAGTATGGATTAATAACAAATACTATAAGAAAGCCCACTTATTTTAATAGTTAGATCAATACTTCAAATAAAAAATTTATATTAGCCTGAAATTTAAATATAATCCCATGCTACTAGATGAAAATATGTATAGAATATTTTTAACTTTCAGGGGAGGACCTCCTTAGCATGATCCATAAGTTTCATTAAAAATTTAAATTCTATAAGACAGACATTCTTAATAAACATAAAGCTATATGTAAATGAATATTCATTGCAATATTTTTGATTACATCAAAAAATAGGCATCTAAATGTCCACCAGGAAATGAGTAGTTGAATAACAGTACATTCTTACAAAAGAATGCTTACACAGCTCTAAATAATAATGAGGTGAGTCTACATGTATTGACTTGGAAAATGTTCATTATATTTTAAGAGGAAAAATAGTTATAAAACAGAATGTAACCTGTGATCTCATTTTTGTAATCCTATATCTTTGTGTTTGTGTCTGTCCTTTGTGTATAGGAAAAAAAAAGATGCAAAAATAAATACCAGACTCTCAAGAACCCCGGGGGCTGAAATGACAGAGTGGAGACTTTTAACTTTGTTTTTATATATTTCTGAATTATTTCAGTGTTTATGGTGAGCATCCACTGCTTTAGTGATTGGAAAAAGAGCTATTTCTATTTTAGGTAAGAAAATCAGTGAGAAGTTATAGGCTAATTTCTACATGTATGTTAAGTAAAATCCTAAGCCACACTCTAATACTTGGAGGTGGTCTGAATGACACATCCCAAAGCGCAGTAACCGTACTCACTGTTAGTGTCTGTTTACCGTTTTGAGGGAAACATAGTCTCCAGCCACATCAAAAACCATAAATGACAAGAACAGATTATTTGTATAATATATTTACTCGAGTTACTCACTGTATTGTATGCAACAAATTCTTGATGTGTTTGGGATAATCTAGAGAAGTGGTTTTCAAACAGCGGTCCTTGGACCAGCAGCACTGAGGAACTTCTCAGAAATGCAAATTCTCAAGCTTCACTCCAGACCTTCTGAATCAGAAACTGCTGCATCCTACCCCAGAATCTGTGTTTTAACAAGCGCCCCAGGTGATTCTGATGGGTACTAAAATTTGAGAACCGCTGCTCTAGTACATCCAGGGGAAAACTGTTTACTAAGTCAAGTTTTATTATAAATTGATCTTTCACCTTAGAGGGTATCAGAGAATTCGTTGAGAATGATTAGAAAATTGATTGCTGATAGGCCAGCCCTTGAGAGCCCTTGAATACTTGGCTAGGTAAGTTGGAGTTTTTTGGTAGATGGTGGAAAGCTTTAAATGTTTCTGAGTATGAAAAGGACAGGAATAGAGATGTCCATCAGGACTGTTCCAGCAGTAGTGTATAACAGATTATAGGAGACTGACATTGGAGGTACAGGGACAAATTAGGAGGCTCTAAAATAGATCAAGCAAGACATAATAAAAAGCTGAATTGGACTGGAGGAAATAGAATTGGAAAAGAAGAGGCAAATGAGAGAGATTGTAAATGTAAAACAGCACTTGGTTACTGATTGCATGCAGGGGCCAAAAGAAAAAAAACAGGCAAAGATGATTCAAGTTTTAAGCTTGTGTGACAGGTATCATTGGTGCTGCAGATCAGAATGACTATCAGTGATCTGTCAATTGGTAGATTGTGTTTGTGCTGATATCATCATCACGAAAATGATTAGTTTGTTTGGATGTCTAAATTGGGGCTTTAAGTTCATCAGAAGGATGGTTAAAATTCTCAATGATTAGCATTAGAACAAAAGAGAACACAAATACAGTTGAGTGCTTTGCCAGACTCATCAAATATGATTTTGAGGGTCTAAGAACTCCTAATGAGGACACATGATCAACTGAGCAAACAGACCATTTGGCTTGAACAGACATGTCAACATAGGCATAATCTACTAACTTGCTGATTAGGGATGGTACTAGCTGGTTGATGGACTCTAGCCAGGACACGGAATGGTGGGAAGCTAGTGCAATAGAGCCTCTGGGAATCTGAACAATCAATTGTTTTTCATCCTTGAACCTAATTTACCTGTATTAGAGTATATGTACAGAATTAAACACTTCTTCCTCAGAGTTTCCACAGTACTTTATTTAGATTTTTATTAAAATGATGGTTTATTTATCTTTAGCAGAGCCTTTTGTGGGATATAGAACTATTAATTACTATCGAAGGATAGGTTAAATATTCTTAGGAGGTGGATCAGTGTGAACTAAGCTTTGAAGTTGGATGTACGTGGCCAATAAGATGTAGGAATGGAGTAAACAATCTTTGAAAGTTCGAAGCCGAACTCCTTACTTCCTGAGAGAATTTAGTCTGACTTGAACTCTTCAGTTCATCATCTGTTAAATAGGAGTAATAATAACAGTTTATATCATATAGTTATTATAAGAATTCAATGAAAAAAGTTAAATGAGATTATGCATATGCAACATTTAACACAGAATCTGGAGAGATAATTTCTCAGAAAGGGTAGCTGTTGTTGCTGTTATTGTTATTTTCTTTTATTGTTTGAGAGGGTTTGAGAGTCAGCTGTAAGTGTGCAGATCTTGAGGTGAGAGGGTTTCTGCATCCCTCTGATACCTTTCACCAGCACTGTCAGCTACAAGATAAAGTGTCACCGAGCCTGGACTTGTTTGGTGAGGAGTGGGTAAGGGACTGATAAAGTCCACATTCATTTGTTTTTACCTTTAGGGTAGAAAGGTGCAGTGATTTGGTTATTCCAGAATGTACCATTGCTGTCCTTTCTGTGGAAAGGGAGGCTTCAGTTGTTCATTCAGATTAAACAACTGATGGTAAAACTATAATAATCCTTGGCAGAGGTGGATAAGAAAACTAGACTATTTTTTCCCCTATGAATATGTATATATGTATATGTTGTTTGTTTAATTTATGAAAATAAGATCTCTACTGGATGGGTCATACAAGGTACCTTCTGGAAATACTGTCCTATTTTAAGGAACCTCAGAGCGTTCGTCGTCTCCTAAACTTCTGCTGATGGCTTACTTTTTCTCTGTGGGCTTGAATTTTTTGTGAGGTTCCCTGCCTAGGATATCCTAACTTAAAATTTCTAAACATGGAAATCACTAATCCTTCAAGACCCAGCTTACAATCCTCCTCCTTAGCAAAGTAATTACCCTTCACTTCAACTAGGAATGAGGTCTGGAAATTCTATAGAACTTTGGACCACTACTGAGATTTATTTCAAATGGTCTGGTACTGTGTATATTTGTATATAAATCTTTTTTATCTTACTAGATTGTGAACTCCTTAAGAGAAAGGTGAGCAAATCAATGTGAGAATATGGGGAAGGGTTTGAAGCAGAGGCTCCCTGAATGCCACACTGAGGATTTAGCTTGAGTAATAGTGCTTGACACTAGATGACTTATCCCACTAACCACAGTTTAGTGAACCAAGAGGGCTCCCTGCTCTCAAAGGGTGGTGATCTCTAATAGGTGCCTTGGCAAGAGCTCAGGCTAACAGGTGTGCTCAATACTTCATGGTAACAGTGACCCAATCAGATCATACAGAGGGAATGAGCAGAGAGTGAATGGACTGAAGCTGACAGGCTTAGGGAGAGGGCAGTAATCAGAAGTAATCAGATATTGCAGGCAAGCAGATAGCATAGCATAAAGTCAATGTCAAGAAAGTGGTTACTAGAGGCAGGAGATTATCGGCCCGCTTTACTCTTTGCTAACCTCTTTATCTTTAGAGTAACCCTCATCAACTGAAGTGACCTGGAAATGTAGCTTATTTCTTATAGCTAAAAAAAAAAAAAAAAAAAAAGCCTAACTGATGCAGCATCATTTAGTAATCTCTGAGATAGAAGTGACTCTTTTTATATGTTGAGTTTAAATGTGCCTCCCTGTAGCTTCCATGCATAAGTACTTGCGTGCTTCCTGAAATCACACAGAAGATGCACTAACCCTCTGGCCAGTGATAGATCTCCTAGGATGGACAGATCTTTCAGCAGTAGGGGGATGTTGTCATTTATAGGAAACAAGTATCAGTGAGGACTTCACATGGCACACCTTCTAGTACTATCCCGGTAAGGAATAGTAGAGTATAACTAAAGGATCCAGTATTTACTCACTCATTACATTTTGCTGAGTAGAATGTCCATTCCAGTTTGTGATACTATGTTTGTTTTGGGCAGCATACTTAAGATTAACTTTTATTTTAATAATTATGTATCTATTATAATGTATATTAGGGAAATATGATTAGCATGACAAATCTATGATTTCCTAGATTTCGTTGGTTAGGACAAGTGTAAAATAGGTATTTAAATTTAAAATATGAATTAAAAAGTACTAAGTAAACAGGTTTGGTGGCATGCACATATGATCAAAGTAATGGAGGATATTTGCTAATGACTATAATTAGTATAAGACTTCTTTTAAAAAAGTGTTACCAGATTAGCATGATGTGCCACAGGCAACCTGACCGAGATTATCACCTTGATTTACTTTTTAATTTTTTTGTTGAGGAAGAGTTGCCCTGAGCTAACATCCATTGCCAATCTTCCTCTTTTTTTTTTTTTTGCTTGAGGAAGATGCCCTGAGCTGACATCTGTACGAGTCTTCCTCTATTTTGTATGTGGGTTGCTACTACAGCATGGCTGATGAGTGGTGTATGTCCACACCTGGGATCCGAACCCATGAACCCAGGCCGCTGATGCATAGCGTGCCGAACTTAACCACTACACCACAGGGCCAGCCCCTATCCCTTTTATTTTTGCTTTCTAAATTCAGTGGGTATATTTTAAGATATTTTATATAGTTTGGCAGATATATCACTTTAAAAGTCAGCTTAAATGTAAAATAAAGAGAATATTCTCTGTACTAGCACTAGTCATACAAGAAATAAACATTACTGCAAGTTCAATATCATGAAATTGGATCCCTCTCTGAATTTTAAGGATGTATTGAGGAATAACTTTTGTGTCAAATAGAAGTCAATAGAAAATCAACAACGAGTTATCTTTGTAGCAAGCACCCAAGAATACCTGCCAACACATATAGAAGCATGCAAAAATATGAATTAAAAAAGTCACTTTCAGGAGTCAGAGGAAAAAAACTTTTTTTCATAAACATTGTTGGATGTACATTTTCGTGCTGCATGTCAAGTAGTTAAAAAAAATGCAGATAAAAGCAGAGATATGGTGGTGAGTAATTCTACGGTGTGTATCCATTAAGGAATCATGAAAAAAGAAAGTTTAAAGCAAGAGTGGCTAAAACTGAGTGTTTTCTCAAAAGAGCTCTTAAGTCAAATGTTGAGGTGAGAATTTATGATTTCATCACCAGATCATTTTATTACAGGAATGAATTCAACATTATCAGTGTGATTTTTCACAGACTTTATTGAGTTGAGAAGGTTAATTATTAAATGTTGATTGTAACCTTCTACCTGGTTTCTCTACATCTAGTATCTTTTCTCTCTTTAATCCATCAGGAATACTACTGACACATTTGTCTCCCTAAAGCACCTCTTGCTCCTCTGCTCACACATCTTCAGTGGCTTCTCCGTGAATTCCTACTCACATCTGAATTCTTCATGCCTCTGCTGTCTGTTCCAAATCTACTTTTCAAGAGTTTCCCTATATTCTTGTATTTGTTTACTTTTATCTTAATATGCTGTATCAGTCAAGGTTCTCCAGAGAAACAGAACAATAGGATTGTGTGTGTGTGTGTATATGTTAAGGAATATATACATATTATATATAATGTATATATTATATATATATATCAAGGAATTGGCTCACACAGTTGTGGAGGCTGGAAAGTCTGAAATTTATAGGGCAGACTGGCAGACTAGAAGCTCAGGCAAGAGGTGATGTTGAAGTCTTGAGGTTGAAATTTGTAGAGCAGGCTGGCAGGTCAAAGACCCAGATAGGAGTTGATATTATAGTCTTGAGTCTGAAACCTGTAGGGCAGTGTGTCAGGCTAAAAACATAGGCAGAATTTCTGTTAAAATCTTGAGTCAGAATTCCTTCTTCTCCAGGAAACCTCAGTTTTTGCTGTAAGACCTTTGGTTGATTGGGTGAAGCCCATCCACATTATTGAGGGTAATCTTTACATAAATTTAATTAGTTGTAGATGTTAATCATGTCTACAAAATACTTTTACAGCAATGTCAAGACTAATATTTGACCAAACTGGGCACCATAGCCTAGCCAAGTTGGTGCATAAAATTTAACCATCACATATGCCTTGCTTTTTTTTTCTATCAAATTGATTTTTTTTGCATTCTCTGCCTTATATGTCCCTACTCAACATTCCTAAACTTGAATACCCTTCAAGCCCCAGCTCATTTTCTCCCTCCACTGCAAAGTCATTACTGTTAGTTCAGCCAGGAATGTTATAGCTAGGGCCTGTGAAATTCTGTAGCAGGATGTACCACTTTCATAGCATGCATTTCATTTTGACTGGTATTGAATGTGTTTGTATAAGGCTTTTATAACTGTATGAGAGCTTTGAGCTTCTCAAGGGCCAGGGAGGTAACACATACATTTTTGCATTGAGTTAGTATATAATACCTTAGTCTGCACAAAGGTGCTTATAATTTTTTGTTTTCTGAAGTGCCATTCTAAGCCATTCCTACCCTTAAAGAATTATAGACACGTTCTGGCATACAGTGGAAGTGTGATATAGCATAGTGTCTTACAAAGTGTGCTAGGCATTCTCACACAGAAAGTAGTATTTATATTAACAGACATGTTAATTTTAGTGCGATTTAGAAAAAATGTAATTGACATCAAACTAATAAATTCTCAGGTATTAAGGTTTAGGGTGAGATTAAAATAGAGACCTATGTTAGGCATGAATCAATTATTAAATAAGTAATAGAGGGTCAATATGTAAGTATGGCAACATTGTGAAGTAGTATATGAAGGAATTAGGTTTGTGAAACGTTGGTATAATGCAGTCCTAGACTAGAAATGAAGAGATCTGAAATTATTTAGCTCTCTCATTCATTGTGTGATCTTAAGACATTTTACCTTTCTCATCTGTATCCCTTTTTTGTATAAATAGTCCATTAATTTGTCTTCCAACTCTAAAAGTGTAATTTGTTAGTTAAATGCCTTTAAATACACAACACAGACCACAACACAGATGGTGCATACATGAAGAAAATCTCTGATTGGTAGACTAACCCCAAATCGTGTATATATTGAGTGAAATAGGACCAAAAAATTCACTAACAGCAGGCACAGAGCATCCTTTAGCTTGGAACCGAGACAAGTAGATTTATGAGCTAATCTTACTTGTTCTATGACATTCCTGTTAAATGAATGTCCCTGGTCCTCCTGCCATCCTGCTCACATTTCTAATGTGCTCATAGTACTCCAAGGTAGTCATGATCATTTGCAATTATAAATGTCCTGTTATCAATTAATTTGCGGTTCACCAGTAACCATCTGATTATCTCTAACAAAGCCTCACTGGCATGGTAATTACATTGAGAGTAATTATCATGTAATTGCACATAATTATTTGTACCTTATTAAGTGCTCACATGATTAAAATATTTCTGGTCAAATAAAAATTATCCATGAGACTAAATTTTTTTTTGGAAAAATAAGAAAGGTTGCTCTGGTCTTCTCTTTTGTGGATAAAGTAGAGCTGTCAATCTGACCCTTTCAGAGTACCCCAAATAGGATGAATTGGTAAGGAGAAGAGAAACTTAGATTTCATTAATAGAATTCCTTGTACATCCAATGAAGTTGAGTTAATAAACTTCAACTTTCAGCATGGATGAATGCTTTCCCTTGTAGTAGCTATAACAAAAAATATTACCCTATTAAGAGTATACACTATGAATGTCATTGAGGACAATGTGTTTTTCATGTCCAACACCAACCACCATTAGCAATTTTACACTGAACTTTTATTTTTCTCACACTATTCTCTCTTGAAAACTTTTAGTGTTCATCTACTCACGCTCAGTGTGTATTTTAATTTTCAAAGGCTTTCTTCAGAGTGAGACGGGCTACGTGTATGATTTGAAAAGTATCTCCCAAATTTGTTTATTTAGATATCCATTAAAGAACAGCTATATATACCAGCGTTGTCCTTTGGAAATATTATGTGAGCCACATATCCACTTTAAATTTTTCTAGTAGCCACACAAAAAACAAGAAGCAGGGAAAATTAATTTTAGTATATTTTATTTAAAACAATTGTTAATTCAAAGCTACTCAATATAAAAATTATTAATGAATTATATTACTTTTTTTTGGACTAAATCTTTGAAATCTGGTGTGCATTTTAGTTATAGCACATCTCAATTCAGATTTGCCACATTTTGGAAATGATGGAGTATGCCTTCCATGACTAGGTCATTAAATACATTGCGACTTTTGCCTTGCTCTCTCTTGGATCACTTGCTCTGGGGGAAGCCAGTGGCCATGTAGAGAGCCCTAAGGAGACTCAGGCAGCCCTATCGAGATGTCTACATGACAAAGAAATTAAGGCATCCTACCAAAAGCCAGCATCAACTTTCTGGGCATTTGAGTGAAACACCTTGAAAGTGGATCCTCCAGTCTCAGTCAAGCCGTCAGATGCATCCCTGAGTGACATCTTGACTGCAACCTCTAGAACCACCCAAGTAAACCACACCCAAATCTCTAACCCCCACAAATTGTGTGAAGTAATAAATGATTATTGTTGTTTTAAGCTTCTCCCACCTTTCAAGTGCTCTTCTAGCCACCTTTCAAGTAATAGCCACGTGTAGCTTGTGGCTATTGAATTAGATGATGCAGGTTTATTTATTATAGTGATCATATCTATGTGGTAGAAATATGAGTCCTAATGAATGTATAGTTTGCTTTTTTTTTTGGTGAGGAAGATCAGCCCTGAGCTCACATCCGATGCCAATCCTCCTCTTTTTTGCTGAGGAAGATTGGCCATGGGCTAACATCCGTGCCCATCTTCCTCTACTTTATATGGGACGCTGCATGGCTTGACAAGCAGTGCATCGGTGCATGCCCGGGATCCAAACCTGCAAACCCTGGGCTGCCAAAGTGGAGTACGCGCACTTAACCACTGCGCCACCAGCTGGCCCCAAGTTTGCTTTTTAATTTATAGAATTTTTATCAGTTTATATTTAATAATCTGGTAAAAAAAAAACCATATTCAAACTTAAAACTCTCTGTTTTTTAAAATTAACAAGTTTTCTAGAAGGATAGGGATGGAACTAACATTTATGAACTGCTTTACTAGGTCATATTTGTTGCTGAGAACATTTACATTTATTGTCTAATTTAATCCTCCCATAGCCCAGAAAGATAAATTGTGTATCCTCACTTTACAGATTAGAAAAATGAGGCTCAGCAAGTTTCACCTCATCAAAGTAGTATAGTGAATAGTGAGCTGGGATCCAGACTTAGCTCTCGTTACAACAAATTTTGTCTCATGCTTTTCAAATAAGAAACATATTTTGGGTCCACTTGCTCATTGATGTTCCTAGCAAGAGGATTTTGAATGACCCATACTTCCCTAAATATTGTTTAACAGGCTTGATTGGAAGAAAGTTGCGGATTAATTTGATTCTTAGGGTTACTTTTGACTTGCCTTATCCATTGAATTAAGTTCCCCAATTCAGTTCTTTGAATTGCGTTCTCCTGATAGCTAGCTCTGACAAACTTATCTCAAATACAGCATAAATTGTCTTTCGGTGGCATGTTAACTGAAAGTTTGTTGACTATCAGGCAAACTCTTAGAAAGCCTACGTTTGGGGATAACTCAGTGATTGACAGCAATGCCTTAGCAACCATCTGATTGTAGTTACAGAGGAAATTTACCTTGAATTGAAGAATCACATGCCATTGTGATTGACAGAGTCTGTAAGACAATCAAGGTCAAACCCAGAGTGAATTGAGTATGTGGCTATGAGCATTGACAGATAAGTCATGTGTCAAATATTGCCTAGCCACCTGGTTACTGCTCGTGATTATGCTGGACTCATCGTGTTTAACATCTTATTGAGGGCAACTGCATTGGAAACTTGTTTGTTTTTAGTGTATCTGTGAAATGTGCTTTATCTGCTAACACAAAATGATCCTGCTTAAAGTGAACTTGAAAAACATCAACTATAATGACTCCTATATGACCTTCAAAAAAGCTTTATTTGGGAGATTGTCATAACTGTGTTGTAAAATATTTTCTCATCATTTTAAAGTGATTGATGCATTACTGAAAAAAATATGTTAGGTGCTGAAAATGGCACTCATGAATTGGTGCATAATTCCTTAAACAGTAATAAGAAAACAAACTTGGCCACCCCCAGAGGTTTGGAAGCCCCCAAATGTTTAAAGACTATTAGCCAATCTGTATACCAGATGTATGGGTGGTGAGAGGTGATGGATGCCACTGATAAGCCATGCATAAAGGGACAGGTGACTTGTGTGAAATTCTGAAAATTCATATTGAGCAGAATGTGTCAAACACCAGGAGTCATTTGAGTGAAACTCCACTGGCAAATTTTTGGTTTATTTTTGAGGAAAAAATGGAAACACAGGGAGATGAAGTCAAATGTTCTTTGTCACATTTTACTTAGAATGGGGCTCCCAGTCTCCTGACTATTAATCCAGTGTTATTTCCTCCTATAACTTTGCTGTCTTTGTAAATGATAAAATTTTAAATACAATAACTGGTTGGCTTATCAATTAATGTTAAAAAAGCCAATGTTGCTTTTCATCACTGTTGGATTGGTAGCTTTTGTTATGTTTTCAGCTACCATATTGTCCTTCTAACTGGACTATTTAAAAAAAAATTGTCTTGTTGATCACAGGTGGGATGAACATGTAGGGGCTAACTAAACATAAATTCCCAGAGAAAATAGCAGTAGCCCCAGTTTTGGTGGTATGATAGTTAAATTTTCATATATAAAATAGAACACTACATAAGCAAATAATATGAACCAATTTTAGTTGGTAGTCTGTGTGTCATTGCTGGTTCCCTTGCAAGAACAAATATTGAATGCCTACAGGCATTCACACTAACCACAGCAAATCCATTCCAACAATGATGGATTCTAGAGAAAACAATATAATAGAACCAATAGGTTCAGGAAAAGTGTAATTTTATCATCAATTACATGATGTTCCACCATGTTAACAGTTAGGCTTCAGCGTGTTTTGGACAGTACTGCTGAGGTTGAAATTCTCAGCAAGTACACTAAGTGGTGCCTATTTCAGGATGCAGCTGGTGATAGCCATTTGTAAGTGGAAAATCAGTTACCAATTGTACTTTTTTTCTCCTTTACGGAGGTTTGTCAGTCTGTTTATCTCTCTGTCATCTACCTACCTATCTACCTACCTACCTACCTACGTAACTACCTACCTAACTTCCTACCTATCCACCTACCTACCTATTGTTGTTAGCTGTTCGAAGGCAAGACCATAAATAAATTCACAATAACATTAACTGAAGAGAGATTATATAAAGTTGTTAATCATCTTTAGTAAAGTCTTGAGATGTAATATTACTTGTATCTTGTTTATTCCTTTATCACTAAATAGGAGATCCCAAGTTATGTCGTCTTATCTTTTTATTAATAAGCAGCCAATATGTAATATCTATCATCTATATGCACTATGAACTATCTGAACTAGTGTTTAAAATTGTGGATGGCTAGCCAAAAAGGTTACTGAATATGCAGCTCATTGTATATGTTATGAATTATCTGAGTTAGTGTTTAAAATTATGGGTCAGTCAGCCAAAAAGCTATTTAATATGTAGCTCATTATAACACTAATAGAACCAAATATATCTTCCTATTATCCAATTATTGGTAATTTAAGAGCTATTTTCCAAGAAAAATTTCCCCATAAGGTTGTTTTTGTCTTGGTTAAAAACTGGCACTTTTGAGATAAAGCCACTAACCCAGCATGTGTGTTTTTTTTTTCCTCCTGAATGATTTTGTTCAACTTAAAGTGACTGTTCCTAACAGCAGGTGCTCTCTTCTTTGTTTTGAATTATACTGAATATGTTTTTGGTGTTCACGAATACTGAAAATCAACTCTAAAAGTGCTGGATAAAAAAGAGCTATATGCATGTGGAAGAAAGATAAAATTTTAGCTCTAATTCATATTTTCTCTAAAAAAGATTTTTCAGTAAGTTCAATAACTCACATCATATAGTCAATCTTTCAGGAAATCCTTGGATCTACTTTCAAAATATGTCCAGAAACAGGAAGCAGTTATAACATCTGACTGTTTCCTTCATTTGAGTAAAATAAAATCTTTAACACTTGTCAAATTTATATCTGTATGACAATCATGATTTTAACTTTTTTTAGTTGATTTTATTTTACAAGTTTTGGAGATCTTCCACTGAAATATCCAATGGATTCAATTGACAGAACCAGGTAAATTTTATCACAAGTTTGCTTCATGGAAAATTTAAGCCTACTTATGCTTTTCTTGGCTCCTAGAGGTGCATCCAAAGAAACATAGAATTTTACTGATTTTGTTTTTCTCATTTTAATCTCCCTCTCTACTAATTTCATGTTTCGTTGTTATTGTTGTTTTTGGTTCATTTTTGGCTGATAAGTTATTCCTCATTAGTAGCAAGAATGATTTGGAGTTTAGTTTTATGGTCTGACCTTTTGGTGATCTCTGTAAGTGGACTAATGGTTTATAGAGATGTGTTCTCTGTTGGGTAGGGACAATAGAGAATCTGGTTTGTTAGTCTGTATCCGTGTGTGTACTCGTCAATTTTGAGCTCGAATCAGTTAAGAATTTTGTTTCCACTGGGAAGGAGAACAGTTCTTTGATATCGGGACTGTATATAATGGGAAATAATGACGTGCAACCAAAGCCTTGCATGGCATATTTGAGAATGATGCTCACTTAATCAGCCCAAGCTACTGAGAATCTATAAACCTTAACTGAAAATACAGCAGAGATAGAAGATGCTACTCTCTCGTTAGAAGAAACAAATATAATTGGAAAAAAAAACATTTTTGGATAGGAGAAACAAAGACTGTCCTCTTCAAGAACATTCTAGTGAAATATATTTCTCCACAAGGACTGAAAATTTTCATTGAAAGATATTTTCCTTCTAGTGGGAAATGGAGGAGGACTTTCACGTATACTAGAAATGATAGCCCCAAAATACAGAGCTCAGAGTGGGGGTGAGAGTGAGTTGTGATATCTCACATGCTGGACACCTGCTGTTGGGGCCAGAATGGGGACACAGGCTCCTTGGGAAGCATGGAAAGAGGATGCCTCAGACACTGTTGACTTCCTCAGTGTTTCTTGGATATTGACCCCTGTTTCTGAACTGACTTCTCCTGCTCAGAACATTCAGGCCTTCAGAATCTGTTTGAAGACTGCAGGATGTGGCACTTGTCACTTTTATTTGCTTAAGGAAAGAGGAAAAATCACAGGATTGTTCAGCTATAGGCTGTACGTGAGCCTGGAGTTCTTCGATGTGTTGGCCGTGCTTTCTTGCCCAAAGTTGATGCCTTAGACATAATCTCCTCTCCCTGATCAGCCTCATGACTGATGTGTGCTCTTGGCCTTCAGTGTCCTCATTAGCCAAAAGCCAACTCTGATTTGAACAGGGCCTGGGCTCTGTTTGGAGGCTGACACTGACTTGGCATTCTACAGAGGACCTGGCTGCCTTTTCCCTTTTCTCCTTGGATGAACCCAGAGACAAATAACTCATTCTTTCTCTGAATTTAGCTTTTAGAGGAGCCTCTGCCCCTTGGGGCAGGAATTGGGATATCTTGCTCAACAGGGTCTTTGCTATTCTTCTGTCCTTTGCAGGGTGTCTCTTTCCCTCTGGTGTGGAATGTCCCCAACCCTGTATCCACTTCTGGATTCTCTACTGATTGGAGGCTGCTGGAGTTCTCATTTTCTTCATTTGGGTCTAAATTAGTATCCTAAATCTTTCTTTGGGTTTGAATCTTAGGTGATCCATGGTCCTACCACCCCAGGGTACTTTCCCTCCCCTCCATGTGGATATATAAAACCTGGGTAGGTACCATATCCCCACTGTGCATGCTGTGGGGATGGGGCTCTGAGCCATTAGCAGCTGAACTGAGTCAGGGGGCACTTCAGTGGCACAATTATGACCTTGGCTCTGAGGCTCTACCTTGTTTTGGGCTTTAACTGAGAAGAAAGATGGTGTCTAAGGCATGGTATCCCTAGATTTTGGACTACCAGCAATCATGGTGGCACAGGGCATGTTTTCATTATTAGAGCCCTTAGACTACTCAGATAGCCAGTTAGTATTTGGGAGCTTCTGAGCTTGATGGCTCTCAGAATGTATCTTCTTCTTTTTTTTTTTTTTTTTTTGAGGCACTATGGACTTCACAGTCCTAACTGTACTATCTCCTTGGAACCATCGGCCCTTGAAGCCACCTCTAACTTCATCTTCCACAGCTCTACTCTCTGTGGCATGGCTATGCTATGGCTGGAGTCTCCTGGGGCACAATTCCTGTTCTTATCCCTTGGGTTCATGGTCTACTGTGGCTTGACTTATAATTAGCTCTGAGTCACCCTATTGGCCCCCAGTTAAGTCATACTCTGCCAGGTTTTCTCTGTTGCAGAGTATGAGGGTTGAAAATATATTTTCCCTCTTTGCTAGCCTGATAATTCTATGCAAGGCCATCACAAATATCAAAGCAGGACCACCTCATTCCTCTGCCCTTGTTCACTCACCAGGTTAGGTGCTACATTTTTTCTAATTACCTGTTTTCCCTAGCTCAGCTATTGAATAAATCTGCCCCTGAAACATGGGTGTCTGAGTAGGGAAAGGTGGCATGATAAAAAGGTCAGATTGAGCCTCTCTCATCTGGTACCATAGTTTTTTAAATTCAAAGACCTTAAGAAGTAGGCCTCACTTTTGCCACTCATGAAATCAAATGAAGTGGACTTGTAGCACCTGTTGAGTGCATGGATCAAGGCAGGAAAGCTCCCAAGAAGTATTCATGTTGATGTTTCTGACTCACTGACGGTACCAAATTTCTGCTATCCAGAAGGATATGGGAATTCTTAGGAGGGGCAATGTAGAATGGCCAGTAATCCAAGAAGGATGCTTACCCTCATGGATCATGCACTCATTGATCTGCCCTTTCTTCCTCCCCAAGTGTATGTTCTGAGTGTTTTCAGGATGCTTCTGGTGGGGTTCTTCTGTGGGCCACTGAATAATTCCCTAAGAGACTCATCAATTCCTTTTTTGTCTCCTTCTGAGCATCAGTCCTGTGAGTGAGTCTTCATTGAATAGCTTTCTGACCCTGTTGGTAGCCCCTCTCCAGTCTAAGATCCTCTAAATAGAATCTTCCTGGAGGCTTTAGTTAATCCTCTTGAGATCCTTATTTCTCTGGCCCTTAAACACAGAGGGCTGTGAGAGTCCTTGGGCCTTCATCTGAGAGGTTCCTGGTAATTTACGTTTAGACCTCATTAGTGCTCAAGTCTCTTGGATGCTGTGGGCAGACCCCCCTCTTCTTCTATGAGCCTATTTTTAAGGTGATGTACAAGTTGCTTCCGTGTTTTCTTGCTCAAATTCTTCAAGAAAGATAGAGACTAACCTATAGGATTGGAAGTTCAGACTGTCCTGTGGAAGGTTGGGAGCTGGAGAAGTAAAGGATTCCTGAGATCTTTGGACCTCAGAGGGTAAATCAAGACCACAAATTTTACTTCTGTTTCTGCCACAAGTGCCATTTCAGGTGTAGAATTTCAAGTGGAGTGAGAGACTGCTCCTCTTTCTGGCTTCTAGGGAGGGATACTCTACAGCCCATAATCTGAGTGGGAGAGAGGCTTGAGAGTGGGCCTGGAGCTTAGTTTGAGCCACATGTAAGGGCTGTAACTGGGGCTGAGTTCTAGGCCAGCACTGGATCTAGGCCTTAGGGTGGGGCAGGAGCTGCAGCTGGGGAAGCAGGAGGGATTCTTTAGCCTTCATTAGGCTTTGGGTGGCAATAGGTTTTACATTGAATAAGACAAAGGGAGACTCTTCCAGAGAACAGCTACTACAGACCTGGATTGTAGCCAGAAAAGCCTCCCTGTGCCTGACCAAGAGACCCTGGAAGATCTGACTCCAGAGATTGAGATCCTGAGAATGAGGAGTCAGGTGAAGCTATTCTCTTCTTGACTCTGTAGTGTCCCTCAAAAACAGGAAAAGATGGAGGGGCTGGTGCCCCATTCTCACTTTCCTCTCTCTAGGGCAGCTGGGGATCTTCATTATTCATGAAAAAATATGACTTTCTACCTTGAATAGGTAGAGCTCTGTGTTCCTTTGTTTTTAAAGTGAATAAAAATATTTTCTATGGGGCCAGCCCGGTGGTGTAGTGGTTAAGTTCGCGTGCTCTGCTTCGGTGGCCTGGGGTTTGTGGGTTTGGATCCTGGGCAAGGACCTGCACACCACTCATCAAACCATGCTGTGGTGGCATCCCATATACAAAACAGAGGAAGATTGTCACAGATGTTAGCTCAGAGACAATCTTCCTCAAGCAAAAAGACGAAGATTGGCAGCAGATGTTAGCTCAGGGCCAGTCTTCCTCCCCAAAATAAATAAATAAATACATAGATAGATAGACAGATAGATAGATAGATAGATAGATAGATAGATAGATAGATAGATAATTTTCCAATGTTCCCTCTTTGTAAAACTCAAATAACTGACTTTCAGTAAGTGACCTTCAGGTGAATATCTAGTCAGTAGTCTTCTGCTGAGGATGGGTGCAGAATCTTAGACCTACAGTGACCAGAACTAAGTTTTTACCATCTGATCAGATGCTTTTAGAGGCTCAGCATTGCTCTTCAGACCAACCCTAACATGAAGACTTGGAACAGCGTCAGCTCCTATTGGAAGGTGATGATGAACAGTGATGTGGGACTCTGTTCTCCTGCAGGTATCTTACACTCTCTTAGTAGTCCAGTTCAAGGACACTGAATCTGTTTGAGATTCTACCTTGGAGTCCTCTGTGAGTTTATGTGTGAGCTTTGGCTAGAAGCCCTATACTCCACTCTAACCTTTGTTCTGTTCAGCCTGTTCCACTGGAAGGATAATGGTCTAATTTTTCTTGAGAAGTCTCATCTCATTGAGTTAGTAAAATGCAAAGAAGAACAGAAAAAACAAGAATCAATCTAAGCCATTGGGTGGATCTAGGACTCTCTTATCTGATTTTTATCTCTCTTTTTTCTTTTCTTAAATAATTATAAAAATGGATCCTTCTAGAGGAAGCACAAAAACAGAAGGAGGAGTCCCACTCTACACGGGAAGAAGGGAATAGATAAAATGCCCCATGAAGTTGAGCTGGAGCTCAGACATGGGCATAAAGACTCTTCAGGAAGTAGAGCTATTTCTCCATATTTTGGAGCATACTACTTCCTAAGAAACTGGGTATTAAACGTGAATACTCTAGCCTAGAATTCTCGCCCACACCTTAGAGCTATGGGACAATCACGGAGGAGCCTCCAGGGTGGGGAAGGATACAAAAAATGATGAATCTACAGACTCTTTCCCCACCATTTATCCTAGTGGATCCCACAACCCATCCTGAAACTATTACATCCCTATAGCCTTCTCTGAGCTTTGCTATTTTCCAGCTTCAACTTTTCAGCATATTGTATATATTGGAATGCATGTTGGGGTCAGGACTTGGAAGACTAAACATATATACACACATGAACAACACACACACACATGCACACAATACATGTACATACATATCTACTAAATATACATATATGTGTATATATATATATATACATACACATATATATATGTGACACACACACTCACACCTTAGTAAAATTTTCTATGTATTCCACATATATCCAGATATTAGCTGGGTTGATCTTTACCCCTTGGAATTTATGGCTTTAATTTCACCAATAGCCTTGAAAATCTGAAGTTGTCCCAGGAATTTTTACTAATTCCCAGCACTTTACCCTCTCAGAATCTCCTCTATCTTCATCTCAGGCTTCCCAGCATAATGTGTTTTTTTCTTGCATTAACCCAGACATAGAACTTAACTCCCACTCCCCCTCCAAGTTTACCCAAAATAACCTATTTTCACACACACACAAATCAGTAAGCAATATACCTCTGTATTAAAGATACTGTAAGAGTGATAAAGCTGGAGAAAGGTGTGAGTACACCACATAGCAAATGATTTAAAAGCATTTCTTAGTCATTGTTTGTCATTCTTGTCCCTTTTGGGCTACTTTGCCCTGAGGCCTCTCAAATCCCCACTTTCTACCCCTGTAGTGCCTCCCTAGGCTGGTCCCTCTCTCTCAAGACCCCTCTACCCCTTCAGTATTTTAAATTTTTTCTCACATATTCATACTGAGCAATTCAGGTCTTCTACGTCCTAATGCCAACCTGCATACATAAATGCATCCTGATTTGGGGAGTTGATGATGCCATCTCTTTAGCAAAATTCAACCTCTTATGAGAGCAGTTGGAGTTATGTAGAGCAATATGTTTGGTTTGGTTTGAATTATACCTATGGCTACTCTCTCTGTGAATGATTTACTGATTTTTCTTTTCTACTTTCTAAATTTTCATCAAAACACTGTTGGCTTCCCAATATTTAAAAAAATAAGTAATGAGGTCAAATATTTGGTGGTGCGTGTGTTTGTGCATGTGTGTGTGTATATTTGTGTGTGTTTTGCCGTGTTACCAGGCATATAACACATTTGAGTACTTACAGCTTCATTATTAGGATTACAGAGTGTTGAAATGAAGCACTGTGTCATGTGCTTGTTCCTATGAGTCTTTATCAGAGTTGACTGATCCTTTCTTTGCCTATTTTCTTCTGCAGCAAAAGTTTCTCCAGAGTTCCCGTCCCCCAAAATACTTAGACTTCAAGTTGCACACCTAATCTGTTCTCCCTTCACTGCAGGATTTCTTTCTGTGTGGAGAATTCCCTTTGCATATCCTAGCGACTCTGGCATTGTCATTTATGGGCTGATCTTGCCCTGACTGCCCCTAAAGTCTTAAGACTCCCCTAGATAAAAACAGCCTTCGAAATTTGAAGAGATATAAACTCTAGAAAGATAATATTAAGGTGATATAAGGGACTATAAAAATGGCCCATCAACTTTACTCCTCAAAAATATCAATATCATAAAAGAAAAAGAAAGGCTAGGGAACATACAGATTAAAAGATAATAAAGATATGTGATGACTAAATAGACTATAGCCTGGATCTTGATGTCTAAGAGATGTAGTGTTATAAGTCATATTATTAGGTGAACTAACAAAATTGAAATACAACCAACAAATTAAAATTCTGTTTAAACATTCAGTTCAATTAAGTTAGTAACTGTACTGTGAAGGAAATATCCCTTTTTTAGGAAATGCTGAAATATCTAAGTATAAGGTCCATAATACCTGTCTCAAATGTTCAGGAAAAAGAAAAATGAGGATATGCATAAAGTAAGCAAATAGGGCAAAATGTTATAACTGGTTGTTATGGGTTGAATTGTGTCTCCCCCCAAAAGATATGTTGAAGTCCTAACCCCCAGTATCTCAGAATGTGACTTTATTTGGAAACAGGGTCGTTGCAGATGTAATTCGTTAAGATGAGGTCATATTAGGGTAGGTTGGGCCCCTAATTCAATATGACTGGTGTCCTTAAGAAGAGGGCCATGTGAACACAGAGGCAGAGATTGGAGTGATGCAGCTGCAAACCAAGGAACACCAAAGATTGCCAGCAAAGCACCAGAAGCTAGAAGGAGACAAGGAAGGCTTCCACTACAGATTTCAGAGGGAGTATGGTCCTCCTGACACATTGGTATCAGACCTGTAGCCTCCTAATGTGTGAGACAATAAATTTCTGTTGTTTTAAGCCAGCAGTTTGTGGTACGTTTTTCCAGCAGCCGTAGGAAACTAATGTATTAGGTGAATCTAGGTGAAGAGTTTAGGGGTGTTCTTTACTATTCTTGTAACTTTCAGGATATTTGAAATTACTGTAAGATAAAAAAGATTTTTTAAATGGAAATACACACACACACACACACACACACACGTACTCAGAAATGGATAGCCTTTTACTACCTTTACTTCCATCACCCTGGTCTGAGTCATCCCATGTCTCTCCTAGACTACTCTAATACCTTCTACTAGTTCTCCCTGCTTTCGCATTTGCCCCGTGCCCCAATCACTGTAGTCTAGTTTTAGTAAAGTGTGCTCTATTTAAATTGTGTGTCAAATCATGACACTTCTCTGCTCAAAGTCCTACAGTGGCTCCCCGTTTCACTCTGAGTATAAGCCAAAGTCCTTACAATGACCTAGAGTTATTTTTTACATGATGTGGCCCTATAATTTCTTCTTTACTACTCTTTCCCTCACTCATTCTGCCCCAGCCACAATGACCTTTAACATGCTAGGCACAGACTTTGTTTTAACTTTTGTACTCGCTGAATTGTCTGACTGACTGATTTACTTCTTCACTCCTTTAATTCCTTTAAGTCTTTGTTCAAATTACATCTCATTGAATCCATGTGGACACCCCTATTTAATATTGCATCTTCTCCTTCCCTGGGAATCCCTCCAATAGTCCCCATCCCCTTTACCATGCTATGTTGCCTTCTATCATACTATTTACATTGCTTATTTACTCTCATGGATTGTCATCTGACTGCCCCCACTGTAATATAAGTTCCTCAAGAATAAGGACCTTTTTTTGCTGTATTTTGCTATATCTCAGGTGAATAGCACATAGTGGGTGCTCAGTAAATATCTGTTGAATGAATGCCATTTTAAATGCAGGTGACTTAAATCATACTACCTAACATTGGTAGGAAGTTTTTAAAGTGAATGTAAATTTAGGAATCTTTTCCTTTCCTAGTTATCTGTGAAATAATCTCTCATTTTGTTTAACAATATATAGCTATACTAATGACTATTTGCAATCATGGATTATTGGCAAGTAGCCCTAATTACTTAGAGTAGAATTTTTAAAAACACAATAAATACAGAATTCTCATTGCATTCTGTAGAAAGCAGTGTGGATCTTCCATCATCCTTCCAATCCTGCATTATCATAAAATAAAATATCTTTTAAGAGGAGCTACTTCCTTAGCTCACTCACATGTGTTCCCCTTCCTCTCCGTGGCCAGTCATTTCTTTCTCTGACGTTCCGTGATATGATAATATTATTAGGAAACTTTTTTTTGTTGTTTCCAACCACTTTCTTTCTTTTTTTTTTGTGAGGAAGATCAGCCCTGAGCTAACATCCATGCCAATCCTCCTCTTTTTGCTGGGGAAGACCGGCCCTCAGCTAGCATCTATTGCCAATCCTCCTCCTTTTTTTCCCTTTTTCTCCCCAAAGCCCCAGTAGATAGTTGTATGTCGTAGTTGCACATCCTTCTAGTTGCTGTGTGTGGGACACCGCCTCAGCATGGCTGGACAAGCGGTGTGTCGGTGCGCGCCCAGGATCTGAACCCGGGCCTCCAGTAGCGGAGCGCGCACCTAACCGCTAAGCCACGGGGCCGGCCCCTTAGGAAACTTTTGACTGCAAGTAAAAGTAATCCCTAACCCACCAGGCTTGAAAATGAGGATCTTTATTATTTTACCTAAAAACAAGCTTTGGGATGGGCAGTCTCCAAGGTTGGTTCATTTGGTGATTCACTGACTTCATCAAGGGACCAAGTTCTTTATTTTCACTCAAATGTCTTTAACATACAATTTTTCTCCTATTAAGAAAGCAAAAAAACAGGCTGCCCAAATTTTAACACTTTTTGTGGACATACCAACATTGAGAAGAAAAAGAGAGATTCTTTCTTTATATGTGTTTCTCTTGATCGGCAAGGAAACTTTTCTCAGAAGTTCTCCATTGACTTTTCCATATATCTTATTGGCTAGGATTGTGTTATATGCATTTATTCAGACCAATCACCAGTAAGTGGAATGAGTTGATCAGAATTGGTTTATACCAGGGGGTGACAAACTTTTCCTGTAAAGGGCCAAATGATGAATACTTTAGGCTTTGCAGGCAATACAGTCTTTGTTGCAATTACTCAACTCTGTCCCTTTGTCACATTCTCAAGTTTTAGAAGAAAGAGTTGAACTCCCAAACAAAACCCACGCTTTTCCTCCAAGTAAGAAAAAGATAATGGTCATTGGATAGGCAACTAATTGTGTGCCCTGCACAGAGCCCCTCATGTTGAGTTTGAGATTTTCTTGCTATTAAAATAGAGATATGTAAAAAGTATTTTAAAAGAAGTTAATAAACCTGTGGTCAGCTCTGAGAACTAGGATGTGGTAGTTTCCTACCCCATTTAGTTTAGTTAGAGATGAATACATACTCAAGGAGGTAGTTATCCAATTTCACTCCTTTTAGTTTTTCTTTCCAGAATATGTATATACCTTTATAATCAACTCTAAATTTCTCGTTAAATCAGGAGTTGTAAAAGGGGGAGATTCTATTCTAGTAACTCTAGCACCATTGGTGCTTTTGTTTAATGAGTGAGAAGGTGTGTGGTAAAACAAATGAATCCAAATTGCTAAGATGAGACAATTTAAAGTTTACCACTGAAAACAAGTGATACAGAACATGAGGGAGGATATATGTTAAGAAATGTTTGGCAGATTCTCTTTATATTTTCTTGAGCATCATCTTTTTCATTCATGATGCTACTAGAGTAATAGTATGTGCATTGTAATAAAAAAAATCTGATTTGTCAGAGATTTGACTTTCTTACAAAAAATTAAAAGTTTTATTGTTATATATTAATATTTGGAAATAACTGTTATTCTGGTGCAATATGTAATGTTACAGCCTAAAGGAAAAAAAATTGGAGGAAAATTAGCATGTAGTTTTTAAGTATTAGTCGCTTAATTCAGGACCCAAAGTAAATGGCACCTTTTAAATGTTTAACACAGTTCTGGGTCCATAATTTACATAAGCCCTCCACTGACAGGTGTCACTCTAGGGATCAGTGGCTGTCCAGCCTGTGCAGAGTTGCCTCCAGAAACAAGAGTGGGTAGTTTCCCAGTATTTCGGGATAATAGTTATAATGACAATCACCTAGCCTGGAGCTTCTTGTGAACCAACTTATTTCTGGAGATAAAATGACATTCTTGGAGACGTGTTCTTTAATTGGCAGGGAATAAAATAAGTCCGCTTTCTCAGTGAATTGTCAGTAACGATTGTGGCATTACCCAATGTATTACTAAGCTTTAGTAAGTACTCATGTGTTTGTTTGATCCTCTTTTGAGTAGAAACTCTCCCAAAAACCTAGAGATGGCATGGGAATAAGGTAGCTTCTGCAGGCCCTGTAATCAGTAGTATCTGTGTCTGATCCAACTTCAGAAGACACTAATTTATACAGAGCTATATCATCTATAAGTTATATTCTATAAAGAGAACAGAATGGAATTAACACCTGTTTGCTATTTTTCAGGTACCTAGCTTCTATACCGTATGTGGAAAGAGGTAGTCTGAGGTGTGTATGTGAAGGACTAGGGCTGGAGAGAATAAAAATGGCGCCAGAGTGTTTTTTTGACGTGGCCAACTTGGTATTCTTGCTTTCCTGTAAACCCTGCCATGAATTCTGGCTTGTATCATGGACTTTGAATCCTTTCATTGACAAGATATTCGAAGAACAAATTTTTTCTTTTATTTTTTGGTTGCTTGGTAGACTCAAAGAAACCTTCAATGATGTTCATTCCTTCAATCGTTATGTCATTTGTTCATCACTTCACTCATTTGTCCAATACGGAAAATGTTTATTGAGCATCTGCTATAGCATTAGTCACTTGATCTCTGATTTCTTTTCCACTATTTTTATTGGTATCATTTGACAAATATTTAGTTCTTACCATGTGCTGGGAATAAAGGGAGACAAAGAAGGGATATCCTTCAGGTGAAGCTCTTGGCTTAGTTGACTGTGGTGTCTTCTCTGTGAATCACTTCTACCTTCTCTGTGCTCTGAGCAGTGATCCACCCCTCACCTGTGAAAGATGCTTGCACTTGGACCTCTTCCATTAGTGAATTGGAGCACAGGCTTTCCTGAAGTTGTGGCAACTTTTAAGGAATCTTCACAATTTAGCATCATTTCCTTAGTTCTTCCCTCCTCAAACTGGCTTTCAGGCCACTACTGCTCTTTGTAGATTTCCATGGATGTTCTACCTGGATTCATCCTGTGTATGTAGTGGAGGGTGATGGCCCATTTTTAAATTCAAAATACTGTCGTTCCCTTTTCATTCCTTATTGGTTTAGCTAGCTTGAATTAATTGATTTTTTTATGAAAGAGGAATCAGGAAAGAATACATCTGAATTTTTCTACATTTAACATTTAACATTTATTGAGTGCATATCATGTGCCAGGAGGGTGGTTCTGTGCCTTCATATGCTACGTTTCTGGTAATCCTCAAGATAATGCTGCAGTGTAACTTTCTTCGTTTCGCAAATGAGATTCAGAGGTTTTCTTAATGTCTCATGTTAGTATAATCTCATCAGTGGTCAGATCTGAATTTGAACTCAAGGTTTTCTGGCATGAATTTTGTTCTTTTAATGCTATCCTAAGTAAAGAGTATCAGTCTTGTGAAAAGATGAAAGCTGATAGGCACATACTTTTTAAAATAGAAGATTTTCAATAATGTGTGAAATCTCTTGAGGAAACAGTGTGACAGACATTTCGGTTTCACCACATGGGGTTCTTGATTAGTGGCAAATTCATACTGAATCATAGATCTGTAATACTCTCATACAAGGAGGAAGATGTATTTGTCTGCCTAATAGTGCTCTTTTTAGCTTTGGAAAATTTTAGTTTCTCCTATTAACTTGGTTGCTCTCAGTTTTATTACCGTTTGAAATATATATCTTCTCCTATCGCAGAAAAGGAAATAATGCCTTTGGATGATCATTTTTAATGTTTGAACAGAATAACACATAGAATTCAAACTAGTGTCAGTTTTCAATTTTGTATTATGCTGTGTTTTAGTCAGTACATTCAGAATGTAAAAGTATTTGTATCACGATGATTTTTACTAACTCCACAACAATTTAACTTATGGTTGTGAAATCGTACAGGGATATATCATATCAGAATCACAAAATGCTTGTTAATTAAGATCCTAGAAAATTTTCATTTCCAAATATCCAAATTTATGAATAACTTTGGACCTCTGAATTGGTGTGGTATGAGTCAAGAAGAAAAAGAGTACAGTCAAAGAAATCAAATACTCTTCCTCCTCCCCCACCCCCCACAATCATCAGGGACTTGCATAGAATGTACTTGAGACTTAATTTGCTTCATTTTGAGTTTCATTTTCAAAGCTATTTCTTTTTCAGCCTTCCCATTACATTTTATTTGAAAACCAGCTCTTATCGTTTTAGACATTATTGTCACAGATTCCAAGTTCTTAAATTATGCTGATCACAAAAGATAGTAGTTTTATGTTCTCATCTCATTCAGTGGTTGTTCCAGTCTCCCAGCCGAGGGCCACACTGGTGACGTCCAGGGCAGATGACGGCTTTTGTTCTGAGTAACCACACAAAGAAATAACTGGGGAAGCTGAATCACCATTTCACTCAAGCAAAAAGGAGTGTCTCTCTGGGTCATGCCGCCCATGGCCAAGAGATGTCACAATACCTACAGCAAACATATAAGCAATGTAATTAGCTCATAGTCTCTAGCTGGTAGTTCCCCCTCACTTGGCATTATTAATCCACACCTTCTGAGGCCAATGTGTTGACAGCCTGCAGTTTGCTGAAATAGATGTTGACCTATGCTTTCTTCAAGATGCAGCTTAAACTAACCTCCTAAATGCAGGCTTCTACAATCCGACCCTCTACTTCTTTCTTTCTCGCTGTTTCTCATCCATACCACTGTTTCGGTGTTTCTCACATGTGCTTTTAAAAAAAAGATTGTGTGTGTATGTGTGTCTGTGTGTGTGTGTCTCTGTGTGTGTGTGACTCTCCCATAGATTTTGAGCTTTTCCACTGCAGAGACTCCACCTTACTCACCTTCTATCCTCCCATCCCTACCATATTTGTATTATAAACATTTTTGTGAATTGATAACTTTGAAATTATTGTTTTTTAACAATATAGTGGAAAGAGCCATCTGGATTCTGGTTCTGACTCCTTAACTTATTAGTCATGAATTAATACTTTTATTCAGCATCCTTAATTGAGTGCCTACTATGTGCCAGATTGTTTCAGGTGCTGGGAATATAGCAGTGAACAAAACAGTCAAGATATAGACAAGATATCTGTGCTATCCTGAAGTTTGCACTCTATGGAGAAGACAGATGATAAATAACGTAGCATGTAAATAATCAAGACAAACATCAAATAAATGGTATGTGGAGAATTAAAATAGGAAATATGGAAATTGTTACTTTCGATTAGGTAGCCAATTTAGCTGAAATCTGAAGGAACCAGCCATGAAGGTCAGGGGAAGGGCATTTATGGCAGAGGAAACGGTTTATGCAGAGACTCCAAGGCAGCACGAACTTGTGATAATCTAAGAATGTGGAGGAGATCATTGTGGCCAGTGTGCTGAATGAGAGTGAGATACCAGAGAGATAAGCAAGATGAGTGGTTTGGATTTTATGTTTAATGCATTGGGACGTCACTGGAGATTTCAAACTGCATAGTGTTATTATTTAATTTGTTTTAAAAATATTACTCATTCGATATGTGGAGAATGAATTTGAGAGGGGAAGAGGGGTGGTAGGGATCCTAGATAGGAAGTTATTGCACTAGCCCAAGCAATAGGTGGTTCATTAGTCTCAGTGATAGTAGTAGCGATGGAGATGGGTAGACAGATTTTGGGATATGTTTGAGGTAGAGTTAAAGATTTGCTGATGGTTTGTGGAGGTTAAGTAAAGAGAGGAATCCAAGTCTTTGTGACTTGGGTAAGTCACTTAAATGTTTCTACTGACAGGCCCCTCATGAAATCAGTATTATAGATATATCAGTGGTTTCCAGCTGGGGGTGATTTTGCCACCATCCTGCTCCCCAAACCCTGGGTACATTTGGTAATATCTGGAGACAATTTTAATTATCACCATTGTGTATGGAGTTGATGCTACTAGCATCTAGTGAGTAGAGACTAAGGATGATGCTAAACATCCTACAATGTACAGAACAGCTGCCTCAACAAAGAATCTTCTGGCATCAAATGTCAATAATGCCAAGGCTGAGAAAACCTGAAATACGTTTATCCATCTCACACGGTGGTTGTGAGGATTTGCTGAAATAATATCTTATAAAGAAGGATGGAAGTTTTAAATTCTATACAGAGACAAAATATTATTGGTGCCTCAATTTTACCATGTCTGCTGGGATAAGGACAATAAATTCCTACAGATGGATAATCAAAAGGGTCTCTTCTCGCCTAGTCCTGAATGAATGTGGTGCATTTTGAATGTAGTACTTTGGGCAGTAGTCCCATCGTGCTTCAGTAGAGTAGCAGAGAAGAAATGAAAAATTTTGCTTCAAGTGTTCTTTTGACTCCTCTACAGCCACCGTTTTAAATTGTGTTGCAGAAAGACAGATTAGGAAATTCATTGGAAATGAGTTTCAAAGTAAATGTTTATTTTTAAGAGGAAGTGGTGGGTAGGAGAACATGAGACTTTAGGGGGATTGTGCCACCTTTTTTCCCTGAGAAATGCCAAGGGAATTAATTAAAGAAGCTGGAGAGAAAGCAGAGGCATGAATAGAGTAGCTAGTTCTCCCTTCCTTCTGTCTCTAGCGGTGAGCACCCACCCCATGCGATGCTCTGCACCAAGCTCTTGTTAGTAACCTTGCAGAGAACAGGGCACCTTCCTCTAGGAATTTGTGTCTCAAAATGAGGAGAACAAGTAAGCCTTACCTGTAATTAGCTTCAAGCATACTCCCTACAATGAAAAAGAGGTTAAAAGAAAACTGCCTCAATGAGTTCTTAATGGGGTACAAGATAATGTTGGTAGAAGCTTAAATTTTTAACCAGCAGTAAATATGCAAGGCAGTCATTTGAAGTAATCAATGGCTAGGTGAGTGCCTACATTAGCTGGCAGAGAATCACTTAATCAACAGTTCAAATAAGCAAGAGGAGAACTAAAAATGCAGAACTGAAAATACAGAGAATTAGCAGAGTTGCTAATTACATCCCGGTACTTTCTTTCTTCAGCCCTTGACTATTTCAACATTTGTCAAAGTGTTGCTAAAAATAACTAGTTGTCAAAAGATTCATTTCTTTTCAGAAGACCTGCTTTACTTAGATTGATGGCCAGGTCCAGTAGGCAGCTACAAGTACCCAAGAATGAAGTGCTAGGAGGTGACCTCAGAATGTAAAGCCTGAAAACTCTTCTGTTGGCATATGCTGCTGGCAAAAAAAGGAGCATTTTTTCGTTTTTAGTCTTTAGCACTTAAAAATTCCAGACTTTTCTCTCTGCATCCAGACATTGTATGAGAGAATCTATCAGATGGATAGTGAGCCACATCCATGATAACATGTGCCGAAACTGACATAATGCATGATTTCCTCGTTTAAAAAATTCTTAGTTATCTTCCTTTCCCAATCCTTCTCAACCTCCTCTACGCCCTCCTATATATAAAATAAAATACATTCAAGTGGTTTAAATGTTATAGGGGAGGCTGTTTTTAGAATCCCCAACTAGAAAAACAAAGCTCTTAAGCCATATTGTAGAGTCACTTCTTAGAAGGAGACTTTCCTATAGGCACTTTTCTTTTGTTTTTTGAAGGAAATATATTTTTTCCTTTCGAAGAGCAGCTTCTGTTTCTTCCTCTAGCTTCAGTAGCCATCAAGCAGTTATTCATTTTGAAGGATACATATAGTTCCCAAGACATTTTCTGGTTGGAGAAAAACTGCGTATTTCCAAAGCTCCCTGAGTTCAAGGCTCCTAGCTCTGTTGAAAACAGGAGGATAATCAGCTTATCGTGTTTTTGCTTATGCTTTCCTTGGAAAAATGGTGGGGATGGGAGGTAGAAGTATTTGTTCTAATTTCATCATTTTTACTAAGTACCTCTGTCGCCTTGGGCAAGTCATTTACCTTGAGTTTCAGCTTAAATCCAGGGATGTTAAAGTAGAAAGGGTCAATTTTTTAAGTTAATTTGAAACCTGATGGAATATAAGAACCCTACCCACATGGATTTGAAAACTGATGGAGTGTTAGAACTTACTGAGTTTGGGTTTTCCACAGTTTTAGGTGATGATTATTTTACAGTCACTCTCTATGTGTTTGTGCATCATTGATAATTCATTCCCTTCATTTTGCAGACTATAGAAACTTAAGGTTCAGAGAAGCTAAGTAATTTACTCAAGGTTATATAGCTAGCTAATGGTGGAGCTTAGACTTTATATGTAATCTGCTGATCCGCAAAACTAATCATTTCTCTATTTATTAGTTGTTTATTTAATCTGGGAATGGCCATACCTTTTTGGGTAATAATCACAGTTTAATTTTAAAATATATACATATTTTACTATATATACGTGTATACTCTCAACAAATTGGGTATGGAGGGAACATATCTAACATAATGAATGCCATATATGACAAGCCCACAGCTAATATCATACTCAATGGTGAAAGCTAAAAGCTTTTCCTCTAAGATCAGGAGCAAGACAAGGATACCCACTCTCACCACTTTTATTCAACATAGTATTGGAAGCCCTAGCCAGAGTAAGAAATAAAAGGCATCCAATTTGGAACAGAAGAAGTAAAAGTGTCTCTATTTGCAGATGACATGATATGTATAGAAACTCCTGAAGACGCCACCAAAAAACTGTTAGAACAATTAAACAAATTCAGTAAAGTTGCAGCATACAAAATCAATATAAAAAAATCAGTTGTTTCTATACGCTAATAATGTACTATCTGAAAGATAAATTAAGAAAACAATCCCATTTACAATTGCATCCAAAAGAATTAAATATCTGAGAATAAATTTTATCAAGGAGGTGAAAGACCTATACACTGAAAACAATAAGACATTGATGAACGAAATTAGAGAAGACACAAATAAATGGAAAGGTATTCTGTGTTCATGGATTGGAAAAATTAATATTGTTAAGATGGCCATACTACTCAAAACAATCTACAGATGCGGTGCAATCGCTATCAAAATTCCTATGGCATTTTTCACAGAAATAGAAAAAACAATCCTAAAATTTGTATGGAACGACAAAAGACCCCAAATAGCCAAAGCAATCTTGAGAACGAAGAACAAAGGTGGAGGCATCACACTTCTAAACTTCAAACTGTATTACAAAGCTGTAGTAATCAAAACAGTAGGGTAGTGGCATAAAAACAGACACGTACATCAATGGAACAGAATAGGGAGCCCAGAAATAAACCCATGCATACATAGCTAATTAATTTACGACAAAAGAGCCAAGAGTATACAACGGGGAAAGGATAGTCTCTTTAATAAATGGTGTTGGGACAACTGGACAGCCACATGCAAAAGAATGAAACTGGACTCCTGTCTTACACCGTACATAAAAATCAACTCAAAATTGATTAAAGACTTGAATGTAAGATCTGAAACTGTAAAACTCCTAGAATAAAACATAGGGGATAAGGTCCTTGACATCAGTCTTGGCAATGATTTTTTCGATTTGACAGCAAAAGCAAAGGCAACAAAAGCAAAAACGAATAAGAGTGACTACATCAAACTAAAAAGCTTCTGCACGGCAAAGGAAGCCGTCAACAAAATGAAAAGGCAACCTATGGAATATGAGAGAATATTTGCAAATTATGTATCTGATGAGGGGTTAGTATCTAAAATGTATAAAGCACTCATAAATCTCAATAGCAAAAAACTGAACATTCCAATTAAAAAATGGACAAAGGAACTAAATAGACTTTTTTTTCAAAGAAGACATGCAAAGGACCCACAAGTACGTGGAAAGGTGCTCAACATCATTAATCATCAGGGAAATGCAAATCAAAACCATGAGGTATCAACTCATACCTGTCAGAATGTGTTTCCTCAAAAAGACAAGAGATAAAAAGTGAGGATGTATAGAAAATGGAATCCTTGTGCACTGTTGATGGGAATGTAAATTGGTGTAGCTACTATGGAAAATGATATGGAGGTTCCTCAAAAATTTAGAACTACCATGTGACCCATCAATTTCATTTCTAGCTGTATATCCAAGGGAAATGAAAATAGGATCTTGAAGAGATATCTGCATTTCCACGTTGATTGTAGCATTATTCACGATAGCCAAGACATGGAAACAACCAAGTGTCCATCAATGGATGAATGGATAAAGAAGATGTGTTTTTATATATATATATACAATGCAATATTATTCAGCCACGAGAAAGAAGGAAATCCTGCCATTTGAGACAACAGGGATGGACCCTGAGGGTATTATACTAAGTGAAATAAGCCAGAGAAAGACAAATACTGCGTGGTATGATTTATATGTAGAATCTAAAAAAAAAGTCAAACTCATAGAAACAGAGAGTAGAAAAGTGGCTGTTAGGGGCTGAGGGGTGGGGGAAATGGGGAGAGGCTGGTAAAAATGTTCAAAGTTTTAGCTGTAAGATGAATAAGTGCTGAGGATCTAATGTAAAACATGATGACTACAGTTAAATGTGTATATACATATGTATATTCTTATATATATACATTGACTTCTACATAATTGACTAGGACTTAGAGAGTTTACTTACTAATTATTCAACCATAGAAAAGATACTTAATTTATGTCAGCTTAGTTCGTTTCCCCCCTAACTCAGAAGCCATTATGAGGATCTCAGGTGTAACTAGTGAGAGTCCCTTAAAATGGTTCATATAAAAATAAAAATGTTCATTATTATATTTTATTGGTATCCTAGTGGGAGCATAATACTTATCCTTTTAACCACTAAAATTAATTTTAATGCTTTTATTTTACCTAAGTGTCATAAGTATACCACTCGTTAATGCTTTTCTGTCTAGGACTCAGGAGAGTGTTCATTTATTGTGTCCTTGTATTTAACATTTTTCAATGTATAGCATGAAAGGATTAGGACTAAATGATTACAAAAGGACTATTTGGTTCTTGCTTTCTTGAGAGAATATGTATGACTACCTACCATTTTGTTGATGCACATTGTGTACAGGATACCATGCTAGGTGTTATAGTTAGGATCTGAGAAATGGAATGCTGTCATTATGTTGGCAGTGTGGCCATGCATGTGATGATATCCATAGTCTGTTTGTCCAAGATATTTCTCCTTCCCATCATATTTCTGAGAGAAATAGATGCATAAACAAAGGAAGAGAAAGCAAAATAGAGCACCTTATATTAACCTGGGGCTTGGGCCAGTGTAGAACTGAAGTGTAATATTATGGACTATGTGAAAGGATTCATTTTCTCTAAGTGAATTAGTCTATACTTGGCCTAGTTTGGCCTGCTTAAGTCCATTCCTGAATAGGTGCATCCCTCTACCTGTGTAGAGGGATCAGGTACTGAGTCAGCTCATTACCCAAGATGGTCACATTGAGAGAGAGAAAAGAGAAAAAGTCAGAGCATATCTAGGTGTACTGACCTTCTTAGCTCCTCGAGAGCTCTACCCATAGAGATGTGGCCCAATCAATGCCCTAGAATTGTCCCATTCAAATCAGTAACACTCCTTTTCCTAGCCAATAAATAGGATACTGGATGTAACCTCTTTACATAGATAAGGAAACTAACAGTTTCAAATTATAGGCCCAGAGTTGCTTAGCTAATAATGACAGAATCAGTATGTGGACCTAGATATATAGTTCATATATAAAACAAGATTTCTCTAAATTTCTTTCCTTTTCTCTTGTAAGTTTCTTCGTATATATGCATATCAGTGCTATGAGTATATTTTAAACCTGTATATTCAAAAATTTATCATGTAAATGTAACAAACATTTGTAATTTTTAAATTATTAAATTTCATAGTAAATTATATTTTATAACTTATATTTGAGGTTTTGTATTCATTCATCATTATATCTTACGAGGAGCACTTGTGAATACTTGGAAATGCAGAGAAGTGGTTAACTTTCAAGATCTTTGATGTACCCATTTTAATAAATACATTCAGTAAAATTCATATTTCTTGACATATTCATTACTCAGCAAAAAATTGCATACATATTTTTAATTATTCCCAAACTTCCAACACCTTCAAATCTTAACAATGAATTAATTCCTTTGATGTTATTATACACATTTAATGAAATTATATGCAACTACACACAAAAATAATATAAGCCTCTCTTTTGATCCTAAAAATAGGTAATTAAACTTTCTTTTGCAATTTGTTCACAGATTCTTCTTGGAGTTTCGTACTTTTGTGTGTTTCTGCTTGCTGTTTTACTGGTTAAGCAAAGTAAGACTTTAGGATGGCTTTTAAAACTGTACACATCCTTCAAAATTAATAAACCAGTCTTTAAATAAATAATGTTAAACTAAGAAAGAACAAATACTTTTAAACCTTTTTCTTCCTTTCAGATTTAGGGCACAAAAGAAAAATGCTTGTGTGTTAACTTTTGTTTCAGGATTCTCAAAGGATGCAAGGCATCATGTCAGAAAAAGTCAACCTAATCAGAGAAACAACAACCTGTCAGCTCTTGAAGAACCACTTGGAGTTCTGAAATAGTAATTTACTGAGTGGATAGTTGAGAAAGCTGAGTTAGGACAGGATTTCTGGTCCTAATAGCATATGAATGTCTCATAATTGTTATAGACCCCTGTAAAATCCGTTTACTTTGAAAGGCACTGATGATATTATTTCCTTTATATTTAAGTATTTTCATGTAGTAGATGTAGGTTGAGATATTACTTAGCTTTCACTTAATAAAATAATCACTGCTTTTTTTTTTCCAAATCATGAGTTATTTTTTGTCTTTCTGGTGAGAAAAGATCATATAAGAATGAAATATTTTTAGCTAGATTTTAGTATTGTCTCTTCTTATGAACTGTCGAGTTTAAAATAGCTTCTTAGCCTTCTCACCTTCCTTTTTAATATGTGAATGGTTTTCTGTCATATCTAAGATATTATTTAATAACAAAAAGTTTTCTTAAAAGAAATAAGCTCCCTCCCCAAGGGCAGGGATTGTGTCTGTCTTGTTCTCAAGAGGCTCACACAGTGTCAGGCACATAGCAGCCGTTCGGTAACGAATGACAAGTATCCTTATGCAATTCCAAAACATAGTCCCTCAGTACTTACACCCTGAAGTCCAAATAATAATACTAGAAATCCAGAATGAAACAGGAGAAATATTTGCCCCAGTAAACTGACATGTATACGGTCCTGAGAAAACTGGCTTTTGTTTCTTCATTTTCAGAAGAATAAGATAATTAAATAAACTTCTGTAATGAGTGGATAAGATGGTATATCCCATGCAAATAACCAGAGAAACACTTAATCAGCAATTCTGAGAGATGAAAGTCTCATTTTGAGGAAATGCGAAACAATTGAATACATTTCATTACTTTGCATTTAAAGTAGGGAGGTGATGAATACGCAGAAGAGTATTCCAGCTATTCCAGTTCTGTTTCTTAGTAGGCAGTTATTTTTACTCATAGGTGAGAACATTTCACCTGTATTTGTTTTATAGATGTAAGCTCTTACGATGTGTTTTTTCTTTCCATGGGCCCTCTCCACTTCTCCTTCTTCCCAAGTAAGTTATTGAAACAGGACAATTTTGAGGTAAAGTGAGGAAGAAGAGAAGTAGTATCTCTCTGCTTCCTCTTTCTACACAATAGGGAAAAATCAAAGTTAGGGTCAGAACTAATATTGTCAATTTATAAAAGAGCCCGCTCATCATGCCTAAGTTTCTTTGACAGTATCTACAAAGCCTTCTGTATCTAAGGATGATTTTATTGTCAATATGCAATCAGGCAGGTCAATGTTCATTTCATTTGTGAAGAAAACCACATCAAGCAAATTTCATTATAAAACCTAAAAATCAATATACATTTGTGCCAGTGTTCTCTAAATAATGAATGTGAGTACTTTTTTACCCTGAAATAACATTTTTAAGGATTGGATTTTTACTAAAAGAAGAAGCCATATTTAGTTTTGCCTTGGACAATATTTGTATTTGATATTAAGATAGTGATATTAAGAATGACTTTTGGAGTCTGTTTTGTTTTAAATGCTTTTGTTGGTCAGTTATGATACGTACACAAGTAGGTTCTGACTAGAGTAAAAAAATATTCAGACATATTGAATGGTAAATATCAGAATAGTGATAATAATCGTAGTTAGTAGTTGTTTAGTATGCAGTATTTATGGACACCGTGATGAAAATTTTCATTTCATTTTTGCATTTAATATTTATGACTACCCTGGTATAGGAGTAAAATAGTGTGTGTAGGCTAATTGCTATAAGCAACAGCCTTCACAATAGATGTTTTTATTTCACCTAACAGTGTAATACAAACGTCCTTCCAGTTGTGGTCCACCATTTCACAGAGCTTCTGAGTCTTTTGCTGCGTTCTCTGTTCCATCTGACACAAGAGAGGAGAGAGGAGGTGAGGATAGTAAAGATGGTTTTACATGAGTCAGGCATAGAAGAGGTGTCTGTCTCTTTATCCACATTCCATTGGCGAGAACTCAGTCATGTGGCTACACTTGCAAGGGATCCTGGGTAATGCAGTCCAGCCACGTGTGCAGTGGGGAAAGAAAACAAGTTTGGTGAACAAGTAACCAGTCTCTCCCACAAGGCGGTGTTATTCCCCTTTTGTAGATAAGAAACTACGTCTTAGGGCCGGCCCCGTGGCTTAGCGGTTAAGTGTGCCTGCTCTGCTGCTGGCGGCCCGGGTTCAGATCCCTGGTGCGCACCTATGCACTGCTTCTCTGGCCATACTGAGGCCGTGTCCCACATACAGCAACTAGAAGGATGTGCCACTATGACATACAACTATCTACTGGGGCTTTGGGGGAAAAAAAACAAAATTAAAAAAAAAAAAGAAACTATGTCTTAAAGTTCAAATAATATTTGATATCATGTAAGTAGATAATGCTAATACCAGGTCTGCCTAAAAGTCCATGTTTTTAAGCACTGCCTTCTCCTTCAACACTGGGCTTGATAATGTGCCACCTTACTGTGGTATACCCTGGAAACACATGGTATCTTCCCAATGAAAAGAGTATCCAGAGAGATGCATGGCTGAGATTTTGACTTCATGCTCTATGCAGGGGCCTCCACTAGACTTTGCTATAGCTCTATTAATGCTGAAATCCCTAAACACAAGTAATAAGTACACCTTGTGGAGAAAAGTTTTAAGAATCAGCTGGCGATTCCTGTGCTCACTGATCCTCCTATCATGACAATAGGCAGTGCTCCAACTGGAGCTGTTTTGTCAACTTGAGTTCCTATCGAAGTTGATGAGTAGGGCTCCTCTGCGGGCCCGTGTTAGATGTGTAGTATGAGTGACAAAGAAAATTTTGTGTAAGCCACTGGGTTTTATTTTTATTTTATTTTATTTATTTAGTGTTATTGTTATTAAAGCATAACCTAACCTTTCCTGACTGATACACACTTTAGCCCAGAATCTCTACTTTTAGTGATGTAAGACAGGACTATTTATAAGTACATAAAGGTCTCTGTGTACATGTGTCTATCTGTCTATCCAATGATATTCATTGGAGTTTTATTTTAATAAGTTTTGATTAAAAGAATTATGCTGTAACCATACAGTAGAATATATGGAGTTGATAAAAAGGATATAGTGGGCCCATATTTACCTACATGAAAAGATGTCCATGATCTATGGTTATGTGGAAAATGTAAGTTGAAAGATGCATGAAATTATATATACAGTATTTCAAAGTGTCACTAAAATTTTGTACACATTTTTTTAGGGAAGTGGACTTCCCAGGTAGAGAGCTGAGGAGGTGATGGCTTCTGGCATTATCCTTGATGGAGCCCCAGCCACCACCATGTTTTGCTCAAATCACCAAATTAGCTTTCTTAATGGTCTTCCTTCCTCCAGTTTTGGCCCCCTCTAATCCATTTTCCACATAATAGCCATTATATTTGTAATAGATCTTTTAAGTAGGTTTTTCTCCTATTCAAAACTGAAAGTTACCCCCATTTTTACCACAAAATCTCCATGTCTTACCCCAGGTTCTTAAAAAACAGAGCCTAAGACGAAGAAGTGAAGCTTTACTAAGATAAAATATGAGGTGTGATCCCATAGCAGTGAGAGTGAGGAGAAAGGGATATGAAGAGGACAAGGAAAAGAGGCAGCAGAAAGGTGCTGTGTTATCAGGGTGGCCACTTCTTTATAATCTGCTTAGAATCAACGGTGGTTGCTTGGCAGGTACAGTGGTTGGACCATGTGGGATGTTTCTGATGTGTACACAAGAAAACCACATCTTAAAGAAAAACATACCTTATCAGAGGGAGGAAGTAAGAGAGAATTCACCCACTAGCTCCCTCTGGTCTCATTGGTAAACTCTCCCATGCTTCTGAGTTGCATCATGAGGCCCTGTGGAGCTGTTTAGGAAGCTAGATTCCACAGGAGCTATGGTGACTCATCTGAATATGACATTAACAGGAGGTAGCAGAGATTTTGGGGCATGTGGCAGTTGGCCCTCAGGCTGAGATGGGACAAGATGGGAGAGGGTCCAGTAATGGGGGAGGCAGAAAGAACTTTGAGGAGGTACACATGGTGTGATGATACAGTTGATCAAAGCTAGGACCCCAGGTCCTGGCACACAGAAGTCATTACTGGGCTATGAACATGCTAGTTCTCATTTCCTTTCCCCATCCCTATACCTAGCTAAATATTCCTAATTTATTTAGGGCCTCAACTTTGTTTCTCCTTTCTCTTCCATGAGACTCCTCATCTCCTAATTGCTCCTTCTTTGTTCTTACTGCTTTCTTAGCATCTTTTAACTGTCTGTTTGAATCTGCCCACTTCCTTCACTACATCTAAAGCTCATTGGAAGCAAAGGCTTTTTATTAACTGCTTTTTCCCCAAAAGTAAACACAGTAGAAAAGCAAATAGTACTGAATTGATGAATGATAATGATAGCTAATATTTATTTAACAGTTATATTTTAGGCAGTAAAATAATTTTCCTGATAATGGGTTTTCAGAGGATTCTTGGGTCAGGTAGCAGCTATTGCTTTAGTTTGTTCTTTTTCTTTTGGTTCAGAGCATATTATGTTCTCATATGCATATGTAATTTTATGCTAGTCTACACTCTATATTGATTTTGTCTTTTCCTTAATATCATACACATAGAGAACTATGTGTATGTTTTCCTAGATGGATTACAATCAATTCTTGTTTTTAATTCCCATATTAAAGGCATTCCAAAACCTATTTGATTAAAAAAAGTTCCCATATTTAAAACATTCGGAAACCTTTTTGATAACACAAAGTTGCCTGTAAGAAGTACCACTCATGAGGAGTTTAAAAGAAGTTAGCTAATTCTTCACATTGAACTTAAAATTTTTTTTTTCTTGGTTGTTAGTTAAAAATATTGAGACACATTTGAGATATTGTTATTTATAAGAAAAATATGTATTTTGTCATTCAGCTGACCAAAATATATTTCTCATATATCTTTGGTCTTCATCCATTCCTGACTCTCAGCTCCCAAAACCCTTGGAATTTCCAAACTGTTGAGAATGACCAAGCTGTCTCTTGTTATGTTAATGAGGTGACTTTTGGACCCCACCTAAGAATGGGGGCTGGTTGCCAGGAGAACCAACCTTGTGATTAGAGAGTTGGAACTTTCTGTCCCACCCCTGACCTGGGGAGGAGAGAGGGGCTGGAGGTTGAATCAATCACCAATGGCCAATGATTTAATCAATCATAACTATGTAATGAAGCCTCCAAGAGAACAGGGTTCAGAGAGCGTCCTGGTTAGTGAACACTTGGAGTTGCTGGAAGAGTGGCATGCCTGGAGGGAATGAAAATTCTGTGTCCTTTCCCCATACTTTGCCCTTTGCATCTCTTCCATCTGGCTGTTCCTGAGTTAAATCTAGACAGTAAAATGTTTCTCTGAGTTCTGTGAGCCACTCCAGCAAGGTAATCGAACTCAAGGAAGGAGGAGGTCCTGGGAACATCTAATTTATAGCCAGTCAGTCAGAAGCACATGTAACAGCCTGTGCTTAAGATTGGCCTCTGAAGTGGGGAGGGGAGAATGTTGTAGGCCTGACCCCATTAACCTGTGGAACCTGATGCTGTCTCCGAGTAGATAAGTGTCAGAATTGAGTTGAATTGTAGGACACCCAGCTGGTGTCTCGAGAATTGCTTGATGGTATGGAGAACCTTCGCCCAGCATTGGAATCGGTATCAGAACTTATTTACATTCTATAATATTCTTCCACATGTGTCAGTCATGAAATTAACCTACGTATTCATTCAGTCAGTGGAGTACCCTCTTTGGGCAGACTTATGTATAGACTAAGGCCAGCTCTTTGACGAAGTATGTTTAATGCTACGTTTTAAAAAATTTCCCCCCATTAATATTTTTGTTGACTTTTTTATGTCATAGATTTAGCTCCTTATAGGTATTCTGAGGCTTTAAAACGTTTCCTTCCTCATGTTGAAGCTCTTCTTGAATGCCCTTAGAGTGCCCCCACCCCAATTTTTCATTAATTTTAATTTAGTTTAAAACAGTGGTGTTCAGTCTTTTAACATTAGAATTGACTGGGGACTTAAAAAAATAGCAATGACAGAGCCCTACCCCCACGGATTCCGATTTAATTGATCTGAGGTGGGAGCTGAGGCCAGACATCGTGGGATTCCTATACGTAACTTGCTTAGAGGAATTTTGATTGAGAAGAAACTTTCTCAAAGTGTGATTGACACATCGTTGGGGATTTTTATGAGTCTTTGAGATCATCAAAACTCTTATAATATTAATAGAGATTTTGTTCTTGATATGAAATAATGAATTTTTAAATTTCAAGCCTTCTAGGTGTCTTGCCAGTATTGGCATCAATTTAATAAATGATGTGGGGCCGGCCCCGTGGCTTAGCGGTTAAGTGCGCGCACTCCGCTACTGGCGGCCCAGGTTCGGATCCCGGGCGCGCACCAACACACCGCTTCTCCAGCCATGCTGAGGCCGCGTCCCACATAGAGCAACTAGAAGGCTGTGCAGCTATGACATACAACTATCTACTGGGGCTTTGGGGAGAAAAAAACAAAAGGAGGAGGATTGGCAATAGATGTTAGCTCAGAGCTGGTCTTCCTCAGCAAAAAAAAAAAAAAAAAAAGAGGAGGATTAGCATGGATGTTAGCTCAGGGCTGATCTTCCTCACAAAAAAATAAATAAATAAATAAAAATTCATGGTGTGGTTTATTTAGTGTTGGTTAGCAAGTTGGGAACCTGGCTTACTGACTGAAATTTCTGTCTTAAAGTAGCTGAAAGTTGAGGGATTCTTAGAATGTTGGAGTTGAGAGCTTTAATTGTCTTTAGTCAGACTCACTCATTTTATGAATAAGGAAATTGAGTCCCAGAGGGATGAGATGTATTGCCCAACTTCACATATCTAGTCAAGTGAGACACAGGGACTATAAACTTGGAGCTCCTGGCTCGTAGTCCGGTGTTCTTTCTGTTTCACCCTTTGCCTCCCAGGAGGCTTGTGAAATATCACAGGACTTCAGACTTCACTTGTTCCTTCAGAGCCAGATCCTAAAAACTCCATTTGTTATTTAAGCCCCAGTGCTAAGTTCTAATTACCATTCAGTAATTACTTTACAGTGAACAGATGTGTGTTATTTTCTAGGAAAAAAAAGCTGGAATGTGATCTACACCTGTACCTTCAGCAGTGTTTCTCCACTGAGAGGTAGCAATCAGCATTAATGTACAAACTCAGGTTGCCAACGTCTCAAATTTAGCTGGTGCTGATGCAGAGTACAGTGTAAGGGTTTCTGTTGCCAACAGATCAAATGTTCTCCAGGCTCCCATCAGCTTTCCCAACTGCCAGTCACCAAAAGGTTGCTTTCCCCCGAAAAGCAGGTTTTGTTTTTGTGCAGTTAAGTGGTACATTGGTGAAATGAGATAGTGCCATTCTCATAGGAAATGACTTCCCTAGGAGCATAAAGTAGCAGTGAATCAGTTGAGGATATTTTTCTGTTATTTTCTTATATTGTACACAGCTAAGATTACAGAAGTTGGGATGAGATTAGCAATAAACTACATCAATGGACTTAAATTTTTTTTTTTTTAGAGGGATAGGCTCATTGGCATGCCACATCCCTTATCATGTTCAGAAATGAGGATAGAAAATGCTAGTAGGCTTATTTCATACTAGGCTTCATTAAATCACTTCATGTGGTAGAGTATTATGTTTGTTTCACTCTAATTTCATAGTTATAAATTTTGCATTCTTTCCACCTGGGCTTAACCGAAGTGGTATCCATGATTGAGAGGCAGGACTGATTTTTTAAATGTATGTTTGCTCAAGGTTTGCTCCTAGAGATAAGGTGGGTAATGTAGTTTAAATACATTAGCTTCCTGAGTGTGGAAATCTGGTTCAGTGTAGCTTCAGGGAATACAAGTATGGATCCTTCAGTTGAAGTCTGCATGTTTCTACATCTCCAAACAGTCCAACACTTCGGATCAGTTGGTGTTTGTCTCTCAATTTGGACAGCTGATGAGTAGATTATAGTGGTGAGTCTTAAATGGTGTCTTCATAGTAGTCATCCATTGTCAGACAATTGATGAGATTTACATTTGTTTAATATTGAGCTTTTATAAATGTCATTTTTTCCTTGAAAGGGATAATGCCAACCCCTCCCCCATCTTTGTTTCTCCTTTCAAAAATTAGTAATGGTAATAAACAGACAGTATCTCAGATGGAAGGAGAGAGAAATTATGCATGACTGAATTTTGACATTATAAGTTGACATTACAGTATAAATCTTCCTAAAGTGAAATTGACAACATAACATTTTTCACAAAGCTAGAGAAAAAGCATAGAGCCTATGAAAACAATCTCATGAAATCAATCACAACGATCATTTGAAAACCATCAAAACCTTAGGTAGGATAGCATTTCTACATCAGGAGGAGCTTAGGCTGCATTCTGATAGGTACATAATAAATAAATCCCAGTGTGTATAGTCTTCAGTACTGTTAAATGTAATCTGAGATTCTTATTTAATAATACTTTAAAATTTGGTAGTCAGTTGAAAAGAGGAAGTTCTGCAAAAAAGAAAATATTCTTTTAGCATATTAATTCTTAAAAAATCTTATAAATATTCTAAATATATAATAACACAGGAGATAATATTAATCCATATCCATGTATTCTTAACCTCCTTGGAAAAAATGTTAATATTTTGTTGTGTTTACTTTAGATCCCTTTTAATTACAGATAGAATCAAACTCTTAAATAACAGATACAAATGAAGCCCCTCTCACCCTAATTTCCTCCTTCCTACCTCTTCAGAGGTTAAATGTCCTCAAGTAACTGTGTTTCTTTTACTTTTATACACTTTTATACAGATTCATTTAACCAAAAATATGTAGTATTATTTTGTGTTGTTAAAATGTATATACATAACATGATACAACACATATCCTTTGGCTTTTTGCTTTCTTTCTTCCCTATATTTGATATGATCAATATGGGTAGTAGTTCATTTATTTTACATGCAGTATAATAGTCTATTGTCTGACTGGATCATGCTAGTTATGTGTTTTCATGTGACTGGGCATTTGAGTTTCAAAATGTCATTTTAACAAACTATGGCAATGAATTTCCTGGTACATACATCTTCCTGATGTAAATGTTTCTCTAGGGCATATCCCCACAGATGTTGAATCACTGGGTTGCAGGGTATGTGTCTCAGCTTTACTAGATATTGCTGAATTGTTTTCTGAGGTGGTTGTTCCAATTTACATTCACACCAATAGTGTTTAATAAGAGTTCTCTTATTTTGCTTACAGTTGATGTTATGCCTTGGCTGGTTCCTGTCCACCTATCCCTCCTCTCTCCATAGTTATGACCTTTTGAAATGCCTTGCAGTCTCAGCCTCACCTGCTGTTCTTGAACAGATCTTGCCCTTTCACAGCAAGGGCAAGACGGAGCTACAACCTGCTACAGATCCCCCTCGACTTACAATGGGTTACATCCTGATAAACCCATCGTAAGTTTAAATATCCTAAGTCAAAAATGCATTTAAAACACCTAACCTACCAAACATCATGGCTTAGCCTAGCCTACTTTTCTTTTAGTTAATTAATTAATTAATTTATTTTAGTGTGTGTGTGAGGAAGATCAACCCTGAGCTAACATCCATGCCAATCCTCCTCTTTTTGCTGAGGATGACTGGCCCTGAGCTAACATCCGTGCATATCTTCCTCCACTTTATGTGGGACGCCGCCACAGCATGGCCTGACAAGCAGTGTGTCGGTGCGCGCCCTGGATCCGAACCCGGGCTGCGAGCAGCGGAGTGCGCGCACTTAACCACTATGCCACTGGGCCGGCCCCTGCCTAGCCTACTTTAAATGTGCTCAGAACACTTACATTAGCCTGCAGTTGGGAAAAATTTCTAACATAAAGCCTATTTTATAATTGCGTTGAATATCTCATGTAATTTATTGAATACTGTATTGAAAGTGAACAACATAATGGTTGTATGGGTACAGAATGGTTTTAAGTATATCTCTTGTTTGCCCCTGTGATTGCATGGCTGACTGGGAGCTAACTGGGATCTGTGGCCTGCTGCTTCTGCACAGCATCGAGAGACAGTGTTGGACTCTGTAGGGGAGGAAGATAGTTCCTCTACCCACTCTAGGTCTTTCTGGCTGGGCTACGAATTAAATTGACATGAGACAGAATAACAAGAGAAAATCAAACAAAGCTTTATAACATGTGTAAATGGGAGAAACCCAGGAAAACTGGGTAACTTACCAAAATGGCCGGGGTTGCCAGTTTAAATACCATCTTTAGCTAAAGACAAAGGAGGATGTTGGGGGTAGTGGTTTGGGACTTCAAAGGGGTGGAAGGTAATTCACATGGAAATGGAAAAGCAAATGTTTGGTAAACAGAACTTTGATAAGAATGGGCTTAGCAAGGACCCTCAAAGTCTACTGATACCCAGAGTTATCTATGGTGATGGCGTGTCCTGGGGCCTTTTATCTTAAATTCTTTTAGGCAGTTAGGGGGAAAGTTAAAGTTTCTTTCAGAGTATTTTGTTCTTAAAAATAATCAAGCCATCTTAAAAATAGTCAAGCCAAAGAGACACATTTTTGGGGTGGCCAGTTCTGATCCCCCACAACCACATATCGCTAATCTGGGAAAAGATAATTCAAAATTTGAAGTATGGTTTACTGAATGTGTATTGCTCTCAAGTCATAGTAAAGTCGAAAAATCATTAAGTGGAACCATTTTAAGTTGGGCACCGTCTGTACTCTTTAGCTCATGGGTGGATTATGGTTGTTGCTAGTCTGGCTTTTACTTTGTGACTTAGTTCAAATAACTAGACTTTTCTTTCATATTAAAGGTACTTAGACCCACATTCTGAAAAGTGGATCTTTCTGCTCTGTCTCAGAGCCTATTCTTCTAGAATCCTACATTAAATGTAGGAATAAGACTTTATCTGACATCAAAAGTTTGTCTTCCAAGCATTGAAGGTCAGCCCCTGAAATTTAGTCTGTTTCTTGGGACTTTGATTAATGCTACTGGGCCTTTTTGTAACATGATTCTTCATCCCCATATTTCACCAACCCTCTCTTGTCTTCTTTTGGACTTCCTTCCTGTCTATATTATGAGAAGGTTGCCCTTTATTTGTTACCATTCTTGCAGGCAGTGTTTTCTGACTGGGCTCCTTCTCTTGTCACCTTCCTGGCCTTGAGGGCTGGTCAAGTTCCAAACAAGTTAATCTTATTCCACTATGGACTCTACCGTTGATACCATTTAAGAAAAACATTGATTACTGTCGCCTCTGGAAGTGATTTCATGCTGTTTGATCTAATCTTTTGTAAACTGCCGGTTTTTTAACTCCTGTCTTTCCTCCTTGAGTAAGCTCTGAAGGTCATAATCACTTCCAAAATAACCGAATATTTCAATATCTTCTTCACTGATGTGAATGTCTCCACAGATGTGACTAATGTCTACTTTCTGATGACCAAGCAGCAAATTACTACCTTTGTCTCAAATATCTAAAGTATATCAGAAAACCAAAGGCCTAAGCAAAGCATTATAAAGGGAAAGCAACCCTTAAAAAGGGGGATTTATTTTCTTGATTTCACAGTGCATGTTATTCATTTTAGAAAATTTGGAGAATATACCAACACATAAAGAAGAAAATAGGTTATCATGGAACCATTATTAACTTTTTGTACCAATACAGATGTAAAGATACACAAGTACGTATTAATTGAATAGATATTTGAGTGCCTACTGGATGTTGGGTATAGAAAGAGTGGTAAATAAATCAAATATAGATCTTCCTCTCATGGAGCTTACAGTCTATAGGGGGAGAAGAGTAACAGACAAATAACATATGTGAAAACAAATTGAGAAAAAGGGTGTGAAGGTAACAGAGGTATGGTGATAGTAATGTGATTGAAAGGGTAGCAAGAGTGAGTTACAAGGGCTGAAGGTCTGGATAGAAACTAATTAGTATGATGGAGAAGGCCAGTATTTTTTAGAAGAAAATATTTCAGTTGAGTTCTGCAGGATGAGAGAAACAGCATGTGAAGATCAAGGAGGAGAAGATTACAGGGGGTTGGAATTGCCTGTGTAGAATGTATATAGACATGAAAGAGGTTGGCATGTGGCTAAAGTTAGGAAGACACTATCAATTTAATCACAGTTTTCCAAGGGGGAATCAAGTGGTGATAAGAATACAAGAATTAAAATGTACAGAGCAATTTTATGGCATAACCAGTTTCAGATAAATTGAAAGTTTATAAAAGTGCATGTTAGAATAAAATAGTATGGTATGTTTATACTTTTAAAAAAAACTGGGAACATACATATATACTGTTTTATAACTTTCTTTTAAAATATAAGTCTAATACCTGTTTTTCAACACATATTCAAGCCTGGATATGTAGAAATTAACTAATTTGTAAATTGGCTTAAATATTTTGTGGCATATAACTGTAAAAAGTCCATATCTCCAACTCTTTACCTTATCTATTATTCTGATACACATGTTTATAGTATTAAACCAAAGGGATCCTTTCCTCCGATGTAAAGGGAGAGTAAATGTTTACATACAACAAAGAAGTATTGGTCCCAGTCTGCCATTCTCCTCCCCAAAATTCTCCTATTATGAATGAGGTCCTTCCATTTCTTGTGCTAGGAGTGGCTTATCAGATTGTCCTACAGCAATTCCAATTGTGCTTATCAGTTAGGACCAAAATGTGTCATCCTGTTTTCTATATTTAGGGATTGTAGGAAGCTGTGCTATGACATGTGAGATCTGAGGAGCATCTGTTAAAGAGAATGCTAGCGTTGAAGGTGTTAAATGTTTAAAGAAATGATAAGGCTTTGGACTCAGCTTCCCCCTAGGTTTATACAGGGCTTGAAGATACTAGAGGGCTAATGCACAGCACATATCTATGAGGCAGATTTTATCTTCCATAAATGCCTGGATGCATAGACATGGTGAGTTGGCATGGTGCTAATCTTTGTCTGGCTTGATGTTAACAGTAACTCTGAAGGAAGAGAGTTGGTGATTTGTATTTTAACCAGTTCCTAATTTGGGACGATCATCTGTCTTAGCTATAGCTTAATACCTTCTGTAAAGCTCCAGAAATACATATATATGTCTAAGATAGTTTTGAGTTTTCGTATCCCATTGACACAGAAAATTTCTAGAAATGTGCATGAACCAGTCAGATACTCTCAGTGAATTGAACTTATTTCTTTTATTTAAATTTTCTTTCTTCTTGTATGATTTTATCATCTGTTGCTGAAAAAATGTTATTTGGCCTGGCTTTGCCAGAGTCTGCTATTTGGGTTATGTTGGATCTTCCAGCCCATTGCGTTCTTTTCCTCTTCATTATTTAGAGGCCCCCAGTTACTACTGAAGTGTCTATTAAACTACCTCTCCTAGAGCTTTGGAGTTATCTTTCCCTATATTTTAAAGCACAGCTCTCTTGGGATATTCTCTAATTTTGGTCCATATTAACAATAAAAGATAATAAAAAGATGGCTTGTTTTGTTTTAATTATGGCAAAGTAATTTATAACAGCTTTGTTTATTTACTTAGAGCTCATAATCATTATTCACAGTTCAGACTGATTTAAGCATTACTTTTTATGATTGTTTTGAGCTGGATCTTAAGCTATCAAATATTCCTCCATAAAAGATGACATTTTTCAGAAATATAGACCTTAAAGTTAATGGAATTTGCTTTGCCAAATTCATACCATGCTTCTATTTATTTCGCTATGACAACTTTCTTCTTACATCTCACTTGTTTCAGATTTCTTTCCACTTCCTTTCCATCTACCAGGAGAATACTGTTTTCACAATGTTAAGGACACAAGTTTAAATGAGTTGATCAATATTTCACTACTTGTTTTTGGACAAATACAACTACTTATTTCTTTTTCTGTGCTGTCACTCATAATGTTTCCTCCATCTGGTATGCTATTGTTTTATCTCAGGCTGCCATAACAAAATACCACAGACTGGGTGGCTTAAACAACAGACATTTATTTCTCACAGTTATGGAGGCTGGCAAGTCCAAGATGAAGGTGCCAGCAGTTTGGGTTCCTGGTGAGGGTCCCCTTCTTGGCTTGCAGATGGCCACCTTTTCCCTGTGTCCTCACATGTCCAAAAGAGAAAGCTCTGATCACTCTTTCTCTTCTTATAAGAGCACTAATCCCATGATAGGTGCCCTACTCACATGACTACATGTAAACCTAATTACCTTTCAAAGGCCCCACCTCCAAATACCATGACGTTGGGGGTTAGAGCTTCACCATATGAGTTTGGGGGGATACAAACATTCAGTCTATAACAACTGTCTTCTTCTCTTGTCATATTCCTTTACTCCCACCCATATCCTACTCCAATTAAAGTAGAGCTCAAATCACACCATCTTGGGTTACCCTAGATCTTGCTATTTGGAATTACTGTAAAAACTTATCACCATCTGCCATGTGTTATGTGTAAGTGAGGATGTTTTTGTTTTCCCACTATGATAATGACTGCTAGAGGGCATATCATTTTTGTAACCCACCAGGGTACTTACCTTCTCCATAATAATGTATTCAGGAATATTGAATACATATAAGCAGAAAGTTTCTTAGCCAAGCCACTGATCCCCTTGAATTTGCTGGGCCTTCAAATATTTGTGTCTGCCAATAACAAGTGTTGACAAAGAAGTGGAAAAATGAGAACCTTCATACATTGCTGGTGGGATTGTAAAATAATGCAGCCTATTTAGAAAAAGCTTGGCAATCCCTCAAATGTTAAACGTAGGGTCACCATTTGACCCAGCAATTCAACTCGTAGGTGTATACCCAAAAGAAATGAAAACATCTCGTCACACTAACACCTGTGCATGAATGTTTATAGCAGCATTATTTATGAATTAAAAAGTAGAGTCAACCCAAATGTCTGTCAGCTGAAGAGCAGATAAACAAATGTAGTATACCCATACAATGGAGCATCATTTAGCAATAGAAAGAAACAAAGTACTGATACATGCTACAACATGGATGAACTTTGAAAACACTATGCTAAGTAAAAGAAACCAATCACAGAAGTCCATATATTGTATGATTCTATTTATATGAAATTTCCAGAATAGGCAATTCATAAAGACAGAAAGATTAGTGGTTTCCAGGGGCCGGGGGAGGGGGAAATGAGCAATGATTCCAAATGGAAATATAGGAGTAAATTTAGATAGTTTTTTTGGTGGGGGGAGGGGATGAAAATGTTCTGAAATTAAATGGTGGTGATAGCTACACAACCCGTGGAAAATGTTAATGTTAAAAACCGCTGAATTGTATATTGTAACAGGGTAATTTTATGTTATATCTCAGTAAAGCTTTTATATGTATATAAAAGATCTATATATATATCTCCCCCAGGGTATTGAACAGAAACCTGACTGAGCCAGAGTCAGGCTTTCTGCAAAACTTTATGTATCCACCATTGCTTAAACAAATATGCTTCCTGTAAAGAATGCTGAGGTGCATGGAATTTTTAAGACAGATTTTTACTCTATCATTTTCTTCTATACCAAACAAAAACTGCTCTTACCGCTGTCATGTTGGTCTACATTGTTTATTTCTTTCCTTAATCCTTGAAAGCTTTTATGGACTTCTAATCCCTTGTAAAGGAATCTGACAGAAGCACACCATGATGACTCAGGTAAGGCGTGAGGAGTCACACTGCCTGAGCTCTCAAACAGACTGTGTTTACATCTTTTATGCCCCATCTTGCATTCTCTGGATGCAAATTTTGACTCCCACCCTTCCTGCAAAACCAGATTGCATTGTGCTGTAGGGATTCTTGCTTTCTGCTCTAACATTTCTCTGATATCTGAAGTTAATGGCTCCTGATAACCTTGACCAGTAGGCGATGGAGAGCCTGTAGTTAAATACTCTCCTCTTTGTTATTTTGAGTTTACAACTTTAAAGTTCATTTTATACTGTACCACAGTGGGATTGACCCTCACTTGCCCATGGTGGTAACCAATTTGATAACACATTCCTGGATTAGCTTTCCATCCTTTCTAGCCATCCTTCAGCCCACTCCCATCCCTTCTGGTTCCTGGGATCCCTCCTAAAGCTAAGCTGCTTGCACGTAAGCCCTTGTCTCAGTGTCTGTTTTTAGGAGCTGTCAAGCTAAGACACATTGTCTAACACTTAGAACTTCTAGGATCCTAGGCGAGTTGCTTAATGTCTTTGTACCTCAGTTGTTTCATCTACATGGAATGATATAATAATTGCCTCCTGTGCAGGAGAGAGTTAATGTAGCAGGCCTGAGATTGCTATCCTAAGAGGCGTGCTTGTAAGATTGGCCCTTGGCTGGCATCTGAGATCTTGGCTGGTACTGATATAAAATTTTTCCTAATTGATAAGGTTGCTCACTATGCCTAGACTGTTTGTACAAATAATGTGGTTTATGCTTTCTTCTTGTAATCTTCTGGTAATCTAGAATTTTGGTAATTCTAGGCAGAGGGTACCTACGTGACCAGCCCTCCTACAAACAAACCAACCAACCCTGGGCACTAAGTCCCTAATAGGGTCCCTGGACAGAAATACTGCACACATGTTGATGCGTTTAATTGCTGGGAGAAGAGTACACTCTGCGTGACTACTTCATAGAAGGCAAGGAGCATAAGGAAGCTTGCATATGTCTTCCTCCAGACTCCACCTGTGTCTTTTTTTTTCTTATTATCCAACTGTGTATCTCTAATACACTGTTGTAATAAATCTTAACCGTTAAGTAAAACTTAGATGCTGAGTCCTGTGAGTCTTTCTAGCAAGTCTTTGAATGTAGGGGTGGTCTTGGGGACCCCTCTCACACCTGCTGTGGTTATTGTGAAGATTAAATGAGATCAAGAATATAGAAATTTTAGCACAATGCTTCTAACATCATAAGTGTGCCATAAATCTTCAGATTTACTAATGTACTTCCTGTCAGTTCAGTATGGGATAGCAATTGGTTTGGGAATCCCAGGTTAATCAGATTGAGTCTATCGGTCTTATCAGAGTCTCAAGAGATATAAAAGGATAGATTGGCATTCGAGGTACTAGAGTTGAAATTTAGCTTGGTAATGCGCAATACAGTTGCTTTAAAACCCCTTTCCTTCTCCCTCATCTTTTGTACAGCCAATAGGAAATGAAGAATATTAGCTAATCACTTTTCTATTCTTGTCAACACAGGCCTCCTTCCAGACACTCCATTCAAAACCACTGACCTGAACTTGTTCTTTCCCTTTCTGAGCTGACACCGTTTCCCATTTGCAGTGACCTTCCTCTCCCCTCAACATGCTCACTTCTGACCACTCATCATGAATTGGCTCACATCCTCTCTCTGGGAAGTTATCACAGAGTGCTTGAATCCTATGGGTCTCTCCTTTCAGGGAAAAGAGTGCTGTAGTTTTAAAATTATGGATGTGAGTATGAAGATCTGGGTTCTTCAGTATGGCTTTGCCTCTTACTTTAAGACCTTGAACAAGTTATTTAGATTTCCCAAGGCTCTGTTTGGTAATCTGTAATATCAAGATAATACTTTATTTACTGAGGATTATTTGCTGGGCTAGGGTATGATGGAGGCACAAAATGAGTTAATATACTGGTGACAGCAATGCATAGACACTAAAGCACTGTACCTATGTTTGCTTTTTTAGTACTTATTTCCTTGCTGTAGAGTTTTATGTTGCCATTATCTTCTTACTTTTTTATGTTGTTATACTTTGTTTCTCTAAATAGATGGTAAGCTCCTTGAAGGTTTGGGGTGCCTCTTCTACATCTTCACATTCCGCATGCTAGTTAGCAAAGTGGTGTGCTGTTATATGGGGTTCAGTTAAGAATCTTGTCAAGTTCACTGATGAGGACTTGGGAGTTTGGAAACAGCAGATCATAGGGATATTTGGAAGAGAAGAAGGCACTGGATTGAGAGTAACCACTTTACATACAGAGCAGGAGCTAATGAAGTGGCAAATTTTCAGGGTTATTATGAGGGAGGCAAATCTTCTACACTGCTGGTTAAAGGTTCCATTATTAGCTGCTGTAGAAATAAGTGCCCTATTGCCCTGTATTTTGTTTCACTAATTATGTCAGATGTTGGTGGTATTTCAGGCAAACAACCCTTAGATTTCCACTTCACCTTTATCATTGTCAAACATTTATCATGGATAGGGCTATTAAGTACTTTAGATTTTTTTTCTCGTGGAGACCTAAAAAGAGCTATATAGTAGTGACCTATTAAGATGCAAATATTATACAGAAACAGTAATATAGAGTATTATTCAATAATAAATAGCTATTTTAGCCATTGCTTTATTTAACGAACATTTACATAGTTCTTACTTTGTACAACTTTACAAAAACTTTATACATATTAACTGTTTTAATCTTTCTAACACTCTGTGGTAGCTATGATCGTTATTTCCATTTTACAGACAAAGAAAGTCAGGCATAGAATGATAAGTGAATTATCTAAGATCACACAAATATATAAATGGCTGAGCTTACAAAAACAGTCAGTTTGACTCTATAGTATGTACTGTTAATCCCTATTCTATGCTCCCTTCCATTATTATCTGTGTACTTAACTATCTGTGGATATATACATCCCTGATGATGTTGGTATTTTTTTAATTGTTTGGAGGCCAATGTGATATCATCACCCAAACAAACAAAAACCTTTTTTGTGGATTTGCAAACTTCTATCACTTACTTATCTTTGCATCCTTATATTTTCACTTTTCATTGTAATTAGGTTCAAGAAGGTAAATAAGTTGGTAGATGATAAAATATGGATAGACTAGGAATGCTTGGTAAATATTTCTAGACTCTAAGTTAATGTCATGAGAGCAGCTAATGTGAACCTCAGCAGCACATCTTTCGGTGCCGTTGTCAGTCAGCTTGATAGTCTCAGCATAGTGGACCTGATACTCACTGTCTTTGTTCATTTTACATATAATCCAGCATTAAAAGCATAAAATATAAAAGGATGAAAAGACTATGCCTCACTTTACTTATTCAGCTAAATTATTGTGCCTTGACCTTTTGACCAAATCAAATTCATCTTCTCTCTCCCTGCACTGCTCCCCATTTTAATACTGCAGCACAGATTTAATGGATTGGGAATCTGTAAGTAATAAGAACACAGGGAAGAGTGGCCAACATGATTAAGATTTTATTTGTAGAGTAATTCCATTATAATTAACATTATGTAACTGGAGAAATATGGTGTTTGCACCTCTTCCTGGCAGATGTTTTTAAGTCACTGGCAGAAAGGAGATTAAATAGTAAATGAAAACCTATTTATTGAAATTGTTTTTGCATCTTGTATTGTTGGATCCATTTGTTTGTTTCACAAACCACAGTTAATTTAGTAAGGAAAATAAGCAATATGTTTAACAAGCACTCTAAATAAATTTGTTTGCAGTGCTTTGAAGTACCGTAGTTGAACTTTTTACATTAGAGATAAAATAATACTAAAAGATCTATAAAATAGGTGTTTAAATAGTGAAAACAATATTTTTTTCCAAAAATGTTCAAAAAAATTAAAGCAAATGAAAATAACATGGTTTTGTGCATAGAGAAAAGCATTTTCAATTTGTTGCAAGTGATGTTTTTTCAAAAACTGATCAACCAATTAATTATATAATTAATTTACATACACTTAGATCACCCTTCTGGCCAAAGTGTTGTCAGTCTATGGCCCATTGGTCCAATTTGGTTCTCCAGTTCTTTACGTGTTGCCCACAAACTAGGAAGGGGTTTTATATTTTTAGATGGCTGAAAAAAATCAAAAGGACATTAATATTTCATGATACATGAAAATTATATAACATTCAAATTTCAGTGTCTACAAATAAAGTTTTATTGAAACACAGCCACACTCATTTGTTTATGTATTGTCGGTGACTATTTTCGTGTTACAACAGCAGAGTTGAGCAGTTCTGATGCAGATTTTCTGCCTGTAAGGCTGAAAATATTTATCGTCTGGCCCTTTACAAAAAAGCTTGCAGACCCCTGCCTTAGCCAATACATTATTTCTACCCTGTCTAATATGACTGCAATACAGGTATAATTCTCTGCATTTTACAACAGATCAGGACACTGAGGCTCTGATGATTAAGTAATTTACCTAATAGGAGCTGGGTTTTGAAGACAGTCTTGAACTATAAAACTTGTAATATATACAAATGACTAGAGTTTAGACCTACTTAAAAACAACATTGTAAGTCTTTTGAAAATGGGTTTGCGTCTTCTATTATCGTTCAATTAATAGTTATTAAATAGGATTGAATTGATTGATTTGAAAACAGTTATTCTAGCATATGGAAGTTTGACATGCCATATTAATTTATAGCTATCAACAAAGGGGAAGTGGGTACTCCATTTTGGTGTAGATAGCAGAATCACTTTTATGTGTCCATATGGATCCTGTTTTGCTCTGCTATATATAAAAATGATTACAAAGTGATGCAACTTTTATTTTGAGAACTCTAATACAGTAGTCTTACAGAATTGGCCTATAGGGCCTTTCTGTGGAAATCCTTGCTGCTGACTCATTTAGTATAGAAAAAAATAAATTGGCAAAGATGATGGCTGTTTATGGTAAGAGCTTATTGAGCTAGGTATATGGAAGGAGGCAAGAAGTTATCAATTTTTTTTTATCATTTCTCTCTCACATTCCTTGCTGAACTAGAGCATCACAGTTAATGATTGTTGCATTAAGATGTGATGATGATGGGTTTTGTGTGTTATTAAAAAATAGTTTAAGAGAAAGTCCATTTAACAGAGTACTTAAGCTAACTTTAAGCCTGGTAAAAGAGGGAACCACTGTTTCCTCGAGAGCTTCCTGAAATCCAGTATTAAAAGACTGAGTAAATAAAACATGTTAGGTAAACTGCATTTTAGTTTGCAAAAATCCTTAGGCTTCTTGAATAGCCCCTTCTGACGATCAAGGCTGTAATTACACAGTGCTAAATATCAGGATAACAGCCTAAGATTTATATAGTTACCTGGATACTTGAAAATATTGACTCTTTTAGACTTCCTTAGATATAGCTGATAGATAATAATCTAAATAATGCTTTGAGGGCAGAGCCTGTGTCTTATAGTATCTTCAGTGTCTAGAACAATAATGAAACAATAGTAAATACTATATTTTAGCTAACATTTATTGAACACTATATGCCAGGAGTTGTGCTAATTTTTTACAATTAATACATCATTTAATTGTCCAAAAAACCTGCTGGTCTTAATAACTTATTCCAATATTACAGGGTTTACAGGGCCATATAAAACACTCAAAGTGGCTGAAATTAACACTCAGGTATCTCTAACTCCAAAGTTTGAGATATTTTCCACTCTGCTGTGTTGTAGAGCGTGCTCCAAATATTTGATGAGTGAATGCATGAGTATAGGAAAGAGACAGTCAGTTGTTATCACGAAAACATCATCATGGAATTTGAATGTTTTTAATCTAAAGTTTCTTTACTCTTAATTTTAGTACTGTGATGACCATTATTAAGCTTTTTCAGAGATCCATACTCTATTTACTTGCTTTGAAAAAGAATCATTACGGAACAATCTGAGTTATGACTTACGATTGAACAAATCAGCTGTGCCTGTCCTACATAACAGTGTGATTGGCAGCACAGGTGTGGTATTTCTGCTCCAATTTACATGGATTACAAAGGATCAGTTGTTCCAAATGCCATTTGTGAGATAAAACTAAATATTAATACCACCTCGAGTGCCGTAGTGTATATGAATTGAAGAGTTCTCATATATACCTTAAATGATTTTCACAGCAATGCTGTTGGTCAGGTAGACAGGCATCTTAGAGCTAAGAAAATGGGCTGAGAGGATTTAAGTGATTTGTCCAGGTAACCCAGCTGGAAACTCAAGCCTTCTGACTTCAACACCATGCCAGGTAGTACCTTGTTTTGAGGGGGAAGATCTGGACCACATAATGGCAATCAACCAGTCTTCCCATGCCTAGTGAAGATAGGGCTATACAGATATATGGGTTCTTCCCCTTTAGAGACTGACTGAGTTACTGGAACCATCAGATACGGGTACGCACAAAGGAACATATATGTCACAGATAATGATGTTCTAGTTCCACACTGTCCAATGGAAATAAAAAGTGAGCCAATAATATAATTTCAACTTTTCTTGAAGTCCCAGTAAAAAGTACAATGAAACAGGTGTTTTATTTAATACAATGTGTTCAGAATATTATATCAACATGGACCAATGTTAAAACAATTAGGAATGAGATACTTTACCTTCATTTTTTGCACTACATCTTCAGGTCTTACTAGCTACCTTATAAGTACTCAATAGTCATGTCTGGCTAGTGGCTGCCTATTGGGCAGCACAGCTCTACACCACAGGACGGTAGGATCCAGTTTTCCTGTTTAGGTATGGAGAAGCTCTGACAGAAAAGGAAGAGAAGAGGTTTTCCTAATTCATTCCCCTACATCCCTCATATTTTGTCATTCAGACGATCTCCTTTATGTTTAAATTTAAATGTCTTTTCATATTTTTAGCCTAACCGGCTAGTCGTCTCACTGTTTGATATTCAGTCATCTGATAACGAGTTTCTATTCTCAAGAGTTCTCTGAGGAAGCGGTATATCTGTGCAAGGAAATACATAAACATGACTCTAGTGATTGGAACAAAATTAGAAGATTCCTGAGGAAAAATTGCTGCTATAATTTAACAAATGCACCTCAGCAGCATCCGAGGCTCGTGAGAAGCAAATTGGTTATTTTGGGTTAATGTCAAATGAATGTGCTTTCACTTGACATTTTTTTCCTCTTTTTGCCATTCAGCTAAAATGAATGGTTGATAATGGTTAGAATGTCATTTAACTATAGAAAGAAAAGAAAAAACCAGAAAATATTTAAACTACTCTTCAATTCATTCAGTCAACTATGTCCTAATAAAATTATGATAATTTTGATCCAGATTACAAGGATTTCTGTATTATTTCCTAGTCTTTTAGACATTTATTAATTTAATATAAAACATTCCTGGGAAATTAACAGATATGATTATACATAAATTATACATTTCTATAAAGAAATTTCCCCAATTGGCAAGGCTTACCAGAGAGCATTTAAATATCATGCTCTAGATATAGATATGTATACTGCACACATATGCTTTTTTTTTACCTTAATGAATATGAGACTCTACTTGTCCTAAATTTTGTAGTATTTCCTAAAATGGCTTGATCATATCATCATCTAATAATAATAATAATAACAGCAATGACATGAGCAACTACTAAGATTTATCAGTGCTTACTGTTAATGCCAGTACAATGTGAGTTTTATTCTGTACACTTCACATGCATTATTTCGTTTAATCCTCAGAACGACCCTATTTAGGTAGCTATTATAGCCAGTGACAGGTACCCCAATGACTATATATTCCTAGACTATTTCTAGAGGAGGCATTTCTGAGTCAAAAAAAGCTGCTTTTTTACTTATTATAGATGTTGATAAACAACCCCGCACAGAATTTGTACCAATGGATCCACCCACCAAAAAGATATGTGAATGTTTGTTATCCCACACTGTTATCACGCAGTGTAAAACTTTTTTTTTGCTGAGGAAGATTCGCCCTGAGCTAATATCTGTGCCAGTCTTCCTCTATTTTTTACTATGTGGGCCACCAGCATAGCATGGCTGCTAACAGAGTGGTGTAGGTCCGCACTGGGGACTGAACCCGGGATGCTGAAGTGGAACAGCGTGTGCTGAACTTAACTACTAGGCTGCCAGGGCTGGCCCTAAAAATTTTGATCTTTGCCAATTCGATAGATGAAAACACGAAGTGTGAAAATATTTTTGTTTTCATTTGTATTTTCTATTATAGCTGAGATCAAGCCCTTTCCATAGCTTTTATCACCCCCCGCATCACCCTCCACATCTCAAAACAGCCCTCCCTGGGGATTAGCAAGTTTTAAATGAGATGACTTTGTGGGTGGAAAGTCATAGGAAAAATTGAGTTGAGGAATAGAAGTAAGGGCTTTTTGACCTTGGCAAGTAAATTGTACTTTTGTGAAATGCCCTATTTGCCTTCCTGAGGTGGTTGGAGCACTTTTGGTACAAATCTGGTTGCACGCTAAGAACTTGGTTAATCAGTCACCAAGCATGGCTGGCAACTATAGCTGCTATCATTGTATTTTTAAACTAAATGGAGGTCAGACTGAATTGTTTTGAATATGACAGTTATTAAACATATACCCACAGATAATCCAAAGGGATGCTAAGAATTGATGGGCTTTTATTTTTACATACCAGATTCTTAACTGATCCAGGCCCGAAATCCACTATTGACTCTTCACTCAATAAAATCAGATGAATATTGAGTATTTAATTGTCAGTAGTTGGCATTCTCGACTAGAAACATACTTCATAACTTCACCTTGTGGCCTATACATAACCTCTTAAGTGATCAGTTAAAAGGCTTTTGCCTCCTTTTGTGTTTTTTCTTTTTTTTTTTTTTTTTTTTTTTTTGTGAGGAGATCAGCCCTGAGCTAACATCCGCCAATCCTCCTCTTTTTTTTGCTGAGGAAGACAGCCCTGGGCTAACATCGGTGCCCATCTTCCTCCACTTTATATGGGACGCCGCCACAGCATGGCTTACCAAGCAGTGCGTCGGTGCGCGCCCGGGATCCGAACCAGCGAACCCCGGGCCGCCGCAGCGGAGCGCGCGCACTTAACCGCTTGCGCCACTGGGCCGGCCCCTGTGTTTTTTCTTTTTAGTCTTATGATATATTCTGCATTCTCCCCCATGACTATATGCTTTGACTATCATATAGACAGTTTTTCTGAACTAGGTGTATACAATTCAGCATGTAGCACTTGACTCTGGAATAATACCACTTAAGGGTTATCTCCGGTGATTGAGGACAGGCATAGATGGTGTGGGAAATGAAGTCTGTTAAGAATCTTCAGACCATTTTCTGGGTGCCTATTTCAGTGCCCTCCCTAATAAACCTTTTAACAGAGCAGCAGTATGATAGAATTATCCTAGAAATCATAGTTATTATCTCTTGCAGATACCTGAAGGTCATCTAGCTCACCCCTCTAATTTTGTAGATGAAGAAGCTCATTAGAGAAATGGCTTTTCCAAGAAAGTTACTGGAAAAGTCGAGACTCCCTGGCTTGAGCCCAGTGAGTTCTTTCTCAAAATTCTACATGCCCTGCTCAAACAAGAAGTGAAATATACAGCAAAAGTAGAAGATAAACAAACAAAGACAATCACCTGGAAAATCTACCTTATATAATTAGTACTGGAAGTATTTCCTCACCGTTCCAGCTATTCCATATGATTCCTTGCTCTGCTGGTCTGTAAGAGGTTTTCCGATGAAAATTTGCCAGCCAGCTTTTAGGTTCTGAAATGGCAACCCACCATCTGGCAAGAAAACTGGTAGTAATAGATATGTATGAAAAGGTCTTTACTGCATCTAGCTGAGACTTACAAACTTCATCAGCTTGTGGAGTTTCTGTGCTTACCACGTTTATATCCAGAGCTACTTATAGAGATGCCTTTATTACAGACACTGGACCAACAAATCTTTGCAAGAGATTTATGCTGATATATCTGATATGAAAATTCATTAAATGCCCTTTTATGGAGGTTGCAAGACTGGGTAAAATACCCAGAGTTAGGGAGAAGTAAAATTATTTTCTTTAGCATGAGGCAAATGCACTGTTGATTGCCTTTGTCATAAAGAAATTTAGTTTTAATCTTCATCAGTTACTCCAAAAGCAGCTTGATTATTTTATCGGTGTGGTCCTCACAGAGAGTGTGTTGCTCTTGTCTTTCTCTTCTCTTCTCCTTTTCTCTTGCTTAGCCAGTAGCACCCATCTCTCCACCAGAGAAGCATGTGATTGCATTTTCAGTATTACCTCAGTCATAAAAGATACAAGTTTATTAAATGGAGACCAGATACTTGTCTTTCGTGTGGCTTGAAGCTTTGACAAAGTCTGTTCACTTGCTTTGAACAGTATTGCTTGGGAAAAAAGGCTGTAGTTACTTGGAAAAATAGAGTTCCCATTTATCTTGGCTTATCTGTGGTATTGATAAGATCTGCTGTCTTAGAACTCACTCAGAACTAGCAAAAGAACAAAGTGGCTGAGAAGACCCATAAATCTACACATTCCAGAAACAAAAAGTTCTCCTTGCCTTTTTTTTTTTGTGAGGAAGATGACGCCTGAGCTAACATCTGTTGCCAATCCTCCTCTTTTTTGCTGAGGAAGATTGGCCCTGGGCTAACATCTGTGCTCATCTTCCTCCACTTTATATGTGGCACGCCTGCCACAGCATGGCTCAATAAGTGGTGCGTAGGTCCACCCCCGGGATCCAAACCTCTGAACTATGGGCTGTGGAAGAGGAGCGTGCAAACTTAATCACTACGCCACCAGGCCGGCCCCATCTACTTGCCTTTTGAATAGAGTATGAATTGAATGATTATTGTGAATAGCATGAGATTTAATGATGCTAACATTATCAATTTGTAATTTACACAGGTGTGAAGGATTATGCATGCCAGGATAGCCTGAAAGCTATTTAGACTAAGAAGCTTATTAATATAGAAGCTAACTTTGATGAAGTCACAAATATGGAACCCCAAATGTTTATCTAGGAGGGGAATATCTCAGCCTATTTTTAAACATGCTACAGTAAATATTTAAAAGAAATCTGTCAAAATTTTGAAGAAATTAAACCTGTTCTATATTGTTTTATTTTTCTCACTTTATTTTTTTAATTTATTTAATTTTTAAGTGGTAGAATCAGGATTTTATTTTATTTACTTATTATATATTTTTAAATTTTTTGTTTACTGCAGTAACATTGGTTTATAACATTGTATAAATTTCAGGTGTACATCATTATACTTCTATTTCTGCATAGATTACATCATGTTCACCACCCAAATACTAATTACAACCCATCACCACACACATGTGCCAATTATCCCTTTCACCCTCCTCCCTCCCCACTTCCCCTCTGGTAACCACCAATCCAATCTCTGTCTCTATGTGTTTGTTTGTTGTTGTTATTATCTACTACTTAATGAAGGAAATCATACGGTATTTGACCTTCTCCCTCTGACTTATTTCACTTTGCATAATGCCCTCAGTCCATCCATGTTGTCACAAATGGTTGGATTTCATCGTTTCTTATGGCTGCGTAGTATTCCATTGTGTATATATACCACATCTTCTTTATCCATTCATCCCCTGATGGGCACTTAGGTTGCTTCCAAGTCTTGGCTATTGTGAATAACGCTGCAATGAACACAGAGGTGCATGTATCTTTATGCATTGGTGTTTTCAAGTTCTTTGGATAAATACCCAGCAGTGGAATAGCTGGATCATATGGTAGTTCTATCCTTGATTTTTTGAGGAATCTCCATACTGTTTTCCATAGTGGCTGCACCAGTTTGCACTCCAACCAGCAGTGTATGAGAGTTCCCTTGTCTCCCCATCCTCTCCAACACATGTTGTTTCCTGTCTTGTTAATTATAGTCATTCTGACGGGCGTGAGGTGATATCTCATCGTAGTTTTGATTTGCATTTCGCTGATAGTTAATGATTTTGAACATCTTTTCATGTGTCTGTTGGCCATCTGTATATCTTCTTTGGAGAAATGTCTGTTCAGGTCTTTTGCCCATTTTTTAATTGGGTGGTTAGTTTTTTTGTTGTTGAAATGCATGAGTTCTTTATATATTTTGGAGATTAAGCCCTTATCAGATGTATGGTTGGCAAATATCTTCTCCCAATTGTTAGGTTGTCTTTTCATTTTGTTGATGGTTTCCTTTGTTGTACAGAAGCTTTTTAGTCTGATGTAGTCCCATTTGTTTATTTTTTCTATTGTTTCTCTTGCCCGGTCAGACATGGTGCTTGAAAATATGTTGCTAAGACCGATGTCAAAGAGCGTACTGCCTATGTTTTCTTCTAGAAGTTTCATAGTTTGACATCTTACATTCAAGTCTTTAATCCATTTGAAGTTAATTTTTGTGTATGGTGTAAGGTAAGGGTCTACTTTCATTTCTTTGCATGTGACTATCCAGTTTTCCCAACACCATTTATTGAAGAGACTTTCTTCTCTCCATTGTATGTTCTTGGCTCCTTTGTCAAAGATTAGCTGTCCATAGATGTATGGGTTTATTTCTGGGCTTTCGATTCTATTCCATTGATCTGTGTGTCTCTTTTTGTGGCAGTACCATGCTGTTTTGGTTACTATAGCTTTGTAGTATATTTTGAAATCAGGGAGTGTGATACCTACAGCTTTGTTTTTTTCCCTCAGGATTCCTTTAGCTATTCGGGGTCTTTTGTTGTTCCATATAAATTTTAGGATTCTTTGTTCTATTTCTGTGAAAAATGTTGTTGGAACTTTGATAGGGATTGCATTGAATCTATAGATGGCTTTAGGAAGTATGGACATCTTAACTATGTTAATTCTTCCAATCCAAGAGCACGGAATATCTTTCCATTTCTTTGTGTCTTCTTCAATTTCTTTCAGCAATGTTTTATAGTTTTCTGTGTACAGCTCTTTCACCTCTTTGGTTAAGTTTATTCCTAGGTATTTTATTCTTTTTGTTGCAGTTGTAAATGGGATGGTATTCTTAATTTCTCTTATTGCTACTTTGTTGTTAGTGTATAGAAATACAACTGATTTTTGTATGTTGATTTTGTATCCTGCAACTTTACCTTATTTGTTCATTACTTCTAAAAGTTTTCTTGTGGATTCTTTAGGGTTTTCTATATATAAAATCATGTCATCTGCAAATTGTGACAGTTTCACTTCTTCCTTTCTAATTTGGATCCCTTTTATTTCTGTCTCTTGCCTGATTGCTCTGGCTAGGACTTCCAGTACTATGTTAAATAGGAGTAGTGACAGTGGGCATCCTTGTCTGGTTCCTGTTCTTAGAGGGATAGCTTTCAGTTTTTCACCATTGAGGATGATGTTATCTGTGGGTTTCTCATATATGGCCTTTATTATGTTGAGGTACTTTCCTTCTATACTCATTTTATTCAGAGTTTTTATCATAAATGGATGCTGTATCTTGTCAAATGCTTTCTCTGCATCTATTGAGATGATCATGTGATTTTTATTCTTCAATTTATTAGTGTGGTACATCACGTTGATTGATTTGCGAATGTTGAACCATCCCTGCATACCTGGAATAAATCCCACTTGATCATGGTGTATAATATTTTTAATGTATTGTTGTATGCGATTTGCTGGTATTTTGTTCAGGATATTGCATCAATGTTCATCAGTGATATTGGCCTGTAATTTTCTTTTTTTGTGTTGTCCTTGTCTGGTTTTGATATCAGGGTAATGTTGGTTTTGTAGAATGAGTTAGGGAGCTTCCCCCCCTCCTCAATTTTTTGGAAGAGTTTGAGAAGGATAGGTATTAAGTCTTCTTTGAATGTTTGGTAGAATTCACCAGGAAAGCCATCTGGTCCTGGACTTTTATTTTGGGGGAAGTTTTTGATTACTGTTTCGATCTCCTCACTGGTGATTAGTCTATTCAAATTCTCTACTTCTTCTTGATCCAGTTTTGGAAGGTTGTATGATTCTAAGAATTTATCCATTTCTTCCCTATTGTCGAATTGGTTGGCATATAGCTTTTCCTAGTATTCTCTTTTAATCTTTTGTATTTCTGAGGTGTGTGTTGTAATTTCTCCTCTTTAATTTCTGATTTTACTTATTTGTGCCTTCTCTCTTTTTTTCTTGGTGAGTCTAACTAAAGGTTTGTCAATTTTGTTGATCTTTTCAAAGAACCAGCTATTGGTTTTATTAATTTTTTCTATTGTTTTTTTGGTCTCTATTTCATTTATTTCTGCTCTGATTTTTATTATTTCCCTTCTTCTACTGATTTTGGGTTTTGTTTGTTCTTCTTTTTCCAGTTCCTTTAGGTGCATTGTTAGATTGTTTATTTGAGATTTTCTTGTTTGTTGAGATAGGCCTGTATTGCTATAAACTTCCCTCTTAGAACCACTTTTCCTGTATCCCATAAATTCTGGCATGTTGTATTTTCATTTTCATTTATCTCCAGGTATTTTTTGATTTCTTCTTTGATTTCTTCATTGACCCAGTCATTGTTCAGTAGCATTTTGTTTAACATTTTGTTTAATCTCCACGTATTTGTGGCTTTTCTGATTTTCTTCCTGTAGTTTATTTCTAGTTTCATACTGTTGTGGTCAGAGAAGATGCTTGGTACTATTTGAATCTTCTTAAATTTATGGAGACTTGTTTTGTGGCCTAATACGTGATCAATCCTGGAGAATGTTCCAAGTGCATTTGAAAAGAACGTGTACTCTTCGGTTTTTGGATAGAATGCTCTGTATATATCTACTAGGTCCATCAGTTCTAGTGTGTCATTTAAGGCCAATGTTTCCTTATTGATCTTCTGTTTGGATGATCTATCCGTTGATTTAAGTGGAGTGTTCAAGTCCCCTACTATGATTGTGTTACTGTCTATTTCTCTTTTTATGTTTGTTAATAATTGCTTTATATATTCAGGTGCACCTCCATTGGGTGCGTAGATATTTACAAGTGTTATATCCTCTTGTTGGATTGTTCCCTTGATCATTATGTAATGCCCTTCTTTGTCTCTTTTTACAGTTTTTGTTTTAAAGTCTATTTTGTCTGATATGAGTACTGCTACCCCAGCTTTCTTTTCATTGCCATTTGCATGGAGTATCTTTTTCCATCCCTTCACTTTGAGTTTGTGAGTGTCTTTAGGTCTGAAGTGTGTCTCTTGTATGCAGCATATATATGGGTCTTGTTTTTTTATCCAGTCAGCCACCCTATGCCTTTTAATTGGATCATTTAGTCCATTGACGTTTAAAGTAGCTATTGATAAGTATGTACTTACTGCCATTTTTAAACTTTTTTTCCTCTGTGTTTTAGTAGTCCTTCTCTGTTCCTTTCTTCTTCTATACAGAATTGATGGTCTCTTTAGTTTGACCTCTGTCTGAAAGGTAACTCACCTCCTCCCCTCGTTTTATGTTTTTGATATCATATCTAACATCTTTTTTGTACATTTGTATCCATTGCCCTCTTATCATGGAAATAGATAATTTTTACTCTTTGTGGTCTTCTCTTTTCCCCTTAAATCAGTCCCTTTAACATTTCTTGTAGCACTGGTTTCTTGGTGACAAACTCCTTTAATTTTTGCTTGTCTGGGAAATTTTTGATGTCTCCTTCCGTTTTGAATGATAACCTTGCTGGGTAGAGTATTCTTGGCTGTAAGTTTTTTCCTTTTAGCACTTTAAATATATCGTGCCACTCTCTTCTAGCCTGTAAGGTTTCTGCTGAGAAGTCAGCTGATAGCCTTATGGGGTTTCCTTTGCATGTAACTTGTCTTTCTCTTGCAGCTTTTAGGATTCTCTCTTTATCTTTAATTCTGGGCATTTTGATTATGATGTGTCTTGTTGTGGCCCTCTTTGGGTTTATCCCGTTTGGGGCTCTCTGTGCTTCCTGTACCTGGATGTCTGTTTCGTTCCTTAGGTTAGGGAAGTTTTCATCTATTATTTCTTGAAATAGATTCTCTGCCCCTTTGTCTCGCTCTTCTCCTTCCGGGACACCTATAACACGGATGTTAGTGCGCTTGATGTTGTCCCAGAGGTCCCTTAGACTGTCCTCACTCTTTTTAATTCTTTTTTCTTTTACCTGTTCAGCTCGGGTAATTTCTTCTAGTCTTTCATCCAGCTCACAGATCCGTTCTTCTGTATCCTCTACTCTGCTTTTGAGTCCCTCTAGTGAATTTTTCATTTCCAGCATCGTATTCTTCATTTCTGATTGGTTCTTTTTTATATCTTCCATTTCTTTGTTGACATTCCCACTGAGTTCATCTTTTCTTCTCCCCAGATCAGTGAGCATCCTTAGCACTTTGTTTGAACTCTCTGTCAGGTAGGTTGCTCATTTCTGTTTCACTTAGTTCCTTTTCTGGGGTTTTGTCCTGTTCCCTTACTTGGAATGTATTCCTTTGCCTCCTCATTTTGCCTCTTTCACTGTGCTTGTATCTACGTGTTAGGTAGGTCAGCTACGTCTCCTGCTCTTGGATAGGTGACCTTATGTAAGTGATGGCTTAGGAGGCCTACAGTGTGCTTCCCTCAGTTCTCAATGTTCCAGGGGTGACCCCTATGTGGGCTACATGTGTATTTCTGCTGTGGCCTGCTTGCTCTCCCTCTAGGCACCCAGGGAGGCTGAGTTATGCTCCTGGCCAGCTGTTGTAATGCTCAGCTGCTTGTATTTGTTGTGGGCCCTTCAGTCTCTTTCTCAGGTGTGAGGAGCCCCGGCACAGTTGGCTACAAGTTCTAATACCACGTTTGTGTTGCAGTATTTCTTTTAAGTGAGTAGGCTCCCATCGTGGCAGGTTGTTAGGCTCAGCGCCTCACAATTGCTATAAGCCTCCAGCCTTTAGGTCTCTTGTCAGCTCTCTGAGGATTGCAGCTGTCTGGGGCTGGCCTCAGGCATGGGAACACGCAGTTGTTTCAGGCTTTGGAAGGTGGGGCAAACCGCCTATGTCAGCTTGCAGCTGACAAGCCCTACCACCCACAGGTCCACACACCCAGTCAACACAGTCCTGCCCCATGTGCGTGCCCCAACCCCCCAAAGCAGACCCAGTCTCTCCACGGCAGGAGCCCCACACACTCCACCACCGCCCCACACTCTCCACCCGCTCTTTGTGCACTCCCTGCCCCACTGAAGTCGGGTCAGTTGCCAGGCTGCAGAGAATCCAGTTACCAATCTATGCAGGCCCACAAGTTGCCTGAGGGCTTATTGTTGGGTGTGGCCAGTGTCTAGGGTGGGCTGCCTGCCCTGGCTGAGCTGGATTAAATCGGTGCTCTAGCGGGTGGGGCAGACCCTGGGCTAGCAAGCCCCAGGCAGTACTCCAATGGCATCTGTGTCAGCATGCCCACTCCAGGCCACAACAATGGCCACCGCCAATGTCTCAGTCCCTGGAGAGGTCTCACCTCTCACCGAGATGCACACAGGGCCTATTAGGTGAGTCTCTTTTCACCAAAGCACTGTGCACCTTTCTTTCTGGTGATTTTAGGTTGCTTTCTGAAATGGGTGAGTTTGTGTGTGGGCCCTTTAAGAGCTGGTTTTAATGTCTTTGTAAACTAGCTTTTCTGGGGATACTCCCCAATGTTTTAGTAGCAGGCAAAGTCAGATATTATGCCACTCGTCTCGATTGTGCTGGGTCCACAAAATGCCCACAGCGGGGGTGCTCCCCGGCTCGGTGCCCGCTCCTCCAGGGAGGGCTGTGGACCTGTGGGCTGCTCCCGGGCGGCCCTGAGGCGCTGCGACTTGTGAAGGCGGCGTTTTTCCTCTCCAGAAGGGAGTTTCTGCCTCTTCTACCTCAGTTAGAATTGTCTGTTGTTGCAGGAGTTCCTCTTATCCAGTTTTCAGTTCTGTCTCAGGGGTAATTTTTCCACGAGTAGTTGTAAATTGGTTGTGTCCACGGGAGGAGGTGAGTTCAGAGTCTGCCTACGCTGCCATCTTGACTTCTTCCTCTCTACTTTTCTCACTTTAAAAAATTAATTCCTATCTTTATTTTTATGTATTTTTGAACCTTTCTGTATTTTTAAAATAATATATCTTCCCAGTACAAATTGTATAATCTCTTGTCAGTCAGAGGAGCTTTGCTATCCTATATGATAAACACAGAATGTATTAATGGTTACTATGCCGACTATAGAACTAGACTTCAATAAAATTCTCTCACTAGATTTTAAATTTTGATGATTTAGATGTCACAGGAGCATCTAGTACTGTGCATCTTCTTGGGCTAATTCATTTATTTACTATCGCACACATCCACTCAGCACCCAGGTTTTCATTGACCACTGTGACAGAGGCATTGCACCAGGTGCTGGAATACAAATACTGGGCACCATCCTGTTTCAGTGCACATAAGTTTAGGTAAAGGAGATGTATCAGTAAATCAGTCTAAAATCTAGTGCAGGAGATATTGTAATAGGACATGCAGAGATCAACCATCTTAAATCAGTGGAGAAGGGCTCAGGAAGGTGAGGTTGGTGGAATTGAGTTTTGAGGGATGTTAAGTAAATGCTTCCTTAGGTATAAGGTAGTATGAGTAGCTCTCAGTATTGTGAAAATCCTGTGTAGGAGCAACATAATCATCATGAAGTTACAAGGTGGTCTCATTGGGAGAAATTGTTAGATTTACATCATCTGGATCACTGCCAATGCTCTGTAATTTAGCAGGAAGTACACAGGACTTGGAGATAGGAGGTCTCATTCTGTTGCTTATTAGCAATGCAACCACAGGCCAAACACTGAACCTCTCTCACCCTACTTCCTTATCTGCCAACTGGAGATATACCAGTAGGTACTCAATAAATGTTTGACTTAATACTCAAAGGAGATCATGTATCTGGAAGCATATTGCAAATGGAAAAGCTCTATAAAATGTAAATTCTTTCATTCCATGCATATTTATTACGCACCTCCTATGTTTCACTTATTGAATTACATGTGGGAAGTAAATGCTTTCGTTTTGTTTTAGTCTTCAAAAAGCAGTTAGCATTTTATAAGGGTCATTATTAGACCCTTTACCTTTTGTTTTGGGCTCAGGAGTAATCTTAAATATTTTCCTATGGAATACAACATGTTTATGTTCCATTCGTGCTAACATGCTTTGATACGAATGGAACATTAAAAGGATATCCCCCAAACTATCGTTTTCATTCATTTATCCATTTTAATTTCACCTACTAGTCTCTACTGGATGTCAGGCTCTATGCTAGGCACCAGGGGTATACAACATAGGTGCTACCCTCATTTAGTTTAGAGTGCAGTGAGGGCTGTAGTCATAAATCACATAATCATATAGATAATCTGTGATAAATGCTTTGAAACAGCATATGCTGTCCTGTGAGAGTATAGTATATTATGAGGACTTGACTTAAGGTGTCAGAGGAGGCTTCTCTTAGAAAGTGAAGTTTAAGTGGGGATCTACAAAATGAATAGGTGGAAGTGGTTAAGGGAGAGAACATGCCCGAAGAAATAGTATGTATAAAAGCCCTGAAATGGGAAGCAACATGGAAAATTTCAAGAACTGAAAACACTTCAGTGTATCTGGAGTGCAGAGAGCAAGGTGGAGGATGGTGGAAGATGAGATGTTGGAAATATTTGGCTAAGGCTACATGATGCAGGGATTTGTAGGCCAATTAAAGAACTTGGGTGTTTTTTCTGTGACTAATGAGAAGACACTGAAGCATCTTAAGATGGTTGAGGCAGAGAGGGGTGATCATACCAGCTAATAGATAGGGAAAGGATAGGTGGGGTCAGGAGCGAATGCAGTGAGAATGCTCTTGCTCCTATTGCAGGTGAGAGATATGGTCGGTTGTGGGGAGCTGGTGGCAGAGATGGAGAGATGTGGATGAAGTAAAATGGTCTAGACTCAAGTGGCTTATAAGTGGTGCTACTTATAAGAGGTGAGAGAGAGAGGAAGGTGTGTGTGACTCCTGTTTTTCTGGCTTGTGAAATTGGATGAATTATGGTGGTGCTATTTACTGCCAGCACTGGAAGTGGACCATTGGTCGGGAAGGATTGGAGTTTGTTTTCACATATGTTGAGTTTAACATCCGTTTAGATTATCCAAATAGAGATGTCAGATAGCCAATTGGCTGCATGGATAGAGCTCAGAAAAGAGAGTCTGAAGACAAAATATAGAAGTCACAGAAATGTAAATATATATTTGTGTTAAGTCCAAACTATCATCAATATCACCTAGAGTTTAAATTTAGAAAAGTGGTAGTGTAAAATTTTTGAGGGTAAGAAAAGTGGGGGATTTGTAAAACTTGGGTAGCCCTCACAACATTTAAAATTTCTATAATTCTTGCACAATTTGTCTAACCTTTAAAAGTTAGATTTCACCTTTTTAGTTAACATATTAATTCTGAGGCCAAGCCAGTGGCATAGTGGATAAGTTCATGTGCTCTGCTTCGGTGGCCCAGGGTTCGCAGGTTTGAATCCTGGGCACAGACCTACACACCACTCATTAAGCCATGCTATGGCGGCGTCCCACATACAAAATAGAGGAAGATTGGCACAGATGGTAGGTCAGCGACAGTCTTCCTCAAGCAAAAAGAGGAAGATTGATGACAGATGTTAGCTCAGGGCCAATCTTCCTCACCAAAAAAAAATATATATATATATATGTGTGTGTGTGTGTGTATATTAATTCTTATCTCAAAATTTGGCAGTGACTTTAAAGAAACAGTAAGAAAGGAGTTGTTTTCGTGTAGTTTATGAGGAATGAATATTAATTGTTGCTCTTTATAATATTATGAGATTTAGCCCTTAATTTCAAATGAGACTGAGTTTTGACTTTCATATGAAATCAAATACTTAATTTTGCTTATTTGAATATATTACAGTATTAGTATCTCTTTTTCATTTTCATTTCAGATATTTAGATATAGATCAGCCTATAGACCTTTTTCATAGATTTACTGTGATAGTTTTCTTGCTCATGAGGGTAACTTACTACACAGGTTAAAGAATTTCATGATAAAAGCAGGTCCTCTGTATTTCACTGAGAAAAAGTTTTTCTAACATGACTTGACATTGAGATTGTTTTCTCTAAAACCAGTGATACCACTGGAATGCAACTGACTACTTAAAAAAAAAAAGTCTAGGTTTATGCTTTATTCTAAAATCTATTTCTTTATTTGTAGGTGATGTGTAATCTGTAAATCATATATACAGAAAGCAATAGTAATAGATTTTATACTAAGCTGTAAGATAATTGGTGATTTTAAATGTAATGTGTGGCCCACTAAATTCATTTGCAAATAAAATTTTATTATGAAATCTCATTTTTCCATTTTAAAGTTGTATACTCTTCAAAGAAGGAAAGTTGACTAATTAAGTTTATTGACTGAATAACTAAATATAATATGTAATGCATTCATTAGTTTTTCCTCAGATATTTATTTGGCTATAAATATTTGATGTTTTTAATAAAATTTATATTTTTGCTATGTTAAATCCTAATATTACCAAAATGTGCATTTTGGAACCTAACTTGCCACCGTAACATTATTTTATTTTTTTTATAATTTTATTTATTTATTTTTTTTCCCCCAAAGCCCCAGTAGATAGCTGTATGTCATAGTTGCACATCCTTCTAGTTGCTGTATGTGGGACGCTGCCTTAGCATGGCCGGAGAAGCGGTGCGTCAGTGCGCGCCCGGGATCCGAACCCGGGCCGCCAGCAGTGGAGCGCGCGCACTTAACCGCTAAGCCACGGGGCTGGCCCCTGTAACATTATTTTATATGTTGTCATTTTTAGTGATCAGTTGGCTCTGTTTTTAATAGAAAAATTCTCAATAATAATTTTTTTGATTATTCAACCTAATACCTTTATATTTTGTACAAAGTTCTCTGTCTTTACTCCTGGTTTAGTGCATACATCATATGATGTAGAATTATCAGTTTGCTTGTTTTAGCAATTTGTACTTTGGTAGTTCTGTGATAATAATGTGATTTGTCTTTGGTTACCCAATTGCAGATAATCCTGTGGCATTACAGAGTTTAATTTATGGGAAAGATCTTTAGACTTAAAGAGGATTACTGACCATTTAAGAATGATTAATTAATCAGTATAAAATTGAGTCTTAACTGTATTAATGCCTGTCTAAGCTACATGCAGATAGATGCACAGACACACATACCACCCAATCCCATAGCAAAAATGATCAAGCTACAACAAAGGGGGTGGTATCCTGCAGTGTTGGGCCCTCATAGGAGTGAGCCAGGGGTTCTAGAGTCAAGTCTTTTGAGACTGATCTTGCTCTTAGGAGCTGTCAATCTTGAGCAATTCAGTGTCCCTAAGGTTCGCTTTCCTCATTTGTGTGGTTAGTGGGCTAAATCATATGATTTCTTAGGTTCCTTTTTCTCTAAAATTTTCATTTCATACTTCAAAAAGCTAAATTTTAGAGGTGAATAATTTTGTATTGGTAAAACTGATATTAATTAAGAGGTTACAGGGTAAGGTAAATTCATTTATCAGAATAAGGCATTAGAAGGGTACAATTGTTTCTTTGTTTAGTTGGTAATGTTCTTGTTTTCTTGCTAAATTTTGGGGTGAGAGTGGATCTAGGAAGGCAGGCTTCCCCTCTGTGCCCTTTTGTCCTACCTGACATGGAGGCTCAAGATTTTGAAAATCACTCATTTTGAAAGAATCCTTCATAACCTTGTCAGTTCAAGGTTATCTTTTATCTGATTTCTCTCTTCCTGGATAGGTTGCAGGCTGAGGAGCATTAAAATATCTATTTTCTTCGTGGTTTCCTTTTCTAGATTTGAATAATTCACTTGATTCTTCCAAGCTACTTAGATGAAAGAGTATTATCTAGGAATACTAATTTTGGTTCCTTTTGTTTGAAATTAGAGAAATGAATGCATTATATTTTTAGTCTAGATACTAAGTCCTCACATCCTTTAATCTGGTCATTTAAAAAACTCTAAATAATGTTCAGCTACGTTTTATATTGTCAAGTTAGATATTTGCTTGAGCTATGTTTCTTTTTTCCTTTCATTTATTTTTTTAAAAAAATTTTATCTGAAGTGAGTGAATATGGGGAAAGATCCAGATCCATTTGAGATTTGGGCTTATTCTGCATTGAGGGCTCCTTTTTGTTCCCATTCATGTATTATTTTAACCTCCTTATTTCAAACATTCCAACAGCAGATATCAAATGACAAATGATTACTGTTTTATACTATAGGGGATTTTTATGAACCAGGCCAAAAAATCCACTATGTTTCTTAGACCATTTTTCCAACTCTGAGATTCTGTGATTCTATCATTTTTATCTGTTAGGTTAAATCTAAAAAAATTGTCATTTTTGTAGGTGAAAAATGATAAGATGGTGTCAATTTTATATGGATCAGCCTACATATGAAAGATCAGTTATTCATTGTTTAGAGAAAAATATATAACTCATCTACGAAAATGGTAATGACAAGCAGCAAAGCTTATTAAGATATTAACTTCATTTAAAAATCCTTAGTTATCATGAGTGCCAGGTATTAAAAAGTGTATTTTAAACATTTGTAAATCAAATGGGAATAATGTTCTTTGCATATCTTATTTCTTTTTACAGGGAATTTATTTTTCTGTTTTATGAGACAAATCACAGGCATTATAGTTCCAATCAATTTCATTGTTTTCTTTGCAATTGCTACATGGCTGTTGAATATTTGCAGTGTTTTAATGACTAGTGAAGTGCATGCTTGATTACATGCCACTAGTAAAAATATATTTTTATGGCAAAGGGTGGTTTTCAGCATGGCTTTGACAAAGGCAATAGATAAATGTGTCATTTCTCTTCAAAAGAATACAAATCAGTATAAGCAAATTTTAAGGGAAATATTTAAAAATAAACAATTAAAATAATGGATATTCTTTGTGTGTTACTTATTGAAATTATATGAACATATAATAGAGCACCTAGGTGTACTTATTTTCAGAGACCAATTTAATCCTAATTAGAAAAGTTGTAAATATTGTTACCGCACCAGGTCCGTTTTTGCCCGCAGCCCAGAAAGCCAATCACTGAGACAACGAGATTACAGAGAGAGAGGGTTTAATCACAAGGCAGCCAAGTGAGGAAAAGGGGAGAACAAGTCTCAAATCCACCTCCCCGAAAATAGGGACGCAGGGATATTTATGGAGAAGGGGGCAAGGTGGTCTGAAATGATTGGAGGTGAGGAGAGATGAGGTAATTGATCTTCGCAAGCTTAGTCAGGCTTCATGTCTCTTCCTAGGACACATGTTCACAGAGTGGCGGCATTAGCATGCCCTGAGGGTGGAGTTCTAACCTCTTGCAGTCAAAAGGGCCCAGTTGATGGATTGGTGCTCTCAATCTGGCCTGAAGTGGACAAGGGGTTAAGTTCCTGAAAAAAATAGCTCAAACACCCATTACTGTGGTAACCCAGATATCTCCAGGGAGATATCATCTATAGGAACCTAGTGGGTGTCAGATAGCATATTGTCCAAACAGCACAGTTAACAATGAGTAAGTTTGTCATGCAGATTTAAGTCCTTGCCTTCCGTTCTGATAAGTTTCTAGGTAAGGCCATCCCTCCCTTCTTCTTGGTATAGGGAAGAAGGTACCTTTACAAATGGAGATTTTCTTTACAAATGTAAATGTCTCCTATAAAGGGTAACCAGAACTAAGAATGGGCTTAGCAGGATCCACCCAGGTACCAGAAGATGTCTATGGTAATGGCCTTTTCTAGGGGCAGGCCTCGCATCCCAAACTCCCCTGGTCAGTTAGTGGGGGTGGGAGTCTAAACGTCATTCAGGCAGAGACATATTTTGAGTTGGCAAATTCTAATCCCCCATAGTTACTACCTGCTTAATCATCAATGGCTGTTTGCCGGTTTCAATATCATAATTATCCTGGAAATTAATTCCATTTTCATTACCTACATTTTATTGCTAAGTATGCTAGGCATTGGGTAGACAGTTATAATGCTGACATTGGGAAGATGACTTTTCAGTTTTTCTAACCATCATCTCATGTTCTTGATACTCCTGCTACTTATCACTCGCTATTTCACCCAGTATGTGATCCTACCTCTCTGCCTTCTTTTATTCAGTTACCTTTGTCAGGGCACCCCTTTCTTCCAGTCCTTATCTGTCGGAGTTTTACTTATCTTCCCATGTCTAGTTTAACTTCTGCCTCTTCCCAGGGCCATCCACATGCGACACACTCAGAACTCCCGCTCAAGGTCATTGCTGTCAACTTGTCCTTCCACTGTAGCTCATCTAAGCATGTTGCCTTGTGACCAACACATTCTTTCTGTGTCCATCCCTCAATTTGATTGTGTACCACCCTTCCCTGTGTTCCCTGCTTTGGCACAAATTATTCTTTTCTAAGCACTTCAGGTATGTTCAATTGAATTGTTTTCTAAAGTTAAAACTGTATATCAGACAAGGTAGTAGAGCTTCAGGCTTGATTTCCCCAAGTGCTGCATTTGGAGTGGGTGGACCAATTATTTCCACATCTTCTTTTCCAAAGGACCTCACTTATCCTCTTGTTTTCTGCCCCATTGGGTAAATGGTCTCACACCGTCATTTACTTAACTTCAGGCTCAGTTCCTAAGTGTTGAGAAATACCAGGAAAAAAAAATGTCTGCTTCTTCATGTGTGGTCTTAGGTATTGGGTGAGAGACCATTAAAAATATATATTGGTGCAGGAAAGAACACAGTTATTTAAAAAGGAATTAAATAAGTAATATTTATTTTATCAAGGATCAGGAGGAAATCTTTGATAGAAATCACAAGGCGATAGATGCTTTCTTTGACCCTTCTTGCTCTGCTTCTTAATATCTATTTAATATTAATATTAATCACAGCAAAAATGCCAACTATAATGGTCACTGTAGTTTCACAGAATTTACTGTATGCATTCTGATACTTCATCCTATTTGATCCTTATGTCATACCATGAGATTGGTGGGGCAGAAGTTATATATTATTCAGATTTGGCCAAGGTTATTTGTTATGAACAATCTAATATTTTTTCCAGCTTGACTGTAAAATCTCACTGTTCTCTTATTAAATGTTAGTCTAATATTTAATGTCTATGATCTCTTGGCATAATTTAAAAATAAAGTAACATCTGTAATCCAGAATGCAATGTCATAATTTACAACTATATACTTTGAGCTATATCTTTTATAATAGATATAGCTATTTTGACCAAAATTCATGGGCTAGGGTCCCAAGTTTCACCATTTGATAATTCCCTATTCCTCTGGACAAAGGGATTAGATAAGGAGTAGGCCTCTACCCTAAAAAGTATCATCAGAGTATAGACATGGAGATTGAGGAGCTCTCCATCAGGAAGGTGGCTAATGTTCATACAGTTAGGCGAAGCCAAGATACCCAGATGAGAGGGTGAACAGGAGATGGGGGAAGAGTCCTCAAACAGCTGAGTCCCCACTTCTCTCTCCTCAGGCCCTGTTTCCTGCAACTTTTTTCCAATCCCTTGAGCTATACCCTAGGATATACCCTGGGAGCTACAGGAACCAATCAATTACCCTTTTATTTAAGCTAGTTTGAGTTGGGTCTTTGTTATTTGCAGTTCAGAGTCCTGACTAATGCAGATAAAATCACTGATGTAACTGTACCCTTCCTCTTTTGTGCTCCACTTTCCCTTCCTCTTTTCTTTCTTCTCTTCCTTCATTTCCTTTCCCTCTTTTGCTACTTTTCCTTTTATTTCTTTCCCTGTCTTTCTCCCTCTTATCCACCCATTCACCTGTCTGTGCATCCTCCATGTGTCTGTGCATCCGTACATCTAATACTCATTGACTATTTAGCATACGTTAAGCATTATGCTTGGTCCTGAGGACAAAGAGATAAGTAACCTATAGTCTTTGTTGTCTTTAGGATCAAGTTTCTTTTCTTTGCTTTTAGAAAAAACAGGAAGGCAGAACCCAGGCCAAAAAATGGGGAAAAAAAAATCATAAAAAAGGAAATTCTTAAAGCATACACCTAATACTTTAGGTTAGTGGAAAGATTCAAGATAGGAGGGGTTAACTTGGAAGGGTTCATGGAAAAGGTGAGCATAGATTCTTTTTAACAGCAATTCTTCAATAAGTTTAAGGCAGATTATAGGTTCAAAATACATATCCATGCACGTATTATTTAAATTTGTAGAAGTAAAAAAATTGTCCTCAAATAGTAGATTGAATCTTCCTGTACTCTATTATGGGTACAAGGTATGGGTAAAGAGAGATCTGGACATATCACCCATTCTTCTGTATTGAGCATTGTGAGAATAAAAACTATAAGCAGACTAATTATATAGGGCATCATAAATTCACTTGCTGCTTTGTTTAGGTCATTATAATCTCACAGAATGCCGGATACATTGTGGCCATGTAAAGATGAATAAGACAGTAGCAGAGGAGCTTAAAAATGCTAACCACGTGCAGCAGTTCAGTCCAAATCTACTCACATGGACATTCCCATATATGTAGTAATTTGGAAACAAAAGATGGAAAATTTGAAGGCTCAGTTCTATAACGTTTCCTTCTAAAATATTTCGGCCAGGGGCTGGCCTGGTGGGGCAAGCAGTTAAGTGTGCATGCTCCTCTTCGGCAGCCCGGGGTTCACAGGTTCAGATCCGAGGCGCGCACAGACGCACTACTTGTTAAGCCATGATGTGGCAGCGTCCCATATAAAAGGTAGAGGAATATGGGCACGGATGTTAGCCCAGGGCCAATCTGCCTCAAGAAAAAAGGGGAGGATTGGCATTGGATGTTAGCTCAGGGCTAGTCCTCCTCACACACACACACACACAAAATTTTAGCCAAATTATATAGTTTGGTGTGCAAGATCCTGTGCAAGTAACTGCAATCCACCTTTTGCCTCATCACCGCAATCTTCTAAAGTTCTGTATTTTTTTTTTACTTCTACACCTCAGCAAATGCTATTCTTTCTGTTTGGATGTGTTATTCTCCTCTATGTACTGTCCTCTTAATTCTGGTGAACTCATTCTTTTAGGACCTACTTCTGTTAGAGCTTACCTCTTTGAAGCTTTCTCTGACTGTCCAAGGCAGAATTGACCTTACTTTGTAACTATTTGCATCCCTTTCTTATGTCAGCAACCACTACTATGAATTATTATTATTATTATGTTTTTCTCTCTCAATGAGACAAGGGTCTCTGTTGGAGCAGGAATGTTTATATTCATCTTTATATGACCGGTTTCCAGGCTGGTGCATGGGGTATATTGAGGGTTTAATGCTTGTTAACTGAATGAATAAATGAAAAAAATGAGACAGATGAGACACATAGTGTAGTGCAGTGTGGACAAGTGAAAGATAAAGCTTTTCTCAAAAATAAAGGCAAAATAAAGGTTCTGAGATTTCTAAATGCATTCTTCTTAACACCTTTAGGATTTTACATGTGGAGAGGTTATCGTTCAAACTCTCATTTGATAAAGAATCATTGTTACACATATTCCTTATGATCTATGTTCAAAAAGACTATGCAGTCAAAAAGACTAGTATATGCTGGTTGCCCGCAGGAAAATATTGGAAACAAAGTTGAAAGCATTGTAATTCATGATATTTAATGCTTAAAATATGAAATAGTTTGACCAACTCACTACAATATTGTAATTAAAAAGCATTCCAAAGTCAAATAAATTGAGAAACTTTCTATATATTTTATGTATCTTTGATAATATACACAATGTACATTTCCATGTTAAATACATCGAGAAGTCCTGCAGCTAAAAATCTACTACTATTTCAAGTAGAAGTGCTCATATATTTTGAGGATAGGACCCACTCCCCCTACTCCTTTGATAACCGGTATTCCACAGGACATATTTTGGGAGTCACTGACCTAACAGAAGATAAACTCATGATAGTTTATTAGGGAGGAAATTGAGGCTGAGAGATTGCCTAATTTGTTAGTGGTTTTAAGCTGCTGTTTTCAGAAACTGAACCTTGGGCGAAATGGACACATTGATGCAGTTTCAACACAGCTTAACAAATACTTTCTAGTAGTTACTTTGTGCCGGATGCATTCTGGCAATGTGAAGATGAATAAGACAAGCAGGTTGGGGAATATCACAATTGTTAGGTTCCCAGGTGATGGTTCTCATATTTCCAGAAAAAGGAAATGACAGTGTGTACACTGACTCTGAGTGTGATTCCCCTGCTATAATTAATTTCCCAAAAGCTCATGTTGCATTGAAACTCTTATAGCTATTTTTTTTTTATAATTTTATTTATTTATTTATTTTTTCCCCCAAAGCCTCAGTAGATAGCCATATGTTACATCCTTCTAGTTGCTGCACGTGGGACGCGGCCCCAGCATGGCCGGAGAAGCGGTGCACCAGTGCGCACCCAGGATCCCAACCCCGGCCGCCAGCAGTGGAGCTCGCGTACTAAACCGCAAAGCCACAGGGCCGGCCCTCTTTTTTTTTTTTTTTTTTTTATAAGGAAGATCAGCCCTGAGCTAACATCCGATGCCAATCCTCCTCTTTTTGCTGAGGAAGATTGGCCCTGGGCTAACATCTGTGCCCATCTTCCTCAACTTTATATGGGACGCTGCCACAGCACGGCTTGACAAGCAGTGAGTCAGTGCGCGCCCGGGGTTCCAAACCTGCGAACCCCGGGCTCCTGCAGCGGAGTGCGCACACTTAACTGCTGCACCACCGGGCTGGCCCCAGTTTATAGCTATTTTTTAGAAGTACAGACTTTGAAGTCAGCAAAAAAAAAAAATAATAGTTATGAACACTGACTTTTAGAAAAGTACTATGTACGTGTTTTTAAATTCTTAGCATTTTAATTTAAAACAATAAAAATGGGTGCACGTATTTTTCTCTTAGAAAAATAAATGATTGTATGGTGAAAAATTCTAAATTTAACTTAATCTTTCATTTTATTCATTGAGTCTCATTCATCCTATGTCATGAAAAATGATATACCTCTCAGCTACCTTTAACTATGTATCCTATCATTAGTCTTAAATTGTCTAGCTGTGCTGAAACTTTCATATTTTTTATGAATCAATACTTATATCCCAGTAGTAAATAGAGTTGCTTTTTGAGAATTATCCTTTTCCTCCCACCCCTTCTCCAACTTCACCAGCACCAGGCAGACAGATAGGTACGTGTGTGTGTGTGTGTGTGTGTGTGTGTGTGTGTGTATGCTCCCTCTCACTCACGCTCTCATACTCTTTTACTGTTACATTCTCTTAGATGAACACTTTCTTGGATGTTAGTTTTTCAGAATGTCAATGGTCCTGATTATTTTTCTCAGGTACAGGTAGGATTTTTAACCTCATACTCTCTATTAGGATTCTGTTTAACAACAGCAATGATCTATTTTCTTTCAGTTTGCAGTAGTTCAGCTTGTACTCTCTGCTTATGTTGGACTTTGTCATCCTGCAACCATTTTCCCTCCCCAGAATTTTTGACATTCTTTGGTTGAGATATAGTAAAGTGCACATAATCAAGCAGTCATTTACTTATTCATTCAACAAATTGCAATGAAGGCAGTGTGCTAGTAGTTGTGGAAATCATAATGAAAGGATTTCACAATACTCCTTACGCTGAAAGGAAACTTTTAATGGGGATATGTTTTGCCATTATATTTTAAAAATTTCTTTTCAATAATAGAACTGCTGTTTTTGACATTTGCTTTAAGTAGCTTCCATAAATAGTTATTTTGATTCTGGCCCTTAGCTATGCTGGGAATGATGGAAGGCACATTTTTAACTGAGAATTTTGGTTTAAAGATGCAGCTTATTTAGAATGTGTAGTATTTGTTAATTCACCACATATCTTTGTAGCAGTGTACTATGTAAAGAATGTTTTAGTAAATAAAAAAGATAAACTGCTTTTATAATTGCCCACAAATATTTTTTTTCATCAACAGGACAAAGGGGATGATGGATGCAACAAATGACTAATACAAGGTAGAATACAAGATGAGTTCCTAAAAGAGGTATAGAGAAAGTCAGTGGGGAATTCAGAAGAGGCAAAAATTACTTCTCTCTGGGGTTCCAGAAAAAATTTTATGGGAGGGGTTGGCATTGAATTTGCTCAGTGACTATGGTTGGTATATGAATATATAGAGATGGTGGGGATGGTTGCTGCAGGCTGAGTAAGTAATGTGAACATAAACATGGAGATATGAAAAGTCTTGGGGCATGGATGTGAACAGCGAGTGGAGGAGATCAGTTAAGCTCAAACATAGAATGGGGAAAGAAATGTGCCTGTCGAGCGAAATGTAAGTACACTGTGTTCCTCTGTGTATTTAGGCAAGTATCTCTAATTTCTCTGGAAGGTAGATTTGCCTTTCTACCTGGCCATCGTACACAGTCAATTCTGTTGACAAGTTCTTGCTGATGTGACTGCAATACTCCTTGAGTTATGCAGTCTTCACCAGCCTGATAGAGTGTTGAATGTTCAAAAGAAAACTCCAAGGACCTATTAAATCATCAAATGCCATTGCGTTGTATATGAAATCAGATGAAAACCAATTTCTACATTAGAGCAAATCTGCTTTTCGGTACTTGGTTGGGGTTGTAAGGAGAGATTACTTTGCTTCCTAAGAAGGTTAAGCTGTCATCTGGTTAAATATGGACTTAAAATAATGCTGCCAAAAGCAGCTGCTGCTTGTGATTGATGATGATGATGATGATGGATGATGATAGTTTTGAAATCAGTTTTGCAGGGGAAATTGCTATTTTTCTGCTTTGGTTGATGTTGTAGTCTGGATTAGGGATTTCTTGTCATATTAGGTATCTTTTTTGATTAAAAGGGAAATTGCTAAGGACTGTATTCTCTATGATAAAATGGCTGTACAGCTGAGCTATGGGGCAAATGATTATAAGTTGCTCCATATATATTAGTTGAGTGACAGCAGTTATTTTGGGCTTTAAAGTGTCATCTCATGGTGAATTATGTTTTGGGGAACAAATAACAACCCATGTCTAGTTAGAGAAGTGGAAGAAAGTGTGGTACTTAGAATATATGATAATAACAGTGCCTTACTAAAGTCTTCAAAGAATGTTCACACACATGAATATTCAGCGTTCTCTTCAAGTCCCTCAGGGCTTATGCCCTTGTTCCCTCTCTTGCGCTGCTCTTCTCTCAGATACCTGCATGGCTAGGTCCCTTCCTGCTTTGTATCTCTACTCAGATGTGGTCACATCAGAGAGGCCTTCCTTGATCATCATCTCTAGAAGAGTATCTACACCTCCTCTGCTCTTTCTCATTTCTACGTGGCATTTTTCACCACCTGATGTGTTATATGTTTATTCATTTATTGTCTATCACCCCATGGTAGGATGTAAGCTACGTGAGAGCAGAAACTGATTTGTTTAGTGCTATAAATTAAGAACCTGTAAAAGTTCCTGGCCCATAATAGGTATGCAATTAGTAATTATTGAATTATTAGCTGAATGAATTACTCTTTATTTAATACACAAAGGGCTAAATAATGTGCTCAAGATATTTTTAAAAAGCTAGTTAATGTTTGGCTCTAGAGCCAAACTCAAGCTTTTTGGTTTATTAACCCAAATTGCTTTTGTGTATACATAAATAATACAGACAACAAATAGCCCTGAAAATGAAATGAAACATTGAGGACTTACTCTCAGGTGGACCATTTTTATTCCTCATCACATTCTAGGAAAAAGGCGTCAATTTTGTTTATATAAAATCACTGATAACTGCTATTCCATACCATTCCATTGTGGAAGCCTGAGCAGATGCTGGTCTGAAAAAGCCATTTTCAGAAAGGAAAAGAAAACAAAGCATAAACCCCCCAAATATTTTTTAAAGGCCAATAACATTTATATCCATTGGGTAAACATGATCAATCAAAGCTTTACAAGCTTTATATGGGCTGCTTCCTTAACAAATGTGTTTTTTGCCTTGGTCATTCATCATATCTGGAAGTTTGGATGATAAGCTTGAGCACTCTCTTAGGTTAATACTGAAAATAGCCACTTGGTGGATTTGTAAACAGAAAAGCCTGTTAAAGTGACAGAACAAACATATATTCTCCTGGCAACATAAAATAGCATGCTGGAGCCTGTTTATATTGGTGTTGGCTTGATGTGGTAAAATTCAGCTGAACTGTAGGAGGAGGGTTTCCTATAAAGGGGAAATTAGGTTGTGAATGGAAAGAGCTAAGATGTAGATGTTGAAGGTATTTCCTTGGACCCTCCAAATGCATAGAGAGTGTTCTAATGGGACTAAAAGTGTTAGCTGCTGAAAGCAGAATCATCTGCTGTGTTCAATAAAATACCTTAAAAAATTGTAGAGGGCCTTAAATAACCAAGATATGAGTAGCTGCTCTGACCAGCACTCTTTAGAGGAATTGATGAACTGTTTTGTGAGGCGGGGGAGGGAGTGCTATGAAAAATGAAAAGCAGAATCCCTGGAAGTAAGCATGCAGTATCACATCCAGAGAGCTCTCCACATATGGGATCTAATGCAGTCAGAGTGATTACAGTCATGCTGAGACCTCTGAAATGAGATAAAACACCAATTAGATGTCATCTTACGACTACATATGTTATTTGTTTCCCAGGTAAGTTAAGTGCTTATGAAAGAGAACAGATGACAGGTGAAGACAGACTCATTCATTTTTTGTTAAAGAACTGGTAGGGCTTGGGCAAAAGGATCTAGCTCACAGGGTCAAGTTTAGATATTTGTTGAGGTTTTCAAGAAGCACAAATGAGAAGAGCAGTTGAAACAGCATAGATTGGGCAAAGAATTGAATGGAGAGAGAAGAAGGGGGTCATGGAAAAACATGCAAATGAGATCCAGTGAGTTGGAAAGAAATCAACCAAACAAATTTTAGACCCTATAAATCACAGAGTGGGAAAACTTTGTCCCACCACACTGTGGTTATGGTTTCCACTCACAGACCCATAGTACCCCTTGCCATAGACCTTTTCTTAAGATGAACCCAGGAACATACTTATACCTTATCCCCTACATAATGAGCGATTTTATTGAGCCCCACTTTTAGATATTTAATTCTTTTCAAGGTCCCTGCAGAGGGATTTTGAATAATTTTCAATTCCTGCTTTAGCTGGGATGTGTGCCAGAAATGGATTTTAAAATAAGCCATCTCTTCATATCTCCTAGTCCCTTTCCAGGGATTTGTGCACTGCACCAGAATGTTGTTTTCAACATGAGTTTTGTGTGTCATAGAGAGAAGGTGGCTCACTTGACAAAATAAGGCATCTTATAACTGGCCCTTGTAATTTAACTTTTCTACATAAAACTGTATTCCTATGTGGTCAATTAAAAATATAAGGATTTAATTCCATGAAAGAACCTTAGATTTGAAAAGACTTTAGAGAATGTACTACCCTTCAATTAATAGACTAGGGAGGAGGAGGGAGAGTCAATGTTTTCCTTCAAATGGCACAGCTAATTTGTAGCAAAATGAGATTTGAACTCAGATTTTAGGATCATGAGTTCAGTATTCTTTCTCTCAGGGAGAACAGAATAGAGTGTTTTAGAGTATAGTCTCTGCAGTCAAACAAAATCAGATTAAAATTTCAGCTATCGTCCATATTAGTTGTGTGAATTTAAGCAAGTTATTTACCCTGTAAGCTTTTACTTCTTCATCTGTAAAATGGGGTTAATGGTATTTATCTTATGAATTTGCTTTGAGGATTAAATGGGATAATAAATATAAGACTTAGCACAATGCCTGGCAGTCTTAGAAAATATTCAATACATGATAGTACATCTATATTAGATTTTTATTGCTGTGTGACAAATTACCACAGATAGAGAAGCTTAAAATAACCCACATTTATTATCTTGCAAGTTCCATGGGCCAGGACTCCAGCATGTTTTAGCTGGGTTATCTGCTCAGGGTTTCATAACGCTAAGATTGAAGTGTCAGCTGGCTGTGTCCTCATCTGGAGGCTCAATTAGGGAAATACGTGTTTCCAAGCTCCCTCAGATTGTTGGCAGCATTCATTTCCTTGCAGTTGTGGGACTGAGATCTCGGCCTCTTGCCCTGCTGGCTGTCAGCCAGGACTGGTCTCAGCACCCAGATGCTGCCCTCAGGTCCTTGCCATGTGGTTCCCTCCATAAGCATCTTACAACACAGCAGCTTACTTCTTCATATCAGCAGGACAATTTCTCTCACTTCGAATCTCTCTTTTCATGAAGAGAGCCAATCTCTTTTATACACTTATTTGATTAGATCAGGACCACCCAAGAGAATATCCCTTTCGAATAACTCAAAACCAACTGATGTAAGACATTAATCCAAATACCTTAGTCATATAAGATAGTCTAATCATGGGAGTGAAATCTATCTCATATTCACTGTCGCACCCTCATTAATAGGGAAGGGCTTATACAGAGTATGTACACCAAGGGGCAAGAGTCTTGGGGTTCAGCTCAGAATTCTGCTTCCTCAGAGAACTATTATTAGTGTTAATTATCATTAATTATTGTTCTTATCGTTATATACTTCTGAGGTTATGATGGTTGAGAGCTCTAAGATTAAAGGTGATTCTATGATAATAGTGGGAAATAAAAGTAACCAATTTTGGAAACTTTGCTTGTGAAGAAATTTACATTGTTTCACTCTGTTTCCATGTTCATTTGGTTTTGGACCGCATAACCATATTTAAAACATACTAAATGTTATCCCCCAAAGAGTATAATTATTGTAACTCTTATAGTCTTACCAGATCCTGAGTAAAGACAAAAATAGACAGTGATCGTGGAAACCCAGAACATGGTATTCAATGATCAATATAATGCTTAGTAATTTAGAATAGAATATTTCACTGATTTCGCTCTAATTCTAGTAATGGAGGAAGAGATGAGATTATTTTAAAAGCATAATTAGTAAAGGCACTTGCAAAGTTTACACATAAATCTAAGGAAGAGAAATTCTGCTTATAATGCTAATGTTGTGTTGTCACCTATTTACACAGTGTCATTATCTAAATATTCTCAGAATTCCAAATAGGAATGTCGATTCTTACCATGGAAAAGAAGCTAATGAAAAACTGATCCTCCTGACCAGTAATTAAAATATATTTTCTGTCCTATAAGCTTTGTTGTTAATTTCCTGATATACCTTGAATATGCCACAAGCAATTTGTAGTGGTATCAGTTAACATTTGGGAAGTTCAGCATGGCCATGTAGGATATTAAATATTCGCTCCAAGAATGCTAATAGAATGTATTGACATTATTTTCTCAAAGTATTTTTTTAAAATAAGAGCATAGTTAAGGAGTACCAAATAAATGAAAGAATATGTTTTCAGATCAGTTTTCCTCAATTCCTCTGATTTTTGTGTTCTCATTTGATTCTGAACACTCTCACTCATGTTTAGAGGTCAAAGTTTGGAAATAGGGCTCTCAGGGCTACATCACTAATTGTCCCTTAGGAGATATGTTTTTGCATAATCAAACGCATTGAGGTGACTTGGGAAATAAAGTGAAAATAAAGAATGAGTTTGCCCTTCTCTCCACTTCCTCATAGGGCCGTTGTCGTTTCTGTATTTGGGTATTCTTGGATAGCAAAGAAATGAATTATTGTTATTTAATTTAGCCCTAGTTATAAAATATTGTATAGGCGCCTCTATTAGGGTGATGTATGTTGGCAAAAAAAGATATTGTCCTATTTTTAAAAGTTGAGTTAGTACTAGTTATTTTTCTTAATTCACAGTGTATTATGTAGGCAGGTTCTGTATTTTTCTGTACATTATACACCAGGGATTCCATTGAAAAATAAAATTGATGTAGTTTCATTGAAACAATGCTTATGAAGCATAAATACTAAAAAGAGAGGCTGTTTTGCCATTTTAATCAGTTGTCTAGTTAATATATTCCTTTTTCATACAATTTATTTTATGTAATAAAAAACAACTGTTAGGAAAGGGAGTACATCAAACTAAGTTTCATTGATTTAATTTTATTTACTTTCTATTGGCCTAACCTAATTCAAATCAGCACTATATGTATGCCAGTGTAACCTGTGATGATTTCTATCATACTCCACATTCGTATTTATGGGAATTGGAATATTGCTTGGCATATAATAGGTGCTAGATACATATTGACTTAATGAATGAAGGGATTATAGATATTAAAACTGATAGTCTCTAATGAAATGACTGAATTTATTTTTTCTTCCAACATAGTTGAGTGGTAAAAATACTCTTGATAAAGTTTTTTATTATACCAATGTATTAAGTCCCATTGGAAATAAAATGGACTTCATTTCCAAATGGATCTTCAACAAAACATTTAAGTCTTTAAGTCACCTTTATTACATTTTTGTGTATCTCTTTTGGGACCTTGTTATTGCTTTATTAATTTATGTTACTTAATATTTCCTAAACATGTTTCCCAAAATTCCCAAGATTTACATATCAATAAAAAGGAAAATTACTTTCTTCTTTTCCCTTACTTTTCCATCATTTTCACTAATTATGTTCCGTACATGTGAACAAGAAAAAGGAAAAAAAAAATTGGAAGACATTTATTGGAAGTGAAAGAATATTGCTTGTAATAATGGTGAAATCATAGACCATCACTTTGATTTTTCAGCTTAGCTCTTCTTTTTTCTGGCTTAAACTATAGATATAATGTGGTTGATGATTTAGAAGTCCATCCACTAGGAAACTTAACTCACTCACTTAAGTAAGGTGATATAAATGCTGAATCCTTCTAAGTATTTATTGGCTTGATAACATACTTGATGATCCAGTGGTTTATTTTCCAGAGTATTATAGAATATTTGGTTCTTTCTGAAGTCATCAATACTGTTGTTATCTAAAGACTTCAGAAAACAAGATTGTCTTGAAAACCTATTTATTACTTCTTTGCTTGCCAGGGTATTTTGTCTGCTCCTTTAGTCTTTAACCTTTTATGCCAGTTAAGCTAACTAAAAAAAATTTTTTTTTGTCCTTTGGAGACTATTATACTCGTGAAAGAATAGCATGTAGTATATGCAAAGTACAAAGAAAAAAACCCAGTTTTAGTAGTTGCATGATTACTTTCACTAATGTAAATGGCCATTGCAAGTAGTAATTTAAGATCCAAAGAACATTCCTAGAGTCTAGAATTACTAGTTTGGCTTCCTTTTAATTAAAGTTGATCAAGGTGGCTAGATAATCCTAAATCACCAGTGTACTTTGTGCTATGTGATTGTTCTAAGCATATTGAAGAATTTGGTCCATTTGTCAGTGTTTTTAAAAGTGTTTAAACTACTTCCGTTCCTGCTGCCTTATTTTTCTGCCCATTAGGATGAACAGTAACTTTATTGCAGATAGAAGTAGGCTTATTTCCTTTAAAAAAATTATTTTTGATAGGCGTTGATGTTACAGTGTTTATGAGAAATGAGATCAGAAATTAAAAAGTGATGATAGGGGCTGGCCTGGTGGCGTAGTGGTTAAGTTTGCATGCTCCACTTCGACGGCCCAGGGTTCACAAGGTTCGGATCCTGGGTGAGGACCTACGCACCACTTATCACACCATGGTGTGGCAGACATCCCACGTATAAAGTAGAGGAAGATGGCATGGATGTTAGCCCAGGGCCAATTGCCCTCAGCAAAAAGAAGAGGATTGGCAACAGATGTTAGCTCAGGGGCTACTCTTCCTCACCAGAAAAAAAAAAATGTGATGATATAATGTTTTAATCAACAAAACAAAGCAAAACAATAAATGTTCTGTCACATGATTTATACCATAATTCTAGAATTTCTTTTATCTATCCTTTGATGAATTCACTGCTAAAGAGCTCTGCTCACTAATTTTTATGTAATTAAATTATTTCCTTGAACAGAATACAACTTCCTACTACTAATCTCCTCTTTAATGGAATCAGTTTGATCATAATGTGCCAAGATTTTTTATTAATTTAACATTTTCAATTATATCTGCACGGTTGATATATGTCTTGTTACTTTTGGCTCTTCTGTTTTAAGAAGTTTCATTGAGTATTACCAAAGATCGTTATATTATTTCTGTCTCAATAAGTATTTAGAAACTGGCTTCCTCATAAGTAAGGAGAAGGCCTACATAGTTATTGGATGAAATATTTTATTTTAGGATGAAATATTGCTTAAGAAAACAATTGGAGAAGGTTTCCCTACCTTTTTAATCAGCTACTTCTGCTAGATGCATTTTATTTACTCATGTTTGTGAACCCACTACTCATACAATAATTGGCTTTGGACTTCCTGGATCACAAATCCTATATTTAATAATTCCATTCACACAGCCTATTTATCAATCATTTCTGGAAACTCTAATCTTTTGCTTCACAGATACTTTGAACTACCATCTCATGTCTACAGCCTGAGTTCCTGACCTTTAAAAATTTTTATTTTTAGTTATTTATATTACTCATATATTGCTTTGCTCATTTCCCCCATTGAAATGTGAGATTTATGAGGGCAGACCTTGTCCATCTCATCCACTACCATTTCCCAGGCCCTCAGTGCGTTGCTTGACCAGAGAGGAGTTCTCAAAAAGAAAGAAAGAAAGAAAAATATATATCGTATTATGGTTATTATCAATATATATATCATGCACTATGGTTATTAATATCACAGCAGGTGTTTGTGTACTCTGACATTGTTCTTTTTCATTTATTATTTCATTTAGTCTTTACAACCTTATGAGGGACAGATGTTATTATTCAAATGAGGAAATGGAGACAGGTTAAGTAATTCACCCAGAGCTCAATTGCACTAGTAAGCTGATTATTTAGTGATTATTTAGTCTCTCTAAATTTCAGACTTTTTGACTTCAGATCCCCTGCTTTTCACTGGTCTTCTGCATACATCTCCCTTCCCCCACATCTTTATGGCATCTGGCCATATGTTTGCTTTGGGACATAAGCCTAGTTTTTTTAGTCAATCTGTGAGCACAAATTAGGAGTTCACTAACCAAACGATAAGGGAGAGGTGAGTGAAAGTTGTCTCTAATGTTAATGATAGTATATCGCATTTGGACAGTGCCTTATGTTTTTTGAAGAGCTTTTCACATGAATTCTCATTTAGTTGTAATCATATTGCAAGTTGGGGAAACTAGGTTCTGAGTTGAAAATGTTAAGTACTGTAGCCAAAGTCTGCAGCTGGTGGGTGAGTGGCAGACCTGGGATTCAAATCTTGGTATCTTTGTTTTTCTTCCCCTGCCGTTGCAGCGTGGTACTTGCAGATAATTCTTTCTTCTCATGTTTTGTTTTTGTTTTTTGTTTGTCCCGTGTTTCTGGGCACTTCACTCTGTTATTTTTAAGCTTTTTTGTTTTGGTTACTGAGCTTTCCTACAATTTCTACAGGTTGTTGGAATTTTGTATTGTTTTGTGAAATATACATTGAAGGAAGATGTGTGTCCATAGTTACAATTTGTTGTATAATTTGGAGAGCGTTTGGGTCTCCATTTCTTGTCCAAAAATGGAGATAGCAGTTCTTTTACTTTCAACCACATAATGTAGCTATTGGATTAAATGAGGGTTTCTCAACCTCAGCATATAGACGTTTTGGGCCAGGAAATTCTTTGCTGTAGGCGGCTGTCCTGTGCTTTGTAGGTTTAGCAGCATCTCTGGCCTCCACCCAGTAGCACTTTCCTAGTTATGACAACCAAGTGTCTTTGGACATTGCCAGATGTTTTGCTACCAGGGGAAGCAAAATTTAAACTTTTGGATTAAATTAAGATAATGAATATGAAAGTGTTTTGTAAGTTTCAAAACACTCTTCAAATTAAAGGTATTATTAGGATGAGCTTTAAGAACAACAAAAATTCACTGCGGTGGATGAGGCAAGCAGGCAGAAGAGAAAGCACTGTGTAGACATTAAGGACAAGAGTTGGCCCCCTACTGTTACTGCATTGTGAAAGCTCACTCGTCTGGATTCCTGCTATGAATTTCTTGCTTTTGCATTATTCTAAGCAAATATTTAATATAATGTTGCTTGTTAATAGGACTTTCCACTACAGATTTAAGTTTTCATTTCTTTATGAAATATTCTGCAGCATATTCACTACCACATGATGGATAATTAAAACTAAATTGCAATTGTCAAAATAAATGAACACACCACATTTGGAGGTAGAATAATCCCTAGTTTTTTTCCTACATGTTTTATTGCATATTATTCTTATTTTGGTGGTATTTGGTGCTACATAGTGACTCAAAGTTATTATTCGGAGTCGGAGCATTTATGCTATATTTGTTTTGTTGAATTGAGATCATAGAAGGTGCCAATTAAATTTAAAGGCCTACATGTTGTTGGGTTGTCTACTACTTACAGAGTAAAAATCCAAAAATCCTCTAAGGCAGTCTTATCTTAATGGCGTGAGCATGTTATTCCTCATGCTGTTATTATCAAGTCTGCTGATATTCATATATGAGATTTTATTATAATGACACATTTATACATTATTTCTATTATAAGCGTTGGTGATGAGGCTTTGAAAAAGCTGTCCAGAAGAATGTGAGCATTTTTTCTGTCAAGAATTTTGTACTAATTTATTTTAATGTAACTTGCAGCACTTACCATCTGGGATAGAAGCTTGAGCATCAACACCACCTATTCCAGGCTGCAGAAATTCGGGGTGAAACAGTTCAAAAATTATGTGGAATAGAACAAATAGTGTAAGACAGGCTTGCCTCATTGCTCTTTCCTTTCAGTGGAGTATTGCTCGATGTAAAAGTTAGTTTTTAATTTTCAAACAGGTTTGTGTACCTTGAGAATGGCTGGACATCTTCCATTTGTACTACTTTTTATTATTGTCAGAACTGGTTAAATAAATCTGCCTGAGTGTCTGTGTGTGGGATGCATGTTGAAAGTGATTTTATTTTTGCCCAATAAGTCCCAAACATGCTGTCGTCTTCATTTTATTTCTCCTGTCCCATCTTAGAGTGCCTTTTGCAACTTGCCTCACAAATCACATTGTCTCTACTTATTACCCGGGCCTTTCTCCAGCTGATAAAATGCATTTTGGTTCCTCAGCAAGATTCAGAGTTTTCTCTTTTCATATTCTCTGTGTGTTTCCCTTCACTTTTAATGTGAAAATTGCAAATATATTTCTAACCCTTCTGTACGATGCTTTCCATTTATTGAAAACTCACACTATATAAAGTAATGTAGAAGAGATATCTAAAATGCTTCATCTGTTTTCTGCTCTGAATCCCCAACTGGACCAATTTTTCCAGATAGTTTTCCCTTTCTTTCCAATTTCATCTGCATCATATAATTCAGGAAACTAAAAGCATTTTTTTTTTCAGATTCGTTCTGTGCTGCAGACTTTTCAGACTAACAAAAAAATACCAGAGCCCACTTAGACGTCTTTGCAATTTTATGTAAAGGAATAAAAATCCTCATAGTGGAGTGAGGCAAGCAGTTCATTTAGGTACTGAGTGAAAAGAAGGGTAGGTTTCATAACCTTGGACTGGTCTTATAACCTCTGTGTGCCATGTTCTTATATGTAAAATGAGAATTTTATCATGTTTCCTTCTCCTGCCCAGAGGATTTTTGAGGTTCTCAAATGTGAGGTTTACAAAGATGTGAAATATTTTTGTAGTTCTATGTTTATTTTATTTTGCAAATCTATTTTTTTTTTCAGGACTTTTCCTGATAACTATTCCATTAGACCCGTTAGAACTTTAAATAATCTTTCTATGTTAGGTAGAGTTAGACTTGGCAGAAAGATAAAGAAGGCTCATGATAGCAGAGACTTACATGAGATAAAAGTTGATTTTTCTCTTTCCAGTAAGAGTCAAAGTAGGCAATCCAAAATGGCTATAGTGTTGCAGGATGTTAGAGATCCAGGCTTTGTCATATATCGTCCTTGTCTTTATGACTGCAGATGGAGCTTTGGTGTCATAGGCACGTTCCAAGCAACATAATGGAGAAAAGGAACAGTTATTTTCTTTTAAGGAAAGTTCCCAGTAGTTGCCGTACAACTGCTCTGGTTAATCCCATGGACCAGCACTTAGTCATATGCCCACGTGTGGCTGCGAAGAAGACTAGAAGATGTAGTTCTTATGCTTGTGGCCATGTGCCCAGCTAAAATTTCTGTCTTACGGAAAAAAAGATGAGCAGTATTTTCCCCATAAACATTAATTTTAATATATCCTACATTTAAAAACATAATATTGCTGAGTAGATTGTGAACTACATGTGGGCAGGGACTAGTATAGTAAAATAATTTTGTGTTATCAGTCTTAACTTACTGGCAACACCAAAGCAATAAATATATATTCATTGAATATGTACATGGAGAGAGAGTATTTTTTTAAATGTGAAATGTGTCTAAAAATGAGACTGATTTTTTAAAATTGGAAACAGTTGTACCAACAATTCCGTGATTCATTCAATAACCACTGAACCTCTTATGTATAAGTACCGTAGTCAAATTAGTATAGTTTTTCTTATGTTGGCAACTGTGATACAACCATTTATCAAGGTGTGTTTTGGATTACTCTTTGGAAATGACTTTCAGGCTTATGTTTCAAAACACGTAAGGGAATAATTCTCTTCGCTACTAATTTTTCTCTTTAAACCTGCTTTTTTCATGTTTTGCTCTGACAGCTTTCTGACTCTTCCTAAAAAAGTCCAGTGTACCCCCATAGGATGCAGATTTGGTCCCGTTGGAGGATTTTTAAATAAGGGCTGTTAGTTGTGATTGAGGCTCCCATACTTCTGAGACAAGGAGCCTTAATATCCTGGGATCAAATTAATTAGATGTTTCATTTAGTGAGCACTGTCATTGAGGAATTTTTAATGCCTTCTATGCAAACTGATTCATTGGTAAAGAACAGCATTGCTATTTTGAGTGTTCTAGAAATGTCACAATATTGGAGGCTTCTCAGAAGGATTGCTGGAGAGTTCTCAGAAGGGGAAGGTCATTGGTAGTACAGCTATACCACCACCACACTCAAGTAGTTTGCTTGGCTTGAGGTTTTTAGATATCAAAAGAGTATGGGCTCTTTGGTACTAAAACTAAAGATGAAATTGCCAAAGCTATTTTTATAGCTCTTCAAATATAAGCAAGCTTTTATGCGATCCACTTTATTATTATAGAATTTTAAAGGGAACCCAATTAAGAATTAAATGCATTTATTGGCATGGATCTGTCTTGTCTCAAAGAAACAAAGATGGTGCCAGGGGAATTTCCCTTTCAGGAGTGTGAAGAGCTTCTGACAAGTGAACTTTGCCTGTGTCTAAAAGATAGCATTCACCTCCTTTCCCAGATCCTGTGCCAAACATGACTGTGGGGTGTAGATATTTAGCGTAACAGCCACTGAAAGAACCATTTCCTGAGATGATACTGCCTTTTACTTAAGGAATATGTAGGTTTCCTTTGAATTGACCTGTATGTGATTGTAAAAGAAGCATAAATAGCTCCTCTTCTCATAGGAAGAAGACTATTTCAAAGAGCCATTTTCTTTCCTAACAAAGAAATTCGTACTGGAGACAAATCAGCAATTTCACAGCTGGTTTGTGAAATCTTGAAATGATGTATACAAATCAAAGCAAGAGAGATTCATGTGGAATGAAAGGAATATTTGAATTGCATCCCAATTTCTAATAGGATATTGTTTCACGGTTCTACAATATTATAAACATGCCATGTGTGTTATACATGACAATTCTATCTCATCTGTGACTCATGAACTGTATGAGAAAGCAACAGTTTGAAAGCATAGAATTGCAGGATTGGATGGAACTGTATCTTCTAATCCATCTCCTTTCCCTACTTTCCCACTCTCAATTGACCATGCTGACCATCTTCTAAAATATTCCTTAACAGCTATGTGAAAACACTCATTGCTTCCTAAGGTAGCCCATTATATTGTTGGAAAATATTGGATTTTCTTATGTACATTGAAAAAAATACCACTTTATTGGTTTTGATTCTGCCACTTAGAGTCACACAGGACCAAGGCTTTCCATTTCCTGCATAACAGTCCTTAGTTATTTCTATATTGTAATCATGTCCTCTGGAACCTGTTGACTCTTGGGCTAGAGTTGTAGCAATGGAGGTGATGAGAAGTGATCACATTCTGGATATGTAGCAGCAGTAGCCCCAGGAATTGTTCATGGAATGGAGTGGGCTGTGAGAGAAAGAGAAGTCAATGTTTTTGGCCTGAACACATTTTATTATGTACTCAATATACTATGTTTGGCATTAAAGCACAATCAAATGTGCATTCAAATAGTTGTTCCATGATACATGTAGGGATGTTCTGTAAGTCTAAAAGAATGTGAGCCAGGCCTCTTTTATGGCCAAATGAGATTCCCTTTCTTTCCACCTTCATGCTTTGACTTATGAGAGCAATTCTATATATTCATTATGGATCAAGATTAGAGATTTAACACTCAGTTTTAAGTCTAAAAATATACTTTTGAATATCCAGTATTTACATGAGTGTGATTCCACGGGACTTAGAATGAGACAGTCTTTGATAAATTACCGGGGGAAACATTTTCAGTCCAGACATATTACACCACTGCCGCTAAATTTTAAGCTATTTGAGAGCAGGAATTTGAGTCTTTTAAATAGTACCTGTTGTATAATAGGAAGTCAGTAAACACAGACAGAACTGTTGTTAAACTGCAAGCTGAGTCTCCGTAAGTGGATTTGTTGTATGAATTAGATTCTGGTTAATGTGTGATCTTATATCTATATCTATATCTATATCTATATGGATATCTATATCTATATGTATATCTATATCTATATCTATATCTATATCTATATCTATATCTATATCTATATCTATCTATATCTCTGTATCTGTATCTGTGTCTATCTGGGAGGAAAATAAAGAACTGGTCTTGAAAAATCTCAGTCCTTTATAACATATTTTGCACCTCCCTTATCATCTTTCTCCGCCAGGTGCATGCAAATAGCATTACGCCTGAAGTTAAAATGTGTAGGATATAGGAGACAGGTATCTCTGGTGTATTTCAACCTTTAACTCTTATCTCTAGGGTAAGGAATAGTTGCTGCTCTCCTGTTTATACATGCAGAGAGGAAATGAGGTGGCTAGTTATCTTGTGATAAACAGGTTTCTCCACCTATCCACAAGGTAGTAGGGAAATCTTAATCTGCCACTGTGACAGATTAAATAGGCACCTGTCTAAATGTCTGATGCATTAGTTACCCTGCTTATAATAGATCTGGGCTGCCTTAAGAAATAAACCCAGACTGAATTCCAAATGTGAATGTGTCCCCCAAACTAGCAAAATTTTCAGAGGTGTGCCCTTCAAACAAGAGCAGAAATAAACTGCACATTAAAAGAATTAGCACTCAGAGGCCTTTGTTTAATCAATGGTTAGTATGGTGGTGATTGCACAAATTCACTACATTAAATTTAATCAGGGATGTTTCTGGCATGTGGGTGGCAAGCCTACTGATTAATTCATTTATATTCTAGAAATAAGATATATTCTCCTGGATGAATTTACACAGTTTGGTCATTCCACAGTATGCATTTCAGCATTTCTAAGTGGCTTCTTTGTTCACAGCCTCAGAGCCAAAGACATCCTGGATGCTGTGTGCTGATTAGCTCACCAGACTAAGAATGACAAACAGGAAATGGCACCATTTTAGTTCATCTCTGGGAAGAACACCAAAGGAACAGTTTCGGTGGCTGTAAATACTTCAAGTTTTTTATATCACCCATTTGAATTGCCTTAAGAAACCAATTAGGAGAGTTAGGGGAGATCAAGATAAAATTAGGTCCTTTGAAGAATTACACCTTTTTCAGTGGGGTCCTAAAATTGGTTAAGTATAACTATGTCTGCAATGTAATAGATTATATTAAGACTATAATTTTTGGGGTAAAAAGGAAACTGGGTATTTCAAAAATAATAAAATGGAAACTCTTAAAAGTTAAGTGATAGTTTTTTTTAGATGCAAAGATAGTTTGTAGTAGGGCTTTCAACTCAGGACTTTTGGTTTACTTACTGATCCTCTTTTATAGTCAGTTTAAAGAGTGTATGTGTGGTGGTGAGAACCTAGTTCCTAGACATTTGGAGACAGAGAGAAGTAAAGGAATATGGGATCACCTTGTGTAAAAATATCACTTGGCGTTAAGTGTGGGGGCCATGAGTACTTGTTATGACCTATGGAACCCGAGTTCTCCCATTTTCAAAGATATTTCACAGATGGCTCTGAGGAGGATTGTCAGTAGGGTCTCTTAATGTGCACTTGTGTCTATGTTTAGATACCATGACGAGGAGGAGAAAGAATGTGTTTTTTTGTGGTCATTTTCTAGCATTAACCATGTGAGTTGCTTGAGGAAGACTGAAGTATACTATGACAGTAAATGGATCTTAGAACTACCCAGGATAATTACATTCCTTTGGAGGGTCCTAGAGGGGCTCAATTCCTTCTCTTCTACTCATTTCTCATAGTCTCACTGCCTCTTGAAGTGCAATTGTTTATATGCTAATCAGCAATCATTACGTATGAGGAGTATTAGTAGCTCAGAGGTCTGTAGGCTGAGGTGCCTGTTCTCTCCTAAAGAATTATCTCTAAGATTGAACATCTCTGTTTTTCTTTTTAGAAATCTGAATGTTAATTAGGCCACTTCTTATGAACTTCTGGATGTATCTGCTTTTGGTGATACATTGTAACAAAAAGAATGCAAATGATAGAAAAAAATTATGCCATTTCTGTAAACTGTTTTATTTATGTCTGTATATAATCAACCTGTTTAGACTTAACTTGTGATCACCAGAAACATGGACAATAAGTGTGTCTTTCTTCCCCTTTCCCTTTAATTAAATAAGAAAATAATCTCATTTATCTAGATAATTTTGTTGTTGCTAAAAGAGAGTGGAGTGTGATGGAAAGAACACCTATATACACCTGAGTTCTAATCTTAGATCTCCTGGTAACTAAGAATATGTTCTTGACTGAGCCTCATATTTTGTGGATGTGCTCATAATTTTGAAGACAATTGCATGGATTTTGTAGCCAGTGTGCTGAGTTTAATTTCTGTCTCTGCAGTTACTCACTGAGTTGTCTTTCTCTGGTTACATAACCTCTCTTTGCCTCCATTTCTTCATTTGTTAAATAGGGATAATAATAGCACCTACATCAAAAGCTTATCATGAAAATGAAATGAGTTAATATTTGTAATGTGCTATGTAATTATTTGCCATTATTATTATAATAAGAAAATCATTATTTAGATTATCTTATTAAGGAAAAGAATAGTATAATTCCAGGTAGATAGCCAATTTAGACTTTTTCTTCCTAGATTATCCTGCTTATATGAGTGCTTCTGAACATGGGCATCAGATCATCTGCAGCAGAATCACTTGGTGGATTCTCTCCTCCAGCAATGGTTTGTTGGAGTCTAAATATTATGAGGCAACTATCTTTCACTTGAGAACCTCACCCTGTATCACTTTCTGAGCTTCATTCTTCAATAAACAACTTTTTGTAATTCAGAATCACGTCATGTAATTACTTTCTATATCAGAAACCTAAATAATAGTTAAGAAACTAATATATTATACAATGAATACTAAAAAATTACTAAAAACCATATTTTTGAAGAATATTTGAAAATATGAGAACATGTTCACAAGATGTTAAGTAGAAAAAACAGGTTAACAGGTTGCAAAACAGTATTTCAGTATGGTTCTAAATTTGCTATCATCAAAGAATTTTATAATCATGAAAAATGTTATTAAAATATTATAATCCTATGATAAATTTTAATGAATACTTTCTTGATTTGGTCTTAACATTTCCAAAATGAAAATTACTTTACAGATTTCTTTTTTTCTTATTACAAAAGTAATGAAGCTCGCTGTAGATATTTCAAGCAAAACAGAGAAAAACATAAAGATTGTTAAAATCATCCTCAATCTCACCTCCTCACAATAACCATTATTAAGGTTTTAAAAAAACTTTCCTCCAGATGGAAATTCCATATGAATTTCTACATGCACCACTTCTTTCATTTTCTTTAAATGGGGTTTGTATTATCTACTTATTTCCACTCAACCATATGTCATGCATACCTTTCCATTCACAAAATATACTGACCTTCATTATTATCCTAATGGTCCAGTTCACTGAATAGATGTATGATGATCTCTTACTAATAGACATATATATATATATATATATAGAGAGAGAGAGAGAGAGAGAGTTTGTTTTTTTGTTTGTTCGTCTTTTACAATTAGTGGACTAAAACTACACTCTGGTAAACATCCTAGTGCATACCAATTTACACTACCAAAAAAGGTATATGAAAATAGTTCCAGTCTGGTTTTTAAAAAAAAATCTCATTATTGTTTTAATCTACCCTTCTTTAAATATTAATGAGGTTGAATATCTTTTCATAGGTGTATTTGAGCACCTCAACTAGACAAAATTATTCACAGTATAACACAGTATAACAGATACCTCTCTGCATCCTGAGGCAGAAATGGGGATTATTTTTTAAAATATAAATATAGGATATAAAGTCTTCTCTTAGATTAGCTAAACTGTGAGGAAAAATAAAAGTTAACCTAAAAATTTTGTTAGTGGTCCACTTTTTCTGCCATATGCCAGTGCTGGAAGTCAGATACTGACCAGATTTTGAGATGCCATCGAAAAGCTGAAATTTTGTTAAGGATCTTTAAAAAAATTTGCAGTAATAACAGTAAACCATGATCCTCTTAAATTGTCTACAAATTTTTTCAATGACCTTTTAAAAAGTAATTATTTTTCCATTGTGCTCTTCATTTTCATTTTGTGTTTGATTTTAAGTGTAGCCTTCTGAAGACCCTCAGTAGTTCCTTCAGTCCTGTTATATTTATATATATATTTCCCCAAGGAAGTGATGAAAGGCCCAACTCAGCTTGCTTTGCAGTGTGAGCCACAGACAGACATATCAGTAGGATATGTCCTTGGAGTTGGTTTTCTTGCACTGTTGATGTCTTACATGGAGACATTTAACTTCACCTCTTGGTCTCATTTGTGGTAACTACCATGACTGATTAGTGAGTTAAGTTTGGGATGATGGTACATAGATGGAAACAGAGTTTCCTTGGTTGGAAGTCAATTGCCTGAACCTTCAAGTTTGTTTGCCCTAGAAATTTAATTGACTGAGCCTGCCAGATAAAGGAAATCTTTGACACAGTAGTGTGAAGGTCAGCTTCCAACTTTACTGTTTTCTCTTAATACTGATATATATTGAATTAAAAACAAAAACCCGGGTTTATAGTATAACAGACTGATTTTAAATAGGAGCTCAGTTATTTATTATCCAGTTCGGTTTTCCCTGTGTAAAGTAGAGATACTATCTCTCTTAATGTGCTTTTTTTCATAGTAGAAAAGAAATCCAAGAAATAAGAGCTTCTTCTTTCCTTCATTTAATGGGATTTAGCATTATTTTCCTGTTCTACATACACATAAGCATAAGTCTCCCCTGGAGACTTGTGTGAGAGAAAACAATCCATTTTGGATCTTAGGATGGTAGATGTGCTTTCCGATTCCTTCTCCAACCTACAGAGGTCCATACCATACTCAAATCTTCATCCAAAAATGAAGTAATTATCCTGGAAATTATTTGTTCTTCAAATCTGTAATTGTTTTAGGATCTATATTTGCTTACTTTTCTTCTCACAAAACCTAGAGAAGTACCATTACTTTTTAAAACTAAAAAATTTTTTTTCTGAATATGGCTACTTACTTCTCTCCCTCATTGATACATGCAACCAACCAATGGATCACCTCATTTCTCCTCTAATAAAACTGTCTTCAGTTTTAGATTCTCAGTTTTAGATTCTTCAGTTTTAGATTCTCAGCTATTAGATTCTCAGCTATTAGAAGGTCAAGTATATGGGCTTTCGAAATAGAAAGTTGAGAAGATATCCCGAGGGAGGGAGGGAGGAAAAATGGTGGAGGGGGAGGGAAGCCATGTGACCTGAGAAGAAGGAATTCTGTCCATGAAACCAAAAGTTTAGTCCAGCTTCCTAGTGAAAATGTTAAATATTAGCAGGATCAATAGCCTAGGTCCCTGTGATATGGCTGGTTAATTCCTTTGGTTAGAACACAATGGAAGGAATTCAAGAATGGGGATTATACCTTTTCAGAGTCCTAGTGGTTAATTTTGATAATGTGTAACAGGGTACAGGGGTGAGGATTGGGAGTGTTTAGAGAGTGTAGATGAATTAGCGCAAATCCAAATCTCTAATTGGAAAAACCACTCAAAGTGTGTCTATTTCTTATGTACTACATAGAGGGATTCAAATTTTCTCCTTAGGGAGACTAAGCTGAGAATTTAAGAGTTAACTAAAAATTTTGCTTCTACATTGTTCATGTTGCCTGTTAACTGGAGTCACTAAATGTTTAGTGTTGTAAGTGGTTAATTAGGAGTTTAACAGCTGAATACATTCATATCAGCTGAGCTGTACAGTGTCACAGTGGAGTATTCTCTTCATGTAGAATTTGGAGAAACCAGTTTTTAAATCATATTTTATGGATTATATGGACAAAACAGAATATTACATGGATAGTATGCCATTCATGTGCTAATTGGGTTATGTTTATTAGACGTTAATCTAAATATCTGCCAACTTCTTTTGTCTGCATTACAGAGTCATGCTGCTTGCTAAAACTTAGCCACATGAAAGTTGAACAGCGTAATGTCCTAAACCTTCCATTCTGACTGGTCTATCCCTTTTTCTCAGGGATCACTACTTCTTCTGAATTCTTTTAGCAAGTATTAGTAATGTGCAATGAATTTCACAATTAATTTTCATGTTATGTATTTATTTTTCTGATCAAAAAAATTAAAATTTGATTTGAGAGATTTGAAATATCACGTGACTATAAAATCAGCAATAATCCTAGCAACTGACATTAATAGTTTTAAAAATATTCTGTTCCGTATACATATGGTTATGATTGTTTTCAACATATTAAAGTAAATAAGTTGAGTTCATACCACATGTTTGCATAACCTTTTTAACATCTTCTGCGTTACTGTTTTGAGTTTTTCTTTTTAAAATTTTTTTGTAATGAGCTAATTAAATGATAAGTATTTAGAAAGTAGGACTCTTCTGTTTCTTTGTGATCCCCAAAGCATATGCATTGCAAATAAAAGTTCTCGATAAATAGTTTTTGTGTGAACTAAATGTTGGTCACTTTCTAAAGTCATTTACTCATTTAAAATTTTTTTGGTCCATAATTATGGTGATATAGCATAGATTAATGTAATTGCTTTTAAAGAATCCTTGTGCCTTAGGATAGGCCAAGGTGTAAATCTATAGCTTTCTAAAAAAAAATTATTATACAAATGAATGGCAACAAAAGTAAAAAAAAATTTGGTAGGTTTGGTAAAGACAGACCAAAAAAGCAAGAGAGGAGGAGGGAGCTATGTGTTTTAGAACGCACTGTTTCACCAGGGGAATTTTAAGGGCCCTGAGGGTTCATAAAATCACGATACCCCAAGTCACTTGAGAATACGATATACGTCATTTAATTGCTTCTCTTTTACTGTTAGAGAATGGTGGTGTAAACATGTTCCTGGCAGACTCTCAGCGAGGTTAATAATGAGCAAAATGCCTTTTGGGTTGTTTTTTTAAATGTTAAGAAAGTGACTTTTTAAAGTTAAAGCCCATGTAATTTGTTGCTTATTTCAAAAAACATTCTTTGGACCTGAACAAAAGTTTTCACTAAATGATTTATAGAAAAATACAGGAAGGAATGTAGTTTTCGGCAGGCTCTGTCTGCCATAAAATATTTTTATTTCTTATACTTCTTTTTCTTTTTTTTTTCTGGTCTCCCCCTCTTGCCAGTGGTCACAGCAGGGTATTATTGTACACCTTTCAGGGACTTTGTAGAGTAATCCTATGTAGAACACATATATGCATAATTATTCATCTTCCCCTCCAGTTTCCATTGTTGGCAGAATTCTCATTCAAGCTAGCATTATATACTTCTTGCTTTTCTCCTCCTGATTTGTCCTTTTCTCACTTGGGGAGTATTGATTCTCCTCCATTGAGGTGGGATGCACCTACATGGCTCATTTGTGCTTACTTCCTTCTTGTTTGGAGACTTAGCAAGTTCAGCACAATACTATTTATTGAATTTATCTGTCAGTTTCTCCTACCTTGCATGGATGACTAATTCAATAGAATCAGCACAATACTAGAATGCACAGGATAGTGACTTAAATTTTTTTTTGAACAGAAAATTGTAAATCAAAAAGAGACTTTAGACTTGAAGACCAATCACTTCAGAAGGTGGCAACTTTTAAAGTTTGTATAGGACTTCCTAGGTGACTATGACAGCAGACTATGGTTTTCTGATGGGTTACCTCTCAAATTTTCGTGAAATGTCTAAGAAGATTTACAGAAAGACACAAATTGGCAGCAAGATTGTAAAACAGAAACCTTTCCTCCAAATATAAATAAACAAAAAAAGATAATCTATGAAGGAATAAAAATCAAAATGGCTTCACTTTATTCATATCACTAAATACTAAAAATCAGTAGAGCAGAGCAGATTTCATTAATGGCTTAGTCTTGCAATTGCTTAGGAAATGCATTCTTAGTCTACACATCCTAGTGAACACCAACATATCAGCTGGCCACTGATAAAGTAGGAAAATAAACTGACCAATAATAAACAAATTTTGTTATGCACTGAAAAAATTTAATAGAAAAATAGGTGACCCTTCCTGAACAAGGTACTATTTATAATTAGAGGGAAAATCCCTCTGGCCTCTCTCCCCAGCAAGGTCAGCTTCTTTCTTTCTCATGAACACAGAAACTAGAAATCTCAGCAGGCAACGTGTTTGAGATAAATGGTATGGAGAGAGGCAGGCATACTTAGTTGTGGAAAAAGAAGTATTGTGCATACTGTATACATGTGGAAGTTTCTATACTCTTCAAATTAGAGCTTTAAAATACACTTACAACATAGTAGTTTAAGAGAAAGGATGTTAAATAGATGAGATGGTTTCGAATTTCAAGATCACCAGGTACTGTCTGACTCTGGAAAAGTTTCCTAACTTCTTTGTGCCTTAGTTTCCTCATTTGTAAAATGAGGATAAAATACTTTATAATATTATTGTGAGGATTAAATAAGTAAGAACTAAGTCTGGTGTTTGCTGCATATAGTAAGCATTAGATAGATGATTGCCGCTGTTATTATTTATCCTTATCTTAGGCTTAGAAGGAAATGAATCCCTCCTAGCTTTGCAGATTGAGCTAACAGACCATGTCCATCAAGTTAAAATTCAAGTTTAGACCTGACAATTGAAGTTGCCAACCTTAACTGTTTACCTTCTATGTGAGCAACAACTGGCCTACGTTGGCCTGTTCAAATATAAACAGACAGACAAACAAAACAACTAACTGAAACTCACAAAAACATCCAACTGAAATTATTGATTCAGGCAAAGATCAGCAATTTTTAATAAATTGGTTTCTGGGGAGCTGGATAGTTTTGTAATGTCAAGGTAGAACTACACACATAACTTCCTCATCAAAGGAGAAAACCAAAATTACACAATGACGGCATCAGACTATTTTCGTTGTAATCCAGTAGTAAGTCAGATATTCTATGCCGCCTGATATGATGCAAGATGTAATGGGCAACGTCCATGATGTCTTCAAGTCAAAAAAGTTTTACTAACGTCAGATCATCAGGCGATAACAGGGAATCAAAGAACAAGCTAGACATAATGACACAGATGCAACCACACAAAGCACAAACGTGAGACATTCTGCAGGACAGGAGGCCTAGTCTCTTCAACAAGTTAATGTCTGGAAAAGAGACTGCACTATATTAAAAGGGACCAAAGGAATATAAAAAAATGTGATGCTTGGTCCTGAATTAGATACTTATTTTGTCAAACCAGAGTAAAGACATATTTGTAAATAGTGCCTGTTTTTGTAAACCAGGGTATGTATTGTAAGGAATAAGCAGGACTTTTGTTAAAATATCCCTAGACACAATTGTGATATATATTTTTTATGACCTGCAAATGTTCTCTTGCTTTCATCATGTTTTCTTGATCTCTAGGTATAATACTGGGCAGGTCAACAGGCATTTATAAGCATAGTTATGAATCTAGTGCTCTTGACTAAAGGGATACTTCAGTAATTGTTTATTATGATTTTTTGGAAGGGAATGATTATAAAAGCAAGAGTAGGAAATTGAGTCATCTTCCCATTCTCCCTCCCTTCTTGTCTCTACCCTTTGAACCCAAGTTGCAAAACCTTAATGTACCACTGATGATACAAGCAGAGAGTAACGTTCCTTGCCCCAGGTCCAGAGCTAGTGGCTTTTGGAATTGAAATGTAGGCAGTCTAATTCCAGAAACCATGCTCTTAGCCAATATACTATAAGGTCTTCAGCTGTTGACCTCCTATAAATATATGGTCCAACCCTAGAAAACATGGTGAAATACCAAAATAAAAAAAGAAAAAACCAAACTTTACTATTTTTCATGGAAAAATCCAACCTCTGTTGCCTACTTTCTTTGTCAGCTTATAAGAACTTCTGTATGAAGATTGGTACTTAGAGTGCCAGCTCCTGCAAAATTGCTGTAAAAGCCTCAATGCCAGTTAACTTAAGTTCCTGACAGAAGTTGTAACATTATGAGAATGACACACATGGTTTTTGTTCACATCACCTGGGGAATGCACGTCACACTGGCATCAACCTTCAGCTGAGTCTTGGAGTGACAGAAGCAACCTTTCAGAGGTGGCACCTACTTACTCTGTTAGTGAAAAGTTGAGATTTGGATGGCCTTTTCCACACTCTTGACAGTTCGTGACATGCTGATGGGATGAAACAGAAAGACTGCATACTAAAAGTTTGCTGTGACCTAACAAGCAAAGTTAGAGAAGTCATTTCTGGTCACATAAGTGATTTCATAGCCTCGTTTTAAAAAACTATCTGATAATTACTAGTTTTTGTGATTATTGGATACAGCTCTACCTTATTGTAATACATTCTAGTCCATTAACATGCACAGCAGCGTTGAGCTCAGGATCTGAAGTCAGGCAGCAGTGTGATCTTAACCAAATTATTTAACTTCTTTGAGCCTCACTCTACTTGTCAATGAAGTAGGGACGGCGATAGTACACACCATATACTGCAGTTGTGAGGATAAATAAAATGCCCAGAACTGTGACTGTCCAATATATACTTACCACAGCTATTATGCTTGTTATTCCCCATGGCTCATTTATTTCAAGCCTACAGCATCTTCAGGAGCTAAGCACTGTAATGCACTGAAAGTGTTTTGTCATCTGTCTTCTGTCTACTGTACATTGTGGTCTTTTCTCCTCCTGGCCACTTGCTAGCTATCCCTGAAGGAATACAGCAATTTCTGAGGCCCCGGAAGCCCTTGTCATATCTGACACTGTCATCATATACCAACTGATAGGTTTTTATTTTTCCTATTTCTTGACGAGTTTAAATAGTTGTATATCTCATATTTACTTGGAAAAAAGTTTGGCTGACAGCTTTCTGTATTGTTAGCTTTTTGCATTTTTCTCTTACCTTTTTTGCATTTTTTTTTAGTGTTACCTATTTGAGTTGCTGCATTTGTCAAGTCGCATTACTTTTCTATCCAGCATCATCTTGCTCTATGGAGATGAAGATGGGTTAACTTTGAGCAGTATACTAGTAGTTTGGTATTCTTAACTGACTTTAAAACAATGATTTTCATGTGTTTTAAATTTTAATAAGCCAGCTTCTAACCTCCCACATTTTTCCCAATAGCCATTCATTTTTTTTTCCTTTTTTTACATATACTCCTGCTCCATTTTTACAATCATTCTTTGAAATTTTCTTATTTTCCTACACATTACAGTTTACTAATATATTGAAGATGAAAATATTTATATTTTATTGTCTGGTGGCTCAAGGATATAAACTTTCATTTTACAATTATTTTCTTGTGAATGCATGTTTTACACAGTTTTCGGGTGATTGGTCTGAATTTTATGAGTCCACTTAAATGCAGCAAACATTTATAAAATTACTGAAAATGTATCAATGGTTACAAACATTTAATAATTTTTGTTTATTGCTGATTGGTTGTGGTTCTATTTGTCTCTAAGATATTTTTCTTAAAATAAGGATATATAAAATGACATTACAGTACACAGTATATATTTTTCATGTTCTCTGGCAATGAGAGCAAACACATAACGTTGTGACCACTGTAGGGCAATCTGTGCTGTAACCTACTCTACTGAGTTTTGTTCTGTAGTATGTGTTGTTCATGAGTATATGGCTTTGTTCTGCTCTTTTTTTTTCCTTCTCTTTCAGTGAATAGTTTGAACAAAAACGACGGATTAAACATGTGCATGTGATGTAAGGACACAAAGCAAGACTATCACACTGGCTATTAAAATGCAAGTTTTAGAGTACCTTGAGTTGCTTTCAAGAAGATGTTATATCCAAGAAAATTGAAAACATATTTTTACAGAAAAACTTGTACACAAATGTTCATAGCAGCATTACTTGTAATAGCCAAAAAGTGGAAAGAACCAAAATATCCATCAATGGATGAATGGATAAACAACATGTGGCATATCCATAAATGGAATATTATTCAGCCATAAAAAGGAACAAAATAATCATACATGCTACAACATGGATGAACCTTGAAAATACATGAATTGAGAGAAGTCAGACACAAAAGGCTATATCTTGTATACCTTCGTTTATGTGAAATATTCAGAATAGGCAAATCCATAGAAACAAAAAGTAGATTAGTGGTTGCCAGGGGCTGGGAGCAGAGGGGAATAGAGAGTGATTGCTTAATGGATATGGGGTTTCTTTTGTTTATTTATTTATTTTTCCCCAAAGCCCCAGTAGATAGTTGTATGTCGTAGTTGCACGTCCTTCTAGTTGCTGTATGTGGGACGCAGCATCAGCATGGCCGGAGAAGCAGTGCATCGGTGCACGCCCGGGATCCGAACCCGGGCCGCCAGCAGTGGAGTGCGTGCACTTAACCGCTAAGCCATGGGGCCGGCCCTGGGGTTTCTTTTGGAAGTGATAAAAATTTTCTGGAGTTAGATAGAGGTGATAGTTGTACAACCTTGTGAGTATATTAAAAACCACTGAATTGTACACTTCAAAATGGTTAAATGATGAATGTTATGGTATATGAATTTTATCTGAGTAAAAAAATAAAGAAGAAGATGTTATAGTAAACAGAGGGTATAAAAATAAGAAGCCGATAGAATTAGTGAAAATGCTTTGACGTTAAGAAGAGCCTCATAAGTCTAGATTTCAGGAGAATTGACAAACATAGATGAGTATTTGCAAAATAATAATGATACTAAATGCAGGAATGCATTTGGATAAGAAAAACTTATCACAACCCTTTATAAAGCTAAGTTAGTGGATGTTCCAATTTCCGTGAATGGACTCCCTCTCTCCAAAAATGAAAAGCAGGTAATTAGTCATTGAACGGTGGAATGGACGAATAGGGTAGTGTATTCACAAGTCTGTCAGTGAAACAGGGTCACAGTGTAGTAAGTGCCATGTTAGGAAGAGTAGGGTATGGAAGAGAAGGTAACTGATACGGCATAGCTGAATTGGATGTAAAGAAGGGTTTCGTGGGAGAGGTTCCCTTTCAACTTGTTTTGGAAGCATGTATGGAAGTTCTCCATGTTGTAGATATGGAGGGAAAACATGAGCATCAAGAGCTTTCATCTTACCATAATTTCTTTTTCTATCCAGAAAGGGTTAGTCAATTCAGCATTGAACCCGAGCATCCATTTCTTATATATTTATATATATATTTGAAACAGCTTACAAACTTTATTTTTTGGTTTAGTTTGTAAGGTTCAATTTTCCTACAACTTCTACATATGTGCTCAAGGGAGGCCATTAGAACCTTTTTTTTTTTTTGGATCTACAAAAGCTAAGAAAGCATATTTCCGTTTTATGAATTTTTCATATGCTCATTTGATGCTTATATGCTCTCTGCCCCTTTCCCTGGCCTGAAATCCACTTCCTACTTATTTAGTTCATCTCTTGCTATTTGCCAATGCAAATGGGAGACTAAAAACAGCTAAAATAGTAAGGGTGTGTTGGCAAAGTGAAAAAGGAAAGGAAAGTGAGGCAAATAGAATAAGTACTCAAAGAGAGAATCGGAGCAGGGGTGATAGATTGCTATATGAGGTTCAGGTAGAAGGGAAGAAAGAAAATGAGGAAGCAGTTTGGGAAGAAATTAGAATGGTGCCTATAGGCTGAAAGTAGTGAAGGAGGCCACTTCAGGAATGATGCAAAAATTAAGAACAAGACATGAACTTTTTTTTTTAATTATTAAGCAAGAATGCAGAACAAGTTAAATTCTTTGCAAATATATTTTCATTTAGGCCAATCTGTAATATACATATGAAAACTTAGCTTGGTCTGGTGTTGAGGGTAGCTTTATACTTTTTGATTATCTTGTAATAATTGTTCCATTAATCTTAATAACCTTCTGGAAGGTGGTTTTTTTAAAAAAAATTTCTATTACTGTTTTTCATGAATTTTTATTATTATTATTTTTTTTGTGTGAGGAAGATCAGCCCTGAGCTAACATCTGTGCTAATCCTCCTCTTTTTGCTGAGGAAGACCAGCTCTGAGCTAACATCTATTGCCAATCCTCCTCCTTTTTTCCCCCAAAGCCCCAGTGGATATTTGTATGTCATAGTTGCACGTCCTTCTAGTTGCTGTATGTGGGACGCGGCCTCAGCATGGCCGGAGAAGCGGTGTGTCGGTGCACACCGGGGATCCAAACCCAGGCTGCCAGTAGCGAGCGTGCACAGTTAACAGCTAAGCCATGGGGCCGGCCCATGAATTTTTTTAAATATGGAAGAAAATCTTTTTTATTGCATGAATCTTATTTATACCAAAACTTCTCATGATTGCTTAAAATGAAACAAATAATTATGTAAGACATGGTTTGAAATAATTTATAGTGGAGCATCAAGGTAAGGGTCTGTTATATAGTTACACTATTGAAGGATGGCCAAATATGCCACTCCAAAATGTGCCACTTTGGCAGAAAGACTATTTTGAGCTGAAAGCAAGTGAGAAGGCATTACAAGAAAAGCTCCCTGCTCTCCCTCTATTTGCCTAAAAACAGGACATAAATTTTCAAAGGTGTCTCTCCTCCCCGTCTACTAGAAAAGACAAGTTAATCACCTGAAACAACTTTATACCCTATCAGCATGGAGATGGCACCAGAGGAATTTACCTAACAAACTTAACTGATTTGCCTTTATCTACCATTGATTTACCTACCTACAGTTTGCCGCCCTTGGAAATCTAAAACTGCTTGCATTTGTTCTGGCATTTCTCCACAGATGTATAGTTCTTTGTTGAAGACGCCATATAAGCCAAAGTTCTAAGCCACCTCTTTGAGTTACTCAGTTTTCCCTGGGTATCTCCCATGTGTACATGAGGTATACATGTTAATAAACTTCTGCTTGCTTTTCTCTTATTAATCATTCTTTGTTCCAAGGGTCTCAGTGAAGAACTCAGAAAAGTAGAGGGAAAATTATGTTTCCTCTCCTAAGCTATTGTAGAATAATTTATTTACATAGTTATTGCAATCTAGCTTCTATAATAGAGCTATTAAAATGGGCTGGTGTCATCTTTGATTTGTTCACTTTTAACAGTAATATAAACTATTTCTGATAGTAGTAGAAGAGTTAAACAACTTATGATATCAGTGGACTAAGAGCCATGAAAAAGTAATCTTGAAGAAACATTTAATAATATGCAAAATATTCCTGATGTAGTAGCATAAATACATATTATAAGAAATTATTAATATTAATGTGATTCAAATTATACCACAGAGAGAAGTCCTGAAAAATACATTAATGCTTTATCAATTGTTATCTTATGAGGTAGGTAGTAGAATAGTTTTTATTTTATTTTCTTATATATACTGTATTTGCCAGTTTATCTAACATGATATGCTTTCAATAATAATAAGAAGAATAAATAATACAAATATAAAAATGAAAAGGGCTTAGTCTACATAAAAATGAGGTTTTTATTTTCTTACAACAAAGACACAATATGGGATTAGAAAGTGATGTTAACTATTAGCAAACAAGGAGAATGTGGAGTTTGTAGTTGCTACATTAAGACCTAAATACCATACTGCAAGATGAGTAACAAATACATACTTAAAAGCTCATAGTTAAGAAGTTCTTAATCTTCAAAAAAACTGAATAGGATTTAATTAGATGAATGGGCTGGTTAACAAAAATAGTTTATCTGGTTCAATTACTGTTGATAAATCTGTTTAATGACATTGCAATTGCTTATTTGTCTGTCACACCATAATTTCATTAATGACACATATTAAAATCATTGAAGTGGAAACATGTAGGATTGCATTGGGGCAATAGAGTGCCTCACAGTTTTTTTTCTTCCTCATTCTTTTTCTGTACCGTACTTCTTATTTATATTCTAAATATATAGCTGTGATAAAAATTGGTAACATAGGAGAGATAACCAAGTGAGGACTTCCCCATATTAGCAAGTATCATTGCTTCTGTTTCTTATTACACAAGCTGTGTATGTTCACTTTAGAAAAATAGAAAAATGTACATGGGAGAACCAAAATAGTTAGTCATCTATAATTCTAACACTAAGAGATTATAACCAATGCCATTTTGGTGTTTTCTATCTAGATTTTTTTCTTGTACTTAAAAAATCACACTTATAAATGATTGTGTATTTTTCAAATGTTTTATGCCCTGTATTTCACACTTAGTTTTATAATATGAACATATTCCATGTCAGGAAATACTAGTCTCCATTATTTTAATGGCCAGTTATTATTCCATTTATGGATGTACATAGTTTATTTAACTTATCTTCTGTCTCTTCAGGATGAATTCCTGAAGCAGAATTGATGAATCAAAGACTATGTGTATTTTATGTTTTTAATGCATTAATAAATTTCCATTAGGAAAATTTATACCAATTTACATGTCTGCATTGAATTAAAGTAGAATTTAGCTACCTTCTTGCTGATTTGGGGAGGCAATTTTTCTTTTTATTTGCCATTATTATAAGCAAAATCATATCATATCTTTTTGCTGAGGAAGATTAGCCCTGAGCTAACATCTGTTGCCAATCTTCCTCTTTTTTTTTTTTTTTACTTGAGGAAGATTAGCCCTGAGCTAACATCTGTGCCACTCTTCCTCTATTTTATATGTGGGTTGCCACCACGGCATGGTTGATGAGTGGTGTAGGTCTGCACCCGGGACCTGAGCCTGTGAACCTGGGCCGCTAAAGCGGAGCGTGCTGAACTTAACCACTAGGCCATGGGGGTGGCCCCTCTTTTTGAATTCTATTAGTAATTAAAAAAATTATCTGTATTAGGTTTAATGTATATCTGTCTGTCTGTCTATCTATCAGATTTCCCACCTCTCTTTCTCTATCTATCTATATGTACATACAGACACACACATATATACTAGAGTTTTAAAAACATTTTGAACTTGTATTTTGATGTTGTGGTTGGTCTATACATCAATTTTCTTATTGATTAGAAAGATGAGCACTTCTCTTTCTGCAAATTTATAGTAACTAAATAAAAATATTGTAAAACCTGAAAGTGAAATACCACAATTCTAACCATAAAGGGTCCAGTTAGCTTAAAAATACATGGTTATTAAACAAGCCTTCTCAACGTATATAAAAAGAACTGGAAACAGATAAAAATTGCAATTTCTAAATAGGACAACTGTCCTAAAATATGTAAAGTAGTGTTTAGGTTATATGAATGTTATAGTCAAAATATCTGATCATTGTGTGAATGGGATGCATTACAACTGACTTGGTAATAAATTCGTTTATGTTCTTGATAGAACATTTTGTTCATAGAACATAGCAGGAGCTATAAATATCTTGGGTGATCCAAGGACGTAATTGAACGTATGCTTAGTTTACTCTGGGCACCATTTTTGAAAGGGACGTAAATGAACTAGAGAATGCGTAAAGTATGGGGAAAAGATTAATCAGAATGCCATGAGAAATGTTTGAAAAATCAAGGGATGGTTTAGTCTAGATGAGTTAAGATTCAGGAATGGCATCTTTGTATACAAACACTAGAGGGGCTATGGATGCAGATTTAATGTTTTGATTATACTCTTAAGATAGAACAAAGATTTGTAGGTAAAAGGATGAGGAATATAATTACTGTCGTATAACGATGCTCATAGTTGGATCAAACATTTCCCTAAGGAAAGTTTGTGGCACATTCTCTCACTGGACTTTGTTCAGAGACTAGACAGTCACCTCGCAAGTCATTGTAGAGATGATTTTATCATATGATGGTAGTTGAACTAGATTATATTTAAGGCAATTTACAGCCCTGAGATTAAATATGAGTCCATAAACTTGAACAATTGAGGGACTTTATGCCATTCTGTTCATTGTAGCTCTAGGATGTAATGTGTGAAAAAAGGTGCTATTTTACAACAGAACATTTGTAAACTGAAAATTTGAAATTCGCTGTGTATGATTATAACTGGGTTGTTTGACTTAGTGAATTTAAACTATTTATATTCATCTCCTTATACTCAGATCATATTACGAGAGTAAAAAGTTAATAAAAATTTGCTAAGTTTTAAAATGAGTAAGTTGAGACTTAAGATCTCATTTTGATTGTATTAATTTTATAAAGAAATGTGAGGAACAGAGAATTTCAGATACTGATGGCAATTTTGACAGAAACAGACATTTCATAATGCAGTAAGAAGACTGACAGGGGAATTAGCAAATAAAGTGAGTAGATGTTAGTAGAAATAAAGTGGTATGGATTTGAAAGGAAAATAAGGAAGGGAGGAAATTGCTATAAAGGAAGATTAAAGAAGCTGGGAGAGATTGCCACATGCTGAGATCTTCCAATAGTTTCTATTTGATATGGAATAGGTTGTCATACTAAGCATAAAACGGAAAATATGTCACAAATGTATATGTTACCAAATAAGTGGAAGGATAGTAAAAGAAACATGAATGAAAATCAGAATGAAAGAAAACTACTCATTTTTTGTTGTTGTGGAAGAGAGCTGGTAAATGTTAGATAAGCATATAAATAAGAGAAAGTAGTTTAAGTTATTCTTAAGTTAAGTAACTTAAAGTTCATTCAGTGTAGGGAAGGTGGTAGAAGAACAAGAAATTCCAAGGAATAGAGTTAAATGAAGGCAGTATATACAAGTATTAAAGATAGTTAGTGAGATTGATGGTATAAATAACCATCTTAGGGCTAGGAAGATCTTAAAAATTATTTACTCATACCCCCTACCCAATGAATGGACCTTAGTCCCATATTCCTGAGAAGTACTTGATCAATATAGACTCAAAAGGGAATTCATCACCTTATAAGATAATACATTCTAGTTTTAGATAGCTTTTATTTATAAATTTGTGTAATAAAATACTTATATAATACTTTTATTATGTATGATATAAATTATAAGCTATTTATATTGTAAAGCTGTAAAAAGAGGAAGGTCAATGAACTTTTGCCCAGTTCTATCCAAGTTCAAACTCCTTTTAGGTAAATTTCTCTAAATTGTTGGGGAATAGGCCAATGACATCCATTTTTTTTTTTAATATGTTGAAATTTGACTTCTAATCATAAACATAAGTAGGTCAGAGAAGCAAAGCTGGAAAAAGAGAGCAAAGGCTGGTGGTAGAGATGGCTGCACAAATTCTACTGGAAGTGATCTCTCATGACAGGTGGAATCTAGGAGGAAGCAGGTGGAGAGAAGGAAAGTGATGAGGAAAAAGCTCAGCAATGAGATGTGGGTCTCAGCAGGGGCAGATGTACACTGGCTTAAAAAGATTCAGTAAGGGTTCTCTTTGTATTCTCTGATAAATGCAGACAATTTATGTTAAATTGAATCAGATCCTCTTCTGGGAAATGGTGGAAGCATAGTTGATCTGAAGATGGGCCAATAGGAGACAAGAACAACAGTGGACAAACTGGTGAATAACTGGGTGACCAGCACAGGTCAGGTGGGATGCTGGGGGAGATGGGAGACCAGATCCCCTAAAACATGAATTGATTAAATGTCCTGCCTTTGCACAGAAAGATGAGCATGGGTTAGACCTCTGTTTCCCATTGCATTGAAATATCCTAGGCAAGTTACCTAACTTTTCTGTGCTTAGTTTTCTCATCTGTGAAATGGGATAATAATTGCACCTACGTGACAGGGTTGGTGTAAGGATTAGTTCGATATTATATGTAAAGCACACAGTGTGGTGCCTGGCACATTTATGATGTTTATTAAATGCTGTTGTTAATAATGAAAAGCAAGGAATGAAGGCATCTGTTTCAATTAAGTCAACATTTGTGGAACACATATTGTAGTGGAGGGAAGTTAAATCAAATATGACGATCTTTCTGGTCCTTTCAAATCCACAAGGGATTTTTTTAGTTTAGGCGGCTCCCTGCCAACCTCCAACCCACACTTCTCACCCTTTGGAAATATAAAGGAAAGAAAGAAAATGAAGGCCAAACTATGAATCAATTTAGGGGCCTCTTGCAACTATCATCAGTTTTTGGCCTCTCTCTCATTTTCTTCTACATCCAGCCTTTATATGAATAGTCATTGATGTATAAGTTGCCACGATAGTAGCTGAATAACTTATTAAAAGTATTTCATTATGAAGCAGTTCTATCTGGATGTTTGATGGTTGGAAAATTAAAAGTACCTCATTTGGAAACTTTGAAGTATAACTTTCAGGGTTTTAGAACTTTCGTTGCTAGTATTTTTTATATTACAAGTGCCTCTCTTAAGGTGTGACCTCTGAGCCAGGCACTTTCTGAGATCTTGGAACTTCCTCATCTAACGTGATAGAGTAACAGGGACTGGGTTTACCTTTCTATCTAATATAGTAACAACAAAAATGCAAAAAAAAAATGAAACAATTTTTAGACAGTGAACAATAGGCAGCATAGAACAATGATCCCAGAAACAAGGGCAACAAATAAGGTGAGCACTAGCATTCTCCTGGCTCACAGCCTAGAGAGAGCTTCCAGGTCACAGTGCAAGAAGAGAGAAGCCAGATAGACCCTGAATATATCCTTAGTAATTTTAAGAAATTATTCAATCCAGTCTTAATACATTATGACTTGAATACTATCACATTGAATTGTGTTTTTATGGAATTGATTTGAGGCCATTTTAACTTTTTCATTTATATATGTGACATGTCTACTGAGTACTTAATAAATGTTACAGATGAAAATCATTAATGATTATTTTGATATAAGAAAGTCTAGAATAGAGAGAGAGACTATATATGAAACATAAGTAAGTGAACAAATAAATGGTACCTTTAGGGGAATTAAAAATTTCAATGTGAATAAAATCGGTTGTTGAATCAGAATTGGAAAGAAATGACTGAGGAAGCAGAGATGAGCCTGGCTACACAGGGTCTTGAGAGCCATGTTAAAAATGTGTGTATTGATGCTAAGGCAACATGAGTTAAGCAGGGTATGAGATCATTGTGCATATACAACCACTGTCTTGGGAACCTAGCTAGAGAGATAGGTGTTAAAAGTTTTCTGACTTCAAACAGATGAGATTGGAGGAAACAGCTCATTTTCCTTATAATAGAAACTCTAGGTCTGAGCTTTGTTGAGTTTATTGCTATTGAAATGACCACATTTTCCAAAGAAAAACTCAAGAGACTAATGGAACTTTTTTATGATTTATGGTATTTATATGAAAGTCTTGCATTGTAAAGTTCAATCACTGTATCATATTGAGCTGCTTTTATTGAAAAGAATAGAACCATCTATGTTGAGAGTGTCCCGTGCACTTTGGTCCTGACTTGCACCATAGCTGTATGCTTTTAAGTGCATCCCAGGTCATTGAGAGAACTGGACCCCATCATTACAAACATGATGATTTTCATTCTTTCCTGGTCCTCTGCTTGGATTTTTGACATGTTTTATTCTTCCCCTATACCCGACTACATTAGAATTTTCTTGATAGCACTGTATATTGGAATAGCATGTTAACTTCCCTGACAATGAATAAGGAACATAGGCATTCAATAAATTCTTGTTCAGTGAATCTTATGGAGAAACTCCAACCCATATGGGAGGCCTCTCAGTTTTTAAGAATTTATCTCCAAAATTTTACCATCATTTTAAAATTATGAATAATTTTTGACATGCAATCAGACAGCAGGGTAACCCTAGTTACCATTGGTGCCTATCCGTAGAGGAGTTTGGATATTTGAAACAAAAAATCGGTGTTAAAAGGACTCGATATGAACTTTTAATTATGATTGTTGAATGGATGCTTTTTTTTTTTTGCTGTTTATCCTATATTTCATCATAGGATATCAGCTACTATAAAATCATTCAGGGGTTAATTCACGGAAGGCTTCATGATAAAATATTTGGAGGCTTCTAGAATTCTTCTGGGATTTAAGTGATTTTATTTGCTTTGTTGCTTTGTTTTGAACTGTAATATTTTAATGACGTTAAAAATATAGTAAAATATTAATCTGTCACATCGTTAACTGTTGAAACAAAATGTCTCATAAATGCTTATTCCCCATCTCACATATAAAAAGTGATATTTGTATTGTCACTTCTGTAGCACTTCTTACCTGTCCCACGTATTTTGGCAGCAGATTATTTCTCTCCTGGATTCTTCTCTAATTGTGCTATATGTGTAAGTTTGTCTCTCTCACAGCAGAAGGAACTTCACAATGGCATAGACTTTCACCAAATTTCCTTCTGTCACTCAGGATTGCTTTGAGCACAGTGCTAAACACGTAGTAGGTACCCATAGATGTTTGTTAACTTGAATAAGTCAAATATGACCGATTTTGTTTGGTTTGGTTTGGTTTGGTTTTTCAGGTATCATTTGCATATAGTAGATGCTCATATCTAAAGTGTACAATGTGTTGACTTTTTGAAACCCATTTAACTACCATCCGGATAAAGATATAGAATACCTTCATTATTTCAGAAAGTTCTCTTGTGCACCTTTTCAGTAGTGGTCTCCACTCCACCCCAGGTAACCGTTTTTCTGACTTATTATACCTTAGAATATTTTAACTTGTTCTAGAATTTCTTATGAATGGAAACATATAGTACATACTCTTCTTTGCCTTCTTTTGCTCAACATAACATTTTGAAATTCATACATGTTGTTTCATGTATCTGTAGTCTGATCTTTTAAAATTCCTGAGAGTATTCTATTGTATAGATATACCACAACATATTTTTCCTTTCCCTTCTTCTTTTTTTTTTTTGTGAGTAGATCAGCCCTGTGCTAACATCTGCCAATCCTTCTCTTTTTTTGCTGAGGAAGACTGGCCTTGGGCTAACATCCATGCCCATCCTCCTCTACTTTACATGGGACACCGCCACAGCATGGCTTGCCAAGCAAGCAGTGCATCGGTGCGTCGATGCGCGCCCAAGTTCCGATCCGGCGAACCCCGGGCTGCCGCAGCGGAGCGCACGCACTTAACCGCTTGCGCCACTGGGCTGGCCCCTTTCCTTTCTCTTCTTGATGAACATTTTGGATGTTACCAGTTTGGGACTATTATATATAAAACTGTTATGAATATCTGGTACAAGTCTTTTTGTAGACATATGCACTCATTTCTCTAGGAGCAGAATTCTAAAGGATAGGGTTCGTGTGTGCACATATTCATTAGAAATTGTCAAGCTATATTCCAAAGTGATTGTATCATTTCACACTGTCACCAACAATGCATGGGAGTTCCACTGGCACTCATATCCTCACTAACATGTGGTATTGTCAGTCTTTTTAATGTTAGCTATTTTAGTGATTGTGTAGTGATATAGCATTGTGGTTTCAATGGGAATTGTCTTGATGACTATTGATTGTATGGTACCAAATTTTAATGGGAGTATGCATAAATTGTACATTTTATAATTTTTTTTAGTTTTCCAGCAAAAGAGGAAGCAATTACTTTATCTCTCTGTTAACCTTTGTTTAAAAGTTACTAAGATATTGGTAATATCTGAATTTGTTTCTCTGAAGAATAAATCAAATAAATTTAGCACAGTGCCAGACACATGGTAATTACTCAATAAATTTTAGCTATTAATATGAGAGAAACCAGTATATTGTCATTTTATTATTGTTACTATTATTGCTGAGAGTCAGAATGGAATAGTATTTATTGCTTGAATTCAAATCCTGGCTTTACTACTTATAAGCTGTGTGACTCTGGGCAAGTTACTTAACTTTTCTGTATCAGTTTCCTCATCTGTACATGGGAATAATATAGCACCTATTTCATAGGGTTGGTGTGATATTAAATGAGTCAGTAGATTTCTTGGCACATAGTAAATAATATACATGTGTTGGCTGTTATTATCAGTAGTATTGTTATTTCTTTATATATTTGCTGTGAGTATATCTCTTTAACCATTTTAAACATTTTCATTTTAACATCTTTATAAAATATCAATTTTAATCCAATAATCTGGTTTACCTAACTATTCATTGAAAGTACAAGCAGTACTCTTAGTCTTGAGTTTGTGTCATTCATCTATTGTTATATTACAAAACTTAGTGGCCTAAAACAATGGCCATTTATTTAGCTTACAATTCTGGGAATCAGCAGTTTGGGCTGAACTCAGCTGGTGTTTTCTCTGGTCCTGGATGCACTGCTGGTTAGCTCTGTTTCTAGGGATTGACTTGCTTTAGTTAGTGGTGGCAAGTAAGATACATGTCTCTCATTACCCAGCCATTCATGCTGGCTTGTTCGCATGGTGGCTCGGCAGGGCTCCAAAGAGACTGAGCAGAAACAAGACTGCCTGAGACCCAACCTTGCACCTAGTGCAGTGTGGTTTCCACCACATTTTATTGCCCAGAGCAAGTCACAGGCCATCCCAGATTCAAGGGCTAGAGAAGTAGACTCCACCTGTTGTAAGGACTAATGTGAGGAGCTGCAAAGTTATATTGCAAAGAGAGGGGAAGAGAATTGTGAGTTTTTCAGTCTACCATAGCATTGAAAGTTTTCCTTACTGAAAACATTATTCAAGTGCTTGTTAAAAATAGGCTGTCTCCATAAAAAAAGACAAAATCGTATTATGTTAAGTGAAGTAAGCCAGAAAAAGAAAGACAAACACTGTATGGTCTCCCTCATATGTGGAATATAAACCAAAACATGGACAGAGAAAACTGTATTGTGGTTACCAGGGGCAATGGGAGTGGGGGTTGGGCACAAGGGGTGAAGGGAGATATATATATGGTGATGGACAAACAAAAATGTACAAACCAAAATTTCACAATGTTATAAACTATTAAAACATCAATTAAAAAAAATAGGCTGTCTCTCTCTCTCTTTTTATTTTTCGAACAAACAAAACAAAAACAAAAACAAACTCATAGATACAGACAAAAGATAGGTGGCTACCAGAGGGGAAGAAGGTTGACGGGTGGGTGCAATGGGTAAAGGGAGTCAATTGTATGGTGATGGATGGTAACTAGACTTTTGGTGATCACTTTGTAGTGTATCTAGATGTCAAATTATAATTTTGTACACCTGAAACTTGTATAGTGTTATATACCAATTTTACCTCAATTAAAAAAAAAAAAGAATAGGCTATCTCTAATTCTTTCTGTGGAAGTTATTAAAGAGCATTAGGGGCCAGACCCATGGCATAGTGGTTAAGTGCGCACACTCCACTGCTTGCAGCCTGAGTTTGGATCCCAGGCGTGCACCGATGCACCGCTTGTCAGGCCGTGCTGTGGCGGCATCCCATGTGAAGTGGAAGAAGATGGGCACAGATGTTAGCCCAGAGCCAGTCTTCCTTAGCAAAAAAAAAAAAAAAAAAAAAGAGGAGGATTGGCATGGATGTTAGCTCAGGGGTGATCTTCCTCACACATAAAAAAATAAGTAAAGAGCATTAAAGTTTGTCAGAAAAAATACTGATACCACTTTGATTTACCATCATTTAAAAGTGATAAATATTTGAAGACTAAAAGGAGACAAGGCATAAATGGTTTTGCCTGCGAAGAATGGGAGCCTAAATATAAATGTTACCTACTTACCCTGACAAATTTTAGTCAAATAGAAATGGCAACACTAACTTTGAGATTTTATAGGACAAAAGACAGAAGAAAAGTAAGATGGTCCACCGCTATCGCAGCTGACAGGTAGTGTATGCAGAAGTATGTGTGTTTAGTTTATGTTACGACCTTTTGCCCTAAAGAAACAATAATTCCAGTGAACTAGAAAATTAGACTTTAGGGAAAAAGTAATCTTTTAGACTTTTTTGACAGATCTTTTGTTTTAGTATTCCAAAAGTTCTGTTGCATTAATTTTAAACCATGTTGCTTCTGTTTTTTTCCTAAACAGAACTGAGTGGAACTGAAGAAGTTTGTATAGGGGAATGGTGAAATAAAAGTCTTTCCTCATGCCTTTCAATGTAGGCATTATTTTTATTTTGAATACATTGGGGGTTTCAGAGAACTTTTATGGTAATTCTCACCATCTAAGGATCCTGTTGACAAAATATGGATTTAAATTACAATATAAGTTCAGTTTAAGAGTACTTTCATGTCAGCTATAATGTCTTTCAATTGATTCATTAGTGAGATTTTTCCATATTTGACGTGAGGTGTCAAATAATTTATATGATTTGCAACTATTACAGTATGTAGGATGCTTTGTAGTTTACATCTAAAAAGACTGTAGGATAGACTTTGTTTCTAGTTTTTGCGTGTGTGTGTGTGAGGAAGATCAGCCCTGAGCTAACAACCGTGCTAATTCTCCTCTTTTTGCTGAGGGAGACCGGCTCTGAGCTAGTATCTATTGCCAATGCTCCTCCTCTTTTTCCCCAAAGCCCCAGTAGATAGTTGTATGTCATAGTTGCACATCCTTCTAGTTGCTGTATGTGGGACGCGGCCTCAGCACGGCTGGAGAAGCGGTGTGTCAGTGCGCATCCAGGATCCGAACCCAGGCCGCCAGTAGCGGAGTGCGCGCAGTTAACCACTAAGCCACAGGGCCGGCCCTGTTTCTAGTTTTATTTTAAAACTTCCATCAGAAAGAAATCAAATCATCTGTATAAATTATACAGTAGGATATTGTCAAATGATATTAAATATTTTTTTTGTGTGAGGAAGATCAGCCCTGAGCTAACATCTGATGCCAATCCTCATCTTTTTTTGCTGAGGAAGACTGGCCCTGGGCTAACATCTGTGCCCATCTTCCTCTACTTTATATGGGATGCCGCCACAGCATGGCTTGACAAGCAGTGCGTCGGTGCGTGCCCGGGATCCAAACCTGTGCACCCTGGGCTGCTGCAGCGGAACGCACACACTTAACCGCTGTACCAACGTGCCAGCCCCTAAATAGTTTGATGCTTTAACAATTACTTAAAAAATTATAGAGAGTATTTTGAAGATTCTGTTAAGAGTTTATATTCCCATTTGAAAAAGGAATGCAGTAAAAAAAAGATACAGTTCAGATGCCTACCCTATTTATATAAAATTGCAGCTTCCTTGCACCTTTGTTCCATTTAACCTTACCCATTTAGTCCCCAAGGCATTTTAGACTTATAAAATACTGTGTACTTTTATTTGTTATTTTTATTTCCAGGCTGTCTACACACGAATAAGCTTCATGAGAGCAGGGAATTTTGACTGTTATATTGAGGGATATGTACTTAGCAACTAGAACAGTGCTTGGCACAAAGGGAACACTAAATAGATATTGGATGAATGAGCAATTAAGTGGATAAATGAATGCATTTAACTGATCCTTAAAAGAGAAAATAATTAGTAATAAATCACCTTTAAATATATATCCCATTTTATACTTAAAAATAGCTATAAATGTATAATTATAACTTTCTCTGTCAGGGCTGTCTTCCTCTTGTCAGTCAAATTAAAATCTAGTCTCAACCTTTTTCTTGGTATTTAACAGGCTTATTTTCAAACCTGGCTTTTGTCCCTGTAGTTATAATTACTCAGAATTAGTATATTAATTTTTTTTTTTTTTTTTTTTTTTTTTTTTTTTTTTTTTTTTTTTTTTTTTTTGTGAGGAGATCAGCCCTGAGCTAACATCCGCTAATCCTCCTCTTTTTTTGCTGAGGAAGACGGCCCTGGGCTAACATCGGTGCCTATCTTCCTCCACTTTATATGGGACGCCGCCACAGCATGGCTTACCAAGCAGTACTTCGGTGCGCGCCCGGGATCCGAACCAGCGAACCCCGGGCCGCCGCAGCGGAGCGCGCGCACCCAACCGCTTGCGCCACCGGGCCGGCCCAGTATATTAATTTTTTTAACATGCAATACCTCATCTATTGCTCAGCTCAACTAATTATCTAATTAACCTTGCATTCTGAGAAAGTAGTTTCCTAATTACATTCTGTATGTATCAAAATGCCCTTGAAATAAGTGGGAATTTAAAAATTTGTTATCCTCTTTCCTCTCTCTTTCCCTTCTTTCTCCTGTCCTTCTCTGTCTCTCTTTACCTCTGTCTCTCTCTTTTTCTTATAAAACTTAATGGAGAATGAATTTCAAATCCCTTTACATTCATATTTTAAAGGCTAGTAATCCAGCAATCATGCTCTTTGGTATTTACCCAAAGGACTTGAAAATTTATATACATACAAAAACCTGCACATGGATGTTTATTGCAACTTTATTCATAATTACCAAAACTTGCAAACAACCAAATTGTCCTTCAGTGGATGGATAGATAAATCAATGTAGTACATCCAGACAATGAACTATTATTTGATGTTAAAAAGAAACGAGCTATCAAGCCAGAAAAGACATGGAAGGAACTTAAACTCACATTACTAAATGAAAGAAGCCAATCTGAAAAGGATACATACTGTCTGATTCCAACTATATTACATCTGGGAAGGGCAAAACTATGGAGACAGTAAAAAATTCAGTGCCTGGAACTGCAGGGCAGATTTGTTTGTGTAAAGTTCTCAAAATAGATGGCAGAATTGTTTGGGAAGTTTTGCAATTTTTATCTTAAACAATACTTCTTTCTTAAAGCTGAAGGTCTTGAACGTTGCAGCTACAGGTGGATGTTTATTTTGAGCCCAAATGGTGAAAATAACATTCTCATTTGTAACTGTTTGCTCTTTCCATTTACCCCCCAGAGAAAGGATGACAGTATATTTAGTCAGTGAATCTTCTTTTTTTTTAAATAAAATATTTTATCAGAGAAACCTGAAAATAGCATGAAACCTTGCCCATTTGGTGGCTTTCAAATAGGAGCTTGGTTCACCTGCAGGAAGTAACAACTTAGTGGATAATCACTTTCAAAATATTGTTGGTATTATTCCTCAGATCCGGATTTGGGCTAAGCCATCCTTGATATATCCTTGACCCTTCATTGAATTCATTGCAAATTGAAATATATAAATCCGCCAAATATTCTGGTATTGAACGTTAACTGTACAGTAGTAATGTTGAAATCTCAAATGCATACAGATGTATTTTTAGTACCCATTACTGTAGAATAAAAAACTTTGTAGGCAAACACTAATTACTTTTGTGATGGAGAGGAAAACAAAAATCCATATCAATTTAGATTATTATGGTCTGCATTTTATCTGTGAATAATCTGTTTTAGCCATTTATTAAGTTATAAATACATTTGTATAAATCTAGTTGACATTTAGATATTTTATAAAACACAATAAATGCCAGAGAAAATTGAATTAAAAAAGCTTGTAATATGCTGTCCTACTAGTTAAAAAAAATCTGTGGCTGTAAATGGTTCTGCTCTATATCAAGAATAAATCTGATCCGGGAGCAGGGAATAATTTTTTTTTCTTTGTCATGCCGGAGGGCTTGACCTTTTTGTTGATAGCTGGTTTTTAACAGCTTCACCTTATGTTTTATTCCTTTTGATTTGTAAGAAATTTGATTATCAGCCTTGAGCAGAAATCATAATCACAGTGAAAGGAGGCAAGTCATTTAGGGAATAATAGAGAGTCATTTGAACAGCAGTGTGAAGTCTGAGTTTGGCTGACTCAGATGCGCACTCTAATAGAGCATTCATATCAGACTTCGGACTGGAATCCACTTTTGGCTTCTGCAGGCACTTCTGTTGCATGTGTACCTTAAGCCACCAAACTTGTGATTCAGACTGGCTTTGCCTGGCTTTAAAAAACGTCTCTAAGCCGAATGATAACTAAATTTTAAAATTCACTTCTGGTTTTCACAGATTAGCAATCTACTTGACAGAAATCACCCGTAACACTAAACTATAGTCTGAAATTGTTAAGAGGGATACAGTTGGAGCCATTAGTTATTAATCATAGTGGTGTGTATATATTTTATTCTGTCTAAATTGGAATTGAACTCATTTATGTTTTCCTTTGTGAAAGAAATGTTATAGGGTAAGTAGGGTAAAGGAAGGGACTATTAATTCTTGCTTTGTAAAACTTTTAATAGTTTAGACATGTAATTTAAAAATAAATTAATAAATATATGTTATGTGGTAATCTTAGTTTGAGTTAATTGAGTTAAAGTTAATGACTTTAACTAAAGTAATCACAGCAGTTACTTTTAGAAGGCAATCCTGTTTTCTAAGATTAATTCTCCTACCTGGAAATCTGAAAGCCAGATCTTTATAATTAGCTTCTACTTTCATCAGGCGTTCCTTCATCTCCATCCATTTTCTCATTGGGAGTGCATGAAAGACAAACAGTGCACCATTTCTGTCTACTGTAGATGCTAAGAGGATATTAGACACTTTGTTCCATAAGGAGGAGCATCTAATGAAATGTTTGGGTTTCTCATCCATAAGCGGGTTAGTCCATATAGAGTTTTATTTGTACCTAGCAATGCCAAGCAGCCGGTATGTGCTCCATTAATATTTAAGAATAAACATGTGAATGGAATGTTGAACAATGAAGGGCCCTTTTGTTGACACAAATGTTACATACGATGGCAGTCATCAGCTTTCACGGTCCACCCTGGAAGAAGATGCTTTGGTTCGCTGTAATAACAGCTCGTATTTATTGTGTGAGGCATTGTCCTAAATGCTTTAAATGTATAAAAATTATTTAGTCTTCAATATTATGAAGTATGGATACTGTTACCATCTGTACTTTCAGAAAATGTACTGAGGCTTAGAAAAGTTAGGTAACTTTGTCATCGTTTCAGAGCTCTTAAGTGGTAGAGCTGTGACATAAATCCATGGTCTTATTAAAAGAATAACAGCTTTATTGGGATATAATTTACATACCATACAATTCACCTATTTAAAGTGTGCAATTCAATAGTTTTTAGTATATTCACAGAGTAAATATTAATTTATCACCATAATCAATTTTAGAATATTTTTATTGCTCCCCCCAAAACTCTTTTACTCATTAGCAACTACAGCCCTTTCCCCTGGTTCACCATCCCCCAGTCCTAGGCTACTACTAATCTACTTTCTGTCTCTATAGATTTGCTGATCTAGACATTTCATATAAATGGAACCAGACAATACATAGTCTTTTGTGACTAACTTCTTTTGCTTAGCATAATATTTTCAAGGTTCACCCATGTTGTAGCATATATCAATATTTCACTTTTTTATTGCAAAAAATATTCCATTGTAAGGATGTATATTTTATTTAGTCCTTTATTAGCTGATGGATGTTAATCCATACTCTGTTAGCCACAACTCTCTACTACCTTTCTCCTGTTACTTCGGGTTGACTCTTGTAACCACAAGAGGTGTTTTGTACCTGACAATTTGGACAGCTCAGCTGACTCTTTCAGTACTACCACAGAGAACAGCTTCAAGCTTAAGCTTTCTGAGGCCTAGAGGCACCTCTGATTCAGCCTAGCTGTGATCCTCAGAGAAGTGTAATAAGACAAGCAAGCCTGGGTTAGGAGCACATGGACTTCCTCCCCTCTATCTGCCCTCTCAGCTCTCTTCAGCTGAATCCTTAGCTCGAGAGTCACACTACCCAACTTGCAATAAAAGAAGGAAAATATCTTCAGCAAGTTTTCAGAGCAGATTGGATACTTGGAATACTGTGTAAAACGTATATTTTGTATAACTAAGAGAGTATCACCTTTGGATTTTTCCATTTTAGAAGAAATTATATTATGGCACCTTTAGTTGAGTGTTATTCAAATTTCCTGTAAATCTAGACTACATATTAGTAGGTGAGGTGCACAATGATACTCAATCCATATATATTTGACAGTATATTCAAGACAGTAGTATCAAGAAAGGATCATTTGGTGATGTGACCTATTCATTACAGTGTGATGGGAAGTGGGGAACCACTATATAAAGTAGAAAATTTCTCTTACAATATATTTTCTTCAAAAGGTCAGATTTATATGCATATTAATTTCATCATTCACATCAAATTAAATTCTTTATTTTATGGCTCATCTAATAATTATGTAGCTTAGTTATGATGCTCCATTTTCCCTGTTGTTAAAGTGTATTAGTATATTTAAAGAAAGAAATTAATTGCATATTATAAATACCTCATTGGAAAATATTATTTGGATTAATAATCTACACTATTTACGTTCAATGAAACATGTTTAGAGCCAGAGTCTATTAGTACTTTTTTGAATTTTACATGATCCTTGACATTGATTATGAGCAAAGATGGACCAAAGGGAGGGAAAGGGTGTTATATCACTTACAAGCAAGACACTTAACATCTTCTCGCTTGAATTCACAACATAATTTAGATGAAACACTGTTAGCCTTGGTAATTAGGAAAATAAGGAAGGCAAAGAGTCAGCTTTATCATATCGTCTGATCTGACCCAATGAATAATGTGTCAGATATTGCCCATATTCACAGTATGTTTATTTAACAGAATTGAGTAAACAGAATGGGCCTTCTCTGTTGTAATCTATGATATGTGGCTTGAGACCATTGTGTTTCTGTGTGATAATCTGTTGAGATTGTATCTTTCAAAAACATCAGGTATGCTATGAAAAGAATGGTTGGTCAATGGGGAAATTTATGCAGTTCTTTATTTATTCAAAAACAGCTAATAGAGGCATAACTGATATTCTAAAAAGATTAGGAGGCTAATAAGGATTGTATGAGATAGTTATTTTTAGCTCCCTGTGTGCAGGGAGAATTCATTTATAGGACCATTTCCCCAGTGCTGCTATGGCCTTTACATTCATTTTATACTCAGAGCTGTCAACTGTTTTCAAATTTTGACACTTGAAATGTAGCTGTATGAATGGGACAGAATGATCATGAATATTGCACAGTTATCAGTGCTAGAAATTTCTGGTTCTAGTCTGGCCTGGGTAGTTAACAGCCCACTATGGCAGTACATATAAGGGAATGCACTCTGTTCAAAGAAAGGAGACACATATTTGACAACTGAGATCAGTTGCTCCTATCTGGGAATTAATTGAAAGTTATTTTACAATATATTTGCTTCAGGCAAATCTTAGGAATTATTTTGCTTTCCTTTTCTCTTTTTGGTTGCGTTTGACTCTTTCATATATTTGCCTAATATTTTGCGTCAACTTAATGTGGAATTTCTAAGTAATGCTCTTTACCAGTTGCCAGATTCAACTTCTCTGTTCTCCTATACCAGTGTCCTGGTTTCCAAATCTTAGACTCCTCTTTCATAGTCCTTCCTCTTTATGTAGGCCAATCCACAAATTATATGGATACTTTCATAAAAATATTTTTGTGGATCTTCTTTTTTTAACTCAGATATCATTCATATACCATAAACTTGACCATTTGAAAGTGTACAATTCACTGGTTTTTACAATATTCACAAGTCTGTGCAACTATTATCACTATTCAATTCCAGAATATTTTCAAAACCAAGAGAAACCTGAGTCCATTAGTAACCACTCCACATTTGCCTCTCCCTCGGCCCCTGGAAACCACTAATCTATATTCTGCCTCTATGGAGTTACCTATTCTGGACATTTTATATAAATAGAATAATATAATATGTAGAGTTTTGTGTCTGGCTTTTTACTTAGCATGGTGCTTCAAGGTTCATCTATGTTGTAGCAAATATCAGTACTTCATTCCTTTTTATGGATGAATAATACTCCATTATATGGATATATGGCAGTTTGTTTATTCGTTTATCATGTGATGGACATTGGGGTTGTTGGCATATTTTTACTATTGTGAATAATGCTGCTATGAACAATTGTGTACAAGTTTTTGTGTGGATGTGTGTTTCTATTTCTCTTGGGTATATACCTAGGATTGAAATTACAAGGTGATAAGGAAACTCTATGGTGAACTTTTTGGGGAATGATCAATGATACTGTTTTCCAAAGTGGCTGCATCATTTTACTTTCCCACCAGCAATGTATGAGAGTTCTTATTCATTCACATCCTTGCTGACACTTGTTATTGCCTGTCTTTTTATAGCCATCCTAGTGGATATGAAGTAGTATATCTTTACAGTTTTGATTTGTATTTCTCTAATCTCTAGTGATTTGAGCATCTTTTCATGTACTTGTCTGCCATTTGTATATGTTCTTTGGATAAATATTGATTTGAATCCTTTGTCCATTTTTTAAAAATCATTTTTGTTTGTTTTTTATTGTTGAGCTGAAAGAGTTCATGGTATATTCTGAATATGAAGTGTGACTCCTCTGACATTGTTCTTCTTTTTCAAGATTGTTTTCGCTATTTGGACTTCCTTATATATCAGTATGAATTTTAGGACCAGCTTATTAATTTCTGCAGTAAAACCAGCTAGAATTTTGATAGGGATTTGCATAGACTCTATAGATAAATTTGGGACTGTTGCAGTCTTAACAATATTAAGTCTTTCAATCCATGAATATGGGATGTCTTTCCATTTATTTAGGTCTTCTGTAATTTTTTCAATAGCATTTTGAAATTTTCAGTGTACAAATCTAGTACTTGTTTTATTAAGTTTATTCCTAAGTATTTTATTCTTTTTGATATAATTTTAAATGGAATTGTTTCTTTATTTCATTTTCAGATTGATCATTGCTAGTGTATAAAATACAACTGATTTTTATATATAATGACCAATTATCCTGTAACTTTGCTGAATTTGTTTATTAGATCTGATAGTTATTTTAATGGATTCCATAGGATTTTCTATATAGAACATCATGTCATTTGCAAATTGAGATAGCTTTACTTCTTCCTTTCCAATTTGGATGCATTTTATTTCATTTTCTTGCCTAATTGCCTTGGCTACAGCCTCCACTATAATGTTGAATATAAGTAGCAAGAACAGACATCCTTGTCTTGTTTCTGGCCATATAAGGAAGACTTTCATTCTTACACTAATAAGTATGATGTTACCTGTGGGTTTTTCATAGTTGACCTTTATCAGGTTGAGGAAATTCCTTTCTATTCCTGGTTCTTTGAGTGTTTTTATCATGGAAGTGTGTTGCATTTTGTCAAATACTTTTTGTGAATCTATAAAATGATCATGTGACTTTTGTCCTTTATTATATTAATACGGCATGTTACATTGATGGATTTTCCTATGTTGAACCAACCTTGTATTCCTTGGATAAACCCATTAGATCACTGGTTCTTTTTGTATCTTGCAGGATTTGGTTTGTAAGTATTTTGTTGAAGTTTATTTGTGTTTCTCTTTATAAGGGTTATTAATATGTAGTTTTCTTTTCTTGCGATGTCTTTGACTAGTTTTAGTATTAGGGTAATACTGGTCTCATAGAATGAGTTGAGAAGTGCTCCCTCTTCTTGCATTTTTTTAGAGAATTTTATTAATATTTTGTAGAATTCACCACTATAGCCTTCTGTTCAGGGACTTCTCTGTGGAAAGTTTCTTTATTACTAAGTTAATCACTTAACTTGTTATAGATCTGTTCAGATTTTCCATTTTTCTTGATGCAGTTTTAGTAGTTTATGTCTTTCTAGGAATTTGTCCATTTAATTTGTTATCTAGTTTTTTGGCATACAGTGATTCATAGTATTCCCTTATATTCATTTTTTGAAAAAAAATTCTGTAAGTTCGGTTGTAGCCTCCCCTCTTTTATTCTTAATCTTAGGATTTTGAATCTTCTCCCTTTTTTTCTTGGTCAGTCTAGCTAAAGTTTTGTCAATTTTATTATCAAAGAACCAATTTTGAGTTTCATTGATTTTTCTCTATTGTTTTTCTCTTCTCTTATGTTATTTATTTTCTCTCCAATCTTTATTATTTCTTCTCTTCTGCTAGCTCTTCTTTTTCCAGTATCTTAGAGTATAAGTTTAGATTATTGATTTGAAATATTTCTTCTTTTTTAATATAGGCATTTACTGCTATAAATATCCTTCCAAGCACTGCATTAGCTGCATCTTATAAGTTTTGACATATTTTGTCATCATTTTCACTCATCTCAAAGTAATTTCCATTTTGCTTTCTTCTTTGACCCCTTAGTTATTTAGGGGGAGTTTACTTTCCACATATTTGCAAATTTCTCAAATTTGCTTTTGGTGTCAATTTTTAACTTTATTCTCTTATGGTCAAGGAACACATTTGTTGTGATATCAGTCCTTTTAAATTGTTGAAACTTGTTTTCTGACCTTTTATAGTCTATATGTAGTCTATAGTATATATGTAGCCTATAGACCTTTTATATTCCAACTTAGAAAATGTTTCTAAGTTTGCATTTGGGAAGAATATGTATTCTGTTGTTTTGGAGTATAGTGTTTTATAGATGTTTGTTGGTCTATCTTGTTTATAGTGTTGTTAAAATCTTCTATTTCCTTATTTATATTCTAATTTTCTTTCCACTCTTGAAAGAGGGATATTGAAGTCTCCAACTATTGTTGTTGAATTATCTATTTCTCCTTTCAATTATGTCAATTTTCTTGCATGTATTTTGAGTCTCTATTGTTAAGTGCATATATGTTTATAATTACTATATTTTCCTGGTGGACTCACGATTTTTTCATTATAAAATGTCCTTATTTATTTTTAGTAACATTTTAGGCTTAAAGTATTAAAGTCTGATATTAGTAAAGCCAGTCCAGCTCTCTTTTGGTTACCGTTTTCATGGTATATCATTTTCCATTCTTTTACTTTCAATCTATTGTGCTTTTGAATCTAAAATGTTTCCCTTTTAGACAGCATATAGTGGGATCATGTATTTTTTTAATCCATTCTGCAAATATCTACCTTTTAATTAAACTGTTTAATCTATTTACATTTAACATTAAGGTAGCATTTATATCTGCATTTTTATTATTTGTTTCTGATTTTTTCTTATTTCTCCATTTCCATTGACATACCCCTAGTCTAGGCCTTCACCTGGCAGGGACTCAACAGAACACCCTGCCTGGTTTAGGTAATTGTTGCCTTTGCAGAGGGGAGTCCTAGTGATGCCAGGTCTTCTAATATATCAAAAGAAATTGGAATTTTGGATTTTTTTGAATTTCCTCAACTTTTAAATTTTGGAAACGAATTCAGATTTTTAAAAACATTATTGTGAACCTAACAAGCTGTATCTACTGGGCAAATACAGTTAAAGAGAAGCCATTTGCCACCTCTGTTTTCCATATTTGGTAGGTCTCAGGATCAGCTCAAGTCTGGCATGCTTGCTTTTATATGTTGTCTTCTCACACTTGTATAAATTCTGCCTACCCATAAAATAGTATCAAGTAACAGTAGTAAAATCTTACTTCTATTTAGCACTTTATAGTATGCTCAATACATTCATGTCACTAACTCTTTTTGTCCTAACTTATTTTAGTTGTCAGGTGGAATACATGAATATTTTATCAGACACCAATTAAACACTTCAAGAGCTTCTAAATGTTATATTTTTTGGAACCAAATGCATGGATGGGAAAATATATGTTCTCTTAATTGAGACTTTGATAAAAGAGAAGAGTGTTGGAGCAACAGCCAAATGGCTTGGGTTTAGCCTGTCTTCAACTAATTTTCTGGGTGCTTTTCAAGTTTCCCATTCTTATAGACTTCAGTTTTTTTGTTTCATAAAGTGGATAGGTTAACCTTCATGATCATAAAATTCTCATTTTACAGTTTCACATTATTTGACTGTGACTGACACTGTGAGCTATGTAATCTATATAAGAAGTTTTTCGCAGTCAGTACATCACATACAGGGGTGAACAAAGCAGAATGTCAGTCATTTACTATTCCTAAAAGTGGTGTCCTTGATGGTTTCCAAAGCTACTGGGAAGACATTTATAACATAAAGGTTTGCATTGCCACTTTTTCACCTCAGCACATTCTGCCTCATCATATATCGTTTTTATTTTTATTTTTATGCCATCAACTGTAGTTAATGTTTGACCTAATACATACTTTACTACTGTCTCCCTTTACAAATGGCTTCTTTTGTACCCCCATGTCATATTAAGCACTTGTGAGACTTTAGAAGTATTTCTAAAATTTTTAATTAAATTTTAGATATTTTAATTAAAATTACCATGATTATCTGTGTATATGAAAGCCTTTTACCCCTCTACTACCTAGGACTTACTCTTTCCCTGCTCCCATTTGTTTTCTATTATCCTATGAAAATAAAAGAATTGCTTTTGAAATACTATAAAATGTTCTTACTGCAAGTGCTTGAGTGCACAAATCTGGTTAACTCTCAAATGATAGCTATTCAACCTGTCTTTCAAAGCAGTAGATGTGTTTTGAAATTTTCACATTTGATTTATAAACAAAAAGTCTCCCTTGACTTTATCCTCCTGTTTTTCACTCTTTTTTTCTTCTTAAAGAATGAAAAATAACAGCTACGGAATGTAGCCTAGAATGAATAGATCAGAAACAGAGAAGCAGACGGAATAAAAAACATACCTACCATTCCCCCTTGAAATAACATTAATGTCCTATTGGATCTGACAAAATTCAATGAATTTCTAATTGAGGGCTGTTTCTCCATTCCTGGTTCAACCTGTCCTGCCTAGCAATAGCAGCAGGAATGAGTCACAGTCTCTTCAGAAAGCAAGGCACTGCGGATTGAGTCGGTGATGGATTTTTTTCCCCTTGATTTGAAATACTTCTGCCTCTGTCTTTCTGTCAACCCCAGAGTAGCATTTTGATTTGTAATTTTGTATTGATTTTAATTTGCTTCATTATTTTCTTGGAACCATTGAAGAAATATATCAAACAGAAAAATATTTGACAAGAAGCAGAAAGAGGCCTTTCACTGACACTGGGACTGTTGGGTTTTCTTTCTATTGATGCTTTTAATGACTCTTTGCCAATCTACTTTTTATCATCTGAGGTAAAAGTAGTACATAGAGTGTTACTTGAAACAGTCTTGACAGAGAGTGCAGCTGTGCACCTGTGAGAACAAATGACTGATGCTCTTCTTGGTCACTCAGCGGGAATAGCATTTGAATAGATTTTCTTCTGTGCTCTAGCACAGGGTTTTCATGACATGAGGAAACACTATTTTTTAAGCTAAAGATAAAAATATAGAATGAATTTTGTGCAATATTCTGGTTCTCATCTCTTTCTGGGTACCTGGTAGGGTTGTACTGCCCCTAAAAGTGAGGCCAAACAAATTGATGTGGCCAATGAAATATGAATAGAAGTGACATGAATCAAAATTGGATGGAAGGTTTAAAAACCAGTGCTTAATTCTCCATTTCCCTTCGCAGTGTTGTAGAGATTTTAGAAATGGTAGTTGATACAACTCTGTTTCATCCCCTATGCTGCCAACCAACATTAGACATAGAGCATGAATGAAAAATAAATTGCTTTAAGGCCTTGATTTTGATGTTAATATTGGACTATAACCTAGCTATTCTGGCTGATATAAACCTGTAAGTCATCAGTCACTTTGTTAAAAAGATCTACAGGAAATTCCGAATCCCACTGAGCCAGGAGGAAATCCGTCCTGGGAGATCCTGCAATCTGTGTAAGGGGGTTATATCGATATAGAAGAGATTAAAATGCTAGAGAAATGGATGATTTTTTGTGTAATGCAAATTATTTAAGTTAACTCAAGTAAAAAAAAATTAATAAACAAAATAACTCCCCCCCAAAAATAATGTTGGGCTGGCCTGGTGGCATAGTGGTTAAGTTCGACACACTCCACTTCGGCAGGCCAGGTTCATGGGTTCGGATCCTGGGTGTGGACCTGCACCACTCATCAAAGCCATGCTGTGGTGGTGACCCACATACAAAATAGAGGGAAGATTGGCACAGATGTTAGCTCAGAGCTGGTCTTCCTTAAGCAAAAAGAGGAAGATTGGCCACAGATGTGTTAGCTCAGAGCCAGTCTCCCTCATACGCGCGCGCACACACACACACACACACACACACACACACACACACTAATAATAACGTAAAACTTGTCATAGTTTTCCCCATTAGGGTGACACTGGGCTGCCATTTAATGGATAAACTACTTCAAATGAATAGTATATAATTTTATGTTACAAAATGTTCCAGAGCACAGAAATAGAGGGAAAACTGATAAATGTCCTTTATGAAGCAGCATAATCTGAAAGCACCTGGTGTAGAGTCTGACACACTGAATAAATGTGAGTGCTGGTGGTGATGGTGGTGGTAATTCTGAAACCTCTGTTAGACTAGGGGCATGCGCAATGCTATTTTTGTGTTCCCCCAACATTTATATGTTGAAACCAACCCCCAAGGTGATGGTATTAGCAGGTAGGGCCTTTGGGTGTTGATCAGGACATGAGGGTGGAGCCCTCATGAATGGGATTAGCGCCCTTATAAGTGAGGCCCCACAGAGAACCCTCACCCCTCCACCACATGAGGATAAAGTAAGAAGATTCCTAAAATATAGAACTAGAGAATGTATTGGGATATCCCGAACTGGCCTATTTTTAACCAACTAGGAGTTTTCTTACATAGTATAAAAATTTGTGGATCTAGAATCAGAAGGCTTGGATACAAGTTCTTGAATTACCAATGATGAACATTGGTGAGTCATTTAGCTTGGGTGACTCTTGGAGTCCCCATCTGCGAACTATGGGTTATATTGATAATTTAATTTTGAAGATGTGGATTATCTTTTTTATGACGTAGAGCTTCCTTTTTTACATCATAATCTCATGATGTTAATGTTGAAACTAATAAATTAAACAATGAAAATAACAGTAGAATGTTTGGTGAATTGTCAATAAGTAGATTTTAAACACTCTGATGTTTAAAATCTTTCATTCTGTGTGAACTCTATGTATTAATTCATCTATTTGACAGTAAAATGTGGTTTTGAAAAGGTTATCCCTTTTCAAGATATATTTGAGGCATACAACTCTACTTATCTGTTTTACTTAAAAAATCCTAGAAGCTCAAATTGTACTAAATGATTGGAGGAAAAAGTCTTAAAGTGTAGGTTGCTGATAATTTAAATAGTTGTAATAAACGCGTTAAAACTCGGGTTTATAATAAATGTTTAGGAAAATGCCCTTTTCCTAAGGAAATACTACAAGACAGAGGTATAAGCTATGGTCTATAGTGCAGTCACTTTTATCCATTTCATTCAAACATACAGTGTAAACATTGCATATCATATCACATCTTCTGGTAATGTGCACATAGCAGTTGTCTTTTGAAAGGTTTAGTTTATCCATGGTTATCTTTTAAATGCATATTGATGCAACCTTTTAAAATAAATAACTCAAAAAAGAAAAAATACATGCAAATTAAGTTGAGGTTGATCCAAATGTGTATCTTCCTCTAATTTCTCTTTTAAGACTACTTTCCTCTTCCCCCATGCCTTCCTTTCATCCCACAAACAGGCACACTATCACCTTCCTAATGACCTCTGCCCTTTTAGGCACCACATTTAAACTCTCAGACCTCTAGGTCACTCATCTCTAAAATAGGTACCAGAATATCAGTCCGACCTATTGCTTGAGCGTGGTTGTGTGGACCATATGACAAATTTTTTTTTTCTCAAACACGCTATAAGTTTCTGTATAAATGCGAGTAGTAGTGCTGCCCGCTGAATGTAGACCTAACAGATTATCATAAAGAAGACCAGTTTGTGAGGAGAGTGACGTCAGCATCATGGCGGAGTGAGCTTTCCCGTGAATTCTTCCCCCACAAGATACAACAAAAGCAACAGCCACAGACCAACAACGGAATCCCAGACAGTGAAAACCTAGAGCGGAGGGATCCACACTGCCACACATCTGAGAGTGGAACGCGCTGCGCCCCCGGAGGAAGTGGAGTGAGGTAAGGAGAACTCCGCTCCCTCCCCATCAGATCAGCGATCCCGCTCCGCGCGGCTCCCAGAGAGGGGGGAGGGGCGGCCCTCGGCGGGAAAACTGTAGCTCTTCGGGCTCTCTCAGCCAGTGGGAAACTCCCGCACAGAGGACTCAGAGGAGCCACAGGGCTACCATCAACATCTGAGTACCCCAGAGAGCGGATAAAGAGGGGCAAACGAGAAGCCTCCCACGTCAGGGACCCAGAGGGCAAAAGAGAGAGCTCCCCCATCCCCGCAACCAGGAGTCTGCAGCTCGACCAGACCTAGCGATCCAAGGCAGACCTGAACAAACTGGACGGGACCCGTGGATCGCAGCGGGAAAAAAAAAAAAAAACAAACTGCGGATCGCAGCAGAAAAACTGGGGTAGCGCGCAGGGGGCTTAGAATACACAGCCCTTTACCACCAGACAGTGGCGGCAGGTGGAAATTGCAACCAGAGACTTCCAGGATGAGGAAAATCAAAACCAACACAGGAACCACCATGCAAAAATATATGAAATCACCAGACCAGAAACAAAATGACAAGCACCCAGAAATCAACCCCGAAGACACAGAAATCCATAAACTAAATGATAGAGATTTCAAAATAGCTATCATAAAAACACTCAACGAAATACGAGACAACACAAACAATTCAATGAGATTAGGAGTTTCTTCACAAAAGAGATTGAAATCATAAAGAAAAACCAATCAGTGCTGATGGAGATGAAGAACACGATGGAGGAGATAAAGGAGAATCTGGAATCTTTAAAGAACAGAGCTGACAATATGGAGGAAAGAATTAGTACTTTAGAGGATAGGAATACAGATATACTCCAGATGGAAGAAGAGAGAGAACTAAGACTAAAAAGAAATGAAGAAAGACTCCGAGAAATATCTGACTCTATTAGAAAATGTAACATAAGAATTATAGGTATTCCTGAGGGAGAGGAGAGGGAAAGAGTAACAGAGAGCCTATTCAAGGAAATAATGGCTGAAAATTTCCCAAATCTGGGGAAGGAGCAGGAAATACCAGTAAGCGAAGCCAACAGGACACCTATATATATTAACAGACAAAGGCCTTCACCACGACACCTAGTGGTAAGGCTAGCCAGGGTCAACGACAAAGAAACAATATTAAGGGCAGCTAGACAAAAACAAAAAATAACGTACAAAGGAACTCCCATCAGGCTCTCAGCGGATTTCTCAACAGAAACTTTTCAGGCTAGAAGAGACTGGAATGATATATTCAAAATACTAAAAGACAAAAACTTACAGCCAAGAATAGTCTATCCAGCAAAAATATCCTTCAAATATGATGGAGAAATAGTAACTCTCCCAGATAAACAAAAGCTAAGGGAGTTCATGGCTACGAGACCCCCATTACAGGAAATACTCAAGAAGGCCCTCAGGCCTGAAAAAAAGAAGAGAAAGGGAACACAAAGCTTGGAGGAAGGAGAAAAGTAGGTAGACAAAATCAGAGAAATAGTAGATGTTTACGGGAATAGGTTAGCAACCACTTAAATACTAAACTCAAAGATCAAAGGAAGAAATTCACCAAAAATAAATTTAACCTCATCACTGTAAACACACAGCCACAACACAAGATAGAATAAGGTATAACAAGAGCAACTTAGAAGGGGAAGAGGAAAGTGACTGAATTGACTTAGTATAAGGAAATAGGAGGCTATCAGATAATGGACTATCTCATACACAAGATTTTTTGCCCAAACCTAAAGGTAACCACTAAACAAATAATCAAAGCAAAACCACATATGATAAACAAAGAGAAAACCAGAAGAATCATAAGACAGAACAACCAAACTGAATTGGCAGTCCAAAACAAATGGGACAAGAAACAAAGGAAATGCAAAAGAACCAGAAAATAAGTGACAAAACAGCAACATTCAGCCCTCACATTTCAATAATTACCCTAAATGTAAATGGATTGAACTCTCCAATCAAAAGATACAGAGTGGCAGGATGGATTAAAAAGCAAGACCCAACAATATGCTGCCTTCAGGAAACACATCTCAGCACTAAAGAAAAGCACAGGCTCAGAGTGAAAGGATGGAAGACAATACTCCAAGCTAATGGCAAACAAAAGAAAGCAGGTGTTGCCATACTCGTATCAGACAAAGTAGACTTCAAGATAAAACAGGTTAAGAAAGACAAAGAAGGGAAATATATAATGATAAAAGGGACACTCCATCGAGAAGACATATCACTTATAAATATATATGCACCCAACATAGGGGCACCAATGTACATAAAGCACCTATTAACAAACCTAAAAGGAGAAATCAACAACAACACAATAATAGGGGATCTTAACAACTCTCTTACAGCAATGGATAGATCATCCAGACAAAAAGTCAATAAAGAAATAGTAGACTTAAAAGAAAAACTGGACGAGATGGACCTAGTAGACATATACAGAGCATTCCACCCAAAAACAGCTGACTACACATTCTTCTCAAGCGCACATGGAACATTCTCTAGGATAGACCATATGTTGGGAAACAAAGCAAGCCTCAATAAATTTAAGAAGATTGAAATCATAACAAGGATCTTTTCAGACCATAAGGCTATGAAACTGGAAATGAACCATGAAAAAAAAATTGGGAAAGTGACACAAATGTGGAGATTAAACAACATGCTACTGAACAACCAATGGATCATTGATGAAATTAAAGGAGAAATCAAAAACTATCTGGAAACAAACGAAAATGATAACATGCTATATCAAACCATGTGGGATGCAGCAAAAGCGGTCCTGAGAGGGAAACTCATAGCGATACAAGCCCACCTTAACAAACAAGAAAAAGCCCTAATAAGCAACCTTAAATTACACCTAACAGAACTAGAAAAAGAAGAACAAACAAAGCCCAAAGCCAGCAGAAGGAGAGAAATAATAAAAATCAGAGCAGAAATAAATGAAATTGAGACCAAAAAAACAGTAGAAAGGATTAATGAAACAAAGAGTTGGTTCTTCGAGAAGATAAACAAAATCTACAAACCCTTAGCCAGACTTACTAAGAAAAAAAGAGAAAAGGCTCAAGTAAATAAAATTAGAAATGAAAGAGGAGAAATTACAACGGATACCATGGAAATACAGAGGATTATAAGAGAATACTATGAGAAATTATATGCCAACAAATTGGACAATCTAGAAGAAATGGATAAATTTTTAGACTTATACAACCTCCCAAAATTGAACCAAGAAGAAATGGAGAATCTGAATAGACCAATAACAAGTAAAGAGACTGACATAGTAATCAAAAACCTCCCAAAAAATAAAAGTCCAGGACCAGATGGCTTCTCCAGTGAATTTTACCAAACATTCAAAGAAGATTTAATACACATCCTTCTCAAACTATTCCAAAAAATAGAGGAAGATGGGAACACTTCCTAAATCATTCTACGAGGCCAAAATCACCCTGATACCAAAACCAGACAAAGACAATACAAAGAAAGAAAATTACAGGCTAATATCGCTGATGAACATTAATGCAAAAATCCTCAACAAAATATTGGCAAACCAATACAACAATACATTAAAAAGATCATACACCATGATCAAGTGGGATTTATACCAGGGACGCAGGGATGGTTCAACATCCGCAAATCAATCAACGTGATACATCACATCAACAAAACAAAGAATAAAAACCACATGATCGTCTCAATAGACGCAGAGAAGGCATTTGACAAGATACAACATCCATTCATGATAAAAACTGTCAATAAAATGGGAATAGAAGGAAAGTACCTCAACATAATAAAGGCCATATATGACAAACCCACAGCCAACATCATACTCAATGGGGAAAGATTGAAAGCCATTCCTCTGAGAACAGGAACGAGGCAGGGCTGCCCACTCTCACCACTCCTGTTCAACATAGTACTGGAGGTTTTGGCCAGAGCAATTAGGCAAGAAAAAGGAATAAAAGGAATCCAAATAGGTAACGAAGAAGTGAAACTCTCACTATTTGCAGATGACATGATTGTATATACAGAAAACCCTAAAGAATCTGTTGGAAAACTGTTAGAAACAATCAACAACTACAGCAAAGTTGCAGGGTACAAAATCAATCTACAAAAATCAGTTGCATTTCTATATGCTGATAATGAACTAACAGAAAGAGAGCTCAAAAAGATAATACCATTTACAATTGCATCAAAAAGAATAAAATACCTAGGAATAAATCTTACCAAGGAGGTGAAGGACCTATACAATGAGAACTACAAGACATTATTGAGGGAAATCCACGATGACGTAAAGAAATGGAAAGATATCCCATGCACGTGGATTGGAAGAATAAACATAGTTAAAATGTCTATATTACCTAAAGCAATCTACAGATTCAATGCAATCCCAATCAGAATCCCAATGACATTCTTCACAGAAATAGAAAAAAGAATACTAAAATTTATATGGGGCAACAAAAGACCCCGAATAGCTAAAGAAATCCTAAAGAAAAAGAACAAAGCAGGAGGCATCACAATTCCTGACTTCAAAACATACTACAAAGCAATAGTAATCAAAACAGCGTGGTACTGGTAGAAAAACAGACACACAGATCAATGGAACAGAATTGAAAGCCCAGAAATAAAACCACACATATACGGACAGCTAATTTTCGACAAAGGTGCTAAGAACGTGCAATGGAGAAAGGAAAGTCTCTTCAATAAATGGTGTTGGGAAAACTGGACAGCCACATGCAAAAGAATGGAAGTGGACCATGTGCTATCGCCATTCACAAAAATTAACTCAAAATGGATCAAAGACCTGAAGGTGAGACCTGAAACTATAAAACTCATAGAAGAAAATATAGGCAACACACTATTTGACATTGGTTTTAAAGGAATCTTTTCGGATGACATGCCTACCCAGACTAGGGAAACTAAGGAAAAAATAAACAAGTGGGACTTTATCAGATTAAAGAGCTTTTATAAGACAAATGAAACCAGAATCAAGATGAACAAACAACCAACCAGTTGGGAGAGAATATTTGCAAAACATACATCTGACAAGGGGTTGATCTCCATAATATATAAAGAACTCACACAATTGAACAACAAAAAAACAAACAACCCGATCAAAAAATGGGCAGAGGAAATGAACAGACACTTCTCCAAGGAAGATATACAGATGGCCAATAGGCACATGAAAAGATGCTCAACATCACTAATCATCAGGGAAATGCAAATCAAAACAACACTAAGATACCACCTCACGCCCGTTAGAATGGCTATAATCACCAAGACAAAAAACAACAAATGTTGGAGAGGATGTGGAGAAACAGGAACCCTCATACACAGCTGGTGGGAATGCAAATTGGTGCAGCCTCTATGGAAAACGGTATGGAGATTCCTCAAAGAATTAAAAATAGAGATGCCCTACGATCCAGCCATCCCACTGCTGGGAATCTATCCAACGCACCTGAAATCAACAATCCAAAGAAGCTTATGCACCCCTATGTTCATTGCAGCATTATTCACCATAGCCAAGAAGTGGAAGCAACCTAAGTGTCCCTCGACTGACGACTGGATTAAGAAAATGTGGTATATATATACAATGGAATACTACTCAGCCATAAAAAAAGACAAAATCGTCCCATTTGCAACAACATGGATGGGCCTGGAGCGTATTATGTTAAGTGAAATAAGCCAGAAAGAGAAAGACAAACACTGTATGATCTCACTCATATGTGGAATATAAACCAACACATGGACAGAGAAAACTGGACTGTGGTTGCCAGGGCAGTGGGGGTGGGGAGTGGGCACAGGGGGTGAAGGGAGTCATATATGGGGTGATGGACAAACAAAAATGTACAACCCAAAATTTCACAATGTTAGAAAACATTAAAACATCAATAAAAAAAAAAAAAAAAAAAGAAGACCAGTTTGCATTCCTGAACTCAGTTAATAGTGGTACTTGTTTGTAAAGCAGTTGGAGTTTCATTTAGCTTAACTTCATTAATTTATGTAAGAACTGGATATGTTTATTGTAGTTTATTTTTTAGAAGAAGCTAACAAGTAGAGGATTCATCAAAATAATAACATTAAAAATCAATAGCAACTTTCCAATTCCAGATCTTTATCCTCACCCAGAGTGAGTGCTAAACCCAACTGCAGATGTTATCATTTCTGGATTGCACCCCTCCCTCTCACACACAAATCTTGAGGAGCATTGTCATGCCCACTGGTTGATGGTGCAGTGGAGCACTGAGGCATTCCTCTATGTGTGCTCTTTGGTCTACAATTCTGTTCTAATGGGCAGTCATAGTTTCCAGTGACTTGGGAGGCTTTCTTCTAGTTAATCTGTCAATTTTTCTCACACAGTGCGGCTGCTGTGAAAGAAATTGGAGCTGTTACACTCCGTGCTTTGATACAGTTTGTAAAATGCAAGGTGGGAGACAGTAAACCGAACACAGCATGCTAGTAATTTCTTTAAAGGATTGATGTGCTAGCACTCAGAATCTGTAGCTCAGGGAGATGGCATCCCTTTTTTTTCTGAAAAGACTAACATTGTTTCAAAGTGTTATCTTACTTTTGTATCAATAGTATAGATGTCTTTGGTATGACTTCTAGGACTTTAGAACACTTAGTCTTTGGACTTCATTTTCCCCATTGTTTTGTATTTCTCTAGACTTAAGTCAAAATTAATTTGGATGTTAATCTTAGATGGAGTGATCTAATATGTTAAAAGTGAGAGTTTGAGTATATTGATATGTCATCATGTGAATAGATCCTTCACTGTATACTATATAGGAAAGGATATATAGTGTGCTGGATATACACATTCTTAGAACTATACTAATCAGAAAGGTAGCTTATACCAGAAGAGGTTGACCCTGCCTCCATCAGGAATTGTCAGAAAACCCAGGATACAGCAAAGTATCTTTTAACATGTCGGGATTCCTTTCCCTTGAAGAGGATGAGTCTATATTCTTCCCCATTGAATCACTTCTAAGATTAATCCAGATTTTTATATATTCATCTCCCTCTAATGTGTGAGAGCCACAGGTACTCTATTTTAATTGAGAATGCTTAGGGGTGTGTGGTGCCATCTCAATGTGCAGATTTACTTTTTGTTTTGTGTCTTTAAATTGTCTGTTTATGTTATGGAGAGGCTCATTAACTAGTTCTCTATTGTAATAAAATAATTTTGTAAATCCAAATTTGTCTCTGCCTGTTAGTACTATTTAAAATTTTGCAATTTAATTATACCTATTGAAAAGAAAGATTGAAGATTCAAAAGGAAGAGGAAAGAAAATTAATATTCCTCAAATGTATACTAGGCTTCTACATTGTCCCAAGTAGTATTTTTTTAATATATATATAGTTACATATAATTTAATATTCACAAGTGCCATATAAGAGAAATATTACTGTTACGATTTTAGATATCTGGAATATCTAGACATATTCAAGAATGATGGCCAGTAAGTTGGGTGAGCAGGGACTAGAAACCATATTTTTCTGGTCTGAAAACCTATATTCTTTTTGACTTCTTAAGAGGAAAGAGACTTTGCAAAAGAGAATTCTTAAAAGAGATTTTAACTTTTTCAAGCCCTTTATTTATATTAGTAATAAAAAATAATTTTATAAAATTTTACAATTTTCAGGCAATGTCTCAGGAGCATTTTGTTTGTCCATCACAATAAATCCATATATTAGGCATTATTACCTCTATTTTACTTATTTAAGAAGTTAGTCTTCTCCAGTCTGTCAGAATTAGAGAACGAAAGGAGAAGGTGCCTTAGCAAAAAGTAGCTGAAATGAAATTCAAGCAGGTTGTAGTGGATGTAATTCTGGAGTAAGAGTTAGACTGAGGCTCTGTACTCAACCTGTGTTACAGCATCTCTAGATACTTGTTTCCTTATGTAGAGAATGATAAGGTGGAACTTAATCATCTCTTGTGACTTTTCAAACTCTAAAATGTTTTGCTCTCTGACAATGTTCATGGAATGTATTAATGTTGTACGGAGAAAGAAACTTTGGTCGAAGCTACTTGATAAAAACTAATCAACACAAATTATAAGAAATATCATCAGTGACATGGGATAAGGAATCCTGAACTAATATAGCTTATGTGCCTAATATATGGTTTTTAGTTCAACCTGGGTTTTAATATTTGGCCCTATTTACCTTTCCCTTTTAATAGCTACATTTCATGTTAACATAGAGTTAATGTACATTTGCTGTGTATCCCGGGTGGATAACTGTTTTTGTAGTTGACCTTCATAATGTAACTTTATTGGTATAGTTAAGGTTAATGGCACATTAATTTTACACGAGACATCAGTCAGTTTTCTATTTTAATTTACCATGTTAATAATGATTACTGTTTTAAGTTGCTTGTGTCACTTTTGGCTGCCATAAATTATCCTGCAGCAAATATCAGTGTGAACTCAGAACCATGCATACTGCTGACTTCTAAAATTATTAATGCCAGTAGAGAGTAAAAAGAAACACATGAGTCTACATTTGGTTGATAATTTCTTCATAGATTATCATCAGTCTTTTTCTCTAAGCAAATAGCATAAGTTCTCTCTGATTTTACTTGCTCTAAAGGGAACAACAGTTATAATTAAGAATAATTGCAATAGCAATAGTGAAACTCTCTTTAGAACATTCTATATATGCTATCATTCCTAAAATATGTTTATTTTAGTAAAAACAGCCAACATCAGAATCTCAGGGGAGAGCTCTAAAAGAAATGGTAGATGAATCCACGTGGAGTCATGTTGGGTTGCTAAATACTCAGAATGGAGAAATACCAGATAATTTGGCACTGTCAAAAGCAGGCTGAGCAGACTCCGTCTTATAGCTCTGAGGGGACTCATTTTAATTCGTAAGGCACATTAAATCTTATCTCCCTCATAAACATATATCTGTCTGAAGCATTGTCCCAGTTGTGAAACGTGGCTTGGAACAATTCTAGATAGCATAGTCATAAAAAGTTTCAACTCAGGAGTCGCGTGGATATAGGTTCAAAGTTCAGCTCCACCATTTATTAGCCATGTGCTTCCATGACAGTTATTTAAAACTTTTAGTTTCCTTAGTTTTAAATGGAATAATAACAGTTTGTCCCCATAGAACTGCCATAAGAGTTCAGAGTGACCAAGACTTAGTAAACATCTAAAAAAATGTGGAGTTCTGCAATTGTTTGAATAAGTGCTGCTCTATTAAAATGTTTTTTCAAAATTTCATTCTTTTGCATACAATAATTATAATTTTTAATAACCTGTGTTTTCAGTACCATTATTTTGTTATCGTTTATTCATATCAACTTTAAATTTATTCTCTTTTTGTACTTAACCTTGTCACAGCTAGACTGTCTCAAAGTCTTAGTTCTAAACAACCTAATAGCTCAGGTTTCCATTTGTGAATTAATACGTTGACGTGGTTAAGAAGGACATTTGTGATCATGTAAACTTCAGAATCATTTATGTCTAGCTCTGCTCTATCACTTGGCTATTTGTTTTATAAGAGAGAAAAGTGTCTTATGATACATAGCGACATGATTTGACCTTCCTTTTAACTTAACCGAAGACATAGTGAGCTGCTTTGAAATAGAGTAGTGTTTGTTTATTCAAAATCCATGTTCATAGTCTGTAATAGGGACGAGGTGTTTTGGGAGGCCACAGAGAGAGAAGAAAGAATATTAGCAACACCTGTACCTATTTGTTTTGCATGCTTTGGAAAATAAGCTAAATGCCCTAAGTGGCATTGTTTGTATTTGCAAAAATTGTCTCCACCTATGCCACAAGGTCATATAGGATCACATGATAAAATACACATTAGATTATTTTATCTATTTTGTAACACACCTTACAGCTGTCAGACAGTGTTTTTTTGTTTTTTTGTTTTTGTGAGGAGATCAGCCCTGAGCTAACATCCGCCAATCCTCCTCTTTTTTTGCTGAGGAAGACGGCCCTGGGCCAACATCCGTGCCTATCTTCCTCCACTTTATATGGGACGCCGCCACAGCATGGCTTACCAAGCAGTGCGTCGGTGCGCGCCCGGCATCCGAACCAGCGAACCCCGGGCCGCCGCAGCGGAGCGCACGCACTTAACCGCTTGCGCCACCGGGCCGGCCCCAGACAGTGTTTTTAAATAAGCAAATATGAATCAAAATTTAAATGGAAAGCAGGGAGTCAGATACTTATAACCACTTATAGCAACGTTATTCACAATAGCCAAAAGATAGAAGTAACTCAAATGTCCACCAACAGATGAGTGGATAAACAAAATGTAGTGTGTATATATATATATACACACTACATTTTATATATATAAATAACTATATATGTAAATATATATTCTATATGTAATATATATGTAAATAAATAAAATAAAATATTATTAAGCCTTAAAAGGGAGTGTAATTCTGACACATGCTACAGCATGGATGGACCTTGAAAACGTTATGCTAGTGAAATGAGCCAGACACAAAAGGACAAATATTGATATAAAATTCCACTTATATGGGATACATAGAGTAGTCAAATTCATAGCAACAGAAAGTAGAATGGAGGTTACCAGAGTCTAGGGAGTTATTGTTTAATGGATATGGCATTTCTCTTGGGGATGATGAAAAAGTTCTGGAGATGGATGATGGTGATGGTTGCACAACATTCTGAATGTTCTTACTGCCACTGAATTGTATGTTAAAAATAGTTAAAATGGTAAATTTTGCTTTTAATGTTTTTTGCCACAATAAAAAATAGATTAAATTTTTTTAAAAAGGAGCCAAAATTTAAATCCTAAAATACTGAAAATCTAACATTGACATATGTTGCCAGCAATGTCTTTTTCTTTCATTTAGTAACTAGCTGTGTTTATGTAATATTGTAAGTGGATCAGAGCTTTAATATGGAGACAAATTTGAAGTCTCAGATTTGTGGATTTCAGATTAATGGAATACTGCAGGATTACTGAAGTACACTCTCCCAAGCGCCCTAGTTCATCTCTGACTGCTGTCGTTTGGGCCCAAAATTGCCATCTCAGTGGCACAGAGCCTCAGCTTGATAAGCAAAGGTATTTTTCGTGCAAGAGCTGTCTTGCCTCAGAGGGACTGATCTGAAGTGACTGTCAATAACAACAAGCACATACCTGAAGAATCAATCTCTTCCATTTTAATTTCATAGACATGCACCGCTGGAACTATGATGATTACAGGATGAAGTCTCCTATAGGAGTGCTGGCCGAGGTAACAAAATCAAGCCCCATTAGTCTCTCCCTGGAGCACTGACTGTGAATGGCAAAATGAGATAAGTCAGACAGAAGAGGGGAAGTGAATGGAAATTGCAGAATCTGGGGGAACATCTTTGCACGCCATATTCTTGTGGTGATTCATGGAACCCAGTAAACGAAAGCTCAGATCATTCCCTTAAAGTGCCATTCTGCTTCAAGTTCTGTTAATTCTGTGTGTACAGACTTTTAGATGCCCCCTTTTCTTCCATTTCTCAGAGCTCCTGGGTTGAAATGATCACCCATTCTTTTTGCAGTCACCGTATGCCTCAAACCAAATGAACATGTTTTGAAGCTAAACAAATAATTCACGCATTAAGTTTCTTTGATGCTTTCTTTTTGTTTTGTTTTGTTTTCCTGGCACATTGTGGTCAAAGCGACTATGGCATTGCAACTCTGATTGGAATAAGCAAGCACGTGCATGCTCATGTATCTATGTATACTCTCATGTGGGCTACTTTGGTGCATTGATTGGAATTAAATCGCTTTTAAGTATGAACAATACAATATTAATACAAATAGCTTTGGGAAATAGCAAAGGTTAGTATTGGGCTTTATAATATTACTTTGGTGTTTTTGGAAATCTTAAGTAGTGCATTGGTAATCCAGAGAGTGCTAGCCTAGAAAAATGGTTCTCAAACCAAGGTTATTTCCTCAAGACTTGGGCTTCTCAACCTCAGCACTATTGACATTTTGAACTGGTAATTCTTTGTTGTGGGAACCTGTCGTGTTCAATGTAAGATGTTTAGCTGAATCCCTGACCTCTACCCACTAGCTGCCAATAACATTCCCCCCACCCCCAAGTCATGGCAATGAAAAATGTCTCCATTGTCCAGTGCGTCCTCTGGCGGGGGAGGGACAAAATTACCCCCAGCTGAGAAGTACTGTCTAGACTATGGTGTGAAATTCCAAGGCTACGGCATTGGCCTGGCTCAGAAAGCTTAGGTTTTTGGAGTGCAATGTGGAGTGAGAAGACAGGAATAATGGAGAAAATAGACAATGTGTCTGTGGTATTTTTCCGATGGCGTTGCTGCTTTTAAGAGACAGACACACACACACATTTTGTTCTGCACAACCTGCATGTCTTCTGTGTGGCATGAACTATACCATTTTCTTATTATCCAGAAACATAAGAAATTAACTTAAGAAATGGCTTTCTCTATTTATGCCATGAATGTACTTTCTTCCAGGTATTGTCAAGACTCTTTCGGTTTGAGTTTTAATTGTATAATTGACAAATCCAGGGATTCAATTTATGCATAGTTGAGTATACAGGGATTCAGACTACACTCTCATTAGCTGTTTCTCTGTTTCTCATCTCTGCTGGTCTGTTGCCAGAACAGAGATAGGTGGTTCCTGACAACCTTGCACTTACCCCTCAAATTAGAGGGCCCACCTCTTTCCTGAGTCCATATACCACAATCAGGAAAGATGTGTTTGGGTCCACATGCGTCTTATGTGTTCTTCTGATCTGGGCACTTTTCCAGGAGCATGGACTAACCTGGATCACCTAATCCCTGCCCATTCTTCTCTGCCGGTTCCCCAGCCTCAAAAACAGAATCACAAAGAATGGTTCCCTGCAAAGCAGAGATTAATTATTCTTTTGAAGAGAAAATTAAGCTAAATTTCTTTATGAAAATCTCCCCCTCAATTTTGCTCACATATATTTTGAATGAGGTATCTCTTCCCTCTGCTTCCAAGGCATCCTCTTATAGTAATTCTCACAGTCTGATCCAGGGAACCATGGAAGGAGGTAACCAGGATTTTCAGGTGGTTTGTCAGGTCAAAGCTATTTTCATGATAATACTAAGATGGTATTTGCCTTTGTCACTCTCAGGATCTCACAAGTGTACAGTGGAGTTTTCCAGAGGCTGCATGACATGCGATATCACATAAGACTGAATCCCGAGACAAATAGGTGAATCCAATTATTTACTATTGAGTCAGAAGTTAAAATGATTTGGAAAAATGTAAAACATGTTACTCTTTTTTTTGTTTCAGATGATGTAGTTGTTTTTCCATGACATGTTATTTATGTTAATATGTAATGGATTTTTTGTTATTTTTAAATGAGTAAGTATTTTTAGAAGTTATAGTTTTAATTTCTAATATGGGAAATATTGATAGACATAAGCCATATAAATAAAAGCTCTTAGGGGTTCTCAATCATTTTAAGAATGTACCTTTTTATGGTCTCAATCGAATACCTGGAGTGTTCATCAAGTTCTTTCTACTCTGGCTTTTGGAACTCCAACATCTCTAGCCCTGGGAAAACTGAAATCTGTTCCTATCAAGCCCCCAATAGCTGTTCTCTGCCAGGTGTTGTGGAATCTTGCCCTTGGCATGTGCATTTTAGTGTTCAGCCTAAGACTCAGTGGACTCCTATATAGATGTCTACGGATCCTTCTCTGTGCAGCTCCCTCCTTTTCATTACCTAACCCTTTAAATTCCAAACTCCAAATAGCTCCAAACTCCAGTCTCTGCTTTACTTTAGCGAGACCACTGCTTTCAGTTTGGACTTTACTTCCGTTTGCTGTGTTTGGAAACTGCCCACAGAAAGAAAGTCGGAATGAATGAGGAGCTCACCTCATGTGTTTCCTTTCTCTCAAGGATCACAGCCTTCTGTTTTCTGTTGTCCAGTGCCTGCAATGAGTTTCCTCATATATTTTGTTCAATTTTATAATAGTTTACAGGACTAAAATAAGTGTGATATCCATTACTCTAAAATGGCCAAAATTGAAAGTCTTCAATTTTTCCTATATTTAGGTGTTTCTTTACCCTACAACAAAGGACTTGCCAGTGATTAGAATGCATGCTGAATGATGGGCAAGGATATCCATTTAAGGGTGGGGAAAATATGAGAATTTCTATTTATATGTTTTACATCATTTTTAATAATCTGTTTATATTTTATTATGTATATAATTTAATGACATAATAGTACATGTATATACTTTAGAAATAAAAATGCATAATTAGAAGTGTTTTTTGTATGTGTGTTTTCTTCCTAATAGAAGTGTTCTATCGAAAAATGTGAAACTCTTGTTGACAGTGTTTGAGCTAATATTTTGGAAAATAATAACTTCATACAGAGTTAAAAATATTTGTTCCTAAAGAACAGATATTTATTTTAGGAGGGTAATTAAACCATTGAGGAAATATCTTTTACCTGTACCAACTATGAGGAGAAATTGAGTATGATTTCCATAACCTCTTCAGTCTAAGAACTCATTCAGCCATGTGACTTGTCCCTTATAAGGATAGAATGAGGGAATGGGGTTTCACTTGAAGCAAGAATAGGAGTGGCTGCCACTATTTTTGAATTAGTACTATGTGCTGGGCCCTGGGCAATAAAGGTGTTATGGTCTCCATTTTACAAGTGCAGAAATCGATGCTGAGAGAGAATACTTTGCCTCTGGTCATACAGGAGTAAATGAGGTAGCTATGTTTGAACCAGCATTTCTCTAACTCTATAGCCTATTCTCCTACCAGATCACCAAGCTTTCTTGGACCTGGACTATACGTAAAACAATTTCCTACCTACAGAGATATAGGAGACCTAGATAATTTTTCAGGATGTTTCAAATGTAGCATTGCCTAGCCTGGAGTTCAGTTAAACCACAACTGATTTATAGTGAACTAGGGAAATTTCAAGTTGGTATGAATTATACAATCCTGGGAGTAAATGTGTGTCTGTGTATGTGTGCGTAAAGTGCTAAGTTTCTTTTCAAGAAGGCTAAAGAAATTTCCCACTGAGTAGGAAATGTTTGCCTTCTTCACATGCTTGTGCATGGATTTCCAAATTGATGGCTATTTGCTTCATAAGTAGACAGGAAATCAATCCTGGAAATTATTGTGTGTGTAGCTCAATTCAGTAAGTTGTAAAATATTATTTCTTTCATCCTCTTTAAGTTGTTTCGTTGCTATTTCATTCCTGATGGAAATAGCAAAATATTGGATGATATTGTAAACACATACGGATTTTTAAGATTCGTTTTAGCGTTTAGCAGCCATTTGTTCAGATGGCACTTGGTTATTGCATCAACCAGTCTTCCCTTCTTCAGAGAAGAAAACTAAGTCATGCTTTGTATTTTACATTTTGTTTTGGATGTGTTTTCCTTCAGCAGTATGTCATTGTATAATTGGCACTTCTGTCTTTAAAGAAAACCAAAATGTAGATTTTTTTATGGACCATGAGTAGCAGTGGACATGGAAAAGAATGCACATTCTCAAGTGTAGTGTTGGGAACTAGAAATCTTCCTCCAGGGAGCCAGAATAAAGGGATGTTCTTGGTGAAAAGCAGGGACCGTGTTTGGAAATCCTCCTTTTCTCGGTCTTAGATCTGATTACTTACGTAGCATTTCTCTTTTCATATATGGGTATTCCCCAAATTCTGGACATTTGCATACCGCAGTCATATTTCTTAACATAGCTGCATACCATCTCTACTATTGTCTATTTAACATTTTTTATAAAGCTAATGGATTTTTTAACTAATTGTGGGTAAGAAGAATGTTTATATCAATAATATAAATAGAATAAAATTTGCCATAAATGGAAATAAACATAAAAATGAAAATATAAATATTTACAGAAGCATAAAATAAATACACATAGATTTAAATTAAAATGTTCAGAAAAGAAAAATAGTAGTGTATACCTCCAGAGGTCCCATGACCACATTTTCAAAAGCTGTGACTCCCATAACACCTATTTTTCAGGATTGAAATTTCAATGCAGAGTCCTTGCAATGGTTTTCATGATATACAAGTCATTTATGGCATGAACACATTTTCTGCCTTGAAGGACCAAATTCTGAGCCCTTCAGCTCTTATCCCCCCACCATACATGCTCCATTATGTCTCTCACTGGATAGAGTTATGCACTGTGTATTTGATAAGCACTCAATGAGTTGAGCACTCACACAGCAATCACCAGGAATGAAGTTTAGTGCAGCTTATGAGAACCAGGGCAATGCCAAACAAAAAGCTCAAAGAAAGGAACCAGTAATATCTGGAGAAAGTCTCTTAAAGTCACAGAACTTAGGTTCCCTCTTCTGTAAAATGGGATAATATGCTCTGCTTTTCTAAAGATTAATTTATGTGATCCTCATAACAACCTTATGAGGCAAATAGGATTAATACCTTCATTTAATAAGTGAGGAAAGTAAAGCACCAAGAGATTAAGTTATTTATTGAAGGGCACTCAGCTAGAAAGTGTAGATCTGAGTTTTGAAACCTATATTCTGTACTCTGAACTGCTGTATTTCTTCTCAGAGTTATATGAAATTACGCATGTGAAAATATTTGGACTCCATCATTCTGTAGTTACTTTTTGTGATTTATGTTCCATTTCATTTGTCTTCCATTTGCTGTGCATAAAGGTAGGTATTTTCTTCCCCATACATTGGTAAAACTCAGATAAGGAGCATGCACCTATAGGAAATATCAAATTCTAAGTGTCCAATATATTTTTATATCATGTCACATAATGTGACACATTAGGCTGTTGTGGAATGTCAAGCATTGGCATAATACATGACTTGGCACTGTAAAGTGACAGGTTGTCATTACAACTGTGCCAATTTTTTGTGATAATGATGAACCCTTGAAAGTTTCGTTCTCTGGTTTTGCAAATTGCCAACACTTGATATGTCCCCTATAGTTTCCCAGTGGGAAAGACAGAATTGAATTTAGCCAAACCTGATAATTTTCCTTAATGGAAATTTAAGGGGCTAAAAAGCCCACATTTGGATATGAGCTTCAGTATTTTGAAGAGAATTATTTTCCATCTCTATTTCTAGGATGTAGAGGCAGATGGGGTAGTTTTTCACGGTACTGAATTGTAGATGTGGACACCTAGTGATGCAAGTCATTCAAATTATGAGTTAAGTGCTAACAGTAAGTGCTTATATTTAGAACAGGGTCTAGTGCATTGTGGGAGGTTTAGCAGCATCTCTGTCATCTACCCACTAGATGCCACCTCTCTTCCCCAATTATGGTGACCAAAAATGTCTCCAGACTTTGTTAGAAAGTTGCCTCTGGTTGATAATCACTGATTTAGAGCCGTAGAATTTTTGGCTCTTTGTTGTTGTAAGCTCCTAAAATTGATACCTTTGTACACATTTTAAGACTAGATTCTTTAAGAATATTATCTTATGGGCCACAGTGCCAAGTACAGTTCCAGGCATATTACAGTAAAGTAGTTATTATTTATTCTGACAGATATAGAGTTTTATAATTACAGGGTGCTTTCAAACTCAACATTTTAATTTTCCCAGTAACTCTGAGGAGGATTTTTATTTACCCATTTTTTTAATTAAAAAATGAGTCAAGAAGAGTAACTTTTGTCTATTTTTTTGTGAGTTAGAGAGATCAGAAAATACCACTGTTCAGAGTAATTTTAGGTGAGTAGAGTTTTCTTGCTGATTAAGACCCTCAAGTAAAGCTCAAGTCTTGTGTATTTTTCCAGTCCTGAGAGCAGTACCAAACACTCTTGCCTGTTTCTTTCTCCTGCTCTCCTAATTCTAAATTCACAAACTGCCATTCCCTATTTTCATGTCACTGGTTGTTTGTCCTGCAACCTCATGTAGACTGGAGCATCTGCCTCTAGCCCCTCAAGTGAGCAGCCCTAATTATGTTACATCAGGACTACTTGTGAAGCTCGGAATCTCAAGTTTCTATCCTTACAACTGATAAGCTACATAAGCCATTCCCATTGCTGTTCTCAGTCCTGTCTCTGTATTAAATAGATTCATACATCTCTAGGCTCTTAAGCATCTTCTAGTCCTGTTTATCTTGTAGTCAAGACCCCAGAAATTAGTCTTCCAGAAAATGGCTTTTCAAGCCAGAGTCTTCAAGGTGATGGTGCCTGTGTAACCTTGATATGAAACCTCCTACACTGTGTGATACTGTCATCTCAGGCAGAGCCACTATTCATTAGCTTAAGTTGTCAGCTTTATGTTTCAGTAAAATAAATACACATTTTCCCTACGGTAATGACTTTTTTCCTCACTATGTGAAAACTGCAGGAACCCTTGTTATCGAGAGATAATCATATTCTAGCAGTGCCACTTATTGTGCCCAGTGAATGTCCCAAGGATGTGATTATCTTTTAACAACTCTAAAGCCTGTTATATATCATGTTGTATTGTTACTTACGTTGAATGTGTGTGTGGGGGAACCCATTAGTGATTTTTGTGGTTGATATTATTTGTTTTGATAATGATAAAAGAATCAAATGATCATTTGTTTTCTTGTAACTAGACAACACAATTAGAAATGCATCCCACTTCCCATTGAAAAATGCATTTAAATGTAATCTCTTGCTTAGTATTAGTGTAATAACCTGGATGTTAATACTAAATTATGTCAAGCAAAGCTAATGGAATTTCTAGAAATAAACATGGATAATTTAATGTCTATGTGACCTTTACCTCCCACAGAAAATTCAGGTTTGGGTTTTAACTACCTATGAAGAAAGTAAACACCCATGAGAAATACCTGCTGGTTCAGTGATAGAAAATGCCATCAATAACCTAATTAAAATAGGATACATGTAAGGAAAAGCCCCTTAAATCTAATGGCCTTTCATAATATGGACAGTTATTGAATGGCATCTCTTTCCTCTCACCTTGTGCTATGCTTTCATGTTCAAATAATATGATAGTAATAGGTCTCATTTATTAAATACCTGCTATAGACCATATGTTTTGATACATTCTCTCATTTTATCTTTACAAGAACCTTGCAAGGTAGTTAATATTGTTCCTGTTTTACAACTGAGGAAAACTGAAACTGTGAAAGATTAAATAACTTGCTTGAGTTCATGTAACAGGTAAGTGGTAAAGCTTAGATTCATATCTGACTTCAAAGTCCCTGTGTTATCCACTGGATTGTTTAGAGGCATAATGCACAAGAGGATTCAGGACAATTATAGGAGACTTGTAACTAACGGTGATCATATATATGTTTATTATTAGGTAGCTATATTCTGACCCCAGTAGAAGTAAAAGAGACCACTAAGTGAAGAGAAACTATTTTCTTCCTTCTAATCTTGCATCCTATGTCTGTGAGAAGAAAGAATTAGAGATGGTTCATCTTGTTTTTTGAACATTTTCATTAGAGTTATTTTCGTGCTTTTCCCTGTCACTTGGGAAGGATTGTTTTGTCCTGAATAAATAAGCAACACCCTTTTTAGTTCTGAGGTATTGGGGAAGGATCTGGATTAGGACTTTTTGTTCTGTAGAGTGAAATCATCCTTTTTGACCTTCGCCTAGGCTGCTGCCTCTTCCTAGTTGCTTTTAGCCAAGAAGCTATGAGTCATTCATGGATTTCTGGTTCTTTTGTATTGTAAGATAGCCAGTGCATTTATGTTGACACCAGCTGATTTGTTCAAAACTCTGAGACCCAATCTTCCTGAGCAGAGGGAGATTCATCCATTTATTCATTTGTTCATGTATTAATTTCCTGTCTATTCTTACATGTGATTTTTTGGAGTTTATAATAAAAGCCATAACCAAAATTTAACCATAACTTAAAACTATTACAGTAGGATGTAAATGATATGGATGTAACACTGGAAAATTTAATAAATTTTTAATGATTTTTAAAATAATTCTTTTGTGCATATTATGAGCTGCGCACTGTTCTTTACGTGGATTGTCTCATTCTGTCCTCACAAAAACAGCATAAGGTAAAAACACAATTATTATGTTCATTTTATGCATAAGGAAGCTGAACTTAAAGAAGATGAGTGAAATGAAAGCCTTTCCTTGTCTTCTTGTCCAGGGAGAGGCTATTATATAATTGACTATAATAGATGCATAGTTTCTTTCCCTGCATAAAGCAGCAGAAAAGTGACCAAGAATAATTCTTGTGTTTTTACCCTCTTTCAGGGAATGGAATTGGGTGTTTATCTACCTGGTTTATCTCTGCATGTGCTGGCACATCTGAGATGGGAAGTTTTTGTTTCTTTATTTTTCTCAGTTTTATTGAGGTATCACTGACATACAGCACTGTGTAATATAAGACTTACATATATTTTGAAATGATTACCACAATAAGTTTAGTTAACATCTATCATCTCCTATAGATAGAAAAAAAAGAAAAAAAAACGTTTTTCCCATGTGATGAGAACTTTTAGGATTTACTCTCTTAGCTAGTTTCAAATGTAACATATAGCAATGTTAACTATAGTCATCATGTTGTACATTATATCCCCAGTACTTATCTTATAATTGGAAGTTTGTATCTTTTGACCAATTTCATCCAATTCCCCCCACCCCCCTCCCCTGCCCCTGGTAACCGCAAATATGATCTCTTTTTCTATGAGTTTGGGGTTTTTTTTCTTTTTAGATTCTACATATAAGTGAAATGATATAGTATTTGTCTTTCTCTGTCTGACTTATTTCACTTAGCATAATGCTCTCAAGGTCCATCCATGTTGTTCCAAATGGCAGGACTTCTTTCTTTCTTTTTTTTCTAGCTTTATTGAGATATAATTGACAGGACTTCCTTCTTTTTATGGCTGAATAATATTCCATTATATACATATATATACACTACATATATATATATATATACTACATATATATATATTATAATATATACCACAACTTCTTTATCCATTCATCTCTTGATGCACACTTAGGTTGTATCCATGTCTTGGCTATTATAAATAATGCTTCAATGAACATGGGGGTGCAGATATCTCTTCAACATAGTGTTTTCATTTTCTTTGGATATATTCCTAGAAGTAGAATTGCTGGATCATATGGTAGTTCTATTTTTAATTTTTTGAGGATCTTCATACTGTTTTCCATAGTGGCTGTACCAATTTACAGTCCTATCAGCAGGGCACAAGGGTTCCCTTTTCTCCACATCCTCATCAGCATTTGTTATCTCTTGTCTTTTTGATGATAGCCATTCTTACAGGCATAGGGTGATATCTCATTGTGGTTTTGATTTACATTTCCCTAATAATTAGTGATATTGAGCACCTTTTCGTGTACGTGTTGGCCATTTGTATATTTTCTATGGAAAAATGTCTAATCAAGTCGTTTGCCCTTTTTAAATTGGATTATTTGGTTTTTTGCTATTGAGTTGTATGAGTTCTTTATAAATTTTAGATATTAACTCCTTATCAGATATGTGATTTTCAGATATTTTTTTCCCATTCCATAGGTTGTCTTTTCATTTTGTTGATAGGAAAGTTTTAACTAAATCAATTTTTCCTGTGATAAGAATATGGCTATTTAACTTTTTTTCCGATGAGAAATGAATAAACAATTGCTGATTGTAAAATAAAGAACTTCTCAATATCAACCTAGGTATCATGAGAAATTTCCTTTTAAGAGTAGTCATGAAAATACACTGTCGAAATGGAACTTATTTTTAACGCATATCCCTTTCTTTAACTTAGATTGTAAATTGGAGCTATTCATTCAGTCAGCACACATTTAAGGGGCACCTGTTTTAGACCAGGTTGTACTAGGCACTGCAGCTTCAAACTGAAGAATAAGACAAGATAAGATAGATGTGTATTTTCCCACAATAAAAGACTTTTATTTGTATATGTGGGGGGGTGTACACATATTGCGATTAGTGTCATCTGAGAAACATATGCTGAATGTAACAGGAGCACAAGATCCATTATGATCCTCAAATGCTATGGTTTTGTTAAAAGGATTATTTCAAAAATAGTAGTCTATTACTCTTTTACATTTATTTTGATGATTTTTGTTTGTTTGGGGAACAGTGGCAGAGTAGAGTAGTAGTTTTATTTTGACAGCAAACCCCATGAAGTTAGGGGCTTTGTTCTGTTTTTTTTTTTCCAGTAAATATTTTTTGCAAAAATGAATAAATTCAAATATAAAAACCATTGGTCTATAATAGTAAAGGAACAGCTGACTATGATTCATATTCAGGAGCCAGGAAAATTTGTATGTGGAGAGATTTTCTCTCCATATAGGGAGTATGGTGAGGTGATTTTTTTTTTTTGTTTCTGTTTATTATTCACCCAGATGTCTCCCTCAGTTTCTATAGGCACATAGCTGTGATTCACATTACCCACAGAAAGCTTGCCTTCAGTGCGCTCATTTCTTAACCAGCAACCATTTAGTTGCAAGGTACAGAAACCCACACTAGCTCACATAAAAGGAAGGGCTATTGAAATTGTATGCAAGGCAAAATGATAGCCATCTAAGAACAAAAAGTAGGTAAAACTTCACCTCATGGGAACTTAATTTGAAAAGTCAGGAGATGTGGCTTCTTCTCACCCTCTTTATCTTATTTTCCGTCCCTCATTTCTCATGGGAATCAGGAGTAAGGGTGTATGTTATCTCAGTTCTGGTTTTCTCAGAATCTCTGTTTCATTCGCTGATTCTCTCAACAGACTGACTTCTTTGACAATAATTCCACCTTTATATGCCTGGAACTTTCAGTGTGGTAATTCTACATTTCTAAGAGAGAGAATATTATTGGCCAAATGTGGGTCAAGTGTTCATCAGTGGTTCAATAGCTGTAGCCAATTCGGTTAAATCACGTAGTAGTACATAGGCTTTCCTTTTCAGGAACTATGGGTAGGGCAAGTTCTTTAAGAAGCAGATGTTGATTCGGAGGCCTTCTCAGGATCAGTCCCAGATATTCCTCCTTACTTTTCCAGCCCTTCTATCCTGCTTTCCATTCTCTTTGGCATTGTTGTTTGCTCCATGGCAGCTGACTAATCTGATAAATGCATTCATGATGTCAGCCCATCCAACAGTTAAGTTCTTTTGGCCAGAGTTGCCTCTGGAAGCAATTCCAAAAATCAAATGGGTGAATCTTGTACTAAATGTTTTAGACAATTGGCAAATATTTGGGAGTATGCGTTATCTGGGTGCTGACTTTGCTTTTTGTGTGTACAGTCATCCTTCATGAGACTATGCATAATGTATAAGAATCTCTTCCCAATGTTACTATAATGTTACTAGTTTCATACCATATGCCAAGTAGTATACAAATACCTAAATTACATTATGTTATTTAATTTTCAGTTCTTCGTTGAGGCTGAATGTTACTGTCCTCACATTATAGGTGAAATTGAGGCTTATATCAGTTAATGAATTGCTCAAGATCACAAAGCTAGTCAATAATTGAATATCCCATCCTAGGCAGTTGTCCCAAAGCCTGTGTTTTTAAACAAGAGGAACATTATTATTTAATGAATAAAGTTAGAGCCTAAGATTTCATTTCAAGTCTCTATCATTTCATTGGATAAATATAATCTTCACTTTCATTCTGTGAAGAAGAAAAAAAGATACATACCAAGTTCTGAGTTTCTAGTAATACTTGAAAAGGAAGAATGAAAAGTTGACCTTTTTTTTTTAGGATTATTATCATTTTAACTGTTGTTATTGATATGTAAGCTGGGGTTGCAAATGGTACCAATAGCTGTAAATAGAACTTTAGTTTCTTATCAGTGGGTATCCTTAGTGTGAGAAAAATAAAGTCAGGCTTTGAGGTACATGCTGAACTCTTGTAGCTAACTCGTGTACATACAGCTGGTAACCAACCATATTAAAATACAACAAATGGTGATATATTTATGATTCATTGTTAACTTGAGTATAGGATTTTTTTCTGTTTTATAGGAAACCCTAACATGTGTCATAATAAAAACTTTGTTTTAGGGGAATACGTAAGAAAAGACAGAGAAAAAAGATAAATTACATTTCTGAATATATTAACAATATAAAGAAACACATGCTCGGTCCTTACTTTCTGGACGTTATTGATACTAACCTAAAAGTAAAGGTGGTTGGGTACTTAATATAGTGATGAATTATTATGCTACCCAGCATAGGATAGCATAAATTTAAGAAGTGATAATGCATTTATGGTTAATCAAGAAAATATAATATTTCTGTCCCAATTAATTATGCTATATTTAAATATAAATTAGACTAGACATGTATAATCGAAGATATTTCTGAATGATCAATCATATATATCTATGTAAAATGATATTTTTAATTATAAAAAAATTACAAGACAGTTATTTTACTCAGAAGTAATGTTATCTACAGTAGAAACTTAGAGGATATACACATATACAGAAACATGAAGGTATGAATATATACATTTATTCTTAGTAATATCGTGTATATATTTTCCTTAGAGGAAAAACTATTGTTTCAGGGAAAAATACTCTCAGGTACAAAATTATTTTGCAATTAAAGTTTAACTTGGTAGCTTTAAGAAAAGATATAATACCATATTTATGGAAGAGTTTTTTGTTTTGTTTTTGTTATTGTTACCCTCATTTTTCGTAGTCATATATCTAGCAAAATCCACAGATGTCTCCTAATTCATTGCTCACCTTTTTATTATTTTAAAACCCTGTGTAATATACTTTCTTAGGAAATTGTCTCTTTCACTGAATCTGAATACCACAAAATGTCACAGGCTCCTAGAGCCATTATACTAACAAGGAAAGGATAGAGTGGTGAGTTGATTTGTCAGCAGTCACACAGCTAGTGAGAAGCAAAGCAGAGAAAGGAACCTAGCATCCTGGCTCTTAGTCTAGGTAATTCTGTCAAGCTGGAAATCCATACCAACTGTACTTAATTTTCATTTCCTTCTAATTTAAGTTTACGATGGGAACAGTTAAGCATCAGCTACATGTAAGCCTATTTATACTTGAAAAATGTATTTATACTTGAAAAATGTATTTATTTTCATATTTTTGTTTTTTATTCTAGGAATCATTGACATATAGTGACAGTATGTGGCCCCAAGAACTGCCCTAAAAGGTAAGCTTCCCAGAAGGGAAGAATTTCCTTACACGTACTTTACCTTTGATTAACGTCCTTAATTTCTGTGGAAACATTGAGAACCTTTCCTTACAGAGTGATACCATGAGATTATTTTTGATATTTTTCTGAAGGTTGAATTTAACGAAGATAGTGAAGTCATATAAATTAAGACTTGAAAATAGGAAATTGAGACCTTTCCCAATTTTCTCTGGAGAAGATACTTGAGGTAGATTTTCTGTGGTTCATGTTAATTTGGTAATTCAAAAACTTCAGAATTTGGCATAATGGAAAGAGAATTGGGCATAAAGTGAAGGTTGTTGCACTTTCGCCAAATGGTTTTATGGGAGAGGATGTTTTATCAGTCAAAGCTACAGAAGTGTTAAGTTAACTAGATCCTACAAATATTCAGATCTTAAAGTTGAAGGCTTTTAAGGATATAACATGAGCAATGTAACTTACTGTCTACAATGCATGCAAATTTGTTCCTTAAAAAAAGATACAGATCTAAAAAATAAAAAAGTAAAATTGGTATCTGTTTTAGTTTCCTAAGGCTGCTGAAACAAAGTACCATGAACTGGGTGGCTTAAAACAACAGAAATTTATTCTCTCACAGTTCTGTAGGTTAGAAGTCTTAAATCAGTGTAGGCAGGACTGCTTTCTCTGAAGGCTGTAGGGGAGGAATCCTTCTTTGCTTCTTCTAACTTTTGGTAGATGCCAACAATTGTTGGTGTTCCTTGGCTTGTAGTTGCATCGCTCAAATCTCTCTCTGTCTTCACATGACCTTCTCCTCTGTGTATCTGTGACCAGATTTCCCTCCTGTAAGGACTCTAGTCATTGGATTAGGGCCCTATTGGATTAAGGTAGGCCCTAATCCAATAAAATGTCATTTTAACTTGATTACAGCTGCAAAGACCCTTTTTCCAAATAAGGTCACATTCACGGGTTCTGGGGATTAGCACTTTTTGGGACTTTTTGAGGGACATAACAGTAGCTATCCCTTTAAAAGGGATATGAGTGATGTTAAAGTTAACTACAGTTAACTAGGCATTCATGGGGAAAAATACTAACATGGAGGAAGGGCTCATTCCACTGGTACACACAAAATAAAATGCTGAGTGATTTTAAGAGATGCAATAATTATCTCTTGATGGCCAATTTATCTCCCAAGCAACATAAAATTAAATATTTAGTTATTCAGTACACAGATTGGTGACACTGTATCAATATAAGTGTGTGATTTTGAATCTCAGGGAAGATCATTTTTAACATACTTAATTAAAAAAATATTTAGGAAAAATTTTATTTCACTTGATTTCTTAGATGTTTTTTATAATCCAAGATTGAGTAAGGTATTTTTTACCGATTAAGTAACTCTGTAGCAAAGCACTCTGAAATTCAGGGGCTAAATACAATAACCATTTATTATTTCTCATGAGTTTGTTGGGTCAGCTGCTTGGGTCTCCTGGTGTGGAACAGACACCCCCAGTCTTGACTGGGTGTGTTCATGTGTCTGGAGTCAGCTTGTAGGTTAGTTAGGGGGAGCCTCTGCTGCATGCGGTCTCTAACCCTCCAGCAGGAACCAGGCTTCTTCTCATGGTGGTAGCATTATTCCAAGATATTCTGAGTGTTCTCAAACTTGCTATTAACTTCTTTTCTTTCTTTACCTCCTCAGACTTGTCTACCTAAAGTCCATCCCACACAAGGCAGTAGGAGTGATCTTCCTAAATCACCTCCTAAATCTAAGCAGATTACCACAACCACCTATAGATCTTTCATTGTTCTCTATTTTCCTTTGATCAATTCCAGCTATTTGACATGGCTTTAGAAAGTTCTACATTATTTTGGCCCTTGCTTACCTCTCTGTCTTCATTTCTTTCCTCTGTCCCTCACCTTCCAAAATAGGTTCTACCAGCCTGAATTTTTTTTTTTTTCGTGAGGAAAATCAGCCCTGAGCTAACATCCGTGCCATCCTCCTCTTTTTGCTGAGGAAGACCAGCCCTGAGCTAACATCCATGCCCATCTTCCTCCACTTTATGTGGGACGCTGCCACAGCATGGCCTGACAAGCAGTGTGTCAGTGCGCACCCGGGATCTGAACCCGGGCTGCTAGCAGTGAAGCACGCGCACCTGACCGCCACACCACGGGGCCGGCCCCCAGCCTGAATTTTTTAAAATTGTTTAGATATGCCATATTTTCTTTTGCTTTTGCTCATCTCTTCCTCTCTCCATGAACGTTCTGTTCTCCTTCCGCTGCCCGCTTCTCCCATCTTTATTTAATCAACTCATTTCATCACTAAATGAAAACTCACTTCCTGTAGGAAGTCTTCTCTGGTTTCTCTTGTCCGGGTTAGGCTTCCCTCTGGTGCCAACATCAATGTAAAGAACATGACAATCACATGGTAGTGTAATTGCTTGCTTGATTATCTTCCTCTCCCATTGTGGACTCTATGAAGCCAGTGATTGCACCTTCTTCTGCATCATGGTCTTTCTAGAACCTAGCAGGATATGCACAAAGGATGTCCTCAGTAAGTATCCATGGAAAGAATGAAGGATTTAATGACATCTTTCCTGTTCCAATACCTCTGTCTTTAAAAGTTTAAATTGTTGGACGTTTTCAGAATTAAGACTGAAAGGCAGGAGGTCAAGTTCCCTTAAATTTTCATCATCCTCCTTTGGCCCTACCTAAGGAGTGCCCTCAGGTGCCCTGACCTTTTGTCTTCCAGCACAGCTTCTAAAAATGGTAGCCTCTGGATCAGAACAGCCCAAAACAAGAGTTATTTTGGTTCACACATTTGTTCTTTTTTTTCCTTTTAATTTCAAAAAGATAATTTTTTTGCCAACACTTAAAAATTCAATTTCACATACAATGGTGATTTCTAGATTCTCTTAGAAGAAATCAAAATATCTTTCTACCTCGAACTTGCATTCCTAGATGACAAGAGGGCTTACGTGAGCAGCAGCTGCCTTCCTCTACCTTCTCCAGTTCATCATGCTGCATCATTTGCTACCTAGAGGGCCCCGACAGGCCTTTGAGTTCAATATCCTCAGCTGCACAAAGACATCTGAACTGATGGAATGTGGAAGCTTAGCTCGGCTTTTAAGAGTCTGTCTCTGGTGAACCAGAGATCATAGGTTCAGTGGCTGAATGGGCCATTTAGCTGTTCCTGTCATATATCCATCAACCAAGTGAAAATAGTTTTGGCTTTGTATTCAGAGCCCTTTGCTTAAATATCTGCTCTAATGTTTGAACAAATAAACTAAGCTCTCTGAGCCTCTTTTTTCCCATCTGTAAAATGGAGAATGTGATATTATTCATGGGCTTGCATCATATAAAGTTGCTTTGTTAATATCATAAAATTTAGTCTCACCTACACACATAGAGAAAATGGAATAAGATAGTTACATTCTTTTTCTCTGGATTGGCACAAATAATTTTCATTTTTGTTAGGTGATATTAATCAATTGAAATAGATTAGGAAAATTAAGTACTGATACATGCTACAACATGGATGCACCTTGAAAATATGATAAGTAAAAGAAGCCAGATGCAAAAGGCCATATATTGTGTAATTCCATTTATATGAACATTCAGAATAACTAAAACTATAGACACAAAGTATATTAGTGGTTTGTAGGAACTAAGGGGAGAGGAGAATGTTGAATGACTGCTAATGGGCACAGATTTTTTTAGGGGGGAATGTGATAACTATATTTCTGAAATTAGTTACTGGTGATAGTTGTGCAACCTTGTGTATATACTAAAAATGGTTGAATTGTACAGTGAATAGTGAATTTTATGATATGTGAATTATATCTCAATAAAGTAATAGATTAGGGAATGCTTGCTTTAGGAAGACAAAATTTCTCCTTCAGATATGGTGACCGGGAAGGTAACAAAGCAAGCATACTTCTTGGGCTGTCATTCAATACACACTGTCTTCCTAAAAGTCCTGACGTGTCCTTTAAGGCCAAAGGCCAAGTAAGATTTCTAATCATAAGGATTCATGGTTCAATACAAAGACTGTAAGTGATGGGGTCAGACAAAAATGGCTTCATATTTTAAATGGTTCAATTACTACCTATCTAAGCCTCAAATTCCTCAAACTATGAAGTAAGGGTACTAATAGCCATTTTATTGGATTATTGTAAGAGCTAGGAAGAACAAATGTCAAATACTTACCATGGTGCCAGTTAAAAAAAAAAGCCCTCTATAATTGATACTTTTATATTAGTGTTATTTGGTTGTAATATTAGGCTATAACATTAGATTTTTGGCAGCTCAACTGTCCCAAGGTTGGCTTTTCTTTTGCTGGCACATTGACCAGAGAGAAAAGTATGGCTAGAATTTCTGCTAGCATTTAATGAATTTAATCAACCCCTGAGGGACTTTTGATATAGCAGGGAAATATTTAACAGAGAAACATGATTTTTATTCTTCCTGTGTTTCTCTTGGTAGTTGACAGAGCCTTCTCTAGCAGAGGTAACATTACCTGTGCTGAGAGAGGAGCATTAACATACCATGAGGTAGTGTTAGAACTAAGAGAACACATCCCTGTGGCCTAATATTGAAATGTTTCTGTGCCTGTGCTTCTGAATGCAATTTAAGCTGCTGCCAATAAGAAAATAAGGCACTGCCTGAAAATGTACAATTCAATTGTCCCTCATTTTTATTATTTGATTTTTTTACTTTAGAACATGGTAGATTTTTTTTTCCCCTTTGGCTTTGTCTTTGGAAATTGAAATTAAAATCATAGTGTGGGACTATAGAAGATAATTGAGTTATTCAGTGAAATATATTACAAATTGTAACATTTAGCAGAAATTTTTAATCTTAATTATGAATAAATTGCTGTTATGAATGACTCCATTTGATCCATTTGCTGCTTTATGCTTTTCCTTATGGATAATGGAAAGGATTATGCTATGGTGAATGGCCAGAATAGCTGGAAACTTGGGGTTATTTGTTCACTCAACAAGTATTTATTGGGATTTAACTCTATGCCAGAATCTGTTTTAGGATCCGGTGATACGGTGGCAAATAAAGTGTATATGTACTCTAAAATTTTGAGTTGATATTAATAGGGGTGACAGATAATAAACAAGTAAAAATATAAAAATTGTGTTAGGTGCTATGAAGGAAAGGAAGAGAATGCAACTCTAAAGAAGCACAGGTAATAAGTTCTGCGTGACTACTAACTTGTGTGTCCCTGGGTAGACTATTTATCATGAACGGTCATCAAATTTCTTTTAACTTGATGATGTGACACTGGTCATTGTGGAATGATTCTCTTTTTGGTTCTCAATAATGCTTTTTGACATAATATTTACTTTGTATGACATTAATATTACTGTACATGCTTTATTTAAATTAACATTTGCCTGGGATTCCTTTTCTACTTTGTTTTCAACCCTTATGTGTCATTTTAGGTGTGTCTCCTGTTAGTAGCATATAGCTATATTTTTCTGTCTGATTTTTTTCTTTCTTTCAAGGGAGTTGAGTTGTTGGCACTTATTTTGAATCTTGAAATATTTTAACATTCTTTCTACCATCTTATTTTGGATCTGCATATTTTGTGTCAGGTTTTTTGTGTCTGCATATTTCTTTTTCTTGCTTTCTAATGGACTAACTGATTTTTCTTTATTCCACTATTCCTTCCTTGTATTTTGGATTTGTCACTTTATTTTTGTTTTCAGTAGGTTCCCTTAAATTTTCAACTTAGCAGTGCTAAATTTAACAAACCTAAAATTCTCTAAATTCTCTAAAATCTAAAATAACTCTAATTACACCACTCAAAGGTCCAAGTTATTGTTGTATACATAGTATCTTAGTTCAAATTTTATTTTTCTTCCAATTAGTAATTATTATTGTTATATTTAATATAGTCAAGGCTTAACTTACATAGATTTTACTATATATTTACCAATTTATTGTTCATCATTGCTTCCAGTATCCCTCTTCCTTTGAGTTCAAGTTCCTTTTACTCATATCCATTAAATATTTCTTTTAGCAGGTTCTCTTAATGGTAAACTCTCTAATCTTTGTTTGTCATGAAATATCATTCTTTTACCATTGTTATTGAATAGTGTTAAACTAGGTATGGAATTCCTAGTTGACAATATTTTTTTCCCTCAATGCTTTGAAGACATTATTCCATTGTTTTCTACTCTTTATTACTGCAGGTAATGAAGTCTTCTGTTAATCAAATTGATAATCTTTTGTATGTGATCTGTCTTCTTTTCTCAATTTGCTTTTGAGATTTTCTTTTTGTGTTTAGAGTTCTGCAGTTTCATTATGATATGTCCAAATATGCATTTATTTTTAGTTTTTCTCATGTGGTACTCTACTTTTCAATCTGAGGACACATTTCCTTTTTTTCTGTTTTAGAAAATTCTTATTCATCATTTATTTGAATATTGACACTCTTACCATTTTTTTTCTGTTGTCCTTTTCTACATATTTAATTAGACATACTTTGGACCATTTATTTCCCCTCTCCATAACTCTTAGCTAGCCTTTCATATTTTGTATTTCTTTGGGTCTCCATTTTGCATTCTGGGAAAATTCCTCAGATTCTTCCTCCAATTTTTAAATTCTTCCTTCATTAGTATTTACTCTATTTAACTGTTTATATCAGTCAAGATAGCTAGTTTATGCTGCATTAGCTAACAACTCCCAAATCTCATGGGCTGAAATAACAAAAGTTTCTTTCTCCTTCATGTTACGTGCCCAGTGCAAGTTAACAGGGGAACTCTGCTCATTGTTTTTACTCAGGGACCCATGTTGATGGAATCACCATCAGGGAATGATTCCGTGAGTGCTAAGGCAAAATAAAGAGAACCTGTAGGATCACAAATTAGGTCTGAAAGCTTCTTCCCAGGATGGACACATGTCATTTTTTCTCACATTTCATTGGCTAAAGGAGCCACATGGCCATGGATGACCCAAAGAGGGCAAGGACATACAATGTTAACATTTGCCTGGAAATAACGAACCAGAATATTTGTGAAAGAACTTAGTTGCAACCTTAAATGTCCACTGGGTTTTTAACTTTTCAATTATCCTTTTTTTTAATTCCAGAAGTTCTATTTGATTTATATTTCTCAGTTTCTTTTATCATAATGTTCTGTTTTCTTATTATAGGTTCGATTCCTTTTTACCTGTAGTTGTTTTACACACTTATTTTCTATTCATGTTCATAATTTTTTATTATTACTAGTGCTTACATCACATGATCTTTTTACTGTGCCAGCCAATTCATTTTTGTGGTAGTTTTTTCTTTTCTCACATAGTTTGTGATTTTATACTGTGAGCTCACATTAGATATTTTTTCTTCCTCTGGGAATGCTGTGGGTCCTGTTTTGTGAAAGCATGCCGTAAGAGTGGTTTTGCTTTTGCTTTCACCAAGGCCCTGGGATTTAAAGTGTCCCAGACCAGACCAGCATTATTTTCCTACACCTCATGAGTAGTGTACTTTTAAATCACGTACTCAAGCTTGGCAAAGGCCTGAGGTTTCAATTTCTTGCAGGGGACATTTTAAGCCCAGGGCAGACAGCAAAATTTCAAATGTTCTTGCTGCCATTTCACATAGTTTTCTGGTTTTCTTTCATGAATTTAGGGAATTGATATTTTATTCAGGGATTTTAGATCTATCTTCCTGTGGCCCAATGTCTAATGTGGCATTAATACCCTGACTTACTCCCCCTTAATCCTATAGCAGGGACCAGCATGTCCCTAAACTACTGCCACATTAGCTGAAACTTATTGCTTGATATTCAATTCCTCTGCCTCTTTATGACACCTTCAGAATTACCTTTTATTTATTTAACCTTGACAGAATTTTAAAAAATATATATTGTTTTGGTTATATTTTATTCATTATTTCTTTGTATTTGTAGGTGGGCATTGGTCTGCGTTAGCTGAGTCCACCATGTTTTCAAAACTGAAAGTTTCTAGCATCAACTTTCTAATCTATCAGAAAAGTTACTCATATTATGTTTTCCACCATGATCTCATAACTCCATGACACATCTCTCTATATGAAGTAATGGGAAGAAAAACCAGACTGAATAGCAAGTCTCCTATCCTTTTTCCATTTTGATATTAACCAATTGTGTGATGTTAGAGAAATCATTCAACTTCGTTGGACTTAAGTTTCCCCATCTATAACATAAGAAGTTGGGACTCAATGCCTTAGATAAATGGATTCTCTTCTCTAAGCTAAGCAAGTTTAGAACTAACAAGTTTTTAGGAAAGACCATACTTCATTCCCAATATTCTAATATTTAAATATTCAATTATTTCTAGTGGAATTCTTTTTGAACCTATTATTACTGAAAAAATTATATCTTTACCCCACTTGGTTTGTGATATTTTATAAGTAACTGTGTGTAAGAACCATCATGTCTTATCAAACCTATGGATTGAATGAAATTAGGTTTGCCATTATTAGGATCTGAAGAGGTAATATTAACATAAAGTGTTTGTTGATTGCTATCAGGTACTTTTTCAAGAGGCCTTCCAAAGTAAGCCTTCATTATTGCTCTCATCATACGGAAAACAGAAATTTGGGTACACTTTTACCTTGTCATGTTTAAACTAAGACAGGTGGTAGCTTGTCAAAATTGCAAAACAAAGTCTTTAGAACATTTAGTACAGAATCACCCTTTTAATTTCATGTGTAATAAAGAGATGTAAACTTTGTGGATCTCCCAAAACACGGTGTAATTCCCTTTAGAGTCTCCTCTTTAAAAGTGGCCCCTAAACCACAGACTCCCAGGATTTGAGCATCGCAGTCAAAGATGTACTAACAGATATTACCCAAAGGTCCATGAATTGCTGTCAGTTCAGTTTTAGCCATGTAAATTTTAAGGAAAAAGTAAATATGATACATCTGTCTGAAGACTGTACAGAAAATTTGTTAAAAATCCAAGTTTGGGGGGATTGATGGACTGTCTGCAAAATACTAGCATAGCTCTGATTTCACAAACACGTGGACTTGGATAATATTTCCCCGTAGAGATGTTCAAATACAAAGGGGAATAAGATGTCGGATGGAGTGCTGACGGACCGATGTAATGAACTGAATACATTGAAACGAACAACAAGAAACAATCTAGAGAAATTTGAGAAGCTTAAACTTGGGGCTCAGTGCAGTGAAAGTGAAAAGAAACAACAGCCAACTTTATCTGAAAAGGATGAAATATCATACAACAGGAGGATGTTAACATATCTGTGGTCAGCCTGTTGGGGGCAGGGTATGGAAGAGTTAGAACAATCTACACTTGCCATTAAGATCTGTTTTGAAGTGAGGCAGGCACTTGTCTCAAAGGTCAAAGACTGAATGTGCCTTAGAGAAGTGGTTGTGGTTATTTTACCTTTTAATCCACCTTTGAAATAAAAGATTAGAGATAAGATGAAAGCTAACTGGATCCTTGATGGAAGAATGAAGCTTTTAAAGGAGAGCCGTAATTACAGCTATCTTCAAAGTAGGTAGATGCCAGGTCTTGGGGAAGTGCAGGATTAGCCATGTTGGTAATGACAGAACCTGAGGTATCCCCAGCAGTGCTCTTAAGAGCTTGAAAACCAAGGATTTGGAGAGCAGGCGGTTGGACACAGCTGCTGAATAATCCTCTTAACCTCATCTGTACTCCACAGGGAGAAAAATAGCAGGAAAATAAAAACCTCCACCAAGTGGTTGATGGCAGTGAAATAAAAGGAGCATCAAAAGTATACAAGAACAAATTTGTCCTAATGCTAATAATTTTGAACAAAAGAGACAGGCGTTTTCTATAGACAGCTGTGTACAAGTGTAAGATAAAGACATAATAACCATGCCTAAATAAAGAATAAAATAGAGTAGAGTTCTAGGGGTGGTCCTTTCTTTAAGGCACTTCCAAAGGTATTATTCTCTGAGGGCCTAAATCCCTCTTAATGCCTCACTTCATTAAGTTTTTGTTCATGAAATAGCTAGAAATGAATAGCTCTCAGTCAATATTTAATAGATGCTTATAAATTGAATTTAATCAGGAGCTATCTAGATGTCTCATTAACCAATGAAAATTTAAGTAAGGCAAATATAACAAAGAAAGTGGGGAGCAAAGCAGGAAAATGGCACCAGACTTTGTGGGAGAGAGATCTAAAACTTTAATATATTAAGCCATTGACATTCCTAGATTATTGTAGCAGAGCCTACCAATCCTGATTAATACAGCCCTCCAGAGCATGGTACAGCCTGAAATGAAAATACCTTTGTTTCTGTGCAATGTAATTGTTTCTGTGCAATGTAATGATTCCATGCCTTAGTAATTCTATATTTTTAAAAATCCCTGTAGTGAGTTTACCTCAAACATATTGACTATGGAAGCTCAGGTTCTGTTTATTGCATAGTTAGAGCCTGTGTAGTATAAGTACTAGCCTGAATGTGAGATCATTTAGTGATCAAACTGGAAGGAGTAAACTCATTACTTAGGAGCCCCAGGTAAAATCCAGTCCAAATCTCTCATTTAACAGTTGAGGAAACCTAGGCTCAGAAATGTTCAATGACTTGGTCCAGAGTCACATAGTCACATAAAACAGAAGTCTTGACGTTCAGAGTTGTGCTTTTTCTGCAATGATGAGGCGTCTTCTTCATGTTGATGGTGAGAATTTACTTTCTCACAAGTTATTTTTCTCCCTCAAGGACAGGAGGAAGATGATCTTACTTCCCTTGAAGAACTGGATGGCATTTAGTTGTACTCAATAGAAACAGGAGAACGCAGGAGAGTTTACATGCTTTAACACATAAAGCAGTCCTCACTTAGTGATGATGATGATCCTAACAGCTTACATATTTTGAGTACTTACATGCCAGGCACTTTCCTAATCCTTATGAACACCTTTTCTTCCTTAATACTTACAATCTCATCCAAAGGTAGGTTCTAACATTTTCTTCATTTTTTTGATAAAGAATCTGAAGTTCAGAGTGGTTAAATAAGTGTCCCAGTGTCTCATAGTAAATCTGTGGCAGAGTTGGGCTTCAAACTCAGTTCCATCTTGACTCCAGGGCCAGGATTTATAATCACAGTTCATTTTCCTCTAGGTGAACAGGAATTGAATGTTCTTGAACCTTAAGTGCCAATTAAGGGGTAATGCACACAGGGTTCAAGAAATGTATCCACCAGGGTGATGTCAGAGCAGCTAGCTACACCCCAAACTCTTACCTTCCACAAGGTGGTAAAGTTCTAATAGCGACTTTGTGTATGAGAATCTGATATTAGCAGGAGACAGTTGTGCTGAGCTGCTTTCGGCTGGCACTGCAGAAAAATCACACTTGGCTGTAAAGAAGCTGTTGATTGCTTACATGGGTTTCTGTGGCATGCCAGCTCTCCTTGCCAGGCTGCTCTTCCTTATCAAAGAGCCAGGAGTTCCAAGTGAGGTGAGAATCCCACTTGACAAGCAGACATAAGCCATTTGGGGAAAATACAAATTAAAAAGGCTCCAAGATAGAAATAGAAGCATGAGCAGCAGGAAGTGTTTTGGGGATTCATCGTGTCAGATTACTTAGGGGAGTTGGGAGAATAAGTGAGTCCCAGTGGATAAACCCTGCCGTGTCAGTAGTTGGACAGCCTCAGAAGCTCTATTAGCTATTTAAAGGTGCCAGCACTGCTCTTAATGCCCTCAAGCTAGCATCTGCTAACATCCTTGAAGTATGCACAGTTTGCCTGTTTCTCAAGTAGATTTAGCATTTGTCCTAACTTCTGAGCTGTGAGTCAAGGCATCATGATGGAATTTTATCCACGTATAACAGTAGGAATACAGAATTGTAAAGAACTAGAGACATTTTGCCTAATACCACCCAGCGATTCAGCTGATGAGCTAAAACTGCAAATGTTGGTTCCAAGGAGTTTTAGTCTTTAAAAATAGACAGCATAAATATGCTGTCATGAGGCACATTTGATCAACATCTTGGCCAAGAAATCTTAATTGTGAGAAACAGAAACCCCCTTAAACTAGCCCAAGCAACAAGTTAGTTTCCTGCAAGATTACAAGGAATCTCACAGAACCTCCAGCTAGGAAGTACAGCGAGGCTAAAATCAAGATTGACAGGTCAGGTGCAAAGGTGTTACCCTTTCTGTATTTCTGGGACCATGTGGTCACTCAGCTCACTCTCTCTCTCTCTGCCATGCTGTTTTCTTTTCTTTTTTCAGATTATTCTTTCTGTGTTAGCATGTAGTCAGTTAAAATTGGTCATCCTAGCCCTGCATTAACATGATCCGCTGGCTCCCTTGTTCAAGTCTGATTTAGTCTGTGTCCTATTCAGAAATTCCACAAAGACAAAAATCTGCTCCAATCACTTTGTGGTGCAAGGAGACACCAGGACTTCCTTTCAGCAGGGGCTGTGGGAGTTGGATACTTCTAAGAGAAAGAGCTGTATGCTCACTCGGCAGACAACTCAAAGATTTTTTATATTCAGCAAATTGCTTTGAATGTTCAGTTCTGATATAACTCAAATTATAGCAAGGGCGGGGCTTATCCCTGGTTAATGTGTAATATGAACACAACACCAGGGGAACCACTTCCTCCTTGTCTTCTTGAAGTCTCCTCAGTAGTTGCCTGGGTTTTTTCACCTTGTTTCACTCACTGCTTCCTGGTTGCTAATCCTGAATCAAAGAAAATTCAATACAAGACTCGGGGTTTCTATTTCTTGTTTACGCCATTTCCAGCTCTTGGAGAGGGGAGGGGTAGGGTGAGTACCAGCTCTGGTCAGGAATTTGCTACTACAGACAAAGTGCTTTACAGTTTTAAAGAAGTGGGAGAGGATGTAGATGCTTTCCTTTGGCTGTGGTCTTTTTTGTGGTATCTAGCTCTTAACTAAGTCAGCAGAGTAAATGTTTACAGGAGACATTTGAATATCATGAAAAGACTTGCATTTTCTTACGAGCAATTTCGAGATTGTCAGCACAATCAGATTTATGCAGACTAGATGGCATGGTGCCTGTTTATTATTACAACTTGATATCTAGACCAGTACTTCTCAAACTTAAATGTGCCTACAGATCACTTGGGAATCTTGTTAAAAATGCAAATTCTCCTCCGGTACGCATGAGTGGGGCTGGAAAGTTTAACTTCTAACAAGGTCCTGGGTGATCGTAATGCTGCTGGTCCAGGGACTATGCTTTAAATAGCAGTGATGTTAAGATATTGTTTTTACACCCAGAATCACTGGAGTTTTCAGGAAAGAAGAGACTATCCTAACTTCTTATTTTAGACCTGAACAAAATGAACCTCAGTGTAGTTAGGTAACTTGCTTAAGGACAGTGTTGGAATTAAAACCTAAATTTGATTGATCCTACCAATTCCAAGGACTCTCATATTTATTATGTGATTCTATGCTCTTTTGTTCACTTTAGTAAAAATGAATGCAATACATAGCCTTAATTCACTACCACTGTCTGGTTTTCAGCTTGAGCAGGTACTGTAAACATAAACATACACAGAAAGACAGATTTATCTATTTATCAGCCAGGCTTTCTCAAAGCAAAGCCCAGGATGCAGAGAGATGGTTGATTGATACTAAAATTTTGACGGCTGGGAGTATTTTTTCAGCAACAAGATGAGTAACTTGGGCTAAAGGGGACTGATGAGAATAAAACTCAGATTTATTAAGGATCTTTCCAGCAAGCGGGCTGTGTCCTTTCTCAATGCAAAAATAAATAGTGTCTAATTCCAATTATATGAACCTGCAACTTGTAGTTTAGGTTTGATTAACTACTATAAATAGCTCTCATCTTCTTAAATCCTGTATGTATCTGGTATCATGCTGTAACATCTGTAAATTTAAACTACTGTGATATTCAATATATTTCTGAAAGAATACAGAATATATCATATTTCGCTTAGAGGTTTTAAAATAACTCCAGCTACTGTCTGTTATGTAATAAAATGCATGATTTCTACGCTTAGTGTTTGATTTATAAACCTACCGGGTAACACAATCAGTGGTTTGGGAACATCTGTTTACCCTCATGCAACATTCTTATTTAGTGTGAATGAGGGAAAGTCTGCCATGGCAAAATCATTTCTTTTGGTGTCTAACAGTTTCTACCAGCTTTATCTTTAGAATACTTGACAAAAAAAGGGTACAATATTTCTTTCTATTCAAGGTGGATATCAGAGTCCACTTAGTCTGAGTAGCAACATGTCTTGGTAGTTTTGGGTAAGCTCGGTGGTGACCTTGGGCAAGCTTACATTTGAGTCTCAGTTTTTGCATTTACAGCATCAACCTCACGGGGTAACATGGATGAAATAACAGCATATTTAAAAGCACTTAACCAGTGTTTGGCATATTAAGCACTCAGCCAATATTCTTTTCTTCTCATTCTCTGAAACATGTATGTTTCCAAGAGTAAGCTGTAGCAAAATGATAATTGTGTTTATTTACCTCTGGCACCTAGAATGCTCTTGGGTAACCGAAATAAGTTTTAATTGTAATCAAAACAGAACAATTAATAGTGTAAACTTGCTGTGGGAAAAATAAACATGCTTTCCAGAACCAGTTAAAAATGATTCTTGATGATTTGCTATTTCAGACTCGCCACACCATTGCTTCCTCTATTAGCATGTATAAATGAGTGTTAATGGTAAATAATGGCAACACAAATCAGAACTAAAGTGCATAGTCCTATTTCATCATGCAGCTATAATGGTATTATTAGGATCAATTTATTGGTTATATGTAATGAACTACCATATTGGAGTTTTGTGGAAGTTTTGTAGAAATCGTTTTTTTATCCCAGTGCAGTTACTTGATCAAGGAGAGTAAGTCTCTTTTATAAAATACAAGAGTATATGATGAATGAAAAAATATGCCTGATCTAACATAGGGCATGTGTGCAAAAGCATGCATTTTCTCTTTTACAATTACACAAGCCTCCAAGGAGAGATACTTCTCTCTGCCTTCCAGTTGCAGTTAGGTGTTACTGGTGAGTTCGTGAATATGTCATATTTGCATCAAATCATTTAATCATGCTCGCCTTTTCACCCCATCCAAGTAAAATAATCTTTTCTGACTAAATTATGGTAAGTATTTATTTGCAAGATTTTAACCAATGAATGACAACCCTCTGACATAATGAAGTGATGACTTTATAAGATTTGATGCCACACAGATGATACATCAAAGTCTGCACCATTTTGTTGCCTGGACGTGATTTTACAGATAGAATCAACTTAGTTTTTGTAGCTGGGCTCATTGTCTGCTTGGAGAGAAGCGAATACAATTATGTAATTATTACGATGTATAATGTACATTGTAATACATTATAGTGTGATACCCCCAAGTTTACTTAGGAGCCCCTCTCTGGAGTTGCTAGTATGTCTGTTATTTAGGTGCTACAGTCTCTGATGGAAGTTACACCATCATCAAGGGAGTTTTAACAGTATGATCTATAACAAATCATCATTTTCTACCTTAAGACTAAAGCAAAGCCAAACTAGCAAGTGCTTACCTCGCGTCATGTATATTCGATTATTCATTCACTCACTTGTTAAACAGATATTTTGGAGTTCCTCCCAAATTCTAAGTCCTGTGCAATATACTATTAAACACATACCCTGCCTTAAGTGAATTAATAGAGCAGAGTGAAGACCAGGTGAGCAGATAATTATTATATATTGTGACAAGTCTTGTCCTCTTTGGAGCACAGAGTATATGGAAAACTTCATAGGACAGGTCACGTTGGAACAGGATGGTGAAGACAAAAAACAGCCAGAAAACAGAACAGAAAGTTGATATGAGTGGGAATTAATGATTACTTTATATTGCCTTGTTTTTAGCAGTAAAAAATATTTTACTCTTCAATTCAATAATGTTTCTGGAATCTTCAGTTTTCTTTTTCCTTTTTCCCCCTCCTAAACAATTCTATTTCATCTTTCATTGAACTGGAAATACTGAAAAACATAATTTTCCCGGCATTTCAGTCTCTATGTTTGCCCAGTGAAATGTGAACACAGTCTTGCATAATGCTGAAAATTGACTTTTAAAAAATTTCTAGGGGGCCGGCCCGGTGGCACAGCAGTTAACGTGCGCTCTGCTGCGGCGGCCCGGGGTTCGCCGGTTCGGATCCCAGGCGTGCACCGGCGCACCACTTGTCAAGCCATGCTGTGGCGGCGTCCCATATAAAGTAGAGGAAGATGGGCATGGATGTTAGCCCAGGGCCAGTCTTCCTCAGCAAAAAGAGGAGGATTAGCATCGGATGTTAGCTCAGGGCTGATCTTGCTCAAAAAAAAAGAAAAAATTTCTAAATGCTCAACATCTACCTCTCCTGAAAGACTGGTGTAGAGGTCAGTTTTTCTTCTGGTATAATCAGTCTGAATGCTGATGGTTATGAAGGTTATGAAGGGGCTCTGTGGTGGGTATTGTGGGATGCATGGTTGCTTTTGTTAAGCAGCTCATAATGTGGATAAAGAATTAACTTTACCATAGCCATGGTACAATCAATATGGAACAATACAAGATGAAATGCTGAGTTCTTGAAAAAGGAGAGTTTTTTCTTTAAACTTGATAGCATTCTGTTTGTGTCTCTTTCATTATTGTTTACCTATATTAACCCCACCCACCTAGGTTTGCAACTCATTGAGAAGAAAGACAGTGTTTTAATACAGATTCTCTATATCAATCAATGGTACTCAACCAGCGCTGATTTTGTCATCCAGGAAATATTTGGCAATGTCTGGATATATTTTTAGTTGTCACAACTAGGGAGTGAGTGCTATGGGTATCTAATGAGTAGAGGCCAAGGATAATGCTAAATATCTTACATTGTACAAGATAGCCTCCACAACAAAGAATTATCTGGCCCAAAATGTCAGTAGTGTCAAGGTAGAGAAACCCTGCCCTACACCATATCCTGAGGTCATTCTGTGACTTTGACATTAGCTCAAATTATTGATATTATTATATTGATATTGATGTTGCAATAAGATCTTATTTTACCCTAAGATATAGTTTATGCCCCATTATAAAAGGGAAATTAATTAACTAGTATGTTTACACAACTGTATTGGAGTAAGAACTGAGTAATTATGTTGGAAATTATATACTCAGCCAGAAAACAAAACTAAATCTTTTCTTTTATAAAATAAAATATTTTCACGTAAAATAGCGAAGAAATAGCTTCTCACTTAATGATATTGTGTGACTGTAGCATTAGTGACTTCATTCATTGAGAAAACATTGAGCATTGACCTAATTGATAGGCATGGGGGAGAGATCAGGGAGTAGGATAGACACAGACATTGCTCTCATTAGGTCTATAATTTCATGGGATCTGAAGAAAACGTTAAATATTTACATAATTGCATGTGAAATTTATAATTTAGGTAAGTGTTTTATGGTAAGCAGACACAGGGTGATCTAAAACCTACAGACGGACGTGAGTTAGAAAGATCTAGTAAAAGTTCCCATTTAAGTAGAAAAAATGAGAAAGAGTAAGAGTTGACAAGGCTAAGAAAGAATTCTAGGCAGAAGAAACAGCATAGGCAGAGGTATGGCAGTAGGAAAGAGTTTGGTGCATTCAAATAACTGTAAGGAGTCAAGTATGACTAAGTGTGGCAGTTAAGGAGAATGGCTTGAGAATTTGGCAAGGCCCAGATCTCCCTAGGGTCTTATAAGCCGTGTAAGGAATTTTTTACTTTATCCTAAAAATAAGATTGGATTTCTAAGACTTTTAAGCAGGAGAGTGACTATGATAAGATTCCCACTTAGAGCCTAAGTAAGACAATGAGAGAACATTATATTCTAAGTTTATGCAGGAGCATATCTTATAATACTTTAAAGATGGAAAAGCTATAGGTGTCTGTATCTGAGCCAATCAAGGCCTGGCTGATTCTCTGGTATGTCAAGTATCCGCATTCTACACCCTCTCTGTGTGAACCAGGTATTAATCCACTTGTGGTAGGACATCACTTATGTGTTACTAAAGGATGAAAGCTAGCATTTTTCAAATGTCTCCTACGTAACAGGGGAGGGAACTAACATTTATTGGTTATTTACCAAGTGCCAGTACTATGCTAAGCATGTCACATCTATCCTTTCTCTAAGGCAAATGTTATTTTTCTTATAAAGGTCAGAAAACCAGATCTTAGAAATATTAAAAGACCCTACTAGTTTAAGACCCCAAAGCTAATAAGTGGTAAAGATGTGAAGAAAACTAATCTCTCTGACTCCCAAACCTGTACTTTTCTCCTTTCAACATATAGGAGATAGGTAATTTATATGTCTTGTTTTTAAGCTTTACAATAACCATGTAAGGTAGATATTACTTTGCCCTTATGTTATATATGTGGAAACTCTGTCCAGGGTGTCTTCGTTAATAATTCCTTGGAGATGTGGTTTAGGTCTAGATCTGTCTGTCTCCAAAACCTATTCTCTTTTCACTGTACCATAATGCTGTCTCCAAAAATTATCAAAGTCTAATGTCTTTCCTCTTTTTATAGACCTCTGTGGAGGTGGAGAATAACTGGTCAGCATCCTCTTCAGAGTGGCTGTTTATATAATTTAAAGTCACCTTCAAGGTGGTATTGATAGCAGGCTTCATAAAGCATGGAATGTAGTAATTCTGCCAAAGACTGAAACAATAAATAGTAAGGTAACGCATAATCTATAGCCTTAATGTAGGTGATTTCCTACAAATAGAAAATAAATAATGCGTATTGCATATTTCCAGTTATGTGATCGCATCTTAATGATCACTGAAGAATGGAATATTTATAACAGACTAGGCAACTTTATGTTCCTGCCGTCTAAGAGCCAGAGTTTTGCTTACATGTGTGCTATAATATTTCAGTGCAACTCATTAACCTTGTGTTGTGTGGGTAACATGGTAGAGTTCAACTAAATTAAGTTTGGAAATCAGAGTCTTAGATTTCAGCTCTAGTGCTAAAACCGCCTGACAGTGAAACTTTAATTTTCAATCCTTTGAGCCATCCTCTATAAAATGGAAATATTTCTCCCAGAGTGGTTGTCAGGATATTTATAAAGTGTCTAGTACAGTGTCAGATATGAACACAATAAATTGAAAGTGTCATGATATTATCATAATAGTTGCAGCACTTGCTGTTTTTATTCTATTTTGTTGCTATTGTATTTCCAAGGACCACTAAGTGTTGGCATGTCAGAGGAGGAAAGGGTGTTACTGGAATCTTTGCAAGTGATGACAATAGAATTTTCATTTTCAAAACTCTCGAATGTTAGCCTCAGTTAGATCATTTCAAAAGAACCTTCTGGCATTTTTTAACAATATGGCCATTCTAGATCTCTTTTAATCTAATTGGATCCCTGGAGGACAGTTAAATAGTTATAATGCAGGCCTTGCTTAAGAAGAAACTAAACTGAATGGATAGTGTATTTCATTTTGTTTTGGACGTTGCAAGTAAAAGGAAAAATTATGCAAAATCTGATCTTGTGAATCTTGGTTTCCTGGTAATTGAAAGCACCTATTAGTGATTCCAACAAAGTTAAAGAAAAAAATTCTATTGTTACTATTTTTAAGAGAGACATGGTGAATCTAGGCCATTGCCATGACAATACCAAGTCTTGCAATTTCTTTCTTTCTTTTTTTTGCGTGTGTGTGTGTGTGTGTGTGTGTGTGTGTGTGTGTGTGTTTTGTTCTGCCTCGAAACTACTATTTTCATAGTCCACAAAATACTATTAATAGTGGTGCAATTTAACTTTGTATTGGAGGCATTTTTCAAACCATTTATTTATCCTTTGGGGATAAGGAAGTTACAATACAGTATTTTATATATTGTGTGTATTTCACCTGGTAACTTAAGCACATTTCTAAATTTTCAATTTTGAGAGATCCTACAGTGGTTATTTGGTTTAATATTATTATTTTATGGTGGGAGAAAAGACTGTAAGGGCATTTGAAACAGTTGTAATAAGTACAGGTAATAATATATCCAGCATCTCTTTTCTCTTCCTTAGTGCCATGTTACCTTATTTGGTTCAGTCTGGTATTTTCTTTCATCTGTATTTGCTCATTGTTTCTAAAGATTCTTCTTCCTGAAACACAGCTCTTCTTAGTCCCTCATGTGGATAAAAACATTCTCTATTATCTATGAAAAAGAGAGTCTGATCTTGACCTTCAGTGTTCTTTATGTTCTGTCCTCAACTTACCTTTCAAATCTCTTGCTGATTATGTTTTCTACTACTCCTCAGGCCCACTCAAATTAATCTTAATGATGTGAAATTACATTAAACACAAATTTATCTTTGAAAATTCTACTGTACTCAGTTAATAATAAGGGAACAAGGAAAGGAGAGAATGGAAGGAGAAAAAAAGTGGAAAAGAGAGAGAATGGAGAAGGCAGTTATTTCTTCCTTGCGTTTCACTAGTGATCCTGTTTGCCTAGGTGAGACTGAGATGAGATGTGAGATTCTGTTCTTCTTCTAGTTCCCAGGTGCCTCTTTTGTGTGAACATCTTGCTAGGCCTAGTGTGATTGAGTTTAAATATAAATAATTTTTATACCATGTGCCCCCTAAATACAAGTCAAAAGTCAACTAGGTGTAGTGTTCCATGAAGAAACAGTCATCTGTTCCAAGACTAGGATAAAATAAAACAAAACAAAAACACAACAATCTGTCTGTATTGGGCCTGTTGAAAGAAAATAAAGTATGTCCATCCTCAACATGGCAACTCCACAAAGAATTAGGGTAATTTTGATTGTATCTTATTTTCAACTTATTCTTTGAGCTGTAACCCTCAACTCTACTCTATTGCTTTCTCTGTTGGAAGTCTGTCTGTGTTTGGAAAGTTCTCAGCTGTATCCTTACATAAGAAGTGAATCTACAGGTGAAAAACATGTTCATATCATGTCCTTAAGTGAGAGCCCAGGAAACTAAATTCAGGTAAATTTGTCAGTTTGCATCCAAATAAATTCATTTTATAGGTTGTCCACAAGAGAATAACATCAGGACCTAAATTCTGGGATTCTGACTTAAAATTCCTACCTTTTTTCATTCATGACACGCTTTCCTGGGTTATAATTCACCACTTTGTTAAAAAAAAAAACAAAAGGGTGGGGGACAAAACCCATCTTGACACAGTCTATATCTCTTCTTAAAACTTAGATTCAAAGTCATATCTTTCTAAGATTTTATTGTCAACATTGTCTTGTTGACTATGTTTGCATAACTTGCTTTAATAGCTGAAGAATGTGATGTTTAATGAGTTGCATCCAAAAGTTTTAAGGCGAAAATATTCATGCTTAGCTATAGTTTGTGGAAACCCAAAATAATAAGGATAAATGTACACTGGGTGATGTTCATTCACATTTAATGTGTGTGACCTCTTAGATCTAGCTATATTTAACTTTCATTTTCCAATAATATTTATTAAGCATCTGTGTGTGTGTGTGTGTGTGTGTGTGTGTGTGTACAGGGATGTCCTGATAGAAGAATAAATGGTATATAAGGAAAGAGTAGTTTCTAGCATAAAAAGAAAACAAAAACCAAAAAAAAGCTTATAGAAAATACACAGATCTACAGAAGAAAAATTACTGGATTTCTAAATGTCATACTCTATGATTTTGGGGGAAAACCTCTTGGATGGGACATGTAAAATATATAAGTTGCTTTTCCGGGTTTTCCTTTAAAATGTACAGAGGCAAATTACAAAAGCTATATTTGAAAGCTTAAATTACCCCTCATCAGATTTTTAGATTATTTTCAAGGAAATGAAAACACAAACCACCCTTGAAAATATAACAATATTAATTATAGTGATGATGTATAGTGGATCAATGAGGGTAGAACATCTTTCCACTGGTAGAAAACCTTACTTGGCTTTGGGCTGAGTCTTTTTTTTTGACATGGAGAGAGAATCCATTGAAACTTTTTTCTCTACAGCTCCTAGAAAGACTCAGAGTATTTGAGCCTTTAGCTTTCTTGGCCCTCCTGAGTATCATTAAATTCACCTCAGGATCCATAAGCACTATTATTTTTTCTATTAAACTTACCTCCAGATTTATTTAAGCAAGAACCTACTTAATGATTCACTGTGGCTTTACAATTCAGTATTTTAAAAATGTTAATGTAGCTACCTCACCTCTCTTTTTCCTACCTCCTATATTGAGACTTCCATTTCATCTATGTTTTCAGATAGTCTGAATTTATATATGGATCTATATGCACATGTACCTAGTCAATGGGACTCAAAACCAGTTCTTTACTTGAACCACCCTTTCTCAACCTACTTTATCTCCAAGTTCTCCTGCCATTTATTTTGACATACTACAAATTTATAGGAGCTAATGGACAAGTCTTCATTATTACCAAAGCATTTCTAAACCTGGGCATTATCAAGACTGTTCTTTAATATGTATGAATTCTACATATTTTGGATGGTTATTTGAGATGTAAAATATGAATGGACTGGGGTCTTCACGTTTCTTTAAATAATAACAGAAAGAATTAATTGAACTGAGGTGTAAGACTATAAAATCTCTGACTGTGTTAGGAAATCACTATTGCACCATTACATAATACACTATTGAAGTGTAAAGTTGTGACTACAAAATAAGGAAACATTTTCTTCTCTGCTTAACTTACAGTCACACCTCAAGCATTATAAAGAAGCGAGGAGGAAAATGCTAATGCAAAATTGGAAGGTGAATTAAGTTTTTGTCTGTGTGTTGAGCTAAGCCTAAGGCCAAAGTAGGGAACCATATCAATGAAAATAGTGATTCGCTGATTTTAAAACATAGTCCTCCCCATTTCTTTTGAGTTTTGGAAAGCTAGCATTTTAAACTCCCATTCACAAAGCAGGTAAGAATAATTTGACTTTCCCCTCTCAGTATTCTAATCATACTGTTACTCTTGTTCTTGCATTAATTAAAAACAAAAATCAGAGCCATTATTATTTAACAACCTGCATTATTCCCTATAAGTATCAAATGACAAGATACTGATATGAAGAGCAGGAGGTTCTAAGGAAGCCTCAGCTGTACAGAGATTAGTAGGAGGTTGCAGCAATTAAAAGAGTTATCAGAAATCACAAGTGTTCCTAATTTTAGGCAGAGTATGATGACCCCTATTACACATAATGGTTTTACCCTCAGGATTTGAGCCCAGGCAGCAGAATGTCCAGGATATATTAGAAACTTGATGCTTCCTTTCTCTTGCTTGGAAAGTAGAAATATATTTACATTTTCAAGAAAGCACACGGTTATTCTCTGAGGTCAAGCCCTGTATAGCATCTAATGGTAAAAATTACAATACTTGTAACAAAGTAAAAAAAATAAATTAATTAAAAAAGAAATAATAATTCCATTGATTTGAGACTAGCTTCTTTTCTTATATCTACCCTAATAGTGTAGTGTTTTAATCATTTCTCCTAAAAAAAATGTTTCCTTCTTGAGAATGTCTGGGTCTGTATATAATGTTATCATTCTTTTGATATAGGGTACAGTTCTCCATGCTGGTAGTCTCTTTTCACATTTAGTTTCCCATAGAGTCTGTGAACTCACTGAAATTGCTGACCACAGTGCCAGTACACAGCCTTACTGATAAAATGCCCAGTCGTGGTTAATTGAGTATCAACACCACTTTTAGTTCTAGAACATGGAATAAGTTTTTGTTTTTGTTTTGTCTTTGCATTCTCTCTTCTCTCTCTTTTTTTTTCTTGTGTTTATGTGTGAAGAAGATCAGCCCTGAGCTTACATCTGACGCCAATCTTCCTCTTTTTGCCAAGGAAGATTGGCCCTGGGCTAACATCTGTGCCCACCTTCCTCCACTTTATATGGGATGCCGCCACAGCACGGCTTGCCAAGTGGTGCGTGGCTGTGTGCCCGGGATCCGAACCTGCGAACCCTCAGGCTGCAGCTTTAATACACACAACTGGATTCACAGACTGAGGCCAGTAGGAAGGTTAGTTACCCATATCTAAAGACGTCATGTTGTAAAATGTGTTTCTGATATTTAATATCTTTAAAAGTGCTTAATACAGGGCCAACGTTAGTCGTTCTGTGGAATGCTTAACTCCATTAAAATAAAAAAAATGTTCACTAATAATATTATGTTGAGGAGAACTGTTTCATAACTGTGATGCTTTGGTTTGCCTGAAATCATAAAATGGTCATGAAAATGACTTACAAAAAATCTGAGTTAGAGTGTACCAGAGTCAAGTTTAATGGCATTCAAAAGAATGAAATGAGTACAGGATAGGGGAGGGTAAGGCGACAGAGTGATGGAATGTCCCCTACTGCTTCTATTCCTGTTTGATCTGACAACATTGGAAGGATAACTGCTTAATGATTAGACTGTTTGATTCAAAACCATTTGCATATTTTTCATCAGAGAAAGTGGTTCTGTAATTTATGGAGTGATCCTCTTATTCTGAATATGGTGGTGATCTCAAAGGCAGGTATCCTTTGACTTTTTTATAAGTGAATGGATTATCTGATTTATTGCTTACAAGTTTCAATGTGTTTTTATCATAGATTAAAAGAATCATAGAATTCTAGAAGTTTATCCCATTGTTGCTCAACCAGGGTGGGAGAGGTGGCCATAGACCAGCTTTTCAAATTACATGCTAGGTCCCACACCTGCCTCTTTCTGTGAAAGAAGATCAGGCAGACATCTGTGAAGACCCCACCTCCCTGGTGAGAGTGATAAGCTGCATTATCTACGTGAAAAGTGTGATGTAAAAGCAACAAACTGAGGCATAGGGAAATCCCCAAGTTACTACATTACTTGGGGATTTCATGTTTATATCCAGTGAGAATTCAAATCCAACTTCCCTGTTTGTGTTTGGCTGTCGTTTTGAGGTGGAAATGAGAGGAGGTGTAGAGTGGTTTCTGAGCTCTTCCATATCCTGGACACTGCATTTGTGGAAGAATGGATTGATACTTGAGGATGTTCCTTCTAGTTCTTTTCCCTCTTTTCTAACTCAGTAAGTAATCTCACCGTTCATCATATTAAGCCAGCCACGTTAGCTTCCCATTGAACTTGGGGTAAAGACCAACATTCTTTTCATGGCTCACACATCCCTGCATGTCTTTCAAGCTTCTGTTTTTTTGCATTTATTCAAGGCACTTATTAACTTTTAAAAGTCTGCTCACATGTCACCTTTCAATAAAGCTTATCCTTAACATCCTTTTTAAAATTACAACGCCCACCTCCAGTGCTCTGAATCCCCTTTATCCTTCTCCACTTTTTCTTTTTTTCCTCTAGCACTTATCACTGCATCTGTCTCTGCATCCTAGACTATGGACACAAAGAGGGTACTGATTTTGTCCAGTCACTAATAACTCAAATGTCTAGCCTAGTGCCTTTGCACATAGTAGACTCTCAATAAATATTTGTTGAATGAATATTGGATGAATGAATATTTTTGTTTCTTTCATTATTATTTATTTTTTGCTCCCCCACTAGACTAAAATGCTTGAAGATAGGGAACATGGTATGTGGTTTGCTTTTTGTGTTCAGAATTGTATTCCCAGTGGGTTGTACATAATAGTCATGTAATTCATATTTTTGAATGAATGAATTAACCATGAAAAGGGCTTGGAAGACTTTTAATATTCACATATCTCTTCAACTTTTCCCTCCAGTCCTCATAGAAGCTCAAAACTAATGTGATGCTGATTTTTCTTTAAATAATTTCTTTTGGCAGCTGATTGGGAAACATGCTAAATAATCAAGTGCATGTAGTTGTAATATTTATAATACAGCAGTTAGCCGAGTCCTGTAAGTAGACAAATATATTTTCAGTGGAGGAATTAAAACCAGCATCTGATTACCTTGTGCTGTTTGGTTTAGATAAGAACAATTTCACCTCATTTAAATAAACAATCTACATGTTTTTCATATAAATGATGATACAGGCTCTGATAATAAGGGTTTATGTTCCCGCTTAGAGTACGAAAGTTGCATGAAGGTGATTAATCTTTTGTTAAACCCTCGGTGGGTAATGACAAGCACTTGCAGTAGCCTTATTTATTTATTTGTATTGAGGACATATGCTTCAGAGGCTTAAAACTTAAAAGACTGAAGCAGTAATGTGAAAGAGTCATAAATGGTTTTTAATGCTTGCTGAATGCACAGAAATACGATAAATATGTGAAAAGTTTTGAAAATAATGATTTTCTGTGACTGATTAACGAAAAGACTGATGAACATGATGGCTGGAAATATGTCATAGGATACAGAGTCTAAAGGGCAGTGAAATATATGGATAATTTGTACCTTCTTCTTTCTTCAGCATAGGGTATGACATATGCAATGCTGAGAGGTCCATAGAGGAAGGGTACCCATCCTTCAAAAACTCAAATCAGGGGTGTGGTTGACATTTGACACCCTATTCCAATCCTTAGTGTCTTCTGAAAAGCATGAATTTAAAAGGGAAAGAAATGTTTCCAAAGGCAATTCCTTGTCTTGCAGGACTGGCTAGCTGGTTTTCAGAGCCTGACCAGAAATGTTTTATCTCTTCAGTTCTGGAAAAGGTGAAAACAGACTGGAGATGATAGAACAATTGAACAGGAGTCAGAACATCTGAGTCTAGTGTCAGGTGGGCTCTAATAAATTGTTTGACTTTGGAAAAATCGCTTTATTCCTAATCCCGCCCATCCCCAATTTTTAAGGTAGGGAGGAGTGCTGAGGTTAGAGGAATTAGTCTCGAAGGTTCATCCGGTGATTACGGATATAGGAAGCAATGTTGTCCTTTAGTGAACATCAGAAAGGCTGTGAGGTAGGCCCTGCATGGCTGAGGGGAGTCTCACTCCCTGACGGTAGTGGCTGGTTAAAGACCTAGAGATGAATGAAATGATTACTCTGCCTGAAATTATTTCCTCATCTCTAAAATACAGTCATGCGCTGTATAAGGATGTTTCGGTCAACGACGGACCGCATGTACAATGGTGGTCCATAAGATTAGTACCATATAGCCTAGGTATGTAGCAGGCTATACCATCTAGGTTTGTGTAAGTACACTCTATGATGTTCACACAATGATGAAATTGCCTAATGACGCATTTTTCAAAATGTGTCCCCGTCGTTAAACAATGCACGGCTGTAGAAGACTCCTCTTCTGTACCTCCCAGGAATGCTGTGATTTTCAAATGGGATAAAGTATGTAGAAGTGTTTGTAAACACTGAAATCCAAGGTAAGAATTCAACAAGTATGGACGTCATGATCATACGCTACACACTCTTCAAAATGGACACATTGCTTAGAATTGGCTTGATATCTTGAAGCAAGTTTTGTTTTTTGTCCACTGTACCCCATACCCCAAGAACACAATTTGTAGCATTAGGCAGATTTTCAACTTGTATAAGCATGTATTAAAACTTTAAATCTGTTAATGGGTTCTAAATAGGATTTTGATGTTTGGCAGAATTGACGAAAACAATATTTAGCATCTAAAACAGATATTAAGATGTGATTTTAAAGCTTTTATAATCCTATTTGGACAGATAGATTACATATGAATATAGTATGCGGAAGCATTTTAAAGAGTTTCAATTCCAGAAAAGCTATTTAAAGGTCAACCTAATTAAGGCAATGTTTTTGAACCAATATAAAGTAGATACTATTATTGGAAATTCATTGCAGCAGCACAGAATGGCATTTCACTTACAGTTTAAACTTTTATGGTTAATTTGGAAAGGAAAAATGATCTTTTTGGGGTTCCTGATCTCTGACTGAAATGACATTTTAATCAATAATAATGATTTCTTTGCTATGATTAGGAGAACTTTTGTTCTCCAAGATGCATGGCACGAATAATTAAGTAGCTCTATTTTAGAACCCCTAAGGGAAAGGGTTCTTTTGTAATGTAACTACCTATCTAATCAGCAAAGGAAAATGGGCTCCTCAGGTAGAAGGTGATACTCAGGGACATTTATTTACAATCTTCTGTCCAAAGATCATGGAATAAATTGGTTTGTGAGGGAAATCCAGGATTACTCATCCCTGGCTCCCAGACGGAGCTTCTGATAGTACAGGTAGGCTGTGCGGGAAGATCACCCAGCTCCCTTAAAATCCTTCTATAGTGAAGTTTACTTCTGTGCTTCTTAATGCAGTTGAACTCTAATACCTAGAAAGAAGAGTTGCTCTTTTCCCTTGATGTCATGTCAGCTGTTTATGTTAAGAGCTTAACTTAAAAAGGTGACCTCTCTCAAAGATTGCTAGCAAATGACCTGTAACTACTCAGTATTCTTCAGAGTAGCTATTTGAGAATCTGTTACACTAACTAGAAATCTCTGAAGCGTCACTCACTTGTCTCATATCTGTGTGTAAAGTGGAACATCATACTTTCCTGATGTATCATTCTGAAGTGACAAGATTTATTTGAAAAAATAAGACTATGTTTCTAATGAGAAATAATTATTAGAAGCAATAAAATATTTATGTTTTAGTCATTAAACACGATTGACTGTGAGGAAATTAAAAAGGCTTGAATGCCAAAACTATCATAAATACAGAAAATATAAATGAATGTTTAAATTTTTATTTAATGATGAAATAAAAGGAAGATCACATTCTTTTTGCTCTGCAATACTAATCAAGTGTCACTGGTTGAAATATTGATAAAATAAATGAGAAAAAGATTAATGACCTTTTTGAAATGTTAGACCTATATTTAGATATAATTTAGCATTTTATGCCATAATCTGTTACTTATTTTCGCAAGTTCACGCTACAGTGATGATTGTTATATTGAGTGACACACTTTAAAAGATGAAAATCCAGCTGACAATATACATATAGTGTGACATCTTAAAAAATCATTGTGCAAATCTGCTCCTATCAAAAGAGGTTTAATGATACTGCATATTGTTTGAAATTAATCAACAAGTTGATGACAGTAAGCGGCTTCTAGTTTTTCTAAATATGTGGCATATCTTTGCCACAAAGTAGAAATTGCTACCTACAGACATTTTCTGGGGCATTATTTTGTCTTACACAGGATGTCTGTTAGAGAAGTGATTTATAAATAAACGTCAGCTTTGCCAAAATGCCATGCTATTTCTATTTTTCTTGATATGTCAGAAGTCATCCTCCCTTTTCCCCTTCACTTCTTTTCTTTTTCTTCTTTATTTTTAGCCAATACTGAAGGAGATTGGTCATTTTGAAGATAGAAAATATGTTACTGTGGCCTTGTTCTCTTCAGGGCCTTTCAATACTCAATAATGTGACTGCCTCAGCTTCTCTAGCAAAAAAGGCCACACAGGTACATCAGTTAAGTTACAGATCCTATTCTGCTTTTTCTAGAGATAGAGGAGGCCAGTGATTGCCTAAGTACAAAGCTCCTGCCAACTGCTGAAAGGCACTGAGGCTGGAGCAAAATTCAACTCATCTTCCCAGGGGCCTGCCTCCAAACAGGCCTGCCTACCTGTCTGAACATCTCCAAACGAAAATGATTCTTCTTTTCTTTTTTATTTATCAGTCTTCAATCACTGTTTTTATGTCATGAAGTGTCACCAGGTTTATGTGCCTGTCCACATTTCATAAAGTGAGAGGACACATGACAAAAATCTGAGAATAGCATCATAAATCATCCATGCTTCTGAATTGCTTGGAAATGTTAAATGCCTTGGTTTCGGTCCAGATGTTCAACTCGCCTCTTTTATACCAGCCTGACATACATCAATTGAAAAAAAAAAAAAAATAAGAAAAAGAACAGCTGCTTCTACAAAACCTCTGCTGTTTGCTTTCAACTTAAGATTTGGTGTGTTTTTCTTTTTTCTCTTAACTTTGCCATTTATTGAATCATAGGACTCCCTACCTTACAGGAAAGCTGTTTTCTACAACTCAGGAAAGATAAGGAAATGTGAGATAAACACCTACTATTCTGTTACTGGGTGACAATAAAGTGCTAATTGTTGAATAAACTCTTGTAGTCCCAGGACTGGGTTGTGAGACGCCACTATAAATTTGAAGACATCAGTAATCCATGCATCAGATAGAAAATGATTTTCTGTGTTGCACTATTCTTCTAACTGTTCCTATTGAGCTATCTAATTGAAATAGAATAATTCTTATTATACATTCTCTAATCCAACTCAGAACATTTACCTATTTTATGTTCCTAGTAATTGTGCAATAAATATTAGTGGCAATGGTGATGATGATGATGATGTATTTTGTGATAAGAACCAAGAGTTATGAGAGCACACGAAAGGCAGATTACCTTTCACTTTTAGACAGGGGCAACTATGAGAAAGTCAAGGAAGGCTTCAAAGAGGTGGTGATATTTGAAGTGGGCTTTGAAGTGTAAGTACTTGTATATCATCAGGCAGTCTTTGAGATAATGACAAGTGTTTTTGATGGATTAAGCTCAGTCCACAGTTGCCACTGTTCCTTTAGGTCTTTTTACCTTGAAAATTCCTATCTCTCAATTTTCATGTTTTCTTAATAATTCTGTGGAAGGGGACATTTGTAGAAAAAAAATTGTATGATTAACATTTAATGCGCTGTAATATTTCCACTTTTGATGTTTGCTGTTTCCTTTCACACAGGTTGTGTGCTGACCCTGCATTGACTCATTATTCATCATTGTACAGTTCTGAGATAGTGTTAAGGCACAGCTGTATTAACACTAAAAGAAAATGATGGAGAGCTCTTCTCATTCCAGTTTCCAGATACTATATCCAGTGATTTTTTTTTTTTAAACATGAAGGTGTTATTAGTGTTTCTGATAGCTCCACTCTCTGATAGGAAGCAAATGGCTTGCATAGCACACTGTCTTTAATATAAATGCCATCTCAAACTGTGCTTCATTAAACAGAGTATTAATAGAATGATTGGTCGTACCTGCAAGGCACAGTCTTTCTCTCTATCTCCTTCACCCACACGCAGGTTGTTAAGTCACTAAGGGATGTGTTGTCCCTCTGCACTAAAAGCTTTCCTCTCTGGAGATGTGATATCTTCACAGGAAAGGTCAGGCAGGTTTCATTATCTTTGCACACTAACACACTAGTTTTAGATTTGAGTTTCTTTAAAACAAAAAAAAAAGAGCTCTTTTACAGCTAAGAAGATGGTAAAACTAAAGCTGCTCAGAATATTTATAATATATAAGTTTGCATAAAATATTTTTAATAAGCAAACAGAATGCCAACACAAAGGTTTCTTTTTCCAAAAGAATGGGTTAGTAGAAGGATGAACTCCCACTAGCTGTTGTGGTGATGTGATGGTGTTTTTGATTTTGTTTCTTTCTGTGAGCAAGATTGGCCCTGAGCTAACATCCATTGCCACTCCTCCTCTTTTTGCTGAGCAAGATTGGCGCTGGGCTAACATCCATGACCATCTTCCTCTACTTTATATGGGATACCGCCACACCACGACTTGACAAGCGGTTCGTTTGTCTTCGCCCGGGATCCGAACCTGTGAACTCGGCTGCAGGCCACTGAAGTGGAGCGTGCAAACTTAACTGCTACACCACCAGGCTGGCCCCACGTCATGGTTTTTTATGTTGTCTGTATGAAATGGAGTAGTTGCTTGCAGTTTCATTATTTTGAGTATATGTAGTGTAAAACCTAGATGCCACCTTGTGATTCGTGGCTTGAATTCTGTGATTACTCATTGCATTAATTTAGGTAGGATAAATAGATGCAACAAATGGACTCAATAAAATAGAATTTTATTTCTCAAGTTCTTAAAAATCCAGGTGGTTCTGTGTCCAGGAGTGGGCGAGGGAGGTGGTCATTTGAGCTACATAGTTATGTGGGATCCAGGCAGATGAGAGTTCTTCCTCTTCAACATGGGCCTTCCAGGATGATACTGGGCATCACCGTTGCAGTCAGCGGGATGAGAGAAAGAACTTGGAGCAGCTTGTGAGTGATTTTACAGGACAGGCCTTACTTCCATTTACATTGGCGGGACTTGACTTCAGTCACATAGCCTTCCTTGGCTATTCATGGGAAGCTGGGAAATATTATCTAGCTTAATGCCTTGGAAAAAGGGAAAAAATGGGTCTTGCTGGACAGGCAGCAATCTTTGCTACACTCACACATTCTTTCATTCAATATGTTTTGGGAGCAACCTATTTATTAGGCATTGTGCTAGGTGCTGTGTTTATCATTTCATTGACCCATTGGCCTTCTCATGGTGCATCAGAGAAACAGCTAATTAATTTATGTCTTGCGTTAGAGAAATGATTCTAAAGATCCAGTTAAAACATATGGGAACTGGAGACTTTAGGCTCAGCTCCTCCTTTTTTTTTCTTTTTGAGAAGAGAAGGATTACAAATATAATTCTGATAGTGGCATTATTTTTCTGCCCTTTGAATCATCTTTAGTAAGAGGAGAATTTGCATTGTTGTTATTAGTGTTTTGTAAGAGTGCATCCTTTTATTACTGGTATTAGAGGAAAGGAAAGGTTATACCATAGTTCCATAAATGTTTCAGTGTAAGGCACTTTATTCAGCCACCATCCATGCATTAACAATTTTTCTTTTCATTGTCGTGTAGGTCAAATGAGGGCAGACATGTTGCTTGTGCTTCGTATGCTCCCCATTCATTGCCTAGCACATTCTCTTATACAATAGAGGTATGAATTTTTTTTTTTGGCGGAGGAAAATTGGCCCTGAGCTAACATCCATGCCCATCTTCCTCTACTTTATATGGGATGTTGCCACAGCATGGCTTGACAAGCAGTGCGTCAGTGCGCACCCGGGATCCGAACCTGCAAACCCTGGGCCGCCGCAGGGGAGTGCAAATGCTTAACTGCTTGCGCCACCGGGCCGGCCCCAAGGTATGATATTTGATCCTTTAAATAGGGTCATGGAATAACCAAAACAGCAGAAAGGATTAAGACAATTTTTCTGATAATCAGATCATAGAACTCATTTTTTTTCTTTTACTTGCCTTTCTTTTCTTCCTTTTCCTCTCTCCCTCTCTCCCCCTCCCTTCCTCCTTCCATGTCTGTCTGTCTGTCTGTCTGTCTTTCTCTGTTTCTCTTCTCTCTCCAATATGGGTAAAATTCTTCAAGAAATATGCAGCTCTGTCTAGTGTAAAGGGAAAAATCATAAGGTTACAAGTTCTGGGTTCTGTTCCCACTCTTGCCTGCTAACTTCTGATAGTACCTTGGACAGTTAATTTTATTAATGTGGTTGACCTCAGTATACTAATCTAAAAAAGAAAGGTGTTGCATCCAGCGTATCACAGGCTTCTTTAAGTCAATTTTGTTACCTAACTGCTATGTTCGTGTGAAGTGTTGGTTAAGGACATGAGATGGATGTTTATAAAATAAAACATCGAGAAGGGGGCAGGGGATATGATTTATTGTTAAAATCTTATCTCAGATATCAAACTGCTGGGATTTGAATCTGTTGTCACCACTTGATTCAGCTATGTGACCTTGGGAACAATATGTAACCTTTCTAAGGTACAGTTTCCTCATTAGCTTAAAGAATTGTGCATTATAAGTAGTATCAGCTCCATAGTGTTTGGGTGAGAATTTAATTAAATATTATCTGTCTCTTAGTATAAGTTCTCAAAGAAATATTGATCGTTTGAAATAAAAACATCATTTCCTTTCCTCAGTCCTTTCTGTTTTGACAGAAATTAGGGAAAATGGAATGAGATTTTTCCAAAGCAACCCTTCAGGTTTTCTGTGCAATTTGGATATTGCCAGTGTATCTCAGCCCTGGGGATGACATTAAGGTTTGCATCGGTGTTTGTCAGTTCCAGGGATCTGTTTTTCTCTTTTGATTCTTTAAATCATTTGGATAAAATATTAAAGAGCCGTAGGATCAGATGTTGAAGATTGGAGGCAGGAAATAGTTGAAGAAAATGAAATGAGTCTATTTTACATTTATATAGCTCTGTGGAACAGGTGAGATAGGTATTAATTTGAATAGTAATGATGCTTACCACTCTTGCAGCACCCAATATTTTGAAGACAGTTTGCAAACTTTAATTAGTTTATCTGAACATCACTTCTGTGGGCTAAGTAAATATTCTCATTTTACGCCAGTGGACATCTAACGAAATGGCCAATTTACCTGAGTCATTTACTACATTGACTGTTACCAAATTAAGTTTATCCAGATTTGACTTTCTGATCATGCATGCTTTGTGGTTTTTATTTTTTTCTATTTTTATCCTATTTGACATTAGACTGAATAACTTACACTCACCAGAGATTAGTAGCCTTGTCTGCAAAATGGGGTGCCTAATAGAGGGAAGGGCAGACTAGACATTTTTTTCTAGTTTCAAAGACTGCTAGCAGTTTTGTGACTTCTGGATTACTTGATTTATAATTGACCAACTCCTATATGTATTGTATATATTTCCTCTTCTGAATTCAACACTGTTGTGTTCTGGTGTCTTGTGTCCCGAGGACCAATTATTTCAGAATTTTTAAACCCTTGCCTTCTTTTTCTTTTCTAGGGAGAGATGGACCACAATATTTGCTTTATCATAGTTTGTTTCTTGGCTAGACTTGGGAATCAGGAGATTAAGTTGACCTTCTTCATTTAGGTCTCTTCCTTAGATCTCAGTCACTAGTTGGGAGAAGTTGGGAACATAATTTAAACTCTTTGATCTGTACTTTACTCTTCTGTAATATGGGATTAATTAATCTTAACTATATGATTAATGTGAGAATTACATGACATAAAATATGTAAAAGTGCTTAGGAGAGGGTCTGACACGTAATACATACTAGTCTCTTCCTTCCAAGTCTGTAGGCTTAGGATAGAAATTTGAAGATTTTGAGATTTATTTTATCCTAGTTAAAATAAATATTTGAAAATGATTTGCTCATCATCTCCATTCTTTAACAAAGCCTTTACTATAGTACCATTTTGATTGTGTAATTTAAGAAACTACGCACTCCTTATAAAATATTGCATATTTTGAAAAATGTGTTTAGCTCATTGGAAATAATTCAGAAAGCATCGTATAGTATAATATTTTTTGTCAATACTTAGAAATTTTCCTAGCAAGGGACAGGTTCTGACAGTAAATTATCTCTTTAGAGCTGTGTAAAATTTAAAAAATATAATTTCTGTCAAGAAAGTTTATTGTTTTTCCTAAATCTTGTGGCAAAGAGAATGCACAAAGCCAATTTCACTCACACACGGAAAATAATTTTGAGTTGCTTATGGAGATAGTACATATGTCACTCTTATTTCAGCTGGAGGTATGTTAAACCCAGACCACTCTACAGCTTTATATAAAAAAAAAACCAATAGATACCTTATTGACAGTAGCTTAACTTTCTTTTCTCATACTTTTTGTGTTATGTTAATTTGTTAATCTGAGTTTGGATTTCTCACTCCAGGCATTTTTCAGTCTAAACCATAACCAGTAAAAAAGAAACACTTTCTAAGAAATGCTCCCTAGTCTCTAAAAAGTCGCAGGTCCCTTGCGTGTCTATTCTGCTCATTTATGTGATTATTATTTGAGTTTGAGTTATTAGTGGGTTAGAAACAAAAAATAAGAAATGCTTCTCTTTGCCACCAGATTAGGCACTTTCTATAATATGTTTTAAATAACACCAATATTGTGAGTTATACTCAGGTCTAAACTTCAAGAAAGGTAGCATCATCTGACAGAACTGAGAAATTCTGGGTTAAAGGCAAGATAAACAGCTTCATTGACCATTGAAACCTTTACATTAGGTCTGACACTAATTTTGAAAGTCCAAGAAGGAAATATATTCTGTATCATTTCCCAGACTTATATGATCACAGATCCTAACTCACAGGATAATGATGATCTTATCTAATTACCTATCCAGCATGTGAATCCTTCTTATAATATCCCTGCTGTATATTTGTCCAACCTCTGTTTAAATGTCTGCAGTAATGAGTAACCACTTAAAGTGATGATGATGATGTTGATGAAAATGATAATGACAGTAGCTAACTAGTGCTTTCTACCTGCTTTGTATGCACAGTTTCATATATTAACTGTTTTAATCCTTTCACAACCCTTTGAAGTAGATTCTATTTATTTTCCCCATTTCACATTTGAGGAAACTGAGGCCTAGAGGGATTAGGTAAATTGTCCCAGGTAACAACACAGCAGAGATGGAGCTGGATCTAAATTCTGATCCTACAAAATCTTGTCAAAACCCTATAAATTTAATCACAACACTATACCCTCTTTATATGTGTATGTATACATTATAGCCATTTGATACCTCTGATTGACTCTAATACCTTAATAATTAAAAGAGTAGTCAAATCCTTAATTCACCACCTGTTAAAGTTGTTTGTCTTTCCTGAGATCTGATTTCATCATCAATAGAATGAGAATAAGATTAGGGACTGCTTTTTAGGGTGGGTGAGTGGATCAAATAAGATAATGCATTTAGTTTATAGCATGGAGCCTGGCACATGATAATTGCTCAATAAACATTAGCCACTATGTTATTGTTAGCATCATTATTAATAAAATATTGAAGAAGACAAGCCTAACCATAGGCCTCGGTGTGCTGACTGACCTGCGTTAAGTTCAGTAATTCTGAGCAGCTGGAGGGCAAGGGCTATGAACCTGAGTTAAGTTTCCCTAGTCCAGTAGTGGTGGGCTTCCATTCAGGTTCTTGTCTTGCCTATTCCAAAGTCACATAATCACTTAGAGCATATAAATTCATCTATTAGATTAAATTGGGAGAAAAAAGCAAGAGAAATTAAATCTTACCATTTAGATTTAATGTCAGAGAATGCCAAGGAGAGACGTATTTATTATGCTTATTTTAATGTTTTTTTTTTTTTGACACAATAGATTGGGAAATCATAAGTCTGTCAAAGCAAATCTTAAGTCAGAGTAAGCTGCAAATGTCCAGCTGAATCAAGACTTAAAGGCAGTCCCTCTGTGGAAGTCTGTTTTTCTGCTTTGAGACTCAAATAGGACTCTCACATCTGCCATGCTCTTAGCCTAGCATTTCAAGCAGCCTCCGCATACAGATTTCTCTCTGGCTCCCACACTACGAATGACTCAACGTATTTCTGTGTGTATTTGCCTGTGACATCTCCACATTATATCCTTGGTTTCTAACTGGAAGGACTAAATTTTCCTTGTCTTTTTACCTATTTTTGAGGGTAATTCAAGGACTGTGGTTTTATTACTCAACAGAAGTAGTGTTTTACAAACAGTTTGCAAATCACTGTTAAAATATGTTAACCTGATGAGTTATTTCCATTATTCTCAACGCAAATCTTATATTAACAGTGAAAATAAGAACATTTAAAGATAAAATTGGCATAGAGTATTGCTGCTACTGGGAATTTAGTTTTTATCAAAAGGAACATGATTTCTGTGTTGTTTTATTTTGACTATGATGTCAAAATTATTAATAATAATAATGCTACCCTCTTCCATTTTAAATAGTTGGTTTTTTATTGACTAATAAATTTGCTAAATTATTATTTGATTTATGGATGAAAGAAAAATTTAATAATGGAAAATATTTGAAAAATTCTAAACTTAATTATAAAAGAATTTAGTTTATCATAAACCTAAAAGTAGATAGCTTGATGAATTTCACTTTTATTTTTATTTCCAAGCTCTTATCCATAAAGCCAATTTTCGAAGGAGGTTTTCTTGTTTTATTTTGCTGTTTTTCCTGCAACTGTTGCAATACTACTCGTTTTAAGGAACACACTTCCATTATTCTTCATTATTTTTTATGTTCCACCCATTATACCTGAACTATGTGTATCATCAGAAGACGGAAAATAAAGAGCTGGTCTTCCCAAGAACAAAGTGTTAATAAAATTGATTTTAAAGTTGCACTGTACCATGTAAGCTGTGAGGTTCTAGAAGAGTGCAATCAGCTTCTCTGAAAACATGGTTAAAATAATACTCAGGATCTGTCACTTTTGGTTTCCATGTAATGACTTAATGAAGTGTGGTATTATGATTTGGGGGGAGACTTTTATTCCAAATTTAGTCAGTAGAGCTAATTTTAAAATATATGAAATTAAACATTATATGTTTTGAAAAACAATTTTTTAAATTTTCTCTCTGCAAAAGGCACTTAAAATGGAGAGTTAAATGCTGGAAATATTTTTGATGAGTTGTACATATGTTTGGTTAAAAACTTCCAGGTATATTATATTAATACCATAATATACTACATACAAATGGTTAATCTGTCTCTCATAATTGAATGTTCTGGATACAAAAATGCACAAGAAATAGGTATATCAGCGCTGTTTTCTCATGCAACCATTGCAGTGACATTCTCAGTGGATGAAAAGCTGAAATTTGGGTCCCAATGTTGCGAACAGATGAGCCCATATTGGCCTCCCTTCTTCTGCTCTTGCTACACACTGCAATTCATTATCCAAGGAGAAACTACGTTATTTCACTCCTTGGCTTGCTCTCAGAATAAAATCCAAACTCCACGCTATGGCCTGCAGAGTCCTCACATGATTGGAAACCTGCCTAACCAATCTGATTTTAACTCTTGCCACTCATTTCTGCCTGTTGAGCTTCCTGTTCTCAGTCAAGAATACTCTTCCCCCTTGATATATCTTCACATGGCTGGAGCCCTCTCACTATTTTGTTTTCAGAGTAAATATTTACCTCCTCAGAGGCCCTGTCCCACTTATCTGTCCTAACTGTCCCTATTTTAAAACCAATAGCCTTATTTTATTTCTCTGCCAGCACTTAACACTACTGCAATTTATCTATTTATTGTTTGTTCATTCTTCCTCCCTGCCCTTCACTACTTTTCTCTTTTCTTCCCTTTCCCTCTTTTTTTTTTTTCCCTTTACTGTGGTCTACCTTCATTGATAAACTGTATATTTGTTGAGAGAATGGACCTTATCTGTCTCCTTCATTTACATATCCCCATTGCCTAGAAAGGGAAAAATAGAAATTTTATAGTGGAGAAATCTGATGGTCACCACCCTAATCAAGTGATCAAAGTTAACATGATCAGTAATGGGACATACAACATCCGTGTGCCTCTTGATATGTTATACTGAGAAGAACACACAAAAAAATCACAAAGGAATCTAATCATAAGGAAACATCAGACAAATCCAAATTCTACAAAATAATTGTTCATAATATTCAAAATTTCAAGGACATTAAAAACAAAGAAAGATTGAGGAATTATGTTCCAGATTAAATGAGACTAAAGAGAGATGTCAAGTGTGTGGAGTATATGGTCTGAGATTTGCTTCTGCTCTGAAGGGCATTGTTGATACAATTAGAGAAATTTGAATAAGGTCTTTAGGTTACTTTTAACTGTTTATTTTCAGATTTTGGTGGTTTTATTGTGGCTATGTAAGAGAATGTCCTTGCTTTTAAGAAATATATACTAAATTATTTAGAGTTAAATAAATGTTATGTCTGCAACTTACTGTCAATGGGTTGGGAAAACAATGTGTGTGAGTGTTTATAGAGAATGCGACAGAGAGAATAGAAATGGTAGAGAAAATGTAGTAAAATCTTAAAATGTGGGCAATCTTGGAGAATTTGAGCATACAGTACTTCTTTGTACTATTATTACAACTTTTCTATAAGTCTGAAATTATCAAAATTAAAATATAAGAAAAATGCATCTAGTCAAAGTTTCTATCTATATAATCAGAGAACAAAATAGCCACAAAGAAGCAATTTTAAATACTGATGCACCCTAAATAGAAACCTTAAATTTGCTTAAGAAAACACATGATATAACATTAATGGTGTACTTTTTTATAAACTAAACTGATGTGAAAACCAAAGATTTGTATTTTTCCTATTGAAATCATTGTAAGCCAGCTAGAGAGCTAATGCATTCTACTTTGAGAGTAACATACAAGTTAAATATTTTCCATGCAGTTAGTGATTGAGGAGTAACCTAAATAGGATTCATAGGTTTTTTTCCCACCTAACTTCTTCTGATGTAAAATAATGTTTGTAGAATTAGAATAGTTTTAGAAAGAAATGATACTGGACATAACTGAGACTTTATCAAGCGACTTTAATTTCTAACTAATGATGTTTTATTTACTTCTTGCAATGGGAAATTTTGCTCAGAGAATTACTAAACCTGAGCTTTCAATTGAATGCCTTTTAAATAGCATGAACTCTGAAAAAGCATTTCCTTTTTCCAGAAGATATATTGTTCTGTAAGTACATTTTTTAGGTTGTAAAATAAAAGATGCAAAGCAGAATTCATACTGGTTATTATCTGGCTTAAAATTCTAATAACAGGTGTTCCTTACAGATTCTGAATAGCTGGACTGTAATATGGGAGCCAGATTTAGATTGTAATGGGCTCAATATTGACCTTCCCTGCCCCACTACCTGTGGGCGTCATGCTAACACAATAAAATGGCTAGCATCTGAGGAGTACTTTTGTTTATGGGGTTGGATACCTTCCATATCTTCAAATATAATAACCAGCATCCGATCCAAAATTACTGAAGCAGAAAAGTGAAACAGAGTGCATATTAAGAGTGTGTTAGAGTCATTTAGTGTGTGCTTATTTTAAGCTCATTTGACTCCTTGTTTCCTGATTAATTCCGTGCTAGCCCCTTTTATGACCATTTTTACAATTGGATTATCTCAGCCCTGCATGGCTGAGAGTCATTATCAAATTCAATATATGAAGCCATGACAAACCTTAAGAAAAACACAAAAGCTGTGGTGTTATATGAAGAATACAATGAAGTAGCTTTTGAAGTTCATAGAGCTAGAGGAGAGCAAAACCAAATACACAAATTTGGCTTCGTAACTTCTTTTTCTGTTCCACACCTCAAAACTCTACCAACATGGCCCCCAAAGAAAATATATGTCAGAGAAAATTAAGCCTTGTTTTGTTGGAGAGTATAATGAATAAAGGATGGAGCACAAGAGATGTTTACAGGTGATGCCTTCATAGATTGAGAAAGATACCTGGCTACATAAACATTGTATTGGACATCTTCATGACCCCAGCAAGGGTTTTGAGCTTCATGATCCCATAAAGTGATTGTTGAGAATCGAAGATCATCTCTGATCATAAAAACTTTAGTAGCTAGCTTTTTGAGTGAGCTTGTGACTCATAGAGCTTATTGTAAGGATTCTGATGACCTACCAGTTTTACAAAATGGAATAAAGCCCCTTAACTAGGTGCTCTCAGTCTGCTGGTTGGGTGGATCAAGTATGGACAACAGCATTATGTAGCTGGAGTCAGTTTTTATTCAACTTGTTTCAATGAACATATTAGAGTCATTGTGGCTGCTCTTATGGAGCTCAGAATAGAACTGGACCTCCTCCAAGTTGCACCCTGCTAGTAATACCTAGCCAAGAAAAATGTGGCTCCGTGACCCCAAATCAGAATGCTAAATCAAATTCTACCAGACTGTTTCTGAGCCTTCCCAAATCCATTTGGCTATCTTGTCTAAGGACAAGTTAGTATCAAGGAAGCAAAAACAATTGTCACTTTGTTACTATGTGAGGATTTCACTTCAGGAAGTCCGTAATCAGCTGTCCCCGGTAAAGATTTGATGATTTCATGTATACTTAGCTTCTTCTCCTTCCCTTTATGACCCCTGACACCTCCTTTGGAAACTCTGCTCTGCGCCCTCATATCCATAAATCCTGTCATTAAATATATCTCTTGTTGGTTTGCTATTTATTGTGCCTATTATCATCAGATTATAAATATATGCATAGTCTTCATGACCTAGGAGACATGAGATTGATTCTCTGTAGCCTCTCTTTCTGGAACACTTGACTTACCCATTATATTAGTTTGCCAGGGCTGCTGTAACAAACTGGATGGCTTAAAACACAGAAATTTATTGTCTCACAGTTCTCACATCTAGAAAGCCTGGATCAAGGTGTCAGCAGGGATGATTCCTTCTGAGGCCTGTGAGTGAATCTCTTCCATGCTATTCTTCTACCTTCTGATGGTTGGCTTACTATAGTCTTTGGAATTCTTGGGTTGTAGATCTCTGCCTTCATTTTCACATTGACTTTCTTCCTGTGTGCCTGTCTCCAAATTTCCCCTTTTATAAGGACACCAGTCATATTGGATTAAAGCCCACCCTAATGACATTATCTTAATTTAACTAATTATATCTGCAACAACTCTGTTTCCAAATAAGGTCATGTTCTGAGATACTGGGAGTTAGGACTTCTAAGTATGAATTTTTGGGGGGACAAAATGCAACACATAACATCTATCATCTTTCCCCAAACTCTTGAGGTAATAATATATGACAGATACTAATCAGTCATTCCTATTGGTACATTTCTGTTTTTTCATAGACATATGGATTATATTTCTTTTTGTCTATTCTTCCATACTTATATAGGTAGAGAAATATAGGTATCTTTATCAGCAGATAGACACTTAGTAAATAATCAATACTTGTGTGTATGGGTCTAACTTACTCTGTGAGATTATATAAAGTGCAATAATATTGAACATTTCAAATCAGGTTACCTTCTTTTCCTATTATCTTTACATAAACCTTGGTTTACATAAACTATAAATACTTGTTAAATATTGTTATCATCATCATTGAAGCTCACAGATAGTAAATGATATACCTGAAGAGATGAAGTGAAAGATAGGAAAGAATTATCATAAATCCACTATAGCACTCAAAATAATTATCACTGTGAACCGAGATCACCTTTAGGAGGCACAATTGCTGCTATCTCCTCACCATCACTGCTCTCGATGGGTCCAGATATGTCATATGCCAATTGTCTATTTTAATCCTCATAACAACCTTAAGAGAGAGCTATTGTTTTCATTTTACAAATAAGGAAAGCAAGACTCAAGACTTGTGTTTTGGTCAGGGTTACCCATGGATATTCAAACACCAATCTGTCTAGTCCAAAGCCCATCAATGAAAGCTAAATCCTTAGGTGTGCTAATGAACATGCCTTTGCAAAGACAGTGTTACTTTATATACAAAGGAAGTTATTTTTGAATATTGAGAGTGAAAAAAAATACCAAACGGCATAGCATCATCAAACCAGAATAAAGGGGGCCGCTGGCAGATGAGTAGGCAAGGCTTAGGGTTTCCATGCTAACAGGAAACATAAAAGCAGGGGCTAGACCTAGCTGAATGGGAGGATAGTGTGTCACAGATGCGATTTTGAAGACCATTGAGGCTTAGGCATGTGTGGAAAATCTCTTTTTGATCTACCACTAAGTCAAAGCCCACTTTATTAACAATTAGTGAAGCCTTACGGTTCACTAATGGAGCCTTATGCCAATAAGCCCATGAGAAAAGTGCTCAATATCAAAGTTATAAGAGAAATGAAAATTTAAACCATGACATACTTCTGTACTCTCTAAATGGCTAAAATGAAGGAAATTGACAGCAACAAATATTGGCATGAATGTGGGACAACCAGAACTCTCATATATTATGGGTGGGAATGTGAAATGGTGCAATTACTTTGGAAAATAGTTTGACAGTTTCATAAAAAGTTAAAATGAATCTGCCCTTATGACCTAACAATTATGTTTCTATATAAGGGAATTTATCCAAGAGGAATGAAAACGTGTCTGCAAAGAGCCTTGTATTAGAATGTTCATCACAGCCACAAAAATTTGAAACAGCCTAGGTGTCTATCAACAGAATAAGTAAGCAAATGGTGTTATAGTCATACAGTGGAATACTATTCAGCAATAAAAAGCAGCAACATGCATGAATCTTGAAACATGTTGAGTGCAAGAATCTGGACACAAAGAAATACATACTGTATGATGATTGCATTTATGTAAAACACTAGAATAAGCAACATAATCTATAATGCAAGAAATCAGTTCCTTTGAGGGCAGGATGTTGACTGGGAAGGAATTTAAGGGAACCCCTGGAGGTGAAAACCTTCTGTATCTTGATAGGACTATGGATTGAACTGTACCTTTCAGATCTGTGCAGTTTACTATATGTAAACTATTTCTCAATAAAAATATTCTTTAAAATTATTAAGCCTTACAGATAATGGGAAGCCCATGCATTGAAGAAACTGTTATGTGAATTATTGTGTATAGCCAAATACTCATGTGGGAATGAGCACAAAAACACATAGGTGCACGTAGCACGTGCATGGTGACTGTGTCCCCGACTGATCTGTTTTTAGGTGTGAGGGATAATGAGATAGATAGAAGGTAGATTTGAACCTGAAATGTTTCTCGGGAATCCTGTTCAAGGCCACTTTTTGGAAGCAGTGGGGGGAAATTCGAAATCCACCACTCCCTTTTTGGTCCAAAAAGCCCCTCAGATTGAGCTTACTGCCCACTCTCCCAACCTCTTGCATCCCATACTTTTCTCTGGACATCCTCACTAGCCAGATGCTCATTTAAAATGGTGTTATTATCCCTTTGAATTGACTGTGCTCCAAGAGATAGAACTCCCATGATGCCACAACAAACCCAGCTTGTGCAAAGGCAGTACTAATTTTAAAACTCAAGTGTTATGTCTGGAATTTTTTTTTTATTAACCTCTCATAGAACTCTTCTGTGCTGTCATACATAAATCAGAGGATTATGAAAGAACTAGTCAAAGTGGCTGTTTCCTTCTAAGGCTGTAATTTGGCTACATGAATTATTAATTATTAGACCAGTTTGGCATCAGCTCCTCAGAACCCAATATAAATGTAAAAGGCTCCCCTTATCAGTTCTAATCTAAGGAGCTGCAGTCATGTAATTCTTACCATTTAGTGCTCTGTGGTATGTTAAAGGGATTTGGAATATTCAACCTGCAAAACTTTTTGAAATAAAATGCAAAACAAAGAAGGGTTCTTCTGTAAGTAGATTTGAAATTCAGTGTAAAGAAGCAGATGTGGATTGCTTCAAGGGTTTTGATTATTGTGAAGGATGGAGTTGTTTCATAGATGCTAAAGGAAATAACAGGACACGTGAAAGACAGTGGTTGAAGAAAACTGTCTGAAAGTAAAGCTTTGGAACATCTTGCATCTCTGCTGCTAAGGAGGAAATAAATAATGCACCAAGGATTGAAGTTGTGCTAAAGATAAGTTTAGTGTTTGTTGAAAGCAGACATCTGATATATTAAGTACATTATTTTTCATATGCGAATTATAGCTTTTCAAAGAAGCAAGAACTAAGAATGTATGATCCTTTTTGGGTTTTGCTGGGATACTTAGCTTTAATACTTGATGAACCCTCCCAGTCTTCTTTGGTTCTTTCTTGAATATGTAATATCATTTTATTTTAAAACCTTCTGCAGAAAAATATATGAGCTTAAATTCTGTTCTTTTTTTTTTGAACACAATAGATTAGCCTCATTTTATGTGCAGGATTTTTTTTTTAATCAATTTCTGAATATTTCACAAGTGTGCTCTCCACATATGCACAGATCTGACTCTATCAAATTCAGACAACAGCCTTCTTGACTAATATTATAAATCCCACATTGCTCAGCATTACATTTTAAAGAAGGAAATTACACGAAAGCTCTGATCTAGCCAATGATTTTGAATTGGTGGTTTTATCAATATAAATTCTAATAAGGTAGAAATATATGTTGTGGTTAGCTACGCCAAAATAAATGTGTTATGTTTCACTAGCTTAGCCATTTTAAGAGATTATTTTAGAAATAATTTTGCTAAATCTCTGCAAGCTTTCATATTATTAATAGAAATTTCAGTAGCTTTATTACTTTCAGTACTCTGCAGTGATCCTAGTTGTAGTTCTATTTGACTTAACTAACAGATTACATTTTTAAGAATTAGTTCTACGGGGTTGAATTTGGCGCAGGAAAATAGAGAGTAAATTCATTCTCTAAAAATGGCTAAATGTGAAAATGACCTGGGAGATAAAAATACCTTGATTATGCTCTGTTGATTCTGTATAGCCAGTTTTAACAAATTGACAAGTTAAAATTTTGCTTGAATCCTATACGATGTTAATGTATTAAAAATAGAGGCGGTTTTCTTTGTTAGGCCAGCAAGTTCAAGATGTGACATATAGCACTTCAAAGTTAAATAACAGTGCATCAAAAATTATGAAAACTCCTATTATTTTAAGAGTGCTTGAACAATAGCATACAGATCCAAAGAGTTTCCTGAAAGAAAGAGATTGTGCCACATAATTGTAGGACATATTAAAACAAAAACAAAAAATGATGTTTCTCCTTTAGAGTGAAATAATTCATTTTCTATTTTAAATAAATTGTTTTATATATGCAAAATTAAGGACAAATATGCTTCAGAATGACAATTACATGAAATTGTTTCATTGTTAATATGGTACTATTTTAGACCTGTTTACACTATTGGCCAATAATTATCATTAAAAAAAATTAATATTTTCCTGGTTTTATTTTCTTTATGATAAGTTGACCCATTATATTGCCATTAAGGGGGAAAAAACTGTATAGAAGTAGATTTATTATGGGAAGGTTTAGTAAGATTGTGTTGAGCCGGCTTTGCTTTGGTTCAGTATTAAAACAAAGCTCTCTTTATAACTAAAGCATTTCCAAGATATAGTTTCTGACCCATCACTGTTGGGCAGCGTGTTACCAAAACATGAGAGATCCCTGAAACACTTGGGAATGAAATTTGATCTGGACTTGATCACAAATGATGGGCTCATTCTCCTGTTAGTTTTGCTAACCAAATTCAATCCCCTACCTTCAGTTTTAGTGGAGATTTGAGTTATATATTTGGATTTTCAATGAAACTATAGAATGTAGGGGTCAGGCTTTTTCAGAGGTCAATTTGTTAGATGAATCTTAAGTTTGAAATTTGCCCGAGGAAAGATAGTAAGTTTAAAATCCATAAGCACTTAGGAACAGGGCAGCATTTTGGCAATATGCAGAGAGCATCCTCTGGCCCAACCCAGGCATTATACTAAGAAAGAGCTATTGAACTAGGGGAAAAAAAAAGTATTCCTTTGATTGGAGCCCCTGTTGTTGCCATCCCATATCTGTGTCAGTTGTTGTAGGATCACTTTGTATTCTGATTTGCCCTTGCCCTGGGTTAGTCTCTAGGGTTAGTCTCTAGATTTCTTTTTTTTTTTTTTTTTTTAAAGATTTTATTTATTTTATTTTTTCCCCCCAAAGCCCCAGTGGATAGTTGTATGTCGTAGCTGCACATCCTTCTAGTTGCTGTATGTGGGACTCGGCCTCAGGATGAACGGAGAAGTGGTGCCTCGATGCGCACCTGGGATCCGAACCCGGGCCACCAGCATCGTAGCGCGTGCACTTAACCACCAAGCCACAGGGCCGGCCCAGTCTCTAGATTTCTTATTGCTGGCCATGTTAAGCCATGGTAAGCATTTTAAGCTTACTCACTTGCTATACCCTGTCTGGTGTCTTGCTTAAGTCTTGTTTTACTCATGGAAGATTTGAGCCATTGTAACTTCTGTGATCACAGTTTCAAGACAGATCTCCTGTAGTGGATGATTTTTTTTTTTCATGTGGGATGTTTTAGGATACGTTTGTGATTTCAGCCTGGAGTGAGAGGGAGCTGATTCTGAAAACAAGCTATGCTACTTTGTAGTGGTTACTAGTTACATAAGCTCTCAGAGCCTCTGTTTTTCCCTATTTGTAGATGAAGATATTAATACTACCTATCTCAGATTATTGAGAGAATCAAATAGACAGTGCACATAAAATACTTAGTATTTGCCTTGTCTAGTAAATGCTCAATAAATTTATTACTGCATTCACCTATTGTATCAGGAGGGCTTATGTTTTTTCAAAAATCACTGCAATTAATTTTAGTTTGGGGTAATAATGGATTTGGTCTGTTATATGGATTCTAAGTAGAGTAACCATGAATCTTATTTAAATGTATATTTATTTTTAATGAAGAGTAAAAATCAAATGGTTTCTGTCATTACCAGCTCACCACATAATCATACTGTGGTGGAAATCTACTTGTAAAGAATAACCTCCCCATTTTTCTTCAAATAGAATCAATAGATATGAGTGATTTCATTAGTTAGGAAATATATCAAGGAGAAATTTAACTGTGTACATCATGTGATATAATTTAATGTGAGCAGGCAAACTGAGACTAATTATGGGGTTAGGATTTCCCAGGAAATATTTATATAACTAACTTCTACAGGTTGAAATCAATCTTGTTAGGATTTCCAAGTTCTCTGCCTTCACTAAAGCTGCACCTTCTTTCCTTCAAAACCTAACTTCTTTATAGAACTTTCCTGATTAACACTACCGTGAAATAATATTTTTCTTACTTTAAACATTTCTACTGTAACAAAACCAGAAACTTGTTCCTATATTATTTTGACATTTTCTACATTTTTTTCATTGTATCTTTTTTTTCCCTTAAACTTCATTACAAGGTTTCGGAATCACATGCTTACCAGCAAACCTTCCCTGCCACCTGATCCGTGTTTGTGTTTCCATAGGCAAGTGGGGAAGTAATATAGCTCAGCTTCTAAATGCTAGTTCAATTAAAAAATAAATAGGTATAAAATGTAGATTTAGTAATAAGTTGATATTTTTTCCCAAAATACTAATAAGATAAAGTGTTAAGATGTGACTATATCTGAGTGATGGTGCAGAAATCATGCCTATTATAATTTTAAAAATGAAATATTTGATGACATTTTTTGCCTATAAGCAAAGAAACTGACTTTGTCATAGCTTTTATTCCAAGTTTTCCAGTGACTACTCTGAAATCATTTGAATTATGTTGTACATAATAGGAGAAACACTGCCCCATGCTCCAACTTTCAATGTCTAAGTGAATATATATACTCCCTCTCTTGGTTTAAAACTAACCCCCTTTGGGGGCCATTATTATAGTTCTTTTCTAGGATTCTTATAGGATAGGTGTGAGTGTATTAAGAAACTAGCACAGAACATAGCACATGATAAGTAGTCATTTAATTTTAATTTTTCCTCCACTTTACACCTTTAAGGTATGTACACCAAATAATGAGATGGAAATGATATAGTTATTCCTATTTTGATCAGCCTATATTTAGAGTTAGTTATTTCTCCAAATTTGCCAAAATCACAATCAAAAATTACTTCCTAATAGACTTTAGAGAGTATCTTAGTTACATTATTTGGATCTCATAATTTTAAATTAGAAATGGACCTCAGAGATCATGTAGATCATTCATTACATAAATGGAGAGATAGATCCCAAGAGGCCTCTTAATGTCATAGAGCCTCTTAGTGGTGGAGCCAGATACAGAAATCAGGTCTCCTGACTTCTTGTATAATGACCTTATTAGTGCACCATATTTCCTCTGAGATCGATAAACTGTTCCTTGCTGACATGCAGAAGTCTCTCAGATATTTGTGGATAATGTAGCATAGTGGCTATTTTGGAGTATCACCTCAGAAATTAAGATAACAGAAGATAGTTGTCACTTGAATATGCTTTCATACATAAATTATTTCACAACTTAGAATTTTTTTTGTACAATAATAATAAGTTTCTGACTTTTTGGTTTTTCTAGTTTTCTCAAGTGGAGTGAGGGATGGAGACAGTTCAAGTAATTTAAGAGGAGGGAAGCAAACAGAAAAAAAGAAAGACTTATTTCGTTCTTATTCAGAATCAACAATATACCTACTTTGATGTTTTCTTCAAGGATTCCACATCCATTGCTGCTATAGCTAATAATAGTTTGCTCTTCAGATAGGCTGCAAACTTTGTAGAGGTTAAAACTTTCACCACACAAGTGTGTCTGTTTGTTCACCACAGTGCGTGGCCAAGTAAACTTTAACTAAAAGCTCAAGAGATTGAATATTTTAATCCTACAGAAGCAGTTTTGTTCACTTGCAAAATAGTCCTTGGATTTTGAGTATTTCTCAGAGGAGCTAGGCTGGGAATTTAAAATACATTAGAGCTCCACTCGCGGCAAAGAACATCTGCTGGACTGTAATCTAATAAAACAGAATCAGACAAAGATGAGGACTGTGACATATGTTCTGCTGGAACTGTACTTGAACAGCTCAAGCAGTTTTGCTTTGATGAACTGATCAAGACAACAGGCTTGTGGAAACTGCCTCACTAGGACAGCTGTACCCTTCCTTCAGGGTTCTGCCTCCAAAGCCCCTTACAGCTGAATTTAATGGAATTTTCTCGTGTCCCTAACGTACAGTCTAAGGGCCGAGCTCCCTTCCTGTTTCTGTTTGGTGGATTCTCCCATCTGAGTTTAGGGGTAAACGTGAGGAATTTAGCCCAGTGGAAATTGACCAAATGGCGTAAGGAAAGGAGATGTGGATTCAAACTTAAAAGTTTCAGATTCAAGCTTTTCCTCCTCCACCTCCTTAATTTTAAGCAAGCCTCTCAAACTATCTTATATCCACTAGTTTCCTGTAAAATATAGCAATAACAATTTCCACCTTCTTTATGGTTCAAGGAGTTTTTAGGAATTAAATATACTTAAGGTATTTCAAAGTTCTTTAAGTGGTTCATACCCTATGCAGGATAATTGTAATTGTCCTAGTTCCTTGTGTATCTTCTCTTGAATGGAGAAATGCTTTAGTTTGCCTGGACTGCTGTAACGAAGTACCACAAACTGAGTGGCTTAAACAACAATAATTTATTGTCTCAGATCTAGAGGCTAGAAGTCTGAGATCAAGGTTTCTGCAGGGTTAGTTCCTTCTGAGGACTGTGAGGGAGAATCTGCTCCAGGCCTTTCTCCTAGCTTCTGTTGGTTTTCTGTTATCCTTATGTTCCTTGGAGTGTAGAAAGATCACCCTGATCTCTGCCTTCATGTTCACATGGTATTCTCCCTGTGTGTGTCTATGTCCAAATTTCCCATTTTTAGAAGCACATCAGTCATATTGGATTATGGGCTCACCCTACTCCAGTATGAACTCATCTTAACTAATTACATCTACAATGCCCCTATTTCCAAATAGATCACATCCTGAGGTACTTGGAGTTAGGAATTCAACATATGAATTTGGAGAGGGACACAATTCAATCCATAACAAGGAGCATGGGAAATTTTTTTTTTTTTTTTCCTTACTTAGTGTCCTTTTTACTGATTGGAAACTTTGAGATTACCATAATGTTATTCTGCATCTTTCCATTTCTCCATTCCTATTCTCTTTAGAAACTACAAACCACCTCCTAATATATTTGATTTATAATCTCAAAGTAGGAGAATATACAATGAGATAAACATTAAAATGAGTAATTGTGAATCAATCTTAGTAAATTAACAGTGTAGGCTAATCTGACTACCAGGAATTATTTTAGTCCGTTTCTGAGAATCACCAAATAATGTACCCATACCTGATGAAAGTTTATATATTTTCCATTTTCAATGAAATTTGTTTACGTTATCTCACTTAAACCAACATAGCTACTATTTATACCCTTTTTTTTTTTTTTTTTTTTTTTTTTTTGTGAGGAGATCAGCCCTGAGCTAACATCCGCCAATCCTCCTCTTTTTTTGCTGAGGAAGACGGCCCTGGGCTAACATCGGTGCCTGTCTTCCTCCACTTTATATGGGACGCCGCCACAGCATGGCTTACCAAGCAGTACTTCGGTGCGCGCCCGGGATCCGAACCAGCGAACCCCGGGCCGCCGCAGCGGAGCGCGCGCACCCAACCGCTTGCGCCACCGGGCCGGCCCCTATTTATACCCATTTTAAAGATGTAGAAATTCTTGTTTAGAGGTGATGAAGTGCCAAATGTCACTTGGTTAATGCCTGAATTAGATACAGCCTGGGTTAGATTTTATGAGAAATTTCAAATCCAAATCTTTAATTCTTTCTACTCAATTGTGTATTGCTCTTTAGAAAATGGATGTAGGTAAGTTTGTGACTCATTTGGGTCTCAAATAGAGACCTATAGAATTATATAGTGGACTCTGTAAGTGCAAATTGTCCATATAGTACTTTTCAATTTTCCCACATCAAATGTTTCTGATTCCTCTTATCTATCAACCAGTGGTCATTATGTATGAGGCTCTATGGTTGACAGAGATTATGAAAAGAATTGTTTCCTTTCTCTAAATCATTTTTCTTCTGCAAAAACCTCATGTATTTGTTTTTTATTGCTGCTCTAACAAATTATCACAAATTTAGCGACTTAAAACAACAGCCATTTATTAGCTCATAGTTTTCATGGGTGAGGAGTATGAGCACAGCATGGATCTCTGTTGAGGATCTCATAAGGCTGAAAGCAAGGGATCAGCAGGCTTTTAAAAAATGTTTTTTGCTGGAGCTATAGGGGAAAATTTGTTTGCAGGATCGTTCACGCTGTTGTCAGAATTCAGTTCCATGTGATGCAGGATTGAGGTCCCCATTTCTTGCTGGCTGTCCTGGAGTCGTTCTCAGCTCCTAGGGTCCGCCCACATACCCTGGCTCATGGCCTTCTTCAAAGCCAAAAATGGTGGGTCAATTTCTTCTCGCTACCCTTCCTCCTGCCTCATTACTCTGGCCTCACCTTCTTATCCACATATATCTCATGGACTCTTCTGCCTTCCTCTTCTGCCTTTAAGCGATATATTGCTTAAATTGTAATGTGATTACATTTGGGCCAACCACTTAATCAGAATAATCTCTGTATTTTAAAGTCAGCTGATAAATAACCTTAGTTTCATTACCCTTCACAGCAGTACTTAGATTAGTGTTTATTGGAATAACCAGGGAATGGGAATCTTGGAGGACATATTTAGAATTCTGCCTATCACATCCTGGTAATTGTTTTTTGTATTAAGCATTTTCATATTGGACAGCAATATGCCTGTAAAATCATGTATTTTAGAGTTTACAAAGTGCCTTCACATTTATTGTCTTATGTTATTCTCATGACGTCTCTAGGCGATGGAAGTAATCATTCCCATTTCATAGACAGGGAAATAACGGCACGGAGCTTAAGAGTTCTTCTCAGATGCACTAGACTTATAACTGAAAGTATTAGAGTTTTTCTTAGTGTAAAGAACATCTGCTAGTCCTCAGCCTGGTAAAAGAACCAGGCCCTTATTTTACTCTTCCTTCTATTTTAATTATTTAAATAATTGACTTATTATTTCCTTTTTTCTTTCTGATTTGTGAATCCTACCAGATTACAAACCAGTTTCAGGACAAGGGAGGAGATTGTTTAGAGGAGTGAAAATGCTTGGATTAAATGCCTGGCTCTTTGTTAATGTAGTACGTATATTTCCAAGGTTTATTACTGAGAGGCTTAGAAGCAATATACTCCAGTAGCAAAGAGTACACCTAGCACCTAAATCTTGATATTTAAATGCCATTTTCCAAGGGCTCCTTGGAGAAGTGGCTGATTCCAGGGCTGGGGTAGGGAAAGTACAAGATGAGCTTGGAGCATCTTTGGCACCACAAAAGTAAGGAAGTGGTCTAAAAGGGTGGGGTCGTGTCAAAGAACACAGGTGCCAACCTGAAAGAGCTCCCAATGGCTAAAGCTGAAAAATTAGAGCAACCCAATAAATAACTATAATGTTGAATTTTAACCCATAGAATAAAATAAGTATCTACGAGCCCACACTGAAATAAATAGGTAGGTTGGTAGGTAGGTAGGTAGGTAGGTAGATAGATAGATAGATAGATAGATAGATAGAAGACACAACTCTTTCTTATGGAAGAATTCCAATTAATAGATGTGTAAGGAATAAAGAAGGTGGAACAACATCATTAGAAAACTGCAGTAATAACTTTGCAGGCAAGACCCATTGATGGATGCTAAAACTAGTGGATAAAAGTTTGAGGAAAAACTAACTTTTCTTACTCTCAAAGCATCTCTCCCCAAGTCTTTAACAAAGGGGAAAATTATGACCTTACAGTGGAAAAACTCAGAGGACACTACTTTAACCAAGTGATCATGTTACAACCATGTGATCATGGTTAACATCACTAATGATAAGACATATGGACGTTGTGTGCCCCTGACCTGATACATTGAGAAGGGCACATCACTTCTGTGTTATTCTTGAAAAAATGCATAACCACAATCTAACCATGAGAAAATATCAGACAAACCCAAAGTGAGGGACACTACAAAATAATTTACCCATATTCTTTATTATACCATTATATCATGGAACAGGAAAATAATATTAGTGCAAACACTGGTAAAATCTGCATAGAGTTTGTAGTTTGTTAGTTGTTTTGATATGGCATTATGTTATGTAGGTTAACACTGGGGAAGCTGGATGAAGAGTTCATGGGAATTCTCTGTACTATTTTTGCCATTTTTTTTTTAGTCTAAAATATATATTTTTTAAAGTCCGGTTCTCCCATTAACTAGCTTTGTAATATTGGACAACTCACATAACCTCATTGAGCTTCACTTTTCTTATCTGTAAAGTAGACCTAGCAATACAGAGCCTATTACAGACAAAGCATGTGAAATGTAATTTAGGTAGCATAATAATTAAAAGCAATTGCTTTGAAATCATACAAATGTGGTATTAGTCTTGGTTCTGCCATTTAAGACTGTGTAACCATGCAAAACTTACCTAAGTTTATTAAGCCTCAGTTTTCCTATTTTTGGTACTTACAAGCTTACTGTGAATTTTAAATATGATACAACAGATAAGCACTTATTTGAGCCATTGACGTGGCATATACTCAAAAACTTGCTATTATTATTACATATTTATGTATAAAATTCTCATTGACTTAATAGGTTCTAATTGTTATGTGTTGACTTCAATGCAACTTTTAAAATAATTGTGGTCAAATATATATAACATAAAATTTGCTATGTTAAGCATTTTTAAGTGTATAATTTGGTGACATTATGTTTACAATATTGTACGACCGTCACCAAAACTTTTTCCTCACCTCCTGAGAGAAACTCTGGAACCACTAAGCAACAACGTCCCATTCCTCCCCACCCCCAGCTTCTGGTAACCTCTGATCCAATTTTTGTCTTTATGAATTAGCCTTGTGTAGATATTTCACATAAGTGGAATCATGTAATATTTGTCCTTTTGTTTCTGTTCAATGCAGCTTTTTAGTTAAATCTCAAATCGGTATCTATTGTTCTAAACAATGTTCTCTATACTTGTGTGATTTGGATGATCAGAAAAATATTTTATTAATGTGTTAAAAAAGGCAAATGAACAAAAATATGTCAATCTAATTTATTAACCAAAGATTCTTCCAAGAAATTACAGTCGTGTGTCACTTAACAATGGGGATACATTCTGAGATATGCATCATTAGGCAATTTCCTCATTGTGTGAACATCATAGAGTATACTTAAACAAACCTAGATGGTATAGACACATCTAGGCCATATGGTACTAATCTTAGAGACCTCCATTGTATATGCGCTCCATCGTTGACTGCGATGTCTTTATTTGGCTCATGACTACATATGTGAAAATATTCATCACAATGTCATTAATTGTAGCAAAATGATAACCTGAATGTCCAATAATGGTTGAATGATTAAATTAAAACTGAATTACATTAAAATGCTGCCTGATGATTTCTGGATAGTAGGATAACAGATGAATTTTATTTTCTGTTTTATTTTTCATATTTGTTATTTTAACGATATATTATTTTCCTAAGAGAAATATCTAAAAATAAGAACAAATTTATATTTAATCAACTGATCAATACTTTTATATTTACTATTAGTATAGCCAAAATCTGAGCTAAAATGTTCCAACTGCTACCCAGAGTATTATTAGTCCATAAGTTACTTGTAAATTGACAAGTAAATCTGTAAATGCTTATGCCAGGAGGTGAACTAAGAATGAGGAAATACAAATTTGGATCCAGTGCTCTGTATTCCAGTATCTCAATTAGAATTTTCTTTTGTTTTTGTGTAAATGAGATGTTGAAAATTAAGCATCTCTCAAATACTTAGTTCATGTGTTCTTACTTGAAGCTGTTTAATATGTAATAAATATGTTTGACTAATAAGATTGCAGGTATATTTGCATGGAGAAAAGGTCCATAAAGAGGTAAGTTATTTTTACTTGTAACTTGTTTAGCTTGAAACAAAGAGAAAAAAAATTGAGATTAATCAGTTGTCAAGTAGCTTCTGAGAAACCCAGATACATCTACAGAATCGTGCTGAGGTTTGACATACTTTTAAAGTTTTCTTTTTTTTGTTTGTTCTTTGCAAATCCATTTTATACACCACTTGATCTATGGATCAACCAAGATCTGATAACTTTCGGAACATAACTGTCATAAATCTATCTCACTGTATGGAAGAATACTTTAAAACATAGAAAAATCATAAAATAAAACAAATATTAAGAACACTGGAGTGGGATTTGGATGATGTGTTTATTTTGGTAATCTTAGCTTCATGCATCATTTGGCCACATTTATTGAACTTACTTCCTTATCTATCGTGTGGGATGATACTTTCCTTTTGGGTCATGAGAATGTAGAAATAATGTGATATGTTACAACTGATAATCCAGTCAGTTAAAATGTCAAATTTGACGTCTGATGGATAACAAACAAATGCAATCAAGAAAAGTTGTCCCCATCCCTACATGGAAATGTCTTACTTTAAGAAAAGCCAGTATTTCAAAAATTGGTAAATTAAAAGATTAATCACTATATATGATAAATCTTCACTTCACAAAATAATCTCTATGTGATTCATCTAAATTGTTGACTACTTTACCGCTAATAATATATTTGTGTATATTATGTATTTAATGTACATATGTATGTGTCTGTGCTCTTCTACCTTCGTGATAAACATTTGTGATGCATTTGTTTCAAATTACTTCATTTATGAGCAGCATGGTAGTTCAAAAGGGTTAGCATGGTCATTCTATGAAAAATACTGTTTTAGGGAGAAAATATGTGAAATCAAGTAGCACTTATTTTTTGCTTTGTTTTCATTCTGATCATAAGCAACTGTGTCCTACAAACAGTATATCACCAAGAGGTATTTTCTGTACAATCTAAGAGAAAGTTTGGACTAAGGCATTTCTGTATTGATATCCTCAGAGTTACATATCCCTTGAGACCAATTACTAAGGTTCACAAGGTTGTTTTTATTTTGCTTTCTCTTGATGCCTTTTTAATGAGGCCTCCCAGTAAACAGCAAGCATGATGCTTTCTTGTTGGAGACCTGTCTGCCGCCTTCAACCATTTATTACTAATACATCCGGGAAATGATTTATAAATTAAATATTAGGAAAATGTACTTTAGGAAAAAAAGTGGTAAGAGATATAATTTATAATTCTCATTTAGAGAAAGTCATGCCAGCAATTTGCTAATGGAAGGACACCAAGAGTCACTCTTAGAAACGTAGTCGTGGTTTATGTAATAAATAGAGATAGTAGATGAAGAGAGTCTTCAGTGTGTATATTTGGGCATGTGGTTCATTTTAATAAATTGTGAAGACAGAAGTTCCCAATTTTTCCCTCAGAGTGACCCCTTGGAAAAGTGACAAATAGTAAAGAACAAAACTGACCTATCAATATGTGTTATCTCATAACTCCTCCACATGACAAAAATATTATGTTTATCAATAGTAAGTGAAAATACCTTCATCACAGAATAGAATGTGATAATAGTAGATGTCAGTGACATTCTGCGTTTGAGCTAGAAAGGATTTTAGAACCGTCTTCTCATTGTACAGGTGGTGAAACTGAGGCCTCACCTGTTTATGGGTAACGCAAGGTCTCAGAACTTTTAAAATACTAAGCTTTAAAATACAAATACTTATTTGCAAGACTTACCTCGGGATTTATTTTTGCACTTATATGGCAGATTTGGTATGATAGAACTCTGCTCTTGAACTAATCAGTCAGATTGGGTCTGTGCATTATGAGAATATCCTTCACATCTGTATCATTAAAGCAAGATGAACTGTAGCTGTGTTTCTACACCCAGAAGTTAAGGGGAACAAAGTTATAGCTTTGGGATCATCTTCTATTATGTTATGAATTCCAGGGAATTAAAGCACACTCATCTTGTAGGTTTTATTTAAAAACGTGGGTTCCTTTTTTTAAACTTCTGAAAATTTCCAGATATCTTTTCAGTACTACTATAATGGTTGCATGTAATAATTTCAAATATATAAGAAATGAATTCATAACAATGAAATCATAACTTTGTAGTTAACATTTATTTTTAGATCCCATTTCAGTCTTTTTAATTTCTTTTCTGCAAGAATGGTTAAGCTGTATTTCAATATGAATTTCAAAGACATAATCAAGCATGTATCATGATATCTATCTATTTGAAAGAAAACATGCACATATATTATTTATATATAAACTATACATAGATATTTATAAAATTATGTATATATATGTTTGAATATGTATTTTAATGTTTATTTTATATATTTTTATATATTTATAAAAATATGTATTTGTATTTAATTTAAAAATATGTATATACATACATTCCTATAGGGACATTGTTTTTTTTTGCTACTTTTATCTCTGAGCTGATAGTCTCTGCAGAAAACAGTTCACTGGTATGACTTTGTTGGTATCCAGCTGTTACCACATCATGAAAGGGTTCCATTGGGTCTCTGATAAAAATTTCAGTATTTGGAAAGGTTAAAGTCAGTCAACAATATCATAAGTTAGTCATTTAATAGTTTTATTTACAGACATTAATCTAATCCATGTTGATTTATGAGGAGAAACATCAGAAATCAGTGATGTACATTTACACATTTCTCTTCATCTAATTTAAATCAAGTTCTTTTTGATAAAATGCTGTCTTGGCAAGTGTAGGAAGACAAAAGACCCTCAAATGAACTTTGAGGGGCAGACATTGAAAATCTGTGTTGACAGCATGTCTCTAATTCATCCTTCTGACAACATTTACACTTAGAAGAGAACAGAGTATTCTCTAAGAGTCATAGTTTTTAGATAAAGGTTGTTACAGAAGCATTATAATTCCAAAAGATTTACATCTTCTAACAATCTCTTGAAATTAATGAATAAAGACAATGGCCTTCTATTCATCCAGCTTTACCACATCAGGCAGTGGAAATAGAAAATGATTTTAAATTAATTCCTTCTCTTAACAGATGTAAAATGGTAATCCTCCATTTTTATCCTCTCAGAGGACATTCGAAGATAACTTTTTTATTCTCCTATTTTCATATTCTGTCTTATAACCTCATAAATTATATAGCTAATAGTGGCCAAAATAAAACTGCTATAGAAAGCCAGGGCTAGGTTACTAGGGTTCTGAAGACTATATCAACACTGAAAATCAATTTCATGTATATTTTCAATGTTATTGCTTTAGAATACGTGTCCTTTACTCAGATATCAAAAATCAAAGACTAGATCAGCTCAATCATGTGAATAAGCTTAGGGATAAATTTCCTCCCTCTACTTTCTCATTAAATAAAGTAGTAGTACAGTCTGCCCAACTGTGGCATCTTGGTCAAGAAAAGCTAAATGTTATTTTTACTAATGTGTGATATTAATAAAATGCCAGAACTATTCCTTAAACCCTTTATTAGTTTTGCTGTGCTTTTGTAATCTTGCATGTTAATAATATGCAACAGCCTACCACAAGTGCAATGTCTGTAGTTCAACTGGACTTTATATTTAAAATGATGGTGTTAATGCAGTCATTCTCTTCCTCGATCATTATTTAGTCAACTTACAAACTGATATGCATGACACATACTTATTTCTTTGTAAGTATTGAGCTATTTATTTAATACAAATTATAAAAGTGTCTGAAATCTAATTAATAAAATCCTAATTAAATACATTTGTTGGGGAGAAGGCAGACTATTGATATAAACAATTTGGAAGTTGCAGCCTTAGATTATTGTTCTATTTAATTTTTTGGAATGGGTTTTCAAAAGGAAATTTTATTTTTCAAACTAGGAGTTCCACAGTGCCCTGTCCTTTCATTCATTGAACTAATTGCTTTCTTTTCTTTTTTTCTTTCTTCTTTCTCCTCCATCCCTCCCTCCCACCTTCTCTCCCTCCCTCTCTTTCTTCCTTTCGTCTATGATGGAAAAATAAATCATTGGGAAAAGATAGTGAATCCCTTTACTCTGTGTATATTGTATAAGTTTCACTGTTTTGTGCCTCTTTTCCTTTGATTCTGTGGTTGTTGCGTTTTGAAGTATATTTTCCTCTTTTCAGTTTAGATATAGTTTACACACCCTAAAAAAATTAAATCTTAAATATATAGCTCAATATATGTACTTACGTAACCACCACTCAGATCAAAATAGAGAATATTTTCATTAACTGGAGAAGTTCTCTTTTATTTCTTCTCAGTCAATACCTCCCTACCCTGAGGCAATTGCTCTTCTGATTTCTATCAGTATATATTAGTTTTACCTGTTCTTGAACTTCATATAAGTAGAATCAGAAAGTATGCACTTTTTTTGTATCTAGCTTGTTTTGCTCAACGTAATATTTTTTTGAGATTTATCCCTGTCGCTACATGTATCAAGTATGTGTTGTCTTCATTGCTGTATGTTATTCATTATGTGAATATATCACAATCTCTGTGTCCATTCTCTTGGTGATGGACATATCTGAATCATATTTACATATGTATTTGTCCACTATTCTCTTGTCAGTTGGGTATACCCATAGGGGTAGTGGTTTACTCTTCTAATTCTCATGCTGTGGCAATTATTCTAAAAAAAAAAAAAAAAAAAAAAATCACTGTTTAAATGTTCTTGAAATCTCAAAAATTATCTAGCAAGCACAAGTTTGAAGGCAAATGATTCAATTATCCTATTTACATCTGCATAGCATAGCTGTACCACCAGCTGTAATTCCCTTCTCTGGTAATCATTCATCTTTCTTCCTTCTTTATATTTCATTTTTTTTCCTACCCTGCTTACTTCCAAACTGGGAGCCCTTTGATTGAATCTTTTCCCCCTGATTTCTAAGAATCTTGCATGTTTTGTCACCTAATAGGTACTCAATAATGTTTGATGAATTAGTACGGTTTCACTTAAAGGTTTTTGGTACTTCATAGATAGAGATGTATTCTCATTAAACATATAACAAATACTTAGATTATTACTGTTTTTGTATTATAATGAAAATTCCTGTATAATTACAGTGTCAAGGAGAAGGAGTTAAATATGAAGAATTCTGTTTTTCAAGTGTCAGATTGTTTTAAATTATTTAATGTTATAAAAATCTTTAAAATAAACTACACACTTTTGTATCTTCCCAACTGTGAGTATAGGATCATCTTTATGATTTAATTGGAAATATTGATGATTGCATAGTATTGTCTTAACTTTTATAGTTCTTTTGCTGCTTTCCTCTCAGGCTTTTATCATATCTCATTATTTTAACTCAGCTCTCTGCTCGCTACTACTACTCAGGCCTCCTGATTTTCTGCTTCTGATCTTCTTTGCTTCATCAAGCAAGAAATCATGTTAGAGGGCCGGCCCCGTGGCTTAGCGGTTGAGTGTGCGCGCTCCGCTGCTGGCGACCCGGGTTCGGATCCGGGGCACGCACCGACACACCACTTCTCCGGCCATGCTGAGGCCGCAGCCCACATACAGCAACTAGAAGGATGTGCAGCTATGACATACAACTATCTACTGGGGCTTTGGGGAAATAAATAAATAAATAAATAAAATTATTAAAAAAAAAAAGAAATCATGTTAGAATCAGCATAAAAATTTAACTTTGTAGGCTGTGAAAGAATCAAGTCCGTGTACTTTAGTTCATAGACTATGTGAAACTTGCTTAGAGACCATTTTTAGTGAACTGAGTGGCGGGGGCAGTTCTTTTCTGGCATTTAATTTGAACTTGAGCTCAGAATAATCAACCTGTTCAGGTATGCATGACATGTTGCAATTTTTCATGTACTCAAGTTTAGAAAGAGGGTTAGCATTTACTAAATATCACTCACTCAATGCAGTTAATCAGAGACCCTCCATAGACAATCAATGCTTCCATAACATCTATATTTTCCCGCTAGAAATCTCTCATTTTTGCACCCTGATGTTAAAGAGTGCACATGTAGTTTCAACTCTAGATCCTTCTGTCTTTAGTCCTCTCCTGTTACCGAGCAAGGGCTTGCTACCTGATGCACATAAAAAGCCATTACTTTGGCACCAGCTCTTCAGAAAAGAAAAGGCTTTATTGCAAGGTCAATTGGCAAGGAGACAGGAGGCAAGACTCTCAAATCTGTCTCTCTGATCCAGCGTTTTGGGTAAAATTTAAAGTATTAAGGAGGACAAGCTGGTATGCAGAAGTGCTGACAGGGCAGGTTTCAATAGGAGGGACTCCAAAGAAGACCATTGATGATAAGGTATGGAAAGGGGCTTTAACACCTGATCTTCCTGAACAATGGACTCCTCGCTTCTGAAAAGGGTCCACCTTTTGAGTTCCAGTCACGTCCCAATCCTTTCGGTTCCATGGAGGGGAAGAATCTTTGGTACTGGGTATTATTTCAGGTCAATATTTTTTCCTTTGTGCATGCTCCATCTACATGACTTGCAGTTTTGGCTTGCTGCCCCCGCAGGACAGCTTTTAACATTCTGTTTTTGGTAAGATGGCATCAGTTTAAACTGGTCATGTGGTTATACTCCTTCCCATTTTATTTTAGGCACTTACCCTTATTTTGAACCTTTCATATTATTATTTGCTCCTTATATTTTTAGTATCACTTCATTTTTAATATATATTACTCATTCCATTTTATATATGTATTTATTTTATGTCAAGAAATGAGACTCCAATATCTGGGCCATAGGCCTTCTGTATTAAAATGAGAACATTGCACTCTCTCATCACTATACAGTGATATTTGACCCAATCTAACAGTTATTAAATAATTGGTGACACTTTGATAACAGGTTTTTGCTGCATTTATGCATTGTAAGTATACATTTTCGTAATTTAAAACAAGGAAAAATTTCATAGTAGTTAAGATGGAAAGCTCTACAGTCAGACTGCCTGATTTGATTCATAGATATTCTACTTGCTTTGTGTACTTTGAAGCAATTTGCTTAAATTAGTTGGATCTTACTTTAGTCATCTGTAAGAACAATGATATTGGAACCTACCTGTTAAAGTTGTTTTGTAACTAAGTTAGACTATACCTTCAGAGTAGATAATAAGCACTCAATAAATGTGAACTATTATTACTATTGTTTCAAGTATGCAAGTCATTTCTGTTCAAATATGTACAAGATTCCATGTGATCCTATATACATACACATAGGAAAATGTAATGTGTGAATTAAATTAAACTATTGACTGTTTTCTGTAACTGAAAGGGCTTTTTTGCCAAAGGGCTAAATCTTTTCACTCAGTTTGGCTCTTGTATCTCTACTTTAGCAGAACCAAAGTGAATAATGACAACCATAGAGAGATTGCATCTTGACTACAAATAATGAGATACTCCAGTTTAAATTACTTCAACAATTGTCTTGATTGAATTGTCTCAACTGCTTACTTTCAAAATCCAGGTATTACTTCTAGGAATAACTAAAGAAAACTCAAATCTCCCTTTTTGAAACACTAAGACTTTTGATATTGGGAGAATGCTTTAGGTGTGAAAGAAAGATAATCATCCAATTTGTTGGACATATTAGTGTGTCATCCTAAATTCTTTTTATTTTTTTTTATTGATGTTTTAATGGTTTCTAACATTGTGAAATTTTGGGTTGTACATTTTTGTGTGTCCATCACCATATATATGACTCCCTTCACCCCTTGTGCCCACCGCCCACCCCCACTGCCCCTGGTAACCACAGTCCAGTTTTCTCTGTCCATGTGTTGGTTTATATTCCACATATGAGTGAGATCATACAGTGTTTGTCTTTCTCTTTCTGGCTTATTTCACTTAACATAATACGCTCCAGGCCCATCCATGTTGTTGCAAATGGGACGATTTTGTCTTTTTTTATGGCTGAGTAGTATTCCATTGTATATATATACCACATTTTCTTAATCCAGTCGTCAGTCGAGGGACACTTAGGTTGCTTCCCCTTCTTGGCTATGGTGAATAATGCTGCAGTGAACATAGGGGTGCATAAGCCTCTTTGGATTGTTGATTTCAGGTGCGTTGGATAGATTCCCAGTAGTGGGATGGCTGGATCATAGGGCATCTCTATTTTTAATTCTTTGAGGAATCTCCATACCGTTTTCCATAGAGGCTGCACCAATTTGCATTCCCACCAGCTGTGTATGAGGGTTCCTGTTTCTCCACATCCTCTCCAACATTTGTTGTTTTTTGTCTTGGTGATTATAGCCATTCTAACAGGCGTGAGGTGGTATCTTAGTGTTGTTTTGATTTGCATTTCCCTGATGATTAGTGATGTTGAGCATCTTTTCATGTGCCTATTGGCCGTCTGTATATCTTCCTTGGAGAAGTGTCTGTTCATTTCCTCTGCCCATTTTTTGATCGGGTTGTTTGTTTTTTTGTTGTTCAATTGTGTGAGTTCTTTATATATTATGGAGATCAACCCCTTGTCAGATGTATGTTTTGCAAATATTCTCTCCCAGCTGGTTGGTTGTCTGTTCATCTTGATTCTGGTTTCATTTGTCTTATAAAAGCTCTTTAATCTGATAAAGTCCCACTTGTTTATTTTTTCTTTAGTTTCCCTAGTCTGGGTAGGCATGTCATCCGAAAAGATTCCTTTATGACCAATGTCAAATAGTGTGTTGCCTATATTTTCTTCTATGAGTTTTATAGTTTCAGGTCTCACCTTCAGGTCTTTGATCCATTTTGAGTTAATTTTTGTGAATGGCGATAGCACATGGTCCACTTCCATTCTTTTGCATGTGGCTGTCCAGTTTTCCCAACACCATTTATTGAAGAGACTTTCCTTTCTCCATTGCACGTTCTTAGCACCTTTGTCGAAAATTAGCTGTCCGTATATGTGTGGTTTTATTTCTGGGCTTTCAATTCTGTTCCATTGATCTGTGTGTCTGTTTTTGTACCAGTACCATGCTGTTTTGATTACTATTGCTTGGTAGTATGTTTTGAAGTCAGGGATTGTGATGCCTCCTGCTTTGTTCTTTTTCTTTAGGATTTCTTTAGCTATTCGGGGTCTTTTGTTGCCCCATATAAATTTTAGTATTCTTTTTTCTATTTCTGTGAAGAATGTCATTGGGATTCTGATTGGGATTGCATTGAATCTGTAGATTGCTTTAGGTAATATAGACATTTTAACTATGTTTATTCTTCCAATCCACGTGCATGGGATATCTTTCCATTTCTTTATGTCATCATGGATTTCTTTCAATAATGTCTTGTAGTTCTCATTGTATAGGTCCTTCACCTCCTTGGTAAGATTTATTCCTAGGTATTTTATTCTTTTTGGTGCAATTGTAAATGGTATTATCTTTTTGAGCTCTCTTTCTGTTAGTTCATTATCAGCATATAGAAATGCAACTGATTTTTGTAGATTGATTTTGTACCCTGCAACTTTGCTGTAGTTGTTGATTGTTTCTAACAGTTTTCCAACAGATTCTTTAGGGTTTTCTATATATACAATCATGTCATCTGCAAATAGTGAGGGTTTCACTTCTTCGTTACCTATTTGGATTCCTTTTATTCCTTTTTCTTGCCTAATTGCTCTGGCCAAAACCTCCAGTACTATGTTGAACAGGAGTGGTGAGAGTGGGCAGCCCTGCCTCGTTCCTGTTCTCAGAGGAATGGCTTTCAATCTTTCCCCATTGAGTATGATGTTGGCTGTGGGTTTGTCATATATGGCCTTTATTATGTTGAGGTACTTTCCTTCTATTCCCATTTTATTGAGAGTTTTTATCTTAAATGGATGTTGTATCTTGTCAAATGCCTTCTCTGCGTCTATTGAGACGATCATGTGGTTTTTATTCTTTGTTTTGTTGATGTGATGTATCACGTTGATTGATTTGCGGATGTTGAACCATCCCTGCGTCCCTGGTATAAATCCCACTTGATCATGGTGTATGATCTTTTTAATGTATTGTTGTATTCGGTTTGCCAATATTTTGTTGAGGATTTTTGCATTAATGTTCATCAGCGATATTAGCCTGTAATTTTCTTTCTTTGTATTGTCTTTGTCTGGTTTTGGTATCAGGGTGATTTTGGCCTCGTAGAATGATTTAGGAAGTTTTCCATCTTCCTCTATTTTTTGGAATAGTTTGAGAAGGATGTGTATTAAATCTTCTTTGAATGTTTGGTAAAATTCACTGGAGAAGCCATCTGGTCCTGGACTTTTATTTTTTGGGAGGTTTTTGATTACTATGTCAATCTCTTTACTTGTTATTTGTCTATTCAGATTCTCCATTTCTTCTTGGTTCAATTTTGGGAGGTTGTATAAGTCTAAGAATTTATCCATTTCTTCTAGATTGTCCAATTTGTTGGCATATAATTTCTCATAGTATTCTCTTATAATCCTCTGTATTTCCATGGTATCCGTTGTAATTTCTCCTCTTTCATTTCTAATTTTATTTACTTGAGCCTTTTCTCTTTTTTTCTTAGTAAGTCTGGCTAAGGGTTTGTAGATTTTGTTTATCTTCTCGAAGAACCAACTCTTTGTTTCATTAATCCTTTCTACTGTTTTTTTGGTCTCAATTTCATTTATTTCTGCTCTGATTTTTATTATTTCTCTCCTTCTGCTGGCTTTGGGCTTTGTTTGTTCTTCTTTTTCTAGTTCTGTTAGGTGTAATTTAAGGTTGCCTATTAGGGCTTTTTCTTGTTTGTTAAGGTGGGCTTGTATCGCTATGAGTTTCCCTCTCAGGACCGCTTTTGCTGCATCCCACATGGTTTGATATGGCATGTTATCATTTTCGTTTGTTTCCAGATAGTTTTTGATTTCTCCTTTAATTTCATCAATGATCCATTGGTTGTTCAGTAGCATGTTGTTTAATCTCCACATTTGTGTCACTTTCCCAGTTTTTTTTTCCTGGTTCATTTCCAGTTTCATAGCCTTATGGTCTGAAAAGATGCTTGTTATGATTTCAATCTTCTTAAATTTATTGAGGCTTGCTTTGTTTCCCAACATATGGTCTATCCTAGAGAATGTTCCATGCGCGCTTGAGAAGAATGTGTAGTCAGCTGTTTTTGGGTGGAGTGCTCTGTATATGTCTACTAGGTCCATCTCGTCCAGTTTTTCATTTAAGTCTACTATTTCTTTATTGACTTTTTGTCTGGATGATCTATCCATTGCTGTAAGAGGGTTGTTAAGATCCCCTATTATTGTGTTGTTGTTGATTTCTCCTTTTAGGTTTGTTAATAGGTGCTTTATGTACATTGGTGCCCCTATGTTGGGTGCATATATATTTATAAGTGATATGTCTTCTCGATGGAGTGTCCCTTTTATCATCATATATTTCCCTTCTTTGTCTTTCTTAACCTGTTTTATCTTGAAGTCTACTTTGTCTGATATGAGTATGGCAACACCTGCTTTCTTTTGTTTGCCATTAGCTTGGAGTATTGTCTTCCATCCTTTCACTCTGAGCCTGTGCTTGTCTTTAGTGCTGAGATGTGTTTCCTGAAGGCAGCATATTGTTGGGTCTTGCTTTTTAATCCATCCTGCCACTCTGTATCTTTTGATTGGAGAGTTCAATCCATTTACATTTAGGGTAATTATTGAAATATGAGGGCTGAATGTTGCTGTTTTGTCACTTATTTTCTGGTTCTTTTGCATTTCCTTTGTTTCTTGTCCCATTTGTTTTGGACTGCTAATTCAGTTTGGTTGTTCTGTCTTATGATTCTTCTGGTTTTCTCTTTGTTTATCATATGTGGTTTTGCTTTGATTATTTGTTTAGTGGTTACCTTTAGGTTTGGGCAAAAAATCTTGTGTATGAGATAGTCCATTATCTGATAGCCTCCTATTTCCTTATACTAAGTCAATTTAGTCACTTTCCTCTTCCCCTTCTAAGTTGTTCTTGTTATACCTTATTCTATCTTGTGTTGTGGCTGTGTGTTTACAGTGATGAGGTTAAATTTATTTTTGGTGAATTTCTTCCTTTGATCTTTGAGTTTAGTATTTAAGTGGTTGCTAACCTATTCCGGTAAAGATCTACTATTTGTTTGATTTTGTCTACCTACTTTTCTCCTTCCTCCAAGCTTTGTGTTCCCTTTCTCTTCTTTTTTTCAGGCCTGAGGGCCTGCTTGAGTATTTCTTGTAGTGGGGGTCTTGTGGCCATGAACTCCCTTAGCTTTTGTTTATCTGGGAGAGTTACTATTTCTCCATCATATTTGAAGGATATTTTTGCTGGATAGAGTATTCTTGGCTGAAAGTTTTTGTCTTTCAGTATTTTGAATATATCATTCCAGTCTCTTCTAGCCTGAAAAGTTTCTGTTGAGAAATCCGCTGAGAGCCTGATGGGAGTTCCTTTGTACGTTATTTTTTGTTTGTGTCTAGCTGCCCTTAATATTGTTTCTTTGTCGTTGACTCTGGCTAGCCTTACCACTAGGTGTCGTGGTGAAGGCCTTTGTCTGTTAATATATATAGGCGTCCTGTTGGCTTCGCTTACTGGCATTTCCTGCTCCTTCCCCAGATTTGGGAAATTTTCAGCTATTATTTCCTTGAATAGGCTCTCTGTTCCTGTTTCCCTCTCCTCTCCCTCAGGAATACCTATAATTCTTATGTTACATTTTCTAATAGAGTCAGATATTTCTCGGAGTCTTTCTTCATTTCTTTTTAGTTTTAGTTCTCTCTCCTCTTCCATCTGGAGTATATCTGTATTCCTATCCTCTAAAGTACTAATTCTTTCCTCCATATTGTCAGCTCTGTTCTTTAAAGATTCCAGATTCTCCTTTATCTCCTCCATTGTGTTCTTCATCTCCATCAGCACTGATTGGTTTTTCTTTATGATTTCAATCTCTTTTGTGAAGAAACTCCTAATCTCATTGAATTGTTTGTCTGTGTTGTCTCGTATTTCGTTGAGTGTTTTTATGATAGCTATTTTGAAATCTCTGTCATTTAGTTTATGGATTTCTGTGTCTTTGGGGTTGATTTCTGGGTGCTTGTCATTTTGTTTCTGGTCTGGTGATTTCATATATTTTTACATTGTGGTTCCTGTGTTGGTTTTGTTTTTCCTCATCCTGGAAGTCTCTGGTTGCAATTTCCACCTGCCGCCCCTGTTTGGTGGTAAAGGGCTGTGTACTCTAAGCCCCCTGCACTCTGCCCCGGTTTTTCTGCTGCAATCCGCAGTTTTGTTTTGTTTAGTTTTCTTCCCCGCTGCGATCCACGGATCCAGTCCTTTGATCAGGTCTGCCGCGGATCGCTAGGTCTGGTCTGGTCGGTTGAGCTGCAGAGTCCGGGTTGCAGGGAGAGGGGAACTCTCTCTTTTGCCCTCTGGGTCCCTGACGTGGGAGGCTTCTCATTTGCCCCTCTTTATCCGCTCTCTGGGTGCTCAGATGTTGATGGTAGCCCTGTGGCTCCTCTGAGTCCTCTGTGCGGGAGTTTCCCACTGGCTGAGAGAGTCCGAAGAGCCACGGTTTTCCCGCCGAGGGCCCCCCCCCCCCCCCGGGAGCCGTGCAGACCGGGATCGCTGATCTCATGGGGAGGGAGAGGAGTTCTCCGTACCTCTCCCCACTTCCTCCGGGGGCCCAGCGCGTTCCGCTCTCAGATGTGCGGCAGTGTGGATCCCTCCGCTCTAGGTTTTCACTGTCTGGGATTCCATTGTTGGTCTGTGACTGTTGCTTTTGTTGTATCTTGTCGGGGGAAGAGTTCACGGGAAAGCTCACTCCGCCATGATGCTGACGTCACTCTGTCATCCTAAATTCTTTAGCTTTTCAAAATACATTTTTCTTAATATGTTTCTCGTTCTCTGAAGGTTTCTGTATAAAGCCCTGAGTATAAAAATATTAAGGTTTTTTTGTTTTTCTTGAAGACCTACTAACGGTGGCTACAGGTGTGGATTTATTTAGTTAAACATTTCACATTTTTGGTACTGAACAAGTCAGTGTTTAGCCTAATCCCTACATTGGCTTCTAGAATCTATATTGGTGCTATTAGTTGGGTACCAAGGATGGCACAGACCGAAATCTACCTTTCAGCGTGAACACTAAGGATGGTGCCTCCAGCATGTGAATGATAGATCACATGGAGATATTGCTGGCAGACGGTAGATGTAAGACTTTATTAATCTGTGGGATTTTAGGTTTTCTAAGAATGTAGGATGGCTGGTGGGTGCCAAAGTCCCATGCTTTTCACATACCCGAGTTGTTACTTGTATTATTTATGTAGGTGTTTCATCTCATCTATTAGACCGTAACTTCTTTGGGGGACCTTTTAGGTGTTAATTTGTTTCTTCTACATCACTTAGCATAGGGCCTTGCACTTATATCTCACATAAATATTTCTCAATAAATGCAGCAAGCATATTAGATTTAAAAAGGACAGTGAGATAAAGAGATTTCTTTAGGGGCCAGCCCTGTGGCCTAGTGGTTAAGTCGGGTGTGCTCCGCTTAGGCAGCCTGAGTTCAGTTCCCGGATGCAGACCTATACCACTCATTGGCAGCCATGCTGTGGCGGCAACCCACATACAAAATAGAGGAAGATTGACACAGATGTTAGCTCAGGGTGAATCTTCCTCAGGAAAAGAAAAAAAAAAGATTACTTTAAAAGAATATGACAACAAAAGGAGCATATATGCATTAAAGAAATATGTAAAATGATTCTCACTTAAATATTAATTGGTAGTTATCTTTGACTGGGAATGCAAATGATTAAAACTTTTCTTCTTTGTAATTGTATCATTTTTATAGTGATTATTTATTATTTATCTAAACAGAAATTAAAGAATGTGCTCATAGTAGATTAAAAATGAAAATCTAAACAAACCATTAACCATAGGAAAAAATCAATAAAGTTTCCAAAAACCGCTTTCCAAAAAATGAGTATACCTAGACCTTCAAAGGACAGATTTTTTTTGATATTTAATTTTTGCTAGAGTATGGAGACAGAAGGATATCTTAAAAATTATTTTTATAAAGCCATAATTATGTGAATACAAAGATCTGCCAAAAACAGCACAAAAAAAAGAACACTTCATGTCAATTAGACTTATGAATAGAGGTTCAAGAATCCTATTTAAAACTAACAATAATTTATTTGTACATTAAAAGAAAGACAGAAAAAGAAAGGAAAATGATCAACGTTGAATGAATTTTTTTTAGAAAATTCTTCCAGTATTTCAAAATCGGGAAGCAGTTTCCTCTTCATTTAAATCTTTATTTCCAATATGTTAAGCATAATGCAATTGTAGGTTTAATCACTTTCTATTTTGGTAACTCATTTAAGAGCACCCTTAATTTATCCTGTGGATGAAGTATTCTGACTTCTCAGGTGACTTAAAAGAGTGCAACCTAGCCAAACATCATTGTGTTAAATGTACCCTCTGTCTTGCATTCATGCTAAGAGAGCCCACTGTGAGTTATGTGGCCCCTATCGTTAGCCTTCTCAGCATGAATGACCATTCCAGGAGCAACCATATTTTGTAAAGGTATTGATTGTGTTGGCTTGTAAGGGCTGTAATGTTTTACCCACATCAAACCTGTGCTCTCTGAATGAGAGAACCATAATAGCTGGAGCCTCCTGGTGATCTATATGAATTTTATAGAATTACAGTTTATGGATCAGCTTGTAATAGTGTGGAGTTTCATTGGGCTTAACCAGGTGTGGGAAATTGTCTGGTGCTTTTATAAAGTCATAACATTTTCAAGGACAGGGGTGTGATGGGTCATTTTATAAGAAAGAAGAAAATGGATTAAACACATCTTGTTATTTTTAGTCCAATAACAAGTGTAAGAAGGGAGATAGTTTTGCGTGGTGTATTCTCTGTGTAACCAGCACTTTGATTTGATGGTCTGCTAGACTAATTTCCTTTGCTTTTTCATTTTTCTATATTTTTTCTTTTATCTTTCTATTAATAACATAATGTCTATGGGTTTCATAAACTTCCTAAGCACTATGATACTTCATTTATATGTTGTTGCTGTTGGCCTTGTTTATTCTCACCTCTTTGAAATTTTGTTTTTAATTCATGTTGGCTTTGTCTCATTAGAGTTCTGGATTTTACCACATGCTTCTCCTCACAGTACCAACTCTGGAAGATTAATAACCAAAATTATAACCTACATTTGTATTATTCTACTCTAATCGTCTTAACCACTGGGTGGATTTCTATATAAGGTGAATTGGGGGTGAGAATTATTTAGTCAATCAACAGCTATTTAATAAGCATTAGGTTACATCCTTTGATATTTTTAAGAGACGTATAAGACTGGTGTACTGTCCTTACAGAGTGAACCATCTAGTGGAGAGAGAAATTAAAAATATATAAAGCAGATATTGATTTTATATAATAAAAGAAAACTTTTCTGTAAGTTAGGAGCTGATTCCCTCATAAGGTCTTTCCATATCATGGGCTGCCGTTTATCCTCCAAAAATAATAGGATCATTAAATTTGAGACTTTATAAATTATGTCACTTTATATTCTGACTCTGCCATGTACTGACTTTGTGACCTTGGAGAAATTTACTTAATTTACCTATGCCTTCAGAGTTTGTCTTTAGAATGGAGATAATAGGAATATCTTCCTTATATGACATATGTGAAATATACTTTGAGTGTGCGTAAATGTACGTAAATGATAGTTGGTAGGTAATCCAACCATCTTGTGTTACAGATGAGAATGTTGACGTACCAAAGTTAGGAGGCTGCCTGCGCTAGACTAGCATGCTCCCTTAGTGGACATTACGTGTGTTGACTCTTTCATGCTTCCTCATTTGAGTTCCCAGTTGCCACTGTTGCTTCTGAAAAGCCTGTGAAACATGTAATATAAAAGAATCAAGGCGCTTTCAAGTGTCCTGACTTATTCCTGTATCAGGTTTACTTCTTTGGCCAGAAGTTTTGATAACTAATCTTCTCAACTGAGGGCTGACAGATAGGTTATAAATAAGGGCTCCAGCTACCTACTGTGTGGCATGTTGCCCACTCCCTTCAGGTATTTATCTGTCCTTGACCAGACAGAGGCGCCTTTGGTTTTCCTAGAACATATTCTCCATTTCTCCTCTTTCCTTCTCTTTTCAGTGTTACAGCAAATGTAAGGTTGTGGATGTAGGAGAATAAGCCCGTCAGAGAGTGGTGAGTGTGGGCTGTCCTGTCACAGCTGTTTCAGCCCAGCAATTATTTGCCCATACTCAAATAGACAGTTGGTGGCAGATTCAGGAGTAGTATCTAGTCCCTTTAGTCTCATACACTGTCTACTGTATCATAAGCCAACCAAGAACATTAATGACCACATTTTGAGCTGGTTTCAAAAACAGTAACCTTAATTCCACGATTTCAATCAAGCTTTGGATTCAGAAATACTGAGTTTTCACTGAGCTCTGGGGTCTTGGACAAGGTGGTGAACTGCTGCTCCCTTCTCATTCCCTCATAATAATAAGCTGCCAACAGAACCCTTGGGGAGTGATTGTGAAAAACTAACTAATAAAATGGGATTGAAGCAACCTCTTGAAAATAATATATAGAGAGTATTTACAAATGCTAGCTATGACATGCAGTTCACAACACAAAACTGCTTACAGCCCAGGTACTAAAATTACTACTAAACCATTATCTACGGTAGAATTTCCCTCAGTAGCAAATATTTACTTGCTGTCCTATTATATTCTATTTAACATGGTCCAGGTCAGCATAAAGCTGTAATTTTGCAATTGCATTTGTGTATTTAATAACTGTTGATAAAGCTGAAATAAAGAATCAGTAAAAAGATTCCACTTTTCTAAAACACATCCAAGATGTAAGCAAAAGGAAATCATTCAGCATTTCTGATATATAGAAGACAAGATGTACTATATTAAGAAGAAATAACATATAAGGTGATGTCTGGGACATGACTGAATTGAGTAATCAATATCATTTTTAATCAGTGTTGGCTTGCATTGTGAAGGAAAGGAATAATTTAAAGTGCATGATGTTTGTATCGCAGTGTTTAGAGAATCCCAGGAGATGAAACAAGCCTTAGACCCATAGGATGAAAGAAGCTACGAATCTTATTGCAAGACAGGGACACTGAGGCCCAAAGAGATAAAGGACTTCCTTAAGATCTTGTGGTAAAAGTAGATTTGTTTAAGTTTGCTTCAGGATTCAGGAGTAGGATTAATAGGTAGAAGTTAAATGGCTAACATGGTTCAAGTTTTAATATTCCCAACAATGGAAAAAATAAGCTGCTTTGAATAATAGTGAATGTACTATTATTGCAAGTAATCAGTCATATAACAGATAATCTCCTGACATGAATTATGTACCAAAAATTCCATTGGATGAAAAGCTTGAATGGTTATCCTCTGCATTCTACTCTAATATAGCTTTCTGTACCTTAAAATATTCAACTTTTTTTAACATTTTATGATTTTTAGGAATAAATAGAGTTAATAAAGAACTTGGAATGTCCTACAAGGAAAAAAAGGTAGGGAGCGAGGCGTTTACCTGTTGAGATCCTCATGTGTTCAGGATATATCCAACATTTATTTGTTGCTAGGCAGGGGACAGAATAAACTGATCTTCTTAAGTCTCTTCCAGCTCAATGATTCAAAAAATGCTGGCATTTTAGTGAAATGTAATATGGATGACATAATATAACATAGCAAATAGAAAAGTCTGCAACTAAAAGATAAAGCACTTATATGTCAAATAGCATTGTGTGAATAAATCTAAAATGTAATTTTGAACCAATTTTTAAAACTTCTGCTAACATACATAACATGGTGCCATGCAGAAGATGACAAGGAGTAAAGGATATGTTAAGGAAACCTGCAGATAACCAAATGCCTTCTTGCGTTAAATGAATTTGCCAAATCTTTAAGGGAGTAATCATGTGTATCCAAATGTGAGTGGTTTCCAGGATCTATCTATTTCTCTCTCCCTCACGCGTGCACACAAACATAAGCATACACATCAGCTCAGATATTTATTCACTTATAGTTTCAGAACATTGAATGTTTCTAATCACTGCACTTGATGACTATAATTTTTAGTTACAGGTTGAATAGTTGCAGGGTGTTGATTCTGCTGAAAGTCATGGTCACTGGGCAGCATGATGTCTAGAAGACAGTCTGGCAGGTAGAGTCTTAGGGAATTTGCTGGGATTTCTTCCTGATGCCCTGCATAGTACAAGTAGACATTATGGCCTCCTATAGCTGGTGCTGTCAGTACCCTGTCTATATGCCTCAGACCCTTAATTGTGTTCTTGAGAACTTCCAACCACTAGTATCTGCAGCCTTGTTTCTAAAGTCTCTTTGTTGGAACTGTGGGAAATTGCATTGCTTCTGTGTATAACTGAGCTTTAAATGCTGAGAATTAACATCCCCTGGGAATAGCCCTCCACCAATGACTCTCAAGTGGTGCTTTGTAAGTACCCCAGCTCCCTTATGCTTCAGGCAGGATAACTCTGCAAGGTGTGTTTTACACCACTTCCCAGAATTTCCTGCAGGATTGCCCACTGAATTAGCTGCTTTAACAGAAAATTCTTTATTGGATGGTTTTCACTCCACTATGTCATTTCCTTGCTTCCTTTTTGGCATTGCCTGCACTTCCTAAATGAACTAGTTTTATTCTAATACTTATCTCAGAGTCAACTTCTGGAAGAACTCAAACTAAGGAGCATCCCACACCCAGATGGTAAGAGCAAGCCCTCCTGAAGGGGTTTATAGAACCAGCCCTTACTTCAGGGTACATTTTTCACATTTCAGTCCCAGTTCAGCCATCTCCCATCACTCTAATAAACAACATCTTGCAGTAATCGATGCCTTATTACCAAGAAGTGATGGAGAGTGAGCTTTAGGGTATCCTTAAGAGAGTTTTATATGTTGATCTTCATTTCCTTTTTCTGCTTGCTCTAATGGGCAGCACAAGACAATCAGTGCTTGAATCCCCTTTTCACATCTGGCATTCTGTTCAATGACACATGTGTCCTCACCAAAGTCTAACATCTGTACATCAAAGACAGGGCAAACACCAAGCTCATGTACAATATTACTACTGAGTATTGAACATTTCCTTTGTTAGGCAAAATGCTAAGCTCCTTACAACTGTTATCTGGTATTATAGTCATGACCATCTTTTGAGGTAGTACTGTTATTCCCATTTTACTGATGAGAAACCTTAGTCACAGAGGATTAAGTAATTTACATAACAACACACTAGCAAGTAAGAGGCTGAAAGAGCATTTGGGCTTTTAGAGGTCCTTTATAAAACTTGGCATCTGAACATTGGTGTACTTGATTGATATTGTGCTCCTAGCCACAGTCTAATCCTGCCTCTGTAACTAACTTTCATGGGTAACTGTATCTTAATGGGAAAAAAAAAAAGTGACTAGTTAGTTACTAGGTGGCTTTCACCAGAGATAAATTTATACAGACTTGCAGAGGGGTATTGCATATAAAGAACACTGTCCGGGGGAGAAAAAGAGAGAGAAATGCAGACCAAATTTTTAGGCCGATTTATGTTATTCGCTGAAATTCTCTGCCCTTAACCTGAGTGCCAACCCCAATTCCTTTGGAGCGCCTCCCTTTTCCAACTTCTCCAATGTAAAAACAGAAATAATCCAGGGCCTTTGGTTTCAACTCTGTTAACATGTGGGTTTTTATAAAATGGGAGCTCTGAATTTGATAGTGTCCAAGGTTCCTTCCAGCCCTAAACAGATATTGTCTTCTTCACTGTCCCCCAAAAACAAAACCATCTTTTCAGTTATAAATTCTAAATGCGCTGTAATAGTGAGCTATTTGGATTCCTGACAGCCTATATCAGGAAAATAAGCAATGATTTGGATCAAGTCTTTATAATCTGAAGCCATTGTTCTGTAAGCTAGTTTCCACTGCCAGTCCCTTCTTCTCTATAGATTGTTGGTATTGCTGGTCTGAAATGGGTTACAGGAAATTTATTTTAGCATTTTATGAACCTCTCTACATCCTCAAAAGAATTTTAGAGGAATGGCTTTAGCTCATTGTCACAAAGTGTGGAGATCTTTTGCCATAAAGAGAGACATTAACATCCTGTTTTTCCTAGTGTTTGAAAGTGACATGATTTCAAAGGGAGGCTTTATCATGTGTAGGGATTCAGAGGCCTTCAGGTAATGAGATATAACATTTCCTGAAAATTAGTGAGTGCTGTGTTGTCCAGGAATTAAATTTCTTTTATCCTATGCTGTTCGCCACCTACCCTGGATTTCTTACGCTGAATCTGAATTTCCATGCTAAGCTGAAAAAGAAGTATTGCCCTCTTTTTAACATTTACTTTGAATTTTAGCATGTAAGGTGATGCCAGGGTTTTTAGTGAAATGAACTTTGCATGAACTCTAACAGTAATGAACTGATAACCAATAAAATAAATAATTGATTCATCTCAGAACAATCTGACTCCTAGAAGTGGCGTTCCTGAGAAGCCTGTGTGTAACTGCCCTCTAGAAAGCCTCACAAGTTTTTGCCTTTCTTTACTTTTTTTTTTTTCCAAATGGACGATTTTTGACAAACAGACTTCTAAGGGCAGTCAAGTGTCAAATACAAAGTTATGGCTGGTGCAGCTGCCTTTGGGATCACACGCTCCATTTATCCATTATAGAAAGCTCAGATGCACAAACATGTGGTGCCATTTTCTGTACCTGTCAGTTTAGTGCATTTAATGAACATTGATCATGTTCATTCAGACACATCTCTCCATGCTGCAAACAAGAACTCAGTCATTTCTGAAAGACGTGATAGAAACTTTCCTTTTCTGCAAACTGCTTCCGTGGAATACTTTTTGCCAAAAATAAATAAATAAATGCGCCGAAAATGTACCCTTAATTTTCCTACAAATGATAAAATATGTTAATTAAAAATTTATTCCGGTTTTGCTAAGTCCAGTATTTGTCTACTTAAAATTGAAGTCTTAATGATTTTCATAATCATTAGGTTGCTATATAGATATTTCAAGTGTTGTAGCTTTGTCTGTTCTAAAAGTCATTTTTTTTGTTCTTTTTAAAATGTTCTTTCAATTATAAAACTTACTGCTGGGTACTTTCACCATTAGTAAATTGTGTTGAGTACACTGATCAATTGGTTCCAGATTTATTGTTCTACATTATAGTGAGAAAAATACTTATTGTTTTCTTACCATTTGATTTTTGCATCCTGTCAACAGTCTCATAAAAGGAATAGTTTAGGTTCTTATAATTTGAAGACATCATTTTTTATGAATGATATTTTTGTTATTTAGTTATTATCCAGAACAAATTAAAAAAAAAATTGTTCATTTAGTTTGCCCCAGCTAGAGGTGCATTATATTTAGAAATGATTTACTCATAACTGTTGTCTTGGGAGAATATCCTAATCAGTTTTTGGAAAAGACTAAGTACATTTACGTTATTCTGCATGTATTGTTATTTCAACATTTATATTTCTTTTGGTTGAGCTTTTTTTCCATCACTCTAGGACATGAGATAGCTGAAGAAAACAGATGTGCTCAAATTATACTACAGACTCATCTAAACAATTTGTGGATTTTTCAGGTTGCTGCTGAAAATTAGAGCTGAATCATGATGCCAAGAGTCTCACATATTCAACGTTTAGACTTTGATAATCTTGTAAAGTAAATTGAGCATTCCATCCAGAATGTGGTACACCTTTAGAAAATAATATTCACCTAGCATTTAATTTTTGTCTAAGACTGCATCATTCAAAAACATTAAACATGTGTATAATGAAATATATTCAGGGGTATTCATTGCAGTTTTGTTTGTCATACAAGAAAATGGTAAATAGCCTGAGTATCTATAAATAGGGGAAGAATTCTGAAAGTTATGGTCCACATCTACTGTGGAATATTATAACCCATTAAAAATTATATGGCAGATCAGTGTGTTCAGATATGAAGGATGTACATGTCCACAAGAAAAGCAACACGTAAATATTGTGCATATTATGATGCTACTTATTTAATAAATAAAAAGAAAAATATATACATCTCTTTATATATGTATGTAGATTCAAAGAATAAGATTTGAAAGAGAATTATTTTCCTCTGTGGATGAGAATAGCAAGTGGTGCATTGAAAAGGGGGTTTCAATACATACATCTCTATTTTTCATTATTCTACAAAAATAATGCATGAAACTGAATTTTATGTACTTGTTTATGATTGATTTTTTTTTTAGAGAAGAAAATCCGTGAAACAGGTGAGAGAAGCCATAATTAATCCAATCAATAAATATTTATGGTACACATTCTATGTGTCAGTCACTATGGTTGCCACTGGGGATACAATGGAGAGCAAAGAGACACACTGGCCCTGAGCTCAGGGATATAGAAATTGATAAAAGTTGTATAAATGTGCACATTTATTTTTATGTAGGAAAAGTACAGGGAGTTAGAAAAGTTTGTAATTATCTGGTCAGTGCAAGTTTCCTGAGGAAGGAATTTTTTGCACCAGCATCTGAAGCCTGAATCAGCCTACCTAAGCAAGGAGGCTATTTATGAAGTCAAAACAATGGAAACACTAAAGAAAGAGTTATGTGAATAAAAATATAGAGTATAGAATACTTTTTAAGAAGTAGGCCAGATTATCCAGTCTATCCAATTGGCTGAAGTTAATCTGTAATTCTTTGCAAATGGCAAACCGTCCAGAAAAATTAGTCACTGTAACTCTGACTGCACAAGCAATGAGCCAAGTATCATTGAAAGTAGTATATCTTCATTTGTTCACTTTTGAAGCACTTATGAGACCTAGCCCAGTGAGCTTCAACTCACTGTTGTTGGTATCATTTGGGTAACTGAACATTTGTTATCACCCAGGCCGTACCCAAAGTCACCTGAACTAACTTACCTGTCTTTTTCCCTTTCCTTTCCTCCTTCCATTCATGTGCTCATGCATTCTTGCATTCAACAAAATATGTATGGAACGCCTTGTATATGCCAGGTACTGGGGAAAGCAAACATGGTCCTTACTCTAGTTCATATTCTATTGGAAGAAACAAAGAATTAATAATACATACAAATAGAGCTATAATGTTGTGAATGAAATTATTGGGATAGAGAAAGCTTACTTTAGTTGGTATATTCATCGAAAGTTTTTCTGAGGAGACGCCCCTAAGCTAAGACTTCAGCATTAGAAGAGCCAGATATTGAAAGAGTGATGGGATAGGCATGTGTAAAAGTCTTGAGCTAGGAAAGAATGTGGAGTGTTTGAGCAACTGAAACAAGGTGAATGTGAATGGAGGAGCACAGCTCCATTGAACAAGGATCCCAGCCCCAGGTTGGTGCAATACCTAGAGGGAAATACTACCCAGGAATACTGGAAGCACAGCCTTTATTGAGACAGTGAAAGATCAGAGTCTGCGCTATTTTCTCCAAGGCTGGCACTCTTTGTCTTGGAATCATTGAATCTTAGGTGTGAAAGAAACTCTAAAGGAGATCTAATCACATCATTTCCCTGTTGAATGCACTTTGTAGTGGAGATCTCAATAGCTGAAGTTCTCCATCACTACTCAGATTTTTTTTCTCAGAGCCAGTTTTGTGATTGACTGAAAGACCTATCATCCTTTTCCTCCACAAAGGTGACCCTGAATCCTTTTGTAGCACCACTCCTGTTTATACCCCGTATGCTTTTAGTTCATACCTCCAGTGTCCTAAAAGGAAGCCCTCTTTACACCAAGGAATCTTAATGGTTGGAAACATTTAAAACAGTCATTATTTTATGTGGAGCTCTATTGAACCCTGAGACAGAGGAGAGTAACCCTCTCTTAAACCATCTCAAGGAAGGGGCTTTTCCAACAGTTAGTTTCTCCTGAAATCTGTTCTAGTGATTGTCCAAGATGTGTGAGGTGGAGAGTTGAGCCAATTATATAAATAATTCAAAGGAAAGGCTTAATACTAAAGTGAATCTCCTGAATTATCCCCATGGTTGTCTATACTACTAAACACCATTAATTCCATCAATTAATTACCAATTTAATGAGGTAAGTTATGAAAAACTTACACATAAATATACAGCTACATGCAATCTGTAGTAGAGACACTGGCAGCCTGTCTTAACTGGCTTCGTTCCTCATCTGAACGAAGGAACACAGGAAATTATTTGAGTGACTATTTTCTCATTCTTCTGAGGAATACTAGTGTTATTCTAGTACTATTCTAGATGTAAAGGAAAAGAGATAATCCGTTACATACAGTGGATGTTACTCTTTCATGGAAGCCCACTTAAAAAAGGCTAGTGGGTTATTCAAAAAGCCCTATACATAAATATATACCTATGTACAATCTCTACAAAATTCTAGAGAACACATTTTATATCTATGTACTCTTGTTTTCTTCCCACAAAACTTGGAGCATACTATGATTTCTACCTCCTTGTAATTAATTTCTGGTTGTCAACCTAAACAGTCCCTTTATCGGCAAAGTAAAGTGTTAAGGCAATTGAAGAGATAACGTGGGTCAAAAAACTGTTTATATCTCTATTACAGACAAAGGCTAGACCTTTAGTAAACGTCTGTTGAGTGAAGTTGAATTGAATTAGTTTGAATTGAGTTGAATTGCTTTGAGAAAGCTGTAGCTAGAGCCAATTATTACTTCATCCTTTGGCCAGTGTTTTCAGCTGAGTATTTCAACAATTATTCATTTAACCGACATTTTATTGGATGCATACCTATTATGAGCCAGGCATAAACTCAGTTCAGGGCTGTGGATTCATGGGTTAAATAAACACAGTCCGGGCCGGTCCCGTGGCTTAGTGGTTAAGTGCTCACGCTCCACTGCTGGCGGCCCGGGTTCGGATCCCGGGCTCGCGCTGATGCACCACTTCTCCGGCCATGCTGAGGCCGCGTCCCACATACAGCAACTAGAAGGACGTGCATCTATGACATAGAACTATCTACTGGGGCTTTGGGGAAAAAAATAAATAAAAAAAAATTTGACTTTCTTTAAAAAAATAAAAAAATAAACAAACACAATCCTTAGTTTATAATTGCTCACAGTGAACAGAGGAAGATAATGTGCACAGTTGCATCAGTGGTATAAGTAGAGAGCTCTAGGGAGCTCTCGCGAGGATAAGTAAATGAGATGGGAAGGGTGATGGGTGGGGTAGGAGGTAGCATCCTGGAGGAGATGGCACCTAGTTAGAGTCCTAGGCATGACCTTCCTAGTCAGATGAGACAGTGAATAGCATTTCTGTTTAGGGGGCAAGATGTTTTAGTGTTTACTCTTAAGTGTTTTCTAAGCTTTTATTATCTTATTCAGTTTTTCTAGAATCACTTTCTATTGGCGTCTGGTGTCGTGAATTTGGGCACAGGAAAGGAATCCTCTGTTTCCCTTTGTGGGAAAGGAATCCCACAGAGCTTGGTGGAGATGTTAACTGCAAAATATAATGCCTTCAACTCTTGTGGCTGATTATCTATCTATCTATCTATCTATCTATTCACTTTAACTGAACTGTAGTTTTTAATCTCTGGTCTGTAGTTTAATGTCTCATATATATTTTGTTTAACGCAGTTTCATATATTTTTCTTATATATGGCCATAAACTGGCAGTTTGTAAATAAATTGTGCATATTAAACTGAGAGTGTTCCTTAGAACTATACTTTCCTTCGCTTTGGAATTGGCTAGATGTTTTTTAAGATCAATATTTTGTGTGTGTGTGTGTGAAGATCAGCCCTGTGCTAACATCTGCCAATCCTCGTCTTTTTTTTTTTTTGCCAAGGAAGACTGGCCCTGGGCTAACATCCGTGCCCATCTTCCTCCACTTTATATGGGACGCCGCCACAGCATGGCTTGCCAAGTGGTTCGTCGGTGTGCGTCTGGGATCCGAACCAGTAAACCCCGGGCCGCCGCAGCAGAGCGCGCATACTTAACTGCTTGTGCCACCGGGCCGGCCTCTAAGATCAATATTTTTAAGTATAAAATGGTGGACTTGGAGTTTACAGATCTTGATGTTAAATTCCATTTTCATCAGGTAGTAGAACAAAATATTGCTAAGATTAATTTTTAGCTACTTTAAACTTAATTGGAGGAAGGTGATCTATGTGAACCTTCAGATTGAGTTAGGTAAAATGTTTACTTCATGTGTAGATAGCTTGAGACATATCATGTTAAATGTTTCTTCATCTTTAACTTTTTCTCTGCTTTCTACCTGTTTTCATACAAATGGGACCTGTTAATTAGCCAAGTTTAGCAACAATTTAAGAGTTGTGCATTCCTCAGTCTCCATTTTGGTGAGGAAAAGAGAGGTTCTGATAATTAAATCTGTTTAATTGACAATTTCATAGTTTTTCTCCCTCTTGGAAATCACTTGAGTATAAGAAAAACTAGATATAAATAATAACTGCTGTACATTTTAGAAGAAAAGTTTCCATAAAGAAACTGACTCCAGGGCCGGCCCCGTGGCTTAGCGGTTGGGTGCGGGCGCTCCACTGCTGGCGGCCCGGGTTTGGATCCCAGGCGCGCACCGATGCACCGCTTCTCTGGCCATGCTGAGGCCGCGTCCTACATACAGCAACTAGAAGGATGTGCAGCTATGACATACAACTATCTACTGGGGCTTTGGGGGAAAAAGAAAAAAAAAAGAAAAAAAAAAAAGAAACCGACTCCATTAACGTTCCTTAAAATAAAACATTGTAAAATAAAATAGTGTCTATTAAAAGACGAATTATTTGAATTCTTTATTCACAATATAATGAATGACGGTTTTTCACTGCCATAAATGTACATTTTATCTAAAGCCCTTTATATTGTGAAATTTAAGAAATATCATTGCTCACAATCAAACCCCAAATTTCTAAATCCATATATTTTGTTCTAGAGGACCATCCACTTAAAAGCAATAGAAAAAAAGGAAAACCCTAACAGAGGAAGTTCTAAAAAATTTAATATGCATAAGTATCACCTCTATATTGATTAAAATATAGATATCCAGGCTCACTCCCAAACATTCTGATTGTAATACCCTGCCTTGGGGTCTGAAATGTTTTTTAAAATGGAAATCCTGAATGATTATGGTGTAGGTGGCTTCTAGTACACACTGAGAAACTTTTAAAGCATGAAGCTTAATCACCTATGTCTTTGAAGATTCATGAAATTCATATTGGCAGCAGTGGAGAGGAGATAGAGGGTACAGAGGAGATAGAGGAAATAGGCGAATTAGGGTAGAGTTAGTGTAAATGTCTGGAGGTAATGTCATGCTTAATTTACTGGTGGGAGTATCCATCCTGGAAACAAATCAGCATTCAATGGGATCTTTACAGTCTTTAGTCTCTAAGTATTGATAGATCCATTCCCAGCGTCAAAATTGGTACTTGCTTTATATTTAAAGTCTATGAGGTGAGGACATGCTTCCAGCCAGAGTTTGTTTTGCCTACCTTACATTCCATTTACTAATTCTCCTTTTTTGCAGTTATGCTTATATTGACCTTCACAAGGGCAAAGACTTTCCCACCTTTTCTTCACGGCCTGCTTACCTTTACCTTATTATTTCTTTCACCAGTTCTTTAAAGGTGTCCAGAGCTGTAAAAATTTCAAAATATTCTTATTCTTTTATTTTTAAATTTATTTATATTTTTGTGGCAGGTCCAAACAATGTCTTTTATCTACCCTTCCTTTTTGAAATTGTTTGCCAAAATAAGAAATAAGTGGCAGAAAGTGAAGTGTCAGTGCTATAGATAACATACATTTTGGAAGATGCTTAGCTCAGAGTATGGTAGTAGACCATTGGCTGACTGAGCAATTGCAGTAATGGCAGGCAAATGAGTGTAGCAATGGCATTTGTGGTAATGAAAGGCTAATGAATGTAGAATGTAGAACATTGTCTGCAGCTCTGGTTCTTATTGGGCAGGATGTTTTAAAAGGGGTATAAATACATTGGTGATTTACCGATGTGGTGTACCTCTGTATCAGTGTTTCTCAAGGTATGGTTCACAGATACAATAAGCATATACTGAATCTTCAATTTTAGAAGATTCTTTCCATCTCCTTTTTAGAAAGAAAGGGGCCACTAACTAGATGGGACGCTGAGGCAGCAATTGTAAACTAGGACAGTCCAAGGTAGATTGTGACAATGTTCTCTCTATTCCTCGACCATCATCTCTAGAATTACATGAAATCTTTTTTAAAATTGCAGATCCTTAAGGCTACTTAAAAATTTCTGAGAGTAGAGTGGAATCTACAGTGCGTCCTGCTCCTAGGAGGTTTAAACAACGCAAGAGAATTACTGCATTAGAGCATTAGAACTTTAGAGCAGTGGTTCTTGAAGTGTGAGCCCCAGACCAGCAACATCCGCATCATCTGATACCTTGTTGGAAATGCAGCTCCACAGACCCCACCCTAGACCTACTGAATCAGAAGCTGAGGATGGGGCCAGACAATCTATTTTAACAGACTTTCCATGTTATTCTGATGCATAATAAAACCTGAGAACCACTGCTCTATTGAATATGGCAAACCAGTGCCTTTCTGATTTACTGTTGTCATTACTTAGTTTTATAATAATGTGATTTTTTAAAAAAGATCTTGGTGCTCCTCTCATATCTCCTCATGTAAGTGATGATACAATGTTATGCATCATTGAAAGAACTGTAGAGGAGATATGAGTGTCCTGCCTTAACCTGACGTGTAGTCATTTGACTTTTCTTCTTTACGAGAAATATTGCTGTGTGCGTGTGTGTGTGTGTGTGTGTGTGTGTGTCTGACATTCTAAAATGGAGGACAATGACAAGTTTGAATGGGACAGCTAATGAAAAGGAATGAATGGTATTGTGGAGAAGAGAAGAACAATAAAACAGAGACAAGTGTTGATGCAGTTGTCCTCTTAGAGAGCCTGGTTATGATCCCCCATTTCCGGTGGCGGAGGCATTCAGCTCCGAGGCAAGCACTGAGACCATCAGTTCACTTGCTCTTTAGCACAACAAACTATTTTAAAAGCAGTTCCTTTTGAAAAAAAATCTTAAGAAGTAAATTTTTTAGTTTTAGCCTTTGGTAGTGTCGAAACTAGTGCTAGCAAAAACCTTTGGCAGTAAGTTAATGAGATTCATACAACAAAGCTAAGAGAAATGCACAGAAGTTTTACAAACCTGAAAAGTAGAGTTTTTTTTTTCCCATAAATATTATATTTGCAGAGATCTACTTGGCATTGAGTCTTGTCTGCCCACTGGCCAGCTTACTTTTTAGTTTCCTGTTGGCAAAGGTACTTGCTGAAGGATTAAGTCGCACAGACCTCAGATCTATTAACTGAAGGTACTTAAGAATCACTCATATATTTTTTAATTTTGTGAGGTTTTGTGTCATGGTGTGCATTGTTTAATTAGATACGATTTTGGTAAATATCGTGAGCAGATAATTTGTGAATCACCCATAATTCTCAAGAGCTGCAGTTCCTCAGATCACTTTTAACATGTCCAAATAGATCAGATCAGTTATGTAAAATGAACCAACTGATATATGTATATGAGTGTATTTGAGAATACCATTGTGTTTGTCTTTGAATAATTAGATGTCTGTGTATTACAAAGGCAAATATTATGAAATCTTTTTTTTTGTATTCATCTATCCATTCAACAGATATAAAAGGAGGTTAAGTGACTAGTTCAAGGCCCTGTACTTGATAAACGGTTGATTTAGGATCGAAAGTGGAACCTTATGGTACACGGTACCTACTGTATATTCCAGGCACCATTCGCTTATGTGGTCTTCAATTCATTTATAAAATATTACTATTGAAGTCAAAATGAATTACTATATTTTACATCCAATAATGGCTAAGTAAATGAGTGAGATATTTGAATAAATTCAAGGGAGCCCCCAAGAAGTCCATTATTGAGATGAGTATAATGTGATATGTATTAATAAGTGCAAGTATTAATATGTGATTCAAAAAGTAACATTTTCAAGGAAGGAAAGTTTTCTTATTTAAGCCTCACAAGTTGGTGTGACCTGATTGAATCAGCATTGCTTACAATAGGGCCCAAGAGAAATACAGCTATATTTCACAATATTATCTGTCCGCAAAAGAGACTCTTCATGGGGAAATATTCTAACAAATTGAAGATCAAGTCTAACATTGGGGGCTTCTTCTTCCACGTATTCTATTCTGGATAGTAGTAGATAATAAATAAGGTATTACGCTAGATTTTCAGTTCAAATTTAGTTTTGATTCCTGCAGTGGATTCAGCTGTGGCGTTCAAAGGTAGTTTTTGCAGGTGCAGAGAAAGAGTTCTTTAGCCCTGCAGTGTGACTAATTGCTAATAATTGCTTATAGGAAGGGGGTTAGGAAGGCCTATCTCCAGATCTTCCCCATCATAATTTGTGCAGGGTCCTTGTCAACATGGGACAGCAGCAGGGAGCACTGTAGACGCTGAGAAATCATCAGCAAGTGTGCAGTATACAAAACAGGGTGGGCTTGGTTTAAAGAAAAGCCTTGTGTAAAGTGAATTTTTATACAAATAGAAAACTCTATGAAAGCCTGATCTTTTAAATAATGTTTTATTTTCCTTTCTGATTAACCTTTATTTGGAGTTTCTCTTACTAATATAGTACTTTCCCATCTCATTGCTTGCTTTTTTCCTCTTTCCAATGACTAATATTCTACAAACTAGTATTTAATAGGACATTTAAAGAGATATCAGGGAATTTACCTGTTATGAAAAGAAAAATCTGTTTATAATTAAAATATATATTGAAGTAAGTTCTATAAAATAGAAATTTAGTTTCTCTTTAAGTCAGATCTTTCTGCAACCTTGTTAAAGCATACAGTTTCTGTGTCATTTTTGATTATTATTTATTTATTTTTACCTTCTCTGTCTAGTCTACCTCTGTTAAATCTGGCTCAAGATCCAGGGTGGAATTCATCAAATGGTTGCATTTTTATAATTGTTTGGAACTGTAAAAACCTAACAAAAAAATTTCACGGTAGCTTGTGGACCATAAAGATTTAAGTAGACATAACCCAAGAAATCAAATGGATTGTTTCTAAGTATGAGATGAAGAAAATCTAGGCCTTAGCTAGTATTGAGAATTATCTTGCTATCTACAAAGCATCCTGCTGAATGTCAAGACATGTTTTGAAGGGAAGCAGAATTGGAACACTTTTTTGTTTATTTTCTATAATTATTTCTTTTATCTCATATTCCTTTAATATTGAATTACCAAAAACTTGTCATTTACTTTCCCCCCACATATACACATATAGATAAAGTTTATTTCAGAAGTTTTGTGAATTAGTCCAAAAAAGAAAATTACTATAATTTAGGATCCTTGTAATATTCAACGTGGTTCATTTTATTCTGTTACATGGACCTTAAACTACTTGGGAAGTTTAACTAGTGTCATCTAAATAGTGATAGATCCAGTACTACTATTTCTGTGATAGATAAAATTCAGAAGCTTGCTTCTAGGTGTGTGTATTAGTCAGGGTTCTCCAGAGAAACAGAACCAGTAGGATATGTACACACACACACACACACACACACACACACACAGATTGATTTGTTATGAAGAATTGGCCTACATGATCATGGAGACCGAGAAGTCTCACAATCTGCCACTGCAAACTGGAGACCCGGGAAAGCCATTGGTCTAATTCAGTCAGAGTCTGAAGGGCTGAGAACTGGGGGAGCCGATGGTTTATTTTATTTTTTTTAAGATTTTATTTATTTATTTATTTTTCCCCCCAAAGCCCCAGTAGATAGTTGTATGTCATAGCTGCACATCCCTCTAGTTGCTGTATGTGGGACATGGCCTCAGCATGGCCGGAGAAGCGGCACGTCGATGCGCGCCCGGGATCCGAACCCGGGCCGCCAGCAGCGGAGCGCATGCACTTAACCGCTAAGCCACGGGGCCGGCCCGAGCCGATGGTTTAAATCACAGTCCAAGGGCTGGAGAAGATGAGATGAGATGTCCTCACTCAAGCAGTTGGGAAGGAAGCAAAAGGGCAAATTTCTCCTTCCTCCCCCTTTGTGCTCTATTGGGGCCCTCAATGGATTGTATGATGCCCACCCACATTGATGAGGATGGTCTGCTTTACTCAGTCTACTGATTCAAATGCTAATCTCTTCTAGAAACACCCTCACAGATATGTTAAAAAATAATGGTTTACCAGCTATCTGGACATCCTTTAGACCAGTCAAATTGACCCATAAAATTAACCATCACAGTGTGACTGATGTGAATCCTAAATTACCAAACATTTTTGAAATGGTTAAGGAGAGTACACCTATTTCTTTTTTCCAAGTTTAATTCCCAACTGGATATCTACACTTTGAAGAAATATATTCTAGAGGGGGGAAAACACTTTTGACTCTTTTTTAATAATTTACTTAAGAGAAATTTAAGTTACATAAAGTAAAATATTTATAACATTTTTAAAGACTTATAGTTTATATAATTATAGTAGCTTACTTATGGAAAGTAATTTAAGAGAATTCTGTAAGAGACGGAAGGTTTTAAAGAAAGACATTGCAGGAAAGAGTTTTCTTTTGACAAACCTGTCTGTTCATTGTAATTGATGAGTTGGTTCCATTCTGGTTCTTGGTGACCCATCCAGCACTGAGTAGGAAATGATGCAATAAATGAATGTTGTGGTCCATTTGTCAGGCAGGGCCACTAGTTTCTTGCAGGACATGTGAGTTTCCTTCTATTCTTTTCTCCCATTTACCTACCCATCCTTTTCTCTTTCAGTATTTTTCTCTCCCATTAAACCAGTAGAGTGACTGCCCTTTTAGTAGCGTCTTAGCATTAGTGCTTAAAGAGTCCACAGCCTCTTTTAAAGTTCATATTGGGCTTCTAGAGCAAAGAAGACAAATCATCAAAAATCACAATAGTTCAATAAGAAAGAATATTTATATCATTTTGAGATCATTCCAAAGTAATTTCAGTCATATAGCATTGAGCTCGATTTTAAATATATATTTAAGTGCTTAGCTAAATCAACTCACTGAGTCTGGGTCTCTGACTGGCTGGAGGACCTGGGCTCTGCCTACAGACTAGTGGCCTACGCCAGTTCATTGGTGGGAGGGATGCAAAGCAGTGACCACTCATCCTGGGATATGGTTCCATGTTGAGTTTTTTTGTTCTTCATTTACTTAAGCAGTCAATTTTAATTACACTAACCAGTTTAATTTATGTATAAGTTGATTCATTTGTAGTTTGTCTTGTTTCCTTCTAGGCTTTAACCAATGAAGGACCAAATTGATTTACATAGTTTATCTGATAAACATGTATGATTAAGTTTGAAACATTCCTTAGGAAACTCTTTTTAGCATCTTTCTTTTTAGCTTCTTCCAGTATAGCTCCAATCACCTTATTTTATATTCCTATTGGACTATTGAGCTTTTTTTTGTGACATTGTAATTTTATATATGTTTGTGTTCTCTTTTCTTTTCATCAAGTGTTTTTCAAACGATTACCTTATACCAGCTACCATTACTTCAGTGAATGTATTCTGTGAATAAAATCGATAAAAACCATTGCCTCATGAAGCTTATATTCCAGTAAGAAAGGCAAAAAGTTAACAATGTGTGTTGTAATGTCAGGTAATGAAAAGTGCTATGGAGATAAAGTAAAGCAAGGTAAAAATGGAGAATGACTAGGAGGAGAGGCTGTGGCAAGATTAAATACGCTGGTTAGAAAGGAAGAGAAGGTGGTATAGAGCCAAGAACTGAATGCCAACAAGTTGATCTTTATCCACTGAAGGTCAATAGGAAGAGCTCTTCAGGAAGGAGGGGGACTCAGTTATTATATCGGAGGAGGAGAAAGAAGGCCAGTGACTCGGGGTGTGGTGAATGAGGGCAAGTGGTAGAAATGGAGATTGACTGACAGGGAACAGATCATATATGGCCTTGTTGGCTGACATAAGTTCATATTTTTTGTGTGTTCAGTGGAAAATCATGGTAGGATTTTAACTCATATCTTGTCTGTTAGACCATGTCTGCCATATGAGGACAGGGTCTGCAGTTACCATTGCAGCCCCAAAGCCCAGCACTTAATAAATATTGGATGGATGGATGGATGGATGGATGGATGGATGGATGGATGGATGGTCTGACAAATGAATTAATAGCCCTCCAACCCTGTTGCTTTTTTACTGAGGTGATTCTGTTAAAAATAAAGCTTTTTGCTAGTTTGTTTTGCTTTGCTTTTCTAATATCAGAGTTACATGTATTGCTAGTTGGTGTCGCATTTGTATCTCTTGACAAAATTAAGTTTAAAATTTATTACATCTAGATAATTAGAATTTCCTAAATCTCATACCTTGAATGCTATGTCCTTTTTCTTCCTCTCGCTAGATAAAAAAATCTGATTGGCTTGACAGCTTGAACATGATTGACTGTCCACTTAAGCTTCCTCGTATTTCCATGTGATAACTAATCCTAAAGGATAATGTTAAGCCAGATTCCCCAGCTCAAAGGTCAGAGGATCAGACATCAACTCTCATACAACAATGGGATGGGATAGACAGAATGATCATAACCCAGTTAATCTCCTTTCAGGAGGACCCTAGCACCAGTATATGTATTTGTGGGCTTGGTAACACCCTCCTTGCTGGGGCAGAGGAGACCTGAGCATCCTTGCAATTCCTCTCTCACAAGGGGTCCCATCAAATTCAGGTGCTACTCCCTGAAAGTATAAAGATGACAGCCATTTGCACTTCTTGGTCAATCTGGAAAATAGAAGTGAAATCAAGGACATTATGAGAGTAGCATTTTAAAAATCTTTGCCGTGATTATCTACACATTGGAAACTGAGATAAGAAAGTAAAAATTGGAACTTTTTTCTGGTATCTAAGAAATGTTTAACTACTACCATTGAAGTGTCTTTGTGACACTTCATGTCACATGTGATTTAAAGATACTATATTTAGTTTTAAAAAATACAAGGTTTGTGGCCAACTTCTATAACAAGTCCATATAATATGATCAAATGTAAAATAATATGGTTGTGGAACATAACACAAATGTTACCTAAATAGCCCTCTTTTAAAAATAATATTTAAATCTATATATTATTTTTGTCAGGAAAAATCCATTTTTTTGTGTGTGAGGAAGATCGGCTCTGAGCTAACATCTGCCAATCCTCCTCTTTTTGCTGAAGAAGACTGGCCCTGGGCTAACATCCATGCCCATCTTCCTCCACTTTATATGGGATGCCTGCCACAGCACGGCCTGAGAAGCGGTATGTCAGTGCGCGCCTGGGGTCCAAACCGGCCACCGCAGCGGAGTGTTAAGCGCGAACTTAACCACTCGCACCACTGGCCGGCCCCAGAAATCAATGTTTTGATGCCTGAAATTTTTTCTTATGTACCACTAAGTGTGTTTTCTAATTCTCTTTTCTTTTCTTGAATTATCTCAAAAAGTAGTCATAGAGTTTTCAAATATAAGCTCAAAGAAAGACTTGGAGGTTGTTGCTAGATTCTCCATGAATAATAGTGATAATAGTAATAATTGGCTAACTCTTGTTTGCATTTGTTTTTGCATAATTCTAACATTTGACCTCTGTTCTTTGATACTCTTCATCCTAAAGTTAGCAGTCTTTTCGTGCTGTGTATTTGCCAGGGAGCATATTTGGCTGGAACTTCCAAAACCCGTCCGTTTCCATCACTTCCTCCTCTATTCACGCTGAGAGATGCTCCAAACATCCATTTAAAGCTTTGCGCAGGAATTGGAGTAACCTATACTGCTTACATGTCTCTACCTTATCTGGCTTGTACAATTCTTGAGGGCAGTGACTATATCCTGCTCTTTTTGCTATCTCCTGTAGCACCCAGCAGAGACCCTACTTGTAGGAGATACTCAGCTAGCTGTTCAGTGACTGGATAGATAGATGAATGAATGAAAATCTTATTCCTATTTGGGTTTTGTTTGGGTTCTTAAATCCATAATTCCCTGATTTGCCAGCTCGGTTCAGAGATCTGAATCTCAAAATGCCCTGTGACCTTGGAGAAATCATAGAGAAGGGCAGCATTAGCTGGGGAAGGAGGAGACTTTTTTTTTTTTTTTTTACAGTACAAAGTCTTTTTTCCTGTGCATTTTCACCTGTTAGAAAGAGAATAGGCTCTTTTTTCCTGCTGTGACACAGTCCTTTTTTTTATTTTTATTTTTTTATTTTTAGTTTTCTTGGTGTACCAAACTGGACTGCTGTATATATGTTACAATGAGCCATGCCATACTGGTGCAAAGATAAACAAATGTGATGTTAATGTGTCTTGAATGCAGAATCTGTTTTTCTCTTCCATAGCCTCCAGAGCTTTAGAGAATTTTGTTCTTGTCCCATTTAACTGTCATATTTCTTAAAGGGCTGGTTTTATTTGTACCAATTATTTTCTCATTCTCTCCCTGATTCCTTTCACTCAAATTAGGTAAGCTCTCGTCTTCTAATACATTATCCTGCAGCACATTCATACCTTCACCCTCACTCCTTGAATTGAATTTAGAATCTGATTTGGAGTTTGTCTCTCTGAGTGTAAAACATCTCCTGCTATAAATAAACACACTGAGTTTACTTAGGTTTGATACTTAGATGAGTCACATCAGCATATGTTTTGCTTCATGCTATCAGCATCTTGTGGGTTGAACTCTCATCATTTTTTACTCTGAAAATGACAGTGCTAAATATGTCTTGAGGGGCTACGCAGGTTGAGGAAACTCTCCTCTCTGCAACTGTTGGAGAGAGCCAAGTTAAATCTAGTCTAGTGGCCTAATGAAAGAAGTGTAATCTTTCTTTCCTTTTCTTCTAATTCCCTTTATTGTTGAAGATCATAGTTTAGCAAACAGTGTGTAGTAGATAAGCAAGGAATTAACTAGGGGAAGAACAACACTACCAACAAAACATTTTCATCCTGTTTTATAGATGAACACCTAAGCTTCAGAGAAGTAAATGGCTTGTCCTTAGTCACAAAGGAAACAAGTGATATAGACTTGGGATTTGAATTCAGGCTTTTAGACTCTAAGTCTAGAGCTTAAGCCCTCTGTGAGTCTCCATCACTTGGCTTAAGGTGAATAAGCTCCCCATTTACCCATGGTTTAGGCGTGGGTAAGACTGTAAGTGCATAGTGAACTGACAGCTTTCCATGAGGAAATCTGCAGAAAAGCCATTCTTAGCAATTTTGCTAAAAGTGCCAGAACCTTTTTGGGGCTTCCTCATTTGAAAGTCCTTCAAGAATGATCTAGCACCTAGATTTAGAATGTAGGGATTTCTGTCTCTTGTTTTTAATTTAGGATCCCCTGTCAAAACTCCAGGTTATGAAGAGTCCTGTTTTAATATCAGTGACACTGCCATGTATTTGAGTGCTTACTACGTGCTGATAACAACTTTGTCTTTATCTCTATTAGCTCATTCAAGCATCATCACAACCCATAAGATGTAGCTAAAACTAGCACCGTTTTACAAATGAGGAATCAGTGCGAGGTTAAGGAACTTGTCCAAGTCACACAGCTAGTGAGGAAAAGATCCACTGGCAGTCTGGCTTCAGAGCCTCTATGAGCCTTCAGAGCCTCATAAGAGGTAGGCTTGAGAGTTAGATCAGTTCCACATCATTCCTGAACCCGCTCTAACACCACTGAATGCATGAGGCTGAATAAGCCCCCTTTGCTGTATCTTATGTCACTGTTTATTATTATATTGTTGTTCTTTATTAGAGAAATTTGTCCTCATGTCTTTTCCCTTCTAAACTGTATGTCTCTGGAAGGCAGAGACTTTGTCATTTCGAGTGTTGTATTTCTAGCCCTTACTTCTCCAATTGTTGTCAATGCTATGTCACTAAGCCTTTATCAAGTAGCCTAGAGAAAAATCCTCAGTAAAAGAGACCACCAAACTTAGAATCTTGATATGTTTATTGCTCATGAAAAATAACAGGTTATCGTATTATCTTTGACTTGCCTAAGATCACACAGTAAACTGTAATAATGGTAGTAGTAGTAAGAATAATTATCATAACAAAGAAAATAGTGACAGAATTATTTAGTGCTTAACATGTAACAGGGACTGTTCTAAGAGATTTATGTATATTGATGCATTATCTATGTTTGTATATATAACATATCTATTATTTATGCACAATATATAATTATCATATATATATTATATATACATGTTAGTTCCTTTGAAAAAAGAGAAAATTTAGACAAGAAATTTCAGTAACTTGCCCAGGATTACTTAGCTCAGTAGGAGATGGAAACAGGATTCAAATTCAGGTTGTCTGGCTCCAGAGTCTGCTTTTTAACCACTAAACCACCTAGAACCTAGTGTATTTTTTACTACATGGGCACTTATGCACTATTACAATATGAGCAAGTCTCTGCTAGTGTTTCATTTATAAGGAGAGGCATAAGACACTAAAATAATGGCAGATACAATTAAATGATGGTATGTGTTAATCATGGCTTCTACTATATCCGAAATTTTATTTTACTTGGAAGGGCCAGTAACACTAAAAGAACACATTACAGCTGTATTAAAATACATGTGAGAATCTGGCACTCCATAGAGAGTCAAGCCACTGAAGGAATACTACTCTGTCTCTGTGTGTGTACTATGTTAATCAATAAACAGGAGAAAATAACTAACTGCTGTGAAAGCCATATATCCTTCTACGACAGGGCAATAATATTTGCAAAACAGTGGTGATATAACCTTGCTATTTGTTCAGTATGTAGGAATATTTGTGTGTGTGTGTGTGTGTGTGTGTATTTTATCTGTATATGTTTAAATACATGTGTGTGTGGTTGTCCACATATATGTAAGGAAGTTATGCACTTACACCTCTCAAAATAATTGTTTTATGCTGTTCTATATTTCAAATTGTTACGGTAATGGTGCATTTTTTAAAAGTAAAAGCACTGTATGGTTTTTACTTACAAACAACTAGAAAACCCTTTAATCTTAGGAAAAAGTTTACAAAAATACTGTCCCTTCAATTTATTTTTCTGTACCACTACTGCCACTGTCTGAGTTTCAGACCCCATAATTTATCTCCTAGGTTATTGCAATCACCTCCTAATTATTTTCTCTGCCTTTAATGTCTTGCTTCTAACTTTTATTTCCCGTATCAAGGCCTTTGCATAACAAAGGCTGAATTTTGTCAATGGTTCTTCATTGGTACAGAATAAAGCCCAAATTTTGTACTTTTGCTTATGCAGTATAAGACATGTCAAAATTTATCTTTCAGTTCAAGAAAATGTTGTTGAGGTTTCATATGCTTGACACTGTTGTGTTTTCTTCACTAAGTGCCTTCTGCAATAATGACTCTTACTTCCTTTTTTTCCCGTCAACACATTACAAGTGCCTCTGGTTAACATTTATTTCCGTATTAGTTGTCCTAGGTGTACCTTGCCTTAACACTTGCTTACTAATCATAAATTTTAGCATATTCTAATTATCTAGTGTCTTTAAGAGTTAGTGTTATAATAAAGATATAGTAATTATTTTTCTATCAATCAAGTCCATATCAGTGTAGCAGCAGTAGTAACTCCTCAAATAGCCTGAAAAGTCAGTGTTTATGATTTATTTCTCATATTTAAATATACTGCATTTATATATTTTCATTATTCATTCTTTTGTGTGCTTATTTGTTGTCTGTCTACTATTATAATGTAATGTCCACAAGAATATTACATTTTTGTTTTGTTCATCTGTAGGAGAATATAGGAGATATACTTTCACAATTACATATATAGTAATAAGATAGTCAGTTATATAATCATATGCATATGATTATCATATATATAATCTCGATACTCAATAAATACATTTGAATGAATTTATTGAGTTTTTATTATGTATTAGGTTTTGTCATATGTAATTCAAATGAATTATTCTTTTCAATCTCTCAAGATCCAAATTAAGAATAGATACTGTTATTATCCTAATTTTAAGAATGAGGAGATATAGGCTTGGTATAAGTATGTAGCTTTCTGAAGCATACTCAGCTCACAAAAGATGGAATTAAAACTTATGTCCAGGCCTGTTTAAAACAAAAGCAAATGACTTTAACCACTGTGACATACTTCCCCTAAAATAATTGCCTGAAGGGAAATTCTGCGTGAAAATGCAGGAAGAGTTATACCTGGTGGGATCATGGGCACTAACAGAATAAGATCATCAAGTGGCCCCCAGGGATGAGGTGAGCATAGCCAAGCTCAGAGCAGGCAATGAAGCCTAGTGGTGAGATAAAAGCTCAGAGATGTGTAAGAGGAGTTAGGCACAAGCATGGGACAGGTTATTTAGTGGTCAGTAGGAAGTGTCGTTAGTTAATCAAAATCTGAGTAACCAGAGAACCATGAACCAGAGTGTTCAGTTAAAGTGGCTAAGAATATTCATCTCTCAGGAAGGGGAAAACAAATGAATATACAGGTGGAAGGGAACATAACCCAGGTCATTGGGTCACCATTCTCTACTGTTGGAGTGATAAGAAGATGTGTGTAATGATGGAACTTCTCAGTTGCAAGTTACAGAAACACAACTTGAATGAATTTGAGAATTACCCTCTTTCTTTCCAGCATCTAAATTAAACATCATAAAATATCTCTGAAGTTTTGACCAGGGCATGGAGGACTGACTACTCTGGGGCACGTATCAGGGCTTCTAAGTTGACAGCCCCTCCGCCTCTAGAGTCACACAGAGATAGGGAGAGATGATTCTCTGAATGGATATGGGGCAAACAACACACACGATTCTCTATTTACCATAGTTGTGGCAACCGTATCACAATTATCTATTTTACAAATATTACTGAGCACCAACTCCGACAACATAGAGAATATATTACTTCCTCTGTTAAGTCCTCTGTGGTTGTCCAGCGGCACAGATGTCCTCATCTGTTAACTGAGAGTGATCAAATCTAATTTGTGTTTGGTATGCAGATGAAATGAGAATGTATATGAGAGCATTATGTGAATGATGAAGTACCATGTAAATATGAGGTGCTATTTTATTATCAGTACCAAGCCAAGCAAGGCTGCTTTCCTCTCTCCAGATGCTATGACTTTAAATTTACAGTCTAGCCCATGTTACTTTTTTTTTTCCAATTATCACTCTAATTTTCACTTCCAAACAAAAGATCACAGTTTTCTGAGAGTGCATATTACCTATGTAACTCTCTTGTCAAAGGGTGATGCTAGGAGCTAAGGAAAACCTGGAACCTTTACACATTTTCCCAAGCTAGGGTGATGTTGGAGACATGTCAGATTTCAAAAAGAAAAAAAATAATAGAGAAAGGCATTGTCATTTTCAGGATCATTATTTGAAAGATAGTTTCATTGACCAAGAATAGGTAGATCAGTCTATAGGGAGCAGCGACTAGGGAATGAACCTGCAGGGTTGGGTTCAGAGATCGCATCAACAAGCCTAGAGATCAAGCAGATGGAAAAAAACTGGGAGCTAAGATCTGAGATAAATGATAGAATGTAAGACTATGATATGTAGTCGAACATAGGAGAAAAACAAAGAAAACACCTGAATTCTTAGAGAATGAGTTAGAAAAAACTGATTTGTTTCCAGACATTTCCTCTATAAATCACTTTAAATAATGTATATTTTCTTCATATGTTAAGACATCAGTCAGGTGTATTTAGGAAGGACGGAGAGAGAACAAGAGATGTGTTTGCTTTTTAAAAAGTTTGGGGGTCTATGTTAATTCTTGATATCACACATTAGAATGGTAGTTTGCTGACAGATGTAATATGGTAATTTGGCAGTGGGTTTCCTTGGAGGTGTAAAGATCTTGTCAGTCACACTCTGCTTCCTGTCCAGGTCTTACTAGTTGAAAAGAGAACTAAGCAGCCAAATAACATTCAAGGTTTTATTAATGGAGACTGAATAACTCCCAAAGTACGGGCTCTTTGCTAAAATGGAACTAGTGAATTTGACTTGGACCAAAATCCCCTCCTCCCAACTTTGAATTGGGTAGGGTAACCTGTCCCAGGAAGAGTCTACCTTGACTGAAGCAAACCAGTTACATGCATAGATGTTGGAATAAAGAGAGAAAAGAACAAACTGGGCCTGTATATGGTAGACTCTGTTGTCTCTGCTTAGCGTATGGAGGCTAGAACCAAGTTAAGCTGAGCACACAATTTGTTAAAGAAAGAGAGAGCAAGACAGAGATTACAGAGGCCTTCCTTTCTTGCAAGGAAAAGTCAGAAAGGGCGAAGAGGTGCCGAGGTGTTAACTCTGCCCCCCAAAGTGGGAAGGCTGTTCGATCCCTTTTACATGGCCAGAAGAAGAATGTGGAGATATGAGAAGGAATTTGATTTTCCCCTTCTTGATTAATCAATTTTATTTATGAGAATAGAGAAGAAATATCCTTAAGTAAGGAAATAAGAATGACCTTGAAACCAAGTATATTATTATCCAGATCTGGATATAGTCTGAATTTAATTTTTATTAATGTAGATAATAGCTTACATGGGCCTTATGGTGACATTACTATCTCTCTAAAATTTAATTAGATTGTTAGAGCTTCTGTTAATGTCTTTTGTAGAATTATACAATCTGGGGCATCACCAGCAAGCTTCATACGTTTTATTTTCATTATGATTTGAAATAAGCAGGAATGAGGTATTTTGTGTATTAAAACAGTTTCAATATCAGGGTCTTTATTTAAAATTTACTGAAGAGGTTTGAAATCAGTATTCTCTTAGACCAAACTATTTATATGTGTTTATATATCTGTTGTAAATATATTTATTATGCTAATATTACTATTTATTTTATACTAATATCAATGAATTACTTTTTCTTTTATCAATGTTAATTTTTTTCATAATTATTAGCTGACTGTAATCACATAAATGTATATATCCTTACAATGGTTTTAAAATAACCGTTTTGATGTAACATATTTTCTTCAGTGTGTATATTTTCCTGAGTTTTTTATTATGATGTAATATTCTATTTTTCTGTCCTTTAATTACTGTGCCCTGATTATATATGGAATATGCCTTCCCAGCTCTAATAAATTCTTTAAATTAATAGAAAAATCTATTCAGTATTTTTTAGAATTACCACAGAAATGTGCTAGATACTTTTGTAAGTTTTAACCCATTTATCTCCTTCCCTCACAGACCAAAAACAAGAATTCTGGGCAAGAATTAAATCTCTATTTATATAAGACATGTTTATACAGAGAGAGAGAGAGATTATTGATTCTTAGTGGAGTTCTCTTAGTTATCATTACTTTTAGGTAGCCCTCAATCAGGTACAGTATTAGGTGATAGTCACAGAGACTGGGAAAGAAAAACCTATTCAGCATTGATATGAAGAGGCAGCATTGTATAGAGAGCAAACAAAGTGGGAACAGGAGCCAGAAACTTAGGTATGGGCTCTGCTATTTATTAGCTGTTTGAGCTGGAAAAATCATTTTACTTCCCACTTAGGTATGGGCTCTGCTATTTATTAGCTGTTTGAGCTGGAAAAATCATTTTACTTGGCCTAGTCCGAGTGTTCTTCAATGTAAAATGAGGTGATTGTGCAGAATGTTCCCAGGATCCCATTGAGCTCTAGCGCTACAAACTTAATTATTGCAGGAGCACCAAGTGTTACTTGCTTTGTACATGCATCATGTGAATTCACCAGGCTTTGTGCAGCCATATTCTGCTGTAATAGTCCTGTCCTTATATGCCTGCTGGTGGCTTTAGAGAAAGATTCTGTTTGGAAGGAGACTTAGTCTGGCATGATTACAGCCTACTAATTACAAAGTACCAATTGGTCCTCATCTATAATTACAGTATGAACTTGGTATTCATTTTCTCCTAGCCCATAGTGTTTTTTTTCGGAGAGGGGGGTGCTTGTACACAGGTTCCTAAAACTTAAATGCATCCATATTTTAGTCTTATATTTTTAACTGAATAGGTATTTATGATTGTCAGGCTTCTACCCCTTCAGAACCAATCATGTCTATTTATGCATTTGATGGAGTTGAGAGTGGAAATGGGGTAAAGCATAAAGGAGTATATAAGAAACAATCTCTAATCAAACAGCTGTTACTTCATCCCATGAAGTCCCAACTTGTGAAAGAGACGTGACCCCAAATAACTCTATTCCCCTGTTCTCTATGAGCTCTAAAACCATAATTATCGTATTTTTGTTGTTCTTATACTGGCCTTGATCATTGCAGATATTCATGGTTGTACTTTACAGTGAATTTTAAATTATTTTCCTGATTAGGTCTTTGCAATTATTCATAATGTTCATTTGAGGGAAATAAAATGATATACGCTGAAGCAAGTGTTAACAGATCATAAGATTTGATATGTTTTGAAAAGAAATGGTAATGATAAATGACAGTGGCCTAATTTGTGGAACAATCTTCTTGCATAACATAATCTACTAGTTTGTAATTATGTGATTAACTCACTAAGGATAAAAAGTCAATCAAGTCAGAATAATCAAGTTACAGAATCAAAAAATGTATGGAACTTTTAGGGGCCGGCCCGGTGGCGCAAGCGGTTAAGTGCGCGCGCTCCGCCGCGGCGGCCCGGGGTTCGCTGGTTCGGATCCCGGGCGCGCACCGACGCACTGCTTGGTAAGCCATGCTGTGGCGGCGTCCCATATAAAGTGGAGGAAGATGGGCACAGATGTTAGCCCAGGGCCGTCTTCCTCAGCAAAAAAAAAGAGGAGGATTGGCGGATGTTAGCTCAGGGCTGATCTCCTCACAAAAAAAAAAAAAAAAAAAAAAAAATGTATGGAACTTTTAAAATTAATCTGTTACCTACAGTGAACTTCCTTCCAGTCAATTCTAAACATAAATACTATTTAAAGATATTTTTAGGAGAAAGGTGTTCATTTGTTTGCCACTAAAATTAAAAAGAATAATCAAGAAAAAAATAGCAAAAATCTCAAAAAAATTAATGATGGCTGCCGTTTGTTAGTTGTTAATGTTCATAAAGCACTTCTACATACATAAAACCATATTTTAAAAGAAATAAATGAAGTAGTGAGGCAAAGTTTAATCAAGTCCAATTTTAAAGATGAGAGAACTGAGGCTCAGTGGGATTAAATACCATGTTTGTGATCATGTAGCTTTTCAGGGGCAGAAATAAGAAATTTATTGCACACTTCGTGTCCTTTTTTTACTATACCATTAAGAAAACAAAAATGAAAAACTTAAGGGATGTAGATCTTACAGGTTTTTAGTACATTTCTTTATGAATTGGATCATAAAGAATTAAATTCAGACTTTACTCATAATGCATGAGAGAATTAGATAAGTATATTTAATATGAAGTTTGGTGTTATGAAATAGCCAAAACTACAATAAATAAACAGAGTGTTGGCTGGCCCCGTGGCTTAGTGGTTAAGTGCACGCGCTCTGCTGCTGGCGGCCTGGGTTCGCATCCCGGGCGCGCACCGACGCACCAGTTCTCCAGCCATGTTGGGGCCGCGTCCCACATACAGCAACTAGAAGATGTGCAGCTATGACATACAACTATCTACTGGGGCTTTGGGGGGAAAAAAAACAAATAAATAAAATCTTTAAAAAAATAAAAATAAAAAAAATAAACAGGGTGAATTATAGTTTGCTTAATATGTAAAATCATTAGGATGATTTGGCTTAAAACCTACAAATCATATGAAAATATATTTATAAACTCTAATTGAAATCTAGAAGTTATTTGGAAAAGAAAATGACACTTTTATAGAGTAAATATGGAATATACTTAAATGATTTATGTATAAGCATTCCTATATCCTATAACATTGTGAGAAGATAGATATAATCAGCCCCATATTATAAGCAAGCCAGCCCTGGTGGTCTAGTGGTTAAGATATGGCGCTCTTATGCTGTGGCCCTAGGTTCATTTCCCAGTCAAGGAACCACACCACCCATCTGTCAGTGGTTATACTGTCGTGATTCTGTGTTGCTGTGATGCTGAAAGCTATGCCACTGGTATTTCAACTACCAGCAGGGTCGCCGGTGGTGGGCAGGTTTCAGTGGAGCTTGCAGACTAAGACAAACTGAAAGAAGGACCTGGCCACCCACTTCTGAAAAAAATTGTTACAAAAGAACTGGGCAGCATTCAGCTCTGCTGTACACAGGGTCACCAGGAGTTGGAATCGACTTGACAGCACTAACAAAAAAGTATAAAAACAAGGAACCCGAGGCTCAAAGAAGTTCCCTGTTATCACATGGAAAGAAAGTGGCAGAGCCAGAATTCAAGTTTAGGTCTTTCTAATTCCAAAATTTATGTACTTGTTTTCTGCTCCATTAATGATCTTACCTCTACTCCATGTTAACTTTCCTATTAATTTAACAACTCCGTAAGTATTTCATGAGTGGATGGCTGAATGTGTGAACATTTTAAAAGACTCTTTGGATCACGTTTAGTGAGATTAAACTATAGCTCGTATACTCACGAGTGCAAGTGGTGGGCCAGTAATTAAGAGATGCCGTAAGCCTTTTGGAAATAGAGAACAAAGGAGAGTCTTGAGTATATTTGGTGATAATAACTAAAAGCAGTGGATAACTCACTAAATATCAAGCGCATTTCATCTTAGAGACAAAAATAAAACCAGTAAATATGATGTGGAAGCAACTAATCATCACTGGATTGCCCAAAAGAGGATATGTATGAGACTCACATAAAGGTAGGGATGGACTTGTGAGTTCTTCCAGGAAAGGGCTGTAGCTGAATGCAGCAAGGGCAGTGGCAGATAAATGTGCGGGAAGCAATAGGCAAATTTAATATCAGTAAGGAAGGATCATCAACCTGTGTTTGGCTTTATAATAACCATTACTCTTGGGGTTATCGATTGTTCTCAAGGCTAGGACAACAAGTGTAATGAACTGTTCGAGCCCCTCTGGGTGAATGTCGGCCTTCCAAGATGATCATTATCCAGAGAGGATAATAGTTGAAGTGTTGAAAGTACAGTACGTACAAAGAAGAGAGGCAGAACAGGGAGAGAGTGGGTTCTTGCTTCCTTTATTGGTCTTTTTTAAGGGGAGACACCCACTCTTACTTCTATACTTTACTTTCCGTAACTGGAAATCTCTTCAGAAATCTTTATTTTAACTGCTCTGGTATTAAGTGAGGAGAAGGAGGGAATTTTACCATTAAAATTTTACTGTTTTGTCAGTGATGGAGGGAGGGCACCTCAAAATAGTACGGAAAATTAATTCAGCATTTTAATAAATTGTATGCTTAGCTAGATGTGTCTAAGTTTCTTGCCTCTTCAAGAGTTATTGTTGAAGGGTATCCTTTTGAGCAGGGATTACATTACTGTGTGGCCCCAGAGGGAGAACTAGAATCAAGTTTTGGGGGATGACCAGTGGTGCACAGGTCAGCAGAGTTAACGGCTGAGTTAACAGTTAGTTAACAGTTAATTAATGACAAAACCTAGCCACTCGAACCTTCAAAACTTGCCCCTCTACTTCTCTCCTACAATCCCCCCAAAATCAGTGTCCGCACTTAGATCTGTTAAGTTCAGATTATATTCATTCCTGGTAAGCAGCTACTACATGCTGACATTGTACTAGACACAGGATAGATTATTTTATTTAATCCACGCTATGAACCAATCCTATAGACATTTGCATCCCCGTTTTACATATCAGTCATTGAAGTGAAAAGATACTAGGCAACTTGCCAATTCTGCACAGCTGATAGCTGATAGAAATGAGAAATGGGGGTAAGTAGCCCTTAGAACAATTAAACCCGTTGAGTTTTTTTGCTGCATCCAAAGCCCATGATCTTTCACTGCACAAATCTGCTTGAACATGGAATGAGTTGCCTTATGAGGGAGTGAGTTCCCCATCCATGGAGGAGGAAGAAGGGGAGGTGGAGGAGGAGTACTAGAAGTAGTAGTAATATAGCAACAGCTTACCTTTATTATTATGAATATTATCTAAACATGTATTTATTTAATGAGGTGAAAGTCACATAACATAGAATTAACCATTAAATGAACAATCCATTGACATTTAGTACATTCCCAATGTTGTGCAAAGACCATCACTATCTAGTTCCAGAATATTTCTATCGCCTTAAAATAAAACCCAGTATCCGTTAAGCAGTCACTCATTGTTCCTCCTCCTCACCCCACCCCCAGCCCCTAGCAATCACCAGTCAGCTTTCTGTCTCTTTGGATTTACCTGTTCCAGATATTTCATATAAATGGACTCATACAATATGTGACCTTTTGTGTCTGGCTTCCTTCACTTAACATGATGTTTTTGAGATTCATCCACATTGTAGTATGTATTAGCACTTCATTCCTTTTTATGACTGAATAATATTCTGTATGCTATATTTTATTTATCCATTCATCTGTTAATGGACATTTGGGTTGTTTCTACTTTTGGCTACTGTGAATGGTACTGCTATGAACATTCACGTACAAGAGTCTGTTTGAGTAACTGTTTTCGATTCTTTGAGAGCTCTATCTTTTGGAGAATTTACTTTGTGCTAGTCTTAATATCTTTGTGCTAGTCTTAATTTACTTTTTACTAAAATAATATCATATTACATATGCAAATTTAGAAGTCCAAACAGCAAAGAAATATATAAAATTTTTATTGTGACTTTTTTTTTTGGAAAATTATGTATATTTCCAAATAACATGTTTTAGGTGTGTTCTGACACTTGTAGCGTTCAGAGTCTCATTTGTTTCCTCAAGGCTCTGTTTTAGCTCATTTAGAGATATATACCAAACCAGAGGCTCCTACTGAGTGTGGACTAGGACTCCCAGGTTCTTTGTTTACTATCTGTTGCCAAGCCATAGCCCCGTTCTGCCATACTGACTTATGCAATTGGTTTTCTTGATCTAAGGCAGAACTTGCCATGTCCCTGTGTAATTCATGGAGCATGTTTTGCCCCAGTGCCATTCTCTCAAGATAAATTTACATCACAAGTCTGATATCCAGTTTGTTAATGATCACTCTCAGTTGGGAAAGTGCAAAGAACTCTGCCATTTGACCATCCTGTGGATTTTTTATTTATTTTAATTGGTGTATTTAACACTATCAGCTGGGAGGAGATTTTGACCACGTTAATCTACACTTAGAATCATATCTGCTTTGCACTTATTTCTGAAAGATTCCTGCTCAGATCAAACATCTCCTACCAGCCTTGGAGTTATTCCGAGTAACAAGGTTCCAGTTGTAGAACCAGAATTTCATTTACAAGGATGCGATATGGAGGGATGGAGAGACATTCATCAAATTTAACTATAGCATTTGAAACTAGAGGTTCTGTGCAATTCTCGGTTTGAGTATTAAATTGCACAATCTCTTGCTCAGTATAATTTATTATCTGAGAGATATGCCTACTTTAATAGCATTTGACCACATTTTAATCTCACTAAGCTGCTATGAATTAAACCAAATGGTAAAGTTATAATATATGATTCCATTTTTATACCAGTATAAGTTAATGTTAACCAATAAAATGAAATGTGTTTTGCCTAACCCTGAGATACATATTATTCCTGTGTATAACAGATCTAAAATATAAGTCAAGCTAAGCTTTTGTTTTATCTTTTTCAATAAATAATTTGTATTAGAATAAAATTCCTAATTATCAGGTGTATATACTTGAGTTTTGATGTCTTCGCTAAGTCTGAAGATATTAATTAGGCGTTATCTATTTATTCCCTCTTATAAGATATTGATAATGATCATTTGGGGGTAGACATGCTTGTTGAAACTATACATTTTACTCATGAGCTTTCAAGAATGGATTTTTCCACAAGTCAGTGCCCATAAATGTCTGTGATTTCTTTACATAGGGATAAAGGCAAGCCAAATCTTCTTGTTTTTATTAAGATTATTTTATATAGGCAGCGATTCTTCTTGGCTTCCTTTTTAAATGGATTTTGTGATAGGAAGGAAATGCAAATGAAGTAACAGCAGTGCTCATAAATTTCTGGCCTGGTGACTGTAATGCAGAGTATTGGCTTTGCTGTCAAACCTCCCCTAGCATATTTTCTTTGTGTAAGTGACTTATGTAATATCGAATCTTTCATCTGTACATTAGACTGTATAATTCTTTCTTTCCACCTAGTCTGCCTTGCATACTACCCTTTACACATATGTGTACGTGTATATATACATATATTTATACACACACACAGACACACATATATACGTATGAGTGCAGCGTATTCTTTCATAGCTGAAGCTAAGTCGCAGCATCAGATTTTCCCTATACATTTTAAATCTGATAAACGGATGCCCTGCGGTTATGAAAAGTATATACACTTAATATCTAAGGCAAGTGACTTGCAGTCTCAGAAAATGCCTCAATAATGATTTGCCCTATTGTTGATACAAAAAGTGATGTTAACAATTTGCTAGGAACAATCATAGATGTGGATTGTTCCTTTGTAGATTTGAATGAATGACTATACTTTTTCAACCTTTCTTTTTCCCTTAACTAATTTTATGAGTCGTCTCCATCTTTAAAAGAAAGCATTCCTTTAGGATTATCTAGATATAGACACATGCTGTGAAGCCTCTGAAGACAGTCAAAAAACTTGAAAACTGGAAAAATGCACAGGTGCTATAGGAATCACTCAAAGATGCCCCTACCCTTCACATTGCATTTGCAGTCCTGTCATTATTCCATCTGCAGTGCATCTCCAAAGCAAAATGTATTTCAAACAAGTTATCTATGGTATTTCATTAAACAGTAAAATTTGCTAGATGCAGAGCTACTCTCATGGTATGGCAAATATGGCTTTTCATCTTGGTCTTGCACTTCAGGATTACTTTGTGGTGCTGGTGGCAGGGTGGCAAGCAGAGAGAAGAGGAGATGCCTTCCAGAGATAAACTAAAAACAGCTCAAAGCTCCAAAAGCATAAGTCTTTTATTAGACCACTTTGACTACTACAAAAGCTAGCAGGGTTCCTCTCCTTTCTGACTGAATAACCCCAACCATTGGGTCCACAAGACAACAAATGACTGTAAGGAGATGATCTGATTTTTATGAATTTACTTCAGTTTCTGAGCCACACATGGCAAATGTTCAGTTTAATTGTTATCACTCTTCTTTCCCTGCATTTATGGCAGTCATCACTAATTTGCTATGGTGTTCTTTCCTGCTAAACTCAGATATGGCTTCATAATATTTCTCAACATAGCCCTCGAGAAAGCCACTGTTGCTGGATCAGAGTTGTCACATGAGATACTGCTGGTCTGGCTGTCTAGCTCTGCATTGATTTATAGTCACATTCTTCTCTAACAAATATCTACTATGTTGAGTGTAGAGTTAAAGGACTCTCACTTTTTCTGATGTCACCTTTACAATAGAAGTACCCTGGATATCTTATCCTATGTATAGTTTATCACCACAGTTACTCAGTATGATCTTTTCTCGTATTCCCAACTCAACACTAACTCTTGACTATCATTGTTTCTCAAATTTACAACCACCTTCCAAGTGATACTATTCCAAAAATTATTCCCTGAGCCATTCTGACAGTTTCCACTTTTAAAATCTCCTGCCAGGTCACTGGCAATGCATGTATGCATTCTGGAACTCCTGGACATTAACATTATGGTTCCACAGATGCTTGGTGCCACCATCAATAGAGTGAACTCTGGAACTTTTTTATGAATGAGACTGCTTTGTGGCTCAAATATTAAGGAGGAAGGAGCAGATCTCTGTAGGACATAACCACTGAATCATATCCACTTTCTTGATTTTCCTTGGAGTTGTCACTGATAAAGATGATGGTTTTGTCTATCTTAAGTGAAAAATGATCCATGGTTAGTGCTGGCCTCCAAGGCTTACAGTTAAGGATGGTCCTCCAAAAGGTAACTTAAGCTAAACCTTTTTCTATAGATTAGACTACTACATGTGCTTGGCATCTATACCAGACATTCTGGTGGGGATTGGAACACTGCTTCTGAAATCATCAGTCAATAAATTACGGAGTATCTATCATGTATCTGGCACCATGCTCAGTCACTGAAAGTACAGCACTAGATGAGAGGGAGAGAGCGCTTCATGTTGCTTCCAGGTGTGGAGAGAGACAGGCAGTAGGCTGAGAACTCTGCTTCCTGATGTCTCTGACCAGGCCATATCCTTGTCTAGTAACCTAGTGAGCCCATGCTCTTCTGGCCAATGAGGGGAATTCATACAAACAGTCTTGTAGTTGTCTATCCTAAAAGCATGATATCCCACCTTCGTCATATTCCAGGACCCTCAAAGCCCATATTCAGATGGTCATTATCCTTTGCCTTTTGAAGTATCCAGGTCGGTAGACTACTGTACTGACTCTTGGCCACTCTAGACCTAATAGGAACCAAAGTTATATAAATACAAATGAATTGATTTTGTTTCCCCTTTCTACGCACTGCACTGAGGCTACTCTTTTAAATGACTTATTTACACTCACTATTCTAGTTGTATGTACTTACAAGCTAGAAAGGTTAGTAATAATAACAATAGGTATCAAATATTGAGCATTTACAGTGTTATTGAATACTCTGCTAAGATTTTATCTATATCATCTCGGTTAATTCTCACAAGAACCCTATGGGGTTGGGGTTCTATTGTTTAGGTTTTATGGAACCAGAACACGAACTTTAGGCACGTTCATTGATCTGTCCAAGGCCAAACAGCTGCTAAGTTGTGGATCCAGGACTCTCACCCAGGCAGTCTGGTTCTAGAACCTGAACTCTTATACTGAACTCTTATACCCCTATACTGCACTGCATCTCTAGCAAACATGTGGTACTCTCTAGTTTATTCATGAGGAAACTGAAACCCAGGTTGTTAAGTGACTTGCCAAGTGGACGTATCATTTAGCTCCAAAATCTTATATCTCTATTTTAATATAATAATATTAATAATAACGACAACAACAGCTTAATCATTTATAGTGCTTACTACATGCCGGGCGTGCTCCTAATGCTTTATATAGGTTCATTTATTTAACCACCACAACTACCTTGAGGAAAGTACTTTTATTATCCCCATTTTACTCATCAGGAAACATATGCGTTCTGAGACTAACTCAATTGCTTAAGGTCACACAGCGGCAAAGTTAAGGAGCAGGGATTCTAACCCAGCCAGTCTGGTGCCAGAGTTTGTGTTCTAACCCAGTGGTTCTCAATGAGGAGAGGGTTTCCCCTCCCACTCCAGAGACATTTGCAATGCCTGGAGACGTCACAACTGAGGGAGAGGGTATTTCTGGAATCTAGTGGGTAGAGGCCAGGAATGCTGCTAAACATCCTGCAATGCACAAGACAGCCCCCTCACAACAAAAAATTGTTTGTTCCAACAGGTCAATAGTGTTATAACCACTGTTCTAGCCACTATGCTATACTATCTCCCTGTGCCACCAACATGATCTGGGAAGAGGCATATAGTATAATATACCCTCCCATATCAGGAAAGCAGAGTAGCCTCCAGTGCACATGCTTAGTTTAGTGTGTCTTTTATCATGACTGCAATTCTGGGTTGGAATATTATAGTTTATCAGGTACCTCATAAGGACAAAAACTAGCATTGTACCCAGCAAGGAATATGGGGGCTCATCAGTTATTTCAATGGAAGCACAAATTGGTGTGTTTAGATTTTGGATGACAGAATGGCAACCTAGTTGGAGAAGATGATAAAAGTAGCACTCTGATGACTGGTGGTGATTTACTTCAGTAAAGAAAAGTAGCTACATTGTTATTCGAAAAACACGTTATTCTAAAAAGGAAGAAAGCTGATGTTTCAGGCATTTTCTTTTCATTAAAACAAACCTATTTTGCTGATTTAGTATGCTTTTTATCAGTAGTGCAGCTCAATTACAGTTTAGGCAGCACGTTTGGACAAAATTAAAAAGAGGAATAAAAATATTTTTATACTTACATTATATATTTCTTGCAAGAGTTTCCAAGTGTAATTACCCATAAATTTCATCAAAAATCTTCAGCTGTGTGCATCTTACATTTGGTTACTGGTTAGTCAGGATTGGGCATAAGTCCAGTATATAAGTTATTTAAAGAGGTGGGGACACACATTCCAAGCAAAAGGAAATTTCCTGATTATTCCTATAAAGGTTTATGTTGTTTATATCATCCAGGTAATCAAATGTAGGACTACCTGCCTTCCTGGTCCCTCTCTTTCCCTGTGTTTTCATTTAATAACGATTTTGGTCTATTTACTATGTACTAGCTTTTGTGGAGACCCCAAAAGAAATGAGATACAATCTCTGCCTTCATGAAACTGATAAGTCAGATAGAATTAACACACCTGACACAAATAAAAATCTGTGAACCCTTAGGCTGGTGGTGCTGAATAAAGAAATTTCAGAGAATGGCATATTTATGTGAACTAGAGCTGCATCTTAAAAGATAAGGTTGATATGAGTAGGCAAATGAGTATAAGGAATTGGATGGTAGGTGGAGAGAATAGTATGATAGAAGACAGAAGCATGATATGGCAATAAACAAGAAAGAAGCGTTACTGACTAAGATTTTCTTTTATGGGTAAAAGCCCAGATTCTAGTCAGACAGAACTGCATTTGAATCCTGGTTCTACCGCATATAGCTGTTACTTAGGGAATATTATTTCACTCCTAAGCTTGTCATTTGTAAAATGAGCAAATTGAATTGTTCTGATTATCAAATAAGAGCATTCATTTAAAGCACCTTGCATACTTACATATCAGCTATTGTTACTGCTGTTGTCTTCTTACACTCTAAGGACTATGCAATATACTTTTAAATTTACTCACTGTGTAGTCACCCGTACACAGCCATACCCATGTTCTCTCACACATCTTCCTCACTATCTATAGCAGTGCTGTCCAATAGAAATATAATACCAGACGTATCCAATTTTAAATCTTTTAGTAGCCACGTTAGAGAAAAGAAAAAGAAGCAAGTGAAGTTAATTTTAGTAATCTGTTTTATCTAACCCATATATCCAAAATCATATCATTTCAAAATGAAATCAGTGTAAAAATTATTAATGAGATATTTCACGTTTGTTTTCCATGCTAAGTCTGAAATCTGGTGTGCATTTTACGCTTATAGCACATCTCAGTTTGTACTAGGAACATCACTGTTTCTGAGACTCAGCTATATTGGGGGACCATTCCCTTACTCGATGCTCTTAAGGAATGAAATGGTTAGCCTCACATGTCTTTTGAACTTAATTTGTCATCATTGCTGATGACAAATAAAGTGTCTTGTCCGAATACAAATGTCAAAAGGCAGAAGACAAAGATATAACTGTAGAAATAGAAGGTTGTATCTACTAAATGGACTGTCAGGTTTTTTAAGCACTTGACTTTAAGGCTACTGATAAAACTTTAAAGTGAGAGTATGCTTGTGAAATAAAAACACATCATACAAAATAAACCCAAAATTCAGCTCCTCTTTGCCTCAATTGAAATAAAAGCTTGTGTGAGGATCTACCAATCTATGTTATCAAAGTTAAATTTATCAAAGTTAAATGAACACAAGGGTACAGGGTAAACTTTCAGCAGATGGAACAGCTTTCCTTTGTATACAAAGATACTGTTGATTTGTGTGAAAGACAGTTTTAAAAAAGGAATGAATTGCTTTTTATTTAACCCTGCTTCTGTGTGTCTGGTGATACAGTATGAGATGCCATGCACCTTGGTAGAGGAGCACACTGCCTTTATGAGTGAAGCTGATTTTTATGACCTAAAACAGCAGAACACCTGTGTTTGGCTTCATTTTCCAAGCCTAATAATGGAATGCCTTGAACTGTTCACGCTCCTGTACAATCTTTGAAATTATTCTTGTGCCCCTAACTGTAGGCAACAGTTTTGTACTTCTCAGACCATTAAACCGAGTTTGATTTCTACATGAAGTTAACTGTCTTTAACTTATACTGAACCACTTATGACAACTGCGTTAGTGCTCTGCCTTAACCATCCTAGCCAGTCGACTAACCCCCTGGGTATGTCAGTTTAATTTTGTCTTTTAGTTTGTAAGTTCAACATTGTAATTAACTGCCCCACTCTATTGCTGTTTTTAACAGAAATGCCCTATTTATATTATCAGAACTCAAAATTAAATTCAGGAACCAAACCTCTGCCTCCACCCTCAATGTAAATTTCCACATGGTAAACTAGACTTAGAGCTTGCATAGCCTATGTTATGTAACTGGAAAAGACACATATACTCTTGGCATTTAATAAATACTGGGTGCAATTGAATATTCATAAGTGAAATGGATGCCATCATTTTTTTCCTAGCCTCCCCAAAAGGTTAACCGTCCAAGAAATAATACATTCAAGTTATAACCTTCCACAGATGACCACATAAACTACTTCGCTGCTCCTGAAAGGGGAGTTCTTAATTATTCCTGAAATAGCTTCTATAATTAAGTAACTTGTCTAATGTGAGAAAGAAAATGAAAGATCCACAGTGAAGGTCAAAACTAAAGATGCATTGTGCTGTATGTTTTGTTTAGTTTTATTAACTTCAAACATTTTTTACTACATAAAACTATTTTATTGGAGCTTTTATCTGATTTTACATATATATATAAGTTTACATATAGGTAAAAGAGTTAATTTGCACAATATTTTTATAGATTCTTCTTCTTCCTCCAAAAGGCAATAGCATACCACTAGCATTCTTTTAAGAATATCCTTCAACTTTAAATGAAGTCAACTTAGAAATAAAGCTGTCAAACATAAAATATCTTCTTTTAGCAGATATATATTTTAATAAGACAATTGAATAAGCACTGTATCTTATACATTTTGGGAGGTGAGCAAGTTTAGAGTCAAGCATGGCTGCTAGCAGTAATGATTTGGTACCTGTGTTTTTGTTGTCGTTTTTCGTCATTTTGTCCTGTGACCGGGCTGGTTAAAGCGAGGTTCAAGTTAGGGGCTTGAATACCAGTTGAGACAAGAAGTCTTCTTGTCCCAGACCTTAGTATTTCTCTTCTTCCATCATCAAGGGTGCTTTTGCCCAAGAACTATGAAAGATATATAGCATATGGCCTTCTAATAGCTCGTAGTCAAATAAGGGAACTATAACATAAATGTTAGCAAAGTCTTACAAAATATAAAATATGCTATGGATCACAGAGAAAGGAGATTGTGGTTCTGCATATAAAGCATCTGTGGTATGTTTTAATATTCTGGACATATATTTCCTACCAAATATCCTAAGGTTTTCTACCCACAAATCATTGGAAAAATATAGCATAGTCATGAAGTTCTGTACTTTGGTAATTTCAAAGTTTGTGAGATATTCAGGAAGTCAGAAATTTTCTTTGTGCACCTCAGGCAGTTCATTATGTGTGAATTATGCCAAACATAACTCGCCACTGGAGAAAGCTATTTAATATACGTGCCTTGGTCTTTTTTCGTCCAGATTGTCAACATGGCAAGCAAGAGGAATTCATAGTTACCTCTTCCTTAGATCAATTATCTATATTGAGTTTATATTGAGACTAAACTGTTGTAACTCCCTTTACTTGAACCATTGCCTCTCTCATCAGACAGGATGGCTTAAAGGAATGTTTAAGAGTGAAGGGAAGGCATACAGAGGTATTGTGCTTGAGTGGAGGTGGTGGAGTGATGTGTGGGAAGGACGGGGGAGGGGCAAGAGTGACTAGAGAGCTACAGGCAGTCAAGCAGTGTCTATCAAACTTGGGTGTGGATCTGGATCACCTAGGGACCAAGTTAAATGACACTCTCTAGGTTATCTACACACTTCCCAAAGAGGCTTTGATTTACTGTGACTCAGGTTGGAACTGGGAAACTGCATTTTGTCAAGGATCCCAAGACTGTGGACTACACTTGAGAAGCTCTGCCCTAGAGGAAAAGGGAGGATCCTATATTCCATTTCCTGGTTCTTTCTCGAGGCAGCAGAGAATCCCAGGACTGAGGGCCATTTTGTGGCAACTGCAATTATTGAACCTCCTTCCTTGGCATGTAAAGCAGCTGGAAATGACTTCTCTACTGCAGCTTTAATAACCTTGTAAGCCTCATAATTTAGATTCTGGAGCAGATCAGGATGAGGAGAAAAACTTTTTTCTTACTTGTGTTTCTTAAAAATATATAAACTATATAATGGGTACAGAGTTTCTATTTGGGATGATGAAAAAGTTCCAGAAATGGGTGGTTGTGATGGTTGCACAACAATGTGAATGTAGTTACTGCTGCTGAATTTTATACTTAAAAATGATTAAAAGGTAAATTTTATGTTATGTATATTTTACTACTATATATATTACAACAATAACAAAAGCTTTGTTTACTCGCTAACTGCTACTTTCGAGATTATTTTAGTGATCTGTGGGCGTGATTCTTGATGAGGACTTCAATGAGGCAGGCCTCCACAAAGATTAACTGTTCATCAATTTAGAAAAAATTACTTTTTTGCAGTTTATTTCCTTTTATTTCAGTTTTAGCAAAGATCTGAAAAATGTGAATGATGTTTTCTATGTTTTCTTATAAAATAAAAATTAATAGGATAGCAATGTAGGTATCAAACTCGAAACCTCTCATTTTTTTTTCAAGAGTTGCCTTTTTTTTTTTAAATTTCTGTTTTTGTGTGTGTGTGTGTGTGTGTGTGAAGAAGATCAGCCCTGAGCTAACATGATGCCAGTCCTCTTCTTTTTGCTGAGTAAGACTGGCCCTGAGCTATCTGTTATTTCTTGAAACTTGAAAACTCTCAGTTTCTGAGATGGATTCAAGTGTCTTGGTTCTTTTCTGATGTGAAGTTCTATAGGTCTGTAGTTTACTTATGTAATTATTTAACACTTCGAAATGGAATATTTCACCTAAAATGGAGTATGCAATTCATAATTGGGAAGTTTGGGGAGGAGGGTTTCATTGTTGTTATTTGAAAGTGGCTTGGTGCATGCGTTCTGATTGTGTTGTGGGCAAGGTCAAACGCATCAAGTGTATGAGTACTTTGTAAATGGCGGTCTGTCAGGCATACCTGGGAATTCAATCTATTACTTGCACTTTGGTACACTGAACCAAGACTACATGAAGCTGTCAGAGCATAGGATGGCCTTGCTAATCTCACTGCGGTAATTACTGCAGGTGTATCCTGATCATTTAAAATGGGCATTCATATTAGGATGCATTATTCTGTTGAAATATTAAGGTCATTAGAAAGAATTATAAGAGAACTTTACTTTAAGTACTTGATGCAAAAGATGAAATACTTGTCAAACAAATATATATTAAAAATCCTGGGGGGCCGGCCCCGTGGCTTAGCGGTTAAGTGCACGCGCTCCGCTACTGGTGGCCCGGGTTCGGATCCCGGGCGTACACCAATGCACTGCTTATCTGGCCATGCTGAGGTGGCGTCCCACATACAGCAACTAGAAGGATGTGCAGCTATGACATACGACTATCTACTGGGGCTTTGGGGAGAAAAAGGGAAAAAAAAAAAGGAAGAGGATTGGCAATAGATGTTAGCTCAGGGCCGGTCTTCCTCAGCAAAATAGGAAGATTGGCATGGATGTTAGCTCAGGGCTGATCTTCCTCACAAAAAAAAAAAATCCTGAACACCTAAGACTATTTTCTTGGAACAAAAATATGCATATGTGAAACAAAACCTAAAGTTCGGTGCTGCTCTCAACTTGTGTTTGCATCTTTTACCAAGATCTGCAGCAATTGTGAAGAACCCTTCAAGGCATTAAATCACAAAATTGAGAATTCAAAATGAATGAAGAAATTTTTCTGAGAGGGAGGGGATGGCAGTAATTTTTTAAAGTAAATTTTTTAAAGGTCTGGAATGATCCTTCTTTCAACTTGTGAGTGTGAGTTTGCTTCTGTAGCAGAGAGACTTGTTGCTATGGTATCTGAACATTGCTTTTGGCATCGCCTGTCACAGCTGTAGCTGGTCATTTAAAATGGTATTGTACATGCATTTTGACTGTTGTTTCCATGTGAAAGCTGGATTGTTTTGACATGTGTTCTATTTCAAAATTAAATTATTTACTTAATGCAAGACTCTACCAAAAATGAACAAATTAAGTGAACAAAATAGCACTTATATGTTAATTGTTTTAATAACAGGAAGGGTTAACTATTTTCATTCCAGCTGTTATGTTCATCATGGGAGGAAGTGGAGGTCCCTTTGTTCTTTTAACAAAGCCCTAAATCTTCATTTTTGCTTTAAGAAAAAAAAAAGATTTTTGTTTCCAGCTGCCAAAGCTCTCAGTCACTGATCTAATTTTAGTATTCACATGTGGAGTAGATGCCAGTCTTGCCTCATTAAAAAAGTCTTACAGTGTCACTAATATATATTTTTTCCAGTGGATGATAGGCTAAAGTTATGCTATCTTTTGAGAAAAAAAAAAATCCTGGTCAGACCTTGACTACCAATAATACCAAGGGTGTGAATATTGATAAGATTCCGAAATTGGCAGAGTTTTACTAACACATTTACTTTCTGAATCCTAAATTTAGTTAGCATCTCCATTGGCCCCTACTGTAGTTTAGCCTCTAAGTGCAAGACCTAGGAAACTGTGACTGCTCATTATGGTTGCTATCGGGCAGTTACAACTCCACTTCTCAGCCATCTCCAGCATACTTTTTAGCTAGGTCATAGTAAAATTGAATTCTATGTGTGAAATGCATTTTAACATAAAAACAATAGAATGGTTTCCATTAAAGAATAGACTTGTGTCCATATCCCAGCCTTTCTACTTATGTTGTGTAACCCTTTATAGGTTATTTCATGTCTCTGAGCCACTGTTTCCTCAATTGTGGATAATAATGTCTGACTTGTGATGATAAAATAATATATGTGAAGATCCAGATAGAATTCCTGGCAAATGCTAGCTATGCAGTAATTGATAATTGCTATTATTATTATCAGTAATTACTTAATAAATAAATAAATAAACCTTTTAGATAGACATGGAAATTACAACAGAAGAGAATCGTCTTTTTTGATCAAGACCAGATATGACAGAGACAAACCTGAGCTTGGCCGTGCAGTGTCCTGGTCCCTCCTGCATGTAGAGACTATGCCTGCTAATAGAAACTCTATCTGTAATATGTCATTCATACAGCACCCACATGACACCCCATTATACTTTTTAGAAGAGTTTGATGAAATGGGTAGTAGTATCCATATTTTACAGATGAAAGACCTGAAGCCCAAAATGACCTTGGTCACTCTGCAAATGGGGAGAGAATCATTCCCAGACCCAATCTCTCCTGAGTCTTAATCCAGAGATATTTGCCTCACTTTGCTGCTCCTTATCAACTGAATCCTTTCCTCCTTAAGAAACTGGAGCACAGAGAGTTCTGCAAATAAGACTGCAGTTGGCATTTGATTTTTCTTATAAAATGAAATTATCAAAAAGGAATATTAAGAGTAAAGAAATAACAAATCATTTGAATCTAGGATTCTTATGTTTGGATCCTCTCTGAAGACCATACCGAGAATTCATGGATGGTTTTCAAGGAGCTCCCCAAGCCCTACGAAATGTGTTTCATGTTGCATGTTATCAATATATTTCCAGGGCAGAGGGCATATCAGATTTTGAGTCTGGGACTACTTTTCTATACACAGAAAAGTAAAGGATATTACCAAGCATATGAGATAAGCAGATTGTTAGAGCAGGCTGCTAGGGTGTCACCTAAGGGATGGGATATATTACATTTAAGAAATGCAGACATTTATGGTGGGCTCTTGTGACTAGATTCTGCAGAGAGGACTATATCATTAGTCTGCAAGTGTTAGGCTGCAGAATATCTGCCTTAAACAATACATTATTTTCACTAATTGGAAGACTGTAGGTTAGATGGTTCCAAGGTTAGCTCAGAGGCTCATTGGTATCAGCAATGACTTGGTTTGTTCTTTCTTTCCTTTCTGCTCTTGTTAGTATCTTGGCCTTTAGTTCTCATGTATCTCAGTGTGTGGTCTCAAGGTGGCTGTTATTACTCCAGGAATCGTATCAGTGTTGAAAGTAGGAAAAAATGGAGACAAGGATGCACCATTAGGGTCTCTCTTATTCCTGTCATTTTTATAAAAAAGGGAATGTTTTCTGAGAAACATCCCTCCTACACAAAATTTCTCTTATAGCTCTTTGATTGAAACCAGCTCACATGGCTTATTTCTAGCTTCATGGAGTCCAGGTATGTAAATATCTGGTAAAGAGAAATAAGATTGCTGTAATTGGTCCAGCCCGATCATAGTTCATCACTGTGGCTGAGTTCATTGCTGCTCCGAGGAGAAACGGAATTCTGTTCTCACAGAAAAGGGTAGGCTGGCAGTTAGCTAACCAACCACCTATGTCTCTCTTTACTGTGATAATTTTCCAAAAATCTTGAAAAGTTAACTTAGTTTTACTTTTTTAAATTAAATTGAGAAATACCTTGTCGGTCCTAAAATCTTCCAATGTGTGACATAATAACCATTTACTTAGTTCTTTTACTCTTAAATATGGCAATTATTTCTGATATTCACTTTTAAAGTTGGAGCTATTTAGACCAAGAAAACAGTGAGTGATTTTATGAAGTGACAAGGTCAGGTAAAGCCTGCAAGTGATCATTTGGTTACCTGGCAGGTGCTCATTCTGTCCCATGTCAGTTCTAACAATGGTCATAGTTAAACATGATGCCTTATTTGTTACTTAATTTACTCCCAGTTATATGAACTTTGCGTCCTTTACAGTCATCAAGTTTTGGTATAACTTTTAACAGGAAAAATGCACCAGATAATTCTCAACAGTCCTTTGCTTTTCTCATGTAGATCTGTCATACAATTAGAGGAATATTCTAACAGTAGGTCAGGTTACAGTCTCGTTTTGCGATTTATCAGAATACACAATCTGCTGTTTGAAGGTAATGCCCATTTTTCAACCAGTTGTTCATTAGTTTATAGAAGCTACATGTACTTTCTTTTTTTTTTATTTTTATTTTTTGTGAGATCAGCCCTGTGCTAACATTCGCCAGTCCTCCTCTTTTTATGCTGAGGAAGACGGCCCTGGGCTAACATCTGTGCCCATCTTCCTCCACTTTATATGGGATGCTGCCACAGCATGGCTTGCCAAGCAGTGCACCGGTGCACGCCCGGGATCCGAACCAGCGAACCCCGGGCCGCCGCAGCGGAGCGCGCGCTTAACCACTTGCGCCACCGGGCCGGCCCCTACATGTACTTTCTGAGTGAATACAAAAGTAGACCTTCCATTCTCTTGATCCCTGGTTTCAAATCTGTTGGCCTGTGGGCGCAGTAGAACAATCAAATGTTTGAATTCTTGACTCATGTGAGAATCTACTTCCTAATGTCTTAGTGAAAAAATTAAATAAATTTTCACTGTAGGAGTTACTCATCCAAAGTCTGCTTATCCACCTAATGGAAGGAAAATCAAGGGTATGAGATGAAATTATTGACTGAAAATCTTTGAAAGAAATGTTTGTATACAGCTATTCACTAGCATCAATATATAGCATGTGAGTGCCCTTGCTTTTCAAATTACTATAACATTTCCTTTATGATTAGGTTATATTGCTTATTGGGTAGTTCTTCCCTTTTAAACAATGTATTTTCTCTGTTGGTAAAACTGTACAGCTTACTCCTTTCTTGCTTCCTTATTTCATCTCCGAATTCCTGCTCATTCTGGAGCTGGGTTGTAAATGCTCCTCTTAGCGTCACATCTATTCTCATTTCTGATCCTGTCTAAAATTGTGACTTTTTTCTAACACTCTTGTTCTGCTACCGTGAGAGGCTAACACTTGTACCCCCATCACTTATTTCTTCCTGTTATCTTCTTCTGAAGGACTCTAACAGTTTTACCATAAGAAAAAATGTTACTTCTTGCCCACTTGAGCTTGTGATAAAAGCAAACCTGATCTGGTTCTCTTTTTAGGAAAATAGCACATTTAGAGTCATGCCTGTTTGTATAGCTTCTCAAGTAGAACTGAGGAAAATCTAAGTCTATCAGCAAATCAGTAGACAGGTATTTAGGAGGCACCTGATATGTGTAAGGTTTGGGGCTAGATGCTTTGAGAAATGTGAAGAGAATAAAATACAGTCTTTACCCTCAAGGCACGGCCACTTTTGCAGGGGGGAAGGATGGCATTGTATATGAAAAGTTAATCTGTTAAGACTCTCTATACCCTGTTGGTTGAATTAGTGTTTGTTGAATGAATATGGTACCAGTAACAAGAGCTATAGGAATTCGTATGAGGAACAGACCATTGTCAACCAAAGACCGAAAAGTCACACAACATTTGACCTTGAAGAAGTTGTCCAGTTTCCTTATCTTATAGAAAAATAAACGAAAGTCTCAAACTAAGTCCCAGAGAGTGATTATGATTTTCAAAGAGCTATACATTTCTTATTGATGGAACCAGGATTTGTTCCTACAGACTGACAAACTAGATTTATTCAGGAAGGGATGGAAAAAATTCCTAAGGGAGAAAACTGGAGGGTAGGGGTGTGAAACATGAATATGTTAATTTGCCAGATATATTTGGAGAAAAATAAACATAAATCTATCTATTGTGAGGAGAGAGAGAAGATGGTAAAGGGCTAGCTTTCTGCTTCCCTCCTTCCCACTTTGTGTTCCTTAAAATGATAGCATGATCTACAAATAAAGGAGTAGTTTTTTTCCTTAGATATGAATAAGATCTATATTTTCTCTCTTTTTTTTTTTGCTGAGGAAGATTCACCCTGAGCTAACATCTGTTGCCAATCTTCCTCTTTTTGCTTGAGGAAGATTTGTCCTGAGCCAGCATCTGTGTCAGTCTTCCTCCATTTTGTATATGGGTTGCCACCACAGCATGGCCGCCAAAGAGTAGTGTAGGTCCGCACCCAAGAACTGAACCTGGGTGGACGAAGCGGAGCGTGACAAACTTAACCACTAGGCCACGGGGCTGGCTCCTGTATTTTCTCTTTTTAATGACGAAAAATTAGCATTTCTCTGCTGAAACAGTTAATTCTAGAAATAGTGCTTGTTTAATCTTGTGATTGTCCTCCATAAATGTTAAACTTGTAAATCATCTGGCTTTGTTGAGTTGGAGGCCATCTGTCCCTCCAGAGGTATATTGGTTCACAATAGTCCAAAATGAGGTGATCATGTGCCAGCAAGGCAAATTAAGAAATTTCTCATCTAAGTGGTCTAAGCATTAGTAGGTCATGATGCCAAAATCATTTGCTAATGAACTTTTCATTAACCTTACCTGCATTTTGTATTAGGGTCTTGGATTTTACCTTCTGATAACATTTATAAATGCCTCATTCCAGGCAAAGCTGGATGCAGTACACATTTGAGAGTCTAGTTAAAGAGCACAGATGTGGCACAAAATGTGTTTTGAGTAATTTTGACACCAAGAATGTTACAGATGTGAAGTATTTCTTTAGCTACTTAAAATTTGAGTAAGGTAAAGAATCCTGAATTTATAAATTCTCCTTAGCTTTCCAGCAGATAAATTAAGGGCAAATTTTACTTACATGGTGAATAAAGTTATTTTGGAAGTGGTAGAGTGCAATGAAGGTGATTATGTGGTTAAAACTAGATTACCATTTGAGAAAAAGCTGAAAAAGAAAGGAAGGCAGAGACAACATAGGGCTTTGACAATGCAAACAGTAAATAAAATAGAAACGAAGAGTTAAATAGGATCCATTGCAGAAGAAATGCAAGATTTCTCCCAGAAACACATTTGACATTAGAATCCCCTAATTCTAATATAAGGAAGATGATATAGAAAGAACTATAGAATTTTTTAGGTGAAGTAAAATTATAAGATTGTATATTTTAATCCTTTCATATTCCTTCCATTTTCCTTGTAATATAGTTGTATTTTGTACCTGTTAATAGTACTTATATTCTTCACACCAGCTAAACCATTTGTGCATGGGGGTTGGAGGGGATGCACACAATGGGTCCTTAGAAGGTGATTAAATTAAATTGATTTGAAAGAATTGCATAATCAGATTCTTAAGGAAGAAATTCTTATAATACCATGACAAATGGTAGATAACTTTTATTAAACGTATGTTAAATGCTATTTAATTAATTCATTCAAGAAATCTTTATTGAGCACGTTTTTAGGCACTGATATATCAGTGAACAAGACAAGTGAATATTCCTTACTTCTAGGAAATGTCAAGATGAACCAGATCTCTTGTTGTGCCAGAAAACAAGGAAGCTATCAAAGATGAATGAGATCATGACAAAAGGACACAGAGTCAACTTGCAGGGCTCGCCACTGAACTAAATGGGATACTTTGAGCATTAATAAGATTAATTAGTAAAATTAATGGCCACAAATGATTGAAAAATATTAAATATGTTACAAAATCTATTAGTTCATAAATAATATGATAGATGATTTTCACAATAAGGTGATAATATAGATTCTGCTTATTATTCCCATTTGCAGATAAGGAGGATGAGACTAAAAGGCTAGGCAAGTGACCCAAGATTGACCATTAATGAGTGGTAGAGTTAGAAATTCAAACCCAGAGAGCTTGCATTGACAGTCAGCGCTACTGACAGTTATATGCTGTATCCTTGTGCTTAATTAGTCATCTGGCTTTATGTCTTTCTTGTGGTAGGAAAAAAACCTGAATTCCTTTACTGCTACCTTGTCTGTTTCTGGACGGCTCATTCTGAACATCTTCAGTAAAGAATTTCAGGGCTTGACCTGTTTTAGAAAGTTTCTAAATAAAAAAGTAGCAGTCACCCAACAGTCATTCTTATCTTTCCAGCTTTAAGAGCAGATCCATACATCCTTGTGTGTGTACATGTGTGTGTGTGTTTCCCACTTCTGCACTTTCATTCCTAAACCTTCTTCTCTCAAGATAAGTGATGAAGGATATGGCTCAGATTGAATCCAAAAGTAGAAATCTTCTGAATATCTCAGACTAACAAGTATCTGTGTGAAAATGATTTGTGACAATTCAGTTTCATTTGAAATATGTTTTAATCAAAGTAGACGCTGTTATCACTACTTAAGGAAAAACAAAGAAGAAAAAAATGCAGAATTTGCACAAAAACATTACCACCAAGGAGGATGTTGACAATAAGATGTGCTTTGTAATTTTTTGTTTCTGTTGCATCTGTGATTTATTATAGATCATAATGTTATGTATTGCCACACATAAGAAGGTGCTCTAGGACTTGTGTGTATGTCTATAGCTTAGCTATATAATTTAACATATCCGATTACCAACAAATGGAATCTTACAGTCCCATCTACAGTCAAAATTGAGACTGAGTGAAGAGACATGGCACATGATATTATTTTTCAATGGTAAATACTTTTGAAAAGCAAGTTATCTTTGATACAAGTGTTTAATAATAAAAATAAATATCTTTGTAAATATACTTCTAAAATCACGTGGAACAGATCTCACCAATCACCTCCTTCAGTCTTCTTGATTGATAGATGAGAGATGGGGCCCTCAGAAGTTAAGTGACTTGACTAGAGTTACCCACCAAGTAAGTACCCGAGTCAGGATCCAATGATGGTCGAATTTCTCTTCTCTTAATCTACTGCGTCTCCTAAATTCCTCATTTCCGCTAATGGTACCACTATCCACTTTGTCCAACTAGAACAAGGGTATAACCTTTGAGGATCCCCTCTACCTCTTTGCCCACATGCAATCCCCAAGTCCTATCCCTTACATCTCATAGCAAATTCTTGATTGCAGCTGATTGGCTCATCCCTAATATATCACTATCTTGTGTAAAACCTGCAGAATTTCTCTCCTAATTTGCTGTGATAGTATCCTGATTGGTCTCCTTGCCTCTAGTTCTGGCTTCCTAAATTCCATTTTCAACAGAAATTTTTCTAAAATGCATACTTGATCATGAAGTCACTGCGTCATTCTTGGTTATAGGTTGCCATTCCATAACATGACACACACAGCCCTGTACAATCTGGACTCTACCCGTCTTGCCTCTTGCCACTTTCCTCCCTCTCTACTATTTAAATTTAAATTAATTAGAATCAACTGAAATTAAAATTTTTAATTTTTTTTCTATATCATACTACCCTTATTTCAGATGCTCACTGGTCACTTATGGATGGTGACTACCGCATTGGACAGCACAAATTTTAGAATATTTCCATCATCGCAGAAAGTTCAGTTGGGCAGCAATGCTACAAAGATTAGTGCTCTCCCTTGCCTTTGGTCCTTCTCACAAGCCAGAAAGTTACTGGGATAACTGAGTACTCTCACTTTACCAAGCTCCCCTTACTTGCCTAACTCCTCCTTCCCTTTCTGGTTTCTTAAGCTAGGGTTCCTTCCTCTGGGGCTATATGCTGAGATATTTTCTCCTCTCCTTTCCCAACTCACCAGCTTTGGTTAAGTTCCCTTTCTATGCTGTTCTTTATACATAGGACTTCCCTTAGCATAGAATTTCATCACATATATTATAAATGTATGTTTATTTGTGTCTATCTCCCACCAGACTCTAAATCCGAGTTTCTTGCTCAGTGTCATGTTTGGGGCATGTAGCTTAGTGCTTGGAACTTTGCAGCACTCGATAAACTTTTGGTTAATTAATGAATAAATTAAAATGTTTATTTTATTTGAAATAGACTGGCACACCTAATAGAATAAATATATTTATAATTTTCCATGAATCGAAGCCTTTTTTTCATTTGACTATGTTATAATACTAGAAATTAATTTCCTTAGACACTGGCCTTAATAATATTACTCTTAAGAATTTATTAGTTGTGTTAAAAATATTTAACCCTAAATCATACAATGATAGTGATGATGACGATGATGGTGATAATCATCATCGTCATCATCATTGTAGCAGAAAATCTAAGGAAATATTACCGTCAGTCTCACACCCAATTAAGGAGAAGGAAACTACATTTAGCACAAGTCTGCTTTATGCCAAGCCATGTGAATAGCCCATTATTTAATATAATTAGAACAAATCAACTGTTTTCTTTGTTCTATGTTGCCTTCTAATCCTTGACTACATGAATACATAATTTTACAGTTGCCTCCATAGCTCAGTTTCTATTTTTAGTTTTAACATTAATATTTCATTATAGGTATCCAACGTGGACAGTATAATTATTTTTAATGGCTGCACAATGTTCTATCCAGTAATGTCAGTGTGATTTACTTAGAAATTCCCCTATTACTTTTTTGGATAGTTAGATTGTTTTCAGTGTTTGCTATTTTAAATAGCAATGCATTGAATATTTTCATGTAAGCAGTTTTTCTTATTGAGAGAGATTTTACCTTAGGCTAAATTGCTTAAGTATAAAAATCTGTAGAGTTTATGGTGTTTGAAACATTTTGCCAAATATTTCCCCATGAGGTTGGGTGTATTGTCATCATTTTAAATTCTTTTGTTAATTTAACAGATACAAAATGGACAGAAAGGATTGTAAAGTTGAGGATGTGGTGGGAAATGTCTTTTCTCGAAACACTATAGCGTTCTTTTAGATAACCAGTATCATGTTGAGAAAAAAATGAGTCCAAAGAAGAAAGAGATGCCATTTATTTTACTCAGTTCTTTAAACTGAATCCCTAACTTCTCATGCACCAAAGTTAATATCCCCTTTATTAACTCGAGTTCTTAGGTGTTCCTACTCGAGAAGGTAAAGGTATGGCATTAGTGTCACATCACTCTGTGCGGAATAGGATCTGGTGAGCTCAAGAACCCAAATGAATCATGTGTTCCCAGGTTAGCTTTGAGGGAAGCAATGGACTTTTATTTATTTGTTTTTTTTTTTTTTTTTTGCTCTAGGGACATTTTACATTATGTTTTATTTGAAAACATGACAAATAGTGCACAGATGTTTAAATCCTCTTGCATGCATTCCTTCCACCAGTCTCTCGTTTATTGATACCTATTTTTATTTGCTTGACTGCCATGACAAAGCTATTTGTGGTTTATGATGTACTTCTCTGTCTCATAATAACAATAATAACATAAAAATAGCAATAACAATAATAATACCTAACTTGAGTATGTATTATGTTCTGAGTACCACTGTAAATGCTTTGCAGATATTAACTCATTTACTCCTCACAACAACACTCTGATGTAGGTACTATTTTCATCTCTATTTCAAAGATGGGAAAACTGAGTTACATAGAGGTCAAGTAACTTGTTCAAAGTTGCACTACTATTTAAATTAGGGGGTTTGGTTATCTTAGTTTCCTATTCTTGTATGCTATGCAAAATGGATCGTCTTTTTTTAATATATATTTCAAGTCATTTAAAGTTAAATTATGAAATATTGACTACAAAATGTATTAAAGGTGTTCTCGAAGCCTAATTTGTTGTTGAACTTTTAGAGTACTTGCCAAATCCCCACAAAATCTGAGTTTAGAAAGCACAGGTATTAAATGGCCTGGGAACCAGTCTGGATTTACTCCAAATAATTCACACAAAATTAATCTCCCTTTATGTTCATGACTGGTACACTGGAGGACTACTTTAGGACAGGATAGCTGTCATTCAGCAAGATATGGGGCAGCAATTTTAATGACATCTTTGTGGAAAATGTGGATAATAATGAGTAGTTCAACTGATATTGTGGGCACGTGCTTTCTTAAATGCTTGATAATTCTCATGAGACTGGAGGCAGGACAGATTAAGTATATTGGAGTGGAGTCAGCCCGTCTAGGTTCAGATTTTGGCTTTTCCACTGCAAACTGACTCTTTGAGTAAATTTCTCAGTTTCTTCAAGCCTCGGATTCTTCATCTCTGCTATAGGGGTGCTGATGTTGACATCTACCTCCTACAATTGCTGTAAGTGTCAAAATGGGGTAATGTATGTACAGTGTTTGCATGATATATTCCCAGGATGGTATACTAATCAGCAATAAAGAGTAGTAGACTACTACTACATCCTAGAACATGGATGAACCTCAAAAACATTATGCTAAGTGAAAGGACTTAGATGTATATGATTCCATTTATATGATACGTGCAGAAAAGGACAATATAGAGAGACAGAAAGTAGATTAGTGCTTGGCTAGGACTGGTGATGGACATGGGGATTGGCTGCAAATGGGCACAAAGGATCTCTTTGGGGTGATGGAAATGTTCTAATTAGATTGTGATGATGACTGAGTAGTCTGTAAATATACTAAAAATCATTGAATTATATACTTAAAACAGGTAAACTTTATGCTGTGTAAATTATATCTCAATAAATTGTTTAAAAAAAGAAACTTAAAAATAATATTTATCATAGTCAGCGGTTATTAATGTCTTTTAATTTTTTTGTTATTTTTATTAGTCATTATTATCTGTCTTATTGAGTTTTTATTATTCATATTACATAAAGTGAGAGATTCTAGGGATATGTCATAGGACCCTGTGCTTGGCTGGATTTCATCAACATTTTATCAACTTTTTAGACGACGGCATGTTTTCAAATTCGTGAATGACATACCTGGAGGGATAGCTAATAGAATAGAACCCAGAACTCAGATTTGGAATTGTTTTGACAGCCTGAAAAGCTAGGCTGGTACCAATAAGATGAAATTTAACAAAAATAAATGTAAAGTCTGGCACAGCCTGGCTTTCTCCAGCAGGCAAAAGAGGTATAAGCAGCTGGCTTCTAAAGTAGTTATTTTCCATATAAAAAAACGTGCTTGACTGTTAGAAAGGGAGTCCCAGAAAATCTAGGAGGACATTCAGGCCAAAAATGGAGGCTTCCAATATAAACAGTGCATTAGGATTTTGATAGATGCTGAAGGAGTGCCATCAGCTATTCCATGCTCTGTGTTATGTTTATTATAATAATTATTATATTTATAATGATATTATACATATAATGATAAAATTCATGCTTACAATGTCATAGACTCGGTGACAAGTGCTTTATATACATCCCATTTAATACTTATAACAACCCTACAAGCAGAGGATATTTTTATCCTGTTTACACCTGTAGACCTGAGTACTAGTGAGCCTTATTCGAATAGCTAATGAATGGCAGACCCAGTTATGAAGCAGTCAGAATTCAGGGCCCATATTTTCCATACTTCTACCTTTAGAATTCCTTATAAACAGAATATAGTTCTTGAAATCTAGTAAAGTAAAAATGCAAAAGCAGAGAGATACACGGCCTATGCATTTTGGGGGAGGAATCACTGATGGTTTGACCAATACCAAGACTGGTTTATTTTAGCGCTAATCCTTTGAGAAGGACTAATTTCCGCCATCCTGTTCTAAACTGTGCTACATTTAATGAGCTGTGTGAAAATGCTGAGGTATCACGGTCTACGGCCATTCAAGCAAGAAGGCAGTAAACTCAGTAGGAACAGCTGCTTAATAAAAGGCTATTAGTAGGCCAGAAGACAAACAGGCGATTTTGCTGAAACATATAATCTATTTTTAAGTTTCTTTGAAATAATTGCATAAGCATTGATATGGAAAAGGATTATCAATAGTCAGATGTTTTAAAGAAAATACTGTACCTTGAAGTATACGTTTGGATATTGTTTCCTATTTTATGTTCAATAATCTGAAGGGGGGAAAGGGAAGTCACCATGTGTTTATGAAAAATATAATAGATGATGCATTGACTTGAAGCCTTTTCATTTTAAAGATGAAGGAAAATACGTTGCACAAAGAAAAGTACGTAATTGATGTTTTCTTATTTCAGAGGGTCATACACACAGGAGATCTAAGTTAGCCTGAGATGCAAGGTAGATTTGAGGATCAAGGGATTAGAAGTCCACCTCCCAGCTCTTTTACAGGATGTATGCATGCCATAAAAATGGCTCTCAAATTAATTTTTAAGCATAATGAATGAAAAGTGTACATTGTCTGATATATGTCTTTTCTTATCCCTTAGATCTATTAATCATTCATTTTTACTATGTAAAATCCTGATCACAGCATTAGCAAGAGACTTTATTATTATTTTTTCTTCCATACCCGTAAGAGATGCTATATTAACTGTATATTCTCTCCTTTAGGTTTTCCTGCTTCCCAGTAGGACATAAGTCCTTGCTCATTCTTTCCATCTTCCTATTACTTCGGCAAACAGTCTGTGACTAGAAAGCCCCAACCATTTCTGTAACATTTGTTTTGTCTCTCCTTTTAAATATCCAAAAAGAACATAGATTTCTTTTTCCTTCTAGGAAAGATGAAAACTAATATCCAAATAATTTTACCTACTGTTGTCATTTCCTTTGCCTTTTATCGTTTTGCCCCAGGAACCAAGTTACTTTTAAACCTTCCCCATTTAATTCAACAAATTAACATGTGCAAAAATTTCAGTTTGACTAGTTTCTGTTAACAGCTGTTAACTCTAGGTAAAGCCCCATGTATGCTTGCACACAAGATTTTAAGTTGCATACGTTTTGTAGAAATCTATTAGTTAGTGCAGGAACAATGTTTTCAGTTCTTTTTAACTAACAAGCAACTAGTAACTTATCCTGAACAATTTGTCTCATAATGATTTTGGATGATTTGGGTTTGGATCAAAGTTTTCTTGATGTCTAATGGATGTTAGTAGAATGAGGAAACGGAATTCCTACAAATCTGCCATTAGTTGCATAGCATTAGATGATGGTAGCTGTCAATGCTCAGGCTATTGCCTCTAAATTATTAACCTATAGAAGAAGAATGTATTTGAAGTGACTGCTATCAAGATACCCATCTCAGGGTAAAAGTTTAAAAAAATCCTTTTCCCTTTGACATTCAAATTTCACCTTCCATTACTTTAGCTCTGTTAACCTGCTAACCTGATAAGACAGTAAGTACAATTCTGTTGCTAGACAGCATTGTTTTTGGTGAAAATAACTTGTAGTTCATAAATTGTATCTGCATTAAGAGGAACTGTAAATGGCCTGTGAATACTAGATTGGGATGTAATGCTTTGGACTTCCCTGGAATGCAGTGAATCTTGTAACTACGTATCCCTTGTGAGGACCCTGGAAGCTATTCCTATGGAATTGTTAAAAGCGATGCTGGCTCCTGTGGGACATGAGGCTTTTAGACTAGGATGATTCCAGCACTTGCCCAATGTGACTCTTGTCTCTTTACACCAGAGCTGTCACCTGGGAGGAGATGGCTCCTGGAAGGTTCTGTATGAACTGCTACAAGGACATCTACAGAAAGGAACTGCTGCTGCCCTGCTGGCAGGCTGTGCTCCTGAACTATATTCTTCTGTGTAGCTTGATGTCAGATGTGGCCTAGGATAGTCTTTTGAGTCTAAATGTTTACCTGAATCTAAGAGGGACCTCTGGTGGGTATTAAATATCTGCTTAGAACATTGTGTTCTAACTAGGGAGGGAAACGTGTGGATTTTAGAATGATTTGATATGATGGTAAAAAGCAGTTGTGTACCTCACTAATCATAATCACTGATATAATAAGCACAGAATCAAACTTAATTCTTGTGCACAAATATAATATTTATTTAGGTCTACAATTTACCCCAAAAATCAATGTTGGATACAGGTTTTAATTTATAAAGCACCAAAAACTCAACTTAAAAAATGAAAATTTATCTCTGATAAGTATTTGTTTTGTGTAAGTATCAGTTTGGCTGACTGTTTTGTTGCTATTTCCATAATTTTTTTGTTTTTTTCCAAGTAACACTTTAATTTGGGTACAGCTGTAAAGGAATCAATTAGCCTTGATTTTTTCTTTTTTTTTTTGTGAGGAAGATCAGCCCTGAGCTAACATCCATGCTAATCCTCCTCTTTTTTTTGCTGAGGAAGACCGGCTCTGAGCTAACGTCGATTGCCAATCCTCCTCCCTTTTTCCCCCAAAACCCCAATAGATAGTTGTATGTCATAGTTGCACATCCTTCTAGTTGCTGTACGTGGGACGCGGCCTCAGCATGGCCGGAGAAGCGGTGCGTCGGTGCATGCCCGGGATCCGAACCTGGGCCGCCAGTAGCGGAGCGCGTGCACTTAACCGCTAAGCCACCGGGCCAGCCCAACCTTGATTTTTGATGACTGGAGAACCTTTGGCAGGTTAACCATCATACCAGAATGGGTAAAAATTGAACATTTGGAATTTAAAAGTTAGAGTCCTTGTTTTTTCCAAACTGCTTTTCCATGAAATTGTAAGATTATATAAAATAACATTTTTAGATTGTTTTGTTTGTTCATTTTCTTTTTTAAAATTAAGTTGTGAGATCCTTTCTTCATGTGAATCAGATAAAAATTTTAACCTAGTTGAAATGATGAACTACCAAATGCCTCCTACCTTTTTCCCACTTTCTTCTCCTCTAGCAGCTTTAGAGGCATCACTAGGGATCCACAGAAAGTTTGTAAAAACACTGCTATATACAATTATTGGGGTTCCATTTGTTAGGTTTTGCTAGTGGTAGCCACTTTGTTGGTAAAATTTCTAATATAAAAATAATTTTAGTTTACATAAGCATCTCATTTCTGAATCTGATTCCTTTCCTGGTTTATTTGTAAATATGCTTATCTTTACTCCAGTGCATTGACTTCTACAAGTGTTGCCACTTCTTGGGGGCAGGCGGTTATTGTGTAAACTTAACCTATGATAGTGTTACCAAACAAGGGCTTACCACTTGATGTGCATAAAGAGCCAATTATTATGGCATCAACCTTTGGGAAAAGAAAAATAGTTTTATTTACAAGAGCGATCTGCAAGGAGACATGAGGCATCAGTTCTCAGATCTGTCTTCCTGATCCAGAGCTTGGGGCAAAATTTATGGCATGAAGGGCAGGGCAGTCTGAAGTGTGGAGATAGATGATTGGAGGTAAGGAGAAGTGAGGTAATTGATGATCTGCGCAAGCGTAGTCAAGCATCATGGCTCTTCATAGGACGCATGTTCTGAAATGGTGGTGTTAGCATGATCTGAGGCTGGAGTTTTCAGCCCTTTGACATCAAAAAGGTCACTTATTGGGCATTTGTGCAGGCCCAGTTGATGGGTTAGTGGTCTCAACTGGCCTGAACGGGACAAGGGGTCTCAGTTCCTGAAAAACCACTCGTAATTACTCTGTTGATAAGATGGAGTCAATTGAACTGGTCCTAGAGGGCCCGAGGTTAAAAGAGTAACAGTAGGGAAAGATATATCTTTGTAAACCAACCAACCTTCTTCTTCCTTCCTTTCCTACCATCCAGCCAACCTACCTACCAACCAACCATTCATCCTTCCATCCATCTACCTACAACAATTATTTATTGCCAAGGGATTTAGCAAAAAAATACATAATCCTGGTCCTCAAGAAGCTCACAGTGAATCATATTGCCATAGGATACTATCAACACTTTAAGATACTCTTTACCACAGATTATTTCCTTCGAACTAAAATAAAAAGTGTGGGTGTATCTGTGTGTATCTATAGTGCAAATACATATAAACGATAAAATTTTTATTAGCATTTGATAAAAATGGTTTTTTCTTTTTTCATACAGTAGATTCTGTGACTTCAAGAAAATTTAAAATTTAAAACACCTTTGGCTAGGTATTGCATTGATGTTGATCTCTCTTTTTCTATGTCTTTGTAACTTCTGGAATTTATAAGAAACTGTCTTTTATACTGTCCCTTCAGTTTCTAATATACTATGAGATTTGCCACATACAGAGAGTTGGAAAGGAACAATATCAGAATTTGGCAGCAAATTAATTTTTGCAAAAACAAATGACAAGTACCAGTAGGTTTTGATGGTTTATGAAAATAAATTTATAGAGTTAAATTGTGACTCAGTGAATTTTAAGACTGCACATAGAGAGAAGGCTTAGCAAAGCTGTGGGTCAGCACAGATTCAAAGACACTTCTAGTTTCTCCCCTTTTGCTTCTTTGTATGTACCTTGCCAATTAATACCCCTCAAGCAATTAAACTATCTATAATTTTCCCTAATATTGATTTACTTTCTTGAGCATTAACCAAACTGCACATTTTACAATCACTTATCTTTCAAGCACAGCTATGGGTAGTTATCTAAGATCTTTAGATGCAGAGACTTAACAGTTAAACACTCTAAGTTCATGTTTGCTAGGAAAATGTACAAAACAAGTCTGAACTTTCACAACTTGTATAGTAGCATTCAATGGCATTGCATAGTCTTTCTTTATGCATTAGTACATTACCATTTCCTTCAACTGAAATGAATGCTTACAAGTGAGAAAAGCAACTCATAATGTTATTTAAATTGAATGTAAGCTCCATTTTTAATAATAGATAGTCTGGAATCATAGATAAAAAGGAATGATAAATAATACAGTAGAATCCAAATCATTCATCTTTGCATCGCTCTAAGAGACATGCTGATTTCCATCAGATATTTTCCTGGCATCAAGCCTTGCTTTGTTTTTGCAGTTTTTTTTCCTGTGAGGTTTTATGTTGAAATATTTTCCACATTAGCATGTATTGACTCATTTTATTTTTGGTGAAATATTGAAATAACTCAGTTTAATGGATCATTTGGGAGCTTTTGCCAATCTTGAGAGGATAAGAAACTTGTTGAAAATTATTTTTTCCCTCTCAACAAAAGATGTTAGATGTTTAAGCATTCTAGAATTATCATGTTGAATCTAACAGAAGTCACCATAGTGATTAAGGCTGTTCTCAAGACCCACCAAGATTTGAGGAACAGATGAAACAGTGGAGTTGCATTATTCACCCAATTTTCCTTTCTTGAAACAAATTGATGGCGGCCACTAAAGGAAGGAAGCCCATACTCCTGAACCCACTGTTTGTTTTCCTATCCCCTTATGCTAGATCCTGTCTTCTCTGCTGTGTAAAATCTTCCATTTCCTACAGCTGAAATGAAGAGAAACATGGAAGTTATTTCTTAGTTCCCAAAGTACCATCTTTTGAGGAATAGAGGAAGTTTGAAGAGTAACCTCATATGTCCAGCGTGGGAAGGATTATGTACTAATTTTAGAACCTCTCATCCAAAATAATCCTAGTTATATCAGTCACTCTTAAGAATACCTTTTTTACATGTTGCTAAATGTTAAAGCTATTGATATAGGGTATAATGTTTGTGCCTTGAATAAGCCACATATTCACCTGTTTAGGAAAATGATGAAATTTAATCTGTTTTTTTTCTGCCCTCCTTCTCTCTTCTTTCTTCCCTTCCAACCTTCCACATTTATTTTTTTCATTTTTCTCTAAGGAACACTGGAGAATATTCTCTAAGGAACAAGGAATACTCTAAGGACCATTGGTTCTACTCATCTTGCCTATTTGGCCTTTATTATAAAATGAACATATATTTGTGTGTCTGTATCTGGGTAAAATATACAGTCTGTTCTAATATGTTACATGTGTCTACAAATACCAAGAACCTCATAGGCAAATGGTAAATAAGGGAAGGTGGAAGTCATAATTGATCATATGATATTTTCCTAGATAGGGTTTGCTAAAATAGCAGGATTAGAATTATCTTCACCAGGAAAGGAAAAAGTCCTCAGTTAGCAGCTGCATAGACAAGAGCATTCTCAACTGTATTTACAGAAAAGAAAAAACAAAACAAAACAAAACAAAAAACCTGAGCATCTGCACCAGGGACTTTTTCCCTAGAAAGGCACACTTCCATCTGAGCAGGACTTCCTGCTTGTGGTGGGCTGCACTTCCTCCTGGGCCCTCCTTAGCAGTAGCCTTACTCCCCTAAAGCCTACTTGCCTCCTGCATTGTTTCAGCGCAAGAAACTCTCATGCCGACTTTGTGTATTTTTGTACCACCTAGGCAGTCTGCGACCATGCTCAGCTGCCTGCCCAGGTTATCCAAGATAATTTCTGAGGGAGGCACCAATAATTGTCTTTGTTAATGTTCTGGTTATAAAGTTGCATGGGTTTTCAGTGGTCTACCCTAAATTTATTTTTCCCATATTTTTATTGCATAATTTTACAAAGAGTGAGGTCTTTAAAAAATGTATATGTCCTAGTATGGTGGAAATGCCTGCTTTTTCTTCCTTTACTCTAATACAGAACTTCTTTACAGTTTTATATTTATGTACCAAGCAACATTATCTATGGAAACATATGGAAAATAGCTTGAACCCTGAAATATATGTTGCAGTTACAAGTCATATTATTTAGTTTGTGTATATTAGTAAATGAAAATGGTATTTAGTAGGACAAATCTCACACTAACACGTGAACATGAATTGAGAGCAAAATCAACTATCACATCACTGATCTAGACACCAAGATATTACCTTCCTTAGTATATACAAACTTCCTATTAAAGAAAAAAATAGGGGAAAAAATATGAGGCTTCCAGGAAGGTAGGCTGTTCTATATGAAAGCAAGAAATATGCTTCTTCAGAGCCTGAATCAACTTGGAGAATCAATAAAAGAACATTTGAAGGTAGAAATTGTGTCTCATATATCTCTTTTACCCTCCACACCACCTAGTACATGGTAGGTGCTCAGAAAAGGTCTACGGAAAGCAACTTACTGTGGTATCAACAAATCCACCCCACATGCATCCATTTATCATTATCAACAAAAGTAAAGTTAGCTCTAAAAGTTGAAAAACTGAGTTAGAGAAGAGTAACAGATTCAAAAATCTTTCTACTAACATGTCCTACTAACCAGATGCCTTACTCACCAATGGGTCAACAAGAAATAGAAAAAACATGTATACACACATGTATGATAAATGTTAATCATAGTTGAATCTAGGTGGTGGATATATTGGTAATTATTTTCTTATTTTTTTTAAATTTTGTGAATTTGTAAGCACTTTCACAATAAAATACTGGGACAAACAGATGCTTTTGCCTATGTCTAATAAAAGAGATATTGTTAATATTTTAAAGACTCTCCTCATAGGCTATAAAATCATTTTTAAACTTTGTATCATTTAGTTTGAATTATCTGTCCAACTTGTCTTTTCATATGTGTTTAAAATCGCTCTAACTGTAGTTTTAGTATTTATGGCCTCTGATGTTCAGTATGATGGAAATGCCTCAAAAGACATCTGTGTTCCCATAATCCAAATCCTTTTGATAAGACTAGAAATTCACTGCGTCTTGGGGAATGGGGAGGTGCATCTTCAGTCGTGGAACAGACTGCCTGTCGTGGTTTGATTGCATTCTGGTGCTTTACACCTATATCCTCCCTGTGATTATTTGTGAATCACTTCATAAGGTTTTGTTCTGTCTCACAAATATATACTGTAAACTTCTCAGACTAGGGTGTTTAAGTCTTCAATACCTTATTACCTACCTGTGAATCAAAAAATATGGCAATTTAGACTATATCATGTTGTTTTGGTTTTGATTGTTATTCTAGAAAATCTCTAGGCACCCTTCTAAGTTTATTCCACAGTAACTGGATTGAAAGCTCCCTGAAGGCAGGCAATGTTGCCTCTGGGTTCCTAGCACGGAGCCTTGCATACAATAGGTGCTTAATACTGTATGCATTTGACGCAAGAGGTGGCTCATATGCTTTGCGGATATTTTACAACCCTTTTATTATAGCACCTTTTCTATAGCATTTGTGAGCCCTTCCTTCTACACTTCCCAAATTTCAGAGAGACAGTAGGTTGTGATAGTGGGTCAGGTTGCTGAGCTTGGTCCCAGAGGCTTATCTCAGATCTGCAGAAGCAATCTGAAGGCACTGGACCTGAGACATCATGGTCAGTTGCAACGGGGGATCTTGTTCAGTGCTCCAAGTTGGCAGGGTGAGAAAGCAGATTTGTTTCCAGATATATTGCTTTAGAGATCCCAGAGCTAGGATCAGCCATTCCTTTCTCTTCTGCTTTCACAGATACATAAGTGATCATATCGTCCTTAATAGATATTTTTTCCTATTTGGTGAAGTAGCTAAAAAGAAAAGTCTTAGTCATTTGGCTCATTATTAAATTTTCTATTTAATTTCTTTTTATGACATTCTAGGTCCCTCTATTTAAGAAACTTCAATAAATGAAGGAGAGGAATGAAGCAGATAAACTGGGATTAGCTGTCTTCCTTGATAATGCTTAGAAAGAACCACAGACGCGTACCCTAATTAACAAATCTGAAGTGTGGTGGCAATTTATAGTTCAAACTGTATTGTCTATAATCTTTCCAATCTATCAGGTTTTATAGAAAGATGGTACAAAGACTTGATGGTTATATAGTTACACAGATTTAATTCTGTGAACATAAAAAAAATTGATTACCTTGGGGGCATTAAGAACTGTTTTTTACTGAGTATTTTACTTGCATAAATGGTAGTTCTTATAAACAGCTGCACATTTTACTGTTAGTATCTTAAAGTGCTTAAATTGTAGGCATAAATGTTTCGTTTTAATTGTGAATTTCCATCCCCCACCCCAAATAGCAAGAAGATAATATACAGAGTGTGTTACTTTCTATTGGGACCAAGGTGGTAAAGTTGCCATCCACACTCAACTCCCAAGAGAATTTTCTTGTTCTCTTTTCTTTCTTTTTTTACCTTTATTTAAAAAAAAAAAATGATTATCTGCTCTAAAATAATTGAATCAATGGGGTTACTCTCATATCCTTGCAGAATCTAAACTAGACTATTCCCAGAAGTGGGGATAGTTTATATATCAGAAAATGCCACTCCTCAGGAAATAAGGTGATGAGGTAAAATTTTAGCTCTCCTAAAACTCCAAAGCTGGAGGACACTTGACAAGCACTCCAATCTCTAGCCTCCACCGTTTTCCAAATCTAGCCTCCAGCCTTCCTCATTTACCCAAAACACCCAGAGACCTAGTCAATGTCTTTTCATCCACTAGAAATCACATCTTCAGAATCCTCGTTCAGTGATTTCTGCCACTACAGTTTTGTTTGTTGGTTTGAGTAGTTAGTGTTGGGTAGTTATTATGGAAGGAACTGCTAGTTGCCAGCTAATATCCATTCTTCCTTTGTTCTTTAATAACAGAACACCAATATTAGTTAGAGCATCAGTGTGCCCAGATAAAATACCATAATTGTGGGGTCAGGCTAGTGGCATAGTGGTTGGGTTCACGCTCTTTGCTTCTGTGGCCCGAGGTTCACAGGTTTGGATCCCGGGTGCGGACCTATGCACTGCTCATCAAGCCATGCTGTGGCGGCATCCCATATGCAAAGTAGAGGATGATTGGCACAGATGTTAGCTCAGGGACCATCGTCCTCAAGCAAAAAGAGGAAGATTGGTAACAGATGTTAGCTCAGGCCCAATCTTCCTCATAAAAAAAAAAAATACCATAATTGCTAGCACATTTGCAACTGATATGACCATGTAACTAAGTTCTATCCAATGAGATATAAGCAGAAATATTTAGGGAGACTTCTGAGAAGTCTCTTCAAAGGGAGATGATTTATCTGGGAATTGTGCTTTTTTGTCCTCCACTCCACTTCCTTCTTTCTGCTGCCTGGAATGCAGACCTGATGACTGGAGCTCTAGTTGCTACATTGGACCAAGTGGTGATCTTGAAGATGAATGCAATATGCTAGAATAGTGGAGGAAAATGATAGAAGGAGCCTGGGTCCTTAATTGATGACTATGGAACTACTATACCAGCCCTAGAATACTTATTAGGATTTTTTTCCCCTGTGAGTGAGAAATGAACTTCTCTTTCATTTGAGCTATTTATTATTTTGATTTTCCTTTCACACATAGTTGAACTAATTTGGACAGAGTTAAGTTTTAAATGAGTGATGCTAAGAGAAGTAGAATCCCAGCAGATTAGGGAGGCATTGTAATAAATACTGGCATAATCCCAGTAATTCCCAAAGAAAGTCATAATATTGGAAGAGTTGCTTGATTTCTCTGTATCTCACTTTTCTATTTAAAAAATAGAGGCAATGATAATAGCCCTTACTATTTCTTCATATTGAGATAATGTAAAAGTTCTTGGAAAAGTGTAAAATACTACTGATATGTGATATGTTTTCCACTAATAACATTGCTTTGATCTAAAGCGAAGTTTCTTAACTGAAAGTTTGTGAATTCCTTGATATTCTATGAAAATTGTAATTGTGGATACAATTTCTTTTCCCCCTAGAGAGAAGGTCCTTTAAATCCTCAACAGAATCTAGATATCAGAGATAGTGTCCAAAATGGGAAGATGATATTTTTCTAGAGAAGGGCCTCTTCTATTGCACAGCAGCTAAAGTAGACGATTATTTGAAATCCCCCTTCAACATCATAATCAACAGTTAATAGCTATCTCTAAATGTCTAAAATTGACAGATCCTTCAAGTTCTCATTTCAAACACCACTTCCTCCCTAAAGCATTTTTTTTTAATTTTTTGTTTATTGCAGTAACATTGGTTTATAACATTGTATAAATTTCAGGTGTACATCATTATACTTCTATTTCTGCATAGATTACATCATGTTTACCACCTAAATACTAATTACAACCCATCACCACACACATGTGCCGAATTATCCCTTTCGCCCTCCTCCTCCCCTCTTCCCCTCTGGTAACCACCAATCCAATCTCTGTCTCTATGTGTTTGTTTGTTGTTGTTATCTACTACTTAATGAGTGAGATCATACGGTATTTGACCTTCTCCCTCTGACTTATTTTACTTTGCATAATACCCTCAATGTCCATCCATGTTGTCACAAATGGCTGGATTTCATCGTTTCTTATGGCTGAGTAGTATTCCATTGTGTATATATACCGCATCTTCCTTATCCATTCGTTCCTTGATGGGCACTTAGGTTGCTTCCAAGTGTTGGCTATTGTGAATAACGCTGCAGTGAACACAGGGGTGCATGTATCTTTACGCATTGGTGTTTTCAAGTTCTTTGGATAAATACCCAACAGTGGAATAGCTGAATCATATGGTAGTTCTATCCTTAATTTTTTGAGGAATCTCCATACTGTTTTCCATAGTGGCTGCACCAGTTTGCACTCCCACCAGCAGTGTATGAGAGTTCCCTTCTCTCCACATCCTCTCCAACACTTGTTGTTTCCTGTCCTATTACTTTACAGCCATTCTGAGGGGTGTGAGGTGATATCTCATTGTAGTTTTGATTTGCATTTCCCTGATAGTTAATGATGTTGAACATCTTTTTATGTGCCTGTTGGCCATCTGTGTATCTTCTTTGGAGAAATGTCTGTTCAGGTCTTTTGCCCATTTTTTAATTGGGTTGTTAGTTTTTTTTGTTGTTGGGATGCATCAGTTCTTTATGTATTTTGGAGATTAAGCCCTTATCAGATGTATGGTTTGCAAATATCTTCTCCCAATTGTTAGGTTGTCTTTTCCTTTTGTTGGTGGTTTCCTTTGCTGTGCAGAAGCTTTTTAGTTTGATGTAGTCCCATTTGTTTATTTTTTCTATTGTTTCTCTTGCCCAGTCAGACATGGTGCTAGAAAATACATTGCTAAGACCGATGTCGAAGAGTGTACTGCCTATGTTTTCTTCTAGCAGTTTCATAGTTTCACGTCTTACATTCAAGTCTTTAATCTATTTTGAGTTAATTTTTGTGTATGGTATAAGGCAATGGTCTACTTTCATTTTTTTGCATGTCGCTGTCCAGTTTTCCCAACACCATTTGTTGAAGACACTTTCTTTTCTCCATTGTATGTTCTTGGCTCCTTTGTCAAAGATTAGCTGTCCATAGATGTGTGGGTTTATTTCTGGGCTTTCGATTCTATTCCATTGATCTGTGTGTCTGTTTTTGTGCCAGTACCATGCTGTTTTGGTTACTATAGCTTTGTAGTATATTTTGAAATCAGGGAGTGTGATACCTCCAGCTTTGTTCTTTTTTCTCAGGATTCCTTTAGCTATTCGGGGTCTTTTGTTGTTCCATATAAATTTTAGGATTCTTTGTTCTATTTCTGTAAAAAATGTTGTTGGAACTTTGATAGGGATTGCATTGAATCTATAGATTGTAAAGCATTTTTAAAAATACCAAGTAGGAAATAATCTTTCCGTTTTCTCACTTCTCATAGGACCTTAATAAATACTCTGTTAAAATATGTATCTGGATGTTTTATACTTCTCTACTGGACTTCAAATTCCTGGAAAGCAAAGTATCAAGTTTAGACGTGTATTAAATCCCCATTCACTTATGCATATGACTTATTCAGTAAATGCTTGTTGGATGAATAAATTCCTGGAAACATTTGCTTATCTTGGTGGTGTATACAGTACATTTTTTATATAGCTCTGTTCTAAAAAATAGCAAACTTCAGCCTCAAAAGTAATTTAGTAGGAAAGGCTTCAAATTGGATCCAGAGTTCAGCCGCTGGAACATGGCACAGAGAGGGAGCTGATGGTGATCCACAGTACATGGCTAAAATGCAGATCTTGTCACTTGTCTTCTGTCTCTAACTATCCAGATGACAATAGAAGTTAGATTTGTGCGTGGGCTTGCTCAGAACAGTTAGATTTAGAAAGATATAAGCAATTTTCTACCTAGGAAATATCAATTGTTACCATACTATACTTTCTGTGTATAAGTTATGAAACAAAGGAAAGTTAACCAAGTGTTACCTTTAGATACAAACTCAAAAATATATTGGCACTGCAAAATTCTACCACTAAGAAAGCCATTTATTCTTGATGACATCTGATGTGCTTATAGGCAATTTTAGTTTAATTATACTTGGTTGCTTTTCATCAGCTCATTTTATTTTTACTGAGGTATTGGACATTCTTAGATATTCCAGGAAAATCCTGTTTGGGGATTTTAGAAGGCTTAAGATCAATGCCCTTCTTCCCCTACAAAGTTCAGAATCAACTGAGAAACATAATTAGCAGTCAGTCTAATAGAGATAAAAATATAACACTTATTACTGATAAAGTGAGAGACATGGCATAGATTTGTTGACAGGTAGATTTCTAATAATTCACCCGTAAATTAAAGAGATTTACTTACCCAGTTACTTGCACACCTGAACAACTTTAGTCTCCTGGACACTTTCCCAAAGGGACAGGCTCAATGCTGCATGGTCAGCAAGCAGAACAGAAGGCACCCTTTCTGAAATTAGAGGTTTCCAAAGAAAAAATAGAAGAAGGAGCTGAGATGCTTATGATCCATTCCTTCTTCCAAACTAACGGGGAAAGTCCAGGAGTGTTACTTCACCATTGTCCCTCCAAGTGGGAACATCTGGCTGGGTAATAAGTGTTCCCCCTTCTTACATACGTATTTCATTGTGTTCCTCTAATACTTTTTTATGTCATCATTTTCTTCTCACCAATGATCCAAAAACATTAGAGGAGACTCATTCACTATTGAATCACATATAAAATCCTTAACTTGATACCCAAGGTCCCTGTGAACTGACCCCAGAGTATCTAAAATCTCTACCCCATAGTTTGCATTCCATAGAATTTTCACCTTCAAATAACTTAGCTCACTAGCTTGTCTTTGGAAAATCCAGAATTTGGTACATTTTCATTTCTCCTGTTTGTGGTTCTCCCATTGACATGTGCAATGAACAATTTTATGCCCTTTGTTCATGAGCGTACACATATAGAAACCTAAGTCATTTCAGTGAGAGAAGATTTGAGAGGTGGAGTGGATTTATTCTCACAAGACCCAGGTGAAGTAACGCCAGCGCTGTGGCATAAAAAAATTTCACATACTTTCTATTAATGTTGCTTTTTTTTTTTTTTTTTGTGAGGAAGATCAACCCTGAGCTAACATCCGTGCTAATCCTCCTCTTTTTGCTGAGGGGGACCCGGTCTGAGCTAACATCTATTGCCAATCCTCCTCCTTTTTTTCCCCCAAGGCCCCAGTAGACAGTTGTATGTCGTAGTTGCGCATCCTTCTAGTTGCTGTATGTGGGACGCGGCCTCAGCATGGCCGGAGAAGTGGTGCGTCGGTGCGCGCTCAGGATCCGAACCCAGGCCGCCAGTAGCGGAGTACGTGCACTTAACCGCTAAGCCACGGGGCCTGCCCTAATGTTGCTTCTTAATGATTACTTCTTTAATATTTTTCTGATGTTGCTTACCCCGTTGAATACAGAAGAGCCAAAATTTGTTATTCTCTATCTTACAACTCTTTTTTATTTCTTATAGAGTACTTGAAAGAATCTATAATTATTGAATTTACTTATTGATTGCTTACCTGTTCTCTTTCTCCCTCCCCAGATATGAGCTCCATAAGTGTTGCTATCCGTTTGTCTGGCTCACCAGCAACCAGCACAGTGATTGCCATCCAATAGATAATACATATGAGTTCAACGGATCCTTTCACTTATTCACTTGCTCATCTGTTGTTGCTCCCTCTCTCCACCTCCCTACCCCAACAATAATCAGTTGTTCTTTAAATTAGAAGTAGATGAAGTAATTTCAGATGCCCCATTGGAATATAATAAGTCTATATTGGTAAGAAATTATTTATATCATGGGGTACTAATATGCAGCCAATTCATTGAATATTTCTATATTATTTCTATTTTTATGCACTAGTTATCATAAATATATATAAATACTTACTACATGGGACTCTGATAAGTGCTTGGTAAATATTTATTACGTGTGTGGCAATATATTAGTTAATAACTGAGGCTTAACAGGAGTGCAATTTCTGGGTTATATTGTAATTGCAGTGTAGTTATTTTAGAAAGTACCAAAATGTTTTCCAGAGAGGCTGGACCATTTTACATTCCTGTCAGCAACCTATGAGTGATCAATTTTCTCCACATTCTCCTCGCATTTAGCGTTTCCACTATTTTTTATTTTAGCCTTTCTGATATGTGTGTATTATATCTCATTATGGTTTTAATTTGCATTTCTGTAATAGCTAATGATGTTGAACGTCTATTCGTATTATCTGTCTATCCTCCTCAGTGAAATATCTGTTCATGTTTTTTTGCCCATTTCCTAATTGTGTTATTTTTTTAAAAAATTATTGAGGCTTAGAGTTCTTTATATGTTGTAGATAATAGTCCTTTTGTGAATATGTGGTTTGCAAATATTTTATCCCGGGATATAGTTTGTCTTTTCATCTTCATAGCAAGGCATTTCTCAGAGCAAAATTTTTAATTTGATAAGGTCCAATTTTATCAATTTTTCCTTTTATTGACTATGATTTTGGTGTTAAGTCTAAGAACTCTTTGAGTAACCCTAGATCCTAAAGATTTTCTCTTGTGCTTTTTCTAAAAGATTTATAGTTTTGTATTTTATAAGGCTATGATCCACTTCAAGTTAGTGTTTGTATAAGGTGTGAGGGTTAGGTTGATATTCATTCATCTGTGGATGTCCAGTTGCTCTACCACCATTTGTGGAAAAGGCTATTCTTTCTCTGTGAATGTACTAAAATATATACTAAAACAACACTGAACTGTACACTTTAAAAAGATGGAATTTATAGTATGTGGATTACGTATCAGTAAAACTATTTTAAAAAAGCTAATTCGGCATATTTGTGTGGGTCTATTTCTGGGTTCTTCATTTTTATCCATTTCTACATTTTGACTATAGCTTTCTTCTTTTTTTTTTTAAAGATTTTATTTATTTATTTTTTTCCCCCCAAAGCCCCAGTAGATAGTTTTATTTCATAGATGCACATCCTTCTAGTTGCTGTATGTGGGACGCGGCCTCAGCATGGCCAGAGAAGCGGTGCATCGGTGCGGCCCCGGGATCCGAACCTAGGCCGCCAGCAGCGGAGTGCGCGCACCCAACCGCTAAGCCACGGGGCTGGCCCTATAGCTTTCTTCTTGATGACCTACATTCTTTTTTTTTTTTTTTTAATTGATGTTTTAATGGTTTCTAACATTGTGAAATTTGGGGTTGTACATTTTTGTTTGGATGACCTACATTCTTGATATTTTTTTCATGGATTTTGAGTAAAATACTCTGAGAATGTCTTTACTTCCTCATCACTCTTTAACAAAAGTTTAGTGCAATTAAAGGTGAATGAAAGTCTAAATTATATCTTGACAGTTATTTTACCTTAACATTTTGAAAATAGTGTTATTCCATTGTGTTCTTGCCTATTCTTTCTGATGAGAAGTCTCCTTTCAGCCTAATTGTTATTTCTTTGTAGGTAATCTACCTCTTGGGTATTCTCTGGTACACTAAAATGTGACTGCTTAAATGAGGCTTTGTTTTTATTGAACCTCCCAAACATTCACTGTTCTTTTTTTCTGAAAACATCTTTCGATCTAATTTGAAAAATTCTCATCCATTTCTATTTGAATATTGTGTCTCCTGCATTCACTTCCCTTCTCATTCTCTCCTACATGTGTCATGAGATCTTTTTCATATTTTTTATTATTTTAGCTTAATCTTTTGTATTCTGTGTGAATTCCTCAGATTTGATTTTTAATTCATGAATTTACTCTTAAAACCTAATTTTATCTTTAATCTTCCATTAAGATTTATTCCTTTATTTTTTTTTCTATTGAAGTATAATTTACTGACACTGAAATACATAGATATAAGGGTACAGTTGATGATTCTTTGCAAATATATATATGTAAAAGTGTTAGCATCGTACCTATCAAGATAGAGAACATTTTTATTCTTGCAGAAAGTTCCCTCATCTCCCACTTTTTCAAATCCACTTTTCCCCCTCAAAATGTAGAGATTTTTTAAATTGTAAATTTTAAATTTATTTTTTCTATACTAACTTTAAATACCTATTTTATCATATGTTTTATTTCTATAATAACTTTAAATATCTACTTTATCATATCTTTCGAATTGTTCTATTATTTTTAGTTCTTTGTATGCCACTTCTCAATTGCAACTTCTGTTTATTCCTCCTGTTGGTTTTTCTTGTGTGGTATATTCTTCACAGGTTTCATGTTAACTATGGCAGACTCCTGTCCTCAGGATGGTAGATATATCCCTGTACAGAAAGTCTGAATTCATTTCTGCTAGGTTCCAAATGGATTCATAGGGTTTTGCCTAGTTTTTGTGTTAACATTTCACCTTGGGGCTATTCGGTCAACTCTAGGCAATATAAATGTAGACTACATCTGTGAAGACTAAAGTAAAATTTATTAACTTCGTATTAGTTTTCTAACTTTGTATTAGTTTTCTATTGCTGCTGCAACAGATTCCCACAAATTTAGTGGTTTAAAAGAACATAAATTTATTCTCTTACTGTTCTGAAGGTCAGAAGGCTAAAATGAGCCTGAGGGCTGAGTTCCTTCTGAGACTGTAGGGGAAAATTGTTTCCTTACCTTTTCCAACTTCTAGAGGCTACCTGTATTCGTCCTTCCTCCATATTAAAAGCCAGCAGTATAACATCTTCAAAACTATCTGTCTCTGTTTCTGTTGTCCTGTTGCCTTCTGTGCTTGTGTTTTTAATCCTCTTATTTCCCTCTTAGAAAGACCCTTGTGATTACACTGGGTCCACCCTATAATCCAGAATCATCTCCCTGTGTTAAGATCTTTAAATTCATCACATCTGCGAAGTACCTTTCACCAAGTAAGGTAACATATTCACGGTTTCTGGGGATTAGGACTTCGACATTTGGGGAGGGGGTATTATTTAGCCTACCATGTCCTTCTCCCTGAATTTTTGAGATAATGCACTTCTTTAGTACTTGAATGTGCTGTGGGGGCGGAGTTTTACTACTTTCTGTCTCCCATGGTGCAAACCTTCCAGTATCCATGTTTTAAGCAGAGTTCTTAAAGTTTCAGCTTCATGCCTCATCTGTCCCTGCAGGGTATTAAAACTTGTTCTCTAGCCCCCAGAGATGCTTTCTTGCACAATTTCAGGAAGAACATTCACATGATATGGGATGTGAGTGACACCTAGAGATACACAGCATGACATCTTAGCCGGCTCATGTTACTGGACTCTCGAACATCAGCTTAACCTTATTACTCTGACTTGGCATTTCTTTTCTTCCAAGCTCAGCTATATATATGTGCATACATATAATTTTGGTGTTTTTCTTTCCTTCTTTTAACCAGCATTTTTGTGACTCTTAAAAGAGGAGGCTTAGCCTATCATGTTGCTGGAACTTCACCTTCATTTTATAGATGAAAAAAGGGCTTCCCAGAAAAATAAACTGACTTTCCTGAGGATGCTTGACTAATAAATGACCAAATCAGGATAAAACCATGGTGTCCTGACTCGGACATGAAAGCTCTTTCATAAATCTTAATAACTGTATTTTTATTATTATTACTCTTGTGATTGTTAATACTCATTACTGAATTGCCAAATTATACAAGAACCTAATGAAAACCATATTATTACATGGCTTTGTAAGTGCAGTACTTGTACAAATATCATTCATTAATTCTTTAAACATTTATTGAGCTATACCATTGAGCTAGATGCTAGTTAAACAAAACTGAATAGGACATGATATCTACCTTGAGGAGGTCATAGTACAGTAGAAGAAATAGTTGCATAAACAGATAATTACTATGCAGTGTGCCTTAGTATCATGTGAACCCAAAAAAGACATAGTGAAGCTATTCTGGAGGGTGAGAGTGATCGGTGGGGGAGGAGAAAGAAGGGTTCAGAAATGCTTTATCTTAAAATAGGCATTATTGGATTGATGGATGGCTAGGATAGAGGAATAAATAGGTGGATAGTTATGTGACAAAGATAGTCACTATCATTATCACCATTTTATAGAAAGTGAGGCACAGAGAAGTTAAGTAACTTGTTCAACACAGTTAGTAAGTGGAGAATCTAGGATGCCAGGCTGTCTGACTCCATAATTTTCACTCTTAAACTTTGATGGTTAGAACTACCTCTAAAAGATTGGAAGTATTTTCTGATGAGGGTATTTGGGGTGGGGAGGCATTATAGGCAAATATATGTGCATGGAGGGAAAAAAAATAGCATGGAGTTTTCAAGGAAGGCAAAGGAAAAGATCCTGGCTGATGAATGGAATATAAAGCACAAATCAGTGAGCAAAGGAGGACATTAGAGTGGGGACTTTGTATGAATTAGTAGTGTTTGGGTTTTATCAAGTAGTTGATAGGGATCCATTGAAGGATGTTAAACAGGAGGATAATGTGTGTAGATTTCTATTTTGGAAGGAGCACTCTGACACCAGTTTGGAGAATGGATTTCAACTAGGGCTTTTCATTTTTTATTCATTTCCAGGTGAAAAATGCTACAACAAGATAGAAGGTTTAAAGATCAATAAATGGCACAATTTAAAATGTCTGAAAGGAACTCATTGGCTCCTTAATATAGACGGCATTCTGCAGAAGTTTAAAGTGACCCTAATCTGACAAATATAGTATTTTTAGCACTAGTAGATGTGGAGAGAGATGGCTCATTATTCAACTTAAGACATTACTAAGAAAAGTGATATCCATGTTTATCCTGACAATTTCCCTCTTCCCCTCAAAAAGAAGTGGTTAATTTCATATTTTTCCTCCCATCTTTGTGTTTTCTGGAACTGGTAATAAATTTTAATAAATAGCTTGATGAATTGTCATTGGCCTCTGTTTCTGAGAAAACTGCGGAAACTTAGTATTTCCTGAATGGCATCCATTACTACTACTTTGATGTGTTGAGAGGGTTGAGTGAGTGGGTTGTGGTCCTTTAAGATAAGAAACTGGTAGACTATTGAGATTTAAGAATCCAGGTTTTTGTAACCATCATTACAAAAATTGATTCAGTCATGGTTCCTCAATGTATGCTAAAATGACCAGGTGAAAGCTATTAGTGAAAATGATATTTATACGGTCTCATAGTATTCCCCAAATGTTACTTACTAGTGACAACAGTAAGATGATCCCTTTACATTTATAACAGAGAAATCTGGTGATCAAACTTAATACCACCAATAACAGGACAAACTGACAATACCTGCCTTCTAATGCAATGCACTGAGAATACAATGGCACCTATACATAGGCTACATAGTAAAGGATAGTTTTGTATCAGTGTGCAATTTCATGAATTGGTTGATTGCATTGTGGTTATGTAGGCGGAAGTTATTGTTCTTTGGAAAAATATTATTTGGTGAATCATCACATTGTACACTTTAAGTATTTTATACTTTGTCACTTACACCTCATTAAAGATGAAAAAATATTATTTGGTTAATTCTTAGGAAAATTATTTAAGGATAAAGTCTCATGATGTCTGCTACTTACTCTCAAATGATTCAGAAAAAAATAGAATATAACAGAGAGAGAGAGAAGGAAGAAGGAAAGGAGAGAGAAGAGGGAATAAAAACAGAAAGCAAACATCAAAATGTTTACATTAGTTCTAGGTCAAAAACACATAAGTATTCATTGGACCATTCTTTCAACTTTTCTGTAAGTTTTAAGTTTTTTTTAAAAAAAAAATTGGGGGGCAGAGGGGAATCCAGATGTTCAACTTGAAATTGAGGCTCTTTAATCTTATCCAAAGTTATAACATTTTGTATGTTATTTTAGATCAACTCTGCTCAACAGTTTTAAAGTTTAATATATTTGCTTTATTTTATACCAGCTGTTTTAAAATTTCAAACTTAGAACCAGGGGCTTATGTCAGACAAAAACACTTAGGATTATTTTCGGTTACAAACATGATTGGAAAGGGAAAAATTGTCAACAAAGAAAAATAAATGTTCTTCATAATTAAGTTTTAAAAAGCCCATATCTGCCATTTTTTAGCTATCAGCGTTTGGGCAACTTATTCAAATCTCTGGTCCTCAGTGTCTTCATCATGAAATAGAAATAGTAAAGATGCTATCTCATAGCGTTGTGGTGAAGATTAAATTAGATAATCTATGTAAAGTGCAAAACTGTTTCTGACACATAGTAAACACCCAAAATTAAGATAGCCCATTTTAGAAAAAAATATATCTCTTGGTCAACATCATCCTGCTTTTTGCACTGCTTGGAATAAATCTGTAATACCCCTCCCCTAAAAAAATAAATAAAATTTCAAACTGTTTTAAAATTGCAAAGACCCAAATAAATATATCACTTAGCATAAGGATGGATGTATACTTTAAAATTACATATGATTATGTGGCTATATCATATAGATTGCATAAACTTTAGTTTCCTAGAATTAAAGGTTGATTTCTCTGTATTTGTCACTAGCTTGCAATGTTTCCACATCATATAGACAAAGAAGGTAGAAGGATATGACTTTAGATGGACTTTCATTTCCCTGAAATGAGCTTTTACAATTTCTAAAGGGAGTTTTGAACTCTGCTTTAATCTCTGATTCACGTGTGTTCCAAAATTAAGTCTATTCCTCTGGACGTGGAAATCCATTTGGGAAAAAACATTAACCTATTTTCTCTAAGCATGTAGGAAGGAAAGGAGGCATCTTATTCCTCTATTTCACTCCATAAAATATAAGGACAACCTTTGCCCATTCTAATCAGACACTTACTTTTTTCCTAATGTAACACTGTGGTAAACTTAACAAATATAGAACTTTTTGGATTTAGCTCTGCTTCTGCCAGTCTTCATCCTTTGGACGTCACCTTTCTCATCTTGTTCCATCTGCAGCAGATCTAAGGGTAGACAGTTTCCCTTTAAGAAACAAAGGTGAGCTGTGACTCCCCTCATGTAAAAGCCTGAACAAGGCTTTTTGCAGTTGATAGAAGGGATGCCAAAGAATAAAATGAAAAGCCTTTGCCATCTACCTAGTGCCTACATTCCTTGGAGCCGACAAAAGAGCTCAGCACCAGAGCCGAAGAGTCCACAGGGCACTACATTAGTGATAAAGCTGATTATAAATAATAATGACCTTAGTGGATGATGAGAAATGCCCTAAACTTTTTCTGAGCCAGATGGGATGATGTAGGGGATACAATATAAATGCATGAAGTCTGTAAGGAAAGCAGATGCTGAGAGATTTGATTTCTCTCCCCAGTAATTTAAACGGACAATGAATTTGGTAGGTGCTCAATAAATTTTTGTTGAACGGGTAAGTAAATAAAAGAGATTTAACAGCTGAGTTCCTAATGAAAGCCCATGAATTGAAGCATATTTGCATTTAATCTCAACTCTGTTAAAACTATTTCAGGAGTAAGATCAGATTCCTGACATGGGAACATACCAAAGGATACCCATTTGTTTAGGGACAATCACTGAGATAGAAAGAAAATACATATATGGAATTATATGAAGCTCAACTTGTCAAAGAGTTGTGTTCATTGGTTCCCACGTTGGGGGTGGGAGGGAGAGAGTAACAGAGGCTGGATTGAGATTCATTTTTCTCAGTTCTATTTGGTTTTGTGAGAAGCAGGAGAGGGGGGAGAGAGCCATGTTGGGTACTTGTTCTGACTTGACTTTTTTACTTAGTGATCATGCCACTAGTCATTTGTTCTAAGGCCCATGTTTGTTTGCACTGATACACTTGGAATTACAGAACTTTCTTGACTTTTGAACTAGCTTGTTGTAGTGAATATAGTAATTTTTGTGAAAGCATAATGAAAAGTCTTTTTTGTCGTAGACAAAACAGTCAGTTTAGTATTGCTACTGTGGCTATATTTAGAACAACACCACTTAAACTTGTTCAGCTTTTAATCTGAGCTCTGAATTCTTAAGAATTCTATGAGGACCCCATCATGCTTCTTTTGGGTCACGGTTTCTCAAATGTGGCACTATTAACATATTGAGACAGATAATTTTAAGGGAGGGGCTGTCCTGTGCATTGTAAGATAGTTAGCCGAATCCCTGGCCTCTACCCACTACATACCATAGCATCCCCACCCTGAGTTGTGACAATCAAAAACCAGTCTTTCAAAACTTTCTGTTTCTGTTGGAAGGAAAATCAGAATCTTCTGAGGAAAAGGATTTTTGTTTTCTTTGAAAGAGAGAAAATTGATAAGAAAATTGGTATGTGTTCTTTAGCCAATATAATAAGGATAAATCAGTTCTACCCTAAAAAGTAAATCAGAAATACCACTTACAAAAAATTTGTCTACAATTGTCCCTCTCCTTCTGTCTCTTTCTTTCTCTCTCTACACACACATACACACACACCCCTAGGGACGTGCGCGCACACCTTAAAAGACATTTTCTGCCAATGGTGATCCAAATTTCTGAACGTTAGTGGTAGATAAATGTTGAGGTATATTGCATTTTTTATCTAGCTCACAGGTCAACTTGATGTCATTGTGATATAATTTTCAAAATGGGCTATTTTCTCTATAGACGTTTTAATTTTGTGACCCTGGTCTCAATGCATCATTGTTACAGTAATCAGATTACTTCCTGAAAAACGAATATGGCCATGCGCTTTCTCATGTGGATGCATACTTTTGCCTTGCTTCTTGATTTTTTTCTTACTGGCTCCATCACTTTTGGTTGGAAAGTCTAATCAAGCTACTTAGATTGTCATTCCAGTGGGTGCCCTGGACAGCGATTTCTGAACTATCCATTCCTTTGAAATTTTATTCTCAGCAGGAGAAATGTGACAGTTGTCTCAGCTTTTGACTCTGACTTTTAGTGAGAGAGGCAAGGAATAGGAAATATGAACACTTTCTAGAAGAAGCAATGAGCAATTGTATGTACATCAGGTGACTTACTGCTGAAGATTCCAAAGCATTAAAAAATATTGATTAAGCCTCAACCTGTCAGGAAATTGTTGCTGTAACTTTCATTTTGCCCCTAGATTTGCTGAGGCTCAGGGCTGTATTTAACTTGCTGAATCTTGTATTAGGACCAGAAAGAGACCTCAAGAGCCCCATTCCCCAGGTTCTTATTAGCCTTGACAAGAGTGTTGTTAAAATTGCAGACTCTTCCAAGTCCCAAAGAGATGCAGTTTCTTGCAATTTCCATGCGAAGTCTAAAACAATCTCCATTTTGGCTTCCGAAATACATTCTGGGGTAGTATATTAGGTTCTACTGTCTTTGTGAAGACGGTTCTTTGTGTGCATTTACTAATCAGTTTGGTCTTTTTCTCCCTCTTTTTGCTATATTTATTTTGACATTAACATTGGCTTTGACCTTAAAAGAAAAAAAAGTGAGACATTTCCCAGATTTAAACTTTTCTTATAAACCACTTCATATTTTAAATGGTATGTCTTGGGGGAAAAACGTATGAGGAATTGATAGAAGTTAGGAATTTTGCGTTAACAGTTATCACCTACTATTAGAAACAGGTGCAAATCACATGATGTCAAAGTGACTCTATAACATACCAAATCACAGATGAATGAGAGTAATTCCCAGGCAAACAGGGATTGAATAGAACTTAAAACCAATTAAACTATTTATTTCGACTGTACCACTGAATAAACATTTTAGTATTTTAATTTGCTCCTCTTTTCATTTGCTTCAGCAATGTGTTTGCTAATATGACTGAGGTGCACAATTGCTATTTAATTAACTTTTTGTCAGCACCTCACATGACCTGCATGAAGTTGATGTGCTAAAGTCTCAATAATAATGAGCCAGATAAAAATAACAAACCTGAAATTTGTACTACTTTACAAATTATGCCAAATTGCAACAGTACCCAAAGAAATAAATAAATGGGTTTTCCTGTAGAAGTTAAATTGAAAATACTTGAAAAAACATGTTGAACCAAAACAAAATTACCCAAAAGTTTAGAAAAATTTTTAAAAAGTTTAATTGCACTGGTTTATCATCCCCAACTTTGTGTATTTTTGCTCTTACATATTGGTAATAAATCTACTTGGGGCCTTGTATCTGGTTTGGAATAATTGAGTTGGTAATGGACACAAGAAGATCTGGTAGCATGCATCTTTTACAAAATCCTGTGTCCTTTGAGTGGACTACTTTTTGACTTACTGAGTAAGGCACCATGAAAGTATCAATCCATTTTCCTCTTATTCCCTAAGACCAGTATCAAAACTCAAAGACAGTTTGGGTTGTCTTGACCTTGATGATACACATTTTTCCACAAAAGATGACATAACTAAGAATATGAAGAAAAGCCCCACCTTTCTCTACCTTTGCATGATAGGAGTGTACAGAAGTAAGATGGAAAACAAATTTTTTTTTTTTTTTATTGATGTTTTAATGGTTTCTAACATTGTGAAATTTTGGGTTGTACATTTTTGTTTGTCCATCACCCCATATATGACTCCCTTCACCCCTTGTGCCCACCCCCCACCCCCACTTCCCGGGTAACCACAGTCCAGTTTTCTCTGTCCATGTGTTGGTTTATATTCCACATATGAGTGAGATCATACAGTGTTTGTCTTTCTCTTTCTGGCTTATTTCACTTAACATAATACGCTCCAGGCCCATCCATGTTGTTGCAAATGGGACGATTTTGTCTTTTTTTATGGCTGAGTAGTATTCCATTGTATATATATACCACATTTTCTTAATCCAATCGTCAGTCGAGGGACACTTAGGTTGCTTCCACTTCTTGGCTATGGTGAACAATGCTGCAATGAACATAGGGGTGCATAAGCCTCTTTGGATTGTTGATTTCAGGTGCATTGGATAGATTCCCAGTAGTGGGCTGGCTGGATCATAGGGCATCTCTATTTTTAATTCTTTGAGGAATCTCCATACCGTTTTCCATAGAGGCTGCACCAATTTGCATTCCCACCAGCTGTGTATGAGGGTTCCTGTTTCTCCACATCCTCTCCAACATTTGTTGTTTTTTGTCTTGGTGATTATAGCCATTCTAACAGGCGTGAGGTGGTATCTTAGTGTTGTTTTGATTTGCATTTCCCTGATGATTAGTGATGTTGAGCATGTTTTCATGTGCCTATTGGCCATCTGTATATCTTCCTTGGAGAAGTGTCTGTTCATTTCCTCTGCCCATTTTTTGATCGGGTTGTTTGTTTTTTTGTTGTTCAATTGTGTGAGTTCTTTATATATTATGGAGATCAACCCCTTGTCAGATGTATGTTGATGGAAAACAAATTTTTAATTAAATAATAGAAATTAAGATGGAACAATTCCATTTAAATATAAAAAGACCCTTACCCCTCAAATCACAGTACTCCGGTGATTGGCACCATGAAGACAAAGCACTCTGACTGGACTTGTGGCTCTTCATTGGGATATTTTGCTCTCAGATAGGCATAGTTAGTGTAGAATTACATAAAACCGTTTTCTGCCCAACCTGTCTTTTTTTTTTCTTTCACACATTTATAATTTACTCACACTTACTGAGGACAATGCCTCCAGTTCTCTGAAACAGCTACTTATTAGCCAGTTTATCATGGGACCCAGGTAACAGAGACCTCTAAATTTGGGATAGTTTAAAAAAAAATACACTTATTTCATTCACAATACTCTGGCTGCTGTTATGAAGTATAAGCACTCTTCTAATGGAGGGCCACTTTCTAGCTTCAGAACAAATAGAAGAATGTCATATCTGCAAAAGTCCTCAGAAATCTGGACCAAGGTCCTATTATACAGATAAGAAATCTGAGGCTCAGAAAGGCGATGTGTCATATTGTAGATCACTTGATTTTTATAGCAAGGTGGGGATTAGGACTCAGGCTTTCTGGCTCCCTAAATTTCCTCCCCTCTTTATCACACAGACTTATTAACTACTAGCTGCCATGTGTGGAGGAACTTTAAATCATCACGTGTGCCTTAATCACAGCGTTTTAGTGAGTGACATGAAAGATGAGTCTCCTTTCTCTGAAATGGAATGTGTTGGATCCTTAACCCAGACTTGCTTAACTAAGGTCAAATTTACATAAACAAATGTCTTCCGGGGCTAGCAGGGAGAATATATGGGCGGAGGCAGGAGGGGCACCATTTTGGTAAAGTACAGAACACACATTCTGTTTAAAAGTGTTCACAGTCAAATTTTAAGATCTCTGTCTCAAACCAAGCATGTCCACAGGCTACTAGTTTGCAACTCCTGACTGCATCACCATGCAGACAGAGAGAAGAAGAGAGTTCTTTCACTTATGCCAGCAGAGTCAACATCACAGTTCCTTTCAGAATACTTGGTGTCCTGAGTACTTGGCCAAACTCTGCTTTGAATGCCTGGACTTCCAGTACTCAAGAAGAAGCATATCTTTGGGGATGTAAAGCGCCCCCATAGAGACCAGCTTTAGTCCAACCAGTCTCCACCCCAAAGACTAGACCTGCAAAGAATATAAATATGCACATCTCATAAAATCCATAGGGGAAATGATGCTACAGCCTGTAACCTTCCTGGGAGCTGCAAAAAAAACCCTAACAGACAAACCAAATCACAGGGCAAACCCACCATATGTACCAAACAACCAGTGTAATTATATTCTATAGTTGAAGAATTACATAAATTGCCCATTGGGAAGGAAGCCCTAATCTCTGCTCCTCCCTTGAAATCTATAAACAGCTGTGCGAGGCTCTGTGTGTTTTTGAAAGGTTGAACACATTTGATCGGGAAACCAACTTGATTCCTAATCAGGTTCGATGTGAGCAGAGCCAGTTAGAGATGTGTGTGATTCTCCCAGTGTATGTCTTTGATTCATGCGCTAATTATGTCGATCCTTTGGGGAACACAGCCACAAAGCTGGGTCCTCCTTGATTAATGCTGGCGGAGAGCCATGCAGCGCACAGCAGAGAGCAGTTCAGCATCTCTAGTCCCAGCTGAGAATATGGTCCCATTATCTCCCAGCTGCCTAAGCAATCCATAAGGGCCTGTTCTGCGTGGATGAACAGTGTAGTGGAAGCAGGGACTTGCTGAGAGCTGAAATCTCTGTTTGATTTGCTGTAACATGTAAAGCGAAACTGGGACATTTTACTTTACAGTCTGTAAGTATCAGGTTTTTTTCTCCCTTTTTCTCCCTCCAGCTCCATATGAATGTGACTTTGCAGGCTGCATTTGATTTTCTGTTCCTTCGCTCTTTGTTGAATTAAGCTGGTGAGACAGAGTGTGATCTGTTTAGCTCTTGCTGTTTCTTTCAGATCTCTTTTATAATTGATTCATACAAGGAAATAAGAGACCTTTCAGAATGCCTTTATAGAAGTTTAAAATGATTGGCTTTGTTTTTAATTTGGAAGCATGGGTGCATTGTTTGTGCTGCTCAGGATGCTTAGAGCATGTATTTATCTTCTTCTGTATCTCTGGCCATTGCAAGAAAAATGTAAGTAAAAGTAAGGTGTATGTAGAGATCATTTTACTTGCACTCCTATATAAAAGAAGCATGTGTCAATATTTCCAGAATTTATTTAAGATAGTTTATTCTGCAGCTCTCTACTGCCACTAAGAAATGCGGAAACAGGAAAGTTGCTCCTGCTTTTTAGTTGCATGCTGTTTAGAAACTTTGCTGGGGGTCAGGAGGTGGGTAACTATTAGGAATATTTGAAAATATAAACTATATATCTCCTTTTTCATTCTAAGGGACAGTGTTTAAAAATAAGAGTCTAATTTAGTTTATTTTTGCTTTTGAATGCACCACTTTTTATGAAGTGATGTGAAGTTAAGAAAGCAAAATATATCACTTCAAATCTGAGTTCATTTATTATTCATGTGTCTCCAAATGCAGTCTATTAAATTAATATTTGTTATCCATGCAAGATGAGTTGATCATAAAAGTGATATTAGAAATTAATATTGTTAATAATGTTTTTGTGGTGACTTTCAAATGATCAATGGCTTAGTGAAATTAAAGATTGTTATCACTGTGGAGAGAGAGATGTGGATTTTTTATCCAGGTTTCCCCAGCCTACATATAAATCACAGTTTTCTTCCTGGATTGAAAGTAGAACAATTGAGCTATTGTAAGAATAGAACTTGGATATAAGAGGCTTGAACCACTTGAACCAATGGCCAGAGCTGATGTGGACCAAAGGGAACTTGAAATCATTCATACCTGAAAAGGGGAATCCAAGTGTCCTCATTGGGCTTGAGACCATGGAGCCAGAGGATCCTGTAATTTCCAGAGTGGAAATACAATTTTCCTGAATAGGTAGTAAGTCTCAAAGCAGAAAAAATCCACCGACTGTGAAGTAGAAAATTGTCTCACTGGTGAGGACAGAGTATGTTCTCATTAGATTTGGTTGAAGGGAATGATGCCGAGAGAGAAGACTCAAAATAGATGATTGTCTACATGAACACAGGCAGTTTCAGAGCCTGAGGTTTGGAGGGAAAAAGGTAACAAATCAATTAAGAACGCGTAACGTCTGGCGGGATGAAGCAAAAGGAGAACAGTTGTGGTACCTCTGGGTAGCGAATAGTCCCACGGCTGGCTGTCTTTGAGGAAAAGTCTGTTCTCTGGAATAAAGTAAGTGTGTTTAAGGGTCTGATACTGAAATCTGAAATAAAGGCAAGTGGTTTTGAGGGTTACATTTCCCCTAAACAAAAGAATGGCCTCATGCCTTCTTCCAAAACTGAGCTTTTGTGAGTGATGATTACTGAGGAAGCCTCCGCTATATTTTAAGTAATTGTTGGTGTTTTTCTAACTAGTGCAAGTATATGATCTTGCAAAGATGCTGTCTTGTTTAAAATGACAAGAGCAGAAACAGAGCCAGTTAAGGTCCAATGCTTTTTTCTCATAGATGTTTGTTTTGTGTCTGCCTAATTTGGTAGATGCTGCTTTCTTTTGAATTCTAATTTTTTTGTCTGACTCTTGAATTCCCTTTTTAAATATGTAGCAGGAACTTTTGCCTTGTCGAGAAATATTTTCCTGAAGTAGTTAAGTATGATTTTTATTTTCTATTCAAACATTTAGAAATTTCAACTCCTATAATGTTAAACATTTTTGCAACTAGTCACTGCAGAGCTCCAGGAGGTATTCGCAAGATTTATAGTGTGCTCCTATTACTTTAGAAATGTTTTGATTATTTTCTAAAAATTGGGACACTATCTTCCTAGTTGTGCTTAATCTGTAGGAAAGGGGATTGGATGCTTCAGCGGTTAGTTTGGGGTCTGGTCACTTGACAGATGGGGAAGCCAGATGGGTGTTACATATACCTTGTAAGAGGTGCTTTTAAAGCCATGGTGATTTGATTGGTCTTCAAAATAAATTTAAAATGCTATAAAAGATAATAAAGGTATCTTGTATTTTGTATATAAAAGTAGTGGGTCTCTGTATGTGTTTGCATGCATGCAAATCTACCCAACAACCTTGTAGACAATTTTTGTGCTACTCCAAGTACAGTACTCCCTCAGCATCGAGAAGGTGCTGGGGTTAAACAAAGTGGAAAGAGTCCCGTGACAGGGGACACAGCAACAGAGTAAAGCCCCTTGGCAGTCTTGAATTGAGCCCTTGGCAGACTGTTCTGTCTGTCCCCAGAGCTACTGGGCTAAGCACAAAACGAACTTCACAACATCCTCAGCAGCATCTGTAAGTAGCTCCTCTTTGCACACACATTGTACCCTAGCCCTCCTTGACAGGTTGGACCAGCAAATGTGAGGTGAGGAATGAAGCTCTGTAAACTGTCTCCGCAGTAATTTCAAAAGTGAATATAGTTAAATGAAAAAAAAAAAAGAATTTAATAACCCTAAAAATTTTGGATGATTTGAATATTAGCAAGCTTTGCCTATGCATTATCAAAGTGTCTACTCCATAGGTTTTCTCCAATAACAGTGAAAGCTTGAGTTAACCTTTTTTAAGTTGCTGTGCAAGCTCTAACAAGCCACTTTACCTCTCTGTGCCTTGGTATCCACTTGTAAAATGAGGTATGATTTCTAAGATACTTTCTAGGTTAGGAAAGTCTATGATCTCGTGACAGCTCGTTCTAATTGTGTCACTCTTGGAAAGCCCTTTAAATTGCCTAGGGACTGAGTGAAATGTGATATAACTGTCATCAGAAGCAAAATGTCACTAAGATTCTTTCTTTCTTCCTTCTTTCTTCCTCTCCCTCTATTTCCTCTTTCTCCTTCTCCCCTCCCACCTTTTGTTCCTTGCTTCTTCTTTCTTTCTACCCCATCCCCTCCCTCTCTACCCTGTACCCTGTTCTACTCTCTCCCTTACTCCCTCTCCCCTTTTTTTGTTAGTGAGTTCTAAAGTCAAACAGAAACAAGATTGGGATTGTCTGGGTTTTTTTAAGTACTTGTTTGTTTGCCACCTTCTCTTATGAGAGGTCCTTGAGGTATAAGTGATATACTGATGTACTGGTCTGTTGTATATTACGTTTACTGTGTCCTAGGCACGTGTATGCAGATGGGACCCTGAAAGCTATGGGTATGTGTATAGATTGCCCATGTTAATTTTTAAAATAAGGGAATAATTTATCTTATATTCTAAATTGAAGGTGATTAAGCAGAATTCATCCTAATATGTTAAGCTAACAACGTTTAATTTAAAAATAAAACAAAAAGTTTCACAAGTGAGAGTCTACTTCAATGTAGCAGGATATTAAAGATCTTGGTTTTAAGAAAGGGAAAAAAATTACACCAGAGGATTTCATTTTTCCCCAAGAAATGATAGTCTTGTTAAACAGTATGGAAAATAAAAGCCATAAGTGATTTCTTTAAGAAATATATACCTGATAACGTAATCAAGTGAGCACCTTTGTGGAATCCAAGTGAGTACAAAAAAACTTTATGAAAATTTTTCTTTACAATGCATTTCTTGTAATCTCAGAACTGTTTATTGCTAGATAAGTCTCTCAGTTAAAAGCAACAACTGATGAAGTTACTAAACCCACACTAATGATTCCTGGGTTTCTTGATGTGTTCACACCAGATTGTGAGGAAATTTTGTTTGAGCATCTTCACTACATATACTGGAAGAAGCTAAATTAATTTCAGAGTTGATATTTGTAGCATAAGGATAGTAGTGCTTTTTATTTCACTATTAAATGAAATAAAAATACACATTGGCTGGATAGCTGGAATGGCACAAAATAATTACAGGCTAATATTCTACTTAACAGTTGACAATATTTATATATATTTTTAACTTCTAGTGAACCCTAAGATGGATGATAAGTGGCCGTTTGATGACAGTAATAGCTTGGGTGGGCTCTACTTCTTATTCCAGAGCAGAGTAGTGTTACGACAGCTTTTAAATGTAAGTTCGAATATTAATTTTTCTCTCAAATTTTACCACCAAGGAATCTGTGTATATGTGTCTTACTATTCTGAAGTTTGAATATTAATGTTATTCCTTATTGAATTTGTAGACTGTATTTGATGTGATCCATGCAGAGCATAAAATTAATTTTCCAAATCTCATAAAATTGGTAGATATCCTGGCTTTTTGGGCAGCAGATTCTGTTGTAAGTAGAATCAGTAATGTGAAATAATTCCTCTGTTTTATACTCGTGCATCCTTCCATGGCCAAAATGATTTTGTACTTAGAGACAATTTCGATGCGAAAAATATAATAGTGACAGATATGTTTGATAATTTGTGGCTCTCAAATCCTAGATTATAAAGTTACCAGGCAGCTTTAGGTGCACCGCTTTTGGTTTTAAACCAGTGCATCTGATTACTTGAGATGTTCAATTCAGTATCACTTAGTTAATAGCTCCAGTGGTTTATCAGACTGTTTTATTCTGTAGTTAAAAAGGTAAAGTTATAAATCAGACTTAGACATGGCTTTAGGTTTAGTATGTGGTTTCACATGCCTTCACCTGTATTCCAAAGAAGCAATGAGAGTCTTTCTGCATATTAGAAAGAAACCTATCTGTTGTTTCAAGGAAGGAACAGGATGATTTAAGATTGAGAGGAGGACATCAGAAGGAGCTGCAAAGGAATAAAGTATTTCTATGGTTAGATATAAAACGCAGAGTTACAGATTCTGAGGGTATGACAGAATTTAGAGAAGCTGACTGAGCCAGGCAGTTGGCAAAGGGGAATGAAGGAGACAGATTTAAGGCTTGCCAGAAGGAAACCCTATATCAAGGGATAGAAATTTGAGTGCCCTGCAAAAAAAAAAAAAGTAAATAAGGAAGTGGAGGAATGAGTGTATTGTGGTTGAAAGAGACGTGGCTTCATGCTACAAAGGAAAACTATGAGTGAGTGAAATATATCAAGTGTAAGGGCACTGGGACTAATTCCAAAATAGTTGGCATACTTATTGCTAAGTTTACTGTGCTAATGATTAAGAAATTTGAATCAATGAAGAGAGACATAGAAAAAGGAATCATTTTGGCTCTTGACTGTGCTCCACCAAGCTTTAGAAATATAATTATCTTAAATGAAGTGCCATAATTATGATGGCACCAGAAGTAGATTTTCTTATTTTTAATGATGATTTCTGTAGTAGTATATATGGATATTATGTTTAGTATGGTAGACATTGGTAAAAAATTATATATGGAAATTGTGTAGCTGTTTATACAGGTTGCTAGTGAATTGTCATGATCCTTCTCCCAATTTTTGTTTTTGATCTCCTCCCGCAAACAGACACCCACACACCGTTTATCTGTATTGTCCCAGATAGTCCCAGGAGATGGGATGGGATGACTGAGTCTCAGGAGGTTGATTTTATTAAATCGCTTCAACTGCTCAGGAAGTAAATTTAAAGTTATTGCAGGGTATAGTGTGCCACGGTACTGAATGACTTCCGGAAATCATTTCACTTCACTTTTCCTCTACCCAGCATTGTATCCAGAGTAGTAATATGTTTAGGTCTCCCAAACATTCAGATAAATACCCTTGTCTCCTGGACATGAGCCTCTAAATGAGTCATGTCTCTAATTATACATGGTCATTTGCAAGAAATTGCCTCCGAGCTGCTTCGAATGCAATGTGTTTGTGCACCTTTCAGATTGGTGGAGCTGCTCACACAGAGGCATATTGCTTGACACCGGGGGGAAAACAACCACCGTCTCCCAGAAGAGAACAAATCATGTGTTCTAACATGGTCTCTGGCATCTTTATGATATGTGTTAAGTGTGAATCTGGTAATTTAAGGTGTGTGACTCTTCCTCCCATCCAGCTGTCTGGCTGTGTGCTTTGAGAGAAGAATAGCAGCAGATTTAGACTGCCACAGTCCTTCCTTGGAGTCCCCTCTCTACCTCTCCCTGCGGGAATCCACAAGGGTATTCAGCTGATTGCTGTTGTTAACCTCTCTTGTAGTATTATATTTCTTGTTGAAAGTACCTTTTGTGGTATGTGAGTACATTTAAGAGATGTGAAAGCTTTAAAAATGACTTTACTTTTAAACTTTTTACCTAAATTATTAGGAGAAAAACAATTTCTCAGGCTAACTGGTTTGTGTGTGTGTGTCTATACATCTAAACTAAAATCTTTGCAAATCTTTAATGTTCATCAAGGCTGTAACTGAATGATACATTCTTACATTGGTGTTTTTTTTTCAAATCATTTTCATAACATGCAAATAATATCCAAGATGTTTATGTGAAGTGATAGACTGAAATATTTCACTTGAGAAACATTCTTGAGTTTGTATATGATGGTTTTCAATTTCAAAATAGTTGGAAAGGTAGTTAGAAACCTGTTTGAAAGTCTGAATAAGGCTCTGACAATTCCTCTCAAGTATCTGTTTTAGTAAACTTTGGGCTTCACATGGGAGTTTTTCCCAGAGGGTGAAGCAAATACCTCTGGTGGAATGTTTGATAACTTTAGGTAGTATATAGATAGATATTTTTAATGGGTATGTTAAAGGAAAAAATATGTAACTAGTAAATATAATACATTATTTTATGGATATAATTGCTTAGGACGAGCCTAAATTGATAAAATTTTTTTAAAAAGAAAAAATTTGATAACGCGATTTTAGAAGCGATTTGCAAATGTAGCACAACTTGTGATGGTGGCATGCAAGTGACCATGTCATAGGTTATTTCCTATGTGTCCAAGGATGGCCAGCCTAGCAAATGGGGAAACAGTGACGTGAAATCACAGAATTTTAGGTCTGGAAGTGATCTACAAATTGTCTTGTCTGACTCTCTTCTAATAAGGCTGGAGGTTACCCAAGATAGAATGGCCGTCTCGTAGAATGGCTAGGAATAGAGCTTAGAATTTCCAGAGCCCCATATGGTGCTCTTTTCCTGGCAAGAGAGTCACTCTTGAATTTTTTTAAAGATTTTATGCACATTTCATGATGCTAGAACTCTACTGAGAGCCAGAGAACCCAAAAGCAAAGGCCTGTAGAAACCAGACTGAAAACATGAATGAATGAGGTAGACCAGGTGTCAGAAAATAGGGAATCCGCAGAGTCAGTTCAGAACAGCACGTAAGCACCCCTCCTAAATGTTGTTGTCATTTAGGGTTATGGCCCAGTGTTGCCACGTGTCACAAAAATTTTAAGAATTGCTATTCATTTTTTAAATGATTGAAAGCTAAAGACGTCTATCAAATTCATATCCACATAGTTTGCATCCTCTATTCTAAGTTATTCGAGGGACCTCTCACTGGTGGGGAGAAAACATGTGGCTTTACAACATGAGGTGGCATGTACTCTACCTAAATGATGGAAGGTACGTTAACAATCTCTTCTGTGTACTTTTAGAGAGGAACCTAAGGGGAGAATAGGGCAAAGCACTTTAAGATTCCACAAAGCTTGTTTTAGACCCTAAATGTCTCATGAATTGTCAATTTATAGGGGTCCAACTTAAGAATTTACGTTTTACAGATAGAAGTATGAAGTTAATCACACAGAATTTAATAAATATAATTTGCTGTACCTGAGTAATTCAGTTTAATAGACTAAAATATGGTTACTGGTTTTACTAACATGTAATATTTTTATTTAAATGTGGCACTAAAGTTGCCAAACAATTTATACTGCTGTTGAAAGAAATAAGTTGATTGTTTCCTTTTTTTGAAAAATTTAACGTTCTATAGATACTCATTGAGCATGTATCTAATCAGGCGATTAGGGGAAATATACAGATACTTTCATCACATTTGAGAGGCAGAAAAGATGTTCTCATTTCCACTTGTTTTTGACCTCAAGACACAACCTAAATGCTATTTGATTTTACACTAGACATTTTAGAAGTTGTATCTGATAACGGAACAAGGAGCACAGTGCTTTGATGTTTAGGCATAGACGTTTTTCTTGTGTACCTGTGCAGCTGACAGAATTTCCAGATATTTTTGTGAACCCAAAATCATGTTGGCCTAAAATAGCTGAGTAATTGAGGCAAAGTGTTTGTTTGTTTGTTTGAGAGTAGGTTTTTGTAATTAGGCCATCAAACTCTGAAGGCAGACCTCCCACTCTTTTCACTTCTGTGAACAAAGCTGGATCTGTACCTACCTCATAAATCACTCATTTCTTAGGTGTTTTCCTTTCCACTTGCCTTAAATGATTGAGTTGATCAAATGGACTAATTTGAAACCTATTTATAACCCTATTTATACCCTAGATATGGGTACAGCCATCTCTCCCTAGGATATGGTCTTAAGTAGAGTTGAATTAATATATAGGGAAACATTTTGAGCTTTTTGGAACGAGATGTTTTATAACCGCAAAGTGCTATTAGTAGTAAAGATAATAATTTGGAAATAAATATTATAGCAACTAAGAGCACAGGGGCTCTTAGTGGACTATTTTATTTCAATGCATAAAAAGAAAATTGGTAGTAAAATATGTAGTATCTGTCTGCCTTGTAATGTCTTTTCCCAAGGCTGTTGACTTTTCTCTCCCGTCTGACTTCCCTTTGGTAACACAGGAGCTTACCTAAGTTTTGAAGTAGCCACTTAAAGGAATTTACTGAGTAGATGACAGCTTTGTCTTTTTTCTGATATCTGAGGGCTGAACACTCTGGAGTGATTAATTGTGTGGGTGTCTGATGTCATTTTTTTCAGAAACACAAAAATGGTAGTGCTTCTCACCACAGAGAGTTGGCTGTGAGCTTTGGTAAAGTGGTTCTGACCCCTTGTGATTCTAGGAAATGATGAGAGGGATGATTATTAATATTCGAAGCCTACAGGCTCTATGGCTTTCCAACTCCGCTCCCTTAATTAAACACAGAGCACTCAAGGGTTTATTTCAGCATCATCAGGCAGGCAAATCCTCTACTGACATCATTGGATTTGGTAGGCATTTGGCCTACCTAAGCAGCTATTATATATATATATGAAGTACCTCATTGGCCAATTCAAAGTATACTACATTACCTACTAGCAGAATACAAGCTCCTTGCCTTTCATAGTGTAGAAACACCACCTTCTTATGCAAAGTCACAGCAGACCTCAGCATCAAGTTGGTGTACTATTTTAATGTTAAAGATCTATACTCAGTATTAACAAGGTTGTTGTGTTTTCCACAGAGACGCTAACAAATGATGTAGTCTTAAATATCAATTGATTTAGAGTATCTCTTAACGTGACATCAATATTAAGGCTTTAGCATAGCTCTCACATGAGAAATCTGATGTTTTGAATTTTTAATTAATTTAGCAACACAGTATGTATTGTGTTGTATTACATTTCTTTTCTCCTGTTAATATTGCTTAATAGCTGTTAAGAAATGTGTAATTTCATTGGCCCAAGAGTCCAAACATTGGATAGTGACACTAATGGAAACATGGTGTGGACAGTGCTTCTCAAATATTAATGTATGAAAATGCAGATTCTGATTCAGTAAGACTGGAGTGAGGCTTGAGATTCTGAATTTATAATTAGCTCCTAGGTGATGTCAGTATTGAGGGTCTGCGTCCCATTTGAGGAATAAGAGTAAAGACCAATTTGAATTTCTTCTTCAGCCCACATTGAATTTTATAATTAAGGAATTCTTTCTTGGGCATCTTTTCTCCTTTTTTCTCACTGTATTGTTATTTGAAATCAGAAAAGAAAATGTACTACATCAACAATTCTATCAGCCTGTCAAGTTAAAAGTTTGTGTCTCATTTTATTTTTACGCTGTTTTATGCCCTAAATCTTTGCCTTCTGTCCTAAATTGATCTGGTACATCTTTGCCTGACACCCGAGTCTTGTGGTTAGTTATTTAAAGACACGTGAAGTAAAAGATTTTGAATGTTTTGGTTAGGAGCGATTCTTTCTCCAGAATCATAGGAATTGAGATATATACTGGAGACAGGACAGATACACTCCATATGGAATATTCTGGAATATTGTGAATGATGCTATGGTTTCTTTCTCTTTTATCCTGCTGTTTATGAAAATGAAATGTGGGCTTTTTTAATTTATGCATTCTCTAGTTTCCTACACAGTGTTTATTTCCCCTTGGTAACATTGTGTATTATGTTGCTGCTAGTGGTGACAACCATCGGGAAAGTGAGAGGCCTTTCTTTTTTTAAACTTTTCTCCATTTGTGACATGATGACAGCTGTCATGGGACTAGGGAAAGATAGAGCAATTTTTCAGAGTCGTCAAATGAAGGGACATTCATTGCTGCAACTTAATGAAAGTTGCTTCATTGTGACATGTGTCAGAGTCTTTGTGATGTAAGTGTGGAAGGATCTTTTCTGAAAGATTTATGCCTCAAGGCTGAATTTGAGCTGAAGAGACACGACCTTGGCTTTGAACTTACAAAAGGTTATCCCTGTAATAAAATCCAGAGTCAGAATGAAGAGTTTTTCAGATCAGGAAGGCAACAGAGAGTAAACAACAGCATGAAGATTCTCTCCAAGAGGTGCAAATATCATGACCAGTATAGGTCTCCTTAGCTTTATTTTGCCCAGAATCCTCAAAAAATAGGTGGATATATAGGTAGTCATCTGGGTACTTAGAAATCAAGATGAGTGACTGCCTTTTTCAGTTTTCATCAAAACAATCTTTGTTTTATGAATTCAAAAAGAATCATTTCTCTATTTTAAAAGGAGACTTCTATCACAAAATGCATTGTGAATGCGTGGTGGTGTCGAAAAGACTGTGAAAATTAAGAAAAGAAAAATTCTCAACCAAATAATTATTAAAGAGCTTTATTGATTTATTCATTCATAATCCATGTAATTAACACATTAAAAAATACAATTTAATGTTTTCAGTAAATTCACAGAATTGTGCAACCATCATCACAATCAATTTTAGAATATATTCATCATCCCTAAAAGAAATCTTATACCTATTAGCAGTCGCTCTTCGTTTCTCCTAAACCCTCCCCTGGCCCTAGGAAAACTTTCTGTCTTTATGGATTTGCCTATCCTGGGTATTTCATAAAAATGGAATTATACAATAGGTGATCTTTGTGACTGGCTTCTTTTACTTGGCATCATGATTTCAGGTTTAACCATGTTGTATCAGTACTTCATTCTTTTTTATTGCCAAAAAATATTCCACTGTATGGATATACCACATTTTATTTATCCATTCTTCAGTTAATGGACATTTGGGTTGTTTTAACTTTTTTGGTTATTATAAAGAATGCCCCTATGAACTTTCATGTACAGTTTCTGTGTGAACATATACCTAGGAGGGGCATTGTTGGATCTGAACTGAAGATTTTTAACCAATATGTTTAAATTTCACCAACCCTGAAATATAGTGAATTCTTTAAAGGGAATATGTTAAAAGCCATAAAAGAAAGTGCTTCTCAATGAATAGTTTTACTCATGTAAACAAATAAACTCTCTCCAATTTTTTAGTCTCTGGAAAATAAATAGTCCTAAACAGTTTAGTTCTTCTCCTCCAAATTCAATTGTGGCACAGCATCCAAGGATTAAGGATTTGAATACAAGACAGAAAGTAGAATCGTCTGTAAAAAATGAAACAAAGAATGTGTTCTTTCTACTTATTGAGCACAAGGTACATGCAACTAGGATACAGGATATTTACAAACTAGTTTAGTTAGCACTCGACAAAAAGAAATCTAATTGAATCCCAGCTCAGCCTTTTGGAGCCTTAAAATATTTACATGGCAAGAAAGGAAACTGTGGGTGACCTTGGTCAACCAGTCTGTAAAATCCAAAAGCTGCAGATGCAAAAGTATCAAGCTTGTATTTTCTCATCGTTGAAACTGCCAATTGAGATCATAAAACATGGCTCATGCCTATACTGGAATTAGATCTTTACTATGTATCATTGAATATGATGAGCTGAATCAGAACACCTATTAGAGAGGAAGCTGAATGAATGCACTGGGGATAGTGATATTATTCATGCAGTGTGCACCGTGGAAGGCTGTTTGGATTGCATTTGATTACCACTCCTGTGTATTTGATGTTTTGCAAGTATTCTATTGGGACTGTCTTTTCTTTTTCCAATTGAAAATAGGTTAGGGGAAGGATATAAACATGTTGGTGCTCTGAAAAGAAAAAATAAACATAAGACACTTCCACAAAAATTATCCTCCTTGACCTGAATGATGAAAGATACTGCAAAAAAAAGCAACAGACTGAATATTGCATAGTAAATTGAATATTGTCAGTAGATTTTTAGTCAAAGACATTTTAAATTTTGTATATGTCTGTAAAAGACATGGATGCACGCTTCATTTAATGTGCTCCAAAATCAAACCAGAAAGTATTTCACTTCAAATACAAGTTATTATGGGGATGTAATGTATAGTATAGGGAATATAGTCAACAATATTGTAATAACTTTGCATGATGACAGATGGTAACTAGTCTTAGGGTGATCATTTTGTAATGTAGATAAATGTCAAATCACTATGTTGTATATCTGAAACTAATATAATATTGTATGTCAACTATACTTCAATAAATAAATAAAATACAGGTTATTGGCATGTCTTTATTGTACATTATGTGTTATTTTAACGTTGTTGAACACCAAGCACAAATACACATTAGTTTACATTTTGCAGAATCTTGTCACTAATGTTTTCTTTGCTTTTCATTTTGGAGCAGCCAAGGTTTTCCATTTAATAAGTATTATTAGCAACAAATATGTAATCTGGAACACAAGCAGTATCAAGTGCTAGCTTTCTAAAAGTATTGAAAATGTATATTCAGACGTGAATATGCCAGATAAACTGAGTAATGAAGGAAATAGTTGAGCAATATCATTTGGTTTTATTTTTAGCAGTAATGAAATATATATATACAGTGTCATGTGGAAATAGAAATTAACGTTATACTCCCCCTATTGCTACTCCAAATAATGGTCTTAAGACAAGTTTCTTATAACATGTCTTGCAAGTCAATTAAGTATGTCAATTAAGAATCAGGGCCAGCACAAGACAAGACTATGCAGTATGTATTGTTTATTTTTAGTGAATTCTTCATTTATACTCTCACCTACACCTTTGGCAAATTTGACTCGTGCTTGGAACTATGGTTTTCTTCATTACCCAGCTCCCATGCCCTTCTCTCCTCCCCACTCTCTCCTTTCTCTTCACTTTCTTAGTTCTCTATCAAAACTTATTCTTAGACTGAGAAAACTCTGTTCCAGTAGTTCTTATAATTCTTAGAGTTAGGAGAAACAAAAGAAGCCGGTATTTCTGCAATATGTCAGATAATTTCTCTAGGTCTTTTGGCAAGTTTAAAGGACAAATCCTTTATATGGCTAAAATTTTGATACTTGGAAAAGAAATACCAAGTAGGAGCCATTCCTAGCATTTGTGTTTTTAAAAATCAAAGTTGTCCAAGTAGAAATTGACTATGGAGAAAATACAGTTTTATGAAAGCCACTAATTTTAAAACTTCTTGCTTTATACATTGGTAACTAGGAGAAAAGAAATTCAAGCATAAATATGTTCCATTCTTTAACAAACTTGATTTACCGGAATGCAAGTAGAAATCAGAGTTATTATTCATTGCAAAACAATACTTGTTCGCTTTCTTAAAAGATTACAGCAGTCTTCATATTCTTTGTCTGTTGTATTCATCAGCATTACCTTTGTATTTTGATAGAGAAAATATTTCTCCTGAAGTTTGTTTTCTTTAATATTTGCATGAATATGCATATACCCATAATGGGAGAGGAGGGACAACTATGGGAAAGGAGATCACATTGTTCCGGAAAAAAAAGGTGGGACTCATGGTCTTACAAGTGTACTGAATGTACTAACAGGGCAGAGTATGAGAAATCAGTATCATCTTTGATAATTGGTTTGTAGGGTCACTGTACAAACCTCTAGGTTTTGAGACCTGTTTCTACTGTTGACTTTCTTTGTGACCTTGGCCATGTGACATTAACTATCCTAGACTTTGGTTTCTTTCTCAGAAAATAGAGGAGTTAGGATTGCATAATCTTAAGATTTGTTCCAGTTCTGGCATTCCTTTAGAATGAGGCTGCTTCCAGCTGCAGTGCAGGAGTACTAAGGGTTGGTGCTTTTTCTAGGAAACTGTTGAACACACGTCTTAGCCATGCATTGTTGATGTGAACTCCGATTCCTTCTGGTCATTACAAGTCCCTTGGTGCTGTTCTGCCACTGAGAGCCATGACCTCAGAGCCTTGGCCTTATTTCAACTTTTTATCTAAATATCCTCTGAAGTTTTAATTGGTTACACTGTCCTCACTTTTCTCCCTATCCTGTCACCTTTGCAGTGTTTGTTAAAAGCTGCCATTTTACTCTTTAGGACTGATACTAAATGAGTAAAAACTTTTTTTTTTTTGTCTTTTTCTTGTAGAAACATATATAGAATTTGATGACGGTAGGATTAGATCATTGTGTGGACATGTGTATAAATAAAAATTTAGGTATTTTAAATGGAAAGCAGTGTTGAGGAGATGGGGATCTTCATACCTCAGCTTAATCTCTCTAAGCCTTGCCTCATCTGTAAACTACCTTATCTGTAGAATAAAGAGTTGGATCGTTTTTACGTCCTTTCTGGCTCTCTTTTTGAGAATTATTTCAAATAGGAATAGCTGTCAAATTTATAAAGATAATTTTTATTAGTGTGTCTTCCTAAGGGCTAGTTGCCCAAAAGATGCTTTTCCATCTTGAACTTCAACAAAGAGAGCAACTTTATTACTCTTCCTGATGGCGTATCTTCCCTCACAGTTGTATATTTTTGTCTTCCCCTTTTAATTCTGCCCTCAGTTCTTTCTAAAGCTATCTCTTTCTGATGGAAGAATTCCTGCTCTTCCTCTTTTTCCAAATATGTCTTTTCCTGGTGTCTCCCTCACTTCGAGGTTTCAGTTTTGAATTCTCTTTTATTTGAACATATACTTTTTCTGTGCTCTTCCTAAAACAACCAATATACTTTTAAGTGTTCGTATTTTGTTCTCAACTATTGCCTATCAGGCCCACCCACAAACACTGGGATATCACTCATATTATGCTACACTCATGAGCACTTGTTCCTTCGACCTGTAAAATGAACCTAATATACATTAGAGATCAAATCACTCCCATTAAAACAAACACCAGACAGCACTGATATTAATATAACCATGCTATAACATGAACATAATTCAACCTGAGTGAAGCCAAAACTTATTTGTCTGAGACTGTAGTACCTTATTGACCTATTTCGAACTTAATTTTCCCAAAACATTTGTATGAGAAAGATAGTATGGTGGATTATTGAAAGACCTAGGTGGTGATTAAGTCTTTGCCAGAAAGTAACTGTGTTACTTGGGTAAATATTGGGTAAATACTTCTCTGGTAGAATCCGAACCAAGAGTTATTTCAATATTAACCATTAAAAAAATTTCTAGGGACCAGCCTGGTGGCTTAGTAGTTAAGTTCCTCACTCCGCTTTGGCAACCCGGAGTTCACGGGTTCAGATCCTGGGCGTGGACGTACACACCACTGATCAAGCCATACTGTGACAGCGTCTCATATGCAAAAATAGAGGAAGATTGGCATAGATATTAGCTCAGGGACAATCTTGCTCAAGCAAAAAGAGGAAGATTGGCAACAGATGTTCGCTCAGGGCCAATCTGCCTCACCAAAAAAAAAAACTCTAAGAGTCTACACTTCATCTAAATGTGGTAATTTGTCCCTATCTTGAGTATCATAAGCTATTTATTGATTTAGATATTCACATAGAGTAGAAAATTTATAATATAAATATATTTTGTAATTATAATGCATATATTGCCTACTATATATAGTCAACACATATAATAAAATGACATAACCTATCTGTCAAGAAATCAACACGAGAGGAGATATTTTAAAACATTGGGTGGTTTGGCTAGAACATAATTAGGACAGGGTACATTAGATTTTCTGGTTTTTAAAAATTTGAATTGCGGGCCCAGCCTGGTGGCATAGCGGTTAAGTGCTCGCATTCCACTGCAGAGGCCCAGGGTTCAGATCCTAGGCGCTCATCTATGCACCACTTGTCAAGCTATGCTGTGGCAGCATCCCATATAAAGTAGAGGAAGCTGGGCCCGGATGTTAGCCCATGCCAATCTTCCTCAGCAAAAAGAGGATTGGTAGCGGATGTTAGCTCAGGGCTGATCATCCTCACACACACACACAAAAATTTGAATTGCAAGAAAAAATTTTTTGATGTGCTATTTCAATTTTCAGTAGCAAATAAATGTGTGTGTAGAGGATCTTTTTAAAATTGAGACATATTTGAGTATCTTTTAAAAAAACATGACTTCCCAGGGTGTGCAGTGATGAAATATCACAGGCATATAAAGTACATGCAAAAAGTAGAAAAAAGTCCCAGAAGCCTCATTCATGGACCCCTGTGTGAGGGGCTGCAGACCGCTCAATTGAGGCCATTGTTTTCTCAGACGCTCACCTCTTCTGGGCTATAAAAGGTTTCAGACCTGCCTTCTTGCACAGATATGTTGATCACTGCAGGAGCTGACTTGGTCATATCCTTTTAGCTAGATCAGTTGTCTTGACTCTTGTTTGACTGACTTGGTGATGGTGACCACCAATTGAAGATCATGATGTTGATCATGATGATGGCGTCATTGACAATATGCAATACTAGAATATCTTGATATCCTAGTCCTTAAAAGTGGCTGATTTGATTCTAGTTAGGATGCTTCTTTTTTGGCCCCAATGCAGTAGAAGACGTATTTACAGTTGATATGTTTTCATCAGTGAACCATGAAAAGTGGAGATGCTGTGCTTTAGATTTTCCTCAGATGCTTGTCTGGGCTGTATCATCATGCTTCTTCCCTGGCAGTGGACTCGTTACCTTCTGCTGTCACCAGTGTAGATTTTCAGAAAGCTTGTATTAAATCCACTGATGTGAGAGGCGCAGGGGCTTCTCTTTCCAAGTTTGTTGCTGCCACATCAACATTTTCATCACGATATGCATTGGCTTAGAATTCATCCAAAATAAATAAATAAAATCCTGCTCCATCACTGCCTGCCAAATGTAATACATTGTCAACGTACTTTTTAATTTCACGAACATCTTCTGTTTCCTTCTTAAAAACACACTGATTGGGACTTGGCTTCAAATTTTCCCATGCTTTAGTTCTTTTATATTAACATTACCCTGTAAGTGCTATTTACATTTTCCTTTTGTAATTTAGAAATAATTGTTCAGACAGATTTTTTTTCCTTGGGAAAATATTCTTAAAAGAGTATTTTGTGTGGTCCAAGAAATGTGGTTTAGTCAAGGAGTTACTCCAAGTTTCACCTTCTGAAATAATTTGAGAATAATCCTCTTTCAAATTAGGGAATAAAAGGAAATAAATCAAAGTGATGTTTTCAGTTGTTTTTAACAGTGTGTTAAAAATTCCCTCTTCTTTTGTTTTTTTTTGTTATGCTAATATGGCAATTAAAAAAGATTGTGCCTTCGTCATGGACCACTCATATGGAAATGGATTATCTTTACCAACAGAAGTGATTACAGACATGTGAAAATGGCTACTGAATCTAGGAAAATGAATCTCCTAAGGAGGAAAAATGTGTTCGATGCCATCAAACTGAACCCTGTCATTTGTTAGTATTTTTATTTGTCATTTGGAAAGAGTAGCAAGTCTTGAGTTTCTACCTCATCCTATGTCAACCCATAAGGGAGAGGAGTTGTTTCCTTCAAGGTGTTTCCCCTTCACCTTGGCCCATCTGGAGCAGAGAAAGAAAGCAAGAGGAAGAGCTCAGGTGGGTAAGGCTGAGTAGGGAGAGGCAGGTTTTGCTCAGTTTTGCTTGGAGATAGTCAGGAATCCCTAAGTAGCAGTCTAGGGGGCACAAATGGGGTATATTCTCCATCTCTTTTGTCGCTTCATCCCTCCAACTCAGGAGGCAGTATGTCCTCAGGGATCTAAGCTGTTACCCATAGTTTTTCAGTTAACTACTACACTACTTAAATAATGTTGTACCCTTTCAGATTTGTACCTAGCTCCAAATGTGAGGGTAATGTAATGACTCACTATTCGATATCCATTTACTTTTTCAGCCATTAGCTCTCTTATTCAATTAAAAAGAAAATATTGACACTTTCCTGACTCTTCTAGTGAGGTTTCTGACCTGTTTTTGGTCTTTTTTGTATTGTCTCTAGAAGTGAAGATTCAATCTGATGAGTGGAATTATCTCGCCCATGTTAATGGTCATGAATGCCCTAGAGAGGCTAATACATGCAATTTTACAAATTCAGACTCAAGTAAAAATCTGTCTTGATATTCATAATGAGAAATCATGTGGTGTCCCTGACATCCGCCAGAAATAACCTGTGGCAATATTTGCTCTAACACTTCATCTTGTACGAGACAATATCAGCTTTATATGAATTGAAGAATTAAAACTGAGCCAGCATTACAAAGCTGGAGAATGAGAAGATTTTGCATTGTTCTGTTACTAAATGTGCAAAAAGCCATGTTTTGAGAGTTATTGACTTGTTTACTCATAAGGACTTTTTTACATCTTTAGTTTCAACAACCGATATTCTTGTGACCAATTTAGTTACACATACTTGTAAATCTGCTTGTTGGAAGATCCTATAATGAGAGTTAAGAGAAATAAAAGAGGCAGTTTTTTCTCCATTTTGTCAGATGGTTGGTCCTAGGTTTTATGACAAGTTAAAGGGACAGGTTCTTTCATTTGGCCAAAATGTTCATACTGGAGAACAAATATCAAAGTAGTAGCCATTTCTAGCATCTCTATTTTTATTTTTATTATTTTAGCATCTGTATTTGTAAAAATCATGTTTGTCAAAGTAGAAGTGGACCAATGGAGAAAATATAGTTTTATAAAAGGAACTAATTTTAGAACTTCTTACTTTGTACATTTGTAATTGGGAGAAAAAGAATCCAAGCATAAATATATTCCATTTGCAGATGGATTTGATTTACCAAAACATAAGTGTAAATCAGAGTAATTATTCATTGCAAAGCAATAGCTGTTTACTTTCTTAAAAGAGTAACTATAGCAGTCTTAATGCTCTTTCTCTATTACATTTATAAGTGACTCCTTTCTATTTTGATAGAGAAAATACTTATCCTCCTGAAGTTTGTTTTCTTTCATATTTGCATAAATATACATATACCCATAATGAAGGGGGGTGTGCAGTGAGAAAGGAGATCATCATATTGTTCTGAAAAAAAAGATGAGACTCATGGTCTTGCAAGTGTACTGAACGTACTAACAGGGCAGAGTAGGAGAAATCAGTATCATCTTTGATAATTGGATTATAGGATCACTGTACAAACTTCTAGGTTTTGAGACCTGTTTCCACTGTTGGAAAGACCTGTTGACTTTCTTTGTGACCTTGACATGTGAGATTAACTATCCTAGACTTTGGTTTCTTTCTCAGAAAATGGAGAAGTTAGGGTTTCTTAATCTTAAGATTTGTTCCAGTTCTGGCATTCCTTTAGAATGAGGCTGCTTCCAGCTGCATTGTGGGAGTACTAAGGATTGGTGCTTTTTCTAGGAAACTGTTGAACAGAAGTCTTAGCCATGCATTGTTGATGTGAACTCTGATTCCTTCTGGTCATTACAAGTCCCTTGGCGCTGTTCTGCCACTGAGAGCCATGACCTCAGAGCCTTGGCTTTATTTCAACTTTTTATCTAAGGGTCTTCTGAAGTTTTAATTGGTTACACTGTCCTCGTTTTTGCTTTCTGTCCTGTAACCTTAGAACTGTTTGTTAAAGGCTGCCATTTTACTCTTTAGGACTAATACTAAATGAGGAAAAATTTTCTTTTTTTTTTTTCTTTTGGTCATTTTCTTGTATAAATATATTTAAAATTTGATGGGGATAGGATTAGGTCATTGTGTGGATGTGTGTATAAATAAAGATTTAGATATCTTAAATGGAAAACAGTGCTGGGGACACGGGAATCTTCATACCTCAGCTTATTCTATCTTGGCAAGCAATGTAAACTCTCCAAGTCTTGCCTCATCTGTAAAATACCTTATCTGTATAATAATAAGATTTGGATCTGGGTATTTCTTATGTCCCTTCCCACTCTCTTCTTGAAGATTGCTTTAAATAGGAAGAAATACCTGCTATGTTTTTAAAGATAATTTTGTCAGTGTGTCTTTCTGAGAGCTAGTTGCCCAAAAATGCTTTTCTATCTTGAACTTCAACAAAAAAGAGCAATTTTATTAGTATCCCTGATGGCATATCTTTTCAGTTGATGCTTTTGTCTTCCCGTTTTAATTCTGCCCTCAGTTCTTTCTAAAGCTATTGCTTTCTGATTCAGGAATTTCTGCTTTTCCTCTGTTTCCCAATATATGTCTCTTCCTGGTATCTCCCCGCACTTCTAGATTCCAGTTTTGAGTAATCTCCTATTTGATCCTAGATTTTTTCTGTGCTCTTTCTAAAACAATCAGTATTCTTTCATGTTTTTGTTATTCTTTCTCACCCATTGCTAGGATGCTGTTCAGACTTTCATGTGAAGCCACGGACATCCCCTTGTCTCTCCAGATAGTTACTCACATTCCAATTCATACTTTGTTTGGACTGCCCCCTTTTACTACAGAGACTCCTATGTTCTAATCTTCTACTCAACATTGTTATTTAAGAGGAGTCCCGCTTCTCTATGTTAGAATTGAAAAAGGAAACCTCTAATATTTGATTGTTTTATATTTAGATGTCGTTACTTCTATTAAGTTTTGGAGCATTTGAATGAGAAATGAAAGCCTTTGGATTGTATGTCCATGTATGTTTAAGAGACTCTCTCAAAGTAGGTTGAATTAAAAATATGCCTTTTATTAACATACTTTCAGAATTTTGAAAGTGATCTAAGAAAGGGCTAATCTGGAATTATGTGATGTCCTGGTAGCATGAAGAAATCCTCCACTTTCCTGAGGCCATATTTTCGAAGACTCTTCTTGAAAGAGCAAGCCCACTGTTTTCCTAACAGTGCCAAACAAGAACAATGAGTAGATTTTCTATGTCACAAGGAAAAGCAGTAGATGAAAGACTGGAGTGCCAGCAGCTTGCTCTTGAAACTTAATTTTCTTTAGAGAACTGTCCAGAGGACTCTCACGTAGGCAGGGATTTAAGAGTGAAGCAATTCAGACCTATATCTACCACCATAAAACTCAAAGCCAACATTTATATATCAGGGAAACTTTTAAAAACCATCTATATCTATGGGTAAATTTCAGATCTACAAAATTCAACTGGGTGAAAAGTTTACTCAAATACATTCCTTCATCCCTGTTTTTAAGCCTAATCCTATTGCTTTCAGGCTGATATAGATTCATAGAGCTAAAATCATTATCGTACTTGCTCAATGACTGGTAGTGATATTTGACACCAATTTTTATTTAATTTACTATTTTTAAAGAGCTTGACCTGAAAATCAGTGTCCTATGCTGAAAATATTAAATTAGCATTCTCAAATATGTATCATAAAAAGAGTTGACCCCACTGAGGTGAGATCGTATCAAAGTGGTACACTGAATTGGAGCCCAGAATAGTCTTAAATGAATATATTTTTAATATATCAAAGCCTAGCAGTTTTTCTAGGTCAGTGAAAATAGCTGTGTTCTTTCTCTGTCTCAGAAGTGAACCATTTGATACATGCAAGTAGAGGGTGTAGAACATAATGTTGAGGAGCCCAAGCTCTAGAATCCCACTACAGTAGTTCAGATCTTTGCTCTAGTGTTTGGCCAATGTGACCTTGAGAAAGTTACTTAACCTGTCTGCACTTCAGTTTTCTAATGTATAAGAAGAAGTACCGTGTGGAGTTATTGTGCAGATTAAGTGAGTAGAACAAAATTAAATCCTATCAATCAACGGAGCCTGTACTGCGTGGTACTATAGTGTATGGAAAGATGTCATGGATTTCTAAATTTGGGGCGAGAATTGTGTTTTATACACATACGTTCCGTAGGGGAAATTTAGAAAACTGTACACTGCACATTCCTGTATACTATGTTGGTACTGGTATCAAGGCCATATAGACAACTGCAATACTGTGTCAAAGACATATAATTGCTTTAGTCACCAAGTTCCTTGTGAATCCAATGGAACAGTAGGTATAGATGACTAGGGTTGGCAGATCTAAGATAGTGTCTGGGAAATCTGAAGGATAATATCAGGAAATAGATCCCATGATTTAAGGATACAGAGTACTCAGAGTCCTTGCACTTATGAGAGATCTATGTCTGTGATTTCCCTGTAGTCACCAGGATGTTTTTTGGCTGCTTTTTAAGTTGAAGCTATTCAGATCTGCTTGTTCATCTCCTTCTAAGTGCCTTGGTTTTGGGACCAAGATAATGAGGATGTTTAAAAAGATGAATTATAATTACCATCCATCCATCCATTTATCCATCAATCCACACATCCACCCATCATAAATATTACTTCATATAAATCGCTTATAAAACTACGAGATGCCACCTGACAACCGTGAGAATGGCTATAATTAACAAGACAGGAAATAACAAGTGTTGGAGAGGATGTGGAGAGAAGGGAACTCTCATACACTGCTGGTGGGAGTGCAAACTGGTGCAACCACTATGGAAAACAGTATGGAGAGTCCTCAAAAAATTAAGAATAGAACTACCATACGATCCAGCTATTCCACTGCTGGGTATTTATCTAAAGAACGTGAAAACACAAATACGTAAAGATATATGCACCCCTATGTTCATTGCAGCATTATTCATGATAGTCAAGACTTGGAAGCAATGTAGGTGCCCATCAAGGGACAAATGGATAAAGAAGATGTGGTATATATACACAATGGAATAATACTCAGCCATAAAAAAGGATGAAATCTTGCCATTTGTGACAACATTAGATGGACCTTGAGTATATTATGCTAAGCGAAATAAGTCAGGAGGAGAAAGTCAAATACCATATCATCTCACTCATAAATAGAAAATAAAAACAACAACAAACAAACACGTGTTGACAGAGATTGGATTGGTGGTTATGGGGGGGGTGAAAGTGGTGATTAGGCACATGTATATGGTGATGGTTTGTAATTAGTCCTTGGGTCGTGAACATGATGTAATCTACACAGAAATCGAAATATAAAGATGTACACTTGAAATTTATATAATGTTATAAACTAATGTTACCACAATAAAAATAAATAAAATGAAATAATAATAAAAAAATCCTGTGTGGTACAAAGTAAGTACTAAATAGATGTTAGTTATAATTATTTACCTATTATACATGTATATATAGTATACATATACGTGTGGAGGGGGAAGTTGCATCTTGCTTTCTAACTTAAAACTGTACAAGAGATGTATTATAAATTTACAATATTGTAAATAATGCAAATAAACAAAAAAAAATCACAAATGTTGCCACCACCCAGATTAAATATAGTTAATATTTTGGCATATATTTTACCAGTTGGTGTTTTTCTGTCTATTTTTTTCTTTCATTCGTTTATTCATTCGCTCATTCTTTCATGTCAATGTTTTTACCTCAGAGGGAAGAACCAAGGGATCTGAGAACAGGCCAATTGAAAGAAAGGGTCAAAAAGGGCATGCTTAGTGTTCTCGTCCTGAGCTCCCTATTCAGCTAAGGTTCTTCTCCTGTAGAAGTGAGAGAGCTAAACAGAAAGGAATTGGGAATGCGTCTCCAATAGCCCTCCTCCAGGCAGTAGGATGCAAGTCCCTTAGTTCTCTTCATACTCTCTCCATAAGTAAATGTCATGAGCTGAATTATGTCCCCTCAAAATTCATAATTTGAAGTCCTAACCCCCAATATATCAGAATATTACTTTATTTGTAAGTAGGGTTGTAGTGGTTATAATTAGTTAAGATGATGTCATAGTGGAGTAGAGTGGGCCCCTAATCTAATATGACTGGTGCCCTTATAAAAAGGAGAAATTCGGACACAAATAGACACATAGGGAGGATGCCATGTGAAGATTGAAGGTATGCTGCCACAAGCCAAGGAACTACCAGAAGCTAGGAGACAGATCCTTCTGTAGTGCCCTCAGAGGGCTCAGGGCCCTGCCGACATCTTGATCTCACTTGCAGCATCCAGAACTGTGAGACAATAAATTTCTCTTGTTTAAGCAACTGGTTTGTGGTATTTTGTTAAAGCAACCTAGTAAACTAATACAGTAAACTATGGGATTAATCTCTCTGCCCAACATTGTGTAAACTATTCTTGATCTACTTAGCAATACGTTTTGGATATTTTTCTGTGTAAATAAGTATGTTCTATGTTATTTCTAATAGTTTTAGTATATCGTTATTCCCCAAATTAAAAAATGTTAACCTGTTCACAAAAATATAGGTTAGTATAATAATTTGTCTCTAACTTATGGTAAAGCTTAAAATTCTACAGACTGGTTTTATAATCTGATTTAGATTTTAAGCTATCATGCTTGTTAATTTTCATAACTGCTGCTTTATGTACTTACATTTTCTGTTATAAAGTCTTAAATTGCCTAATTTTTAAAAACAGGACTGAATCATTTAACAAAGAAACTGAATATAATCCCCATGGAAGTTATTTTCCTTTTTGGTGTATTCACAGCTAGGTTTTGCTCATATGCATACATATTTTACATATTTCTAATTCTGAGATATATATACATATATATACAATGCTCTGTAATTTATTACTTAATATATTAAAGCATATTCTGTTTTCATATTACCTTTATAAAATATTTTGAATTACCATACAGTATTCTATAAAATTCATATACCTTAAATATTGTTGATGTAACTATTCCCCATTATTGAACATTTAGTTTCCTTATAGCTTTAAGCTTTTGAATTTATGCTGCAGGACCTATGACTATTCTAAATAAAGAAGAATATTTATCTATTTGAAGAATAGATCAAAGGTTATGACATTTTGTTGATTTCCATTAATTATTTCCGTAAGGATTATCCATAAGCAAAATAACAGTGAAATTGATTAATTTAGGATGACAGTGTATTCTTAAAGATTAGCATAAACCAGTCAGATAGAAAACAGTAACATAGGGATAAGATTTCATTATAATGCTAGATTTTAGTCATCAGAATTTTAATTTTCTGAATATATTTTGTACCTTATCAGATCAATGCTTTAGCTGTTCATATGAACCTTGGTTTGCCTCATATCTGTAACATAATACTTTGTCTTTAAAATCCTTATCAATTAACACTAACTTTTTTTTTTAATTAGTAGTAACTTTTTTTTTTATTGCAGTCACATTGGTTTATAACATTGTATAAATTTCAGGTGTACATCATTATACTTCTATTTCTACATAGATTACATCATGTTCTCGTGTTCACCACCCTACTACTAATTACAGTCCATCACCACACATGTGCCTAATCATCCCTTTCACTCTCCTTCCTTCCCGCTTCCCCTCTGGCAACCACCAATCCAATCTCTGTCTCTGTGTGCATAAGTAGAAGATAAAAACAACAACAAAGCACTAACTTCTTTTCAGATATGTGTCCTGAAAAAAAAATAGATTTTTCTTAGTTCAACAACTTTCATTATTTTCCTCTAAATCTCCACCTAAGATAATAATCTTGAGAACAAAAGTATTTGGAAATGCCCTAGGTATAAATCCCCAAAGAGATTCAATGTAAGAAGTCTGTGTTATTTACACTTACAAAACAAACTTTGACTTTTTGTCCTTCACCACATAGGCCTGTTGCAAAAATCAATGAGGTGTTCTACTTTCACAAACATGATTTCTTTTTATCTTCTTCACAATAAAGGAAAACATATGAAATTATGTTATAAGTAAACAGATTCCCAGGCTTTGCTCCCTGAGCTGAACGTCTACATACTTCAACGGTTATGTAGAATCTTTGAGATAAAATAGTGTGGATTTTTCCTTCTGAGAGCTGATATGAATGAATGGGAAACAGTTTGCATAAAGAAATGCTGTTTTGCATACCATGAATTGCCACTACTCACTCAACACTTGCATTTGAGAGCTAGGAGGAAACTTAGAGTTATTCTAATTTTTTTTCCTTGCAGATCTAATGGCAGAGGAAGAGATAATATGCCATAATCTGCTTCATCAGTGTCTATATCAGCAAATGTTTTGAGCTAAGAGATGATTAGAAAAATTGAGAGCTGTAAGAGCCATCCAAAGAAGCTAACATACATTACTAACCATGCAATTTCTTTGCTTCTCTGTAGGAAGTCTGTTTCCTTTTATGATTAGTAATGAGCTTGAGGGTAGATGTGGTTGCATTTTAAAATGCACGGAATCATAGTTTGATTACATGGACTTGCATCATGTTGCTTGGCACCACTTATTTGGGTTACCAAACAGTTTGGAATCATGTGTCTCATGGGCACTGAGGATTAATTTCTCTTATAACGACAGAAAGCAGTCAACGGAGAGAGTAGAGGTATGTGGTTATAGAGCAGAGAGGAGAAAAAAGGGTGAGGGATAAAATTGTATTTTTTCTTCTTCCACTCCAGATACTGGATGTCCTAAGATACTGCTTACTGCTGTAGATGGTTTCACTGGTGTTTTAAAAATAGCAGATGTTTCAGTATGATGTGTCCACTGTCTATAAAAATTCTGAATATGAATAATTTTCAGACATAATATAGTAGTATAGTTAATAAATAAAGTAACTAATTCCATAGACATTACAGTTTAATAACTAATAACACGTCAAAAAATATTCAGAGCCAATTACCAGGAAAAGTAAATTTTTTTGTAGCAATATTTTGTGTATTTCACTTTTCTTGATCCAGGCTTTATTAAGTAACGTATACTCAGTGCCCACCTAACTTTCTGTTTATTTGCCAGTTAACAGAGTGGAGCTAGATAAAAGTATAAAGTGAAAAGAAGGGAAATAGTCAATATTGTCAATTAATGGTTGCACCAATATAATTTATTTGACACTGCAGAAATTTATTGAAACAATAAATTAAGATTGCAATGTATCTATTTTGCAGATGAGGAAACTGAGATTTATGAGATTTCTTGAGTCATTACATAGCTGGAACTTGAACCCATGTCTCTGTTTCATGGTCTAATCTCCTAGCTTCCTACAGAGACTTGGACCAGATTCAGAGTGTTTGGGGAATTATTTGTTTGTACACTTAAACTCAATTGAATTTTGAAAAGTCTCAAATGGAGTGCCTTTCATTAGCTGTTGTATAGGGCAACTCTGGCGAATGGCTGTTGCAGATATGGAGTTGGGATGTTCCAGGGCACTTTCCTTATTTTTTTTCTGGAGTAAAGTAAGGGTATAGTAAATAAATAATATTCAGCTATACAGTCATTAATGTATTCATCACTTTCTCGTGCCAACAAAACTTCTCAATGTACTATTATTAACTTTATTTTACAAATAAGTCAAGAGAAAAATACTTTTTTCCATATGAAGGAATTCGACACGATAAGCAGGGTTGATGTAGAATTCCCAAAGTGCTTAGTCTTGCTTCTTTCTTCCTGAAGCAAGTACAATAGAACATAAACTTAGAAATTCTAAGACTATTCACTGTTCGTGACACTATTTATCCTACATTTGTCACATATAATTTTCTCAGGATACCTGATATAACCTCTCCCAGACATTTGGTTTAAAATTAATTGGCAGTCAATGGCAGAGGGTAGAGTTATTTAAATTTGCTGAAGCAAGCACAGTGGCATCTACCAGAGCACATGTCAGATTGTTCTCAGAATGCCAAGGGCAAAAATATGTGCTGAGGGAGGCTGGTACCACTATGTTAGAGGCCTCCTTCAACTCTTAATTAGCTTGCAGTGAGTGGAGACACCATCTTGACTGGCTGTCTGGGCTACCATTAGGCAGGGCCACTGACCTTGGCAACTCTAATATTTATCTCTGTAGAATTGAGTCGTGAAACTAAAGGGCACTGCATAGGTGTTTCCAAGTATTTTAAAACAGCAATGTGGAGACTGCACGTAGGTCGTTAAAACTAACTATCAGTGTACGGAGTGACCAGGGTGGAACACACTCCCTGCAGGTATCAACCTACCTTTGGGTCAGTAGCACCATGCCCCTTGCCATCTAATACCGCTTTAGTGACATCATTTTTTATTTTTAGCCTGAACATAATGGCAGGTTAAATCTTGTGGCGAGTAGTTCTTCTTGATAAGATCAGCAAGGATGCTAGAAGTAAGAGTAGGTGTGAAATAGTGGCAGCCAACTGGCCTCTCGGCCACCAGCCTTATCTTCTGGATAAGTAAGAAGCCTGCAATTACATTTGAGAATCTCTAATAGTCAGATAAGCAAAACAGACCTTCCTAGACCCAGGTTAAAAGGTTTGATTGTGAGATATGATTTAAGGCTAAAAGAAGAGAGGTAGCAAAGAGAGAGTAGTAGAGGAGGAGAGACAGAATCTCTGTAATGAACTAGCACCAGGAAGTCTTCCGCAAAGGAAGAACATAAACAAGAAATGATCTCCCAAACACAGGATTTAAGCTTCTGCATTTTCTTTTTATTCCTAACGGCGTGCCTAGCAACAGCTGATATAGTACGAATTTCGCTGAATGTCAGATTGAGAGCTCCAGAAGGTTTATTTCTGCAGGAGATTAAGGTCCAAATATTTCCAGATTAGTTTCAGGGTGGCAAGATCAACTCACAGCATGAGGCCTCTGCCATCACAGAGATGCTTCGTAGCACTTTTTCTTCTCTCATAAATGAAGTGGCAAAATTGCCTCTTGAGTCAAATGGAAGAAGTCAGAATGTTGTCTTGTTAGGTGTCCTGGAGAGTGAGTGGCATGTTTCCGGGGCTGGATAGCAGGTCAGTAGCAGGTCAGGATTCAGGAAGGGGACTCAATGTTCTCTGTGAAACTGAAAGATCAAAAAACACCTGACCACACCTGTGTTGTGCCAATGACGGCTTTGAAAAGAAACATTTCCACTTATTGTTAGCACTGCAGTGAATGTGCAGTAAGGAGCTGGAATAGAAATCATCAGCATAAACGCAGGTTAATTTTATGAAAGGTCACAGCCAGATCGTATACATGGACATGCCGTAGGATGTACAAAGATAAATCCTTACAAGTTATTTTAGTCTCCAGTTGCTCTGGGAAACCTATTTTTTGTCAGTTACAAAAAAATATATGCCTCACTGGCTTCCATTAGTTTGAAAAATGAGGGAGGATATATTTCGACCCAAAAGGAGTGGAACTCCAATCCTATTGCAGCTTTAATAAAGAGCTAAGCACCTAACCTGCTGTTTGAAAAAGTCATCGGGTGAAGACAGAGCTGTTCACTTAAAACACTCAGTTTCAGAAGCAACCTTTTAAAATAAAACCCAGTGGAAAGCCGTTTAATAAACAAATAATATGGCATGCTAGAGAGGCAGTCCAAGTCTAATCAAGTGTTTCTGTCTTAGCGTTGGGTTCCATTCAGGGGGAGCCCTCGGTCACCTGGATTTGGGCCCTGAGGGGATAACAGTGAATAAGAGCTTAGCTCTGTACTTTACTACGTGCGGATACCATGGACCAGTTGGGCTCATTGACTTCATAGCTTCATCAATTTTGGCTACAGAAAGGATAATAGGGAGCCCAAATAAGAAAATTCCAGTGCCTGAATTACTACCACTTCATTTCCTCTTTCTCCCATATGAATTTAGGTATGCAGAGAGTTCATGAGACAGGCAGAATGAAAAATCCCTTTGCTATGTTCACAAAAGGTCCAAGACGACTTCAAGGATCAGAATGGTGCTTTCCATTAGTTAATACATCCTTTACTTATATGTGTTGAGTATTTAAAGAGTTGTTTTACCTTCAGTGTTGTTTTACATAGATACGGTAAGAAAGAAATATCTTGTTGGTTTCTGCACAGTAGACTTGTGTTTTTCTGTTCCAATCAAGAGCTAGCTTGGTATAGAGATGAGGAAGAGAAAAACCTCTTTCTGCCAGGTGTTCAGCCTTGCATATTTTGGATACATCTGCCCTGTTTTTTCCTCTGAGGTCACACAAGAGAACCCTTATTGTTAATTTATTGAATTATAAATTCAAAAACCTTTCTTAATATGGCAGTTATCTGTTGTTTCTTACAAACTCAGATTCATGAATCATGAACCTGATATTATAATCCTAATAAGTCAAATTAAATCTTACTCTGAGACTCCACTTGCCAATATTCATGAATGTCTCATGACAGCCATTGGTGGTGCTGTTTTTAGAATTATTCATGGATTGGGCTTAAGTATTTTGATAGACATTGGAGGCACACTCAATGCCTTAGTCCTCCTTGGTGAAAATGGGAAGAAAGATTATCCTTATGTAATCATAAGCAGACTGTGGCTGTCCAAGTATATTTTTATGCAAAGTTGATGCCACCAGAAAAAAGCTGAATAGAATATTATCAATTATCAATAAATCCACGAAAAATTTTAAGCATCTTTAAAATACACTTTGTTAGGCATTGTGGTGGGATACAAAAAAATGTGAGAATACAGACCATTCTCTGTCCTCAAGAAACACACAATGTAATAGGAAAAAGAAAAATACAGTATGAACAAAGTGCCAATGTAAAAGGCAAACAGTTGTTCAATTAAATATAGATTATTTCACAAAGCAATACGTGATTGAAAGAATAGTTGAAATAGTAATGCTCTAGGAGACTAGAAGACGGGGAAATGGCCTCCAAGGTAAATGGAAGAAAATGAATTTGAGCAGGATCATAAAGGATTGTTAGGATTTACACAGTCCAAAGCAGAAAAGGATGTCCTAACATGCACAAATGTGAAAATAGGGAAATTTAAAAGTGTTAGGTAAGATGATGAGAATAATAAACTTTTTATTGAATACTTAATAGGTTCCATGTAATATTGATTATAAGATAAGTTTAAGACATGCCATTGGAAGAACTTAATCACTGATAGGATGTAGGTGATAGAGGTGTAGGGAATGAGGAAGAAAAACATAGGGAAAATCACCAATAACCCAGGTCTTTAAGCCAGGGTGACTGGAAAAACAAAGTATAGGTTTAATGGAAATATAGTGTTTCTTAAAAGAGCTGGTTTATGGGAAAGAAAGAACAAGTTGTTGATGAGAGGATTTTTAATAAATTGAATGGAATGATATTAAATAAGCATTTATAAATTTGGGACCTAGAATTCCAGGGAGATGCACAATTAGAGAAACAAAGTTGAGTCGTATGCCTAGTTATGAGTTAGCTGAAGTCACCAGAGTGTATGTGGGAGCCATGGTTTCTGGACTCTCCTTGGAGATGTTTTTCATCTAGAGGACAGTGGTACAAAGTGGGCTCTAATTCTTCTCATGTGCAAAGGTAGCTTATTAACAACCAGGTTTCTCATGCTATTGTCCAAAGGTCCACAAATCCATGAGAAACAGTTCCTTCTTTACATGGGGACTTGCAGATTAAGGCAATCTAGAGAAGGCAAAAAAAAAAAAAAGTGACTATGAAAAGAGAATGCTAGGTGTAGACCAAGCAGATCTGGGAGCTTCCTTTTTATTCCAGAGGTTGATGGAGCAAGTTGTAAGGTTTTGTGTTGGTTCCTTAAGAAGCAAGGAAAGGTATCACTTAATACAGATCTTTAAAAATCAAGAAATGGTGGCAGCTTTTTGACATCTGATGCAATATTTCAAGTAGAGAAGGACTTCAACTGGAAAATCCAAAGTTTGTGTGGATGCTGGAAGAAGGAAAATGTTTGTGTTTTTGTGTATACATATGTGTATGTGTAAGTGCATGTGTGCTTGAATGTATGTAGGCCTACACACACACACACACACACACACACACACACACACACACACACACAATCTTCTTCCTCATTATTACTCCAAGATGGCAATGGATGAGGACGATTTGTAATGGCCAAAAATATACAAGCTTAAACTGATACCTAAATTTATGTTAGGACAAAAGTGGAAGAAATTACTTACATCACCAATATTACTTTGAAATGATCACAGAAACATTTTTGAAAAAAAAGAAAAAGAACTAATCATTTTCTTTAGTAGTAATATCAGGAGGCATACCTTAGAACATTAGTTTGTTAGGCATGTGAGAGTTTTGAGTAATGCAGGAGAGGAAATAAACATCTTCCCTAATGGGGATGTACAGATGCATGTTGATCATCAACTCTTTTAAAAATATTTTCTACTATCTCAGTTTCTATTAGAGGATTATGCACAAGTATTGTGAATAACCAACTTCAGCTGAAATTACTGGCTTGCAACAGTTTTTTTAAAAGTTATTTTTCTTTAATATTTATTAGAAACCCTCATTTGCAACCTAAATATTGTCTTTATTTTATTTAGAGAAACAATAAAGCATCAGAGAGAAAATGAAAATGGGCTAAAATGGATATTCAGAATTTCTTGCTACGTGATTCAGTACTTAAAACAAGAAACCCTTCCCTTCCGTCTGAGAAGACAAAACTATCTGTCTTCACTGTCTACTCAGTCAAGGAGAAGGATTTCCTAAATATATAAAGTGAGGGGGAAATCACAGATGAGGTAAACTGAATCCTGAGATAAGTGAGGCCAGAGTAAAGAGCACCGAGCCCCTCTTAAATGAATCCATGTATCTAGGCCCCAGTGGATTAAAACTCATGGTACTTTTTCAGACACAGCAAAACAAAAAGCAAGAACTTTCAGGTGTTTTTGTAGAATCCACTTAGAATAATATTTTAGGAATGTTGGAGATCAGGGAGAATTCCAGAAGGCTGACAGAGCAACACTGACTTTTTTTTTTTTTTTTTTTGTGAGGAAGATCAACCCTGAGCTAACACCCATGCTAATCCTCCTCTTTTTGCTGAGGAAGACCGGCTTTGAGCTAACATCTATTGCCAATCCTCCTCCTTCTTTTTTTTTTTTTTTCCCCCAAAGCCCCAGTAGATAGTTGTATGTCATAGTTGCACATCCTTCTAGCTGCTGTATGTGGGACGTGGCCTCAGCATGGCCGGAGAAGCGGTGCGCCGGTGCGCGCCTGGGATCCGAACCCGGGCCGCCGGTAACGGAGCATGTGCACTTAACCACTAAGCCATGGGGCTGGCCCCACAACACTGACTTTTAAAGATAGTTTAAAGAATAAATTCTGGAAAATACAGATGTCACATTTTTGCTAGTGACAAGAAACATTTGTCTGCCCTTGTAAGTTAGTGAAGATAGGTGCGGTATCTGTGGTATACAAAACATGGTTCTGAGCATGTTATGAGGGATGCAGAATCTTAAAAAAAAGTTATGGACTCTACCTAACCTCAATGATCTTACATCCTACTTAATAAAGGCGTTAACATACAATTATAATACAAGTTGGGATTTAATAAGTGGCGCAGGAAAGGTACAGAAAAGGTGCTTTATTCAAAGCAGAGGTGGTAACTTTGACCTGTGAGCATCTGGGAAAGTTATCTGTTTGGAAGGTGATCGTTGAGCTGTTTGAAAGGGGACAATTGAGGGGATTTTGTTTTAAAAGGTGGAGGAATGGAAGAAACAGTCAAAACAAAGCTATGTAGCCGGTATAGTATGCAGCAAGCTCATGCATGGAAAACCTAATTTGACTGAAGGACAGTTGTATGACAGGGAGACTGGGAGAGTGGCTGGAAAAGTCAGTTGGAATTTGACTGGAGATGGTCTTATAAGGGAGGTGAAGTGCTGTAGCGTAGTAGAGGAGCAGTGAATGGGAGTCTGGAGCCTGGAGTTCCAATCTTTTCTCTTCCACTCACTCACCACATATTATTTAGAATCATTTGACCTTCTAGGGATGTATGCTTCAGCATGGAAAATGATGGTGCCCAATTGGAAATGAATGTTTCCATCTCACAGTGATTCTATACAGAGTGTTTTTCTTCTAGGTTTGAGGTAGGTGACCAAGTTACTGGTTGAACACCAGAAGAAGTAGTTGACTTGTGTTTAGGAACCATATTTCATAAAGCTTTTGTGTCTTTAAATAGAAGAATCATACTCACCCTGAGGGAATGCTCATGTTATGAGAGATCATCGGGAACTGAAATCTCCCATGGGAATAGTGAATTGGGTTTGTATATCCAACTAACACTCATTCTGGGGCATATGCTGTTTAAAATATTGTATCTCTATATGTATGTTTTGTTGGTTTGTTTTTCTTCTTTTTCATAGCACCTTTAGTTGAAGTCACTTATGTATGACCAGTTTGGCCGTTCATCCCAAGAAGAACAAGAACATAGAAACCAAAAGTTCTTTATTTTGAAACTCTAGTTAAAGAGTGCCTTGAAATAATTATCAAAACCCCTATATGTTAAATGTTCTTGCTACAAGAAAAAAATAAACAAACAAGCATATCACCTTTGGCTTCTAAAATGAGCGTAAAGACATTTAACAGTTTCTCCCAGGGGGTCAGGTGTCAAATGTGATGCTTCTCAGCGCACAGGGAGAAAGAGAGCAGAGCCAAAAACCCGTAGCAATATCTGTCCAATGTTTTTGGGAAATGAAAGCTAGAAAGGATGAGGAGAGAAAAGCATGTGAGAAAGAGAATTTCAGACTAATTCTGCTGAATTATAGAAATAGAGAAAACTCTTATTTCTGCAAGTATATATCACCAGAAGTTACCGTTAACTGAATTATTTCTTTCCATTCCACTATTTTCTATTAAACTAATGACCAAACAAGTTGATTGAAGCAATTTAGAAAATAATGTTGAATGTATCCTGAACCAAACCAATATTTAAGTTAGTTTAATTGTATGGATTAACAATTGAAGAAACAAAAAAGCTCATTTCTACTAGGAATTAAAGCTATGTATTTTCTTTAACTACTAAACCGGAATAAAAAATCAGATCACCTGTTCTGTACATGAATTGACATTTCATTTAGATTGTCTATATCACGAATTTTGTTCAGCTCTGGTCCTGTGTGATCAAAATTAATCTTTATAATTAAGTACTTTAGGTACTAGTATACCAGTATGATTTTTTCAAATTATCAAATAAGAGTTCAATTGTCTTTGTAAAATTTCTAGTATGTTAGTGTTTCAATAAATTATCTATCCATAACATATTTTAAGGTGTTAGGTTCAGGCTTCTTTGCTGTAAATGTGTCTATATTGGTAAGCTTTAATTTGCTAGTCTAAATAATTGCTAGTTAAATAATTTCTAATTAGAATTTAAAGCAGAAAAATCCAAACATATTTTGCTTAATTCACATTTCAATTCAGAAAATACTGCTGGTCAGCTCAGTTTAGGGAAAATGTGATTCTTCAGTCTCATGGATCATTTCATCTTGCATTTGTACAACGATTTTGTATAACACATCAACAGTGGGTCTAGCTGATTTTGGTAGGCCCTAATCATACATAGAGAAGACTTTTATATTGAAGCTTAAGGAAAGAACAAAATATTACTGTAAATCGGGGATCAGAAAACTTTTTCTGTAAATGGCTAGGTAGTAAGTATGTTTGACTTTCCAGGCCATATGATCTCTGTTGCAACTATTCACCCCTGCCATTGTTATCACAAAGGCAGTCATAGACAATACTTTAATGATCTGGCATGACTATGTTCCAATAAATATTTATTTACAAAAACAAGTGACAGTCTAGATGTGTGGCCCTTAGGCCATGGATTGCCAATCCTTGCTGTAGATGACAGACATGTCCCAAAGTGAGTTCTAAGGAAGTTTTGTCTCATGAGATGTTCATGGATGAAAAAGAACTTCTAGTCAAGTACATCTGGAAAACACCACACAGAATACTTCTTCTCTTAGACAAACTCCATGTCATCTTATTGAAGGCCATGAGAAGTCACTCATAAAGTGATCTGTCTATGTTGGTTAATGCAGTTCCCCCAAACAGATGTGACCTTGAAATTCTTATCTTATTAACTCTTAAACATATTTGAGAATATGTGATTTAGAAGCAAGTTTCCAAACTGATAACTTGACTATCTATATTGATTTCATATGCATATCTTTGTTGAAATCTTTTTAAATGCCCAAGTCAATTCCCAAACTCTTGTCCCCAAAGGTAGTCAAAGAAAGACCTAACCGGCGCTGGCCTGGTGGCACAGCAGTTAAGTGCACACGCTCCGCTTCAATGGCCCGGGGTTCGCAGGTTCGGATCCTGGGCGCGCACTGACGCACCGCTTGTCAAGACATGCTGTGGCAGTGTCCCATATAAAGTAGAGGACGATGGGCACGCATGTTAGCCCAGGGCCAGTCTTCCTCAGCAAAAAAGAGGAGGGTTGGCATCAGATGTTAGCTCAGGGCTGGTTGTCCTCACACACACAAAAAAAAGACCTAACTTTCTTAGCTAGTTATGAGTAATTTTCTGATTATTCTTTTCTTAGTTTCTCATCATATTACTTTCTGCTGACAAATTGAGCTGTTGGACTACTCTGCTTTTTCCTCAGGAATTTATTGTGTGCATATTTTCCAGGCACACTGATGAACGAGACAGACTTTGCCTCTTCCTTCAGGGCATTTTTAATAACAAAGAGAAATAAAGACGGAAGTTACAATACTATATGATAACTCGTCTAATTAGAGAAATCCTGAATGCTATCAAAGCACATACGAGAAGTACTAAACATTGTTAGGAGGTCAGAGAAAGTTTCCGGAGAAAGTTCATCCAAGTAAAAATTTCAAGCTAGCCACAGAGGGGAAGAAACAGGGGAAAACCAGGTACAAAGATAAGGAGGCAAGATTGCCAGATTTATCCAGCTAACACAGAGTATGACTATAATATAGGATTACGTTGCAGAGATGGGTGGGATTGAATGAAGCAAGTCTTTCCTGGCTCTGTAAAGGTATTGAAGACAGATGGAAAGTTGGAGGGAGTGGCTTGATCATATTTGCACTGTGGTAATATAGCTATGGCTGGAATATGGAGAATGGACTAGAAGGAGCTGGGCTGCTCAGGTATGGGACTCTTCAAAGCTCTTCATAGCTTTGCCAGGGAATCTGCCATTGGAGACTCATTACTCCAGATTCTTCCTTCAGACAGGTAGCATGCTGCCAAGCCTCCTATGTTACATTAAGAAACCAAGAGCCAGATAATATTTTTTCCCTGAAACCATCTGCTTGCTATTGGAAACATTAAATTGTCTTTTAATTTGGGGGTATTGGAAAAATTGTAAAGAGTGAATAATAAAAAATGTTTTTAGAAAATTCAAAGACGACTTGATTACATATTTGCAGTTAGACAAAAGTTGGCGCCAAGAGGCCAGCCTGATTGTTACACCTGAAGGAAATGATTAACTATGAAGGCAAACCTGGGCCTTTTCCTGAGTAACAGCAATTAACCTAGAAGAGCTTTGCCTTAGGTCTGTTTTAAGACAAGAGAACTGATGGGCATATAAATATACACACGTATATAATTACACACTCTGCCTGTCCCTGCACTGTTTATTTACAAATGCTTGAGGTATTTCTGGAAGGTGTCCTCAATTAGAATGCAACATAATGTTGTGTTCACTAAATAACGATATGTGAAATATGTCCACTCTGTCCAGTCTAGCACAGTGAAACACTTAAAAAGATGTGAAGGTTTTTTTTTTTTTATCTTCTATAGAATAAATTATTCTATGTTGACAGCTGGGGGCTGGTATATTTTATATATTTTTTCACAGTTTTATATATATGTAGTATATGTAATATATGTGATTTATATAACATTTATATATTTTATTACAGCTATTTAACATTGCTTAGAAATGCAACTTCTAATGTCCAAAACAAAGGGTGTGTAGAGTTTTTAATTAGTAGCTGTTGTGGTTGTGATGGAGGAGCAGGTGTTAAAGAGAAATGGGACATAAGTAAGGTTTGGGGATTTGGATCAAAGAAGACTTTCCTTATAATCCAGGTTAATATCAATAAAACAGAAGCAATATGTTTCTTTTCTAATTCTTTTCCTGATTTCTCTGATGATGTTCATCATGGCTACCAGACTCATTCTTCAGTTGTGTGAATTCAGGTGAAAGTAGAATCTCTCAGGAGGAATTGATGCCAGAGCTTAGAAGTGACGTTAAGTCTATCATTACAGTCTGATTACACACCATTAACCCCAGCCCCACTTGAGGGCTTACTATGAGCTAAGAACACAGTTAAAGTACATACAAAAATATTTATTTCTGTTTAGTAAAACTTTGTCTTCTTGCACTCAGCTCGACAATTGGAAGACTATTTCATTGTATATATGCAGGTTATTCTTTTCCATCTGTCAAGGTCACTGTTTCCTACAGTTGCTTGGTTTTCCTCTAGCAGAGTTTCCATCAGGCAACCCGAGATACAGTCGGAACCTGAAATGTGATGCCAGGAAAAGTTAGAGAAGAGATTACGTATGTTTACAGTTATATAAACATAGGCACTAGGAGGACATATTTTATCAAGTTTTTTTCTACACTTAAAAATACTGTCCAGAAACTTGCAGCTGATATGCAGTAAGTGATTGGCTAGAAGGCAATAAAATGAAAACTTGAACTGTGTGTAGGTGTGTACTTTAACAGAAATCATGGAATTGAATTTTCCTGAAGTAACTTCAAATATTTAGATCTTTCTTTTGTACTTTGCCACATCTCTGAAATAGCCTCAGTCTCAAAATTTAAGTTTTCACTAATTAGATTTTTATTCCCAAAAATGTTTTTGTAGGTAACTCAACTATTTCTTCCTCAGGTAGCTAAAATTACTATATTTTCTTTTACCAACAGCATGCCCAGAATGCTAATTTAAGGAGGAAGTTTGATGTCATGAAAAAAATATATGTATAATATTACAGCTATTCCCATTTTCATATTTTTCTCCTGTCTTTACATGGATCTCACATTTTATTGCAAAGAGCTCACAGTGATAGTAAATGAGAAATATAGCAAAAACCTCCATGCTGTATTTTTAGCATACAAAAGTACAGAATTCTGGCCTTATTTTTTTCTTCATTAAGAAAAGCAGGATAGGCTTGGTTCTTTTCATACCTTAATTTGACTATTTAGTAGTTTAGTTTTAATTAAATTGCAAGAAAGTAAGAACATTGACAATATGGATTGCAGCCTGGGCATCCAGACATTTTTTTTTACATCTTTTTTTCCTCCAACCATCTTGTCTTCTATGAGTAAACTTTTGTGATATTTGAAATTCCTCTGGAAATGCTGCAGCAAATCATACATATAACATCTACACTGGTATGATATGATGTATGTATATTTCTTTCAAGGAGACTAGCTCCAGTGTTGTAAAAACGAAGATTTTAAAAAGTCTGATTCTCAGCCTACGAAATAATTGATTCAACATTAGCTTTATTTTAAAATAATTATAGACTTACAGAAAAGTTGAAAAAAGCAGTACAGCATTCCTACATGTCCTTCACTCTGGTTCTCTTAATGTTAACATCTTACATAACCATAGTGTAATAGTCAAAACCAGGAAATTGACATTGGTACTATACAGTTAACTAAACTACAGATGTTATTCGAAGTTTACAAGTTTTTCTTCTAATGTCCTGTTTCTATTCCAGGATCTAATCCAGAATCTCACGTTTTTTATGGTATTCATTTCTCCTTACTGTTCTTCAATCCATGCCAATTCCTTAGTCTTCCCTTGCCTTTGGTGATCTTGACACTTTTGAAGATACTGGTTAGCTATGCTGTGGAATCTTACTGTCTGATGTTTTCTCATGATCACACTGAGGTTAGGCATTGTTGGCAAGGAGACCACAGAAGAATGTTGTGCCCCCATCACTGCACAATATCAGAAGGTGCATGAGGCCAATATGATTTAGCACTGGTGATGTTAGCCTTGATCACTTAGTTAAGAGGAAGCCGGCTAAGTCCCTCTACTGTAAAATTACCATTTTCCCCCAGCATTAGCTTTAGACAAAGACACATGTATTTCTTCTTAATTTACTAAATATTGTATACTCACTATACTCTTTTGTGCTTCAGTTTCTCTGCCTGAAAAATATTGTACTGGAACCTAACTCTCATCCCAATGAGTGTAGTAAGAATTAATACACTGTACTTTGGAGATTCTTGGATAAAAGCCACTTTATAACTGGAAATGATCACTCTATTGCATTTTAAATAAGAACATAAATAGAATGGTTAAAAGTAGATTGGCACCGTGTGCTCATTTCACACCCAGAACTACAGGGACATCTGTTATATATGTGATAGTCCAGGCCTGAAATCTGGTTCTCTCAGAACCAGCTAATATTTGCCCAATTTGGCCTAAGTCAGCCTAATTAAGCAAAGAACACATTTATCACTTTCTACCTATCTGGGTTATTAAACTAGCTAGATGGATAACCACCCATTGATAAGAGCAATAAAAAACTTTTTTTAAACTCTCACATTCAGAATTTCTGCTGTTCATATAAGGGGGAAAAAAGTCCCTTGGCATGCTAACAATTCTGGATCCATATGCTATAATTCAGTCTCATTAGTTTGTATCTGATGATGAAGTATCCCCACCAATGTAGAGAAAGGCAACCTTTGCAAAGAGGTTTACCAGCTTTCCACTCTATTTTTCTTTTTGAATGTCAGTGCTATCTGTCCTGACACAATATTCTGAGAGGAAATTGGCCATTTAAGGGAAGGAATATCGAAGAAATAAGTGGCTCACATACCTCTCTCCAAGCTTCACTTTCATCTTTGACAAATGAGAAAAATCGTATACCTACCTCCTCAAATTATTGTGAGGATTAGATAATCTGTATGGAATCTTTGGGTAGTAAATGACACATGGTAAGTACTCAAACAAAAGGATAACAACTTGTCATTTTATCTCTCTACCATCTTTCATGCCTGAGATACAGATTTGTGTGCAAAAGACAAGAAAATAGAGGTGAGCGTATGTTTAAATGGTTCTGTTTAGTATGCAGGGAACTTCTGGAAAACTATTCTATACCAAATAAGAATTCAAAAAATTTTTGTCAAATGATATGGAAACATCCTATCATCTGCATGCAGTCCTAGACTAAAGGACAATGGTGAGAGGTGTGCTTCACAGGAAATTAGCCTGTTCTTCAAGAAAATGGGTTCATAGGCAAATAAACTGGAAAATGCACTAGAATGCAAGCTCTATGAAGACAGGACTTTGTCCACTTTACTGTGATGTCCAGTGCCTAGCACAAGGCCTGACATACTGTAGGTTTCAACAAATATTTTTTTAGATGAATGTTCTAATATAATAATTTATTTCTATAAATAATAGCACAGGATCTGGAATGCACAGTTCATTTACCGTTGCATGAGATGGCAGGCTATGAGTGCCGATCCTATATTATCATTTCACCCCAGAGGTGGGTAGTTCCATGTCCCCAGACTCCACTTATTATAAGAGAGACTTCTAAGTTTCCCCTACGTAAGACAAAGAGCTCATATTAAGATTGTTTTATGGTGCTAAACCTCAAATACTTCTCTATAAACTTCTGAAGTAGGTGGCATTGTCTCCATTTTATAGATTAAGAATTGGAGGATCAGAAATAACTATTCCAAAACAATTCAGATATTGGATATAAAAAAACAAGATTTGAACTTAGGTCTGTTTCCTAAGACCCTATATACTCTTGACTCATACTGGTGCACTTTCCTGCTTGTCCACTGTTCCAGCCTCCTTAGAGCCCTATGTTATTTACTCCCCCAGTAGAATAAAATAAGCTCGATGAGGGCAGACTATGTCTGTCTTATTCATTGCTGTATTATATGGCTTGTCAGTACTAGAAATTCAGTTAATAATTTGTGAGTGAAAGACAGAGTATAAAAGATTTCAGCCCCTTTATTTTTATAGCCTATCATATTTTGTGCATTTATGTTTGCAATCTTATTTCTGCTTCTGATTAAGTAGATACAGACTCTCTTTTAGGCTACCAGATATCTGATTTGGCTGTCCAAGCAATCGGCAGGCTGTGCAGAGTGATGAATATACTACTGAGCTTTACTTCCCCACTAAGTGCATCCAAGGAAAAGCTCTGAAACTCATACAGTTCTTGCCACTTTAAATCTGACACCTAATATATTAGGTATTAGAGTGTCTTGTGCTTACCTTTAGCTCTTCTTTAGTTTAGGTGATTAAAAATGCCTGTTGCTGTCTTTATGTGCAACATGCTTCATTAACAGTGATTTATTTGGGAGTTTAGCAGAATTGGCACTCTGCAGCACACCAGTGGGCAGAAGGAAAACAAACGTGAGATGATTGCTAAGAAACCCTTCCTTCATGCTCTGGTGGTAGGAGCCTTGAGGAAGTTTGCAAAGTTTACTGACCAATACCCAGAAAGCAAGACTAAGACTGGAGTCTTTGAGCAATGTTGTTTCCCCAAGTCCCCTTCATTCATGCTCCTCCGATGCTCAGGAGAGAATCCAATGGGTCATGCATGGGTTTTTCCCCTTTGGCACAATATGCTTCCTGCATCCAGGTGTCTCCTATAGCCTGATGCTTCCATTGCTTGCCCCTCTTCTTTTACCAAAATGTTTACCTACTCAAAGCCATGCTCAAATTTTTCTAGCAGAATCCAATTATAAAGATTTTCTCTTATACTCCTTTCAGCAACCCTGTATCATCACTGTCACTTTACCAGAGAGAAAAGTGAGGCTAACAGAGGTTAAATGACTTGCCCAAGGTCAACAGCTAAAGGGTAGAGCTGGGATTTAAACCTGGCTTGTGTAATTTTAAAGCCAACGTTTTCAACTACCATAGGGAAGGCAAAGAAACTTTTATTTTACTTGCAAACCGTATTGATTTTGTCATGTCTACTTGAAATGCTATGTTGAGAAGATTCTGGGACTGCCCTTAGGCTAGCAGGAAAGAGTGCCATACTCAATTAGCATTGCTTTCCCTAGGAGTAGGAAGGAGGGGTGGAGGTGCCATGTATTTTCCTGTCTTCAGCTATGATCTACTTTTGTTCTTGTTCTTATTGTGATGAGAGTGTACCAATAAGGGAATGATATTCTAAAGGAAGGTTGAAGTATCTGAGAAGCAGTCTAAATAGGAGGACAACACCATGTATTTTGTATGTAATACAATTGCCTGTTATTGTAATAAGCCTGCATTGTAACTATTTGAGAGAATTTCAAGAGTAGTTAAATATCTATACTTGGAAATCAAACACTCAGGGTTCATTTCAGGGATGATGGAAATATTCTACATCTTGATGGTGGTGGTGGTGGTGGTGGTGGTGGTGGTGGTTATAGAATCACAGGAATTTTTGAAATCTCATGAAACTTTACACTAAAAAGAATGCATATCAGTGTATGTAAAATATACTTCAGTAAACTTGGGGGAAAAACATTCATAGTTCATGTTCATAATGAACATAAATGATATTCACGTAGTTCATAATGTCCTGTTTCCATTACTTATCAGCTCTGAGGACAATATACTTAAGCCTTAAAATGAAAATAATATTGTTGTCCAATTTAAAGGTTATTTTAAAGATTATATGAGTTAGTACTTAATAAGAGACTACTACATAGTAAGTGTTCTGTAAATGACATCTATTGTCATTTTCTCAGTTATCTTGTATTATATTCTACCATTACAGTGCCTCCAACATTGTTTAATAGTTTAATCACATATCCTTTTGTGTTGCTTATTGACTACATATGTTATATTGGGAACTCACAAATGTAAGCTTTATATATATGAATAATTACATAATATACATAATATATATAATTATAGCTTTGAATGCATAGTTTTTCTGTTTTCAACTAAATGATGCTAGAAGACAAACCATGTCCATTTGTTTTTCAACTGAATTGTAAAACTGTTCAGTATCTACATGTCCTAAATAGATATTTATTAACACTGTTGGACGACAAGGTGTGTTTGAACATACTGAAAGCGTTATATATGGTAGAATGTGTAGGATAAATTTGTGATATATACTTAGAAACCTAAGCAAATAAAGAGGAAATTATTATCTCTAAAAAAAAAATCCATGTACTACAAAAAGACAATATAAGCAGTATATTCTGGGGCTCAGTTGAGAAGTTATTAACCAAATTAAGTGATATAACTAAATTTGGACAACAATGGAACCAGGTATATGTGTGTGTTGTGTACGTGTGTCTGTCATTGGCATGATTGTATAAGAGAGCTGAATTACCATCATCCGTAAAAGAAACTAATAATACATAAGACCCCAAAATCAAGAAATAGTAGTATAAGCATTTTGTTAATGAATATTGAGATACATACCATAAAAACAACTTGTTTTCCCTGAGAAGCAATTGTCTCAGGGGAGTAGGAATAAGTATTTAAGCTATATTTATGTGTTACTTTAATAAAATTAAAAATTAAATAAAACTTATAAAAGTGGTACAATATATGATTACTTAGTGGAGACTATCAATAGTGAGTATGTCTTTGTAGCTTGGGATTAAGTTTCCACTAACAGTACCATACATAGAATTTAAAAGCAATGCATCTCAAACAACTTTGATGGGTGGGATGATGATGTAATCTGAGAAATTGTGAGATGTCTCAAATGGCTTTGGTGATTGCAAAGGCATGGAGACTACCATTCATTTGACTTCTTAAATATCTTACAAATACACAACCTTTCTCTGATATAGTGATGCAATTCAGGCCTTCAAGGATCTTAGAAACAATCTGGTCCAGCACCCTTTTTTGTTGGTGAAGAAACTTGCCCAGCAAGCAAATAACAGCACTGGGCCAGGAACCCAGTTATTCTGAATCTCAATCCAGTGATCTTTTGAAATACCACACTGTGATTATCTGGTTTACTTCAGTTTTTTAAGATGATCCCCTCAGGAGCGAAGTGTAAAGGTCCAACATCAAAGTAGAACAAGATTTTATACAGAGAGAGTGTGTTGAGAAATTGGTAGTGGGTATATACTCTAAGAAACTTTAATAAGAGATTTTATTAGAACTCTGTGTAGTTGGCCATCAGGATGTATAAAAGATATCCTTCAGTGACTGAAATGGTGAGATACTGGTAGCTGGCTTTTATTCCAGAGCATATCTGCCTAATATAATCATTATATTTCTGGTTAGGATTGCCACAAGTATCAGACACTACTTTGCCTAGAAATCCTTTAAAAATAGAGGAAATTGTCTACCTTAGTTGACCCTCTATAATTCCTAAAAATCCTCTCTGATATGGTCCTATGATGGAATATGGACCATATTATTCCATATTATTCTAATATGATGGAAACAGAGTCCAAATTAGCCATTGGGTAGGTGAGTACCGTCTAAATAAGGGATTCCAACTTATACATGTCTACCTCTTGGTTAATAGATATGGAAATAGATATGGTTAATAGATTATGGAAATAATACATTTCCAAATGTATTATCCAGACCCCTTAATTTTGTCTTCTTTGCACTGTTCCTTTCGAACTTGCAGATGGTGGGACAAGCAATCCAATGAGAGAAACCAAGCAACACACATTTTTCTCACCACTCCTAGCAAACTACTTATTGCAGTCTGCACTGAAGTAGTGAAGACATCAGGGAAATGGAAATGTGTTCCTTCTAATAGAGTAAAAAGCTTGTAAAAGAAGAAAATCTAGTAAGCTAATTTGATTGACTGATGTGATATGAATTTTCATTATCTAGGAAGAACCTGTAGGACAGCTACCATAACCGTAAGAAGTATAGATTATTTGTATTACTCACTTGACATATAAACTAACTTTTATAGTCAGTAATCTTTTCTACCTAGCTGAGTTGTAGTGCCCCTGTGGGCAGAGATCTTGACCCATAACTCTTTGCATTCTGCATATTATCATTTGAATAATGGACATTCAATAAATATCTGTTGACTGATTGAACATTAAGATTTGACTGCATACCATTTTCCCTTGAAATGATTGGCAGGTTGCCTTCTGAGGAAGCTGAATTTCTCTCTTGCTTTCAGTTCCTTTCACTGCTTCTCCACCATTGTCATTGACTGTACCCCTCATTAGTTAATTAATAGAGTTAGAAAACACTCAACTATACAACTGGGAACTGTGGATTATCTTTTATAAAATTCCTGCCTTAAGAATGGCTGCATCCTAAATAATAATTAGCAAGAAAACAAATGTTCATGTTGTTCTTACACTTAGAGGGAGAGGAACGTGTTCAGAATCGTGCTGTCACAAGAAGACTTCTGAATTAACACTAGTGAAATGTAGCCTTCTGACAAAGTCTCAGCTCTGAAACTTGTGCTATGCTTTGCTTTATAAATATTACACAGATTCTGCACTTTTGCTTACTGGCATCTGGCTTCACTTCTGCAGAAGAATATGAAAAAGCAGAGTTAGAGAGAGAAGAGTCACCTTTAGGACTTTATGTCATGCTTTAAAAGACACATTGCTTTATTTATATTTCTGTCACTGTAGTAGAAAAGAGACAGTACTTGAAGTATAAAGACATAGATTTGAATGCTGGCTCTATTGATTTCTGGATGTTTGACCTTAAACAAGTTCCGTAGTCTCTCATAGTCTGATTTCCAAGGCTATAATTTTATAGAGGTTAGTGATGCCCTCAGGGTTGTTATCAAGGTTAAATATCAAAGGAATGTAAAAGTACACAGTAGGTCCACAAAAGATGTTAGTTAAGTTTATTCTTTCATTTCAGTACCAACTAGTTTTTGACTGCCTATTCTGTTATTTACTATTCCATGTGTCTCTTAAACATCAGTGAATAAAGCGAAGATTCCCTACCTTCATAAAGTTTAAAATCTATTGGGGTGGGGGGATTTAAATCTGAGTCTAAACAATAATAATAATTAATATTCACTTGCAAAACATATGTCAGTTGACCTTTACAGCACATTTGTGAGGAAGATAGGTTTCATGGTGTGATCCCCAAAATAGAGACAATCAAATAACTTGTGGCAAAACCAGCAAGAGAGAACTCAATGTGCTGATTCCAAGTCCAGCATTTTCCCGCTTTGTCTTGCTGCCATGAGGCCTTGAAAAATGTGTTACATGTTGGAAGTATACTTAATAATTACAGATGTAGTTAACTTGTTGATCGGAGGAGAAAAGCAAAGGGAGAAAATAGATATTCTGTGCTTCTGGGGATTGCATTTAAAGCAGATCCCCCTACAGGGAAATCAGATTTGTTCAGGTCCTCCCCATGTTTGAAGCCATTTGCACCATCCTCCTAGCCTTCAGATTCAAGTCCAGAATCTTTAATGTATATCCCAGGCTGTTTAGGGATCAGGGATTAGATTTAGGCTGTGCTGTGCCATCTTTAACAAGGATAGCTACTAAATGTCAAGAGCCGGTGCTCACTGCATTCCATACCTTCTCACTAATCCTTACAATTAGCCTGGAAGATAGGTATTCATGCCCTTATGTTGTAGATGAGCCACAGAGCTGGAGAATGGTAGGTCCAAGATTAGAGCACAGGTCTGATTTGACTGATTTTGCCCCTTTCAGTGTCTTGCATTGTGGTAACTTCAGCACTCTCTAAATTCTCAGCTTCATACCTGTTTATTGTCCTTGTCACTTGGCTTAGAATTTCCTTCATCCCTCTTATCTATCCTTTAAGACTCAGTTCAAACTATTAGCCCCTTTGGGGAGCTTTCTTGAAGCCCCTGCCCCACCCTGCCTCCTGGCTCAGATAGGTGATATTCTTTTGCATCCTTAGCACCTTGTATTTAATAGACTTAATACATGCATTGTGCTAATTATGACTGGTTTAGTCACCTCTCTCATCAGGTAAACAATGAGCTCCTTGAGGACAGGGCTCTTACCTCTGTTACCTTTGCACACCCAATACCTTGTACTGTCCCCGCACCACAATTAGCACACCTACTTATTTGTTGAGCAGGATTAGAACTGTTTGGATACCAACAGAATTTTACTTTAGCAAAGTGCTAAAACAGATAATTATATGATCAGACCTGCCTATAGATTCTTGGAAACCAGGACTCTTAAGGGAGAACTGAATCATGCTTTTTTCTTAAGCACTTTATACCGAGGTCTTCAGTATGACTGCTAGTATCAGAATTGTTTGAAGAGTTGGAGGCTAGAGGAGTTTTGCTTTGTGGAGCAGTGTGTGAAAATATCTTGTAGAATTTTCAATTACTCATCTGCTTCCAGCTCAGCCAGAGGAAGCGACCAAGTCCTGTTTCGTTGTGTGGCCTCCTCCCGAGGATTTACGAGTCTAATTCTTGGGCAAGGTCTCAAAGTTAGTGCTGAGTACACTACCTTTTGCTATAGCCACCTTAGGATAAACCAGAGAGAGCTGTGAGCTGCAGAGGAGATCTATTACCACCATAACTCTTGGCTCATCCTGCAGCTTTCTTTCTGGCTCTGGCAGAAAAACTGAAATTATAAAACTTGGTATCCTGCGCCATAGTCCCACATGAGATTCATGAATCTTCAGCTCCCTTCAGAAAACCTGGTGCTCTGGTTACTACTGCCCACTAGACAAATTACTGTCACTGACCCCATTATTTCCGATTAGTGAAGGTGAACCTTACCTACCTGAATGTAAATAAATGCCGATAGGGTTCTTGAATTCCTTTATCCTTAAAAATCTACAGCTCTTAATAGAACACACATTGTAAGTAGCATCATATCATGAATTAAATCTTTATCATGTAATTGGATACATTTCCTAAGCTAATTTTAATTGCTTCAAGAAACTGCTTAACATTGTAGATCAATCCCTGGGTCCGAGATGACATTTCTTTCTCAAAATTAATTATTAATACCCTGATCATTTGCTTAAGACATTAATAGTTTTCATTGATCAGCACATCCTGTTTATCTAAAATGGCCTAATCACCATGCATGTCAGAAGAGTATCTGAACATATCCAATTAGAAACGTTGCCCGCTTTCAGCCACATCAGCAGATCAGAAGTTAAGGGTCTCTTTTGTCTTCACAACATCCTAAATCTAGCTTTATCAGAAACTGAGCTATTTAAGGGCACAAAAGAAAGATGAGTTCTCTAATGATGGTTCTTCACTTTCTGTTAGCTTCCTGGTGAACATAAAGGCTTCTCATTGACCACGCAGTATAAATTAATGCTAAGAGCCCTTGATTAGCGAGCTTGTGTTGGTCCATGTTTTCATGTGAGCCTGTGTTTGCTCACAGTGTTTTCCTTATAAGAGGGAGTAACATGAGAAGCCCCAGGTTCTTATCAGCTTAAAAATACTGGGGCTACAATAATAATAATATCTGGCATTTGTATAATGTGTAGTTTTCAAAGAGGTTTCATTTACTTAACCAGGAGGTTTCCCTTGAAACAACCTTGAGAGAGAGGCAGGGTGGGGTGCATACCCAGGACCACACAACTAGTTACAGCCAGAGTTGTAAAAAGGATGTGTCTCCTGGTTCCCTAGATTTCTCACTTATGTGATAAACTGATGAATAGGAAGCATCCTGCTCCTCTTTCAAACCCCAGTGGGAGCTCATCTCTTTTATGAAGTTCCCCAGGCCAGAAAGTTTCCTCCTTCCTCCATAATGGCATAGTGTATTGCAGTTTTATGAAATTGCGGGTAAATGCCCCTACTAAAGTAAAAGATCCTAAGGCTAGAGCTAGTTTCTTCACTTTAGTGGGTCCAGTGCCTCACTTGATGTCTGGTAAGCAAAAGATGCTCCATAAATGCATAAACACATGGCTGGCTGGCAGGATGGATGGGGGAAGGCATGGCTGGATGAGAGCAAGCACAGTGCAAGTTCTGTTTTCCTAAGGTCATGCTGTAAACCTTTGGCACCTGAGGGCAATTTGGCTTTGCTTGGTTCACACAGTGTTTAAAAATATATGTATAGGGGCCGGCCCTGTGGCTTAGCGGTTAAGTGTGTGCGCTCCGCTACTGGCAGCCTGGGTTCGGATCCCGGGCGCACACTGATGCACCGCTTCTCCGGCCATGCTGAGGCCACGTCCCACATACAGCAACTAGAAGGATGTGCAACTATGACATACAACTATCTACTGGGGCTTTGGGGAAAAAAAAGGAGGAGGATTGGCAATAGATGTTAGCTCAGAGCCGGTCTTCCTCAGCAAAAAGAGGAGGATTAGCATGGATGTTAGCTCAGGGCTGATCTTCCTCACACACACACACAAAAATATGTATATATATATGTATATATTTTGAACTGATTTCCAACATTTAAAACTTGGGAGCTTTTCAAAATGCAATAATATTTTCAACTTTTCTTTTAAAAGTTGTAGGTGCTCCTGCAACCCTGGGTCTGTCCCCCACATTTGAGCCATCAACTTGAGCTGAGGAGCACCTGCACCTTCAGACAGGGCATGTCAGTGTTCTCCAGAGTGCCTGTGTCCGCCTGCCAGCTTCACTCATTCCTTTACCTGCTTTGTAGCTGTACCCATCCTTTCTCCCGTCCGTCCTGCCAGCCACCCATGTATTTATGCATATATGGAGCACCTTTTGCTTGCCAGACACTAGCATAATTTTTTCTAGCTTTTGGTACACAGAACAAGCAACCTCTCTTTACCACAGAGTTTTCCTGTTTTAAGATTCCTGGCTAACGGAAGAATTACTGTTCTTAATCATGCTCTGGATTTGTCCAAGAGAACCTAATAGACAGCTACTCATAGTTGGTGGAATTTCTCTCAGTAGGCTCTGGAGCTGCACATTTCTATTGCATTTTAGAAATGAAACGTAGAGCATACAAAAAAAAAGTTTGAATTGATGGGGTAGCTATAATTTTCCCACACATAACTTCATTCTAAAGCTTGAGAATTTCTACTTAAGGTCTGCTGGTGTTAACCCTATCTTGTTCAGTGGCAAACCCTATCTTGTTCAGTAGCAGTTCTTCCATATTCACTTTTTTGGGTGTATTATTATTTGGAAAATAAATAATAATGGGGACTGGAGACTAAGGGACTGAGAAGGACCTTGTAAAAAATAGTCCGTTCCCTGCCTTCAGGTTAGTTCACGCCAAATCAGCTGTTTTTGTCTTCATTCAGTAGCCACAGGGACACATCAGCTCCAATCTCTGCCCAAGTATTATTTGGAAGAAAAGGAAAGAAGGCTTATTAGCTTCACATTCATAATTTAACTTGTTTCTATTTTCTTCAATAATACTGTTCCACAAGTGAATTTTATTTGTATTCAAGGAAGGATAAATTTGCAGAGACCACAAGGAGAAGTATTCCCAAATCTCATTGTAATGTCTCTTCTTTCCCACAGATTAAAGGTTGAACAAAACTTAAAAGAAGCAGCGAATCTATTCACTTGTTATTGGACTTGAAACTCCTTTGACCTCGGAAACCGAAGATGAGGTTGCCATGGGAACTGCTGGTACTGCAGTCATTCATGTTGTGCCTTGCAGGTAGAGTGTCATTTTAAAACTTTTTGATTTAAAAATGCCCATGTATTTCACACTAATTCAAAAGTGGGCCTTCACTTTAGATGGCAATGATAAAATCGTCAGAGTGCACACTACTATGACTAGCGTTTGCTGACACTGTTGAATACACTTTCCTAATGGTCTTTTAGTAGCTCTTTTCATGGTGCTGTATCCAAAGCTAGACATTGATGTTTCACCTGTCTGTCTGGTCCTTTTAGAATCATTTGAGCCATTATTTAAATTGAAAGTTGTTATTTTTGCTCATCCCAGTGCTCAATTGCACAGAGATACTGGGTAATAAAACCGATAATATAGTCTAGAGTATTGCCTACTTTGATGTCAGTGGATGGAAGTTTATCTGGGTAGCTCTTTCAGTGTCTTTGTTGATATCACTCCGTCTTTTGATACTGACTTGCTTTCTTTTTCATTTCAATACACCTATAGTTTAGCAGGAGCCAGAAAGCAAAAAGACAGGAGATTTTTACCATATACTCATGATCAACCACTAGACAAGAGCTTTAAAAAGTTCCAACAGGCTATTTATTGCTTTTTCTGTTTTCTGGAAGATGTGAGCCTACCAGTTGACAAACATCATTCAAGTGTCGATGCAGCGTAAGTCCAGCGTGCACTGAGAGTTGGTTTCCAGGTTGGGATGGTGGGCGTCTGTCCAGGTCTTTTAGAAATGAGTCTAGTTGACCTGCTTTATTATTCGGAGAGTCAAGTCCAATAGGAACATCTGGAATATGTTTGCATTTTTGCAATATGAAACAAAAATGACTTTTGGATCACTGTTACTTTGACTCATGCATTCATTCAAATAATGTTACTGAGTACCTTGCAAGTAGCCAGCTCTATGCTAGTACCTAGGAATATAATTCCTAACAAGACACACAATTACTGCTCTCTTAGAGCTCTATTAGCTGAATTCTATAGACTGACAACTTGTTATAGTAGATTATTTGCAATTGTTATACAATTAAAGCTAGTAATGGTAGTACTAACATGTATGGATCACTTACTCCATGACAGGCACTATGCTAAGCACTTGGTGTACTTCGTCTCATTTCATTCTCTCATGACCACTAGGAAGTAAGTATTTACTATTTCTTTTACTCTTATCACTATTATTATTAATATTATTACTGAAGCATCAAGAAAGTTAAGAAACTCATCCAAAGTCACCATGCCAGTAAGTGGTAGAGCTAATAAGATTCAAACTCGAGCAGACTAACTCCAGAATCCATAGTTGTGACCACCATACTAATACAGTCTTTTATCTATCTTGTTGATTTGGCCAGTTCGTGATTGCAAATTTATTATTGAAATGTTGATTTTTATTTTTCCTGTGTTTTTCTAAATGTAAACCCTCATTCACTTATAAATCTTATAATGCCCTCCCTTGAAATCCTGAACTTCTTGCCGTAGTTGAGTTCACAACATCCTCGTCATTCCCTGATCCTGGACATCTTGGCATCTAGCCATCTCTTTCAGAGATAACTACTTCTCTCCCTCATCTGGTCAGAACTTAAGTCCTCCCCCCAGCAATATGCCTCAGGCTCTGTGCATCAGTCTCTTTTCTGCAGTCTATTCATGCACCTTGACCCTGCTAAAAGGCCTCAACTGAGACAGTCGGACCCTAACTTCTCATGACTCTGGGATAAACATATACTTTAAAGCATAATGCAGTGAATCAGTTTCTCAGTATTTGGCTACAGCAATGTGTTTATTTAACCCACTGTGCTGAGTACATATCAAGAATTTAAAGGGTCGCAAAGGAAGCCATCAGTCTCCTCAACTGTGTTTTAAAAGGTCACCTAAGAAGTGTACCTGTATCTTTTTTATTCACTTAGCTTTTTGTAGGGAATCAGTATATTGATTGTTTCTGTGAGGTTTTTTGTATGTTTATGTGAACTGTTTTACATGGCATTAATATTCTTTACCATATGCCTCCTTCAGTAGGTAAAGTCAAGCTTTAATTAATGTTTTTGTTTTCTTGCTATTTGTCTTGATTTCATTAATTTACATAGCACTAGGCACTCTGAATTTTGAACAGATTTCTTTAACTGCTTTAACTGTTCATTCTTTTCCTTGTCTATACTTCCTTAGTTGTAGATGTCTTGGTGAGTTTTTGGCAAGGAAAGGATTTATGTCTATTATGTTTACCATAATTAATGAATCTCAAATATGCCTCTTCCTGATCTTTTTCCCTAAATAAGATAGAGATCAAAATGGGTAAGCAGGTTACTCCTGCAAGGGGTGCACCTTGAAAGGTCTGCTAATTATTTGAGGGCATTGATTAGTAATTTATGGTGCAATGGAAATGTTCTTCTTTTTTGCCAAATGCCAGACTAAGTCTCTGACAATAATTTTCAAAATAAGACTACTGATGCTAGTAGTCTGAAAATTCAGTCTCTATAAAATTGGCTTTATTATTCTCCCTCTTAATGAATTTAAACCAGGAATCACAAAACTCTACTGCCTAAAAGAGCAAGGAAGGTAACAAGTGAGTAAAACCTTCTTAAAGAAATAGTGACTCCTATTGAGAAATATGACAATCAATAGGGAATGCTGGTGAGTGTGGAAAACTAGAGAAAACATGTTGCACTAAAGTAGCAACCAGTGCCCAGCTCTAGTCCTATGCGCCAGGTCTCCCAGTTTTTTGAGATTTTTTATGCATAAATCTCCTAATTCTTTAACGTTGCCAACTAATTCAAATTAATTTAAAAATAAAAATAAAAGAATTGCATAAAAGAACCCAAAATGCTCCTCAGGCTAGATGCAGTTCCTAGACCACCGTTTGCAAAGTTTATTTCAAGCATTTGGTTTTTTGATATTAGACACGATGCCAAGTATACTAGATCTTAGCGTCTTTGTACTAACTCATCCTTTTGCCGAGAATGCTCTTGCCCTAAATGTCCCCATCACTTGCCCTCTAACCTTCTTTGGGTCTGTGCTCAAATGCCACCTAATGGGTGAGGCTTTTCCTGACTACAGTAAATAAATTAAAATAGCAATATTCCCTTTCACCAACATTTTGTACTCCTCATGTTATTTTATTTTTCTCCACAGTTCTTATCAATAAAAGAAGAACTATATTTTTTATTTGCCTTTATGCTAAATGTCTTTCGTCATTAGATTCAAGCTTTATTAAAGCAGATATTTCTGTCTTTTAGTTCACTGCTCTATCCCTAGCATCCGTAAGGTGCCTAGTACATAGTGCCATTTGTTAAATAAATATATGTCAAATGATTAAATGCTGCATATTGGCCAGACATGAGTTAGAGAGAGCAGGTTTCCAATTTTAAGCTGTGCTATGGCCCCAAGGCGTGCTGTAGTCACCTATATGTTAAGGTGGGGAACTAGCCACCTCTGAGGCTAATCTCTACAAAAGTTGTTAAAATTAGATTTAAATATATAAAGTATTGAAATTGGTTTGTGTTGAACTCTATATCAGATGTGCTTGGTGCAACACCCCCTCACCTACTTGTGACTTCAACTACAGCTGGGTGGACTGTCCTCCTCTGTGTTTTTCTGCCTCAAGTTTTTCTCTAAATTCACAAGCAAGGGGAACTATAAGAAATTAACTTCTTCCTTGCATGTAGTCATTAACCAATGGGGCATGAGACTCAGTAGATACATGCCTCAGCCTCTTGTCCTGTGGAAGGACAATCCTTAGGTACATTCTACATAGTTCCCTAGAGGTTCCCAGCAAGACCAAATCCCAGTTGCCCACAGTAGCTCCTTCTACCTTTTCCTTCTTCAGCCCTGCTTCCCAGGATCATTTCCCAAATAAACTAGCTATTTCCAACTCCTTCTCTCAGGCTCTGCTTTTGGGAGAATCCAAACCAAGAACATGCACACACCAATTAATAACAGAGAGGCAGCCCAGTATTGATCATGTCAGTAATTAGGAAGAAATCAGACAGGAAACTTAGCTTTGACAGAGATTATAGAAGTGTTTGACTGTGATGTAGATTCGTATGTGCACACGTATGCAAGTACTTACATGAGTACGTGTACATATGCCTCCATATAGCTATGTCTGTAAGTATTATCTAGGTCCTGCAACCAGATAGTTTTACTAATAACCAACTCTTTTACTCTGTGTTTTATTATTAGTCAGCTGTTGGACAAGTCAGTTTGCATCTCTGGGATTCCATTTATACCTCTGTACAAGGAGGGAGTTGAACAGATGGTCCCTAAAGTCCTTTTCAACTCTAAAAATGTGTAATTCTAGCTATACACATGGTTTGAGAGGCAGATATATATGCTGAGAGGGCTGAAAGCTAAGCCTGAAATTTTATTCAACTAATATGAAATTTCACATAGGTCCTATGCTTTACCATGTGTTACTAATTCTATTCCCATTGGCAGAATTTGAAAGAAAGAATAAAGTGGCTAGTCCATATGTTCATATGCAGCAAGAGGCATAAAGACATTTAAAAATGCTCTCTGAATGAGTAAAAACAAGTATGTTTGATGTATCCTCTGTTGATCTTGGTTTCAGGGAGGCTAAATTTATTCCCATCTCTATGGCACAGTTTACCAACTTCAGCAATTATCTCTTTTTTCAGAAAGTGCATCCTCTCCAAATCCAAGCATTTTGTTGATTTGTTCACAATGCCACCATTTCAGCTGTGCCTGAGGGTAGGCGGTGGAGAAAAGGTCCTGTGTAATTCAAGAGAAACATATTTTGGGATTGGTGAGAGTTCACAAAAAGTGGAGCAAGGAGGAGCCCTGGGTTGAGTAGTTAATCACGGGGATGTAGCTTGAATCTCTGATAGTATAAAATGCAAACCAGAGGCCAATACCTGCAATCAGAGCACATGGAGAGACTGCTCAGTGGTCTGCAGAAGACATTTTAGCCTCAAGAAGTCTCTTATCACTAAGACTGAAGTAAGCTGTCTATGGTTTTGGCTTATTCTAGGGTCGAAGGACGCAAATACACAATAGGAGCTCCCACTGTTTGTTGATGTTGATAATAGAACTCGATGAGCACAATCTTCTCACGTAATCAAAACATTCTAGCAAAACTCAGGACCAGCCCTAAAACATCCTCCCTAATTCAAAATGCCATAAAGCCCCGCCGGGATGGAGAGTGCACAGAAGTTAGTTTCAAAGCTTGGCCCCACAGAGCCGCGAGGTACAATATTTCATTTCTCAAGACTCTCATATTTTTTCCCCAGAATAAACAGAAGAACAGGCAACATTGAAATAATTCACAGTTCTAGACAGATATTAAACCTAGTACTACCTCTTTTCTTGCAAAAGTGACAAGTATTCAATTAAGATCAAAAGAGAGTTGAGTAAATGTCAGTTTTCATATAGTTACTGCAAACATAGTCCTGCAGTGACCTCTTATTTTGTTTCTTTCTAAGAAACTGGCTTGCCAATGCATTTACAATCATGCTGACTGATGCCAAAGGATGGATTTCCTGTTTCCTCTGTGCTGTCTCATAACCATGGCCATGAAATGAAGCCAAAGTGGTAGCAAGATTTAGCAAGAAGAGAGCTAATAACTAGATTAAAAAGCAGCGACTCCAGTGATGAAAATTTAGGAGAAGAATGGGGAGAAGTATATCCAGAAAATAATAAACAGCAAATGGAAAACTCCTTTTGAATATCAATTTAAGTATTTAAATACATTTTATGGTGGAAAAATATTAATCAATAAAGAAGATGTTGAGGTAAATAGAGAAACTGGCAGCAATTTTATATCCCCATAGGCATGGACATGTAGTAGCAGTCGTATAAACCAAAAGTTATTAGAAATATTCAATTTAAGATCTCTCATGAAGCAAAATCATTAATGGCTTTATTAAATATGCTCAGCCAAGCTGGATTTCTTAACTATAAATAAAACTCCCTTACTGATAGAGTCTAGGACATGTTGTATCTACAAAAAAAAAAAAAAAACATTGAACTTTGTTGAATGAAACAAATTAGGAAGAGAGAGAAAAACAGAAAAGTGAAAATCTGAACAATACCTGCATTTAATATCAGCTTGTGTGATAATTCTCTGATGAAATGTGGGACCAATGATGCCGCCTCAGACTTTGAGGATGGCAGGTGAAGGAATAGCCTGTGGCATCTCATACCATGCCAAAAATGCCACCTGGAGACACAGCAGAGTTGGTAGTTATGATCATGGGCTTTAACATGAGATAGATAGGTCTGCCACGTGTCAACTGTGTGATCCAGCTGTTTTATCTAAGTCTTGGGTTGCTTTATTTACCCATCTGTAAAATGGGCAAAATAAGTATATTTTCTTCATGTCAGTGTTTATGAGGATTAAATCATGTGTATGTTCTTTGTACTTTGTACAGTTTTTGATACTTAGCAAGCACCAGTTAGTGGTAGTTATTATTCATTGAGTCATTTAAGACATATTTGAGGACCTGCAGTGCTAGACATTGTACTGCTCTCTGAGAATGTAGTTTAGTTCTAAGGGAAACACAGTTTCTGTCCTCTTGGCCCTGATGATGATGATGATGATGATGATGCCAATATCAGCTTCTTAGCACACTAGGGTCTGGCCCTTCTTCAGTGGTTGAAGGTTGTGTAGCAGAGTTTTTAGCACATATGTTGCCCTTTCCCTGCCTTTTTGTAATCTGACTTCATCTGTAAAATAATGATAATAATAATGGTAAATACCTATGAAAAATAAATACCTAAATTTATTAACCTTGTTTATATGTATAGAGCACTCAGGAAAGTATGTGGCTTAGTAATTAACTTAGTAACTAAGTGTTAGTTGCTGTTAATATCATCATTATCAATATCACCAGCAGCAACAAATCAGTGGGCATCCATTTACATGTATAGCAGCCACAACATTTATGGTCTTCCTTCTGGCAGCAAGGCAGCTATGACAGGTGCCACTTGGAGCCATCTATCTGGGGACTTGGCACTGGGAAAGAGCTGAGGAGGTTTCTCTGATGGGGCTCCCAGGAATGTATCAAGTTCCAAAGAGATAAGTGTTCTAAAAAGAGAAGGATCTGGTGGTTCAAAATGATGAAAGATTTTTAAAATGTATTTTACAAAAAAACAAAACAACTAAGATAAAAGAGCACATAGAAGCCCCTAACGCACTGTGATGGAACGTGCTAGAGCACAGACTTCCTTATTGGCCCTATCCTTCCATTCTTCTCTGCTCCTAAACTTCCCTTGGTGATGTTAACCAGATATTTCACCTACATGAAGAAAACAGTTTGATGAGGTTATGGTCCCACAATATCCTAATAATGCCCTTAATTTGTTTAGCACTTGTTAGTCTATAAAATAGTTGCTAAACACTCTATTAGGGGCTAGAGACAACTACAATAATAATATTAAGAGTAAAAATTTGTTGAGCATTTCTGTGCCAGATACAGTATCACATTCTTGAGTGCAGTATCACATTTAACCTCACTACAACCCATTTCCTAGATGAGGGCTTACATGGCCTGCCTGAGGAATCAGAGCAGGTACATGTCCAAGGCAGTATTGGAATGTTGGTCTCTCCAGCTCCAAAGTGTGGCTTTTCACTGTTATGCTATGATATCTGTTGACACCTAGTGCCTGTCCTCATGGAGCTTACCCTCTTGTAAAATACCATGAACCCGTGATTCTTAAATGTAGTCCGTGGACCAGCGGCATCAGAATCACCTGGTAACTTAGGAGAAATGCAGATTCTTGGGCCCCAGCCTAGACTTAACAGAATCAGAATTTTGGGAGGTGAGTGTCCCAGTCTGTGTTTTAACAAGCCCTTCAGGGGATTCTGATGCTTGAGAAAGCTTGAGAACCACACTAAATGCTCTCGAGAGGCAAGTAAGGCAGAAACTGTCATTGTCCCAGTTTTACATGTGGGAATCTGAAGGATAAGTGACCTGCTCAAGGTTATATCATTGGCATCAATGGCAAAGCTGGAATCTAGGCTTTCAGGTTCATAATCCAGTGGTTTACTTTTCACCTGGGTATATATGCTGCCTTTTTACTCAGATAAGTCTAGCTTTCAGAGCACCTTAATGAATACTTGGTGATATAAGGGAAGAGCTTTGTATGTTGAAAATGTGTCCTGAGTACTGACATAATTTAATTTTTCTGCTAAGCCTTGTTTCACTGCCTGTGAACCACTAACAGGTATGATATTGGCCTGTGCTCTTTCTCTGTTTTGTGATGTAATGAACGTAGAAAAGATGTTATTCCTTAATTTTAAAGGGAAATAGAGCTATGTTGCAGAATCTGTGGAAAATAGAAAAAAGAAAAATGTCCCCTGAGCCTACAAATAGAGTACAATTACTGATCATTTTGGTAAACAATAATATACATGTTATTAGGTGTGAGTTCTCTTAGAGAGATAAAAGAAAAAAAGTTTTCATATTTTGCAGAACCCCTAGTGGATGGCTGAGTTGTTTTGTCTTCTCAGAGTAATCAAGAATCTTTTCCCTTAAGAAAGATAACAGATTATTTTGTCTTGGAAAGAAATAATCCCCAGGAGAGGGTTCACCCCTTCAGATCTGAATAAAGACTTATTTCCAAGGTTCTCATTTCTATAGCAAGGTTTAGAAAATGGCCACAGAAGATCCCTCTAGACTTTAAAATTGTGCTGAAATTAGCCGCATATAGCTATTTAGCACTTGAAATGTGGCTAGTCCAAACGGAGTTACCAAAATCTGTAGTAGTTTCCTAGGGCTGCTGTAACAAATTACCACAAACTGACTGGCTTAGAACAACAGAAATTTATTCTCTTGCAGTTCTTGAGGCTAAAAGTCCGAAATCAAGCTGTTGGCAGGGCCATGCTCCCTCTGAAGGCTCAAGGGAAGAATTCTTCATTGCCACTTCCTTCTGGTTGTGGCCCCAATTCTTGGCATTCCTTGATCAGATTAAATAAATCTGATTAAAAAAACAAAAAGAAGTATTACTATCTCTTTAGAGAGCCTGTTTTGCTGAGTTACTCACAGCCAACCTCCCTCATACATGAGTCAGAGTTACTCACAGCCAACCTCCCTTGTACATGATTAGTGGATTGCAGGACTGCAGAACTTATTTTACAGACAAGTTAACTGGTTTGGCCAAGGACACACAGATAATTGGTTGCATAATCAGAATCCAAGTTTCCCAAAATCTAATCCCACTCTCTCTTCCACTATGCTAGTATGGAATCTCCTAGTGTGTGTTTTGTGAACATCGAAGGGTTTCATCTGTCTCTACCCTACACCCAAAGTGCAGCTTCTTGTAATAAGAGAAGAAGAAAAAAGCATAAACCTCCTTGGGAGAGTGAACTCTCTTACTTTACTTCATCTGAGGTGTGATATTAGATTCTCCCTGAAAGCAAAAGAGGGGAGACTTATGGAGGGAGAAGGAGACCGTGTGTGTTGTGAGGCTGATCTTGAGGCAGGATGAGCAGTGACTTCACTTATTTTCAATTTTGTCCCATATTGGCCTCCCTAGGAAGCAGAACATCTTTTCATTTCCCGCCTGTCTGTACCAAACCCCCTGGAGGCCAAAATTAAAAATCCATATTGAGTCTGTGATTAAACTTCCCCCTCCCTGATGGTTATGTCTCAAGCCAAAGCTTTGAAAATAATTTTGATACAAAAAGGGAAGCCAGTTTCATGGACAAAGAGTATCTGAGGAAACCTTGATGTCAAAGAGATTATTTAAAAGGTATGATTGCAGGGCCGGCTCTGTGGCTTAGCTGTTAAGTGCGCGCGTTCTGATGCTGGCAGCCCGGGTTCGGATCCCGAGCACGCCCCAGGGCACCACTTCTCCGTCCAACCCGAGGCCGAGTCCCACGTACAGCAACTAGAAGGATGTGAACCTGTGACATGCAGCTGTCTACTGGGGCTTTGGGGGGAAAAAAATGAATAAATGAAATCTTTAAAAGGTATGAATGCAGCAGTGAGTATGTTGCTTGAACTACTTAAGTAAAAAGAAACAAAAGTCAATGTAAACTCCCTGGTTTCAACTTTATTGCTTCCACTCATGTGACATCCATACCAGAAAGGAATTAACACAGCTAGAAATGCATTCTGCTTGTTGATGTGGAAACAAATGTCAAAACAAACAACTCAAGAGCAATTTAAGATACAGAAGAAAACATTACTCTTTTCTAAGGAATTTTAAGGATTAGGCCAAAGGTTAACAGAACAATCCATTGCAGCAAATATGTTACTTCAATAGTCAGAGATTCACAGATTGTCAAAGTCGTGCTTTCATCTAGTCCAGTTCTCCCTTTAGGCAGATGAGGAAGCCAAAGAGCAAAAGATTAATTCATTTGCCTAAATTCACATGGCTAACTGCTTTCAGAGCAAGGATCAAATACTGGGAATGTTTGATTTGCTTTTATCAAAATAGTAATAATTTTTTCTTTATGTGGACTTGATAATTGTTTTCTTGTTGTATCATAACGTGTCTAAACTCTATTTATGTAAATGGACATGAATTTTATTACTAAGGGTGTTTTCATCAAAAGTTTTTGATTGCCTTTGTCAACTACTTTCCCACTTGAGATGGCAGTATTAGGTAACATGGCTAATAATGCCCTATAGTCTTTTGACACAGCGGCAAATAAACTTGCAGAAGAGATTAGTTTCTTAAAGTCAAAGGAACTTTTGGTTCCTTTGAATATATTTACACATTCTTTATTTATTAATTTGTTCATTTACTTGGTAACAATTTACTAAGCATCTACTACATTCTATATACTGATAGATGTTGGGCATACCAAGATATTTGTGATTTACTCCATGGATTTAAGGAATTTATAATCTCGTGGGCTGAAACAATTTCTTTCAAACTCAGGTGTCCTGCCAGATTTAAGTGGGAAATCCAGGCAAAATGCAATTCTTCTCAATGAACTGTAATGTTGCAGTATCAAAAGCTACTCCCTTGGTACTGCCTATAGTGGATAGGAATCATGGTCCTGGGGCTAGATAAATCTGGGTTCAAAACCTGCCTATAAGTGTAGTTACTAAGTGTATGAACTTGAGGAAATTGCTTAATTCTCTGAGAAAGTAGATGTAAAATATTTAGCACAGTGACTGGCCTATAATCAGGGTGTAATAATAATGTCTGTTGCAATCATTTATTAATTATAAAAGGGCATGATCTTCTTTCCCCTTTACCGCTGAGCCCCAATGCAAGCAAAACACATCCATCTATTTTGCTTTCAGGGGATTCTGAATTACATAGTATGAATAAAGAAGAAAAAAAATAGCGGGAGTGAGAGGCAAAGAAAATACCGAAATCGGGCATGACTTCTGGCCTATCATGAATAAAACTGAGTATGAAAGGTCAAAAGTGATGGTGTTTAGTTTTGTGGTATAGTTGACTAAGAAGGGTGGCAGGTCACAACCTCCTTCACAGGTAGGAAGGAGGAAGAAAACAGGATTGATAGCTATTTCTCTTATGCAATTCTATTATTCTAAGGGTAAATCATGTTCTCTCTATAACCATACAGATACAAATGTATATAAGCATTTTATTACTGTATGTTTATCCAGTCTATTGGGCAATCTGCTAATATTTGAATTAGAGAATTTTAGAAATGGAGGATAATACTATATCATTCATCTAATATTTAATCATTAACTATTAATAATTATTATTTTACCTGATTTTTCATATTTCTTACCATTGGAACATGACTTAGAGTCCTAGGCAACTTTTTCATTACTGATGATGATGATGATAATGATGATGATAGTAATAACAACAGCAATAAATACGGTCCTCCTTCCTCTTGTCTAAATGCTTTAAATACATTATATCATATATTGGGCTCTAAGCAGCCCTAATATAGCTAATATCATCACCTCTGCGTTATAGGAGGGGCAGCTAAATCAGATTAAATAAGTGGCTGAAGGCCATGCAGGTATAGCTTCCCCAGTACCACATATCTTCCTCGCCCTGGGTCCTGTCAACATCAGCCTCAGACCTTATCAGCTTCCCTCTGGGACAACACTTGTTTTTATAGTTCATCTCCTGTGCATGAACTCAACCTTTCTGTCCCTCCCTCAAAGCCTGTGCAGCTTAGCCCTTCATCAGCTTCTCCCCTAGTTATTGATTGGCAACAGTACTATGGAAAAAACCAGATTAAACTGTGTAGATATTACCTCCCAAAGTTGCTTTATTTCTTGTTTGTAGCCACAGTATAGTGATCTCTACTTTCTCTCCCTAGAGATACCTTTCCCCGAAATCCCAACATTTTATCTCCCTTTGAATTGTCACCTTGTTTTCTCTTTACCCCCTGGTAATACTCATTATCTCTCCCTCTAACCTACTCTGAGTATTTGGCCCTCCCTCCTACCTTCCTTTGCTATCTCAGTCTAATTATATCTTAACTTAGAATACAGATGTAAAGCTAATGAAATTGTCTTTAAACACTCCTTCAAACTCCAACTGTTCACCTCCCTCTGAGTTGAAATGAGTAAAGTTTTAATTTATTTGTTTAAAACTAACTAGGCTAATATATTCGTATATTCAGATATGGCATGAACTTTGTATATGCTATCTTCTGTGCTTCTTTTAAAGGAGAGAGTGAAATTCTCTAACAAAGTCTTGTCCATAGAATAAAATATCGCCTTTTCCCCATGGGAATTATGATAATTCAAAGAACAGTGCAAAGCCAAAATAAATTCACATCTCTGAGCAAAAGAGAAAATAATAAAAATGCAGCAGTATTTATCTGGGTCAACAGTTTTTGCCAGAACTTGATGTGATATTCTCTATAGAATTTTACTGAGAAGTTATGAACTACTGATAAAACTAGCAAATATGAGTTGTGCACAAGTGATTTTTGCAAAATGAAAATTGCCAAGTGAAAATGAATTCTCCCCTCTCCTTTTTTTCCTCTTCAGCAGAGTTCTTGGACACCTTCTTTGGGAATGCTTTTCTCCCCAGTGTTGTGATATTTGCACAAAAACTTGGTTTTAATATAATATTTATCTAACTAGAAATATAGCCAAAGTTGACGTTGGTGCTCTAGATTTCTTGTATTTCCCTTACAATTTCATCTACTTGCTCTATTCAGTTGCATTAAAGATGAGAGAAGGGAAAAGGAGATTGTCGATCAATTGCATTTCATAATTGTTTATGGATTTCATATTATATAAATTGATCCCCAATTTAGTGAATAAATTAAAAGTAAATAAATATATATGTTTTGTGTAGTGATTAGAAATCACTTTTAAAAAAATTGTAACTATGTGCGGTGATGGATGTTAACGAATTACCACTAATTATTGTGATAATCATTTTGCAATATGTGCATATATCAAATAAAGTTGTACACCTTATACCAATACAATGTTATATGTCAATTATATCGCAATAAAACTGGAAACAAAGCAAACACTGTTACAAACATAAAAAAAATACACACAAAAAGAAATCACTTTTGAATTTTGGTCTTTACCTTTTTTGATGTTAATATAATAGAAACCCAAGGAATCTAGAACCCTATTTGCCACCTTCTAGTTTTATAACTTTAAATAAATCACTCTAACACTAGGACCTCATTTTGCATAAGTAAAATAGTGGAATGTAGCCCAAATGAGCTTTCCAAGCCAGTGTTTCCAAAAATGTGGTCATCATCTATTTTTGTCCAATCTGTATATCCCTCATATTATTTATTTATTTCAGTTTTTTATTAACTCAAATTTTTATCTAAAGGAACTTTATCATAGTAGTATCACTTGTTATAAATAAAAAATAACCATAGGGCCGGCCCCGTGGCTTAGCGGTTAAGTGCACGCGCTCCGCTATTGGCGGCCCAGGTTTGGATCCCAGGCGCGCATTGACGCACCGCTTCTCCGGCCATGCTGCATCCCACATACAGCAACTAGAAGGATGTGCAACTATGGCATACAACTATCTACTGGGGCTTTGGGGAGGAAAAAAAATGGAGGAGGATTGGCAATAGATGTTAGCTCAGAGCCGGTCTTCCTCAGCAAAAAGAGGAGGATTAGCATGGATGTTAGCTCAGGGCTGATCTTCCTCACAAAAAAATAAAAAAACAACCATAAAGATAAATATTATAGTAACAAATATATTCAAGCCTGGCTTGTCCTCAGAAGATTCTGATTTTGAACCCTGATAGTTCTCCATAAAAATCAGACTAGGAGATATTAAACAGGTTTTCAAAGACACGCTGGCATCAACTGAGACTTTCTTCTTTATTTTAATCAGAAGAACGCGAAGAGAGTTAATTGAAAAAAGAGTGGGTTTATTTTTAAGTGTGTGAATCTAGTTTAATTTATTTATCTCTGTACAATCTAAAAATTGTCTCACATACCAGTGGTATGCATGGGAAAAGCACTTTGGGACAAGCTAATGTAGAAGGATAACAAGTTCCAGTTCCCCAAAATGGATACTGTAATGCCCCAGCATAATGTATCAGATGCACCCTGGCAATAATGATTCAGATGAATCATATTTTTATGTGATCATTTTTTCTTCATTATTTTTCATGTATGGAAATATTTGTTGTATTTTTGACCCTATGTACTATGCAAAAGTTAATATAAATCAATTGTAGGCTAAGACATGTGACAATACTGTTGCCTTCATGATTCAATTTAATGATGTTTAAAGGCTGTGAAAGTAGAAACAAAATAGCCCATCCTCTTACTTACCTCACCCTATCCAGAATAGCACACAGTGAGTGACATACAGGGGCTAGACTAACTCCTGTATGGAGCCCTGGAACAGAGACAGCCTGGCATATAATGTTATTATGACTAGAGGCTCTTTAAGCACATAGTATTTTGACAGAGTGCTGAGTAGTTGTGGCATTAGTAATATGAGATTTAACACAGAAACCATTCTAAAAGTCTTAGGGAGCCCAGATGGCTCTTACAAACATGGCTTGTCAGTTTCCTTGGTTTCAGTGCCTTATTTTTAACATTCTTTGAAGTGCCTTTTTGTTCAAGGATATGTTAAAGTGCAGTCTTGTTTCTGTTTTTAGCCATCCATTGCGATTACCATAATAAGCCCAATGTTTCAAATGTGTGTGTCTGGGAGTGTAATTCCTCCTCAGGCAGGACTATCCAAGTAATTCTTTCTTCCCACGAAGATAATATCTGGATTGTGAATACATTAAAAGAATGGTGGGGTCATTCTCAACTTTTTTTCCCCTTCCATAAAACAGTGTTAAATATTATTATCTGATGCCTTTTTTGGGGTCAGGAATTTGGAAGCAGCTTAGCTGGGTGGTTCTGACTCAGGGTCTCTCAGGAAGTTGCAGTTAGATGTCACCTGGGGCTGCAGTACCTGAAGGCTTTACTGGGGCTGGAGAATCCATTTTCAAATTGGCTCAATCGCATACATGGCTGGCAAGTTCATCCTGGCTATTGGTGGGAGACCTCTGTTCCTCACCACATGGAGCTCCCATATGGCTGCTTGTGTTTCCCCATAACATGGCCCCTGGCTTCCTCCAAGAGCAAATGATCCAGAGAGAAAGCAAAATGAAGCCACAGTGCCTTGTTGCAAGACATTGTGGTAGAATGTCACCTCTACCATATTCCATTTGTTATAGGGAGTCACTATGTTCTCCCACACTTGAAGGAAAGGAATTAAGCTCCATCTTTTGGAAGGAGGACATAATTTAAAACCAACACAAACCATTTCTCTTCATCTCCTATGCTTTCGTACTGTGCCAAACTATCATCATTTCTTACCGAGACAATGTGAAACAGTTATAACTGGTCTTCTCCTCGTCCTCACTCTTCTTCCACTCTTCTGCATTTCTAATCCATTCTCCATGTAGCAGTCAAAGTGATCATTTAAAAACATACATCTATCATATCACTCTTCTTAGCTTTGAGTGGCTTACTATGGCACATGGAATAAAGTTTGGAGGCCTTTTCACAGCCTATCATGTCCTACTTTTAATGTCCCAGCCTTCTTCTCTAACCTCATCTCATACAACTCTCTCCCTAACTCTTTAGAAATTCTAACCTTCTTTCCATTACTAAAACATGTCAGTCTCTTCCTGACTCAGGACCTTCACACTTATTATTTACTCTGTCTTGAATGGTCTTTCCTCCTTTCTTCATTTGTTCATTCAGTACCTACTATATGGCAAGACCTCTACTTAATGAATCTACCCCATTAATCTTCACAATTATCCCTGTAGGTAGATACATTGAGATCATCCCTGTTTAACAGATGAGAAAACTGAGGCTTAGGTAGAACTCACCCGCAGTAACAACACTTGTAAGTAGCAGAATTGAATTGAAACTTGAGTTTGTGGCCCCTGAAATGATCAGGCAATGGTTATTGATTTTTAAGTCCAGATGATGACAAATTTTTATTTGATCTTAGAGTCTGAATTGGGTATTTTTCATAGAAAACAATAAGTCATACTTTGGATGGGAAGATAAAAGTCCCATAATTGTGTTCTGCCGCAGCCCAGATACAGACATGCTGAAAATATTTTGGGGAGGAGAATACATGGGTTGATGGATTTCTTTCATCTGCCATTGGATTGAATGATTAAAGCCGGTTTTGCCTGTTGGCTAAAAGTATTTGATAAAAATTAAACCATTTGGTATGAGCAAGAAAAGTAGAGACTCTGTCATTATTATCGCCATCATCTCAAGTAGTCACATATATTGATTTCCTGTGATGTCCCTGTCAGTTCCAAACAGTTATACTTGTCTTTAAATAAAGTTATATAGTTCAATAAATATTGCAGCCTGGCATGAATTGCATTATTTTTACATAAATAGGTTTTTTTCAGATAGTCTCATTATTTATGTATTTCAAGAATATAGTACCTTGAAGACCTTGACTTATTTGAGAATGGCATGCAAATTGGGATCCCTGAAAATCTATTGGCACACATTTAAGATAAATTTTCACAAGCGGGAGATTATTTTGGGAGCATAATGCATCATTTTGCTTACATAATTAATGGCTCTTAGTCTGGCATTACTGGAGAGCTACATTTTATTAGAGTATGTTGAACAGGGTTCCTGAGAAACTGTTTTCTTTTGAAAATTTGAAATATTATTGATCAAGATCACTTAGGCCAATTCTCTGCACAAGGTACATTCTTATCTACTGATTCCATGAAAACACGCAAATTCTTTGCTTTTCATAAGTAAATAATCTGGTAGAGATTATTGGTCCTGGAATATCTGGTTGACCAGGATATGATAGGATGGAGCTTGGAGAGTTCTCTATGATTAGATGGGATGAAGAGAGAGTGTGTGTGTACACATGCACATGCGTGTGTATGTCTGTGCTTCTGTGCAATTGTGTATGTGTATACTTGTATATTTAGAGTAGTTCTTTCTTATTTATTTTCAAAGACAAATGTGATAAATTTTGCATATTTCTTGCCTATGATCTCAGTTTACTAGTGGAAACAATTGAGATCTGACCATAATTGGAAAAATTATAGACTTTTAAAGGAATGTTTATCACATTAGTCACAATTCCATTTCACATTGGGTATGAGACTAGCATTTAACCAGGTGAAATACAGCCTTTAGCCAGGTCCCAGATGTGATCTGAGTTATGCTAAAGTGGAAATAGTATGTCCCTTGATAGTGGCACTATACTCTCTTTGCATGTCTTATGATTTTATTGGTGTATTTTTATTAGCTCCTTCAAAACATAGGCCAATATTACACAATTTACTAAGTATTTCTGATGCATGCTTTTTGTTAATACCAAATGCCAATAGGTTTTATAGTAAAATAATTTTTTTTAGCATTTTAAAGATAGTATTGTCCATAGTTGCTATGGTAGGTCCCATCTGAGTCTACATCTATCCCATAGATTTCAGGACAAATTCCACAATGTCACATATTAAGGACTAGAGAACAGGTTTTATTGGGAGACTTACATAGGTCAAGAGTTAGCAAGAAGGGGGCTGGCCTAGTGGCATAGCGGTTAAGTTCATGTGCTCTGCTTTGGCGGCCCAGGGTTCGCCAGTTCAGATCCTGGGCGCGGACCTACTCACTGCTCATCAAGCCATGCTGAGGCGGTATCCCGCATGGAGCAACTAGAAGGATGTACAACTATGACATACAACTATCTACTGGGGCTTTGGGGAGAAAAAGGGAAAAAAAGAGGAAGATTGGCAACAGATGTTAGCTCAGAGCCAATCTTCCTCAAAAAAAAAACAAAAACCTCAGTGTGATGAAAGGCAAAATGGGGAAATATTGCTTTAAAAAAAAAAGAGTTAACAAAAAGAAGAGAAGCCAAAGGCTCCCTAATCCCTAATCCACATCCCACTGAAAGATATGTCAGGACCTGGCTGCCTTGAGCCTGAATGTGGGTTTGTGTTCCTGTCGAGGGTCCCTCCTCTCTAATAGTCTATTATGTCAGTAGAGGATAAGCAGACTGCTGTGCCTCAGGCAGCTATTTGTAGGAGTTCTAGAGTACCATTTCCCAGCATCTAGAGATCTTCAGACCCAGTGAGATGTTACCATATCCCTTGCATGGAGCATGAAGCCCCTGGTTGTATGATAAGCTGATTTACGTGATCCTCAAGCAGGCAGGTATAACATTTTCTCAAAGCTGGCTACCTCTAAGACAGTCTCGTCATGTAGTAGAAGGCTTGCTGTAATAACCATGAGACTTATTTATCGTCATCTGTCCTAAGTGGATAGATGCACTAATATGGATAAAACAAGTGAAGTGTCATGGTTTTTATCTTCTAAGAGTTTATGAGATATCGTTCTTGAAGTCTAAAATTTTTGAATAAAAAAATAGCACTATAATATGTGCCTTTTGCAGGAAAGTATAATTAAAAGCAATAAATGAATACATATGCAGATTCATTAAACTTATTGATAATATTTTAAGGATCCTGCAGTTTGTAGATATAAGATTAAATGTTTAAAATAGACCTTATAGCCATCCTGATTTACATATTTCCTTGGAGAGAATCATATTGAATTATACATGATTTCTACATTGATTTACATACAAATTAGTTTACTAAACAAATGATGGTTTATACATTGAGCTTATTTATTTAATTTTAACAGACTAGTAAAATGGGCATTTGTTGTCCTCCAAATTCTATGTTTTCATTTAGATAAAGATTATAATGTTGACAATAATAATAATCCTAATCTTAATAATAACAACAGCAGTCATTTGTGGAGTACTTAGTCTGGTGATAGTAAAGAACCAAGCCATATATATATATATATTTACACATATGTATGTATGTATATATTCATTTAAGCTGCACACCAACCCTGGGAGGTAGATTCTTCTATGATACCTACTTTTCAGATAAGAAAACTTAGAATTAAAGAATTTCCGTAATTTGCTCTTCATCACTGCTTGTGGAAGCAGGATTTGAATCTAAGCAATTTGACTCTAAAGCCCCATGCCTTATATCACTATTGAACACTGCCTCCTCTCCAAAAGATGTAAGACCATCTTGTAGATATTATTTTAATACATAAATGCTATGTGCTGAGTTTTTAAAAAATTGGATTTTAAATCTACACTAAGTTGGCTGTGTATCTGATTACCAATCATGTCTTTTTAGGTACTGCATAGAAGACACAGTTAAATATTAAGTGAAAACATCCTTGATAGTATTTTCTTATTTGAAGTTATCTGGTTTCCACACACAGCAAATATGAGCTCAGAAATTGTTTATTTAGGGAGCTCACCGAACAAAATATCTTGAGCTTTGTAGAGGGAAAGGGATGAAAGACCAGGTCACTCCTCAAGCTTAGTTTGCAAATGCTTTGGCAGCTGCTCTTGGCAGCTACTGTCATTTCCAAGGCATTTACAAGGCAACCTACATTCTTTTGTAGCTACTGCTACTCTACTTAATCCTCTTCGTTACCAGTTCAATATAGCCAAGATCTCAGAGACGGTCATGAAAATTACACCAAGGTAAGAGCTTTGTTTTAAATTTGATAAGGACCACAACATTGGGTTGTGAAGGAAGGGACAGTGCCTCTTCTGAATTTGTAGTGCGCCTTCTAGGTTCAGCGTTAACAATTTGAATGTAATTTTAGGAGCTTTAAAGAGTCTGACAGGGAGCACCTTACACTTAAATGTGAGAGCCTTAATGAAAGTCTGTAAAAATGCCAAGGCATTTCTGTTCTGACATAGGGCTCATGAGTCATAATTTTGATAAACTTCAACATAGAGGTCTAGCAACACCGTGCATCTGGTGACGGCACCCGAGCTGTTCTCCTGGAAAGGTGCAAAAGAATCAGCAACATGAAGGCATGAAAGACAGCATCTGAGAGGTGATGCTGTGTACCTACAAAAATGCCAACACAGAGGAGTACAGACTTAATCTGAACCATCCCCCACGTAAAGATGCACATATATCAAGGGGCCACGAATGAGAAAATCTGACTTTATCAAGCCTGAGATGTCTGAGAAGGACTTGACAGTGTTCACCAGTCCCTGAAAACAGCCAGTGTTTGCCCCCATCGAGTCCTACGACATGAAAGTACTATTGAAAGTAAACACACGTGAACAACCTACATGTAGGAGGAGGGAAGCATTGCAATTTGTCAGTTTTTCCTCTCCCCTCCCCCTATCTAATGAACTTCCTTATATCCATCAGTTCTAACCAGGCAGCTGCTGAATTTTTATTCAGGCTTTGGTTGCCTCAAGAATTGATTTTTGTAATTCTCTTTTACGGCCTTCCCTTAGCAGGCTATTTTGAGGTTGTGACATACTCTGAATTCAGCAGGTGCTTCAAGCCTGGCAGCATCTTATTGCCTCTCTTCCTGCTCCCTTTAGTGACTCCCAGTATCAAACATGATTGCTCCTCCGATTTTAATTTTTACTTGCTGTGTCCCCGAACAACCTTGTTAGTCCTATCACTGAGCCCAGTTGGCACTGTTAGGAGGTCTGAGTAGTTCCACACTCCGAAAACTGCAGTGGTTTTAGCAAGTACAATTGCACACTCTGAATTGTCTTACCCTTATTATACAGGAAATCTTCTGGCTTATTTTAAGGAAGAAAATGCTTTAGAGAGAAAAGAGGGAAAAAAATCAAAGCAAACTCTGTTTGCCTCTCAACATTCTAATCACCAAGGATTGGAATTCTCAGGGACCAATTTCAATTTGGCATTTCTAGTTAAAATTGAGTTGTGTGTGCATGTGTGTATGTATACACACATTCACATATATTTTTTTAAATATAGTTTGTGAACTACAGTGAAGCCAGCACTCCTTCCTTGATTTCATGTGTGTATCACTCTTATTCCATAATTTAAAAATATCAGGAAACCTATGTGGCTTTAATAGAAATTCCATGAAGTTACACACTAAAGGCAAATAAATATAAATAGCTCCCAGCACCTAAGGGTCTACAAATCAATTCAATTAGTTGATATATTTATTTGTGCAGGTAGAACCATGACATTTGCACAAATGTTGTCTCAACATATATGCATGAATGGGGAGATAAAGATCCACTTTCTTGGTTTTGTAGCTGAACAAATTTCCTCAAGCTGTTACTAATGGTAGCAACTTTTCCTATTTAAAGGGCATTTTCAAATGGGACAACAGGCTATGTTTCCTTTCCTGGATTTAAAAGTAATTTCAAATACACTTACATCTATACAACAGAATATATTATTAACAATAACAACTAGCATTTATTAAATATATACTATATACCAAGCACTGTGCTAAGTGTTTCGCATGTGGTATCCCATTTTAATTTTCAAAATTGGTTAGTCAGTGGCAGTTCCAGATATTCTATGCACTAAGGAATCAGTGATGGCAATCTGGTTTTAAAGTAGACTAAGGAGCTTGCCTTGAGGCTGAATATCCATTTTAAGCATGTTATTTTTACTTGGGGTATATGTTATAGATCAATATAAATTGCAACATTTCCTAAAAATACCTTCAGTCACACTATGCTAAAGACTGGTAAAATATCTATTGTCCATTTCAGAGATCAGGGGATATCCACATCTAAGGACCGTGGAACATATGGTTGGAGATTTGGCTAATGCTCTCCTATGCCACCCCTTGACACTGTTACTAATTGTAGGTTCCATTTTATCCCAGTTTTACAGACAATGAAACTAAGGCTTATAGAGTTTAAATGACTTCTCAAGGTCATACAGCTGGTAAATGGTGGAGAAAGAATTCAAAACTAGTCCAACTGAACCCAGAATCTGTGAGCTGTTAATCACCATGTAGCATTGCCATCTCCAGTTGTTTGGGGATCTATTTTCCATACGGCCCAAGTTTATGGACCCTTTATTCTGATGCCATTTTCTTCATCCTTCTGGTTAAACTAAACCCTCTTTGGAACTAGAAAGATGGTAGTGAGTAACTAGCCCAATGTGTGGTATTATTGTACAGGGTCAGAAGACACCCAGAAAGCCCGACTAACCATTCACAGCTTTGCTTACAACAGTTTCTGTATTATGGCCGTCTTTTGTAGAAGGGTTTGTAGCATTCATCAAACTTCTCTTGGTTAAAAGTTTGTAATCCCAGAGAATCCTCAGCTACTCAGTCAAAGAAAATCATTCCTTAGAGGAAATTACATCAGCATTGTTCATTATTGCATTAGAGAGTGTATTTTTGTCAGTTCTCTAGCAGAGATCAAATTCCTGAGGGACTTAAATGGAGAAAGAAGCATTGGGTACGAATTGGATGAGGTTCTACATTGCCCGAGGCCTGAGTTAGTTATTAGCAAGAGTCTAAAATATCTTCTTTATTGGGATTTGGAGCTCTCTGTTCCTCAACTGATAGAAATTCAGAACCTTGATTTTGGGATTCTATACCATCTCTATTCTAGTTTATGGGAGTCTTATTAACAGATAGCATAGATAACCCACAGATTACAAGAGTTATATGGTAATAATATAAGAGAAGCAGCAGAGAAGACAAAAGTACTACTTACCTTCTTTACGAAGCACAACATTTGCCTGTTGAATATGTCATCCTATGTTTTGGCTTTGGGAAAAAGGAAGGCTTAAGTAAATGGAGTTTCAGTGAGCACATATATGAATATGTCCTGTCATATTAAGGCAACTTACTGAATTGTTTGAAAATTTAAATTTCAGGGTGACTTAATGAATATGAATATGGGGTGAATTTTTTTTTTCACTTACTTGACTATAATTTGTTGTTAGGATGTATTCTGGAATTCTTGAGTCCCTTCCCCTCTTACTGTGCCTCTCAATTCTCTGCCAAATTATAATTACCCGGGAATTTCGCTTTTTCATTTAGGATGGGACAAACTTGTTGGTATACTATGTGATTAGGGAGTGATATTTTGAGTTAAATAAATGGTAACTGATATTTTCCTATATGCCAAACAGAGAAGACTAATGAAATTTGAAATACAGTGTATTTCTTAATATTGAAAACATACAATATGAAATTTTGTCTTTGATTCAGAAGATACTTTGGGATCTGCTAGTATGGAAAAATCATTAGAAATTGCCAGTCTCGGGCCTGCCCCGTGGCTTAGTGGTTAAGTGCGTGTGCTCCGCTGCTGGCGGCCTGGGTTCAGATCCCGGGTTCGCACCGAGGCTACCGCTTCTCCAGCCATGCTGAGGCCGTGTCCCACATACAGCAACTAGAATGATGTGCAGCTATGACATGCAACTATCTACTGGGGCTTTGGGGGAAAAAATAAATAAATAAAATTCTTAAAAAAAAAAAAAAAAGAAATTGCCAGTCTCTTGTAATATTATGCAAGTGCCGGTTTATAGAGATTTTTCTGTGGTGAGAGAAGCAGATAATCAAATCTTTACTCTACAGAAACAAAATCCTGTGGAAAATAATTCTGGCACTTTGCTGGTTTAAGTGTCTGAATAAAATGGATTAGGTAAGTAGAAAGAATGAACATGTAAGTAGTAGAGATGGTAGTTTCTAAATATCGAATTCAGAAACTTTTGATTAATGACTTACATTTCATGTCATATGGCTTAAAGATTTTTTTTATTTCCTATCCTTAAAAACGAAATGAGGTGCATGTGAGAGCTCCAATTGAAAAAAAATGCCCATTATGGGCTCGTATATTCCTTCTTTAACAAAGCTCTGTCTACTGTCACAGAGCAGCTTAGAATGATAGGAGATGCAGATTTGTGTTTCAACTCTTCCACTTAGTAGCTATGTGTATCAGTTGGGTTATGCAACACAGTCTAGCTTGTGCTGAAATTTAAAAAATGCTCCAAAGTTTCAGTGTCACAACACTGCAAATGCGTATATCTTACTCACACTGCATCTTCCAAGGTGATTCAGCAGGGTGCTTCTGCTCATGGGTCCGTCAGGGACCTGGGCTGGTGGAGGCTTCCTTTCACGAGTTGCTTCAGACACCATCTATAATGGGAAGGGAAATGTGGCAAATCATAGAGGCTATTTATGTTTCTACCTGGAAGTGACACATAACTTCTGTGGCATTCCATCTGCCAGAGCAAATCACATAGTCAAAGGGAAAGAAAGTAGAATCCTACCGTGTGCCCAACAAGACATTACTAATGACTACCATGCTGTGTGATTTTGTGTAAATCTCTTAGTATATCCTAGCTTCATTAATCTAATCTGTTAAAAAAAATAGTGAGGATTCCCCTGACTTGACCCCTCTTCCCATGACCCTCCTCTGACCTTGTGTATCCTGGACACCAGAGTGAAGCATTTTTTTGTCATTCATTCAACAAATATTTTTTGACCTTATAAGTGTGAAACACTGGCTGAACTTTATAGACTCTGCAGAAAGCAAAAACAGGCAAAATCCCTGATCTCGTGTATCTTGTGTTCTAACAGAGTTGACAGTAAACAAATAGACAAATAACTATGTAATATTTCAAGTGGTGAAAAGTTCTAAGGAGAAGAATAAAATAGGGTAGATTTTTCAAGGAAAGCTTCTCTAATAAGAATAAATGTGTGGACACCTGAAAGAAAGGGGAGAGCAAAATACATAATTATCAGTAGGAGCAGCCTTCTGAAAAATGAAAGAGCAAATGCAGAGCCCTAAGGCAGGGTGCTGCTAGGCACTTTTGAGCAACAGAGGGAGCCCAGAGTGTCTGGAATGCAATGAGTGAGAAGGACAGTGGTAGGAGGTGGGAGATGTGATCAGAGACATAGCAGGGTGTCACATCATGAAGGGCCTGTAGGCACAGTAGAGAATTTGAGTTTTATTCTGAGTGAGGTGGATGGATTAGAGGGCTTTGAGCAGAGGGATATTATGATATGATCTGAATTTTCTGTGGCTTCTCTGTGGAGAATAATCTGTAGGGCAGCAATGATGGAAGCCAGGAGCACAGTTGGGCAGCTGTTGCAGTAATCCATGTTAAGATAATGTTGGCTTGGACTAGAGTGGTGGTGGTAGAGGTTGGGGGAAGGACTGGATCCTGGATGCATTTTGAACATGGAACCATCAGATTTGTTAATGGATTGGGTAGGAGATGTGAGCTTAGCTTGATAATTATTCCTATGTACATGCCACTCATCTATGCCACAAAACTAACCAATAGCCTGTCAGGTGCTAGTACTGTTCCAAGAATTGGGGTTACAGGGGTTGAATTTTCATGAGGTTTAATTCTAATCAAGGGACGCAAATAGTAAATAATTTGAAAAAATCATTAATAAGGAAATAGACAGTGGTTAGTGCTAGAAAGAAAATTGAACCATGGGGACATGAGTGACTTAAGTGGCTACATTGGGGAAAAGTAATCAGGCAAGGTCTGGAGAGCTGAGGCCTAAGCAAAGAAGGGTCAGACATGAAGAGATTGGTGGGTTGGAAGGCAGGCAGTCAAGCAGACACACAGGTGGTGCAAGGATCCTTAGGCTTAGCTAATAGTTGTTTAAATACAGCCTGAAGGAAGAAAGTGGTTCAGCATTGGTAGGGAAGTTTCCTTGGGCCAGGTCACACTGGGCTTCGTAGGCCAGGGTAAGAATTTTAGATTATCATGAGTCTGGGGCAATAAGAAGTCTTAAAGTTTCAAACAGAGAAGGCTATGACTTGATTTACCTTTCCAAAAAAACCTCACTCTGACTGCTGGAGAATGGCTTTTAAAGGGACTTTGGCAGTGAAACCATTTTGGAAGCTATTGTTTTATGGCTAATTCTGCATTCTTTTATTATCTCTGCATAACCAATTGCTGTTAGTTTTGTTTTTAAAGTGAAATAAATATTTTCCACTCTGTGCTCCCACTACTCAACATTCTTAGAGAATGAAATGATCTCCGGGAAGAAGACTTCCCAAATAGCTATGCTTTACTCTTTTTAAGCTCTGTATCTTTAAAAAAAAAAGTGTTCCATTTAAAGGAACATTTTTTTGAATATTTAACGCTCACTTACCATTTAAATGGAGGATAGCAAATATGCCAAAACCTTTCCTTTGCCTCATCCCTGTTATTAGCATTGATTAAAAGTAATGACCTCGGAGACTCTTCACATCTCCAGACCTGTGAGTTTTATAGATGCTGGCTCTATGCTTTTTCCCTTGACTCCTGGCTGTGGCTTCTTGGGCTTCAGTTCTATCAGCCCTCCCACAAACTTCCGTTGCAACCTTGTCTAAACAATTTTAAGCTCCTCTCCTATTGCACTGCTGCCTCTCTTGTTGAGCAAATTATATGGACTTGTTGACTGTCAATTCCTCCAAGGCCTTTTTCTTTTGGCATCTGGTTTAATCTATTTATGTTTTTGCTGGAAATTGTCATGTGAGTGAGGAAGAGAGTACAAATTGTTACACCCCATATTGTAGAGCAATATGAACATTCCACTGAAGTTGAATATGTGCATACCTAAAAATCTAGCAGTGATAATTCTAGATATATACCCTAGAGAAACTTGTGCATGTACATAAGAACACGTGTACCCAGATGTTCGCCAAAGCACTGTTTGTAATAGCAAAGAGACAGAAGCAACCTAACTGTCCATTAGAAGGGGAATGAATAAATAATCTGTCTTTTCACATAATGGAATACTGCCTAATAAAGTAACTAAATAGGAGCTACATGTATCCATAAAAGTTCCTGCAAAAATGTAATACTCAGTGAAAATAGAAAATTTTAAAATAATATAGAAATGTAATACTCTTTACGTACATTTTAGAAATATAAATATATATACACACACACACATACATACACACGCATATCAATACATGGCTAATAAAAGTATAAAAACACACATGGTAATGATACATACCAATTTCAGAAAACTTCAGTGAATAAAAGCAGGTAGGAGAGGGGCTGGCCCAGTGGCACAGCAGTTAAGTGCGCGCACTCTGCTTAGGTGGCCCGGGGTTCGCAGGTTGGGATCCCGGGCGCGCACTGGTAACACTGCCTGTCAAGCTGTGCTGTGACAGCCTCCCATATAAACTAGAGGAAGATGCGCATGGATGTTAGCCTTGGGCCAATCTTCCTCGGAAAAAAGAGGAGGATTGGCATCAGATGTTATCTCAGGGCTAATCTTCCTAAACAAAAAAAAGCAGATAGGAGAGATAAATAAGGTCTTAGCTAAATCTGTAGTTTTTAAAGATATGTTAGGGCTGGCCCCATGGCTTAGCGGTTAAGTGCGCGTGCTCCGCTGCCGGCGGCCCGGGTTTGGATCCTGGGTGCGCACTGACACACCGCTTCTCTGGCCATGCTGAGGCTGCATCCCACATACAGCAACTAGAAGGATGTGCAGCTATGACATACAACTATCTACTGGGGCTTTGGGGGGAAAAAAATAATAAAAATAAAGATGTGTTAAAAAAAGAAATGTATCTTAAGCTATGTTATCATCTGTTAAATCTGGCTTTTAAGTACATGAGTGTCATAATAATTTATGAACTTTTCTGTGTGATAGAAGTATATAATAATTAAAAATATTAAATAATAAAAAATCTTAAGTCTTTTTGCAGTTATTTTTCTCTCAAACCATATCTTGATCACTTCTGTGGATTTTTCCTGTGCTTCATATCATCCAAGCACATAATAGAATCTTTTTTTCTAGTGAGTGACTGAATCATCTTTAGATGTGATGCTCTACTTTCAATGTTTAAGTTGACTCTTCAATAAAATCACAGAGTTTTAGGGGCCAACCTGGTGGCATAGTGGTTAAGTTCATGCACTCTGCTTTGGCGTCCTGGGGTTCACGGGTTCGGATCCCGGGCGCAGACATAGGCACTGCTCACTCATCAAGCCATGCTGCAGTGGCCTCCCATATATAAAGTAGAGGAAGATTAGCACAGATGTTAGCTCAGTAACAATCTTCAGCAAAAAGAAAATCAGCAAAAAGAAGAGGATTGGCAACAGATGTTAGCTTAGGGCCTATCTTCCTCACCAAATAAAATACAATAAAATCATAGGGTTTTATTGTAAGATCTAACCAAGGGATGAAAATAACTTGACTATGGTGAAATTTGAGGTGTTGTTTTAGTTACCTTAATGACCACATGAAATAATGATGCGGTTTTCAAGTCAACATCAAATGAACAGTTGTGCTCTGAACGAGCTAGAGGAATTCATGGCAGAGAAGAACAACCAAACCAGTTGCCCTAGCCTACTCACATAAACCATTTGATTTGAGCACAGTTAATACTAGACTCTTAAAATCACCCCTTTGTTTGATTACAATGGATAAAAAAGGAAGTTGTGGCACAAACTGTCTGATTCTCCTATTGTTCCACCTTTGGAAGATTTCACAGGGCAGATAATCTCTCTAGAGACGGGAATGCCTGGTGATGCTGACAGTCAATACACAGTCTGGTCTTGCTCTCCTTTCATCATCTCCTGAGGTAAAATAATCAACAGCAGAAGTTTCAGAAACCCTCTAGTACTTTAGTTGGGTCATATTGAGCCATTTTGTGGAAAGACTGGTTTTTCTAGTAGGCTGTCTTAGAAAATAAATATGTATGCTTTATGTGCTGACAAATATAATACAGAATTCCAAACAATGAAACAGCTATTTGTATTCATAAAATATAGGTAGTTCTCAAAAGCAATATATTCAGTAGGCTAGCTCTCTAACTTATCTATAAATAAGTTAATTAAAAATTAAGGATTACGAATGCATTTTAGTTTCTTCTCTTTGTACTGTTCTAAAGGAAATATGTCTTTGGGACTTGAAAAGTTGCGTTAAATATATATCTAATATATATATTTTATGTTGTATACATATATATTTCTATGTTATGTATAATATATTTTTATGAAAATCATGTATTTTCCCTTTTAAAAATCTTCTATTTTCCAATCTTCAAATAAATTCTCTCCCTTGCTATCAATAAAGTGGTATTTTTAGATTTGCATAGCCTTACATATGGCATCATTTTCTTCCATTAAACTAATATCATCACAGATTTCTTACAAAACTTTATTTTCTTCACCTTAATTTTTAATATGTTCACCCAAACAAAAATATCTATTTATCTTTGCCCTTTTGAGGTTAAAGACAATGTCTTATTGATCTATCCCTAGACTTACCACAATGCCTGGCACATGGTAGGTACTTAAGTGTCTATTGACTGATTAAAGAAGCATCTGAATTACAAGTAAATAGAGAATACCAAGGTTAACAAAATATACTCCTCATGTAGTCTGCCACTCCCATCCTACTGTGTTTTTCTTCATTAGTACTTACAAGTATGTTTTTGTTGTTGTTGTTGTTGTTGTTTGTGAGGAAGATTAGCCCTGAGCTAACATCTGTTGCCAATCCTCCTCCTTTTTGCTGAGGAAGATTGGCCCTGGGCTAAGATCCGTGCCCATCTTCCTCTACTTCGTATGTGGGACACCTACCACAGCATGGCCTGTTAAGCAGTGCGTATGTCCGTGCCCGGGATCTGAACCTGCAAACCCTGGGCCGCTGAAGCGGAGCATGCAAACTTAACCACTATGCCACCAGGCCAGCCCCTGTAGTATGTTTTTTATCTGTCTCCTTCCATAGAATGTACACTCCAAGAAGACAGGGATTTTATTGTCTCCACTGCTTTACCCACCTGGAATATTGCCTGTTGCATAGTATGCATATTGTAAGTTTTGTATCAAGGAACAAATGTTGGTTTGCAATAACTCCAAAGCAGATTGTTAAAGGAAAGGGAAGGAATAGGAATCCTTCTTTAATTTTCTTCTCCTAGGATTTTAATATAGAAGTAACCATTTTGAATATTTCGTATAAGAATATTCTAGATTCACTCCCTCTTTTCCTGTCGAGGGTACTATTTCCAAATGGAGAGGTGACCATTTTGATTCCATTGAACCCTGAGGAAATTGACTGCCTTTTGAATAGTGATCTATGGTCTAGGGAAGTTTTCTCACTTCCACTCTTGGATTGTAATCTTCTCCTACTAAAGGAAAAAACCCCAAATTTTAAAGAGCATCTCTGATAGGTTAGTCCTTATTTGCATAATGAGATAATTTTGTTTCTTGGGTTGCCATCCTGAAGGAACTTTTCCTAAGTTTGTAGAAACCTACAACTATTTTTAAATTGCTTCTGCTGTACATGATAAAGTTTAGGTCTGTGGCCTTCCAAGATGATTCAGTCAATCAGTTCTAACATCTCTTTCTGGCAGCACGGCTCTTTATGTTTGCGTGTTTGCTGTCCTCACCTATTTTGCAACTGTCTCCACTGAGTCATGTTTCAGCACTTGTGGAAACTCATGACAACCTGTCATCTAGCACAACCTTACACTTTGTGCATTTTGCCATTATGGGGTTGGGTTGATGTGTTTTAAGTATACAAATCCTTGATGTTAACAGCAAATCTTAGGTGGACAAGAAAACATGAATATGTTTTGTTTTGTTTTGTTATTAGTTTCCTTTTCTGAGAAACTTAATGGTTATCTCGTAAGACTGATACCAGAATGTTTAAAAATTATAAGCTAGCAGCCAAGTGGGAGAACAACCATTATGAACATTTGTAGAGTGTTTTATCTGAGAGTATAGTAGTATTTTCCACTGCCAGGAAGAAATTGACATGGTGCTCCACTAATAACTTGAGGAAAATACATTTTCAAGTATATGATGCAGGAAGGTATTTGACCTGGAATGGGTGCTTAAATTTGTGTTGATTGTATAAAGATACCGGAATAAATAATTTTTAATGTTTCCTCTCAAAGTAAAGTTATTTGCATCTAAATATTATAATACATTATAACATGCTTTATATGTATTATCTCATTTTATTCACATGATAATCCTTCTAGATAGATATTGTTGTTATCCCCATTTTACTGATGTCATAAGCAAAGCTTGGAAATGTGTAGACAGGTCATATTGATGGAAAGTGACAGAGCTTACGTGCTTAACCTCTATTATGGTGCAACACTCATTAAATAATCATATGGCACCTGTTATGCGTGCAGCCTTTCAACTCATGCAGAAGAGAAGGTTTAGAAGCAAAAGTCCTCACAACACCTGGAACAAAGAGTGAGATCTGTTAAAAATTTCTCTGTCATAGATAAGACTCTTTCAAGAATGGTGATAGCCATGGATAGAGGTAAGGACAAGTAAGGGAGATCAGTGAGAGTGGCAGCATCTCCCTCAGCTTCGGCTCCAGGAGTTTAGGGAAGAGCCACGTAGCCTCTGTATCTTGATTGTTGGCCTTTGCAGAAAACTGGTGCTACTCTGAGAGGCAAGGGTGGACCTGACCCTGCTCAGCTCCAGTAGTGAGAAGATCCCACAACCATAACAAGAGACCGAAATTTGAAGAGAACTAAGTTACATTCTCTTATTCTCTGTGCCCCACAGGCTATCACAATCCTTAGTTCACAATAGATTTTCAGTATCTATTGATTTGAGTGTAATAAATGGATGCAAACATAGCTATGAATGTAACTAGTTGTATGGCCTTGGGAAAATCACTTTACTTCTCTGAGTCTGGATTTCTCTATCTCTAGAATGGGTGATAGTACCCACTTGGGATAGCTGTTGTGTGAATTCACTTTGTGAAGTCTAAATAGAAATATGACTTGAATACTTTCACACCCTTTCTCTCTGTCCCTTCTTCCCTGGGCTACCTAGAGCCCATTTGGCTTGGACTTTGTTATGAATACCCAATTAATGGATGGAGTATAGAATGAGAAGAAATCTGGAAAGGTTAAATTGATTTATATTTTAAAAGGCAGGAAAGTACTCATGAAAGAAAGAATCCAGAGGCAGAAGAGAAGGGTGAATGGGGGCTGAGGCAGAGAACAGAGAAGGGAGAAGAAATTTTTAAGAAGCTGTCTTGAAGATTTAGGAAATACAGGTTAGTGAGAAGATTGACTAAGATGTTTTGGCTCTCTGTCATGTAACAGACTGCCCCTATGGCATCTCTTATACAGATGGCTATAAAAATTTTAATTACTTAGATGAATAATTTTAAGTACTCAGATGAGTATTTATTTTGAGTGCAACAAACCTATGGTGAGCTGAATTGCTAGGTGGCCCAGTTTTCTTCAGGCTACATAGAGGATGGACTATTATAAAGCTGCATCCATGAAGATTGTTATTAAATATGCCCAGATGGTAACATTTTAATGGCTGAAAATACTATAATGTTTTTTCATTGGAAATCTACTATTCAACTTAATGTAACCAAAAATATATTATTTTTTTAAGAATTGGAGCATACACAGTTGCTTTTGCAGCAGTTTTGAGGTAGAGATATGACATATATTAGTATTAAGTTCACAGAGTAGGGAACATTATTATTGCTAAGGGAATTCAGTGAGGAAGCTATTGCTTTCAGCCAGGTAGAAGGATGTAGATAAAAGATATTTTCTAGATTATTTGAATTAGAGATTTCACTTGATAAGCTACATTTCTCATTTCTTACTCTTTAAAGAAATCAACATGTACTTTATGATGTCTTTATTACAGCTGAAAATAGAGTAGTATGCTAACATATAAGCATTTAATTTAGCCAAATTCAACTATGCAAACTTAAACGTGAAAGGAAAGGATGGGGGAAATAAAAATTTAAATAGCATGAACAATTTTTCACACTGTTTCAACCAAAGAGTGCTAATCTAAGTGACCTTGAGATAGGAGAAGTGAATCAGCTGGTCATTCAGTAGATCTCATTTCATTTCATGCATGACCAGAGGAAGCATCCTGGGGTGCTGTGCATGAGCAATACGTTTAAAGATACAATATGGTAAAAGCATATTTTGCATAATATAACAGAAGGCTTTGGCTGCAGATCAGTGGTGCAATGGCATCATCAATGACCTAATTTTTTTAATTTCCCCATTAATTTGCTCTGTCATTCTGAAAGTGGCAACTTCATTTCCCTTAAGATAGCCACCATAGTTCTAGGCTCACATGGAGCCTCTAGGTCCAATGGGAAAAGTTCTGTTTCTTCTCACATATTTTAATAGTGATGATACCTTTCCACAGAAGCTCCCCCAGCCTGTTTCTCTTCACTTCTTGTTCACATATCCAAACCAGTCCCTGGCAAGGAAAATGGTACCATGATGATTTGCTTAGATCTGGCTTGATTCAACCGTTAGTTGGAAATAGGCTCGTATCCTCTGATGCACAGGGCTAAGCCCAGGAAAATGTTGGATTCTATTAGAAAAGAGAAAAGGGAATAAATAGTTGTCAAGTAGGCAAATAGGTTGTGCAACATGTTTATTCATTAATATATTGTAAAGCACTATTTCTATTTCACATTTATGTATTCATATTACTCTGTAAGGTAGTATACAAAGGACCACATACATTGTACTTCATGGGCAATATAAAGGCTTATTGTGGGGGTAAATTTGACTCAGATTGGTGTTAGAATATAATCCACATATAAGATCAGACTCAACTGTACTATCAATATTTGCCTTAGTTTACCGTTTATCCTGATTGAGTGTGTCATAAGCATTCTTCTTAAGGTGAATAGAGAACCTGGTTTGCTGTTATAAATGTTTTATCAACAATTTACCTGTTTGTTTTTTTGAAAAGAAAACCAATGTAGAGTAACTCTGTGTTGAATAAACGTCACCAAATCTACCCAGACATCCCGATATTCAACCAAAAAAATATTGAATACCTTCTACATGCTTGCCACTGTTCTAACCATTGTGGATGGAGCAAAGAATGAGACAGATAACATACCTATTCTCATAGAGCTTATATTCTGTTGTGGAAAGGGAAATAACCAAATATGTCAACCAGAAAAAAACATGAAAAGTGAGATAGTGAAAGGCATTGATAGCAAGCAATTGGGTGGCTATTTTAGGGGGTCAGAGAAGTCTTCTCTGAGGAAGTGACGTTTAAGCTGAAATCTAAATGATAAGAAAATGAATACAAACAGCCACATGTGAAACTCCAGGGAAGTGCCTTCTAAGCACTGGGAATTCTCTGGTGAGAAAGAGCTTAAAATGTAGTGAGCAGAGGGGAGAGAGGAAGATGAGGTCAGATTGGTCTACAGGGGCCAGATCATGTGGGATTGTGTAATCAAATGTAAAAAGATTTGTATTTATTCCAAACACAGTGTGAAGCCATTGGAAAGCTCTACATTGAGAAGTGACAAGATAACACACTGGATGAGGTGTGAGGACAGTATTGTGGGGAAGCAATTGAAGTAGAATTAGGAGGCTATGGCCCAGGTGGCAGATGTTGGTGGGTAAGACCAAGGTGGTAGTAGTGAAATGTACAAAAAATGTACAGATTCAACCTGTTTTGGAAATAGGATATGGAAAGTGGGGAAAGGAGAGAAAGAGGATAACTTCTAGATTTTTGGCTTAAACTAGAGTAAATGGAGGAATTGTTTTCTGAGACGGGTAGGAAGCTGGTTGGGGAAAAGTAGCAGGCAGAATCAAGAGTTTGGTTTTGGCCGTAGTAAGTTAGAGATGCCTGTTGGACATCCTCATAGAGGTGTCAAATAAGCAGTTGGATACATCAGCCTGGAGTTCCAGGTAGAGACCAGATATGAAGATAGATTTGGGAGTTATCTGCGTATAAAAAAAGAGAAGTGCCCACACAATTATTTTAATTCCACAGAGCATTCTAAAGTATAATTTGGATAACTAAAAATTGATAGCTACTTATTTATTGAAACATTTGTCTTGAAAATTTGTTGACAACACGATAGCTGAGAAATTGATTGCTCATGACAAGTAGTGATGGGTCATTGCATCCAAGTTTCCCAAGACAAAGGAAGTTTTATGTTATCGGCTTTGGCTTGCTCTGAAAATGTGTTTTTGTACATCACTGTTTTGGGTTAGCAATAAAATTCTCTGCTTTTGGTTCATAAATCAAACAAGCACACAATTGTTAAATAGTCTATATCATATTAATTAAGCTCTGAAACAAGGCAGGCATTACAGCCATTTATAACAGGGTATGGCATAAGTTGCTAATCAATGAGAAAAGCAACTAATTAACAAGCCACCAGTCAGCATTTTGAGCAGAAGTTGGTGACTTTCAGCTTAATCAAACTTTGCAGGTGTCAGTGGTGATATGAACGACTCTTTAATCTGTTTGTGTCTAAAATCCCTGAGATCATTTTCACATCTGTACACGTTTAAAACCTCTATCTACTTTGAGGTGGGTAAAGGGATTTCATGTCTTAAAACATTTTGTATTTTTAAAAGCCCTTCTCTTAACTAAATCATTGAGATTTCTCTTGGGTTAAGACAACAGAATGAAGTTTGTAAACTATTTCACCCCCAAAATAGTAAACTTAGAGTGCTGACTAATTCCCTTTTACAAAAAAACAATAAAAAAAAAAACCTGCTGAAAGAATAAGTGAATTTTTAAAGCACCTTCCTTGAAGTATAATTTATGTACCATAAAATTCACTTATTTTGAGTGTAAAATTTAATGATTTTTAGTAAATGCGTAGAGTTATATAATCATCATCATGATATAATTAGAATAAATGAAATTTTAAAGTTTGGACAATTTATCCATGATGGTGTTGAAATTAGCTTGTGGGGGACGCTGGGATGTACCTAGGCCTTAGGAATGACCTACAAAAGGATTGGTATGCCATTTCTTCTAGTCCTAAAATATTTCCATGAGTCAACGAAAGCTAACATCCAAAACAGAATTCTAGATAGGATGAATCCAGGCTTAGGATTAATCTGTTCCTGAAATAATATTTCAACACCACAGATTCTTCTGTAATTACATTATTTGGCAAAAATTAAGAGTCCTAGTTCTTGGGGCTGCCTTATTTCTTTTTAGGGATAGTTCTCTGATGGCTAATCCAAAGAATGCAAATTTTTTTTAATGATAATGTTCTTATTTCTTTTCATTTATAATCTCTTTGCTGAAATGATGTCACTTTCAAAGAGTTGCTTAGGAAATGGTCAACATTTATATTTGAGATTTAGATAAGTATGTATATCAAAAATATTAGTCATATTTAACATATTACATGAAATTGCGATTTTCAAGAGATAGGTAGTGGTTTGCTGACTAGAAGTAGCGAGTAAGAATCATAACACCAACTATCACTTTCTATGTTCTAGAAATTGTTCTAAGCTATATTTTTTTTTCATTTAATTTTTACAATAACCTATGGGAGAGGTATTTTTATTAGCCCCATTCAACCAATTAGGAAACTAAGGCACAGAGAAATTAAATAGTTTGCTCAGGGTGCCCCAAATAGTAGGTGACAGAGCCGGGATGGTGAATGCAGACAGTCAGACTCGGTAATCCTTGCTCTTACTTAGTAAGTATCTCCCACTGGAAATTTTGATGATCAACATTGGTCATATCATATGACTTCAATTGTTTAACATCAGTAAGACCTAACAAAGTTTCGTGTGGTAGTCCCAACCTAGTAAAAAAATCAGAATTTGCTCTGAAATACTTATTTTAAAAGTGTGAGATATTTTCAGACACATTGGCAACCTAGTGTTGTGCAAAGAACGGTAAATTTGGGGTTTGGAGACTTGGGTTAGAAATGATAACTCTTATAGTATAATTGCAGGAACTTGGGAAATTATTTAGGTTCATTGAACCTGTTATCTGTAAAATAGGGATGGTATTCCTTGCCTGACCTGGTGCCTTTCTTTTGTATCTTCATAATAACAAGATGGTAGCCCTTATCACATTGCCTGGGAGTTTCTGTTCACTTGAATGTCTCTCCATAGACTATAAGCTCCTTAAAGATAGGGACCACATCTTTTTATCTTTGTATCTTTGTATCATTTAGGATACTCTATGTCACCTCAGAAGTACGTATGAAATATATGTAAAAGTAAAGTATAAAGGAAGAGATAATATAACATTTCCCCCAAGGAATTGTCATCAAGATCAAATGTGCCAATAAAAGTGGCATTCTGTTCTTGGCTCTTGCTACCAGCTGTAGGTGACTAAAAGTGCCAAAGTGGGGCTTCCCCTAGTAGCAATATATATTGATTCATAGGCTCAGACGCAACATAGAAACCACATTGGGAGTAAATATTTTCAAACAAATATCTTGAGGAATAGATTCAGAACATTCTACTGTTCACCTATGGGGAAAACATTTGCAGCATCTGTGTATACCTTCATTTTCTGTTTCTTTTATCTCTTAAAGTCTTTCAAAATTGTTTATCAGAGACAAAGTGTGGTCATGGGGTCACAGTTGTAAATCGGTTGACATCAGAGGAACTACTTGGTTAAGTAATGAAAGAAGGGGCAAATCCTGTTGAGTTTAGTTCTAGGGCATCACACAGCACATTTCAGGACTCTTTCTTTATATCTTTACAGGGAAGACTTTTTATTTGCCTGATGAAGAAAATGAAGGAACAAGCACTTTTTCCTTGAAATGCTTTTTGTATTGATCAGATATGCTAATAACACAACATAAACTGTCTACCAGGGGTGCAACTGCTTACATCTTCTCTGTCCACAGGACATCGCAGTGCATTCATTGTGCCTTCATTTTCTCAGCAGTACTCAGAGCTCATGGCTTTAACCCTTTCAATTTTGGTATCTGTTTTTCCTGAGATACAGACTATGCTCTTGTTTCTGTACCTGGTGCTTTTTTTTCAGCGTAAATAAGAGTCTCTCTCCAAATGTCTACTCAAGTAGTGACATGTCTGTCTCAGTTGCTGGAGAGCTTTGAAAATTGGACATAAGCAGTTTATTTGGCTATATTAAGATTGAATAATTGAAAGCAGGGCAATGCCCTACTATATTAAATCATATTTTACTTCTCACATAATATAACTTTAGCTGAGCTACTCTGATGCTACAGAAAGTGATTTGGAATCTAAGATAGTTATTCATTTATTAAGGGTCTGTGGAAATCTAAGTTATAGAACATGTGGGATAAATAATAACCCTATACCTTTGTTCTACTGATAAAAGATTCAGCTATATAAAATAAACATTGCTACAGGTTGAATTTAATCCTCTATAATTGCTTGGATTTAAGCGAAAAAGCTGTTTACGTAAGAATGTCCTTGTGCATAGGATAAATAGGATTTTACGAAATCTGAAACCCTTACTGACAGAGAAATATGCATATCACCAGCCTCTATAATAGCCCCACATCCTTGTGCCTCCTTTGAAACAAGGCACGCAAACTCAAGAACACATGTGTTAAAAATTAAGGGTAGTTAGGCATGATTTTATCTTTTGGGGCCCCTTTCCTGAATGTTTAACAAAAGGAGACTATACGTTTTAAGAGAAACAATCCTAAACAGGAAATAAAGACTTGAAATCTGGCTCTAGAAAGTACACATTTGGACTTGGGTTAGTACTGGACCTCACTGAATCATAATTTCAACTTTTATAAATGAAATAATAAAAATGATGTCTGCCTTATAAAGTTGTTTGGAAGATTCAATGAGAAAACACCTGCAAAAATCTTGGCATGTTGTTGGATTCTCAATAGTAAATGTCAGCAACCCTCCTTCTCTACTCCTCCTCGTCATCATCACCAATGTTTATAAGAGTGTATCATGAGGAATGGGAACTGGATGGAGTCTGCCTAAGAACATTCTGTTCTGCCTGTCCTCCTCACCAGAATTTTGACTGTGATTCTCAGATGTGTTTCATCCAATTTCAGCAACCATCTATGAAAATACCTGGAGAGTTCTTAACTTTATTTCATTAAAAACATAAAAATCATAAGTGGAGAATGATTTAATAAACCTCATGAAGTGAGAACCAAATACAAGTTATATGCATTTAACTTGTATAGTTATAAGCAACATTTTCCATTGGGTTACGATAAATTCTCTTTTCACAAAACAATTTGTGAAAACGTTAAGCAGGTATGGCCAAGAGAATGACTCCTATTCAGATTCAGTTTAGACTTAACTTCTCAGAGGGTCAATGTCCTCTCTGACACCCTTTATGTGGCCTGCATAGGACTTGCTCCAGGCCATTATATGCTGTCACGCTCCTTCTGGATATCCAGACTGTAAAATTGCAGACTCTTTATGTGTTTAAGGGCATGAAGTTCACATGAAGGGACCCTCTGTCAGAGTGAGTGGGGAGGCACTTTCAGTTTTATCTATGCCCTGATTGTTAGAAAATACCCCTTTTCTCTAAGTCTGCTCTTGCTCTGCATGTCTGCCTTTTGCTTTGCTGTTTCAAGGTTCTGCTTTTTTACTGTGGGTCCTGTACTCACTGTGGCAGGAAGAAGGGCTTTTATATTTATTCCTTTTGGTAGAAAAGAGTAACTTCCAGATGAGAGTCTGAGCTGAAAACGTAGCCTCATTGGACAGAAGATAAGGACTTCACTCGCCAGGGTGGCACTATGAGGCCCTGAGCTGCAGTAAACGTGATGTTATTCTTTTAACAGTACCACAAGTTACAAGACTGACAGTGAATTAAGTAGCTGCACAGTAAGGTTTGTTGAGATTAGTTCCCCGTAACTAAGAGTCTTTATGTAGACACTGAATGACCTGTCATGGGTACTGTAGAGCGGTGATAATCTCAGAATTTTATCTTTCTTTTGAAGGACATTCAGTTAGTATAATTTATTATATTGGGAAAGTCATTGATTAGTTTTGATTCTGAGAGTACAGAAGTCGTATAGATTTAGGACAAGTCCATTTTGAGGTAGAGGAGATGGCTGAAAAACCTGGAACATGTGAGTAATTATGGAGTAATAATTAACATAATCATTACTTTTTGTTGAATGTTTTCATGTGTGGCAGACCCAATGACAAATTCCTTATATACATTATCTTAGCCCATTCTAAAGCAACCATAAAAGAGGGAGTATTGATATATCCATTTACAGATGAAGTAACAGAGGCTCAGAGAGGTCAATATCTCACCTAAGATCACGCAGCTGGAATGGAAAAGCTGAGATTTCAGCCCAGTGCACTCTGACTCCAAAACCAGCACTCTTAAGGATTGGATTTCCTAGTGTAACAAGCAGGTGAAATGAGCATGATGGAGACATGTATCTGTTTTTTTCTTACCCAATATCAACTCTGCGTTTATACAAAAAGTCATTTTTCTGTAGCTTCAAAGAGTTACCTGCAAAGGAATGGGTGAAATTAAAGATCCTTGCTGCATTTGGGAGGGCAAATTTTCTTTCACCTTGAAAAATGGTGCAAAGCATTGTAGGAAGCTACTTCTCTGCTCACCCGAAGATTACAAAATCCCTTCATCTTCACCTTATTCAAGGATAATATTCTGGTGGGCCTGTAAATACTGAACATCAGCTTCTTGAAAGATCCTTTTTCAAGATTAATTCTCTTTTATTTCCATTTTTATTTGCATGTTTTCTTTCCTGATTTTCTAAGAACCCCCTTATTTTGCCCATTCATGGTCCGTAAATTTTTGTCATTTTAACTCCTTGTCCTGAAGCTCCGCAATCGTTTCTGAGTTTTATGGATCACTGCACAGATATTCTGGTGGTGTGCTATTAATCCTTCTTCTACCACACAGCAGTTTTACCAAGGCTTTGGGATGATATTTAGCTGTTACTGTGGGTCTTCCTGCTGGAATCCAGACAGAGGGGGGCAGAGGAGGTCAGGGGATAGGTAAACATAAATCAGGGTTGAGCAAACAAGCATGATGAATGCTAGTTCCCAAAGTGCTCTGCCTTTTGTAAAACTTGTATATTACGAGAGAGGGCTGTGTGGCATGAATGATGAATCATAAAACTGCTCCCTGGTGAAAGAGCAAGCATAGGAGCCACTGCAGTAACATGGTAGCTTGGATACATCACAGGGCTTGGGAATACAGAGTGAAAAACAATATTATCTGTATCAGCCTGAAGGAGACAGTGCAGACAGGAGAGCAGTGTCCCTGACTGGGAAAACCAGATCAGTCAAAGGCAGGTAAGCTTACAGAAGAGAAGCAAACTCAGATGCAGTCCATCAGGGGTTCTTAACCAGGCCCGGTGGATAGAAAACAAAAAGAAAAACAAACAAAAAACCAATTCTGTGTTCATTAACCTTTAATTGAAATGAGCAGTTGCTTCAATTATGAATGTAGATAATAATCACAGAATTATGATCAATTATGGTGCCTTTACCACCAATAGAAATCACTTATTTATTCTTATCATATTAACAGTTATTACAAATACCTCAAAATATTATTTATAATCATCACTACTTAGAAATTTCAGTAGTTATTATACTCACCGCTAGAAATACATGTATTATTTTATCACAAAATTTTAAAATATTTTTATAATTATAGTTTAGTATAAATGGTTTCCTCTGTAATTCTATGTATGTTATTTTAGGCACTAAAAAATATTCTGAGAAAGCATCTATAGGTTTCACCACAGTATCAAAAGAATCCATGACAGGAAAAAAGCTATGAACTTTTGCAATAGATGTTTTTAATGTTAGGTGAGGTCTGGCATTTTAAGGATTTCATTTTTTTTTTTCCAATTTTCTTGAGATATAATTGACATGCAGCACTGTATAAATATAAGTTGTATAGCATAATGACTTGACTTACATATATTATGAAATGATTACCACAATAAGGTTAGTTAACATCCACCATCTCATATAGATATAAAAAAATGATTTTTTCCTTCTGATGAGAACTTTTAGGATCTACTCTCGTAGCAACTTAAGGATTTAATTTTTCAAAATTGTTTGAGATCTAATAATATAAATAAAAACTGATCAGTGATGTTAAGAATTCAAAAAAAAAATGAGGAAGCAAAAGTTCTACTTTGGGGGCCGGCCCTGTGGCTTAGCGGTTAAGTGCACGTGGTCCGCTGCTGGCGTCCCGGGTTCGGATCCCAGGCACGCACCAACGCATCGCTTCTCCAGCCATGCTGAGGCTGCGTCCCACATACAGCAACTAGAAGGATGTGCAACTATGAAGTACAACTATCTACTGGGGCTTTGGGAGAAAAAAAAAAGTTCTAGTTTGGTATTTTCGGTAAGGTACGTGTTGCCACGAGTTAACATCTGCCATAAATAAAGATTCATTTGGGGAGTAATTCCTTATCTTCAACTTGTCAAACGTTGCAACCTGGATGCTAACTCAGGCACACGGCACAATTTTCAGATTAATCAGTGATAATCCACCCACCTTTTCCCCTTTACAGTCATGCATCACATTACAATGTTTTGGTCAACGACAGACAGACCACATGTACAACGGCGGTCCCGTAAAATGAGTATCATATAGCCTAGGTGTATTGTAGGCTATACCATCTAGGTTTGTGTAAGTACACTCTATGATGTTCGCACAATGACAGAATTGCCTAACGACACATTTCTCAGAAGGTATCCCCATCATTAAGTGGCGCATGACTATACTTTTATTATACAGGCACAGTTTGCATTGTGATTGAGTTCTGGCTCTGGAATTGGAATTCCTGGATCTGAATTTTAGCTATACTACTTAATTAGATGTGTGATGCTGGTTATATTATTTTACCTTTCTAAGCCTCAGTTTCCTCATTTATAAAAAGGGGAATAATAACAGTACTTACTTTATAGGGTTGTGATGAGGGCTAAATGAAATAAGCACTTAGAGCACTTAAAAAGTCATAATATATAGTAAGTGCTTAATACACAATCGTCAGTATTGTTTTCAATACTATAATTATGTGCATAATAAGAATTGTGGCCCACCCCCATCTTCCATCTTCCAAAAATTTAGTCAATCCCTGAAAACCCATGCTCCTCCGCTAGGATACCATAAGAGCAGACTTTCATGATCCTGGTACCTAACTCATATGATGGCTTATCATATAATCAGCCTATATTCTATTTTAAAATTAGTTTCAGTAAATTTTCTGTCAATATACAGGAGCGCTTATAAAGTATGTATAAGGTATAAAGAATAACAATATAACATATACTAATGACAGTTTAAAGAAAACATCATTGGGGCCGGCCCGGTGGCGCAAGCCGTCAAGTGCGTGCGCTCTGCTGCAACGGCCCGGGGTTCGCCGGTTCGGATCCCGGGCACATCGCCGGTTCGGATCCCGGGCACACACTGACGTACCGCTTGTCAGGCCATGCTGTGGCGGCGTCCCATATAAAGTGGAGGAAGATGAGCACAGATGTTAGCCCAGGGCCAGTCTTCCTTAGCAAAAAAAGAGGAGGATTGGCAGATGTTAGCACAAGGCTGATCTCCTCACCAAAAAAAAAAAAATCATTACCATTAACTTTGGTTCCCAGAATGCTCCTCCATGATCCCAGTCTCTTTCCTCTCCTCAATTGTAACCACTATTCTGAATTTTGGTTATTAGTCTTTTGCTTGCTTTTATAGTTTTATCACATATATCTCCAAATAAATATAAACTTTATATGAATGGAGTCATATTAAAACTTGTGACTTGCTTTTTTCACTCAGTTTAGTTTCCTGAGATTCTTCCATTACAACTAGCTATAATTCATTTTATTTTATTTTTGCTTTTCAATCATTTTTTCCTGAATGGATACACCAAATGATTATGCATTTACTATTAATAGCCTTTTCTTTTGCTGTGAACAATAAGTGCTGCTATGAATATTTTCACACATGTCTCCTGCTATACTTGACTCTAAGAAGAATCATTCAATCATGAGTATCCTCAGCCTCACTAGATAATTCAAAATTGTTTTTGAAGGGTTGCTCTAATTTACATTCCTACCAGCAGTGTCTAATTGTATCAATTCCTTCAGATTCTTGCCAACACTTGGTATTGTCAGACTTTTGCACGTTTGACAATCTTTTGGGTTTGAAATGGTATCTCAGTATGATTTTAATTTGCACTTTTTATTTTTATTTCTTTATTGGCCATTTAAGTCTCTTCTATGAATTGCCTATTCAAATAATTTGACATTTTTCTTCAAGATTGTTTGTATTCTTCATAATTTGAAGAAATTCTGGACCTTATCCTTTGCCATATATAGATACATCTCAATCACATGTCTTCTCCCTGTTTATTGCTAGCCTTTTCACACTTATTTGCAATCTTTTGAACAGCAGAAGTACTTAATTTTAACATAGTTGAAGCTGTTAAGCTTTTTCTTTATGATTGTGCTTTCTATCTTGTATAGAAAATTCCACAATCTACTTTCTCTACAGTAAAATGGATCAAATAAAACCTCTTTTCATCATTTAAAAGGGAAAATAATGACCAAAGGGAAGAGGAAAGAGTTATCTTGACTTGGAAGTGGTTCTTTTTACATTTTTCATCTATGACTACTACACTGTGGGTAAAAGCCAGAAAATTGTTTATAATTACCCAGATTATTTGCACAGCATCTTTAGATAACAAAACTTTAATGTTCTTGTGGTGTTCACCTCTGATTTAACTTAAGAGTTCAGGTCACCCTTTTTTTACTCAAATGTACTAGATGGTAGAAATACAAAAATTGTTACAAGGGGGAAGCAGTGTGTCTGGGCTTCTATGTCTGGATGGAAGTACTCAATTCTGACTTGGATCCTACTAAGTCTTTCTTACAAGTTATGTTTATTTCCTAGCATACAACCTCATTAAGCTGTCATTTTTCTTAAATATGTTTAGCCTTTTTTCTTTAATCGGCTGACCTTAGGGTAGTGATAGGCTTTGTTTACCAACCGGGTCTGTCATCCATATGAGTGATGTTGCCATTAGCCATCATGTATTTTTTTTGTTTTCACAAATATCTCACAGTTTACTAATTAAAATGAATTTATTATGAATCATAAGATTAACAGTTTAATTATCATCTTGCAGATTTTAATAGAAAATATTGGTTTTTGTTCTGTCATCAATTATCTCTCTTTAGAATCATAAAAGTTGTAGTTGTCAAGTTTTCCGTTATTATTGAATTATCCTGGAGATGACATTTTTGTGTTTAAATGTATTAGGGGTTTTCTTCTTAGTGTAATTTGAGAAGTGGCTGAAATGGCTTCTGTAGCTGGCAGGCCATATCGCTTCCTTTGGCCTGATGTGTGCCTTAAACTCCATCAGTTTTCACCCATTCAGTTGGTTAACGCTTGTTCCCTCTAGCACTCCCTACTAAATGCCAATGCCTTGAGGAAGCTCAGCATATTAAGACAGGTTGGATCAGTACCCCTTTAGCAAAAATTAGTTTATCATCTGCTTTCCAAAGTAGCTTAGATGAGGGGGAATTTGGATAACTAGAAAGGAATTGTGAGGCAGCAGGTAGGAAGCTGTCATCAGGAGCACAGAGTAGCAGTGACGAAGGCTGCAGCTGCACATTTGGGAGGTGGAGTAGGGCACCTTAAGAGAAATGGCTCCGGAGACCAACTTTGCTATTCTACAATGCTCTGATCTTGGGCCAAAAAAAAAAAAAATCTTTAAAAGGTTTGATTCATGAGAATATTTTCCACTCCAGATAGAATGCAATGGATATCTGATGTAGTTTTGTGCCAACCTAAGTGACTATTGAGAGAAGATTTCCACATTTCTCTGATTGCCATCAGTAGGCAATGACGACGTGAGATTTTTTTTTTCCCTAGTTGCCTTTATCAGTGTCAGTGAAATGAGAACAAGGCTCTCTATTCTCCCAAATTGGAAAGAAATCAGATCTGAATCTTGAAAAATCAGTTGAACATCCTTCAACCTGTAGTTCCACGTCTGATTTGTAGAGAGTGGTAACTGCCTTATTAAAAGGAACCTAATCTTGTGATAATTCAGAACTGGACGTACTAAAACATTTTATTTTAAAAAATCATAAAATAATTTTTATAAGTTGTGATTATTTGGAACTGGACAAAGCCAAAAAGTTTTTTAAAATTTCACAATATAATTTTTCTAAGAAATCTTCCCCAATTGTGTGGCAGATAGTTAGGGTAAGAATCCAACTGCTGATACTGTAGACCTTCAGAATAATTTAATTTGGTCAATTATCAATGACTATAGTGAAATTGGTTCTTAAGAAAATGTAACCAAAATGGGCATCTGTTATAGATGTGTCCCCCTCCCTCGCAAGCTGAAATCCTAACCCCTAATGTGACTGTATTTGGAGATAGTGTCTTTAGAGAGGTGATTAAAGTTAAATGAGGTTGTAAGGATGGAGCCCTAATCTGTTAGGACTGGTGTTCTTATAAGAAGAGAAAGAGAAGAATGCATGCACACAGGAATGACCATGTGAGGACACAGAGAGAAGGTGGCCATTGGCGAGCCAAAGAGAAAGCTCTCGCCAGAAACTAACCCTGCCCACACCTTGATCTTGGATTTCCAGCCTCCTGAACTGTGAGAAAATAAATTTCTGTGGTTGAAGCTGTGCAGTCTGTGGTATTCTGTTATGGCAACCCTAGCAGACCAATACAGCACTCAATTTAAAAATAAACATTTTTAAAATACTCCATTTTCCCAGGGCAGATTATCATTGCTTGACTCCTGGATTAGATTCTCTATCTTCTAATGAAGACCTTTGACCTCAGTTCTTCCCATCCCAGGTTCACAGACTGACTTCTGCTCCTTACTGTGGGTGCTCCAGCCTTGAGGGCTGGTGACAAGACTTTGTAAGTTTAATAAAAAGGCGGAAGGCCTGGGTTATAACATTGCCCTCCTTGGTTGTCTGATACACTGTGTAGTTCCTCCTTTAGGACTCTAAGATTCCTCACACATGCCTCTAGGTTTTTGCCATCCCTCAAGTTGGTTGACAATATAATACTTGATGTCTGCTTGAGCTGATACTGTTTTTTGTTTTGTTTTTGTTTATTTGTTTTGTTTTCCTAAACTGGGAACTTGTGGATCATTACAGAGACCTATGATACTCTGGAATCAAATTATGCTATGAGATCATATTTATTCATGGTCATCCTCCCCAAAACTCAATTTGAGATTTTTCTCTGTGTTTCTCTTTAAGATAATATTTATCCTCGGTTATCTTTTTTCTTTACCTAGGTTGGGAAAACTAGAGCTTTAGGTCAAATCTGGCCCTCCACCTATTTTTCTCAATAAAGTTTTATTGTAACACAACCAGACTCATTGGTTTATAAGTTATCTATGGCTGCTATCATGCTACAATGGCTGAATTGGGACCTTGCAAAAAGAGGGAAAGAGACCATATGAGCCTAAAATATTTACTACGTATATATCTATATGTCACTAAAACATTAACTACCTATAAAAAAACGTTTAAGGAAAACGTTTGCTAACCCCTGCTGTATACTGACCTCTTGGCTTGCTAGCCCCAATATACTCCTAACTCTTATTAGACTATAAATCATAAATAATGCTGAGAAACTATAACTTAATATTGTTAAATTTTTTTTCTCAGACTAAATAAAAATTTGAGAGAAATTAATATATATCTATCTAGGAGTGTGTTTATAAATGTGTGTATATATACATATATATATGCTATGTTTTTAATAAAATCTTAGGAACACTAGGATTTATTGAATACTTTCCCTTTTTAAAACAATGTGAAATTTGAAATCAAATAAATATTTTTAGTACAGGAGTCTTATTAGCAAAAAGATTTATCTGAGTGAAGACATAGTTATTCTCTGCACTTGATCAAACGAGTTTTTGAGTTCATTAAAATATAGTATGTTTTACTTCCATCTTATCAACCCTCTACTCATTTATTACCAGTTGACCAAGTTACAAAGTTTTTCTTAGCATTCCCATCAGATCTCATCCGTATGTGCTGATGTGAGAGGAGTATTACTATCAGGTAAAGTTTCTCATCCCTCTCCAGAAATTAATTAAATCTTGAGAATGTTTTCTAAGAGTAATGGCTCTCCTGCAGTGTTTGATGCTTTATTTCTATGTTTGTTATTACTGACTGCTAGGAAGCCAGGGTTACTAGGTCAGGAAATTAGCTTAGGGGGAAAAAAAAGCAAGCAGTCACTCTAAGCTTAAAATCCATACAGTGTGATGGGTTACTGTGATGAATACTTAGTTTCAAAAGACTTCATTTATTATGTAATAGCAAAATGCAGTTGGCAGAATGCTTCTGTCAGTGAACCTTACAAATGTTTTAGTAACTCCCAGAGATTAGCTGGATGTTCATATACACTATAAGAAGGAAGCAAATTTGACACTAAGAACAACACATAACCCAGTGAAAACAAAATACCCCTAAGAGTTACCGTGTGCTGTGGAAGACCCGCTGGTCATCCAGAGCCTGAGGTGGGTCACTCATCTCCACCATCTGGCTTCCTACTGGTTTTTGTGTCTTAATCATAGTTTTGACAGTGTACCAGGCACTATACTAAGGGATTCATATATAAATAATTTAATTATTATAATTTTTTTTTATCTGAGGAAACGGAAGTCAGATTAACTAAGATGCATTAGGTAAAATACCATTCAAACCAAGTATACAAGAATCCAGAGTTTGTGCTGTATTTAAAAATCATTTCATTCTTGTTCAGCTGCATTATGTTTACCTTCTTTCCTAATCTGTAATCCCATAAAAGACAGAAACTGGGTTTTATTAATTGCTTAATTCGCCTAGTGCTTCTCAGGTGCATTTCCCATACAATGCAGTCATATCTTATTCAGAGTTTCATTTCTAAAAACAGCACCGAGACAAATTACTTTTCAGAACCTTTCAGGAAAGGACCATGTTAGAGACTGATATATTGCCTCTCAGTAAATCCTACACTTCTGAATTTCCCCACAACGCTGGAACAAATTGCTGTTGAGCATTAGATGAAGTACTTTTCTTATCTGCAGGGGCGATGTTGTATGTAAAATATGCCCCTTCACACACCAGAATCACTCTTAACATGGCATTGAGAGGCATGTAGAGATCAAGGCTTACTCAAAGAGCTTCAGGTTTATGCCTCTCTTCTTATGCTAACTATAGGGCACAGTCATTGAGAGCATTCTGAGCAAGATCACCCTGTGAGTTCTTTAAGCGTGAGTTAATTCATGTAAATTAAATTTACCTGTGATGCTGAACCATTGTACCAGGTGGTGATAATAGTATCTCAAGTTTCTTTAGCACTTACTATGAACCAACCACACTGCATGCACTTTGCAAGTAATAATTCTCATGAGACTGAACAAAGTATATATTATCATCATCTTTGTTATAGGGGTGATGATACTCAGGGGCAGAAAGTTGAATAAATTCTTGGAGGTCACTCTGCCAATGAATGCCAAAACCAGGATTTAAACACCGCAAATGCTCTTAAAAACCAAGCTGAACTATCTTAAGTACTCAATCAGTACATGTTGATATTGACTGGAAAACTACAGGTAATAAGTATATGTAACTTAACACTGTACAGTATCTAGCTTTTGCTTCAGGTTGCTGAAGCAATTTTTTTATTCTTCTGTACATTTATTGTTTCCATAGTCCAAAGAATGATTTAAGGTAGTGAAATTGACAACCATTTATAAATAGGAATCTGGTCATGTTAATCTTAGCTGTAGCCCGCCTGCCATATTGCACAGACCCTGGAGCACAGTTCACATAGAACACCATGTGAATGGTGCCCCCACTGCAGAGTTATGCAGAGCAATCAGTGCCCTGGCCTGCTAACAAATTGTATTCATCAAAAATATTTGTTTTCATCACACAAGAAAGTTATGTCTTACTTCTTCACTAGTTGCATTCAGTGCTATGCCTCCAAATTCTGCTCTTGTACATGTTTCATTCCCAGAGATGTCAATGCATTGTCCAACTTTAAGTGTGAAGATTTCAGCTTGGTGGACTTTGTGTCATAAACACATTGGTTTCTCACGTTAATACAGAAATCCAAGGTTGATTTCAGGCTTAAATCCATTGCAAAAATTCAGTGTGTCTTTTCATTAGGTGGGGATTTTTCTGAAGACTTCTTTTATGTCTATTTTATTAGTGATGATAATGTAATCATAAAAACAGCTAGATCCGAAGTGGCATCCAGGCAATCACAGGAGTCTGCAGCCTGTGAAAGTCTTAGCGAAAGCAGAAGCACTGTTTTTATAACCTTGCTGGCATGAGGTTAATTCAGAAAGTCACTTGGTCTTTAGCTCTTGACCTCAAAATCTGCCTCCCTGTAAGGAAGGAGAAGAAGAGGGAAAAAAACATCTGCTCTGTCACTTGTCAGGAAATGAAAGGAAGAAAAAGCATACTCAGAGTAAAGTAATATAGTGAAAACACGAATCTTCTACCTTAAGTGCCATTGCCTTTAGACACTGTTGATATTGTAGATAAGGAAATGCTTACCTACTCTCTAAAAATGATATCCTATCCCTTACAATCATTGCTTTTCATGAGCAGGTGAACACAGTGGTTGGAAAACGATTTAAATTGTTTCCGAGTCCTTTGGAGGATCTCATGTAAATTCATAAGTAACTCTGGAACAATCTACTATGCATTTAAGTAATGAAAAATGTATTAGTTTCACTACACAAATGGATTAGCTTCCACTCTGTAGTTAAATGAAAAATGTATTAGCCTCTATGTATAAATATATTAACATTCACTCTGTGGCATTTTCTCTTGGACATTACTTCACTTGAACTAGTCTGTAATGCAAACACTGCTTCAAGTCTCAATGCTAGAGAATTACACTTTTTAAAAAACTTCTCTTAAGTATCAAAAAGTATTTGTGTCTACAGTGGTATTTGTTTATTTTAGTAAATAAGCATTCCTTCCCAAGAAAATGCTATTTCAGAGCATATTCACTGCTAGTTTTGTGTAGGATGCTAGAGAAGGATATTACTATTTTTTTAAATCTATAAATGATTATATACATTAACCATTTGAAATCTTAAAAAAAAAAAAAAAAACTCCAGAATTGGGAGGAGATGAAGATATTCTTTTTAGTGGGGACGTGGCCTAAGCCATCCAATTATTGAAGGGATTCACTTTATGTAGCAACTAAATCTGTATCAGCAAGACATATTACTCTGCACCATCCGGGGGAATTTTTAAGTTTTCATGAAACTTTTTTTTGGGGGGGGGAACGGTGTTGCTGTACTAAGTTTAAACTGAAACCTATTCATTCCCTTCCTAGTCAATGCCACCACTCTGGATAACTGTTAAAATTCCTTCCCCTCTACATCTCCTTGAAAAATAGCTTGTTACATTTGATGAGTCCATCTGACAATCTCCTAAGAAAGATAAAAGTTAAGTCAGGAAAAAAGGACAGTTTGACATATCAAAATGTCATTTGAAATCAAAGTATTTTCTCTTAAGTTTTCTAGTTCCCACACACTTTCTTTCTCTATTAATAATTTTAGTCATACTTTATCTCATTAAAGTACAGTTTGAAAATGAAGAATTTAAGAGCAAAAAAAGGGTGTGTTGTCTCTGTATATCTATATGCACATTCATGCATCCATGTATAATCTTCATCCCACATGTCTACTGGCTCCTTCACCATGAAATAGCTGGATCCCAGCTCTCTGCCACTCTGTTCTCCTGTTGTTTTTGGAAGTTCCCACAAGGGGTGCCTTCAAAGTGCCCACAGAGAGACTTGTTAGCTGAAGGCCCACCCAGCATCTGCTCTACTCTTTTCCAACCCAGCGTCTTCTGGCCTTGTTCAGAGCTTGCAAGATTCTTTAATCTTGATGGGAACTGTCACCACTCATCAGGAGAACCAGGACAAAAGAGCTAATCTCAAATGCTCTCAGTTCGTCCCATCATCAGGCATCAGGATGTACTCCATCCCCTCTACTCTCTGTCCCCTCTGTTTCTTCTAAACAACATTGACTATGTCTATTGAAATTAGACATAAAAGATAAAATGTTGGTAGCCTTTAAGCATTGTGCAATCACTTTCCAGAAGTCTGAGACCTACAACCTGATAGAGATCTGCTCATCTCAAAGAGAAGAAAAACAAGGAATTGTTTATCTCTACTCCTTAAATTATCTGAGTTAACCTCAAAATGAAGTGGCTTACAAAATAAATAAAAGTCGTAATGCATTTTGTTATTGAGCAATTTCCAAGCTCCCCAATCTAAACTCAGACCTGTTTATTATTTTAGAGCTGCCCCTACTCCTCATATCAACAATGAAATCCAAACAAGCTTATAAATCCTAACAGAATCACAAGCACACGATTTTTTAAAAGCATCAAATTTTACGAAGGCTATTATGTATTTCATTCAAGTTCATTTGCTGCTGTAGGACAAAACAGTATTAACTATCTCAAGGGCAGTTGTTTTAGAGTTAAAAAAACTCCCCCATACACATTTCTATATCAGTTTTTAATTATTTGTAAATGCAGTACATAATTTCCATTTTCTTTACATATAGAGGTTTTTTGTTGTTGTTGTTGTTGTTTTTTAATAAGCTAGTGTCCTCCTTTGCCCTATTTCTAAGACAAGCAGAATACACACATTCTGGCTGTTGTTATTCTTCAGCTTGTACAATGCAAGGGCCCTAGTTTGTCACCCCAAGATTGATCCATGTCTCAACAGGAAACATCACTGAGCTTTGAAGCTGCCTGCTGTCAAGGTCTCTTGGGATTTGTATTCATCCATCTGCCCATTGCCACCCTGCTCATTCACCTCCTATAAATCCCTGGTTCTTGACCACTTGCTTGGATTCTTGACTACAGTTGTCCTCAGGCGTGTGACACAGGGCTTTCTGCCTGACCTCTGATGTCCTTCTAGATCTGTCATTTAATATCCATGCTTACCCTTGCCTAAATACATTTCCTAAATTTCTAGTCCCCAATTACAGAGGCTTTGCTTATTGATTCTTTTTACATCACCTGATCTGAATGTGATCACCAACCTACATATTGGAATAAAAAAGCCAGAATTTGGAAGTCATACTTGGAATCAAAACCCATTGTACTTTTCAACTCTATGACTTTGGGCAAATTACTAATCCCCCATCTATAAATTCTACTTCTACAATAGAGGTAGATAAATGATAAGTCTTTAATGAGTTGTATGTGTAAACCATCAAGCACAGTGTAACACATATCTCAGCAACTTAACATATAGTAACTGCTGTTTTCCTCTTGCCTGACTTTAACTGCTAGCTCATTGGATAAACTTCTTCATTTGCTTCTACCATGGTATGCAGTCTCATTTGGTTTCAGATTCTTGACTCCATGTAGTTTCTTGAAATCTTTCACTGCTCTTTGAGTTCCTTGATCACAGTGTGATATTGTAATTAAATATGTATTTGGTCTCCATCCTCCTTTCTGGCTAGAGAGCTCCTGGCACAGTGTGTCTGGCACAGAGCTCCTAAAACTTTTGGAATTTCCTAAGTGATAACAATGATAAAGGTGTCTTAATATTCATAACAAACCTCTTTCAACCACATCTGAGTTTATGTTAATGAGATGACTTTTGGAAAGCACCTAACAATGCGGGCTGGTTGCCAGGGAACGCAACCTTATGATTGGAGGGTTGGAACCTTAGTACCACCCCCTTGACCTCCAGGGAGGGGAGAGGGGCTAGAGGTTGAATTGATTGCCAATGGACAAGGATTTAATCAATCATGCCAATGTAATGAAACCTTCATAAAAACCCAAAAGGATGGGGCTCAGAGAGCTTCATGGTTGGTGGACATATGGTGATTCGAGGAGAGCAGCACTCTCTGCACCCTTTCGTCATACCTTGCCCTCTTTATCTCTTTCATCTGGCTGTTCCTGAGTTATAACCTTTTATAATAAACCAGTAATCTAGTAAATAAAATGTTTCTTTGAATTCTATGAGCCACTGTAGCAAATTTATCGAACCTGAGGCAGGGGTCGTTGGAACCTCTGATCTATAAGCCGGTCAGTCAGAAGCAGAGGTGACAATCTGGATTTGCTTTTGGTGTGTGAAGGGGGCCAGTCTTATAGGACTGAGGCTTAACCTCCTGGGAGACAATGTCAGGATTGAGTTGAATTGTAGGTCACCTGGTCAGTGTCGCGGGACAACTAAGTTAATTGCTTGGTGTGGAAAGAACCCCATTTGTGTTGGAACTGGGTGCAGAATCAGTAACAGCCTTTCTCTCTATTCCTAGCCTCACTTTCAAACTTTTAGTTTCACATGGTTTAGTGTTGTGCCTCCTCTACCCTAACAAAACTGTAGCAATAAAAGGTTTTTATTTCAGTAAGATCTGGATATGCCTTAAACATTTTTAAGCCCTTGAAATTTATAATGGAATTTAATTTGTATCAAAGAAGGGTGAAGTGTACAAATTGAAGATTTCTGGAGGGAATAAATGTCTGTTTCTCTTTTTTCACTTTCGGACATACATTCACACAAGTCATAATATGAAAAAAACCCTGCAATAATCAATAAACTTTTATACTTATTCTTATTTCAACTGTATATACAACCCCAAAACCATATCAGAGTGAATTTCTGTATATGAAGACAAATATAGTTGATGAAGCCATTTAGCTAGACATACGGAGTTTGATGTCTAATAAGCATCTCAAACTCAACATGTTGACCTGGTCTCCTTTTCTCCCCCTAACCTGTTTCACCTGCAGCTTTCCCCATCTCAGATGATGGCAACTTTATCCTTTCCACTGCTCAGACCAAAAACCTTAGATTCCTCTTGGGTTCTTTGCTTTCTCTCATGTCCTTCAGCCAATTTGTGGCTTTACTTCTAAAATATATTCAGAATCCAACTACTTCTCCCCACCTTCCATGCTACCATCCTGGTCTGAGGCACCCGCAAACATCTCTCACCTGGAATACCAAAATATCTTCCTAAATGGTCTCCCTTTTGCTTTCTACAATCTGGTCTCCCTGCTTCTACCCTTTACTCTCTACAGTCAATTCTCAACGCAGCTTTCAGAGTAATTATTTTAAAAAGTAAACCAGAACATGTCATTGCTCTATTCAAAAACTTGCATTGGCTCTCCATTTCACTCAGAGCAAAGCCAGAGTCCTCCCGTAGCCTGCACTGTGTGACCTGCTGCATCCCCACCTCTAACTATATAGCTCCTCTCCTCCTAATTGTATTCTACTCTGTTCTCTTCCTGTCTCGTTCTACCCCAGTCTCACTGGTGGCCTTGCCCAACTGTGAACATGCCAGTCTTGTACCTGCCTTCAGGTACAAGATACAAGATACCTGCCTTGCATCTGTCTCCCTCTGCTATGATCTACTCTTCTCTCAGATAAATACTTGGCTAACTCCATCTCTTCCTTCAAGCTTTGCTCAGATCTCACCTTCTCTATGAGGTCCATTCTAAACACTATATATAATCCATACTGCACCCTACCCACCTCCCTCCACACTTGTGGGTCCCCTTTATCCTGTTCCACATTTTCTTTTTTCTATAACATTTATAGACTTCTCATATACTATAAATTTTATGTATTATCTTTGTTAATTGTATTTCTCCCTCCTGTTAGAATATAAGTTCTTCAAAGGCAAGTTTCTTTGTTTTATTCACTGATGTATCCCAAGCCTCGGGAATATTGCCTAGCACAGAGCAGGCACTCAATAAATCCTTACCAAATGAATACATGAATGAATGAATGAGACTTTATCTGAAGTAAATTCATTTGGAAAAGTTTAATACTTTAGTGTTTTGTTGGGTGGGAGGTTTGTTTTACTTCTATGCAATGTTGAAAAACAGAAGGGAAAAGAAAATCTCACCAGTTCCTTCGTGCAGATAAAGCCAAATGATTGAATGCTTGACTGAATTGACTGGTTGTTTGGACATTTTTTTTAATAATAGCTTAAGGAAAAACTAAGCTATGTGACTTCCACCGCCTCTCCCCTTGCTACAGCTAGAATTGTCAAAAAGGCACATAATACAATATACACTTGGTTTTTACAGAATTTAGTTAATTGAATTCAATGAACCAAAATACTCACAGTGAAAATCATCAACATTTATATGTAAAACAGAATCTGTTTTTGTCTGACTTAAAGGGGATGTAGCTGGGGGCTAAAGGATTACAAATGAGTAAGAGAATAATCTGACATTGGTTTTCTTTTCATGCAAGTTTTCTAAACTCTGAAATGACAGTATTTGGAAATTCATTACATGATGGTAAAGTGTGACAAGTTGAAGTGTTTAAATTGGGTAAGAGAAACAAACACTGACATATCATATATGAGAACTACTGTAGAAACAACAGAGCAGAAGATGCACTCTGCAACAATGCTCGGCTTTTTAGGAAACAACATTCTCTGTTTTCAGAGATTTTTGTAAGGCCATTTATGGATTAGCATGGAAGGAATAAGGTCTTCCACCAAAAGGACATATACAGTTTCTGTACAGAAATATGTCTAGGAGGGATTGGAAATGGTGAGTTTATGGAAAGAATAGGATGTGAAAGAGGAAAAAAAATGTAATAAAGATCAGTGTCCCTGATTCAGTTCTTTAGGGAAAGGAAGATTGGGTGATTATAAATTTTATCTGGGAACGCTTACAAAGCTAAATGGTGGCTGTCACATAAATAGCTAGACTCAAGAACAGCTCTTCAGGTCCAGCCCGTGGCTTAGCGGTTGAGTGCGTGCGCTTCGCTGCTGGCGTCCTGGGTTCGGATCCCGGGCACGCACCGACGCACCGCTTCTCGGGCCATGCTGGGGCCGTGTCCCACATACAGCAACTGGAAGGGTGTGCAGCTATGACATACAACTATCTACTGGGGCTTGGGGGGGGAAATAAATAAATAAATAAAATCTTTAAAAAAAAAAAAAGGACAGCTCTTTAATGTCAAAGGACAGCTTATATGTGAGTGAGTGTACATGTGTATTTATAAAACACATACACACACATATAACACATGCACGTGCACGCACACTCACTGTGTATGTGTATATGAGGAATACTAAGAAGATCCTTGATCAGAAATACTAACATCACTATTCAGCACTTGATAGCAAATTTTCCATTACTGGTGGGTAATTCCTTTATCGCTGAATGACTTTGGAGGCAGAGAGGCCCTTCTAATAGTGGAGCTATTCCTAGAACCGTATGTCCTCATCAAGACCTCTTTTTAAATCTGTCACATTTGTCAGGTCACTTGCCTCAGTAGAGGTCACTTGCCTCTACTAGAGGCAGCATTAGAGTGCTGGGCAGGGGGTAAGAAGAGAAGAGAACAAGGGTGATAATTCGGAGCAAAGAAAACTTGGAGGGTGGTCATGTAGCTTCTCTTGATTTCTCAATTCTGCCTTGTCACAGATCTAAGAATTCTGCCAGATTGTTCATTACAACTTAGTGTATTTATTAATACCTAAAATAAATGTGATACACAGCTCCAAGTATGTATTTTTTATAAAAATGCAACAAATGCATCAAATTTTAATGATGGTTGGAATTAAATACTGTTATCTGCTTGACCGTTGCCAAATCATTCCATTAATTATGATAGGTAGTTCCATTGTGGCATGTCACTATTAAAAACTCTTTTGAATTTATCTAGAAATAGATTTGAAATGATTTGTGTATATTCTGTTGATATTTCCCAGGAAGTACATATTATTCACATATTTCACAGAGACATGAAAGGAAGAAACACTTAAATTGTCCAAAAATCAGTCTTTGCATTAGAAAATCTAGGTTATTTTATTCCTCATGACTGTAGGAAATATCTGATTAAAGCACTATTGACATAAGTCAAATAAACACAAATAAATTCTCCCCTGAAGAATGTTAAATTCATCAACTTGAATCCCACCACTCCCCATCCCCAACATTTTCAGTCTTACTATTAAAATTGGTCCCCATTTTCTTTTCGATTGATGTTTTTACACTTCATCTTCAGGATGCCCCTAGTCTACATTCCTGGTTATACATTGTTACTCTAAATAGCCCCCAAGATTGTGGCAAAGTTTGTAGCACAGTGAATTACAATGCAATTTGGTATCCTGGAGGTGAATTTTTAAAATTTTGTTTTTTGCTTGTTTGCCAGAGTTTGTTTGATGCCAGCGAGAAAAATTGCTTAGAAGCTAGGATTGTATCATAGCCTATATTGACAGATGCAACTTTAAAAGCCAGTCAGATTGCAAGCCATGTTTGTATTATGTTGAATAATATATTATATCAGTACTTCTTTCACACCTCAACTTCGGTGGATCTCAAAATATTTCGTGAAAACTTAGAGAAAGAAGACACTCTCATTCCTCAAATAAACCACATAAATTATATAAAGTATACTGCTTCTCTTCAGTGCCCATGCCTTCTAGCCTGACTATATTTTGTATAGGTTTGTATACTTAGAAACAGGTATATGTATGCATTTTATGTGTATATTTATATTATGGCCAAATCTAATATGTTTAGCTTTGCTGTCTCTCACAAATCCTCTCCCCAGTTTCTCTCCTCCTACTCAATGAGTGCACATGTGTTTATTTCTGCAGTTAGAAGATAAAAACTTTGTATCTTTCTGTCCTTTTGTCTTTGTTCCTGCCGTTCCTTCCTCACTCATTGCCATTTGTTAAAAACTCTGCCTGTACTTAGAGACCCAAGAGACATACTATGTTCTGATTGCTTGGATTTCAATTCAGAGTTCACCAAAAGACAGGCTGTGTGATTTGAGGCAAGTGACCTAACCTGTGTCCTCTTCTGGAAAAGAGTGATGGTATAGTACATACCTCCTAGAGCAGACGTGAGGTTGTATTGAAATAATCCCTTTAAAGCATTGAACACAGTACCTGTCACATAGGAAGTGCTTAAACAATGCAAGCTGAGCTGTATCATCTCCATGGAGCCCTTTTTATCCCTGTGCATTAATCTTTTCCCCTCAAGTGACCTCATAGTGCTTTGTTGTTAGAAAGCTCTTATCGAACTGTGTTCTGTAGTCCAGTGACGAGTGCATGCCTGTCTTCTGTGTTACTGAGCATTTATAGAGCTCCTGCAATGCGAACACTGTGTTAGATGCTGAGGATGGGGTAGTAAAAATGCAGGCAAGGTATCCCCGCCTACCTTCCACCTGGAGAAGACAGACAATGAAGAAGTTAATAGATAAATGGCATAGTTTGAGATAGTGATAGGATCTAGGAAGGAAATAAAAGAGAGGATGCGATGGTAACTTTCAGTTTGTATGTTTGGAGCTACATTACAAAGAGTAGAGTGAGACCACACCACTGCTTTGGGATCTCTTTCAAAGGCTCCCGACTGCACCTGTCTGAGGTCATATACATCCTATAAGAAACTGCTGCAGCTCCACATTCTAGCTTCGGCAACTTCTCTGGGAGCTGCTTCCTCCCCCTCATTTAAACTCATTTGCTCTTATCAGATTTAAACCCATTTTCTCCTTGTATCTGATCACTCCATTGTGTCTTCCATTCTGCTCAGACTGAGGCTACCAACTGCCTGGCATTGATTTCAGGTTCATCCCAAGACACTATCACTAACTTAGATCCCTCTTTATGATTCCATTTACTATAGCCGGAGAGCAGGTACACAGAGCCAGGACATCTGTTCCTGTGTCCTGTCCCCGCTTGATGTTCCTCTTGCCAGGGAGGGAAAAGCAGATAAGGAATCCCCTAAGGGTAAGTTCTAATTATCTCCCCAAAGAAAAGAACTTGGGCAGAGAGATTCTCAACAACAGTACCAGTTGTCATTGCTGATTTTTATTTTAGAGATTGAAAAGGGGTTCAGCAACACCTGTCCTTATAATAAAGTAGAAGAAAAGTCTCCTTTGGATAAATTGCTCCACAGCCTTCTTTACCACAGCTGCATAGATTTTGGTTTCTAATATGTTTACCATCTTATGAGCTCTTTTTAGAGCCTCTCTTCAGTCTCAGAGCCAAGAATGAATGCTGATAACAAAGGGAGATGACACCTGTCTTGCCATGCTCGGTCTGTCTATCTGTCCATCTGTCTATTGTCCATCCATTCATCGATCTGTCTGTCTGCCTGTCTGTCACTCAATTCAGCTACATGCTTATCCATCTACTGTTCTGCAAAATACCTGTGTCTAGTCCTGAGAAGGCAAGTCTAAGGTGGAATTGGATTTCCGGGATGAATCTATGGATTTGACTCACCGTGGCCTCTATGGTCTGTCTGCAGGCAAGTCACAGAAACTAGGACATTTAGGCTGTCTGACCTAGAGTCATTGAAAATGGACCCAGTCTTAGTGTGGCTAACCCTGAGAACACTGGCCTGTAATTTCTGTTTGGGCCATATGTCAGTGCTGCATAAAGAGACAGACACAGTGACTCTTCCTGATGTGGAGAAAAGCAGCTAATCCCTCATTTTGTATTTTGCAAACATCTAGTATTACTCTGCTTGTTCCCAAGACACAGGCTTCATGAATTAATGCTTCCTTTTCTAGTTAAATGTTGAAAACTCATTTGCCTAAACTAAGTGGCAAAGAAAATTTTAGATGGGTAGTGGAGGGGGGTTGCTTGATTGTACTGAAAGCGTTTCGTTAGATAGATTTGAGAGCCACAGCTAAGTTAACAAAAACTGACACACTTTACCCATTTTTCTTTCTTATTTTTCAGACGTGAAAATTGCTCAGACTTCAAGTCTAGTCTATGTGAAAGCATTAAGTGTTTCAGAAATCAACATGTCTTATCAATCTATTGTGCTCTGGGGAAACAAAGCCAACTTGTGACATTATTTCCGTGTGTTCTAGAAACCTGATAATACCTTATTTCACATCAAGAGTATAAGCAGGTTTCATTGCAAAGAGGTTCTTGTGACAAGATCTGTGAAGAACATTATGTTATTAACTTAGATGTCTGCACTTACAATATAGCTTTTCCAAGACAATTTTTGTTGGGCTACAGGTGGTTACTTAAGACAATCAATTTACATAGAACAATTTATTCTTTTTTCATGCTGTTAAAGCAAATTGGTATGTAATTAGATTTATATACTGAATAATCTCATTTGCATATCCAATTAATTCTTCCTGTTTTAATTTGCTAGGGTTGAATTCACATTAGTAGTAAAATAACACTTAAATTATCAAAGACTCAAATTTTCCTTTGCTGTAATTTGTTCAAGATGTTCCATTTAAAAATTGGTCCCCAGCATTCTTTTCAAAATTTATTGGGAATATGTAAAAGACATTTACTTAAAAATGCCCTTAGCCAAAAATCAGATGAGCAGGGAAATGGTTGGTATAAAGCCACTTCCTGCCTCATTACATAATATTATTCAAAACAAGGAAAAGTCAGGTTCCAAGTTTTCATCTTCTGACCTCTTTTCACATTTTGGGGTATGTTTACACACAGAAACACACACATACAAATGACGTCTCTTCCCAAATGATTTATACTTATTCTTCAATTATATCACTTCAACTATTGTGGTTTATCACTGTGCAGTAGAAAATGTATGACATTGGGATTCAAACACACCAGGGCTTAGTATTTGTGTTCTACTTTTGCTGACTCTAATGTTGGGCAAATGACTTTATCTGAGAGTCAATGTCCTCATCTGTAAAAATTGAGAGAGAATAATATGTAATGTACCTTCTAGAATTACTATGATTTCATATGGCATAGCATATGAAAGTATCTGCTAGTGTGTAGCTGGCAATAGAAGATGCTCAGTAAGCAATTGTATCTGGTCTGTACTCAAGATACATAAACACTATCAAAAGAATGTTCACTGTTTAGGACTCAGTAATGTTTTTATTAAGCTCAGTGAACACTGATTAATGATCATATTCATTGCCAGACACTGGATCCAAATATTGACTGAACATTTTTTGTAAGTTACTTAGTCACTCTATGCCTAAGTTTCTTCATTTGTAAATTAGGAATAATAAAGAATACTAACCTCATAGAATTGTGGTCAGAATTAAAAGGGTTAGTACATGTTAAACCCTTGGATTATTCCCTAGCACACAGCAAGCACTCAATAAATATTAACCATTACTATCATTGTTATCATCTTGAAAGAATATGCACACATATCAGAGTTTCTTTATTATCATCAATTACCAACTGTATTAATTTCCTGGGGTTGCCGTAACAAAAGTACCACACACTCAGTGGCTTAAGCAACAGAAAGTTATTTTCTCACCGTTCTGGAAGCTAAAATTCCAAGATTAAGGTGCTGGCAGTTTTGGTTTCTCCTGAGGTCTCTTTCCTTGACTTGCAAAGGGCTGCCTTCTCATTGTGTCTTTACATGGCCTTTCCTCTGTGTGTGTCCAAATTTCCTCTCCCTATAAGAACATCAGTCAGATTAGATTAGGGCCCATCCTAAAAGCCTCGTTTTAATTTCATCACCTCTTCAAAGGCCCTGTCTCCAAATCAGTCACATTCTGAGTTCAAACTCTAAATTTTGAGGAAACAATTCAGCCCATAACACCAAGGTTGAACTTTCCTTATGTATGGCAGATATCCTGAAGCTCTGCCCTCAGAACTGATCCCAGAATGTCAGCATACCTATTTTCATAACATATTTTAGAAAGCATATATAATCTATTCCTTATCTTGAAATCTCTGTCCATTTTCTGTGGCTACAGTCATCCTTTCAAAGCCACATTTTTATTTTCTCCCCTCTGATGTTTAGCCTGTATGTCAGACTCATGTAGTAGAAGGATCATAACATTCATGGTAAACTGAGACAGGATAGGGAAAAGAACTTTATAACTTCTAAATTGCTATGCAGGTACGAGCTGTCTGCTTACTGAAAAGGCAATATTAATTCCGTTTACAGTTATACAATTGTTGTTAGTTTACGGTTATTAATATTAAAAGGCTTTAATGGTCACTTTAGGAAAGATATTTACTTCATTGCAAAAGCAATAAGTTTAAATTAGATGCAAGTTTCTTTCTAGATTTTAGGAAAACTGTAATTTGCAGTTGACACTTAAGCAAATTGCTGTGTTCTACTGTATACTCATTTTAAAATACAAATCCTTCCCAGACATCGTTGAGGATATATAACAATGGCAAAGCAAATGCTCTAAAGATTTATTTATTTTTTTCTTTGTCAAAGTACCACTTTGCCTTTGGAACTACCATCTACTAATTATTTTAATGTCACTTACTTTATTTGGAATGCTTGTATCCTATGTGTAACTTTCAAACAGCCTACAGATATTTGGAAAACTTGATCAGCTTCTTCAATTCAATCTAGAAGATAAGCAACATTTTATAGGTTAGACTATAAAGGCATGGAATTTTATAGGCTAGAGGGATCTTAAGGAACATCTGATTCATTTGTAATCCTGTTACTACACCTTTTACTTTGGAAAGGAAGGATACCAGAGTCTTTTATTAACAGATTTGACTGGCCAAGTACACGGAGTCAATAAGACTGTTGCAGTCTTTTCCTTTGTCATGTCGTCCAATCTACCGGGATAAGGATTCAGGTGTGGCTACTGTGATCTAATGAACTGCTCCGTCCTGTCAGCCCCCCTCCTTTTTATCCCATCTCTTAAAGTCTCCTCTCTTACAGTAAGGGTATAGGTAGAGGAGAAAAAAATCTCTTATGACTCTCTCTGATTCCTTTGTTCTCCCTGTGATTCCTTTGTATCTTTAATCCATGGGTCTCTTTAATGCCTTTACTCCCTCCTTCTCTCTAAAATAGAATTTCTTCTCCAAGGCCACCTATGTAGTTTGTCAATCATTCAGTTCTATCAGATTCAATAGAACCACCCTTTTCACTTTTCCAAGAATGACCTCTTAGCACATACCCTGGGTGTTATGATGAAAAAAACTCTGTCTCTTCCTTTGAGTGAGTAACATTATAAAAACCACCACCAAAATCAAGAGCAGAAGAGAGAGAAAAACATCATCCCATCACACATTCATTCACCAAACAAATATTTAGTAAGTGCCTACACTAGTTACCGAGAATGTGATCTAAAAAGGCACAGTTCTTTCCCTCGTGGATCTGCTAATCTAAACAGACCGTCTCCCTAAAATACAGTAAGTGTTGGACAGAAAATGAGTACTGACTGCAGTGCAGCTACAATGAGGCATAGCATCCAACACGAATCCAACCCCGACTGGGGCTATGGTGGGATTTGAGAAGGAGTGAAGAGAAAGAAGACTACCCAGAGGATGTGCTACTGTTTTTAGACACAGGGGACTTAAGGAAGAAACCTGGTCAGGGGCCCAAAGGGTAGAGGGACATGTCCAACGATGATGTGAAACAAGAAAGTAGTAGTACTTGTCCCTGTGGAACCCATGCCACTGTGTGGTAAGTAACTGTTTACAGTGCAGACTGGATTTCTCTTGTGTGAGTGTGTTCTCCATCATAGACGTATGCTTCTCACAATCTACACACTTCGGCTATTGTTTAAAACATTCATTATGGATCTTCTTTTTGGGGATTTTCTTTACGGCCTGTGTTTTATTCCCCTGAATATTTAAAGTGCTGGTAAATCCTTGTCCTTTGAAGTAGGATTTAATTTTTGGCAATAGCTAGCTTTCTATTTTTAGAAACTTATTCAGAGCCAAGTCACAGTAAATATTGGTGATCATGCTGGGTAATACCGTTTTGGGTAGAAAAATGAATTGTGACTATAAACTAATGAAGCTAATTTTCTTATGTGGCTCATAAATCAGCGCTCTATACAGTTTCAAAGAGGAGTTTTAAAACTTACATGAGATCATACACGTGAAAGCTTTTTTTAAAAATTGTAAATCACTCTACAAATCTAAGGCCTTATTTTTTAATTTGTGTTATTAAATTATATTTCAACACACTACTTTAAAACTCAATAAATATATTTTAAATTACCTTTTTAACTGCTAAATTGGTTTCTTTAAAAATTATTCCTTTGGTGATGTCTACCAGTTAATCTGTAGATTGAGCTCTTTTCCGTATTCATATCTTGAATTCATAGAAAATATCTTAACAGAGTTGTCAAATAAGGAAACTGAGTCTCAGAAAAGAGAATAAGTAACTTATCTAAGGTCATGGGGTTGTAACTAATGGACCAGAGAATATAATTCAAATTTCCTGACCTTCAGTCCACTAAACTTGGCTCTTTCCATTCATGTAAGTCTAGTGATTTTACCCTGAAATATTCTTCTTTCTTCTATTTTCTCTCCAAAACCTCTGTCTTCAATCTCCATTAGTCTACACCAAACTGATGCCCCTTTCTCCTTGTATTCCTTCCATCTGTTTTAGGGTTTGAATAACAGGAATGCAGTATTCTTACCTGTTTATTTCCTTTATTTCCCTTCAGTGACTGGTTAAAAATGATGCATGTACTGGGCACTAGATGAATGCATTTCTAATTGTTTTGCAGCTTTATCTTCCTTAAGGACCAAGTGACCAGTTTGTGCCAAATTCAGGATATGTTTTCGATTGAGTTATGAGTAGCTACATAGGGCCAACTAGAAGTTGCAAAACAATAAGTTTAGAAATATAGATCCTTACAGAAAAGTGGAGTTTTTTTGTTATTGTTTATTTTGGTTTGGTTTTGTTGGGTTGTGTTGTCCTTGGTAAATAAAACTAACCTGATAATCAGACTTATGTTTCCTAATTTCCCCAAGGCCTTGCTTTGCTTCCTGAAAGCAATTAATTGCTGAGTTTCTGTTCAGGGTATGAGCTTTGCCTACTCCCTCCGCCCCAAAGTTGAGCTACAGGAATTCAAGGGGGATCTGGAAAGACCATTGAAATAAGAGTTCTTCACCACCTTGACTGTCAGTTGTGTTGCCATTGCCAACCTCTTTGTTATTTGTTGAGAATATTGTCTAAGAAAACCCACTCAAAGTTGGAATCCTCTTAAAAGTATATATTGCAAGGCCCTAGAAGGAAATTTTATCATTTTAATTATTGTGCTACCTTCCAAATTATATTGTTTGTTATCATGATGTTGAAATAGCCTAAAATTTTGGATTTAAGTGTATGCTTTATATTGCATATATTACTTCTCAATTAAAAGTGCCGTGAAGCACTTACAGTATTGACATTGTTTTAAGGGGACACATGTTTGAAGGAGATGGCCATTCTAACAATTATTTTGTTGTTGCCATGTTATGCAAATGTCTTTTCCTTCAGTTTATTTTAAATCCCAAGGTTGGATTTGTTGGTGGAAAACAAGAAGTATGTTTGTGGAAATAGAAAGGAATGTATAGGAGGGGCAGAGTGTGTTTCACTTGGCAGCTCTTTTGCTACCATTTTGTTTTTGTTTAGTGCTGGAGGGCAGCAAATTGGCAGGTGTAAATAAGGCTCCAGCTGGTTTCATACTGTATTTACAATCAGTTATCATGGGTTAAAATGTCTGTGGTGCTTAGGGAATTAGGTGCATGACTTCTGTTTAGAATAATGGAAGCTTAATGTCTAATTTCAAACATAGCTTGAATATACTTCTCCAGCCTAATCTTGCAATAATTTCCACCAACTTTTGTAAAGTATACAAATGGATTCTTAGGGATCCTTCTATTTATGGTTTATTTTGTGCTTGCATAAAGTTTGACATTTTGAATATAAAAATAAAGTATAGACCTTAGAATCGTAAGGTACATTCCTTTTTTCCCCATGCTTTTTTATAATTTGTATTTCCCTTTTCCAAAAGACTTATTGAGGCCAACCTGAGAGTATTAATTCTGAGAATGAACTCTTTCTCAGAGTTTAGTCAGTTGAAGCATTCAGCCCTTCCTTGCAGTAGGTATTTGAAAAATGGGTCATTGTTTAGGAAAGAAGAGGAATGTTTGGGAAGAGTGTGGAGGTTTTAATATATGCTACTTCATTTGTCCATTTTTTTTCCCACAGTCCTTTCTAACCTCAGTAAATGTAGGTAGGAGAACAGGATTTAACTTTGTAAGAACAAATAGGAGTGTGCAATCCTTTCTGGAAGGTCTGGCTTGTAACTTCTTTTCTTCTCCTTATTATCTACTGCATGGAGCTGGATATTATGCCCCAGATAACGCTGGAGAGGAATTTGACCCATTGATAGCTTACATGCAACCTACATTCCAGAATGTATAGAATTTTGTGAATCAAGGTAGCATCTCATCCTAAATATCAGATGGCTTTTTAAAGAAATATTTTCCTAAATAATTATTTTTGATGAAATTCGTAGTCTACCCAAGGTGCAAAGTCACATATGCTCGCTTTCTCTCTAAAAAGTCACAACCTATAAGTGATATAAATTCTGATATTTCAAGGAATTTAGAAATCTTTCTGTTTTATTCCTTCTCCCTCCAGTGCGATACAGAATCTTAATGAGAAGCTTATATTGCCTTTTGAATCATCAACTCTGAAGAGAGTTTATGAATGTTAGACTTGGGAGATTCCTAGCTGTAGCTGCAAAGAGAAATCTTGTCTGTTAAAGAATGTGTGTGCACTGTTGCATCACCCAGTGTGTGCGCCAGACTTTCCATTTTTAACATTTTTAATGACAAGCTGTCTCTTTGGTTCTGTATGCCCTTTACCTTTCTCAAAATGTGATTGATGGTGAAAGTTTCTCTACTGTTCTCATAAAAGTTGAATTAAGGGTCTTGATTTCGGTTTAATGCATTGCAGCATTATCTCATATTCATGTAGTGGCCTCCCCTCTGTTTCTGTTTCCTGCTCCTCCTATATTCCAACATACAGGGCAGTTCACCTTGAAAAGTACCTCACCATATTGAGATACCCGAGTGCTCTATACTACAGATAGGAAAAAGAGTCTACAAACTGAAACCAAAGGACTGCACACTGCTGGAGTGATTTGAAATGATGGAACATGAATATTTTGACGTGAAATAGCCTAGTACTTCTTTGCCAGAGGATGCTAACGAAACGAATATGCATATCACCATAGTTTCTTTTGCTCTTCTTTCAGAGTAATCCCATTTGGGTTGTTAACTTTCAAATATTTGAAAGATCATCACATGGAGAAGGAAGCTGACTTGTTTGCAGTAGCCCCAGAACTTGGACAAATGGTGAAAACTGAAGACACATTCTATGTCATATTTAGGATTTGCTTTCTCATAATTTATGATATCTAAAAAATAAAATGGACTTTCTGGAATGGAGAAAAGGAGAGTGTTTTGTTGTCATGGAGATGTTAGGATTGTGGCAAGAATTATCTGGCAAGAATATTCAAGAGTGGGACCAAGAGTCCTATGGAATTTTAAAAGCAATTAAAATAGAATAATTATAATTTAAGTTATAAGGAAGGGCAGATATAGTCTCATTTCACTGATGATAGTAGATGAGGATACACGTAATATCTCAAGACAGAAAAATCTATTCAAAGTCCAAGAAATTGAAGATAAATTCAAGTGGATAAAAAGGTAACCTAAGGATAATACTACTTTTGCCCATGCAAAAAATATTTTGATTTAATCTTGGATTAAATTGCCCAGAAGCATCGTTGATTCCCTGTGGTCTTGTCTTAGAGTGTATTTCATGGATTGTAATTGAGGGTTTGTTATTATGACTAATTAATGTCTAGTTTCTCCCATGCCCTGTAAATTCCATAAAGACAGCAGCTATGTTTGTTTGTTCTTGCCTTTGAAACCCAAACTTTAGTACACTGCCTGGAACATAATATGGACTAAATTAATATTTGCTGGATGATTTAATGAATGGACACATTTTGTCAGTTTTAATGTGACAATAAATTATTTAAAAAACAAGTCTCAAAAGGTCTAATTAATATTTTGGATTTGAATGCAATAATAGCTTAATTTACAACAAATTTCCTTTAGATGTAGATAGATGAGCAGCAACCAGAACTCAGTGGGGATATATAGACACAAATGTGGATAGGAATTCAAGTATCCTACTCATACCTTACCAGCTATGTTCCTTTTCCTGGGGTAGAAGGATTGTTGGTTTCATGTAAGTGATTTGCCTCACAGTTCAGGAGAATGGCTCATTGGGAGTTCTGGTCAGATCCTTTCAAATTCAAATGGGCAAGCTCTCTGGAAAATCTATACATAATGCAAAATAATTTAAGATTGCAGTGGTGGTCTAATGTGATCTGTAACAGTTCACCTACCCCTACTTGGCAATGAAAATAAATTATATAATGTGACAGCCAAGTGTTACAGCTTGAAAAACTGTTAAAGACTGAAAATAAATATATAGGTTAATGCCATGAAATACTTGACCAGGCAAACATATTTTTCCAATTCTGGGGGCAGAAAGTGTCTGTGAACATTCTTGCATGTCAGAAAACAAAGTGAAAATTACCTCTTGCTCTAAGGCACTTATTGAAAACCTATTTTAAATTGAATACACGTGCCAAGATAATACAGGCTATTTGATAAGAAACATTAGAGAAATCTATAACATGAGCATTTTATTATAGGTTTATTACATCAATCTCTCCAGTGGGTAATGGAACTTGTAAATATACTCTTGTGTAGGAGTCTCCTTGCGGGCTTTTTATTCATGCTGAAGTAAGCACAGCGAACTTATTTGCTGTCAGGGTACATTGAATTTAAGATTAGTATTTATTTTGGTTCTAAGGAGGTTTTGCTTTTGTGAATTGAAAGTTGGATCAGCTGCATGAAAACAAGATGGGACTACAGTGAGCACAGGAAGTAAATTAGTTTTTTCTAAATATGCATTCTGTAAACTCACATATTTAGTTAGGATGGGGCGCATATGTGCAGTTTCTCAGATGGGTGAGTCATGCATCAGATGTGTATGTTTATGGCTCTGTGGTTTGGGTAAAGAGAGACATTCAAATGGCATGTTGGGCCGGCCCAGTGGCTTAGTGGTTAAGTGCGCGCGCTCCGCTACTGGTGGCCCAGGTTCGGATCCCGGGCGCGCACCGACGCACCGCTTCTCCAGCCATGCTGAGGCCGCGTCCCACATACAGCAACTAGAAGGATGTGCAACTATGACATACAACTATCTACTGGGGCTTTGGGGAAAAAAAAGGAGGAGGATTGGCGTGGATGTTAGCTCAGGGCTATCTTCCTCACACACACAAAAAAAAGGCATGTTGTAGTCACTGTTTTCCAATGCAAAGAGTTCTAGGGCAAAAAAAGGTATTTTTAGAAAGGAAATTTCTTAACCTCTTTTTGACTAGTGACTTTATTAATTTCAGGGGAGCATGTGAATAACTAAAGCCCTTAAAGGTTGTCCAGCTACACTATCGACTACATAAAATTGACAAATAATATTAACAAATTATTCCAATTTGTCCTGCCGAAGCCATGAGAATGACTTGCCCATAGAAATGATCATAGTAGTAAATCGCTATGACTTATTAATCATATACTAGGGACCAGATACTATGCGAAGGGATCTACATTATCTCAGTTAATCGAGCGGTTATGAAGGCAGGTACTGTTGATCCTGCCATTTTACAGAGGAGGAAAAGTGAAGCTCAGAAAAGTAAAGTGACTTATGGAAGTTCACACAAATAAATTAAAGTCTGTTCCATCTATTTGTGATATATTGTTATTTTATGATCTCACTTCATATTTGATAAGTATCATCCTTCCCATTTTCTTAAATCCCCAGAACCATGAGCATTTGTACCATCTTTTATTTCTTATTGACATTTCCAGTAAAATATCTGCTTCATTTAATCTTAACTCATAATCTGAGAAGTGAGTGGTATTATACTTGTTTCTTTATTTTTTTTTTAATTCTATTTATTTATTTTTTTCCCCCAAAGCCCCAGTAGATAGTTGTATGTCATAGCTTCACATCCTTCTAGTTGCTGTTTGTGGGACGCGGCCTCAGCATGGGCAGAGAAGCCGTGCGTCGGTGTGCGCCTGGGATCCGAACCCGGGTCACCAGCAGCGGAGCGCGCACACTTAACCGCCAAGCCACGAGGCCAGCCCAGTATTATACTTGTTTTATCTGAGGGAACTGAGGCTAAGAAAGGTGGAGTGACTTGCCTAGGGTAGGTAACTTGTTCTTAATTTCAAGTCTTTTTTATAACAAAGCCCACACTTTGTCCAACAGAATGTGTTTAAGTTTCTAGGATTTGAACCCGAAAGGAGATCAGCTACAAGTCATGAATCCATGATTTTAAATAGCTGCTTGGTAATTTTTTTCTTTTTAATGTGGACATACACACACAGAACCAATATTTTAGGTCTCATGAATGGTATTCGGTTTTAAAATACAATGATATCAGAGAGAATGTCTCTATTAGAAAATCACATAGTTTGTGTCATTAGAGACAAATGTGGTACTTTTAATTACAGAGTAAAATTCCCTAAGAATCTTCTTAGAAATAGGAACAGAGAGTAAATTTGTAGTATCTTGCAAGTATCACCCTAGTCTGCCCTGAGGTTTCTGTTCTCTTAGCTCCCATAATGATTAGTGAATTGTAACATCTTTAACACTAATGTTCAAGCTGTTCCTTAATTATTATTTACCTTTTCATTCATTTGACTTGGCTTCCTAAATATAAGGTGGTCAGCCTAAGACCAAGGGCACATCTTATTCTTTCTTTTTTTTCCCTATAAGTTGTCTCGTAATATCTGGTATATATTTGACATGCATAAGTATTTATTTGATTGTTTTCCTTTGATATGGTAATGTTTTGAAGTCATCCTCAATATACATAATCTTTTTGAAAGACATTGTATTAAACATGGCAACATGTGAATTTCTCAAAATGTTGCTTTTGTTCCGATGTAGAGAACTGGGAACTTCCTCAAGGGTTGTTTGAACAGCTTCATTTTCTCAGCTCTACCTTGTAAATGAAATCCTATTTCTGTTTGTCTTTTATTGGCTTTTAAACTAGCATGACAATTTGATGCAAAGTCACTAGGCTTTGGCAAATCTCTGTTTCCTCATGGCCAGAGAGATTTACATTTCTTCCCAAGGTACTCTGACTGTGAACAATCTATCTGAGGAGTGACCTCAGTTCAGTTGAAAGCATCCAACATCCTGAAAACTGTAAAGCCACAGCACTTACTGCTTTTCCAAGGTCTAAGAGATGGTTTATAAATGATAACAAAACTACAGGAGTATACTCGAAACATTTTTAAAAAGAAATAAAGTTATAAGTCTGTAAAGGCTTATTTAAGAAAGATGTACTAATGTCAGGGGCGTTGGATTCAGCCTCACTGTTCCATCAAACAAGTATTTCATGCGTGAGGAGATAAAGCAGCAAACTATATAAAATAAACAGCTTGTGTTCACCTGAGATAGCCAGGACATTTTACTTTGAATAAATTTGCTTCTTGCAAACTAGCACACTCCTTTTATGAATCCAAGACTATATTGTCTGTTGGACAAGTTCTGTATGTGGTCTGCTCAGGCCTGTCTTAACCCTATCATCAATTGGTTTATCCCCAGGTAATTAAAACTGTAATATCTAGCAAATCAGCAAGGTGAATTTAAAACCCCAAAGTCATTGGAAATTCCAAGGTCAAATTGAAATGACACTGAATTATCTTTTTTGTGTGTGTGTGAGGAAGATCAGCCCTGAGCTAACATCCATGCTAATCCTCCTCTTTTTGCTGAGGAAGACCGGCCCTGAGCCAACATCTATTGCCAATGCTCCTCCTTTTTTCACCCAAAGCCCCAGTAGATTGTTGTACGTCATAGTTGCACATCCTTCTAGTTGCTGTATGTGGGACACGGCCTCAGCATGGCCGCAGAAGCGGTGCGTGGGTGTGCGCCTCGACGGGAACCGGGCCGCCAACAGCAGAGCACGCGCGCTTAACCACTAAGCCGCGGGGCTGGCCCTGAATTATCTTTTTGAGGGGATTATTCCTACCTCTGTTTGTCTCTACTAGTGATGATAATCTAGACTTGATTGCCGCCTCTTAGCATCTTCAAAAGGGGAAAACACAGGAACATGATTTGCTCAAGGCCAGAATGACAGATATGAGACTGAAGCTAAACAAGACTGAAGCCCAGCATGTCAAAGCAGGACCAGGAGTCAGAGGCAATGTAATCCCACCCTTTGCTTTTGAAAGACAGGGAATTGAAGCCCAGAGTGGTCAAGTGACTTGCCTAATGTCACCACAAGGAGGCTCCCCTCCAGTGCTCTTTCTGTTAATAATCAGCGGTTAAGTGCGCGCCCTCCGCATCGGCGGCCCAGGTTGTCAGGTTCAGAACCCTGGGCACACAACAACGCACAGCTTGTCAAGCCACGCTGTGGCGGAGTCCCATATAAAGTAGAGGAAGATGGGCATAGATGTTAGCCCAGGGCCAATCTTCCTCAGTCAAAAAGAGGGGGATTGGCATCAGATGTTAGCTCAGGGCTGATCTTCCTCACACACAAAAAAATAATAATTACAGTAAGGAGCATTAATTGAACACTTACCTTCCCCAAGCACTGTTCCAAGCTCTTTACATGTTTTGACATTTATAATTGAGGGCAGTGAGGTACAGGGCCAGTTAAATAAGTTTCCACTATATCACACTGACTACCAAACTATTTCTCTTTAGCTGAGCCAATATCTGTAGTCTTTCCAGCTCATTCTTAGCCAGACTAAGAGAACAAAGGAAATACACTGAGCATGATTTAACTTATTTTCACGTCCCTTGTGTAGTTCTTGTTCTGAATGTGTACTCATGGCAGAGAAATAGCCCAAAGCTAGGCAACCTCAAATGAGGAGAGCCTCTGGTGTGAATACTCCAGAAATTCAGCAGCCCCTGAATGTTTAAGTTGACTGTGTGATTTATGCATCTAGGACTGAAATAAAACATTTCAGAGTTTCTATGCAAGATTTTGCAATATTTATATTACTCAAGCTCACCTTTATCCAAAATATGCTCTGTGGATCACTCGCCTCTCAAGATATTCTACGAGAAAAAAAGCCTGTTATCAAATAAGTTTTGGAAAAAACTTATTATCTGGATGCTCATTAGTATATGGAAGTTTTGAAAATGCCTGTAATAAAGAAACATGTTTTTGTTTAACCTAGCATTCCCCCAACTTAGATAAACACAGAAATACCTCCACATACTTTTTGTTAAAAAATTCCTGTTAACATTGCTGCAGAACAGACATGGGGGAAAATGTATGAAGAGAACTTTAATTCATTCAGCAAATACTTATCAAGTACATAGATACTGGATATTATGGCTGATGCTGAATTATAAAGAAAGGCCCAGTCCATGACTGCGTGGAGTGCACAAGCGAGGGAAGGAGATAAACTTGTAAATCAGTTACAATACAGTTTGGTAAGTAGTGTGATGCACAAAACGAGGGATGTAGAGCTAGAAATAAAGACCTTTATAAGCACCTGGTTGTTGAAGAGTAGTGCTGACTGCTCTGTTGGATTATCCCTAAAATCTGAGGCTTAGTATGCTAGAAATTTAGTTCTCACTCACGTAAGAGTCAGTGGAGGAGAGTGGCAGGAACAGCTGTGGCCCTGTGTAGTCATTCAGGGACTCAGGCTAATATTTAACATGGGACTTTCAGGATGTCTTTGGATATTGACATTCAGCCACTTGATAGGAAAAGAGAAAAGAACATTGTACAGGAGGCTGTCGTGATCTAAACCTGAAAGGATACTTCACTTCCACCCGTGGGCCAATGGCTGGAATTCATTCACATGGCTACACCTAGCTGCAAGATGAGGCGTGGTCTAGCTCAGGTTCCAGGAAGAATGAGAAAAGGGTTTGGTAAGCAGCTAACTAGTCTCTACCTCAAAGAACAATATGAAATTAGGCAATAAAAGAGGAGGAAAGGACATTCGAGGCAGAGGGAATAAACTATCCCATGACATAAAGGGAGGGCAATAGTGGCACTGTTGACAATCACAAAAAGTCTGATATGACTGGAGTAGAGGCCACCTGTGGAACAGGCAGTGTGAGATAAGTTAGAGAAATAAACAGAGGCAAGACCATGCAGGCTTTTCATGCTAAGGAGGTTGGGTTTTGTTTGTTCAGTGATAGTGAGTTATTAAAGAATCTAAAAAGTATTGCATTAGGATCCAAAAAATTAGTTAAGAGGTTAGAGCTGTAGCATAGGGATAAATGATGAGCTAGAAAGTAAATAATGTCATGGAATAGGGTTGGTTTCAAGAAATATCAGTAAGTGAGAGATACATGACTTGGGGATCCACTGAATGTGAAAAGTGAGGAAGATAGGAAGACTCAAAAATACCTCCTAGGTGATGTCTGGCTAAATTAGTTAGATATTGGGAAAGATAATAGGTAGAGAGGAACCTATATGGGTCTGAAGTACAGGAAGGAAGTCTCTAGAGGTGATTTGAGGCTTGTCAGCATGTAGGTTTCCTTGAAGCACATAGAATGAATGCAGCCACAAAGAGAAAGAAAATAAAGACATGCAGAGGGCATACAACAAGGCTGCAAGCCAGAATTTAAAGGACTAGAGGAAGAGTTGATCCATGAAGAGACTAAAATGATAACAAAGAGAACCAAGAGAAGAAAGAATTTTGGAATGGAGGGTAGAAAACAACCCAAATGTCCATCAGCTGATGAATGCAAGAATAAAATGTGGTATATCTATACAATAATATCATTCAATAAAAAGGAATAAAGTACTGATACATGGTACAACATGCATGAACCTTGAAAACATTACTAAGTAAAAGAATTCTGTCATCAAAGACCACATGTATAATTCCATTTGAATGGAATGTCAGAATAGGCAAGTCTATAGAGATAGAAAGTAGATGAGGTGTTCTCTAGGGCAGGAGGTGGGTGGGGAGGCTGGGTAGTGGAAGGAAAATGGGCTGCTCATGGACTTTTGGGAGGAACGATTCTAAAATTGATTGTGGTGATAGTTGCACAACTCTGGAAATAAACTAAAAATCATTGAATTTTAGACTTAAAATAGGTGAATTGTATGGAATGTGAATTATATCTCAATAAAGCTGTCATTTAAAAAAAAGGGGAGGCGGGACCAGCAAAGTCTTGCATACAATAAATATCATATGTTTTCTGAGCAAACTTCTGGAGGTAAAATTCTATGATTTCTAAACCAGTCAGGCATTGTTGTTGTTTGTGTGGTTTTCTGTCCAGAAAGATATTTAAATTTCTCTGTGGAAAAGACTTCTATTTTACTTGTAATTGGGCACATTCTTACGGCCCTGAGCTCACCACCTATGCCTTTTCCTTCTTAAATAAGTCTAGGTTTTCTGTAAATTAGCATTGAGATTTATGGTAAGCAGATTGAGAAAGTTTTATTTATAATAAAAGACTTTTAATATCAAAATTATCTCGGAAGATATTGCAGTTAGCTATAGACATGTAGCCTTTTATTATCCAGGGTTAGATAGAACCACACCCTCAGCAATGCCTGGGATTCAAAGTGAACCCAGCCAAACTTATCAGAGGAAAACATTTGTCATTTTATGTTTGAATTCTCATCCAAGATATTCTCCAGGTTTTCCTGGAATGGCACAAATATCATAGTTATACATTATTTAGTAACCAGCTTGCTTTGCAAAGGTCAGGTCCATGTTATCCAAAACGTGCTGCTTAGTATGCAATAACACAAATAGATTTGTTGTTTTAAAGTAATAGAACGTGATGAGTGAAACCAACTTTCTCTGGAAGAAGGATGTCTCCTTTCCTCAGCATTTGATTTGTAAATGGGTTTGGCTTCATTAATATTTAATCGTCTTTTTAATCTGTATGTCAGTTTTTATTGCAGCCAGCTTCTGGGGAGGTTTTTCCTTTGAAATACAATAACACCCATTCTTTACTAACATCAAAACAAGGGTTCTCTCAGGGGGACTAGTTGTATTTCATCTCTAGGGATATAATTATTTCGTGTTTATCCACAGTTTCTCAAGGGGCTGACAATGTAGGACACCTTTCTTGTGGGTCTTTATATTTCAAAAGAAGAATCTGGTTTGTTAGTGTTGCAAATATTAATTTAGATTGCCTTGCATCATTCTTGTGAATTGCCTAGTCTTAACCAAGCTATGTACAAGTTCTGCTTTTTTGTAAGCATGGTACTCAGGTCTTTGAAGCTATGTTAGTTGATTTTTTCAACATGTTTTCGTGAGCTTTAGTAGTTTAGGGAACAGAGTGTCTTTTCTGTTGATGTGTTTTAAACATTTAAATTCACTTCAAACTCAGAATAAATCAGAATAGAGAATAGAATTATACACAACCATCTTTGAATTTTCAACATGATCATATATAGCAACAAACCTGCAAATAGAAACTCAGAATCAGTATCTCTGGAGATTGACATTGAGAAATTGAGCTTAGCATCTCTGCAGCAAGCTTCAACCTCTTTCATGCAAGTTGGTAATTTTTATTTCCTGGTTACTTGGGAGAACCTGGGTGAAAAAATTGAAAGTCTCAGTTTTTGTTTCTGATAGGAGAAATCCTGATGATCTGAGCCTCAATCTGATTTGGTGACCACTCTTGGCCCTCTCAGGACAGAATGTGAGGTAGATACGGTGATATAGACTTAAGCTACCCTCTCAATTAATCCCAGTGGGCCAAAAATGGAATAATTTCTCACATTCTTCTCCAGGTGGATACTTGGCATGTGAAAAAAAAAAATGTGGAGTATGGAGGACATGTTTCTGTCCATATCCTAAAATTATAATGCTGTCCTATGCTTACACAGATGACATGAGGCGTCAGTAAAATGGATGCTTTCATCTGCCTTTACATGAAGGCCAGTTGTGGTGTTGCTTTGATTCTTCAAAGATTTTATCTCCCTTGTAAAGGATATTATTCATTTAGATAGACAGACTTTGAAGTTAAGATATAGCCTGTAATTATGAATGAGCAAAGATAACTGACCCTCATAAAGTTCAGACCCCTTAAGGTGTCTATACAGCATGCATTCTAACCTGCACTGGTAACACACCACAGCTAACAGCAGAACAAATTCACAGGACTTTATTTTATGACTTTTCCTAGAATAGGAATAATGATGATTCATCTTGTTATCCATGCCAATTAATATTCTTCCTCTTTATATTTTTCAGTTCCATTTACTACCTATTTTTTGGCATTAGAATAGCTGGTTTCATGTCCTTGGGGGTTTAATTTACATTCAGAGTCTTGTTTTTGTAGAATAGCTTAAGTCTTCACAGCCATTGTTTATAATTCTACAAATAGGTCATTATAAGTAAGACCTGATTTTTGAACTGATAGTAAGAAAATGTGCATTAAAATAAAAACTATATTTCAGGTAGCAACCATTTTTCTTTCTATAAGTGGCCCTTTTATGATCATTATTGATTTTTTCCAAAATAAGTCATTGCTGATTTATTTTATCTGTTACTGTTTTCTTCTTTAAAAATATTCCTTGAGGCAATTTTTTTCACAAGGAATAAAATTTTTAAAATGTGTAACTTTCCACTGCTCAAGGCAGAAAATACCCTTAATTAGCTTTATAACAGTTAAATTCATTAACTGATTCGATAATAGTTATCAGAAGTCCACTATGAACCAGCCAGCCACTGTTTTCAGACCTAGGGTTACAGAAATGATTAAGACCTGGTCCTTGCCCTATAGAAGCTTTCATTCTAGTGGCCTGGAGAAACACATAAATAGGTAACTTCAATGCAGTTTGGTAACTGCAATAATAGTTATGCAAAGTTCAATAGGAATACAGATTTACTGGTTTCCAAATGGTAAATATCATACTATCTTTCAAAGATTTGTTTGTTTTCTCTCCTCTCAATACATTATAGTGGGAAATGATAGAATATTTTAATTAAAAATGCACAATCCATGGTCAGACTACCTGGATTTAAATGCCTGGCTTCACTAACTAGGAAACATTGGGAAGTCATTTAACCTGTGCAAGCTTTATTCCAGAGACACTAAAAGTGGCATAAAATAGAGCTGTCTCAGGTAGTCCTATTTTTGCAGCCACATCACACCCAGGGCTAAACCACCATTGTCCCTTACCTAGACCAACTAGACCACTCTTGCTGAGATACATTGCAAAATATGACCAAGAATTCCTCTTATCCAGATGTACACACTCCTTTGCAATGTGACTTACGGCTCCTCCCATTAAGAAGTGGATTGTATTTCTCTGTCTTGTTTATCTGGGCTAAACTTGTGACCCGCTTTGACAGTAGAATGCAGAAGTGACACTTCTGAGATTAGGCTTTAAGAGGATTTGCAGGGCCGGCCCCGTGGCTTAGCGGTTAAGTGCGAGCGCTCCGCTGCTGGTGGCCCAGGTTCGGATCCCCGGTGCGCACTGACGCACGGTTTCTCCGGCTGTGCTGAGGCCGCGTCCCACATACAGCAACGAGAAGGATATGCAACTATGATGTACAACTATCTACTGGGGCTTTGGGGGAAACAAAAAATAAATAAATAAAAAGAGGATTTGCAGATTCCGCTTTTGCCCTCTTGAAACACTGCCTTGTGACCACCATGGAAGGAAGCCAGTCTAGCCTACTGGAGGATGAGAAGCCATGTGGAAGAGAACTCAGGTGACCTGGCCAACTGCCAGCTCCAATGCCAGACGTCTGAGTGAAGCCATCTCAGACTTTCTCAGTCAGCTGACACTCCGGCTGAATGTAGCCACGTAAGTGAGCCCAGATGAAAGAATCATGAGAAATAATAAATCATTGTTTTAACCACTCAGTTTTGGAGTAGTTTGTTACACACAATATATAATTGAAGTACTCATATATTGCATACACTTCATAATAGAAAAATTGGCCTTTTTAAACAAAAACTGATGTTGCAAATCCAAATTCCTCATCACGTGCTTTAAAAAGGGTCCCGCCTGATCTGACCCTGCCCACCTGTCTTTACCTCTAACTCATTCTTCCCTCTTCTTCTCTCTATCTCATTCTTCTAGCCACATTCCCAGAATAAGCCAAGCATTTTCAGACTTCAGAACCTCTGTTCTTACTCTTTTGTCTTCCTTGAATTCTTTTTCCCAGACTTTCACATGCCTAACTCCTCACAAATCAGTTCTTGCCTAAATGTCACTTTCTCAGAAAGACCTTCTCTGACTTCCTAAAATAGCCACATCCCTGCAGCCAGCCAAAAATTACCCAGTTCCCCTGTCTTTCCATCAAAGCATTAGCACTATCTACAATTATCTTTTTTTTAATGTTTATTGTCTGTTTTTCCCGCCTTTCCAAGAAGGAAAGCTCCGTGAGGTCAGGGAAAAGACTATGGACCACTAGGTGACCTGCTCCTAGAACAATGTCTGACACATACTACATGCTTAGTAAATACACATTGAATGAATGGATACAGTAGTCATTCTGAGAAATTATTCAGAATAACAAATATGAAAGCACCTAGCAGAGGACCTGGGTCATGAGAACAGTACTGCTAATTAAATACTTACTACTTGTGAACATGTCTTGAATGCTTCCTTTGTACCAGGCATTCTGCTAAGCATATTATATCCATTATCTCATTCTGTTATTATCCTCTTTTTACCAACAAGAGAACTGAGTCTTAGAGAGTTTAAACAACTTGGCTGCATTTTAACTCAGATAAAATATCCAAGATTTGAGCTCACAAGGTTTAACTTGAGAGTTCCATTCTTAAATAATACACTAGACTATAATTGCCCTAATAAATTATTGTTATATTATTATCTCATTTTTATTCCTCCCTCCAAAGTGATGATAGTTATCTTACTTATGTTTGGACCCTGAGCAACAAACACCCAGTGAATAGAACCGAAGATGTGACTCATACAGTTTTGGGGTGTGGGGGATGGCTTCATAGAGAAATCTCATTTGAGATGGACCTTGAGGAATGGATGAGCAAGAGTTGGCCAGGCAGAAAATGAGAATTCTAAGGAAAGGAAACTACGTCTACAAAGGGGTTTTGATAATGTAGTTTTCAAAGCTTACAGTATTTGGAAGAAAATACTTTAGTGAGGAAACTTTCCTGATGATCTTAAACTATTTCCAACCTCTTTGGAAATGTGAAAAACGTACAAAAAAGACACATAAAAAAAGACTGGAGAGAAAATAGAGAGCTGATCTTTCAGAGAAGACCCTAACTGGACAACAGTGTTAAATAGTATATGATGTTTGTCCTTAATTGAAAGATGTTTGTGTGGACCAGGGGGATCTAAATAGACTTTTCAGTCACTTGCAGATAAACTCTTCAGTCTGCAGCATTCTGAGTTTTCAGACTAAGCCTCTGTCTGAGGAATACTCTACACATCAAATAACTTGAATCTTGTAATAGGTGATAACTGATCAGGGATTAACACACCAGATTCGATTGAGAGGTTTCAATACCTTCTCGGTTGAACAGAAATTGTGTGAGAAAAGCAAGTCATAATATCCCACACATTTAATATCAGTTTGGTGATATTAATTATGTATATGACTTATGACTGGTTTATCTTAACAAGAGCTTTAGGATATCTGGGAAGTAAGACAGTCTTTATGAAGTTAGGTCGAACATCATCCAACAGCATGGTTCATTGTGAGTTTTTGTATTAGGCATTTTAAACGGTTTACTTTAAATTCCCAGCAGATGGTGATGGCAACAGGCAGGCACTCTAGTCAATGCGGAATCAAAGTGAACTTTTAAAATAGCTGATTCGTAAGCTTGGAACAAAAAGTGAATGTTAGGAAAAAAATAACAGGTTTCCTATGATGCATCATATTATGTGCAAATCAAAAAAAGTGAGAAACTGTAGAATTTGCAGTAAACACAAGAATGTGTATTTTACATTATGGAAATGTAAAGCATTTAATCAGTCTTTTAGCAGAGAACTTGAGTATTAGCTGTCACCAAATCTCTTTAGTATGTAATAATCAAAGAAATGCAGACCAATCTGTTTTCCTCCAACAAAGCTTACCAGAGGTATTTTCTAAAAGATTGTGGTTTCTCTATTAATGATTTGAAGTGGAAAAAAATAGGGATACATTTTCCTTTAGTAGCCCCTTCCACAGTATGATGATGTTTATCTTACAAGTATTATTTTAATGCCATTTTGAGGAAAGAAATGATTCTTTTTAATTGATCGTTTAATTATTGCCTATAGGTTTTTTAGTATTTCAATGTCTAGAATTCCATGATTTTGTGAAGAAATTCTTATTCAACTCTGGTTTAAAAATCTTATTTATCATTAGTCATGTTTATGCTTACTTTGTCCTTAAAAATATTGGTTATAACTTCTCTTTTCAGTGGAAATTTTACGTATTGTTCAACTTTATCTTACTAGACAATTGCTTAACAAAAACCCAAACAAGATTATTTATGTCACTTTTTTTCCCTTTAGTTGTTTTTTTAATTTGTCTGTTTGATCTCTGCTCTGTAGTAGTGGAAGTGGCGGCTGTAGTGAGGGATGGAGGTTGAGGGCTATATTTGAAGTAAGTGACCAGAACCACAAGAAATATTCCTAGCACAGAGAGACCATTTTGTAGATAACCTTTCTGTTTTATTTGCTATGCTGTATCTTCTGTTATCCAAGATTCCCTAGGCCATTTTTGCAAGGTTCGTTTATCAGCATGAAATGGAATAGCTTAAGATACAACTCAGCCCCTCCAATTGTCAGACATATGAGATAGCTAAGAAGTTTCATCAAATGCCAATAATAGGAAAAGAACTGCATGTCTTACGAAGCAGGCCCACATTAAGTCTTAAGGACTCTATGGCTTTTCTCATGTGTTAGAAAGTCAACAGTTGTGGTAACTCCCCGACCAACTGGTTCCCTTTTCTTAGTTGGGTGATCAAGAGGATAAAAATGCAACTGTCATTTTAGCTGCAAAAGTACAATTTTACATTAAACCAAAAAAGTGGGCATGTGTTTTATTGAAATGCCCTATATATCTGTTTTGAATTTCAGTTCATTGAATACTCTGAAAGCTAAATAAACACACAGCAGGTCTTACTAATGTCTTCAATGAGGTGCTTAATTCCCCATCTTAATCAGCCATTTTCCATCCCTTTCCTCCTTTCTGCCTATCTGTCAAATGTTCCTTAATTAAGAATTATTCTTAATTACAAAGTTTATGTGTCATTTTATTTTAGAGGTAATTAATTAAATTTAACACTAATCATTGGGGATATTGCCTTTTCTGCACACTTATTGTCGCTTAATTATTGGAATACCTTGAATCCCTTGACTGAGAGGAGTAGAGCGTATTGATTTGTTTTGTGTCTGGTATGTGGTAGCTCGTACTGAATAGGACAGACTCAGCCTGTCAACCAGACAAAGAAGTAGGAAGCATTTTTTCTCAGTTGATAAATGACAGTGAACTCTAGTCATTTGGTGCGTTATGTGGAATCTCTGAGGGACAAGGAAGTGTGATGAGTATGGATAAAATGTGATCCTAAAAAGAATAGTCAGAGTGAAGCTATTCTGTAAGAGTCCTTGGACACTGGTTAGAATAGACTTCCCAATTTTCGTATGTGTGGAATTATACTGAGGTCACTCTGAGCAGTTCACCTGGTTGGAGGAAAGGAGAGACCCAGTGAGGAGATTAGGAAAGGGATGCATTACATCTTTGTTCCTTCTCCCCATCCTTTCCCCTCTCACACTCTCAATTTATTTCTAGTATCACTTCCTCAGAGAAATTTTCCACAACTAAATTTCAATTTATTTGGTTAATTATTTGATTGTCTGCCTCACTCAAGAAATGAAGTCTCTTCAGGGGCGGAAATCGTTTCTAATTTTGCTTATCATTTATTTGTCATTTGTTTAACTAGTAATTGACACAGAGTAGACAATAAATAAAATTTTTAATGAATAAATTATTAAATATTTTTTCTAGAAATTGCAAGCTATTTGACATTTTTTAAAGTATGAAGTGTCTATTATGTTGGGTGCTGCTATATTATTAGGTTCTGGTAGCAAGGGATGAATGAGTAAAAGCTAATCTCTGCCTTCAAATATTCGTAATACTGTAGAGGAGAAACATATACAATGAAATATCACATAAGCCAGGCTATAATACATTCTGTAAAAGATATATAAACACATCTCTATGAGAGCACATAGAAAGCAAACCTGCCAAGGCTTTAAAAATGCAAACATTATTTAAAATCTGCCTTGAAGGTAGTTTTAGATAAATGGAGGCCTAGGAAAAGGACATGCTGGGGAGAGGTAACAAGATGAGCAGAAGTCAGATGCATAAATGAATATGATGTTATCAAATTGTCAAAGATTGGAAAACATGATGGTTCTCAATCCTGGCAAAGATCCAGTGAGACAGGCATGCTCTGCACTGCTGGCAGGACTGCAAATGGGTAGAAACTTTCTGGAAAGCAATTTGGTAATACACATCAGAAGCCTCAATATTTCCTCTTCTAGGAATCTATTTAATGATCAGAGATATGCAGAATTCTTTATGTTCAGAATTTTTTATCAGAACATTAAAAAAATATCACTAACAGGCTAAACAAATAATTGTAGGTCAATGATTAAATTAATTATGGAATTTTTATAGAATGAAGAGCTATACACTCATTAAAAAATCATGTTTTTAAAGAATATTTAATGACATGGAATGGTGCTTGGAATGCAGTATATATATAATACAATGAAAATTTGAATATAAAGTAAATATATATAAAATTAAAAATATAAATGTCAAAATATACCCTGGGGGAAAAAGGAAATAACAGGAACATGCTAATTTGCCAACATTAATTACTTTTGGGTGGTAGGTTTACAAAGGCTTTCTGTTTTCTTCTGTATATTTTTTGTTATCCAGAGTTTCTACAGTGGATATATTGCTTTTATAATAAGGAAAATAGATACATTTGAAATTGCATATGTTCTAAAGGAAATAGGATATGATATCTTACGGCTAAAGTATAAAATGTACTGAGAATAGTTTTAGAAAATGAAGCTAGAATTTTAAAGTTTCTTTAGATCCTAATGTGGGTAGAGCCTTGTATTAAGTATTCAGGGTAATAGGAAAAATCACGTGATATGGCCGTCCACTGAAAGATTTTATAATCTGGCTGGGGAGGCAAGACATAAATGTATAATTTAATAATAATATCAACAGTTCTAGCCATACCATGGGGCAGGATGTTAGAAATTGCCCAAAGCGTGGTATGTAAGTTATAGCCTAGAAGTTTAGATCAGAGATTAGCCTATTGAATAATTACATAGAATTTCTAAGCACTTTTTGTCATCTCCCACCCATGTCTCCTTGGGTTACATGTGGTCTCACCAGCTGTACAAGGGCACATGGGCTCTGCAATCACCTGCCATGGCAACAGAGTCAGAGGGTGATAGGCAAATATGTGTGGGCTGACTGAGAAGTTGGGGAGGAGGCGGATAGAGAGATTCCAGACCTTATATGACTAGGGATCCAAAAACAAGTAGATGCTACTCATTGGCCTTCCTTCCTCAATTATATATCTTTCCAAAGGGCCCCACCTTAAATATCTAAATATGTAGGTTGTACCTTCTCCTATACATGATGAACATTAATCACACACACACATATATGTGCGTATATATGTGTGTATACACACACACATACACACATATATGTGTATATATATATGTGTATACACACACATACACACATATATGTATATAAATTTTTTCCTGGAATCACTCAGCACTCAGTTTCTATGGCATGTGATTATATAAAGACACTTAAATGGATTTACCGTTTTCTTTCTTTGTTGCCACCAATTTGCTTCAGCCTAAATTGTTGTTGAATTACTAGAATGGTTAAAAATATGTACATTGTTATAATTGAAAAATGCCTTATTTTTCTGAAAAAAAACAAGAAGAATATTTTTTCCAGATACCTAAGAGAACATATAAATTCTTTTTTGAAAGTATTATAGCAAACTCAAAATGTTAGGAGAATAGGATATTTCTTAGATGTTTACTTAATATTTTTGTGTTTGTTCTTTCAATATGAATTTTCATCTTTTCACTAATATTTATAAATTCTCTACTAGGGGTAAAGCCACTGATAAGTGTTGCAGGAAAATAAAATACAAGTTAAGGAACATTAGTTCCTCCCACGGTCTACAGATACTGAGAATTCTAGAATAAATAAAATGCACTCTTTGACCATGAAACATTTATGATCTCTTGGAGGAATCAGATGAGTAAAGGTGTTGATTCTAACTGCTGACCTTGACTTGTGGTCTGGAGAGATCAAGGACATGTTTATGGAAAAGGTGGCCCGTGATCTTAGGCTCCAGGTTGTAGTAGTTCCTAACATTTTTTGGTGAGGAGGTCAGAGATCCCTTTTATCATTTGATGAAAATGATTGTTTCTCACCTCCAAAATTCTCAAGCACATTGTAATTCAATTTAATGAGTTTATGGATTGTCTCCAAGCCAATCTATGTGCATTTAACTTACAATCCTCTAGTTTAATGAGTAATTAGAATTTGGACATGCACTAGGCTAGGAGCAGGCAAAGAGGATTTTAGATAACTAAGAACACCAAGGCAAAATGCGTGAGGTATGTATAGAAAGTGGAGAGTAGCTCCATTTGGATCTCTGAAATTAGATAATAGGAAGATTTAGATTGAAAGGTAGGGGGATCAAATCCCTAATTACTGAAAATTGTACCATATACCATATTATATCATGGGTCCATTTCCAAGGACCTGCCTTTTAGCCGTTGTTAATCTTCACTTAATTCAACAAAACAGCCTAATCTTCCCAGTTTTGTTTCAGAGTTAGGCCTGTAGCAACAACAACAAATTTTGCTCTTATCCTTCACAAAGTGGTTTTCCTTCTGCTGCCATCATCCGAGTGTGCATTTGGTATTCTGTGAAATCAAAGGAGAGACTGGGACAAACTGTACCAGTCACTGGCCCCATCATTCAGAACGATTGAGGTCTGTCTTGTCACTTTCCTGTACGGGGACATTTTTCTCCATAGATTCAAAACAATCTGCCACCATTATTGTTATAGCACTTCCATCTCCCAGAATGTCACAAACTCTTTACAACAAGAAATGGAATAGAAAGACGATGATGCTTTGCAGACATAGGTGTAGTGATTTTCAAACAGAAAGGGAAAATGACAAGAAGAGATTGAGTGGAGTAAAAGTAAAGATAAGGCTGCTGACTTGGAAAAACAGTGAAGACAAGATTGATAAACCCTATACAAATGCACATTATCTCTCTCACATACACACATGCGCACAAATGCGCACGCACACACGGACCGTCTCAGTCAGTGACTTTTATAGAGTTTTGTTGATGATGTGATCTTCCTGATATTAATTTTTAATGATAGGAATATAATTACATGCTTATTCTTGAATATAATTCAGTTAGTCCCTCTGAAGATGTGTCCACATGGTGAAGATTAAATGAGTTAATACTTGTAAACACTTAGACCAGAGCCTGGCACATGTGAACACACTTCAGGTGTTTTTCCATAATTGTTGGTGTTGATGATGTTGTTGATGATGATGGCTAACAATGGTATAATATTAACTTGTTTATTCCTTACAAGAACCCAGTGAGGTAATGATTCTTTTTAACCCTTTGATATCTGAGCCAAAGGTAAACTGAGAAATGCAACTAAGTGACTGAGAATGTTCCCAGAGCCTCTCAGGTGACAGGTATCTCTTAGTGCTGTTTCAGGACCACTTGCCTTGTTATTTGTTTAGACACAGATTCCTGGGCTCTAACTTAAATGTACTAAAACAGGGTCTCTGGGAATATGTTCCCGAGGCTGTCTTTTTAAGAAACAGTCCAACGTGATTCTTAGGTACACTCAAATTTGAGAATCATTGCTCTAGCCAATCTTTGAAATAACTCATGTTTGCATAACATTTGTGGGATCTACCTGAAAGGAAAGCATTAATTTGATGAGGGCTAGCAGAGGAGAATACTGGGTCTAATGTCTTTCACCACTTCTCCTGCAATTCACACTATTAAATATTTATTCTTTTGGTTTCCAGTGTACCTATAGGAGTTTCCATTTAAAATTTAAATGCTTGGGGAAGCCATTAACATCCATTAGCACTCTGTGTGATTTAGGGATTTGAAAGTCAATCATTTAGCAAGGCTTCAAGGGGAGAGGAAGACGAATGAATCCCATTGAGGACAAAGGAGAGAGAAGGCAGGGAGCAGAATAGATCAGCCTAACTGAAGCATTGCAGTTAAGAATCCTCGACAGCTAGGAGGATAGTAAAACAGTGGATTTTTTAGCCGGCTGCTGGGAGGCGAAAAGGAGAAATTGTAGCAAGTTGTATAAATGGGTTTAAGATATGTTGGTGGTAGGGCTGGGCCCCAAAGACCAGTTTTTCCTGTTTCCTTCTCAGCATGACCTGTGATGGAGTCTGATGCTGGACCCATGTATTTGAAGGTCAAATGCTGAGCGCAGACATCTCAGCATAAATTATGGGACTAAGCATGGACCCTGAACAAGTCAGACAAAATTAAACCTGGGTTTAACCAAACAGTAATAATTAGCTAATTTTGATTTGGGAATGAAAGTTTTCTCTTCAATTATGCGTACCATTTTCCCTAAATTCTTTTAAAAATTACATATAAAATTTTCAACGTTTTTTTCTTTTCAATGGTCATAAATAAAATAATAACAAAAATTTATGTTCATGTGACATTCTTGTTGTCTGTGTGAACATATCATTATACAGATTAAAATGATAAAGGAAGGATCAGGAATGCTCAGACAAGATGAATTGGGAGGGGCAGAGAAGAGAATACGTTTAGGAGTGTAATTAGCCAGGCCATTGCCTTGTTCAGGAATCAGTATGATAATTTGTACTTGTTTGAAGTTGTGGAAAAGAAAGATTAGCCACACATTCTTGTGAAATAGAAATTAGATTCTTTTAGTGATTAGCTCTTTCTTTACATAGCATTTAGCTTTGATCATTGAAATGGACATAAACATCAGTGATCTTAACCAGCCATCCTTTCCTTGTATGTACATTGCCTGCCATCTGGTCTCTAACCTAAAAATGTCCATACCATGAATTGTCTTTGTCAGGGTCAAGTAATGGTGATAAAAAGGCATACTGACTTTTATTGCAGCACTGAAGAGAGACATATGAAAAGAAGTAACTTCAGCATCACAATTGGAGAAGTAGTGAGGGAGTGAATATTTGAGGTGTCCTCATCCCCTTTCTGTTCCCTTTAACTTATAACAAAAATGTTAAAAAATTATCTTAAAATACAAGAGTGCATATAAATCTCTGAAGAAACCAGTGGAAACAGTGTAATTCTTCCCTCACTGCATTTTTGCATCCAGTTTTATTTCAGTTCAGGAGGTAGCACTATCCCATACAATTCAGTAGCATTTGGTCTCGCACTAGAAAAGACTTACAAAAATGGAAGGGGTCCTTCCAAAAAGTGTGGCTGTTTTGACAATTATGCAGGCAGTTTTAAGGTTTAGAACTCAAGAAGTAAGCTTCCTAGGTCATGATAATGATTTAAAGAAGAAAACCTAACTGCTTTTTTGGGGTTTATTTGGTTAAAGCATGAAATTTATCTGTTTTTTCCTTGCTAGATTTAAACTTTGTTTTCCCTTTGTTGAGCCCTTGTTATTTAAATTGTATTGTAAAGGAATTAAAGAGTCTTAAGGTGGATGGTGGTGGTTTTAGTTTACATCAGTGGACACTTCACAATTGCATTTCTGTTACAATTTCCAACCTCAGTTAGCAATATTACACTCGGTGATTTTGGGCAGGAGAAAACCCAAACCGCAAACTAACCTGATTTTTGTCTGGAGAAAATATACCAGCCAATTCCTGATTTTAATCCCAAACTGTATTTTAATCCCAGAGTACATGGAATTAAAATAATTGCAAGTGGGAGTAAATACAAACAGAACTACGTCCTATATAGAAAACTAGCTCCCCAGTTGTTGGTAGGAAGACAAGGATATTGGCTCTGATGTAGTATGTGATTTCTGTTATTGAACAAGGCCCTTAACTTGAGAATACATTTATTAAAACAGCAGATGAGTGCTGTAGGCCTTCTATAGACAGGGCATATGTTCTTTGCTTCCCAAAAGTTCCCACCACTTGCTCCTGGTCTGCTTCACCCATTCATATGCAAGCCTGTCACCTGTAGACACTTAAATTTGCAATTTCTGATAGCCCATAGTAAACACATATCTTTGCCTTTGATTTCATTCTCTTATTAGTTAGGTGGGCAATTTTTTTACAATCGAATGGGGCTTAAAAGTGTGGCTTTTGATAGGGTTGTAGGTCATTAGAGAGATGCAAGCACCAAATGTTAGAGTAGGAAGAAATCTTAGCAATTATTTAGTTAGCCATTCATTCTGCAGATGGAGAATATAAGACCCAAAGAGGCAGGGACAGTGATTTGCTCAGAGTTGGCAATAAGTTCACATCATGGCAAAGATAGAACTCAGGTCACAAGGTTGTTCCTAAAACTTGGAATCTTTAGTTATTAACACATACTGACATGTTTACTCTTAATTGAACAGAAGAGTTTGGTACTTCTATCTGGATGGGAATAAAGAGACACTAGAAATGAAGTTAAAACCTGTAACTAATTTGATAGTTTATTAAAATATGAAAATACAGCATACAGATTTTGAAGGGATTATAAATTTACTTATTGTAGTTGTGCTTTGAGCAGTGCCTTTTAAAAAATAATCTGCTTATTTCTACCTATTGAGAGAGAAATAGCTATTTCCTCAGTATTTTCCATTGGACCACATTGAGTTTTATTCCAAAAGTTTGCAATGCAGCCAAATTAAAAGACCCACAGGCACCACCCTCCACCCAAGAATCAAAGGAATCATTTGGTGTGAAAGATATGAGTCATGCCAGGCACAACACCAGACAATTACTGATTACCCAAGCTGTATTTTATCATCTTGAATACATGGAATTAAAATAATTGCAAATGTGTGTATACACACAAAGATAAATACAGCATATGCATACAGCTCCCTGTTATTGGTGGGAGGACAGGGTTTTTTGCTCTGGAGTGGTATGTGATTCCTGTTATTGAGCAAGGTGCTTAATTTGAGCCCACATGTATTAAAATAGCAGACGAGTGTACGCAGCTTGATAATGAGGAACCATCTAGCAAGGTTAACCCTTCAGCAAGGTTAGAGGTATGAATAGTCCCATCCAGTTACCAGTTGAAAGATTTTCAGAAAACACACATTCCCCTAGTGAAGTATTTATCAGCCTTTATTCCCTCTGTAGGTCTTTGTAACCCCCACTGGGAATGCCGGGAGCCGTTATCTGAGCTCGGGGCAGTGAGCTAAGCATTTCTGTGGCCCAGCCACTAGTCAGGGTTAAGCATTAAGAACATTGTAAAAGTTGGCGATCTGGGAACCGTTAAACTTAAGGAGCAGGGCCAAGATGAGGAGATATAGTCGTTGAGTTCCAGTGTAGTACCTGTATACTAAATCACCCACAACTGAGACTGGAGGTTTAACACAATGGAGAGTTCTGGAGCTTGCAGACACAAGCAAGTAGCAGTAGTGTGTAAAACTTCACTTCTTTATTTCCTTTAAAGCAACTTACTTCTCACTCCCAAGCTCCATCCAGTCTTTGCCAGATTGGTGAGAAATTTTCATTTCCATTCATACTGGAGTCAGCCCAGCCCCTAATGTTGTACACAGGAAATGGGGAGGGATATCTAAATTCTGGTCTGTTCAAGTTGTCACTGACATTCTCATTGTCAATGCCCAAGTGGTTCCTTGAAATATGGCAGCTCTTAGCTCTTTTGCTTCTAGAAAAGGAATCTCTGCTAAGGTAACAATATTAGTACACTAGGCACATTATGGAGTAACCTGATGGTAGAGGGAGCACTAGCTTGGCACAGATGCCGCCCTCCCACAGAACTGCATCCCCTCCCCGGTCCAGAGGGATCTCGCCATTCTTGTTTATGACTCTTGCTCCAGCCCATTTGTCTGCCTCTTGCTAGAGACCATGTGCTTTTCACAGGCCCTTTACTACTCCTTTCAGGAGAGAGAGACAGAGAAAGAAGTGCCTCCCTTCCCCTTCAGAAGACATTTGGCAATGTCTGCTGCTGAACATCCTACAACGACAGGGCAGTCCCATACGACAAAGAATTATCCAACCTAAATGTCAATAGTGCCAAAGATGAGAAACCCTGCTCTATGCCTTATTTAATGGGATCAGGCTAAAGATATTTGGAACCACTTCTGAGAGGAAAAAATGAGAGGGAGCGATACTAGAGAGAAATTAATCTGTGGAAGGGTGGTGATTCAGAAGGTCAGGATGGAGTGAACACTGAAATTCACTCTGGGATTAGCAGTGGAGAGGCTGAGGTAAGAAATCTGCATTTTTAATGCAGTGCTCTGGCCCCAGTTCCCTCTACCTCCTCTCTTGTATCCACCACTATGAGAATTCATTGGTTTCTACAGAGACCCTGAGCAATCCATACCTCCTTCTCAACCTCCAGCACATACAAAAAAAGTTATCAGTTCACTATTTCATGTGTATTCTTTATGAAACACTAGGCATGCCCTGTGAGGGCTTGTGTGTGTGTGTGTGTGTGTGTGTGTGTTGCCATTACGCCTAAGAACTAAGATTATATGTCTTCTCACTACTTTCTATTTCTGTTGCTCAGGGGAAAACTGAACACCTAAACTTAGAAAAGCAGCCATACCAGCCTATGATGTTAATACAAGCTAATAATTTCTTCTTTGTTTTCTTTACAATCTCCAATTCCTTTGGTGAGCTGTTAGAGCAACAGGTTTTCCAAAATAAAGTTCCTATTGTGTTAGCAGGTGGTGTGCATCCTACAGCTTGTGAATATTTTGCTACAACTACCATTTCAGTTAAATTACATTCTCTGGGACAGATAATGAGAAACAAAATTGCTCTGCTTTGGGTTACATGCATCCTTCTCCAATGAATATGCTCACCAAGAAACAAAGTAGTCTGGGGGAAAGTCCCAAGTGTCTTTATAGTAATCATTTCTCAGAGAAGCCACTTAGCATAGTAGACTAAGCATGATGTTTGGAATAATCCAGACATGCACCCCCATACTAGCTATGTGGTCTTGGGTAGATTTTTAACTCTCCAAGCCTTATTTTTTAATCCACAAGTGGGGTAATACTGCCAACATCACAATTTAGGCAAATAATCAGTATTCAATCCGTGAGAGATGTTATTGTTGCTTTTACCATCCTTAACAATATCCTCTTCATTTGCCAGGAAAAGGTATTACCCGTCATTAAGTAATAAATCCCCGCCACTACTCACCCTATAACTGGGGTTAGCAGATGATGGCCTATGGGGTAGATCCTGACAGTTGCCTGTTTTTGTGCAGCCCACCGGCTAAGAATAGTTTTACAATTTTTTTTAATGGTTTAAAAAATAAACAAATGAGGAATGACGTTAATATTTCATAACACGTGAAAATTATATGAAATTCCAATTTCAATGTCCCTCAATAAAATTTTATTGGAATACAGTTATTCTCATTCCTTTTTTACAGTTTCCTTTGACTACTTTCACGCCATAGCTGCAGAATTACCATAACAAAGACTCTTGCTTAAAATATTTACTATCCAGTCCTTTACAGAAGATGTTTGTCAACCTCTACACTAGAGAATACTATACAGTCATGCGTCGCTTAACCACGGGGATACATTCTGAGAAATGCATTGTTAGGTGATTTCGTCACTGTGTGAATATCATAGAGTGTACTGAAGGGGAACAAAATTTGCCACCCCACAATGTGTCTCTTTAAAGAGGATTGTTTTGTGTGTTAATGAGGATTATTTTAAGCTAAATATTTTTTTAAAAACCTGTCTCAGGAAATGAGCTATCACTTTAGCATAATGTAAACTAGACGGTAGACAGGGAGGAACCTAGAAAAGCCTGTTTGTTGGGCTCCCCTCTGTGTTCTTATGTTTCTCTGTGGCCAAACACTTGCTTTCCAAATGTTTGTTCCTTTTCACGTACCTGTGAATTGCCTTCTTTCCCTTTGAAGTCCCTGACTCTCCCCACCCCCAACAACTCCTTTTGTTTTTAGCTGAGGATGGTATTTAAAGTGGGGGCTTTGGCCATTCTGGCAAGTTACTCAATTTTCCTGGTTTTCTCCTAGGTATACATGTTATTAAACTTTTGTTTGTTTTTCTCCTGTTAGTCTGTCTCATGTCAATTGAATTCTTAGACCAGAAGAACCTAGAAGAATAAAGGAAAATTTCTTCCTCCTCTACAGTGCTTACACAAACCTAAATGGTATTGCCTACTACACACCTACGCTATATGGTACTAATCTTGTGGGACCACCATCATATATGCAATTTGTCATTGACCAAAACGTCGTTATTTGGCACATGACTGTATAGGGGAGACCATGTGAGAAACAGCTCCATCACAAATAATCACCTTTACCCTTGTTATCTTTGATGTGGGCCTTGCATTTGAAATCAGTGTTTATTTTTTATATATGCCATGTCTTCATATGTATAGCTTGTCTTTCTCCCTTGTCAGTTACCCTGACCTGTCGTAGTACCTCAGTTTCAGCTCTTTGGGAGAATGTGTGACGATTTCTTTGAGGCATTCCTCAAGAACTTCTCAAAGTTTATTCCTTATATGCCTCATTAATTATATTTTAAATCACATTACCCCTAGTATGCACTCAAAATTTGTTGAAAAATCTACCCAACGCTTTTTACATTGGTATAGTAACAAAGAGGCAGAAACATCATTTTATTTATAATATATGATAGTTGTGTTGGTTATGATTGAAGAGGAGGAGTGGTAAAAGGAGGAAGAGGAGAAGAAAGAAAAGAAGATGATTCAGTTTTCCTCCCACTGTAGAATGATAGCACAAGGACTGTTAGGTCAGCAACCAGCTTGAGGATCACGTATCTCAAGGATCACATGATTTCACCCAAGCTGGGTAAAATCAAGGTGGGAGATCTCTCCACTGGGGTACTAAGAATGAGAAACTCATTGGAAAGTAATAGAAGCTATTAATTGTAGGGTCTGCTTCTTCCAGGATAATATTTCATCATGCTATTTACCTGAAGCGGTTGCCTTCAGGGAATACATTAATTAGCATAACTATCAACAAGGTAGCACATATGCGTAAGTTAAAACATGTATTTTGACTAACAATTTCTCTCACAAACAAAAGAGGGTTAGACTTACTTTCTTGGTGCTGAGAAAATGTGCAAGTTAAAATAAACAATTATTAGAGCTTTTTTTCCCTGCTTTTTCTAAGTGAGCTGAGCTAACACCCGTGCTGTTTCCCATCACAAACATACTTATGACCTTTGTTAGCACACCAGTATGTCAACGTATTAGACAAGTGGATACCTACCTGCTAGAGATGATGATGTTTGTTCTTACTGCTTTGCAGAGTATCCCGGTGTGATGACTGTGAACATCCTGCACCCCTGTTATTGTTAGGTAGCAGAATGCAATCCAGTTGATTTTCGTTTAGTGTGTTGCATAAACCGTATCTCAGATTCTTAAATTAAAGTGAAGTGGCACGCTTGGACCCAGGAGAAGTATTAAGTTTTTCTCTAGGCAACTGGCAATTCTATCTGCTTATTCACAAATATTTGAAGATGCAATCCCTTGACTAAGTATTTCTGCAAATAGCAGAAGGAAAAGTTGGCAGGAAGCAGCTCTGCTTCTAAGAGAGTTTGATGTTCCCCTTTCAGAAAAGCAGTGAAAACCTATGGTGCCCAGTGCTGTCCCTCCACTATCTGTGCCCTCCCTGCAGACAGTTCCAATCATTTCCCTTTTCTTGCCAGCCTACTTTCTCCTTGATGTCGTTCAGTGAATAGTTAAGCCTTGAGGATTGGGGAAGGAGGGAGTGAATGTTAGTTCCATCAGTTGTTTTGGAACACTTGGGTGTTTTCTGTTTTTCCTTTTGCCTCTTTCTTAATATGGCACAAAATTTAAGATTAAATTTATCTCTCTGAGGCCTGTTGCTGTTTATTTCTTTGACTAAAACATCCTGCTATATCCTGAGAAGCTTTCTTTCTTAATACCCTTTAGCAAATATTTTTTGTCATCCACACACTGACACATACAAACACGATTTTATTTAATCTTGTGATGACTCTGTCAAGAAAGGGAAATATCTGTATAGACAAATTCTGAATTAAAATATATAAAAACCGTTAGTAAAAATACATTCAATTTTTACCTCCTTGCATTTCTTTACTTAGGTTAGAGTACATTTTAAAAAAATATGGTAGTCTGGGGAGCCAGCCTGGTGGCATAGCGATTAAGTTCGTGTGCTCCGTTTCCGTGGCCTGGGGTTCGCCGGTTCTGATGCTGGGCGCAGTCTGATGCAGCGCTTGTCAAGCCATGCTGTGGCGGTGTCCCGTATAAAGTAGAGGAAGATGAGCACCGATGTTAGCCCAGGGCCAGTCTTCCTCAGCGAAAAGAGGAGGATTGGCAATGGATGTTAGCTCAGGCCTAATCTTCCTCACACATACACAAAAACTATATGGTAGTCTGAAAAGACTAATGTGGTACTTTTTTTATGAATGTCTGTTCCTGGTTTTATTTTTTTTTTAATAAAAATCTTTCCATCATCTTCTGATGAAAGTTCTCAAACATATGTTAAATTTGAAATAATGTCGTAGTGAACACCAGCTAGATTCTACCTTTAACATTTTGCCATATTCATCTATGTATCTATCCATCCTCCTATTCTTTCATCAGTTCATCTTTTTTTCCAAAGCATTTCAAAGTAAACTACAGATATCCACACACTTCTTCCTAATTACTTAGCCTGCATATCAATAATTTGTGTTAAATATTTGTTTACCGAGGCTTTTTTCCTTTGAGCTAAAATTTATATACAGTGAAACGTACAGATCTTAAATGGCCACTTATTGAGATTTGGCAAATGCGTACATCCGTGTAAACCAAATCCCTCTCAAGATGTAGAACATTGTCCTTGTCCCTTCCAAGTCTGAGCAGAGTTTTAAATCAAATATCAAAAGATTGATTTTATAAGATTTTCTTTAAAACTCTTTAGAGCCAGGAGAAAACGTCGGTTATATTCACAGATTAATTCAGGGTAGATTTGCCTACAGCGTGAGTTTATGAATGTTCTTCCCTTGGTTTTCTCTTTTGAATATTTTAGTGACATTAGGGAGAACCTATTTAAATGTGATGGGAATTATTATCTTTGTTCTTAGGGTCATGCCAGTGGGTTATTATCTTTGTTCTCATGGCCATCAAATGGTTATGTTCTAGTCATCTTATATTTTTGCCATTTCCTGATCTTGTCTAGGAGTCTTTTAATGCTAATTGATCCTTAAATCTAAGTAGTGGGTGATCTGCTGTTAATAATATGTGTCTGCCACTATGATTATTCTGTGGTAGAGATCATTGATCTGATCCTCTGAATTTCTATATGAAGAAGCAAAAATCCCAAATAAGCAAGTGACATTCCCAAGATTGCACATCTCAGCAGTATCACAGCTGAACTTTGGAAGCACGTGTTCTAAATACCTGTCTGGTTCTTTTAAATGAATAGATTTTCTATGAAAAGTTTTTTTGCCAGAGCTTTGTTAGATGCAGGCAGGATACAAAAGGTGAATAAGACACCATCCCTACCCTTTAAATCATGTATATGGTGACAAAAAACACCAAAATAGAAAATTTCCATTTTCAATGTGTTTGAAATAATGACATGTGATGGGTGCTATGGCACCTCCTAGGAGTGTCTGTTAGTCCATCTGGGCTCTTAGGAAAGGATTTTGGAGAAGTCAGCTGAAGTCTGGAAAATTGAATAAATGTTAGCCAGGAGAAAAGAGTGTTAAGAGAAATTGCTCCAAGAAATGGACGATGTATTTTGAAACAATATCTGCTGTTCTGGTGTTCGGGAGAATCTGTGAATCAGAGTACCCAGAGGAACGTGCATTGTCCTCTCAAAACTCTAGGAAACAAATTGTGGGGAATTCTCTGAGAATCTCAGAGACCCTCTGTGCCCTCAGGGTATTTCCACTACTCTCCCCCTGATTTCCTGGGCACCAACTTATCAAAAGGACCTTCCTTCAGTGGCTACTTATTGCATCTGATGATATACATTCTTCTCAGTCTAGTGTTTCTGGGTGCTTTTCTTCAAAGACCTTCATAACACAGTCCTGATCTAACTTTCCAGTATGCACTTACCTCTTTACGTACATTTTATACTCGAATAGTACCCAACTCTGTACCTCTCCTATTCTCACACTTTTCTGCCATTATGCCTTTACCCAAGACTTTCTCTGTCCCTGGAATTCTCTCTCCTTAACATCTGCATTTCAAAATTCCTTCTATCTGTCAAGTCTTTCTCTGTTCCTCCGTAAGAGAATCAATTAATCTTTTCTAAAAACTCCCACAGCTTTTTGATCTTTCATACCACCTTTGAAAGTCAAACACAGATCTTTTGTTCTACTGCAGCTAACAAAGTCTAGCACAGTGCTTGGCACAAAGTAGGCAATTAGTATTTGCTGAAGAAGATAATGAATTCTACCTTATGTCAGTGTGTACTTCTAGATCTAGAGTTTCTCTAAGGTACGGTCTGTGTTCTGTACATTTTTGTATTCCCAGAAGTCATAAAGGGCAGCCAAAAACTGAAGAAACATCTAAATGAACCTACCATGCTATTCCACTATCAGAGCTGTGTTGTTGCAACTGTTCTACTTATACTTAATATAAATACAGAAAAGGTGCTGTTTTAGCAGTAAACCTCAAGAAAATGTTCAATTTTATATGACTATATATCAACTTCTCCCTTATTGTCCATAATAGCTTTTAAGTGGACCATTTGCTTTTAAATTTAAAAAGAGAATCCTATAAATGATATAAAGAAAAGAAAAAAAGGAATGCCTTGACATGATAAATGTTTACTGTTGGAGAGAGAAATTTATGTCATTTATGTGTTCAATATGTCTATTGACTACCTAGTATGTGCTAGGTGCTAGGCAACAGCAGTCCTGTCCCAGTGTAGCTCTTTTTCCAATATAGGCATGTCTTATAGGAGATCCCTGGGAAAGAGTCAGTCATTATCTGTGTTAACCCTTTAAAGTATGTGTGAAAAACTTATCATTTAGTGAATCAAGACCGTCTGTCTGCAGACCGCCCCAGTTATTAGAAAATTCTTCTTTATACTAAAATTCGTACTGCCTGCTCCAACTTCTTCCAGTCGGCCCTATTTCTGCCTTTGGAGTCTGCAGAATCAAGTAAACTACTCTTATGCACAGCACCTTTTTTAGTATTGAAGACTGTCATGCACCCTACCCCCAAAGTCTTATCTTCTTCAGACCAAGTGTACAGAAATCAAAATATTTTTTTCCAAAGGAATTGGTTTCCATGTTGCTGTTTGCTTTTTCTTAAACATTTGTTGTCAGTTCATCAAACATTATTCCTCAGTTTGTTCTGTACAGGACTTGTGATAGACATCTGCCATGGAATAATGCAGGTGGGCAGGTGAGGAGCAGTGTTATAGAGAAGATGAACAGGGCATAACCTCTGCTGTCCAAAGTATATGCATGGCAAAGGGGAGACAATCATCTTGTCAGATTATTTCAATATGATACCGCAAATCATGTCAGAAATAAGCAAGATATACTGTAGAGGCACTCAGAAGGGCAGTTTAGTCCAATCTGGGTTTTTAGGGAAAGATTTTTAGAGGAAATATCAACAGAGTTGAGTCTGAAATGATGACCAAATGTTAGCCAGGAGAAGATAGGAAACAAGACAATAGGAGTTAAGGCATTGAGGTAAGAAATCGGTATAGCAGAGGGGGCTTTTGGAGACACTGTAGTTATTTTTGAAGAATGAGGTATGGCAGAAAATAGGGTTCATGAGTTATGTATGTACATATGTGTGTATGTATGTATATATATACATATCTGTGTATGTAGATATATTCTGATTTTTTTTTTTTTTTTTTGGTGAGGAAGATTGTCCCTGAGCTAACATCTGTGCCAACCTTCTTCTATTTTGTATATGGGATGCCACCACAGCATGGCTTGATGAGCGGTGCATAGGTCCGTGCCTGGGATTTGAACCAGCAAACCCTGGGCTGCTGAAGCGGAGTGTGTGAACTTAAACACTACTCATGACAATGTTTGAAGTGGTCAAATGTAAGCCCAGGTTGCCAGTGACCATCTTTGTGACCACAAAGGAGAGTCCACCTAGAAATACAGACAACAAAAGACAATAGGGCTTATTCTTTGTAGTTATGTCAGACGACAGATTTATTTTTTTCTTAAACCAATTTGAGTTGAGTTCTCTGTCACTTGTTGTATTAGTCAGGATTCTCCAGAGAAACAGAACCAATAGGGTTCATATATATACAGAGAGAAAGATATTTGTTTTAAGGAATTGGCTTATACAGTTACAGGACAGGCAAGTCTGAATTCTGCAGAGCATGTTAGCAGGCTGGAGACCCAGGGAAGAGTTGATGTTTCAGTCTTGAGTCCAAAGGCAGTCTGGAGGGAGAATTCCTTCCTTTTATGGGGATCTCAGTCTTTTTCCTCTTAAAGCCTTCAGATGATTGGATGAGACCTGCCCACATTATGAAGGGTCATCTGCTTTATTCAGAGTCTACTGATTTATATGTTAATCACACCAAAAAAAAAAATGCCTTACAGCAACATTTATCTAGATTAATGTTTGAACAAACAGGGGCACCATAGGCTAGCCAAGTTGACCCATAAAATTAACCATCACACTTGTAAATGAAAAAGCTGTGGCTAATCCAGACAGTAACTGGTATAGATGCTCAGATGTGACAGAAATCATCATAGGTTGGAGACAGTCAGGAGAGGCTTCCAAGAGCATGTACTACTTCATGGTAAGTTAAAAAATTCATACATTGCTATTTGGTATTTGTAAAGTGGGAATATCTTTCGTGGCTTTGGGAGAATTGAATAAGCAGACATATATGGCCAGTACGTAGGAGGCACCTAAATGTTCAATCTTCTCTCCCTTTTCCCTTCCCCTTTCTATACTGGGGGCTCTGAGTAAGCCTGTTGCTCTGTGTGTGTGAATCAGGAATTTTCCAAGGACTTTATGTTGAGAGTTTCTGTTTTAGAGATTAACGGGTTTCTTATTGAACAGGCAGCATTCCAAGAGGTTAGAGTTAGAAGTGACCACAGAGAAAGCACTTAGCCCTCTACTCATTCTACAGATAGGAAGCTACTCTCTGTGTGATGACTTTTTAAAAAGTGAGGTTTGACTGCTGTGTGCTTTGCCAGTCAGATGTCTACATACATTTCCAAGTCAGTACAGCTAGAACATATGTTTCAAATAATATTAACAGAGTTGAAGTTACTTATTCATGGTCTCATATCTATTGATCATGGCATTTGAGCATTCTCTTAAGATATAAAAAGGAAAAATATGTAAAAATAGCCATTTCTACCTAGTTTTAGGAGCCTGGAATTATTAGCATGCCTGACCAAGGTGTTTAACTTACAACTTGGAGAATGGCTTAATGCTTGGGAGAATCTGATGATAATCTTTTTAAATCTCACTAAATCTAATCACTCAATCCTAAAATACACTCTGTGGGTTATAACTTCAGGTTACCAAGGTCTAAGATTTTTTGGGAGGGCTTTGGAGTGGAGATTTCCATCATTGTTAATTTGCAGGAAGACATCCCTAGTGTGTTTTTGCAATGGTTTCACGCCTTGCGCTGTCGCCTATGCACTTGACTATTCTTCACTCAGCTCCTCTCTGAATGTTGCACCTGGATTGTCAAATACCACTTCAGACTAGATCTGTGCCCCCAAAAGTCATGTGCAGCTTCATAAAAGAATTCTACCTGACATTTTCAAGTGCAACTCACTTGAACTCCCAAAAGTCAGGTGTAAATTGAGAATGGATTTACACCTAAGCCTTTTTGGTTGATTTTGGTGTTTATTTGGAACTGACATTTGGAGAATAACTCAATTGCCCTTAGAATCAATCCTCTGCTTGCTCCAAAGTGGGAAGTGGAGGGCAAGTATTCAAATGGCTAGTACAGTATGCTTCAGGTGAATTTCAGGCACTCTTATTCAATGGGTTTTGGCCAGTTTGGAAAGGAAGTCAGCAGTATGTGAATTCAGTAATTTCACCAATGTAGCTTCTTGCATCAGAGTTGGACTCTGAATCACAGTTTTTGCCTCAAGATGTTAAAGATTGTATGGCTTGGCCTAATGGGCCTGATTCTTCAACAGTAATATATTGATTATTGGCATTTTAGACATTGTTGGGGTTACACAATTGACTCTCCGCACAAATTCAGAGCATCCACACAGGCTTCTGCCACTGGATGAGTTGATGAAGCAGATGATGCCTTCTTTCATAGTGCTGCAACAAACAGATGGAATGGCAAGCTGTCTATGCCTCTTGAGTATCTGAGTATGAACCTGTCCTTCTGCCTACCCCTGCCATTCCTCCTTCATGAGGTGTGCTACTAGGCCACAGAGAAATTATACAATGAAAAGTAGACATGGTACCTTAAGCCAGTGCAACTCTTGAACTGGACATTTGGTGTTCCTGTGAAATCCATCACAGTTATAAAGCTCTTGTGAGATTATTTTCAAAGATAAAATTAGAGATAAAATAACTCTGTAAAATCATCGTACCCAATTCTCTTATCCTATAGAGAGTAAAATATATCCAGAAGGATTAAGCCCCTTACCTAAGGTTACGTAGTCAGTTCGTGGCAGAGATGGGGCAAGAATTCCAGGTTCTTTTGAGTCACAGTGTTATCCTTGTAATAGAGAGTGACCAATGAATGCATGATTCAGATTGCAAGCAAATGTGAGATCCAGAGGTTTTCATCATTTCCAACAATATAAAAAAGTTGACTCAGAGGCTCTTTGACCTCTTCCTGGATTTATTCTACTTCTCTTTTTATATTCCTAGAAGGAGGGACTCCTGATAGATTTCTGCCTTGTAGAAATATTCGTTTGTAAGTTGGTTTGAAATTAGCCTGTCGTCTGATTCACTGAGATAGAGTTAAAATAAATTCCCTCAGCAAATAAAAAACAGGGAGAAAGGATTTTATCATCTGTATGGATCAATTCCAAGTGTTCACTTCAGTTTAGTTATTAGTTTTCCCTACAGTATGAGATATTCAATTAAACCTTCCCTCAAATTGGCCATAAATTTCGATGAAAATGAAAGAAGTTCCATTTAGCAAACAGTTTCTGTCAAAGAATCTAATAATAGGATGCAATAAGAATGATTTTCACCTATGCACCTGAATGAAAATGTTTGGTCTGGGTTTTGTTTTGTTTGTTTCTTTAGTTCTGTTTTTAGTTTTTACCCAGTTTCGATGTAGCATATCCAAAGTAGCTTGAATATGGGCACAAGTGGAATTATTTACAAACACAAGAGTATTTTATAGCAGTATTTTCACCACTAATTTGGCAGGTCTTTGATAAAATTTCATACTGTACCCACATCATTCTCTGTTAAATAAAACTACTGGGAAACAAGACATGTTTGATACTCGTTCTCTCCTTCTCACTAGAACGTATACAAAACTTCTCATAACCTTTTCTTGGGGCTTTCCTTGTAGCTACATATACTCATTTAGCATCCGTGGACTGGATATAGGTAGGAATAACCCACTCTGAAAAATTCAGTGTAGTATTTATTGAGTAGAGACTGATTATTGGAACTGATCTAGATCCTGGAAATGAGAGATAAATCAGACACAAATGTACCTCAGTGTAGCTTGTGGTCTAATGCAAGAGACTAGGCAGAAATGAGGGAGGACGTAAGTAAGGAAACATGGCACAAAGTCGTGAACGTTGCTAATGAAAATCCAGTTTTGTTCACCCCTAACCTGGGATATCATGGATGAAAGGGTAGTTGAGCTGTAGTTCAAATGCTCTGGAGATCCACTTTGTCCAACTTTTGTTCTGCTGTCTCTGTGAATGGCTTGACCCCAGAGCTATATGGGGAGGTGGGGAGGTGGGGAGAGAGCATCCATAGCATTCTGACAAATGCTTCATAGGGCCAGACATGAATGATAGCATCCTCAGTCCCACCCCACTTTTTGTGGATAAGAAAACTGGGGCTTAGCAAGGTAATAACTTACCCAGTAGGTTATAAATGCTCTGGAATTTCAGCCCTAATCTTGTGAGTCCTCTTTCACAGTTTTTTTCCTCGTCAAGATAAAACTTCATTTTTCACAATTCCTTAATTAGTTAGGATTCTTAGGATACAAGCAACAGAAGCTGATGCTAGATAATTTAAGCGGAAAAGGAATTTGTTAAAAAGTTAGCAGGAGTTCTCAGAAAGAATAGAGATCTAAAGAGCCAGATTCAGAGGACAGGAGCCAGAGTAGAGTGAAAGGTGTAGGTAACGACATGATCAGCAGTTTTCTCAGGGAAAATATGGCCAATGGAATGAATGGGCTCTAAACTTTGTTACTGTTTTTCTATCTCTGTGTTATTGCTCAGGATCCAAAATCTTATAAAGCACAAGCTCTGATTGACTTAGTTTGAATGACATACCAGTGCCCACCCCTTTGCTAGAGGAGGGCTGGGCATCTTGACTTATACACCACTATGACAGCACTCATAAATGAAACGATAATGCCACCAAACAAAATCAGGGCGAAAGATGAGGAAAGAGCATATGTTCACTACAGATATAAAAGCAGTACATGTAAGTAAGAGAGCAAACTGACAATGCAAGTAGGTATTTAAGTTAATAAGGCAACAAATTACTTTTGTAGACCTGAATTAACAAATATAACATAGTATAATATTTTCTCCATAATGTTTAGAATATGACAGTTATATCAAATATTATCCTAAATGCTCAGCCAAGGTTGATGAGGTTTAACTATACTTCTTTCGCAGGCTACGGCTGCTTGTTTCTCTTTGTGCCTTCTAGCATGCAGATAATTACACAAAATTTGAAACAGCTTGAATGTTATAGATGCTCTCTATTAAGGTGTGAGAGTTATGATAGGATTTACCCCCAGGCCTAAAGTGTTCTAGGACTTCCATTAGGTGTGCTCTCTCTAGAAAGAAAAAGTGTTCTTGGGAAAGGAGGGTATAAGTAATCTTTGTTGTTAGTCCCATCGAGTTGATTCCAACTCTTAGCGACCCTGTGTAGAGCAGAGCAGAACCCTGCCCGGTCTTTTTGCACCATCCTCTCACCTTCCTGCGCTGTATCAGACAATTCTGCTTTTCATAGAGTTTTCATGGCCATTTTTTTTTTTTTTTTGGTGAGGAAAATTAGCCCTGAGCTAACGTCCGTTGCCAATCCTCGTCTTTTTGCTGAGGAAGATTGGCCCGGGGCTAACATCCTTGCCCATCTTCCTCTACTTTATATGGGATGCTGCCACAGCATGGCTTGACAAGCGGTGTGTCTGTGTGCACCCTGGATCTGAACCTGTGAACCCCGGGCCACAGAAGCAGAGCATGTGAACTTAACCGCTATGCCACCGGCCCAGCCCCTCATGGCCAATTTTTTCAGAAGTTGGTGGCCAGATCCTTCTTCCTAGTCTGCCTTAGGCTGGAAGCTCCACTGAAACCTGTCCACTTGCTGGTATTTGAAATAGTAGTGGCATAGCTTTCAGCATCACAGCAACAAGCAGCTGCCAAAGTATGAAAACCAATGGACGGGTGGTGTGGTTCTCAGATTGGGGAATGAACCGGGGCCACAGTAGTGAGAGTGCCCAATCTTTACCACTAGACCATCAGGGCTGGCTGTACTCAATTTTACCCCAGGGCTAAAGGACATGGGATGTGCATGTGTGTGCATGTGTGTACACATTCATGTACTTCATGTGCATATGCACTACTTAGAAGGATAGTTTACGATAAAAAGGAGTTTTCCAGCACAAGTTGACCACTTTAGGATGTTGAATGCACTTTGTAAAGACACTAGGGATTTTTTTTGTATGTGTTTTATGTATAGCACCTCTTGCCTGCCTTTCCAAAGGAAATGTGGTACTAAAATAGATTTCAACTGCAAACCCCAACTATCTTGGCTAGAGTGGGCCTTCTGACTACTCTCAGGAATGTTCTACTGGTAATTTTTGTAAGTTTTCAAATGGAACGGGAAAGTTACTATTCCAAGGGTTTCACATGTAGTATCTCATTCAATTATCACAGCCCTATGGAATAGTTGTTATTATTAACCTAATTCTAAAGATGAAGAAACCAAGTCAGAGAGAAGGGTTAATAAATTGCTTAAGATCATCCAATATATACATATGATCTTTTATAACACTTGCCATGCTCTTCACATGACTATTTTCGTCACTAAACTAAAAGCTCCTTGAGGCGAGGAGTAGTTTCTTATTCATATTTACATCATCTATACCTAAGATAGTACCTTGTACATGGCTAAGATTGAACAAATGATTGAATAAATTAATTAAAATTAAAATGATATGGTACAATATAAGGGTATATATTGCAATATTCATACATCTCTGAATGTAACAGCTTTCATGAAATGGAAAAAACACCTAGCACTTTATGATTTATTTATAGTTTTCATATTCATTAGCTCATTTGATTTTTACAAGAAGTGCATTTAGTTAATGGGTGTTATTATTCTTATTTTTTAACTTGAAATAAAATTTCAAAGAAAATATAACTTCCCCATGTTGACACAATCATAGTGACTAGTTCTTAATTATAAATGGTATACTATGCAACAAAGAAATCTTCAGTAAATTCTAGTATCTAGAAATTGTACAAACCACATTATATTAGCACAGAATCACAAAACTAGAAATTGCAAATAAAAAATTAAATCACAATGTTATTATTAAACTTCAACATTGAATCAAAAAAGAAAACAAAATGGCAATCACAGTTACTTCTAAAGTAGTGATAATGATAGCACAATATATCTAAATTAACAGAAAAAGCAAATGCCATTCTAAGAGGAAAAGATCATAGGTTTACGTGTGTTTATTAGATCAAAAAAATTAAAAATAAAAGAGCAAGATATTTCACTACAAATTAAAAAAAAAATGGTAACATAAATATAAAGAAAACAAGAAGAAAGAAACTTGTATTTGGAAAATCTCCATGTAATTATTGAGGAAGAGAAGAAGAGATGGGAAAGACTGAAACTAGCCATTCTCTCCAAGTTGAAGGTGATCTATAATACACTCCCTCTTATATGTACTATTACTTCAAGACCCCTTTAAAGTAAATGATAATAAGAAAGATAAAATTGTAGAGACAGAAAATAGGATAACACTCTAAAAGTAAAATCGATTTTAAAAATACAGCAAAAGTCATCTCTAGTGGCTTAAAAAAAGAGTTAATAGGAGTATGGCTGAGGTGGATAAAACTGGTTAACCAATGCAGTGAAAAGACTGGCGTCCCTTGCTGAGAGAACTTCATATGGTATAGGCTAGAACAGTGGTTCTCTTTCGCAGGCTTCGGAATCACCAGGAGGACTTGTTAAAACACTAATTACTATCCCATTCTCACAGCTTTTGTTCAGTACACGTGGGGTGGGGACTGAAAATTTGCATTTCTAGGTTCCCAGGCGATGCTGCTGCTGGGCTGAAGACCATACTCAGAACTACTGTGCTAGAATATGAGAGCCCTCTCTTAGGAGCTCCCCTGTTAGCAAGCCATGGACAGAGAGCTATAGCACTCACTAGTCAAGTGATGTTTGGGGTTTATTCTTTATTCTAGAGATGTGCATTATATACACCTAGAAAAAGCACGAATAGCTAGCCTCCTGTTTGGACCTTATATTGTATATGTGTGAGTGCACAAAGTACTAAAATATGGATTTAGATATGGACCATCATATTCACTTTAAAAATGCATTAATAGGGCTGGCCCTGTGGCTTAGCAGTTAAGTGCGCACACTCTGCTACTGGCAGCCTGGTTCGGATCCTGGGCCCGCACCGACGCACCGCTTCTCTGGCCATGCTGAGGCCACGTCCCACATACAGCAACTAGAAGGATGTGCAAATATGGCATACAACTATCTACTGGGGCTTTGGGGAAAAAAAGGAGGAGGATTGGCAATAGATGTTAGCTCAGAGCCGGTCTTTCTCAGCAAAAAGAGGAAGATTAACATGGATGTTAGCTCAGGGCTGATCTTCCTCACACACAAAAAAAGAAAGCATTAACGGGTTCACATTTTTATAAGGCAGGAACATTTAGAGAAAATGAAATGAGAGATATTGAACAAAAAACTTTGTGTAATATATTTTATAGAAGTTGGCTAAAGATAACGATAGTTGAAGTTTAAGTCTTAAGAAGACTATGTTCCTTAAGGGATATTAATGTACATTTTCCTTAACCATCTCAAGTTGATCCTGAAGACTATGAGTGATGATAGGATCAGAGATCACTGGAGCACTGTATTAGGCATATATTAAGGTCTGAATTCTAAAGAAAATGTTTCAATTTCAGATATATATGTGTGTGTGTATATATATATATATATAAGCTTTATAAAGCATTGAATATAAAGTTCCCATCTACTTTGGTGGAAGGGAGACATGTGTTAATCTAGTAGAGTAGTAGAATAGCTACATGCCTATAGAAGTCCATTTAAAATTTGCTTTATAGAAAAGGGAAAACGCCGTGACATAATGCGTAATACATGAGTAGCAGTTTTGTGCTAAGTGGTAGGTTTGCACCTACCACTATGATCAGTAAAATCTGCTTGATATCTGTCCACTCAGACAATACTGCATTATCATTTTTGAGAAAATAGCAGTGTGATTTCATAAAGAGAAATGATGCCTGCCAATGTTTCATTAATTATATGTAAGGTGCTATAAAATATGAATCAGCGTGGTAGAAGTGGTTGTGTTGGTTTTTAGTATCATTGTTGTTTGACTCTTAAATCACGTTTGCAATTCACTTTTCACAGCTGATGAGCAGGCCTCCTGGGTCATCACTTCAGACCCTGGCCCTCACCCACTTCACGTAGTATCAGGGAGGTGGGGTAGAAGATTTCATGCTGCACATGAAAAATGCAGCAGTTTGTTACTTAGGTGATCCACCTGTGGTTATTTAATTTCATCTGCCATATGAAAATAGTACTTGTATCGTCTGAGTAGGTAGATGGGTGTTCATGTACAATTTTTTCAACTTTTCTGTATATTTAAAATTTTTCACAAGATGTTGGGAGAGGAAATAAAAGGTCATATAGTCTCTAGAGCCAAACTACCTAGATTCAAATCGCAGCTCTCCTGGTATGACCTTGGGCAAGTCCCTTAACCTCTCTGTGCCTCAGTTTCCTCAACTGTAAAACATAGTTTACTGGGTTATAATAAAATTTAAGTGAGTCAGTATTTCCAAAGTGCCTGGAAGAGTAATTGAAATAGGGAAGCACTAGATTGTGTGTGCATGTGTGTGTTTAATTATAAAAAAAATAAAACTTCACCTGCCATTTGGTAAATGTTGTTTACTTTTGTTTTTGCTTAAAATCATAGAAAATCAAACTCAAAAATCTTTAAGAATAATTTAATTCAACCCTCTTAGTTTCAAAGGGATAATATAGATAAGTATGTAAGAATTCTCAACTAGTTAATAACAGAGCCAGGTCTATAAGTCAGGTTTTCCAATCGAAAGTCCCCTATTATCGCTAACACACCAGAATTTCTCCTTTGGCAATGGCAGGGAAGAAAAATTAGCAATTTTTGTTATTATATCCTTTTTTGTTTAACTTAGTTTAATATTGTTTGATGCTTTTAAGTAAATTGAAATATGTTTGAATTTTCACAAGTCCGACTGGGTTTCCTGTGCTCAAATATTTGTACCTCAGCTGCAATTTAAGCTAATAAGTGTGGAAATAATCCAATAAATTATAATATTTTGATTTTACTTACTATTTAGTTATATTGAGATATGATAGAAAAAATTTTTAAAAATTGCTTGTTTTATATAGTACCAATCTGTTCTCCTCTTGATTCTTTTGGGTGGTGAGAAAACAAAGTGAGAATTTAACAAATTGGCTTCAGGCTAGGAAGCTGATCAAATATATTATCATTAAGATTTTCCCATATTATTTTATATTTCAAAGTTGCAGTGGGTTAATCTCATAGTTACCACTTACTTAAAAATGAAAGCTAGTGACATGAAGTTAAAATATATAATAATTCTGGTCTTCATTACATACCTTAAAAACAACAATAAAGATGACAAAATATCTTCATTTGGTAATAATACAACAGCATTTTTAAGAAGGAAAAGGAGTGTCCAACAAAAGGTAATCATTTATATCCAAATACTATATAAAAAGTAACCCATATTATTTGCAAGAAATAATTATAATTATTGGGAAGAGTGATAATAAAGGATTCCTTAGGAGATTCTGACCATTCTTGGAGAAGATACACTCTCCGGATTTTTGAGAATTAGGTTATCTTCAGCTGCTACGGGAGCTCTGGGAGATGAGCAGTCACCTTCAGTGACAAAACTGTGAAGTTTTAATAAAGGAGCCTACTGGTATGGGCCTGAGGCTCCAGTACTGTGGCTTCATGTCCCACTCCATGAATATTCAAAACCTGAAATCTGGAGACCTTCGTGTACCTCCTAGATAGGCAGTCCATTCCCTCATTCCCAGTCAGTGCACACATGTACACACATTCACACACACACACTCCAGAAGAAGATGATATGATTTTTTTCCTAGTGTAAAAACATTACTGTTTTATAATAAGTAAGGAAATGTTATAAACCAATGTTACCTCAATAAAAAAAAAGGGATGGAGTCTTTTTGTTGGAAATACATATATATAAAGAAACTCTCCATTCCTCATGTAAAATGTTCTAATAGGAGAACTAAGTGTCAATCCAAGAGAACTAAGTGTCAATCCAATTATGTATGGATGGCTTCATACTTGATATTGCATTGCAGAAATGCATGTACATATTTTAATGGGTACTACTCCTTGCATCTTTGGAATAAAAGGTAATATATCTCTTTCAGATGTCCCCCACACCGCATCCCCCCCCCCCAGTGAATTTTGCTTTGCTTAGACCACAGAGGCTGTGTTTTACACCAGATCATCACATAGACAGCCTTAACAGTTGATGACAATCCAGCAAAAATGTGTATTGCATTTACAACAGACAAACCTAGTTTTTTTTTTGTTTTGTTTTGTTTTTTATTTTATTGATGTTTTAATGGTTTCTAACATTGTGAAATTTTGGGTTGTACATTTTTGTTTGTCCATCACCCCATATATGACTCCCTTCACCCCTTGTGCCCACCCCCCACCCCCACTGCCCGGGTAACCACAGTCCAGTTTTCTCTGTCCATGTGTTGGTTTATATTCCACATATGAGTGAGATCATACAGTGTTTGTCTTTCTCTTTCTGGCTTATTTCACTTAACATAATACGCTCCAGGCCCATCCATGTTGTTGCAAATGGGACGATTTTGTCTTTTTTTATGGCTGAGTAGTATTCCATTGTATATATATACCACATTTTCTTAATCCAATCGTCAGTCGAGGGACACTTAGGTTGCTTCCACTTCTTGGCTATGGTGAATAATGCTGCAATGAACATAGGGGTGCATAAGCCTCTTTGGATTGTTGATTTCAGGTGCGTTGGATAGATTCCCAGTAGTGGGATGGCTGGATCATGGGGCATCTCTATTTTTAATTCTTTGAGGAATCTCCATACCGTTTTCCATAGAGGCTGCACCAATTTGCATTCCCACCAGCTGTGTATGAGGGTTCCTGTTTCTCCACATCCTCTCCAACATTTGTTGTTTTTTGTCTTGGTGATTATAGCCATTCTAACGGGCGTGAGGTGGTATCTTAGTGTTGTTTTGATTTGCATTTCCCTGATGATTAGTGATGTTGAGCATCTTTTCATGTGCCTATTGGCCATCTGTATATCTTCCTTGGAGAAGTGTCTGTTCATTTCCTCTGCCCATTTTTTGATCGGGTTGTTTGTTTTTTTTGTTGTTCAATTGTGTGAGTTCTTTAGATATTATGGAGATCAACCCCTTGTCAGATGTATGTTTTGCAAATATTCTCTCCCAGCTGGTTGGTTGTCTGTTCATCTTGATTCTGGTTTCATTTGTCTTATAAAAGCTCTTTAATCTGATAAAGTCCCACTTGTTTATTTTTTCTTTAGTTTCCCTAGTCTGGGTAGGCATGTCATCCGAAAAGATTCCTTTAAAACCAATGTCAAATAGTGTGTTGCCTATATTTTCTTCTATGAGTTTTATAGTTTCAGGTCTCACCTTCAGGTCTTTGATCCATTTTGAGTTAATTTTTGTGAATGGCGATAGCACATGGTCCACTTTCATTCTTTTGCATGTGGCTGTCCAGTTTTCCCAACACCATTTATTGAAGAGACTTTCCTTTCTCCATTGCATGTTCTTAGCACCTTTGTCGAAAATTAGCTGTCCGTATATGTGTGGTTTTATTTCTGGGCTTTCAATTCTGTTCCATTGATCTGTGCAGACAAACCTAGTTTTATTGATAGAGATAAACATTCCTTTTTGAATGTGAAATGTATTCATAGTTATTTTGTTTTGTTTTTCTAATCCCGAAAGTGACCTGAATTTACAATCAGTGTAGTGTGATTTCCAATCTTGGCTGCACATTGGAATCATGTGAGGGGCTTTAAAAAATACTGATGAGTGGGTCCCACTCCCAGATTATGATTTGATTGGTTGAGACCTGTGCACCAAGGTTTTTAAAGGTCTCTCGGGTCGTAGTAATGTGCTGCCAAGGATGGGAACCGCTGAAGCCCAATCCCCAGAATTAGAGTGAGTTTATGTAGTTAGCCTAAGGCCAAAGACTTACACTAGACTTCCAGACCAGCCCTCTTTCTAATTCTATAAAATGAATGATTTCACATATTAAAAATTATTTTCAATAATTAATTAACTATTGAAATTCCACAATGCATATTTCCCCAATTGTTACTCATTGCTAAACGCTCCTTTGTTAACATATTTAACCCTCACTCTCTAGATATTGTTACCTTTCCTCTGGAAAAGTCATCTATAAAAATTAAATTACAATCACTAGCTATAATATTTGGCCCATGTTATAATTAGAACCACAATTAGTAAATACACTATCTAGTAAAAATTTCTCATGAGTGTTTCAGTGCATCACAATCACATATTTTACATTGAGGGATTTGGGTTTCTAGTTGTGCAATATGAGAGAGTGATTTTGGTTTGGGGACTTTTGTTACTTTGGAGAAAACTCCAAATAAGACAGTATTTAATGGCATCCATCCTGTATGAGGTATATGTAAAGCAGTTTACAGATTGCTTCTCTTGGCCGGACACCAGTAGTAATTGGAGAGGAAAAAGAAAAACCAGTCAGGAATAATTCTAATTGTATATTGTTGTGGCAATTTTTTTCGGGCTTTTGTTGTATTTTAATAGTGACAGCTGCACCCAGAATTTCTTGTTTCTGTAACTAGTGCAATTTCCTTTTCCTGAAAGCTCTGAGTAGTTGTAACCTGGTCTTTTGTTTTCCTGCTTTGACTAAGGAAATTAATTTTTTTTGTTACTAGACGGATAAAAGACAAATGTTAAAAGGTGTCAATTGCATTCATTTTTTAGGATGGAGAAGGCGTCCAATCTTGTGGTCTGTCTTCAACTAATTTTAGATATGATTTTATTTTTCTGGCCACCCATGGGTTTGTCACAAATTAATTAAATGCTCCATTTCTTTTATCTAATTGAGGCCATTTCTACCTGCAATGAATAATTTCATAAAGTTTGTTACAAAGGAAAATGCTTTGTGAGTGACTGTTTATGCAAAGTAAACACACAGAACAGCTCTATTTTACCCTTTGCTTGTGGCAAAGGCCTTCCAGACACTCTAGTGAGAAGCGTTCCCTCTCAAAGAAAGCCAGTCTCTTCCTTTTTTTACTTACAGTATGAAAATGTACTTGACCTCAAGCTTCAAAGCAGAGAAGTCAGCTTTATCTAGCAGGCACAATGTGCATTAAATCAATAAAATGGCAGAGTATGAAACCAGTGGAATTGGGAATTGGATTTAAGTGACGGTCAATCAGCCCAATGAAGAGCTCTGATAGTTTCTGAATGAACTGTTTGAAGCACTGGCCTTCAGAGTCATTGCTGGTTTTTGATGATTTCCTCAGCTAAAGTGGTATTACACATAACATGGGGTCACAAATCCAGATGCCTACAGAGGCGAGGTAAGGAAAGAAGTTAAGTGAAGCTGACCAGGTAGATGATAATAGGTGGTGACAGAGGCTGTGATCCAGACTTTGGAGGATGCATGACTCATCCAAAACAGTCAGCATTTACTGAGTTCCTGTCAGTTTCTGTGCCTAGTAGGAATGCTGGACCAGTGTGATAAGAGCTCTCAATTTTTTATTTTATTTATCTTATTTTATTGTATTTTATTTTACTGAGGAAGATTAGCCCTGAGCTAACATCTGTGCCAGTCTTCCTCTACTTTTTATGTGGGTTGCTGCCACAGCATGGCTAACGAGTGGTGTAGGTCAGTGCCCGGGATCCAAACGCACGAACCTGGGCTGCAGAGGTGGAACGCGCCAAACTTTATTATGGCACGGGGCCAGCCCCAAGAGCTCCCAGTTTTTTAAGAGGAGCTATAAATCTGGATTTTTATTTCAAAAAGGTATTGAAACACCACAGCAGCAGCACAACAGATATCTTTGACCCAGTTTTAGCAAGGGACTTTAGGCTTGATATATTCAAGGTCCCTCAACTTTTCTGTAAGAAGAAGGAGGAAAGAGGAAGTACATCTAGAACTGGAGGAAGTTTACGGTGATGGCAAGGTCCCTGAAGATGCTGAAAGGGGGATCCTATCAGCACCACCCTCTAGATTAGAAAAGCTAACTACAGAGAGGATTAGCATGACAGAAAGAAAACTACTCGTTTAGTATCACCTCTTCATATGCTAGGGAACTAGTCCAGTCACCCAACTGTTGAGTGTCAAAACTGGGACCAGGCGATGATCACAATAAAATTATAAAACTAGTGAGGAACTTTTGAGAGAATATAAATTCCACCCCATTCTATAATAAAGATCCAAAGACCACTAAGGATAATAAAGAACTTACCCAAATCCTATCACTAGTTAGTGACAGTTAGAGCCTATCTCCCAGTTGCATTTGGTTCAAATATTTTGAGTACTCAGCCAGTTTTTTTCAACTCTCCTTTCATTGTATTAAGAAATTTAAAAAATGTTATTCATGGCATAGCCATCAGAGGGCTTCGTGGTTGATCTGCTCTGGCTGTTAATGACAGATGAATCATCATTTGGCATTTACTAAATTATACAACCATTAAAAATGCACTTTATAGAGGCTCTGTAGAAGTACAGAAAGTGCTTATCATCAGTGCAAAATCTTGATATAAAATTATACATACTTTGTGATTACAACTATTATTATAGTAGAATTACAAAAAAAAAAATGGAAGAAAATATACCAAAAGTAGCTATTAAGGAGGTGGAATTACATGTCATTTAAAAAATTCCTTTTTTCTGAATTGTTATGTGTCTATATACTTTTAATAAAAAAAAATGTATAGCCACCAGAATAAATTATTATTTGAACATCTACTGAAAGTCCAGAGGTGTGCTAGTTTGCCATACGGAGATAAAATTCTATTAGATAGTCTGATCTGTAAAATGAGAATGCTGAGAAGTAATAAAATAAATATAGAAAGAAAGAAATATGAAATAAATACAGAAAGAGTAGGCTTTGGATTCTTCCAGACCTGGATTTTATTCTCCACTCTGTCCTTTAGACATATTGCGTTGGGAAAGGAACTTAACCTTTCTCAAAATCCCAGGTTTATCATCTGTAGAATTCAAACGATGATAATGCCTTTCTCATGGCTGAAATGAGACAATGCGTGTAAAGCACTTAACGAGGAGCCTGTCATGGAGACATGTTCTATAAATGTTAGCTATTATCACTACAGTTATGGATCTTACTCTTCCTTACAGAACGAGTCATAATAAAAGCACCAGCAATCTAGTCATCCTAATAGTGATCACTCATTATTGAAATGAGTGCCCGCTATATACCAGGCAGAGTGCTAGGACTTTTACTTGATTGTTTTCTAAATTTCACAACAATCCTTTAAAAAAATAAGTAAGTATTATTGATAATACTATTACAAAGAAATATAATTATAAAGAAATAATATTGTAGTAGTATAACACTATTGTATATTATTATATATAATTATACATTATTATATAATATAGTATTATAATAAATAATATTATTATAAAGAAAGGGCTCCTAGAGTTTAAGTAATTGTTCCAACAACTCATAGCTAGAAATAGAGGAGCTGGGGTTTAAACCCAGATATTTCTGATTCCAAAACTGAGTTCTTCCCACTGTTCTACAGACAAATCTATGTGTAGCCCTAGGAAATGGCATGACTCTACGTAGTGAACAACTAAGTGGGGAAGAGTTGAGGCTAGAGACATTTCTTCACTAATTGGACTGCCAGGATATTAGATGCTATTCCAAAAAGGAACCTGAGAATTTGAGAGGAAAATAACATATTTTAACCTGCAGGAGTAAGGCCAGGTTGCCAAAGCCATGGGATCTGTAGTCCAGAGTCAAAGCCAAGTCAAACAAGTGTTCAGCCCCAAAGAATCAAATATTGATTCTTAGGAATCAATATTCAGTGAGAGAGCAGGCCAGAGTTTTTGCAGAGAGGGCAGTGAGAGCTTACCCAGCCTTGTGTTCAGTCCCAATGTTGAGGTTAGGGATTATATTGAGAAGAGGTTAAATCGTTTAAAGGCATGGAAAGAAAATGGACAATAATCAGATTATTGGGGAAAACCATGGCCTTTTATGAAATACACTTCTTAAAGTCTTAGAATACTTTATTAAGGTTTAGGAGACCCTTGATATATGGAAATCCCTAAATTCACAAATACCTAGTAGCATGACTTTAACTGGGGTGGCATTTTTTTCCACAAAGAAATAAAGTTTAGAGTCAACACTGTATTTATTCTGAGCATGGTGAGGAGTAGGTACTACAAAAGCCATGTGGCAGTGCTGAGTGAATTTTGGGTCTACTCACTGATCTCTACCCCAGCCTCTCAGGGTCATGGTTTAAAATGGTGCCTCAGCAAAATCACAAGATGTGAAGTGGAATTTGGGGATCACTTTCAAAAATTAAAATATCAAATGTTCATCCTTCAACACAAAGATTCTCTTGTAATTAAAAACACTCATAAACTTTACAGAGAAATCTTCATAGATTTTCATAAAGGCTTCTGGTACATATAGACAAAGAGAATGTATTCAAATCAACAAAATTATCTTTAGGATATGACCCCAGATCAAAATATTCACCTGAACGTCATCATACTATGCACGTTATTTTCTCTATTCCTCTCTCAAGCTGCACCTTTTCCTTGCATCGACATCCCAGTGACAGAATTAGCTTTTTGTTTGTATGTAGAAGAAAGCAGAGATCTAATTGCCGAAATAACACTGTGAATCTACCTGTGAATTTTCTATTCTTTGACCATGGTAAATTGTTTAGTCATGAAGAAAACTGCTATAGTTCTGAGCAATTTTAATCTGTTCAATTTGTGACTGGTCAATTAGACAAAATTAGTACCACACAATAAGACAACGTAAACAAAATAATTATGCCCCCTTCAGAGGAAATGTGGCTCTTAAACTACACAATTGTGACCTTAGAATGAAAGGAATGGTTACAATAAAAATCAAATTCACCTAAACATTTCTTAGGCCTCTCCCAAGCATCAGATTTAATGGAGGTTTGGCTTGGAGAGCCATGGTTTTGCTTACACAAAATTCAATTTGAGATAATCAGTATTTGAGACCCCTGTTTGTTGTTAAATGTTGACATTAGTCTACTCTATATTCTGGATTTTATGGAGTACTTTATACTGGTCATGTGTAAAACTTAAACATTCTAAATACAATTTCAAGTGAGGAAGGTCAATCAAAGTTCCCTTTCCCCCTAGGCATATATACTAAATTTATTTTTAAATTAGTTCAAAGGTAACCTTGAAATTAAGGAAACTAGATTACATATTTTTCTCATCTATAAATTTATTTTATTTAACTGGAATTTAATAGAATGTCAAAAGTGAGACAGAAACAGATTGAAACAGAGAGAGAGTTCGAGCTGTTTTTGTTGGATTATGGTGTATGTGTTTCTCATGATTTAGAAGAATAATTTGGAATGGAAGTTTTTCTTCATTTTCTTAGCTTGACAACAGTTAAATAGCGTTGGATTTCTTTTTAATGTTGTAGGAATTTGTGAATCCATCTGTGTTTGAGTCTTTGGTAGTTCCTGGACAACTTTCTCTCTATTCTGCTAACTGACCTAATTAGATTTTCTGTTTCCTCTAGGATTAGTTTTGGACATTAATATTTTCCTACTGATTACCCAATTACATAGAATTGAGACAAATAGTCTCTTTGGATTCTTTTAATTTCTTCTGTGTTTGTGGCTATTTCTTATTGTGTGTATTTGGGCTTTTATTCCTTTTTTGTATAAGATTGTTTAGCTAACTCTTGCATAGTTTCTTTAAATTAGATGTATTAAACTACTATTCTGTTTTCTAATTGATTTTTTCTTTTATTTTTATTTCCTTTGCTTCATTTTTACTTGTTGTTGTTCTTTTACTTTGTTCTTTACTTACTTGCTTAATATATTTAATTCATTATATTAAAGAACACGAATGTTCCTCTAAGAAGCATTGTTTTTGTTGGATCGTATACAGTGATATGATGTTTTTACTATGTCATTCTGAAAATATTCTGAAATTTTCATTTTAATTTTCTCTTTGATCTTTGATTATTTTTAATTTCCAAGTTTTTTTTTTGCTAGTTTGTAATTAGTCTATTCTTTTATTTGGAAACTTATTTAATATGTGTGACTAATATGGTCAATTGTGACTGTTATATGGACATATGAAAAGAAGTTCATTTCTCTGTCAATTGGGCATGGTGTTATGTATGTATTATATAACAGAGAATATCCCCCAACTTTAGTCGATCTATCTATCTATCCGTCTCAAATAGATATTGCTTAGAATTATATTATTTAGGAATCCTATGTACTTAATTTTTTTCACCACAGAGTGAAAGAGATCCATCAATGGTTCCTAATATTAATGTATTTCAGCATATTTCTCCTTGTAAATGTTGCTGCTATGTTATTTTTACACATATTAATAACTACTATATCTTCTTTGTGGATTGGACCCTTCATCATTGTAAAGATTTCTCCTTCGTTTCATTTGCTTTTGCCTTATCTAATACTGATATGGTGACCCCTGATTTCTTTATATTTGCATTTGTTGAGTATACATTTGTCCATCCCTTTATTTTTACGAAGCTGTGACACTTTTATTTAGGAATTAATTAGACTTTGCTTTGTGATTCTAACTGGGAGTATCTTTCTTTCAATAGTTCTTTCACATTTCATTAATATAAAATAATTATTTGGTTTTATTATCATATTTTGATATGGTCCCTGTTTTTATTGTTTTTAAACATATTTCACATATAGCTTGAGGTTATTTTTTTGGTTGGTGTATTTCTTTTGATAATTTAGAAACTTTTGCTTTTGGTGCTAGTAATTATCTTTATGATGATAGTGCTATGTAAGGTAATTCATCATTCATTTCTTAAGGTAGTGTTTTTTTATTCCAAACAACTTATTATTGGTTGGTCAACTTGCTTTGGAGAGCTGTACTCTATTGCTTTGTCTGAGATCATCAGATTTTTTCAGGATCTTTATGAACTCCTATTTGACTTCAACAGCATTTGGCAGCTTTCTGCATGTATTATTGTGTTCCATTGATACCTCCTGTTTTTGTCTGTGATAGAGCTTGCACTTCCTTTTTACATTCTCCTTGTTGCTTTGTGGTGATTTCCAACAAGAGAAGAATGAAGCACTGCCTTTATTTTCCCAACTTAAAACTGGATGTTTCTGAAGATCTTCTAAAGGAAGCAGTTACTGAAAAGCAACATAAGAAAGGAAAAGCAATTGTAAAATACATGCATAAAAGGGTAAATTAAATAAACAAAGGAAATTTAAAAATGAGACTATTTTATATTATATATTCTTATAATTTGGGAAATTTTTCACAGTATCATTATAATTTGAGGCAGTATAGAGTATGGTTTCACATGGATTTTTAATATCAGACAATCTTTGTTTAAGTCGTACCTTATTCCTTTAGGAAATTAATTTTCTTAAGCTTTTACTTAGGAAATATCAATAGAATTCATATCACGGGATTGTTTTATGGGTTAAGTGAGATACTTCATGTAAAGCACATTGCATAGTCCCTGTCTTAGTCAGCTAGGGCTGCTATAAAAAAATACCATAAAGTAAGTAGTTTAAACAACACGAATTTATTTTCTTACAATTCTGGAGGCTGAAAATTCCAAGATTAAGGTGCTGACTGGTTCAGTTTCTGGTGAGGGCTCTCTTCCTAGCTTGCAGGTGGCTGCCTTCTTGCTGTGTCCTCGCATGGCAAAGAGAGAGCATGATGTCTTTCTGGTGTCTCCTCTTATAAGGGCACTAATCCTATCAGATCAGGGCTCTATCCTTATGACCTCATTTAACCTTAGTAATTCCTTACTCTAAATACAGCCACACTGGGAGTTACGGCTTTAACATATGAATTGTCAGGGGACAAATTCAGTCCATAGCAGTCCCCATTACATTCTTAATACACCAAACATGTACTTGTTTACATTTAACTCAAAGGTATATCTTCTCTTAACATCCCTAAGTTTTTTTTGGTAATTGAGATAAAATTCACTATTTTAATGATTTTAAAGTATATAATTCACTGGTTTTTAGTACATTCACAATGTTGCACAACTATCACCACAATTTTCTTGGGTATTGTGCAGAAAAGAGATAACTTAGCAAGCCTGACTGCTCTGTTTGAAGGGGCTGCTTAAAAGGTTAGTTGTTGACTAGCATCTGGAAACTTAGATTTCTGTAGGTTTCCCACTACCCTAAGTGATAAGGATGGCTTGCTGTTCCTAAACTGCTTATGCAAACAATATAGTTTATGCTGAATACCTACTTTACTTCTGGGAATCTGGAAATTTGGTATGTGCCGATCAGAGGCTGCCTACATGACTAGTGCCCAGTAAAAACCCTGGGTGCTGAATCTCTAATGAATTTCCCTGGTAGACAATTTTTCACAGGTGTTTTCAAAATGCATTGCTTTTGTGTGAGTCCACTGAGAGAGGAATTTGGAAGCTTGCCCCTCATTTCCTCCGGTCTTCACTTCATGTGCCTTTTCCCGTGGCTGATTTTGCTCTGTATCCTTTCATATTATGATGTAATAAATTGTATCTGTGAGTACTAGTATATGCTGAGTCCTATGAGTCCTCTTAGCAAATCATTGAACCTGAGGTGGCTTTGGAGACCCCTGACATAGGTAAATACCTAGGAGTGGGATTTCTGGGTCACTTAATTTTTGAGCAACTGCAAACTGTTTTCCACAGCAGCTACACTATTTTACATATACACCAGCAATATTTGAAGGTCCCAATTTCTCCACATTCTTGCCAACACTTGTTATTCTCTGGGTTTGTTTTTTATATATATATAAGTTTTATATATATAAGTTTTATATATATATACACACACACACATATACTTTGCTTTATATATGTAGCCTACCTTGTGGGTGTCCAGTGGTATCTCATTTGATTTGTATTTCTCTAATGTCTAATGATGTTGAACATCTTTTCATGTGCTTATTTGCCATTCATATATCCTTTTTGGAGAAGTGCGTATTCAAGTCCTTTGCCTATTTTTTAAATTGGATTTCTTATTGTTGTTGAGCTGTAAGAGTTCTTTACATATTCTGATACCAAACCCTTATCAGATATATGATTTACAAATATTTTCTCCTATTCTGTGTCCCATGACATTTTAAGTGCTTCATAAAGGTTAGCTGTAATTATTATGTTTTAATCATCATATCTTCAAATCATCACTAGTCTTTTTCAGCTCACCAAAATAGCCTCATTTATGTTATCTCCATATGCATATATTTTCATGGTTATTTTTTCTGAACCTATAACTTTTGCTATGTTGATAGCATAGTGAATTCCCTGTGTTGGCTAAGTATTTCACGCATTTCAGTAATTATCTGCAGAAAGGTTATAAATACCTCTGTTACACGCTGGAAATTTTGCCTAGAGTAGAAACATATCAACTGTCAACTGCCAACTCCTGAATTCCCTTTGAGAAAATGTTAACAATTGCTCAAATCCTACTTCAGGATGTTTTGGGACAAGATCCCAAAAGTTTGGTAATGAATGAATGGTTCCTTCTCATTTGAGGGCAGTTGTTACCCAGGCAAAAAATAGTTGTATTTTACTTAATCTTTTTGTAGAGATTGGCTTCTAACACTATAATCAATAGTTTTCTGTTGATTTCCTGAGGGTACAGAAGAGTTAAGGATAGTTGTGCTGTTTGAAATATATTTTCTTACTACTTTGCCACTAAAAGAGAACAAACAAAATTCTCCCTAATTATTCATGTTTTCTATTGTCATTTTATAAATTTTACTTTGACTTTTGCAACTTCTTAAGCCCCTGAAATACCCCCAGAGACTTACTTATAGTTAATCTTTTGCTGTAAAGTTTCTAATATAGGCCAAACATTTTTAATTTGTGTTATTAAGGTAAATGTAGACACACACACACACATACACACGCACACATGTAAAATGATAGGCTCAAGTTGGATCAGGAGTTTTTAACCTAATTCCATGCATTGTCTTCAGGGAGGTCTGTGAAACCCCTAAAATTTTATGTAAAATTTTGTGTCTATATCGACGCCTCTCCACCTTCTTATCAATGTATTCTCTGACTCAAAAGATAAGAACTACTGAACTAGATGATGTCTTAGGCCTGTGTAGCTCAGGGATTTTTTTTTTTTTTTTTTAAATTCAACTACTAAGCATCAACTTGTCTATGAATAGATGCTCAATGAAAGAAAGAGGAACCTGTCTGTCTTGGTGCACTATTGTGTCTTCGGCATGTGGAACACAATTCTCAGAAAACATTCATTGAATGAATGAATGAATGAATGAGAAAGAATTTCTCTGTAGAATGACCTAACATTAGAAGCAGATTCATAAATACAAGACTCCATTTTAAAATAGAATGAAAAGTTAATTTTCATGGAAAATTCTAAAATTGACTTTCTTGATGGGAATAAGGCTCAGCTAGTTTTCAAAGATCTTCCAGAAGCACCAAGTTCTACTGTACATGGTACTTGACAAGCAATCAGGATATTTAATTTTCTACTCTGGTTCTGCTATATACTCATACTCAACTTACACTCGTTGGCAAGTTGTTTCATTCATTCATTAACTCATTCATTAAGGATGGATCAGACATCAACAATGTGGTGGAAAGAATGATAGAGACTAGGGAACACAGACCACATTAACTCAGGTTCCTATCTTCAAAGAACTTACAAACAATAGACAAGTAAATAGAGTATTATCATAGTCTAAGGAGGTAAGTATCATAGTGTACAGGATGTTTTGGGAGCAGAGGAAAGGCTTTTCATTAGAGGGGATGTTTTATTGCCTGCCAAAAGTAGAGCTATCACCTGTTTTTGTGCCACATCACATTTTGCTTTTTTTGATGTCATTGGTAGAAATGCCATGACATCAAAAGAGAGAAACTGATCAAAAGGATTTAGATTCCCTTTCTTCCCTCTTAAACGCAGACATTACCCACATTCTTTCCAGCCTTGTCTGAAGGTGGCCTTCTTTGATTGTCTCAAGTATTCTGAGTCTAAACGTTGGCTTCACTCATTCGGAGACCTAGAAGAAGATTAAAGATGGCTTGTGTGCAACTTACACTTGAGTTTATAGACCCAACCATGCTACTAATTTGGGGGGACAGAGGGGTGAGGGGAGAAAGATGTGCTAACCCACTTTATTACTTTCCTTGAGGCGAAATTTTTTTTTTTTTTGAGGAAGATCAGCCCTGTGCTAACATCTGCCAATCCTCCTCTTTTTTTGCTGAGGAAGACTGGCCCTGGGCTAACATCCGTGCCCATCTTCCTCCACTTTATGTGGCATGCCGCCACAGTATGGCTTGCCAAGCAGTGCGTCGGTGCACGCCTAGGATCCGAACCGGCAAACCCAGGGCCGCCGTAGCGGAGCGCGCACACTTAACCACTTGCGCCACGGGGCGGCCCCGAGGTGAAAATTTTTTGTACGTGGTGATTTACATTCAGAAAATTTTTATTGCATCTGGACTACTGAGGGGCAGGTATGTCTTCCTACCTAGTAGAGAAACATTAATAAGTAACAAGGGTTCATTTTCCTCCCTGTCCTCAGTTAACGCTCCCCACCCCCCACCCAAATCAGAGACTTTAAAGAGGGAATTTGTAGACATTTTGTGTTTTTATCTTTGTGTAGGACTCATTAGGTGCCAGGCACTGTTCTTAGCACTTTAAAAATATTAAGGCACTTAACACTCACAGATAAGCCTGTAAGGTAGGTGCTACTGTAAGGCTCCATTTCACAGATGAGGAAGCTGAGGCACAGAATCTCAGCAGTTTCCTCAAGGTCACCTAGAGGTAGAGTTGAGATTTGAACCCAGGCACAGTTGTCTGGAGTCCATGCTTTTAATTCCTTTGCTATAAATAACTCACAGATCTTGGCATATTCTACATAAGAAAACTGGTCAGGAATTACAGTTTCCTAATTCCATCTGCATCCCTTGAGAGAAAAAAGGAAAAAACATCATGGTAGTGCCAGGGCATTCCACGCTCTGTCAAGTGGATTTTTTGTGTGTGTGCCTCACTTTGTTTATCTGTAAAATTAGGATACAGCAATAATACCTGTTTCTGCTTATACTCTAGGGGTTGGGGAACTCTGCCACGAATATGGCAGTAGGTAAGCACTGATAGGTGGTATAGCTGCTCCCACTCCTACTTATCTCCTGTGAATGCTCCCCCTGCTTACTGGGCTCCAGACACACTGGCTGCCATGGTGTGTGTGTCTGTGTGTAAGAGAGACAGAGAGACAGAGACAGAGAGACAGACAGAAAGAGAGAAAGTGTCTGTTTTAAATACCCCAAGCACCCTCTCACTGCCCCAGGGCTTTTGTAAACACTGCTGCCTTTGCCTGCAGTGTTTATCTCCCAGATAGCCTCATTGTTTGTTCCTTCACCTCCTTCAAGTCTTGGATCAAATATCACCTTCTCCTAAAGTCCCTCACTGGCAACCCTATTTAAAATTGCACTGCCCCACCCCCCCACTCTCTATGCCCTTTCTTTTTACTTCATAGCACTAATCACTTTTCAATAGGCTATATAAATTGCTTAGATTCTGCCTCCCCAACCTAGAATAGGAGCTCTCTTAAAGTGGTGTGTTTATTTACTTCTCTTTCTATCCTCAGTGCCTCAGTGCGTTGAATATGGTCTAGCACATAGTAGGGACTCAATAAATACTTATTTAATGGATGAAAGATGTTAATACAGTATCCGATGTCAGTTACTTCCTGCTTCCTTGGTATGTTGCTCAAGCAAACGGATACTTTTGTTATAAAGGTAGAGAAGCGGATGGTCATCCACTTCCTCTCTAGTTACAGGTCTATGGGAAGGAATGTGAGCATTATTTGTTAAGGAAATGAAGAAGACAGGTGGATGACTTATTCAAAGGGCCCAACAACTTAATGGACATGCTTTTTACCTTGTCTTAAGAAAGCCAAGAAAACGTTTCTCCCCCTTTTGATAAGCCTGTGAATTCAAGTCAATGGCATTTTCTGCTGCCATTTATTCCTTCACAGAAAGAGTTTTTGCTTTGTGTTTGCCTAAATCAGTGTGCATGCCACTTTACCTTGTGACAGAATGACATAGAAAAGGCAAAATGCCCAATAATTAGATGCAAATTTTATGCTTGTCGTTTTGAAAGGTTATGAATCCTCTTTTTTTTATTAAGTTTTCTATAGAGGATACTTTAGGACAAAATATCCTTTCTGTACATCAATTGTAATTTGAAGGAATTGGTAACAAGTACAGCATATGATGAGTGCATTTATCCCTTCTGCTCTCTTTTGAAGGGAAATAGCCTTCACTTCTTTTCTCCTGAATCAAAGTTTCCAAGACATAAATATTGACAAAATAAATTATCTCCCTTCCTAAGGGATGACTTCATCATTCTTCTCCATTATATTTCCAGGTAAAAGTTGACCAATTCTACTGTTATCCAAACAATAAACTGGAGGGAACCAATGGTACTATGAAAAACATTCAACTGGTCATCAGAAAATCAGGATTCTGGTTAGAGCTCTGTCACTGAATATCTGTATGACTTTAGGTAAACCTCTTCACCTCTGAAAACCTTTGTTTCCTCACCTCAAAAAAGGGGTTAGATTAGAAATCTGAAATCATTCGCATTTAAAGAAACCATTTTTACTTTACATATCAGAATCTCATTTGTTATTTGTTGGTGGTGATTCACAGAGAGCAATTGCCGCTGTATATCATGGTACCACTGAGTACTTGGCTCTAATCTTAGAAGAAACCAGGTTCAAGTCCCTATTCTGCAACCTATTATAAGGGTGAATTTGTCTCTAGGCCTCTCTTTCTCCATCATCAAGTGAGGAGGAGCATAGGACCAGTCAGTAGGGTTGTTGTGGGGTAAGTGAGACAGACCCTAGTAAATATTTCTACTTAGCACAGAGGCTGGCCTTATTATGCACTCAATAATGGATAGTTATTACTATTATTATTCTACATATCTCTAAATAGGAGACACAGGGGTTATCTTTTGAGGAAAGGAAGGTGAAAGTTGACTTGTGGTTTTCTAAGCATCTTTTTTCCAAAGCTGAGCACATCTCTACCTAAGCTGAGTGATTGTGGTTGTGTTTTTCCTTCTCTAGCAGGACTTACTGGTTTCAGTCAGTGAGTGATGTCAAACATAAGTCTAGTTTGGGTTTCCTTACTAAGTTTCAATTAAAATACCAATATCCCACCAGAGAGACTCATACCTGGAGCCCACAGCCTGCCATTAACGTCATCTCAATTTTTTCTCCTCCTGAGCTTCACCAGGGACATCATGACAGCCTTGTGTCCTAAGCAACAATATGCAAAATCCCTAAAGTACTTACACACCAGAAAGAGAAGCGTACTAAATTCAAATTTAGTGGATCTTTCCTTTTAGAAATATGTTGTCAGAGTTTTGCTTGAACAGCTCCCAGATCACTCCCTTTCACATTTCCTAGTATATATATTGATGCATTCACTATGTGCCAAATTAAAAACCTGAAACATTTAAGGAAAGACAGCCATGGGGTACTTCAGCTGCCAAAGAGACAGGGGCAAAGGTTCATGAATATTACTTGCAGAGCTATGGTGCATGTAACATCAAAGTACTGCCCGCAGGCGTTCTGTGTTCAGGCAATTTAATGTCAGGGAAGGCCATGGGGAACATAGGGTGTCATTGAGGAGACAATAACACCAGCAGTTCACCCCAGAAGGGCGTAAAATGGATGGTCTCCCAGAAGGTGTGAAATTATAACTGAATGCAGAAAAGGCACCCTCAACCCCTTGGTCTTACTTTTATTTAGCTGAGGAGGATACTTTGGCTCTGGGAGGCTTAGAGAGAGAGCCCGGGAAAGAGTTAATTGTTTCTCCCAGTCACACAGAAGCGTAGACAACTCTGGATTATAGTATTCTGAATGCGTGATAAGTAAAGCATCAGGAGCCAAAGCAGATCTGTTAGAATCATTTACACCTCCTATTTCACAGAAGAATTTATCCCCATGAGCATGTATGATGAGAAACGTTCTGCTCACCCAGGGCATTCAAGAGAGGCATTTGTAGCATTTTATTTGAGAGCTACATAAGTGCTCTCTTTCCTTGGTTAATAGTTCTAGCAGCCACCTGGTGCTTGAAACAGCCTACTGTGGTTGCTGACATTCCCTCAAATTTTCTTTCTTGAATGGTGACTCATGATTGTGGATCACCTGCATCTGACTAGCCTGAGATGCATGATTCAAATGTATATGCCTTTGCCTCACCTCCAAATCTGTCTACTCAGAATTTGGGGGAAAGGGGATGCCAGTTCTATATTCATTTTTAACTGTCTTCCTAGGAGAGTCTTTTTGCATACAAAGAATACACAAAAGCACATTAAAAGCATTACCACTATTTTAGGTTAATAATCTTTTCAAAGGACCACCATTACAGTGAATAAATTCCAGCAGGAAGCTAAGAGTTTTGGGACTGCATTAACATACAGTTATATATAATTTTTTCCAGCAGGAATTAGTGTCCTGTGATGGGAAAGGGTATGGGACAGACATGCTTTGATGGGGCTGGCTGGTTCCAAAGCTCAAATGATGTCATCAAAACTCAGTCAGCCCCCGTCCTTTCATTTCGTTTTAGCTTCATTCTCTCTCTCTCTGTTTCTTTTTTTTTGGCAGGGGAAGATGCACCCTAAGCTAACATCTGTTGCCAATCTTGCTCCTTTTTTCTTCCTTCCCCCCGACCCCCTACCCCCAGGCCCACCAAAGCCCCAGTACATAGTTGTGTATGGTTGTAAGTTCTTCTGGTTTTTCTATGTGAGCCACTGCCATAGCATCGCTACTGACAGATGAGTGGTGTGGTTCTGTGCCCAGGAACCGAACCTGGGCTGCTGAAGCAGAGTGTGCTGAATTTTAACCACTAGGCCATCAGGGCTGGCTCTCGTTCTTTTTTTGAGGCTCTCTATGTGGGGCCCTTTGGAAGTTCCAGGCTTCCTCCCACCAAGAAATCCTAGATTATGAAAGGGATTTTCAGCCTAGTAGTCAGGCCTGGTGGTCTAATGGTTAAGATTTGGACTCTCACCAACACAGCCCAGTTTGTTTCTGGTCAGGGAACCACATCACCGGTCTGTCAGTTGTCATACTGTGGTGGCTGTGTGTTGCCCTGATGCTGAAAGCTATCCATCCGTATTTCAAATACCAGCAGGGTCACCTGTGGTTGACAGGTTTCAGCAGAGTTTCCAGACTAAGACAGACTAGGAAGAAGGACCTGGTCACCCACTACCAAAAAAATTAGCCATGAAAACTCTATGATTAGCAGTGGAGCATTGTCTGATATAGTGCCGGAAAATTGATTTAACAAGGGAAATGGAATACCAGTTGGCCAGGCCTGAATTACCTGTTCTTCCTGGCTTGCACAGAGGATTTTAGTCTATCCAAACCACTTAGATTCAGTGTGTGTGGGGGAGGGTTCACCAAAGAAAGAGTAGAATGCTCTCACCTTAAAGATGAGTGATGGATTCTGAACAGGCAAAAACCATAGATGTCTGCTATACACTTATATCACTAGGGAAGCTATATTGAGGGAGTTAGTGACCCAGAGATCACATTTAGACTTTTTTAGCCAAAACCAGTCAATTATATATACATATGTGTGTTTCTGTACTCTCATGTATTCCCATGAGTAAATAGTAATGTATTTGAATATATATTAAAAAGTTAGCTATAGTAGAGCATAAGGGATTTTTTAGGGAAGTAAACTATGCTGTGTGATAGTGTAATAGTGGGTACATGTTATAATACATTTGCCAAAGCCCATAGAATTATACAACACGAAAAGTGAACCCTAATGTAAACTATGAACTTTAGTTAACACTGAATCAATTGGCTCTTCAATTATAATAAATGTACCACACTAATACAAGATGTTAATAATAGGGGAAACTGTGAGTAAGAGAAAAAGGGTATATGGGAACTTTCTGTACTTTCTGCTCAATTTCTCTGTTAACTTAAAATTGTTCTAATTATAAAATCTATGAATTAAAAAGATAAAATTAGGTATACTTATCTGATTATTGTGTGGAGGAGCAAGAACTATTCCTTTACCCTCTAGGTTCTTCCAGCTGGTCTAAGAATTAAATTGACATGAGATAGAATAATAGGAGAAAATCAAACAAAGTTTAATAAGAGGTATACATGGGAGAAACCCAGGAAAACTGAGTAACTCACCAAAATGGCAGAAACCACTACCATAAATGCCATCTTCAGCTAAGGACAAAGGAGGATGTTGGAGGTAGTGGTTTTGGACTTCAAAGGGAGGAAGACAATTTACATGGAGATGGAAAAGCAAATGTTTGATAAACAAATGTTGACCATGCCTTGCAAAGACAATGAGAGATGGAGAGGACTTTGATTAAAAGCTCTTGTTAGGTTCCTCCCTGTCTATCACACATACTTTATATTATACTATAGTTATGTTAAGGTGTTAGCTCCTTCCTGGAACAAGCCTTCTATCTTAAATTCTTTTCGGCAGTTTGGGGGAAGATCAAAGTTTCTTTCAGAGTCTTTTGTTCTTAAAAATAATCAAGCCAAAGAGACACATTTTGGAGTGGCAAATTCTGATCCTCCGCAATTGTCTTTCAGTTCCTCTAGAATAAACACTCTATGAGGTGTTTATTCAGATGATGTCTGCTTTGCACACTATATGTCCTCGACGTGAAACATTGGAATTGGCATATAGTATAGGCCCACAAACTCTGATCAGAAACCATTTGGTTCAGAAATGTTTGAGAGTTAAGAATTTTTCTGATTTTAGAAAAGAAATATGGTCCACAAAACATGCCCAGTATTACATAACATCCCCAGCTGAGTCTGGGTCAGCACTCCATAATCAAACACATTATAATTCTGTAGCAAAAATATGAATATTCACACTAAGGCTATATATAGCCTCACATCAGTTCAGGTCAGTTTCTGCCTTCAAAAGAGTTACAAAATATTTGCATTTGTTGAAAATTCATCTTTCTTTTCGTAACTGGGGCTTGACGTCAAAATAACCCAACTACTTATTTTTAAAGGAGTAATTAATCCATTGTCCCTGAAATGTGTCAAGGTTTGAGTCAGGGTCAGAGTAGGACGTGTTGAGACAGTTCCCCTTGCTGTGTCTTTCCACTCCTTCAAACCCTTCCTTCACCAAAGCAGAATTTTTCTCTAAGCAGAGATCACTTTTATCTCTTAACACTTCCCAACCTCACTACCATTTCTTAGATCTAGTGTTACATACAATTAGGTCCTCATTAGATGTGACATGATGTATGATGGCAGCAGCATTATTTTGTTAACCCTAGAACAAAGAAAGAGTAGGAAAAGAGTTCACTTCTCATTTGGATTTTCTTTCTCTTTCTGTCTTCAAACATATGCCAGCTGTCGGTAGACTTCTCTGTTTCTTGCTATTTAAAAGGCTCTTTTGAGGGGGTTAAAAGAAGGAAGGTGGGGGCCAGCCCCATGGCTTAGCGGTTAAGCGCATGCGCTCCACTGCTGGCGGCCGGGTTCGGATCCTGGGCGCGCACCAACGCACCGCTTCTCCAGCCATGCTGAGGCCGCGTCCCACATACAACAACTAGAAGGATGTGCAGCTATGACATACAACTATCTACTGGGAGTCTGGGGGAAAAAATAAATAAATAAATAAAATTAAAAGAAGGATGGTGGTGGGCCGGCCCGGTGGCTTAGCGGTTAAGTGCGTGCGCTCCACTACTGGCGGCCTGGGTTCGGATCCCGGGTGCACACCGACGCACTGCTTCTCTGGCCATGCTGAGGCCGTGTCCCACATACAGCAACTAGAAGGATGGGCAACTATGACATACAACTATCTACTGGGGCTTTGGGGAAAAAAAAAGGAGGAGGATTGGCAATAGATGTTAGCTCAGAGCCAGTCTTCCTCAGCAAAAAGAGGAGGATTAGCACGGATGTTAGCTCAGGGCTGACCTTCCTCACAAAAAAATTAAAAAATAATAAAAAGAAGGAAGGTGGAAGCAAGGACAAATGAAAGAAACGTCTTATCCTTTAAGTGGCATGTCTGTCTCCTCTAATATTTGTTTTGCCTCTGCTCTAGTCAACTGATCAACCAAATAGAACCAAATGGAATACTTATTCAATAAAAATGCTATTTGTTGGCTAGTTTCACACAGAGGCACTTGTGTGGGGCCTTTGAACATCCCTTGCTATTTATAAAGACTAACAACACTAAATTGTATTTGTAATGATAGTTTGACAGCTGTCCAGTCATCATTTCTACAATCAGTGATTCAATTTTAAATGAATTCTCACACTTGGGAAAATCACTGTTACAGTATTACATTTGTTTCTGAATTTCCATAATTTATTGCCCATACATTTTGTGAGTAATTTGGATCCACAGAGATGCTGCTGACTTTACAATTTTTTAGCCAAAATGAATTTCCATGATCATTAGAAAGGCTGGAGGAGAAGGCTCCCAGCCTGCAGGATACAGTGGGCCCTTCTTGGAACATTCTGGTGGCAGAATAAATAATGGTCCTCCCCATTGGGCTTCTCCCTTGATGTAAGTGGTGAGAGGGAAAAAGTGAAATATGAGCGTGACTTTGGGAGCACACCCAACAAACCAGCTTCACAGAAGAACTACCCCTTCCTTGTCCCAAGTGGCGTGGCTTTGCTCTGCAATCCAGTAAGGCAACGTGTTTGCACTGATTACACACACAGAGCATTTACTCTCTTGATTGGTCAAGGGCTTTGCAGGATGCAGAGTAAAAGACACAACATGGCAAAGCCACTTTGGTTTGCGTCAGGATGCTTCTGTGCACGCATAATGCAACAATCTACCTACCCTCCAGATGTGACCCAGATATAACTCTCATCTAAACCCACGGGCTCATGTTCTGAGCTTACAGTCAAGCCCTTGTGTTCCCCATTAGGGATCCTAGAATTTACTTCCCAAATTAAGATTGTTGCCATTTAAGTATTTCTGCCCAAGACCAGGTGTTTAATCAAACAGCCTATCTGATGCTGTAGGAAGATTGACTATATATCACAGTCCCAGATTCTTGGCTGTGATGGCAGTACTTCCTACCTGCCATTAGGATTAAGAGCCTAAACAGCCCTCAGGTGCAACACCTGGGAACTCCACGGCAATTACAGGTAGAATTGAATCTGATATTTTTAGTTTTCTAAGAGGAAATCATAGTATTGCATTTTTGTCCTTTCCCAGCAGAGGTGAGTCACTGAGTTTGCAACAGATGAAAAATATCTCCAGCAGAAGAGAAGTGCATTGACCTAAGGGCTATGCTGGCGAAATGTGGCCTTTTACTCCAGAGTTGTTTTTCTTCATTGGTATCCTTAATTGGTTTAGGGCTGAACATCGTCTGTGCTCGATTCATAACGTAAGGTACTAGTTTTCAACTGCAGAATGCACAATAATAAACAGAGGTGCTGAGATCTGATAATAAAAATCCAATAAGTCTGGCAGGGGCTCAAGAATCAGCTTTTTATCAAGCATCCCCAGGAAAGATGATATTGATGCAGGAGCTTTCTAGACCACACTTTGAGGAATAATTATTTTAGGCATAGCTTGACTTTTTTACTAAGTTGCCTTCTATGAAATATTTATCCTGAGATCATACCTGCTGTCTTATATGGCTGAGCCCCTTAATGCTTTTCCTGTGTCTTGGCTAGCTTTTAGGATTGCTCACAGATGCCCTATAAAAAAGAACTACATTCAGCATCAGTGGATTTTTCCAAGCCCTACCTATCTGCTAGCTCGCTTTTTTACGCATGTTATCTTTTGCTGACCTTTCACTTGGAATGGAGAGTTGGCTCTATACTTGCTCCCGTGGACTTGATACTTGGGCCTCTGCCTTGCTTCCTTGAGTCCACCATCACCGGAGATTCAGTCTTATTTTTCTGCGCTTAGTCTCAGAAAACCTCAGGTCAGTCCCATCTATTCCAGTTCCCCTGCCCAATCTGGCTTCTGGTAGCGTAACTGAGCAACATCCTACTTGCCTGGGGGAGAAGTTTGGGGACATGCAGAAATGGGCCAAATTAATTCAAAGGGAAAAAAAATGGAGAGTGAGATCATTGCTATCCCAAAGCTGCAGATAAAATAAGTGACACCTGGCTGTGGAGAGGTGGGTTTTTTTTTTTGTTGGTTTTTTCTTTTGGAGAGGAATATTAGCCCTGAGCTAACATCTGTTGCCAATCCTCCTCTTTTTGCTGAGGAAGATTGGCCCTGGGCTAACATCCGTGCCTATCTTCCTCTATTTTATATGTGGGACACCTGCCACAGCATGGCTTGATGAGCGGTGCGTATGTCCATGCCCAGGGTCCGAACCTGCGAACCCCAGGCCACCGAAGTAGAGTGCGCCAACTTAACCGCTACGCCACCAGGCTGGGCCATGGAAAGGTGTTGTTATTACTGTTTTTCTTAGAGGATTATTTTATTTTTAGGTGAAAATCACTTTTGTTTCCATTACAGATACAGTATATTTTTAGTCTGTGACCTGGGAAAATACATTTAGGATTAAATGATCTCTTATAATCTAAAGCTCTGTAATTCTATGCATCTCTTTCAGTAATCCAAAATTCTGAGAGTAGCCCTGACATTACATTTTATTTCTGGGACACTTGCAGGAGAATGCAGGAAGAAGTTGACTAACAAACGTTGATTTTGTCTCCCCAAAAAATAGATTTTAAAAAGAAAAGAATCAAATGGGAAAAGGAGTTTGAGAATCCCTGGTTAAGAGCAGTGTTTTCTTATAATTTTTAATATTTAATGAACAAAAGGGGAGAAGCATTAAGAGTAGCCTGACCTTTAGCCTAAATAAGTTTTTGGTCATGAAGTCTCTACTCTTTTCTGAAAACCCAAAGGTCTCCCACTCTTGGTTGAAGCATGAAAAGAGATTTTCCTTAGCATAGGTCTTCTCTCTTCTCTTTACAAATATATAGTTTACTCAGAAACTAGTTCAGGAGAATTTCTGTGGTACCAAGCTTTAGGGAACGCAAGTGGTGTGGTAGAAGTAGCCTAGTGACCAATCGGCAGGTAGTCTCCAAGGAGGGGAGAACCTGGGAAGTCGCCATGTACCAGTATCGGCATCTGCACTAAATCTCCCAAGCTGGGGCTGAGATCAAAGGTCTGGAATCTATAGGACTGTATCTGGGCTGTCAGGAACCTGACTGTGCCCTCCTTCATTTTAACCATGATTTTTGAGCTTCCCAGAAGGATGAAAAATCATTGTCTACCACTCCCTTAAGAGATTCCTAATAACAATGTGAGCCCATTCCCCTAACTTCTCCACGGTAGGTGAAACACTGGGGTGACTTTTCACCCTTTTGGGAATCCAAAAGTAAAAACATCAGTCCCAACATCCTGTCACTTAAATTAGAAGAGATTCGTTACTTATAAATAAAGGGTAGTGGTTGCAGCAGGAATGTGCTGTGTATCAAGTGAAGATAAGGTACTACTACAGGTCGATGGACGATTGCGTCTCCCTGAGGTTGCCTCTTCTTTGTCAATTCAGTGCAGTCCTTGGGAGTTCTCACAATTAGCTGCTGGAGTTCACCTGTGAGTGTTCTAAGGAGGGGTTGGTTTAAACAACTTTGCTTCCAGACCTTGACAAATCCATCCATTTTCTTTGTGTGGGTTTGTTTTATAGTTTTCTGTTCCTGGCTGCTTGCCTCTCAACTATTAATCCAAACATGTGCTAAAATTCCTTCTCTAAATGTTATCAAGTGAGGATTTGTTGGTTAGACTTTGCCCAACCAAGAAAGTCTAGGAATGTGTCTGAAGCCATTATTGGTTGATATTCTGCTCTTAGGAAATGGGGAGTTAGAAACAGAAGGGTCTATGTCTAAGTTTTCAAATTTTAGGGTGCAAAAGAATTCCCCAGAGACCTAGGTTAAAAGGCAAATTCATGGACCCCAGATTTTTCTGGTGCAGTAAGTCTGGACTAGGGTTTAAAAAAACAAGCGTGACAGGGGCTGGCCCCATGGCGTAGCGGTTAAGTGCGCACGCTCTGCTGCTGGCAGCCCGGGTTCGGATCCCGGGCGCGCACCGTTGCACCGCTTGTCAGGCCATGCTGTGGCGGAGTCCCATATAAAGTGGAGGAAGATGGGCACAGATGTTAGCCCAGGGCCAGTCTTCCTCAGCAAAAAGAGGAGGATTGGCATGGGTGTTAGCTCAGGGCTGATCTTCCTCACACACACAAAAAAAAAACAAAAAACAAGCATGACATGATTACAATGCAGGCCACAGTCTAACTTTGAGACACGTTTGCTTATCTGATCTTGTCCTCTGTCGTTTTCTGAGATGCTCCTTTACCTTTCTTGGCTGAAAATCATGGCTACACTTCTGGTTACGTAGAACAACTTACTGTGATAAAGGAAAGGATGAACTTTATTTTCTAGGCTTTGAAAATGGCAAACGCAATGTCTTTTGTGTGTACCTTCAAGACACTTGAAAGTCACTTTGTGGCTACTACACAAAGGTAGAACAAACTTAGTGGTGCCTCCCTCCATGTTTCATCTAAGAATGTCCCTCTCAGGACTCTGTTTCACCCAGGCACCTCAAGATTTGAGGGCAATAAAGCAACTCTATAACTTTTTTTTTTCTCAGAAATGCTGGTAACCCTGGACTAAAGGTTTTAAAGTTAGGATATCCATTTTCTACACCTGGATGGCTTAACTTTCTAAACTCTCTCCCTCTATCTTTGTGAAACCAAATAGCTCCTGCTTGAAAGGATGTGGATTTCCTGAGATGAGAACTGAAATATCATTCCTTTTATGCTAATATTAATTTCCAGGCAGTGAGCTCGGTTAACCAAGGGAAAATAAAAACTTTAGATGAAATGTGTTATTTATAGCGAATGCAAAGCATCATTATTATCAATTCTTGTTACAAAATACACAGAAAAAATATCCTTTTTGTTATTTAAATATGGCATGGATACATTGAGGAATACTACAGATGTTAATCCACAGCCTCTCAGCTGCATCCTGGGTAATCATTATTATGTTATATTCTTATTTGGAATTACTAGTAATAGATTGTGTATTTCTGTATGAAATTCAAATCAGGGAACACCAGTGAATTGAGATGAGTGATATTATATATATACGCACATAATTTTGGAGTTGGGACAACAATAGAAATATTTCTCTCTTAGAGAAAAATACACCAAACTTGCTGCTATGTTAGTGATCTTGATGAGTAGTGTTTGTTACTTAACTAAATATGCCAAAAATTCACACAATTCTTTACAGTTGAATTGAGCTAACCCTTGACCAGTATCTAAATTTGTTTTGAAAATATCTATATAGTTGTTGAAAATCTGAAATGTAAATATCTGGATTTTGAAATATCTGCCTTCAAACCATGAGTGTTAAAAAAAAGTATATTTGTGTACTTTTATTCCATGCTTTTGTGTTCTTTGATATATCTTGTTTTCTTTGTTTAAGTCTCTCATTAACATGATATTTTATACATGGAGTAAGGAGAGAGGATGGTAGTGGTAATATAGTTCATGACATCTTTGAATGCAATTTTCATATGTATGTACATGTGTGTTTCTGGGAGAATATTCATGGCTTCTTTCCCATTTTTAACTGATGTGGAATCACTGACCTCGTCAAATCCTATTATTTTAGAGATGAGAAAACTGAGGCATAGAAAGACTAGGTGATTCTCCACAGGACATGGAGTTAGTAATTGACTCAAGGCATTGAATCTCAGTTCGTGGTCTTTCTGAATCTGTATCCCACTTGTTCTCACAACAAGGCTGTCCCCACTCCTCTATAATAAAATAGAATTCTGTTTGGTTATCTTGTATCTTTAATTTTTTTTCTATTCCAACCTCAACGTGTGGAATTTTTTTTTTAAGCTTGGATTAAAAGCCTAAAAAGAAATTACATTACCATTCTTCACCCGGATCCCCAAATCAACTTTCTTCTTTTTCCTCCGTCCCGATTCACCTGAATGAATTCAGTCTCATCCTGTCATCTATCAACAAACGCTGGTTATGGGGGCCGGCCCAGTGGCGAGCGGTTAAGTGCGCGCGCTCCACTTAGGCGGCCCGGGGTTCCCAGGTTCAGATCCCGGGCACGCACGGGTGCACCACTTGTCAAGCCATGCTGTGGTGGCATCCCATATAAAATAGAGGAAGATGGGCACAGATGTTAGCCCAGGGCCAATCTTCCTCAGCAAAAAAGAGGAGGATTGGCATAGGATATTAGCTCAGGGCTAATCTGCCCCACAAAAAATAAAAAAATAAAAACAAACAAAAAAAGATTGGTTACGAAGGTTTTCCAGGATAGCAGTTGCAATTCACCCCCTTCGAAATAATCACATCTAAGGGGAAAATGGATTGTCAGCTACAGAGTGATATTCATTATCATGTATTATTTACATCATAGCCACTGGCCCTTATATCTCAAAATTCATTAGACAATGCCAAAATCAGCTGATTGAATACATTAAAATATGAAAAAATTTACACTCAAATAGAGCAAATCCTTACTGACCATCTTCTATGCATAAGCCACTGTACTTGGTACCACAGGGCATACAAAAATGGGTAAGATACAGTCATGCTCTCAAGGAGCTTATAGTCCAAAGAAAGGAAAAGAAAGGTACAAATGCACTTAATAGAAAAAGATATGTCCATGGGGAGATATAATTTAAGAATCATGTGGATAAAGGAAAAAGGTAAGTGTCTAGAAAAGCCTTCTAGGAAAAAAAGAACTTGAACTAGATTTTGAAGAATGAAAATCACTTTCATGGGTATAGGTGGTGAGATGCATTTTAACCAATATTTATTATGTGTGTACTCTAGAAGCATATGTACTCTACACTGCTACTTAAAGTGTGGTTTATGGATTATTCCAGTCTTTGAACTCTGTTGCTGTTCCATGACAAAATAAGTTTCATGCATCCTAGTTTCTCTTATTGAGAGAAAGCATTTAAAAACTCATAGCTCTTTGATATTGTTGCCCATCCAAGCTCATGATCAGTGGACTCAAATCATTGAACTCGCTATAGACCAATTTGGGTTTTACTGAATTTGTGTGCTGAGTCACATATGGTTCCAGCTTGTGATACGTCACAAGCTAGACCATGCATGGGTCCATAACAGGTTGGAAAAAACAAACAAACTGGTCCTTCACTACAGATAATTTGAGAATCATGACTCTAGGTTGTTCTTTATTTACCTACATAGTCAAATTAAGAAAGTTTTATGCATATCTTAGCAGTACAGAGATGTTTCTCATTATTAATGTATTACAAAATCATCATTGCTTGCTTCCAATTATATTATCCCATTACAGAGCAGAGAAATTTTAACTTTGTGATGTTAGACAGCCTTCCAGGATGATAGCAGCACAAAAGGGATGTAGGAGGCACAAAATGTGAACAAAGTAAGAGGGTGGTCTAAAGACAGATGGAACAATAGAAGTGGAGGAGAGAAAAGGGAATGCCAAGCAGTTCGGTGTCTGGAAGTTGTTAATGAAAATAAGTTATCAATATGAAATAGGAGAGTCCATATCTCAACTTCATGATAATCCACAGATTAGTCTTCAATGGAAAATTTCATTCAGAGGCTGAACTGAGTCTGTTGTATATTATTATTTTTTTGTTAGTTTATCTCTTTTATTTTAATTTTGTTGTTTCCTGTTTGGAAAATATTCTTCATTTTGGACGTTTTCTCTTGTCCTTTCAGATGACTATACACTGCATGGCCCAATTTTTATTCAAGAGCCAAGTCATGTCATGTTCCCTTTGGATTCTGAGGAGAAGAAAGTGAAGCTCAATTGTGAAGTTAAAGGGAATCCAAAACCTCATATCAGGTTTGTTGATTTAAAAGCATGTGTTTCCATGCATGTAGTTTCTATTATTAAAATCAACAAATACTTATGGAGTATTGGTTATGTAAAGAGCTTTTAGACAGGCGTCATAGGGTATCCTGAGACTCTAAAGAGATGATTGTGTTCATGAAAAGTTAAGTACCCATCTTCTGTTTCTGGCAGTGCTGGGAATTAAATATCCTGATTGACACTCTCACTGAAAGCCTTAGCATTTCTTAACAACATGTTTTTAAAAACACCTTTTAAAATGGCATCAGGAAACTGGCAGGAAAGTAAGAAATACTCAGAAGTCAAAAAATAAGTCAGTTTGGAACCCAGAGAAGAAAACTGAACACTAAAAGCAGTTTTCACCTTGATAAACTATATGAACTGGAGCTCTGGATTATGCAGCTTCCCAGGGGACTGGGGTCACAAGACAAGAGGAGACTCAACCAAGAGGAGAGTCTAACATGAGAACACCTCCCAAAATAGACCTGGGACCCAAGGGCTACATCCTTAGAGTAAATGTAGTGAGAAATAAGCTTGCCTCCACAAGGGACTGTAAAGCAAAAGTAATTGCCTATTTCAAACCTTGGTGCTAAGTGATTTTAACAGTAGATGAGACATAGCTGAAAGGAGAATTAGTGAACTACAAGATATATCTGAAGAAATCATCCAAAGGCAGCAGAAAGGGATAAAGAGAAGCAAAATATTAGAGAGCGAGAGAAAGGGAAAGGGAAAGAGAAAGAGAAAAAACGTTTACACGTGTCTAATTAAAGTTCCATAAGGAAAGGCAAGAGAGAATTAAGCAGAGGCAATATTTAAAGAGAAGGCTATTTTTATTTTTTGGGGAGGTTTGTGATTACTGTTTCGATCTCCTTACTGGTGATTGGTAATTAGTATTTTGGTGGTGAACATGATGTAATCTATGCAGAAATAGAAGTACAATGATGTACACCTGAAATTTTTACAATGTTATAAACCAATGTTATTGCAATAAACAAAAAATTTAAAAAAAAAAGAGAGAAGGCTAAAGATTTTCTCAAAGCTAATTAAAAATACCAATTTATAGATTTAGGAAGACCAATGAATTTCTGGCAGTACAAATAAATATAAGGCCTCATCTAGAATTATGACAGTGAAACAGCAGAACACCATGTTGAAGACACCGTCGTAAAATTAGCCAAAGTTGTAATACAGACAACCTTCAAAGAGATGATGATTAAACCAGCAGCTGACTTCTCAATGGCAACAAAAAAGCAAGATAGAAGACAGAATCTTAATATGCTGAGAGAAATTAATTGTCAAATTTCTATATAGCAGAAATACTTTTTAAAAAGGAGAAAAAAATAAATATATTTTCAGGCAGACAGAAACTAAAGTTTGACTCCAGCAGACTCTCACTAAAGAAAATTATAATGGATATACTTTAAGTAGAATAAAAATGATTCCAGGTAGAATGTCTAAGATACAAGAACAAATGATAAGTAAAGCAAGTAGTAAAGTTTAGTATTTCCACATAAAATCAATTTTAAACAATAATACTGTTTTGTGAAGGTAGGAAAAGAAAAATTAAAACTCATGATCATAGTAAAAATAAATTGAAAAAGAGATGTACTGCACAATGGATTATCCATATAGTTAAAAAAATGAAATAAAATTAGACCCCTACCTCACAGCATATATACAAAGATCAATCTCAGGTGACTAGAAGACCTACATGGGAAATTTACAACACTTTTAAAAGATGATAGGCATTCATATTTATGATTTTGGAGGGCAGAAAAGATTTCTCTAATATGACAGGAAAAGCACAAATCATAAAAGAAAATATTTAACTTCATTAATGTTAAAAACTTCTGTTCAACAGAATATACTGAGATGAGTAAAATTTTAAGCTTCCAACTGGGAGAAGATATTTTTGAAATAGGTCATTGGCAAAGGATTACTATCCAAAGTATTTAAAGAATTCCCACAAATGAAAAAGTAAAAAATAAGTAGCTCAATAGAAACATTAGCAAAAGACTTGAGTAAATGCTTCTAACAAAAGGAATATCAAATATCTAATAAACATATAAAAAGTCTATCAATGCCATTAGTGAGCAGAAATATACAAATTAAAACTAAAATGACACTCTTTCAAACCTACCAGATTAACAGAAATTTAGAAGATTAAATTTAACCTAATATAAATAATATAAATAAATATAACCTGGTATGTTCATACAAGGCAACCCCATGCAGTAGTGAAAATGAATGAATTACAGCTGCAACAACATGATAGATCACAAAACATAATTTTGAGTAAACAAAGGAAGTCATAGAAGAATGTATAGAGTATAATTCCATATTTATAAATTTCAAAAACAAGTGAGATGAAGCAATTGTTTAAGGATACAAAAATACATGATAAAATCATAAAGAAAATCAAGGTCATGAAAAAGCCAAAATTAAAGATTATAATTAACCATTGAGAGGAGAGTGATTCGAATCAGTGTAGAAATAAAAGACTTCAAAAATAATAAGACTCCTTTTCTTAGACACTTCTTTATTTTGTCATGATTCTTTATAACTGACATAGATCTTATAAATATTATTTTTTTCCTCTATTCAAATTTAATGATAAAAACTTTTAGCTAATAACCAATATATAACAGTATGTAAAAACCAAAAGAATATATAACATATGTCATAGTTTAGGGGAGGGAGAGATTAGAGTCATTAAGAAGGATTCACAGAAGAGGGATTTGAACTGAGATAGGGAGTTTTCAAATTAGCAGAGGGAAAGGGCATCCCGTACAAGTTAAAGGGTAGTGGTAGTAGCACAGTGGAAATTATTTTAGAATTTAATATGTCTGCCCATTCATTCATTCATTCCTTCATTCATCAAACATATCATCATTCATCAAACCACCCCAGTGTTTTTCAAACTGAATTCCAGGGTACGTGGACTTGGCTATGGAATTACCTGTGGTGAGGAACTGCAGAGTTTCCACCCAAGATTCCACCATAGCAGCTCTGCCTTGAACTGGATATATATTAGGATTCTGAAAAGTTTGTCATCTAAGAAAGGTGTTTAAACCACTGTATTAAGCAGCTGCAATTACCAGGCATCTTTGAGGTATTCAAAGATGACTAAACAACGTGTTCAGGTAGAGTGCTGTTGTGGGGACTGCCTAGAAGTGGCACTAGCTGCAGTGCTATGCTGGGAGCTGTCTAGATGTGGAATAGTTCTAGTGCTACACTGTAAGTGTGAGTAAAGGATGTCCAAGTCCTAGGGCATCCTGGAGGAAAGTCTTCTTCGGGATGGAGAGAAGGTAGTGAAAGTTTCACAGGAAAGGAGATATTTAACTGAATCTGGAGGGTGAATGATCTTTTGCCGTATGGTTAAGAGAAGGAAGTGCATTCCAGAAAGAAAGGAAAAAAAAAAAAAACCTCTCTAATGGACCATATAAGTAGGGTGAACATATAATTTATCATCCAAACCAGGACACTTCTGAGAGCCAAAGGCCACTGTTAATAATTATCCTAGAATAATTATTCTAGACAGCAAATGTAAACCCAGCACTGTCCTGGGCAAACCAGAACGTGTAGTTCTTCTCCCTATAATATGTGGAATTCAGTGCTAAATCAAGCATTTTAAAATGCTTTATGTAGAAAAAAATAAATGCAAGAGGCAAAGGTTCCTACATACATAAATGACAAGTTAAATGGCCCCACTTTTTAGTACATAGCCAAGTGTAAGTTCAGGTGTTAGCCATAAATGAAAACAAATTTTGCAACAGAATTTGGCAAGTTGCTGCTTTGTTTTTCCCCAAACTGTGACCTTTAGTTAACATTGCTTTTGTAATACTGTGTTTTTAGATATAGGGGCTTGCTTTGTTATTTAAAACAAGCAGCAGAACAGAAACCTATTATGTTTTTAAAGATTACCAGGAAAAGCTGAGAAGAAAATTTTTAATCAAATGCACTAGCAATTGGTTGCAGTGTACTTTGCTTTCCTCTATACCTTTGGCAGTTTCTCTGTAACATAATAGCTGATTGGTACCCAAGAACTACAAACTCCCTCTTGTTGAAGGAAAGAACAAGAGGAAGAATGGAGAGATCAGCTATTTGCAAACATCTTTCTGGCTGAACTTTTTCAGTCTTCGGGCAAACTTGGAGGGAAAAGAACAAGTAGGAGAAATTCAAGGTGAGCTCTACATGGTGATCTTCAGCATCAGATTTTTCCCTCAGGCACCCCAGCTGCCCTCTCTTCCTTGTGTTTGTTCCCTCAACTGAGCCTTCTCTTTTTATTGTTTCCTGCCTCTCAATTTTGAAAGGATTGACCCAGACCCAGAAAATTTGAGAAGTTTTGACTTGTGTCAACTTCCTGTGAATTAAAGTTCCCTGAGGACATGTGACATTACTTATTGCATTCAGCTTCCCTTTCTAGACAGAAGGAACGTTCAAGTACTTGGTTGGAGTACTTTTGCTGTAAGGTTTGTATTCAGTGAAGTTTGCAGACAACAAATTCCAAGTCAGAAAGGTCCTGCCCCTTCTTACATGTCAAGCTGAAACAGTGAACAAAGAAAGAGGGTTTTGCTACAACAAATCCCATAGGTAGCTTCCCAACAAGGTCCAAAAAATTGTACCTTCCAGAGCTTCGCAGTGTCAGTGTTTGGTTGTGCCAAACTGGACAGAGTTCAGTCATGAATCCCCAAGTGATTCAGAAATCAGCTTTTGAGACTCACCAATTTGTCCTGGCCCTTGGGAAAATCTCTCTTTCTTCCAAATGGGCATTGTCTCTATATTACCAGTACCTAAAAGATCCCTCAAACATTGAAAATAAATTGTGAATTTTTCAAGAGTGTTCCAGTATGGAATAAGATAGGGAATTCAATGCACTGCACATTCAGTTGGAATGAACAGTGTCTGCATTACGATAAAACTTGGTATAGTGCTTTGTAATCCAGACTTAACTGCATTTCACAGCAAGCACTTTATTTTCTAAATAATCCCCTTTCCTTTGCTATTTGTATGTAAAAGCAAGTGATAAAGTAGATTAATGGACTTTCTACAAAGTGTTTTCGGTAGAGATGACTAGTGTAGACAAACATACAGAGGTTTTCTCATTATCCCCACAATCACTTTTCTAACAAGTCTAACATGGTCCCATTCCTAAATTCCACACTCTGCTTGCAGCTCACGTTATATTGCAATTTCCTCTTTGAGTTCTTAGATTTGTCATATTAAATTGCTCCACTATCATTTGAAGTGAGAGTTATGGCCGAGACATGATCGGCTGACTCAAAAAAATGTCTAGAGCAGGCAGTCAGCTCTAGAGGTTCAGGTGCATGTAGACCTGCTAGAATATGACTTGGCTGTTCTCTTTTTATTGGTTGTTGCTTTCTTGTCTGTGTCAGAACACAGAAAGAATTACTGTCAAGCCTAAAAACGGTGTCAGTTTCTAATACCCACATTCTTATAAAACATCAAAAGCTACGTCCCATTCGTGATTCTGGCCCACTTTTCCCACCCCTCATGTTTTTCAGTTTTTACATTTCAAAGACATAGATGTGAACAAACGTACATTGCTGTTTGTGGTGGGCTAGAATGCTTCATAAATTGTGTATGCCCAATTCTAAACTATCCAGCAAAAAAGTAAAATATTTAGTCAAATTCCACAAGCATTTATTGAGCATAATGAGAGTGTTAAGTTCTAGGTCGCTAAAGGGAGCATATAAAAGTAATCTAGGCAAATTATCTACAGTGAAGGCAGAATTCCTACATAAAGGAGCAAAGAGAATTCTGTAGGAGATTAGGGCAAGCTGTGATTAATTTTGACTAGGAATATTAAGGAGGACTTCATTGGAAGAGGTGTCCTTTAAGATTGACCTTGAAGTGTGAGAGAGATCTTGGCAGGAAGAAAGGGATCATTCTTTAAACTTTTGTTGATACCAAATATCCAAAATCTTGAAACTAACTGGCTTGCATTTTTTCATTTAAATCCTTTTACGTTATGCACACCAGCCATAGTACTCCAGAATGTTATACAGGATGCACAGTGAGTGTGTATGTACACACACACATTTAATAGTGTTTTGTTTTTTTACTTTTTGAAGGAGATAAAATGAGTATCTCTCATTCTTTACTCATGTTATTGCTTCTGATCAATTTCCTTTGTGCTTCAGTGTTTTCTTATTTTTTGTGAATGCTACTGTGAGACTATTGATATTTCAGAAGCTTCAACTATGCTATTTTCATTACCTGATATTCTGTGTAGGATTTCGGAGGGAGGGGAAGAAAAAGATAAGGTAGATAGTCATTGAATTGTATTAGCTCAAAAGTTCATAAGTTTTCAAAGACTCTCTGGAAGGCAATTTGGTTAAGATAAGCTCTCTTTGGAATGTTATTGGCTGTATAAAAAAAAAAAAGTAGGTCTTGTTACTGAAGCTTTGCTGTTTAAATGTGTGAGTCCTACTAAAACTAATTTATTGGACCAAACACTGTAGTCAGACACACAGATGATCCAACTAAACAAACAGAAGAACAGCACAACTCTCTTTGCCTCTGTTACCTAATGTCCTGATCTACTGTTTACTGGGAGGGTTGATTGATGTTTGAGTGCCAGTGGCTAAGGAGATCTTCAAAGGGATCCATGGGTAAGGCTAGTTTGGTCCCTAAGACAACTCTAGATCAATAGTTTCTCTGCTTTGCAGTCACCCATTTCAGTCATATTAAGGACCAAATCAAAGCAACTCTGTTGCAATTTCATCAAATACTCAGCAATCAACCTGCAAGTGGTGCATTCTGTCATTTGTATAGACCCATTTAAAGAATAGCTACAAAGTAGAAAAAGGACTTTTACTGAGGAGCCCTATTTGAAGTTGTACAAGATACTATGGGAAAATTAAAAAAAAAAAAGTGAATGTCTGTTCATCATAAGTAGTCACAAAAACAGATGTTAAAATTTTAATATCGTTGTTTACTATAAGGAACTTGCTCTTTCCATGAGCATTTAAGTTGTCACCATCGCTGGGTAGAGCATTTCTAATTTTTTTTACCATGGTTAAAAAAAAGTCACAGATGATATTTTATGCTATTTATAGTTTTTATATATTTTAGACAATTCAGAAATATTGATTAATATTACAAGGCTTTATCTACTGGCATCTTTATACTATAGGTGGAAGTTAAATGGAACAGATGTTGACATTGGTATGGATTTCCGCTACAGTGTTGTTGAAGGCAGCTTGTTGATCAATAACCCCAATAAAACCCAAGATGCTGGAACGTACCAGTGCATAGCAACAAACTCATTTGGAACAATTGTTAGCAGAGAAGCAAAGCTTCAGTTTGCTTGTAAGTATCAATTATATCATGCTGCAAATGTTACTTTGAGTTTTTGTATCACTGTACCAATAAGGCTTTAAAACAGTTTTCTTTTTAAAAACCAAACAGATTTTAATTTGCTATATGGTCTTCTTTACCCTTTTTTCGTATTTGGGAAATATTTGTAGGATAAATTGTAAATCTGAGTGGGAAGATGTATTCTGCTTTTATAAGGATTGAGATAGTTTGATTATATGATAGTTTGGTTATATGCTCTATACACACATAAATTCACACACTCAAATTTACACACATATAAATTTATATACACAACAGATTACACACATACACCTTATAAAGAGAGTGTGTATAAGCAAGTGGTTGAACTACCACTGACTTAGTCAATATGAGAAGTACCTTAACTATAAAATTCCAAGTTGGAAAAAGCCTTGGTAGTCTATTAATCCTATAATTCTCCAATGTTTTTCTTATTTCATAGAACAGGAAAATTTTAAAAACAACTACAATAATAACAAAAAGTAAAGACAAGCAAAGTGTTACCTTTTGTATCTTTTATATTTCCAGTTTAGAATATTTAAAAAACAAATTGCCGTCTCTTAAGACCACCATCTAGTAAAAGTTCATGAGCATATCAAAGAAAGTGGAATTTAGAAATAGCAAGTTGAAAATAAAATTCATAGGCAAGAGCAATGAGTACACATCTGAGTAGAGATGCATTTGAGAATTGATGTTCCAGCTACGTTTTGAAGGGTTTATGTATTTGCATGTGATTATATATTTCCTTGTGTAAAATCCCAACTCATATAGCAGTGCATTAATGTCAAAGGTTTCATAATTACAAAGTCTGTTGGCAGTAACACTGTAGAATATTCTCATTAACAAAATCCTCTCCGGGAACTCAATGTCAAATATACCTAATAATCCAGTGCTTAATCTATTATTGCTGTTTGGTGGCATCTTTATTAGTTGAGAAATGAATTTTCTAAGTATTAGGTATATATGGGAAATAGGATTATTTTGTTTGTGAATGTCTCCTGAGATAGTCTTCCAAATATTCTTAGGTGTGCAGAATAATAGGAGGATAATATGTCTGACTGAGTGCTACAGAACCAAAGTGTTTATTTCTCTTGGTTTAATAGAAGTCTAATATCTGTACTTATTTTTTAGTAGTGACAAATGAATTTTGTTGGACTCATTTTGGAAAATAATCATAAAATCGACTCTCAGAGTAGGGAAAATCTCTGTATTCAGCTACTCTTGTATTTCTTTGATTTTTGCATTTCATAGTGTAGGAAAATTTTTAAAACAACAGCAAAAAATAGAGATTGACATAACATTACCAAGCTTTTGTTTTTCTAACTTTGACATTTAAATAATTACCAACTCTTGACTATCCTTTTGTAAAAAGTCCAGGCATTTCTACTACCAAATGTATCTGAAAGACAGAATCTCATCGTCAAGGACAGTCGTTTAAAGAGAATACTTTAGCCTAAGGAAAAGCTCTACCACTCATTTTGTGGTTGAGTTGGCCTGAGGACCAGTGTTTGGAATCCACCTTGCTTATCCCACTTCATGTGTGATGTAAGCATCCTGCCGCCCTCAGAATCCTTGGCTGATAATCATTCAGCTTGAAAAATTCTAGAAATAGAGAGCTCATCTATTCATCACAAAGCATCCTGACCTGTAGTAGACTGCCCTAGTTATTCAAAAATACAAAAACAAACCCAACATCTCTTCCTTAAATTTGAGCTAAATATCTAAATTTCCATCACTTTCACTCTCAGTGCTCACTTAATGATTCTCCTTAGGCTTCAAATATGTGAAAATAGGATCATGTCCCTTGTCTCATAATTCTTTTCTTCTCCAGCTACTTAATCCGTAACCATCTTCTTCACAACACACTCGGTTAGGTTAATTAATCTATTAAATTGTGACCATGTAGAATTGTACCCATTTCCGTGCATGTGCCTTGACCGTTGCACAGGACGATGGGAACAGTAGTATCCCATGATGTGAACTTCTTTTTCAATGAATGCAGCTGACAATGATGTTCTTTATTTTTTAAAGCCCTGGTCTCATATTGTAACTTTGTTTTGAATGTACAGTCCTGTAAAATCTGAGACTTGATCAAGAATGTCTATTAATCCACAGCTACCCAACCGTGTTATTTTATTAACCTAAATTCAGAATATTCTATTTACCCCTATTAAATTCACCTTCTGAATAGTGACCCTTTGTTCCATCACAGTTGAATTTTTTTAAATCATTTTTTTCATCTGACGTATTGATTATCCTACTATTTTAGTATCAGCAGAAAATTTGATAAGCGTGTCTCCATTCAAATAATTGATAAAAGATGTTGACCAGGATGGGCAGCATGCTGGCAGAGAAATTTCACTAAGGTGAGATTGAACTTTTAAGTCAATATTCTTTGCTACTCTTGTTCAATTAGCTACAAATTTACCCAAACATAGTATAATTGAACCCTAGTGTTTCCTACTTGTTCCTAAAGTAATGAGAATCTTTGCCAAATGCCTTGCTAAAATCAAGATGTGCTGGGGGCCGGACTGGTGGCGCAAGCGGTTAAGTGCGCGCGCTCCGCTGCAGCGGCCCGGGGTTCGCCGGTGCGGATCCCGGGCGCGCACCAACACACTGGTTGGCAGGCTATGCTGTGGCGGTGTCCCCTATAAAGTGGAGGAAGATGGGCACGGTTGTTAGCCCAGGGCCAGTCTTCCTCAGCAAAATAAGAGGAGGATTGGCAGATGTTAGCACAGGGCTGATCTCCTCACACACACACACACACAAAATAAAATAAAATCAAGATGTGCTGCTATTTCTACAACCTCCACTCCTACCTGATCTCCGTGCATCTTCTCTTAGATCTTTAACCATTTATCATAAAACAGCCAGAATAATCTTTTAAACATGTAAATGAGATCAATCCACTTTGCTGCTTTATGCCTTCTACTGCACTTAGAATAAATCTCAAATTCATTACCATGATCTCATTTTAATTTCTTGAAAATGACAAACTGTCTTTTACAACAGGCCTTGATACTTTCATTCCCTCTGACTAATATGCTTTTCTTTTCATCCTTCACATGCTCCCTTATGATTCTTAGTTCTCAATTTAGATGTGACCTCCTGAGAGAAAGTTTCCATATCACCCTGTCTAACATAAGAAGTAATTCCTATCATTTCTTCTCTTCTCCTCTGCCTACCTTCTTCTAGCCCTCTACTTCTATATAACAGCATGCTCTGTTTTGTTTATTAGGACTTAATATAACCTGGAATGATTCTGTATATTTATTTTTTTCTCATTATTTAACTCCTGTGATTGATAGAATCCAGGTTCTAGGAGAGCTGACACTATCTTGTCCATCCTCATGTCTCCAGAGTCTAGAACACTTCATACGTATGAATAAAGGAATTCGTTTATTAATTGCCTATTCAGTGACACAACAAAGAAAATACATGTATAAAATTATTTTGGGGGGATGATGTGTTTTTATAAACCCATGCCTTTTCTATTCTAATCCTTTTCTGGAGTCCAGCCTCTAGATCATCAATCTGTAATTTCTAGACTTTTTTTTTCTTATCTTTTTTTAATTAAAAAAAGTCAAAAGATGTTGCCTTTATTCAAAAATCATGTTTAATTGATTCAAATAAAATACTTTTATTCAGTGATGTAAAGTGAAGCATGACAATGACATCTTTTGAATGTTACTGAGTAATTGCTTTCACCCCGATCATTTTCATAATCAGTGAGGAAAAAAATATTGTCTTTTGACCGTAGTTACTGCACTAGAATATGCAAGTGAGAATATTTTTTCGTTTTTAATCATATGATTTCATGGCGGAAATGGACCTTAAAGTTTTCTTGGCTTGTGTCTTTTTAAAAATGAAATCGAAGATTGGAGTAGCTGAATTGCTCATTGTTATTTACACAGTTAATAAGTGACAGCCAAGGAACACCAGCCTCAACTCCTAGTTCAGTGAGCCCTGGCTCTCCTCTGCTTTAGCCCCAGTTTGATTTATAAGAAAAACATCTCTTAATCTTTATCTAATATGTCACAACTTTAAATTTCATTTATATACTTTATATAATTTTATCCATAGGACAATCTTATAAAATAGACATTATTGTGGCTTATTTTTAAAATATTTTCATGCTGCTTTTGTACAGAGAATTTGGTAGTCTCTTGTATTTAGCATTTTCAAAAGTGAATTAATTCACATAACCAAAAATTCTAGTTAATGGAGATGATGCCTCTAAGAACCTGCCCCTCCCCTACATTTTTCATTCAATATCTTTAGGATAGAAATCCTTCCTTGATTAAATAGGCATAGCATAATTTAAGTCACTCTTGATGAGGTGTGGACATTTTCATGAGCATACTTTATTATAATGTAATTTGGAGCACCTTTTGTTTTTCTGTCCTCCTGCAATATTGAGCCATCAGCAATCACTTCTCTTATTGTCACTTAGCCTGTTTCTAATGGCAGGCTACCAATACCCCTTCTACTGTTTACTCCTTCTATTTCACCTAGGGTAGAAAACGTGATTGATTAATTTACCAGGGGTCTGCTCGTTGCTTGGCACTTAATAAATTCACAATTGTAGTCGTTGAATAAATGAATAAAAAGTAGGAATTGGATGTTAAAGTCATCAGGCCATGTTTGGGGCCTGAGTTGAACCCCTAAGTTCAAGGACTTTCTGATGGTCCTTTCGAGTGCTTTGGAGGTGGGTGCAAGCATTGCCACCTTGAGGTTGTGTAGAAGACAGTTGACATCTTAATTCCAGATAAGAGTATGTGTTGGGGCAGGAAGCCTTAGCCTAATCAAAAAGAAATTCATGTGGGAATCCATCAAACTTCATTTGTTGCCTGAAAATTCAAGCCTGAGAGCATGCATAGCTTCAATGAAGTGTTTAGGAATAGCTTTCCTTTCACCTTAGGCATGCCTCTCCAACCTCCACCTACTCTCTCTGCCCCTCCACCCAGGGAGAAAAGCAAGTTGAACATTCTTTGATGCTGAAGTAGGCAACTCAATCAGAAGACAAGGCCAGGAGTGGAGGGAATTTCAGGTCATTATTTCCAAAGCTTAACGGTGAGGGTTTTTCCAGAAGCTGTGTCTATACAGAATGAAGTGCTGTAGCGTCATCACTCTAGCTGCCTACTTCCTCAGCCAAGCATCCCAATCCAAGTGTGCTTGAGAATCATTGTACACAGTTATTCAGCAGGGCAGTTGTTTTCTCTGACATATAAACATGGATTTTTTTTTTAAAGTAAATTGCAATACACACTTATACACTCACAAAATATCTAAATCACTATTTAAAAAAAAAGTTGGGAATGTGGGCTTGAGAAGCTGAGATATTACTACATTGCCTAAGTTTAGATGGACTGGAATGGTGTTCGTTGCTCCGTTTCACTTCATGTGTCCCATAATGTCTCTAAAACTCAGACTTCTCATTAGTGCTGGGGATAACCATACTTCCCTCTTAGGGTTGTTGGGAAGATTAAATTCTCAAGCATATGCAAAATCCCAGAATAGTTCCTAGCATGAGAAAGTTAGTCAATAACTACTTCTCTACTTTCCTATCTCTCTAGTCTTCCCTTCCCTTTCTTTCCCTTCCTTTCCTGTCTTTAAAATAAGAATAATAACTAACATTTATTAAGAGCTTAGGTATAGTGGGAAGAGTACAAGCCCTGGATTAGATTCCCTGGGTTGAAATTCAGCTCTTCTTGTAACCCTATGACCTTGGACAAGGTACTTCTCTCTGCCTCGGTTTCTTTATCCATAAAATGGAGTTAATACTCCCTTTGTTATGAGGATCAAATAAATTAATACTGATAAAACTTCTAGATCATTGTCTAGCACGCATTAAGAGTTTAATAAATGTTAGCTATTATTATAATTTTTGTTATAATTGTATCAGTCTATGTCAGATATTATGCTAAGTACTTTGGAAGCATTGTCCTATTTAGTTTTCAACATAACCCAAGGAAGTATAGGTATTGTTTTCATTTTATAGGTGAAGAATCTGAAGACTAGTGAAATGAGATAACTTTTACCAAGGGTGCAGTGGAAGGAGGAGGACCCAGCATAGGAACCTGACCGCCTGACTCCCGGGCAGATGCCCATTACATAGCATTTGACGTGCACAGTTCCCCCGTGACACTTTCTGAATAGAATTCATGTTCAAACCATAGATTTGGGTGGTTGATAAAATGTTTCCTTTGTAGACACAAACTTGGATTTTTAAAATATGTTTGCAACATTTAATGTAGCACATCCATCATTTTTTTTTGTTGTTTTTAATTTTTTAGTTATAGACTTCCTTAATGCTGTCATACTTTTGATTTACTGTTAACATCTAAAAGCATAATGTTGTATACCACAATTATGCATACATTTGTGTCTCTAATTTTAATATAATTGGTTTCAGGTTCCATAATGAGAATAATTAATAACAATATTTCTGCTCTAAAAGTTAATATGCAAATTTCAAATTTATTGCAAGTAGGTTGTAAAACATTCTGAATATTGGTATTTTATGGTAAATAACTGTGGGTTATTATAACTGTGGGTAAACTGTATATCCCCAAGCAGTAAATGACATATTATTATAAGTTTTCTTACTCCCATATCATTCCTCCTCCATATGTGAAAAAGATGCACTTTAAATGTAGATTATTATGAAGAGCTTCCAAGAGAATAATCTAATAACAGCAGATTTTAGCCTGTCAAACTGTTTGCTTCATAAACATTGTTTGGGGCCTCTTCCTGGAAATTCAGCTGTCTTATAACAGTTCAGATCTTCAAAACAGAAGACTTATGCTATTCATCATCTCAAGTTGTAGATGACTATAGTTCATACATAAGTACCTCCAAATTGCTCATGGTTAAATTAAATTATTTAACAAAATCAAGTTGCCTGCCTGCTATAGTGAAACTGGCATTGTCTTGGCCGTAGCAAGGTGGTGTTCTTTTGAACGAAGCAATGGAGTGATATCTATGCTTATCTCTGATGATACCTCGCCTGAGGTGGGAAAAGAAACTAAACTGGTAAACTACTCATACGCTGCATACCTATCTCCTGAACTTACATTAAGGGGAAGGGGATTGAAAAAAGAAGACAAAGGATGGAAATGATAAGTGAAGGGGACGCTTAGGTGCAAAAGCCACACTGTTTTGGCCTTCCTGTGACCTCAAGCAATGTATCTATAAGGATAAAGTAACTCAATAAACCAATCCATTCTAAGGTTAGTTTCAGTTAGCTTTATCAGTTATGTGGCAGCCAACATTTTTTATGATGAAAACATCACATTGATGAACAGTAGCTGATTAGATAGCTTCGTTGGAAGAGGTCTTTCTTATGGCTACTACAGTTAACCTTGTCTGAGTTCTCCTTAATTTTGGGTGCCCTCTGACAATTGTGGTGATGATGGTAATAATGCTTAAAAAAACGTATTAAATTTATAAGGTTGTGCTGTATTCTAACTAGGGCTTTTGACAATCTCGTTTTTGAGCCTTGGTCATTGCTTCTGTTCACAGTAAATCTCAAATGTTCATTGCTTTTAATATTCAATAATTAGTTTATCTTTCATAGCCAAAGAATGAAGTATGCAGTCAATCAGAACAATAGCTGGGGATTTGATAGATGGCCACACCCATGACTGGCTTGACTGATTTTTAATTAGGAAGGCTGCTTACATAGGCAAACTTTTGTTTCTGAGCAATAAAATGTTGACGGATGACTGTTTGGATAAATAATTTGTGAATATTTAGATCAATTAAAACTTAATCAACTAAGGAACATTTGGATGACAAACTGAAAACATTTATCAGTGGAAAGCTTTGATCCTCAATAAGAGAGTAAATTTTTCTCATTTGAATAGTTAGAAGAATTCAAACCAAACTTGCTGAGTTTTTGAAATAATGCTTTTAATAGATACTTTCTGCCACTTGCTATAGTACTAGAAGTATATTACTGATGACAATTGGTGTCTATTGAGAATTTCATAATGTAAACCTCAAGAACTAGTCAGTTTATGACCATATTATTGGTTCTTGGTGTTGGTGACAATTGTGAGTTATGGTTTAATGAATAATTGAAATTTGCATGTATACATCATTCTTGCTTATGTTTTTTTCTGTCCCTTACACAAAACCTATTAATGTATAAATGCTAGTTAATTGTAACTATTAGTTTATTAGATATATCTCCTTTCAGTCATCCCACAGTCCAATTTGGGGTCTGTATGACTGACAAAGAGTAGTTTGTGACTAAATCAATGAAGTACAGAGATTTTTTTAAAATTCAGGAGCATTCTAAGACTATAGTACACGTGAAAATTGGTAACCAAGACCACATGGGGGTCCAAACAAGCTTGATCAGATGGGGCTTTAAAAAAATCACTGAAGTTAAAAACAACTAACACTTTGTATTTTAATAAAAAAAAATAATCAAGTTACTAAATTATCCTTTTTTGTTTCATTGTTGTGAATAATTCAGTCAATAAATATTAAAATAATTTTGATTGTTTTTCAAGTTTAATTTTTAAACACTGGGGGTCCAGTCTTACTATCACTGTGCTTTAAGTTTGACTGAAGTTTTGGTCAACAATCAGTTCAGTGTTGCCATTTAGTTGAAAGGGAGGAGCAGTTTCCGAATGGGAGAAAATGTCACATAAGAGGATCACTCTAATCATATCACTATACATTCTTTTTCTTTCTTTCTTTTTTTTGGTATAAAAGTGAATATTTCTTTAGACTGAGAGAAGAAAGTATAACAAATTACAAATATATCAAATTTGACTAATACCACAAGTATCACAAAATCCATAAATATAATATTCTTCTTAAATAATTGTCATTATTAATAGTCTGTATAAAAGATTAAATAATCTTATTAAATAATCTCTATAATAATTTATTCCCCCACAGTTTTTGGCTCCGTACTCTCTGATTAACTCTATACATAATAACAATTGTGTAATCTTTTCTAGAAAGAAAACAGAAAATTCAGTCTTCTAGCAACAACAACAAAAAACGTTGTTGTGTATTATTAATAGTTTACAAAAGTTACTTTCAGTTTCACAAATTATAATTGGTGATTTTACGTTAATTTTTAGGATTGTCAAATCTGGGAAAACTCTTATCTAGTTGCTCTCATAATGAGCAGTAGGGTTTCAGGGCATTTCTTGGCTAATCTTAAACACCTTTTTTTTGTTTTTCTTATTGGTAACATTGGTTTATAACATTGTATAAATTTCAGGTGTACATCATTATACTTCTATTTCTGCGTAGATTACATCACATTCACCACTCAGATACTAATTACAATCCATCGCCACACACACGTGCCTAATCATCCCTTTTGCCCTCCTCCCTCCCCCCTTCCCCTCTGGTAACCACAAATCCAATCTGTCTCTATGTGATTGTTTGTTGTTGTTTTTATCTTCAAATTATGAGTCAGATCATACAGTATTTGACCTTCTCCCTCTGACTTGTTTCACTTAGGATAATACCCTCAATGTCCATTCATGTTGTCACAAATGGCTGGATTTCATCGTTTCTTATGGCTGAGTAGTATTCCATTGTGGATATATACCACATCATCTTCATCCATTCGTCCCTTGATGGGCACTCAGGTTGCTTCCAAGTCTTGGCTATTGTGAATAATGCTGCAATGGACACAGGGGTGTGTGTATCTTTATGCATTGGTGTTTTTACGTTCTTTGGATAAATACTTAGCAGTGGAATAGCTGGATCGTATGGTAGTTCTATCCTTAATTTTTTGAGGAATCTCCATACTGTTTTCCATAGCGGCTGCACCAGTTTGCACTCCCACCAGCAGTGTATGAGAGTTCCCTTCTCTCCACAACCTCTCCAACACTTGTTTCCTGTGTTGTTAATTATAGCCATTCTGACGGACGTGAGGTGATATCTCATTGTAGTTTTGATTTGCATTTCCCTGATAGTTAATGATGCTGAACATCTTTTCATGTGCCTGTTGGCCATCTGTCTACCTTCTTTGGAGAAATGTCTGTTCAGGTCTTTTGCCCATTTTTTAATTGGGTTGTCAGTTTTTTTGTCATTGAGATGTATGAGTTCTTTACATATTTTAGAGATTAACCCCTTATCAGATATATGGTTTGCAAATAACTTCTCCTAATTGTTAGGTTGTCTTTTCGTTTTGTTGATGGTCTATTCTTTTTCAAGAGTTTTTATTTGAGAGGTTATGATGTTGTAGAACATATACAAATATTCAGTTGATTCAAAATTCAAAATCCAATTGACCACCTGTAGTAAGTTGAATGGTAACTTATCAAAAGATATATCCACCTAGAACCTGTAAATGTGAGTGACCTTATTTCAAAAAAGGGTCTTTTCAGATGTAATTAAATTAAGGATCTCAAGATGAGATCATCCAGAATTATGCAGTTGGACCCTAAATCCAATGGCAAGGGTCCTTATAAGAGACATAGGAGAAGACGACACAAAGAGGAGAAGGCAATATGACCATGGAGGCAGAGATTAGAGTGACGCAGCCAAGGAATGCCAAAGATTGCCAACAGTCATCAGAAGCCAAAAGAGACAAGGAAGAATTCTCCCCTAGAGCCTTCACAGTGAGCACAGCCCTGACGACACCTTAATTTCAGACTTCTGGCTTTCAGAATGTGAGAGATTAAATTTATGTAGTTTTAAGACACCAAATTTGTGGTAACTTGTTTACGGCTGCCCTAGGAAACTAATAGACCAACATATTCACAGTTTCTTTCCTTTTCTTTCCTGACCACTGTCATCAAGGAAATATAAAACCACCTAGGGAATGAGACTGAAATCAGGTGCTTTTCTAACTTAACTGTGTTGGGGAGCAATGTATTGAGAGGGATGGCCTTGATTAAATGTGGAATAATCTGTGCAAGTTTTGTGTCATGCTATGCATTTTCCTCTGGAGAGCATAACAGGGTTTTGAACCTTATATAGTATGATTTGATGAAATAATGAAAAAAGGTAGCTGAAGAAATTCAAAGAGTAACCTTTTCTTTCCCCAGCACTTTTCTGCCTCTCTCTAGGCCTTCTCTAAAATAGGCAGGATTGGCCCCTTCTCCGTAGGACAATGAGTTGAGGTGATTCAGAGTAGTTTGTTGGCCCTGAGGCCCTCTCTCTGGACTTCTTTTTTCTAGGTCATTTTCCCTGAATTTGACCCCTTTGTCTGGTACTCTAAAACCGTAGAAACTAGCTATTATCACATTTAGAGTGGCTGACCTACCTGTGGCTGTAACAGTTCGACTGTGGTCTCTCATGCATTGTTATGGTTCCTATTAGGACATTTCTAGCTGCAGAAAGCCTCTGTGCTATTGAGGGCCAGATTCCGTTGTCCTCCCAATCAGCACCTTTCACTGCATAAACTCTAATCTGAACAAGCCATTTACCTCCTAGCTGGCATGTATTTTATGCACCACGCTAGGTAGTTTTTACTTCACAGCTGTAATACGGGATCCCTTTAGAGAACAAAGCATGCTTTAGGGTTCAGAGGTTAAATCTGAAATTTAAGGGCATCATGAAAAGATATGTGTGTGTGTGTGTATTTTCTAAGAACTATATTATTGTTAGATATTTTACCAGAGATTAAATTCTGTACTAGCCACTAAACTCGCAATGGATTGCACTGCTGGTCAGTAATTTATCCCTGATGTATGTATTTAAGATACACACTAATTATGATCAGAGTGTTAATTTGCTGCTAAATACTTGCATTGTTGTATATCATTAGCATTTCAGATTTGTTCATTTTTTTCATAGCAGTTACTTCCCTCTCACCCCAAATTCGATACAGTCTTGTGCTGTGAGCAATCTGTTAGCGTGGCCTCATAAAATTTAGATTAATTTTACCTTATAGATCCTCTTTTAAGTAGCCCACATTTATTTTTAAAAGGTAAGGGGAGTGTAAGGGAATCAACAAATGGATTTTCTTATTTTTAAGCTCAGTGAATACTTTCTCCTACTTTTTTCAAATGTTATCACCAATAGGGCAGGTATTTATGAATAAGTGCTGAATAAATATTTGTAGAGTAAATGAAGCTGAATGAATATATGAATCAACCAGTGAAGAGTATAAGAGAAACAGAAATCCCTTGGCCTTTGCCAGCCTATAACATAATATTTCCTCTCAAATGTTCTATTTTCTTGAACTGAGAAGTACTTTTTTTAGTGTTTGTCTTTTTTTTTTTTTTTTTGTGGGGAAGATCAGCCCTGAGCTAACATCTGCCAATTCTCCTCATTTTGCTGAGGAAGACTGGCCCTGGGCTAACATCCATGCCCATCTTCCTCCACTTTATATGGGACACTGCCACAGCATGGCTTGACAAGCGGTGCGTCAGTGCGCACTCGAGATCCGAGCTGGCCAACCCCCGGCAGCCGCAGCGGAGCGCGCGCACTTAACCGCTTGCGCGACTGGGCCAGCCCCACTGTTTGTCTTTTTTTTTTAATTCATTAAAGAAGTATTGCCTCTTATTTTCAATACTATCTTTTTTATTTGGATAACAGCTTTATTATGTTACGTACCATATTAGTCAACAATTTAAGATATACTATTTAGTTAGTTTTTAGTATATTCACAAAGTTTTGCAACCATCACCACTATCTAATTTCAGAACAGTTTCATTAGCCCCCCAAAAAAAACATTATACTCATTAATAGTCACTCCTCATTCCTCTCAGCCCCTGACAACTACTAATCTTCTTTCTGTCTCTATGAATTTGCCCATTCTGGACATTTTATAAGTGGAACCATACAGTAGTGTGGCCTTTTGTGACTTGTTTATTTCAAGTAGCATAATATTATTGAGGTTCATCTATGTTGTAGCATATATCAGTACTTCATTTCTTTTTATGGCCAAATAATATGCCATTATATGGAAATAACACCATTTTGTTTGTCCATTCATCCGTTGTTGGACATTTAGGTTGTTTCCACTTTTTGGCTATTCTGAATAAAGCTGCTATGAGCATTCATTTATAAGTTTTTTAATGTAGACGTATGTTTTTATTTCTTTGGGGTATATTCCTAGGAGTGGAATTGCTGGGTCAAATGGTAACTCTGTGATTAACATTTTGAGCAATTGTCAAACTCTTCCAAATTGTCGTGACATTTTATAATCCACTAACAGTGTATTAGGGTTCCAATTTCTGCACATCCTTATTAACGCTTGATATTGTCTTTTTTATTTTAGCCTTCATAGTGGATGTGAAGTGGTATCTTATTGTGGTTTTGATTTGCATTTCCCTGATGCTATTTTAAGCAACTTTTCATGTGTTTATTGGCTATTGGTAATATCTTCTTTGGAGATAAGTATATTTAAACCTTTTGTCTATTTTTAATTGGGTTATTTGTCCTTCCATTGTGGAGTTGTAAGATTTCTTTATATGTTCTGGATACAAGTTCCTTATTAGATATATGACCTGTACGTATTTTCTCTCATTCTCTAGGTTGTCTTTTCACTTTCTTGATGATCGTTTGAAGCACAAAAGTTTTAATTTTGATCAAGTCCAGTTTATCCATTTTTCTTTTGTTGCATGTGCATTTGGTGTCATATCTAAGAAACCATTGCACAATCCAAAATCACGAAAATTTACTTCTGTGTTTTCTAATAAGAGTTTTACAATTTTAGCTGTTAAGTTTAGGTCAGTGCTCCATTTTGAGTTAATTTTTATGTATGTTGAGGTTGGGGTTCAACTTCATTCTTTTTTATTTTTTTGAAATTCATTCTCTTACATGTGGCTATCCAGTTGTCCCGGCACCATTTGTTGAAAAGACAGTTCTTTTCCCATTGGATAGTCTTGCACACTTGTCAAGAAAATCAATTGACCATAAATGTAAGAGTTTATTTCAGGACTTTCAATTCTATTCCACTGATCTATATGTTTGTCCTTATGCAAGTACCACAATGTGTTGATTACTGTAGCTTTATAGTAAGTTTTGAAATCAAGAAGTGTCCATTAATAGCATCATAAGATCAAAGAAATATGGTACACCTATCACATTAACTATAGACTCCATCCTACTTTCCCTATACGCAAAGCATATCGCTTTTGGGCATGTAATATAAAATTCAATATTGATAAATTCTGGGCTGTGTAATCTTAAATAACATCACGTTTGGAGCCTCGACAATATAATCCACTGTTTGCTCAAATTTGAGGAAGAACTCATTTTTCCTTACTCCTCAGAGTCTCAGTTCTGTTTTCCTCAAACAAGAATGGTTGTGATTTCTTAAGAGCCATCACTATTTTATAGGCCAGGCACACTCTAAATCCATAGAGAAATATTTTTCTCTAAGGCATTGAAGTCCTAGGAGAACTATTAAATAAGCAACCAGACCATTTAACACTGGCCAGCACATCTCCTTTTCTAACTCTTCCAAGAACTGTGGAGAGGTAATTGCTATGTTTGCATACCTGAAGGGCCCTTGGTGAGTTTTCTCAGAACAAAGAATACTCTTGACCCAGGGTTTATTTTAAAATGTCAGTTTTCCTATCTCCACCAGAGTACTTTATAATAAGTCATTTCTCCTAAATTTGCATAGAACTTTCAGTCCTCTTCTTGGCTTTGTACCTGCTGTTCTCTGTATCTACCACCAAAAGGCTGTGTGACCTTGAGGAAGTTTCCACATTCCCCTCAACCTTAGTGTCCTCATTTATAGAAGGGGGATAATGATAGTATTTTAGAATTGTGAGAATTAAATATGCCTGGGAAATGTAATTTGTATGTTTATGAACATGCCTTCACCTGTTCATGTATGGAATGTACATTAACACGTGAATGCTATGCTTTCTTATCTCTTTTGTCTGTGAGTACTCCAGTATTTATTATGAAGTACTAGAATTACAGCATATGGTTTTGTCTGACCCTCTCACTAGGCTCACCCTGAGACTCAGACTGTATCCATGTTTTTATATTTTACTCAGCGTTAAGCATGGTTCCTTGTACCTAGTAGATGTTCCAGGTTTCACACACAATTAGCAATTTCTCTATCTAGGATATTAAGCTTCATTTTGCTCTAACCAACCATTTATCCTACATATAATTCAACATCAGTAGTGACAACCTAGATTTATGCTAAGTAATTGTCTATACCGTCAAGAAATTGTTAAGGGGCCGGCCAGGTGGCATAGCAGTTAAGTTCCTGCACTCTGCTTCAGGGGCCTAGACTTTGCTGGTTCGCATCCTGGGCGTGGACCTACACACCGCTCATCAAGTCATGGTGAGGCGGCGTCCCACATAGAAGAACCAGAACAACGTACAACTAGGATATACAACTATGTACTGGGGCTTTAGGGAGAAAAAAGGAAAAAAACAGGAAGACTGGCAACAGATGTTAGCTCAGGGCCAATCTTCCACAAAAAAAAAAGAAGAAGAAGAAGAAAGAAATTGTTAATTCTCCTATGTATTTGGAAAATTAAGTACCTTTGGAAAATACATCATCATCCAAGTAAATGTGTTGTGAAAAACTGAGTTATCAATACTGAGTTTGGAGATTTCCTTTGTGTGTTTGGTTTTTTCCTTCCCATAAATATTTAATGAATACCAACTAGGTCATAAGCATTATGTTAGATGAGGAGGGATACATCAATGAACTGGACAAATATGAAGTTTACATACAGCAAGGAAGACAGACATTGAACAAGTCATTTCAAGTGTGGTGAGTGTTAGGAAGGTTGAAGGTCTTGATTTCCAAGGAACAAAGGGCAGAATAAGCAGCAACAGAGAGGACATGGAGAGATGGCCTGAAAGTAGTGTTTGTTAATAAGGTAGTTGGTTAGACAGATGTTCAAGGAGAGGTAAAAAGTGGAGGAGTACAGAGAAGAGAGCAAGGCATTTCAAGAGAGGAGAACATAGACTGTATGTGGCATTCATTCATTCAGATTTTTTTCTGAGTATCTACTTGTGCTGGGCGGGTAAAGAAAACAAGATGCAGCCCCTCTTCTTATAGAGTTCACATTCTATTGGGAGAAAAATAATGTTCATCAAGTTATCATGCAAAAAATACGTAATCCCTGAGATAAATGCTAAGAAAATGGCTGTGGTACTATGACATTTGTAATGAAGGAAGTAAATATGGACAGAGGGTAATAAGGAAAACTTCCCTGAGGAAATGACTGTAATTGAGATCTGAGGGATAAGTAAGGACTAAAGAAGAAGCATTTTCCAGACAGAAAACACAGGATATGCAAAGGCACTGTGGTAAAATAGAACATGGCACATTTAGGGGAATTGAAGAAGACCTGCCTGTGTGACTGGAGGGCACAGAGCAGGGGGGTGAATGCAGCAGAATAGAAGATGATGGTAAGGTGTGAGAAAAGGGAAGATTATTTATTTGTGCTGCATTTTTACCTCAAGATTTCCTGGGGTCACTGTACTTAAGCATGTCACTTTACTGGCTGAAGATTAGGAAAATTCTCATATATTCCCGTAAAACATGCTCAGTGTTTCGAAATCTACATGGCTTTCACTACAGTGGAAGCTTTCTATTAGTCCAATCCTCAGTTCACATATCTCCACATACAACCAACCACCTATAGTAACAACAAGAGCTAACGATTCTTACTTGCTTTACATGTGCCAGCCATTAGAGAATGAATTCTCTCTTTTAATCCTTGCCTCAAACTCTAGCCAGTAAGCAGCAGTGCTAAGTACAATTCAGAGAGATATACAATAGGATTTCAATATCACTAGTCTTATTTATCATCACTAAGTTTCTGCACAAAATGAGAGGCTAAGATTGAAGATGCTAAGAGGTCAGGAAGAACCTTGAGAATGGTGCTCACATGATGCTGTCGATGCTCTTTCTGTCCTAGTGAAGGAGTTATTTCTCCTGGTCCTTCAGCCTAGAGTACTTGCCATGCATGGTTGTGGTAAGAATTTGAAATTTGAAAACATCTGCAAAATATCTGGTATGTAGTAGAAAAGGGAACCTCTTTGTTTTCATATAGTTAGACAGCTAATCAGGTTCTGCTCTGATAGGCACATTTGTGTATTTAATTTTGTGTAACAATTTTTTAGTATTAATCATCACTTAGATATAGTTAGATATAATTAAATAGTGTTATATTACATAGAGTTTTTATACCTGTAAATAGCTGCATAAAAGTTCCTCTGTCTTTCTGTCTGTCTGTCTCTAGTTTGTCTCGGAAAGCATCCCATAGTTTTATAAGGCAAGTGCCACCTGGAGTAACCTAGTTCCTTCATTTGCCTAGAAGCACACAAGCATTTGTTAAATTTAAAACTGATCAAAACAAGTATTTAGTGAGTATTTCTTCAGTGATGACACTGTACCTATACACATAGAAACTAACATTATTGGTTGCCAGAAGGGACAAACCACCAGCTGTAAAAAGAAAACATTTCATGAGCTTAGGAATTTGGGCAATGGGAGAGTACGAACCTCCCAGAATTTTATCTCCTCTCTGTAGCTTTTACAAATGAATCTTACACCCCCCACCCCCTTGGAAGGTATCTCTTATCACTACTTCTTCCAAATCAGAATTAAAGTGTAAAGTAATAAAGGCGCATTTTTTTGTCTTCCAAATCAGAATTAAAGTGTAAAGTAATAAAGGCGCATTTTTTTGTTTTAGGTGCAAAGTTCTAATATCACCTGCCTCTGCCACACTGGCTAAAGTGGCCTTCCTCAGTCCTGTGTTTCTCAATCCCCACTGATTTTCTTTATACAGCCCAAATAATAGTCTATAGTTTTATCTATCAGTCTATCTATTGCTTGTCAACCCCACTAGAAACCCTACCAGTCCCTTACTTTGTTCAATAAATTTTTGTTGGATAAACAAGCTAATAAGTCATTCTACATAGAAGCCAGTGTCCAAAGAGAAGCTAGTAGGAATGGCATCCTTGACAATTTTAACACTTTAGACCTAAACGTACAAAACGAATTCAGAGACAAAGATGAATGTGCTTTCCTTTTGGGAGAGATGTTGATCTGGGGGAAGAGGGGAAAGGAGATCTCCCAAAGACTATTTCCTTTGTTATCTCGTGACTGGCGTGCACGTAAATTTTTGATCAGAGGTATGTTGTGACACTGGAGTGACAATTCTCCCTCTACTCTTATTGAGCTGCTGTCTTATGACTGATTTTCAAAATAGACCCGTTGTTTGCCTCAGGTAATTGGGACCTAGTTAGTATATCCTGAAAAAGGAAGTTTATGAAAATGCTCTTTACTGCCTTTTCTGAGTGAGCTGGTTTTTTAAAATTTTCGTTTAGTGGTCCCATTGACAGATAATAGAGATAATAGTCTATGGAATACGTCAGGGTGGAAAATGCAAGGCCCATTGGAGAAATACTCCTGCTTGAGAGTACCAAACTGGGAATCCCAGACAGTGGGTTCTGATCCCCTTTCTGTCTCTGATTTGCTCTCTGATCCACATCCTAATAATGATAAGAAACAAAGTGTTGAATGTGAGTTCGTTGGTGGCAGCAGCTGTGGCTTACTCATCATGATTGCCCTGCACATAGTTCAGTGCTCTGTGGGGAGCAGAGAGAAGCTTACATTAAATAGATTATCCCCTTAATATTTTTGTATTTTTTTCTATAATTGCTTAGAGAGAAGAAGAATTTAAAATATTGTCACAAAGCAGTGGGTGTGTGATGTCATTTGCTGTTTGCCAACCAAATGATGAAGCTAGAAAACATTTGCATATAAATGTTACATTGAATTGAAGGGTTTTAAATTACTGAAATGTAGGTAAAATGGTCAAGGAGTGGCACTTAGAGATGAACGAATACATTACATCTGTGGAGCCTTCATACATATTACTTTGAGTGTCGTTGCCATTTCCTGCTGGAAATTAAGCATCACAAATGTATCCTTCATTTGACCAGGTGGCCCTGTTGCCTCTAAAATGAATGGTGAGTCTGGGAATATAAATTATAATCACATCATAAACATCTTCCTCTTAACCTTGGCAATGATGTAAAATAGTGCATTTTAAGCTTGTTTTGAAGGTTAAGTAGGAAATCTTGTCTTGGATAATTAATATTTCAACAAAAATTAGTGTTGCTACAGTTAGCAGGTAGGTGATCTGGCTAATTGGCTCAATATTAAATTTGTTAACTATGAGTTGTCTTTTAGCTGAAATTGTGTTTGTAGAAATATGGAAATCAGTGAGGTATTTACTGAATTTGTAGCATAGTCTTGTTCAGCCAGCTGTGGGGCGCTCATGATAAAATATGGAGGACCATAGGGGCATCTCCTCCAATTGCCTCCAAAACAATCTTTGATATGGCATGTTATCATTTTCGTTTGTTTCCAGATAGTTTTTGATTTCTCCTTTAATTTCATCAATGATCCATTGGTTGTTCAGTAGCATGTTGTTTAATCTCCACATTTTTGTCACTTTCCCAGTTTTTTTTTCCTGGTTCATTTCCAGTTTCATAGCCTTATGGTCTGAAAAGATGCTTGTTATGATTTCAATCCTCTTAAATTTATTGAGGCTTGCTTTGTTTCCCAACATATGGTCTATCCTAGAGAATGTTCCATGCGCGCTTGAGAAGAATGTGTAGTCATCTGTTTTTGGGTGGAGTGCTCTGTATATGTCTACTAGGTCCATCTCGTCCAGTTTTTCATTTAAGTCTAATATTTCTTTATTAACTTTTTGTCTGGATGATCTATCCATTGCTGTAAGTGGGGTGTTAAGATCCCCTACTATTATTGTGTTGTTGTTGATTTCTCCTTTTAGGTTTGTTAATAGTTGTTTTATGTACATTGGTGCTCCTATGTTGGGTGCATATATATTTATAAGTGATATGTCTTCTTGATGGAGTGTCCCTTTTATCATTATATATTTCCCTTCTTTGTCTTTCTTAACCTGTTTTATCTTGAAGTCTACTTTGTCTGATATGAGTATGGCAACACCTGCTTTCTTTTGTTTGCCATTAGCTTGGAGTATTGTCTTCCATCCTTTCACTCTGAGCCTGTGCTTGTCTTTAGTGCTAAGATGTGTTTCCTGAAGGCAGCATATTGTTGGGTCTTGCTTTTTAATCCATCCTGCCACTCTGTATCTTTTGATTGGAGAGTTCAATCCATTTACATTTAGGGTAATTATTGAAATATGAGGGTTGAATGTTGCTGTTTTGTCACTTATTTTCTGGTTCTTTTGCATTTCCTTTGTTTCTTGTCCCATTTGTTTTGGACTGCCAATTCAGTTTGGTTGTTCTGTCTTATGATTCTTCTAGTTTTCTCTTTGTTTATCATATGTGGTTTTAATTTGATTATTTGTTTAGTGGTTACCTTGAGGTTTGGGCAAAAAATCTTCTGTATGAGATAGTCCATTATCTGATAGCCTCCTATTTCCTTATACTAAGTCAATTCAGTCACTTTCCTCTTCCCCTTCTAAGTTGCTCTTGTTATACCTTATTCTATCTTGTGTTGTGGCTGTGTGTTTACAGTGATGAGGTTAAATTTATTTTTGGTGAATTTCTTCCTTTGATCTTTGAGTTTAGTATTTAAGTGGTTGCTAACCTATTCCGGTAAAGATCTACTATTTCTCTGATTTTGTCTGCCTACTTTTCTCCTTACTCCAAGCTTTGTGTTCCCTTTCTCTTCTTGTTTTCAGGCCTGAGGGCCTTCTTGAGTATTTCTTGTAGTGGCGGTCTCGTGGCCATGAACTCCCTTAGCTTTTGTTTATCTGGGAGAGTTACTATTTCTCCATCATATTTGAAGGATATTTTTGCTGGATAGAGTATTCTTGGCTGTAAGTTTTTGTCTTTTAGTATTTTGAATATATCATTCCAGTCTCTTCTAGCCTGAAAAGTTTCTGTTGAGAAATCCGCTGAGAGCCTGATGGGAGTTCCTTTGTACGTTATTTTTTGTTTTTGTCTAGCTGCCCTTAATATTGTTTCTTTGTCGTTGACCCTGGCTAGCCTTACCACTAGGTGTCGTGGTGAAGGCCTTTGTCTGTTAATATATATAGGGGTCCTGTTGGCTTCGCTTACTGGTATTTCCTGCTCCTTCCCCAGATTTGGGAAATTTTCAGCTATTATTTCCTTGAATAGGCTCTCTGTTCCTCTTTCCCTCTCCTCTCCCTCAGGAATACCTATAATTCTTATGTTACATTTTCTAATAGAGTCCGATATTTCTCGGAGTCTTTCTTCATTTCTTTTTAGTCTTGGTTCTCTCTCTTCTTCCATCTGGAGTATATCTGTATTCCTATCCTCTAAAGTACTAATTCTTTCCTCCATATTGTCAGCTCTGTTCTTTAAAGATTCCAGATTCTCCTTTATCTCCTCCATTGTGTTCTTCATCTCCATCAGCCCTGATAGGTTTTTCTTTATGATTTCAATCTCTTTTGTGAAGAAACTCCTAATCTCATTGAATTGTTTGTCTGTGTTGTCTCGTATTTCGTTGAGTGTTTTTATGATAGCTATTTTGAAATCTCTGTCATTTAGTTTATGGATTTCTGTGTCTTCGGGGTTGATTTCTGGTTGCTTGTCATTTTGTTTCTGGTCTGGTGATTTCATATATTTTTGCATTGTGGTTCCTGTGTTGGTTTTGGTTTTCCTCATCCTGGAAGTCTCTGGTTGCACTTTCCACCTGCCGCCACTGTGTGGTGGTGAAGGGCTGTGTAGTCTAAGCCCCCTGCGCTCTGCCCCAGTTTTTCTGCTGCGATCCGCAGTTTTGTTTTGTTTCTTTTCCCCACTGCGATCCACGGGTCCAGTCCAATTTATTCAGGTCTGCCTCGGACCGCTAGATCTGGTCGAGCTGCAGACTCCGGGTTGTGGGGAGGGGGGAGCTCTCTCTTTTGCCCTCTGGGTCCCTGACGTGGGAGGCTTCTCGTTTGCCCCTCTTTATCCGCTCTCTGGGTTGCTCAGATGTTGATGGTAGCCCTGTGGCTCCTCTGAGCCCTCTGTGCGGGAGTTTCCCACTGGCTGAGAGCGCCCGAAGAGCTGCAGTTTCCCGCCGAGGGCCGCCCCTCCCCCCTCTCTGGGAGCCGCGCGGACCGGATCGCTGATCTGATGGGGAGGGAGCGGAGTTCTCCTTACCTCTCCCCACTTCCTCCGGGGGCCCAGCACGTTCCGCTCTCAGATGTGCGGCAGTGTGGATCCCTCCGCTCCAGCTTTTGACTGTCTGGGATTCCGTTGTTTGTCTGTGGCTGTTACTTTTGTTGTATTTTGTGGGGGAAGAATTCACGGGAAAGCTCACTCCGCCATGATGCTGACGTCACTCCGCCTCCAAAACAATCTTGATGATATTTTTCCTAATTACTTTGTCATGGCACTGAGTACTGTAAAGCTGAGGAAATTGTCACCATGTCCATGGAATGAGTGTTGGTCCTTTCTGTCCACTGCTTCACTTTCTCCTTGATAATCCAAGCCACCACTGTTATGCCGTGCAAAAATAACTAATTGACTATTTAAAAGGCAATTTATTCTACTGTTTAGAAAGCACTTTCAAATCTATTATTTCTTTTGGTCATTACAAAAGCCCCGTGAGGTATGATTTATCATCATCGTCATCCCCATTTTGTGGATGTGGAATGTGCAGTTCAAATATGAAAAGTGGCTTCCTTAAGTCCGTGATACTAATAAGTGTCAGATCTAGGAATCAAAACTCAGGCTTCTGACTTTAAGTACTGATGTCTGTTCACTGCACCACATTGCTATTTTCATTTGAATGGGCCCTTTCTTAAGCCAAAGAAATGTGCGGTCGTTATTTTGTGAAGAAGATATTTTGGGGTATACTTTCAAATGCTGGTTCCCAAAACTAATCTATGATGAAATTGTATAATATTTTTTTAATAAGGCAGAGTTTAGACAATTTAAAGAACAATTTTTCTCCTGACATTATGCTCTTCCTATAATTTTTAACGTTGAAAAGTTCTTTCTTTTATGAATTGATGATAGTAGAAGATGGTGATGGTAGAGGCAGTCGCTTTTATTGTCACTACTTAGAAACATTTATGTTGGTTTCACACACCTCCCCTTTTTTTTCCTTCCAATTCTATTGCTCCATTAAATCCAGAAGTCTGCAAACTAGTGTTTTTAAAAACAGCGTGCAGCTGATAGAATGAGTGGCAGGTAAAAATGCTTCTTTCCTGCAGCATAGGTCCTTAGAAATCATCAGCAGAGTCAAGGGTCTACAATAAGCAGACCAAAAGTACCAGCGAGACAAGCAAACTTTCTCCAGGAGCCAATGCCAGCCTCTTATGGTGTTCCCTGGAGGCCGTCTCTTGGACCGCAACACCTGTGTTATGTCTTATTTTCAAGGTTAGATTAATTATATCCTATTACTGAAGAAGAAAAGAGTGGCTTCTTTTCTATCTCTATCCATTTAGTTTTGGAGGTAGCTATTGGAGCTTTACAACCATTTAGAATAAGGCAGTATTGCCTTTTGCACCCACATATTTCTCCATCCTTGAACCAGGCAAATTATCTCCCTTCCTCCCAATAGAGGAAGTGTGTTGTGGAATCCTTCACCGGTCTGGCTCCATCAAAGACAAGGAATCCTAAAAACTGCAGATTTTTGCAGAACATTATCTCCTTTTTTCCAGGACTTTCTTGCACAGCTACTGCACCTGCATCATTGCACTGACCCGTAAAGATTACTGGACTCAGCAAAGAAATGTAAAATCCAAGTGTCGTGTGGCTAAGAACCGCTATTCAGAAAGCTGATGCACTGGGAATAGCAAGCGTGTAAAAGCCGCACTCAGTGGATGATAAAATGTTCACAGGGATTCTGTTACCATCTGAGGCACAGGCTGAGGGACTGTACTACCAAACATGGCAGATTACTCACAGAAACATAGGCAATGCATACCCAGCTGGTATAGAAGGTCTATTTTATTGTGTTTTCCTTGTTTTTTGTTTGCTTTTCTATTAAAAATTCAGAGTGGTAGGCAAATGTGCTTGAAAAATACTGCTTCTCCTTCACCAGTAGTGTCTAGATGCACTGAATGTTCTGGAACAGAAAGAGCATGGTGGAGCCTCACACAGCTTCACAGAGGTTTGTTTCCAAAGTTAGTACTTAAAGCAAAATGCATATAGTTAAAATTACCCTCAAAATTTCCTTAAGTTTTGAGTATACATGCCCACATTGGAGACCAGCATGCCATTTTTTTTTTCACCAGAATCAGAATATACAAGTAACTTTGGTTCAGCATCAGATGAAGAAAGTTAGCTTGAGTTTAGAACCATGTTATATGAAAAATAGATATCTTTAAATACTAGAAAACATGGCAAGATACTCCCTCTGTGTGAAGCTGTAAAAATTGAAACTGAGTAATAAAATAAATATGGGTCCCCTATTTTTAATGCAATATGGAAAATTGACCAATCAAGTGGCATGGTGAGGAGAATTGTCCACGCTATTTATATGGCTGTCTCTTCTGTCTGACATATGTCACCCCACTGTGCAGCCTCTGGTAAGGCGTTTTATCTCTCTAAGCCTCAGTTTCATTCTCTGTATAATGAGGATAATGTTGATATCAATGGCTGTGTTAAGTATCCACTAAGACAAAGTATATGGGAATATTTTCTTTGAATTATAAAAGTAAGACATGCCTTATTGGAAAAAGACAATAGAAAAAGATCTAAAGAAGAAATGTCTGAAAGGAGTAAAGATGACTAAGAGGGATCTTGAACTCTAATGAGAAAGAAAGGCATAAAGTATTAATGAAGTATTAATTCCAGGATATTATATGATAAATGAAAAGACAGCAGCATAAACAGTATGTTTTGGAAGCGTAGAGGCACAACATATAGCCCATACTGGGGTGCCCAGTAGGCTCCCCAGAAGAGTCGATGACTGAGCCTCGTCTTGACAGATGGCTGACAGAGAAAGAGGCCAAGAGAGTTGGCAGGGTGTTTCATGCAACAAGACCTGCAAAGGCAAGAAAGCCTGAATCTTCATGGATATGCAGGAGACATGGAAACATTATATATCAAGGTTGTCAAATATGAAATGGGGAGTGGGAGGCCATGAGGCTGGAGAGAGAGGTAAAGGTCAGGTCATGGAGGACCTTGTTTGAGATGCTAATAAGCTTGAGTTAGTCTTTTAGTGGGTAATGATTTTGAAGGGTTTTAAGCAGCAGAGTGATATAATCAGGTTTGTATTTCAGAAACTGATTACTGTGGCTTCATTTTGGAGTGTGCATTTAAAGGACTGGAATGCCAGAGCCTAGAAAAACACTTATGATGACTTTTTAATATTCCTGGCAGAAAATCATGAGAGTCTTTCCTAAGACAAAGGCCGTAGAATTAGAAGAGGCATATTAGGAAAATATTTATGAGATGAAATCATCAGGGCTTGGTGGATGGTTTGAGTGAGGGTGGGAAGAAGGAGTGAAGAGTATAGAATGACTCCCAAGTTTCTGTCTTGGATGGCAGAATATCATTGACTGAGTTTAGAAGCAGATTAGGGTTGAAGATGAAGAGATGGCAAATTTACTTTAAGACACACCAAGTTTTATGATTTAGCATCCAAACTTGGATACTTATGAATGTGAGAAAGGCCATTATTAATAATTTTGCCAGGACAGTAAATGTAAACCACGACTATCTCGGGAAACCTAGGATGTAAAGTCACCTTATCCAAAGGACATTCAAGTATATATGTCTGTGCTAATCAGGCCATTGAATATGTGAGGATAATACATCATTGGGATTGAAGATTTACAGTAAGTAGACATGAGCATAAAGATTACAATTAAAATCATGAGAGTGTTTCAGATCATCCAAAAAAGAAAGAGAGAAGAGCAGCAGGCCAGGGACACCCAGGAGCGCTAATGTTTAAAGGGTAAGCAAGGTTGGAAGAACCCACAAAGGAGACTAAGAGGGAAGAAGCAGAGAAGTTAGCAATCAGGAGAAGGCAGAGAGAAGACATTTTCAGAGAGTGGTTGAAAATGTCCAATGCAGCAGAGAAATGAGAAATCAGATAAGAAAAGAACTGAAAAATGCCTACTGGATCTGGCAACATAGAGTTGACTTTTGCCAGATGATTTCAGGTAGAACTGAGGGACAGTATCCAGATAGTGGGGTGAAGAGTGAATGGGAACTAAAGAAGTAGAGAAAGCAAGGGCACACCAAAAGGAAAGAGAAAGAGAGAGACATAGCTAAAAGGAGTACAGAGTCAAAGGAAGTTTTGCTTGTTTTTTTTTTTTTCAAGTTGACAGAAATTTGCATATTTTAATAGGCGGAAAGAGCAAGTTTAAAGATATAATTTTTAGGGGCTGGCCCGGTGGCATAGCAGTTAAGTTTGCGCAGTCTGCTTTGGCAGCCTGGGGTTCGCCAGTTTGGATCCTGAGCGTGGACCTACTCACCACTCATCAAGTCATGCTGAGGCAGCATCCCACATAGAAGAGCTACAACTGTACAACTATGATATACAACTATGTACTGGGGCTTTGGGGAAAAAAAAGAAAAAGAGGAAGATTGGCAACAGATGTTAGCACAGGGCCAATTTTCCTCAAAAAAAAAAAGATATAATTTTTATTCAAGTGTGGTACTGACATTTAAGTTTCGTTCAAGTTTAAAGTTTGTACCATTTTTATTCAGTGACAGTAGTAACTCATTTAAGTTTTGTTTTGCACTTTGCTCCCATAAGTAGGTAGGGAAGGGAATCCAACATTCTTATTGGGTACTTTCAACAACACATTGCTGGAGAATTATTTGAAAACACCTAGAGACTGGGGGAAGACCTCAGAAAGGTGATGCATGTATGATTCTGGATGAAGATGAGATGGGAAAGTCTGGTTGTGTGCCTGCTCCTAACTTGCTGCACTAAGTCTACACTACTGATTTCCTTATCCGTGGGTAGAAAGTATGTCCTTTCTTCTGAACAACCTGTAGGCATTGAGGACTTAGGTGGTTACCAAAAATCTGGTTATTGGGTAATAATGAAGCATTCACCTCAACTCAGTAAGCTTTTGTCCAAGACAGGTGTTAATACAGAAAAGCTATGTCAGCTCCACTCCCCAGTCCTCATTTTATCTGCCAATCTTGTTGCTTTCTATCAACCTACCCTTCCCACAACAATTCTTCCTTCTCTCTTCCACAACACTCTTATGTTACTGTATCTCTCGTCTCCTCTACCTTCAAAGTAACTAATCACTCATTTTCTCCTTGTGTACATCAAAGTAAAGGAGGGACTCCTTTCCTCTACAAATTGACTAAAAAATAATGGTTATCATTCACTCTATTAGCTCTTGTGAACATTTAGACAGCAACTGATATTTTGTATATTTTGAGTTTTAGAAAGCCTTCAAGAAGCAGTTAACGTGTCCTTGTGTACTGGACATATAAGTGGAGGAGGTAAGGCAGCAAAATAGAACACGTGGCATTCCTTCAGACTAGCAAGTATTTCTTAGCTTTCATTTGAAAAAACTACAAGAGGGATGACTATCAGAGGAGTTTTGGAACCAATGTGTGACGGTAGACTATGGGATAGCATCATTCGGCTTCAAAGTGTTGATTTAACACTGTTTTCTTTAACCATGTAGAACACAAGACAGATACTTTTGGGGGCAATTTACAAAGCAGCTTATTGTTCATTGCAAGATTCCCAGGAGTCTTATGTCAATTCCCATTCAACCATTGACTGAACAGTTCTCTTCTTTGGAAGTAGGGATGGCTAGTTCAGCTTTGCAAAAGACTGGTTGTGCTTGTAAGGTTCACCCAGCAGCCTGCTGGTGCTCTTGATTCATCGTATGCTCTGTGGGACAGTAATGACTTTGCAGCAGGCATAAGTGATGGTTTGCTTTTGCATCTTAAAAGCATTAATCTTGTGTGATATGATCCATAAGTTTGCACAGTGACTGTAACAATTAAACATTCACATGGACTCCTTTTGGGCACTGCTTTCGCTTGTTTCAGAATTCAAATATTGCTTAGTGTGTTTCTGTCCAGCCTGTTCATTCTTATGGATCTGTTTTCAAGCCTCATTTCTTCTGCTCCTGTTTTGCTCCCACCCTCGCCCTCTTCCCCATACAAAACTCTTCCGTATGTAGAGTTCCTATGGAAGCACACCATCTCTAACCATTCTCTAGAAAGCCGTTTCCCTCCATTTTATTTCTATAACATTTAAAAATTTTCCAACACAGCAATTATTATGACACTGTATGATCATCTCATTTTTTTCTTATTTACTAAATTATTGTCTGTCTCCCTCACTATGATACAAGCTCCACAAGGGCTGGAAACTTTTCTTTCATATTCACTGCTATAATACCAACACCTAGTATGGGACCTGACCCGTAGGGGCACTTAGCAGATATTTGTTGAATTAAGTGTTGCTCCTCAGATAGAAATAGCCACTTCTTTTTGCATTTGCCTTGCATTTTGTTCATACTTATGTCATAGGATATGTATTGCACAAATTTGTGTGACATTCCCTCTCCCCTCAGTAGAACTGTGGGTAGATTGTGGTAGACTGTGAACTCTTGAAGGGATGGGACTGTGTCTTCCTCATCTTTAATTCCCTAGCACCCAGCACAAAGCCTACCATAGAATAAGTGCTCAATAAATATTTGATGAATTGCATGTAGGCATCCACTACATTAAATTTTATTTGATAAGTTTTGCTGAGCCCATAGGGTACAAAGACCTGGGTTATGAATGTTTGCTAACTGGAAATAGACATAGACCCTTCATTTGATCTTTTAGACAAACAAAGTAGAAGCCAAAAAATATATATGATATGTTGGAAATCCCTAATTTCTATTCCAAAAGAGACATGATAAATCTATGAGTTCAAACATCCTTTATGTTTTGGGGAAAATAAAATTTTTATATGATATTTAAATAGAAATTAAGTTTCATTCATGATTAGTACTTCTGATGTGAGGGAAAAAATAAGACTACTTAGCACTCTATATCTGTCTCAGGTTAGGTGTGCTTTTTTTCCCTAAATTTAGTGAAGAGGGACTGAAGATAGCAAGAGTCATGGTTACCACTGGAAACATCTTCAACTGCTATTTCTTTTTTTTTTTTTTTTAATTTTATTTATTTATTTATTTTTCCCCCAAAGCCCCAGTAGATAGTTGTATGTCATAGTTGCACATCCTTCTAGTTGCTGTACGTGGGATGCGGCCTCAGCATGGCCGGAGAAGCTGTGCGTCGGTGCGCGCCTGGGATCCAAACCCGGGCCGCCAGCAGCGGAGCGCGTGCACTTAACCACTAAGCCACGGGACCGGCCCTCAACTGCTATTTCTAATAGTGTGTTTGAAGGCTCTACCAGAGAGTACAGCTGCTTGTGTGTCTTTGACTGAATAAAGGTTTGCTTTAGCTAACATGCCTGGCGTCGGTTACCCATCTGAGACCAGGCTAGGTGCGCCTGACCTCTCTGACAGCAGCAAAGGGCAGGAAGACCAATTGATGCCTCAGTTCAGGTTACTCAGGTTACTCTCAGCTTCCCCAGTTACTATAAACTGAGTCACCTCACAAGTCACTGGGAGAGTGGGGCTCTGCTCTTCCGCAGTGCTGGATTTCTGACACACAGCATGTCAACAGGATAAAGCGGAGTCATGAACTCTTGGTTTATTTGGGAGATATCTTGCCCAAGACATTCTCAAGCAAGCAGTTCTAATCTAGCTCCTTTTACACAACACAAATTCTTTCCAGTGTGGCCAACATATTTCCAAACATGCCTAACCATATAATTGTATTTTTTCTCTTTGAAAGCTCTTAAAATATTTAGTTCTCCTTCATTACTTAACCTATTATTATGTTTTTGTATTTTAATGCAATAATTTTTTCCTGATAGTACTATATTCTAGTTTTAAGAAAAAACTATCTCAGGAATACTTCATATCATCTATATTCCATGTATGTATGAGAGAATACCACAATACAATTGTTTTAAAGATTTTTAAATTTGATGAATGGAATATTATTCCTCTAGGCCAAGCAAAATAAATTCTGTTCCCAAAATGTGACCCACCAATATGATCTTTTAAAAGCAAATTTGTGCCTGAGAAACTCCTAAGCTCTTGGATCTCAGACCACTCAAATTTCACTACTGTTTTTCCCTGTTTACAGCATATATGACCCTTTAAAATCCCTATCGCTCTCACTCATATCCATTATAAAATTTTTAATTTGCTTTAACCATAACTACATTTAATAAGTGCTGTTTCAGATAGGAAATGGAACTATTATAGTGATGAACTCCTTTCCCCTAGTTATTGAAGAAAACTGTTTTTATCATCCTGATTCTTTTCAACTTATTATGGTGCATGGAATGACCAATACAGTTGAGTTCAGTATAATGGGGGAGAGAGGGGAAGAAAACGACACATAGTAGCTGACTTTTAATGAGAATTCTTTAGGGCTTTGACCAGGCAGATCCAAAATAATTTATCTATGATAGTAGAAAAGCAAATTACTCACAACATTATACTGTTAAGGACTGTCACAATATTCCCAAGGCTGTAATGCTGCCTCTTATAGATGTGCTAAAATCAACTTTATAACTTTTGCTGTTAGTTGCTAAGAGACAAATTATAATTGCAGCTCAGATTCTTTACTGTGTTAGCCTCTTAATGCCCCATAGTGGCCTTTATTTCCTTCAGATGAGTAAATGATCAACAAAGTAATTGTTTTAAATATAATTGACAATGAAAGCATTTTCAGAAAGCAAGCCATGTTTGTATAACTTTTTTATTTGGGGGGCAGGGAGTTCGAGTAATGATTTTATTGACATCAACATGTTGAAATGACTTGAGACTTTGACAAACATTTAATGGCTTTCTTTTCTGGCAGTCGGTTATTAATTAGAAATCAATTTTACTATTTTTTTAAATACTTATAGTGGAAGAAAAGGGACATTTAAGAGTAGAAACTTTGGTGTGAGATGATCGGAGTTCATATGGTAGCTCTTTCACTTAGTAGATGTGGCTAACTTTGAGTAAGTCATTTAATTTCCTCAAAAGCTCAGTGTTCCCTTTGGAAGAATAGGTATAATAATATACACTTTGGAACAAGGAATAGACAGGATTACATATTTGAAGTACCCAGCAGCCACACAATAAGTTATGGTAGTTATTTGTGCTATTGTTAACCCCTAAAATTAGAGGGGATATTCTTGGGATATTTGTAAAAGCTGTCATAAAGATAAATGGCTGATAGGGTAAATTAGCAATATGTTACTTCAAAGCAGTGCAATATTAACTGGCAATAGGCCATACCAAAATCAAATAGTGACATAAGAGACACACATTAATTTATTCATATATTTGAAGAGCTAGCTGACCATTATTACTTTAAGATTAAAAACACTCTCTGATACAAGTGTAAAAGAAATAGGGGGGAGGGATCTAAACTCACCAGCTGTAGTGGATGACATGTGACTGAAGAGAAAATGTCAGTGGGTATATCTGACTCATACTCTGAGTGTTATATATGAGAGTATTGTAAATGAGAGTAAGATGAAACCAATTGCCCTGTAAATCTACATTGCGAGGGCCAAGTGTCGACACAGAATGATTCTAAATATTTTCAGTTCAAGCTATAGTAAGCACATGTTCCTACTATTATTGTCTTTTCTTATATTAGACATTTAGTGTCTGACTAGGTGGACCTTTTTGGTGTAAGGGATCTTTTACCTGTTAGCATCTGTGAAATTGATTCTTCACCCCCGCCCTATTCCCCCAATAAACACATTTATAATCTCCAAAGGGTTCTGGACCCTCCAATGTATTCAATATAAGCATGTCTCTCTTATGTGTTTTATATTTGCTGTTCTGCCTAAGAATAAAGGAATATATGTTTTCTAAAAAAGTAGTTTCTCCAGAAGATAATTTGGATTCCAGACTTCTCTTAAAAACAGAATTTCTAGCAACCATGGCTGCCATTGAGCTTCTCTAGATGGGGCATGTTTTTCCACCACTTTGATCTTATATGTAATTTGTAGTTAAACTCAGCCTACTTTGCTCATTCAATGTTTGTTTTTTACTCCATAGGCAAGAGAGTTTGTAGTCCTTGTATACTCCTGCTCTTAAAATTCCATGCTTGCATTGGTGAAAAAGTACCACTTTCATATTTATAATAATACATTTTTATTTCCTGAGAGGGAAAGTTGTGATGCTGTTTATCATACAGAATTAAATAATCTTCTTTAGAGTTCCTGCATTATAAATTTTAGTTAGTGTGAATTATTTGCTGATTTTAATTATCTCTCACAATTCTAAACCCAGGTTAAGTCAAATATTTTGATCTACATTTAAATACCAACTGAGCACATGACACTATCCTAGGAACTCTGGAAAACAGGGGACAAAATAGATATGATCATCCCTAAATCACAAATGAGTAGGAAAGGGAAAAATAAAGAGAAATATACGTGGAGTACTCAGCTTCAAATGAAAAGGAAAGAGACCAATATGCCATAAGATCTGTCAAAATAGAGTATCCTCCAGAAACCTTAACAAGGAATAAAGATGCTTTTAATCTTAATTTTGGCAAGTTCAAACTTGCTGAATTCAGTAAATACCATTTATATTCTTTATTCTTCTATATCCTTCATTCCTCCTTTTGAAAGTATGGGAAAAACTCTGCCATCTTCTAAGTTTATCATCATTAACAAATTAAATATAAAACACACTACAAATTTTAAAAAATGGAAAAAAGTGCAAGCAATAATACTATACTACGAATCAGATCTAAGCTGTATCCTAAAGATATATGTGTGAGGTGAGCAAGATACTGGGAACACTGCATTAACCCTTTTAGTCTGCCTTCCGTGGAGCAGCTTTTTACTAAATGGTTTCCTAGTGGCAAGAAAAAGTTGAAAATGTATACCCATACCTGATTCCTACCTTCTTATTGTATGGGTTTTTAAATTTTTTTATGAAGAAGAATAGACAACTCATAAAAGGTCCTGCCTTCCTTACTAACAAAGAATTAGCTTAAGTCCCCAGAAAATTCTGGCTGTTTTCTCTAAGGAATTATGATACCCACTGGGTGGATGGGAGACCAAGTGTCAAGATTCAGTTTGGGGACCAAAAGCCAGTAACACTTCACTTTGAAAACCTTGTTAGTGCTCATTCCCTGTGGCTTCCAGGATGAGCTACTACTTCTCTTTATCTCTCTGCTCTTTAATGTATAATAAAGAAAAGAAAAGGAAGGCCTGATCCTAGAGCCCTGTGGTGAGGAAAAGCAACTCAGTGTTTATGAAGTGCTTTCAAGGGAAATCATAGTCTTAGGGCTAAAGAATGACCTAGAATCAGTTTTGTGTTTCTGTTGCGTGTCCTGACCTGATCCATGTATTTACTTAGCTATGTAAGGGAACCCTAAGAACTCTGATCCAGTTCCCTAATTCTAAAGGCGAGGATGTTTGAGGCCTTAGAGGCTATGCATCTTGAAGGTCACAGCTGTTAGCTGAGGTCCTGATGCTATTATTAGGGCTTCTTGTTCTCCCCTCCTCCCACCATACTATGGTTTTCACATTGTGTCCCCCACTTTATCTCCAGAGGCACATCATTGAGGTTTTTATGGGAATCTAAGGATCAGAAGGAATAAGAAGTAGGTACCAAAGGGAGTAAGTTACAAGGTAATTGTGATTTTTCTCAGCAGAATTTAGGCTTTTAAACTTTTTAAAATTTTTCTCTAGATTACTTGAAAATATCAATATTTTAGTGCTGAAATGTTTCCAATGCTTAGAAGAAAACACAAATCAATTTCATGTGTCCCATATTATAAAACAGCATTTGAACTCAAGACTAGAAAAGAGTTGTCACTTAAAAAAAATCTATTCTTGGCATTTTGAAATATTATTGGATCACTATAGGCTAATTACTGCTTTTCCTAATCCACCAGGTTGACATTTAATGAATGTTCATGATAAACCCGTTCTCTAGTTGGTTGAACTGCATAATTTTCTTGCTTCTTTTTCATTTTACAATATTTGTAATAAAGGTGTCATGCATAGTTCCTCTGGAAAGGTCAGTATACTCTTTTATTAACCAGAACCCTTTCTGGTTTTCTGGGTGTATGTTTGTCAGAGAATAGACTATTGTATCATGATTTCAAATTTTAGATTATACAGATTGGGTACATTCATCTCATTGCCTGCTGAAATATTTACTTGAAGACATTTAGAAAATTGGGTTAATAACAACCAACACTATTTATTGTTTTCTCAAGTGTTAGAAACCCAAACTCATGTAGCGACCAGGCAGGTAACATGAATGGGTGATGCAGAGAGATGGCTATAAGCCCAACTGAGCGAGTGAAAATTGTGCCAGACCAGAGTGTGTGTGCTCTTTTTTATAGCATTCAGTGTTTTGAAAGCAAGTTAATAATTATGCTCAGCAGGCACAACACATCTTGGGCTGATTCTCCCATTCTTGCTACAGTTTATTGAACACTTTCACATACATTTCATCTTCAAAACACTGTAGGGAAAATATAATTAGCCCTATTTTTCAGATGAGGAAACTGAGTTTTGGAGAGATTAAGATCTTTGCCTGAAGTCATAGAGCTAATAAGTGGTAACAGTGTTATGTAAACTCAACCCAAACCATACTCTGATGCCTGAAAAACCAAAATCATGGTCTAAAGGAAAAAAATGTGATGAATGCAGTCCATCAGTGATAAATGAACATCAAGCTACAAACTAAGCAATTTGCATTTCAGGCCCAGTTTTGCCCTTAATGAAATGACTTTAAACTGATTTCTAAACATTTTGGTTCTCATTCTGGTGTATTTATGATTTTGTGCCCACTATGGAATCTCCCATGCTAGATTCTAGGAGCCATTTTATAGATATCGTTTAACAAATGTATACTGGTAAGTTTACCAAGACAGGAAAGAGGGATTACAATTTAAGCAATCTGTTTAACCCCTCGGGAAGGAAAGAAGTTCAAGTCCTGCTGTCTTCTCTGGTCTTTATGCATAAATAAGAGTGCGACCTTGGGCAGGGCATTTAACTTCCCTGCACTTCATTCTCCTTATCTGCAAAATCAGAGTGGTCAAATAGCTACATCATTTCTAAGATCCCTTCTAGGTGTGATACATCATTAATATGTGTGACCTGATTAAAATATCTCACTTAAGGCTGAATCATACTGCTAAATGTATCAGAATTGAGATGATGCTATGGCAAATATGACCTGAACCCAGAGGAAACCCAGCAGTATTGTCACTGAAAGAATAGCTCTTAGTCAGGCGGAGGGAAGTAGCCTGGGATCACTATGATGACTTAGAAGGAGCAGGGTTTTGGTGGCAGACATCTCTGGATCAAAATTCCAGCTCTGCTTGTGACTTAACAGCTGTCTCACTTTGAGCCATATTTAATCTCTCTGAGCTTCATTTCCCCCTGTATAAAAGGCTTAAAATGGCTCACCTTACCACTGTGCTTTACGAATTAAATGCCATGGCTCATAGAGGGCATTCAATAAGCACTAGTTTCCTTTCCCCTACAGACTTGACGTGAGTGCTGGCTTAAGTCTAGGGAAGATTTTTACAAGGAGTCCCTCCTTTCTGAGTTCTTGGTTGATTAAACTTGAGTAGCTCGTAGTTGGGTCAGCCCTCATGACTTAGCTTACTTGATGCTGGACCCCCAACCCCTGGATTCTTAATTGTTCCTCTGTTCAGTCATAGAGATAGACACGTCCATCCATCCACAACCATTTATTGAGATCTGCTGTGTTCTCATAGTTGTACAGCGATGGATGAGACAAGCAAGTTCTCTACTTTCATGGCGCTTATATCCTAGGAGGAATCCAAATGGAATACAAGAGAACATATAAATAAACAAAATTATTTAAGACAGTGATCATGCTATGGTGAAAATACAACTGGTTTTGTGATAGATAGGAAGTGGAAGGAAATTTGGGAAAGAGTGATCAGGAAGGCCTCTCAGACAGCAGCATTGTTCCACCACCAAATGGTGGCGCTGCTAATGAGGTGGATATTTGAGTTTAGACCTGAAAGACAAGAAGTGATTCCCACCCCTCAACACCATCTCCTTCTTGACTGAAATAATGTATTGGTAATTGCCAAAACTCACCTCCTCTCATTTTCAAGGGTCATAATCATGTTCAGGAAAGAAAAAATAGGTCCCACTGGAGCTAAGAGTGACTTGACCACAAGAAAAAGTACTCTTTTGGCTATGGTTTTCGGTATTTAAAAGTTGTTAGATTCATTTCTGTGAAATGCAGTTGAACTGTACGCTGAATACCATCACAGATCAGCAAGGGCAACCTTCCAGAAGGGTAAAATCTGGTGTCAGTCTTGAGGCCAAAAATAAAATATTAACCTTAAATGCAGTGAGTGACCTCAGTAATTCCTTCAAATGATTTTATTTATTTATTTATTTATTTATTTATTTATTTATTTATTTATTTATTTATTTTTTGTGAGGAGGACCAGCCCTGAGCTAACATCCAATGCCAATCCTCCTCTTTTTTGCTGAGGAAAACTGGCCCTGGGCTAACATCCATGCCCATCTTCCTCTACTTTCTATGGGACGCCGCCACAGCATGGCCTAACAAGCGGTGCGTCGGTGCGCACCCGGGATCCGAACTGGCGAACCCCGGGCCACCGCAGCGGAACGTGTGCACTTAACCGCCTGCGCCACCGGGCTGGCCCCAAATGATTTTATTTTTTATTTGTATTCTTTTCTGGCACTCATTCATACAAAAACTGTGTCAGAAGTTGATATAACAGTAGACACATGCTATAATATGAATGTACAGTTTGACCTTGACAGTTAAGAAGAATAAAAAAACTTGGAGATATTTCAAGAAAATCAAAATTTGATTTTTTATATAAATAAGAATTATGAGAAAAGTTATTTAAAAAGGCATGTGACCAGAATTATTATACCTCTTGAGGAGTAAATTGAGGAGACATACAGCAGTCGTTATATGCAAGAATTATTGATATAAAAGCCGTGGTGTTTATTTGCTCAATGTCTGCACTCTTCATGAGATAACATAAAAAAGGCAGAATCCCGTAATGATTGAGTTGCAGTTTCTGGAATCAGATTCCCTGAGTTCAAATCCATTCTCTGTCAATTCTCAGCTATTTAGCACAAGCAAGTTATTTAACTTTCTGAGCCTGTTTTTCTCATCTGTAAAATGGGAATGCTAGAGCATATACCTGATAGGGTCATTATGTTAGCTAATGTGTAGAATGTACTTACCACAGTCCTACCATACTGTAAACATCATAATAATACCATCACATCATCATCATGGCAGAAATAGCTAATATGTATTGAGCACCTACTATAGACCAGGCATTATTCTAGGCACTTCACATGTATTAACTCCCTTAATCCTCACATAAACTTATAAGATATTTTATTATCCTCATGTGATAAATGAGGAAAATGAAGCACAGAGAAGCTAAGCATTTTCCCCTGTGTCACACAGCTAGTAAGTGGTAGAACCAAGATTTGAACCCTGCTAGCATGGCTCCAGAATCTATGCTTTAAACATAACACTCTGCCATTTTTAGATTAACAGTAGCTGCTAATAATAATAATAATGTTTCCAACTATTAATTCAAATTAATAAGAACCATCATCTTTGTTAATGCTTATTCATTGTTAGAATAATGTTTTATTGCTGTTATAAGAGGAACTTCAACTTTAGCATTTAAAATTTCAGAGCCAATAAACAAATTTCCTGACTGTGTAGTTGGTTAAATACTGGTTAGTATAAGTAGGTATGCATAAAAAATTCATCTTATGACTATTTTATTTAAAAGATTTTCTCCAATGATGGCATAAGGAAGATCCTGCCAGAACACAGGGTCGTGTATTCATTTATTCAGTAACATTTATCAGGCTCTTTCTATGCTTGGCATTGGACTAAGGGGCTCTCAGATTGTTCTAGACCTGAGGTATGAGCTCTGATGTCCCCTCCTGGGAGTCCATTTCTTTCCAGTATGGCTGTACTAGCGTGTCTTTCTGCCCAGACACCAGAATGCGGGGGAAAGAATCTAGGTTCTCAGTAAGGTACAGATGACTTTTCGCTCAACTGTTGAAGCAGCACTCACTACAGAAATCAAGCGTGATTGCTCCCATCCTTCCTCTGTACTTCTTACTCCACAGGCTTGCATCCCCACCCACCTTCCTAGCCGCTACAGGTCTATTGATGGTGGACTCTCCTTTATCCTCTTTTTTTCTAATTCTAAACAGTCTTGGCATCTGTAATGTCTCCCACCTCAGGGAAGATTCAAGTGCGATTCTTCCTTCCTCAGGACACTAGCCAGCATCCCGAATGAATTTCATATCACTGGTGGGGAAAATAATTGGTTAGAGAGTAGATCATATTTCCCTCTTCTTAGGGCGTGAGGCACAATGGACCAAACTGCAAAAGTTCGAGTGGGCATTTGGGAATAAAGAAGTAATTGAGGCAGTCAAGGGAAATGAATTTTTGAGATTGTCTCCTGTGTCCTGTGGCCTTCCATATTGCAGGCACCCATTCATTTCACTGTATGATATAATTTGAGATTATTTAGCCCAATGGAATATAAACTGATGGAATATTCATTACCTCATAATATAAGGATAAAATGGAATTTGGAGATATAAATAGTTGATCTCTCAAATAACACAGATACCTCTTCACAACATTCTTATCAAGTTAAGATGTCCAAAATCAGTCAGACTTGTGTATATATATCATTTGATATTCTTTCGTATATATTTCATATTCTTTCATATAATTTATATATGAAAAAAGAATCTGTGATAGGATAATTTTTAAACACTATTATTTGGCTAATTATCTTCCACAATCTTTTGGAGAGTACGCTATATCTTTGTAAATTCTTTTCCAATTAAATTGTAATCCTATACAAAACTTCTTTTCAAAAGGTCAAATTAGAAAGCATCCATCCTCGGGGCCGGCCCCGTGGCTTAGCGGTTGGGTGCGCACGCTCTGCTGCTGGCGGCCCGGGTTCAGATCCCGGGCGCGCACCGTCGCACTGCTTCTCCGGCCATGCTGAGGCCGCGTCCCACATACATCAACTAGAAGGATGTGCAGCTATGACATACAACTATCTACTGGGGCTTTGGGGGAAAAAAATAAATAAATAAAATCTTTAAAAAAAAAAAAAAAGAAAGCATTCATCCTCAAAAGGCTCTAAGAAATAGTCATTAGAATGCCAACTCTTAAATGGAAAAACCATTAAGCTTAATATCCTTAATATCCAAAGGGCTTTTGTTAGAACCACCCACCCCTCCAGCCAGCTGAGCAGCCCTGCCAGCATCTCTAGGGCTAGCAGGAGAGCATAACCTCTGTATTTGCTTAAGAAATGACAAGAAACTTCCTTTTTTAAAGATGCAACACATAGAGAGGTTGGTCTCTACAAAGTTCAGAATTTCAGTTTTCTGAGACACCTGGAAAAAAAGGGGGAAAAATGTTCTGATTCTGTCTGTCCTCCACATATTTTTTTTTTTCTCTTTATGCCTTTAAGAATTTCCTTAATATATAATCCGGTAGATCATCACTGTGTGTGATGTTGTATCTGTTTGGATCCTGCATCTAGGATCCCTAGGAATTTGCCTAGCCATTTGATGGAAATCTCTAGAACAAGACTGTGTAGGATCAAAGTTTGACTCCTCTTAATAGCTATATGCCTCTGGGCAGGTCCTTTACACTGAACCTTGTTTCCTCATCTGTGAAGAAAAAAAAATAATAATAATGATAATAATACCTAACCCATGGGGCAGTTGCAAGGATTAAAGATATAACACTTGTAAAGTGTGAATAGTGTTTAGTTATTATTATTGTACCATTATCATTATTAAATTGCCGTTTCTGAGAGGTCTTAGCCCTGACCTGGTTGCCCAGGTAGATGCAAACAGAAGTTTCCTTCTGATAGAAAACAGAGGGATCCCAAAGAACGCTGTAGAGAAGTAAAGGAAAAAAGAAGTAAACTAGAAGAGATTTGGAAGGGTGTATATCTGGTTGCAAGATAAAGAGTGAATTTTTTGTCTTGAACACGACGCATGATTCTGGCTATATCAAACTAGGGAAACGCATATGGTCTCCAGCCATTTGATTGGCTTTACAAGTGAGATAACTCTTTGAGAAGGTGGAATTAATAACAATGATTACAATAATAGCAGCAGTTGCCATTTAGTGCTTAGCACTTACCAAATGCCAAGTTACACAATTTACAAGCATAATCTCAGTTTATATTTAGGGGGAAAAATCATTATCTATTTTTAAAATGGAAAGCCAAGGTTAAGCCAAATGAAGTAATTTATCTGGAGTCACACAGTAAGTGGCAAAGTTAGAATCCCAACCTAAGTTTATCACGTTCTCATCTTCTAAATGCTACTGCCCTGCCTGGGCCAGGTTCCCTCTTCACTATTTGGCACCATCTAAAGGGATTAGATGTGGCTAAAGGAACTAAAAAGAGAGAAGCATTGAGCCATAATAGATTTCAAGAGATCAGCTGGGCCAGCTTGCTGCCTTCCATCAGGTGAGTGACCCAGCCATCCTAGACAGATGCTTCCTATTTTTTCTGAAAGATCTTCAGGAATAGCCACTTCACAACCTCCTCAGAAGGCAGAGGAGCAGAACCGGTCAGGCATGGCAAAGTAAGGGCCTACGTGGGCAGATGTGCTCCATGTGATTTGGGCCCCCAGCTGACAAGCTTGCTGTGAGATGTTCTGCTTGAGAACTTGCTGTTTAACAGGCCAGGGAAACCAGCCTCCAAGTCTTAAGTCCAGAAAAATCACCTTGCTTTCTGTGAGTATTGCATGGATTTATCCAATGGCTTTGGTTGTAGCAGAGCAAGTTTGATATTTATCATAGACCTATCTGCCTTCCATAGAAGCAGTTTAGAGGATGACCAATGAGATGTCTTTTCCTGCCATCTATAACTTCTACATTTTCTTGACTTCCTTCTGTTACAAGGAAAATGATCTGATCTTTGATGCAAATTCTGTACATGAAGTAGATAAATACTCAGTGATAATCAGCATCTATTATCACCAATTTGCAGAAGTAACAGGTATTATTATTTCATTTAATTATAAATTCAAATGAGATTGGATATCATTGATTATTTAATATTTGTCTTCCCTGCTACTGTAAATTCCACATCACCAGAGCACTCGTGGTGTCCTGAACATATTATGTATTGAATAACAAAGAGAAAAAAGGAAGATCCAGGATAGAGTCCCTACAAATGCCCTGTTTCAACAAAGACAAGTCATTCAACTTCTCTGAGCTTATTGTTAAAGTGAGTTTTATAACACAACTGACAGGATTAGTGTAAGGAGTTATACAAGTGGTGGTGATAGTGGTGTTATTTTTTATTATTATTTTCATTATTTAGTTCAAAAACAAATTTTTAAAAGATAAGGGAACTGAGGCCTATACAAATTTAGTGATGCTTCCCCCAAGTTCACATAGCAGAAGAATGCAAACCTGGTGTAGTAGTTTCCTGAAGCTGCTATAACAAATTATCACAAATTTGGTGGCTTAAAACAACAGAAATTTGTTCTTTCACATTCTAGAGCCTAGAATTCCAAAACTTGATAGGAATGCACTGTCTGGTAGCTCTAGGGGAGAAATTGCTGCTTGCTTCTTCCAGCTCCTAGTGGCTGCCCTGCCATTTCTGTGCTTCTGGCCACATCATTCCAGTCTCTGCCTCTGTCTTCACATAGCCTTCTCCTCTGTGTGTCTCTCTAATCTCCCTCTGCCTCTGTCTTATTAAAGACATTCATCATTGGATTTAGGTCCAACCCAGATAATCCAGGATGATCCTCTCCTCTGGAGATTCTTAATTACATCTGTGAAGACCTTTTTCCAAATAGAGTAATGCTCACAGGTTCTGGGGCTTAGAACGTGGACATACCATTTTGGGAGCCACCATTCAGCTCAGTATACCTGGTCTCCATATGTGTAGATGATCCCTATGCTCTCCCAATATGGATCCTAGTTGGTCATTTTTGCAATGAGAAGTGTTGGACTGCTTGAATCAAACAATAGAGATTTCTACTGCACAACAACTTTGGTGATAATGGCTACATACAATCTTTATTTCAGAGATGGATCATTTGGGGATCCACAGTCCTCCTACCTTAAAAGAAATAACATGAATTTGCTTGAATATTAATATTTCTCTTAGTTTTGAATGAGATGCTTTTAAAGTATCTAAAACTAATTGATACATGCATCTTTTAGTTTAAAGCTGAATGCGTACTAATTTGGGCTGTGAGCCTCCTAAGCAAAAATGCTGGAAAGCCAATTGAATTAACAAATGCACTTGGATTTTGATAGCATTTTTCAGGTAAATGTGGAAGTCCTTCGTGAAGAATCAGCTACAGAAACTGTCTTGCTGTGAGACACCTGTCACAACCAATTCCATTCACTTAGCATTCACTTCTAATGTTAAAGGGTGTTTTGTTTCAACTCCATATCTTCTCTCCCTTGAGAGAAAGAGAGAGACCCTTAGTTTAGATTTTTAGTTTTAAAATGAATATAATAACAATAAATCCCACAAAATTAGTATAGGGCTGTATGTATACTGTGCATTTTTAAAACATAGTTTCTGAAATGCCAGTATTCATGGGAACATTCTCCTAGTGAATAAAGATTTGCAAAGCAGAGCTTAGCTTTCATAAAAAATAGAGACATCTCTGTCACACCACCAATGACCTGAGACATGTAACCTCCTTGGGGAAGTATTATTGTTTTCATTATGGTTGCCGAGGAGCAGCAAGTTCAGTTGCTGAATTATTTCCACATTACAGGCAGTAAAATGAAGAAAACTAACCTTGTATAAAATGCTGTAAACAGAATGCCAGAGTTCAAGTGAAAAAAAACTTCACAATTAGTTTCATCCTAAATGGGAAGTTTACTTGCTAGAAACAGAGGTCATGCATTTCACTCTCAATTCTTATCACACTTCTGCTTGTTTCTTCATAGCTGTAAGAAGGCTGGTTAATCATCTTCTCTATTCAACAAGCCTATTAATCTCTCTTATTAACCTACAAAACCTTGTCAGATGAGGTCCGAAAGCAAGTTTTAAGACCCTGCTAGAACTATTAGTGATGTGCCAAACTTTCTCCACTTCCAGGTTTTATCCATAACCATCTGGCTTATTTCCATCTATAATGGAAAAAGGGATTTGAGGATTTTACTTTGGTATAATTGGCCCTGAATTATGGGTGATTACTTTCATGAAATATGGCATGGTACTGGTTTAATCAAAGATAGTTGCAGCAATCAGGAACCTAAATGATTTTTCTTTTCAGTTCTTGATCAGTACTATTTGAGGGACTTTTTAATGTATTATTTCATATTTACAATTCTCAAGAATGATTTATTTGTTTCAGCTGCCAAATTTCCAGACCTTTGTGATAACCTCATTTGTGGCTACCAGTATGGCATTACCTCATTTCATGCTGTAGAGAAAAAATAACAGGGAAAAAAGGTAACTACTTCTTGCCTTGATCATAGTTCCTGAATATACACTAAGGAGAGAACAGTCAAGTCACATGGAGCTTCAGGTTCTGGGAAGTTGAAAGGACTCATATAACATTCAGCTAACCCACTCCTATATATGAGTCTTGGAGCATGAGGGTCTCAAATTCATATCTGAGGAAAATGACCAACTGCTGCCTACCACTTTTCTGGTAGGTGTTGAGTACTTGGGAATATCAAATAAAAACATGCAGCACCACATATCTTTTTGTTGTTGTTGTTGACTTACGGCATAAAGTTTATAGCATCAGGATATTTAGCATGTTTCAAGCCCGCCGTATCTTTCAGGTATATTTTCCTGTCCATTCACCTCTTTTAATAGTTTGGAACAAATAATGAAAAACATGTGCCATGTTTACAGATTCTGATCCTCCAAGTTGATTAAATCATCAAAGAAATATTTCTACCTCTGCAAACAATGTCTGGTGCCCTATCTATTTGTAGAAAAATTCTAGCATGATGGTCCACTGCAGCAGTTCTCAATGTATGCCTAGGAGGACACTGATTCTAGGAGAGATCAACAATGAACAGTTCACAGCTTTGTTTTCTGCAGAACTTTTCAGAGTCTTTGATGCTGTAATGTGCATTGTATATCCCTAAGAAGTAGATACAGTAAATAGTAACTCCCAAACTCATTTGATGATAAATCTCCTTTTAGTTAATAGAAAAGCAGTGTTCTGAGAACAAACTTGGCAATAACTGTTAGCATAGTACAATATAATGGAATGGGAAAGCAGTGAAAGTGTCATCTTGGATTCTAGTCTCGGCTCCACCACAAACAGGGTACTTTAAGCAAATCACTTGACAGCTCAAGATTTCAGCTTCCTTTGGGAGTGGAAACAAATGATCTCTTGAGTCTTTTGAAAACTTGAAATGCTATAATTCTCTGCCCATGGCTAAAAAGATTCCTGTGTAATATCCACTCTTCCACTCTGCAAGTTTGATTATGTTCTACAAGTTTCAGTAAGAATCATCAAAACCACTGGAATAATTAAATAATTAGCCTGAAAAGGGTTAATATTTTGAATGTATCATAGTCATAAACAAATAGTCCAAATTAGGCAGGTTAAATATCAAAATTGGAACTGGCAGGCTGACACTTGGTCCTTATACCCAAATAAAGAGCTAGAATAGATTTTGGCACACCACGAGGTTTTTGGGAAAGTGAGTGGTTCAGGTGGTGAAGGGCCAGATCTTTTCCTGATGGCATTAGTTCAAACATCCATTCTCCTTTCTGCAGGATCTGGTGCAAAGTGGCGTCATATTGTCCCTTGTTTTCCCATTCTCATCCGTCATTCTCTTTCCTTCTCTCCAAAGAGCATGGAGAGGAACTTGTATAATTAGGATTTGGTGGGATCCCAATACCTTTTTCCCAAAACTCAGGTGACACTCCCACAGAGGAGGGGACCCTCTGTAATATATTCTGTTAGATAGGTAAGAAGCCTCTCATTTCACTCACAGCAGTCTTATCTTAGAATAACAGAAGGGTATTGTTTGACTCAAATTTGTTTTGTATCCAAAGAAAGTATCTGTGATCAGTGCAAAGACTAATCAGATTTATGTAAAATTTGATTGTGGCCAAAGTAATCTTTTTATTACACCTAATTTTTATGTGTTCATTACGGCAGAAAATTTAGACAGTTCTTTCTCCGACTTTTGAAAATTGCTTTTCTTATCCTTTCATTAATCACAGAAACAGCTGGAGAAAAGAACAGGATGTTTTGTTCTGACTAGAGAATTGTTGGTTAGTGCTTTCTTGACACTTAAACGTAGGAAGTTAAGTTTATGTTTGTTTTCTTCTTTTAAATTAAATCCAGGTGCATCTCAATTAGGTTAATACTTGGTTTGGGACAAAAAAAAAATAGGGACTTAAACAAGCGACACTATAACTTGAACAAACTGAACTTGGTAGCTTTCACCTCACTTCATCATTGCAGTTCCTACTAAAATGGAATTATTGAGAGATGTCGGAGTTATATCTGAAGGTTCTAGAAACCAAATGTGGAAAGTTGAAAAACTCATCTGTATAGCTGAAATGAAGTTGAGGTTTCTTAAAGCCAATCAAGCAGAATCTTTTGGCATCCCTTCATCTAAAAATACCACTTGATTAAATTCACTTTTCAATATCCCTTTTAATTCCATAGTATGATTTTTAATGTGCCCTTATTTCTCTGAGAAAAAAAAATGGAAATGAAAAGCTGGAATCTAAAAATAAAATCCATACTTAATACACAAGCTAAATATACCCCCAGGTTTTCTCATTGCTACATTAATTCAATGAAATCTAATTTAGGCTGGTACCACTGTTCTGAATAAAGATGAATAAGTATTACCAGTTCACATTGTGTTTCAGCTTCTTTCTTTAAGACTTAGCAGAATAAATGTTAATTGCTTAAGTCCTTACATAAGATCATGTGTTCTTTAAAGTTTTCTGGAAGAGAGATTAAATGAAGATGGCAAATAACTTTGCATTTATTTTTAGCTGCATCCTATCCTATTGCTATACCCATAAAGTACTTGTCCTGGTTTCATACCGTTTTTTAAGTTGAGTTAACTTTCCCAAATCCGAATACTATTACGTTGCTCACCACATCACCCACGTTCCATACTCAAATTCCTGCTATTGTCCTTGTTGCATCCTGGTTCTGCAGGATATTGATCAAGTCACCTTCAAAGTGTACAGAGCTCAAATAAGTTTAGGAATTGAGGGATTAGATAAAGTTAAACAAGTCCCTTTACTGTGGATTGTTTCTGCCCTGTGAACTGTGACTCTCTAAGAGGTCAATGTAGTTTTTTACCTCTTGCAACTTAACCACAAAACATTTTTAAAGCATCTCTATTTAATGAGATTACTCTGTGGAAAACAAAATGTAATTCCAGACTATCAACAGTGTCTGCACTGTGACCCTTACCCATCTTTCTAGCTTCATGTCTCTTATTTTTGTGCAGACATCTTGCTGCCTTTTGGTGACCACACTGCATATTTTTAACACCTCTTGATTTTTGTGCGTGCTGACCCCTACCCCAGCATTTTCTTTCTGTCTTTTTTCTCCTCTTGAAATTTTATTTTTTTCTAAGTCAAGACTGAATGTTATGTACTTTGTTATTATTTTTTTTTCCTGCAAGAAAAATAATTTGCTTCCTCCTTTGTAATCCCATAGCACTTTGTTTATACATCCGCTAAAGCTCTTGCCATTGTCTGTTTTGAATCAGGTAATTGTCCATGTCTTCCTACAAAACGAGAGACTCTTCAGGGGCCCTGGCTTTATCTTAATTTATCTTTACATCTTTCGTTTCTTAGCACTCCACCAGGCACGTAACAGACAGTCATTCTGATTGAACAGAATTGAGTTGAATAACCATAAAACTGTAAGTCAAATCACGTCACTCTTCTGCCCAGAAGCCTGCAGTGGCCTCCATTTTAACTCAGAATAAGAGCTGAAGACCTTACAGGCATCCTCAAGGCTCTACGTGCTCAGCCACCCTCCTTGCCCCACTACTTCCCAGACTCCATCTCTTAACTTCTCTCTCCCTCATTCATTCCACTCCAGCCAAACTGGCCTTCTGGTATTCCTCCAACATGCGCAAGATCCTGTCTTTGAGATCCTTTCTTCTACCTAAAATAATTTCCCCTAAATGCCCACCTGGTTAAATCCTTCACCTCCTCCAAGTCTTTGCTCTAATGTCATCTCCTTGCTCCGACTTACCCTGAGCCCATTATTTAAAATAGCAGCTCTCCTCCATCCTCCCAGCTCTCCCAGTTGCTCTTACCCTGCTCTGTTTTGGGTTTTCCTTTTCCCACAGTTTCACTACCTTCTAACATACTATGTAATTTAAAATTTATCATGTTTATTATTTTCCTATCTCACCTGGCCAGATGGGAGCCCGCAGAGAGGGAGTATTTGTCGGGTTCTTCATTGCCGTGTCCCAAACCCCCAGAGCAGGGTCTGGCCTATTTTAGGCACTTCATAAAACATATTTTAAAAGAATTGAATGAGTGAACGTGGTTTTCATCCCATTTTCTAGTACAGAAATTTTGCGCTATTTGTTACAATATGTTCATGTAGAACTTAGTGAGATCAGGGTAGTTTTTGTTAGCTTTCATTATTGAAAAATTGTTCTCTGCACTTCAGCTCACTGAAGCTGTGAAGGCAGTAAAACATTGCATCAATTAAAATATTCCAATTAACACTAATCAGGAAGAGCAGTATTAATAACACAGCTGAGTCAGGTTGTTGATTCTTCGTAGCCTCACATATCACTCTAGGCACAGTATGTCAATTTCATAAGGTAAATTTTGTTCCCTCTCATGAATTTTGGTAAAATAATGAAGACCTTCTTCGAGGGAGAAAAATAGAGCATTAAAAACGTGGCTCCCTCTTTTAAAATACCTTAGTTCCGCTCTTCAATCCAACATAACATTGCTTTCACCATCATCATGGTTAAGAACACGTCCACTCCATCAGAACATTGAGATAGGTTTTGGGAGCCTAAGAAATGTGACAGGTCATTCTTGCCCTCAAGGAGCTTGCACTCTCCACTGGAAGTAAGTGTTTTGGATTCTAGTCTCAGATCATTTACTTATTTTTTTCAGCTTTATTGACATATAATTGACACATAGCATCGTGTAAGTTTAAGGTGTACAACATGTTGATTTGGTACACTTATATATTGCAAAATGATTACTACCATAACATTAGCTAATGTTGCCATTGTGTCACATAATTACCATTTCTTTTTTGTGGTGAGAATGGTTAAGATCTACTATCTTAGCAACTTTCAAGAATATAATACAGTATTGTTAACTATAGTCACCATGCTGTACATTAGATCCCCAGGACTTATTCATCTTATAACAGGAAGTTTATATCCATCGACCAACATCTCCCCATTTCCCCCACCTCCCAGCAGCTGGTAACCATCATTCTATTCTCTGTTTCTATGAGTTTGGCTTTTTAAAATTCCATGTATAAGTGGTATCATACAGTATTTGTCTTTCTCTGTCTGACTTATTTCACTTAGCATAATGCTGTAAGGTCCATCCATGTTGTCACAAATGTCAGGGTTTTCTTTTTTTCTCATGACTGAATAATATTCCATTGTGTGTGTATATGTATATACATCACATCTTGTTTATCCATTCATCTGTTGATGGACACTTAGGAAATGAAAATAGAATCTCAAAGAGATATATGCACTCCCATGTTCTTTGCAGCATTATTCACAATAACCAAGATATGAGACAACCATATTATCTACTTATTAGAGGTTTAACTTTGAGTAAATCTATTAACTTTTTTGAATTTCAAATGTCTTCTTCTATACAGTGCTGTTATTACTTAATGCCATCCCTGTCTACTTCACAGGGATGTTTTGATGATCAGATGAGTTATTATGAGTAAAAATGTTGGGTTTTTTTTTAACTTGTTAAAAATAAGATGATACAAATTCATAGAGACAGAAAGTAAAGTGGCAGTTTCCAGAGTCTGGGAGAAGGTTTGAAAGGGGAGCTATTGTTTAATGGGTATAGAGTTTCAGTTTTACAAGATGAAAAGAGTTATGGAGATGGATGGTGGTGGTGGTTACACAACATTATGAATTTATTTCATACCACGTGACTGTATACTTAAAAATATTTAAGAGGGGAAATTTTATGGTATATGTATTTTACCACAATAAAAAAATGTTGGGGAAAAAATATACATACCCCAAGGAGCCCATGCTGAAGGACTGCATTCATTTGGATATATGAGTTCAGGTGCCTTTGATAATTAAGATGGTCCCAAATTCAGGAAAGCTCAACAAAAATAAAGCAATTTTTTTAAGTACTATAAAAATTTAAGGAAACATTATCGTTGGTCTAGTTGCTCCCACTATTGTTATTACTACTACCTCTAATAGTTTTTTTGCTGTCATTGTCATTATTACTGTTATTATTATCATCATCATCATCATCTTCTTCTTCATAATCATCATTTTACCTGAAGCATGGCCTAAAAGAATAAAATTTCTGGTATCACCTATGTCTAAACTCCGTGTAAGGTACTAAATATTTGTGACATTTATCGAGTGCCTACAAAGTGCCCAGCCCTGAGCTTGATGCCCAATATACGTTGATGATCTCTGAAATTTATCTGTAACCCCAAAATCAATACTCTCAGCTGCTTCGTGGTCTTTCTTGGACATATTCAGAGCAGCAAAATATTTGAATCACCCTACACATACTTGCCCTGCTGAGCTTGAACAAGGTGATGCTGTGCCTTCTTGTTTCAGCTCTCATACTACAAACAAGTGTCCTTTTTGCAATCTATTTAGTGCAACATTTTTTGCATTTTTGTGCTCTTTGTGGGTAATTTCGCTGTTTGAAATAGCCCAAGTTTAGTACTGAAGTGCTAAAGTGTTCCTAAGCGCAGGAAGGCTGCGATATGCCTTACACAGAAAATACATGTGTTAGATAAACTTCATTCAGACCTGAGTTATAGTGCTACTAGCCATACGTTAATGATAATGAATCAACATTACATATTAAATAAGGTGTATTTAAACAAAAACACACATAAAAAAAGGTTACGTATGAATCGGTTGATGAAAATATTGTGACCAAAGACTCCCAAAACCTAACCCTGTATTTCCCCCAGGAACAACGGTTTGGTGTTCACTAATTCAGTATTTGCGGCAACTTTATCGAACATAAATACTGCCAGTGATGAGCATCAACTATAGATACCCAGAAGTGTGGTGTTGTGGTTGAAAGTAAGACCTGGACTTAAATGAGAATAGCAAACTTTAAAACTGTTAGAAAAAAATATCAGAGAATATCCGTATGGCTTTGGGATAATGAACAGTTTCTTAAATTAGAAACTAATAAGAATGTTAGCCATAAAGAAAAGATTGAGAAGTTAAGATGACTTCTATTCATCAAAAAATACTAGAAAGAGAGTGGGGGGAAAAGTCATATACGAGGAGAAGATATTTGTAAAAGTATAACTGACAGAGGGTCCCAAATATATAAAGAACTCCAGTGAGTCAATAAGAAAAAGACAAAAATCCGATAGATGAATGGGTAAATGACATGAACTGGCATTTTAAGAATGATGAAATGTGAGTGGCCCATAAACATATGAAAACAACAACTCTATTAGTAACCAAAGAAATGCAAATTAGAAGTGATGGATTGCCATTTCATATACCAGATTGACAAAAATTAAAATACTAAGGTTAGTGAGGAACAACAGGAATACTCATTCAGGCTGACAAGATTAAAACTTGCCCCAACCACTTTAGAAAACAGATTGTGTAAATCTCTTGTGAACTAGTATATCTAAATTTTTTTATACTTCTAGATATATATATTCTAGATCAGAGAAACCCCTGAAAATGTTCCCAGGAAACATGCCTTCATAGCAGTTTTGTTTATAATAACAAATAAGTAGGAAAAAAATAACCATCTATTCACAGTGGAAAGGGTATATAAACTGTGGCAAATTCCTACAAAGAAGTATTAAACCACAGTGAAAATCAATGAACCACAGCTATACTCATCAAAGTTGATCCTCAAAGGAATAATGTTAAATAAAAATGGCAAATCACAGAAGAATACATAGTACAATTCCGTTTTCATAAAGTACACATAACTTTCAAGACTAAACAGTATGTTGTTTAGGAATATGTATGTATAATAAAACCATAAGAAAAAACACAAAATGATAAATATATTATTTTAATCAGTAGTGGAGGGTGCAATCACGAAGGAATACACAGGGGCCTTCAAAGTTACTGTCAATGTGTCATCTGTTAATCTGGGTGTTGGGTTCGCAGGTGTGCATTTTATTATTCTTTAAACTCTACATAATCATGATACATGTGCTTAAAATGTCACACACAAAAAAATTAAAAATAAAGAAAAATCTTGGGTTATATGGAGCCAGACAGATTGAGTTAGAATTCTGGCAGGGCTATTTACTACCAGTGTGAACTTGAGCAAATTATTTCACTTTTCTGGGCCTCAGTTTCCTCATATATAAAAGGAAATATAATAGTACCTGCCTCATGGTATTGTTAAGAGGATTAAATGAGTTAACACCTGAAAAGTACCTCAATCAGTGCCAAGCACTCAATAAATCTTAGCTGTAAATGCTATTGTTATTGCTGCAACCCAGAGCTGCCTCTGAATTAGTACCAAACTTCCAACTGAGCAAGAAAGATGCAAGCATTGAGCTCATCACTTGAGTCCCAGGATGACTCAGCAGAGATCCATAATACCTTCACTAGATCACTCAACTTCATACATACATTTTAGGGACATTTAAAAATGTCTGTCTCACTTGCTGTGCTTTGTAGCATTCTGATAACTATGGCTTCATCTACAATATTTAAAGAAGTCTGTCGAAATTTGTGTACCACAATGAAGTTGCAGTTGTAGAGTTTATTGCTACAGAAGAACAATGGAGGTTGCGCTAGAATCTTATGAAAACTCCAGCAGCAAAGTTGCAAGGCAGAGACACACCTAGAGACTTTGGAATGGAAAATGACCTCAGGTGTGACATTGTGAAGATGGAAAGATGACAGGCTAGTACTCTGAAATGCAAGACATGAGCTTATCTCATATGAAAACTAGAGTACCAGTAGTCTCAATAGTTGTCAGAGTCTGGGTTTGGATTGACCAACCTGAATGCACTCGATGCTAAAGTTCTCATAAGAATCCGGTCACACCTTGCAGTAGAGTGAGGCGGTGCCCTGCACTGTCTGTGTGCTTTGACCTGCAGTAGAATAGTGGGGAGAATGAGCAGGGCAGAGATGGAGATGGAGAGGAACCAGGTAATGGATGCTGACATGAATTAAACCCAAGATCCAAGTCTCTTGATCCCCATACACCTGGATCCATCATCTGTCCAAATGGAATGTTGATTGGATGATTCACCCCCAGCAAAAAGTACTTCCTTTCAACTCCCATAGTGCTTTCTCTCTACCACTCTATAGCATTGATTACTTCCTTTATACCTTGCAATAGAGTTTCTTTTGTGCCTGTCTAATCTAGATTGTAAATTTCTTGAGGTCAGGAACCATGCTTGATTTACCTTCATATTCTCCACAGCATCTCCCCCGCAGGACACCATAAATAATATTGGTGAGGAGAAGGAAAGAAAGGAGGCTAAGGGAGGGTGTTCAGACTGAAGAAAGGATAGTGTGATGGACTGAATGTTTGTGTCCCCCCAAATTCATATGTTCAAATCCTAACCCCTAACATGATGGTTTTAGGAGGAGGAGCCTTTGTGAGGTAATTAGGTCATGAGGCTGGAGCACTCATGAATGGGTTAGTGCCCTTATAAGAGGAGACATGGAAAGCTTCCTCTCTCTCTCTGCTCTCCACCAAGTGAGGATACAATGAGAAGATGGCCATCTGCAAACCAGGAAGCAGTCCCTCACCAGACACCGGATCTGCCAGCGCCTTAATCTTGGACTTCTCAGTCTCCAGAACTGTGAGGAATAAATGTTTGTTGTTTAAGCCATCCAGTCTATGGTCTATTTATTATAGCAGCCCGAACAGTAAGACCTTTTCAGCTCTGAAATTCTCCAGCTCTCTAGCATTTCTAAGGCGGAAAACAGTAGGTCTGTCTAAAGGGACACGTAAATTATCACAGTACTAGTTTGGTAATTGTCTTCATTTAGGAAATCAGTATCTATTTAGTATGCCTGCTCAGTTGTTTCTCCTATTTCTTCCGTTATTTAGAAGTATGGTTTTGTTTTTGCTGGGGAACTGTTTTAAACTTTTAAATGTAAGTTAAAAATACTTATTTATTAGTTTCCTCAGGTGTTACCTGAACTAAGGTGACTTCAACGTCAATTATAAATAAGAAAGTACAAAACTAAATCAAGACTGCTGTGTCACTTGGCACTACTTTGCACCTTCTTGGCAGTCTCAGTGGGGGCCAGCAGCTGAGTTGGCAGAGGGAGAGTGATTTATTCCTCCACATTTGGAGGTAGGATGGGAAGTAAAAAGATTCTACTTTTGTATTTTCTTCCTGTTTTAAAGTTTTCATACCAACATTCCCTATCCTGTTGCCCTAACTTATTTTTCTATAGCACTTATCACCATCAAAGACATTATGAATGTTTTATTTATTTCGTTTATGGTCATTTTACCTACTTTCACCTCTTTGGTGAAAGAGAGATTTTTTTGTTTTGTTTCGTGTTGTTTTTCAATGATGTATCCCCAGTGCCTAAAACAGTAGCTGGCTTATAATAGGTGCTCATAGCAGGCATATTGTAGGTATTGAATGAATCTGTATTGGTTCTTCTCTACCTTACAGTGCATTTAAAAGCAAGGGGCTTAAGTGATGACATTTCCCCAAATTCACAGGTTTCCACACTGCAGCCTTTTCTCTGATTTCTCTCTGTGGGAATGAGAACGGTGAGACAGCACCCATAGCAGAGTCTGAATAGACGATGAATAAACACATAGCTTGCGTGTATATTTGATGATGGTTTTATTTTCAAAACTGTAATTAAATGAGATAAAAATATATGGTTGAAGTTGCCGAAGCAACTTAAATTCAACATAAATAACAGCTGCTCTTCATCTGGGAATTTCATTTATATGCAGAACTTTTCTTATGCCCTTAAAAATGTTTAACCAGTATACAGCTAATTCAGCATCCAGTATCCCAAGAAATGTTTTCTACTCAAAGAAGGGGAAAGAAAAGGGAAGAGAAATAGCCCTCTTTGAGCCAGTGATTAAACGAACCTGTTACTTCCAACAGCTTTGATTTCCCCCAAATAGCTATATGGCAAAGCATGTCCAATTTCTTAGAAGCAATGAATCTAAGCATGACTGGCATTTTCCTTTGAGTCACCAATCTCTATTTTATTAGTTCAAAAATCCAAAACCGATACATAGTGAGGAATCTTCTGCCTCCTTTTAAAGTGAAACTTTTCTGCAGAGCATGGGTGTCAGCAAATACTGATCAAGTCTGCTTCTCCCTTTAAAGTTAACAATCAGTGTAATTTCCTCCCAAGCTTCTTGGGGAAAATTCCTATTTTGGGGGATAGAATTAAGAGAAAGCTTACCTATATGAGCATCTACCTAGTTTCATTTATGAGCGGGAAGTGAGAAACTGCCCCTCTTCCTTTAGAGATTGCATCCACGGCCATTAAGTCCCAGGCAAATTCCATAGTAAGCTCATGGATCCAGCTTCTGTTCCTGAAGGATTAACAAAAGAAAAGAAATGGAATGAAAAAGTTTGAAATGAAGCGATTTTTTCACATGAAAGCAGGGTTTTTCCTGACTGACTGTATGGCTGGTAGATTTGTGTTCGCTCAGGTTTGATCAAGATCTGTGGCTCAACTATCTCCATTCAGTAATATGTTCCCAAGGCTTTTCCTGTAGATTACTAATTTTACAATGGCCTCTTGATATGTGCCTTTTCAGCATTTCTTCAGAGAATATTTATTTATTCTAGTGTTATTTGAATATATCTGATTTGCCCTCTAGTGTTGTCTGCTTATTAAGAAGACTGGTACAATCAATTACAATGTGCTAATTTTAATTTTCAGAGGGGAGAGGAAAAGGCTATGAAGTAAAAGTTCAAAATGAAGAATCATGTTTCTTTCTGTCAAAACTGTAATGATCATAAGTCTATCAAATTATAGAATTCTCATACTAGGTGAAGAGCAGATAATTGTATGATATATCACTGACTAGCTGATAACAGCCCTGGTCACAAATAACAGGCCCGTGCAATTTGCATGATGTTGTTTCATGTTTTCATCATTTCAGGCATTCCCTGGGGCAGCGGTCAGATGGGAGGGTATTTCTTTTGCCAAGCAGTGAATTTGTTTCATATGCTGATTGCATTCCACTCTTAGCTGTCTCCGAGCTTTCATTTTAAGGTGTGGTAGGTGGCTCAATGCCCTTGATCAGAGACGTTTCCTTAAAGCTATCTTCCAGAGCACCTCTGGCCATTAAGTACAAAGGTCCTTTGTAGCCAAGATGTTGGGAAACAGTGTGTCATGTGGACAAATAGAAGAAAGTTCACCCTAGTCCAAGTCTCATTGACTACCACCTCAGTGTGTGAACCAGGAGGGAAAGCAGTGCTCAACAAGTCCTACTAAAGTACCTAATGTGTGTCAGACACTGTTTTGGGCACTGTGCTATAGCCTGATAAAGACTGAAAAGATTCCTGCCCCTATTAAGCCTTCATTTGTGGAGGGGGGAGGAAGGACGATAAACCAAATAGCATATAAATGAATGAAGTAATTGCAGATGCTGGTAATGATTGCTATGAGAGACGTAATAAAGAGGTGATGTGAGAGAAAGTAACTGGAGCCCGGTGGTTGTCTACTTTAGATAAACACTCAGAAGAGGCTACTCCGAGGAGGTGACATTTCATTGAGTCCTGGAGAATGAACATGAGAAGCCAAAAGATGGTTAAAGAGCATTCCAAACAAAGGGAACAGCAAGTTTAAAAGGTTCTGAGACAGAGTTAGCCTTAAGGTATTTGAAACACAGAGTGCGAAACATGGTTATTACAGTATAACTAAGTAAGGAAGAGAGTAGCAGAGAATGAGACTGGGGATGTGGACAGAGACCAGATCCCAAAGGGCCTTTGTAGCGCACACTGACTAGTCCATGGTTTATTCCAGAATTTGCTAGGGCAATGTTTTTCTGAAACCTTGGTTTCTCTTTGTGTTTTGTAAGTATGAAACCAAAGATAGAGAATGCAGCTGCCTAACCATTAACACTCCTGAACCAGGGTGATATGCGAAAAGAGATGATCTCCCATAGAGAAAAATGCTGGTAATAATAGCTTGTGTTTTAGGGCACCTGTCTCCGAAGGAGAACAACATTATTTATGAAACCATATCACATTAATCGCAGTAACCTCGTGAGTTAGATAGGTGCACGTTTTTATGGAATACACAGGGTAACTCAAACATTTTAAATTGAGTTGTTCTTTGGCTTCGTAAATAGCACAAAGGTCTAGATAAAAAAGAGTATGTCAAAGAAATGAGGAAAGAGAAAAGAACTAAAATGAGAAATAAAAATAGCTATCAGGAAAGTCACACACTTACAGAGAAAAGGGCAGCAAAGCAACCTTTATTTTCTTGTAAAGTCAAGAAAATAATGGTAGAGAGGTAAAGAAATGTGAGAGTCTTATAGTCAATTAGACAATCAGCAACAGGTTTCACTCCTGTTATTTAATTCAGTAGAGAGTAGAGGCTAAATATATGGGCTTCCAGGTCAGGAAGACCTGGATTCTAATCCATGCTCTTCCTTATACTAAGTCTGTGATCTTGGATGTTAATTTTTTTTTCTATAAAATGGGATTAGTAATAATATATACCTCACAGAGTTGTTGTGAGAGTTACATGAATGAATACATGGAAAGTGAGAAATTGTGTTCTTTATGTAAGCTATTGGAAACTGACCTTACATTTTCCCCAAAGAGTTAATATTTACAAAAGTGATTACATTTCCAAAGCAGCCCAAAGAAGCCTCCTTAAAACATAACATTGATTATGCTATTTTAAGTTCTTGCTTAGGTTTTGTTGTTGGCAACAAAAAGTGATATAGTAATGTGATGCAAGAAGAGAAGGAGGAGAGTAACCTTTGCTTTTGCTAAATGCAGGATTGCTGACCTCAGGCAGATTTGTCTTTGGCAATCTCTACACACCTTTCCTCATCCTATTTTTTAAGTCATTAATCTTTCTTGAGCTTCCTCAGACCTACTTTGCCTTCCCCATTACTTCATAGATTACATTTTCCTTTGTTTTTTTTTGTTTTTTTTTTGCTTAATCAAAAACATTCAGAGAATCCATACTGCTCTTATTTAATTAAGAAGAAGCAATCTAACTGAATTAATTCACTCTTCACTGTAAATGAGCAATAGCAAGGTAATGCATTTGCAGCCATTTATGGTTTTAAAATGGCATTTCTATAATTCCAAAGTAATCCCTAAATTGTAGAGTTTCATCTGGTATGACTAAAGAGGGTGAGAAAAAAATTCAGACATTTGGAGGGAGAACATTGTGATGTCAGAATCAGCACCTGGGAGAGCTCTCACAAATTCTTTCTTTTTGCTTTGAAGTAAGTGCTCTAAGGATTTTCACAGTGATGTCCATAGCAACAGCATTAGGAACTATGCAAGAACAAGATCATAAGCCATTTCTGTGAATGACTCATTTGTAAACTGAGTGTACATTAACTTAAGAATATTAATAAGACCCTTTGTTATCTATGCAAAGATCTTGAAGAGATTTGCTTTCCTTTTCAATATCAAACCACCACCTATAATCAGATTTTGGACCCTTAGTTTAGACCACCAACAAATTGGGGTAATTAATGTCAGATCTTTAGCACAGCCATTGGTTTTTGTATTGTTTTGTTTTACTTAGTTGTTGGAGAGAAAAAATGGCTGGCACCAATATTGGGAACAAAGGAGGAACTCAAAAAGTATTTGCTGAAGATTGGATAAACACATGGAAAAATTAATGACATAAGGAAAGCAAGATACTGACAAGCATATCTGTCATGTTTTATGATTATATATATGTATTTCAACTTCCTATTTCCATCTGGTATACAGTGTGAACTCCTAAAACTTTAAGCTCAATGAGTAAATTTATATAATCAGTAAATAATCCAATGATTCATCTTTTATTTCTGTTTTAAAATAACATATTTTTGCGCCCTTTATAAAAAATAAACATCAATTTTTACTGTTTTATGAAAATGATATTTTCCACCTTTACGTTAAAAAGTAACACAAGCTCTCTCAGACCATATCATCATAGGAAGTTCTTAAGGAGAATTATCTGGATCCAGTATATCTCAGTATATCTTAATTGTAAGTCATATAAAGAATACAGTCCATGCACTGCAAAGAATGAGGTATCTGGTTCACATCAGCATCTATCTAGACTTGAAAACACAATTAAGACTAGCAAAAGAAGATGTATTTTAAGTCATATCAACATTTTTTCCCACAGTAGGATTGACTTGACCACTCTAGTGTTACTTTAACTGGTAGAAGTTTGGACTTGCTAGCTTTCCTCCAGTGGATCAATTTTCTTTAGACTTTCCTTTGATGCTCAGAAATGGTAATGATAGTGCTAACATTTATGGGCTACAGGCTTTGGACCAGACAGTATGTTAAGTGCTTTGCATGCGTGATCTTAATCTTCAAAGAGCCCTATGAAATAGGAATTATTGTCCTGGTGTTAGAGATGAAAAAACTAAAGTTCAAGGAGATTAAGTAACTCCCCTACAACATATAGCTAAAGAGCAAGAATGCTGAGTTTGTACTCAGGTCCTTGTGACTCCAAAGCCAGTGTGTTAAACCATTATGAAATTCTTCCTCTTGCTGTATACTCTCTCAAGGAAAATGCAGTCAACCATGCCAGTCTTACTAATGGTTTCTTCCTTCTTCTGAGTGGAAGGAATATCAAAAATGTAGATTTGCAACTCCTAAGGTTTTGTAAATTTAGACTTATTTTCAGTGTGAGTCTCTAGAATTCAAGAAACCATACAAATGTGCATCCACACATGCACACACTTAAGGAGCAAATGGCAGAAAGTCAAAACATAATTACACTGCATGATAATTGGTTTTTAAAGTTATGTTCCAAAAATACCTCTTTTTTAAAAAATAAATTGGGCAGTCATCGTTATGGGAGTCATATTTGTAACAAATGTATCGGTTGACCATTTTTCCAAGCTGATATTGATTTCCTTATTGATTGCTACTTTCAGAATTAGAAGAAGGAATAACAAAGGGAACTGGTGCTGGCAGTTTCTTGTTCTGAGGCCACCCTGAGAGAATTAATAAATTCGAGTCTGTCCAGGAAAAAAGTGAATTGGTATTTTTTTCACTTATAGTAAATAATACATGCATTAAAAATATATTTATTGGGCCGGCCCGATGGCGTAGTGGTTAAGTTCGCATGCTGCACTTCTGGCAGCCCTGGGTTCACAGGTTCGGATCCTGGGCGTGGACCTACGCACCGCTCATCAAGCGATGCTGTAGCCGGCATCCCACATAAAGTAGAGGAAGGTGGGCACGGATGTTAGCCCAGGGCCAATCTTCCTCAGCAAAAAGGAGGAGGATTGGCAACAGGTGTTATCTCAGGGCTGATCTTCCTCACACACACACACAAAATACATGTACTACTTGCATGGTTTACTATACCATTTTTCCTCTTTCCTTTTCTCCTGCCTCTCTGTGGAGTCTTAATAAACCATGATTTGTGTTCTCATCTCGTTAACCTTTCCTGGCCATTTTAAAACTAAACTTCTTATATTCTTCTTTGGGTGGTGCCACCCTATGAATGGCTTCAGCTCTCCCTGTTCATATGTGTGATAGGTAATCCTTGAATGATGGCCTAAATAAGTTATTCTTTCTTATTTACTGCCAGTATGTCTCAAAAAATATCTTGGATCCTCTTGATTTTGTTTTCTCTTCCCCAGCTCTGAGCATTTAATAACTTTCCAGGGAGGATATATGTAGAGAATTTTTTTCCCTTCACTCTTTGATTTACTCTTCAGTCTGAGTTTGAAATGTTTGTGTATATTAAGGCTTTTTATTATTTATCACATATTGCAGCTGTAAAACCTCTGTACAGTTTTACTTCCTCAGGAATTTAACTGCTAAATCATTTTGTCTGTGTTCTCAATAAGCTATATGTTCCAAGTACTATAGCATATTTTCTAATCTCATTTAAAAATAAAATGCAGATTAATTCCATAGGAGAACAAAGGACAGTTGTTTTCACAGAAAAATATGATATGAAAACACATCTGCCACAAAATTGTGCATGCCTTAGTACATGATTTCTGGAAAAATTTATGTAAAATGCTAATGAATAAAATCAACACCAAAAAGTACAGCCATTTGTTTTTTTAACGTCTACAATAACATGTCGATGAACCATATAAAAAGCTAGAAAAACAAGCTATTTTGACAAACCATGGTACATGGATATTAATTCACTGTCATACATACACATCATTTATTCAACCATATCTTTAGTAACCAACTGCAGGGAGCTAAAGGGAATAAAAGCCAAGTGTAATTGTTCAGCTACCTTCCTAACAATGTAAGCATTTAGCTCCTTAAGAGAGTTGTTTCTGATTGTTTTCTCCTTGTTCAGCTTCATCCTTTGCACCTAATGTTTAACATCCCCACATCAAGTACTCGCCCACAAGAGAAAGCAAAGGAATAGAAGGTTTCAAATTAAATGTACCGACTCATTGCATTGTGCATTGAAATGTGGATTTTCTTACATGTTCACTGAAGAACATAAAATTCATTCAAATAAACTTTTTCTTTTTTGTCTCTAAGATATGGAGTAACTCGTTTGAATGCTCTTTTTTGCTGGCTTCGCTAAATCAGTGAGGAAGCCATATATCTGGTGCTTCAGAGCAGTGGCTTTGGAGAGAGACAGATATGAGTTTGTGTTCTTCTTCTGGTCACTTCCTAGGTGCGTGAGGAAAGTACTGAACCTCTCTAAGCTTCAGTTATATCACCTGTAAATTGGGAATTTGAACTATAATGGAATTAAATGAGATCTATACGAAAAGTACTTGGCACGTGGTATGACGTTAATACATTTTGCAAGTAGATACTGTTATTGCTAATAGTGCAATGGTCGTGGCAGTAGAGCTTATCCATAATGTATTCTAACTATCTCATAATACTGACCATTACCCAGTACCAAAGCTTTGGAGATAAAATGACTCTAACTAAAACAATATGTATGGGAATATTGCTGAGAAGGGCCTGGCCACGAGTGAACAACTTACCAAAAAGAATCACTTTACACACATAGTTGTTTAATTTAGAAAAGTTGTTTAATTTAGAAAATTATCATGCTGCTACCGATTAAAATCCGGATGAATAGTTATATCTGAAAAGACTAGTTTTGAACATGCAGCTGTTCCTTAAACATGTGCATAAATATGATGTCTTTTGCTTAGCACGTACAGCTCTCTGTAGAGTGCATTTGCTATTTGGAACCCTTTTTTATTTTTTTATTTATTTTTTTGTGTGAGGAAGATCGGCCCGGAGCTAATATCTGCCAATCCTCCTCTTTTTTATTTTATTTATTTTTTTGCTGAGGAAGACTGGCCCTGGGCTAACATCCATACCCATCTTCCTCCACTTTATATGGGATGCCGCCACAGCATGGCCTGATAAGCAGCGTGTCGGTGCACGCTGGGGATCCTAATTGGCAAACCCCGGGCTGCCGCAGCAGAGCGTGCACACTTAACCGCTTGTGCCACCGGGCCGGCCCCTGGAACCCTTTTTTAAATGGAATGATTGGGGTATGATTTGCTACTGGATTACAGCGTTCCTCAATGGACAGAAAAAACATATAGTGAGCACCAAACTTGTAGTATGAAAGGCCTTGTGCTTTTCAAATATTATCCCGTTTAATCTTTGCCTATAATTCCTATTTGAAAACAAAGCACATTTATTCTCATTTTACTTATGAGAAAATGACGACTTGCCCAAGGTCTACAACACAGCTCATAAATGGCAGAGATGATTTTCAAACTCAGATCTGTCTAAGTGCAGTCTTTCCAATCACCATGTAGGTAGAGTCTACTATCTGGAATCTACTTTAATTAACTATTAAGAAGCATTTCTAATTGTTTTTTCAAATACCAGATTAATGTGATATATTCTGACTGCCCGAATCTTGTAGAACTGCACAGATGCATAAACTAAAAAGGAGGAAACAGGAATCCAGATTTTTAAGCTCAGTTAGGACAGTTAAAAACCGTTGCATATATTTCTCATTATCTTTCCCATTTCCTAATGCACTTCCTCTAGTCAGAACCGTGGTAGATTTTGCCTAGATAAGACTTGATCTCTATTATCTATCAGCTCTTAATGTTTCAGGCAATTCTGGAGATTGGATGGAATCTCTGTGCAAAAACTTAGATGACTTATTCCAAGAACCTGAATGCAGAAGTGACCATTCAGACTGATTCAGTGTTACTTTTAGGGATAATGGTGTTACAATATTAATGCCATAATAAAGTTTTTTAAATCTCAGGTTTAGTCTCCTTTGAAGGCTTCTCAAACAATTTCCTTAAGAGAAGAAAAAATCGTGTCTGAGCCTCACGTGGTGCTCATTGAATAATAATAAGTTTATTACATCAGAAATGTAATTCAAATTATAGTAATGTTTCATTTTGTTCTGTGTGTGTCCTCCAGGTGCCCCTTTTCACACTCAACTCTGGCAGTCTTTGGGTTCCTCTGATTAGGTGTTACCTGTCAGTCCTCCCTACTAAACTCTTGAATCCCTGCAGGGCAGAAACTGTGTTCTCACAATGTTTACATCCTGATCCAGCAACTAGATGATGTTTAATGAAATTTTTATAAATATTTGATTGATGGAAACAATAATGTTTGAGCTTAAAATTTGTCTAGTTCCAGAAGAAACTGGTAATCAAGACATATATGTGTATAAATTTTTTAATACCCTGAACTCTCCCTAAAATCAAGCCTGAGTGTGGAAACATCCATTTTGTAACTGCAGGAAGGCTGTCCAGGTTCACCTTCTAGCTCCAGCACTCACTAATGTGGTAGCCTTTAACAAATTCCATAGTGCCTCTCTTTTCTAGTCTGTAAAATGGGGACGCTAATGGTACTTAACTCATATGATTGTTATTAAGATCCCCTGAAATAATCATCATAAAATACTTACCAAAATGGCCACCACGGAGGAAATAGTCCATAAATGTTACTGTACTCTAGTGTGCACAGCTAGATGGCTTGCAACCCTGCAGAACATACTTGGCTGGAATAATTCTCAAATCTGATAAGGGGCTATTAAATCAAATGTTTTAGACAACAAAAAATGAAATGGCACTTAAAACACTCCTTGTTGAGAGGATTTACATTTGGGAGGATGAAAGAAAAAACATTTTTTTGGAACAATAATATGTCTGTCACTTTATTAGACATATTTCTCTCATTAACTCATTTTTATTGGCAACTGCTTATTTGCTGACTCAAACTGTGATCTTTGGGTTTGTAATGTCTTATCTCTCTAACCAGACTTGACCTCCTTGAGAGAGGGGAACTTTTTTCCAAACAGATCATTGGATGGTATCTTATAAATATTTAAAAATATGTAAGAACTTTAAAACAATTATGTATATGTCTATTTATACATTGTATATAATGTGTGTGTATAGAGAGAGTCATATTCTAGGTACATACAGAGTGACAAGTATAATTGCATGTAATAGAATGATTTGTGAAGTGCACAGAATTGAGTAGCAGAAGACATGAATTTATATCCTGATAATGATATTTAATTACAGAGAGATCTTGGGGAGGTCATTAACATCATTAAACCTTGATTTCTTCTCCTAGACCTGTACTGTCTAATCTAGTTTTCTGCAGTGATATAAATGTTCTACCTTTCTGCTGTCCAATATGGTAACCAGGAGCTATGTGTGACTTGAGTACTTGAAATGTGGCTAGTGTGACTAAGGAACTGAATTATACACTGTATTTAATTTTAATTGTTTTAAATCTAAATAGACACATGTGGCAAGTGGCTACCTTAGTGGACAGTATAGATATAGAATCAAGGAGAACAGAATAATATCATGTGAAAAGAGTCTACACTGAATTCCCCTAGTATGGGTTCTGCTAAGGCTGTTTTTCAGCAGAAGACTGTCCTCTTTTGAAATATAGTGATACTCTCCCATAACATCTTAGGACTTTAAATTTATTTTATTTTATTGAGGTCATAATAGTTTATAACTGTGAAATTTCATTGGTACATTATTATTTGTCAGTCACCATATAAATGTGCCCGTTTACCCTTTATCCCCACTCCCCAACCCCCTTCCCCTCTGGCAATCAGTAAACTGTTCTCTTTGTCCATGTGTTAGTTTATCTTCCACATATGAGTGAAATCATATGGTGTTTGTCTTTCTCTGTCTGGCTTATTTCGCTTAGCTTAATATCCTCAAGTAGGACTTTAAATTTTAAACCATTTTTACTTTATTTCTCCCAATAGATCTTGAAAACTTTAAAACAAGAACGAGAAGCACTGTGTCTGTCCGCCAAGGTCAGGGGATGGTACTACTGTGTGGCCCACCAGCCCATTCTGGAGGTAACTATAAATGCACTGAAATGTGCACACTTCACTGGCTGCTATTTTTCTTGCTGATTTTCTCCCTCTTGACACCAGCTGAGGGGACAGTGTCATTTGTAGAGATTCCCAAAGTCCCTCTGTGTCAAGGAAGAATCGTTGTCACTGCCTCCCATAATTAGGATAGGAAAATATCAGATTGTGCAAATGTTCCACCCTACTGCTGTCTTCCTGGGACAGGGGGAAAGACATCTGAGTCAATGGAAATCAGAATCCTGTTGCTTGGTAAAGCAACGTGGATAAAAGTGCTGGTACTTTTTCCAGCTTGATTTGGTTAAAAGATGGTCTTGCTTCATTTCATCTCGTTCTTGGTCTGGGAAGGGATCAGACTCAGATCCAAAGTCCCTTGACCACAGAATCCAAGATCACTTTGTGAAGACTCATAGTGACTAGATCAGTTAAGAAGGCATTTGACTGCAAATAACTGAAAACTGTGCTAACATTGGCTTTGACAGACTGGAGTGTGTGTTGTTCTCACGTACATTTCCAAAGGCATGTAGTCTAAAGCTGGCACTGCTTCTTGAGGATGTCAACCAGGACTCAAGCCCTTTCTCTGATCTTTCTCTAAAGTCTTTAACATAGCATTGCTAAGGCACCAAGTGAGCAATCTAGATAGGAAGAAATGGAAGGACAAAAAGGAAGCCTTTTTTTTTTCCAGGAATTTAATGTTTCAGTGCACTTTGCTCTAGCTTTAGCCAGCCTGCTACATTGTCTTTTTTTTGGGAGTGAGGGAGTTTGGGGGTACATAAAGTGGACTTGAGGATTTCCACTGTACAAAAAAGATATGACTGAAAGCAAAACAGTGTAAGCTCCCTTTTTTTTTTTGAAGAACCAGACATTTTAAGACAGAAGCTTTGCAAAATATTCACATTTTTTTATCATTAAATGAGAAAATCTCATTCGTTATATCGTCACATTGCTCATCAGAGAAATGCTGCAGTGATGAAGAAAGTCAGTGTTGGGTCAACCAAAGTCCTCATTTCTACAACATTCACTTGCAAAGAAATAATGTCCAACACAGCATTCTTGGTTTTCTTCACACTGAAATCCCCCCCAAATAATCTTCTAATGAGATATTTTACTACATAAATTATAGTTCTTCATTTTTACAATTTGCCCCAAACTGTATGAGAGATGTATCACACTAAACTTTCTAAAGCTGTTAGGAAATTTTTCACACATTGTCATCGTCTGCTACGTCACTGCTTCTTATCTCTGTATCATCATTCTCAATAGCAGGTTTGAAAGGCAAGGACGAAAGTCAAAATTCTCCATTTCACTTTGCCTTTGTATGATGAAAAGTTGGCTTTGCCCAAGGACTACATTTCATTTATTAACTCCAGTGGCAAAGGAGACTGAAAAATCAACTATTTTGTACAGACACACGATGGCTCTGAAAAAAAATCATAATTTTGTTAATAAGGGAGAATATAGAGAGATGCTGTGTAGGCAACTTGCAGTGTCTGCTAAAAGGACTAATGATGACTGTAAGGCAAATCTGACTGCGTATAAAGGATTCAGTAGTGTGGAGGTTTAATAGGTAGTGATATTTATTAGGATTCCACTGAAGTTTGTGATGACCAGATTGATACACTCTGTTCTTGGGAATTCTCGCTAAAATTTAATTAATATCTGCTATCCTTGTTATTACGTTAATTTCCTATTTGGCTTTACACGTGATTAAAAGAGAAAATATTTTAAACTGAGAATTTGAAAACACTCTTTTATTTGTGTCCTGTATTCAAAAGTTGTGACTTTTCCCTTCTCGTCAAATGGCCCAGCTAACATTTCCAGAAGGAAATGACAATGAACAAAATAGCTAAAAGGCTTGCACTTCAAACACAATGAATATAAAAGCAGGTGGAGGAGGCAAGTGCCCCTCCAAGTCTAGATCGCGGACATGGAAATATTAGGGTTCTGGTTTTTGAAGACTGGCAGAGAATCCAGATTAGACTTCAGGAGTTTGTGTTCTGAGAAATGGGTTTATTCTTTACAACTTCATTTTCTCTTCAAGTTAGTATCAGAAGCATTAAATATGGAGTCCAGGACATGAGTTCCAGCCCTGGCTCTGTTTCAAATGATTATTTGATATTGGACAAATATCTTCAAATTCTCTATGCTACACTCTACGTATCCATAAAGTGAAGAGATTAAAGGAAATCTCTCAGATCCCTTTCAGTTCTATCACTATGAAATAATAACTCAATAAAGACTAAACTTATTTATAAAGTATGTTTGCATTATTGAAGTCCTGTCATTTATGTGAGGAAACCAATTAACTGGACATATATTTAAGTTAAAGTGAAGTTCACTCAAACTAACACTTTTCTTGTTATGAAATCTGATCAAAATAAGAATTGAAGATTTTCTAATTTCTGCTGCAGTCTACCTTCACAGCATTAAGTTTTCATAACATGGCAGCAACTCTAAAAATTAATCTTGTAGGTATATTAAGAAAAAAATACTCCACTACTCCCTGGTATAATGATATCTTTGGGAAAGGCAAACACATGGAGTGCTGCTGTGCTGCTACACAATGAAGTACCTGAACATTTTCCCCTTCCCACAGAGAAATATATTAAAATTTTTCGTAGACATCCCCTGAAATGTGCCTGTCTCTTCTGGCAGCAGACAGCAGCTCTGAAATCCAGTTCCTTGAGCTGTGCTGACATTCCTGACAGTCTTGGTGGTGCAAGACAAGGAAATAAATATTCTCATTATGGGCCCTATTAGAAACTGTGTGCTCGGTAACACGGTGGGCAAGGCAGGCAAGACAAGGGAATTTGTGGGAAAACAACAAGGAGGATCTTGAAGGTTGTAAGAGAGCATCTCAGACATCCATCAGTTTTGGGCAGTGGGTCATTGATTATCGGATGAAGTGCCCCCAATTACTGAAAACTTTCCAATGCAAACTGTCTAGCAGTGATTCTCTTGTTGTTCTGCAGGTTGTATATCACCTTAAAGCTGGCAGAATAACCATGAGCCACTGGACGTACTGAGCGTTTTAGACCTAGCGTATGGTATCCCAGTTTCAATTGTAACAGATCATGCAGAGGAAAGGAAATGAGTCAGCCTTTTATTATATCAGTGGGATATTGAGTAACGGCATGAAATCCATTGTAGGGGATGCTGCATGTCCTATTTAAAAGCTGTGCAGTGTCAGACCTTCTTAGGGTAACATGGAAATGAACAGCAATTAATCTATTTTAAAAAGCATTTCAGTCAGCAGGTATTTCTAGTAATCTACCAATCACTATGTGTAGCATCTTTGTCGTCTCTTGGATAATAGATAGAAATTCAAATGTGATGTCATTATGTAGATTTTGCTATTAAATCTTAATGCAAACACCAAAGAATAGAAATCACTATGATGGGCTCTGGTGGTATGTGATGCTCCTTCATATTAGAAACAGAGTTTATTGAGGTCCAGATTTTTCACCTTGCGTTGCATCAACTCCAAGGTCATTTGGCACCAGGAATTCATGATCTTTAACTAAGCTCTCGTTAAATAGGAACAGAACTGAGGTACTTTGAGATTCTTCCTTCCAGTGCACTAAAATTGCCAGGTTATTCAACAGTGAAGTCCTCAGGAACTGGTCATCAAGGGAAGTTTTTGTTCCCACCTCCCTTTTATATGTCACCAATATCCTTGCTTCTCAAAATATGATCCGTGGACCAAGAGCATCTGCCTCACCTGGCAGTTCGTTAAAAAGACAGAATCTCAGGCCCCACTCAGGGCCTACTGAATTAGAATTCAAATTTTAACAAAAGCTCCAAATGATTCATATGCACATGAATGTTTGAGAAGCCCTGAGCTGTATCTGTGGTTCCCACACACCCCCACCACCTCTGGCCAGTGGTGGGAAGGAAGCTGAAGCCTCACCGGGGCAATGTGTTAAAGTCGTAAGTGCCCAGCCTTTCCCCAAGGAGATTCTGATTCAATAAATCTGGGGCAGGGTCCCCAAAACTGCTGCTTTAGTAGACTCTGAGGCAGCACCAGATTTAAGATCCACCCACTTTGATCACCTTCCACGAAACCAGCCCAGGTCCACCTGGCTGAGATGGAGTGCTTTGATTTCCACATCACCCAAGCAGAAGAGCTGAGTGTGTCTTACGTCAAATTCATATGTAAAAGAATTTAAAATAAAATGTAATCACCTCAGGCTTTATCTTTGACTTCGTATATTTTTGTGGTTGTTGATAAGAGAGATGAACAACTAAGGAAGACTGGCTTTTTCTCAGGTATTCATATTCAAAAGTAGCATTTTACATTTGGCCAGCTCTTACTACATTATTGTTAGTGAATGTATGGTTTCCTAGGATATAAAAAAGAAAACCATGTGATTCTGATTCTGAGATCATTTTCACTGTCACGAATTTTATAGAAACTAGCTATAGGTATCATCATTCAATGCTTTTACATAAAACATGTCCCCATTAAAGTTGGATCCCATTCACATGGCATCAGATGCTGGGACCTTATAATAGAGCATCTGTAGAGTTCTTTATGATATTTATAATGTTTTAGTTTACATATATTATCTTCTGATGCTCACAATAATCCTATAAGAAGTAAGGACGTGTTTCATAGATAAGGAAATTGAAGCAGAGATTATGCAAGGTTACACATTAATCAATGGCATGGCCAAGAGTTACCTTTGCCTAGAACATGCCCCTTTTTTTCCAGGCAGGAGACAACAGTGGAAATAGATACTGGACTCTCTATGCCAGTGGTTCTTTGGGCACCATCCCAGATCAATTAAATGTGAATTTCTTGAGAAGGGTCCTCTGGCATCATTTATCATTTTATTTTGTTTGTTTGTTTGTTTGTTTTTGTGAGGAAGATCAGCCCTGAGCCCACATCTGCCAATCCTCCTCCTTTTTTTGCTGAGGAAGACTGGCCCTGGGCTAACATCCGTGCCCATCTTCCTCCACTTTATATTGGACGCCGCTACAGCATGGCTTGACCAGCTGTGCGTCAGTGCACGCCTGGGATCCAAACCGGCGAAACCTGGGCCACCGCAGCGGAGTGCGAGCACTTAGCCGCTTTCGCCACCGGCCGGCCCCTCATTTATCATTTTAAAAGCAGTCCAGGTGATTCTAATATGCAGCCAGGGTAGAAGTGTGTGTCTGCATCACACAGTCAAGTAGGTCTTGTCCCAGCAAAACCTCTCTATTTGCAAACATCTCCAGGATCCCAGAAATCTGATTTGATCCGGATGTATCATGAATATTATAACCTTCAAAGAATCAATCATGCCTTCCCACAGCATGGTTATTTCAGCTGGATCATTTTCTATTTACTATAGGACAGAGATAGACTGATGAAAGTAGGACACCCACATTCTAGTCCTAGCTCTGCTATTAACCTACTGTGTGGTCTTGGGCCAATTATGTTACTTCTCTGAGCCCTGTTCTGTTTCTATCTTCCCACACGTACTCAACTTCCAGCATCAAGATGTTGCCTTCAGGGGGCCGGCGCGGTAGCACAGTAGTTAAGTGCTCGTGCTCTGCTTCAGCGGCCCGAGGGTTCGCAGGTTCGGATCCCTGGCCCACGCTGCCACACCGTTTGTCAAGCCACGCTGTGGCAGCGTCCCATATAAAGTAGAGGAAGATGGGCACGGATGTTAGCCCAGGGCCAATCTTCCTCAGCAAAAAAGAGGAGGATTGGCATCGGATGTTAGCTCAGGGCTGATTTTCCTCACACACACAAAAAAGATATTGCCTTGGGGATCAGGCTCACCCAGTTTCTTAATAGTACAAACTACGCTGACAGGTAACTGGGTCAGGACTAATTTTGCTATGCTAAAATGAGCCTTCTCTATACACAGAATAATCTTCAGGACATCCAAATTCTAGTCAAGCTGCCACCTCTGCCTAACTCCCCATTCCATGCCTTATTCCCACTCCTACCCCAAACTGGCTCCCAGGTTTACTGTTTCTACATAACTTTAGATTTTTCAAGGGTGTCCTTATTTGATCCAAGTACCAACCCGTTTTACTATAGTCTAGATAGTTTAGCTCTTGCCCTCATGTCTCATCCAAAGGTGCACCCAGATCCCATTTGAATCCAACTCCAAACCTTAAACTTCAACATACTGTCCTTTAGATTCTAAGTGTTGCTGACATCTAGGAAGTCTAGTTACTGGGCCCACCCACCATATCAGATCCCCTTAGATATTGACATGAGCTGGCTGTGTTCTAGTTTTGTCACCTTGTGATTTGGACACCTGGCCACCTTCCTCAGGAAGCAGCCCCTCCCCCTTCCAGCTTATTCCCTCTATTTTCTCTCATCGAGGTTTGTCTCCCTCTCCCTCCCCACATCTTGGTTCCCAGCATAACTCTCAAATCCTCACACAGTATTATGCCAGCCAAATGGAATTTATCTTTGTCCAATAAACATCTCAAATGTGTTGTGAGGATAAAAAGACTTAATAAATGTGGCAACAATTTGTACAATTAAAACTTCCAAGCATTCCTGATTTTCTTAATTAGGCCTGGTTTGATTTTTTTCATTTGCTTAAGCTTGAAATTAAAGTGAAATCAGAAAATTGCTTGTCTTTGGAAGACTTGATTCTTGATTTACATACATGTGACAACTTTTAAGTAGACAAATATTTTTCAGCTATGTCTCCCAGGAGATTCATATCGAATTTATATCTATTAATAACATAAACTAATCATGCTCTGGCGCTGCAGCATTATTAAAATGCTGATTTAGCCATTCTTGTAACATTTGAAAATTGCGCTTAAAGACTCAAAATGACACTTGAGTTAAACTCTACCAATAGTCTTCTCATAGACCAAACCCTATGTAATTCTTAATGTTTACATTTTCTCTTTAGTGTGTATAGTATGTACCTGGGCTCCATTTCATTTCCTTAGAAGAAACAAGACATTAAGTAGACCTAAGAGGGACCAAGATTTTTAAAATATTGCTGAGGTTTTTTTTTCAATAGAGTAAAGATTTGTAGTCTTCAACTTATATGGCAATTTTAAAAAGGCAAAATTTAAAATTTTTAAATGGTTATGAAATTAACAATCACTTCGTTATCATGAAAAGATATAGGAAGAATACCACTCTAAGTGTTGTTACAATCTCCCTTTCTGGGTATAGTGGGGACATGGTGGAATTTGTTTATGGGAATGAAGAAAGGCCCAGCATTCCACTTTAGTCATCTCATTCTGTGTGTGTGTGTGGAGTGAGGAAAGGTGCTCAAAAATAGACCCAGTTTTAAAAACACTTAAATAAAAAATGATAAATTATGGTCTTAGGATCTTGAGTCCTTGTTGTTTGGTCACCACTGAGGTAGCTGACCTTGAATGATCATTTCATGTCACTTGAGAAGTGACTTAATCTGAGAGATGACTTGTCTCCTACAAATAACTTTTAAAACCACAGGTGTACAGTAGGTTAAGACTGACCTCATTGGATACCAATGATTCAGAAGAGGCTCTGTCACTAAGGCGAAAAGTGGGTGTTTGAAACCCTAGGAAAGAATGTTTAAAATGCTGGTCCGGGGCAGCATTGGAATACTACTACTACCATTCTTCGAGGATATTAGGGATCAGTCAAATTTGGGTAAACCACCTTTTATGGTATTATTTCTAAGGAAAATGCATTTCAAGTTCCATGTCTAAGCCAAGAAACTATATATTCACTTAGATATCTATTCCAATTCAATGAGGAAAAGCTAACATTTAGTTAGTGATTGGTTAATCAATGCCATAGACTACTAGGTATCTTGTATTTTTTTTTTTTTTTTCTGGTATTAAACATTCTTAGGGCAATCTTGTTTGGTGCTCCTTGACTCTCTGTTCTTTTGAAAGACATGAACCTGGACTCTTTCATGTGAAATGTAATGAGCCACTTCCTCCCTTTTTTCTTTTCCCACTTTGCCAATCAGAGCAAGTTATAGCACATGAGTGATTTAATCAGCACAGAGTAATGTGAAACAATTTGGAAGGTGATGCTTTTCTCCATTCATTAAGCCTCCCTTTTTCCACCCATTGAGCAGGAAAAAGAGCCACATTGATCAGGGACTACTTGTTATAAACTGTCCCATTCAAATGGCTTGGTGGAGTGTCTCGTGCTTGGGAGGATAGGCCACTAGGATTATTGTCCTTACTACAGCAAACACAGGCTCCATTTCTCTCAGCCGTGAGATCATTTAGCTCCAAGAAAGAATCAGCAGAGGAAACAAAAGGAAGGAATTAGGTCTTGCATGTCTAGAAGAACAACTTGCTTCTCCCCTACTGGATGTGACAGAAAGAACTGAGGTGAATATTTCTGATGTCGGTTATCTCCAGAATTGGTTAAGTGTATTGTGTGATGCTGCTGACATACTTTTGGCCTTTGAATTTTCCTGTCAACTCTTTAAAACAACTTGAATGTTTCATGACTCTACTCTTGACTGCCTTGATGTCAACAACTATACACTTATGAAAAGAAAAAATGAGTTTGTATAAGTAGCAAACATTCCCTGGTCATAGAATAATTCTAGACCTTAGATAGCTGAGTCCCCAATTTCTTAAATTAACCTATGTAGAGAATTGCTGGTCTGGTTTCTAAGAAGAGTTCCCCAGGAATGGTAGCTGTATGTATACTTTCTACCTTAATTCTCCTTTTAGTTCTAGTGAGAGAGATGTTTAAGCTGTTTTTGCAGCTATAGCAACTCCCAGGCCATAGCACTTAGAAATAAACTCAGCAACTTAATAAGTAGCAGTTAATTACATTTCTTTGTGTTCAGTAGCCTAAAGAGGATCATTTAGTTGTTTTTTTTTTTAAATAGCAGAAATAAATTTCAAGAATTTCTTTTTCTATCTCTTCCTTTCCTCCTTTGCTTTTGTGCAAATGTTTCCATGTTCTTTATTTGGCAGAAACCAAGGATTTTAGTTAATTAATGATGACCCTAATTACCCAGCTTCTCTCCTGACAGTTACTCTGTATTTAATTTAATGATAGGCACTACATAAGAGTATTTGTGGATAGATTTAAATTTAAATATAGAATGTCTCTATTTTCTTTTTAAACTTCAAAAAACAAGAAAAAAATCAGATGGATTATCTCTAGGTTTGATCCTTGGAACCAGAGGCCCATTGATCAGTTAAAATGAGGGCCAAATACATTAGCACCAAAAGGAAATGGCTTTGGAAAGTGAGATTTGATCTATAAAGCTGAATGATCTACAACCGTGATCATTCAACAAAGCTCAACTACATGCAGAGCTTTTCCTCTTGGGAGTTGTCCTGTCCCAGAAAGCAATGAAGGATGGTATTGTATTGGAACACAGGTGCTAGTTGGGATGTAAAGAGTCTGGAGATGTGAAAAACACATTACATATCCAGTAGAGTGCTACCAAGGATGTACCAGCCAGAACAGAACAAATGATCAACAGTGATCTTTCAACAACATGAACCTGGCTGAGCATTTCATAAATAATCCAGTGAATGATCACTGCAGGGTATATGGGAACTATCCTTATTTTATGCTCACTGGAAATATACCCTAGAAATCTTGTCTTTTCAGCTGAAGAAGAAATGAGCTCCTCTTTGGTTACGTTTTCAACAACGAATCAGCGTTTTGTCAGGTCAACGCATCATGATGCTGCATTGAATTAAGCAGGATAATGGTGCAATGTATCGAATGAAAAAGTGCTGGCTGAGTCCTAGATGTTTGGAAATAGATTCAAGTTGGGAGATGAGAAATTGAAAGCTCAGAAATTAAGTATTCGCCACTGTCAGGGATCTTGATCCTGTGAGTGTTATGGCACAAAAGAGAAATTGGCTATTTTTCTGATATATTTTTTTAACTCATTCAGTTTAGTTTTCAAACATTTAAAAAGAAAATAACTGGAGTAAGCCAAATCAAAGACCAGAGAAAACTATGGACTTGGGCAAGTGAAATTTGTTTTCACACACAAGGAAATAGATTGTGGCATTTTGGTCTGAGGTAATATTATAGCTTCTGATGCTCTGTAATATCAGAATACTGATTTAAAAGGACATGTTTTAATTAAGTGGCTATATATTCATCAATGGCAAAGAATATGGATGAAAAACTTTTTCAACCAATCATGCTGATTTGAGTTAACCACATTCACTAATGATTTTGACGTTTGGAACATATAGAATAAATACAAAACTCCAGGTGAAGTTGTAATAGTTTTACAATGAGACCAACTCTGCCTACATTATGAATTAAGAGTAATGTCAAATCTTTAATTCAGAGGCAGATTGGAAGAATGTTCCTGATCTCTTAGGCAGGTACTGGCTGCTTACAAACAATGGGCAGCCATTTTGTACTGAGCCAAGAAAGCTCTTCTCATCTCTAACTGTGGCACACCCTATGTTTCTCACATCAGCTAGTTGTAGGTTAACACATTATCACAATCTTCACTGTCAAAATTAACCCCTGGAAAGGAGTTGTGTTATAACAACACTCCACAGGAATTCATAAATCCATATGGCAGACACAGCTGGAAAGATAGTTTGTCGATAATGTAGCATTTCAGAAATATCCAAAGAATCTCTACTTTGTCAAGTAATTTGGAAATTTTAGGCTTTCTCATTCCCTCAAACCAGCACATACACTAAAAAATACCCAGGAAATACAAGATACTTCAGTTGTAGGTGTTTGAGGCCCAGTTCTTATCATTTCATGCAAACTCAAGTTTGCCTTTTGAAAAGATAAATGAGATTTCAAAAATAAAAAGTAGCTGATTTAAGTATCATATTTCTTCCATTTGTGGTTCCCACTTACTGCAAAATGAGGTAGGTATGACACACCTCTGAAATCAACACCTAAATATAAGGAAAACATTCCTACACCTTATTCTCTGTGAATCTTGCTACCTTTAGAATTTTTTTACTATATCTGCAAGTCAGCATTCCTTATCAATGTACAGTTCCAGTTTACTTCCATAGAAATGCTTGTGATAAATGAGATTTATGGTTGGGTCCTGATGGAGTACGTAAATCAGGATTTCAAGATTGAAGAGAATAGATTGCTTTTAAAAAGTAAAAATATTGAACTTCGGCAGAACCTCTCAGATGCAAGGCATTGTCATAGACATGGCAGATATAGGAGTGAGGAGAAACAGAGAAGGAGAAAGGAGAATGGTTCCTCCTCCCATGGGACCTTTGGTCTGCTGGGAACTAAGAGGGTAATTAGATAACCACGCTGGGTTGTATGCTTTAGGTTGTCGGGTGGGAGAGAAACGGGGCTCAATGATCTGATCATGTAGCATAGAAGGACATGATATAGCCTGAGAGAAGCTTCCCTGAAGAAGTAGCACTCTGGAGCTTAGATTTGGAAGGATGAAAGAGTTGAAGGAAAGAAGGAATAGTATTACAACAACAGTACATAATTCTGGAGTGGGAAGGTTGTCTGACCGTAAGAAAAAGTCAGTGTGGTGGGACCCTGAGAGTGACAGGGAGAATAAGACAAGTCTAAGTCTGGGATGTAGGCAGAGACTAGGCTCTGAGGTGGTGGTAAAGATTTGGATGTTTTTCTGAAAAAAAGTTAGAAATTGCTAAAGATTTTTTTAGCAGTATAGTAAGATAGAGATGAGTTAGGGTGGAAGGCAGTGTTAAAATGGGTTCTTGGCAGCCAAGGCTGATTTATTATTACCCCACTTTCTATGAAAAAACAAAGAAAGAAGCAAAGATCTAATTGGACTGGAAACAGAGGGTAGTCATCAAAAATTTGAAGAATTACCTATAATTGTAGCACAGATAGGCCAAATTGAGAAATGACCATAGGAGACCATCTTAGTCCATTCAGGCTGCTATAACAAAATACTACAGACTGGGTAGCTTATAAACAGAAATTTATTTCTCACAGTTCTGGAGGCTGGAAGTCTGAGACCAGGGTGAAGGCCTTCTTCCTAGGTTATAGCCTTTTTGCTGTGTCCTCACGTGGTAGAAGGAATTAGGGGGTTCTATGGGATCTCTTTTATAAGAGTACTAATTCCATTCATGAGGGTTCCACCCTCATGACCAATCACCTCCCAAAGGCCCCACCTACCAATACCATCACCTTAAGGGGTTAGGACTTCACAATATGAATTTGGAGGGGACACAAACATTCAGACCAGAGCAGAGACTCGTGGCTAAACAACTAAGTTGACAAGGAAGATAGAAAGGATATCTTTAAAGGCTTCCAGCAGCAGCCACTTTGTATCTATATATCAAATATATATCAAATCTGGACATCTAATTAAAAAGTCTGATGGCCATCCCTTTATTATGAGAAAACATTTTTTCTAAGGCATTCTTAAGTGTCCAACCATACTTAACCACGCCCCCCCCACACACGCCATTCACCATCTCCCCCGCCCTGCTAAAAATTACTAGGAAATCAACAATTCCAGCTAATACTTTATAGGGAAAGAGGCTAACATGGCATATTGGGTGTGGACACAGGAAAAGAGTGATACCAGTTTACTTTGAAGGCGGTAACTGAAGCAGTAGAAAGTTTCTTCTCGGTTCCTCAGAATCTTACTAAATCAATGATAGCCAGAAACCAGTAAGTTGGAAAAGGTAAATGGCTATCAAATTGCTTAACTTAAGATCTGAGATAGGGATTCTGGGAGCCCCCTCTGGTCAGTTTGAGGGAATAAAGGGATACACCCATTTTTAGTTGGTGAACCTAAGACCTGGGTAGAATCATAACCAAGTTAATAAACAGAGTTAAATAAAAAACCTACTCTGTCATGGTGACCTAAGAAAATACCCACCGATAAAAAGAGCGGGGAGTGGTAGAGCGGTTGGGAAGAGAGAAGTGTCAGCCGTTGCCTGAGGATGCAAAACAAAGCAAAAAAGCATGTGAAAGAGATGCCTTGAAAAAATACAGGAAAATTAAAAGAAGCATCTCTGTTGTGCTTTCAGTCAAGTAAAAGAAAACATGGATTTTATAAAACAAAGATGCTAATGTGAAAATGGAGCTGACTCTGACACAGACTGGGGTTTCAAGGGAGCTGCAAAGATTAGAAATGAGAGAATTAAAATCTGCAAGGCAGACTCAATAAAAAGCCAAATGAAGATTGTAGAAAATTGAATTAGTGATAAGCGTGACTAACTAGATAAGTTTTTTTAAAAAATGCAAAAAGGAAGTGTAACGATCAGAAAGCTTTGTAAATATGGAAATTAAGGAGTAAGATCCAATCTCTACATAATGTAATTGATAAAAATACTTGAGCAGTGTATACATACTATTTTATTTAATATCATGGAGTACTTAATATTTCATGTCATTACATCATGCTTTTAATAGTAAAAGCATATTGTACTTTCTCCTCTTTGAGAGGGAGCCAAAAGTTATTATGGTATTCTTTATTTTAATAATTAGAGGAAACAGATCTGGTAGATATGAAAACAGAATGTGTACCTTCCAAGTTGCTGGAGACAGTTAAATCAAAGAAATTGTAATCTGTTCAACCAAAGTCCAGAAGTAAAGATGAGCGAAACAGCATAAATTAAAGATACACAAAAAAGGTGACAGATATAAGAGTTTATAGCTTATGACAGAAAATTCAAAGAGATATAATTTCCGTGTTAAACATGAGAACATCAGATTGAGTTAAAAATCTGTGTGATCTAACCAAAATATAATGGAGTTTATTTTAAAATAAAATATCTATTCTCCTAACAAAATAGACTTTAAAAAGAAAAGAAAGAAGAATGAAATTATTAGTTTGTGACCAAGTCTTATTTACATGGGAAAACATAAAATTGGGAAAGATACTTTTTATTATTAAAGTACATAAACCTCAATCAAGACATTCTGTTATTTTAGACACCATAAAACATAGGGTCGAAATTTATAATGCTAAAAATTTGGAAATACAAGGAGAAATTAATAAAGCACATTTGTTATTTAACTTGACAGACTAAGCAAATAGAAATAAGGATACAAAAATTTGAATAGTGTAATAATAAAAATATATATTTGTTTACTTTCAAGTGCCTAATATACTGCTTATTTTCATTGGTTATATATTAAGCCAAGAAAAGAAGATTTAACCAAGTTGAAATTGTACATGTCAGGCCTTATTTTCTGCCATAATGTAGTTAAACTGGAAATTAGCTATAGGTCAGTTTTATACAACAACAATAACCACAATTTTTAAAAAAAATCAATCCATTAAAATTTCAAGTCAGTTTTCTAATATCTACTGGGTTAACACAAAAATAAAAACCATAATTTATAAATGTTTAAAAAATGATAGAAATGAGAATGTATATATCTACACTTATGAATTTTATGAAAAGTGTACTCTGAAGCAAATTAATAACCCTAAATCAAAATCAATAAACTAAGTGTTCATCTCATGAAGTTGAAAAAGAACACAAAGGAAACCTAAGGGAAATAGAAAGAAGAAAATTAAAGTAGAAATTCATGAATTAGAAAATAGAAACAGTATACATTAGACATCCAAGAGGAGCTTTGAAAGAGAGAAAAAAAAAAAAAATCAAGCATCTTCCTCTCCAAATCTAATCAAGAACAAACAAGAGAACTATAAATACACAAAATTAGAAATTAAAAAGAGCATATGATTGTGCATATAAGATTTAAAATCATAAGAGAATACTACATACAACTCTATGAATATTTGAACATCTGGATGAAATGAGCAATCTGCTGAGACTATATAAATAACAAAATTGAATCAAGAAAATATAGAAATTCTGATTAGACCAATTATAAGGGAAGGAATTGAAAGTTTTCAAGAATTATTTTCTCCAAGTGTTCTAGGCTATACATTTTACAAAGAAATTCTTTCAAATTTTTAAAGTAATTCCCTTGCCAAATAATTTGTGTCAGAGCAAAGACAAGATGAAAAACTACCGGTTCATTTTATGAAATGGGTATAATCCAGGCACCAGAACCTGACAAAGACAGCAAAAGGGGAGGCAGTCTCACTTGTGGATGTCACTAAATGGATAATATATTTCAAGCACTATTTTAAAGGCTTTACATATATTAACTAATTTAATTCTTATAACAACCTTATGGTATAGGTGCTATATATCCCCATTTTATAGACAACAAAACCCCTAGACATTGCATAAATATGACATTCCTCAATAATTCACAAACAGCCATTTTAGGATATGTATATAAAATGGGGTAAACATCTGAGAAGTATAGATAACTCATAGAACCAAAAAGAGTATTTATTTGCTTAAATCCTTCCCATATTCCAGATTAAAAATACAAAACCAAAAATAAACTTAAGAAACACAATAAAAACGTAATGAAAAGTAGAAAGATATGTCTAAAACCTGCTAAATGACAGCCAACAGGGAGAGTAGGAACAAATGAGAATGAAACAATGTTGATAATTATTGAAGCTGGATAAGGATACAATGAAGATTTGTTATACCGTTATGTCTACTTTATAATTGGTGTATGTTTGAAAATTTTCATAACAAAATATTTAAAAATATAAGTATATGGTTGGATTTAGTGATCTTCAAGGTTGCTTCTAGCTCAGATTTTACGTGGTTGATTACCTCTTTCTCCATAAAAGCATTTTTTTGTACCTACCTTTGGGGGAGAAAAAGGTTTATGTTGTATGCAGGAGTTTCTACGATGCATGGACACATAGGTCTCCTGCAAACCATATAGCTATTTTATTACTTATTTTCCATTTGAAAATCATTCTGGATATTCAAGTTAAAATAGCTGTCCTTGCTACCCTGCCTTGAGAGATGGTTATCACTAAAAATGCCTGGATTGGCAGTAATCCGCTTTGCTCCTGCCTGGAGCTGTTCTGAATCTCCAGTGGCAGGCCCTCACTGTGTTACTGGGGCAAGTGTGCAGTGATGTGCATTAAATCTGCACTCAGCAATGCTCAGATGACTTGACTTTCTGCAGGGAATGAAAAAAATATACATATAAACACCGTCATTCCCAAATGGCACTGTAGCCTAGTTAAGAGAATTGCTTGCGGGGAAGTGCATTATGCTAAGAGGACTAGTTCGTTTTCAGGTTAGAAAACTTTAAATTCAAGTTGACATACCTTCTGTTTTCATTTCCATACTTATCTCAGCTGGGGAAATGCAGTGTTTGTCACTAAAAATCAACCAGTGAAATACAGGGAGGGGATGGGAAAGTCAGTGGTCCAAAGCCTGAGAGTGGCTGTGATCTGAAATATGTCATGTTTTATTTTGTGGCAGATACCATACCAAATTTGCTTTCCGCTGGTAGACCATCTCCTTTTATTTTCAACAAAATCCCATGTACCCAGCAGCAGTCTTTAACAGCAAAAATGCAATTAACATAAGTTATCTCGTGATGTACTAGCATTCCAGACAGCTCATAAACAATTAAGAATCAAGTCTGAATTAAATCCAGAGGTTCAGGGCTAAATATGTCAGAGTAAAGCAGAGAATGCTGTTCTGTCAGTTTTTTGACCACGAGTGGCTTCATGCAACAAACCATATATAAGGTGCTCCCCTGTTACCACCATATGTACTGTCTCCTGTTTTAATGTCAGAATAGATCCATAAAACCTAAAGTACAGAAGCTTTCATGTGATTATACTGAAATTTTCAGAATGAGAACAAATGGGCTCATTAAAAGATAAAAGTAAGTGAGACTAAAATTAATCCTCCATAATCCTAGCTTTAAAAACTCTCATCTTTGCTATGTGCAAGTATCTTTAAAATGATTTACAAGTATCTGAAAGGGCTCTTCTGGACACCCTTTCACATTACAATGCCACCATATTCCTTTTCCAATAGAAGCTGGGAAACAATCCAGGATTAATTAATTGAAGAGTCAGTTTGCTTTTATAGACAGTGAGTATGAGAAATATTAAAGTTTTAAGAGTTTCTGTTGACAAACTGATAGAATATATTTGCCATTCAGACCTTGTGCCTTGTAAAAAAAATTAAGAAGAATTTGGGGTGTTGACCCTGGAATGTGTAATTTATGCATGGCTTTTGTAAGCTGTTACCTCTTAATCACACAGGAGCCCCAGCTCTTGAAACACACTAATGATCCCCTGCTGACTATCAGCTCTGCTTGCAGTTCTGCCTTCAACACATCTGTTGGCACCACTTCCCAAGGGGACTCTATGAAAGTTGGAAAGTCTGACATCCATACATGAACTACCCTGTGACTTTCTCCATTAATAATGGACTGTCCCACCGTAAGCTGTGAGTTTCCTCCCCAACACCGACTGCTTTCCTTTTATGTGCCACTAGGCCTGTCATCATAAAGACAGCCAGAGAAAAGACATCTGGCATCTGTAACTCATAGGGGGTTCATAAAAACTAAAGCAGGTAGATTGTTCTGTCAAATGAAGTTCCTGGAAATACTGAATGATGAATATCGTGCTAATGGCCTCCTTCCTCTAGCTTGGTGACAGCCTGTAACCAGTTAAAAAAAAAAATCCATACACACACACTGACACACACACCCTAAATTTTTACTTAAAAGATATATTTCTAATTGTTACGTTGAATCTTTGGAGATAGAGCCCAATTATTTTGAAAACATTATCTCTTTCTGTATCTGCAAAGGAATTGTCCGAAGATATGACAGCTGAATAGGTTGTCAAGACCTATTTTCCAATTAGTTGTTAAGAAAGAATTCTCGGAAGTCAGTCAAAATTGACTCTAAGATTTGGGCTGGATTGTTTATTAATTTACCTAAGATGCAGATAAAAACTAGGGGCTGGAAAGAGAAAATTGGAAGCCCACTGGGCCAGGATGGGATATTTTTGCTTCTGTTCAAAAAATGAAAGAAAGAACGAAGAGATCATCAAAACAGAAATATACTAGACCCCTGTAGGTGAATGATTTCTGTTTCTCTAAAGCTCATAAATATTGAGAGGTTCAGCACTTCCCTTGACAGTTTACTTGTCAAGTTACTGTAGCAATAAATTACCTACCCAGAATCTAGAACAGGGCTCTAAAACTTTCAGAGACCACACTGAAACTGAATCAGAGTGAGCCAGATGTCAGATATTAGGGAATGGTGAAGACTCTGGTGAACTAGAGAGCATACGTCTCATCAAAAAGAGGCAACCAGTTGTTGCTACAATGCACCCAAGGGGGTTGTTCTTAGGCTCACCTAGACAATAAAACTAACGTGATCACTGTGGGTCACACTTCACATCCAGCTTAAGGACTAGATACAGTGCATGCCAACAGAGCAGTGCCAGGCCCTTCTCTTCAATGAGAGTCCTGGAGTAATCCAAAGAGCAATCCAGGGACTTTTATCTTTTTTTCGTTTTCTGTTTTCCCAAGTGATATTTTAAGAGCAAAGAATTGAGACTCATGTAGCTTAATGTTGAGCCTCCTGATTTATAAGATCCATGTCTTAAATAGGAGCCAAGATTTCTTGTAACCTTTCTATAGGTATAGCTTTCAAAGTCCTGATGAGGACCAAGCCCAATGTCAAGCGTCACCACCCCCTAGAAGCCCAACCTGATGACTTTCCACCAGATAAGTATAGTTCATTTGCAGTCCTCCCAGCCAGATGTAGGGTGCCAATCCTGGGTTATTTTTGCCATAACAACATCGCCTGCTCACACAGCTGACATTTCACCTTTATCAGGTTTCCGGGATAACAAAGCCAGAAAGTTAACCCTAGATAAATTTGTCCATGGAGATGAAGAAAGGGTTTTCACACTTTACTGACTGTTGCCTTATGGGAGTGTGAGCTCACATCTTCCTTTTTCTTTTTCTTTTCTCCTCTCTCTCCTCTAATCCTCCTCTTCCTCCTTCTCTTTCTTTTTCTTCTTCTTTTAGAAAAGCTAGAAGTCCAGATTTTTTAAATATTAAATCTCCCAATCTTTAAGTGAGAATACTAGAGTGATAATACTGGATCAGAAAACGGAAGACCTAAGTTCTAGTATTCTAGCAATTAGCTGTGTGGTCTACATCCATAAAGTAAAAGTCTTGCATAAGGTCAAGAGAAAAGCTATTTCTATGATTCTGTTACTCTTTTCTAATTGACAAAGAGTTGATACTTCCTGTTCATGTGCTCAATGCCAGGGAGCCTGTTTCTCTTTACTCAACTTTTGTACTCTGCTGTATTATGTGAAACCAAAGAGTAAAAGAAAAACAGTCAAAGGTATTTCAAAACCATAAATGGTTGATACCAGTCTCATCATTTGACAAGATTTTCCAACAAAGAAAATAAGAGGGGTGATGCTAAATGTCGTAGAATTTAGACCAACATATCTGCTTTTGTTTGCATTTCCCATAGAAATTGGGTCAAAAAAGTTATGTCTGGGTGAATTTTGACTCTCAGTACAGTTTTTCAGATTATTGGTATGTTAACATACAATGCACCATTTACCAATATAGTTAGAATTGCTACAACTCTAGCTGAAATTGCATCATATTGTAACATTGTTATATTCTACAATCACTCAAATATCTTTGTTTTTGCCAACCCTACCATCATCACCAAGAAAATGTAGTGTGGTTTGGAAATCATTTACAAATGAAAGCGAATTAGGATTATTTTCATTTTTATATTCCTGCTACAGTTTCATCCACAATCTTATGGAGACCAAGTCAAGGATTCCATTATATAGCCAGCAGTGAAGAAAAGAATTTATCAACTCCCAACATGGCTTCAACATCAAATCTACATTTGGCCAATAGCCTAGGGATTTGGTTATTTGCTCAATCCTTTTTGAAGAAATCTTTTCATTTTTTGTGGGTCAGAGGCTCTTTGTTATGTAGGAAAAGTATATTCATGAGGAACAGAAAGGAATAGGTTGAAAGTGGCTATGCCTCACAGTTATTAGAAATGCTTCTTGTTTGTGATAACACTGGCATTTGTAGGAATTTCACTTTTCTCCATTGACCACAACATTAAACGTTTCAACAAGGAAATGTTCCATGGGAGGTTTAGTCTTAGGAATGGGATCTAATCTTTTATATAACAGTAAGAAGCTGATCAAAGGTGTTGAAAGCCAACTATTAAAGGATTAACTAGGTCACATTGAAATATACGATGTAAAAACAGAGGGACCTGTTTTTATTCATTTGAAACATACAAAAAAATACAGAAACTAGCTTCCTCCATTTTTTTACAGAACATTTTAGTTAAGAGAAAATATTGAGCTTTCATTCAACATTTAAGATATTCTTACTGAGCATTGTTGAAACCATCTTAAGGATTTTGTTCTTTAACATAAGACAATGGAAAGCCATTAGGTTTTAGGTAATTATGTTTATAGTTTGAAAATATAACTCTTTTGAGAGTGTGGGAAATGGCTTGGAGCAGGGCAGGAGTGTGTGAATAGAAACCAAGAAAGTGGTAGTTGCAATAATCCAACTAAGAGATGATGTTGTCTTTGTCTTAGGTGGTGGTTGTAGCGATGGAAACTTTCTGCCCCCTTTCCTAACACAAACACAAAATCTCTCTGGGCCCCTATCTAAGGTCAACCTCACCCACTTGTGCACTGAATTCCATCCCCTCTCACCCGCTCAAGGACTTTGCTCTAGTTGTTGTTTTTCTCCTCTTTCCTGCATTAGATAAATTGTCATTCCCTGATACATCACTCCCATATACATTCAAACATGCAGCAACATATCCTGTCTTAAATAAATTAGAAGTTCTGTTGACCCCACTACCCAATTTATTTATTTATTTTTTTGAGTAAGACTGGCCCTGAGATAACATCTGTTGCCAATCTTCCTCATTTTTTCCTTTTTTCTCCCCAAAGCTCCAGTAGTTGTGTGTCATAGTTGTACATCCTTCTAGTTGCTCCATGTGGGACACCGCCTCAACATGGCTTGATGAGCAGTATGTAGGTCCGCGCCCAGGATCCAAACCAGTGAACCCCTGGCCACCAAAGCAGAGCACGTGAATTTAACCACTAAGCCACCGGGCTGGCCCCATCTGTGCTCTCTTTTACAAAATTGCACCAAAGAGTTGTCTCTACATCCTCTCTTTGATTGATTCTTGCACCTAATCCATCAGGACTTTCCCCCAGAATTGCACAAAAATAGTCTCATCAACAATCTCCACAGTACTAATGCCAGTGGTAAATTCTCAGTTATCTTATTCAGCCAGTCAGCAGTATTCAATATAGTTGATCACCCTAAACTCGTTGAAATACTTTCTTCCCTTGGCTTTTAAGCTACAGGTCTTTTGGTACCCCATTTACTTCACTGGCTTTCCATTTCAGTTTCTCCTTCTCCATTTCCATTTCTCCTTTCCTGGCTTCTCATTTTCCTGTCATCTTCCCATCTTCTTAAAGTAAATTGTGAGTGCCCTCAGGCTCAAGACCTAGACCTTTCATCTCTCTATATATATTCTCCCTAGTAATGTCATCCAGTTCCATGGCTTCAAATGCCATCTTTCCCAAGGTAGATATTTCCCAAATACCTATCTTCAACACCCCTCCCTCCTAAATATTAGACTTATATATCCATTGTCTGTTCATCATCTTGCTTGATTGCCTAATTGTCATCTCAAGAGATAATATGACCAAACCTGAGCATCTTCTTCCTAAATCTGATGCTCCTAGAGTTTTCCCAGACACAGGAAAGGGCAACTCCATTCATCCAGTGGCCCAAGACTGAAATTTAGGGCATAGTCCTTAATTTCTTTCTTTTCCTCATACGTCCATCTAATCTGTTAACAAATCCCATCCACTGTACCTTCAAAATATACCCTGCATCTGACCACTTCTCCCCAGCTCCACCACTGTCACCCTTGTGCCCCATCATATCTACCTTGGTTTTTCATAACAGCCTCTTAACTGGTTTCCCTGCTTCAATTCCTGCCCCTCTCCAGCTGTTTCTTGTTGTAGGAGACAGGGTGATTCTTTTGAGGTATAAGTCAGCTCATGTTTCTCCCTTGCTTGAAACCCTCGAAAGGCTTGTACATCTCACTCAGAAAAAAGTCTCAGGAGCCAGCCCCATGGCTTAGCGGTTAAGTGCCTGCACTCCGCTACTGGCAGCCAGGTTCGGATCCCGGGTGCGCGCCGACGCACCGCTTCTCCGGCCATGCTGAGGTGGCGTCCCACATACAGCAACTAGAAGGATGTGCAACTATGACATACAACTATCTACTGGGGCTTTGGGGAAAAAAAGGAGGAGGATTGGCAATAGATGTTAGCTCAGAGCTGGTCTTCCTCAGCAAAAAGAGGAGGATTGGCATGGATGTTAGCTCAGCACTGATCTTCCTCACCAAAAAAAAAAAAAGGAAAAAAATCTCAAACCCTTATTTTGTCCAATAGCCTCCATAAACTGGTCCGTGGCTACCTCTCAATCATCATTCCCCCTCTCATTCTACTCCAGGCATATACTGTTTTTCAAAGACACTAACCATGTCCCTACCTGCAATGGGGCTTTTGTGATTACTGTTCTCTTGCCGTGAATTCCTGTCCTCCAGATACCTGTATGGCTTGCACCCTTATTTCATTTCAGATCCCTGCTCATTTTCACTCCTTCTCTGATGTTTTTAAAATAGTACTGACCTTCATTCTTCATCTCTTTCGTTGCTTTTTTTCTTGTTAAGAGTGTTTAGCACCACGTGGCATCATAGTCCTTTCTGAGAATTGTATTTATTAACAGATTTGAAGAATTTCATGGTTGTATTTTAAAACATTTTATATTAAAGCCACCATAGATATATTATCCAGTAGAATTCAGAACTAGAGTAAATATGTAATATAAACCCCAGGCTTGCAGTGGGCTGCTTCAGGATTTGCCTCCTGGCCCTCTAGAAGTGTGTGTTCATCTTATTCTTCAACTAAGGATACATCGGTGGAAAAGTTTGAAATGCACTGTTTTTTATAGACTGGATAATCATCCATAATATGTAAAAATACCTAAAAACCTACCTTCTTCCCCATATTCATCTGTCATTGCTCTGCCGTTATACCTGTAAAGTCTCACATTAGTCTCCCCTAATGGAACCCACCTCATTAGAGGTGAATTAACAATGCCTCTATAGGAAGCCTATGCAGAGACTTTTAGATAAAGTAACATGGTCTAATGAGCAAGAGTCAGTTTATGGGGCAATAAGGCAGAATATGGCTTCCGCCAAAGTGCTATAGAGGCTCTCTCAACCCACCTCCCCTTAACTAACTTTCTGGATAAGCACATTTTCTCCATTCCTTCTCTAATATTCAAGGACTGTTGCCTGTAGCAAGCTGAAGGTTCATGGCTAGGCTACTTCCTACCTGTTGAGTTGTATGCTTGCCAAGAATCAGTTGTTTTTATTTCCAAACCTGTTTATGCCAGTTGTACTCGTAATTATATACTTTAAATATTACATAAACTAATGAAATATAATGAAAAGAAAAGAAGTGTCATTTCCACAAAAACTGTGTGAAATCCTTTGGGGAAGACTCAATAAAGGCAAGTCAATAAAAAAATAAAGATGCTGTAGGCACGACAATTATAAAAGTGTAAGGGTATCATTAAACTCTAGTAGGATTCTGTACACATATAGTTTCACAAGCCTTTTTTTAAGGAAACCAAGACTGGAAATGAGTGTAGATGATGCATGATGAGTGTAGTTTATGTGAAAATTATAACAAGAACCCCTGTCAACAGTCAATTTAAAAAGATAAAAAATAAAAGGCAAGGAGCATATTGGTCCTATATCAAAAATTGACAAATAATAAATTTAATTTCCTAAATAATAATTTTATTAATGAATAATAAATAAATTATAAATTTATAAACTATATATATAAAACGTAATAATAAATAAATTTAATTGCATGAAATGTTTAACATCTAAATGTGGCTTTTTTTTTATGCTTTCCCACTTCTACAACTTTTTCAATTAACCAGCCACCTCTGGGTTCCAAAAGTATAGAATAAGAGAGTTTTTGCATTATTTAAAAACAGCTTTCAAAAGTAGGGTTACAGGGGCCAACCCAGTGGCATAGTGGTTAAGTTCGCATGCTCAGCTTTGGCGGCCTGGCGTTCACAGGCCCGATCTCTGGCACGGACCTACACACTGCTCATCAAGCCATGCCGTGGAGGCATCCCACATACAATATAGAGGAAGACTGGCACAGATGTTAGCTCAGCGACAGTCTTCCTCAAGCAAAAAGATGGAGATTGGCAACAGATGTTGGCTCAGGGCCAATATTCCTCACCCCACCCCCCCCAAGGAAAAGAAAAAGAAGAAGAAGAAGGGATTACAGTCCCATTACAGCCCATTACAGTCATGTTGTGAATGGCAAAGGAGGGGAAATACTCAGAACAATCATGTGAGAAAAGTACAGTTATTATTCCCAATTTATACATGAGGCTTAAGGAGAGTAAATGACTTAGAGCTGACCTGTCTTAAGAACTGAGATCTAGGGGCCGGCCCGGTGGCGCAAGCGGTTAAGTGCGCACATTCCGCTGTAGCGGCCTGGGGTTCACCGGTTCGGATCCTGGGCGTGCACCGACGCACTGCTTGTAGAGCCATGCTGTGGCGGCGTCCCATATAAAGTAGAGGAAGATGGCCATGGTTGTTAGCTCAGGGCCAATCTTCCTCAGCAAAAAGAGGAGGATTGGCATCAGATGTTAGCTCAGTGCTGATCTTCCTCACAAAGAAAAAAAAAAAAGAAGAAGTAAGATCTACCTTACTCAAGGCTCGTGCTCTTAGATCTTATACTTTAATGCCTCTTCAAACCTCTTCTCCTACACTTCTCATTTAGATCTTTTATAACTCGGGTTTTTCAAAATAAATGTCAGCTAAAGACTGCTGAGCTAATCATATATTTTAATTAATGGCATCTAAATCACTATGACATTGTGATAATAGAAATGCCATTTTTACATCTCTAGTAACCACACCCTTAAGAGGGAGGCAGAACGAGGCAGTTCATTGACTTAGGAAATGCTACGTATCAAATTCTCCTCTTGGAGATTTTACAGTGCTAAGATTGGGAGAAGTCCTGTGGTAAAGAAATGTACCTAACTTTTTTCAACCCAGTATCTCCCAAACATATTTGTCCACATGATTTTATCATGTAATGCCTCTTTAAATTCAATTGAACTGGTATTCCATGCACACATCTTTAAAATATTACTTTATAGAATGTGTGCTTATGCGTTTATATATGTCCAGTCCTGTTCTTACATGCTCTTGTTGACCATTGTTCTCTGGTCCAAATCTTTTTGTTGCACCCTTCCATTTCTCAGCTTTTTGTCATATTCAGGAGAGAAAAGACAAATGTTTCAAGAGGTGGACTTGGTAGTTTCTTCTGATAACTGAACTGTGACCTTGGCACCCCTCCCCTTAGAGTTCAATAAGGGCTACATGCAATTATTCACAAGCAGAGAGTCAAGATTGAGATCACCCCTTGCTCACCAGGCCTTGGTTAAGAAGCTTATGAAGAGCATAAAAAGTTCATACTCTTGTCACAAGCTGAACAAGTGCAACTAGGGTCAGGCATCATCAAAGAGGCTCAGCTAATCAATGTTCACCCAGCAATTTGTGATCTGAAGGGTGGCAAGAATGCTAAAATTATATGTATCTTGTTGTCCCTATAGCTAGAGTTGACATGTCAGGAGGAGATTGCTCTGTGTTTGTGAAGCTGGCTGAAAACAGCTCTGTGTAGACCTCAGCCCTGGCCGTGCTACAGCCACACGTGCTCCTTTGCAGGATAATCAGGCCATTTGTGGTTTACTGTCACTTGTATCTGTCCTGTGCAAATTCAGTTTGCTAGCATCTGACCACCTAGTAAATATTAGTGAACACCGAATGCTTGTGCTCAGAGCTTTTATCGAGAAGGACCTTCCTACATTTCACCCTTAGCCCCTCTCCTCAATTTTTACCACCATTCCCCAGAAGAGATCAGCTACAGAGATACCCCTGTGGAAGATCAATCTGCCTCACTTCCCCATCCCCAACACTCTTACAGGTGGATTTGACTACCAGAACAGCTCAGAGAGTTGAAGTGACTTGCCCAAGATCATACAACTAACAATTGGTAGATATGACATTGTATCTTAAATCTTAGCATAGGCTTTTAGATGATGTGTTTTTCAGTTAGAATGAATTGGGTAGACATCTGAGGAAGAAGAATTAAACAGAGAAGCCAAGGACATGTTATGACAGAGTAGGACTAGTAAGGTGCAAGGGGAATGATTTTGTTTTAAGTAGAATTATGAAGGTAGAGTTTGAGAACAGATTTCCAGAAGTCACCATACAATTGGCCATTGGATGCTTGTTAAGATTGTGTAACTGTGTCTATTATCTAATTGTTCTATTAATCAGGATTCTTTTGGTTGCCAGCACCAAAATCCAATTCAAATGAGCTTAAACAAAAATGAGAAACTATTGACATAAAATTCCCATTAGATGCAGGTAGATTTCAGTTCTCAAATGATAATGTTAGGAATCTATCTATCCATCTCTTGGCTCTACTTTCCTCAAACTGGCTTTCACTGCATGGTAATCCCAGCAGAAAGAGACTGCCTCATTCCCAATAATTTTAGCAAAAGCTTCAAAAGTGACTTTCATATGCCAACTTGAGTTATATACCCATCCCTAGACCATTATAGTAATTGTAGGATATGGGATGGTGTGGATAGAAAAATTTGGTTGGGCAGACATAGAACATGGAGCCGGAATGGGGATCAACCTCACTCATATGATGACATCTACTGAGAGTGTGGGAGAAATGGTTTCTGATGAAAAATTGGGATGAGGTTACCGGGTTTGGGGGAGCTATGCACCAAAAACAAATGTTATCCAGTTGTCATCCAGGATCCTATACCCAAAGAGTTATTTCAGGATAGAAGAGGTGTATACCATGAACTAGAAGATCCACTATCCTGGAAACCTGATCAGGATTCAAGAAAACTTATTCCCCTAGAACTATATCCATTCTGTATATATTCTGCTATATCCATGTATCTAGGAGACTGCCTCTCACGTAGTATACACACATTAAGTATTTGTTGAGTAAATGCTTAAAAACTAGGCATAATGGATACAGAGTTTTAGTTTGGGATAATGAAAAAGTTCTGGAGATGGATAATGGTGATGGTTACACAACAATTTGAATGTACTTAATGCCACTGAATGTATACATAATAATGGTTAAAATGATACATTTTATGCATACTTTACCACGATAAATTTTTTTTTAAAAAACTTAGATATTAAAAAAGAAAAGATTTTGATGGCTTCTTCAGTCCTCTTGGTTTCCATTTAAGCTTGCCCTAGTCAGTCACTGGACCTCAGGAGTTATGTAGTCACCAATGGGAGCAGAAGGAATTATCCAGTGCTGGTCCACCAAAGTCCGTCACAGATATTAGCTGCCCTCTGCTTCACACATGAAGACCAAGAGATACAAAATGGTTGGGATTGATGGAAATCAGGAAGATTTTCTTTATGAATGCATGTAATGTATGAAAGAGGTTCAGTCAGATTTCGAACACTCTGTTGTCTCCGAGGGCCAGGCAGGTAAGAAAGTAAATGATAAGATAATATAGGTCAGGTGGAGATTCATATGCCCCCTTCAAACAGGCCAGCCACTGCTCACCTCAGGCTAATTTTGGCCTTGAAAAAATAACGGCTCAGTATTGCCTGGTCTTATGATTTTTCATGCGAAGCCATGCTTGTTGTATTCTATGTGAAATCTTCCAGTTTTTGAATGTTAAGAATTAGTTTTTAAAATTTTATACAATAAGCATGGGAAAAAGAATACAATATATACATACATGGCCCATGGTCCACCAGCTTGAAATAAATGTTGTAAACGCTACTTTCTATTTATTTATTCATTCGTTCATTTATTTAATTTTATTGAGGTAACGTTGGCTTATAACATAATAAACATTTCAGGTGTAAATCATTGTATTTCAATTTCTGTATAGACTACATCGTGTTCACCACCAAAAGTGTAGTTGCCATCCTTCACCATACAAACGTGCCCCTTTACTCCTTTCACCCTCCCCCTCCCCCATCCCCTCTTGTAACCACCAATCATTCTCCATATCTATGTGTTTGTTGTTTATCTTCCACATATGAGTGAAATTATATAGTAATTGTCTTTCTCCAGGTGACATTTCACTTAGCATCATACCCTCAAGGTCCAGATTTCATCTTTTTTTATGGCTGAGTAGTGTGCAATTGTATGTATATTACCCATCTTCTTTATCCATTCATCTGTTGATGGGCACTTGGGTTGCTTCCAAGTCTTGGCTGTTGTGAATAATGCTGCAGTGAACATAGGGGTGCAAATATCTTTTTGATTTAGTGTTTTCATGTTCTTTGGATAAACACCCAGAAGTGGAATGGCTGGATCATATGGTGGTTCTCTTCTTAAGTTTTTGACGAACCTCCATACCATTTTCCAGCATGGCTCACCAATTTACATTCTCATCAGCAGTGTACGAGGATTCCCTTTTCTCTACATGCTCTCCAACACTTGTTATTTCTTGTCTTTTTTAGTAATAGCCATTCTGACAGGCATGAGGTGATCTCTCATTGTAGCTTTGATTTACATTTCCCTAACAATTAGTGATGTTGAACATCTTTTCATGTGCCTATTGGCCATCTGTGTATCTTCTTTGAAAAAATGTATGTTTAGTCCTCTGCCCATTTTTTGATCGGGTTGTTTGTTTTTTTGTTGTTGAGTTGTATGAGTTCTTTATATATTTTGTGTATTAACCCCTTATCAAATATATCGTTTGCAAATATCTTCTCCCAATTGGTAGGTTGTCTTTTCGTTTTGTTGATGGTTTCCTTTGTTGTGCAGAAGCTTTTAGTTTGATGTAGTCCTCTTTGTTTATTTTTAATTTTGTTTCCCTTGCCTGAGGAGACATATTCAAAAAGATAATGCTGAGACCAATGCGAAGACTAGTCAAAGAGCCTACTGCCTACATTTTCTTCTCGGAGTTTTATGGTTTCAGGTCTTACATTCAAGTCTTTTATCCATTTTGAGTTAATTTTTGTGTATGGTGTAAGATAATGGTCTACTTTCATTCTTTTGCATGTGGCTGCCCAGTTTTCCCAACATCAAAATTAGCTGTCCATAGATAGGTGGATCTGTTTTTGTGCCAGTACTATGCTATTTTGATTACCATAGCTCTGTAGTATATTTTGAAATCAGGGAGTGTGGTACTTCCAGCTTTGTTCTTTTTTCTCAGGATTGCTTTGGCTATTTGGGGTCTTTTGTTCTATATAAATTTTGCGATTTTTTTGTTCTATTTCTGTGAAAAAATTCATTGGGATTCTGATTGCATTGAATCTGTAGATTGCTTTAGGTGATATCGACATTTTAACTACGTCAATTCTTCCAATCCATGAGCACAGAATATCTTTCCATTTCTTTATATCTTCTTCAGTTTCTTTCAAAAGTATCATAGTTTTCAGTGCATGGATCTTTCACCTCTTTGGTTAAATCTATTCCTAGGTATTTTATTCTGTTTGTTGTGATTGTAAATGGGATTGAATTCTTGATTTCTTTTTCTGCTAGTTTGTTGTTGGTGTATAGAAACACAACTGATTTTTGTATGTTGATTTTGTACCCTGCAACTTTAGTGTATTTGTTAATTATTTTAATAGTTTTTTGGTGGATTCTTTAGGGTTTTCTATATTTAAAATCATGTCATCTGCAAATAATTACAGCTTTACTTCTTCCTTTCCAATTTGGATTACTTTTATTTCTTTTTCTTGCGAATTGCTCTGGCTAGGACTTCCAATACTATGTTGAATAAGCATGGCAAGAGTGAGTATCCTTGTCTTGTTCATGATTTTAGAGGAATAGCTTTCAGTTTTTCAATGTTGAGTATGATATTAGGTGTGGCTTTGTCGTATATGGCCTTTATTATTTTGAGGTACCTTCCTTCTACACCCATTTTGTAGAGTTTCTATCATAAAGGAATGTTGAATCTTATCAAATGCTTTCTCTGTGTCTATTGAGATAATCATATGACTTTTATTCTTTATTTTGTTGATGTAGTGTATTGCACTTATTGATTTGCATATGTTGAACCATCCCTGTGTCCCTGGAATAAATCCCACTTGATCATGGTGTACGATCCTTTTAATGTATTGTTGTAGTCGATATGTTAATATTTTGTTGAGGATTTTTGCATCTATATTCAGCAGTGATATTGGCCTGTGATTTTCCTTTTTTGTGTTGTCCTTGTCTGGTTTTGGTATCAGGGTACTGTTGGCCTTGTAAATGAGTTAGGAAGTATCACATCCTCTTCAATTTTTGGAAGAGTTTGACAATGAGAGGTATAAAATCTTTGAATATTTTGTAGAATTCACCAGAGAAGCTGTCTGGTCCTGGACTTTTGTTTTTTGCAAGGTTTTTGATTACTGTTTCCATGTCTTTACTAGTGATTGGTCTATTCAGATTCTCTATTTCTTCTTGATTCAGTTTTGGGAAGTTGTATGATTCTAAAAATTTATCCATTCCTTCTACGTTATCTAATTTGTTGGCATATAACTTTTCATAGTATTTTCTTATAATCCCTTGTATTTCTGTAGTATCCATTGTATCCTTTCTTTTCTGATTTTCTTTATTTTAGCCTTGTCTCTTTTTTTCTTAGTGAGTCTAGCTCTAAGGGTTTGTCAATTTTGTTTATCTTCTCAAAGAACCAGCTCTTAGTTTTGTTGATCTTTTCTATTGTCTCTTTAGTGTCTATTTCATTTGTTTCTGCTCTGGTTTTCATTATTTCCTTCCTTCTACTGATTTTGGGCTTTGTTTGCTCTTCTTTTTCTGATTCTTTTAGCTGTAGTGTAAGATTGTTTATTGGAGATTTTTCTTGTTTTTTGAGGTAGGCGTACATTACTATAACCTTCCTCCTCAGTACTGCTTTTGCTGCATCCCATAGGTTTTGGTATGTTGTACTTTCATTTTTCATTTGTCTCCAGGTATTTTTTGAGTTCTCCTTTGATTTCTTTATTGATCCAATAGTTGTTCAGTAGCGTGTTGTTTAGTCTCCATATGTTTGTGACTTTTCCAGCTTTCTTCTTATAGCTGATTTCTAGTTTCATAACATTGTGGTCAGAAAAGATGCTTGATGTGATTTCAGTCTTCTTAAGTTTATTGAGATTTGTTTTGTTTCCAAACATATGGTCTATCTTTGAGAATGTTTCGTGTGCACTTAAGAAGAATGTGTATTCCACTGCTTTGGGATGGAATGTTCTATATATATCCATCTGGTCTAGTGTTTCATTTAAGGCCAATGTTTCTTTGTTGACTTTCTGTCTAGATGATGTATCCATCAATGTAAGTGAGGTATTAAAGTCCCCTACTATTATTGTGTTGCTGTCAATTTTTCCCTTTAAGTCTGTTAGTAGTTGCTTTATATACTTTGGTGCTCCTATGTTAGGTGCATATATGTTAATAAACGTTATGTCTTCTTGGTGGATTGTCCCGTTTATCATTATATAACGTCAATGTTTGTCTCTTCTTATCTTTTTTTGGCTTGAAGTCTAGTTTCTCTGATATAAGTATGGCTACAACACTTTCTTTCAGTTGCCATTTGCTTGGAGTATCATCTTCCATCCTTTCACTTTGAGCCTATGTTTGTCTTCAGAGCTGAGATGGGCCTCCTGAAAGCAGCATGTTGTTGGGTCTAGTTTTTTAATCCATCCAATCACTCTGTGTCTTTTGATTGGTTAATTCAATTCATTTACATTTAGGGTGATTATTGATGTAGGAGGACCAAATACTGCCATTTTGTTTCTTGTTCTCTTCTTGATCTATATTTCCATTGTTTCTTTTTCCTTGTGTTTCTGTCTGCCATTTCAGTTTGGTGGTTTTCTGTGATGTGTTTCTCAGTTTCCTCTATTTTTTGTTTTGTGACTCTGCTCTGAATTTTTTGTTTTGTGGTTACCATGAGATTTGTATAAAAGGTCTCATAGATGATATAGTCCTATTTCTGCTGATAGCATCTTATCTCCATTTGCCTATGCAGGTTTCTTCCTTCTCCTCTTCTCCTTCTATGTTTTTTATTGTCACAAATTATCTCTTTGTATTGTAAATTTTTTAACAAATTGAAGTGGTTATAGTTATTTTTATTGATTTCTTTCCCTTTAGCCTTTGCATTATAACCTATTCTGACATACATATCAGAATATTTAATATTGCAATTTTCTGCATCTCTCTATCTATTTATCACATTGCTTAAAGCTTTGTATACCTTTGCCTTTTAATTTCAGGTGGGAGAGCTCCTTTCAAGATTTCTTGTAAGGCAGGTCTAGTGGGAATGAACTCCCTCAGCTTTTGTTTGTCTGGGAAAGCCTTTATTTCTCCGTCATATTTGAAAGATAACTTTGCTGGATAGAGTATTCTTGGCTGACAGTTTTTATATTTTAATATTTTGAATATATCATTCTACTCTCTCCTGGCCTGTAGAGTTTCTGCTGAGAAATCCACTGAGAGCCTAATAGAAGTTCCTTTGTAGGTTATTTTTTTTTTCTCTCTGGCTGCCCTTAGTATTCTTTGTTTGTCATTGACTTTTGACAGTTTTAATATAATGTGCCTTGGAGAAGTCTTTTTGCATTGAGACAATTAAGTGCCATGGGTGGGGCAGCCAAAGTTGCAAGTGCTGCTGCAGCTGGGGGGACCAGGGTCATGGGCTCTGCTGTCACTGCTACCAGGCTCTCCATGGACTCTCTTCAGCCTCAGGCACTGCTGCCACATGTGCTGCCTGTGCTGCTGCTCCCAGGTTTTCTGTGGGTTTTGGCACTGCTACTGCCAGTGGCAGTGAGTTTGCAGGAGTCACTGCTGCTGCCAGGTGGGCCAGGGTCATGGATGACACTGCATTACCATGGGAGGAGGGGCACCTAGGTTGTGGGTACCACTGGGGTTCCTGGATCCTCTGGTCTCAGGCACTGACACAGTTCCTGGAACCTCCAGTCACTGGCACTGCCACCACTGCCAGAGGCCTGGGGTCTTGGATACAGCCCCTGCTGCTGGAAAAGCAGGTATCAGAGGCACCTCCACTGAAGGAGGTAGAGGAGCCTCGGTCACCAGTACCACTGTGGTTCCTGGAACCTCTGGTCTTGGGCACCACAGCAGTGCCTGGAGCCTCAGGTTGCAGGTGCCACCTGCCACTGCTGGGTTCGGGGGAGAGGCTGAATTGCAAGTGCCGCTGTGGTTCCTGGAGTCTCTGGTCTTGGGCACTTGTGTGATTCCTGAAACCTTAGGTCATGAGCACCATTGCCACTGCCAGGGATACTGGAATCTTGGATGCAGTCCCCACTGCTAGGTGGGCTGGGGTTGAAGGTACTGCTGCTGGGGGAGGGGAAGTTGCCTCATTCACAGGTACCATCGCAGTTCCCGGAGCCTCTGATCGTGGGCACCACAGTGGTTCCTGGTGCCTCCAGGGGCATGGGCTGCCTTGGTTCCTGGGGCCTTTGTTCACAGGTGTTACTATAGCTTCTGGGGCCTCTGGTCTCAGGAGCTGACGCCACTGCTCCTCTGGTTCTACCACCTCTAAGAGGTCCAGTCCACCCACCTTCAGATGTACAGATCTCTCAGGCATTCTGGTGTGCTGTGCAGAGAATTCTTTGTTGGTCTATGAATGTCCTAATGGTTGTAACTTGGAGGGGAGAGACAAAGGCAGCAACTCACTTCACCATGATGCTGATGTCAACCTCTGCCTTTCTACCTATTTTCACTTTCTTCCACAGGATAGGCAATTGTTCACTTTCTCACAAATGACAGTAATGATCTCATGTATTTTGTACTTTTTACAGTTTAGGGTGACATGCAAGGTTAGGACAGATATCATCATCCCAGTTTTACTCTTGAAACCACTAAGGCTTTAAGTGGAGGGGCCTAAACTTGCACCCAGATTGTTGTGAAACAATTCTCTGTATCACATGACCTCAGGTGGTTGCTTTCAAAACTCCCCCTCAGGTTCTCCTATTTATCATTTATCTAGATGAAATCTTTCTCCCTTGGATTGGAGAAAATTGAGTTTCTCAATTCCCCACAACTCCTTTTGTTAGTCAGATGGGAGAAAAAAATCATTATCTATGTGAAAGGATAGAAATAGGTTTGTGTATTTAGCTTTAATAAATGAAATAACTAGGAAATTTAAATCATATATTTTCCATCTTGCCAGAGATGGATAGATTTTTTTTTTCCTGAGGGAAGTTTTAACTTAAGAATATGTTTAAATCCCCTTGGCATGTTAGAATAATCATTAATGTTTACAGTTGCTATAGCAACTAGAAATGCTGGCAATTGAGTAGGAAAGGAGCCTGAGAGAGGAAGATAAGCTGTGTCAATTATTGAACATCTGTCAAACATTTAGCCAATTTAAAGTGACAGGCAAAAAGCTAGAAATCGAAGGTGGGTAAAATGTATTTTTACTAACATTCACTAAAGAACATCAGTTTTGTGTTATTTTGCCACTGTTACAGAGGAGTAATTAACTTTTATTTTCGTCCACATACAGGAGGTGTTTTCTATGGGTAAGATATGGTTGCATGTATAATTTTTTGTGCTATAATAATATTAATTCGTTTCTACTGGATGTTGCTTTACAGTTTCTTGAGCTCTTTTGCATACATTACTTAATTTAGTCTTCATGACAACACACTGATTTTGGTAATTTAATATCCATTTTACAGAATTTTACATTTTATGGGAATAAGGTGAAAAACTATGCCATAGAACATATGCCTCTTCCTTCAGGGCTCTCCTCTCCCCATCCGAGCTACTACTCATTTATGCAGATGCAGTACCCTAAATATTTGTCACCACGTGTCTCCAATACCCACTCTTGCACCCGCGGCAATCATCCCAAATCAATTATGACTCTGGTCCCAGTGCATACTCAGAACCCTAACACAGCATTCCAGATAGCCAATAACAATTAAGCAGAGCTCCATAGTCAAGTTAAAATCTATTTGCAGTCCCTGTCTGATAATGATTTCTCACTTTTGCTTGGCATTTTCTTGTTTACAAATCGTTTTCACATATATGGTCTTATTTGGTCATCAAGCCTCTAACATGAGGGTTATCCCTTCTTTACATGAGAGAAAATTGAGGCTTAGAGAGATTAAATGATTTGGCCAAGATCACAAAGTTAGATGGAGGACACCTCCTCCCCTACTGTCTTTTCAACTATGCTGTATGAGAAAAGAGCAGGAGATATAAAAACTAGGGTCAGAGATTCCGAGTCCTGCCCTAATCACTTACTAACTACAAAAAAACAAAACAAAAACCAAGGAAGGTATTTAATGCCTTTCTAGGTACCTCTCCCTGCTTCTGAAAAGGAGAGTATTGTACAGATTTTCTCTAAGGTACTTCCCAGCTATACTCTGTAATACATGAGCTCTAAGTATAACTTTACTGCTAAATTTCCCAAATACAGCATTTGTTTATTACCCATCACACCTCTGTTTATCATTGCCTTCCCAGCTTCTCCCAGATCTCCTCAGTTTCTGGAAAGTGAAAGAACATATTAATTTTAAGTTATGATTTTACTGCTTCACTTTATAAGCATAAGTATAATAGCACTATACAAATGGTCAGAAGATTTAATTTTCTGGACTTGCTTTGTTTCATGCTAAGTTTTAATAAGTCATTTTTCTCTCTTTTCCTTCCTTTCCTTTCCTGGAAAGCAGATATTACCTCCTAGAGATGAATCAAATGAATAACATAAGTGAAAATAATTTCAGAAAAATAGGATACTATACTAAGTTAAAATGTCAGATAAAATTTATTAGTCATAAATCTTGGTCTGTTAAGTGGATGTTTTAGAATGGATCTTTAGAATGAATTTGAATGAATATATAGTTCATCATACAGTTCTATGCACCATCTTTGCCTTATCAATAATACCAACAAACATTAACTAACATTTATTGAGTGCTTGTATATGCTGGACACTGTGCTAATTATAATTAAGCACTTTGCTTGCAGCATTGCCCTTGATCCTCTCAGACACCTATAAAGTGTAAATATAATTAGCCTTACTTTTCAGATGGGAAAATTGAGTCTTAGATAAGTAACCTTCCATGGTCTTGCAGAAGTGGCAAAGCAAAATTTGAGGACCAGATATGCCTAACTCCAAATACTAGGGTAGATATTTGACTGGTTATAGAAAATACTCTTAAAACACCTGAGGTGAAGATATTTAAAAAACAAACAAAAAAACACAGACTTGCTTAGACATGAAATAAAGAGCTGTGATCATCAGATGTTATTTTTGTCCTGAAAGTTTTTATTTTTTCTTTTTTTGTGAGGAAGATTGGTCATGAGCTAACATCCGTTGCCAATCTTCCTCTTTTTGCTGAGGAAGATTGGCCCTGAGCTAACATCCGTGCCCATCTTCCTCTATTTTTCATATGGGATGCCGCCACAGCATGGCTTGATGAGTGGTGTGTAGGTCCGTGCCCAGGATCCAAACCTGCAAACCCCAGGCCACCAAAGCAGAGCATGCAAACTTAACCACTGTGCCACTGGCTTGGCCCCCTGAAAGTTTTTCTTGAAGCTGCCTTTTTTCTTGCAAGTCTTTGTTTTACTACCTTAAAAGAGATACAAAAGTCATTGGTAAGAATCCACCATTTCTAAGAACCAGTAATTTAAAGAACAATTTTAAATGGTAGTGCATGGATGGTGGATTAGTATACAAGTATTTTTCAAAGGACATTCTGAGGGGACTTATGAATGATGATGGTAAGACCGGGCCATTATGAAATGGGGGAGGGGAGTTATGATAAAGAAGATATATATGTACTGCATCTTCTTCATCCAAAGAACACTAAAACAGTAATTCAAAAAGATATATGCACCCCTAGTGGGGGTTGGCGGGTGGGCACAAAGGGTGAAGGGAGTCATATATATGGTGGTGGACAAACAAAAATGCACAACCCAAAATTTCGCAATGTTAAAAACCATTAAAACATCAATAAAAAAAAAAAAAAGATATATGCACCCCATGTTCATTACAGCATTATTCACAATAGCCAAGACTTGGACACAAACTAAGTGCCCATCAACAGATGAAGGAGAAAATTTTTTAATGGCCAAATTTATTGATTTTTTTAAAAAAAGAAAATTACATGAAGGGCAATAATGTTTCCTCACAGTTGATTTTCTTGAGGAACTGAATTACTACCTGCACTCACTTGCCCTGCCTGTCAGCTCTGAGTCTTAGCTTCATCCTCTCAGATCAACTTGTCAGTAGCACATTAGATGTGGGCATGGGGTACTCTGCTCACAGTCTCCAAGTCTTGAAATCAGAGAAAAAAGATACTTCTGCTCAGCTTGAATTTTAGAAATTTCTGATTGGCTGGTTTGTGTCATATGACCTTTGCTGGACCAATCACTGTTCCTTGGGAGATGAGGTAATATGATTGGTCTGCCTCATGACTATCCTCATTCCTATGGCTAGCCTTTGAGGAATGATGATTGGGTCCCATGAGAACCAGTTGAAGAATTCTTGCTAAGAAGAAGAAAAGTGCCTTTCATGGCAAACCAGATAATGAAGTCAAACTCATGGATGATTAATCTTTCATCTGGTCCTGTGTGCCACACCTCAAAGGCAGAACTTGATCACTGCAGTCAGTGAATATCTCTTTTGTTTTTAAAGGCCCAAATAAAATGAGAAAATACTTCTCTTTGGGGAAGGACAGATCCATTTTTAATAGACCACCAGGCCAAATGCTTCTGTTATTGGTTTCACTTCAGCATTGGCAAGATGCAAGGAAGAGATGGGAAAAAGCAACTTGGATTACAACGAACATTGCTATTTTCTTGGCAAATTTGATTAAGGCTTAATTTATGCTCAGAACTTAAATGTCAATTGTTTAAATTTTAGATCACATCTTTAATGGAGGAGGGTGTAGAATTGTTTAATAATCTCCTGAAAAGGCTGTGTATTGGTGAGTTGTGTGGAAGTTGATGATATTGCTTGAAAGCTTGTTAGGTTAGTCATATGACTGCTTGAATCCTTTAAAAAATGTAAATAATTGTAGTTTAATTGACATTTTCTATCATTTACTCAAAATTTTTCATTACTTCTATGAATGCATTTCAGTTTCCACTTAGAATATTTCTTTTTTTCTTCTTCTTCCCCAGAAATTGCTTAGCTTAAAGTAATAAGACAGATTTTGATTATGCTGCGACAAAAAGCACAAATTCTATTAATGATGATTTGTGCAATCTTTTCTTAGAAAATATCTTTAAATGCTGATGATACGAGTGACATGTACCTCCTGATATTTCAGGATTTAGCTAGTCACCTAGTTCCCTGAAATTCTGAGCATCTCTTGAAAGCCAGATACAGGATTAAGCACCGTGGCATATAGAAGCAAACAAGATTGTTGTGATCCCTACCGCAATCCCCACTGCATTTATTTCAGAAAGGGCCTGATACATCAGTTATGATAACCCCTCTACCACCACATTATTGGGTAAATTAAGCTGAAGGTTGCCATTGCAGTGGTTTCTAGCATAGGAAAAGAAATCTTTGCCATTGTCTCAGGAGATGTCTGTTTTAATCCCAAATCTAATTCCACTGGTTCTCTCTGTGGTCTTGGAATAGATCACTTATTTTCTATGTCTTGCTTTCCCTGTCTTGCCAATGGAACTAATCTTTATTCTACTTATTTCCAAAAATTATCAGAGGCAACAAATGAGATAATGGATAGTAAAGTGTTTTGGAAATGTAAAGAATTAAACAAGTTGTGGTTCTGCTAATGTACTTATAAGACATAGACTTATTTAAAGGTAGATGGGAAAACCTGGCTCACTGGACCCAAATTTACCTTCCTAGTGCATAAAAATATCTTAGTCCAGGGATTACTGCTGCCTTTGTATAACTGAAATCTGGCCAGGTCACACAGGTGTCATCTGGTAACTCAAGTAGTTTCATCAACATATGTCGTTTAGGCTGTTATAAGGGCTGACTCCACCCCTGCATGCTTACCTCTCTGATTTTGCTGAGTCTTTCTCAGTCTTGGATATTTGGAAGACTATGAATCAGTCATCTTTTCTTTCTGCCATTTTGTAAACTCAGTAAAACTGCACCAGAGAGTCAGAAAAACAATAAAGGAAAAGATTTTTTAGGGAAAGGGCTTAGGCATTCTGATTTAAAACGTATGGATTCTGATAATACAGATTTTTTGCCCTCCTCTGATTTCAGTGATTTTCGATTTGCCATCACTGGACTGATGAAACTATAGTACCCCTTTATTTACAGGTAATGTCTTTCTTATTAACACTCTTGGCCTGGAGTTCAGTAATGAAATTGTTGCGCCAGGAAACTTCTGACATTCAGAATTCCAGCTCAGTTCAACCAATTTTTCTTAAGTTTATTACAGAATGTGAGGGACGAAAGTGACTATGATCTCCTGCCATATGTATTCTTGTCCACAAGTAGTACAGTAGTCCTCCTTTATGCCGGGGAATACATTCCAAGACCCCCAGTGGATGCCTGAAACCTTGGATAGTACCGAACCCTATATATACTGTTTTTTCCTATGCATACATATTTAATGTGCTACAGCAAAACCAGCATGAATTTCTTCCCCTTTCTTCACAATTTCACGGATAGAAGACTCTTTCTTACCGTAGATCTTAGCAACCTCCTCAGCATGTGATTTTTTTTCGTTCCTTCTTAAGTTGAGAACTTTCACCTTTCACTTAAAGGAAGCACTTTATGTCTTCTTTTTGGCATATCTGAATTGCCAGAGTCACTACTCTTGAGCTTTGGGGCCATTATTAAGTGAAATAAGGGTTCCTTGATCACAAGCACTGCGATACCACGACAGTTCATCTGATAACCGAGACAGCTACTAAGTGACTACTGGGCAAGTAGCGTATACAGCGTGGATACACTGGACAAAGGGATAATTCATGTCCCAAGTGGGAAAGGGCAGGATGGTGCAAGATTTCATCATGCTATTCAGAACAGCATGCAATTGAAAACTTCTGAATTGTTTGTTTCTGGAACTTTCCATTTAATATTTTTGGACTGCCATTGACCGTGGGTAACTGAAACGGTGGAAAGCAAAACTGCAGATAAGGGGGGACTATTATACTGAAATCTGGTAGATGTAGAAAAGACAAGCAATTGAGCCATTAAATAGGAAAAACAAAATTTTAATATGTGAAATAATGTGTAGTTGCTATGAGGCATTAAAGAGACACATCTTATTTGGTTGTTGAGGAGAAACCATACATACTTTCCAGGCAGGAAATGACTCTTTGCAAAAGATAGTGGTTGAGACAAGCAGAAGTTGGAAAGGAATGCTGAGAAGAGAGTGCACAAGCCTAGGCAGGGAGGCTGAAGAGCATAGAGCACATCAAGGGATCAGTGACTATTTTTCCATGTTACCGTAAGCAGCCCTGCTTGAGTATGAACTTTTCTTAAAATACAGTTTTGTTGAGAAGTGCAAATCACAAAAAATTTAAAAACAGAACTTTCTACTTAAAGCCAAGACAGGGTGAGCAGAGCCTTCCCACAGTGCCTTATCTGTGCATCTAAAGGTGATCCCTGAGGGAATAAGTATATATTATATGAATAAATTAATCAATGCTGCCTCCCCTCAGCCTCTCTGGAGTTTTGCAGAGCCTAGGTTGAGGAATACTCCCCCAGAATATGGACTTACAAGGAGAGAAGAGTGGAAAGCTAAGAGTAGATAATTTGGAGTCCTGCTTTGGAAGGATTCAAATACTAGCTGGATGCATTTTACTTAACCCAGGAAGCACTGGGGCTCATGGAGCACTGGTGTGGGAAGGAGGGATGTGATTCAGAGCTGCTCTTTAGAAGGATTAATCTGGCAGTGGTGTGTGGGTTGGCCTGGAGTGGCAGTGAGTCTATAGTTGGCAAAATGGCAGGATGTTCTTAGGCCAGGGACAGGTAATGATGAGACAGGCATGGAAGTAAAAAAACTTGTGGAATTCAAATCAACAGGACTGGGATGCTGATTGGATATACCATTCCCCCAGCAATAGGAACTTCACTCCTTCCCAGAGAATCTGAGACCTGACAGAGGATGTTGTTTGAAGAGGGTGGAAATATTGAGCTGAGAGAGTTTTATCATCTGATTTTCTTCTGTTCTCCCACCACCCAAGGAAAAGTGGTATTCTTTCTAGAACTGGGCATTGAATTTTGATAGGTATCTCTTTAACTATTATGCAATTTTCATATTGTCTGAAGTATTTTATACTTGGCTATCAAAGAGTATTTATGCTTCAAGGGATTAATACTTCTCAAATGAACTTTGGCTGTGGTATTTGAGCTCTTCATAAAATATGGTGATACATTTGACTTCTTTAAATGCCAAATATTTAACAAATAACTGAAAGAAATATCCTTTAATCTCCAGTGAACAGTATTTTCATTTGCTCATCATAGTCCACTCAAGCTGTATCTCTGTGCTGTGGCCTTACTGGTTTGACCACACTGAGCAGGCTGGACCACTCCTTGTCACAATCATACAAAGCTCTACTGTTGATTCTGTGTGGTTTCAGCACCACCTCCACCTTCATCCCCTCAAAATACTCACATTAGCTTGTGTTTGTAGTCTCCAATACCATTCTCATGCTAACAACAGTGTGCAGCTAAGTGTCAATTCCATTTCTTTGTTTGTCTTTACTTGTCTGTACCAAGGCAGAGATCACAAACTAAATCGCCTACTGAGTAATATGGGCCTGGTATATCAGTAGGGATTGGTAGAGACCATAGCAAACTGGAGACTGCCTGCCTGCTCTGAAGTGAAGTGGGAAGCTGCTACTCAGCTCTTCCAATTGTGATGGAATGAGAGCCTAATGTATTCAAATGTTTTAAAGCAGTATTTCTCCAAGTGTGGTCTCCAGACCAGCCAGCAGCATCAACATCGCCTGGGAACTTGTTAGAAATGCAAAATTTTGGTCCTCACCCCTGACCTCCTGAATTAGAAAGTCTGGGGGAGTTCTGGTCCCCGGTAGGACCCAGCATTCTGTGTGGTGACAAGTCCTTCTGATGATTCTGCAGCTCACTCAAGGTAGAGAACCACTAGTGTGTGGATCTGTGCTGCGCCACCCTGATTCCTCTTGAGGAGTGATATTTAAGAACTGTGTTTGAGTTCAAGAAAATCCCAGTATCTAGATGTCTATTTGATTTTCAAATGTTTTTAAAGCACGTGAAACCTTAAGAGAGACACACACTTGTGCAAGTTAAATCCTTTCTGTGTGCTGTCACTTTCCAGCCTCTACTTGAGAGTCTGAACATGCTAACAAAAAGGATGCTTTTCTGCTCAAAAAATATATGGCTTCTTCCTTTAGAGTATGAAAGTCTGCTGAGTCCAGGCCTAGGCAATATTTCTCAAACTTTTATACTGATACATTTTTGAGAGCAAAGGAGAGTCAGCATCTACCCCTGGGAACCTGGGAGCATTTTCTGAAGCAATCAGCTCCAAGTACAAGATTTTGTTGACCTTCAAGATTTATATGTTATATATTTATTCCATCATATACTCATATTTGGCTTATTATCAAAACAGTGTGTTAAATTGCCTTCAAGTTAAATTCCTTAACTTTCACCTACAAATTTTTTGTGTGTGTATAAGGAAGATTAGCCCTGAGCTAACATCCGATGCCAATCCTCCTCTTTTTGCTGAGGAAGATTGGCCCTGGGCTAACATCTGTGCCCATCTTCCTCTACTTTATATGGGGATGCTGCCACAGCATGGCTTGACAAGCAGTGTGTCAGTCGACACCCAGGATCCGAACCTGTGAACCCCGGGCCACCGTAGCGGAGCACGCGAACTTAACTGCTACACCACTGGGCCGGCCCCCCATTTTTTTTTTTTTGTAAGGAAGATTAGCCCTGAGCTAACATCTGTTGCCAATCCTCCTCTTTTTGCTGAGGAAGATTGGCACTGGGCTAACATCTGTGCCCATCTTCCTCTACTTTATATGTGGGACACCTGCCATAGCATGGCTTGATAAGCGGTGCATAAGTCCGCACCCAGGATCCAAACCTGCGAACCCCGGGCCGCCAAAGCAGAGCATGTGAACTTAACCACTGAGCTACCGGGATGGTCCCACACCTACAAATTTTTAAAGAAAATCTACACCCCAGAAAAATGCTCAATTTATCCAATAAAATGGTTGTAAGAAAACAAGAAGTAACCCATAAAAGGGGGGCAGATTGTAAGCCATACATAAGAGCAATATTCAAGGGCTGTATACATGACTAGAAAATGTCCCTTTTTCCGTCTTACTTCCCACACTTCTATTGCCACATCTGAGTGAGTAAAGAGCACGTACTAAAAAAATCATGGAATATAGTGAGTAGTCAGGAGACTTAGGAGGCTTATTTTTAGAAAAGCTTGCCACATGTTGGATAAGATATAGCACTAGGTTTTATGTAATCCTTACCTCACATGGTCACCATTTTATTTCTCCTAAATCACTTTGGTGAAGATGGTAAAAAGGTTTGACTTCATGTGCCAACACGAACTGATTGGAGGTAACTGCCTGAATCACTGTATTGAGAATGACTGTGAATCTGTGTCTGGCATAGTCAATTATCAGTGTCTCCCATGGTTGTAGGAGTGGTGACTGGTGGTCTAAGTGAAAGATATATGCCATCCCCTGCTCTACTCAGCACTAACAAGTAATGAAAAACAGTGTCTGAACCCTGGGGGGTCCTGTTTGATGCTGGGGACCTGTCTAAACTAAGTTTTCTGGGCCACAGAGCATCCATAATAGGAGTCTTTTCAGCCACAGCTATGATTTCAGCAACCTAAGCTGTGAAGGGCCCTGGCCATCATAGAGGTGTTAAACACCCATTGGTCAGTCTTCTAATTAATAGAGGTACAATATCTGTCCTATTCCAGCCCTTCGGATTTCAGCTCCTCTCGGACACCTCCCCTCTACTCCTGTTTCCCAAAGTGCTGTTCACTGGATAACAGTTCAAATATGACTTTATATTGATCATTTAGTGTCTTAATATAATTAGAAGTGTCATCTAGAGACTGTATTTCTCGGAAACCAGAAGTCTATCAGTTACTCCTTTGAATATCTCACAAATCTTTCCTACAACACACTTTCTCTTAGATGCTCCTGCTATATGTTTATGGTGCATAGTCGCTAGTGGTGTTGAATGCTTAAGGTTCCCAGTAGACTTCTATTTTTTTCTGGAATTATTTAGATTACTCACAATTTAAAACATCTCCCTTTCCCTAAGGTCAGAGAAAGACAAAAGACTTATTAATCTGTTTGTAAGCAAAAACCTCCCAGTAGAATCTTAAAAAGTTGATGTTAACATGTTTGATGTTCAGTGCAACTCTTGGTTTAGGCAGAACAGGTATTCTTTTTATTATCCCTATTTTTCAATTGAGAAAATTAAGGAGCAAAAATTACTTTCTAGATGGTAAGTGGTGAAGCCAAGACTCAATCCCTCTATCTTGACACCAAATCCAGGGATCTTTCCACTGGGTTATGCTCTCTCTCCCCTTGCCCAGGGGAGAGAGATTGATTGATTCCAATCCCTGTCTTCCTAACTACTCTACATTCCAGTGCTGAGCTCAGTGCTTTTGTAAATGGTTGATGCTTGGTAAATATTTGGCCAACAAATAAGCCAGCGCATGCATTTACATAACCCATTTCACTTATAGAATCACTTAAAATACACTTTTCATATCTACTTGCTTAGAATCATATCTCAGTTTAAATTCAACCTCACAACAGTGTGCAAAAAGTAGGGTAGGTGTTGATAAAACTGTCTAAAGATAAAGAAACTCTCTCATGCTGTTAAAATAACTTATCAAAGCCAAAATTGGTTGCAATGCAAGGACTAGAATCTAGGACTCTTGATTATTGATTCTATTATCTTTTTTCTACACAACACAGCTTAAATCAAATCAGTGTAATGTGTGTGTGTGTGTATGTATAAAAGTTCTAGTTCTTGACTTTGCCAATAACTACCTATGTGATTCTTAGCTAGATATTGGGTCTCTTTGGATCCCGCTTTCCTTGTTTGTCAGAATAGGATATTGGATTTGATGGCATACATAAAGAATCATGGAATTTTTTTTTTTTTTTTTTTTGTGAGGAAGACCATCCCTGAGCTAACATCCATTGCCAATTCTCCTCTTTTTGCTGAGGAAGATTGGCCCTGAGCTAACATCTGTGCCCATCCTCCTCTATTTTATGTGGGATATCTGCCTCAGGATGGCTTGATAAGCGGTGCATAGGTCCACATCCAGGGTTCCAAACCTGCAAACCCCAGGCCACCGAAGCAGAGTGCATAAACTTAACCACTACATCGCTGGACCAGCCCAAGAATCATGGAATTTTAGTGCTGGAAGAGTCTTAGAGGTCATCTAGTTCTACTCTCTTAATTTACAGATATGGAAAATTGATCTCTTCTAGCTCCAAATTAATTTCTGAGACGAACAAATGGCTTTCTAACAGAACCAGCTCTTCTGAATACTGAGACCACCCAATCTCATCTCTGCCACTTACCAAATGTGTGACTGTGATCCAGGCATGTAATTTCTCTAGACTTCAGTTTCTTGATCTGTAAAATTGAAAGGGTCTGACTAAGGTTCCTTTTAGATTTGAAACTTTGAGGATTAATAAAGGCATCTTTGAAAACTGACATCTTTGCTACCCCTGGGATAGGACTCAGAATGTAGTGAAGCATAGTATAACTCTAGAAAGAAATTAGACAGCATCAAGAACAAGTTAAGAGCATTCATCCAGAGGACTCTGATCAGAGGGTGAATTTGCTCAATGAGCACCTGAATTTGAAAATTGCTTGATTGATGTCTTCTTTTAAAAGTAGTAACTAGAAGTGATGTCAGCATCATAGCAGAATGAGTTGTTCCCTTTGTCTCTCTCCTCCAAGTTACAACTAAATGGACATTCATTAACCAACAAAGGATTCCCTACAGAGCACAATAGGAGGCCTGAGAGATCTATGCAGTCACATATCTGAAGGTGATCAGACTGGATCCCTGGGAAGCAATGGAACTAGGTGGGTACACTCCTCCCCCTTGCCAGTGACAGCGCTCTAGGTCCCAGATCCTCACACAGTGGCTCGGCATGACTGTAAGTGGAGGCAGGGGCAACCCGGCCCGCGCACGAACACTTTCGGAGTGGTAGCCTGGGCCGCAGGAGTGCCCACCATGCCGTGGCAGCCCTGCCCATGGGAACACTCCCCACTGAGTGGCAGCAGTTCAGCCACTACATAGGCACTTCTCCCACCTAGCGCAGCAGCTCAGCCAAACTGCCCACAAGTGCAGCCCCAGCCTGCACAAAAGAAAGCACCCCTCTGCAAGAGCAACCCAGCCGCCAAGCGCAGAGGCCCCGCCTGCAGTGTATGACCCACCTGCCAAGTGCAGAGGCCCCACCCATGAGAACAATCTGCCCAGCAGCTGCAGCCAACCCATGCAAACCCAGAGTGGTCCTACTGGCACCACTACAGCAGACAGGGAGGGATCAGAAAATACAGCTCCTGCCCCCACCCCTCAGTAGGGGCACGTGGAATCTGTGACCTGATACTGCCACAAATGCACTGGTAAAGGATAAGTTCATCAAACACCATGACAAACTACAATAACACTTCGGAGAAGGAAAATGACAATTCTCCAGAAACCAATCCTAAAGTCACAGAAGTTTGCAATCTAAATGACAGAGAATTCAAAATAGTTGTCATATAGAAACTCAATGAGTTACAAGAAGCCTCAGAAAGACAGTTCAATGAGCTCAGGAGTAAAATTAATGAGCAGAAAGAATACTTCATCAAAAAGATTGAAGCTGTAAGTGGAAAAAAACAAACACCAGAAATTCTCAATATAAACACAATTAATGAGATAAAACATAATCTAGAAACCATAAAAAATAGAGCTGATATTATGGAGGACAGAGTTAGTGAATTAGAGGATAGAAATATAGAAATGCTCAGGTGGAGGAGGAGAGAGAACTAAGATTTTTAAAAAATGAAGAAATTCTTCAAGAAATATCAGACTTAATTGGGAAAAGCAAAATAAGGATTATAGATATTCCAGAGGGAGAAGTGAGGGAGAACGGAACAGAGAGCTTGTGCAAAGAAATAGTAGCTGAGAACTTCCCATACCTCGAGAATGAACTGGACTTAGGCACATGAAGCCAACAGAACTCCTATTTAAATCAATGCAAAAAGCCCTTCTCCAAGTCATATAATATTAAAACTGGCAAAAGTCAATGACAAAGAGAAAATATTAAGGGCAACAAGGCAGAAGAAAAGAACCTCCAAAGGAACGCTTGTCAGGCTTTCAGCAGATTTCTCAGCAGAAACCTTATAAGCTAGAAGAGAATAGTATAATATGTTCAAAATACTGAAAAACAAAAACTTTCAGCCAAGAATACTCTATCCAGTGAAACTATCCTTCAGATGTGGTGGAGAAATGAAAGCTTTCCCAGATAAACAGAAGCTGGGGTAGTTCATCGCCACTAGACCTCCCTTATAAGAAATTATGAAGAAAGCCCTCCTACCTGTAACAAAAAGGCAAAGGCTTACAAAGCTTTGAGCAAGGAGATAAATAGGCAGACAAAATCAGAAAATTGCAGCTCTAAATCAGAACAGATTAGCAAACACTTAATTATAACATAAAAGATAAAGGGAAGGAAAGCATCAAAAATAACTATAAACACTTCAATTTAGTCACAATACAAAAAAGAATACTTTGTGACAACAAGAACTCAGAAGGGGAAGAGGAATGGGATGGAACATGCTAAGGCTAATGGAGATAAGAGGCTATCAGAAAATGGACTATCTCACCTATGAGATCTTTTATACAAACCTCATGGTAACCACTAAAGAAAAAAATCAGAGCAGAGCCACAAATCTTAAATAAAGAGAAAACTGAGAAAACCATCACAGAAAACCACCAAACTGGAATGGCAGTCAGAAATATAAGGGAAAAGAAACAATGGAAATATAGAACACCTGGAAAACAAGAGATAAAAATGACAATATTAAGCCCTCATATATCAATAATCACTCTAAATGTAAATGGATTGAATTCTCCAATCATCAAAAGACACAGAGTGGCTCAAGACCCAACAATATGCTGCCTCCAGGAGACACATCTCAGCTCTAAAGACAAACATAGGCTCAGAGTGAAGGGATGGAAGACAATACTCCAAGCAAATGGCAAGCAAAAGAAAGCAGGTGTTGCCATACTTACATCAGACAAAGCAGATTTCAAGATAAAAAAGACAAAGAGGGGCAATATATAATGATGAAAGGGACATTCCACCAAGAGGACGTAACACTTATGAATATGTATGCTCCTAACACAAGAGCACCAAAGTATGTAAAGCAACTACTAACAGACCTAACAGGATAAATTGACAGCAGCACAATAATAGTAGGGTGCCTCAACACCCCACTTACATCAATGGATACATCATCCAGACAGTAAATTAACAAGGAAACATTGGCCTTAAATGAAACACTAGACCAGATGGACTTAATAGAAATATATGGAACATTCCATCCAAAAATAGCAGAATAAACATTCTCCTCAAATGCACATGGAATATTCTCAAAGATAGACCTTATGTTGGGAAACAAGTCAAGCCTCGATGAATTTAAGAAGATTGAAATCATAGGAAGCATCTTTTCCAACCACAATGCTATGAAACTAGAAATCAATTATAAGAAAAATGCTGGGAAAGGCACAAATATGTGGAGATTAAACAGCCTACTACTGAACAACCATTGGATCAATGAAGAATTCAAAGGAGAAATCAAAAAATGTCTGGAGACAAATGAAAATGAAAACATAACATACCAACTCTTATGGGATGCAACAAAAGTGGTACTAAGAGGGAAATTTATAGTAATACAGGCCTACCTCCACAAACAATAAAAATCTCAAATAAGTAATCTTAAACTACACCTAACAGAACTAGAAAAAGAAGAACAAACAAAGTCCAAAGTCAGCAGAAGGAGGGAAATAGTAAAAATTAGAGCAGAAATAAATGAAATAGAGACTAAAGAACAGTAGAAAGGATCAATGAAACTAACCAAGAGCTGGTTCTTTGAGAAGATAAAAGAAATTGACAAACTCAGCCAAACTCACTAAAAACAAGACAGAAGGCGCAAATAAATAAAATTAAAACTAAAGGAGAAGAAATTACAACGGATACCACAGAAATAGAAAGGATTATAAGAGAATACTATGAAAAACGATTTGCCAACAAATTGGATAACCTGGAAGAAATGGATAAATTCTTAGACTCATACAACCTCCCAAAACTGAATCAAGAAGAAATAGAGAATCTGAATAGACCAATCACAAGTAGATAGAAACAGCAATCAAAAACCTCCCAAAAGCCAAAAGTCCAGGACCAGATGGCTTCTCTGGAGAATTCTAACAAACATTCAAAGAAGAGTTAATACTTATCCCTCTCAAACCATTCTGAAAAATTGAAGAATACGGAATGCTCCCTAACTCATTCTGTGAGGCCAACATTACCCTGATACCAAAACCAGACATGGACAACACAAGGAGGGAAAATTACAGGCCAATATCACTGATGAACATAGATGCAAAAATCTTCAACAAAATATTGCCAAATCGAACACAGCAGTACATTAAAAGGATCATACACCATGACCAAGTGGGATTTATGCCAGGGATGCAGGGATGGTTCAACATCCACAAATCAAACAATGTGATACACCACATTAACAAAATGAGGAATAAAAATCACATGATCATCTCAATATGTGTAGAGAAAGCATCTGACAAGATCCAACATCCATTTATGATAAAAACTCTCAATAAAATGGGTATAGAAGGAAAGTACCTTAGCAAATAAAGGCCATATATGACAAACCCACAGCCAACATCATACTTAATGATGAACAACTGAAAGCCATCCCTCTGAAAACAGAAATAAGACAAGGGTGCCCACTCTCACCACTCCAACTCAACATAGTACTGGAGGTTTTGGCCAGAGGAATTAGACAAGAAAAAGAAATAAAAGGTATCCAATTTGGAAAGGAAGAAATAAAACTCTTGCTTTTTGTGGATGACATGATTCTATATGTAGAAAACCCTAAAAAAATCCACCAGAAAACTATTAGAAATAACCAACAACTACAAGAAATAACCAATAACTACAACAAAGTTGCAGGATACAAAATCAACCTGTAAAAATCAGTTGTATTTCTCTAGACTAATAGCGAACTAGCATAAAGAGAAGTCAAGAATACAATCCCATTTACAATTGCAACACAAAGAATAAAATACCTAGGAATAGATTTAGCCAAAGAGGTGAAAGACCTGTACACTGAAAACTAGAAGACGTTACTGAAAGACATTGAAGAAGATGTAAAGAAATGGAAAGATATTTCATGCTCATAGATTGGAGGAATTAATATAATTAAAATGTCCGTATTACCTAAAGCAATCTACAGATTCAGTGCAATCCCAATCAGTATCCCCATGACATTTTTCATGGAAATAGAACAAAGAATCCTAAAATTTATATAGAACAACAAAAGACCCTGAATAGCCAAAGCCATCCTGAGAAAAATGAACAAAGCTGGAGGTATCACAATCCTCCACAATCCTGACTTCAAAATCTACTACAAAGCTATAGTAACCAAAACAGCATGGCACTGGCACAGAAACAGACACACAGATCAATGGAACTGATTTGAAAGCCCAGAAATAAACCCACCCATCTATGGACAGCTAATCTTCGACAAAGGAGCCAAGAATATACAATGGAGAGAGGAAAGTCTCTTCAATAAATGGTGTTGGGAAAAGTGAACAGCCACGTGTAAAAGAATGAACGTAGACCATTATCTTACACTATACACAAAAATTAACTCAAAAAGTGGCTGGCCCATGGCACAGTGGTTAACTTCAGCATGATCCATTTCGGTGGCCTAGGTTCGCAAATTTAGATCCCAGGCACAGACCTATGCCACTCGTCAGCCATGCTGTGGGGGCATCCCACATATGAAGTAGAGGAAGATTGGCACATATGTTAGCTCAGGGCTTAACCTTCCTCAGCAAAAATAAAAAGTACAAAAAATTAACTCAAAATGGATGAAAGACTTGAATGTAAGATCTGAAACCATAAAATGCCTAGAAGAAAATATAGGCAGTACACTCTTTGACATCGGTTTTAGCAGCATCTTTTTGAATACCATGTCTAGTCAGGCAAGGGAAACAAAAGAAAAAATAAACAAATGGGACTACATCAAACTAAAAAGCTTCTGGAAGACAAAGGAAACCGTGAACAAAACGAAAAGCCAATCCAGCAACTGGGAGAAAATATTTGCAAATCATATATCCGAAGGGAGTTAATTTCCAATATATATAAAGAACTCATGCAACTCAACAAGAAAACAAACAACTCTATCAAAAAATGGGTAGAGGGGCTGGCCTGGTGGCGCAAGCAGTTAAGTGCATGTGCTCTGCTGCGGCAGCCCGGGGTTCGCCGGTTTGGATCCCGGGCATGCACTGATGCACCACTTGGCAAGCCATGCTGTGGCGGCATCCCATATAAAGTGGAGGAAGATGGGCACGAATGTTAGCCCAGGGCCAGTCTTCCTCAGCCAAAAAGAAAAAAAAAAAAAGAGGAGGATTGGCAGATGTTAGCACGGGCTGATCTTCCTCACCAAAAAAAAAAAAAAAAGGATAGAGGATATGAATGGACACTTTTTTTAAGGAAGGTGTGTAGATGGCCAACAGACACATGAAAAGATGTTCAACATCAGTAATTGTTAGGGAAATACATATCAAAACTACAGTGAGGTATCACCTTACACCCATCAGAATGGCTGCAATTAACAAGACAAAAAATGACAAATGTTGGAGAGGACATGGAGAAAAGGGAGCCCTCATACACTGCTGGTGGGAATTTAAACTGGTGCAGCCACTATGGAAAGCAGTATGGAGATTTCTCAAAAAATGAAAAAGAGAACTACCATATGATCCAGCTATTCCACTGTTGGGTATTTATCCCAAGAACATGAAATCAACAATGCAAAGAGATTTATGCACCCCTATGTTCACTGCAGCATTATTCGCAATAGCCAAGATGTGGAAGCAACCCAAGAGCCCATCAACTGATGAATGGACAAAGAGGATGTGGTATATATATACAATGAAATACTACCCAGCCATAAAAGGAGACAAAATCATCCCATTTGCAGCAATGTAGATGGATCTTGAGGGTATTATGTTAAGAGAAATAAGCCAGACAGAGAAAGACACATACCTATGATTTCACTGGTATATGGAAGATAAACATGTGGGTAAGGAGAAGAGATCAGTGGTTACCAGAGGAGGAGAAGGTAGGGGGCGGGAGAAAGGGGTAAAGGGGCGCGTATGTATGGTGATGGATAAAAACTAGACTATTGGTGGTGAATACCATGCAATCTATACAGAAATTGATAGATAATAATGTACACCAGAAATTACACAATGTTATAAAGCAATGTGACCTCAATAAAATAATTAAAAAATAAATAACTAAATAAAATAATGTAAATAAATAACAATAGTAACCAAACATCCTTTGCTGTGGCCCAAAGATATGGAAAAAGGAACCAATTAAGAGAGTGACATTTTATAGTTAATTTCCTATAGATTTAGATGCTACAAGTCAGAAAACACCACTAGGTCCTTCTGCTTTAATGGGTATCCCATTATAACTAGTCTCAGTACTTTTCCGTTGAGCTTCAGAAGCCTCACAATCTATTAAATATTGCATTCCAAGTATCTGTTTACTCAGTTGTTACAAATTGCCAATGGGACAGGAACTGTCTGTCACTTCCAGAGCAATTAGTGTGTGAAAACTTATCAAAAGAAAGCTGTCAAGTTTGAATAAGAATAAATATTGCATGAAAGTCCCTAAGGAAATCAAACTGAGTTGGGTACATTTTTGCTAGTTGCAGCACATGAGAATTTATTTTGTTTTATTTACTTGGCTTTATTTTACGGGATGTTGATAGCATTTTCTGTAACCCAATGGATTAATATTTTGATCTGATAAAAATAGACTTTGGTTCTTAGGGGAAAACTGTATCATCTGTTGAGTGATATAATAACACTACCTCTTTACTTTTAATGGTCAAGAGCTCTTATTGCTTCCTGGAGGGAGTACTGGAATGGAAGTGTAGCTAGAGGGACTAGGATATAGTCTGCTTTGCCACTTTTTGACTCTCTGAGCTTACACTTTCCAGGCCTCAAAATTTTCCTTTTTTGTTTTGTTTTTTTAAATACCATTTAGGGCCGGCCCCGCGGCTTAGCGGTTAAGTGCGCGCGCTCTGCTACTGGCGGCCCAGGTTTGGATCCCAGGCGCGCACCGACACACCGCTTCTCAGGCCATGCTGAGGCTGAGTCCCACATACAGCAACTAGAAGGATGTGCAGCTATGACATACAACTATCTACTGGGGCTTTGGGGGAAAAATAAATAAATTAATTAATTAAATAAATAAATAAATACCATTTAACCTATGGTTAAAATCATGAAAACACTATAGGCATATAGGCTAGAATTGAAAGTTATACCAAACAATGGATATCATTCTGTTGAGGTAATGGAATTGCCAGGAAATTTTCTTTTGATGAGGTTTTTTTTTTTTTTAATTTTTTAAATTTTTTACGTTTTGATCCCCTTCACCCATTTCTCTCACCTCGCTCCCTATCTCTGGCAACCACCAGTCTCTTCTCTGTATCTATGAGCTTGGTTTCTTTATTTATTTATTTATTTATTTTTAGACTCCACATATAAGAAAGATCATACGGTATTTGTCTTTCTCTATCTCACTTATTTCACTTAGCATAATGCCCTCCAGGTCCATCCACATTGTGGCAAATGGCAAGATTTTAGTCTTTTTTATGAATGAATAGTATGCCAGCGTGTGTGTGTGTGTATATATATATATATATATATATATATATATACACACACACACAAAACACTGCAATGAACATGGAAGTACATATATCTTTTTGAGTTAGTGTATTCGTTTTCTTCAGATAAATACTCAGAAGTGGAATTGGTGGATCGTATGGTAGTTCTGTTTTTAATTTTTTGAGGAACCTCCATACTGTTTTCCATAGTAGCTGCACCAATTTACATTCCCACTAACAGTGCACAAGTGTTCTCTTTTCTCCACATCCTCTCCAACACTTGTTATTTCTTGTCTTTTTGATAATAGCCATTCTAACGGGTTAGGTGATATCTCATTGTGGTTTTTGATTTGCATTTCCCTGATGATTAGTGATGTTTAGCACCTTTTCATGTAACGGTTAGCCATCTGTATGTCTTCCTTTGAAAAATGTCTATTCAGATCTTCTGATCATTTTTCAATCTTTTTTTTTTTTTAGTTTTTGCTGTTGAGTTGTACCAATTCTTTATATATTTTGGATATTAACCCCTTATCAGATATATGATTTGCAAATATTTTCTCCCATTCAGTAGATTGCCTTTTCAGTCTGTTGATGGTTTCCTTTGCTGTGCAGAAGCTTTTTAGTTTGATGTAGTCTCACTTGTTTCCTTTTGCTTTTGTGGCTTTTGCTTTTGGTGTCAGATCCAAAAAATCATGGCCAAGACCTTTGTCAAGAAGCTTACCACCTATGTTTTCTTCTAGGAGTTTTATGTTTCAGATCTTATGTTCAAGTCTTTAATCCATTTTGAGTTAATTTTTGTGTATGGTGTAAGATAGTGGTCCAGTTTCATTCTTGTGCACGTGGCTGTTCAGTTTTCCTGATATCATTTGTTGAACAGACTCTCCTTTCCCCATTGTATATTCTGGACTCCTTTGTTGTAAATTATTTGACCTATATGTGTGGGTTTATTTCTGGGCTCTCTATTCTGTTCCACTGATCTGTGTGTCTGTTTTTATGCCAATAATATACTGTTTTAATTACTATAGCTTTGTAATATAGTTTGAAATCAGGGAATGTGATGCCTCCAGCTCTGTTCTTCTTTCATATCTTTAAAATGAAGAAATAGGACAATTATCTGTTGCGTAGTTTTTAGCTTTACTACACATTTTGCCTGCTTTGATGTCTGCATTATCACTACATTATATTCTTCATGCTCCTTCCTCATTGTCCTAGAGAAATAAAAATACAATATTCCAGGTAGTGATATTTGCTGTAAGGAAAAATAAGTTATTTTTTAGAGATTTCCCGCTTTCAGGGGGCTGAGCATTTAGCCCAACATAATCTCACCAGTGCACTAGCCAAGACTTTTTGTCTGACCTTTGCACATTAGGGCTCAACAGTATTTACAAAGGTCACATGTTTAACTGATGTTAGTTCCGATCCTTAGCACAATCCATTTGAGACTATTCTTGGCAACTATGGTTTGTTCCTTTATCTACAGCATGGAAAATGGTTACAATATGTTATTATTACAGTTTGGGAAACTTACTACAAATTTAATCCAACATTTTGTTGTTTTCTTTTGTTTCATGTTACTTAATGATTTTCCCCAAAACCAAAGTAATACAGTTAATAATCTTTATACTATGCTTACTTTTTCTTGACTTGAAGTCATTGCATTAGTTCAGGGTTTCCCAGCCTGGGTTTTGTGACCTATTAATAGATGTTTTAGAAAAACTGTGTGTGTGTAAAGGGGATAGATGGGGGAGTTCTATAATCAAATAAGTTCGCATGCTTAAATACACTCTAAGGAATTTCAGGAACATGGGCATGTTAAAAAATCTCTTATGAGTCTTGAAAGGAGAAATTTAAAAATCTTTTAAACTTTGTTTAATCCAGTGCTTCTCAAAGTCATTTGATCATGTAACCCTTTTAAATTTGGGATAGGTAGGGGGTAGAGAACTTCTATTAACAGGAAATTAATATTCCAAGGACCACATTTTAGGAAATGCTGCAGTATATGCTTCAGGTTGTTTGCATCTCCTACTAAAGCACTAAGTCACTTAAGTCACAAAAGCAGTGAAACCAAAATAATTAACTTATTCTTAAATAGATCAAATAGCGTGTTAATTGAGTATGTTTTTTAGTCTTACTTTTAAAATGATTAACTTTTAATGATTCAGATGTGCTGATGATTCAGAATGCTTTCACGTAAATTGATCCTCACTACCTACCTGCATCATATTTATTATTATCCCCATTTGATGGAGTAAGAAGTTGCAAGTAAGAGTGTTTAAATGGTTTCCCTTATGTAACACAAGTTTGAATTTCGGTTTCCTGGTCTTTTTTTTTTTTCCTCTCCGATTAGAAAAATAACAAAGGAGATGCCTTTTTCCTGACATCCATGGTCCATACGGTTTTCTAGTTACTAAACCAGCCTTCTCCCACACAATTCAGAAAGCCTTGCAGCCACTAGCCACTAGCAACAGTTTTGAAAACTATCTTCAGGGAAAAAAATACACTGTTGCACATATTTGATTACAACTCTCCCTGGAGAGGTGTGGGTTGATTAATATTGTACTGGTAAATTACTTTCTAACTTCTACCTTGTGACTTTGGAGATGCTAATTTATACTTAAAACTCTCTGATAGCTAATTAGGGGATAGGCAGTGTTCTCCTCATTGTTCATATGAGAAAATTGAGATGTTCAGAGATTATTTGGTTTGCCTGAAACTCAAATACCAAATTGAGTGAAGAGTACATTGTGTCATGCTGTTAGCTGAAATCTCCTGTTTTTATGGGAAAAATTCCATACCAGATTGTACTTTTTCATGACCTATTATAAGGGCCTTTGCTTTCCCAGATTTTAGTTTCTTGAGGAAGTAACTAGCTTGCTGGGAAGCACTTGCTTATTTACACTGAGTATCCTCTTGACATCAGCATGGGGTTATTTATAATTACATGCACATGCGTAAATAAAATGATTATTCTCATATAAACATAATTATATCTCTCTCAAATAATGCATGCAGAAATGTTATAATCCAGTGATAAAGGGAAAGCAATCTGCATGACCCCTCCTTTGTATGTAAACAGTGGATTATTAAGGCTGTTGCACATTCTGTTAATGAGGTCAATTACAATTGAGACTCATTGAAGTACTAAACAACAAAAATGCCTTTTTCAGTAATTAGTGTTCTCTATACAAAGCTGAAATGACCTTTCTGCCATTTTCCAAGAACACTCCATGCATTTAGACTTTAGCCCAGGGTCATATTAAAGAGCAAGATACAAGAAATCAGCAACTTGTTCTGAAACCAGAGGCTCCGTTTGCATCTAGTTGTTTCCCCTCCCCCATCACAATAACTTTTGAAGATAAAATGGGGCATGTTGGCTAATCAGTGCCAGTGGCTAGTATTTCACTTCTCCAGCTTTGGACAAATCTGGAGATCACACTTTAAAGAGAGGAATTGTGGAATGCCTGGAGCTGAAAAAGGTTGATTTCCTTGGAGCACAATAGTTACTGCAGCAGATGATTTAAGCTCGCTGTGGTTTAGAGTTCTTCTCTGAAATTGAAAGCATGGGCTCAGATGCATTCAAAAACATTTAGCTAATTCTTAAGAAAAATTACAACTTTCAAAGGAACATTTTCAGGTATGACTGCCTATTACACTCATCCCACTGGTATTCCTGGATGAATAAATATTTGCAAAAAGGTTGCCCTTTGGCTGTTATTTCACATTTACTCCCTTATGGATATAATAATTTTTTCAGCTAATTTTTTAAAATACAGATTTACATTTATGCGACCAGCCAACCAGTCAGTCAATGTATGTTTAGCAAGTATTTGCTACAATGTTAAACTACCATCTTACTAAAATAATGGAAAAAGAGTTCAACCTCACAAGTAAGAAAAGAGTAAAAATTTGTGTTGATAGTAGGAGGCATTAGGAGAAATCTGAATTGAGACTCAGGAATTATTCTGTTTCTAACTAGGGCTAAAAGTTTGGATTAGTTACTTCATTCCTCTGTGCCAAAGTTTCTCAGTTAATCGAAAACTATAAAAATATATTGGAAACCACAAAGTGCTATGCAAGTATGTGGCACTATGATGCACTATAATGATTATTATCTACAAAATAAAAGAAGTGATCTAAATAGTTTTCAAAGTGGCCTCCAGTCTTACTATATCAAGGTTATAGACTCTCTGGGTCTGTAATTTGGATGTTAGCTCAGTAAGTGTTGCCTGGTTCTTGGCACGTGCTTAGCAAACTGTAAATGCATATTCTCTTGACTTAAAGAGGTTGAACTTGTCTTAATCAACTATCCAGTTGTACCTTCTCATTTTCTAGAAATAAAATCTTCTTGACTGACAGTAGGAAGACTGGTAAAATGCTTTAAGGGACTGTGATTACTTCCTGTTTATATTTAGCAGGCTGAAAAAGGATCATTGGGCAACAGTATGAATTTCTAATTTGACAATTTCTTTCATGAATACAGTGGAATTCCATTGCCAAAAGACATATTTGTAATGATGATTCTTTTCGCTTTCAGAGCTGAGCTATGCCTGGATCTTCAATGAATACCCTTCGTATCAGGATAATCGCCGCTTTGTTTCTCAAGAGACTGGAAATCTGTATATTGCCAAAGTAGAAAAATCAGATGTTGGGAATTATACCTGTGTAGTTACGAATACGGTGACAAACCACAAGGTCCTGGGGCCACCCACACCGCTAATATTGAGAAATGACGGTGAGTTTTCCAAGGGATTTTGTTAATTTTGTTCTTGGTGATCACAAGTTGAGTATGGAAAATTGTTCTGTTATTGGCACACACAGCTGGATTGTCTAAATTAAATTTAAGAAAAGTTTAATGCTTTCTACATTTAGTACGCATATTTTCTCCACTTGTGTAAGAAATAAACCCATGTATCCATTTTGGAAAACTGATTAGAAATCTAATGGGTAATCTCAACAGGAATGGAATGTGGATTTAGGTGAATATAAATAACAAAGGAATTTATTTCTTGTTTCTTTCCACCTAAATTGTGTACACAGACAGAATGAAGTGGAAGGTTGAACAATTAGCTCGTTAATCAATTCTATGTAATTTAGTATTCAGTGTCCAAAAAGAAGTTTTAAATTTTCCAAATAACTTCTGGATTTATTATACTGAAGACAGTTCCCACTACAGTGAAATGCAGGAATATCAAGGCTTATTTGAGACAGAGTTTTAATTTACCACACTTTTGTGAGAATATTTCAAGAAAATGTATGACCTTCACCTTAATTACTTAGATAGATTACATGACAGTATATGGTAATTCACCATGTGCTTTTTAAAGACAATCTTATCAAATTATATGCCAAACTCTAGTAGTACCATGCCCATTCCCCACAATGGTCTTTATATACCCACCATGAGTCTTTATATGTATTCTGTTCCCTCTTCTTGAAATACTCTTCCTTCTTTTAGTCCCTTGACTAACTTATACTGGTCCTTCCAGTTTCTTCAAATATATCACTTTTTCCAGGAAGTCATCTCTGTCTTCCCCTACAATCTATGCTGCATCAGATGCCTTCTCTATAAACTCCAATAAAACCTATTACTAGCCCCAAGAATTCTTTATTCTGTATCACAATTGCCAGTTTCACTGTCTCCTTAACTATAAACTTGCCTTCTTAAAAGCACATGCAGTGTCTGGATGACTAATATATTTCCAGCACCTAGTACAGTACCTGGTACATAGAAGATCCTCAATAAATATTTGTTGAATGAATGAAAACAAAGACATAATTAAATTCTTCAGTAGTTGCTAGTATAATGATTTAAGCAGTCACACTTTACATGTTTAAATTTCTATTCTTTATAAATCCTTTTCCCAAGTACACATTTAAACCATCCGTTATGAAGAGGAATTACTAGACCTGTCATACAGGTGAGGAAACTGTCAGCCAAGAACATTAATAACAAGCATTTATTAGGCACTTACTATTTGCTGGGCACTCAGACTTTCACCTGGATTATCTCATTCAAATCTCAAGCCATTATATGAGGAATATCCTTTTTATATTTTACAGATGAATGAACTGGGGCTCAGACATGTTAAATAACAAATCCCAAAGCCACACAGCTAGCTAAAAAATAATGACTCCAAGATTCACACTCAGCACTCACAGCTTATTTACTCCAGAGCCAAATATCAGCTCCTCACTATGTTCCTTTTTGTTACACTACACTACCTCTTACTTGAATTTATACAAGAAAAACTTGGCAAGTCAAGCCTGAAACTCAGATTTCACTCCAAATTTCTCTTTCTACTGAAGGAACTTGGTACCCAAGTGGGGCTATGAACCTGAACCTCCCAGAACAGGATATTTGCAGACAAACCTCTGCAGACCGGGTCTGAACATCTTTATATCATAGACCACACTGTGGAATTTTTGAGCAAATAATGTAGATTTCAATCATTCCTTCATTTATTCATGCATTTAACATATATTTATTTAACACTTGCTATGTGACAGCCACTTCCCTGCGTGCCAGTGAACAAGAACAGTAAGGCCTCTATCTCATGGCACTTAATTCTCCTGGCGGACACAGGTAAAAACAAATGAACATAAACAAAAGCAAAAATCCAATTATTTTAGATAGGAATAAATAGATAAAATAGAGGCTCTGTGGGGTGGAATTTCTACTTTAGACAGGGTTGTCATGGAAAGTCTTTCTAGGGAGGTGATTTATGAGCTGAGACCCAAATGATAAGAAGTCAGTCCTTTGAAGATCAGAAGGAGGAGCATTCCAGACTGAGTTAACATCACATACAAAGGTCCCAAGGCCTGAAAAATCACTTGGCATGTTCAGGGAGCAGAGAGAATGCAAGTGTGGTTAGAGCATAGTGAGCAGCGTGGAGGGCGGTTTGAATTGAGATTGGAAAAGAATACAGGCAGATCATGGAGACCATGGAGTGAAGACTGGATTTTATTTCAAGTGCAAAGTGAAGCTGTTAGAGGACTTAATGCAAGAGAGTGATGTATGTTTTTAAAAAGATTGCTTAGCTACGGTGTGGAAACAGACTTTAAGAAAGTGAGAGTGCAAACTGGAAGTCCCATTAGAAGACCATTGCACTAATTCAGTTGGGAAATGATGACAGCTTGAACTAGGGAGTAGCAGTGGAGAGAAGAGAAATGGATGAATTTAGGATACAGTTTGCAGGTAAAGCTGCCAGGACTTGCTGATGCACTGGATGTGGGAGGTGGTGGAAGAGAAAATCAAGGATGACACATAGGTTTCTGGCATAGCAGTTGGGTTTATGGAAATGCCATTTACCGAAATGGTTTTACTAAACAGGTTTGTAAGGGAAAAATCAAGAATATTATTTTAGTCATTATTTGTAAAACCAAAAGCATGACTTCTCCGTTGGCAATAGAAAGAATTATTTGTTTTGTATCTCTTGTTCTATCTCTCTATCATAATATTCATCTGATATATTCATATTTTCTTATCAGCTTGCCTTCCCCCACCCCACTGACATTGTGATTAAGTACAGATCATAGTTTTTATCTGTCCTTGTACTAGGGCCCAGCACAGTGCTTGCCACATGACAAATGTTAAATTAATATGTTGGAATAAACTGAATTATATTAAATAAAACTGAAAAATCTTATCAGTTTAAAAAGAAGAGTAGGCAAAGGACCAGTTCCATCAAAAGCTATCAGTGCTATCTTGAAAGACCTAAGAATGAAGAAATTTTTTCAAAATATGTGCTCCAGTGGCATTTTTGTACAGAATTATTTAAAAATACAGCCCCTCTGGCCTCTGCCCATAGTACACTAATGCCAAAATGTCTGTTCAGTGGTGCTATTCCTTTGAGTGTGTCAAGTCACAAATGTAACGAAATATTGACTTTGATGCAGTAAGACACAGCCCAGGAGAGACATCACGCTGAATTGCTGATTCAGAAAGAAGGAACAAAAATTGAGGAACACAAGAACTCCAGAATCATCATGTGTGCCTCAAGTTGGCAACAACTCTGCCTTTTGCTTGGCTTTTAGATTTATCTCGACTTGTCTAGTATATCTTCATTGAGATGACAAATGTTTTTTATTAGAATATTTTATCACAAAATTAGCGGACTAAGGATCTCATTCTTCAACAATTAATGCCCATTCATTCTTAATTTCCATAAGAGTTGCATGGTGAAAATTCATAATATGTCTTTCCCATTTAGGCTGGAGTACATAAAATGGATACTCGAACTATATTACTAAGCACAAAATAGGTTATTTAATTAGCTCTTGTCTGGAGGTAAGAGAAAAGGGGAAACATGAATCAAGAAGAGATTGCAAAATAAAGATGACATTCTTGTTAAGGTCTACTCTGTGAGAGTAAAATCAATGAAATTATCGTTCCGCACGATCTGGTGTTTAGTGACTGTGTATTAGACTGATAAGTGCAAGGTGAGTATAGAATTTGTGCAATCATTTATATAATTGAAGCTCACTCAAAATTTCGCATCTTCCTTCTGCCTCTGAAATGTGAATAAGCAAGGCAATGGAGTTTATTGTCTGAACTGAACTAATTGCCATGGCTGGTCATTTCCCTTGCTAAGTACAGATGTAGCTTAAAGAACTAGATGTTCTCAATATTCAGGTTATTTCTTTGGAGTTCCAGCTAAGCAGTTCCAGACTACGATTCATTGTTTCCAGCCTAGAAGGTCACAATAAGTCATAAAAAGTGAACAGTGAACAGTTGGCTCAGGTCCTGGTAAGAGTCAAGTGTGATGTGTCCCATGTTGATCCCCCTGACCCAGTTAGCTCTTGTTCCCAGCACACTACAGTTCTGCAAGACCTTGGTATGTGCTGTTCCCTTTTCGTCAACTTTTCACATGGTTCACCCCTTCTTGCATCTCAGATTGTGACTGAAATATGGGGCAGATGGTTCAGAGTTAACCTGTGAGGACTCTGGAGCCAGGCTCTCTAGGTGGAATCCAGCCTCACCAACTTATTAGCTCTGGGACTTTGGACGTCAGTTAAACCTCATTGTGTTCCATGTTCTCATCAGTCAAATGAGGATAACATTTGGTGTTTACTTGGTGTGTTAAACTACATATAAAGTGCTTTGAACAGTGACAAAATAGAAGTGCAACATCAATAATTTACCTAAGATATGCTCAACAATTATATGTTTAAAAACAGATTACATAGTATATAGAAAGTATTATCCTTGTTTTGTAAAACATATGTGGATAATGACAGAGAAAGCTGGAATATTACTCTCCAAAATGGTAACAATGTTAAACTTTAAAGTGTTTAACTTTTAGTGGTAAAATGTTCAATTCTTATTTTTTTTACTTTTTGTTTCTCTGTATTTTCTCATTTTGCTACAATGATTATAGACTTATTGAATTTTTAGAAGAAATGTTTGGTAAAGGGCTATCCATAGCTTATTGGACCTAGAAGGCACTTAGAGATCACACAATTTTATGTCTTTATTCTTCAGGAAAGAAGGGAACTGAGGACCAGAGAAGTAACTCAAGACAGCATCAGGAACAAATTCTTGATCCTCAGTCACCATGCTATTTAACTGAGGTTCAGAAAAGCTGTTTGGGGCGTCTAGATCTACATATTTACTTTATTTCTTTTCCATTATGATTTTTGAAAATTTTATATTGGAAATTCTCCTAAATAACTGTATGTTATTTGTAGTATTCACCTGTAGGAACTATAAAACTGAGAGTTGCTAGACAAATGTGAGAGAATTTTATATCTGAGTTTAAATATATTTATTTATCTAGATATTTTTAAATCTGCTTTGAAAAAAGTAATATAACTTGTTATGTGGAAATGTGCACCTGTTGCTCAGGTACCATGAAAGAAAAAGATTTCATTGAGAAAAATATATCATAATTATTTTTACCACAGGTACTAAAGTACTACATGGATCAATATTAGCCCAATTGCTGGTTATTAATGATGATGAGCTTACTCTATTATGTGCTTCCTACACAGATCTCAAAGTATTGTACTGAAATTTCCGTAAAAGAAGGCAATAGACCACTCATACAGCATAACTACAAGAGAAATCGTAGGTTTAGATGGTAATCATATAGCTGTTTATCTGTTTTTAGTCACTACCCCTAACTTGCTCTAAAATGGCTAAAGACAAAAAGAATGAGCAAAGATTAGGACAGTCTTGGGGAAATGAGATCATGTCTGTGAGGTTGTTTATGCACATTACATACACAGGTACAGAACTGCACATGAAAAGTTATTGTAAGACCTTTGCCTTTTTTCTGTTTTCTTTGAGCCTGGCCAGGGATTGGTTTGGCAGTTCTTTGTTTTGCTTATTAGAACCAAGACAGATGTGGCGAAGTTTACAGCCAGTGTCTGTCTGTTGGGTCCATGCTTTGCACATTGGTTGTTAAATATTTTTGAATATTGTCCCTAATTAGAAGTCCAAATATAAGAGATACTAGGAAACAGGGAACAAAGGATTTATCCTATCTTAGAGTTTCAAATTTTCTCTCTCTTTCTGTCTCTCCATCTGTCTCTATCTCTTTGTCTATGTCTCTGTCTCTCAACCTCTCTCCCTTTCTCTCCTCCATCCTCCTGTTTGTATACATTGATAAGCATATATATCTAGGATGTGAGTATAAGTATACATATGTTTGTATACACTAGATATATTGTCTTTAGAAGTTAAAATGTAAACTTCACTTTTCTGAATGTAAATTAACTTCAATATAAAGTTAAATTATTTAAAATTTATGTTCCCAAATATAAACAAAATGACCATATTTTTCTAAGTCCTCACTCATTTTTCTCAGCCGAATTTTATTTAGCCATGAAAACATTGAATAAGGTCAGCACTGAAGCATTTAATCTTCCTGCCTTAAATCAAGCTTTAACCTAGTGGAGAAGAGATCAGCTGATAACCTCAGCATCCTGTGGTTTCAGAGCAGCCCAAAGTGAGACAGAAATAGATGTGCTAAACATGGGGTTGAGAATGTTCCTGATTGGTACCAACTTTGTCTTATTTGCTGTGGCCTCACCTAGGATGCAGTACAAAGAAGGCAAGACTAAAATTCAAGAAGAAGAAAGTCATAGGAATCTGGAGTGTAGTCCCAGATCTACCATAACTCACAAAACAAATCAAGCTATTTTTTTGGTCCTCCGTTTTCTTCGCTATAAAAATGAGTGATTTACAATGTAACACATAAGGTTCCTCCTAGTTGTCTTCTAGGATTCTAGTCACAACTCTCTACCTTAATTTACTCCAATCTTAACATTTGCACAGGCCAGATAGTATCAAACGCTACTTAACAGACAGATGCTGTTCATTGGATTGGATTTCTTCCCAGTGCTAATAACCAATCCTAGCACAAAAGTAAGTGTGTCTACTCTTTCAGGCCACAATAGGCCATTTTGTGAGGCTTCACCTCTGTGACTATTAGACCTCCTAGTGGCTCAGAAGACTACATCCCCCTCAAAGTTCCAAATTTATGACCAAAGCCCAAAGACTAAAATATGGAAAGGGAAAAACTAGACTATCTAGAATATCTGTCATACTGATACATTGTAATGTATCCTCCTCTATGATACTGCCATCTGTTCAGAGTCAACTTTCCTAATATTGCCCCAAACTGGATTAGATCCTCAAGGGAGCATTAACAACCACTATATGGCTTCATGAACAGATCAGCTTTATTTGTAGGCCACTTAATTAACCTAGTCATCGGATTAAAAAACCCATTCATTAAGAGGATCTCTTTTTGATTGTAAACTAGATCTACAACTTTTTATTGATGACCTAGCATTTAGACTGGCAAGGATGTAACTTCTGCCTGGCAACGGGTGGAGATATGCCCTTCACTTAGACGTAATTTTGTATTACTTAAGATCTAGAGTTTACACCAAAACACTTTGCTTTATTTTACTCTCACTTCTAATTGCAACTTTTGTGTGGCTTTGTCACAGCAATCATATCTTGTTTTTAATTTTCTAACATCATCATGGTTGAGGATCTGTGAGTATAAAACATGTTTTAGGAGAAGAACATCTAAATGACTAAAGGATGTGAGATATTTGGCTAAACTGTCATTGCTAATCTGATTTAATAGTGTCTTAATGGCTCTGGGTATTTTGAAGGCTTGACGTGCTCAGGAACTTGGCAGTCAGCTTTAGACCTCTAGTACAGTCATTTCTATCTCAGGTCCATGGGGACCAAAGGTCTTGGATGGTCATTTAGCTAGTCAGTTAGGAAGCATCTGTTAAGTACTCATTATGTGTTATACACTATGAGAAAAAAGATGTGCTCTCAGCCCCTGGGAACCTACAGTCTTAGAGAACTCCAAATTAGTGAAGGGTCTAAAGTTTCATTCTTTATCAGAATTATTGAATTGAGTTCCAAAAACACATTTACAGAGGGATTTGAAATGAAAGAGGGAAGTAGAGGTGTCCAGCCTAGAATAGAGGTGACTTGGGGCATTCATTTGATCATGCATTTAACTAACAAATATTCATTTAGTATCTGTTGTATATTTGTCACTACAGATGCAAAAGTCTTTCTATGTCCTCACAGATTATAGTCTGGCTGAGGAACCTAAATGCAATCTGAGGCAGGAGTGGGGCCGTATTGGGGAGAATAGAGAATTAAAGCAAGTTCATTTAAATTTCAGTTGTGCTAAAATCAAGGACCAGTGAGATTATACACACAGTCACAGCCTGGGGGTGAGGAAACCTGGCCTGGCTTGGCGAATCAGCCCAAGCTTCTATAAAGAGTTGGCTAATCTAAGAGAGAAGAAAAGAATTCCCCGGCAGTGGGTACAGTATTTGTTTAAACCAGATGGCAAACTCCCTCCTTCAGGCCAATACTGCCCCTGGGCTTTTTTGTAAATAAAGTTTAAAATTTTTCTCCATAGAAATGTTGGATATTTTTGGTTAATTCCTAGATCCTCTATAATTTTTGCTGCTATTGTAAATGGTAGCTTATTTTTTTTTTTTATTTTTTTTTTTTTTGTGAGGAGATCAGCCCTGAGCTAACATCCGCCAATCCTCCTCTTTTTTTTGCTGAGGAAGACGGCCCTGGGCTAACATCAGTGCCCATCTTCCTCCACTTTATATGGGACGCCGCCACAGCATGGCTTACCAAGCAGTGCGTCGGTGCGCGCCCGGGATCCGAACCAGCGAACCCCGGGCCGCCGCAGCGGAGCGCGCGCACTTAACCGCTTGCGCCACCGGGCCGGCCCCAATGGTAGCTTATTTTTAATCACATTCTCTAATTAGTTATTGCTGAGGTATGGAAATGCTATTATTCTTGTAGTGATTCAACATCTGGCAAGCTTGCTGAAATCTCTTGTTAGTTCTAATAGTTTGTCTGTTGATTCTATTGATTCTCTCAAGTTTTGCTATCTTCCCCATTTCCTTTAAGCCGGGGTACAGCCAACTAGGGCTGGTAGGCCAAATACAGCCCACCACCATTTTTGTAAATAAAGTGTTATTGGAACATAGCCACATCCATTTGTTTACATATTGTCTAGGGCTAGTCTCCAGATACAATGGCAGAGTTGAGTCATAACAGAAACTGTATGGCTCACAAAACCTAAATGAAATCGTTGCTATCTGTCCCTTTACAGAAAAACTTGGCCAATCCCTGACAACATGATAATATCTTTAAATATCTAAAAACTGTCCATCAAAAGACTTGTTCTTTGTGGATCCAAAGACTTGAACTAGGACCAGCATGTACAAATTAGAGGGAGAGAAAGAGTGTTTAGTTCAACACAATATGAAGAACATTTATTAAGATGAATATACAAGTACTTCCTCAAAAGAAGACAAAAGTTGGCTTTCTTTCACCTAAAAGAAGATGACCTTATAATTAATTGCCCAAACTGCAAACTATTAGCAAACTACTTCAGGACATCACATAAACCAGGACTGTCCCAGACAAGCAGAGATACACAGTCACTCTACCTTTATAGGAGACTGCCTTCTGTAATAACTCCGGTTATCTCTGCTCTTTAATTATTGAGAAGGAAGGAATGAGATGTAAGTTTGATTGAGGTCAAATAATGGGGTTTATTTTCATATCCCACAGGTTTCTGAGGTCAGATTAAAACCCAAAGTATACGAGGTAATATACAACCTTCAGGTTCCTTACTCCTCTCCAGCACTGGGGAGGTTCTTGGTTGGATAGTTGTTGCCTCAAACTCAATGGGAATTCACTTTCCAGTAGGTTCCACAATGTCTGCTTCAACCCAGGGCAAAACAAGCCTTTTTTAAAAGGGCAAAATGATAAACTCAGCCAAGGGAATTTGTGTGACTAATCAGATATTTCCAAACATTTTTAGATTAATGGAATATACATCATATGACTTATTCCTCAAGAAAGTCAATGTGGGAACTTTTCATAAGACAATTTTTGCAATTTTTTTTCAGTAGAAAATCCCACTCTGTGGGAGTTGATAAAAGTCCCTTCTGTGGTTTAATTTAGCAAGCACAGATTCCAGCTAAGGCAGGTGTTGGTAAAATCTTATGGCACGCAACTCTGCAAACTGGCCTCCTCTGCCAACACAGCACTCTGCAAATTGTAGTTAAACAAGCGTGGTGTGTGGCTGATTTCTCTTTTATATTCTGTTATTTGCCAGTTATTTTGTGAAATTCTTTGTTCTTACAGACATCAGCATCAGCCTTAATAATTTTCTAGGTTTTGAAAGGGGAACAATAGTTGCCACAAGGTCATCTACAGAATCCAGGATCTTGATGGGCATTGTCACTGGTGGGGCTCCATTACTAGCACTCTCCCAATGACTAGCTCATAGCAGACGTCTGTTAATGTTAGGTGGAACTTCATGCTTTGGCTTAACATCTTCTGGTTACTACAGAAGTTCTTAAAGTGTATTCCCTTGACCAGCAGCATTAACATCATCTGGGAACTTGTTAGAAATGCAAATTCTTGGGCTCCATCTCAATTTACTAAGTCAGAAACTCAAGCCCTCCAGGTGATATAAAGTTTGAGAACCACTGGTTTAGAAAAACCACGTAGGAATTTCTAGCCATGTCTTCCTCTGGAAATTAATACTTGCAGTTATTCAATAAACAATCATTGCCTGCATATCCCACATTGCTATGCAATGCACTGAGAGAATAGCCTACAAATGTCATAAAGATAACCATCAGGACTGTGTTATCCACACTGTGCCCCCATTTCTAGGCACAGTGCATAGCATATGATTGGTGTTAAATGAATACTTATTGAATTAATTCATTGACTGTAAATATAGCTAAGCCCCTGACTTCTGAGGACTTTGATGTACGGAATTTAAAGTGCTGTAGCTTTCACTATTGTTATGGTGGCTCTCTTACTCCGAAAAATAGAAAACAATGACAATGCATTTTAATGAATTAAGACTTTTTTTTACTTTATGTTTAAAATTATAGATATAGGTGTCTCTATTTAGAATTGGAATTAAGAGTTGTGTCTATAGGCAAAGCACATATATCATGCAGGAGAAAGGGAACATTGCTGAGATTGCATATCCTGGTTGATCCTGACTATGTTATCTGCAGTTTTTATTTCTACTTTACCTTGGTTGTGTAGACACAGCTAGGCCTTTATATCTTCCCACCTTTTTGAATAGTTTGAAGATGGAAAAAGGGTTCTGGAGCAATTCCATTAATGGCCTCACTCTTTTTGCCTAATCATTCTGTAAATCACCAGAGCAGCTGTAGACCAATTAAGTTCAAAAGTGTACAGGTGGTCAGAAGAATGACTTGAAAAATGCACTCTTGTTTTAAGGGGCCTTTTGTTTCTTAAAAAATAAAAAAGGCAACAGCTTTTAAAATTTAATGTAGAAAGTAAAGGCCAAAATAGATAAAATGAGAGAAATAGTCAAATAAAAACGTAGCCTGTGCCAGATGTAACCAAATTAAATGGACCAGTTCACAGCTGTTCCAAAAAATGTTCATAATATAGTTGAAGAAAATTGCTTCCTTCATTTTTTATGACTTTAATACTAAGACAATCTTTATATATAATAAAAATTCTTTAAATAGCAGTGAAAACCATACTAAACCATCTCTGATCCATATCTTTATGTCTTATAACTACTACTATAAATACAGATCAATCTGTATTATTACTGATAACTCTGTTACATTCCTATAGCCATAAATATAGATCATTGTGTATCAACTCAGAAATCCCTCCATGTGACCCCATAAACAATCTACACAGCTCATTTTAGAAAAACATGATCTTAAGTGAATGAATTCATATAAAGAGCAATGATGATACTTAATAAATGACTTCCATGCCTGGAAAGAAGTACATGTTTGACTTAAGGGCTATTATGTGTCACAGTGTAAAGGCCCGCATTCCTATGTCTTTTCCTCCTTTCCACAAATTTGTGCTCATCACAATTTTTTCCCATATGCCTGGTGCTGAGCTGAGATTTGTGAGGGGTACAGAAAAAATCAGAAGTATTTCCATTCCTCAAGGAAGTGAAAGTACAACAGAAGAAATGACATGTATATAAATTGCTGTCAAGATGATGGAAAACAGTAATGCTATTCCAGAGGTACCAAGAAGTTTATATGTTAAATGTTTTATGGCAGTAGTTTTTTACTTAGCACCTATTAAGTGAGGAGACAGCAATAGAAGCCAGAGATGATGTGTGAAAAAGACAGACACATTACTTGATGTCATGCATTTTACAATCTAAACACGTTTCATTCTAACATGAACAAACAAGAGAATTATAAACTGTGATAATTAACATAAAGAAAATGAGATGTTAATAGAGAATAACAGTAGGGACCTTTTTTAGATAGGGTGACCAGAAAACATTTCTCCAAGGGGGCATCATTTGAGCTGAGACATGAAGCAACAGAAGAATCATCTATGTGAAAGTCGTGGGGAACAGAAGAGAAATGAAACATGTCCACACAAACACTTGCATGCTAGAAACATTGTTCTTTATAGCCCAAAGTGGAAGCAACCTAAATGCCCATCAACTGGTACTATGGGTTGAATTGTGTCCCCCCAAAAGATATGTTGAAGTCCTAACCCCAGGTATCTCGGAATATGACCTTATTTGGAAATAGGGTGTCTACAGATGTAATTAGTTTAAATGAGGTCATATTGGAGTAGGGTGGATCTTTAATCCAATATGACTGATGTCCTTATAAGAAAACAATAGGAAGACACACAGAGAGAATGTCACATGATGACAAGGTAGAGATTGGAGTGACACAACTGCAAGCCAAGGAATACCAAAGATTGATGGCCACGAACAAAAGCTAGGAAGAGGCAAGAAATGATTCTACCCAGAATCTCAGAGGGAGCATAGTGCTGTTGACACCTTCATTTATGATTTCTAGCCTCTAGAACTGTGAGAGAATAAATTTATTTTGCTTTAAACCACTCAATTTGTATCACTTTGTTACGGCATTCGTAGGATACTAACACAGCCAGTGAATAGATAAAAAAAATGTGGAACCTCTGTATAATGGAATACTATTCAGCAATAAAAAGGAATGAACTACTGATACATGCTAGAACATGGATGAACCTTGATAACATTATGCCAAGTGAAAGAAGCCAGTCTCAAAAGACCACATATTGAATGATTTCATTTATATGAAATGTCCAGAGAAGGTAAATCTGTAGAGACAGAAAGCAGATTAGTGGTTACCTGGGGCTGGGACTATTTCTGGGGCTTAAGTATAAACAGGCATGAGGGATCTTTGTCACATGATAGAAATGTTCTAAAACTGAATTATGATGATTGCAAAACTTGGTAAATTTACTAAAAATCATTGAATTGTACACTTAAAATTTGTCAATTTTTTTGTATATAAATTATAACTCAATAAATTGGTGGTTTTTTTTTTTAAGAAGTCATGGGGAACAGTGAGAACTGAGGCAAAAGAGGTTTTGCTACTTTCTGGTCATTTAAAGACCACTGTGGCCCAGAGTGTAGGGCATACAGAGGAGACGGGTAAAGGACCCTAGAGAAGTGAACCTTGAGTCTGGACCTTAGTAGGTAGGATTTTAGGATGAGGAGATACCAGTTCAGGGGATTTGGGACACTGAGTCTCCGCACAGCAGTAATATTTCAGTTGCTCGGGACACGGCTGTGTGAGATTTATTTGCCTTAATGTATCGTTCAGAGCTGGCTTAAAGAAACTCAATTTATATGTAATGTTATTAGAAAGAGAAGGCAGGGGGAAACCTGATCACTGCTAAGACAGCCTTGCCCCTTGTATTTTAACCTTATCGTCATCTCTCTCACACATGATACACTGCAGTGCAGATTGCCTTGATTTCCTGGGAGGACAAAAGAGCTCTCTCTCAAGGCAGTTCTTTTTTTAATTAACACAGCCTTCGTAGTTCACAGCCACACACGCAGCTTTAAAAGGTGTTAACTTGTGCCTGCGCTCAGCATCACCCTACTGCTGTTTATGGCACGATGAGTCAACTGCATGGGCTGTGTGTTAGCGAGTTCAGCCGCTGTGTGTGGATGCCGCCGTTAGCAAGAGTTGCTTCTTTACTGGTCCAGCTTTGTGGCAAATGCTCAAAGGAAGGCAAACCCAAACTTAAGTGCAAGAGAACTCAGAGATTGGCCAAAAAGGGAAGAATCGTTTTGTATCTGAACGTGTCAAGCATGGATTTATTGTATTTGAATCTACTTTTGTAGTGTTATTCATTGCAATGGTGAGAGGCTGTAGTAAAAGACTGAGACGAGGAATCAGGCACCCGAGTTGCAACCTTGAGCACTAACTAGTTTTTTGAGACTAAAAACAAACTGTTTAATCCCTTTGAGATTACAGCCTTGCTTGTAAAAGGAAGGGACAGATGAGAACTGTGATTTTAATTTGGGAGAAGTTAAGGTCCCTTCAAGAATAGGTTGCTAGCTATGGACCTCTCTGTACTAAAGTGTGCATCCACGAATGCCAAGATTAGGAATGCTGAACTAGATTATCTCAAAGGTCCCTACCAAATCCAATCCTCCCTGTCATTTATGAAAGGAAATAAACAAACAACTATATTCATCTTTGCACTTCTGACGACATACCTCATAGTAAACTTAGCTAGACTGTTATGGCATCTGACACTTAGTGTTGATTTTTTTTTTTTTCCCCACACACTGAGGAAATCCCCTGACGCTTCCGAAACTCTGAAGCTGCAGGTGGAAAGGATCACTTCGGAATCACTTCTCTTTGTCATTGTTCCTGTCTCCATCCATTCCTTGCTTTTAACCTTTTCTTCTGAATCCTTCCATCTCTTTTTCTCTAACTAAAGGAAGCCTAAAGGAGAAAGAAAAGGGAGGATCCTATCATTTTTTAGTACCCTAGATAATTCCAAACTTTATATTGACACAGTTGAATCAGAGACCATGGAAAATGATTAGAAGTTGAATAGAAAGAAATAAATGTGTTAAAACAATTAGAGCAGTGGTAGATGGGGTCAAGAATGAATTAATAAGAAATAATTGATAAGTATTTAGTTTAAAGCATGGACTTGGCTTGTTAGGTTGTCTTACCTGGGCCGTAGTTGTGTAGTCATTTCCTGGGTATGGGAAAGTGGGAGAGGATGTCCTTCAAGGTAAGCATGCCATTGGCAAGGTAGATATAACTTAAAGGTTGTTTTCTATACTTGCTTCCTATTATTCTTTTTACATTGGTTCAGAATATAATGAAAATATTGGCCTTTGATGTTACCTTGCATGTACTACTTTATGGTTAGTTCTAATTGGCCTTGGAAATAAAAGATAAAGTAATTTGTGGCCACAAATAGATTACTCAGAATTTTTTTTCTTATGTAGACATAATAAAGCATGCAAGCATTTTTTTAAATATTCTAAATTTTTCTGTAGTATGTTTCTAAAAAGATAATTTATTTAATTTTCCTGGTGACTAGGACTTTATCCCCCTTCCTCTTTTCTTTTTTTTTTTCCATGATTACCTAAAAAAAAAGTATTTCTGAGAAGTGAGGTTATATAGATGGAGAATTTAATCCTAGGCAGATGGTGTGGTGCTGTGATACAAATTTTCCTCTAGCAGTAGCTGGGAGAGGAGCCACAATTCACGGCTGTTAGAGATAGGACCTACTTTAAATGAAAGAATTAATCGTGCACGTACTGATGTATAGGAGCATCCTACATTGACCAATAAACATTTATGTACATTTTCAAAGAATCTCCAAGACTTAGCTCCTTTGTTTATTCACAGGGGTGATGGGCGAATATGAGCCAAAAATAGAAGTGCAGTTCCCAGAAACGGTCCCCACTGCAAAAGGAACAACAGTGAAGCTGGAATGCTTTGCCTTAGGAAAGTAAGTTCTGGTTTCTCTCCCTCCTTGTCCTCTCTTCAGCTTGGGCAGGTATAGAATTTTCCTTGCACGGTTTGCAGTGATGGTTTCTGAGGTGACTGAAAAGCAAGTCAAGACTTTCTCTTTGTAATTCTGCGTCTGCATCTTTGATTCTGCCCTCTCGCCACGAGGAGGGAATGTGTAATGGTGTGGGGAGGATTTGGCGGCCACAATTGCCATGGCCAGAAAGAGAGGAGAATGGGCAATTCTGAAAAAGTATTTTGTTCTATTATTATGACCTGTAGTGTGCACAGTGTCTAATCCAGGATGACAGGAAAACAGTGCCTTCATTTGAGGTAGAGTCAAGCTGACTATTTGGAAAAATATGGACTTTCATTCCAGCCCTAGTTTACAGAGGGTGCATCAAACTTTTCTTGAATTTCTTTTTAAATTGCTAGTCTCTTCTTTCTACTCTGGCTAGAGATAGGTAAGAACTGATATTCTCTAAGAGTGTCTTTATTTTACAGACTCGTCTGAAAATTATTCACAACTTTATTATTCAGTCTGTGGAGTATCGTTAGCTAAGCCTACTTGGGACCCAGTTAACTTTTCCATACAGTATCTGTCAGAAGACATAAATAAAATGAAAAGCAGATCGGTTAAGATTTTGCCAGTAACCCTGCAGAAAAGGTTTGGCATAAACAATAAAAACTATCATCTGAAATGAGAATATTTGGGTCTTCTATGGATTTAAATGATGCACGTGAATCTCTACACCCAGCGCCATCTATCGGGCTAAACCATTGCTAACGCGCCCCGTCCTTTTTCTGTCCCCAAATGTTGGCTAAGGCAACAACACTAACTTTTGCCCAACCCCTGTATCAGCATGTAATCTATTTTCTTATGGTTTTTGTGTTTTACAGCAACCATAGAAGAAAGTGTTACTTTTTTCATTTTATTTTCAGCTCTAATAGAAGGATTCTTTTGGTTCCCATGTTTTCACTTCATGGCCATATAAGCTACAGTAGTATCTTTACTTTGGTGCAATACAATGATCATTTTTTATGTCCTGAAAACTTACCACATTAAATAAATTATGACATGGCTGTAGGATTGAACACTGTACAGACATTAAAAGTCAAGTTGTAAAAGAACATATAAGACATAGAAAATGCCCATGATTTATTGCTAAGAGACTAAAAGCAGATTGCCAGAAAGTATAATATGGTCCCATTTTTTATTTTAAATATATATATTAAGAAACTCAATTGAGGGAAAAGGTGAAAGCAGGTAACTGGATAAGCTAGGAATATATTTGTTGAACTCTGCAAGGTGACACCTTGAAAAATCATCTATGGAGAAAGAGCAAAATTCACGTTGTTCACACTTCAAAGGGGGTATGAATTAAACTCTATTCATGCTGCTTGAATGGCACTAGAATAAAAACAAAAGACCCAAATTGGGCTCCTCCAGTCTACACAGAAATGTTTGGGTATGCACATCCAGCTGCTGAAACACATCATCATCACCCACTAAAGACCAGAAAGACTGTCTAAGTACAGTTATTTGTAAAGGCATGTACTAAGTGTATCTCTCATCAAATGTAAAGACACACATAATGTTCTTTTGATAGAGCCCTTCCTGCATTTTGAGTTAGTGTCTGTATAATGAACTTAAATTCTTCTAAAACAAGTGTGGTAGAGTTGATGGCTTTAATTTTTTAAATACCATCTCAGGTTTTCCAGAGAAGATTAGCAAATCTTTAGTCTAATTACTTCTCTGTGTGTGTTTTTGTGAAGAATAAATAAGTAAATAATTGTATCTCCTGCTAGGAAGCCGCAATCTTAAAAGCTGTGGTTAGCTCACTAAACCATTGATTTGCAGACTCAATGATGCCCTCCTTGCAATTTAAGATGTGTTCTAACAGTTAGGGCTGTAGGATGATAGATGCCTTGAGAGTACATAAAGACCCCATAGATCGCTAATTTCCTTATCTCACTATTTTAAGTCAAGTTTCCTCAAACCACCCTCCTAATGGACTGGTATATGTTGGCAAAGTTCCATAGAGAGTGTTCCAAGAGACAGAATGTGGAAGCTGCCAGTTTCTTATCACCTGAGCCTTGAAACTGACACAAGTTAGATACAAAGTATATAATAATATTAGAGATGTGGATATGGCTAAAATCATAATAGTGACATACGAATGAATGAAGTTTGGAAAACACTGTCTAATGCAAGCTTGTGTTAAGAACTGAGAAGAAAAAGGTTGTTGGGAGCATAGGTTCAAATAAAAGAAACAATTTTCTCTAATTTGATTCATTCCTTTTTATTCTTACTATCAGTCCAGTACCAACCATTATCTGGAGAAGAGCTGATGGAAAGCCAATAGCGAGAAAAGCCAGAAGACACAAGTCAAATGGAATTCTTGAAATCCCCAATTTTCAGCAGGAGGATGCTGGTTTATATGAATGTGTGGCTGAAAATTCGAGAGGGAAAAATGTAGCAAGGGGACAGTTGACTTTTTACGGTAAGTTTGTAATTTCAATTTATCATTTGTAGTGCTACAGAATTTCTTGTTATTAAAATAAATAAGCTGGGAAGTTTGCATTCAGGCTTTTGGAGAAAGATTGTGCAAAATAGGACCGTAAAACCCATGGTTTTCTACTTAATTAGCATTCCCTGGGTGATTCTGAGAGTGTCGAGTGAGAGTGGGGGGCAAGGATGTTGTCAGAGCAGAGAGGAAGAAATTAGGCTGATGTGTTTGGGGGATGGATATTAGTGTGAACACACTTGCAAAGGAACTGTTTTCCCTCCTGCCATCAAGCTGTAAACCTGACACAGGAAACATTTTGTTATTCTTGCTCCTGATTTATTTTTTTAAACCTCTATGCTTTTCTTGCTTGGAATTTTGATTTGAGGCTCGTGTTAATCCTGTGTAATTGTTCCTATTTGATAGCAATTTAATGTAGTGCCATGAACATCTCAAAATGCACACTGTCCAAATTTAGTTCTTATCAGTGTGGAGCGTGACAAATCTCTCTCACCCCAAAGACTTTATATGTGCAGCTGCTCCTATTCCAATCAAATCATCGGCATTGATCCAAACATAATATGAATGTAAAACCTCTAGCACGTGGTCGTCAGTTGAGCCTATCTTGGAAACCGTGTTAGGGTATTGATTTGATATCCAAAAAGGGATTTCATTGGATAGGCATTTTGAAAGCAGATTGAGTTCAGCCAAATTGGAACATGCCTGAATCCCAACTGTCTGGGGTATTGAAAATAAATATTATAGATTGATGATTATTCAAGAATGCTTCAAATAAACAACAATGTTTATTAAAATGATGACAGTAGTTCTGTAGGGGCAAGTTGTAGCAAAATCTTTAAATGTTCTTATTTCTTGCAATAACTGATACCACAAAAGTCTATTTATTTCCCCACTTCTTCTTCCAAAGCATTTTGGTTTTAAGATATAGCTGAAGAATTTTGTTCAGTAGTCATATAAGGGTTTTTAGAAGCATGATTAGAAACTGGGTAGAGATTTCTAATATCAGCTAGCCTTCAGTGACCTCCCCAACATGACCCTCAGCATTTTAGACTTACATACCTCTGATGTAGCCTAGTTGGTGGGAGAGCACACATGGTTCTAGAAAGTACTTCACGTGATGACCTGGGCAGCAGTTGTTTGAATAAATCTGCACTCCTCTTTAATCACTCATCTTTCTTCAACAATAATAAAGCACTAACTCTACTCATGCCAAATGGCAGACTTGACATTTGATCTTTGCTCTTTCTTAAACTATGGTAGTTGATATCCTATTTGGTTGGTTGAAAAGCAAAAGACACCACAGTTAATTGACTGGAAAAACATAAGACTGAAGGGTACAGATTTGTTCAGTGAGATGCAATTGCTGGGTTTTTTTTTAAGTGTTTAGGGTACATTTTTCTCACCAGTGTAATAATTATTTCTTATATGTCAGGTAGGAACAACCTGAAAATATTCAGGTAAATGGCCAATGTTTTTTCTTTTTTATTAGTTGAATAGACTTTTCAATTCAGTGGTGGTTTTTCCTAAATATTATTTGCGTTGCTCAACTAATTGAATAGTCATTTTCACTTTCATGATTTTCTTTTAAGTGAAATATCTGTTTTCAGTATGTTAAAAAGGCATGAAATTTTCTGTAACCAGGAGTTGGCATAGTGCCTGCTAGTGGGTCAAAGGTTTCCTGCACTGGAAAAAGCATACTCCAGAGTTACTGTTCTGAAGAATCAACTTTGTCACTGGCCCCCAGCCTTGTGCAGTGAGGTGTTTCTTCAGGGATCCTGCCCTGGAGATGAAAGTGAGATCCTAACGGTGTTTCCCTTTTACATGGAGTTATCTGCATCCATGCATGGGGAAAAAAGCAGAATGAAATTTGCCTGCTTTCTGAAGATAACTCAGCTTTTTCCTCAGTTGTCAACCACCCTTGGTGTTAGAAGCTTGTCAGATCAGTTGACTTTCATAGCACTTGGCTGTTGCATCTATGTTTATTCTTTTGTTTTTCCTCAACTAGCATATCAGTGACACAGAAATTATCGAATTGTTTTCATTGTCACAGGAGAGCTTAATTACACAAAAGTGCTTGGCTGTCATTTTGTTCCTCTCATTTTTTTGGTCTCTATTGGGTTTTCCCAATGCTGTTTTTTTAATATCCAGCTGCCTAGATCTCCAGTTTAAATGAGTTATTGTAATTAAAATCACCATGTAGAGCACAAAAGGGGAGAGAGTAGCCCAAGTCACTTATCCGTGAGCACTCTGTCTTTGTTGACAGGAGAATTTCTTACGACATTGAGATGTGCTATGCTCAGGGATTATAAACCATGGGTTTTAGCTTAGAAACCTGCTTCTCTTTTTCGGTTCCAAGTTGTTGCATTCTATTCATCAACTCTTCACTTCAACAACCACAGATGTGCTAACTTCTGTTCTGGCTTGACAAAATGGCAGTTTTTTCCTTCTTGCACTAAAACCGTTTACCTTCCTCCAAAGACCTGCTGAGCATGATTCCATTGCCCCCATCTTCCCTGTGTCAGAATGCTGGGAGCCCCTGTGTCCTGTTGGTGTGTTCCCACTATGGCTGTGTCTTTAGGTTAGCATGTGCTCCTCATGTTTGAGATGTGTAAAGAACTGAAACTAATTCAGACATGAACATTTTTACCATACCCCATCTTCCCAATTTATTTTTGTCATGATCAGTACTTGACCAGTGTGGTCTAATTTTAATCTGCTCTTTCAAACATTTTTCAGCATTAAAAAAGTCCTAAAAATAGATCTGTATATTTTCAGGGATAAAATACTATGGATCTTTGATGCTAAAGGTAGAAATTTTCCAAAATGATTTTAATATATTATTAATTTGTTCAATAAATATTTTTGCATTGGCTACCATATGGCAGGCAATATTAGGCAATAAGACTGCAAGGCAAATCCCTGCTTTCAAGGAGCTTGTATTTCACTAGAAGTTGACAGGCAATATACTATTAAGCAAATAAATAAACCAGAAAACGTCGTATTGTGATAACTTATGAAGAAAATAATTAGAATGATTTGATAAAATAACTAGGAGCAGGAGAAAGCCTTCATAAGATAAGGTAGTCAGGGAAGATTTTTCTGAGAATTGACCCCTGAGCTGAAACCTAAAGGATGAAAAAGAGCCAGCCTTTCAAGGGGAAAGACATACCAGGCAGAAGTAAGGAAGTGCAAAGGCCCTGAGGCAGGAAACTTCTTGACATATTTGAGATGCATCAAGGGAGCCAATGTAACCAAATCACATTGAGAAAGGGCAAAAGTTTTGAAACATAAGAGAGTGACAGATTATGCAGTACCTTGTAAGCCAGGCACAGAGTTTGGGTTTTATTCTGAGTATTATAGGAAACCACTGGAGGATTTTAAGCAGGAGAATGACCCAATCTGATTCATGCTTTTAAAAGACCACTCTGGTTGCTTTGTGGTGAATAGATTATAGGGAACCAAGAGCAAAAACAGGACAACCAGTCAGGAAGCATCTAGGTGAGAGATGTTGGTGGCTAGGAGTCAAGGAAGGAGAACAAATGGAGAGACTTGAGATATATTTTGGAGTTAGAGCCAGTAAGGCACTCTCATGTCATTCCTACAATTACTCAGTTTGTATTTAAGTTTACGTAGTAAGAAGCAGAGCTAGATTCCAAATGTTATGCTTGTTCCTTCATACTAGAAGTTCTCAAACTTCAGCATGCATTAGAATAATCTGGAAATTTTATTAAAATACAGAATATTGGGCCCTAACCCCAGAGGTTCTGATTCTGTAGGGCTGGGGTGGGACCTGAGAATTTACATTTCTATTAAGTTCTCTGGTAATGCTGCTGCGGTTTGTCTGGAGTCCACATTGTGGGAACCATTGCTCTGTGTTAAGCTATTTCTAAGTGGTGGAGTGAAGCTGAAGGTTAAATGACATGCAAGGAAAGATGTTCCTGCTTCTCCAGAAAGCTGATAGGTTGCTGTCACATCAGCCATTGTAGCCAGTCTACATAGACAAAGTAGAGTGAGAGTGCAAAAGTGATTATCTTTGAAGGGAGGAAAGGGAAGTAGGAAATGGATTTGATTCAGTTGATAATTACTCATCTTTCAACCTCATGTGTCTATATAGTTACTTCCTTTTGGCACAAGTAAACCAATAGAATTATAGTCATCATTTAGAAGAATGACATGTGTACTAAAAGAACGTGATATTTCAAGGCTTTTATACAACTCCTCCTGTATGTAACAGGTGTTAAGACAGTAAAATCATCTTCACCATTAGGAAACAGGGAATATAATATTTGAGCAGTAAACAAGGCTATATTTCATAGAATCCTGTAATGTTTGAGCTGGAAGGAACTGTTGGGCCGACACTTTGATTTTTATAAGTAAAGAAAATAAGGCCCAGAGACATAAAATACGTAACTTACTCAAGATCACACAATTAGTGAGCATCAGATCTATGTCTAGAATTGCTCTTTCTGTTATACTACACATGTTACTTTTCATGACAATACAACATTTTAATTCAATAGGTAAGGGAAAAACTCCATCAATCATCCAGATACTTTTTCTGCATATTTTCCACAACCAGTGTCATAAATGAAAATGTCCAGGTGAACAATTGACTTTTTCACTTCCTATTTTGTAAGATGATCACCTGATTATTGAGTCCATAAGAGCTCTTTTTATTTTCCTCTTCAAATTACCTGTACGGCTGTATGTCTAGACCTTGTGTGCTAGGGTCCTTTGGCTCTAAAGGCAAAACTGTAGGCTTGATGACACTGCAAATGCTTGAGTATCTCTAAGGTCGTCAATAAGTGAATACAGAAGCATCGTGCAGCACAGCTTACTAATTTCCCCACGGATGTACTATGTATATGTGATCACTAGATAATATTCAGCCCTGCCAAGTGGCTTAAAGGACAGAGTGACTGAAAAATGAACACAGAAGATAAGGTAATTTCGTAGTAGAGCAATAGTCTGCTTAATTGTCCTAGATATTGAGACCTTCAATTTTCCTGAGTGTCACTTAAAGTCAACAGTTTTTGTTTCCTTCCTTTCATCTCATCATTCCACTAAAGTGGCTTTCTGCAATTTTTCGAGGGATGCATGGGGAACATGTTGTGAATAATAGTCAGTGGGAAGTAATACAGGAGTGGGGACACAGGTCCTTACCCCCTGAGAAACTTCAGACTAGGGAAGGAAAAGTCGGACAAAGGACAGTATATTGAAATGCAGTTCAATCCCCTCACCCTATATTTCCACAGAGGGCAGATATAACTGTTCTAATTTTTATCCGTCAAGGAGTATTGTTTAAATTTACTTGTAGCAAGTTTTGCATAAGTGGATTCATTTATCTGAAAGTTTCTGTGCTTATCTAAAACAGGAGTTCTCAAACTTCTGATTTCAGTATGCTTTTTCACCCTTAAAAATTATTGACTACTCCAAAGATCTTTTGCTTATGTGGCTTATGCCTACCAATATATACCATGTTAGAAATTAAAACTGGGAACTTAATTTAGTACTTTATTTATTTTAAAATGACAATAATACAATCAGTGCATGTTAACATAATTAACATATTTTTTAAAAACTGACTATATTTTTTCCAAAGAAGAAAACTTTTAATGAGAAGAGGGACACTGTTTATATTTTTGCAAATCCTTTCAATGCCTGTCTTAAAATAAGAAAGCTGGATTCTTATATGTGCTTCTGTATTCAGTCTGTCACGATGTGTTGTTTTGGTTGAAGTATGTGAAGAAAATCTGGTCTCACACAGATATGCAGTTGGAAAGAAAGGATCTCATGGACTCCCTGAAAGAGACTTGGGGAACCCCACTGGTCCTTAGACCACACTTTGAGAACCATAGGCCCAAAAGAATACTCCCATCACCGTTAGTGATAGGGTTAGATGTATTTTGAGAGCCTATAGGTAGAGCATGGACATTGGAGCCAAGCAGTCCTGTGTGCCAATCCTAACTGAACCACTTTCTGAATCTGGACCTTAATGTCTCTGGGCCTCATCTATAAAATGGGGATAATTCCACTTAACTTGCAGGTTATTATGAGGTTGAGAAATAACACGTATAAAGTGATATTGATCAGACATTCTGTAAGTACATAGTGTCCATGACTGGTAGTGTTTTGTTCAGAGGGTGGATGGAGGAAGGAGAAAGGGATAAATTCAACACAATAATAAGAGATTCAGAGGAACATTCAGTAGTGACTAAGTTGAGGGTTAAAAAGAAATGTAAAGAAATTAATCCATGTTAGACGAGAATAATGGCTTGGTTTATTTGAGTAGAAATGGGCTTAGTGAACCAGCTTTAAGTTCTTTTTTTAGGAACATATTGCTGATTTCCAATTCTTTTTATTCCACAACTCATTTCTAAAATTCTGAATTGACCACAGCACATGTGGGAAGAAAAGAGAAAATGTGTGCTCTTATAGAAATTGATTAACAACAAATGGGTTAAACCAAACCATATGAGAACAATACAAGTGATGACACAAAATAGTTATGCTGTTTGTGCCAAATGAACTGTATGGGGGAGGATTGCAATTGGCAGATCAGAGAAGGCTTCACGGAGGAAGTATTTCTGCAAAGTAAAAACTGGTTAGGGGATGAAGAGGAGGAGAACATTCCAAAAGACAAGCTAGTATGAACAAAGATATGAGGCAGGAACTGGCTTATTGGATTTGAGGACAAAGAAGGCCCTTATTTGACAGGAGCTATGGGTTCACGGAGCACATTTAGAAAGAAAGAAAGAAAACTAGTTGGAACCAGATAACAGAGTACTTTAAATATTAGCCTAAAAATATGAAATGATGGTAATGTTCTCTTAATTCATATAACATTCACAGCGGGCAAAGCACATTCACAAATCCTATACATTATCTCACACACAGATTACTTCCTACAACCATGTCTGTTTTATTTATTAATAAATACCTATTAATAGAACTATGCCTGCATTTGGTTGCCCTCTAGTGTGCCTTCACATAAGTTGGTTTTTATATTTTGTGAAGAGTTTATCGTTGTTTTCTACAAGACCGTTGGCCTGATGACATCTCCTCTGCCATTACCAGAAGCAAAAGTGCGGTGTAACTTATATAGAGATGAAGAGACCATAAATAGGAGTGTTAAGTAAAGCACAAATTAATAGAGAACCCAGGAGATTCAAGAATTCAGTTAATTCAAGAGGCAATCTAAAGGCTTAGCGTATTAAAGACAGAAGGGACTTTATACACCATCAAGTCAACCTCCCCTCAATTTAAATGAGAAAACTTAAGCTTTCAATCTGCAGCCTCCAAATCCAAAGCTCTTCTTACAAAACCACAAGATTTAGATGCCTCCATAAAGTATTTTTACAAATGAGTAATTCAAGTGCATGTGTTGTTTAATCATTGAGTTACTTTTTTTTTACATGAAATTCTCCATATTTAAAACAAAGCAAGCCTGCTCTAGTTGAAGGTGGTACCTCCTAAGAACGCTCTGAGCTTCATAGAATTGAATTTGAAAACTCTCATTAGGATGATGATTGCTGTTGTGTGGGGAGTGGATGAAAGCCTGAAGTCAGAGGAGTGGCGAGTATCAAGGCTGAACAAAGATCAAATTTGGACTCTACCCCGGAACACAATATGAGTATTTCTTGTAAAGATGATCTCTCTTTTCAGTGACTTATGCAATTGGGAAGTCAGAAGTTTGAGAGAAGACTGTAATAATAAATTAGAAGACTCTCTACAGTAAGTTTGAAAAATGAGTAGTTCAAGTGCCAGTACTGGGAATGTTGGATTCAACGCCAAGATATTGAGACTATCTCAATGATTCTGTTAATGGTACAAGAAATTCAGATAAAGAGATAAAGATTTGGGAAACAAGTATATACTATATAGGTTGTAAATTGGAGCCAAGTAATTATCTTCAGGCTCATGAAGCTCACTACCAATAAACTTATGAAGCAATGGCTTCAAACCTCTGCATTCCCTGGAAATGATTCATCTTCTCCAAGACTGTGTAAGCAACCAGAAATAATTTTGAATGACTACAGGTAATCTTTGTAATAGTAATTTAATTTTTTCCCATTATGTCCTTTCTTTTAGATTTAAAAATTTTTAAGTTCTAAGTCTTATGATGGCATTTCTTTCTAATAGAAATTTCTGTTTTTGGAGAGTCAGAGAGACAAATACCTCTGAGAATTGTTTGACCACTAAGTTCAAATTATATCTATCTGCAATAAATAATTATTGGATAAGATGCTTACACAATTCCAGTGGTTGGAATACACAAAGGTTGATTTAGACCATTTCTGGCAGTTATTGAACAAAATATTGAAACGAAGAGATTGTTCCTCTGTCCAAGAGACTAACAGTGTCACAAGGTCAAATCCTAACACAACCATTTAACCTTATATTTGAATTTGTAGCTTGAGAACAAGGTGTCTTAGAGGAGGGCTTGTCCTGTTTCAAACCTTGAAAGAACATGAATGGCCAAAACAGCGGTTCTGTTTTAATATGTGGATATGATTAATTCCACGTATGTTTAGTATATGGGATCTACATGTATCTACATTTATTACCAAAAAAAGGAATTTAGATATAACCTTCTTTCTGAAATACTAGTGCTGAATCAACCTGTTTAGGCCTTCCTCAGAGCTATTATTTACACATGGAGTTATAAAATGTAGTTGAACCTAGATATTAAGTGATAAAGACCACGGACTCGCATGCATTATCCAAAAAAAAGGAAACAAACAGTGTTTTCTATAATGCACTAAAATGGACTGTTTGTTATCCAAGGACTTTGAACTGGGTGACCCAAAGACATATAGAGAGATAGGAACAACTTCCATCAGGCAAAGGACTTTATTTTAGTACAAAAAAACTCACCCACTTAGATATGATTCATCTAATCTAAGTGAGTGGCAGCAGAAACCTTCACTGTGTGGGCTTTTGCCCTGTAGATTTGCAAATGGCATGTTAAAAGAAAGATCGTCTCATTCTCTGCCATTTATATAATATGACATTCCATTCCTGATCTCCCTGGGCCCATGTCCAGATATTAACTTCAAAAGGAATATGTTTATATCATTTCAAATCGGGCTTCTATGAACTTAATTTATTTTAAAAACAAAGAAAGTACCTGATGCTGTCTCACAAAGGCTGAGTTAGTTATTGATTCCACCTTGGTCAGCACAAATAACTACCATTGAGCATTCTTGTCCAATGCTTTAGCCTCCATAACCTGTTGGAAGAGACAGAATGAGCCCTCAGAAGTGTTTAATTAGTTAGAACTTTGCAAGGTCTTTTCAAAATCCTCTCAAGGCCCTCCCTTCCCTGCCTCATCTCCTTTTTGAGATTGCAAGTTCTTGCTTCCAGCTTTCTATACTTTTGGAAGAAAGCAATGAATAAGCCCAAGTGTTACAGGAAATCTACGACACTGAAATCTCTGTCTCTGCACATAGTTGTGATGTTTCCTTTTTGAACTTCAACTTGACATTGCTTCATAAGTTACATTTGCCCTTCCACTTTTTTTTTCCTCACTCTTTGAAAAGTTTGGCTTAGTTGTTAATATTCCACACAGATTTCTGTAGCTTTTCTTTTTTGCTTTGTTTTCATGGACTCTGTGGGGGGTAAATATTCAGCAGGTTGAATGTGAAATCAGGCACACAACTGCCATTAGCCCTATCAGGGTTGCATATCAAATTCTCCAAGCAGAGAACTGAAAAGGTATCTACCTTTTGAGCTCCCTTTACACTAGCAGCAGGAAGATACAGAACAACAGCAGACTTGCAGCACTTTCAAGGGTGAAGTTCATAACCTTTCATTCAGGTTAATACTTGTTGATGTTATAACTTTTTTTGAAAGTTGACCCTTTCGGCCTCCCCTCACATGCAGCAATGTGTCATCCCCATCAGTAGAGGATTTGTAAAATTGTGTTTTGCTCTTTGAAAAACATGAAATTGCTTATAGATGGAAAAGAAGCAGTATTTATTCAGGGACCTAGAAACTTCTGCTGGTTAAGTGACTTGTTGAGTGTTTTTCTAGTTTTGTTTATCATTAAGAAGGTAAGAAAGACAGCTTGGCCCCAACACTAGTAATTTCCTTTTGAATTAAATTGTGGATGATTTGGAGAATCACTGAATGAAGATACTGAGGTCAAGTCAGCTAAGAGACATGTTAAGAATATCGAGTAGCATCTTCTAATTAAATACTGATACCAACTCTATTAGGTTTATATTGGTAGGCATTACCCTATAGAAATGCCCTGTGAGAACATAACATTCCAGAATGATAGCTATGATTCTCTTCTGCATGAACTTTGGGCTGAAGGTCTTCTACCTAAATACACTTGTCATTACATTTAACAATAGCATGAATTGTGCTTTAGGCAAGGCTTGATATTTATGAAGACTTTTTGTGGATGTGGAATTAACGCTGTCTTTATCTCCACCAAGAACAAGGAGAGAAAACATGACTTCAATTGAAGCATAAGCAATGTGGCATAATTTTGGTGGTAGGAGTGGTGTAGGGCAGTGGGCTATGTGAGAATTATGTGCTGCCATGAATTCCCATGTTAGACTGTGGGCAGGACTAGATTTCCTAAGAAGGTTTTGGTGAAATCAGGACTTATTCAGAGATTTGGGGTTCTAGGGCCATACTCTTGTGGATAACATTCTATCAATATGGAATAAGTCAATAATAAAAAATGATAATAGTCTTGAAAGAAAAAGAAGTCACAAAAATTATCTAATTAAGTGTGAGAATGAAGTATATTCATTAGGGACAGACTAAGCTACTGTAACAGAGAGACCCAAAAATACAGTGGCTTAAATAAGAAGTTTATTTATCTCTCACATATCTCTCTAAAATAGGCAGGTGGGTCTGAGGCTGCTTTGCTCCACAAGGTCACTCAAGGTCCAAGGTTGGCAGGCCATCATTTCCATCCTACATAGGTTCTATCTCTGAGCCCAAGGCTGTTTCAATTGTTACTTTTTTCCAATCAGTGGGAGGGGGCAATGAGAGTCCAGGGCAAGTATCTTTAAGTGAATAACCTGGAAGTTGCTCTCACTACTTTCATTAACATACCATTGACATGAACTTATTCACATGGTTACCCCTAGCTGCAAAGGAATCTGGGAGATGTAGTGTGTAGCTAGGAAAACATCAGCCCAGCGGGGGGGAAAAAAAAAAAACATGAGCCCTGGGGTAGTGGTGGGAGATTTTTCCCACTAAAAGGAAAAAGGAAGAAAAGATACTTGGGAGACAGGGACAGTTAATTTTTGCCATATGGTAGTTTTATTCATTCTGCCTTGAGTGATTAAAAGACTAGCCACATAGGCCACAAAAATAGGACATTCAGAGTTGGACAAAGGATGGGCTGTCTTCTAAAAGCACCCCCTGAACTTCTACCTAGCCTTGTAATTTGCATAACATCTGGAAAAGGAATTTTCTTATAAGCCCACTTTTGTCCCTTGATTGCATATGATAAAAATAGATTGAACATACACTCAATCTATGTCTTTTCTTTGCCTTTTGAACTGCTATAGCTCAACCTAATTGGATTCAAAAAATATATGATATCCATGTGGCCATTGAAGAAAATGTCTTTTGGGAGTGTAAAGCAAATGGAAGGCCCAAACCTACATACAGGTGGCTAAAAAATGGTGAACCACTGTTAATTCGGGTAAGCAAATTGCTGATAATTGTGTCTTACTATTGACTGTAATGTTTAATGTGGGCTCATTGCTCTGGGAACAGGAAACTGGTGAGTTGTTTCCAAAATAATTTGCAACCAAATGCCATTAATAGTGGAAAAAGTGAAAGTGAATGCGGTTGATAAATAGAAACTGTACATAAATCCACTTCCTCAGCCTTGTTCTTCTTCAGCCTTGTTAAGCTCCTATACTAGATCTTTGGTCTTCACAGATTAACATCTCTGGCTTTACAATTGGAAAGTTGTGCAGATGGTCTGGAACATGTAATAGTGCTAAGATATAAATTTGTGTGCTAGACAAGAGTAAGTGAATGAGTAAGACCTCTCAGCATCCAAATTCCCTTCTCAATGTGGTTCGTTATTCCTTCATCTTGGGAGACTTCTGGACAACATGGTGCAATAAGATCACCATCAAAATACCCACTCTGCCTCAAACGTGTAGTAATGACATATTCAAACACAAGATTAACATCTCTAATACAACAGAAATAGAACAATAACTAAAAGTGATGACTGGGCCTGGAGGCACCAGGCTATAGGCCTGGGAACAGGCAGTGGTAGCTGGGAGCTCAGATAAAAAAAATCCTCTCTGGAGACAGGATACATTATCCTTGGCGTGAAGGCTATGGGGATAGATTTTCCCCCCACCTATTGCTGCCCAGTGAAAGAAGCAGCCAAACTGCTGCTGCCTGGCTTACTAGGATGCTGTGGTGTGAGAGAGGTAGAAGGTACTGGGCCATGCCTCTCACTGGCCCTGGGGTGGGAGCTGCAGTAGTCCCATTGTCCTTACATATCAGGACCTTAGAAAAGCTATGAGTAGATCTGTTTCTGGACTGGTGGCCCAGGGGATGAGGTGGAGCAGCCACAAAACTGCTAAATGGGGAAAAAGACAAACAAATAAAAATAACTCCTTTTCAAAAATAAGCATGCAAACCAATATTCCAAAACATATGCAAAAATTTGTGTTTTAGAAAGGTAACCAACCTATAGAACAGTCTAACAAAGAGATAGGAATGCTCTATAGGTAAATGCAGGAAGCTCAAAGGGGTAAATGAAGGAACCATGTCCATAAAAATAAACAAGATATTTTGAAAAGATAAACAGATCTTTTTTTTAAAGAATAAAGTGGAAATTTTAGAAATATATAACCATTGAAATAAAAATTCTGCTCAAACTATTCATTTTGTAAGAGGAAATGATAGGTTATTATAATATTCACAAAGAATTTGGAATGCGTACTTCGCAAACAATTTTAACAAATGCTAGGCTATCTTACCACTTCACATTGTCTCATCTGATATTCACAAGGAACCTTATGAGGTAAGGGCTATTGTTATACCCATTTTACAGACGAGGAAACCAACTTGTCTGTAAAATAGGCATAACAGAGCAATTTGCCTAAGATCAAATCCATCGTTAGTAAGTAATGGAGCTAGGATCCAAATACTAAATGTCTGCTGGATTCAGAACTGCCAAAGTTTCCCTGAATAACGTTTTCAGAATTGGTTATATGGAAAATTTCTTAAGGAAAAGGGATGACGGGGAAGAGATATGGCAGAAAGTGAAGAAAAGCTTAAATGCTCTTTGAAAGTATTTCAAACATCATTCTCTGTCTTTGGGTTTTCTAAAAACAGACTCTTTGGCAGAGATTTCATGCAAGAGATATGTTGGGAATGCTCTAGGGAGCCTCACCTGTGAAGGAATCAGGGAAGTCCCATTGGGCAGAGGGAGGTTAAACAGTGTTGCATTTGCAACAGAGGCCTTCAGGGGGCGCTCTGGAGCCCAGAGTCCTTCAGAATTTCTCAGATTGAGGCAAGGGGGCCCTGCCTTTGCACCCCTGCACTGACCAGTCACTGGATTTGGGAAGTTTTTTTCAGCCAAGGGCAGTTCCCAGAGAGAGACTCCACAGTGAGCAGTCATCACTCTTAGCAGCTGGGAGAATAAGTACCTTGGTTCTGAAGGGAATACGTCGAAGGTACGTCTCAGAATCCAGAAGGGATGGATACTATACAGGCATGCCCATCTAATGGAGCAGACCCTGACAAAGAACTGGGAATGAGGCCGGAGGAGGGTAGAGAAGGACCTTAGAATGAGGAACAATTGTGTCCAATTTAACTGTCCTTATTGTATTTTCTCAAATGTTCACTCACACGTTCACTGAAATTTGACATTTTCCTCAGGTCCCAAGCTGAAAGCCAGTTTTTCGTGCTCAGGTTTCTTCCCCTGTAGGCCACCCAGGAAAGAATGCCTGCCCTGAGCAATGGCCGGGCTGTCCATGTGCACAACAGCAGAAAGAGGACTGATGTGCCCAACCCCTGCCCTGTCTTGTACACCTCCTGTCACTGGAAGGGCTCCTGCTCGTCCCATGACTCTCCCAATTATAAAAGCCAAACTCAAGTCCCTAGAGTGTAGGTACCCAGGGAACTGGCATTTTTCTCCCATTATTTAATGTGAGGGAACATGGATGCCTGGATTTCATCAAAGCCTAATAACATGTCTGCCCAGCTAAATTGCAACCCTAAGGCAAATAGAAAACCCGTACGGCTTTCTATTTTATTTTTTTAAATGGCAGGTCTCCTGGGGAGCAGGAGATCCTTTTGGGTACTTACGAAAATTGATAAGGCAAGTTATATATCCTCAGACTGACAAATGAAAGTGGTCTGTTGTTTCATACACTAACTTGGCTGTCTTCAGATTGGCTACCAGCAGATGGTGCTAAGCTTAGATCATGCCACTGACAGCAATAGAGTAAGGGAACATTAATTTATTAATACCTACTTTTTTTTAGTAAACCTCAACCAATATTAAATATTTGCCTCTCCTTCAACCAAGAAGATTACAATTCTGTTACCCTTCAAACTGTTGCCTGCTCATAACCTGAGTGTTTTAAATACTCTAGACAGTAAATTTGGTTGTATTTCTCAGCCCCCAGTTAGCACAAAGCCCTAAAAGCATTTTAAATTTCAAATTCATCTATTTAGAGGGCATATCAATCTGAATGGTTTCGCTATTAAATCAATGAGAACTCAAGAGAGTCCTACAATTTAAATTCCATTTACCAAGTGATGTACGGGTTGTTCCATTTAGCATCTGACCCTCCACAAACTTAGTTGACAGATAAATAGATCATGTTATGTAAATTGCTTATATGATGGCTATTTTCTTCTCATTAAGCCCCTTTGATATAACATGTAGCAAAATTGCCTTAAGGTCTCAGTTGTAGAAGATCATTGCTTTGTGTTCCTTTTTTCTTTCACAGGATAGAATTCAAATCGAGCAAGGAACACTCAACATAACAATAGTGAACCTCTCAGATGCCGGCATGTATCAGTGTGTGGCAGAGAATAAACACGGAGTTATCTTTTCCAGTGCAGAGCTTAGTGTTATAGGTGAGTCTTTATACTGGAAAGGAAAAAATGAAAACTCTTTAAGTCACTAAACTAACATGAGCTTTGCCAAGCATAAATGTTCAATCCAAGAACAAGAGTAAAGAAATCTTTAGACCAAGGATATTGCTTGAGAAACAAGTAGTGCATTCTACAAGCAATAAGAAGAGACCACTTTCTAAATCAGCCTCTTCTGATGCTTGCAATGGGTACCACAGTTCCCTTGGCACTCATTTTTATTCCTCTATCGACCACTCTTCTAAATTGAGCAAAGTTTCTGAAATGCTTTGGAGTCTGTTGCTATCATTCTGATTTGGTGCAAACTTAACTTGGAAGGAGGAAGAGCTGACTTGGTTTGGAGAGTTTTATTTGAACAGCTGGCAGAGTGAATCTTGTTCTTCCACATCTGCATTTTCCAGACTATGCACTAGTGGTCTGCCCCTCCAGCTACCTCTTTCATCATGTGACCTCTTCCCCACTGCGCTTGTTCTACGTATTCACCATCCTCCCTTCCTCCATGGGGCCACTGGCGCATACTGTTCCTTCAGCATGGAATGCTTTTCCTTCTCCTCTTCATTTCATTAACTCCTTCCCATTCTCCATCTCCCAGCTCTGTTGTTGCTTCCTCAGAAAGTCACACCTGGCCCTGTGCCTCTGTCAGCTCCTTCTCTTAGAGATTTTTATACTGCCTTTTAGCTCTCCTTTGTAACAGATGCCACAGTTGCATTTTACATTTATGTGATTTTTCTATCTTTTTCTCCCACTGCACTTTAATTTCACCATGATGTCAAGGCCCATCTTTGGCTTAACTCATTATTTTATCCTCAGGACTTGATACAATATTGAAGCACATAGTATGCACTCAATAAATGTTGAATGAATGTAAGAATGAATGAATGTGGTAAGTGATGAAGTAGTTGAGAGACTATTTTAAAAAATGAATTAAGAAGTAAATAAATCATTGAAAGTGTAGGGGAGGAAGGCATATCCTCTACCCACTCTGGGTCCTTCTGGTTGGGGTATGAATTAAATTGACATGAGACAGAATAACAAGAGAATATCAGACAAACCTTTTAATATGTATACATGGGAGAGACCCAGGAAAAATGGGGTAACTTGCCAAAATGGCGGAGGTTTTCATCTTAAATAGCATTTTCAGGTAAAGACAAAGGAGGATGTTGGGGGTGCAGGGAGTCAGCTGTGGGAGATCACCAGAAAAGCACTGTAAACAAGAGTAAGGTTATTATGCAAATTTAAGGCCTCACCTTCCACATTGATAAGAGTTTCCAGAGATAAATTCATCCCCTCTTCTTCCTGGTACAGAGAGGGAGATACCTTTACAAATGGAGATTTTCCTTACAAACGTAAATGTCTCTTACAAAGGATAACTTCTGCTTTTACTTGGTTTTCAGAGCTTTGATAAGAATGGGCTTAGCAAGGACCCTCCCAGTCTATCCATGCCCAGAGTTATCTATGGTGATGGCCTGTGACAGGCCATCTATCTTAAATTTGTTTTAGGCAGTTAGTGGGGGGAAGGTCAAAGTTTCTTTCAGAGTCATTTGTTCTTGAAAGTAATCAAGGTAAAGAGACATATTTGAGGTGGCCAAATCTGATCCCCCACAAAAGCATAAGTTAAGTGAATTGACGAACCTATGAGTATTAAAAAAAAAAAATGCCTGGGCCATCAACTTACATGATTCCCATAGAAAAATCTTGACTCTGACTTCAGAATTTATCTAAAGTATCTAAACAGTAGTTCTTCTTAGGGAGAGCATAATAGAAAGATTATGAATAAGAGAAAAGCAACACACAAATGGAGCTGATTCCATAAATCTTGATAATTTGCCCAGTATCAGAGTCCTGATTTTCCCTTCTGCAGTGTACTTCTTGGTGCCTAGCATGTAGATCTTACATGTGTAAGTACGTACTCCCAAGTTAAATGTATTTCCACCTTGTGCAAGGTAAATAAAAGAAGAAAAAGCTTCCACAATTGTTATTCTCACCTGTTCTTTACTTGGACCAACATCCCATCAAAGACAAGAATTTGTGTGAGTTCATGGGGCTGTAGCCTTTTTCAAAGAGGCCTAGGAGCATTCTCTGCTCCTGGAATAGTCATCAGCATGGCTTGGCCTACTGTACACATGACCTTTTTGGAAGCCTAAATAAACATAACTGCCACCCCATAAATGTTGGGAACAATAATTCTAACTTCCTCCAGGACAAGGACAATGGTCCTACCCTGCCTGGGTCAGCTCTAATTATTGGTAGTTAGAATTGACTCTCTTGGAGCACAATTCTCCGTGGTAGATTGCTGAGGACTTTCTGCAGAAAGAAGTGTGTTCTCTATTAACCGTTATGTCAACTAGTTAGAAGGACAGTTAAAATTGAGGGTGTGTGGCCTAATGAATGAATCACGTTGTCCTAAAACCCTCTAGGTGAGTGCTTGCCAATTTACGAGTCTGGGGACTCCATTATAATTTTAAAAGATTTTGCAGGTCCCTTTGTTAAAATAAGAAAATGTGGTAGTAAGAAATGACTGCAAGTCATGGGATATAATCATGGGGTGAAGATAGAGGATGACTAAAGTCCCAAAAGCAGAGCATGAAGTGAGAAAGGCTATTAAATGATTTTTGTCTAGATCACCTACCCACATCTGAACATAATAGAGTATACGTGAGATGTATATGTTTATACATAGACTGTGTGAGAGTGTGTATATATTCATATGTATATATAACGTGTAACAATTTAAAACAACTCTCTGCACAGCCCTTCCCAGTCCCTTCCCCTTCCCCCCACCCAGGGTTCAAGGCCTGTGAGGTGGGAATCACTGCTCCAACCTTTACATTCAGAGGTTTATTTCAAATCATTTCCAATTGGAACTAATTCCAAATGAATTCTTGATCTGAGTCCCTTCTTAAGTCCCTTGAGGTCAGCAAACTGGAGCAGTGAAGATAAGATAAAGATGCCTGAGAAGTTCTTTTAACTCCCCTGATCTCAACCAAGTTGACTATGAGAACAATAAGGCATATCAGTAGATGATACAGGCCAACAAGTAGGAAAAAGAGTAAGACTTCTAGGAATTCAGGGAAGGGAGTTTGGACTGGGCTGGTCAGCGGAGCCTTGAAAAATCGTTTATATTTGGAGACAGAAAAGAGGACTGGGAATATTCCAGATCAGAGTGAAATGGCTCAAAGTTATAAAACATCTGGATAGTTTTTTGCACATAGAGAATCCTGAATGTTTTTCAAAAATTTTGATTCAGATACATAAAGCATATAGGCAAAGTTTAAACTTGAAAGAGAAAGATGGAAAAATTAATTAAGGACCAATTTTAGAGGATCTTAAACAAGAAGCTTAGAAATTCCCTCTGTAATATCCCATTTTTCCCGCCAAAAAAAAAAAAAACTTAATATATTCCAAGTGAAGTGAGGGGCAGTTAAGTGTTGAATGAGTAAATCCCCAGAGTTCTCTTAAGTAAATGAAGGAGAACACAGTTGACTATTTAAAAATACACATAAATTATTATTGGTTATCTTGGGTAAGTGATAATATGATTGTATTCCACAAGTCACTTTTGTTTCTTGTAGAATAGTAATAGTTTGACTCTTTGGGATCAAATAACTAATTAGTGATTACCTGTATTAGAATATTAGGGAGGTTGAATTGAACAAAGAAACAAAATGAAAACAAGATACTTCAGTATTAGGAAGAAAAAAACATATGTTGGTTCCAGCAATTGATCAAATATCAGGATCCTCCAAAGCTAGAGAGGAGATTCCCTTGCATGCTGGGTAATAGCCCTAAATTCATGAATAAGAGATGGGTAGGAAGCAAATATTTAATAGGCTTTTCCCTTGTCTTGTTTTATGTGTTCTGTCTGGGTATTTAATGTGTATGTAACATATCTATTTTTAATGGGTTGAAACTGCTAAATAGTTAACCCAGGTGCTGGATGATTTACTCACTGAATGGGTGAATGCCATAGAGAGACTTTTGCCTTGAGGTCAGTATATTAGAGTAGGCCCAGTGATGAGAATATCAAATAGAAATTTCCTTGTTTGAGACTGACCTATTACAATTGATAGTTTTTTATTCTTCAGGGACTGTGCCCAGACTTTTTCTCCTGTATTAACCTATGTCGTGGATGAGGTTCACCTGTGTGATGTGCTCCTATGGGCATCCCTGGGATTCTGCACAATTCCCTGGGTGATACCATTACTCCATCCCTCTCTCCCACTCATGAAGGAGTGTTGGAATTGGAGTGAATAGAATCTCATGATCATGGGGAAACTTGAATCTTCTATAAAAATGCAATAAAAAAATTAAGTTAGATATTTTATTGGTTAAAAAAATAGCTTTTCTAACGCCCTATTTCTATTCATGTTTAGTATTTGTGTCCGCTTAGATAGATGATCATATCAGTGACGCGGACTTCTGATTGAATTGCCAAAATTGAAGTTTTCTGTGATTGTCTATACAGAATGCTTATGTCATGTGTATATCATGGGGTAAAGATAGAGGATAACTAAGGTCCCAAAAGCAGAGGCATTGATTCAGGTACCTGTGAGCCATTGAAGGAATGTTCTCTAGGAAAAACCTGCAAGAGAAAGCAAGCTAGAGAATGGGGGAGCAGAGCAAGGACGTGGTCTCAGGTAAAGTCTAGCCTATAGCTCATTCTGAAGAGTAATATCTGGAGCATAACCTGCATCTCAGTGTTATTCCCACCTGAGGCAAGGAGGCTGGCCTTTTTAAAAAATCTCCATATCAGTCAGTCTTTGGGCTGCCCCTTAGTGGTGGTGGTAGTGGCAGTGGGGGTTGGGAAGTTTGGGAGCAAAACTTTCTATTCAGTTCCCCAGAGAAGGGAGCAGCTGGAGGTGGTAAGCAGCCAACACTCACAGCAGCTAGAGCCAGAAAAAAGAATCTGTGTGAGGATACCAACGGCATTCTCTGCAGAGGACAAGTAATTGTGCTAGATCAAGATGCTTGGTTACTTTGTCCAATTTACCTGGATCATAATGGGTAGTGTAACTAGAGTATCTTTGATTTTTGAAGTGGGATGAACTATTCCTAAGAGCAAGTGGATGTCTGCCTATGACCTGACTTTGCCAGGACTGTGTAATGGAACAGAAGTAGCTTCTGCCCTGAGGAATTTCTGTCCGATGGGTCAGTATCCTGGGGATTCTCCAGGCCTGTGTAGTGGAGGACATCTGACCCTGGCAGGACACTCCAATACCATTAAGGAACTGATGGTCCAATTAAAGTGAGGTGCAGGCTTGAGCAATTATCTGGTTAATTTGGCATTTATCCAGATGATTGGCTTGCAAATTAGAAAAACATTAAGGCTAAACTAAAAGTTATTTCACAGGGACTTTCACAAGTGCTCATCTGCATCTCAGTCTGATTTCTCAACTGCCTCATTGAGGCAGATTACAAAATAATCAAATGTGCTGTGTGATCAGCATCCAATGAGAGGACAAATGACTTTCTTACCCAAATGCAGTCATCTAGGCAGGAGCTTTACTTAAATTGTTGTGAACAGGGAAAGCTATGCAACTTGGATCCCAAATTCAAATTTGATATCTTTAATAAGTTACTAAGCCTTCATTTACCAGTAAAATGAGGATGCTGTTACTTACCTTACTATCAAAACTGAAAGAGGTCACATGCAAAAGCTTTTTGCAAGCCTAAGTGTTTGCAACAATATAAGAAATTTGTTGCTGTTAACTCATATCCATACCAAAAGCTTATAACGTAGACAGCTAGAGAACCACCAGTAAATCCCATTGCTGTGGTTCGCAAGTTTTCCTGCAGATTATAATAATCTGGGATGTGTTTTAATATCTCAATGCCATATATTACTCCATACCAACTAATTCAGTCTCTGGACCTGGGACCCAGGCATTAGTCCTTAAAGCTGCCCTGGTGTGATTCCAGTGAACAGCACCATTTGGGAACTACTGCTCAAATTGATCAGATCAGAAAGCCATTGAGTTTTCCTAAGGTATTGATTCTCAAACTTTACCATGCATCAAAATCACCTGGAAGACTTGTTAAAACACAGATTGCTGAACCTTACCCCCAGAATTTCTGATGTGGTAGTTCTGGGGTGGGGCCCAAGGATTTGCCTTTCTAACAAATTTCCAGGTGATGCTGATGCTGCTGCTCCAAGACCATACTTTGAGAACTACTATCCTAAAATAGGAAATCTAGCTTACACAGAGGTTTTTTGTTTGTTTGTTTGCTTAAGTTGAATATAGAATACCTAGCAAAGCTTGATTTGGATCAGAACTATGAATTCAAAGTCCTCCTGTAGAAGAGAAATACCAGGCATCTGAGATTCCAGCCCTCGCTCAAGGACCCATTTCACCAAGACAGTGAGTGGGAGTAGGTACACACAGTGATTTCACAGACTGCCATGTGAGGACTGAGCTAAGAAGTTGCTTGGCAAGACTCTGGTGGCTTAAAGCCAACTGAGGGGAGATGTTGAAATCTGAGGGATGAATATTGTGACAATTCCATACAGACAGTTCCATGAGAAATGCCTTCAATGAGTAAGAGTTTAAACTGTAACTCAGGAATGCAGCCCAAGGCATTACTGGGTATTGATCCCATACACTGTCCTACAACCAAAATCTCTGAGTCTTCTGTAAAATTGCTGGGAAGGCATTATCCATTCTGAGGTCCATAGTCCTTTGCATAAAGAGATTTCCAATAAATTCTTCTTAAAATGTACAACCAGGGGGCCGGCCCGGTGGCGCAAGCGGTTAAGTGCGCGCGCTCCGCTGCGGCGGCCCGGGGTTCGCTGGTTCGGATCCCGGGCGCGCACCGACGCACTGCTTGGTAAGCCATGCTGTGGCGGCGTCCCATATAAAGTGGAGGAAGATAGGCACCGACGTTAGCCCAGGGCCGTCTTCCTCAGCGAAAAAAAAAAAAAAAAGAGGAGGATTGGCGGATGTTAGCTCAGGGCTGATCTCCTCACAAAAAAAAAAAAAAAAAAAAAAAAAAAAAAAAAATGTACAACCAGGAGGAAAGCTTGAGTATTCTAGCAAAATTATGTTTTCTTTTATCAGCCAGTAAGAAAGATGCTTTTCTTTGTCTCTCTGTCCACCATGTTGACCTGTCTGCTTTGGCTTCCAGAAGTTTACTCTATTGTACTAAGTCTAGTAAGATTGTTTCCTACCTTTCCTGTGTTTGACTTCAGCCATATTATAAATGTATTTATTACTTTATATCTTTTACCATTATCCACCACAAGTTTCTTTGAATTAGTGAATAAATAAATTTAATTAACTTCCCCCCCCCACCATCGCCTTCTGGCAACAAATTGTTTTTATTTTGGTAGTCTGACTCAGGGAGTGCTAGAATTGGCATTCAAGAAGATTGAGCAATGTTTCAAACTTGAACACGTGTATAAATTACTTAGGGAGGGGCCGGCCCGGTGGCGCAAGCGGTTAAGTGCGCGCGCTCCGCTGCGGCGGCCCGGGGTTCGCTGGTTCGGATCCCGGGCGCGCACCGACGCACTGCTTGGTAAGCCATGCTGTGGCGGCGTCCCATATAAAGTGGAGGAAGATAGGCACCAATGTTAGCCCAGGGCCGTCTTCCTCAGCAAAAAAAAAAAAAAAAAGAGGAGGATTGGCGGATGTTAGCTCAGGGCTGATCTCCTCACAAAAAAAAAAAAATTACTTAGGGATTTTTTTGAATTCATATTCTGATTTCAGGTCTGGGCTGGAGCCTGAGATTCTGCATTTCTAACAAGAGGATCACATTTTCAGTGGTAAAAATTGTAAAATGATAAATTCTCAGGTCCCCCTCGTGGTGGGTAGAGTTCAGGAGTATATAGAGTTAACAAGCTCCTCACGTGATTCTTCTGATCAGTTAAATTTAGGTGCCACAAATCTAGAATATGCTTTCTGGATCTCCTTGTTGCCCAATCTTAAACCATCACAGCAGAGTAGTTTTCTAATTTGTGAAAACAAGTGGGGTTGGAGGGAGGAATAATGACTGTTGTATACTCACTCTACATCCAGTTAATTCATGTTTCCATTATTGAACCTAATATTGACAAAGCTCTATCAATCACGTGAGACAATTGCTGCCAGAAATAGAGCATTTGCACCAACAACTTTCCAGCTTTTTTTTTTTCCCAAGATGAACAGACAGTGGCTTCTCTAGGCTCCTGAAGAAATTCATTTGTACTTAGTGTAAGGCAGGTTGCTTTTAATCAAGTCTTTTGAATGTGGTTGAAAATGAGCATAGCAGAAAAGCAAAATGTGTGTTCTCTTTGCACGTTAAGCTCCTTCACTAAGTGCCTTATTGAGGGAACACGGTAAGCAAGAAATCAGTCACTGCTGGATTATATAAACATCGCTTATCTGTATTGAGCCTGCATGTCTGGGGCAGGGCATGTGTAACTGAAGCCCTTAAAACACTGTAAGACCTTGACTCACAAAGCCTCAGGGAACACATTCTTTGAACAAATTGAACCAATCATAGGAATTGGCAGGGAGTTGAAGTTCCCATCTTCTCAGCACAAGGTTGGTTGGTTGGGAGTACCTGGAGAGGAGAGAGGAGTTGGTAGTATTGCCTCCGAGAAAGACCCAAATCTGGGGAAAGCTGCCCTCCCAGGGCCCACTTGCCCTGTTGCCTTCCCATAAGTGTATGTTTTGGGGGGGAAGTAGGAAAGGAAGTTAGGTGCTGGAGTTAGCTCATACTGGCAGGAGTTGAGTCTATGTGCTGGAACTAGCTCATACTGACAAGAGATGAGTCTATGTATCCTTCTCAACTCAGCATTCAGTGACTTCTTGTTGGTAGCTTAAAATTGGCCGTAATGGAAGTATTAATACCACAGAAATTGGCAAGCACTGAAAACTAAGTTCTTTGGTGTTTTGTTTGGTTTGGTTTGAAGAGCCCGTTGTTAAACATCTACCCTCACACCAGGTGGTTTCAGAGTATAAACAGCCCAGATTGTATTTCTTGGGTAATTCTCCTTCATTAGACTGAGGTCCAAAACCAGAGAGGATGGAGTGTTCTGCACACATGCCTGGAAGTTCAAAAAGCCATTGAGGGCCGGCCCCGTGGCTTGGCGGTTAAGTGTGCGCGCTCCACTACTGGCGGCCCAGGTTCAGATCCTGGGCGCACACCAACGCACCACTTCTCCGGCCATGCTGAGGCCGTGTCCTACATGCAGCAACTAGAAGGATGTGCAACTATGACGTACAACTATCTACTGGGGGGCTTTGGGGAAAAGAGAAAAAAAAAGGAGGAGGATTGGCAGTGGATGTTAGCTCAGAGCCGGTCTTCCTCAGCAAAAAGAGGAGGATTAGCACGGATGTTAGCTCAGGGCTGATCTTCCTCACAAAAAAAAAAAAAAGCCATTGACAATTCCACGTGGAGGGAACAAAGGGATGTGGTATCCAGGCAAAGCGTATGGGAAGGGAATTTCCTATTTTGAACTGAATTCCTGAGTCCTCTCCTACAACATACATTAATTCAACAAATATTGGTTAAAAATCTACTTTGTGCCCAGCTCTGTGCTAGATCCAAGGGACATACAGATCCATAATACATACTCCATGTCTTCCAGGAACTGATGAACTAATAGTAGCTAATAACACGAACTACCATTTCTTAACTACCGGAGTTCTAGGACTCTCACTGTCACAGTCTAATGACTCTTCTGTACGTTCAACAAATATTTCTCTCGTAACAAAGTTAATCATAATCAAACATGGCGTTACAATACTTAAAGTTTCTAAGAATGATTTTAATCAACATGTTAATTATTGTATAAGAAATGATGTTCTAAAATGGCTTTAAAATGTTTTTCTTGGAATAAGAAAAAAGTTTCCACACATATCTATACAACTAATTTTTGGCTTTTGAAACCTTTTATAAAAAGAAAAAAGGCTAAGCCTGATCCTACTTGTTGGCAGAGAAAGTGTTGAAAGATCTTGAAATGGTGTATGTGCTCGGTTTGTCAGTTATCATAGTGCCTGAAATGCCAACATGAAAGATGTATTTCTCATCCACACTAGGATGGAAGAGATACTACTACTCAGCAGTAAAAAGGAACTCACTGTTGATACACACAACTTGGATGGATCTCAAGAGCATTACGCTGAGTGGAAAAAAAAAAAATCCCAAAAGGTCACATAATGTATGATTCCATATATATAACATTCTCAAAATGACAAAACTATGCAGATGGAAAACAGATTAGTGGTTTCTGGGCAAGAGGGGGCTGGATGTTGCTATAAAGGGGTAGCATGAGCGAAATCTTTGTAGTGATGGAGTAATTCTGTATCTTGACTTCAGACTTCACTCAAGTCTATATATGTGGTAAAATAACATATAACTATACACACACATTGTACCAATTATCAGTGTCCTTGTTTTGATACTATACAATGCTCATATAGCGTGTAATCATGAGAAACTGGATGAAGGATACACAGGACCTCTCTGTATTTTCTTTGCAACTTTCTGTGAGTCTATAATTATTTCAGAATAAAAAGGTTTTTTGTTTTTGAACCAAGATGTGTTTCTGTGGCTCTAAGAAGTTTTTCAGCATAAAATCCCCTAATAATGGTGGTGGAGGTAGTGGCAGCAGTGGAAATAGCAGAGGAGGGGAGTATGTATGAAATTCTTACTCTGGGCAATTATTGTGCTAAGTACTTAATGTACAATACATGTACTATTTCATTTAGTCTTCAAAACAACCTTGTGACTGTAAATATTATTATTTCTGCTGCAAAAGAACAGAAACCCATAAACAGAATAGCTACCATGGTAGGAGGAGCCCTGGAGAAACAGGGCATTCAGTGGAGACCAAGACAAGCAGGGCCTGGGTGCTAGGGACTTAGAAGGGACACATCATGCCGATCTTAGGACTGGAAAATCTTGCTTTAGAGTTTTGTTGAGAGTCACCTTGTGATTATTATCCTTGATCATAGGCCTGATTTTGAATCTGCCATCCTGAAATGATGGACCTCGAAAGAAGACAGTTTCCACTGTAGCCAGGAGAAGTTTGGGGTTTTAAAATCTGATCCCAGCATTATTTCCTCAGTGGTGGGAATATTTGAATGAATGCATTCCATCTAGGTTTATTTTTATGGAATGATGAGGTAATAGTTAGAGATAATAGAAAAAGGTTGGAATAATATGAAGCTCTGAACTTCTAAAAGGGCCAGCCTTAATAGTCTCCATCAACTGTCAGTGTTCCCAGCTATGTTTCTACAGTCTGTGATAGAACTGGTATGCACGATTATCCTTTTCTCTTAAATAATAGAGTAAAACATCACACCCATATATTTCCCAAATGCGACTGCCAGTGCACATCCTGTTAAGGAATTATCTTTCTGACCATCTCTCTTGAGAAATGATACTAAGGCACAAAACTTTTGTTTTTAAGGGTCCTTTTTTTTTTTTTTAATTTTTTGTTTATTGCAGTAACATTGGTTTATAACATTGTATAAATTTCAGATGTACATCATTATACTTCTATTTCTGCATAGATTACATCATGTTCACCACCCAAATACTAATTACAACCCATCACCACATACCTGTGCCGAATTATCCCTTTCGCCCTCCTCCCTCCCCCCTTCCCCTCTGGTAACTACCAATCCAATCTCTGTCTCTATGTGTTTGTTTATTGTTGTTGTTATCTACTACTGGATGAAGGAAATTTCTTTTGACCACTTTAAAATACCCTTGACGTGTGACCAAGAGTCGTTTAATTAAGTAAAAACAAACAGATGAGAATTGCATAGAGGGCTTCTCTCAGCTGGATGCTTCTTATAAATATTGTGATGTTAATGTATTAAAGATCATTGATAAATAAAAAGAAGTTGCATTTCCCACCTGGAAGAGGTCCTATAGCATGACTCATTCCAACACTGAGAAAGCAGTGCCCCCATGTAAGAAATATTATCATCTAAGTGATTTAGCAAATGAGGATGTTCCCAGTATCTGAGCTACTCTCAGACTCAAATGGGTGATTTGACAATTGATTTTTATCTTTTATGAACTATTAGGAACCTAGTGAAGTTTCACCTTCAATGTGCGCTAATTTTTTCAGTGCCAGCAAAGGTTAGATTCTCATAGTGACCTACTGGGAACCTTAACAATAACTTTCAAAACATCACTTTCCGTGAATGTCAAATTGAACAGGCTCCTTTCACTTTTCCTTCAAGCCTCTGCTGGGCCAGTGTTTGGAAATCAGAATAAATGTAGGGTGCAGACAGGAAAAAAGCATCATTCCACAAGCTTAAAGGCATCTCAGATGCAAAAGATGTTCACAAAATGGCAGAATGTTAAGAAACCCATTAATGGGTCAAGTATTCAAAAACTGATGAAGGTCTGACGATTTTGCCCTAGCAAGCACCACCGCTTATGGTTGCGACTGATAGATTTGATGGGTTAGATAACACTAGAAGTAAATTAAGCAAATTGAAAAAACAAAGGGAAAAAGTTTGAATTTATAATTCCATTTTTATTAGTGAAAGTCTTTCAAAGCCAGTCTTATCTCTAGGATATCCAAAAGATAATATGCATATAAATAGTACAGTACAAAAGGTTTTGAAACTGGAATGTGTGTTTTCTATCTTCTGTAGCTGATATCACACTATTTCAAATCCCGTAAAAGCAATATATAGTTTTTTGACAAAGACACCCATGTGTTGTGCACAGTTTGATTTATGTAAACTCATTTCAAATGCAAGTGCAGAATTCCTCCTGAACAGATGAAAAATGTCTTCCTGAAGTGATAAAAATATATGTGTGTAGAAAGATACAGTTTTAAGAAGGGATTTTTATGTGATACAGATTTGTAACTCTATTTCACAAAATATCCTTTTTAAAATGCTTCTAGAGACTTGATTTTTTTTTACATTAATGTGTCAGTTCAGGTGTTTGCCTAAGATGAGTCTGTTCCGCGACAAGAACCTTTCTATGTTGCATATTAGCCTGTACGAGGTCGGTAAATGGGAAACAATGTCAGTACAACACAGGTGCTGGCCTTGCCCGTGTGTGTCGCTGGGTGCAGCAACCAACCAAACACAGAGCCCACTACCACAGATCAGTGCAGCTTGCCGAGGCAAAGAGCATACTACCATGACTCCCCTTCATCCCACATTCTCCCTCTTGGCCCAGTCTGGCCATGTACTCTAACATGGCAGTGCTTATAGATGGTTCTCCTCAGTCTTTCTGCAGTTTGCCTTGTTTCATAGTTTAGCAATCTTGACTCCATTCTTCCCTCTTCTGTCAAGCTCTCTTCTTACACACACACACACAAACACACACGTGCGCGCTGAAGTCCTATATTTTTTATGGTATTTAGCTATTAGCAGTTTAAGCTTTTTTAATCATGCTTAAATATTTACTAGGATGATTATTGTTTTGTTAGTGTTCTTGTTACATAAATATCGAATAGGTCTGTCCTGACCTTATCTTTTTCATAACCCTAGAATTTTTATTATGGGATTTTGCAGATCATACTAGGAATGCATTTATCTCGTTATAGCAGAAATGTCTGTACTTGCACTCTACTTATTAATTGCACTTATCATTATAGAATTACTCCCTGAATTATAGACTCTTCTCATGAATCCAAGGTACACAGATTGAGATATCAATTGCCTACTAGATTCATTTATTTAATTTTACCTTCACATAGTAAAACCAGCCCCATGTGTACATTGCATCACCCCATTAAAAAGTAATCTTTCCTTCTCTCTTTCTTTCTAGACAATTACTGAAAATATTTCTACAACAAAAGCACTTGGTAAAGATTTAACTTGCTTCCACTGAAGCTTGTTTTTGTTTTTTGTTTTTTTTTAATCACTAGTATATGGTTTGGGTACATTAAAGAAATTGACCCCCATTCTCCCCACATACATACACACACACTCACTCCCTGTTCTCCTTTAAGTAATTTGTGGTTAGTATTTAAATTTCTTACTCAGCATGATCTGAAATCTTAAATTCCATCAGGTCAAACTGCAGGGAGTCAGGGATTTTAAATATGGTAAAATTAAGATTCCAAGAGATGAATCCCTTCTCACAACAGGTCCTAGAAGACGTTAATTCAATTAACTCAGAAGGAAATGGAGATTTTTCAGAAAGGCATCTTTTATGTTCCTTCCGAGAGGATATAGATGTCTATTGTTTTAAGAAAGAAATAATTCTTTCCTAAATAATTAATATAATATTTATTAATTATTTAATATGGTATAATAATAACTACATATTTGGTATTGACATGAGTGAATTTTTTAGAATACTAGTAGTGAGCATGGAATAGAGTTTTCCAAGAGCGAGTCACAATTTCTCCTGCATGAGCCGAGCATTGCATTAGGCAGTAGTAGTGGAAAGCTGAACGAAGCCCTTGTTTTTAAGGAGAAGCTCACAGAGGGTGATGATGGAGACATTTCAGCATGTACTCTGATGGAGACATGCGCAGAGTGTTGTGGGGCAGAGCAGAGGCAGTAACTGTCTAAGAGGGAATGCTTCAACCTACACAATCAGAAAAATGCCTATGGATTTTCTTGTTTTCTTTCCTTTTTGGTTTCCAGAAATTTTTAAATTTTTGTTCATTTGAACATGGAATAATTTTTTTTAAAGAATCCCTTAATCAGGTGATGGAATGTTCTATACTTGATCTTCATAGTGCAGTATACCAAATTCATCAAGCTATACACTTACAACTGGTGCATTTTACCATATATAAATTATACCTCAAATTTTATTAAATCCATCAAAACCTACAGTGCTTACTTCCTTTACTTTAGAAAAAATTTAATTTTCTCCCTTTGATGGCCAAGGCAACAATAAGTGCCTTATAGGAAGAAAAAGTCTAAAGATCTAGTGGGGATTTTCCTTCCATAATAATTATTTATTTTATTTTCTATATTCTTTTCCAGCCTTGGGTCCGGATTTTTCGAGAACCCTCTTAAAAAGGGTAACTCTTGTCAAAGTGGGAGGTGAAGTTGTCATTGAGTGTAAGCCAAAAGCTTCTCCGAAACCTGTCTACACCTGGAAGAAAGGAAGGGACATATTAAGAGAAAATGAAAGGTACTATCTTGAAATATTTTTAATATTTGACTAACCTGTAATAATTTATTGGTCTGTTATTAATAGTTCTAGAGGGAGGAATTTACTATCTGCTATTCATGGACTAAATGTCAATCAAAGAACTGAAGCTTTGGAAGAGGGTGGTATATTAGTTAGTTTTTATAATCCTTCTTGATATTATGAGTCTACAAAGCTCTGCCTGCAGAGATAGATTGCATGATCCCTGTTGAAGACTGCCACAGCTGCACAAAGATGAGTAGCCAGAAATATCTTTCTTAATTTTAGCCTAAAATTTATTTGTAGATTTGCCCACTTTTCTCTATCCTACCTCCTTTTTTCATAAACAAATAAATCCAGTTCTTCTTTGCTATGACAACCCCACCAATATTTGGCAATGGCTGTTATGTCTCTTGTTATTCTGTCCTTTTTTTGGAGCAAAATATCTCTAATTCCAAAACTCATTCTGCAAATAAAATGGTTTTGATTATTTTAATTACATCTTTTTGAAACAACAGTTTTTTTCTTTCTGATATCTAAGTTCTTCACTTGTGTTTTTCCTGTTATACATGAATTACATTTAGAATACATATTGTTTATACATTGTAAATATGTATGGGTTGTTTATAGTTTTAGGTCATATTGCAACAAATGGCAGGTATCTCTAAGATTTTTTCTCAACTGACACCCCTATAAAACATGCCCTACCCCTTTCTGTAATCTACTCAATCTGTTGGAAAATGGTAATTATGCATGATTCTGTGTCACCCATAAGATAACATTTACCAGCTGTATACATAATGATTTTAATTGATGCTAAAGGTTAAATATTCAAGGATGCAATGGGGAAGCCTGTAAGAATGTGTATGTATCTACCCTTTACACCTGTACACCTTTGGATTTGCATATGCAAATTAGGTCATTGCACTGATGATGTTGCCCTTATTAATGATTTTTGCAAACAAACCTGATATGGTTTATAGATGGTGTATTCACACACATATTAAATTCATAATATGTATCTCTTTCTGATTTCTCTTATATCAAGAAAGCAGTATAGTTCACTATACTGGCATGGCATTCAAATTTGGAGCCAAACCTGCAATTTGAGAGCACAATTTGTTATTTTGCAGCCTTAAACGTCAGATTCCTTTTCTATTTTACCTTGGTGTTCCCCAAAATGTAGTATGTAAGATTGTGTATAATAGCTATGTATTTATTTTGATGTGTATTAAAACATAATTTAAATATAACTAGTATGTACCACATGTATTGCTTAAAATAGGGCTACATTTAATTTAACAATGATATAAAGAAAAATATTTTAAAATAATATGAATAATTGACAGACATGTCAAAAACCATGAATGAATGAAATTAGAGTAACATGGTAGATCAATCCAGGAGAGGCTAAGTTATGCTACTGTAACAAACAACTTGCAGTAGCTTAAAACCACAAAAGGCAATTTCTCATTCACACTGCATGCCCATCAGGGGTCTGCTTGTGGCCCTTTAAAGCCAAGACTGGTGGAGAAACCCTCTCTGGAACATTGGAATTACAGAAGGAAAAGAGAGTGGCCAAACAGGCATGAGTCCTTAAATCTTCTGCCCAGAAGTGAAACACTTCACTTTCACTCACGTTTCATTGGCCAAAACAAGTCACATGGCTCTGCCCAAGTTCAACCCAGCAGAGAAATACAATCTTACTATGTGCCTAGAAGAAAAGAGACAACCTAACATTTTGAACAGTATTAATGACTGCTTTCCACTGCTATAACTTAACCGTTGTTACAAGATGATCAAATTACCTTTGCGAAAATGGCATATCAATATCAAGAATTCTATTTGATAAGGGAATATAATTGATTGTTTCTACCACTTGTCTTACCACAAAGTTTGTCTCTCTGCAGTTTTTGTTCTTTCTACTCCTGATTTGATTAATAGGGTTCAAATATTGCTTCAACATTTATAGGACACTAAAGATGTATTTAAACCAAGGAAACCCCCCATCATTACCCAAGTCTTGCTATTTATCACCTCCACCTCCAGTGTCACCAGGCATGACCCAAACTGTCAATATTAGCATTTCATTCTCCACATGGGTGCTGTGTTCTCACAGCTCTGCTCCTGCCTTCTACCTCACTCAGAATGTGTTAAGCAGATAGACTGATTTTGGTGATGTAAATGAATCCAAAAGCTGGCCAAGTGTAATATAAGAGGAATGGTAGGGAGTTCAGTGTGTGCCCCATTAAGGGGAGCCACCTGCCATTCAATTCTAGCATATTGCCACCACATGGATGCAGGTCAGGTACCTCCCTATCTTCTCATTTTTCAAAAGAAACTAGAAATCTGGACTTTTATTTGAACTATCTCCTTTTTTAAATGTCAGCAGCTAATGTTTTTATTTTAATGTTAGCGCAATATGGACCACACATCCATGGATCAAGTTTACTCCAAGGGCCACTGTTTGTAACTTCTGAGAAAGACATAACCTCAACTGAACATCTTAAAATTTCTGAAAAGGGTGAAAAATAGGAAAGATCTTACTATTATTTCCTCATTGGCAAAGAAGAAATTCTGCTATTTTTCTTTTTTTTATTTCTTCTGGTAAAGAAGAAACAAAATTAAGTGAATAAGTGAGCAAAAGCAATCATACATAGAATTCATGAGTAAAAAATTTTAGAATTCCTATTTTATGAAAAGATTGACATTGTTAGACTAACACAAGAGGCAAAATTCTTTGACTATGCCCATTGTTGAGTAATAGTTTCTAATGCACTGACTTGTTATCCCTGATTCTTTTTTGAGATGTGGAATCTTAAGAATCAAAAGGCAAGTCTTTAATCTTTGAATTAAAATTATTAATCTCTTAAGTACAAAATACTGGTAGAAACAAAGTTTGGCAAAACAAAACTTTGTGATCACGTACCCTTTTTATTAATGTTTTCCCTAGATTCTATATTTTGAAAGACTTTCCCAAACACTACTTATTAAGTGATATTTAATTTGGATTTTAACTAACCAACTGCCTACAAATGAGTTTACAATATAAGTGTAAGAAGCAACATTAAAAAAATTTAAAAGTTTTTATCTTATGCAATCATATGGTTATACTGTAGTTATCTCAGTGGATATAGATTCAGAAATACTGGTTTAATGTTAACATGTGAACCATTTAAAAACTATTTTGGGGGCCCGGCGCCGTGGCCTAGTGGTTAAAGTTCCGTGCACTCCGCTTCAGCAGCCCCAGGTTTGCAGGTTCGGATTACAGGGGCAGACCTACTCCATTCACCAGCTATGCTGTGGCAGTGTCCTACATATAAAATAGAGGAAGAATGGCACAGATGTTAGCTCAGGGCTAATCTTCCTCAAGCGAAAAAAGAGGAGAATTGGCAATGGATGTTAGCTCAGAGTGAATCTTCCTCAGCAAAAAAAAATATATATATATATGTTTGTGTGTACTTATTTTGGTTTTTCATGCCTTTTGAAATTTAAAGCATATTCGTGCTGGCCTTATCTGTATTAAGCCAAGCATCTAAATGAAATGTTTTATTTTCAATTTTTATAGCTTTGTTATTGTGTAGGCAGTACATCCATATACATAAAACATTTTTTGTATTCTTGTACACTTATCTAGCAATCAGATATTTAAAACAAGGATGACTGTCACAAAGGCCAAGTACTTTAGTCCTAAGGAGAGGCCTCTAGTCACCATCAAAGCCATAAAATTATTTGGATTATTTGAGCAATTAAGCCTACTAACTGAATAAGGTTCATAATTTTGTTTACTTTTAATTTTATTTATTTATTTATTTTCCCCCAAAGCCCCAGTAGATAGTTGTATGTCATAGTTGCACATTTTCTAGTTGCTGTATGTGGGACGCGGCCTCAGCATGGCCGGAGAAGCAGTGTGTCTGTGCGCGCCCGGGATCTGAACCCGGGCCGCCCGCATCGGAGCGCACGCACTTAACCGCTAAGCCACGGGGCCGGCCCTTGTTTACTTTTAATTTCTAGACAGAGGGCACTTGAGGCAGATGAGATTGAAGTTGATCTATTAGAAACAAAAACATCAAAACACAGAAACAGCAGAATCATTAATAAACACCTAGGATCCTAGGATTATAAGGAGCCATAAAACCATTTATCAACCAGGATGGACTCTTTTGGTTGCAAGTGACAGAACCCAACTCAAAACTGGCTTCAGTACAAAAGAGAATTCATTGGAATTCTCACACATTTGAGAAGGACAGAGATGGGTTGTGACTTGAGATGAGACAAGGTTCGGGTGCTCACACAGTGGCGTCAGGACTGTCTTGCTCTCTTCATCTCTCACCAGCGCCTTCCTCTGTGTTGACTCTGTTTTCTGATGGGCTCTCCTCTCCTGGTGGTAGGATGGCTGCCAGCAGCCCCATGCTTGCCCTTGTTCGCAGCACCTCACAACAATTCTAGAATAGATTCTCACATAGTTTAATAAACCTATCTTGGTCAGTGTTCTTTCCTAAACCAGTCACATTCAAGGGAGATGTATTGCATTGATTACGAGGACGTGAGTCATGTGCTTATCTCAAGAGGCCCATGGGGAAGTCCACCTCAAACCGCGTAGACTGAGAATGGGACAGGGGTTTCCCCAAAGAAATTCAGGATCCCACAACCACAAGAAGAGTAAATGGACACCGGGCAGACAACAATGCCAAATTCCTACTATTATCACAGAGCCCGGCTTCTATTCCAGGACAGGGATGCCCACAATGGCTAGACCTTCCTAGTTAACTTCTATTGTTGGAAACCTAACTAATTGTTAAAAGGTTATTTCTTCATAATCTATATCCTTATAACTTTCTCTCATTGTTTTTTGTTTTGCTTTCTCAAGTTATACTGACAAATCGAATTCTTCTCCACCACTCTCCTTCCCCTTATATACCGGCTGACTACTCTCATGTCTGCTTTCAGTTCTTTTCCAAGCCCAAATGTCCTGATATCCTTCACATGACATCATTTGGTATCCTCTCACTGTCTTGATCACTTCCATCAATATCTTTCTGGAAAGCGTGTGACCCAGAATTAAAAGCAGTATTAATAAGGTAATAAATACTTTTATTTATCTCTGTGGCAAAGGACGATAATTATTGTTACGTAACGTCTCTGAAGAGGAAAAATTATCTTCAGTGAGCTTATATTAGTAAAGCAAGCTAGTGCATAATATGTAGAAAGACCACTCTCTCCTAAATGGTTAGGTTTAAAAATTAACTGAGTGCTTACAGGGGGAAATTTAGTTGTCTGGAAAACTCACTTAGACAAAATGTTTTACTTCTCACTGAAGCTAAAGAAATATTCTAGTTAACATTGTGTAAATAAAGGCCTCTTATTCTTACTCATGCTTGAGAATTTCTGACCTCTCTTTTAGATATTAGGCTAATACATAATGTCAAGCTAATGGATAATAAGCAGGTCTAGATATGCCACTGAATGCTTCTGAAAAGAATCTCAAACCTACAGCCAGCATGTCACAGGCATGGTTTCAGAACAGCAGCGTGACTATTCCATCAAACTAGCCAACTCTAATTTCCTTCAGTGAACAAAGCATTCATTTGGGTGCTTGCCATATGCTAGGTCCTCTGCTTGGTACTGGAGATAGAAAGAGGAGACATAAACCTAGCCCTCAAGATGCTCATAGGCTAGTGCAGGGGCCCAGTAGCAAAATAACAATATAAGTTTTTCAATAATCCTAGGGCATGTGTTATAAAGGTGATATATTGAGAAGGAACGTTGAAAAATGTAGGCCAACAATAGATTGTGGAGGCCTTGAATTTTATGTCTGTAGACTTTAGACTTGAACGAGAAGACCCTGGAGAGAACTGAAGGATTTTATGCAAGGGAGTATGCAGGCATACGTGTGCTGCAGAAGGATTGCTCTATCTGCAACATGGAGAAAGAACAGAGTGGAGAAAGATTGGAGAGACAGAGAGACCAACTGCAGGCAATAGTCTAGGATGGACATCAAATGAATGATGTCAGCCTCTTGAGAGTAAAGGAGGGAAGACAGATATACAGGCTGTTAAAGGTAGAATTTAAACGACTTAATGATATATTAAGTAGAAAGATTTTTAAAAGAAGGAAAAAAAAGAAAATGTCTCATAGAATTCCAACTTGAGCAGCTGGTGGATTGCAGTGCCATTTGCCACAAGAGTGAATATAGAAAGGGCAAGTTTGAGAGGGGAAAATAAAGAGATTAATATTGATATGTTGAATTTGAGATGCCTGCAAGTGGAGATGTCACATTCAAATGGGATTCCCATTCAAGCGTCACCTTCTAAGTGAAGAGCCTTTTCCCACTAACCTACTTAGAATTGTAAAACTCCCCATCCTCTTTCCCTGCTTTGTATTTTCCATAGTTCTTATTGCCATCTAACATATTATATATTCACTTTTTTATTTCATTTTTCTGTCTTCCCCATCCTTCACCCAATCAGAATGTAAATTCCAGGAGAACAGAAATTTGTGCATGTGCACATGCATGTGTGTATATTTGTCTTACACAATACAAATTTAATATCTTATAGTCCTGGAGGTCAAAAGTCTGAAATGGGTCTCGCTGGGCTAAAATCATGCATTCCTTCTGGAAGCTCTAGAATCTGTTCCCAGCTTTCTAGGGGTCATTTGCGTTCCTTGGTTCATGGCCCCCTTCTTCCATCTTCAGAGCTAGCAAAGGCAAGTCAAGTCGAGTTCTTCTCACATCACATCACTCTGATCTCCTCTTCTGCCTCATTCTACTTTGAAGGACCGTTGTGGTTACATTGGGCCCTTTGTGCGTGTTTTGTTCCATGCTCTAACACTAGCATCTAGGGCAATCTAGTATAGAGTAAGTGCTCAGTGAATGAATGCCCAAGAGGAAATTGAAATATGGGTCTGAGTTCAGGAGAGTACAGACAGAGACCTAGATATCATCAGTAGATAAGAAGCCGTGGAGTGGATGAGTTCATCCAGAGAGAGTTTTGTAGACTGAGAACATCTGTGAATCAAAGGAAGGAACCCTGAGGAACAGCCACATGCCAAGAAAGGGTAGAAGCAGAGCCTGCTGGGAGGACTAACGAAGGGGCTCAAAGAGGTGAAAGAACAACTAGGAGAATGTAAGAAACAAACCAAGGGAGCAGAAAGGTTCAAGAAGGAGCAAGTGCTTGGTGCTTCCAAGAGGTCCAACCAAATAACAGCTTAAAGATGACCACTGGATTTAGGAACCTTGACATCATCTTGGGCAGAGCACTTCTAGGCCACGGTGGACCAGTTTTGAAGAAACAATAAAATTTTATAAAGATCAATCTTCTTAGGCATTTCTCCCAGACTGAAATATATGTTTAGGTTTGCCTGACCCCCATAGTTAATCAGATCAAGTCTAATATTCTGTGAGAATATTCAACTCAAATAGGAAAAAAATTCATGTTCTTGTGTCTCGCCTAGGGATGAAATTAGATCATGGCCCGAATATGCCTCTCTTCCCAAAGGCCTTTGAAAAAGTTGAAATTCATGTAATACATGGAAGGAAATCCCAGCTCAGGGCTGCAAAACTCCATGTTGTATATAAGGTGTGAAACTGTGGTCTGAAGATGCTGGCAGTCTGGGAGGCAGAGCAAATGTGATGGCAGGTATTTGCCCAGAAGGCCGATCGAATCCTAGCATAGAAAGGAAAGTTTATTGCTTCAGGCATTCTGTTTCTCTTCTGGAGGCAGAGTGTCTATATATGTGCTTTTAATGAGAAACCTGCCCTCAGGATATCTCTTACAGTTGCTGCAGAGCTGTACAGCTCTATTATTAGGAATTCTGCCCTGGGGAACAATTATGTTATTGCAATAATTAGAGACAGTTCATCACCATAATAATGGAAATCCTGCCTTGGAGGCAAAACAACATCAAAGCAACGCGAGCATCATTGCTACAGATAGAATCTGTTGCCCTGCTTATTGGTAGTACTTTATCATTTTAATTTTGCATGTGCAGTTATGGAAATAGACAGAGCTCCTCCTGCTCTCCAAATTCAGACCTGGAACTTTCCCTCATTACCTCAGTTTGTCTCTCCTAGAGCCATGGATAAAATAGTTATGGCTTTAAGCTCCTCTGAAGAGCAGTGCAGAAGAGTTTAGAGAGATTTGTTTTTAAATGTTTGTGATGATACACGGACCCAGTCCTGCGGGAGACTCCATGAACTTACCCTCAGCCACAAGCCTTTTCTACTTCACTATGGTATGTCATATTGTATTATGGTCAGGGGTTAATGTGATGACCAAATTGAGGCAGGGACTACCTACCACCTGTTCTATTCATGTGGTCCTGGTGTTGGTTAGGCCTCAGGACGTGCTGCAACGAGAACTGAATTTTTATATGGAAGTATTTAAAATAAGGTCCCCAATCTAAAGACAACACCTGATTAAAAAAAAAAAAAATCCTTCTAAGTGTCTCCACATTAATCCTCTCTGTTAGTCAGTCATCTGCCCCGTCCTAGTTTCTATCCTTATTATCGCTTGCATGGACTTTGCAACTATTAAACTAACCTGTTTTTTTTTCCTTTTTTTTTTTTTTTATGTGAGGAAGATCAGCCCTGAGCTAACATCCATGCTAACTAATCCTCCTCTTTTTGCTGAGGAAGACCGGCTCTGAGCTAACATCTATTGCCAATCCTCCTCCTTTTTTTCCCCCAAAGCCCCAGTAGATAGTTGTATGTCATAGTTGCACATCCTTCTAGTTGCTGTATGTGGGACGCAGCCTCAGCATGGCTGGAGAAGCAGTGTGTTGGTGCGCGCCCAGGATCCGAACCTGGGCTGCCAGTAGCGGAGCGCGCGCACTTAACCGCTAAGCCACAGGGCCGGCCCTAAACTAACCTCTTAACTGGTTTATTTGGAACCAGCCCTCACTGAAATCTTCTACAAGATGAAACTTCCCACATCACATCTCCGATAAATTCAATTCAATAAACATTTGTCACACACTTTCTCTGTACAAGACGTATTTGAGATTATGAATGTAGCCTAATTTAAATCAGGGTTCTACAGGTGTCATAAAAGGGACAAAATTTATACAGTGGTCTAAAGGACAGAGACTTTTTATCTTAATAAAGCTATAAATTTTATTTTTTAACTCTACATAAAATATCATTCTATAGCCTTCAACACACATATACATATAGATATTTTGATATACATGTATAGAAAAAAGCCTGGGAGGAACTCCACCAAAATGTTAACAGTGGTTTCCCTGGGAATTGGAACTATGGATTTTTTTTTCCTTCTTTCTTTCTTTCACAGTTATAAGTTTTATATTTATGGGTATGATTATTTCATTAAGGTTCATTTCCCATAACAGGCTGAAAGGGCCATGAGGAAAGGTGCCAGGCATGTTTGAGCACACTAGCACCCCCACCTCCTGATACTGTGCTTAGAATATTGTAAATACTCAATATTTTTATATGAAATGAATGAACCAGCCAACCAAAATCATCTGATTCTTAGGGGAGATTGGTGGGGAAGGTGGTGGTGGGATATTTAAGTGGAAAGAGCAGCAAGAACCAAATATATTCAAAAGGAAAGTACAGAGGAATGTTTGAGCAGGGGGAGACAAGGCTGGAAAATTTCTCAGGGTCAGGCTGAGAAAGGCATTGCATGGCAAGCTGAGGAGCTTGCACGTCACTGGGAAACAGACCCACTCAGGGAATGATTTTGGCATGAGTCTCCACACTTAAATTGTTTCCCATCCTTGATCAGTTGAGTTCAATGTGTGTACTCAGGTAGCATCTGTTGTGACTTACTGTGCACCCATCTGGGAAATCACCTGACCTTTCTGGGGCAGTGTTTCTCTATCCCTAAAGCAGAGATCCAGAAGTAGTTCCCAAATTCAGGTCTGCAGACCAGTGCCGAGGTGGCTACCGTGGAACCAACAGAGGTACATTTAAAAATGCAGAATCCCACTGTCTGTCCCCAAAGATTCCTTTTCGGAAATTCTGAGATGAGACTCAGGAATTTGAGTTTGTTTTTAAGTTTTCCAGGTGATTCTAATGCACAGCCAGGTGTGACAATATATGAGTGGCTTCCCACTGACCTCTGAACAGACAGCCCATCACATGACCAACAGGCCCCACACTGTTCAGGCTCCTGCCTTGCTGTCCTACCTGCTCTCCCACTTACTCACCCTCAACCTTACTTCTTGAGCCATGTGAACCTCCTGTCAGTTCTTCAAATGTCTTTATTCCTCTTGCCACAGAGTCCTTGAACATACTCTTCTCTCTGCCTGAAACAATCTTATCCAGGGCTTAACAAACTATAGCCCACGGGACTAATCCAACCTGCTACCTTTGGTTGCACAGCCTGCAAGCTGAGAATGGTTTTATATTTTTAAATGGTAAGAAATAAATGAAAAGAAAAATAGTATTTTGTAACACATGAAAATTAGGTGAAATTCAAATGTCAGCGTCTACAAATACAGTTTTATTGGACGCAACCATACTCACTCATTTACAAATTGTCTAGGCTGCTTTCACACCACAAGGGCAAGGTTGAGTAGTTGTGACGTGACCACCTGGGCTGCAAAGCCTAAAATATTTACTGTCTGGCCCTCTACAGAAAAAGTTTGCCCATCCCCCAATCCAACTCATGGCACGTTTCTGGAAATATATTGAAACATCTTCCTAGTAACATGTCCTTCCCTTTGCTTGGCTTTCTTTTTTATTTTGGTGTTGTTTTGGTTTACTGTGCCTTTTACTTGTCCTTTGAGACTTACCGTTTGATTAAATTGTTGCTGCCGCTGGGCGCATCTAATGCAAAGTGAAGGGGAAGTAAATTTGGTTGAGGCCTGAAAGCTCTCCCTTCTGTCTCTAGAGCAGTGGTTCCCCACTTTTGCTGGGAGGAACTTCTCTTCATGTCCCCAAAGCCTTGAACTCCTCAGAGAAGTCAGAGCAGGAGGAGCTTTAAAGGTGAAAACACAGAAGGTGAGGAGTGTTGGGGATGGAGAGGAAAATACATACCTGATCCTCTGCCCCAAATTTCTGGAAAAACAGTAAAAAAATGAAATGGTGGGAAATCTTCATCCCTGGTTGACAAGTCAGTGGTTTATGCTGACTGTTTTACACAGGGGCTTTCATTTTAATTTTATGATTATGAAAATTATAAACCATCTAGTTTGGCTGAAGGAGGAGAGAGAAGATAGAAATCCCAAGACTTCCTTCATAGGGTTTTATAAAATTCACCTATTGTGACAATATATATACACATGATTCAATTTGGAAACTACCAGTGATGTACGAATTAGCATGATATAGTCCAAACAGAAGTACACGGCAGTGCTTAAGGAACACACAGGGAAGAGACTCTCCAAGTCAGGCAGGGTCTGCCAAAATTGGCTTCCAACAGGAAGTGAGTTTAAGCTGTTGTTAAAGAAAGTATCCACATTGAGAGGCAAAGAGGGAACAGGGAGCTCTCCATGTTTGAGCTCATGTACGTGCAAGATTAAGGGGTAGACATGAGCAAGTCTCATACGAGAATTGAGGCGAAGAGAGGGATCCAGCCAGGTGGAAGACTTGGTATCTGTAGAGTGTAGGTGGAAGAAATGGAGGAATAATCTTCAGGGAGATGCTTCAGGTTTCTTAAGAAGAGATGATTAACATTATGAAATACCATTGACAGATATAAAATAATAGTGACAGAAACACTGTGAGTCAGCTTGGCTAGGAAGAGCTCGGAAATCTCAAGTTATTAAGTTGAAATGAGACTTTGATCTCCCTTTTTGTCACTAGCACATTCATGAATAATCCTTGGGCTTTGGGAATTTGGGGGGATTCAGGATACTTATTACTTTGGCTTTTTTCATGTATTTCTTGGTTATCTTGTAGCCATCATTTTTATCCATTTGTTAATAATAATACCTAGCTTTTCGTCAGTCTTTACTGTGCCCTCTGCTAAACACTTTATATGTGTTCTGTTTAGTCCTCAGAAAAACATTATGAGATCAGTCCTATTATTAACCCCATCTTTAAGATAAAGAAACCTAGGCTCAAGAGGCTATTTACCTTACCTAAGGTTGCAAAGCTCAATAGTATTAGGGCTAGGATTCAAATCCAGGTCTCACTTATTCCAGAGGTCTTCAGCTTTGCTTGAAGAAAGAACAAGCATTAGATGCTTCTCTCTACTGCAAAGAGAACATGGAATCTGATGATAAGTCAATAAATTATTAGTAAAGTAAAGCACTGCTTTCATTACTTTCCTTTTAAAATTGTGGAATATTGCAGGTGCCTTTAATATGGGTAAGATGATTGGCCAGAAGCAGCTTTCACTGTTGTTTCATATCTTCAGTAATAAATTGGCAGCCTTCAGAGACATGGCTTTATATTTTCCTAGGGGGAAGGAGGCATGGTCTGATTTCAGGGCTGGGTTAGAACCATCTAAGCCCCTTGGAAAAGAGGTAAATTAAGTCCTTGAACTACCTCAGCAGTGCCTTTGTTCAGAGAAAATAGCTCTGTATCATCAAATGGATTTAAGTGATCATGAAAATATTCAAACCAAAGTGGCATGTAATTAAGAGCAATTAGAACTGAAGTGATATGACTGGATATTAAAACCAGACAAGCAGTGTTTGTGCCTTCTCAGTAGAGACATGGCAGATAATTTGGGTTCCTCCTAACTTTGTCATCTTTAGAAATAGAATCTGCTAGACTGTTTAGATGTATAGATGCTATGTGAATATTGAAGGTCTAGGATCATATACTATGTTTGACCCTATGTTTCTGTTGGGTCGTTTTGTCATTGTATTTCAATCATAGATATGCCAGAGTTAATTAGATCTCTACTAGTAAATATCCATCATGGTGTTTCTAAATCCCTTTTGCCAAATGATCTAATTAGAGCAACACTTGGCTTTCTATATAATTACAACATATGGCACCTAGAGGGTACATATAGTAGAATTATAGGTTGCCTGATGAGAAACCCAAGTGGTGGGTAAAAGACCCATTAAATAAACTTGTAGTTTGTGTGTGTGTGTGTGTGTGTGTATGCATGTGTGTTTTAATGTATACAATTCCTCCTACTCTCCCCAGAATAAGAAATATTTTGTAATTCAACTGTTCTTCCCACATGAAACACCATAATTATATCATAGAATGGGAGTTTTAAAATTTAAAACAAATAATTGATAACATTAGCATAAATTATTTAGCCCTCTACGCCTCTAAAAATTATCAGCTTTGTGTAGTATGTCAGCAACGCTGAAAGCAGCTTTGTGAAAGACAACTATTCAATGGGACATATATGCCTCCCTCCAAGCAAAAACACTTATCCAAATGGCTGCTAAATATATAACAAAAATAGAACTGAATCCTTTGACCAGTCAAGAAAGAAGCATTTCTTAATGCATATTTATAATCTATGGAAGTGGATTAACCAGTTTGGGTAGATGTTGAGTTCAGTTTTGGTATGTTGAATTTGAAAGGCTTATCATGCAGTGGTATCCTGGAGCCCACTTGGCTGGGCTTGAAAGAGCTGATTGTGCACATTTCCTCCCAGGTGCAGTGATGTCACATTGGTAGCTTGCCACATTTATCATGGAAATATGGTAAATCTAATCTAATTTCTACCCAAGAAATGGATACAACCATGGAAATTGGCACACATCAGGACATTTTTTTCCACACAGAACCAGTTGTTAAACATTTACCAGCACATCATTACCTGTGGGACATATGCAGCTCAGAGTTGGCAATGCCAATTTGGAGTTCATGAGAGAGATAAAGACTAGAAATATAGCTTTCCAACTCATCTTCTTTGAAGTGATGAGGGTGAATAAGTTTCATTGAGAGAACGTGGAAAAACAAAAGAGTTCTGGATAGATTCTTCTGAATTGTGTCAAGTGCATGAGAGAGAAAAATAAACCAGAAAATTCATCAGAAAGCTGAGAGGAGAACCAGGAAATTGCGGTGTTGTGAAATTCTAAGTAAGAGAGTATCATAAATAGGCAGTGGTTGACATTGCAGGTGTCACTGAGAGGTCGTAAAGTATGAGGACCACAAACTATATATATTTGGTGATAATGAAGTCAAAAGTAACCTTGAAATAAATACTTTCAGTAAGAGCGAAAGCTCTACTGGCTGGATGATAAGCACTAACTACTTTTTGCAGATGTTAAGTAATGAAAAGAGGGAGATAAGACATACTGGAAGGGAGTGACATATTTGTGGCAAGGATGTTATTAGGATGGAGGACATTGGTGCATATTTATAACCTGAGAGAAATCACACTGTGGTAAAGAAGAAGTTAAAGATGTAAGGGAGGGGAGATGATTCTCAAGGAGACAGGAGAGTATTGGACCCAAAATCAATTATTGTGGGAAAGAAGGATGAACCTGTCTTCTTCTCTGACTGTGGGGAGGAAGAGAGGGTGAGTAAGGGCACAGAGAAGTAAATGGGAAAGAGAGAATTGAGGAATTTCATGTAATATAGACTTGACCTTGATCTCGATAAAATGAGAGTCAAGGTCATCTTTTGAAAGTGTGGCCATGGGAGGTGATTGTGTGCTTGAGAGAAAGGGACATCAGTCAGGACTGTCTTCTATGGTCATTGTCATAGAAATTAGATAAGATTTGGATTGCGCTTTTTATATTTTCAGTTGCTTCCACACACTTTGACTTTGCCACATATTGATTTGCTCTGAAGGCTTTTATTCCAAAAGAGGTGGTTTGTTCCAAAGGATGCATAAAGTTGTTATGGAAAAAGTGAGGCTGAATGCTCTTAACACCAACAAAAATGTTTTTCAGGTGAATTCAGTATGTTCTGACTCAGAAAAAAGCAATGCACTTTAAAATTACTATTACCCTTTTTCCTTTTCTCAAGGACTCTCACCCCTTCAGTTATCCCTGCTGTTTCCTGCATCATCAAACTCTCCTTCCTCTTTCACTTTCTATTGGATCATTCTGGTCAGCACATGTCCATCCTCCTCATCCACTTTGCCTCCTTTGCTCTCCTCTATTTCCATTCTGTCCCTAGGCGATCCCATGCTTTAAACACCACCTATACTAACAGCTCCCAAATGTACATCTTTAGTCCAGGATTCTCTCCTGAGCAATTCGAGCTTCACATACCCCAAACAGAACTCATTTCTGTCACCAACCTCCACCCTAAAACCTATTCTTCCAATCACACCATCTCCCTCTGGTTACTCAAGCCAGAAACCTAGAAATCATCCTGATTCCTCTATTTCAACATCCCACATATCCAACGCATTAGTAAATTTTATAAATTCTACTTCAAAAGAACATATAGAATTTATCTTCTTTCCATCTGCGTTGCCAATGCCCTGGCCCAATCACCATCATCTCTTCTCAGACTATTGCAGTAGCCCCCTGTCTTATCTGTCTGGGCTGCTGTAACAAAAGTATCATAGACCAAATGGTGTAAACAACAAACATTCATTTCTCACCATGCTGGAGGCTGGGGAGTCCAAGATCAAGGTGCTGGCAGATTCAGTGTCTGATGAGAGCCTGCTTCCTGGTTCATAGACAGCGATCTTCTTGCTGTAACCTCACGTGGCAGAAAGAGGGAGGGAGTTCTCTGGGGTCTCTTATTAAGGCACTAATCCTATTCATGAGGGCTCCACTTCATGACCTAATCATGTCCCAAAGCACCACCTCTTAATACCATCACATTGGGGGTTGGGATTTCAACATAGGGATTTTGAGGGGACACAAGCATTCAGTTCACAACACTTCCTAACTGGTTACCCTGCTTCTACACTCACCTCATTCCAACCTGTTCTCTGTACCACAGCCAGAATGGTCTTTTTAAAAGATAAATCTTATCACGAATCCTTAACACAGAAACTAAGCTCCTGACCAGGACCTTCAAGGTACTGCATGATCTGGTTCCTTATTATATTATTTTTGGTTTTTATTTCGTTTATCCTCCCGCTCACTAATCCTAACCTCCAAGATGTCTGAGGCCGTGTGTATCTTGTTTCCCATTAGATCACCAGAGCCTACTTTTCTCTTCAATTCCTCCTTTGCATTTTTCTGAATTTGTGATTACATGTTTATATCTTATTTTACTGGACTATTATCTATTTTCCCAAACTGGTCTGTAAGCTAAGTGAGAACAGGACCTGGTTTCATTCGCCACTATTTATCCACCACCAGCACAGGACTATAACTGAGGAGTTTAATCAGTTGTTGAATAAATGAAGAAAGAAGTCAGTGAACTCACAGTTTGCCTCATTTCACAATGGATTTGAGGCTGCTTACAAAAAAAATACAAGCAATAGAAAAGACAAAAGTACATAATTTAGGGAGTGGGAACAATGAGAAATTATCAGTAGAAAAACAAAAATATCAGAAATGAAATTAGTACATGAAAATACATTCTGTATAATTCGCAACTTTGGATATACCTGTCTTACTACCTAAGCAAAGAGAGAAACATAATTAGTTAAAAGATCCATGGTGTTTGTAAGATTAAAAACAATCGTTTTTCCTGATAGTAAAATCTTAGAAAAATCTTCCCCATGATACACAATTACTATGCTAGATACAACAAGAATTCATAGATGTGCCTTAAAATTTTCATACATTTGGCAAATTTTATATAGTCATAAAGGGCAAGTTAATAAATACAGTTTTGTGAGGTGGGGCCAAGAATATAGTTTGTTTTGTTGTTGTTGTTGTTTGAATGGAGAGACTTGACCTAAGGGTAACGTTTTAAGTATCTACGGCAGTATTTTCCAGCACTAGTTCTTGGGGTGGTAGTGAGAGGTGATACCTTTTGTATAATACAGTATTTTGTGATCAAATAAGTATAAGGTCTGTATTTCAGACCTTCTCAGAGCCTTTACTTTGTTATTGGCATCAAGAGTCTCACAGAATTATATTTCCCAAATTTAATTGGTAATGAAGCTTATCGTACAGAATACCTCAAGGGATTAGGGTTTTGGGAGGGAGAATACTTTGGAAAACTTTGATCTAAATGAATATATGAGTTCATTTACTTTAGAAATTCCATAATTAATTCTCATGGCCAGAATTGTATTAAGAGTTTGTTAGAAGAAATTTCAAAATTATAATTACTGTCAAGAATATGAGAAGCAATTATTCTGTGTTACCAATTTAGTATTACCAATTTAGACCAGGTCCTTACTATAAAATAGGCCAAAAGAATCACTAAGAAAAATGGCAGAATGCCACCTTAAGAATGGTACAAAGATGCAAGTTCCCTGTGAGAATCAATCAACAGGGATCCTAGCATTTAGCCCATAACTGATTTCTGTCCACAAAGTCAAAGATGGGAAAATAGTCTCAAGTTTTTCCTGACATACTTTTCCACAAGAGCGTTAGGCATTATAACTGAATAGCTGAATCAAAAGCAGACCAGCTTTTTCTGTATGGAATAATAGCATGAATGACTTAAGCCTACAATTAGCCAAGAAACAACAGGGCTTTACTCCTGGTTCCCTCAGGTGTCAAGAAGCTGAAAGTTCAAACATAGTTAAGAAGGAACACTCACAACTTCATAGGGGTTTCATCATCTTCCTTGTTAATTTGGCATCTGTCAATGTTGATTAGTGAATGCTTGGTTATATAGACATAGATGTTGTTCAGATTGTTACATTATGTATTTTTAGAATCCTAGATAATATTTATAATGGTCATAAACAATTCCTTACCAATTGGCTTGGAAGTGTTTGCTTTGCCTGGAAGGAATGCCCATAGTATATACTTTGCCTACAGATGTATGCATTTGTATGTGATTATATAATAAGGGGATTGTGGTTCCATTGTAAAAAGAAAATCCATTGGTGAGTTATTCCTCAGGAGTTCTTAGAATTTCATTCCTAATCACCTTTACCTTTATCATTCAAACAAGCGTAGTCATAAGCCAAGAACATGGCCCAAAGAAAAATGAATTTTGTTGTGTTTTGCTTTGCTCTGCTTTGTTTTTGCCCCATACCCTCAAACACCAACAGAAACATCATAGCTGCTTTATTAAATTTTATATTAACAGCAACATTTTGGGGTTACTAGAGTAGAAATTGTACTTTTCCATTTTATTATTGGGAGCACTATAGCACACAGTGAAAAAAAAATTGAATCCAAGCAATAGAATTTTAGAGCTAAGAGTAGTATCCAATGTAGAACTCCTTAAACTAGCTCCTCCTTTATAATAGCGCATTCATTTTCCTTCTAATAATTATTCAAAACTGAGACCTATGATGTTGGTGATGGAGCTTTTATTATTTCTGCTTCCCCATAAAACCATTTAATATTTAGTTCTGAATTTATAATGCATTTTATTTTCTTTGAATACTGACCTCTATTAAACACCTACCAAAAACAAAGCAAAGCAAAATGTAAGCAAACTATGTATAACAGAATAGTTTCAAATTTCAAATGATGACCTTCATCCTTATTTAACAGATATTTGAGGCAAGTGAATTGAAGTGAAAATATAATATGAAGACTATCTTGAAGCTTGCTGGAAGCTTTTTTAAGGCTAGTGTCTTAGCTTAGATAGTCGGGAAACAGACTCTGAGATGGAGAGTTGCATGCAGAAGATTTATGGGAGAGTGCTCTGGTGGGGCACCTGTAGGGAAGCGAGGACGGCAGAACTGGGCAGAGGGAGAAGCTGCCCTGCAGTGCGGTTGCAGTAGAGGCTTCAGCCAATCCCATAGGGAGCTCTGGAACTCGGAATGCCTTCAGAGTTGTCCCATCTTGAAGCAAGGGGGAGTGGTCTTTAAAACCTGGATCGCCCAGTCACTAGCCTCAGACCACTGCCTGGAAGGGAGAGTGGTAACCTTGGTATAGGCAGTTCCCCACTGCAGAGGGCAATTCAGTGAGGGGCATGGCTGTGAGCTGTCAACAACCAAGACTCTTGGGCAGAGTTGGGGAGGGGTGCGCATTGGCACTGAGGAAGGGATCAACTCTTTGGGATAATTATAAGAACAGCCTGTGCGCACTTACCATGAGAGGAATGGCTGGAACTCTTCATCATCAAAAGAACATCATATGTTAGCCAATCAGTCTTACATAGGATGCCCAGAGGAATCTGCTCTGCATTTCATGTCATGGTCAAAGCATAAGTTGAAACTGATAGAAAGTCTTTCTTGGATGGGAAACAACATGTGATTTCTCTGCCTGATTTCATTCTTCAGCCTTTCCTCAGAAGGCAGACTCAGGGAGTCACCTACGCAGAATCTCCTTTTTCATACCATCAGGGACTCTCTCTCCTCTGAGTTCTCTCTTTCCTTCTTCTTTCCCACAGACTCCTCTGTCTCTTAAAGCTCTCTGTGCACCTCCACCTGCCAACCTCTACCTTTCTTTTTTGACTTTTTTCTGAGATGTTAGTCATTTCATTCCTTTTTTTCCTCCTGGATGAAAGTGTAAAAGATTTCTGATCCATACAAAAGGAGGAAAAATGAAAGAAGAAAGGAAGGAGGGAGGAAGACAGGAAAAAGGGAGGGAAGGAGGGAAGAAAGGAAGGGAGGACGGAGGGAAAGCAAACCTTAAAACTATCAAACTTTTACACACCAGTGAGACCACCTCTTAGCCTAGTACCTATGATTTTTTATGCAAATATTGAGTATCTTTTCTCTGCTTTCAGCTGCATGAAAAAAAGTCCACTTTAGTTAGCCTAACTTGGTACATGCCACTTGCCCTGATATGTGTCAAGCCTAAAAAAGCAAGTCAAAAAAAAAAATTAATCTGTTATACAAACATGACTACATGTATTCATTCAAATTCGTTTGAGAGTTTTCAAAAGTGAGGTAGAAGATTTGAATACTGGAAATGTTCTCTACAACTTATATATGCAGGTAATAATAAGTATATGATGTGTAGAGTCCAGAGATGCCCCTGTCTTCTTTGAAGGATATATGTCTTTTCATGTAACTAATGTCATCTCTGACTATGAGAATTTTAGGGTTAGATGAAGCTTTAGAGATCAATAGGCCAGTGGTTTTCAACCTGTTTCTACCCCGGCATACCTGAGGACTGCAACATATTCCTATTGCTCGAAATAGGTCATCACACACTGGTTGTAGAAGGAAGAGGGGATGGGAAAGCAGTGGAGGGAAGGAGCCCAGGAGCATATGATGTGTAAGAATCTCAGGCAGGGTATGATTTGAAAAGCCCCTTCATAACATTCTGTCATGCATGGCTTTCCAACCTGTGGGAATCACTGGTTTCCCCAGCACTTTTGTTCTACATTTATAAGAAAAATGGGGTTAGATGAATCATAGCAGGTCTCACACTAACTGCTGGCACATACATGCTCGTATAGCAGGATGTCCATGCGAAAGAAACCCTTTCCCACTCTTGTTTTGGCAATAAAGCTTTACAGCAAGAGTGGTATTTAGAATCCCAGAAAGATACCATCAGAAGGTCCCAAAAGTCGTCTAGCGGAGGGTTCACTGAATCCAGCTTGCAGAAAGGCTTTCTTTGGTCAGCACAGTATATTAGCCATCATCATGTTTAATTTTTTTTAACTAGGTTCTAATGATTAAAATTTAGAATATGTCATGTAATCCAGATTTCTGATTTCTTTTTAAAAAACTGAATGATCTACAACAGTCAGCCTGTATTTCTATAGGCAATAATTGGCTGGAGCTGAAAAACAGTTATCTTTTTAGCAAGGGCATGAAATCTCCAGTTAGCCACACAATCTGTGTACCCCATAATAAGATGTAGTGTTGGTTGCCAGTTTTCATTGCTCTTGAATTACTGTTTTTCTTACAGAAGTTAAAATAAAAGTAACATATTTCTGCTATCTTTTTCTCTATCAAAAATGAAACTAAGAAAGCTTGGGCAAAAGGGCCACACATTTCAAAAAAATGTAGAAAAAGAGTTTGTTTTCATGTGCTCGTAATTAATATCCTTGTTTTCAAATAGAAGCAATGTGTGTCATGAAAACTTGTTCTTACCCACTTCGTTTGTTTATAGTACCCGCCTAGCCCCTGTAGGCAATGGCATCTGTAGATCTAGGTCTGGTTCTGTCCCTTTATGTTACCAGTGATAATTTGGAAGAACAAGAAGGTTTGGAATCCCTTAGCCCAGCTGTGGAAGTCTGGACGAGAACCTATTTCCTGATATCTAGCTAGGTGTTCTTTTTATTTTCCCATGAAGGATTAAATAGCAGGATCTCTGTATTTTGTCTTCCCTGGGGATTCTGCTAATCCACTGGTGGTTTTTTTCCTCTTCTTTTTGTCGTTGTTTCCGCTGTCGTACTGACATGCATGAGGGGTTGTCAATTATCCCTCTTTGCAGATTATGTTAAAATCTGAGCATAAAAGCTACAGCCAGATCCTCTTCCATTATAAATACCAGGAATCTAACAACACCCAAGTGAGGGGTTTTCTCAGCTGTTTTTCCTGAGCAGCTGATTGTCAGCCTAATTTAGTGCCTGATAGATAAAACAGAGAATTAAACTTGCCTTTTAAACGAGGAAATTATTCTATCCTAACATTATTGCTCATATTAAACTCCTGTGCCATTAAAGCTGTCTCTTTTAAATGAATGTGCACTGGGTGCATTGTTTACTCAATTTAATTGTAGGAAAAAAAAAAAAAACCTCGTGCAAGGGAAATGGTTGTTTGAACTGGTTTTTACCAGTCACAAGCCATGTGAATGAGTGTCCAATTAAATAGTGGTTCACTAGGACTCGTATAATAGTAACATCTGTTATCTTAATTAAACAAGTTACTATATAAAGGAGCTTTCATGGCTCACTTTGTTAGAGTAGGTTCTGACCTAGAAACTCGAGGAAGGTTTGTTCTCTTTGTGGGATTTGGTTGTCGGTGGTGTTCCCAGTTGGTCCCATTATGTTGTAGACGTGACAAGCTCTGTGATCTGCAAACCTACACATATTTTCAAGCCCACAGAGCCTGGGGATAGGAAGGAACTGAAGTTCATGAGGCAAAGTGAAACAAGTAAAATAGAAAACCCCCTGGGTAGGAGGGCTTCATATTTGCTCTGGCCTACTTAGGTATTATGGCTGGGAGGGAGGCGGTGGGGGGGGGGGGTGGAGATAATGGAGAAGGCAGGTAAGCAAATATTTTTGACTCTCCATTACCTGCCAGGCACCAAAGAAGACCCTTACCTACAGGCACAGGCCTGCAATCCTGTATCTGTATCTTTGAAATCGAAAAAGCTCTGAAAACAAAATATTGGTTTTCTTCTTCTTCTTTTTTTTTTGGAAGAAGCAGGAAAGATTTTTTAGCTGGGATTTTTTTTTTTTTTTTATTGAGGAAGATTGGCCCTGAGCTAACATCTGTTGCCAATCTTCCTCCTTTTTGCCTTTTTTTCCCCAAAGCCCCAGTAGATAGTTGTATGTCATAGCTGTACATCCTTCTAGTTGCTCTATGTGGGATGCCGCCTCATCGTGGCTTGATGAGCAGTGTGTAGGTCGGAGCCCAGGGTCCAAACGAGTGAACCCCAGGCCACTGAAGCGGAGCACGCAAAGTTAGCCACTGCGCCACCGGGCCAGCCCCATCTTCTTCTTCTTACTAATTTATTTGTTCATTTTTGACAGTTTTGTAGCAAACTCATTTGGTGGCAAAACCAAACTGAGGCTATAGACTTAGTGTTTTTTTTACCCCATGTTCAATTGCACAAATAATAGTGTACTGGACGGTGAGGTACCACATCAGACTTTTTGGGGATGTTATATAAAATAAACTATGTACCATAGTATGTTTCTTAATATTAGAAATCCTGAATTCTAAAACACAAACTTTCCCTGAGGGTTTTTTATAAGGGGTTATGTATTAGACCATTTTAAAGCAGATAAAATAAACAGAGGCTCACTGATATTAAGTATCATGCTCAAGGATAGACAGCTAATAAGCCCCTCCAGTGGTTTCTCGTTCACTTCCAACACAGTTTCTTCTTGCCACGTCCTGCAATGTCCTACATAGCCAGGCCTCTGCTTATCTCTCTGACAATATCTGCCATTCGCCAGCTCTTTCACTTAGCTGTAATCACACTGGATTTGTAGTTAGCCAAAGACATCAAGCTCTTTTCTGCCTCAGGGCCTTTGTGCTTGCTTTTCCTGGAACTGAAACACTCTCCTCCCTGATCTTCAATGGCCAGCTCCCTCTTGTCCTGCATCTCAGCTGAAATGCAGCTTCTGCAGAGAGACCTCTAGCACATACAAAATGACATTGCTCCTGTCATGCAAACCAAAAATAGTGTGATGGTGAATTAGGTGAATTTCTCCCGGTTCATAGATGAGACGATATCAGAAAGGATTTGGATATTATGAAATTTGTTTTATCTGCACAGCATTGAGTTGCTCTTTTTCTGACAAAAGCACCTCAGTCATCCGTTCAGGGAGTGTCTTTTCCCATTAGGCGCAATTTTCCTAGGTTTGTCAGTCTAAGTGCTCTGCCCTTCTCTGTCCAGTGGGTGGCAGTGTGGGCAGGCACCAGCTGAACCCATCAGATTCTCCCCTCTTCAGAAATCAGAGCTTCCCTATGGGCAGAAGGTGGTTCTCGAAAAGAGTCATTTTGAGGGCAGTTCCCTGGGGATACTGCCCCTTAGATTTACTCTCTAGATCCCCAGAGCTACTGGTGGTGCTGGCCTTTCCACGTCCTGTTTGTTCAACTTCGTCTCCAGTTTGTGAGCTACCCCATATCCTTTCAATAAGTTGCATAAGTTAACCGTCTATTTCAGTTACTTACAATCCAGAAACCCAACTGATAAAGGCAAACACATGGATCATCTGTAACAAGATATTTTTCATTTAAATCTGCCTTAGAAAAACAAGAAGCAACCCTTTAATGGCATTTGGGTATTTATCTCAGTTCTTAAAAATGATTATATCATATCCCATTGGAACTAGATAACTTGCTAAGTTGAATATCTAAAACCTTTTGAGGGTGGTTTGAAACATTTTGCTTCACTAAGGTATTTGCATTCAACTTAACTTGTTACCCACCTGACTACGTACCTCATCCAGGACTAATGGTGTTGAGTATGTGGAGTTCCATGATTCCCTGGAATTAAAACAAATGCATCCCCTCTAGAGAGCTGTTTTCTCCAGAAGGAGAGCATGCACTGGAGTGTGATGCTGACCACTGCCACAGCATGTGCTCAGCATTCTGGTTCTGACACTGGAGTTTGTGAAGTTCTTTGGCCGAAACCTTTTGGCTGCCTTTGTGCAGACTCAGGTTGTCTGGCATCTGTATCCTCCCAGAATGAGTCATTGTGCTTCTCTGCTTCCTTGATTCTCACTGAAGGAGATTTGGACAATGGATCTGACAAATGAGTTTGGGAAGGCCCTAACACATCAGTAGCTTGTTATATAAGCATCTCGTGCTCAGCAGTTAGGCCTGCCACTGTCTGTGATGAGCAGGTTCCTGTCCTAGTGACATCCAGATGGGGTCCTTTGCCCACCTTTGCATGAAATTTGAGCCAAGAGATGCTGAAACAGACCCTCTTTCAGCAAAATGAGTGCCCATTGCCCTGACAGCATTGTGATGGCACTGGGGCAGAATGTCAAAGGCAAAATGTGACCCCTCACCTAGGCTCTCATTTGAGTTCCCCTGGCAGTGCCTTGTGGGTGTGGAGGCAAAAAAGATGCCCCAGCATTCTTGGACTTCATCTCTACTTGGAGGCCTTCCTGAAAGCCAAGATGATCTAGTCTCTATTCTCATAGCCCACACACTTTTCTTTCATAGCATTTGAAGTTGCAATAATTGGTTTTGAGTCGGTCTCCTACACGAGACTATAAGCTCCATGAGGACAAGCTTGCCTGTCTTGGTCATTGTGGTATCTTAAGCACGTAACACAGTATTCAGCGCATAATAGATACTAAATAAATATATTTATGTATAACTTCCCACAAGGCAAGTTTCATTCCTTCATATGTGTATAACAGAACAACAAATGTGGCTCATCTCTTTACAATTCCATTCATTTACTTTCATTGCAAATCCTTTTCTATGTCACAATCATAAAGTGTGTGAATGTAGGCCTCTAATGACTTTACCTTCAAAACACTATTTTAAAAAGTTTTGTTTTGGAATGCCAGGATTTTAACCCCAAAATTAGCCACATGTGTCACAGATCCCTGTGCTGTGGCTCTTAAATGAATGAGTGAACTAAAGGAAACTTGACAGACTTAACATCAGCTACAGCAGGACCCAGGGGATTCCCAACCCTGTACCAGCTGCCTGGCAGGTTCTGGAAGTCACTCAACACAGAGAGGCCAGGCTGCTACCCCTGGCCTGAAGCCCAAAATCCTGGAAAGGAGACCTGCTGCCCCTGCAGTAGGGAGCTTCTTAAAGCAGAGACAAAAGTCCTCACAAACAGAGGAGGAAAGAGAAAGAGCATAAGAACTACTTTTTCCCCAAACAGCCTTATCTAAAGCCTCAGTTGGATGATTTTGCAGATGTAGATGCAGCCTGTCTGGGCTCACAGCTTCCCAAGTACTTTGAACTCTTATTCCCAGACTCTCATGGAACTTGAGACAACTTCCATGAAAAGGACTGGATTTGGGGAAAGGAATAAGATGCCCAGTTTTGCCTTCTGTGTGGCCTTGAGCAACTCACTTAATTTCTTGTCTTTAAAACAGACTTAATAATAATTACCTGTGGTGTTCTAGTGAGACTTCATTAGAGGGGAAAGTGCCTTATAAATGGTAAAGTACTGTAGAGGTTTCACTCTATAGATTGTAAATCTATATACATTTTTACAAAGATGGAATTATATCATACCTGTTTTATAACTTGACTTTTTGATTTAAAATATACAGTAGATATCATTCCATAACGTAGGTATGGAACATATTTTCATTTTTAATTGTTCGATCACATGATATTATATGATTTTGTTGATTCACTGTAGGTTTTTTAAACAACTCGGTATCTTCTTGAAAAATGCTGTTTAACCTACTGCAGTTCACATCAACCACATCAAATCTCTAGGGTTCTGATGAGAATTGCAGTAATAACTGGGAATTTCCAAGCAGCCATATTTTGGGCATCTCCACCAACATGAGTACGGTAACAGCTAGCATTTATCAAGTACCTAATATGTACTGAGTGTTTTATATAATGCCGTGTCTAAATCTCTCCAAAACAGTCCAGCTCATTATTGTTATGCTCATTTTACACTTGAAGGAACTGAAGCTCATCAGCATTAACCAGCTTTACTCTTAGCCTTGCAGATGAGTAAATGGCAAAACCAGAGGTCATATGTAGATTTATTTTACTTCAAAACAACATAAACTGCATCATATCAATATCCTATGTCATCTCAAACTCAGCATATCCAGATCTGATCTCACCGTCTCAACCTTCCCTCAAATGTGTCCCCACTATGACCCCATTTCCATGAAAGGTACTATCATCTACCAGGATGCCCTAACCAGAAGCCTTCCCTTCCACTGCCCTGAAACCACTCTTGTTAAGGTTAATGACCCATGGATTGTCAAATCTAATGACCAGTATTCCTTCCTCAACTTGGCCTCTCAGCAGCATTTGACACAGGTAGTGGATCTCTCCTCCCATTGTGAAACTCTTGCTGTACTTGATATCCAGGACCCTGCTTTTCCTTCTGCACCCAGGCCACTCCCTCTCAGTTATGTCTGTTGTATATTCTCATCTCTACAACCTCTAAACTGACCCAGGGCCCAGTGTTTGGGCCTCTTCTCTATCTATCCCCTCTTCCTAGGTGCCTTGTCTTCATCTAGTCTATAGCCTTATAAGCTATCTAATGCTACAGAAGTGGAAATTTATGTCTCCAGCTGAGACTTCTTCCAAAAACTCCATAGTAGTATATTTCGTAGTCTATTCAATATTTACCTAGGTCTTTGCTATCCATCCTAGCCATTAAAAGTTCTAATTCCAGGGGCTGGCCCAGTGGTGTAGTGGTTGGGTTCACATTCTCCACTTTGGCAGCCTAGGGTTCGCAGGTTGGATCCCAGGCGCAGACCTATGTGCCGCTCATCAAGCCATGCTGTGGCGGCATCCCACATACAAAATGGAGGAAGATGGGCACAGATGTTAGCTCAGGGCCAATCTTCCTCACCAAAAAAAAAAAAAAGTCCTAACTCCAATACATAAGCTGTCTTTCCCCCCAGTGAAAGGAGGAGGAAGCTGTCAAGCTTTGTTGGACCTATTGATTTGGATGACATGTTCTCCAAACCACCTGGAGGAATTCCTTGATTAATGGAATCATTAATTCATCAATTCATTCATTCAGATATTATTTAGCAGCTACATCATGTGCCAAGTACTATGCTAAGACTCTAGATGAAAATTTTAATCTAAGCAATAAATAATTCCAAATTAAATTGATAACTTTAGAATCGGCTTTCAGTTTTCATAATACACAGTGAACAGAGGATTTCTGAATTACCCATCCCCAAATTCACTTCTCTAAAATATACATAATCCTTTCCAAAATGGAGATTTATTTGGATGTCATACAAGATAATTGCAGCTTTGTAAACCTGACCTAAGGGAGATTGAGTTTTCATTCAGAAACCTTATCTTGATTGCCTACACATCACCCAGCATCCTCTGGTCCCTCTGCTTGATGTCATTATGTCAGCTTGTCTTCTAGAGAGAAGAGGAAACTTCACCGAAATGAACAAGGTCTTTCACCTTCTCCCTTTGGGTTACATGAAGAAGCTATTTATGAGAGTTGTCCCCCTGTGCCCATTGGGAATTTGCAGAAGATCAATTACTACAGATGGACAGTATGTCTGGTCTTTCTCCCCCTTTCCACATATTAAATTGTCACTGTGTCAAATGTCTTGTCATCAAATATGGTACTGCAAGGAAATTGCAATTATATTTACCAGTTTTTTTCTCTAACCTTTGGATTTCATTCAGTCTACAGAGAATCCCTCTAGGTGGTTCAGAGAACATGTGTCATCCAAATCAATAAGGCCAACAACACCTGACTTCTTCCTCCTTTTTTCACTGAGGGGGAAGGCCGTTCATTTATTGGAGTCGGAACGTTTTATGCCTAGGATGACTAGCAAAGACCTATAGCTTCAGTGCATTTAATCTTGCAATGTAATAACTTTATAGTCATGCAATCTAGGTCTAGTGAGTAATTACAACAATACCATATGGAGTTTTCTAGTGTTTTCATCCTCTGTGCCTGGTACTAATTTTGAGCTTCTGTCTCTGGACAGTTTTGTTTAGATTTAAAAATCTTGGCTTTTGTTCTCTAGTCATTTTCTCTCACCATAAGAATTCCTACTGTCAGAATTAAGTAGGTTCTAAAACTAATGTTTAACCATAGTCCCTCTCCCTCCCCCATCACCTGGAATATTTTGAGGAGATGCGTGGCAGATAACAGCAGGTAGGTTCTCCAGTGGTGCAACCTCATTTTAATATTGGCTAAAGCAGAACTAATCAAGAAGGCAAATCTGCCATGAAGAGTCTTATAAAACATTCCAGAGCTAAATGGACTGTTAAAAAATAGTAGGCAGAGGAGATAGCCAGGTGCTCACCAAAATCTAAGAGCTGAACTTTAAAAGTCACACATACTGAGTAAAATCAGATGCAAAATCAGGCTTAAAGATAAAATATTCCACAGGACTCAAGTCTAAAATGCATATAAATCTTATTTATTAGCATGACTCAACTTTCAGCATAGTAAATGGTATTTGCATGTGTCAGTCAGGTGGAGTATGTTAAGCCTCTTCCCAATGCAGGTGACAAAATAAACACAAGCTCAGCTCTTCTTTCCACCATGTTGACTGTTTTTCTCCTCATGGCCAAAAAATGGCTTTGACATCTCCAGACCTTAAATCTTCGGATATTTAATTCCAGAAGGAAAGAGTGAGAATCATTTTCCAGAAAGTTCCAGAAAAAGTCTCATTGCAGATCATTGACTCAGACTGGGTCATGTATTCATCCCTAACCAATCACTGTGGCCAGAAAAAATTAAGTTCTGTGATCAATATAAGCCTGGGTTTCGTGTTTCACTCCAAGGTTTAGTAGTAAAGCCAAAAAAAATCATATGGCTGAGACTGGAAAATGGGTAGGTTTTAAAATGGCTATTATTAGATATAGGGCTAGTGGATGCTGGGCACAACTGTCTATACAAAAAGGAATGGCCAAAAGTGGAAGACAGTGTGGAGCAATTAGAACCCTCATGCACTGCTGGTGGGAATATAAAATGGTGCAGCTGCTATGGAAAACAGTATGGAGGTTTCTCAAAAAATTAAAAATAGAATTACCATATGATCCAGCAATTCCACTTATAGATATATCCTCAAAGGAATTGAAAGCCAGGACTCAAACAGGTTAACTAAGAAAAAAAGAGAGGACACAAATTACTAATATCAGAGATGAAAGTGGGAATATCACTATGGATCCCATGGATAGTAAAAGGACAATCAAAGAATACTGTGAAGAACTCTGTGCCCACAAATTTGATAAACTAAATGAAATGAGCCCATTCCTTGAAGACATAATCTACCAAAGCTCACACAAGAAGAAAAAGACAATCTGAATAGGCCTATGTTTATTAAGGAAATTGAATGAATAGTTAAAAACATTCCAAACAAAAAGCACATTGCCTGGATGCATTCACTGGTGAATTCTACCAAACATTTCAGGAAGAAATTATATCACTTCTCTACAATCATTTTCAGAAGACAGAAATAGAGGGAATACTTCCTAACTCATTCTATGAGGCCAGCATTACCCTAATACTGAAACCACACAATGACATTATAAGAAAAGAAACTACAGACCAATATCTCTTATTAATACAGATGCAAAAATCCTCAACAAAATATTAGCAAATCAAATACAAAACAGTATAAAAAGAATTATACACCACAATCAAGTGGGATTTATCCCAGGTATGCAAGGCTAGTTGAACATTTGAAAATCAATTAATGCAATCCATCACATCGAAAGGCTAAAGAAGAAAAATCATATGATTATATCAATAGATGCAGAAAAAGCATTTGACAAAATCCAATACCAATTTCATGATTTAAAAAAAAAAAACTCTTAGTAAACTAGGAGTGGAGAGGAACTTCTGCAACTTGATAATACCAACCAAAACCTTACAACTAACATCGTACTTAATGGTAAGAAACTAGAAGCTTTCTAACTAAGATCAGGAACAAGGCAAGAGTCTCTCCTTTCACAACTACTTTTCAATATTGTACCAGAGGTCTTAGCTAATGCAACAAGACAAGAAAAGGAAATAAAAGGTGTACAGATTGAGAAGGAAGAAATAAAACTGTCTTTGTTTGTAAATGACATGATTAGCTACGTAGAAAATACACAAGAATTGACCAAAAATTCCTAGCACTAATAAGTGATTATAGCAAAGTTGCAGGATACAAGGTTAATATACAAAAGTCAATTGTTTCCCCTATACCAGCAATGAACAAGTGGGATTTGACATTAAAAACACATATCATTTACAATATCACCCCCAAAAATGAAAAACTTAGATATAAATCTAACAAAATATGTACAAGATCTATGTAAGGAAAACTATAAAAGTCTGATGATAGAAATCAAAGAAGAACTAAATAAATGGAGAGATTTTTCACGTCTGTGAGTAGGAAGTCTCAATATTGTCAAGGTGTCAGTTCTTCCTGACTTGATCTATCTATTCAATGCAACTCCACTCATAATCCCAACAAGTCGTTTTGTGGGCAAATTGATTCTAAAGTTTATATGGCGAGGCAAAAGACCCACAATAGTCAACACAATCCAGAAGGAGAACAAAGTTGGGAGACTGACAATACCTGACTTCAAGACTTACAATAAAGCTACAGTAATCAAGACAATGTGGTATTGGCAAAAGAATAGACAAATAGATCAATGGACCAGAATAGAGAGCCCAGAAATAGAACCACATAAATATAGTCAACTGACCTTTGATGAAGGAGCAAAGGCAATGCGATGGAGCAAAGATAGTCTTTTCAACAAGTGTTGCTGGAACAACTGGACATCTGCATGGAAAAGAAAATGAATCTAGACACAGACCTTACACTCTTCACAAAAATTAACTCAAAATGGCTTACAGATCTAAATGTAAAATGCAAAACTGTAACTATAAAACTCCTAGGAGATAACATAGGAGAAAATCTAGATGACCTTGGGTTTGGAGATGACTTTTTAGATATAATATGAAAGGCACAATTCATGAAAGAAATAATTGATAACCTGGGCTTCATTAAAATTAAAAATTCCTGCTCTGCAAAAGACACTGTCAAGAGAAGGAGAAGACTGGGCAATGACTGGGAGAAAATATTTGCAAAAGACATATCAGATAAAGGACTATTATCCAAAATATACAAAGAACTCTTAAAACTCAACAATGAGAAAACAGCCTAATTTTAAGAAGAGGCCAAAGACCTCAACATACAACCAACCTAAGAAGATATGCAAATGGAAAATAATCATATGAAAAGATGCTCCACATCATATGTCATTGAAGAAATACAAATTAAAACAACAATGAGGTAGTACTACACTAGAATGGCCAAAATCCAGAACACTGACAACACCAAATGCTGGTAAGGATTTGGAGCAACAGTAACTCTCTTTCATTGCTGGTGGGAATACAAAATAGTACAGCCATTTTGGAAGAGAGTGGTTTCTTACAAAACTAACATACTCTTACCATACCATCAAGCAATTGCACTCGTTGGTATTTACCCAAAGCAGCTGAAAACTTATGTCCACATAAAAATCTTCACACAAATGTTTAGAGCAGCTTTAATCATAATTGCCAAAACTTAAAAGCAACCAAGATGTTGTTCAGTAGGTGAATGGATAAATAAACGGTATATGAACGGTAAACTGAATAAATGGTAATATTCAGACAATAGGATATTATTTATTGCTAAAAAGAAATGAGCTGTCAAGCCATGAAAAGACGTACAGGAACATTAAATGCATATTACTAAATGAAAGAAGCCCATCTGAAAAAGCTACATATTGTAAGATTCCAACTATATGACATTCAGGAAAAGGCAAAACTATGGAGACAGTAAAAGGATCAGTGGTGGCCAGGGTATTGGACCATGGAAATTCACCAGCATAACTCAGACTACTGAATTCTCATAGCAGCCGGCCTAGCACCTTCCCTACTACTTTTGCAATGTGCTCCTTTTAAACTTTAGTATAAACAATCTGCATTTTTTAAATTATCCCTGGCATCACTCCCCCGAGTGCAACTGTGAGTGATAAAAAGAAGACAGATATTGAGTCCCCCTCAAGGAGCATGTAAAATGTATGCATTGTAATATAATATAGAAAGCAAGAACTCCCTCAAGAGGCAGTGAAATCAAGGGCTGCAGGAATGCAGGGGAGGCAGAAAGAAATTCAAGCTGGGAGAACCAGAGAAGTCTTCATAGAAGAGACAACACCTAAGAGGTGCCTTATGTGATAAGGAAGCAGTACATTTGTGGAGAGGGTATGGAGACAGGCATTCCATGCATTTCATGAGTAAAGTGGGGAAACCAAAGCTAGACCTAGGGAATCTAGATTTTATGAACTTCTGTATTCCTACATAAGTCTAGAGCAACTGGCATAAAGATGAAAAAACCATTTCATTGACTAGTTATTTTGCACAAACAACTTGTTTGACAAAAATTGTGCCCCTAGGAAACAGAAGGGTCAGCAGTCATTTGGGTATCTACATACCAACAGACAAAGACATATGTATAATGAGAGCGACTGAGGCGTTAATTGAAATCAAAGCTCTCAGTGTCTATGCCAGAGCCTTTTCCTGGATCATACTGAGTAAAATATATAAGCATTTAAGGTTAGCTATAAACTATTTCTTTGTGCACAGGAATAAATATCATTACAGGAAACTACAGCAATATCTTGACATCAAGAAATGAATATAATCCTTTGAAGTCCTTTTAGGTCAAGGAAATTAGCTTCTAGGGGAAAATATATTAAAAACAAAGAGTGAGGTAATATTTTCAGAGCAAGTTTTCAGAAGGCAGTATATTTTCAGTTATGTTTATGATATGTATAGAGTGCCTATGAATAGCTCCTTAAAATTATAAATACCTAATCATATTGCAGTATGATGGGACCAGAAAGTCCCCAAGTCTACACAAAGTATTTGTGAGTTCTTCAGATTGATTGTAAATTTGATAGCCCTCTTCACATTTATGCCTCTCAACCTATTGTGTGAAAATCATTAAGGAGATATCCCTTGGTTTTAGAATTGGGATATACAATCTAATCATTATTTTAATATAAATCATTTCCTTACCATTAGATTGAATACCTAGCCCAACCCACATTTAATTTGGAGAACTGATCTTTTATTTTTGAACCCATATTAATTTGTGAGTGACTGATTTATCAAAAAGAAATCTTCAACTTATCAGAAATAGTTTGAGATCTATAAAAATCTTCTGGTTTCTTCTGAGGTAGATTCTCCCAAAGACTTTTGACACCTATTTATTCTTTGTCTCACTAGCTTTGAGAGTTCGCTGTCAGTTGAGAGGAAATGTATAAGAAAATGTTAAATCCAGCTTAAATAACTTTCTAGTTCTATTTAACTGGTACAACTTCAATGAAAATATTTAAGTCAGCATTTCAAATTCAACTGCCAAGGCTCAGGTAACATTTCCTGGACTCAATCATATGGGCATGAAACACTGCAGCTATATCTTCAAAGCCCTTTGAAAATCTGTCTCTTGATATCTTTAGAAGAAAATATTCCAAAATGAAACGAAGAACTTCATTTTCAGCTGAATTTTCTTTACATCTGTCACCTTCTTAGGTGTGGGTTCTGAATTTTAAAACATTTCTCTTTTTGAACCTGTGGAGATTGTAAAAGGCTACATCCCTGGTGAAAATTGGTGTGAGATAATTCCCTGAAAAACTTTTGTTGAGGTGTACAGTTGTCATTTTGGTTCACAGGAGAATGTAATATGTAATGATGACTAATACTCCTTTAAAAGATAGAGCTTCTCTCTTTTCTTCTTCACAGATATTTCAAATGTCTATAGGTACTTCATGGACAATGGCCATACCTTAAATAAATATAAATATTCATTTTTTATTAATATACTAACTCTCAAAAACAAACAAAAAATACTGAGACAGCTTACAATACAAGTTCTATACAAGAAGACTGTTAAAATAACACATTTAGACCATGTCGAAGAAGGGAAAATCATACATTAATAATGATTTAGCTAAATCAATATTAATATATTGAGCTTTCTAGTATCCTAAGCCAAAAGGGAAATCAGTGAGCTACTAAAATTCATTATCTGAAAAATTGTCTTGAAAAGAGACAACTTTCTCCTGATATTAAATTATAAATTAAATTTATTACTTGAATCCAGTAGCAGATTGATTGCGGTAATGTCCCCAGTTTTTTTACACTTGCCTATATCCATGCCCTTTGGCTCTGCCTTCCCACTTTGACTCTGGGCTTGGCCATGTGACATGTTTTCGCCAGTCGAATGTTAATAAAATTGATGCAAGCAAGTACTTTATTTTTTTATTTTATTTATTTATTTATTTTTTGTGTGTGAGGAAGGTCAGCCCTGAGCTAACATCTATTGCCAATCCTCCTCCTTTTTTTCCTTCCCCAAAGCCCCAGTGGATAGTTGTATATCATAGTTGCACATCCTTCTAGTTGCTGTATGTGGGACATGGCCTCAGCGTGACTGGACAAGCAGTGCGTCGGTGCGTGCCCAGGATCCAAACTCGGGCCGCCAGCAGCAGAGCGCGCACACTTAACCGCTAAGCCATGGGGCTGGCCCCCAAGCAAGTACTTTAAAAGCACTTGCACATTGGAGCTTTCCCCTAGCTCCTTTTTGAAATCTTTCACTACCATGCAAACAAGATAAGGGAAGCCTGCTGGATGAGGAAGAGACACATAGCCTGGTCACCTCTGTCACCCCACTAACACTTAGCTAACGCATAGACTCATGAGCAATAAAAATGCTTGTTGTTTTAAGCAACTGAGCTTGGGGTTATTTGTTATGCAGTGATAGCTAACTGATGCAGATCCTCATACAAGGGATATTTAATAATACAATAGACAGTGTCTTGTGCAGTAGTTTTTCAGCAACATAGGAATATCTTGAATATAACAAATGACAGCCCTTGAGATCATACCTTAAAAATAAAAATACTTTTTCTTTGCCTCAGTACCTACTATATGAAATGTTATCGAATTCCTGCTGGGGATAACATACCCACCTCTGAACCAAACCACCTTGTCATTAGAAAACAGCCATCCTTTCAGTCATGCACAGCAACCCTGTTTAATGGCCGGGGAAACAAAGGCTATTATTACTCTCTCAAACGCTTTAAAAGAGGCCTTGAGAGAATGAAGTTATCAGACTGTGGTTTAGCCATGGTGTCATGCTTTGAGGGTGAACACAAAGCCATCTGCAAAGAATAACCCTTGAGAGATACTTAATAAAGTGAAATTGGGGGGCCGGCCCTGTGGCACAAGTGGTTAAGTGTGCGTGCTCCGCTGCGGTGGCCCAGAGTTCACCGGTTCATGTCCCAAGCGCGCACCGACGCACCACTTGTCAAGCCATGCTGTGGCGGCATCCCATATAAAGTGGAGGAAGATGGGCATGGATGTTAGCCCAGGGCCAGTCTTCCTCAGCAAAAAGAGGAGGATTGGCAGATGTTAGCTCAGGGCTGGTCTTCCTCACACACACACACACAAAAGTGGAATTGGTCCAGAATGCATGTCCTAACTTTTTCAATCCATTTGATACTTGAAATTTTTGTATTCCTGCTTTTAGTGGCACTCCCTATAAAAATCTATTGCCTTTTTCTTCTTCATCAAAGTCTTTTTAAGCTCGGGGAAAATATACTGGCAAAAACATGCCAAAGACAATTACATTTGAAAACTTAAGTTATATGAAATATGTCATTTGAACCCCGAGAATTATTGCATCTCTGGACCTTAAAAATCATTTAGGCCTTTCCCCTCTGATTCTTGAATTCCCTCTGAGAAAAGCCTAAGTTGTCTAGCTCTCTTCTGCTAAAAATACTTCCAGAAATAGGAACTCCTTGCTTTTTGTGAAGAATTGTACCCTTTAGGGGATTTTTATTTATTAAAATGTTATGCATAAATAGAGTTTTTGTCATTGAGTTTTAAGCCTGCTCCCTGGTGTGGTGCAGGAGAAATCCAAGATTTCTAACAGTCTTCCAAATATTTGAAGACAGCAGCTCTCTTATTGCCAGTTTCACCCAAGTCCTTTGTTCACCAGGCTAAATGGGTCAGCGTTCTTTGATTGCAATTAACAGAGATAACTCTAGCTAACTCAAGCAAACAGAAATTTTATGGGAAGGAGACGAGAGACTTAGAAAATCCATGGAAGAAGCAGGTTTGAAACTAAATGGGCCCAAAGTGGCTCTCTGGGGCTAGGAAACAGGAAATGCAGAAGCTGTTTCTTTATAGGAATAGTTTGATCAGGCTGCCACTGCTGAGTTACATAGACTCCAACCCCATTCAGGCTCTTTGTCCTGCTATTCTATGGGAAAGTGGTTGTGTATGATCATGGCAGCATCTGTCCCAGGCCACAGGGGAAGAGAAAGCCCCTGACTACGGCCCCAGCAGATCAAATCCAGTGGGAAAAGATGTCCTCAAAAGAAAATGTGGGTGCTGTTAAAAGGGGAGAATGGAAGCTAGGTAGTCAAAAAACAACGAGGGGCCAGCCCAGTGGCGTAGTGGTTAAGTTTGTGCGCTCCACTTTGGCGGCCCCAGGGTTTGTGGATTTAGATCCTGGGTGTGGACCTACACACCACTCAAGCCATGCTGTAGCGGCATCCCATATACAAAATAGAGGAAAATGGGCACAGATGTTAGCTCAGGGCTAATCTTGCTCAGCAAAAAGAGGGAGATTGGCAACGGATGTTAGCTCAGGGCCAGTCTTCCTCACACACACACACAAAAAGCAACAACGAAAACAACTGTTGAGCATCATTCTTTCATTTTCATGTGAAGGGGCTGACTCCCATCCCTTTTCTTCCTATGCATCATCTAACATCCTGGGCTGCCCTCCCCTTAGACAGTGTTTAGTTTCTCAAAGGATATGAATAGTGATGCCTTAGCTCCAGCTGCATTCTGATCAGCACAGGGTAGAGTGGGGCTATCCCCTCCCTCATTCTGGATGCCGTCTATCTATTAATGCAGCCTACAATTATGTTCACATTTTGGCAATCTCATCATTTCATTGAATCAGACTGAGTTTAAGTCACTTGAAATTTGGTAATTAATTTTCTCACTATTCCCCTAGTCTATGCCGTGTCTTCCCCCATCATGATCATATCTCTTCTTCTTACTAGAATACACTCTTCTGCTTTTTGTTTTTGCCTAGTTAACTCTTTTGCTTCAGATCTCATCAGCATCATCACTTACTTAGACTCAATTCCCCTTGTTACAAACTCCTATAATACCATGTACTTCCTTTTATAGCAACTATTATGATGTAATTTTACATTTATGCATATGATTGTTGGCTTCAAATTAGTCTAGAAATAAAATCTAAATTTCTTACTACATGACTTAGCCTAAGCCTTAGCAACCAAACTCATCTCTTACCACTGCCACTTCCCTCCCACTAGTCTTCTTTCTGTTCCTGGAACACATAAATATATCATATTAGTGTCTATATTTTATTCTTAGTACATATTACTCAACTAAATTATCACATTTGTATATTTACTATATTGTTTCTTATCTCTCTCCTTCTACTGAAATGGAAGCTCCTGGAAAGCAGCAATATTATTTGTCTTATTTACTGCTATATACCCAATACCTGGAAGAGTGCAGAGCCCACCGTGGATGCTCAAGAAATATTTGTTGAATTAGTGAATGTAAGAATAGTTGTCCAAAGAGTTTAAGTACCGTGAAGGCAGAGACTTCAGCATGGCTCACCGTTGCATTTCCAGTACATTGCCTGACACACAGTAGGTTCTTATTATATATCTATTTACTGAATGAAAGAATATCATATTTGCACTATTAATGTTTTTGAACCTGTATAGAGACATTTATATTTATCCCTATTAAATATCATTGATTATTATATTCAGCCCAACATCACAGATGATGGGGATCATCTAGGAATTTAATTCTGTGATGCAAAATGTGGTTTCTGCCTCTTGATTGGACCCTGACTGATAGACAATACGTGACCTGTCTCTCTCAACTTTGTATCATCTGGGAAAGCAATTAGCATGTTATCCCTGCCCTCATCCAAGTAATCAGCAATCTCATTGGAGAAATTTGGCCACCACCAAGACTAGATCTACATAAGAAAATTAGACTGGCTCTAGCAATTTTCTAGGACCATCAGCTCGTTATGAACATCCAATGTGAATAAATCAGACTTCAAATTACATTTGTTTCCCACCAAATTGGCTTAGTAATTGTGTTGACTCTTCGATTCCATCGTACACACTGCTTCATGACACCTCTCTGGGCTTCATTCATTCACTCAATCACAATGAATTTATTTATGCTTCCCTACTCATCAGCCACTATTATAGGGGCTGAGGATACAGCAATGAATGAGACCAAGGTCTTACTGTGTTTTCTGATCTGTGAATTGAATGATTGGCCCCTCCTAACTCCAATGTTCTGTGATTCTATTAAAATGTCTGTATTTACAAAATGTAATTATAGAATTCAGGCATTATCTTAGGCATCATCATCTACCCGCATGTTAATGAATAAACTTAGAATTAATAAACTTAAATTCAGCATGCTTAGGCATCATCATCTACCTGCATGTTAATGAATAAACTTAGAATTAATAAACTTAAATTCAGCTGATCATTGCCACCATATAAGACTTCTTCCAACATTCTTTGTCTGATTGCAGTCAAGCATGTCTGAATCTTCATTCACTCCCCCTTCACATCCATCCAATCAGTACCTAATTCTCCTCCTAAATTTTCCTCCTGTGCTGTTTTGTGGTCGTCCTGGCCACAGTTTCCCTAGTTCAGGTTCTCTTCACCTCTTGTCTAGTCCAGCAGCATCTAATTGCATTTTCTGTGATGATGGAAATATTCTATATCTGCACTGTCCAATATGGTAGCCACTTGCCACATGTGGCTAATGAGCACTTGAAAGGTAGCTAATGGAACTGAGGAACTGAAATTTAAACTTTATTTTAATTAAATTTAAATAGCCACATGTGCTTAGTAGCTATCTCTTGGACAGCATACGTCTGGACTCTTGCAGGAGCTTTCTACCTGGTTTCACTGGCTGCCATCTTGTACTCTAATTCATTTTTCTCACTCATTCAGCAGCATGATCTTTCTGAAATGCAAATCTGATGGTATCTCTTTCATGCCTTCGGTTCTTATCCTTAGGATAAAGTCTTTGCTTCAAATATGACTTATAGGGCTCTTTGTGACCTGGGCCCTTGCTGAATCCTCCAGTGCCCTTTCTGCCTCAGGATTAATGCCTGACAATGAGGTGCTGCTTTTCCACATACTGTCCTTTACACATATGTGTCTAACTCCTACATATCCTTTAAGAATCGGTTCATGTCCGTGAAAACCTTTCTTGATTCATCCCCACCGAGGATCTCTACTATGTGTTTCAGGATACCCTACAAATACATAGATCCCTTCACTTAACCACGTTATCTGATCTGTCTATTGTTTATTGATGGTAATGGTGGTGGGACTTTCATTTTTAACCAGACTGGGTGTTTCTTGAAGGCCAGGGACTATTTCCTATTCATCGTGATTACCCGAGAACCTACCATGGTTGGTAAGCACTCATAGGCATTGAATGAATGTGAGATGGAAAGAAGGAGGGAGGAAAAAAAGGAAGGAGGAATTAAACCAGTTGATATAAACAATTTTTTTAAAATGTTGGTTATTTGTTGTTTGAGAATTTCAATTTTCCAGTTAACTTTATTTTCTTACCATTGACTGCTAGTGTAAATCCAAGTTGGACGTGTTTTTTAGATGGCTTTCCTATAAACAACTGATCTTTTGAATTTAGTTTCAACTGTACAAAATAAAAGGCATTATGTCTTCTCTACATAGCCAGATTGTTTCAATCAACCAAATTGTTTTTCCTTTTGCTACAATGTCTGAATCTTTGACTATATTGACTGATGACACAATCATGGACTTTTAAAGCCAGAAAACACTAAGTCCAGCTCCATCATTTTTCGACAGAGGAAACTATACAAGTTGCCCATGATAAGTCAGTAAGTGAGGAGTGAATTCAATCAAACCTTGTATGTACATGGACACATTCTAAAAGTGTAAGTCTGGAAGGAAAGGCATTTTGTTTTCCAAATAACTTACTTCAGAGGAGTTTATAAAAAACCATGACAAAGATTTTGATGAAATGTAACTTAAAACAAAAGTTACAAAGTTGTGCTGCCTTTTGTACTTCATGTTGTGTCAGTTAAAATTGGGGTGGGTCATCTGTCTTTGAACCATGACCATTTTCAGTTGGAAGTTAGGGAAGTCTGCCTTATCTCAAAAACCCATGCCTTTGGGCTTCTGTTCAGATGGTATCAGCTGGAACAAATAAGCTGAGATTGCATTTGCTGTTTTTCTGCACTAATCTCAAGAACAGTTCCAAAAATGGCTTGTCAGCAGCTGAACTGAGTACAGAATCTGTGGGCATGTACATATTTCTCCTCACAAGAAAATCACTTTTAAGCTTCTTCGAAGTTGATTACAATATTCCTTTTTTTTTTTCTTTATCCTCAAAAGTAAGATAAGAATCATAATCTATCATTTTATACTTTGGAATGTATTCGTAAACAGACAAAGAAGTGCACCAGCACTGAGAAAAATGTGGAAGGGCCAACCTAATGTAGAGGGGATATAATCCCTCCAAAGAACTCTGTCACCATGTAGACAAAGCGAGGTGAAGAATTAGCAGTTACCCAGGGAATTCGCCCAGTTTGGTTGATGAACTTGACAGTTCAAACTTCCTCTTCCCAAATAATTTTTGCCTGAATTTTCTGAAAACCAGAAATAGCACCAACAACAAAGTTTGAACTTTGAATAATTCTGTTATGAGGCAGAAAAATTTTTTTGTGATCAGTCACTAAAAGGGAAGCCAAACACTTACTCTTGTGTATCATACAGTCAAGGTCGTTTTGAACTCGCTGTCTTACCACAAGCCACTTCTCACAAGAACAGCTCCCCAGCTCCACAGCCACCAACACCACGGAACAAACGTGTGTTACAGCCTCTCTGAGTCATTACTGCACCAGGGTTTGAACACAGAGAGGAAGGGGACTATATTTCATGAGCATATAGTCTGGTGAGGAGGTAGATAAGGAGGTGGACAGTAGTAATCAGCATAAGCACCCATATCGACCCCCTCCTTTTGGTATTTCACCCATTTGATGCATCATCTGTTGACATATAGATATTGTTTTCTCTATGTGCGCCATCTCACCAGTAACACTGTTTATTTGTCACAACTCTTTAGGTTGCAGGTGACAGAAACCCAACTTAAACTGGCTTACAGGGATTTTTAAACAGCTCTATTGAGGTACATACCATAAAATCCACCCATTTTAAACGCACAACTCAATAATTTTTAGTAAGTTGACTAAGTTTCTCAGCTATTACCATAATCCATTTTTAGAACATTTTCATTACCCTTTAAAGGGAATTTATTGGTTCATGTGTCTGAAAATTCCAGAGTGTGGTCTGTGAGCTAGAGGAATCTCATCAAGACTTGCTTTCTCTTGGTTTCTTTCTTAGGCAAGCTGTTCCCTGATATGAATGACAGGTGAGTCCTGGCAGATCATCTACCATTTTCGTAACTCCAGTAGAAAACGCTTACCTCTTTTCTGCGTATTTTAGCACATGTCTTAAGATGACACTCATTTACCCTGATTGGCCTAGAGTAGGTCACATGCACACCCCTGAGCCAATCGCTTTAACCAAAAGCATCTGATACTCTCATTAGCCACATCTGAGCCACATGAACACCCCAGTATCCAGGGGATGGTGTGATCACCACCCAAACTGTGTGGTCTCAGAGTAGGGAGATATGACTTCCCAAAGAAAATTGGGATTATTATTATTACCAGACAAAGAGGAATGGATGCTGAGCAGGCAATACAATAGATGTCCACTCCACAGGAGAGCTCAGGGATCACAGCAATGCTGCTCGTCTCCTTTTGAATCATCTGTAGCGGTTATCACAAAGCCTTTTATATAGCAAGTGCTCGGGAAATATCTGTGGCCTGATTTTGTTTAGGCTGAAACAGAGCCGACCAAGAATGAAGGACTTTATGTTCCCTTATTTTATTGTTTGAGAAGGCTACAGAAGTTAGGAAGATGGCTAATATGCTTAAAAGCTAATAATTTGGGGCTTATTCTGAGAGGCCACAAGGGCACATGATGGTCAGAGAATGGCCGGATGGGTGTAGGAACTCAAAAGCAGGTTGCAACCAGATTCTTCCCCTGTGAAGGGCCTTTTTTATGTATATAAATTTGACCTTTTTTTTTGGTTGTTTGTTTGGTGAGAAAGATTGGCCCTGAGCTAACATCTGTTGCCAATCTTCCTCTTTTTTTGCTTGAGGAAGACTGTCACTGAGCTTACATCTGTGCCAGTCTTCCTCTACTTTTTGTATGTGGGACGCCGCCACAGCATGGCTTGATGAGTGGTGTGTAGGTCCGCACCCAGCATCCAAACCTGCAAACCCCAGGCTGCCAAAGTGGAGCATGTGAACTCAACCACTATGCCACCAGGCCGGCCCCTCAATTTGACCTTTCTTCATGCCCTTTCTTTAGAAGAGAGACCCTAGTGAATGACCTGGAATTAATTCAGTGGTATAACATAAGCTGGCAAAGAACCTACCATGTTGTAATTTATATTCACCATTTTTTCCCAAACTGTACAAATCTTTACCTGTAACATGAAAACAATGTGGAATTCCAGAATGTTTGGAATAAATATTAGCAATGTATACCTTGGAGTATATTGCCTGTAGAAAGAAATGGAGTTGAAAATTGCAAAGGCACAACTTATATTTTAAAAGTAATTTTGTACTTAATTTCATAAAAGGAAAATGGTTCATAGCAAATTTTAGCATCTTTAGAAACTTCATTTTCCAGTGACTTTTAAAGTTTTTTTTTCTTGACAAGAAGTTCAAGAATGGCAAGATATTTCTTTCTTAACTGCAATGTGACTATTAAGATGCTATAAAAACTTGCAAATTAGGTTGTAAATAGCAGCGATGAAAGCATTAACTCTCTTAGCCACATTTCCTAAAGTGCACTTTACATTATGCTAGAGATAGATATTAAAAAATCAACCTGAATGCTTATATAAAAAGTCCAGTTTCCTATTTTCCAAGCACAGTGGTGTAATTGTAACTCGAATTTATGGCATACTTTGTAGGATTGCTGATTAATTATACAGACCTCCTGATGTTTTATATCCTTTTCAACTTTGCTTCCCTCTGCTATTTGACCACTACAAAGTGAATATCCCTAAATCACTTATTATTCAGGTTACCTCATTTGAAAAAATGAATTTGCTATTAACACCACTTTGCTCATCTATCACTGTAACTCAGAAATGTTAATAATCATTCTGTTCGCTATTTTTGGACCTGACCTATATATAACACACACACACACACACACACACACCTAGGCACACACACTCAAAAGAAAGCTTCTAATAAGTTCCTTATCTGACTCTTTTTGTGTACCCAAGGCTAACATATCTAACAGTTCTGCATTACTTGACCTGAGATATTGGACACAGCAACAAAGCAACAAAGCATGCTTTGTTGGGGATAATATTATCCAGTCTAATTTCTTTACTGGTTAGAGACATCCAAATTGAATAATTCACTACTGTGAATTCTTTGAAAATAATTGTAGCACATTTGGATTTTTGCTTGAGGTTATCAGTATTTTCAGGATTGCTATATTCCTTTCATTATTCTTTTGTTTAAAATTCACATAAATACTTCATTTACCAGATTTTCCAAGAAATGTGGTGTGCTGATTATTAGAGGAGGATTTGCCAGAAAATTCTTTTATACACATACAATACAAATATGTTCAGATATTATCCTGTCCTTTTCTGTGCTTTAAGTAGGTCAGAGTCGCAATGATCTGTTCTCTTTAGAGCCCCCCCCCCACAATCTTATCCAACTCCCCTTATCACTGACATATCTAAATTACTATCTTCTGCCCCTCGACCAAGACACCTTTAATTATAAGAGCTTCCTGCTCCTTTCTTAAGCTCTTCACTTTTTCTGTCATCAACTTCCCCTTGGAATTAGGAAAAGGTCCTTGCAGATTTTGGCTATTAAATAGGAGAGTGCCCATATATCAATTCCTTAAATGTTCTGTCATCATGAGAATTATTTATTGGAACCCCTTACTTTACAGTTCTTTTTAGATGGTTTGTCTGAAAAGACTCTTTCTTGAAAAGAAATAGCTTTCTTTTCCATCAAGGGGAAAAAAAAATACAACAACCAGATCCCTGTCTACATTTTCACATGTAGACACTTGGTCAAGCGTTTGTTGAGAGAAGAGAGGATTGCTGCAAGGTCTCAGGTTGATCATGGAAATTTCTCCTATGCAAAATAGACCGGAGGGTGCAGAGCATGTAACATAATTCCCCTGGGAAGAGAATACCCAAGTGTTAACTTCAGCGCATAGAGTCCTCTAACTGAGCTTGATACAAAACAGTAAATACAGCTTATACACCTTCCTGAGTAAAAATTTTGGTGACATCTCTGTTTACTCCAGGACAATGATTTCTCTTTACAGTTTTGTGACAAGGAGGAGCTTTAAGGGGCCTGTAAACTTTCAAAAACAAAGTGCATAGTTGCATTTCTGGGGGAGAACGTTACAATTTGCTTTGAATTCTTAAAGACATCTCTGACTTCCACTCACGCACCAAAACAGGTCATCGGGGTCCTTATCCCAAGAGGTATTGCCCATGTCTCTAAAATTCTCAAGACTAAATGAATTTTAATCCGGTAATCAACATATTTACTGTGTGCCTGTTTGTATATAAAGGACTGTATGAAACTATAAGGGGACAGAAAGAAGTGTGATAATTGGGCCCTGATTTCTGGAAATTCTTTGGATAGATGGAGTGATGAGATATTGAAGCAGCATATGATAAATGCCATGTGAGCAGCGTGGGGAACCTTGAAAGGTCATGAATTTGCAGTAATGGGACCTGCCAAACACAGGTTGATGGCCCACTTGGTCATAATGTGGTAAGAGGAACTTGATCCTGGGAACATGGTTGAAATAGATGTGTGTTTCATGAAGTATAAGACTTGCACCTCTCTGAGCACTCAGATGATCTTAGGCAGTACACAGTATGCAGACACTGAATGGCGTGCAACCAGTAAAAGTTCTCTGTTACTCCTTCTGAGTACATCAAGGGGCAAGTCAGTTTGGTCCCAGTATGTCTGAATGCTTTTGAAACCCTAGATAATACCCCTTTTATCAAAGAAAAAGCAGGCCGTAGGCTCAGTATCCTGGCAGATCACCATACCCAGCTAGAATGTAATACCTTAGGTATGTTTTTATCATATTTATTTTTATGGTTAGTATCTATTTATGGCAAATGACATTAGTTTCTATCTATAGTAGCAATACAAAGTTTCCTTTATTCAATTACTTTAGTTTTAAACTTTGAGCCATTTAAAGAAAATATTGTGACTATTAATTTTGATAATGATCTGGAAAATGATAATAATAAAAGCGATCACTGCAGCTAACTTTTATTAGATGCTTACTATGCGTCACCACAGTTATAAATGCTTCACAGGTATTTTCATATTTAAACTTCTTAAAAACCCTGTGAAATAGAGGTGCTATTATTACGACTTCCATTTTAGACATGGCAAACTGGAGCCCCAAAAGATGTTAAGAGACTTTCCCAAGTCACACGTCTAACAAATTTTGGGGCAAGGATTCGAGCCGTATGGTAGTATATGAATATGGCAGAAATTGGGGGCATGCCAGGGAGTTTGGGAAAGCTTGGATTGTATGACCATTAAGGTGATCCTGAGTTTCAGTTCTTCTGCAGAAAGCAAAGATGGTAAGTGCAGCTAGTATGCAGGGCAGGAAGGGACTTTGGAAATTTTAGCTGGACCCTGATAGTGGTGTTCTATTGAGATACGTGCAGGAACTAGGATATTTCACTTTGCTTTCCTCTCTTAGAAATGTTATAAAGTTCTGGGGTGAGGGGTTGAAGCAAACAAACCATGATCCTGAAATTCTCAAAGGGTTGAGAGTTGGGTACATAATAAAATTAAAACATTTTTTCTAGCATGGCCAGTATTGCTATTTGTGTTGTAGAAACCTCCTATGCTTACTAAATTACATATCCTATATAGTGGGCCTCCCTTTCTAATTAAAAACTAATATTATCTTCCAGTCATTTTAGTTCCTTAGGGGTAAAGGAAACTTCTGTGACTGCTTCTGTTATGTTTTTATAATCCTTTACTTTTGCTTCTGCTTTCAGACATTAGTGTGAACACAAATTTCTCAATATTAAAAAAGGCTATTTTGACAAGTAAAATTAAAAAGCAAAAAAAAAAAAAATTTTTGTTTACTTGTAACCAAAAATCTAATGGCAAATTTAAGGCAAACCTCTTAATTGTAGTCATGTTTTTTGCTTCTTGTTTTATTTCTTTCTTACATCCTCCAACACCACAGGATGGCGTGGTAGGAAAAGCACAGGCTTTGTAGTGAGATCTGATTTTGAAACTCCACTCTATTACTTATTAACTACATTGACCTTGGACATTTTAATTTACTTCTCTGGATTTCATTTTTCTCAACTGAAAAATTGAGATAATAATGCTTCTCAAGATTGTTGTGCGGATTAAATGTGATAATAAGTGCAAGCATCCAACAGCACCCAATAGTATACTGTAGGTGCCTAATAAACATCCTTAACACCTCGCCATGCCCAACACGCAACTTAGAGTATTTATAGCCATTCCTCTGGGTCTTTTGGTCCATTTCTATTCATGTCTTCTTCTTTATTTCCAATTATTTCTAAGGACAACTGCACTTGGTTATTAAACTATTCTTTTACCAGCTATTCTAGTGTCCTGAGAGGTTGTTATATAAAACTTCCTGAATGCCTTATGGTTTAATAATAAATTTTTTCTCATTATAAAAATAATATTACTTATTATCATGCTTTGATAAAAATACATAGAGGTATAGAAAGTAGAATATACTATTACCTTTCTGTCCCTACCTCATTCATCTTTACAATGCCTTGTAGATTTATGTTGAAATTATCTCAGTTTATAATTTCCTGGAAGAAAGGAATTCTAAATCTTGCTTTAATGGAGACACAGAGAGATCCTGCATAAATTAAAGGTAGCAATTTAAGAAACAAATTTTAGACAAAAAGACATCCTTTATTTTATTTCTTTCTTCCCAAAACATAGTGTTTCCAATGTTTTTTCTTACCATGGAAATAAATAAAATTACAAAGTTTTACCTGCCCAAGAGAAGTATTTCCTGCATCCATCCATGCACCGAGTCACAAAGAATAATTAAAATTGTATGTATGATATTTAATACTCATCTAGCCCTGGGCAAATAGGTCCTTTCAGGTTATTTTATGGAGCTTTTAAAACTGTTGTTCAGAGGAAGTTAGACCTGGATCAAACCAGATTAAAGAAACATGAGTTTATTTTCTCTTTCTAGCAGTGCTGAAGGCAAGGGCAATAGGCTCTGAACTGCTGGTTGTTCTTCAGGCAGATTGAAATACACAGGTTGTTCAGTGGTTTATTAAACTCGAATCTTACGACAGAAAGCAAATTATCTCTAACGGAACTTTGTCACCAGGGTGTCTGTTCAATAGCAATATCTATTGCTGCCACAGAGACTACATGGAAAGATCAATGACAGATTGGCCTGAAATTGCCCTTGGAGTAACTTTTCCCACTGACCTTCATTTAAATTCTTAATCTGAAACATCGTTTTTTCTTAAGCTGGGGAGCAAAGCCATCCTCTAGGGCTCTCTATCAACTCTTTATAAACTGCACACTACCACAAAACAATCTTTCTTTCATAAATCAGGATAATTCACTCTCTCCAATCAGGCTGAGAATTTCCATGTATTTTGTGAAATTAAATATGTAAGCTCAGGCAAATTCCAATAAAAATTGTATTAGTCAGGGTTCTGCAGAGAAACAGAACCAATAAGACATATAAGAGAAGATTTATTTAGGAATTGGCTCACGCAATTATGGAGGCCAAGAAGTCCCATGATCTGCCATCTGCAAGCTAAAGAACCAGGAAGGCTGGTGGTGTAATTCAGAAAGATTCCCAAGGCCTGAGAACCAGGGGAGCCGATGGTATATGTCCCGGTCTGAGTCTGAAGGTCCAGGAACCAGGAGCGCCAACATATGACAGCAAGAGAAGATGGGTGTCCCAGCTCAAGCAGGGAGAACAAATTCTTCCTTCCTTTGTTTTTTTCTTCTATTCAGGCCCTCAAGGATTAGGTGGTGGCTACCTGCATTGGTGAGGGTGATCACATTTACTTAGTCCACTGATTCAAATGCTAATCTCTTCCAGAAACATCCTCACAGACACACTCAGAAGTCATGTTTTACTAGCTATCTGAGCATCCCTTAGCCCAGTCAAGCTGACACAAAATTAACCATCACAAAAGTTAAAATACCTTTTGGATTTTATTAAAATAGGTAGCCGAATTCAAACCAAAATAAGTCCTTTGTTTCCCTTCAGAGCAAAGTTTTGGTGTTATTTGCTAACAGTGGAGGCCAATGTCTACAGTACATCAATGCCAGTTAATTGGCCAGGCTTTTCTTATTCCTCAACTGGCACAAAGCCAGGATAGCGCTGCTAAGTCCATATGTCTTCAACTCTGTTGGTCACAGGCTAATTCTCCAGTTGATAGGTTGAATATGTGAATCTTTATTTTTGTCTCCAATCCTTCAAAGTTTTGCCTAATTCATGGGTGTTGCATTCTAACACTACGTTGTATGGCTATTGCCTCAAGGACAAGTAAAGACACTGCAGTTCCACTCCACAAGCAGTTCAGCTTCCGTGCAGAACTAGTCAGAAAACCATAGGTCATCATTTTGCTATAGACCTCTCTTTCTAATTTTGGCTGTAATTTTCATATCAAAATAAATAATTAATTGGCTGTCTATCTAAAAGGATACAATGGGAGATCTAATTTAATCAAATAAATAAACAAACTTGGTTAATTTAATAAGAAATTGAAATTGCAGGCAGGCCTTATTTTTTTTTTCCTGGTCAACTTTTATACTTTTGCACATTATCCATTACCACACCAAAACTGTCCTTCATACTCCACATTTGATTGTTAATGTATCACCTGAAGAGCAACAATTTCAAGTCTCTGCTAGCTACTATTGGGAAAAAGGGCCAGGAGGGCGAGGAGGTTGACTGGTGGGTGTGTGCCATGGTGCTAGGCCCGTGGCAGCAAACACACTCCTCGACATCACTTTCTTTCCCCATCTTCTAAGGTCTACAAAGTAGGCCTTGAAGCTGCCTGCTCAGCTCAGACCAACAACCCTGGTGAGTTTCCTCGCTTGATACCTCTTGTAGGTTGAAGAGTGTCGCCCGAGGGTTCATGTCTACCAGGAACCTCAAAATATGACCTTATTTGGAAATAAGTTCTTGCAGATGTAATCAAGTTAAGATGAAGTTGTACTGGGTTAAAGTGGGCCCTAATCCAATGACTAGTGTCCTTGTAAGAAGAGAGAAGTTTGGATACAGGCACATGCGTAGAAGGAAGATGATGTCAAGAGACACGCAGGAAGAACACGTGACGTTGGAGGCAGAGATTGGAGTGATGCATCTATAAGCCAAGGAACACCAGGGATTGCTAACTGTCACCAGGGAGCTAGGAGAGAGGCAAGGAAGCCTTCCCCTTCAGAGCCTCCATAATTCCCCCCTTTGCAGAAGGGGAGAAGTGATTTTCTGAGTTGTATTTTAAAGGGATTTACTTATAAGCTACTCTGGTAGCTCCTTGATTTCAGACTTCTAGTCTCCAGAACTGTGGGACAGTAAATTCCTGTTTTAAGCCACTCCGTTTGTGATTCTTAGCTATGGCAGCCCTAGGAAACAAGTACAACACCCAATTTCCTCTCCTACTCCATTGTTTGGTCTCTCTGTGTGGTGTGTCTGGGATGGAGAGACTCCAAGGGGGAGGGAAGTGTGACTTTAAGCCTAAAGGATGCCCAAAAGCCCTGTTCCATTTACTCAGCACATGGTGACAGCTTAAAGTAATCTCAGAAGCCCACAGGAGCGAGGTAGGAACATTAATGAGCAGTTCAAGCCAGGGACTGATGGGAGCTAGAAAGCCTATCAGCTGCTTAAAGGAGCCGCTGCTCTTCCCCTCCAGCCCATTGGTGCCTGGAGGAGATGTGTCACAGTATTGCCCTATTTCCCATTTGTCACAATTAGCCAGGAATGGGTTTTTACATGAAAGTTCCCAATTACTTGGATTAAAAGAAAATTCCATGCATAATAAAGTAAACACATCTGTGGCTGGTCAGTCCTTCCTCTGGTCTTATGATGAAGGGCTGGCTGACATGTACCTAGCCCTGTACCGTCTCATAAGGTTAATAACTGCTGGTTTGGGGATGTCTGACTTAACTGCCCTCATTCCAGGGCATTGCTGGTGGCCCCTGGGGTCAGGAGTCCACTCCTGCCTGGGACCAGGCCTCCTGTGACAGCTCCACCATCCTGCCAGTTTGCTTGAGCTGAGAAGTAGCAGTACTTATATTAACCATGTTTAAAGTTTTATGATATATTTTAGCCCTCCAGGAGTGTTAACCTCCCTTGTAATGTGTAAATCTATCTTTCACATTCAGGCTTTCAACTTTCAAACAAGTTTTTTGGAACTCGTCATGTATAAAAGAAAGGAGAAGCTTGTTATGACCCTTGCGGTTTTTTTAAATTACACATAATTTTAAGTGAGTTACGTTATCACTAATCTAACAATGTTAAAGATGATTTAAAATTTAACAGTTTGACACTTTCATTGTTTGTTGAAAGGAAATTATTAATCCATAATTCCGCCCTTTGCAGAAGGGGAGAAGTGATTTTCTGAGTTGTATTTTAAAGGGATTTACTTATAAGGGAAGTGTTTTCTTATGACTCAGAGGCAGGCCAGGATATGCTGCCTCTCTCACCAGCAATGGGGCTTCAGTATAGAACTTCTCAGAAAGTCACAGGTCGCCATTTTGGGATAACCCTCCTCTGTAGGGTGATAGAATATTGTGGAGTTGGCAGCTTCTGTCATCTGTTACTAAAGCCCTCAAAAAGAAAAGATCAGCATTTTTAAAGGTCTGGTGTCCCCAGACTGGTTTTGATTTATAGGACTGACAAGGTCAGCTCTTCAATGGCTATAACGCAGAGCCTCATATTAAGAAAGAGAGATTCAATTTATCTCATAATTCCAGATACACTCCTATCCTCCATGGATCTGAAATCTCCAAATGACAGTGGGGGAACAACGGCTTCTCTATGCAATAGGTAATTTACTATGTTGTGCGTTAGATGACCTCTTTTCGTGTAGGGAAAATTAAGTCCTGTATCACACCTTTATTTTTACACCTTGCTGCTTTATCATCTTTGACTTTTTTCTGATATTATCAATGATTTTAAAAGAGCCTACAGGTAGGTCAGGGCTAACCTGTTCTAAGCTGGGAATGGATTTACATTTTCATTTCTTTTTATCTAATTCTATCACTGGTCATGAGTATTAGGAGGAGCTGCAAGTTCAATATCAAGCTAATAGCTACAGGTCAGTCAATAGTTTGAAGTGAGGAAACCAAAATGAAATAGAAACTTTTAAATCTCATCAAGAAACAAACATGAAAATAAAACTATCTTTGGATTGGATTCAGGTACTATATTCATGGGAAAAAAATGAATGTAGAAATATTAGTTGAAAACTCTTTTTCTAAGTTGGTGTAGGATCCAAACTGGAAGGAAGCAAGTGTCTAAATATTAGTGTTGAGCTGCATTTCCAAAATTCCTTGAGTTAGTCCAAATTAGCACCCCAAGGCGAAATGCTAGCTTTATAGCTAATTCCTCACTCATAAAAATCCTATATAACAAATTAAAAGCAACAGGTCATTCTATACTTACCCTTTATCTGCAGAAATAAATAGGCAAAAGTATATGATATAGGTGTATATGAAGAAAGATAAGGTCAATTTTTTCATACTCAGAAATCCATGGTTATTCTTCCGTAATAGAGTTAATCAGTCTTCTAGCAACAAGTTCTATGGAGCTAGCCATCATGGAATCATCTGCAGAATCCATTCCGTCCTCTCCACTTTCACTGCCACTATCTCCTGAACAAGTTCAGTACTTTCTTTAAGACACTGGACTTGTCCAGTTGTAAGAGCTTAAAACGCAATTTCCAATATCTTAAATTATTGGCTCATATAACTGGAGCATCTAAGAGAAATTGTTGGTTTTAGACATAGACAGAAACAGGGGCTCAAGGATGCCATAATGTCTCTGCTTTTTTCTCTTTCTTTCTTTTGGGCTCTGTTTCTCTTTGCTTGGCTTCTTTAAGGCATGCTTTCTATGACAGGCAAGATGACTGCAAACAGTTCTAGATTCCTATCTCCAAATTTAACTAACAATTTAGCATAAAGAGATTGTTTCCTCAAATAGCTCCCAGTTTTGGTGTCACGCCTATCCATAAACCAATCACTGCAGAGAACAGAGTCTCCTGATCAGCCAGGCCTCCGTCCCTGTCCATCTTTATACTACAGATAGTATGAAAAACAGCTTCCCCACTGGGAAAAGTAATGCCCCTTCTACTATGCATTTATATAAATGTGTGCATTATGGTATGTAACACATTGGAATTATTTCTAGATATATAATCATCTAAAGTCCTCCAGACTTATATAGGCCTAGTATAGAGGAGGTGTTAAATAGATATTTATGAATGAATGAGTCCAATTTTTCATCCCCCTTCCATGACTGCTTGTCACCCAAATGCTTCGTTAAGCATAATCATGTGTTGTTGGACTTCAGAGGGGCAGAACTACTCAGTAATAGTCGTAGTCTTAATAGAGTCCTTTATAAATGTTTGAAACAATGGCTCTAGGAGCATACAGAACTTTAGTTAATAGAACATTTGGCTAATGCACTTATGTGGTGCATATTATGAACCAGGTGCTGTTCTGAGCATCACATATCTTTACAACACCCTATGAGATATAGTTATTTTTATTATTCCATTATCTCAAATAAAGAAATTTAGGTACAGAGAAATTAACTTACCCAGAGTCACATAGCTCATATGTGGCACAAGCCTGATTTGAGCCTAGACAGTTTAGTTCCAGAGTTTATGTTTTTCATCACTACACTATATTCCTTGGATAAAAAAGTGGTTGAATTTCACAAAAGAACAGTTCCCCCAACTTCATATTACACCCATATTTGTCTTATACTTAGGAAGAATAAGTAGTCACAGCAATATGATGTGATTTAATGACTGCTACTAAAAATTACCCCTTCTACAAATTCCCTCTCTTACGGACCTTCTCCATTATCTGAAATTTTAGCATTAGAGGCTTAGTTCTTTTACTTACCTCTTTGCAAATGACAATAGGAGGATTAGAATACTAAACCAGCGTCAGGCACTGAAATCTTAAAAATGAATAGTACAGATGATAAAAGGAAATTGGACAGGGAAGCTTTGATGATAAGGGGCAAAGAGACTTTTGTGAGAGATGGTGAAGAGCTAGCTGGGTCCCATAGCTGGAGTAGCAACAATATGTTGGGTGCCTTTTGTGCAATGGAAATACAAAAATTAGGGACGCAGGGATGGAAATGATACTGGGAAATTCATTTGTACAGCACTTTATAGTTAATAGAACTTTTCAAGTATCTTATCTCATTATAGATGATAATCATCATAATACCCTCAGATTAAAAAAATAAAAAATGACATAGACCAGTAGCTCTCAATTGCAGGTAATTTTGTCCCCAAGGAACATTTGACAATATTTGGAGACATTTTTGATTGTCACAACTTGGGAGGAAGGACAGAGCTATTGGAGTCCACTGGGTAGGGGACAAGGATGCTGCTAAATATCCTCCCAAGGACAAAGAATTATCTGGTCCAAATGTCAGTAGTACCAAGATTGAGAAACCCTGTCTTAGAGCATAAATAAGTTGGCCAGTCATATACTTAGCAAGTATCAGGGTCAAGGCCGGGACCCAGGTCATCTGATGACAAATGCTTTGTTTCCCTTTTCGTATCGTTTGGCATAATACAGTGCGATACAGGTGATGGATTTATGTTTGGGGAATTACAATACCATTTTAAATGGTGTAAATTATTAATAGGCCTTTGTGCTATGAAAGAGTCAGCTCACCCCTCAGAGCATTTAATATCCCGCAGATCTATGTTACCTCGCGGAAGATGACTCCATATTCAAAACACAAATGTCACCTTCCTTGTTGAGTTCTCATTTGCCAACATTTCACAATTTCCAGTGAATTGCTTAATAAATAGGAATATGATTAACTTCTTTTAAGCTATTTTTGTGATTATTGATGTAATTAGGATTTGATCACCACTCTATTTTTGTCAGTACATCTGCTCTTTGGCTAATGGGGTATCATATGGTCTTTACTGAGCAACTGTTATGTGCGTGTCTGTGGTGTGAATGAACAAATGGGCCTCCTTGTCTGTATCTTGTACACTGATTGGGGATGATCAGTTAGTTTGTATATTGACTTCAGATTATTAGAAATGATAGTTGGAGTGCAAAAAGCAGGCTGATTTAGTTACTATATTAAGAGAAAGTATGTTAAGAGAATGTTGTCCGATTTTCCCCACGTGTACAAATGACTAAATAAAAGAACATAGTTTTACCCTATGTGCATTGCAGCATTATTCACGATAGCCAAGAAGTGGAAGCAACCTAAGTGTCCCTCGACTGATGATTGGATTAGGAAAATGTGGTATATATATATACAGTGGAATACTACTCAGCCATAAAAAAAGACAAAATCGTCCCATTTGCAACAACATGGATGGGCCTGGAGCGTATTATGTTAAGTGAAATAAGCCAGAAAGAGAAAGACAAACACTGTATGATCTCACTCATATGTGGAATATAAACCAACACATGGACAGAGAAAACTGGACTGTGGTTACCAGGGGCAGTGGGGGTGGCGGGTGGGCACAAGGGGTGAAGGGAGTCATATATATGGTGATGGACAAACAAAAATGTACAACCCAAAAATTTCACAATGTTAGAAACCATTAAAACATCAATAAAAAAAAAAAAGGAGAAAAGCAGTAGGAATAAAACCTTGGACATATCAAAAAAAAAAAAAAAGAACGTAGTTTTAAAGAAGAAAGAAAATCACTACCTAAAAAATACCAGGAAATGTGCTATGAATCTCACTGAACCTAACTTACCTAGTTCTTACTGTCAACCTATCAAACTGGTATTGTTCACTCCATTTTATAGATGAGAAAGCTAAAACTTAGGAAGTTAAGAAAGTTGCCTCCTGTCACAACAGCTAGAACTGACAGAACTGGAATTTAAACACCCATCCTTCTGACTCCAAAATCCTTTGTAGAGTTCTTACACCTTCATATCTTCTCTTCAGTGTGATCACAGAACCTGGAACAGGTCCTCAGGAAGTCTATAGCTTCTCCATCCCTGAGAGCCTTCATGAAAAGTATATACAGCATGTGCTACCCAGTGTATTTAAATCTTCACCTGTGGTTTTAAAATTTTTAGCCAAAAGTTCTAAGTGAATTTATGCCCATCCTAGACTCCTTGTTTCAGATATTTGTAAAGGACTCTGTTAAGGCTGGCACCAGTGCCTGACGGTTCAGTCACTCTGAATTCCTATAACACATTATTGATTTTTCTCTTAGAATATTTATTTATTTACTTATTCACTCAGTCACTTAACAGATACTTGCAGGACATCTACTACATGTCATCCTATGTACTAGATCCCGGAGATTGAGTCCTAATACAAACACAGTCCCTGCCCTCAGGGAGGCTAATATTCCGTGTGTTAAGACGGTTAACAAGTAAACAAAACTTCTAGATTGTGTTTAATGGGAAGAAATAAAGTGGCTGCAGGAAAAGAGAATAACAGGGAAATCCACTTTAGAAATGTGAGTTAGCAAAGGTCTATAAGAAAAAGCTACCTCTATGTTGAGGTCCTGAGAGGGTGAGAAGGTGGCAGCTATGTCCTGATGTCGAGGCAGGCAGAACAGCAAATAGGAAGGCCCTGAGACGGAAAGGGTTTCAGACACGCTAGGAACTTGCAGAAAGCCAGTGTGACTAGAGTTCATTGAAGGGTAGAAAGATTAGAATAAAATAAAGTAGGCAAGAGAGTGGCAAAGGCCAGATCCATTAGGCCTTGTAGGTTCTAGAAAGGAATTTATTCTGAATGCAGTGGGGAGCCAAGGTAGGGTCTTTAAGCCTGGCAAGTGTTGTAATCTGATTTATATTTTAAAAGATCACCTGGCCACTGACTGAAGAATGCATCTGAGGGGTAAGAGTAGGAATAGGCAGATCATTTAGGAGGCAGATCATTTGATAGGCTGGGCGAGAAGGAGAGCAGAAGAGATCCAAAGAAATGGGTAGATTTGAAAGAGATAGTAGAGACTGAACAGACATTTACCTGAATGAGCTAACTGTGTACAACTTTCACAGCTGTATGTCTTATTCATCTTTGCATCTTCCTCTTCTGCTGTAGTCATATTGACAACAGTGTTCTCTAGAATCCTTCCTGGTCAAGCTTTTGTGTTTGCCAGTGAAAGCATTACCTTCCCACCAGGTAGTAGATAATGGTCCCTAATTGTAGTGCCTGAAATGTGCCATCTGCATTTGCTATTCTGCCAAAATCATACCATATTGTGGAGTATTTTAATTTTTTTAAGTTCAATTGTTGCATCTCATTAAAAATGTATTGTCTGACATATTTCAGAAATAAATATGCTTAATAATACTTCATTTAATTTAAGCCTCTCATCTAGAAGAAAACACTTTCAATGAAAATGCATAAAGTGGCCAATCAAGGGATTTTTTCCTTATTCCTCATTGGCAATTTTAAGACTAATGGCGATCTACAATAATGTGGTTAGAGCTGCCAAAGAGAGAATGGTTACAACCTATCTAATGTTTTTAATAGTTATTCCAACAGAATGTTGAGACCATTTTAGCAAGAAAAGTATTAAAAATACTAAATAAGTCACATGTCCTAATTATATTTATGTGTATGTAGACAAATATCCTAAATAAAGATGAGGCTGTCAAATGATGTAGCCATGATTTATAGTTTGAAAGATGACAGAATGACAGAAAAAAATTTCCAATTAGTCATATGAGATAAACTTACCATTTTTGGTTTATTTGCTTTGATTTCAGAATTACCATTTCTGAAGATGGAAGTCTCAGAATCGTCAATGTGACTAAATCAGATGCTGGGAGTTATACCTGTATAGCCACTAACCATTTTGGAACTGCTAGCAGTACTGGAAACTTGGTAGTAAAAGGTAATGACTAACCGAGAGAACACACACATTAATATTTGTGTCCTCATTTCTAGTAATGTAATCTATAGAAGTGGCATCATTCATATTAATAGGTACAGATATCACTGTGTTGCTAAATTAATTCATCATGGCAAACATGATATGATTAATAATTCTTAGAGAACTGCTGGTAATGAATGTGATTGAAAGGCTATCTTCTTTCGGAATCATCCAATACAATTTTGAGAATTACAGCCATTGTATCTATTATAGTATTGTAACTAATGTTATCTTCAATCCTTTAATTAAATTTCTTTCAAGTCTCTGTAGATTTGAAATTCATGTCTAGGAACACTGTGCTAACAAATTGAAAACCCACAACTCAAATACTATTTTTAGCAAACACTGTTTAAACAATGACATTGGCTATTTTTAAAAGAGCTACCCTGGTTATTCAGAGATATGGATATGGATTATTATCCTAATAAAGGGCTTTGATCACCTCTGTGCTTTGCTTTAGTCACCCAGCCAACCCTGTCAGTTTTAAGGAAATAAAATTTTCCACGTACCGTAGACTGGGTGCTTTATAGTTTATGACAGAAAGTCCTTTATGCTCTTAGCACAGCACACGATATGAGTCTATTTCAACACCAGGTTGGTGGGATGGGATGAAAATACTAAGAATTGTGAAGGATGAGATTTGGGCCTGCCCTGTGGCTTGGTGGTTAAGTGCGTGTGCTCCGCTGCTGGCGGCGGGTTCGGATCCCAGGCGCGCACCGACGTACCGCTTCTCCGGCCATGCTGAGGTCGCGTCCCATGTACAGCAACTAGAAGGATGTGCATCTATGACATACAACTATCTACTGGGGCTTTTGGGGGGGGGGGGGGAGGATGAGATTTTAATTAACATTCATTTGCATTTCTATCACTTTATATCTTGCCAAGTCATAGAATTTTTAAGTTGAAGGGATCTTGGCAATGATATAACTGAGGAAGATAAGACTCAGGTTGGTGACTTTCTCAAGGTCATCAGTAGCAGAAGAGGGATGTGAACCAAGAAATCCTGATTCTGTATTCCACTTGATTCTTTCTCCTGCACCAGGAAATCTTTTTATTCATTTTTCCTGTTTCTCCATAATGAATATGGATGGGTTATATCATATTATTTCCTTCTCGCCCATTTGGTAGCTCCCTTTGTGAAGTGAGATAGTCCAAGGCAAATAAAAATATCCAAAAAGAATATTTGCCTCAATTTTAATTTAAAGAAGAAGGCTAAAAATAACCTAATTATATATTACTACCATTTAGGGAAGGCTTTTTATCATAAACGTACTTGTCTATGCAGATAGAAAATTGGAAGTCCGAGAGTCATAAGTAAATCTGTATTTAGATTGACTTTAGCTATTTCAGTCTATTAATTATTCACTCAGAGCAATAGCACAGGTGTATGACTGACTATGTGTTCACTTTGTTTCACAGGGAAAAGGAAAAAGAGGTTAGATAATATTTATAAAGGAAAATTCCAGATAGAGGTCTTTGCTAATGTATGGCTATCTCAACTACAAAAGAAAACTTAGTAATCAACTAGGACCAGGAGGGATCCCAAGGTTTCAGAGCTGGTTAGTTGTTGCAGAGCTAGGACCTGTTATAGATTGTTTGCTAGTTATGGAGATACAAGAGAATAGTAGGCAGCAGTCTTAAGTAGTGAGTAAGGGACAGGGCTTAGAGTCAGAGAGATCTGTCTTTGAATTTCATTTCTCCCACTTACCAGCTCTGTGACCTTGGACAAGGTGATTAACCTGTGTGGGGATAATAGCAGTACGACTTCATGTGGTTGTTTTGTGACTAAGATAATCTGTGTTAAGTGCTTAACATGGTGCCTGGCACTTAGGAAATAGTAGTAGTTTTGTTGCTGTTGTTTATATTTTAATAAAATGGCTATACGTACATTCAAAATCTTAGTGAAATGAAAACTTACGATGTTTCCACCCCCAACCTGTTAGAATAATTAGCAAAGAGAAGTGAGCCTGCCACGAAGAAATGACTGAGAGTATGAAAGATTATAAACATCTAAACATAGAAACCATATGTATGCTGTTCCATATTGCTGAAAGTGGGGTATTTTTACATGTAGGAACAAGTTACGTCCTGTATTTGATTATCGTCCTTCTTATAAGCCTTGACTTCTTTGGCTTTCAAGACAGTTGGCAGAAAGGAAGGTCCTCTGATTCTCATTAGAGTTCATATCTCAGCAGGACCACCAGCCCCAGGACAAAACCATTCCCAACTACTTGTGCAGCTCCCTGAACTCGTCTTATACTGAATGATGGTGCAAAGCTTACAGATAGACCACTGATGAAATATGCCACGGTCACTTCATTTTTAGGGTGGATATAAATGTTGTTGAGATAGTAACTTCTACCTATTTTAAGAAACTAAATACTTTATTTCTTGCCTTATAGTAAAATGTAAACAGTGATTTCCCAAGTATGGTATAATAGATAGTTTTAGGCAGTTCATAAACTGTTTTTTTATTTTAATAATTTTTGTTCCTTTCAGTGTGTATTAGGAAAACACTAGATTTCCATTAATGGCAATGATTAAAAGAATTATTTTAAAATATATTTGAGTAAAGTGAGTCAGTATAAAGAAAAGTATTAAATATGCATTGTTATGAGGGAATATGTAAAAAATCATGAAGGTGGTATATGAAGATTTGGAAATATGATTTAGTGGCAATTTTTAGGAGAGTTTTAGTGGACTTATGGAAAGGAATTTGAGGGACATGTGACAGCATCAGTATACCGTGCCTGTGCTGGCCACATGTTTTGCTGAGGCATGTGGACCACTTTAAAAATGGAAATTTCTTAATAGATGGGAGAAAGAGTAGGACTGGGGCAGGAAGAGCCTGGTGGCCTATGAAAAGAGGAAAGCAGAGATGTGTAGGTGTGAGGTTCCCTGCCCGATTGCCAGGCAGAATTTATTTGTTTCAAAGTAAGAGTTCTCTCTGGGCTTGGCTGCTGGTACTCGACTGCAGTCAGTTTCTCCACAGAAGTCCTCTGCTTCTTATATCATTCTTCTAGATGAGACGGGGGGAAAAAAGAGAGAGGTGAGCTCTATCTGGTCAATATGTTCACAGGAGTTAACAATCCTATTACTTTGGGTAAGGTCAGAAGATATTTGAGAGAACATTCATCTCCGAGGGCTTGGTTCTGACTCCCATTAGCATTAATGGGAAGTACGTGTGTGTGCAGAGGGGCATTCAGACTGCCAGGTCTCTGAGAAGGACATTAACATAAACTGAGAAATACAATTTAGAAATCTGCCCCATAAAGCACGATAAAGGCAGGGAAAACCATTCTGAACTCCATGTGAACTGTGCCAAGTACTGAATCGCACATCAAAATGCTTGAGCCGTGCACTTTTAATGCAAAAGTAACAGTTTAGCACAAAATATGAGTGAGTGCTGTATTTTAATTCAATTTTGAGATCTACAAAGGGACTAATTTATCAGAGAAGGTGTTCTCTAACCTTAAAATGTGGTTGTATTCCTTTTGATCTCATCATATGTCTGGGATTAAAACACTGTGAAGGTCAGACATCAGAACACATCTTCTCTAAGCTTTTTACAGTAATTCTATCATTAACAACGCTTTTAAAATCCAGTTCTCTCCCCCGCCCTGTTTTGGAGAGAGGCTGAAGATTGTGTTAAACACAGGCTCAATAAGTAGAGGAGGAGAAGGAGGAGACAAATCCCCTACTCCAGATACCGGAGCTTTTTCTAGCAAGAAACCATAAAATGGATAAATATTCAGATTATGCATGAGCAGGCTCCCAAACTGCAGAATTCTGACAGGTGCCCAGGGGGGCTCTTGATTATCATCCCATCATCTGAATTTCTAAGTTTTACTGATTTTATTTTTTAAGATGGTTATAGTATATTTGGGATTTGCAGTTTAATTTTAAGCAAGAACAGTTCTAAAGTCAGAGCCCTGAATCCTAACAGAAAGAATAATATTTGACCTTTAAACAAAGACATTCTTTAGTGACATCATTTTGTCAACATCTTTAAGAACTGTATGGAGGGCAGACCTCATTTACATGCAATATTGTACTTACTAATTCACTTTTATCTCTATAGCAGTGTAAAAGCATGCCGTTTTGCGTGACACAGTGTCTTTCTGTGCAGGTTTCATATGACAGATATTTTTAAGTAGCAGTCCTAGAGAAGAGTAACTTAGAGTATTTGTCTTGGATATAGTTCAGCAAGATAACTAGCGTAATAGCAACCCTAGCTCCTATTGATCACCTCCAGGGCTCGAAATGAAATGCAGGGCTTTAAGCCATGGATGCTGTTACCATAGTTATCTTGCTGAACTACATCCAAAACAACCTTGAGGAAATCCGTGGCTGGTGGTTCCAGTCTGTACTTTGAGAAACCCTGTCCTACATCAAAGAACTTTGTACATGCCACCTAGAAAGTGAAAGTTTAGTAGACTGCTTAATAGAAATACAGATTCCTGGTGCCTCACCCCTAACCTAATAAATCTAAATCTCTAGGGAGGAGACCTAAAAAACGCTATTTTTAATAAACAGCCTACTTGATCCTTATACACACCAAAGTTTGAGAACATTGCATTTTCAGGAGTTGGCAAATTATAGCCCGTGAACCAAATCCGGCCAGTTGCCTATTTTTGTATAGCCAGGAGTTAAGAATAGTTTTTACATATTTAATTGGTTGGAAAACATCAAAATAATAATAATATTTTCAGATATGAAAATTTTGTGAAATTCATATTTCAGCGTCCATAAATGAAGTTTTAATGGAACACAGCCATGTCATTTGTTTATGTATTGACTGGTTGTTTTTGCATGACAACAGCAGAGTTGAGTAGTCACTTCGGAGACCTTATAATATATAAGTACCTACATAATATTTCAATTTTGCCTCTTGACCAGCAAAGCCTAAAATATTTACTGTTTAGTTTTTTATGGCAAATGTCTTACTGATCCCTTCTTCTGATAACTTTTTCGCTTCCCCAGACAGATCCTCACAATTTGGTCCAAGATGTAGCTTAGCTAGGTGATGCCCCTCATGCTGATCTTGCATACTGGAAATTTTCACATCTCCTTGATGTCAGATGCCTTGAGTGTGATAACAAGCTGGAATTGGTAGGGAAATTTCTTTCCCAGAACCTTAGCCTCACCCCAAAAGGGTTGACCTCAGTACTTGGATATAAGTGGAAAATCCAGAAGGGAGGCGATCAGATCATTGATTGAGAGAGAGGAGAATAATAACTTGGCAGACACTGGAACAGTGTATTCAGTTTGATTGTTCAGGATTTGAGGAGGCCTCACACTGCTGGAACCAGACTGTCAGGCCAGGAAAAATCCTAAAGCACAAAATACATCAACTGAGGTTTTTTAAGACACTAATCACTTCCTGAGCTTTCCACTATCCCCAGCCTAAATCAGTTGAACTGTTCCATGTTAAGCTTACACACCTCTCAGGCTGCAGGTTGTTCTTTTCTTAATATATATGTTTTTTCTTTTGAAGTTGCCCTATACAAATTTTACCCTCATTTCACCTGGATTTGAAAAGATTTCTTTTTGTTCTTCTGTTTGTTTAAAATTTTTTTATTCAATGCACAGAGTTACTTTTATAATAATAAAAAAATAATTTGTACTTTAACTATCTTTGATAGGAAAAATGTTCTCAGTACAATTTAACTAAGACCACATCTACTCCTAACAAGAAATTACTTTGTATTCTTATTCTCCATCCCTGTAAAGTAAAGATGCTTCTGTGGCTTACTGAACATTTAATTGATTTCTTCATTGCCAGAATTAGTGCTCATTGTCCATCTCATCAAGAGTTTATTTATGTTTAGAAGAAAAGATGCTACCAATATGTACATGTAGCAGACAGAAAGGAAATTTTCTTACCAACACCACAGAGTGTCTACAGCATTACTACAGTGCACTATATAAAATTCTTCTTCTGTTTTAACTGTAGGATATTGAGAAATGTCAACCTTTCCATGCTGGGCATGACCGATACAATAATGTCATGTCTTTTCAATTGAAACCTTTCTTGGAAATGAATTTGAAGCAGCTCATATCTTCTATGTAAAATTATTCAAGGCTTTATCCATATTTGACTGGGGATCAATCAGAAATCAGTAACCAGCAATGACATCTGGCTGCTAACCCACAACAAAAGCTTTTAACGTTGGGCCCTTATAACAGAATGAACTTCAACCTAATTAGATGTCTTCCACTGGAACCAATTATTTCTAGGCGATAATTAAGGGTCTTTCTAATAGGGTTAACACAAATTCTGACCCAAGGCATCTAGAGTAGGAAGGAAAAGTTAGTTGTTAGAAGAACTAAATGCTAATTATGATAGGTCCCTTGGTAGAAGGACAGTGACCAGAATATTCCAATACTAGATCCTGTTAGATCTAAGAAGACCTGCCACACTGGAGTTTGCAACAGCTAAGATAGGAGAATCCTAAAGAAAGGATAGATAGCTGTGCCTCTTGTTCTTCCTGTGTTCACAGAGCATGACATCACCTGGAAATCTCTTTCTACCAAGACATGAAACAAGATCTTGAAACAGAGCATAATTATTTCCCCTGACATTCTTGTGAGCCCTAATGAGAGCCACGTAGATTTAACAAATAGTGTGCCTTTAGCAATATCAATCATGGATAGAGTGATTCCCCTTCTGTCCAATTCTCTCTGTAAAAGAGCTTCTCACCTTTTATAACACTGAAATTTAAGTTTATTAAGATTGCACACCATGACCATCTACCGTGACTCCATTCTGCCCATCATTTCTCCATCCTTGGTCTAGAGGGAAGATGTAATTCCTTAACTATTGTATTTCTCTATGCCGATTCTGCCCTTTCGTAGGAAGGCCTCTATGCTGAAGGCAGGCTTCACGTTCTTGCTTTTGGTGTAAAAGACATGCTGTGGGCCAACAAGCTTTTGAAAAAACATTAACTTCACTGGTAATCAAGGAAATGCAAATTTAAGCACCAGTGTGATACGATGTTTTACATATAAGATTGGCAAAAGATAAACATCTAACAAAACCTTTTGTTGGTGATAACGTGAGGAAAATGGTACTCTGCACACTATGAGTAGGAATGCAAATTGGAATAGACACTGTGAAGAGTGAGTAAAATTGAAAAAGTGTAATCTCCATGGCCCAACAATTCCATTTCTGGGTATTTTGAGGAAATTATACATGTTCTGAGGTAGACTTGCAAAAATGTTCACTAAGTTCTTAGTAGTGACAAAAAACATATACGAACAAATTAAAGAATAATACATATGGTATTATTTCACATAATACATGTAATATGATTTAATAGAAAATTAGTAATAGAAAATAATACCATGTAATGTTTAAACATAAAAATACATGTTCAACATAAGCACTAACTCATGATAGTATTTTTGAGGGGGGACATCTGGAGCGAGATTACCTGAAAGGACTTTAACTGTATTAGCAATATTTTAATTGGGTAAATTTTTAATGTATAGTCAGAGGGGGAAAAGGCTGGAGGTCTATAAAAATTGTTAAAGACTATTAATTCTGGAAGTGGGAATAGGAGTATTGGTAAAAAAAAAATTTGTATTTTTATATGTATAATATCTCAAATTAAAAGGAAGACCTCAGGTAAGATTTCTTCTACATGGTCAGACATTGCAGTCAGTATCATCCAAACGATGCATTTGATTTTCTACTTCTCTCCTAGATATTGCAGGATAAATAAAACCTTATTACCTAGTGATAGTTAACCTGTTTAATCCAAATACTTTCTTTTAAGGAAAAAACTCTACTGTAGAATGAAATAAATAATTTATTTCCTAATGAATACTTACCAATCAAGATAAACAAAACAAACAACAAAGGCAAACAGAATATGACTCTTTGGCTTCATTAAATGTGAAGCACATAATTAATTTCTTTTCCGGCAATTCAAAAAGACTTGTGTTGTAGTGATTCAGTTTAATTGAACTTATTACCACAAGCAAATAATAAGAAGTATATTGAAGATATCCATCTGGCTTGCACTGAAAACCTCACATGTTTCATTCTTCATGGCTGTCATAGGCCATACTAATTGCCTCATTTCAGCTGTTTTACAATCAGTATGATTTAGCTATTAATGTGATAAAATCCTTACTCGAGAGGAAGTTGATATTAAAAAGCATAGATCTCTGACCTACCTCTGCTACCACTTCTGAACACATCCCCAGCATTATTAAAGTTATATATTTTTCAAATACATAAGTAAACATCCATCTGTTTCTCATGCACATCCATTTAGGTTACATCTGTCATCTTATATCATACCATAAAGCTCTTACCCTCCTAAAGGAAAAAAAATGGTTTATGTTGAGCTTTTCAGTCCATAAAATGTTTAAAGTTCAATGTGGTTTGTTTTCAACTATGCTGTGTTTTCTTTTTTCTAATTTTCAAAGCTGAAATGGATTTTAAATGGCTCATTGTGTAATAAATAAAATGGAAAGTAAAATTAAGCAGTTTTGTCTTCTGTTCCTAAATGTTGGAACTTCCTATGGTTTGAGAATGATGCTTTGTCATACAGACTGGTTTTATGTGGATGTGATCTCTCAGAGACAGGGTTGCGTGTGTGTGTGTGTGTGTATGTATTTTAAGTCTTTGGTCTCCTTGTATTTTAGAAGTGGTCCCGTGGGGGAAGCCAACATTTGGTCCCAACTCTGAAAAGGAAAGTTTAGTCTATTACAAATCCTGAACCAGGAAAGAGATGTGTCAGAATAATTCATGAGTGACTCTCACCTTCCTTCCTTCACATTTGTTTTCCGTGCCAGAGACAGGAGGGGTATTGCTCTCCCACAGGAGTAACCCCACTAAACTGTGATTGAATTTCTCTGGCTGTCATAGGCAATCAAATCTAAGAAAACCGCCCAAAAGACTATAGGCCTTTAGGTTAAATACAGAATCTGACCAAGATGAAAGCGAGTTAATTAACATTTCCATCATCTCTCTCTGATTTACTCTAGCAAGATCCATTTCTAAAAGGTTAAAATGGTTGTCTCTTTTATGCAGCCATTTGAAGAGCTGAAAGTAGGTTACTGGTTATGGGAGAGGAAATGTAAGCAGAACATTTAGAGCAACAGTGGCTTTTACGTGGCCTTCTAGCAGTTCTGTAATCAGTGTGCAAATGTGCAAGACATGTTATTAAGTGAAGATTAGCAACATCTGCTTTGTAAATTTCTCAAACTGGAAAACATGTCACCTATTACCACATTAACTGTTTCCCTCTTTCCCTCTCATCAGAAGTAGAACTGCTTATAGATGTAAGTGAAGCTTGAATTCTACCTAGAAGAGTGGGATTCAAAGGGTCTAATCAGAATTGCCTTCTCTTCCATATATGCTTTCCTCTGATCTCTTCTGATGTAACATATATCTGTGTCCATTGGCTTTGCCCACAGCATAAATAAAATATCTGGTCACCATGCTATTTGCACTAACATTTCTTGATGGATAAGACAAAGGAAATTAATTTATAAAGACCAGCATAATTGGTGAGGGAACACTCTGATGCAGTCTAAATATTAGGAAATAGTCAAAAAATACAGAAGACATAGCCATTTCCCTCTGTCTAGACACGGTGGGCCATCGACCTCAAACATCAGAATTGCCTACAGGTTTTTTAATAAATGCACATTCTTGGACCCTCCTCTTGACCTGCTGAACAAAAATCTCCAGGGTGAGGCCCAGGAATTTTCATTTTTAACAAGTTCCCCAGGGAATGCTTACATACAGCACAGGTCACAAACCTGGGAGCTCGCGGTCTAGGAGTGGATACTGAGAGGCAAAGAAACAGAGCTGAGTTCCAAGTATAGAAGGAACACAAAGGAAGGAGTGAGTAACTTACTAAGGGGGTAAAGGTGATAATTGAACTGGGAATTAAGAGATGAGTAAGAGTTCACTAGGTTAAAAAATGTAAAGGTAATCCCAGGCAGAAGAAGTTTATCTAATGGCCCAAAGGTGTGAAAGCCCCCAGCACGTTCAGGGAAAATACAATGGAAAGGTGAGATGAGAAACATCCAGAGAGGAGGCCACTGAAACACTGTCAGTTGTATTTCAGGAACTGTGGACAACAGAGAGGCAAATATTTTTATTTTCCTTTTAATGGAAAGAAGAGAGATTTCAGCAACTGTACCTTAATGATCTTGACACCCACTTTAGGGGAAATTTTACATCTTCTAAGAGAATTTAGAAAGAAAAGTGGTTATCAGCAGCATGGGACTTTTTTCAATTATTTTTTAAGTATGTGATAATCCATGTTGTTTGTAGAAATGTTAGAAAAAAGATAATCTCATCATTCAGAGAAATCCACATAAATATTTTTAAATATTTTCTTCCAGAATAATATCTAGGCATGCATATATATTTATGCATATATGTGTGTGTGTGTCTGTGTGTGTATATTTAAATTTGTATCATCTGTCTTCAAATCTGTAAATAAGTATCCTTATCACAAAAACATCATCCTGTACACACTGTTTTGTAACTTGTTTTTTCATTATATCTTTCCACCAGCATAGATTTTTGAACAAGATATAAAGACGAGCCTTATTTTCTTATAAATATATTTCTTTCTCCTGCTAGTCAAAATAGCATCAGCAAGACTCCTTTAAAAAAAAATCTATCGTGATACCTATGTGGGCAAGATAGGGAGAGGATGCTGGACAATAGTTTGGAAGATTGGTTACAATGTCTCAGTCCAAAAGTGTGGATTAGGTCATCAGTGTCAACCTGGGAGGGAGATCCCTAGCCATCCCTCTGTCTTCTTTCTTAACCTTTTCCTATTGAAATTTCTTATTAGTGACACATGATGTTACTAATAATATGCTGAGTAGGTTTTCTAATCATGAGTCATTAAGGAATAGATGACATGACAGAATCAGTACTCAAAATTACCTTGAAAAGATATTCATACGAACCAAATGTAACAATATTAATAGTGGCAAATGTAAAGATTTGCACTTGGCCCCAAAAATCAGGAGGAGAGAGTCAAATTTTAGGGTCAGGCAGTGTATTAAAGGTCTTAGTTGACTGTAAGATCATGGATGAGTCAACAATATTCTATGCTTTTAAAAAAAAAAAAAGCAAATTGAATCTATAACTTAATAGAGTATCCAAAATAAGAGAGGGAAAAATCTACTGTAGTACTGGTGAAAATACAACTGGAGGAAGATTGTGTTTTGATTTTCAGACATTCAAATTTAAAATCAGTCTAGAGAAAAATGACCGGAATTATGAAAGGAGGCGCAGCTGAAGAAACTGAGGCTGGTTAAGCCAAAGAAGAGAATTTATGGAAGGTGGAAGGGAAACGATAGTTAATGTTTTCAAATGTTTAAAGAGCTATCAAACTGTATGTGATATCAAAGGGCGGTACTAGAATAGATGGGTAGTAAGTATTGGAGCAGAGGGTATTATTTTTATTCAATAAAAGGAAAAGCTTCAAATAATTAGACCTTGCAAAAGATGAAACTAGTGATTTTTTTCTATTATTAATGATGTTCAGGTCTAGACTGGACGACTACTCTGGGGAAACATTGCAGAAAGAATCCTTGCATCAGATGGGAATGTGTGGTCTGAGCGGCCTGTAAGGGGCAATTTCTAGTCATTTTAGCATTCTCAGGGCTTACTCAGGTGACTTTGTAAATGTTCACCCATATGAACCTCCCAACTCTGAAATGTTACCATTCTGTGATTTTATGGTTTTGAAAATGTATTTCTGCCCTTTTATTTTTCTACCCCTGAGCAAAAGCATGCTCCTAGGTTAATTCTGTCACATTGACTTTGTTTTCTTATTGCAGTCTTTCCGTTTTTTTGTCCCAGCATGAATTTATCCATAATCAGCAATGCAGTCTGGGTTGAAAAGGTTATTCTGCTAACTATGAGTGATGTATTCTTAAAATAGAGTCCAATAAAAGAATCTCTTTTCTGTTTAATCGTATGTTGGAATCTGAGGGAATTCAGTAAACAATACCCTTGTTCATTGCCTGATTTTTAAACTCTTTGAGAGGTAGGTCAAGGCAATCAAATGTCACCTTCGTTACTGGTAGAGCTGATAGATGAGAATGTGGCTAGGTACATAGCAATAGTGGGCTTCATAAGACTGAACTCCAAATTGGGTAGACTTGCACCACTGTACAACCTCAGGTCTCTCTCATTACAAAACTTATAGAATGGAAGATCAACCCAATGTATGTGCTTCCTTCACACTTCCAGGAGGAAGAATGACACAGAGCCAAGAATTCTTCATTGTTTTTCCCCAGACTCACCATTGGATAAGGAGGAATGAGTGAGAGGAGGAGAGAGAAGTGTGTTAGGAAACATCTCCCGTTTAAATGTCGTTTAAATGTCAGCTATAGACCAGAGGTTGCAAATTGTTGGCTCTCATGGCTAATTTGACTTGAACCTACAGACTTGTTTTGTTTGGCTGTGAGAGTGTTTAAAACTTTTGAATCAGAATGCCTTTAGACAGGGGGCATATATTCTCTAAATTGATCCCAGACCTCATTATTCCTTATTATTGTATGTCTCTAAATCACACGTTGATGGTACTGCAAGGCCCTCTGAAGCATTTGATATGCAGTATTGTGAGTGTCATCACTCTGTAGAAAAGGCTGGCCTTTTGATTATTTCCAATTATTAGATTATTAAGTAGATACAAATTAACCATGGTGGGAATATGAGAAGAAAACTGGAAAAAGGAATGCTGAAAATCTTGCTATTTATAATTCTGTACATGATTCTACTCCAAATCTGCATTTCACTCCCGTATCTATACCAGGAGGTTATCAGTGGGAATAGAAACTCAGTTATCTGAATGGACATGGTCTTCTCAGGAGCAGCCAGTGGTTAATTGGAACAAGAAAACACAAGTCATTATCTTTGAGAAATCTGAAGCAAATTGAGGCAGGTTGTCACCTCTCACCAGGAGACAAATTAGTCTTGTCTTTAAAAAGACTGTGCTTGTTCCAGTTGCTGACTGGGGATTCCTGTCAACTGCCAAAGAAACAGGGAGAGTGTGGATTAATGGTATGAAAATCGTGGTCATGAGATACCCGTAAACTCATTTTCATGAATATTTGTAATCGATCTGACTAGTGTGTTTGATGACGAAATTTGTGCTAGCCTTCAGCTCCAGAAAACCAGGGTGCCATTCGTGTACCACTCTGTTTGGGAAAGTTCTGTGTATAAAGGAAAAGCCATAAATTACAGACAAAATAGCTCTTTCCCTTGTCTAACTTATCTTTGTGGACTCCCTGCCAGCCTGGGGGGGATTATAGTTCATCTTTACCACAGAAAAGAGAGAGAGACAGAAAACCATAGACAACATGCTATGTTACGAAGGTTGTGAATAGTGAAAAACTTGAGGAAAAGATATGACCTACTTTTTCTAAATTTTGTGAATGTGGGAATGATTGCGGTCTAGCGGAAAGCACAGTGAACTGAGGTCCTGCCCACCTGAGTTCTTGCCCCAGCTCTGTTACCAGCTGATTGTGTGAGCCTAAGTAGATCACATTGCTCCAGACTCCACTTTCCTCACCTGTAACATGAAGAATTGAATAGAGAGAGTTAAGGCCTCTTCCAGTTCTAAATTTATATGATTTGATAAAGTACTTAGTTGGAATAAAGCATGAAGCCCACTAATTTCCAATTTATTTTTCACTCAGCAACAATAACAAAATCTATCCAGAGGTCCTCTAACTCAGGCTCCCGAAGAAAATGAGATGAAATGTGTCATGTACAAGAGATTTGCATTATATGACCATTTATTTTACATGTATTCAGGTTATGATCCCTGAAGGAAAGAGGAAAATTACAATTTAAGTGGTGTGGGCAGTTTTACCAACCAGTGCAGCCACGAGTGGTCACGAGATAAGGATCTGAAAGGACACTGGGCTCAGTTGCCTCCATCTTCATGTACCTCTTAAAATGTGATCATTTCACGACACTGAATGGAATTCCAGTGTTTGATGACATGTTAATCTTATACAATATGGCCACCAAACACAAGCCAGCCACTTCAGCGGGCTCATAGCGAAAGAAAGCTGGAGAGAAGACTGGCTTATTTGGATAGCTAATTGATTTCAAGGTGGTGGCTTCCAGTGGGACTTCTAAGGACAATTTTTAGTATATAAAACTTTTTTTCCCATACTGACTTTAAAACTGAGCCCTGTGTAAATGTATCAGAAAGCAATGAAAACTTGTACATGAATGTTCATAGCAGCATTAATCATACTAGCCAAAAGTGGAACCAAACCAAATGTCCATCAGCTGATGAATGGATACACCAAATGTGATCTATCCATACAATGGACTATTGTTCACCCATAAAAAGAAATTAGCTAATGATACATGCTACTGATACATGGATGAACCTTGGAAACATGATGCTAAGTGAAAGAAGCCAGACACAAAAAGCAACATATTGTATGATTCTATTTACATGAAATGTCTAGAACAAGCAAATTCGTAGCAATGGAAAGTAGATTAGCTGTTGCCAGTGAATGGGGGAACGGACAATTGAGACTGACTCCTAATAGGTACAGCGTTTCTTTTTGAGGTCATGGAACGTTATGGAATTAGATGGTAGTAATGGTTGCATAAATAGTAAATATACAAAAAACCCCCACTGAATTATGTACTTTAAAAGGGAGAATTTTATGTTACGTGAATTATATCTCGATGCAAAAGGAAAAAATAAGTAATGATCTATTTTGCACACTAAAAAAAAGAAGAAAGAAAAAAAGAAGTAATGAAGTAAATTTACCACCTGTGATATCCAGGAATCGTATAATTCCTAGAGTTTGATGTGTTCTTAGGGATCACCCGCTTTACAACTCTCAGTTACGTAGGTGCTTCTCCCAGTCCTGCTTCTACTGTGATGACAGCCCTCCACTCTACTCCTGGAAGACATCCTTGGAGAGTACTCCCAGCACGACTTCCATTCACTGTAGCTCTGCACACTCTTAGCACTCTTCCTCTCTATTCCTGTGATGCCATGCCAGATATTAAGAGCATAGTAACTGGACAGAGAAGTTCTCTAGTACATCCAATATAGTCCATCTGTTCCCTTCTCTACTAATATATTGTAGGGGGAAGAATATAGGCTTTGAGATCGACAAATTTGGTTCAAATCCCAACATTATCACTTACAAACTGTTCGAAATGAACTTGTAAAATGGGTATAACAGAATCTACCACATAGGATTGTTGGGAAGACTAAATTGGATAATATATTTACATTAATTAGTGTATATCAGCACTCAAATATTTATTACCCTCTCTTTCTCTAACTACTGGTCACAGCCCGCCAATTGAGAGCTCCAGCACCTGGCCAAATGGTCATATTCTACAAACATCTTGTCTATGCCATTGCATACTTGAAAATAAAAATGATGCCTACCTCATCAAGATGTTGAGAAAATTAAATGAGATAATGCTTTAAAGTGCTCAATATTGTACCTGTCCATGTGGTAAACACATAATAAATATTAGGTATTATTATTATCATTTTTGTACAGATTGGAAAAATCTGTGAAATCTCCTAAGCCACCCTGGAGCAGTAGCCAGTCACTGGGTTTAACTGATTACCTGGAGCCCATCTTGCTGAGACACAAGGAGTATGACTGGTGTGTTGGGCTCTCAAGAATATAAATCTCACCAGTTACATTGACCAAAGCAAGCCTTATTGCTATGGAATATGGTAGAGTCTGCTCCAGCTGGGCTTAAATAACCTTAACTTTAGCCTGTTTGGTTTCTCAGCCTGGGTTATCTTGACAAAAATTCGTAATCTCTCTGAGCCTCAATTTCCTCATCTAGAAAATGAGGCTCATCTGTTTCATTTATTTATATATTTATATGTTTTTTTTATTGTTTTTGTTTTTTTGCCAGTGGGCTTTGATAATGTAAATACCTCCAGAAGTAAGGTGTATTTGTGTGTGTCTGTATGTGTGTGTGTATGCACGCACCTGTACATGTTTGTCTTTGTAGTTCATATTATTATAATAGCATGAGATATTTGGATAATTTTTCTCTATATCATAAAACTCTCTTCCTACCTACCCCTATTTCGTGGCTGACTCTGTCTCATCCTTCAGATCTCCTTCAGAAATCTTCTCTGGCCATCTTATCAAAACAAATTCTTCCTATCATTCTCTATCATAGTACCGGATTCATTTCTTTCATAACCTAAACATATTTTTTGGTTTTGCTTATTTATGCATCCATCATCTATCACCCTAACTAGGATGTAAGCTTCATGAGGACCAGAACTGCTGACCTGTGCCCACAATCTTGAGCACATGCTTTGCACTGAATTAGGTGCTCTGTAAGTATCTCTTGAATGAATGAATGAATGAATAGGCCACATAACCAGGTCTCCTTTTGCAGCATGTTAAAATCGTCCTATTCTCACAGTTATTCATAAATGAATGGCCCATCTGAAAGGACCTCTGAGATGTTTGGAAGAGATGAGATTGTCTCTTCCTGCTCCTTCTTCTTGCAAAGGAAACTAGAAAGGGTAAATTTCATATCCAAGCTAAGGCCCAGTCGTCTGTGCCCCCTTCTACTATACCACGTTGTCTCCCAAAGGAGCTTGGCAAATTCTTGTTATTAAAGTAACAGCTGAGCAAATTAATAAGTAATAGACCAGGGAAACATAGAGATTCTCAATGGGGCACCGTGAAAGGGACATGGGCTTTGATGTTTGACAGCCTGGTTTCATATACCAACTCCAACCCTTCTGAGCAGCTCTGTGACCTGGGACAAATTAATCTTTAGGAGTTTCAGCTTCCTCCTCTATAAAATGGGAAGTCCTACCTGTTGTAAGAATTAGAATTCTCTCTGTAAAGCAGTAATAGCCCCTGGCCTTGAGTAGTTACCTTTAAATGATAGTATCATTGTGCTTCTAGTCCTTTCATTACCTGCCTCCCATTGCCTCCACTAACGTTTATCCAAGAGCAATGTCTCAACGTGCTTAACTTTGTATCTTCCTATGGTTCTCTAAAAATGTATCAAAAATCCAGCAGTGCTTTTGTAGCAGCACTGAGGACTGAAGATTAGTCACTCTCTTCTCAGAAAAAGTAAATCATTACTTTATATCTACTTCTTATATTTATGTTGTTTACCATTGTGCATGTATTATAAAACCCACAAATCAATGCTCTCAGCAGGCAAAGCTGTTCAAACCTGCAGAATGTCTTGTTTTGTAGTAGGTCTTTGACAAACTAGTATCTGCCTGCCCCGAATTCTGTTTTCTGAGAGACAGTGGTGTGGGCATCTGGTGTCTGTAATTGATCTCTGAGTGACTTGTACTTTATCAAAGAGCAGGTATGATTTCTCATGTATCTGATTAACCTTCTCTGTAAGATTGCCATCATCTCTGTAATGCCAGCGGATTATTCTGTGCTTGGAAAGATGGATATCAGCTCCTCTTAATCAATAACCTACAAAAGGTGTCACCTGGCTCTGCGTCTGGTTATCTATAACGTCCAACGGAAAGGGTGCTGTCATTTGTCAAATAACTTGATTTAATTTAAAGCACCTAGGAAGTGAAGTTGCCTTTATTTTAAAAACAGTATGCAAAACAATACGTCAGGTTAGTAAAATGCAAGCTTGTTTTCTCTTAGAAAGAGAGGATACCAAGGGGGTGAGATATCCCCTTATCCATCTCCATTATGCAGGACTGGCTTGGTAACACATATGTTGGCATCAAGATTCTGTGCCAGCATACCAAAATGGGAGCAATGATGAAGTATTGCCAGGCTATCATGTAATTTTTCATCCAAATCAGAATTAACAGGGTGCTATTGATAGACTGGGACAACAGAGATAAACCAGGACTGTCCTGGGCAAGCAAGGACTTATGGCCACTCTTAAGTCATACCACTGTAACATAGAGTAACTGGGACGTTTGGGGTTGGCATTGTTTCTGTGGTGTACTCCTCCTCTGGATTCTCTGAGGAAAGTCCTTTGGGATATAAATTAACCATCACTTGTTATTCAGCCATGTAGGGAAAGAGTACTTCCGTTATTTGAGATAATGGCTCCTACTAGGAGAGGAGAGCTGTTAATTCTTGGGAAGGATAATCTTACATCAAGTTCAGACAGTTTTCCATCCACGCTAAGATCTTTTCTCATTGTCAGTTTAGGGGAAATGCTAATGCCTCATACAAAATCTCCACTTGGAGATGTAGTGAGTCAAGCAGAAAACTGCCGTTCTCCTAAATGAACGTTAGGTAACAGAATGAGAAATCTGTCAGACAACATTTTACCTACATAGATCCACCAAAGAAAACAAACAAATCAGAGTTGAATTTTTTGAGACTCAATAACAGCAGGCCAAAGAAGCAGGGGTTATGTTGAGAAAACTTTAGGAATCGAATATAAAGGTTGACAGTATCCCCAACTCATTCAGTATGATGGGGAGGATTAAAATATGTAGCACAATGGACTCCCTAGCGTGGGCTTTGAAACCTCCCTTCAAATCCTGATTCTACCACTTCCTCTCTAAGCTTCTGATTCTGCCTTTGTAAAATGAAAATAGTAACCATTTCTCCGAGTTGTTATGAGTCTTAAGTGAGGTGGCATTACGCAGAGCACTTAGCATGTGACCTGACATGTACAGATGCTGTGCAAAATGGTAGGTCTTTTCCCTTCTAGAGGAACTAGCTATGCTGTCGTAATTAAGAAGCCACAGATCCAGGTTAAAATTCCCCCTCTGCTACTTACTAATTGTGTAAACTTTCTGAGCCCCAGTTTCCTTGTCTTTGAAATAGGGATAAAATGTCCACCTGACAATACTTTGTTTTCTCAGTTTTAATTTTCCCCCACAGTTTATTGGGACAAAGAATGAAGAATGAAATAGTTCTAAAGGACTTAGTATGAGAAACATAAGCTCTCCTGCTCCCTTTTTTCTCTTTCCTAGAGGCAACCACTTTCAACTCTTTAGGCTTTTTTTTTTTTTTTTTTTTTGGTTTGATTTTGTATTGATTTTCTTATCTTTAAATAACACGTCTATATTATTATCTCTTGATTCTTCCATTTTAGGGATTATCTATTGACTTCTTATTATAGAAAATGAGTTTTTAGCTCTCTTTCACATGCCCCTATCCAAATAGTACCCTTCTTATTTCCTATCCTCCTAATATAAATAAATCATAATTCTGGTTAGATTATTAACCCACGATTACATAATTGTGACTATGCAGTGCTATTTCCAAGTAAGCAATGGAACAAAGCATGATTACTTTTCTTTTTTGGCACATCTTTTTTATTTCCCTGCCATCTTTTTGTTCATTTACTTAGTTTCTAGATACATATCACTAATTCAAACCCCAAACTTTTGGCCAGTTTTCAAAACTTTTTGAAATATGATTAGACCCAGACTATAAAATATCCTTCTAGAATGTTTCTTCACCATCCTCCTGGGAATTCCTATCATCTCTTTTTTATTTTTGGATCACCTATTTCCTGGATCTTGTGTATTCCTTCAGTTTTTGAAGCATATCCAGCAGTGGCTTCCTGAAAAGCATCTTGCTTCTCTTCAAGCTTTTTTCTGTTACTCTCACACGATGATAGTTTGGCTAGGAATAGAATTCTAGTATAGAAATAATTTTCCTTCTGAATTTTGAAGGTATAGATCCATTATCTTCCAAATTCCAGCACTGCTGTTGAGAAGTCTGAAGCCATTCTAATTTCTGTTCCTTTGCATGTGACCTATTTTTGGTTTTGTTTCTCTCTCTCTCTCTCTCTCTCTCTCTCGACACTTGTAGCCTATTCTCTTCATCTCCATTGTTCTGAAATGTCACAATATTGTGATTTACTGTGGAATCTAATTTTCTCTTTTCTGGTTGATACTTAATAGACATGTTTAATTTGGAAACTTATGTCCTCCTGTTCTGGGAAATTGGGGGTACTATTTTGTTGAGAATTTATTTCTCTCTTGTCTTCTACCTGTTCTCTTTATGGAGAGTGGTCCTGTAATTTTCTCTTTCATTTCATCTCTTTGTGTGTTTGCTCTGTCCTCCAGAAACTTTCCTCAGATTTCTCTTCCAACTATTTTTCATCTGTGCCATTGCAAGGCAAACAAAGGCAAATGGCCAGGCTTCTCACACATCATACCTACTGCAGCAGCATTTTCAGGAAGAACTTCTTGGAGACATAAGCAGTAGGAGGAATACAAGTCCCCCATTGTCCGTGGCATTCTAGGGTAACCCCCAGAGATCTAGTAAGCTGATCATCAGATGACAAAATGGGGTGCTGAACCTTAGGCTATAGGGTTTCAGACTGCATGATTATGGAAGCACAGCTTCTTTCCTAGCATGATCTGTAGACTAGACGCCACGCTTGTGGTTGCTAGTGTGTGGGCAAGTGGCAGGAACAACACCTCAGTGTTCACGATTGGGGAAGCACTACCCCTTTCCCGGGTGCTAGATGCCAAGTGTTAGAGTTGACTAGACTTGATTGCCTTAAACACTGGGCCGTGGCTAGTTTCCATGGAGCAGTACAGAAAGCCTCCTCCTTTTCTGGAGGCCAGCCCACAGGAGATTAGTCTTAGACAAGTTAACCTTTACCTCTCAATTATCATAGCTTAAATTTCTAGGAACTTTCTTTTAGTCTCTGAATGTTTCTTATTTATAACATCCCTTTTTTGTTTTAGTCTCTGAATGTTCCTTATTTAGAGTACTGTTTTCTTGTCTATGTATGAATTTAATATGTCTTATTTCTCTGAAAATATTAATGATAGATTTTCTTTACTTGCTTTAGACTTGATCTTTTATGTTAGAAGCTGTCCTCAGATGTCTAGTGATTCTTAGTTGTTGGCTCATATTGAAGAGTGAGGCACTAAAAAGCTAACTTGAAGCCATGAACCTGTGGGTGAAGTGTATTGACTGTGAATTCAATATGTCTGAACCATTTCCTTGATGACCGCCTCCCACCCCATGTCACTATTTTTAGGTTTTTCCTTTGGGCTTGATCACAGTCCCTAGAGAAAGAGTATTTGGTCTCCTTGGAGGACAGACATCTCGCTGCCAGTGTGCTGGGAGCCATATTGAAGAAGGGAGCTGGGAATCTCAGCATTCATGATATAAACATTCACAAAATACATACTCTCAGTTGAATCTGGTGTCCCCTGGCCCAGAGACCTTCCTCTGTTATCTGCTGAGAGAGTAAACTCCCAGCATACTTCTGGGGTAAGGAGGGTTACTTCTGGCTATGTAGAATAAGGGAGAGTGTCTGGAGACTTAACTGATTCTAAACAACATTCATCCAGTGCTCCATTCAGCAGTACCTGATGCCACCAATTCCTGAATCTTTGGGGGATATTCTAAAGAGTAAGTCAGTCTGCTTCTTGTTTTCCCCCATTGCCAGCTTAGGATTCAGGGCTTCTTGTTCGTTAACTGTCCAGTTACTTCTAAACACCCCCAGTTTTAATGGTTATGCCTCCCAACCATTCTCTCTATCCTATAAGCTTATGCCTTTTTTCAAAAGAAAAAATCCCTGTGGTACTGTTTCACGAGGTTTTAGAGAGTTCCCAGAATTCTATTAGAGTTATTATGAAGAGGAAATGAGATAATTTATGGAAAGAAGCTAGCACAGTGTCTGACACATAATCATAGTGATTATTTTTGTTGCTTTTTTATTATTCTATTCTTGTAAAGTCATCCTCGTATGTAAATTATTTTTGGCCAGCTCTATATAGCCAAATAGCATAGAAAGGGAAGGCCCTGTGAAATCATGACCTATGTAATTTATCTGATTTATTCTGGTCCCACTTGCCACTGTTTTTAGGTTATCTATATAACCATGATCATTTAGACTGAGCCTGTAAAAGAAACAGTGTTGAGTGTATATGACACCCAGACACTAACGCAATGAGGATTCTAAGTCTATGCTTAGCATCAAGTAAGTAGACTGCTGTATTGGAATCCTGATCTCTTAATTACTGGTAGATTCCACTGACTCCTATTGAAGAACGGATTGCTCGTCAGTAGTTTGGTACCCCACCTCCCACATGTATCACTTGTACAAAGTGAAGCAGTATGCCTCGAGGTGACGCTGTGAGGTCAGCAATCTTACAGCATCTGTAGGAATTTGTGCTGTGATGCTCCCAAAAGTAGCTCTTAGTCCTTGTGTGATTTCTGGCCTCTGGAGAATTATAAAATAGAAGACAAGAGGGGAAAACAAAGGTTTAAAAAGATTCCATGTTTTAAAGCCAAAGACCACTCAGCTAAGCTTTGTTCAGACCTTTCATGTCCGTTGATGAAGTATATTTTTGGCCATGCCCCATAAACTATTCAAATAATCCATTAAGATAGCTGTAGAAATCAGCATAGCAAACTATCAGTGAGCTAGTTTAGTTATTCACCGGTTATTAATCTTCTCAGCTCAGGGTCATATTGTCCTGTCTTCAGCATTTTTCACAGTGTCTGATGATGTCCAGAGAGTTAATGGAGGTCCTGGGATGTGGCTACAACGAGCATGATAATCTCTTGACTTGATGTCATTCTGGGGATCGTCTTCAAGCTTGGTGTATTGCCCTGGCAAATGAGGAAGAAAGCACCTGTTCTGTTTCTCTGGGTATTTGTACACTGTTCTGGCAAAGAAATGTCTATGTACAATGATTTCCTTATGATACTTTCACTAGCAGCAAATTGTTTTGAGCATCTGTTACCATTTTTAGTAGCTGTCAATTTCATTTTTTTCTTTGTCTTTCTTATAAAGTTAAGGCAGATTTTGTCATGACTTAGAGACCCACGATATTTCTTTGGAGATTTATATGAACATTTTTCTCTAACTAAAATTTTCACTCCCCTTCCCCAATCTCTGCGTATTTGGGAAAGCTGTTTTTCTTTTAAAGTCCCTGCATTTACAACACATAGACCCAGGCACAAATGAGCTCAGTGATGACAATGGTGATGACGACGATGATGATGATGATGATGATGATACTTAACTGGCATCAAACACTTAAAATATTCTAGTCGTATTACATGCAGCCATAAGAGTATTACAAGTTAAGAAACAAATTAACTGACTTACAAGTCAAGTGACCTACCCATAATCAACTAGTAGCTGGTAGAGCTCAAGTCTGCATCCAGATATTTCTGATTCCACAGCTCAGTTTCTTAACCACTTCTAGTCTGTAATAGCAGCTTTCAACCTAGAATCTGCACCTCCTTGCTATCAGAGTCTAGATAGCAGTTTTCTGTTGGGCTATGTGTGGTACAGATATCTATCTTTACACCTGAAAGAGGTTCTTTTACTTAGGATTTCTGTCTTCAACAAAAATATCAGTTGAGATCAGGTGGGGCATTGTTGGCCATTGTAAGGATTTGGGCATGCTTCTGAATGAAATGTGGAGGCATCTTTGTTTCCGCTAGATTCATAGTCGTAGCTAACATTTATTATGTGGCAAGCTGTATTTTCAAAACTTTATATCAATTTACTCATTTATCGTCAAAGTATGAGGTATATGTATTATTCCCATTAAATCTGGGGAAACTGAGGCACTGAGAAATGTGATGACTTCCCTAGGATCAACACAATCAGTAAGTGGTTGATGTAGAATTAAAACTCGGGAAGTCCAGCTCCACTGTCCACATTTTTAATCCCTAAACAAAACCACCTGTCATTTCAGGAGTCTGATTTTCCAGTGTATAATAGTTTGAAATAATTTTTTTTAAATATAGAAATGTTTTAAATCCACATAGTTTTTGTATTTTTGCCTCCTCTTGAGCTGAGCCTTCACTTACAGAGCTGGATTCCATAAATAACCAAGACCTTTGGGAGCATTTGACAATAAAATCTGATGATTCCTTTTTGGCTTTCCCAGAGCTGCTTCTTGCCACTCTTCTCTTGAATCCTTGTCTCACCTCATCACACTGGGCTCCATTGGATTCCCATTTTTCCTCCTCCTTCTTATGTCTTGACTCCTGCAAGTACCTCTGGTTCCAACACATCATGTCACATTCTATCAGAGTAAAAAGAGAATTAGGCATAGATCATTTATACCTAAACATTGCCAGCCACCCAAATGCCTCTTTGGCAATGAATTAAAGTGAGCAGTGAGCTGCCGTCATATTGGAATGGAAATCAGTAACTTATATGAGAAAGGGGTTTCCAGTCAACCAGACCTGGGGTTGGAGACCTATTTTCTCCCTCTAATTAGGTCTGTGGCCTTGGGGAATTAGTTCTGTGGTCTTAGCCACCTTAAGGGAGTCTCGGGTTCATTGTCTATTAAATGGTGATAATAATGATACCTGTATCATCGAGAATGAAGGTTAACTGCTAGTGATTCATTCATTCTACAGATATTTATTGAGCACCTATTGTGTCAGTAGCTATGCTATGTGTAAGATGTGTGTGCTGAACATGACAGACATGTTCTCTGCCCTTATGATGCTTATATTTTAGTGAGGTCATAAATGTAGGTAATTTAGCACAGATCCTGGCACATGGTAAACATATACTATACATAAGCTGCTGTGATGATAATGATGATGGTGTTCAATGACAGTGATGGTGGCCTCCATGGTGTCATCACCATTTCACGAGAACCTGAAATGATAATTCCAGTTCACAGGACCTAGGCATCAATAGGAAATCTACTTGATCTCTTTTTTTTCTCCTTATATAAAGGATCTACTAGGTAACCACAAAACAAAATGGAAAATGTTTAAAAAAACAGGTTACTTGACCACCTTGATAAATATACTGCAACCTTAACTCTTGGTTAGAGTAGTAAAGGTAGGCATTTTAACAATGTCTTTTAAATCACTCACGTTAAATCTTCTGATGACAGGTTTCCAAAAATCGTAAATAAATGTAACCTCTTCCAGCACCAAGGGGAATGGTCATCATCATCATTAGCAAACAGCAGTGTTATCTTTTTTTATCACTCAACTCTATAAATGCTGCATTTTCTCTATTCATATTTTACCTCCTTTTCTAACCAGTGGTTTAGTGATTCTTTTTGAATTTGCCACCTTTCTCATCAGTTTCACAATTACTCCTCCTCCTGGGTAATTTTCCAGTGACATCCTTTCCTTTTGGAATGTGCATTTATGCAGTCCTCTAACTTGAGAGGCTAGGATATTGTTGGTGCATGAAGTGTCTTTGGTGTCTTTGGTTTAGCTGCTAGCTTGAAGCATCTACCAATCGAACATAAACTGCTGTACTTGAGCATTCATGCTTGAACCAGAAATTACTTTGTCATCTTCACTGGCTTTTATTAAGCAGCCAACAGCTGTCTTGGAACTGTGACTTACTACAGTGAGCTCTTTCCCTTAGAATGTCACCCTCTTCTTATCCTCAAAATAAGTCTCTCCTTTTCCTTTTTTGCCCAAGGAAATCTTCAGCATCAATAGTAACAGTAATAGTATCTCACACTAGGGTAGCACTTTATGGTTTATGAACCATGCTAAAATCCATTAACTCAGTTTGAATTTCATAGTCATCCTGGGATGCCAAATACCATCACTTCCAAATTACAGATGAGAAAACTACAGCTCAGAGATGTCAAATGACTTCTTGGTAGTTACATGCCTAATCAGAGCTATATGGACAAACCTGGAAACTTGGTTTTTAAGACACTAAATAGAGTATTTTATACATTTCATCCGGCTGACATTTTTAGCAAAACCTTGTTGACATCAAAGCATCACTAAAAGAAAATCTTTTACACCATGAGAAATAACTCTCAGTTACCATTTCTGAGACGAGCTCTGGGCCTGGGCTTATTTCCAGGGAACTGAGTATCCAGCTTATTTCTGATCCTCCAGTGTTGTTTGGGAGCCTCCCCCTCTGGGAAAAAACGGCAAGGTGTTCTATTGACCCCTTGTTCACACAACAATTGCACAAGTGAACATTTCGCTATGTGAATGGTGCTCTCTGGAGTTGAGCAAAGTAGCAGGTCCTTGTATAGTAGCCAAATGCAAGACAATATCTCTGAGCCTGTTTGCTTCTCTACCTAATGCAGAAACAACTCCCAGTGGGGTATATCTTAAGGTACAGGAGAGTTATGGAAATGGATGAGAAACCGCTTATAAACTGTGGAATGATCAACAATGCAAAGGGCCATGAGCCTTGTATATCTTGCCTGCTTGAACAAATGAATGAATTGATTTTTCTTCCATATCTCTCTGTGAGTTTTGGTCTATTTTATGCTGCAGCAATTTGCAAAAACTCTGTTCACTCTTGCACCGCAGCCCAGAGAGACACCCTAGGGACTGGGCGTGAGTTATACAAATAATGTGTACGTAGTTGTTATAACCTAGGCTGAGGTGTTGCCTCACTATCTTTGCTACCAATAGTGAGCTGTTAGATTCTAATGGATAATCTAGGAAGTGAGTACATTTCCTGTAAAGTTTAAAAAGATTTACTGAGGAACAGACATTTGGATACATACACACACACATCCCCTCCCCAGAAGTTTTTGTTTGTTTCTTTTAATTCAAGTAACTAACATGTTTCTGAAATGAGGAAGTAGTTAATTTTTTTTCAGTTAACCAAGATCTGCCTGGCCATAAAGCTATTTCTCTTTTTGCCCTTAATAAATCTGTTTCCAAAGTGTCTGACCAATTTTTACTGCTGTTACTCAATATTTTTAGACAATATTAGCACTGCAGTGTTTTACATAATCATCGTGGCCAAACACAAATTGTCATTGTAGAAGACATTCTAGAAGTCAATGAAGATGTAGAAAATGTGGGACTTTGAGTCAAACCAGAACTTTGACTTAAATTCCACCTTTAGGTGGAAGTAGCAAGATGCAACTTACCTGTCAATGATTGTATTTACAAAGATGCAGCTTGTCCAACAAAGATTTTCTGTTTTAATATCCTAAAAACCACAAAATGGAATGTTAGTCCACAAAGACTGCCTTTTCACTTTCCAAAGATTCTTTTGTGGCTCTGTGCCTTCCTCGTGGTGCGAGCGTCCTTTACTCAGCGTGGGATCAGTTCGGTGTTTGTGGAGCAGGGAACTCTGCTGCTCTCTGCCTGTGCCTTTCTTGCTCTTCTTCTCTGCTCTCCTTTTCTCCATCTCCCTGCTTTCCCATGGTCTCTCATCTTCACTGTCCTCTCTACATAGATTAGATCTGTTTTAAGTTATGTGACATATCTTGAGATTTTTATGTCCCCTGTACCTAATTTAAAAGGCATGAAAAATTGTAAACATCTCTCTGAAAATAAACTAAGTTGCTTTTTACTTCTCTGACCCTCAGATGATCTCTTTTTCTCTTTGGGTCAGCAACTCGCAATAGAAAGAAAAGTTTCCCTATCTCTGGTGTGGAAGACTAGACTAAATGTGCAGTGACCCTCAAATCTACCCCAGAAAGTAGTTCTTCCCTACAAGAGTGTGCTTTCCAACGATTTGTCTCTTTCTCCTCAAAATGAAGAACAGTAACAAAATCTTAATTGAGGACACTCCTAATTTTCATTTTCCTTCCTGTAAGTTTCATTGTGTATACAGATCACACTCTGAAGCATGTAATGCAACAGGAAGCAGAATCTCTTTTAGTTAGCTAAACTCGTGACGTCTGCACACAAAAGGAGCATTTCAGCAATTGCAGGGGCCCAGGAACTATGAATAGTTGTCCGTCCTGAAGGGTTTCAGGGAAAAGTTCACTTAGAATTATAGACAAGCCCCTAGACAAGCTAGTCAGTAGTGGCCCTGGCTGCTGGAGTGGGTGAGGTTGGTTGATTTTGTTTTGCAGAAAGCTTTATAATTCAATCCTTCCTGCATCAAATAAAGGGAGGGTAGCTAATAATGTCCACTAAGATAGTGATACCCTCTGTTTTAAGCTTCATATGCTCCACAGTGACCTTTTCTCAAATCTATAAGCAAACAAAGAAATACTGCTTTAGAATATGAGAATTATTGCCTCTTTCCCAAGATGCAGATCCTTAAACTGAGGAATTTGAAAACATGTAGAAAATTGCTGACAGGAGCAGGATGAACAGAAAAGAGGGAGGCTTTCTCCTTCTGCTAGGGTTTCAGCACCACCTACTGACCAGACATTAATCCTTCCCCATGTAGGAAGCTGCATGGATGGGCACTTGGTGGTTACTTTGTACGTAAGGACAATGGAGGCATTGTCTGTGGAATTCATTGACCTTCCCTCAAGGTGTGCATTTCATTTCTTTTGTAATTTAGGTAAATATTCTCTTACCTGGTATCAGTAGATGTAGCCAGATGCCCATCAGGTACAATAATATATTCCTTTAATCAGCAAAGACTATATTATGCCATTCTTAGGCATTGTCTATGATGGAATTTACTTTATTTCACTGACACTAATGAGATTTCTTTGGGACTCTTTTGCCCAGTGACTCATAAGGGAGAGTTACTCATGTGTAGTAGCTAAAAGAAATAAGCCTGTAATCCCTTCTTCTCAAACAGAAAGATTTCTAATTATTATTTGATGAAAACGTTTCTCCGTGGTTAAAAGATATCTGTGGTTCCCATTTATCATTCTTTTTGTCTTCCAACCCAGTCACAAAAATGCCATAGAGTAGTAATTTTAATTATATCTTGACTTGAAGATACAATTTATTTAATTTATCAATGAGAACAGTCTTTTCCAAGAGTCTGTTTAGATCATTTCTTTTAAATCATGAAGAAAGCTTCACAAAGAAAATGTGAGAAGGTAAACTTAGCACACCCCCTTACCCCCTCTATTGTTGCTTGCTACTTTGCTTGAGGAGTATTCTTATTCATAGTGGAAGCTTAGGCACCTGCGGAAGATTCTTTCCATTTGGAAAGACATCCCAGCTGAGAAACCCTGCTACTAAAACATGGCACAAATCCAAAACCAGAAGGTTTGCTTTCCCTGGTAGCAGGTAAAAATAAGCAAATGAGCTGACCATGAATGATTTTAAGACCAATTATAACTTGCTGTTGAAAAACAAAACAAGACAAAACAAAAACTACTTATTAATAGTTGTAACTGACTATTGGAGACCTGAAAGGCATCCGAGAGCATTTGGGTGTCATTAGAGCCATTTTCATAATTAAATAGGTGCTTTCTGCTACACATTTTGACCAGGCAAATCTAATAACTCTGATTATCATTTGGCTGCTTGTTTCCCAAGTACCTGTTCTTGGCCACTCTCAATTGGCTTGTGCATAGCTGTTTCCATTTGTGGCACTCAAGCTTATTAAACAGCTCTGCTTTGTGTTTTTTCCCTAGTCCTTGAAAATAGATCGGTAAGCATTCTGCTCAGGGGTGATTTGTAAATTGCTTTACAAAGGGCTCCAGTTTGTGCTCAATCCGACTGGGGTCAGAATTTGCCTTGTGTTTTCTTCCAATGTCATTTGTCAAGTTGCACAAGTTGTTCAAAGAACCAGGTCACAATACTACGTGGCAGTGCTTCTTGGCGTGAATCGATTAAAAACCTTGACACGTGAAAGTGCCCTACACCGTTGCTGTGGTTTTTCCGCTACCTAAAAAGGGCAGATTTCCTTGTCTTTAGCCAAGATAAAATCATTGGTTTTTTTCAACTGGTTCTTCTTCCCTTCTTCAAACAACAAAGTCATGTATTAATTGTGTTAGCAAAAAGAGAGATAAGATAAAGAGAAAAATAGCCTATGTTTGTTTAAAAATTTTTTAAATTCTCAATTCACAGGCATAGCTACTCAAGAGAAAACAAATCTTAGTGAAAAGTGAATGTCTAAAAGAAAACAAATGTCGGGGATTTCCAAAACAGTAATAATTATAACTAAAATAAAGACGTGGAAACAAATGCCAAATACATATATGCCTGATATTATCTAGAAGATGATAGATTGAATATATCTTATTTCATCAGGATATTTATATAATGATAAATAATGGAAAGCACTTCCTTAAAGTAGAATGTCAACTAGTGTATGTAGAAGGAATGATGGAAATAGAGAGGCACTCACCATTTGGTAACCATCATGGAGGTGGTTGATTCAAGCAGAAGTCTTCAATGGATCCTAAGGCTGATAGGTGGAGGTTTGATGAGCATCAGAATATTGGTGTAATTTCGGAATACTTCCCCACAAAAATACTAATCAGTTGTAAGGAGGGAAATGGTAAATATAAGGTGAATAAAACAGGCAGATGCCAACATGACCAGGTGATCAGGATTAAAATGATCAGTGTTGAGGGGCCGGCCCGGTGGCACAAGCGGTTAAGTGCGTGCGCTCCGCTGTGGTGGCCCGGGGTTCGCTTGTTCCGATCCCAGGCGTGCGCTGACGTACTGCTTGGCAAGCCATGCTGTGGCGGCGTCCCATATAAAGTGGAGGAAGATGGGCACAGATGTTAGCCCACGGCCAGTCTTCCTCAGAAGAAAAAAAAAGAGGAGGATTGGCAGATGTTAGCACAGGGCTGATCTCCTCACAAAAAATAAAAAAAATGATCAGTGTTGAGACAAGTTCACATCACATCGCATAGGTACTGATTCGATGCACTTAGAAGATACTCTACACTATTTCAGTGATGTTCTTGCTGAGAATGCACGATCGAAATCAGGTCATGAGGAAACATCAGATAAATCCACATTGAGAGTCATCCTACAGAATGTAAGGCCTATCTTTTTTAAAACTGTCAAGGATTTGAAAGTTGGGAAAGACTGAAGAAGTGTTCTAATATGAAGGAGTCAGAAGAAGCATAACAATTAAATTCAACATGCATTCCCAGATAAGGTCCTGGACCAAAAGATAAAGAGACATTACTGAGAAAGTTAGCAAATTTTGAATGGGATCTGAATTGCATAGTAGTGATGTACCAAGGTTGATTTACTTGTTTGGAGGTTTGTATGCTGCTTATTAGGAAAGTGTCCTTATTTGGGGGAATACACACTGACATGTTTAAAGGTGATGAGACATCATGTCTGTAGTTGCACTCAAAAGGTTCACAAAAAGACTAAGGATAAGGGGTAAATCTTATATATTATAGATCATATGATATATATATTATCTATTATCTATTATCTATATAATATATATTATATATAAAAGACTAATGATAACTGGTAAATATATATTATAGATCATGTAATTTATCTGTTATCTATTATATAACTATTATATATTATATATATAACTATTATACTTTATTATATATAAAGATATATATCTATTATTTAGAGATATATGTATAATATGTTAAGAGAGAAAGAAAGAAGCAAATGCAGTAAAATATTAACAATGGAGGGGTCTGTGTGAAGGTGAAAGAGGTCTTTGTACTTCTCTGGCAACCTTGTTTTAAGTTAGAAATTATTTTTAAAATAAATTACTTTTTAAAAGCAAGAAAAAATAAATCCTAAATGTGGCCTTAGAGGCAAAAGTCAGTAATGAGCACAGAAGAAGGGCCAGAGTTTGCACAGTGAGTGCTGAGTGAACTCTTAGGTGGCTTCTTTTTATGGTCAACATAAATCAGGGTAAATAGTAAGAAATACAGCACAACAGCTTCAGCACTTCAAGGATCAGTGCCTTATTTTTATCAGTCACCAATACTACCATTCACAGATCATCAACAACTTATCTTTAACCAACTCTCATGAGTAAGGACAGAGCTAGGCATCAGGGATTTATAAAAGTGTAAGATGTGGTCCCTGACCCCCAGGAACCTGATTATAGGGGAGAAACTGGATATATGTAAATGATATTCTACAACAATGCTCAAGCTTAATATTGAAGAAATAGAACAGACAGTTAATGCTGATGAGCTTCACAAAAGGAAAGGGTCACCAGTGAGTAGGGTGATCAGGAAAGCATTGGGAAGGTGGCTTGGAGTCATGCGCTCTCCAAAGAGACAATAGACATCATCCAGCCTGGCTGGCCTTCAGTGTAACCTGACATCCCTTCTCTGATGGTGACCACCTCCACTTGAATACTTCTAGAAATGGTGATTCATGTTCTCATAAGCAGCCCATTTCCCTATTGGAAAGATCAAATTATTAGAAAGTTCTCCCTTATGTGGAGCCGAAATATGCCTGTTTGTAGTTACTCTTTGCTTTCTACTTGTGGGCAACACAAAATAAGCTTAATTCATCTTCTACGTATAAACCTTTCACATATTTGAAGACCACTATCATGTCTCCTCTAATTTCTCTTTCTTGTGCCAAATACTTTCAGTTATTTTAGCTATTATAGATTTATTAGATCCTTCACTAATGCAGATACACTAATCTGTCAATGAATCCAAAGGATGTTCCTAGTGAGCTGTGGTCTCATTAATGCAAAATACGAGATTATTCTCTCTCTAAAATGGAATACCACATGCTAATAATGCATCCTAAGATTGCATTAGCTTTCTTTGGCAGCTACATGGACCCTGTTGACACTGAAATACTCAAATCTTTTCCATGTGAACTGCCAATCCAGTCTTCCCACAGCCTGTACCTATACAGCTTACTTTTTTAAGTATAACTTTTTGCCTTTATCCCTATTAAATTTCATCCTAAATGAAAGAATTGGTCCAGCTTGAAATTACTGTGAATCTTGGTTCTTCTCTAATGTTTAGGGTATTCCTTTTAGATGTGTATTTTATGCAGAATTGATAAATACACTTTGTCTGGCACTGGTTTTATTTTTATTGAAAAAAATGGGACCAACTAGAGTGCTGAAATTCATCCCTAGAGATGCTAGCTCAGGGTTATTGTGATCATTAATAAAAGGTTTTTGTTGTGGCATTTACCTATTATTGAAAATAGTTTTCTGTCCAGTCCCCCTTGTGTCATATGAGGTGACCTGACTGTCAGCTTTTTGACTAGTTCCAGGTCTTTGAAGAATCCCCTTTTTTAAATTCTCTCTATAAAAATTAATATAAAAAGAAGACAGTCTGACTGAAAGCATCATCAAAACCATTACAGTAAGAAATTTGCTAACAAAAGGAGATGTGTCCCTTCCGTGAATGAAGATGATTAAAACACACATTAAATACTTTCCTGATAGGGACCATGTGAGTATCTTGGCACTGTAAGTGAAAGGTAAAGAAATTATAAACAGAAATGGAAGAGTTGATATAGTATAGGGAAAGCAACATTGAAATGGAATTCTCATCCTACGAACCCACAAGCACTTGTTTTTACAGATGATAAAAGTCCTAAATCAGAAAGCCTTTCCACCAACAATGAAAGTGAGAATATAATATGACTTGGATGATGTGTTGTAATTTATGCATCTAATTGTTGGCCTAATCGTTAACAAAGTGGTTAATAATTCATGCTCTCTCTCATGGTTGGCATGATCTTTAGAACAAAGCACTTAGTTTACCTTCTGTCCTTTATATATTATAGAAAACACTATAGAATGTAAAAGAATAATTTTTTTTTTTACTCCAGGTGGGTTAAGCACTTCGTAAATATGTATGTTTCAAGCATCAATTCTCTGGAGTTCTGAATTTATCATTCTCCGCAGGATGAACCAACCATAAGCAGGAAAGTTAGGGGTGTTGTTGGTCCTATGTATTGTTCCTATTTAATTACATCCAAATCCAGACATCAATTCTACATCTTGAGTTCTAATTGCCTTTGAGAGTTCTATGCACAGAACAATAGCTGGAGTGACTCTTCAGAACAGAAGTTGTAAATATAGGTTCTTCCTGATCTTGATGAATTAAAACCAAAAGAGGGGAGACAGTTTTGTTTTGAAGAAGCCATCTGTTTATTTGGGTACAGAGTTTGTATTCAAATTCAAAGAAATTAATCAAGTAAAAAGCATAAGAATTCACGACACAGAAAGGAGTACTGAACAAGCATACAATTTGAGAAAACCAACTAACTAATGAGGTTTTGAACCTCTTTACTTTAATCTTCTCTAGTCCCAAGGAGACTTCACTGGTGTGTGTACAGTGCATGACTTGCTTTGCATCGATTCTTGCTACCTCAGGGCTCAGAACATGAATCGGTGACAAGTGCTAAATTAATGAATTAGCAGCTGTCAGCACAGCAACCATACCATACCAGCATAATCCTTGATTTAGGGAACTTCTCTGGTCCTTGGTTAACAGGCAGCTGAGTTCACCAATAAGAAAATCTGTTCCAGATCCCTACATGTGCATAAAGAGATGAACATTTCTTTAGGAAACAAATGCCAATTAAAAATGTGAGCCAGAATTGCAAATGACTCTAGGCCTTGGGGTATGTGCCAAGTCCTTGTTGCTCACCCAGAAGTTGTCAGGAGATAGGAAGCCAAGACATGTTTAAGGACTTGAGCCGGACATTTGACTCTGCACTCATAAGTCTGATGTGTGAGCTTAGAGCCAAAGCCAGCATTTTAGGCATAAAATCATCGCTGCCTTTTACTTGTGTAAGGCAGTAACTTCATTACTCTTGCAGTGAAGCCCTCTGAAACCAGCTTCACCCCATGGCCTTCTTTGAATTCCTTCTGCATTCAAATATCTTCCATTGACTACACATAATCAAGAGTGCAAATCGCTGTATTGTGCCCTTAGAGTTGTTCTCTGGATGATTTGTGAATGGATATTATGTTTTCAACTAAATGAAGGGAGGCAGCATAGCACAATAGATAGTTCCTTAACCACTCTTAGGCACCAGTTTCCCTCATCTGTTAAGTAGGGACGATAATAGTACCTATTTGTTAAGAAAAAATGAAATAATCCATGTAAAGCGCTTAACGCAGTGTCTAGAACCTGAGGGGCTCAATTAGTTATTACAAATGTTATTATGCCTCAGTCTCCTTTATGTCTCTCTTGGTACCAGGACAATGTTATCCACATAACACACAATGCATGCTTGGTGGCTAAATCAACAAACAAATGAAGGTACATTAAAATGAAAATCTAAATTGCAAAATCAGTGGACAGCTATTTAAAGTAGAATTAGGCAACATCTTGCCAAATAAAAACCATACAATCCTATAATTTTAGCTGGGAATTATTTGTTCCAGTCTTCATTTTACAGATGAGAAAAATTTTAAATCAAAAATGATAAATGGCATGTTAAGTCAAAATGGAGCTATTCCTAGATTTTTGTTTAGAATTATTCTAAAGTGATTTGCTCTCAACTCCTTCCCTTATTTAAAAAACTCTTAATCTGTATCTATTCCTGCAGGTCAGTGAATCAGTAGAGCAGATTTTTGATTATGTGACTTGCAAAAGCCTTGGGTTTCCAAATAAAGGCTTTTCCCTCCTATTACTTAGCTGCAGTCCCTGTTTTTCACTCCTCATTTCATAGACATCACTCATTCAACAGAGACTGAAAGCTTACCAATCTACTTATTATCTTATCCTATTTTCAGAAAACAGCAAAAGTACATCCTACCACTGGATTACAATCTATTTATGGACACAGACCTTTCTAACAACCTGAAATGTTCACTTTCCATTATTGGATAAAAGCGCAGACAAACTGTTTTAAAGACTCTCTTTAAAGAGGAAATTTTAGTGTGGGTTGTTGGAAAGTAAGACCCATCAAAAGTCTCCTATAAGATATCATTTCAAAATTCCCAAGAGAGATTTTAATCTGAGGTTCACTTAATAAATATTTATATACCCCACAGCCTGAAACAAAATCCTGTGAATATGGAAGGGAATTAATCAATGTTCTTTTATTGTTTTGTTTGCTTTTGATTTGTCTTCTTTGTTATGGTTTGTTTGGTTGGTTTGGTTTGGTTTAGTATAGAGAAATCTCTGGAATATGGCTGAATTCAGAATTTCATTCTTTAGGCACTTATATGACCTTTATATTTAGCTCAAATTGCTTTTCACCATTGTACTCTCTGACACCATTTATGAAATCATGTTGCAGTGAAAAATGAGAGACTCCCTGTGTGTGAAGGTAGTTTTGGAGTTTATAAGCTCTCAGCTAAGCAAGCCCGTTCCATTCCCAATTAAAACTATAATGTAAATGGTGAATTTAAAAACAAATTAGTCTTTATTTTAAAGAAGTAATATACATATGTCATTTTGTCAATGATGTTCATCAAAGTATTAATAATAATTATATTTATAATAAAATTTGCTAAAATGTCTACTAGTTTCAAAATGGTTAAAACTGTAAACTTAATAGCACATTATGCAGATTATAAAAATATGTGGATAAAGATATAAACATACCTAATATTATATTAAGTAAATATAACATTTATATATTTTTTTATATTTTTTTTTTGGTACTTTTAACTTTCCTGAAATTTCTAAATTTCTCATACTAAACATTTTTCACTTTTATAATAGGAAAAAGGAAAGCCCAACAAACTTCAAGTTAGCATGGATTTTCCTGTTTGCACTCAGCTGAAATATTGCTTTCTAGTGAAACTGGGGAGATCCAAAAACCTTTTTAAAGGGGCAGTTTCAGGGCAGGCTGCCAGAAGTAGGCCCTTCCACGAGTGTCTTCAGAAATCTAACCTCAGTGCTCCCCAGCTGAGTTCTGTTGCTATTCGAAGTTTCACATAATGAGTGTTTTCATCTTTTCATATTAAAAATGACCTCCTGGCCTGAATCTGAGCTTCCCAGATGACTGAGGTTTGCCAGTCACAGCCTAAGTAAAAATAAAGCAAAACTACTCAGTATTCCGTGCTCTTCGATTCTACATTTTATTTCCGCACAAGCTCATGGTCTTTGTTGTTGTTTTGTTTTGTTTCACTCTCCAGATCCAACAAGAGTAATGGTGCCCCCTTCCAGTATGGATGTCACTGTTGGAGAAAGTATTGTTCTGCCATGCCAGGTAACACATGATCACTCACTAGACATCATGTTCGCTTGGTCATTTAATGGACACCTGATAGACTTCGACAAAGACGGGGACCACTTCGAAAGAGTCGGAGGGGTAAGTATTAATATCAAACTATCCACAGGAAATGCAATGTGCGACTGAACTTCTCAAAACAGACTCAACTTGTTTAGAGTTATTCTTTGGTAATTTCGTTCAAGCACCTTATTTCAAGAAACTCTTGGTTAATTCCTGCTGCTTTTTGCATGATAAATGCGGCACCCTATATGAGCAACCCCATACGGCAGGCCTTCTCTTAATCGTCACAGCAATCCTACAGGATAGTTATTCATTACTGTGTATAAATGAGGAAACTGAGGCTCAGGGGAGTTATATGGTTTGCCTTGGCCTCACAGCTACTAAAATTGCAGAACTCAGCTTTAAACTTCAAATTCCAAGCTCTATGCCCATAAGCCAGACAAAGAAAGACAAATAGCTTATGATTTCACTCATTTGTGGAAGATAAACAAACACAAGGATAAAGAGAACAGATTAGTGGTTACCATAGGGGAAGGGGGTGAAGGTGGGCAAAAGGGTTACAGGGGCACCTATGTATGGTAGCAGATAAAAACTAGACTATTGGTGGTGAGTACGATGCAGTCTATACAGAAACTGATATATAATAATGTACACCTGAAATTACACAATGTTATAAACCAATATGACCTCAATAAAAAAAATAATATAAATAAATAAAAGAAAAAAATAGCTGAAGGATAGTTTACTCCTATGTTTTTATGCTGCTGATTAAACTCCCTTTGGCTCTTCTAGAAGACTCAACACTGTGACATTAGGGCTCTCTTTCTTGAATCTGAAAGTCTGATCAGATTATTTATTATCTCCAGGTAATTTGAATTCTAATGGTTGAATTTTCAAAATGCATTACTTTCCATAAAAATACATATTATCGTTGCATTCACACCAAGAACAGGTTAAATCTAGAAACAATTTGGGTCTATCACAATTGTTCTCCAAAAATTTTTTTCTGCCCTAACACAGCCCAACATTCCCATTGGTAATAAAGATTCACTCTGGCTGCCATTCTCATGGAGGGGTCCAACCAAAAGACAGCAGAATATAAAAATGGGCTATGACTTGAAAAGCCCTCCCCATCCCCCATGCTGCCATAGGAATCTGATTTACCCACTTAAACTTACCCCCACCCCATTGAGAATAAACGGACTAAAGTTTAAAAAGCTATCCACATGATATATTGAGGGCCTATTTTCCACTCAAATATAGTACTAGTCCTGTTACTTACATTCTTGCTGCCTTTCTCAGTGTTTCTCGGTTGAATCACAGAACACCAAAAATGATTTGAGTAACTATTTTCTCAGTTCTCCCAAGGATTGTACATGACTGGTACCCTTTTAGATGCATGGGAGAGACGTTAATTCATTACATCAACGGATGCCTCGGGTCGTTAGTGATTCTCTCTTGGAACCCTAGTTGAGAAAGGCTGGATGAAATTGCCAGTACTGACCATTCTGGACCTCTTTGATATGGTTCAGCCTAATAACCTTGACCAAGTGAAAGAGACATTAACTACTTCACAAGGGCATTAAGGATATTAAATACCTTCAGGTATAAAAAAGTACATAGCCCAATGCCTACCAGAAAAGAATTACTTGATAAATTTAAATGGTTGTGTTAATTGAAGGAAGGGTAACATTGATTCTAATAACAGAAAAGTATAAATTGAGAAAACCTTCATAAATTAGGCAGAATATTTGTTTTCATGCTAAAACCAACGTCTCAGGCAGGAGAGATATGAGAAATATTATCTCCCAGAATGACACGGGCACCAACCAATCAGAACAGGTACCTGACTGATCAAAATAGATGCCTCGCCAGTCAGACAGATGTGACCTTTATGCTGGACTGGCTGCATATCAGCCAGGGCTGAGGCACAGGTGGAAACACTCTCAATGAAGTCAAGCACTAATGACCACCTTTTGTGGAGACCTCTATTTGTAGAATCACCCTCATTAGTCTTTCATATGGGAAATGTTTTTCTCCTTTGGGAAACTAGTGCTAACCCCAATCAACTATTGCTAAGAAATAAGTACAAAATTAGAGACAGCACTACAAACTGTGAGAGCTAAGTGTATCAGCTACCAGGATCATTAATGTCTGTAGATTTGGACTTGACGATAGAAGAGATAAGGAAGCAATTCTGAAGTCAAACCCATTTCGCAGTTTCTACTTCCTGGATCAGCATGGTGGAAATGATGCTTGGTAGAGCCACCCTATTGTAGTTTTTTGAAAAGTTATTATTTCATTGTCCTCTGATAGCCTCTACCCGCTCTGTCAGGAACAGAACAGACCACAGTGGGGGAAAATAAGCTGGTGCTGTTTTGTTCTGTTTGGCAGGAACATAAACGTAGATCTCAGTTAACAGTGTGGTCTGGATGACTTCAAAGAGAAAGAGAAAGTCATTGTGGTCTGCTTCCGTGAGACACTTACCTCAATTCTGACTTTATTTTTTTCTTCGTTTCCGTTTTACTTTAAAAACACAAATCTGGTCAAAATTTGTAAATAAAGAGAGCAGACTCTAAATGACACAGTCACAAAAATCTGTTAATAGGTTGCTGTGCTCTGAAATCTACAAGCTACAAGTTTCTCCAACATTTGAGCCCTTGGTGAATAAAATGAATTATTGGAAAACTGTAGGCATTTCCTTAAAACCAGAGTGGCTTCCCACCTTCCCTGCACATACCCCCTTGTGAGGCGTATTTCGTGTTTAAACCTTTACTCAAAGTCCTAACACATGCAATGTCTTAGGTAAAGAAGTATTAATAATATTAATAACGATGATGATTCCTTATATTTGCAAAGTGCCTAACATTTATCAAGCACTTTCATATATATCAGCTCCTTAATCTTCACAGAAACCTTGTGAAATAGGTTAGCAGTTATTATCCAATTTTACTGAGTAATTATAAGACTTGATTAGTAAATTGTAGAATCTGGATGAGAACCCAAGTGTTATAAGAGCTTTCAGGTTAAAAAAAAATCACAGCTCATCTTGAATTAGATTTAATATATTTGACGTGATTGTTGCACAAAAAAAATTGATCCGGGTCATCAATAATACCAGTTTAAATTTACTCTGTGCTTCACAGTTTTCAGAAGGTTTTCACATACCCACACAATCTCATTTGATTCTCACAACCTAGCACAGTAGGCAATGCATCCTTCTTTCACATGTCAATAAACTAAGGCTCAGAGAGATTAAGAGACTTACATGAAGTCGCACAGCAGGGATCAGCCCAAGACAACTAAGTCCTGAACCTTCAGCTCTCTCTTTACTATATGCTTTTGCCTCTCTTCTCATCCTGTTTACAACCATGGGCAGTTCCGTGTCTTTCATTGTCCTGGGTAAATATGTGATGTGTTGTGCTGAAACAAAGGAAGGGAACCAAGTACTCATTGATTTAGAATGAGAATAAAGTCTTTCTGGATGGTGGTATAGCATTATAGTGAAGAATAGAGACTGGAGCCTGACCATGTGGGTTCACATCCTGGCTCTGCCATTTACTACCTAAGTGACTTTAGGCAAGTCGTATAACCTCTTTGTGCTTGAGTTTCCTCATCTGTAAAGTAAGGATAAAAAGACTATATACTAAAGCACTAAATACTCATAGGACATGTGAGTATTAAGTGAGTTAATATAAGTACCAGGAAGTGCTTTAATATATGCCTGCCATATAGTAAATACCATTAAGCATTATCCAATATTACAGTCTTTGGAAGAATAGCAACAAGGCCAAAATAACCTACGTTATCTTGTCATCCGTTGAGGGTTTAGAAATAAGCATAGCTTCCTGAATCTGACCCCTAGGGTGTTCTTTTGCTCAAGCAGCTATTCTCCAAGCTTTTGATTAACAGAGCTATGAAACCAAACTCCAAGGTGTAGCATGTTCTTCAGTTAAAATGCCACCTTTGTGATAGGCTGTGGAGGCATCTCCTTATATTTATTAAGAGTACCGTGCTGGTGAACAGTGTAGAAATATTTCTGGGGCACATAGATATTCACACTGGGATGTAATTAGTCCTATTCATCTGCTAATCAAATATGCATTTGGCATTTGGAAAACAAACCAGCACCATTCCACATTAGGTGATGCAAGATTTCCTTGGAGAGTCTGGTCCTCATAATCTTTTAATCAAACCTGGGAGCAATGAAAATGCTGGCTATAAGACAGAGTTGTGCAGTAACATACAGATGCCTCCAAATGTGGGCTTTCCTCCCCTTTCCAAATATAAAGTTCCAAAGTATTGGAATGCCAGTGAAGGCTATAGGCTGAGGGCATGCCTGAAGAAACCCACAGGACTAGATCAAGAGCCGCCTTACGTAAGTTTAAGTACTTTCAAGATGGGTGGCAGACTGCTCCTGAAACCCAAAGCAGCCAGACACCTGCAGTCTTGTCCAAGATGTGTTCTGAAAATGTTGGTGCTGTAATCTCTCAGGCAGGTTCACATATTTTTAATAGGCCATGGCTTGCATCACTAATGTTTTCATCAGCCAGTGTAAAATAAATCCATTAGTCACAGTGTCCTTCATGTGACAATGATATTTAGAGCTCATTAAAAAGTAATTGTAGCCACTTTCCCCTACTTTATCAGCAGGATTCAGCTGGTGATTTGATGATCCGAAACATCCAGTTGAAGCATGCTGGGAAATACGTCTGCATGGTCCAAACAAGTGTAGACAAGCTGTCTGCTGCTGCGGACCTGATTGTAAGAGGTATGAGAATTTTGGGTTTTGTACTTAAAATATTTTTGTGATATCTACTCCTGCACAGAGCTCCAAAAACCTCAGTGGTTTAGAATTATGAGAAAAAGTCAGGTAGAAGCTGAACATTATAAACAGTACAGTCTACAGAAGTTTTGTGTGCATCTATTTCTCACCGGGGATCGTCAGAAAGTGCAGAGCAAATCCAGTTACTCTGTACTGAAAATAACTCCTGTGAGTGCTGAGCACACCTGATTTATGGCTATTGGAGTTGATTGACCTTTTAGAATAACTTTAGATTAACAAAAGAAAATGGCTTAAATAGGGATCAAATTGTGCCTTTTTATGTTTCTTCTGGGCTAAAACAAATTAGTGTTTTTGGCTGCTGATATAATAGTGGCTTAAGTAAAATCATCACCAGTTTTTCTGTTTCCTTTTTTCCCTAAGGTTAATAGCTCTGTCCGATTCCTAAAATATGGCTTTAGAGGGAAACACCTCCTGACTACCTGGGATGTAGTAACTAAGCTAGGAGCTGATGTAAAACCTGACATTTGTGAGATTCTCTTGAGTGTTACTAACATGGCCTAACTTCAGCCTAATGGCTGCAGACGCCCTGGCTGAGCCCCACCAAACCAACTTGTAAAGGAAGAGTTTGGACTTTTAAGAAATATTTTTAAATTAAAATTAAAATCTTTGTGAACCAGTGTACATACCAGACTTAAACTGATGCATGCCCAGGATTTTCTAAAGTATTAAAAGTGAAGTCAAATTAGAACATCAAAATAATCTCTTGGCTAGCATCTGCTTCATCTGAACCCCAACAGTTGGTGTTTAGGCATCTTTGGCCAGCAGAACTTTGAGTTTCAGAAAATAAAAATCCGGAGAATATCAGATTTGGAGGCAGGGTGAATCTGAGTGCACAGAGAACAAGGTATTATTGGAAGCAGCAAAAAGTGTTGCTATATCCTCTAGGCATAACGTGAGGGGGAAATGTGTGGGAGTTAGCGACTTAAACTCACTGTCAAGAGAGGTTAAAGAAAAACAGCTTTTACATTGTGTCTGCTCTGGTTCCTCTTTAAATTGCCTAAAAAACCTTTTAGTAATGGTACAGATCAGAGCCAGTAAGAGAAAAACTTCCAACCTGGGTAGAGCTCCCCATAGAATAACTTATGGAAACGTGTTTATTTCCATTTTAAAATACACCAGAGCTGGTCTGCTCTCCCCTTGGGAACAAAAGAATTCTGTTGCTGAAAATTTATCCTCTATTTAATTAGGATAATATTCAGATCAGCAGTTTAAACACCAATAAATTAGACTAATAAATATTTAAATCAGTAATACTTGAAGTTCTTAAATGATATTGTATACTTCATTTCACAGAAAATAACATTAAATACCAAGAGGAATCTGCAAACGCAGACTAAAAGAAAATCTAGTCTAATCAGTTAATAAGGTCAATAAGTTAATATGCCATTTTAAACCATAATCTTTTGTTTTATCTCCTCTAGCTCTGCCCTTGCAGCTTTTCTGCGTATTACAGAGGGGAGGCAGAAATGCGTTTCACTGCCTTGTCAGAGATTTTCCTATTTGAATCTAGTAAAGCTTTGAGTCTTGGCTCTGGCTTCCTTGATTCTCTGATATCTACTTATGTCATCCATAGCACTCTAACGGCAGCCAGAAAGGCCACGCTTCCCTGAGAGAGAAGCAGAGACACTGGTATCACACCAACATTCCCTCTGCTCTTGCTTGTGACAGAAATTTCTATGAGCCCCTGACCATGTGAACATTTTGTTCAGAGGATAAACATTTGCTCATTTTGTCATTTTGAAAGAGGGACCCAACTTCCCCAAAATGAAGTTGGTAAACATTCTGTAAGGTCGTATCTACACACTGGTGGGGGTGGGTGGCAGGAACATGACAAAGAGCAAAGAAAGCTATGAAATACCATCTTGTCTCCAATGGTCAAATTCATACCCGCCCTTCATTTCCTTTTTACTCAGTTGCCAACAATGGGCTCAGATACTTCCTATCAATTTAATTCATTGAGGAGTTTCAAGGGTAACACTTTTCTATGTGTGGTACTTTGATTTTAAAGGCCATCGAAGGAGCCTGTGTTAAAACAGGGGACTAGAATGCTGGATGAAACAGCTGGTGAGAAAAAAAGATTCTTTTGTCTTCCAGACTTTATCTGGTTAATAAGGGTCCTGAAGACCAAAGGTTACCTCAGTTCTCTCTAGGTGGCATTAGACTGACATGCTGAAATGTCACCATGGAAAATTAATCAGTTCCAGCGTACAGATTTCCAGACCTCTCATTCAGGAGTAGGAGGGAGAAGATAAATTTAGTCTCACCTGTGGGTCTATAAAAATGATTTTTAAAAGAGGAATTTAGGGCATCACAAAACATGTGCAGAAGTGAATCCCAGAACAAAAAGTCTTACTTCAGGAAATTACCGTTGACTTTTCACCACTCTCTTAAAGGTGTCTTTCTTCCCTGCGCCTGTGGCATGGCCCAGGAGTATTTTGGCAGGATATTTGATTGCTGTCCTGGGGCTTAGCAAATCCCTCCTAGGAATAGCTCCTTATGCCCGTCCAATGGGTATGAGGTTTGTCGTTATGTCTCCCTCACAATCACCTTCTCTCCTGAGGTGGTCAGTTGTGCCTAGTTAGAAATGCATTTCACTGCCTGGTAAGAGCTTTTCATGTTTGAATCTAGGGTAGCTTTGGGTCTTTGCTCTGGCTCTGTTGATATTTTGTGTTTGCCTGCCAACCACTTTCCATCCCTCTATTTCTTTATGATTTCCAGGCCTTTATTTAAATCTGATTTCCTCATGTTTCAATGGTTTAAGTACATGGGCAGAAACAGTGAACATCAGGAGGATAAGTAGAAAAATACAGATATGACTTGTAGAAACTGCAAAAAAGAGTCTTTAGACTCCAGCCCGATTCTGAAATTGCTTTGAAGAAGCCACAGTCTTGTGACTCTTCAGCACTGATCATTTTCACAACAGTTCCCTTGTATACAAGTGTGTGCTCGCATTTGATGTGGAGCAGGGGAAGGGGTCAGTAATTACAGTGCACAGAGCAACACTGTGACCCCCAAAGTTCTAAAGCCATTTCTGCTCAAATCCACACCCTCAGCCTAAAAATTCAATTTTCAGAAGACTCTAATCTTCATTTATCAGTACTATATCCCCAGATAACACTGCCTGACCCATAGTAGGAACCTGTAAATATATGATGGATGAATTAATGAATTTGGGCCCTTGTGGTGCTCCAATATTCTCTCTTAACATCTACCAAATATTCTATTATAATTCTTTGTTTGCCTATTAGCTTTTCCTATTATACTATGAGCCTCTAGAAGGAAGGGGCCATGTTTCATTCATCTCTGTAGTTTCAGAGTCCGGAAGAATGCTGGGCACCTAGTAGGTATTCAAAAAGGAATTGGCAAGTGAAGAATCTGTGAGTGAGTCAATAAATAGTTGAATGGGTCAGCATCCCATTCAATTAAGTGATTACTTACTTGGGTGTTTGAACACACTGCTCCAGTTCTGAGGGTCTTGCTCTTTCGCAGGTCCCCCAGGCCCCCCAGAGGCTGTGACCATAGATGAAATTACAGACACCACTGCTCAGCTCTCCTGGAGACCCGGGCCTGACAACCATAGCCCCATCACCATGTATGTCATTCAAGCCAGGACTCCATTCTCCGTGGGCTGGCAAGCTGTCAATACAGGTACCGTATTGTATATCCGGTGCTGATGTCTTTAGGGGCTTCTGAAACTCAACATAATGGGCAAAGCACTGTGGCAGAAGCCAAGGAATATCTAGGTTCTGGTTCAGACAAAGCTGCAAATGATACATTGTGGAAGTATTTCCTACACCTCAGCCAACTGTACTATCATTTATTTAATATTTTTCTTTATATCAACTCATATTTGTTTTTAACTTGTCCTAAGCAAGAATATCTGTGAAATGATAGGTTTGTTATGCTCGTTATATTTTTTCTTAATACACATTTAAAAATACATTAGTTAGGGGCCGGCCCGGTGGTGTAGTGGTTAAGTTCGCGTGCTCCGCTGCGGCGGCCCGGGGTTTGCAGGTTCGGATCCGGGCGCACACCGATGCACCACTTGTCAAGCCAGCTGTGGCAGTGTCCCATATAAAGTAGAGGAAGGTGGGCACAGATGTTAGCCCAGGACCAATCTTCCTCAGCAAAGAGAGGAGGATTGGCATCGGATGTTAGCTCAGGGCTGATCTTCCTCACCAGAAAAAAAAAAAAAGTTAGTTATAGAAATAAAATGCATCCATCTGTGTATTACCTAACATCATCTGCATACCACTAGTACACTTTGGGAAGCAGTGGATTATGCTAGTCTACAATCACAGTCAGTGTGAAGTTTATACACTGCTCTCAAGAAACCAATAACTAAGGACTGCATGGAGACTCTTGACTTGGAGCCCATTTTTTTTAGGTGGTTAAATTGGGGCGTGGAGAGGCATGAGATTTTTTAAAATTAAAAATACTTGGGTCGGCCCCGTGGCTTAGCGGTTAAGTGCGCACGCTCTGCTGCTGGTGGCCCGGGTTCGGATCCCGGGCGCGCACCGACGCACCGCTTCTCCGGCCATGCTGAGGCCGTGTCCCACATACAGCAGCTAGAAGGATGTGAAGCTATGACATACAACTATCTACTGGGGCTTTGGGGGGAAAATAAATAAATAAAATCTTTAAAAATAAATAAATAAAATTAAATTAAATTAAAAATACTTGAGTTAGCCATAGCATCCCACCTGTGTCAATACCTCCAAATTGACTCATTTTGCTATTTTATTTAGGTTTCATTTGAGGAAAAATTGGACAAACAAGTAGTTATTGCAAGCAAGATACACACTTCTCTAGTCCCCAAGGGTTAGCTGTGTGGTCTTGATGTTTTGAAATAGAAATAAATGGACTGATATGCCCAGTTTTATGTAATTCATATGAATCGTATTGATTTTAATAACTTTTTTTTTTCATTTTAGTTTATCCAACATTAGAAATGGGTTTCTGTGTTTCCAGCTGAATCACTGAATTTCTTCTGAGCCACAAGAGTGTTTTAGAGAGGAAAGCTGGGAAAAATCTGGAAATTAGGAGATATGAATTCTGCTCCTGACTCTGCTAATCAGCAGATCTCTAGACATCTTCATTTTCCTCTTCTGTTAAATGGGCATAATAAGAATTATTTATGACCCAGAAGAGAAGTGATTGTGAAACTTTTTAAGAAATAGAAAGTGCTGCATAAGTATAATGAAGGAAAGGAGGAGGATGAAGATGCTGCTGCTGCTGCTGATGATTATCATGTTTTAAAAAAATAAACTGAAATTTGTTGAGCCGTTACTAAATCCCATAAGCTCTGCTAAGTGCTTTTTTCGGATTTTGCAACTGCACTGTGAATAGATATTGTTATTAGCCTTATTTTATGGTGAAGAAACCAAGGCATGGAAAGGATAAGCAACTTGCCCAAGGTCATTTTGCTACTAAGTGTGGATTCAGGATTAGTCTCCTGGTGGTCTGACTCTAGAGCCCACACTCTTCACCTTTGGAGGGTAGGACAGTGTAAGTGTGGCCCGAGGAGGCTGGCAGCCACTGAAGCCTAGTCACCAGTATGGTGGCATCAGCTTGGTCACAGGGGACCTCACTTTGAGTCCTCTGGACGCAATGGGAAATCTCTATGGTAATCAGTTTAAAACTCAAAAAGTTGTTTGTTGAGCATGGAAGCAATGTCCAGAGCTTCATGGCTGTGGCATCAAGCAATGGCCTTGTCCTCCTGTGAAGGAGCCCTTCTCCAAATACCGCTGGGTGAACACTGTCAAATCCTGCTTCTCTGACTCCCATTTTTTGTGTTCTTCATGGGCCATCCCTTTTCTGTTTACAGATTCTTTAGATATGCTAATATAGTTCATTGACAGTAGTAATATAGATTTATAACATTGTAACTCCATTGTTATAATAAGTTACAGAGCTTGGACCACAGTCAGACAGACAAAGATGCAAATCCAGGGTGACCTTGGGTGAGTCACTTAACCTCTGTGAGGCACATTTTCCTCATCTATAAAAAATGAATATAATAATTTTACTTATATGGATAAATATCCTTATCCTTACTCATAGGATAGTTGTATGTTACTCATAGGATAGTTGTATGTAAACAATGTGCCCAGCACGATACGGTAATGCTGAAAAACATGCTATAGGTGTTACAGGTGATAACAGTAACGATTACAGTCAAGTAGCTTTGGGCCTTGAGGACTGTGACTTTTGTGATGGTGTCTCATTTGAGTTTATTCGTTTAGCATAGAGAGTTCTGGGACTACCTTCCTGCAACAGCTGTTTGTGCTGCTACTCTCAGACCACCTACAGTGCCCTGAACACAGTAATGGTGATGATGGATGAAAGTTTCTGACTTCCTAACATGGAGTCCTGTGAAACACCCTCACCTTTTGATGTCTTTCAGTCCCGGAGCTCATTGATGGGAAGACTTTCACAGCGACTGTGGTGGGTTTGAACCCTTGGGTTGAATATGAATTCCGCACAGTTGCAGCCAACGTGATTGGGATTGGGGAGCCCAGCCGACCCTCAGAGAAGCGGAGGACAGAAGAGGCCCGTGAGTAGCACCCAGGATACAGATAGTCTGTTCCAGTGGCTACTGTTCCTTAGGGAAAAACTTTGAATTCTTCCTGATCTTCAGCCCTAGTGAGGCTCTGTATTAGCACACCCTTCCCTTGAATGATTATAATTATCAGAAATCCAGCCAGTAGATGCTCAGCTTAACCAGCAGTGAGTTTCAATCAAGAGTTAAGTTCTCACTCTTCATCAGGTCCCCTTGTATAGGGAGAGACCCTCTGTGCTTAGTTCTCTCAAATGCCAACTCTTTCTTCATTGGTTTGTTTGTCACCAAGATTCTCCTACCAGGATTTTTTTTTTTAATATACACTCCACATTTCAAATGAAATCAACTCACAGAAATCACTGTGACAAAGAGTAAGTTCTTCAGAATGTTTGGTAAGATTTTGTTAGAGTATAACCCATTCCCAGAAGCTAAGATTCAGAACATCCTGCTATTTCACACAAGCCCGGTCAGCAATTTGGTATGACCCTCCATGTACACAGCTTGAATGCGCACAGGGAGAGAATCACATCAATTTATCTGCATTAGTCGTACTTTTACTTCTCTCACGGAAAGTGGGAGGCCTAAGTGTGGGTCTGTGTAGACTTCCCAGCAGTGACAAGGCCAAACATTTGTTCAAGGAATAGCAAGGTCCCTAAGCAAATGGGAACTCTGACCCTACTCTTGGACAAAAACCCATCTACCCATCTACATCTGTTTCATTGGCTTTAACCAAGGGGCATACACAGTCACCAACTACATACCCCAGCCAGACCATTTTAAATTCTGTCTGCAGTCTTTCATTTACATAGTGATAATATAGCTAACCCCCATGCTTTCTTTTCCCCCTCCAAAACTGTATTTTAATTAATTCTTCTCAGCAATCCTGAGGAGGAAGCTAGCATAATTTCCCCTCTTTTACAGAGAAAACTGGGGATCAAAGAGTTTAAGCATAGTGAGCCAGGGGTCAACCTGTGTCAACCACTTCCTTCAACACCCAGCTCAAAACTCACCTTCCTCCAAGAAACCATTAGCCCAACACTACTCTGAACAGCCTGCTACTTCAGAACGCCACTGTACTTCTCCTTCCTGTCTATACTGTACTGTTGTTTATTGTTGACATTGCTCTGTAATTGTTCTGCATGTGCTTTCTCCCTCCAACTAGATTGTAAGCTCTGCACGGGCAGAGTGTTTGTTGTCTCTGCTTTGTGTACAACCACATGGTTAATAAATGCCTACCCAAGCATTAGAACCAGAACCTCAATCCTTTCCTCATCCCACTGAACCTCGGCCTCTAGGGATGGAGCTGAACAATTGGTCAGACAGGTCAGATAACATGTGTACCTTGTTGAATGGGAAACAGGTAACTAAAAGCAACTTACTCAGTACATTTCACTTCCTTGAGCTGATGCTTTGGGCCCCTTTCTGACCTCAAAAGACAAAGGTGTGTGCATCAGAATATTCATTTAAAGTGAGTCACCTCAGCCAGGCGACTTTCCTGGCCCTCATTTGCCTTTGCCATCTGACATGACTTGTCTTTTGTCTCCTGCACAGTCCCCGAAGTCACCCCAGCTAACGTCAGTGGTGGTGGAGGCAGCAAATCTGAACTGGTTATAACCTGGGAGGTAAATGAATCACAGGACAAAAGGAACATATGTTCGTCTAGGCGATTTTATTATTTTCCTCTATGTTAAACATATCTGGGCAGTTTCCTCCTCTGTTTTTAGCAGCTAAAATCCATTTGCATGCAAACACTCCCCCTCACATAGCTAATGACTAGCAGGACAAGATGGTGCTTGCCCATCAGTTGTTAAGTTTTAATTCAATTCATCACAGGAAAAACAATCATGAAGGGAAAGACAACACAAGAAAAAAACAAGTGTATATAAATATACATATATATATATATATATATATATATATATATATATGAATGAAAGAAGGCTAGTTCAGAGAAAACCAGTTTTTTTTCCTTCTTGAATTGCTGCATTACCAATTGATTTAAAACGTCTGCCAGCAATAGATTCAGTGTACTAGCACGATTTCCTGGCAATTGGCTTTGCTGCTGGAGCTCTCTTCTATAAGGTATTTTTTAAACAACCTGGAGGAAAGTTAGTCACCAATTGATCAAAAATTGATTTTGAAAGAGGAGGTGGGAGTTTTAGAATGAGTTCTTAATGTTTTTGAAGAATTTTAGATGACAGCCCCAGAAGTTAAAATCTTTCATTCAACCAAAACCCCAGCAATAAAAGAAATCACCCCCTCCAGCTCAATGCTTCAGTTCTCACAGGAAGGCTCTTGCCTGAGCCAAGATGGTCTTTACTTCTTCAATGAGATCTTTTGTCTATTTGGCACTGGAGGAAGATTCATATTAGATGGATATGTTGGAAATGGTGGTTTCTAGATCAACTGTCCAGTGTCTTCCATAGTCATTTCCAACAATTTCAGAGCTGGGTCACCCCATCAAGAAGCCAGGCTCTCCATTGCCAATTTTCATCGAGTGTTTTTAACCTTGCTCCAATACCTCATGAATACCTAGGGTAGACTAATAGCAAGCCCCAAATTTAAGACTCTTGGCAAAGCCCAAAATAAGATAGGTGGGGAAGAATATGGACAAGAATGTTGGGGAGGGAGAATAAAACAATTTTGACATTTGAATCAAACTACTGTGATTTCTGAAAACCACCTCCTTTCCTTCCCAGACAGTCCCCGAGGAATTACAGAATGGTAGAGGTTTTGGTTACGTGGTAGCCTTCCGGCCCTATGGCAAAATAATCTGGATGCTGACAGTGCTGGCTTCAGCTGACGCCTCCAGATATGTATTCAGGAATGAGAGCGTACGCCCCTTCTTTCCCTTCGAGGTTAAAGTGGGTGTCTTCAACAATAAAGGAGAAGGTCCATTCAGTCCCACCACAGTGGTATATTCTGCAGAAGAAGGTATGTTTATGCTGCCTAGACATTTGATATTTCTTCAATTCTGAGATGATGTTGATTTTAGGATGTAGAATCAATTTAACACTGTACCCATAAATTGAAGGCATATCCTTATTTGAGAAAAGTATAATGTAAAAAATTTGGTTAATTATCTACCGCTAGTCTCTTAGAAAGACAGCAACTCTACTGTATATAAAGACTAATGGCTCCCCATTATTAATTCCATTGCTAAGGACCAAAATCACAAGTGCCATATAAGATCTTCATATCTATTTATATGTTATCATTACTTTCAAAAGAATTCTATTTTATTTTATGCCTTTAAGCGAATATCAAAATATAATTTGCATTTCCTCTCACCATTTTTATTTTCGTAAATCATGTTGGACTTATAATTTATTCTTTCCTGTTAAAGAGAAGAGTAAGTCATGAAGCAGCACAATTGCTGTCATTGTCATCCACAATGTCATCATGTTTAGGGCTTCTCACTCATTATTACTGCCTCTGTGCTATCCCTGCTCTCAGAATGCCCCTACACGCTCCTCATTACCATTGGAGTTTGTCTTCATTGTTTCAAAGGTAATGTTCAGAATAAGACCATATTAAAACATCTGCAAGTTGAGTCATTGATTTGGAGTAAGTGAAGATGCAATAAATTCTTCCCCCCAGATAGAGAAGTGAGCCCCGTAAACTCAGTAGTCCTTCATAATCTAGCTCCTGCCTCTATGTTCTGGTTCAACTCCTGCTGCTCCCCTGCATACTTCATGCTCCCACCATATCCGAAGGATTTGCAATTATCCAAACAAGCTTTAGCCCCTTGCATATGCCTCAGCTTCTCTCAATGTTTCCTGTCCTGCCCACCTTGTGATTTCATGGTCATCATTCAAGACTGCACCTGAACAACGAAGGTTCTCTCATTTCCCCTGGCCAGCTGAGGCAAGTGCTTCTCTTTCCCCTAATATCTTAACATTCCTGTTATAATTCTCCTCTCAATGTATTATAAATTTTGAATTTTAGTTTGCCATCCTCACTAAGGTGTGTTTCTTGAGGGCCGGTTATTTATTTTTCACCTTTGTGTCACCAGTGTCTAAACGTGGCACACAGACCCTTAATAAATACTTAATTAATTAACAGAAATAGAACCTTACATTGTTATGGATAGACAAAGCCTTAGAGATCTCCTTGTCCAACATTTTCTGGAATGCGATGTGCATTCCAGAGGGAGTACACAAGTTGATTATAAATAGTACTAGATGAACTTCTAAAAATATGTAATAGTTATATATTGATGTGAATTGCATTAGAAAAAATACAGCTATCAAATGAAACCAGGATTTTATGAATGTTATTGTTTATGACATGGCTAGGTTTTTCTTTAAGAAAGACCACTGAAAGGAAAATATTAGCATATAAAAATGGTACATAGCTCTGGCAAAAATAACTGAAATTTGGGAAGCAGTCTTGGTCCAGATCTCCTTTGCAGCTCAGGGTGCTGAGGCCCATAAAGCATAAATGACTTGTCTAAAATCACACAGCTTACTGTGTAGAACTGAACTGTCACCTGGCTCTCCTGAATCTTAGTCAAGTCAGATGACTCTCCTTTTTCCTTTCTCTCTCATTTTCATAATCCAGTAACTAAGACTCTCACCTATGACAAATGCTAATTAAGAAGGATGTGTGTTAAAGGAATCACTGGCTGTGAAAACTTGGTGCTTAAACTTAAGTAGTCTTGGGTTACTTCCCTTTCACCTACCCCCAAATTTAGAAGCCAAAGACTTTGGACAAGTCTCTTTACCACCATGTCCATCACCACTCCCCTCCCGTCTGTTAATCATGGCTTCTCTATAAAATAAGGATTTGGGTCATAATCACTAAGGGCTATAATATAACCATGGATGCTTTGCACTTTGTAATGCCAGTATCTAGAAGCCTGTCCTGATGCAGCTGATAGAGTAATAACTTTTTCCTTACTCATCTGCAGAACCCAGCAAACCACCAGCCAGCATCTTTGCCAGAAGTCTTTCTGCGACAGACATAGAAGTTTTCTGGGCCTCCCCCATAGACAAGAATAGAGGACGGATACAAGGTTATGAGGTAAGGAAGAGACATGTGCCTTGAGTCTGGGAAAGAGCCCAAAGTGGAGCGCGCGACTCAGTGAGACCTTCATTGAGACCTTCAAGACACACTCTGATGGGAAAAAGACCTGGATTCCCAGTTAGAGGCATTTGTTTTAGAGAACAATGGCTTCTAGGGGAGCATTAATGGAAGCACAGAACATTCCACTGTGAGATTACCCTTTTCTGTGGTACAGTCCAGAGATGTTTTTCAAAATAGATGGAGGTCTAAGCATTTATAAGATAGTTGGCAAAATGAGCTTTGACTTCTGATATGCCGGGGATTCCTTGGGCTCAAAACAAAGGTGGGAAAAAAGGAAGAAGTAGCCAGCAATGGTCATGCCAATTTACCATCTCACTATGAAGCTAAGAAGAAAAAAAAGGGGCCCTTCTTACTGTGGATAATTTCTCAGAGCGTACAAAACTCTTGGTTCTGAAAGCTCTGCTTATGAATTGGTATAGAAAATTAACTCAGTCATGAGAATCTGTATTAAAAAAAATTACCTGATGACATTGGAAATATCCCCAATAGGTATGATTTCCAAGGTCTTCCTTTTGTTTTCTCAGGTTAAATACTGGAGACATGATGACAAGGAAGAAAATGCTAGAAAAATACGAACAATCGGAAATCAGACATCAACAAAGATCACCAACTTAAAAGGAAGCGCGCTCTATCATTTAGCTGTCAAGGCATATAATACTGCTGGGACAGGCCCCTCCAGTGCGACAGTCAATGTGACAACCAGAAAGCCACGTAGGAACAACCTTGCTCAGAAATATTTTAGGGATTCATTAAACATATCCCAAATTCATTCCCTATCCCCACCTCCCAAGGATCATTTGCATACTAATTGGTGTCATTATGTGGATTCAGATTTACCTTAGCATTTTAACTGAACCTTTCCGAATACCATGCAAAAGTCATTGCTCCAGAGGACAGAAAGATAAATGTTTTTTCTCCTCACTGGGAAGGGCTACTTCTTTTAGCTATAAATGTTAGCCGACCAACTGAATCTTTTTCCATTTGCAGTGCTGTATCTCGTCATATTTTAGTGACCTTGAAGACACATATTAGTGCAATAGCCCATTAAATTGCCTCCACTCTCGAATTCTAGTAAGGAGATCTTCCTCAGAATCCATTGAGACTTAATAATCTGTGAATTCGTATATCTTAATTTTTTTATAGCACCAAGTCAACCCCCCGGAAACATCATATGGAATTCATCGGACTCCAAAATTATCCTGAATTGGGATCAAGTGAAGGCCCTGGATAATGAGTCGGAAGTAAAAGGATACAAAGTGGGTAATTTCTTTTTTGCAAAGGCACCTAATCCTGTTGTTAGTGGGGACAGTCTCTTTACAAAAATCACATGAACCGTGTTCTCACTTTCTCTGATGATGCTCTCACAGCCTCTTTAGGAATCTCTGTTCTCAAAGTGGTTTGTTCTGACCACTTACAAATGGTCGCTGGCAACTGGCCAGGATTTAGAGAATTGCCTAAACTTTGGGGTCAGGCAGAGTCAATCTGAAACGGTTAAAGACCCTGTGGTTGCATCTCTGAAAAATCCCAGAGAACCACATTTTTAACGTCTCTACTGTCAGCTTTGTTTTGCTCTTGTCTTGGTTGTATTTTGTTTTTTTTTTTTGGTGAGGAAGATTAGCCTTGTGCTAACATCCATTGCCAATCCTCCTGTTTTTGCTGAGGAAGATGGGCACTGGGCTAACATCCACGCCCATCTTCCTCTACTTTATAGGTGGGACACCTGTCAGAGCATGGCTTGACAAGTGGCGTGTAGGTCCACACCCGGGATCCGAACCCGCGAACCCCGGGCCGCCGAAGCAGAGCGAGTTGAACTTAACCACTAAGCCACTGGGCTGGCCCCCTTGGTTGTGTTTTTTTAATCAACAATAGTAACTTCTCAAAATTACTAATGGTTAATCATTTTTGCTCATGTTCCTATAGTTAGGGAGGCTTGTATATAGGAAAAAAAGCAAGGATTTTTTAGAAAATTCATTTGCCTGATTCCATAAATGTCAGCCTGACTTTAAAGAGCTAGAAAAGAAAATGTATGTAGCCTTGGTGCCCCAACTAAAAGGAGTTATAAATATCTTGTTTTGTTTTACTTTTAAACAATATTTGAGGCAATGCAGTGCAGGCCAAACAGAACTGGTCTGCAGGCTGAATGAAGCCCACAGGCCGCCGGTTTGTGACATTTTTGCACAGAGACGTTGAGAGTAGCAGATAGGCAGTGCGGCCAGGCACTAGTTAAAGAACATGGGACTGTAGGGAAATAGTTGGTAAAGCCAGAGCTGGAATTCAGAGTTGACATAGTTGGTGATAGAGCCTTGGGACGTGTGATTAGAGAAGGATTCAGAAAATCCTCCCCATCATGAACTGTTTTTCCTGTACCTGAATGGCACAATGATTTGTATTCTGCCAGTGGAGAAACATTCCCTAAGAACTAATCTGCAGACCTTTCGCTGAGTCCTTTTTTAAAAGCTAACTCTCCTGGAAGGGTCTTAAAGTATATAGTCATGCATCGCTTAATGACAGGGATACATTCTGAGAAATGCATCATTAGGTGACATAAAATTGTGCGAACATTATAGAGTGTACTTACACAAACCTAGAGTGTCTAGCCTACTGCACACCTAGGCTGTATGGTACAAATCTTATGGGACCACCGTCAGATATGCAGTCCATTGTTGACTGAAACGTGGTTATGTGGCGAATGACTGGATAGCATAAAGAGATGCGAGACCTATGTTTTGGTCCCCTATTGGCTGTGTTTAGGTAAATCTCTTAATCTCTTTGGGACTGCATTTTTCTTTTACTAAAGGAGAAATTTTCTGTATCTTCATTTTCCTCTGAGCCTTTGCATCTCTGTTCCATCTCCCTGGGCCTGCCACTCCTTACTTCCACATCCTTAAGCAGCCACTCGTCTTTCGGATCTGAGCTTAGAAGGCTTCCCTGATGGCCAGAGCTCTCTCTGTTTGCCATATTTTTAAAAATACTTCTCATCCTCTTGGGTAATTGTAATTGGCTGATGACTTATTGTGAATCCCCATACTGGGGGCCTCAAGAGAACAGTGCCTGACTTTCACCATGATTTCTCCAGCCAAGGAGGCATTCATTCCGGTTGTACTGGAAGGGAGTTCTCATTTCCTGAGCTCCTAAATCATTAGCCTCTTAGGGTGAAATAATGTGAAAAAAAATTTATCTGTTTTATCCGGGACAAGAGAGACTGGGGTTGGTAGGCTGGAAGATGAAAGAGGGGGGAGTCCACTAAAATGAAGAAAAGAAAGAAGGCAAGAGTGCAGACAGACATCTGCAACTTGGGAGTTCCGCCCCAGGGAACACGGCAGGACCTTGAGCACCACAGGAAAGAAATGCACACGTGATGTGGGCCGAATTGATTTAACCAAACCCAGGGAGAGAGTGAAAGAACTGAGAAATTCTTCCTCCCAGCTTCCAGTTTCGCCCATTAGAACAGATTGAGAAAACACAATAAAAATGCTTTAGGAATCCCAGAGAGGGGGCACGAGTTCCGTGAGTGAAGCTTTAACTAGATTTTAAGCTCATGTTCAAACTGGTGCTGAAATAAAATCCAAGGGCAGGGAGCTACCTAAAGTGTTTCAGGCAGCCAGGCAAAATGTTAGCTCAGCAAGAAATCCTAGAGATCATCTAGTCAAAGCCTTTCATTTTATGGATGTGGAAACCGAAGCCTGTTGAGTGGAGTGACACGGAGTGCCCACAGCTTTCACAGGGGCAGAGATCTGTTTGCAAGCTGAAGTTTGCTTCGGTGAGCTGGGTCCAAAAGATTATAGGCATTTTTAGAAAACAAAAATTGGGGAACAAGTATTATTTAGTTGCCATTTCTTTATACTCCTGTCCCCTTTCAGAAACTCTCATATGAGCTTGTCTTGGTAGCCCCTTTCCAAGAAAGCCCTTCTTATTTATTTATTTATTTTTTTACTGCAACAGGCAGTTTTGCAGACTTCTAGGAGATTTACTTGAGCAGCGTAGAATCTGCTGTTGTATGTGAAACAGCGTGTGGTGAAATAGAGCAGGGCAAGACAAACATGGGGGCATTCACCTCCCAGAAGAGACCTGCTGGGCTTGGCATAAGATTGGGGGAAACTTTTTTTTTTGCTGAGGAAGATTAGCCCTGAGCTAACATCTGGGGAAACTTTTTATTTCTATAGAACTGGAATAAAACATTGGAACAAATGATAACTGGAGAGCTTGGAACCTTTCCAGATCAGAGCAGCAGATCAGATGATATAATCTATTTAAGCTATGGATTTAGACATTTTTTCCAAATATAGTTTCTCATCGTGGTTCATTATATTCTGTAGATCTAGACTATATTTATGAAAAATATAATGGCACCTACAAGTTGGGAATTTTGCATCTAAGGAAGCATCAATGATGGATGGGTGTCAAGTGAGTGAAATGCTGCAGAAACTACATGTGTGACGGTAGAGGAAAGAAAAGGGGTCACAAGGTTAGACCAGAGAGTAGGAAAGGGCTCTTTCTGAGTTCTTGATTTCCAACTCAATCCCTTCCCTTCTCTTAGGGCTGGGATTGGAGGAGCCAGACTCCCCATCTCCCCAATTAGGTCCCAAGGAATCTCACTGTAACTGGCTCTAGATACTGAATTGCTATGTATACAATGTAAATGTTTGGAGATATATAATTTTTTTTAAATTACACATATGTATTTGTGTGTGTGTTTATTTTTGCATTTTCACCTAAATTCTCTAGACTCATGGGATTTCTGCTTGGGAAGACAGTCTCAATAAGAAGTTGACTTTAGGAAGTTTGAGGCCCAGAATATTCTATCAGCACAAATCCTCAAGCAACTTTATGACACTCAAGCTACAAAGAGAACATCTGGTTTTAGTATCACGAGCTAAACTGCCTACTGAGCCAGGCAGGTTACATAAATGGGTTGACAAGTTGACTCAGTCTTTTCAACAAATACTGTAAATATATGTGCCCAGCACTGTTCTAATTCATTTTAACTTTATAACAGCTTGTGAAGTGGTGGAGTTATTAGCCCCAATTTTACAGATGAAGAACGCAAGGCACAGAGTTTAGTAACTTGCCTACTTCACATAGCTAGTCTATTTTTTCCCAGCTTTATGAGATATAATTGACATACAAGATTGTATGTAAGTTTAAAGTGCACAATGCATTCATTTGATATATTTACATATTACAGAATGATTACTACCATAGCCTTAGCTAACACCTCCTTCCCATCACATAATTACCATTTCTTTTTTGTGGTGAGAACATTTAAGATCTACTCTCTAGACACATTCAAGTATATGATACAGTATTAATATAACTAGTATATTGAAGATCTGGAATCTGAATCAGGCAGTATGGATCCAGAGTCCCACCTTTTAGCCACTCAGCTCTTCTGCCTGCCAGCAGTAAACAAATATATCAAGTAGTAATAAAGTACTACCAAGAAAAATAACTCTAGAGTGAGGGGAATAGACAGTGCCATGGGAGAGACAGGAGAGACTTATTTTATACAAAGGCCAGAGAAAGCCTCTTTCAAGAGATGCTATTTCATTTGGGCCTTGAAAGAAAAGAGGGAGTGAGACAGGCAGTTTTCTGGGAAAGAGTGCTCCAAACACAGCAAACAGGATGTGCAAATGTCCTGAGGTGGGCACATGGACACAATAGGAAGTGTTGGGGACTGTGACAAACTGCAGAGTTTGTGATTGTCCAGAATAGGCAGTGGCTTCTCAGCTCCAGCCAATTGCTGCCAGAAAAGAATATAGGCCAGTGTGGCCATATCGTCCAGTTTTTCAGTAGAACCCACATTTTTTTTCATTTATAATTTCTTGGTTTTTAGTTGTTGACATCTAACTCAAAAAAAAAAAGTAAACACCATAAAGCCCAACCAGTTAACATATGCAGGCCAAATATGACCCATGGACCATCAGTTTTCTAGTATGTTACTCCCTTGTTTTGCATTTATGAAGACAGAAACTAGACAGGGGAAGCAATTTGCCCACAAGTACACAGGTGTGGCCATATGATCTTAGTTAAGAATATGGGCTGTGGACCCAGACTGCCTGGGTTTGAATGCTGGGTCCGCCACTTACTGGCTGTGGGACCCTGGGCAAATTGCTTAATATCTCCAGGTCTCAGATTCCTCATCTTTGAAATCAGGGTAATAACAATGCCTACCTCAGGAGGTCATTCATGGTAGCATTCAGAAAATACAGTGTTTAAACACGCAGTCAGCGTTCAATAATGTTTGATGCCATTATCATGATTCCCAGGAATCCAGTCTTTCTCCTTGTCTTCTACCCCGGGTTATATGAAATGCAAGCACAGCCTTCAAGTCAATCAGCTGAACCAAGTGTTGGATGTAAATAAAGGTTGTATAAGCCTTTATTTAGGTTCCACTGCAGTCCCTAATATTACAAGACTGATAAGCAGTGCTGATAAAAGGGCTGCTTTTTCCTGGAAGTGTTTCTTTTGGATTTATGTTTGAAACTAGTCGAATTCTCTGCGCTCTGGCAAGGACCAGAGGTAAATCAAAGAAGCAATTTATTCCTCAAAGCCAGATGTGCCCTTGCATCCCATCAGCCAGCCCGTGTTCCTGAAGGGCCGTGAGGAGATGCTTTGACACTCACTCCTGAATGTGCCTGAGGATTTATTTGAGCCTGATCATTAGTGAGGGAATGCTGAGTTTGATGCAACTGATGCTCCAGAGAAGGAAGGGGGGCGCTTATGAATCTTTCTACCATAAGGAAATTGTGTTTTCCACCTTGTGTTAGAGACACATAAATTAACGTGATGAAATGCCAGGGAACAAATGGGATCTAAACCATTTTAGGGGAATTTTATGAATTTCACTTGTGTTTGGTTTTGCTTGCAATGGAAGAGTGACCTTATGTCTCTAACCTCAGCAGATCAGAATTTATAGTGGGCCTTAGGGATGGAGGAACTAATCTTGTAGTTCTCCAAATGTGGTCCCTGGATCAGCTGCAATGGCATTGTCTGGGAATGTGTTAGAAATGCAGATTTTCGGGTCCCACCCCAGACATACTAAATCAGAAACTCTGGGGTGGGGCCCAGCGATCTGTATTTTAACAAGCCCTCCAGGGAATTCTGATGCATGCTCAGGTTTGAGAATCCCTGATCTAATCCATGATTCCCAGCCTCCATTAACATCACCTGAAGATGTGTTTTTAAAAGGTGCCACAGCCTGGACCCCGCCTGTATAGAGTCTGACTCGGACGGGCTGAAGTGGAGCCAGAGCGGTTCCTTAGCCTCATCACTATTGCTACTTCAAGCTGGAGAATTCTCTATCGTGGGGACTGTCCTCTGCATTGTAGAATGTTTTGCAGCATCCCTGGCCTCTACTCACTATACTAGTGGCTCCTGTTGTGACAACCAGAAATTGCCCAGACATTGCCAAATGCCCCCTGGGGGGCAAAACGGCTCCTCCACCCCTCCCAGCCCTGTTGAGAACCACTGGACTAGGGCGTCAGTGTCTTTACAAACTCCGTAAGTCCTTCTAATACACAGCCAGGACTGAGAACGGCTGATCTCACCCAACCCTATCTTTCTTATTGTCAGAAACTGGTGGTGGTGGGTTATAGTGGTTTAAGTGTACAGGTTTAGGAATCCTCATCCTGCCACTTACAGCTCTGTGACATCTCTGAGTCTCAGTGTCTTCGTCTGTAGAAAGGAATAATAATACCTGTGATGTTGGAGTGTTGTGACAGTTAAACATGGTGATGTCGATAAAGTGCCTAGCTCATAGTAAACATCACAAAGTACTTGTGGGATAGTTATCATCACACTTGTTGTATCCAGAAAGATGGATGCACTTTTCCAGGCTTTTATATTTTGTTCCTGATTGGAATTGATGACGATTGGAGTAGGCGATACCAGGCAGGGGAATGCGTTTTCACGAGAGCTAGTTGGCCACTTGTGGCCAAATATCAAATGAGCCTCCAACCCAGACTCAGACCGAGTGGGGGCCAAGAAGGGAAACATAGATGAGTGAGTGGGACTGTTGAAGCTGCAGACACTTGTGGAGTGACAGTGATTGCCACTAACATCCCCTCTTTTGTACATAACTCAAAAGGGATCCCGTGGGAGGAAAAAGGGGGTAATTGCCCTTGCCTTTCAGAGATCCTCTCCCTGTGCTGAAATGTCCTCTCTCTACAGGATTCACGATAATAGTAACTTATTACTCCTGCCTTATGCTTCTAACGTTTGCCAAGTATGTTTCCCTCTTGTGCCCTTTGAGCCCTCATAAATACTATTTTTACATGCTTCCTTTGAGCCAGGCCCTTCCCTATATTCAGTCCTTGTGCAATCTTGAAAACACCCAGAAAGATGGGTATTATTGTCCCCATTTTACAGATGAGGGAAATGAGGCTCAGAGAGGTGAAGTAAGTGGACAGTGGTCACACAGTGGCCAAATCTATTCTGATGCCAAAGCCCCTCATGTGTAACTGAGCTCTGTGTGTCCTCAGAGGTATTGATTTTTCCAGCTGTGTTAGCTGAGCCTTCCAGAGGTTATGGGACGCCACACAGCACGTTGTAGACTCATGCTACCCCCACCCGCGTGCTGCAGCATCCTTTAAACTCCTTCCTCACGATGAAATGGTAGCTGCAGACATGTCTCTCACTATAAACGAGCCTTCCAAATACGTGTGGGCAGGCTGACAGCCTCGGCGGCCCTGCATTTCACTGGCGCCCAGAGGTGGAAACAAATGAAGGCACCATCTCTGGGGCCTTTGTGAGGACAGCGGGTGACACCTGTTCTTTCTGTCTCGGCAGGTCTTGTACAGATGGAACAGACAAAGCAGCACATCTGTCATTGAAACAAATAGAACGTCGGTGGAGCTTTCTTTGCCTTTTGATGAAGATTATATAATAGAAATTAAGCCGTTCAGTGATGGAGGAGATGGCAGCAGCAGTGAACAAATTCGAATTCCAAAGATATCAAGTAAGAATGTCTTTTTTTTCTCTCCCTTCTCCCTGCCTGACTTCATTTATTTGAAAGAAAATAAAAGTGGAATCTTATAAGCCTTCGCAATGAGTCAGGGCTTCAACGACACTAAGCCCACAAAGAAAGACTTATAATAAAAATGGACAATACCATCCCCCTTCCTCAGACGACTGATGTTTGCTGATCACAGGCAGTCTCATGCAAAAGGCACTTTGGCTGATTTAATCTGTTCCAATAAAAAATTAGATTAAAGCAGTCCCAAATGGGTTACATAGGTTTTTCCACGTGGACCCATGTGGTTTGCATCTACAAAAACCCCAAAATTATACCTTAGAAAGTTAAAAGCATGACTCAGTCAGGAGGAACAAGCAACGGGTTCTTTAAAATGCTGTAGCCGTTTGTCTCTAGTGAAACGATGTGATTCCTTTGTGATTCATTCTTTGGCTGCAAGTATTTTGAACCTGACACTATTTATTTTGAATATCTGTGTGTAACATATGTACATAAATGCATATGTCTATATATAGTCAAGATTATTTGTTTTTAAAGATTGTTGAATAGCGTGAGTATTCGTTTTTAAAGATTGTTGAATAGCGTGAGTATTCTTTTTTGAGAAAATACATTCGTTCCTGTTTTTTTAATACTATGTTTGCAAATATCTCAGCAGCATATTATTTTTTGTCATTGTTATGTGACTTCATTTATTTGAAAGAAAATAAAAATGGAATAGGCACATCCATAGACAGAAATCAGATTGGTGACTGGCCAGTGGTGCAAATTGTGGCTTAATGGGTACTGAGTTTCCATTTAGGGTGATGAAAAAGTTCTGGAACTAGATAGTGGTACTGGTTGTATAACATTAGGGGGTACTTAATGCCACTGAATTGTACACTTTAAAATAATTTAAATGGTAACTTTTATGTTATGTGATTTTACCACAATAAAAAAAAAATTGCAGTTCGATGTCGAAGTGTCAGTTTTCACTGGCCTTTGCATCTAACAGTCTAGAGATAAGGGATTCAGTGAAGACTGCAGATATAAATTTTCAAGCCCTCAGTGGAGAGATGATATTTTAAATCATGGGCAAAATCCTCACCACAGAGACCTGCATTTCAGCCCCTCTGTTAAGTGTCCATCACATTATTTTTCAGATGAGGAAAGGGGCTAGTGTGTCTTGCTGATACCAAGTTAGAGTAGAGCATCCACTAAGCAATTTTAACAGCATCTATAAAATTCAGATGCCTCAGTTCAGAAAAGAAAATGTCCACTGGTCATTTCACCCTTTTGAATAAGCATTTGTTAATATTAACGAACAGAACCAGACTTTAGGTGGGAAACCAAGGCTACACCAAGCTGTGCTCTGAACTCAGGAGTGATTTGCCAGTTTCCAGATGAAGTTTGTGTTTACTACACCTTTTTTGCATACAAACACTAACGGCATTTTTGTCTTTTAAAAAACTGGTGAGAATCGAATTCTACACCTCATTAAACCAAGGACTCTGACTTCTGTTGAAAAGGAATCAGATTTATGGTGAGATGTGGAAGTAATCTCTAGGCCACAAAAACAAAACAAGATTGGGGTTTGTTTTGGGGTTAATTTATCTCACTTTGTTAAAATCTGACTTCATACTTATCATTGCACGGATTGTTTTTTTTTTAGGCTGACTAATGATTCTTGGTTTAATTCATTACAAAAACATAGTTTAAGCAATTATATTGGTATAATTATTAGATGACAAGAATATAACTGTAAGCAAAACATGATGTCTTCCTCAAGAGATTTTTCCATTTTGTTAGTCAAAGATCTTACAATCTTAAAGAAGCCTCAAATGATAGTTGGTGACCTCTTACTATGAAAAATGTAAGACCTGTAAGAAAAAGTTTTTAAAGGATTGAGATTATTTTGTTGGAAAAAGTAGGTATATGTAAACGACATGGGTTTGAATCCCAATTCAGCTGTTTACTAACTAAGTGAACTTAAACAAGTTCTTTTACTTCCCTGGGCCCCAATTTCCTCATCTATGAAATGGTGTAATAACAATACCAAATATTCTTAGGGTTTTTGTAAGATATGTGTCATATTGCTCTGTGCCCAGTGCAAAGGTAGAGTTCAAAAGGAAGTAGCAATTTTTATTTTGGTGCATCATTGATATCTCATAATATTTATTAGTAATGTTACTAGTAATATTGAAGTTTCTTCTCATGTAAGATATGGATATCCTCATTTTACAAATGCTTAAACGTAGATCCAAAGATATTCCATAACCTACTGCCAGGTTCATAGCTAGGTAGTCATGGACCTGATATTAAAAAGTCATTAGGAAATGGTCATTTCCGGTAAAACCCATCCAGTTCTACTATTTCCAAAAGCCCTGGCCTCACTTTCCTTTGTAGCCAGGGTGAAGTGATATTGAGTGAATTTATTCTCTCTTTTCAGATGCCTATGCAAGAGGAGCCGGGCCTTCCACTTCGAATGCATGTACACTGTCAGCCATCAGTACCATCATGATCTCCCTCACAGCTAGGTCCAGTTTATGACAAAAGTTATCTAAAAGACTTGCTGTTTATAATATAAGCAACATTTAGCTAGTTGTTTTGAAGACGCCCAGTACTAAGTAATATTGTTGTTCAAGTACATCTTATTACTGGAAAAAAAAAATGTTTTTTGCTTCTTTAGGAATGGCATTATACAGTACTTCCTCAAAGCAAACCTAGCTTTGTCTGAAGTTTCTTTGGAAACTCTGCAATGCACTGAAGACATCTGTAATATGATGTTACCAAAGCAGTTTACATATGTCCTTATATGCATATTTTTTATTATATATTTAGTGTTTTATAGAATTTTTTAAAGTTAACATGAAATGTAGATATTAATTTTTTTCCTCTGCTGTAAAATGCTATGGGCAACACAATCATACAATTATTATTTGAAAATATTTCCTTTTAAGACAGATTTTGGAACTTATCTTGGTAAATAACTTGCAAATTACTTGTATAGTTTTACAAGGATCTAGTGGCAGAACAGCTGAAGACTTGGTCTGTAACTCAAGGCTGCTGTCTGTAAACTGTAAATGACTCTTCGGATGGTTAATGCATTGAATCAAGTCCTTTTGACATGTATAATGTGTTTCCCGCCTTGTTTTGAATTTTGTTCAACACAACTTGAGATGGTTTCAGGAATGGCTGCAATCTCAAAACCTAAACTAACTGCCCAAGAGGTACCTTGTGCAATACTCCCATCCCTGAATTTAGCATTGTACAGTAAGACTTTCTTTTCACTCCACTAAGTTAGCATTGTCTTTGTAGTAGCATTATCTTAGACATTAAATTTGAAGTTACATATTCTGTAGTAACATAGACCAAAAGTTACTATGGTCAACCAAGTCTTTCAAAGGATAAAAGATAATTTTACTATCTTTAAATGTATCTGTTTTGAATGTACATTTTTAAAAAAGGTAATTCTCTGTTGATGGATTCATAATTTCTTTATATATAATGTGTGTATCTCTTTAATAATAGAGCCCTTCTTTTGAATTAAAATCATGTATGGAGTTTGGCAGATTTCTCCTATTTCAGCAAATAGTTGCCACAAAGAATTTTTTTCCATGACTCTATAAAAGATCTTTAGTACAATTGTATGGTATCTTGATGATTCTCCTGTTTTGCGATAGTAGCCTAGTTGCTTTTTAAGCTTTACCTTCTAAGTCTTAAAATCACACATTGGAAAATGACAATATCAACAAAACCGTATTCTTATGAAAAGAACTATTTGTTATAATGGGGGAGGTTTTGTAAGCTGACACTAGTGGAACAGTGCATATAAAAGGCAATGAAATTTTCTATAAAAATTTTCACCTGTAAACACGCTGCCACTTTCTTCTTTCTCAGAGAGCTCAAATTTACCTGTAATTTGTCATTTTTGCTTACAAATGATATAAGTTAACTTTTCAACCTTCTAGCTATATTTATCCGATAAAGTCATAATCAGGAGTCCACGTGTGTAAAAACTAGAGTGGTAACTGGAAAAAATATTGTCAGTATTTCAAGCTGTGTTCCTTTCTTAGTTTGATATGATTACATCTATGTTAAAATAAAACAAAATTTAAAATCACACACAAAAAAATCAACAAAATAATAAAATGAATGAAAAAAAAATGACACCCCAGGTAGTTCCCAACCCCAGTGTAAATGATATTTACCAGTGATCTAGCATATGTAATCTTTTTTTAAAGGTATTGTTAATAAATATTCTGTCATTTGTAAAGATACTTGTCTTTTGGGAGCATTTTTCCTGCCTGCCTGTCAGGGAATTTGTTAGCTCACCCTTGTGCTAGTTATAATTTGAGATCATAGACGGACTCAAAAGTCTCTGGCCGGGGTCCAAAGCTAGATGCCCCTGAGCTATTCCTTTGGAATTGACAGCCCTGAAGACACTTCCTCTTTGGAAGTAGAGAAGGTCAAAATCCACAAATAAATGTTCTGAAGATAAAACATGAATATTTTCTCTTGATTAGCTAAATCTTTTGTACACTTAACCTATAAGGATATCTGTTGTTTGAAGCTTTCCCCCACCACTGTTGCTAAAAGGATGAAAATCTAAACTTGAGCATTTAAGGCCCTTCTTAATCTAATAACTTAACTTTGTACCCAGCCATACTGAGCCCTCACTGGCCCCTGAACACTGTTTGCTTTTGGTCTCACCTCTGTGCCTTTTGGTCACATGGCTACCCCTTCCTGAAATACCCTCCCCACGCTTCTTTCTCACCCAAATCCCAACTGTCCTAGGGTGGCTCCAGCCCCAGCTCTTCTGTGAAGGCTTCCCACATTCAGTCCTTTGTGATGTCCTGCCTCTGAATGAGCTGCAAGCCCTGTCGGTACCACTCACTTAGTAATTAATCAGGTACGACTTTTGGAAATCTCTTGTACTGTTATCTTGCATTTTAACTTAACTCCTGTATTGTTACTGAATTTTCCTTGTATGTATGCCTTGTCTTCCCAACTAGATTGTAAGCTCCTTGAGGGCAGGGACTTCGGTCTTATCTTCCATGTATTCTTCATAGTGCCTAGCACAGTGCCTTGCAATAAATAATCATTGGTTAATTGATTGAAGGGGTCTTTGAAGTAGCATTTTGCATCAGTTGCCCGCCTGTATGCCATAGTGAACCAACCAGGGAAGACTGTGTCACTACTTCTGTGAGGTCGTGGAAAACGTTAGAAGGCCTTGCTTCTAATTTCATGCCTTGGAAAAGTCCTTTAATCTCTCAGCTTCATCATCTGATAAATGAGACCCTGGATTAGCTGAGTCTGTCTGAGCTGAAGGTATTTTAGAAAGTGCCTCGTAGGCACCTTCACCCAAACGTGTCTGATTTGTTGGCTTCCATGGTTGTTGCAGATTGGGTTCACTGGTTGCAAGCAACAGAAACAACTCTGGCTAACTTGAGCAGACAAAAAGGAATGACACAGGTTAGATCACATGAGCCAAGGAAACACTGAATGACCAAGCCTTGGTGAGAATAAGAACCAGGCCATTCTGAGGATCCAGACTGCGGGAACTTTAGAAAGTCTTTTTGGGGAGCTGGTGTGGGGATGAATTAGCTCTGTTTCTGATTTTGATGTAGCTCTGTTCAATATCCAAATTTCTAGAAGAATCTGATCAGTCTAATTTGTGTCAGACAGCCAGAGCACCTTGATCATGCCAAGCCTGCACTCTAATAGGAGAGCGATAGTTTCTTAAAAGAAAATTGAGATGATGTCTCCAGGTCTAAGATGATGTTTCCAGGGAAGGTCTAAGCAACACACTTTCTATGCTTAGCTATCCAAGGGGACTTTCTCAGGCTCTAGTCCCAATTAATAAACTCAGACAGAATTTTTTACTGCTTGGGAATTTTGCACAATGACTCTGAAGGAAGGGCACTGGAAAAGGGCCAGTTGCCTTGCTTATTTCACCTTTTCAAGTGCTGACTCTTACCCTCTTTTTGTGTGTGTAATCCACCTGTGATTTAACTGTAGAAAAGGAAATTCTGTTTTGCCAGATAATTGGATTCTCTCAGTGTACCTGAGTTTTTATAGAGCCCACACACCATATGAACAAAACAGCATCTTTCCATGGGGCAGAAGACATGGGTGATAAATTTCATTTCTCAGGTGAGCTCATAATTCTTCCAGCATATAAGGTAGGAGCTTCCATAAGCCTTTATCTTAAAATAGAATGATTGAGTTATTCCTACCATCAAATTTTCGGTTATTTACATCCAGAAAGCAACGTTCAATGCTGATTAACCTTTTCCCAGGCTCTCCCACGCCCTTACCTTACTGCAAATACACTCAAAGAATGTTGAATTGTAAAAAGTACATAAATAGTACATAATTAGCTACTAAAATGTCATGAAATTTTTAAGGTAATTTAATGTAATGTAATCAAGCACCAGATGATTTTGTACGCTGTATTGAATTATCAATGCCACTGTTTCCCTCCATCAACACAGATAATCAAGAATTGACTGTATTTTCCTCTTGTTACAATTAGAACAATTCTCTGGCCAACCACAGTGATTTGAGGAGCAAGCCTTTTAAAATCAAAGATTTATAGTCAATCTGTGGACATACCGCAGATTATTCCATCACAAAATGACAGACACTGGGGCCTTCCACAGGCAGCCTAATACAGTGGCTAAGAATATGGATTCTGGAGTCGGACCACCTGGGATGCATTCTGATAATTGCCACTTATTAACTAGGATAAAGTTTGTCAAGTTCTAAATGCTTAACTCTCCAAATGTTAGCAATTATTTATTTTATAAATCAGTTATTGTTCTTTTTCTCCAGAGACTTGAGACAGTCACAAAAACCAGATGTAGAATGTGGGTGCCTCCCATGACCAAAATGAGTCGAACTCAACTGACACATCCATTATCAATCACCTTTGATTTAAATATTTTCATTTCTTAATGTAAATATTATCATTTAATAATTTCAATAATTAAATAAAATAAAGTTATTTAATAATATTAATATTAATAAAAGAAGTTAGGTAGGGTCCTCACTCAGATGCCGGGTTTTCCACAAAGCCTCGCTCAGTTTCCCCATCTGGCATTGACCTCTCGTTTCTCTGACTTCCAGGGCATGTCATCAGTACCCATTGTGTCTACCATCCCATTACCTGGTATTTAAATCACTGGCCTTCATGTCTTCTTCCTCCCTGTAGACAGAGAGTATCTCAGGGTTAGAGTCTGGCTGTGATTCTTGACTGTGCCACCCAGCACCAGGCCTGTATCCCCCCATCTCTGACCCTAACAAAGCCAAAAGGAGGTGAATCTCTGGCACCATTTTGAGTAATTTCCCCAGCCCCTGCCTTCCTGTCAGGGTGTGATTACCGTATGCCAGTCAGGCTCCCCATTCCAAAAGGAGGGCCCTTTCCCCTTGTGCTAAATGGGCCATGCAGATTAGTTGTTCCAGTTCCACAACCCAAGTGTAAACCACAGTGCTCAACAGAGCTCACAATTTAAACAAAATCATCCTCTGTCCTTGATCAGCAGGTGTGGTCAGTTGTAGATTAGCAGAGCTCTAATAACAGAGACCACACTAACAGAAAGTATGTTTTTAAAAAACGTCAACCATATGATAGATGTGAATGTCTGGAAACTGCAAGGCTGAAGTAACTTAAATGGGATCTTCCCAATTGCTGTAAATTGGTCTTTCACTACGTATTCTTACTAATTGTTATGAATAGCACAAACTAGACCAGGAAGTATGTATGTCTTAGGATTTTAACTAACAAAGAGTCATATCTTGATTTGTTTTTACAGTTTTCATAGTGCTCTTTGCACTAGGAAGCAGGAGGTGCAGGTTTTATTCCTTTTTCATTTATGAAATGGAAGCAAAGAGGTGATACGACAAGCCCAGAGTAACACCGACAATTATAAAATCAGGACTAGAATTTGGAACTCTTAATTCAGTGCATTTCAGAGAAAGGACAAGAGAGAGGAAGGGGCCAGTCTCTTAAGTTCAACTAGAGAGCAGCCAGGACACCGAGTCGGCAGGAGGAAGATAGTGAGGTAGGAGGGTATGATGTCTGAGGTTGAGACGTGGGGAATTTCTGAATGATGACCAGGCCCAGGCACAGCTGTTGGGAGGAGCGGGTCCCTGAAGTGGGTTTGGTTGGTCATTCAGCAAGGGACTATTGGCCGCCCTCTGTGTACCAGGCAATGTTCTAGGCACAGGGGAGTGGTGTGGCAGTCGGAAAGAGAGACCCCACGAGGGCCACAGGATGAAGGAGATGAAGACACTTGGAGGCCAGCGTGAAATTGCCTGGTTTGGAGTCAGACTGTGTGGGGGAAGCCAAGGAACCAGTAATGGTATTTTGTTGCAACACAAAGAAATGCAATGATAATAATAGCTGACAACGATTATGCTTCTGGTACATGCCGGTCTCGGTGTAAATCAACCTGGTGGTTTAGTTACCATTTATTATCCTTATTTGGCACATGGTGACCCAGGCTGATGGGTACAGAGGTTTTTTCCCAGGTCACACAGCTGACCAAGGAGCCAGGAATTCAGGTGCTAGCGGCTTTGCAAAACATTAGGCCCCACCTCAAAACATTAGATAGATAAGTAGATAGACAGATAGATAGATAGACAGACAGACAGATAGACACTGGTTCCCAACAAGAAAGGAAGAAGGTCGTGTGCTTCCCAGGAAGTTGTACACAGGTTGTTGGAAAGCAGGCGGGGGCTTGGGCCAAGCTCCCAGGTGTAGGATTCCTTCAGAGAGAGCCCACGCCGCTCAAGTGTGGTGATTTTTCTGCTCTCAAGTGGCCCACCCTGGCTGCCTCTCTTTCTTGACTGCAAATGGTGTTTTTTACTTATTTGTTGTACTTGGTTTCCGGGGTCTCAGAGCTGTTTTTCGAACTCGGGCTATCCTGCAAGATCAGGGTTGCCAGATAAAATACAGGAGGCCCAGTTAAACGTGGATTTCAGATAAAAAATTAATACTTTTTAAATTTAATTATGTCCCATGCAGTATTTATCTGAAACCCGAATGTAATTGGGCCTCATCTGTATTTATTTGCTAAGTCTGGCAACCTTATGCAGATAGGAAGATGCATCCTCATTGAGGTAATTAATTTCTAATGCAAAATTCCAGGGTCTTGCTGATGTGTTATCAGATCTCTGAAGGTTGATGGCTCTGAGGGTGCAGCTTCAGGTTTGCTGTTTTGAGTTCTGTTTGGTTTGCCAAACTCTCCTTCCCCCTTCCCTTGGATGGTGTGAGGATGGTGTGTGTGTGTGTGTGTGTGTGTGTGTGTGTGTCTGTATGTGTGTCCAGGGAGCTAGGGCTGGTGGGTGAGGTTCCTCTTAGAGCTGGCAGCAAAGAGCCTTAAAACAAAGGGATCTTTTCAGAGCAAAGCCCAGATTATGTGGCAAGATGAAAAGGGGTGAGGAGGGGGATTCCAGAAATATTTTGAAGGGTTATAAAAATAGGCTTGTTGCCTAGAACATAATCATAGCACAGCTAGTTGGAAAACAAATTATGTGGTTGAGGTACCATTTATCAGTCTTGAGGATCAAATATCTGAAACTAAATAACTGGGAGTTTGAATTGGCCCAGTTGTTTCTCCTTTGTTTAATTGTCAACAGATAAGATGTTGAGTGCTAACTATGTGTCAAGCACTGTACTGGACACTTAAAAACCAAGATAAGTGGTGGTTCACTGGAGGTGACAAAAACACACACTTATTTGAAAGATGGTGTGAAAAGTGTGAACAGATAAAAGTATGAACATAATTCTGGACCTATGTTTCTTGCAAAACCAACTTATAACAAGGTTAAGTTCAGTCAAACACAAGTTTTTTCACCATTACCTCCCCCCACAGAATGATTTTCATTTGATTAAACGTAATTGTTATTTTCTTAAATTGGTTGCTTGGCTTTTCTAAAAAAAAGAAAACAACACACTCAAATGTCACATATTTTGGATCCATTAAGCTTTGTACAGATAAATATTGGCCCACAGGCCAAATCTGCTACATTGCCTATTTTTTGTAAATAAAGATTTATTGGAACACAGCCACTCTCATTTACGTACTGCCGATGGCTGCTTTTGTGCTATGATGGCAGAACTGAGTGGTTGCAGTGGAGACCCTACGGCTCTCACAGCTGAAAATATTGACTATCTAGCTCTTTAACAAGAAGCTTGCCAACCTGTGAACTGACACCAGTAGTTTGTTGATTTCTTTCCTGCAATTTTTCCCCAAGTTTATGTGTTCTTTCATTTTATCACCTGGCAGGGACAAATCTTTGCTTTTAATTTTAATAAATAAAATGAACCTAATAACACACCTTCATGGTGAGAAGAATCCTCTAGAACTTTAAAGTAACCCACATGGATTACATAGGCTATTTTGTTGCACCTGACCCCCATATATCAGGAGCCAAATGGGTGGTACCGGCTCCTGGAAGTTCGACAGGAACTCCGCGGAGCCCGGGTGACAGATGATGGCTGGCTGCTGAGGTCGAGGGAAGCGTTTCTGAAGCAAGAGCCACACCAACTGTGAGTTCTTATTACTTCATTCTTCACCTCTACTGATGATTTAATTTCTGCTGTCACGAGACAGTTTTAATAAATGAGTCCACCCCTCAGAGCTTAGTTCTTTAGATCTAGTTGAATGTAGTTTTCTATTCTGGCATACATTTAAGAGATTTGCTTTTTTTTCCCATTGTCTGGCTAAGTTTAGGCAGTTCCTACTCAGTTAAGTACACAAAAATAAACAGGACACAAAGTGCTTCCACTTTGAGACAGAAAATTTTTAAATAATATAGTAAGTGATAAAATAGAATCAAACAGAAGTTACCTGGGGAACGTAGAGGGAGACTTCCTGGTGGCAAAGAGCTGAGACTTCAAAGATAAAGTGTCAACGAGATGCAAAAATGATTGAAAAGGCTTTTCCCCCAGAGAAGCTTAGTCAGAGTTATGGGGGGATGAGAGAACATGGTGCTCGTCATGGTGCCCAAGGGGGTACTCCTTGGGGATGTGGCTGGGGAACCACCGAGGAGTCAAGTCAGAGAGGATTTTGCTTTAAAAGGAGCTTTAACTTGAAGATGATGGGGAGTTATTTAATGGTTTTGGATAGGGAGTGACATAGGCAGATGTGCCTTTTACATACATGCTTCAAAGGAAGGAAATACAGGCGGCCAGGAGTTCAGTTAAGAGCCTACTGCAATAGTCCTTGCTAAAAGATGATGAAGACAATAGTGGAGACAAAGAAGGGAAATATTTAGGGGAAGAAATGAGAAATGTGCTCCTGTTAAATTTGCAAATTTGGACAATTCATTGTCATTTATGTTAAACATTTCTAATTCTGAACCTTATTTACATTCACATCTATTGCCTAAAACAGAAGGATACTGGGGAAAAAACAAGATTGTCTCTTAGTTCAATATAATGTTCTAAAAAAAAGAGAATGATTTTCAAAAGGTTTGTACCCTGGAACTAGATTTGGGACATGGAAGCAGGAATAGCTACAGAGTCATTGTCACAAAGATCCTTGGGCCAACACCAAGTCCTGTTCTAATTAGGTTTTTCACCTTTACTCGTGTTATCAAAGATTGTTTTCGGTTCTCTGTTCTCACTTCCAGATACCTACTTTTTCTTTAACAAATTAGCGCCTAAGGTTTATTAATTCCACCAACAGATGGTCCTGACACATATGAGTCTCACTGTGAAAACGTTTGGATTTTTAATCAGGATGTTCTTTGCCCACGTGGAATTTTTCCCCAGCCTGCATAAATAGCTTGAGGCCTGGAGGCATTTCAATGAGGCTCAGATGGTTGAGCTGTTGGCAAACTGAACTGCACCCTCCAGTCTCCCCAGCACTTCCCCTGTGCTGCACTCAGAGAATTCCAAATGGCAAAGAAAGAGATTGGGCTAAAATCCTTAATGGAAAGGATGTCTTGGAGAACCACTGTTTGCTCTGAGCCTGTGACTGTGAAGACTTTTAGGAGGAAGGTGGCTCTCCGCCCTGTCCTGGTGGGTGATGGGAAGAGGTGGGTGCCAGTGTCTAATCAACCTGCTGATGAGGGTATTTACTGTTAAGTGAATGTTCACACTCTGATTTGCGACGACGAGGCTAGTGAAAACTGTATAGACCACTCAAATGTGCCGCTTCCAAAGCCCAACTCCTTTTATACAGCAATTTATATGCCATAACTTAGATGCATACTCAACAAAAAGAGACCCAGGCTACACTAGCCAGATGGTCAGACACACGTGTCCCTGGTTATTTCCAATCATATTCTCATTAGACACCCGTCTTCCTCTCCATGATGCTGCTGTAGGCCTTGATAATCTCTGTCAAATATTGTTCGGTTCCAAGTATATGCAAGGAGATGTGCCAGAGTGAAAGAGGGTTTAAGAGAGTCCAGTAAGCATTTATGCTTTCTAAGGGCCAGGTACTGTCCTAGACACTGCAGATAAAACGATGAATTTCACACGAGCCCCCTCCTCCTGGAGCGCACAGTCTAGTGGGAAGACATTCAAGCTGGGAATGGCATATCCTACAATGTGATACCTCCAAGACAGAGGATGAGGCCCAGAATAAGACCCCAGAGGCAGGATCAACCAAACTCGCCTCTTAAAAGCTTCAAGGAGGAGAACATGTGGGATATGGGTTCCCAAAGAATGACTATGATTTCCACAAGCCGAGCAGTGAGGAAGAGGAAGTATTTGTGGTGTTCCTGATACACATACAGCGAGAGATGGATGGTGGTACCAGCTCAGTACCTAGGTGATGGCTGGCTGCTGAGGTGGAGGGAGTCATCTCTGAAGCAAGCACCATACCAAACAATGAAGAACTGGTCACATTGGGGGCGACTCCCTTCTTCTCTTCCAGCCTCCTAGGCAAAGGCAGTTTCCACTATCCTAGGTTTCCAGGCTCCAGTTTGAAAGAGATCAGATAAGGAGCAATAAGCCAAAAAAGGGGCAGATTTTTTTGGAAGGACTTTTCCATCACTTATTCCTTCAACAGTTAGTTTTCAAATTTTGATATTCATCAGAACCACCCAGGGCAGCTATCCTCAAAGTGTGGTCCCTGGACCAGCAGCAGCAGCCTCACCTGGGAGCTTGTTAGAAATGCAGTTCTCTGGCCACGCCCCAGACCTGCTCAATCAGAAACTCAGAGGGTGGGCCTAACAATCTGTTTCAATGATCCCTCCAAGTGATTCTGATGCACTCTCAAGTCCATGTTACTGTCACTTGGGCCTGGTATTCAACTCTTCACTCACTATGCCATTTCCTATCTAACAATCGCTCTGAGCCTCAGTGGTTGCATCTGTAAAATGGGGGCAGTGACACTGATGATGTGGGCTTGTCAGGATTAGAGATGATGTGTGTGAAGTCTCTGGTGCAGCTCCTGACCCTTGGTGTCTTAGCTCAGGCTGCTATAACAGAGGACCACAGACTGGGTGGCTTATAAACAACAGACATTTATTTCTTACAGTTCCAGAGGCTAGAAGTCTGAGATTAGGATGCGAGCATGGTGGGGTTCTGTGAGAGTCCTCTTCCTGGTTGCAGGCTCTGGGCTTCTCATATCTTCCCATGGGGGAAAGACAGTTCTCTGGGGTCCCTTTATAAGAGCACTAATCTCAATCATGAGACTTCTCCCCTCAGGACCTTATTACTCCTAATATGATCATATTAGGGGGTGGAGTTTCAACATATGAATTTGAGGGGGATACAGACATTTAGTCCATAACACTTGAAAACCAGTCATAACTGACAGCTGCCATAATTGCTGTGCCTGTTGTCCTGGGCCCAACTTCCTGCTCATTGCAGTGGATGGTTACTAGAAAAACAACCCCTGGAAGTAGTTGGTAGTCAACGTGCCTCTTTCTTGAATCAAAACTGACTAAACCAACTCCAGAGAGCATATAAAGAGTGTGCCGCCATGGAGGGGTTCTGAGCACTGTGACCTCCTTTCCCTGTCCTAAGCTTCCTGCTCCAGGGCCATGTCCAATCAGAACTATTCGGGTCCCTTTGAGTACTAACTTGTTCCTCCTGTCCCCTCTCTGCAAGGACACACCTGTACTTGGTTCTGCCTGTAGCCCACTGCCCATCACAAAGGCCTCTGATCTAGATGCAGGCTCATACAGGAGGATATGCAGAGGAGGAATTCCCATCTGGATTGGGATGTTTGATGGATGGCCTTCCATCCTCCCTAGGTAGGACGCTTCCAAACCCAAGAGGCTAGGATCGACCTAGGGCTACTTGACCACATGGCCAACAACTTGCTCTGAAGTCTTTGCCAGCAAACGTCTCTTCAGAAAGTTTGTTCTTCATCCAGTGATCCCTTTCACAACCCGCTTCCTCTCAATGCCTCTCAGGATATTCCCGGAATATGAAGGCTGCCTTCAAGAATACAATCTTCAGGGGCTGGCCCGGTGGTGTAGTGGTTAAGTTCGCGCACTCCGCTTTGGTGGCCCAGGGTCTGTGGGTTTGGATCCCGTGGGTGGACCTACGTATCGCTTATCAAGCCATCCTGTGGCAGGCGTCCCACATATAAAGTACAGGAAGATGGGCACGGATGTTAGCCCAGGGCCACTCTTCCTCAGCAGAAAGAGGAGGATTGGCAACGGATGTTAGCTCAGGGCTAATCTTCCTCACACATACACAAAAAAATCCTGTCCTCTCTTTTGGTACAGAGTGATGTACTAGCTCTTTGTTTTTAAATTAATTTGCCTGAAATGATGCTACCTAGACCATGCCTCTGGAGCTTAAAATAATCTCTCTCTCTCTCTCTCTCTCTCTCTCTCCCCCTCTCCCTCTCTCTCTCTCTCTCTCTCTCTCTCTCTCTCTCTCGCTTATGTGCGTGTGTGCACACATGCACACACACTTGAAAGAAAAAGTATTCTGGAACTCAGGAAAAAAAAAAAGCACCATGGCTCCCACTTGTTATAGGAAACACAGTCTTGAATCCAAGTTCATGATTCCCTCCAGGCTGATGCAAAATGCTTTCTTCCTGAGATTTTAGCTGTGTTACTATTGGCAGTTTCAGCAGTCAAACCAGCACTTCCAGCAGTAAATACAGTTGACTTCAGCCTTAAAAACTGTCTCTTGCACAAAAAAGTTTGAGGTAAGTAATGCAAATCACAAAGATTGGCAGTGAGGAGGTGCTACCCTGACCAGAGTAGGGAGAAAAGACACGACAGAATGGTCAGATGAGTCAGTCACTTGCTCTGAGTGAGCGAGGAGATTTTGATGAGGCATCCACACGTTTAAGAGATGTGTCTGTGTGTTCTGTCTTGCAGCTGAATTGAGTGTTCAGTAAATTCTGAACTTCTCTTCGCCAAGAAACAGCCGTTCCTGTTCTTCTTATCTCTGAGGCGTGTAAGTGTGAGTTCATTTTGAGAATGTGACAGTGACAATCAAAACACGGAATCTTCTAGGGTCTCAAATCCAGGCTCTTCCACATAACTTATGACTTCAATTTCTGTTTCATTGGAACCAGTTTTCTGCAAAACAAAACATTCTTCCTTAGATGTCTTTTAGAGAACTTTTTTTCTTCAGATTTCTTTAAAATTGGTTTTAAGTCTATTTTGCTTATAAAAATAGTAAATGTTCACTGAATAAAATGTAGAAAATCAAGTAGGAAGAAGACAAAAAAAAAAAATACCCATAAACCTACCTCCCAAACGTGGCCCACTGTTTCTCATAAGCCTTTTTTCCTAGGTATAAAGTTCTCTTTACAGTTATATGAAGGCAAATGGATAAATGGCTTTATAAATTGATTTCTTTCTATGTAACATCATATAATATTTTAAATTATATTGTTATATATTCTCTGGCTGCATCATTTTTAGTAGGTCCATCATATTCCATACATCCAGGGAGTAGAAAGGACAGCTAGTGTTCCTCTAAATTTGAATATTTGTTATATCCAATTTTAGCTATTATAAATAATGCAGATATTAATTAGAAAATTTGTGACAAAAAATACTACCTGTACCAGATCATATTCCTCTACCTTATTTACTCATTCAATACGTTTTAGTGTCTACTCCACATTAGACACTGCACTATGCATTGAATATGCAGTGAGGAAAACAGCATACATAGTCTCTGCCTTATGTGCTTAAATAGTCTATAGTCTACAATTTTGGAAGGAACCTTCTCTGGTTACCATTGTAGAAACAAAGAACAATTTCTAACTCAGATTTGAACAAGCGAAGCTCACTTAATGAGACTCATGGGATGGCAGCTATCCTCCAACTCCCAGGGCTGCAGGTAACCACACCAAGCTCAGAGGTGCAAGTTGTAATTCAAAGCAGAGGGTTTCCTTTCCCACTAGCTGAATGCTTCCCTGTGGTTTGCCAAACTGTCACTGCCAGTAGCACCACTGGGCCCCCTTGTCATCCTTGTAGCAGAGGCCCCAAGGGTGAGTTGGACAGGTTCTGCCTTTGGAGGTAGAGGGTGGGACACCACCACATGTAGCCCAGCTGTGGTCAGCTCTGCACTTGCTCTCATATTCTTTATTTTCTCAATTCTACCTGATCTCTCTGTCTCTCTCTCACTGGTCTGTTTTGACATGAAACTTTACAGTGTGAGAAGAGAGTACGTTGTCCTGTGGAGCCTGGCACTGCTGAGTTCTGACATTAATCCTTTGCTTTTTCAGAACCCAGCTTGTCTACCCTAAGTTGTTATTTTGCACACATGACTTGATTTTAATTAAAACCAAACCACAAGCTTATACAATAAGCTCTTAAGCCAGTTTCTTTTACCGACCTCAAAATATTAAAGAAAGTCTTTGGGGGCTCTGTAGGGAAATCATATACCAGCATTAAGATGTTCCATTAAGAGACCAGGACAAATGACTTCAGTCTGCTGCTAAAATCAAATGTAGTTTCTCAGGGATGAGTATGCTAGAGCGAGGAGAGACTGACAGCACAGATTCACATGAACTGAAAGTTTTACACTGGGGCCCCGCTCTCCTTCCAGAAAAGCTAGGGGTTAACAAGAGCAAACCAGCTGTTCCCCTGATAAAAGAGAACACAAGGATCGAACTAAGGGCAGAGTGATTCTTTTGCCAGCCTCAATTCTATGCTTCACTAGGTTAGTAACTATCGTTGTCTATAATCATTTCAAACACCCAAACTGCAAACTCTAAAGAAAGGTCACAGCTTATTGAAATAATTCATTTTGGTGACTGTTTGATCTCCTGTCCCTACAACGAGTCACCAGCTGATTCATCCAATCATGAGTCACTTTATTAGAGAGAAAACTAAATTTGTTAAGAAAATTGCTTGATCTACATCAGGGGTCTGCAAACTAGAGCCTGTGGGCCAAATCTGGCTTGTTACCTGTTTCTGTAAATAAAGTTTTATTGGCACAGAGCCAAGCTCATTCATTTGCATATTGTCTCTGGCTGCTTTCACACTACAATGGCAGTGTTGAATAATTGAGATAAATCGTTTGGCCCTCAAATATCTACTATCTGTCTTTATAGAAGAAGTTTGCTAATCCCTGATCCTAAATAACCATTCAGTTTAAGGACAGATTTGACAAGCAATGCGCAATAGGTATACACTGAAAATCACAAAACGTTGCTGAGAGAAATTTAAAAAAACCTAAATAAATAAAGTGATATGTCGTATTTATAGGTCGGAAAACTCATTGTTAAGATGTCGCTTCTCCCCAAATTAACGCCTAATGCTACACAACCCTGATCAAGATTCCAGCAGCACTGTCTGTAGTAATTAATAAACTGGCTTTAAAATTTATATGAAAATGCAAAGGACCTGGAATAACCAAAACAACTTTGGGAAAAAACATCGTGTTTGGAAGCCTTACACTACCTGCTCTCCAGGTTTACAATAAAGCTACAGAAATCAAGACAGTATTGTATTGGCATAAAGACAAATAGATCAATGAAACCAAATAGATAGTCCAGAAATAGACCCACAGATATATGGGCAACTGATTTTCAACAAGGATGCCAAGACAGTTCACTGGGGGAAAGGATGATTTTTTTCACCAAATGATGCTAGAACAATTGGATAGCCATAGGTAAGTGAACATTCGGTTAGGCCTTAGTGCTCTGAATGGTGAATAGGGCCAAAGAAAATGCATATTTGGGGAAATCATTTGCCTTCTCTGTGGTTCTTTATACTAAAGAACTAGGAAAAATTCTTCTGAAAACTTTATTGATTAGGGTACCCACGTGCAGAAACATGGGTTCTTAAAGTGTCAGACCTAAATAGGACATTGGACATCTCATCTATGCTCCTTACTATACAGAAAAGGAAGTTAGGGCTCATGGAGTCGAAGGAATCACCCAAGATCAGTTAAGAGATGGCTGATAGAAAAGATTCAAGTCTGACTGATTGAAGACGCTCAGCTGAGTTAGGACCCTTCCAATATTCCAAGACAGTAATGAACATCTATAACAAAACAATCAGCCAAAGAGCAGAATGACTGAAGCAACATAAAAGCATCTGGCATGCTGGGTAAAGACCCTGCCTTGTAATATGGAAAACCAATAACCCAATGACATATCCCTGGTGACCCAACCCTGGGCAGATATGACGTATCATAAGAACCTTCAACATTACCTCATAGTGGGTGGTTACAAAGAAATCTTGAACATTACTTTTTGGTGCTGGAACTGGTGGAAACAATTTGGTCCATAAGTGACATCTGAAAACAGAGTAAAGCAGAGAATTAGGTGAGCAAGAGCATCCTGTCTTGTCCTTCAATATCTACTCTAAAAATTGACCTAGTTAATCCCAGGACCTGCCATTTTATAAATTCAAAATCTTTATTGACCAAGACTTCCAAATATCTCCATTGTAATAATAGTTGAAGACCTTGAGGGTACTGCAAGGCTCTAATAGGGCCTCTGAATTATCCAAGAAAGACAAAATGGTAATTGCTTCATGTTGGTGCATGTTACCAGGACTGATTTCTGAAAATGGGCTATCCATGTCAAGTGATGGTGCCCTGTCATTGCCTTCAGTGCTGGTTAGCAGCCCCTCCCCAACTGCTGGCTCTCAGAGTTTACTTTCTTTTTCCTCCCCTTGTGCTGCTACCCCCCAAACCCATAGATGCTGTCTGCATATAACATTTAAAATAGTGAAGCTGTTTTAAAGTTTAAAATACAACTCACTTTCTAAATTATGAAAGGGCTAAGACAGAACGTGTTCTTAAACCTCCTAAATGGCACTTTGTTTTACTGAATGCTAAAATGGATGAGGAGTTCTTGTGGGACAATTTGCAGGTTCTAGGGCTGGTCACCAGATCTGCATGGCATTTCTAGAATCTGTATTCTTTGACCTAAGAACAATCAGCCACTCAGGGGCCGGATGACTGAAGGCCAAGGGTGGGAGCTGGTACCTTATAATTGGGGATCATAACGAGGGAGGCATTGTGGTGATTTCAGCCTCAGGTGGGCTGCCTTCCTTTACCCAAGTTGTAAAAGGTATGTGCTGGTGGCTCAACTAAGGCAACCAAGTGCTGAGTGGAAGGTGGTAAAAGAATCAAAAGAACATGACTGTAAAACCCTTCACAGAAATGAATACGCTGTTGAGAGATTCAAGGAGGGGCTCGTAATGGCTGAAGGCTATGTAGTGCTCCGTCCAGTTTCTGTAAATCACCTATTGGTGTTTCTCGCTTTTTGATTTGGTTCACACTCATCTTGGAAAGTCTTTCTAGAAGACACACAAGTGCTGTAAATTCCATCTGATAACAAGAACCCCAATGGATGCACAGCAAGAATGTAAAAATTCAATACTCAGACCCCATTGGAAGCACCCAAACATAAAGAATACCTACTTTCTACAGATGAGTGAGAAAATTAACAAGAGGAAGCAGATGGTTGCTATAAGCACAATAAGAAACCATTCTGTCCAGGGCTTCTGTTCATCATTTCCTGATGAAGAAAGAAATCAGAGCAGGATTAGCAGTAGATATGAGAAATGACTAGCCTGGGTTTGAGTTGCCAGCCCTGGGTGATGCTGGGCTAGTAGCTTAGCCTTCCCAAGCCATAGATTTCTCATCTGTAAAGTGGAGGGATAACATCCATCTCACAAAGTTGATATGAAGGTAAAACAAAATAACAGCAATGAGGCCACTTTTAATCTTAAAGCATTATTTAATCAATCAGTAGATATTTATGGAGTATGTTCTATGTACTACGTCACTTAGATCTTGGAGCTTATCAGCTTTTGGTAAGTAGTAAGATTTTTAGATGAAAAAGCTACAGAAATGTAAGCCTATTTAGTAACTTAATCATATTACAATCAAAATGTTTTACAAAATTGGAAATTAAACTTTTAGAGGAAGTAAAGTATGGAATAACACTCATAGTTAACAATAAAGGCATCAGACTCTGCTGTGAGTTCTTTACAATCTTAATTATCTTGAAAACATCTCTTACCATTATTCCCATTTCACAGATTGGAAAGGAAAAGAAAATTGCCACTAAGGCAGTACAGTATAAATACGTTGCATGCCACCTTACTTCCTAGTTAAATTTGCTTCTAATCTGCACTCAGGGACAGATTCTTCTGTAGGCTTTGATAGTAGCTTTGGAGTGTGTGTGATTTTTTTTTTTTTTTTTTTGAGGTACTAGAAATGCATTCAAGGAAAACTCCAGGTCAAAAAAAACCAAATAGAAAATCCCGAGGTCATTTACCAAATGGTGTTTAAAGAGGTAATGCACTTGCTAAATTGCCTGATTCACTTCCAGAGAATAATGCAAATCCTGAGTTATCTCCCTAAATACAAGTTTCCTTTCTGTGGTAGAAGCCATGCATTCATTCCTTTATTCACCCATTTAACAAATATTTATTACACTCTTGTGTGTTTGGCACTGGACAAGTTGCTGGGAGACAGTTAAAAGAACTCATGTGGGCTCTCCCCTCATGGGGTTCAGAGTCTGTCAGAGAAGAGCAGCACTAAGCAAAGAATGACACAGGTAATGATTTGATGACAGCTTCACTAAGTACCGAGGTGATGTTCAAACCACATGGCACCAAGAGAAACAGGTCCCTTAATAGTTTCTTCTATAAAATGAGAAATGAATGTAAGTGGAACTTTCAAGTCCTTGTAAATATCCTAAGACCTCCAAAAGCTCCAAAATACTGGAAACCCAAAACGTTCAACATGTCAAGAGGGAGAGATGTCTTGAGGATTTAATGCTAGTAAGTCCAACTTTGCCTTGATCTCTTGCTTTTTTGCCTCCTGAGAACTCTTACTCAGGCTTTATTTTCTATTTCTTCAAAGCTTTAATCTCTCCTCCTTCACCTCTTCCCTTCTGCTTTCAAATATTCATAGAGTCCTTTATCTTGAATAAGCCATTACTTTGTTCTGCCATCTTTCCAAACTATCATCAAATACCTTCTCTATTTCTCAGCCTAATTTCTTGACTAAGGGATTCAGGCTGCTTCATTTCCCCATGACAGAAACCACTTTTTAAATCACTAGTGGTTTCCTCCTAGTTGAATCCAAAGGACTCTTGGTTTCTTTTTCCAACTTTATTTTTCCTGACCTCCCTCCTGAATTTCAGGTTTGATGGTTGTGCCCACCTTGAGAGCAAGCTGTTGGCTCTTTTACCTAAATATTCCTCTTCAAGGACATTTCTCTTTCCCCTTTCTGATTTCAATTGACTCTCTCAGCTCACCCCTTGACCCTTTGATATTTTCCACCATGGTCTATTCTTTGAACTTCGGAAAGGTTGTTTAGCATAGCTTCATCTTTTAAGTCCATGCAGTCTTCTCCCAGGTCTTTATTCCTGGCCCAGCCCTGACCCACAGCTCCAGGTCTAGATCTTAAACTGCCCGTAGTTGAAGCCCACTGGGATGTTTCTCAAAGCTGGCAACATTCAAAACCAAACTCATACCCTTCTTCACATCAAAACTACTCCCACTAACTTCCCCATCTTGGTCTCCACTCTTCCAAGTTCCCAAACTGGACTCCTTGGAAGTCACTTTGACTCTTCCCATTCTCTACAGCCCTTGCCTCCTTTCCTCATTCTGTCAGTTTACATCATTAATTCATACCCAATCATAAATGTAAGAGAGGCATGCTTTTGTCTCATGCATCCATCCTTGCCTAGACTGGAAACCTGGGTTCTATTCCCAGCTTGCTGTGAAGGTGGCCATTCTGGGCCTCAGTTCCCTCATCTGTAAAAAATGCAGGAGTGGAAAAATATATGACCCTTAAGATCCCTCCCAGTCCAGCACCTTTTCTAGTCCCACTCACTCAATCCAGGGTATTGTCACGTCCTGTACACTTACCTTTAACAAAACTGATTTTAGAAAAGTATATTTCCATTGCTGAAAGATTAAAAGTTATAGTAAAGTATAAAAAAATAAAATAAAAATCATCAGTAACTGGAAGTAGCTAATAGCTTATTTTCTATACATATCTTTATAATCACTTTTTCTGACTGCTCATAGGTACTGGACACTGTGCAATTTGCTTAACATGCCTTCTCAGTTTAATTCTCACAACAATGCTTCAAGGTGGGCACTACTATCCTCATTTTACAGATGGAGAAACTGGAGCAGAGAAGGGCAGAATAAGTCAGCCGAGGACACGCAGCTGGTAGGAGGGGGAGCTGGGATTCAAACCTAGGACTGGCTGAGCAGTAATGCTGTCAACCACGGTGCAGGATCCCATTCCTCTCCACCATCCCCAAACCGAGGACACACTGGATAGGCAGGCACTTCACTGAAAACATCCTAAGCATTTCTCTGTCACTGAACACTCTCCTGAGCATCATCTTCCCGGCTGGATAGCGCTTCCCTGCAGGGAAGCGCTGTTTTGTTGTGGTGTCTCCACTGCTGGGCATTGCTGGGTTTGCAAGCTGCATCCTAATAGAAGGGGTCTGCTCTGCAAACTACCTTTCCTCCTGATGTTCCTAATCTCTAGTTGGGACTGAATCACTTTATTAAAAACCTATGACCATAGTATTAAAAAAAGTTTTATGTATTTATATCTATTATTCTACAAACAGGCGTTAGCCTAACTTTGTAAAATGATGGAAAACAGAGCCTCAGAAAGACAAACATTTTATTTTTCCAAATCCCACAGATCCTCAGTGGTTCCAGAATTAATATTCAGAGTCTAGATTATAACTGAGGGTCCTGTTAAACCTAGTTTTTACTGCACTTGCTCATAGCTAATATAAAGAGCAACTGGGGTGAACTAATACTGTCAAATCAAATACTGTCTTGCTTTATTTCCTAGTCTGATTTCCTGAATAAGGGATTCCGCCTGCTTCATTTCTCCATCTCTGAAACTTGCCATTCCACACTCTTAACCATTATACAAGTACCCTAATAAGTACATTCGGAAACTCGAGCCTCATATACATGGAATACAAATTTAGCAAGAGGTATGTCAGCAGGAAAAAAGTTATCCTGTTTACAACTAGGTTAGACAGGTAAAGTTTGGGTCCTGCAGAAAGAATGAGCAGTGTTGCAAATATTATCAGGGTCCCACACTCAGTCCCATTTGTGTCTCAAATTGTGCAATACCCCGTAGCCTGATATGTCAAGTCCTGATAATAGTACCGTTTACTTCGGACCATGATTACAAAAATCTTTTCAGTTAAACCACTCTCTAGTTATTCACTTCAGCTCTCACTTTGATAAGCAAAGATTCTCACTGAATTAGCAAAAATATAGAGGCAACTGATTTTATTTCATTCAATCAAAAAAAGTTATTGATGCATGCAAGGTACTATGTGGGAAGCAAAGTCATGTTTGCTGTCTGGAAGGAGTTGGCAAATTAGTCATTTCTCCTGGCCTGGCTTCTGCAGTGTCCCAAAGTGCTTTAGAACTACTCTCCTACCACTGATTGAGAACGGGACTAACCCCCAGAGAACAGAGCCAAGGTCAGCTTTACCGTGAAGGAAACAAACTGGCAGGTAAATTTAGTACAAGAAAAAGCTTCCACATACTCCTGCCAAATGGAAATTATTGTTGATGATCTACTGTTCAGTTATTTACTGGTACAAAAAGAATTTGAGAGCCAGTTATATAAATAAGTGAATTAAAATTAGCATCTACTCTGATTTCACTGAAGGTAAAAAGGGGAACAGATCCCAATATATCCTTTGGGTCAAAAATGATTAAGAATTTCAATACCGCAAAAATTGGGAGGCCCCTGAATACATTACTCATTTGAAAGCTGGGGTCTCTGACCCTGGAGATTTTCTTAAGAACAAGTATTTCCAGGTAACGAGAATCTTTTCTCTGACTCAAGGAGAATGCTTTTCCTGCCATTAAAATAGAAGCCACAGATGTTTCTTTTCAGCAAATTGATGGGCACTGCTATTTGGTTATGAAGAAATGAGTTTTAGAAAGAGGAAGTCACAAAGCCTGTCCTTCTGAGGAGGAGAAGCCCTCATTCCTGGATGCTCTTCCTACAGTGTCAGTTTAGAGCATTTGGGGAGCTCAGCTCCATAGTTTCTGGTGACCTTGGCTTCTGTCGTTTTGGACATCTCAACCATTTGCCCTTGAACAATAATAAGCCAACTAATGAAAATTCTGCTACTGTTCTATCACCTGGGAGTGTATATGGGGGGAAGGAGGAGTGGGATGAAATGGTGGCAGCCAAGAGGGCAGAAAGACCTAAGCGCTGGACCCGACTTAGTCCCAGCTCTGCCTCTGGCTGCCTTGGGAGCTTTGTCAAATCACTCCCCTCCTGGTGTTGCAGCCCCTCTTGTTCTAGAATTCTATGATCTATGTCGTTCAGACTAATAACTCTTAGGAGATCAATTTGATTTGCAGGCCTGCTCCACCTTAAATTGTCCATACAAGTATGACTTTCAGTGCTTCTATATTGATTTTGAATCAGTTGCGTCTGATTTCAGACTCAACAATAGGTTTTGAGGAAAAAGAGCTAATTAGTAGATTGATGGGACTCTTCCAATAAAGCATCCCTGCTCTGTATTCATAAAAGCTGCAGGTGCTGGGTGAAGTTCAGATGACACCAACAGGGCTCTAGGTATTTGAGAGAACACCAATGCGTTAGTCTATGAAGCTGCCTATGGCTTGCTTCTCATTGCAGGGAGATGCTGTGGCATCATTTGTGAAGGGACACCCCAACTAGGTCACAGGCTCACAATGCAACCACAAGTCAGAAGCAAACCTTTTGGGTGGGTGAGCTTTTCAAGCAGCTGAGGGATTTACCTGGTTTAGGGAGACAAAAAGAGAGGGGGCAGCAAATGCAGCTTCAGTGGACAAAATGTAGAGTAGTCCAGGGCCCAGAGCAAAATGCACAAAATTTGCATTATGTTAATCTGGAGAAACTGGGCTCAAGTGACCCAAAATATGGAGAGGAAATGGAGACCCTGTGCATGTGTGTATGTGCATGTGCATGTTCAGGAGTCACTGGATGGATCGCTGCCCCACTGTTGGGGTGCATATCCCCAGTAGGACTAGACTTGATGAAGTTGAATGGAGAACTCCTCTTTGCCGTTTTCTTGTTCTTTACAGGCTGTCCCACACAGCACCAAGGGCTGGAGTACCTTCAGGGGCCCCCAAGCAACCCAGAATTCTCTTCCCTGTAAGGGGTTGCTGGGCTCGTTCTATTAACCTGCTATGTAACTGAAAGCTGGCTGCAGAGGCTGCAGTCATCACAGAAGCAAGAAACAAGAGGTTTAATCCTGGTTCTGCCCCTTGGTCCCAAGGTGACCTCGAGCAGGGTGTCCCCCTCAGCTTCCATTGCCTACTTTGTGAAACAGGGATAAGGACTGAATGAAATGATACATGTAAAGTGTTTAGTGCAGTGCTAGTACACAGTAGGTGCTCAATAAAGGTTAGTTATTATAATTATGATTAAACACATTGTGTCGGAACTAAGGCATCAAGATAATTTCCCTAAATCATCAAAGCAAGACTAAAATTTGAGTGCTGTCAGAATCCTCAAAATACAGTGTAATAAGCTCAGCCCTGGAGGGGGAAAAAACACAGCAAATAATCCAGACGCTAAGGACTAGGAAGGGGCATAAAGCATTTATGGCCCTAACCCTCAAGGGTCTATATTAAAATGAACACTATGGACAACTTGGTCTTGAGCATCCTCTTTCACAAGCCCCAGCCCCTACTGCCCTTCTTCCTGCCTCCGTCTCCCTGGCTGGCACCATGACCCAATGGAGTGACAAAGTATCACAGAAAACAGGGTGTAGAGCCAGTCCTGTGGCTTGGTTCCAGACCCAGGTCCACCACTTCCTACCTCTATCACTTTGGGCATTTCCTAACCTCTCTGCATCTATTTTCTCAAAATCTGTAAATCTGTATAATTAGGAAAGTCTTGTGTTTGTGAAGATACACAAGATAATGTAGGTGAATGTGCCTAGCACAGTGCCTGGCCCAGTAGTAGAGCCCCTCCTTCTCTAAGCTGTGGTCCCATCTGACGGACCCATTGTGAGGTGGAATTCATGCGTGGAAAAGCAGGATGGGCACCACTAGAGGTGGCCATGCCTGAAAGCACAGTGGGGGGAACTCCTCCTCCTGACATTTGGGGACAGAATCTGAAAGCTCCCTGCTAGCCCTCCTTAAGGCCAGTGGCACCACCAGTGGGGTGAGGTGGTCATTCCCCCGTGCTGGGAACAAGTGATGGAGCTGCCAGGTATCTAACCAGCCTTGAAACCCAGGAGTCTGGGTAAAAGGAAGCAGTTGACCAAACCAACTACCATGTTACCAACCTGAAATCCCCTATTTGCAACGAAAATCCAGAATCACCACAAGTTTTATCAGTCTCAGGTAAGCACAAGTGGGTTTTTCAGGCTATTGGGTCAAGTGTTTTTATTTTTCAACCAGTTTTTGTCACTATTGACCTAGAAGGAACCACCTCCTACCTCCTGAAGGCTTTAGAATTTGCAAAATTCTTTCGGAAGACTAGGGAAGTCTAATTTGGGACTTCTACAATGTTTCCCCTTCAATTTTTCCCTTTCCTGGTTTTCTCTCTGTTTCACCACAGTGAGAGAATTTAAAAAGAAAGAGGAGAAAAAAAAAGAAAGAAAAAGAGAGGAGCACGAGGGTGCAGGCACAGAAGTCAGAGAGCTGAGGGTGGGAGCTGTAGGACCAGGGTCATGATTCCACCGGCAAAGTGTAAAATGAAGGAGATGCATTTGGTGGTCTCAAAGGTGACTCCACCCCCTCCAGCTTTTGATTCCAGTGCTCTGGGCCAGTGTACTGGCCTTCCTCATACATTCACAGCCCATGACCCCAGTCCCCCAGGTCAGAGGACAAAGGCACAAGAGTTTCCCCGTGGGAACCTTACTTCAATTTCAGCCCAAATTCTTAATTTTATTTATTTATTTTTTCCCCCCAAAGCCCCAGTAGATAGTTGTATGTCATAGCTGCACATCCTTCTAGTTGCTGTATGTGGGACGCGGCCTCAGCATGGCCGGAGAAGCGGTGCGACGGTGCGCGCCCGGGATCCAAACCCCGGCCGCCAGCAGCGGAGCACGTGCACTTAACCGCTAAGCCACGGTCAGCCCAAATTCTTAAATGCCTCCTGATTTTCTGCCTCAACCTATTTTCATTAAGTCCTCACAAGTTCTAGGATGTGTCATGTAGCTCTAAGAACCAACCCCCAACCCCTGCAAACTGTGACAGGAAAGCCAAGGCCAGGATTTCCTATGAGTAACCTGTCTTGTGGAAGGAGGTGCCCTGGAAAGCAGGGGGCACCCCTGTTAGCCTTGACTGCACGGCTGAGCGATCTGAGAACTGTGGTCAGCCTTGTTCTGCTCCTCTGGGTGCAAGTGCTACACATCTCAAGCTTCAAGAAATCTTTTTTTAAAAATTGGTAAATTGGTACCATTGCATGGATCCTGGCCTTCAGATATGACCTTCAGTGAGGTCAGGGCGAAGCCCAATTATCTGTTTGACGGGCAATGCCTGTGAATGTGGGTAAGACCCGTCACTGATCTGCGGGACTCAGAACACTGAGCCTGACTAATGACATGGTTGGAAATAAACGCAGGGGGGACTCACATAACACTCTTTTCCACGGGGAAGGACATAACTGTAGGAAATTTATTTTCATAATTATTTGTTTCATGCATGTCATTTGAGCTTCATGGAGGGCAGAGAAGAAGAGAAGATGATGGACTTCAGGGAAGGAAAAGCTTCGCTAAGACCAGGGTCAGGAGACAAATGTTTTGGTAAACAGGAGATAGCAGAGATAATAAAGGAACAGAAGAATCCGGAAGTTAAGAGAGTTTAAAAAGGAGGAAGACTTGTGAAAAGTGGGAAGTTAGCTCATAAGATAAGACAGAGAAGCCAGTTGAGGAAGGGCAGTTGATAACGAGAACTGATAAAATGAAACTGCTACTGCCATTTGAAAAAAAATGTTCCATGCTCTGGAAATCCTAGCACAAGAGGGCCAATCTTTGGCAGTTTCAGGCCAGGTAGGGAGCACACGCTTGCTGGCTGTCCCCTCAACTGCCGTCCTCTGAGCCTCTGGACCGTCCAGGGACCTGCCAACCGGAGCTGGACGGCAGTCCTGTCTCCTCCAGCCTCTCTTCATCAATCAAAACTTACTCATCCTGTGTCTCATGCTCTATTCAATAACCTTGGGCTATAATGGGTTAATTAGTTAATTGCATCTACTCCAATTGGCTAATTGACTCCTGTGTCACCTATTTGAGAAAATGATCCATTAACAGCCACTTCTTGGCTGTTTGATAACCACTGAATTATTTGGTATCTCTGGCCTCCATTTCCTTACCTTAAAATGAAGGAGGTGGCCTTAATAATATCTAAGAGGTGATATTTGAGTTGGGCTTTGGAGTGAAATGGAAGGGGAGTGCTCCAGAGTGCCTTTTATATGACAAGGCAGGAGAGGAGGAAGGTTGTCTAAAGGAAATGAATGTAGCAGCAAAATTGCCTGATAGACTGCAAGCTGAGCATAATTATTGCTGCATCCTCATGGGGTAAGGAAGAGCCATGCAAAATGTCCCAGAGGGGCCTGGACTTCCTATTATGTTTATTAATCATCCTGATGAAAATGGAAAGTCTGCATTGATTAAATTCACTAATGATCCTAAACTGAGCAGGGGAGTCAATTCCAGAAACAATGGATTTATAAGGTGAGTAGTAATATTAATCAGCTCATCTTCCTGAAAAGGGTGGCAGTAAATGAAATGGGATTTGCCATAGATAATGGCAGTGAGGTGCACCTGGGGGGAAACGCTAATGAGCCCAGTTCCAAATGAGGAAGATGTTATTTAGGAAATAATGGGGAGAGAGCTTTAAAGTGGGGAGTGAGTAATAAATTAAAAACAACCTTAAAATAAACTCTCAATGGGTCACAATTTCACTCTCAGCACTTTTGTGGTGGGCTGATGGAGTACAGAAGAACGTGAGCAGCAGAACTGGAAAGAACTTTGGGGTGCAGCACACATTTTACAGGTGAGGAGACTGAAAAATTAGGAATGACTAGTCAGGGGCGGCAAAACCCTGGCATGCTTGTCACCACTCTGTGCCCTGTACTGGTGACAGAAGATCACCCCTCCTGATGACCTAAATGTAGCCTGACAATCCTCGACACAGCACTCTGAGCAGTCGCCGATTATTTGGCCCGTGAAACATTATCTTTTGCCATCTTTAACTTAGGTCAGAGAGCTGGACGTTGACAGAGCCATGGCTAAAACCTGGATCTCCTGATTTGTCTCTTGCTTCTTCCTCACTCTGTAGGTTCTAACCTCTTTACAGTCAACACTGACTAGAACTTCAAAACTCAAACACTCAGAAAGCAGAACTGTCTCCTTAGCCAGGGTTCCCACCTTGGTCTCTACCATGTTGGTTTGAAGTCCTTGGACAGCACTAAAATATTCTCTGAAACTAGATGTGTAGTGATGTTGGGAAGACATGGAGAAATATCAGTAATTTGGGGCCAATGAGTTTTGTGTCCTTGGGAATAACATAAAGCATTTTTTAAAAGGAATGAAATGCAGGTAATGATAATTAAGCTTCTACTGTAGGCATTTGATAAAATTAATAACCTTGTTAAAAATTCCCTGGGACTGATTAATGTTTCCCCTGCGTGTTTCCCTCTCGGTGAGTGCAGTGAATTTTATTTGTGCAGATGGAGCAAAGGGAGGGAAGTCCTGTGTGTGCTGGGTCTGTTTAGTCAGGTTGGAGTGTCAATCTAAGGAAGAGGGAAGGGAGAGAAGATTGGCCTTGCCAGAATTATGAAGTAAGTGCAGTTGGCCCATTCTCAGTTTCTTTTATCCTCCTTTCTGTTCCCTCCCCCTAGGAAGGCTCCTGCTGCACCTCTGAGTCCTGGTAGGGTAATGTCAGGGCCACTCCATAAGGCTGTGCTAGTTGTGTGTTGCACAACTCGAGGAGGCACCATTCCGCTTTGGAAACTCAGTAACTCAGCATGACCAGCCCCCTCAGAACAGCTCTTCGTTCCTCTGGTCTTTCCACATCTTTCCCAGTCTTCCGTGGAAATCTGCCTGATATATGTCTGATCTGACTCATATCCATGTTGGGTCACTGCCTGGGAATTTCCTGAAGACCCACCCAGTAACCTAAGTGCATGAATTAAATAATAGAAAATTTTAGCATGTGCCTGCAAGAAATCTCTCCTTAAGTATGCTCTCCAAATGATCATTGAATACCCCATCGGATGAGTAAGAGGTGACATTCAGATGCTTGACCAGCCATAACCACAAAGTTAGCCACCAGGATCTCTTAAAGAAGTCTTAACTTGTTTAGCACTTTGCGGCTTGCAGAATCCTGGCACAGCATGCCAGAGTGCTAAGAACTCGGGTGCTGGAGTCAGTCAACCTAGATTTGAATCGCATCTCTGCCACTTGCTGGCCACGCAGAGTTAAGCAAATTGCCTAAACTTTCCAAACCTATTTTCTCATCTGCAAAATAGGTTTGTTGATAGGATTAACGAAAGTAATGCATGTGTGGACCATTAAGCACAATGCTTGGTAAACAGCCATCAATAAATGTTATCCGCTATCATTGTTGTTATTGTTTTTATTTCACAATACCCTGTGAGGCAGGCAAGGTGGATATTATCTCTTTTGTCCTGGGAACCTGAGTAAGGGCAGAGAGAAGTGATTTGTCCAAGGGTGTGCAATCAATATGTGCGAAGGCTGGGCGTTAAACCTGTGTTTTCTATGTAAGACCCCAGTGTTCTTTCCGCCATTCCATGTTCTTGTAGATCTTAGGCAACACTTAACCATGTATGTCTGCATGCCCAGGCTGGATGGTTGCGGAATACACATGAGATACACTAGTTGTTTTTTAACCATCTCCTTCTCTCATAAAATGCCAATGGGTGCCCAAGACACCCAGATAATAGCAAACACAGGGTATGAATTTTCCGTCCTCAAGATACAAGGCTGCATCTCCAGGATACGAGATTGCCATCTGAAGCAGAGTGAGAATGGGAGTGTGCTCCTTCATCTAGAGCCTCCATTGGGTACTTCATTACCCTTCACAGATCCCACTGACAGATGCAATGATCATTTTATTTGCCAAGTAAACTAGGAAATTTGGTCATAAAAACAGCTGCAGAACTAACACAGGTGCCCGGATGGTGCCCGGATGACGCACAATCCTTGTGATCCTCTGTGTCTGTTAGGCTGAAGACCCAGGGATGGATCCAGATTTTGTGGGCCCTGAAGTTTATTCAATTTTGGAATCTTCTTTAAGAAAAGAAACAAAAGTGAATTCAAAATCAAGTATGGCAAAATTATAGAAATGGAGAATTGATTAGTAGTTGTCAGGGGTTAGGAATGGAGGAGAGAGAGAGAGAGATGAGTGTGTTTATAAAAGGGTAAGAGGAGGGATCCTGGTGTGATGGATACCTGAACCTACACGTGATGAAATTGCATAGAACTAAACACACAAATGAGTACATATAGAATTGATGAAATCTGAATAAGATCAGTGGATTATATCAATGGTAATTTTCTGGTTGCAATATTATACTATAGTTTTGCAAGATGTTACCCTTGGGGGAAACTGGATGAAAGCTACACAGGCTCTCTCTGTATTATATTTTACAACTGCATGTAAGGCTACAATTATCTCAAAATAAAAAATTATTAAAAATTGGATAGAAGTAGAATCAGATAATCTGAAAAAAAAAAAATTAAGTACAGGGCCTTGAGAAAGGCTCATGCTAGCTCACTTTACCTTCCTTGGCTTCACGGTAAATCCATCTCTGGTCAAAAAGGCAGTAGATTGACAGAAGATGAGGCATAGCAGAGATGTGAAAGCATTTCAAGTCCCACAAATGAATGTGTACACTTTCCAGGATCATCTGTTTTAACCATGAGTAAGGTTGCTTGCTTTAAAATAAACGCAAGATACTTACCCACATAAATAGGCTGACTCCACTCGCTCCAGGGCCCCATCGCTCTGCACACAGAGCGAACTGCTGCCCTCACTTGAATGGAATACTTAGAAATATCATCAATTACTGAGATGAATGCATTGGCCGTCATTTTTTCTGTCTAAATGGGAAAAAATTAGCATTATTTCCAGCATGAATCTCTGGACACATAAGTACTGCCAATTACCAGAATGGGAGGTCATATATAAGTAATGTGCCTCACTGTTCAGTGACCCATTTAAAATCAATAGGAAACATTGATTAGTTTATTCTAGACGGTTTCAATGTGGCTGTGTTGGCAGTCACCCTTCAGGGCAAAGCTATCTTGTAACCAAAATAAATAAAATGGGCAATCGTAAGATCTAGATGATCCATCCGGGTCCAATTGATGTTTCCAGATTGAAAGACTGGAGTGGCTGGCAACAGAGCACATAATCCCCCTCATCTTGTCCCTCCCTATTCTGTAGTCAAATTACTAAACAATATCACTTGGTTTCATCATATTCAGCAGACGTCAACAAACTACAATCTGCGGACCAGTCTGGCCTGGTGCCTGTTTTTGTAGAGTCTGCAAGCTAAGGATGGTTTACGTATTTTTAATTGATTGAAAAATATCAAAACAACAGTATTTCATGACACACGAAAATTACATGAAATTGAAATTTCAGTGTCCACAAATAATTTTTCCTGGAACACACCCACATGTATTTGCTTATGGCTGCTTTTGTGGTAGAGCTGAGTAATTGTGACAGAAACGGTATATCCTGCAAAACCTATGACATCTGACCCTTTACAAAAGAAGTTTGCTGATCCTTGACACACAGAAATGTCTCAAACAACTGGAGCTGGGGTGGGGGGTGATGAGCGAGGGGGTACATAGGGAAGTAGAAAGAGCAGAGACCTTGAATCTAGGAAGGGTGGGGTTTGAATCCTAGCTCTACCTCCAACTAACTGCAGGGCAAATTCCTTGATCTCTCTGAGCCTCCGTTTTCCCATATGTAAAATAGGAATAATATACTAACTCATGGATTATTGAGTTAAATGGAATTACCTTTGTAAAACCCAAGCTTAAGGACACATTAGGTTCAATCATTGAAAACTGCCAATATTCAACCCATTTTTGATGTGCAAAAATAGCAATTTTGGATGGATCAATCCGATAATATGTGCTCAATAAATACTAGTTTGCTACAGGCAACTTAGGCTAACATTGTGTTGAAATGAGGCTGTTTTCTCACAAATGAGCTCTTCTCCTATATTCCTTCTACTGGTTAGTGTCACCACCATCCAGCTAATCCCCTGTGCTACACCTGCGTCTTACATACTCCTGGATGGGTTTTTCCCTTCCTCATCCCTGCCCCATGACCACTACCTATTTGAGCTCTCATCATCTTTTGCTTGGACAATTGCAGTAGCCATTAACTGATATCCCTATGTCCCCGTGACCCCCCTGCACCCGCCATCCAGCTTTCATGCTGCTACCAATATTATTCTTCAATTCTGCAGATGTGGTCATATTTCTGTATTGAGTAAAACCTTACAGTGGCTTCCATTGCCTATGGCCATGGTTTAAAAAAGAGAAACCATTTCTTTTTTTTAAACAAAATCTTACAGAGTCATTCTGGGAGAAGTCCCAGTGTAGGATCTAGAGTTATGATTCCAATGTTGGCCTTATGTCCAGGCCGACTAAATTACTGCCACTCGGCTAAAGGAACCCTGCTCTCTCAAGCCTTTGAGTTATTCCTTCTGCTTAGACCCCCCACCATTCAAAGTGTGGTTAGCGGACTGGTGTGGGTCAGAAGTTGTTTATTACTGATCCGCGATAAGGTAAATACAGAAATTGGGACTACAATTCAGGAGCTTTCATAGCAATTTGACATTGCCACGACATCCAAGTCTATGATCGTTGGGCTTGTCTCTAGGTATATTTGACTTTTCCAGCAAATTGTTTTTATTGTGTTTTACGAAAGTACCAATCCATAGTGGGTTAGAAATTAAAAAAGGAAAGCCAGTCTTTCACCATAGGTATTTTGGGAAGCACTAGCTAAAAAAGTCCTCCCCTTCTCTCACCAAGCAAATTTCTATTTGTCCTTCAAGATTCCATTCAATTCCCCTTTCTGGAGGCCCTGGCATGGCCTTTACTTTGGTAAGGCAACTCTGAGGCTAGGTAAGTGTGTCCAATAGACTAGGTCCCTTGATAGCAAAACAGTATCTTATTTATCTTTATATCTCCCACAAAGGAGCCAATTTGTAAATATTTGTTGAGTCAAATTCAATCAAATTGAATTTGCTATGCCTACTATCAGTAAGACACGAGTTTGAATCCTGACTTCCCCAGATTTTTCTAGCTTTAGGACTTTGGGCAAATCATTAAGTCTCTCTGTGCCTCACTTTTCTGTAAAATAAGAATAATTACATGATAGAGTTACTGTGAGGATGGAATAAACTAGCGTAATAAAGCTTGACACAGAGTTGATGCTCAATAAATGTTAGAGCTTTCTTCTCAGTTCTGTTCCCCTTTTTGTCCGTTAGTGCTAATGAGTTTAAGTTGTGGTAAAATATACATAACATGAAATTTACCATCTCAACTATTTTTAAATGTACGGTTCAGTAGTGGTTACGTTCACCTTGTTGTGTAACCAATCTCCAGCACTCTTTTCATCTTGCAAAACTGAAACTCTACCCGTTAAACAACATCCCCCTCTTTCCCCTGAAAACCACCATTCTACATTCTTGTCTCTATGAATTTGACTACTCTTGGTATCTTGTATAAGTGGAATCATGCAGTATTTATCTTTTTGTGACTGGCTTATTTCACTTAGCATAGTGTCCTCAAGGTTCACCTATGGTGTAATATGTGTCAGAATTCCCTTCCTTTTTAAGGCTGAATAATGTTGTATTGTATGTGTATACCACATTTTGTTTATCCATTCATCTGTCAATGGACACTTGGGTTGTTTCTTCTTTTTGGCTGTTGTGAATAATGCTCCTGTGAACATGGATGTACAAATTTCTCTTCAAGACTCTACTTTCAGTTCTTTTGGATATATACCAAGAAGTGGAATTGTTGGATGATATGATAATTCTATTTTTAATTTTTTGAGAAACTGCCATACTGTTTTCCATAGTGACAGCACCATTTTACATTTTCACCAACAGTAGTGCTAATGAATTTTCATCTGATCCTTTGTATTATTTTCAACCCAAAGTATGTCCTTTTAAGACAAAAGGCCAGTAAGGTTTGGTTTATTTTCATAAAATTTGGGTAGATGTAAGTTACCTTTGACCTTGTTAGATCCAAGCTGTAACCAGAGCAGTCACTGAAGATAATTTTTAAAACACTAATTGAAAACACTAGTGTTTCAAAAACACTAATTTGAAAAGATATATGCACTCCTATGTTCATTGCAGCATTATTCACAATAGCCAAGACTTGGAAACAACCTAAGTGCCCATCAACGGATGAATGGATAAAGAAGGTGTATATATATATATATATATATATACAATGGAATACTACTCATCTATAAAAAAAGATGAAATCTTGCCATTTGCAATAACATGGATGGACCTATTAGGCTAAGTGAAATAAGTCAAGCAGAGAAAGACAAATACCACATTTCACCCATATGTGGAAAATAAACACATAGATACAGAGAACAGATTTGTGGTTACCAGAGGGGAAGGAAGATGGGGGAAGGGCAAAAGGGGTAAAGGAGCATATGTGTACAGTGATGGGTGGCAACTAGACTTTTGGTGGTAAACACGATATAGTCTATACAGAAGTTGAAATATAATGATGTACACCTGAAATGTATATAATGTTATAAACCAATGTTACCTAATAAAAGCAAAAACTAGAAAAAAGAGGTAAACTGAGGCAAGCTCAAAAAAATGATGAGTTCATTCAGCAATAGCAGAGGAATTGCAACTCGGGACAAACAAAGCCATAGGCAAGTCCAAAGAGACAAAGGGAAGATTAACTTTTGTTTGGTTTTAGGAGGAAATTGGGGAGGGTCGTTTTTAATAAAAGTTCATTGCTGAAGAACAATAAAAAAATGTTTCTAAAAGAATGATATCATTGAATATTGGAATGATCTAAAGAATTACCTGAAAATAACCCTTCCTTGTGTTGTAAATTTTCACTTCATAATCAAAGCAATGGACTGGAAAGGCAGAAACTGGTTTCTCCCATTGGATAGAGAGAGAGGTTCCTTCAATCTCCACTGTGATGTTTACTGGAGGATTTACTCGATCTAGGTTAGAGAATGAGAGGTCACTGATGGGGGCTGATAAATCCAATCCATTCACACTCCTCAAGGCATTTCTAAGATATGATCTTCTCAAGTATTTACCCTCATGATTTAATTAACTGATCTCCAAGCCACAGGACTCCAGTGGCTCACATATGACTCCTATCTTGTAGCACTGAAGAAGAAGAGATCCTTCTGGTAACCTGCAAGGATTCCTACTCCAAATGGCATTGAATGGTTGAATCCCTCCCCATTTTAGCTCATTACAAGACCCACCCCACCAACCCTTTTTACTTTTCAAGTGGGTCCAAGCCTGGAATAAACCTGATCCTGGAGAGAAATTGCCCTGGAACTCCCACCAAGCCCTGCTTCTACTGAGCAGGTGTGTGGCTCTGGGTAATCATTTCCCCCTTTCTGGGCTCCCGTTTTTGTTTCATTTTGTTTTGTGTGTCTTATTTTGGTTTGTTTGGGGGATGGAGTTGGAAGCATTAGTTTTCTCCAGCATAAAAAGAATGGGTTGGGCTAAATTTGTCTTTGCTTATAACTCTACAGTTCTTTCTCCTGAGACCTTCTCCTTTGATTGCCTTATGGCCATGTGATGTGTGTGGAAATTACTTCTAAGGGAGTGTTCTTGTCTTAGGTTATGTGACTTAGATCTCATGATTAATGAATCATAGGAATAAGCTAAGAATGGGATCTACTGGCCCCAGAGACTGCCATTCCCTAAGCAAAAAATTTTTAACCAAGAAAGTATCCATTTCTTTTAGAAATCTGAGGAATTGGTCTCAATAAAATGAAAATCATACAAGAAAATGAATTTCTGTGGTCTGCACCAGGTTGTGTCCATTTCCATATTAATACCATTGTTTCCCAGGTCCTCCTCAGCACTTTTTATTACCTATTTTCATGAAAGTGACATTTTTAGGTTATTAAGAAAAATACTATTGAAGAGAATTGAATAAACTCTTTAGTAAGGACTATAGTTCTTTAAACAAAGATATACTTCATTTGATATAGATACAGATATGCCACAAGCCAAATCATGTCACTTTAATAATAATATTTTGCATATTTATTGGATACTTGTACCTCACACTGTCCTAAGCACTTTCTAATTATTAACATGCTTAATTCTCACAAAAACTTTATAGGAAGCATTAGTTTCTCCCCATTTTTCGGATGAGACTGAGGCACTGAGGAATGACCAGCTTGTCTATGGTCACTAAGCTAGTCAGGGGAGGAGCCAGGATCCAAGCCCAGGCAGCCTGGCTCCACGGCCCACGCTAATAACCATACCACCATTGAAATCTTGAGCGTTCATAACCAAGAATGCTACGTGAAAGGCACCTGATGAGTTTCATTGATATGAGTAACGAGGATGAAGGAGAATATCTTCTATTTTGAGAACTGAGCAAATGAAACCTTAAATGATATGTTTAGATCTGAGAATCATATGCTGAGAGAGACATTGTAACTCAAGAACATCCGGAGGAGACAGACCAGAATGGCAAAGCATGATAAGAGGAAGGCACGAAGAATTGGGGGCAGGTAGCTTGGGGAAGAGAAGTCTCAGGATGGGAAACCTGGCTGCCTTTAGAGAGCTGAGAGACCATCTTGTGGGGAAAGGGATCAGAAGTGTCTGGAGGTGGTGCCAATCCCTCACAGGATCCACGGGCAGAAATTTTATGAAACCAGTCAGAACTGCTGAGAGACGAAATGGGCTCCCTTCAGCAGTGAGTTCACTTTCCCTGGGACAATGATTCTCAACTAGGGGAGATTTTATCCCCCAAGGGACATTTGGAAATGTCTGGAGACATTTTTGTTGTCACAGCTGGCGGGGGAGGCTGCTACTGGCATCTAGTAAGTAGAGGCCAGGGATGCTGATAAGCATCCTACAAGGCACAGGACAGCCCCCACAATGCAGAGTTATCTAACCAAAAATATCCAGTAGTGCTGAGGTTGACAAACCTTGCCCCTATGGTTTTTAAGCAGGGTCCAGATGGTCACTTATCATTAGAACAGTAGTCAAACTAGGTGACCTTTATAATCCCTTCCAATGCTGAGATTTTGCCATTTGATTGTTTTGGGTTTAAGTCCATCTTACCATCTTACCAATTGCATGAAGAGCAAACAGCTGATCAAATGGCTTGATCACAGCATGCTGGCTTGAGCCATTAACATGCACTGCAAGTGAGTCACGCCCTTTGCTATTGATAAAAGTCCTTGGGAACCAGCATGCAATATTTCTCTTCAGTGTGTCTTTGCCGTATTCTTGGCATTCTTCGGTCCAAGAGCCATACCTAAATTGGAACGCTCGTAAGTTTTTAAGGTTGGAGGAAACAACCCATTTGCATAAGTAAAAATAGGTACTAACCTATAGTAGAGGAAATACTGTGTATCCTCAGGGGCATCCTTGCCAACAAGCCAGGTGCAGTGAAGAGAAACTTGGTATGGCCTTAAATGTGTATAATTATTTGCTGCAGTGTTTGTGATGCAAGTTAAATTCACAATTGAGGTTCCAGGAGAACCTAGGTGGTCAAAAAGAAAAAGAAAAAAACATTGCCATGATAACTTGTGGATTTTGTACTTCCTTCGAAATTGTAGTGGTTGGGGACATCTTATCCATCATCAAAAAGTCTTCATTATCACATATTTATAGAAATCTACTATTTGCGAAGGGCCAGCTTACTGGGGGATGAAGCTAGGATGACAAAACCGGAGTTTCTGACATCAAAGAGCTTTCCAGCTACTTTGGAGGGGTGGTTGTGTGTGACATACATGTATGAAAGTTCAAGAGCAGTACAATATATTGTCATTCGAAGCTTGTGTCCAGTAGCCTCGGTGTTCTGATGCCACATTTGTCAATAAGTAGGTGTGACACCTTGCCCCCTACTGCTCTGGGCCTCAGTTTTTCCAACTGTAAATGGGAGTGTTGGTTGAGGAAAGTGTCTGACGCCGTTTTCCATCCTAGAACTGTATGATTCATTAGGTTGTATCCAAATGAGTCATGAATAACATAGATTGTTGCTCAGAAGGAAATGAGTCCTGACAACGCTGTAAAATAATACCACCTCTTTGGAGACTCAACGTACACTAGCACATTCAAGTCCTCTTTAGTATGCAAGGACATTAAGGAAATCTTGAGATTTTCAATGGAACCCGTTATGTTCATTTCATAATGAACTCAGGATTTCCCAAAGTTATTTGACTAGAAAGACTTGTCTTCGTTTCAGTCTCCTTGTCACCACATTAACAGGTGCTCTTCAGAACACACTGTGGGAAGACTGGCCTTGTTGTGGTTGCTCAGAGGAGAGAAAAAGCACTTTGGGCTGAGGGTCAGGGAGGACCTCATCAAAGTGGGAGCCTTTAGACTCAATCTTGAATGATAGAAAAGAGTCTTTTTAGCTTAGTTTAAGTCAGTTGTAAGATCATATTCATCTCTATCAGCCCGTGTCGTTCAACGGGGAGAGGAATAGAGCCCCCTATTGTCTGTAGAGAAGTTAAAGACAAAAGGAAGACTGGCTACTTTGTATTACCACCATGCACTGCCAGATATGTTTGTTTGTTTACGTCCATATATGTATAAATATGTAAATCCATATAATGTATGCCTTGTACTAAACGCACTGTCCATACACTAAATGACCAGATGGTCTATGCCTGAGTACGATTTAGAGTTTCCTGAAGTCTGCTTGTCTCCCAGCTCCCTTCCAAGGAATTATTTGGTTTGAATTCAGTTCGATTCAAGGCAGAAATAATTTTCCATTAATTTCAACCTGTATTGGCATGCTCAGAGAATAATTAGGATTGCAGAATTGTAGTTCTGAAAGGTACATTACAGGTATACTCCCGTAATTCATTCTAGAGAGGTGGGAAAGTGGTTTAACGTAAGGCCCTCAATGACCTGTGTTTGTGATCTTGTGTCTACCTTGGATTGTCTGTGCACTTGGGATCAAGCCACTGTGAATTGGCTGCTATATGATCTAGATAATGTGTTTTAATGAGTAAATGGGACAATCTTTGATCTTTACAATACTGTTCTCAGTCACCAACACAATTCGGGAGAGCTGGCCTGTCCATCCAGTGATGTGACAAGAGAAGGGTTTGACAATTACCCACAGGCCAGACTGGCCAAGGCAATTGTTATTAGGTGCACTCACATATCCCAGGAATTGGTGGCCTACTCCTCCTCTTTTCTTTCCCTATTATGTGTGTGTCTGTGTCCAAGGGTTTAATCAGAAGCATCACTAGTTCTAAGTATTGGAAACCCCAACTTTCCACTGGAGGATGGTATACAGACATTGGATGTTGTCCTCTTTCCTCATGGCGGTCAGGTTGTTCAGTCTCATGGCTTCTGTGAACTGTCAGCAAAGTTTTCTTCAATTTCTTATGAGAAATCATAGAATTGAAAACAAATCCACAAACCCGACAAGAGGGAATACACATCTAAAGCACGTGCTGCTTGTTATGCTGGGTGCAATAAAGCATGAGACGTCGTCCCTGCCCGCAGTGGGCTGAGAGTTGAGGATGGCAGGGTATAAATCTATTTGTTTGTGAAAGATGCATAATGTAATGTTGTATGTGCCAAATGGGTAGCACAGCCCATGAGTGAGTTCTGAGGAGGGAAAGCATCCTTCAGTGTATAGGATGAAAAAGAAAAAGGGCTTTACAGAGGATGTACAACTTGATCTGGGCTTTGAAGTACGGGAGGATTCAGAAAAGCAGGCAGAGGAGATGAGCTCAGGAAAGCAAAGTCTCTGAGGCAGGAGTGTGCTGGTGTGTGGGGGCCACGGTTAGAAATCCATCTGAGAAGAGCAGAGGACTCATGTAGGGTGTAGTTGGAAAGATGTCTTAGGATCCAAATATGGGGGACCTGATGGGCCCAGATTTTGTTTATGACCCCGTGTCTTCTGAGCAGGGCAGTGAGAAGTGTGTGTGATGTTTGCAGAGATGTGCCAGATGGAATTGTATGGGTTGTGACAATAAGAAGTGACAACAGCCTTTGTGAGGCTGTTGATGAGGTGGAAGAATACTGGGCAGGAACTGGCGAGTGACTATAGAAAAGAAAAGCGAGTTGTTAGTTGCTTGACTTTCCCATATCTACAAAGTCCGAAATATAAAACTGGGCTTTTAGAGGCCTGCCTTACCTGGTGGGGCTTTAAGATCAGCAGACACCCAGCTGCTTGCTGCGGGGGAGGGGTCACTCCACGGGATGGTCTGCACACTTGCTGAAAAGCCTTTATGAAGGATGGTTACACGTTTGCTTTCAGTGTTCCTGGTTTCATACTAAAAATAAAACCCGCAAGTCATGATATGTAAAAGGAAAATAGCCTTAAACAAACTATTTTAATCAAATGTGCATTTTCTTCCACTTTTTAAATGGCACATAAACAAAATGCAATGAAATCGTTTTGCTAGAAAAAGACTAACCTCACCGTTTCACAGGTATATCCATATTCCTAAACTCATCGAGTTGTATACATTAAATATGTACAGCCTTTTACACATCAGTCATACCTCAATAAAATAGTTTTAAAAAATAAATAAATTACCCAATTTTAGTATTTGGACATGTTTTTAAAAAACCAATATAATAATAACAAAATAATTCCTCAATGATACATGAGCACATTCTTATAAAAGTAAAATATTACAATTAAGGCTCAAATTCCCTTTGACCACCATCTCTAGTTCCAGTCTCCTCCCTAAAGGTAACTTTTTGACAGAAAATTCTCTATAATTCCATATTGACCAAAAAATCATAAATACTAATCGCTTCTCCCTTTGTTTAGTTTTATTGCGCACCTACAAGGAACCAGGTGCTTTAACACATCCTGCAGTGTACCAGGTGCCTGAGGAGTTAAGTGACTGGTCCAAGGTTACACAGGCAGGAAGAGGCTGAACAGGGATTCGAACTTGGCCACTCTGATTTGTCACCTTAGAAGGTACAATGGATTACTAAACTTTCTTTTTTAAGTGAAAGAATCGTCCCAAAGTTAAAATGTTCTATACTGTTCTTTAATGCTAAGCAAGTGTATGGCACTATTCACAGCCATTTCAACCAGAGTCACTACTCTACTGGGAACATAATAAAAGCCCTTTAGTAGTTTTCTTTTTTTGAGCTAAAACTTCCTTTGATAAGGAAAATGCAGTCAAAATTAAAATTTACTCTAAATCAGGATAGCCATCAGAATAAATACTTACGTCTTCCTCTTGTGGAGCATTTATTTTCACACGATATCCCAGCTTAACATTCCTTTGCTCTTGATCAGGATTTGGTTCCCAACGTAAAAGAACTTGAGCTAAACCAGTAACTTTAATGGTGAAATTGACAGGTGGGAGAAGTACAACTGTTGATCAAAAGAAAAAAGAAGCAACACAATGTTCATTTGTACGTAGGCAACACTTTTTAAATTTTTTCAATATTTAATTGTGCAGTATAGTATTTTATTCTGGCTATTAGAATGTATAATACTGAAATAATTTTAGAAAAATTTTCTTTAAAACTACTTTTAACTCATTACGTTTTTTTTTTTACCTTGCCCAGGTGTTTACCTATAACATCTACAGGATTTTTATTGAAATATGAATATTTTACTATATCATTATTCATTATAACCATAGTTTTCAAACTGAGGGTCATTATCCATTAATGGGCTGTGATAATTCATTTTTGTGACTAGCAACTTTTTTTAATGAGAAGGAAGAAAATAGAGTAGAAAATACCAGGATGCATGAAATATAATAAGTATTGTTTCATGAAACTCTTGTTTCAATTATATAAATGCACTTATATTTGTAAGTTTACTGGTTCATGATATAAAACGGATTTATGTCTTATTATGACTTAAAGGCAAAAACATTTTGTGAGCAAAGCTGTTTTAATAGGCATTTATAGAAAGAGGAGTTTTTTTCCTTAATGAACCACTCTCTAACTTTGCTTTCAAAATAAAAGCTTTCATTTAAATTACAAAATCAATGTCTGTTCACTTTAGAAATTTTGGAAAGCGAAGATGAGCAAAAAAGGAAAATAAAAATTATCCATAATCCTGCCACTGAGAATGGCATTAACATGTGATATATTCATTATCTTTTTTTCCTGGGCGTATGTTTATACAACTTTTTAAATTTTTTTCTAAAATTAGGACAATATTGTACACACAATTATGAAACCTCCTTTGACTCATTTACTATATGGTAAGCGGATGTTACCATTGACCTTTAATATTTCAAAACCTTCCCAGCTTTCCACAACGCCACATCCACACTTGCCACATACAGACTTCTAGTGCTCTGTCTGTACTGTGCTGTCCATAAAATTTAAATTAATTTATAGAAAATCAAATGTTCATTGCCTTAATTGCATGAGCCATATTTCAAGTGCTCAATAGTTACTGATGGCTAGTGGCTACTGCACTGGATAGTGCAGATACGGAACATTGTCACTATCATAGACAGTTCTCTTAGATAATGCTAGATGGGGACCATGTGACAGTTTTCTTTTCTTAGACTCTGTCATCACACCAGACCCATAGATCAACAAGTTTCTGAACCAAACATAGTGGAAATTTTAATTCTTTGGTTGTGAGGCCTTCTAACCATTTCCTTTTGTGGGAAGACATCCAAAAGTGGCCACCAGCTCCAGCTTTATTCTGTAGTGCCCGCACACCCACACTTGGAATATTACTTCCTGTTGCAACTTAAAATATGCATTTCAGCCAACTTTGCTTTCTTAAAATACAGCACATTTAAAGAGTTTGTATTCTGATGATAAATATTCTATCCCTTTTTAAAAATCCGTATATAATTTCCAAATTGAGGGATTATTTAGGAGAAAATAATGTTATCATTTTTGTAATGTACTTTTTCTTAAAAGAAACATTATTGAATTTAATAGATGGTACTTACATTTTTTATCAGGAAGTAAATCTACCTGTAGTATCACTGTGGCCCCCAAAAGAATCAGTAATGCGGGTGCCATGATGATCATATCCTATAGGAAACAGCAAGGTGAAGATCCAAATTGCCACCTGTTGCCATTTTTAAGAAAAACTTACAGTTACGTTCTAAAGTACGATGTCATTCAGCCATTCAATAAACATTTCTGAACTATCTGTTACGTGCTAGAAATACAAATATGAATAAATCTTGGACTTTGTCTTTCAAATGTCTATCCATAGTCTGAGGGACAGAATGAGAAGTAAATCAATCATTGTAGTCCTGTCCAAAAACTGCTCCAATAAAGGTGTGTATGGGGCACAGTAGAGCAAAGAGACTTCTGAATTGACTTCTAAAGGATGAACTAGAGTTCTTGACACACATACAAGTGAACAAAGTCATTCCTGGTGGCATGCACAGCGTGTGCAAAGCCAGGTGAGCAGAAGATAAGCAGAGGATTGGTGTTCAGGGAGAGACCAGAGAAGATCTTTGAACAGTAAAAGTTCTGGGCACAGTTCATTAAGTTGAAAATAAACATCATTATCATTTTCATTGATGAGTATTTCAATATGAGCCAACACAATGTAGGGGAGCAGAATTTGCTACCCCAGAATGTGTCTCTTGGGCTTGATTATTTTTAAGAACAAAAGACTCAGGAAGAAACTTGTATTTTCCCCCTTACTGCTTAAAAGAATTTAAGATAGAAGGCCTGTTCCAGGAAGGACTATCACCATAGAAAACTATAATATAATATGAACTGGTGTGGTAGACAGGGAGGAACCTAGCAAGGTCCCTTTGATCTAAGTCCTTTCCATGTCTCATTGTCTCTGCCAGGCATGGCAAACATTTGTTTACTAAACATTTGCTTTTCTATCTCCATGTGAATTGCCTTCCTCCCCTTTGAAGTCCCAAACCACTAGCCCCAACATCCTCCTCTGTCTTTAGCTAGGGTAGTGGCTTCGGCCATTTTGGTGAGTCAGTCAGGTTTCCTGGGTTTCTCCCATATATTCATGTTATTAAATTTGTTTGATTTTCTCCTGTTAGTATGTCTCATGTCAATTTAATTCTCAGACCAGCCAGAAGAACCTAGAAGGGTAGAGGAATATTTCTTCCTACCCTACAAAGACAAGATACTTAAATCTAAAACAATTTCAACATGGGAAAGAGAAACTTGTATCACAAACCTAGAATGAACCTGTGGTACTTTGAGCTTTGGGGATGCTGAATTTTTTGATGAACCCAAATGCAATCAGGCCATAAAAGGAATTGAAAACATAGTTATGAGCCCGGAGAAAGTAAAAATATTATTTCTACCTACTTGAAACAATCAGACAATGAAAATGAGTCTAGAGTAGAAATATTCTAACTCCGTGAGGCAGTGTGAAAAAGTGGATAAATCGTTGCAGCATCTCATTTCACACATCAAAAGGAGAGAGTTGAGGATCTCTTGCTGGGAATGGTAGATTAGAAATCTTGAGTGTTTCCTCTGAAAATTTTGAAAGGCATTTTTCATATGAACTTAATTGTAAGGAACAAATAATATGCATAGCTTCCACCTGTTGTGTGCTGCCCTCACTTTTACAAAGCAGTTCTTCCTATTAGGGTCTCTCATGCGCTCTCCCCCAGTGACTTGCTGTGCGACATATGTGGTTATTACCTAATTTACTATGACGAAAAGGAGACTGAAAGGTTAAATAATTTGCCAAAGATCAAGCAGCTAGTAAATAATAGGACTTAGACCAATCTCGGATATTCCTACAGCAAAATCTATGTTCTGTACTAATTTAAATGACATAATTTTCAATTTAAAAATCTATTTAAATGGCTTGGTTTTTCCCGAATATATTTCTGAGAGAACCACAGAAGATAGACATTGGCTAAATGGGTACCTTTAGGAAACAGCAGAAAAACACTCAACTTTATTATTACTTCTCCATTTACTACTTAACTAACTTACCACTAAACTTACTACTATTACTGCTTAACTTACTAATGAAATTAGTAAAATGCCACAACATAGAAGACAGAAAGAGCATATAAATCATTCAGTTCCTTTTTCAAATGAACTTAAATACTGCTAATCAGAATTATGCCACTTTTCATAAAAATAATCCTGTTTTTTTCTCTCTGATGATTCCACACCATGTAGAAAGAGAATTTTTTTAAATGACAATGACAATAAAAGCAGGTATTCTAGTATTTTTAAAATTTTCAACAACTGAGAATTTTAAGGAATTCAAGGGAGGCATGAGTAACGTACTAAGCCTGAGAAGCAAAGATAAAAAATCTTTAACAAACAACAACAAAGATAGCTTCCTCTTCAAGTTAAGAAGGTGATGTCTTTGATACCATTTCCTGAAATATTATATATGTTCTAACTTTGCAGTAATTGTCATCAATAGGAGGAATTTTAGGTCAGAAAAAAATGCAAAATTGATATTCCCTAGTGACTTTTACTGACTGATAAAGTAGGTAATATGTTATAATCATACTTGTAAAAATAATAACCATCTATTTATTTTTTGCAATTAAATTGTTGCAGTAATGAAACTGTCGAATATCTCTGTGGGGATAATCGAATATTTTACAAGCACTCTCTCTTAGAATTTCTTATGTATTTTGATTTTATAGCCCCTGAAAATCGTTTTTTTTTTTGCGAGGAAGATCAGCCCTGAGCTAACATCCATGCCAATCCTCCTCTTTTTGTGGAGGAAGACTGGCCCTGAGCTAACATCCGTGCCCGTCTTCTTCCACTTTATGTGAGACGCCTCCACAACATGGCCTGACGAGCTGTGGTCGGTGCGCGCCCAGGGTCTGAACCCGGGCCGCCAGCAACGGAGTGCGCGCACTTAACCGCTACGCTGGGCCGGCCCCTGAAAATAGTTTTTTTTTTCAAATTTGATCATTCAAAAATTTTTAGTGATTAAATTTTTTTTGCCATAAAACTGCCATACATATTTTTTCAAATCTCATTGTGATATTTTCTGTTTAAAAAAGACGACACCTTTGAAAAAAATTCATTGTCTTTTAGACAATACAAGATACTCAAATAAGAGTCTAAATATTACCAAGAATGACAATTTTTTGTGAGCCAGGTAAATTCCACACAAGGCCGGGTATTAGTGAACCTTCAGCAATTGACCCCATATTTTCTGTAATTCTGTTCACTCTTTGCTCTGTTCCCTGAAAGCTCCTCGAGGCTTTGCCCTGGCACCTTAATATTTCTGGTCTCAGGCATCGAAATCAATCCTGCTGGAAAAAACAGCCTATACCTCTTTGGGCCATTGCTTGAAGCCAAAGCTATACTGTTAAATAGATGTCAACTGGGCAATACTTAACATTTCATTGTACAAAAATAGAGCTACTTCACTAGCTTAAAAAATATATCAAAATGACAATGTTCAACTCATTCTTCATCTCATGGCTGCCAATTAAAATCCAGCAGCAAACCATTGAATTGTTAAAATAAGATTCAAATTAAGCGGAACAAAGCAAACACGGGTTGACTACCTACAATCATCGGAAATACACACTTGATCTCTTAGAGAGATCGTAGGCTACTTGCTCATGTGACATTTCATTGAGTCAATCCAAAATTCCTCGAATGCCCTCTAAGAATCTGTTTTCTGGTAGGTGGCATATTCTTTGAAATGTGGGATACAACAGGAGCATTATCTCTTTCAGTACAGATATTTCTAGAAAGTTGGGTAAAGTTTTAACAATCAGTGATGGGTTTCCCCAGTGTTCCTGAGAATTGGTCAAATTCTACTGAAGTTCAGACTTATAAATGTTTTCCCCTCCTTTTTTCTTTTCAACTTATTTTTCTGCCTGTGGCATTTGTTTTATAACCAAAGTTGCATTTGCGGGCCTATTTTTAGAGCTTTTTTGAGTCAGCTGTGGTGACACCTAATTCCAGGCTCAACCTCAGTGCACAGAAATTGAAAAGCAACTGAGAGGATTCATGCTCTATTAGGCCCTTAAAAGTAAAGAGTTAACTTTTTACTTCCTCTTTTTTTTTCCTGTACAATGTAATCAGCAATAAAACCTCTCTCTTGAGGGATGAAGAATAAATAAATAAACCAAGGTGTAAAATGAAAATGATATGTTTAGCTAGGTACATTGCATTACCCCCAAATGAAAAACTGTGCACACTCCTAAAAATATAAATGAGTAATAAGGAACATGTATAATGCGTGCAACTTTTAAAAATACTGCTGGATTTCTGATTAATTTTCTGAAATAGTCATAAAATATAACTCGTGTTCAAATTGTTGCCACAGACATAAACAATCTTTAGGCAAGGTGGAAGTGGGGCTGCCACCCTTGAGTATTTGGAAAAGGGAGGAAAGAGTTGGTTGCAAATCTCCCAATGGTTAAATAGCTTCCAGCTAATCGCACCTGATGCAAATTGTCATCCCGCATCCGTGCTCCCCCATTCCTGGGCGTACCTGTCTCTGGCGATCCTCTAGTTTCCGATGACCGTACTCAATAGCAGAGTGCCAGCACCTTCTCCATCCTGTTTGTGCCCGTGGTTGCAGCCCCAGCACCTAGCACAGTATCAGGCACAGGGCAGATGCTAAATGTGCCTGGCCCTGTATAGAACAGAGGCAAATGAATACACAACCCTTACCAAGTCAAGCTATGTAGGGAAAAACCTAGTGCAGGGACAAGCTAGATCAGAGCAGCAGGCTGGGAGCATGTAACAAGCCTGGTCTGTTCAGGGGAAGGTGTGATACATTTGGTAGCTTGCCTAAAAATTTCCCCAAGCAGCATTTCAAGTAATGAAAACAAATGAGGTGATTTGATTTCCAAAGCTTTATTATGTTTTGGAATGCAAACTTTTAACAAATAGCTACATACATTAACACATCTTTCAATAGCTATGAAAGAGAGCATAACCTTTCACATGAAATGGAAATTGTACCAGGTAATGAAAGTTTTGGCATGATAATTCATTAAATTGCGTATCAAATGCATTAATAATATGGCTATAAAAGCAGTCACTTTTCTTGTGTTTTTGAGTTTTAGGCTCATGAGGTATTAACAGAGTCTGATTTTTCTTTCTCTTTCTGTCTCTTTTCTTCTTTCTTTCTCTTTCCCTTTCTTTTTGTTTCATTCCATCCATTTCCACTGTATACATGGAAATATGTTTACGTTGCTTTGGGTAAACGAACAAATTAGTGAATTATAATATCTCACGTAAAACCAAGTGAGATATTTCAGCAAATTCTTGTACATTTTATATAAAACCAAACAATGTAAAAAATCCCAGAGCCCCTAGGAGAAACAAAAAGCAGCGTGCCTTCAGTTAGATGCAATGCAATCATCTCCTTTTTTGCTGTTGTTTCTTAATTTGTAGCTTTCTTAATTAACTCTGAAACTTCCTCACCAAGATATTTTATTATATCCTATACCCTGTTTTCTAAACTCATATATTTTCTAAGAAATCTTTGCAGAATATATGTTTTCATTTTAATCCCTGAAGTATCTGCAGCAGGGGGAAACCAGTCTCTATATAAGCATCGACAAGACTATAAGTGTTATTTTAATAGGACTCACCTTGCCAGGGCTCTGTACACCTCAGTTATGTAGCCAATACATAAGAGGAGAATGCTACACCCAGAATTGATGTGACTTGTCTGCTACACATTTTATAGCACTATTATTAGTTCTGTCTCTGCTAATAATAGAGTTACAAGAGTTTGTTTCCCCTTTTCCTTTATTTAAAAGTTTGCCATACATTTATAACCCAATATTTCTCGCTTTTTCCATTCCCCCCACCCCTGCCCATGTAATGAAATTATTAGGAGGTGGAGCACAGGGTATTGTTATAGAAAAAAAGGCATTTGCTCGCTCTGTGATGAATCAGCCTTGTATCCCCACTTACTGAGAAGTGCAGTGGCCATGCCAGCAGACGCCGCCGCAGGGCATTGAAAATGAACCTTATCTCTGGGTGCACTTTTTGACTAGAGGCGGTTCTTCTTCACTGTTTCATCATCACAGCTGTAATGGTTGAAAACTCACAGGCAGTTTGCTCTCCGATGGGACGGCAAGAGGGCTTCTCTAAGACCATCTCGAGGTGCCTTTGTAAGAGAGCAGTTAGGGACGAGCCTTACCCGAAACTCCCAAGGACTAGACTGACAAATGAAAAGATCTCTCCTGTCCAGATAGCCACTATCTGATAACTGTCTTATCTGCATTTTCACTCTCTTTCAAGATGTTTTGCTCTATTCAGGAGTAGAAATTAAATTTACTTCTGGATGACAAGGTCATCAAGTTTTCTGTGGGCACTCTAAAGCATTGCATTTCTATTTTCTTTCTGTGTTCATTCAGCTGGAGTATTTATTGTGCGTCCATCACCTACACAGCACCAGGCACGTGATTTGACAAAAAATGAGGCATGAGGAACATGCCTTTCTCTGCACGCTGAGCATTAGCGGCAATTCTCGGTCTTTAGGGAATGCCTTAGCCCTTCTCTGCTTTGTTAGCGGGTCCTGCACCCTCAGGTAAGTATGTGAGTGCTGGGGGTAGGGAGAGTTTTTGGGTGTGATAAATTGCTGGCATCTGTAGCCTGGACTCATCTTATACAAATCGTGACAGTGGCAGTGTTGGTCTGTGGCGCATCCTAGGACCTTCTCCTTCATGTCATCTCCCAGTTCAGCCTCAGCTGTCCTCAGGATGCATGCATTTAAGTAAAACTAGTAGGGTTTTCCTGTCCTTTGTTCCATTTCTGTCTGGGGAATTTCAAGGTGACTGACTAGCAAAGATGACTTTTAAAAAAATGTGACGTGGGTGTGAATAGATAAGAATGGCGCTTAATATATTAAGTATCAGAACCAAATAGTAGTCCTTGCCTTTGAAAGGGGACCTCCAGGCTTAGCCCAAGGGGCTGAGTGATGATGGCCCCTGAGAAGCCAGTGCAGGAGAAGTGGGAGCATAGGGACCGAGGTCCCCTTAGAGCAGGTACAGCGAGGCGGTTGCCAGGTGAGATCAGGGGTTCGGTTTGCAAGATAACAGACCGTGGGATCCCCGAATGAAACTTCTCAGAAGGCTCAGTGTATGTACTGTGCAAAGACAGCCAGTGCACATATTGGGGTTCCCAAGGTAACCATTTTAGCAGTTGCCAAAATGAAACTGGATCAATTGTTATTAGATGACCCGAATAATGTGATTTTCCTTGGGAAGAGGGCAAGGAGAAGAGGGAGCAGAGAGAGAGAGAGCCATTTATTTGCTAAGCAGCACCCAGAAAATTTTAGATATAGTATCACCATCTGGCCTACTGTTCAAAGTACTACACATCTAATTTTAGATGTAGCATACGTGTCACTATAGAAGCCTTAAAAATAGTTATTAATCATTGTGAGGGCAGTAATTTCTGGCCTGAAAGACTGCTTTAATGTTCTCAATATTTCTTACATTCATTTACTCAACAAATATTTATAGAATGCACCTAAGCACTGTTACAGATATAAAGAAAGTTAGACCTGGCTACTACCCTGGATACCATCTTCATGGGTATATGATCCTTTATTAACTATGCCAATAAAAAAAAATCCCAAAACAAAAAAACACATGTGCTCACATTTTGTCTCCATGCCCTGTTTCGACATAAGCCCAAAGGAAAACAAGAGAGGCAGGGCTTTGTATAGACTATTTTTTGTCGCAACAATTTTCTTGTTTCGAATAAACTATTAATGTCCAAAGACAGTAAAATGGAACATGCTGGAAGAATTCACAAAAATAGTTTTTTAAAAAGTTAAATCATGGGCCGGCCCGGTGGCGCAGTGGTTAAGTGCGCGCGCTCCTCTTTGGCGGCCCAGGGTTCGCAGGTTCGGATCCCGGGCGCGCACCAACGCACCGCTTGTCAAGCCATGATCTGGCGGTGTCCCATATAAAGTAGAGGAAGATGAGCATGGATGTTAGCCCAGGGCCAATCTTCCTCAGCAAAAAAAGAGGCGGATTGGCATTGGATGTTAGCTCAGGGCTGGTCTTCCTCATACCCACACACAAAAAGTTAAATCAAATTTGCCTGTATGCCTTAAGAAACAAAACAATCTGGGTTTAGCCAAATAGTGTAAGTGAAAATATGAATAGTAATAACATGGAAATCAGGAAATCAGTGGATCCACCTCAAACTCTGGTTAAAAGAACTTATTAAAGATATCTACTTCTAGGAATCCATTCTGTGGAAAAAAATGTGAAATGTAGACCAAGATTTATATGAGAAAGAGGGAGTAAAATTCACTGCACCTTTACTTGTAATGGTAAAAGTAATATAGGAATGGTTAAGAGAAATGTACAACTTTTAAAGGTTGAAATATGCAGATAATAGAAGGGGTATTTATCAAGAACTTTTAATAACAGGGTATTATGGAAAAACGTTAAGTAAAAACAACAGGAGAACAAATATACAAGTACATAATTTTTTTCATAATCTCATTTTTGATCAAAAGGCCAAACTGATAGGAGTGGTTATCTTTAAGGGGTATGTGTTATTAGTTAGCTATTGCTAAAGAACAAGCAACCACAAACACCACAGTGGTAAACAATGATAAGCATCTATTTCTTGCTCAAATGTCTGAGTTTTGACTGGGGTCTGGCTCTACTTGCCTGGGCTCCAGATCATAGGGCGGGTTCAGGTTTGTTCCAAGCATCTGACATTCATTTGGAACCAGTGGCTACCCAAGGCTTACTCTGTTCATGGTGATGCAAGAGAGCAAGACCAACTGCACAGGCACACTGCAAGTATCTGTTCATGTCACACTCACTGACATCCCAAGAGTCAGAGCAAATTGCACGACTAAACCCAGTTTCAAGTGGACCAAGCGCACAGTACACTCTACCCACCATAATAAGACCATGACAAGAGTGTGGGTGTACATGACTACTAGAGGGGAGTGAAGAATTGGCACCAATGGTTCATTCTGCCACAGTGGGATTAATATTTCCTCTAATTTTCTTCTTATGCTTCTATATATACAAATGTTTTATTCTATACAAATGTAGGAATAAAAAATTATTTTAAAAAATATTAGAGACATACAGATCAGTGAAAGAGAATGGAGACTCCAGAAACAAGTCCTCACATTTACGGTCAATCGATTTTTGACAAGGATGCCAAGACAATTCAATGGGGTAAAGATCAGTCTTTTCAATAAATGGCACATATACACATGCAAAAGAATGATGTTCATCCCCTACCTCACACTATATACAAAAATTAACTCCAAAGGGATCAAAGATCTAAAAGAAGAGCTAAAACTATAAAATTCTTAGAAGAAAACATAGACATAGATCTTAGTAACCTTGGATTAGGCAATGGTTCCTTAAACACAAAAGTATAAACAATGAAAGAAAAAATAGATAAATTGGACTTCACCAAAATTAAAAGCTTTTGTGCTGCAAAGGACGCCATCAAGAAAATGAAAAGATAATCCACAGAATGGGAGAAAATATTTGCAAATCAGATATCTGATAAGAGACTTGTATCCAGAAAATATAAAATCTTACAACTCGATGAGGAAAAGACAACCCAATGAAAAAATGGGCAAAGTGTTTGAATAGACACATCTCCAAAGTAAATATTACAGTAACCAATAGGTACATGAAAAGCTGCTCAACATCATTATCCATCAGAAAAATGCAAATCAAAACCACAGTGAGAAACTCTTCACACTCCTTAGGATGGCTGAAATAAAAAAGATAGACAATCAATAATAAATAGTGTTGGAGAGGATGTGGAGAATTAGAACGTTCATAGACTGTCGGAGGGAATGTAAAGTGGTGCAGCCACTTTGGAAAACAGTCTGGCAGTTCCTCAAAAGGTTAAACATAGAGTTTCTATATGACCCAGCAACTCCATTCCTAGGCCAAATAATCAAGAAAATTAAAAACATACATCCACACCAAAATTTGTATGTGAATCTTGATAGCAGCATCATTCATAACAGCCAGAAACTGGAAACAACACAAATGTCCATCAACTGATGAATGGATAGAGAACAGTGGTATATCCATGCAATGGAATATTATTAAGCAGTAAAAAGGAATGAAGTATGATACATGCTATAACATGGATAAAGCTTGAAAACATGAAGTTAAGTGAAAGAAGCCAGTTCACAAAAGACCACATATTGTACGACTCCACTTATATGAAATGTCTGTAATAGGCAAATCTATAGAAATGGAAAGTGGATTAGTGGTTGCCTACGGCTGTGTGGGGAGAGCCTGGGGAAAATGGGCAGTGACTGCTAATGGGTGCAAGGTATCTTTCAGGGTAATGAAAATGTTCTAAAATTGATTGTGGTAATGGTTGCCAACTCTGTGAATATACCAAAAACCACTGGGTTACACACTTCAGGTAAATTTTAGGACATGAATTGTATCTCAATAAAACTGTTATAAAAAATACTAGAAAGATGCCCTAACAGGATTTTTTTGTGTGTGTGAGGAAGACCAGCCCTGAGCTAACATCTATTGCCAATCTTCCTCCTTTTTCTCCCCAAAGCCCCAGTAGATAGTTGTATGTCATAGTTGCACATCCTTCTAGTTGCTGTATGTGGGACGAGGCCTCAGCATGGCCGGACAAGCGGTGCGTCGGTGCGCGCCTGGGATCCAAACCCCGGCCGCCAGTAGTGGAGCGCGTGCACTTAACCACTAAGCCACGGGGCCAGCACCCCCAACAAGATTTAAGTAGAATCCCAGGTAGTTAGCAAAATAATTCCAGAATAAAATCAATGTGGATTTACCATGTGTAGCTAAAATAAAAGCACGTCTTCAGAGCCAGCCGTGATGGTCTAGCTGTTCAAGTTCTGTGCTCTCTGCCTAGGCAGCCCAGATTAGTTGCCTGGTCGCAGAACCACACCACCCATCTGTCAGTTGCCATGCTGTGGTGGCAGCTCACACAGAAGAACTAGAAGGACTTACGACTAGGATATACAACCATGCCCTGGGACTTTGGGGAGAAGAAAAAAAAAAAAGAGGAAGATTGGCAACAGATGTTAGCTCTGGCCGACTCCTTCCCTGCAAAAGAAAAAAAAAGAGCATGTCTTTATTCCATAGTCTCAGTAGCTGAAGCTCTTTCAGTTCTTTACTCAGTGACCAGTTCTTTGCTCTCAAAGCCAGGTATAGAAAATCAACCAGAATGTGAAAAATACAACCCAAAAAACAAAAAGGCATACAATTAAACTTACTTTATTGATGTAAATTATTATTCTATTTCAGTCGAGAGAGACTCTACTATCTGCCTGGGACTGTCCATTGCTTTATACATATTATCATATCATAGCCCTATAAACCCATTTTACAGATGAGTGAACTGAGACTCAGAGATCTTACTTAGCACAGCTTCTTCATGATGCTCCCCAAAGTCACATTCCCCAGGATGGCAAAACTTTAATTCTATAATTGTAATAATTATTTTAAAAGAAACAATACAAGTGCTTAACTGGAACTAAATATCTTATTAGGTGGTGGGGGGAGGAGATTCCTCTTGAGAAATTTCTAATTATTTCAGATTGAGTCTGAATGTTCACGTCCTACGGGAAGAACTCTGACTCTACTCTCTCTCCCTCGAGTGTATATTCAACTGCTGTGTGTACGTGTCTTTATTTTTATATTGTACTAATATTATGTTTATATCTCTGTCTCTGCCACTAGACACGAGGACAGGTCTTAATTTTATCTAGCTTGGTTTTGTCAGAATCCATCAGTATCCAGTTTTTTGTTTTTTGTTTTTTTTTGTGAGGAAGATCAGCCCTGAGCTAACATCTGTGCTAATCCTCCTCTTTTTGCTGAGGAAGACCGGCTCTGAGCTAACATCTATTGCCAATCCTCCTCCTTTTTGTCCCCCCAAAGCCCCAGTAGATAGTTGTATGTCACAGCTGCACATCCTTCTAGTTGCTGTATGTGGGACGCGGCCTCAGCATGGCCGGAGAAGTGGCGCGTTGGTGCGCGCCCGGGATCCAAACCCGGGCCGCCAGTAGCAGAGCGTGTGCACTTAATCGCTAAGCCACCAGGCTGGCCCCAGAGTATCCAGTTTTGAGGAAAGAAGTGGGGGCTTGTGTTGTTACAGTAGGGAATTCCATATGAACCTATATTTAAAGGTAAGAAATGCAATGGCGAACATCACAAGGCAGCTGCTTGAGACGCCTCTCGGTTCTGATCTCAGGCTGTGGCTAAGTCAGAATTTTGAAGGTGATTATTCTCAGCCTTTACCCTTGGGCCTCTGTTCTTTTAACTATTATTGAAGTTCCATCTTTTAAAATTAATGATGCAGTATGAAATTTCAGAACAGCTAAAATTGATTTGTCTATTTACTTACCTCTTTTAAATGTAAAATAAAATTGCATTTGTGTGTAAAATCCCCCAGCACCAATGAAAACTGCGATTCCACATTTGCTGAGAAATATCTTTATTTGTCCTCTGGGAGATCTTAAACTTTAGTTGGCTTCTATTAAACTTTTATGAGAACAAAACGAGTGAATGACTTTTTCTTCAAACAGGTACTTTTTGTTGTTTCAAAGAAAGAACACATTCTTGAAACAGAACTTGTTCTTTTAAACAAATTACTCACTGTTGCTTACAAAGAAAAAAAGGGTGAGGGAGGGGTTTGAGGAGCTAACCACCATAACTCCAAAACTGCAGAAATTAAAATTAGGTCACAATTATGTTTTATCTGACTTGTCTAAATATTGTCTCAAATATCTTCCCCAAGGAGCCTAAAATGCTGTCATTATAAATTCTTATCTTTATGTGACACATTATTCTCCCTTCTCTGTCCTATTTTAAAATGCAAATGCTCCTGGGAGTGGTGATATATTAAGGACAGCTGACGGGGAAGGGTCCTGGAGTGAGACGTGGCAGGTGGGGTGGAGAGCTCTGATCTGAGGGCTGTCACTGCCATTTCATGGTTCCACCTCTGTTCAGCCATGTCTTTTTACCTGAAATCAAACCACCTCTCTAAAACCAGAAAGGGGGAAAAACGGAGAAAGAATTCAGCATTAAGGTCTGCATAGTTAACGTCCCAAGTTGACCAATCAGTTGTTCTGTAACATAATAACCCTTGATGCTCCTGTGTCTTCCCATCCCCTTAATTACTAAAAGACACATTTGGGGCTTGCAGTAGGCTGAATTCTGGACCCACAAAGATGGCCACGTCCTTATTCCCAGAGCCTGTGAACATATCACCTTAGACTGCAGATGTGATTAAGGTGAGGATCTTTTCATGAGAAGATTATCCTAAGGCCCCAATGTAATCACAAAAGTTCCTGTAAGAAGGTGGCAGGAGTGTCAGAGAGAAAAGAAGATGTTACACGGCTGGCTTTGAAGAGGGAGGGAGAGAACCTCTAGAAGCTGGAAAAGACAAAATACCATATTCTCCCCAAGTGCCTCCAGAAGGAATGCAGCCCTCTGGACCCTTCTTAGACTTCTGACCTCCAGAACTGTGAGAAAATACATTTATGCACCAGGCCTTTCCAACCCATTCTCCGTGCTGCAGCCAGACTAATTGCATGAAAACACAAATAGATTTATGGAAACCCCTGCTTAAAAAACCTGTGATGTCTTTATATTACCATTAAAATGAAATCCAAATGTCATCATGTGAAGGACCAGCCCTGCATGATCTGGTCCCTGCCTGCTTCTCCAGCTTTCGTGGAATGCAGTAGTGATTTTGAGTCAGAAAGTCTGGGTTTGAATTCTGTTTGTGCCACTTACTGCTTGTGTGACCTTAGACAAATTGACCTCTCTATGCCTGTTTCCTCATTGGAAAAACACCTCATTGTGTGTTTGTGAGGGTTAATGAGTTAATACAATGCCTGGCACCGTTTTAAGCACAACATAAATTGTTAGGTAGTTTTATTATTGTGATATTCACACATGCCATTGGCACATAGTAGACACTAAAACATTTGATGGATGTACGAATGAATGAAGGAAAACAATGTTACATTGACAACTGGTACGCATACACTATTATTTCTCTCTCTGGTTTCCAGAAATGAATCAATTTCAAAGAAACACAACCAAAACTTTGATGAATGAAGAGACAACTGAACATTTACAAGCCACATTTTGGCCACTAGATGTATCAACTGGAATCAAAGATCTGATTTACTGTGAAGAAAGACAGAAGCTGTCCACTCATGAGGGAATCTTGAACCAGCACTGATATACATTCCAACCAGCATTAACGGGTTTTCAAACCAACATTGATAACTGTTAAGACCTAAAGTTGGTACATACAATAAATATTGATATATATTTCTAAACTGTTTTTATCTCATGTTCTTGAATTTCCTTTTTAATAATATGTTGCCTTCTAACTGCAGAGTAATACTCATGGCTGTAGTGTTTCCATGGTGTGATAGCAACCTGCCTGACCCTAGCAGTACCCTCTGTTCATGATATTTACTTTTGGGTATGTAGTATGCAAAGAGAATACTTTCTGTAGGAATTCTGTGTAGTAAATGTCAGTTCCGTTGCAGGTAAAGTTTTATTTCCCTTAGGATGGGTCTATAGTAAGAGATAATAGGAAACATCTTGAGCCCCTCTTTCCTCACCAATATACTTTGTAGAGGGGCTGAGGGGCATTCTACCTACAGTTCTTTTCGCAGTTAGTTTAATGGCCTCCAAGTCCTTCATTCTACCTTCATATGTAAATGCTTTAACAACTGAATTCATTTGAACAAGCATTCTTTGAGAGCCTTTTTAAATATTTTTTTTAAATGTCATATTCTAGTTTTTGGCTAATATAGAGAAAGACAATATTTTTGTCAGGTTTATTGAGGTATAATTTACATACAGGAAAGTTCACCCTTTTTAGTGTACTGTTCTAGACTCTTTTTAGTCTACCCAGATTCTCTCATGCCTCTTTGTAGTAAACCCCTCCCTCCATCTCCAGCCGCTGGCAACAACTGATCTATTTTCTGTCTCTATAGTATTGCCTTTTCCAGGATGTCATATAAATAGAATCATTCTGTATGTAGCCTCTTGAGTCTGGCTTTCTTGACTTGCGATTTAGATATGTTGTTGTGTGTACCGATAGTTCATTCCTTTGTATTGCTGAGTAGTATTCCATTGTATGGATGTACAACAGTTCACTTATCCATTCATCTGTTAGAGGAAATTTGGCTTACTTCCAGATTTGGATGATTATCAATAAAGTTACTATGACTATTCACACACATTTTTTAGTGTGAACATAAGTTTTCATTTCTCTCAGGTAAATATCTAGGAGTTGGACTGCCGGGTCATATGGTGCATGTATATTTAACTTTATCAGAAATTACCAAACTGTTTTCCAAAGTGGCTGCAACAGTTTGTATTCTCACCAACAATGTATGAAAGTTCTGGTTGATCTGCATTGTCACCAGCACTTGATATTGCTGGATTTTTTGATTAAAACATTTTAATAGTTGTGTGATGATATCTCATTGTGGTTTTAATTTTCATTTCCTTAATGACTGATGATGTTCAGTATCTTTATATATGCATGGTTACCAACCATATAGCTTCTTTTGTTAAATTTATTCCTACATTATAATCTGTATCTATATATATCTGTACATAATTTTAGCTACTATTAAAATTAGAATTTATTGATAACTATTTGCTGCTACTATAGGAAAATACAATTGATTTTTATATATTAACCTTGAATCCTAAGACCTTGCTAAATTCACTTATTAGTTCTAATAGCTGTTTTGTCAGTTCTCACGATTTTTATGTAAACCACCATGTCATATGAAAACAGACAGTTTGGCTTTCTTCTCAATTGTTATGTCTTTTATTTCTTTTTCTTGCCTTATGTTAATGGTTATGAACTATGCTAAAATGTTGAAAAGAAGTAGTGAGACTGCGCATCCTTGCCTTGTTGCTGATATTAGGAGAAAAGTGGTCAATATTTTACCATTAAGTATTTTAGCTATACATTTTTCATAGATGTCCTTTACTAGGTTGAGGAAATCTTCTAATCTTAATTTTCTGAGTGTTTTTATCATGAATGAGTGTTGAATAAGTGCTTTTTCTACATGTATTGAGATGATCATATAGTTTTTCTTTTTCAGTCTGCTAGTACAGTGAATATCATTGATTGGTTTTCAAATGTTAAATCCACCTTGCATTCCTGGGATAAACTCAACTTGATCAACTGAACTTGCTGAATTCAATTTGCTAATATTTTATTAAAGATATTTGTTCCTATGTTCATGTGGATATTGATCTGTAAATTCTTTTTTTGTTAATATCTATTTCAGGTTTGTTATCAGTGTTATGCTAGCCTCAAATGAGAGGAAAAGTGTTCCCTCTTCTATTTTCTGAACAAAAATTGTGCAAGATTGCTGTAATTTCTTTCTTAAGTGGGAAACCATCTGGGCCTGGAATTATCTTTGTGGGAGGTTTGTTGAACAAAATTCAATTTCTTTAATAGTAAAGGGCTATTCAGATTCTAAAATTTCATCCTGTTTCAGTTCTGATAAGTTGTATTTTTCAAAGAATTTGTTCATTTCATCTACAATGTCAAACTGGTGGGAGTAAAATTGTCCATAATAGCTCCTATTATCCTGTTAATGTCTACATGTCTGTACTGATATGCTCTTTTACATTGAATTCTCTGTATTTTCTCCTTGGTCAGTCTAGTTAGGATATATATATATTCATTACCATGTTAAGAAGTTGGATTGAATCAATGCTCTGTCTCTGAATGGCAGCTTGGAAAGCTAGTCCTGTGCTTCTCAAAATAGGATATTTAACACACCTGAAGATAAGAGGTCTAATCATTGGAAGCTACAGAAATATCATGGCACACGAATTTTTCTAGGAAAACTTTAGGGAAATTAAGTGAAGTTATATTAAAAAGCCTACACTTGAAATAAAACACATACATTAGCCCTACAATGCAGATTTTATTCATTTTTAAGATAATTGGGAAATTTTTTGAAAGTTTCCCATTTTAAGGATTTAGGGCTGTACTCCCACTCTTATCCACTTTCTTCACTCTTCTCTGCCCTGGGGAAAACGAAAAAACGGAATCAAATTCAAGTTCTTCACTTTACAGCTCCAAAAGCCTCCAGACCACCGAAGCCAATGTTTACAAAACCCAAGCAGGAAAATAAAATAGGCCCAGTAATGTCAACAGACCGGAGGGCTTAACAATAGAATGAGTATGCGCTGAACGCTCTGCCTAGGTCTTGACGATGTGTCTCTGAGTATTTTTAAAATTGTGTTCTTATTCCTGTGCAGAGATTAGGGTATAATAAAGTAACGTGGTACTAGAGGAGAAGGGGGTGGGGAGACGGCAAAAGGGTAAAGGGGCACATACGTATGATGCCAAATAAAAACTAGACTATTGGTGAAGACGATGCAGTCTACACAGAAATGAACACCTTAAATTTACACAATGTTATAAGCCCATATGATCTCAATAAAATAATTAAAAATTTCCAATGACAAAAAAACGAGTCAAGTGCGAATTGGGGAGCAAGCAGGAATAACAAGTTAACATTTACTAAGCACTTTCTCTTTGCTAGGGAGTAACAATTTAAGACTGGCAACACTCTGAGATAGGTTTTATTGATAGTCTCATTTTCCAAGGGAAGACAGTGTCACTTGTCCAAGGTCACACAGGAATGCAATGCTGATGTGCGTCTGACCACCTCAGGGCAAGAGAGAGGTACGGTAAGATGTAATTAAAATAAATAAACAGACCCTGATCCCTCAAGTCCCGGCAGGAGCACCCCTGGCCCCAACGGGCCTCAGGGCACCCGGGAAGCCGCACTCAGCAAGAGGCCGCGCTGCAGGCGAGAAGCCTCCTGGGCCCCGCCCACACCCTGCTGCGACTTCCCATTTGCCGCCGACCGACGCGCGCCTGTGACGTCATGACGCCCGCCGTCCGGACGTGCGTGCGGCGGCGACGGCGGGGTAGGTGAACGGGCGCGCGCCGCAGGAAGGGGCAGGGAGGGGCGGTGTAGCCTGCGCGGGGCCGCGACTAGGGGAAGGCGGGAGCTGGGGGCGGCGAGAGGCCTCCTCAGCTGTGGGGAACAGAGCCCAACGTGGAGGGGCCGCGTCCCTGCCACGTCTCGCCTGGCCGCGGGCTGATTCATCGGGCTTCCCCTGGCACTTTCCCTTCCTCGCGGCCGGGCCCCCGAGGGTCTCACTGATTCTTTTCGGGCCAGCACCTGGTGTGGGGGGCGGGACACGCCGTTTCAGGGCCAGGGTCCCCAGTGGGTTTTTCTGAATTGAGGCGGATGTGGAAGAAAACGGGAGTGTTTTTCTTCCCCATGTGGTCTCGGTAAGAGGAACTCGCCCTCTGGGGGGAACCGCCGCTCTTTGAAAGCCGCTTTCCAAGGGAAGGCATGGTTCTTCTCTAGTGGTTTCTGTTGGAGTCACCTGGAGGCCCACCTTATGTGGAAAACAGGGTGTGATGATGGAGAACGGGAGGCAGAGTGTGGGTGGGAGTCCGGACACGGTATGGTGGCGGGAAATGGTGAGTGGCAGCAAAGACGAGTCATGGGAAAATGTCCATTTTATAGTGCTTAGGAAATATGCCTGGGTCATACATTTCAGGTGTGTGTGGGAAAGTACGGTGATACACACATGTGACTGTGACATGTTCCGGAGGAGACCGAGTGTTCCTGCAAGTCTCTGAGTTACATTTTCTGGAACCACTCTTCTTGGCAGCCCTGTACCCCTCACGCTTTAACTGAAACCTGCCTCTCAGGCGAGTTGTGTAACAGTAAAATGCGATATGCAAGTATGGTAGTGTTTCAGGAGTACGAAACTGGACAGCTGCAAGCGTAACTGCCCCTCAGATTGCCACTTATTTCAGTTTTTCATCTGAACAGGAGATGAATGTCTTTCAATTGGTAAATAAAATTTCACTGTATCCCTTTGTTTTCCTTCACTTACAAATGTCATTGTTGTGCATGCATGTTTGTCTTGTAGGTGTGTGGTTGGTGACTTTCCCCCCAGATGCTGAGGTGCCTGTATCCCTGGCGCAGGCCCTTACTGAGCTGTAGTTGGCGTAGACTGTGCCTTCTGAAGCAATACCTATTTACAATGAAGTTGCAGTCTCCAGAATTCCAGTCACTTTTCACAGAAGGATTGAAGAGTCTGACAGGTGAGAGATTAGGATGCCTTTTCTTGCTTTGAAAGCCTGTGTCAACGGAGGAGCAGAGGGTTAACATTTTTTATCTGGTTTTTGTTGTTCTTGTTGAGCTAATGAGAGAAAGGTTTCCTATGGGTAATCCAAAACTATAGCCACTAAATCACGAGAAGAGGCTAGAAATGGCTGCAATAAAAAGCATGGCTTTTTTGTTTGCTATCCCGAGTACTTTACATTCCAGCATTGGGCCTACTAACTTAGTAAGTACGTACGTTTTCTCTTGTTTTATGGATGAGGCAACAGAGACTTAGGAATGCAAAATGCTTTGCCAAAGTTTTTATAACTAATAACTGGAGAGCTGGGTTTTGAACTTGTGCAGTCTGATTTCAGAACCCAGCTTGTAACCGCTAAGCTGTCTTTCCTCCCTAGGTATAAGTGCTTTCTGAGAGAACTGAAGGCAGAAGGAAAGAGGAGTCACCTCCACTTGTGCACGTACAAAGCTTATCTGGAAGGAACACAGGCAGTGGCTTTAGCTAAGTGCCTGCCGGCAGCAGCTTCATATTGCTTGCTACAGTTTTATCATTCCTTATATTGGTCCTCAATATCAGTTACTGCTGTTGCTGAAGCAGCCACACAGCTGCGTTTCAAAGCCTGTGTTATTTTAGTGGTGCTTCAGAACTATATTAAGGTGTATGTATGTAGACACATGACCTAAACAGGCTTTTTGGTTTGCAACCAAGGTTTGCAACCCTGGCTGTCCATTAGATTCACCTGGCGAGCTTTTAAAACGTAGAGATGCTGGAGTCCCACCCCTGATCTACTGAACTGGAATCTCTGAGGAGGATGGGCATCTATAAATTTTTATAAAACTCTAATAATTTTGATGCACCGAAAGTGAAGGAACCATTGTTTTAAAATGAGTTTGCTGGTCTTAGCTTATTCCCAAAGCTATTTTCCTATTCTTGAAATTAGATGATTTTTTAGGTACATGTCAGAGGTAAATGGTCCAGAACTTGATTCTTATAGGTTCTTCACGTGGTCTTGAAGTAGAGGGCCTAAAGCTGATGCTTCACTGTGGTTTTTAATTAAAGTGAAAAATGCTAGCAACTGGGGCCGGCCCAGTGCTGTAGTGGTTAAGTGCGCGCACTATGCTGCAGCGGCCAGAGGTTTCGCAGGTTCGGATCCCCAGCACACACCGATGCACCTCTTGTGAAGCCATGCTGTGGTGGCGTCCCATATAAAGTAGAAGAAGATGGGCACGGATGTTAGCCCAGGGCCAGTCTCCCTCTGCAAAAAGAGGAGGACTGACATCGGATTTTAGCTCAGGGCTAATCTTCCTCACAAAAAAAAAAAAAAAGCTAGAAACTCACTGTCCGATAGAAATATAATATGAGTCACATAGGTAATGTAAACTTTTCTAGTAACGACATTAAAAAAGTAAAAAGAAGGGCTGGCCTGCTGGTTGAGCAGTCAAGTTCACGGGCTCCACTTCAGCAGCCTGGGGTTCGCAGGTTTGGGTCTCAGGCGTGGACTGACGCACCGCTTGTCAAGCCATACTGTGGTGGTGTCCCATATAAAGTAGAGGAAGATGGGCACGGATGTTAGCCCAGGGCCAATCTTCCTCAGCGAAACGAGGAGTGGCAACAGATGTTAGCTCAGGGCTGATCTTCCTCACGGGGAAAAAAAAAAAAAGTGAAATTAATTTTAATAATTATTTTTAGTATATTGTCTCATTTAATCTCATATCTAAGATACCATCATTTTAATAGCAAATTTGTATACAAATTATTAATGAGATATTTCACATCCTTTCTTGTAAGTCTTCAAAATCTGGTGTTCAGCGGGTACAGACCATCTTAATTCAGACTTGCCCATTTCAAGTGCTCAATATCCACATTTGACCACTGTTTGAACAGCACAGGTCTAGACGCTCCAACTCTGGGTTGAATTCAAGCTTGTTCTTTCTTTATATGCCTTTCCCAGTTCCATTGCAAGAGGCCTCTTGGAAGAAAGGTGCCAAATAATTGGATGTAGGTAATTAACTCTTGGCAGCCTATCTCAGATCCTTCTGCATTTTTCTTTTGGAAACAAGGCTCTGGATATTGATTACTATAGGTTCTTGAACATCTTTTATTTTAACAGTTGCATTTGGCTTACTAACTCTGACTTCAAGAGCTGAATTTTCTCCACTTTGAGAGGTGAAGTCCTAAGGAAGTGAGAAACTAAATAGTGTGGTAGGATAGAAGTAGTATTTGCCCCCAGGGTCTTGTCCTTGAAAGACTGGCAAACGGGAGCATGGGCGTGTTCTGAAGGTGACTTTTCTAGGCTGTAGGGGAAGTGGCAAGAATGGAATACTAGTGCAGTGCTCAAGAGTTAGAAAATCAAGTAATTGCTTTTATGTGGCCTTTGCGTCTCTCTAAAGACTTGGGGGTTCTGGTAAAATACAATGTTCTGTATGAAAATATGCACAAAAACACAAAAAGGAAAAAAATGATGGCTGTTGTATGGTGATACTGTGTGGTTTAATATTCTACCAGTTCTCAAATCTTAATAGCTGCTTTGCCACATGTAAAATTAGTTTCCAGTGTGCAAGAATTTGGGAGGTTAGGATAGTTACTATGCTCATACGGGGTTTTATAATTTGTCAGTTTATTTCATGTAATTTATTTTTCCTTTTGCTTGAGGACAACTGTATAATGCTAGTGGCATATAAGATTATTTCCCCATTCTATACCTGAGACTGAAGTTCCAAACGTAGTGATTTCTGCCTAAGTTACACAGTGGATGAGCCAGGGCTTCTTCGGCCACTTGGCTGTGGTCCATACTCACTGCTGGGTGATAGGGCTCAGTGGTTAGCTATCAGCTGCTAAGGTATGTGATATCAGAAAGTCATCATATTAACATTTGGGATAATAGGAACAGCTGATCACTCTTGAAGTTTGGGAGTTCCAGCAAGTGCTGAAGAACAGATCGTTTGTATTCTGGGAGTGATAGTCATGCTATGTAGTAGTCTTCCTGCTTATATTCCCACTCACTGTCCATCCCTCCAACCTCCAACACTCAAAATTCAAAATTGTAAAGGGAAGAAGTGAATGAAAATTTGACTGGAAATTAAAATAAAACTAAAAAGATAGGAGACAATTATAAAAGTTTTCTGACACATTAATGTCATGGGCTTTTGGATTGCTAATGAGAATAATTAACCATAGCTTACTATGAGATGTGGCAGATGAAGCAAATTAATGCAGTTTTGGAATGATGAGATTCTGCATTACTTGAGTCTTAGGCTTAAATTTACAATTTAGTTGCATTAGGTGTTACTTTCACTGAGTTTGTATGTAGTTTACAAAATTTGTTGGAAGTGGAATGCATCCCTGTTTCTATGAGACTAAAGATGTCAGTAATTGAGGAAAAAAGGAGTCTTTAAGCTTTATAATCCCTACTGTTTTAGGTCAATTAAAAAATCATGCCTTTCTTGTAGGTTTTTTTTTTGGTGAGGAAGATTGGCCCTGAGCTAACATCCGTTGCCAGTCCTCCTCTATTTTGTATGTGGGATGCCTCCACAGCATGGCCAATGAGTGGAATAGGTCTGTGCCTGGGATCTGAACCCACTGTGCTCTGGGCTGCTGAAGCGGAGTGCGCGGAACTTGAACCACTTGGCCATGGGGCTGGCCCCCCGTTTCTTATAGTTTTTATGACTACTATTCCATACGGGCCCATACATATGCCTTTATATGCCTTTCTCAATTGTAGTAAAATGTTAGAAGTGTGAGGTTTTTGGAATTAGTTATCCATTTCCATAGGGCTAATCAAAATGATGAATAGATTGAGTTCTGGATCTCTTTTTCTGTAGTACAGTTGATTTATTGGGTGACTTTCAACTTACAATTTTATTTTAGTGGCACCAGCATCTTAAAACAGTGGTTATCTATGTATTCAGCCTTGGTCTTCTTCAGGCTGTTAAAGTAGATTCAAATGAAAGTAAAACTTGCCCATTTTTTGCATTCAAAAACATTTTCTTAGATACTGTTTTAATTTGAAGGAAGAAAACCTTAAAAAAAAATACTTTCCAGTGAAGCCACTTTTTTTTAAGCTAGGATATCACATTCACTTCCATTGTGAGCCAAGTTGGTATAAAGATGAGTAAGATAGATTTTCTACCCTCAGAGGTGGGGAGACAAAGACATAAACAGGTAATTTTAATATAATTAGTAAAGATAGGCCTCTCTGGTAGCTTAGAAGAAATTCACTTAACTCCATCATCAGGAGAGGCTTCCTAAACTGAATCACAAAAGATGAGTAAGGGTGAGTGTTTTACCCACTGTGGGTGGAGACCCATTAGTAGCCAGAAGTCAATTTGGTGGTCATGACCAGTATTGCAAAAGGAGAGGAAAAGAGGATAAAATAGAATAGCTTAAATTGCATGGTATGTAGTGAGGGTAAGTATTATTTCATGAATTTTTATTTAACCCCACTTCCACACACACACAAGTATGAGTGACTGCTATGAGAAATGTCTTTCTTAGTGTGGGTTGTGCTCCAAGACGTTTGATAGCCAGCCACTCAACTAGATGAATGAGTTGGGAAGGTGTTTAGATGAAGTGATTCACATGAGCAAAGTTACAGAGGGAAACTACAGGGAGAGTTCGGTGCTTGTAAGGTGTGATATGAAGATTAGTGAGACATGAGACAGAAATAGGTCACGGAGGCTCTTGGATATTGTGCTAAAGAAATTTGGATATTGTGATGTGACTAGTTAGAGGAGCAGTGGCATAGTGTAATGAAGCTGGTGATTTAGATCCCTACATCTAGACCATGGAGGCTGGATGTAAGGGGAGTGGTGCAGCACTGGAGGCAGGGAGATACATGAGGGCACTCTTGTGAGACTCTTATACCAGTACAGGAAGGAGATTAAGAGGCTCTGGACTAGGGAGAAATGAAGGTAGAGTCCAGATATATTTTGGCAGTCGTTAACCTTTTGGATCATGGACCTCTATAAATCTCATGAAAACTGTGGACTAACATACATGATTTTTATATTTTATTTTAAAGGACCATGGACCCCACGTTAAGGAACCCTTAATAGGGAAATGTAGTCAGTGGGACTTGATTGGAAATGTGGAGTTAAAGGAACATGAACACTTCCTCTTGGAGAGGGCTCATGGAAGTGGTATCCTTCTGGGAGAGCTGTTGGTTAAGGCAAGAAGGTAGAGGGAGGGAGCATTTGTTATTTTTTAGCAGATCATTTAGGGAGTCTACAGAGAATGGGGTTGGAAGGTTTGGGAAGAATAGGTAAAGGAGGAGATGACAAAGAAAAGAAGTTAGAGTAGGGATGGAGGATGACATTTTGAGTTGTGATTAGGGATGCTAGAACTTAGATGCATTTACCTGAAATCGCAGGTCAGTGCCCTCCAGCCAAAGACCACTAGGAACTCACCAAGTTGAGCTGTTACTTCTTGCAGTGAGGGAGAACACTGACCATGGAGAACCTTGGGACATCTTAGTGCAAGGGTTTTAGAAAGGACTTCTTGTAGGATTTGGGCTATATTACATGGTTTGGGGGCGGGTTTAAGCAGTGGGGCTTTGCTGTGGATTAGGTGGTGTCAGGAAGCAGGGATAAATCTGTGATTTATAATAATTCTTACCTAGAAGGTGAGAATACAGTGCAAGATTAAAACTGATTGGTAAATGAGGAGCAATCACACATATTAACTGCTATAGGGTGGTGTCTTAGTGTTCATGTCTTGTCTGTGTTCGGACATGATTATGAGTTGTCTTATCTTGATCCATCATAGTCACAGGGTGGCCCTGTCTGATGTGGATGTTCTCTGACATTATGTTCAACAGGAGAACAGCAGGGCCTAGTTGTGAGTGCCAGCCCAGCTCGTAACAACACCAGGGCTTAGCTGGTCATATCAGGCCAGTTCCTGGATGTCATTCTCACTAGGTTCCATATGGTGTCCTTTGGTCATATGGGTAGTTATAATGGACTTTGTCTTGTCCTATAGCTATAGAGGCATCAGCTCTGGCTCCTGGACTGAGGCCCTCACAGTAGTTCCAGTGTTCATATGGCTTTTCCAGAGCAGAGATATGAGTTGGTTTTAAACATCATATGCAGATTATTTCTTGAAGGATTCTTAGCTATAACATTTATCATACTTGGTGTGATAGGCTAATGTTTGATAGTTTCATGCATGAACATATTGCTTCAACATCAATACACAAAGAGAAATACATACAAGAACACTTCACATTTTTAAAGTATGCACATAAACCTGGAGAAAGAAAGCAGAATTGTTCACTTTACTCTTTGGTAATAATTCAGATTTATAATAATGACCTTGGTGCATTGTGGAATTCTGAATTATCTTCCAAAGCAGCAAAGAAAAATTCTGCAAGTTCCCTGCTTCTCACAGTTGTTGCGGGCATTCTAATGTAGGCAAGTCACTTCATTTCTATGGGCCGTGTTCTCCTACTTTTCATATGAAAAGGCTCAGTTAAATAATCTCAGCTGTCCCTAATAGATTGAAAAACTTTGTACTTCTGTGCTTCTTAAGAAACACATTGAAATAAAAAATATTCTTTGTCATCTCAGAATTATTTGTCAAAGAAAATCATGAATTAAGAATAGCAGGAGGAGCAGTGAGGGATTTATTAAATGGAGTAAAGCCTCAAGACGTGGATTTTGCTACCACTGCTACCCCAACTCAAATGAAGGAGATGTTTCAGTCTGCTGGAATTCGTATGATAAACAACAAAGGAGAAAAGCATGGAACAATTACTGCCAGGGTGAGTGAAAAGTGTGACAGTAATTGCATTGCCTTTTTTCTAATTTTTAAAATTTCTATATGTTTTTTTCTGGTTTAAAAAAAGAAAACAGCAAAAAGCCTAATAAAAAAATATCGGTGTCCTCTACCCCACCTCCAAAACCCTGCATCCTCCTTTGTTGCAGCCACTTTCAACTAATTTTTATGGTACTCACCTGACCTCCACATTTCTAAAAAAGACCTTTCTATGCTGCAGTGTTTTGTTTTTCTTTTTAATTTCCCAGTTTTAAGATGCTATCTATTGACTTCGTACGAGGGAAGATGATTTAGTGTTCTTACCTCACCCCTCCTCAACAGCAAGCTCATGTAATTCTCCTTCCCTCATCTCAGTATATTTATACCATAATTTTTGGTTAAATCAATATTCTGGGTTTACATTTATAAGTGTATTGTTTACAGCTGGATCGTGTAGTATATTATGACTACATTTCTTGTGTTGCATGGTTGGTTTTCCCTGCAGTTAATAGCATTTTTCTTTTACATAGCTTTCCATGTGCCACTAATTCATTCCTGTACTCTGTGTCAGAACTATAAAGTTCCTCTCAGTAGACTTAAACACATCAAGTTTCAGTTCCTTTTTTTTTTTTGAGCCATCTCACCTGGTGCAGTCTGTCTTCTGCTCCCATCTGGACATTCTAGGTGGGCACCCCACTCTCATCCTGGGATTTTCCTGCACCAGATCCTGGGAATTTCTTTGGCCTCTTCCTTATTAGACCTCCTGGTTCCTGGATCCCATGTGGTCTTCGTGCTTGGTTTATGCCCTCATTTTAATAGTCTGAAACCTGAGAAAGGCTTACGTGCCTGAAAATATTTTTATTTTGCCTTCACAGTGGTCTGATAGTTTGTTGGCTGTGGAATTCGAGGCTGGGAATCATTTACGCTCAGAAACGTAAAGGCTTTGTTTTCTACCCTCCGGCGCTGCCGCTGAGAAGTCAGAGCTCATTCAGATTTCTCTTTTGTTTGAAACCTGATTTTTTTTTTCCTTTTGGAAGCTTTTCTGATCTTTTTTATCTCTGGTGTTTTTAATTTCAAGATGAGGTGCCTTGGTTTGGATTTATTTTTTCATTCATTATATAGGGCACTTAGTGGGCTCTCTTGTATTTTGCTCATAATTTCATCCCCTTTGTTAAATGTCTTCTCCTTTGGAAACTCCTATTGCATGTCAGACCCCAGGGACTGATCTTCTAGTTTTATCTTTTGTCTCATGTTTTATATTCTCGTCTTTTATTTTACTTTCCATGAGATTGCCTTAACTTAATCTTCCAATCTTTCTATTATATTTGCAACTTTTGCTATTTTGAATTTTCAAGAGGTCTTTCTTAGAATATTTCTTTTGAAAGCTTCTTGTTATTGTTTCAGAGGTAACATCTTCTCTTATTTTCCTTGCAAAGGGGTTGGGGTACTAATTCCAACGTGAGGTGGGGCGGTTTCCCCACACCAATGAGCAATGCTCCCGACACCAGCTGGGTGTCCTACAATTCAACTCAATTCTGACTCTGTCTACCTGGCGATAGCATCAGATCCCATAGATTAAGGGCTCAGTCCTACAAGACTACACCCCTCCTCCCCACAATTTCAGATGCCAAGCACAAGCCCGGGTTGTTACCTGTGCTTCTGACCTAGTGACTACAGATTGGAGGTTCCAGCAACCACCTCCTTGGACTTCAGTCGCCAGTTGCAAGTCAAGGTTGTTACCGGTACTTCTGATCAACTGGCTATAAATCAGAGGTTCCCATGACTTCCCCTTGGGTTTGATTAATTTGCTAGAGCAGCTCACAGAACTCAGAAAAATTTTACTTACTAGATCACGTTTATTATAAAAGGATATAACTCAGGAACAGCTAGATAGAAGAGATGTATGGGGCAAAGTATAGGGAAAGGGTGCAGAGCGTCCTTGCCCTCTCTGAGTGCGCCTCTCTCCCAAAATCTCCACGTGTTCACGAACTCAGAAGTTCTCCAAGCCTTTTGGATTTTTATGGAGGCTTCATTACATAGGAATGATTGATTAAATTATTGGCCGTTGGTGATTGAGCTCAATCTCCAGCCCCTAGCCTCTCTCCCCTCCCCAGAAGTCGGGGGCGGGGGGCGGGGTGGGACTGAAAGTTCCAACCCTCTAGTCACATGTTGGCTCCACTGACAACCAGCCCCTGTTTTTAGATGCTCTCATCACAGGAAATTCCAAGGGTTTTGGGAGCTCTTCCAGAAACAGGTATGAAGACCAAATGTATATATTTCTTATTATAAATCACAATATCCCGCCTTATGGTACCAATTACACTTATTTTGACAATGGCTTTATTTCCTCTGAGCTTTTTCTTTTTTGCTGGTTGGCTTTCTTTAAATGTGGGTATTCTTTGGCTCTCTCTCTATATTATGGGTGATCTTCTAGTGTTAGCATAATGACTTGAGAGCTTTATTATAGTTTTGCATGGGAAGGGTCAGCCAGTTAGTTGTGGGAGCACCAATGTCAATGTCAGTAGGACTTTTCATTAGGAGAAATCAGAAGAATCCTCCAGTGTTACCCAGGTTAGAATAAAAGCCTACTTATTAGCCTTTTGGAAACCAAATGGGGAAAGAGTTGGCGGTCATGTTGATTTTTTCACTTAATCTTGTTTTCATTGTGCTTCATTCCCATGATCATCTGTCTGGTGCTCCAAGTTCTGACTATTTTCAGGTCTTTCTAGTGAGTTAGTCTCTGGGTCTCTGCCTGGGTAAGGGCAGTCTAATTGTTTGTGTTATGATGATTCTTAGGCTGTTTCTTATAATTTTTATGATATTTCTTATAATTTTTATGATGTTTCTTGTGATGATGTTTCTTATGATTTTCAAACAGTCTTCCTATTTCAAACCCTTTGCTTACCCTTTGCCTTCAGAGATACTTGTGCTTCAGTGCCCGAGTTCTAGAATTCTATAGAGAGAACTAGCTTGTTTCCAGAGAAGAATATATATGAGATTGAGAGGAATTCTAGAACAGACTTCTGGTGATCATTAGTGGCTTTCAGTTCCTAATGAAGAGATTCCAGACTTCTGCTTGGCATGTAAAACCCTTTGCTGTCTACCCCTAAATGCTAATGTGTTCTGTGTCAGGTATACTTCCTATTTCTCTCCACTGTGCCTTTAGTCACCTTTTCTCTTCATTTGAAATGTTCTTCCCACATCTGCATGTACAAATCCTACTTACTTTTCAAGGCTCAGCTCATGTGTCACTCCATCATGAAGCTACTCAACTTTTCCCAGCTGGAGGTAATCTGTCTTCCCAAGATATATGTAACACTTTAACTTCATTGATGATTACTAATAAAGGAGTTGCAGCATGTGTTAACTCTTTGTATTTCTTTATCAGTCCTTTGCTCAATGGTATATAATCTATAAATTGGTATTCAGCTCTTTGCAAACTGAAGCTATTCAAAAATTTTTCAAAGAAAAGCCTGATCTGAAATCGAAGAACCAGAATACAGTCATGTGCCGCATAACGATGTTTCAGGCAATGATGAACCGAATATACAACCGTGGTCCCAAGAGATTAGTACCATATATCCTAGGTGTGTAGGAGGCTATACCATCTAGGTTTGTTTAGTACACTCTATGATGTTCGCACAATGATGAAATCGCCTAACGACACGTTTCTCAGAACGTGTCCCTGTTCAGCAACACATGACTGTATGCTGTTTTAAGGGCTCCTCCCTTGTGCCATATCTCTTGTCAGAGTTGCCATTTTTGTATGTCAGACTCATCTTTTTTAATTAGGATGGTTTTATTATTTTATTTTTTAAAAATATTCTTTAGATTTATCTTTGAATATTGTGGGTGTCTTTCTGTTTCAAGGTATATGTGTACTAGTTGACTTTAAAAAGAAAGAAGATATACCTGTCAGTACCCATGTATTTTTTACAATCCATCCAGTGATACTAAAAACTAATTTTTAAAAAACATATTCAATTACAGCTTCATGAAGAAAATTTTGAAATTACTACACTACGGATTGATGTTGTCACTGATGGAAGACATGCTGAGGTAGAATTCACAACTGACTGGCAGAAAGATGCTGAACGCAGAGATCTCACTATAAATTCTATGTTTTTAGGTAATATATGGAGATAAAATAGTATTTTAATTCAATCTATTTGAATGCTTTAAAGTGAAACCTGCATTCTGGAAATGTTCTTCAGCTTGAGAGATTGCATTAGTTTCTTCTAAGAGACAGTGTAGCATATTGGTTAAAAGATGACTCTGGAGCCAAAATCCCTGGGTTCGAATTCTGATGCCATGACTCACTAGCTGTAAAATGAGGATGTCATTAGCTTCCTTTGTAGAGTTGTTGTGAGAATTAAAGGAGTTAACAGTTGTAAATCTTTAGAACAGTTCCTGGCACATGTACACATTCAATCAATGTTAACTTACTGACTGCATCTAAAAATGTTAACATTTCAGGTAAGAAAAATGCACACATAGATGCACCCTCTGTGTCCCTCTTTGTCCTCTGCACTATCTTTCGTGCATGCATGTCCCGCCCTTTCCTCTCTTCTGATGCCCATGGCACACATTGGTGAATGACGTCAGCACCTTTTCTTTTGCTGAGCCAAGATACAACCTGAAATTCTTTCATTGCGTTGCATTTTAGGAATCATCTATAGTCAGGCAGAATTGACATGTAAGAGGAAACCTATTTGTCATCTCAGTGTAACTTTTTTGTTGATGAAAGCAGTAAGAATCATAATGGGAGTCGATGTGAATTAGGTTAGTGTTTTGGTACATAATCGAAGCATTGTTTTTTTATACTTTAAATTTTAGACAAGCCCTTTATGTTTAAAACTTTGGATTACAAAAGAGAGAGATGAAGCATCCAGTATTCATAACCTAGTTTGTGGCAACAGTAATAGTGAAAGGATGAAGTAACAGGATTTCCTTCATGGAATGCAGAAGGGGGTTGTAGGCCAAGGTGGGATCGCTGCTAATTACATTAATGACAGTATTTCTAGAGTGCCTACTAGGTTCTAGACGCATCACTGGTCACTTGATATACTTTATCTCATTTAACTCTCAGAAGAACTTCATAAAGTGGGTATTAAACCCATGTGACAGATGAAGAAACAGATTCAGAGATGTTAAGTAATTTAGCTCAAGTCACAGATAGCCGTGATTTGAGCCTGTTTCCAAAGTCTAGGTGATTTATGAGGGAGCCCAGTTGGTGGCATGTTTTCTCTCCATTGTGTGGTCAAACTCCAGGTGTTTATTTCATCTTACGTCATTCTTACTCAGGGTAAACTGCTGCTCCAGGTAGTGCAGTGTATAAAATCTTGTAACTAGCTTCTCGTAAGCAAACTTAACTGAAGAGAGAAACTAAATATTCTTTTTCAAGATACTATTTTATAAAAATAAAAGCTATTCTTATTGGTACCACTGTTTTCTAACATTTGCTGAATCCTTATAATGTGCCAGGCGCTGTTGTAAGCACCTCACATAAACTGAATCTTCCTAACCACCCTGTGAAGCAGATACTGCTGGCTGGTAAACTGCAGACTTAGGATTCCAACTTAAGCAGCCTGGCTCCAGAGGTCATGTTCTTAACCACTACATTATTCTCAGCAACTCAACTTTATTTCTTATTTTCACTCACCATATTTTAAAAGAATGATATTCAGAGCAAAACAAAGTACACACCAATATGACACTCACTAATCCTTACTTTTAGTCCATTTTTCTGTCCAGGCTTTTTTCAAGCCTTATTAGATGAATCATGACTAGTTTTTGCTCTTATCATAGCCTATGTTTTTTTCCTCCAAATTTTGATCTTTCCTTTACTGAAAAAGACCTTAGTATTTCCAGACGCTCACCAGGGAGAGTTGAGTCTCTTCATTAAGAGAAATAGCCTTAAGGGACAGATATACCACATTTATTTGCTACTTTGTAATCATATTTTTATCTGTTTACTTACCTATTTTTTTCTTTTCATTTTCTGTTATTTCTCTTTGGATCTGGAGCCTTTTAAATTTGCGGTACATATCAAAATCCCATATAAACCAAAACAGCTTGGGAAGTGTTAAGCCTGAGCTTACCAGTATTGTTGCATTTGGGATAATCAAAGAGCATTCAAGTTCAAACAGAACTAACTTGACAGGTGGTTATTTTTTTTTTATTTTTTATTTTTTAAAGATTTTATTTATTTATTTTCCCCCCAAAGCCCCAGTGAATAGTTGTATGTCATAGCTGCACATCCTTCTAGCTGCTGCATGTGGGACACAGCCCTAGCATGGCCAGAGAGGCGGTGCGTTGGTGCACGCCCGGGATCCGAACCCGGGCCGCCAGCAGCAGAGCGCGAGCACTCAACCGCTAAGCCACGGGGCCGGCCCTACAGGTGGTTATTTTTCATAAGTAGTGGCAGTGCCTCCTTTCTGTGATGCCACAAGGTGAAATGTCTCTTAGGATCACTGAACTTCGCATTTGGATGGTTGAATGGTGCCTGTCTTTGCTCTCAGTGTTTCTCTTTTTCCTTCTTAGTCCCTAGGGTGGCCATCTGTCTCAGTTTCCCCGATAATGATCTATTTTCTGGGACATGAGCGATTTGTAATTTTAAAACCAGGAAAATCCTGGGATAAGTGGGATGAATTGGTTACTCTAGTAGTACTTGAGGTTTTATGTGCCTTATATTAAAATTGTTTTGTCAATTTTATTCTTTTCATTCAACATCTGAGAGAATGTAATGTGGAAATTTTTTTGAATGGATATTAGGTTCACATGGTTCAAAATTCATAAAATTTAAAAGGCTGCATGATGAAGTCTCCTGATGTAATTCACCAGACCCTTGCTGGCAGTAATCAAACTTGGATCTTTGCCAATCTGATAGAAATCTGAAAAAATGCTGATATAAACTTGCGTTTTTTATGACTAAGGTTGAAAATCTTCATTTTTTAAAGAGATTTCTTATATTTCCTGTATATATTTTTAGTTAATTTTTCTATTTATGTGGTCTTTTCATTTATAAGAGCTTTTTGTATATTATGGAAATTAGCCATTTGTCTCTATGATACTGACTTACATACATTTTTCTCAGTACGTCACTGATTTTACGCTTTGCGTTGTGGTAGTTTTTACCATGCAGGCATATTTGATTTTTTGTGTAGCTGAATTTATTAATAATTTCTTTGAAGGCTCTGGTGTGTGTTTGTGTTTTATTTTCTTGGTAATTATATTTTGAAAGGTCTTCCCCATTCTAGGATTATAAATTTTTTTCCTGTTGTTTCTTATTTATTATTTTAATTATTTTTTCCAGAGTATTTTGGCTATTCTTATTTTCCCATATTAACTTGAAAATCAGCTTGTTTGGTGTCTTCCTCCACCCAACTGGCATATTTCTTATTTAGTTTATTCTTGAGTCTATTATCTTTTTAGTTGCTGTTGTAAATGCAGCCTTTTGTTCCATTATATCTTCCATTGAATAGTGGATACAGATGAATACTATTCATGTCTGTATTTTAACTTTGTAACTCTTCACTTTGCTTAATTATTACTGTTTGTGATAGTTTTTAGTTGATTTTCTTGTGTTTTCCAATTCTTTTTTTTCCCAGTTGGATTCTTTTTAAAATTTTTTTATTGAGGTATAATTGAAATACATTATATTAGTTTCAGGTGTACAACATAATGATTCAGTATTTGCATATATTGCTAAATGACCACCACAATAAATCTAGTTAACATCTGTCACCATACATAGTTACAGAATTTTTTTTTCCCTTGTGATGAGAACTTTTAAGATCTACTCTCTTAGCAACTTTCACATATACAATACAGTATTATTAGCTATAGTCACCGTGCTGTACATTACATCCCCATGACTTATTTTATAACTGGAAGTTTGTACATTTTGATTCCCTTCACCTATTTGGCCCACCCCCATCCCCTGCCTCCAGCAACCATCAGTCTATTCTCTGTATCTATGAGCTTGGTTTTCTTTTTTAGATTCCACATATAAATGAGATCATATGGTATATTTCTGTGTCTGACTTATTTCACTTAGCATAATGCCTTGAAGGTCCATCCGTGTTGTTGCAAATGGCAAGATTTCATTATTTTCTATGGCTGAATAACATTACAGAGTGTGTGTGTGTGTGTGTGTGTGTGTGTGTGTGTGTGTGTGTCACACTGTTTTCCAATTCTTATTTGCTAATAGTGATTTTTTTCCCCGTTTTCTAATGAATAGGTTTTGATGGTACTTTATTTGACTACTTTAATGGTTATGAAGATTTACAAAATAAGAAAGTTAGATTTGTTGGACATGCTAAACAGAGGATACAAGAAGATTATCTTCGAATTTTAAGATATTTCAGGTAAGAATTCTTAAAAATTTAATGATATAGTTTTTAATATTATTACTAGAGCACAATTCTGGTCATGTGAAACACACAGCAGATCAGTGTACAAAATGGTGACATCCCAAATGTCTGTCCCCAGTAGAGACTTAGCAGACTATTAACTTCTGAGTGAGATATTAATTAGTTCATATTTTCATTCCCAAAACATACACATATTTACTCTATTCTGTGATGATCTTCTATATAATTCAGCTTTAAATCATATTTTTAAGTGTCCATTTTTCTTTTTGACTGAATATTTCCTGCACTGATCATTCATTACACAGATAGTTGCGTGCTTACCGTAGGTCAACCCCTGTGCTAGGTGCTATGAACACAGAGTAATGAATGAAAGTTTGCCTTCATATCGCTTACAGTCTCAGGTGGTCATGGGAAATCTCTTAGATGAACCTGTTAAGTATGAAATGCATTTGGATGGTTTTGTGGGTAGCAATGATTTTTTTTTTTTTGCTGAGGAAGACTTGCCCTGAGCTAACATCCTGAGCTAACATCTGCTGCCAATCTTTCTCTTTTTTTTTTGGCTTGAGGAAGATTAGCCCTGAGCTAACATCTGTGCCAATCCTCCTCTATTTTGTATGTGGGTTGCCACCACAGCATGGCTGACAAGTGTAGGTCAGCGCCTGGGATCCGAACCCACAAACACAGGCCACCAAAGCGAAGTGCACGAACCTAACCCCTGCACAATGAAGCTGACCCTCAGCAATGATTTTTTTTTTTTTTTTTTTTTTTTTTTTTTTTGTTTGTTTTGTGAGGAGATCAGCCCTGAGCTAACATCCGCCAATCCTCCTCTTTTTTTTTTTTGCTGAGGAAGACGGCCCTGGGCTAACATCTGTGCCTATCCTCCTCCACTTTATATGGGACGCCGCCACAGCATGGCTTACCAAGCAGTGCGTCGGTGCGCGCCCGGGATCCGAACCAGCGAACCCCGGGCCGCCGCAGCGGAGCGCGCGCACTTAACCGCTTGCGCCACCGGGCCGGCCCCTCAGCAATGATTTTTAAACTCTGAACTCTAACCTTTTTAAAAACTAGTCTAACTGGTTAGTTTATATGTCTAGTTATACTAATTTTTTGCTGGTTGGGATCACTCTCAGAATATTCTACAATATAGAGCCTACATATTTTGTCAATAAATCCTATTCCTTTAAACTTGAGTATTTGCAGTCTTTCTTTACAAATAACAGAACATAGACTGAGACTTAGCCATAATTAGTCATTTAATGTAGATCACTAATGAACTGAATTTTAAAGATATGAGTGGTAGAATGGGTGTACTTTAAGGCTTCCAATTCTGAGATTCCATGAAACATGCTTCAGCATCTGCAACTAGATTTGTCATATTTAAAACTCTTCATTAAAAGTATTGATGTGTACAGACACAGGTAAGCAGTGAGGGATTAAGACTGTTCCATGATGGCATTCCAGTCTTATTTTGGTGCCTTTACAAGAATCCTCTGTTTTATTCATTTGCTATAAGTACCAATTCAGGAACTGCATTTAATGGACACTCCAAGTGTCTCAGTCAGCAATTTGGAAGTGAAAGTGACGAGGGGGTTCTAGTTCTGGCTAACTTTGAGAAAGTTACTTATATTTTATAGGATCTCAGGTTTTCTCATCTGGGAAAAAAGAGAAGGTGGAGAATTGACCAGATGATTTCTAAGTTCCCCCTAGACCTAATTCTATATTGTTTCTCATTAAATAGATGTGCAGGATAGTACCAATAAAATGAAAAATGGATTTTTCTGGTGATATGCCAACACAGAGGTAATACACTCCAAGAATTTTGTTTCGTAGGTTTTATGGGAGAATTGTAGACAAACTTGGTGACCACGATCCTGAGACTTTGGAAGCAATTGCAGAAAACGCAAAAGGCTTGGCTGCAATATCAGGAGAAAGGATTTGGGTAGAATTGAAAAAAATTCTTGTTGGTAACCATGTAAATCATTTGATTCACCTCATCTATGATCTTGATGTGGCTCCTTACATAGGTGAGAGCAAGTTATAAAATGTTTGCATTTTTGGCAATGAAACACATCTGGTTTAAAATTTCACAAGGAAAAAATGTTTGAAATTTAGTTGAAGAATTCTAAAAGGAAAAATGGAATATTTTAAAATAGGATCAACTTGGAGGTCAGGGGTAGGACGGTTTTGTCACGGGTAGGGAACAGCTCAAAGACAACCTACTACAGTGATATAAAGTGGCCTCTGGAGTCAGACAGACCTGGGTTTGAATGAGGCTTTGCTCCTTACCAGCTCTGTGACTTGGGTTAGTGCCTTAAGTGTTAGTTTCTGAATCTGAAAAACAGGTATGAAAATAATAGCATCTATCTAATGGAAGGGCTGAGAGATTCAATGAGTTAATACATGTAACGCACTCAGAAGAGTGACTTATACATAGAAATTATTCAATAAATGTAATTAATATTCAGAAAGAACAGTGGGATTGTATCATTTATCACACTTCAGGAAACTTGGGTATATTTCAGAAAAAGACAAAATTACTGAAGAGGGGGTAGACATTCTATGATAGAATGTCAGTGTAAAGTCAAGAATTTGTAATTGGAATAAGTATCCCTTGTGACTATGACACCACCATGACCACTGCTGCCTCTAGACCTGGAAACGAGCATTTTAGGACTTCCCTTGGTTTGAGAATGATATGAGAGAGGATAGCAAGAGTGTATCAGTAGTTTACCTGTAAGATGAAGCATCAGATTGGACTAATAATGAGTCCTAGTGACAGGGCATTTCTGTATACTGAAACAATGGCTGGTTTAGGATTTGAGTGTTTTTTATTAAATTTATCCACTGTAAAAATGGGTGAAAAATGCTTTTGTCCCTACAGGCTTACCTGCTAATGCAAGTTTAGAAGAATTTGACAAAGTCAGTAAAAATGCTGAAGGTTTTTCACCAAAACCAATGACTCTCTTGGCCTCATTATTCAAAGTACAGGATGATGTCACAAAATTGGATTTGAGGTTGAAGATTTCAAAAGAAGAGAAAAACCTTGGTTTATTTATAGTTAAAAACAGGAAAGATTTAATTAAAGCAACAGATAGTTCAGAACCACTGAAACCCTATCAAGACTTCATTATAGATGTAAGTATATACAAGGCTTGGTCAGAATATAAATCATTGTCACTAACTGTAGAACTAATTTAGTAATACTAAGACCCACAATGTATTCTGTGGATTTCATTTATTTTAAATGAAAAATTTCACATCAAGCATTTATTTTAAATTTTAGGATAAGATCATTAAATCTGTGTGATGGAACTAAATGTTTGATTTTGGCACTTAGTCTAGGGAACCTGATGCAACTACTCGTGTATGTGAACTACTGAAGTACCAAGGAGAGCACTGTCTTCTAAAGGAAATGCAGCAGTGGTCCATTCCTCCATTTCCTGTAAGTGGCCATGACATCAGAAAAGTGGGCATTTCTTCAGGAAAAGAAATTGGGGCTCTATTGCAGCAGTTGCGAGAACAATGGAAAAAAAGTGGTTACCAGATGGAAAAAGATGAACTTCTAAGTTATATAAAGAAGACCTAAAGTTGATGAGAGCTGGCTACTAAAAAGCAGAAATTTTTGGTAAGACTAGTTATTTTTTTTCCTCCCCCTTAGTGAGATTTAAGAGACTTGAATATATAGCTGAATAAAAGCCAGCTTAGAGGACATCTGCAGAAGAATAAAGATCTCATTTTGTGAAATATAATTATATTTCAGGCACTAAACTGATGTCTACCTCCTCTTAATCTGACTTATATCACTGAACCTTATAATTCTTTTGGAATCGTTCCTACTGAGAAAAGTATATTCGGCCTCTCCTATCTATCCATCTTAATATGTCTAGGCTTCTTTAAAAAAAAACGTGGTTTTTTTTGTACGGGGCAGTACTAAGATTGATCTTAAAAAGTGGTAACTGTCTTGAAGAAAAAATGTTTCTTAGTGTTGGCAATTGAAATAACTGGGCTATTTTATACAGTAATTGTCTATGATAAGTATCATTTCTTATCTGAATTCCAGAATAAACTTGTGTTTGAAAAGAAAATAGTTGACAAATTTGCATAAAATACCCTATATAAAATGTGAAGACTGGATGTGTCCTACGTGGCTGCCATTCATACATGCAAGACTTCTAGGCAAGCTATATTTCAGTATGTAGCTGATACTCTCCTCTCTCATGATTTCCTTAACTAGGCATGCTAAGCCTGGGAAAGATTAACTTGAGGGTTACTCTTGAGCCTGTTATTTTAATAAACATTTCCTTTGGAATTGGAAGGTAACTGTATTTATGTGGTATCTGATGGTATATATCAGGTAGCATATATACAGAGGGACAGTACTCCTGTCCCTTTAAAGTAAATGTTAATTTCTTTCATTAATTAAAAGGATATGACCTACATTAAAATTTCCACGAACAGGTCTATACATTTGCTTTTTAAAGATTTGAGCCTTAAATGCTTTCAGTGGGTAAATGGGTGTATAGCACAAAGTATTATTTCAGTTGCTATATTCTGACATTTTACAATTGATTTTCCTTTCTGTGTAGCCAGTCATAGCATCTTTGTACTCTATGGGCAAATAGCAATTTTGGACCTTGATAAAACAATTTTGAAAAGCATATTTCTCTTAAAGCCCAGCTAAGAGGAAGTGTGACAAACACTCAGTGTAACGGGCTGTGGTGCAAGGGAGGGGGCCTCAGAGACAACTGCGCACAGGTCAGTAATTAAACGTACTATAAAATAAGACATTGAAATATTTAAGTACTACTAAAATAGATGTTTGGACCTAATATCAGAGAATTCCTACTATTCTATATAGGAGGGATGTTGATTTAGCTACTTCAGAGGTCTGGTTTTGTCATGTATAAAACACTTGAAAATAGTATTATATGCATGTTTTTACGTATCAGAAAATTTTATTTGCAAGTGTCAGTAAACAATATGGAACATTCTAAGATTACACCCTTCAGGGGGCAAATGTAAAAGCAATGTTCCCTCACGCCAACTGGTTTGGATTTCAATGTAAAGAGGTGTGGTGTGCTGCTGCAAAGAACTCCCTGGAATCTATTTAGAGTAAGTTTTAGTTCAGTGTAAGACTGATGAACAACTAGTAAAGTCATATAAACCCAAGGTTATTAGTAGTAGTAATGAAGTAAAGCTTCGAAAAAAAGTTACAATCTTGAGCATATTGACAGCATTCTTGGGTTGCTTTTCATTTACTCTCTTTACATAAATATGTAATACGATATTAATGTTTTCAGTCTAGGCAATCAAAACCATTGCATGTTTGGTAAAAGACAAAATACTGATAAATTAAAACTTAAGAAATTTAACAGTCTGTTTTTGGCCTCATACATTTTATCCGATTAGTCGAACTTTTCCCAAAGCAGTGAAAGAATATCAAAACCAAAGTTAATTACGCAAATGTGAAAGGATCGGATAAACCCTTGAATGTATAAGCAAAGAGGTAGTGGCAAATGAGTCTATCTAGAACTTTATCTTAAAAATTACTTCTTACACCTAAATTATCTACTTATGAGTAGATATTTTACATTATTTAAAGTTTACTTACAGATTTTCTTCAATTTACATTGAGTGAAACAGCCTAAAAAATAGCATCTCTGCTCCATAGTAGTTTAGATACAAATTAAACCTTGGAACAGAATAACCAGGGTTATAGTTCAAACAAACACTGAACAAATATATAAAATACTGTTTTTCACTAACGAACACGTAAAGAAATGAAAACTTTATTTTGGGGCTCAAACTGCATATTTTACCTCTTTAGTATTTTCAAAATTTACAAAGCACAATATCTCAGAGAAGCTCTAAAGGAACAAAGCCCTTAATATACACTGCCTTGCCTCTTTCAAAAAGGAACATGTACTTGTGCATGGCACCCTGGCTTTTGGAACGTCTGCCATTTGGAGCACTGATACAAACATGCTGTTCTGTGTTTTGGGATCATATCATTATAATTAACCTCACATTACAGGAATTTCAAATATGTTTTGTGCAGGAAACAATCTCATCCCTTTCAGAGATGTCTTCGAGTCCTCTCAATGACAGACATATCAGAGTCCACAGAGTAATGGCACCAAGCTACTAAAGTAGATACTCCAGAAAACCAAGTATTATAGACTTCTTTTCATTGTCTTCAATAGTACTTTCATTCTCTTCAATAGTATGTTTTAATTTAAATCTTCAAATACAATTTGACTAAGAACCTGCAACCTTCCATGTAATGTTGCTTTTCTACTTAGGTATGCATCAAAAGTGGTAATTTCCAAAGCAGATCTGATTTTTAGAATACCAACTTGTTAAATAACTTTATCCTTACCATATTTGTTTACAAGCAAAGTATTACTTTGTCTGGGCTTATTTCATCTTCAGTGTCTGGTATTGTGGGCAACAGAGCAGATCGAGTCAAACCCCAAAATTTCTGAGGTGACATGTCTTTTTTGGTGGCTGTAAATTTCCATCCAATATGGCTTGCACAGATCCTACACTGGGCAATAGTCCAGGCATACCTACAAAATTAAGGAAAGATATCAGCTAAGGAAACACATTGTTGTACCCCAAAAGCCTATCATCATATAAACCTGTTATGAAGATGGATCTTAGAGCCAAATTCTAAGGGTTGAGAAGAATAAATACTCTGAGCTTTGATCTGTACAGTTCCATGAAACCTCATAAAAAGATTTTCTAGGGGCCAGCCTGGTGGCATAGTGGTTAAGTTCATGCACTCTGCTTTGGCGGCCCAGGGTTTGCAGGTTCAGATCCCGAGCACGGACTTAGGCACCATTCATCAAGCCATGCTGTGGCAGGCATCCCACATACCACGTAGAGGAAGATGGGCACGGATGTTAGCCTAGGGCCAATATTCCTCAGCAAAAAGAGGAGGATTGGCAACAGATGTTAGCTCAAGGCTAATCTTCCTCACCAAAAAAAAAAAAAAAAAAGATTTTCTAATTTGTACATTTCATCATGGTAATGCATCAGTCTTTTATATATATGTTACTTGTTTGTGTTCTTAAGCTATGTTTAAATTTTTTTTTCTAATGCTGCAAAAGAAAAACATCTTAATATGGATTTCTTTATACAAATTGCTGGTTGCCAAGACCACATTCTAACTCACACCTGCTTTTCCTTTGTTGTTTTGTATTGGAGACAAGTTAAGTTAGAAAAACAGCAACCACCTGTAGAAATATGCACTTTTTTGGGTGAGTCAAAATTGGAAGGGTGATGGGGAAAAATAAACCAAACTATGTAACTGCAACCCTTTCCTTACTTTTTTCCTAGGTATTGCCCACATTTAGTATTTATATTAATAAATTAATTCTAGTTTTAGTCCTTAAGAAGGGTGTCAAATAAGAGTGGACAATCCACATGGTTCTAGGTCCAGAATAATCACTAATCCTTACTCAGCTTGCCTCTTTCAAAATAAAACACTGACCCAGAATTTGGAACAAAAGACAAATAATAGGGTTCTTGAAGATAATATGGCTGAGGGAATTGAACAGGATCCCAGGTGGTGCTGCTGGTCCCAGGATCATACTGTGAAGGCCACTGGACTAAAGCCAAAAAAAAGGCAAAAAACCCCCACAAACTAGAAGAAAAGCAGGAGTCAATGGTTTCTGCATCTTTCTTGTTTACCACTGCTTGAGCAACATTCTCTGGTTTTACATATTACAGAATATGGTTTAAATAGAGTTTTACTGGGTCATAAATCAGTTAATTTTCAGAACGAGCTGATAGGAAATGAAAAAAGTTTAGATTAGCTGTATAGTTGATTTGAGGATAACGGCAGTTGCCAATCTTCTTTCTCCCTAACTTTACATTCAATGAGACTATGGAAAAATAGCTGTTTCTAGCCATTCATGAAAATGAAGAGTATTTAAATAGAATTATTCATTTCATTGTCTATTTCTGATTATAATTCTAGCAACTCTGCTTAGGACTCTGTTTTTCTGCCCAATTAAGGCAAAATCAAAAACAAACAAACGTCACCACCACCATCATATTACCCGGGAAACCAGCTGTGCACTGTAGAAGGCCGGCCTATCAGATTCAAGTTGCAAGCCTTATACACGGTAAGGGTCTCATGCACGTAGCCATGAGGATTCACGTAAGCTGCCATTGGCCCACATAAGGATAAACTAAAACAGAATCAGCACAGAGGATAAGTAAGTCAAAATGAAAAAAAAAAGTAACAGATATTTAAAAAGTTCACCAAGAAATAAGGTTATAAGAGCTATAGTTTTTAACTTTTTAGTTAGTTTTAGATAATAGAATCCAATACAATAACAAGAGATTGGTAGTCAGCCCAGTTTTATTCTAAATGTTTTCCATGATGACCAAAAGGAAAACAGTACTAGGTTTTTAAACCTTCTAAAATGTACAGAGCTCAACTTTCTCTAAAGGAGTCTCCAAGAATGGACATGCAATGGAAAGGTCCCATTTGATCATTTTGGGTAGCTTATTACTTTGCAGACAGCAGTTTCCTTACCGTCTTGATTTATAATGATGATGAATTTATCATAATTTTTGAACACTCATATCACACAGCTTCAGCACATGTTCAGACGACTGTCCTACTTTATCTTGGCCCTATGTGGCAAAACTGATGTTTGATTGAAATATAATGCATGAGGCATTCATGTTAGGTCCTGAATTACTAAGAAGATATTCTAACATACAGATGTTGTATAATATATAGATTTTCAACAAGGACAGGGTGAGAAAGGATTGCCCAGTTGTTTTAGTTTACCATCCTCCTTACCTCTGAATAATCCCTTACTTATCCATTGTTGTTCTGAGGACCCAATCAGGAAGACTGTCTTACCTAACAGTGAGTTAATTCCCCATATTTCAATTGCTGAATGTTTGTAATTTAATGGAGGGAAATACACAGAGAATGGTAATATAGTCTTGACTATAATTCTGTTAAGGCAGTTGGGAAAATGTATTCAGAAGTATACTAAAAATGTAATAAAGATCTCACCTGAATATTTCATTTTTGGTTGTTATTTCTGTTTCTTGACATTGTTTACAGCAAAGAGACGTACACTAAAAAATTGAAGAGAAAATTAGTGGGGAAAATTCACATTCATTTAATTATGTAATTACATAGCTCATCAAGAAACTTCTCTAAGGTATTGATCCCTCTGAATGTCATATTTTCCTTCTAACCATTCAGAAATATAGTTTTAAAGATGGAGCAAAAAAACCAAAATCTGAGATCTGACAAACTCCCTCATAAAATTAATGACCTTCTAGGATAAAGAAGTAAAGACTGATATATAAAACCACAGATGTTCCATGTAGAAATCAAGTGTTCACAAAGTCTAAATGAAGTTATTAAAGGTATTCATTCATATTTGAGGAATGCAAAACAACTCAAGTTTCTTTCTTTAAAATATTTGTAATGTAAACCATGATGGGCAATTAGTTTTTTAATTGCATGACTATAGGAGTGGACCCCATAGATAATTCTCTTGGTCCAAACAGTGCATCCTAGCTCTCTAGACTGACTAAACATGAGTATCACAAACATATTCACTTTACTCACTTTATTCATAATGTCTAGTTCACAGCGAAGTCGTTGGATAGCACTACCAATTTTAAGGAGCTGAATTCTTAATACATCATCAATAGGAAGACAAGCAGCTACTCTGTAAGAAAAATCTTAAAGACATGGTGGGTTTTTCAAGTTTTAAACTGATGAAGATGAGTATCAGATAACTTAAAAATCAGATAATGTCCCTTTGAAATAAACCCTTCTCTACAGGGTTCTCAAAGAACATATTTCACACAATTATAAGCAATATATCAAGTATATACTCTTAAGAAGTTCTAAAATGTAACCTCTTTTCCCATACTTGTTTTTGTAAATGCCTTCTTTCAAGTTAAACATGAAATCAAACTCATGTTAGAAGAAGTCACTTATTTGCTACGAGACTAGAAAAGTAGCTAACTGTACCTAATAAACAGATTTAGAAATTATATGTAAATAAGTGCTGGAACTGGGGTCACTTAAAACCACCTTGAAGAATAGGGAAAGGAGAGTCTACACTCAGAAAGTGTGTTTTGGATGTGAGCCATTTATTGCAATTTGAACTTTTTATGAAAACCTTGCCTAAAATTGGAGTGCTCACAGAATTTAAGAACTTTGTTACAATTAACTAAAAAATACTAATTTTTTTTAACTGCTCAAAGCAAATGTGTATGCTTTTCATAGCTAATAAAGATGTTAAACTAAAATTTTTGGTTTCATTAAACAGAAAACATATAATTTCTTTTAGTAAGACATCACAGTCCACAGGAAGGAAACTGATTTTTCATACCTACTGGATTTGAAGGAAGAGAATCTTCTTTTAGATTTTCATCCCATTCATGTAGCTGTTTCTTGATTCTATCCATTAAGGTTTCCTTGATGTTTAAAATAAAAGTAGCCATAATAAGTTCACAGACTTTTTATAATTTACTGTCAGCTTTTCAACTCTTTTTAATAAAATGAATAATTAGTAGCAATTGAAGGCATCACTATGTAGTAAAATCTGAGTCCTAGTTTAAATATGTCTGTTTTCTTATGCAGCAATGATCCAAGCCCCAATTCCTTTGCCCAGCAGCATGGAGTTGGTCTTCCTGGCCTCTCTCCCACAGTCTGGCTATCTTGGGGCACGTGCTCCTGACTCACTGCCTTGCAGGTGCTCTGTTCTCAGCAGCTTGGCACTGGCCTCTCTTCTCCCCCTTTCGAGGAAGCCTTTTCTGACTCAGTCCATAGGGATTCTGGCCCTATAAATGGCAGTAGCACTTGCTATCTACATACCTTATTTGGTTCCTATTTACTACAGAAAAGTGCTTACTATCTTTGCACAAGTGTAAGCAAAAAACACTCTTGGCTCTTGTGTACTTGTAATGGCCCAAAAGCTGCTGAAGAGCAGAGTGGACTGTAGTGTCCTTTAATCCTGTGCATCTGGTAAGTGCTCAAAACCTATCTGTTTAGTATTCCCAGGACTCCAAATCTGTGGGCAAGGTGATTCACTACGGGAAATGACTAGTATTTGTTGAATGTCTACTATGTGCCAAGTACAATAGTTACCATTATCCTCATTTAATAGATACTCAAGGAATTTGCCCCAAAGCAGAGAGACTGATAGAAATCATGCTTTGAAAACAGTCTTTTTGTCTAAAATGCAGATTCTCTGAACTATTCCAACAGTCTGTCTTTTACTGAGTTCTGCAAGATGTGGCGACACCTAGTATCAAAATTTGAGGAGCAAAAACACTTGTGGATGCATCAATTAATACACTAGGAATCAGGAGATATAATATCCTTGTTTAGGAAAAAAACTAAAACATTGTTATAGAAGGATTCTTTAATTTTCTAAATGTAACTACCACTTGACCTCACAAAATTTCAAATTGTTAATAAACCTTAAAATGTATCAGTATCTTGTCCTAAAGTTATAAGCCACTAGAAACTGTGGGAAAACTAAAAGTTCTATGAATGAAAGGCAAAGCCTACGCAGCAGTGTCTCTGATTCCTGCATGTTCTACTTAATATAACAAATGGCATTAGTTTTGAAAATTAAACACCACTGAGTATGAAAGCCTACGTTTTGCTCTAGTGACCCTTAATTATGACATGGATTACTGTAGAAACAAAAAGTTCAAGGTAAGTTACTTACAGCATCATATAAGGAATACAGCCAGCGAGGCCATGAAGTCAAATTTGCACAGTGAAACTTTCTCTGAAAAACAGAAAAAAAGCCACTTAAAAGACCACACAGAATAAAGATTCTTATGGTGGAAAGAGCCACATGTGAAATACGATTTTGGCCCAGGAAAAGGTTTTTTAATTTCAAAAAGAAAATTTTGTAGATAATCCCATAAGAGATGATTATCTATTAAGTCGGACACTCATGTTTGTATATCCTTCAAATATATGTTGCAATTAGAGTCTTGCTTCTTACTGAAAAGTTCAAATATTAAGATTTCAATACTGAAGACAACTAAGTAAAAATAAGATGAACTTAAAGAGTGACTAAACATCACATTTCTGCTAACCACATTATTTACCTTTATACTAATACTTGTCCAGTATCTGCAGTGAAAACCTCAAAATATAATCCAAACTGTCTTTGTGTAAAAACCTTGAATGTCTCTCAACTGAATCACCATAGAGGTAAACATAAGAAGTGAAAATTCCAAAAATAAAATGATCATATACTTGAGACTTCATGATCAAGTCTCCCACTTCATAAAACTCAGGGAAAGGAGAAAACCATTACGTGTCTCTTCCAATTGTATTTTGGGATCCGAATGGAAGCATGCCTAAATCCATAGAAAAATGTGAATTATACTTAAATTCCTGTAGAATTTCAATATTTGATGGGAAGACTCAATAAGATGCCAGTCCTCAAAGTATATATTCAGTGCAATATCAATGAAATTGGAATTTAGAAGCCTAATTTAAAGTTCATCTGGAAGAATAAATGGAAAAACAACCAAGAAAATTTGGAAAGAGAAGTGTTCTACAAGACACAAAAATATGATCGAAAGGATGCATTGTGGTAGTGCTGTTAATAGCAACAAATTGGAAACACCCTGATCATCAATCAACAATAAATAAATACATTAGAAAATGTTTACACCAGGGGATACTCTGTCCTTGATCAAAGAACAGGCATATCAAACCTACAGAATATAATGATCACCTTCTTCTCAACAAAACAAAACCTACATATGTACAGATATTGGTAATTTTGTAAACAAACTTAATTGACACAGGGCATGACACATGAAACTGGGTAAGAAAGGAGTAAGGTAGATCAAAAAGGACTTTACCAGAATGGAACAAGAAAAGTAAGGTAAGCTTTGACAAAATAAAAGGGAATGTACGCTGGCACCTGCAAGACCAAATGAACAGGTATGCGATGGGGAAACATGGGTACACAGCACACATGGAAAGGACTTGGGGGACTTAGTTGATAGTTATGAACTAAGCAGTGGGCTGTAGAGCTCACCCCCCTACTCCCTCCACAATCTTACTCTAGCTATATTAGAAGTCTAGAATCTAAGATGAGACAATAATGTTAATCTTCTGTGATGGTCAGAAATGGTAACTTTCATTGTCAGGGGCCAGGATGCCAAAGAGAGCGCTAGAGTTAACATCAGGGATATTTACTTTGGAGCTGCCTCTCAAGGAGACATGATACTTGTTTTCAAATATTGTAGGATTAGGAACTGCTACAGGATGAGGATAGATTAGTTCTGGAAGGCTCATGAGCTATAGCTCAAACCAATGGATTCCTTTTTTTTTTGTGAGGAAGATCAGCCCTGAGCTAACGTCCATGCTAATCCTCCTCTTTTTGCTGAGGAAGACGACCGGCTCTGAGCTAACATCTATTGCCAATCCTCCTCCTTTTTTTTGTCCCCAAAGCCCCAGTGGATAGTTGTGTGTCATAGTTGCACATCCTTCTAGTTGCTGTATGTGGGACGCGGCCTCAGCATGGCCAGAGAAGTGGTGCGTCGGTGCGCGCCCGGGATAAGAACCTGGGCTGCCAGTAGTGGAGCACGCGCACTTAACCGCTAAGCCACGGGGCCGGCCCTCAAACCAATGGATTCTTTAATGAGAAGAATTTTTGCCTCAATATAATCCGTCTTATATTTGAAGTTACCCAAAGATGGTCTGGCATGGCCTCCAAGTACTCAGGTAGTGCTTTCAGGTAATGCTCAGGTAGTGATTCAGTCTGAGTCAGACCGTAAGAACTTTAAGGTACCCTCCAGCTCCAAGGAGTTCCAAAAGCTAATGCTAAGGATTGTTGTTACGGTCCAGTTACAGAATAAATAATGCTACTAACAGCCCACCAGATAACTGAATATTCAGTAACAGCAACAGCAACCACTTTACATGTCTTATAAGAATTCTATAAGGTTGGTAGTATTATCATCCCCATTTTAAACATAAAGAAACAGAGGCACAGAAGGATGGTATAACTTGCCCAAGGTCACAGTTAGTAAATGGGAAGTGGCTAGTATGTGCATCCAGGGAGTCTGTGACTCTAACCATTATTTATTCAATAAACATTTTGAGTGCCTAGTATGTGTCAAGGCATTTTTATGCATTGGGGTATCCCAGTGATTAAAACAATAAAAAAAGACTAAAATCACTGCCCTGTGGAGCTTACGTTTTAGTAAAGAGAAGCTTACTTTCCAGAGGTATACTTAGAATTACAAAATGACAAAGATCCAATGAAGTTTCACTTTCGCTGACTGACACTCCCAATTCAGTCATTAATATAGACACATCAGAATGATCACTTTTGTAATATAAAAGCATGTAATTTTATTTGGCACCCATGTCAAGATAAAAAGAAACCAAAATAATTTATTCATATATAAACATTACTTCCCATTATAACATAAAGAGAGCAGAATATGGCATGCTCTGTATTAAGAGCAATGCACTGGGTCAAGGTGGCTACTATGCGCTCTGCCACCACCCATGCTTTGTGAATGTGAACACACTGCAGTTTCAGGTGTATCAGTTTCCTACTTTCTAAAGTGAGAAGGCCTCTAAAATTCTTTATTGGGATTATTCTGACAGATTCTACAATTCTATTTACAAATCAATTAAATATTCTTACTACATCTTTAATATTTGCGATATGCTTTATATAGTCAACTATACAAACTCAAGAGAAGTATACCAGAAAAGATTAGCTAGCTTTTACAGAGCAACTGCCAAAGTTTAAGCCACTTCAGTATCCTCAAATAAGAGTCCCATTTAGATTTCTGGCACAACAGGAGAGGCTCCTGGCTTATATCTGGGTAATATTGATGATAAGTCCTAGCAATTTATGAACATTCTTCAAGTATATCAACACCACGATTTACTTCATAAAAGGGCTACACTTCAAGAAAACTTTAATACTAGCTGAAAAGTTAGGTGCTTTTTAAAAAGTGACCAGTGACTGATTCTCCAGTGAAGTATTTACTGGGAACAGGATTTACTACTGAAAGAGGCAGAAAAGCCCTTAAAATAAATCTCTGTTACCTGGAGGTAATGCATCACGTTCTTCCGTTTTTAAGCCTCATACTATAGCTTCAGCTTAGCCTCCCAACAATCCAGAATGTTCAAAAAATGTGAAACTCCACTTAAATGGTTCTTTGAAATGCAGTGAAACTGGAAGAGTAATGTGAAAGGCTAATCGTGAATAGTAAATCATCACCATTGATTTACATGGTGACCCAAGGTGGTCATTTATTGTACTAAATCCCATCACAATCAGCAGTGTAGATGATGATAATTTACCCAAATAATCCAAAAGCTACCAATTTTTGTTTCCTTCATTTACCAAATTTCCATTTGCTTATAAGAACTGGAATGGAATGATAAGCTCTTTCCTGCTCCTGAGGATCATAAACGAATAATGGCGGATACGCAGCTTACAAGTATAAGATGTGTGCGGGGGAAATCACTACTCTGGCTGAGGGAGTCCCCGCTTACACAGAACCTAAGATTTCAAGACTTTTCTTCTTCTTTAATATAAAAATAGACAACAAATACTATTGCTCTTACTGCTACTAGTATTATTGTAGAACAAGGCAAAAACAGATTCTAAAGTTTTATGGAGAAGTTAATAAGCAATAGCAGCTAAACGAACCGTGAAAAAAGAAGAGCAGTGAGGGGGGTTACCAGTCATGTTTTTATTTACACAAATTATAAGTTGTTAACAGTTGTAACAGTATCGTGGTGGTACATTAACAGACTGACAAGAGAGCAGAAGAAAAGTAAAATAAAAACCATGAATCTGGTTTATAATTAGGTGGCACCTCATATCAGTGAGGGAAAATTGCGCTTTTCAGAAAATGGAAATGGCACAATGGGGAAAAAAGTAAAGTTGAATTCATCTCAGGATAAACTACATGGATCAAAGCTTAAAAGTTCTGATTTCAGGGGCCGGCCCAGTGGTGTAGCAGTTAAGCGTGCATGCTCTGCTGCAGCGGCCCAGGGTTCGGATCCTGGGCACACACCGACACACTGCTTGTCAAGCCATGCTGTGGCGGTGTCCCATATAAACTGGAGGGAGATGGGCACGGATGTTAGCCCAGGGCCAGTCTTCCTCGGCAAAAAAAGAGGAGGATTAACAGATGTTAGCTCAGGGCTGATCTTCCTCACAAAAAAAAAAAGGTTCTGATTTCATTAAAAGCAATAAAGTCAAAAGTAGAAAGTAAAAGATTACATTTTTTACTTTTTTAAAAAATGAAGATTCCTTTGCACAGGGAAGTCATTTCTAGCTGTGATTTAGAATACAGAAGTATTAAAAAAAAGATAAATTTAATTACATAAGAAAAAAAACCCTTCTGTATGACAGAGCACACCAAAAACAAAGTTAAAAGACAAATGACAAAATAGCGAAAATGTCTGGAACTCATTAATTACAGACAAAGGAATAAGCTTCCTAATGTAAAAAGAACTAGAAATCAACAAAGGGCAAAGATGAACAGATATTGCTTACTAAAGGAAATACAAATTGCTCTTAAACACAAAATGTTACACCTCATTCATATTCAGAGAAATTCAAATGAAACCTCCAACAAGATAGTGTATTTCACTTATCAGATCAGCAAAAATTAAGGTGGCTACTACACTGTGTGTAAAGCCACGGTGAAACCGATCATCAGAGTACAAATAGGAACAACCTCCTTAGTAAGGTACTTTGAAAATATCTGCCAAAATAACAAAAGCAGTTGCCCTGCCATCCAGTAATTCCACTGCTTAAAATTTAATCATATATATTTACCTGTATGAAAGGTCATTTGTATACAACACTTAGTGCAGGTCTGTCCTCCACAGTGGACTGGTTATATAAATTATAGTGTATCCATACAACAGAATACTGTGCAGCTTTAAACAGAAGGAAGCAGTGCTCCCAAAACTGATACAGAAGAATCTCCTACACTGTTAAAAGACAATAAGGTCCAGGACAGCAGGTATCCTTTTACATAAGAAAGAGGAAAGAAATAAGAATATTTATTTGTATCTTCATAAAGAAACTCTGAAAGCAGACTTAGAAACTAACCTGTGAGCCCATGTTTGAGGACCCTGCCCTTCTGAATTAATGCTCAGTTCCTCCCTGCTCTGTATAAGCAGGAGCAACCATGGCTTGTAAATTTAGCACAGACTAGAAAGATGAGCTTCAATCACTTTCTTAATATGTTTCCACATTTGATTTCTTTTTACATTTCATATTCAACTCCTTTCTGATTAACATAATGGGGCTTTATAAAGGAACAAGTAGATAGTCTGGGCAAGCAGGGAGTATACTTAAAAACATTTACATCATACTCCAAGTAGGTTAAAGAAAAGTTTCCTCACTCTGTGAGAATCCCCCTACAGTAAGCCCAGAGAAGAGAGAAAGCACTATGATAGGAAAGGAAGTAAGTAAACATTAGTTACAAAGATCAAAGCATAGAATAAGGAAGGTCTCCAGATGGAAGCGGGTTTTGGAAGTGTTTCCTAATTATACTGGCCTGACTTCTTAATCATTAGGGGCATCTTCTCTAATGCTCCCTTGTCAGAATGGAAGATTACACAAAAACACTTCTGGAAGCTTAAATAATTAGAGGTCATTTAGAATGTTTAGTTTTCCATGCCAAATGTTAAGAGAGGTACAAACAGTTTTAAGGTTAACTGAATACATCTCAGGTAGATGACACTTCTACACCTTTTAAGTATCTTTTCTGCTGGAAAAGTGTGTGGCAACCTGATTAGCTTGAATTACCTTAGAATCATCTAAGCATCGCCCAAATCTGACCATGTTAACTACTTCTCAGACATGGAGACACATGGATGCACTGCTTCAGATCGTGGTGGGATGTACAAGTCAGACATGAATAACTCTATGAAGAGGAGTGAATTGAACCTTAGATCTGTCTAAAGACAAGCACTGTTATGTAATCCAGCCCCCTGGTAAGTTAGTGTCCAGCTAAAGGTGAAGTAAGCTGAACCACTGAGACAGTACCACTGCAAACGGAGTTCCTGTCAGTGGTATCTGCCATCCCCTTTTCCTGTGCTAGACTTTCCCAGCCTATACTAGACAGAATGGCTCTAAGTGGTTTCTCTAAAGTAGAACAGTTTGAAGGTCATTTGAAGTCCAAAATAGATCAGCCAGCAATTTTTCTTGGCCTAGTATCTAGATCCAAATTTCAGAACCTAAGAAACTCTACTCAAAGTTTAAACATGAGAACCCTTCAAACAATCTGAAAAATACATGGGATGAAGGCATTTTTATCTCCTAAAACCTTTTATGCCTCTCTCATTCCTCAGCACCTTCTGTTTAGTCCCTGGCAACTCTGAATATGAAAATAACTGAGGGCTAATGTTTGAGAGTCCAGAATTATTGGAGAAATAAGACCATAGGGAAAGGTCAGAGGAGCTGGTTCCAGACAAACACGTGCTTCCTTGGTCTTCGCAAGTCTGTCTTTCCTTGCTCTTGTTGAGCCAGTAATAACCCACTTGCAAAGGCCTAATTCTGAATTCAATGTGAACAAGCTAAAGTGCTTTAACCATAGAATAGGAAGAACTTAATTAGTAATTCACACAAAAAGTAAATTTAAGAAGCAATCTTATTTGTTTAACCCAAGTTCAGGTTTAAGATGGCAAAATCCTGCAAATAGGACATAGAACTAGTAGAGTACTTAAGTCAAGAATTAACTACAATCACTCTCACTCTATGCTTAGAACTTTGCAAAGAAGAATTAAATTAGGATTTTTAAATGGTTAATAATTTTTAAAAACCAATCTTGGTATACAAGAATGATTACATAAATCAAAATACAGTCATACGCTGCATAATGATGTTTCAGTCAACGACAGACTGAATGTATGATGGTGGTCTCATAAGATTAATACCATATAACCTAGGTGTGTAGTGGGCTATACCATCTAGGTTTGTGTAAGTACACTCTATGACATTTGCACAACAAGGAAATCACCTAATGACACATTTCTCAGAAGGTATCCCTGTCATTAAGTGATGCATGACTGTACTAATACCACCTGAAAAAAATCCAGTGATTGACGGGCTGGCCTGGTGGCATAATGGTTAAGTTCACGCATTCTGCTTCGGTGGCCCAGGATTTGTGGGTTCAGATCCTGGGTGCGGACCTACACACTGCTCATCAAGCCACACTGTGGCAGCATCCCACATATAAAAATAGCGGAAGATTGGCACGGATGTTAGCTCAGCAATAATCTTCCTCAAGCAAAAAGAGGAAGATTGGCAACAGATGTTAGCTCAGGGCCAATCTTCCTCACCAAAAAACAAAAAAAAATCCAGTGATTGAAATGAAATGCACAACTATCTAAATATTGAGATGATACGCAGGCAGCATCTTTCTTTCTTTTTTTTTTTTTTGTGAGGAAGATCAGTCCTGAGCTAACGTCCATGCCAATCCTCCTCTTTTTGCTGGGGAACCCTGGCCCTGAGCTAACATCTATTGCCAATCCTTCTCCTTTTTTTTTTCCCTTTTTCTCCCCAAAGCCCCAGTAGATAGTTGTATGTCATGGTTGCACATCCTTCTAGTTGCTGTATGTGGGCTGCTGCCTCAGCATGGCAGGACAAGCGGTGTGTCAGTGCGTGCCCAGGATCCGAACCCGGGCCGCCAGTAGCGAAGCACGCGCACTTAACCGCCAAGCCACCGGGCCGGCCCCTGCAGGCAGCATCTTGATGCAGTTACTTGCCACATAACATCTCAGTACCACCCAGTGCCAAACACACTATTAGGTACTAAATGACTCAACAAATTCCAAAACCACTCCCTGAAGCCCATGTACCATCAGAGCTATCTTTTACATACTTATTTTCAGCAGTTACATTTAAAATGACTATGACAACAAAAGCTTCCACTGTTCTACTGTTAAAATAAACAAAGGTGAAAGTATATTTAAAGTGTCTGTATCAGGTTTGAAAAAGAAGTACTGCACAACTACATAAGCGTTGCCCATAAACCTACGGCAGTACCACTATTATTAAATCTTCAAAAATATTAGTTTCAAGGTTGCTTGGGAATCTAAGCAGTCTAATAACTTTTTCATTAGAATCTTCTTAGAAACCCTAATTAAAACACACAATACCATGTCACAGATTGGTCAAGTGAAATACAGAGTAACAAGACGAAGAAGTCTCCAGAAATCCAGTTATGAGCCTGATGCCCACCAAGCTGTCATCCTGCACAAGGTTCTCGCTGAAAACTGGATGAATTCTACTGCAAGAACATACTACTAGTCAGTAGTGTAGGAGACTCCTTTATAAATAACATGCACCAATTTATATCAAATTAGAATCTCACTCTTTATATAAAAATTAAAACCTTCACTACTCTACTCGACAAAGAGTAAGGGACAATTAATGCAGGATTTCTCAGGTTACAATGGGAATTGTCTTTCCATATTTTTAGAAGATAAATCTCAAAAAAAACCCAATTTATTCTTAATCTAGAAACTAGTAATCTTTTCCTTTAGGCAGAAATCAACTACTACCTATCTTATACTCAAAACTGATACATGTTACAAATGAGCAGGAAGAGGCTTCATCAGTTTTTTTCCTAAGAGAAAGAATGATGTAGCCAAAAGGACCTACATAAGAATTGATGCCCAAACAAGCAGTATTTTTAAAGAGCACCTAGTCTCAAGCCAATTTTTGTGATGTCAATTGCGTTATACAAAAAGATAGCTAAAAAGCTTTTCTTTCAGAAGTCCAGAAGAAGTATAATTTACTCTACTACTACCATGTGCTAACCCCAAATCTCTTTTCTTTAAGGTAATGTGTTTATGATTCGAGCCAAACATCTGATTTGATTATAGTTTAGTAAGAGATTCCTGTAGAATTATCACAAGCTATGAATTAATACATAACTGATAGGCATAATAGCAAGAACACCTTACAGTATTGTGACATTTTACTACTTTTGTAAACTGCTTTTACATAAATAGCTGCCTATGAAATTTTTAGAAGCCCCAGCTATGATGAAATGCAGCCAGAGTACAGCCGCAGAAGGTGTCCGGGGAATGAACCATGCACGTTGTGTTTCTTCCTTAAAAACAGGAAGAAAGCAACCTGTCTTCATTTTTTGAAGGTACATAAAACATTAGTTTCTCACCTTCTGGTATTTCTGCCACCATTTATATGAATACTGGTCTTCCCGTGAGACAGGTTTCGAAGGAAATATCTGGCACTTATTGAGGGATTCTAACTGAACTGCAGACATGGTTGAAGGCAACACACATTCAGGAAGAATTTGCACTTTCGCTTGCTGGATTCTAAAATAAAGAGAACCAAGCATGATGTTCATTTTCAAGATAAACTAACTTAAACTATTAAGTTTCTAAACATACAGGTAATTTTAAATTCTAAGATTTTCAAAGTTTTCTTTTTAAACATATTCACCAAATGCTGATGTTAAGATACATGAAATTTTCAAAAATTACTATATTTCATAAATCATACCAAAGTTAAAACCAAAGATAACCTAAGGTATGGATTTCCAATCTCACTGTGGAATGGAAAAGGAAGATTTTAACATTTCAGACAAATATACAGAGTCTATAAATAAAGTTAAAAAAAATCAACATACCAACTACTACTACTCTGTATCTTGACACTTCCAAATTAATTTCTTAGACACCCCACCCCTCCCATCTCCCCATCTCCTTATGCTGCCTGACTCTTACACCTATCCCTTCTAATAAATCATCTAACCTGAGGAGTAGGTAGCGAAAGGAAGCGAAAATCAAGAACTCATTTACATGGATGAGTTAAAATAAGACTAGAGAATTACATGTAGCCTTTATTTCTAGGTGCATTCCTTTTCCCATTCTCAAACATTTAACTTGAATATGCAAAGAATGAAAATACGCATTATCTTTTTTTACTTAAACTCTCATGATAGTCATCATTTCCAGAATGCTACTTGAGAATATCATAATCACAAACATCTTTTCATGAACTAATGCCAACAAGAAGGTTGCACCCACAAGCTGTTTTCTTGTGAGTCACTATATCTCCTGGATATAATATATTTTGAAATACAGAATGTATCAGTACATTCAAATGCTGGGACAAATCACTCTGAGATTAACAAAGTCTGATATTTTAAAAGTGGCTGCTTCATTATTAATTATGTTTAGGAATTCTAAAGTGATCTTTCATATTAACCACTGTCTTGACCAACAAAAATTTATGAATGAAATTTTGATATTTCTATTTATTAAATGAAAATAGCTAATTGTGTCTGAAAATATCTAGGTTTAATTTAATGATAATATCAGACTCACTCCACTAACTTCATTTCTTTCCTGCAAGCTCAAATTGATGTCTACATGACTTTGGAAGATGTTAAAAAAAAACTGTGTTCAAATTATGTTCAAATGTTCTTATATTATTAGAGCTCCTGAAAAAAAAAACCAAAATCTCAATTTTCTTTACCTGACCTTATGAACACAAATACTTGGTAATCATATTTTTCAAGCCAAAGTGTATACCATTCTATAGAAATTTTTAGAAATCTGATTCTTCTTTAAGGTCATCAGTAACTAAATTAAAAATTATGTTTCACCCAACTATTATGTAAGATTTTATTATGATAAAAACATTAATGTTACTGAAAAATTGGCTTGCTGTTATCTTAATAATGAGTCTGCGGTACAAGCTGTCTGAATTGCCTTGCAGGATTAAGCGCTGCTCTCCGTCACTTTTGTCAAACAGGCCCAGGACTGATGCACACACACGGCCGGTACTTCTCCCCACAGCTGAGATTTGTTTTGAACATAAGCTAGTTCTGTGTCTTTCCGATCTGTTTATGGCAGTTGTTTTGTGATGATAGTTACATTAATTTATATAAATACTATAAAAACCAATGAAATCTGAGTACAAAAATAAAATGGCTTCAATGAATTTTAGGTTGAGCCATAAAAAATGTTTTTGAAATTAGGTTCAGACAATTCTAATAGCAGGAAAAAAAAGCACAAATCTGGAAGGATTCTGCACTCAAACTGCCTTGTGATTATCTTTACAATCTCTCTTTAAAGAAAACCTACAGGTATAAACTGGAGCCAGATAATACACAATGAAAGTGGTTTGTGAGAAAAAGACTGCTGCCATCTCCAATCTGCAGACCCAGTTCAAAGAAAGTTATCTTGTCTCTCCATCAAGTGAAAAATGAACGAATGTACACCTATACCTTTTAAGTTAAAATAAAATATTTAAGGTATATATGTATAACTTTTTATGATTTCCAGCTTTTGGTTTTTTTATAACTTTTTCTTGATACCTTTTACTTTCTATCTTTTTTCTCCTCTTTTCCCCCCAAAGCCCCAGTAGATAGTTGTATGTCATAGTACATGCTTCTAGTTGCTCTATGTGGGACGCTGCCTCAGCATGGCCAGACAAGCAGTGCATTGGTGTGCGCCCAGGATCCGAACCAGCGAACCCCAGGCCACCGAAGCGGAACGCACGAACCCAACTGCTATGCCGGGAGCCGGCCCCTGATTTCCAGCTTTAATTAACTTTTTTGAGTAAGAATTACTGGTCTCAATTATGATAGGTAAGAGGACTTCTTCTCTGATTCCAAATAGAGTATTAATGTTCTCTTCTTCTCTACATACTAAGAAATACTCAGGAAATTCTGAAGAGTCCCACAGTGCTTCAATGATATACTTCTATTTGTTTTTCATTAATTTTTCAAAAAAAAAATTTCCATGTGTTCAGAAGATGCTAAAGAAATAAAGACTCAACTTAGAAAAGGCTAGAAGGTAGTAGTATACTTTTTATATATGAAGGGTTATTTATATAAAAGACAAATGACTATTATCTGGTACTACTGTACTGGAGAAAAGGAAAGTGGCTTGAGTTTCAAATGTGCTATGGAGAAATTCTGGTCCAGTGGAAAGAGCACTAGTCTTGAAGTCAGGGGACCTAGAACCAACCAGCTCTTGCTTACTAGCTGTATGACTTTAGGCAAATCACTTAACTCTTTAAGAGTACTTGGTTTCCTTATTTGGAAAAAGAGGCGATTGCACTAAATTATCTCCATGGTTTCTTCCGTTTCCCCATTTCTAGGGAAGGTAGTTACAGGACCAGATGGGCAGTGGAGCCAGAGAAATCTCACTCCACGGAGGCCTTTTAAATTAAGACACACTCACCTTTATGGGAGGTCTTAACAGTAGGTCTATGGAATACTAGCGAGAATGTGCCCCTTTCAAGTCTTGTCCAGCCCTATTAGTTTGATGCTAATCTTTATTATAAATATATACTCCTTGTTTTCAGTTAATGGTCTACTGCCATCTTGTGTTCAAAATAGTTTTTCCACAGTCAAAAGTCACTGATAACAAGACAGTCTCAGAAATATACTTTTCCCCAAATCAATTTTCCATTATGGTTTCTGGAATGCAGTAGTCACAAATAATCAAAATTTTATAAGCATGAGGATAGGAAGTACTTTAAAAATGGAACTGTTAGTAAAATCCACAGTTACAAAACAGCTTGCTAATCATCTTAATGCAGAGCCCTCAGGAGGACATTCTCTCATTCACGTAACATTTATGGTCCTAAATGTAAAATATAAAGAAGTCTCATTCATTTTCCTTGAACAACTCACCTATTGAGGGAGACAGATATACAATGCTGTAATGACAGTACAATGCATTCAATGCTGTGCAAGTCTGCACAGTGAATGTTCTGGGGGAGTACCAGGAGGGAAGAACTAAAACCCTTAAGGGCTCAGGCCTCCCATCTCTCATTATTCTATGCTCTCTCTAGCCCCAAAGAGTTGCCTGATCCATCCACATTTTCATAATTCTGTAATATTTATGAATGCCCACTATGTGAACAAAACAGACAAAAAGTTCTTGCCCTCATGCAGCTCACGCTCACGTTCTTTTTTAAATCTTAAAAAAAACCTCTGAATTTCCATGTGTTCAGAAGACATTACCTGTGCAAAACCCAGGTCTGACGAGATTTTCAACTTGGGTTATAGATAAGAGACCAATTCACTAGGACTGGGTAGAACCCAAGAATCTTTATCTTTCTAAGACTTCACAGGTGATTCTTATGTGCCACAGTTGAGACCCATTCCCATAAGAGATAACATGCAACGATCAGGACAAATGCTTTGTTTTGTTTGTTTTTTTAAGAGGATAAAGTAAACCGGATTTCTTTTAAATGAGGTTAATATTCCTTACAATTATGAAAAAACCCTAACCATGAGAGCCATGCCAAACTGGTAACTGCTAAAATGGTATACTCAGAGAATTTCTAAACTTTATAAGGTACAAAGACAACAAGCATTTATTGATCTCTTTATTATGTATGTAATACACTTATGGGTGACATAAAATTCTCACTGGAGATAGGCATTAAATGTAAATGGTTTCTACAGCTCAGATGGAGCAGCTGGCAGCTGTAACCAACATGGCTTTCAAACACCGCAGGAAGGCTGTAAACACCCCAGCTGTCCCAGTGAGCAGAGAGCTCACAAGCCTCTGGCTTCCTCACCTTTTCTTACTCTGAAGAGAGGTCTTCAATCCCAAAGAAGCCATACCCCCAATGACACTGCCCTTTGGGTTTATATTACTTTTCTCAAACCTGGAGGGACATTAGAATCACCTGGAAATCAGAAAAAAGATGCCGCAGCCTCATCCCAGGCTAATCATTCTCTAGGGATGGGAGATGAGGTTGGAACTCAAGCTTCTACGGTCTTAAAAACTTCCCAGGTGATTCTGATGCACAGCAAAGTTGGAAACCACTAGGCTATACCTTCAAAGGGAAAAAGAACAACTAGTTAAAAGTTACAAAATGTGAAAGGTCAGTAGACTACAAAATATATAAGAAACCCATTTTATTTTAAGATGTTTCCATAGCTTTAAGAGATAAGGTATTTCTTACCCATCTGATTGTGTTCTTAGCTCAAGGACTTTGAACCTTTGTCTTCCGATTGCTTTCACTTTCACTATCTCAATTCCAAAGTCCTGTTCTTCTCGATAGGCATATATCTCTGCTGTTGTTCCGAACTGTGCTTCCCTTTCCTGTATATTACTTCCGAGGTAAATTTTAGAAGGAAACAGTTTTGAACATTTAATTTTTAAATATGCAAAGTTGGCAAAAGCAATACACATGGGAAACAATTTATAGCAATAAGCCCTCATGAAAGCTATTATAATTCTGTTTATGTGCAAATCATATGGGGGAATTTAGATATATAAGGAAGCTTCAGGAAATACAATTAGAACACTTTTAGGAAAAGAATAGATTTCTAGTCACTGAAAATGACATAGGACTGATAGGGGCTTAAACTCTCATTTCCCAAACCAAACATTCTTTTACTTCGGTAGACCATCATTTCTGCTGCTTATCAGCAGCACTATACTGAGGTGGGAACTTCCTGTATTCATTTCCTGCCTCTACTGCAGATTTCCTCCAGTTACCAATAGGATACTTGAAATTCAGCTTCAGTTTACCAGTGGTCTGTAATGGGACAACTTATGAATTTTGAGAGAGAGAAAGAACAAGACATTCCTTTGTAAAAGTAATCCTTTACATTAAAATGTAAAAGTCCTCTTTGACTTCAAATAAAGTCAGTCCTTGAAAATGATTCTAGAAAAGTTTTTCATTAAATATTAATGATTAAAAAAATTTCAAATACCAGACAGTTCAATTGCGTGTAAAGATAAATGTCTGATTTAGATGGTAATGATAATAACAAAAATACTCCAGCTTGCCCTTTCAATCTTTTCATCAAAATTTTTTACCTCACTACCTTACCCAATATTCTATGCATGCAAAATAATCATCAGTTTTGGCTTTCACACCGACCTCTACTGTGACCATACATGAGAGAGACTATGTTAAGCAAATTCACTTTAATATTTTACCTGTATGCAAGAACTGCAAAGGTTCTATCTTTCTGAATTAAATTCCGCACCATACTGACTTCTTGAGGGCGAGAAAGCTGAAGAGGTAAGGTCTGCCCAGGAATCAGGATCATCATCACCTGTGGCAGAACGGGAATCACCTGACAGCTGTCATCATCGTGCAAAGTCCTGCCATGAAATTCTTCCATATCAGAGCCCAGATACTATTTAAGAACATACATAGATACAGTGTCACTATAGATATACAATAAAAATACAGGCTCAACAGACTAAAGAGAAATTAGAGTAAAAGAAATATAAACAGAGGGTACAAATATTTAAATAATAACCTTGGTATCTTAACATCCCTCAGGAAAGTTTAATTTCGACTCTTAGAAGTAGAATTTCTAGTATTTTGTGAAGAATCTCTCATGTACAAATTCAAGAGCATATTTTTATTTCAAAACATTTTATTTTGACTAAGATAAGAAATATTTCTATGTCCAAATACCACAAATGATACGTATAAAATGTTAGTATATTAAATAACCACAGAGTACACAGTAGTACAGAGAATAAGAAGTACTTTAGTAGCTCCCTTACTAGCAAAAACATCAGGAGGGTGACAATTCCTCAAAGAATTACACCAAGACATAATATGAAACTGCTTAAAAACCACAGTAAGTGCGTTTATCTATTGGCAAATAGCCCATGTCCTCACTCACAATTTCTGATGTGAGTTAATACACAGTAATGCTAAGATCAGTCACTTGTTTTCAGGAACTTTTATCTACAGTTAGATGTATATATCTGTTATATTAGATCTGTTACTGAATTACATACTGTATGTGATGTTGGCAGACTGGTGTCAAAATTTATGATGTTTGGTTTTTTAGCTTCTTTGCTATCCTGGTCTTCAACTTCCATTTCAATTTCATCTTCTTCCTCACTCTCTGCTGCAAAAGTAGAATAAGAAAAAAAGATGGATGCATGAAAATGTCAAAGCTATGTCTTTCAAATGTACATTTCCTTCATGAGGATTCTGAGCCCTGGAGAAGAGGGCTTCTTCTTCTCAAAAGAATCACTCACATTTGGTAACCTCTGCAGGACTGCGAAGAGGCAGCCAAAGGGCTGAGGTCTATGCTGGGCTCTGCCACTAACAACTCTCTTTTTAAATCAACCTTTTATTTTAGAATAGTTTAAGATTTACAAAAAAGTTGCAAAGACAGTACAGAGTGTTCCTGTATACCTCATATCCATTTGCCCCTATAGTTAACATCTTATATTAGTATGGTACATTTGTCACAACTAAGGACTCAGTGTTGGCACAATACTATTAACTAAACTCCACATTTTACTTGGATTTCCTCAGTTTGTACCTAATATCCTTTTTCTGTCCCAGTGTCCCATCCAGGATACCACATTACAGTTAGTTGTCACGTCTCCTTAGCTTCCTCTAAGCTGGGATGGTTTCTGATGGCCTTTACAGTTCTGAGGAATACTGGTCAGGCATTTTGTGGAGTGTCTCTCAATTAGGGTTTGTTTGATGTATTTCTGATGATCAGACTGAGGTGGTATGTTTTGGGGAGGAAGACCAGAGCAGTGAAGGGCCGTTTTCACGACGTCCTGTCAAGGGTGCATACTACCAACACGACCTGTCGCTGCTGTTGCTGACCTTGATCACCTGGCTGAGGTCGTGTCCGTCAGGGTTCTCCACTGTAAAGACACGTTCTTCCTCCTTTCCACACAATACTCTCTGAAAGCAAATCACTAGGCACAGCTCACACTTAAGGGGTGAGGAATTTTGCTCCATCTTCTTGAAGGAGCAATATCTACATAAGATATTTGAAATTCTTCTGTGTGACAGATGTGTCTCTTCTCCCTTGCCAGTTCTGACACCTTAGACAACTCATTCCACCTGATTAAGCCTTAGTTTCCTTATCTGAAAAATGAAAGGCATGAACAAGGCAATCCCTAAGGTCAAACTCTTAACTTTAAAAAGTTCCTATAGAAGATAGGAAGGAAGCAAGGAAGGAAAGAAAGAGGAAGGAAGATCCATTAATTAAAATTGAAAAAAGATATTATTACCTGACAGATTTTCATAGCAGTGACATCACCTCCCTGGCTGTCACTACATTATTTAAAAATGAAATGTCTGTGATCATTTTCATACGAATTTTGCTTTGGAATTTTAAATTTAAAAATAAAGTTCACATGAAACATAAAACATATTTTAAAAGAAATGTCTTAGAAAGCCTTCTCCACACACAATTTTTAAATTATTGAAAACTAAGCTGATCTTTAAAAATCTGATGTTACTAATAATAGGGATGAAGGTTAGAAAAAGTTACATTATATAGGTGCTATTCTATTAAATGGGAGACTGTCCTTTTTATGCCAGTTATGGGTAAAATTCCTATTGCAAATCAATGGTTGTCAACTAGGGGTGATTTTGCCCCTCAGGGGATTTTTGGAAATGTCTAGAAATATTTTGGGTTGTTATAACTAGGGGAGTCCCACTGGCATCTAGTGGGTGGAGGCCAGGGATGCCACTCAACATCCTACAAGTCACAGGACAGTCTCCCACAACAAAGAATTCTCCAGCCCAAAATGTCAGAAGTGCCGAGGCTGAGAAACCCTGGCTTAGACACACCATAAAGATTTACTGAATCTCATTTTTGAACTCATATTTCATGTATTTTTAAATGCCCCAAATAAACTTCTAAATAGATAAACTGTCACTACAAAATAGTCATTATCCTTTGTATAGTTCATTATTTAAATCAGACTACCTCCAGCTAGGCTCCTGACACGAATATACAAATGTTTTTCAACATGGTAATTGCCTCGGACTTTCTAGTAATTCTTTTTTTTTTTTAATAATTTTATTTATTTTTTCCCCCAAAGCCCCAGTAGATAGTTGTATGTCATAGTTGCACATCCTTCTAGTTGCTGTACGTGGGACGCGGCCCCAGCGTGGCCAGAGAAGCGGTGTGCCGGTGCGCGCCTGAGATCCCAACCCGGGCCGCCAGCAGCGGAGCGCGCGCACTTAACCACTAAGCCACGGGGCCGGCCCTCTAGTAATTCTTAAGAATTCCTAGATATATAGCTTTGTCAGAGAACAACATAATTATTTCAACTAATATTCAAATGGTCAATGGTCTAACAATCCATACAAATTTTTCCTAAGAACGTAGAAGTTTCACCAAGAGATAACAAAGAAAAATCTAAACGGATAAGAAAAATATTCTGAATCTAATTCCTTGTATCTACAATTCTGACAGCATGGCTTTCACTCGGCAGGTGGAGAGACCCACTTTATTGCTCTACTACAGAAAGTTTAAAAGATCAACCATTCACTCAAAGGCTAAAATTCATAATTTTAAAATTTACATTTTAACTGTTCTGGCTTCTAGTCTCTAAATGATTTCCTTATAAATAGTGGCCTTTCTCATAAAGCTGGCTGAAAGCCACTTCCCCCTACTTAGCTGTTTATCTATTAATGTTTCCTTTGGCCAAGACAGATTCTTTGCATCTTAAATATTAAACTATTTCCTTAGCACTTAAAGAGAATTACCCTTCAAAACAACTCATACTACACGGATTTATAAACAATCCACTGTTTCTTTACAAATAAAACTCATATATGATTTAGAAAAGCATTATTATTATATCTATAACCTCTCTGATTATTATATCTATAACCTCCTGATTTTTTCCAACAAAACACACACTGACTGTTCAGAAGCACCAGGGTGAAGTCTGATGAGTCATCTCATGCAGGAGCACCATGTGAATAACAACAGAACATCAGTAGCCTCCCTATTGTATTCACCATCCTCCCTCAAACAGTGGATTTAGCACATACAGAGTTGGACTGATGTCTCTGAAATGAACAGCTCGGCTCTTTCAATCCAAGGCTGACACACTTACCCTTATGTCAACTCAGCTAGGTTGGTCAGCAACAACCACTGACTCTGACTCTGGTTTATTTTATTTTTTATTTTTTTGTGAGGAAGATCAGCCCTGAGCTAATATCCATGCCAATCCTCCTCTTTTTGCTGAGGAAGACCGGCCCTGAGCTAACATCTATTGCCAATCTTCTTCCTTTTTTTTTCCCTTTTTCTCCCCAAAGCCCCAATAGATAGTTGTATGTCATAGTTGCACATCCTTCTAGTTGCTGCATGTGGGACGCCGCCTCAGCATGGCCGGACAAGCGGTGCGTTGGTGCGCGCCCGGGATCCGAACCCGGGCCGCCAGGAACGGGGCGCGCGCACTTAACCGCTAAGCCAAGGGCCGGCCCCCTGACTCTGGTTTATTTTTATACAAAAAGGCCCTCCTATCCGGTGAGCACACATTCAGTCTCTTTCTCCTCCAATCCATGCAACTCCTAGTGGACAAATGAATCCTACAAGCATAGTTTTCTTTAGGCAACTGCCTGAAACCCACAATTATTACTTAGCAACCCACAGAAAAAAACTCCAACTCCACTGGCACAAGATGCAAGCTGCCCAACAACTCAGACCCAATCTACCCTCAACCTATCCTCAAGCCTTATCTTCCACAACCCTATTCTAAGTATATGCTTTTGGATGTCTCCAGATCCACCTCCCAGTGCTTTTCTCCAATTGCTTTGAAGGACCATAACAGCACTCACTTATCTGGCCCTAAATCAACTACTTTCTGCTAGTTATATTTTCAGGGGCCTCATATAGATTATAAGCCTCCTTAAGTACCAGACTGTGTATCATGCCTTTTTTCATCTCCACACCACCTCACACACTTCCCTGGTCTACAGTGAAGGGACTCAACTAATAGTCTCGGTTTGGCTGATACACCTCTGGGAAAGCATCTTATCTATAGCACTCCATGACAAGTTTGTACAATAATTCCACGCGTTTTTTAATGTCCAGTCTTCTAACATAAGGCCAACGTCTAAATTTTCACAAAACGTAAAGAGAAAACTGAGTTTAACTTCACACTCCTCAGTCTAAGCAAGCATACTGTACCACGTGTTTGAACTACTTGCCTAAAAAAAACAGACCAAATACTGTCTTGGCAGTGAAGTGGTTAAGAGATACCAGCTATACCGACAGACAGACTCAGGTTGGAGTCCCGGCTCTGCAACTGTGTGACCTTGGGCAAGTCATTGACTTAGCCGGCCAATCCATTTCTCACCTACCAAATCGGGATCAGAAGAGTGATGTGCAGAGAATGAAACGGAGAAATGCATGCAAAGCACTTACTGCAGGGGCCGTGACATGGTCAGTGCTTAATACACGTTAGCTGTCACTCTTGATCAAAAGAAAGAAGTCCAGGAAAAGTAACTGCTGCTAACCTGATCCAATCCCCCACGCCCCCCTCCCCCGCCCCGAGTATCACAGCATTTCCTTGGAGCCAAGTTCTGGACACACGGGGGATGGAGAGGACGGGGCCCTGCCCTTGGGAGCAAACCCCTTTCCTCGCCCCCGGCCCGGGGCCACCGAGCCGATGAGAGAGAAGCTCCGGGATTCGGTCGCTGGCCGGGGGCCTGACGTGCGGCCGCTCCCGGTGCGGCCCCGCCGGCCTTGGCGCCCCCGGCCCGCCCCGCTCCCCGGCCTCGCCGCGCTCTTCGCGGCTCGGGCCTCGCCCCTCCCGCTGCTGGGGACCGGCCCCATGCGGTTACCAGGCAGGAGCGGCAGGTGGTTGCCCATGTTGTGCGCAGCGTCGTGCGGGTCTTCCTCGTCGGCCATGTCTGTTTACCCGCAGAGGAGGCTGGGACAGGGCGGCGCCCGGAGCGCCGGGGGAGGGTCCGCGCTGCGCCGCCGCCGCCGGGCACCGGGGCCACAGCGCCCTCTGGCGGCCCCCGCGGGGCAGACAGCGCGCCGGCCCAGGCCTGGAAACATTTGTGCCGCAGGAGGGCGGGCCGATGGGCTGCGGGGTCCGAATGCTGTCCCTGTCCCCGGTCACTTCATGCCCGCCGCGCATCTTACAGAGCCCTCACCTTGTTCCAGCCCCTGGCGTGACATTTTACGTGTGGGGAAACTGAGGATCAGATTTTTGTCTCCACGTCGCTCTTAACAAAGGGGGCGGGAAGCAAATAGAAAGCCGTTTATACAGCATTAGCCCCAATTCTTAAAATAACGGGTATATATATGAAGACTGGGAAAATGCATCAGTTATTCCGAGGGTGGTAGGATCTAGCTGATTTTCTTTTCAACAATTTTCAGTAGTTTCTATATATATTCCAAAATTAACATATATTAATCAGAGGCAAAGACTTGAAATGATGATTACACATAATAGAAAAGGGCCCATGATTGACTGGTAAGTAAGATTGTCAGACTATGAAATAGCCTACTCATTATGACTTCAACTAAGTAAAAATAAGTCATTATGTGGCAAAAAGACTAAGGTAGGCAAAAATGAATATAAGTCTGTTACAGTAGTGGGGTTGTGACTGGTAAGATTTTTGTTTTGGATGATGGACAAAAGTTTTCTTAGTGTCTTTTCAATATCATTTTTTTCAGCAAAGGAGGAAAACTGAAAAATCTTTAAATGAAATAAAATATCTAAACATGGTGTGGAGGGGAAGCAGCAGCATTGCTCTGAAGAAAACAATAATGAATCTGAGATTTTAAAAACTGTTTAGAGAATTTGCCTCACTGAAGAGTTAAAACCCAAAAACCTCCTAGTAAGTGAGGCTCATGAATCCATTCTGTGTCTTTCTGCTTTCTCTCCCTGAATTACTCTGTGGCATTGGTCAAGTCATCTATGGCCTCAGGCCTTAGTTTACCCGTTTGCAAAATGAGAAGGCTAAATAGTGTCCCAGATTTGTTTGTTAATAATGTCCGTGATATTGATGATAGCATCGCCTTTTATGATCAGGTTAATAACAGTCACATATAATACGTTATTGTGATGGGTTAGTGGAGTTAAGATGATCACTCTCATCAGTTGAAGGATGATTCTACGCCAGAATGACAGAAACGAAAATTCGGGATAGAATGATAGGATGATGAGGGAGTGGCTGGGTGGGTGTTTGTGTGTGTGTGAGAGAGAGAGAAAGAGAGAGAGAGAGAGCAAAAGCAATATATATCTACATGTTTTATGCTGTAGCATTATTAATCTTACTATGATTTATAGAATTTGAATAAACTGTGCTTGCCTGCAGCAGAAGTTTCTTTACACAGCAAGCATCTGGCCTCCAAACAAGGAAGCTCTGACCTTCCTGTGGTCCTCCCCAGAGGCAGCACCAGAGCTGTGGTCTGCACCCTGGGTCAACCAAGAACCCTGTGGATGAGAAAGGACAGCCGTAAGCCTGGCGGGGGTCAGCAGATGTGGGTGGAAAAGCATTAGCTCTTTCTTTCTTCTTTTGTGCACTGCTCCAGGGTTACTGATGCTGCTATCTGCATATCTTTCACTCCCCACTCTCCTCCTTTTTCTCCCGTCCATTCTCATTCACCATCTGCTCCCTCCTTCGTTTCATGCCTCCAGAGTCTACCCAGTCATCCATAGCTACGTCTTTCAACAGGGATAACAGCAAATGATCATTGAACAAAAACTACTAAGTAAGCAGGTTTCTTGGATTAAGCCCTGGTTATTAAAACCCAAAAAGGAAGCATGATCATTTGCCATTTATTTTTAATTCGGTAACTGTATCCTGAAACAAGGTATCATACTAAGTTCCTCACATTTCTTCTTGGCTTGCATGAAATGTATCCATTGATAAGGAGCTCTGCAAACCAGAGGGAAAGGAAATACACAGGTTCATAGATCATTGCCTCATGGCTCAATTAACTTTCATAGTACATAATTAAGGCTAGCACTAGATGAGAGAACATGTGAATGCAGAAGCCTGCTGCTCTTTCAGTTTCTGGCTTCTACACCATATTAGCAGCAATCCTGGGAAGCACATACTGGGAAGAGACATTTCTGGCTCTCTTCGGTTTTTTGTGTTCTCTCTCTCTGTCTATTTTTTAATGTGTTAAAGAATGCTACTACCTTGCTCTAAGCAGTCAGTTATCTCTTGCCTGGATTATTGCAGTAGCCTCAGTGCTGGTTTCCTGCCTTCCACCCTTGGCCCCTAGAGTTCATTCTCAACAAAGCAGCCAGAACGATCCCTTTAAAGCACAAGTCCGATCATGTGACTCTGCTGCTTAGAACCCTTCCTTCACTCCCTGTCTCACTGTAGTCATCCTCACAGTAGCCCACAAGGCCTTTGTAATGCACAGTGGGCCCCCACATCCCGCTCTGACTTCCCTTCACTACTATTCTCCAGGCTCTCACTCCTCTCCATCAACTCTGGCCTTTGTGTTCCACAACCAAGTGGGGGCCACTCCCACCTCAGGGCCTTTGCACTGCCTTTCCCTTCGCCTGGAATGCTCTCCCCCCACGTAGCAGCATGACTTGCTCCCTTATACCTTCCAGGTCTTTGATCAAATGCCCCTCCCTAGGAAGTCCTTCCCAGACTACCAACATCAAATTACGACTCCAACCCTGGTCCCATCACCCTCTCTCCTCCTTCTCTGCTTTATTTTCCTGCAAAGCATTTATCAACTTCTAAAATACTATGAGGCTTACTTTTTAAAATTGTCCTCCCCCCTCTAGGAACGTAAGCTCAGTGGGGAGGTCAGAGATCTCTGCCTCTTTTGGTTACTCATGTGTCCCAAGGGCCTAGCACAGGGCCTGGCACTTAGTAAGTGCCCCAAAAATGTTTCCTGATTGAATGAATTGCCCAATTATGGCAGACACTGTTGATTGGCCCAACATCAACTCCTCTCTTCTTCCTTGCTAAGAACCTTCATTTTGTTTGGGGCAACGGTGTGCCAGCCCCCTGGGTCATGTTTGCACTAAGCTCGTCATAGCCCACTCCCCTTCCCCATGATCCTTTGCAGCTAGTGGTGGCCACATGACACTGTTCTGGCTGATATGACTTAGAGGAAGTCTGCTTGGCAGCCATGGAGAATAGCAAGAAGGGAGAACAACTTCCGGAAAAGATTTTCCTTCATGATTAAAGGAAAAGATTTTACTCCTGCTCACTCCTGCAGGGATGAAGATTAAGCTCCATGTTGGTTTGATGGATAAAACCAGCCAAACAGCCAAAATCATTTTGAAAGGAAATCATGGATTTTAGAAAAAGCAAAGCTAGATTTACTTGTAGACATATTCTGTTATCACTTTTAATTAAGAGATTAATTCATTAATTTTGGAACTGCATAAATCTTCCTGTTCTTTACCCTTTGGTGCAAAAGCATGTGGAACTGACAGATTTGCCTTGTTCCAAGAGCCCTTTCCTCTTTCAGTGTGGCCGTTCTCTCTACCAGTCTGAAGACAGAGGTCAAAAACTGGTGACCTCCCAGCGAGAGTTATGAGGATTTGTTTGGTCTTTGTGGTATTTTGAGTTTTTGAATTAATTGACAACATTTGGAAATTGAAGAGTATACATACAAATATTGATTTCTTTTTAAAAATAGGAAAATTTAGTAATTATAGATGAGATTTGTGCATGGGAACAATTGTCTTGAACTAAGTGGCAGCCACCCCCTTAGAGGAACAGCCGCTGCCGGCCGGAGACCCCAACCAGCCAGTGTGTTACCTGCCCAGATCTGGCTGGCGTTGTGTTTGCAACCACTCATATGAGTGTGTATAGATAGAGTGACACCACGCCCAGGACAGCCCTGGTATGTGTCTGGCATATCAGAACAATTACTACCAGAGCACTGACCGCCCCATTCCACTCTCCAAAGTGTGCCAGTTTGGACGATGAGTTATATAATTACATGACCCACAAAGGTGTTTAGAGCATTGTGCCAGAGCTGTGTGGGTTTAGACAACCATCTGTTTGAGGGTTCACATTCACATTTAGGTTCCCTTGATAATAAAGGGTCAAAGTTAAGGATCTTTCAATTCTTTGAGGTTCTGTGATTCACTCATAAAGGGGATCATTTTTATGAAGTTTCCCTGAACTATTCTAGTTGTGCTGTCACTAACTTTGAAAAATATCCTTTAGAATAAAATCACGGTAATTCTCTTGTTTCTAGTCTCCAGAAACCACAGTTTTCTAAGCTTGTCCAAGTGGAGAAATCTTTTTAATTTTTTGGCAACCTAAATACCAGGAAAAGTAATAATATATCCAGCAATGCCATCTTTTCTTTAGTCTACTTTTCACCTTCCAGGGCTGGGTCTGGCAGCAGTCGTCGTGGGATGTGTGTTTCAGCATCTATTATCCTGTAAATCCCACAGTTACAAGGGAATGAAAGATGGATCTTGTCTGCTTTATGCAGACCTAGAGGGGCGAGAACAGGGACCTGCTCTGTGAGCAGACATAAAATCAGATGTAGTAAGAATATTTCATAGCCCCTTCAAAATGTTGACAATTTTATTAACTACTCACTTTCATATTTCAGTAATATGATGAATAATTTGGGGCTTGAAAAATGCTTTATATAGATGCTTTATATACATCTGTCACTGCTACGGTAATATTTTCAGGTCCACCAGAGCCTATTCAAGTCTCAAGCATGTTGGATTATTTGCAAAAATGATTATTTGTGATGATACTTAATGTTGCAATTTACTGAGACTTCCTGCCATCCCATCCATCTCTGACTTGACAGGTAAAGTAGGGAAGATTTTGCAAGACAGTAAAACGTTGGGCAATTTGTGGTTTTAAACTTGTGTGCAAAACTGTTTCCGTGACTCACCCAGTAGCTTTTTCTGATGCCATGTGCTGTTTCCACTGTAGTCATGGCAGCAAACAGGTAGAGTATTGCAGAGAGATGAACACAAAGCAAGGAGGGAGGAGTCCTAGGTTCCAGTCATTGCCTTCTTTTCTACCGTAATCTTGGGTCACAGCTGGGTTGTTTCAATGTCTTCCCCTTGGCCTTGTATTCTTGGCCTCATGTGTAGGGGTTTACAATGGCTGAGATGCATGAGGTTTTGCTATAGTAACAAAATCTCAGTGGCTTAACACAACAAGTGTACTTTTTGTTCAAATCAAGTTTGCTATGGGTTTGATGACTCTCTGAGATGGATCCCCAGTGTAGGCTGCCTCAATCTTGTGGTACCTCCATATCAGTACATACTTCTACAATCACTTATTGCCAGGGTCAAAGAAAAGAGCTTGGAGGATTGAGCACTGCCTCTTTTTTTTTTTTTTTTGGCTGAGGAAGATTCACCCTGAGCTAACATCTGTTGTCAATCTTCCTCTTTTTTTGCTTGAGGAAGATTAGCCCTGAACTAACATCTGTGCCAGTCTTCCTCTATTTCCACAACATGGCTGATGAGTGGTGTAGGTCCGCGCCTGGGATCTGAGTCTGCAAACCTGGGCCGCCGAAGCGGAGTGCACTGAACTTAACCGTTATGCCACAGGGCTGGCCCCGAGCACTGCCTCTTAAATGCTTCTGCCTGCAAGTTATGCACATCACCTTCATTCATACTTCACCAGCCACAGTGAATCCAAGGGCCAAGCCTGACTTCAAGGGTCGGGGAAGTATAGTACTCTGTATTTTGGTTGCATTAGTAACATCTGCCACAGGGTGGAACTAAATCAGAGGTTTTCCTCTGTGTGTGTGCGTATGCATATATGAACGGATATATATGTATATGCACATATATACACACGTATTCATATATATACATATATGTTTCAGAATACTTTGACTTAAATGAAATTTTACATGAATGCATAAATAAATAAATATAATAAATGAAAGTGGAACTGCTGAGGTTGATGCTTTTAGCTCTCATCACTCTTTTACACTTGAGGGGGGCCACAGTTCAACAATCCCTGGACAGCTCTAACATGATGTGATGCTATCCAATGGCCAGGAACTCAATACCTTCAGAAGCTACTAGTTTAAAAATAAGAGACCAACACAGTGACCACATTCAGATGTAACCAGCATGAGGTATCTTGTCACACCTGTGCTATATGAGAAGGTCCAGCAACTCATGAGGGGAATAAGAAGAGAGAGAGAAAACCGATCAAATTAAGGTCTGAATAAATATAATTCCAAAAGCATGAAGAGGATTTGGGTCCCCAGATGCTAGTAAACATATCCTTAGCTGCAACTGACATTAGTCTACCGTTTGTATTACGAAGCAGAAAAATTTAGAACCTAGGTGTTAATTGGGAAAGTTATTTCATATGCAGTTATTAATAGATGCATGACTATTGTGGCTTTCAATTAATGAAAAATAGAAAGATGGAGAAAAGAGAGTCTAATAGTGTATTCCAGCAGAGGAGCCAACTGGAAAGCCAAGTAGACAGAAAAAGGCTAAGATGATTTGCAAGCCAGGGTCCGAGCTGAGAGCAGAACCAGATGTGTTCAGAGACAAAATCAGAGTAAGACTCCAGACTCTGAATTACTTGGCTATTCTTCAACTCAGGTTAATAAGCATATTCATTGAATGTGTTCTATGTGCCAGGTGTTGTTACAGGAACCAAGGAAACTGACAGGGAAAGAAAATAGACAGAAGTGCCTGTCTTCACGGAGCTTACATTCCACTGGGAGAATGCGGATAATGAGCTAGTCACAAAAAAAAGACGACTAAAATGTAATCTCTGCCCTTGGCTGGGTTATAGTTTAAAGGTGGAAGAAGGGAAGGAGGCTTATAAACAAGCTAACAGGGTATCCGGTGCAGGGGGCCACATCAAATATTTTTTTTCTCAAGAGAAACTGATATGTGAACCATATGGTTGCTGGAGGAGGAGACACATTTCTATAAGGAATGCAGGGACCTTCTAAGAGGGGAAGGATTAAGTAGAAGGTTGGCCTCAGCCACACTCTTTCAAACTGCCGGATTCAGCATTGACACAGGGCTATGGTGTGGTGGTGGCAGCAGCAGCACACAGAGGCTTCTCTTTCAATTGTCCAAGTTCAACAATGACATCAGACCTCTGCATTTGGCTGAAGCACCAGCCGCAATTTGGACAATGAGCAGTTGGTAGGCCTTTTACTGCAAGCATCTTAGATATGCAAGCACTGAAGAGATTTATCACTCACTTATTTTCCTTCATAAAAATTACTTATGGACTTATACTAGCCATCCAAGAGCTTAATCAAAATTAAACACCAAAGAATAGGGATCTTATGATCTAAAAGGATTCACCTTTAGTCTTCACATCTAGAAATGTATCCTATGGAAATAATTGAAAGAACAGACAAAAATTTAATGCACGAAGATGTTCATGTTAGCATTACTTAAAACATGCAAGTTAGAAACAAACTAAATATCCAGTATTTTATGAGTCATCTGATATCTTCCTAATGAATTATTTCTCTGCCTAAGTGAACCAGGGTCAATTTCTGTTTGTTACTGAAATCCTGGTTGATATATATGGAAAAAAAATTTGTAGACAAAATAATATATAACTAAAATAATGAAGTAGTGGTTGCCTCTGGATACTGGGATATTTTTTCCCCACTGGTTTCTAAAACATTTCTATTTTTCCAAGATGTCAGAATTATAAGTAATTTATGAGCAAACATATTTGTAAGTAAGGACTTCCATAATTAAAAAAGAAATTAAAAGGAGGTGTATTTTTTTTTTTCCAAAGAGGTCACAATCATAGTTGAGATAAAACACTCATTGATAATAGCATAAGCCACAATGTGGCAAGTACTGTTGAGAAGAAATTCCCGCCACGGGAGCACAGCATGTAAAGAATTACTTCACTGGACGGGGTCATATACTGAGCTTGAGATTCATTGCTATCCAAACAGGAACATATAATATCCCTTTGAGTGGACCAGAGCATGGGCCCAGTATCATGCTCTCGAGATTGCCACTGTTTCATTGTAAATTTCCTGTATGCTCGGGATTCCTGGCAGCCTGACAGAGCACTTCCTCTAAATTAGAAGACTTGGCTCTGGCTCTGTCACTCATGAATGGGCAAACGTTTGCTAAACACCTCCTCTGGTCTGAAATCGATACACGTGCTTTGCATGTGTCCTTCACTGAATTTACAGCAATCTTGAGATGTAGGTGCTATCATCTCTGTTTTTTAGGATCATAAGTCACTTTTTCCATATGAAACGGGAGGTTCAGGCTGAATAATGTTCTAGGTCCTAATCAGCTTTCATCTTCTATGACTGTGAATTCAAGTCTGCTGAGATTTTAGCTCTCTGTGTGTTCCTTAACCTGTGTCCTATCCGCTTGGTCCCTGTCCCACCACTGCCTGAATCTACCTCCAGATTCCTCCTTTTGCCATAGATTTGCAGCCCTATTCTTGCTTCTTATAGTTCTGTGTGACACCCCTCAGCTTCCCCAAGACAGAGGATGAAGGGAACCAAGTAGAGGGGGCTCGGAGACAAGGAATGATGTTGGTTTCACGATGGAGCAGTGTTTCTCAGGGTATGGCCTTGAGTCCACTGTAGGCGACAGGGATCTTTCTGGATAGATTGTAAATGTATTTCTTTTCTTTGGAGATAGTAGACATAGCTCATAGATTTCCATTTTAATGCACAACTAAGGACTATTTATTAATAAAGTTTAAAAATATGGATAACTAAAACTTGGTTTTCATAAACTAAAATTAGGGCATTTATTAGAGTTTGCTAAAGACTTTAATTTTCTATTCTATCAAGAGGTCTGACAGTCACACAGAGCATTGGCAATATTGCAAAGCTTCTATTGAGAACGTGCAAGCAAGAAGCGAGGGGATTCCACGACTTTTTGGCAGGGGGCTGTATTAAATGTACAGCATCACTGCTGTCTGCAGTTGGTCTTGGTTTTGGATTGTTGCTCTTATTGATGCATTAATTCACATAGTTGAGAAGCTATGTTGGGATTTGCTTTTGTTGGTCATTATGTTGGTTGACTGATGCATTTTCAGAGATTTTATTGTTATGTGCTCACTTCAATGCTTAGCCATCGTGGCGTTCTTTCGCCCTGGAAAGCAGGAATGGATAGCATGGGTAGAGGTAGGGCTTTTGCTCTGCTGGAATGAGTCAGGGTCTAAAAAGCCAGAGAGCCGCTGATTTACAGCCCAGCCTGATGTCCTTTGTGCTTTATCACATGGCCATTTTCCCGTCGGCGGAGTCCTCAGTGCTGGCTGAAGACGCTTGGGCAGACACCATATTCCAATCAAGCAAACTGACTGTGCTGCTTTAAATTTATATCAGTCCTGTCCCTGGAAAAGCCATGCATCCTGGGATTAGCCAGGCCCGCACCACAAGCTCTCTCTGTGCCAGGCTTGGGCTTGAAAGAACAGAGTGGTGAAGCTCTTATTATTCTGAAACACTCAAGCATAAATCTTGCTGATGATAGAGTTTGGCCCAATGCCTCGGGCAGTGATATAATCCATGAATACAAAGAGCAATAATCCTTTTCCTGCAAAAGTATTTCCTACCTCGCTCAGCTCAAGTGTCCCTTCATCGAGAAATCTTTCCTGATCTCTCCAGACAACTATGGCATTTGTCACTTTATTTTGAAATTTTTTTTGTGTGTTCCCTTGCCCAGCTCTGTGGGGAACCACACCTCACTCACCTTTGTATGCTCAGTGAATAGCCCCAAGTTGGGAGGTGTTGATCAACAATTGTTGGACTGAATTCAACACAGAGAAGATGTGACGGAAAAGTCCAGCTTGCGTCTATCCAGTCACGGTGTGCGCTATTAGAGTAATGGCTCACAGAGAGAACCCAACCATCTTTAAAAGCAGTATAGACCTCCAGACCCCAAGTTAGGACAAAAGAAAGGTGGAGACATTGAAGATAATGATTGCAATAACCTACCTTAGCGGAATGCTTTCCACCTGCCAGGCCCTGGGGAAGAGACTTTTCATCCATTATTTCAGTTAATTCCCCCCAGCAACCCCAAAGGTAGGCATTTGTAAATTCACAAAAACGGAACCAGAGAATTGAAGTTCCATGACTAAGGATACACAGCATGGAAGCAGCAGAGCTGGGAATTCAAACCCAGACCAGCCCGTCTCCAAAAAGAACTTAATCGCTACAGTCGAAGACGATGAGAGGCAGTATTTGCCTACAGGTAGGACAGGCAGTGTGGGAGGAGGTGAACAGCAGAAGGGAGGAGGGTATGGTGTAAGCCTTGGCAAATATGAGAGGCATTTAATCCCTAGAAATAGCAGGGAAGGAAGAATGATGGAGATTGGGGCATGCACTAGGCAGAATAACGGTCCTCCAAAAATGTCCGCATCCTAATCCCTGGAACTTTTGAATATGTTACTTTCTGTGGCAAAAGGGACTTTGCAGATGTGTTAAATTAAGGATCTTGAGATTGAAAATTATCCTGGAATATCTGGGTGCCTCCAGGTAAAAACTAGGGTCCTTATAAGAAGGATGCAGGGGGTCAGAATCAGAGAAGATGTGATGACAGAAGCAGAGTGAGGTAGGACCACGAGCTGATGAACGCAGCGGCCACTAGAAGCTGGAAAAGGCAAGGAAACAGATTCTCCCCTAGAGCCTCCAGAAGGAACACGGCCCTTCCAACAGCTTGATTTTAGCCCACTGAGACTGATTTTGGACTTCTGACCTCCAGAACAGTAAGATAATAAATTTGTATCCTTTTGAGCCACCCACTTTGCGACAATTTGTTACAGTGGCAAAAAGAAACCAACACAGGGCCGAATGCCAAAGGTGTTAAAGTGGGGAAGAGATTTCTGAGGTCACCTTGGTTTTGGGGTGGGGATGGAGCAGGGTGAGCAACTGGGGGAGCGTTTTTCAAGGTGGGCCCACCCTGGGGTGCTTGTTAAAATGCAGATCCCTGGGCCCCACCTTAGAACTTCCCAGTCTGATTGCTCAGGCAGTGACCCTCATGACCTGTGCTGCTGTGACAGAAGGGTGACTATCAAGTTACAACCTATCCAGATAGATAAATAAACAAAAGCAGCTGACATGAGAATATTGATTTGCACTGGCCTTTGTGGAGGGGAAAATTCAGAGCAGATCTAGGATAAAGAGGTTGCTCACTGCCCCCTACCAGCTGTGGTCATGGAAGTTAATTATCCCTTCACTATCTTTGTTGAATGGTGACTACGTTCCAGTGCAGTGTTAGGTGTTGAGGACACGCAACGGTGAACAAAATGGGCAGTCCATCCTCCCCCAGAACCTATAGTCTAGTGAGAAAAACAGAACAGAGATGGATTAAATAGACACGCGAGCATATGTCATAAATGATGAATGCCTTAAAGAGAAAGTCCAGGGAGCTATGAGCCTCTAACTGGAGGACCTGACCTGCCTGGTGAGAGAAGGCAAAGAGATAGCCCTCAGGAAATGATATCTGAAGCATTAGTAAGAGTCAACTATGGGAAGGGGGTGTCTGTGGGGGAGGCGAGAGAGTAGCAGGAACAGCATATGCAAGAGCCCTGAGGCAGGAGGGACCCAGTAGGCTAGAAGTCAGGGAGTGAAGGTGCAAGTGGCTGAGATGAGGCTGCAGGGAATGCAGCACCTGTGTTTGCGTGAAGAATTTTCACCTTCCCCAAAGTAATGAGTCATGTTGTCAGGTTTGCATCTGGCTGCAGGGAGGAGGATCAGCTGAATTGGGGAGGAGACACCAATCAGGAGGTAGAGGCAGGACCTGCCACAGTGCCTGAGACACAGAGGAGCCCAATGAACGTCAGCTCCCGCCACTAATTTCCACAAGACTGCCGCGCTGGTTTGTCTTACAGGAGGTCAGATTTCCAGCCTACCCTACACTTCAGGCTGAGAATAAATGAATAAACAAGTTCTCATAATATTTTCTCCAAATCTCAGACAGATCAGCATGTCAGACAGAGTCCATGGTGAGGACAGTGAAATGACTGTGCCCGTAGGTGGTTCAGCTGTATGGAAACAATCACATACAGGCGATGAATAAACCAGAGAGGTTTCCTGTTGCTACGGCTTTGGGAGCAGCTTGGCCATAAGCTTTGATTCGAGAGAAGACAGAGAAGGACTGTTGTCACCCAAAGACAATTATCATCTGTGAGAAGGAAGTACAGAAATCAAAGCAACAGTCAGTAAATGTAATTTCAAACAACCTACATCAACAGAACCTGTGGTTTTTCACCACAGTGACAAGGATTCCTGAAAGAGCAACTGAAGGAACATAAAGACTGTGCGGTAGGTAAAGCAGGAAAGATATTGATGTCATCTGCCATATTTTTATGAGCTAATATGACCAGAAAATATTGATTACTATAAAAGTTCCCTTAAATCAGGAGATCTGCTATTAATTTTCATGTCTCATTTACCGTAATCCTTTATAGCCTTTTTTACAGTAAATCCTCTTTATTTTTGAATTGGAGTATGAAAATAAAAATGAACTAGATTGATCTGAATTATCTACTCTGTCTGGCACCTCCTGGCTGTATGACCTTGGGCAGGTTACTTAAACTCTCTTGCTTTTATTTCCTTGTTGTTCAAGTGCGAATAGTGCGAGTTCTCATCTTAAAGGGCTGTTGTGAGATGAGACGTGATAGTGTAGGGAAGCCTTAGAACAAGCTGGCACATGGTAAGCACCTTCTCAAAGGTTGGCTATTAGTAACTGCTAAACATCACTCAAGCCTAGATCCGAGCCCATTGTCAGTTGTATAGCTTGCCTTGCTCTTTGGTTTGCCTTTTTTGTTCTCTTGCTGGGCGTTCAGCTATAGTCTCTCAGCTGCAACACCACCCTTCTCTATTTGGCTTTGTGGATAGTGGTACCCAGACACTGCAAACCGTGGCTCTGCTTTGACAGCTGCCAATAGGGGGTGCTAGAGGGAAAGTGCAAGGCTGGAGGAGGAGGAGACTTGCACTTTCCTGCTTGCTTTTTCCTGGGTGCATCATTCTAGCTTACACTTCACTGCAACAGCATCAGTTTGTTCCCACAGCAGCAATCAAATCCAGTCTATAGTTTTTCCAGCATTTGCAGAAGTAGTCTTATTGCACTCCTCCTAGAGATCCCAGCACCAGTGGACCAACGCCTCCTCTCTCAGAGAACCAAGTTTCAGCTCAGCAGCCTGAGCTGAAGCCCGTTCTCCAGGCTTCCGAGTTTAATAATGTCAACCTTTCCCTTTGTTCCTCCAGTCCTGGGAGGGTAACTGTTTCCTGCAAGTGCCAACTCCAAGAGGCCTTAGTGTTTTCTTTTTGCCTATTCAGTTACCTAGTTAACTGTTTTGTATCTAGTTAATAATTCTTTGTATTAAACCTTCTCTTTCCAAATAACCGGGGGATAGTTTATGTATCCTGACTGGACCCTGATGGAAACACTCTTGTGGTGTCTTTTGATAAACAGAAGTTCTTACCTTGAACATAATCCAACTTATCAAAGAATTTGCACAAATAGAAAAAATTAGACAATCTAAAAGAAATGTGAGCAATAGATTTGAACATGTACTTCACAAAAAAGGATATCCAAATGCCCAGTAAACATGAGAATGTGCTCAACTCCCTTAGTAATTTAGGATTTGAACTCTAATGAGATACCTACTAGACCAATTAATATTAAATATACTGAAAATACTAAATGTTGATGAGGATGTAGAATAATGTGAACTCTCCAACACTACAGGTATGAGTATAAATTGGTTACAGCCACTTTGGAAAACTATTTGGAAGTATTTATATAATGTTCACCACATCTATACCCTATGACCCAGCAATTACATCCTAGGTATATCCCCAGTAGAAATGCACGCACAAGAACGTTTACAGAAGCTTTTGCTGTAATAATTCTAATCTGGAAGCAATACAAATATCCTCCAACAATAGAATGGACAAAGAAACTGAAGTATATTTATACAGAATGATATTATACAGTAACAAAAATGGATAAATGGTAGCTACACAAAACATGGATAACTCTGACAAAAATATTGCTGAGCAAAAGCAGCTAGATATAAAACAATAAATATAATGTGATTCTATCGGCATAAAGTTCAAAAACTGGTGAAACCAATCTGGTGTTGGAAGTCAGGATAGTTGTCAGCCTTGGGGCTGATGTAAGGGGTCCTGACTGGGAGGAGGACAAGCGGAGTTTCTGTGTTGGCAATGTCCTGTTTCCTGACCTGGGTGATGGTTTCAGGGGTGTGATTACTCCATTCATTGTGTGTTAATTCCCTAAGCTGTGCATGTTGATTTATGTATGTGTGCTGTACTTCAATAAAAAGATTTAACATACTTAAAGCCTGAAGTTTCCCATCTTCATTGGGCATTTATTTTGAAAAATTGCCAACTTCTCCCTTCTTATACGTTACCTTTATTCTGAGCATCGTCTTTCTCTTCACTTTCTTGGAATCCCCTGCAGATCTAAAACACAAAACAAAGTTGCTTTAACCATTGGTTGTGGTGCCAGCTATTGCTTACCAGGAGGACAACTCCTTCAAGGCAGAGTTTTACTTGGTTTTGAGCCTCCAGGACTGAGTATGTTGTCTGACTCAAGCAAGTACTCACTAAATGTCTATTGAATGAGTGCTAGGGGATTTTAGCATAGAATGTCTCATTACTATTCTCACAGCTCCAATACAGTACCTTGCATAGAGCAGACATTCAGACATATTTATTGAGTGTGTAAAAATGAATTCCAAAAGCATAATTATAGTTTAAACTACATGGTGCCTCACTGGAAAATTAACTTCAAATTCCTTTAAACTATTCAGTGAATTGTCACCAACTTCCTAGGTAATGTACATCACCATCCAAATATATTTTATGTTTTTTTCTGTCAAAGTTTTTAAACACCCGAGAAACTGTTGATTTCCTATTTTCTAGGAGTTGTGAGTTGATATCGCAAAGCTGGCATGCTACGAGAGAAATAGTAGTGACTAGTCCTGCTTGAACACAGACCAGCTGGTTGATTCTGGCAAATGCTTTGAACTATGCTTGGCCTTAGGCTACTCATCTTTAAAATGAAGAGGTTGGAATCATTAAGGATAGCAAATATTTCTCCTACCAGTGACTATTCTTTCCTGCCACCCGTGGCAGACATGGCTAATCAATCACATTACTCTTGTCCACTGAACCCATAAGTAGCCTCAGAATTCTTGTCAGCATAGCACAGCAGAGCCATACCAATTGACTGTAGTTGGCAACTATACAAAATCTAGTTGTCAACTCTCAATTGGACGACTCAAAAAGTCCCTTTCAATTTCAAAGTTCTATAGTCCTATGATCTATAAAAAATAATATTCTCTGCAATGACTCTAAGGCACTGCATAATTTTGAAGTGCATTCAGAACTATCAAAGAAAGATTACATTTTATTACTCACAGTTTCAAAGTTAAGAGTATTTTATTGCATTATCAATCTTTGCAAATGGATAATCCCTGTATAGTGCTCATTTAACACATCTCTTCTTACCTACGCATTCCATTTCTAGGATGAGACTTGAAATTAGCACAGAGACACATATCAAGTATTGCGGTAGAATGCAGATACCCCAAATCTGAAATCCCCCTGTCCCTTAAGTGTTAACAGTAAAATGAATTTTCCTAAAATGGTAGCACTTGACAGGTAGGCATTTAGTGTGCCTCCTTATTCAGAGAGTGAATTTAGAAAAATCAGGCATAAAGATCTGGGCAATTGCCCTAGCAAAGGCCTGAGGTTTGAAGTATTTGAATAATACCTTCAAATTAGGTTTAACATCAAATTCAAGTTTATCTAATGGCTCTGGGTGGACATCTTTATCTAATGTTAAATAGGTTAAGCTGAATGTCTGGGTAATCACTGACAGCCTGTTAATACCATATTACTTGGTAGATGAAAGGAAAGTGAGAAGTCTGTGGTTTTCACAAACACTGTGGTGATCGTGTATCAGATTCACTGGCGAATAATTAGTGCTTTCCATTCCGATCTTCTTGAAGGAGTTGTGTCCTCGGCCTAGAAGTGGAATGTCTTTTCCTTAGTTGCCAAAGATTTGAGATTTCAAGTCCATATTTTTTTCTCGATGAGAGGACATGAATTCTGACTTCAGGAGGCACACTTTTCAGACTGACAGGCGGGTGGTAGTACATGAGACTAAACACACATTTCATGATGCTTTGAGGGTCTTTACAGGAAAACACCATCTACATTCCAATGAGCAGAGGGGCAAGAGCAAGTGCCTGGGGGTTGATAAACGGGGCTGAGATCCTGGCTTTGCCACTAGGATGCATCCCTTAGCCTCTTGGGCCTGTTTCCATTTGTATAATCCTGGGGATAAACTAGATGCTCCTAAGGTTTCTTCCAGTGCTAACGTTCCAGATGGTGCTCAATTAATGTTTGTTAAGTGATCAAAAAAACCAGTGATAATAACCAAATTATCCAGATAATTTAGGCCAAAGTGGATTGTAGACAACTTTAGAGATTCTACTTATTTATTTTGAGACATATGTGCCTATCTTTAGCCAGCATGAGTTGATTGCTTGTGTGTCAGTTCTTATATCCCAGCTGCCTCCTTTTCCACCTGCTGCCTCCTTAAATCATGGTCAACTTCCCGGGTTGGGTAACAAGACCTTAAAATGTAATGGACCAGCTGATTTACCAGGTAGGTTCATGCAATGCAGATTCTAGGACGCTGTGATATAAGTTCACTTTCCAATTCCGCTTTCCTTTTGATGATAAGAACTTCTACTACAGCAGAAAGAATACTTCAGATGTAGTTTTAGGATAGTTCCTAAACCTGAGTCTCAGTTCAGTTATCTGTGAAATGAAAGAGGAGGCCTGGGTGATTTCCAAGGTCCTCTTCTACTCTATAATTTTACGTGTATCCAGATGCTGCTTTTGGCTTCTAAATTTCTCAAACTCAGCCTAATTACCTTTATGAGCCAGAGTTGCATGATAGAGGCTACTCGCCTCAGAATGTCCTTTTACTGTCTACACTCAGTGTACCCACTGCAACTGGCTTAGCCTGAGTGGCATTTGTTATGAATTATCAATCGTGTTTTTAGACCATTCAATGGCTTTTCTAGGGGTGCTGAAAAATTATTCTGGCTGAATATATCTGACTGAATATACGTGTGTGTATACATACACATGTATGTGTGTATATGTATACACATACACAAATATTATATATATACTTTTCAAAGGAATTACTTGGGGATCAGTGTCAAAAAGTCTAAATATGAGGACCCTTATGAGTATGAGGTCCAAGCCAAATGATCTTTACAGGAGGCCGTGGTTTGCCCACTCAATGAGCTGGGGAAAGTACCAGACTCTTGAATATTACTTGTATTCTTAGGGCATATTTGTTAGATTTCTATTGCTGCCATAATAAATTACCACAAACTTGGCAGTTTAAACAATATAAATTTATTATTTTACGGGTCCTTAAGTCTGAAGTCCAACTTGGGTTTGACTGGGCTGAAACCAAGGTGTTGGCAGGGCTGCATTCCTTTCTGAAAACTCTAGAGAAGACTCTGTTACCTTGCCTTTTCCAGCTTCTAAAGGATGCACGTGTTCTTTGGCACATGGCCCCCTTCCTCCATCTTCAAACCACCAATGTCCTCTCTGACCCTTCTTCCATGTCACATCTCTCTCTTTCTGATCACAGCTAGGGAATCTTCTTCAATTTTAAGGATTTATGATTTGATTGGTTCCACCTGGATGATCCATCTACCTGATCCAGGTAGATGGGGACCTCTCCTCATCTCAAGGTCCTTAACCTAATCACATTTGCAAAGTCCCTTTTGCCATGTAAGGTAGCATATTCAAAGGTTCTGGGATTAAAACACAGACATCTTTGGGGAGTCATTAATCTGCCTGCCACAATACAATCAACAGAGGCCTTCAGGAAAGCCTATTTTTTGCAACTCAGAATGAAGCACATGGGGAAATCCATAGCCTCAAAGCAATACTACATAATATGTAAGGGCCTTGGAGACTATCTGGTTAAATCTTTCACTTTGCAGATGAGGAAACTGGGGCCCAGATAGGGGCATGACTTGCTCAAGGTCACATGGCTGATTACAGAGGAGGAGCTACTCGTGGAATCCAGCTCGCCTGGCTCATAGCCTAGTCCTCTTCCCACCACTCCCTATGGCCCCTCCATGCAAAGAAGCATTCTGTTTTTATAAAACCACTGATGGGAGTCTCTGTTCTACTTGGAAGAGTAGTTTTCGATAAGAACAAAAATTTGTTAAAAGGTTTGTAATGAATTGTCAAGATGGTTTGCCATTCTACAAAAATATCATTTTTAATCCCAAGTGACAAAATTACTCAGTTGCCAAAGGGAGATGATATTTAAATAAAGGTCGCACAAAATCAGGTGGGTGAACGCAATATATTATGTGTCAGAAATTTAAGAACAAGTGCAAAGAATATTTAGACTTTGGAAATGTTATCGTTCTCTCTTCTACTCTTGCTCACTTTAAGTCCCTGAATCTACATACTCATCCATCATTCCATCCATCCACCAACCCGTTCATCCATCCACCCAGCCATTCATCGTCCCTCCCCTACAAGTTACTCATTGCATACAGACCATGTGCCAGGGGCAGCTGGGACATGGTGGTGACAAAAGAGAGTGTCTGCAATGATAGGGCTGAAAGTAGTGGATCGCGGTTTCCTAAAGTGTGTTCTATGCCTCATCTAATTACCAAATTCCTGGCTCCTACACATCTATAGAGGTAGAATGCACAGGGCCTGGAACTCTGCATTTTAGCAAGCTTCCCAGATGACTTTAATACACATGAAATTTTGGATCCTATTGCAGTAAATAAAAACGATTCAGTTGGTAAAGCCCCACTTCCATACTCTGTCCATGGTTCATTGGGATCCCAAGCAAGAGTTGAGGGGGTAAGGGAAAAAAGAAGAGCCAACCAGAGCATATCCTTTCCCCTAACTATGAGTAGGACTTATCTACCATTATTAATTCATCTGGACCCCATTATCCATTGAGAAGTTCTCAAACTAAATATTCTCCCTTGAGGAACATTTGGGAACCCCCGAGATTGCTGTCTAAATTGAATAGAGTCAACTGAACACAAAATCTACACAATGTCAAATTCAAATCCATGTGCAATTCAGTTTTCTACCTGTCCATGATTTCTTCTGGTGTTCAAATAGACTTTGCCCATGTCAAGAATATGTGTTTCAGGAAACGCTTCGCATTTGTCAGAAGTCAAACTACAGATGTGGTGCTATGATTTAAAACAAACATGTGATGAGACATGACTAAGTTCACATCCAAGAGGGCAGAGCCCCAGCCCTTTGCTTCCATACACTGAAATCCACAAACTTAGCAAGTTATGAAGCTCCCAATGGTGGGGCTTAAATTGGTTACGGAAATGTCACTTAATAACCAAGTGAAATCTGGCAAACATCAAAATATGAATTTCCCAGCTGTTCTTTGAGTTGATTGTTGATTCTGAGAGGCACCAGTTTACTGCTAAAGATTCCAGCCTAAATAAGAGGGCTTTTCATTTCTAATGACACATCACTGAATAATGGATGCATTCTGGCAGTTTTACTGTTAGCAGCATGGCACCAAACGCTGCAGCTTCTGAAAGTAGCAGAAATATATATCCAAACCAGTTTGACTGAATTCTTTGAAAAATGTTAGTTGACTTCAGTCAGAGAGATTTGTCTAATTTATATGTGTTCATATAACTTCTTTTTAAAATTTGAGTTTATTTTATTTATTTTTAATTCAATTAAATTCACTTGACAAATATTTATTGAGTGTCTACTATGTGCCAGGAATAATGCTAAGCATTGGGGATACAAGGGTGAGAAACACAATAGCAATCCCTAATCTTGAGAAATTTCCTACATTCTAAAAGCAATGCTGGAGGAAAAAAGCAAATAAAATAACAGGAAGTTGTAATAAATAATCTGAAGGAAATGATAAGGGGCAGAAGGAGAGAAGGATGAGGGGGACTTTAGTTTGAGTGGAAAATAGAAGCCTTCACAATTGTCATCACAGACCTGGACAAATATTCAATCTTTGTTTATGTATAAGATTCTGGTAAAGGGTTTTGGATCTCTTTACTTTTTAATTGTCCTTCATTTCATAACCAATATTTTACAACAAGCATCTAGTTCAATTACACTTTGCATTCTAGTTAATATTCATGGCATCAGAATTCCCATTTTACCTAATGATTGAAAGTAATGGGAAATCATGATATTGGTATTTTTCAAATTTAATGTTCATTTTTCAAAGTGGATTTAAGCCAAGTGCACAAATATCCATTAGCCACAAGATGGCGAGGTTGATATTCACAAAGAGTGCCTTGGGGGAAAAAAAATTGGATCTTTTGAGAAGAATTGCTCACACACAGATACACACACACATATACACATATTCTCTTTTCTCTCTTTCCATTTAATGAATAAGAAAACAAAAGTAGATAAGAAAAGAAAGGCATTTATAAAATAATGTTCAACTAAGTTTTTAAAAATAGAGAAAATTTTCCCTAACCTTGTCTGTGGGCACTGATGCTGATTGGATTTGAGGCCCCTCGTAAATCGTCTGACTCTACATAATGATGCCAACGATTTGAATTCATCAATTTCTAAAACATATTTGCCACAGGATAACCTCATTTCCTCTCATCAAGACCAAACAAACAAACAAACAAAAAATTAGTAAAAATATAAAACAAGGGAAAATACCCTGTTGGTTATTTGGTTGGCTCCACATTTTTTGGCACATACTTTTTACGTGCCAGACCACGGTGACAAATTTCTAAATTTCTCTCCAACTTTTTCACTGGATCGCCATCCCCCTCCTTGGCCTGCCCCCACCTGCGTCTCTACACACTTTCCCGTTTAAATTATCATCATTTTCATCTTCTGGGTTAAAGGAAAGGAAATCCCTGCTCTTCATTCTTTGGCTAGTTCTCTTTGCCATAGTGAACACTTTTCTTGTTTATTTCCATTCCTGTAGATAAGTTTCAAGAAATCCTTGGGTTGGCTTTATAATTTAGCATTTGGAATTTCGCACTGTTCTTCTAATAATCCCTCTCATATGGTCTTCCCCTTTGTATGGGCAACTCTTCCTCACTCCCCCATCCACCCCCACTCCAGCACCTGCCTTCATAAACCTTACCTACCCTGTTGATATTATTTTCTAAAATTCTTATCTTTGCCTTTAACAGATTTTCATTTCTATGGAACTACAAAGATTTCCCATGTCTTCTCTTGCTCTGGACATGCCTCAGATAAATTTCAATTTCATTTTCCCCTGGCATTAGTGTGAATAACCTGATCCTCACATGTTGCTAACTGATTCTCCCCACAATGTGGAAACCTAATGAAAAGGAGAGTGGGTCAGATTCACCTTGTTTTAGTCAAGTTTCTTCGTTTCGGGTGAAAACGGCTCATACTTTTTATTTGGCGTGTTGGAGTCTGCCTGACTAGCATGAAATCAGGCATCCAGGCAGCTAGCCATGGCTTCCACACGTTAACCGTATGACCTCGTGTATGACCTCTTTGGGCCTCAGAGTCCTCTGTAAAATAAAGGCCTTGGAAACATGCTCTCAGAGACCTCTTCTAGTTCTAACATTTTCTAATTCTGTAAATCAGTGGCTACATACTTCACTCAACCTCCTCCAACATAGTGTTTGCTGACTTTTAACTAATATGTGCAAGGCTGCCCTGGACGGGGTGGGGGTGGGGGTGGGGTGGGAGGGTGAGGAGGTTGGAGTGGTAAAAAGGAGGGTAGGGGGAAAGGGGGAGGAGCTCAGCCCTCCACTGCCCTCTCCTCCAAATTCTGTCTCCCCTGCAAAAGTGTCCCAGGGATGACAAAAATAGAACTAAAACCTCACCTACTAAAGGTGACTTACCAGCTTTTGCAAGCCATCTTAAATTCTATTTGGAGCAATTCAGGGCATACATGTGACAAATACACAACAATATTAAAACTGATAGAAATTTAACCTTAAAAGAACTTATAGACATTTCTCCTTGACAAAGAATAAATGGAAGACAGCAGCTCCCAAAAGCATGAAACGAAAATCAGTCCTTGATTCTCCACACCATTCCCTAGGCTGGTGGTTCTCAAGCTTCAGTGGTGCATCAGTATCATATTGAGGGCTCCTTAAAACACTGATTGCCAAGCTCCACCTCCCTAGAGTTTCTGCTTCTGCAGGTCTGAGGTGAGGCTTAAGGATTTACAGTTTTATTAAGTTCCCAGATGATGCTGCTGGGCCAGGAAGCACACTCAGAGAACCACTGCCCCGAGCAAAGCAGGTAGCCTGAGTGCACGCTGTTCACTGGTCAGGTTGCTTGTTACCTGCTTATGGCTCTGGGGTAGAATAACGACCTGGCAAACACGTCTACAGCCTAATCCTCAGAACCTGTGAATATGTTACCTTACATGGTAAAAGGGACTTTAGATATAATCAAGGAACTTGAGATGGAAGATTATCCGGGATTATCTGGGTGGGCCCGAACTAATCTTAAGCATCTTTATAAGAGGGAGGCAAGAGGGCCTGTGTGAGAAAAAGGAGATGCGACAACAAAAGCAGAGGTTGGAACAACGCACTTTGAAGATGGAAAAAGGGGGCATGAGCCAAGGAATGCAGGAGGCATCTAGCAGCTGAAAAAGGCGAGGAAACAGATTCTCCCCTACAGGCTCTTCCAGCTTCTAGAGGCCTCCTGCATTCCTTGGCTCATGCCCCCTTCTTCCATCTTCAAAGCACATTGTTCCAACCTTTGCTTCTGTTGTCACATCTTCTTTTCCTCACATCGACCCTCTTGTCTCCCTCTTATACAGACCTGGCACTTTTGGACTTCTGGCCTACAGAACTGTAAGATAACAAATACGTGTTGCTTTAAGCCACTAATTTGTGGTAACTTGTTATGGCAGCCCTAGGAAACAAATACAGGCATTTCCCCATGATAGAGAAATATGGACAGAGTTGGCTCTAACTCCAGGTAGATAGTGTCAGAACCAAATTTAATTGTAGGATACCCAGCTGGTGTCAGAGAATTGGCTGGTGTGTGAAAAAACCCAGACAGCAGGTCACAGAAGTGTTCTGTGTGAGTAGTACGGGAGAAACACAAGTTTTTTCTATACACACATTGTCTCTCCTATCTGACTATCTCATTTTAAAAGATGTGGGAAATTTTGCCCCTTTTGGAGAAGTGGGGGAAAGCCCAGGCCTGGCATGAGAATGGACGTGGAGTCCATCACCCTTCTGGCCACACCAGGCATTTCAGATATGTGTTTTCATAAAGACATGCCGACGTTACGCTCGGTATGTGAATTTATAACCTATCTGTCCCCAACACCAGTCAGCAAAGTCTCACTTACAGAATTTACAGAATTAGAGGCACTAAATATATGTTTTCTAAATCCTTCATGATTACATCCCCATCAATGGCGCAGTTAGGGGGAAATGCACTTGTTTGCATTTGGTGCCTCTTCAATCAAGCCTGTTTCAAGGACCAATGAGTAGAAAATTTCTAATAAATCTTCAATTCTTCACAGTTCATGAAACACACATAATTATTCTCTGTAAGAATAGAGAGCTTGAGGATGTCCCGCATTCCATTTTCAGGGCAAGGCAATGGACAACTCTTTGCAATTTAAGCTGGAGTCTCTTCCAGACAAATCACAATTATCCAAGTTCCAAGGTTCAATATTGAAAAACAATAAAACCAAATATCTGCAAACATATGCTCCTACCAAGTGGCAAATATAGCTTCTGAATTAGACTTCATAGCCTGCATTGCTTCTTTCTTGCTGCCTTGCCTTGCTTAGGGTCCTAGAATTCTGCACTGTCCAATATGGTAGCCACTAGCCAAGTGTGGCTATTTAAATATAAGTTATTTCAAATTAAATAAAATGAAATATTCAGCTCCTCAGTAGCACTAGCTGCATTTAAAGTGCTCAATAGCCACATGTGGCTGAGGACTGCTCTACTGGTCAGTGCAGACATAGAATGTTTCCATCACCACAGAAAGTTCTATTGGACAGAGCTGCCTTAGTGTTTCTCTAGCAGGTACACAACTATTCATGGGCAATGGGAAGGATTCTTATTTTTTTACGATTTGATTCCAAGGATTTTAGAACTAGAAGAAACCCTGGAGTTTACCTGGTTCCTTCATGGTAACGTCAGCAATAGTTTACAGTTTCATAGTGTCTGGGAATGTAGTTGGTCAATGAAGGTTTGCTGAGTGACTGAATAAATGATTTAGAGTTGATGGTGTGCTCATTTACATACTGTCTCACTTGATCCTTACCAAAACCCTGTGGTGGACTGGGCAGATAATTCCATTTTCAATATGAAGAAACTGAGGAGTATGCAATTTGGCCAATATTAAACCAGCAAAATTAAGAGAGGAACTTAAAACTAGTTTCTTAATCTAAATTTAGGGAGGAAGTTGAGGTGCAGAACAGAGAGGTTCTTTTACATTTTCAAAAACACACAGCAGTTTGTAGCAGAGCCAGGACTAGAACTCAGGTTTCCTGAAGGCGAGCCCAGTGTTTTTCCACTTTACTAAACATCGTGTGTAACTTTAGAACACATTTATTTCTCTGTGCCAGAATTCTCTGTAGCTAGTTCACATTTATACTGCCTTCTTTGACACTGAATTTGTGTTTTTGGTAATAATCTTCTAGAAACTGCCTTCAAACTATTGGTCCATTATACTAACAATAACAACATTTATTACTAGATCTTACTATATGCCAAGCTCTAGTCTGAATACTTTACATTAATAATTTCATTAAATCCCTCTCAGAGCCCTATGAGGTGGATTCTATTATCATCCTGTTTCAAGGGTGGGGAAACTGAGGCATAGGGGTTTGGTAATTTATTCACAATTAACGATGCAAACTCCTGTGGTCTGACTCCAGAGCCTAAGAGAGGGAATCCTATGAGACTAGAAGAAGAGAAATATCCCCACAAGACAGTTGGACGTTCCTAGAGAGGTATCTCTGAGAAACATACAGAGGTACCCCACTAGAGGAAAAAATGCCAGTGCAGAGGGTGCTGATGCCAAATTATGGCAGCAGCAGCCACATGAGACTGTGCTCTTTTCTCTGCCCGCCACCCTCCGGTCCCGGGCCTGGAGGGGTAAATCAGCTATTGAGGACCAGGGGTCCGAGTAGTAGTCCACTGGGCTCCCCTCCCTCTCCACGGGCTTCAGCAAAACTAAAAGACTCAAAGCATACTGAGCTGGGGGCTGAGAATCTCTACTACCAGGTAAGAGTTTAGAGTTTTGATTCTTGCACTGGAAGGGAGATTTTAATTCCTGGATTTGAGATTGTTTTGAGAACGGAAAGTGATGGGGAGATTTTGTAATTATCTGAGTGTGACTCCTGAAAGTTCTGAGGTCTGACCAAGATTTCATACCAGCAGTGAATTTGAACATGTAACAGGGGACAATAAGGCTGTCTTCTGCCTGTGTGTTAATTGAGCCTGCTGTGTACGAAAATGGTTACAGAAGTTAAAAAGCAAAATTTGCTACCATACAGGTTTTAGGACATGCTAATTTTATCCAGATCTCTACTCAGCTCAATTTGCCAGCACTTGGACTAGAGGTTGGGCTATTTTAAAAGCCTGAGGGGAAAATCTTTAACAGTCTATGCTGCTAGACTGCCTCCAAGAATAGTAGTGAGGAAATGGATTTCTCCCAATGAAAATGTGGAGAGAGAGCTCGTGAGGGCCAGTGTCTGAGGCCAGACCCCTGTGAGAAGGCACTTTGCCAGGCAACGTCCAACTCTGAAAATTAACCAAATAGCCGAGGAACAGAAGGGCTCTCCTCCCTCAGGTGTTGTGAGACTCAATTCCCTGAAAAAGAAACTATATGCACCAAGTCACTCAGTGAGTGGATTTCCATCAGTCAGCTGAGTACAAGTAAGTTATATCAGGCATTAAAAGAGATAAGTGTTGTGAAACAACAGAAACTCTCATTTGTTTTTGGTGAGAATGCAAAATGGTACAGCCACTGTGGGAGACAGTTTGGTGGTTTCTTACAAAACCAAACATACCCTTATCATACAATCCAGCAATCTCACTCATTGCTATTTACCCAAAGGAGTGGAAAACTTACGTTCACACAAAAACCTACATCAGATGTTTATAGCAGCTTTATTCATAATTGCCATAACTTGGAAGGGACTCAGATACCCTTCAGTAGGTGAATGGATAAAAACTGTGGTACACCCAGGCAATGGAATATTATTCAGCACTAAAAAGAAATAAGCTATTAAGCCATGAAAAGACATGGAGGAACCTTACATGCATATGACTAAGTGAAAGAAGCTAGTCTGAAAAGGCAACATACTATATGATTCCAACCATATGACATTCTGGAAAAGGCAAAACCATGGAGACAGTAAAAATGATCAGCGGTTGCCAGGGGTTAGGAGGAGGGAGGGATGAATAGGCAGAGCACAGAGGATTTTAGGGCAGTGAAAATACTTTGTATGATATTATAATGATGGACACATGTCTTTATACATTTGTCTAAACCCACAGAATGTACGACACCAAGAGAAAACTGTAATGTAAACTACAACCTGATGAATCAGTGTAGGTCCATTTATTGTGACAAATGTGCCACTCTGGTTCTGGACGTTAATACTGGGGCAGTCTGTGTGGAGGCAGGGGGTATATGGGATGTCTCTGTACTTCCCACTCAATGTCGCCGTGAACTTAAAACTGCTTTAAAAAATAAAATTTATTAAAAAATAAATTAAAAAGAAAAAGATAAAAGTGAAGAGATCTTACCTGATCTCTCTCTTCCTCTTTATCTCTAACTTTCTATCTCTGGCTTTCTCCCTTCTTTTGCAACATTTGGTTGTAATGGAAAATGGAAGCTGGCAATATCTTTGGGCTGTTGAGTGTCTGAGTCTGTCCCCAAGATACCCAGAGTCTCTCTCCCACCACTGCACCCCCACAGAACTAAGGGGGAGACGTGGACTAATTCCAAAATGTAAAGCAGAGACTGGAAACTGGCAGCCTCAGGCTAAATTCTGCCTGCAGATGTATTTTGTTGGCCAGCAATTTCTTTTATTTTTTAATTTGAACTACTTGCAAAAATTTAAAGTTAATAAGTTTCACATAAAAACTTTTATATTTGGCTTTCTCTTTCAAGAAATCAGAAGTAGCAACAAAGGGCTCAGACTTCCACAAAGCAGGAGGTGACTACAGCTGAGCTGTTTTATTTGCATTACCTCCCTGGCCCCTGAGGCAATGAGGTCTGAGACCCTTGTTGTAAAGGATTGCATTTATTTAAACAATTACCTGGGAGTAGACATTCACTTTTTTAACTATAAAATTCATTTAGAAAATGAAAAGCATAATTTAGGATATTACAGATTTGTTGTTCCCTATTGGAAAATTCTGGAATATCCTAAAAAGTGGAAATTTATAAATGTGTTTATGTCAGATGAGTTTCTGCCAAATGGGTAGGCAGTGAATGTGCAGGAGGGAGCAGAGAGCTGTACTGAGAATCAGAGAACCTAAAATTTTACTTCTAATTCAACCTTGAGTCATATGGGTGACCTCAGATGAGTCTCTTTAATTTCGTGGGCTATAGTTTTATTATTATAACATTAGGGATTGGTGTAGCCAATGTTCCCCACAGAGTATTTCTTGGCGCACCCATTTCTTGAGTCTCTATGAAAACAGGACTCCATTTCCAGATAGCTTGGGAATGCTGCATCTTTTACCTGGCTTTGAAAGATACCCCTTGAATATTGCCATATTTGAGAGTCTTCTTATAGGAATGAAACTTGGTTAATTTTGTTTAATCTAGTGCATTTTTGCAAATTTACTTGACAAAAAAACAACTTTTTAAAAGATAGCATTTATTAACATTGCCCAGAACTCGCATCCCATGGCACGTACTTTGACGAGTTACAGCTGCACTGAGATCTGTCCAACCTATGTGTCCAATGGTCCTGTAAAAGGTTTTAGGTACAAGTTTAGAATTTGAGGGATTTGTATTTCAAGATGTTTCTAATTAATTCATCTGCATTTTGTCCAATTTTTTTCTGGAGAGAGCACTCTATTTTTCTCCCTTGCTAAGACAACTATGAAAAAATTAGCAATGGAAAGTATATTCTTTGCATTATCTGAATTTGATTTTCTAAGGTCTTACTTCTCCAGATATAATGGGTGTTCATCCCTTCCAAAGTGACCATTATGCTGCTAAAATATGGAAGTCTGGCAAAAGCAGAGCTGTGTGGAAACATTAAGAAGACATAATTACCGTACAATAGCACCACCTAATTTGCATATTGTTGAAATGCATCTTGATGGGAGAATGAAACAATTTTCGGAAAATATTTTCAGTGTCATGATTTCTATCCTCTTTGTTTCTCTTATCCACAAGGGGCCGATCAGAATGCTTTATTACACAAATTTGAAATAAATCAGGATTTTAAAAAATCTACTTCCCATGAATGAGGCAAGCTTAATCTTTTATGGTACCTCAGGGGTGAGTTTGGGAGCCCCTGTAAAATATTGCTCCTTCTGGAGCACTAAATTCCTTGAAAGAGCTCATGGAAATGCCATTTCCTTCCAGATGATGTGACACTCGCATGCAGGCACGGGGGAGTTAGCCTATGAGCCAACTGTACCAGATTTTAAGCAAACCATTCAGTGTTATAGGGACAAATTTAGATTTATATCTTTAAAACAGTCTGAATGGGAACATTCAAATTCTTCATACAGAGCTCCACTGTTTTTTCCTACAAAGGCAGAGATTGCTGCGGGTATTCTTTCCAGTGTTGAACCTCAACCCTTCTTGTTCTCCTTTCTAAGGGGAACAAGATGGCGAGGGATTTGGGACAGTCTGTGACTTCTTATTGTGCATTAGTTCACCTTTGGAAGACCAGATTACTCTCTGCTTAGAAAGAGACTTGAGTCTAGCATCTAAAAAGGATTTTGATGCTAATAAACCACAAATCAAGAGCCCAGACCATTAAGATAAAATTTGATAGGAATGCATATATAATCTTTTACTAAAGTTCAAAGAAGTAAATTGCATAAAGGCATGATGGATATGTGGACAGAGAGCTTGAGCTAACCATACACTCATTGTAAGCCAGCAGGTTCTTAGGTTTTATTAATAAAAGCACAATATGTAACACATATGGGAAGTTTCTTTTCCACTGTCTTCTACACTGGTCAGTCCAGATAAACACTACTGGTTTTGATCTCAAATGATATATTTTCATAGGAACAGTGATAAATCAGAAACTAGGTAGAAGAGGCTGATGGGAGAGTGGGGGAGGGGTGTCTGGAAACTGACAAATTGGAGACTGCCAACTCTCCAAGGCAGAGGTTGGGTCTTAATCATCTTTGTATTCCCAAGTAGCTGGTTGCTTAGAAAAATTGAGACTGTGTGTACCCAAGGAGAAAAGCCTTAAAGGAGAAGTGATAGCTGGCTGTGAGAGAGAAGAAAAAGCTGACTTGCTCTCTCTTGGGGAAAGAAATAGGGCTGGTAGCTACAGATTATTACTATGTGATATTGTAGAATATTGTTACATTTTTAATCATAATGTCCAATGTTATAAGTGAACTCAGACTAACCTAAAATTTTCCACTCTTTGCCTTCACCCTATTGTCTGCCAAGGAATTGTGATATTTCTCAAGGCAAAAGGACTTTAAACAGATTTTCATGAATTAATGTAGATTTACATAATGGCTTTTGTGGTTTTTTTCCCCTTTCTGTTACTTCAACCAAATGCTTTAGAATATCTCTGTTATTTTCTTCATTCTCTCTCTCTTTCTATCCCAAAAGAATTCCAATGATAAGCAAAATTCGGATTGTGATATCACGACAAGCTGAATTCATCTAGTATTAGAAATCTAGGAAAACCCAAAGATGAGATGAGGCCACTAGTCAGACTCTCCCTGCATGCCCCTTTTACTATGTGGATTGCTATGGTGGCTGGGGAAAGCTATTTCAAAAACCATAAAATTTGAGCTTAAATATATTTGTGAAAGTTTTTCCTCCCCAGTGGGGCTTGGATTTGAATTTGGCATGATTCTTATTGCATGGCAATGCTATGTGTTAATAAAGTCTCTCAAGATCCTTCTCAATAGTTTCTATCTTATGTTTAAGTAAACTTAGGTCCTGAAAGGATCACAACCATAAGAAGATGGCAGTAGGCAGGCTGATGTGTATGTATATGTAGGAGTCCATAGCTGTAACACAAAAACCACATAAGAGGAAGCTAATAGAACTTTAAAACAATTAGAATCATCCAATAATGTGAGGGCAGTCATCGCCTGACCTGGAAATCTTCAAGCAAGGAGCCTGGAAGTCTAGCCCTAGCAATGAGTAGTCTTACAATGTAAAGAAATGTTGGACTACTGTACTGTTTCTGCATTTCCTATTATTTCAAATCACTAAAAAGCAATAATCAAACCACAACAACACAGAAAGTGTAGATGTTCTTCCAGCTGCTACCCATACAGTAAATCAATTTTCCAGTCCAATGCCAACGGTTGGCTCCATTTCTCTGTCTAAATCTGAGAGGAACAACCATGATAATATGACCCAGAAAGAAGAGAGCTCTGGATTCCCATATTGTGGGGACCGATCACCTTCTAGGGAGTAGAGCTTACTTGGTACATTAAATTGCATTGGAAGCATTGTCAAATAAGCGATGCTAAACCTTCTTTGATTATAATTGTGTAGATATTTGATTATAATTTTTATGACTTCGTGTTTAACATATTGATGGTTTAAAATATTTGGTCTCACTGACTGTTCGCAGTACCCTCTTTGGGAAACATGAGCTCACTCCACAGGAGATAGTCAACGGCAGACCAATGTCTATTGGTATACAACCTTCTGCTGATCCCTTGTCTCATGCTAATATGGCCAGCTACTGTAAGTCTTTAATGTCTTATGCTCAAGTCTATCATCAACAGGTTAAAGAAGCTTTCCTGGATCCAAATCCAAGGGATCCTATTGGTTGTCTAGAGCCTGATGACTGAGTATTCTGGAAGCATCATCAGAGAAGACAGCCCTCAAGTCCTGTTGGAAGGGACCTTACCAAGTGCTCCCAACCGCTGACACTGATGCAAAACTGGAAGGTATTGAGCCTTGGTACACATCTCACAACTAGAGGAGTCTCCACCTGACATCTGGTCCTGTACAGACACTGGAGATCTCTGAATCAAATTGACGAGGAAGAGAAGTAGCTGACATTTGCTCAAGATGACAGAGGATGACATCATACTTTAACTAAACATGAAACCCTTTCTCTTTCTTTTCCTTTCCTTTACTCCAGCATTGGCCTGGAGAGTTAATGCGATCATCTCTATCTACCAGGCCATTGCTAAGTGGGTTAACCTTTCAGATTGCAGGAATTGTCATCAAAGATTCCAATCTATCCATAATTATCTGGCTTAGATTTGGCCCCACTCACTAAAAGATGTCACCAGTAGTGCCTATCTTTGCAATGCATTTAGGATGGCTCTGTTTCAGGCTAGAAGATTCTCTTCCCACATGTACTAAAAACTTGACTGATCCCTAGCTTGAACAGGTAAACACAGTGATCCCTGTGAATGAGTCCATTAACAGTGCCACCTTACTGGAAGTGATTTGTGTCCCAACAGGATTTATCTCTGTCTGTGGTGGTTATCATTCTCCTTGGTCCTATGAATGCCTAGGTAGCTGGTACACAGCTGGACAATGCACTTAGGTTATCTAACTGTTGCCCTAACTATTCTAGAAAGGACAGACCAAGAGGCTTTCATGATTCAGGATTCACTTCCTTTGGCGGGGACCTACTTCCCTAATTAGGAGTAAGTACAAATAAGAATATGATCAGAAACTTCTTAACTCTTGGAGACATTGCAGATTCCATTGCTAAGACACTTGCTGCTCAACAAAAATCCTTAGGCTCTCTGGCCTAAGCTGTTCTTGATAATACGATAACCCTTGATTATCTTTTAGCTGAGCAAGGAGGTGTCTGTGCTTTGGCCAGCAATACTTGCTGTACCTGGATCAACACTTCTGGGGAAGTTGAAACTCAGTTACATAATATCACTGAGCAAGCCACTTGGCTTAAAAAGATGACTCCTTCGATGGGGTCTTTCTCTGACTTATTTGATTTTGATTGGTTTGGGTCTTGGGGACCATGGCTCCAAAGTGCACTCCAGACATTGGGAATTATCCTGCTTATTGTAATTATAATAATCTCCCCGGCGCATTTTATCCTCTTTTAAGATTTCAATACATGTTTGCAGCTGCTAACTACTAAGCAAATAATCTTCCTAAGACTGGAATGTCAGAAAAGCAGCAAAGAGAACGACTAACTTAAAGATCGTGAACCTGAAGCCATGGCCTCTGAGTGCGGCAGAGATGAAGCAGAAAGGTTGTTACCTGTGAATATCACACACAGGATTGGTAAAAGCTGCAAGAAGTGCAGAGTGGTAGCTGAGTGTGGCACTAATGCCTTAAATCTTGATCACATCTCTCAGTCAGGCTGAGATTGACTAAAAGGGGGTAATTTTTAAGGAGAAAACTACAGGTCCAAAATGGCATCACTTGTGCTAAAACCTATGATACCAAACCTACATTTAATATCTAACCTAATTGCAGTTTTGACCTTCTCCAGAAATGTAATCTTAATCAACTGGATCAGAATCTTCTGACCGGTACCAGTGTGGTAATCTGTCACGTGGGCCCTCTCTATTCCCCTCACCAAGGGAAGAAGAGGCAATCTGCATGATAAAACTCTTGCCTTCCCTTCCTCCAAAGAGAAGATGTGCTGGTCCAAAATAATCCTTTCTTTTCTTTTGCCAGTAACTTCTTTGCCCCACCCTTCTGCCTATAAAAACCCTCCATTTTGTACAACCCCTTGGAGCACCTTTCTACTTGCTAGATGGGATGCTGCCCGATTTGTGAATCTCCTAATAAAGCCAATTAGATCTTCAAATTTACTTGGTTGAATTTTGTGTTTTTTTTAAACACTACAGAGGCTTAGGCTGGACCAAAAGTAGTTCCCAAGGCAGAGACAGCACTGAAGATTACCAAATTCAATTTCATTTTCCTCTTTCTGGGAAGTCAACTACTTCACACAGTGCTCAACCAAAGAACTGATGGTCTGTTTCAACTATTGGAAAAATTGGCTATGTTGGACTTACTGATCAAGATATCTTGGTCTTCAACATGGCCCACACCTTTCTTTGGGACCTCAAGAAGAATGTTGACAATGGCCATTTTTTGCCTCTCATACTGGCTTTAGAATCTAGTCTCTGTGCCCTAGGTGACTCATGATATATGTCTTATCTCTGCAACTTGAATATGACTCTTGAGTTTTGGAACTAGGCCTCTGTCATCTCAAAACAATATCCAATGCACTTTGGGCCTTAACGAGTGTCTGTTGAATGAGGGAATGAACAAACTCTCAATTGTGACGATGCCACAGTTAGGTATGCCCTTTAACCTTTTTTTAAAATAATTTCAGGAGTAACTGTACATTGCAACTGCCCCATCATACTTTGCCGCACAAAATCCACCTAAGACATTTGCAAAGGGGTTAATCTAAGGAAGGATCTTAGCTATGGGCGCAGAATAGAGTAAGGCTAACCCCCTCTTCTCCCCCCACCCCCACTCTGTGGAGTGTAACCAGTGTCTTTATTTCCTGAGAATAATATTTTAATGAAAGGGACTGAGATCCATTTTCCTGATAGACAAACCAGTAGCAGACAGTATAAGTGCCAAAATACCTAGAGAAGTTGGTGGTCTAATCAAGATGGACTCTCATCTCTGCCTTCCCGAGGTGCTCTTTTCTCTGCTCTAAGATATATGACGCATCGTGTAAAACTGATTCATGTTAACGATGGAGAACATGGCACAGCTGATGGCTGTTTCCTTATTTACCCACCTGTAGATCATCCATTTTTCATTCAGATGTACAAAGTAGGCTGTATTGCAAATAAGATGATATCACTCAAGCCATATTTCAGTTAAGAATAAGAGATTGTCAACTCATTGAAAATGTGTGAAAATAAATCCACTTGATATATATATTTTTGATCTGTTCCAGCGGGACATGATAAAAATGTCTCTGGGTAAGTTTTATTGTTGATGAAAAGCAGAGGAAGACAGCCCATAGGGCAGGTTTGCAGAGCACACAGCCCGTAGGTTCTGTCTCCTCTCCACTGCCAATTACCTCTCCTTTTATTTCTCTCTCAGATCCATCTGGTTGAATCATAAAGCATAAAAGTTGGAAGGGGCCTGGTATATCATTTTCTAGGATTGTTACCTGAAACACACGAGGTTTGAAGAATGCTGAACCCCTAAAACTTTGTTATGTCTATGCATTTTCTGGGTCCAAAGCTGCTACAAGACTTTCAAAGAGGTCCATGACCCCCAAAATAATAATTTTTAATGTTTGTTTTGACATTTTACATGTAAGGGAAGTAGATCCCTGGATAAAGGGTCTATTGTTATTCTTCGTAAGATATAGAAACAGGACCACAGCTCAAGGTTCCTGGTTCCTAAGCCACTGCAGTTAGTGACCCACTGCAATTCCACTTTGCATAGTGGACAGTGGTTACTATTGTCAGGGTTTCTCATTTTTTCTACTCTCCCTTTGTAATAAAGATTACAGAGGTGGGCACATGGCTTAGTTCTTATGGCAGACTCTGTGCCACAGGATAACCAAATTCAGTCTGTTTTCTTCTTCTTGGGCATGTGGGAAAACTTCATTATTTTCCAGCCTGCTTTGCTGTTAGGTGAGGCCACGTTACCTGGTGGGATATGGATGAAAATGGAGTATGCAATTTCCAAGTATGGCCTTTAAAACCTCCTCTATAAACTTCTAGCTTTCTTCCCATGTTTTGGGACCTTGGAGGCCAGGCATTTAGATCAAGTGTCCTAAGAAGAAGGGAGCCTAGACTCCTGAGTTATTTGATGGAGGAGAGTCCCTGCTGATCCACTGGTGTTTGGATGATTACAAATAAAATTTGATCTGCTAAAGTACGAATATTTGGGGGTTGTTACCATAATGCAGCCTAGGTTTCCTTTAGTAATATAGTACTGTATTTCTTTGGGCACAGTAATTGGTCCAAGGGCATACGATATAAAGATAGCCAACTAGAGTCTTTCCTTGGCATATGAGGGAGCTGTAACAAACAACCTCAGTATCTCGGTGGCTCAAAACAGCAAACATTTACTTTTCATTCATGTTACACATCAGCAGCTTTATGTTGGCTTTGTGGCTCTTTTCATTCTGGGGCCCAGACCAATGGAGCAGTCCCCTAGGGGCATGTCTGGTCTTATGGCAGAGGAGAAAAGCAAGAGGGCTGGTGGAAAACTGTGATGCCTCTTAAAGCTTACGTTCATATGTGGCATACACGGTGTTCACTTTCATTCCATTGATCAAAGCATGTCACAGTGCCAAGCCCAAAGTCAACCAGGTGGGATGTACACTTGATCCACAGGAGGCCTGGTAAGTCATATGGCAATGGGTGAGGTTACAATCCTTTTACGGGGATGGGGGAGTAAATTATTTTAAATAATAATGTAAAATGTTATACCTTGTATTAGTGTATAAATGTTGAGAGAGAAAAATTCTATTTTGTGTGAGATTTATAGATAGGGCTGCTAACATCTGTGTTTGCCATCCTGTAGAAGAGGCCCGTCAACAGTGGGAGACATTAAGTCCAATGCTCAAGAGAAGAAGGCAAGAACAGGATGCCAGGGGCATGGAGAGCCCTACTGGCTTAGAGCCCTCATTTCTGGTTCTGAGACCTCAGTTCCCATAGCTGTTTCTTTGGTTCAGTGAGTTACTTACTCCAGTGTCCTTCCCAGCCACATGAGCCAACGAAGTAGACTACCTTCTCCTTTCTTTTCCCCTTTATTTTCTATATTTTTGCCTCAGTTAGCTTGCCTAGAATTTCTGTCACTTGCAACCAGGAGAATCCCAAGTAATATAATTTATCATGTAATACATATCATCACATGATGTATATCTTGTAATTTACATTTGTCTTTTGTAATTTACATTTGCCGGTTAGGGTTAGGTTGGGTTAGCGTTAAGGTTAGGGTTATGGTTAGGGTTAGGTTGATGGGATCAAACAGGATTAAGGTCAAATCCACTTCATCTTTGTCTAGTTGTGTGATCTGGGGCAACTTATAGTAATTCCATGCCTCAGTTTCCCCATCTGTAAAATGAGGCAATAATACCCACCTCATGGATTTAGGTTAATCTGTTCCTTTCTCAGCCCTTCCTATCTAAGAAAATAGCAGCTCCATTTGTCCAATTGCTCATGCCCAAAGCCCTGGAGATATTCTTGGCTTCTTTCTTCCTCTTACACACACTCCACATTCAATCCATTAGCCACTATACAGAGAAATCAACCGCTTCTCACTACTTTTACCACCATAGTCACGCCACCATCTCTTGCCGACCCTTGCCTCCTTCCACCTTTCCTTCTTGTGGCTTGTCATACAACAGTAGGAGCAAACATTGTGAAACACAACTCACATCATGGCATTCCCCTGCTCAAAGTTCCCCACCTCACAGGGAAAACCAAAATTCTACCCTGACCAGACTGTGTATGACCAGGCTACTCCCTTCCTCCCTGACCTCATCTCTACCACTTCCTCTTCTTCACTCCATTCCCACTACACCTACCTTTATGCTATTTCTGAGAAATACTCAACACACTCCTGCCTCAGGGCCCTTGCACTTCTGGCCCCTCCACCTATACCCCTCTTCCCAGAGCATTTACTCCCTCCATTCCTTCCAATTTTTGCTTAAGAGTCATCTTATCAGAGAGGGCTTCCCTGACCCCTTTATATAAAATAATAGCTCCCTCCTCTCCCAGTCACATTCTCTAGTCCCTGACTACTTTATTTTCATCAGAGACTTGTTATCTATTTATATAGTCTGACATGTTATATATGTATGTATTTATTTCTGTAAGCTTTAGGAGAACAGAACTGTGTTTTGGTAACTGCTCTATTTCCATTTTTTGGAAAATTGTAGATGCTTAGTAAATGTGTATAAATGAATATGTGAATGAATACAATTGATATAGGGTTAACTTAAAGCACATAATGTCTGTAAAATGCATAGTGAAAGGCCAGGTACATAGTAAGAGATCAAACTGTATCTGTTATCTCAAAGTATTTGTGTGCTGAGCCTTACCTTTGTCCATGATCCTTCAAAGAAGAGAGGCTGATCTGGGAGAATTCGGGAGCAAGATCCCTTCTGAAGTCCCTAGAGCCATGTATCATGAACAGCTGTCTCTGTAGTCAGTAAGATCAGCCCTGAGCTCCACACAGCAGGGTTCTAGGGAAGAGAATCCAGGAGTGACACCTTCTTGTCCCCAGCCATGCCAGCCTGAACCTCCCTTATCAGAACCTCTCCAGCGGCTAGTTTAGACATCAAGTAATGAAAATCTCAGGCAGAGACATCCCTGGAAGAGGGTTATTGAATTCCAACAGGATGGCTGAAAATAGATAGAAATCCCTCAAATCTACCTTTTAGAGATATTAGGCAGTAGCAGCTACATACAGAGTGCAGGTGAGGGAAGAACCAGAATTGTGAGCAAGCTTCATGGTGAGAATGATTTCCATGGACACTGAGGCTGACTGCAGGCCAGGGGTGATGGTGGAGGGGTCACCATGACCTCAGAAAAACTTATCCTTCCCCACTATGTCCCCTCTAACACCACAATTCCAGTGGTCCTGGTGTTAATATATTCTGAGATTTCATTAGAGTAGTGCACAGAAATAGCAAAGGGGCGAAGCAGCAACCTCATCAGAGAGTCTATTATACATTCCCTCACACAGAAAGCCTATTGCACATTCTTTGACGACCACACAGGGATATTGTTTACACAGAGCTGCTTTATTCTAGCAGAGTTCCCACTGAAGAGCTCTAGGAGCCATTTACTGGCTGGCAGCAGCAACTATGGAAGGGAAAACATAGCCACGTACCTCCAACCTGCTTTTCATTCTCTCCCACTCAGTCCTTCCTTCCTTGGCCTTTTCTGGGGGGCTTCTTTGGGTGGATTTGTGCTCTCACTTACCATTTCCCTCCTGTTTCTCTGGCTTGCATTCCTCTCCCCTCATTTCACCTTCTCCTCTCTCTGCTTCTCGGGTCACCTCATATCTGTTGACACTGGAATTGGCACTGTGACTGTAACAAAAGTGACCGGGAGGTGCTTCCCGTCCTTATGGAGTTTATAATCAGATGCTGAGTGTGTCTTCCAGGGAAAAGAAAAGGAAGCAGGAGAGGTAGAACATGACATTCAGAGGAGGTGGGGGTGTCAGGAAGCTTCACTGAGAGGCACTTGACAGATGGATTTGGACTTGAAGAGATGGGGTGGGAAGAGCCTTCAAGCAGGAAGGACTAATATATACAAAAGCCTGAAGGTGGGTCACTGCCACGGAACAGAGAGAAGTTAAATTTATCTTTGTAATAGCTAACACTTCTGTCAAGCATGGAGCTAAATCCATGACACAGACTATCTCATTTAATCCTTGTTTACGTCTTTGATGAATGACCCCTTTTACAGATAGAGATTGAGGCTAAGAGAAATTGAGGAACCTTATCCCAAGTCCCACAGCTAGTTAAGAGTAGAATTAGAAATTAAACCCAGACCATAGCCCTAGGCTTTACTAATTTCTGAGGGGAGAAGCAGGAAATCTGTTTCAAACACAGAAGCAAAGGCCAGATGGTGAAGGGTCTTGAATGCCAGAAGGGGTGTCAAATTTCCTTGGTAAGAAATGGTTGGGGGTGGGGGAGGGTCTTAAAAGGGTTGAGCAAAGCATTAATAAGCTCTTTTAATCTTTGCTTTACCTCAGTATAAATAGGCTAACAAACACAAATTAATCTCCCTCACGACAGTAAACTATCTCCCATCCGTTTCACAATCCTATAGATCACTCAAGAAAAAGATATTTTTATCAAAGCTGTTTTATCTCTTTCTATTCCGCTCTTTGTTTCAACTGTCTTTATTACTGCGTGATATTGTGATATGGGTATGTTAATACAGCTAGTTAAAACAGGATTCTAGAAATCCATGTTTAATTGATGTTGGTCATTGCAGATTTAGTGGTATTAGTTCATTTTCTTCCTAGTGCGTTATTTAGTAATGAAGAAACTTTCTGGCTCAGATATTGTGGGCTAATTATCATTTACATAGTTATAAGGTAAACACATTCCCAAATTGTGATTTTAAATTTTTTCCAAAGAGTCCCCAGGAATTTCATTTTCTTTAAAAACTTGCTTATTACTTATTCATTAAATAGATTTATCCTGAAGTAGGTAATATCATCTCTCTTGAGTGTACGTTTTATTACCTTTCCTTGAGGTTAATAGACCGGTTAGATATAAACATGCCAAAGAGCTTTAAACTCTCTTGTATGATCATTATCTGGATGGGTACTGGCTGTATTTTAAAATATTCCACTAGAATAACAACAATAAACAAACACATAGGGACAGAGATTGGATTGGTGGTTAGCAGAGGGGAAGGGGGGAGGGAGGAGGGTGAAAGGGATAATTGGGTACATGTGTGTGGTGATGGGTTGTAATTAGTATTTTGGTGGTGAACATGATGTAATCTATGCAGAAATAGAAGTACAATGTTGTACACCTGAAATTTTTACAATGTTATAAACCAATGTTACTGCAATAAACAAAAACTTAAAAAAAAAAAAAATATCATTAGCACCCCTACTCCCTACCCCAAACATTTTCACCAAATACTGACTCATTACTTTTTTCAGCTTTACCATTCTGGTACTGGAAAGACGATATCTCATTGTTGTTTTAATTTGAAGTAAGTTAATTAATTTGTAGTTGATTATTAGTAAGAATGAACATCTTTTCCTATGTTTATTGGTAATTTGAACTGTCTACTCATATACGCTTTGCTAATTTTTCTATTGGAGTGTTTGCCTTTCTCTTATTGTTTATAAAAGCTCTTTACATAATAAATAAATAAATAAATAAATAAAATATTCCACTAGAGCTTTGATTAGGAACTTGACCTTTGAGCTCCTCAGTGTAGCCCCCAAGGCAGAATGCTAAGTACACAACCAGTCTGTCTCTTGGGAATTGGGACCTGCTATCAACAGTTTCACACAGGCTATAGATTGCTTTACTTGGGAAGAGGAAAAAGGCATTAGTCTGCTCTTATCAAGACAAGCAGGCAAACATTTCCATTTAAGTTTAAATCAGTTTAAGATAGCATGAGACCTCCTTATGATGAGCATATAAAAGGAGGAGGGAAGGAAGCCGAAAATGAGTCAGTAAACCCAGGATGATTCTAAAGCACTAAATACAATGGAGATACTTTGCTGTTTTGTGCTGTTTTGTCCTCTATTCAAGTAAATTTCTGCCAGAACTCAAACTTCCCTGGAAAAAGCATAGGACTGGGAATAAACAATCCGACCACCACATTTGCAGTAAAGTCCGAAAACCTCTTGGTTTTAAGATTTGTGGTGTGAACTTCCAAACATTGGTGAAATATCCTCACCAACAGGCTACTTTGGTCCATGAAGCATATACACACTTCTCTTCTGCAATAATTCATGTATTGAGCCATACTTTTTTTCTCCACCACAAGAACAGTATGATGGTTAATTTTATTTGTCAGCTTGACTGGGCCACAGGATGCCCAGATAGCTGGTTAACATAATTTCTGGGTGTGTCTGTGAGATTGTTTCCAGATGAGATTAGCATTTGAATTGATGTACTGAGTAAACCAGATGGCCCTCCCTAGTGTGGGTGGGCATCATCCAATCTGTCTAGGGTCTGAATAGAACAAAAAGGCGAGGAAGGTTGAATTAGCTCTGCCTGACTAATGGAGCTATAACATTGATCTTCTCCTGCCCTTGATGCTCCTGGTTCTCAGGCCTTCAGACTTGGATTGGAATGTACACCATTGGCTCCTCATCTCTCAGGCCTTTGAAATACACCACCAGCCTTCTTGGGTCTCCAGTTTACAGATGACAGATTATAGGATTTCTCAGCCTCCATAATCTCATGAGCCACTACCCTATAATAAATCTCTTTCTAGAGATATATATCCTAATGATTCTATTTCTCTAGAGAACCCTGCCTAATACAAACACTAAATGATGAGAAACGATAGGCTTAATCAGGGATTGCCAACTCAAGGGCCTACAGGAGTCTTGGAAACAAGTGAGTGTAAGAAGGCTCCTTCTCATTTTCTGTGAAATATGCAGCCCTCTCTGTCTTTTCATTTTCCCACTTTATCCGGGGGCCTGGATACATAAAATATTTTACCTTGGGCTGTCCCCGTGGCTTAGCAGTTAAGTGCGTGCGCTCTGCTGCTGGAAGCCTGGGTTTAGATCCCCGGCGCGCACCGTCGCACCGCTTCTCCGGCCCTGCTGAGGCCGCGTCCCACAGACAGCAACTAGAAGGATGTGCAACTATGACATACAACTATCTACTGGGGCTTTGGGGAATAAAAAGGAGGAGGATTGGTAATGGATGTTAGCTCAGAGCTGGTCTTCCTCAGCAAAAAGAGGAGGATTGGCATGGATGTTAGCTCAGGGCTGATCTTCCTCACACATGCAAAAATTTTACCTTAACTCTACCTTAAGAAAAGACGAGCATAAATACAAAATAGCAACTGATATTTTGTCTTTACAGGGACAATAGGACTTGATGGGACTGAGGCACACTGCAAAGTGGGTGTTCTGTAAAAAGGGCCAATTGTCACCAAGCCTTAGCCGACTGGTGCCGATGGCAAAGCAATACTGCAAGCTAGAAATTTGGATTTATGTAAATAATCCAAGTTTTGAAGCTGGCCACTAATACAAATTTTAAAAAATCAAATAGGTTTGGGGAAAAACATGTTTTTGGGCCATTTCTGGCTCATGGATCACCAGTTTGAGAAGCCTGGGGTAAATGGGGAGGTAGGACGCTGCGTGGGGTGGAAGTGGGGAGAAAAAACACCGTAAGAACACGATAACCTCACCATCCTCAGAGCATGAAGAAAACAGATGCCTTCATATGGTTTCCTATACCAGACAGTGCGAACTTGTCAAATCAGGACCATATTCATTTCAAGGTAGTTAAAAAGATTATCATAATGAGATGTTGGGAATTTGAATTAATTATGTAGTGATCCATCACATATTACGCTAAGTGAAGGAGAAAATAAAAATAAACACTGAGCTAGAACAGATTTTCGGGAGAAGCAGAGAATGACTAATCCAGAGGAAGTGTTAGATATGAGATTCATACTTCTCATTCTCTCACCCCTTTACTGAAAACATGAAAGGGACTGATAAAAATATGGGCAAAAATAGTTAAACTTTATTGCTTTTATATGAATAAGTGATTTTAAATTCAGAAGCAGCATCCAAGGGTCATCAAGAGAGTTACCCTTCTTGTCTGGAAATTATTTTATTGACTTATAGTGATTTTATACTCCATTAAAATGTCTTGTATAGATTGTTTGTAACCTTGGGACAGGTGGCAATCTCTCTCAATCTTAATTTCTTTATCTGGAAAAGGGTGATGAACTTGATGGCTTCTGAAAGTTCTTTCAACTCTACTATGTTAAAAGATTCTATTACAAGAGGTAATAGTTGTCCAAGGATAATTGGTACTGGAAAAAGACAGTTTAAAATGAATGTAATTAAAATGGGGGCCAAAAATTCACAGCAAATAGTGAAATGTTTGATTGGAATGTTGTCTTAAAAAATGAAACCAAATTATAAAATTTTATTCCAAAGTTAACAACATTTAAATTATGAATGTAACTACGCATAAAATGTTAGAATGAGCACAACTTGAATCAAGCATTGATTATTTGGGGGCAAGAATAGTTTTTTTCTAATTAATTTGAACAGTAGAGTGATACAATATCCTTTATTTCATGTTTGACTTGCACAGTGTGATAATCAAGGGAGTCACTTCTATAAAAATATTGAAAGGCTTGAGGAATTTTCCCAAGAGCCTCTCTTCATCTTTGATATTTAAATCTTTCTCTTTTGAAGCATTTATCTTGTAATCATTCTTGTCGATTTTCTCTTAACTGTTAACCGTCTGACTCTACTAGATCCTTATGTGTCAATGGCTTTGTGTTCAGTTAGAGCAGTTTTCTGAGTGTGTGGATAGGGGCTGATTTTGTAAGGGGTCAATTATTGGTAAATATTTTTGGGCTTCCAAGATTCCCCACCCACAAGTAATTCTAGGATAAAAACCAATTAAATGTCATGACATTCAGACATTTTCCTTCCTTTATAAAAATTAATGTATAGCCTTACATGATTCTTCTCCATTTTAGTGAGTAATACCATTAAGTGTTTTTTTACCCAACACAGGATAATCACATTATAGAAAAACTCTGGTTTTCCATCTCTCCAGTGACATAAATCTTCAATGAACTAATGTTTACTTTCTGAGGTTTATGTTTAGGAGAAAGAGACGAGAACATGAAGTCATGTAATTAGTCTGAAAATCCAATTTTCAGATATGGACCAAGGTTGGTACAACTTCAGACCAGGCCCCTATGCATTCTTCAATAATAGGAATTGAGGCTCAGAACGCCAACATCACACCTGTTTAATTGGCTGTGGTAAATTACATGTCATTATAGAGATATTTTTTAAAGTAAAATACAGATTACAAGTAAATGGGTAAAATAAGCTAAAGGATAAAAATTCTAGGAAAATCTGCAATGAAATGGTCCAAACAGCTGAAATAAAAACTATCACACTCCTTTGATCAGAACTACTCACAGGAGGTTCCTTTTAAAAGCTGAAACAATTAAAAAATGGTTATCAAAAGGCCTGCACATCTAGTTATAACAGGACCAGGGGCAAGACTCCAGCTCACTGCTGGGACACACTCTGAATTAAAAGCTAACATAGACGATACTTTATAAAGGAAGAATTTGTCTAGAACAAGCAGAAAATTGCAAAGGTCAAATCACGCAAAAAGAATTGCCAACTATAATGTGACAAATGAACTTTATCAAATAGGGTCTTGGCCTTCAGATAAGATAAGTGGCAGCAGCTGAATTACCTCCAACACTTACAGTCAGCATAGAGCAGGGTTTCTGCACCTTGGCACAACTGACATGATGGGTTGGACAAGTCTTTGTTGTGGGCCGTCCTACGCTCTGCAGGATATTTAGCAACATTGCTGGTCTCTACCCACTACATGCCAGTAGCACAATCCCCATCCCCATCCCCCAAATTCTGGCAACCAAAATGTGTCCAGACGTTGCCAAATGTCCCCAGGGGAGCAAAATTGTCCATGATGGAAGACCACCAGGACTGCTGCTCATACCTGAGGGCAGCTTCACCCTTTCACAGTGGCTTCTACAAGTGGCTCCTCTGTTGTATGTCAGTGGAGAATGTCTCAAAGTTTGGTCATTCTAGTACCACATTTATGTTTTTGCTCATCACTGTGTAGCACTTTTAAGACTTTTAATAATTTTTATACTACTGATACTCTTATTTACTCAATAATATTCCTTAAAGCTATTTTTTTTGCATGTATCTAGAACTTTTCCAGATACTTAGGAGGGAAGTTAATTCACTACATAAGTGGATACCTCTGTACATTAGAGCTTGATTCTTCCAGGAATCGGAGTTGAGAAGGCTTGCCTCTAATCCGAAACCTGGCAGGCACTCGAGACAGTTCCATCTCCTTCACTCCTCCAGGCAGCTGTCCTCTTAACCCTATTTTTCACCCTGACTTCAAAAGGGGGGAGCCTCACATGTAGATTTGCTGAGTAAAACTCTGTCTACTTCTTATTTTCCTGATAGGCTTTCTCCTTCTTCTTATTATTTATGTATTTATTTATTTACTTAGACATAATTGACATACAACATTGCATTAGTTTTAGGTGTACCCTTTAAAGCTTGCTTTTTTTTTTGGTGAGGAAGATTGGGCCTGAGCTAACATCTGTTACCAATCTTCCTCTTTTTGCTTGAGGGCGATGGTCCCTGAGCTAACATCTGTGCCAATCTTTCTCTATTTTGCATATGGGATTCTGCCACAGCATGGCTTGATGAGCACTGTGTAGGTCCACACCTGGGATCCGAACCCATGAACACCGGGCCGCTGAAGCGGAGCACGTGAACTTAACCACTACGCCACTGGGCCAGCCCCTTAAAGCTATTTTCAAAGGAATTTACAATAAGTAGAAATACATTTATTTTAAAAAGAAACATGTATCCTGCTCCCATAAATGAAAGTGCAGCAGTACCTAGAAAGTAATTAGAAATATATACTGAAAGCAAAAATAATTATTAAATTCTAGCTGAATAGTATTGGCTACAGAAATCTAATCATGGCCTGAGGTCTGCTCTCTGTGGGATTAAAAAGTGTTAGAGGAGTTAAAGACACGCTAACACCAGGCTGGGAGGTTCTCCTTGTGGTATAAAAAAGGTAAGGGAGTAATTTTCTCATTATGTTAATCAATGTTGCTTAATATCACATACAACTTAAAATTATCTTCAAACAACCAGGGGTACAATCCCCCACTCTGGTGACTACTCTCCCAGTTTATCTGTGGATGTATCTGGTCTGTGTGGCAACAGGTTCCATGCAAAGGAGAGTCTCTTGAGGACAGGGTGTAACACACGGTCATGTCCAGCATGGACTTTCGAACCGGATAACCCTGCTTTGTGATCTAGAAACTGATAATAACTGTACCTCCTCATAAAATTGTCATTTAAGGATTACATGAGATAACTTATGTAAAGTACTTAGCAGGCTCGGAACATAGTTGGCACACAACACTTTTGAAAAAAGTTTGAAAAAAAGTGCCAATTTTCAAGAACAAGGCCTGTCTTTCTTTGATGCTGAGTCTCTAGACCAGTTAGCAATCACCATGAGAGTGAAATGTCTCTCTCTCTTGATAAAACGGCATATGATTCTGAATTATCATTGTATATAAAACTCACGGGGACTCTCTTCCCTTGACATTTCTAATTTCGTTTCTTAGACCCAAGGGGTTTGTGAAGTTCAGCTAGGAAGGCTTGCCTAATAGAGGGACAAACCCTCCATTTGATAGGGTTCACCGTCTCCAATCACAGTTGGCAATTCCTGCTAGCGGACTAACCTTCGGTTTACTCAGAGGAATGTTGTGATTTCCTGCTTGGGCTAGCCAAAGGACCAGATTATATGGTGGCTTCCATTCAACTGTTGGTTCAGATTTTTGACAGTCATATGCAAAATCCTGCCTCAAGGATATCCACATTCCTAGATGGCATCTATCAACCTTTGTGCTGTGATGCAGTGAGTGAATGAAACTAACATTTACTGAAGGTGCCGCATAAGCTGGGCACTGTGCCCGATTCTTCTTGTTTAATCTTCCTAATAATACTATAAAGTTCCTATTATTCCCAATACAAGATGAAAAAAAATTTAAAAATTTGCCCAGGCTTTCCTGTTTAGTAAACGATGGATTTGAATCCAGATCTGATTCTAACATGCACATTATATTTGATCTGTAGCAAACATACCTCTGTGGGATATGAACAAATCTATTGAAAATGTTAACAGTCTGCATTTGTGTAGTACTTTAGACCCTTCAAAGTAACTTCACATCTAGTATTTCATTTGTACTTCACAATCACCTGTTTTGTAGGAAAACCACTTTTTGATTTCAGAGAGTGGCTTACCCCAAGTCTTTTTTCACAGATATTAACCTCATCTAGTCAACTTACTTTGGCAATAGGGGGTTGTTCTAATGCAAATATGTGTCCTCTGATCATTTCAAACTAGAAGCTGCAGTGTCAGGGCTAGAAGAGGTTTTTATTTGTATGCCCAAGTGTTTCATTTAGTGCTGATTTATTCTTGAGCTGAGATGGGTCCAGACTTTTCCAGTCTCAAAATCCTGTGAAAGCCAAATAAAAAAATTTTAGAACAGAGAAGCAGAGGGTATTAGATGTCTCCTAGGTGCACACATCTCATCAAATCTACTCTGTGATTTCACTCTGGTATCTTAGTTTCTTTTAGCACTGGGCTTCGTTATGGGTTAGTATATATTTCCATGGTTATTTTAAAATTACAGAAAAAGATGGGCTCTAAAGTTCTGATTCAAATTATTCTGACATGCTGAAAAGATTGCCCAAAGCTTTAAAATCCATAGCATAGCCTGATGTTTTTATTTTCTTTAGGAGTGTCTGGTTTCTTTCTTCCCTCACCAGTTGTTTTACTTTACCAAGACACTCAGTAATGTGGAGGCGCCTTTGCATTCAAGCTTAATTTTCCTATTCCTCAAAGCCAGAGAAAAGGCAACCTCAAACTCCAAATCCTATCTAAAACAAATGACAACAGAATGGAAGGAAAAGTATTGCCTCTAGGAGTAATAGGGAGGTTTTGTGATGAGGAGAGAGAGGTATTAGAAAACTCATCTCTGTTGAGTCAGTCTCTCTGAGTTCACTGGACTCAGTCTGTGCTTTGAGGCCAATTTTTAGTCCTCTAATTTCCTTCTGCTTTCAATATCTAGTAATTAGCTATAGATAGCAAAAGGAAAAATATTTTTCTTCATTTAAAAAGAATTGCTTAGGTATTCCTTTATGTTACATTTTGTTACACTGTTCTCAGTGCACCAAGGAAATGGTTCTAGTCGTATTCAACGTGGGTCTATTCACTGGTCTCTGTAATCTGGTCTGGAACACTGTGCAATAATTCTGAGGTCTTCCAAGAGATGCTTTGGCTCAGGATCCAAGGCTCTCTAGTGCAAGCCAGACTAGTTGTAGGTTTCAGGTGCTCAGGTCATCCTTTCTCTCTTCCCCATGGGTCTTTGGCAAACCAGAAAGAGGAAGCTTATCTTTGTTGTCTCTCTTTTCCCTTTCAGTGATTTCTACCCTCTTGGATCTCTCCTCTGCTCTCATTTCTAACTTGAATTATTACAATAGCCAGAGAATGTGACAGACACTGGTATGGATTTATGAAACTCTGTTTCTTTTTTCTCTGGGGCATCAGCTGCATTTCCCAGCTCCTTTGAGTTTGGGGAGGAAGGCAGGCATGTGACCAAGTTCTTGCCAATGGAATATGGGAAGAAGTGAGGTCCCTAATTTCCAGGCCTTTTACAGGCACACAATAATTGACTGTTTCTAAGTGGCAGTGGGTTACTAAGAAATAAAGAATCAAGTTCATTGGAATAGCACCAAAATGAGGAGAAAGAAGGCTCTGAATTGGAACTCTCCAATGAATGGAGTCCATGAACTTTAACATATGGTTATTATGGTGTATATTTGGAGTAAGCTGTGGTAGGCTGAATAATGCCTCCTACACAAACATGTCCATATCCTAATCCCCAAAACCTGTGTATATGTTGTCTTTTAGGGCAAAAAGGACTTTGCAAATGTGATTAAGAATTTTGAGATTATCCTGGATTATCTGGGTGGGCCCAATGTAAACATGAGAGTCCTTGTAATAGGGAGGCAGAGGGTTATTTGACTATAGAAGAGGAGTGTCAGCGTAGGACTTGACAAGCTATTGTTGGCTTTGAGGATGGAAGAGGGGGCCACTCCAGAAGCTGGAAAAGACAAGGAAACATTCTTCCCTAGAGCCTCCAGAAGGAAGGCAGGCCTGCCAGCATCTTGATTTTAGCCCAGTGAAACTGATTTCAGACTTCTGACCTTCAGAACTATAAGATAATAAATTCACATTGTCTTATACCACTAGATTTGTGGTAATTTGTTATGGCAGCAGTAGGAAAGTAACACATAGGCCTTTTTATTTTTTTCACCTGGTTCTCTTTTATAGTCTCCTTTATTCGCTGTCTAAGCCATTTTGGGTAAATGAGATCATCTTGTGAATAATAAAAAAATAGATAATATGTACTAAGTGCTAACTATGGGCAGGCTATTATTTTCTAGGCCTATCATTTTCTAATCATTCTATCATTTAATCTTCAAAACAAACCCATGAGACTGATCAGATTATTAATTTCCTGTCTCTGGAAAATGAAGACAATTCTTAGAGAGATTAAGTAATTTATCTAAGGGCATACAGCTCAATATTGATATACGCATGTGATCTGATACCATAGTTCATGCTTTTAACTGCATACAGCATATGTAAGTATCTCCACGTGTGGGGCATATAGAAGCTCTGGTAAACCTGATTTAGAAAACTTTTATCGTAAATAAAATAGTAGTAAAAACTCCACTTTAAAACATTCCATTTAGAATACGTATTCACACTTTCTCAGGCAAAAAGGGCACATTTTATATTCATGTGTAGCTATGACTTAAAGATTGACCAATAAATCAGGTCAGATTGGAGCAGTTTTATCCAAGTAGCTCAGTTTCTGCCATCAGGCCTTCATTACGTAAAATAAGTGCAGTAAAAATTAATATAAGTTTCCCTCATTGTATTCTAATAGGGTATAATGGACTGAAATTATGTAGAGTATTAAATTTTTGTATAGAACTTATTAGGTCATTTTCAAAAAAACCTGACATTATTTAAGGAACTGTTGGACATACCCAGCTTGAAAATCATTTACATGTGAAGATATTCTATGGGGGGATGGCAATTTTTACCTTTCTAAAATAGAGGTGCCTGCTATTAGTGTTCAGAAGAAGGTAGAATGCTGTCATATTTCCTAGTGTTCTGCACTCTGCTAATTTCACACGGGGACATCTAAAAACTAAAGGTGAACAGGCAGACTCACCACGTGTGTGTTTTGGGGGACTTAACTCCTCCCAGTCTGACTTTTTCATCTATAAAATGAGGCACCTTCCTGTCCTATCTATCCAGTGGGGTCATTGTGAGGTTGAACCAGATTGCATGTGTGAAAGCACTTAGAAAACCAAAGCCCCATTGAAATAAAAAAGGATTATCATTAAACTTTAATCATAATAGGAAATGCAAAACATCCATTAGAATCTCAATCTTTCAAAATAGCATTGTGAAGTGTTTAGAAAAAGGGAAACAGACATTGAAAAGTCCTTAGATTTATGAAGTTTCAGTTTAAGGAGACAGAGATTCTCTTTGTGCTGCTGAGAGCCTGAGAGGAAGAAGCAGCAGTAAGCTGCCTGAGTTCTGCCTGAATCTTTATTTACATCTGTCTGACTCATCCTTGTGATGTGAGGGATTTCTTGGCCATACCCAGGTTTTGAGATAAGGAAAGGCCTGGATAATTTTATACGCTTTAACATCCTTGTTATCTTCTCCCCAAATCAGTAGATACTTCAAGTGTCTCACTGACCCCTTCAGGTCTGAACTAAATCAGAAGACAGGCTTCTTAGCTCCTCTGAGCCAATTTCCAGCCTCTGCTCAGAGAAAGATAATGACACAACATGGGGGTTCAGGAGGAAGCCGCCAGCACTGAAACAGAGCAGAGTTCTGAACTGTACCCCCAGCATCTGGAATAGAGCCTGGCATGAGACTAGACCGAGTGTTTATCAAATGTCAAATCAAGACAGAGGCCACTATCTGAGGTGGGTGTACCAAGTCAAAACAGGGTGCGAGGTAATCACTGCAGTAGGAGGAGGACAAAGAAGAGGAGAAAGGAGAAATTAGTACAGAAATCGCCTCACCTTTAATATATACCACTGTCACACACTGAATTAGCAAGGAAAAAATATCCAGGCAGAAACGTCAAATGTTGAATGTAATTTAAAGGTCCACGAGACAATGAAGATGGAGATTTACCAGAAGTATGACCCTTTAATCCAAACTTAATTGGATTAAGCCAGACTGCCTGGGTCCACATCCCGGCTCCATCAGCTTACAAGCTGTATGACTTTAGTCAAATTCCTTGTCTTCTCGGGGCCGGCCCGGTGGCGCAAGCGGTTAAGTGCGCGCGCTCCGCTGCGGCGGCCCGGGGTTCGCTGGTTCGGATCCCGGGCGCGCACCGACGCACTGCTTGGTAAGCCATGCTGTGGCGGCGTCCCATATAAAGTGGAGGAGGATAGGCACCGATGTTAGCTCAGGGCCGTCTTCCTCAGCAAAAAAAGAGGAGGATTGGCGGATGTTAGCTCAGGGCTGATCTCCTCACAAAAAAAAAAAAAAAAAAAAAAATTCCTTGTCTTCTCTGTTTCAGCTTCTTTATTTGTAAAATGAGATGATAATGATTCTACCCCTGAAGTTGTTGTGACTATTAAATGAGTTAATAGATAGAAAAGCTTACAACAGTGCCTAGAATTTATTTACTATGGTAGGCTGATTATGGCTCCTAAAGGTATGTCCATATCTGAATCCCTGTGTGATAGTTAATTTTATGTGCCAAATTGGCTGGACCATGGTGCCCGAATATTTGGTCAAATATTATTCCAGATGTTTCTGTGAAGTGTTTTTTGGATGAGTTAACATTTACATCAGTAGACCTTGAATAAAGCTGATTACCCTCCATAATGTGGGTGGGCCTCATCAATCAGTTGAAGGCCTTAGTAGAAAAAGACTGACCTTCCCCAAGCAAGAAGGAATTCTGCCAGCAGACCACCTTTGGACTCCAACTGCAACTCTTCCCCAGGTCTCCAGCCTGCTGGCCTACCCTGCAGATTTTGGACTCACCAAGCCTCCACAGAGCATGAGTTAATTCCTCAAAATCTATCAATCAATCAATCAATCAACTTCTCTCTCTGTGTACACACACACACACACACACACACACACACACACACACATATTCTTTTGATTCTGTTTCTCTGGAGAACTCCAACTAATACACCCTGGAACCTACGAATGTTACCTTATTTGAAAAAAGGGTCTTTGAAGGTGTGATTAAGTTAATCTTGAGGTAGAAAGACTATCTTGGATTATCTGGGGGGGTCCTAAATCCAGTCCAAAGTGTCCTTATAAGAGACAGACAAAAGAATAGAAGACAGACACATAGAAGAGAAGGTGACGTGAAGATGGAGGTAGAGATTGGAGTTGTGTGGTCACAAGACAAGGAATGCCAAGAAATGCCAAAACCACCCAGAAACCAGAGGAGGCAAGAAATGAACCTTCCCCAGAGTCTCCAGAGGGAACGTGGCCCTGCTGACACATTGATTTTGGAATTCTGTCATCCAGAACTGTGAGACAATATGTTCCTGTTATTTTAAGCCACCAAGTTTGTGGTAATTTGTTACAGCAGCCCTAGGAAACTAATACATGTACTACATAGGTATTTTCTATTAGTATTCAGTATCTCCTCACTTATTAGCCGTAAAACCTCAAGCAGTTGTAACAGAGTCCAGAACCAGGAAGAAAGCAAGTAAAATTTCTGAGTATCCATGTCAATATTTACCCACTAATATCTTCACACATTACTCACTCAGAGGATCACTCTTAATGTTGACCTCTACCATTACAGATATGATGGAGAAAATTTTCCCTCCCCTGGCTCCATGGAGGATGGTACCCCAAATGGCCTTGATCTACACTGGGGGTGGGTGGAAGAACTCACTTTTGAGTCACTCAATGAATCCCCCCCCCGCCCCACCCAGGGTTCTCTAGCAGCAAACAGTGGGGCCATCCCTTGATGGAGGGGTCAAAAACGCCGTGATACTGGGAGGAGTGTCATCAACTCTTTCATGTTTGAGGGCCCATAAGAGAAGCTGCCCAATCCCGGGAGGGGGAGGTGAAGACAGTTGGGGCCTGAGTCCAAAGTTGGTAAACACAACTTGAGCTCATCTTTATCCTGCATTTTGATGCTGGCTCATGGATAGAGACATGCTGAGGCTTTTGGACAGGGGAAAGTTTGCTTCAACCTGGCATCATGTCAATCTCTAGGGCAGTATATGGAATCAAGGACCCAGCTGGGCACAACGTTCCTGATCAAACCGTCCAGGCCAGCTGCTGCAATTGTTTCACCTCTGCTCATTAAATCCTCTAGTTTGAGGTTTCTTAACTCTCAGTCATTTGTGCAGCCCTTCATTATTTTTCCTATGTCTCTGTACCTCTTGTACTATTATTCTTTAAATAAACTCCCTCCTTTTATCTTAGCCTCATCCTAAATAATCCACAAATTCATGAGGTTGATGTAATGTGATAGTTCTGTTACTCAAATATCATCATGTATGTATTTATACCATTGAAAACTGTCCTGAGTATCTTCAGTAGTCAACCTATCATATGTATTACATACACACTATGGAAACAAACACTGCCATTGTGGATATGTGACTTGGGGCTTGCGGCTCACTGCGGCATATGAGAGCCTCCTGAGCTGGAGCTTGGGGAGTGGGGGAAAGCATTGGAAACTCCTTTTCCACTTAGGGCTAACCATATCAAAAAATGGTCAAGAAAGAACACCAGGGGCCAGCCTGGTGGCCTAGCGGTTAACTGCATGCGTTCGGCTACTGGCGGCCCGGGTTCGGATCCTGGGCGCGCACCGACGCACCGCTTCTCCGGCCATGCTGAGGCCGTGTCCCACATACAGCAACTAGAAGGATGTGCAGCTATGACATACAACTATCTACTGGGGCTTTGGGGAAAAAAAGGAGGAGGATTGGCAATAGACGTTAGCTCAGAGCCGGTCTTTCTCAGCAAAAAGAGGAGGATTAGCGTGGATGCTAGCTCAGGGCTGATCTTCCTCACAAAAAAAAAAAAAAAAAGAAAGAACACCAATCTCACCCGTCTGCCTTAAACTCTTGTCATTGCATCCCTCCAGGGGAGAAAGAGGCTGTCTTTCAATCCCCCAGAGTAGAGGAGGATTGAATCATTTCCTTGACAGGCTATAAGTGGCAAAGGGACAATGACTTGAGATGGCAATGACTGGAAGCTGGCTAAGCAGAAGGGATCTGTAGATACTCCAGGTCAGGGAGCCAAGGCATGAAGCCTTAACCACTCAGTCATGGCAGCGTGGAGCAGGAAGCACAGCAGGATCAGGTCATTCAGGAAATCTGAAGAAGTCAATAAGAGCAGCACGTTTGGGGGCCTGCCCCACTTTATACTGGCACCTGGGAACGGAGGATGTAGGCATCAGTCAGAGGCAACTGGTGGGCTTGCCCTCGTACAGTGGTGGGAATAGAATGTCTGGGACTTCTGCCGACTCTGAGCTATGGAGGGGGTCCTGGTAAGTGACTCTGGAACAGAAACTCACCATTCATGGAGCCTCAGCACCTGGCTCATTCTAGGGTACGGCACATCATTTTTTTTTCCCGTTTCTTCAGTCAGCTCCACATTCACGACCTAATCACATTTCAGGTTCTTTTTAGCTGTTGTTTTGTTTTCCTATTAAGTGGCAAAACCCTGGTCATGTCCCTCTCCAGGATTCTGCCTTACGGTTGTTTCATTTGCACTCTGAGCTGGGTCTCCTCCATAAAGCAGCAGAAAGGGCAACAATCTGAAAGGAGGCCGCTGCCTTGTCACACTCAGGACTCAGCAGCATCTTCTGGAATGAAGTAGCTGGGTTCTAGTCACCCCAGTGTTTGGGAACGACAACTCCTCTCACGTAACTCCCACATCTGTCATCTGTTCACCTGTTATACCTCAGTGCATGTCACTTTTCCTAGAAACCACCTCCTGAGAAACACCCTCCCCGGCACGACTTGCTCTGGACAAATTCTTTTGCTTCTGGCATCATCGGTCACGGAAAGATCTTTTAAAATGTTAATAACTTGGTTCATTTATATAAAAAGGTCCATATTAGAAAATGTCTTTCCCCCTGTGTCTCATCTACACCTTAACATAATGTTTTATACTTGCAATGTGCTCTCTGTGACATCGATGCAGGAAATAAATGGGTTAGATTGAAATAATTATGGGAAATGGCAAAAATTATTCTGAAACTGGCACTGACTTCTTCTTCCAGTCTATTTTTTGTTTGTTTAATAAAGCATCTAAAGCAAGAAATTAAAAAATAATGATGCGATAATGTCAGTTTACTTCTAGTGGATCAACAGTGGCCATAAATCTGAATTTAATTTTATATTTAATAAAACCCTCCACGTTCCCTGCATTAGAGTCCAGGAAACTGATTTGCTTCATCCCAATTGCTTTTCCTACACATTAAGCTGAATATTGTATCTAATCATCTGCTTTGGTGCCTTCCAAACATGCTCAACTTAAAACCTGCCTCAAAACCGGTCCAGCTGATAAACCTTGTTACCCTTTTTATATGATTTATGTTGATTCTACCTTCTTTTACATTATTCTTAATTATCTTTGCTGCCTTACAATTTATAACTTAGGTCACCTAGAAAGTACGGGTCATTATTTCATTTAGCTTTGCTCTCACATCTTTGACAAAGCACAGTTTAGCTTCAGAGAACATCCACGGCTTGGTTTTCATGCTTTGCCTCTGTGTTTAATAGTATTTTGAAATAAAAACAACAAGATATGCTGAAAGCTTCTTCCAGTAGGTGTGAAAGAAGAGGGCAGGGATAGAAATGCCTGTGGTACAGGGGATTAGAGGGCCAAGCGGTGGCTGGAGCAGAGCTTTCAACTGAGTTTCTACCAACAGTTGGCAATCACGATAGCAAATGTACACAGTTCAAATTGTGCAACCACAACTTTTTTACATCATCCAAATCTGGGAGGCCAAATCCCCACTCAGACTGAATATATACTACTTCTTGATCAGTAGTTATGGGCTGCTGAAGACACCATTTCATAGAAATCATATAAAATATAAAATTCTTTATTAGAGTGTGTTATGACGAATCATATAAATTTACCGTTTCTATAGGTCAATGTGGTTTGATGGTGGCAATTTCAAGTCGTTCAACCTAAAATGTGAGGAAACAAAAATACCGCCAGCATTCTAGAAATCCTAAGGATAGAATCACGTCACTGAATTCAGTTAATAAGCTAATGCCATTAGCTGCAGTGGGGGCTGGGCATACGGGTCTATTTCTAAGTGGTGATGGGCTTGGCACAGAAGTAGGAAAATGTGTGGAGATTTACTCCACCTCCAGGCTATTTTTTGGACCATATGAAACTTTTACACGTTTCTTCCATATCTTGTCGATCAATCTGTACTGTTCTTTATTCTAGGAAGGTTTAATTAAAGCCTAAGTAGGCTGACTTCTTCCATGATGTGATGATTCCCAAGGCTACTGCTCTAATCCTTTTCCTACATTCTTTCCCCCCAAAAGAATATAGTAACATATTTTTGAATTTTGAATAATAGAAGATTTTTGTCAAATATTTAAACAATTCAGCAGAGGTAAAATTTCCTTAATTATCCTGAGTCCCCATGAGATAACCAGACTTTCCAGATTCTTGTACGCATACATATAAACACATATCTCTTAAATAAGAAATAGATCATACTATGTTTGCTATTTAGTATCCTTTTTTGATCACATGACAGCATATTATAGACATTTTCTCGTGTCACCAACATAAGGATCTGCTGTCATTATTACAACCACTGAACAGTATTCTACTCCATCACCATACAATCATTTAAAAAAAATCAGTCCCTTAAATAAGGACCTTTGGGCTTATTCCAATCTTTTGTTATTATGAACAAGTCTGCAACAAACATTCTTGTTCATACACATTTGTAAGCTTATACAATTATTTCCCTAGAATCAATTACTAGAGGAGGAATTTCTAGATTAAAAGGAATGCACATGTCACATGTTGATACATGTGGTCAGATATTTTTCCAAGGTGCACTCGCAGCAAAAGTATGGGAGAATTCATTTCCTGTATCCTAACCAGCCCTGGGCACCATTATGCCTTTTGCTCTTCTTTAGTTTGATAGAAAGCTAGTGATATCACTGTTTCACTTCAATTTCTCTAATTCTTAGGATGGTAAAGAACTTTGCATACACATATTCACATTTGGATGTGTTCTTTTGTGATTTTTTTTCTATTTATCAGGACACTTTGCGATTACCAGTTATCCATCTCAAATTGGGCTGAAACAAATGAACCAACAAAAGCGAGATGTATTAGCTTACCAGCTGGGAGGGACACTGGAGTAGCTCAGAAAACGAAAGAAGTGCAGGAACCTGAGTCTCGTGGACTAGATAAGGGAAGCAATGCTGCCAGGACTCCATATCGCATTTTTTCTGGTCTCTGGATTCAGGCAACAGTCAGGATCTCTTTATAAGGCAAGGACAAGGGCTATTGGTACCCTAGATTCACTCTTTCCGGTTTAGCAAGCTCATTGGTAAGATAATGCCTCTTTTTCAATTTCTGTTTATTAATCCCAGAAGTACTCTAGTTGGAACAATAGCTGTCTGGGACAATAGCTGTGTCCAGGAAAACGGGGTACACTGGCAGACCATGCTTGGGTCAAGTGTCCATCCTTATATCAAGGAGGTAGGTTCTATTACCACAAGCAGTTTGATGGATGATAAATATATTGGGCAGCCCAAAATAATAGTCACCAGAGCGTACTACATATCCTTGCCCATTTGTTTATTTATTCCCTTGAATTCCTATGGCAGCTATAAACTGCACTACCCAATCCACAGTGGCACCCACCAAATGCTGCTTGTACATGTTTATCCTTCTCACCTGGTCCTTGGTGCTAGCTGAACCAACTCTTACAATGTTGGCCTGGAGTTCTGGCTGCACAAGTCTAATGCTACCACTCTCTTTCCTCCTCCATGCAACTGGGAAGAGGGAGAGGTTAAATTCAAACAGTATAGTTCCTAGATATTTAATTCAAGTCCCTTTTCCCTGAGGCCTTAATTACAATTCATTTGTCCTCTTGAGTTGCTATCTTCTATTTCTTTTGTATCTTTCTCAGGACTCAACAGAGACATCGCTTTCTGCTAGATCCCCCAAATCTGGACAGAGTGGCTATTCACTGTGTTCCATTAAGCTCCCTACCACCCAACCCTCACATTGCCAGGACTCTAATGATCCGCATTCTTGTCGTTCACTACCACTACACTGTAATCTCCGTAAGAGCATGGAGATTTGGGTATCCTCAGCATCGTGCAGCATACAACAGGTTCTCAGTAAACATGCATTGAACAAAGAATGAATTTGTAAAATAAGGGAATTAGACCAGATGGCTTCTGAGCTTCTTCTGATCCTAGTATTCTTTGGATATTACTGAATCTCTAATGTTTCAGCCTAGCCAAAATATACATATTAGATGGTCTCTAAGGAGCAGAAAGTTTCAGGTTTGGGTGGCAAAGATGATACTCTTGGTTGGCTTAGTTTGACCGTCCTATGCTGCTATTTCATGTCTGAAGATAATGTGATCTATAGAAAGAAGCCTGTGGTGTAGAATCAGACAGCCCTGTGCTTAAATTCTGATTCTACAACTTAACAGACACGTGAGCTTGAGCAATTTACTTAATCTCTTTAGCATCTTTAAAATCAGAATAATGAGTCAAAATAAAAAGATAAAAGGACAAAAACAAGAAGAACAATGATTGCCATCCAGGAATATTACACAGGATTTAATAAGATAATGGATAAAAAACACTGAGCATAGTTTTGGCACATAGTAGGCACTTAGTAAATTATTGAATGAATGAAGTACATCCCCGCTATGTAGCCATTGTTTGATGAAAGACGTGCCAACTAGATATTCTGGACTCCATCCCAGAATAGCTACAGGAGGTCAGTGGAACTAAGAAGCAGACTCATCTTAATGAACTGAAGCCATATTGCACCCACTTTCTACTGGAAGCTTCTTAAAGCCGCCATCCTTACTCCTGTTCTCTGTAATGAGATAATATAGAAATCCATTTACTCTTGTCTAATGTGAGAATATGTTCAGTGAGATTCACATACCTCATTTTTTAGCACCTTACTATATTGAGCTCTTAATTGGTCTGCATTACTTTATCAATTGCTATAGTATTTCTCTGGGATTTACTGGGAGGAAGATCAGCTAGGTCTTGCTCCTCGCTAGGTCCACTATGCAGTTCTCAGGGGAAATGGTGTGAAGGTGGGGCTTCAATACAGTGCAGGCTTCAAGGGAACAGAAAGAGAATTTGCATCTGAGAACACAATGGGGAATGCAAGCAAGTGTTGCCTATGAAACACAAATTAAATTCATTTCTCCCTTATAAAACCTAATATAGGTTATTGGGCTGGTAAAACATAACAAACACTATTCAAAAGAAAGAATCAGAAGAATGTGAGATGGCAAAAGCCCAGATTTTGGAAACAGCTGGGACTTTATTTACCCTTCTACAACTCCTCTCTTTGGGATCAATATTCCTCCTTTGAATGTAATAATATTTATTTTTAAAATGGAAAACTATGGCACAAAGAGGAGAAATTCAACTTAATAGTTTCAATTTTCTATTGGACTTTGTCTTAAACAGGTTAAGAGGATATATATTTGTATTAAAAATGGGCTTTATATTAATATTTAGCACTGTATTGAAGAAGAAACACTTGACTAGGAGTCAGGAGACCCGGCTCAGCACTAACTAGCTGTGTGGCCTAGAGCAAATCATTTGACCTCTCTGGGCTGCAAATTCCGCCTTACATAATTGTATCATTGGACCAGATCAGTAGTGTTCAAATTATACTGTTATTGTGAAACTACCAACAGGATCCAGACCCTTGCTCCCACCACACACATAAACACATTCAGCAACCAGAGCAGCTCCACATGTATTTGTTTTTTAAGGATTTCATAGGAAAAAGGCTGTGTAATGTAATGGTTACAAGAATGTGCTCCAGAATCAAACTGGCAGAGTTTGTCCATTCCACCACTGGCCAGCTGTGTAAAGTTATGTAAGCCTCCATTTCCACACCTGTATAATTATTGTTATTATTATTAACAACATATTCTTTATTATTAACAACACTCACCTTATAGGGATGTCTTGAGGTAATGCAAAGAGGTATTGCAAGGTGCCTGCCATAGTGTCTGGTACACAGTGTCTACTTAATAATATTGCTATATTTGGGGAAAGGATTCTGAAAACTAAAAATGATTTTAAAAATTAATGGACTAAATGACCTTTAAAATTCCTCCCAGTTCCAAAAATCCTCTTTCTAAAAAGTGATTTTTGTGAGACAGTAGAAAGGAGCCATCAGTAGATGGGATTTCTCAGATTCCTTGACTTCAAACGTAGCTTGTCTTACAAGCAGAATATATACATATATTCAAGCGTATTGAGGTAAATTTTACATATAGTAAAGTTTACCCTTTTTTGGTATACAGCTCTATGAATTTTGACAAACACATACAGTCATGTAACCACTACCACAATCAAGATATAGTTCCATCACCCCAAAAATTGTCCTCACACCCCTTTGCAGTCAATTTCCTCACGTGATCCAGCCCCTGGCAACCACTGGTCTGTTCTCTGTCCCCATAGTTTTGTCTTTCCTAGAAAGTCATATAAATGTAGTCACACAGGATATATAGTCTTTTGAGTCTCATTTCTTTCACTTGGTTACATTTGAGAGTCATCCATGTTATTACCTGTACCAGTAGTTCACCCCTTTTTATTGCTGAGTAGTATTCCATTGTGTGAATATACCACAGTTTATGTATTAACCAGTGATGAATTATGAAAAGAGTCACAATAGACTCTTAGGTGGATATATGTTTAAATATCTAGGAATGAGATCGCTGGGTCATATGTTAGATATATTTTTAATTTTATTAGACACTGCCAAATTTTGTTTTCCAAAGTAGCGGCACCATTTTACACTCATCAGAAGTTTAGGAGAGTTCCAGTTAGTTCCTGTATTAGTTTTCTACGTCTGTGATAACAAATTACCACCAACTTGTTGGCTTTAAACAATGCAAATTTATTTTCTTATATCTCTGGAGGTCAGATATCCAAAATGGATTTCACTGGGCTAAAAAGAAGGTGTCGACAGGCTACGTTCCTTTATACAAGCTCTAGGGGGAGAATCTGTTTCCTTGCCTTTTCCAGCTTCCCTTGGCTGCCCACATTCCTTGGCCTGTGGCTCCTTTCCATCTTGGAAGGCAGCAATGGCTGGCCGTGTCTTTCTCACAATGTATCACTCTGACACTGACTCTTCTGCTTCCCTCTTCCACATTTAAAAGACCCTCGTAACTACATTGGATACTTGGATAATCCAGGATAATCTTATTTTAATATCAATTGATCAGCAAATTTATTTCCATTTGAAACCTTAATTCCGTCTAGTCATTTAACATAACATATTCTCAGGTATAGGGGATTAGGACGTGGACAATTTTGGAGGAGGGGGAAGCATTATTCTGTCTACCACACTCTGCAACCTCCCAAGCATATAATATTATCAATTTTTTTTAAAAAAGCAAGTCATTTTAATGGTTGTGTAGCAGCAGCTAATTATGGTTTTAAATTGCACTTCCCTAATGGCTAATAATGTTGAGCATCTTTTCATGTATTTCTTTGCCATTATATGTCTTCTTTGGTGAAATGTTTGTTCAAATCTTTTGCCCATTTGAAAAATTGTGTTTTTTGTTTTCTTATTATAGCGTTTGAGAGTTCTTTATATATTCTTGATTATAATCTTTTATCAGATATGCATTTGGAAAATATTTTCTCCCAGTCTATGGCTTTTCTGTTCATTTTCTTTAACAGCGTTTTTGAAAAGATTTTAATTTTAATGACATTCAATTTATCACTCTTTTCCTTTTATGATTCACGATTTTTGTGTCCTAAGAAATCTTTGCCTAACTCAAGGTCACAAAGATTTTGTTCTAGAAATTTTAGTTTTAGGTTTTACGTTTAGATCTATGATCTATTTTCTGTCAAATTTTTGTAGGTACAAAGCGTGGGTTCAGGTTTATTGTTTTGAAGATAGAGGCCCAATTGCTCTAGCACCATCTCTTGAAAAGAAGAAATTTAAGTTTTACCTTTATATATTTCTTTTATTTAAAAAAAACTGAAGGAAAACTTTTCAACTTTTTTGATTTTTCATTACTTCAGAACTTTTAGCTGTTTTTGGTTTTTCATTACCTATGTGCTAATGATAACATGCTCTTTAAATTGCATCATTCATTCATTACAAACCAGGTTAGACACATACGAAGATGGTCAATACGTATCCCCTGATTTATGATGAATAATTGATTTCTCACTGTCATGAGTAGGACCTAAATAATGTGATTATGTATTTAGCTAGTAACGGAAACTCATTAGCAGAATTCTATTTCATGCTTGTTTGCACCTGCAAATAGTTTCTTCTTGTTTAAAGGATTGTTTCATTTGGTCTGCTTGATATAATTTTGCTCAGTAACACTGTATTGATGACCATCAGTCAACCTCATCTAGAAAGTATGATGAGCTCTCAATCACCCCTTCCTATCTGATTACCACTTCATACTATCCTGGTGCCTTCACTGGTACAAAAGCTTGGAGTCCCATGATTGTTTTTGAGAACTGGCTCTGAGTGACATTGGGGAAGTTACTTAAGTCCAGAATAAAAGCATGGGAGCAGATATTCTTGAAATCACTTCTGTGTGTATATAATAAACACTAAAATTTACTATTCATGACCATTCATTTTAAGCATTCTGCTCTATTTCTGTGGAGTGTAGAGGAAAGAAGACTTCAAATACCTAGATTTGGAAATCACTGGAAATAGCCTTTTACCATAAGGAACCAATGATGATTGCCTCAGAGCAAAATATCATTGACTGATGCAGAATACCGATTATTCTTTTGTTTTGAATGTAAGATCACAAAGCCCCTGAATCAGATTGAAGTTTCATTTTTAGGGATGGGTATGAACAGCCCCATGAAAAATATTTGGTACATTATGCCTACTATCCACCTTTAGGAGATGTAGCATACATGTTAATGACCCCAAGAAGTCCTGCAGCAAAGAAGCTGGTTTTATGTTATTAGTTTCCCAAACACGTTTGCGCATGGAACCCTTATGTTCTCAGCATACCTATTAACCCGTGGAGCAGTGTTTGTGGGACACCACTTTGGGAAACTTGAGCTAGAATGCTGAGAGCTAGAAGGTGCTTAGAGGTCATCCCATTTTACTGTTTTTTCTTATTCTCTGAGTGTCTTAGCTTTTTCTTCTACTTCCCTAATCTCAATGAATTTCATTTTTCTTCCATCCTGTTATAAATTTAGTGTCTTCAAGTAATATTGGGTTGGTGAGATACATTTTTTTAGTATCAATAGGGCAACGCATGAGCATGGTGCCAGTCCTCTCTTAAAAAAAGAAGATAATAGGGACTGGCCGGGTGGCGCAAGCGGTTAAGTGCATGCGCTCCGCTGCAGCGGCCCGGGGTTCGCAGGTTCGGATCCTGGGCGCACACCGACGCACTGCTTGTCAGGCCGTGCTGTGGCGGCATCCCATATAAAGTAAAGGAGGATGGGCATGGATGTTAGCCCAGGGCCAGTCTTCCTCAGCAAAAAGAGGAGGATTGGCAGATGTTAGCTCAGGGCCAATCTTCCTCACACACAAAAAAATAAATAAATAGAAAGAAGATAATACTATTGACTAGTCCTATTATTATAAAGGTTAAATGAAATAGTGTACTTGGGAATCCTTAGTAAAATGTACAGTCAGATGATCATATTTAGCTCTTCAAAGTAAATTTTTTTTTTTTTTGTCTCTAAGTGGAACTAGCTAGTCTGGTCTAGGGCAAAATACTGAAAAGATGAGATTTCTTTTTGGGCAAACTCTGGGTGTGTCATCTTGGGAGCTTCTAGCCTCCTTGAAAATCTGCACATTCTTGTGTGATTTGGGGAGACATTTTACACCCTCCAGCATAGCTTTAGATCATTTTAGGGGAGTAAGAGAATGACAGAGAGATCTCTAGAAGTCATCAGAATCCTCCCTAGTAATGCTTTAATTTTTAAGGGAGAGCCCCTGGGCTCAGGAAGGCGATGTGAGTTATTGGAGAGTACAAAGCTCACGTCTGGGACAGTGGTGGGGCAGTAGGTGATTCTATGAGATGGAGGTGGGAAGGGGGAGACTAGGTCTCAAGCTCCAGTCTTCAGTGCTATGCAGACACCCTTTTCCACCTGGGTCCCAAGGTTGTGACAGCTTTCTGAATTTAACCATCCCATTCTTGGTTGAATCCAACCCTGAATGAAGCAGCAGAATTTAGTGCTAGATTTCAGGTACAAATTTCTAGAGGAGAAATCTTCAATGTTTCAAGTTGAGCCTGGCATAGGAGGTCAGTCTTCTCTGGCTGAGATGGAGAAGCAGAGGCATAAAGTCCTTGTAAAGATCAATTGAGAAAGGAGAGGCGTGAAGACTTGTAACTTCCATTCTTTAATTTGAGTGTCAAATTTGCAAACGAGAAATAATCTCTTAGGAGCTCCCCTTTGAACTGGATGATTTCAAGCGTGACCTGAGAATTGGGCACATGAGCAATTAGCAATATGAGTCATGGTCCAGAGTGAAATCCCTTTGGTGAGAGAACGACATTTCTCTTTTCCAGAGCACTCGGCAGCTCAAACAAAACCGCCTGCTGCCTCTGAGGCCGCCTCCTCCTGGGAGATGATATATTGATATGGCTGATAAGATCTTTCGGTGTGTTAGACCCAGGGTTTAAAAACAAAATTGAAAAACATATAGCAACTCACTATGGGAAGAGTGAAATTATATGTCTTAATCTACTTTTTCAATAAAACATTGCTAAAGTAGACTATTTACATTACTTTGATAGCCTGTTCCTTTGGAGGACAATTTTACTATATTTTAGAGTTCCATTACACCATTCAAGAGGAGTCCGATAAAACCTGTAGGCCAGGTTTTGTGGTTTTGTTTTTTAATAATTATTTCCCCTTTACATAAACAAAAAATTATCTTTATGGCTCTCTGGAGAGTTACTGACCTGGAGATAAATGATTTTGTTTTGTTTTGTTTTGTTTTATAGCCTCAAGAAATGTTCTAAGAAATATTTTGACAGAACACCACTCAAGTCACACAATTTTCAGCCAAAGGTAAGAGCAGCTCAGTTTTTATGCTGACACATTGAAGATGGTAATTTAAGGGGTGCTGCAGTAAGCTCCTACAGGAAACTGAAGCTTAAATTCTCCTAGGATTCTCCAAAGTATGTGACTGGCTGGACGCCTGCATCTTTAAGACTGTGTTCTTGGGGTTGTGGCCTTGGTGAATTGCAATGCATCTAAGGCACAGCTGCCCTGATTGGATCCCTACAGGAATCATTAGCTTTGAGGCAGATGTGCTGGCTGCCAAATTCCCTGCGCCTGTCAACTGCTTCATGTAGAAAACTTTTATCTGCATGATGCAGGCAAATCCAGGTATGCTCTAGTACTCCTCCAAAATGTCCTTTTCTGCCTATGCTTCTCTTGTTCCCCCATAACGCACAATGAGATGAGGCCCAAGGGATACGTAGGGGCCATAGTCAGACTGCTTTGGCCTACACACTTGAAGAGTCCTGGAATAACCATGCAAACAATCTTTCTACATCTTTCCAAAGCTGTAAGGACAAACATTGCTCCACTGTTGTTTAATGTCACCTCATTAAAATTTCTCAGAATTTCGTGCTTTGAGAAAACCAATACTCCTTTGTACTGCTATTAGATTGTGAGAGCACTGCGGTATATTGCATTTCCTTTTTGGCGTTGGCTGCCAGGTAGCTCAGAAGTTGCTATGTGTTCTTAGCAGGTTTCATTACCCTCAGTTTTCCGTACTCTCTGCTAAGACATCTTCATTACATTGATTTTGCTCTTTTTTCTTTGTTTTTATTCGTTCTATTATATCTGTGTCTTTCAGTATAAGCAGCTAGAAATAAGTGCATAGAACCCATTTATACTACTGTAGAATGTTTAACCTGATATATCTTTGTTCCTGGTGCTTTTTAGAGCAATGGTTTTTATACTGGGGAGTATTCTTCTTAAGAGTCCATTCTTAGGTGTGTTACCATGGGTAGTGATGAGAGGGGAATATTTTGTATGTGTGGTTTAGAAGAGGTTCTTTGATTTTTATATCAAGCTCCTCCACTCGATTGAGAGCTATTGGGGAAGGGCAATATTTTAAAACTTCAGTGTGATACATTCTGATCCAGTAGGTCTGGCACAGGGTCCAGAAACATGCACTTACATTTTTTTCTAAAAGGAATGTTCACACAAGGGATTTGAAACACTGTTATGAAGACTTTGTGAAGCAACGATTAACTAAAGTTAAAAAAGAAAAAAAGTGGGGAATGGGTGGAGATTAACTTCAGCCTACAGGTCATGACCAAATGCAGATTTCATTCCATAGAATATTCCAGGCCTCAGTGGAATTGAAAGGCAGGTGACCTGGAATCTAGTTCCTCCCCTGCCTGGCATCTTGGTGACCTTGAGGAGTCCATTTAATGACTGTACCTCTTTCTCTCCTCATCTGTAAAATAAATCAGTGGGCCTGTGATCAGAAGGACTGTTTCCACCGAGAAAATGCGATGATTCTTCACCACCACCCAGGGAGATGGCGAATTCAGAAATAGGAGGAATTTTAGTGCCATCAGATAAGCAATGAGCTGTGAGAATGATGGGAAAAGCCCTTTTCTGTAGAACGTCAACATGGCTTGGTTTTCTGCCAGGGAAGCGCACATCCACTTTTGTTCCCCAGCGTTATAAATGTGAAAAGCGAATTCACAAGTTGTGCAAATGACTGTTTCATCAACAGGAGTTGGAAGCCAAATGCGATTGTTAAATATTCACAATCGATAAAACAAATTTGTAAACTTGATTTCTCTTGAAATAAGGGAGCCTGGCCGAAAGAGATCCCTGGAAGTTACCATGTGGCCGAGCAGGGCGAATGGATGCTCAAGCTCTGTCTCTTTCCTTCTAGATCCATTTCACCCAAGGATAACGATTCTCCCAATTCTGAAGATTAAAATTCCTTTGCAGCAATGACCACTTGAAATTAATGGGTTCATAATCCTGCTTCTCTCTTGGAAGCAGTTATGACCAAGACTAATTACCTTCAGTATAAAAAATACTTAAAGAAAAATAACCTAAACTCCTTTTCCATTGCTTCACCTTACAGTACAGCACTACATTTTAAACAGAAGAGAAGATGTAATTAAATTAGAATTCATGGTGGAAAGCAGTGGTGGCTGATAATAATTACTTTTCAGAGACTGCTATAATTGGCACTCCAAGGATTTTATTTCACAGCATCAAAGTCAATTTAGGAGGCTTGCTTTATTTGGACTTGAGCTGCTTTGATGAAGACACTATGTCTTCATGCGTCTAGGTTTTCCTAAATTTAACTAAACTGTTTTTTAATGATTATGTTAATAATTACAGTACTGCGATGCTGTTTTATGGACACTGGAAGATAAAATTAAAATTCCCCTTCTGCCTATTAGTTAAAGTTGTAACCACAAAATGTACACAGTCCTTGCTCATTAACTGTTTGATAAGCCCTTGAAATTCCACAACCAATAAAAATGCCTTTTGTATATCTCATTCTTTACCTCCCGTGCAGTATTTAACACTTAAATCAAGGCATGAGAGGAAGTTTTTGTTAATGAACATCCCAATACACAACTTGTTTTTGCTCATGCTGTTTCCTCTACATTCCTCTGGTCCAACGGGTAAAATTCTACTTATCCTTTAAGTCCAAGCTTAGGTGCCACCTGTTATGGACTGAATGTTTGTGTCCCCCTCAAATTCATATGTCAAAATTCTAATTCCTAATATGATAGTATTAGGAGATGGGGTCTTTGGGAGGTACTTAGGTCATGAGGGTGGTGCCCTCATGAATAGGATTAGTGCCTTAATAAGAAGAGACAGGAGAGCTTGCTTCCTCTCTCTCTGCTCCCCACCATGTGAGGATACAATGAGACGATGGCCATCTATAAACCAGGAAGACGGCCTTCACCAAGAACCCAACAATGCTGGCACCCTGATCTTGGACTTCCACCCTCCAGAGCTCTGAGAAATACATGTTTATGTCACTCAGTCTATGGTATTCTGCTACAGTAGCCTGAGCTGACTAAGATACCTCCTCTTCCACAAAGTCTTCCTTGATTGCCATGAGAGGAGCTCATCATTCCAAATCCCAGACCCAGGAGCTTAAGTTTTCTCATCTATAGTATGGTGATCACAGGGTTATGTTGATGATAAAAAGAGTTAACTTTTATGGAAACTGAAAGGATATTCATATCACTGTTATGAATCTTTCTCTGCTTACCTAAGATGCTGCCAGCTTAAAGACATGGGATACAACACAAAAGTCAGCTAAAGACTTGAGTCATCAGGACAAAATTCTCACCTCTAAGCATCGAGTACCAATTAATTATCTACAGGATAGTATTTTGTGACTGAAAAAGCATTGCGATCCTGAAGCAGACATACTGTCTTGCTGTATGACCTTGGAAAAGTCACTTTACTTTTCTCGGTTTCAATTATCTTTCTTGCAAAACAGGTTTATCAAACTAAATTATCATTAAAGTTACTCTTGCTTCCAGTATTCTACAAGTATAATTATAGGTGGTACAAACCTTAAAATCATGCCCACGGTATTTATAGCATTAAAACTAATTAATAACCTAAACTAATCATGCCAACAGAGATGGAATTTCTCCTATGCAATTACTGTTTCTGGCTTCATAAAGACAAAGCAAAGCAAAATTTCATTATCTTACCACTCCATGCAGAGTTGATCAGTTATGTGAAATATGCTAGGTAATTCATAATTGGAGGTGGAACTCGCCATCTCATTGTTGCAGCGCCATCTTGACAAAATACCAGTCTCTCCCTTTTTGCAGAGAACACACTGAGTTCTGTAAATGTTTGCTGGTTCTGTGGAGGATAGAAAAGAAAAACACCTCAATGATAGATCAAATAATGGCTAACATATAATCTTTATTATTATTTGTATTAATAGCAGAAATAGTAACAGTGTTAAAGTTCGCTGAGCATATTCTACGTGCTGGGCACTATGCTGAGTGTTTCATATGGACTATGTCATGTACATAATGCTATGAGGTAGGTGCTCTCATCACCCCTTTCTACAAGGAAACTGAGGCTCAGAGAGGTCAAGTAATTTGAGTAGGATTACACAGCCGGTGCGTGGCAGAAATGGATTTCAAACGCAGTTCAAGCTGACTCCAGAGTCCTGGCCCTCAGCTAGAAGACTAAACTGACTCATATGCTGTATCATTAATCAGGATTAGCATCCAGTTTGCAGAAGACTGGCCCTATAAGGTATTAATAGGGAGGCTGATATTTAACTGCTATATACACGTATGGCTAACGATTATGTGTCATCCAATTCTGATGGGGGGGGTTTCCCCAATACATCCAATCAATTCTCTGACGGCAGCTGGGTGTCCTACAATTCAACTCCATTCTGACACTCTCTACCTGGAGATAGCATCAACTCCCAGAGGTTAGGGGCTCAGACCTAAAAGATTGCCCATCACCCCAAGTTTAGATGCCAATCTGAAGTCCAGGTTGTCACCTGGGCCTTCTGACCAACTGGCCATAGATTGGAGGTTCCAACAACCCTCTCCTTGGGTTCAATTAACTTGCTAGAGTGGCTTACATAACTCAGAGAAACATCTTACTTATTAGATCACCAGTTTATTATAAAAGGATATAACGCAGGAGCAGGCAGATGGAAGAGATACATTGGGCAAAGTATAGGGAAAGGGTACAGAGCTTCCTTGCCCTCTCTGAGTGTGCCTCTCTCCCCCAATCTCCATGTGTTCACTAACCCAGAAGCTCTCCAAACCCTGTCCTTTTGGGTTTTTTATGGAGGCTTCATTACATAGGCATGATTGATTCAACCTCCAGCCCCTCTCTCCTTCCCAGAGGTCAAGGGTGGAACTTCCCCTGGGAACCAGCTCCCATCCTTAGGTTAGTTAGGGTCTTTTCAAAAGCCACTTCATTAACATAAAAGACACCTTTGCAACTCTCATCACTTAGGAAATTCCAATGGTTTTAGGAGCTCTGTGCCAGAAAGGGGGATAAAAACCAAATATATATTTCTTATTATAAATCACAATATCACAATGGCTCTACTGATACTTAAAATATAGAAACAAGCCTACTGGTTGGAAATTGTTGCTGCTCTGAGTCCCCTGACTGCTTGCCCCTTAGCCCCAAGCTGCTGTGGCTCCTCCTAAGGGTCTCCCTTATACCTTCCATTTTTCCAGTATCTCCTTAAGACCTAGCGACAAAGGGTTGTTAATATCTGTCACAGCAGGGCAGCTCAGGAGCCTGTCCCAGGGTTAAGGCTGGCATACAATTTGACTGGTTGTTGTCCATGCAGTAATGATTGTGAATTTAAAAAAGTATTACTTTTGGTAAACAGGACTTTGTGTTGATATGTTATGTATGTTTGGGGCTGAGGAGCTGTGTTTTTTGTTTTAGGAGTGGATGGGTTGGGAGACTGTCTTGGTCTGTGTGGGCTGCTATAACAAAAATACTATAGACTGGGTGGCTTAAACCACAAACATTTATTTCTCGTGGTTTTAGAGTCTGGGAAGTCCAAGATCAAGTCGCCTGCAGATTTGGTGTCTGGTGAGGGCCTGATTCCCGATTCATAGCCTTCTCACTATGTCCTTACCTGGCAGAAGGGATGAAGGAGGTCTCTGGGGTCTTTTTTAGAATAGCACTAATCCCATTGATGAGGCTCTACGCTCATGAGCTAAGCACATCCCAAAGTCTCCACCTCCTAATTCCATCATGTTGGCATTAGGATTTCAACATTTGAATTTTGGAGAAGACACAAACATTCAGACCACAGCAGCTCCCAAAGCCCCCACCTCCTGATCACATTGGGGGTTGGCATTTCAACATATGAATTTTGAGGGGACACAAACAATCACTCCATAACAGAGACTTCCTGAAGCATTGACCTGGCAAGGACAGTCTTAAAAACAATGAATTGGTGACACTTCAGTAGCAGCATTCTAAACACCATTTGCCAATAAAAGCCACCGAGGGCGCTTCAGTGAATTGGTTGATTCCAGGGTAGGGGCAGGGACAATACAAGATAAGCCTGGAGCATCTTGGAGTGCCAGATAGTGAGGAAGTGCTCAAAAAACAAAACAAGAAGGATGGGGGCACAGTGAAAAGTCACAGGAGGCAACGTGAAAGACTCTGAATGGCTAAAGTTGGACCAGCTTGAGCATCAAAATACATAAACGACAGTATTATTGGATTATAAACCAAAGAACAAAATAAATATCCACGAAACCAGACTGATATAAATAAATAAATGAACAAATAAATGAGGGAGAAGTGATAATTTTTCATTACAGAACAATTAATTAATAAACGTAAACGGAAGGAAATAGAAAATCATCTTTAGACCACCATAGCAATAATTGCTGCCGGCAAGATCCAGTTTTGGATGCTAAAATTGGTGGGTGGAAGTTTGAGCAGAAAGAGAGTATTTGCATAGTTTCAAAGGATCTCCCCCAAATATTTAGTAATTACAAAGGGAAAAAAGTAACTTTACGGTGAAGAAATCTAGCAGACCATCTTACACGAGTGACCAGGGATACATCACCCATAATACCTATCAGTTATCATGTCCTCCCTGATGTGATACACAGAAAAAGGCATATCACCAGCGTAGTATCCCTTCCAGTAACACATATCTCCAATTTAATAACGAGAATACATCAGACAAACACAAATTGACGGGCTTTCTACAAAACAACTGTCCAGTACTCTTCAAAAGTATCAAGGTCCTGAAGATGAGGAAAGATGATGAAATTGTCATAGGTTGGAAGAGACTAAGGAGACATGACAACTAAATGCAACTTGAGATTCTAGACTGGATTCTAGAACAGAAAAAGGTCATTCATGGAAAACTAGTAAAATCTGAATAAATTCTGCAGGTTAATAATGTAGAAGGCTAATTGTTCAGGTTGTAAGGGGTTAATACAAGGAGAGGCTGAGTGAAGAGTATGTGGGAACTCTCAGTACTATTTTTGCAACTTTTTTTCTAAGTCTAAAATTATCTCAAGATATACGGTGTTTAAAAACGAATTTAAGAATCTAAACCCAGAAGAGTTTTCTGTATCATGGCATCTAAAGAAAATATTTCCCCCTTTTTCAGGAAACTTATGGAATTATCAAAATAAGCACAATGTTTGAAGGAAAATTAAACCACCACCATTTGTTTACTTAAAAATATTTATTCAAGAAATCTCGGGGGCAGCCGGGTTGTGTAGTGGTTAAGTTCGCGTGTGCTCCGCTTTGGTGGCCCGGGGTTTGCGGGTTTGGATCCTGGGCGCAGACCAATGCACCGCTTATCAAGTCATGGTGTGGTGGCGTCCCATATAAAGTAGAGCAAGATGGGCACGAATATTAGCCCAGGGCCAATCTTCCTCAGAAAAAAAGAAGGATTGGCAACCGATGTTAGCTCAGTGCTAATCTTCCTCAAAAAAAAAACAAAAAACAAAACTTATTCAACAAATCTTTATGGATCTCCTACTATGAGCTAGTAATATGTTATCATGAATATATTTTTCTTCTATATTATATAACTTTCATTTCAAAATCTTTCTTTCTGACATGTGAAATAGAATTTTCCAGACATAAGCCTATCTATTTTCTCTAAAGAAATTGTTTCTGGTCAGGTTGTGCCACCAAAAATGCCCTGGCTGGCTGTGGGGGGTTTTATTTGTTTCCTTGTGTTACCCTGGATGCTGCTGGTTATGTGAGGGTTTGGGAAATTTTTGCTGTATTCCACTCTGAAAAAATAAACCACAGTGCCTGTGAGTTCCATCAGTAAATACACGAGACCATGCTATTGTGTCAGTCAGCTTGGGAAACATCAAGCTTAGCTGGTCTCTCGCCTCACGGGAGATCTTGACAAGGTGCTATCAGAGTGTCTCTCCCGCACACCGCCATGAATTCTACTGTCACTTCAACGTGATACAACTTAATTTACGGCTGCTGGGCTATAGCATCAATTACGTACGTAATATAGAATGGGAAAATCAATCTAACCTGATAGCTTTGCTCATGGGTAATATTTTAAATGCATAGTTTGATGAGAGGATAACATAGCATTTTGCAGGGAGTAATGGGAATATAATTACAGGACATTACAGTGGCCGTAGCTCAGTCAGTTGACCTGACATAGTTTCAACCTTCCTATCAATTTCTCTTGTATGCTTCAGCTTAAGCGTTTACTTGCCTTGAACTTTGGACTACTGATTAGAAAAATAAAGGCCCATTTGATAGATCTGATGGTGGTAAGCTGCGAAAAAATAAAAAACAACAGAAGAGCTAAGAGAACAGGAAGGGATGCTTGAATCTGAGGTCTTATGGGATATGGAAATAATTGTGAATGTAATAATTTTGATAATAATGATGATTTATGAAAAAATACAGCTAGTCTCCTTTAGCGGGCAGATGACAGGGGAAGTTGTGTGTGTGTATGTGGGGCATGGGGGAGGCGCTGGGGATAATCTCATGGTATTGAAGCACCACATGGAAAGTTTTGGCTTGCTCCACTCTCAATCTGGAAGAGAGCAGAGACTCTTTTGTCCATAATGATATTCCTTCACCTTTATGACCAGGCAGTGGCTTTTTTGCCCTGCCCTCAGTTACAGAAAGAGGTTTTCTCAGACTTAAAACTTGAGAAACTCAAGCATGGAGCCAAGGTGTAACTGTTACCCGCTGGCAATTCAGACACAGGGGGGCCCTAGGTAGCAATACTCTTGTTCTTGCTAAGCAGCTGTCTCCTCAGCCAGCCCTTTTTCCCACAAAAGCTTCATAAAAGCTTTTTATTACATAATTATACTTCTGTGCTTTGTAGTTATGTGAGGTAACTCACAATTAGCACGCTTAATTAGGAAATTAGGTGTTATAATCACAATAGGGAGCAAAAATTTGTCATGAAGTTTTAGTTCATAAACAAATGGCTTTTTTGTTTAAGGAGGAAAAAACCCAAAATCAATGTTAACTTTCCATTTTGGCAGACAGTGAGGTTTAATTTATGTTGAGCACTAAAAGGGAGCATTCCATCTGTTTTCCAGATGGAGCCCGCCTTCCCCCTTTAGCTGGGACTTAGTCACTCTGGTATGTAACCTCAGTCTCCTGGGCTCTACTGAACTTTCTCTCTAGGGTAGGTACTGAGCTGATTGACCTTGAGACCTATGTTGTAGAGTGTTGACACTTAACTGATCCAGTTCATTCCACTCAAGATATGTTTAGTGTTCCCTACTGTGTGTTAGGCATTTTGAGGTGCTGAAGATGAGTTAATCAACTTAGGCGGGAGACCAACTTCTAACTACATTGGACACTGAGAGAGGAATGTAGGGCATGCTATGGGAACAGACAGGAGGGAGCACCTAATCACGAGGGCAAGGTAGTCACTTTGTGTGGTGTTTCCCAGGAATAAAAAGCTGTGTTGGAACCAACCAAACTAAGATGCAGAGAATCTGCTCAGACGCACTGATGTATCCTACACCATAGTTCTTAACATGGAGTCCAACAACCCCCTAGAGATTTTATGAGTGGGCTCGATTGTTTTCTGGGCCTTGCTTCATTCTGTCCGAGGACAGGTGATGGATTTACCTATCTGGTGACATGTAAGATATGAAATTACAGGTAAAATTTCATGACTTGCACTTTTCTGGAGAAAAGGTACATGACTTTTTATTTATGACATATCTCAATGGTGTCTGTGACAAATACTATGTTACACATATATGTTGCACATTAATATGTGCAAATATTAAAGTTACTGATCTTTATTGGCAAATATTTATATATGTATACTAATTTTATAAATATAGTCTAGGAGATAGAGCTGCGGATACAGCCCTTACTTTCAAGATATCAGGGAAGACAGAGAACATAGGGATAGCAGAAATGACCAGTTAACCAAAGACAGATGCTCCCTTTCCATGCAGCAGCATTGTTGCTAGGAAGCAACTGTCCAGCCAGGGTTATTTCACAACCCTCCCTGCATGCAAGAGTAGCCGCATGGCAAGTTCTTGCCAATGGAATGTGAACGATGTAATGTGTGTCACTTTCAAGCTGACTAGGCTAAGAACTAGCTTTAATTTCTCCACTCTCTTTTCTCCTCTGCAATGACTGTGAAAGATGGCAAAGCCACAAGATGCAGGGAGCACCGGTCCCTGAATCCCCAGTGGAAGGCTGCTCATTGAACCCCTACACTGTTCAGGTTCAATGAACTGTTGTTTAAGCAAAAAATAAACTTATATTATAATAGCCATAAAAATTTTTGTGTTCACCTGTTATAGAAACTAAGGTTTGTTTACCTGATACAAAAGGCAAGTTTAACAGCATGTGATACGTGTTACAAAAGTGTTAAATACAACGGGATACTAGAAGAGGAAGGTTGAGGAAGATTAAGAAAAGCATCTAAAGTGGGATAAAGTATAAGCAATACCTCAATGATGAGTGGATACCAAGGTGAAGAGCCCACAGAAAGTCATAAGGGGCGGGAAGAAAGTGGGTGATACAAGGTGAGCATTTCAAGCAGAGGGAACAAAAACATATAAAGCTCTAGAGAGTGAACAGGAATTGGCTGAAAGTGGTTCAATATGGCTGGAGTATGGAATGGGATGGGGGGAGGTAAGAGAAACCTGCAAGGTCTAGATCTTGAAGGAGTTTAGACTTGATCCAAAGGGCAAGATTAATGGGTTTTAATCAGATTTGGGTTTCTAAAGGATAATTCTGGTTGCTGTGTGAAGGATGAAGGGAACAAGACTGAAGGCAGGGTGGCCAATGCAAAGGCCATATTCTAATCCTGGTAAGCAGGGACAGTGGCCCAAACTAAGGAAAAGGCAATGGGAATAGAGAGCAGTGGCCAGATGTGACAATGACTGGGTAAGGGAGAAAAAGGATAGAAAAGCTAGAGCCAGAGACAAATGCTGGTGTGGGAATGGAAGGGGCAGAGGACTTCGAACGCATGATAATGCTGCAGTCTTGGTTTTGCTAATAGGTTGATGGACGATTTTATCTGTAGATTTAGTTTTACCTGTAAAATGTGAATACTAACAAGTAATTTGCAGGATTTTTGTCAGGATTGAATGAGACCCTGTATGTGGAAGTATTCTGTAACTCCACAGTGTTTGTAAAGGGAAGGCTCTCACCTACAGATAAAATCTACATAATCCTTGTGCAGTTCTCTCAGCCTCAGGAATCTAAGGCTTGGAGTATCATTAAGACCTATTGGAGGTGGAGTTTTAGAGGTCCCACATGGAGAAGGATCGCTTTCTATCAATATAGCCTAGGCGATAGAAATAGGGATACAGTCCCTTACTTTCAAGATATCAGCGAAGACAAGAACATAGAGATAGCAGAGATGGTCAGTTAACCAAAGGTATATGCTCCCATCCATGAGGATGGATCAACCTCACAAGTAATGTGGGGTTGTATCTCCCCCAATGAGCCCACCATTTCCCTCAAAGTGAGTTGTAAGAGCCTCAAGGTGGCTCAGCTTTCCTTAACTAGACTGCACTGGGGGACATCACATGCCTGAATGTCTTTGAGGTAATCCTATCTTCTGGCACAGCCCCTGAAGCCCTGCATTTCTAGCTTCCTCAAACTACTCCTGTGTCTCAGTCTTTTGGCTACCACTAAAAGTAAGAAACTCTCCATGATAGAGATCAGTGTTCCTAAGTTTCCTCATTTCTTCCAAAGGCACTCAGGCCTGTAGATAGTTGGACTATTCAGAGTGACCCTTCCTTTACCAAATTAACTCCTATAAGGTCTCCTTGTGAGCACAGAGTGGAAACACAACGGGCCCTCAATAAACATTTGCTATGCGGCTCCCAGGATCACACAACACATCTATAGCGTGGTTCTTTGATTCCTGATACCAGCTGGGCTCCCTGTACTACAGTTGACAGTTAATGAACAAGACACTGAATTCATTTTTGAAAACCAGAACCACCTCTGCGTTTAACTAATAAGATTTAGATGTTTAAGTCTGACTTGCAGAAACACTTGCCATTTCCTATGCATCTGGACCTTGGAGATAATTCAAAGAACTTCTCTCTTCAACCAGATTGACAAAGCATCTTTTGGACCAAAAGAAACCTGATTCAAGCAATTATTCTTACATGTACTTTCCAAGGCTTGGTCAACTAACCAGGCAGGCGGCAAGTCATTGTTTATAGTAGAATGAACCTTTGATTGAAGGACCTGGGTCAAAGATAAAAAAGAGCAGCTCATAGAACACGGCAGCTGGTATTACAAACTCTTTGCATAAAGCAAAAATTTGCAACAAGTATAGATGCATCATTAGTGCTTTTGGAACCATAAACCTCTCATTTGATTGCGCCATTTAAAATGTTTGATGGAGTGTATTGTGGTGTCTAATTTAGTTGTTCTTGAACAGTGGCATGGATGATGTTCCCCATTTGCGTTTGCAGCTCATCAGACGTCTGCCATTCTCCTGTGATGAGAAATGATTCCAGAAGGGAAAAGGAGGGTACAGGGTGAAATGGAGTAGATACTGTCACAGGGCGATGGTGGTACAGTCAAGATGCCAGCCCCAGGTAGATGGCATTGGAGTCCAGGCTAGTCAGCTTCCTCAGAGGGCACTTCTGCCTGGTTCTGCCCCAGAACACAGTGGTAAAGCATTCTGCACAGGGTGGGCACTACAGTGGGCTGTGGTTTTATTTGCTTAACATATATACCCATCTCCCTTCTAGTAACAGAACATCCTTTCCTTTGGGAAACTCCTCCACCAGTACATGTGGACTTTGTCAATCATAGCTCCCCACTCCCATCCCAACCCTGTGACTGGAGTGGGTATGTAGACCAGGCTGGGTCAATCAGTGCACTTCCCCTCTGGAAATGGTGACTGGCTCAGGAACAGGCATGTGACCAAAGTCAGACCAATTAGATTCCATCTTCAGACTTCATCAAATTAGTCGGAGGGATAGCTTGCTCTTGGTTTTGGCTCACAAGTTGTGACACACAGGCTGGGGTTATCAGCACCCATCTTTCCCAACATGTGGAACGAGCCTTTCTGAGCCAGGAGAGGGCAAGCCGAGTGTCCAGAGAAAAGCAGGGCCAGACACGGATAGTGCATCAGAGAGCACTCATGGTCTGAGTCCCCGCAGCCAGGAATGAAAGCCACACGTGGACTTCCCGGGTGCATAAGCTAATACATTCCACTGCCTCTATTTCATCATGCAGCTGGTTTGAGTTGGGTTTTTGTCACTTGAAATAAAGAATTCTGCCTAATATAGTGGGTAAAAACATGCAATTTAAATGAAAGGATCAATTAAACTTTTCCATAGTTCATTCTATCATGACCCGTGTCTAGGCACTACTCGTGTTGGATTTCTGATTCTAGAGGACATGAAACGATTACAGTCATATGCCACATAACAACATTTCGGTCAATGAAACACCGCATATGATGGTGGTCCCATAAGACTAGTACCATATAGCCTAGGGTTGTAATAGGCTATACCATCTAGGTTTGTGTAAAGACACTCTATGATGTTTGCACAACAACAAATCGTCTAATGACGCATTTCTCAGAACATATCTCTGTCATTAGTGATGCCAGACTATACTTGTAGTACTTTTTTTTTTGTGAGAGTGATAAAAATCACATTAGGGTGAAGTTGGCCAAGAGGCCATTTTTTCTTCCATGTGTGGAAAGAGATTATATTTAAATGTTAGAGCTAGGTTGTCACCATCTATCACTGCCATACCAGACTCAGTTGTATACAGCAATTTCCTCTGGGACAAAGGCAGAAAGAGTTGTTTTTCAAGTGAAGGGTTGTCATGGAGAAAAATAATCCCTTTCTCAACACTTGTATCCTGCCCTCCATTTCAAGTCTCCATTTCCTATCACTTATTTTTTTTAACAATATCTTTATTAAGATATATTTTACATAGTTGTATAATTTACCTAGTTAAAGTATACATACAATTCAAGGGTTGTTAGTATACTTGCAGAGTTGTGCAACCATCACCACAATCAAATTCAGAGTCCTTTCATCACCCCAAAAAGAAACTCTATATCCTTTAGCAGGTACCCTCCAGTTCTCCCCTCCCTTCAGCCCTAGGTAACTACTAATCTGCTTTCTGTCTCTGTGAATTTGCCTATTCTGAAATTTCATTTGACTGGAGTCATCCAATATGTGATCTTTTGTGACTGGCTTCTTTCACTTAGCTTTATGTTTTCAAGGTTCATCCATTCAGGTATCAGTATTTCATTCCTTTTCATGGCAGAATAATATTTTATTGTATGGATATACTACATTTTGTTTATCCAGTTATTCACTGATGGACATTTGGGTTGTTTCCCAGTTTGGGGCTATTATAAATAACACTGTTATGAACATGCATGTACAGTGTTTCTGTGGACATATGTTTTCATTTCTCTTGGGTATATTCATAGGAATGGAAATGTAGATCATATGGTAATTCTATTTTTAACTTTTTGAGGAACTGCCATACTGTTTCCAAAGTGGCTGCACCATTTTGTATCCCCACCAGCAGTGTACAAGGCTTCCAATTTCTCCACGTCCTTGCCAGTCCTTACAGTGTCTTTTTGATTACAGCCATCCTAGTGGGTGTGAAGTGGTATCTCACTGATTTTGATCTGCATTTCCCTGGTGGCTAATGAGGTTGAGCGTCCTTTCATGCACTTGGTGGCCATTTTTATATCTTCTTTGGAGAAATGTCTACTCAGATTATTAGCCCATTTTTTAATTGGGTTCTCTCACTTTGATACCAGTGGCAAGGGTACTTTGGTGAACAGAACTTGGTCTCAAGCTTTGGAGTGACTTTATCTATTGCTGGGAAATGCACTCTGTATGGTAAGTGGAACCAGGAAGATGAACATGAAAGGGGACGGTGCAAAGAGAAGACAAGCATTTCATCCCCATCCTAGGGCAAGAGGCAAGGCGAATGGATTTGGGGGGGCCAAGTGCTAATACCTCTTTTCAATCCTCAGGACTCAGTTTCCATGTCACCTCCTCAAAGAAGTCTTCCTTGATTGCTCCTAGAGAGATCCTGTGAATTATGTTTTATATGAGGCCTGTTTTTTTGGTTTCCTTCATAACACTTTTATGACTTAAAATTATTTGAATTTTCTGCTTCCTTTTTTTTTTTCTTTTAACTCTGTCTTTCAGCAATTTGAGGGCAAAGTTCATGTCTGTCTCACTACTGCTGTGTTCTTAGCAGCTATCTCGGTGCCTGGTATAGTGCCTTTGCTCAACAAATATTTCTTAAATGGAAAATAGCTCAGGTTATGAGAGAACAGTTATGTTAGCTTATGTTCTTCAAATATTGGAGAAAACTTTATGAAATAGTCCCTACTAAAAGACTAACTTTCAAACAAACTCACTTCTGCCTTCATATCTATAACATTTACTTGGCAGAATCAACATCTATAATATGCTCACAATATTCAATCTTGAAAATTATGATATATACTAACACTCTTCATATACTCTTCATTCAGAGGAAAGTTTAGCTCAGGATAGGCTCCTCTTGGAATCCATTACCCATGGACTAAAAGGATTTTATTAATAAGGCAATGTTATCTGTACTATAATCCCACCGTACTGAGCCCACCGGCAATGGAATTTGAAGACCCCAAAGGGCTCCATCTTTTGTTCTGCGTTAAGGAAAAATGCTCCTTGGAGTGAGAATAACACATCTTACTTTACATAAGCACAAGTTCTGAATTCCACTCTGTCGCTGAAGCGCTATTTCTATGCCATTTCCTATATTGGTCGTGCTCATGTAGAATAAATATTTGAACAATATTCAGAAATAGGACATGAAATCCCAGACTGGGATGTGAGGATTTTTAAAAATTATGAGTGGTTTTTAATGCTTGTTCATGTATTTACTATGTTGCAGAACTCTAGCTAAATGGAAGGGCCTTTCTTTCCCTTGTCCACAACCCTCCCTTCCCAAGCATACAAGAAAAGATCCCTGTTGGTGGCTGATTATATACTGAGGACGAGGGAGGCATCTAGGTTCATTCTCAGGGGGCTGGATGGGTATTAATGTCATATTTTGAGATAAGGAGTAGTAGCATGCAAAGTGGTATTGAGAGCCAGTCTCTCTGGGTTTGAATCCTGACACTGACACCACAGGCTATGTAACTTTGGGCAAGTTAGTCTCTCTTTGCCTCTGTTTCTCTATCTGTAAAATGAAGCTGTAAGGATAAAATGACTTAATATACATAAAGCACTTAGAACTGTGCTGGAAGATAGCGTCTATAATTATTTACTTTCTTCTCTTTCATCCTCATGAGTATCATCATCATCATCGAGACTGCAGGAGGAGAAGGAATTTAGGGGAAGGTAGGTAAACTGCTGATAGGTTCCATTTTGGACACATTCACTTTAAGGTACCTGTGGGACAAGCAGTTAGGGACATTTAGTAGGTAAACGGAGAAATTGGCCTGGAGCTCAAGTGAGATATCTGGGTGCTGATGTGGCTTGGGAACCACTTGTATACAGGTGATAGATGAGTGTGTGAGACTGGATAAGAGCACATATGGAAAGCAGGTGGAGTGAGAAGAGAGCAGGAGTTAAGGGCAATGCCTTAAAAGGGAATACAAAGGAAGAGGAACCAGGAGGTCGAGAGGAATTAGGAGGTCACTGGTAACATTTACCAGAGCAAAGAGGACAGAAATAGCCGAATTGAAGTTGGAGGCTGTGACCTGGTGCATAATTACATAATATGCTCTGGTAGGAAAGAAAGTAAATGGTTGGTATTAAGAATTCAGGGAGCTAAGTCCTGCCTTGGTACCTCTTTCTCTTCAGGGCTGTCAATGCAAGAAGCTTCTGTCCAAGGAAGAATAATTTACAGAATGGGGAATAGGGTAAGAGCTTAGTAATTGGCAAGTACTGACTTGCAATGGGTGGCCTTTTTGATAAAATCAAATTGGAGCATGAACCTGAACATCTGGCTTGGCCCTTGGACTTAAGTTTCTCATCTTTATCATACGAAAGCAAGAAATTAAAAAGGTGGGAAGAGGGTACTCATAGAATGGGGACAGGAATTGAAGAGGGAAGTGGGGCATGGTTGCACTCCTGACAAGGTACAGGTATCCTGCTGCTATGGACTGAATTGTGCTCCCCGCTCCCCAACCGCCCCCCCCCCCACCCCCGCCCCTGCCTCCCACCCCCTATTCATGTCTTAAAGCCCTAACTCCAGTGTGATGGTATTTGGAGATGGGGACTTTGAGAGGTAATTAGGGTTATATGAGATCATGAGGGTGGGGTCTTCATGACGAGATTAATGTCCTTATAAGAAGAGAGTAGAGAGCTTTGTCTCTCTCTCTTTCTCTTTCTGCCATGTGAGGACACAGCAAGAAGAGACAGCTATCTGTAGCCAGGAAGCGGGCCCTCACCAGGCATTGAATCAGCCGGCACTTTGATCTTGGACCTCCCAACCTCCAGAACTGTGAGAAATAAATGTCTGTTGTTTAAGCCACTGAGTCTATGGTAATTTGTTATAGCAGTCCAAACCAATTAAGACACCTGCTCACTAGTAAAATATGGCCCAATGAGCACCCCACATGAACAGTCCCTCCTCTGTTGTGAGGGCTTAATATTCTGTCACAATTTCACCATAGACACAGTGTCAGAAATGTGAGATGAGGGGCCCGACTGTGTCCCTCCCTCTCCTGGCAGTTAACTGAGCTGAGGTTGGGGGTTACCAGGGTATATATGCCAGAGGATGTGATTTTCATATCTGGCATATGATCCACAAAAACAATACTTTCTTGATCTTTTAAAAAGAGTTCATAATGACAGAATACTTGGAAGTTATTATACTCTTCACAGAACACCATGAAATATTGATACAGTTAATTCTAGGAACAATTTCAGGCATAAAATATAGCTCTATTGTATGTCACAATATAAAATCATAACCACAAACACACATCCATAAAAAAGCATGCTGTTGAATTAAAAGTGATTGGCTGTTTGCGTTAACTTTTGCTTGCTACTTATTCGTTTGATTTGGTATCAGGCAGCACACACCAGCAGGCGAGCAGTAGCAGGTGCAGAAAGACTGAAAATTTTTGGCAAAGAAAAGCTTAAAATTGAGAAAATTTTATCCATTACGTTATATTTTCTGGAAATTGCAATAACCCAGCAATTATTTCAATTTAGTGATGGAACATATCCGTTTTGCAGAGACTGAGAATCTCTAAACTAGTTCTTAAAATTTCACACTACAAATTGTTCTATGCCACAAAGGCCACGACTTGTCTAGTAACAGACACGATATTAACGAAAGCTCAAATTTGCATTGGCAGTGGGATGAGAATAGCTAAGAGAAAGTGTAGTTCAGCTGTTTGTACTCCCCATTTCCTGTTACCAACTGGCAATGGACTTTTCAACTTTCTTGCCCTTCCTCATATATAATTTTCCAAAATTTTTGTGCCAAATAAAAAAGAACAGCTATCTGGGGAAGAGGGAAGAGTGAGGCAGTGTGAAGAGAGTCTCTCCTTCCTTCACTTAATTCTGAGAGCTTCTTGCTGCTATGCTCTCCTAAACAGCACATTGGGTAAATTTTTTTTCCTCTCTACATAAGCAGTGGGCCAGGGTCTCAGCATAATCAATTTTTGTACCCCCCCAGCATTTACACTAGGCTTGGCGCATAGTAGGTGCTTAATAAACATTTGCTCATGGAATCTGAAGTTCTGTAGAAGCATTGTTTTTATTTTATTTTTTTATTTTATTTTATTTTTTTTATAAAAATTATTTTATTTCATAACTTTTTTAATACCTTGCTAATTTGAGTTAACGACATACTGTGTACTGATTTCCATTCTATTAACTACTCTTTTTTTTTTTATTGGTTTATAACATTGTAAAAATTTCAGGTGTACATCATTGTACTTCTATTTCTGCATGGATTACATCATGTTCACCACCAAAATACTAATTACAACCCATCACCACACACATGTACCAAATTATCCCTTTCACCCTCCTCCCTCCCCCCTTCCCCTCTGGTAACCCCAATCCAATCTCTGTCCCTATGTGTTTGTTTATTGTTGTTATTATCTACTACTTAATGAAGGAAATCATACGGTATTTGACCTTCTCCCTCTGACTTATTTCACTTTGCATTATACCCTCAATGTCCATCCATGTTGTCACAAATGCCTGGATTTCATCGTTTCTTATGGCTGAGTAGTATTCCATTGTGTATATATACCACATCTTCTTTATCCATTCGTCTCTTGATGGGCACTTAGGTTGCTTCCAAGTCTTGGCTATTGTGAATAATGCTGCAATGAACACAGGGGTGCATGTACCTTTGCAAATTGGTGTTTTCAAGTTCTTTGGATAAATACCCAACAGTGGAATAGCTGGATCATATGGTAGTTCTATCCTTGATTTTTTGAGGAATCTCCATACTGTTTTCCATAGTGGCTGCACCAGTTTGCACTCCCACCAGCAGGGTATGAGAGTTCCCTTTTCTCCACATCCTCTCCAACACATATTGTTTCCTGTCTTGTTAATTATAGCCATTCTGACGGGCGTGAGGTGATATCTCATTGTAGTTTTGATTTGCATTTCCCTGATAGTTAGTGATTTTGAACATCTTTTCATGTGTCTGTTGGCCATCTGTATATCTTCTTTGGAGAAATGTCTGTTCAGGTCTTTTGCCCATTTTTTAATTGGGTTGGTAGTTTTTTTGTTGTTGAGATGCATGAGTTCTTTATATATTTTGGAGATTAAGCCCTTATCAGATGTATGGTTTGCAAATATCTTCTCCCAATTGTTAGGTTGTCTTTTCGTTTTGTTGATGGTTTCCTTTGCTGTGCAGAAGCTTTTTAGTTTGATGTAGTCCCATTTGTTTATTTTTTCTATTGTTTCCCTTGCCCTGTCAGATGTGGTGTTTGAAAAGATGTTGCTAAGACCGATGTCGAAGAGCGTACTGCCTATGTTTTCTTCTAGAAGTTTCATAGTTTCAGGTCTTACATTCAAGTCTTTAATCTATTTGGAGTTAATTTTTGTGCATGGTGTAAGGTAAGGGTCTGCTTTCATTTTTTTGTATGTGGCTATCCAGTTTTCCTAACACCATTTGTTGAAGAGACTTTCTTTTCCCCATTGTATGTTCTTGGCTCCTTTGTCAAAGATTAGCTGTCCATAGATGTGTGGGTTTATTTCTGGGCTTTCGATTCTATTCCATTGATCTGTGTGTCTGTTTTTGTGCCAGTACCATGCTGTTTTGGTTACTATAGCTTTGTAGTATATTTTGAAATCAGGGAGTGTGATACCTCCAGCTTTGTTCTTTTTTCTCAGGATTCCTTTAGTTATTCGGGGTCTTTTGTTGTTCCATATAAATTTTAGGATTCTTTGTTCTATCTCTGTGAAAAATGTTGTTGGAACTTTGATAGGGATTGCATTGAATCTATAGATGGCTTTAGGAAGTATGGACATCTTAACTATGTTAATTCTTCCAATCCAAGAGCACGGAATATCTTTCCATTTCTTTGTGTCGTCTTCAATTTCTTTCAGAAATGTTTTATAGTTTTCGGTGTACAGATCTTTCACCTCTTTGGTTAAGTTTATTCCTAGGTATTTTATTCTTTTTGTTGCAATTGTAAATGGGATGGTATTCTTAATTTCTCTTTCTGCTACTTCGTTGTTAGTGTACAGAAATGCAACTGATTTTTGTATGTTGATTTTGTATCCTGCAACTTTACCATATTCGTTTATTACTTCTAACAGTTTTCTGGTGGATTCTTTAGCGTTTTCTATATATAAAATCATGTCATCTGCAAATAGTGACAGTTTCACTTCTTCCTTTCCAATTTGGATCCCTTTTATTTCTTTCTCTTGCCTGATTGCTCTGGCTAGGACTTCCAATACTATGTTAAATAGGAGTGGTGACAGTGGGCATCCTTGTCTGGTTCCTGTTCTTAGAGGGATAGCTTTCAGTTTTTCACCATTGAGGATGATATTAGCTGTGGGTTTCTCATATATGGTCTTTATTATGTTGAGGTACTTTCCTTCTATACCCATTTTATTCAGAGTTTTTATCATAAATGGATGCTGTATCTTGTCAAATGCTTTCTCTGCATCTATTGAGATGATCATGTGATTTTTGTTCTTCATTTTATTAATGTGGTGTATTACGTTGATTGATTTGCGAATGTTAAACCATCCCTGCATACCTGGAATAAATCCCACTTGATCATGGTGTATAATCTTTTTAACGTATTGTTGTATGCGATTTGCTAGTATTTTGTTGAGGATTTTCGCATCGATGTTCATCAGTGATATTGGCCTGTAATTTTCTTTTTTTGTGTTGTCCTTGTCTGGTTTTGGTATCAGGGTAATGTCAGCTTCGTAGAATGAGTTAGGGAGCTTCCCACCCTCCTCAATTTTTTGGAAGAGTTTGAGAAGGATAGGTATTAAGTCTTCTTTGAACGTTTGGTAGAATTCACCAGGGAAGCTGTCTGGTCCTGGACTTTTATTTTTGGGGAGGTTTTTGATTACTGTTTCGATCTCCTTACTGGTGATTGGTTTACTCAAATTCTCTACTTCTTCTTGATCCAGTTTTGGAAGGTTGCATGATTCTAAGAATTTATCCATTTCTTCCAGATTGTCGAATTGGTTGGCATATAGCTTTTCATAGTATTCTCTTATAATCTTTTGTATTTCTGAGGTGTCTGTTGTAACCTCTCCTCTTTCATTTCTGATTTTACTTATTTGTGCCTTCTCTCTTTTTTTCTTGGTGAGTCTAGCTAAAGGTTTGTCTATTTTGTTGATCTTTTCAAAGAACCAGCTCTTGGTTTTATTAATTTTTTCTATTGTTTTTTTAGTCTCTATTTCATTTATTTCTGCTCTGATTTTTATTATTTCCCTTCTTCTACTGATTTTGGGCTTTGTTTGTTCTTCTTTTTCCAGTTCCTTCAGGTGCATTGTTAGATTGTTTATTTGAGATTTTTCTTGTTCGTTGAGATAGGCCTGTATCGCTATAAACTTCCCTCTTAGAACCGCTTTTGCTGTATCCCATAAATTCTGGCATGTCATATTTTCATTTTCATTTGTCTCCAGGTATTTTTTGATTTCTTCTTTGATTTCTTCGTTAACCCAGTTGTTGTTCAGCAGCATTTTGTTTAATCTCCACGTATTTGTGGCTTTTCTGATTTTCTTCCTATAGTTGATTTCTAGTTTCATACTGTTGTGGTCAGAAAAGATGGTTGGTATTATTTCAATCTTCTTAAATTTATGGAGACTTGTTTTGTGGCCTAATATGTGATCAATCCTGGAGAATGTCCCATGTGCATTTGAAAAGAACGTGTATTCTTCGGTTTTTGGATGGAATGCTCTGTATATATCTACTAGGTCCATCTGTTCTAGTGTGTCGTTTAAGGCCAATGTTTCCTTATTGATCTTCTGTTTGGATGATCTATCCGTTGGTGTAAGTGGAGTGTTAAAGCCCTCTACTATTATTGTGTTACTGTCTATTTCTGTTTTTATGTCTGTTAATAATTGCTTTATATATTTAGGTGCACCTACTTTGGGTGCATAGATATTTACAAGTGTTAGATCCTCTTGTTGGATTGTTCCCTTGATCATTATGTAATGCCCTTCTTTGTCTGTTTTTACAGTTTTTGTTTTAAAGTCTATTTTGTCTGATATGAGTACTGCTACCCCAGCTTTCTTTTCATTGCCATTTGCGTGGAGTATCTTTTTCCATCCCTTCACTTTCAGTTTGTGAGTGTCTTTAGGTCTGAAGTGTGTCTCTTGTATGCAGCATATATATGGGTCTTGTTTTTTTATCCAGTCAGCCACCCTATGCCTTTTAATTGGAGCATTTAGTCCATTGACGTTTAAAGTAGCTATTGATAAGTATGTACTTACTGCCATTTTTTAACTTTTTTTTTTTTCTCAGTGTTTTAGTAGTCCTTCTCTGTTCCTTACTTCTTCTATACAGAATTGATGGTCACTTTAGTTTGACCTCTGTCTGAAAGCTGTACTCTTTAACTCCCCTCCTCCCTCCTTTTATGTTTTTGATATCATATCTAACCTCTTTTTTGTACATTTGTATCCATTACATTCTAATCATGGAAATAAATAATTTTTCCCATTTATGGTCTTCTCTTTTCCCCTTAAATCAGTCCCTTTAACATTTCTTGTAGCACTGGTTTCTTGGTGACAAACTCCTTTAATTTTTGCTTATCTGGGAAAATTTTGATCTCTCCTTCCATTTTGAATGATAACCTTGCTGGGTAGAGTATTCTTGGCTGTAAGTTTTTTCCTTTTAGCACTTTAAATATATCGTGCCATTCTCTTCTAGCCTGTAAGGTTTCTGCTGAGAAGTCAGCTGATAGCCTTATGGGGTTTCCTTTATATGTAACTTGACATTCTCTTGCGGCTTTTAGGATTCTCTCTTTATCTTTAATTCTGGACATTTTGATTATGATGTGTCTTGGTGTGGGCCTCTTTGGGTTTATCTTGTTTGGGGCTCTCTGTGCTTCCTGTACCTGGATGTCTGTTTCCTTCCTTAGGTTTGGGAAGTTTTCATCTATTATTTCTTGAAATAGATTCTCTGCCCCCTTGTCTCGCTCTTCTCCTTCTGGGACACCTATAACACGGATGTTGGTGCGCTTGATGTTGTCCCAGAGGTCCCTTAGACTGTCCTCACTCTTTTTAATTCTTTTCTCTTTTACCTGTTCACCTTGGGTAATTTCTTCTAGTCTTTCTTCTAGCTCACAGATCCGTTCTTCTGTATCCTCTACTCTGCTTTTGAGTCCCTCTAATGAATTTTTCATTTCCAGTATTGTATTTGTCATTTCTGATTGGTTCTTTTTTATATCTTCCATTTCTTTGTTGACATTCTCACTGAGTTCATCTATTCTTCTCCCCAGATCAGTGAGCATCCTTAACACTCTTAGTTTGAACTCTCTTTCAGGTAGGTTGCTCATTTCTGTTTCACTTAGTTCCTTTTCTGGGGTTTTGTCCTGTTCCCTTACTTGGAATGTATTCTTTTGCCTCCTCATTTTGCCTCTTTCCCTGTGCTTGTTTCTACGTATTAGGTAGGTCAGCTACGTCTCCTGCTCTTGGATAGGTGACCTTATGTAAGTGATGCCTTAGGAGGCTTCCAGTGTGCTTCCCTCAGTTCTCAATGTTCCAGGGGTGACCCCTATGTGGGCTACGTGTGTCCTTCTATTGTGGCCTGTTAGCTCTCCCTATAGGCACCCAGGGAGGCTGAGTTATGCTCCTGGCCAGCTGTTGTTATGCTCAGCTGCTTGTAGTTGTTGTGGGCCCTTCAGTCTCTTTATCAGGTGTGGGGAGCCCCAGCACGGTTGGCTGTTAAGTTCTAATACCACATTTGTGTTGCAGTATTTCTTTTAACTGAGTAGGCCCCCAGCGTGGCAGGTTGTTAGGCTCAGGGCCTTACAATTGCTGTAAAAGCCTCTAGCCTATTAGGTCTCTTCTCAACTCTCTGAGGATTGCAGCTGGGTGGGGCTGGCCTCAGGCACAGGAGCACCCAATTGTTTCAGGCTTTGGAAGGTGGGGCAAACCTCCTATGTGGGTCTTTGAGAAGCACAAGTCTTCTGCATCTGACAAGCCCTGTTGCCCACAGGTCCACACCACTGCCAACACAGTCCTGCCCCGTGTGAGCGCCCCGACCTCCCCAAGCGGACCCAGTCTCTCCACGGCGGGAGCCCCACACACTCTGCCACCGCCCCACACTCTCCACCTGCTCCTTGTGCACACCCTGCCCGCTCAAGTCGGCTCAGTTGCCAGGCTGCAGAGAATCCAGTCACCAATCTATGCAGGCCCACACGTTGCCTGAGGGCTTGTTGTTGGGTGGGGCCAGTCTCTAGCGTGGGCTGTCTGCCCTGGCTGAGCTGGATTAAATCGGTGCTCTAGTGGGTGGAGCAGACCCTGGGCTAGCAGGCCTCAGGGAGAACTCCAATGGCGTCTGTGTCAGCACGCTCACACCAGGCCACAACAATGGCTGCCGCCAATGTCCCAGTCCCTGGAGAGGTCTCACCCCTCACCGAGATGCACTCAGGGCCTATTAGGTGAGTCTCTTGTCACCAAAGCACTGTGCACCTTTCTTTCTGGTGATTTTAGGATGCTTTCTGGAACGGGTGAGTTTGTGCGTGGGCCCTTTAAGAGCCAGTTTTAGTTTCTTTGTGAACCGGGTTTTCTGGGGGTCCTCCCCACTGATTTAGTAGCAGGCAAAGTCAGATATTATGCCGCTGGTGTCGATTTTGCTGGGTCCACAAAATGCCCACAGCGGGGGCGCTCCCCGGCTCAGGACCCCGCGCCTCCAGGGAGGGTGCTACCTGTGAGCTGCTCCCAGCAGCCGTGAAGCTGGCGGCTTGTGAAGGCGGTGTTTTTCCTCTCCGGAAGGGGGTCTCTGCCTCTTCTACCCCAGTTAGGATTGTCCGTTGTTGCAGGAGTTCCTCTTATCCAGTTTTCAGTTCTGTCTCAGGGGTAATTTTTCCTCGAGTAGTTGTAAATTGGCTGTGTCCGCGGGAGGAGGTGAGTTCAGAGTCTGCCTACGCCGCCATCTTGACTCCGCCTCTCTCGAAGCATTGTTTTTAAATGGAACGACTTTTGGTGTAATACATACCTGGATTTGATCTCAGCTTACTACCTTAGACAAGGAACTTAATGTCTCTAAATTGATGTTCACGTCTGTTAAATTGAGGCAATAGTACTTACTTTATAGCATTGTCATGAGAATTAAAAGTTACTCAAAGAAGAGCATTAATATAGTGCTTTGCAAAATGGCAGCTATTGTTTTTCCAGACTAAAAATGAAATTTCTTGAAATTTTACCAAAAGCTTTACCAAATGCATGATAATGAAGCAGTGTGGATTTATTTTAAGTGTAATTTTGACAATATAGCATTTCGTATTTTTAAAAACCATGTAAATTTGCATTGTAGCAATTTGGAGTCCACATAGTGGAAAACTATGTCTCATATTTGCTTTAATCCTCTACTGTTAATAGTTAAAGGCAAAGAACTTTACCAAAGAGGCTCTAAGGTTATTTGGTTACAGAGTGAGCAAAAGCTCAGGAAGTGTACTATTTTAATGGAAATATTTTTTGCTCTCTCATATTAATGCTGTCTTCGTTAATTAACACCACCAGATACACTATGATTACCATTCAAGGAAAACAGATGGGCCCTGGGTTTGATTGCCAATTTTCTAAGTTGATTTACCTATAAAGAGAACTACTGTGAACTATATAGATTTAACAATAATATCAAATTAAAGAAACAAACAAACAAAAAGCATATAAGACCCATAACAAGGTCACACCATTAGGCAGAATAAGGGAACAGAAACCATTGGGGCTTTCTGAGCTAAATTTCAGAATTAGAATGGGCCTCTAATGCTAATTAAGGCTGAGCATCTCTATTTAAAAATAGCAGCACTCTCCTTGGCCACTAGGTAGAGGTATTTTTTTCTGTTTATGGCGACGCACTAGGTGGGTAAAGGCCAACCATGCCCTTCTTGCTTTGATACATACAACCCTGGACCTGAATAGATTTAGTTGACAAGTATATTATCCATTTGCTCACCACAGATGATGCTAAGTGTCATCTCCAGCTTGTAATTAGGGAGAAAGAGCAAAAATTAATCATGAAGATGAGCCTGTGAATCTAATTTTGGAGAGCTGGTCTCAGGAGGTGGCCCAAGATATGTAATCCGAATCGAAGGACATCTGTTACATACAGCTTCCCCAATGTAGACTCTGCAGCTTCCAAATTCCTAGCGTGAAAGATAATCTGATCACTTCTGGTGATTCCTGTTTAAAGTGTATATAATTTATTTGTCCTTGAAACCAATATTTATTGAGCACCTTCATTATACCAGGCACTGCTGATACAGCAGTGCACAATAATTCCAGGATGATTAACGTATTATCTCATTAATGCCTTAGTGTGAATCCATTTATCAGAAAAATTTCCTCTATAAAGAGTAGAGAAGACAGGTAGAAAAGAGAAAAACTGCTGAACATTTAGAAACTGGAGATAACTGTGGTGTAGATTAATCAGAACTTTTGGTTGTAAGTAACAAGACAATCTGATTTATCTAAGACATTGTCTTTTCAAAGAACCAGCTTTCAGTTTGGTTGATTTTGCTATATTTTTATTTTCAGTTTTATTGATTTCTCCTCTAATTTGTATTATTTCTTTTCTTTTGCTTGCTTTAGAAATAATTACTCTCCTTTCTCTAGTTCCCTAAGGTAGAAGCTTAGGTTATTGGTTATAGATCTTTCTTTTTTTCTAATCTATGTATTTTATGCTGTAGATTTCCCTTTAAGCACTGTTTTGCTGCATTCTATAATTTGGTAAATTGTATTTTCATTTGTTCAAAATATTTTAACATTTCTTTTGACACTTTCTTTGATGCATGTGTTATTTTGAAGTGTGTTGTTTAATTTTTAATATACTTTGGGATTTTCCAATTAAGCTTCTATCATTGATTTCTAGTTTAATTCCATTGTGGTCTGAGAGCATATTTGTATAATTTGTGTAAATTTGTTTAGGTAAATTTTATGGTCCAGAATGTGGTCTACCTTGGCACAAGTTCCACGTGAGCTTGGAAAGAATGTGTATTCTGCTGTTGTTAAATGGAGTATTCTATAAACGTCAATTAGATCAAGTTGATACATAACGCTGTTCAGCTCATCTATATCCTTGCTGATTTTCTGCCTGCTTGATCTGATTACTGACAGAAAAGTGTGGAAGTCTCCACTATAATAATGGATTTGTCTATTCCTCCTTTCACTTCTATCAGTTTTTGCCTCATGTATTTTCACACTCGTTAGGTGCATACACAGTAAATTTTGTTATGTCTTCTTGGAGAATTGACTCCTTTATCATTATGTAATGCCCTTGTCTCTGATAATCTTCCTTGTTCCAAAATCTGCTTTGTCTGAAATTAATATAGCTACTCCAGCTTTTTAAAAACTAGTGTTAGCAAGGTATATGCCTTTACTTTTAACCTATTTAAGTCTTGACATTAAAGTGAGAAAGTGAGTTTCTGTGGACAATATATAGTTGGGTCTTGTTTTTGTTTTAATCCAACTCTTTTTTTTTTTTTTTTTTAGGAACATTAGCCCTGAGCTAACATCTGTTGTCAATTCTCCTCTTTTTGCTGAGGAAGATTGGCTCTGGGCTAACATCTGTACTCATCTTCCTCTACTTTATATAGGATGCCACCACAGCATGGCTTGACAAGTGGTGTGTCGGTCTGCGCCCAGGGACCCGCGAACCCTGGGCCGCCAAAGCAGAGTGTGTGAACTTAACCACTACGCCACCAAGCTGGCCCCCCAACTCTGTTTTTTAATTGGCACATTTAGACCATTCACTTTTAAAATGATTATTGATATAATTTGTACCATGTTTGTAACTGTTCTCTATTTATTGTATTTGCTCTTTGAAACTCTCCCCCACCCCATTTTTCTGCCTTCTCTGGTTTTAATTGAGCATTTTATATGACTCCATTTAATTTTCTTTTAGAAGATCAATTATATATTTTTAAAAGCAGTTTAGTGGTTGCCTTAGAGTTTAAAATATACATTTTTTAAAGTTTTTTTATTTTGGTAAAATATACATAAGTTAAAATTTATCATTTTAACCATTTTTCGGTGTACAGTTCAGTGGCATTAAGTATATTCACATTGTTATGTAACCATCACCATGAACTATATCCAGAATCCTCTCTGTTTTTGTTTGTTTGAAAAAGTCTTTATATCTCCCTTATTTTTGAAGGATTAATTTTGCTGGATATAAAATTACTGGTTGGTAGGAGGGGGGGTTTCTTTTACCACTTTAAATATTTCACTCCACACTCTTGCTTGCATGATTTCTAACAAGGGGGATGATTTTTGTCCTTATTCCTCTATAGGTAAGGTGTTTTGTTCCTCTGGCTTCTTTCAAGATTTTCTCTTTGCCTTTGGCTTTCTGCAATTTGAATATGATATACTTAGATGTGGTTTTTTGGTATTTATCCTATTTGGTTTTTTCTCAGATTCCTGGATCTGTGGTTTGGTGTCTGTTTTCAATTTTGGAAAGTTCTCAGCCATTACTCAAATATTTCTTCGCGTCTTTCTCTCTTCTCCTTCTGATACTATAATTACATGTATGTTACACCTTTTGAAATTGTCTCATAGTCCTTGGATGTTCTGTTCTTTTTTGTTTTCTGCTATTTTTTCACTTTGTCTTTCAGTTTGGTCTCTGTTGACCTATCTTCAAGCTAACAGATTCTTTCTGTGAACGTGTCAAGTCTACTGATGAGCCTGTTGAAGGCATTCTTCATTTCTGGTACAATGTTTTTGATTTCTAGCATTTCCTATTCATCCTCTCTTAGAGTTTCCACCTACATTACCCATCTGTTTTTGTATGTCATCTACTTTTCCCATTAGAGCCCATATCACATTAATCATAGTTATTTTAAATACCTCCTGTACTAATTCCAACATCTATGTCATATCTGAGCCTGTTTCTAACTACTGCTTTGTCTCTTCAGATAGTCTTTTTTGTTGCCTTTGGCATGTCTTGTAATATTTTGTTGAAAGAATTTGAGGTAAACAGAACTTTAGCATGAGAATTTATGGTAATGCGGCTAGGAAGGGGACTGTGTTTAATGCTTGTTGTAGCTATAGGTGGCAGAAGCTTCAAATTCATCTAGTATCCTTGTTTTTGTCTCCCCTCTAGATGTTGGGCTTCCCCAAGTGCAGTTCCTCAGATAGAGTCTGTATTTTGTAGCTCTTTCAGCTGCAATCCACTGTTGTTAAACTGAGGCCTTGTTAGTGTGATGCTAAGGGAAGTGAAAGGGGAGCATTATAATCTGATTAAATCTCAGTGTTTTAGTGAGCCTGAATCTTGGGGTTTTGACCTTCACAAGTGTTTCTCCAGTGGTATAGTTTTTCTCTCCTGCCTCCTATTCCTTTTCCTGTCTATAGCATTCCCAATATTTTTTCTTGAAGCTCTGACCACTGTTGAGTTTCTTTTTTTCCCTTGATGTGAGACAGGAAGGCTTGAGGGACTGGAATTGGAGGAATGTCCTTTGCCTTACTGGGATAAAGGTCTGGCAAAGTGTTTTTTCTGAGAGAGTAGGTCTTTGTTATGGACCTGGGTGAATTTTACAATGATTACTCTTCCCCTGTCCCTGCCAGAGCCATGAGTGGATCTTTCTGGGGTATTTATTGTGGGAATCTAGTGGGGTTCATGAAGGTAATGCTTAGGGACATGTGGGTTTCTCAAAGTCTGTGGTACTCAGGACTTTCAAGAAAAATTCAAGAAAAGTAATTAATTTTCAGTTTGCCCAGTTTTTTCTTGTTGTAAGGATGGGAAGATGTCTCTCAAGCTCTTTACAGGTCAGAGCTGATACCAGAAGTCTCTATCTCAAGAAATGAAGATAAGTTTATTCACCTACATAACAAATTCATGGGAGGGGCAGAGGCAGAACTGGCTTCAAGAACCACGAGGACTAAGGCCTTGAATGCTGCCAAGACTGCTTCTCTGCATTTTTATTTCTCTCTATTACGGCACCACTCTTTACTTTTGCTGACCGCTGATCTGTTTTCTCCATGGCTGCAGGAAGCTCTGGACTCACACTCTAACAGGGTTCTGTTCCACACAAGCAAAGAAACTTTTTCTTTAGCTTCAAATTAAAAAAAAAAAAAAAAAATCCTGTGGGAGGATTGTGATTGGTTCACCTTGCTTCACATTCCCATAGCCTGGACCAATCACTGTGGCTGAAGAGGGGAGGGAATATGATTGGTGCAGCCTGAACTATGTGCACACCCTTGGGGCCACAGAGATGGGACCAGAAAAGATAATGGAGATTCTTCCTAGGCATAGAGACAACCATTTAGAAGGGGGAGTGTAGGAGAGAGAAAGAAGACCAATAATTCAGGAATCATCAACATCATCATCATCTTCATCATCATCATCCAGGAAGGGGAAGTAGGGAGTAGCTCACTGAAAGTGAAATTTGCTGATTTCACAATTTTATCTACTTAGAAACCCTTTTTAATCCTTTCAGATGTTTATGAGAAGAGGTGATGTCAAGCCTTGCCTCTTACAGGCCTTGGTGAAGTAGATAACTGAGTCTATTAATCTGACAATACATTTAAACTGAGTTATTGTGACAAGGGACTTCCATTATCTATATTATCCAGTTTCAAACTGTCAGAATAAATCTCACAAGGGGGGAATATCAAAGCTGCTTTCTTTTATTTGCCATTTTCATATTCATGAATTCTTAGATTTGACATGGTTTAGTGCACAACTTAGGACAGAAGTATAAGGTGGTGATTTCCACTATAAGCTTCTGCACCCCCAAACCCCACAAAATAAAAGTAAAAATCCCCTAAAATGACAATTCTTGGTAGCTCAATCTGAAAGAGATAGCCATTTTTTGATTAATGTTAGCTCATTTAAGTTTGACCTGAAATAGCCTGAATCTCCATGAAAATTTTCAAAAAAGAAACCAAAGTTTCAATAGAACTTTCTGTAAAAATAATTAGAAGGGGTGTAAGATCTCCTTCTGTTAAACTCAACTTGAATTAATTTAAGCAAAAAAGGAAATTTATAGGCTTGCATAAAAAAAAATCTATGTGTATCAGGGAGGGCTTAATCTAAGGATTTAAATATTTTCATCAGGACCTGCTCTTGCTCTATCTTTTTGCTCTGCTCTTTGTAATGGGCTTCATTCTCAGCCCAGCTCCTTATGAGTTGATGTCCAGTGGAAGAGAAAGCATGCCTCTTTTTCATAATTCCATCAATTCCAACGGTTACAGCTCAGTGGTTAGAACTGGGTCACATGTTGAAACCTCAGTCCGTCACTGTGCCAGGTGATGATGGCTCTAATTGGCCAGGCAGGGCTAAGAAGTATGGAGTTAGTATTTGTAGACTATGGTCTAAAGTAAAGGAAGAGGTGGTTCCCCAGAAGACACTCAAGGTTTTTCATCAAAGTAGTAGTAATACCTATAACAAGAACGATAACAACAATAGACATTTATGGAGTACTCAGTATGTGTCCAGCACTCTTTTGGGCATTTTAAATGTTTTAACTAAATTAATCCTCATAACAACCTCATGAGAAGACAAAAAGGCTGAAGTAATTTGCCCAAGGTTACATGGCTAATGAGAAGTAGAACCAGGATTTGAACCTAGGCAGTCCGGCTCCAGAGTTGGTGCTGTTAGTGCTCAATACTGCTGCTTCACAGACATGGGACAATAAAACCCTCAGGGCCACCCTAGAAGGCAGGGTACAAGAACAGACAATGGTCAGTATCCCTTCTTGGAAGGCATTTCTTCATATGCAGTTCAGTTGATTGTAAATTGTATCCTGATCCCAGCCTGCCTGGACTATTTGGAAAATGGACACGTCTGGGATGAAAGGCTAAAAATCTTGACTTTCAATTTATGTGCACTATTTTGGCTCTATAGCCCTAGTTTCAGCTTCAATAGATGGATGTCTATAAAAAAGGATTAGGTTTGAGGTGAACCTTTGTTTATATGTATGTGTCTGTATCTGTCTCATTCTCTCTGTTTCTCCCTTAAAGGAAAATATCTCCAGTTTACAAATATGTAGAAGTCAGCCTGCTCCTCCATTCCCATAAACTCCATTCCTTTTCTCCTCGAACCTCACGGGAACCCCACTGAGTTGGATGCCTGGAAATCGATTTCACCCTCCGTGGTTATGCAAACTACCTGCAGTACCCTTTGACAGCAGATGAGTTTTAAGAGAATCCCAAAGAGAATTTGCTGGCAAGGCAAAACATCGTGTTTCAACCCGTTAGAGATATTTGTGGAGTTTATAGGAGAAATGGCTTAAGAAAATTTAAAGCTAGGAGAGTCAATGGAAGGAGAGAAAGCATTTGGAATTCTGGAGTTAGGGACTCTGAATAATTTAGTTTGAGAGAAAAAAAAATCTTGATGAATTCAGTGAAAAATATTTTACAAACATGCTTGAGTGTGATTTTTTTATTGAATAAGTTGATATGTTACTGGGTTTAACCAGATATTTTTCTTCCTAAAATGGTTTATGCTGTGAAACAAACCACCTAAAACCTAACAGCATAAAACACCTGATGGCATAAAATCAGATCTTATTTCTCGGCAGTCTGCAGGCTGACTGGGGGTTGGCTCATCTAAGCTGGTTGGGCCAGGGATGGCTCTGCTCCACATGTTTTTCACCCTCCTCTTGGAATTAGCAGGTCAACTTGGGCATGATCTTCTCATGACAGTGGCAGAGATGGCAGAGAGTGTAAACTCAACTGCATAAGCACTTTTCAAGCTTCTGTTTATATTATGTCTCCCAACTTTCCACTGGCCAAAGCAAGACACACACCAACCCTCGAGTCAAGGCATGGGAAGCATGTTCTACCAATGTATGTACTGCAACATTATACAATACAGGGAGTGGATACAGGGAGGAGTAAAGACTTGAGGCCTTTAATGCAATCTACCATACCCTATCACCCAACCTTTGCTGATTATACCTAGGGTTGGCAGCTAACAAAGATCAGTCCTAAAAATCTTTTAAGTTGATCAGGGACCCACCCATGGCTGGAGTGAGCCAATCAGATACTCTTAACAGCAAATTCCTCTATCATGTACTATATACCAGGCATAGTTCTAACTATTTTACCTATATTATTCAATTCTCACAACAACCTTATGAGATAGGTACATTTATTATCCCCATTTTGCTCATGAGGAAACTGGAGCACAGAGAAGTTAAGTAACTTGCCCCACTAGTTAAGTCTAAGGGCCAGGATTCAAACCTGGGCAGCCTGGCTCCAAAGCTTATGCCTTTAATTGCCAGGTTCTTCTCTCTTGGAGAGAAACAGAAAGTGCCAAATTACAGCAGAGCAGAAGTTACAAGGACGCCATGGCAAGCCTAAGCCACATGTAAGCTTTGTTTAAGAAGGAATAAGACAGCGTGTAGAGGCTGAGGAAGTTAGCACGGAGAGAGAGGAGGAAACTAGAACAGATGCAGAAAGACGTGAAGATCAGAAGAGCTGGGATGAGGAGCGAGAGGAGAAGAAGGTGGATCCCTAGCACTGCTCTGGGTCCTGACAAGTTTCCAGTTCTAGCTTTCTTCCACAGAAACCTCTGCTTTTATGGTGAAATAATATTAGCAATTCCTTATTTCCTGGAAAGCATATTGCCTGTTACTAGGAATTTAATTTGGAAAAGTGCTAAGAGGATTTAAAATACTTGATGATTTAAAAGTTCACTTCTTACAGTGGTTTTAAACTTTTACAAATTCAACTGTAGATTCTAAAATATAAGAGGTAGAAGCAGAACCATTCTGGGTGAAGATAGCACATCTTCCACGTGGTCTCTTCCTGGGGCATTCCCTTCCCATTCTCTGCTTGGAGGTGAGATCTGTTGAACCATCAGGATTCTTAGGAAACTATTTTTAAAACATTGACCCAGACCAAGCGTGGGCAAATTCTTTCTTAAAGGAACAGATAGTAAATATTTCCGGTATTTCAGGCTCTACAGGCTGTCACAGTGACTCAACTCTGCCATTGTAACACAAAAAAAGCTTCCATAAGCAATATGTAAATGAGTGTGCATGGCTGTGTTCCAATAAAACTTTATTTATGGATGCTAAAATTTGAATTTCATACAATTTTCACATCACAAAATCTTAATTTTTTTCACCCATTTAAAAATGTAAAAAACATTCTCAGCTCACAGATCATATAAAAACAGGTGGTGGCCTGGATTTGGCCCCGGGGATGTAGATTGCCAAGCCCTGAACTAGACCTTTGTCAAGGGACCCTGATTAAGAACTCTGCCCTCAATTACGTGTAAGGGACAATCTTAGATATGCGCTAAGTGGGTGTGTTGTATATAAAATATGACTTCAGCAATTGACGTGGTCTCAAACTCTGAATGCTCCCACCCTCTAAGATTTTTTCCTCCACCCAGTCACAGATATTTGCTGTCCTTTTCAACCCATAATCTCTTTTAGTCAATACAATAAAAAGAAGATTTAAAAACCCATCTGAAATTCTGCAGGTGTGAGATCATTTTCTGAGAGGAAGTTTTGACCTGAGGGGCTGGTGAGGAAACAGCTAAGCTTTTCCATTCTTGAGGTTTTAAGATTCTATAATAGAGATAGAAGAAGGTGGGGGCACATGAAGGCATTCTGAAGGCAGAACTTCGCTCTTTTCACAGCTTTGCTTAGAGCCAATGCTGGTGGCAAATCCACAGAAGCCTCCTAACTTGGGGTTCTGGAACTATATTGCCAACTTTCAATTTGCTGTGCCCATGAGCCAATGGAGCAAGCTTGGTGATCGAAATCTAACCAACTCCAGACAACTTCTCTGCATCAAAGTCTTTTAACAAGTGCTTCTGGAGCATCTGTGGTTTCTTCCTCGCCATTTGGAGCCAATAAACCGAAAGACAGGAAACGAAAGAAGGAAGAAACTCTTGAGAAGACCCCAAATGTAATCAGCTTCAGAGCAATTAAGAATTGACTATATTTTTATTATCATCTAAATCCCCTTTGAGGTCGATGTTAAAAGCTAATTCACTTTGGCTGTATCTTTAATGCATGGGATTTATTTAAAAAAAAAATCATTTGCAGAAGAAAAGCAAAAGAAAACAAAGCCTCTATTTTGATTGACTACGATTCGTTAATTGCCTGAACGGTCAAATTTAATTGAGTTGAGTATCAGGTCAGCCACAAAAGTCAAGCACTTTTCCATAAATGCAGCCACAGAATATACAATAGAAAATGGATGGAAGTAATTAATCATCCCCCCAAATTCCACTTCCCTCTTACCTTCTACAGAAACACCTCACAATTCAACCTCCCTCTCCCCGAAAGTATCCATTTAACCTAAAGCTTTGCTTTTCCTCTTTTCTTTGATTGGACAATTCACTGAATAAAATAGTCTCTGTAATATCTGTTGAAAACATATCACCAAACCTGGGAAAATATGATAAAAAGGTAATTTGTGAATGCCTCTTTTTTTTTTGCAGCAGTCACCCTGGTTTATGAGATATTTGTGATTAGGAGATCTGGTTTAATGAAGACATGATTCCACTGACCCAGGAAAGTGGCAAGAGAAAATAAAAAGTGCATAGCTTAGAATCCTTCTCTGTTGGGGGATCAGCAGTTACGTGGAGTAATTGTATTTTTACAAATTGTAATGATTCTATAAAGTGCTAAAAAATCTGACTTCATGATTTTCCCTGAGGCTGTCATTTGGGCTCAGTGGGTGGTCAGGAAGTGAAGTGCAAAGCATCAGTGCGCTGTGTCTCAGTGAGCCTTCTCTTTGATCAAGCTTGGAGCCCAGATAGGCAACAATATGCTCCTTGCTTTACTGCCATTGCGGATTGTTCATTAGCTGTAATTATTTTCTAAGATCTAGAGGGAGCCATCAAAAAAATTAATCATGAATGGAAGGCAAGGCAGCCTTCTGTGATCATAAAAACTCATAAAGCGTTTTGGATTATGGACTTTTTATGATTTACACTCAGACTTGAACTGAAGGGCGCATATGGTACATCAGCATTTATTAAAAAAGCATGGGGATTTATGATAAATCATAAGTTTTGTTGTAAAATAAAAAAAGTTGCCTTTATATTGTGTTTTTCAAGTGGATTTTGTGAATATATGTGGGGTTGTCCTTTCCTAATTTTGACCTCTCTAGAAAAATAAATGACAAAAATAGCATCTCGTTAGGAGGGATTTTAAAGATGAGGCTAGTTATGCAATGTTTGAATTTTCTCTAAACATTCTTACCAAGCTCAGGGAATTCTCTTTTCTGGAGCAGCCTATTCTATTCTGGAAAGGTCAGAAATTCAGAACCGTGTCTCTCCACGACTTCACAGACTTGCTGACCACCACAGTTTTAGAAAATAACCCACTTTTTCTCCCATAGCAGCCCTCCAAGTAATGAAGCAGCTAGTGAGTCCCCTCAAATTTTCTGAAGGATTTAAGATTGCAGGCTCTGGAATCCAACTGCTCAGGTTCAATTCAGGGTTCTTTCATTTACTAGAAGTGTCTTTGGGCAATTATTTAGCCATTTTAAGCCTTGGTTTCCTCCTCATGAAAATGGTTGCAAAGATTAAAATGAGGATACTCTTCTAAAGTGCTTAACAGAGTTTGCCAAATGGTAAGTGCTCAGTAAATGCTAGTTATTACTATTATGACTACATTTCTGATGAAACAATTTCCAACATGTCCTCTTGTGACTTGGTTTTGAGTCCCTTCACTATTGGGGTGACCAACTTGTTCTAGTTTTAAAAGTGAAAGCCCACATCCTGGGAATCTCTCTTTAGTGCCAGGCAACCTAGGATGATTGGCCACCCTACTCACTATATTGGTTACTCATTTCAGGATTTTCCTGCTCCAATTAAAGTACCTTTAAGATGCCCCTGGAAAGACCTGCCACACGGGAGAGTTCAATTAAAAACTGCCTGGAGTGCCAAGAAATGTGTTTGGAGATGTTGTCTGACCTACTCTTTGATCAAATCTTGCTTCCTTTCTGATAACTGCCTGGTGTCTTTAGTGCTGTGCCCTTGGTTTTCAGATTTGGGCTCATTCTGGATTAGCTTTTAGTACCTCATTATAAGTCTTATTCGATCCCTCTCTTATCCATCTATCAATGCAAGACGCTACCTCCCATATCACAGATGGAACTAAACCGATGCTCAATTGTGCTTACCTGCTGCTGACTTGGCATGTCTCTAGAGACAGCTTCCATCATGTCCTATGACAGTGGATTAATCACCCTGTACAAAGTGGCAGACTGGGCTTGGAAATCAGTGAAAATCAATTCATCTGCACCTTTAGGTATTGGCTTTTCAACCACTTTATGAATCCTTTCAGTTGGTACTGTTCTCTAATATACACTTTTCTGTATCTGTCTGTAATCACATTATGAAAGAACTAGTTGATGCCTTTCTGGAACTTCAATATACTGTTTCTTCTACATTTACCTTTTGTTCTGGAAATCCTTTCAAAAAGGGAAATGAGTTTGGTCTGGTGTAGTGGTTGGTTCCTGTGATAACTCCTTCCTTTTATAACAGCTCCAAACTCATCTACATGTTTGTTGCGATGCATGCGTGAAAAGACAGGAAAAGATGCAGAAAAAAGCTACAAGGTTTCTTTAATAGCAAAAGATAAGGAAATTTATCTATTTAGAGGTGGCTACTCAAAGCAGGAGATAATTAGCATGCTCTTGGCTTCCCAGGTATCCCCAAGTTCCCCATGGAAATCTATGGCTGGTACCCCTTTCATATAGTGTTGGATGCTCCACAAGCAAAAAGCCTGCACCATCTTATACTCAAAGATCTTTCTTTCCTCCTTGCCTTCCAACTGCCCTTAAGATTTTGGCTGTGAGCCACCTACTCACTAGGTATGATTAATTAGTAGAAAACAGCCCCAGCACATTCCTGAATGTTTACTGCCAGATTTAGGTGAATTGAAGATAAATTTCTCAGGCTTAGTCTCCTTCTGCAGAGCCAAGTTTCAGGCCTGCCTTAGAAGTTTCTTTTGATATTATATTCTAGAAAAATTGCCTAAGATTATAATTAACACACTGTCAGTGGTTCACAGAATCTACTTTTCTCATTCTCTTTAAAATTCAGAGCTAGATTTGCTAATCTGTGGGCTTCTGGAGAGGTTCCACATTGTTTATTCTCTTTTGAGATTGGTGGGGTTTCAGATTGTCTTTCTCAAATGGAACTTCTCGTGTGGAACACAAGTGGGAGTTCCGGAGAGTTGGTAATACATTACAAGTTATAAGCAAGTTTTAAGGAGGATGGAGTGGTCTTTGGAAATCTTTATTTTTTCTGAACTTCTATAGAATGTAATTATGGCCATTCTAATATTCCATATACATTTTATCTTTTATTAGATTGTAAACTCTCCAAGAGCAGCAAGTAGATTTTATTTATCTTTGTAGTCTAAACAGTGTTTAGCATGCAGTCTTATGAATTGATTATTATTATATTTTTGTTGAAGAATATTTTCAAGTATAGAAATTAATCAGATATACCCCTCAAGGTAAACAAGTGATTTTGCTAGAACTACAGCTATCTGGAATTCCAGTTAAACTGGAATTCAGCATAGGGGTTAACAGATACCATTGCAGGGGGATTGTTTAGTGGAGTTTCCCAGGATGGTGTGTGGATCCATGTCCCCACACATTAACAACTTCCCCCCCAGCATGAACACTGTTAATGACAACAATTTTGATTTATATGGTGGTTAATTGTTCACAAAGTCAATGCTTAGTCCTAATGTCCATATTTTGAGGTAGGTTATCAATAATCCCATTTTACTGTAGAGAAAACTAAGGCTCAGACAGCATAGGTGACTTTACCAAGGAAACAGAAACACTAAGGGCAGAGCCAAGACGTAACTGCGTCATCTGGCTCCTTCTACTCTTTCCAGCTTGGGTTTCCGTGCCTTTGCTGTTTTGCCTATACTTTCTCGGCATGTGAGAAACAAAGGTTCTATAAAGTAGCAACTCAAGCCACAAACCCAGGAGTTAACCTCTCGTTTCCTCATCTCTACATCCAATCCATAGCAGGTCCTCTCAATTTTTCCTACCAAATCGGTATTGGATTTGTCTTTCTTGATCTCCACAGCTGCCACCCAAGTCTAAGTTACCACTATATTATCCCTGCCTGGATGACTGCAATGGCTTCCTAAGGGGTCTTTCTCCTGTTACTCTTAAAACCAATGATTCTCAGCTTGAATGTGCATTGGAATCCCCTGGAGGGCTTACTGAAGCACAGATTGCTGAGGCCCACCCCGGAGTTTCTCATTCAGTAGGTCTGGATGGGGCCTGAGGATTTGCATTTCTAACAAGTCCCCAGGTAAAGCTGCTGCTGCTGGTCTAGGGACCACGCTTTGAAAACCACTGCTCTACACAATCTATTTCCCCTGTAACAGCCACAGTGATCTTTCCTAAACTCAAATCAGATTAAGTCTCATCCTCATAAACAAGCTTCCAATACCTTCTCATTTCCCATTCCAGAAACCTGACCCCTCACCCCGGCCTGTGAGGTCCTTCTGGATATGGCTCCTGATGATCTCTCTGACCTCATTTCCTTCTTGTTCACTGAGCCTTTTTTCCACTGCTCATCAATCAAGCTTCTTCCCACATCAGAACTTTCGACCAGCAATGTTCCTCCTCCAAATCTTTGAATATATGGTCCTCCTTTTCATTTAAGTGTCAGCTGAAGACTGGTCTCCCCCAGAGAGTCCTTCCCTGACTTCTTCTTAAGAGTTGCCCTCCCAGTGACTCTCCTATCACCTTGTTCTTATTTTCCTACTTGTTTTACTTGATCATTTTCTCCCCCTACCACCAGAATGCAAGCTCCATAAGAATTGGGCTGTTGTCTGCCTTGTTTATTACTCTGAAGTCTGTGCCTAAAATCATGCCTGTGCATAGTTGTATTCAATAAATATTTGATGAATGAATGAAGGCGCCTCTAAGACATTCTTAAAATCCGCAGTATCCTTCAGGTTACTGGATACCTTCAGGTTCAGGATTCTCATGTCTTGTGAATATCTGAGCGTCAATTCTATGAGTCCATCATAGGGTCAATCCTCTTAGCCTTTAAGGAAACAACTATATAAGACAAGGGTACCCTGCAGCTGTCCAAGTCAGAAACAAATCGTAGGTCATAAATATGGCAACAAGTAGAGCCACAGAACAGATTTTCCTCACTATTTAACAATATGAGAAGAGATCCTTAAGGAGCTAGGGAATCTTGAGATGGGAAATTAACTCTAAACACTACCCAGAAATACCTTTAGAATCTGCTGCTGACTCCAGGGTTTGGATTAGGCTATGCTCAGGAATAGGTGCAATGGCTATAGGGGTGTGTGTGTGTGTGTGTGTGTGTGTGTGTGTGTGTGTGTGTAAATAAATATATAGACAAAACATATGTGGTCTAACTTCCCTTCTTTTAGGGAAAGTCCCAATCCTTTATTTTCAGTATATATGGCTTTGGTGGCAATTTCCTTTCCCTCCAGCTTAATGGCTGGGCCTGTGGCCTAAGCCTGGTCAATCAGATTACTCCATTCCTCTCACTAGTGATTGGTCAAGGGATATGTAACTGCATCACACTGGGCCAATGAAAGCCCCCTCTGAGAACTCTCCTGGTACTATCAGGAAACACACTCTCTCTGCAATCATTAGAATGATGTGAACTTGAAGACTCTGGTGACCACCTTGTCACTGCATGGAGAAAGCCTATCTGGGAATAAAGCAGAATCTAGATATGGAGAGATAGAGTCTGGATGGCATCAGGTTAGCCCCTGGACCTAGGTGTGTCTGAATCTAACACTTGGATTTCTTACTTAGGTGAACACATTATTTTCCATTCGTACTTCAGTGTGTTTGAGATATATTCTGTCACTTACAACTCAAAGGGTGCTGAGGGATCCAGTATGTTCTACATGTCCTCGTGAGACTCCTCTCTGAATAGTCCTGCTGTGCTGTGTTATTTTTCTGTCAACACCTAGTTCAAAGGCAGTTGGAACCACCCACAACACTGCGCTGAAGCGACTGTGAATCTTGAGCCCACACACCATTGCAAAGACAGTACAGAAAATGTTATTAATAACGATGCTTCCATTTCTATGGAGTTTTCTTCTAAAGAGGTCAAAGAATCTAGTAGTATATATTTCTTTTCTCTTCACCCTATTCCTGTGATGGAGGAAGAAAAACGGACAGTCCCAAGCCACGTGACCCTGGGAAGCTATATCACATCTTGGAGCATGAGTTTCCTCAAGTGTTAAAACAGGAGTAGAGAGGTGAGGCAGGAGTTTCAGACCTGACATTCAAAAGAGACTGTGAGGCGTAATGTGAAACAATTAGTATCTTGACTGCAGGGTTTTGCAAAACAAAATGTTGCTGTTGAATACTATTGTCTGTAAGTAAAATCAGAGAGAATACATTCCAGGTCATATCAGAATCTTTCAGTGTCACTCAGAAGCATGGGAAAATCACTCATATGCTTCTCAGCAGGTCTTTCATCTAAAACGAGCGCAAAATGAACTGAAAAAGTTTTAAGAGATCCACTTACTCTATTTTACTACCAACTTCTCTAGGAAAATAATGTTGTCATTTTACCATAAACCTTGGAGCATAAGCCAGTATAATGTGCCCAAGAGTTAAGCTATAAATTATGGATATCTTCATGGTTTCCCAAAGCAAATCTGCCTCTGAGAAAGATGAGTTTATATGATCCGCGCTTGCCAAAAAATACATCTAAATAGTTTCCTCTTAAAGGGTTATAATTCAACTGATAATCTGCATTCTGCCACTTTGTTCAAAGTCCTTCAAGCCAATATAACTCAAACATGAGTAAATACACAGCTACTGGGCTGATAGGGAATTTGTGTCATCATACGCACGTACAATCTTAACTAGCCCTTTTTGAATACTCAGTGCAGAGTTGAAAAATATATTTTCCTATTGGAAAATATAAAACAGACATAGTTCTTGCTTCAGGTTATAAAGCAACTCATTGGAAGTCTGTGGGAGACATCAAGAAAACATTTCAAGGAAACACTTAACTATCTGCTAATTGATATAACAAATAGAATAAAAATTGCAAAGAGAGAGAGCTAGATGGAATTAATGAGAAAAAGCTTACTGGAAGCATGGAGCTTTACTATGAGATTTTCTAGAAGGTAGGGAGTATGTATGTGTTTGGGAGTATTTGAAGAGTTGCATTTTTTTAATGAGTGGTGGAGGGAGGCAGTTTACAAATGAGGGCCAGAAAAGCAGTATTATGTGGCCTGATTGAAGAGTATTTTATTTTATAGTATCTGAAACATCAGCGAAGTGAGTGGGACACATTTGTCTCTTAAGGAGTGGTGTCTACGAACAGCAGCAGGTGCAGTTGTTAATTTTTTCTTAGTGCAAGTATGCTCCAATACTGCATGGGGCATACTTGTATTAGAAAATTGTTTCTGTTTATTGAAATTAAAATTTAACAGGGCATTCTGTATTTTTATTGACTAAATCTAGAAATTCTATTTAGAAAGATCTTAGTCAAAGCTTGCTTTATTTATTTTTTTTTTTAAAAAAGAGAGATTCGCAAATATTAAAGATATTCCTGTCAACACCATATAGCACTTGTTACCTGTCAGGGTCGATTCTGGGCACGTGACACATTTTGACTCATTTAATGGCTATAAGACCCTATGAGGTATGTTTTACTACTCCATCTTCTTTTTCCCAGAGGAAGAAACTGAGGCACAAAGAGATTAAGTAACTTGCCCAAGGTGACAAGGGGCAGAGGCAGGATTTGAACCCAAGCAGTCTGGCTGCAGAATCTGGGCTCTTACCACCACGTAATTATGCCAGGGGAGGTCTGTGGCTACACTGAGAACAACATCTCATCACAGCTCTTTTAACATAGTGAATCTTAGTGCTTAACTGTTTGCTCAGCACTTAAAACCGAAAGTATAGTCCCTGGGGAAAAGCCCCTCTAATCCTAAAGAGAGCCCTAGACATCCCTCTCTGGAGTCTGGACACCATCTAGTAGCTGGCTGCAGTTGACTGGCTCCTCATCTTCTCGTGCTTTCCACACCCCCCTCCAAACTCCCACCTCGAGTGCCACCACTGTCCCTTCCTGACTGGCTCATAATACTTATTTTATGGCTGTATCATGTGATGAGAGGACAGCATCACAGTACACCATACCAACATTTGCCCAGACTCTTGCTTTGGCCAGGTGCTCTCCTGGCAACGTAGTAAGTGGTAGGGCCCCGCAGGAGCTGAGTAAGGGGATATGCCATCCACATGCCTAATTTGTCACCAGGGACTCAGACACTCTCTAGGCTAAAAGCCCATTCCTTTTGCTCTCCTTTATGTCTGTCAAGGGTTGTTCCCAAGATCAGCAGGGAGCTCCTGATATATTTTCAAACAGGAGCAAATATCATACAAATCCAACACATACCTCCCAAGAATTCCAGGGAGAAGAATGATATGTATCACTTAAGGGTGCTTTTCATTGAATTGATGCTCTAATTTGTACAACGTAAATGAAAACAAATCATATATAAGCATCTTTAGCACATTTAAAAATGATCAGGTCCTTGTATTGACTTATTTTGGCTTTTTGTACTGCACTATCAATCTGTGGTGTGTTCAAGCATTTTACTTCTAGTGAGACATTTATTTCAATAAAGTGATATAAAATCCTTCGTCTGTTCCTACTTAGAGCTGAGGAATAAGCCTATTTGTAATGACTTTTACATGAGAATTGTATTGAGTACTTCTTTATTGTAATCAGACATTACATGAAATTAGAAACAATAGGGGAGCGAAATCAATCAGCCATGGTGGAGGGATTGAGATAATAATGACTCATTTGACTGGGCTGCTTTGAAAATTAATAACAACAGAGGTAATTACTAACCTGGGAGAGCCAGACTCTTGATCATTCTTTAACACTTTTAAACACAAAGTATGCAGAAACCCATCACTGCGAGGCACGTGTCTGTTTGCTGCAGTCAACAATCAACTGGCTCAAAACTCATGTTCTCCAGATCAGTGGCTCTCCACTGGAGGTGACTTTGTCTTCAAGGGGACATTTGGCAATGGCAGGAGACATTTTTAGTTGTTTCAACTTGGGGGTGGGGTGCTACTGGCATTTAGTGGGTAGAAAAAAGAGATGTTGCTACACATTCTACGATGCATAGGAGAGCCCCCACAACACAGAATTACACAGCTCCCACTGTTAATAGTGCCAAGGTTGAGAAATCCAGGCCCTTGACCCTGCCTCAGTGTTGTCAACTGCCCTGAGACAGAGCTCACAGGGCAGGTCGTGAGAGCACCCAGAAGAGAGGCAGTGATGGTAGGTGCAAGATGAATCGCTCTTCTCCCACTTCCTTTGGTTGAGGTCTCTATTCTGCACAAGGGGCTTGGCAAATCTCTTCATTTTTCTTCTAGCTCTATCTGCTCCCCAGTGCAGTGGCATATATCACAGCCACCTGGCTGCTGGCTGTAAGACACTGCTGTGGGAACAGCTTAATGGATCAGAGAGAGGGCCACTCTGGACACAGCTGGCCAACAGCACATTCGATGGGGAGATTTAACCTGACTTTTTTTTCTGAGCCCCCAGCCTTTGGTTGTCTGGGAGTGCCTTGGCCTTTACTACTAAAAGTGTTTACTGAGCCAGCTTCCAAGTGGCAAAAGGTGCAGGTGCATATGAAAGAATGAGATCATTGAATAGATGTGCTAAAAACATCTGCATCACATGACTAAATATTGCATGTTTATACCTCAAGTGATCCTACGTACACTTTCCCTTACGCAGTGCAAGGCTAACGGTGACTACTTTGTAGTATAACCAAAACAATACAGCAAACTTCCTACTAAACCCACCATTAGGTCCACAAGACCTTGAAGTAATATGGCTTTTCTCTGCTACCTTAGTTCTGTTAAATGTATGCTCCCACTTCACAGTGTTAGAAAACTTCATTTTTATTGTAATAGAAGAAAGCCAAATTGGGGTAAAAAGTCTTGTCCAAATCAGCTGTTTTAGGAATAAATCATAAAGTGGAGTTTAATCTCTAATGTGGATACCTTCTCTCTTTTGCCCCTAATCCAAGCTGTTTTGGTATTCCAGTCTCCTACAATGTCTGGGTGCCCAGAGTATATCCCACTGAGACTCTGGGATGAGCCTCCATGTAAACGTCTGAGAACTTTCCCATTCCTTTCTCCCCTCGAATAATACAGACCTACTTTTTTATTTTTTTTATTTTTATTTTTTATTGATGTTTTAATGGTTTTTAACATTGTGAAATTTTGGGTTGTACATTTTTGTTTGTCCATCACCATATATATGACTCCCTTCACCCCTTGTGACCACCCCTCACCCCCCACCCCCACTGCCCCTGGTAACCACCGTACAGTTTTCTCTGTCCATGTGTTGGTTTATATTCCACATATGAGTGAGATCATACAGTGTTTGTTTTTCTCTTTCTGGCTTATTTCACTTAACATAATACGCTCCAGGCCCATCCATGTTGTTGCAAATGGGACGATTTTGTCTTTTTTTTATGGCTGAGTAGTATTCCATTGTATATATATACCACATTTTCTTAATCCAATCGTCAGTCGAGGGACACTTAGGTTGCTTCCACTTCTTGGCTATGGTGAATAATGCTGCAATGAACATAGGGGTGCATAAGCCTCTTTGGATTGTTGATTTCAGGTTTGTTGGATAGATTCCCAGTGGTGGGATGGCTGGGTCATAGGGCATCTCTGTTTTTAATTCTTTGAGAAACCTCCATACCGTTTTCCATAGAGGCTGCACCAGTTTGCATTCCCACCAGCTGTGTATGAGGGTTCCTGTTTCTCCACATCCTGTCTAACACTTGTTGTTTTTTTGTCTTGGTGACTATAGCCATTCTAACGGGCGTGAGGTGATATATTAGGGTTGTTTTGATTTGCATTTCCCTGATGATTAGTGATGTTGAGCATCTTTTCATGTGCCTATTGGCCATCTGTATATCTTCTTTGGAGAAGTGTCTGTTCATTTCCTCTGCCCATTTTTTGATGGGGTTGTTTGTTTTTTTGTTGTTCAGTTGTGTGAGTTCTTTATATATTATGGAGATCAACCCCTTGTCAGATGTATGTTTTGCAAATATTCTCTCCCAGCTGGTGGGTTGTCTGTTCATCTTGATTCTGGTTTCATTTGTCTCATAGAAGCTCTTTAATCTGATACAGTCCCACTTTTTATTTTTTCTTTAGTTTCCCTAGTCTGGGTAGGCATGTCATCCGAAAAGATTCCTTTATGACCAATGTCAAATAGTGTGTTGCCTATTTTTTTTTCTATGAGTTTTATAGTTTCAGGTCTCACCTTCAGGTCTTTGATCCATTTTGAGTTAATTTTTGTGAATTGCGATAGCAGATGGACCACTTTCGTTCTTTTGCATGTGGCTGTCCAGTTTTCCCAACACCATTTATTGAAGAGACTTTCCTTTCCCCATTGTATGTTCTTAGCACCTTTGTCGAAAATTAGCTGTCCGTATATGTGTGGTTTTATTTCTGGGCTTTCAATTCTGTTCCGTTGATCTGTGTGTCTGTTTTAGTACCAGTACCATGCTGTTTTGATTATTATTGCTTTGTAGTATGTTTTGAAGTCAGGGATTGTGATGCCTCCTGCTTTGTTCCTTTTTCTTAGGATTGTTTTAGCTATTCGGGGTCTTTTGTTGCCCCATATAAATTTTAGTATTCTTTTTTCTATTTCTGTGAAGAATGTCATTGGGATTGCATTGAATCTGTAGATTGCTTTAGGTAATATAGACATTTTAACTATGTTTATTCTTCCAATCCATGTGCATGGGATATCTTTCCATTTCTTTATGTCATCATGGATTTCTTTCAATTATGTCTTGTAGTTCTCATTGTATAGGTCCTTCACCTCCTTGGCAAGATTTATTCCTAGGTATGTTATTCTTTTTGATGCAATTGTAAATGGTATTATCTTTTTGAGCTCTCTTTCTGTTAGTTCATTATTAGCATACAGAAACGCAACTGATTTTTGTAGATTGATTTTGTACCCTGCGACTCTGCTGTAGTTGTTGATTATTTCTAATATTTTTCCAACGGATTCTTTAGGGTTTTCTGTATATAAAATCATGTCATCTGCAAATAGTGAGAGTTTCACTTCTTTGTTACCTATTTGGATTCCTTTTATTCCTTTTTCTTGCCTAATTGCTCTGGCCAAAACCTCCATAACTATGTTGAACAGGAGTGGTGAGAGTGGGCAACCCTGCCTCCTTCCTGTTCTCAGAGGAATGGCTTTCAGTCTTTCCCTGTTGAGTATGATGTTGGCTGTGGGTTTGTCATAAATAGCCTTTATTATGTTGAGGTACTTTCCTTCTATTCCCATTTTGTTGAGAGTTTTTATCATAAATGGATGTTGTGTCTTGTCAAATGCCTTCTCTGCATCTATTGAGATGACCATGTGGTTTTTATTCTTTGTTTTGTTGATGTGATATATCACGTTGATTGATTTGCAGATGTTGAACCATCCCTGCGTCCCTGGTATAAATCCCACTTGATCATGGTGTATGATCTTTTTAATGTATTGCTGTATTCGGTTTGCCAATATTTTGTTGAGGATTTTTGCATCTATGTTCATCAGTGATACTGGCCTGTAATTTTCTTTCTTTGTATTGTCTTTGTCTGGCTTTGGTATCAGGGTGATGTTGGCCCAGTAGAATGATTTAGGAAATTTTCCATCTTCCTCTATTTTTTGGAATAGTTTGAGAAGGATGGGTATTAAATCTTCTTTGAATGTTTGATAAAATTCACTGGAGAAGCCATCTGGTCCTGGACATTTAGTTTTTGGGAGGTTTTTGATTACTATTTCAATCTCTTTACTTGTGATTGGTCTATTCAGATTCTCCATTTCTTCTTGGTTCGGTTTTGGGAGGTTGTATGAGTCTAAGAATTTATCCATTTCTTCTAGATTGTCCAATTTGTTGGCATATAATTTCTCATAGTATTCTCTTATAATCCTCTGTATTTCCAGGGTATCCATTGTAATTTCTCCTCTTTCATTTCTAATTTTATTTACTTGAGCCTTTTCTCTTTTTTGCTTAGTAAGTCTGGCTAAGGGTTTGTCGATTTTGTTTATCTTCTCAAAGAACCAACTCTTTGTTTCATTAATCCTTTCTACTGTTTTTTTGTCTCAATTTCATTTATTTCTGCTCTGATTTTTATTATTTCTCTCCTTCTGCTGACTTTGGGCTTTGTTTGTTCTTCTTTTTCTAGTTCTGTTAGGTGTAATTTAAGGTTGCCTATTTGGGCTTTTTATTGTTTGTTAAGGTGGGCTTGTATCACTATGAGTTTCCCTCTCAGGACTGCTTTTGCTGCATCCCATATGGTATGGTATGGCATATTTTCATTTTCATTTGTTTCCAGATAGTTTTTGATTTCTCCTTTAATTTCATCAATGATCCATTTGTTGTTCAGTAGCATGTTGTTTAATCTCCACATTTTTGTCACTTTCCCAGTTTTTTTTTTCATGGTTCCTTTCCACTTTCATAGCATTATGGTCTGAAAAGATGCTTGCTATGATTTCAATCTTCTTAAATTTATTGAGGCTTGCTTTGTTTCCCAACATATGGTCTATCCTTGAGAATGTTCCATGCACGCTTGAGAAGAATGTGTAGTCCGCTGTTTTTGTATGGAATGCTCTATATGTCTACTAGGTCCATCTTGTCCAGTTTTTCATTTAAGTCTACTATTTCTTTATTGACTTTTTGTCTGGATGATCTATCCATTGATGTAAGTGAGGTATTAAGATCCCCTACTATTATTGTGTTGTTGTTAATGTCTCCTTTTAGGTTTGTTAATAGTTGCTTTATGTACATTGGTGCTCCTATGTTGGGTGCATATATATTTATAAGTGATATGTCTTCTGGGTGGAGTGTCCCTTTTATCATTATATATTTCCCTTCTTTGTCTTTCTTAACCTGTTTAATCTTGAAGTCTACTTTGTCTGATATGAGTATGGCAACATCTGCTTTCTTTTGTTTGCCATTATCTTGGAGTATTGTCTTCCATCCTTTCACTTTGAGCCTGTGCTTGTCTTTAGTGGTGAGATGTGTTTCCTGGAGGCAGCATATTGTTGGGTCTTTCTTTTTAATCCATCCTGCCACTCTGTATCTTTTGATTGGAGAGTTCAATCCATTTACATTTAGGGTAATTATTGATATACGAGGGCTGAATGTTGCTGTTTTGTCACTTATTTTCTGGTTCTTTTGCGTTTCCTTTGTTTCTTGTCCCATTTGTTTCGGACTGCCAATTCAGTTTGGTTGTTCTGTGTTATGACTCTTCTAGTTTTCTCTTTGTTTATCATATGTGGTTTTGTTTTGATTATTTGTTTAGTGGTTACCTTGAGGTTTGTGTAAAAAATCTTGTGTATGAGATATTCCATTATCTGATGGCCTCCTATTTCCTTATACTAAGTCAATTCAATCACTTTCCTCTTCCCCTTCTAAGTCGTTCTTGTTATACCTTATTCTATCTTGTGTTGTGGCTGTGTGTTTACAGTGATGGGGTTAAATTTATTTTTGGTGAATTCCTTCCTTTGATCTTTGATTTTAGTATTTAAGTGGTTGATAACCTACTCCGGTAAAGATCTACTATTTTTCTGAGTTTATCTACCTATTTTTCTCCTTGCTCCAAGCTTTGTATTCCCTTTCTTTTCTTCTTTTCAGGCCTGAGGGCCTTCTTGAGTATTTCTTATAGTGGGGGTCTCGTGGCCATGAACTCCCTTAGCTTTTGTTTATCTGGGAGAGTTACTATTTCTCCATCATATTTGAAGGATATTTTTGCTGGATAGAATATTCTTGGCTGAAAGTTTTTGTCTTCCAGTATTTTGAATATATCATTCCAGTCTCTCCTAGCCTGTAAAGTTTCTGTTGAGAAATCCGCTGAGAGCCTGATGAGAGTTCCTTTGTATGTTATTTTTTGTTTTTGTCTAGCTGCCCTTAATATTGTTTCTTTGTCATTGACCCTGGGTAGCCTTACCACTAGGTGTCGTGGAGAGGGCCTTTGTCTGTTAATATATTTAGGTGACCTGTTGGCTTCACTTACTGGTATTTCCTGTTCCTTCCCCAGATTTGAGAAATTCTCAGCTATTATTTCCTTGAATAGGCTCTCTGTTCCTCTTCCCCTCTCCTCTCCCTCAGGAATACCTATAATTCTTATGTTACATTTCCTAATAGAGTCAGATATTTCTCGGAGACTTTCTTCATTTCTTTTTAGTCTTAGTTCTCTCTCCTCTTCCATCTGGAGCCTATCTGTATTCCTATCCTCTAAAATGCTAATTCTTTCCTCCATATTGTCAGCTCTGTTCTTTAAAGATTCCAGATTCTCCTTTATCTCCTCCATTGTGTTCTTCATCTCCATTAGCACTGATTGGTTTTTCTTTATGATTTCAATCTCTTTTGTGAAGAAACTCCTAATCTCATTTAATTGTTTGTCTGTGTTGTCTCATATATCGTTGAGTGTTTTTATGATAGCTATTTTGAAATCTCTGTCATTTAGATTATGGATTTCTGTGGTTTCAGGGTTGGTTTCTGGGTGCTTGTCATTTTCCTTCTGGTCTGGTGATTTCATATATCTTTGCACTGTGGTTCCTGTGTTGGCTTTGTTTTTCCTCATCCTGGAAATCTCTGGTTGCAATTTCCACCTGCCGCCACTGTGTGGTGGTAAAGGGCTGTGTAATCTAAGCCCCCTGCACTTTGCCACGGTTTTTCCCTTGTGATCCTCCTTTTTTCCGCTGCAATCTGTGGTGGGATTCACTTGATCTGGTCTGCCGCGGATCGCTTGGTCAGGTCTGGTTGCCTGAACTGCAGGGTCCACTTTGCGGCGGGGGGGGGGGGGGGAGGCTCTCTCTTTTGCCCTCTGGGTCCCTCGCGTGGGGGCTTCTCGTTCGCCCCTCATTATCCGCTTCTGGGGTGCTCAGATGTTGATGGTAGCCCTGTGGCTCTTCTGAGTCCTCTGTGCGAGAGTTTCCCACTGGCTGAGAGAGCCCGAAGAGCTACGGTTTCCCCACCGAGGGCCACCCCTCCCCCCTCTCTGGGAGCCTCGTGGCCCTGGATCACTGATCTGATGGGGAGGGAGAGGAGTTCTCCTTACCTCTCCCCACTTCCTCCGGGGGCACAGCACGTTCCACTCTCAGATGTGTGGCAGTGTGGATCCTTCTGATCTAGCTTTTCACTGTCTGGGATTCCGTTGTTGGTCTGTGACTGTTCCTTTTGTTGTATCTTATCTGGGGAAGAGTTCATGGGAAAGCTCGCTCCACCATGACACTGACGTCACTCCCAGACCTACTTTTTGCTGAGGTGGGATTCACACTAGATCATCCCACATCTGTCATTATGTGGGCTTTCTGGCTAAACAGAAAGGTGTGTCTTTGGATGTGGGGATCTCTGGCCCCATGGCAGGTTTGGCAGGGGATAATTTTAGCATGCCTGGGATCATGCCATTTGGATGGCTTATTTAGCTACTGTGTGAGACCCTCTTTCAAAATCAAGCAACTGTTGCTACTCCTTGTCTCATGTGATACAGACATTGTATTGCATTGTCAAGGACAGCTACTCATTTTCATACATTTTTTCCCCAAAGACAACATTTAATCTCAGCCAGAAGTCCCCAGTATGCACCTTCCCCAGCTTCTCGAATGTTACTCACTAGTTTTATTAGAAGCAAAGGATTTTCAGAGACATTCAGTCCTATCCTCCTGTTTTACGGAGGAGGAAACTAAAGTCCTTTGCCCTGTCCATGGTCACTTTGTAGATTGCTACTTTTCAAGACATTTGCTGCTTCTCTTTGTGGAATGATTTTATTTCTTTACTCCTCTGCCATAGGATTTGGCCATGTTATCTGCTTTGGCCAGTGAAATATGAGCAGACACGGTATGTGCCACTTTCAATCAGGAATTTTCAGAGCCATCTTATGGTTCTGCCATGTTCTATACCTCTTTCTATGCAACAAACGGTGTCCTAAATAGGGACTATTCCTTTGGCCTGGGTTCCAGATCTAAGATGAAGTGAGGCAGAGCCATAGCTAACTCACAGTGATATAAATGAGAAATAAACCTTTGCTGTTGTAAGCTGCCACTTGAGGTCATTTGTTACTGCAGCATCAAAAAAACCTATACTGACTGATACAGTCACCTAGCGGGTTAATAACAGAGCTGGTTTAAGCCCTAGTCTTTGTTCCTAGACCAGTTTTTTCCCCAACATTCTACACTGAACAAAACATATTCCAGCTATAATGAGCTACAAAAAGAGTAACACCCAACATTTGAGCAGAGAGGCCTTGGTTTTTAATATTTTTAGTTATCTTGTATTCTAGAACCAACTAGAAATGCTTTGGGGGGCTAGCCCTGTGGCTTAGCGGTTGAGTGTACGCGCTTCACTACTGGTGGCCCGGGTTTGGATCCCGGGTGCGCACTGACGCACCGCTTCCCCAGCCATGCTGAGGCCACGTCCCACATACAGCAACTAGAAGGATGTGCTACTATGATGTACAACTATCTACTGGGGCTTTGTGGGGAGAAAAAAGGAGGAGGATTGGCAATAGATGTTAGCTCAGAGCTGATCTTCCTCACAAAAAAACATGCTTTGGGGATTAGTCACACAGTGGATCAGTGGCATTTGTGGGACCAGTTAAGGGCAGATTCCCCAGCAAGCCCTAGCCCAAAGTTTAGACTTTCCCTAAACTTCTATTTCAAACTCTGCAGAAGGTAAATCTCATCTTACACAGTAGCGAGCATAATATGTTATTTACAATCAAAGATAAAAACAAAACACAACAAAAACTCCTGAAATTCAGAGGGTATCAAACAAAAAATAAGACAGAATGACAAAAAGACAGAAAGAAAGGAAAAAGAAAGAAAAACAACGTCCAGACATTGCACAGAATTGTAAACATCATTTAGGAGTATAAATTTACTTAATTTCTAGTTAACGAGTTTTCAAATAAGCTAAGAACATTCCGGAGATGTCTTTACTTAACACTGTAATTTCACAAACTGTCAAGAACAAAGACTCCACTGGGATAAATGAAGATATGCTTGAATTTTCTTAATTGCCACCTTGTGAAGGCTTCGAGCTCATTGTTGAGCGGTGTAAGAAATGGTTCTAAGCACTGTCAGGCAGTCACAGGGGAGACCGGGTTGCTACACAATGTGCCCGTCTCGTTACTGTGTTGCTGACAGCCAGGCTGAGAAAGGAAACAACACTTGTTTTCGGAGTAGAGTTGCAGCAGCCAGTGTGGCAGTGACTATAAACTAGAGGAGCTCTCACTATTAGAATGTTAGTTTTCCCTGGTCATTGGCCCTGAGAGAAGGACTGGCTTGAGGGTAAAGACCCAATGCCTTACAGTGGGTATCTGCATCAGCCCCTAACAGTACCTGATATGTGGCATGTTCTCAATAAATTTTTGTTAAGTGGATGAATGAATGAATGAACATCTCTCCTACCCAAGCTTATCAGCTCTTTCCTTTCTACTCTTCCTTGCTAGAAGAAAGACTGAATCAACTTAATGACATTATGATAATAGAGTGTTCCAGTTTTTCACTTTGAGGCTAGGTCCCTCTATACCTCCAGCTCACACAAACCACCTCCCCTTCACATCTACATTCACTGTCTGGTACCCATTTCTCCATCTCATCAGTTCCAAACTCCTCTGAGGGGTGAGCCTGCAGCTGAGTCAACTCTCAATCCTTCCTAGTGCTTAGCAAAGCATGTTGTTCTTAGCAGGTGTTCTATATATTTTAATTAAAAAAATAATGTTCTATATCTTAATGTGCTGTGTCTCAGAAATGTTTGCTACTTAGAAGAGAGATGGGATGAGAATAAAAAATAATGAAAACAAAAGAATGAATTGCTGAAGAAGGAGGGATTTCAGATGCAAAGGTAGAGGAGATATTTCTTGGAATCTCACTGCCTACTAGAGTGGTTTTGAGTCCTGGTTCACAAATTGGCTTCAGTGTATAGCCTGTGTTCTCAGTGGGGGTGATATTGTCCCCCAGAGGGTGAAAATTGGTTCTTGGGGAGCTGAAAACATCCTTAGATATTACAGTGGTTTGTGACCCTCCAAAGGGCCACAGTACATAAGAGATATGCAGTATACCTGTGGTGTTAAAATTTCATGGGCAGGGAGTGTGATTAGGAAACAAATGTCTAAAAAGACTCTTTAGGGAAAGAGAGATGATAATGAAAATAAGGTTGAAAAACAGTAGTTTACAAGGATATTTTCTCCAGCCCAAAGAAAAATGGGTGTGCGTGTTATCGCATGTGTATATATATACGTCTATATAGCATAGATAAGATAACCCATGAAGTTTTACTAACAGGACTTTTTGGCAAAAACCTAGACTTTATTTTGAGGTTTTTTCCTTTCTTAGAAAATTAAATATTAGATAAATCTGTTGGTATCCACACTAAAAAAATGCTTTTGGTAACTGAATTCCAAAAGTTTGGGAACAACTATTTTGAAAAATGGACAACTCAATCCATGTGTAAAATGAGTCTTGTTAAATATTAAACAAAGAGACTAGTCTTAGAGCATATGAGAGGAATTACCTCAGTCCCAGAAAGAACTTCAGAAAGAGATCATGTTTCTCTAACACCTTGTGCAAGGGTTGAATTAATCATGCTCTTCAGCTCATGGTAAAGGATTGCCAAGTGTCTGGGCTGTTTGCTTGATTCACCGATTCATTAGGCTACCCAAACTACACTCCCATGCCTCTCTCCCCCAACACTTTAATGTGTATTCTATTTGATATATTATTTCAAAATGTGCACTGCTATTCTATGTGCGTGCTGTTCTATGTACATTTTAATTTATATACATGGCATTTATACACATGTTACATATCTTATTCTGTTTCTTCTGTTGCTTCCTCTGCTGCATAATCCTCCCAGGTGTGTATCCACAATGATATATCCACTATTCTAGAAGTGTACTATTCTAGAAATGCACATCCAGGTTGTCTCCAACTCTTCAGTAACCCAAATAGCCTTATAAGGAAATTTCTCATACATGTCCCCTCATCTGGAATCTGGGTCAGAGTTTCCTGGGATGCACCGCAGATGGGGACTTTCTAGATTCATCCTGAAGATGCATGAACAATTTTGAAAACTTTTTGGCATCATTTTCCATGATCATATGAGTTTTCTATTGTTTAACAATACTTTATATTTTTGAGATATATTCCACTTTATTATATTTCTATGCACTGTTGAATTCAGTTGGATAATGTATTTTTATACCTATTTTCATAAATGAAATGCACCTATACTTTCTATAATTTTTCCTGCTTTCATCTATATTTGGAGTTAAGAATACAGTAGCCCCATAAAATGAGCTGGGTAGCTTATGCTCTTTTTTAAAAAAATTTTCTTAAACCACTTATAAAACAAGGAATCGACTATTCCTTGAAAGTTTGGTAGAACTACCTGTAAAGACATCTGAACCTGGGATTGTTTCAGAGGACAGGCTTTGACTACCATTTAAAAATAATTACTGGACTATTCAAGATATCTATTTCTTCTTCTAATTTTCTAGGAATTTATCCATTTCTGTTATATTATCAGAATCAATACCACATAGTAGTTGACAATCCTTAGTATTTTTATTAATGTCTGTTGTATCTGTGGTTATTTTTTTTGTTTTCTGTATTTCTTAATAGCTTTGAGATAAATTTACATAGCATAACATTCATTTGTTTAGATATACTTATTTTTAAGCGTAAATTCAATGATTTCTAGTAAATTTATGGTGTTGTGCAACCATCATCACAATCCAATCTTAGAACATTTCCATTACCCCCCAAAAATCCCAACTCTTTGTGGGGGGGAGTGTCTAATCACTCCCTGTTCTCATGCTCAGCCCCAGGCAGCCACTAATCCACTTTCTGCCAGTTTAGATGTGCCTTTTCTGGATTGCATTCTCTATTTTCTTTGTTTATCTACATTACTCTTTTCAAAGAATCAACTTTTAGTTTGTTTAATCTTCTCTACTTTATTTCTATATTTCACTGATTGCGAAAGCCTTCTCAGTCCATCCCTCAATGACTATCACCAACTATAGGAACAGTACTAATGATACAGACCATTGTTTCCTTTGATAATCATTTAGGCTTTGCCTGGGCACAGTCTCTTCTGCTTGGAGCCTGTGCTCATTCATCAGCACGACTTGAACACTCCCCGGGCAGGTTGCCCAAAATTCTGGTTTCCCGAAGATATTAGAGGGCCAGCTGCTATGAAGCCAGACCCTGAAACTCTTGGAGGACACAAGGATCCTGTGTTTTCCGGGCTAGACATCCAAGCCCTCAAACTTGTCTGGGATCCCTACATTTGAATGTATACATTCTGCGTCATCATGTGCTTAGGGGGAAAAAAAAGACAAAATATGAAGTGACTGGCCATTGCTCAAGGATAGAGCATCTGGCTAAACCCATTTCTGGTTGCTAAGGAACCAGAAGACTCCCAACCTTGTCCCTGAAGTAAAAAACCAGAGGACATTTAGAGGACTAGAAGAAATTTTGAAGTCCTGTGTCTCTTGTCTTGCTTCACAAACATGTGCCCACAACTACCCACTTTTCCCTACTCCACACATTGACTATTGATTGGGCCTTGTGGACATTTCTCTAATCTTATTTGTGGATTTGCACCCTTACCAATCACCAGGAAGGGGCAGGAAGCTAATATTGAGCACCTCGAGTTTGCCAGGCACTTCATGGAATTTCTTCTTTGAATCCTCCCAGCGGCTCTTTGATGTTGGTACTATTATTCCAATTTTAGAAATGAGGCAATTGGGAGAGGTTAATTGACTTTCCCAGGCCCATTATACACCAGTCACTCAGTGACTCCCTAGGGTCACAGAGATGGTGTCAGAGCCAGAATGAAATCTAAGATCCATCTCACTGCAAGTCGCACGCTCCTTCTACCCCACTGTGCCTAAAACGTTAGGCTGGAAGGGACTTTAGAGTTCATCAAATGAAACATTTCCCATTCAAATACCATCTCCACAAATTTTAACATACCCATGTAACACCTAAACAGAAAGGACAATATTTTCATTTAAATCGATCATAATTTTTACATAAAATATATTAATTTGAAAAGAAAGCTTTTTATCACTACCACAAATGAAGAAGTCGGTATCACATTCCATAAATAAGAAGTATATTATTCAAACTATGTTCACAATAATCCTGTTGATAAGCCACCCCAAACTCAGTGGCCTATAACAAAGTGTGTCTATTCTTGCATGCACAGGTCTGCAGGATGTCTGCAGTCTGCTCTTGCTGGCTTAGTTGGCCATGCTCCGGGTTGCGGGCCTGCTCCACGTGTGTCATTCTGGTGCCTGGACTTAAGGGACAGAGGCTCCCCGTAGTTTGAAACTGGCATGCTATCACTTCTACTTACATTCCATTGGCTGAAGCAAGTCAGACAGCCCATCCCAACATTGACAGGGCAGGGAAAGATCCTCCTCTCCTGGTGGTGGAGGAGTGAGTGAATATTTGCTGAACAATAACCTAATTTACCACATGTGGAAAAGTGATAGTCAATACAATGAAAACAAAGCAATATTTTAAAGTTTAGGTTAGCTACCACTGCCTGCAGAAGTAAGGTTTCCAGATAAAATACAGGATGCTCAATTAAATTTGAATTTCAGATAAACAACAAATCATTTTTAGCAGAAGTATGCCCAAATATTGTATGGAACATACTTATCCTAAAAAATGATTTGTTGCTTATTTGAAATTAAAATTTAACTGTATTTTCATTTGCTAAATCTGGCAACTCTACATAGACAGATCTTAGTCTAAGCCCACATTTTTTTCTTAAAAAAAGAGAGATTAGCAAGTCTTAGAGATATCCCAGCATTAAACTGAGACTTTTACCTTAATGTAGAAATGACAAAAAGAGAGTTGAATACAAGGGAGTAAGTTTCTCATGATGCAATTCACTGCTGTAAAAGCCCTTCTCTTTACCTTGTAAAATCATCACACATTTACCTGAGATTATTTTGCATACCACAGAAGTTGTCCCACCCTCTAGTAAACTCTCCATCTTGCAGATGAAGAAATTGAAGTCCAGGGTGAGACTCTGGTGAGAAGCTCATCCAACCCCACACAGCCAGGGCTGAGATCCTTCTCAGCCTTGGATGTTCCATGAAACTCCAAATTCTGTCCCTTGCGAAAGTAGGAACAGTTGGATGCACTTTTCTTCTCAGAATATTTGTTTATATATTCTGCAAAGTTCTGAAAGTCAATCTAATTTCAGGTTGAAGGTGTGAGAAATAAGATGTGGGGTTTTCAGTGGCTTCTGGCAGTCATAATTAACTTTTATATGAGCCTTGCTCATCCCTAACCCTGATATACTAGAGCTAAGTGGAGATAAATACTTTTCAACTTCCTCAACATGCTTGAGATAAATGGCTAGGTGCAGAGTAGTTATTAATTAGAAGTCATGTACTGTGGGCAACTTTTTGATGATTCTAAGACTGCTAATCACCTGCTCTGTCTACCGTGGTCCTTATATGGGCCTGTGGGATTGAGCTGCTCTGGTATTTAGTGAGAAAATGCCAAGACTGGGTTTAATTTACTTGAAGGCTGCCTCTGCCCCAGCTCACACACAGGGAAGTACAATTTCAGTGCAAGCTGGAGAACATTAAGAGTGTCTCAAATCCTTCGAAATCCTCCTCAATTGGATCATGTGCTTGAGGGAAGAGCCCCCAGACAACTAAATGGAAACAGCTTGGTTACTTGGAGGAGTCGTCTTTGTTCAGGTAGCTCTGATGGTCTGGAAGACCCTCTGCTTGTTCAAATTTTTCAAAGTCTAGACTAATCTCTCCCCCCCTGCCCCCCGTTATGGAGCCTTCCCAGATCTCTCCAGTCACCGGGATTGAACTCGGAACTTACAGCCCTTGCTCCTTGTCCCATTTATTTGAGAATGAACTGAGCCCAGCAATAGGATGTCACCAACATTGTGTGTATGCGTGCTGGGTGAAAGAGGCAGATGGATAGTCAGGGTGTTGGGACGCTGCTATGTATTGAAAGTCCTTATCTTTATCTCCGCTTATCTTTATTCCTCTGGGGTTGGCAAACTGTTTTCTCTTCAAGAGCCAGTATCTTGATATCACAAACAAGAAAACTAATTTACTCTCTTATCCTTTGAATGTTCTTCTATCTGGCTCATCTTCTACCTTTTCATTATTTAAGAGCCAGCTCCAACTTTCGCTTCGGGAAGACATCCCTGATCCTTGAATCTGAGGTACATGCCCCACTGTGATGCTCTCATGGCCCCTCCAACTACCTACACTGGGGGTCAGGGAACATTTTCTATAAAGGACCAGACAGTAAATATTTCCAGCTGTGTGGGCCACAGGTCTCTATCACAACTACTCAATTCTGCCACTGTAGCTCAACAGCAGCCACAGGTGTGGCTATGTTCCAAAAAACTTTATTGATGGACACTGAAATTTGAATTTCACATCATTTTCATGTGTCAGAAAATATTCTTCTTCTTGTGATTTTTTTCCCTACCACTAAAAACTGTCAAAACCATTCTTAGCTGTAAACTACAGAAAGAAATGGTGAGCTGGATTTGGTCCTTGGGCTTGGCTGTAGTTTGCTGATCTCTGACCTAAACTTTATTTGTTTATTGTTTGACTTTTTAATCCCACTGCACTAAAAGCTCCCATTAGGAATCATCCAACTTGGCACGTCTAGGACCTAGCAGGATGCCTGGCTTGTGTGGTAGAGGTTAAGCTTGAACCATCTTAGATTGCCTAACTAATCACCTGCTCTGCCCACTGTGCTCTTCACGTGGGCTGGTGGGAAAGACCACCACGGTGTTTAATAAGAAAATGCCTCAGTTAGATTTAAGTAACATGAAGCTGTCTCTGCCCCCCACCACAGACAGACAGGAAAAAGCGCAAATCAATACAAATTAGAGAACATTAAAAGGGACTTTAAATCCTTTAAAATCTTCTGCAATTGAAGTGTATGCTCTGGAGAAGGCCCCAGCCACAGTCACGTAAGTGGAAATATTCTGCTTACTTCTTTCTCACCTACTAACCTTAGTTCAATAGCTCTGCTCACCTAGAAAACCTCCCCTACTTGTTAAAAACCTTCCAGGCTTGGAAAATTCCTTTTCCTTATCCTCTATGAAGCCTTCTCAGGCCCATAAGTTTTTGTATAAGCTATTCCCACTGCCTGGAATGTTCTCCTTTGTGGCTAATTCCTTCTCAGTTGTTAGGTCTCAGTCTTACTGTCACATCTTCAGAGAGGCTTTCTCTGTCCACTCTCCACTCTGACAACCTAGCCACCCATACCCATTCAGTATCTCAATCTTGGTCTTTTCCCTTCCCAATACTATCATAATTTGTAACTCCTTCCCTTTTTGCAGGTTTGCTTTTTATCTCTACAGCCTAGCACAGTTCCTGACACATAGAAGGTGCTCGATAAACATTTCTTGAATGAATGAACAAGAACTTGGCTTCCTGAGTCACATTGCCTATATTTAAATCCCAGAACCCCACTTCCTAAACTTTCTTGAGCAATTTACTTGCTAAGCCTTGTTTTCTTTTGTTTTTTCTTAATCTGTAAAATGCAAATAACACGCTTCATAATATTGTTGTAAGTATGAAATGAGAATAGCACATGTAAAGTGCTTAGCACAGTGCCTGGCACACAGTAAGACGATGACAAGCAATATCTATCTATCTATCATCTATGTATGTATGTATCTATCTTTATCATCTCTATGTATGTATCTATCTATCTTTATCATCTCTATCAGTCACCTATCATCTATCTCTATCATCCTTCTATCATCATTATCATTATATATCTCTTGAATGTATGAATTCATATCAGAGATGATCCAACTACTGGTTTTAAATCTGTTTCTTTGTCTTTGGCTACAACATGCCTAAGACCTCTAACGTTGCTTTATTCTGCTAAAAACCAGAATAAACAATCTAAATCGTCAGACAGAGAAGATTTCTCACGTTTTCAGTTTCTCATCATGTAATTGCCCTTGGATTATATGCATGGACAGTGCATCTACCACTGGATGGCTCAGAGGTAAGGCTGAATTCTGAGACACTACATTTCCACAGGTACTTTAGACAACATGAGGAATATCATCAGTCAGTCTTATCTAGTGGATGAGGGCTAGTTGGAGACAGTAACTTTTTATTATCATTTTTTTAAATCTCTGCTTCAGCTTTCAGCACTGGGAGGTCTCCATCAAGCCTAGGTTTTATGCTAATGAAAGTAAGACTGTCTTGTCCAAAACTACGGAGACGTACGGGGAGTTAATTGTTGCAATTATCCATTGAGTGGACTTGGACTGTGAATCCCTGAAAGGATGGATTGCTAATTGCTGCTAAATGGTGATTAGACTACGCTTTCCATGTTTTCAAGATGAACTGGAGTTTAGCAGACCTTACATAATTATCTGCATCAAACTAAAGGGCAGGGAGGACACCATCAGAGTCTGATAAAAACACACACACGTGAGCATAAACTCAGAAATTGTTTGAAAATTCTTTCTTTCATCCTGCTTTCCAAGAGACATGTGATCATGTATATTTTATTAGACCATAACATTTCCCTGTTCCAAATAATTGGTCAAGAAGAGAAAACTGATGCCTTTTGAAAATTACAGATATGAACTACAGAAACTATAGACAGAATTTTAATATTAATACCACACGGTGATATATTTAAGTCCTTGTTTTGAATCCATGGCCTTTTTTTCTTCCAAGGGTTCAGTATGGTTTTCCAAACTTTCCATAGTTGACAGTAATTGTACTGCCAGATTAAAGCAACATTTTAAAGCAAAAATTAAAAAAATTCCAATATCTTTACATGGCTGAATTTATTCTTTTGTCTTGCTTTGGTTTTACTACATACTGCATGTGCATCTGAGGGCAGGCACTGGATCTTGACTCATCTCTAGATTCTGCTGCCCCCGTCACAGTATCCGGTACAAACTTGACTGAATTAACCATACACAAATGAGTGAGCAAATGAACACCATGCAACAATGTAAATTTGACACCGTGCTACTCATCGTAAGAATTATTATTCTATAACTTTACTATCTTAAGAGTTCTGTCTCTGGACTCAAAGTAGAAAGAGGCCTTCTCCTCCTTGTAATTTTCTGCTCAATAATCCTCAGATATGAAGCTGGCCTCTGAGAACTTAAAATATGCTCAGAATGTGCAACCCCCAGGCTTCACGTCATGATTAATTTTATTGGTCTTGTCTTTTTACCCTTTAATGTGGATTAAAACAAAACAAGACGGATTTGGAGATGTTTGTTTCTAAATACCCCCTTTAAAAAAAAGGAAAACCTGCAAGAAAAGTGCTTTAAGGCGTTGTGTACACACAAGAAATTATAAGAAAGGAGAACATCCTCCATTACCTGCAATGAAACAAGGTTTTACATCAGACCTGAACCTACCTGTATCTGAGGGTTTTGCTACCGTTGCCTAGGACCCACACAGGAGTTCTGTATTTTCCAAGAGGAATACTGTGGTAGGCTAAATAATGGCCCTCAAAGGCATCAGGTCCTAATTCCTGCAACCTGTAAGTATTACCTTATATGGAAAAGAGGATCTTTGCAGGTGTGATTAAGTTAAGGATCTTGAGATGGGGAGATTATCCTGGATAATCTGGGTAAGTCCTAAATGCAATCATAAGTATCCTTATAAAAATGAGGCAGAGGGAGATTTCAGACAAACAGAAGAGGAGGAGGCAACATGACTATGGAGGCAGAGACCGGAGTGATTTGATCACAAGCCATAGAATGCTGGCAGCCATAAGAAGCCAGAAGAGGCAAGAACAAATCCTGTCCTAGAGCCTCTGAGGGGAGCACGGCCCTGCTGACATCTTGATTTTAGCCCAGCAAAACTGATTTCAGACTTCTGGCCTCCAAAACTGTTAGAAAATAGATTTTTGATGTTTCAAACCACCCAATTTTGATGTAATCTGTTAAAACATCCACAGGAAACTAATACAAATATAGAATTTTGTTTTTATTCAGATTGGAACCAAAACCATGATGCATTCTATAAATTCTTTTTTTTTTCTGGTGAGGAAGATCAGCCCTGAGCTAACATCCGATGCCAATCCTCCTCTTTTTGCTGAGGAAGATTGGCCTGGGTTAACATCCGTGCCCATCTTCCTCCACTTTATATGGGACGCCGCCACAGCATGGCTTGACAAGTGGTACGTCGGTGAGTGCCCTGTATCTGAACCTGCAAACCCTGGGCCACCGAAGCAGAGTGCGTGCGCTTAACCACTACGCCACCAGGTGGGCCCCCTCTATAAATTCTTGTTACTACTGCATGAGAGCTTGTTAGAAATGCCAAATCTCAGGCCCCATCTTCAGAATCAGAATTTGCAATTTAACGAGATCTAAGATAATTTATATATACTTTCAAGTTTGAGAATCACTGTTCTAAATAAGTCTACAGCCTTTTGGTGAGAAGCTGCTTCTCACTTGTTGGAAGGTTTGAGGTCGAAGTCACCATTTGGTGGAAGGTAGGTATTTGTTATTAACAGGCGGGTGAGAGTCCTATAAATGCCTGAGAATGGGGCTACCACTGCAGGTAAAAATCCCTCTCTTAAAGTGAAATCCCAACTCACTGCAAGAAGTGGTACTTATCTCGGAGCTGGATCAGTTAGGACTTCAAGATTCTTTAAGATGGTGCTCGAATACCTAAAAATGATTCTGATATTAACACAAGCAAATTACACGTTTTTCATTTATTCTAACAATTAACAGAAAGAAATTTCTAAAAGTCAGAGCCATTCCTAGAGAAAAGAGCTTCCTATAAGCAGCATGGGTGACACATTGACAGGATGTAGCAGGGACACACACTTAAAATGTGACTAGAGTGACCAGGTGACCTTTACCATCTCTTTCAGTAGAAAGCTTGTATTTTATGATTCTTGAACATCATCTAAAGTCATATTTACACTTTTAACAACATTTTTTAACAAAGCAAAAGGGTTGAATTACAGCATCTACAGACAAGAAAGGACTCATTAAATAGTTTGGATGAATTCCAAAAACTGTGCAAAACTATTTTCTGACCTATAGAGGAATCCAGTAGAGGAAATTTACCTGTCAACTCCCTCCTGCTTTAATAGGCAACAGCAAAATGCTGGAGTCAACAGCACAATCTATAAATGCGTATGGAAGCTAATTTTTAATTGGAACTTTCTCTTGCACCTGCCATAGGAGTTTCACACATTTATCAACAGATTGAAAATGCTTACTTAGTATTTGCAGTCTTGTTCCTTTCACATGCGATCAACACTACTCAAATTAGTGCCCTTCTGAACACTCACCAATATTTGGAGTGAAGAAAAGATCATTTTACATTTGGCTAGTTGGAGGAGATCTTGGGGTTATGGTTCCAACTCTTTCATTCTAAAAATGAAAAAAACCTTGAAGTTAGAAGACTGATGCCTATGCTTCCTGTTTCAACTCTCAAGAGCACTGGAAGTTTCCAGGATGATACGACATCCTAGCAGAGACATAAGATGTGAGCAGAGACTTGGTGGAGTGGAGGAGATGAAGAGGTTATAGCAAGAATATGAATCACCTGTATTGGATTGAATAGTGTTCCCCAAAATTTCACATGCACCTAGAACCTCAGAATGTGACTTATTTTCTTAATCGGAAATGGGTCTTTTCAGAGGTAACTAGTTAACGTGATATCTTACCGGATTAGAGTGAGCCCTAAATCCAATAACTTCTGCCCTTCTAAGACAGACGTGCAGGGACGCAGACACAGAGAGGAGAACACCATGTGAGGATGGAGGCAGAAATTGGAACAATACAGCCACAAGTCAAAGAAACCAAGGAATTCTAGCAACCACCAGGGGGTAGGAAGAGGCAAAGAAGGATCCTCCCCTAATGCCTTCAGAGGAAGCATGGCCCTGCCAACATCTTGATTTTGGACTTTTGGTCTCCAGAATAAATTTGGTGAGATAATCAATTTCTGTTGGTTTAAGCCACCTAGTTTGTGGTAATCTGTTATGGCAGCCCTAGGAAACTAGTACATGCCCATCACATTTGTAGTGAAAAACGATGATGATGCTGATAGCTTACATTTGTCGGATGCTTACTATGAGTCAGGCACAATGCTAAATCCTTTACACGGATTGTTCCATTTAATCCTCATAACAATCCTGTGAGGTAGATTTAATTATTATCCTTATTCTACACTCACTTGCCCAAGGGACCATAGCGAGAGGCTGAGCCAGGGTTTGAACCTCTGTAATTCTGAATAGGGCTCATGCTCTTCGCAACCACACTCAACTGTCTCCCAATGATGGTGACGATGTCACCTCCCAAATTCACTGCTCTTAGAGCCAAGTGTGCCCTCTCTCTGCTTCACTATCTTTTCCTACTCCTTGAAGGTGAATCGAGAACTTTCAGGCAAGTGACCAAGTACTCAACTACTCCATCAGCAGCAAGCAAATAAAAAACTTTGCAGCAGAGAATTCCTACAATCAACCATTAGGCCTCATGGTAAACAATTGTAATCAATGCTACCTTATTACCCAAGACTCAATTGCTCTGAGTCACTGGTCTTACTACTGAGGGAAGAAATAGAGATAGCACGTTGGAAATATTAGTCTTTTCCAAGCGGGAGCAGGATTAAAAGCCACCTTGAGGGAGCTCAGTCGTATATTCAGTCATGTTTTGAATATAATGAAATCATAGGTATTTAACAAATGAGGAAACAGACCTAGAAATGAGAAGGGTCTTATCCAACATTAGAGACAAGTTAACCCAAGGAGTTAACTTGGCAAATGCTCAAGTCAGGGTTTTTTTTTCCCCCCAGAGAGTTGACTGTTAAATATTTACTACCACCCCATTAAGTATAAGAATTGAGGGGAGAGATTGTGTTTATAAATGAGATTATATCTTTATGATCTTTTCCCCCAAGAGATCTGAGAATCTATTTCAAGTGTCAGAAATACTATCTTTGATTTAGTGCTATTTTTCTTGCTCATGTTCCATCAATCAAAGCTATTTTTAGATGACCAATAAATATACAACTCCACTTACATGGTTTACTCTGTGTTGACAGCTATTATACACTGAAAGTATTAAGTATTTTACTTCTATTGTCTAGTGTATTTAAGGCAGCAAATATAAAATTAATCTCACATTAATCTCACAATTATCTGGTGATGTAGGCAGGGAAAACAATCCTCATTTTACAGATGGATAATCTGAGGTTAGAAGAGGCCGTTGTGTACAGCAAGGGTTGACTCCTTATTTAGATGGGAATATTAGGGGTATTGTGAATATGGGAAATTTCAGAGATGTGTAAGTGCATTCTGAGTCTTTTTTTTTTTTTTTTTGTGAGGACGATCAGCCCTGAGCTAACATCCATGCTAATCCTCCTCGTTTTGCTGAGGAAGACGGGCTCTGAGCTAACATCTATTGCCAATCTTCCTCCTTTTTTTTTCCCCCCCCAAAGCCCCCGTAGATAGTTGTACGGCCTAATTCTGAGATTTAAGATGGTGGGATTAGGGCCGGCCCCGTGGCTTAGTGGTTAAGTGCATGCGTTCCGCTACTGGCGGCCCGGGTTCGGATCCCGGGCGTGCACCGACGCACCACTTCTCCGGCCATGCTGAGGCCGCGTCCCACATACAGCAACTAGAAGGATGTGCAACTATGACGTACAACTATCTACGGGGGCTTTTGGGGGGAAAAAAAAAGGAGGAGGATTGGCAATAGATGTTAGCTCAGAGCCCGTCTTCCTCAGCAAAACGAGGAGGATTAGCATGGATGTTAGCTCAGGGCTGATCTTCCTCACAAAAAAAAAAAAAAAGACTCAGAATGCACTTACACATCTCTGAAATTTCCCATATTCACAATACCCCAAATATTCCCATCTAAATAAGGAGTCAACCCTTGCTGTACACAACGGCCTCTTCTAACCTCAGATTATCCATCTGTAAAATGAGGATTGTTTTCCCTGCCTACATCACCAGATAATTGTGAGGATCAAATGACATAATGAACATAAAAGTGCTTTGTCAACTGAAAGCAAACAGAAAAAATGTTTATAGATCTAAAATAAAATGACAAAGACTCTCTGTATTGACTGTGATCTTCAAAAGATTTATTAATGCATTTTTGTGGATAGCTAGGTACTATTCATAGTCAATCAAGTAGATATGGTCCTGCCCTTCTAGAACTTCTTAATATGATGACACTTTATGGAAATTAATCTGGAAGGACTCCACGCCAGCTTATATTTAACATATGTAGGAAGACTGTAAGAGAACGCCTTCTTGTTTCTTTATTTCATTACCTTCATCACCCTGGACACTTACCATTCCTTGGAAGGAATCTGACTTTCTACCGTCTATAAAGATGGAATCTCATTTTGTGATATCGTATTTTTGCTTTTAACTTTAAACAATGTTTGTTGCAGAAGATATTTCTCTCAATATTTTAATTCAAACTGAGTTAAGCCAAGAGGAGAAAAAAATAGTGACATAAAATTGTCATACATGTGTATGAGATGCAGTGAATAAAATTATTTGTATTATCATTGATTCTACTATAAGGTTACCTGACTACATAGTCCTAATAAATGGGAATTCCAATAATACTTCAGGCCTTTAAATTTTTTATTAAAAATGGAAAAATAGAGGATTAATAAATGGAAACACTTATTTGAATGCATCAGTATAACTTAAATGGAAATGTCTATAAATATAAAATGTCATGAGGAGTTTTTTGTGTTTAAATGTCTTTCGACGCACTGATTAGCCTTGTATGCACCTTGGTGTTTTTGTTTCTGCTGCTGAAGCTTCAAGGAAGGGATTAGATCAAACAGAGGATTTGTAGCATAAAAAGCAGGACTTATTTTCTACTCAGTTTGCTGCTGTATTTGCATGGAACTTCTTCAGGCAACTTAAACTTTAGTTGATCCATGGGACTGCAAGGCAAAGGTTGGAAACGATTGGGACAATAGATAAATCAATTTTGAGATAAATCATCTAAATACTCTGGTAGCTTAATGGCTATTTCCTTCTATTAAAGCTGGTGCTGTGTGTGCAGGCCATAATGGGAAAGGAGTGATTTTTGGCAGTTCTGGTCAGGACCAATTTCAAGGAAGGGAGGGATTCCCATTGATATACTGAAACCTGATGCAAAGCAATGAAGTGACACGCCTGACAGGGCCCCTCTCATTCAACTTCTTTTTTTCCCCCCAATATCTTGAAGACCCTGTGGAACACTGATCAAGTGAATTGTGCACAACAATGAGTATGTTAGCCATTGTGACTACACTGAATGACAGAGACTCAACAAGACATCATGGGTTGTTAGGAGGGACCAATTAACAAGAGGACATGTAATAGGCACACATACAAAGTCCTGCAGTAGGTTAAAAACATCAACTGTATGAGTGTAACACAACAACCTTGATGCATTCTAGCTCCTCTTGACCTCAGTGGTCTCCAGGGTCTTGGGCACTTTTTCTGGCCTTAGCTACTGCTCAAGTGACCATCTTCAGAGGCACGTTGCCTCGTACCTGCCTCATACACTTCTGCCTCCTTCTGAGAGTGAGACATCTGAGGATCTGTTCAGTGTCCATGCATGTGCAACTTGGAGGTATGGGTGAATGATTGCCCCATGGAGCAAGCCCTTGAAAACGGAAAGTGACATGAGTAGATCAATATATCTCTTTTCCTCATGATTCCAAGAAAGAGTTGTTTACATAGCCTGTCACAAGCTGGTAGACCTGCAAGAGCTATCAATCAGTTGCACTTGCTACTCTGCAGAGGCCAGCAGGATATCACATTGTCGTTTTGGCTCTTTTGCCTCTTGCTCTCTTGCCTTTTCTGACTCCTGCTCCCTTCATGGGATCCCAGGCTATGATTTCTCCTCCTCGCTGCTACTCCCATTTCACCTTCCCATCCCCCTAAAATAAACACCAACTGCTAAAGTACATCACATATCTGAAAAAGACCTGGGGTTTCGATGGTAAGTTAAATGTGAAAAACACTATGATGTAACCGTACCCCCAAATCACAACTCACTATTAGACCACCTTTATCAAAGGAAAGGGAACATGATTTGCCTCAATTCCTGAAGTTAATAAGAACTGGAGATTATATTTGAACCTACCATGTCTGAATCTGCACCATATGCTCTGATCCTCTGATCCTCTATGCTATAGGGATGGGATTCAAATCCATTTTACAAAATAAATGGTTAAAATAGTAAGAATCTTCATTCCAGAAAGAAAAAGTCCTCTGGTGGGATATGAAAATTGTCTTCAAACCAGTGAAGGGCTGTTACTTAGAAGATATGGACTTATTACATATAATTCCAGTGAGAAAGATTAAGATGAAAAGGCAGAATAACAACAGCAAAGCAACCACAACAACAAAAATTTAAGAACTGATACATGCCAGTCCCCGTGCTGCTAAGTGCTTTATAAAAATCCTCATTTATGTTCACAATATTCCTACAAAATGCTTACTTCTACTATTTCCATTTTAAAGGCTAGAAAGGTGAGGTTTGGATATACTGAGAAATTTGGTAAAGGCTCAACCAAGGAAGTGGTAGAGCTAAGACCAGAACTTAGTCAATGTAACCTCTGAACCATACTTAATCACTATGTTATCTTACCACTGCAGAGGTGCAGCTCTCAGCTCAGTGTTAGGAAGAATATTTAACAGTCAGGGGTTTGAAAGGGAAATTAGCAGCCTCCATGGTGGTAAATCCCCTATTTGTGGAGATCTGTCAGCTGATTTGCTGTGTGATGTGGCTGGTCCTCCTAAAACTAGACAGCACAGACACAGTATCATCAGCTCTATTAATTCCTCCACATAGGTGAGGTTGGAGGGCAGGAGGCAGTTAGAGCATGGTCCAGGGGAACCAAAGCAGGAACAGCACCCAGGAGTTGTTCCACAGAGTGTCAAAGGCTTGTGCTGGGGTTGAGGCTTCAGCCAACTCAGAGTTTGGTAAAGTGGAACACAGCGATGGAAATGTTGAAGGATCAAAAGATCTGCTTGTTGAATGGGAAGAGCCACTATGTTTCAATCAACACAGATCTTCTTAGACCAGAGGCATTCACCTCACAGTAAGACCTCATATAGAACTGGCCATACTAGGTTTCCAGAATGGCCTGGATGTTCACTTAGGAAGCTATTGTAGAGTGAATTCATGCCTAGCCAAGAGCTGGGCTTCATGACCTTCAAAACTCCTTCAAACTCAGAATGTCTAATTTAGGAAGCCTAGTAAGGTGGTAAGAGCTGGACCACTGGGAGAGGCTGCTCTGAGACGTAGAGTTTTTGATGGTAACCCAAGAAGTTAACAGTACCTACCTGGATTAGTTAGTAGTTGATTATTAGTGAAATGTTTCATAATTCATTGCTAATATAAAGAAAAAGTTGGCTCCTGTTTGAACCACATGACTTTTGGCTTGACTCAAGTCTTAATGGATGCATTTAAGATAATCCTTTTAATTCCTCCCTCAGCGCCCCTCCAGTCAGCAAACACATGGAACTTCCATTAACTGTCCTGAACAGTCGTTCATGCATAGATACAGGGAAATCATCCTGGCAGCCTTGACAACAGTTTGCACAAACTGGCATAAGATCATGTGACTCACGAAAAGCAGGCACATTTGGAAGCAGAGACTCACAATGCATGTAGTCCTATAATCACTGAGAATTTCTTATTTCTTAAAGCAAGCTTCTTTTCTTTTCTCAATTATGCTTCATGTGCACTTATCTCAAAATTTAATTGAATCGGCTGCTTCACAGATGGGCTTAAAGGATATTTTAGTTTCCAAACACCAGAGACAAAAGAATGACTGGTATTGGTTCTCAAATTAGAAGCCATTAGGAAGGGGGGGGTTTCAGTGGGTTTGAAAGAATTTAACCACCTTTGAAGGGAAGTGGTATGTTTCCTGGGCATCAAGAGGATTTTGTCCTAAGTGAGGGGAAGAGGAAAGCGGCTGGAGCCAGACTATGGATTAAGTCTGATTGGTGCTGAAGAAAGGAAAAGTACTTGCCCACCAAGGCTGCACCTCTCAGTCCTGCTGGTAAGAGCTGCATGGGTGAGGAAAGAGAAGAGGGCTCTTAAAGGGAGAAGCGAGCTGAGAAGCCCCAGAGGGAAGAGCGAGAGGCATCAGGGGGGACTGGGAAACTGGCAACAGGTAAAGCTAGCTTCTTTCCTTCTGCACCAAAATCCCCTAGACACACAATTAATTCTGTTTAAATTAATACTCATACTAACTGCAACACTAACCCCAACCCCAATCCCAACCCAAATACTAACTTAATGGAAGACCAGTCATCTGGGAGTCTACATCCTGAAAGCCCTTCAATAAGAGAATTGTCCTGAAATGATTTTTAAATAAGTATCTATGAAATTATGCTATTGTAATGACCAAACAATGATTTGCACTTGGCTAAATAATCTCTAGGACTTATCTCATTTAATTCTCACGTGAGGTTCTAATATTATCCCCATTTTACAGATAAGGTATCTGAGGCTTAGAGGGGTTATATAATATGCCCAAGGTCAAACAGCTATTGAGGTGGATGGGGTGGGCTGGGGTTGAACTCCAATAGTCTAATTCCAGAGAAGTTGGGGAGGAAGTGATAGATGGCCTGAAATGGGCCCTCAGTAATAGAGACTGCACAGTGAGGGCTTACTGATATCCTAGGTGCTGTGCTAAGCGCTTTTTCTGCACGTTTCATTTTATCCTCCCAACAATGTACTGTGAGTTGGCACCATAATAGCCTCCTTTTACCAATGAGGAAACCAAGGGTCCCTGAGGTGAACTTACTTGCTCAAGATTGCTTCTTTCATAATCAGGAGTGAGGCTGGCACTCAAATTCAGAACTGCTTGACCCAGAGCCCAAACTACTCATCTACACACAAAAAAAACCACTTTCACACTTTTGAAGAACTGGAGGAGAACCACATTGGCGGTGATGGGTACTCTTATTTTCACAGTTGCACTGGCTACATTGCAGATCATCAACAAATATTTTAATTCAAATGTATCAAACCACAGAAAGGGAGACTTTGATTAGATATGAAGATGAACAGAAAACTGAACAATGGAACCTGGAGCCCGGGGAAGCAACTCTTCAAAAACAGGAATAATTGCATCAGCAGGTGTAGGGAGTTTGGTGATCTAAACTGCTATTAGTTTACAACTTTGGCTATATGTAAGAGTAGGGGCACTTTTAAAAAATACTGATGCCTGAGTCCTCACCCAATACCCGTTAAATCAGACTCTCTGGGGATGAGACATGCACAGAGTATATTTTAAAATCTTTTCTGGTGACTCTAACGTGCAGCCTGAGTTAAGCATTGCTGATCTTCCCAATAAAGGCACTTTTCAACCCTGTGGTGCCTTGAGCACTATTTGAAAGTCTTAATTGTTTTCTTTACTAGATATTTCTTCCCCAGAGCCCAAACTGAAGAATATGTAAGCCATATGTCCTTCCCCTTCCAACAAATACACTGAAATATGAAGTTGACATAACAGCTGGTTCTCAAGTTTTAGCATGCACCAGATTTACCTGGAGGGCTTCTTAAAAGACAGATTGCTGGGCCCCACCCCCTGAGTTTCTGATTCAATAGTTGTGGGAGGAGCTGAGAATTTGTATTTCTATCAAGTTCCCAGGTGATGCTGAAGCTGCTGGTCCAGGGAGCACACTTTGAGAACTACTTTCATAGAGGGTTTGAAGGGGCAGTGGTGAAAAAGAATACAGTTCTTTTCTGTCGTACCCTGTCAGTCTAACTTATTCAAAGTAAGCTTTATAGCCAGTGGTGGAATTTCTGGTCAAAGGGCATCATTAACTACTCTCTTCTCATTTGATCCCCATTCTCCTAGTTACTGTCATTTCAGACTCCTGCTTTTCAGAAGTTTAGCAAGTCTGTTGCCAAACTGGTAGATCTTGTCTGATTTGCCACTAAGGCAAGTTTATTTTGGCATCCTCAAGAACTTAAAAAAAAATGGCCAAAATCAATCAGTTTCCAAAATTCAGTTGGCAAAGTCCTCACTCCTGGGGTTGGCTAGTATCTTAAATCCACTGTATTAAGGGCAAGGTGAGTTGTATCTATGACCCCGAAACCGAGTAGCAGGGTGAGGAGGAAGAAAAGCCAACTCTGATCTGAGGTGCCATCCAGGAAGTCTTCAAAACGCCACCAAGGTTGGAGTCAAGGGCTCCCAGAGAAGGCATTCTGCCATCTGGCCATACGAAGCCAGGAAAACCAAAGGGGTGCTGAGAGCATCAGCAGCTTGTGTTAAATGATTCTGTTTGGTCTACACATTCATCCCTTTCCACAGCCCTGGCCCAGTTTCCCTTAATTTAAGGGGCCCACCATGGTTTCTGACCAGCTTCTCTTGGGTAGAATCTTCTGGTAGGATTGGGAGTTAAAAGACTGGGCTCTTTTATTGGTGGAGTGAGTTAATACAAGTATTTAATTTCCAAGTCACTAGTATCCAGAGCAAAAAATGAAATATTACTAGCACCCCAGAAGCTCACTTTCTATCTCCTTCCAGGGATTAACTCCATCCACAGGATAAGCATATCCTGACTTCTAACATCAGTTTTGTCTGCGTTTGAACTTACTTTATATAACTGGAATCCCGCAGTATGTACTCAGTTGTGTCTGGCTTCTTTCAGGCAATATTACGTTCATGAGGCTAATTCACAAAAGTATCAGGAGTTTATTTTGTTTTCATTATTCTATAGTATGCCAATGAATGAGTATATCTCAACTAATTTATCCATTCAATTGTTGATAGATAGTTGGGCAATTCCTAGTTTGATGCTATTAGAAATAACACTGTTATAATTATCCTTGTGCAAGTACTTTGGTGACCATCACAGGAAATTCTGTTGAGTATATACCTAGGAGTGGAATTTCTAGGTCATGGGATACGCTTATGTTCAGCTTTAATATATACGGCCAGACAGTTTTCTAACAATGTATCAATTTACGCTCCTAGTAGCAGTGCATGAGTGTTCCAGTTTTTCACATTCATGCTGCACCTGGTGTTGTCTTTTATTTAAACTATGCTGGTTGTGTGTAATGGTATATCATTGTGGTTTTAAATTGCATTTCCCTGATGACTAATGATATTGAGCACCTTGTCATCTATTTATTGCCATTTGGCAATCTCTCTTTGATGCATCTGGTTCAAGTCTTTTTCCCATTTTTCAATTGGGTTGCCTGACTTTTCTTATTGATTTGTAGAAATCCTTTACATTTTCTGGATTTGAACTCTTTGTCAGATATCTACCTACCTACCCACCTATGTATAAATATCTTATTCTACACTGTGGTTTGCTTTCTCTCTCTCTTAATGGTATCTTTTCGTGAGTGGTCTATATATTTCTAAAGGATGTTTTTGCTCCTAACCCCCCAATAGTCTTTCTTCTACTATTCTGGCAAACATGGAAAAAAATTTATGTAATAGAAATGAACAAACTGAATGATGTGATTTCTGACAGTCTGAGTGGTGAAATTAATGCTCCTTAATTCACTGATCAGAAATCATGGCCACATTATTCTTCATTAATTTATATGCTTGGGCTCCTAGGTGCTCATTTCATATATCATGCCTGCCCATTACGACCTCTCCACAATGGTCAACTGTCATTTGACTTTGGTAACATTCTGTCAAATACAAAAACACCTCTAGTTATTATTCAATCATAACCATCTCACCAGTTCACACAGGGACTAAGGGAGAAGGAGAGGAAGCAAGAGGAGAATGTTCCAGTATAAACGAAGTAACTTAAAAAGATAACTGGGGAAGCAGAGAAAGGAGGCGAAGTTTTATTCAGTTGCAAATTAGAATATGAATGAAGTCTTTTGAGGATGTTGGTTTAAGTGTCCTCAGAGGCCAGTTTCTTTTGCACTTTTACACAGAAGATAATTTACATAAGTAGAAGTCTAATATCTGAAGTAACCATAGTAACTTTGCCCTTCATCATCGCATTCAGGGTGTGCATTTGGTCCACATTTAGTGAAATCTCTCTGTGTGCTAGATATGTGAAGCTTTACATGTTGATGTAACACTAATAAATGGATCAGAGTTGGAGAAAATGTTGGAGGAATAGTCAAGAGGATTGGGGGAAGTGGGTGGAAAGAGATTGCCAAAATGAAGAAAACGAATCCTCAGGGTTTTTAGTGGAACTCACACCTGCCTAGGAAGGTACAGTTCTAGTCTGTAATTGCCAAGATATATAATTTTTATTGCTTGGAATTATGTAAACTCAGAGAGGAAGAAAGTGAGAAAGGAAGAGGGCTCCCCCATAGCTGTGTTATAATTAGTCCCTTTAAAATCCAATAAATTGTGCTCCAGCTCTAGCCCTCAAGGATCCTCTCTCTGGCACCGAGATGAGGTATTAGTCGAAGGCATCGGCAGGTCTGAGGCTGGCTTACCTAAAGCTTGTGGACTTAGAAGGTGCTTCACGGAGCTGACTTGCCCTTTAGATCCAATGCAACTCCCTATCCTGGGACCCTCCTATTAGACTGTCTCCAGATTTTTCTGGGTTCAATTAGCTATAAACTTAATCCTGAAGTACATATTGATGGCCTGTTCAGTGTTAAAAAATTAACGATCTCGTTCAAATGATTAACACTGGCATCAACAATATTATTCATTATTTAAGGCATTTCTTTCCCTGCTCCAGTGCTCCCGCTGAAGTGAGTTTTGGTGTGATTGTTTGGCAAGGCAAGAATTCATCCCACTGAATCTCTGAGGGGAAGGAAAACCCAAGACCAGTCCAATGCAGCTGATCTGACAGGCCGATGCTTTGATTTGAAGTGTGTTGAAATCCCGAGGAGAGAAGAGCACAACATTATCATATTTCAATTTGACAATCCATCAGCAAATATCCAACATGGCCAAGCAATGTATTTATGACCTTGTGGAGAAAACACTTAGATGATGTCATCTAAATGAAGCCATGGAGTTTATTTTCATTGCATAGATTCTGCTTCTGGGATTAATGGGCCCATGACTTGGCCAAGTGAAGGATGCTGAGGAACAACCTTCCGACATAGAAAACACTCACTTTTATACAAATACTGCCATAACATGCCCACTCATTCTAGTAAGGAATGAGTATGGATTTTCTAGTGTAAAATAGTGTCTCAGCAAAAGACACCTTGAAGATGAATTTTCAAGAAAGAAAGAGGAAAAATTGCGTAATAAACACAATTCTCCAGAGTCACCACATTTAATATATTTTAATGCCTACTCATATCAAGGTTTATATACTCCTTTTAACAAATAAAATCACTACCTATGCACTAAATTGCTTAAAAAATTGTCCCTTCTGTTCTGTAAACATTCCCTGTAGTTGAAAACATATCCTAAATTTGCATCCATGAACCAAAATATGACTTGTGGCAACTTTGTGACTTTGCTTATTAAAAACGCCAGTTGCTTCTGCCAGTATTATATAAGGAAATTGGGTCTCTAGCTAACATTTCTTCCTAATAGACGCCTACAGTAAAGTTTCAATTGTGAACGCTTTCCTTACAATTTCTCATGTATAATTTTGCAGTAAGTTCTATTTGTGGGTAATGGAACTATTTCTTTCAGAGCAAATTTGCTGATTATATACATTCTTTCCACCTTCTCTTCCTATAAAAAGGGAGGATAAATGTAAATGAGTCACTTTAAATGTAATATGCACTCTCTCTCTATATTTTTTAAAAAAATTATGTTTGCATTACTCTAGCTATTTCATGAAAGCATACGAAAGGAACCAGAATTTACTTTCACTCAGAAACACTACTTTATAAGTAGTGTTATCTAATTAGATTCCACACACATCATAGTGATTCTGATGAATACAAATAAAATAAAAAGCAAAACTAGTTCAGACAATACCAAACACAGGAATTTTGACTTGCTATAGAATAGTATATCAGAATATTAAAAATTATTAATTTTAAGATCAGCAGTTTATGATTGGCTCATGTCACAGTGCTGTGCACATATCAAGTGTTTAATAAACATCTTTTGGCAGACTGATGGATACGTGGGGTTCAGTAGTTTAAAAGTGAGGTGGGCTGAATTATTCATAATAGCTAAAATGTGGAAGCAACCCAAGTATCTGTTGATGGATGAATGGATAAGCAAAATGTGGTATATACATACAATGGAATATCATTCAGCCTTAAAAAGAAAGGACATTCTGACATATCCTACAACATGGATTAACCTTGAGGGCATTATGCTAAGTGAAATAAGCCAGTCATAAAAAGACAAATACTATATGATTCCATTTGTATGAAGTACTTAAAGTAGTCAAAATCATAGAGACAGAAAGTAGAATGGTAGTTGCCAGGGGCTGGGGGGAGAGGAGGATGGGGACTTAGTGTTTAATGGGTAAATAGTTTCAGTTTTGCAAGATGAAAAGAGTTCTGGAAATGGATAGTAGTGGTGGTTACACAACAATACGAGTGTTTTTATGCCACTGAACTGTAAACTTAAAAATGGTTAAGAGAGTGCACCAAGACGGTGACATAGGTCATTCCTGACTTCACTCCCCCTCACAAGAAGAACAATTAACATCTATACAAGAACAAGACACCACTGAGAGAATCCTAGAAGATCGGGGTGAGGCCAAAGCACTCCCTGCACCACAGAGACCAAGACAGACTACGTTAGAAGAATAACAGAAGCAGTTAAATGTTGACCGCGCTGTCCCTCCCCCAGCTAGTGTAGCACCATGTGGAGAGGTGTCCCCTGAGCCTCCCGATCCTCCAGTGGGAAAAGAGAACTGAGGGGGGACAACCAGCTCCCTCCAGCATTGTGAGTTGCTTTGCGAGAGCCCCTACTCTGATGTCATACCATGAGATTGCAGGGCAATCTGCGGGGCTCAATCACTGGGAATCTGACTGTGGCAGAGAAGGAGGAGGGGCTTGCAACAAGCAGCATACGGATCTTGGCAAATGGAGTTCATACCTGCAGTGCCCAAGTAGGAATCCCAACCAGTGGCTTTGCTCATCTGCAGAACCAAATTGGGGGCATGTTCTGACCAGAGAAGTTGGCGAGGTGCAGATCTGCCTGATTCAGATCCGGAAATGAGGAGTTTTGCTGGTCGGGTTTGCCCATGCCCAGGCAAAGTGCTGAGTCACAACCCCACCTGCAGTGGAGAAAGCCTTCCAGTCCCATCTGACCAGGAGGGCTGGTGACAACTCCTGGAAGCTGTGTGGTCCAGTGGTGCTCAAGCCAAGAAGCAGATGGACAGAACTGACTGCCACTAGAGCAAAGCCAGTACCAGGTATGGAGGCTTCCTGTGCTGTGTACAGGCAAAGGGATTAATTCATAGCCAAGACTGAGGGTAGCTCCTGGCCCCTCCCAACTAGACACCCTGTGTAGGAAACTGAGAGCAGCTAGAATGGCCCTTTCCCTTCCTGCCCTGGCAAGGGGGCTGAGACACAGCCCCATCTGCCATGGAGAGTGTGTTCTGGCCCCATTTGAAAAGAAGGGCTGGAGAAAACAGCTGAAAGCTGTGTGGTCCAGTGACACTTGAGCCAAGAGAGAGCCAACAGTTGGCAGACCGAAGCCAGTGGCCCTGTTCAGCTGGGAAACTTGGGGTGCAGGTCAGCTTGAGTTAAGACAACAAACAATGAACTTGACTGGTTTTAGAACTACTTCCCCTGCTGGGCCTGTGCAAGGAATCTAATTTGTAGTCCTGCTCATCACTGAATACAGCCTTCAGCCTGTCTGACCAGGTAACCTAACCAGAGCACACAGGAAGCTGCATAGCCCATTCAGTAGCCCCATATACAAAGGCACCTGAACAGAGAGCACAGCCTGTAGCTTCTCCCATCTGCAGAGCAAAACTGGTGGCTTCACCTGACCAGAGAAATCAGCGCACACTCAAGCCTGACTTGGGTTCCCAATCAGTTAGCTGTACTGGTGCCTTGGGCCCTGGACTGCTGCCCTGCTAGGGCAGGGAAACTAATTCATAGCCTCATTTACTACTGAATATAGTAACCAGTCCAGAACTTCTACTAAGCCTGACCAGAAAATTCAGACAACCCCAGAGGCTATCCTACAGGCTCACTTGGGTTGGGAACCAAGCCAGCAGTCCTAGCCAACGGTTCTCAGCCAGTGGCACACCCGCCTCCCCATCCTCAGAGCTTGAACAGTTGCCTCGCTCCAAAACAGACCATAAGAGTAGGCCCCACTTGCCCAAAGACATTACCAGCAGACACACTCAGAAACCAAAACTGAGCTGACTGATAAAGAACTGTGTAAAGTTTAGAAGAAGAGCCCCATTACTCAAATGTGCAGATACCATTGTAGGGAATCAAGGATCACAAAAAATCATGTAAATACAACACCATCAAAGGAAACTAATAAAGCTCAATAACTGACCCTGAAGAAATGGAGATCGATGAACTGTCAGACAAAGAATTCAGAATAATCTTCTTAAGGACGTTTAGTGAACTACAAGAAAACACAGATAGACAACTAAAACAAAATTAGAAAAAAAATGCATGAACAAAACAAGAAATTTGACAAGGAAATAGCAACCATCAAAAACATCCAAACACAAATCCTCGAGCTGAAAAATATGATAACTGAACTCAACATATGCAAATCAATGTGATACACCACATTAATAGAATGAAAGAAAAGAATCATATGGTCATCTCAATAGACAGAAAAAGCACTCAACAAAATTCAACATCCATTCATGACAAAAGCTCTTAACAAATTAAACATAGAAGGAACAGATCTCAACATGATAAAGGCCATAGATGACAAGCCCACAGCTAACATCATACTCAGCATTGAAAGGATGAAAGCTTTTCCTCTAAGATCAGGAACAAGACAAGGGTGCTCACTCTCACCACTCCTATTCAACATAGTACTGGAAGTCCTAGCTAGAGCAATCAGGCAAGAAAAAGAAATAAAAGGTATCAAAACTGGAAAGGAAGAAGTAAAATTGTCTCTATTTGTAGATGACATGATTTTATATACAGAATATCCTAAAGACTCAAGCAAAAAACTGTTAGATCTAATCAATAAATTCAGTAAAGTTGTAGGAGGCAAAATTAACATACAAAAATCATTAGCATTTGTATACACTAACAACAAAATATCTGAAAAAGAAATGAAGAAATTGATCCCATTTACAATAGGATCAAAAACAATAAAATATTTAGAAATAAATTTAAGGAAGTGTAAGATCTCTTTGCTGAAAACTATAAAACATTGATGAAAGAAATGGAAGAAGACTCAAATAAATGCAAAGGTATCCTGTGTTCATGAATTGAAAAAATAAATATTGTTAAAATATCAATACTACTGAAAGCCACTTAGAGATTCAACGCAATCTCTATCAAGATTCCTATGGCATTTTTTAGAGAAGTAGAAAAAACATTCCTAAAATTTATATGGAACTACAAAAGACTGAATAGCCAAAGAAATCCTGAGAAAGAAGAACTAACCAGGAGGCATCGCACTTCCTGATTTTAAGCTATACTATAAAGCTATAGACATCAATCAAGTATGGTACTGGCATAAAAACAGACAAATAGACCAATAGAACAGAATAAGAGCCCAAAAATAAACCCCAGCATATATAGGCAACTAATATTTGACAAAGGAGCCAAGAATACTTAGTGGAGAAGAGACAGTCCCTTCAATAAACGGTGCTGGGATACTTGGATATTCATATGTAAAAGAATGAAACTGGACCCAGGTCTTACACCACTCACAATAATTAACTCGAAATGGATTAATGATTTAAATGTAAGACCTGAAACTATGAAACTCTTCGAAGAAAACATAGGAACAATGCTCTTTGATATGGGGCTTGGTAATGACTTTTTGGATATGACACCTAAAACACAAGCAACTAAATAAAAAATAAACAAGCGAGACACATCAAACTAAAAAGCTTCTTCCCAGCAAAAGAAACCATCAACAAAGTGAAAAGACAACCTACAGAATGGGAAAAAATATTTGAAAACCATATATCTGATAAGGGTTAATATCCAAAACACATAAAAAAATCCTCCAACACAATAGCCAGAAAACAAATAACCCAATTGAAAAATGGGCAAAGAATATCAATAGACATTTCTCTAAAGAAGATGTATGAAAGGTCAACAGGTACATGAAAAGATGCTCAACATCACTAGTCACCAGGGAAATGCAAATCAAAACCACAGATATCACCTCACTCCTGTTAGAATGGCCATCATCAAAAATACAAGAGATAACAAATGCTGGTGTGGATGTGGAGAAAAGGGAACCCTGTACACTGTTGGTGGGATTGTAAATTGGTACAGCCACTATGGAAAATAGTATGGAGGATCCTCAAAAAATTAAAAATAGAACTACCATATGATCTAGCAATTCTACTTCTGGGAAAATATCCAAGGGCAATGTAAACACCAACTCAAAAAGATACCTTCACCCCCATGTTTGTAGCAGCATTATTTACAACAGCCAAGACATGGAAACAACCTAAGTGTCCACTGATTGATGAATGGATAAGGAAGCTGTGGTATATATATATACAATGGAATATTATTCATCCATAAAGAATGAGGAAATCCTACCATTGTGACAACATGGATGGACCTTGAAAGCATTATGCTAAGTGAAATAAGTCAGACAGTGAAAGACAAATACTGTATGATCTCAATTATATGTGTGGTTACCAGAGGCGAAGGGTCGGGGGAGGAGAAATCAGAGGAAAGTGTCAAAAGATACAAACTTTCAGTTATAAGATAAGTACTAGGGATATAAAGTACAACATGATGACTATAGCTAAAATTGCTATATGATATACAGGAAAGTTGTTAAGAGAGTAAATACTAAGAGTTCTTATCACAAACTCTTTTTTTTCCCTTTATTCTTTTCTTCTTTCTTTTCTTTTTTCTATATGAGAAGACGGATGTTAGCTGAACCAATTGTGGTAATCATTTCACAATATATGTAGATGAAACCATCATGCTGTATGCCTTAAACATACATAGTGATGTACGTCAATTATTTCTCAATAAAACTGGAAAAAACCAAAAAACAAAAAAAAAATGGTTATGATAGTAAATTTTATATGTGCATTTTATCACCAAAAAAATGGAAAAAAAAGTACTCATTGCCATAATGTGAACTGATAATGGTATATTAAAGAATTTTCTTGGATAGTCCTACAAAAAATTTGGTTTAAAATGGTAAATTTTATGTTACGTGTATTTTACCACAATAAAAAAAATTGAGGAAAAAATGAGGTAGGCTAAGAATCTTGATTTATCATGTTTCCAAGCAAAGAACAGAACCATTTCCCTCATTATAGCTGTCTATACTCCCTTACCCTGTGACTTTCAATACTGTTTGTATGCTGACAACTTGCAAATTTTATCTCCAGGCCTGACATCTGTTAGGAGCTTCTGGACTAGTGAGTGTGTCCCATTACTGGCGGTATCCACTGGATGTCTCCCAGGTATCTCAGAGTTAACATGGCCCAAATCACACCTTTCTACTCCCCCTCCTCAACCTATTTCTCCTGTAATCATTCTTGTCTCAGGAAACCACACTATAGTGCTCCCCCTTTTCCGGGAAAGGATACGTTCCAAGACCCCCAGTGGATGCCTGAAACCATGGATAGTACTGACCCCTACATGTACTATGTTTTATCCTATACGTACATACCTATGATAAAGTTTAATTTATAAATTAGGCACAGTAAGAGAATAACAACAATAATTAATAATTAAATAGAACAATTATAACCATATACTGTAATAAAAAGTACTTTAGATCTTAGCAACCTCAGGGTACGATTTTTTTTCTTTCCTTAAGTCAAGAACTGTCACCTTTTCGCTTAAAGGAAGCACTTAAAGGCTTCTTTTTGGTATATTCGAATCGCGAGCATCACTACTCTTGCACTTTGGGGGCGTTATTAAGTAAAATAAGAGTTACTTGAACACAAGCACCATGACACTGCGACAGTTGATCTGATAACCCAGGTGGCTACCAAGTGACTAATAACAGGGCGAGTAGTGAATACAGTGTGGATTCACGGGACAAAGGGATGATTTACGTCCTGGGAGGGAGCAAGATGGGGAGCGATTTCATCGCATTACTCAGAACGGCATGCAATTTAAAACTTATAAGTTGTTTATTTCTAGAATTTTCCATTTAGTATTTCCAGACCGTGGTTGACTGTGGGTAACTGAAACCACGGAAAGCGAAACCGCGGATAAGGGGGGACTACTGTACAATCAACTCAGCTGCTCAAGAGAGAAACCTGGGTGTCACCTGGAATTCTCCCGTCTCTTGTGACCCAAATTAGGGAACCAGTAAGCCCTGTCGATGCAACCTCTAACCTGCACCCCAGATATGCTCCCTCCTCTGCCCAGGCCATGCGGCCATCATCCCTCACCTGGACAAGTGTAAAGGTCTCCTAACTGCTTTCCTGCTTCCTCTCTTGCTCTCTACAACTCATTCTCTATATGGAAACCAGAGGAATCTCTTAGATGAATGAGACTGTATCGTTCCCTACGGGAAATGTGTTCCAGTTTTCTCCTAGCACTCTGAATAAAACTCCAACACTTTCCTACGGCCTAGGAGACGTGGCCCGTGTAAGCCCCTCTCCTGCCACCCTGCCCCTTGCTCATCTGCTCCAGCCACACTGGCCTTTGCTCAGTGACTTCAACATGCTACCCTCTTTCCTCCTCAAAGCCTTCATATGCGACATGCCTCCTGCCTGGAGCAGTCCTTCCCTGCTCTTTGAAAGGCTGCCTCCTTTGTCTGACTCAGGTCTCAGCTTCTGTGTTAGCCCCTCAAGCCTGCCTTCACAACCCAATCTAAATATTTCAACCCGTTGTTTTCACTCATTGAACTCTCTTCCTTTTGCGTCTTCTTTACAACTTGTACTAATATATGTACAAATAAAATTATATAAATAATTGTACATATAATTATATAAAAATATATCACTTCTGGATATATATCAATATGTATGTATTTTTATAGGTATATTTAATGTCTGTTTGGCCTATTAGACTGTACGTTTCATAAAACAGGGCCTACATTATGTTCACTTTTGTTTCCTAAGCTCTTAGCACACTGGATAGCACATCGTAGAAATCAATGAATCATTTGTGAAATAAATAAGTGAACAAATGGGTTGCATCTATATGTTATTCAAGAAAAAAACTGCATCTTTTCATCACATCAAACTGAAGAGTTGACTATTTGGTAAAGGATGTGAAAACCCTTTCTAAGGCATTGCACAAATGTTAGGCATGATGATTTTCATTTCTTACTGAAAAGCACGGCTGATTTAGAATCATAACACCATATATTTTTTAGCTAAAAGAACTCTTTAAAGATAATTTTGTTCAACTTTATTTTAGAGCTGAAGAAACTGCCCAGCTCATTAATTCAGATGCCCCACCCCCATCATTCATAAGACCTACGCCACCTGCCTCATTCCTGTCTTGCTTGCCAATCTATACTTTTGGCTCCAGGTGTTGGTAGAATGTTCTGAAATTGCATAAAACTCATTTATGAGAACAATTAGCCGATGGTCATACTTAGTGTTTTAAATACAAAGTTTTGTGCCATTGTGCATTGCTCTTTCAGGAGTAGAGACTAGAAACAGATTATCAAGAGATCACTTCCCCATTTCCCTTTCTTCTAAATAATTGGGCAACAATAAGCATAAAAGCCTCAGAAATCCCTTCTTCTGTATGTTTCAGTAGTACGTTGGATTGTTAGACTGGATGGGGAGAATATAAAAACAAAGGAACATTTTCATCTCCTTTTCTTTTATCCCAGCATTATTGATCTGCAGAAATATGATTATGTTTTCAACTTAACGGAAAATGTGAGCTTCATAACAGTTCCATGCTATGTCTTCTCAAACATCAGAACGTATAGGTTGCAAATTTCCAGCTCCTGTGAGGTGCTTTCGTTTGTGTCTGAATTTAATCTTTTTACAAATGGGAACATCAAAGTAGGCAGGCTATTCTGACGTCAACATAACTTCTGCAAGAGTTGTAAATGTGTATGTGGCATAGAGGTAACTACTTTGCTAAAAGTACAGACATTTACTGCAATTTGATAGATCTTTGTTTAAAGGATAACAAACTTAAAACCTATGTAGTGTCTTCCTGAAATGGCTTTTGTTTTATTTTTCCGTTCTCCAGGCTACCTACTCCATACTTTGTATCAAGTACAAACTACATTCAAATGCAACGTGGTCACAGTTCTAAAGTAGTAGTATTTTGGTGGCGACAGCTAAGTTAATGGAGGACTGCAATACAGTGTGGTAAGGACAGGATGCTATGGGAGGCCAGAAACAGAGCGCGGAATTCAGACACAGTGGTCAGGAAAGTCTTCCTGGATTATGAAATGAGACAGGCATTTCAAGCCACGCCAAGCCCCTATAAAAGCACAGAGGCAAGAGAGGGTGACAACAAGGGGAAGGGAAAACAATTCAGCTCACACAACAAAGTGGAGTTTAAAAAGAAATAAACATTCTCCTTCTTGACAGTCTAAGCTGGCAAATCCGGCTATTTGGAAATATTGTTAAATTTAACCTGTTAATATTGGTCATAAGGAATGGCCAACTTTGGCTGTATTCATTCGTCTGGGAAACTAATTATATGAGTAGGCTTGGTGAGTAGGTCAGGAAACATCTGCACAAAACCCAATGTGCCCTGAGGACGGAGCGCTAATTTGCTAGGATTTTCTCTCTTAAATGGCATTTTCCATTCCCTAAATCTCTCACAACCTGAAAGAAAGTCCTGTGTACTCTTTTATTTTGAGCAGTTTATTAAACTGCTCAAACAGATTCCAAAGGGAGCAGCTTTGGAATCTGACCTTTTTTATTAGTCATTATTCTTAACGTTTGCAGCTGTATATCTACTAGGAAGGGCAATGACTTCTATGAACCAGACAGAGTCTTGTTAACAAATCTTGGTATCCTCCTGTTTTCATCTACCTCATGGGTTTAAAATGACTCTAGGCAACATTTGACAGATGTGAATTATACTGTGCTCTGGGACACAAGCATAAATAAAATGCTGATAGATGGAGGAATAATTGCAAGCCTCATATATGCATTTATCTTTGTATGAAGCCTAGTGACTCTATGTCAGAAAGATAATAAAAAAGCAGATAGTCTGAATTATGAGCATCTGAATTTGTCTATTGAAAGTAACTCAGTTATTGAAAATAACACTACTCACGATGTTCACAGGGTGTGTGTTGTCTCTGTGCGACAAACAGCAGGATTTAAACCAGAGAGCAGAATTTGCATTAGTAGGTTGAGATGTTCTGATATTAAATCTCTCTCGAGTTTGTTTGATAACTTGGTTTAAAGCTATGAGATAAAGAGGTTGGGTCCACAGACGACAGACATTTTTTTTCCTATCAAAACAGGCATAACATTTAACTCTGGGCTTCAGAATCAAATTTGTCAAAAATCTTTATGCCTTCCCAAAAACATTCTTCCTTTTTATGTGTGGGCCCCTAATTATCACAGAGCTATAGGGCAATAGCAATAGACATGCTTGGATTCGAGATAAAGAAAAGTAGGAGTAACTCTCAAAATTTCCACCCACAAGTGAACATTCTAGCCTTGGAGGAAAAGATTCTCTATAGTGACGTGGGATGCGGGGAAGGAGCTTTTCTCCCTAAAAGTGCTATTTTTTTTTTTTTATCTCTTAGAAACTTTCCCTGTGATTGGTCATCCCTACAAGGTGAATCAGATTGGCCTTTCTGTGTAACCTGTTATTAACCCCATAAACACAAGTCTGTTTTAAAACACCTGGACTTTTAACAAAACTTTAACTAGTAGAGAGATAAGTCTTATTGTGGAAGATACGAAGGAAAAAAAGAAAAAAAACACCTAGGTAAAAATTTTGTATCTTTCTCATAAATCTTTTAACTGTTTTTTGTTATTTATAGTTATAGTTTTTAACCAAATGCTCCTTTCTAATGGTGACTTGGAATATCCTTGAAAAATGTTGACTTTGCAAGGTATACACTTACACTCTGCTTTAGTAGTCTTCCACATTGGGTCTAGGATTCCTTCTAGGAGGTGGATTTGCCAAGAGCCCTTTTTCTACAGCTAGAATTACTCTAGGAATTGATTAGTGATGTCCTGGAAAGGTGTTCCCCTTTCCCCATAAAAATTCTTAAAATATCAGCATTGACGCTAATTAAGCCTCCTTAATATTAAAACACCATTCAAAACATGTTCTAAATAAGAAGAATTATCAAGATACAACTGAGTGCTTTATAACCAAGGTAAATTTTTAAAAGTGAAAATTCACATTTGAGATGCTTGGTGGTGTAAAGCCTCACAGCATGTTAGCCTGCACATGCCAAACCTACTATCTCCACTTACTCAACATTGTGGCCTTTAGCGATTGGCATGAGTTGGGCTGTTTTGAAATTTAAAGCCACATCTGAAAACAGAAATGCCTCTGGGGGCCAGACAGGCAAAGGAGAGGAGCAGATCCAGTGCTACTCAACTCAGCCAGGTTTTGCCATATTGGAATCTCCTTCCAATGTGACCAGATCTTCAGATCAGTTTTACAAAAAGCAAAAATGTAGATTTTTATGTGAAATTTCTTGTGTGTTTGAGATGCTGGCAAATCATTAAAACATTCACTCTGTGAGCTAATATTGTGCTGAAAAAAAGAAGATGACCATGGGCTAAATTATAGTGCATGGACAGCCATTTAGAAAACTTCTTTTTTAAAAAAATGACATTGCTCTTCATTTCTCCTAGCTAGCACCTACACATTTTTGTCTCCCTGGCTTAAGCTTTCTCTACTTTAACTTCAGTCTTCCCTCTGACTTGTTTAAGTTAGGTCTATTGAAGTATAATTTACATACCTCAAAATTCTGTTTTAAGCGTATAGTTTGATGAGTTTTGGCAGAAGTGTAGAGTCATGAAACTATCACTACAACCAAAATACAGAACATTTCCTTTACCTCAAAATGTTCCCTAGTGCCCCTTTATAGTCAGTTACTCTGCAGACCCTCAGCCCCTGGCAACCCTGATTTGCTTTTGATCACTCTAGTTTTGTCTTTTCCCAAATGTCTTTGAATGTATTAGGAGTGTCTTCCTTCTTATTGCTGAGTAATATTCTGTTGTACAGATGTACCACAGTTTATTAAGCCATTTACCAGTTGATGAGCATTTGTTATTTTTTCTAATTTTTGGCTATTATGAGTAAAGCTGCTATAAACATTCATGCACAGGTTATCTTGTAGACATACGTTTTCATTTATCTTGGGCAAATACCTAAGAGTGGAATTGTTGGGTCATATATTAAGTGTATGTCTCACTTTATAAGAAACTGCCAAACTCTTCCAAAGTGACTGTACCATCTTGCATTCCCACCAGCAATATGTGTGAGTTCCAGTTACTCCATGTAATATAGTGGTATCTCATTGTAGTTTTAATTTGCATCTTCCTAATGGCTAATGATATTGAGGTTCTTTTAGTGGGCTCGTTTGCAACCTATATCTCTCTTTTGGACAAGCATTCATTCAAATCCTGTGCCACTTTTACTGGGTTCTTTGACTTATTGAGATTAACAATTCCTTATATATTCTGGCTACAAGTCCTTTACCAAATAGGTGTTTTGCCAATGTTTTCTACCAGTCTGTGGCTTGTCTGTTTATTTTATCTACAGTGTTTGTTTTTTTTTTTGAGGAAGATTGGCCCTGCGCTAACATCTGTTGCCACTCTTCCTCTTTTTCTTTTTTTCTCCCCAAAGCCCCAGTACATAGTTATGTATCGTAGTTGTAGAGTTGTAACTCTTCTATATGGGACGCCGCCTCAGCATGGCTTGATAAGCGGTGAGTAGGTCTGCGCCCACCATTCGAACTGGCTAACCCCAGGCTGCCAAAGAGGAACACGTGAACTTAACTGCTATGCCACCAGGCCAGCCCCCTATCTACAGTGTTTTAAGAGCAGAATTTTTAAATATTTTTCTTTAGAGTTTACACTTTTTAGTCTTATCTTAAAAAAACCTTTGTGTAACCCAAATTTACAAAGATTTTTCTTCTATTTTGTGATTCTAGTAATGCTATGGTTTTATCTTACATTTGGGTCTATGATCCAATTTGAGGTGTTTTTTTTTTTCTAAATATGGTGTGAAGTAAGGGTCAAGAGCTTCTGACTTTAGTTATTGAATGATCCAGAATGCAAATATGATAGCCAGCCATATATCAAATATTACCCTATATGATGATTTTCTCCAATCAGAAAAAGGTGTTTTCCAGTTCCATAGCAATCTATGGCTGCCATATTCTTCCAGTCAAATTACTGTTGTTCAGTTTTCTCTAATAGCATGTTTAATATCATCTCATCTTGATTACTAACCTTTATGCTGCTGACTTAGCTAGCTGAACAACTACTATATCTCTTTTCAATTTTAGTTTCAAGCTTCAGAGAAGCATTATATACCTGTTAGTCACTTGATAGCTGTAGAATTTTGGGAAAAAAAATTCTTTACCTCTTCATTTCTAAATGTCTATTAAAAATAAGAGATTTTTCTACTCCTTAGTTTTACAAAATTTCTTGGTACACTATAAAGCATTTAATGCAAATATTATTTGAGGTAGCAATGTTATTGAAAGAGTTTGCCATGATTTTTCCTTCTGAGCATTTTAAATGTATTTTGAACATAACAGAACTCAGCCAAACAGACCATAACACACACTGGAATTCAGTCTCCGGGAGTCTGGTACATGGTCCAGGACTTAGGCTCTTGGCATGGAAGCTCTTCGCAGCTTGCTTATATCTCAGCAATCAATAATTTAAATTACTCCAGCAAAAATGTCCTTCCTTACTCCTTCCAAGTTAATCACAGAGAAACTGTTACGCCTTTCTAACGTCCCTATCTTCACAATATCTGCTTCCCTTCTTCTGAAAAGCTTTAACAAGCAAGACAATGGGGATAAAAGCTACAAAGCAAGGAGATGTCATTACAAGCACAAAAGACTCAGAACTGTTTGTTGTTTTCTTTTTCTCTATCAGGATAAAACTTTCCACCTTACTATGTTACAAGAGGATGAACCACCCTCTTTCCTTTACAACTTGGCTTTTCCATCTCAGACACAGACAGATTTTTATTTGCAACAGTGTATTTCTTAACGCTATCTTAGTTAACACTTAGCAATCTTCTACTCTTGGAAGCTTGTTTTGGTGGAGAGGTGGGGACAAAAGCTTTACTGAAACGGATGCAAGAGAGAATAGGAAGCCAGGAAGCAAAGATAGTGCTAAAAAGAAGTTTCGCTAGAAGAGGAAAAGAAAAATAGGATGGTAGAAGATACTGATTATATGAATAGTGTTGGCAAACAGGAGAGGAAACAGACCCATACACTCAAACAGCTTTTTCAAAGTTACCAGTGAGTTGCACACTGTCAAATCCAATGGCCCATTCTCAGCTCTTGTTTATTTGACCTATCAGCAGCGTTGGTACGATGAATCATTTCCTCCTCCTTGAAAGACTTTCTGGGACACCACTTCTCCTTATTTTTCCTTCTTCTTCTCCGCCTGCTTCTACTCAGTCTCCTTTGCTGGTTCCCCCTTAACTTCCCAACCTCAGGCATTAGACTGCTTTTATCCAAGGCATTGGAGGCATTGGACCTCCTTATCTATTACTCATGCTTTAGGTGACCTCAGTCTCATCAACCTATATATCAACATAGTGGACAAAATAATGCTCCACTCCCCAAAGAGGTCCACATCCAAATTCCTGGAACCTGGGAATATGTTACTTTACATGGCAAAAAGGAACCAAGGTTGCAGACAGAATTAAGTTTACTAATCTGGTGTCCTTAAAATAGACTCGTCTGTATTATCCAGGTGGGCTCACTGTAACCACAAGGATTGTCAAAAGTAGAAAAGGGAGGCAGAAGAGGAGATCAGAGTGATGCAGTGTGAGAAAGACTTGACTCACCATTGCTAGCTTTGAAGATGGAGGAAGGCAGCAGCCTCTAGAAACTGGAAAAGCCGAGGACATGAATTCGCCCCTAGAGCCTCCGGAAAGGAACATAGCCCTGTCAACATCTTGATTTTAGCCCAGTGAGATCTGTCTCAGACTTCTGACCCACAGGATTGTGGTACTGGTTACAGCAGCAATGGGAAACTAATACAACCAAATGAAAGCTGATATCTTCATCATTTTTTTAACCAGCCTAGATCTTGCCTCTGCACTTCAGATTGTTCACTTTACACCTCTACATGAATATTTAATGCATAAACATTGAGTTTCAGACTTGTCTCCAAAACGTGATCCTTCCACTGTCTTTCCGCTCTCAGTAAATGGTGTCTCCATTCTCCCAGGCCAAAAAACATGGAATGATCTCTGATCCTTCTTTCACAATCCTCATGTAATTCATCTATCAGCTCTACCTTCAAAATATAACTCATATCTGACCACTTTTTCCTTTCCTAGCACTACCATGCTTGTACCACTTTTATAGCCACCATCAATTCTCAGACTTATTGCAATGTCTTCCAAATTGGTTGCTCCTCTTCCTCCCTTTCCTCTTATAGTTTAATCTATAAAACATTGACTGCTCCTTTTAAAATATCAGATATACCATTTTTCTGCTCGAAGTCCTCCCATGGCTTCTCATCTTGTGCAAAGTGAAATCTAAGTGCTCACAGTGACCTCCCTGGTCCTGCATCATCTGGGTCTTGGAACCTGCTCTTCCCTTTATCTGGAACTGTCTTATCCCAAGGGTCTATACTGCTTGCTTTTGCCTTCTTTCAGGTTTTTACTCAAATGTTACCTTATTAGACAGGCCCTCTCAACCACCCTCTAAAAATATTACCCCCACCCAGACATCCCATTTCCTTTGCTTTTTTTTGATAGTGCTTATTATCACCTGATATATAACTTTTTCATGATTTTTTAGTTCTGTCTCCACCATTAAAATGTAAGGCCCACAGAGCAAGGACTTGATCTGGTTAGTTCTTGTTATATCCTCAGCACTTAAAGCAAGGTCTGGCATGTTGATGAGTGTTCAATAGATATCTGTTGGCTGACTGATATAGCAAAATGGTCATATATATTAATAATTGGAAACAGGTTCACCTAAGTATAGAAGGAATTTAATATAGGGAGCCTTGAAGTCAGATTGCTTTGGGATTGGATCCAGATTTTTGCATTTACTAGTTCTGTGGCCTGGGGCAAGTGAATTAACCTCTCTGAGCTTTCGTTTTCTCATCTATAAGATGCGAATTGTTGTAAGGATTGAATGGCATGACATAAGTCTGGAGTTTAGAGGAGGGATTCGGACTGGAGATAGGAATGTGGAAAGTCATATGCATACAGATGATACGAAAAGCCGTGAGCCTGGGTGAGGTCACCCACTGAAGGGTATAGACAGAGAAGAGGTAAAAAAATAGCCATAGAGCACTCCAAATATTTTGATATTGGAGAATAAAGGGAAACAGCAAAAGAGAATAAGGAGGAACACTCAGAAAGGAAGGAAAAGAGCTAGAAAGAGCTATCACCCAGAAGACAAAAGAAGTGATTCATTGTACCAATGATATTGATAAATTAAGATGAGGCATATAGTAAATACTTAATAAAAGTTAGCTGTATACAGTATGTACCTGTATTAGTTTACTTTTGCTACCCTTACAAAATACCACAGACTGGGTGGCTTAACAGAAATGTATATTTTCAGAGTTCCAGAGGCTGGAAGTCCCAGATGAAGGTGTTGGAAGTTTGGTTTATCCCGAGTCCTCTCTGCTTGTTTTGCAGATGGCTGCCTCCTCATTCTGTCCTCACATGGTCTTTTCTCTGTGTGTGCAACCCTGTTTAAAGGCCCTGTCTCCAAATGTAGCCACATTGAGGGTTGGGGCTTTAACATATGAATTTTGGGAAACATACTTCAGCCTGTAATAGTAGCTATTTCCTATATGGTTGCCTGTGTGTGCAGATTTGCGTGAATATGTATATGTGCGTGTACATGTGTGTGAAATAGAAGCACACATATAGTAATACAAGTAATGGTTATCTCTGGGTACAGACTTTAAGTGGTTTTATTTCTTTATTTAACTTTTCTGGACTTTGTAAACTTTCAGCAATAAACATGTATTACTTTTATAATCAGAAAAAATATAAATGTTTTAAGAAAGTAGCACTATTGTTATTTCAGAGCAGGAAAAATCATGGTATTGGGCAGAGAGATATTCAAAGACAGTGTGAATGGAGATGCCAGGTGACTACTGCTGAAGGGGTGTGTATAATCGGAAGAAAACACATCAAAATTCCTCTTGATCTCTGAGAGCCTATGAGAGTATTATCTAGATACGTAAATAGGTAATTTAGAACATAAGTAAATGTGGAATATTATAATACTTTTGTATCACTCTTTTTTGGATATACAAAGACTTCACTATTGGTTTGCTCCCAAAGTGTATTTGTGAAACACTATATCCAGGGAATGATAATAGGTATTAAAGGGATAAAGGTTTCAGTGATCACGTAGGTTGGGAAACTCTAGGTTTCCCAATTTCTTTACTTCAAGACTTTTCAGAATTTTACTATACATACATAATCATATGTTATTTTTCTAAATTGTAATGGCATGAATCTCCATGAAGGAGATAAAATATATAGCATTTTCCAAACACATTTGACTGTGGAACCTCGCCTCTTTTTTAGTATTTTGTTTAAGTAATATTTTATAGAAGACACATTGAGAAGTACTACTGCATACAAACGACACAAAAACTTCCTGATTTAAAAATATGTTACAAAAATACAGTATAAAGACAAACACATGGACAAATGGAACAAAACAGAGAGCCCAGAAGGAAACCCATGCATCTATCTAAAATAGTTAAACTTATAGAAGCAGAAAATAGAATGGTGATTGCCAACAGAAGGGGGGAGGGGGAAATGAGGAGTTGTTCAATGGGTATAAAGTTACAATTACACAAGATGAATAAATTCTAAATATCTGCTGTACAACATAGTGCCTGTAGTTAATAATATGGTATTGTGCACTTAAAATTTGTAAAGAGGGTGGATCTATGTTAAGTATTCTTACCACACACACATAAAAGCAAAGGGACATGAGGAAATTTTGGAGGTGATATGTTTACTACCTTGATTATGGTGATGGTAACACTTGTGTATGCATTATGTCCAAACTCAGCAAATTTCATACATTAAATATGTGCAGTTTTTTGTATATCAATTATACCTCAATAAAGCTGTAAAAAAAAACAACAACAAAACTACTGTTCTCAATTTTAGCATGTATCAGGACTTGTTCAAGTACAAATTGCTGGTCCCACCCCCAGAGTTTCTGATTCAGTAGGTCTAGAGTGGGGACCTAGAATTGGTATTTCTAACAAGTTCTTAGGTGATGCTAGTGAGGCTAATGCTGCTCATCCTGGGAACCGCACTTTGAGAACCTGCTCTTCGGCAACAACCTGAAACAGATGGGGTTAATTCATTTCAACTTGCTCATCTGAGAATCATGTGGACTTGAACTTTGCAACTTTCTCATTTCAACAGCAAATAAAGGGCCAACCAGAAAATCTCCATACCAACCCAGTGGTTACACCAGTCATTTATTGGTGGCCAGAGCCCTTTGTACTGCTGGCTGCATGCTCCCAAGAAATAAAGTTAACATGTGTGGTTTTCTACATGAGTGTGTGAAATGCTTACCTGGAGAACTCTCCTTTAGAACATGGAAGAATCAGACCATACTATATCAAAATCTGGCACATCTGTTAAGGGTATGGATGCTTTGCAGACTATCAAGAATCCTGGAATAATATTTTTTTGTGCAAGCCTGCATGCAATAACCTAGAATCAGAAGAAATCAATAAACTTGGTACTCCACATTGAATTGAGATGTTCTGGATGAACAACTTACCCAAATCTCCTTTGGTTATAGGCTGCTATCTCTTAGGCCACCAATGACATGGGATCCTTTTAAAATGAGTGATTCTACCCTGGCTGATATCAGAATCACTCTGGCCTTTTGGAAATTGGACCCTCTCTAGCCCTACTGAGTTAACAATCTCACAGGGATGAGGCTGGGGAATTTCTCCTGAAAACAAAACCAGCAATCTCTCTGCAGGTCATTTTGATGCACAGCTGTGTTGGGAACCCAAGGCTTAGACATCTGAGCAATGTTAAAATGTGAATATCCCTGGAATACACAAGATAGGACCCACTTAAAGACCACACTGGTAATAATTGCCATCTCAGTGTGGAAGAAGAACCCAGGAAGCAGGTTTTGATCCAGGGATGGATGGAAATAATTTGAAGGCATACAGAATGTTAATGGCTAGAGGGGAGGTTGCTGAGATTCAGACTGGGAAAAGCATAGGCTGTGTCGTGAGGAGGAACCGAGTTTGAATTCTGTCTCTGCCACTGTTACATAACCTTAGTCAAGTTATTTAACCTCTTGGAGTCTCACTTTCCTCCTTCCTGATTTGTGGAATAGAGAGATAGGAAATAGTGCCTACCTCCTAAGGATTCTATGGGAATTAAATGAAATTATGAGTGGCAAGTACACAATTTTGCCTTAACAATGTTCCTGAAAATTTGGAAGAAATATGACAGTGTCTTTTATGACAAGCATAAAATACAACTCAAGCATACATACAACTAGTTATCTCACCAAGAAGCGGCAGCTGGGTTTACCAGTTTCATAATGACACAACCATGAAATATTAAAATTGTCTATGACTGGAAATTGCTAGGAGGGACACAAAGAAAAAGCATTCTGTTCTCAAGCTGAGAGTGAATAAAAATGGAATTTGAGGCAGCTACGTTAGTTCTAGTAGTATTAAGTAGCAAGTAATTCCTGCTTTTTAAATACAAAAAATTATGCTGTGGCCATAAGTGTCCCTGCAGGAGATGAAGAAATAGTGACAAAGCAGGGGCTTTCAACCGAACAATCACAACGACTCACGGACGTTTTGAAGGAAAATGCCTCATCTCTGACTTTTCATAGGATGTCAGAATCTTTGATTATTAATGTTCACTACTCCAGCAGTTAGATTCTTGTCAATTAAGCGTCCATTTATTTCTTCTGGCTAGGAGGGTTTTGGTACAAAAGTCAGTCTCTCTATGGATATATTGGCATTGCTTTTGCTCCTGAATGGAGAGGCCAGAGAAGCCTCAGAGCAGTTTATATAAAAGTACAGCAAAGTTCTTTCTCTCTTCATTTCTCTCTGGTTGGAGTTGAATGTGGCAGAGCTGGCTTGTAAAGTCAGAAGAAGGGACTGCCAGAGATGGCAGTCTGGAGACTATTAAATGGAGAGTGCTCATTTCCCTGGTTTTGATGCAGTCATATCATCTGTAAATTATAGCACTCAGGTGTTTTTCCATTTAGCCATTATTCTGTCATTTGTTTAGCTGCCAATCCTCTCCCTCCTTAACCACGTGCTGTTATAAACTCCAGAAGCAGCTGTTTTAGGAGTGAGCCAGTTCAGGGAGAATAAATATACAGAAAAACAAATGGTATAAAAGTAGACTAATTTTTGTTTAACATCTTTTACATTATATTTTCATCACCAGCTACTAATCTGACCCTTTACATAAATTCTATCCTGGTTTATATTTTGAATGTGACTTGAATCTTGACTGTTAAACATTTCAGGACTGGCTAAATATCCATTGTAATTATAATCTTTAATTTGTTCACTGGTGGGAACTACTTTAACCTCAGTCTTTGTTCTTTCATATTTATGATTCTGGAAGCTTTAGTGAGTTGTGGGAAAGAGTCGGTTTACATAATTAAGATGCTTCCCAGTTGTAATTTTGCCATTTGGAATCTTTTCAATACTTTTCTAAAAGAGTAAGCTGGATAACCCACTGAGATGATGACTCCAGGCTGAATGTGACAGAGCCACCCAACTTCATGAATGGGGCTGATCCCTGATGTCTCAAATCTGAGAGATAGCAGTTTCTGTGTCTAAGTGGCTGTACTAGACATCTGTGATCTTTGTCAGCATCCATTTCCCCTTCTGATAAAACAATATTGTTTTTCTTAGGGGAAACAACTCTCTCCCCTTCTTAGTCCATTTGGCTTGGGTAGTGCTGGTCCCAATCCATGGGATGAATTAGGTTTATGACCTAAGCTTGGCCAGTCAGAGCACATTCCACCGCTTGTCCAGTTAGTGGTTGAGGGATGGGCACGTGAACCAAGGCAGGACAATAATGTTCAGTTCTGGGACTTTTCTCTGGAACCACTGGGGTAAAATGCTGTTTCTTTGGTTTACTTAGCTGATAAAATATAGGCCTCGAGTTGATGGTGGCTATCTTTTCTTTTGGAGAATAAAGACAATAAAGAAGAAAGCAGAGTCAAAAGATGGAGAAATGGGGGAAAAGAGAGAGAGAGAGAGAGAGGAATGAAATATGATTTGAACTTCTGGTTATAGCTTTACCTGAACATATAGTTACCTGTGACTTTTCAATTACATGAGTTGATAAATCCTCATTTTGCATAAACCAGTTTGAGTTAGATTTTCAGTTGCTTTCACCTAAAAGATTCCTAACTCCAAACCCCAAGATTAGGATACAGAAGATGTTGGGATTATACTTTGCTTTCTCTCTCTTTCTCTTATATGTGTGACTTTAGATAAATTAAAAAAAATCTTTAGCTTTTGTTTTGTATAACATGAAATAATGGATGCAAAATACTTAGCACCATTTTTAGCACATACTGTGTTCAATAAACAATAATTTCCATTATTATTGTTGCAATTTATAAATTAGTAACAGCAGTCATAATAGTAATAGGCACCCTCTCCTCCCCATACTACTGGCAACCTTGACAAGAGCATCCTAACTTTTTTTTTTCAAGGCATCAGATTTTTAATTTTTTTTTAATTGTGGTGAAATACACATAACATACCATCTTATCTATTTTTAAGTATGCAATTCAATAGCATTACGCACATTCACGTTATGCTGTCATCACCACCATTCACCCACAGAACACTTCATCTTGTAAAACTGAAATTCTGTACCCGTTAAACAAGAACTCCCCAATTCCCCCTCTCCCCAGCCTCTGGCAACCACCATTATACTTCTGTCTCTATGAATTTGATAACTCTAGGTACCTCATATAAGTGGAATCAGACAGTATTTGTCTTTTTGTGACTGGCTCACTTCAGTCAGCATTATGTCCTCAAGGTTTGTCCACGTTGTAGTATGTGTCAGAATTTCCTTCCATTTTAAGGCTGAATAATGTTCCATAGTATGTTTATACTACATTTTGTTTATCCATTCATTCATTGATGGACACTTGGGTTGCTTCCAGGTTTTGGCTATTGTGAATAATGCTACTGTGAGCAGGTGTGTGCAAATATCTCTTCAAGATCTTGTTTTCAAGTCTTTCTGGTATATACGGAGAAGTGGAATTGCTGGATCATATGGTAATTCTACGTTTTTTTTTTTTGAGAAAATGCCATGCTATAAGGCATCTGTCTTGAAGATAAATCTGAGAGACGAAGGCTGGGGGCAGGATGCCATTCTCTGGCTAGAGATGATAAGAACCTCAATTTCAGGCTGTTGGGAATAGAAGGAGGGGAATGTAGGTAAGCAATTGACAAGAACTTAGTGCTAATTAGCCTTAAGAGAAGGGAGAGGTGGGCATTCCTGATGACTCCTTTACGGGGTATCTCCAGACTTTGGGGGGGCTGAAGCCTATATAAGTTTAGGGGCCCTCCTTAAAAATAATAATTTAAAAAGTGAATAAAAAAATTAAGTGCAGGGCTCTGAAAGGGGTCCATAGAAGTGAGGAGGCCCTTCTAACGTCCCACTGAGGGAGAAGAGCATGTGCAGTGGCATCATTTGTTTTTGGCCTACCAGCATCATTTTCCTCTGGGGCTGTGCGTCTTCCCTCTCTCAGCTCCTGTGGTGCCGGGGGAGCTGCCTGCTCCCCTCTCACACCATCTCAGGCCCAGTTCTGCTAATCAGAGCTTTTCTCTCTGTGGCTACATGATTGTTGTGGAGATGGGTAGGTGACCCAAACCAGGCCAAGGAGACAATTCTGGAACTTTTGTTGAAACTGTTGAGAAAAATAATTCACTTTTCTTTTGTGGCTGCTGAGAGGTTAGGGTGTAAGCCTGGACCTTCTGGTGGTGAATTTGACACCAACGGGGAAGAGTCAACAGAAGAGAAGTGGTATATGGAGAAGTGGCCTGTGACACCCTTGACTGACTTCCTGGATCCAGTCATGCCTAAAACTAGATCTACTCTAGCCTTTTTTGTCACATGAACCAATTAAGCCCACTTTTTGTTTACATCACTTTGAGTTAGTTTTCTGTCTGTTGTAACCAAAATATTCAGCTTCCATATCTATTCACCAAAAAGAGGTGGCAGGCCCTGCTTGGATCACATGCCTCCTTGGACCCAATAACTGCCTAGGGGGATAGGGTAAACCCTTTGACAAGTCTGCCACATACCCGCCTCTGGTGGCGAAGGAGGTGGCTATGTGACTGAGAGACTAACAATATCACATGGAGTGAGAGGTGGGCGCTCCCTGAAACGAAGAGATGCAGTGCAGCCCCCCGCCCACAAAAAAAACAGATGTGCCTTGCAAAAGTGAAAGCAATCTATATTGTCTCTTTAGTTTGACCTCTTGCTAAAAGCTCTACTCTTTTACTCCCCTTCTTCCATATTTTATGTTTTTGATATCACCAAGAGTAGTGGTAAATTTGTTGTGTCCGTGGGAGGAGGTGAGTTCAGAGTCTGCCTACGCTGCCATCTTGACACCGTCCCTTGAACATCCTAACTTTTGATAACATAACTGATTTTATCAGTTGCCTCCAAAAAAGCTCAAGGATATGATTATTTTTACCAATTGTATGAGGAAATAGACATCCTAATTTGCTAGAAACCACACAGAGCAGTTCACTTAACATGAACACACACACACACACACACACACTCACACACGACTGGCATCTTCTTTCCTAACTGTAGCAGGGAAAGTCATCATGGATGCTAGAATCTAGCTGCATATTTCCAAAAGCATTACAAAAATATAACTTACAATAAACTTTCAAAATGCCACTTCTTAAAGATCATTCTCTTGGAAATGAAATTAACATGCTTGAAAACTGTGGTAAGAAAGCACCAGAAGCATGCCTTCTTCCACATTCTGAGTAAAAAGATTATTTGGGATGCAAATCTCAAATAGAGCCTTACTTGTGGGCTACAACCTAGGGTTCTGACTATTGATAAATACATCAATTCAATAAGAAAAATGAAAAATGCTAAGGAGAGTGTTTGAGACATAATATATGCTCAACAAATGTCATTCCATGCCTTCTCATCCATCCACCCATCCATCATACATTCAGGGCCTAAATGTGTCAGTACAAATAAAAATCATTCAAACATTTTTTTTTTACCCTTCTAATTAGAAAACAATAAACTGGCTAAATATTTCCACTTCTCCAGTTGTATAGAAGAGAAACAGGTTTATGTTGTACTTAATAGCATATTATATTAAAATATTATATTAGTTATGAAATCTTGAGTATATCATAATTAATGCTAAGTTATACTGCCATATGTCAATCAAGACAAAATTTGATATACAAGGAAACAACCAAACAATAGTCACTGATGTATAGGCAGGCCCTGTTTTCCAGCAAAAGGCCCTCATTACCTCGTCTTGATAGGTAAATTGAAGGAGAACCCAAATCCACTCCTCCTGCATTTTTTGTGCAGTGGACACCTCTTCTATTGGGAATGCTTTCAGGAATTCAAAATCAGCTTGTGCATGGTTCCAGAAGTAGACACTAAAGGCCTGAAAAGATCTGTGATCAGGGCCTGTTTCTGCTAATATGAAAAGAAGATATCCTCTATTTGAAGCAGAATTGAAGGGGTTCTTGATGTACAAAAGTAGCTTCAAATGTATTAACAACATACGTGATTTTCCCTTGAAAGAATAGGAAATAGTACTTCTGTTGCAACTGTTCTGTTACAACAAAGTTCTACAACTTTTCTTCTTTCTCCCTTACCCTTTAAAACAGACTTTCTGAAAGTATGCTTACTGTGTAAGAGGAAAAGCTCTTTGATTGTGTGCTTTCAAGAAGGGACAAAGTGTTTGTATCCAGAAATAATTTATGGTGAAATTGAAAAGGTGGTGGTCTGTGCAGCCTTCCTCTCTTTCCCAGGGTGTAGTGGTGGGATCATGAGTTTTAGACACGCAGAGACTTGGATTCAGAGACTAAATCCCGATTTTGCCCTTAAATGTCTACAAACTTGGGCAAGGACACATTAAACTCTCTGAACCTCTACTTTTTTACTTGCAAAATGAGGATAATTATATCTACCTCAGAGCTATAAGAGAATTACAGAAAGAAATATAAGCAAAGAACTCTATCTTCTGCCTGACATCCTGAGATATATTACGTGTGTCTTAGTGGACAGATATTCACGTAACTCTCCGACTCCCCTGACCCAGAACTCTTTATTCTCATGTGTTTACTTTTTAATATGCCCTTTGCGATGCCCAGGAAATAGCCTGTGCAAGAACTTAAGTATCTCTCTTTTTCTCAAACAAAATTTACCTATGGTGTATTTCATTTTCAAACTGAAAATGGGATCCAATGTGTCCGGGGTGAAGGGCTGTCCCAGCTGCCTGTCTTCTGCAGGACTCCAAGCCCCTGTTCCAGCCCGCATGGTAGAGCTCAGCCCACCCCCTCTGCAGTGAGTGGCAAGTCTTTTCTTGCCTCTGACGATGGACTCAATAAACAGCACTGGACAAGGCAAAAAACAAAAAACAAAGAACGAAAAAACACCTGAAAATGGGAGGTAGAAGGTACTTAAAGAGATACAGGACAGCATTTTGAAATGAACAGAAGACTTAGTCACCTCATCCCCTGGAGCTCCACAATTGACCTGTCTTGGACAAGCCACTTGACTCCTCATGCTCAGCCTGTCTCATTTGCAAAATGGCAATAATTTTTCCTAACTCATAGGGCTGCTGTTTAGATGATATGTCATTCTACGCAGGAAAAAACTGTATAACACATACTGAGTCATACCAATATGGGAAATTATTGTCAACTAGTAGTTAATTACCTTTTTCGTGAACTAGTGTCTTAGCCTGGTAAAAATGCTCAATAAAGCCCAATGAAAGTAAGGTATGTTTTTGCTATGGTGGAAAGAACCCTATTCTTGAAGTCAGATTGACATAGATTCTTCTAATTCCATCACTTTCTATCATTGTGACTGCAGATGTATTTCTTTATCTTTCTGATCTTCAATTTTCCCACTTAAAAAATAGGCTTTACCACTCATCAGATTTTGTGAAGATTAAATGTAATTAGGTATATAAAACAACTAGCATAGTGCCTGGTACAAAGATACTCAATAAAAATTGCCATTATAAAGAAATGGATTTCAGGCAATATGTAGGTTGGGCAGTAGGGTCTTAGAGCAATTATGCTAACATAGATGGCTGCTGCTTTTCTCACCCACATGAAAGTTGAGCTTTTTCTTAAAATTTTGGGGTTTTCCTGGGAGCCAGTATATAATTGATTCCCTTTGGACTATCCCTGAGATGAGTTAGTAGAAGACAAGACAATTCTTTATGTAATCGGTTGAAGACAGAGTGCCACAAAGACTCCTTCTAGGTCCTGATCTGGGGAAACAGACCATAATGTGGTTACCTTCTTCAATTGCAACTAGTAAGAACCAAACATAAAAAGAATGAGATTAGCTGACTGTAGGAGTAAGCAGAACATTCACAAATATGGTCCTGAGGAGCCTTGTGTGCCTCCCAAATCTAATCAAGATAACAAAGGCAGATCATCAGGTTATGCTGACTGGTTTCTAAGCAGCGCACAGGAAGCTGTGCTATACTCAGCTATTCTGAAACTTGCCTAGCAGAGTTAAAGTATATAAAATATTGACAAGCTCTGTCCAAGGCTAAAAGATGAGAAGATTATAATAATTAGAAAGGTTTTACATGGTCCAGTGAAATACTCCTTCAGATCATAGAAAAAAAAAAAAACTGCTTTTTTCCATGAAGGTTTTTGAAAACTAACTTAGTTTACTAGTTAAGTTCTGAAAGATAAGGGTGTGCCATAGAAAGCGGAATTTTGTTTATTGAATCTTCATTGTAAATTTAAACACTAGCATTTCAGTTCATAGACCAATCTTTGATACTCTGATTAGCATCCATCAGTTCACTAGAGCTTAGAGATTTTTGAGGAAATTAAGATAAAAGGATAAGAATTGGCCACAAAAAGGAGAACGGAGAAGCAGTCAAGAGAGAACAGGAATGTGGATAACTTCTTATTTCTGAACTTATTCAAGGTTTACATTGGATATTAAGACCAGAGTGAACCCTTAGGAGAAAGGATTGTAGAGAAGACTGAAAGTGCAGTTGTCAATGAATTTGGAGAAATGATGCAGCCTCAAGATGAGGAATATGTGATAGAAGTATGTGTTCAGTGAGCCCTCCCAAAATTTTAAAAATAGTTCTAGTTTATAAATGCTATAAAAGCTTAAATACATTTATTGTCAATAAGAATAGTTAGGACAGTTATTAAAAACTTGAAACAACTTAGTACCATACATGATTTTTTTTGGTAGGCTCCTAATATGTGTTTAAAATATAAGCAAGAGGCTCTTACAGCCATTTTCTCACGTGAAAAGTGAACAACAGTACAGTGACTGAGAGCACGGGCTCTGGAGCCAGATGGCCCTGGGTTTGTATTTGGCTTGCTATTTCCTAGGATTGTGGTTTTAGACAACTTACTTTACCTCTCTGAACTTCTGTTTCCATTTCTGTAAAATACTGTGTATTGGTTATTTAGTGCTGCATAACAAATTATCCCAAACCTTGGTGGTTTAAACAATAAATATCTACCATCTTAGGCAGTTTCAGAGAGTCAGGAATTCTGGAGTGGCTTAGCTGGGTGGTTCTGGCTCAAAGTCTTTAATGAGGTTGCAGTCAAGATGTAGACTGGGGTTTCAGTCTTCTCAATGTTTGACTGGGGCTTGAGGATCCACCTCCATGTTGGCTGCATCACATGGATGTTGGCTTCAGCTCCTCACCTTATGAACCTCTCCAGTGGGCTGCTTGAGTATCCTCAAGACATGGCAGCTGGCTTTCCCCAGAGCAAGTGATCCAAGAAAGAACAAGATGGAAGCCAGAGTGTCTTTTATAGTCTAGCCTTGGAAGTCACATACCATCACTTCTTTCACTTTCTTTTGGTCACACAACCAATCCTGATATACTATGGGAGGTGACTACTCAAGGACATAAATACCCAGAGGTGGAAATAATTGTGGAATCTTGGAGGCCGGCTATAGTAACAGTTTATCTTGTTACGCTAAGAATTAAATAAGATACAGCTTACAAATCAATTAACCTAGTCCCTGATACATGACAAGGGCTCAATTAGTTAGTAGCTAAGTCTAAGTAAGATCTTCATGCTTCTTTTATTATGAGAGTTTAAGTGCCTAGTTATTATTATTTTTACTATTGCCAATATTATTGTTATTACTCTCATCAATTTACCAAAGACTTCAGCACTGTAGTAATTGTGACTATTAGCAGATAATGTCTCCTTTTCAGAGATCCACTTTTACCTCCAAACACAAGTACCCTCAGTTTGGGAGTGGAGATAGATACTTGGGAATTCTATATTCTGGTCATCCATGCTAAAAGAGACCCTTCTCTAAATCCTGCCCGCACACCGAAGCTCTTCCTTAATTAAATCCAGAAAGTAATATACTTCCCTTTCTTCTTGACAATGTATTCTGAGTCTTAAAATGAGAGAGAGTGATCAAAAACAGACTAATTAATTCTTATCTTCTATTATTGCTCTAAGGCAGACAGGGAGTATTACTTTTATCGTGTTTCACAGATAAGGACACTGGAACTCAGGGAAAAGAGGTGGCTTGTCCAAATTTCCCCAGAAAATTAGATGGAGAGACATAATTGAACCCAGGTCTTTCACACACAACGCTTACTGTGTTTTTCTCTTTCTTATCTGTTACCTGAACCTGACTAGAGCCTGGTGGAAAGGGGGTGCCCTGCTAGAGAATGCACTGTGTTTTTCCTTCTTTCCTCACTACTTCACTAAGAAAAGAACCAGAAAACCATGTGGAAGTCACTAATATCAACCTTCCCCTAGTGTTATTGACTGTGGTAACCCTTTGAAAGGTAAAGAGCAACTTATAATCATGGAAGTAGCCTCCCTCTGAAGAATAGGCTCAGAGGGGCTGGTCCTCTTTTTTAAGAAAAGAATGTAATTGGCGATGCTTTGTATTTTGAAAGCTTGATAGAAGGGCTATCCGGTCCCCAGGGGAAGAAAATGAAATTAGGGAGAGAATGAAGACAATAGCCATGGGTTCTAGAAGGAGCATATGTCTGAAATCATCTCAATCCAGAGCTGACTTGCAGTCTTGGACAGCTATGCATGTCCAAGTTGAAAGGGTTGATAGAGCTGTGTGAAAGGGCCTCATGCCTCTGCCATGACAGTAGCCCAAGCAGAGGACCTAAGTCTATCACCACTTTCTAGGCTTGATCCTCAAAGGAAGGTTTTACTCAACTTCTGGTGCCCCACCCCAGTAGTCACTGTGGTTGACGACATGTACTAATGCCACTAGTTGTGAGCTAGACATTTGTCCCCACTTCTGCCCTTTGGGCTCATTCTACAAGGCCAGCTTCTCCTCAGTCCTTAGCACCTCCTCCTATGATACATGGGGAACACAGGGGCTCAGAAGCCGATTTTGTAACCCAAGTAATAATGAATGTTTGAAGATTCCCCTACATGAAATATAATTCTCAGGGGTTAGGGAGGTCAGTTCCTCTAAAACATTTTAATGGTGTGCCTTTTGTTCCACTGTGGTGTTTTCACAGGAACAGTTTTGTACTGATTCTCTATCTTTCTTTTATAAACCCCAAGCATTGTCCTGGCTTCTGCCTTCATAGGAATTAGCATCAGTGGAGGCAAGATACAGCCTAAGTTTAAACTTCCCCCAACTTTCTAAGATGAGCAGGAGGAGGGCAGTATCCATGTGCATTGTTCTTGTTGCAAGAGACAACACTGGGCTGTTCTTATACTACACCGATCCAAGAATTTTTGTTTTTATTTTTACATAAGCATCTGACTTCCCATGACTTGAGCTACATTCTAAGCGGAAAAGAAGAGCTAAAGCCCCCTTGTCTTGCTCCCAATGGATCGCCTCACTTTGCACTTGGAAATCCCAGAGGTGCAAGTGGGCTGCTGCGGTAAGTGCTAAGTTGTAGCGCAATATATGGTCTTGTTTTATCTCTGCAAACACAGTCCTCAGAGCCACAACGTAAACTGTGTGGAATTTCTCACCCTTGTCTGTAAATGAAGCTAAACCATTCCTGAGCCTGCTAACATTTTCTGCAACCTAAAGTACAACTCCGTCCTCACCAAATAATTTCTTCCCTTTCAAGTACTGAAGTGTGAAGAGGGACACCTTATTTTATTGCAACATGAACAGCAAGTAAACAGAGAAATGTGATTAAAATTCAATTGAGTGCCGGCAGGAATTAAGCCATGCCAGGCCCATCAGTTTATAGCCTGCCCTAAAGACGGGAAAAGAAAAAAAATTCACTGCAGCTCAGCTGGAAAATTGTTGGGACATTTTTGCTACAGGAAGCTCTTGTTATTCTCAATTCTCTCTGCATCCTACATGCCCTTGATAACACAAAGTACAATGTGCTGTGATGCTCTGGTGTGGGGCTGGGTGGCAGTAGTGGTTGTTTGCCTATTAGCATGATTCCTTGTGGGGCTTCTTATATATTCCTTTACTTTCTGAGCCTTATAGAGTGCAATATCAAAGATGATCCGATCAGCTTCAAACTAAAGACAAAACTAAAAATCTACAGTCTTCTACATATAGTTCCCATAGCAATTCCAAATACAGGATTGTATTAAAAAAAATGTAGCTCAGTTGCAATGGGCCCTACTGTTCCAACAAGTATTAAAGGTATTTCTCCTGAAATGAACCAGTAAATTACATTTCATAGACTCATGGGAGGCAGTTGATAACTGGTCCAGGCCAAGGGCTGCAAAGTCAGCACATCTAAGTTTGAATTTAGACTAGATCACTTATCAGCTATAGAGCTAACCTTGGACAATTTATTTAAACTCTCTAAGCTTCAGTTTCCTCATCTGTAAAATGGGGTTGAAAACCAGAGGGCTGATGGTTGCTTTGATGACTACATGAGACACTGTACATAAAGTCTCAGTATAGTGCCAGGAACATGGTAAATGCTCAGTAAGTGCAAATAAGAATATTTGCAGAAAACAAAACAAAAAAGAATTCTTGCAGAAATATATGTCTGCAAAGGTGAAGTAACCTATCTAAGGTTACACAGCTGATTAGCTGGGAGAATTAGGACTATAAATAAGATCTCTTAATTCTTAAAGTACAACCATTTCGAGCATCATGGCGGAGTGAGCTTTCCCGTGAATTCTTCCCCCACAAGATACAACAAAAGCAACAGCCACAGACCAACAACGGAATCCCAGACAGTGAAAAGCTAGAGCGGAGGGATCCACACTGCCGCACATCTGAGAGCGGAACGTGCTGGGCCCCCGGAGGAAGTGGAGAGAGGTAAGGAGAACTCCGCTCCCTCCCCATCAGATCAGCGATCCGGTCTGCGCGGCTCCCAGAGAGGGGGGAGGGGCGGCCCTCGGCGGGAAACTGTAGCTCTTCGGGCTCTCTCAGCCAGTGGGAAAATCCCACACAGAGGGCTCAGAGGAGCCACAGGGCTACCATCAACATCTGAGCAACCCAGAGAGCGGATAAAGAGGGGCAAACGAGAAGCCTCCCACGTCAGGGACCCAGAGGGCAAAAGAGAGAGCTCCCCCCTCCCCGCAACCCGGAGTCTGCAGCTCGACCAGATCTAGCGGTCCGAGGCAGACCTGAATAAACTGGACTGGACCCGTGGATCGCAGTGGGGAAAAGAAACAAAACAAAACAAAACAAAACAAAACTGCGGATCGCAGCAGAAAAACTGGGGCAGAGCGCAGGGGGCTTAGACTACACAGCCCTTTACCACCAGACAGTGGCGGCAGGTGGAAATTGCAACCAGAGACTTCCAGGATGAGGAAAATCAAAACCAACACAGGAACCACCATGCAAAAATATATGAAATCACCAGACCAGAAACAAAATGACAAGCACCCAGAAATCAACCCCGAAGACACAGAAATCCATAAACTAAATGACAGAGATTTCAAAATAGCTATCATAAAAACACTCAACGAAATACGAGACAACACAGACAAAACAATTAAATGAGATTAGGAGTTTCTTAACAAAAGAGATTGAAATCATAAAGAAAAACCTATCAGTGCTGATGGAGATGAAGAACACAATGGAGGAGATAAAGGAGAATCTGGAATCTTTAAAGAACAGAGCTGACAATATGGAGGAAAGAATTAGTACTTTAGAGGATAGGAATACAGATATACTCCAGATGGAAGAAGAGAGAGAACTAAGACTAAAAAGAAATGAAGAAAGACTCCGAGAAATATCGGACTCTATTAGAAAATGTAACATAAGAATTATAGGTATTCCTGAGGGAGAGGAGAGGGAAAGAGGAACAGAGAGCCTATTCAAGGAAATAATAGCTGAAAATTTCCCAAATCTGGGGAAGGAGCAGGAAATACCAGTAAGCGAAGCCAACAGGACGCCTATATATATTAACAGACAAAGGCCTTCACCACGACACCTAGTGGTAAGGCTAGCCAGGGTCAACGACAAAGAAACAATATTAAGGGCAGCTAGACAAAAACAAAAAATAACGTACAAAGGAACTCCCATGAGGCTCTCAGCGGATTTCTCAACAGAAACTTTTCAGGCTAGAAGAGACTGGAATGATATATTCAAAATACTAAAAGACAAAAACTTTCAGCCAAGAATACTCTATCCAGCAAAAATATCCTTCAAATATGATGGAGAAATAGTAACTCTCCCAGATAAACAAAAGCTAAGGGAGTTCATGGCCACGAGACCGCCACTACAAGAAATACTCAAGAAGGCCCTCAGGCCTGAAAACAAGAAGAGAAAGGGAACACAAAGCTTGGAGTAAGGAGAAAAGTAGGTAGACAAAATCAGAGAAATAGTAGATCTTTACTGGAATAGGTTAGCAACCACTTAAATACTAAACTCAAAGATCAAAGGAAGAAATTCACCAAAAATAAATTTAACCTCATCACTGTAAACACACAGCCACAACACAAGATAGAATAAGGTATAACAAGAGCAACTTAGAAGGGGAAGAGGAAAGTGACTGAATTGACTTAGTATAAGGAAATAGGAGGCTATCAGATAATGGACTATCTCATACAGAAAATTTATCGCCCAAACCTCAAGGTAACCACTAAACAAATAATCAAATTAAAACCACATATGATAAACAAAGAGAAAACTAGAAGAATCATAAGACAGAACAACCAAACTGAATTGGCAGTCCAAAACAAATGGGACAAGAAACAAAGGAAATGCAAAAGAACCAGAAAATAAGTGACAAAACAGCAACATTCAACCCTCATATTTCAATAATTACCCTAAATGTAAATGGATTGAACTCTCCAATCAAAAGATACAGAGTGGCAGGATGGATTAAAAAGCAAGACCCAACAATATGCTGCCTTCAGGAAACACATCTTAGCACTAAAGACAAGCACAGGCTCAGAGTGAAAGGATGGAAGACAATACTCCAAGCTAATGGCAAACAAAAGAAAGCAGGTGTTGCCATACTCATATCAGACAAAGTAGACTTCAAGATAAAACAGGTTAAGAAAGACAAAGAAGGGAAATATATAATGATAAAAGGGACACTCCATCAAGAAGACATATCACTTATAAATATATATGCACCCAACATAGGAGCACCAATGTACATAAAACAACTATTAACAAACCTAAAAGGAGAAATCAACAACAACACAATAATAGTAGGGGATCTTAACACCCCACTTACAGCAATGGATAGATCATCCAGACAAAAAGTTAATAAAGAAATATTAGACTTAAATGAAAAACTGGACGAGATGGACCTAGTAGACATATACAGAGCACTCCACCCAAAAACAGCTGACTACACATTCTTCTCAAGCGCGCATGGAACATTCTCTAGGATAGACCATATGTTGGGAAACAAAGCAAGCCTCAATAAATTTAAGAAGATTGAAATCATAGCAAGCATCTTTTCAGACCATAATGCTATGAAAGTGGAAAGGAACCATGAAAAAAAAAACTGGGAAAGTGACAAAAATGTGGAGATTAAACAACATGCTACTGAACAACCAATGGATCATTGATGAAATTAAAGGAGAAATCAAAAACTATCTGGAAACAAACGAAAATGATAACATGCCATATCAAACCATATGGGACGCAGCAAAAGCGGTCCTGAGAGGGAAACTCATAGCGATACAAGCCCACCTTAACAAACAAGAAAAAGCCCTAATAGGCAACCTTAAATTACACCTAACAGAACTAGAAAAAGAAGAACAAACAAAGCCCAAAGCCAGCAGAAGGAGAGAAATAATAAAAATCAGAGCAGAAATAAATGATATTGAGACCAAAAAAACAGTAGAAAGGATTAATGAAACAAAGAGTTGGTTCTTCGAGAAGATAAACAAAATAGACAAACCCTTAGCCAGGCTAACTAAGAAAAAAAGAGAAAAGGCTCAAGTAAATAAAATTAGAAATGAAAGAGGAGAAATTACAACGGATACCATGGAAATACAGAGGATTATAAGAGAATACTATGAGAAATTATATGCCAACAAATTGGACAATCTAGAAGAAATGGATAAATTCTTAGACTTATACAACCTCCCAAAATTGAACCAAGAAGAAATGGAGAATCTGAATAGACCAATCACAAGTAAAGAGATTGAAATAGTAATCAAAAACCTCCCCAAAAATAAAAGTCCAGGACCAGATGGCTTCTCCAGTGAATTTTACCAAACATTCAAAGAAGATTTAATACCCATCCTCCTCAAACTATTCCAAAAAATAGAGGAAGATGGAACACTTCCTGAATCATTCTATGAGGCCAACATCACCCTGATACCAAAACCAGACAAAGACAATACAAAGAAAGAAAATTACAGGCCAATATCGCTGATGAACATTGATGCAAAAATCCTCAACAAAATATTGGCAAACCGAATACAACAATATATTAAAAAGATCATACACCATGATCAAGTGGGATTTATACCAGAGACGCAGGGATGGTTCAACATCCGCAAATCAATCAACGTGATACATCACACCAACAAAACAAAGAATAAAAACCACATGATCGTGTCAATAGATGCAGAGAAGGCATTTGACAAGATACAACATCCATTTATGATAAAAACTCTCAATAAAATGGGAATAGAAGGAAAGTACCTCAACATAATAAAGGCCATATATGACAAACCCACAGCTAACATCATACTCAACGGGGAAAGACTGAAAGCCATTCCTCTGAGAACAGGAAGGAGGCAGGGCTGCCCACTCTCACCACTCCTGTTCAACATAGTACTGGAGGTTTTGGCCAGAGCAATTAGGCAAGAAAAAGGAATAAAAGGAATCCAAATAGGTAACGAAGAAGTGAAACTCTCACTATTTGCAGATGACATGATTGTATGTATAGAAAACCCTAAAGAATCTGTTGGAAAACTGTTAGAAACAATCAACAACTACAGCAAAGTTGCAGGGTACAAAATCAATCTACAAAAATCAGTTGCATTTCTATATGCTGATAATGAACTAACAGAAAGAGAGCTCAAAAAGATAATACCATTTACAATTGCATCAAAAAGAATAACATACCTAGGAATAAATCTTACCAAGGAGGTGAAGGACCTATACAATGAGAACTACAAGACATTATTGAGGGAAATCTATGATGACATAAAGAAATGGAAAGATATCCCATGCACGTGGATTGGAAGAATAAACATAGTTAAAATGTCTATATTACCTAAAGCAATCTACAGATTCAATGCAATCCCAATCAGAATCCCAATGACATTCTTCACAGAAATAGAAAAAAGAATACTAAAATTTATATGGGGCAACAAAAGACCCCGAATAGCTAAAGAAATCCTAAAGAAAAAGAACAAAGCAGGAGGCATCACAATTCCTGACTTCAAAACATACTACAAAGCAATAATAATCAAAACAGCATGGTACTGGTACAAAAACAGACACACAGATCAATGGAACAGAATTGAAAGCCCAGAAATAAAACCACACATATACGGACAGCTAATTTTCGACAAAGGTGCTAAGGACATGCAATGGAGAAAGGAAAGTCTCTTCAATAAATGGTGTTGGGAAAACTGGACAGCCACATGCAAAAGAATGAAAGTGGACCATGTGCTATCGCCATTCACAAAAATTAACTCAAAATGGATCAAAGACCTGAAGGTGAGACCTGAAACTATAAAACTCATAGAAGAAAATATAGGCAACACACTATTTGACATTGGTTTTAAAGGAATCTTTTCGGATGACATGCCTACCCAGACTAGGGAAACTAAAGAAAAAATAAACAAGTGGGACTTTATCAGACTAAAGAGCTTTTATAAGACAAATGAAACCAGAATCAAGATGAACAGACAACCAACCAGCTGGGAGAGAATATTTGCAAAACATACATCTGACAAGGGGTTGATCTCCATAATATATAAAGAACTCACACAATTGAACAACAAAAAAGCAAACAACCCGATCAAAAAATGGGCAGAGGAAATGAACAGACACTTCTCCAAGGAAGATATACAGATGGCCAATAGGCACATGAAAAGATGCTCAACATCACTAATCATCAGGGAAATGCAAATCAAAACAACACTAAGATACCACCTCACGCCCGTTAGAATGGCTATAATCACCAAGACAAAAAACAACAAATGTTGGAGAGGATGTGGAGAAACAGGAACCCTCATACACAGCTGGTGGGAATGCAAATTGGTGCAGCCTCTATGGAAAACGGTATGGAGATTCCTCAAAGAATTAAAAATAGAGATGCCCTATGATCCAGCCATCCCACTACTGGGAATCTATCCAACGCACCTGAAATCAACAATCCAAAGAGGTTTATGCACCCCTATGTTCATTGCAGCATTATTCACCATAGCCAAGAAGTGGAAGCAACCTAAGTGTCCCTCGACTGACGATTGGATTAAGAAAATGTGGTATATATATATACAATGGAATACTACTCAGCCATAAAAAAAGACAAAATCGTCCCATTTGCAACAACATGGATGGGCCTGGAGCGTATTATGTTAAGTGAAATAAGCCAGAAAGAGAAAGACAAACACTGTATGATCTCACTCATATGTGGAATATAAACCAACACATGGACAGAGAAAACTGGACTGTGGTTACCCGGGAAGTGGGGGTGGGGGGTGGGGGGTGGGCACAAGGGGTGAAGGGAGTCATATATGGGGTGATGGACAAACAAAAATGTACAACCCAAAATTTCACAATGTTAGAAACCATTAAAATATCAATAAAAAAAAAAAAAAGTACAACTATTTTCTGTTGCTCTGTACAGATGGAGGTTGGGCAAGAATTGGGCCTTATTAGACTGCTGGTTCCCAAAACACACTATGGATCTCAAAAAAAAAAATTATACATATATAATGAAAAACTCACAGCCAATATCATACTCAATGGGGAAAAACTGAAAGCCATCCCTCTGAGAACAGGAACAAGACAAGGGCGCCCACTCTCACTACTCTTATTCAACACAGTACTGGAGGTTTTGGCCAGAGAAATTAGTCAAGAAAAAGAAATAAAAAGAGTACAAATAGGCAATGAAGAAGGGAAACTCTCACTGTTTGCAGACGACATGATTGTATATATAAAAAATCCTCAAGAATCCATTGGAAAATTATTAGAAATGATCAACAACTATAGCAAAGTTGAGAGTGCAAAATCAACTTACAAAAATCAGTTGCCTTTCTATACTCTAAGAGTGAACTAACAAAAAGAGAACTCAAAAATACATCCCCATTTACAATTGCAACAAAAAGAATGAAATATCTAGGAATAAATTTAATCCAGGAGGTGAAAGTCCTATACAATGAAAACTATAAGACATTATTGAAAGAAATCGATGATGACATAAAGAAATGGAAAGATATTCCATGCACATGGATTGGAAGAATAAAAATAGTTAAAATGTCCATACTACCTAAAGCAATCTACAGATTCAATGCAATCCCAATCAGAATCCCAAGGACATTCTTTACGGAAATAGAACAAAGAATCCTAAAATTTATGTGGAACCACAAAAGACCCCGTATTGCCAAAGGAATCCTGAGAAAAAAGAACAATGTTGGAGGACTCACACTCCCTGAATTCAAAACATACTACAAAGTTGCAGTAATCAAATGACCACGGTACTGGCACGAAAACAGACTCACAGATCAATGGAACAGAATTGAAAGCCCAGAAGTAAAGCCACACATCTACAGGCAGCTGATCTTCGACAAAGGAGCTAAAAACATACAATGGAGAGAGGAAACTTTCTTCAAAAAATGGTGCTGGGAAAACTGGACAGCCATGTGCAAAAGAATGAAAGTAGACCATTATCTTTTGCCATATACAAATATTAACTCAAAATGGATCAAAGACGTGAAGGTAAGACCTGAAACCATAAAATTCCTAGAAGAAAATATAGACAGCACACTCTTTGACATGTGTCTTAGAAGGATCTTTTCAAATACCATGTCTACTTGACAAAGGAAACAAAAGAAAAAATAAACAAGCAGGACTTCATCAGACTAAAGAGCTTCTGCAAGGCAAAGGAAACCAGGAACAAAACAAAGACAACCCACCAACTGGGAGAAAATGTTTTCAAATCATATATCCGACAAGAGGTTGATCTCCAAAAAATATAAAGAACTCACACAACTGAACGACAAAAAAAACAAACGAGCAGATGAAAAAATGGGCCGTGGAAATGAACAGACATTTTTCCAAGGAAGATATACAGATAGCCAATAGGCACATGAAAAGATGTTCCACATCACTAATCATCAGGGAAATGCAAATCAAAACTACACTGAGGTATCATTTTACATCTGTTAGAATGGCTATAATCACTAAAACAAAAAATAACAAATGTTGGAGACGATGTGGAGAAGAGGGAACCCTCATTCACTGCTGGTGGGAATGCAAACTGGTGCAGCCTCTAGGGAAAACAGTATGGATATTTCTGAAAAAATTAAAAATAGAAATACCATATGACCCAGCTATCCCACTAATGGGTATTTATCCAAAGAACCTGAACTCAACAATTCAAAGAGACTCATACACCCCTATGTTCATTGCAGCATTATTCATTATAGCCAAGAAGTGGAAGCAACCCAAGTTCCCATTGACTGATGATTGAATCAAGAAGATGTGGTATATATATACAATGGAATACTACTCAGCTATAAAAAAGACAAAATTGTCCCATTCACAACAACATGAATAGACCTTGAGGGTATTATGTTAAGCAAAAGAAGCCAGACAGAGAAAGACAAACACTGTATGATTTCACTCATATGTGGAAAGAGAACAGTTGGGTGAAGGGGCACATTTATATGGTGACTGACAAATAATAATGTACAACTTAAATTTCACAATGTTATAAACTACTATGACCTCAATAAAATTAAAAAAAATTATACATATATAAGTTGGGTTTGAGTTCAGACTCACCAGATCAGAATCTATATTTTCAAAAAGTTTCCCAAGTGAGGGACTCCTAGGTGAGGAAGAACAGTGTGAGGAGGGTACAGATGTAAGAATGTGTAGTGGCAGTTGGAGGAACTACAGGAAGAGCACGTGGCTTGGGTCAGAGGGCACTGCCTAAAGCCCTTGGAAATTGTGACCAAATGGTTGGATGGATCCACACAAGATAGCCAAAATCATCTAGGTATCATTGATATCCAAAAGAATTGTATGGTCCTACTAATATGAGAAAATGCACTGTTCTATCTGAGAGAGTGTTTGGTGTTTCCCATCAGGGTTGCCCACAGAACCCAGTCAGTAGGCTACACTGAAATCCTCCATCATTATGCTACTTCAAATAATTTCCCAAATGAGTGGGATAAGATTATAGTTTCCTTAGAGGGCAGACTTATTTCAACCCTGGCAAGATTTCGAATTAAGTATAGAAATGTTTATAAGACCTAAAGGAATAATATTTTTGGGTTAAGGAGTGTGTACATTTGGTATTTTATACAATTTGGTATTTTATGTAATTGTAATGTTTAAAAGAATTTGTCCTGTGAAGTTAACCTTATAATTCTACCACAAAATGTGCAGTTGAGCAATTGATATAGAGTTGGGATTTCAAGTTGAAATCTTACTACATTATTATATAGCACTGGAACAATTAAGATATCTAAGATACCTTAAAGTTCACCACAATTATACATTTAATTTGTTAGATGCATAAGGATAGTTTAAATGCACAGCAAACCGATGACTGAGGAACCTCAACAGCTCCTCCCACAGTGGCCTGGCCTCACATCCACATGAGAATAAACCCTACTAGGCTACTTGGTTAGGAGTAGGAGGCATGTTGTTCAGCTTTCCCAGGCTACACTAGGTTCACGCCAAGGGGCCCCAGAAATAAACAGGAGTCTGGCTGGGGCACTTGTTGGGGACTCACCATAAAGGGATTAGGGAGACCCTGTAATAGTCATTGTAGAGTCGTTGCCCAAGTTTGCACCAAATTGGAGTCAGGCCCAGATCAAGGCAGTGGGGACACTGTTTCACAGTGCCAGAGGGCTACTGTGCCCTGACCAGGTTCAGAGAGCACACCAGTCTACCAGCCAATGGTAGCCACAAAAGCCAATAAGGGGATCACTACCTGGAGAGCTGAGGGGACATGACCATAGATACCAGTCAGGGCAGAGAACCCCTTTCTCATAAATCCTTAAGGTCAAGTAAGCCCCCTACCCAACTCCCCCAGACACCACTTTAGAGAGAAACAAAGGGAGAAAGAGAGGACTCAGAGATTGTATTTTACCTAAATGACTCTGTATTATAAAGAGGGACTAGGTCATGAGTTGCACTTAAATTTTAAGTGGGAGCTCATGAAGAAGACAAATCATTATTTATAGACAAAAATAAAGAAGAAATATTTTCTCTGCACGTCTCATTGGTAGTGTGAGCAAATTTGTGGCCCTCTTTCGAACCTGGTTAACTTTCACCTCATAGACTCAGAAGGGAGAGTTGGAAGCAAACTTAGAAATTATCTACACCAATATCCTCATTTTGCAGATGAGAAAGACAAGGCAAGAAGATGTTAAGTGACTTGGAGAGGTAGAACAGCATAGTGGTCACAAGCTAGACCCTGGAGTCAGAGAGACCTGCACCTAAACATTGCAGCTGCCATTTCCTGGCCATCCGACCCTTAGGAAAGTTACTTAACTTCTCTGAACCTTAGTGTCCTTATCTGTAAACTGGAAATTCCATAACAGCTATCTCATAGAGTTCTCATGAGGATCAAAGGAGAGAACATGTTTCAAACACTTAGCATAGCACCTGGCATGGAGTAATTGCTCAATAAACAGTAGTGCTTAGTTACCACTGTCTAAATTCACACTGATGGGAACAGACAGAACAGAAAGTGAAGGGAGGACATAGGTCCCCAAGAACAAAAGTAGTCTTAGTCCTGTGATTAGCACTCTCGATCTGTCTGGGATTCAGATAAGGCTGGTCATGATCAATACTGCCCATCTGGCTAGGCTACAGTAAATGCCAGAGTTAGTTAGTTCCCCAGGAGTATTCATTTTAGCTGATTAAGCTTTTCTAACATGCCATTTGCATGGATAGAATCTTCTACACTGTTTATATTGAGTTTCTATTATGTTGTTTGCCCTGAATAGCTTTGTTCTTTGTAAAGACAAAATGTGTCAACTCTTCCCAGGAAGTCTGTCAAATTTTGAATGAACGTTGCACTGTGCTCCCAATGGCTGCATGACAAGACAAAGTGGGAGGGACTTATGGGAGAGTGGAAAGAGCACTAGATCAAGAGTCTAGTCCTGCTGTGAGTGAATTTCTGATACCCTGAGAACCCCCCTGAGTTTTGGGTTCCTTATTAATATTTTTAAAATGGTCGAGTTTGGACGTGATGATTGCTAAGTGCCCTTCCACCTCTGAAATTCCGTGATCTGTTTGGAACAATGTCAAGTTGGTTGAAAGCCAGTGAATGAATGAACACAGCAAATGTGCCTTTCTCATCAGTTTTCTGGCGACACTGACAACTGTTACAATTGAAGGCAGAAGATTCTCCTTTCACAAATGATGAAACCAATATGGGCATAACAGACACTGACACCAAATAGACCAAATTAAGTAAACAAGCAAATGAAATGATAGCTAGCCTTTATGAGAACTTGGTATGAACCAGGGAGAAGGCTTACTTCATATGGTATTATTTCATTTAATCTTAAGTACAACCCTGTTGGGTAGATATGAGAGTTATCTCCATTTTGCAGATGAAATATAAAAATGAAGCCACAAATGTTTGTATAGGGCTTTACAATTTGTCCCTACAAACATTTGTCTTATCTGAGTCTCAGGAAAATCCTCAAAGTAGGGTGGGTATGGTCCCCAGTCTACAGACGAAGAAAGTAAGGCTCAAATCAAGTTGAGAGTCATCCCCAGGCCACTATGCCAAATAATGCCAAGACTTAAATCCCTTGCTTTTCCATGATATCTGCTGCCTCTTCACTAGGACATCTGCTTTTCCACTTTTCCACAGTTTTTTCTTTCACTGCAAAAATCCCATTTTTCCATTTATTCTTCCCTGGTAACATTATGCCACACTTCACTGATGAAAGCATTCCTTACCTTCCCACACCACACTCCCACACCTGCCTATATCTGGACCTTCCTGATAAAATAAAGGAATGTGGCTCTTTCCATTAAAATCCAATCCCCCTACTTGAGCTCTGGATCCCACCCCTCTGGCTTTCTCTAGCATTTCACTCCTTTGTTTATCCTCACTCTATTATACCATCAGTGGCTCCCTTTCTACCGGATCAGTCCTATGAGCATATCAACAGGCTCTGGTATCTCCATCTTTAAAACACCTTTCTTGAATCCACATCTTCCTCCAGCTCCTGCCCCACTGCTCTATGCCCCTTCAGAATCAAGCTTATCCAAAGAGTTCTCTATACACATTGGCTCTACTTCCTCATCTCCATTCTTTATTCAACCCACTCCAATCTAGGGTCTCCCCTAACCTCTCCAAAGAAACTACCCTTGCCAAGAGCATCTGACCTCCCTGTTGCCAAGTCTAATGGATACGTCCCTAATCATCATCTTAGGCCCTCAGCAGCAATTGAACCAAGTGAACACTGTGTTTGTCTTCAAACATCTCTTCTCCTGGCTTTTGTGATCCTGTGCTCTTTTAGTTTTCACCTTGCCCTACTGGATGATGCTTCTTATTCTCCTTAGTGCTGCCCCTTCTCTCTAAGACCTAAAAGTGTTGGAGTTACTCAGGGTTCAGCTTAGATTCCTCTATTCTCTCTCTGCATTTTCGATGTGATTCAATCCTTTCCCATGGCTTTAAATATGTCTACATTTTGGCCATTCCCACATTTTTATCCCTAACCACAGACCTCCTTACTGAACTTCAGATACTCATCTCTAATTGCTTAGATAAGATGATATCTTTTTTTGGAGATCTCTGACATTTCAAAATAAGTAAATATCAACCTGAATCCTTGACTTACAACCTAAACCTGTTCTCCCCACTCCCTTGCCTCACTTGTTTTAAGCATTTTGATAAATGTCATCATCGCCCACTCAATTACTCATACCAGAAACCTATGGCAAGTCTTATTAGCATTGCCTCCAAAATGGATCTCAAACCCCTCTTCACTGCTTCTCTAGCCCAGTGGTATTTCAAGCACTGATAGATCATTAAATAAGAAACTTTTTTTTGAGGGAGGGACACTCTTCTTTTTTTTAAACTTTTTATTTTTTTTGAGGAAGATTGGTGCTGAGCTAACATCTGTTGTCAATCATCCTCCTTTCTTCTCCCCAAAGCCCCAGTAGATAGTTGTATGTCATGGTTGTACATCCTTCTAGTTGCTCTATGTGGGAAACCGCCACAGCATGGCTTGAAGAGTGGTGCGTAGGTCTGCCCCCAGGATCCAAACCAGCAAACCCCAGGCCGCCGAAGCGCAGCGGGCAAACTTAATCACTATGCCACCGGGCCAGTCCCTAAGGGAGAGACACCCTTCTGAAACATTCAAATTACATGTATGCTCCATACCTGTGTACTTCAAGACCAGCAGCATTAGCAGAGCCTGAGAGCTTGTTAGAAATGCAAATTCATAGGCGTCACCCAGATCTACGGAATCTGAACTTTTGGATTCTGGAGGAGGGCTTAGCAATTTGTTTAATTGAGATCTCCAGGTGCTTCTTATTCATGCTAGAAGTAGTGGGACTGCAGCCTATAGTCAGAGCATCGCTGATGAGAAGTGTAAGCCTTCTCCCCAAGTGGCCCTGGAACAACTGTCAGCCTGGAGAGAAGTATCTGGAGGTGAGTGTCTCAAAGGATCTTAGCCTGTAACTGTGCGATGTTTGATGACACCTTCAGAAGGCAGATTGGCAAACTGAAACACTGGACTGGGAATCAGAGAATATTTTAAAAAATTGTATTATATTTTTATGAAAACATAATGAATGCAAGGGTAAAAATGAAATTCAAACTATACAAAATACTTACAAAAATTTTCCATTTATTCCAAAGTTCCCATTGTCTTTCCCTAGAGATAACCAATGTTTTATATTTCTCGGTTATCCTCTCTGGAAATTTTCTTTGAATATTCAAACATGTTTACATATTTATTATTCTCCTCTATGTTAACAGAAAATAAATTATATCATAAATACTCTACCGTGACATTTATTTTCCTGAAAACTGTTGCTCTTGACACATATAGAGATTCCTAGTTCTTTCTAATGGTTATTCCATTGAGTTTATCTATCTTATTTTTATTTACCTACTGCTGGTATATAGAATGCTCCGGAGTTTTTGCTATTATAAGCAATGCTGCAAAAAATATGCTTATCCTTGGATATGTGTGTGAATATATCTGCGGGACAAACATCTGCAAACAGCACCTGCCACCACGTTTGTCCTGGTCCCCTCACCTGACGATTTCCAGGGATCGTTATAACTCTATGGATCTTAACTCTCTTCATAGAGCATCCTGTTTCAGCAACATTAGAACGTGTAAACCTTTGTTGATAAAGAAAAGATCTCACTAAATGAATGCCAGGTTCTGCAGTGTGTCATGAAGAAGCACACAATACAGAGCGGGAGAAAGAGAGATATGTAAGACGTTAGGGGAGGTTGATTAGTGTAAAATATCCCCAGCAGTGGATAATAAGTGTTTACATTCCTTATTTCTCCACTTCGCAATTGCTACTTGCTTTTATAAGACTACAAGGGAAAAAAAGCATTCATTTTCTTCTCTCCTGTATTGTTGAACTCAAGGTGTTTCTGAGAGTTCTACATTTCCTCAGATTTGCTTACGGCATACATAAAGTATAGCTTTGTGGTTTCTGTTTGTAGGGGTCTATTTTTAATAAACCTCTGTGCTTTTTACCTCAAAGTGAACTCACAGCATTCAGCAGGATATACATCTACACACACACATATGCTGTCACACTCACACATAGCCACTAAGATTGTGTGAGAAAATTCCACCGCAAGAAGGTTATGGACTAGTTTTTCTTTGCCTCTTGGAAGACGGAAGACTCCCTGACAAGGATTTTATCTTCGTTGTAGTGGGCTGTCAGCACGGCCATTTATCATAGCCTGAATTAATAAGGAAAGAACAGAAGCAAGACGGCTTGCTGCCAAACAGCTTGGGGATGCTCAGGGCTGGACAGATCAATCAGCTGGACACCCGGGCTATTGTCTGTTCATCAACTCATTTTCACTGAGCTTCAGGACAGATAATACCAGGGCTTTTTCTGAGGCATGATCCTAAACTGACCACCTATACTTGCATTCCATTCCAACCCTTTGATCCCACAGGACACTCATCAAGGTGGCATGATGTGTTTTGGTTAAGCTCCTTCTCTGGAAATCAACTTGTGGCAGACCATCGCTCCTTTCCACTGCCCAAATGCACAACAGTCTTAAGAATCCTTCAAAACTAATAGGCAAAAGAGGTAGCATCAAGCACATCTGGGATGTAAAGGGAGACCTTTGTGCACTTATGACAGCATAATAAATTAAACAATAAAGTGCTTTCTAAGGTACTGGGAGACACACAGGCCACAGAGGAAAACTACAGCATTGATTTCTAGTGGGCTAGTGTAGTGGACATTTTGTTGTTTTCTTTTATCCAGAATGCATTCCCCTTCTACCCAAAACAGTTTTCTAACTTTCTTTAGCAAAGTATGCCCTCTGCCACTTTCAGATCTTGTGCTTCTGGTTGGGCTCCACATCTATTTTCAGCGTTGAAGCATTTAACTTAGGTGTGGCACATCACAAATTCTCATTTCCCAGGTCACAGTGACTGGTCGATGAATGGACCCATGACCCAAGAAAGCAGTTGAGATTAACTAGAATTTCCGGGATTCTTGGACTTTTTTTTGTGGCCTCAAGATGATAAGCATATAAATGTAGAGTCACCAAGGGCCACTACAGATAAGTTGAGAACTTCTGCCAGCATGGAAGAAGACTGAAATGAGAGATAGACTTAAACCAGTCCTGATGGCATTATTTGAGCACCTGGAAGAAGCACCTCCTGAAGCCAGTATCCCTCTGAATTAAGTGAACTAATAGAATCCTTCCATTTTTGGGGGCTGGCCCGGTGGCGCAAGTGGTTAAATACGCACTCTGCTGCGGCAGCTCAGGGTTCACCGGTTCAGACCCTGGGTGTGCACCGACGCACTGCTTGGCAAGCCATGCTGTGGTGGTGTCCCATATAAAGTGGAGGAAGATGGGCACAGATGTTAGCCCAGGGCCAGTCTTCCCCAGCAAAAAAAAAAAGAAAAGAAAAAAAGAGGAGGATTGGCAGAGGTTAGCACAGGGCTGATCTTCCTTACAAAAAAAAAAAAAGAATCCTTCCACTTTTTAAAAAGCCAGTTTGAATTGATTTTCCGTGACAATAAAAAGAATCTTACTAATACAGGCAAAATTCTATTAATTGGGTTTATTGAATTTAGAGCCTTGAATTCTAAAACTTTGAAATGATCCCAAAAGTTTCTCTCTTTTTGGACAGAACCAAATGGCCTTTTAATCTAGAAATCAGAAAATGTGAAAATGTCATATAACTGGACTCTCTCCATAAAATTAGTTCTACCCTATACTATGAGAAGTGAGGAGTAGGGCTTTCTACTTCTGATAAGTGTTAACAGGGTAATAGGGACCAAACATTTTGATGAGGGTAAACATTAAAGTTGGAAAAAAATAGAAAGAAAAATAAAAATATTAGAATGCTAATAAAATAGGGAAGAATTATTGGGCCAAGATAGACAGGAGAAGACAGTACTCAAGGTATGTAGTGTCCAGAATTTGCTATTCTGGAGGAGGCAACTAACAGTCTGAGCAGTACTTCTGAAAGCTTACAGGGAGGGGCAAAAGTCCAGGGCTTGCTAAGGAGAGGGTCATGATAAACTTCCTGCAATTTGTGTTGGGACCCTGAATGTCTGTATCCTAGGAGGAAGAGTAAATTGGAAGTAAAATATTTCTCACATGGACTGATCTCAGCTAGGAGATATCTGGATAATCTAGAAAAATAACCATTTCTAGAACTGAATTAAAGTAATCCCAGATTACTAGAGCCCCAATCCATGTGGCAGAAACAAATAAAAATCTTCTATGGGGGAATATAACATCAGCATGGGCCACAAATTATTTCTATAATTCTTAGAAACAATGGCTGGCACACAATCAAAGATAAGAAGATACACAAGGAAATAAGAAAGCATGAAAGAGCATCACCAAGGGAAAAAGTAAAAAAGGAAAACAAAAAGCAATCCACAGAGTCTTCAGATACTGGAGCTAGACTTTAAAACAACTATGCTTACTATTTCAAGGAGCTAAAAGATGGACTATATTGATAGACAATAGGATACTATATAAATGACAGAGACAATCTCAAAAGAATCAAATGGAAATTATGAATGGAAAAATTGAACTACTGAAATAAAGAACTTAGTGGAAAGATTTAACAACAGGTTAGACCCAGTTAAAGAGAGAATTAGTGCTTTAGAGGAATAGAATTTCTTAATTTTAACATAGTACAACTTATCAACATTTTTCTTTTCTGTTAGTGCTTTTGTGTCCTTATCAAAAAATAGCACCCTTCTCTGAAGTCAAGAAGATAGTCATCTAAATTATCTTCTAAAATCTTTGTTGTTTTATGGGCCAGCTCCGTGGCTTAGCAGTTAAGTGTGTGCGCTCCGCTGCTGGCGGCCTGGATTCGGATCCCGGGTGCGCACCGACGCACCACTTCTCTGGCCATGCTGAGGCCGTGTCCCACATACAGCAACTAGAAGGATGTGCAGCTATGACATACAACTATCTACTGTGGCTTTGAGGAAAAATAAATAAATAAAAAAATTAAAAATAAAATTAATAAATAAAATCTTTGTTGTTTTAACTTTCATATTTATATCAGCAATCCACTATAATTATTTTTTGTGTATGATATGGAGTAGAGTTCAAGAGTTTTTTCTCCACATTGTATCCACTTTTCCTGGCACTACTATTAAAAAGATCATCTTTCCCCATTACTCTGCAGAGTAATTAGAAGATAATTTAGATAACTATCTTTATGACTTCAGAGAAGGGGACTACTAGAGAGTGGTAGAGGATATTTGTTAAATATACAACTGAATAAGGACTCATATAGATAATATATAAAGACCCTCAATCATAAAATGATAGATAACCCCACAAAAATTGTACAAGACACTTGAACAGGCAACCTGCAAAAGAGGATATCCAAATGACTCTGAACACATGAAATGATACACAGCCTCATTAATAATAAACGAAATGTCAGTCAAAACCACAATGAGCTACTACTACACAATTCACCACAGTGGCTAAAATTAAAAAGAATATCAATTGATGTGTAGCAACAGAAACTCTTATACACTGCTGGTGGAAATAAAAATTGGTACTATCACTCTGGAAACAGTTTGGTCATATTTACCACAGTTGAACATATGCATATCCAAAGACCCCGCAATTCTACTTCTAAGCATTTACTCAACAGAAATCCATGCACACGTGTAATAAGTGACAGAGACAAGGATATTCATGGCAGAATATTTTTGTAATAGTCCTTAAGAATAAACAATCCATTAAGTGGAATCCATTAAGTAGAATAGATAAATAAATGGTGATATATTCCTAGAATAAATATACAGCAAAGAAAATGAACAAACTGGTTATATGACAACAAGATGGATATATCTTACAGGCATGATCAAAAGAAGCCAGACAAAAATATTATATATGATATGACTCCATTCATATAAAGTTCAAAAACAGGTAGACCTAATCTACAGTGTTTAGTGAATGCAAACTTGCACAATGAAACCATTCTGATAATTACTCTAAAACTCAGGATGATGATTATCTTTGGGGAGAGCAAGAACAAGAAAGCAAACAGCTTCTGAGCTGGTGACAATGTTCCATTTCTTGATGTGGGTAGTAGGTATAGGAGTTTTTCCTTTATTATAATTAATTAAGCTCTGTACTTTTATGTATTTTGGTATATATATTTCATAATAAAAAAAGGTTTAAAAATGTTATCATTACTCAATCAATCTATAAAATCTAATACCATGGGGGCATACTTGGTAGCAACTCAGGGAGAAGTCTCTGGAGTTAGATGCCTGGGTTTAAATTCCAACACTTTGCTAAGAAACATGTGGCTGTGGTGAATAATTTAACCTCTTTAAGTTTCAATTTCTTCATGTGTTAGATGAGTGTTGTGTGGTTCAGAGGATGAAATGAAATAAAGCATGTGAAGCACTTAGCAATTGCCTGGCACATCAGGCGAGTGCAATTTTATTTTAGTTATTCATCTACAAAAATGTTCCCAATGTGAGTCGAAGTCATACCTGGGCAGAATTAACTTTATTTCACACTATTCTCCTACCAGCCTTTGCCTCTCTAATGCTGCTGTCTAAAATGGTTAATGATAGGAATGAGGGCAATCACAACAATATCATCTGAGAGTTGTAGGTGCTTTACGGTTTTTACAAGGAGCTTTGTATTTTCTCATTGAATTCTTCAGAACAGCATGAGAAGTCAGGTTTATTTTTCCCACAGACACAGCCAAGGAAAGGAGAGGTTTAACTGGTTTAAGTGATATGCCAGAGGTCCCAGTAGCTAGTGAGTGACAGAACGAGAGTCTGAAAAACCCAGGTCTCTGCCTTTGAATCCAGGACTCTCTGCATTAGGATACACTTCATGAGACTGTAAATGACTGGATGCTTCGTGGTGCCAATGAGGACCAGATAAGTCGTGGATTTCCATAGAGCCCTGATATTCTTCTCAACTATTTATAGTCTTCATTATTCAGTTTGCAATGATGATGATTCCATCAAGGTGTAAACCAAGAAGTTGAAGTGATGCCTCTTTCTTTCATCCAGTGGAAGATGTAATCTATGACCATCTGTTCAGTACTTAGGAGCCAAACTATTTTATTTAATTCTCTTTATTCCACAGTAAGAAGAAACTCATTTTCTTCTGCTCGCTGATCTATTTTTAAATCATTTTCTGCATATGCTCTTTTGTTCTCTTCCTCAGAATTTCACCTCAACATTTGCCATTATGCTACAGTTATGGCACTGAATGGCAATGACAAATCTGGGACATGGAAGCACAATCTATGCTGATTTTCTGTCAAAGTCTCTAAGAGTTTGTTGCTCAGTTCAGTTTAAATAAGCAATCCAGACCTTGGCATGTTTACTTTCAAGGCTAACCCTGATATCGGTGTATTTGAGTTCATTATATATTTATACCCTCCTTGAACTCCAAGTGTTCAAACTCAACATCCCATGACATTATTCTTTTTCATGCCCACATTGGCACCTGTACTTTTAGTCCTAACTATTGTGTCACTGATATGAGAAGCCACTGAAAAAAGACTTGTGACAAATTCAGCTAAAAAAGCTCAGCTCTAGAAGAGAAAATTAATGTTATAGTTTTCTTTCCTTTTCTTATAAAGGATTTCAAGACCAGTCCTTAGAAAATTGGAAAAGAGGACTGATTTTTTCCATGGTTTCTCAATTGTATTCTTTCTGCCATTTTACTCTGGCAAGAATTACTCAGTGCTCTGGATAGGGAAAGAAAGCTAGAACTAGAAGTCTGGATATTAATTAATTTATTAAACTTTTATTGAGTGTCTACTGTTTTCCAGTCATTGTGCTAGAGACAGAAGATAAAGTGGTAAATAAAATAAATAAAGTTCCTGCTCTCATAGAGCTTACAGTGAATTCTCAATTTAAGCACAGGCAAGTTAGTTAATCACTGTAAGCATCAGTTTCTTTATTTCTCAAATGGGCTTGATAATTCCTGTTCTATTTAACAGGGCTACAATGAGGAATAGGCAGTATATCTACGAAGACTAGGATTTATGGCTGTGTCATGAAAATTTAAGTCCATTAAAAATGTCAGGTGAGTTCTGGTCCAAGATGGCAACATAGGAGGTTCCTGAATTCACCTTATCCCATGAACACACTGAATCTACAGCTACACGTGGAGCAAGCCCTCCTGAAAGAAATCTAGAAACCAGCTGATCTACTCTTACACACTGGGCAAATGAAAAAATACCCACATCACTCACATCGAAACAGGTAGGAAAAGCTGGTACACATTCTTGCCATAAACACCAACCCTGGCACAGTGCCATACAGTCAGGATAGAACTCCCAACTCCAAGCTACTCCCTGAGGAGTGAAAGGTTTGAGCCCCACTTCTAGTATCCCTACTTTTAAGATTCCTATCTGAGATATGGGCTCCCAAAACACCTAGCTCTGAAAGCCAACAGGGCTTGCATCAATGAGACCCACAATACTACAGCAAACAAAGAAATAGTTCTAATGGGCTAGTGAGGACTTGCTGTGGCTATTCCCCCAGGGCTCAGCAGAGAGGGAGCAGGCAAAAAACACACCATCTCCCAATCTTTCACTAAAAGATGCCTATTTGCATACTTTAAAATCTACTGCCTGAGGGTCAGGTTTCTAACTTAGCAGGCAACTAGGGAATGACTGCAATCCTCCCCAGAGACTTAGGAAGCCAGCAGACCCCACCTTGACCTTCTCACTTGAGCCCATTACCAATTGCCAACATTTTCCTGGAAAGTGCTTTTATACATGCCTGGAACCCCAGCTTTTGCAGCTGCTGCCCAAGGGATGGGCCCCTAGATCACCTGGCTATGACAGTCAATGGGGCTTGCATCCATGAGTCCCACGGGATTTTAGTAAACAAAGAAGTTATCAACAGGCACAGGAGCACCCCCTTTCAGCTATATACCCAGGCCCAGTGTAGAGGGAGCAGGCAAAAAGGCCTATCTCCCAGTTTCTCCCTGGAAGAGTCCTAATACATACTTCCCCAGCTGCTGCCAGAGGATCCAGCTTCCAATCAGCCTGCATCTAGGTGCTGACTGCGATTCTCCCCTTTGTGACATTGACATATCTTGGCACATCCTTAACTGCTGAGAATCACTAACAACAAAGAAGGTGGCTTAGAAAATCACAAAGTTTTGAGAGACAACCAAGAGCTCAAGCTGATCAATAGGTTCATATGATACATGAGACGAATCTGTCAAGACTGGGAGAAGTAGCTGTTTTATCTAAAGTGCAGAAAACAACACAGAGAGTCAAAGAAAATGAAGACACAAAGGGATATGGTCCACATAAAAGAACAAGATAAAACTCCAGAAATAGACCTTAATGAAATGGACATAAGTGATTTATCTGATAAAGAGTTCAAATTAATGGAGATAAGGATAATCACCAAGGTTAGAAGAACAATGCATGAACAAAGTGAGAATTTCAACAGAGACAGAAAATATAAGGAAGTACCAAACAAAAATCACAGGAATGAAGAATACAATAACTGCACTGAAAAATTCAATAGAGGGACTCAATATCAGACTACATCAAGTGGAAGAAAAGATCAGTGAGTTCAAAAACACAGCAGTGGATTTCATCCAATCAGAGAAGTAAAAAGAAAAAGAATAAAAAAGAATGAAGATAGCTTAAAGGACTTATGGGACACCATCAAGTTGACCAATATTCTCAACATAGGGGGTCCCAGAAAGAAAAGAGAGAGAAAGGGGCAGAAAGCTTTTTCAAAGTAATAATGGCTAAAAACTTCCCTGACCTGAGGAAAGAAAGACATTCAGATCCAAGAATCCCAGAGAGTTCCAAATAAGATGACTCCAAAGAGACTCACACTGAGACATATTATAATTGGATTGTCAAATGTTAAAGACAAGGAGAAAATCTTAAAAGCAGCAAGAGAAAAAAAATTGTTCCATACGAGGGAATCCTCATAAGACTATCAGTCAATTTTTCAGCAGAAATATTGCAGGCCAGAAGGGAGTGGCATGATATATTCAATGTACTGAAAGAAAAAAACTGCCAACAAAGAATATTCTCCCCAGCACAGTGGTCCTTCAGAATTAAAGGAGAGATAGAGTTTTCCAGACAAGCAAAAGCTGAATGAGCTCATCACCACTAGACCAGACTTACAAGAAATGTTAAAGGAAATTCTTGAAGCTAAAACAAAAAGATACTAATTAGTAACAGGAAAACATATGAAAGTATAAATCTCAGCGGTAAAGGTAAATATACAGTTAAATTCAGAATACTCTAATGTTGTAATTGTGGTAGGCAAATACTTATAAAGCTAATATGAAGGTTAAAACATAAAAGTATTAAAAAACTGTAACTACAATAATTTGTTAATCAATGCACAAGGTAAAAGATATAAATTATGACATAAAAAACATAAAATGTGGTGGGGGGAGAGTAAAAATGTAGAGCTTTAGTATGAAAAGTTGTTTCCAGCTGAAAATAGATTGTTATAAAGATAAGATGTTTTATGTAATCCTCATGGTAACCACAAAGCAAAAACTTATAGTTGATACACAAAAGATAAAGAGAAAGGTTTCTACACATATCACTACTGAAAATTATCAAATCAAAAAGCAAGAGTCAAAGAGAAGAAAATAATAAAGAAATTACAAAAGAGTCAGAAAACAACAAAATGGCAATGGTAAGTCCATATCTATCAATAATTACTTTAAATGTAAATGGATTAAATTCTACAATCAAAAACATAGAGTGACATAGAAAAACACTTAAAAAAAAAAGAATTATGCAGCAAACCATTCAAAAGCCCTCAAATAGGAAGATTAATTTCAACTGGTCAAAATAGCATAGTATATGTTGTATGTAAATGAGTATGCTTTTTATACCAATTCCCTAAAAGGAATTTGCATCTTGAGTTTTTCAGACTGAACTGATTAAAATCTAGACTGAATGTGTTATCCCTGTGGGCATTTCCTCTGTAGTTGGTTTAGTGATTACTCTGTCATTTCTTCTTTTATTTCTATCCTTTAGTGAGGACATGCAAGTGTGTCTATGGAATTTTCACATTAACATCAGAGTGATTTAATAATGGGCCATGATATTAAAAAAAAATCTCACTTCCAGATTCAGCCTTCTATTTAATTCTGTGGCTAGTGACAGAGCTGAGAGACACTTGATAGGGAGATTTAGCTTCTCCTCTGGCTGCTTTCTCTGGGCCTTTAGGATAGAACAAGCATAGCCTCTATAAATCAGCTTATCCATTTCTGGGCCACCCAGCAGAACTGGAACACTGACTCTAGGCCATTTCACACTTGGGTGAGAATGATGAAGTGAGGGCTTCTAATAATTGCATCTGATTACTGCTTCCAGTTCAAGTTAGAGAATGAAGCAAAATGAATCAGCATCTCCATCTCATGTGGCATTATAGGGAGGCTATAATCATGGAGGAAGGGATCCTTAGTTTGGTTTGAGGTTCCTCTTTAATTTCTTTTTGTTTTTCACAAAACAAGTGAAATGTCTGATTTTCAAAGTAGGAAATCATATTAGCCTCTTTGTAATAGTGATCTCATGTACTAACAATGCAATGGGCAGGAATTGTGTAAGTGATGGTCTTCAGGCGATTAGCATTCCCTTCTTGTCACAGAGAAGAGCTCTCCAATCTTATAGTGATAAATACTAGGAAGAAGATCTCAGATGAACTGTAGAATTCCACACAGATGCCTGCAATGTTCAAGTATATGTGTTCCATTTGCATTAAAGTACTCTTTAGTATTCCAAGTGAAAACAACAACAAACTTGAACTTGGGTCTAAAGAAAAAAAAGACAATGAGTGTTTGAATGGATTTAAAAAAAAAAGACCCAACTAATGCTGCCTACAAGAAACTCACTTCAGCTTTAGGAAACACGTGCAGACTGAAAGTAAAGGGATGGGAAAAGATATTCCATGCCAACGGAAATCAAAAGAAAGCAGAAGTAGCTATACTTATGTCAGACAAAATAGACTTGAAGACAAAGACTTAAATAAGAGACAAAAAGGCCATTTTATAATGATAAAGGAGTCAATCCAACAAGGGGATATAACATTTGTAAATATTTATGCACCCAGCATAGGAGAATATAAATATATAAAGCAAATACTAACAAATCTGAAGGGAAAAGTAGACAGCAATACAATGATATAGGGGACTTCAGTACCCCACTCTCAAGAATGGAATAATCATCCAGACAGAAAATCAATAAGGATGACTGGACTTAAACTATAAGTTAGACCAGATGGACTTAAAATTTACAGAACATTCTCTCCAACAGTAGCAATATATACATCCTTCTCAAGTGCATATGGAACATTCTTCAGGATAGATTATATGTTAAACCACAAAATAAGTCTTAATAAATTTAGGAAGATTAAAATCATATCAAGCATCTTTTCTGACCACAGTGGTATGAAACTAAAAATCAATTACAAGAAGAAAACTGGAAAATTTACAAATTTTTGGAGATTAAACAACATGCTACTGAACAACCAATGTGTCAAAGAAGAAATCAAGAGAGAAATGAAAGAATATCTAGAGACAAATGAAAATGGAAATACAATATACCAAAACTTATGGGATGCAGCAAAAGCTGTTCTACGAGGAAAGTTTATAGTGATAAATGCCTACATTAAAAAAAAAAACTCAAATAACCAACCTAAATTTACACCTCAAGAAACTAGAAAAAGAAGAATAAACTAAATGCAAAGTTAGTGGAAGGAAGGAAATAATAAAGATCAGAGCAGAAATGAATGAAATAGAGACTTAAAAAAAATAGAAAAAAAATCAATGAAACTAAGAATTTTTTTGTTGTTTTTTAATTTTATTGTTTACTCCAAGGTCATAACATATTTTTCCATGTTTCTTCTAGACGTTTTGTTGTTCTATCTTTCACATTTGGATTTTTTTTTTTTAATGTTTTCAAATCCTCTCTGGATTTGCTGGATCATATAGTAGTTCTATTTTAATTTTTTGAGGAACATCCATACTGTTTTCCATAGTGGCTACGACAACTTACATTCCCACTAACAGTGCACGGGGGTTTCCTTTTCTCCACATCCTAACACTTGTTATTGCTTGTCTTTTTGATGATAGCCATTCTAACAGGTGTGAGTTGATATCTCATTGTGGTTTTGATTTGGGTTTCCCTGATAATTAGTGATGTTGAGCATCTCTACGTGTATCTTTTGGTCATCTGTATGTCTTCTTTAGAAAATTTCTATTCATATCTGCCCATTTTTTAATTTTTAATTAGTTTTTTTTTGGTATTGAGTTGTATGAGTTCTTCATACATTTTATATTTTAGCCACTTATCTGATAGACAATTTGCAAATATTTTCTCCCATTCAGTAGGTTGCCTTTTCATTTTGTTGAGATTTCCTATGCTGTGCAGAAGCATTTTAGTATGATGTAGCCCAACTTATTTTTGCTTTAGTTGCTTTTGCTTTTGGTGTCACATTCAAAAAATCATTGTGACAGTAGGCATACATGTCTTGTTACTGATCTTAGAAGAAAGGCTTTCAGCTTTTTACTACTCAGTAGGATGTTAGAGCTGTGGGCTTGTCACATCTGGCCTTTATTATGTTGAGGTACATTCCCTTTATCCCCACTTTATTGAGAGTTTTTTTAATAAATGGATGTTGAATTTTGTCAAATGCTTTTTCTGCATCTATTGAAATGATTATATGATTTTTATCCTTCAGTTTGTTAATGGGGTGTATCACATTGACTGATTTGTGGACGTTGAACCATCTTTGCATCCCTAGAATAAATCCCACTTGATCGTGGTGTATGATTCTCTTCACGTTTTGTTGAATTCAGTTTGAGGATTTTTGCATCTATGTTCATCAGGGATATTGACGTGTAATTTTCTTTTCTGGCGGTATCTTTGCCTGGTTTTGGTATGAGGGTAATCCTGTCTTCATAAAATGAGTTTGGAAGTGTTCCCTCCTCTTCTATATTTTGGAAGAGTTTGAGAAGGACTGGTATTAATTCTTCTTTGAATGTTTGGTAGAATTCACCAGTGAAGTCACCTGGTCCTGGGCTTTTGTTTGTTGGGAGGTTTTTGGTTACTGATTCAATCTCCTTACTAGTAAAATGTCTGTTTGTATTTTCTATTTATTCATGATTCAGTCTTGGTAGGTTATATGTTTCTAGGAATTTATCCATTTCTTCTAATTTGTCCAATTTTTTAGTGTATAATTGTTCACAGTAGTCTCTTATGATCATTTGTATTTCTGTGGTATCAGTTGTAACATCTACTTTTTAATTTCTGATTTTATTTATTCAAGTTCACGCTCTTTTTTTCTGGGTGAATCTAGCTAAAGACTTGTCAATTTTGTTTATCTTTTCAAATAAACAGTTTATAGTTTCATTAATCTTCTCTGTTGTCTTTTTGTCTCTATTTCATTTATTTCTGCTCTAATCTTTGTTATATCCTTCCTTATACTAACTTTGGGCTTCATTTGTTCTTTTTCTAGTTCATTGATGTGTAAAGTTAGGTTGTTCAAGAATTTTCTTATTTCTTGAGGTATACATTTATTGCTATAAACACCCCTCTTAGAACTGTTTTTGCTGCATCCCACAAATTTTGGTATGTTATATTTCCATTTTGTTTGTCTTGAGGTATTTTTTTATTTCTATTTTGATTTCTCCTTTGACCCATAGGTTGTTCTGTAACATGTTGTTTAATTTCCATATGTTTGTGAATTTTCTTGTTTTCTTCATGTAATTAATTTCTAGTTTTATACCACTGTGGCTGGAAAAGATGCTTGATATGATTTCAATCCTCTTAAATTTATTAAGACTTACTTTGTGGCCTAACATATAATGATCTATCCTGGAAAATGTTTCATATGCAGCTGAGAAGAATGTGTATTCTGTTGCTTTTGGATGGAATGTTCTGTATATACCTGTTAAGTCTATCTGGTCTAACATGTCATTTAAGACTGATGTCTCCTTATTGATTTTCTGTCTGGATTATCTATCTATTGATATAAGTGGGGTATTAAAATTCTCTACTATTATTGTATTGCTGTCTATTTCTCCCATTAGGTCTGTTAATATTTGCTTTATATACTTAGGTATACATGTTGTGTATGTAAATATTTACAAATGTTATATCCTCCTGTTGGAATGACGGCTTTATCATTCTGCAGTGCCCATCTTTGTCTCTTATTACAGTCTTTTTTTTTCAAGTCCATTTTGTTTTACATAAATGTTACTATTCTAGCTTTCTTTTAGTTTCCATTTACATGGAATATCTTTTTCCATCCCTTGACCTTCAGTCTCTGTGTGTCCTTAAATCTAAAGTGAGTCACTTACAGGCAGCATATAGATGAGTGCCTTATTGTCATTTTCTTAATTGTTTACCGGCTATTTTTGTAGTTCTTCTCTGTGTCTTTCTTCTTCTCTTGCTGTATTTCTTTGTGGCTTGATGACTTTCTTTAGTGTATACTTATATTCCTTTCTGTTTATCTTTTGTGTATTTACTATAGGTTTTTGCTTTGTAGTCACCATGAGGCTTACACATAACAACTTCCTTCTATAACACTCTATTTTAAGTTGGTAACAACTTAAGTTGGGTCTCCTTCTAAAGCTCAATATTTTAACTCCCCCCCCATTTTATGTTTTTGATATCACTTTAAACCTTTTTATCTTGTGTATCCCTTAACTAATTATTATTATCATAGATATTTTACTATTTTTGTATTTAACCTTCATTCTAGCTTTATAAATGATTAATCCACTACTTTTACTATATATTTACGTTTCCAGTAAGATTTATTCTTTCACATGTCTTCTTGTTACTAATTAGTGCCCTTTCTTTTTAGCTTAAAGAAGTCCCTTAACATTTCTTGTAAGGCCTGTTTAGTGGTGATGAACTCCTTTAGCTTTTGCTTATCTTGAAAACTCTTTATCTCTCCTTCAATTCTGGATGAGAACTTTGCTGAGTAGAGTATTCTTGGTTGGAAGACTTTTTATCTTGCAGCACTTTGAATATATCATGCCACTCCCCTCTGGCTTGCAAATTTTCTGCTGAAAAATCTGCTGATAGTCTTATAGTGGTTCCCTTGTACATAACAAGTAGTTTTTCTCTTGCTGCTTTTAATATTTTCTCCTTGTCTTTAAGTTTTGACATTTTAATTATAATGTGTCTTGGTGTAGGTCTCTTTGGGTTCATCTTATTTGGAACTATCTGAATTTCCTGGTTGTGGATGTCTGTTTCTTTCTCCACATTAGGAAAGTTTTCAGCCATTATTTCTTCAAACAATATTTCTGCCCCTTTCTCTCTCTCTTCTCCTTCTGGGATTTAGTAGCAGGGAAGAAATAATAAAGATCAGAGCACAAATAAATTAAATAGAGATTAAAGAGACAATGGGGAAAAAAATCAATGAAACTAAGAGTTAATTTTTTGAAAAATAAACAAACCTGTAGCTAGACTCACCAAAAAATAAAAGAGAGAGGACTGAAATAAATAAAATTAGAAATGAAAGAGGAGACATTAAAACTGATATCACACAAATACAAAGGATCACAAAAGACTACTATGAACAATTAGTTTGTAGTAGTCTATGTTCAAGTATGTTCAGTAGTTCAAACAATTCTTCTAGTTTGTCCAATTTATACACCAATAAATTGGACAAACTAGAAGAAATGGATAAATTCCTAGAAACATACAACCTACCAAGACTGAATCATGAAGAAATAGAAAATATGAACATACCAATTAACAGTAAGGAGATTGAATCAGTAACTAAAAACTTTCCAATAAACAAAAGCCCAGGACCAGATGGCTTCACTGGTGAATTCTATGAAACATTCAAAGAAGAATTAATACCAGACCTTCCCAAATTCTTCCAAAATATAGAAGAGGAGGGAACACTTCCAAACTCATTTTATGAAGATAGCATTACCCTGATACCAAAACCAGATAAGGATGTCATAAGAAAAGAAAACTACAGGCCAATATCCCTGATGAACATAAATGCAAAAATCCTCAACAAAATATTATCAAACTGAATTCAACAATATATTAAGATAATCATACACCATGATCAAGCAGGATTTATTCTAGTGATGCAAAGATGGTTCAACATCCACAAATCAGTCAATGTGATACACCCCATTAACAAACTGAAGGATAAAAATCATATAATCATTTCAATAGATGCAGAAAAAGCATTTGACAAAATTCAACATTCATTCTTGATAAAAAATTCTCAACAAACTGAGAATAGAGAGAATGTACCTCAACATAATAAAGACCATATATGACAAGCCCAAAGGTAATATCATCCTCAAAGGTGAAAATCTTAAAGCTTTTCCTCTAAGATCAGTAACAAGACAAGGATGCCCACTCTTGCCACTTTTATCCAACATAGCATTGGAAGTCCTAGCCAGAGCAATTAGTCAAGAAAAAGAAATAAAAGGCATCCAAATCAGCAAGTAAGAAGTAAAACTGTCTCTATTTGCAGGTGACATGATATTATGTGTAGAAAACCCTAAAGACCAAAAAACTGTTAGAACTAATAAACAAATTAAGTTGAAAGATACAAAATCAATATACAAAAATCAGTTGTATTTCTATACACTAACAATGAAGTATCAGAAAGAGGAATTAACAATTCCTCTTTAAATTTTCATCAAAAAGAATAAAATACTTAGGAATTAATTTAACCAAGGATATGAAAGATCTGTACATTGAAAACTATAATAGATTGATGAAAGCAATTGAAGAAGATATAAAAAAATGGAAAATGTTCCATTCTCATGTATTAGAAGAATTGATATTGTTAAAATATCCATATGATCCAAAGCAAGACAGATTCAATGCAATCCATATCAAAATTCCAATGGTATTTTTCACAGAAATAGAAAAAACAACCCTAAAATTTGCATGGAACCACAAAAGATTGCAACAGGCAAAGCAATCTTGAGAAAGAGAAACTGAGTTGGAGGCATTATGCTCTCTGATTTCAAACTATATTACAAAACTATATTACAGTAGTCAAAAAAATATGACAGACAAATAAAGAGCCCAGAAATAAACCCATGCATACATGGTCAATTAATTTACACCAAAGGAGCTAAGAATATACAATAGAGAGAGGTAGTCTCTTCAATAAATAGTGCTGGGAAAACTGGGCAGCCACATGCAAAAGGATAAAACTGGACTCCTATTTTATACCATGTATAAAAATCAACTAAAATAGATTAAAGACACAAATTTAAGACCTGAAATCGTAAAACTCCTAGAAGAAAACATAGGGAATAAGCTCCTTTACACTGGTCTTGGCAACAATTTTTTTATTGATGTTTTAATAGTTTTTAACATTGTGAAATTTTGGGTTGTACATTTTTGTTTGTCCATCACCATATATATGTCTCCCTTCACCCCTTCTGCCCACCCCCCACCCCCCACCCCCACTGCACCTGGTAACCACAGTACAGTTTTCTCTGTCCATGTGTTGGTTTATATTCAACATATGAGTGAGATCATACAGTGTTTGTCTTTCTCCTTCTGGCTTACTTCACTTAACATAATACCCTCCAGGCCCATCCATGTTGTTGCAAATGGGACGATTTTGTCTTTTTTTATGGCTGAGTAATATTCCATTGTATATATATACCACATCTTCTTGATCCAATCGTCAGTCAAGGGACACTTAGGTTGCTTCCACTTCTTGGCTATGGTGAATAATGCTGCAATGAACATAGGGGTGCATAAGCCTCTTTGGATTGTTGATTTCAGGTTCGTTGGATAGATTCCCAGTAGTGGGATGGCTGGATCATACAGCATCTCTATTTTTAATTCTTTGAGGAATCTCCATACCGTTTTCCATAGAGGCTGCACCAGTTTGCATTCCCACCAGCTGTGTATGAGGGTTCCTGTTTCTCCACATCCTCTCCAACATTTGTTGTTTTTTGTCTTGGTGATTATAGCCATTCTAACGGGCGTGAGGTGATGTCTTAGCGTTGTTCTGACTTGCATTTCCCTGATCATTAATGATGTTGAACATCTTTTCATGTGCCTATTGGCCATCTGTATATCTTCTTTGGAGAAGTGTCTGTTCATTTCTTCTGCCCATTTTTTGATCAGGTTCTTTTTTTGTTGTTCAGTTGTGTGAGTTCTTTATATATTATGGAGATCAACCCCTTGTCAGATATATGTTTTGCAAATATTCTCTCCCAGCTGGTGGGTTGTCTGTTCATCTTGATTCTGGTTTCGTTTGTCTTGTAGAAGCACTTTAATCTGATAAAGTCCCACTTGTTTTATTTTTCTTTAGTTTCCCTAGTCTAGGTAGGCATGTCATCTGAAAAGATTCCTTTATGACCAACGTCAAATAGTGTGTTGCCTATATTTTCTTCTATGAGTTTTATAGTTTCAGGTCTCACCTTCAGGTCTTTGATCCATTTTGAGTTAATTTTTGTGAATGGCGATAGCAGATGGTCCACTTTCATTCATTTTTTTTTTTTAAATTTTTTGTGTATTGCGGTAATATTGGTTTATAACATTGTATAAATTTTAAGTGTACATCATTACACTTCTATTTCTGCATAGATTACATCATGTTCACCACCCAAATGCTAATTACAACCCATCACCACACACATGTGCCGAATTATCCCTCTCACCCTCATCCCTCCCCCCTTCCCCTCTGGTAACCACCAATCCAATCTCTGTCTCTATGTGTTTGTTTATTGTTGTTATTATCTACTACTTAATGAAGGAAATCATACGGTATTTGACCTTCTCCCTCTGACTTATTTCACTTTGCATTATACCCTCAATGTCCATCCATGATGTCACAAATGGCTGGATTTCATCGTTTCTTATGGCTGAGTAGTATTCCATTGTGTATATATACCACAGCTTCTTTATCCATTCGTCCCTTGATGGGCACTTAGGTTGCTTCCAAGTCTTGGCTATTGTGAATAACGCTGCAATGAACACAGGGGTGCATGTACCTTTACAAATTGGTGTTTTCAAGTTCTTTGGATAAACACCCAACAGTGGAATAGCTGGATCATATGGTAGTTCTATCCATGATTTTTTGAGGAATCTCCATACTGTTTTCCATAGTGGCTGCACCACTTTGCACTCCCACCAGCAGTGTATGAGAGTTCCCTTCTCTCCCCATCCTCTCCAACACATGTTGTTTCCTGTCTTGTTAATTATAGCCATTCTGACGGGCGTGAGGTGATATCTCTTTGTAGTTTTGATTTGCATTTCCCTGATAGTTAATGATTTTGAACATCTTTTCATGTGTCTGTTGGCCATCTGTATATCTTCTTTGGAGAAATGTCTGTTCAGGTCTTTTGCTCATTTTTTAATTGGGTTGTTAGTTTTTTTGTTGTTAAGATGCATAAGTTCTTTATATATTTTGGAGATTAACCCCTTATCAGATGTATGGTTTGTAAATATCTTCTCCCAATTGTTAGGTTGTCTTTTCGTTTTGTTGATGGTTTCCTTTGTTGTGCAGAAGCTTTTTAGTTTGATGTAGTCCCATTTGTTTATTTTTTCTCTTGTTTCGCTTGCCCAGTCAGACATGGTGCTTGAAAACACGTTGCTAAGACCGATGTCGAAGAGCGTACTGCCTATGTTTTCTTCTAGAAGTTTCATAGTTTCAGGTCTTACATTCAAGTCTTTAATCCATTTGGAGTTAATTTTGGTGTATGGTGTAAGGTAAGGGTCTACTTTCATTTTTGTGCATATGGCTATCCAGTTTTCCCAACACCATTTGTTGAAGACACTTTCTTTTCTCCATTGTATGTTCTTGGCTCCTTTGTCAAAGATTAGCTGTCCATAGATGTGTGGGTTTATTTCTGGGCTTTTGATTCTATTCCATTGATCTGTGTGTCTGTTTTTGTGCCAGTACCATGCTGTTTTGGTTACTATAGCTTTGTAGTATATTTTGAAATCAGGGAGTGTGATACCTCCAGCTTTGTTCTTTTTTCCCAGAATTCCTTTAGCTATTCGGGGTCTTTTGTTGTTCCATATAAATTTTAGGATTCTTTGTTCTATTTCTGTGAAAAATGTTGTTGGAACTTTGATAGGGATTGCATTGAATCTATAGATTGCTTTAGGAAGTATGGACATCTTAACTATGTTAATCCTTCCAATCCAAGAGCACAGAATATCTTTCCATTTCTTTGTGTCTTCTTCAATTTCTTTCAGCAATGTTTTATAGTTTTCCGTGTACAGCTCTTTCACCTCTTTGGTTAAGTCTATTCCTAGGTATTTTATTCTTTTTGATGCAATTGTAAATGGTATTATCTTTTTGAGCTCTCTTTCTGTTAGTTCATTATTAGCATACAGAAATGCAACTGATTTTTGTAGATTGATTTTGTACCCTGCGACTCTGCTGTAGTTGTTGATTATTTCTAATAGTTTTCCAAGAGATTCTTTAGGGTTTTCTATATATAAAATCATGTCATCTGCAGATAGTGAGAGTTTCACTTCTTCGTTACCTATTTGAATTCCTTTTATTCCTTTTTCTTGCCTAATTGCTCTGGCCAAAACCTCCAATACTATGTTGAAAAGGAGTGGTGAAAGTGGGCAACCCTGCCTCATTCCTGTTCTCAGAGGAATGGCTTTCAGTCTTTCCCTGTCGAGTATGATGTTGGCTGTGGGTTTGTCATAAATAGCCTTTATTATGTTGAGGTAGTTTCCTTCTATTCCCATTTTGTTGAGAGTTTTTATCATAGATGGATGTTGTATCTTGTCAAATGCCTTCTCTGCGTCTATTGAGATGACCATGTGGTTTTTATTCTTTGTTTTGTTGATGTGATGTATCACATTGATTGATTTGCGGATGTTGAACCATCCCTGCGTCCCTGGTATAAATCCCACTTGATCATGGTGTATGATCTTTTTAATGTATTGCTGTATTTGGTTTGCCAAAATTTTGTTGAGGATTTTTGCGTCTATGTTCATCAGTGATATTGGCCTGTAATTTTCTTTCTTTTTATTGTCTTTGTCTGGCTTTGGTATCAGGGTGATGTTGGCCTCGTAACAATTTTTTTAATTTAACACCAATAGCAAAGGCAACAAAAGAAAATATAAACAAGTGGGACTATATCAAACTAAAAAGCTTCTGCACGGCAAAGAAAACCATCAACAAAATGCAAAGCCAACCTCAGAATGGGAGAAAATATTTGTAAATTATGTATCTGATAAGAGGTTAATATCCAAAATATATAAATAACTCATACAACTCGATAGCAAAAAAACAATTCTATTGAAAAATGGAACTGAATAGACATTTTTCCAAAGAAGACATACAGATGACCAACAGGTACATGAAAAGTTGTTCAACATTATGAATCATCAAGGAAATACAAATCAAAACCACAATGAGACATCACCTGTTAGAATGGCTGTCATCAAAAAGACAAGGAATAATAAATGTTGGTGAGGATGTAGAGAAAAGGGAATCCTTGTGCACTGTTGGTGGGAATGTAAACTGTTGTTGCCACTATGGAAAAGAGTATGGAGGTTCCTCAAAAAGTTAAAGTAAAACTACCATATGATCCAACAATCCCACATCTGGGTATATATCCAAAGGAAATAAATACCCAGGTATTTCCTTTGATATATCCAAAGGAAATAAATATCAAAGGCATCAAAGAGACAGATGCACTCCCTTATGCATTGTAGCATTACTCACAATACCCAAGATATGGAACAACCTAAGTGTCTGTCAATGGATGAAGGAATAAAGAAGAAGAGAAATGTATACAGTCAGCCCCTACATATCCACAGGTTTCGCCTCTGTGGGTCCAACCAACCACAGATCAAATGGCCTACGATTGTTGCATCTGTACTGAATATATACAGACTTTTTTTCTTGTTACTATTCCCTAAACAATACAGTATAACAACTATTTACACGCATTTACATTGTATTAGGTATTATAAGTAATCTAGATGGAAGAAGTTAGAGTATATTTAAGTAAAAAGTATATAGGAGGATGTGCATAGGTTATATGCAAACACTGCGTCATTTTATATAATAAAATGAGCATCTGTGGATTTTGGTATATGCGAGGGTCCTGGAACTGATCCCATGCAGACACTGAGGGACTACTGTATATATATATACAGTATATATAGATAGATAGATAGATATGTGATATCTATACCTACATCTATATCTATACACACAATGGATTATTATTCAGCCATGAGAAAGAAGGAAATCCTGCCGTTTGTGACAACGTGGATAGACCTTGAGGGCTTTATGTTAAGTGAAATAAGCGAGACAAAGACAAATACTGCATGGTACCACTTATATGTGGAATCTAAAAAAAAAGAGCCAAATTCATAAAAAGAGAGAGTGGAAAAGTGGTTGCCAGGGACTGAGGGGTGGGGAAAATAGAGAGAGGTTGTTAAAAGGATACAAACTTTCAGCTATAGGATGAGTAAGGTCTGTGGATCTAATGTATACTATGGTGACTGTAGTTGATAACACTCTATTATATAACGGAAATTTTCTAAAAGAGGAGAACTTACATGTTCTCACAAATAAGAAACAAAAAGAAAAGATACATAGGTGAGGTGATGATTGTGTTAATTAACTAGACGGGAGGAATCCTTTCACAACGTGTACCTATATCAAATCATCATGAGGTAGACTTTAAATATCTCATAATTCTATTTGTCACTTATATCTCAATAAAGGGGAGAATTTTTTTAAAAAGTCAGGTGATATTATGATATTATTCTTCATGAGCTATTCATATTTACAGCCCTTATGATTAAAATATTCTTCTGGATGATAGAGATTGAGGCTCCTTAGCTAATTTTTAAAGGCAATGAAGTTCTGTAACTCGCATGAAGTGTATTATTTAGATTTAAAAGCAGCTAAGAAACTTATCCTTAGCCCAAGAGAATAGTACTTATCTTCTTAAACCAGAGTAAGCATAATCCTTAGGGTATATGGAAGCGTGCCTGTGGGTGTAGTATACAGAGCTACAGTCTTATTTCACAGCAAATAATTTAAGTCATTGTTTTTTTTTTTAATTAAAACAGAGATACATTGTAGATTGAATGTAAAGTTCACATGACTTTTTAAAATAAAATACAAACTGTCAAAGACATTTCAAACTTGTGATAGCCTACTGTAAGCTAAGTCCTCAGAACTGTGAGGGGTAAGCCATCATTTGCACTTTTTTGCTCTTACAGATGCTTTGGTGAAAAAGTTTGAGATAGATCAGATAAATGGTCAAAAGGAGCAATCCTACATGGTACAGATTAAATCAGAAAAACAGGAAGGTTCTCCTCCAGAAATTCAATATTGTGGTTCTCCTGTTGTGTTGGTTATTTGCTTCCTGAGGTTTCAATACAGGAAATAGTGTTGCCCTGATGGAGCATTGCTCCCAGTCAGCTGTTCTGCCCATTTGAGACAATACCCACGGTACAAAGCAGCAGCTTCTCAGTAAGGAGAATGCAAGATTGCTAATGCTCCCCTGGGTTCAGCTTAACTTCCGGATAATGGTTCGTCTGTTACCACTTCATGTTCCCTTTTACAGAGCACAATCATGATGAGCTCATAGTTCTAAGAATGCAAATCTTGCCTTACAAGCTTTATCAAGACCTCTTTGAGAGTTCAAATGGCTGGTATTCTCCACATGGCCTAGAACAGTGCTGGGTGTAAAGGATTTTTACCTCTCTTCTAGCTACCTAGACCCACCTTATTTCCCAAAACTATTTGAGATGGCTCCAAGCGGTGTAGACATTCCATAAATAAGACAAATTTAAACCTGTCTCTGCTCTTAATTAACAAGATGTTACCTAGGTCTTTTCCTATTTACAATTTTGGCTAAGGCCTCAAAACCGAGCTCAGTCGATAATAAACACACCTTCTAAAGAGAGATGCTTGGTACTTCCCTGTGAGGTATCAACAAAAGATAGCAAAACCAGTCTGGTGACCACCACCCCATCCAAGCTGGAAAAAAGAAGGCTAGAGATTGATGGAAGGGGTTCTTTGAAATAAATTTATGTGAGGCGGAGAAAGGGGATGGAGGGACTTGCTATTCTTTCCCTTCCCTAGTATTTGGAGTATCTGTGAGAAGCGCGCCTTATTCATTGACTGAAGCTGCCCACTATATCAGGCAGAGAAAAGAGGGGCCAGCAGGTATATTTTTACCATGGGGGGCAAAACAGAGTGAGTTCTTGAGAACCAAGTGAACCCGGCCATACTGAAAAAATGTTAACCAAGAGCTGCCTGTCAAGCTGAGGGAACTTCCGAGGATTCCAGTGGAGGGGGTGTTCCAAAGGTCAGCTGGAGAATATATCACTTGGGTCAGAAGTCCTCATTGGAATCTCCAAAGAACACACTATGCACCCACAAAAGAGCCAGAATCCGGGTAACTGCCAAAACAGAGAGAATGTGACAAGTGAGAGAGAACCATAAACACAACCACAAAAGAAGCCTTTCCTTCTTTTGCTTTCATCGTGCTTTCACTCTTTGCCCCCTCTTTTACTCTTCCTGAATTCTCTGTTAAACCAACCTTCGCAGATTCAGAGTCAAAAAAAAAGAGAGCTGGAGAGCAAGGACTGAAAAAACAGACAGCGCCCTCCTTCTTTCAATTTTGTCTCTGAGCACAGGAGTTAACTAAGCCTGCGCTCGGGGGAGGGGAGGAGCATTAATTGAGAGATTGAAGTTTTGATTTAGACTGGATCAGGCTTTTTAATATCTATGTGTGAAAAACTATGAGGTCAAATAGTGAGGAAGAAAGATCCAATTATTAAAGACGATAATTGAGAAGTTAAAGATGTTTCCTGGTTAAGGTTAAAGATGCTCCTGGTTTAGTTCCTACTAAATTGAACTGATTCAACAAATGAGTTCCAGTTAATTGCTCTGAAATGTTACAATCCTTCAATGATTCACCAACTAAATGCCCAGAGAAATGTATTGAACTCATTTTAGACACTAAAATCAGAAGACTGGACTGTCTGGTAACTGGCGAGCAAAGGCTCGATATACTTTATAGAGGACAAACAGCAGCTCCCAGTATGACAAGAGCAATTTTTTTTTTTTTTTTGGTGAGTAAGATTAGCCCTGAGCTAACATCTGTGCCCTTCTTCCACTATTTTGTATATGGGATGCCTCCACAGTGTGGCTGATGAGTGGAGTATGTCCGTGCCCAGGATCCGAACCTGCAAACCTGGGCCAGCGAAGCAGAGCACATGGAACTTTAACCACTCCGCCATGGGGCTGGCCCCAACAAGAGCATTTTAAGGGCAAGAAAAAGATCTTTTCTCTTCTGTTATCATAAAAGGCACAGAGTAAAACTCATGCTGACTTTAGAGAAAGGTTAAAAATGGAGTTGTCAGTATTTGTAATCACCTAAACGCCCCTCAATAGTAAATGGGTCCATAAATTGTGGTACAGACACACTGTGGAATCAGAATGAACCAACTATTAAACAGCTATGTGCAAGAATATGGACCAATCCCACAAGTGCCATATTAAGTGAAAGATGTCAGACACAAGAGTATATACCATATGATTCGGTTTATATAAAGTTCAAAAACAGGCAAAACTAACACCAGTGGAAGTCAGGGAAGTGGTTGCTCTCGGTGGGGAGCAGTAGTTGCTAGGGGTATGTAAGGGCTTCTGGGATGGTGGTAACATTCTGTTTCTTGCTCTGGATTTGTGGATGTGTTCAGTTTGTGAAAATGTGAGTTAAACATTTGTGTGCTTTTATTTTGTGTGTTAAATGTTTGTGTGCTTTTATTTACATATAGTTCAATAAAACATTCAAAACTTTTTCTACTCCTCCCCCCAGCAAAGTAAATTGGTGGAGGTAGTGATTAGAAGGTGGCCTGAATGGGCTCCTGAGGTTCTGTGGGTATGTTCACTTTGTGAATATTCATTGAGCTGCTCACTTGCAATATGTGTACTTTTACATATATATATTTCAATAAAATTTATATTAAAATAAATGGAATACTTAAATCTGAAGTTTCAAACTTTATTCCTGAATAAGATCTCCAAACAAAATGCTACCTACTAGATAAAATGCTACCTTTATTTTTTTTTACTTTATTATTTAATAAAATATTCCCCAGTTAGCCCTTTTTTTGAGGAAGATTGGCCCTGAGCTAACATCTGTTGGTTGCCAATCTTCCTCTTTTACTTTTTTCTCCCCAAAGCCCCGGTACATAGTTGTATATCCTAGCTGTAGGTCCTTCTAGTTCTTCTGCGTGGTACGACGCCTCAGCACCACCCGATGAGTGGTAAGTCCGTGCCCAGCATCCGAACTGGTGACCCCGGGTCGCTGCCGAAGCAGAACATGCAAATCCAACTGCTATGCCACTGGGCCGGCCCCCCGAGTTAGCCTTTTGCTAAGATAAAATAAATCCAATATTTATTGATCAGAGATCTAACTTTCTAGATCTATGAAACACTTCTTTGGTTCTCCTATTGTGCTTTTCCATCAGCCTACTGGGATATTAAAATAACCATTTTGTTTGGGTTGGGGACAGCTATATCTCACTTGCATACATTTGAAACACCTGTAGGCCATACATGTGACATATCTGCATAGTTCACAGTCTCCCTGCAAATCTCACCAATATATCAAATTGGAGCCTCAAGCACAGCATCTCTGGGAAGCCTCCCACCTATGCAGGTGAGTTATGAGACAGCTCACTTCGCAGCTCTTAAAAATCAGGAAAGCACCTGGAACAACAGATGCTACATCAATATGACAATTAGAAGCAGTTTTAATTTTCTGAGATTAAAGATCCCAGGTCTTAATCTGCTAACTACATAGAGACAAGGAGAGCAATGAGAGTCATTTTACCAGATAACTAATAAGCTTTGGTAAATAGAATCATTTTACCAACTAACTACATATAAGTTTTAAGCTGACAACAAATGAATCTGTTATGATTGGATAGTTACCATTTTAATTATGCTATCTTTCTAATGAGGAAGGTAGGGAAGTTATGCCATTTAGAATATAGACGAGCTTTAGTGAACATGGATAGAGAAGATAGAGCCGCATGTGTCTTATTAACTTTTCCGTTGGCAAAGCTAAATCCATTTCATTTTCCTATTTGAAATCAGAAACCACTGCCTACACATGAAAAATGCTGAATCATAGGCCCCATTTCATTCACAATTACGTTGAAACAATCACAGAAGGACAAAATGGTACACTGTAAAACAGAAATGGTGCTCTTAATTATTGAGCAGTAAAGAAGAAGAAGAAATCATGGAAGGAATAAGAATAGAGTAGGAAAATTCTTTTGGTTTCTGCCTTAAGCAAAACATGCTGGGCAGCCAGAGAAAACGTTTGATGCCAACCACGTGTAGCATGCCTACCGGAACAACCTCAGTAACAACGAGGCAAATAAACGTCGTGTCATGATCTTGAATTTTTCTTTGCAAATAGACTTTTTCCACTAGGTTGTAGCCCATTGTAAAGAACGGTTCTCAAAAGTTTGCTTTTAAGTTCTGACGGTAAGAAATTTAACCGGCCCCCAAGTGTATCATTAGAGGAAGCATTTCATTGTGATGGGGAAAAAATGATAGGAGAGAAACCCTCTTCTCAAGTGTTCAGAGCTCTGCAGTTCAGAGGCAGCGATAGCTTCAGCAGTTACTATGTCTGTATGCAGGGAAGTCAGAGAGACACGAAACGACGACGAACCCCATTTGCCTGGGCAAAGAGCCCAGGGAGGAAGTAATTGCTAGTTAGGGCACAGCTGCAGATAGAGGTTGATCAAATCCAAAGATCAAATGCTTATTTCATTTTCATAAAAATCATTAAGTTACGAATCAGCTTACCTCAGGCTCCGGTACGCTCGGAAAATGACTATGTATACCATCTGCACATAGCTGTCCCTTAACACGTTAAAATGGTGACAGCAGCTTTCATTATGAAATCCCTAGACATAGGCAATTTATCAAAGTGCGAGTAGTCATCGTTCACATTTTATTTAGCCACCAGAATGAGATTCCACATTCGAACTCGGTATAAGAAAATTCAAAACAAAACTTAAATTTGGGAGAACCACGGCTCTAAAATGAGACGTTTGCTACCAACTTTTTGAATATAATATTTCTCCTTTGGCTGTTCATTATTCACATTGTGCTGACTACCAAGAAAATTTCTAGAAGGTTATTATAAATTATATGGTATAAATAGAATAGTAAACTGACAAAGAACTATTCTTTAAGAATCAGAAAGTATTTTCTTCGCTATAAAAAATATTCATAAAATGTCTGCAAAGAAGTATCTGATGCCTTGAGCTCCAGAAAATAGTAGCTTAAAAAATAATTCCATACTGTTTTCATATTTAAGAAGTTTACAATGGTTGGAAAGTTTGTAGTTACTTCTACCCAAAGACAGGATAAAAGGTTTTACAACATAGAGTTGAAAACAATATATATGCAGAGAACAGATTCTGGTTCGTTATTATGCCATCAGCTTTAGTTCAGATGACTTGTAAATTTATATCCACAGTCTCTCTGCTCTTCCAACAACCAAATTCTAGTCTACGTTTCCTCTTGAGTGTCTCAAAGATGCCTTCAACTCCACTTGTTCAAGACTGAACTCAAGGTCTCCCACAACTTTCATATTTGTCTTTCCTCTTCCCACCACAGGACCTTTGCTCATACTGCCCTCTGCTTCTTCCTTGTTCAATTAGTTAATGACTACTTCTGTTTCAGACCTCAGCTCAAATGTTGTTTACTCAGAGAAGCCTTCCCCAACTCCATGACTAGGTTAGATTTCTCTATTATACATTGTCACGTCTCTGTGAAACTTCTTCATAGCACTTATCACAGCTATCATTTTACATTTACTTGTGCCATTATTTGATTTGTGTTTAAATCTCCTATGGGCCGGCCCCATGGCTTAGCGGTTAAGTGCACGCGCTCCGCTGCTGGCGGCCCGGGTTCGGATCCCGGGCGTGCACCGACGCACCGCTTCTCCGGCCATGCTGAGGCCGCGTCCCACATACAGCAACTAGAAGGCTGTGCAACTATGACATACAACTATCTACTTTGGGGGGGCTTTGGGGGAAAAAAATAAATAAATAAAAATTTTTAAAAAAAGACTATAAAAAAAAATCTCCTACAAAATTGGCGTGGCCTCTTGCACATACATACATTACAAATGTTTGTTGAATGAATGAGAGAATGAGCGAATACCTGCATTAATGAATTGTGCTATCTTTTAGTCTGTGGTAAACTCCAAGCTGAAGCTGATCTCTACATTTGGTCTCTGTGGTCACCATGAAGATGTGCCTCTTGACCATGGGGAGTAGGTAGCATAAATGACAGAAGGTCCCAGCTGCTGTTTGCATCACTGTGTTTGCATCCAGGCTATGCTCTCCCAGGCTGTTCCCAGCCAATGAGGGAGTATGGCACAGATATTAAGGGAGTCCTGTTCCTGGGAGGTGCAGGGCTCCTCTGATAGGAGGCAGTGGCTGGAGGACTCCCCACAGGCCTTGCCAACCTCTACTACACAACTTCTCTTCCCTCTGTCCTTCACAAGGGTTAGACCTGAATCGTGATCTTCTGTCTCTCCTAAGTCTCCCTTCCCATTTTCCCTCACAGATATTTTCCCTAGGAAATATGTTGATGTCTAATTGCATCATGGTGTATGTTTCTCATAGGCCTGAGATTAACACAATTTGGCAAAGACTGTGTGCTTGGTGGGAATGCAAATGTGCTAATACCATATGGAAGATGCAATGCTGAAGGCATTGTGCCTTTGTTCTAGTTTATATCTCTGAGAATATTGGTTTATTGTAACTATTCAATATTTCATACATTTCTACTGTGTAATATTATGCAGTATCACCTTTGCACCCCAGGCAGTACACAGTACTGTGCAATGAAATGAGATATTTAAGATGAAAAACTTAGCATAATACCCAACACATAGTAAAAGCACAATAAATGCGAGCTATCACTGTCGCCATCACCAGGATTACCATCATCATCTTCTCTTCAACAGGTTCTGCGCTCCTTCAAAAGGTAGAGTTAGGTGTGCAAAAAGGGCTTTACCTATTTAATTATCTGGCCTCCAGAAAATAGTCTATGATTGTTTCCAGTGATGACACAACTTTACTAAACATCAACCAATGTTAAGAAATCTGCTCCTTTTTTGCAAACAGCCTTGTTGTTTCATTCTATAGTTGATCAAATACAAGTCCAGCCAAGCAGATTTTTTCCTCCACTTTTTGCCAACCTGAGCTGATCAAAATTTATGGCTATATTAAGCAGATAATAGTAGCTCGGACACAAGAGATGAAGTCTTGTTAGGATTCACGTTGGTCTAGAACAGTTCCCCTGTGATTTGACCCTGACTTCTGAGAAATCACACATTGCTTTTGGAACACTTCGTCACTGTGGAATATTTCCAGATGTATTTCACTGGCTGTGAGGGAACATTGTTCAACAGCTTTAGTTACTAAAACTTGTTTCTAATTTTGTAATCTATTTTAGTAATGTCAGAAGAGATATCAGAGCTTAGATAAGAATGGCAAAATGACCATTATTTCAAGCGAATCTCAGCGAAAATATTTCAGTCCTTTAATGTTGTCTTGATCTTCTGCTGCTTCTTCTATTACTGATTTGTGTGTGTATACGTGCATAATAAACTACAAATTCAATATTTTCCCAATTAAATTATTACCATTTATATACATTATCTTAATAAAATGATACTAAGTATCATCTGGAAAGTAAACTTGAAAATATCCAGAGAAGTTCTTTAAAATAAGCAAAATAATAGGGCTTTATCCTATGAGAGAGTACAATATCACAGGATGGGAATATTTTAAATAGTTATGTACGATGGAACAAGATGAACAACAAAAGCAGATGAGAGTCAAGAAATAGAAAAACATATCTGGGAATTTAGTACATGATTAGAGTGGCATTTCACATCAGGTGTGAAAAGAAGGCAGTGTGGTCATTGATTGACCAAGTGGAAAAATATACTGTGTCCCTCCCTGATTTGATTTCAAAATAAATTCCACAGAACCAAAGGGATATTATGTGAATTTTGAGATGGTCTTGAGAGCAAATATGGTGCCCAGAATAATTGATTCATGAGTTCTTTGATTTTAAAAATTATATTCAATTAATTTTAGTTACTAAGTAAAAAAATGAATTCTTCCTGAAGCTTTTAAGATCAACCTAAAATAATCCTATTAGTTTATTAATTAACTAAATACATTTTAAGGAAGTTTTTGCTTACAAACAAACTTTCTAACATGTTAAGCTGCATTCATAAATTTGATGTATAGAACTAGATTTTTAGGTCTTGAAAGTCTTATTAACATATGAAACCTTCAAGAGTTCTTACCTAAACCTTGTAAATATCATAAGTTAAATTTTTAAGTGTGGAAAGTCATATGCTATTACCAATGTTCCAAATGAACTTACTAAAATTTCCACTTAGGGTCACAATTCTAGATCAACAGATGACTTGACTAAACATTTTATTGGAACCACAAAACTAGTTTATGACTCTACTAGGCCAGCTTCACGCAGGTGAGTCCTTAAAACAAAAACATTAATTATTATAGGGTATATGTACTTCATCATCTCTACATTTAATTTTATATTTCCACAGAGTTGAAACAGACTTTCCTGCTAAGTAAGCAATGTTTCAATTCAAACTCTTTGGGACAGCATAACCAAGAAGATTTTTAGGGAAAATCGTATCAGCTAACTGAAGATGAATATTGACAAGAGATTTGGGAGATCTGGAGCTGCAGAGACACAATGCAATTTTCCTTAGGATAATAAGGAAAAAATGAAGCCCAGTTTGAAAATCTGTAGGCCAATAGGAAACCCAAGTCCATGTTCTCTCTGAGTTGATCTGCAGCCAACATCCCTGATTCAAGTTATCAAGTACTAAATTCTCAAGTTGTGATGAGGGTGTACTCCTTCAGAAAGCCCGTTATCTGACACTCTTCATCCCTTGATTGGATTTTGCTTTTGTTTATGTTTATGTCTCTTAAGGTATTTCAATGACATCCTCTTAGATTCTACACATCTCTAGCTTTGTGTGATTTCAGGCCACCATTTTTAAGGCTCCTGTTCTCTAGTGCATGTACTTTCCCACTCTCCTGGAGTATCATTTCAGACATTTTTTGTTCTCAAATCCTCTGCACTTGCTCTACCAGCTTCACTCAGAGATAAAGACCTTTCTTCCTACTTCCTGAGAAAAATGAAGCCATCAGACGAGAACTTCCAGACTCCCAACATCCCACACTATCCACTTTCGACCATCAGCCTCCCATACTCAGATGAACTACCCATGCTCTTATTCAACACCAAACGCTCTCCTCTTGTCTATTCAAGGATCAATCCAGCAATTCTCCCTTCTTTCTGTCTCACATCATCATTTTTTTCTCTTTCCACTGGATATTTCCCATGAGCATTTTTTTTTTAAACAATCTTTTTTTTTTTTTTGTGAGGAAGATCAGCCCTGAGCTAACATCCATGCTAATCCTCCTCTTTTTGCTCAGGAAGACCGGCTCTGAGCTAACATCTATTGCCAATCCTCTTCCTTTTTTTCCCCAAAGCCCCAGTAGATAGTTGTATGTCATAGTTGCACATCCTTCTAGTTGCTGTATGTGGGATGCGGCCTCAGCATGGCTGGAGAAGCCGTGTGTCGGTGCACGCCTGGGATCCGAACCCGGGCCGCCGGTAGCGGAGCGCGCACACTTAACCACTAAGCCACGGGGCTGGCCCCATGAGCATTTTAAAATGCTATTTTTTCCCACCTTCAAAAAAATTTAAAAAAAGGACTCTCTCAACTCCACTTCCTCTGTCAAGCCAGCGATTTCCTTATGTCTTTGTTCTTCTGCAGCAAAACCCCTTGAAACAATTGTTTATACTTGCCATTTCCATTTCTTCTCTTATTTTCTCTTCAACACATTCCAATTAGGCTTTTGCCCTCACTGTTCCATTTAAACTCCTCTTGTCAAGGTCATCAATGACTTTCATGTTGCCAAATCTATTGAACAAATCTCAGTCCTTATATTGATCTATCATCAGTATTTGACACAGCTGATCACACTCTCTCCTCTCAGACACTTTCTTCTTATTTAGAAGACACCACATGCTCTTGGTTTTCATTGCACCTCACTAGTCGATTTTTCTTAGTCTCCTTTGCTATTTCTTCAACTTTACCTTAATCTCCTAATGTTGGAGTAACCAGGTTCCAGTTCTCATCTTATATTTATCTACATTCACTTTCTGAGTGATATCATCAAGTCTATTGGCTTTAAATACCACCATCCACAGCCTGACTACTCCAAAACATATTTCTCCAGCCCTAACTACTCTCCTAATCTTTAGATTCATCAGTCTTCCTGCATCTGTGGGACCTTCCTGATCATAGGGTTAACAGACAGCTACAGCTCGCCGTGACCAAAACTGAACTCCTGAACCTACCCGAAAACAAAATTACTGCAAATAAAGATGGGGAGGAGCAACAGAGGTAGTGCCAGAAGGCCAAGAATGTGAGGTGGGGGTGAAGGTACCCACAAAGGCTGGGGCATGCCAATGACAGGCATCTGAGCAGATGGCAGTGACGTAGCAAGTGGGGACAGAACATGAGAACTGAAAGCTAGATCTGAGGAGATTGCACAAAATGAGTACACAGAGAGCAAGAAATGGAAAATCTAAAAGAAAGGTTAATAGACATAGAAGATATTTTCTCTTTCTGTTAATTTGATCAGCTAGGTATTTAGATCAACTTTCTGCTAACTAACAATCAAAAATGATGGGTAAAATATTTTAAGGATCTTTGTGAAAGAAATGTAGAGCTGACAAAAGACTAATGAGTTATCAAGCCTAATTCTAAGCAAAGGCAAGAATCCAAGGAGGTGAGCACTGACACTGTTAGCTCTGAGAGTCTGTGCCAAACCTGAGCAGTAGAGCTTAGATTTTGACAGTTCACAGGGTTTAGGGTGGACCGATCAAAGATCAGGGTAATACGGTTGATTCCCCAAACGGCAATTCGCTCAGGTAACAGCGACCTTAAATAAACCTATACCATACCCCCACCCCCAAACCCAGGTGACTGCAAGGAAAGTTGCTTAGAATCTGAAATTAGGGAAAGGGATGTTGTATGGGAACCATCCTCAAGAAATTCAAGGCTATAGGTAATTAATATGTGGGTAAAGATTCATATCACCTTTGCAGTTCAGTAAACCTCATGCAGAGTCTAGGTAAAAGTGGTCCCTGATAGGAAGTGCCCATTGGTACCTGGCAGTAGCAAACACAAAGGCTCTATGGATGAAAGCACCTCACCTTAGGCCACGAAGAATATTCACAAGTAATTTTCTATGGACAATGTGTCCAAATAAGACCACAGGAAACAAAGCACCATGAGGAAGAATCAGCAAAAAATGGATTTAAAAAAACCCAGCAGAAACAAACTCATAAAAACTTGAGAAATTTTGGTGAGATATTCATTTTAAATATCAGACTAGCAAATATATGTTTGATAAAGCCCAGGGTTGATAAAGCTAAGGAGAAACAGGCATTCTCAGACAATGCAAATTGGTGACACCTTTCTAGAGGGCAATTTAACACTAAAACAACTTTAAATTTATATCCTTTTGACTCAAAAAATTTACCGCTAGAAATTTATCCTCAAGTCTACAGGATAAATATACAAAGATATTGAGTGCAGTATTTGTTTCCAGTTTTCTGTTAATTAAAAGAATTAATGACGCGGGGCCAGCCCCATGGCATGGTGGTTAAGTTCTGTGCATTCCTCTTTGGTGGCCCAGGTTTGTAGGTTTGGATCCTGGGTGTGGACCTATACCACTCATCAGCCATACTGTAGCTGCTACCCATAAATAAATTAGAGGAAGACTGGCATAGATGTTAGCTCAGGGCTAATCTTGCTCAGCAAAAAAAAAAAAAAAAAAAATAACATAGAAAGAAAAAAATTAATGAGTTTGAAATATTTAAATACATTATAGTACACCCATACAATGGAATTCTCTGTAGCCATCACAAAGGTTAGGGTAGATAGTATGTGTCTGTTGCACATATACTGATATTTGCACACAATTTTTCTAGGACACATAAAAGTAATAACAGTCCTATTTCCCATGAAGCATGGATGATGGTAGGGGGCAGATAACTTTCATTTTTATACTTATATGCAATTCTAATTTTTATTATGTTTATTAATTTTTAAATAGATTTAAACAACTGTGATGTTAGAGAAAAAATGCAGAATTAATCCTTCCCAATACATGTAATACATTTATTCATGTCAAGCATTTTGCTAGGTGTTGAGTATGCACCAACAAACAAAACAATCATGGTGCCTATCCCAAAACAATAGAGCTTCCATTCTATTTGAACAAATTGAATAAAATTATGGTTAAGAATGATCTGTCAGATGATTAAGCAAATAAATGGTTTTAAAGTACATAAAAAGCTTGTTTCTTGAATATAAATATTCCCTTTTATAAATACATTGTCTTATACTATTGATTTCTATGGGAGGATTATTTTCCTCTGCAGTCAAGCTATCAACCACATTCTATATATCTATTATCTAAAGTTCTAAACTTTGGTAAGTCTACATATATGCAGTTTTACTATATAGGTGAATGAGATATATAACTACAGCATCCCCTATAACAACCTGCTTGCCATATGTCCCTATCCTAATCTTGGCAGTGAGCTTGGCTTCTACATCCATCCAAGACTAATCAAGAGATGAATAGAAAACGACTGCCTATTACAATCCATTGTTTAGTCGCATCCTTAGGGTCTCATTTCCAGCTGGCCTCCATCGGGATATCCAAATTGGACCCGTTACGTGGCTTTGTATAATTATTTACAAAACGTCCTGCAAACCAATTACACAAACTTTCATTTTTTAGGATCAATATTACAAGAATCTACTGAAGAGATTATGTTGTTCAAATTGCTACTTTCATAATAAAGACTCCAAAGTTCAGGAGGTTGAAGTGCTTTGTCCAAGGTCACTCAGTTAGACCTCGGTAGAGTCAGGCGTCCTGACTCCCAGTCTAGTGGTCTTCCTCCTACAGCAAGCTACCCTGTACAGTTGGTATAGAATCAGGTGGGGTTTCTATTTATCATGATCCAATTCCCTTTTCTCTATAAACTTCCTAGGGGCATGTCTCGTATTTTACACCCTTTCTGTGGATGTGGAATTCTCTTCTAATTTTTGAATTAGTCAATGCAAAACATAATTACTCTCTCGTTTTCACTTTCTATTTTTGTGCAGGATCGAAACAGATACATACAGGTGCAGATCAAAAAGCTCCCTGGAGGAGAGAAAATAATTTTTTTTTTCTAAACACCTTCACATATGCGAGCAGATTTGTGATGTTGCTTGGAGTTCACTAAGTAAGCTAAGTAGCTCTGTGATCTGGAAAATCCTAGACAAATATCTTTATTAATAGGAAAATGCCAAGTTATCAAAAGGGGAAAAAAAATCCCTAAAGTTGAAATGCTCTTTTCGTCATTGTTTAATAACTAATTAGCAAAGCCATCTATTTCTTGACTTGATGTTTTAACTATGTAGGACATATTTCATAATACAGATACAATTTAATATTATTTATATTATATATTTAATAATATATTTAAAATAAAAATAATGAAAAACAAGAATTTTTCAAAGAAATTCTAAAGTTGGCATTCTTTCCAAACCTTCTATTCTAATCTGTTATTTTAAAGTTTTTAATGTAAACATGAGATAACATTTTAAAGGAATCATTTTACAGAATTATGTTCAAGTATTTTCAGGGTCGATAAAGTAGATAATGAAGGGTTATTCTTACAAATTGGACTGGTTAAAAAGTGTATTGCTCCACCAATACCAATTTTTTCTATGTTCAATTCCATAACTTTTCTTTCTGTATGATTATGACAAGCCTAAATCCTTTGGGAGAAAAAGAAAAAAGAAGAAAACAAACGCAACCACACCTGAGCTGTTAAACTAAATGATCAATGCTATTAAAAGAACCTAAGTTGTTTGCTGAGCACTTAAGTTGCTTGGTCAGTATATCCATAGTACCCAAGCCTCTAGAGACAGAAAGTTAAACATAGCAAATTACTTACTATAGGGACATTACATTGCAGACAGTAGATACTGTTAACATGCACAATTCCCCATCTTATCTCCTCTCCTGTTATTCAGGAAAATCAGCACTAGGTCAGAGAATTAGACATTTAGAAAAGGAGCACTACCTTTAAGATTTAAAACTTGTTTTCCCCGTAAAGTCAGAAGGGAAGAATACAAATGAGCCCAGGTGCATAAATCAAATCTCATCATCACCTGCCTTTGGTCTCTCTTTATCTGACATACACTCTCCTTCTCATGAGTTTCCCTATCATCTCTAATGACTGGCAGAAAGCAAATAAAGCAATGAGGATTGAGGCTGAAAAGTACCAGGTGTGCTAGTTCTTAGAGAGAACTAATGAAGGATTGTAACACACAATTTGCATGATTGTAAATAACCAACCCGAGAATACGGAGGGATGACTGTATAAGATTTACATAAACAAATTACCTTCCTCCAGAGTTGAAGCCACAGAAACGTCTTTAAAGTTTTTTTGTTTATAACGAAAAAAACAAGTTTTCTAATTTTCTATTTTGCAAATAGCTATCAAAAGTAAACCTGTCCCTTCATACATTTTTTTTAAATATCTATCTTCTTCATAATAGGAATATGTTGTTAAATAATCCTATTAACATTTGTGATATTTTAAATCACTTAACATGTTCCTTAAATTTGAATTCAAATTCTCTTCTAAGATATTACTTTTTCCATTGTCTGATAAAAGAGTTTTAGACAAAAAAAAATAACCAACATGTGATTATAAAGCATTAGAAAATATTGACTTTTCAGTATGCAAATGCTAATATAACTCAACTTCTCATGTATCTGGAAGACCATTTTAATGCTAACTTGCCTTCATGAATGTCTTTTCCTCAGAGATGAGCACAGCAGTGCTTTTGGATAACGAATGACTCAAATCTCACTTCCTGCCTTCTCATTGGCCCAAGGAAGCAGTGGGAGTGAAAAGAAATGAAGTAAGATATTTTATGCTCTAGATGTTTTGAGATAACAGCAGGGGATCCAGTCTGTGAGAGAAAACCATCTCTTCCAAGAACATTAAATCAAAGAATTGAGGCAATTGTGGAGCTGCCTTCTTCATTAGTCACAAGATTATTCCTTAGCCAGGTATTGGATGGTTTGTGTTTCACCTCCAGAGGCTGAGGTTGAGATGATGTCTTTGCTCTCTGGCCACCTCTCCTAGGGTGTTAAGGAGAAGGAAAAGAAATGCAGGTCAGTGCACATGATAATTTGTGATACAAATTTTAGACTTTGGTATGCAAAAGAATCACTTATGTATACTTATTAAAATGCAGATTCCTGGGCCCCATGCCTAGTGTAATGGTTACTATGGCTGTAAAACAAATTATCACAAAATTTAGTGGCTTAAAACAATCGCTTTTATTTTGCTCAATGTTTTGTTGGGTCAGGACTTTAGGAAGGGCTCAGATAGGATGTTCTCAATTGGACTTTCTCACGTGGTTGAGATCAGGTATTGGCTGAGATTATGCTCATCTGAAAGATCAATTGGATTGGACATAGCTAGTAGTTGATGCTGACTGTTGGCTGGGAGCTTAGCTGGGGCTGTTAAACAGCGCCCCTCAATGGGCCTCACCAGCATAGCGGTATCAGAGTAGTCAGACTTCTTACATGGCAGCTAGCTTCTCCCACAGTGAGTGTCCCAACAGAACCAGCGGAGAGCATCAAAGCCTTTCTGGCCTAGCCACAAAGGTCGCATAGTATTACTTCTGCCATAATCTGTTGGTTGAAGTAGTCACAAACCTGCCCAGACTCAAGAGGAGGGGATATTGAACCTACCATTCAATGGTAGGATTCTCAAAGAATTTAAGACTATTTTTTTAAAAAAATAGTCTTCCCTCTGAGATAAATTATTCATATTCCTCCCACTTGAAAAATACACTTGTCTCTTCACCTAGATTCCCAAAGTCTCCTCTAATTGTGACATCAACTTGAAGTCCAGGACCTTGTCATCTAAACCAGATCTAGTGTGGATAAGAGTCTTTAGGTATGATTCTTTGAGTGTGGGTTCTCTTGGTCTAAAAACCTATGAACTAAGGAAATAAGTTATTTGCCCCCTGCTCATATAACTTACAATTGTAGACAGGCATAGGATAACTACCAGAGGTACTCCTATTTAAAAAGGGGGAAAAATAGGAGATAGAAGCAGTCTTGTCCATGGCAATTTTGAAACTCAAACAGGCATGTATTTCCAGTCCCTTGAATTAGACTTAGTTATTTTCCAGAGATCTTTTCTCTGCTTTTGGATTCTTCATTCATTTTCCTAGTAATCCTTCCCTTTCTATAAGAAATGGCCTGTCTTTACAACTATCATTCTCACTCTACTTTCTGTTTTGTGCTATCTCTGTCCTTTTCAAAACAAGCTGATATAATGTCTTTAAAAGCATGGTAGCCTTCCTATGTATGTATTTATAAACCATTCCATTTAACAGAAGCCACAGTAACAAATCTCTTTGAAATAAGTATCTCTACCTTTGGTTCCCTGTGGACCTGCCATGAGATACAATTAATATTCTTAGGAGCCCTATTGTTTAACAGAAAAGTTTTATGTGGTTTTTTTCTTAAGATCCTTAGGAAGTGTTGTTTAAAAGGGTCTATGTGGTGGCCGGCCCACTGGTGTAGTGGTTAAGTTCATGTGCTCTGCTTCAGCGGCCCAGGATTTGCAGGTTCAGAACCCTGGGCATAGACCCACACACTGATTATCAAGCCATGCTGTGGCACGCATCGCACATATAAAGTAGAAGAGGATGGGAATGGATGTTAGCTCAGGGCCAATCTTCCTCAGCAAAAAGAGGAGGATTGGCAATGAATGTTAGCTCAGGGTTAGTCTTTCTCATCAAAAAACAAAACAAAAACAAAAGGGTCTATGAAGTACCAACGTAAATCTTTCTGTCTTCTTAAGAAATCATTTTAATAACACACTTGTCTTCATTTTTACTGAGACATTTTACTGAATGTTCTCTGGCTTTGGTATTTGCCCTGTGGCCTTTACTTATTTCCTTTCTGGAAGAATATAACATCATCCAAAGCCTCAAATTACCTTTGTTCATAAGCAATATTCATATGAATATCATTGTTCATATGCAATATTCAACTTTATTCAAAAAAAGGGGAAAAGACCTATTTATGAACATTGAAAAAAATGAAAAGTTTCTGCTGAGAACTAAAAACTATAAGAGAGAGTCAAATAAAAATTCTACAACTAAAAAAACACAGCAATTAAGAACTCAAAGTATGGGTTTAACAGCAGAGTAGACACAGAAGAATAAGGGTTAGTGAACTAGAAGGTAGGTAAGAAGAAAATGCCTAGACTGAAACACAGAGAGAATAAAGGATAGAAAACGTAGAAAAGAGCATAAAAGATGTATAGAACACAATGAGTGATCTAACATGTGTTTTTAGAATTCTAATAGGAAAGGAGAGAGGATGAGGATAGAAACAATATTTGAAGAGCAATGACTGAGAAATTTCCAAAATAAACAAAATACATCAAGAATTGCTAGGAACCCCAGAGGTTCAAGAAGTTCTGGGGACCCAAAGTAGAAACATATCTAGTCATAGCATAGTAAAACTGCTAAAAACCAAAGAGAAAGACAAAATCCTAAGAGCAGCTAGGAAAACAACAAAAGATAACCTTCAGAGAAGGAACAATAAAACTGGTATTTGACTTCTCAACAGAAACAAGAGAAGCTAAAAGACAATGGATTGACATTTTCAAAAAGCTGAAAAAAAAGAACTCTCAACATATAAATCTATCCCCAAAAATGAAAGTTAAAAAAAAGACATTTTTAGACAAACAACACTTGGAAGAATTTATCACTATCAGGCCTGCACTGAAGGAAATGCTAATGGGAGTTCTTCAAACAGAAGGAAAATTATCTCAGATGTAAGTACAAAGACACAGGAAAGAATGAGGAGAAACAGAAAGGATAAACATGTGGGTAAATCTAAAGAAATGTTGACTGTATAATAAAACAATAAGTACAATGTTTTATGGGTTTAGAAAATTTCTAGAATTAAGTCTATAAAAACAGTAGTACAAAAAGTCAGGAGGTGTAAAAAGCCCTTGCATTGTCTGGTAAATAGCAAAATTACCAATTTATATTTGACTCTAATAAGTCAAAAGAGTGTTGTATCATTTAGTACCAATAAAAGATGAACAAAATGATGTATAACTAAAAAGCCAACAGAGGGGAATATGGAATAATAATTAATATAAAAGACAAGGAAGAAGAGAAAAATTAGCACAATTGGTGTGACAAATAGAAAACAAATAGTAAGATGGAACACAAACTCAAATATATCAGTAGTTACATTAAAGGTAAATAGGACAAACACTCCAATTTAGAGACAAGAATGTCAGATTGAATTTTAAAAATCCAATTCTATATTGCTTACAAGAGCATGCTTTAAATACAAAGATATAATAAAGATTGAAAGTAAAAGGATGGTAAAAAATATACCATGTAATTTAGAAAGAGCTATACCTAAAATAAGTGTTATAGTGATATTAATTACAAAGTAGACTTTAAGGGAAGAAGTAAGTGTTAGTGGAGATGGAGGCATTTCATAATCATAAGAGTCCATCCACTAGGAAACCATAAGAATCCTAGATTTACAGGCACCTAATAAGACAGTCTCCAAATAGTGAGCTGAAATTGACAGAATGAAAGGAAAAATTTAAAAAAAAAAAAAAAAAAAACACACAACCATGATGGGAGATTTTGGCACACCTCTCAGTTCCTAATAGGACAAACAATCCTCAAACCAGTAAGGTTTACAATATTTAAATAGCACTATCAACAAACTGATCTAATTGTCATATAGAGAATGCTGCTCCCCAAACTGCAGAATATGCATTATTTTAAAGTATATACAAAACATATACCAAAATTGACCACATGCTGGGCCATAAAGCAAGAATCAACACATTTCAAAGCACTGAAACCTACAGCATATTTTCTCTGACTACAAATAGAACTAAACTAGAAATCAATAATGAATATAATGAGGAACTCCCTAAATGTCTGGAAATTAAGCCTTACACCAATGAGTAAAACATGAAAATAAAAATTAGAAAATATTTTGAACTAAATGATAATAAAAAAATATAAAAACTTGTGAGATTCAGTTAAAGTCCTGAGGAGAGGGAAACATATGGCCTGAATTATTTACACTAGAAAAAATTATGAAAATCTATCATATAAATGCACGTCTTAAGAAATCGTACGAGGAATAGCAAATTAACATTGTTCCAAAAAGTAGAAGGAGGGAAATTATAAATATAACTACAAAAGTTAATTAATTACAAAAATTAAATAATTAATTTGTTAGACTCAATAAATCCAAACGGTGGTTCTTTGAAAAGACTTAATAAAATTGACAGTGCTGGTAAACTGATCAAGATAAAATAGCCAACAAAGGACTTGTATGCATAAAATATAAGGAATTGCAATAAATACGTAATAAAAAGATAACCCAATTAAAAAAGACAAAATACATGAAAAACTACTGCACAGAGGAGTAAATGTGCTCAATTTCATTAGTCATTGGGAAATGCAAATAAAACCACAATGGCTTATGCCTTTAAATCCACCAGAAGAACCTTCAAAAGCAAAATAAGTGACCAAGAATTCCACCTGACTATATCAATTGTTGGTGAGGATGTGGAGCAATTGTATATGTTAGGTGGGAGTAAAAATTAGTACAACCACTTTAGAAAACCAATTGGCAGTATTTGCTAATGCTGAACATGTACATAACCTCTGACTTATATATTTCATTCCTAGGTATATATGCAAAAGAAATGTGTGCATATGTACACCAAAAGACATGTACTGGAATGTCCATTAATGCATTATTTAAAAGAGCCCCAAACTGGGAACAATGCAATGGTCAACAGTAGAATGGATTTTTAAAAAATTATACATGTTATATACTTTATATATATGATATACATCTATATAAAAGTTTATTATAAAAAACCCTAAAAGTACAGGCACTCCTTCTTTTGCATTGTAGTGCAGGGCTGTAAAAATGACAGTGCAAGCTGAAACTGCACAATCAATGAAAATAATAAATGGAAAAAATTACAATTGTTCTGTGACTTTAATTTTTTTTTGCCGAATATTAAACACTCTCCTACTGTTGGTTGTAAATGTATAGGGAAATTTGAAAATAGTAACACTAATATTTATTTAGTACCTTGTAATTTAAAACATTAGAAAATTAAACTGTTGTATTTCTTTGTAAAAATATTATCAAGAATAGTTTGAATAGTGCTTGACATCTTGTGGTATAACTTACAACACAGAGCAAGCATCTTTTCTGTGGCTTGTTGAATTGTCATACTCTTTTCTAAGTTTGGATCAGCTGCCAAATATCTTGTGAAATATCTTTGAGAGGTCCTTTCCTGTTAAGTGTTTGTTGTCTGCTTCGCTTCCTCTGGGACGTCTTCATTCTTTTCATCACAACCCCTTTTCTTATTTATTTTGACAATTTGCCTTCACTAAATTCCTCTGGCTACATTTCTAGAGTCAACGTTCCCATAGCCAGCTATTTCTTCTATAACTCCATGGATATTTATATTTATTTTGAATTTTACTTCCAGTATTATCACTTTTAGTTTCTTTGCTGCACTTTCATCTTTGTTGGCCAATTCCCCCTTTTAATTACTCATTTTCACAAAATATCACATGGTTTTATCACTTGAAGGCAAGGAGGCAACCTAACTACATGCTTTGCTGTCTGTGTATGAACTGAATAACATGCTCAGTGACAAATCACTGATAGACTTCGAGAAAGTGACATAATTGGTCACTGATCATGTTGCACATCAGTTATTTTCATAGTAGACTGAAGATGTAACAGTACAATTTGCACATTATGCAATTACTCATAGTTAATATACTATGACAACTGAAACTTGAGCCATGCTTTTGGTTGACTTGTGTTATTTAACTAAACCTGATAACTAAAATTTGGGCATGTTGGAACCGTGCCAAGCAAAGACTGTAGAAAATTTAGAAAATTTTAGAAAATAGAAAATTTAGAAATTAGAAAATTTCCCTCCTGTGTTGCTTGTGTGGTAAGCCTTACCAGGTTTTACTGTAATTCCTTCCTTCCTTCCTTCCTTCCTTCCTTCCTTCCTTCCTTCCTTCCTTCCTCCCTCCCTCCCTTCCTCCCTTCCTCCTTTCCTTCCTCCCTTCCTCCCTCCCTCCCTCCCTTCCTTCCTCCCTCCCTCCCTTCCTCTCTTTCTTTCTTATTATTTATTTATAAATAAATATAACATACTTTCTTATGTAATTTATTACTTATCTATATCCCTGTCTCAACAGTTACATTGTATCCATGTGCCTTTGCATAGTATCTGGCATATATCAAATGCGCAATAAATATTTTTTGAATGAATGATGGAAGACTTGAATATGCACCACAATAACCTCATAAAGAGAATGGAGTTGAGAAGTGACTTCTAGTGGTCCTATATATTTTCAATTAATTTAATATATACTAAAATAGTAATAAAAATTCAGAATATCAATATTTACTAAAAGATTTTTATTAAATATCAACTATGGGTAAGAGATGTTGCTAGGTGTTTGAGAGTCAGAAATCAAGGATACAAACATGGTCTTCTTTTTCAGGGAGCTTGCAGGTAGGTGGGGGAAAGAGCTGTGTTACCTTGGGCTACAGAATGAAGGCTGCTGACATTTGCCTCTATTTATTATTAATATTCATGTCACCCATGATGTGTGCTCTTAAGAAAATAAGCTACAATTTCCGTCCTTGCTGATTTACTGCCCAATGGAATGAGGCATATTATTCTCACCAGGCATGGGGACATTTTGCAGAATGTGAAGCCACTGTTCATTCATAGCCTTGATCCTGCAATGTTATTCCCCTACAGCTTTCTATGGTCCCTCCCCACCCTCAGTGAGTTGCTTTTCTAATTGGAAGATCTTTTGGAGCAAGCAGAAGAGCCCTGAAAAGGCAAGTTCTAAAAATACAAGCCACACAGACTTTGGTTACCCTGTTCCCTCCTCCTCAAGGCACTTTTCCATAAGGCGCCTTCTATCCCTTGCACCTAATCAATGTCAAGTTGTTCTTTAGAGCTCAGATCTCTGACCCTCCAGTCTAGGTCAAGAACTCCCTTAGATGTTCTTATGGTACCATATATCTTTCTTTGCAAGCACTCATCAAAATTTGCAATTATATATTATTTGTGTGAAGATTTGATCAATGTCTCTCTCTCTCCCCAAAGAAGTGCTCAGCTCCATTAATTCACAGTACCTAACATGTAGAGTAGGTGCTCAACAAATATAGCTGAACAAAAGAGGGACTGGCCCCGTGGTGTAGCGGTTAAGTTCACGTGTTCCGCTTCGGCAGCCCAGGGTTTGCTGGTTCAGATCCTGGGCGCAGACCTGCTCATCGCTCATCAAGCCATGCTGGGGTGGTGTCCCATGTAGAAGAGCTACAACTCTACAACTGTGTTATACAACTATGTACTGTGGCTGGAGAAAAAAGAAAAAAAGAGGAAGATTGGCAACAGATGTTAGCACAGGCCAAATCTTCCTTAAAAAAAAAGAAAAAAGCTTGGCTTGCGGTTAGGCCAGGTTTTAGACATAGGAATGTGATAAAAGAGAAATTGTTCTTGGACTTTCAAATTTACTTTCTGATCACTGCCACTTAGCCAGAGTAGAACTGGTATCTGAAGAGGCTTTGTCGTTATATCATTTCTGGCCTTTATCCCATGACCTTATTTCCTCCCCTTTGTTCAGGAGAACATATTGTATAAGGTCAGTAAGATGGATCTGGAGCCCCAGTTTAATGTCTTCCCTTGCCAAAGAGATTGCTTCTGCTCTGGGGCATGCACCTGCTTCTTCCTTCTCTGCCAGCTCTGTGAGGTGAGGCAAATTAGAAATGCTCTTCTTTCCAGGGCTGAAGGATGAAAGCCTCCAGCTCCTTATGCCTCACTCTATTCTCCATCAAATTGCAAGTATTCAATAGGTACTTAACACTTGCACAGCCCAGGACCAAACACAACAGGTGATGAAATTACACCAGTTACAAACCTACCAGTTCACCTTAATACAACTTAATAATTTACTCCAAGTTTGTCAATCAAGTGTTTTAGTAGCAAAAAAGAAATGAGAAAGGAGATCAATCCCGCTCAGAGTATAAGGATGCAAAAGTAAAATTGATGTGGATGGATCACAGGGAGGAGGGAGAGACTGGAAATGAAGCAAACAACAGGAAAACAGTGAAGCAAGTTAATAGCCAATCAATCAATAAATCCTGTTGATTTAAGTTTCCAAACATCTTTCCAATCAACCCACTTCTTTCTGTCTTCATCACCATCATCCAACATCAAGCCACCATCTTCCTTTGCCTTCATCTCCTAAACGGTGTCCCCAAATCCACTCTGGCCCTCTCCAGTTGTTCTTCTCACTGAAGCTGAAGTGATATGTTCAAGTGGTAAATCAGATCTTTTTGCCTCTCCTCACCCAACACACACTTGTTCAAAGCCCTAAAATGTATAATGTTCTGCCATTGCTCTTAGGATAACAAATATCCACAAGACATTCCATGAGGCCCAGCATGTTCTTGCCCCTGCCTACTCTTTTGGCTTTATCTTATGCCACATTCACACTATTCTCTGTGCTCCAGCCACTGTGGTCTTCTTTAGGTTTCCTGAAGAAGCTGTGATCCCACTCACTTCAGAGCCTTTGCACATGCTGATCCCTCAATTATTAATGTTCCCTCCATTCTCAGCTAGCCAATTCCTACTTCACTTTCAGTTATCATCTCAACTATCACTAACAAATAGAATAGCTGGACTTTGTATCCAAGTCTGTTTGTCTCTAAAAGCTGGTGCTATTCCCATCACACTTTGTTTCCTCTCAGTAAAGAAATAGGACGTGGTGGGCAAAATACATGGGCCACATGCTAGTTCAAAAACTAGGACTGAACATATATTTTTCCAAAGAAGACATACAGATGGACAACAGGCATATGAAAAGGTGTTCAACATCATTAATCATCAGGGGAATGAAAATCAAAACCACTATGAGATGTCGCCTCACACCTGTTAGGATGTCTTTTATCAAAAAGACAAGAGATAACAAATGTTGGTGAGGATGTGGAGAAAGGGAACCCTTATACACTATTGACAGGAATATAAATTGGTACAGCCATTATGGAAAACAATATGGTGATTCCTGAAAAAATTAAAAATTGAACTACCATATGATTCAGCAATCCCACTCCTGGGTATCTATTTGAAGGAATTAAAATCAGTATCTTTAAGGGATATCTGCACTCCCTGTTCATTGCAGCATTATTCACAATAGCCAAGATACGAAAACAATCTGTGTCCATAAGCAGATAAATGGATAAAGAAGATGTGGTGTATAAACATACAATGGAATAATATTCAGCCATGAGAAAGAAGGAAATCCTGCCATTTGCGACAACATGGATGGACCTTGAGGGCATTATGCTAAGTAAGATAAGCCAGATCGAGAAACACAAACACTGTATGATACCACTTATATGTGGAATCTAAAAAAAAAAAAAAAACTGAACTTGTAAAAATAAAGAATAGAATGGCCGTCACCAGTGGCTGGGAGGTAGGGGAATTGGGAAGATGTTGTTTAAGGGTACAAACTTAGAACTAGTAGATAAAAAAGTTCTGGAGATCTAATGCACAACTTAGTGATTATAGTCAACAATACTGTATTATAAACTTCAAAGTCACTAAGAAACTAAATCTTAACTGTTCTCAACACAAAAAAGAAGGGGTAAATGTGACACGATAAAGGTGTTAGCTAACATTAATGTGGTAATCATACTGCAATATATAAAAATATCAAACCCACACACTATACACCTTAAACTTACACAATGTTATATTTCAATTATATCTCAATAATAATAATAAAAAAAACCCCAGGAAATGCTTCTGGTCTAGGCTTTTTCCCAGGATCTGCTTTTATTTTCCCCTAAGAACAATAGCTGCTAGCCTAGCCATTTCTTTTTCCCTCTTTCAGCATCTTCTTTTCCACCCAGGAGTTTCTCTGCCTCGGATCATGGCAGAACTAAGGTTTCATGGAAAGAACACCAGATCGGGTGTCAAACAGACTGGGTCCAGGCACCAGCTGTGCCACTCACCAGGTATGTGAACATGCTCAAGTGACATGACCTTGCTCAGTGTGTCGATTTGGGTCTTCCAAGAAGCAGACGCCAAGACGAGAGTTAGACTTGAAAGAGGTTTATTGGGGAATAATGCCTGTGAAGGTTAAAGGAGAGCAAGCAGGAGTAGGTAGAGTTTTCAATGAGAGTCTGACATCTATGAAAGGATGGGGGGAAGCAAGGAGGATTGATCTGGGTTCTAAGAAAGTTGAGGCCAGGCTGATGGGGAGTTCTCAAGCTAAGTCACTTGGGAGAGGAGTCCCATGCCTTAGAGGAACGGACCCCCACTAGTATCACCTCCTGGCTCAGTCACTGGCTGGAGCAGCCTGGGGAAGCATGGCCTTGGCGTGAACATGGGGGTGGGTCCAGGGGGCAGCAGCTGGGGATGTCAGTCAACTGTGATCCTGTCAGTGGGAGATGTGCGTGGCACGTTGCCACGTTCACCTTCAGTTTCCTTATGTGAAAGATGAAGAATGTGTACTCAGTGATCCCTGCAGTGACTTCTAGCTCTGAAACTGGGAGATTCTCTACTTGCTTCCATATCATCTTGTTTACGTAACTTCTTTTAATTTTGAAGTGCTTTTTTCTGGTAGTAACCAGGGAATCAAAAATTAGCAATATAGACAAAAGTGATATTTCAATAAATCTGAAAAATAATTCTATTTTTTTCTTCTTTCCTTGAATAAACTTTTAGTATAATGGTAAAAACTCTATATCTTATGCATCCTTGTATCTCCAGGACCTAGCACAATGAATGCAATCTAATGCCATATGATAGAGGCTGACTCACTCCTCCTTGACTGAATTACTGAAATTGAGTGGAACTAGGTCTGATTTTAGACAATTTATTCATTTAAACTTCTAGGTTTTCCTTCTGGGAAAGAGTGCCATGTAGACATGTTTTTTTTCTCTTCTTTTGACAACTGGGCTCCTAAATCCCACCCCTCAAGAACACGTTCTCCTTCCTCACCCCTGTTTCCCTCATAAAAGCTCTAGTAACATTATTTTCCTGTTAGAAAATCTCCTACCAATCTCAATGTGTCCCAATCTTCCTCCAGAAAAATAGTGTTTGATCATCTCCTCACATATGGTCCCTGTTCTCCAGGAACTCACAGTTCAGTAGGAAGATAAGACATGAATCAGTAACAAATATGAGATACATCACAATCATGACCATAAATACAGCAGTAGTTATTGCCAGACACTGTACTAGGTGCTTTACATAGCTGGGGCCAGATGACATAAATGAGAAAAGGGAGTTGGATGGGACAGATGGGTCCTGGAGAGCTTGTGTCGCAGCTGAGTTGTGGGTGGGGACCAGGCACTATTTTGCCCATGGCGGGAAGACAGATATAGTGATACAGATCTGCCTTTTTGGGGGTGAATTCAGGAAATCATAATTTAAATATGAAATCATTCAATTTTATAATAATGAGAACTAATTAAAAAATTTAAAACATGGTGTAGGAAAAATAAATGCATTTGCTAAGCAAACATGGCCCACAGATATATTGGGACCTGTGGAATAAATGACACCATTTAATTATCACTACGTGCTTAATGTATCGAAGAAGTTGAGAAGAGGAATTAATGATTTTGTCAGAGAAAGTATGGTAAAAGAGGTTAGTACTTAAGGTGATCCTTGAGAAATGAACATTACATAGACAGGCAGAGGGAAAAGTGGCTTTTCAGGCAAGAAGAAAGATGTATGAGATGAAGTTCCAAGTAGTAGCAATGAGCAGGACATATTTCTAGTGATGAAGGAAATAAGACTGGATGGATCAAGTCATAAAAAATTAAGGAGGGCATTGTCACTGTAGCCTGTAGAAGATCATCTTTGGAAGTGACAGTGTGTGAAGCACCACATATGGGCTAAGTTCTAAGGGATGGCAGGGTGGGGCATATCTGAAGCAGACAGAGGTGTTGAATGGAGAAATGATGTTGTTCTGCCAGAGTACCAGGGGAGCAGGAAGTAGGCTCTGCTGGAAGGAAAGGCCTCCTCCATTCCAGAAGCTTGGCTAACATTTGTCAAACAGAATTTATCCCAGGGGTAGTAGGGCATAGAAGAAAAATTGTCCCCTGGGATCACTTAATAACCTACTTCAAGTTTGTCAGTCAAGTGTTTTAGTAGCAAAAAAAATGGGAAAGGCGATCAAGACCTCTGAGAGAATAAACATGGAAAAGTAAGATTGATGTGGGTGGATCACAGGGCGGAGAGAGAGACTGTGGAAATGAAGAAAACAATAGGAAAACAGTGGGGCAAGTTAAGGCCAAGCTTTCAGTGATGATCACTAAGAACTCGTAGTGGGATAGAACAGGATGATTTAGCTTTTTAATACAGGTACATGAAGACATCTTACAGTTAAATGCAGTGATTCCTGTATGTGTGTCAGAGAGCAGAGTGAGGGAGAGACAGGAGGAGGAGGAGGAAAAAATGGAGGAGAGAGAGAGATGGAAAAGAAATAGAAGAGAAGAGAAGAAAAAATGGTGAGATGGAGCCAGGGAGAGAGAGGGGAGAGACAAAAGGGAGAGAGAGAGAGAAGTGAGGGGGGACAAGAGAAGGAGGGGGGAGGAGAGAGAGAAAGGTTAGTGTAAGTAATTTCAATGGCCATTCCACTGCATGAGTATACGTGCATAGTGAACATGAGTGGTGAAGCATCCATAGACTGTTAACGCAGTCAAGTTTCATTCCCCCTTGCTTCTTATAGTGTGAACTTCTTGCCACACTAGGTATAATTTTACACAATGGCTACTAAAATAAAAAATTAATTTATCTCATGTCCAAAAAAGGATATAATGATCTGTTCCAACCCTGGAGGAAAATCTGGTTGTGTTGGACCTATTGAGAGTGGTATGTGGTCCCCAATGTGAGATTTTCAAAGTTAAGTTTGACTCTAAATGGTTCTAGTTCTTTACAACAGGACTGAGAACACAATCCCTTTATAGAGTGCAGCTCCACTGAGGAACAGAATGTTCTCTTTAGGAGAGCCAGCTACGGAAACCTACCGGTCTCGTGAGCAGTCACATGGAGACAGCAGCTGGCCCAAAGTGGGCACCCAGTACTTACATAAGAGGTTGAGTCTGCAGGGAAATAAAGGAGGCTAAGGAGAAATAACTGCCAGGGAGAGACAAGGGCTGAGGCAGGTCAACAGATTCAAGTGGACTAACTCCAGCTCAGCTGAGAGGAGCCAGTGGCAGGTCTGAGAGAGCCCTGTAGACCAGAAGAGATTTGCCAGACTATCTAGTGCTGCTGATGAGAGACCTAGAAGAGCTGCTGGAGAGTGAGCTCATCCATCATTTAGGGCAATAACTGTCCAAGCTGAGCATCTAGGAGAGGGAGAGGAGCCATTTCTAGGGAGAGGAAAGTGCACCCTTTGGTGGAGGAAAAATATCAAGAAGAGATTTTACTTTTCAAAGGGAATAATGAATGTTGGTTAAAAATAATACAGTTTGATGGCTTGGGCTGTTTGTTATGCAGCCTGCTGTCAGCTTAAGCAGAATTCATCTCTCTCACTGCTCCGTCAAGCAGGAAGACAGCCAGAGCCTCCCTCAAAGTTGATAGGATGGAACTTCTTCCATCTGCCAATTACTGTGACCTTCGAAATTCAACAGACTCTATCGGGCACATGCAACCAACTTAAACATAAGGAACGCAAGAAAACATTTGCACAACCAGAAGACACTCTGTGTATGAACATCTTAAGTCATTTCAAACAACCAGGAGAGAATATGTATGTGTAGATAGACCTAAGTAGAGGAGTGATGACAAGCCCATGAGTGGCAGAGATGTAGAATTTTAAATATTGTTAAGTTGTGGGCTAGAATACCTAATTTTGAAAAAAGCAAAAAACATTAGTTTATAGAGCATGTAGCCTCATTAATGACAATAAAACGTGGCCCAGACTGAACATATTGTTGGGCTGAAAATGTTCTTTGATGAACATCACTCTCCATCACAAGGATCGTGTCTGAAGTCACAAGCCACTCAGTGGAAGTTGAAATACCTCAGCCTGAATCTCCCCTCTCCGTAAGTCTCAGCAGTGCTTTACTGACAAAACAGGAAAGAGGCCTAACAAACAAACGATTGCTAACACGATATGCTGACAATTGGCTTATGGCACAGATTGGCCTGCCCAGCTCATCTCCACTCTTGGAGGGGATGGGGCAACAGGAGAGCCATGTGGCACTGACTTAATCAATTGCTTAAGAACCTGGATACTGGGTGATGGACTTTGAGTCCAGACAGATTGAGGCATCGCCCTGTGGCCTGCAAATCACACACTGCCCCTGCAGTATAATGAACAACAGGGCCCTTATTTACACAAAGATAAAAGGCTCGTTGACTCATTTCTGTTGCTAATGCCTGGACTGCAGGGGCAGCTGCACTGAAGTGGCATCACGTGTGGTGAGAAACTCAAATTCTACAAATCCTGCAAGATGTTGCCCATGAACCTTGATCTGCTAAGAGAACAGCCACCAAGTTTGACAGGGAGGCACTTCTAGTAAATAAAACTGGGTTGTGAAGATTTAGAAAACAAACTCCTCAATGATTACTAATGGTTTAAGGACAACAAGGAATGGATGAGTAGAACATTGAAGTAGGGAACACATTCACTTCTCTGCCTATTACAAACCTATTCATCTTTCAAATCCCAGCTTAAATGCCATCTATGGGCATTTAAATTAGTCAAACTTTAACCCATATTCCTATTTCAAAATTATTTGCTTCATTTCTATGCGGTCTTGTGCTCCTACGTCATGCTGTATATACCTCTATCAAAGCACTTTTAGAAATTCTTTGTTGCCCTTATGTTAATTATTTTCTTGTCAGTTTCCTCTGCTATCAGTATACTCCTTGAGACAAAGTCTGAGTAATTTAAAAAAGTTATGTGTGCATCTCTTAACATGGAAAGCATAGTAGTGCTCAATATCTACATTTTTAATGATTTAATGAATAATTTTATTTATTTATTATTTATTTTTGGTAAGGAAGATTGGCCCTGAACTAATATCTGTTGCCAGTCTTCCTCTATTTTGTATGTGGGACGCCACCACAGCATGGTTTGACGAGCAGGGTGTAGGTCTGCACCTGGGATCCGAACCTGCGAACCCCAGGCCACCGAAGTGGAGCACACGAACTTAACCACTACACCAGCAGGCCAGCCCCTGAATAATTTTTTTTTATACAGATGATGATAGATCCATAGCCAAAGCATTGTTATCTCGTTTACCAATAAAAATACTGAATTGTATGACCAGCTACCTAAGCTTTAGAAAAAATATTCAGTTCTTGTTTACTTATTTAGTTTTTATCAATATCTGCTCATCGGGCTAACTAAAACAACAGGCCTTTTATTTAACCTCTGGTAGAAAACAGAGTTTGGAGAGAAGTGGGCTAATGGAAGTAAATGTTCAGAATTGGTATTATTTCATTTAATCTCTCTTTGTTCACTGGAGCTTCATAATTGGTGCTCCCACTAATGTTTCTTTGTTTGGTTCTCAAAGAAAAACAAACAACCTAAAATAGACAGGTGCAGTGGAAAGCTATCTAGATTCTTTAGATATCAGCTTCCTCTAGGGAACGATGCTCAGATAGATGTAACTAGGGAAAAGCAATTGCGAACTCTTCCCGTGAGAAATGGATGTTCCTGTGTTAAGGGCCCAGAGAGATAAAAATGAGTCCTTTAGGGAGACTTACATTTTAAAAACATGTGTAGACAAAATGAATATAGAACTCTTTACCAAATCCTATGCTCAATTAATCATAAATTTGCAACACATATGCAGGGCTTTTCATCTTCAAAAAGAAACCTTGCTGCTGGATTTTGGAAATATCCCTGTTTTTAAAGGGAAATCTTAAGGAAGGGTTTCCTGGCACAGTCATGCATATAAATATCATCCTCTATGAGTTTTAAAAATCTAGTTTCTCCAGCCCAGAAAAGTTTTGTCTATTTCACTGTAGAATTGTTCTGTTAATATTGCTGTAATTGTTTTCTTTGTTATTATTAGTCTTTCCTGTACCATCCACCCTTCTTCTGAGAACAGAATGCTTCTTTTCAATGGGAAATCTATTCCATCTAGTTTGGGTGAGGCAAAACCCTCTCTACTATGTGACACATGAGATATGCACTCTCCCCAGTGTGACCCAGGCCCAGGCAATCAGAACACTTCATCCCACTGGCTGTTGATGAGATGGGCACATGACTTATAATTGACTTAGTGTCAATTATCAGCTTCCCTGAGATTTCCAATATGGGCACTTGGAGAAAGGCTATCTCTTCCTTTTAATCATCAACCATAATGATGTAGGCTTGGGATTATCAGGTGCCATATTTCCCTACAGATGGAAATAATGTGCCAAAATGAAGTCAACATGGTGAAGTGAGCAGAGTTGAGAGATGGAGAAAGAGTCAAATTTCTAAGGATGTCATATAGGTCGCTGTATCCAGTGCGCTTGAGATTGAGTTAACCCTGTACCTCATAGTCACATGAGACAATAAATGAGCTTTTGCCTTTTAGTGAATTTGACTTTGGATCCTCTGACATGCAACTCAAAGAGGTCTAATCAATAATCCATACTTTGCCTATTTTATGAAAATGATGCAATAGTGAAGCTCTGAATACTCCAGGTAGACTCCCATGTCTATACCTTTTGGTCATGCTGCTCTCCCTGTTTGAAACCCTTCTCCTCTGCCTATTTAATTCTTATGGTCCAAGTCAAGTCCCATTTCTTCCATGAGCTTCTCTCCTACATTTTTGGGAAACTTCTTATATAGGACATACTATATATATAAAAGAATTTTTCAAACTAGAATTCAAGAATCCCCAGGATCAAGTTATCCAGGGAAGGTCTTTATTTTAATTTGTTATTCTATGTTAACTATTTATTGCGTACTTACTTTGTACGCAATACGTACTTACTTTGTACTGGGAATAGAGAAATGAACCAGTCAAGGTCTTTGATGTAGCTCATATTCTAGTGAGGGATGAGTTTTGGTCCATAAATATACAAATATCTAGTGATGGAAATAAAGAAATAAATGAGAAAATTTCAGATAGTGATAAATGCTGTGAAGGAGATTAAAGAGGATCGTGTGTTACAGTGACTATGGGAGGAGGGAGCTGTTTTAGACAGGGTGGGCCTGATGTTTGAACATATTAAATAACATAAGGCAACACTAGGAGCAAGTAATACTTTTTTTCTTTAAAAGAGGCCTCCAAAATGCTAAACATAGAGTTACCTTATGACCCAGCCATTCCACTCCTAGGTACATACCCAAGAGAAATGAAAACACACATCCATAAAAAAAGGTGTACATGAAAGTTCATAGCAGCATTATTCATAAAAGCCAAAAAGTGGAAACAATCAAAATGTCCATAAATTGATGAATGGATAAAGAAAATGTGTTGCAGCCATATGATAGACTATTATGTTGCCATAATAAGGAATGAAGTATTGATACATGCTACAACATGGATGAACCTTGAAAACATGCTAAGTGAAAGAAGTCAGTCACAAAATTTCATATGTTCAGAACAGGCAATTCTATAAGGAAAGAAAGTAAATTAATGGTTACCCGGGGTGGGGGTGGGAGGTAGGGAGTGGAAAGTGACTGCTAATAGGTACCTATGATGTCTCTTTTAGGGATGTTGAAAATATTCTAAAATTAGATAGTGGTGATGGTTGCACAACTCTACCCAACTAAGAACCACTGAATTGTATGCTTTTAAATGGTTATTTTTATGGTATATAAATTATATCTCAATAAAGGTATAAAAAAGTTTACCAAAAAAAGAGCTCTCTCTGTCACTCTGTCACTTGGACTAGTGTACAGTTCTACTTCATTCACTTAATCACATATTGTCTTGTGTTGTTATTTTGTGTTTCACAGGATAATGTCTTTCGGCCACAACTAGACCATAAAGCTAGGGGCAGAAGGGACTGTGCTTTTCATTTCTTTAATAATTCTTTAGTGCTCTCCCAAGGGTGTGCACATAGGGTTTCATTAAATATATGCTTAATAATGGGTCACCTGATGAAACGCAGCAAGGAGCATGAATCTTGGAGTCTGTACTGGTTTTCCAGGGCTGCCATAACAAAGTACCACAAACTGGGTGGCCTAAACGATAGAAATTTATTGGCTCATAATTCTGGAGGCTGGAAGTCTGAAATCAAGGTGTTTGGAGGGTTGGTTCCTTCTGAGGGCTGTGAGGGAAGTATCTGTTCCAGGCCTCTCTCCTTGGCTTGTAGGTGGTCATCTTCATGTTCACATGGCATTCTCCCCGTATTTGTTTGTGTCTGTGTCCAAATTTCCCTTTTAAATAAGGATACCAATCCTATTGTGTTAGGTCTTATCTGAATGACCTCGTTTTAACTTGATTACCTCTGTCAAGACGCTATCGCCTAATGAAGTCACATTCTGAGGTAACAGGGGTTAGGACTGCGACATATTGTTTTTAGAGGGACACAATTCAATGCCTAACAGACTCAAATTTCAATTTCTATTAAAATTCTTACCCATGAAGTACATGGTTTTGTAAACTCCCTCACAGCTCCCAGGCCAGAGTATTTTAGCCACGCTTCAGGTAGTGACTATCATAAGGCTATTATTAAATCTCCAATTGAAGAGATAGTGTCTCACTCCAGTGACCAGGCTGTAATTCAGCCTTCTTGCTAAGACTTTCTTATTTTGCAGTCCACTACCTTGCCCTATCACCAGATGAAGTCATCTGGCTTAGCCTTATTCTTATGTCCACTGATTTCTTAATGTCAAATAAAAGGGCAAGCCAAGTGAGGCACTCAATTTTTCCGAAAGATACAAAGCATTACTATTTCCCAAATTACTGGGAAGTAAGCCAGTCTGAAAGAGTAAAAATCCAGGAAATATAAATAAATGTACACGAAGTTTGAACTGGATTAAATCTCTGAGTGTATATCCATACACTCAGCAACATCCATCCAGGACTAGGTTAAAAAAAGTATTTTCTGAAATGGGCCCTTCTTTAACAAATAGAGTGGTATAGTTTTTAACTGGTTTTCTCTCTGTTTTATTTAAATAATGTTCCTAAAAATCTTGACAAGAAAGGACTGTACTTTGTTGTTTCTTTCTTACAATAAGAGAAATGTTTACCTTTCAATCTTCTTGCACTCTTCATCTGCTTAGCAAGCAGTGTTTGCACAGATGAGGAAGGTCTCAGCTGTGGTAGGAACTTTGACCTGGAAGTCAGAACATGTGGTCCTGTTCCTAGATCTGTACCCAGTTAGGTATTGAATATAGACATGGCCTTTAACCTCTCAGAGCCTTATTTTGTTCATTTTTAAAAAGAACATGATACTACCTAGGTAGCTCACTGGATTGTTGAAAACCAGTTGACTTTACCCTAAAGAAATTGCAATTTGGTGGGGTTTGTGGTAGAGGTTAAATTGCTCACTATTTATGTCCTTAGTGACTAGAAAAGTGCCTGGCACAGAGTAGGTGCTTCATAAATATTGGTTAAATGGATGCAAAATCAGGAATACATCCTCAGACAAATATAGCTTTAAATGATCTCAATGAAATGTTAAATTTCAAAACCAGAATTTTGACTGAAATATATATTGTTATTTTTGCAACTTCCTGTGAATTTGCAATAATTTGAAAATAAAAAGCTCAAAACAACAATAACAAAACAGAGTCTCAGCAAAATGGAGGTATTCCCACGGAATGTGTCTCTAAAGAGAACGTCAGTATCATGTAAAGTAAGCCTGGAAAAATGTGAGGACTTCTGGTTTAGGACAAGGGTAGCTGCCTAAACAAGACAGATGCAGAAGGTCTGAAGGAGAGAAAAGAAAGACAAAAACAAAACAAAACTAAATACACACACACTCATGCACGCACACACAAATGCACATGTGTATTGAAATAATCTATAGGAAAAGAAAACTTTCCAGGTTTTTTGGCTTTAGATTCCTCAGGCTGCTAGATAAAATTATAGTTGGCACACAGATTACTTTTTAATATTTAAAAAAATTTAACTAGTTCTTTCACATGATCATTAAGTCAGAGTATGATTTGATCCAAATTAGAAGGCAAAGGTTGTATCTGAAGCTAGTTTTATGTTCAGAGTATTTAGGGAGAAGTTTTGATTGCTCAGTTACATTACACAGAACTTACTCAAGATATAAAATTTATAGAAAAAATTATTTTATTTTTACTAGAGTTAACTTTGATGGTTTTGTTTCAATCCCAAAAGAATTGCAAATACTGAAAATTTCAAAGTGTTGTTACAAATGCCTTTGTCAAGAACACATTGTGATAGCTTTTAATTCTGTTTTTTCCCAATAAATTCAACAGTGTGGGAAGCATTACGTAGGTGGTTAATTTTTCCCCACTTACAAGCTTTTTTATTCTTAGTGATATAAAATTTAAACATTTAATACTAGATAAAAGTGGGGAGAACTCTTTGAGCAGCTCTAGATTACAGATCGGCTCAGAAAAGCAACTCCTCTACATTGGTGCTAATTTTATGGTAAACTGCCCATAACTTTGGGAGACATCATTAGACAAGAATTTATGTTAGTAAGAGTCTGTAAAATGGGGCAAGCTAGTGTTCATGCTTCCAGTTTTGGGTATTTTTTAATTAACTGAACAAATATTTATTGGTATTGATCATAATATATCCACTACATAATGTAAATCATACCTGTGATGTGAAAGGCATATGGTACCACATGAGCATATAATTGGAAGGAGTGAGGTAACACACTGGATCAGCGATTTCCCTGCGAAAGGGAAGCGTGAGCCCCCGTCCGAAGAATGAATAATAACTAGACCATACCCAAGAGAATTTAAAACATATGTTCACACAAAAACTTGCACACACATGTTCACAGCAGCATTATTCCTAATAGCCAAAAGTGGAAATAACCTAAATGTCCATCAACTGAGGAATGAATAAACAAAGAGTGGCATATCTATACAAGGGAAAGTTATCCAGTCATAAAAGGAAATGAAGTACTGATTCCTGTTCCACATGGATGAATCTTGAAAACATTATTCTAAGTGAAAGAAGCCAGACACAAAAGGCCACATATCATATAGTTGCCTTCTGTGAAAAGTCTATAGTAGGCAAATCCACAGAGACAGAAAGTAAATTAGTGGTTCCCAGAGGCTGGGGGAGGGGAGAAGGAGGAGTGACTGCTAATGGGCACAGTGTTTCTTTTCAGGGTGATAAAATGCTCTGAAATCAGATGATGGTGATGTTTGTGTAAATTGTAAATACTAAATTGTAAATCTAAACATCACTGAATCATACAGTTTAACAGGATGAATTTTATGTTATGAGAATTATAACACAACAAAAAAAAGAACCAACTAGACAAAAAAAATATATAGCGGGAACAGCCTGACAAACAAGGGGAGCTGAAGGAAGCCCAGTGTTGCTTCAGCAGGGAGCCAGGGGCTGTGGACGATGAAGCTGGAAAGAAAGGAGGATTCAGACCAGACAGTGCCTCATAGCATGTTAGGTTTGCTTTTCCTTTATCTGCTCACTGCTGGTCTCCGTTATTTGATTGATCTGGGCATCCTTTGATGTATATTTTAACCCAACTCTACCTGACAAACTTCGTTTGCCATTTTTTCCCACAAAGCACTCTCCTCGCTCAATCAACTCCACCACCCTGTCCCGGAAACTAACCATGTTCTTTTTGTCTCTCTGTCTTTTCCATCTTGCTTCACATCTGAAACACCTTCTGTCTGACCTGTTCTGCCTTCTAGGGAAGATGCAAAACGCACCCCAGAGGTTTGGCACAACACCTGGATGACCATTTTGGACAAGCAAGATGACATTCCTAAACACAGTGTTGATATGTTAGAAAAAAAGGAGCTGATTTTCTCTGAAAAATAAAGTCACAGCGATTGGGCTTTTGATTTTATTTTGAGGATTCTGGGAAAGGAGAGAATGGAAAGGGATATCAAGAGAGGATAGATCTTGAGACAGGGAAGTAAGACAAAGAATGGGGTCTGACTATGGGGGGACCTCTGGGAAGGATTAGACTTTTATATTTTCCTTCAGATTTTGGGAACAGTCATATTGTACAGTCAGCTTCAAGTCCTTTTATTTTGGACTTTATTTATATTTCCTATATTGTAGTTACTGTAGTTAATAGTTATACCCAAATTTTAGTGAAAATCACAGCCATGACTTACTTATTGATTGTTGGCTGGTTTCTACGGTTTATTTCTTTCTGGGTGCCCTGACGTTATTACCTGTTTCTCTCAAGACCATTCCAAAGGCAGAATGAAAGCTGCCTGGTTGATAGAGTCTAAAGAACAGAATATAGTCCTTCATACAAAATATGTTTATGAGTTCCTTCTGTGTACCAGACCCACTTCTAGGTGCTGGTGATTCTGGAATATGGAAAACAAAGTCCCTGACCTCAGGGAGCTTCCATTCCACATCCCTCTCAAATATTTATTGACTATCTTCTGTTTGCCAGGCACTATGCCACACATGGGAACAGAAGAAACTTAAAAGGGCTTTTGGCAAATCTTGCTTAATGGCATTGCTCATTGCTTTATGAAAAACTAGAGCTAACTAGAGTGAGCATAATTCATTGACTGGGGGCTAAATCACCTAAGGTCTCTAAAACAGCAGCTAGAGTTGGCAATTTTAGGTCTCCTAGCAAAGATACACGAAAAAGTATTCTTAACCTCTATTAAACGAGAGCAACCACCTCATGTCTAGTATCCCATTCCCAATCCTTGGTGGAGGAAATTTCACAGTCAGAGACTGTCCTGCTGATGGTACAAGCCAGTCTCTTGAAATATAAAAATGAGCAGACAGACTCATTTGATGTGGCCATAGACTTAGACTCTAAGGGATTCTGAACAGCTCGCATCTACAACTGGGCTCAGTTTCCTCATCAGACATACGAGGTAACAGCTGAACTTTATATTTTATCAAGGGGAAATAGGGAACTTGCAAAAAATACTTTTTATTTTAAAATAGTTTGACTCACAAGAAGTTCCTGAGTACCCTTCGCTCAGCTTCCCAAGTGATAATGTCTGGCAGCACCACAGTAAGTTGGCAAAACCAAGAAATTGACATTGGTATAATACTATTAACTTAAATACAGACCTTATTCAGATTTCACCAGCTTTTGCATACACTTTTCCCCTCACGACGTATAGCTCCAGGAAATTTTATCACATGTAGTTTCTAGTAACCATAACCAACATCAAGATACAGAATCATTCCGTGACCACAAAGAATCTCTCATGTTATCCCTTAATAGTCACATCCTACCCCCAACCCTAACCTCTGGCAACTACTGGTCCCTCACTATAATTTTGTCACTTTGAGAATAATAATGGATTTTTAAAAAAAATATAAGTTCAGTGTCTTCCTTAAAGGAAAAGAAGCTTTTAGGATTTTTTTCTTTTTTCTGATGGGGGAGAGCTTATAGTTAATCCTATTTCCCGCCATACAAACTCTCTTCTCCTTTTCTGCCGCTCTTCCCTTTCACAATCTCCATTTACAAATCTCTGAAGAGAACCTCACTCCTGAGCTAATCTGTCTCATGGATTTTAGATTTCTTTATTACTTTACTGTCCCCAACCTATCATTGGTCCCAGCAGAGTAAGAAGGAAAAGATTAATGTATGTTTCTATCAGGCCCCAGAGCTCAGCATGTTCATGCTATTATGGGGGAAAAAAAAGAAAAAGAAAAGCAATCTAGAGAGTTCTGCTTCAGGTCCTCTTCTGGCCACAGCAGAACAAATAGAAATTCATTTCAGGCTTTGGGGATTTTGGAAAGATCTTGAAAGCTAAGACCATGAAGATATTTTAGGGACACTCACCACATGGCTTGGTTCACATGCTATCCTTAGGTCAAAGTGGTATATGACTCCTTAAAAAGTAATTTTAAAAAAATGTGGATTGAAAAAGACAAAACAAAACCTTAGACTATGAGTAAACCCTACTGTGACAGTTCTAGTATGTTCAGTGGGAGTTACTGACTGACATTCCATGGAAACCCTGTGGGAACAGTCATAACGTTCTATAGTTACCAGATGTAATCTAAAGCAAGATGGGTGAAGAAACAATTCTACAAAATGCTGTCATGTCACAACTCTTCTCAACATGGAGAAGCTGCCTGAAAAGAAATCAATGCTAAGGAATGCTGCCAAAAGTGTGCAAATCTAATATATTTCCCTCTATTATTATTAAACTATTCTAGAAGGCTGTGTATGAAATGAACAGGCTAACACACAGTTCTTTAGTCCCCTTCTCTTACAAAAGTATATATATGCTTCTAGAAAGTAAAGAAACAAATATGCGGGGCCGGCCCAGTGGCTCAAGTGGTTAAGGGCGCACGCTGCGCTGCGGCGGCCCGGGGTTCCCCGGTTCGGGTCCCTGGCATGCACCGACGCACTGCTCAGCAAGCCATGCTGTGGTGGCATCCCATATAAAAAGTGGAGGAAGATGGGCATGGATGTTAGCCCAGGGCCAGTCTTCCTCAGCAAAAAAAAGAGGAGGATTGACAGATGTTAGCACAGGGTTGATCATCCTCACAAAAAAAAAAAGAAAAAAATATGCAAGCACCAAGACGTAGGGGAATACTGGTTAAATAATTCTTTAAATGAATTAAATTTTTAAAAATTTAATTGCATTTTTAATGCAATTTTTTCCACCACCAAATATGTTAACCTTTGTTTCAATTCAGCTTAACAAACACGTGGGGAATGCCTACTTTCAATGTTCATCTATGGAAACAGAAAGGAAAGGAGACACTCTTGAAGATCTATACAAGTCACCCCTGGGTCAATAAAAGGAAGGACTTGAGTGTAGGGGGAGGGAACAGACCTTCCCACCACTGGCCACCTCACACAGAAGCCTGGGTTCCAAACCTCTGTCGAAGCATAGACTTCACCTCATTTCCCACCTTTCCAAAGAGCTAAAAATTCATTCAGGAAGGTGTGTCCTCATAAGGGTTCTCTGAATAGCTGCTGCCTCTCCTATCTCTGCCTTTTTCTTTGCTGCCTTCTTTCCCACCTTTGGTGACAATATCTTCCATCCTCTTCTTGACCTATCTAATATTTACCCTAACTTTAAAGGCTGGTTCAAATCCTAATATCTCCGTGAAAACTTTCTTAACTTCCAGCCAGCTCCCAGGCCCCTCTGAAGCCCCATGGGAGGGGAGGTGACATATGCTAAATATCCACTAAAAGCCAAGAGTTTTAATATATATTATCTAATTTAATCCTCACTGTGAGGTGAGAAAGGCATTATTCTCATTAAAATGAAGACAAAAGAGAGCTGAGAACAGCCCTGATGTCCTTATTTTAATACAACTGAGAGTGGTCTAGCCGCTTAGTTCTAATTCTAAAGCCCATGACCTTTCAGGATCTGTCTTTGTTGTCCGTTTCTCTCTTTTACAGCCCCTTACCCCTACCTGGTATGCTAATGTCTGATAAATCTCTAACTTGTTATTTAGACTATCAACCTCTTTGGAGCAAGGACTCCATCTTTACCTCTCATAGCACCTAGAGTGCAGTTTAAATAAAAGCTACTCAAAAATGATTGTTTAGTTGAGTTATTTTTCCTTCCTTTTGTTCTCTTTTCATTCAAAATTCCAGGTTTGCCTGACCAATTTTTAAACAGCTAAAGAGGCTCCCTTCTCAAACACAAGGAAGCTACGGTGTAAAGTGCACAAAATGAGAAGGAAACACCCAGCCAATCATGCAGCGTCGGGGGCAATGACACCAGAGACAGAGGCAGGTCTGGAGTCCGGCTCTCTGCAGCGCTTATTGCACAGTTCACTTCTGGCATCCACAAGACAACAGAGTTTCAGAGGCAAAGGGGCAATTGGAAATCAACATCCAGTCCCCACATTTTGTGGACAAAGAACCCAGGGCCCAGGGAGGTAAAGTGGCTCAGCGCAGTTTCCAAATTACCCATTTTTCTCCTAATTATAGAAGCATGCATACTCAATGTCAAAATTGTGAAATAGGGGCTGGCCTGGTGGCACAATGGTTAAGTGCCCATGCTCTGCTGCGGCGGCCCGGGGTTTGCAGGTTCGGATCCTGGGCGCGCACTGACGCACTGTGGTGGCGTCCCATATAGAGTGGAGGAAGGTGGGCACGGATGTTAGCTCAGGGCCAATCTTCCTCAGCAAAAAAGAGGAAGATTGGCATTGGATGTTAGCTCAGGGCTGGTCTTCCTCACACACACACACACACACACACAAAATTGTGAAATATACTGAAAAGTATGAAAAAGAGGAGAGAAATACATCGATCCTCCAATAACCCCACTGCGTAGTGCTATTAACACTATCTAACTGGGGCTTTGCATGCTTTGGCTCATATTTCTCGCACTGCTCCTGCCTAAGTCTTCAGGCATAAGGGCCTTGTTCCAGTTCTTTCCAAGTGCCTTCGTCTTACCCACCTCAAGTTTTTACCTTTGGTACCTTAATCTTTGTCCTCCCACCTCTCACCTGCATCTTTCCCATCTCCAGCTGCTCGATCTTTAACTCTTAGCTTAATCATCTCTCCCTCAGAGAAGGCCTTCCTGATCTCCCAGGCTGGGCCAGCTTCCCCTTATGCAATTTCTTTGTGCCATGTCTTTCTCTTTGACTGTACTCGTCAGCTTTCTAATTACTTCTTTCCTTACGATGCTGTTCTTTTGACCTCTAGTGCCAACCACTGTGCCCACTATACCTGCCAAATAGATGCTTGATAAGTAGTTGTGGAAAGAATAAATACTGTCAGTTCTTTCCTGCCCTTCTTCCCTCCTCACCACCCCCGCCCCCCATCTCTCTCTCTCTCTCTCTCCGTCTCCCTCTACACACACACACACACACACACACACACACACACACACACACACACACACATCCACTTAATTATGATCATAATTTATTTGCTAAAACTTTACCAAGGTCCATGAAAATTTGCATACTGCTTTTTTGTAGGTAACATAGCATAAGCAATTTACCATTTCAATAGGTTTTATCTTTTTTGGTGAAAAACATTTTTAAATAACTGCATACTCTAGTATACAAATGTAATATAATTTACATATTTCCCCTTTATTGGCCACTTAAGGTTTTTTAATTTTTCAAAATATAAATAATACTGTAATAAATGTGCAAAGAGCTGTCTGCATTTTGGATTCTTTTTTGGATGGATTCCTAAAAGTGGAATAACTGGATTAAAGGGAGAAAACACAGAATAAAACAAACAAACAGAAACCTCTCTTGAAACATGTGGCCAATAATTTCCAGAGGGAAAGTTTATTCTTGTACCAGCATGCATTTCTTTTTATTAAAGTGTTTGTCCCTGAATGGTCCTGAACAGTAAACCTGACCTTGAAATCTGCATTCACAGGCCAGTATCACCCGAGAGCAACCCAGTGGTCGAAACTGTTGACCAAACCTATTAAAAATATCTTTTGCAACCTCCCAACCTTCGCTCTTGCCATTCTCTACTCTTCTCTGCTTATTCAAATACTATTCATGCTTCAAAGTCTGGTTCAATTCTTACTTCTTCAGTGAAACGCTCAACTCATTTTGCACTTATTACCTGCATCATTCTCAGGTATCTTTGTTAACCTTAATGTTAAGGAGAAAATACTTGAACCTTGTCTAACATCCTTTTCTGTTTTCTTATGGTGCTTGGAGACTGCCTAGTACGCAGTGGAATTCCTCAAGACAAAAAGGTTGATTGATAGATGTGGTGGACTTCTGTTACTTTTAGAATACCTGGCAAGCTCTCATTTGGGGAAGTTACCCTTCTCTGCCTGGTGGGAGCTGTCATTCACATGGTCCCAGCTTTCCTAATTCAGGGTTGGACATGTAAAAATTCCAACTCCAATGTTTTTCCCTACATCAGGCAATTCTCCAACACCAGCTGGGGTCCTACAATTCAACTCAGTTCTGACACTATCTTCCTGGGGATGGAGCCAGATCCCACAGGTTAAGGGTTCAGTCCTGCAAGACTGCCCTCACCCTTCAGATGCCAATCACAATCCTAGGTTATCACCTGTGCTTCTGACTGACTGACTATAGATTGGAGTTCAATGACTGCTTCCTTGGATTTGATTAATTTGCTAGAGAGAACTCACTAGAGTTTTACTCACTAGATTACTGGATTATTCTAAGAGGATATAACTCAGGAGCTGCTAGATGGAAGAGATGCATAGAGCAAGGTATGGGGAGAGGGCACCGAGCTTCCATCCTCTCCCCAGGTGCACCACTTACCTGCCTCTCCATGTGTTCACCAACTTGGAAGCTCTCCAAACCCTGTCCTTTTGGGTTTTTTATGGAGGCTTCATTATGCAGACATGATTGATAAATCATTGGCCATGGGCGATTGAACTCAGTCTCCAGCCCCTCATCCCTCCCCGAAGATGGTGAGGGAACTGAAAGCTAATCACATGGTTGGTTCCCTTGGCAACCAGTCCCCATCCTTAAGTGCTGTACAAATGTCACCTCATTAACATACCAAAGACACCTTGATCACTTTGGAAATTCCAAGGGTTTTAGGAGCTCTGTGCCAGAAATGGAGATGAAGACCAAATACATATTTCATATTATAAATCATAATATCACAACATGATACCCAGACAGGCCAATAAGAGCTCTTCCTTGGATTTTTCATTGAAGTTATTGAGCAAAAGCATTTCTGTTAGAACAACAGCTGTGGGCACAATGTAGCTTGGAGCTGCTGGTGGTCAGGTTTCCTCCCCATGCACAAAACCCATCTGAGAATAAAACTAAGAGAACAGAAAGCAGAGCCAGGGCAGGAGGACAGAATCCAGAAGATACTTATACTGGCTCAACACAAGGTTGACATAAGGGAAGCCATATTGTAGAAAAAAAACTATATTGTAACTTTGAATGATCTCTGATTAACTAATCCAACTGGATATGCACCCTCCAGGAGAAATATATGATCTGTAGATTTTATGGCCCCTCCCAGCTGCAATAAGTCAATAACTTTGTTCTTTTGACTTCCTTAGGAACATGATGACCCCCATGCAGAAAGTCTATGTTGATAGCCATCGTTAATGACAACTGAAAGATCTGGGCATTTCTCCAGTCTCTGATGCATATCCAGCAAAACAAACAATTGTCAGGAACTAAGATGAGATGTCTGATCCCACCCAGAAATCAGATGGATGCCCCCACCTGGAGACCAGATGCCTCCCCCATCTGGAGACCAGTCCCCTATATAACTGGCCTATAGTCCTTGTTCTGTAAGATGGTTCTTTCGGACATTAGTTAACCATCTTCCCCCTTCTGAGCAAGCTGTAATAGAATCCTTTCTCTCCTACCACCTTGTCTCTTGAGTATTGGTGACTATTGGCATGTCTTGTGGCAAGCAGATGACCCCCCTACTTGGGTGGTAACAATATCATTTGAGTATCTAAATCCAACTGGTAAAGCTCTGCTCCTCTTATACAAGACAGTAAGTCTCCTCCTCTCCTTTTTATTTTCTTAAGTTAGTTTGACTTGAGTATCTGTCACTTGCAACCAAATGAGACCACAACTCTACCATAATGGATAGTACTACACATTGAAATAACATTATCCTGTTTACTTAGTTTTAAATTGAATACTGGTCATCTTTGGAATGGGACTTACCTCCTAATTCCCAAGAAAGGTTAATTTTTATGAGTTTGTAAGCCCTTAAGAATAATTTTTTATCCAATGTTTGCCTCTCGGCCCTGATATTTCCCTCAAGCCATCTTGCTACTGTTTGACTTTAAGAAAATGAAAGTTAGTGATTTCAAATTACATTTTAATTATTTCTTTCATAATAAACCAAATTAAATTTTAAAAGCTAAAGACATTTCTGTTCTTGAACTTAGAGCTGTAGCTTTTAATGAAATCTGCTGCACTTTTTTTTATTTTAATGAATTTTCTACATCTCACCATGTGGCCTATCTTTTTTTTGAAAAAGATCATCAATGTTTAATTTTGCTTTATTATGATGTTCTTTTTATGAGAGTCATAGAGAAATTTCTCTTCTGCTTAGGTATTTTCTGGTAATACAAGCTCTAATTTCATCTCTGACAAACTTTGAGATGAAAAACTCAAACTTAGTTTAAGCTTTGTAATTCTAGTCAACTAAATATTTTTCTCCTCTGAGACACTCTAAATTCAGTCAAAAAATCTGATTGAAGCCTATCTCTAGAAGAATCATATTAATTTTTGAGGTACTTATTTTAGAATTACTCTATCCAATGCCACCCTACCTACTGATGCAAACTTAAGCCATGCCTCATAAATTTGCCTTGACTTTGTCTACATGAGACAAGTTTATCCAAACTCGTTAATTAACCAAATGTTTCTTTTCAACTGTGAATACAGTCTGAGGTTACATTTTCTTTAAACAGAACTACCTGAAACAAATTGAGTATTTTTATTCCTTATTCACACACACACACATTAAAAAAATCATATAGGATGGTGTCAAGATGGCAGCATAGGTGGACTCTGAACTCACCTCCTCCCACAGACACAACAAATTTAAAACTACTCTTGGAACAATTACCCCTGAGAGAGAACTGAAAACTGGATAAAAAGAACCCCCACAACAAGCGATAGTCCTGACGGAGGTGGAAGAGGCAGAAATTCCTTTCTGGAGAGAAAAAAAAGCCACCTTCACAAGCAGCGGCGCTTCACCACCAGCCAGAAACAATCTTAAGGTATGAAGCCTTCCCTGGAGGAGCGGGGGAGCTGAGTGGGGGAGCAGTACTGCTAAAAGCAGCTTTTGGACTCAGCACAATGGAGACAAGTGTCATAACATGTGGCTTTGCTGGCTATTAACTACAATGGGGAATACCCCCAGAAAAGATATCAGACATAAGGGAAAAAAGTCTGCTCTTAAAAAGCCCACCCACAAATTCAGTATCTTGGCCATATCATTTAAAAAGGTATTTATTGAAAAGATGGTTAAAGATATCTTTTAAAGGACATTTATCTGTGTATATCTTTTGAAATATGTATGGTTATTTCTCTATCTCAATTGTCAGTATATCTATTTTGTCCATTTTTCACTTAGGATGGGGTTTCACTTTTTATTCACTGATATCATCATATTATATATTAAGGATATTAACTTTCTCCTAGTCATATATCATATAAATATGTTTTTATTTTTGTTACTTGTATGGTGGGATTTTTTGTTTACCATGTAACAGTTTATAATTTTTGTGTAGTAAAATCATTTAGTCTTCTTGACATTCCTAGCTCCCCCCACAGCCCAATATTAAAATCATCTTTTAGATTATCTTTTGCTACTTAGTTAAAATTTTTCAACCAACCTAGAACCTTTTTTTGATATACATATTTTCAAACAAAAAGCTAATTTTCTAAACATCATTTACAAAAGTCTCCTAATATTGCCTTATCTGAAACACTAAATGCTAGAAGTCTGATGACACTCCAATTTTTTCCCTTGTCTGTAAAAATATTATTATTTATTTTAATCTTGGAATTAAGAAAGTCTATTAGAATAAAGATACATTCATTTATTTAGTGCTTGGAAAGCTTGATAAATACTTTTTAAAAAGTTTCTTGTCCTTTTTTTAGCCCCAGAGATGTTTTCTAACAGTTTTTTAAAAAATAGTTCTTTCATTTACTCTGTTCTCCTTGTAATTTCTATCATGTAGAAGAAATTTGATGTTACAAGGCTTTCCTCCATGTCAATTCTATTTTTTAAAGTTTTCATATCAACTTCTAGGAGCTAATATTAACAGAAGTTTACGTACATAGATGACTATATAGTTATGTTATTATTTATACTCATAAAAAGGGGAAATAGTATTCAAGATTATTTTTCAGCCAGTAAATAAAATATAGGCATGAAGAACTAAGGGTAACATATGAAAATACTTTTGCTTCAACGTTCAGAGGAAAAGGGGAATACACACTTGTATATAGTAAGATTACTGCTATATAAAACGATAACAAAACCCAAGCAAGGAAATACACCAAACTCTTACCAGTTGTCACTGGGATATGAGACGGTGGATGACTATCTTTTTCTGCTTCTTTTCTGAGTGCTTTGGTATGCTTTCAGCATGCTTCTGTAATAGGACAACTCAATGCACATTCTTACTTTAAAGCTAATCATAGCACCAAATCAGCATCAATGAGTCCTCTGAGCTAAGCAACAACCACCATGGTGGTCTGGGAAGGCTCTGTCTGAGCTGAGCTGAGCCTTTGCAGCAGGAGTTAGACGGGGCTGGAGGAGTAAAGCAGGAGGAAGGGGCCTTGCAAGGGAAGAGGGAGGAAAATTGGAAATGCAGCCCTGAAAATCACTGAGACATCTCAGACATGACCTTCAATTGCCCAGAGGGTGTGCTGCTTCTCCTTTAGAGCTTTGACAGTCTGTGGCTCTTCATTTTATTTCTATTTCTACCTCAGGCAAAGAGAATCTCTCTTCGCAATTTTTGTTTTCTCATGTTTTATACCATTTTCAGCCCTTCCCTAAAAGAAGATAAAATGGCACAGACCACTTTATATGATAAGAAGTTATTTGATATTAATGTTTTTTTATCTTTTATTAATAAGGAAAAGATTTCATTTGGCTTTTATTCATTTTTCATGTGTTTACTTCTTGCAATAAAATTCTAAAACCGTTTAACCATCTCTCTTGTTTAGAATACCAAATCTCTTACATTTGAGTAATAAATGGCTTTTCTTCTGCTTAAAAATTATTTAAAAATTATTAGTGATGCTTTTAATCAAGATGAAAAAATAAATCCATATTTTTAATCTCTTCTGCTTATATTAGTCAGAACTCTAATGTATAGTTAAGTGAGAAAAACTCAATGTCGAATAGTGTAAGATACAGTAATTTGTTGCTTCATATTTCCAAATTTCTAGAAGGATAAGGGATGAAAACAAGAACTGGACTGCAGGGGTCCGGCCCCGTGGCTTAGCGGTTAAGTGCACATGCTCCGCTACTGGCGGCCCGGGTTCGGATCCTGGGTGCGCACCGATGCACCACTTGTCCAGCCATGCTGAGGCCGTATCCCACATACAGCAACTAGAAGGATGTGCAACTATGACATACAACTATCTATTGGGGCTTTGGGGAGAAAAATGGAAAAAAAAAAAAAAAAAAGGAGGAGGATTGGCAATAGATGTTAGCTCAGAGCCGGTCTTCCTCAGCAAAAAGAGGAGGATTGGCATGGATGTTAGCTCAGGGCTGATCTTCCTCACACACACACAAAAAAGAACTGGACTGCAACTGGCCACTTTCTCTCTCTTCATCTCTTTCTCTCCTTCTTCAGCATGCCAGCCTTAGTCTCTCAGTCTATGGACAGGCTCCCTCACATGAAAGTGTATCTTAATAAATCTCTGACCAGACAGAGAAGGTTCTTCCTGACAGTTCCTTTTGGAAGAGAACTGAGAAGGCACTTTGATTAGCCTAGCTTGGGTCATCTCTAAGCCAATCACTACTCTGTGAAATGTGTACAAGAGTTGGTCAGCCTTGGTCTTGACTAGGGAGGGGAACTGTTTTCTTAGCAGAAGAGGCATGTGAGAGAGTGCCAGGCAAACAACAACAGCCATAGCCAGATTTTATATTTTCAATAGCAAAAGGGATTTTTAGATATCTCTGTCTGATTCTACTAGACACTTGTAGAAACACGCTCTTGGGTACGTTTCGGTTCAGATGTGGGAAGCCATAAATAAATACACTATTCTTTAGATCATAGGAATATTTCTGGAATGTCTGTTTGCAAAACAAGTATGTGTGAAAGTATTCTACATTTGCACTAAAGAGCTGGTTCCTTGGTAGATATTCAAATTCTTCCACTAAAAAACACTGACCCCGATCTTTTATGAGTTAAGTGTCTGTAATTGGCATGACTCCCAGGTTACCAACCTGAAACAACCTATCAAAACAGTGTCCTAAGTAAACTAAATGTGTCCCATAGCAATTTTGATTTGGCAGAAATGAAACCACTTTGAGTCTAAAGATCATGTTAAAATGGCCCTAGTTAAAATTTTACCAGTTAGAAAAAACAAATTCCTTGAACACACTTTGCCAAGATGGTGTTTTATAGGATTATTTCAAAATTATCAAGGATGAGTTTCTCTCTCTCAGGGGAAGCTGGGACGCTCTTCTCTGTCGGTGCTGTCTCAGGTTGCTACAAGAAGGCAGTAAACGTTATGACTAGGTCTTTGATCAAGATGGTCTGTCTGCTAGGCTGTCTACATCAAGAACACATTTCTCTGGGTATAAGGCCAAACAACTGGTGAGGCAGGCAAGAAGTGCTCATAATAGATCACATTCTTCAGTCAGTCTTACCTTTCTCTGGCTCAGAAAAGCCTGTAGGACTATTTCTGGCCTCTGCTCACTGTACAGATTGAAGACAGATAATTAACTATGTCAGGATGGTATGCTTGCACATGAGGAGTCTTTGAGTGAGAAGACTTTGTGTATCATCTTTCCTTTTTCTCAGTGCATTTCGGGGCCCAAATATTTATTGGGTTATTCTCACAAATGTGTTCAAAAGATGTGTTACTATCTAAAGGATATGTTGAGAAATGATAGCCATTGCTTCTTAAAAAGAAAAAAAAAAGAGAATGTAAATGCTTTGACACGTTGTAGTTTCAAATTGATAATTTCAAACATGAAGAAAGTCAATGGAAATAATGAGCTTGCAAGGTAGGAGACAATATACACAGACTTGTAAAGTAATATATTCAATATACGGTAAAAAAGCCCCACTAAATCTGAAGGGCAGGTAACTTGCTCACCATATTTAAACAGAACCTAGGGGACTTCTGCTTCTACCCAGGATGGAATAACAGGTACCAGTTTTACCCTCCTGCTTGAAACAATAAAAAACTGGACAAAATCCATGAAAGTTGTTTTCAAGATCCTGGATATCAGGGAATGAAGGACAATGATCTCTGATAGACAGGAAACAAATGAGGTGACCCCTATGATCACACCAGCTTACTGCCCAAGAGAGTTTCCAGGTCACCATATAGGAAGGGGAGACCAAGGCAGAGTCTGGCGGACACCCTGGATTAAGGAGATGGAACTGAGATTCAGGGGAGACCAGGATGGCTAGGCTTCACAGGACAGAGTATTGAAGAAGACAGAGTTGTACAGAGAGAGAACTCTGGGAATTTGCAAAGGGTCACTCTTGAGTATTCAGCAGTGTAATCAGTACATTTGTGTGAGAGAACTACCTACCCAAGGCTCCTGGAAAGAACCACCCCAAAGAATTAGAGGGACAAATGTTCAGTGCTCGCAAGAAGCTGGGAATAGTGCAAGCTTCCATTCATCACACTGGTCACTCCCATGTCAGTGAAATGTTTTGTGCCATAGAATGGAGAGGTTAAAGCAGAGGAATACTTTGTTACACTGGATATCTAGGCCAGATCTTAACCCAAAAGGTCACAGATCCATTTTACAAGTGTCATCAGAAAATGTGAATAGGCTTACTTCCGCAGTTAGGAGAAAGAGGCTGCTTTGATAGGCTATAGAATGGATAATCTTCTCACTCCAGTCTTAGAACTTTACAGGAAAGGTAAGCGGCTTGGCCAAAAATAGTTAGCAGAACCTAGGGTTTTGACTTAATTTAACCATTTTTCCTCTACTCAATATTGTTTCTGCCTACCACTATAACCTGTGTTAAGGCAATACAATGTTAAATGTAGTATTTCTTCTTACCTGAGCAATAGGCAATTTGAAGTGTTGACAGAGACTGGGGAAGACTCTTTTGTGGACTTCTGTGCCAATGCCACATTCGAAGCTTGAAAACTATACAAATGACACCACACTGTTGCAGAGACCACCAGTGAGTTCCAGGGCCCATTTCTCCCTCTTCTGCCTGAGTCAGCAGGCCAGCTTCATACCAGTCTTTTATGATTAGGTGGGGCCATGCGACCCCGGCCAGTGAAACATTTGCTGCTTCTAGGTGTGGATCATAAAACAGCTCTCTGCATGATCTTCGTCATTCTTCTTCTTCCTCTGTCACCTTGGAGCTACGTGTGTAAGAGGGCTGTGTCACAAAGGAGGAAGAGCTGTGGTCGTGAATAACTATGACAAACAGCCCACCTCCTTCACCCTGCTAACTGCATTGGACAGTGACATGAGAGACCAATAAACTTTTACAGTGTTAAACCACTTTAAGATTTTGGATTTACTCTCATTTATAAAGCAGAAAGCCTATCGTAACAGACATATCTATTCTGTATTAGATCAAATAGGTGAAGTACATCAGTTACTGGGGGAAAAGATTTCTATATATTACCTAGCAAAATTAGCAAAGATTTTTGATTTTCTTAGAAAATTTAATGGCCCTTTTATTCTTAAAACTTGGTCTATGATTTGGAGTAGTAATTCTTATTTTATACTTTAATTGGGGAGGGGAACCTACTACCAAGGAGAAATATGTTCTGCCCTTTTTCATTATCTATCTAAAGCTCTTGAAAAATTTATAAAACCCATAGGTCCCTTAACTTTCATTTTTCAAAAGATAATTTCTCGCTTGGAATGAGTGAGATTTGGAGCTCACACTGGGAGAAGTTCATCGACACCATTTTTTATCGAACGCTGAGCGCTTAGTGGACGAAGAACACAGACACTTTCTCAAGGTGCGGTAGGAACGACCTTGCTAACAACTCAGAGAGTCAAATAAGGAATTAAAGGGTAAGATCTTTGTTTGGATTAAGATTTTTTAATGAATTACTCACATAAAGGAAACTGAATTTCATACACTATTTCACTCTGTAGTTAGTATTGCAGTGGCAGAATGGTTTTTCTTTTTTCCCTTAATTCCCCTTTCTCCTTTCAAGGTTAAGTATAAAACAAGAAACGAATACTATTTCACAGTAGCAGCTCCAGAATTTCTATGGAAGAGAGCATATGGGCTGCAGTTTGGTTCGACAAGGGGGCTGGGGAACTTGTCATCAACAGTGTTTACTTCACAAGGATGCTATTTTTATTTTTAAATCAAAGGGAATATAAACAGCAAATTTACTAAAGATGCTTTTATTCGTGTTATATATAATATTGAGAAAATATCAACTATTCAAAAATATTTATTTTTCTTCGGGATGGCTTGAGGAGCTGAATATTTTTTAAGGGGAAGGTGGTAGGACTCCACAGCTGATATTTTCTGGGCATTCAATTATGAAATATTTACGGAGTACTTGCAATGTGCTATTAAGCATTGTTCCAGGCACTGGAGATCAAGTGGTGAACAAAACACACAAAATCCATCCCCTCATGGAATGTACACACTTGTGGGAGAGACATGTGATAAAAAATTACCTAAAATATATAATATGCAATACAATATAATTTATATATATTTACATATATTTATTTATATATACTTATATTTTTTATATGTATCATGTGTGTACATATATGTTTGTGTTTATATATATATACACATACACAATGCCTAGTATATTATAAAAAAGTGAAAGAAAGGACAGGAAGTGTTGGGAGTGAAGGTAGAGAGGAGACACTTTAGAATTTTAGATAGTTTGGCCAGGGTAGGCCTCAATGAGATGTCTGAGTTAATATCTGAAAAAAGTGATCCATGTGCATATCGCGAGTAGATAATTCTAGGCAGCGAGAATAGCAAGTGCAAGGGCCCTGAGACAGGAGGCAGGAGCTTAACTTGGTCTATTTGAGGCTAAGTTGAACAGAAGGATCTAGGATTGAGAAATTGCAGATGCCACCTGCTGAGGTCAGACCACTGTGGAAAGGCCTTCTTCGCTTCTCTCTGTCCCTGATCCTGAGCCCTGAGGTCACCCAGCTAGGAAAGGATGGGGCTGACATATTGACAGAAAAGCAGCACAAGAAAAGATGGGTCCCTGAAGTGGAGAACTGGCCTCACGTCATCCAGCACACCAGATCTCGGGGTTGGTGTAGCTGCACCATCTTTCCTGCCTATACGGACCCCCCTAGGTCAAGAACTGACTCTCGGTGCCGGTGAGAGGAAATTGGGGAGGAGACACTCCTGTGTGAAATACGGCAAATGAGGCCAAACTCTATTGATCTCTGTCCTTAAAATGTCTCCTTTGAGAAATCCAATTAGTTAAAAAATGTGCCTAAAAGAGAAAACTAAAACTACCTCATGGAATCGTGAACCTTCACAGAGGTTGGAGCAAACTTAAAGATCGTCTAATCGAACTTATTTTATAAAAGAGGAAAACAGGCCTTGCTGAGGAAACTGATTTTGAGAGGTTAAATGACATGTCCAAGATGACACAGCCAGTTGGGAGCAAAATCAGGTCACCTGACTGCCTTTTCAATGCTGTTTCTTCTATAATTTAAATGATACTACCCCACTTTCTTTGTTTGTTGCGGTAACACTGGTTTATAACATTGTGTAAATTTCAGGTGTATATCATTATACACTTCTATTTCTGCATGGATTATACCATGCTCTCATATTCACGACCCAAATACTAATTACAGTCCATCACCACACACATGTGCCTAATTATCCCTTTCACCTTCCCCCCTCCCTCCTTCTCCTCTGGTAACCACCAATCCAATCTCTGTCTCTATAAGTGTGATTATCTTTTAGTTTCTGTTCTGGAAGGAACTGGTGCTTTAAAATAACATAAATGTCTATAGACAACGTAATATAGTGGAAAGCCTTTTAACTCAGCCCCAGGTTTAAATCTTGGTTCTAAAGGAATGACTTTGCTAACTGGATGGACTTGAGATATTATCTCTTTCCTGCTGGGTCTATTGAGAACATTATATGTAAAGTGCGTGGCATATAGTAGGAAATCATGAACTATCATTACGACAAGAGCCTCGGCAGTCACTTATGTACGGAGGAATATCAGATTATGTCTGGTTGGCCAAAATCTAAACATTCCTTATCTAAATTTGTGGGAAGTACATTAATACCCACAATGCCTTCCAAAGGATCTTGTGAAAATTGTTCATTTGACCTTAGACTACATGGGAGAATAAGGCACACTGGCCTCGTTAAGAGCATCAGAGGGCTTTTCCCCGCAGGCAGTCAAGCAGTGTTGTAAAAAATCCATTATAAGTCAACTCTTAGTGAAAGTACATACCCATCTCACTCCCATCCTATTAGATGGAGTGCAAGACTGGGTCTCAGAGTAGATACTGTGAAGCTCCACAAACACCATCACGTTTCCAAGACAACGGTGCGTGAAATGATGGTGAGGACCGCAATAGCCAGACTGATGAAGCAAATGTTTTAATACAGGAACCTATTACAGACTTATGAGCTGTGAGCTCTTGCCATCTAAATGCAGGGCAAACACTATCACACTTTTGGGACAACGGTGTGTGAAATGATAGCTCTTGTTAAAATAGCTGGAGCGCAGAAGCAAACACTTTAAGGTAAAAAGTGTTGATGCAAAATAACCAATAGCCATTCTATAGATAAGACAAATAAGGTGAGTTTTACTTGAGATAGAGTGAGGATTATAACCTGGGAAGGCCTTAGAAAGCATTCCGGAGAAGCATAGTTTTCAGTATAGCCTTATATCTTTTTAGAACAAAGAACATACATTAAACACACCCAGGAAATGTTTTCATCAAAGTTTCAAAGAGGTATTTAGTTGCAAATTAGCAGGTCAACGTGACCATGACCCTGCTGTGAGGAAAGGGACTAATCCAGGCGTTACCAATAGGGCATTACCAATAGAGAGTTACCAATAGGGCATAGGAGGGGAAGTGTGTATTCTTATCTTAAGAGAGTGCATTCTTTACTTTAATGGTTAAACAGATGTACAATGTACGTTTGATAGGCCATAAGTCAGGTTTTTTAGTTCAAGCAGAATCAGTTTTGAACCCAAATAGTTACCCCATATATCTCAATATGTGAAAATCTCTTGTCAAAAGCTTATTACAGATTTATGGGCTGTAAGCTTTGTTTCCTTCAAGGGCCTGCAGAAGTCTGGAAGTCGTAGCCTTCTTCCTACAGCGAGGAGTTTGGAGGCCATAACACATTTGCACAGATTTGGTGAGATGTGAAGGAAATTGTTCCACAGATTTTGAGCCTTGCTTGCTTTGTGACCACCTTCATGGGGCTCTGTGAATAATTGCTTGAGTGATGCTCCTTAAAGTGGTTTCTACCACATGGTTCTCAAAGAGTGCCACGAAGGCTCATTTTTCCAAAAAAAAGTCTTCTCTGTGTTAAGTGCAATGGTATCTGAAATTTAACATGCAATCCCTTTTGAGGCACTCTGCCATTTAGAATATAAATATGCCCCTGAGAGGAGTCAACCATTACCCCACTTTCTACACAATGTGAATTAACTGATTGACGTATGGTCATTCACCCTTGAGGGATACAGTTGTGGGGGATCAGAATTGGCCACCTCAAATATGTCTTTTGTACTTTGATTATTTTCTCTGAAAGAAACTTTGACACACCCCTTGCCCACCCCTGACTAACTGCCTACAAGAATTTAACTCTGGGTATGGATAGACTGGGAGAGTCCTTGCTAAGCCCATTCTTATTAAAGCTCTGAAAACCAAGTAAAAGTAGAAGTTACCCTTTGTAAGAGTCATTTACATTTGTAAGGGAAAATCTCCATTGGTAAACATATCTCCCTCTCTGTACTGGGAAGAGAGGGGGATGACCTCATCTCTAGAAACTTGTCAATGCAGAAGGCAAGGCCTTAAATCTGCATAATAACCTTACTCTTGTTTACTGTGCTTTTCTGGTAATCTCCCATAACTGACTCCCCCACTCCCAACATCCTCTTTTGTCTTTACCTGAATCTATTTAAGAAGAGAATCTATTTAAGAAGAGTATCTCTGCCACTTTGTCAAGATACTCAGTTTCCCTGGGTCTCTCCCACATATACATGTCATAAAGCTTTGTTTGATTTTCTTCTGCTATTTGGTCTCAAGTCAATTTAATTTGTAGCCCAGCCAGAAAGGACCTAGAGTGGGTAGAGGATAGTTTCCTCCCCTTCACAGTCATAGCAATTAACCTGCTTTACAGAGTTTGTCATGGCTTCAAAGACTCTGTGGAATGTGGTTTAAGATAAATCATCAAAATTAGTAAAATAGGGATGAACAGGAAAAAATGAGAAAGCAAGGGCCTTGGAAAGTGATTGTTTTCCTGGAACCAAGTCTCCCCTTTTATTTGGAAGATGTTATATTTAAGATTACTTTTAATTTCAAAGAATTAAAATTTGAAATGATATAGTTTCTAAAGCTTTTCCTAGAAAAAGAACAGATAGAAGTACTTTGAAGATGGGTTTTATTAGATCAAAACCCATTTTCTTCTCTTTAAACAGCTTTCTATAAAGACTGCTTATAGAGTATAGAAGGCAAGATCAAAGTTATGCCTCACTTTGGCTCAAATGTTAAGGCTTGTCACATTCTCAGAAGCTGAGGATATTCCATTTTCCTGACTGGAGGAGCTGGATCCAAGTTAGAAGTCAGCTGTGCTCACTTTAATATTTTATCTCAGGCTAATGAAAAGAAAGTTTGAATTTTGACCAGACTTTGATTCTACCATTATGGCTGAACATTATGACAAAAGACTAAAAGATGTGAGGAGATGAATTTTCTCCAAGTGATTCATGTGTAAAATTGAAATTTACTGACAGTCAGGATTATTTGGCTTATTCTCATAAATTATTAAGTCTATTGTGGCTCCCATGATGCCCTCAACACTATGGGAAGATACAACAAATGATGAGAAACAATCCCTGCCTTTAAGAAGTTGACAGTCTTCTTGAATAGATAGAACTTAAACAAATGAAACAAATAATAAAAAGTATAACTAAGCACTGAATTTGTGAACTTGAGCTGCTGAAACAATTCACCAGCTGTCAGTGGAGGCTGGGGTGATGAAGAAAGACATCTGGAAAGAATTAGAGAAGGTTCCTGGTGGACCTGGGGTCTTAGGAAGGCTCTCAAGGGTGGGTGGGACTTAGACAGAGGAGAGCACAAGGCATTCCTCAGTCCAAAATGAACACGCCAACCATAAAAGTTTGACTAAATCTATTGATGCACAAGAGTGACAGAACCGTCCTAGCAAAGAAACAAAATACAACGTGATGTAAAGGACTTGGAGGAGCAATACAACTTAATTTTATCAAACTGGAATGATGGAAACTGAAAAGATAGAGCATACAGATGGTATCTTAGGTTCTTGTGGGGGCCAAGCAGATAATATAAATGAGGGAAGCAGGTTATATCTGAGAAAATAAGGAGTGGTGGGGACTGTTGGAAACTGTGTGCCTGGCCTAAAGGCAGTAAAACATAAAAGCATTTTACAGGTGACATAGCTGTGGGCTCACTGCTAAATTGCAGCAAGATTCATAATTCCTCTGGGCCGTGCTTCACTTTAACCTGGATTTTCACATGCTCAGTATCAACAGTAGCATTTTGCTGAGGATTCAACTTGGAACCCCAGTGACACTCCACCCCCACCCCTGTACTTCTCCAGATGTAATCCCACCCCTCCGCTTTACCAACTTACATGAATGCTAAACTAGGACATTTTGTTCCCTGAAGTGACCCTAAGCTCTCCTGTCTTTTCCCTTTACTCTCTTCCCTTCCCTCTATCTCAACTATCCTTCCCCTCAAAGTTCTTCCCATTCTTGAAGGCTGCGTTAGTTATGACTCAGTTATAAGTGGTAGAAACCCAACCCAAATGAGCGTAAGTAGAACACAGGCATAGCTTGGCTCAGTACATTTGAAGTCCAGGCGTTGACTTGGTCTTGAGGACTCTGTGTTTTGTTTTCTTTTTTCCTGTCGATTGGCCTCATTCTGTCCTTTTGTCTTGTTGTAGCCCACATTGGAGGCAGGCTGCTTACAGCCTGTCCTTTTGTGTTCATTCCTCCTTGTGTGAGGGGCAGTCAAGGAAAGAAAAGCAGATCCAGGCTTACATCATCCTAGCTTAGTAACCCTGGAGGACAGAACACGCTTTTATTTCTAGCAGCTAGAAATAAAAAGTGTCAGGAAAGAACTCTGATTGGCCTGACTTGTATCATGTGCTATGGCATGGGATACTATGACAGGCCAAGCATACGCCACATGGTCCCCTGTTAGCCAGAGGTATCACGTGGAGTGGGATGGGTCTTTTCCATAAAGAAAGGGGATGGAATATACAAAAGAAGGTGTAAAGAGATACTAGAAACCATAACCAACAACAACAACCATCAGCCACATGTGCCCTGTTCTAGTGCCTCACTCCAGGAAGCAATGCAGCCTAGCAGGAGGTGCACGGAATTTATCAGACAGCTCGAGTTCAAATTCCAGCTTTACTACTTCCTGGTTGCGTAAACTTGAACTAATTAAATAACCACTAGGAACTTCAGTTTCTTTATCTGCTAAATGGAGGTGACAGTAGCTTCCTCCCCCCATGCCCAATTTTTTTTGAAAAAATGAAACAGTAAATGCAATGTGCCCAGTTCAGCGTTTGGAACATAGGAAATAATATATAATTGTGGCTGTTATGATGACGACAATTATGATCATTATCACTACTATTACTGCTACTACTAATATTCTCCTCTTTTCCCCTTCCTTTTCCCCATTTCTTATGCTCCAAGCCAAAAGGGATTGTTCTCATTTCCTTTCATCTGTGGACAAATTTTAGCATTTATAATTCTCTTTTATTACAGTTATTGTGCATATATGTGTCAGGACTAAAATATTTATTTGTGAAGATACTCAGCCTTCTTTCTTTTCCTCTTCCTGCTAAATAGAATTTCTTCCTTGTCCACTCCCTTCCCCTGCCCCCTTCCCCCAACTCTCATTTACTAGTCTAGTTCCTTGATTTTTGAAATTGGGAATCAGAAGCAGGGAGAGGGGGAGAGAGAGAGAACTGGAAATGGAAGGGACAGGGCATAGGAAGAGGAAAGATGAGGACCAGGTAGTCTGAATTTGGGAAGGTTGTAACTGGGGGGTGTTAGTGAGGGAAAAGTTCCTGAGCAGCTGTTCTGTGTGGGGAAACAGGAGAGGATATTAAAGAGGATGAAATGGAGATGAAATGGAAAGTTCCACCCAGATTTTTTCAAGATTTACAGCCTATATGCATCAAGCACATTTATCCATTTATCTATTATCTACATATCCACTCCTCAAATCATTAACTCCCCACCAAAAACAGGAAACAGGTGTATCTTTTTTGTTGCTGCGCTGATTATGAGTTCACAGAACAAACGCAGGAAAGCCTGGGTAGACCTAGAGTTTTTAGAAACCACATCGTTGAACTATATTATTTGTGTATATTAAATTATCCATTTAAGTCAATGTTCAGGAACAAATCAAGGAATTAAAAGTAGTGACCCTTTATCACATCCCAGGGGTGTGTATGTCCACCCCTGGGATCCAAACCTGCGAACCCCGGGCCGCCGCAGTGGAGTGCATGAACTTAACCACTACGCCATCGGGCCAGCCCCATAGAATAGTGTTTGATAAATATTATTGTTCTGTACATTTTATAAGTAAATTATTTTTATTTAATTTTTCTCTATACATAGTATAGATATGTTTTACTTAATATGTGAAGTTACAGGGTGTACAGGGATTGGGCAGTAACACTGTGGTTATCTGATGGGACAAAGGGCTTTGCTGCCTCTGCTCACACAGCATACTGCAGTGCAGTGTGTGTGTGTAAGAAGCCTGCCTCCAATGTGGGCTACAACAAGACAAAAAAAATCCCTGTAACTATTGTTGATGACCAAGAAAATTCTCTAAGATACATATGACATGTATTACTCATGACTGGATCTTCTCACAACAGAGAAATAGAGGGTTATACTAAACATTGGTAAGTCTATTGAGACAGATGCCAGCACTCTCTCAGTTAGAGAGTTCAACTGACTTATTTTAGAAGGTTGGGGACACTTCTCTGCCTTAAACCTAACAAAGCGGAAACATTTACAGGTGATTCCTGCTGACTTTCTAATTGTCTTCCCAATTCCATTTCCCAAAGCTCTTTTCCTCCCTTCAAAAAATAAAAACATGCAAGAATACCCTAGCATATTGTCTCATGTAGCAATCTCTTACCTTCTTTACTCTACTGGCTTCAGAGAACAACATTTAATTAATACCACGATAGGGAGGCTGATCTACCCCACAAGGCTGGTGAGGAAGTACACCTGGAAATAACAAGGCGCTTGGCAGGCGATATGGATCAATGTTCAGAGAAAGGCTGTTCCCACATCCTCCTGCCTTCACCACAGCCTCCGGCCTGGTAACACAGGCACCTTTGTGAGATCATCAGCCCAGTTCCCGCCGGGGAGTAAGACATTGATACATTGATACTCTTCTGAATGCAACTTTCCATCAACACAGAATAGAAGACTAGAAAGGTTTGGACTTCTTAGAAATGCCAGTGTCATTCTTCTTCCTAACCTCTGAACATGCATGTTTAGCCATCAACTGAAGTGTTGATGAGGCTCAAATCAACACACAAGATATATATTATAAAATAAATAAATAAAAGGAAATTCTTAACTTTGCTGAATAAAAATAACATAGAGGAAAACTTACTGTTTGTGTTCAAATCTTGCCTGTTTTATAGATGAAGAATTTCAGGTTTAGATCAGAGAAGTTAAGTCACTTGCCCAAGCTTGCACAGCTAAACAGTGGCTCAGTGAGATGAATACGTGTGGTCCTGTGGGGACACAAGAAGGGGATGTTTCAAGACTAAGAGGACAAACATTACAGCCATAGATTCCAAAGGAAAACCACAACTAATCCTTATCATCAGCTCTTGATGCTTTGGATTTCAGTACCCACATCAGAATTTTATAATTTCCTAGAGCTATCAATATTTAACTCTATCTTGTTTATGCTGATTATTATTTTATCCCTCTTGCATATAATGTATTAGTCTCCATTTCTTTTAGTTTTAAGGACTCATTTAAACCTCCTCCGTTTGTACCAGAGGCATCTAACATTACTTGGGATTGGGTAGAAGATAAACCAGCATATTCTTAGAGAGACACCCAAGTAGCAAAAGGCCCATGGCTGAATTTCAAGCACTTGTGCTGATGATGTCACCGATTTGGTCAAAGACTTTTTAAAACTGTGAGACCTTTGAGAGCAGTGGCATCCCCAGGACTCAGCACTGGGCTGCATATGTCCATCAACGAATAGACAGCAGCGTGACACATGGAAGAAAGCCATGACACCCTCTCCACCTACTGGGTAAACGAGGTAGGGATATTAGAGATTTAATGCCCTGATAGGAACAGAGCATTCTTGGCCTACTTTCTCTCTCTCTGTTCTATATAAATTGCAAATGCATACATTGCCAGCTCTTTTACTTTTAAATTATTTAATGAGGTCATATTGGCTTATAACACTGTGTAAATTTCAGATGTACATTATTATATTTCAGTTTCTGTATAGACTGCATCATGTTCATCTCCAATAGTCCAGTTTTTATCCACCAGCTCTTAATCATGTAGCACTCTCTGCTCCCAAGAGAAGCAGCCTGAGACCCCGAGGGCTGCCAGAACCAGAGGTCCAGGTCGGCACTGTCCCTGACTCCATCATTCAAACCACCCACCTAAGCTTATTAATCTAGGTCTTTCTCAGGTTACACTTTTACCAAGATAGAGGAGAAATAAAAAAAGCAAAGTTAAGAATGATATCATTAACATAGTTTTTAGATGGTCCTGTCCCTTGGGTCAGGGAAAGTAACAAGCATTATTTTTCTCCCATTCCAGATGGGACAGAGGATGGAGGTTATACTGCTTCGAGGGAAGTTTCCTGACTCCTGAGGTTTGGACCAGGAGATGAGAGAAGTGGTTGGGACTTACATGTTTGGGGAAGGGCAGATCCTTGTGTCCTACTCACAGGACATTGGTCCAATGTTGGAAGGACTTCAGCTGGTGTATGGTCTTAGAAAACACACTGAGGCTGGATGCTAAGCCTGTTGGCCTTAGTAGCAGGGACTTGCTGCTGCTGTGGTCAGTGAAAAGACCTACTGTAAGTAAGAGGCAGTGGGGGCAAGCAGCAGGGCCTCACTGTTAGCGAGGTAGCAGCTCTCATAGTGGCATTGTGTACAAAAGAAACAGGTGATGCCGTGGACCAGATACAGAGAAGTCTCTCCTCTAAGTTTTGGGGCCTGACTTAGTCCCAGAGTTCTGATCTCACCATTTGGGAGTGAGGGCTGAACTGATTCAGGACTTCTCACTAATTTTGGTAAATGAGGTCTCCAAGCTGGATTTGGTACAAGCTATCAGAAATTTCTCACCCTCTCACTACTGAGTCTCCCAACCTACCCGTATCTCTAACCATATTGTCTACTTCCCCTCCTATTGCAATGGATTCACCTCTCGTATTCCTCCTTAAAGCAGCCCTTCCACCTACGCAGGACACCCACTCGTGCCGCCTCTCCTCTACTCAACGACAGTGCTCCATCCGTTCTTTTTTCTGCACCATTAATCCCTACTCCGATCATTGCCGCAGCACATCAACTTGCTGTAATAGTTCCCCTCTTAAATACACATCCTCTTGATTCTGTGTCCTCTTCCAACTGTGCATGGTCTCTCTGCTTCCCTTATAGTGAAACTCCCCCAAATGGTTCTGTATACCGTGGCCCCATTTTGTCACCCCTGCCATTCTTTCCTCAACCAGCCCACTCCACCCAGGTTTTCATGGGCATCGAAGTCACCCGCAGTTTCTACATTGCCAAATTCAGAAATCACTTTCCAGTCCTCACTTTCCTCAACCTCCTCAGCAGCATTTGACATTGATCCAGTTGTTCACTCCCTCCTTGGAACACACTGTTGTCTTAGCTCCTGGGACACCACACCATTCTGTTTTCCTCCAACATAACGAGAAGTCTGCTCCTTCTCATTTGCCTCTGCTGGGTCCTCCTTTTCTTCTCTTTCCTAAATACAGGAACCTCCCAGAGATTAGTCCTTGTCATTTACACTCACTTCCTTGACAATCTCATTGAGTCCCATGGCGGGACTCAAAGTAGCCATCATCTTTTTCTTATACTATGTCAACTGCCCTCTAACTAGTACCCTGTATCATTCCTAATGTTGCCACCTAACACCTCTTCTCCACACAGCACCCAGAGTAACACCTTAAAAATATAAATCAGACCACAATATTCTCCAGCTCAAAATTCCAAGTCTCCATCATACTTAGAACAAAGCCAAAGTAAGTGACAAGGTACATAATTCCAGACCCTGTGTGACCTGGTTCCATCTCTCTTTCTCTCTCACAAACACGTACACACACATACCTCATTTCCTTCTACTCTTTACTGATCTTTCTGTTCTTCAACATGTCAGCCATGCTCCTGCCTCAAGGTTTTTGCACTTACTGGGTCCTCAATCTGGCACATTCTTTCCCCAGACATGCCCATGATGTCACTCGCTCACTTCAATCCCTGACTGCCCAATCAATATCCTGCTTAACTTTTCTCCAGAGGTCTTATTCCTAATATCACTACTATTATTATATTATCACAATGTGAGATTTTGTAATTGTTTACATATTATATATTGCTTTTATAATCATGTATATAGGTATTTGTGTATCTGTCTATCGTGTATTTGTCTAACGTTTATCTCCTTCACAAGAATGTACAGTCCACGGAGCAGAGACTTTGCCTGTTTTGTTGGCCATTTTATCTGAATCACCTAAAAAGATCTCTGACACAGAGTCAGGGCTCAATATATTTTTGTTGGATGTATAAATGGCAAATTTCAATCAGCCCAGGAGATTTCAGTAACTTGTATTGAAGTAAGGTGGTGAGTTAGCACTAAAGTGTTACAGCAACTGCACTTATAATGGTTTCTTCATGATTAATCAGTGGTTATTTCAAAGATGTTTATTGAGCAGGAAAATGCTAAGAGAAAGTCAAACTGCATTTACAGGTCTTCTTTTGTGAAAAACTAATTATGATATATTACACAACAAAATGGTTTTAAAAATTACTTTGTTTTCAGCTGCCTTGAGGTTTTTGCACTTCCTAATCCCTCAGCCTGGAACATTATTTCCCCCAAATATTTCCATGGCATCACACTCTCATTTGATATAAAGATTTCCTGCTCTGAAAAAAATAGTATGGATATTATTTGACTAGGACAAAAAAATTGATTTATATGTATATTCCTATAGTAAGAAGCAACTAACAGGAGAAGATATTAGCAATACATATAACTGACAAAAGATTACTATACAAAATTTAAAACCAACTTCTCTAAATTGATAAAAAAGATAAGCAACAAAATAGAAAAATGAGCATAATAAGTAAATAGGAATTTTATAGAAAAGGAAGTACAAGTGGCCCACCAATATATAAAAATTTGCTCAACTTTATAAGTTATTGGGAAAGGCAAATTGAAACCACAATGAGATATCATTTCATACTGAGAGATCGGCAAAAATTAGAAAATTTGACAGTACTAAATACTGGTGAGATTTTGGAGCAACTGGAACTATCTAAATGCAGTTGGGTGAGCAAATTGTTGCTGCTCTGGAAACTGTTCACCATAACCTATAAGGCAAAGCTTATGCACATCCTATTTCCCAGTAAGTTCACTACTAGATGTATAAGGCAGAAAAACTCTTCCCTATGTGTACAGGAAGTCATATATCAGAATGCTATTACAGCTGTCCTTGAAATAACAAACTCACACACAAAATCCCCAAAACTGGAAACAATCCAAATGTCCTGTAACAATAGAATAGATAAATAAGTTGTTTTATATTCATGTAGTGGAATGTCATTCAGCAAAGAATAGGAATGAACTGCAGGTACACAACCAATGTGGATACATTGCAGAAACATTGTTGAGTCAAGAAGCAAAACATCTTATACTCATACAGAATCATCCCGTTTTTCAACATTCAAAACAAACAAAAAAATATGTTTAAGGATACATGTAGAAGTGGTAAAAACTATAAAGAAAGCAAGAGAGTGATAAATATAAATTCAGGATAGTGACTAACTCTAGGGTATCTGGGAGAGGAGATGCAACTGGGAGGCTTTGGGATATGGTCATGAACTATTTCTTGGTTGGTGCCTACATGGATGTTTATTTTGTTTTGTTCTTTGAATTGCACTTGCATATAGCCACACATTATTTGTACATATTCTATATTTCTTAGGGGAAAAATATAGTACCATCATGACGGGAGAAGTATGAGGAAGATAACAATGGAGTGAGTCAGAAGAACTGACTTAAACGTGTTCCCTCTGCCATTCCAAGGTAAAGCGCCCTGTGTAAGCCCTTCCCTTCTCCGGGCCTCATCTCCCCATCTATAAACTGAGGAGGCTAGATGAGATGAAGGCTCAAGTTTCATACTATCACTAAGCTACTGTAGTTCTCTGACTCTGTGAGGCATTTGAACAATCTAATTTCATGAGCAGAAGCCTAAGTTAATAATTTCATTGAGTATTTGGTAGTAGAAAATTAGTGAAAGTATAATAAAACCACACAGACATTGGATAATTACATAGAACCGCAATTAGCATATATGACGTCTAACAGAAGATTACATTTTCAACCTTCAAGAAAAAATAGTCTCCTAGATTTACTACCCTCCCTTCTTTTTCTCCACCTTTTATCTCCTGTGCCCTAGGAAAAAGAAGCAAGAATCAGTGTTTGGGATAGTTATGTGTTAGATATGGTTTTAATAAATGATCTCATGATAATATAGATTTTGGAAATATGTAGTTTCCTCCTTGCAAACACTTAGGGATATAAAGGAATATTAAAGTGAGATCATCAAGGAGAAGTGGAAGTTTAACAGATCAGAGTTCTAGGAATCGCATCTATAAGGTAATGTCTGTGCTTAAATCCCTAGAACATTAAAACTCTAACACATTAAGCAATTAAGTATTATTATGAATGTAATTTGAGAGTTTCTTCCAAATACTGTCATGCAATACTCCCCTTAAACTGTATTCAAATGCATAGGCTATAGGGTGATAAGGTTAGGAGTTGCAAAAGGAAAGTGATGTAATAATAATGATAATAATAATAATAGTAAGTATTATTAGTATTAGTAATAGTAAGTATTATTATTATTATTTACAAATAAGCTTCATAATTTTGGGATATTTTAGCATTTTATTTAGCGAAAACTAAAGGCTTTGGAAAAACAACTCAGGCATCATATATATTTATTTATATCCTGCCTTGTTCCACAGAAAATTTAAGGGCTACATATATTCTACTACTATTGTAGCTGTATTTTGTATTGTATTTTTATCATCCTGAACCCACAACTTAGCAAGTTATCTAAAGGATGAGATGATGAAGTTCTGCGCACTTTGCTTTTCTTTCCCTACCTCCTCCAAGAGGTAACCATTGGTACCTGTCATTAATTTTGGTACTCTAAATTGTTATTTTTTCTAATTTTATGCAGTCTAATTTCTGAATACAATATACAAACAGAAATATATAGATATATGTGTATGTATTTAAATAAAATCATTCTGTTGATATTGATCTGAGACTTGCATTTTCCATTTAACAATATGATAGCCACTACGCCATTACATTTATATATATATATAATTCTTTTAAATTATTACAATATGTAATAGCACATGTTATCAAGGTACCATAATTCAAGAATTTGCCTATTATTGGACAATTAAAATTTTAAAAAAATTTGTTATTCAAATAGTGCTGCATTGAAAAACTATTTTACTTTTATAGAATATATGTCTACAAGCGCAATTGCTGAGGCAAAGAGTGGATGTATTTTTAATTTTACAGCCCCACAAGTGTGTATTTCCTATGCCCTTTCTAGTACTATGTGTTACTGGTTTGATAACTTCTGCGAATTTGATGGATGAAAAATTCTACCTCAAGTTATAAAACCACTAATGAAGGTAAGTATGTTTTCAAATACTTGTGGTCCATTTACATATGCTCTCCTATAAATGACTCATTAAGTTTTTTACTTTTTTCTTTTTTTTAACAGGGTTGTCTGTTTCTTATCTAGCTATAGGACTTTAGTATATATAAAGATATTAATCTTTTACATGTCACAAGATCATAAATATTTTCTCCTGGTATGACATTTATGTTTTGACTTCATTTATGTAGAGGTTTCCCACAATCTCTATGTCTAATCAAACCCATCACTTAACCATTTCTGGTTTTCCTGTTTTTCTTCGCAAGTCCTCCTCAAGCTGCAGTTCTAAATCCATTATTCTATATTTTCTTCTAATACTTAAAAAGTTTTACTGTCTAAAATGAGATATTTTGTTCTTCTGGAACTTGTTTTCACACATGGGTAAGACAGGGAACATAGGTTTATATTATTCCAATTTCATAGCCAAGTGTCCTAAACCTATGTACTGAATAATCTACCTGCTCTGAATTGAAATGATAACTTCACTGTGGTAGGCAGCTTCTAAAATGGCTCCCAATGATCCCCACCTCTTGATATGCATGTCTTGTGTAAGCGCCTCCCCTTATATGTGAGCTGGACTTAGTGATTTGCTTGCAATAAATAGAATATGGGAAAAATAATGGGGTATCACTTCTGAGATTAGGCACAAAAGACCATGACTTCTGTTTTATGAGCAGTCTCCTTTGGTGGCCCTCTCTCTGCTTGCGCACTCTGATGAAGCAGGCTGTCTTATGGAGAGGCCTACGCCGCAAGGACTGAGAGTGGCCTCTGGCCAGCAGCCAGTGAGGAAGTAAAGCCCTCAGTCCAAGAGTCCAGAAGGAAGTGAATCCCGCCAACAACCACTGGAGTGAACTTGGAAGTGGTTCCTTCCTCAGACAATCCTTGAGATAAGCCCACAGCCTTGTGAGTGACCCTGAAACAGAGGACCCAACCAAGCTGCACCTGGAGTGCTGACCCATAGAAACTGTTAGATAATAAATATTAATGTTTTAAGCCGCTAAGTTTTTAAGTAATTTGTTATGCAGCAATAGATCACTAATTCCTTCATCAATTTCTACTTGATGTTTCTAGAGGGTTCTTAATCTTTTTAATTTAATTTTACTGTGCCAGGTAGCCCTTTGGCAGTCTGATGAAGTCTTTAGAACCCGCCTCATTATAATCTTTTTAAATGAATAAAATGACATACATAGGATTACAAAGGAAATAAATTATATTAAAATCCACATTAAAAACCTCACCTAGTCCATTCCATTATGTTTTAGTTACCGAGCCAGATTCACATTGTTTTGATTATACTAGTTACATGTTAACATTTAGCACCTTGTAGGCAAGTTCCTATCAATTATAGTTTTTCAAAATTTTCTTGGCAATTCTCACATGTTTGTTCTTTAATATAATCTCTAAAATCATTTTGTTTATCCTTCCCAAAACTGATTGGGATTTTTTGTGGAAAGGTAGTAAATGTATATATTAATCTGAGAGGCACTGACATTTTTACGATATTAGGTCTTCTATTTATTCAGACCTTGTTCTCTTAATACCTATCTTACTTTCTACATCTTCTCTGAATGATAATAGCAATAATTGTAATATAAATGAGGTATTTATTTGAGACCGTGTGCTGTCATGTGCTAAGTGTTTTACAAAAATTGGCTATTTAAATCCTCACAACCCTATGAGAGAGAGGCATTGTCCATTTCTAGACAAGAAAACTGAAGTTCAGAGTTGTTACGTTGCCCAAAGTTAAAAAGTTAGCTAGTGGCTAACAGGTGTATCTGCCTGGAAATCATGAGTTTTCTCTACTAAGCCAAACTGTCAACTTGTATTCTTGACTCATGTCTCCCACGAGAAGGGAAAGGGCAAAGACTTTTAATGTCCTACAATACATAGACAGTTGCACAAGTAAAATTCTACATTTCCAAATTGTATTAAATTGCATTTGTAATAAAGATACTAATTCCATTTTTGTTGTTTGACTGTTGACAGCTTTCAAGCACCACCTCTCTCTCTTCTCCTTCTGCCCTTCATCTGGGCAAGCTAACAAGGAAGCTGGGTGCACCTTCAGCACCAGTAGGAGGAAGTTCTAAGCTCTCAAGCCCTAGCCCCTGTGATAGAACACTCCACTCAGCTCCAGTCCCTAACCCTCATAGAACCTCAAGCTCTCTCTGTCCTGCTTTCTCAAGCCATTTTCAGACGTGCTTGGGAGCCTATCGTGGCTCCCCAGAAAGCCTCATTACATGAGGAATAAACCTTTCCCATACTCATTGGATGATGTGCGTCATCATTAGTCTCAATATCTGAACAAAATTTTCAGTGGAGATTCATCCCACCTCTGTGGGGTAATGACAGTAGCATTGAATATTTCTCTTAGTCTTTTAGAGATTGCTATTTAATAACCACAATTGATCCATAATACCAACTATTTTATACTGGATTCATTTCTTGCAAAAGCATTTATGAAGTATCTACTGTGTAGGCACACTATTCCAGGCACTGTTAAGTTACCAAGGCATTTGTCCCCAAGGAATTCTGAGACATAATTTTAACTTTGGGAACTAAAACTTTAACTAGAAATACAAAGCCAAATACAGGAATACCTACAGATTAATTCAATGTACTATTCTCTTATGAAAGAAAATTAATCCATAGCTAGTTATTTAAAGCATTTGCTATTTTAATCATTTGAAGATTTCTTTTGTCAGATAAAGCTAAAGCTCACAATGAATGTTTCTCTTACAAATAAAAGCCATTGCTTGTTTGCCGTTAAAACTTTCCTACAGATTTAAATTTCTTTCATTATAATATGACACCTTCCAAAGCCTCTGAACACGTCAACATAAAAGACGCTGTAGCTGAAGCATTATAGTTGGGAAGATACAAGCTTTTGATTTTGTGAAATCCACTTTAGAGCAGGTGTCAACACACTCATGCATGCATTGACTTGCCAAATATTTATAGTAAATTCATACATTAATTTCAAAAGGATTGACATATTTATAATTTTGTAAGTTCAGAGTATATATCTCCATTTATTCAAGTCTTATTTAGTACTCCTCAATTAAATTGTATGCTTTTAACTAGGTCTTGCACCTTTCTTGTTAAATTTACTTTTAGGTCCTTCTAGTTTTTGTCTACGGTGAATGATTTTTTTCCCATTTCAATTTCTAACTGGTTATTGCTAACATAAAGAGAAAGTATTGCTTCTTTTGTGGTATTTATCTTGACTGTAGCTACTTGACTGAATTTTCTTATTGGTTTCAGTAATTTTTTTTATTTGGGCAGTACATAAATATATCATCTGTGATTAATAAAAAAAAGTTTTCTCCTTCCAAATATCTGTATCATTTATGCTGTTTGTCTTAATGCATTAACTATAACTTCCAAAATGATGTTGAATAATAACAATAATAGTGACTATATCGTATGCCTGATTTTAATAGTGACTATATCGTATGCCTGATTTTAATAAGAATGTCATTTGGTAAGACATTCATTCTTGGTTTCTATTCAATATTCTGTCATGTTTAGCAAGTTTCCTTCTATACCTATTTTGCTTTGATTTTTTTAAAAATTAGCAGTAGGTACTGAATTTTTAATTGCCATATTTAAAATGTTATTTTAACCCCTACATGGCAAACTAGATTCAAGCTCAACTCTCAGGAAACTGAACTAGAAATAATGTTCCAGAAAATTCATGCGTTAAAACAATAAATCAAGAATACTACCTCTGTGGCATCATTGCCTTTTCAGATACAAACATCAGCTCCTCCTTTTTCTTTACTTCAACCAAATACCAATTCAATATCACCTTGGAACTTTTTCTTATCTTGAGGACAGCTTTGTAACAATAGTTTGAAGAGTCAAAGAATGGCACTTGTAGAAAGTTTGGAATACAGCTAACTTTAATAACTAACAGGGGACTGTGATCTCAGAGAGCTTTTCATGTCCTGAATTAAGTTTGACCTGATTTATGATTCCCAGCTTTATCATTTTTTAATTTTTTATTCATTTAAACTAGGTGCAGACCTAATATTAGGTAACAATCTACTTCTCATCATGGCACAGATGGCTCCATGACAAGATATATTTATCAAAATAAAGGAAATAGAAAAACAAGTAATATTCAGCAACATTTAAATAAGGCTTTCTAAAGTGCTGAGACTTTTAAGGGGATAGCAAAATGAAAATACAGTTATCACATCTGTCTTCTGATTCATTTTCAAGTATATTTTGAAGTATGATTAATAGTTTTATAAATACTTTGCTCACTTCATCCATACCAACAAAAGATTTCAAATTAATTCATTATTTCTGACTCCTTCCTTAATAAATTGTTCAAGTCCATGGCAACAAATCAATCCACTACAGGCCTAAATTCGTGAAATGTGATATATTCTTCTATATCCAGGAAGGAATGGGAATGTGACACTATAAATGATACTGCAACATAGATTGGTACTGTTTGGCCTCAAAAGGCAAAATGACATGGCGATTTCAAGATACTTAATTTCTAATACCAAAAAAGTTATATTTTTCACTTTTTATAGGCAACTAACAGGCTCTGGAAGATTTTAAAGGCTTATAACATACACTCTATAAATTTTATCTAAATGTGTTCTTTATTAAAATTTCTTTCCCCAGATATTTGAGCCCTTAAAGGGGGCAAGATAAGATTATCAGCACCCAAGATATGTAATATAAATGGCTCTCAGCTTCATAGAACCTACACTCATAAAGGAAGATAACACTCTCACTTGGACAGCAAAGAGTTTCAAGAACTGCCAACAAAAGAGAGGTTTTTGAAGACTCACAAGAAAGAAAACTGCAAAGATCAAGGGCTGAAAAGTTACAAGAACAGACAGATCAATGGCACAAAATAGAGAGACTTAAAATAACCCCAAATATAAGTGAGAACATGGAATATGACAGAAGAGAGAGGTAAAGCAAATCAGTGAGGAAAGAAGATCCATTCAATAAATGGTGCCAGGGAAATTTGCTCTTCAGGTACGAAAAGATAAAATTATATCCCTACTTCACACCGTTTCCCAATGGCTTACAGTTAGAAATGCCAAATGTAAAGAATTTATAAGAAAATATAAAAGAATATACTTTGTATATTGGGCCAGAGAACACTTTCTTAAACAAGGCACAAAAAGTATCAGCCATAAAGCCATCAAGGTGAACATCGTTTGTCTATATTAAAATTAAAATTTTGTATGTGAAAAAGATTTCGTAAAACATAGTTAAATGACAAGTTACTGACTAGGAAAGTTACTTGTAACACTGTAAGGCAACTAAGGTTTAGTAATAGTAATAATTAAAAAATAATATGGCAATAAATAAATCACTTATCTAGAATTAAAAAAAATGGCAGTAAAAGTTTAGTATGTGCCAGACCCTGTTCCAAGCATCTTACATCAAACATTTAATCTTCACAACAAACTTGTAGGTATAATTATTCTTCCCATTTTAGAGGAAGAAACTGAATCATAGGAAGATTAAGTGAGTCACCCAAGGTCTCAATGCTAGTAAGTGGCAGAATTTGGATGTATAAAGATCTCCTACAAATCAGAACCAACAAAAGAAGAATAACGCAATAGGGGGAAAAAAGGCTGTAGACATGTAATTCACAAAGAAGAAGCTTGAATGGCTAATATACATATGAAGACTTAATTTAACTATTAGTGAGAATAATGCAAACTAAAACATTGAGATACAATTTCACATCCATCAAATTGACAAAATTTTAAAAGTCTGGAAATACCAAGTGTTGGTAAAGATATAACAGATGGGAATTTTTATACACAGCTGACATCCAGCAGAGATTAAAAAATTATAAACCCTCTAACTCAAGAACTATACTTTGGAGACGTTCTCACATGTAAGAACAAGTAATGTACAAAGATATTCGTTGAAGCACTGGCTATAGTAATGATAAATGTGAAAAATAACAATTATGCAAGTTTCAAAAGGATATATTCAATGTGAAAAAGTGTATACCTAAAGGAGAAAAGTACAAAATACCACCATATGTTGTTTATGTGTGTGTGTATACATATATATGAAAGGAAAGAAAAGAATAGGGATGGGGTTTTAAGTTTATTTCTCAAGGAAAATGTTTATAGGAATAAAACTTGGAGAAACAGTAGCACCTATTAAATGTGTACATTAGATACACAAGAGTCAGTTATATTGCTTTTAGTACTTATCTGTATGTTCTAAATATTTTTCAATTAAATTTCTTTTTCAAATTAATGATACTTGGGAAAAAAAGAAAAAAGTTGCCGTGAAAGTACGAATGATGAGAACAGATATGGTCATTAAAAGGAGATGTTTTCAGTGAGTAACAATTAAAGGAAGACTGTATTTTCAAAGAGAGTCCTGAGGGCAGAAGAAAAGAGAGAGAGTAACTTTTAAATCTGAAAAAGAAGTCACAAACTGCTGACCAGTGAGCTCAATGTAGTCAACAGATGTGCATGTTCAACTAGCACAGAATTATTAAAAATCTGAATATTTTTATGTGGGGTATATACACTTTATTTCATCACAGTCTCCACAAGTAAAACATTAGAAAAATATTAGTAAGGAGGCAAAATGAGAAAAACCCTGGGTATACCTTAAAACACACTTTAGTGGGTCTTTGGTGTGCTTTTGTTAAAAGCATCTTTACTGACTCTTTGTCCCAATCTCATATTATGTTCTGCCTCCTGACATCACGAATTTTTTTTCACTTCAACTCTTACCTCTTCCCACAGGTGTGATGGTTAGTATTATTTCTGTGACTTCTGAATTTCCTTCTTGACTATGCTTTGTACTACTCCTTCTTGGGCTTCTCTGGGTAAAAGCTTTCCTCGTCTCATCTGGAAAGGAACCTGGGTATGTTCCTCTCCTTCATAAAAACAAGATCTGTATATACAACTTTCTTGAACGTGTAGGAAGCTATCTTTTCATCAACTCTGGAAAGGTCTCAGCCATTTTCTCTTCAAGTCCGTTCTCTTTCTCTTCGCCTTTGAGAACTTTTAAAACTTTCAGTTGTATCATGCTCGGAAGCATGTCACTGGTGTTCAAATGCTGAATAAGACTGCATCTGCAGAACTTCAGAATAATTGATTGATTTAGTCAATTTTGTAAAATCCTCTCCTTTTCTTTATTATCAGGGAAAAAATGTCCAGCCAATTTTATCGCCATAGGAATGGTGGATTTACTATTTCAATTGAATTGGCTGATCAATTCAGTCAAATAAGTGATTTACTGTTTTTCTCTGGTGAATTAATTAGTTGTTTAATTGAATTGAACAGATTTATAGGTTTCTTGGGTATTTCATGGACAAAACCACAATGAAAATCAACAGCCCAATGTGTCACCATATAGACAAAATGATTTGATTGAATTTTTTTTTCACATTTGCAATTAAGTTTTGGCTAAGTTGCTTATCCTTGTGTGGCTTTGATTATACAAAATCAAAGCTAATATATCTCAACATGTATCTCAAAATTTTGGAGGACTGGTCAAAGGATTATTTTAAAGCAGTGGGAGTGGAGTAATGAGAGGATTTGTCACAGGCTTGGTGGAAGAGATAAGCTTATTCATAAAGAAATTGATGTCCCTAGATCAAGATTTATAGAGATTTTATATGCAAATACTTTTTAATGCAAAACACTTTTCTAGGTACTATAAGTGCCCCCAAAATGAAAATGATTAAGTTCATACCTTCAGTGAGTGTACCAGTTTTGTCTGCTAGAAATAGAATATATTCCTTAGGCTCAGATAGGTTTAAAAGACAAAGAACATAACATTTCACATAACTAGAACTTTACAGAGAGGGCAGTTTTTTAGTGTAATTCAATAAGTGACTTAATTATGACACTAAAGACAATTCTCGGTACTGTTCTTCCTGATATCCTCAACATCAGATCTACCCTACAGTAGGTTTCTCTTTTGGTTACAAGGTGGCTGCTAGGGCAATTAGGACTATGTGGTCTCTTGTTGTTATCTAGTATTTGTGAGTGAATATGTGAATACAGAGAGAAAACTTACCCAATTATAGACTGTAAGCTTTTCCCTTCATTTGGTGGAGCTGATTTAATACAGTTGCTGTGGACCAAGAATAGGTTCCAGGAGGAATGCCAAGCATTGCTTAGAATAATCAGTGTCCCCACCTCCACATCAAAGAATATGGATATTTAGTGCAATACTGGATAAAGAAATAAAATTGTGATACTGTTAGGAAGTGAGAAGAAAAGAGATGTATATTGTATAACCAACTGATAATATCTTCTATATTGATTTTGCAATTTATTTTTGCATGGTGGTAGGGTAGAAGGCAAGAAAGACATACAAATAATTATAACTAAGACATAATACAATAAGTGAACATCCTCATAAGTCAGTCAGAGTTGGTAGGAGAGTTGAATCATGCCTTCTGTCCCTGAAATAAACCCTTACAATTCTGGATGAATGTATAGTTACCTTCAGAAATCCTCACTTTGTGAGTACTACTTTGTACAGATTCTTGAATTCCTCTGGAATCATGTGTCATTTTGGTTTTTATTTTACATATATACTCACAATATATGTTGACTGTTTAGACTTTACTGAAGATTTTTCTCTGATTTATGGGCACTTTCCAGAAAGAAGCAAAGGTTTCAATTACTGCAGAGGAATTACCATATATCCAGTGAGGAGAGAACATAATATAAGTTGTTGAGATGTGGGTGTCAGGCAGCGAGCTAGAATTACCCATTAGCTACATGACTTGCTCCCACACATCAGCTTGTCTGTGTGCTCAATTTGAATATGTACCTCAGCAAAATTTCAAATCAAAGCATGTCATGGACTATCAGGTCATCTGCAAACAGTCAAAACTGCTTATATTAAATCCATAAATGCCAAGGGTCCTCAATACAAATGTAAGCTATTAATAAATTTCATGAAATATATGTGAACCAATTATTATGGGAACTTGAAGGAGGAAATTCCCTTCCTAGTAAAGTCACTAGAAATATTAATGCAAATTGTCAAACATTCATGGCAGATTTAGAAGCTCCTTTTGCATCTTCTAGGATGATGATTTGATGTGGATGGCTGAAAAAAGGCCACAGCTCTATAATATCTTCATTAAGTTAAAAAAAGAAAGCAACTCTTCAAGTAAAGAATGACTTTTTGAAAAGGCAAATGGGAATACATTCAACTGCCTTTGTCTTGACAGACACATTTAACTGTGCTTCTAAAGGATTCTTTGAAAGTGCAAAGAACAAATGTGCTATTAAGAAAATAGGGAAACTATTTTCAAAAGAAGAAAATAAGGAGATCAAACAAGTCACTTTTCCCAACAATCAAATAGCTTGCAATATACAGAGCATGTGCCCAAGTCACATGTAAAGCAACAATTCTGAAAAGATGGAGAAGAGAATTACCTAAGAATGGTCTCTAGCCTCTCTCCATGGTGCTGAAGGCCACTGGCTGAAACAATGCAGTCTTGAGTACTCACAGCTTAAATTCATGATTCTTTTCATGGACAGTGCAACTAACTTCATGCAATGGTCAAGATGAATGGTTAGCACGTCCAATTAAGCAGTTATACTGTTACTTCTAAAGGAGTGCCAGATTAAGTTATAAGCTAGTCACCAAAGGAGGATTACTTACTTTTTAAAGCCTCCTTCAACCTTTCCCTACATGGTCAGTATAACTTTGCAGTAAGAAATTAACTTACATTATAATTAACCAGGATATTTGGCTGTCGCTGTACAAAGACACACAGATGTCTCAGACTTCATAATAATTTGGGAAGGAGGTTGTAATAAAAATATGTTTAGCTGTTTGCCCAGAACATTTAGAAATGAAAGTTACTAAAGCTCAGTTGGCTGTAAATACATGGGATATGACTTCTCTCTCTCTCATGAAAATCTCTCTACATACTATCTGGAACTCATTACTTCACTTTGTCTCACTGATGCACACTCAAAATATGCAAGAATATTTACATAAATTCACATCTTCCACAATAAAAGAAAAACAAAGCTGGAAGGAATGAATGATTATTAAACACTCATATTTTTGAGTTAACTAATTTAATGAGAAATTTATGCCTAACACCTAGTTGAGAGCATACCTTCATTGAGAGAATGATGGTTTTGATGGGAATGAAGAAGAGCATGGGTGCATTCTAGGGGTAGAAAGATTGAGTCGGTTAATAGAGTAGGAGGCACTTTGAAAACTCTAAGAGTTCTTAGGATCTACAGACTAGGGAGGAAGATATCTGATGGATTTCCCAGGGTGACTTCTGCACATCTAACACTTAAGAAGCTAGGGGACACAAAATGAGAACTCTCAAAGCTGATATATCTCCTTAAAAATCATTGCTTCCTTCCCTATTAATTGTTAGCTACCTATGGCTTTAGGTATTTAAGCATCATCAAAAATTTATTGAGCACCTACTATGTGCCAGACATCCTATAATTATCTTACATAGATTATTTTATTTAATCCTTAAAACAGTGCTAGATATATAATCCATGCTTTACAGACAAGGAAACTGAGTAATTTATCTAATACCATTTAACTTCAAGTGACAGAAATAGGAGATGAACCCAGATTTTCTGACTTCAAAGACAACATCCTTAATAAGTGTTACATTTTCTCTGGATTTCTAGTTCCTATTTAATCTGACCTTCTTCCTATGTGGCTATAATTTTGGTTCATCTTAACTATTTCTCTATCCTGATGGCTCCCTTATTCTAGAAATTCCTTATTTTTTTCTGATCACAATATTTTCTGGCTAAGAATTCAATTTGTTCTGGCTAAGTGCTGGCAATCTGCTGCTTCAGCCTTTCTCCAGTGACCTTGGTGACTTTGGCCCATAGCAACAACTAAACCTCTAAGTCCTTGATCTGAAAGGAAAGGCATGTAAAAATGGAAGAAGGGGAAAAGAAAGGAAAGTTGAGGGGGCCAAAGTCAATCTTCTTTTACTGTTAGATTTTAAATCTAAGGTTAACAGGCACTGATACAGAAGAATCTTCTAAAGTTGGTGCTGTACCATGACCTTCAGGTAAATTACTTAACTTTGCTGACACTGTCAGTTAACATGATATTTGATGCTACTTTGGACAAAATGAACATGTTCCCTGCTCTCATGGGGGCTGCAGTCTACAAAACCATGGGTAATAATCAAACTCTTACAGAGTTGATGTAAAGGATAAGACCCCTATGGTCATAATAAGTAGACATTTTTTAAAATTCTTCCTCTGGGTAGAAATCAAATATTATCTATTCAAATTTAGTTAAGCTAAATCTCGCTTCTATATTGGTTTTACTAGTACAGTTATGGTCACTTAATGACAGGGATATGTTCTGAGAAATGCATCATTAGGCAATTTCGTCATTGTGCGAACATCATAGAGTATACTTACACAAACCTGGATAGTATAGCCTACTACGCACCTACGTTGTATGGTACTAATCTTATGGGACCACTGTCATATATGCCATTCATCATTGACCGAAACATCATTATGTGGTGCACGACTGTATCTGAGTTATGAAACCAAGGCAACTATTGATCACTTTCCTCATTTTTATAAGCCCAAACCTAAGTACAAAAGAAGCTGTGGATAGGTGAATTGACTGAAGTACAAGATTGAATTGCTGCTGAGTGCTTTTCCTGTACAGAGATTGTAGGTGTTTATTGTTCTTATTGCCCCTAGGGTAAGAGCAAGACTTTTAAAAGAAAATGAAAAGTGGTAACATTGGCTTGAGCAAGCTTTTATTCTACTTGGAAAAATAACTTATAGCTATGGTATCATAGTATGTTCCCAACTACATGGAGAAGGACACTGCTACTGGTAGTCCTAAGGTCTGTCTCTGGATGGAATGGCACGAGGGAAGGACCATACTACCATTCTAAAACTTAGAATTTTATGCATAGTCCAGTAACACTGGGTGAAAGAAATATCTTCTGAGGATGAAGCACTTTTTTGTGTAAAGGGTGTCATCTCAATTCTCTGAGAGACAGGATTTATCAATACAAAGTTGCTGCTAACACTGCTAGTCAGCACAGCTCTGCCTCAAAATACCAGGCTTCTACTCCCCACCCACAGACTCATTTATGTCTTCCCCATTCTCACAAAATCCACCTTCTGATTGGGGTTGGCAAATTCCTCTCTAGCTGGGACACTGGAGTAAATGAGTCCTCTTCACACTCATGGAGACAAGGACAGTGACCCTTCTCCCAAAATCAAAAAGATTTGAGGTAGAAATCTATATTAGGATTCTTCTGATTGTGAATAACAAAGACACAATGCAAACTGATTTATACCTAAGAGAGCTTGTTGATACAGGTACCCAAATCACGGGAGAGTGAATCTACCTACAGGAATGGCTGGCTCCATGGATATTTTCAGGAATCTCTCTCTCTTATCTTTGTGTGTGTATGTGTAAAAGATAGAAAGATACACACATATAGTGAAATATCCACATTTTAAATACACAATCCAATGAGTTTTAATAAATGTGTACAATTCTCTATCCAACATACCAATCAAGATAAGTGAAATTTCTATCACCCCCAAAAGTTCTCTCATGCCTCATTCTTGAGGACAAATCCTTTCTCAATTGTGCTGCCCTAACAGCACAAATTTCAAGAAAAGTTCAAACTAAGTTTATAAACCCCCTAAAGAATTCCTTTTTATAGTCCAAACATTTAAATGCCTTTTCCAGTGTTTAATTAACCAACATTAATTGATTTATCAATTTATTTAACCCAAGTGCACATATGCCTTATAATCTCAGTAACTGTTACCAGTTTTGAGTGTTTACAAGTGAGATAATAAAAGGCTAATAAAAGCAACATTTTGGTATTTAAAGCATTTGATATTTTGAGACTACATTTTTTACTTTAGCTGTGGCTTGCAGTTTCTAAACCTTCTCTAGGTACCTTGCTGAAGATTAATTGTCTATCAGGTTTATGTAAATAGGAGGGCTAAGATTCCCATGCATATTCATTCATAAATTAAAAACAGTGCTTTCCACCAGTTAGCTCTATAAAAGGGAAATAGACCTTGACTAGACATAATGAGGCATTTGCGTTCACCATAACTGTAATTTACTATTAGTGTTTGAAAAGCCATCAGTTCTTGTTTACTCTGTTAAGTGACCATAAGTGAGGCTAAAGTAAATTCAAATCAACACTCCTGGGTCACCTTAGTGAATTTGTAGAGCATACTAGAACATTATTTTAAACAACTATAATTTTGGTCCTGTTGCACAAGAGTATAAACTACTAGTTTGAATTGCTGTTTTGTATATCCAGTGATACTTAAAGTGCATGTCCTGGAGAAGGATGAACTTGAGCCATGGCTACGTGTTAGGTGACATGTACTATCATTTAACATATGATGCTCAAGGTGATCCATGTGATGAGACTGGCTGCAGAGTCAAACACAAATCACTCACTATTTTAAGATGCTTCAGTAAAAGGCAACTCTGTGGGGTATGTAAATCATGGATTATAACTGTGTGTAAATAGACATGTAAATATCTTTTTTCCTAAAGCTAGTAATAAAGGGAAAAAATCAATAATAATGTAGGGTTTTTTCAGTAAGCATAATTCTCAGTTTATCTGAAGGGTGAATTTTTGAAACCACCACAATAAAAAAATAAACTAAAAATACCTCGAAGCCAAAGGTTTTCAAATGGTGTCACCTTTGCCCTAATAGCTTTTAGAACATGTAGATTCAGAAGAGTCTGGGCCCATGGGACTTTACCTCACTGCCCTTCAGGCTGAACGCTTCTGTTTTTACCTAATGAATTACCTGAAATTCTGTTGAGAGAGAGGCAGAGAGAGAATAGGTCACTGGCCTAAGATGTATATCACAAAACCAGAATACCAAATCCAATTTGTTCCTTAAGGGAGGATCCAGAACTCTAATAATATGCAGTTATTATATATTTGGTTGACTAGTGCTTTCAATTCACATTGATCAGAATAGCAAATCTGAGATGGGGTACCAAAAGGCAGAGTAAGCACACTTTATCACTAACAGCAATCACTGATACAAAGCTACAGTGATCAAAACAGTATAGCATTGGCATAAGGATAGACATATAGACCAATGGAATAAAACTGAGAATCTAGAAATAAACCCATACATTTCTGCCTTATTGATTTCTGACAAGGGTGCCAAGTCCATTCAATGGGTAAAGAGTAGTCTCTTCAACAGATGGTGCTGGGACAAATGGATCTCAACAGGCAAAAGAATGAATTTGGACCCCTACCTCATACCACATACAAAAATTAACTCAAAATATAACAATGACTTAAATATAGGAGTTAAAACCATAAAACTGTTTAAAAAAATGTTAAATCTTCATAACCTTGGATTTGGCAGTAGATTCTTAGATATGCCAGCAAAAGCATGAGAAGCAAAAGAAAAATCTATGTAAATTAGACCTCATCAAAATTAACAAAACTTTGTGCAAAGGACATTATCAACAAAGTAAAAAGATAATCTACAGATTGGGAGAAAATATTTGCAAATCATATATCTGATAAGGGCTTAATATCCAGGATATATAAAGAACTCCCACAACTCAACAATAAAAAGACAACCCAATTCAAAAATGCGCAAAGGACTTGAACAGACATTTCTCCAGCGAACATACAAATCACCAATAATCACTTGAAAAAGCGTTCATTAGTCATCAGGGAAATGCAAGTCAAAACTACAACGAGATACCACTTCATGCCTAATACAATGGCTATAATTAAAATAAAAAAGGAAACTAACAAGTGTCAGCAAGGATGTGGAGAAATTGGAACCCTTGCACATTGCTGGTGAGAATGTAAAATGGTACAGCTGCTATGGAAAACAGTTTAGCAGTTTCTCAAAAAGTTAAAAATAGAATTACCTTATGACCCAGGATTCCACTCTTAGGGATATACCCCAAAGAATTGAAAACAGGGACTCAAACAAATACACGTACAGACATGTTCATAGCAGCACTATCTACAATAGCCAAAAGGTAGAAACAACCCAAGCGCCCATCAACAGATGTACAGTTATACAGAATATATTATATGCATACAATGGAATATTATTCAGCCTTAAAAAGGAATGCAATTCTGATATATGCTACAACACGAACGCACACTTAAAACACCATGCTAAGTGAACTAAGCTTGACACAAAAGGACAAATATTATATGAATCCACTTCTATGAAATATCCAGAATAAGCAAATAGAGACAGAAAGTAGAGATTATTAGGGGTTAGGGGTTGTGGTAACGAGAAATTATTGCTTAAAGGGTACAGAGTTTCTGTTTGGAATGATGAAAAAGATTTGGAAATAGTGATGATGGTTTCACAACATTGTGAATATAATTAATGCTACTGAATTATACACTTAAAAATGGTTAAAATGGCAAATTTAATGTATATTTTACCACAATAAAAAAAAGCAGTCACTGAAAGACTGGAAGTAACGGATAAATTTTTAAAAATAAGATGAAGAATGATATTTATATATGGCACAGTTAATATTTACAACTGGTACAGCGAGCAGTAACCAATCAGCATGGATGTCAGCTACAGACACAGGCCCAGAGGTACTGCTGAGTTCAGTTTAATTACTTCCTTGAATCCAACACAAAATTAGTAAAGCTCATCTCTGAAGAAGCAGAGAGGAAGGAAAACTCAGTAGGCTCATTACAGTGTCACAGGATCAAAGCACAGCTTGTTTGAAGACAAGTGCCATATATATCCAAGGCCCTTGTTTTATGGGTGAGAACAAGGAGGCCTGGAGAGCTGAAAAGACTCGCCAAAGCCCCTCTAAATGATGCACACACACCACAGTCCGACTCACAAGACCATCTATCACCCCCGATCCTTCCAGCCACACACATAGTAAAAGGGGGTGCAAGAACTCCACTTTGTATGAAAATAAACAATAAAAAGGAAACTTCAATTACTATGATCGTAATAAGAATATGTGGAACATACCTGATTTTCTTAATTCTTTCCCCTCCAGGTTGGTCAGTGAGCTACTCAGTCTACAATGCTATTACCCCTCATTCTGTTAGTGGTGATGGTGCTGTTATACTTCCTCAAATGGACTGAGGCTGTAGAGTGGAGTGGTTAAGAACACAGACCAGGGTTTCTTGCCCGCTCAGCCATGTACCTGCTGTATGAAATGGAACATGGACTATGATTATGAACTAAAAGTTGTAAACTAACCCTGGCTAAACCTCAGTTTTTCCATCTGTAAAATGGGAATAATGAACTACCGATACATCCCTCATGGAACTGCTTTGAGGATGGAATGACACAGCATGTTTAAAATGATTATGGCTCACATGTAATCAGCACCTAATCGGCGGTAGTTACATTAATTACTCCTCTCCTCTCCTCCAATGCTGCCACCATCACATCCTCAGGCTTGCCATCCCTATACCCACAGGGAAGTCTTTTTCTAACTCCATCCTATTGCATTTCAAGTCACTTTAAGTTATTACTCTGAAAATTATGGGCTTTGATTTTACTTTGCCTTCCTTTACAAGTATAAAATCTTGTCTGCAAGTTGACTGTTCAGATATGGCTCTAGGCATTGCAAAGGCATACTAGGCCTCTGCTAACCCCTGCCCTCCCCACAACACACTCCCTGATTTTCAGGAGAGGGTCGCATTGACACACAGATCTGACTGGGGAGTGCTGAGGGACCTGCTTATAGCTAATAGCACACTTTTGTTATTTTCACATAGAAGAGAAAAAAAGATGAGAATGAGGCTACCCAAGAACAAAATTCATTCAATGACTGAGACGGAAAACTTAATTATTATACTTTTCATGCTATTCAGGGCCAATTATTAGCCTAACAAGTCTTATACTTGATTACAATTAATGAGAAACATGAACTCTCCATCTCTCTTAGGTTTCTTGGGGAGACATTGATGGATGGCCCAGAAGCACCCCAATCCAGGGAGGAAGTTACCTCGCGGAAGCAATCAGAGCTCATTCTTTATCCCTGTCCAGCCTTGACCTTTAAAATACAAACACTTGGATTCTTCTGCCAAATACCTACCTACAACTAAGCAATAAATAAGCTTACATCACTACTTTATAAAATAACAGGCTGTCTGAAGAACACTCGTGCAAAAAGAAAGTCTAGGATAAAACACATAAAAATGGAAGCTCCAGTTTTGACATTAGAGCAATTGATATGCTCCATCACTGGGAACCACATGATTAAAATCAGTACAAATCTCTAAAAATAATTCTTAAAAAAAATCTAACACAACCATACACTTATAAAAATTTACTTGAGATTTTTTTCTGTATCTTTCAGAAATCAATAAAAAATATTCTACTTCATTATTTCCAAGCTTGTCCTCTGTTATTTATTCAACAAAATTTCTCCCTATGAATAACTTTTGATACTTTGCTGAAATGCACATCATAGTACAAAAGCTTTAAGGATTATTTTATGTTACGTAAAAGGAATGGTTCTTTTAGTTCATTGACAAAAAAAATCTCATCTTTATCAGATGAAATACAGATAATTTAGTGGCTCATGTAGCTAAAAATTCCAGGACCCTATCTTCAGGTACAGTTTGTTCCAGGAGTCAACAGATAGCCTTGAGACTTACAATTTTTGGCTCTGCTTACTTCTGTTCATTTCATTTAATGTTTTTCACTGCTTGCTGCTGCAGCACCAGACCTGTAGCACAATCTTTCAGCAACTCCAGTGGCAAGAGAAGGTCTAACAGTTCAAAGCATGGTTACACTCTTATTCTGGGATTGCTCTCATCAGAGCAGTCAGGAAAATGGACTGTAGAAAGTAGCCACATTTGGGTCATACTCTCACCCTTAGAGCCAGGGGTTCAACTTCACCCAAAACATGAGGACAGAAAGAGGGGTAAGTCTCCAAAAATCTCAGGCTGCTCCTTCCAGAAGACCAAATTCTGAGCAGGAAGAAACAACTTAAACTTTTATGCCAGGTCAATTGTTTTTCAGCACGGAAAACTACTCAGAGCTGCCATTTCAGTTTCTCACAGTGACTAAGAGCCCCAGAGTAATACAGCTCTCTGTGCTGATGCTTCTCCATCTGTGACATCAGAATATTCAGTCACCCGGCTTGTAGGCACCCTATTTACACTTAATGCTAGTAAAATGCTCAGGGCCCAAAACATGCTATATAAATGCAAAGTATCAATAAAATTGTGCTAAAAGAGGTATTCCCCAGTTAACAGAAGGAACAGCATGCCGGCAAAGATACATCAAAAGCTATAAAAGAAATGCTAATTTCTTCCGCCTCCTCGCCACATAATTTAAAAATTGCTTTACCCACATCCTATATTTTAGAGGTTATATTTTCTCTCAGAATGTGCACTTCAATCACTTGACTTTCTAAAGGTTATCATAACGTGACATTTTTTTTTAACTGAGCCACTTCTAGAGGATGACAGAAGAGTTTGTTAGAATTCCAATACAGTGACAAATTCTCTGTGCCCTCGCTCTCAGCTCTGAGAAAAATTGATTTTTCAAGTGCCTCTGATAAAGGATTACAGTCATTTGGATTTTTTTTTTTTTGTCTTTTTGAGAAATAAAAAGAAGTGACTTGGGTTAAAGGTATAAATTCCACTATTTAGTCACAGAAACAAATTTAGATCTTAACAGCACATAATGAAGATGAATGAAAAGCTAGCACCACATGGATGCTGCCAAGATGAGAGGTAGAAATCTCACCTGCCGGGTGATCGATGAGACAGTAAAGGTTAGAAGAATTATTAATGTGGATGCAGAAGAGCAAAGGACAGTAGAAAAGGCCAAAAAAGCAAAACTCTTTTTGGTGATTTCTTTTATACACCACAATGTAAAATGATCTATATGTAACGAATTACCCTTTGTCATTATTGGTTGAAGGCCAAGTCAAAGCATTTTCGATTACTGACTGAATTACATGTTTTGCTGTGGTGGTGGTGGTTTTCCATTTTTGTTCTGTTTTGACTTTTAGTAATGAAAACTAATTTTGGACTAAAGTGTTAAGGAATGGGGTAGAAAGATATTTTCATTAACTAAGAGTTAGTGAGTGTTAAAGAACAATAATATACAACAAAGCAGGTTACAAAACAGCATGTAATACAACCCATTCACTTTTAAAAGATGGATATGTAATAATAGCTAACACTTTGACGGTGCTTCCCATAGGCCAGACACAGGTCGAGGTACTTTACATTTATCAACTCATTTTATCCTCAATCTGTAGGTACATACAATTTACTATCGGATAAATGAGGAAACTGAGGCGCAGAGAGAGGTCAAGGAAGTTTCCCATGGTCTCAGTAAGATGGAAAGATGGATGAATTGAGAGGTGGATGGGTGGATCAATCTGCAATAGTGTTCAGCACAATGTTAATGATGACAATTTCTAGATGTTGGAGTAAGATTCTCTGTTACACTCACTTTGTTATTTAAAAATGCAGAAAATCATAAATATTTCTCATTGAAAAATATATATCTTTATAAACAGAAAATAAACATCAATAGCTAGTGTCATTTGGGGGAAAATGTTTCATACACAAAACACAGTTTCATTCTTCTTTGACGATTCAGTTATCCCATCAAACATCTTAATCTGACTGTTGTACAGTCCACTCAAACTCAACCAGTTCCAAATGGACAGAAGTTCACCTTCTCTCATCCTCATCCAGACCTTCTCCTCATCCTCATTCCTTGTCTTGGTAAGTGGTGCCGCCACACCCCCAGCCAACCAAGAAAGAAACCTAGGAGTCACCTCAGACATCTTATCCATTCTGTCCCCACCTGGACAGTAGGTGAGCAAGCTCAATTAATTTCACCACCCACTTGGTTCTCAAACCCACAACTTCCTCCTGTTTGCTCTTTCTCTCTCCATCACTATCTTTACCCAGCTAGTTAAAGCTCTCAACATCTTCTGCCAGTAATATTAAAATAGCCTCCTAACTAGTCTTGCTCCCTCCATCCATCACACTTATTCTCTTCTCTCCACCCTTCTAATTTACTCTCCATCTTGCCTACAAAACTACCTTTGTGGAATTATGATTACATCATGCCCCTGCTTAAAATTCTTGAGTTGCTCCCCCTTATATGGAGGGCAGGAGTTTAACTCCATGATCTGGATTGCACACGCCTTTTTCATTTACAGCACAAGCCTCTTTCACTCTGTTTACTCTTCAACTACATGGGGTTTTCTGTGCTTACACAACCATATACTGAGGTTTCCCACCTCCAGAACTTCACATACACTATCCTCTCTGTCTGAAATGCCTTGCACTGGATTTAAATCTTTCTACCCTTAAGCCCTAGGACACAGCCTAGCACCCATTCATTATTCAATTAACATTTATTCAGCACTTACTATGCATCAAGCAATTTGCCAGTGCTGGTGATATGAGAGTAAACCTAAACAGACCTGATCCCTGCGAAGGATGACCAGTTCACTTCAGTTTGCCCAACACTTTCCCTGTTTTAGACTAAAAGTCTTATGTTCCAGGAAACCCCTCAGTCCTTGACAACCCAGGGCAGTTGGTCACCTTGTTCCTGCATGCAGTGAACTTACGCTCTAGCAAGGAAGTTAGTTAATAAATGGCTGTTGAATGAAATTAGTAAATAAACAAATGAAGGGATTTCTTTTTATAGCATCTGAAGATGGTCATTATAAACATCTTTTATCTTTATGGAATTTTACAATGAACCTGAAGTCAACCTTATGATGGAGAGAAAAACACATAAGTAGCTTAATATACTAAACACAAATCCTAACAGGAAGTGAACCAGATTATCTGACTCATGGGGTACAGGGGTAGCCAGGGCAGCTTGTGAAGGGATCCCTGGAGAGAGGCAGGTGAGAAGGGAAAAAATGAAAGTGAAAACTCAGCTCATGTTTATTCCCGTGACCCACCGCCAGTAGGACGAAATCATTCTGAAACGGTTTCAAGGGAGGATGGGGTGGAAATGCAGGATATAACAGAGAGGGAGTCCTCAATCTACCTTATCAAAACTCTTCATCATCCTCATCTGTAAAATAGGGGTAATAAAGATACCTAACTCCCAAGTTTTTACAGGGATTAAGTTAATTCAATGTATCTAAAGTGCTTCAGACAGTGCCTGGCACATGGCAACACTCCATAAGTATTAGCTTACACCACTAGCTCCACTACTCATCTGAATGTGGACAGGAAATGCATGCAGAGGAGATAGCGGGGCTGGCTGAGCTCAGTGCCTCTATTCTCAGCTTCCTACAAGAGGAGGCCTATGGAAGGAGGGTAGAAAGAGAACTTTGGTTTCCACGTCCACCAGGTTTCCCAGCATACTCCGGAGAGAAGAACAACTTAAGACAACCTTCAAACCTACTCTGTTTCAACTCATGAAATCATCTGCATCCTCCAAGAACATATGCTGACAGGAATAGATTTTTAAAAGATGGACCATAAAATGCTCTTGGGAAAAAAAAAAATCCTTTTTTCAAAATATTCCAACACAAACTATTCCATATTAATAATAAAAGTAAAATTTGGTAAACAGGGAAATTATTTTTCACACTTTAGCCAAACATTATTGAACTTGAAAGTCATGGTCAAGCTTATTCACACAGGTTAAAATCAGCCCTCATAAATAAAGAGCAAAAAATCCACCTTTTGCCAAGAGGCTTAATACACAGCCTGATATTTATAGTCTAGAAATAGGAATACAGTCATGTCCTTTTAAAAGTTAGTTGAATTAAACAGGCAAAATAATCAAACTAAGTATATGCGTTGACATGTTTTTGGCTCTCTTTTTAAAAATTGGTTATTTTGAGTTAATTCAAATATGGAGGAATAATACATTCAGGGCCCAGGCACCAAAACTGCAACCAGATGGTAAGATGAGTCCATCTGAGTTCAATGGTTTGCATTCCAACAATGCCCAGATGGGGTTCTTGAGTGCCTGTGGCCAGTGCAGCACATGCCTATCTTCAAGCATCTTGTCCAAACATATGGCCTCAAGGAAGTACACTTGTTTATTGGGAGTTGTAATTGAGCCCTAATCTCAGTTACTTTGATGGTAAATGTTAGGCTAAAATCAGAACGACAGATGGTTTGAGTAAAGATTCACCAGGCAGAGAAAGGTAGTGTGGGGCTGGAGGTCTCTGTTTGGGAAAGAGCAACAACCAAGTAATCATCACCTAGAAATACAGACCCCTTCCTCTATGGCCTTCTGTCACAGCTCCTTTAAAGAGACCCCCTATGCTGACAGCTGGGGGCAAATGAGAAAATGGACATATTTGTCATGAACAAAGCTGCATCCCACATTCCTACTGAGATTTTTCTAACCCTTCACCCTAACTCTGCCTGCAAAAACAAATAACAAAGCCTCTCTTTCTAAGGATATGTATATGTGTGTGTGTGTGTATTTATATTTAAAGCCCTACTCAGTACATTTAAAACATTTAACTTCTTTCTGGCCCACAATATCTGGCTTATTTTAACATTGCCTAATTAAACAGACATGAAAATATCCAATGGTCTACCTAACTGGTTTCCAATAGAAATCATGGCAGGCTGATAGTAAATCATTCAATAGCTCTAGAGAAACTTTTGTGGGCTTCTTTGTAGCTCTACAATAAGTAGAACAATTTTTTCAAGAAGGCATGAACTGTAGGAAGCCAAATGGTATTTCTTTTACCTAATGGCAGACATCCTTGCTTAAGGATGCCACATTCTTGCTTAAATTCTTCAATCATTATCCATTGCTGATGAATGTGGCCAAAAATTCTTAAGGGGCTTAACAAGGCTGAAGAAGAGCAGGAGAGAGCTAGATCTTGACCTCTCATGTCACCTCTTCCATTACTCTCTATGCTTGGCCCCTCCACATTTCTCTATTCCTCCAATTGGCCAAGTTCTTCATCTCAGAGCCTTACACACATACTGTTCCTACTGCTTGCATGCTTTTATTACCCCTTTTTATTCAATCAACTCTTGCTTATTCATCTCTTTTGGCCCTTGAGCAATAGTTAATTACTTTCTTGGGAAGGCTTCCCTTTCTCTCCTGGACACTTTCGGACTCCATTATAGTTGTTTAGCCTCAAATATTTTTTTTCCCTCACAGCTCTCATTACAATTGCAATCATTTTTGTAATTATTTCTTTAATATATGTCTCCCTTGCTGACCTGGCGTTTTAACTTACTCACAGCTCCATTCCAGTTTCTGGTACAGTGCCTGGCATCTAGGTCTTGTAAACATTCTTTCGTTGAGTAAACAAATGAATAATGACTATCTGATGTGGCATGCAGATAGGAGGCAGTGGGACCATGAAGAAGACAAAGGCCCTGACGCTGGACCCATAGGTGTGGGCAATGCTAATTAAAAGTCTAGTAATTTGGTAAAGCTCGTGAGAAAGCTGAATCACAGATTTCTGCTAAATTTGTTTCCAGAATTACCTTATTTTAAAAAAAATACAGAAAATTGGACATTTAGCAGAGAATTTTATTACTCTACCACAAATTTCAGTGTGTTTTGAAACTACAGTCCTGACAATTTTGACATCCTCATTTGCCAAATATCTATTAATGTCTCCCTAAGTAAAGCCTTTCAGTTACTAAAGTTGACAACTTTTTCTAATGTAACATTTAAGGATTTATAGAACCACAACGTTTTAGAGATGATTCCGTGTTCATCTGAATATTACCTGGTTTTATGAATTTTGAAAATGGGAAGAAGATTGACAAGATAACACACAGCCCCTCCCTTAGCCTTATTGAAATGATTAAAATGCAGTAGAACATGGCTGTTCCACATACTCAGGAAGAGAACACCAAATCATGGCTCCCAAAAGACGGTCATGAAGAGTAAATGCTGGTAACACAATTGGTTTCTGTACGCAGTCACCATACTTCTCTCTGACCATGCCACTTTCCTAAAGGGCAATTCTCAATGTTTAACTTAGAAATTTTATCTTTACATAAAAACAGAATCTTAAAGAGTTTTAAAAATCACATTGGTTATGTGTGTGAACCTCAATATAGAGGTGAATTACGAGGTTGAAATAAGAATGCCTAAAACTCCAGCCAACAAATTCAACGTTTCATTCCATGGATGATAATGGAATCTTCTGTAAAGTTGCTTTACCTGTGTTGTTAATAAGAAGGTGACATTTATGAAACTAATAAACTGTAAAGTCCATTATGGTTTAGTGCCAATTCGTGAACACGAACCTTGTAATATATGCATTTATAAAAACCATTTGAGTCATTTAAATATCATTAAAGCATGGCAGAATTAAAATGAGTTTTCTCCCCGTGGGCTCAGGTGTACGAGAGTAAAGTTATTATTTGTGTAGGCTAGTAATCTGGTTTGGAGCCTGATGGGGGTGGGCTGCTCCTGCCGTTAGTCAGGGTAGGGAGTCAAATCAAGGAGCATGTCAATTTCCCAGGGTAAAACTGGGGGAAAGAGTCTTTTTATTCCTCATAGTGCAGTCAGAAAAGTGGTGTGTCTTTTTCCAGATTGAAGCATAATTAACAGCTTTCTCCTATTATGCTCTCTGTCTATGTCCTATTCTGTGATTCTTACTAGAACTACTATTCTGTGATTCTTACTGGCACTAGCATGGGGACTGACCGTCAAGAAGTCATGGGAGTCTTCTTCAGATATCAACTCTCCTCACCATTGCCTTAGTTGAAGTTCATATCCTTTCTCATCTGGACTATTGCCATGGCCTAGGAACTGGTCTCCTGGCCCTCAGGACCTTCTCTTCTAACCAATCTTTTCCATTGTCATTTTCCTAAATACATCATTTCTCTGCTTAAAATCCTTCAGGGCTATATTTAGATTCTGAAGTAAGGCAGAGAAAGATCTTCATATTTGGCTCTTCTTAATCCCTAAGGCATGTGGAGTCACAGAGGGAGGGAAGCTGTGTGTACCCAACAGCCTCTAAAGAGGTAACTTACATAGATAAACTGATAAAATTTTGTTCAAAATATATATCTAAACTTTAAGTTTCTGGCATATCAGGTTGATAAATCATTTCCTACATTAACAGTATTAAATCAGAAAAACAGCCCAAAGTTAAGGATGTGATGAATCATACTTTTTTTCTCCAAAGAAATGAAGGATTTACTCAAATTAGTCTAGTCAAACCTCCTTTCTGGTTACTGTCTGCATTTACTACCCGCCTGGAGTGTCTGATAGCTATATTTACTTAATCTTTACTGCATTCTTTTCTATAAAGCTAAATTAAGGGGGGGAATCACTGGACAGTTGCCTGGGACATCAGTTCATAAAGCACATTAAAACATCCCTAGAATATAGTGTAAATACGATGCTAGTTAACTCAGGTTTTCACATGAGACTACTAACATAATTGGCAAAAGTAGGCAACACACTCAAGTGGAAATTGTGAAAACACTTCTCCCGGTGCTGAACTTGCTCTGTTGAGTTATTTTGCAAAGTATAATTGCAAATTGCAGATGACAATTACAGGCTGCTCCAGTAGCCTTAAGACAGGCCCGCTGACAGTCAATTGATGTTCTAAAACTGAGTAAAGCACAGTAAAGTGTTTTCTTTCTTTTTATAATCTAAAAATGAGTGATATAGTTCATTATCTAAATTTCAACCCTTGGAATATGCCCCTAAGATATATTCTGTTTGAAAAACTTAAACATAAAATGAAAGTGAGAATAAGAATGATAAAAGGTAGGAAATGATTTATTCACCTGAAGGTCAGAAAATTAGAATTTGGGAATATAATTTGAACAAAATGTCACATATTTACTTATGTAAGTTACCTCTTTTCTTCATGATTATGGGTGACTCATGGTTTCTAGTTATGGGTGATTGAAAAAAAAAAGGAATTCCAACCAAGTAAAAAAATTGACCAGAAAATATACACACCCTAACGATAGGGAAGCCAATTCTTTTGGTGTTTATTAAACAAATGTTAAGCAAGTATTTGAAAACATCAATTTGAAGGGGTATCTCCATATTGTTATGCTGTCTGAGGTGCCCACTTGTCTCTATCCAGCCTGGTTTCTGAGGTGTGTACTGTTACACCAATTCACCCCTAAAAAACAGATCCAGAGAGGTTAATACCTTCAAGGGATTATTTTCAAGGAATAATTTTGTCAGAAGCCTGAGAGCGAGAGATAGTATTTCCATCCTGGATCCTTGGAAGTTAGCAATAGCCCATAGCCGAGAATTGTTGAAAACTTGTCATTTTTTTCTTTTTTTTTTGGTTTTTAGTTTTTGATATGAATTGACAGATGACATGAAATAGAGATGGGTAAAAAAAATACCAGATAGAATCAGGATCCTGAGAGTTTGAAATGAGCTGATATGAAAAAGTTGAACTTAGCAAGATTAAATATAGTAGAAATAGGTTTAAGTTCTACACCTAGGCATAACAAGGAGAGAAAAAAAAATACAGAATGAGGCAGACACAACTAACGTGTGAACAATAGAGTTTTCATGTAATATGACTGAGCAATGCAAAATATGGGTATTAATATAGAAGCTATATGCCTAATTGAAAACCTGATGAGGGACGTCTGTGGCTGCTTTTACCATAAAATTCCCATACAAACCAAATTTGGCATTCAATTTCAGGGAGTCTACAAAGACATGAAGCCCATTTATGGATCCCTAAACTATTCACTGAGCTCAGATTAAGACTCTGAATTAGCAGAACAATCTTAGAATTCATACAACCATAGGTTTGAATACCAACTGCACCACTACCAACAAGATGACATTGGGCACGCTACTTAAACTTGATGAGCCTCAGAATCCTCATCTGCTACATAGGAATAAAAATACCTACCTTGTAGGGTAGTGGTATGGTTAAAATGAGATCATTTTTTAATGGAGATTCACCTACCGCTTACTAAGTACTCCCTCAATGGTGGATTACCATGGAAAAGATAATAATGTGGGAAAGGAACCCAAGGTATTGTGTATGACTCCAAAGGGAGTTACAGGGAGCTAGAGTTTCATATAAAATAAGATAAAGCAGGGCCAGCCTGGTGGCGTCGCAGTTAAGTTCAGCGCTCTGCTTCAGCAGCCTGGAGTTCACAGGTTCTCAGGTTTGCGCACCGCCTGTGGATCCACGCTGTGGCGTGTCCCATACACAGTAGAGGAAGATGGGCACGGATGTTAGCCCAGGGCCAACATTCCTCAGCAAAAAAAAAAAAAAGAGGAGGATTGGCAACAGATGTTAGTTCAGGGCTAATCTTTCTCACACACATACAAAAAATAATAATAAGATAAAGCATTCCAATACTTGGGGCTACCCGCAATCAAATTGACTTTTTCTTGAGGTATTGAGGCTTCTATCACTAGGATGTTCAACCAGTAGCTGAAGGACTGGTTATTAATCACAGCATAAACATGTTTAGAGGGCTGGATTAAGTCAAAAGACCCCAGCCTGGGTCTGTGCACACCTGGCAGGGGTTGCAGCATGGTGGGTGGTAGGTACCGGAAGAGCAGAGCATGAACGAACCTAACAGTGAACCAGATCTCTGTTTCCAAATTGAGACTTGATACCAAGTGTAAATATTTGTGAACTGTCAACTTTATTAGGTAGGTGAAATATTTTTTACTCCTATTCGTAGACTCAATGCAAATGAGAAGAGTCTTCAGTAGCCCTTTGCTTATAAATTTTGACTCCTTTTAGCTCCACGTTTATTTTAAAATGTCTTAAACAGTCTGCGTACATTGTGGTACAAAGAAATTTCCATGGGAAATATACTTTTCCATAAAAAGGAAGAGGTTGGGAACTAAAGAATTCAACATTCCCCCCAAAGTCACTTCTTAAACAAAGTTTTCAGATTTGGTAATCCTTCCAAGGCAAATGAGAATTCTAAAATAAGGGGGTGGAGAGAATCTGGGAAAGGAAAGGGTGTTCTGAATATATTACATCTCAGGCACTGTATCGAGAGGAGGCTGGCAAATCTGTCACGGCGTCATGAACACATTCTTCAAATGACAAAACTGTTCTCTCTGACAAGCTCTTGGGAAGCAACACAGCACAGAATCTCCTTTTGAGGCAGTCTCGGGGGTGGGGAGGGAAGACGGAAGCTATGAAGACGAGATAAGACAGATGCATCTGGGTTATCGACTGTCATTGCAAAAAAAAAAATAATGAAACAAGGAAATCAAGCAACAGGATTGAAAACTTCTAAGCTTGTACTTTCAAAAAATGTATGAATATTGCTACTTGTGATCAAGAAAACGACTGTGCTTGCTAATCAAATAACATATGAGTTCTGTTTGAAGGCAGTAATTAGCTGATTCTTGGAGATAGCATATCACCCAAAGTCATGCTTGCTACTTGAATGGAATACCAACTTCAAATAAGAAGACCGCATTTCCCATTCTCAGCTTGGCTTCCTGAAAGCTCATAAATTAGGCAGCCATCTGAGTCCTCCTGCACCCTACTCCAACATTCTAAATATTACATTTTTAATGATAGCTGAGAGTTCTCCCTCTTATGTCTGTTGACAGAAGCTGCTGATAATGCATTGTCATAAAAATCCGGTAAGAAATACTGGGATTTGTTTTTTGTCCTACTTCCCATCTGCAAAGTCACGTTTAATATCTAACTGTGTGCTTTTATGATTAAAAAATAAAGTAGAAAGCCCTGTTCCCCCCACCCCTTACCTCTACCAACAACCAGTTTCTTATCCTACTTTTCCTTACTAGAACAAAAGGAATTTATTTTCTTACTAGGGGATTCATAAACAACATTTTTAATTCCAAAAGCTATATAAGCAAATGTGTTTCTTGTTCATTCATGAGCACCACCGAGTGTTTGCATGAGCCATGTTCCCTTTGGATGATCCAATGTAAGAGCAGTCTCTCTTATGGAGTAAATAAACCGTTGGGTTGGAGACCGTATAGAAGCACAGAGTAAATGAAAGAAACAGAGGCAAGAGTCTTATTAATATTAGTAGTCCTAAAAAGTATTCTTATTGCTATTACAGCCCTGGTAGTAGCAGCTATCATTTTCGGAACGCCAGTTGGATGGTAGGTATATTGTTGGGTGTGCCATATGCATTATTTCATTTAATCCTAAACAGCAACCCATGTGGTAGCCATTACCTTTCTCACTTTATGGATGAGGAATCTGAGATTAGGCAAGTTAAAGTAATAGCTATGTGTTTTGGTGGAGCCAGAATTCAATCCCAGGCTTGTCTGACTTAATATCCAGCTACTATACTACACTGCCTCTTGTATTAAAATAACAGTTAACTCCACAGAATGGAGAAAGTTAACTGGACAGTAAGCTGGTAAAACATACTCTTCCTGCTCTAGAAATGGAAAAAGATATTTCTTCTCATATGAGGTGATGTAATTTAAGGCATGTGGTCTGAAATGCAAGTGTTTTTCTAGGCATGGGGCATTATGTATGCTGGGCTTTGGCATGATTTTGTGAACCAAATGGATCTTAGAAACCTAAGTCTGACCAACTGCTGACGCTTGAACCACCCCTAAGATATCCCAGCCAAGCTTTCTTAGGAGTCCTCCTCGAGGTGGAGACTCATTGCCTTCCAAGGCAGTTCATTTCACCTTTGGCTCATTCTTAGTGTAATGGGGTATCAGAAACTGTCCCCCCATTTCCCTGTCCATGTGGCATGCAATGTCACCTTAGACAGACCTACCCTTTTTAAAGGAAGAGTCACCTTCAATGGTTTCCCTCAGTTGTATAACTGAAAAGTGAGACTGGAAAGAGTTGTCTTATATATCATGACAAAGGTAGGTCCCTACAATACCCCACAGTTTGCTGCATTGGTCATTGATGGGTCAGGGGATCAATTTGCATAAGCGCACTGATATCTTTTGTGAAGAAAATGTCCTACATCCTGTGACTTGAAATTGATGAAATTGCCTAAACCAAGAAGGTTTTGTTTAAAACACATGCACACATGCACACACACGCACATACACATATATTTTTTGGCTCTTGCTATAGAATAAACTTTCTGTCCCTCTCTAACTTTCACATATTCTTTAATTATTATGTGCCCTTAAGTCTTCCCTTTTCTTAGCTTAAGCATCTCTCCTTCCTTCAATCATTCCTCCTAAGATAAGGCTTAATGCTCATGTCATGCTGGCCCACTTCTCTGAAGTGCCCTTCTTGCTCTATATCTCTTTTTTAAGTTCTCTTGCATAAAACCCACTTTAGAAGCCCAGATCTGGTACGAGGACTACCCTCTTGCTCTTTAGAAAAGCGAGGAATGATACTTTCTCTCTCTCATTCCATAAACCATGCTTGTATCCAAGTAACCCAAGAATGTGTTAACAACTTAAGCAGCCATGTCATACAGCAGACAAATTTTGAGTTTACTGTCAAGGAAAAACCACAAAATTTCTTTGACGCACCACTGCAGTTTCATGTGCTATTTCTTCCTCAGCGCATTTTGTAGTTGGTGTTACAGACTCAAGGTGAGACGCCTACGTTAGAGTTTATCCTGTTAGGTTCTGTCTATATCTCTGGCTTGTTGCTTCCTTGGTGTTCCCATTCTGCCCTCCAGTGTATTCCCAGTCTCTTGGTTTTTTAATCCACAAATAAGTCAAGGCCACCTTCTTAATTCAAGTGTGAGATGGCTGGTTAGAGTCAGAGATTCTTTCTGTGGCCATGGACCTCAAATGTACCTAACTAGCAAGACTCATGCCCCCAATTTCTCTTAACAAAATGTTCAAATTTTTTAGGGGCCTGCTCAAAGAAAAATGATAAATGCTGATGGAGAGCAGGCCTGTAAGAAATTTTTAAAACACTGGAAACTTCCATTACGTATTTGTTGAGTGGTTAAATAAATTGTGAATACTAACTTCACCCTTTATATTCTTTAATGTCAACATTCCTCATTCATTCATTCATTCATTCAATACACTGTTACTAAGCACTTACTATGTACCAGGTGCGTGTTAGGCTACCAGGACAAATAAAGCTGGGAGTCTTATCTTTAAGGAGCACCCAGTCTGGTGATAACAGTAGGAACAAAAGAGGGGACAGACAATTAAAATGCAACTACAGTGCAGCATATAGTCCTGTGACAGCATAAAGGAAAAAGAGCCAACTCTGCCCAGAGTCTGTGTGTAGAGGTAAGAGTCAGGAAAACTTCCGTGAAAGGTTAACATCTCAGCTGCATTCTGATGGGGAAGTGAGAATTAGCTAGGTGAAAAGGAGGGGGCAAAGATTTCCCATTAGAGGAAACTACAGAATGCACAGCATACCTGGATAAGGGCAAGTCACTTAGCATAGTGCAAATGAAGGTAAGTGGGACACAGTAGTGAAAGATGAGACAGGAGAGGCAGACAGGGGACACATAATAATGACCCTCAGGTACCATTGCATGGCACTGAGACTCGACTGATGACTTAATGAACAAAGAAGGACTTGGAGACCAACAGGATCAGACGTGCATTTTAGCAAGATCACTCAAGTTGCAGGGAAGAAAATGCATCAGAGATGGGCAATATTAGAGCAGAAAGGTTATTTAGGAGGCTGCTATAGAGTCTAGGTGGGAAATAATGAGGGTGTTAACTCAGACAACGGTTTTGAAAGAGTGGGATGAATTCCAAAGATATTAAAGTCTATCCATTTTAGTAACTTTCTGCAGTAGTAGAAGAGGAAGGAGCCAAGAAAGAAGCTTAGTCTTCTGCCTTAGGTAACTGGTGGAAGATAACCCTGTTCACTAAAATAGGGACCTAGGGGGAAGTTAGGGACTTGGGATGACGGGAGACACGTGAAAAGAAGATTTGTTTCGGACATGCTGAGTCAGAGGCAGTGGGACATGAGGACAGAGATGTCAAGAAGACTATCAGAACCCAGTAGAGAAATATGCATAGGACTTAGGAGGCATCAGTATCCACTAGCTGAATCCATAGGAATGGGTGGTATCTCCAGGGACCTAAAAAGAAGAAGAGAAAAGAAAACGCCGAGAATAAAGTCTCTGCTGAGGGTTGCTAAGGCTAACTTACAATCTCTACATAGCTTTCTACATAATATCTAAATAATCTGTTTTAGTCAAATAACTAAAAACAAGAATGCAAAGAAAAAATTATACCAGGGGCTGATTATACAGGGACAAGGAAGAAAAATAAACAAAACAGGCTGATACAAATTTGGGCTCATATACACTTTGCTCTTTAAAACACCTGAGAAGGTTATTTACTTTAACTAAAAAATACGTACTCCTTCATTTTTCTTGAAATATGCAAATCTCTAGGCCTATATTTTATTTTGCAACATTTTTTAGACATGGTAGAATTTCTATTTACTATCAAGAAAAAAAAAAAATCAGTACAGGTTCACAGATAAATGGCAAATGACAGTATCAACATCAGGTACTCAAGAGGATATGGTGAAGACCGGGAAACTAGAACAAAGGTGACCCAACTAAAAGGGGCAGATGCTACTCAGCTCGTGGCACTTGATGCCATAGAGGAATGCAGGTCCCATATTGCAAGTTCTCCCTTTTTTAAAGAGAAACCAAAAATCTGGATTTATATGTGAAATTATTTTGGCAACTAATTAAAAATGTTAGGAAGCCCAACACAGGCCAATATTTCCAATTAAACACATACGTTGGGCACTAGGCTTCAAATTTTAGTTTAGGTCCTTGATAAGCAACTTCTTAAACTTTGGTAGTTAGTTTCCCCAAAATCTCAGGGCCAAGTTTAAAATTTCAGTCAGCTAATGACACAATTCAGGCACAAATGCAACTGAAAACATTTCATTTCCAGCTTTGGGATGACTTGCAAGACTTGAAACACACCTGACCCTTCACTCTTTTCCCAGATTCCAAAGTGATTTCACCTCATGTGGCCCCCAGGACGAGCACATACATTAAGTGGCTTATATAGACAGGCGTCTGCTGAGGTTTTGTCACTGCGATTAATTAAAGAGCCAAGTGTAGGAGGGAAACTTCTTGCTATCCTTCCTCATGCAGTGATTTTTTTGAGAGACTATCTTATCACAATTAAATTCCAATTTCACAGTTTACTAACTTTTTTCACTGCAAACATGACAGCATTCATAACGCCAAAGAAGTGTAGAGTAGCTGACATTCTGTTCACTGTTCGACTGCACATTAAATTCCCACGTGAAAAGCAGTCAGTACACGTATATACATGGCTTAGGAGAACTTAAATTGGCTTGTGTGAGATTAAACATGTAATTTTAAATGGATTTTCCTTCAGGAAAGCTTTTTTCTCCAACTGTAAAAATAATTCAAGTGGTTCCTACCATTTCTTGTTTGAGTTGTTTATATCTGCATTTGAGGGTCATCTAGCTTTCTGTGGAAAGGCTGGAATTATTAGGGAATTGTTAGGGAATTATTTTACTATAGATCCATTGCCCATTGGATAAGCAACAAGCATTTATTAAGTGCCAACTGAGAAAAAGAAAAAGGGCTTCAGAAACATAATACCGGCCTTTAGGAAGCTTGCTCTCTGGTTGTGCTGGCAAAATGTACCAACCAGAGAATACTTTCAAAGGAACATATCACAATTTGTTGACTACCAACACGTGCAAGCAATGTTGTAAAATAGAATGTGCCAGCCCTGATACAAACTTGGGCCAATTGCAAAGTGGCAGGAAGCTTTCCACAATGACTGGCTTGAATACTATGACTTCAGACTTCCTATCGGTTTGCACATTTTTTTAAAGCTACTATTGAATGTTCATTAAATGTCAGGAATGATTCTAAGCACTCTGCACGCACCAATCTCCAAATCTAGGAGGTAAATACTATTATTATCTTTATCTTTTGGATGAGGAATTTGAAGCTTAGAGAGGTTGAGTAACTTGCTCAGAATCATACAACCAGCAAGTTGGAATTTGTACTCAGTTCTGCCTGACTCAAACGCCAAGAGTTTTAATTACCATAGTACACTGTTCAGTACCTGGAACATTGCTTGGCACAAAGGAATTACCCAGCAAGTATCTGATGAATGAATGTTTCCTTGGATGGTTATTTATCATTAGCCACAAAGGTTTTTTCACCCCTCCCAAAAACGCCTTCGTGACTTAAATATTTGAATCAGTACAATATTTGAAAAAAGATGTCATATGTTATTAAATATAACACTTTAGTTAATGAAGTCACTAACCTTTTAACCACATTTAAAAAATTTTACTTAAAATGCTTTGACAATGTTTATGCCATATAAATTAAGTATTCCTAAATTCAGAATTATTCAGAAAATAATTATCTGATGTTTGGCAAAAGAAAATGAGGTTTTAGAAGGCTGTTGTCCTCGGCCAGATCACCACTCTTCACTGGATATCAATTTCCAGGACTGTCCCATGAGGGTGCCACTTCCAGGGTTGCAATCTGTGGTTCTGTGATTTGGAAACACGAAGTAATTTTGGATCAGTGAGTCAATAAAAGAACCTTCATTAGTTATTAGTCTTGAAGCAACATGGAGCCAGTGGGGGAGTGATGGGAAATCAGGACTTCTGGAGACCCACTTGGGAAAGAAGAATAATGGTTAGGGAAACTAACTAACCTGTCTATAGAGGCTACCAGAATGCAAGCCCACAGCTAGTTAAATCATCACAATTTGGAATTAAAAACATAAAAAAGACCTTTAAATAGCTAGCAGTCTTCTGGTTTAGACTCAAAGGGAGTTTTCCATAATGGGGCCAATAAGGTTCTACACATAGTAGGTGCTCAGTAAGTATTTGTTGAATGAATGAACACTTTCCCACTTATACGAGGAAGCATGTTAACACATCAAGGAGGCGACGGATTCAGTTCCTGGGGAAGAGACCTAAGAGTTCAAGGGCAGATGCTCGTTCAAAGTTTCATAAAGTAGAGGATCCTTGTTGATGAATTGATGCCCAGGGTCCTGTATCTCCAAGACATCTTGCTGATGCAATGCACATTTTAAATGAAGGTGAGCAATTTACTAGATCATTATAAGAAAGCCAAGTTTAGACATATACTCCCAACCCAATAGGAAAATAAAATTTTTCTTATTTTTAATGGTGTCATCTCTGAATTGTTTTGTCTTTGACTTCTCAAAGATTAATTACTTTGGGAAGAGAGTGCTAATAATGGTGCAAAAAGTTATTTTCTGTTGGGGCCGGCCCGGTGGCGCAGCGGTTAAGTGCGTGTGCTCTGCTGCGGTGGCCCAGGGTTCGCAGGTTCAGATCCCGGGTGCGCACCAACGCACCGCTTGTCAAGCCATGCTGTGGCGGCGTCCCATATAAAGTAGAAGAAGATGGGCATGGATGTTAGCCCAGGGCCAGTCTTCCTCAGCAAAAAAAGAGGAGGATTGGCAGATATTAGCTCAGGGCTAATCTTCCTCACACACACTGTCAATAAGCATAGGACAAGAAGGTTGGGGATCTAGGCACTACTGCATTCAGCAAGCTAGAGCCAAAGGGTAGGATCTGGCAATGGGGAAGGACACGAACAATTGCTAGTTGTGCCTTCTGGAGTCTCAGTTAAGAACTCCAGAGTTCATGGCAGGACTCCATTCTTGGGATGTGTGTATAAGAGGAGAGAAGGAGGAGAGGGTAGGCAGGATTTCAGTCCTATCGCCAGAACCAATGTGGTATACAGTGGAAGGTGGAGTGAAGTGGCTTGCGTGGCCTCCCAGAACTCACTGTGGACCTAATTGCTTCTTACATTAGAAGGACTCCGAGGAGCTAGCGTAGAAGCTTAGCAGTTGTAACTGTCCTACTGGTCCTGAGGATGGCATAGGGTTGGCAACAAGAAGTCATTAAATTCCATCAATTAGTCCCCCCTTCTCTCAAATAAACATTCATTGAAGTCCTCTGGGAGTGAGCGATGGTACTAGACATTGAGGATACAAAGTTAAAATCGACTAAGTTGCACAGATTCATCATCTCAAAAACCCCACGCCAATCATCCAGCGGAAAGATTAATTAATTAATCTATATTTCAATGAGGACCTTTCAGGGAAATTTCAGAGGATCCAGCTGTGAAAAAATGAGAGAAAGAAGCAAGAGCCAAAACATGGCTTCTTGAGAGGCCAGCCCAGCGGCGTAGTGGTTAAGTTCGCACGCTCTGCTTTGGCAGCCCAGGGTTCGCAGGTTTGGATCCCAGGCATGGACCCATGCACCACTTATCAAGCCATGCTGTGGCAGGCGTCCCACATATAAAGTAGATGAAGATGGGCATGGATGTTAGCCCAGGGCCAATCTTCCTTATCAAAAAAAAACCCCAAAAAACAAAAAACAATGCTTCTTGAGCGTGAGTTCTGGCTCATATTTTTGTAGAAGATAACAAATAATTTGATTCTGGGTATAGGCTAAGGGAAGGTTATGACCGTTATAAAGGCATGGGGCAGGGTGGCTTTTAGGAAGTTTTCCGGGCATAGCAAATTGATTGACTTATCTAGAATTGATTTGTTTTATGAAGGAATAATTAGACATAAAGTAGGAGAGGAAGGAAAAGGAGAAGCTGACGATGACATCAGAATTCTGAATTAAGACATAGAATATTAATGAGGAGGCACTGTAGATTCTAAAACAGGATTGAGACACAAAGAAAAGAATATTTATGGAAGATTGTTCTGGCAGGTGTGTGTGGGATGGATTGGCAGCGGGAGGGGAGATGATAGAGATGCACTGAGAAGCTATTTCAGGAACTGCTGTGAAGTTTTTGTCTAGGGTAGTGGTCCTTATTTTGAAACCATAAAATGCTCTAATAGAGGCTTTCATTTGGAAGATTAAAAGAGCAAAATAGTTATTATGCTGGTTCTCACCTCTTCCTTGAATTCTCTCATCCATAATAGGGGGATATTTATAGGAACTTTGCTGTAACCTGAACATTTTTATAGAAAATTTTTATTTGGCAGCTGGAAACAAGAAAGAAGGAGATTTCATTTGCTCATTCCCCCTTTCACTCTTATTTAGCATCAGACAAGATGATCAGAGATTGAGAAAATGTTTAAGAGAGGTGTATGAGTCGCAGAATCTGTAAATTATAATTCTCTAACTGGGTCCCCAGTGGCCAAGATGAACTAGATTCAATGTATATTGAATAAAAGAGAAATTACATTACTATTTGTAACAGTAAATGATAATAATGATGATGGCAATGACAATAACACTCACTATTTAAAGAAAATCTACTATGTACTAGAAACCACGCCCTGTAGGCATTTCATATATAGTCTCGAATCTTCATAGCAGCCCTGTAAATTAGGCACAGTAGAGTTACCCCGATTTTGTATGAGAAGAAACCGACTGTTAAGTAGTTTAAATGACTTGCTCAAGATCTCAGCTTACAAAAAAACAGAGTCTGGATTTGAACACGAGTTTGTTTGAGTCTGTCACACATTGTTCCCACTACGCCATTAATTTGGAGAGCGATAAAAAAAGGACACAGTGTCTCAGAAGCTTGTAAAATATAGTTTATGGTAAAATTCCAGTACTACAATGTGTGATAGAGATATTTGATATCTGCCCTCAATGTTTGAGAGCACTTAATAGAACTTATACTGAAATACAGATGTCAATATTTAGCCAATTTGAATATGTTGTTTAATTTTGATAATGAAAATCTGAGATAAAAACCTGTTTCATTGGTGTTTTGGTAGAATTACCAATATCTTTGGAGAAACATCAGAGATAAGTAGGATGCTATTTTTAAAGATGCTATCTTATCACACATTATTTCTCTAGCAAGCAGTCTATTAATCGTGGACTCAGCCACTGTTATAATAGACTTGTTGAAACGCTAGTGGAAATAAAAGTTTGTGATGCACTGCTTTATCTTTCATACTGAAGTAATTCAGACTTTGTGAACTTTTTAAGAGATCAGTTCTGCATAATTTATTCAATAAAGATAGAACCTTAACTACATCTTATTTGTATAATATCTATACGTGCAAATATCTTTAATTGTTTAAATAATAAATCTAGCAGTTGAGGCTTTTCCCCTTATCTAGAGCAGCCCCCATCCTACTCCTTGGTCAGTCTTCCTGGTTATCTTCCACTCATCCTCCTTGAAGGGTGCCTGGGTGTCTTCTGGGAAGACATCATTATTATCTTTATACTAGAGAAGAGCACAGTGAGCCTTAGAGAGGTGCATTTGCCCTGGTTTACACAGCTTGAGAGTGCCAGAGCTGAGATTCTTATCCAGGCTGGTCAGATTCTAGGGCCCATACTCTTAACCATTAAGTGCGACACCTTTACAGGGCACACACGTTATATACTTTTGCATCTCAGGACTTAGCAAACTACCAGACCTGTTGGAGGAACTCAATGAAGGAATGAACAAATGCTTTCAATTCAAAGAGGGCTTCAGCTTTAGTTCATACCATGATTACTATTTATCTATAAGGGACTGTCAGATAGTTGGTGAGTAGAAAGGCAATAATAATGGAGTACCCCCCCTACAGTATCTTCTGGGGGAAAATAAAAGAAAAAAATATAGTCTGAAAAAAGATCCTTTCTTCTCTGTTCCCATTGCTCACTTCATCCCCCAATAACAGCAGCAGTGTCTAACTGGCTTACTTTGCTGTGATATCTTCTCTTGCCAAGTGCCAGACCATTCAGAAGGTCCTCACTCAAAGCTTTTGATAGCTTTCTATTTTCTACATATTTAATCAAAAACTCATCTGTCTCAGTCTATAAATCTCTCTAATCCAGTCTTATTTATAATTATTTCCCAAAATGCATCCTTTAATTTCCACACTGTCACAAATACATAACACCATTCTTTCAACTCTTCTGAATTTCATTATGTAGTCCTCTTATAATTTTCAGAGTAATGCAGGGGTCAGAAAACTACATCCTGCCACCTGTTTTTATACTGCCTGCAAGCAAAGAATGATTTTTAAGTTTTAAATGGTTGAAATAAAAATCAAAAGAAGAATAATACTCTATGATGTGAAAATAATATGAAATTCAAAATTCAACATCTATAAATAAAGTCTTATTGGGACACAACCAATTTATTTACATATTGTCTAAGGCTGCTTTCATGGTATAACAGAAGAGGTGAGTAATTACAACACAGACTGTTTGGCCCAGAAAGCCTAAAATATTTATAATCTGGCAATTTACAGGAAAAGTTCACCAACCTCTGGAATAATGGAATAAAGTAATGATGCCCAATTGTTGTATCTACTCTGCATGAGACACATGTACCATCCATTCATTATTTCACTGAGACCTCCCATCTAGGGGAGGTAGGTATACAATTTTCTCAAATTGTAGGTGAAGAGACTAGGACTAAACAACTAAACCCAAAAGTCTTAGAACCAGAACCGAAAACTTTCAGACGCCACAGCTCATTCATGGATTTTTCTCTATGACAAGATATTTCTCCATGTACTTAAGAACAAATGAATATATCAACTGGTGTGAAATCACACAGTACACATTGAATACATAAGTAATGTGGGATGCCAAGTAACAAAGTGGCCCTAGAAAAATCCAGCTAAGCCAGGAAGAGTCAATTGCATCAGTATAGTTTCTTGGTCTCTTTCTTCTCAATTCCTAACTTTACCTGGTACATAGTTCTTTTTTTAACATTAAACAACTGCAGATCCTTTCAGGTAGAACTTCAAAATTCCTTTTTATCACTTTTGTCTTTTATCTGTTGTTCAATTTATTCTTTAGAAGAATAGATTTTTTTTTAAGTACTATGTTGTTCCTTGAATCCCATAGGACAAATAGACTGTGCTTCATACCACAGTCTATTTGAGCTACATAGGGTTATTGTTCTTTATTTTCCAGGACATATGAAATGGATTAAATTTAAAAAAGGAAGAAAAAAGTTCAATTTTCCCTAAAAGTATCCATATCTTGCATCTCATAGTCAAAACGAAGGAGAATCTACAGTAATATGGAAAGCAAACCAAAGAAATACAGCTAAGATAATCGAGGTAAACCTGTGAGAGTTTCTTTTCTGACCCAGGTGAAACTGATGCATTCTGACTACTAGTTACTTCTGGCCCAAGTTTAGAAATAATTGACCGAGTGGCAGATCTCAAGCTTAATCCTTGTAAAGGTAACTGGCCCTTAAGAGAATAGTATTATTTTTATATAGCTGTCTTCTGGACTTGCCTCTGATAATAAAAGCCAACATTTATTGATCATTACCACGTTCTATGCTCTCTACATATACATTCATGCACTGCATAACAACGTTTTGGTTAATGACGAACTGCGTATACGACGGTATATGATTAGTACCATATAGCCTAGATGTGCAGTAGGCTATACCTGCTAGGTATGTGTAAGTACACTCTATGATGTTTGCAAAATGACAAAATTGCCTAATGACATACTTCTCAGAACGTATCGCCATTGTTAAGTGACACGACTGTATTAATTTGTTTAATCCTTACAATGTCCTTGTGAATTGAGTAATGTTAATATTAACCCCATTTCACGGATGAATAAGCAAAAGTACAGGGAAGTTGGGGCCTTGCCCACTGCCATTCAGCTAGCGACAGAGTCAGGACTGAACAAATGTAACTCCACGTTAACACCCCTAACCACATGATGGACTGCTTCTGGCCTGCTTCCCAGTGCTTCCCAACCATTTAATCAAATATCAAACAGTAAATATATCATTTAGTTAAATATTTTCATTGTGTAGTTTGGTGACTGCTCCCCAACAAACACCTGCTCTTCTGGTTTTCAGTATATTTTCCTAAGGGGCAGTTGTCACGAAGATGGATTCCTCCAAAAGTCTTTTGATAAAAGCATTTAGTTTGGCAGCTCTGCAAATAAACAAGAAAAACAATAGCAAACATTTCCTTGTGGGAAATTCCAAATCTTATTTGGTGCAGTCTTAATATTTTAGCATTTACATGAAAATACTGAAAACATCTTCCTATGTCTATAATTTGTCCGGAAAGTAATTTCCCATCTTTAATGAAGAAAGATGATCAACATAACAGCAGATTATCATGTTTTAACTATAGCAATACACACACAAAAATCAATATGAAGTCATTAATCTAGTCAGAATGGAGACCCGGAGGTCAAAAATTATCCTAATTGCAATGAATTTTTTTGTAATGACATTCTTATTACAAACCTATTTGTGCAATTTTGAAATAGTCAGTCCTAAGGACACACAAAATTATACTAAGAAGATGAAAACCAAGTAAGAAAAAAGTTTTGTTTTCTCTCAAAAGGCATTTGTTTAAAATAAAAGGAATAGCTCCAATTTCCTCATTGCCGTGGTCTCATTTATTTTGTCAGTGCAGTGGGACCACATATCACCATTTACTTTAAAGCAGAAATGTATGTGCTTTTTTATATTTTCTATTTCTCCTTGTTCCAGAATAGATTTATGGAATCGAGTAGACTATAGAAGAAAAACATTTGTCTTGGACTTTGTTCCAGGCTTATGCATTAAGGTATTAAAAAAAAAATCAAGGAAAGGTACAATGACCTCCAAACCAACCATTTAGTCTGAGTTTCATATAGGAGAACTTGGGAGATTGAGGAGAGAACATCTGTAACCTAAGATTTTCCATTCTTGTACTATTTTCAAATCTTAGCTACCATCATTGTAAGCAGTGCAGTGCAGAGGCCAATTGGATTTTCCAGAAAATGGCAACCTCTAAATTAAAAACAGCTTGAGAGCTACCCTGCTATATTCTAATGATATAGGATTATTGATTTAATTAGCTAAATATAAAAATTATTTCCTGATTCCCTTCACTTATTTAAGCAAATTTCTTTATCGTATTTCTGAGTAAACCAATGACTATCTTCGAACTTCATTAATTTTGTTAGCAGGGTATTTTAAACTCAAAAAAAGAATCCTAAAAGAAGATGCATTTTCTTTAATGAAAGCAGAGTAATTGATGCTAAACTATTTCACATTGTTCTTGGCTGCTGAAGTTCGCACTAGTGTCACATTATATGCCACTTTTATTATAATTCTATATCTGGTTGTAATTGTTTTATGAAAAAGTATGGTCAATAACATGAAAGTAAATCACCAATTTGGAAGCTAGTAGTAGTAGTGTCAAATGCTTTATCATTACACATGTATTGCTCTTTCATTTTGCTCTTGATCAGTCTGGATTAAAGCACACATAGCATATTTATTCTATTCTGAATAACCTCAATAGCAACATAACAAGGGAAATCTTGTTTCAATCACAGATTTGTGGATTAATTAAAACCAATACTGTAAAGCAAGTTATCCTCATCATTTCAAGTATATTGAGAGAATTTTGCTTCTAGTTACAGTGGTGTAGTTTCTATCAGACCACAGAGAAAAAATATAAACTCTGAACAAAATTACCTGAAAGCACTGGAGAACAACAAAATGTGGGCAGACACTGTGTTGGAGAGGCTGTGGGGAACAGGAGGGGATATACACTCAGAAGAAGGCAATGGCACATCATTTACATCTTTTCTGTCAGAGGTCAGGCCCCAGTCAATGCCACATGAAGCACTACAACTTAGGTACAAGCCTGCAGTTTTCCTGGCTTGAAGAACCAGAAGACAGAGTTTGAAGTGCCCACAACAAGTGGAAAGTTAATGAGGATGCTGCTAAAGAAATAGAGAGGGAAAACGCCACATTCTGGGCATAAACTCTGCCCAAGTCTCTTGTTGAACCCATGAGTGGAACAGACTCCAAGCAGCCCAACTAACACTAAAAGGGTCATACAGAGATTCCAGCTACTACCATCACAAAGGAGATAGGAGTTTGGAATTTGAGTTTAGCCAAGCTAACTGTCTGCTAAAAATTTTTTTTCAATATTTGTCAAAAGAACATAATAGAGTCTCCACAACACATCATTGACAAAATCAAGGACAAAATCCAAAATTAAAACATATGCAAGAAATATGGTATATAATCAAGAGAAAACAAGAAAACATGGTATATACTCAAAAGAAAAGGAAATTAATCTAGATTGATCTTGAGATGTTGAATTAGCAGAAAAGCATTTTAAAATAGCTAATATAACACCAAAAGCACAAGCAACAAAAATAAAAATTAAGAAGTGAGACTATATCAAACTAAAAATCTTCTTCATAGGAAAGGAATGATGAATAAAATGAAAAAGCAACCTATAGAGTGGGAGAAAATAATTGCAAACCATATATCTAATAAGGGGTTAATATCCAAAATACACAAAGAACTCATAAAACTCAATAGCAATAAACCAAATAATCCAATTAAAAAATGAACAAAGGACCTGAATAGCCATTTTTCTAAAGAAGATATTCAAATGGTTAACAGGTACACAATAAGGTGCTCAACATCACTAATCGTCAGGAAAATGCAAACCCAAACCACTATGAGATGTCACCTCACACTGTTAGAATGGCTATTATCAAAAAGACAAGAAATAACAAGTGTTGGTGAGGAGGTGGAGAAAAGGGAACCCTTATGCACTGTTGTTGGGAATGTAAATTAGTGCAGCCTGTATGGAAAACAGTATGGAAGTTCCTCAAAAAACTAAAAATAGAACTACCATATGATCCTGCAATTCTACTTCTGGGTTCTGGGTATTTATCCACAGGAAACAAAAACACTAGTTTGAAAAGATATGCACCCCCATGTTCATTGCAGCATTACTTACAATAGCCAAGACATGGAAGCAACCTAAGTGTCCATTGACGGATGAATGGATAAAGAAAACGTAGCATAGAAGTACAATGGAAAATTATTCAGTCATTACAAACAAGGAAATTTTGTCATTTGTGACAACATGGATAGAACTTGAGGGCATTTTATGCTAAATGAAATAAGTCAGACAGAGGAAGACAAATACTGCATGATCCCACTTATAAGTGAAATCTAAAAAAACTGAACTCACAGAAACAGAACAGACTGGTGGTGGCCAGAGGTGGGGGGTGGGGGTGGGGGAAATGGATGAAGGTGGTCAAAAGGCACAAAATTCTAGGTACAAACAAACTAGTTATAAGATAAATAAGTTCCGGAAATGTAATGTACAGCATGGTGACTGTGGTTAGCAATACTGTATTGTATATTTAAAAATTGCTAAGAGAGTAAATCTCAAAAGTTCTCATCACAAGAAAAAAATTTGTGACTATGTGAGGTGATGGATGTTAACTAAACTAATCATTTTGAAAAATATACATATATCAATTCATTACATTGTACACTTTAAACTTACAAAATGTTATATGTTAATTATATCTCAATAAGGCTGGAAAAAAAGCACTAATGCTTGAGGAATTCAAATGATATGCTTCAAGTTTCACAGAGAACTGAAAAGTGAGACTAGAACTTGATTCAAGGACTTTCTTTGAAAATGCCACTATCTTCAGCCCCAACTGTCCAAGTTTCATAAGATATTTCCAAGGGACAACAGGCAAATTCTTCCTTCAATGCATTTTTCTTCTTTTTTTAAAATTTACATTGCCACCACTTTGAGCCTTTATCATTTCACACATTGAGTCTTTCCTCTGCTCCTTCTGTAGTCCTATCTTCCTCAGATCTTTCATTTATACTCTCTACTAGATCATTCTTTATAAAATATGACACCATATAGCTCCAATTTTTTTTTTATTAGCCAACACATTATTCTTAAAATAACATTCAAACCTGGGGGCCGGCCTGGTGGCATAGTGGTTGAGTTCGTGCACTGTGCTTTGGTGGCCCAGGGTTTGCAGGTTTGAATCCTGGGCATGGACCTAAGCACCACTCATCAAGCCATGCTGTGGCAGCGTCCCACATACAAAATAGAGGAAGATGGGCACGGATGTTAGCTCAGGGCCAATCTTCCTCAGCAAAAAGAGGAATATTGGCAACAAGATGTTAGCTCAGAGCCAATCTTCCTCACCAAAAAAAAAAAAAAAAATTCAAACCTGAAATGGCCTAGAATTATACTCATCTACAATCTGGCTAATGCTTTTAATCCTATCCTCTATAACCCCTTTATTCCAGGCCACAGAAAAGAGAAAAAGGTAGGCCACATAGCATGTAGTTAAATATTTAAAAGATGTAAATCAAGCCACATAGTAAATAAAATATACTTTATGCTTCTACTTTTGTGTACTTTCATATCAATAAAATTGAAAAATGTGCAAAGCTATGCTAAGACTTAAAATGAGCAAATTATTTGAAAAATAGCTAATACAACTATGCTAATTATTCTAAAGAAAAACATGCAATTAGTAAGTGAACAAATAGGAAATCTCAGCAGAGAAATATAAAGTATACAAAACAATTAAATAGAAATTTGAAAGCTAAGAATACAGTATGTGAAAATAAAGAATTAATTTGATGAATTTAATAGCAGATTGGGGTGACATAAGAATCAGTGCCCTCGAAGATAAATCAATAGAAAGCATTCAATCTCAAGAATAGAGGGGGGGAAAGAGTTGAAAAAAATAAACAGAGCCTCAGGAACCTGTGGGACAAAATAAGATGGTCTAATACACAGGTAATCAAATTCTAGAAGAGAAGATAGAGAATGGGATACAAAAAAAAAATACTTAAAGAAATAATGGCAAAATTTTTTCCAAAATTTGGCCAAAGACATAAATTTACAGGTTTTAAGAAGCATAGCAAATCCTAAGAGGGATAAATACAAAGAAAACCACACCTGGGCACACCGTACTCAAACTACTGAAATCCAAAAATTTCACAACCTCAAATCAGCCAGAGAAAAACAATACATTACATGCAAGGGAACAACAATATTACTTACTACTGACTTCTCCTTAGAAAAATGAAACCCAGAAGACAGTACAATGAACTCTTTGAAGTGTTAGAAGGAAAAGAAAAACTGTCAGCCCAGAATTCCATATCTAGCAAAAATGTTCTTCAAGAATGAAGGCAAAATAGAATTTTAGCTACAGGAAAATTAAGAATTTGTCATCAGCTGATCTGCATTACACAAAATGCTAAAGGAAGTTCTTCAGGCTGAAGGCAAATGCTCCTTGGATCTTTATAAAGGAACTAAGAGTTCCAGAAATGTTAAATATGTGGGTAAATATAAAAGATTAACTTTTTTCCTTCTAATTTCTTTAAAAAACATGGGGACTATTTAAAGCAAAAATCATGAAATTGTAGTTTGAGATTTATAATGTATCCAGATGAAATAAATACTAATATGACAAGTAGAGAAAAAAGAATGAGGAGAAATAGGTAAATAGGGCTACATAGTAGCAAAATTCCTTCATTTTATGTAAAGGAATACAGTATTAAATCTGAGATGATGGTGACATATCAACCCTCTGAGTTGAGGGTTACATATATTGTAATCCCTAGAAAAACTACTAAAAAATAATGCAAAGAGGTGTAATTTAAAAGACAGCAGATAAATGAAGTACAATGAGAATACAGACTCCCAGAATATCAAAGACGGAAAAGATTGTAGAGTACAATGTTTGATTCAATGCCAGAGTCCCTTCTATAAAACGTTTGACTGCTCCTTTAGCCTCTACACTGCTCAAATATTTCCAAATGAGAGGGCTCATGAGGCAGCCCATTGCCCTAATTTATCTGGTCCTAAGTTATACTTCTATGGAACAAGCTCTCTTTCTTCCCACAAAAGTCCCTATTATCTCTTAATTAAATATTTAAACATCCATTTCTTCTCCATCGTTTGCCCCCATTTATGGCTGGAGAGAGTTCTTAGATGACTTTAGGCCCCTTGTCTCTTCTCCCAGTATCCTATTTGCTTCCTTTATGCAATTTACTAAAAATTTAAAGGACATGACTGTCCATTCATTTTATTTGTTTAGTGAATGTGCCTAGTACATAATAAGTGCCCAAAGGCAATAAGATGACATTAAAACAAACACGCTGGGACAACTGCACAGCCGTTTGGAAAAAGGTAAACTTAGATTCATATCTCACACTGCATGCAACAATAATCTCCAAAGGGATTGCAATTCTAATGTAAAAAAAAAAAAGAAACCAAACAACTACTTGAAAACATGAACAAATTTCTCTTTAATCTTGGTGTAGGGAAAGGCTTTCTAACTATTACCCAAATTCAGAGGCAATAAAGGAAAAAAGTTAATAAATTTGACTACATTTTTTTTAATTTTGCAGAAAAAAATCCATTATAAACAAAATCAAAGAACAACTGACAAACTGGGAGAAATATTTGCAACATATACCATAGACAAAGGACTAGTGGCATATATAGAAACAACCAACCAACGAACACCAGTACAAGAAGCTAACATTCAGTGGGTGTGTATCATGAGCCAGACACTCTAAGTTTTTTTTTTACAGGTATTATTCTATTTAATCCTCTCCTTAAAAAAGGTAGATTTTATAGATAATAAAACTAAGGCACAGAGACATTAAGAAACTTGCTTAGGGTCATACGAACTGATAGGTAGAGCTGGGATATGAACCAAGAACTGAAGGAGGGAAGCATACATCTGATCCTGGGTCTCTCCAGGAGTCAGGACTACTGTTCTGATGTCGTCTGCCACAGAGCCTCTCCAGTTTCCTTTACCTGCCTTTACATACCTTCCTCCCCCTCTGGCCTCTCCTTACCTCCCTATAGGGATTCTCTCTCATTCTCTTCCCTGATTCCCCCATTCTCCAGAAACCTACTCTGGCTAGCTTTAGAGTATCACTACAATTTCCAATCCCATCCTGGTCATGGTCCTCACGGATGCCTCCTGATGCCAAATGGAATCAATAAAATGGTATTTTATCAGAGATTACTAATCTTGCTTTAAATAATGAAATATAAGCAATAAACAGCATTAGCATTATATATTGTTGAAATTACTTCCTGGTTATAAGATGGCTCCCAATGTGTGTAAGTCTAGAGACTTACACTGAATATCTTTCAATTTCCACATTTGATTTAGCTCCATATGAATTATATTCTTTATTGATCTTCTTTGTGTATATTCCTGAAGTATATCTTCTGAATAAAAGAGCAAGCTGAGGTATGGATATTTTCTAAGCAGCAAAATATCTGGTTTGTTTGACAAGAATTTAAAGAGTTACATAATTTTCTTTTATAGGCTGTTGTTTGACATAGTCTTGGTTTCTTATTCATGATACTGAGTTGAACATACTGTGGCAATAGCCCATGGTGTTCAGTTTTATATTTCATTGTCTCATAACATCAGAGTTCACATGTATTATCAAATAAGGTTTGCTTTGTTTGCTATTCGCCTGTGTCAAAAGTATGGCTGTGTTTTGGTCTGTCTCCATCAAAATCTTCAGTTACACTTAAAGCAAAGTGATATTTTCAATGTAAGTCAGTTTCATCAGTGATGGTATGGAGAGCTAAAACACAGCTGGTATTCTCTCATCAAACGTTAAGTTCAACAAGTATTATATTGAGTGGCTACTACTTATAAGACTGTGCTCAACTCTTTAAGAGAGAGAGTTGAGTAGGTTAAGAGTCTGCTTCAAGCAATTTACAGTTTAGTAATGGAGAAAAATATGTACTCAAATTAATAGAATGTATCACAAAAATTATTTGGTTGCCTTGGCTTTATAACAACAAACTGCATACTGGCCAATTATAGTGAATTACTTCTGCAATGCCCCAAAGCAGAGGTTATTAATTCACCCTCGGTTACTCTGTCTGAGACAACTGGTTGACTCCAGGCCTCTAGACCAATGTTACTCAAAGTGTGGTCCACAGACCTGGATAGGCCTGTGAAGTGTGCGTTATTAGCCCTCAGTGAGATAAAGACAGAAATTAGGAGTATTTAGAAATGTCTATAAAAATCTGATAATGTAATTTTATGTCTGTTAAATATAATAATAAAACATTGAGGCGTGTATTTTTACAATTAGTTTAATTGACATTAACAAGGAATTATGGATATTTTATGTATCTACATTTTCAGTTCTAGAAAACTTTGAAAACTAAGTCAAATATTATATCAGCTCTCATCACAACACTGATTGATTTGCAAGAACTCCAGCGTTCAGTTACCTAAACTGTAAAAATCAAGAGGTTGGATGAGATATCTTATGTTGACATTTTATTCTATCTTCAACTTGGAAAACAAATATCACAAAAACCAATTTGCGTTTTCCAGAAAACTGTTCAATTTCTTCATTATTTTCTAACTTCCTTGGAATATAATGTTTCATTTTTAAAGTGAAGGATATTTTATTGCATGGAATTTTAACAGCTTTATTGAAGTATAATTCACATACAATGATACATACATTCATTTTAGGTGTAGTTTGACGAATTGGATATAGTGTTTGGATATAGTCGTGCAATCTCCACCACAATCAAGAACCATGAAAAGTTAGGATGATTCGCGCAAACCATCATTCAGTCTCTGAGTTTTGTACAGCAGTGTTCTGAATAGGTTTCTACCAGTGCCCCCAAAGCTGCCACGGCCCCCGAGTGCTTGACCAACTACACTTAGAACAGGGTAAAAGCCACATAAATGGGGAACTGAATTCAGATAGCTCCTTTCTTTACCTCCTCTGACCACATACTGCCAATCAGAATCTGTCTGCTTCTGTTCACTCTTCAATGTCTCTGGGTTTTATAGTTATTTCCTGTGGTGGGAGCCCTCTGGTAGGGTTTTGGTCTATCATTCCCTGGGCTTATAGTTTGCATGTGTTTTTAAATTTCATTTTTCTACTAATTCATTTTATTGCATTTTACAAAAGTATTGGTCTACGATGATTGGACAATTTTTTTAATCTGTTCTTTACTGTAGACAGTTGAAGCACAGCAATAAACCAGAGCTTCTCAAACCTTTCTATACATTAATCTCACCTGAGAAATTTGGTAACAAGAGATCCAGGCTCCATCCTACTTCAATGAGCCTGGGCCTCTGTATATTTTCTTCTTGCTCCAGGTAATTCTGATTCACACAAGACTTTGAGAATCGATCACTAGACTAATCCCTACATAATTTTCAAAATTCCATTTCTGATGTCCCATTCATTGAAGGCTGCACAGCAGATAAAGCTGACTAACTAAGCTTTCTAAGGTATATTACTGGGTGAATAATTTTTGAATGTTATAGCTGTTAGTTTATCACGAAACTTGGTCTTTTCAGCCAAAGATTGAAATTTGAATAGTGAAATGAGTGAGGACCATGTTCTGATAGTACATACTGACAGGAATATAGAAATCCTTTTGCTATTAGGAAGTTAAACGGGCACAAAACATGAGAAACAATTCTCCTACTGGTAAAATATAAATATTTTCTGTAAGTTGCTAATATTCTCTCAAAAACAACCTTCCCATTTTCTCTCATTATAACTTTTATGCAGTGAAAAAATCTGAGGGCCTATGTGATCCCAGCAATAAGCTTTACCTTTTTTAGTGGAATGTGTACCCTTCCTCTTTTCCACCAAATGCACGTCAGGTGCCTACTTAACAGTTCTCAAAGTGTGGGCTCTAAACCAGGAGCATCAGAGTCACCTAGGAAATCCTTAGAAATGCAGATTCTTGAGCCTCACCCCCAATCTGCTGAAACTCTGGAACGGAGCTTTATCACCAAGAGGCCCTCCTGGTGATTAGGATGCACGCTCCCATTTGAGAACCACTCTATGAGGAGATACTACATACTAACTCATACCACTAACCTTGTTGGTGGACTTACAAGGACCTAAGAATACAGCTGAATGTCATCAAAACTTCATAAATGGAATTATTCACCAACGTTCCCCACTCCCGTCTTCTCTTTTTTTCAGTTCTCTCCACATACATGGCCAGAGTTCCCACTGTACTTATCTATTTTGACAAGGGAAACCTAAAGTAATCTTTCTCCTAGGAATATTAACACTTTAAGGAGAATGGCTGACAAACAGCAAGCTTAGTAAAAAAAAAAAATAACTTCCTAATGCTGTGATTTGGGGGATTTCACACATCTCTACATCCCATAATAGAAGACAAACTTCTGTGATTCATGTTTGAGACTGGCTCTGGCCTAGAGTTCTGAGAATTTCTCTCCCACGACTACCTTAATTTCAGTAGGAAAGCATTTACTTCCATCTACCTTTATTTTCCCCTTCCTTCCTTTAATGATTTATTATGAAATAACTACATGGCAAGATTTAAAAATAGATGGGTAGATTTTGTTGACTTACCTCATTTCTAGGTTTAAAGTAATAAAACTTCTTTCTTGTCTTCTATTTTAAACAAAATTTAACTGTGGTGCTTAGTTATAATTATTCCTGTAGCTATAGAGCAGGTCAGCTCTTAAAGTCTCTTTCAGAATGACCAAATTCAACTATAAGTTCTAAAGCACTCTCAAAAAAATCAACATAACCAGGAAATCAAGAGATCTATAAATTTTAACCTGAATATTTACTTAGAAATTCCCAATGCTTCTTAGTATATACATAAGCTGAGCTTCAGTCTCAGAAGCCAATTAACATCATACAGAGTTGTTTGTGTAAGCAACTGAGGTATAAAACAAAATTTAAATGATATAATTTGGAAAGAAAGATTACATCTCTCAATGTCCTTGCTTTCTTTTAATGGAAAAATGATTGAAAGGGCCCGTCTTAGCATTTACTCCAGTAACCCACGTAAAAGCTGAACTGTAATGTAATTATTTTCCTTTATAGTAATTAACTAGGGATTTCTAATCATTCAATCTGAGTATGTTTTGATTCATTAAGTATCCTGTTCAAATTTATTTTTTTCCCCCTCAGAGTATTAAATCCTCCTAAGAGCAAGCACATAGAGAAACTGATGTGTTGAGGCCAATAAATGGCTCTGGTTGCATTGCCCATGTGAGACACGATGGAGAGATTTTTGATCAAAATTATTTAACAATTACCTGATCCACTGATAATTGAGTTACACGTGAAAGGCAGACACTATATGACTCAGGAGAGATTAGGAGTGGTTTCCGTAAAAACCACAGAGTGAAAATAAAATAAATGCTGATGAAGGCTAAAAAGCACAATAAAAATGCCCTGGTAGCAAGTACTGGAACTCATGTTTATTTTGGCAGAAAATGAAAAAATGTTTGGTTTGCAACAGATACAAACATATGCTGTAAAACTTAGCACCGTGAAAAATGTCATTCAAGTGTTTGAATCATAAGAGTTAGTGCATGCATTCATTGTTAAGTCTTCAGAAGTCTCCCTCCAATCAGCTGAAAATCTCAAATAAATTCCTCATTCTCTAGTAGTAAGTGTGTTACATAGCTCTGAAACAATAGTCTAGAAATAAACATTTCGGTAAAATGATATTTTATTATTGGATTTTTGTTCTAGAAAATGATCAAATGATACAAAATTATTTTTCTGCCACTCTTTCAATTGTGCACATATAGAATGTTCCTTTAATTTTTCCAGAAGTCTTTGGTCCTGAATATGCAAATATTATCTCCAAATAAAAATTTTGCTTGCATACATGGAGATGTATAATTTTTTATTTATATTTAGGTCATGAAATTCTACATATTATCTATATGGCACTTGAAACCCTGTCACAATCTAACTGTGTCACTGCAATTTATAGCAAGCCAAGCAACAGTGGGAAGGAATAAGAGAGGCACATATGGTCTCTGTCACAAGTCAACTCCATAGGGCAAAAGCAGCCATAAATAATAAGTAAACTGACTAGTGTGGCTGTGTTCCAAGAAAACTTTATCAACACTGAAATTAGAATTTCATATAATTTTCACGTGTCATAGAATATTATCCTTCTGAATTCTTAAACTATCTAAAATGTAAATGCCATTGTTAGTCTGTAGGCCATACAAACACAGGTGTCGAGCTGGACCTGGCCTGTGGGCTGTAGTTTGCTGACTTACGGGATAGATGTATCATAATTAAATCCCATAGTGATGGACACTTGGGTTGATTCTAACCTTTACTATAAGAAACAGTGCTTCAGTAGATAACACTGTACATATGACACTTATCGCCTGCAGAAATATCTGAGTCTAAATTCCCCAAAAGAAAACTCTTGGCTCAAAGAGTCTTTGCTTTTATATTTTCGATATTCCAAATCATCTCTTCCCATTGAGGTTGTATCAACTTAGACTCCCAGACAGACTGTGAGTAAGCCTGTTCTCCACAGGCTCACCAGTAAATTGTGTTAAGCTTCTAGATTTTGTCAGTCTGATAGGTGAAAAATGATACATAAATATTGTTTTAATTATATTTCTCTCATGAGTGGAGTTGACATTTTTTGTTTTATTGGTTAAGGGCCATTTGAATTTGCTGTGAACTACTGTTCATATCTTTTTCTCACTTTTCTATTAGGTTGTTGGTCTTAACGTCTACAGGTCTCCATACATGAGGAAGTCACAAGCGGTAAACTAAGTAGAATGTGAAGGACAAGAAAGCAGAGATTTTGTCAGTTTTAGTTACTGATATAACCCTTACTCTTAGACAAGTGGCAGATATGAATAGTCTTTGTCTATAAATGGATTCCAAACTCTTTCCTACTTAGTCAATTGTATTTTGACTTCGCTTATATTGATTTTTGCTATGCAACAGTCTTTTTTAAATGTATGTAGTTGAATTCATCAAGCTTTTCTTTATAGCCGCTAGATTTTGAGAGATATTTAGTAAGACCTCTACTCCAAAGTTGTAATGCAGTTCCTCCAGGTTTTCTTCCTGCTGTTTTATAATTTCTTCTTTTTTTCACTTAAATCTTTAATGCATTTGGAGTTTTTCCTGATACATGGTGTAAAGAGAGAGATTCAACTTCCATTTTTTTCTGGAATACTACCGTTTTACCAGTTGTATTGCATAGTCCATCTCTCCCATTGCTACCTTCCTACCCCCAGTATGAAATGCCTCCTTTGCCTGCTGTTTATATATATGAAGCTTTTGATATCTGCAAATTAATTGTATACTCTAGTACTTAAGTGAATTTTCCAGAGTTTCATATTTTTAGTTACCCTTAAATATTCCAGGTATGGGATCGTATTATCTATATTATCTACAAAAGAGTAACCATTTTACCACTTTTTTTGTGTGCTTTTAAAACACAAATTTGTTTGGATATAATTCACATACCATAAATTTCACGCTTACCACCTCTTTTAAAATTTGTTAAGACATAATATCTTCCTCACGTCTAATTGTACATCCAGTAATGTTAAACAATAGTGGTAAAAAGCGGCTCCCTTATTTTGTTCCTACCTTTAGTCAGCAGAGTTTAGTGTTGCCTCGTTGAGTTTGATGCTGGCTTTTGAGTTGACATAGATGTAGTTTCATAATGTTAAGAATGCATTTATCTATTCCCAACATAAATAGTTAAATTTGTCAAATATTTTAAGCATCTATGAAAATGATCATGACTTTGACTCCTAGCTATTACAATAAGTGTATATATTATTCTTTCCCTGTTCTGTTTCACTTTTCATTCCCAACCCCCCAGCCCATCTTTCCAAGAAGCTTGTGTTGCAATTCACCCCATGTGGCTTCTGTGGCAATCTTAGCCACTTTTGGCAGCCCCTAGGCACTTTCGACTTAGCATATTATAGCTGTCACCCACTTGCACTGAAAAAGAAGTTATCAGGTTTTTTCTCATTCATCTTTTTGCTTTAGTATGATATCCAGAAGGAAAAGAAGAAAACTTCAGTCTCATGCCACCACACTCATATAGAGACTAAATCCTTTCTAAAATATAAGCCTTGTTGAAGAAGAGTAATGCAACCAAACTGTTTGTCCTCAAGTGGACACTGAACACTGTCCAGTTATCTTCCCATATTTCTTAGTAAGAAGGCTGTCCTGTTACCCACAATAACCATCACATCCCTTCCTTATTCTCCTTAAATAATAAAATAGCTAACCTTTATTGCTCTCTTGCTACATGCCAGGCACTGTTCTTAGTTAGTACTTCATAAGCGTTGTCTCACTGTATCTTCAGCACACTATAAGGGAGGCACCAGGGATGCAGTGGAGTGGAGTAGTCAGAGGGTGGGCTCTAAAGCTAGACAGCCTGGTTTGAATCCCACCCCCAACACTTGCTTTGCGTTTCTGTTGCTGCTTCTGCAGCCATAAATTAAGGATGCTGATAGGACCCCCTTCCAGGGTTATGGAGCATATGATAGAATAGACTGGTACCTGGGACATAGCATGAGATGAGATACAACAGAGTAACACCCAGAGTAAGCTCTCACCAAAGATTTGGATTAGAGGCCCAACTCTACTCCAGTATGACCTCATCCTAACTTAATTTACTGTGTCTGCAATAACCCTATTTCCAAATAAGGTCACATTCTGAGGTACTGGAATTAGGACTTCAACACAGGAATTTTAAGGGCTCTAATTCAACCCATAACATATACACTACTATGAAATACTGTGCTCCCTCTCTCTTATATGCGCATACTGCCCGAAGAACATTCATATATATATATATAAAACATTCATATATATATAGTATATATATAAAATCTATACGTATATCTATATCTATCTATCATCTTTCTATTCTTCAGTTAATCACAAAATCCTATGAATGAGGTCCTATTAGTATACCTATTTTATGGATAAAGAAACTGAGTCACATATGGGTAAACATTATATCATTCTCCCCCATTCTCATAACCTCTTCTTTAACATTTGGTCTTGTACTTCATGTAGCCAAGAGAAGCCACCAGACAGGATTCCATCAGGTTCCTACCTGTACCTCTGCACAATCTCCTCTTCTATCTCTGCCCTTGCCATCGAGAGAGCATGTTGACCTATCTTGTTGGGGATCATGTTTCAAGAATTACCCTGTCTCTTCTTCAGCATCAATAAATACCCATTGAAATAAATGTATGAAAATTAACATAAATGCTATAAAAAGAAAAGGGGTTATGAGAGAAATAACAGGCCAGTGTGGCCAGAGTAAGAAAGGCAGTGGCACTAAATTAAGCTGGAGAGGTGGACAGAGAACAGACAGCAGAAAGCCTTGCATGGCACAGTTAAGAGGCTCTATTTTATCCTCACTATAGTGTGAAACCATTGCAGGGAATGGCATGGGCCAGTTTACATGGAAACAGATAATTATAACAACGTGGCAAGTGCTATAATTGAGCTGAATATTGTGAGGACACACAGGAAAGGTCAGAACTCTGCAAGTGGAGTCAGAAAGGTCTTAGAGAAAATATTTGATTTGACAAATGAAGGACCAGTTGAGAGTTCTCCCCAAAGATGACTGGCACTTAATTACATTCTTTGCCTCTTTCACAGCATTAGGGTTTTATTTTATTGTATAAATTAATACTAAACAAGCTTCTTTGGGCCTTAAATTCAGATTTTTATTTGCCCCATACACTCAAAAAAAAAAAAAAGAATGAACTCAATAACAATAATAATATGAAAGTCCTATCTCAAACAGAATCTGAGGTGTTAAATAATAAACAAAATTTAAACCCAGCTGGGCTCAGAGCCCAGAAAACAGTCACATTAAAGCAAACAAGGGAACACGAGAAAAACAAAGTGATGGCAAGAAAGAGCCAGTGAAACAACAGAAATAGAGTAAGGGGCAGCCAGGCATGGGTGTCAGAACCCAGGATTGGCACTCGAGGTCCATTCCTGGCTTTGCCACTTCCTTGTGTTCTTGAGCAAGTCACTGAACTTCTCTGGCTCCATTTTCTCAGTTGGGAAATAAGCAGGTGGGCCTGATGATTTCAAAAGTCCCACAGGGCTTTAAACACACAAGGTGTCTGAGTCAACGACAGCTGAAGCAGAAAGACCTCTCCTCAGGCAGACCTCCTAACTTGTCAATGGTAAGTGATGCAGCAAGTTGGAAAAAGGAAAATGGGGAGTTCGTGCTCATTCTCATTTGATTCTAGGGAAAGGTATCTAGGTTTCTTTCTTCTCACCCCTCAGCCCCATCCTGCATGACTCAGACTCTTGGCTTCAGACAGTGTCTTTTCTCTAGTGGGAGAAGTCACAGGAGATTAAAATATCAGCACACAGGTATACAGAAAGCTTTGCTTCACACCTGTCCTTTAACACTAGAAAGATAAACCAACTCATGGCCTGGTCATCTCTCATGGAAACGCTCTCTCCTACCCCATGACTTGCCTTGGAGACAAACTGACTCACTTTGTCTGTCTGAAAAAGCTGGAGGGTAATAACCCCACCTTCTCTTCCAGTAGGGTTTTAAGATCTGACCCGTGGGTTTGGGGGCAAGGGCTGTGATACAGACTGTGAAGGTCTCACCCTCTGTGTGCTCTAAAGCTGACTGGGAAGAAGTGGAGCTCCATGTGGGGCTCCTTTTCAGTACTCTACATTGGTGTGAGGCCCAAACTCTAATCACAAACTTCTGGCTGGCTGGAGACTTTAGTCCTTTCTCTTTCAGGGACCTTTTGAAGACCATTAATTGACAGTATATGGGATGCAGATGTTCCTGCATTCTTTGGCTAAATGACAATCTAGCTGCATGCCTGGTTTCTAAATCTGGCATTATTGGCAAGACTAGAATCAATAAATCCAATATTTTTAATCTTTTCAGCTTGGAAATCAACTTTTTTTTATTCCTCAGATTCTTTGCACTTGGAATAACTCCTACAAATAGTCAATTCATTTTCACTACATTAAAGTAAAGATCTAAGTAAGTTAAATAGAAAAAAGTAGAACAAGCTATGGTCGCTGATGGGTTACCATGGAAACAAAATCCAGACTGGAATCCACTTCCAGTCTCCCTTCGGTTGTTAACTCACAGACCTAATCTGCATTGAAGCAACAAAAAGAAAAAAGAAAAATCAGAATATACTCAACTTTCAATTATCTTCATGTGACCATAAATATAAAATTATTTATATATATCTTATAGAATGATGAATGATCTTTAGATAAAGTTTTCACCTATCTGTACTCCCATGCTTCAATTAAATGTGTGGTGAGACAATTAAAAAAAACTTATATACTCCAAACAACATAGAATTATAAACTTCACATAGCACATTAGCAAGCCATATTTTTTATCATCTGATTCCTTAAAGTTTCCATACCAGTGTTGCACCAACCCAGGTTTCAAGGGTTTGTATAATATGTAAAAAGCCCCAAAGAACACAGCTCTGCAGCTGTTCTGCTCTCATAAATCCTATCATTAAATAGATTTAACAAAACAAAAAAAACTAATGTAAATCTTGTGCACTGACATTGAAAATCTTGCCCTATGCTGTCTTCAATCTAAAACGGAAAAACTCTCCATCACTCTCTCATTTACTGGAAGACTGTATTAGGAGTTAGTTGTTCACATTTTAGTTTATACGAAAACAAATACGACAAATTCCTCTCTCATGCCATTGCTTTTAAGGTTGTACAATGTCTGTGCAGCCAGATCATCAAAGAGAAAATTTGTGGTGGGAGAATTCAGGTAATATAAGTTTCCTTGCTGTACAGTATCTTATAAACCTGATGGTTCATTAATATCAAATGATGAACCAACAACTCCCTTTTGGCTTCCCATAACAGCCCCTTTCTTGGTCCAAACTCACCTAATGGAGCTTCCCCCATAGGAAATTTATGACATCACTATAATGGATTTGATTTCAATAAGACACTTGTACTTTGGAACCAAATGACTATAGATCATCTTGATATTATTTTTCAGTTTTACCTCGTAAGGATTGAGCTATTACGTCTTCCCATGTAGATGGATTAATATTTCAGGAATCTTCTCATACAAGTCTTCTTGGGATACTAAATAGAGAAGGAACCACATCCCCAAGATGAGACTGTTGTAAGTATCCTGCTGCACTTACAGGAAGAGTCATAATCACACAAGGCGACAGCACTCACAGCTCTGGAGAGCAAGCTCCAGCAAGGGGAGAAACGCAGCCAAGTGGCTTTGCACTTGCTGCAAAAACCAGAATCTCCCAAATAGAACAGTCCTCACATGCATCAATAGGAAAAGACAAGCATGGCTTCAGATCTCTTTAAATCCCAGTAGAGAGATCAATGGATCTCTCCAATGTTGTAGTGTTCAAGCTAGGAGGCACCTTAGGCTTCCCCCTCAGTAAAACCCCTCTTATATCATAGATGACTTGGTTAAATGATTTGCTTAAAGATACTCAGGGAGCTAATGAGAAAATCAAGACAAGGAACCATTTCTATCTTCATAATATTCCTTTTTCCCAAAAAACTAAATTCTCATACTTCAGATTGTACAGGGATTTAAATGGATTCTTCTAGTAGTAGAAGACTTGCTCTAGTAGAAGAAGACAGTAGAAGACAGTAGATCACTTGCTGTAACTAGTAATCTCCACTGGTCTACAAAAACTACAAGGGACATTCCCTTCAGAGCTGCCAGGACAATTTATTTACCACATCACTATCTACTTAAGAACCTAAGGCTTAAACTCCCTCCCCGTACCACCCCAAATTGCTTCTCTGGTTCATTCAGTCTAATCTCTTGACTGACATTAATATCATCTTTTTTCTTTCTCTATCAATATTCCAGATAGTCAGAATTTAGGGGATTCAAGTTCTAGTCTTAGCACTGTTACTTACTTTCCATGCCACCTTGGGCAGATTATGTATCCTACCTAGACTTCTACTACCTCATTTAAACACATTAATATTTGGGTCTAGTCAAGGGTTCCTTATGTGGAGCCTGGTCTCGAAGTACAGGAAGTCTGTGAAAAATTGTATGTTCAATTTCATATGCATATATTGTGAGCATTACAGTGTAGAAAGGATTCCTCAATTTTATCAGTTAATAATTTCTGGGATAAATGACTTCTGGAATCCATCCAAGCTGTAAGAGTCTACATATTACATTATGTGATAAAATGACATCTCAATATGTGAATAGAATCCATTTATTTATCTATTGTTCTTTCCACTTGGTCTTCAGTTTACCTAAAGCCAATGGATTAAGAATAATATTTCATAACAACTCTCTACTGGTTGCAGATTATCAAAAAAAAAGAAAGAAAGAAAAAAAACCATGCAATCACCTTCCCTATAGCCTATCTCCACAGCTGCTTCCTTGAGCTGCTGCCTAATTTTCTGTTGCCTGAGCCCTCAGATAATCACATTCTAATTGCCTTTCTGGACTTCCTTTACCATCTGCTATTGGTATGAAGTTAGAGAGGAACAGGCATGGAAACGGAAGACAGCAAAGAGAACATCTCATTACAGTAAAGATGGACAGCTAAATGTCACAACCGTAGAAGTTATGTCAAAAGTCAGGGACAAATCAAAATCATAAGAACAAAAGTAAACACCAATGTTATACAGCAGGGATCAGGAAATAGGTGTGAATTCAGTCTGAGATGGGTTGTGGCAAGTGATTCAGACTATGAATATGTTAGGATGACAAAGGCCTATTTTCATTTTTTGTTGTCTATATCACTCAGGGAGAAGGTTTAAAGGTTTATAGGAGAGACATAAGCCTCACCTTAATCCTAGTAAGAGGATTTAATTACACACTCTTGTGCTTTTGCATCTACATTGTTGGCACACTAAACAAAAACAGCAACTGCGGCAGCTGCTACTACCGGGACTGTAATGAGCACCGATTTCACTAAGAGCCTTGCATGTGTCATTCACTTAATCTTCACAGCAACCTTGAGGTTGGTACCACCATCTCCATTTTATAGACGAGGTGGTAAGCTGCAGGAGAGAGTGTGACTTGCCCAAGGAGTCCAGCTCATAACTGGGGGAGTCAGGTTCGGACTCAATCCCCACTTCTCAAATTTGTTTATGCATTTGACTCTTAGTTTCCTAGGGGTGCCATAGCAAATTACCACTAAAACAATAGAAATTTATTCTCTCCCAATTCTGGAAGTTAAAAGTCCAAAATCAAGGTGTTGTCAGGGCCATACTCCCTCTGAAGACTCTAGGGAAGCAATCATCCTTGTCTCTTCCTAGCTTCTGGTGGCTTCAGGCAGTTCTTGGCATTCTTTGGCTGCATCACTCCAATCTTTGCCACCATCTTCACATGGCATTCTTCCCTATTTGTATCTCTGTGTGTCCTCTCCTTTTCATATAAGGACATCAGTCATTGGATTTAGGGTCCACCCTGGTACACTGTGACCTCAACTTAGCTTAACTAATTACATACGCAAATACTCTTTTTCCAAATAAAGCCACATTCTGAGGTTCTGGGTGGGACACGAGTTTTAGAAGAGACATTATTCAACCCACTACCACACCTTCGTAGATAGCTAGATATATCGCGGACCATTATAGTCTTTATCAAAGAACTATCCATAAGGCAATGTCTCTCATTCTGTACTATTACATTATTCATTGCAAAATGATAAGAGCAGTAAGAGAGCTTTGTATCCCTTGAGTCACCTTACTGTATTAGTATTGCAAGCATCATCCTCCTCTAACTATGTGTGATGCTACTTTCTCCAGGAAATAGTTTTCTGGGGTGGATCTAACTATAGTCAATGTGTCGATTTGCACTTCAACTTCAAAGCTCTGAGAAAACTTTCAAAGCCCAGGCTTACAAGGTTAATGCTGCATTTGATTTTCTCTGAGGAGAGATTTCCACCTTTAATAAAAAATAAATAAAGACTGCTATGTGTTCAAGAAGAAAAAAGTCAACAGATAGGTCTGGTCAATTTTAGCTTCCAATTCAGATCAAAAGCAGATAATTCCAATAAATATAAGAGCCATGAGCTTTCACTCCATCAATACTGGAGCTGCAGAAAAATAACTGTGTGTCAAACGGGACTTTCAAATGATGTTTACTATTGTACCAGGGCGTATGTTTGGAGGACATGGAAGGAGTGGAAACGTCTTTTGAACAGAGATGAGGGAAGGAATAAGAATCAGCCCAACACAATATTAAATGGAAAATAACCACTGCTTTCCTTACCTCTCCCTATTGACCTTGTATCTCTCAAAGTCAACGTTTGCAACTCAAAGATCATACCTCTTTGCTCTGGGAGTCAGGACACTTGATATATTGTTAAATAAGTAAGCCAAATCCTAAATCTTAGCCCATGTCCTCCCTGTGCCTTCAGAGCTAGAAGGGTCAATAATGACCTCATGTCACAGACTTTCTAATGTGGCTAAACCTACCTTTGTTGTGAAGTGCTGAGCAAGGATCTAGCATAGCAAACCCTTTGTAAATGTTAGCTGTCATCTGTATCTTCATTTTACAGATGATAAAATGAAGGCTCAGGTAAGGCATTCATAAAAAAGCAAAACACCCTAAAGACTAGTTTTAAGTCACTATGACACACAGAACAGGTAGAAAAACTGACTTTAGTGAAGTTTCTGCCAAGAAAGAATAATAATTTCATCTTTTAACCTTAACATTAAATGAAGGCACTTGACTACATAAGGTAAAAGGTAGAATCCTGAACATCTCCTTATTTCAAGATGTGTATGATTATTTAGTGGCAAAGATAGAACAATGCTAGAAAAAGTAAAACCCATAAAGCATTCAAAGGTAAATAAATATTTTGTGTTCTAGCCCCTGGAGTCGATGTTGAAGCTCAAGGTCAATTAGATTTTTATGGTTAGCATAAATACCAGAATGCTCTGCGAGTGGCCCTGTGTGTTGAATATCTAGCACTGCTGGACCAGCATTGGAAGACAGGCCCAGTGGAGGTGATGCTATTCTTTTTATCATCCTTTGTGGAATGTCTTCTCATTGACATACAGATTTGAGATATTACACTCCAGAGGTTTGGTTCAAAACAGGTTTAACAACAGTTTATTATATTTTGTAGGAGCCTGAGGTGCTGGGCTACTAGGAACCTGGCCTGGGTGCAGGTGTATTGAAAGACAGGCTAAGGAGAAAGGGAGTGAGAGGCAGGGTGTTGTCAGAAAAAAGTTGTTGAATAGGGTGGGACATGGGAGGGGGAGGAACTGGAATTAAACTTAAATGAAGCTAGGAGAACTGGGTTTATCAGTCCAAAGGCCTGAGGGAGAGGGATGTAGACTTCATGAAAGAAACTAGGTCACAAAATCTAAGTTTAAGGGGCTTAAAATGGAAGACAAGATATGATAGCCACAGGAAGATTCTCTTACATTCTGGGGCACAGCTCTAAGTACCCTATAGAAATGGCTGTTTCTTTGGTTCTAGGGATGAGGGAGCTAGAAAGGCTCCAAGCTTGCTTAGATATGTTCTAACAAAGCTTTGTCTCTTTTCAAAGGATTTCGCCCATTCATTATCTCATTTGGCCATCACATCTTTAGCAATTTGGGTATGGCATGAAGAACTACACCTAATTTTAGATAAGAAATATAAGATACAATTGGTTTTTAATTTCCTTTTTAAGATCAATAAACAATTCCCAATTTACCCCATATGCTAGGCAAGTGTTGGGTAGATTGTAAATAAAATAGAGACTCTGCTTTCATGGACGTTACCCTCGAGGTTGCGTGGTAAGTTGGCAGGATTCGTAGAGATGATCCCATCTTCAGATTCACACTTCTGTTTTCATTACATATGACATCTCTTAATTGGATACACAATTCTCAAAACTGTTTGAAGGGAAAAGAATTAACTATGCAATGAGCAGGTGAGGCAGAGAAAATAGATTAGTTTCTGGTGTTAACTGTTCAAGATGAGGGCTAAATAATCTCTTAGAGATAATGAAGATATTACAATGAGTTTAATTAAACTATGTCTTATGGACTGTGTTATGATTGGTGTATTTCCAGGGTAGGAAACAAAGCAAAATATTGTGTTTAATTTATTCACTTAAAATATTTATTGAACAACTACTATAAGTCTGGCTGTGGATGTAGTGATAAATACATATGATCCCTGCCATCCTAGATTTTTAACTAGTGGGAGAGAGAGAGATTAAAAAGTAACTCCCTCTACTTTGGAAGTTGTTACTAATCATACCTATCAAAACACCTAACTATGAGCACACATTACTTTTATAAGAAAAAAGAAAATAAAGTAGGTATGCCGGTTAGTACAAGTCACCACAATGGAAAAACAGTCATAGTTTAGAAAAGCCTAGAAGATGTAATTACAGGATTCTTTGCGGAACATTGCATGACCTTGTATTCTGATTTCATGTCATAACACTATGACTGAAGGCTTCAGTGTCAGAGTCAAATTTAGATTCCCACTTAGAGATTATGGTAATCAGAATCTTGTCACTGAATACCAGACTATTTGAAATACATTGCACTTGAACAGTGAAGTGACAATATGAAGAAAAACAGTATGAGCTTTTTCTCTAATCTTTTCTAAGGAAGTTTAAGAATTTTTCCTAGGTCATTTTTTAAAAAACCAACAGTATGCATCATATTTCCTCCAAAACTGTTTTACACTTTTCTTACATGCTTAAGAGAAATGCAAGCCAACACCTAAGCAGACAAAGAGAAAGGAGCATGTGCATTTAGAGCCCAGCTCTGCCATAAGTAAGCTTTCACTCTTCTCATAAAGTGGAACGGACTACCCCGCACATTCTTTTGGCTGTGAGAATTAATGCATACATGCAAAAATTCTAGCATAGTGCCTGGCACAGCATAAGTACTCAATAAATATTATTCCAAGCAGAATTTATCTTTCTGTGTGGTGTGAGGTAGTAATGAAAGCTGCTTTTCTAAATGCAAGCCAATTTATCCTAACATCCATTAATGAGTCATACACTTTCCCCACTGATTATTTTTTAATCCAAAATTTTAACATACAAAAGTAAAATATACTCACTGTAAAACTTCAAATAATGCAACAAAAGAGAAGTAAAACTTTTTTGTCACCCTCCCCAAAGGAATTCTACACCTCTCTCCTAAAGTATTTTTATACATGTTTAAACATATTTAATTACAATACTACACACATGTTTATGCATGCATATATAATTTCTTTTTTCACACATTGGATTAAATTATATTTACAATTCTGTGACTTGTTCCTGTCATTCAATAATGTACTTTGAAAATCTTCCCATGGCAGTGTATACAGATCCACATTACTTTCTTTAACATCTGCTAATATGTATATATGTGTGCATATATGTATTTACACATATTTTTGAAGTAATACATATTTTTATATATTTTATTTATTTACAATAAGTAAAAATCCAAAAGAGTACTGAAAGTCGTTAAGTGAAAGCTAAAGTCTCTTTAAACTCCAAATTCCCATTTGCACACCCACAGCTAAGAGCTCCAAATAGAAAGCCATTTCAAACTATGCAAGTGTTGGCAAGGATGTACAGAAAAGGAAACCCTTGTATACTGTTGGTAGGAATGTAAAATTGGTGCAGCCACTACGGAAAACAGTGTAAAGATTCCCAAAAAAATTAAAAATAGAACTCATATGATCTGGCAACTCCACTTCTGGATATTTATACAAAGAAAATGAAAATATTAATTCAAAAAGATATATGCACCCTCATGTTCATTGCAGCATTATTTACAATAGCCAAGATATGGAAACAACTCAAGTGTCCATCAACGAATGAATGGATAAAGAAATTGTGGTATATATATCAATATTATTCAGCCATTAAAAAGAAGGAAATCTTGCCATTTGTGACAACATGGATGGACCTCTAGAGCATTATGCTAACTGAAATGAGTCACACAGAGAAAGACAAAAACTGTATAATCTCTCTTACATATGGAATCTAAAAAGAAAAAACAAGTTCATAGATATAGAGAATAGATTGGTGGTTGCCAGAGGTGGGGGACAGAGGTGGGAGAAACAGGTGAACCTTTTTTTTTTTTTTTAAGTTTAAATAAATTGAATAAATAAATAAACATTGCTAGGACAAATGGTAGAACATTTTGGGTCATATGGTAAAACAAAAACAAAACATGGACCCTTACCTAACCACTATGTACAATATTAAATCTGGGTAAGATATAAAATAAAAGTCAAAACTGCAATACTCTATAAGACAATACATATTTATGACCTCCAGAAAGGTAGGGATTTGTTAAACAGAATATAAAAATGCAAACCACAGAGGAAAAGATTAACAAAATGCATTAATCTGACAATCAGAACTTCTGACTTCTGACCATCAAAAGTCAGTGGAAAGGAAGTAAAAGGAGAATCACACACTGGAAGATGATATTTTTCAATACATATAAGAGGCAAAGGATTAATCAATATCCAAAAAGTAAAAATTCCTACAGTTTACAAGGAAAAACAACCAACAGAAAAAATGAGGAAAAGTTTTAATAGATACTTCATAGAAAGGAAATCTGAACAACCCATAAAAGATGCCTAACCTGGCTAGTAATCACGGAAATGAAAATTAAAACCACAATGAGAGCTCATTTATAACTCATCACAGCGGGGGAAAAAAAAGTTTAATATCATGTCTTGGTGAAGATGAGGGTAAACCAGAGCACTTACATAGTACTTCTGGTGGGTACAAATTGGTATAACCACTTTGAAAGGCAATTTGGTATTATGTATTAAAAAAAAAAAAGACATTTATTTTAAGTCATCTTACATACAGCATACTGAATTCTCATATTTATATGGGCCTTTCTTCAGTTTCTATTTCTGTACCACATTGTTTTGATTACTACAGAGTGAAAATACATTTTAGTAACTGAGAAAGCATGCCCCCCTTCATTATTCTTCTCTTTCAAAATTTTCTTGGGTAAAATTTCAAATTTGCTTCTCTAGATGAAGTTTAAAATCAATTTGTCAAGTTCTCCAATACCACTGAAAAAAGAGAGAGGTTTGAATATGATTGCTTTGAATTTATTTTTAAATCAGAGAAGAATTTAAGTTTCAAAAATATAGAGTCTTCACATGAAGAGGTATACCATATTTTTCAATTACTTTAAATCTTTCTATGTCCTTTAGGAAAACTTTTTAGGAGCCGGCCCCGTGGCTTAGCGGTTGGGTGCGCGCTCCGCTGCTGGCGGCCTGGGTTCGGGTCCCAGGCGCGCACCGATGCACTGCTTCTCCGGCCATGCTGAAGCTGCGTCCCACATACAGCAACTAGAGGGATGTGCAACTATAACATACAACTGTCTACTGGGGCTTTAGGGAAGAAAAAAAGGAGGAGGATTGGCAATAGACGTTAGCTCAGAGCCGGTCTTCGTCAGCAAAAAGAGGACGGATTTTAGCTCAGGGGTGATCTCCCTCACAAAAAAAAAAAACAAAACTTTGTAATTTTTGCCTTGCACATTTATTGCTACATTTGCTTTAGATATTTAATAACTTGTATTGCTATTGCAAAAACAAAAATTTTACTCATTGCATTTTAACAACTTTATTAAAGTATAAACGACATACAGTAAATTACACATATTTAAAAATGTGCAGTTTGATCAATTTTGACATATCTACACTTGTCAAACCATCACCACAATCAAGATAGTGAGCATATCAAACACACTCCCACAATTTTGTACCTCTTTGTAATCTCTCCCTCCTTCCTATAACCTCTGATCTGCTTTCTGTCTCTATGGATCAGTTTGGATTTTCTAGAAATTTGTATAAATGAAATCACACCATACATATTCTTTAATCTGATTTCTTTCACTCAGCATAATTATTTTGAAATTAATCCATGTTGTTTAGTTTGGAAGTTTCTTAACAAGTTGAACATACATCTACAATATGACCCGGAAGATACACCTACATATTTATCCAAGAGAAATAAAAGCATCGTTCTAAACAAAGACTTGTTGGTCTTTGCTTTGGTAATTTTTAGAATTTTTGCATTTATATTAATAAGATATGTTGTTCTTTAGTTTTCTTTTCTTGTAATGTCTTTTTCTGGTTGGAACATTAGAGTAATGTTCAACAAAGAGAATGAATCAGCAAGTATTTCCTCCTATTCAATATTCTTCAAAAGTTTATACATGGTTGGCTATATTTCTTCCTTAAAAGTTTGGTAGAATTCACCAGAGAAGTGATCTGGGCCTGAAGTTTTCTTTATGAGCAGATTCTTAACTATAAATTATAGTTGTTTAATAGACATAGGGATATGAAATAATAAGAAATATAGATAGTGGTCTCTGCTCCCAGTTCCCAGCACAGAGCTCCTAAAACCCTTATGAATTCCTAAGTAAGAAGAACACTAGGAGCATCTCTTGTTCCAATATTTGGTATTTGACCTAACTCTGACACAGGTGTCCTAAAACCTTATAATTTCCTAAGTGATAAGAACATAAAAGCATCTCTTGTTCTAATATTTGTCTTTGACACAGGGCTCCCAAACCCTTCTAAATTCCTTAGTGATAAGAGTGCTAGGAGCATCTTATATTCTAATGAGCTGACTCGGCGTGGGCTCCTGGATGGCTTCTGGATGGAGTCTGGTCACCAGAAAGACCAAGCCATGATTAGAAGCTTGGAATTTTCAGCCCTAATCCTCATCCTCCAGAGAGGGTAGAAGGGCTAGAAATGAAGTTAATAATTGGTCATGCCTCTGTGAGGAAGCCTCCATAAAATCCCAATAGTAGGGGCTTCAGAGAGCTTCCAGGTGGGTGAACACATCCACACTGGGAGGGTGATGCACCCCAACTCCATGGGGACAGAAGCTCCTGCACTTGGGACCCTCCAAGACCTTGCCCTATGTATCTCTTCATCTTTATGATATCCTTTAATAAACTGGTAAATGTAAGTAAGTGTTTGCCTGAGTTCTGTGAGTTGCTCTAACAAATTAATCAGACCTGAGGAGGAGGTCATTGGAACTTCCTATATATAACCAGTAGGTCAGAAACACAGGTGATAACATGACCTTGAGACTGGCATCTGAAGTGGGGGTGGGGACAGGCAGTCTTATGGGCTGAGCCCTTAACCTTGAGATCTGACATTATCTCTGGGTAGATAGTGTCAGAATTGAGTTAAATTGTATGACACCCAGCTGGTATTGGAGACTTGCTTCCTGCTGTGGGAAAACTCCCCACACACATTTGGTGACCAGAATTGTGAGAAGTGTTTTGTGTGAGTAGTAAAGAAGACTCACAGGGGAGAAACTCGTAGTAGAGAAAAACTGTTTTTTCCCCCACAAAACAAGGAAAAAGCTGTTTTTCCTTTACGGGGGATATCTAGGTTATCTATTTCTATTTAAGTGAGCTTTGGTACTTTGTGTCTTTCAAAATCTGTCCATTTTATCTTTGTTGTAGATTGTATTGCTATAAAGTTGTTAAAAATATTTTCTTATTTTCCTTTTTAATATCTGCAGGAATCTCTAGCGACATCACCTCTCTCATTCCTGATAATAGCAATTCTTGTCCTCTCTTTTATTGTTGAACAGCCTGGTCAGAAGTTTATCAATTTTATTAATCTTCTTAAAGAGCTACTTTTTGGTTACATTGATTCTTTTGAATTTCCTTCTCTATTTTCTTGACCGTTTATTTCTGCTCTGATCTTAATTATTTCTCTTCTTCTCTTTACACTGGGTTTGATTTAATCTTTTATTTCTGAATCCTCCTTCTGGTAGAAGTGGAGGTCATTAAGTTATGGCCATTTTTCTTATCTAATATATGAATTTTAGTGCTCTTTATATTTTGTATCTTTATACTTAAAGTGGGCTTCTTGTAGGCAACATACAGTTGGGTCATGCTTTTTTATTCAATCTGAAAATCTCTGTTTTTAAATTGGGCTATATAGACCATTTACATTTATTGTGATTACTGATATGAGTGAGTTTAAATCTACCATATTGCTACTTGTTTTCTCCTTGTTCCCTACTCTCTCTCCTTTTTGTGGCATCTTTTAGATTAATTTTTATTATTCCTTCAAAAAATTATGGTAAAATATACATATCATAAAATTTACCACCTTAAGCACTTTTAAGTGTAAAGTTCAGTAGTGTTAAGGATATTCACACTGTCTTGCAACCAATCTCCAGAGTGTTTTCATCTTGTAACCCAATTGAGAAATGGGCAAAAGTCTTGAATAGACATTTCTCCAAAGAAGATATACAAATGGCCAATATGGACATGATGTTTAATAGGACACTAATCATTAGGGAAATGCTAATCAAAATCACAATGAGATACCATCTCACACCCATTAAGATGGCTATCATTAAAAAAACAAATAGACAAGTAGTGGTGAAGATGTGGAGAATTGGAACTCTAGTATAGTGCTAGCAGAAATGTAAAATGGTGCAGCTGCTATGGAAAACAGAATGGCAGTTCCTCAAAAATTAAAAATAGTATTATCAAATTATGATGTGATCCAGCAAGTCAACTTCTGGGTATACACCTAAAAAAATTCAAATCAGGGTCTCAAACAAATGTTCATACACCCACATTCATAGCAGTATTATTTACAATAGCCAAAGGTAGAAGCAATCAAGTGTTTATTGACAGATGAAAGGATAAACAAGTGTAATATATACATACAATGGCATATTATTCAGCCTTAAAAAAGGAAGAAAATTCTGATAAAAGCTGCAATATAAATGAACCTTGGAGAGGAGATTTTATGCTAAGTGAAATAAGCCAGTCACAAAAGGACATGTGCTATGTAATTCCACTTACATGAGGTACCTAGAGTCATCATAGTCATAGAGACAGAAAGGAAAATGGTGGTTGCCAGGGGCTGGGGGAGCAGGGAAAGGGGAGTTATTATTTAATGGGTAAGGAGTTTAGTTTTGAAAGATGAAGCAGCTCTGGAGATGGATGGTGTTAATTGTCACACAACAATATCAATGTCCTTAATGCCATAGAACTGTACACTTAAAAATGGTTAAAATGGTAAATTTTATGTTATATATATTTTACCACAATAATGAATAAAATTTAAATTTTTTAGAAAATAAATGTGCAAAGGATAGGAACAGAACTGGAAATCCCTAAAGAAATGTAAATGTCTAATAAGCATATGAAAGTACACTCATTTTTACCAATAAAAGATACGCAAATTTTAAAAGCAACTTTGAGATATAATTTGTGTATCAAAGTGTAATATTATTGGTTTTAATATATTCACAGAATGTGCAACCATCATCACTATCCAATATTAGAACATTTTTATCACCCTAAAAGAAATCTTATACCAATTCAGTCACTCACCATTCCCTTTCTCCCCAGTCCCCAACAACTAATCTACTTTCTGTTTCTATGGCTTTGTCTATTTTATACAAATAAAATTATATAATGTGTCGTCTTTTGTGTCTGGCTTCTTTGACTTAGCATAATGTTTCAGAAGTTCATCCACGTTACAGCATGTATCAGAATTTATTCCTTTTGGAAGCAGATTTCCCAGAGCATAGGTTCCACACAGGGAAGCCAGACTCAAGATCCATCCTCACTTCCTCCAAAGCCCCACATACGCCAAACATTAAGGCCACAGCCCTCTCTCAGTGCTGACCACTTTGCTACACTTTCTGCCAGTAACATTCAGGTCACCAAGATGGCAACATAGGTCGTTCCTGACTTTGCTCCCCCTCACAAAAAGAACAACTAACAACAATTCAAGAACAAGATACCACTGAGAGAATCCTAGAATACGGGGATGAGCCCAAAGTACCCCCTGCACCTCAGAGACCAAGACAGACTACGTTAGAAGGCCTTTAGCTGGACCAACCAGGGAACCTAATCAAAGCACACAGGAAGCTGCAAAGCCCATTCAACAGCTCTACATGCAGTGACACTTTAACAGAGAGCATAGCCTGTGGCTTCCCTCATCTACAGAGCAAAATTCATGACCTCACCTAACCAGGGAATGCAGTGCCCACTCAGGCCTGATTCAAGCCCCCAAATAACAAGCTATACAGGCCCTGGGCCCTGGCCTTCTGCCCTGCCACATCAGAGAAGCTACTTCATAACCCCATCCATTATGGAATATGGCATCCAGTCCCAACCATCTAGTAAGCCTGACCAGAGAATCCAGACAACTGCAGAGCCCATCCTACAGCCTCACTTGGGTAGGACACCAAGCCAGCAGTCCTATACCACTGTTGTCCTCAGCCAGTGGCACATCCCCCCATCCCCAACCTCAGAGAAGGAACAGTTGCCTTGCCCCCTAAAATACAAAATAGCAGACCACACCTGCCCATGGATATTACCAGCAGACGCACCCAGAAATCAAAACTGACCTGACTGGTGAGGATCTGTCACTGCCAAAGCAAACCTGAAAGGCTGGAAGAGGAGACCCATTACTCAAATATGCAGATACCAACATAAAAAATCAAGGATTACACAAAAAAATCAGGTAAATATGACACCACCAAAGGAAACTAATAAAGCTCAAATAACTGACCTTAAAGAAATAGAGATCTATGAACCTTCATACAAAGAATTCAGACTAGTCCTCTTAAGAAGTTTAATGAACTACAAGAAAACAGACAACTAAATTAAATTAGAAAAACAGTGCATGAACAAAACAAGAAGTTCCACAAGGAAATAGCAACCATCACAAAAAGAAAAGAAAAGAAACAGAAATCCTAGAGTTAAAAAATACAATAACTGAAGAATTCAATAGACAGTTTCAAAAGTAGACTCAATGATGCAGAAGAAAGAATCAGCAACCTGGAGTACAGGACACTTGAAATTATCCAGTCAGAGGAGCAAAAAGAAAAAAGAATTTAAAAAGAAAGAAGAAAGTCTAAGGGAATTATGGGACACAATGAAAGGAAACAATATTCATGGGGAATTTCAGAAGGAGAAGGGAAAGAGAAAGGGACAGAAAGTATATTTAAAGCAATAACGGCTGAAAACTCCCCAAACGTGTGAGAGAAATGGACATCCAGATCCATGAGGCCTAAAGCATCCCAAATAGGTTGAACCCAAATAGGGCTACATGAAGACACATTATAATTAAATTGTCAAAAGTCAAAGACAAAGAAAGAACTTTAAGAGCAGCAAGAGAAGAGAGAGAAGTTACATACAAAGGAACTCACATAAGACTAGCACCGGATTTCTCAAGAGAAACTTTTCAGGTCAGAGGGAATGGGATGACATATTCAAAATATTAAAAGAAAATAACTATCAACCAAGAATTCTATACCCACTGAAGATATCCTTCAGAAATGAAGAAGGATAAAAACTTCCCAAACGAAAGGTGAAGGAGTTCATTACCACCAGACCTGCCTTACAAGAAATGCTAAAGAGAGTTCTTTGAGCGGAGGTAAAAAAAAAAACGCTAATTAATGTCATAAAAGCATAGAAAGGTAGTGTAAATCTCACTGGTAATGCTAAATATAAAGTCAGATTCTGCAATATTGTAATAGTGGTACATAACTCACAACTCTAGTTTAAAAGTTAAAAAAAATGAATGTAGTAAAAACAACTGTAAGTCCAAAAATCTCTTACTAGTTACATGATATTAAAAAAATGTAAATTTTTTTTTTTGTGAGGAAACCAGCCCTGAGCTAACATCCATTGCTAATCCTTCTCTCCTTGCTGAGGAAGATTGGCCTGGAGCTAACATTCATGCCCATCTTCCTCCACTTTATATGTGGGATGCCTGCCATAGCATGGCCAGACAAACAGTTCATAGGTCCGTGCTCAAGATCCAAATCCACAAACTCCGGGCCACCAAAGCAGAGTGTGCAAACTTAACCACTTTGCCACTGGACTGGCCCCACAAACATGTAAATTTTAATAGCAATAACCTAAAATATGAGGCAGAGGAGAAGTAAAAGTGTAAAGTTTATAGATTCTATTGAAGTTAAGTTGTTATCAGTTTAAACAGTGTGTTATAAGTTTAAGATATTTTATGTAAGCCTCATGGTAACAAGGGCAAATCCTATAGTAATTACACAAAAAAATATGACAAAGAAGTCAAAGCATACTGATACCAAGAGACATCAAAACACAAAAAAAAAGACAGTAGGATAAGAAACAAGGAACAATAGATCCACACACACACAAAAAAAACAGAAGACACTGAACAGAACAGCAATAGTAAGTCCTTAGCTACCAATAATTACTTTAAATGTAAACAGATTGAATTCTCCAATCAAAGGACTGGCTGAGTGAATTAAAAAAATAAGATCTAACAATATGCGGCCTACAGGGGACTTATTTTATCTTTAAAGACACACATAGACTGAGAGTGAAGGGATGGAAAAAGACATTTCAAGCAAACGGTAACCAAAAAAAGCAGAGGTAGCTATACTTATATGAGACAAAATAGACTCTAAACTAAAAATGGTAAAAAGAGACAAAGTCATTATATAATGATAAAGGCGTCAATACATCAAGAAGATATAACAGTTGTAAATATTTATGTGCCCAACAGCAGACCACATAAATATATAAAGCAAAAAGGCAAGGAGCTAAAAGAAAAAATAAACAGTAATACAATAATAGTTGGGGACTTTAATGCCCCACTCTCAACAATGGATAGATCACCCAGACAGAGAAGCAATAAGGAAACAGTGAATTTGAACAATATACACCAAATGGACCTAACAGACATATACAGAACTTTCTATCCAACAAGAGCAGAATATACATTCTTCTCAAGCACACACGGAACATTTTCTTGGATAGACCATATGTTAGGCCACAAAACATGTTTTAGCAAATTCAAGAAGATTGAAATCATACCAAGCGTTTTCTCTGATCACAATTGCATGAAACTAGAAATCAATAACAAGAGGAAAACTGGAAAATTCACAAACACATGGAAATTAAACAACAGTCTCCTGAACAACCAATGGATCAAAGAAGAAATTAAAGAGGAAACAAAAGTTTGAGACAAATGAAAATGAAAACACAACATATCAGAATTTATGGGATGCAGCAAAAGCATTTGTAAGAGGGGAGTTCATAGCAATAAATGCCTATATTAAGAAGCAAGAAAGATTCCTGGGCCAGCCCCAGTGGCCTAGTGTTTAAGTTCAGCACACTCCACTTCTGTGGCCCAGGTTCGGTTCCTGGGCACGGACTTACATCACCCATCTGTCAGTGGCTATGCTGTGGTGTCGGATCATATATAAAATAGAGGAAGATTGACAACAGATGTTAGCTCAGGGTGAATCTTTCTCAGCAAAAAATAATAATAATAAAATATTTTTAAAAAAAGAAGCAAGAAAGATTCCAAACGAACAACCTAATTCTATGCCTTAAAGAACTAGAAAAAGAAAAACAAACTGAGCCTAAAGTCAGCAGAAGAAAGGAAATAATAAAGATTAGAGTAGAAATAAATTAAATAGAGACAGGAAAACAATAGAAAAGATTAACCAAACTAAGAGTTGGTTCTTTGAAAAGATAAACAAAATTGACAAACTCTTAGCTAGACTAACCCAGGAAAAAAGAGACAGTTTATAAGTTCAAAATATAAATTAAAAAAAAAACACATTACAACTGACATCAGAGAAATATAAAGTTTCACAAGAGGATACTATGAACAATTACATGCCAACAAACTGGACAAACTAGAAAAAATGGAAAAATTCTTAGAAACATACAACTTACCAAGACTATCAGGAATAGAAAATATGAATAGACAAATTACTAGTAAGGATATTGAATCAGTAATCAAAAAACTCCCAACAATATAATCCCAGGACCAGAAGACTTCACTGGTAAATTTTACCAAACATTTAAATACTTAACACTGATCCTTCTCAAATTCTTCAAAAAAAAAAAAAAAATCAGAGAGGAGGAAACACTCCCAAACTTATTTTACAAGGCCAACATTATCCTGATACCAAAATCAGAAAAAACACTACTGGTAAAGAAAACTATAAGCCAATACTCCTGATGAATATAGATGTAAAAATTCTCAGTAAAATACTAGCAAACTGAACTCAGCAGCACATTAAAAGGATCATTCACCATGATCAAGTGGGATTTAACCCTGGGATACAAAGATGGTTCAACATACTCAAATCAATCAATGTAATATACCACATTAATAAAATGAAAGAAAACAATCATATGATCATCTCAATAGACACAGAAAAAGCATCTGACAAAATTCAACATTCATTCATGATAAAAACTCTTAACAAATTAGGCCTAGAAGGAGCAGATCTCAACATAATAAAGGCCATGTACGACAAGCCCACAGCTAACATCATACTCAATGGTGAAAGAATGAAAGCTTTTCCTCTAAGATCAGGAAAAAGACAAGGATGCCCACTATCACCACTCCTATTCAACATAGTACCTAGCCAGAGCAATCAGGCAAGAAAAAGAAATACAAGTTATCAGAACTGGAAAGGAAGAAGTAAAATTGCCTCTATTTGCAGTTGACATGATTTTATATATAGAAAATCCTAAAGAATTAACCTAAAAACTGTTAAATATAATTAATGAATTCAGTAAAGTTGCAGGATACAAAGTGAATATACAAAAATCAGTAGCATTTCTATACGCTAACAATAAAATTTCTGGAAAAGAAATCAAATTGATCCCATTTACAATAGAATCAAAAACAATAAAATACTTAGGAATAAATTTAGCTAAGGAAGTGCAAGATCTCTATGCTGAAAACTGTAAGACATTAATGAAAGAAACTGAAGACACATATAAATGGAAAGGTATCCCATGTTCATAGATTGGAAAAATTAACATTGTTAAAAAGTCAATACTAATAAAGCCATCTATAGATTCAATGCAACCCTTATCAAGAATCCAGTGGCATTTTTTATGGAAGTAGAAAACCACCCCTAAAATTTATATATATAAATAAATACCCCACAAAATACCCCAAATAGCCAAAAAAAAATTCTTAGAATGAACAAAGCAGAAGGCATCACACTTCCTGATTTCAAGCTTCACTATAAAGCTATAGCACTGGCATAAAAGCAGACGAATAAGCCAATGGAAGAGAAGCAAGAGCCCAGAAATAAACCCAAGCATGTACAGTCAACTAATATTTGACAAGAGAGCCAAGAATATTCAATGAAGAAAAGATAGTCTCTTCAATAAATGGTGCTGGGATAATTGTATATTCACATATAAAAGAATGAAACTGGACCCATATCTTACACCACACAAGAATTAATTCGAAATGGATTAAAGACTTAAATATGAGACCTGAAATCATGAAAATCCTAGAAGAAAACATAGGAATAAAGCTTCTTGACATGGGTCTTGGTAATGATTTTTTGGGTATGAAACCTAAAACACAAGCAACAAAATACAAAATCAGCAAGTGGAACTATATCAAAGTAAAAAGCTTCTCCACAGCAAAAGAAACCATCAACAAAGTGAAAAGACAACCTATAGGAATAGAAAAAAATATTTGCAAACCATATATCTAATAAAGAGTTAATATTCAAAATATATAAAGAACTCATACAACTCAATAGCAAAAAAACAAAGAATTCAATTTAAAAAATGGGCAAAGGACCTGAATGGAGATTTCTCTAAAGAAGATTCACAAAAAGGCAACAGATACATGAAAAGATGCTCAACATCACTAGTCATTAGGGAAATGCAAATTAAAACCACAATGAGAAAACACCTCACACCTGTTAGAATGACCATCAAAAAGATGAGATAGGGGGCCGGCCTGGTGGCGCAAGCAGTTAAGTGCCCACACTCTGCTGCTGTGGCCTGGAGTTCGCCGGTTAGGATCCTGGGCGCGCACCCACGCACTGCTTGGCAAGCCATGCTGTGGCAGCATCCCATATAAAGTGGAGGAATATGGGCACAGATGTTAGCCCAGGGCCAGTCTTCCAGGGCAAAAATAAAAAAATCAAAAACAAAAAAAACAGGAGGATTGGCAGATGTTAGCACAGGGCTGATCCTCCTCACAAAATAAATAAATAAATAAAGAGATAAATGCTGGCATGAATGTGGAGAAAAGGGAACCCTTGTGCACTATTTGTGGGATTGTAAATTCATACAACCACTATGGAAAACAGTATGGAGGATCTTCAAAAAATTAAAAATAGAACTACCATATGATCCAGCAATTCCACTTCTGGGAATATATACAAAGGAAACAAAAAGACTAATTCAAAATGATATCTGCACCCCCATGTACACAGCAGCATTATTCACAATAGCCAAGACATGGAAATTACCTAAGTATCCACTGATGGATGAATGGATGAAGAAGTTGTGGTATATATACACAATGGGCTATTATTCAGCCACAAAAAAATGAGGAAATCCTACCATTTGCAACAACATAGATGGACCTTGAAGGCGTTATGCTAAGTGAAATAAGTCAGACAGAGAAAGACAAATACTACATGATCTCACTTATATGTGGAATCTAAAAACAAAAACTCATAGAAAAAGAGATAAGACTTGTGATTATCAGAGGCAGAGGGTGAGGGGAGGTGGAATGGAGAAACGTGGTCAAATAACTACTAGGGATGTAATGTACAACATGATGACTATAGCTAACACTGATGTACAATATATAGGAAAGTTGTTAAAAGAGTAAATCCTAAGAGTTCTCATCACGAATAGAAAAACTTTTTTCCCTTTTTATTTTCTTGTTTCTTTTGTTTTTATTTTATCTATATGAGAAGATGGGTGTTAGCTGAACCTATTGTAATCATTTCACAATATATGTAAATCAAACCATCATGCTGTATGCCTTAAACTTATACAGTGATGTTGTCAATTATTTTTCAATAAAACTAGGAAAAAAGAACTTATTCCTTATTAAGGCTGAATAGTATACCTCTGTATGGATAGACCACATTTTGTTTATCCACTCACTAGTTGATGGACATTTGGGTTGTTTATACTTTTTGGTTATTATTAATAATGCTACTATGAGCATTTGTATAAAAATTTTTCTGTGAACATATATTTTCATTGTTCTTAGGTAAATACCTAGGAATGCAATTACTGGGTCATAGAGTAACTCTATGTTTAATCATTTGGGGAACCGACACATTGTTTTCCAAGGTGGCATCTTACATTCTCCCAAACAGTGGGTTTTGATTTTTGCACATCCTCATCAACACTTATTATTATCTGACTTTTTGATTCTAGCCATCCTGGTGGGTTTGAAGTGGTATTCCATTGTGGTTTTGATTTGCATTTCTCTAATAACTAAAGATGTCAAGCATCTTTTCATATGCTTACTAGCCATTTGTATATCTTTCTTGGAGAAAAGTCTATTTACATCCCTTGCCCACTTTTTAATTGGGTTACTGTCTTTTTATTATTGAGGAAAATATGCAAATTTATACATGAGAAACTAATAGTCATTTAGTTGATTAGAAAAAGTATAAAGGTCGTTGTTTTGGAGTGTGTGGGAAAATAAGGTCCCTCTTACCTGTTAATAATTAAATACAACATTTTCAGAAGACAATTTGGTGAACGTATCAACATTTTTTACACGGCCACATCTGACCCTCAAGTTCATCTTCTATGAATCCATCTGATAGAAATAACTTACATAGTATAAATAATATAGAGATAAAAACTACTAACTAAAATATATTTATAATAGCAGAAAGATGGCAACAATCTATATATCCATCAATAGGAGATTGGAAAATACAATATATCTATAAAATGGAATACCAGGAAACCATTACAGAGAATAAAGTACATCCGCGGTCCTGCTATGAAAGATTTTATCTTTGTATCTTTTAGTTAAAGCAAGAAAGCAATTTCAGAATGATGCGTAAGATAACCTTTTTAAAACCAAACAACTATATGTGTGTGTGTGTACTGAGAAAAATCTAGGAACCAAAACCCTGTTTCAAGTCCCAAATCTAAACTACCTTACATAAATCACTGTGCTTCTACAATTTGAGAATCACTAAACATACACTCGATTCCCTATTTCCTTTTTGGAAATATCAATCTGTCCTAAGACATTTCTTCTGTCTGAAAACTCGACCTCAGAGGCATGGGAATAACTCCCATGTACCAAAACGGTGAGGATTTCTGGCTTAAGAGAGATCTCAAGAGATGGCTGGTTTCTAGAAGCCAATTGACAACTTGAAGTTGACATGCTTCAATGAAAGACCGTATTCCAACTGCTTTGTTTTACCATTATGTACTGACTTGCCCAATTGCCTCCCAGCTAGCTTGTCAGAGCTTCAGGCCTTTTCTCTTCTGGACCAATACTACATATGTCTCCACCTGGAGTTGCCATAAAAAAGGAACATGGGGCAGCATGCTTGGAGTGCCTTAAGCCGATTAAGCAATGGAGCTCTTCCAGGATGGCAAAGTTTTTTGTTGTTACATGATATGAAATTCTTCCAAAAAGAAAAAACGTGAAAACGTGTGTCATAGAGCAGAATGATGATCCTAATAAGATCCTCCAGGGTTTTGACATCACTTACATGTATGTGAGGATTATGCCACCATTTGAGAAGTTCTCCACTGTACCACATTCAATCCAGTATATATTATTTAATGGATACTATTTACTTCTTTGCTGAAAGCCAAGCCAAGATGGTTTTGGGTCCCTAGGGCATCCTGACTAAATGGTAAATTGGCTGTGACTGTTTTTTCAAAACAGCAGGTCAAGACCCATTAGAGGGCTGTGAAATCAATTTAGTAGGTCATGACTTGTGCAGGGCTTTTTTTTTAAGGAAATAGGATAGAATAAAAAGTCAGAGTACATTGCATGTAATAAAGATAATTGTTTTTGTAAGATATTTCAGCAGTGTGTATATTTGCATATGAATAAATCACAAGGTATTTCTTATTGTAGGTCTCAATCAAAAAAATTTTGAAAGCTGCTGTTCTATCTTTACTGTGATTTTATAGGTGGCAAAGCCAGAGAGAGGCTCACTCTATAATAAAAAACAGGTTGTCCTTACAACAAACTAGACTCCTCTACAGTGATTTGACAGAGGTAGGTAGGAAGTCCTAAACAAAAATTTACCCTCCCACAGACTATTAGAGTGAATCAAATTCCTAGCCCAACCAAAACTAGAATCCATGGGATAATGAAAACAGTCAACTCGTCAGAGTGGTGGAACTGTGGAGTGAGTTTCTTTTCTTTACTATTTGATATAAATTGAAATCAAGAGAGAAAAACATGCACTCTATAAAATTATCTAGACTTGAGCATGGGGTCTGGGGAAAGCAACATTGTACACGTCCCCTTTAGCAGGGCTTGAAATAGTTTTTTAGAGCTTAGAAGGAATTACTAAGATGCTCTAGGTCATCCTGCCATCGTGTTGATGAAGTTGAGTAACTCTTTCAAGATCATTACTCATGGAAAAGCAGGAAATAAAACTAGCTCCTGATTAACTCCAAATCTGATGTTCTTTCTACTGCACTCTCCTGCCCTAGATGGCAGCTCACCAATACAGACAGCCTTCACTGTACAGTAGATATCTAGGAAGAAGTGGGGAAAGGGAGGCGAGACACAGCAGGGAAATAAAATCCCACCAAAGAAAACTTTAACAATTTGACAATTTTATTTAGGACTGCCTCAGGTGAGAAATGTGCTCTTTAGTTCCCATATCCTGGAAAAAAAATCATGAGATTATCATACTTGGGATATAAGAGACTATAGAGAGGATACTGTCTGACTCTCCTTAGACCTGGGAAACTGAGGTCCAGAGAGAACAGACAGCAGCCTGGATGAAGAACAAAGACTTAAGTACCACTGGCCTAATTCCAGTCTATGGATTTTTCCATGCTATCATGCTCTCTCTTCTCCATTAAAGAGGAATTAAAACAAAAAACAACAACAACTTAACGCCCCAAACCTACAAGGGGCCAAAGGAGAGCTGCAAATGTTGAAAGTTCTTCTCGAAAACCCAATCAGCAACTGTTAAGAAAGATAGCTGGCTTTATAAATGCCTGCTCCATAGCACCACAAATACTCTCAGGAGGATAAATCACTGCCCATTTCTTAAACTTAGTTTATTTCACAAGCACTCCTTACCTCTCAATGTGCTATTGGGCAAAGTGGATTACATGGATATTTGGTGCAAAATCAGTTCGTGAACTTTGGGTAGCCTTCTCTTTTAATGACATTTTACTTTTGAGTTCTTGGATGCTTCTTTCCTACTGTCAGAAAAAAATAGTGTCTCCAGAGGTTGGCTGGGCTTAGAAGAGTTCTTCAGGAAAGTATTATTCCCAGAAGACACAAATGATCAACATTGTGTGCAATGTTAGTAGTAGTTGTTTTAATAGGTGAAGAGGATAAAAATGCAAGAATTGGCAAACTAGACTTCTCAGCTTCTCTTAGTGGATGACCTCATATACTGTGGTAACTTTAATGCCGTGATGACTCCACACTCAGACTAGAGATCATGATAATCTAGCCTGCTTAATGGGCTTTGTATAGCCTGTCAAACAGAACTCCTGGCAAGCAAAAATTTAATAATGACACTAATGGAGACATTGATGAAAATGCATGAATGTCTCCTGAACAGTAAGTCAAACATATGCACAGCTATCCATTTCCAGAAAACTTTGAGAAGTAACTTTACTGCAGGATAAAAAATTAAAGTTTTAGCGTTACAGAGACTTTTATTCAAATCTCATCTCTCATTTTTCTAGAAATAGAGCTTCGAGACTTCTGAATAGGAAAGTAACTTACCCAGTTTCCCCAATTGTAAAACATGGATACTAGCGCCCTCCTTCATTTTATTGAAACCTTTTGAATAGGTGATACATGCTCATGATACAAAATGTATGGGGTAAAAAAGAGTATGAAACAAATTCTTCCCTCCTCTGTCCCATAGCCACTCAATATCTGTCCCTGGTACAACCATTAACTGATTCATGAGTTCCCTCTGAGATATTCTATGCATTTACAAACACATACATTTATACAATACACATTTTAAAATTACATCTGAGTACCTAGCTTTAGTGTTGTCATTAGGCACAGAGGTAAAGTCTGTAAAGCATCTAGTCTATGGTCATAGTATTAGAGGATTCTTCAAAGCACTTTAAAGAGTCACTTATGAAATACAAAGTTCCCTGCTACTCAAATTCAAGGAGCAGTAACGGGGAGGAGGCCATCACCCACGGAGCAGAAAGAACATCTGACATATCACTCAGCTGACACACTGTATGGTACTGATGATGCTAGCCATCTGTTCCTTTTCCTTCCACTGCCAGAGTATCATAAATTATCTTTTGCAGCAAACAAGTTCTACCCCTTTCTGTAGCAAGCCTCCATGGTGGAAGGAATACATCAGGCCAAACAAAGTTGGGGACAAAAAACTTGCTGGAAGGTCTTCATATCAAAGGAAATAGTTTCAAAGGAAGTTTAGGTGGATCTTGGAAGCGAAATTGGAAATTTTTCTTAAAATTATCTTTAAATGAAGAGATACCATTGAAATCAACTTAATAAAACAAAAATCTCAAGGGATGCATGGACAAGAACATAGTCTTAAAACTACTGCACATTTGAATTGGAAAGTCTCTATGTATAGATGGCGTTATTGTTCCTAATTCTCACCTCTCCTTATGTTAATACCCTTTGACGTGTGATCTTTCAATTTTTCCTTCTAGAGGTAGAATATATTTCTCCACCTCTTTGTTTCTAGTTTTAGTCATATGAGATGTTTTTGCCAAAAGAATGTAGTTGAAAAGGACAGTGATACAGTTTTGAGCCCAGGTCTTAATAGGTATTGAATGTTTCTACTTGTCCCTCTGTGCTTTCTGCCATCACCATGAGAGGATCATGCCCTAGAAGAATGAAAGTTACATGGAATATTAGAACTAGATCCTAGTTAGGAGACAAGCCAAGGCTAGATCAACAGAACACAAGCCAATCTGAAAATTCACAAGTGAGAAGATATGATGGTGTTTTGAGACAATGAATTTTAAAGTGGTTTGTTACACAGCATTATTGTGGCTATAGCTGACTTATATATCCTCAGAGATCATTACTTTCCTAAAGGGGAAGGGACTTTTCTATGTTTCAGTTTAGCACAGTGACAGGTACATAACAGACACCTATATTTTGTTGCATTGTATTGAACCTGATTCAACAGCTTATTTTCAGATGAGAATCCCCTGGGTTTAGAGAGGTCAAACTTCTTGCTTAATATTACACAGCTAAGTAGCAGGAAATGTAGAGTTGGATTTTTTTCTCTCCAAAGTTAGGGGACAATGACTTTAAAGCAGGTTTTCTCAACCTTGTCGCTATTGCCATTTTGGGCCAAATCTAATCTCTACTCACTAGATGCCAGCAGCATCCCCATCCCGGTTGTAAAAACCAAAAATGTCTCCAGACACTGCCAAATGTCGCACGAGGAGTAAACCGTCCCCTGTTGAGAACCACTGAGCAACCACAATACTTTTGACTACATAATTTTTAACTGCTGAAAGTCTGTGGCTTTTATGGTGAGCTAAAATAATACTTAACTGGCTAAAACACAAAGCTAATTGATATCTTACACAAATTTTGTCACAAGTACTGTATTCAAGACACTGGAAGCAACAGTTATTAATCAACTCAAGTCCAACATGTAACTCAAATTAAACATCCTTATCAATCACAGATGAGCACAGGGAAGTTCTTCGTAGCTAAAATGCTTTTACGAAGCAAACTTCTAGATGTCCATTCTTATGGATCCATTCTCTCCTCCTGTTTTTCTGATCCTCTTCATCTTTTTCCCTATTATGACTCAGAAAGAATCTGCAGGGCCAGTGGGGAGCGAGAAAATCCCTTTTCTTTCTTAAGATTTTCCTGACTCTTGACCAAGATTCGAAAGCTCTCTTGGCTCATTCATCATTAGGGGCTATCTGATCATATTGACTTCCACACAGCCTTAGAGCAGCACTAACCTCAGCACATAATCTAACTCTTGGCTCATCATAAACATTTCTTATTCTATTAACTACTGATATCCTTTTACAAGACTGCTTCCCTGCCCTGGGTGCCCATTAGGATCTTCTGGAGGGCTTCTACAACACACAGTGCTCAGCCTCACCCTGGACCATTTAAATCAGAGTCTCTGGCAACAAGTCTCTGGAATAAGCACTGGTATTTTCAAAATATCCCTAAGGAAATCCAATGTGCAGCTAGGGCTGAGAACTACTGTTCTAAAACATATAATATATGATGTCATATTCGTGTTCATCAAGAACACCACCCAAAGTCCTTACCACAGTCCATGAGAGTCCCACATGATCTAGACCCTGGCTGTCCCTCTGTCCTCAACTCCAATCACTCCCCAACGCCACTCTGCCTCAGCCACACTGGCTTCCTTGCTATTCCTCACAACACTTGAAGTAACACCCTTGCCTCAAGACCTTTGCCCCTGATGTTCCTTCTTCCTGGAATATTCTTCCCCAGATGTTCGTGAAGTTCACACCTGACTTTGTTCAGGTGTCTCCTCAGATGTCACTTCCCCAGAGATGCCTTCCCTGCATCTTGTTACTCTCTATGCCCCAAGCTTGCTATATTATTAATATATGACTTAGATATATTTGTATATTTGCTCATTCTCTCCCTTCACATGAAGGCAGGGACTGGTTATGTTTTGGTTCAGTTCAACAAGCCCAGCATCTATATCAGTGCCTAGAACCTCCTTAGAAGGCACTCAAAAAGTATTTGCTGAAAATCTTAACAAATAAGAACCATAAAACATGTCCACTCTTACTTTATTTGAGCCACTGAATTAGGTGCTTCATAACACTATGACCTCATTCCATCCTCAGGGTAATTCTCATTATCTTTAATTTATAATTAAGAAACTTGATAATATGAAAGTTTAACATTCAGGATCAAACAGATAATAAGTTCCAAGGCCATGATTAGAACCCAGAATTTTTTCACTCCCAGACTCATTTTTTTCTTCTAAGAATGATAGTAACTCAGGTGAGGCGATGACAGCATGTTCTAACATCAACAGCCCTTTCCCTGAAGGAAACAAAGCTGAAGAACTTTCTTCCTTACACGGTGGGTTGGACTTGAAAACTTCTGAGTTCCCTACTGATTCTATGATGCTCTATTTTCATGAAACACTATGTTTATTAAATAATTACTGCTCTCTGACTTTTGCTGTCCTATCACAGCATGGAGAAATGGCCTGTCTTTCTCTCATCCTGAGACCTGGTTACCGGGCCTCAGCAAGCGTGATCAAGAGTCCCCGAGCCCAGCCACGCCACACTCTGTCATTGCAGGGAAGCGGTCACCACAGTACTCCATTCTTTATCACTTGTCCTGTGCATCACCCATGGGGGAAGAGCAGCCCATCAGCATTCAGACTTTCCAAACAGGAAACTGACAACTTGGATCCCAGCAGTTGGTTTTATTACCCCCCAGAGAGTGTGTGCAGTTGAAGTTCCTCATGAAAAGTCAATTAGTGGTGGGAAAAGATTCCAAGTTGTTTATTTATAAATGAGAGCTTTGTCTTCAAACAGCTTCTAGAGGAAGCCTGTCACTAAGGACTGAACTGAAATTTCCATTTTAAGTCTTAATTCTCTAAAGGGCTTAACTGTTTTTCCTGATGCTTCTACTTCCAGAAATAAACAAAATGCCTACAAAATGATGTCAATGGCATCACTCATCAGATAGCAGGCTGCATGACGAAGTAACAGATGACTTCTTTCCGTTAAGTCCAAAACAAACTACAGAACCCCTGCAAGCTTTTCTCTTGAATCAGCATGATGATGTGAGCCTTTCATTTCTTTTTAATTCACGCCCTCACTATAATTTTACCTCAAATTGGTATTTTTGGGGCTAGGGTTAATAACCTCTTCAACTCTTCTCAAAAGTAGTGAAATTTAAATATTGATGTTTTGTGCTCTGCAGAAATGCTGCTAGAAGAAAACCATAGCTTCAAAGAATTATTTCCCAAAAGCATGATTGCTGCTGACACTATTTAAGAAATACTACTGAGGCTTGGCTCAGCAGGGTTAAATAGACACAAAAGTAAGGAAATGTTTACCCAGCTCCAGAGGGACAGAAGGAGAGAGAATGCTTGGCAATGACATCTCAGTGCACCCTCGTTGATGGGACTCAGAGCAGACACTGGGGCAGAGCATTGAAAAACTCATTCACACATGGGCTCCTCAACCTATCTTCCCTATTACTCCTATAACCCCGAGAGAAAAGGAAATTAAGTCAGACGTCATGATGTCTCAACACACTTATGTTGCTATCATTTCCTTTCTGAATCATTAAGGAAGTATTTTGACTTTTTCTTCTCTGGATATATTAGTTTCCTCTTGCTGCTGCAACCAATTACCACAAACTTAGTGGCTTAAAATAACACAAATTTATAATCGTACAGTTGTTCTGCAGGTCAGAAGTTGGTATGGATCTCATTGGGCCAAAATCAAGGTGTCAGCAGAGCTGTGTTCCTTTATGGAAGTTCTAGAGGAGAATCTGTGCTTTTGCTCATTTATGTTGTTGGCAGAATTCAGTTCCTTGTGACGTAGGACTGAGGTCCCCGTTTCCTTGCCGACTGTCAACTGAGGGCCACTGCCAGCTTCTAAAGGCCACCTTTATGCTTTGGCTTGTGACTCTTGGACTGAGGGTCACAATTTGTCAATGGAAGACACCTTAGGAATCACATAGTTTGACCCACTTGTTGTCTACGGTAGTGCATAGCTCTTCTCCATTCCTACCCTTTACCACTTATATCCTCCACCACCACGATGACCAAACAACTGCCACTGATTAAGTTCAAAGGCATTCATTAGACTGTATTTTCTAGGGTATAGAGCCTTTGCGGAAATACATAAATAAACCTATTTGGGGGTAATTCTTTTTAGGCGTTTTCTGTCATGAGATTGGAGTGACAAACCAGTTGAGGATGTCCAGCCCTGCTATCTTGTTCTCCAGTGGCAAGATCAGAAGTTTGTTCTCCTGCTTTGGAGCTGTTCAGATCTGATAAGACTCAGGGCCCGAGAGATTCTGGGCATTGGGACATATCCCCTATGCCCCAGGTCTCCTTCTCTTGGGCTACATCTCATAGGAAGATGTGCTCTTTCTAGAAGGGTCATTCCTTGACACTGGAGTGGTAAGATCAGAAGATTGAGCATCAGTGAGACTTGGGGGAAGGTCATAGCTGGCTCCTTAGACTTGCTTTGCTTCTAGACTCAGCCAGCCATTAGCATGGGTGAAAGGAGCACCTCTCAGGTCAACAGGACCTCAGGCAGCTGAGGAACTACAACTACAGTTCCACACTGGTTTGGGGACTAAAGCCACCACTAGTAGTGAAAGCATTACTTTGCCTGGTGTCATTCTCTTTCTCTGGAATTCAAAGGATGTTGGGCATCCAGGTATTAATATATTCAAGGATTCGGTATCTTGGATCTTTATTTCAATCTCTCCCATTCCATCACCCTTCATTTTACAGATGTGGAAACAAATTCAGAGATGCATGTTCACTTAGTGTTGGTCACCTTACTAGCTCGAGAGAGAACTGGGTATAGGGCTCAGTAGATATTATACACTACTCTTTCCATACACTGTTGAATGAATGACAAAATAATTGAATAATAATAAATTTCAGTTACTTGACATGGCTGGGAAATAGGTAATTCTGATTAACTAAGGCATAGACAATTTAGCAAGTGAAACGGCCCAGTTCATAGATATCACTGCTCAGCCTTGGAACCAGAATATCTTTTGGCAGTGCCTAACCTCCCAGGTTGGGAGATCTCTCACCCCTGTGCTTTCAAAAACATAGCACTTTGCCAAACACCAACATCCAGTCTAGGGAGAAGACAACCCACCACACTTTCACTTTGTGAAAGACTTCTCACAAAGGGGCAGAGGTAAGGTGGCTGCTGATAACTTTAGCTAAGCAGAATACATCTGGGGGAAAAAATTATAAATCTGTTCCCCAAACTTCACAAAACAGAAAGGAAAACACTTTAGCAATACAGTAGAAATAATAGTTATTTCTAAAATATCATTTTGATTCAAAACTAAGAGCTAGAAAAGAATCAGAAAAATAAGAATTGGCCATGTTTATGAAAGGAATTACTGAGAGAAATGTGAACTTATAGATACATTTGGTGTCCTCAGCTGGCAGCCTAAATCTGAGAATAGGGTGAGGCTGTTGTGAAAGTCTTAAAACCTCCTGCTGAATGCTCAGCAAATGGGTAAAAACCTTTGCTAGCCATAGCTGTCCTTTTGTAACAAAGGCTTTGTTTTTGATTTTCCGGAAGCCCCACAGTTAGTGATTTCCTCCTTACAAAGCAGAAAGATCACTGATTTAGGACTCCAATAGACATGCATTTCTCAACCAGTCCCATCCTACCCCAGGGCCTTTGCACAGGAACACTCCTCTTCCTAAATGTTTGCATTGCTAGCTTTTCCCTCCCATTCAGCTCTCAGCTCACATGTAACTCCAGAGAGGCCAGCCACAACCTTACGAAAGGAGTCTCCCTCCATGCCCACCTCCAACCCACCTCATGACCTGTTTTACTTTCAGCAAAGCATAGTTATTCATGGGTGTCTGAGATTGAATCCATTGCTTACCATGTACAAGTTACTTAACCTCTCTGGGCCTCCCTTAGTTTCCTCATCTAAAATAGTATAACATTCCCTACTGCACAGGGCTCTTTTAAGGATTAGATGACAAATATATTAAGCATTTATACCTGGGACTGACAAAGACTGACAACTCAATAAATCTCAGCTGTTCATATTGCCATAATCCGAAATTCTCTTTTTTATTTACTTTACTGCTTGCTTTTCCCCTGTCCTCCACCCTCCCGACTACAGTGGAAGCTCCCCAAGAGGAGAGAACTGGTCATTCTTGCTCACAAATGTATCCCTAGTACCGAGAACAGTATCTGGCATATACTACTAAAAGGATTTGCTGAATAAAGCAATCACTAACCTAGGGTAGGTCTCAAATTATTTGAGTCTCAGTTTTGTCATCTGTAAAAGGGAGATTCCATATGGTTTTGGAAAATCATATGAGAACTTATGTCCTCATTTCTCCAGATGGAACACAGGTGCCCTGGGGAATAATTTGGAATCCTAAGACTATGTAAAGCTAAGAAAAACACATAGCATGGCTCCTCAGAGATTTGATTTTGTGAGAATATTCAGGGGAAAAACACTTTGAATTTTTATACTCATAATAGGATAATTTTTAAAAATTTATTAACTTGCATTTTGCTCTTTCTGCATTTTCCCCTACCCAAGTATATGAAAGAAGTCTGCCATTTGTGTTCCTTTACCACAGGAGTAAGTGTGTTGCTGGGTGAAAACAGCAGCTCATTTTTGTTCTGAAAAATACTGCATGTTGAGTGTGATTATGCTAACTGGGCCAGAGAGGAAGAGAGGATAGATGTGAGGAGAGGAAGAAAGATTCCCCCATGTTATGGAAGAGATTCTTTTTGGTGAGGTGAAGAAGATAAAGGGACAGAGGTTCATACAGCACAACCGTGACACCAGACGGGCCCTCCAAGGTGGATATAATAAGATTCTGGCATCTTTAGATCATGCTAAGGGACAAGGAACTCTTATGATTGAGACTAAATTTCCCACCAGCCAGGCAAGTTAGGCACTCAGAGGAGTTGAATATTGGTTTTGAGAAATGAATATGTCATTTCTTACAAAGTTATAGAATACAAATTACTCCAATACATTGCCTCACAAAGCTTACTCAAATCCTTGCACAATCAGCAAAATACTGCTTTTCCATGCCAGTCTATTTTTTTTATTTTCTTTGAGTGTATGTGTGTACGAGGACGAACATGTACAAGCCCAAAGACTCAAAAAATTAATTTGTAGTGACTGAGTGGAAAACGTGCTTTGAAGTTCAAAGAAGCCAATAGTCTTAGCGCCAACAGCATATCAGATAAGCCACTTCCATGAGAACAGATTAAATTCATATCACTGGCAGTGACAGAACTACGAGTATCCATCAGAGTGGCCACTTGGGATTTTTTTTGATGCTCACAAATTAATTTGACGGGGGTTCTCACAACATAAACCAGATAATTTATGTAAATTTGTTATGAAAAATTATAGCTTTCATGGTAAAATAAAGCCTGTACCATTCAACATGTTTAAGGCTGAAAAATCTTTCATGAGTGTTTCTTGGAGGTGATAAAAGAAGTTGACCACAATAGAGATCCTTTCAATCTACCAATAATACAAGTACCCCTTGAAAATGCACTTAGAATGGCCACTACAGCCTGAAAATGTTGTGCCTGATCACCTATGGGTAGCATTTGGGGGCATCTCTCCTCAGTGATGAGATTTTGAAACAAACTTACCAACAACGTTGATAATACAATAAAAATACTGTCATCGTCTGTAACTACATAATTACATGATTCTGGGCTCTTGAAAGACTTGACACCAAGACACAGAAGAGAAATTGCCTGAACATTGAACCTGTTATGTTGGGTGATGTTTAATTTGCTCTAATTTGGCTCAATTGTCCCAAATGGATAGATTCAATATAACAACATCCTGCCATTAACCTAGAAACATAAAACTACATTCTTCCTAGTGGAACACTTATAATAATATTCCAATGTGCAGAGTAAATACCTATTAAGAACTAGAATACAAAATTTATATGGACTTGAGACTTGAAAGAAATCTGTTACTACACATTCAGTAGTCCACTGCTGGCTACTTCCACTAAGTGGAATGAGTGATACTTATTCACTCACTCACTTTTATGAGAACTTGAAAAAAAAACACTGAATTTGTGAATGAACTTTAAAAGTTAAAAAAAAAATGTTCTGCAAGTTCAAGTTACTTTTATTATGCAAAGTAATTCAAAGGATTTCTGAGTCCTTGGGTTCTTTCTGCCCTACAGCATGGACTCTTATTTTGATAGTGTATATAACACCAAATACTAGTCCAGTACACTAAGAGCAACACTGGCTGGTCAAACACTGAAATACTTGCATAGTGGCTGGTACAGAGCTGGCACTTGCAGTTCCTCCCACTCCTACCCCTGAGAGCCCCAGGATGTCCCTTGATCCAGCAACTCCCTCCACTGGGGCCCTCCAGAACTCCACAGATCTTTGTTCTCATTGGACAGTACCCATGCTATACAGGTTGTTAACTATTGTGACTATTCCCCATGTGTTATACTCTGTCTTTTCTTCTCCCTCTGTGCCAGCCTTGAATGCCTTCTGCTCAACCTTCACCTGTACTTTAAGAGCAACTTCAGTCCTCATCTCAGTCAGGATGCCCTCCATGTCAACAGCATACAGTGTGACTAGTTAAGGGACAGGCGTGTGCCACCTGACTCGGCCTTGAGAATTTTGCTAGAGTTGCTGAGACAATGACATCGGCTTTCCACTGGGATATAACTGTGGTAGAATAAAGGCAAAGGCTGCTGGGTGCCACCTTTGCCACCCCAGTGGAAGAGTCTAATGGAGGATTGAAGCCAACACAGAGAAAACCAAGTCCAGGGGTGGTGACAGACTGTGCGCGCCCCTGGATCCAGGTACTTGATGCTAGCTAGATCCATCCCTGGACTTTTCAGGTAAAGAGTCCAGAAATCGATGCTTTTGCTTGAGTTGGAATATCATCTGGAACAGAATTCTAAAATAGAACTTCTAGACATTTTCCCATCTCCAAAAGGTGAAGAAAGGCCTAATATTTTTCCACAACTTCTTGAGCCCTCATAGCTGGTTTCTTCCTCTTCATGTAAGTCTCTACCATTCACTATTGTTAAAGTCATAAGTTAACAAGTTCACAGAAAATACCACTTAGGGCTGATTACCTTGCTGAGATTTCCAAGGGTAGCATGAGGCCTAGATATTTTATAATAGCATCTGAGATGGAGAAGCTGCAAAGTTAAGGGGAAGAGAGTGCCAGGAGAGAACTTTAATAAACTCTGCTACAGAATTACCTGATTTCTACCTAGGCAATTACATTCTGATCAAACCAACTGCTGGGTACGAAGACCAAAAGGCAAAGTGGTCTCATGCTTGGGGAAGTCTCTGTCCTCTGTTTTCTTAAACCACAAAGATATTGGGAGAAAAACAAGAGATAAAATTAATATTTAGAAAATAGAAGTTGAGATTTCTAACTACTATGGTTCTCTCCAAGGGGTGAGGAAGGTTCCTGGGCCAGCAGCAGCAGCATTGGGGAGCTCGTTAGAGATGGTAAGTTCACAGGCCCCACCCCAGACCTACTGAATCAGAAACTCTGGGGGTGGGCCCAGCAATCTGTGTTTTAGTAAGCCCTCCCGGTAACTTAGATGCCTGTGAAGGTTCAAGAACCACTGCTTTAGTGTTCTCAAACCATGCTGCACATGAGCATCACCTGGGGCGCTTGACCAACTCTCCAGGCAGCACTCCATCCCAATTAAATCAGAATCCCTGGGGGTGGGAATCAAGTATCAGTTATTTTTGAAACTCCCTAGGTGATTGCCAAGTTAAACCAAGTTTGAGAGCCACTGCTTGAGGGTGTCACTGGCTCAATGTAACTACCACGTTGAGGGGATCCCAAACCTCTGGCTTTTGTTCTTGCTGGCAGTCTCTTCAAAGCAGGTGCCCAGGGTGAGAGGTGGAAGTGAGGCTAGAGAGACATTCCTGAGATCTTGAGCCCCGCAGCGTGTTCACCATCTCCTCCTAGCTCTTAGCAAGTGCCCTCCTAGCTCTTAGCAAGAAGAGCTTCTCCCTTCTGTTATTCCCTTCCTAGCATTTATCCCTATCAATATTCATGTTTTTATGCGTTTATCATCCACCTCCCCAAGTAGAACTATGACCATGGGGGGCACAGGTGTTGTCTTTTTGGCTCACCATTGCTTCAGTAGTGACTAGTGCCTGGGACACTGAGCACGGAAATGTTTGTTGGTGGACTGAATACATTTTGACATAACCCAAAACAGGGAAGGACAATTGAGGTCCTCCCTCAGCTACTATGTTTCAATGACTTGGCTGCCCAAAATTACACAAGTAAAGGTGTCCAAGGCAACGAACCCCTGGTTACAGAAAAGGAATATATCAAACCCACTTCTTAAGCAGTAACATCACAAACAGAGTCAAAATTCTTAATTTTCCCTTTATTGAATAAGCAAGTAGGTTAATCTGGAACTTTCTTGCAGTCTAACCCCTTCATATAAATAAACCTCTCCCTTTTTAATTATCCAAGCCCCCTCTCCCCCTTTTAAAGTCTCACTTTAGCCAAGATAATCTTTGCAAGAAAATTCAAGTGACCTTGGCCTATTTTCTCTGATTTCCATTCACAGAGTTCAGTTAAAGGTTCTTTCTGACGTGGCTAAAGTGATCCATCTGCATAAGTGAGCAGAACTACATTGGGTCGTATATCAGAAGCAGGTGGGAAGTATCTCATATTTATTACCTGCCATCTTTTTCCTTAAAAATTCATTTTTCATTAAATCACTTAAACCCATAGAAGTTAGTAAATTCGCTCATGCATTGCATCCCTGAGGATTAGATCATAAAGTTCAGTCAGTAACTACATAATTCAGTCTTAAAACTGATAACAAAAACATCGACAGAAATGAATATATAAAAATGTTAATATATACTTTGCTTAGTTGTGCTTTGACTATCACTTCGCCCTGCTTTCCAGGAACATGAGACTAGCTTACATAAAATAGTCCCTATAATAAGAGTTCAATACATTTTCCACCCACCAAAAAAAAAAAAAAGCTTAATCCTTCACAAGAAACCTTATAAGCATAAGTATGAGCCAGGAACCTTCACCAGGAAGTCACTCCACTCTGCTCACATCTTCACATCACATTCTCTTTGTTCTGCTATAATTTGTGTTTCAAGCTATAAAAACCCTGATCAGTGTCCCTAAATCACATCCAGGTATTGGCCCCCGCTACTCAGACTAGAGGCCGTAACACGCCTGCAGAACTTGAGATTCTTCCCCACCAAGTTTACTTCCTGAGGCTGTTATGAGCACACTTCCTTATTTAAAAGATGATGAAAGGAAGGAGGAGAAAAGATTCAAGGCCTTGTGTTCGAAGACCTCAGGGACAGCAGACGCGCTTACACATTTAATTTCAGATGAGAACGCAAAGCACCATACCTATGTACTGCATGTAAACACCTTTAGAATTTAATGGAAAACCCATGAGACCAAGATGAGATCATGGATGTGAAAGTATCTTGAAAACTGAAATGACTGGAAAGCGGTAGAGAGAAGCATTAGTCCTACTAAGCCAAGACCTTAAGAATATTGTCAAAAAAATGTCCTACCTGTCTCAATTCCAACGTCCACCTCAATTCTGGAGCATGGGGAAGGCAAATTGGGTTGATCCTTTTCACAGGACCCGCTTCCTGCGGTCTTCTCACCAGCAGCCTGCAGTGTGGGCTTTCTGAGAACAGAGGCCGTGAGGAAACACCGAAGCCCCAGAGAAGTTCTCTGCCTGCAGGTGCTGAAAATACACAGACACACACCTGTGTCTAAGTGGGCCCATTCCCACCTCTGAGAACAGGTACTTCTGAAGAGGGGAGGCCCTCCAGCACAGCAAGCCAAGCCTGCTCATTCAGTCCTGCTTCAGACAGCCCAGCCAGCCCTTCTGATTCTTTGTCATTCCCTTCCTGTCTCAGGTCACCATCCAGCAGCGTTATGGGAGACGGCAACCATTCTCTCACATACTCTAATTCCATGCTACTCAAAGTGTGGTCCATGGACCAGCAGCACCTGCATCACCTAGGAACTTGTTGGAAGTGCAGTCTCAGGCCCGACCCCACCTACTGAATCAGAATCTGCTTTGTACTCAGATCTCTGGGTGATCTTTTTTTTTCTATTTTTTAAATTGTGGGTAAGTACACATAACATAAAATTTACTAGCCTAGCCAATTTTAAGCGTACAGTTTAGTGTATTTAATACTTCGATAATGTTGTGAAACCATCACCAACATCTATCTCCATAGCTCTTTTCATCTTGCAAAACTGAAACACTATACTCATTAAATAATAATTCCTCATTTCTCCCTCCCACTGCCCCTGGCAATCACCATTCTACTTTCTGTCTTTATGATTTCGACTACTCTAAGTATCTCACTCAATAAGTAGAATCATACAGTATTTGTCTTTTTGTGACTGGCTTATTTTTTAGCATAATATTCTCAATGTTCATCCATGTTGTAGCATATGTCAGAATTTCCTTCCTTTTCAAAGCTGAATAATGTTCCATTGTATGTATGCACCATATTTTGCTTATTCATTCATCTGTTGATGAATACTTGGATTGCTTCCATAGTTTAGCTATTGTGAATAATGCCGCTATGAACATGGATGTACAAATCTCTTTAAGATCATGCTTTCAATTCTTGGGGTATAATCCCAGAAGTAGAATTGCTGGATCATATTGTAATTCTATTTTTAATTTTTTGAGGAACTGTCATACTGTTTTCCATAGCAGCTATACCATTGTACATTTGGTTCTCCACATCTCGCCAACACTTGTTATTTTTTGTTTCTTGTTTTCCTTTTTTTATAATAGCCATTGTAATGGGTGTGAGGTGGTATCTCAATGTAGTTTTGATTGGCATTTCCCTATTGAGCGGTAATGTTCAGCATCTTTTCTTGTGCTTATCGACCATTTGTATATCTTCTTTGGAGAAATGTCTATTCAGATCCTTTGCCCATTTTTGAATTGGGTTTTTTTGTTGTTATTGTTCTTGAGTTTTAGGAGTTCTCTATATATTCTGGATATTAATCCCTTATTAGATACACGATTTGCAAATATTTTCTCCCATTCTTTGGGTTGCCTTTTTACTCTATTGATATTGGCTTTTGATACACAAATTTTTAAATTTTTCATGAAGTCCAATTTGTCTATTTTTTCTTTTGTTGCCTGTGTCTTTGGTGTCACATCCAAGAAATCATTGCCAAATCCAAGGCCGTGAAGCTTTTGCCCTATGTTTTCTTATAAAAGTTTTATACTTTTAGGTCTTACATTCAGGCCTTTGATCCATTTTGAATTAATTTTTGTATATGTGTTAGGTAAGGGTCCAACTTCATGTGTTTGCATGTGGATATCCACCTTTCCCAGAATCATTTGTTGAAATGACTGTCCCTTCCCAATGACTGGTCTTGGCACCCTTCTCAAAGATCATTTGACCACATATGCAAGGGCTTATTTCCGGGCTTTCTGCTCTATTTTACTCTATTGGTCTCTATGTCTGTCATTATGCTGGTACCACACTGTTTTGATTACTGTAGCTTTGTAGTCGGTTTTGAATTACAGAAGTATGAGTCCTGCAGATTTGTTCTTCTTTTCTAAGATTGTTTTGGCTATTTGGGGTCACGTGAGATTCCATATGAATTTTACGATGGGTTTTCTATTTCTGCCAAAAATGTCATTGGGATTTTGATAGGGATTGCATTGAATCTGCAGATCACTTTGAGTAGTATTGACATTTTAACAATATTATGTCTTCCAATCCATGAATATGGGATGTGTTTCTACTTATTTATGTCTTTTTTAATTTCTTTCAGCAATGCTTTGTAGTTTTCATTGTACAAATCTTTCACCTCCTTGGTTAAATTAATTCCTAAGTATTTTTTTTTTTCCTGAGGAAGATTTGCCCTGAGCTAATATCTGTTGCCAATCTTCCTCTTTTTGCTTAAAGAAGATTTGCCCTGAGCTAACGTCTGTGCCAATCTTCCTCTATTTTGTTTGTGGGTTGCCACCACAGCATGGCCACCAATGAGTGGTATAGGTCCACACCCAGGAACCAAACCTGGTCCGCTGAAGTGGAGCACGCCAAACTTAACCACTATGCCACAGGGCCAGCCCCTGAGTATTTTATTCTTTTTGATGCTATTGTAAATAGAATTGTTTTTGTAATGTATTAGCTCTAACAGATTTTTGTAGACTCTTGACAGTTTTCTACATATAAGATCATATCATCTGTGAACAGATATGCCTTTCATTTCTTTTCCTTGCCTAAGTGAACTGGCTAGCACTTCCAGTACTATGTTGAATAGAAGTGGTAAAAGTGGACATCTTTGTCTTGTTTCTGATCTTAGATGAAAGACTCAGTCTTTAACAATTGAGTCTGAGATCCACTGTCAAGATGGAGGCATAGCTGGACTCTGAACTCACCTCCTCTCACAGACATAACAAATTTACAGCTACTCTTGGAACAATTACCCATGAGCGAGAACTGAAATCTGGGTAAAAAGAACCCCCACAACAAGGGACAGTGCTGACCAAGGTGGAAGAGGCAGAAATTCCTTCCTGGAGAGGAAAAAGCCACCTTCTAGCCATGATGCTTCATGGCCAGCTGGGAGAAACTTTAAGGTATGAAGCCTTTCCTGGAGGAGTGGGGGATCTGAGCAGGGGAGATTTACCACAATAAACATCTTTTGGACTCAGCACAACTGAGACGAATGTCATAATATCTGGCTTTGCTGTCTATTAACAACAACGGGGAATACCCCAAGAAAAGCTACCAGACATGAGGGGAGAAAAAGCGTGCTCTTAAAGGGCCCACACACAAATTCACTCATTTTGGAAAGCAACCTAAAATAACTAGAAAGATGGGTGCATAGTCTGTTGGTGAAAAGAGACTCACTTGATAGGCTCTGGGTGCATCTCAGTGAGAAGTGAGACCTCCCTAGGCTGGGATGACCCCCCCAGGGACTGAGACATTGGCGGCAATCAATATTGTGACCTAGTACATGCATGCGGACACAGACACTGTCAGACGCTGTTGGAGTTCTTCCCCTGGCCAGTTAGCACAGGGGTCTGACCCACCCACTAGAGCACTGATTTAATCCAGCTTATCCAGGACAGGCAACCCACCCTAGGGACTGGCCCCACCCAAGAGCAAGCCCTTGGGCAACTTGTGGGCCCACATAGGCAAAGTCCCTGGGACCTCAGCAGCGGGGAGAGTGGGTCCACCTCTGCAGGGCAGGCCGTGCATAAGAGGCAAGCCTGCATTGTTTGAGTGTGTGGGGCTGCTGAAGCAGGATCACTGGGTTTGCTTAAGTGGGTCAGAGCATACACACAGGGCAGGACTGTGTTGACAGGGTGTGTGGGCCTGTGGGCAGTGGGGCTTGTCAGCTGCAGCAGTCTTGTGTTTCTCAAACAGCCACATAGGGGATTGGCCCCACCTTCCAAAGCCTGAACAATTGGGTGCTCCCACGCCTGGGGCCTGGCCCACTCAGCTGCACTCCTAATAAGAGAGCTGACAACAGCCTTGCAGGCCAGAGGCCTACAGCAATTGTAAGCCCCAGAGGCTAGCAACCAGCCACACTGGGGGCCTACTCACTTAACAGAAAAACTGGAACGGGAATGTGCTAATAGACATTGCAGCAAACTGTGCTGGGGCTTCCCATGCCTGATAAAGTGACTGAAGGGTCCATAGCAGCCACACGCAGCTAAGCATTACAACCAGCCGGCCAAGGGGACAGCCTAGCCTCCCCAGGCACCTGCAGCAAGAGCAACCCTGCCACAAGAGAAGGACACATGAGGGACACTCCTAGAACATTTGGAACTGGTGACAAGAGGGAAGCACACTCTGGGCCTCATAAGGCATCTCTTACATAAGCCCACCTTTCCAAGATCAGAAAACATAGCTGATCTACCTAATACATAGATATAAGCACAGAGAAAGAGGCAAAATGAGGAGACAAAGGAATATGTTCCAAATAAGCGAATAGGACAAATCCCCTGAAAAAGAACTAAACAAAACAGAGATAAACAATCTACCTGACAAAGAGTACAAACTAATAGTCATAAGGATGCTCACTGATCTCGGGAGAAGAATAGATGAACACAGTGAGAACTTCAGCAAAGAATTGAAAAATATAAAAAAGAACCAATGAGAAATGAAGAATACAATAATGGAAATGAAAAATTCACTAGAGGGACTCAAAACCAGAGTAGGTAATACAGAAGAACAGATTAGTGAGCTGGACGAAAGACTAGAGGAAATCAACCAAGCTAAACAGAAAAAAGAATTAAAAAGAACAAGGATGGTCTAAGGGACCTCTGGGACAACATCAAGTGCACTAACATCTGTATTATAGGTGTCCCAGAAGGAGAAGAGAGAGACAAAGGAGCAGAGAATCTATTTGAAGAAATAATAGCTGAAAATTTTCCTAACCTAAGGAAGGAAACAGACATCCAGGTACAGGAAGCAGAGAGATCATCAAACAAGACAAACCCAAAGAGGCCCACACCAAGACACATTACAATTAAAATGTCAACAATTAAGGATAAAGAGAGAATCCAAAAGCTGCAAGAGAAAGGCAACAAGTTACATACAAAGGAAATCACATAAGGCTATCAGCTAACTTCTCAGCAGGAACCTTACAGGCTAGAAGGGAATGGCACAATATACTTAAAGTGTTGAAAGGAAAAAACCTACAGCCAAGAATACTCTACCTGGCAAGGTTATCATTCAGACTGGAAGGAGAGATAAAGAGTTTCCCAAACAAGCAAAACCTAAAGGAGTTTATCACCAAGAAACCAGCTTACAAGAAATGCTAAAGGCACTTATTTAAGTGGAAAGGAAAAGACCACAAATAGGAATAAGAAAATTATCAAAAAAAAAAAAAAACAATAAAATCACTGATAAAGGCAAATACACAGTAAAGGTAGCAGATCAAGCACCTATGAAGCTAATATGAAGGTCAAAAGACAAAAGTACTAAAATTAACCATTCCCATGATAACAGGGTAACAGATACACATACATAAAAAAGAGGTTAGATATGATATCAAAAACATAAAATGTGGGAGGAGGGGAGTAAAAGAATAGAGCTTTTATCAAGAGGTCAAACTTAAGAGACCATCAACTTAATAGAGATTGCTATATATGTAGGTTATTATATATGAACCTCATGGTAATCGCAGACCAGAAATCTGTGATAAATACACAAAAATTAACTGAAATAACTCAAAGATAATACTAAAGAAAGCCATCAAACCACAAGGGAAGAGAGCAAGAGAAGAAGAAAGGAACAGAGAAGAACTTCTAAAACACCCAGAAAAAAAGTAACAAAACGGCAAGAAATACATTCTTAGCAATAGCTACTTTAAATGTCAATGGACTAAATGCTCCAATCAAAAGGCACAGGGTGGCCAATTGGATAAAAAACGAGACCCATATATATGCTGCATACAAGAGACACACTTCAGACCTAAAGACACTCACGAACTGAAAGTGAAGGGATGAAATAACATACTCCATGGAAGTGGCAATGAAAAGAAAGCTGGGGTAGCAATACTTATATCAGACAAAATAGACTTTAAAACAAAATCTGTAACAAGAGACAAAGAAGGGCACTGCATAATGATCAAGGGAACAATCCAACAAGAGGATATAACACTTTTAAATATCTATGCACCCAATATAGGAGCACCTAAATATATAAAGTAATTATTAAGAGGCATAAAAGGAGAAACAGACAGCAACACAATAATAGTAGGGGACTTGAACACTCCACTTACACCAATGGATAGATCATCCAAACAGAAGATCAATAAGGAAACATTGGCCTTAAGTGACACATTAGACCAGATGGACTTAGTAGATATATACAGAACATTCCATCCAAAAACGGAAGAATACACGTTCTTTTCAAATGCACATGGAACATCCTCCAGGATAGATCACATATTAGTGATCTATATTGTGATAGATCACAAACAAGTCTCAATAAATTTAAGAAGATTGAAATAATACCAAGCATCTCTTCTGACCACAGCAGTATGAAACTAGAAATCAACTACAGGAAGAAAATCAGAAAAGCCACAAATATGTAGAGATTAAACAAAATGCTACTGAACAACGATTGGGTTAACAAAGACATCAAAGGTGAAATCAAAAAATACATGGAGACAAATGAAAATGAAAATACAATCTGTCAAAACTTATGGGATACAGCAAAAAGTGGTTCTAAGAGGGAAGTTTATAGCAATATAGGCCTACGTCAAAAAAACAAGAAAGATCTCAAATAAACAGTCTAACTGTGCACCTAAAGGAACAGGAAAAAGAAGAACAAACAAAGCCCAAAATCAGTAGAAAGAAGGAAATAATACAAATCAGAGCAGAAATAAATGAAATCGAGACAAAAAAAATAGAAAAAAATCAACGAAACTAAGAGCTAGTTCTTTGAAAAGATAAATAAAATTGACAAATCTTTAGCTAGACTCACTAAGAAAAAAAGAGAGAAGGCTGAAATAAATAAAATCAGAAATGAAAGAGGAAAAATTACAATGGATATCTCAGAAATACAAAAGATTATAAGAGAATACTACGAAAAGCTATATGCCAACAAACTGGATAATCTAGAAGAAATGGATAAATTCTTAGAATCAGACAACCTTCCAAAACTGAATCAAGAAGAAATAGAGAATTTAAATAGACCAGTCACCAGTAAGGAGATCGAAAGAGTAATCAAAAACCTTCCCAACAATAAAAGTCCAGGACCAGACAGCTTCCCTGGTGAATGCTACCAAACATACAAAGAAGATTTAATACTCATCCTTCTCAAACTCTTCCAAAAATTTCAAGAGGAGGGGAAGCTTCCTAACTCATTCTACGAAACCAACATTACCCTGATACCAAAACCAGACAAGGACAACACAAAAAAAGAAAATTACAGGCCAATAATACTGATGAACATCGACGCAGAAGTCCTCAACAAAATACCAGTAAATCAAATACAACAATACATTAAAAAGATCATACACCATGGTCAAGCAGGATTTATTCCAGGGATGCAGGGATGGTTCAACATATACAAATCAATGAACGTGATACACCACATTAACAAAATGAAGAATAAAAATCACAGGATCATCTCAATGGATGCAGAGAAAGCATTTGACAAGATACAGCATCCATTTATGATAAAAACTCTGAATAAAATGGGTATAGAAGGAAAGTATCTCAACATAATAAAGGCCATATATGACAAACCCACAGCCAACATCATACTTGATGGAGAAAAACTGAAAGCTATTCCTCTAAGAACAGGAACCAGATAAGTATGCCCACTTTCAGAACTCTTATTCAACATAGTATCATAAGTTCTAGCCAGAGCAATTAGGTAAGAAAAAGAAAAGAGATCCAAATTGGAAAGGAAGAAGTGAAACTGTCACTATTTGCAGATGACATGATTTTATATATAGAAAACCCTAAAGAATCCACCAAAAAAGTTTTAGAAATAAATAATTATTAATTATATTAAATAAATAATATTCATAAGGGATATTAGTCTATCTTATTTTCTTGTAGTGTCTTTGTCTGGCTTTGGTATCAGGGTAACGCTGGCCTCATAGAATAAGTTAGGAAGTGTTTCCTCTTCAAGTTATTGGAAAAGTTTGACAGGGATTCATGTTAATTCTTCTTTAAATGTTTGGTAGAATCACCAGTGAAGCCATCAGGTCCAAGGCTCTTCTTCTTAGGGGTGATTTTTGGTTATTGTTCTGATCTCCTTACTAGTTATAGGTCTACTCAGATTTTCTATTTCTTCATGATTTAGTTTTGGTAAGATTTGTGTTTCTAGAATTTTTACATTTAATCTAAGTTATCCAACTTGTTAGTGTACAATTGTTTATAGCGCTTTCTTATAATCCTTTTTATGTCTATAGAATCAGTAGTAATGTTTCCATTTTCATTTCTGATTTTAGTAATTTGAGTCTTCTCTCTTTTTTTCTTAGTCCATCTAGCTAAAGGTTTGTTAATTTTTTTTAAATCTTTTCAAAGAACAAACTTCTGGCTTCATTAATTTTCTCTATTGTTTTTTATTCTATATTTCATTTATCTCTGCTCTAATTTTTATTATTTCCTTCTTTTTACTAGCCTTGGTTTTAGTTTGTTCTTACTTCTCTAGTTCCTTAAGTTAGGTTGTTGATTTAAGAACTCTCTTATTTTTTTTAATGTAAGTGTTTATAGCTATAAATTTCCCCCTTAGCACTACTTTCACTGTATCCTATAAGTTTTGGTATGTTGTGTTTTCATTTTCATTCATCTCGGAGAATTTTCTAATCTCTCTTGCAATTTCTTTTTGATACATTTGTTGTTTAAGAGCATGTTGTTTAATTTCCACAAATTTGAGAATTTTCCAGTTTTACTTCTGTTATTGATTTGTAACTTCATCCCATTGTGGTCAGAGAAGATACTCTGCATGATATCTATCTTTTTGAATCTATTGAGACTTGATTTGTGGCCTAACATATGAGCTATCCTGGAAAATGTCCCATGTTCACTTGAGAAGAATGTGTGTGTATGCTCTTTTATTGAGTAGAGAGTTCTGTGTTTCTGTTAGATATACTTGATTTATTGTGTTGTTTATGTCCTCTATTTTCTTTTTTTGGGGGGAGGAGACTAGCTCTGAGCTAATATCTGATGCCAACCCTCCTCTTTTTTACTGAGGAAGATTGGCCCTGGTCTAACATCTGTACCCATCTTTCTCTATTTTATATGGGACACTGCCACAGCATGGCTTGACAAGCAGTGCGTTGGTGCACGCCTGGGATCCGAACCTGCAAACCCCGGGCCACCAAAGCGAAGCATGTGCACTTAACTGCTGCACCACTGGCCAGCCCCAGTCTTCTATTTTCTTATTTATCTTCTATCTAGTTGTTCTATCCATTATTGAGAGTGGGATATTTAAGTCTCAAACTATTACTGTGAAACTGTTTATTTCTCTCTTTAATTCTATCAGTTTTTGCTTCATATACTTTGATGGTCTGTCATTAGGTGCATAAATGTTTATAATTATAATATCTTCTTGGTGTATTGAACCTTTTATTAATATATAATTTCTTTCTTCTAAAAAAAGGTTACAACCTATTTTATTTAAAGTCTATTTTGTCTGATATTATTATAGACAACCCTGCTCTTTTTTTCCCTTGCATTACTGCATTTTTTTCTGCATTATTTACTTCTTTTGTGTTTAGTTGATTTTTTTTTTAGTAAAATATTTAAATTCATTTCTCATTTCCTTTTGTGTATATTCTACAGCTATTTTCTGTGTGGCTTGTATGGGGATTAAATTTAATATCCTAAAGTTATAACACACTAATTCGAATTTATTCCAACTTAACTTCAATAACATGCAAAAACTCTGCTCTTTTACATGTTTATCTTCACCTCTTTTGATTGTTGATGTGACAAAATTGTATCTTTATAAATTGTATGCCCAGAAACATAAAGTAATAATTATTTTAAATGTTTTAGTCTCTTAAATTATGTAGAAAACAAAATTTATAGTTACAAGTCAAAGTTACAATAATATTAGATTTTAGACTAATAATTACTCATTTAAAAACATATTAGAATCTTAAATCATGTAGAAAACAAAAATTGGAGTTAAAAACCATTGTACCAATCATATGAGCTTTTATAATTGCCCACGTATTTACCATCATTGGGATCTCTATTTCTTCATACAGCTTTGTGTTATTATCTAGTGGCCTTTCATTTCACCCTGCAGGACTACCTTGAGCATTTCTTGCAGGAGAAGTCTAGTGGTAATAAATTCCCTCAGCTTTTGTTTATCTGGGAATATCTTAATTTCTCCCTCACCTTTTTTTTTTCTTTTTATTTTCTGGTGAAGATTTGCCCTGAGCTAACATCTGTTGCCAATCTTTCTCTTTCTGCTTGAGGAAGATTTGCCCTGAGCTAACATCTGTGCCAATCTTCCTCTACTTTGTATGTGGGTTGCTTCCCCAGCACAGCTGCTGATGAGTGGTGTAGGTCTGCACCTGGGAACCAAGCCCAGGCCACCGAACTGGAGTGCACTGAACTTAACCACTGGGCCATGTTGCCAGCCCCATTCTCCCTCACTTTTGAAGGAGAGTTTTGGTATATATAGGATTCTTGGTTTACAATTGTTTTCTTTTAGCACTTTGAAATATCAGCCCACTGTCTTCGGCCTCCAAAGTTTCTGATGAGAAATCTGCTGTTAATCTTATTGAGGACCCCTTGTATGTGATGAGTTGTTTCTTTCTTGCTGCTTTTGAGATTCTCTTTCTCTTTGGCTTTTGAAAGTTGGATTATAATGTGTCTTCGTGTGGGTCTCTGAATTCATCTTACCTGGAACTCATTGAAGTTCTTGGATATCTTACATCAACTGTTGGAAATTTTCAGCCATTATTTCTTCAAATATCCTTTCTGCCCTTTTCTCTATCTCTTCTCCTTCTGGGATTCCTACAATGAGTATGTTGGTCCATTTGATGGTATCCCACAGGTTCCTTAGGCTCTATTTACTTTTCTTCAATCTTTTTTCTTTCTGTTCCTGAGATACAATAATTTCCATTATCCTGTCTTCAAGTTTGCTTATTCTTTCTTCTGCCTGCTCAAATATGCCTTTGAATTCCTCTAGTGAAACATTTATTTCAGTTATTGTACTTTTAGCTCAAGAATTTGTTTTTTATTTCTTTTTAGGTTTTCTCTCTCTTCATTGATATTTCTATTTTGTTCATACACTGTTTTCTTGACTTTCTCTACATCTTCCTTTAGTTCCTTGAGCATCTTTAAGGCAGTCGTTTTAAAGACTTTTGTCTAACATATCTGCCATCAGGTCTTCTTCAGGGACAGTTTCTGTCGATTTATTTTTTTCCTGTGAATGGGCCATACTTCCCTGTTTCTTTGTATGCCTTCTGATTTCTTTTCGTTGAACATTACATGTTTGAATCTAATAATGTGGTAACTCTGGAAATCAGATTCTCCCCCTCCCCCAGGGTTTGCTGTTTTTTGTTTGTTGCTTTTGTTTTTTGCATTGTTGTAGGGCATCTCTGTGCTGAGGATCAGCCTGGGGTGCAATCTTAAGGTCTTCACAGGTCTTTTCTGAGCCTTTCCCTGGGCATGCACAGTCACTTTCTACTATTCTCCATATGTAGTTGTTTTTTGAATATCCCACTCTTTAATGTTTGGCTCCCAAAAGTGGAAAAAGAGTAAAATGAAGGGCACCATTCATTTAAATCACCTGGAAGTCATTTCAGCCGGAGGGGGCGGGGCTTGCAATAATAGAGGGAGGTGCAACAATAATGACTGTCTACCTTTTTGTCTGCACCTCTGGGATTGGAAGCAGCAATCAGAGCACATATTCCCAATATTTGCAGGACAGGGTTCTTTTTGCCCACCCTGGCTCCTCAAAGCTGTGTACAGATTGTTTTTTTCTCAGTAACATGTGCAAAGCTGCCTGCCATGTGGCTGGGGGTGAGGGATGGGTAGCTGTTATTGTGCTAACAGCTGAAATTGACCAAAATTAACCACAATTTATCATCTAAGCCTTCCCCTGGAAGTTGCAAGCCTTCAATAGACTCCAGATCCCAAATAGTTACATCAGAAAGATTCTATCAGTGCAATTGTTATCGAGGTGGGACACAGATTTCTGATGCTTCCTACTCTGCCACCTTCCCAGAATCATCTGTCTCTGGGTGATCTTTATGCACCTTTGATTTTGAGAAGGCTGCTCTGAGTCACATTTGGCTCACCACTTGCTCCAGATCCTATTCTGAGCACATTTTCTCCATTCCAGGCTTTGGATGGAACCTGACTTTCCCTTTGATGATGCTACTTTGTAATTCCTCTCAAGTCTGCCCATTGTCACCAGTCCTTGGATTCAGGGACAAGAGACTGCTTTGTTATATTTTAGTAAAGCCCACTCTACTCAGTTCCAGTCCTGTCCCAGGCACTGTTAAATGCTTATACATCCATTACCTCATTTAGTCCTCACCACAAGCTAGGGCAGGAGATGCCGTTATTATTTCCAGTTTGTAGAGGGGGAAATGAAGCTTTACAAAGGTGCAGTCTCCTGAGTAAGATCACTCAGCTAGTGTCAGCTGGGATATGACATTCGATATGTTCAAGTCCAGAGGCGTCACCACTACTGCCTGTATCCTCATGCCCATTCCAGATTAGAGTTTGTCAGCACTCCTGCAACAACACCACTGCCTTTTGTATTGGTTTCCATTGCTGCCATAAGAGATTACCACAAATTTAGTGGCTAACAACAACGTACATTTATTATCTCACAGTTCTATAGGTCAGATGTCCCAGGGTGCTGGACTAATTTGTCTGCTCTGGGTCTCACAAGGCCAAAATCAAGGAATCAGACAGACTGGAGGCTTTGGAGGAGAATCTGCTTACAAACTCATTTAGGTTATTGGTAGAATTCAATTTCACGTGGTTGTACGACAGAGTCCCTATTTTCTTCCAGGGGTCATTGCAGAGGTTTCCACATTCTCTGGTTTGTGGCCCTCTCATCTTCAAAGTCAGCAATAGTGGGTCAAGTCTTTCTCATACTTTGAATTGTTCTAACTTCCCCTTCAACCTCATCTCTTCTATTTCCAGCTGCAAAAAGTTCTCCACCTTTAAAGACTCATGTAATTAGATTGGACCCACCTGGATGATCCAGGCTAGTCTTATTTTAAGACCGTTAACCTTTATTTGATCTGCAAAGTCCTTTTTGGCATGTTACGTAACATATTTTTACATTGCAGCTTTTAGGCCATGGACATCTTTGGGGTACTTTTCTGCCCACCATAGCTTGAAGCTCACAACTCTCACTCAACTATATCACCCCTTTCTCTCCTTGTCAAATCATTAATATTTTGCACTCTTCTTATAGTCACTTAAAATTGTGGCGTCTGGCATTCTGACATTTTCTTCCAGTCTCGTTCCTGACATCACCTTCAGATACATTAGTGACCACTCTGGTGACCTTCTTTCTCACTGCCAACCATTTTCACCTCCAATCCACTTTTCATGGTCACACTTTGCTGTGCTGTTGTCAACTAGGAACCTGTAGTAAGAAGTAGAAAGTTGTCCCCACATGCATATGGGGCTGAATTTTGATTGCCAGATTATTGGCTTTTATTTGATAGTTTATGTATGCAAAATGAATTAAAATCAAATTTAAGAAGCATGAACAATACCTTTAACGGAGGATATGATTATACAGCATCCGTCAAAACATGTCAGTAAACTGATTTTTAAAAAAATAAAGGGTAAACAATTTCATAGACTCAAATGTCAGAGTTCGGTAGAAAGAAATATGATTTTGAAATGAAACCTTTTAACAGTCCTGTGGAATGACAGGAATTGATTTTGGCATTGAAATTTGAATTCCCTTGCTGCTTTTAAAAACATATTAAGCAGGGGATCAGTACTAAATTTGGTTACATCAATACGATTTTAGAGAATGGCAGTATGATTTACATGGTATATAAAACCCATTTTCTCCATTAGGGATAGAGAAATGGGCCATCTTCTCGATGAAGTCATATATGATCTCAGTTAAGGAAGAGCCATGGAGATGCTGCTGTACATAATGAAGACTTAAGAAGATGCTCAGTGTTTCTCTGTGGGTTGTTGCTTTACTGCATCAACTTATCCACTATAGCTGTGAAAGGCAGCCAAGGGAGCTCTCATCCCATTGCTTCTGGACTGCCATAAAACTGCCAGCCATGGACTTCATATTTTACAATAGGAGAAATGACATCTTTTAAAATGAACTTTTTATAATTTACTTGTAAAAATAAAATATTTAGGCCTTGAGAAATGATTTGTTTTTTAATTTGGCTTGATTTTACTTCCCTGAATCCAACCACACAGTGCAAATACTTCATAAAGTTTAAATACCTAAAATGGGGTTCTTGTTAAAAATTCACATAGCTTGGAGATTCTTCTCATTCAGTGGGTTTGAAGTAATGGTCAGGAATCTTAGCGTTTACTAAACACCTCATCTAATTGTGTCAATGATCATCACAAATGGACCATGATTAGAGTAATCCTTTCAAGTGCTCCTTCTCCTAGCTGCTATGTCGAACTACGGGGAGGGAGAAAGAGGAAAAGGGGAGGTAAAGGGAGAAATGGGAAGGAAGGGGGAAAACCTGCAACTTTAATCTTCCAAAAAAAGAGTTTGTTCTGCCTTGCCTTCCCATCTCCCAGCACTAATAATAATACCTCAAACTGAAAGTCAAATTTCATCTTTCATTAAGAATTCATAGCTGCTGGAAAGCTGTAAGGCTCTAAGAGCCCTTCAATGACTCAAGTGGAAGAACTTCAAAAGAGCTAAAGTAAGAGCCAAAGTCTGAGCCATGTCCCCAAAATCTCCCTGAAATGGGCTCCTATCCAAATGAATTACAATACAATTTACTCTCTCCTCATTGTTCTCCTGGCAAAAAGCTGCTAAAATACCAACAGAAAAAAATTATATATTATATTCTCAGTGAACGGTCATCCCAATCACTTCAAAATGCAAATGATTGTAGAAATTTGGAGCAGTGGCAATAATGACAAATCCCCACTGACAGTGGAGTCACTGAAAAGATCATTGGAGTGAGCTCCCCCTTTAAAGAGTTTTAACTTGCAGTCAAGTCAAGAGCTATTCTAGTGAAGCAAGAAGTTGTTTGAAAGACAGAAGCTCAAGCCAACGTGGGAAAGCAACACAACAAGGGTGCCATGAAAAATATCCAATAGTCTAACATGCAAAGCCGATCTATTAATTTTTGCAAGTTACCAAATTAGAGCACCCCTGATGAATTTCCTTCAGATAGTCTTTCTTAAACAAGCAAATTAGATCACTTTAACGAAATATAATACTGAACAAAGAAAGTAATCCTCCAATCTTAACAACACTGTACTTACTTTCAACTATATATTTAACATTTATTGAGCACCTGTTGCATGCAAGCTCCATGCTATGAGGTTGAAAATGGGAGGTTGTATAATTAATAAGACATGGTGTCATACCCTCAAAGGAACTCACAACCCAGTAGGAATCTAGCTGTGAGTAAATAATTCCCAGACAGGAACAGAAGGAGTATGGAAGATTCCATTCTCAAGGATTCTGCTCTCAAGAAATAAATGAGAGCGAGGAAAGAAGGAACAAACATTTCTTTAGAGCTTCCTCCATGCCTGGCACTGTGCTAAGTTCCATGCATTTGTTATCTATTGTTGGTCAAATACATGCCTATTTTTCCATCATATCCTAGAAGCAGACTGTCCTCCTGGGTCAGAGGGTTAGTCATGAGCTGCTTCGGGTGAACATGTTTAAAACTCATCCTCTTTGTGGATTGTGAAAGGATTAGTTTCCAGATTGAAAAAATATGTTCCAACAATGTATTTATGTCACCCACTCTAAATCACTAAGCAACAGAGCTGCTGATGAAACAGTAGGTAACTTGTCTTTTTCCTTACTCATGATAGTCAAGGACAGTTTTCTGTTTCCCCAAGCTTTTCCTTTTGCAATAATGATTATGAAGAACTGGGAATTCTGTTTCATTGGACAGCAAGTCCAATGACAGCAGTAGTAACAGGTAGAATTTACAGAGTGTTATACAACTCTCATCTCATCTTTACCTAAGAAATAGACATGATTATGATTCTCATTTTACAGATGATGAAACTGAGGCTTAAGAAAATAAATAACTTGCCCAGGATTCTACAACTAAACAGTCATGAGCTGAGAGTCAAACTTACATTGCTGACTCCAGAGTTTACCTGCCTAACCACTACAACACATTATATTACTATAATATATATTATATATGTGACTACTTCGATATGTTATATATATAATAATTATTATATATATGTATAATATACAATATAATATGTATTATATTGAAGTAGTAATAGAAAAACGATACCCAGGTCTGAGCTTGGTCCACTCTTGACGTTGCTGGAATGTAAAGAAAAGTCTTCACCATATGGCCATGATTTCCCCCATGAAACAAACAAATAACAAAAATAACCTTCAGTTTCTTGAAGCCTTCTTCATTTCTAAGTACATGGCTTGCTGTATTATAAAATATCTTCTTACAAGGAAATTCCTAAATATCCAATAACAAATTCAGAATTCGAAAGAAAGAACACAATCTGTTCTCAGGTCTGTTACTTTGCACTCATAATGCCCAGGAGGCCCTTTCTAGGGCCCCATTCCCTCACAACGAAGGTGTTCTCCAATGTAGGACCTAATGTGAAGTCAGGGTGAAACCAAGACTTGCCTTGACATAAAACCACATCAGGAGCTAGCCCTACCCCTAGATCTTGTGTCTTGAGTTTTCCAACCACTGCTCCTCTCTCCAAGCCAAAAGCCCACACTGCAGGGGCACAGCAAAGTTTGTGTCTGTACTATATTGCTGCACTACCTCTGGGATATGGTCATTTTGGAAAGAAACCAGTTCTCCCTGTCCTTTCTTCAAAGTACAAAACTGGGTACACTGAGCACAGAGCTATGCGGTTTTCTCGGGTTGCTCCTGATGCCTCCTGGAGATATGATGCTACAATTTTTTGAAACCTTGAGGTCTTGAGCTGCAGCATCCCAGGTCTTGAATGCAAACATTGCCCACCTGCTTGAGTCAGAGGCAAAGTAGAAAATCTGAAAACAGAACTAAGCAATTTAACGTTGCTTCAACTCCCATTACTGAGAAAGTAAATTTTGTAATACTTTTCTACCTCTCAGGATAAGACAATTAATGAAGATTTTTGTCTTTTTCTAAAATTTCAAAAACCAAAGAACATTAATGTTTCATATTCCACCCGCATTCTACAAATTAATGAGCTTCTCTGTTCAGAGTAAGCAATGAAGACTTTGTTCTAGTTGGGAGGAGTCCAGAATGTTGTAAAAAATTTTTTCTGGTCCCTCTTTAATTCATTTTAAGTTTTGTCTGTTGTATGGTCTTGAAAATTAATTTTCTGAAAGGGCAACTTTATATGTTATTATGATTTTTTCAACTAATCTTTCTACGTGGGCTATAAAGTCAAAAACTGGTTGATTATAAGCAGGCAAATAATAATTTCTCTTCTGGCAACTGCTTCTTTTGATTCAGTATATTGCTCTGTAAGTTACACTTGGCCATCTGATTACTCAAAATGAATAAAACCCCTAAATATCCTTTGGAATAATATCTTCTGTTGACTTTACATAATGCTAATAATAATAATAATAACGAAATGAACTAGTTTAATTAAATGACACACTTTACTGATTAATCCAAATGGTGAAACAAAACCCTTTTCTCCTGTTATTTTTTATTTTTTAAGTTACCTTTTAAAGAAAGCCAGAATAATTGAATGATAAAATATCCTACATGGCAAGGCTTTGTTGCTAAGGGCATATTCTGGTGTCTTCAGACAGCTGGTAATTTTAATTGTGAAGTTATATTTGTTAGGATTACCTCCAGAAGCATATTTCCTATTGTATTCAGTTTGTGTAAGATGAGCTTGTATGTCTTCATGGTGGATTGAAATGCAAACCTGATTTTACACATCTACTTTCTTTGTAAGGATGTGGACATCTCTAATGAGCATGTATCCAGAGAACATATGATGGCACAAAAAAGAAAAACCTGAAAATAGCATTACATGGTGCAAGGTTTCCCCAAGTGTGGTACATGTAACACTGGTAATAAAATGAAATCATTGCAGGTGCTATACAGGCAAACTTTTTTGTTTTCAAGGCTATTTATTTGATCACCTGTTAGAAAAAAACCTATAACTAGTGCAATAAACCCCAAAATTTTATGGCCCAAAATGCTTAGGACAAGTAACAGGTATGAAAAGCGAGTTGATTTAGGAAATACCCTAAGAAAGTACTATTTGGGTGGTGTTTAGATAAGGCAAACATCTGAAAGTGGCCTGAGAATGGCTGGAGGTTGGTAATCATTGGCAGAGTGGTACAGAACCTGGCATGGGACCCTGGTTTGGCCACTTAATAGCTGTCAGATTCCACATTTGTAAAAACCTTCCCACAAGGGCCTACTAGGAGAATTTTAAATTCTATATAAAGTTTTTAGTATGGTGCTGGCCACCAAGTAAGCTCTCAATAAATGACAGCTGTAATTATTAATCACAATAAAAAGTCTCGTCCCAAGGACCCACGTGGCAACAAAACAAAGCAAACCCCTTGCACTGGGTGAATATGGGCACAGAAGAGCATTATTAGGAAACTTGTATACAGCTGTTTAATTTTTTTTAAAGAAGAATTGATGAAAACATGGAAGTGAATTGGACTTCAACGATCATTTTTACCTTATTTAAATGTATACTCTGGTTATTTATTCTACAACATTAACCTTAATTTTCTTTTGCATAGAGACTGTGGTTTTTTTTGTTTTTTTGCTGAGGAAGATTAGCCCTGAGCTAACATCTGTTGCCAATCCTCTTCTTTTTGCTGAGGAAGATTGGCCCTGGGCTAACATACGTGCTCATCTTCCTCTACTTTATATGTGGGACGCCTGCCACAGCGTGGCTTGATAAGTGATGCACAGGTCCATGCCTGGGATCCGAAACTGCGAACCCCAGGCCACTGAAGCAGAGCACACGAACTCAGTCACCACATCACCGGGCTGGCCCCAAGAGACTGTGTTTTTTTAGTTTTGACATCTTCTAAAGTGTTAAATGTGGAGTTTTCACCTAATTGGCTCTTAATAAAGAAGTATGGAGATAGCTATCATATATATTGCTTCACTAATTTTTAAGATTTCCTTATCTACCATGACTTTGGAAAGCCGTACATATTCGCAAAACACACAGCTTTTGACTAGATGTGTTTTGCATCCTCAGTAAGGAAAATCCTCATATTTTATAAAACATTACCAGAAGTTCTCTAAGTATTCTCAATTATGTCATATTCTTTGTACTGTGTATATCTACCCTGCTTCTGAAATCATACATACGAAGTACTAAACCATCAGCAACATCTCCTCATCATCTTGATCATCAACACCAGCTCTTTCATTCATCTCTTCCTGCTCTACTTGCTCACAGAATATGGGTTCTGCTTAAAGTATAAAAAAAATCCTAGATCTTTTCCTACATCTGTACTGGGCACTTGTTGGTGATCAATAAATACTTGCTTACTAGTTGGTTTTCTAAGGAGTCAAGGGTAAATTACTCAGAGAGCAATCCCATATCCCCCCTGAGGGTCAACTGTTAATCACTATTAATTTTTAAAGTTTTAAAATCTTTTTTAGGTAGATAAAAGGAATAGCAATGATACCCACCCTTTCCTCCTCTGTATCACAATGCAACCGAGAGCAACTCTGATTAATGGCTTGGTATCACTGTACCTTAATAAATGACATCCAAACTGATTTTTAGGTGATACTTGAGCTGTGAATACCTATTATACTTACCTGCCCCTTAGGATTATAAGGGTGGATGATTGCATTTTTAATCATCCTAACAGTGTTTCTGAAATATGGCCTGAAATGAGCAAATGAAGCACTGTAAAGAGAATTGTTTCTATTCACTGAAGTCTGATATGTAATAGCAGAAATTTGGAGACAATCAAATGCTCATTGACAGAGAACTGGTGCAACCATTCCATGGAATATGCCATGTAGCTCTGAATATAAATGAGGCAAATCTGCATGTATTCATATGTCAGGGTATCCACAATGTAATAGACAATCGATAAGAAGCAAGTATGAATGGTGTGAAGCGTTTGAACACAACCCCATCATATGCACTTATCCATTCTGCCCATAGAAAAGTCTAGTAAAACACATACCAAACTGTGCAGAGTGGGTCCCTGAGGACCAGAGTGGGGAGAACAAGAGGAGGGCTTTCAATTTTTACTTTATGTATTCCGTCATAAACTTTTATTACAATAGTAACTTTTAATAAGCATTCTCACTTTTATGACCTTTTTAAAGACAACAAAATGTGCTTTAATAAAGGTAGTCTTAGACTAGCCTTACCTGTTGCTTAAATTTATTGGCATGCCAGAAGTCATTGTCCATACAGTCTCCTCCTTTATATGTTTTTTTTTGTCTCCTCAACCTGATAGCTCTAAAAAGATGTATCTGCTCCACAGCCATGTTCACTGGGCCCTTTTTCTTCCAATGTGGAGGGCCACTAACCAGAGGATGACTTAGAGCATGTGTGGGCTTTGGTTTAAGGATTGAAAGCAAGAGTTTGAATCTTAGCTCTACTATTTGCAAGTTCATACTTTGGGTTGCAAGGAATAGAAACCCAATGAAGCTCCCTAGAGCCAAGGGAAGGTTATTGTAAGAATGTAGATCACATGTGTAAATGAATCACAGCTGGAGCTCCTGGGAAATGGAGGTGAGAGCTACATGAAACTATCAGAACCCAGTCATCTACTTTCTCTGCCCTCCTCCCGACCAAACTGCATGCTTCTCTGTTGTCTACTTTATTCTCTTCTTTGCAAAAATAGTTTCCTCTTCTTTCTCATGGTTTTGATGCCCAATCACTCATTTGCACAAGGCTTTTCTTGCAAGGAAATCTACTCCAGCCTGGACTCCATGGGACCTTTCAGCTTCTTAACAATTCTTGGATCTCTTACTGTTGAGAGATCACAAGAATTAAATGAGATAACACTGTTTAAAAGGCTCTCACATTTCTTGACATAATATATAACAGATACCTAACTTCTTTAAATATCAGTATCTTCAACTGCAAACTGTAAATACTAATAGTATCAGTGTTATAAAGTTTCTGAAGAAATTCTTAGCATAGTGCTTGCCTAGAGTAACTGCTTAATAAATATTAGGTTATGTTATTGTTACTGTTATTGTTATTAAATCCATCATGATTTAAGAAAATGAACGACTTGCCTCATCCTAGTGGGTAGACTTCATGAATGCCTCAATTTCCACATAGATTCTCAGGCAGAAGACATCTCATCATCTGGTAGAGAAGAAATTATCTTCACAAATCTGTGGAACAAATGATCATATATCAACAGTTTCTCAAGGCCAGATGACAATGGGAAAAGACAAAAATGCTCTCATCCTGTTTGAGGTAAAGGAATGTGGAGGTAAATGGAGACAGTGATAAAATTTAAAGCAAAGGCTATTGAGATGCCTTCAATAATCACTAGCCAGGAGCTTGCTCATAAGATAAGATGGAAAAATCTGTGCTGCTCACAGGCCTCTCTGTGTCTTGGTCCAGTGGAAAAGAATTTGACAAAGCACATAACAGGTAGTTTCCTGCCAAATTATCAGACACACAGGGAATTCAATAATAAACATTTTTCAAACCGTCAGATGACCCATTTCTTTTCTGCAAAGGAGGAGGTCCCGGCATGAACTTTGGAGATGTTGCAACAGACACGCAGATATATTTTAATCTCATGTTTCTTATGAAATTAGCAAACAATGTGCTTAGTGATACTCTAAACATAACACACCACCATCTGATTAATGAAACATGTTAGCTCAGCTATCAACACTTAGCATTTATTATGCACAATGACATTCTTTTCTTAGATATCAAAGTAACAGGTGTTTTAGTGATGAAAAGTCAAGACAAAAGTGTGAAGTGAAGGCTTTCGCATACTTTTCTTCAAATTTTGCAGCAACACAGTTTTTGACAGAGGGCTTCTGACTGCTCAATTTGATGGCCATACAAACTTATAAAAGCTGAAGTATAGGGTTTCCCAGGGGACGACATAATGAAATAAATGCACTCATGAATATGTATGATTGGAGGAGGCCATCTGTTCTCCACCAACCTCTTTTCTTTCAACAACTCACAAATACCCAGCCCCACCCCCACGCCTACCCCATCATCCAGAAAAAAATACATACGTATATTCCTTCATCTGAAGATTTCAAAAATCAGTAATGTTTCGTCTCAGAGAAGAAACACAATTGCAATAGAAATGCTTTTATTGTGAGACTAAAACTAATAAATTAATAAATCATACAGTGTTGTGCAAACACTGTGAGCCTTGAAGTTCCTTGCTGCTCTTCTGTCCCTCAGGAATGAAGTTCCTGATGCTTCATCTAAACTGAAAGCCACACAAACCTGCCTCTCGGGCCACAAATATGAGTAGAGAAGAAACGTCAATAACAGCAGAGTAGACAACACTCTATCATTCAGGCATTCATAGTTAGCCCCAGTTGCTGTATATTCAAGTTCAATATTCAGTATTTGCCCTGATGTCTTTGGAATCCATTACTTGTTACTAATTTTGAAAACAGAGGATGAGGCCAACCTTACCGTTCAAAGGTGACCGAAAGGAAATTTTCAAGAAATGAGAAAATATAGTCAACAAAGAACGAGAGGAATTTCTTAGAAAAATTGATTATAAAATGATTAAATTTTTTTGGTTAACCAAATCATATTTGAAATGCATAAAGAAGACATGCATTATTTATAGGATTCTTTTGGTAAATCTTTTCTAAAGTAACTGCATATGAAAAGAATAATCACTCCTAATTCCTTTGCTTTGCAATTTCAACTTTGTGAATATCTTGCCTTCTTAAAGTAAGGAATGCTTTTAGTGAGTCTCTCTGGACTTCAGCATAAAAATAATCTAACGTTAAACTCTTCTCACAACAAAATAGGACTTGAAAAATAAAAAAAAAAATCATAGTCACAGCAGCATCCCTTGTGCTTTAATAAATTTTCTCAAACTAGCCTGCTTGTAGATATAGTCTGTGATAAACCATTTGTTTTATCAGGAAACTGAAAACCATAAGACAACAATATCATTAAATTCCAAAAGATAGTAAGATAAATTGGGAAGAGTATATACATTCTGGGATGAGAAGACCAAGGCTTAAATACCTCCTCTGTTTAGTTAATGGCAGTATGACCTTGGGCAATCGACCCATGGTTTCTAACACTATATATTCTTATCTGTTAAATCTAAATAGCAATACCAACCTCATGGTGCTATTCGGATGATCTGATAAGGTAATAAATGTGAAAGCACTCTATAAACAAAAAAGGACTTTCTCAAACAAGCCTGAAACACATGTAAAAATGAATTACTTTATAAATTACATTCTTAATAAAAATTCACTCTCCAATCACTTCTCACCATAAGGCATTATGATCTTCTCTAAATGGTCACTTAGACTAAAACAATTTCACTAATCTTTGCTCTCTGTAGCCCGCTACAGTAGCAAGATACTGAAAATAAGCTGAAGTATTAGAATTGTGCCCTACATAAATGAATCTTAAGAATGCTCCAGAACACCAGCACCACATCCTAAAGGGACGTTATTAATGGGGAAGAGAGCTCTGAGACCGCCTTGCAGAAGTTATTTCACATCTCCGTGGGCAGCTGCCTATCTATGAGGACAAGTTATTGGATGGCATTGTCTCAAAGCCCTTTTCAAGCTCTGAAATGCTGTGATTCTTAGAGAGCAGTGTGGCAGAACTGGCACTAGGCTGGGACTCACCAACTGGCCATGTGGTTTTGGATGAAGTAAGTTACAGAACCTCTCTGAGCATTGGTTCCTCCATCTGCAAAGGGAGGGGTTTGACCTATACATTTTCTGAGATCCCTTCCAGCTCTGACAATATATGATGCTATAACATAGCTGAAGTGGAGACGAGGATCTGAGGACAAATTGCCTAGTGCCATGTAAATTGCTTCCAAAGGCTTAAAATAATGCAGGCAGGGTCTCTGTAATTAAAAACGAAAAGTCTCATCTTCTTTTGTGGCATTAAGACAGAACTTGAGGCTTGTGTAAGCAATATGATTCTTTTTAGTCAAACTAAGGGTCTAGAAAAAACATGTCACAGGTTAAATTTTTTTAAAAGTCATAGTGTCATGTTTTTAATTTTTGAAAAAGTCAGTTAGAGAAATGCTATATCGTTGGAATGTATGTCACCTAGGTCCATAAAGCTTTTCATGATTGGAAAATCACAAATACATTTTCCACATACTTCACAGATGTAAATGATACAGCTTTTACCCAAGGGAGATGGTGAAACTTTAGTTTGGCAGAAATGCCAAATTTTGGTGGTTTGATAATTTGTTTCAATCGTGAAAATCTTTCTAAATTATATTAGATCAGTTTCCGGCATGCACATTTTAACACTGGGCCAGATCCTGTACAAGACAAGTAAGTTAATTTAACATATCCTCTCAATAGTTGAGAGCTGTCATTATCATCTCCTTTGGGGGCAAAGACAGAAGAACCTGGTCAGCTTCTTTTTACCGTGGCATACACAGTGGAGCCGCCTGGCCAAAATTTAGAGGATGGCCTGCAAGTGCAGGTGAAATTCTGGGGCAGATTCTGCTTTTTACCTGGTCATCCTGTCCGCTCTCGCCTTCTTGTTTCCTCTCATTATCTTGTTTTCTTTATTCTCAGTGTTGTTCAGGATCCAATGTGCCTTTTAAAAATACTCTCTCCTCTCCAGACTCCCTTGCAGCTAAGAGTTGCTTTGTGACCCAGTTTTGGCCGATGAGATATAAAGCAGAATAAACTGTGTGAGGTTTCAGAGAAAGCTATTGTTTTCCTGATAAAAAGTAGACAAACTCAGCTGGCATGAATTATTTCCCCGTCAAACACTCCTCTTCATCCTGCTAGGAATACAGCCACACGGGGAGCAGTCATCTTGCAGCCATGAGGCAGAAAGTTTCATGTTATGGGTGACGGAGCAGAACTTTAGAAGCTGACTTGATCGACTGCAGCAATGCTGGAGTGCCTACCTCTGGACCTTTTGTGTCACCCTGTTACACTTGTCACAGCTATAGTATTTGAGTGACTACTAGGGGAAAATATTTTAGGTACACTCTCTCTAAACACTATAAAATGCCCTTTTACTGTTTTCACTTTACAGATGAGTAAATTGAGAATCAAATAAGTTTAACTAGGGCACCTGAGGACAGGCAGTGGCCAAGAGGTAAGGCTGGGCTCAAACGCAGATGCACCTGGCTCAAAGTGTGCCCATGTCACTGCAGAACTGTTCATGTGCTGTCCCCAGAACTGTTCATGTGCTGTCCCCACTTAGCAAGACGACTTACCTCAGGGTGGGAGCTAAGCCTGGTGTTTCCTTTGTATCACACACCCAGCCCAGCTCCCTTCTCATTCAAAATGAGCAACGTGTTTTCTTCTGTTGCCTTGTAAAGCTTAGAGCCAACTCTTTACATTTTAAACTGATATTAATCTTCAGGGAAATTAGCATTTAGCAGCAAATAGACAAAGTTTCTGGTAATTGTTTTTAATCAAATTGGTCAAGTAATCGACTATTGGTGGCTCTGTGGGCTCCATAGATTAATGGTTAGTAACAGAGTAATTTAAAGTATTTAGGAATTCACTTCACAGAAATCACCCTTAAGTGGAAAGTAATCCAAACATTTCTCTCTCTTATTTCCAACTCAGCTGGCTACCCTTTTCCTCCAAAGAATATTAATTGCACCGCTCACACCTTCTAGAATATGAAAAGTTCTAAATAAACATCTTTTCCATAGCTCAGGTAGAGTGGCTTTAAAAAGGTGAATTACAAACCAAAAAAAAGTTTTATTATTGTTGTTGGTTTGGTTTGGTTGGTTTTCAAGAACAGTTTCACTTTGGAGAGCATTTCCAAAGCAAATATCCTGGGAGATGTTGATGAGATCCTCAAGAAAAGGTTCCATGTTCAATTTTGGAAATGGACTGTTGACCTTACACAAATAGACAGCCAGTTATTTCTCCAGCAAAAGTGGGTTTATTTGGGATCAGCAAAGAATTGCAATTCTGGGTCTGCAACCAGGGTGAGCCACATGCAAGTCTGGAGCAAAAAGAGGAGGAGAAACTCTTTTATAGAGGAGAAGAGGAAGTTGGGAGGGCTATTGTAAACAACGAGTCCATTGGAGGAGACTGGGAGTTCAAAGTGTAGTGGCTTTTCATTGCCTGAATTGTGACAGTCTCTCATTGACTGAGCTGTTGCTGGGCAAGAAGAGGAAGTCTTTCCTCTTCTTGTTGGGCTCTGCAATTGTCCCAGGGCATGAGAGCTCCCCCTTCTAGCCTCCTGACTCCATCTTAAATAAGGTTTCTGTAATTTTTTCAGGTCTTTCTGAAAAATTCTTAATTTACATTAGCATATTAAAGGTTCTAGAAAAAAAAGCTTTTTAACTTTGCTTAACTCAATGTTTCCCAAATTTATTTGATACAAGAATTCTTTTATTTACAATACCTACTTATGGTAACACATATAGAAATTGCTGTTTGGGGAGAATTAAAAGGATATCCCAGCTGATTTGTTTAACTATTCAGTCCATCTAGGGTAGGGATCAGAAAACTACAAAAGTTGGCCTGTGATCTGCTTTTATAAGGCTCAGGAGCTAACAATGGCTTTTATATTAAACAGTTGTAAAAGCAAAAACAAAAATAAAACCACAAAGAATATGCATCAGAGACCTCTGTGGCTCAAAGGCCTAAAACATTTACTATCTGGCCCTTTATAAATAACGTTTGCCTACCCCTGCCCTAAGACATTAAAATTTTAAAAATTAAATTCATATATCCTGAGTGCATAAACTATGGTTAAGAAAAGGGATGGAGAGGACAGAGGGAAGAAACGGACAAGTCTACTATCTAAAATGTAGTGGGTGGTGTAACACGAGAAGTAACCCTTAGGATTCTGCAGAATAATTTTCTATCGTCTTCTATATGACAGCCCATCAAGTATTCTCTCACCCAGAGCAGAGGCCTCTAGTTTCTTCACCTTTCCTCATATGTGTCCGTGTCTCCTGGCCACCATGGTCTTTCATCTCTAAACATGTTCCGGTTGGTCTATACCCCTCTTAACTGATGGTGCCCAGACTGGCTGTTATTCTGTTGAAGTCCCATGAAGGTCAGGTAGAGCAGGCCTTCCTCCTTTGTCTCTCCAGATCAGAGGACACAAACTGGCCAACTATATGCCCAATTACACACATGAGTGTGTTTTGTGAGGCCTGCTCAATGGCTTTAAAATATAAGAAAATCACACAAAGAAGTCAAGACTTTCAGTTTTTTGTGGAGGAAAGAATATATAGGAAGATCTGGCAGCATCAGGCCTGCATTCTCCCAAGCCACAGTCAGCTGGAGCTGAATAGCAGCTACTTGCTTTAGACAGGGCACAAGCACTTTGGTTTGCCATAGTCTCTACCACTCCCTAGTTTTGACACCAAGACTATTCCCCTCATTAGCACTTCTTGTCTGGTGCCTAAGACATTTGAGTCTGTATCCTATTTTACCCTTATTTCTAGAAACATTTGTTTAGATATCTAGCTATACATTTTGAAATCATTCATTGGCATGGAATAAGCCTTAAAGATATGATACATTGGCATGAAATTGTGATGGGGAAAAGCTTAGGAAAAGATCCAGATCCTGGTTGCCTTGGCGGTTTATACTAGCCTCAGTGACAGAGTGTGCTGCACAATTGGAGATGAGAGGATGGGTAGCACTCAGAACCAGAAAGGAAAGGGGAGTAGAGCCTAAAGATGGAGCCAAGTGGAAAGAGCATTGGATTAGGAGAGAGAATAACTGAGTTCTATTTCTCACTTCCATTTAACCTACTGTGTGTTATCGGGCAGCTTGCTTAGCTTCTCTGGGCTTTAACCAGCTCTTCTACAAACTGCAGTAAGGTAGCACCTAGTCTTGTGTTTCTTGATTTGTGAGTGCTCAATAAAATTAAGTAATGATGTGGAAACACTTTAATATCTATAAAGTGCAACACACAAGTAAAGTATCATTAATCCTCTACTTTCCAATGTGGCCTAAGGCTGACCTCATAGAACAAAAATCAAAAGCAAAAACAAAACAATCAAAAAAAAAAAAAACCCCACAAACAGAAAGACCTAAGTTCCTCTAGGACTAAGACATCCATCTTTTACACTGCAAACTATGTGCTGATAAAAGGCACAGATGGACCCAGCAGGAATTGCTAAAGATGGATAATGATGGTCTCATGTTTACCAAGAGTTTCAGACCAACTACGCTTTTTGGCACAAGTTACCAGCCTCTTGGACTAAGAGTGTCAGAGGTGAGGTGTGGAATAGTTTGAGACTATCTGGCCACCACTGAGATCAGTAGAATTCCAGTGGAACATTCGGAAAAGGTTCCTCAGTTTAGCTTCAGTTTTAACTCTCCCTACTCAAAATTCTCTTACCTCCCACCTTTCCATGTGAGTAAGTTCTTCAATAATTCCCTACCTGCCTCTCTCCTACCCTCCAAGGAGTTATGGGTTGTTCAGAACAACTCCTGCATTCACATCTTCTTGAAGTCTGGTGCCAAGGAAAGACACATCCATATGAACACCACTCATCACATTCCTAGGAGGGAGCCAAGGATGTACTGTGTTGTGTTGATGCAAAAGACAAAAAGGAACTTCTGAAAATCAAAGCAGCAGAAAATACTCCTACTTGGGACCATTTGAGCTCAATATCTATCCCAAAGTTATGCATTTCAGTGTGGGCAGCCATTTAGAGATTTTTCCTGACTGTAATTTCATTTGATAATTTTGTCATGCCTAAAGCATTGTTCACATTAGAATAACTAATGATAGTCGAGCCCAATTCTTTTTCTGAGTATTTGACCTCAGAACTAAGGTTTTAATGGGAAGACTGCTCTGTAGCTCAAAAGCTATTCTCTCACTAGTTCTGCAATCCATACTGAAAGAGTTCTTTGCAGAAGAGGAAGGGAAGCTAAAGGGAGGCCAATCTGGACTCAAAGTACAGAAGAAAGATCCACAGTCATCAGAACTAACAAAAGATGGATGTTTTGCTTCAAGAGGCTGTGCTCAAGTAGAATGGGACAATCTTTTGCCCTGGGGGATGTAAAAGAGAATCAAATATCCAGTAGGGTGATAGACTAGAATCTAGATGACCTTCCAGGTTCCTTCTGACTCTTTGATGGCAACATTTCTGTTTGGGCCAGAGGTAACAGTCTTGGTCCAAGAGTTAGCTTGCACTGAGTAGGGCCAAGGCATGCAAAACCAGGAGAAGTGGCTGCAGTGTAATTTGTATGATGATGCAGTTGTTCTCTGCTCCAAATGAACATGTCCACCACTCTAGCAGACTGAACCTGAAAACAACAGTTTAAGAGAATGCCAAATTTGGTTTGCTTACTTTAACAGAAGAAGGGAGAAAATTGATTGTTATAGTTAGCAGGGTTTTCAAGTCCACATTCAGCCAGCAAAAGGGGAAATAAGCTGTGATGGTTAATTTTTATGTCTCAACTTGACGAGATGCCCAGATTAAACATTATTTCTAGATATGTCTGTAAGGGCGTTCCTAGATGAGATTGGCATTTGAATCGGTGCATTCAGTAAAGTAGATGGCCCTCCCCAATGTGAGTGGGTATCATCCAATCCACTGAGGGCTTGAATAGAATAAAAGGGCAAGTGAGCAGAGGAAGGAAGAATTTGCCCCTTCTTGCTTCCTGCCTGCCTGCTTGAGCTGGGACATCAGTATTCTCCTGCCCTTGGGTTGAGATTCACATCATCAGCTCCCCAGTGCTCAGACCTGTGGACTTGGACTAGAATTACACCACTGGCTTTCCTGGGTCTCCAGCCTGCAGATGGCAGACCTCCATAATTGCACAAGCCAATTCCTCATAATAAATCTCTTCCTTTAGATATAGCCTTTCGGTTCTGTTTCTCTAGGGAGTCCTGACTAATACACAGGCAACATTCTCTAACCAAAATAGAAGCATTGATGAAAGCGAGATATGGCATGGATAATGACAAAGATAATAGTTTCTATTATGTGCCAAACACTATACCAGGTGTGGTACATAAATGATCTCATTTAATTCTCACTACTACCCACTCCGCAATTTAAAGATAAATAAACTAAGTTTCAGATAGGCTAAGATACTATCCCAAGGAATAAGTGTCAGGTATGTAATTCCAACCAAGACTATGTGCTTCTTGCCATGAAGCAAACTTTTATAGGCAAGAGAAGAGAGGCCAGTTATCAGATGGTAATGGAGAATGAAGACGAAAACACTTGAAATGTGGTGCTGGGTAAGAGAAATCTCAGCATTTCAAACAACTTAGAACAAGCCATGGAGCCCTCTGGGTGTCAGCACCACATTTTCCCAAGGTGCAGAAAAAGTGGAGTAGTAAACCCAGTGCTCCCATTTGGGTATTTTGCTTTCAGTATCAATCTCTATCTTCTTCTATTCTGCAGCCTGGGAATCTAAAAGCTGTGGAAGTCTGCAAAGGAAACAAAGTGAATCCTGCAAAGGTTTTTGGAGAGCCTGTCTTCATACTAAGGAAAAAATGAAGGTCAGTGTACACTGTGACAAGGGCTTCTCTTAATCTGGCATCAACGGGAGTGTAAAGGAAGGAACAGATGTGATGCCTTGAGGATGAAGGAGTGTTAGCGTCTGCTCACTGGTGGCAAATTAGACAACAGGGCAGGGAAGAAATCAAAGTCAAGATGGTCTCCAAGTAGCCTTGAAGTCTCTTCTGGGTAGATGCTGCACTCTAAGCTCCATGAAGACAGGACCCCTGTCTATTTCGCTCAGTATTCTGCCGTAGCACCTAGCATAGCAACTGAAGTTTTATTTCTAGGTTTTGAATATGAAAGATTGAGAGACGTTTGGTAACACTGAATGAAAATTTATAGCGATTAACTTGATGGGGACTGGGGGAGAGGGAAAAGATGGTGATTCTGCTTGAGACATTACTCAGTTTTAGGTGTATTGAAAAATAAAATCCCAACAGAAACTAGCTCAGAAATTAATTGTATTCAAAATGAGAACAAATATAAATGTCCTAAAGGGGTCCTCACCTCTCTCCCTTTCACTGAGCTGTTGCTAATCCATCAGGCACTTAAACTTGTGCAGCAAATGGCTTCAACATTTTGGTGACCATGCTGGACCATAACTGCTTCTTGTAGTACATATTTCTATCCAGGATTCATTCAACTAATATTTATTGCGCAAGGCCCAGAAAAAGTACTCAGGATGATTCGGTCACAGAGACTACCCTTGTGAAGCTAACAGCCTAATGAGGAGATGAATCAGTTCCGTAAATGACCAGAAATGATATTCAGAATAGTTAACAAATGGTGGATCCTTGGCACTGACCAATCAGAATGGATTTCTGCTATAGAATTGAATCAGGGTGTTGGAGGATCCTGGTGAGAGCAGGTATTACTCCTTCAGTTATTAGATTTAGGGAGATCAAAGGGTGCCAGGGTTAAGGGACACTCAGGGTGTTTGGGGAAGAAACTATTTACCCACTCATTTAAAAGTATTTCAATATTATAGCCACTGGAACATCAGAATTAGCATACAATGATTGATTATCAACCCTGTAAATGATATTAACAGAGACGATAAATGTATCGGATAGCTATTGCTGCCTAACAAACCACTCTAAAACATAGTAGCTTTAAGTAATGGGCATTGATGATTATGCCTCACAGGTGACAAATGGGTCAACTGATCTTGGCTGGGTCCATCCATGTGTTTTTAAGTCATTTGGGCCTCTGCTCTGGGCTATGCATAGCTGAGGGCACTGTAGTTGGGGAAGCTCTGCTTTACATGTCTGTCTTCTTCTGTTACCAGTGGGATAGTCTCTTCATAGTTGTAGCACAAGTGCAAGAGGCAGGCCCAACCAATAAATGCTTTTTCATGCCTATACTTGCATTGTTTCTGCTAAATCTCATTGCCAAAGCAAGTCACATGGTCAAATGCAGAATCAAGGTACAGGAAATATCATCCATCTTCTCCCTAGAGGAACAGCAAAGTCTCGTGGCAAAAGCTGATGGATACAAGAAGGAGTCGTTAATGCAATCTACCACAGCAAACATCTCTTTCCTGTCTGTTCTGTATCCATCCCTACTTCTGGAAAGGGCTCCTCAACTGTCCTTTAGGAAACTACTCCTCCACTTTTAGTCCCTGTGTGGTTGGCTCTTGCTCCCAGCTCACAAGTGTGGTATACATCTCAGTTCTGCATGATGACAACCCTCTATCCATTTTGGCCATGGCCATTGGTTCAGAGATAGGCGTGTGACTCAAGCCAGGCCAATGAGATTCAATTCTGGGAATTTTGTTGGAGTTATTGGGAAAGAGAAGTCTCTTTCTGATGTAAGTTGCTGAGAGACTAGAACATAAGCCTAGAGCTTCTGGTAGCCATCTTGCTTGAAAAAGGTGTCAATTCAAGAAAAATGTGAGAGATAGAGCATGAAAAGACTGAATAAATATAGTTAATATCCTTTGATCCAGAGGTTCCAGCTGTGCCTGAACCAGTCATTCCTGAGATTTTTAGGTATACATGCCAACATTTCACACTATTTTTCTTAAACCAGTTTGAGTTAGGTTAGAGAGAGATAAAACTAAGTGTTATGGAAACTAAACACTGAGTAAATTCTGTTGGCCGGGAAGATTATGGCAGGCTATTTAGAGCAATTATCACTTGAACTAACCATGATCTTGTTTAATGCTTTGATTTTTTTTTAATGACTAAGGAATCCTTTCAATTCTCCTTTCCCTGGAAGAGATAATCTACATAAAAAAGTCCAATAATAACAGACATGTTTTGAAAAAGAGTAGCTGAACACCTCTTTCATTTCTACTTGGTAAGTTTTAGCATGGAAATAAGATCTCTCCAGTCAACGTCCTAGTTAATTTTCCAGTTGGTCTAACAACATATTTAAGGATCTTGCTTCCTAAAAGATTCGTTGGGCCCCTCTGAGTTAGGGAGGCAGTATAACCCAGTTGCCAGGCAGTTAATCTATCCATTATGTATATTTTCATTCTTAATTTTTTCCCAAGGACCGACTGAAGCATGAGGGATAATATAGTTTTCTTTACCAACTGCTTTCAAGTTCTTATAAAGTTCTAAGCATAGAACTCCCATCCTCTCAACACAGTCTTTCTCAATGTTGTCAAATTAAAGTCAGCTCGAAAAATATCTATAGCTGCCCTCTCTAAAGGATGCTCCTTCTTACAAACAACTCATGCTCCAGTCAAGGTGACCCACACTTGGTCTTGTTCACATTTAGACATCTTTCCATATATTCTGTACCTTTCTAAAATATCCTCTATGACTGAAAATGTAATACATTACACACAAAAAAAACCAAACCACTTCACAGACTTTCATATATCATCCCAACTGTTCCACTCAAATGGGTAATATTGACTATTCCAACTGTTTGTTCTGATGCTAATCTTAAAGACGAAAGAAATATCAAGGGGGAATATCTGTACACATTTGCAAACGCTCCTGGAACAACCATGGTAACAATTCCCACAGCAACATTAATATCTCAAGCTAACAGACAGAAAAAGAAATAAGCACAAATACATTCCTGTGGCATACCATAATCCATTTTGAGACACACAAGCATAAACCTCTGTGTGGGGTGTGTATGTGTGTGTGTGTGTGTGTGCGTGTTCTCCAAACTCAAGTACAAATTAAACAATTACCCGGCAAACCTCATTGATGTGGAAGACCAAGTTGGTAATCAGCAGCCACAAACTCCACTTTCTGAGTTTAAATTCACACACCCACCCACACACACACACTCTGACAATCTTGGTGCTTGATCAGTTTCCCATGATCTTCAGAGCAAAGGGACACACAGGTACTTTTGTTCTGGGCAGCCCTTTTCACGTTTGCAACAATGTTGCCAAATTTAAAAATCAGTCATAATTTGGCTTGGGGAATTGTTTTGTAATATTTCAGCTAAAGTTGGATTCACTTCCTTGCAGTTACACTCAGAAGATAATAACACTGCAAAATGCAGTCCCCTACCCAGTTTTCCCCACTTTCCCACTCAGATCCAGGAGGAAGAGTAGTTAGAGGAATGGAAGAGTATACTTTCACCCTCCCGATCTCACCTCCTATCCTTATTTTTTCTTTCATTTCTCAGTATTGGGCCATACTCTGTGCTAGGTGCTAGAGAAAGTGATGCAAAAAACAGACCCCCTATTCCTGACATAGTTGCACTAGTAAACTTAGTAAACTCATAACTGAAAATGTAGATAAGGGCTCAAAAGGAAAGACAAGGTTCTATGGGAATATATAGTCAAGAAATCAGCCACACTGGTAGGTCTGGGAAGGTTTCCCTGAGGAAGTGATTAAGCTAAGATCTGAAGGAGTAGAAGTCAACCAAGAGCATTCCAGATATCAGGAAGAGAGGCATCAAGGCCTTGTAGAGGGATAGAAGGTGGCAAGGTCAGGGGAGTGAGAGAAACCCAAAGTGACTGGAAAGCAGAGAGTATTGCTTAGGATTTTGTAGGCCAGAGTAAAGATTTTAAGATGGCTGTGGAAAGACGAATTGTTGAGTTGAGGGAGTAAGCCAACTCTCAACAGTAGTTCTTATTACTGCAAATTACCCAGGAATTTTTCCTTTTTTTTTACCCCAGGTTTATTAAGGTATAATTGACAAATAAAATTATATATATTTAAAGTTTATATTGTGATGATTTGATATATGTATACACTGTAACCATTGAAATGATTACCACAATCAAGTTAATTAACACAGCCATCACCTCACATAACTACTTTTTTTTTTTTTTGGTGAGAGTGCTTAAGATCTCTTAGCAATTTCAAGTATACAATACAGTACTATTAACTACAGCAACCAGGTTGTACATTAGATCCTCAGAACTTATTCCTCTTATAACTGAAATTTTGTATCCTTTGACTAACATCTCCCCATTTCCCCCATGCCCCAGCCCCTGGCAACCACCATTCTAGTCTCTGTTTCTATGTCTTTGAACTTTTTTTACAGATTCCATATATAAGTGATACTAGACAGTATTTGTCTTTCTCTAGCTGGCTTTTTCACTTAGCATAATGCCATCCAGATTCATTCATGTTGTCCCAAATGCAGAATTTCCTTTTTATGGTTGAATAATATTCCATCATATATATATTACCTTTTCTTCAACCATTCATCTGTTGATGGACACAGGTTGTTTTCATATCTTGGCTATTGTAAATAATGCTGTAATGAATATGGAAGTGCAGATATGTCTTTGAGATACTGATTTTATTTCCTTTGGATATATAGACCCAGAAGTGGGATTGCTGGAATATATAGTAGCTCTATTTTTAATTTTTTGAGGAATCCCCATAATTTTTTCCATGATGGCTGGACCAATTTATATTCCTACCAACAGTGTAAAAGTTTTCCCTTTTCTCCATATCCTTGCCAACACTTGTTATTTCTTGTCTTTTTAATAATAGCCATTCTAATGGGTATAAAGTTATATCTCATTGTGGTTTCGATTTGCATTGCCCTGATGATTAGTGATGTTGAGCATCTTTTCACGTACCTGTTGGCCATCTGTATGTCTTCTTTGACAAAATGTCTATTCAGATCTTCTGCCCACTTTTTAATCAGACTGTTTGTTTTTTTGCTATTAAGTTGAATGAGTTCTTTATATATTTTTGATATTAGCCCTTTATCAGATATATGATTTGCAAACATTTTTTCCCAATCAGCAGGTTGCCTTTTCATTTTGTTGATGGTTTCCTTTGCCATGCAGAAGCTTTTTAGCTTGATGTCATCCCACTTGTTTATTTTTGCTTTTGTTCTTTTGCTTTTGGTGTCAGATTCAAAAAATCATCATCAAAACCTATGTCAAGGAGCTTATTGCTTATATTTTCTTCTAGGTGTCTTATGGTTTCAGGTTTTATGTTCAAGTCTTGAATCCATTTTGAGTTAATTTTTGTGTATGGTGTAAGATAGTGGTCCAGTTTCATTCTCTTGCATGTGGCTGTCCAGTTTTCCCAACACCATTTATTGAGGAGCCTGTCCTTTCCTCATTGTATATTCTTGGCTCTTTTGTCATAATTAATTGACCATATATGCGTGGGTTTATTTCTGGGCTCTCTATTCTGTTCCATTGATCTATGTGTCTGTTTTTAAGCCAATACCATATTGTCTTAATTACTATAGCTTTTAATATAGTTTGAAATCAGGAAGCATGATGCCTCCAGTTTTGTTCTTCTTTCTCAAGATTGCTTTGGCTATTCAGGGTCTTTTGTGATTCCATACAAATTTTAGGATTATTTGTTCCTTTTCTGTGAAAAATGCCATTGGAATTTTGATAGGGGTTACATTAAATCTGTATATTGCTTTGGATAGTATGGACATTTTAATAATATTAATTCTTTCAATCCATGAGCATGGAATATCTTTCCATTTGTGTCTTTTTCAATTTCTTTCATTAATGTCTTGTAGTTTTCAATATACGGATCTTTCACCTCCTTGGTATTTTATTTATTTATTTATTATTTATTCCTAGGTATTTTATTCTTTCATGCAATTGTAAATGGGATTGTTTTCTTAATTTCTCTGATAGTTCATTATAGGTGTATAGAAAAACAACAGATTTTTGTGTATTGATTTTGTATCCTACAACTTTACTGAATTTGTTTATTATTTCTAAGAGTTTTCTGATGGAATCATTAGGATTTTCTATATATAATATCATGTCGTCTGCAAATAGTGACAGTTTTACTTCTTCCTTTCTAATTTAGATGCCTTTTATTTCTTTTTCTTACTTAATTGCTTCGGCTAGGACTTCCAATTCTATGTTGAGTAAAAGTGGTGTGAGTGGCATCCTTGTCTTATTCCTGATCTTTGAGGAAAAGCTTTCAGCTTTTTACCACTGAGTATGATGTTAACTGTGGGCTTGTCATATATGGCTTTTATTATGTTGAAGTACTTTCCCTCTATACCTGCTGTGTTTAGAGTTTTCATCATAAATGGATGTTGAATTTTGTCAAATGCTTTTTATGCATCTATTGAGACAATCATATTATTTTTATCCTTGATTTTGTTAATGTGGTATATCACATTGACTGATTTGTAGATGTTGACCATCTGTGCATCCCTGGAATAAATCCCATTTGATCATGGTGTATGATCCTTTTAATGAATAGATGAATTCAGTTTGCTAATATTTTTTTTTTTTGCGAGATCAGCCCTGTGCTAACATCGGCCAATCCTCCTCTTTTTTTTTTTTTTTTTGCTGAGGAAGACTGGCCCTGGGCTAACATCCGTGCCCATCTTCCTCCACTTTATACGGGATGCCGCCACAGCATGGCTTGCCAAGCAGTGCGTCAGTGCGCACCCGGGATCCGAACCAGCGAACCCCGGGCCGCCGCAGCAGAGCACGCGCACTTAACCACCTGTGCCACCGGGCCAGCCCCCAGTTTGCTAATATTTTGTTGAGGATTTTTGCATCTATATTCATCAGGGATACTGGCCTGTAATTTTCTTTTCTGGTGGCATCTTTGGTTTTGCTATCAGGGTAATGCTGGCCTCGTAAAATGAGTTTGGAAGAGTTCCTTCCTCTTCTATTTTTAGGAAGAGTTTGAGAAGGATTGGTATAAATTCTTCTTTGAATGTTTGGTAGAATTCACCAGTGAAGCCATCTGGTCCTGGACTTCTATTTGTAGGAGGTTTTTGATTACTGATTCAATCTCCTTACTAGTAATCAGTCTGTTCAGATTTTCTGTTTCATCATTAGTCAGTCTTGGGAGGTTGTATGTTTCTAGGAATTTATCCATTTCTTCTAGATTGTCCAATTTGTTGGGATATAATTGTTCATAGTAGTCTCTTATGATCTTTTGTATTTCTGTGATATCAGTTGTAACATCTCCTTTTTCATTTCTGATTTTATTTATTTGAGTCCTTTCTATTTTTTCTTGGTGAAACTAGCTAAAGTTTTGTATATTTTGTTTACCTATCCAAAGAACAAGTTCTTAGTTTCATTCATCTTTTCAGTTGTCTTTCAGTCTCTATTTCATTTATTTCTGCTCTAATCTTTGTTATTTCCTTCCTTCTCCTAATCTTGAGCTTTGTTTGTTCTTTTATTGCAGCTCCTTGAGGCGTAAAGTTAGGTTGTTTATTTGAGACTTTTCTTGTTTCTTGAGGTAGGCATTTATTGATAGAAGCTTCCCTCTTAGAACTGCTTTTGCTGCACCCCATAGGTTTTGGTATGTTGTGTTTCCATTTATATTTGTCTCAAGATATATTTTGATTTCTTCTTTGATCCATTGATTGTTCAGGAATGTGTTGTTTAATTTCCACAGATTATGAATTTTTCAGCTTTTCTCCTGTTACGGATTTCTATTTTCATACCATTGTGGTCAGAAAAGATAAAATGGGGGGGCGGAGTCAATATGGCGGCATAAACAGACTCGGAAGTCACCTCCTCCCGTGGACACAGCCAATTTACAACTACTCGTGGAAAAATTACCCCTGAGACAGAACTGAAAACTGGATAAGAGGAACTCCTGCAACAACGGACAATCCTAACTCAGGTGGAAGAGGCAGAGACTCCCTTCTGGAGAGGAAAACGCCGCCTTCACAAGCTGCCAGCTTCACGGCCGCTGGGAGCAGTGCACAGGTACGCAGCCCTCCCTGGAGGCGCGGGGCCCTGAGCCGGGGAGCGCCCCCACTGTGGGCATATTGTGGACCCAGCACAATCGACACCAGCGGCATAATATCTGACTGTGCCTGCTACTAAAACACTGGGGAGTACCCCCAGAAAACCCGGTTCACAAAGAAACTAAAACTGGCTCTTAAAGGGCCCACGCACAAACTCACCCGTTTCAGGAAGCATCCTAAAATCACCAGAAAGAAAGGTGTACAGTGCTTTGGTGACAAGAGACTCACCTAATAGGCCCTGAGTGCATCTCGGTGAGGGGTGAGACCTCTCCAGGGACTGGGACATTGGCGGCGGCCATTGTTGTGGCCTGGTGTGGGCGTGCTGACACAGACGCCATTGGAGTTCTCCCTGAGGCCTGCTAGCCCAGGGTCTGCCCCACCCACTAGAGCACCGATTTAATCCAGCTCAGCCAGGGCAGGCAGCCCACCCTAGAGACTGGCCCCACCCAACAACAAGCCCTCAGGCAACGTGTGGGTCTGCATAGATTGGTGACTGGATTCTCTGCAGCCTGGCAACTGAGCCGACTTGAGTGGGGCAGGCTGTGCACAAGGAGCTGGTGGAGAGTGTGGGGCCATGGCAGAGTGTGTGGGGCTCCCGCCGTGGAGAGACTGGGTCCGCTTGGGGAGGTCGGGGCGCTCACACGGGACAGGACTGTGTCGACTGTGTGTGTGGACCTGTGGGCGGCAGGGCTTCTCAGCCACAGAAGACTTGTGCTTCTCAAAGACCCACATAGGAGGTTTGCTCGACCTTCCAAAACCTGAAACAATTGGGTGCTCCTGTGCCTGAGGCCAGCCCCACCCAGCTGCAATCCTCAGAGAGCTGACAAGAGACCTAATAGGCTAGAGGCTTACAGCAATTGTAAGGCCCTGAGCCTAACAACCTGCCACGGTGGGGGCCTACTCACTTAAAAGAAATACTGCAACACAAATGTGGTATTAGAACTTGCAGCCAACTGTGCTGGGGCTCCCCACACCTGATAAAGAGACTGAAGGGCCCACAACAACTACAAGCAGCTGAGCATTACAACAGCTGGCCAGGAGCATAACTCAGCCTCCCTGGGCACCTACAGGGAAAGCAAACAGGCCACAGCAGAAGGATACATGTAGCCCACATAGGGGTCACCCCTGGAACATTGAGAACTGAGGGAAGCACACTGGAAGCCTCCTAAGCCATCACTTACATAAGGTCACCTATCCAAGAGCAGGAGACGTAGCTGACCTACCTAATACATAGACACAAGCACAGGGAAAGAGGCAAAATGAAGAAGCAAAAGAATACATTCCAAGTAAGGGAACAGGACAAAACCCCAGAAAAGGAACTAAGTGAAACAGAAATGAGCAACCTACCCGACAGAGAGTTCAAACTAAGAGTGTTAAGGATGCTCACTGATCTGGGGAGAAGAATAGATGAACTCAGTGAGAATGTCAACAAAGAAATGGAAGATATAAAAAAGAACCAATCAGAAATGAAGAATACAATACTGGAAATGAAAAATTCACTACAAGGACTCAAAGGCAGAGTAGAGGATACAGAAGAACGGATCTGTGAGCTGGACGAAAGACTAGAAGAAATTACCCAAGGTGAACAGGTAAAAGAGAAAAGAATTAAAAAGAGTGAGGACAGTCTAAGGGATCTCTGGGACAACATCAAGCGCACTAACATCCATGTTATAGGTGTCCCGGAAGGAGAAGAGCGAGACAAGGGGTCAGAGAATCTATTTCAAGAAATAAGAGATGAAACTTCCCTAACCTAAGGAAGGAAACAGACATCCAAGTACAGGAAGCACAGAGAGCCCCAAACAAGATAAACCCAAAGAGGCCCACACCAAGACACATCATAATCAAAATGTCCAGAATTAAAGACAAAGAGAGAATCCTAAAAGCCGCAAGAGAATGTCAAGTTACGTACAAAGGAAACCCCATAAGGCTATCAGCTGACTTCTCAGCAGAAACCTTACAGGCTAGAAGAGAATGGCACGATATATTTAAAGTGCTAAAAGGAAAAAACTTACAGCCAAGAATACTCTACCCAGCAAGGTTATCATTCAAAATGGAAGGAGAGATCAAAATTTTCCCAGATAAGCAAAAATTAAGGAGTTTGTCACCAAGAAACCAGTGCTACAAGAAGTGTTAAAGGGACTGATTTAAGGGGAAAAGACAAGACCACAAATAGGAAAAATTATCTATTTCCACGATTAGAACGTAATGGATACAAATGCACAACAAAGAGGTTAGATATGATATCAAAAACATGAGGGAGGAGGGGAGTTAAAGAGTACAGCTTTCAGACAGAGGTCAAACTAAAGTGACCATCAATTCTGTATAGAAGAAGAAAGGAACAGAGAAGGACTACTAAAACACTGAGAGGAAAAAAAAAAGTTAAAAAATGGCAGTAAGTACATACTTATCAATAGCTACTTTAAACGTCAATGGACTAAATGCTCCAATTAAAAGGCATAGGGAGGCTGACTGGATAAAAAAACAAGACCCATAAATATGCTGCATACAAGAGACACACTTCAGACCTAAAGACACTCACAAACTGAAAGTGAAGGGATGGAAAAAGATACTCCACGCAAATGGCAATGAAAAGAAAGCTGGGCTAGCAGTACTCATATCAGACAAAATAGACTTTAAAACAAAAACTGTAACAAGAGACAAAGAAGGGCATTACATAATGATCAAGGGAACAATCCAACAAGAGGATGTAACACTTGTAAATATCTACGCACCCAATGTAGCTGCACCTAAATATATAAAGCAATTATTAGCAGACATAAAAACAGAAATAGACAGTAACACAATAATAGTAGGGGACTTTAACACTCCACTTACACCAACGGATAGATCATCCAAACAGAAGATCAATAAGGAAACATTGGCCTTAAACGACACACTACAACAGATGGACCTAGTAGATATATACAGAGCATTCCATCCAAAAACCGAAGAATACACGTTCTTTTCAAAGGCACATGGAACATTCTCCAGGATTGATCACATATTAGGCCACAAAACAAGTCTCCATAAATTTAAGAAGATTGAAATAATACCAAGCATCTTTTCTGACCACAACGGTATGAAACTAGAAATCAACTATAGGAACATAATCAGAAAAGCCACAAATACGTGGAGATTAAACAAAATGCTACTGAACAATGACTGGGTTAACGAAGAAATCAAAGAAGAAATCAAAAAATACCTGGAGACAAATGAAAATGAAAATACGACATGCCAGAATTTATGGGATACAGCAAAAGCAGTTCTAAGAGGGAAGTTTATAGCGATACAGGCCTATCTCAACAAACACGAAAAATCTCAAATAAACAATCTAACAATGCACCTGAAGGAACTGGAAAAAGAAGAACAAACAAAGCCCAAAATCAGTAGAAGAAGGGAAATAATAAAAATCAGAGCAGAAATAAATGAAATAGAGACCAAAAAAACAATAGAAAAAATTAATAAAACCAAGAGCTGGTTCTTTGAAAAGATCAACAAAATTGACAAACCTTTAGCTAGACTCACCAAGAAAAAAAGAGAGGAGGCACAAATAAGTAAAATCAGAAATGAAAGAGGAGAGGTTACAACAGACACCTCAGAAATACAAAAGATTATAAGAGAATACTATGAAAAGCTATATGCCAACCAATTCGACAATCTGGAAGAAATGGATAAATTCTTAGAATCATACAACCTTCCAAAACTGGATCAAGAAGAAGTAGAGAATTTGAATAAACCAATCACCAGTAAGGAGATCGAAACAGTAATCACAAACCTCCCCAAAAATAAAAGTCCAGGACCAGACGGCTTCCCTGGGGAATTCTACCAAACATTCAAACAAGACTTAATACCTATCCTTCTCAAACTCTTCCAAAAAATTGAGGAGGGGGGGAAGCTCCCTAACTCATTCTACGAAGCTGACATTACCCTGATACCAAAACCAGACAAGGATAACAGAAAAAAAGAAAATTACAGGCCAATATCACTGATGAACATCGATGCAAAAATCCTCAATAAAATACTAGCAAATCACATACAACAATACGTTAAAAAGATTATACACCATGATCAAGTGGGATTTATTCCAGGTATGCAGGGATGGTTTAACATTCGCAAATCAATCAACGTAATACACCACATTAATAAAATGAAGAATAAAAATCACATGATCATCTCAATAGATGCAGAGAAAGCATTTGACAAGATACAGCATCCATTTATGATAAAAACTCTGAATAAAATGGGTATAGAAGGAAAGTACCTCAACATAATAAAGACCATATATGAGAAACCCACAGCTAATATCATCCTCAATGGTGAAAAACTGAAAGCCATCCCTCTAAGAACAGGAACCAGACAAGGATGCCCACTGTCACCACTCCTATTTAACATAGTACTGGAAGTCCTAGCCAGAGCAATCAGGCAAGAGAAAGAAATAAAAGGGATCCAAATTGGAAAGGAAGAAGTGAAACTGTCACTATTTGCAGATGACATGATTTTATATATAGAAAACCCTAAAGAATCCACCAGAAAACTTTTAGAAGTAATAAACGAATATGGTAAAGTTGCAGGATACAAAATCAACATACAAAAATCAGTTGCATTTCTGTACACTAACAACGAAGCAGCAGAAAGAGAAATTAAGAATACCATCCCATTTACAATTGCAACAAAAAGAATAAGATACCTAGGAATGAACTTAACCAAAGAGGTGAAAGATCTGTACACCAAAAACTATAAAACATTTCTGAAAGAAATTGAAGAAGACACAAAGAAATGGAAAGATATTCCGTGCTCTTGGATTGGAAGAATTAACATAGTTAAGATGTCCATACTTCCTAAAGCCATCTATAGATTCAATGCAATCCCTGTCAAAGTTCCAACAACATTTTTCACAGAAATAGAACAAAGAATCCTAAAATTTATAGGGAACAACAAAAGACCCCGAATAGCTAAAGGAATCCTGAGAAAAAAGAACAAAGCTGGAGGTATCACACTCCCTGATTTCAAAATATACTACAAAGCTATAGTAACCAAAACAGCATGGTACTGGCACAAAAACAGACACACAAATCAATGGAATAGAATCAAAAGCCCAGAAATAAACCCACACATCTATGGACAGCTAATCTTTGACAAAGGAGCCAAGAACATACAATGGGGAAAAGAAAGTCTCTTCAACAAATGGTGTTGGGAAAACTGGATAGCCATATGCAAAAAAATGAAAGTAGACCCTTACCTTACACCATACACAAAAATTAACTCCAAATGTATTAAAGACTTGAATGTAAGACCTGAAACTGTGAAACTTCTAGAAGAAAACATAGGCAGTACGCTCTTCGACATCAGTCTTAGCAACATCTTCTCAAACACCACGTCTGACCGGGCAAGAGAAACAATAGAAAAAATAAACAAATGGGACTACATCAAACTAAAAAGCTTCTGCACAGCAAAGGAAACCATCAACAAAACGAAAAGACAACCTAACAATTGGGAGAAGATATTTGCAAACCATACTTCTGATAAGGGCTTAATCTCCAAAATATATAAAGAACTCATGCATCTTACCAACAAAAAAACTACCAACCCAATTAAAAAATGGGCAAAGGACCTGAACAGACATTTCTCCAAAGAAGATATACAGATGGCCAACAGACACATGAAAAGATGTTCAAAATCATTAACTATCAGGGAAATGCAAATCAAAACTACAATGAGATATCACCTGACACCTGTCAGAATGGCTATAATTAACAAGACAGGAAACAACATGTGTTGGAGAGGATGTGGAGAGAAGGGAACTCTCATACACTGCTGGTGGGAGTGCAAACTGGTGCAGCCACTATGGAAAACAGTATGAGGATTCCTCAAAAAATCAAGGATAGAACTACCATATGATCCAGCTATCCCACTGTTGCGTATTTATCCAAAGAACTTGAAAACACCAATTTGTAAAGGTACATGCACCCATGTGTTCATTGCAGCGTTATTCACAATAGCCAAGACTTGGAAGCAACCTAAGTGCCCATCAAGGGACGAATGGATAAAGAAGATGTGGTATATATACACAATGGAATACTACTCAGCCATAAGAAACGATGAAATCCAGCCATTTGTGACATCATGGATGGACATTGAGGGTATAATGCAAAGTGAAATAAGTCAGAGGGAGAAGGTCAAATACCGTACGATTTCCTTCATTAAGTAGTAGATAATAACAACAATAAACAAACACATAGGGACAGAGATTGGATTGGTGGTTAGCAGAGGGGAAGGGGGGAGGGAGGAGGGTGAAAGGGATAATTCGGTACATGTGTGTGGTGATGGGTTGTAATTAGTATTTTGGTGGTGAACATGATGTAATCTATGCAGAAATAGAAGTACAGTGATGTACACCTGAAATTTTTACAATGTTATAAACCAATGTTACTGCAATAAACAAAAAATTAAAAAAAGAAAAGATAAAATGATTTCAGTCTTCTTAAATTTGTTAAGACTTGTTTTGTGATCTACCACATGATCTATCCTGGAGAATGTTTGTATGTGCTTGAGAAGAATGTGTTCTTTTACTGTTGAATGGAATGTTCCGTATATGTCTGTTAGGTCCATTTAGTCTAAGGTATAGTTCAAGTCTAATATTTTATTATTGATTTTTCCATCTGGATGAGCTAGCCTTTGTTGAAAGTAGGGTATTGAAGTCCCCTACTATTTTTGCATTGTTGTCTATTTCCCCCTTCAGATCTATTAATATTTGCTTAATATATTTAGGTGCTCTGAGGTTGAATGCATATATATTTACAATTGTTATATCCTCTTGATGAATTGATCCTGTTATCACTATATAATGACCTTCTTTTTCTCTCATTGTAGATTTTGATTTAAACTCTATTTTTCCTGATATAAGTATAGCTACCCCTGCCCTCTTTTGGGTTCCATTTGCATGAAATATCTTTTTCCATCCCTTCACTTTCAGCCTATGTGTGTCCCTAAAGCTGAAGTGAGTCTCTTGTAGACAGCATACAGTTGGGTTTTCTTTGTTTTTTACCCATTCAGCCTCTCTATGCCTTTTGATTGGAGAATTGAGTCTATTTACATTTCAAGTAATTATTGATTTAGTAAGGCTTTACTATTGCCCTCTTGTTAATTGTTTTCTGGCTTTTTTGTAGCTCCTTTGTTTCTTTCTTCCTCTCTGTCTGTCTTCCTTTATGATTTGGTAATTTTCCATAGTAGTATGCTTTGATTCCTTTTTTTTTTTTTTTATCTTTCGTGTATGTACTATAAATTTTTGCTTTGTGCTTACTATGGGGCTTACACAAAACATCTTAGAATTATGACATTCTATTTTAAGCTGATAACAACTTAACTTTAATTGCATACAAAAACTGTACACTTTTACCCCATAAACACACACACACATTTTATGTTTTTGATGTCACAGTATACATCTTTTTATATTGTGCATCTATTAACAAATCATTGTAGCTATAGTTATTTTTAATATTTTTGTCTTTTAACCTTTATGCTATGTTAAGTGATTTACACACCACCATTACAGTATTAGAGTATCCTGAATTTGACTGTATACTTATCTTTAACAGTGAATTTTATACTTTCATATGTTTTCATGCTACTAACTAACATCCTTTCATTTCAGCTTGAAGAACTCCCTTTAGCATTTCTTATAAGGCAGGTCTAGTGGTGCTGAACTCCCTCAACTTTTGTTTGTCTGGGAAAGTCTTTATCTCTCCTTCATTTCTGAAGGAAAGCTTTGCTGGGCAAAGTATTCTTGGTTGGTAGTTTTTTTATTTCAACATTTTGAATATATCATCCCACTCTCTCCTGGCCTGCAAAATTTCTGCTGAGAACTTCACTGATAGCCTTATGGGGATTCCTTTGCATGAGATTAGTATTTTTTTCACGTTTATACTGGTTTCTCTTTGGAGAACACACTAGAAGGGGGAAAGAATGAAATCAGGAAAAGTAATAGAGGCTATTGCAGCAGTCCAGGAGACAGGGCTGGTGGCTGCAGTGATGGAGAGAAATGAGTGCCCTTGGACTATATTTTAAAAGCATCAACAACAGAACTTGTTGCTTGATTGGATGTGCAGGATGAGAAAGAGGGAAAAATTCAGGAGGACTCCTTAGGTTTTTGGTATGAGCAAATGTTTGGTCATCAATGCCCATAGGAATGGTGGAATAAAAGAGGATAACTTTGAAGTCTAATTCACAATTACTATATAGATTTACTAGTGCTTTTCTCATCTCTTTTCACTTAGGATATCTGCAGTAAAAAAGGAATTAAATGAGGAATTGAAGGGATTAGATATATTCAGGGAGGGATGTAGTGAGGCTGGGTGTTGCTATTAGAATGTCCTACAGAAAACATTCATGTAACCCCCAGGCCACTGACACATAACCTTTATAAAGGGGTTTTATTTGTGGCAGTGGATGGGAAGATGCTCCTGTTTTCAGTACATGGCCTGTCTGCAGTATGAGAGGTGCCTTGTGAAGGTGCCCTCATTTTATAGAATTAAGTTGTGTTTTTCATCCACTGTTTTCTGTGATTTTCATGCATCTTAAATTCAAAAGCATCTTGTCTATTTTTTATTACCCCCTACTACAAAAATCCTATAGTGATTCACCGCTTGTGTGCCTCTCCCAAGTTAGAACTATCAAGGTAACAGATGTGACACATTAAGAATTTGTTAAATACAGATAGTGAGTGAAGGGATTAAATCCAAGTTCCTCAGCCTGACAGCATGGGCTTCTAAACAGCTGGGGAATAGGTGGCACTCAAAAGTTCATTGAATTAACTTAATTGTGTCTCCCATTTCCACACTTGATTCAATATTTTATTTTGAGAATTTTTTTAATCAGAAATTTGATTCTGAAGTGTTCTAATTATATTGTATCTTGGGGTGAATTAACTTTGAACTGCATTACCTCCTCCAAGGCACAGGGCTGGCTAAATTCATTAATTGTCTTTTGATTTCATGGACCATTGATATGTCAGCCCCTGTGGGTCCCTGCTGAGTGGCTCAGGGTCACCAGTGCCCACAGGGTTTATAATCTTCTTAATTTCAATTATTCCCTCCTTGTCTCCATAAGCTTTTGGAAGGCCTCCTCCCAGGTTTGCTTTTTCTTTGCTTAGAACTGAATTTCCTCTCCAGCTACCTCTTTCCTCAACTGCCTTATTTCTCCGTGCCTTATACTTTCCCTTGCCAAGTTATTAATATCTTGGGGATCCTCCTGCTGCATGCTCCTGAAATATATTTAGTCATGGTAATCAAAGGCCAACCTTGCCACTTACTATGGAAATAACTACTAGAATCATTCACCCCAGAAAAGATCTCAACAACTGGAGTAAAACTGCCTGGAATTCAAATCCCCACACCCCCACTTTCTGACTGCATGATCTTAGATGAGCTATTTAAATCTCTCTGAGTTTCTGTTTCTTCATCTGTAAAGTAGGCACAATAATAAAACTCATAAAGGATTATCATGAGTGTTTAATGAGATAATACACAGAAAGAGCTTAACACTGTGCCTGACACATAGGAAGCATCCCCTAAATGTTCACTATTATTGCTGTTATTATTATCATCATCCTAGGATGTCGTGCATTTGTATGTATCTCATTTGCATGCCAGAAAAGTATTGAGCCCAGTGACCAGCACTCGTTAAGCATTCAATAAATTTCAGGTATTATTACTTATGAACAACTGGAGTCACAATATAGCATGGATGAGGAAATTAGAGATACCTAATTCAGCCCTCTCATTTAACAGATGTGAAAACATGTTAGAGAAGGAGAATGGCTTCTAAAGAGGACACAAAGGTCAGCTCTGGAATCCTCTGCAGACTCTTTTCCAGGTCACCCCCACCCTGATTAGCAAGCAGGAGAGAGCGGAGAATTTTTAAGTTGATGAGTGAGAAGCAGAAGAAGAAAGAAAAATGCATAAAAGAAACCATAAAAGGATCCAAAAGAGAACATGAGAACAGATATAGAAAGAACACAGTGGAGACTGTTTCTAATAATTCACCGGTGTAACGCAAGGCTCTTAGAAATCAAATTCTGACAAGAAAAATTGGGACAAAGAAGAGAAAAGTGAAAGACAACTAAAAAAGTCAACATAGAAATGCAAGGAGTTTTGTAAAGAGCTTAGGGACATAAAGTGTTATAGTGTCTGTGACCTTGGTCCTGAGATAAAGGGGCAGCTTAAGTAAGGATATTGTCCCAAAAGCCTAGACCCATTTATCACCTGTGGGTCCCCCCAGATTATTTATGATGGGTCCAACAAAGAACTGCTATTGGGCAGCAGCTGTTGCTGCCACAACTCTTACTATTGCTGCTGCTAAATATGCAAGAATGTGATTTCTGGTTTGGACACTGACAATAGAGCACTGATTAAGGAAAGGGTAGATAACCATTGGCGACAGCAATGTGGGTATGTGTCTTGGGCAAGGCCAAAAGTGGGAAGCCCAATACAGAGCTGCCAACCCAGTGTCATGAAGGGAGGCTAGGGCTAACTTGTGGTTTTCTTATCATGAAAGGAGAATTTGCCTAGAATGCAAATGCATAGATGCAAAACCCAGAGGAAAAGACTGGAACGGAGAGTAACACATGTCTGTAAAGAAGGCACAGATTTAGATGAAGAGTACTGAGGGCTTTATAACTTACAGTTTGGCATCCTCATTTGGCTCCTGCTGCATCTACTTGTCATGGAGGGGTTCCTGGGGGGCCCGAGGCAGTTAGAGCATAACTACTTCCCTGTGCTTTGCGCCATCATGGGCTTCATATGTCATACAAGGTCATGAAGAATGAAGAGCCTCCCTGTAGCAAAAAGAACCTGCATAAAATGGAAAAGGGGTTGGGCGAAGGGCAAATATATGCTGGGAGAAGAGCATCTAGAAGGCTAAAGGGAAGACTAAGCAAAAACTTTCTAGGGCCACAAACTGGGCTTCAGCTTCCGGCTAACAATACTGACAACAGGAAGGGAAAAAAACCCTCAACACATCCACTGTGTTTGTCTCTCCCATTAAGGAGGTGATTTTCTTTCTCCTGTGGAGTGTGTGCTCAATACAGTGCTGGCAATGATCAAGGACAAAGGAAATTGGAACATGGACTGTGCCTCAAGAATTTAGGACGTCAAACCTTTTAGGTCTTCAAACAAAAGTCCTCCTTTCAGGTGACCTCCCGGCAGCATTCAGCACAGCTAACCAGTTAACCTGTATGCTGTTTTCTCAGAGTTCTGGGAGAGGTCAGTGTAGAAGAAACTCACGCTATTTCTCAATTGTGACATGTCCTGGAATCTCCTACGTGAGGGTCCCAAGGAGATGAAGTGAAAAATGATGGTTTCTGAATGGTGGAGCTTGAATGTTACAGTTGTCATGGAAGGAAGTCCCTGGCACTCATACTATTCTCACACCGCCCATACCCACAGATTCACCAGTGAGCCCAGAAATGGCCTGAGCATCCTTCCTAGCACCATACTCCAGGCAATACTACACAGTCAACAGGATTTGCAACAAGAGATGCCCTCCCTGCTACTGCTCACATTTTAAATAGGTTAGAAGCAGGGGCAAGATTAGGGTCCAAGTTCTGTGACACCCAGCTCAGTGCCTCTATCCCTTAATTCTGCTTCTTCTCCTTCTTCCTGTGCTGATGAGGACCCCCAGCTGCTTTACTTATGCCACATCCTTTGACATTCCACATATCCCAGTTGTGGGTTCAATTCACAGGATGGCCAGAGCTAGTCCTCTAGGTGAAAGTAAGAGGGATGATACAAGAGGTGCACCAAGGTCTGCTTTGCCCTGAGAGTATAGATCCTGCAGCCCAGGCACAGTGAGTCATGACTGTCCTATTCCCATCCTCCAGCTTGAGGACAATTCAGATGGGTTAAGTGCTGACATACCAGCCTGCTATGACCAAAAGTTAGTGCACCTACTTAAGGAGACAGAGAGTTCTGGGAAGAATAAGGTCTTGAGAGTCGGCTAAAGATGAATGGCAATCATGCTATTTCTCAATTGGGACATGTCATGAATGGCAATCCCCTTGCGCAGGCTGGGTGACCTCTCTGAGGCACAGTGTCTTTCTATTAGAAACGGGGCAAATAACACCTACCTGAAAAACTTGTGAGATCAAATGTGATACTACATGCAAAGTGTCTCCTCTATTGACTAAATCATAGTAGGTGATCAATAAATGGTGGCTATGAATATCATAATTGTGATTTTCCCAGGATTGCTGAAGACAAAAGAACCCTGAGGGAGCAGAATACAGGTAAGTGATATTTTAAAAGGACATTAAGAGCAAGGGGCTTTATCTAACCTCTGAGATGGTGGGCAACTAGGGTAGAGGACATTAAAAAGATCACAACTAAAGACAGCTGAGCACAGCCTGATTGGCTCTGGGGGCTAGGCTTGTAACTGGAGTGACACTGGGGGACAGAGCAACCGCATATACGGAGGAAAATCCCGGCCTGGCAGGCTCCACAGAGTATTCAAAGGGGTCAGCAAAAAGTGGGTCATGGAATAAGCAAGCAGCTGGCACCTGGGATTCTGGGAGAGGAGGAAACTTGGCCAGAATCAGCAGAGGGAATCCAGGAGGCTGTCTGTGTCTTGGGAATCTCTGGGCAGGCAGTAGGATCCGAGGGACAGACTGGGGTTCAGGGTGACCTCAGCCTTTGGCACAGACATTGTGAAATCTCATAAGGACCTCTGTCGTAGAGGGATTCTTGTGGCAGGCAGTTTCCTGTGGTGTTATTTCAGCCACCTAGCCCAGAGGCCAAAGGCAGGGCTGATTTATAGATGGGGGTCAATTAGCTCCTAAATGTGGGAGAAAGCAGAGGGAAAGTGTTAGAACCAGGGAGGGTTAGAAGTGCATAGTAAGAATTTTAGGGCCAGAGGAATCTAAGTTAAAAACCATAGCTGGCTTTTTGTCATAAAAACTGAGAGAACTTAGGCAAATTATTTTAATTTTTCAAAGTCTCCAAGTTTTCATCTGTCAAATGGGGATAAGAGCTAGCAAAATAGCATCACTGTGGGGACTAAACAAAATGAATATAAGCTATTTTTCTTCACAACCCTGTCTAAAGCTAACTTTGATAAGCTCTCATTTACATCTTAATAACTATATAGATAAAGGCATATAAAATATGATAATATATAGAACATTATAGCTATAGCATCTTCAACAATGGGTACTATACACAAATTAAAATCCCATACATGTGTATAGCATTTCTTAATTGATAATCTTTGCACATCCATTGTCTTGTTTGATCTTCACACTTTGTGAGGTAGGCAGAATAAGAACAATAATAACAAACTAGAAACAGCAAAATGTTTAGCAAATGGAGAGATGTTTGCATTAATCATGTTTTTTATTTTCTATATTTTATGATGCTTTAACATCTTAGGGCCTTGTGGAACCAAGGAGGGACTGCTCTTCCCAGAGTTAGCTAATTCTTGGAGACTACAAACAACTTGCCTACAAGCATGACTTTCATGTGCAAACCAACCAATCCAGAGCCCGTACTCCCAACCGCCTCCTTTATCTACTTCTCACACACCAAGCCAATACTCCTTGTGCCCCAAATCACTCCAGGACCAGGTACCATACAATTAGGGACCAATCCTATATCCCAGAGTCCACTGAAATTATTCTAACTATCCAATCCTAAACTTGTTTAGTTTGCTGTCTCCGCCTCACCCATTCCTTCCAACAAAAACCACAATAAAGACCACATTTTTCTCCACTCCCTCTGCCTCCTGACCAATTCTGATACTTCCCCGTGTGGCCCCGTGTGGCATGGCATAGTCCCTTCCTCTTGGGAACCGTAACAAACCATCTTTTCAACCTCAGTTGTCTCCTGATCTGCTGCCCTCACCATACTTGAATAAAAACAATATCCTAGGTATATTTGAAAACAATGTTAAATCAAATACGGTAAATAGCACCAGTAGTAGTATCTCATTTAAATAATTTTAAAACCTTTAAAAATAATGAAATAGAGGCATTGTATCAAATTAAAATGGAAGAATGTCAACATTTCAATTGGAAAAACTATCACAGACAGAACAAATTTTATAGTATGATCCTATTTACGGAAAAAACTTACATTTGTTTCTGTACATGCACATATGCATATGTGTGCATGCAGCAAGGAGGATAAAAGATTTATATTCATCTACTGACTATGGCTACAGCTGGGAACAGAGGTGGACTGAGGCACGTGGGAAAAGGATTTTGAAGGAAGACTTTCAATTTTTTTCTACATATGTATGTATTCTTTGAATCTCTAAAACAAAACTGGTTTCATAAATTACTTACATAATAAATGTAGTAAAAATGATTATTCAACAACCAACTATTAACATGTACATAGTACAATCATATAGAATGGATATTATTCATTTAATGAATATTATTTGGATATTATCAGACCAAATCTCTCCACCCAAGGGAAACTAGGAGTTACCAGCTTTTGGCCATAATGGGATTTTTAGAGCTTCTAATCAACTCTGATGAACTATTAGAAAAGGGCTTACGCTTGGAACTTAAAACTTTCAAAAAGGCATTTATCATCATTCTCTCTCTATTGCTTAATATAAAATGATTCATTTTGCCACATCCATAGTTTGCAAGAGACTTTTGAATTAAACTTTAAAAGCTAAATTTTTCTAGAACCTGTCTGGACCTACCACTCGATGCCAATAAAAAAGCTCAGGATAATTTGTTTTCCTCTGTAATTTCAAAGTAGATGGATGCAAGAGTCCTTTACTGCTGCCGTGGCTTCTATAGCCCTTGATGGTGAATCATTACGGAAGAAGGAGTCTGGGATCTGTAGACTGGAGGTATCCAGATTCCATTTTTCATGTGGTTTCGGGTGAGTTTGGGGCAGAGAGAAGAGAAGCTAGCTTCCGTGTAGTCCACAGAGCTGAAGGTGTGGGCTTCTGAGAATGGGAGGATAGGAAAAGGATTATGGTTCAGTAACATTGCAAAGGATAAGGTGCAGTCTCTGAGGTCTGATTGATTTCCAATCCCAGCTCTACCCTTCTTGGATGTGTGACCCTGGGCAAGTCACTTCACCTCTTTTTAAGTCTTTGTTTCCTCATTGGTATAACAAGGATAATAATGGTATCAACACCACACAGTTATTACAGGAAATCAATGAGATGATACAAATTCCTAGGACATAGTAAGTGCTCGATACACATCAATTATTTTTCTTATATTTGATATAGTAAAAACTTAGGTTTGTATAATTGCGCCTTCAATAAAATTCAAGTTAACACATATTAAGCATCAATTGCATGGTAGCCTCAATCTCTGCTCACAGGGAACTTAGAGTCTAGTTGAGGAGGTCAAACACATTCCTACAAAAACTTAGATATGGTTAGATGTATGGTTAGATAAGCACAGAATGTTTATCTAGCAATTCAGGGCAAAAACAGGTCACTAGGTCATTCCATATTAATTGTCCGAATAATTAAAGCTATGGAGTCTCAGAAGAAGAAGAAACTGCTTTACGGAAGGTTTCATAAAAGAGTTGGGATTTGACTCAGGCCTTAGGTCAGGTTTGTTTGGATAGAGAACAAGGTAGGGGGCATTTGGGGTGGGAAAACACAATAAACAAAACTACGGTGTATGCAGAGGGTACCCAAAGCAAGAAGTGAACCAGTTGATGTGAAGAATGGGTTTTGTAATAATTAGCTCTAGTGGATCCAAAACTGATTGAGAAACACTCTAAAATTGATCATGTTCTTTTTGAAGACTTGAACCTTATTCAAATCAATTCTGAAGCCTTGCTGTACTAAAAATCATGTCTCAGACCCTTGTTACAGTTGAGTATACATAAAAGAAAAATTCTGAAATCTCTAATATCTATACTCACTCAGATGGGAACCAACACTAACCATTGGTATAAAATCCAGGACCTAATGCAGCATGGCAGAGCATCACCCTTGCACAGTTTTTCATAAAATGAGGTCCCCAGACCAGCAGCATCGTCATTACCTGAGAACTTCTGAGAAATGTGAATTCTCAGGCCCACTTAGATCTACTATTTCAGAAACTCTGGAGGTGGGACAGAGCAATCTGTGCTTTATAAGCCCCACAGGTGATTCTGCAGTTTTTGACAGTTACATCACTGTTCCAGGATATTCCTTTCAAGCACACATATTTAATATTTGTATGTTGCTTAGCACAATAAACTGCTCCATTATTACTTGCAAAGAATCTTAGAGCTGTCTTCTATTTCGGAGAAATTCTTGGAAGGAACAAATCCTAGGGAAGTCTGAAGTGAGATGTTTTTCCCAAAAGCAAGAAGGAAAAAAAAAAAAGACAAAAATAATCAAATGGTCATTTTAATAATGCAGTTTTGCTTCTTACAATGTGACTCAATAGAATCACCATGGAGGACTTTCAAAAGAATAGCCTGTGTAATTGGAGCTTTATGGGTTTTTTGTGAAAATGCTTTAGCTCTAGATGGGCCAGATTCCATTAGCAAACTTACTCTGGAGCCCACAAGAGCTTTCTGACAGGAACATCCTGTCATGGTAGTAGCAAAAAGCATAAAAATTGATTTTAATTATTCAAACTCCAATTTCCAAGTGAGGATTAAGATATTGCTAGTACATTTGATGTTCTTTTATAAAATTTTCTTTTTAAAGGATGATTTTTAGCTCAAGACATCAAAACATGAAAGAACAAAAAAGAAAGAAAACTAAAACTTATAGGACTGGAATAAACACAAGTTTAGCTGGATCCCCTGGTTAAAGCCCCTTGGTGTAGCAGAGGAATATCCCAAAGATCTTTCTTCCAGTTCTTAGTACTGGGACTTGAAATGCTTTCCACAAACACTCCCTTGCTTGAATTGCCTGTTTTGTTGTATCTGAACATCATTATATCTAAGCATCATTAGTCCAACATTTATTCTAGATATGCTGTTTTATGTTTTGAAGAAAACTATGAGGTTAGACACACAGCAGCCTAAGTGAGCCATCAGAGTTAAAACTGAAGTCCTCATAATGGCATACTTATAATGGACTAACCACACTCTGGCTCCTGACTCTTTCTCTAGAACCTCATCTATTGTGATACTCTACCTTGCTCATTCTGTCCCAGCCACACTGGCCTCCTTTTTACCCTCAAATCATGTATTGAATGAGCTTCCAACCAGTGCTTCCTTCCACCTTTACATCAGCATGATTCTTTACGTCATTTCCTCTAGCCATCTGTTCACATATCACCTCCTCAGACCATCCTTCCTTCACCATCCTCAAAAAAACTTCCAGCTCTCCCTATCCTCCTTTCTCTATCTTATTTTCTTGACATATTACATAATTGACTTGATTTTGTCTATTGCCAAGTCCCCACCACCACCTACAATATCATCTCCATGATGGCAAGGGCTCTATATATTTTGTTGATCACTGTATCTCCAAGGCCTGGAACAGTGCCTGATGCATGGCAGACATTCAACATGTATTGATTAAATTAAAGAATTGTGAAGGAAAGACTTCTTTCAAGAATTGTGAATAGAAAACAGTGACAGAAAAATCTAGAAGGTTTCAATTTGCCTATTAAAGTAGACAAGGAAAAATACCCATGGGTTTTTGTTCAGAAGTAACTCTTCAATAAAAAAGCATTGATTGGCAGGATTTGCCACCATAACATCAAATGCCTGTGCTGGCTGCAGTGCAGGGAAGTGAGCCTTAAAATACCTTCAAGTCCTCCAGAGAAGTTGTCAGATCCTCCCCAGCACCTACTGGAAACCATTTCTTTCCCTCTAATTGAGTCCTGGAACAGTACACTGAGGGACTATAGAAAGAACTTCCCAAGGGGAGAAGATACTACATCTATTCCATTGCCTTACACAGACCCCTTCATCTGGAGCTGAGAATTGGTTGTCCTGGGACACCCAAAGCAGTTCTTAAAAGAGACCAGATGATTCACTTGGATGTTACCCTGCTTCTTGAAGAAGAGCAAGGAAGGTTCTTATCTTCTCTCCATCAAGAAGAGGACAGATCTCACTTAGAGCCCTGACATCTGGGTTCTGACCCTAATTCCACCACCATCTAGCAGATGACCACTGGGCAAGTCACTTCTCTCTGAACATTAGTTTTTCTCATCTGTTAATGAGAATAGTACTAATAATAGCTACCACATATTGAGCACTTTGCTAAGCACTTTGAATATGCCATCTGATTTGGCGTTTACAATAATTCTTTGAAGAAGGCACCAAGGCTAGAAGAACTCTCGTAGTTTATCTAAGATCACACAGAAAGCAATAGAGCCTGGCTTTAAACACAGGAGGATCTGACTCCAAAACCCAAGCTCATAGTGACAGTAGTGTAACACCTCTCCTATGGACCACAAAGGTAAATGGTGGAGCAAATGGCGTCCTGAATAAGAAAACACTTTGAAAATTAAAGCACATTCATCGTATTGGATTTTATTAGTAAGCATGGGTTTCTAATAGTCTACAATAGAGTTATTAAATGTGAGGTAGCCCTGTATTTTCTTCTGAGAATTAGTGGGGACCTTCTCCATTCAGCCTTCATGGATTATTATCTTCTGATCACCTTTCTTCAAAATCACCTTGGTACTTATTTATTCCTAAATTGTTTAAAAAGTAGACTCTAAGAGATGATGAATAACACCAGAAACATCAGAAGGTAGGAGAGTGGCTTGTGGCTTCTGTCTTCCACAGTAGCCTGCATATGCTATGGACAAGTTGGACAATATAGGTTAAATATAGGCCACCACCTACTAGCAGAATAATTTTAGAGAAACCACCTTAACCTAAGTCTCAGTTTCCTAATGTGCAAATTGGCGACAATCATTCCCACTCCCTGGGCTAAACTGAGGGACTAAAAGATGGTAAAGGTGAAAGTTCCAGGCCAGCAGGCAGCCCCCGCGGACTGATGACAGTGAACTTACATACCAGTGTTGTCCTGAGTCTCACGCCACAAGAATTCTCTGGCCCCTGAACCATATTCTGCCCTTGTGTAGCACAAACCAGAATGTTTGGGTGTCAATGCCCCCTGGGGAAACCTTCAACCTATGGGGGCGGGTGGGAGTCACAGTTCCAAGGGTCCCCAGAAGGACTGAGCCCTCATTGCTTGTAGTAGTAACTAGCTCCTTAAGGTATCCTTTCCTGACTTTCCTCTCTTCCCTGTCTCACTTCCCTACTCCTTCACCATGCTGGACCACCTCCCAAATAAACTATTTGTACCCAAATTTATGCCTGCTCTTGGGATAACTCAAACTAAAACATTCCCAACTAAATTTATATTAAGTAGCCAAGTATGGTAGGCAGAATTGTAAGATAGGCCCCAAGATTTCCCACCCCATTGAATACACACCCTGCACAATCCCCAAGACTGAATATGATGGATTTTACTTCCATGATTAGGTTATATTTCATGTCACAGTTGATCTTAACATAGGGAGATTATCAGGGTAGCCCTGACCTAATCACGTGGGACTAGCTGAGAGCTTTCTCTGGCTGCTTGCACAAGAGGAAGTCAGAGATATTCAATGCATGAGAACAATTCAACATATGCATCCTCACTGTGTTAAGATGGAGGAGGCCATGTGGCAAGGAATGCAGGCTGCCTTTAGGAATTGAGAGCTGACAACCAGCAAGGAAGCAGGGACCTCAGTCCCACAACCACAAGAAACTAAATTTTTCCAAGAATTCATCCTTTCCAAGCATGAGTTTGGAAGCAGACATTTCCCTAGATGAGAACTCAGCCCAGCCAGCACCCTGATTTCAGCCTTCTGATACCCTGAGCAGAAAGCCCAGCTGAGCCCACCTGGACTTCTTACCTATAGCACTGTAAGCAAATATGGGTATTGTTTTAAGCTGCTAAATTTGGGGCAATTTGTCACAGAGCAATAGAAATTAATATCCCAAGCAAAGAGAGAAGTACCTAAATGTCTAGTCTAGTGATAAAATCAGGTGCTATCACTCAAGAAATATTCAAATAGTATTTGAAAAATAATATGGTGTGTTTATCCACACTCTTTTCTAAAACGCCTTAATATTTCTTAAATTTTAGTTTCCAAGTCACTCCATGCTAAATAAGTACTCTGACAATATAGACATTTCAAAATTGGACACAAATAATAAATCCTGATGAAATATTTAAAAGAAATTAAATCACAACAATGTCAATTTGAAGGAAAAGAAATTTCTTTCTATGAGGGTGGGAGGAATGGGTCCAATGAGGTCACTCCTTATTATTAAATTAGGCTGTTATGTCTACATGAAGAAGCCATGAAGTTAGGCAGTTTTCTCCGGAGTTGCAACAATCTCAGCCTTGCAGAAGCACCGAGAACCGCACAGTTCGCTTCACGTCAACTTTTCCTGCTTTTAAGCATCAATGCTGACACCCAGACTCACCAAAGTCGTGTATATTTTAATGAAAACATATCAGACTTGCTTTCTCTTGCTACAGGTCCCCAAGCTACCCAGCCATGATGCAGCCAGGAGCAATGCTGGGCCCAAGGAGTGTCAAGAGGCAGCAAACACAAAAGATAACCACACAAATGAGGACAATGAGGAGGCAAACAAAGGTCAGGTAATATGTGCTGAACTCATGCAAAAAAAGACCACACGCCAGACCTTGCGAACTGACGGCAGCCCAGGGATCCACTTTCACCCCATCGATTTCCACCGTTCATGCTTGGTGTTGGTTATAGTTTGTGATTCCAATCTTGGAAATTTTACTACTTTTGGAAAGGCATAGACCATGAACCATATAACATTAGTGTGCAGGAGCACTTGTACAGGGATCTAGTATCAAAGACCTTTTATTCTCAGATGATGTGACTGAGGCTCAGAGAGGGAAGAAGCTTGCCTAAGATAGAACAGCAAGCGAGCAACAAAGCCAGCCCAGATGCCAGATTCTGTTTGTTCCATTTAATAGATACTCACACTTCTTCTCCCCAGTTTTCTCTGACTTTTGGGAGTGCTAATGGGCCTACCCTTCCAGCCTCCTCCCCGCATACAATCCATTGTACAAATAGCTGCCAGAGTAATGCTTTAAAATATACACAATATCACATCCCTCCTCTGCTTTAGCCCTCTAATGGCTTCCCATCACACACAAAATAAAATCCCAGATTTTTTAAATCTCAAGGCTCCAAGGCTCTACATTATCTGGCTCTTGCCTACCACTTTGATCTCTCCACCCTACTTTCCATGGAGTCAACGAATTTGCAAAAGAGATGGGATCTCCCTCCCTTTGCTGTTCCTTTGGGGTAAAAGATGAAGCTTTTTCCCTGCATGGAAACTCGTAGAGTCACTTCTTTCATAAAGCTCATAACTGTCTCACTGAATACCACAGCCAGAAAAAGTGCTCATGTCAAAATATTTCCTACATTATGTCAAAAGCCCCTTTGTTCTAATAAGCTGTGGTTTTTCTTAAATTAATATATCTAGGTATTATATCCCAGTGAATATTATTAATATCATCATAGGTTCATGTGAAAGAAAATATGTGAACTATTAATATGTTTCCCAATTCCTGCCAAGTTATACATTTAAAATTTTAGGGGAATATTTAGGTTTTCTTCTGACAAAAGAGTTTTAGAGATGTATCAACCTGAAATCTGAGGACAATCATTAGTCAAAAACTGGCAGTTATTTTTGCTTCCTACTCACTTTTTGCCCTTCATAAGAACTCAACCCTTAGGAGCTGACAAATAAAGATAAATTACCAGTCTAGAGCATTCTAACTAACTAAGCCACTGTGGTCACTTAAATAAATCTCGAAACCCACATTTTGCTATGTTAGCTAAAATTTCTTCTCTTATTATTTTCTACCACATGACCCAGAATTACATAATACCAAGGAAAGATTGTAAAAGCCAGATTCGTTATCTTGCTGACTTTACTTTTGGACTTAATGACATTCCTTGACTGGAAAAGAGATTGCTTCATGCCTAGAACGGTCTGTGATGCAAGTCCTGTACCTTCTTTACCTCACAAACATAAAACTCCTCTTTTTCATATATAACAAAGCATATATATGATTTTCAATAGATTCTAGACAATGTTATAAGGTACGACCAAATTAAATGTTCCCTAATTTATTTTAATGACTGATATTATTTAATACAGAAATTTATTTCTAATTACAACAAGAATAATAAAAGCTAACATTTACTGAATGCTTACTATGTGCTAGAAGCCTTTCAATGAACTTAATATACACTATTTCACTTAATTTTCACAGTGATCCTACAAGGTAGATATTTTAATAGTGTGATCATGAACACACTAAGAATAAGGCATTTTAGAGGTAGACTGCCTAAGTTTGTATTCCAACACTGCCACTTATTTGTGACATGACCTTGGGCAAGTTATTTAACCTCTCTGGGCCTCAGTTTTTTAATCTTTAAAATGGGAATATTACTAGTTACCTAGCTCATAGTGATTTTGTGAGGAGTAAATTATAAAATATATATAACAATCTTAAAATAGTTAATTTCATTTCAGAGAACATTATACTAGAGTTTCCCAAACTTCGGTCATTTTTATACTATGTACAGGATTGGGCCATATACCTGTGTACCATTTTATTATTAAATAATTAATATTGCTATTTACTTAATATTGCCTTTTTGCAATGCAATTCTGACACTCACTACCTAGAATTAGGTCAAATTTCAGATGTTAAAGGAACAGTCCTCCTCAAGACTTACTTTACTTCAGACACCAGCCACAAGCTCCAGGGCTCCCAGGCCACCCACAAATTCAGGGGTTCCCATTACCTTCTCAGGCTTGATAATTTGCTAGAATGACTCGCGGAACTCAGGAAAGTTCTATACTTATGATTATAGTTCTATTGTCAAGAATATAATCAGGACCAGCCAGATGCAGAGACACACCACCTAGAGTGAGATCTAGGTGGGTCCCAAACACAAAATTTCCACATCCTCAGGACACATCAGCCTCCTAACACATTAATGTGTATCACCAACCAGGAAGCTCAACCAGAGCTCAGTGTCTAGAGTTTTCATTGGGGTTTCAGTACACAGGCTTGCTTGATTGGATCATTGGCTGGGTGATTGCACCTAATCTCCAACCTCCCCAGAGGTCAAGTTGATATCTCCTGACTCAGAGCCCCAACCCTCAAACCACATGATTGGTCTTTCCAGCATGGCAGACTTCCATCCTGAAACTATGTAGGGGTCCACCATGAGTTACCTCTTAGCATAAACTCAGGAAGCACTCACTATGAATAACAAAAACACTTCTATCACTTGATAATTCCAAGGATGAAGAGGTTACCTTCCAGGAACCAGGGACAAAGGCCAGCCAAATTCTTTATTATACGATACCTTTAAATCAACTCACTTTTTGCCTTAAATAAGTTTACCATTATTGTAAGCAATAACAATGTAACCATTGGTTTGATGTGCTAGCCATACCTTTTCTAATACACAAAAAGAGAGACAAGTGACTTAAAATTTAAAATGTTTATCTGCATATTACCCAAAATAATCTCGTCACCATTTACTCATCTATTTTTAAGAGTTAAGTTTGTAATACTATTTCACCAACAAATCCATTTTCTTTTATTTTATGTATCTTAGAAGTGTTCTATATGAGTAGAATCAGATTGTGTGAGCTCCAAGGACTGTCAGAGTCACATTGTCCCATCCTCTCATTTTATAGATGAGGAAACTGAGATCTAGCACAGAGAAGTGACACACCCACGTCCACACGGCTAGGACTCCATCTCAGTCTTTTGATTCCCAGTGCAGTTGCCTTTTTACTACTTTCAGTGAGCTTTCCTCAGTGTGAAATCGTTCAGAGGAGTGAATGAAAGGGAGGGAGGTAAGGGAGAGCCTGACATGCTTCTTTTTGTACTAAATGCTGATGACATCATAAGGAGAGTGCAACATGTGAAGTGCTGAGGATGGTAAGCTGGGTTGACCAGATCTCCAAACCATGAAGCAAATTAAGCCAGGCTTTATAGTCAGGCTCTGTGGTCACCAACAGCTGGTTTACTGCCAGCCGGGCCCTGACTGCCATTTCTTCCCTGGTACTTAGTGAACATTTCCATGTTATACCCTTACCCCAGCCTGCAGGCTTGTGGAAACCCATTTTCTATCTTTCCTGTTCATCTATTTCAAAGTGAACCTTAAAAAATAGTAAATGCAGTGTGAGTCACTGTGAAAATGAAACTAGAGGAAAGCCAGCATGAAGAACTTGTATAAAAAAAATGGGCTAGCATCTTAGGAACTTTCTTCAAGTCTGCTAAACAACCTCACTCTGCACAATAATGTTATTTGTCATTTGCCTAATGGGAATGATAAAGTGAGGGCAGAGACAGGCATCTATTTGTAAAATTCAATATTGATTTTTTTCCCCTTGTATATGTGCCCAGACTCAATTGCGGCAAATGGTCTTTTACAAATTTAAAAATACATTAAATAGACTAATGAGCCTCCAATAGATGTGAATGTGAATCGTTCTTTCCTTGACACAGCTTTCTGCCATGAAAACTAAGTGCATTCCCGGAATACACTGCAAGTAATCTCTTGACAGCTACTATTTTGGATGCTGATATTTTATACCCATGTTTAAAATGGACTCTGAAATGTTTTGACTTATTATTCTTTTATTTCTTTTCAACCCAGTATCAAAATCCTGCAATGTTCCTTTGCAAAATCTCTCATTGTCATCCTCCTCACCTCTCCTCCTGCCATCGCACCAGTCCAGGCCTTCTTTACTTTGTTCTAAGATAAGTGAAGCAAATTCTGAGCTAGTCTGTCAGAATCCAGGGTCTCCTCACTGCACACTTCCCGATGCAGTGACATTCTTCACCAGTTCCTGCTGTCGCTGGGTCCTTTCCCTTGCTGGGGTGGCAGATAGGTAGTATTAAGACTCAGGCTCTGGAACTGATTTCAGATCCTGACTCCCATGCTTATTAGCTTTGTAACTTTGGGCAAGTAAATTTATCTTTCTGAGCCACAGTTTATATTTCTGCAAAAGGAGGATGAATTGCATACCTCATAAGGTTATTATGAGAATTAAATGAAACAATCCATGTAAAGTGCTTAGCACAATGTCTGGCATATTGTAAATGTCCAATAAATGGTAGCTATAAGAAGCTATGTTAGGGCAGGCCCTGTGGCTTAGCGGTTAAGTGCGCGCGCTCCGCTACTGTTGGTACTGTCGGCCCAGGTTCGGATCCCGGGCGCGTACCGATGCACCGCTTCTCTGGCCATGCTGAGGCCACATCCCACGTACAGCAACTAGAAGGATGCGCAGCTATGACATACAACTATCTACTGGGGCTTTGGGGGAAAAAATAAATAAATAAAATTATAAAAAAAAGAAGCTATGTTATCTATTGAACTAAGTCTAGAGTTCCTTAACGGTATTGCAAAGCCCTCCAAAAACTAAGGCATCTCCCATGCCCCCCAAGTATTTATTATGTTTCTTAAACAATGAAACCAATGAATGATTCAATCTAATCCTGAAAACCCTGAAGCTCTGAGCAATCTATCCCCAAGGAATTATGCTCCTGTTGACGAGGCCAGGCAAGGCACCCCAACATGCCGCTTTATTAATTTCCAATACGCCCCAGGCAGGTAAAACCTAATTACCAGGGTGAAGGAGTCATCACTCATCACACTAGATGAAGCTGCCTGCTAACTATGTTGGTAGAAATACAAACCTATGAGTCCGCTGCCAGTCCTAACAAGGATGAGCACCGAGATCATCAGAGGTTGGAATTTTTGCCATCACTAATGAGACTTAAACCTTTACACTGCCCTGTTTTCATATGTGCTTAGCCTGTCTCCTCAGCTAAACCATGAGTTGCTATGAAGATAGAGAGAAACTCTCATACATCTTTTGTCATTTTCAGGGACAAAATTCACTTTCCAAATGACATAAAATAGTTGTTTTGTTTTGGTTTTTGGTCTGAAGTACAGAGATGAGTCAAAGATATAGTAGACCAAACACTGGTTCCTATTCTCTCTCTTCCACTCCCTTCATCTGAACAATTAAGTGAAAGGATAAAATTGTGTCTGAAGAGGAAATTTTCGGTTTCAACTAATAGGAACTTGATTCAAACTAGCTTAAACAAAAAATGGGGATTTTTGGCTCATTAATTAAAAATTTGATGATTATACTAAATTCAAGCAAGTCTAAGTTCTGATACTCTAATGATGTCATCAAAGACTTGTCTCTTTCCATCCTCTGTCTCTAATGCTCTTTGTATTGGCTTCATCTCTGGCAGCTCTACCTGCCTGATGTCCTGATGATCTCCAGCAGCTCCAATCTTACCTTCTGTCATCCTAAAAGCTAGTAGAATAAGAGCTTCTCCTTCCAGAACTGACACCCACTGGCCTGGCTGGCTTGTCTTGAGTCTCAAGCCCTCTGCAAAACTACTCCTTGTATTTGAGGGAAGGCAGAGTCCTTGACTGATAGTCTCCCTAGGATTGGATGCAAATGAGAGAAGGATAGCTATCTAAAGAAAAACTGAGGCTATTTCAGATAAAGGAAAAATTGATGCCAGCCAAAGACAGAATATGTCTGTTAGACTATCTAAGCCTCTTTAAACCCTGACTTTAGATGCACAGCTACCTTTGGAGCCTTTTACCGGCTTAGAGAGCAGGCTGATTCCAGTGAAGAGTCCTTAGGGCACATTTCTCTCTGCAGTTGGAGTCCAGTTTACACTACGTATCCTTCGAGTATGTTGAGCCTCAGTTATGCGTCTTCCCTGTTTGTCTTTGTAGCATTCCTATGTGGGTTCTCAGATCCATGAGGAGCTCAGCTGTTAAAGCTGGATTTCCTAGGACACTGGATCTGGCTGGTCAGAAGCCAAGTGGAAGAGGATAATAAGTACTTCATTTTAGTTTGAGTTCTACTACAATCAAGTCAAATTTTCCCTCTTTTAACATCACAAAGCCCCTTCTGTTTTCTTCTGTATATTTCAGTGCATCATCAATCAACATTTATTAATTGCCTATATCAATCAACATTTATTAATTGCTGGGCACCAGACTAGGCATAGGTGTCACAGAGATTGAATTCAAAGTCCCTTTTCTGGGCTGTTTATGGTCTAGTGAGTAGCAGATGTGATGATATGTGATAGGCACTGTTATGATGGTGCTACAGGATATCAAGGAGTACAAAGAAGAAATATATGTGAAGTCAGCAAAGTCCTCCTGAAAAGATAAGATTTAGAGTGTTGGAGACTAAGACAAAGTTTTCTGGAAGAGAGAGAGGAGAGAGGCATTCCAGAGTGAGGGGATAGTACTGTGAAGCCATAGAGGTGGAAAACAGGAGGTTTTGAAGATCTGCAAATGGTTACTATAGTGGAGGGTGAGGGGGGCTGGTGCTTTGGAGGTGATGGTGGGAAAAGAGAAGTGGTGTAAGATGAAGCCAGAGAGGTGGATAGATGTAGATATGGAGGTGGGCCACCCAGGTTCCTCCTCAAAGAAGGACTTGCTCTTCAGCTGCAGGGAGTGCAGTCTGCAGAGGCCTCCAGCTGTCAGCACTTCAGGATTGGCCTCAGCTGTGGAGAGTTGCTTTGCCCAAGGTTTTGTTCCTGGGGCAGCCTGCAGGGTCTAAAGGCCCAGTCACTTTGGCCCTGCAGGAGACACTCTGATAGACAGAGCTCCTCCAGAGCCCCTGATAGGTAGGTTGACCGAGGCTATGTCAGGCCCGCATCATAGTTTGATTTCTTTTGTCTACACTGCTTCCCCTCCTGCTTTTCACTGGCATTGCTCTCCAGCAAATATCTTGAGCCCCACATCTGTCTCATGTCTGTTTCTGGAGAACCCATCTTAGAGACCAGCATGGATCAAACCACTAGAGATTTTGTATATGAAGCTAAGGCTGTTCCCTGTGCTCGAGAGTTTCAAAAAGAGAACCAATGCATGAACTGTCCTTTGATAAACTCTCAATATCTCTCAAAGTCTGAAATAAATATACTGGGAAAACAAAATAAAGAATTTAAAAAGCCTCTATTGTATTCATTCAATAAGCATTTGCTGAGTGCCTTCTCAGCGTCAGATACTGTCTAAGGCACTGGAGACACAGAGAGTAAGACATGGCACAGGGCCCTTATGGAAGGCTTCTTGAAGATCGCCCCTGAGAAGACCCAAGCTGGTTAGAAAGGACATGTGAGCCAAATAAACAATGGGAAAATGAAGACCCAAAACACAGTATTACAGGATGAGCTCTGTATTAGTACCACACATTGGGCGGCTTTAAACAACAGAAATTTATTCTCTCACAATTCTGGAGGCTAGAAGTCCAAAATCAAGGTGTTAGCAGGGCTGTGCTCTCTCTGAAGGCTCTAGGGAAGCCAGGAAGCATCTGTCCTTGCCTCTTCCAGCTTCTGGTGCTACTGGCAGTCCTTGGCATTTTTGGCTCTGCCTCCATCATCACATGGCATTCTCCCTGTGTGTGTATTGGTGTCTGTTTTCTCTTATAAGGACACCATTCACGCTTGCGCCACCTGGCCAGCCCCCTAGGACACCATTCATACTGGAATAAAGGAGTATGACTTCATCTTAACTTGATTACATCTGCAAAGACCCTATTTCCAAATAAGGTCACATTCTGAGGTTCTAGGGGTTAAGACCTCAACATATCTTTTTAGTAGACACTTTTCAAACCACAATAGTCTCTAACAAGAATGTCACTGGCCTAGGCAGGCAACAATCACAATGGTTAGAAGCACCAGTTTTAGAGTCAAACATTGGAATTGTGGCTATCCACTTACTATATGACACTGAACAAGTTACTTTTCCCTTCTAAGCTGAAGTTTCCTCATGTATAAAAGAGCAACAATCTCAGTGTGAGCGCGCTGAGATTTCTCTCTCTTCTTCCAGGCGTACTCTCCCTTGATGTTATGCATGGTCATTTGACTTTCTGCGGCTAATTCAAGCAGAAATGGCATGTGTCACTCCACACGTTGAAGAAGTATTGAAGAGTTAGCACTCCATTCTCCTGTCTCTCTTCCCCTACCATGGCTAGTCCTGGACACTTGTGTTGAGATGACAGCATCATCCCCCACCAGCAGAGCTTCCTGAATGATAATGATAAGCAAACACCCCTGTCTATCTGCACTGGAAATGTAGCATGAACAAGAAATAAATCTTTGTTCCATTAAGCCATTGAGATTTTTGTGTTATTTGCTACTGTAGTATAACGTGCCCTATCCTGACAGATACATAGTGTTGACCTCATACATAGTGTTGACCTCACAGGATTGTTATGAGGTTTAAATGAGATGAAGTACATAAAGTGCTTAGTTTGGAAGCCTCAATAGTACTGTTTTTATTCTGCCTAAGGGAGAAGATACCTTGCAGCATTTACATAGCAAAAATTTTATGAGGTCTATTCTCATTCTATTGTATTGGAAAAAAAGATCTCATATTGAACAGCTGGTATATTCCATTCACATTGGTAACATTTATTGAATGCTTGCTATGTGCTAAGTACTGTTCTGATAGCTTTACATGCATTAACATATTTAATCCTCACAACTACCACAGGAAGAAGGTACTAGAATTTTCCTTTTTCACAGGTAAGGAAAATTAAAGCACAGCAAGATTGAATAACTTGCCCAAAGTCATAAAGTCAGGAGGTGGCAGATCAATACTTAAATCCCTGCAATCTGGCCCCAGCCTGAGCCCTGCCCTAGACTCATGCTTTTGCACAAACAAGTACAAACAACAGAACATGTTTGAGAACTTTCCAGGACTGTCTTGGAAGGGAAAGCAGAAGTAGAGGAAGAAGTATCTTGTTCTAAAGATGCCCCAGGGTCAAATTACCCATTATTCCAGGAGAGTAACAAAATGCTTTTAGGTCTCATCTGCTAAACTTGGGCAAGATGAATACAAAACATTTGTAACCTAGAGACATCGTTTTGCAGTGCCATCACCAATAGACCAACACATTTGGTTTTAGCCAGACATTTACAAACAAGTAGAGAATGCCTCCTCAAGGCTGAACACACACAGAAGCAACAGATGCTGCCCATGGAAGGCAACAGGGCCTTGTTCTCCAAGGCTGCAGGAGAGAAGAAGTGATTAAGAATTCCTCTGGAACCCAGAAGTGATGGATTTATAACAGCCCCCTCGAACTGATTCCATCTGAGTTCATGGGGGTTTGGCCCTTGTCCCTCCTCTCCATGAAAAGCCCTAGTATGGCAGGTAATGAAAGCACAAAGCCTTTTCTAGAGCAAAATTTTATTTGCTGAAATTACCCCGGGATCTTGGAGTCAGAAGACCAGATGTGTATTTTATGTGCTATGGCTTTCCAGAGAGAAACATTTAGAATGGCCCGTTTGTATTAGTTTCCTAGAGCTGCCATAGAAAAGTACCACAAATGTGGTGTATTAAACAACAGAAATTTATTTTCTCACAATTTTGGAGGCCAGAAGTCCAAAATCAAGGTGACAGCAGGGTTGGTTTGTTCTGAGGCTTCTCTCCTTGACTAGCAGATGGCAGCCTTCTCACTGTGTCTTCACATGGTCTTTCCTCTGTGTGTATACATGTCCTAATCTCCTCTTCTTATAAGGACACCAGTCATATTGGATTAGGGCCCACTCTAATGACCTAATTTTAATTTGATTACCTCTTTAAATAGCTTATCTCCAAAGACAGTCACATTCTGAGGTACTGGGGGTTAAGACTTCAACATATGGATTTACAGGCAACACAACCCAGCTCATAACACCATCCAGTATAGGAATTGTAGATCTCTAGCAAAAATTAAAAGTTCCACAACTTTTCCACAAGGGAAGTGGTTCTGGATTATTCTGAATGGAAGATTATTACTCAAACTTAGCAGATATTTTTTAAAGCATGTTTTCTTCAATCAGCTATTCTTTCCTGTTCACTACAAGAAAGGGGCAAATTAGTGGAAAGGCTAATGCCTTTTATGACGGTGACTTTGTGGTCAGAACCAAAGAAATGTTGCCACCAGCCGGCCATACTGAGAGTATAACCATCTCATATTCAACACCACCTCATATTTCTACATAGCACTTCACAGTTCCAATCACTTTCATATCAATTATCTCTTTCTATCTTCACACCATGTTACAGATTAGGATATGAAGATCCCCAGAAAGATGGGGTAACTTGTTTCACATCACATGGCCACAGAGAAACAGGGTAGGGGTAAAAATCCTAGTAGAATTCAATAACTCAATAAGCACTAACACTCATTTTCTGGGAACTGGTTTTCAACATGGGGAATTTTTTTTTTTTTTAATGGCCAGTGTAGTTGGAGGCTCAAGGCTATAATGGCAGATGAGTAATGTCTCCAAATAGGAGAAATTGTTCTTTCATATATGACCTTTTTTCAGAAAGAGTTGTTTTGGCACTCTAGCCCAGGATTTCTCAGCTTCAGCACTATTGACATTTTGGGCCAGATAATTCTTTGTGGTTGGGGGCTGGCCTATGCATTGTAGGATGTTTAGCAGAATCCTTGGCCCCTACCCACTGGATGCCAGCAAACCTGCCCACACTCCTTGGTTGTGACAAGCCAAAATGTCTCTAGATATTACCAAAGGACCCCTGGGCCCAAAATCACCACTGGTTGAGAACCACTATTCTAGGTCAAAAGAGGGATGGTCCCTGCAAGTCCTTAAAAAGTATACATGATTAATGTATGCTCTTATAAACCAACCTAACTATTGTATTTATATCTCAATTTAGGTCAAGTATTCTATTCACTCTTCTCTGTCTAATAACCACAAAACTGAGCAAGTGATTTTTGAGTCAAACACTTAACCTCTGCATGTCCAGTTGCCTCATCTATAAAATGAAAAATAATAGTCTTTGGATCTGCTCATTTCTGGAGTGTTTACATCTCTTGAATCATTTTGGTTCAGCAACACAAAATGGTTTGAATTTTTTGATTGAAAATTATTTAACAGTGGGATTTATATCAGCAACTCAATATATATGTATTTTTAAAATTGTCGCCCCAACTTCTTAACCTTAAATGTCATAATCTGTTTATCACAGAAAATAAGTTCTACTGTATACTAATGTACCATTCAAAGAAATCAACAGCTGAGAATATTTTAAAAAGAAGAGCAAAGCAAAGCTACAGAGGAAAGAGAGAATAATTTGCCGTGGCAAGAATAACTTATGCCACTAGATATTACAGCACATTATAAAATTAAGTATGATATAATTAACATATGCTAGTGGCACAAAAACAGCCAAAGAAATGAATGGAATAGGATGTATAGCAATAATACTTAAGTATATAAAATCATTTTATGTTTATGTTTACATTTATGACCACTAAGTGTAGGAAACTATGTTTAATATTATTAAATAGCAAAGAAATGCGAATTAAAACATCAAAAATACTTCTTCCAACTATCAAACGGCATATCTTAAGCAGAAATTTATAAAATTCTAATATTAACCAAGGAAAGCATTCAGGGAAATGGAATTACTAACTAGCTAACTTTGTAATTAACTAGCTTCTGGATTTGATAATAATACTTTTAATTAAATAATAAAATATTATTAAGAATAATTAATCTATCATTCATGTTCTAAAAAGTAACCATAATACATGCTGTTTGTAGACAATTTTGAAAACATGAAAAACTATAAAGAATAACATTGAAACAACCTTAAGTTCTATCTCCCACACAAAGCCATTATTAACAGTGTGGTGTGTCTTTTAACCCAGTAGTCCATTCATATAGATGATTGTGGATCCTGTTTTGTTCTCATTTAACATTATATTTTGATCATTTCCCCATTTTATGAGATATTCTTTGAAAATATATTGATGGTTACAAGGTGGTCAATTATTTGTATATATATCATGGTTTAATTAGCTATTATTATTAAATATTAGGGAGTTTCCAACTTTTGTTAAAAATAAGTAATAATGCAGTAAATATACCTGTAGATTATTGCTTGTGTACATATCTCTATTTCCCTGCATTTCAGGAAGTCAAATGATTGGGTCAAAGGTCATGAGTATTTTTAAGACTTTTGATTGATATCTGATTCTCTCTAGGACTATCATACCAACTCCCACTCCCTCTTGCCCAGCAGTGAAAGAGTGTAGTAGTTTATCCTATTTTTCCACCCACAATTCCCATGCTTATTTCTGTGATCGTATCTTGAATGTGCTAACACTAAATATTATCATTTTAAAATTCTGCCAAATAATTTTCACTTTAATATATGAAAAATTGTATATTTTCATGTTTAAGTTGGATTTTTTAATTATTGGAAGTTTGAGCCTTTTTATACAATTATTTTCCATTTGTATTTCTATTGCTTATTTGCACCAAAGTTGATTTCTGTGCTATCTGTCCAATTCTGAGCCACTAACATCATATTTTGATTATATAGGTGCCTTCTAATAAATTTTAGTTGCTAAGAAGGCAAGTTTCCCCTTTACTACTCTCCTTGTTCAAAATTTTCTTGGTTCGTTGCAATGTTTTTTTCTTCCAAACACACTTCAGAACAACTATAGCAAAATTTAGATAATGTCCTTTAGAGATTTTAACTGAAATTGCATTTAAGCTGTATATTTCTTTATGAGAAGTTAAAGTATTTATAATACTCAGTTTTCCTATCCATGCACTAAAGTTCAATATTTCATCCCTTGGTTAAATTTTTTTTTCTCCACGAACAATATGTTACTTTCTAAGTTTATTCCTAAGAATTTAGTATTTCTCTTGCTATTTTGAATATCATCTCTTATTTTAATAAATTGTCTAACATATTATTACTGGTACATAGGCAAGGTAATTTTTAAAATATTTATTTTATACTTTGCTTTATTTTGGAGTTTGGTTGGTATCTCTAACAGTTTTTCAGTTAAAGTCCTTTCTATTCATTCACAATAATTTTCTAGCTCCTATTTAACACTTATATAAGTCAAAACCTGTAGTATGATAGAAACTATATATTTTTTTAAATGAAGCCCAATATTCAATAGGTACACAAAGTGTAATTGCCAGTCCAGAAAACCATTTGACAATCTACCCATCATTGTGGAAAGTACAAAAAAGATCATTTTAAGACTTCTGTTTTCTCCTTGAGGGCTATCTTCCTGTTTTTTGTAAATCTTTACTCTGAAGTCTCTAAATCTATATTTTTTTCAAGACATTTCTAACACTAACCTAGCATTAATGATTAATACTCAGGGGCTATCAGATACTCAGTAAATAATGGCTTATTCTGTTAGCCTTTGAGCTAAATCAGAAAAAAATCTCTCAAAAGAGAAGTGGTAGGTTAGAAGAACCTAACTCAGGAACAAGTTAGAATGGTATATGAAAATGAAAAAACTTAAGTTTGAGAATTTCACTCCACTGTTTACTGTCTGGATGACCTAGGATAATTCACTTATTGTCTCTCAGCCTGTGTCTTCATCTATAAAATGGAACTAAATAATAAATAAATAAACAAGCAAATAAAGAATAAATAACAACAATATTCATAACAATAATAATAAACTCACCCTTAAGTTCCTAATGTCCGGGGTACAATAAGTGCTCAAATAATGCCTGTTGAATGGCTGATTCGTCACCATTCTAATTGGTATATAAAAGATAAATATTGAGGAAGTATTAAATGTTGTTTGCCTTAATGGAGACAATAAATATGAAAATACCTTGTGAACCACAAAGCATAGTACAAATGCAAGGGATTTTTACAAGCTTGAAGGAATATGACAGTTTTTACCCTTAGAAGATATAAAATGCCAAAACACTATCTTCCCATCTGCTACAATAAAATGGCAGCAACAGCAATTTCAGCATTGGGTTATGAGACTGGGGTTTAAGAACTAGGCTTCATGCCCAAAAGCACAAAGTGGTGGAGATATGGGAACATCCTCCTGACTCAGCAAAGGAGTACTGAGAAGCACTAAGTGAGAAGACAGAGCTGTTCAGAATTGCACTGTGACCCAGAGGCAGTCCTCCAGGCATGCCACAGATTCCCTCTGCTTCCTCTCGGCCCTGGAAAGGCAGTGTCAGAAGACACAGGGGAAGCATATGGAGGGAGAACAGCATGCTGACAGCTGAAGCACTGTTTTATAATAACACATAAAAGTAACAGCTATGCTAGTTAGAACAGGATTACTTTAAAATATATGCATATATATACACACACAGACATGTCTTGAAAACTGGGATAGAGAGGCTGTCTAAAGAGGCAGATTGAATCAAATGAAGTCAGGAGTTTGCAAGCTCTTGTCTACAATGCTGACACAAAACAATGCTGGAAGTTGGGAGGAGGCCAAGACTCACCCCTCCTCCTTATCAGGGTCCTAACCAATGGGTACAAGAAAATGACACAACACATCAGCTTTACCCATGGCTGAGCAAGCACACAATGACCCTCAAATGGGGGGGTTCCATAAATGATTTTGGAGAATGTAACTTGGTCTTGAGGTCAGTGAGCACCTCTTATTTCCTTCAGAAACCCGGATCTTGGGGTCAACCTGTATGCAGATAGCTGGATCTGCAGAAGAGATGTGTTCCCCCACCCAGCCAGAAGAATGGAAGACAAAGGTCTGCCCCAAACATTGTCACCAGCAGAATGCAGCACACAACAAAGCAACAGATGATCTGGAGTTGCCCTTTTAATTTTATCATCCTGTCTCCTAGAAAATGTGGCTCAATGAATGTCCCCAGTTCTGATCAATCAGATTATTTATTCCTCCTAACATGGGGAAGAATAACAAGGAGGAAGAGTATAAGGACAGAACTTCCCTCCTAGACAGATAGATTAATTAGAAGAGAGAAACATTACTCTTTTCCCAAAAAATTATGATTTGTGTCATTGTCTGCTTAATATCTAAATGATACACTGAAGGAACTCCACGTAAATAATGTGTGTGAAATCCAAGAGACTGCAGTGACATCAATAAGTATGCTATATTTGGGGTGATAATACAAGCAATTGGCTTGTGCTCATATAATGGTACAACTATAAATAGCTAGGTTCAGAATCTAAGATACACAGTCATTGCCAAGGAAAAAATTATCAATATGACACAAGAAGATCCTGATTAGAGAAAGATTGTATTAGTGTAACCACTCAGGCCTGCTTATATGCTCAACCATAATAACACCTTCATTTAGACACCACTGATTTGCATTTATTATAATTCTAATCAGATCAAGATAGAGTTTTCCAAGCCAAAAGGTAATGCTTGGAGACAATCTTCTCCATCTCAAAGAAGTTCAAATATTAAAGAGACACTTGGAAGTACCTTTAGGGACTTGAGAAGCACTGAGTTCTATACATGATAAGGCAGGACTTACAGCTTAAGAGGAACTTGTGATTTTTAATGAAATTCCCTCACTTTATCGATGAAGACAATGAGGCCCTGGGAGGTGAAGAGACTCCCCAAGCCACACAGCAGCAGAACCAAAACCAGACCTTTCAGTCACAAACGAGAGCTTTTTCTACACAATGCTACACCTTCTCCCCATCTTAATGACAAATTGCTCTTACATATTAAGTAAATCCTTAGGTTTGTATTTGACCATACTCTATTGGCCCAAATTTATCTGCGGACTTTGCTACCAAGTTACATTTCTTGTTAAATGCTCCATAATTCAGAATTTCAGTAAAGCAGGCTGGTCTTCCCATCAGAACACCTGCATTAGGTTTGTTACTATTGTTTTCTTTTACCATGTTATATTATTATTATTATTATTTTACTACAGCACAGTGCTTAATGAGTGGAGAATTTAAGGATAATGAATCTTATTACCACTCGTTTGTAAAATACTGGATAGCTCTGGAGAAAATGCTCATTATTTGCTTAGATTCTTCTGTGTAAGTCTCACAACGGACACATGGATTTTCTATATGATCAATATGATCAATGATCTCCATATTCCCTCACACCATATAGAATTTCAAGAGATAAGGAGGTAGAGAAGAAACAAGAAAAGGACACACAATTTCATGTTAGGCAGGGCACACTAAATGGATTTAGGTCAAGTCTTATTGTCTCCTCATCTATTCTTTTTTTTTTCTTTTTTCTTTTTTGTGAGGAAGATTGTCCCTGAGCTAACATCTGTGGCCAATCTTCCTCTTTTTGCTTGAGGAAGATTGTCACTGAGCTAACACCTGTGCCAATCTTCCTCTACTTTATATGTGGGATGCCACCACAGCATGGCTTGACAAGCAGTGTGTAGGTCCATGCCCGGGACCCAAACCTGCAAACCCCGGGCTTCTGAAGTCGAGCGCACAAACTTAAGCGCTATGCCACCAGGCCAGCCCCTCATCATCTACTCTTAATCTATTCTTGGAAGCAGGAAACCCTGAGAATGGGGAAATGTTGACCTTATATGGAAAAGGCCACCTTGAACTTTTGCCCACTCCAATCCCGTTATGCTATGCTCCTCATTTTCCAGCCACATTTTCCACTCTCTCTTTTATGTATGCCTGAAAATATCTCTAGTGGAAATAACTATGTTTACTCTCCCAGCTCAGAAGTACTTCCTACTCTCTTCCTTATTTATCCAAATCCTTTTACCTTTCAGCGCCAGGAAACCTTAGTCTGCATGAATGCTAGCTCTATGATCTACTAGCAATATGACTAAGGGCAAGTCAGGCACATCATTTAATTTCTCTGACTCTCATGTCCTGAGCTGTAAAATGAGATAATAACAGTATCTGCTTTATAGGAAGTCACTACGCAAATTGTGCGTGCATCACAAAAATACTCAACAGCATTAGTTGGGCAATGGCAAGTGATGTTCTAAATTATTATTTTTTTCTTTCCAGTACAGACACTTCACTACCCCAGCAGGGACGTTGCACCTTACGTGAGGAAACCTGAGTTAGCTGGCACTATATCATTTCTAAACCATTCCAGTGATCATTTAAAACCTTATAGATTAGTGACTGAGAAGCTGCCCTGGTAAACCGCCCTGTATCTAGCTCCAAGAACAGGGTTGTGTTAGTTTCTTAGGGCTGCCAGAACAAAGTACCAAAAACTGGGTGGCTTAAAACTGCAGACATTTGTTGTCTTATAGTTCTGGAGGTCAGAAGTCTGAAATCGGCAGGGCCATGCTTTCTCTGCTGGCTCTAGGAGTGAATCCTTCTTTGCCTCTTCCAGCTTCTGGCGTGTGTGCCAGCAATCCCTCACGTTTTGTGCTTGTAGATGCATCACTCCAGGTACATGACTCCTTTTCCCTGTGTGTCTTCACATCATTTTCCCTCTGTGCATGTCTGTCTCTATGTCCAAATTTCCCTTTTTATAAGGACATAAGTCATATGGGATGAAGGCCCATCCTAATGACCTCATTCCAACTTGATTACTTCTATAAGACCCCATTTCCAGATACAGTCACATTCTGAGTAGATTTCAACATACCTTTTTTGGGGCACACAGTTCAACCCATAACAAGGGTCTAACATAAAGTTGACACAGTCACATAGTAAATTAAATGGTCACATAGTAAACTGACCATTATAATAGGCTATTATTTTTATTATAGTACTGTCAGCATTATTCAACATAGCAGTGTATCTTCTCTATTTTATGTACGTTAGTCTTTTAAGTTCACTGACAACAGAAGCTACGTTTATTTACTTTTAGGTGATTGCAGTAGTCTGTTAGGACTGCCATAACAGAATACCACAGATTGGGTGGCTTAAACAACAGAAATGTATTTTCTCACAGTTATGGGGGCTGGAAGTCCAAGATCAAGGTGCCAGTACGATTGGTTTCTAGTAAGGCCTCTCACCTATGGTTGTAAATGGCCCCCTTCTTGCTGTGTCTTCACGTGGTCTTTCCTCTGTGCATGTGCATCCCTGGTGTCTCTTCCTCTTCTTATAAGGACACCAGTCCTACTGGATTAGGGTCCCACCCTTATGATCTCATTTAACCTTAATTACCTCCTTAAAAGCCCTATTTGCAAATGCCGTCACATTGGCGATTAGAGCTTCAATGTATGAATTTTGGGGGGCACAATTCAGTCCATAATAATGATATTCTCTCCTAAGCAGGGGTCTGGCCATGTGGCGGTGATTAATCAATATGTTCCCTTTAGCAAAACATTTACATGTGCACTGGAAGAAGAAGAAAAAAGTAGTTCCCGAATGTCTGTATGTGGGAAGGGGGATGGGAGAGTGTTGTTCATAAATTCTCCAGTCGAATTACTTTTCTTCATATAAGTCACTACTTTGAAGGACAAATATGATGTGAATTTCTAGATAAAGCAACCCCACACAATGATCCAAATATTTGTTTCAAGTCAGGTATTTCACTGAATCTAGAGGAGGGTCCCAAAACAAAAATAATATTTTCAAATTGTATTAGAAAAATGTAGTCCTTCCCTCCTGTGTGTCTCCTTTACTTTTACATAGAACACTTCACTTCAGACACCTCCTCACCAAACATATGGGGGGTTTTCTCCACATAGGTTTCCCCAGCAATTCTCTACCACACCAGCTGGGTGTCCTACAATTTAGCTCAATTCTGACACTATCAACATGGAGATGGCGTCAGATCCCACAGGTTAAGGGCTCAGTCCTACAAGACTTCCCCTCACTTCAGATGCCAATCGAGAGCCCAGGTTGTCACTTGTGCTTCTGACCAACTGGCTGTAGATTGGAGGTTCCAATGACCTCCTCCTTGGGTTCAATTAATTTGCTAGATTGGCTCACAGAACTCAGAGAAACATTTTACTTACTGGATTACGAGTTTATTGTAAAAGGATCTAACTCAGGAACAGCAAGATAGAAGAGATGCACAGGGCAAGGTATGGGGAAAGGGTGCAAAGCTTCCATGCCCTCTCTGAGCACACCACTTTCCCTGCATCTCCATGTGCTCACCAACCCAAAAGCTCGCTGACCCCTGTAATTTTGGGATTTTTATGGAGGCTTCATCACATAGGCATGATTAGTCATTAACTCCATTTTCAGCCCTTCTCTCTTCTCAAGAGAATGGGAAATGGGGCTGAAAATTCATGCTTCTAATCATGACTTGGTCTTTTTTGTGACCAGCCTTCATCTAGGAGCTATCTAGGAGCCCACCCAGAGTAACCTCAGTAGAATAAATGACACTCCTACCACCCAGGAAATTACAAAGGTTTCAGGAGCCCTGCGTCAGGAACTGGGGGCAGAGACCAATATATATTTTCTATTATCTTACACAAACCCATTCCAAAGTCCTCATCTTGTTGATGGCGAGCAATCTATGGGTTGAATGCAAACCATAGTTTTTTGGGGTTTTTTGAGTCTTCCCGAGTACTTCAGTAAAGCTGCCGTGGGTCTCCCTCTCAAGTCACGTGTAGAAGGCTCAGAAATACCTTTTTCCAGGACCCCATAAAGACTGACCTCTGGGATGCTGTCTCCTTATGCTTCAAAAGGCTCAAGACTGGCCACAACACAAAGTAAAAAAACCGGTTCATGAAATCCACCTGTATCCTGCATCCAACTCACCTGGGTCCCTGGTAAAGCTACACGGTCTCCTCTCTCAGCTCTTCCAGGTGGCTGACCCAAGAGTGTCTGTGTAGCCCATGAGGAGCTGGCACTCTCTTACCTTCTTACAATTACCAGACACTCTCTCACTTACCTGAGGGATGGTTTCCAGGAGTTCTGTTGCCACGAGTGTTCCATGAGTGGATCCTGGAAAGTTTAACCCTCACAGTCTTCGTCTTAATTTATCCCATCATGGGATGCAGGTGGAATGGTATCCAGGGTGGGCTTTTTAGAAGCCTGACATCTTTTTGTAGAACCTCATCCTGCTCTGATCATTCCTGTATTCTGCAAGCACCCAGCCAGCAATCATTTAGTTTGAAGTGGATTATTTTGGCATTTCATAAGCAGCCCCATAACTATTTGTCTCTTGTTGTGTTCATTCATCCATCCATTCCTTAGCTAATGATTTATTGAAGGTAACTATTGTGAGCTAAACCTGGTACCAGACAGTGGGACACAGAGGTGAACCAAAGAGACCGAGTCTTTGCCTTCAAGGAGGATATTAAATTGTAGATGGTCTGCCTCTAACCAGAATCTAAGGCAGGGAAAAGGTCTCTGGAGTCTTTTGTATTCCCCCACAGCAGCCATGGCAGGCCTGTGCTCACAGCAGGTGCTCAGTAAATAACTGGTGAGTCCAAACCAGATGTCCAGGGTCAGCTTTGCTGCCTAGGTAGCTACCGATTTATGGCTCCATATGGTCCCCCTCTCTAACCTTCTCATTGCCTTCTCTCACAAGGCTGCATCTTTCTTCCCTCTGCATCTATTGCTCTATTTCTGAGGGCACGAAACATGCTACCTTTTCCCTTCTCTCTCCTCATGTTCTGACCAGTCCAAGTAGAACAGAAAAATTGGAAGGAAGTGGGGGAGGTTTCTTTCTCTGCCCACATAGGCTACCAGACAGACTGGCTGGGCTGTTTCTCCAGATGAAATACAAAGTTAAAACCATTCCCAATCACATTAACCATTGTCAGGAATGAGCTGATTAGTTACAAAGCATGATAATGCAGAGAAAATTCTAATTAAGAGAAATGAGGGAATCTAACACATATCATCAGTCATTATGCTGTCATCCTTACCCATTTAACAAGAGGTGGTTTGTGCCAAGAGTCTGGCTATCGCTTTTGAAAGAGAACTATTTATAATTAGAGTTGTGTTGAATATTTAAAAGTTGCAAAATTACCATGTCTCCAGGGGAAAAACGTCTGTGGAACCATGCAACAGCAAATCCAGAAAGATTTCTGATGCATTTAAGAGCTTCCAAATTTGTATTAAACAGGAAAAAATGGGCCATAGCAATTAAAAGCAACATGCATTTTATAAAGTGATCCAGCTAATTAATTGTCATCTCTCAAATGCTACAAAGCCTATAGAGTGATGATGAATGTCACAATTAGCGATTATTCAGTAAATTGAAATTTGAGGGTTCATTTTTCTCTTCTTGCAGATTTTATAGAGTACCTAATAAATAGTTCCTCCTATGCCCAGTGCCATTATCTAGCACCTCTAGCTATCCACAATACTAGAAAGAAACCACCAGAAATAAAGCTGTGAGTACCCAAAATAGCTATCATAAAGCCCAGGCACTCTTATTCACTGGGAAGACTTCAGAACCTTTCTTATGTTTTTGACTTATAGAAAATTTTAAACTATAGAAAAGTAGAGAGTATGGTAAGACGACCTCCTCCTTACCCATCACATAGCCTTAACAAGTATCAACTCATGGCCAATCTAATTTCATCTCTACCCTGTCTACGTCCTCTCTCAACTAGATTATTTTGAAGCATATGAAGATATAAAATTTCATCTGTAAATATTTCAGTTTGTGCCTCTAAAAGATACGAGCCCAAAAAAAACCCCATGCAAATGGCCATTATCACACCTAAAATAATTAACAATAATATCTTAGTAACAGCTACTCTTCTACTCATTATGAACACAGTTGTATCAAGCTTGCTTATGTGGCTTCCTTTTCTTCAACAGACTTGGAGCAGTAAATTAGTTGGCAGAGGGGTCAGGAAGAGAGGCCACATAGCCACCTACTAGCTGAATAATTTTAGGGAACTCACCTAATTTCTCTAAGCTTTAGTTATTTCAAAAATAAATATGGTTGTTACAATGGTTAAATTAGAGATGATATAGTATATATGAAGAATCCAATACAGTGCCTTGCATACACTTAAGAGTGCAATGTCAACTATTATGACTAAAATGGTCACAATAAAAATACTATCAGCACTGTAAGAAATAAATTACAGGTCTCTGGGAATTCACTTAGATGACTCATCAATGACCACCTTGCTGCTAAATCAATAAGGGATACTTTTTGAACTCATCTTATGTAACTTCTTGTTAGCTTTTGATACTACCATTGAGCACACACTCCTTCCGGAAATAGTCTCTTCTCTTGGCTTCCATGATACCAAGAAAACCTCGCTGGGTGTTCCTTTTTAATGTCCATTGAGGAACTTTTTCAAAACATGACCATTAAATGTCAGAATTCTTCAAAGCCTAGTCCTAACTCCACATTGTGCTTTTTTTTTCTACTTTACATTCTCACTAGTTTTTTTTTTTTTTAATCAACTTCCATGGCTAGAAACACCATTTATATGCTAACAACTCCCAAATTCCAAATTTATATCTCTATCCCAGATTTCACTTGTCAGCTCTAGGCATTTCTAACCAACTCCCTAATAGTTATCTTCACCTGAATATTCCATAGCATCTCATGTACATGTTCAAAACTGAATATCCTATCTATCTATAATGAATCACCCCAAAACTTAATGGTTCAAAATAGAAAATTATTTTTTCTCATGATTCTGTAGGTTATCTGGATGGTTCTGCTCTATGTGGGACAACAAGGTGCTAAGAAGGCTAGAAGGTCCAAAACTCACATGGTTAGCAGTTGATTCTGGCTGCCATCTGCAAGTCAGCTGGAGTGATCAGCCATGGTCCTGGTTCTCCTCCACATGAGCTTCTCCAGGTAGCCGCTTGGGCTTCCTCAAAGATGGCAACTGGATTCCAAGAAGGAGCATTCCAAGGGACAAAGGCAGAAACAACAATTCTCATCAAGTCCAGTCTCAGAAGCTACGTAACATCACTTTCACTGCATTCTGTTAGACAAAGCAGGACACAGGGCCAGCCCAGATTCAAAGAAAAGGAAAGTAAATCCTACCTCTTAATGGAAGAGTGGTAAGGTCACACTGCAAAAACACAGGAGAGGTGTGACATGTTGTTGCAGCCATCTTTGGAAACAAAATTTACTACATTCTCTCTAATTATATTCTTTCTCTGAAGTTCCCCTTCTCATAAATGACATCACCGTCTACCCAGATGTTCTACCATGATTATCCTGTTTTTTTTTGTTTTTTTTTTGTGAGGAAGATTGGCCCTGAGCTAACATTTGCCAATCCTCTTCCTTTTTTTTTTTTTTTTTTGTTTGCTGAGGAAGACTGGCCCTGGGCTAACATCCATGCCCATCTTCCTCTACTTTATATGGGACACGGCCACAGCATGGCTTGCCAAGCGGTGCGTCGGTGCGCGCCCGGGATCCTAACCGGCGAACCCCCGGGCCGCCACAGCGGAGCACGCGCACTTAACTGCTTGCACCACCAGGCCAGCCCATGATGATTATCCTCCTTTACTTTCATCCTCTATGTCTCCTCAATCACCGAATGTTGCCATTTTTACCTCTTATATTTCTTATGAATCTATCTCCTTCTCTCTATATCCATTGTTACAACCTACTTCAAGTCATCATCATCCCCTGTCTGGACTCCTGAAACAGACTCTGAATGGTCGCCCCATATCCACTTTGCCTGCAATTAATCCATCTTTCCTAGAGCAGAAAGAACCATCAGTCCTTCAATTAAAACCCATTAGCATCTTTTCACTGCTGTTCAGTAAAGTTCAAATTTTTAACCCAGTCCATAAGGTCCTGCATGAACTGTCCCCTGTACATGTTCACAACTTTATTTTTCACCACTCTCCCCTCTACACAATCGTCTTCTCACAGTGGCCTTCTTTTATTCCTCAAATGAATCACCTTCTTCCCTATATCAGAGCCTTTCTGATGCTGTTCCCTCATCTGAAGTGCCCTTCCTCCCACTCTCAACTCAGCTAATCCCCACGTCTCTTTCATGTTACAGAAAAAGCATCACTTCCTCAGGGAAGCCTTTCCTAACCTCTCATTTAAAGTTAAGTCCCTCTACTATACACTATCACAGTACAGAGTGCCATTAATTTGTAGTACTTATCAAATAAGCAATTAAACAGTTGTCCATTAAGTTATAGTCAATTCTGGTTATTCACCATACTTATGTTCTATAAAGTCACCATGAACACTAAATTAGCAAATACTGAAGTACTGTTCTCAAGGAAAATACCGGGTTAGGTTCCCATGAGTCTTTGTTCATTACATTTTTGTCAACCCCTCAATACATAACCTTGTTTTATGTGTGCATCCATATCTGTATGTGTACCTTATTTAGTATATATTGTTGATTCATTAACATCGAACTCACAGCCAATAGCAGTAAAACTCACGCCTGGAGGAAGTTTACCTAACACACATATTTTCTCAGTAAGGCACATCACAGCCTTCTTGTGCTTAGAAACATTAGACGGCACTTCAGCACTAAGCCATTTTAAACAACAAACTCACCAACAAAAATACAAAAAATATGGCATTAATTCCACCACAGAAAGGGTACTGGTTTACATACGCAAGCTGAAAAAAGAAGGCAGAGTGTTGTCTGGTTTAACCTTAGCTGGGAACATGGGGGTTGGGCAAAACTAATTCTTTGCTACTCTGTGCATGTCTGTGAATGACCATGATAGTGCTGTGAGTATTGATTAGGGGGTTACAAATAAATTTTAGTCAGTAGGTGAATTTGCAAATACAGAATCTGCAAATAATGAGGGATCAACTGCCCTAATTAAATGAATGTTTCCCTTGCTAGAATATAAGCTTCCTAAGAGTAGGAATCTTATCTATCTTGTTCACTGTCCACTATGCCTGACACATAGTAGGTATGCAATAAATGAGTGCCCAATTAATTAATTTATATAATTTTATTTTTCGTTTTAGGATACGAAACTCAATTCTTAACCCAAACTGCCATATTAAACTATAAAGAAACAATAGGATGTGCTTGACAAGAGTAGATGAAATATATAAAGACCAAAGTGAGATGAGCTCATGTTAAAACTTGGGTAGGCTTGGATACAACACAAGTAGGGACTTCCGTAATTGGGCTGATATGGAGGAGAAGCTGGGTGTGGGTGAAAATCAAGGGATGAGGGAAACTGACCAGATGTAGAACTGGCTCTTGGTATAGCAGTTGACAATCCAAAATGGAGGTTCAAAAAATAGAATCTCTTTAGAAATTGTGCCTCAGACAGAGTAGTCTCCACAGAAGGATAAGAGGATCAATGAATGAATAATTGGATGGGTAAATGTTTGCATGGCTAAGGAAAATAGAAAACTGAGGTGATCAAATTTAATCAGCATTATACAATGTCATAGGTCTAACTGACATCAAATTCCTCCGGTCAAGTGTGTGTGGAAGAATAGTTTTGGATGCAAAACATATTCATAGAAGAAGTACGGACAGTGGTCTTGAGTTATTTGTGTATGATTTAGCTCCTGAGAGAAGGAGGTAGCATGATTTAAGCAACGTATCAAGGCCCCAGTTGACTAAGTTGGATCTTAAACAAGTTGCAGTTCCAGTAAAGAACTGAGTGCTAATTAGGGAAGGAAATCAAGTCAATGTCACAGCCATACATCCTAGGCCACCATAGGAGGAGCATGCTAAGGCTTGGTGGACGTGCACCCTCAGGTAAAACAGATTCCACATTCAAAGCAACAAGTTTAATCTCAAAGCCCACTCTTGGCCTCGCCTTTACACTACCTACTCCCATGGGGACGAAGTGAGCTGAGCCTGTAGTGGGACTCATAGGTCACTGCAACTGAAAGGGACTGGTGAACAAACAGCTTGACTGTTTTGAAATATTCCAGAGTATTCTCTGGACAAAGGACTGAAGGATTGACTTTCGAAAGATTTAGAAGACACATTTATTTCAGCCAAGATTTATTGAACACTCATTAGGTGCAAAGAACAGGGGGACATGGTATTGCGGAAAGATCAATACAAGATGAATGTGTCCTTTATCAAGTGTGTGAAACTTAAGAATGCAAGAAATAGCCAATTATGTTAATTTCCTAAGAGATTCCAAAAGACAACAAAGTCCGATGATTTTCTAATTAGCATCCACAGGACTATGGCACATAAAATCGTTTTAAGGTGTAGAAATGGTCCTGGAATGTAGAAAGTGAATGGAAAGAGATACTTTGGATGAGCGCTTAATGAAAACAAAAGAAACTTTTAGATTCTAAAATATTCCATGGGATTCCACTTGCACACACATGCACAATGTAATCTACATGTGTCCATATCTAGATTACATAGGTAAGCATACATAATTGCAAGGTTTGCCACCATAAGCACTGACAGACACCTGAACAGTCTCAAAGAGAGACAAAGGCACAATCCATGCCGAAGAGCTAAGTCTGATTTTTCTCACCCTTACTCAATCTGGAAATCTAACCTCACACATGCTGATTTTGCTCCTCAAAATAACACTCTGGAAGAGAAAACCAAGATCACAGAAAAGCCTCGTGGATTATGTTCAGGATAATCAGCTGAATTCCTTAAGAAGTCCTTCTGCTTCTTTATTAAAATAATACTATTTACTTGGTGTCTTTTGATCTTTAGAGACAGGTCGTAGTTTTGAAAATAAACCTGAAGAATAGCGTTTTAAAACAAGGGAAAAGGTGGGGAACTATGTGTTGCATTAGGGTGTTCAGCCTAATGCAAAACCTAAACGAGACAAATTATCCCTGATTTGCAGTCCTCTGGGTCCATCTCCCAGCATATGTACATGTATCACACATGCTCTGGTTCACACATGTGCACACAAACACACGCACATACGTAGAGTTGTGCACCCCTCATCCAGTCTCATTCTAGGCTGTTACCTGATTGTAATTCTTTGGATGCTACCAGAATTGGCAAATGATCTGTTTGTATGATTTCTTTCTGTCCCTGGTGGTAACCATCTGTAAAATCTCCAGGAACAGTCATTAAGCTCCTTCTCCCCATCCTTTCTCATCTTAAGACATTTAGCTTTCTCTCCTGCTGAGATCTTTGCTGTTGTATTTCTATAGCTATCCCCCAAACCCATTTCTCCAGCCACCAATATTCAGTGTGAATCTAAAATGCCTGCCAGGACAAAAAACATTGCTAGGAATGTAAGATTCTAGCCAAGGCCCTAGAGACTTCAAGTACTTAGGGAGGTGTGGTCAGAAGCCTCCCAGTGTTAGATGGAGCAGAAGCTTCGAGGCCCTCCACATCCTCTACCCTAACCATGTTAGCACATGCTGCCTGACTTTCAATTGCCAATGCTGAGGGCATTCTATGAGCTCTTAAGCACTGTTTGCCATCTAAGTGGCAGACCAGAAATACCAGAGAATTAATGCACCCTTGGAGCACTCCTCAACCAATGACTGACAGGAGTTGGTGTATAAATACCCAGCTCTTTGGTCCATTGGGTAGCAGGACTCAGGTGTGTATTCTATCCTGGCCTTTAGAGTTTCCCCAGCAGGATTAAACTCCAGCAGCCCATAGTGAATCTAGCTTGAAGAATATCCCTCTATATTGGCTGTCTTCCCTTCACTGTCTTACTTCCCCAGTCCCTACTGGTATTCTCTTTACCTCCCAGATTAACTACTCACATCAAATCCTTTCTCAGGGTTTGCTTCTGAGGAACCCAAACTCCATCAGAGTAAATTAAAGAGCATTAAAAGAAAGAATGGTGGAGGAAATTTACAGGCTGCTGAAAACGAGAAATGTGCAGTGGAAATCTTGTAAAGTGCCATAAAATTAAATGATCCACTCTTGAGAGCACTTGAAAAGCAAAGTTTTTAGAAAGAACAAACCTGGAGTTCAAGGTTGGAAAGAACAGGAAGCTCTAATGAACAACTCTAATTAGCATTTTTCATAGATGATAATATAAAGGAAAAATTAAGGTATAGGTTTGATGAACTATAAGCCAATGTTGATTAACCCTCACATACCTTTGCTCACCTTTAATAATACTACGGTCTTATTGAATGGGCCACAACTATTCTGTTGCTGGTAATTAGGTTCAGAGTTTGTGTCACAATTGTAATGGATTATTGATTGCCTCTTAAAGAACTTCATAGCTCCTTAGGCTTAGAATCCATTAATGAATGCTGGAGCTGATAAAGTTGAATTTAATTACATACTGTATGTCTTGTTAGACATTAAACTTGCATTTATTTTGTTATTATTATTATTTTTTTTGCTCAGTTGAAATTTTATTTTAAGCCTTCACAAAGTAAATGTCTATCTTAGCTGCACTTCATTCTTCAGAAGCCATGGGCATCAATGAAAATTTAATCTGGAAAAACTTTAGCACATTCTTCTTTATGATTTATTATTTTATGCAGTAGGAAAGCTGTATTTGTGCCTAACTGGGTATTTTGCAAGGAGATCTGTAATCTGATCAGGTATTCTCCATCATGAAGGGCCTTCTTCCTTGTTCCCCAGCTCCTGGCTACAGTCCCATGCCCCATCACTGCTCTGCCCAAGAGGACATTATAGATCATCCCCTCCTTAGAAGAGGCGGATGTGTGAATGGCACGTTGGCCAGGCTGGCCGCAGACTCACAAGCTTGGACAGAAATGGAGAAGCAATCTTTCACTCCAGGTTACTAATTGTAACCTTTTCCAGGTAAGGAGTTGCCTGTTTGAAGAACATTCTCAAGGCCTCTTTTAACAGGTCATATGAAACACATATGCAAAGAAAAATACCACTGCACCTTATCATTACTCATGACAACATGCTGATAAGAGAAAGAGCAGTTTCTACTGGGAGCTCCACTCTCCCTAGTTTTCAAAACCCAGATCAAGTCTCTTCCTCCATTAAATGCTCCTGTACTACACAAAAATTTCTCTCTCCTCTGAACTAAAAACTCCTATCTCCTTTCTAGTCTTCAATTGGAAATGATCAATGCATTATGACAGCTCCTGAATGTCAAGTTTCTTGGGGACAGGGGTAAATTCTACTTCCAAGTTTCTCACTGGGGCTGATGGCATTATTCCTGCTCAGGTGTTTGCACCTTATTTGGAAGCCTAGGGAGGCACAATCACATAAAATCCTTTTTTCTGAGCAAGGCAGGAGACGAGATGGGGAGAAAATATCAACAGTGAAATATGTTTAAAACATAGGGGAACCTGTGAGATACTCCACAATCTCTGAGAGCTTCACCAGCAAAATCCTAATGGCTGATTTTTGACTGTTTCAGAAAGCAACTGTCCTTGTCGAATATCTCCCAAGTCAAAGGCAAAAAGAAAAGGACTGGGAAAATCTAATCAAAGTTTGACTACAAAAGAAAGCTGTAGCTTAATCAATGGAATTAGCATATCTGAAGAAAGAGCACATCAATAGAAATGGGGGATGCTATGCATGGAATATAAAAAAGGGAAAGATTTGGGCAGTATTCATCCAGGCCTAAGGAGATGCAATGCCCTCCACCATTCTGTTCTCATGGAGTCATTTTAAGGGCAGGAGGGACATCCTTTAAGACCATCACCCTTTCTTAAGCAGGGTAGGCAAAGGGAGGTAATGTGTCTCAAAATTTTCAGAGAGAAAATAAATGTGTGTAACTGTCAGGAACATGAAAAAGGGTCAGAAACATACAAAATCATCTATGTAAATTGTGACCCCTAAGTCAGCATTCTTTATGAAGTTCAGATATAGAAAAAATGTTATCAATATAGAAAACAAGCAAACAAACCTTATTATTACAGAAGAAACCTTATATGCAGTTCTACTAATGAATCATGTGGACAGACCTCCCCTATTATATCTAAACATTATAATCAACCTCATGTTCTCCTAGGATTTTGATTCTAGGATGGAAAGTAATTTAGGGAATGTAATTTAACTTCCTACAGTAAGTGTGCTTCCAGGTGTAGCATATTTACGACGGTTCTTCCCCTCAACCAACACTTCTTTGGACTTCCTGACATATAACTTCCTCCACGAGGCCTTCCGCCATCCAGTCATTATAACAGCCCCTGCACTTCCCTTGTAACATTCAGTGCACAAACAATTACAGGCTTACAGTCTTGTCTCCACCACACTGTAATCTCCATGGGGCCAGGGTCTTTTTATAGGATGACCAACAGTCCTGGTGGACTGGGCAGGTGGAAAACGGGGTTGCTGGATGCAGGAATTTCAATGCTAAAACTGGGCAAGTCATAGAAACTAAAACAGGACAACCATTTGATCATTCTATTGTACACAGCTGTTTTGGGGACACCTACAGTGTCTATAAAATATGTTCAAAACATGTGTAAGGAAACAATGTGAAAAAAAGCACAATACACAATTATTTGCACACTATATTATAACGCTGAAATACATAATCACAGGTTGAAAGGGAACATAAAAGTAGTTACTTTGGCTCCATGGTAGGGTCATGGTTTCATTTTATTGGGGGATTTTTACATTAACAATTATTTGTATAATTTTTAAGTTGGTGTAATGCTGATTTTTTTGAACTCCAAATCATATCCTACTTTCCCTCTGAAACCTTTCCAGAACCTTCTGGAAAGAAATAATTTTTCCTTTCTAAATTCTTTCACAAATGGCACTCATTTACCATATACCATTTTAGTGACTTGTAGTCTTTCCCTCCAACTCCCTTGTGTCCTAACTGCTTATCTAGAATAGACTCTATGCTCCTGGAGGACGGCATTATGTTTCCTATTGAGTGAGGGCCTCCTCCAGTGCCTTATAACCTCTCTGCCAAATTGCCCCCACCCAGATCCTTCCAGGGGAACCCTACACTCCATAATCCAGAAACCTGAAAACCATAGCTGATCCTGCCATCCTGTAAAACTCAGACCCTCTCTGGAGTATAGAGAAATTCTCATGGAAATGGCTGGGCCATTTGTTCTCCATAATCCCCTCCTTTAAAAGTCTTTATTGGCCCCAGGATAGCCACTGGGAGCAGAGTCTCTGTAAATCAGTCAGCCAGAGATGTGCTGTGTGGAGATTGAACACCAACCCCACAACAGTTCACTTATGCTTCTATTCTTCCCAGAAGCAAGAAACAGTTTGTTTTCTCAGGCAAGGAAGGGGAGAAGTGGGATGCAGCCAGGAGAGAGAGCAGCATGTGTTTTTAGAGGCGAGATGATGTCGGGTTGAAGGAATAGACTGCCATGTCTAAGTTGATGCCAGTGGTAAGATTTCGACTAACAAAATTCCAAAGGTTAACCCAAGGCTTCAAAAGATAGAACCAAAGTTTCAGGGACCTTTGAAAGCATCTGTTTTTCATGATCACACATAACAATTATAGAGAGGAGATAGTGGCCACAAAAGAACATCACTTACACCTGCTACACCAACGTTTCTCTTCCACGGGTGGGTAGAGCTCTGGAAGCAGGGCTGACAGATTTAAATGAGAAAGGAAGATAAACTTCCCTCTACAAATGTGCACCCCCCAAATCACAGGGAAGTGGGCCCAAGGCAGAGGAGTTGCAGCTCTTGAACCTGAAGGTGGAGAAAAATGGAAGGGTGCTATGGAGAGGTCTCTCTGACAAGTTCTGCATTATCCCTTTTCTGAGGAGAAGGAGGAAAAATCCCTCTCTCCTGAGTAATCAACCTGCTAAATTCAAGTCCATTTATTGGGAATAAATGAAGGAGCAAGAAAATCATACTCAAAAGTCTTTGTAGAAGGCCCTTTTGCCCTCAAATCTAAGCCCATATTATACATTTTAACTTTCCTTCACTTCTTCTCTTTTCCTCCCTTCGTTCCTAAGTGAGCTCTCCTCGCTTTGAGTGAACACTCAAGCAGGAACAGAAGGCCTGTTTGTCACACTGGAGACTCAGAACACAACAGGTCTAATGAAGTTCTGGCCTGGGCAACTCCCATCATTTGTTCAGACACGTAATCACTTTATCCTGACATTCTGGGCAATTCTTCTACTTCTAATCTACATGACCCCCACACTGCATCTTCACAACATTGTGTAATTAATACCTTTAAACAAATCTTTTTCTTCACTACCCTGCCCTTGTAATTTCCTAAAAAGCTTCTGGCTTATTCCTCAAATTTACCTGAATTAATACACTCTGCAAGCAAAGTGATACACAGAGGACAGGAACAATTACTGATAACATACTCAAGAATAAGAGAGAACAGAGAGCAGGGAACCCTATCCTATTATGCTACTGGATACAATTCATAATATCATAGCATGGATGCACTGTTTCAAAAAAAACCTAAAACTCAAATGATTTATAAAACTGCGTTCCTAACACAATTTGGTTCTTTCCCCTAATTGGATTTTGCTTTATTTGTACAGAGGGGAGGTATTTTGCTCCTATATTTTGATTTTGTCTGTTATGGCAAATATAAAGAGGGATGCATTCTGTATGATACTATATATGTCCTCATAAATTTGTCTAAACCCATAGAATGTACAACACCAAGAGTGAACCCTAAGGTAAACTATGGACTCTGGGTGATTATGATGGGTCAGTGTAGGTTCATCAGTTGTAACCAATGTACCACTGTGCTGCTGGATGTTGATAGTGGGGGAAGCTGTGCGTATGCAGGGACAGGGGGTATACGGGAAATCTCTTGTACCTTCCACTCAATTCTGCTGTGAACCTAAATCTCATTTTAAAAATAAAGTCCATTAAAATAAAAATGGGGAGAAAAAGAGGATGCAGCAATGAGCATGAGTCCTATCTGGAATGTTCTGTGCACTCTCTGGAATGCCCTCTGCTTCACTTGTCCTATCCAAATCCTCCCTGTCACTCAATACTCAACCCAAGATCCACTACCTTCAGGGAGCTTCTCCATGGTTCCTGCTTGCAAGGCTCTGGCTTGCTCCCATTTGTGGATTCACTGTACTCATTGGCCCGACACTCAGGGGTAGGGTCTCTGATTACCTTGTGTGAGACAAAGAGAAGTCCCAGAAAAAACACCCCTGACCAAGAATCTCTCAGGGAGACTGGGTCCTAGTTCACCTCTCACACTAAGTAGGTTGAGACTTTGTGTAAATCATTAGCCACCAACTGGTTCCTTCTCCTAGCAAAGGAAAAGATCAGATTAGATCAAAGGTTGCCAAGATGTTTGTTATTTCTCAAGAAACATTGGTGTTATGTGGTTCTTTTTAAAGCAGTAACTTCTCAGAACTTTTATTTATTAAAATGAAGAATTAGTCTCCAAGAGAAATTTATAGCCTGCAGCATTTCCCAAACTTATTGGACCATGAAGCATCTTGCAGGACTGAGATCCTATGGAAAACTCTCCGGAATACATTGAACCCTATTTCCAGGGTGTCTCACAGTCCTAATAGAGGGAGCAGCTACTTTTGTATTGTCATTTAACTCATGCCATTTTTTTTTACTATAAACCATGCAACAAACAATGTATTTTATTATGTGTGGGTTTTTTAAATTATTTCCTCAATCTCTCCATCCACAGGCAAAAAATAAGTGTACTGTTTAACATATTGGAACTTGCGAACCTGATTATTTCCTAGAGAAGGAGAAATTACCCCTAAGGCATGCTTAGCCAGGAGGCCAATTCACCTGCTGACCTCCAGGAACATGGGGATGAAAGTGATAGACAGACTGTCCCCATCTGAACCTTCCATCACTGCCATTCCATAATCCTTCTTCAGGCCCAGAGCAGCAGCACATTTCTTGCCAACAATCATTAAATGTCCAAGAAGACTTTTATCATCATCTCTGCTACAGAAATCTAAGAAATATGTTTCTTAGATGTCACCAAAAATGTGTTGGCGCCTGAAAGGAAATATCATGGAAAGCAAGATACTAGTCACTCTCAAAAATGACTTTGGCTGAGATTTCCTCGCAGATATTCCTCCCGAAGATCATATTGTTATCAGGCTGGGTGGCCTGAGCCTTGCAATCTCATCTGCCACCATGGCCACCATCTGATATGGTGGCTCAGGGAGAAGCCTCATGTCTTATTTTATAACTTTTTTCGTGTAGTTTTGTCTTGCCTTTCCAATTGGATCATGAGCCATTTAAGGTCCAGATTCGTATCATACGTGTCTTTGTGTTTTCACAAACAGGAAAATAGGAGTGCCTTTTTAGTAAAGTAAAGGGCAAATTCTTTAGTAAAGTAAAGGGTCTTCTCCAGTCCTCCAGTCTAAACAACCAAAGCCAAGACTGCATCTTCATTATGACATCTGCCATGTCTCATTTCCCTTGTGAATATCTGTACATTTTTCTTGTTTCCTCCTGGGAGATAGATATAGTATCTTACTCATCTGTATTCTCACATGCTCTTCGACCAGTGCTTGTTAAAATGAACTGAGCACATAAGTCTACATCAGCTTCTGCTGCATGATAAACCACCCAAAACTTAGTGCTTAACACAACCACCATTTCTCTAGCTCATGATTTTTGGCTCAGCGACTTGGGTGAGGATCAGCTGGGGAGGTTCTTCTAGTGTCTGCTGGGCTCACTCCTGCAACTGCAGTCAGTTGCTGGTCAGGCAGGCAACTGTGCTTCTAGGGTAGACAGGCTGTTGGCTGGGGTGACACGGGCGATGAGGCCACATGTCTTTCATTTTCCAGCAAGCTAACCAGGGCTTATTCATTTGGCAGCTGTCAGGGTTCTGAGACAACAAATGGAAGCATGCCAGGCCCCTTGAGGCCTAGACTTGGAACTGGTATAACGTCACTTCTGCCACAATCTATTGTCCAAAGAAAGTCACAAGCCAGCCCAGATTCGAGGAGTGGGGAAATGAACTCTACCTCGATGGGAGAAGCTGCAAAGTGACTTTACCAAAGCTAGGCATGAAGGGAGGGGTGTGGAATGTTGGCCACTCTGTCATCTACCACAGAGTTTCTCCTTTCTGCAAGTCCAAACCATTGGAAACACTTGCTTGCTTAGCCACCACCCCTCATGTTCTCCTCTTTCATGAGGCATCAACTCACACACATTCACCAAAGATGGAGTTACTGCTGAAAATTACCACCACGCATAGATGTTTGAGGACATGTGAAATGGGAACAGTCATTAGTCCTCTAGAATCTAGAGTCTAGATGAACACACGCTTGAAATGTCTAATTCACCTCTCTTTGTTTTGTTCCATTGCAGGTGACTTAGCATTGGGGAATCATAAACTATTAAAACCAGGAATAAACTTTAATGTTACCTAGTCCAGGGGTTGCAAACTGAAATGAGTCCAGGGACCAAATATATAAGGTAAATGAGTAAAACTCAGTTTAAGCCAAGACGGATGAGGAGAGACTGAAAGACTGGTAGACAGCTGTCTCAACTGAAGGCATTAAAGCTCTTGCTTTAAAGAAAATAGAGAAAAAACTGCTCAGAATAAATAAAATACATGTGCAGACTGAATTCAGACCCCAGACCCCCATGTCATCATATCTGATACTAGACCAACTCTCACTTTACAGATGAGAAAGCCAAGGCCCAGAGAGGTTAAGACATTTTCCCAAGGTGGCCTGGCTTGTCAGGGGCAGAAACGAGACTGCAGTCTGGGCGAGTCTCCTGCGACTTGGTATTGGTGTCAACACTGCATAGAATATGATTTTGAAAGTTTTCTTCCTGATGAGAAAGCTAGATTCAATCTCTTCACAAAATAGTTGCCCCATGGGTTTTGTCAGAATAGAAAAACCTCTCCTGGAAAACGGCTGTCTCGTGGGAGTGACTGCCTGGGTCAGGTTTATGAAAGGAACGACAATTTGATTTGTGGCACACACCCATGGGAGCCCGGCTGCACCTGCTGCTTCCTTGTTGCAGGCAGGAGGCCAAGGGATGCTGAGGGGAAGCAGACAGAGGCTGTTGCACTGATGGAAGCCACCAGCCTGGGCACGGGCTGTGCATCCAGACAGCCCAGAAGATACATCTGACCTGGCCTTATGGCCCAACAGAAGATGCTGCCTGGCAGAAGTGGAAACAGCAGTACAGGACAAGAAAGGAGAGAAATCCAATAAGACTTGGGTCACTTGTGGCTAGAGATTGATGTTTTACCTGTCTTTCCCTTGATTCTGCTGGTCTGTTTATTTTTCATTTTAAAAATGTCCTGGTTTTCTCATCCTTGGCTCTGGTGGGTATAGGGTTGTTACTTTCACGGAACAGAAGGAGATGAAGCCAATGTGGGAAGAGGGAGGAAGGATTTATAAATCAAAGGAAAAGGGAGAGGAGTCAAGATGGCGGCGTAAGCAGACTCGGAACTCACCTCCTCCCGTGGACACAGCCAATTTACAGCTACTCGTGGAAAAATTACCCCTGAGACAGAACTGAAAACTGGATGAGAGGAACTCCTGCAACAACGGACCATCCTAACTGAGGTGGAAGAGGCAGAGACTCCCTTCTGGAGAGGAAAAACGCCGCCTTCACAAGCCGCCAGCGTCAAGGCCGCGGGGAGCAGCTCACAGGTACGCAGCCCTCCCTGGAGACGCGGGATCCTGAGCCGGGGAGCGCCCCCGCTGTGGGCATTTTGTGGACCCAGCACAATCGAGACCAGTGGCATAATATCTGACTTTGCCTGCTGCTAAAACATTGGGGAGCACCCCCAGAAAACCTGGTTCACAAAGAAACTAAAACTGGCTCTTAAAGGGCCCGCGCACAAACTCACCCGTTCCAGAAAGCATCCTAAAATCACCAGAAAGAAAGGTGCACAGTGCTTTGGTGACAAGAGACTCACCTAATAGGCCCTGAGTACATCTCGGTGAGGGGTGAGACCTCTCCAGGGACTGGGACATTGGCGGCGGCCATTGTTGTGGCCTGGTGTGAGCGTGCTGACACAGACGCCATTGGAGTTCTCCCTGAGGCCTGCTAGCCCAGGGTCTGCTCCACCCCCTAGAGCACCGATTTAATCCAGCTCAGCCAGGGCAGGCAGCCCACCCTAGAGACTGGCCCCACCCAACAACAAGCCCTCAGGCAACGTGTGGGCCTGCATAGATTGGTGACTGGATTCTCTGCAGCCTGGCAACTGAGCCGACTTGAGCGGGGCAGGGTGTGCACAAGGAGCGGGTGGAGAGTGTGGGGCGGTGGCGGAGTGTGTGGGGCTCTCGCCGTGGAGAGACTGGGTCCGCTTCAGGAGGTCGGGGCGCTCACACGGGGCAGGACTGTGTTGACTGTGTGTGTGGACCTGTGGGCTTCAGGGCTTCTCAGCTGCAGGGATTGTCAGCTGCAGAAGACTTGTGCTTCTCAAAGACCCACATAGGAGGTTTGCCCCACCTTCCAAAGCCTGAAACAATTGGGTGCTCCTGTGCCTGAGGCCAGCCCCACCCAGCTGCAATCCTCAGAGAGCTGACAAGAGACATAATAGGCTAGAGGCTTACAGCAATTGTAAGGCCCTGAGCCTAACAACCTGCCACGCTGGGGGCCTACTCAGTTAAAAGAAATACTGCAACACAAATGTGGTATTAAAAATTACAGCCAACTGTGCTGGGGCTCCCCACACCTGATAAAGAGACTGAAGGGCCCACAGCAACTACAAGCAGCTGAGCATTACAACAGCTGGCCAGGAGCATAACTCAGCCTCCCTGGGCGCCTATAGGGAGAGCTAGCAGGCCACAATAGAAGGACACACGTAGCCCACATAGGGGCCACCCCTGGAACATTGAGAACTGAGGGAAGCACACTGGAAGCCTCCTAAGCCATCACTTACATAAGGTCACCTGTCCAAGAGCAGGAGACATAGCTGACCTACCTAATACATAGACACAAGCACAGGGAAAGAGGCAAAATGAGGAGGCAAAAGAATACATTCCAAGTAAGGGAACAGGACAAAACCCCAGAAAAGGAACTAAGTGAAACAGAAATGAGCAACCTACCCGACAGAGAGTTCAAACTAAGAGTGTTAAGGATGCTCACTGATCTGGGGAGAAGAATAGATGAACTCAGTGAGAATGTCAACAAAGAAATGGAAGATATAAAAAAGAACCAATCAGAAATGAAGAATACAATACTGGAAATGAAAAATTCATTAGAGGGACTCAAAAGCAGAGTAGAGGATACAGAAGAATGGATCTGTGAGCTGGAAGAAAGACTAGAAGAAATTACCCAAGGTGAACAGGTAAAAGAGAAAAGAATTAAAAAGAGTGAGGACAGTCTAAGGGACCTCTGGGACAACATCAAGCGCACTAACATCTGTGTTATAGGTGTCACGGAAGGAGAAGAGCGAGACAAGGGGTCAGAGAATCTATTTCAAGAAATAATAGATGAAAACTTCCCTAACCTAAGGAAGGAAACAGACATCCAGGTACAGGAAGCACAGAGAGCCCCAAACAAGATAAACCCAAAGAGGCCCACACCAAGACACATCATAATCAAAATGTCCAGAATTAAAGGTAAAGAGAGAATCCTAAAAGCCGCAAGAGAATGTCAAGTTACGTACAAAGGAAACCCCATAAGGCTATCAGCTGACTTCTCAGCAGAAACCTTAAAGGCTAGAAGAGAATGGCACGATATATTTAAAGTGATAAAAGGAAAAAACTTACAGCCAAGAATACTCTACCCAGCAAGGTTATCATTCAAAATGGAAGGAGAGATCAAAATTTTCCCAGATAAGCAAAAATTAAAGGAGTTTGTCACCAAGAAACCAGTGCTACAAGAAATGTTAAAGGGACTGATTTAAGGGGAAAAGAGAAGACCACAAATAGGAAAAATTATCTATTTCCATGATTAGAACGTAATGGATACAAATACACAAAAAAGAGGTTAGATATGATATCCAAAACATAAAAGGAGGGAGGAGGGGAGTTAAAGAGTACAGCTTTCAAACAGAGGTCAAACTAAAGTGACCATCAATTCTGTATAGAAGAAGTAAGGAACAGAGAAGGAATACTAAAACACTGAGAAAAAAAAAAAAGTTAAAAAATGGCAGTAAGTACATACTTATCAATAGCTACTTTAAACGTCAATGGACTAAATGCTCCCATTAAAAGGCATAGGGTGGCTGACTGGATAAAAAAACAAGACCCATATATATGCTGCATACAAGAGACACACTTCAGACCTAAAGACACTCACAAACTGAAAGTGAAGGGATGGAAAAAGATACTCCATGCAAATGGCAATGAAAAGAAAGCTGGAGTAGCAGTACCCATATCAGACAAAATAGACTTTAAAACAAAAACTGTAACAAGAGACAAAGAAGGGCATTACATAATGATCAAGGGAACAATCCAACAAGAGGATGTAACACTTGTAAATATCTACGCACCCAATGTAGCTGCACCTAAATATATAAAGCAATTATTAACAGACATAAAAACGGAAATAGACGGTAACACAATAATAGTAGGGGACTTTAACACTCCACTTACACCAACGGATAGATCATCCAAACAGAAGATCAATAAGGAAACATTGGCCTTAAACGACACACTAGAACAGATGGACCTAGTAGATATATACAGAGCATTCCATCCAAAAACCGAAGAATACACGTTCTTTTCAAATGCACATGGAACATTCTCCAGGATTGATCACATATTAGGCCACAAAACAAGTCTCCATAAATTTAAGAAGATTGAAATAATACCAAGCATCTTTTCTGACCACAACGGTATGAAACTAGAAATCAACTATAGGAAGAAAATCAGAAAGGCCACGAATACGTGGAGATTAAACAAAATGCTACTGAGCAACAACTGGGTTAATGAAGAAATCAAAGAATAAATCAAAAAATACCTGGAGACAAATGAAAATGAAAATACGACATGCCAGAATTTATGGGATACAGCAAAAGCGGTTCTAAGAAGGAAGTTTATAGCGATACAGGCCTATCTCAACAAACACGAAAAATCTCAAATAAACAATCTAACAATGCACCTGAAGGAACTGGAAAAAGAAGAACAAACAAAGCCCAAAATCAGTAGAAGAAGGGAAATAATAAAAATCAGAGCAGAAATAAATGAAATAGAGACCAAAAAAACAATAGAAAAATTAATAAAACCAAGAGCTGGTTCTTTGAAAAGATCAACAAAATTGACAAACCTTTAGCTAGACTCACCAAGAAAAAAAGAGAGAAGGCACAAATAAGTAAAATCAGAAATGAAAGAGGAGAGGTTACAACAGACACCTCAGAAATACAAAAGATTATAAGAGAATACTATGAAAAGCTATATGCCAACCAATTCGACAATCTGGAAGAAATGGATAAATTCTTAGAATCATACAACCTTCCAAAACTGGATCAAGAAGAAGTAGAGAATTTGAATAGACCAATCACCAGTAAGGAGATCGAAACAGTAATCACAAACCTCCCCAAAAATAAAAGTCCAGGACCAGACGGCTTCCCTGGGGAATTCTACCAAACATTCAAACAAGACTTAATACCTATCCTTCTCAAACTCTTCCAAAAAATTGAGGAGGGGGGGGAAGCTCCCTAACTCATTCTACGAAGCTGACATTACCCTGATACCAAAACCAGACAAGGACAACACAAAAAAAAGAAAATTACAGGCCAATATCACTGATGAACATCGATGCAAAAATCCTCAACAAAATACTAGCAAATCGCATACAACAATAGGTTAAAAAGATTATACACCATGATCAAGTGGGATTTATTCCAGGGATGCAGGGATGGTTTAACATTCGCAAATCAATCAACGTAATACACCACATTAATAAAATGAAGAACAAAAATCTCATGATCATCTCAATAGATGCAGAGAAAGCATTTGACAAGATACAGCATCCATTTATGATAAAAACTCTGAATAAAATGGGTACAGAAGGAAAGTACCTCAACATAATAAAGACCATATATGAGAAACCCACAGCTAATATCATCCTCAATGGTGAAAAACTGAAAGCTATCCCTCTAAGAACAGGAACCAGACAAGGATGCCCACTGTCACCACTCCTATTTAACATAGTATTGGAAGTCCTAGCCAGAGCAATCAGGCAAGAGAAAGAAATAAAAGGGATCCAAATTGGAAAGGAAGAAGTGAAACTGTCACTATTTGCAGATGACATGATTTTATATATAGAAAACCCTAAAGAATCCACCAGAAAACTTTTAGAAGTAATAAACGAATATGGTAAAGTTGCAGGATACAAAATCAACATACAAAAATCAGTTGCATTTCTGTACACTAACAACGAAGTAGCAGAAAGAGAAATTAAGAATACCATCCCATTTACAATTGCAACAAAAAGAATAAAATACCTAGGAATGAACTTAACCAAAGAGGTGAAAGATCTGTACACCGAAAACTATAAAACATTTCTGAAAGAAATTGAAGAAGACACAAAGAAATGGAAAGATATTCCATGCTCTTGGATTGGAAGAATTAACATAGTTAAGATGTCCATACTTCCTAAAGCCATCTATAGATTCAATGCAATCCCTATCAAAGTTCCAACAACATTTTTCACAGAAATAGAACAAAGAATCCTAAAATTTATAGGGAACAACAAAAGACCCCGAATAGCTAAAGGAATCCTGAGAAAAAAGAACAAAGCTGGAGGTATCACACTCCCTGATTTCAAAATATACTACAAAGCTATAGTAACCAAAACAGCATGGTACTGGCACAAAAACAGACACACAGATCAATGGAATAGAATCGAAAGCCCAGAAATAAACCCACACGTCTATGGACAGCTAATCTTTGACAAAAGAGCCAAGAACATACAATGGGGAAAAGAAAGTCTCTTCAACAAATGGTGTTGGGAAAACTGGATAGCCACATGCTAAAAAATGAAAGTAGACCCTTACCTTACACCATACACAAAAATTAACTCCAAATGGATTAAAGACTTGAATGTAAGACCTGAAACTATGAAAATTCTAGAAGAAAACATAGGCAGTACGCTCTTCGACATCGGTCTTAGCAACATCTTTTCAAACACCACATCTGACAGGGCAAGAGAAACAATAGAAAAAATAAACAAATGGGACTACATCAAACTAAAAAGCTTCTGCACAGCAAAGGAAACCATCAACAAAACGAAAAGACAACCTAACAATTGGGAGAAGATATTTGCAAACCATACATCTGATAAGGGCTTAATCTCCAAAATATATAAAGAACTCATGCATCTCAACAACAAAAAAACTACCAACCCAATTAAAAAATGGGCAAAAGACCTGAACAGACATTTCTCCAAAGAAGATATACAGATGGCCAACAGACACATGAAAAGATGTTCAAAATCACTAACTATCAGGGAAATGCAAATCAAAACTACAATGAGATATCACCTGACGCCCGTCAGAATGGCTATAATTAACAAGACAGGAAACAACATGTGTTGGAGAGGATGTGGAGAGAAGGGAACTCTCATACACTGCTGGTGGGAGTGCAAACTGGTCCAGCCACTATGGAAAGCAGTATGGAGATTCCTCAAAAAATCAAGGATAGAACTGCCATATGATCCAGCTATTCCACTGTTGGGTATTTATCCAAAGAACTTGAAAACACCAATTTGCAAAGGTACATGCACCCCTGTGTTCATTGCAGCATTATTCACAATAGCCAAGACTTGGAAGCAACCTAAGTGCCCATCAAGGGACGAATGGATAAAGAAGCTGTGGTATATATACGCAACGGAATACTACTCAGCCATAAGAAACGATGAAATCCAGCCATTTGTGACAACATGGATGGACATTGAGGGTATAATGCAAAGTGAAATAAGTCAGAGGGAGAAGGTCAAATACCGTATGATTTCCTTCATTAAGTAGTAGATAATAACAACAATAAACAAACACATAGGGACAGAGATTGGATTGGTGGTTAGCAGAGGGGAAGGGGGGAGGGAGGAGGGTGAAAGGGATAATTCGGTACATGTGTGTGGTGATGGGTTGTAATTAGTATTTTGGTGGTGAACATGATGTAATCTATGCAGAAATAGAAGTACAATGATGTACACCTGAAATTTTTACAATGTTATAAACCAATGTTACTGCAATAAACAAAAAATTAAAAAAAAAAAAAAAAAGAAATGTTGGAGCATTATGGAGTCCACAGGGATGCATAGGATTGAGGTGATAATACTTAGCTCCTCAATGAGCTCCCTGACACAATGGAGCTTTCTTTATGCTAGGGTGGCCAACTGTCCCAGTATATCTGGGACTGAATGGTTTCCTAGGGTTTCCTAGGTTTCCCATTTAACACTGAATTTCCATGTTAAAACTGGGAAAGTTCTGGGTAAACTGGGGTGAGTTGATCACCCAACTTTACGCATTGTTGAGGCCAGTTGAAGCTCACTCCTTTCTCAGATCCTGGAGTGAACCTTACCTTAATCCAGTGTTTCTTATCGCATACTCCACAGACCACCTGCACCTGAGACACTTGAGACCCTTGTTAAAAATGCTGATTCCTGCACTTCATTCCAAATCTACAGAAGCTTGATATGTGCACATGGTAAGGTTACAGTTCAGGGAATCTGCATTAAAACAAGACTGCCAGATGATTCTTATGCTCATAAATGTTCCCAGACTACTGATTTAGTCTATAATGAAATGAAGAAATGTAATTTCCCAGCTTAGGGGCTCTGGATCTATTATTCTTGCTGTCACTCTTGTTCTGATTTAATGCCTCAGTTCTAATCAGTGGGATCCTGCTTTGTTTCTCAGTCCCTTTTTGGATCTAAGTTTCAAAAACTGTGTTTCTGGTCTCTTCTCCTTGCTCTACATGCTAGTGCCTGCCTTGAAAACTGATCCAGCTCCCCATTTTCTATGAGACCAATTTCTTACCCTGCCCTCTTCTGTTCTGGAACTCAGTTTCTTTCCTGAAATCTCACTACCAATAGATAGATCTCCAAGTAGTCAACCTCTAGTCTGTCTGCTTCCAGCTTCCCGATGTCACCTTCATATCTTTTAGTCAAAGCCAAGGGGAGAAGAAAAGCAATTGTTTCCATAATTCTCATAAGAAACTGTCTGTTATATGGTCAATAGGTTAAAACATCTAATTGGCTCTGAAAATTGGCTCTACTGGAGCTTGTATCTATCTAAGCAAAAGCACATATATTTATTTAAGCGGTGAATTTGATCATAGCTAATGCACAGGTAGGACTCCCTGCTCACTGACCTCTCTGTAATCTGGTATTTCACTATATTTACCTGCAAGCCCTCCACATCATTCCCCTACATTTGCCCAGAGAACACCTACTCAGGTTAGGCATCTGTGATCCTCTGAAGTCTGATTTTTTCCTCTTCTGGGTCCCTGCTCTATGGTGATAGACTTCTACAACATCTTCTGTAGCAGAAGCTGTTGGTACTATATCCCAAATCTTGGCTGTTTCAGAGTCTACCTGCAGCTGTGGTGGACAGCTCTCCCTGTATGCCAATGACTTCCCACTTGAAGAGCCTACATCTCTCTTCTTCTCTGCCTAAGGGTGTTTTCCAGCTGATAGCCTAGAAGTTCCAGAGACAACCTTCAACCTAAGGAGGAAGAGCATGATGGAAAACTCAGCTTACCATCTCTCATGGGGTTGATTCTAAGGTGTGCTGTACGTGGTTCTTCGCAAGGCCCCATGGAATTGAGCACCATTTGCCGACGTGGTAACCTGCTCATTTGTGATCCTAGGATCACCTTCTGAATAAACTATACATACTCATGTCTTTGTAACAGAATCTGCTTTTGGGGAAATCCAAATTAAGCTGCCATATTGTACACATTACTAGACATATATATTTATATGTCTGTCTCTTCCTCTCAGACTAGAAGCTTCTTTATGGAAGGGATCATCTCTTACATATATCCTAACATGTAGCCTGACACTCAATAAGTACTCAATCAATATTTGTTGTGTGAAAGAATGAGTTTATCTACATTTAAATGACATAATAATGTTTCTGAGTCACCGTAAAATCTTAAAGTATGTCCTAAAGCAGCCATTGTAGTTCTATAGGAAGTTTAATGTAATAAAATTCTTTAAAAAATTAAAAATCTACTAGGATTCTACAGATATCTTAATATTACCTCTCTTATTGGATTAGCCAGAATACCTCATTCCTTTTATTGAACCAGATGCAGAGAATGTATTATACTTTTCTAATTGTTTTATTACCTTTTGCCTAAACTAGAATAAAATCTGGGTCTCTTCTTCATGGTCTATAATAAATATTAAGCCTATCTTGAAAGTAAGTCTTTCATCTGTAAATGATGATAGTACTGATGAGTGATATGGGAAAAGTGAGGTCTCCCTTTTTATTGTTTTACTTAAATGTCTTTTTTTAAAAATGTATTAGGCTCTGAGAAGAATTCAAATTAGTTTATCCTCAAGGGACTACAGTTTTTAAATATCTTCAACTGAAGAAAGAACTCACTCTGGCAATTGTATGTCATTTTGTTAATATTTTCAGAAAGCTGGCAGTTCTTGAGCAATATTATTAAACCAATAATTTATTCTAATTTTCATCTGGATTGAGTAAGACATTTGTCATCAGTGAGCGCTTCCTCCATCATTTAATTTTTTTCCTTCTAAGTTATGCACATTCAGTTGCTTCAGCAGTGAAAAAACACAAAGCCTGCAGAATTATGACTATGTCACTTTGCTTCTAGCAAAAGTACTAGAAAAACTGAAAGGAAACAATATGAGCTAAAATAAAGAAAGATGCACAGATTGTCCAGGAACAAGTTCTAATGAATATTTATGGTTAAAAATGTAATAATTTCCTATTTATCATCCTTGCTTTACACCAAAATAAGTGATATTATATTCATAAGAGCAATGAAGAGGCTGATCTCACAAGAGGGTTTTTAACTAGTTTATATCAGAAACATTGCTGTCATGAGATATTATTTTTAATAAGTTACTCTAATAATCACATATTATTGAGCTTTCAGGTATGCTGTTTTTCATTAAAATATATGATGAGTAAAATGTAGAAAAATGTGATAGACTTGCTACAGCTAAGGATCTAATCATAAAAGATTTTTCAGGAAGAACATAAATGTTGATATGGGCCTTTTCAACCAACACTAAAAAATAGCAAGAAACTCATTATTTTTATATTATAAGGTCTAAAAAGAAAGGGCTAACATCACAGGTACATAATGAGTTAGATTAAAAAAATAATAAATTAGCTATTAAAGGATGTTGTGGTATGTAGATATTGTACCATTTTTTTTTTTTTTTGTGAGGAAGATCAGCCCTGAGCTAACATCCATGCCAATCCTCCTCTTTTTGCTGAGGAAGACTGGCCCTGAGCTAACATCTATTGCCAATCCTCCTCCTTTTTTTTTTGTCCCCTTTTTCTCCCCAAAGCCCCAGTAGATTGTTGTATGTCATAGTTGCACATCCTTCTAGTTGCTGTATGTGGGACACCGCCTCAGCATGGCTGGACAAGCAGTACGCCGGTGTGCGCCTGGGATCTCAACCCCGGGCTGCCAGTAGCGGAGCGCATGCACTTAACCACTAAGCCACGTGGCCGGCCCCTATTGTACCAATTTTGATTGACCTTGACAATAATCCTTATTATATTGTAAGCTCCTCAAGAATAAAACATTTACAGTTCCCTTGGTGAATGCACATGTTACAGTTTCAATTATCTGTTGAATGAATATTTCCCCTTAAATATTAAAAAAAAGTATCTTGAAAGGAACTGTGGAAATCCTTGTGAAAGGACAAAAATAGAAATAGGACACTGTGATTTATTCCAACAACTCAAACAAACCATCTTCTGTCTTCTAAAGCAAACATATGTCATAGGTGTTTGGTTTTCCCCCAAGAAAAATAGATTGTTCTGTACTAACAGATGGTAAAGCCTGAACAACTAAAGACAACATATTCAAAAAGTCTAGATTTGTCAATGGTTTTAAAGGCAAAATAATAATTTTTTTCTCTGTAAAGACCTATAATCTTCCTTCTTTTGAAGTTTCTGAAGAGTTTAATTCGTGTAAGGTTTAATCTCCATGTTAATCCTCAACCAGTGTGCAATACCAAGAAATACCCCTCCCGTGATTGTTCAATTACTCTCCTACAAAGTTGGATAGAGTCTTAGTGTACATATAGCCCATGCATTGAGATTCTTGCATCAGGAAAAAAAGTTAACCAGCTGCGAGGGAGATTGGTTTCTAAACCTTTATGACCAGATACTATTTTGATAGTATTTTGAGGTTTTTAACTGGAGCTCCCTTTAAATGGACCCTTTCATTGTCCATTTCTTTGAATAAATTGCTCTTCTCTTATTTAATCATAAGCATTCATTACCCCAGGTAAGGGGGAAATATGCCAGAAAAGCAGAGAAATTACTTTTGAGTATCAAAAACTAAGGCTTTTGAGTCACAAGAACCTGGGATTAGTTGCAAAAGTTGAAGCCCTGAAGGATTCAGAGTGTAAAATTTATGCGATAAACAATAGATAAGATAAACTGAAATACGGGATGCCCCCAGCATACTGAGCGTACTTAAGTTGGGATTACTATAGTGTGAGCTGGCCTCTCTGGGGTAACTAAATTTGAGCAAAGCATTTGATAAAGTTTTACATGATATCCTCGAGGAAAATGTTTGCCAAATGATAGTGATTTATGGGGATTCAAAAGTTGAATGGTGTGCTCGCTTCGGCAGCACATATACTAAAATTGGAATGATACAGAGAAGATTAACATGGCCCCTGTGCAAGGATGACACGCAAATTGGTGAAGTGTTCCATATTTTTGGGAGGAGGGCAAAAGGGATAATTAGGCACATGTGTGTGGTGATGGATTGTAATTAGTATTTGAGTGGTGAACATGAGAACATGATGTAATCCATGCAGAAATAGAAGTATAATGATGTATACCTGAAATTTATACAATGTTATAAACCAATATTACCTCAATAAACAAAAACAAAAAACAAAAGTTGAATGGTGTTATCAGTACCAACTTTGAACCAGGTTGCTAGTGGCATTCTGAGGCTCTGCTTTGTTCAAAATTTTAATAGTTTAGATAGCATATAGAAAATTTGCCAATCAGGTTTGTGGGAGGCCTGAAATTAGGAGAGGGTAGAAATTATGTTAGAAATTACATGAAAGATTTAAAGAAAACCAGCCAGGTAGGCAAACTGGGCCAGATTTAACAAGATAAAAATATACAAAGATAAATGTAAAGACCTGTGTTTAGAATTAAAAAAAAAAAGTCTGCACAAATGAGGGGTTGGCAAGTCATGCCCGAAAAAATATTTCTATGAGATACTTTCATGCTCAAGCTGAATGGGTGACATTTTTGCCGGAAAAGATGTTTCATTTGGTTATATTCAAGGAGATGGGAATGGACTCACTGTACTTTGCACTGGTCAAACTATACCTGGAGGAGTGGGCTTAATTCTGACTTTTATCTTCTGGGTTGGATATCAATGAACTGTAGGACATCTAGAGTATGTGGCTAAGATTTTATATTCAGCAAAAATATTTTTGAGTTCTTTTTACGTGATAGACATTCTCCTAGGTCCTAGGGATATAGTGGCAAGCAGGAGTTAAACGTGGTGGGGTTTCTGCAAAGGGGATAATTAATCTGGAGATGATATGGGGGTCCTTGCTAGCTGACATCCATTGAACAGCTGACATTGTGGAAAAAGAATTAGCCTGATACTATGTGGCTCCAGGGGGATTAGGCAGAAGTTATAGGGATGCGGATTTCAGTTACAGCATCTCTTCACAAGTGGAGAGGGTGGCCTTGTGTTGGAGAGTGCCTTGTCATTTTCCAGCAGAGGCAGAAGTGCCTCTGTCAGGGTAAATTACATAATGCAGAAAATGCTTATCACAGTACCCAGGCATGTCACAGGTGCTCAGTCAATGGAACAAAATAGTTGCACAGGGTTTTCTTATACCTTTTGGGAGTATGTGATAGATGATTCTAGAATTCTAGAGAACTCTTACACATATTTTTTCCCTCTGTGCCCACCACAGAGTTTGGTATATGATTGGTGGTCTTTAAATGTCAAATAAAGGAATGAGAGATTTATGTCATCTCCGAGATTGTACATTAAGAATTATGATGTTAATGAAGCAGCATTTAGAATTCAGAAATTGTAGTTTCCAGTTCCATTTTTAGTGACAGTATGGTTTGACATTACGTTTTTTCAATATCCTTTTTCTTTTTTTTGCCTGTCACTTAAAGAAAATCTCAGTCATTCTCAGGAACACACGGATCTTTTTGTCATTTCATAGAATGTCAACGTTCTACGGTGGCTTGTGGATTTACTTAGAATTTACAGAGGATCCATAATTTCATTCTCCAAATCAAGTAGGAGCCTTTCAAAGCCCAGCTCATCCTATTATAACCTGCATTATTCTGATCCACACAATACATTTTTCTCCTCATTTATGAAGTCCTCTTGCTTCCAGAAGTTTCTCTCTGTTTATCCTCTTTCTTCTTAAAATGAACATTATTATTTTCAACATCCTTCCTAGTCACTCTTCTCTCCCCCTAAACTCATACTGGAAATTATTGGTTATTTCTAGTCCTCTCAGGAGCTGGATAAACATGTCAATGTTAAATATCCTAAGACTCCTCTATCATCTCTTGAGTGCTTACTATGTGCTAGGGGCCTTATTTATCTTATCTCCTTAATGCTCCTAACCACTTTATCATGTTGGTGTTATTATTCCCTATTTATAGATGAGGAAATGGAAGGTCAGAGAAGGTAGATAATTTCCCAGTGCTATACAGCTTGTTAGTGAAGGAGCTAGGGTTTGAACCCACTTCTTTCTCGTAACCCCACATTCTCTGGTCTCTTCATGTCAACTGGAATTTTGGATTGAAACTGTAAACCTGCAAAAAAGAGAAATGGAAAATTGGGCTTTGTTTTGAGTGGGGTTTATCTTTGCCAAATAAATTGCGTGGCTCCTTAGTACAATTAGTCATAAACAATGAGAGATTCAAATGACTGATATCTCCCAGAGTGTCCTTATGCCTTCAGGGTTCGGTGAGTGTCTACCAATCAGACTAGAAAGTTTCTTCCGGAGGTTTTAGGCAAATCTCCTGGTTTTGGGGCAAGGAGTGGTGCACAGAGTTGCTCAATGTCACCTAGCTGGTTAACAGCCCAGAGAGGACCACAGGCCAGGCTTCTAGATTTCCAGACTATCAGACTATTCCTAGGGAACTTAGAGTGAAATCATGGATATTTTCCCCTGAATAGAAACTACTCAAACATGAGACACTACAGAATGGTTATATTTTGATAGTTTCTAGCTAAAAAAAAAAAAAAATCTTGATTTAAGATCAAGCAAGAGTTTATAAAGCATTTCTGAACCCCGTGGAGAAAGATAGTTTCTAAATAAAGTTTTATTGGATCATTTTGAAATGTTTATTTTATCCAAGCATTCTTTTCATAAAATATTTACACGTGCTCTAATAGCAAACATTCACATTAGTATGTGCTAAAGATCTGAAATTTACTTAACCAAAATTGTTTGCTTTTCTGGGTCCAACCAGCAGGATTTCCGAAACCCAAAAGAGATAAAGGGATTTCCTTACAAAGCCTGTTAAACCATCAGATAGGAATTTGGAAAGGGCAATTCTAAAATAAGGCTCATTTAGAATAAGAACTTCCTTAAGACGTTGACTTGAAGAGTCTACACTAGCTCAAACACCTGCAAAATGAGCAAATAAAGCATAATTTCCCGAAGACATTATGCCAAAATCTTGCTAAATTATTTTCATTGCCAAGGACTCAGTTAAATGTTTCAAAGAGAGAAGCATAGCGGGTTTTAGCAGTTTTTCTGGATTTCCAGAAAAGAGAATAGATTTGGGAATTGCCTGTTTTATCAAAAGAAAAGCAATAAAGAGTAAACTTCTGCCTCTGTTAGAGGTGATTCTAGAGATGTTAAAATGTTCCTAATGTTGGCAGCAAGCCCTGTGGTAGATATATTTTGAATGGAAAACAATCCCGCCTGTTCCTTTGAGCTTATTTTGAATAAATCTCCTGGGAAATCATAAAGAAAAGCTCTTTCTCATAAAAAGGAAATCTCACTGCCGGAAGCTCCATGGTGTGGCAGAAAGAGCATCAGGACAAGGTAGCAGGATTTCTAGGTTCTTCTTCCAATTTTGCTGCCTGTCAGATATGTGCCCTTAGGTAAATCACTTACCCTACCTGGGACTCAGTTTCTCCCTCTGTAAAAGGAGGGCTTTGGACAATTCCTAAGGCTTCACTGGTGTTCTTTTCATCAAGGTCCTTTTCTGGTGATTTAGCTGTGGCTCTTTCCTAGGCTTCTTATGAATCCATCTCCCAGAGGCACTATATTCTTACAAAATACAGCTTCTATCTACCCTTGCAAATGATATTTATAAGGCAAGAGGCACACATATCCATTCTTCATCTTTTTAATCACTTTTCATACATATTGAAAACTATCTACAGTAGTCTCCTCTTATCTGCAATTACACTTTCTATAGTTTCTGTTAACCTGTGGTCAACTGTGGTCTGAAAATATTAAATGGAACATTCCAGAAATAAACAATTCATAAATTTTAAATTGTGCACCGTTCTGAGTAGCGTGATGAACTCTCACACCATCATGCTGTGTCCTGCTTGGTATGGGAATCATCCCTTTGTCCAGCATATCCATGCTGTAAATGCTATGCACCCGGTTAGTCACTTCGTAGTTGTCTGGGTTATCAGACCGGCTAGTCGCAGTATAACAGTGCTTGTGTTCAAGGAACCCTTATTTTACTAAATAATGGCCCCAAAGTGCAAGATTAGTGATGCGGGTAATTTGGATATGCCAAAGAGAAGCCATAAAGTGCTTCAAGTGAAAAGGTGAAAGTTCTCAACTTAATAAGGAAAGAAAAAAAATTGTATGCTGAGGTTGCTGAGATTTACAGTAAGAGCAAATCTTCTCTTCATGAAATTGTGAAGAAGGAAAAAGAAATTCATGCTAGTTTTGCTGTCGCACCTCAAACTGCAAAAGTTATGGCCACAGTGCGTGATAAGTGCTTAGTTAAGACAGAAAGGCTGGGATTGGCCCGGTGGCGCAAGCGGTTAAGTGCGCACTCTCTGCTGCGGTGGCCTGGGGTTTGCTGGTTCAGATCCTGGGTGTGCACCACCCCACCGCTTGTCAAGCCATGCTGTGGCGGCCTCCCATATAAAGTGGAGGAAGATGGGCATGGATGTTAGCCCAGGGCCAGTCTTCCTCAGCAAAAAGAGGAGGATTGGCAGATGTTAGCTCAGGGCTGATATTCCTCAAAAAAAAAAAAGAAGATGGAAAGGCATTAAATTTTTACAATAAGATATTTGAGAGAGAGATACAGAGAGACCACACTCACATAATTTTTATTATGGAATGTTGTTATAATTATTCTATTTCGTTATTAGTTATTGTTATTAATCTCTGTGCCTAATTTATAAGTTAAACTTTATCATATAGGAAAAAACATAGTACATATAGAGTTTGGTACTATCGTGGTTTCAGGCGTCCACTGGGGGTCTTGGAACGTATCCCCTGTGGATAAGGGGGGACTAATATAGTAAAACTTTCTTTGTTGTAACCTTATCAAAGTTTATCTTTACTCTCTTTCGGAAAAGAAAGTGGCAGTCACTTAAGAAAACTGTGTAAGTCAGGTTTGTAACGGGAGTGTTGGACTTCCTTAAGAAAATTCCCTCTTTAAGCACGGCAGCCAGTTAATTCTACTGATGCGATAATGACAGGACTAAACAGAGCAGGTTTTGGCAAGGGCTTGCAATCCGTTAGCTTTAGTTGGATTTATAAAGCATGATTGAGAGTAATGAGGCCCATTCCTTTAAGAGTGGTCTGTGGTTGTGACTTTTTACTGTTTGTGGCTACACTTGTAGAACTAATTAGGTCTTTGGATCCAAACTGGTCTAACAAATTTAGTGAAGGGGAGAAAACCAATTAGTTACGTTTTAACAAGTACAGTCTGCCAAAAGAGTTAATCTGGTTGTACGTCTAAATAAATGCTTTTCAGTCTGTGGGTCAAGACTGGTGAACAGGTTGTGAGATCCAGATATTGGCTCATGGATAGCATTTAAAAAAAGATAGACAAGAATAGAAAACATCAGAGTATATCATAATGATGGTTAGGATTGGTTTGTGAAAATTAATTTTGTTTATAAAGAGAGAACAGATATACATGCATATATGCTTCTGATCGCAATGTAAATTTTATTTCTCACTAGGTCTGGTTAAGAAAAGGTCAAGTTCCTGTGGAAAGAGATTCTGAGATGGAGACTTGTGTGCAGTGGGTTTATTGGGAGGGGCAGTGGAGGAACACCACCTGTGAGAACAAGAGGGCAGCAGGATTAGGCAGAAGAAATTGCACAGAGATCCAATTACAACAGGGGTCTCAGTGGATCCCTATGGGGAGCTCTGGAGCTCAGCTGGCCCTGCGAAGTTGTCCTACACTGAGGAAGGGGGTGGAGCCTTTTACCCTCACAGCCAGGTATTGGTTGTGGGCTGCTCCCAGGGGAGGGGCGTTACCTTGGGTGAGGTAGCTCCCTTTGCTGGCCACTCTGCTGTGAGCAGACAGTGGCCTGAAGAGCTGGAGGAATGAGTGTCTGAGTGCTGAGGGGGGTCATCTGGGAGGCACCCACTGCATCTACACAGCTACTACCTAGACAGCCTGAGTCATACTACTCCAACTTTAGCGCCGGGGCTCTCAGCCTCGGCATTATTGAAATTCCAGCCTGGGAAAACTTAGTTGCATGGGCTGCACTGTGAATTGTAGGATGTAATAGAGAGCCTGACTCCATTTTTGATGGTTGACCATTGACAACTTTCAAGCACTACCACTCCCCCTTGCCCTTTTGCCCACATCTGAACAAGCCCTAAGAAAACTAGGATGTTCCTTCCCTGGGCTCCAGCAGGGAAGTTCAAATCAGGCAAACCCAGGCCTGTGGGTGGGAATCCTTACCCTAGCTTCACTTCCTAACCACAATAAAAACCCAAGCCATTTTCAGACTGGCTTGGACACCTGCCCTGCACTCTGCAGGAAGCCTCATTATTGTGAGCAATAAACCTTTTCATAGCCTGTTGGGGGGTGTGTGTGTGGCAAGATCAGCCTTGACCTATGAACCGAATTTCAGACATAGGATATTCAACAGCATCCCCGTCCTCTATCCAGTAGATGCCAGTAGTTCCCACCCCCCTCCAAGATGTGAAAACCAAAATGTCCCCAAACTTTGCCAGATGCCCCTGGGGGACAAAATCACCCCTGGTTGAGAACCACTGCTCCAGAGCATAAATGAACTTTTACTAGATAGGCAATTGATATCAAGATTTAAGTCTAGTATGCTGTGTTCCAAGTATTTTTGTATGATACCCAGAAAAGACCCATTGTAGTTTTAAATTCTATCTCAACAGGATAGTTAAAATAGTTTCATGGTTCTGTGTGATTAGTTAGCATGTCTGATTTCTTACTTTCAGTCTGGCTGTGAAGTCAGAGTGGGTGGTCTAGTGAGAGAACAGACTGCAGGCTAAAACTTTGATTGTTTTATTTGTGGGGCACATTAGCTCCTTCTTTGGAAGGCACATAAAAGCATTTAGGCCCAGTAAAATGGGATAATGTGGCGATTTGCATTTGCTAGCCATTTAAAAAATCCATTTTATGAAGTGTGAGTGAAGCAGAGTGGTGTAGTTGGATTTTAATCACTAGAGTTTCGACCTTCCCTTTTGGGAGCTATTAATGCTATTTCAAAGATTAGAAACTACAGTGAGCGAGAGAATAGAGGTGGTTGAGCTGGAAGGAGTGGTTTTTAAATGAGAATTGCTGAGGATGTTTTTGCTAACAATTGTAGAACACAGAATCCCACACTTTACCTTGGTTGCCTTAATTATTAAATCCATGCTTACACTAAAACACAGGGGTTGAAATGAGGTGGAAAGACTACACAATTGCATTAGACTCACCCAATAGTTATTTCCAAATACTTATTTGGTGTACTAGAAGAAATCTTCTCCAGTTCTCATTCAGTGATCCACTTTTGGTCATGATAATGAATAACATCATTTTCATGATTAACCAAAAATTTTAAAAGAGTATAATTTTTTAAAAAATTAACTCATTTAGAAAGTACTTCACTCTTGACACATACTAATGTAAGTTTCAGTCTTGCATATTTTGGATTGGTCAATTCAAGGCTGATTTTATTGAAGAGAAAGTGACTTTTAATGGAGAAATTACTAACATCTGTGAGGAAGTTGTCTCATTGCTGGGCTTGGGTGCAGATGGCATGCTGGGAGGTAACATCAAGTCTAAAGAAAGTGTAAGAGCTGGAAAACACCGTAGAAATCACAAAGAGCAATGACTTCTTCTCTAGGCAGAATTCTTTTGATTGCTGGGAACAGAGGCCGCTCAAGTTAGAGCAAGAAAATTGGGCATTATTATAAGGATCCAAACAGATCTCACGGAAGCCAAGAATAGAATACAAACCATTGCTTGACCTGTGAGCGTGATTGCCTGAGTTAGTCATACAGAACATGATTGACCTCATTGCCATCCCATGAGGTCAATCATGGGAACCAAAAAGCTGGCAGAAACTAGGTCCGCCTTTGCCACCATCTCTCAAAATTGTTTGCCTCTGCTTCAGATTTGCCTCTGCTTCGTTTTCTTGCTGTTCACTATGGATTGTTTTCCTCTGGCATTCTTCAGATTATCAGTGGCCCCAAATGTTGGACTGAGGGCAAGAGTTGACATGGTTTTCCCTTAACCTCACATAGTTACTAGCCCGGAGTCCCAAAGCCTGGGATTTCTAGGAGAATCTGATTGGCTCAGCCTGAGTTATGTGTTCCCCCTTCACCCTATCAACTGTGGCTGCCTGGTCCAACTCCTTCTGCAGTGTTGTGGATGGACAGGCATAGCAAACCAGATGAGAGGCTTTCATTTTAAAGATGAGAGAACTGAACACCTGTGAGGGGAAGTGATTTGTCCTTGGTTGTATAGCCAGTTATAATTTTATTTATTTATTTATTTTTCCCCCAAAGCCCCAGTAGATAGTTGTATGTCATAGCTGCACATCCTTCTAGTTGCTGTATGTGGGACACGGCCTCAGCATGGCCGGAGAGGCTGTGTGTCGGTGCGCGCCCGGGATCCGAACCCGGGCTGCCAGCAGCAGAGCGTGCACACTTCACCACCAAGCCATGGGGCCGGCCCTGCATAGCCAGTTATTGACCAACGAACAGTAATGGAACCCAGGGTTGCTTATTCCTCTACAGTCCATGCAACATTGCCCCCCTTCCCTTTTTATAATCATCAAAAGTATATTATGTTATGTCATACCTCTTTAGCATTTCTCCCTGATTAGAGGGAAGGAGAACACTCTTGGATTGGGAAACTGAGGCAAAGAGTGACTGGTAAGTCAGAGATGTGTCTAGGTATTCTGTAATTCAGTAGGTTGTTAATTAAATTTCTTTTAAATAGCTTTATTGAGGTACAATTTACATACTATAAAATTCACCCATTTTAGTGTACAAGTCAATGAATTTTAGTATATTTGCAGTTATATAACCATCATCACCACAATCTAATTTTAGAACACTTTCATCACCTTATGTCCACTTACAGTCACTCCCTATTCCTAACCAAACCCTAAGCAATCATTATTCTACTTTCTGTCTCTGTATGTTTGCCTTTTTTGAACATTTCATAAATATGAAATAATATAATGTGTGCTCTTTTTGTCTGGTTTCTTTCACAAAGGATAATATTTTTGAAGTTCAATCATGTAGCATGTATTGGTACTTAGTTCCTTTGTATATATATATCCCATATATATATAAAATATGTAAATCTGTCCCCACATTTTGTCATTCAAGGATTATGATATCTGAAATTACATATAATTTTAAACCTATTTGAACAATATATATTAACTATCTGAGTACAAATTACTATGTTGCTGTGTTTACCAGTACTCAGTACTCTTGTTCATAGGGGCCGTGTCTAATGGGTTCTGTCCTCTCCCACCTTGGTGGCTCATGAATACAATTCTCCACTAATTCCCCACCTTCTGTTTGGGTACAACAAGGCATGAGGATCCTGGGAAGCATGGGGAGATGGAGACGGGATATTTAATGGCCAACAGGCTGGACCCTGGAGGTCATCACTCACTCAGCTCACAATTCATTTTCTTTCTCCAGGTGGGGTCCTTTTTCCTCCCTCCCACTTCAAGTATACCAGTTTCTCTACTCTTGTCATCTAAGTTATATTTCTAATCCCTCCACCCCTTTCTAGCCCAGTTTTGTCTGTTTTTACAGAAAAGCAAACTCTGCAAATTTTTCGGTCTCCAACTTCTGCCAGCTAATTATTTGAGTCTTTGTTTCTGGTTGTGTGTGAGCTGAGGGGTAAAGGTGAGTTATAACACTGCCATACAATTAATCTAGTACGGTTGTTACCTAGTTGTAAGTAGGGCAGTGGTGGTGGGACTGGAAAAATTCATGAATGAGGGACACATTTGTTTTGAGTGAAATCCCTGTGGTCCAATTTCAAAATACAGAATCTCAGAGAAGTAAAGAAGGTAAATTAATTTTCAACAAGGAACATAGAATATATCACATGTAGCAAAGGAACTGAATATTTACTGGGGCTATCAAAGTAAGACCCTGGAATGTGAGGACAACCTAAAGGATTGGTGATGGATGAAAAATGGTGCTGAAAAAATTTTTTAAAAATACAGTTTTGTTTAGAAGAGATTCTGTGAACAAATTAGCAACACTAAAAACTTGGGCCTAATTTAAAGAGTGTTTAATTTGGGGGAGCTTGAGCTATATCTTTCATAGAAGCTTCCCATGGACATGCCTAGACATCTACTACTTGATCTTCATCTTGAGAACAATCATATTTCATCAGCTCCTTTGCTCTAAGAATTACATAGGCCCCTCCCGTGAAGCACCAAGAAGAAAATTGTATATGAGACGCTAGGGTGGGATATGAGCATGTGAGATTTGTTCTAAGATATTGACCTTCAGCTAGTCTCCCATCTATCAACATTTCACTGTGCATAATAAAATATAATGATTCTAAGATTTCCAGGGCCTATATAACTCTCTAATTTCCATATAAAATATTAATATTAAGTAGTTTTAAAGTAAAGTAGGACCCTGGTTTCATGCACTTTTAGAGCAATTTAATATAGACGCCATTGTAAAAACTGGCAACGCTTCAAAGTTCCCCACTAAAGAGCTCCAAAATGAAAAGAAGTAATCTTTATGTACACTAAGCTAATTAAAAAAGAACTTGGTAATTTAAAGTTTTTCATTTTTGTTGTAAGTCAAAGTGTAACGAAGATAGTTAAAACAATATAATGTGATACTGATATTTTTATTCCAATAATGCTCTCATGAAGTGGGGATCAACACATTGGAACCATCATTATTCCATTAAAAATGAATCAGCGTTGTCTGTCAAAATTTATCATGGTCTGATTATGAAGCCACATTAGTTATAGTTTGTTTAAGCTGCCAGCACACAATAAGCTCTAGAGAGATTATTATTAAGAGCATAAATCCAACAAGAAATGGATAAATCCATAGCATTACTTAAATAAACAGAGAAAGATTTTTCTTCGTATCCTAAAGATTATAGAATTTTACTCAAATGAAGAATACTGGGCTTCATCTTGTCCAACCTAATACAGTATTTTATAAATGAAGAAAATGAGAATCAGTAAGTTAAGTGATGTATCCAAAATCTAACAGCTAATCAGCAATTGATCTAGAACTAGAACCCATGTGATAGAGTAGAAGTGAAATATGCTAAGAGAAAGTAGTGTTCTTCATAGAGTACTACTACTCTTAGTTATGACTTGCTGGTAAAACCTCTTTACAGAAAAATGTTTGTTTTAATTAGGGAAGGATGGACAAGTATCTCTCTCTGCCACTTACAAGCTATAGCCAAGTCACTTAGTCTCAGTGTCATGGATTACTTGTTGGTCAGTGGAGACGATCTCTGCCATGCTTCCTTCTTAGGGTTTCACAACCTTCTTAGGGTTGTGAAAAACAAATTCCTTCATTTGTCCTATATTTTATTGGACAGTTACATGTTTATACTATCGTACTGGGTGTTAGCTCAAAAGTAAATTGGATTGGTTCCTGCGTTTAAAGGCGGTAGTCTCGTCTATCTGTCTGTCTTCCCCACCAGAGTACGAAATTGTGTCCATTGCTGTATCCCCAGGATCTAGCATAGTGTCTGGCATGCAGTCAATATTCAATAACTACTAAGTGAATAAATGAATGGAGGGCAAATTGAGCATATAGAAATAACTCTAATGTAAGGTAAGAAGTAGTCAGAGTCATCGGAGAACAGTGGATTCAATGCTCTGGGTGATTATAGGTCTTTGTTAGATTCAAAAGAGCCCATGAAGCTGATGTTAACGTTCTCAGCTCAGACTCCCGAAGTCTTAGGGTCCTAGAGCCAGTCCTAACACTGTACCTAGTTCTATTGTCTTGATCAAACCACATAGACTCTCCAAGTTTTATTTGTAAAATGAAAAGATTAGACTACAGAGACTAGGCTGATAATATAAATGAATTAAGTAGAATGAGTGCAAGATAATGGGGCTGGTAGGGACTGTACTAATCTAGAAAGCTTCCCTGTCTGGAAGGGATCACCCCTTATCAACATAGCAATTTGTTTCCATTCAGGAATAAGGATGTAGTGTTGTCTGATCTTTCACATTTTCAAGAGAAATCCAAATTTTTCAACTTTTAGAGTTTTCTAATTTTTAAATGTTAGCAACTAACTTAAAATTTTTTTAAAAATGCAAGTCAAACCAATCTGTCTCTGGACCAGATCTGGCCCGTGGGTTGCTAGTATTTTAGCTCTAGACTAGATGATCTTCAAGATTCTAATACTCTCTAATTCTTTGTTTTGCTGCATGTCCTAAATTAAGTGCTAAGTTTAGGAAATGATGCAGTTAATTTTGGAGTGACCTCTGATTTTTTTCCAAAATATCTCTCAGTCAACTTTTACTTATGAGGTTTGTGCTGACAATTTTCCATGCAGTTATGGTCTATAACATCACAACATAAATATTGTTTCCTGGAATTTTCAAAGGATGATTAATATTTGAAAACCATTCTGAGATCTGGAATTGTTTCTAACCACAGACAGAAGGACAAAAGCAAAGAGTTTATCTTTATTAGGCTTTCTCTATTCAGTTTATCTTGCAATCTTTTTATGAACTGTTTTTCCAGAGAGTATGCCCTTAATTGAATGTTGACAGCTTAGAACTAACTGGAAGAGGTCCTTGGCTTTCCCATCATGCATTTCTTTCTCTGGTGTGGATATCCATTTATAATGAGCTGACTGTTTAGAACAGTAGATGCCTTTTATTATTGCTGACATAGATCTTGGGTGTTTTTTTCCTTCACGTTTGCACTGTGTAGATTGATTTCTTTTATGTTTATTCAGCTAAAACTTGCATGCCTGAGAGAAATTGAAATAGTATGCCATTTGTCATTTTACCTGACTATGTCTTTAAATAACGCCTGCTTTTTTTATTGAGTATTTGCAAAAATAATTTATTTATACAATTTATAGGAAAGCAGCCTGGTAGCACATTACAATATCTTCTATCCATTGACCTTATACTGCACTTCTTCCTATGACCTTTTGTAAGACGTACTTTTTAGGAGGAGGAATTCATAGGCCTCCTTTTACTTTCCTGTAACATAGTCTGCCTTCAGTAATTTATCTTCACTGCAGGTTTCCCAAGTACTTTTCGAACTAAAAATTAAAATAAAATTTAGCATGGAATAACATGGTATAGGCTCTGCAATTAGATTGTCTGGGTGTGACTTTCATCTCTTTCTACCACTTACAGTGTAACTTTGGGCAAGTTACTTAACCACGCTGAACCTCAGTTTCCTCATTTGTAAAATGGAAATAGTAATAGTACCATCTCATAAAACTGTTTTAAGAATTAACTATGAAAATTAATAGTACGTGGTACACAATAATTATTATGTAATAATTATTAGCTATTGTTTTCATTGTTATTATTTTAAATTCTCTCTTAGCAAGTATGGCATTAGGCTACAAGTAGCATTATGCTACAATTTAGAGAATAACATTTGCACTACACCATCCCCTTTTCCAAAAACCCCACCTTTCCTCCTTTCCTTTCTTCTTACCTTCCATGGTCCTCTCTCTCTGTCTTCTCATGCTCTCTCTCTCTTTAATTCATTCTTGAATATTTGAGTACCCACTCAATGCCAGACATGGGCAAGAGACTGAAAAGACAGTGGTGATCATGAGACTCAGTTCTAGCTCTCAGGGAGCTCACAGGGGGTTGAGGGCAGGAGGCAGCCATTAATCCAACAATGGCACGAATATACAATTACAAACTGTGACAGCTAACCAAAATTAATGAACACTCTCAGTTTACCTTTGCTCTAAGAACTGTGAAACATAATAACATTAGCAACTAATATTTGTAAGATGTTTATCTCTTACAAAGTGCTTGGACTTACTTTGTTTTATTTGAACCTTATAATTGTGGTGTGATGTAGATATTATTCACTTCATAGATGAAGAAACTGAGAAAGTAAATGACTTGCATATGACCACACAGTAATCTTATTAAAAGACTTAGGGCAGGATCTTCTGTCTCCAAACTCTGCAATCTTTCTAATAATCTATAAAATAAGAATTTTTGAAATTGTTGAACTCACCTGGTAGCTTCTAGAAATGACTGTGCCTCTCAAGAGACTTGTATTCAAATGGTATTTTGGGGCCCAAGCTCTTGGCTTTAATCTCTAAATAGACCAGTCAACCAGCCTACCTCTAGCTTGTGGTTCTAATCTCAGCCAGTTCCTCCCAAAGCAAGTTGTGAATACCAAAGAAGGCCATTGAAATTATAGCCTGACTTATCAGGACCCACTACCGCTTTTGGGAAATCCCACCGAAGGTCCGGATAAATATGTAGATTCTTTCCCATCCACCTTGGTTGCCAGCCTCTGTACCAGAGTTCCTATTGTTGCCACCCCAACCAGTCTAATTTTCTCTCAGTTTACAAAGGCAAAAAGACAATAGTACAAAATATCCATTTCTTTCCAGCAGAGTTGGAATTCTTAGAACATCTAAGAACAAAGTTGCAAACACACCAACCATGGCTTGACCAAGTAGGAATTCCATTCTTCCAGGTGTGTGTGCATGGGCTTCCCTGTGATGGCCTCGCGTTTCAGGAAATGGACATGGGACCATATCACCACACCTGGCATACACGCTCAGGGGAATATTTGGGGAAGCTTCGCATGTTTACCTTGAAGCTACCTCTTTAAACAGTCCATCATGTTGTCTTGCTTCCTTGATAGTAAAATGTGGCTCTAACAGACGTGATTCTGTGTTATTACATTCAGGAGGATTATAAGCAACCATGTAACTCAGGGTAGCCTCAACAACTAGTTTTAGGGATCAACCCTGAGCATACTCCCTGCTCTATCCTTGTGACTGCCTAGTGGTTATACAGCGACAACACCATAACTTACTCTCCATCATTGGTCCTAGATGAAATAAGCAACCTCTTCAAACAAGAGGTTTGCCTTCACTTTTAGCAAACGTTTTCATGAGTTGTTATGGAAAAGAAGCATGACTTCTAGTTTTGACAAAACATGGGAGCAAAAGGAGTCATGACATTTTGGGTTTGAAAGAGCTTTAGTTCAGTGCCTTCATTTACCAAAAAGGAAACTGGGTCTTTGTGGGAGGCAAAATAATGGTCTCTCAAAGGTACACATGCCCTAATCCTAAGAACCTGTGAAAATTTTACCTTACATGGCAAAAGGGACTTTGCAGATGTGATTAAGGTTAAGGACCTTGAGATGGGGAGATTATCCTGAATTATCCTGGGGGTTCAATCTAATCACAGAGTCCTTATAAATACAGGAGAAAGGCAGAAGAGTGGATTAGAGATATGCATTGTGAGGACTCTACTAGTGGTTGCTGGCTTTGAAGATGGAGGAAGGGGACCTCCAGCCAAAGAATGTAAGGCCTGTAGGAGCTGGAAGTGGTCCTCTCCTTACAGGCAGCAAAACAATAGGTACCTTGGTCCACAACAGTAAGGAACTGAATCTTGCCAACAACCTGAATAAGCAAAGAAATGAATTCCCCCCTAGAACTTCCAGGAACAAACACAGCCCAGCCTATTACCTTGATTTTAGCTGAATGGGACCTGTGTTGGATTTCTGATCTACAGAAATGTAAGTAATATATTTGTGTTATTTTAATCTGCTAAATTTATGGCAATTTGTACTGGTAGCAATAGGAAATGAATACAGGCATACAGAGGGAAAGAGTCTCGGCTAATGTCACATACCTAATTTACAGCATGGCTGGGAGCTGTCCCCAGGACTTTTTTTTAAATTTTTTTTTTTAATTAAAAAAAAATTTTTTTTTTAATTTAAAAAAATTTTTTTTTTTTTAAATTTTTAATTTTAACCCAGGACTTTTGACCACCTGTCGCTCTAGGTCTCCCCCTCTCATCTCCATCTCAGTTACTCTCTAACACATTGCCCAGATTTTTTCCCTTGTCCTCTTGATTATCTCTCAAACAAATCTGAAATTATCTGGCTTCCTTATTTTGTTCCTTATCATCTGTCTCACTGTCTAGAATGGCAGCTCCATGAGGACAGGCCTCTGTTTTTATTGCTCACTACTTCAGACATCATTACCAATGCAATGCTGCACATGGAGTAGGCTCAATGAAATCTGCTGAATGAATGAAAAAATGAATAAATGAATAAACACTATGTCAAAATCAATGAAAATGAAACTATCAAGCTAAAAAAAATTTCATAAATTTTTGCTCAGATCTCTCATTTTACAAATGAAGAAACCTGAGATGGAGGTCATCACAGGTGCAATTCTTAGCCGATCCAGAAGAGAGCCTAGGCCTCCTGATCACCTGTGCAGCACATTCCTGTTTTTCATTTGATGTGCACCAAAGTGTCACATTTTAAAAGCAGTGTAGAAATAGATGGATGCTGTGCAACTAAAAGATAGAAATTGGAACTGACACAACCTGGGTGTATATATTTCTGAAAATACCCAGGAGCAATACCTGTCCTGAAATTGTTCACCTTTTTAATCTTTCTGTCTCTATTAGCTCAGATAGACCACAGACTTCTCAAGCAAACACTTTCATTCATTCTTGAAAAAAGATTGTGAAGCTCTTTAGAAGGAACAGGCTTGGCAGTTCTGTCCAGCATCCTGATTGTGCTGGTCTGGGCTATAAAGAGGTGACTGCCTGTCTGGGTTACAATATAAGTTTGGCTTTTAAAACCCACTTTTAAATTGTTCATTTGTTGTTCCTATGTTTTTTTGACTTTTACACATGCAGTGTCCAAGCTTTTAATTACCATGTCCATGTGTTTCAGTAAAATCTTTTTTTTTTTTTTTTTGGTGAAGAAGATTAGCCCTGAGCTAACATCCGTTGTCAATCCTCCTCTTTTTGCTGAGGAAGATTGGCCCTGGGCTAACATCCGTGCCCATCTTCCTCTACTTTATATGTGGGACGCCTGCCACAGCATGGCTTGATAAGGGTGCATAGGCCTGTGCCCGGGATCCAAACCCATGAACCCTGGGCAGCCGAAGCAGAGTATATGCACTTAACCACCATGCCACTGGGCCAGCCCCTCGGTAAAATCTTTTTTGTTTTTGTTCGTGTCTTTTTGTGCTAGAAAAGAATTTGGAATCAAGCAATTTCTTATCTCATCTACCAGTTTCATCACCAAATATCTATTGAGAAACCTCCATGGATAAGAGCAGAGATGACAGCTTTGAGGGGACATGGAGGCTTAGACCATGGGCCTCCCTGCTGTGACTGTCACAGGCAGATGCCTGGAGGGTCACAGCAGGGTCACCGACTCCTCATGTGGCCAGGCCACAGGCTAAACTGTGGTCTGCACTCCTACATACACTTGCTGCTAAACACTACTGTTTGTGTCTCCCCAAAATTCATATGTTGAAACCTAATCCCCAATGTGAGGGTATTAGGAGGGATTTGGGAGATGATTAGGTCATGAGAGTGGAACCCTCATGAATGAAATTGGTGCCCTAATGAAAGACGCGCTGGAGCGCTCACTCACTTGTTCCCCTGTGTGAGGACATAGCAAGAAGATGGCCTGCATCTCAGAAGAGAGCCCTCACCAGAATCTGACCACACTGGCACCCTGATCTTGGACTTCTAGCCTCCAGAAGTGTGGGAAAGAAATTTCTGTGATTTATAAGCCGTGCAGTCTATGGAACTTTGTTATAGCAGCCAGAGCTGACTCAGGCACTAGGGGTATGATTATCTGTTGAAATATTTTCCTTTGATTTATTTTTTATTTATTTATTTTTTTTTAACCTTTCCATGTTTTAATACTTAATGTCTTAATCCTTTGCTAATATCACCACATTTGGATATACCAGCACATTCCAATCTATTCAGAATTAACAGAAACAGTTATCATGAAACAATATTTAATGTTTGACATTACCAAATATGATTCCTTGAGAAAAACTGAATCAATATGCATGATTTAGCACTGGCCAAATTAAAAAAGAAAATGTTAAATATGTAATTGCAATTAACAGAAATATAAACATTTATACCATGTTATGGCATACAATGGGGAATTACCTCAAAGAATCCAACTGGAAGCATTTCCTTAATAAAAGTCAGAAAAGTACCTGAAACAATTTTTTTTTTTTAATATAGGTCATTTTGCCTCATTGAGAGGGGCAATAGAATAACATCTTTACTTGGACAAATAAGCCATGTGATCACTTTATATATTTTTCTTTTTTTTTTTAAATTTTTTGTTTATTGCAGTAACATTGGTTTATAACATTGTAAAAATTTCAGGTGTACATCATTGTACTTCTATTACTGCATAGATTACATCATGTTCACCACCAAAATACTAATTACAACCCATCACCACACACATGTACCAAATTATCCCTTTCACCCTCCTCCCTCCCCCCTTCCCCTCTGGTAACCACCAATCCAATCTCTGTCCCTATGTGTTTGTTTATTGTTGTTATTATCTACTACTTAATGAAGGAAATCATACGGTATTTGACCTTCTCCCTCTGACTTATTTCACTTTGCATTATACCCTCAATGTCCATCCATGATGTCACAAATGGCTGGATTTCATTGTTTCTTATGGCTGAGTAGTATTCCATTGTGTATATATACCACAGCTTCTTTATCCATTCGTCTCTTGATGGGCACTTAGGTTGCTTCCAAGTCTTGGCTATTGTGAATAATGCTGCAATGAACACATGGGTGCATGTACCTTTACAGATTGGTGTTTTCAAGTTCTTTGGATAAATACCCAGCAGTGGGATGGCTGGATCATATGGTAGTTCTATCCTTGATTTTTTGAGGAATCTCCATACTGTTTTCCATAGTGGCTGGACCAGTTTGCACTCCCACCAGCAGTGTATGAGAGTTCCCTTCTCTCCACATCCTCTCCAACACATGTTGTTTCCTGTCTTGTTAATTATAGCCATTCTGACGGGCGTCAGGTGATATCTCATTGTAGTTTTGATTTGCATTTCCCTGATAGTTAGTGATTTTGAACATCTTTTCATGTGTCTGTTGGCCATCTGTATATCTTCTTTGGAGAAATGTCTGTTCAGGTCTTTTGCCCATTTTTTAATTGGGTTGGTAGTTTTTTTGTTGGTAAGATGCATGAGTTCTTTATATATTTTGGAGATTAAGCCCTTATCAGAAGTATGGTTTGCAAATATCTTCTCCCAATTGTTAGGTTGTCTTTTCGTTTTGTTGATGGTTTCCTTTGCTGTGCAGAAGCTTTTTAGTTTGATGTAGTCCCATTTGTTTATTTTTTCTATTGTTTCTCTTGCCCGGTCAGACGTGGTGTTTGAGAAGATGTTGCTAAGACTGATGTCGAAGAGCGTGCTGCCTATGTTTTCTTCTAGAAGTTTCACAGTTTCAGGTCTTACATTCAAGTCTTTAATCCATTTGGAGTTAATTTTTGTGTATGGTGTAAGGTAAGGGTCTACTTTCATTTTTTTGCTTATGGCTATCCAGTTTTCCCAACACCATTTGTTGAAGAGACTTTCTTTTCCCCATTGTATGTTCTTGGCTCCTTGGTCAAAGATTAGCTGTCCATAGACGTGTGGGTTTATTTCTGGGCTTTCAATTCTATTCCATTGATCTGTGTGTCTGTTTTTGTGCCAGTACCATGCTGTTTTGGTTACTATAGCTTTGTAGTATATTTTGAAATCAGGGAGTGTGATACCTCCAGCTTTGTTCTTTTTTCTCAGGATTCCTTTAGCTATTCGGGGTCTTTTGTTGTTCCATATAAATTTTAGGATTCTTTGTTCTATCTCTGTGAAAAATGTTGTTGGAACTTTGATAGGGATTGCATTGAATCTATAGATGGCTTTAGGAAGTATGGACATCTTAACTACGTTAATTCTTCCAATCCAAGAGCACGAATATCTTTCCATTTCTTTGTGTCTTCTTCAATTTCTTTCAGAAATGTTTTATAGTTTTCGGTGTACAGATCTTTCACCTCTTTGGTTAAGTTCATTCCTAGGTATTTTATTCTTTTTGTTGCAATTGTAAATGGGATGGTACTCTTAATTTCTCTTTCTGCTACTTCGTTGTTAGTGTACAGAAATGCAACTGATTTTTGTATGTTGATTTTGTATCCTGCAACTTTACCATATTCGTTTATTACTTCTAAAAGTTTTCTGGTGGATTCTTTAGGGTTTTCTATATATAAAATCATGTCATCTGCAAATAGTGACAGTTTCACTTCTTCCTTTCCAATTTGGATCCCTTTTATTTCTTTCTCTTGCCTGATTGCTCTGGCTAGGACTTCCAGTACTATGTTAAATAGGAGTGGTGACAGTGGGCATCCTTGTCTGGTTCCTGTTCTTAGAGGGATGGCTTTCAGTTTTTCACCATTGAGGATGATATTAGCTGTGGGTTTCTCATATATGGTCTTTATTATGTTGAGGTACTTTCCTTCTGTACCCATTTTATTCAGAGTTTTTATCATAAATGGATGCTGTATCTTGTCAAATGCTTTCTCTGCATCTATTGAGATGATCATGTGATTTTTATTCTTCATTTTATTAATGTGGTGTATTACGTTGATTGATTTGCGAATGTTAAACGATCCCTGCATCCCTGGAATAAATCCCACTTGATCATGGTGTATAATCTTTTTAACGTATTGTTGTATGCGATTTGCTAGTATTTTATTGAGGATTTTTGCATCGATGTTCATCAGTGATATTGGCCTGTAATTTTCTTTTTTGTGTGTGTTGTCCTTGTCTGGTTTTGGTATCAGGGTAATGTCAGCTTCGTAGAATGAGTTAGGGAGCTTCCCCCCCTCCTCAATTTTTTGGAAGACTTTGAGAAGGATAGGTATTAAGTCTTGTTTGAATGTTTGGTAGAATTCCCCAGGGAAGCCGTCTGGTCGTGGACTTTTATTTTTGGGGAGGTTTGTGATTACTGTTTCGATCTCCTTACTGGTGATTGGTCTATTCAAATTCTCTACTTCTTCTTGATCCAGTTTTGGAAGGTTGTATGATTCTAAGAATTTATCCATTTCTTCCAGATTGTCGAATTGGTTGGCATATAGCTTTTCATAGTATTCTCTTATAATCTTTTTTTATTTCTGAGGTGTCTGTTGTAACCTCTCCTCTTTCATTTCTGATTTTACTTATTTGTGCCTTCTCTCTTTTTTTCTTGGTGAGTCTAGCTAAAGGTTTGTCAATTTTGTTGATCTTTTCAAAGAACCAGCTCTTGGTTTTATTAATTTTTTCTATTGTTTTTTTGGTCTCTATTTCATTTATTTCTGCTCTGATTTTTATTATTTCCCTTCTTCTACTGATTTTGGGCTTTGTTTGTTCTTCTTTTTCCAATTCCTTCAGGTGCATTGTTAGATTGTTTATTTGAGATTTTTCGTGTTTGTTGAGATAGGCCTGTATCGCTATAAACTTCCCTCTCAGAACTGCTTTTGCTGTATCCCATAAATTCTGGCATGTCGTATTTTCATTTTCATTTGTCTCCAGGTATTGATTTCTTCTTTGATTTCTTCGTTAACCCAGTCGTTGTTCAGTAGCATTTTGTTTAATCTCCACGTATTTGTGGCTTTTCTGATTTTCTTCCTATAGTTGATTTCTAGTTTCATACCGTTGTGGTCGGAAAAGATGCTTGGTATTATTTCAATCTTCTTAAATTTATGGAGACTTGTTTTGTGGCCTAATATGTGATCAGTCCTGGAGAATGTTCCATGTGCCTTTGAAAAGAACGTGTATTCTTCGGTTTTTGGATGGAATGCTCTGTATATATCTACTAGGTCCATCTGTTGTAGTGTGTCGTTTAAGGCCAATGTTTCCTTATTGATCTTCTGTTTGGATGATCTATCCGTTGGTGTAAGTGGAGTGTTAAAGTCCCCTACTATTATTGTGTTACTGTCTATTTCTGTTTTTATGTCTGTTAATAATTGCTTTATATATTTAGGTGCAGCTACATTGGGTGCGTAGATATTTACAAGTGTTATATCCTCTTGTTGGATTGTTCCCTTGATCATTATGTAATGCCCTTCTTTGTCTCTTGTTACAGTTTTTGTTTTAAAGTCTATTTTGTCTGATATGAGTACTGCTACCCCAGCTTTCTTTTCATTGCCATTTGCGTGGAGTATCTTTTTCCATCCCTTCACTTTCAGTTTGTGAGTGTCTTTAGGTCTGAAGTGTGTCTCTTGTATGCAGCATATATATGGGTCTTGTTTTTTTATCCAGTCAGCCACCCTATGCCTTTTAATTGGAGCATTTAGTCCATTGACATTTAAAGTAGCTATTGATAAGTATGTACTTACTGCCATTTTTTAACTTTTTTTTTTCCTCTCAGTGTTTTAGTAGTCCTTCTCTGTTCCTTTCTTCTTCTATACAGAATTGATGGTCACTTTAGTTTGACCTCTGTCTGAAAGCTGTACTCTTTAACTCCCCTCCTCCCTCATGTTTTTGATATCATATCTAACTTCTTTGTTGTGCATTTGTATCCATTACGTTCTAATCATGGAAATAGATAATTTTTCCTATTTGTGGTCTTGTCTTTTCCCCTTAAATCAGTCCCTTTAACATTTCTTGTAGCACAGGTTTCTTGGTGACAAACTCCTTTAATTTTTGCTTATCTGGGAAAATTTTGATCTCTCCTTCCATTTTGAATGATAACCTTGCTGGGTAGAGTATTCTTGGCTGTAGGATTTTTCCTTTTAGCACTTTAAATATATCGTGCCATTCTCTTCTAGCCTGTAAGGTTTCTGCAGAGAAGTCAGCTGATAGCCTTATGGGGTTTCCTTTGTACGTAACTTGACATTCTCTTGCGGCTTTTAGGATTCTCTCTTTATCTTTAATTCTGGACATTTTGATTATGATGTGTCTTGGTGTGGGCCTCTTTGGGTTTATCTTGTTTGGGGCTCTCTGTGCTTCCTGTACCTGGATGTCTGTTTCCTTCCTTAGGTTAGAGAAGTTTTCATCTATTATTTCTTGAAATAGATTCTCTGACCCCTTGTCTTGCTCTTCTCCTTCCGGGACACCTATAACACGGATGTTAGTGCGCTTGATGTTGTCCCAGAGGTCCCTTAGACTGTCCTCAGTCTTTTTAATTCTTTTCTCTTTTACCTGTTCACCTCGGGTAATTTCTTCTAGTCTTTCGTCCTGCTCACAGATCCGTTCTTCTGTATCCTCTACTCTGCTTTTGAGTCCCTCTAATGAATTTTTCATTTCCAGTATTGTATTCTTCATTTCTGATTGGTTCTTTTTTATATCTTCCATTTCTTTGTTGACATTCTCACTGAGTTCATCTATTCTTCTCCCCAGATCAGTGAGCATCCTTAACACTCTTAGTTTGAACTCTCTGTTGGGTAGGTTGCTCATTTCTGTTTCACTTAGTTCCTTTTCTGGGGTTTTGTCCTGTTCCCTTACTTGGAATGTATTCTTTTGCTTCTTCATTTTGCCTCTTTCCCTGTGCTTGTGTCTACGTATTATGTAGGTCAGCTACTTCTCCTGCTCTTGGATAGGTGACCTTATGTAAGTGATGGCTTAGGAGGCTTCCAGTGTGCTTCCCTCAGTTCTCAATGTTCCAGGCGTGACCCCTATGTGGGCTACGTGTGTCCTTCTTTTGTGGCCAGTTTGTTCTCCCTGTAGGCGCCCAGGGAGGCTGAGTTATGCTCCTGGCCAGCTGTTGTAATGCTCAGCTGCTTGTAGTTGTTGTGGGCCCTTCAGTCTCTTTATCAGGTGTGGGGATCCCCAGCACAGTTGGCTGCAAGTTCTAATACCACATTTGTGTTGCAGTATTTCTTTTAAGTGAGTAGGCCCCCACCGTGGCAGGTTGTTAGGCTCAGGGCCTTACAATTGCTGTAAGCCTCTAGCCTATTAGGTCTCTTGTCAGCTCTCTGAGGATTGCAGCTGGGTGGGGCTGGCCTCAGGCACACGAGCACCCAATTGTTTCAGGTTTTGGAAGGTGGAGCAAACCTCCTATGTGGGTCTCGGAGAAGTACAAGTCTTCTGCAGCTGAGAAGCCCTGCCACCCACAGGTCCACACACACAGTCAACACAGTCCTGCCCCGTGTGAGTGCCCCGACCCCCCCAAGCGGACCCAGTCTCTCCACGGCGGGAGCCCCACACACTCTGCCACCGCCCCACACTCTCCACCCGCTCCTTATGCACACCCTGCCCTGCTCAAGTCGGCTCAGTTGCCAGGCTGCAGAGAATCCAGTCACCAATCTATGCAGGCCCACAAGTTGCCTGAGGGCTTGTTGTTGGGTGGGGCCAGTCTCTAGGGTGGGCTGCCCGCCCTGGCTGAGCTGGATTAAATCGGTGCTCTAGGGGGTGGAGCAGACCCTGGGCTAGCAGGCCTCAGGGAGAACTCCAATGGCGTCTGTGTCAGCACGCTCACACCAGGCCACAACAATGGCCGCCGCCAATGTCCCAGTCCCTGGAGAGGTCTCACCCCTCACCGAGATGCACTCAGGGCCTATTAGGTGAGTCTCTTGTCACCAAAGCACTGTGCACCTTTCTTTCTGGTGATTTTAGGATGCTTTCTGGAACGGGTGAGTTTGTGCGCGGGCCCTTTAAGAGCCAGTTTTAGTTTCTTTGTGAACCAGGTTTTCTGGGGGTGCTCCCCAATGTTTTAGCAGCAGGCAAAGTCAGATATTATGCCACTGGTCTCGATTGTGCTGGGTCCACAAAATGCCCACAGCGGGGGCGCTCCCCGGCTCAGGACCCCGCGCCTCCAGGGAGGCTGCGTACCTGTGAGCTGCTCCTGGCGGCCGTGAAGCTGGCGGCTTGTGAAGGCGGTGTTTTTCCTCTCCGGAAGGGGGTCTCTGCCTCTTCCACCTCAGTTAGGATTGTCCGTTGTTGCAGGAGTTCCTCTTATCCAGTTTTCAGTTCTGTCTCAGGGGTAATTTCTCCACGAGTAGTTGTAAATTGGCTGTGTCCACGGGAGGAGGTGAGTTCAGAGTCTGCCTATGCCGCCATCTTGACTCCGCCCCTCTCTGCTCCAACATTTCTACTTCCCATATACGCTCTTGCTATTCCTTTCTTGAGGCAAATCCGTGATCCTCACTCAGGTAAGATCTGAGGCTTAAAAGCTCATGAGGTCCTGGATTGAAGGTCCTGTTCCCAGAGCTTACATATTTACTCCAAATTCCCTCACTCTCATGCCTGGAAATTGCGGAACTCCAGAAAATTAAAAAAAAAAAAAGAAGAAGAAGAAGAAAAAAAGCAAATAAAAGAGGACACCAGCTTTTAGACGTTTATTTATATAAACATCCTAACACTGTGTGCAAGACTGGCTCTGGGGCAGGGTACCTGGGTTGTGTCACTGCTCCACCACTTACACGATGTGTGAACTTGGGGAAGTTACTTCTAGTCATGTGCCTCTATTTCCTCATCTGTAAACTGGAAATAATAATATTAATCATCACAAGAATCACAATAGGGTCTTCTTTATAGGATTAAATCAGTCAGTACATGTGATACCCTCAGGACAGTGTCTGCCATATAGTAATCACTCCATAAATGGAAGTTATTATGATTATTAAAACCCTTGCATGAATAACACTAGTCTTTCAGCTCCCAAGCAAATTAAGTTGTAATATCCAAAGTAATTTTATATAAAGAAGCTTCTTTTCCTATCACCTAAAATACTGTGTGGAAAACTCTACTCTGCACTTCAGCCTCTCTCTGGCGCTGGTGGAAGGAAGGATGAATCACCCCACACAGGATGTTTATTAGCGCCCCATTCGGGCTAGAGCAACCAGTCAGCTCACAAGCACAGGGAGGAGGCTTGGACACACTTCAAAGCCTGCCGACACTCAGATTGCTTCTGGTGGCAGGTGGATTAGTATTGGTGGTCTGTCCTTAACCACACACTCCACCTCCATATGTCTCAGCCCTCTTCACCTTTCCCTCTGACTGTGACAATGAGAATATTGAAATCAATAATTTCACTCTTCTTGCTCCAAATAAGCAAGAGCTTTGAAATGAAAAATGGTTCAGGAGGAAGAAGCCAAGGCAGAGGCAGGGAAGACATAGGTGGAAGTTAGAACTGGCAGTATCTACAGTCTAGAGGAAAACGGAGAGAGGACAGTGGACTAGAAGTGAGAATGCTCAGGTCTCACTCCAGGTTTTCATTACTCAGTAGTGGGGATAGTTCATTTTAATTCAATGGACCCTGCAATCCGTCCTTTGTAAAATACAGGTATTGGTCTAGATAAACAGCTATTATCCCTTCTGGCTCTAAAAATCCTAAACATATTTTCATGATAAAATGTCAGACAGCTGGTTTTAGCTTTATTCATCTCGTTCATAAGTGCCCCCCCTCCCACGTTGTTAACTTGTTACAATGCATTCTTCTAACACCCATTCTCAATTTGAAATCATTGTACATTTGTCTTCCCTGATAGACTAGAAGTTCCTTAATGGCAGAGATTTTGTTTTAATCTCATTTTATCCCCAATGCTTAGAACCATGCCTGACATGTAAAGATGTTCAATAAGTATTTTGAAATTGAACTGCTGCACTGACCTCCTAGCCTGTATTAGTCAGGATCTTGGCTAGGAACAAATGGCCACTCACACCAGGTAATTGAGGAGAGTTGACTAAAGGGACTATTTACAAGGTCTAGGCAGAGTTAGGGTAAATTCATCATCAAGAGATGACAAAGCACCTCAGGGCTACTAGCAAAGAACAACTACCCCTTCTAGCCCGGAAGAGGGTGAGACGAGAGAGCTGTTACAGGAACCCGTCAGAGCCATAGGTATTGAGAGGGCTGCCTGACGTGAACTGGGACCTTCTATAGAAGGAAGCAGCTGACCTGCATCCTAGCAGGAAAGGATTTGAGGCACAAATACTCCATCCCAACATCACCCTCCCCTGACCTTCAAGCCCTTCAACCTCCTGCCAGTGCCTCCACTGGCTGAACACACTGGGAATCGGAGAGCATGGCAGAGTGTCCACGCAGTCCCATCAAGATCAGGCTGCAGGACACAGAGTGGGGTGGACAAGGGTGGAGAGCAGATCTTGTGGGAACATCTAGCACATCTAGCACAGTAATCTCCCTGCATCACTGCCTCCTCCTTTCAAAAGGACCCTGAATGACTCTATCCTTTCAGGTAACTTCTTTTCTCCATAAATACATGGCCATTTCTTCAGCAACTGTGTATAAACCTATATACACAGGTTTATACATTGCTTAACAAGTTTTTTTTTGTGTGTGTGAGGAAGATCAGCCCTGAGCTAACATCCGTGCTAATCCTCCTCTTTTTGCTGAGGAAGACCGGCTCTGAGCTAACATCTATTGCCAATCCTCCTCCTTTTTTTTTTCCCCCTCAAAGCCCCAGTAGATAGTTGTATGTCACAGTTGCACATCCTTCTAGTTGCTGTACGTGGGACGCGGCCTCAGCACGGCCGGAGAAGCAGTGCGTTGGTGTGTGCCCGGGATCCGAACCCGGGCCGCCAATAGCGGAGCGCGTGCACTTAACCACTAAGCCACGGGGCCGGCCCTGCTTAACAAGTTCTTGCCTAGTTTCTAGCATAACTTTTTTTTTCTCACCAACCAGACTGTAAGCTCCCTAGGGGCAAGGATGATGTCTTCTACTTCCAGAGCCATCGCTAGTATGTTCTTGCTATACATACAGCACACACTCAATATTTGTAACTTGAATGACCATCCCTAACCAAGTTTTAATATATCAAATTATACAATCCGTTATCTCCAACATGTTAGCCAATTCCTAAATCTCTAGAAAGAGCCCAGTAAAACATAGTGTGGCTAATTGCTTCATACAGCGTTCCTGTTCGGCAATGATCGTGGTGGCAAGGTCTGAGTCTCCTCAGAAAGACTGGTTTTGGATTTCACTCCATAGAGTTCCTGGAATTCATTCATTCAACATGGCTTTATAAATATTCACTTGGAGTAAAGTGCTGTACCTGGCATTGTGAGAAATCAAAGGGCATTTTGACTTCAATTTTGCCCCAAGGAACTCAGAGTGCAGTGGGAGAGATAAAGTATTTATGTAACTAGATGGAAGGAAAAGAGAACCCTTAGAGAAAAAGAGATGAAATGCTTGGAGAGTTCTAAGCAGAAGCAGTGATTTTGATGGAGGAATTCAGAATCAGTTTCGTTTGGGTTAGGTCTTAAAGAACACTGGTTCGTGCATCATGAAGAGACAGGAGAAAGAATACACTATATGCACATGCCTGGAGGCTTTCAGAGAAAACCAATTTGATTGGTTTTCCTCTAAGTTAAAAGAAAGTGTCTAATGGGTATACGATTGGGAAAACAATATGCGGGAATCAGATAGGGAGGGCCTTGAATGGCAGGCTGAGTCTGAATCACCTTTCTGTAGGGAGCCACTGAAGAATTTTGAGCAGATAATGAGAGCTAGAACTTAATGAAAAATAATAGCAGGTGACAACGCATTGAGAGCTTTCTGTGCCAAGCACTGTTCTTAATACTGCTCCCCAGCGGTGTCATCAAGGGTGGGGGTGGAAGGAGCAGTCCACTCCAGGAGTGATATTGTTCAGAACTGCAGGCGCATGATGACAATGAAGAGCATCCAGACTTTTAGTTGGCTTCATTATTCTTTTTAAACTCTCCACGGACAATGCATCCCTCCCCGTTTTGCCCACTTCTAGGGCAAATCGCTATACACACATTAACTCATTTAATCTTTAAAACATTCCTGTGAGGTAGAAACTTTTATTATTGCCAGAGAGGCATAGAGAGAGAACTGATTTTCTCCAGATAAGAAAGCTAGTAAATGGCAGAGCCCGGACTTCAGTGCTGGCCGTCTTGTTCCTAATAACTACTCCAACTGGCCTGGCAAGAAGACAGTGACTTCTTTGAAATCAGATGTTATGCCTATTAAACATAGCTCCGTGAAACCCCATGGCAAATAGGACCTTAAAGTCATTATTTTATGATGATTCCAGACCTAAAAAATGATGCATTTTTCCATATACACATAGCATCCTAAACAGCTCTTTCCTGTTGATTTAAGTTGGTTCTATTGTGAGTCCGAAAAGGCATGAATCAGGGTGTTTACTAGGAATCCAGTTGTATTTGACAGAAACCAAATAACTACAATTGTCTAATCAGGCATGTGGAGATAACTGCCATGCCAGCCACTGGATGGGCAGGTCAGCGAGTTAACGTTCTCAATGGTTAAGTGAAATCACTTGTTGCATTCTGACTGGACAGGCTATTTGCAACATTCCTTTTCAAGTGGTCCAAGCACTATTGTTCAAAATGGCTGTTCTTAACATTAAACCCTTTGACTATTCTAAATGCCAAGGGCAAAAGCTCTTTGTCAGACTATGTTTCAAGTGTGATTAGGCGTTACAAGAAAATTTCATATCATTAGTTACTATTCAACTCTGACATTGCACTTTGATTAAGAAACCCTCCTGATTCGTGGATTCAGTAATCACAGTTTCAACTATGTGATGCTTCCTGATTCTAGGTGCTTTCCAGCTTCCTCCTTTGCACCACGCAGTCCTCGCCCAACCCCACTTCTTTTGCTCTCGACCACCACCACCTCCTCCACCGTCAGCACCATTGCCACAGTGCCCAGGTGGACCGTTGACACAGCTACCAAAGCCGACATGTGCATGAGGCCCCAAGCTTGGATCAAAATCCTACAGATTAAAATAATAATAATAATAGCAACAATAATGACAACTGCTAATACCCCTTCAGTGCTTACCACTTCATATGCACAATTTTATTTAATCCTCAAACAACTCTAGGCAGTAGGAACTCTTACTATCCCCATTTTCTATGTAAAAAAAAAAAAATAAGACTCAAAGGGCTTCAGTGAAATAGTCAAGATCATAATATTCATAAATAGTAGTGTCTGGATTTGCTGGGAGGCCTGTGCGACTTCAGAGTCCTTGCTATAAGCCCCTCCACTGCAGAAAGAGTTTCCCCTGCAGTGGTACAATCAGAGGAAATAAAACAGCAAAGGAAAGATGGAGAGTCTGAGAAAAGGGAGCTGTCTGAAGCAATTTCTGTGAGAAACAAGAGTCCTAGGATAGTTGTCTCTTTGGAGGGGTATGGTGGGTGGGAAGGGGGCTTTTCCCTCTTGGGACAGAGTTGAGCATTTGCAAAATTTTGTGAACCCCTACCAGCTCAGGCCCATGGCTGTGGCTGGCTGACACTGTTATCATTTTTCTCCATAAAAACAAAAAAAAGATCCTTTGGGCCAGCCCGGTAGCATAGTGGTTAAGTTTGCACACTCCACTTTGGTGGCCCAGGGTTTGTGGGTTTGGATCCCAGGCGTGGACATACACACTGCTCATCAAGCCATGTTGTGGCAGCATCCCACATACAAAATAGAGGAAGATTGGCAGAGATGTTAGCTCAGGGCCGATCTTCCTCACCTAAAAAAAATGGTGGGGGGTGGGGGATGACGCAGTGGCATAGTGGTTAAGTTCCCACGTTCCACTTTGTTGGCCCAGGGTTCATGGGTTCAGATCCAGGGTACTGACCTGCACACCACTCATCAAGCCATGCTGTGGCAGCATCCCACATACAAAATAGAGGAAGATTGGCGTGGATGTTAGCTCAGGGGAAATCTTCCTCAAGCAAAAAGAGGAAGATTGGCAACAGATGTTAGCTCAGATCCAATCTTCCTCACCAAAAAAAAAAAACCAAAGATCCTATGAAAATTAAATCAGTTTCTCCAAAACATAAGAATCTCAGATCTCTGACCCTCCCCAATGAGACTTTAGTCTATTTATTTAGTGCACAAACTCTTCTGCCTTGCACTAGCAAAAGAAAGTTTAAAAAAACAAAACAAAATAAGATTTTACCCACAATATGTTAAGTGAAACTCTCCAAATTAAGATCACTTTTTAAGTTAATTGAATGCTAAGTTTTTTACTTATTTAAGAGCAATTCTATTCCACCCACTTTGCCTGTTAGCATATTAGACATTCACAAGCACACTATAAATATAGGGGTGCTTCACCTACTCCATTCTTCTCTTAGTCAATATGTCCTTTTAAGCAGAGAAAAAGATTAAAAAACATGGCAATGCCAAATCTGAAAGTGCATTATAATGGCAAACATGTCCTCAATCCAAAACGAATATCCTTCGTTTCCCCCTTGCTTTATCTCACTTTAATCTCATAAGATAAGTGTAGACCATTTGGATCCAAATCATGCAGCGTCCACAGAGTCTTTTTTCACCTCTACCATTTCTGCCATCCAGATGCTCAGATGGCCTGGTGCCAGGGAGAAAGATAAAGTGGTAGGGGACTTGCTTAATCAGCAAGAGCATTCATGCAATAATTTATCTCCTAAATAAGCAAGATGGCAGATAGACATTTTCAGACATAATAATCCTGAACAACTCTTAGAGGCTGCTTGGAATGTTGATTTGGGAATGTTGACTTGAAAATTGTTCTTTGACCCTGCCAGGGCTTAGTAGGAAAGACTGCTGTGATCGATTAGTGATGTCTTCCATAGGTGCAGAAAGGAGGGGCAGTGGGATGTAGTTTGGGGGCTGGCATAACATGCTGGATAAAATGATGATCAACTTTTGCTGATACTAAGGTTGGGTTTTCCATAAGCTATTCTCATTATTTGCCCCTATACTCTCTTATGTATATATTTTCTGTCTAGGACTAGGAGTAATGGATGCAGTTTATAATTTTTAAAAAAATGCTTGGTTAACTCTTGTATATCTATCCAATCGGTCCATTTATCACCATCTCCACTGCCATCTACAGTGCAAGGCACCATCACTTCTCACTTGGCCTTAGGCAACAACTTTCTTTTCTTTTTTTTTTTTTTTGGTGAGGGAGATCAGCCCTGAGCTAACATCCATGCTAATCCTCCTCTTTTTGCTGAGGAAGACCGGCTCTGAGCTAACATCTATTGCCAATCCTCCTCCTTTTTTTTTTCCCCTCAAAGCCCCAGTAGATAGTTGTATATCATAGTTGCACATCCTTCTAGTTGCTGTATGTGGGACACGGCCTGAGCATGGCCAGAGAAGTGGTGCGTCGGTGTGCGCCCGGGATCCGAACCCGGGCCACCAGTAGCGGAGCACGTGCACTTAACCGCTAAGCCACGGGGCCAGCCCAGGCAACAATTTTCTAAACAGCCTCTATGAACCAACTCTTAGCCCTACTGTCCCCCTCCTCACTAATGATCAAGGATTCATTTCAAAATATTAACTTGATCATGTCATATCTTGCTTAAAACAAGTCAGTGGCTTCCCATGGCTCTCAAGATAAAGTCTAGACTCCTTTACCAGGTCTACAAGCCCTCGTACTCAGCTCTCAAATCTCCTTTCCAACTTTATCTGTTACCACTTTCCCCCTAACTTCTTCTGACCTCCAACCACATTGGCCTTTCACTTCCTCAAATGTGCCCTACTCCTACCCACCAAAGGCCTTTCCACATACCGCTCCATCTGCCTAGAATTCTCTTCCTTCCCAGCCAACCTCCTCCAGACTTGTCAAGTCGCTCAGCCCAACCTTCTTTCCCCTGGAAAGCCTTTCCTGGGTTGACTATATAACCTGCCATCCAAACCAGGATACTTTTGAGAACTAGAGTGCTGTTAAAAATTTAGTTGAGACCACTGGCGGGGATCTTTCCATTTTATGTGCACGCAGTAGCTCATACAGGTATATAGCTCTCTATGTTGAGGGATGAGACAGTAGAAGTGGAGGGGAGGGTTAGAGACTATCTTGCTTATTGAAACTCAAATCACCTCCCCCATCCCTATTCCTCTAATGATCAAGTACACCTCAAATTGTGGCCACCATATGTTTAAAAAATCAAAGATGTGACTTTATCTCCAAATTCTACCGTGGGAGAGAGCCAGCATGGAAAAGAGAATACATTGACCATGTGGGCACCGGGTGGAGAGGAACAAACACATGCTTGTTTGGAGAGACATCCCAGTTTTCATTTTCAATTTAGAAACATTTTAATTGCCTTTTGATTGTAAAAATAATACTTGCTCATTATTTTTAAAAATTTAAACAAAACAGAGAAGTAGAAAGTAAAAAAATCTCCCATAATTTAATGCTCTTTAATGGAGTCATTGTTGATAACAAGGAGTATATTCTTCCAACCTTTTTTTTATGTCTGAATAAACTTTTGTATTGATATTTTTAAAGTAGGATTACATCATAAGTACTGTTCTGTAACTTGCTTTCATTTTTACTGAATATACTGTGGGTGTCTTTTGAGAAAGAGAAAAGCAGCCTCTGACATCTGAGAGCAAGCCTGGTACTATAAGCTAGAACTTGATGTTCTCCTGTTAAACATAAACAATTTCATAGAAAATCAACATCAGACAAGGCCACTCTGTGACAATGGTGGATCAAGACAAAAACAAGACAACCTGTGCTCACGCCTGAACACAGACACAACATAAACATTGCCCAAGACACCACAAAAATAACCAGACATCACCCTTTCCTAACTAATATCAGTGACTTCTGCTTCTTTATCAATTACAGCTTTAGCCTTGCTCTACTCTGCCTTTCGTTGAGAAAAGATTTATTAAGACATACAATCGTGGAATTGCTCCAGTGCTTGACAGCATCCAATCCACAGTAACCCCTGCTTTCTTAAATTCTCCCCAAACCACCTCACCCAAGGCCAAATCCCCTATAAGTCCTTCCTAACACCCTCTAACTGATGTACCCCACCGTCCTCATGGAAAGGATAAATGGAGGGTTCTCCCTCCCTGCAATGAAGAACAATCCCAACTGGTTCAACTACAGGTGAGTTCCTGGTGGGCATTAGCTGGAGGGAATTTGATGTCGATATACACATATTTATTCATTTATTTTAAAAATCATTTTATGGCATGCTACTGTATAAATGTGCCATATTTTATTTAACTGAACATATCCTGATAGATATTTAGATGTTTCTAATCACATTGCAATGAAACCTTTCTTTACATATTTGTGTACAATTGCTTAATTATTTCCTTAGGATAAATTCCTAAAAATATAATTGTTGAGTCAAAGACCACGCTCATTTAATTTCAGTTTAAATGAGCTTTTTTATAATAGAAAGGTAATATTTGATCTTGGCAAAAAACAATAAATTGAAAGTTTAGATGAGCATAAAGTTATAAATAAAAGCCCTCTTTCTCACCACAATCCTCCAGTATCATTTCTTAGAGATAGCCATGCAGGTGCTTCTATAACTTTTGCCCAATTAAAAAAATAAATATAAATATAATTGTGTTTGTGTACATACATATATATAAATGTACATGCATATGTATAGATACATGTTTTCATTTTTGAAATAGGATCATGTTATGCTTGTATTTAATTTTGATTCATATCACTAAATTATCTACTACAACAATTACATTCCTGCCAACAGTGTATGAGAATGTCTATTTTTCAGCACGTAAATTTAAAATGCAAAAAATTAAGAAGAAAAACCTATGCCAAACTCACTCAGTTTTGCTTTCCTTATTTTTAAAAGTCAGCTAACAATATCTATTTTGCAAGGCTGTTTTGGACATTAAATGAGATGATTTAGAGAGAAATTCCTTGCCTTATCTGGACCACAAAATATGTATGAATAAACAATAATAATTGATATTATTATTACCATTTGGTTTAATGCCACATTTGGTTTATCTGCTCTAGGTAGTAGTCTCAGTTCTATTCTTTAATGTTAAGAAAATAAATCTAATGTTTCTAACCTTAAGACTTTGAGTTACTGTCTTTAATAACAAAGGGCTAAGAAATTTACATGATGTGATTTGAGCTGGCTACAGACTCTAGGAAAGAAAAATACCTTCCACGCTATCTTGCTAATCAGTCCTCTGGCTACAATTTTCTATTGATCCCTCCCTTGGAGAATTTGAGAATATTCTAATATCCAGAACTTTGGCACACAGGCCCTTGATAAATGTCTCCAGATTCTATCGTAAAGACCAATAATGCAATTTGGGTGAAAATAAAGAGGCGGCCAAGTGGAGGCTCTGAAGGATGAACGGATAGATTTCACAGGCCTATTTCCCCATTACAGAAAGAGATATTTATTGCCTGCAGCACAGCTGAGGGACTGCATTTGGAAATGCCATAGACAGTAGTCTGTGGCTGAGGTCCTGGGGCTCAGCCCAGGATAAGGCATTTGGCAGGTTCAGCCTGAAAATGGCAGGAAGCCTGCTTTCCAAACAGCAGCTGCAAAAAGAGATGGAGTTTGTTAAAACTTATTCGGCCTCATTTTCATCTCGCACTGCACCCCTTCGGCACTCTCCCAGGCACAGTACTGTCTTTGTAATCCAAGACACGGGAGCAGGAGAGGAAAAAAAAAGAGGAGGAAAGGAGGAGGAGAGGAGAGGGAGAAGGATGAAAAGAAAGGAACAGGGGGGAGACATTGAGAGAGAGAAACAGGAGAAAGCTGGAAAAAAGATTAGAATTCACTTTTTGACAATAAGAACCACGCTTAAGATAATACTGACAAAGGGATCTTTTACACAAAGGAAACCTGAGGCCTTTTTGCATTCAGGCCTCTAATCTGAATCTACAGATACATTATTATTCTTATTATTACTATCATTATTATTTCCTTTATCAAAGCCCTTGATATCTATTATTTTAACTTCCAGGATAAATGAAATTTATAAATAATAATTTTCAGTTTTACAGAAGAAATACCACAGAAATACTAAATAACTGTCCTAATATAACTCTAGAAGTTGATGACCAAGGGGATATTAAGAAACAGATTCCCGGGGCCGGCCCGGTGGCGCAAGCGGTTGAGTGCGCGCGCTCCGCTGCGGCGGCCCGGGGTTCGCTGGTTCGGATCCCGGGCGCGCACCGACGCGCTGCTTGGTGAGCCATGCTGTGGCGGCGTCCCATATAAAGTGGAGGAAGATGGGCACCGATGTTAGCCCAGGGCCGTCTTCCTCAGCAAAAAAAGAGGAGGATTGGCGGATGTTAGCTCAGGGCTGGTCTCCTCACAAAAAAAAAAAAAAAAAAAAAAAGAGAGAAAAAAAAAAAAATAAAAAAATAAAAAAAAAAAAAAAGAAACAGATTCCCAAAATTCCAACCCAATGCTTCCTCTCCTATACCAGCCTTCTGATTACTTCCGTGCATTTTCCCATTTGTTTAGCAGATTGATCACATCCTCATGGATGTCACCTAATTGACAGGAACAACTTGATAAACTAGGGCTCCAGTTCTATAAACAGGCTGTGTGGGTACGAGTTTGGGTTTCATCACACATTAGCTGTATGACTATAAGCAAGGTCCTTACCCCTCTGTGCCATCATTTCCTTATCCATAATGGTCATATCCAAAATGTGAATAACAATAATGCCTACCTAAAAGGGTTGTTATGAAGATTAAACAAAATGATGGTTCAGCATGGTGCCTGACACATAGTGAGGGCCCAGTAAATGTTGGGGGAGGTGGTGATAGTTAGGAACTAGTGAATTACTATCAGATTATATCGACAGGATTTCCCAGTTACACAGCAGATCCTGAAAAAGCATTCTCATGATCTCCACTAAATTTTTGATCAAAAATGCAATTGAGATTGTCTGGAGCTAGGGAGGAAAGTTGTTCTAAGAGAACACATACCAGAGGGCAAACTGGTATTTATTTAGCTGAAGTTCCCAAGTCTCAAAGGATTGTGGGGTGGGAGGTGCCATGAATTCTACACTTCACTAGGGCAGCCCTAAGAGTCATTCAGTGCCATGGAGAAAAACCAGCCCATCATATCAGTGGTTCTTTACCTTTAGGGAGAAATTTATCTCTTCAAGGCTCTGATGAAAGCTATGGAGAAAAATTCACAAACATGCCAAATTTTTGCATCCATTTTTAAGAAATAAGCCCCATGAAGTGACAAACACACTTTGGCAGATGAAGAAAACATAAAAGATGTATTAGGCAAAAACAGGTTCACCTTTCGGCATTTAAGATTTGAAGCAAAGTGGAGTTTTGATCCTAGGTTATTCTCCCTGCTGACTGGCTACTTTGGAGTGTCAGCTTCTCCTCTAACCTATATAACTGGTAAGTGTGCAAACAAATATTAGGTCAGAAGTGGAGAAATAGGACAGAACTGGGGGAGGAGATATAGCAAATGTGTAGGCAAGAATCTAGAACCTTTTATTATGCCTCCTTCAACTTCCTCACATGATAAGTGGGGGGGAAAAAAACAGCACCGAAAAACCCTGGATGGATTTATAGGAACAAAGAAAGGTCTCTTCTGTCCCTGTGATTCTGTACAGAGAAAATTCAAACTCCTCCACGTTTTCCATGAGGCGTTGGTTGCTCTTTACAGTTATTAAAGCAGCAGATTATTATTAGTTCTATGGAAAATATTGAACCACAGTTGTTCTCAGGAATATCTTGCTGCTTAAGCTTAAATGTCACAAGGTATTTGATCATATATAGATGCCAAAAGGGCAGGCAAAAGGCTACAGCCCAGAAAGAGAAATGCACAAAGAAATGACAGTGATGACACAACATAGATCTGGGGATGTCAGAGATAGACAATACATTCTTTGTGAGAATGGTTATTTAGCTTTAGAATGTGGCTTGCAAACCTCTGGTTCTCTTCCTTTTGCCATTCCCAAGCCTTGGATTATAGCATTTCCTTATCAATTATTTGATAAAATTGCAAATAAGCTAGTTCCAGCATCACCTTGGTAGTAGAAGTTTGTCGGCCTCTCTCTCCCACCTGGCTTCTCTATGAAAATAAACTCAGCATATCTGACTAGGCCTTTCCAAGGATCTGCTCAAAAGAAAAGTAAAAAGAAAAGTGTGACTCAGTTTATTTTATGTATCTTAAAAATGTGACTGAGGGCCCAGCCCCATGGCCAAGTAGTTAAAGTTCCATGTGCTCTGCTTCAGCAGCCCGGGTGCACGGGTTTGGATTCTGGGCACAGACCTCCTCCACTCACCAGCCATGCTGTGGCAGTGTCCGACATACAAAAAAAATAGAAGAAGATTGGCACAGATGTTAGCTCAGGGCTAATCTTCCTCAAGCAAAAAAAGAAGAGGAGTGGCAACATATGTTATCTCAGGATGAATCTTCTTCAGCAAAAAAATAAAGTGACTGTTTCATAGAATCGAAACACCTTGGTGTTGAAGGAACCTTATAAAGTCACCCAGATTTAGCCACTTCAGATGTAGCAGAAGAAGGATGGGCAGATTGAGTAAAAGGACCAAATTAGATTTCCTTCCTTCCTTCCTCTCTGCCTTTTTTTCTAGTAATGAGGATTCATCAGCTCAGGCACACTGTGTACACAGAGTAACTAGAATTAAGCAGGCAAAGTGTTGCTGAGCAGAGAACTAACTCTAACAAATAGATAAAGATGGGTTATAATCACATATCAACTACTTCTGTATACATGGATTTAGGATGTCCTAAAGGATTTGAACGTATGTACTTTGTGTGTTTTTCAGTCTCCCTATACGCCTATTTGGCCCCTGAGTCTGCTAACCACTTTTCTTCTTTCCATATATAGGACAAAATCTCCTTTGATCCAGACTCTCTCTTAGAATTCTGAATTAATGGGATCTGTGCAATGCAGGTTTTAGTGTGCAAGAATTTCTGTCTGTACGTCCTCTCACTTTGCCTTCAGCCCAGCCCCTCTCCTGAGCTCCACACATTTCCAGTTCCCACTGTAGCAGTCTTCAAACTGGGGTGCTTGTACCCTCCTAGGCAGACTTCTCAAAGTCTACACGAATAGTTTCCAGAAATACATTTCCAGATCTTCAATTTCCATATATACTTTTCCCTAAAACTTATCTCCTAAGAAAGTGCTTCCAGTCAGCATTAAGCCAATTTCCTCTCCACCTCCTTCCCCTGCCCCGTTTCTCCCTTTTTACAAAAGAAAGGCATAGCTCTCACCAATCCTGACTCTTACTATTATAAGAAAAGTCAGGTGATTTCCAACTCTTTGCTCTTGATAAGTTTGAAAGATAATTTAATGAACATGTCCACTAACACATCATTAAAAATAAGTTTGATAATAGATTACTATGTGATTTTTGGCATATATCTTTAAAAGTGTTCAGAGCATTGAGTAACATTGCTATTAGAAAAAAAAAAACCAGAGAAGTGACAAAGAATTGATGCCCCATCATGTCTCATTCTAACAATAAGTAATTTTTATCCTTGATACAGCAGCTAATTAAAAACGTAAACCAGGGGCCGGCCCCATGGCTTAGCGGTTAAGTGCGCGCACTCCGCTGCGGGCAGCCCGGGTGCAGATCCTGGGTGTGCACCGATGTACCGCTTGTCGGGCCATGCTGAGGCAGCGTACCACATCCAGCAACTAGAAGGACGTGCAACTATGACATACAACTATCTACTGGGGCTTTGGGGAGAAAAGGGGAAAAAAAGGAGGAAGATTGGCAATAGATATTAGCTCAGGGCCGGCCTTCCTCAGCAAAAAGAGGAGGGTTGGCACGGACATTAGCTCAGGGCTTATCTTCTCCACAAAATAAAGAAAAACAAACCAACACCAACAACAACAAAAAATTTTTTAAAGTAAACCAGCCCCAATTATCTCATTAAAAGATGCATTTCCAATACAATCCTATTTAGTAAGTGTTTACCGAAATTTGGATTACGTGCTATTTTGATCAATTACACCTAATTTTGTCAACTAATTGTAACAAATAAATTAATCCAGAAGAAATTTTTAACATTTGGGCCTTACGAACATAAGAAATTTTAAATTTTTTAAAATTTCAATTTATATGCATATTCTTGTGATAGCTAAGTAGACAGAGTGATCAATAAAAGCTTTCAACAGAAAAATGTATCACTTTAGGATAAAATTAGTATTTGGGTGGTGAACATGATGTAATCAATGCAGAAATAGAAGTATAATGATGTATGCCTCAAATTTATACAATGTTACAAACCAATGTTACTGCAATAAAAAAATTAGTAAAAATTTAAAAAAAAACACTAATTCAAAAAGAAAAAATCTATGGGAAAAGTTGAATGTAAATGTAATTTCAATGATTAAAAGGAATAGAGTATAATTTTTTTACTATGTAAGAAAAACTTTTTCACATATATTGTTAAATAGATGATGATGGGAATCAAATCACTATGGTTATAGGCCTGTGGATACATTTAAAAGAGAAATGTAACTGTTTTATTTTAAAATATGAATAGTGACAACACACTGGAAGTCAGATCCTTTGTACCTGTTTAAACACAATGAAAAATGTTAGATGTCAACTTACAAATATGCGAGAAAGTAGATTTTCAAAATTCTTTAGACGGTTCAGAAAAAAAATCATTTGAAGTTCTTTGCTCTTGAAACTTGCTATTCAAAGTGTGGTCCTTGAACTCCATCAGCATCACCAGGACATTGTTAGAAATATAGATCTCAGGTCTCGCCTCAGACCTGCAGAATCAGAATACTAATGGCATCAGCATTCAGTTAACTCTGGCTCGAAACCTCAGAGTCATCCTTGAAGCTGCCTCCTGACTTATTCCACTGCTCCTCATATCCAATCAATAAAGAAGCCCAAACAAGCTTACTTTCTTCATAGTCACTGTGTACAAGGCAATGAGGATAGAAAGTTAAATAAAACCTGTTCTGGGCCTGACTTGAATATCTGTCTTCCAATGCCCTTTCTGGCAGACAAACTCTAAGGTGACCTCCACTGATCCCCATCTCTGGTGTTTACGCCTTTCTGTAATCCCCTCCCCTTGAGTGCGTGTGTGGGGGTGGATCTGTGACTTGCTTCTAACCAACACAATACAGCAAAATAGGTCATCCCCTTGACCGCACTGAAGACGACGCTTAGCAGACTTACTCTAGTGTCTCTCTGCATTGCTGGTCTTGGAGAAGTGAACTGAGAGGTTGTAAACTGCCTGTGGAGAAGGCTACATGGCAGGGAAGTGAGGGCAGCCTGAAGGGACTGAGGGCAGCCTCTGGCTGACTGCTGACAAAAATACTGAAGCTCTCAGAACTACAACTGCAAAAATAAATAAATACACAAATTCTGCTGATAACCTGAGACAGCTTAAAGCAGATTCTTCTCCAGTCAAGCCACCAGAAGAGATGCAACCCAGCCAAAACCTTGACTGCAGTTCTGTGAGAAACCCAACTCAGAGAGAACCCAGCTAACCCATTTCTGGACTCAGGAATGTGAGATAATACACAGAAACTGTGGATACTAAATGTGTGTTGTAAGCTGCTATGTCTGTGATAACTTGTTCTGCACTATAGAAAACTATACCTGCTCTGACAACGCCTTAGCTGACAGGTACAAGAAGACCTTCCTCATGGCCTTTCTGTCCACAGTCTCTCACCCCTCTTCATCCAGCTCTGAGAGTGCCAGCAGAGTAAATAAAAAGCAAACCTCGCCATGTCAAACCCATGCTTAGAACACTGTGAAGGCCCAAAAACAATGCCCAGCATATAGTAGGTTTTCAATAAATATATGTTAAATGAATAAATATATAAAAGCATTAAGAAGATACCTGTATATAATACAATCCTACACAACTGACCAATCAACTAAAAAGACACAGTGCAGACCCTCAAGATGCATCAAGTCTATGTACCAAAGGCAATGATGAGGCCGATGTAGTGGTTATTCTGCTTTAATTTTAGCTTCACAGCTATTCTTCGCATTCTTTGAAAAGTTCTCTCTCATACCTGACTGTCCTTTTCTTTAGTGACAAAAAGTAGGCAATGTTCCATAAGTACCTAATTTATGCATTTTTCAACCATGTCCTATTTCCAACCATAGGAAGAAGGGAAGTTTCTATTTACTGAACACTGAATCTCCTATTTTACATTTCACCGGCTCCCCATGATTTGGGCATCCAGAACACGCCCAGCATACACATACCCAGCAGACATACTTCCTCACATCAAGGTAACTTTCACATTTCCCTCCATTTTGCTTTATTCATTCACAGAGAGCTTTGAGTGTTGCCAAGTTCAAAATGTGTTGCTAAGAGACAAACTTGCCCTGTGGAAAAGGAGCAGGAATCAAAGGCAACTTGCTAATGGTTTCATTACTGACTCATTCATCAACCTTGGAAGGCACAGGGCTGCTCTGCCTCTTGGTTTCTCCAAATGATAATGGAAAAAATTATAACAATGGATGTTCTGTGCAGGGATATGTTCCTATTCATTCCCACTGTGACAACGCAACACTGGGCAGTAGTTACCAAGCCCCACCTCCTGTCTTCCCTCTGTCCAATCCATAGTGCACACCAATGCCAAGTTAACTTTCATATAGCACACCTCTCATCTTCTGTCTGTCCTTACACTCACACTAAAGCCCTTCAATGACTCCCCAGTGCTTTAAGGACCCATTCAAGCTGTTCAGTGAGAGCCCTTTAGGACCTGGCCTTATCTTGCTGCTATAGCTCTGTTGCTTACTGTACATGTTCCTTGTACCTCAGCCACTTGGATCACTAGCTGACCCACACCTTCTCATTCCAACATTTCTCTACTGCCATGCTGGCTGGTTTGGAATAAAGTCCTCTGATATTTCCACCAGTTGGAATTTTCCCCATCCTTTAAAGACTTTGAGATGCTTCTCTTGACACCATGCCCCTAAAAGAAGTAATCTCCCCTTCCCCTAATTCCTGTGACTTTTCTATTTAGGGATTCCTGCTGTATTCACTGTGGTAGTTACAGTATGTGTGACACTGTCCTTACCCCCATAATAACTCTATTGAGCTACTTGATTATTGGCACTGGGTCATCCATACTTGTATCCCACATGATAGCTCACAAAAGCAGATACTCAATTTGTTTATTGAATAATAATACTAGCTAACATTTGTTGAGTGTAATGTTATTAACCCCATACTGTATATTAGGAAACTGAGGTTCTAAAGGGTTATAAACTAGCTCAGGGTCACAGTCACACAGCTACTAAGTGGCCAAGATACGAATCAAGATACGAATAGAAGTTTGTATGACTTTACTTCCTCTCTACGGAATGCTGTTGACTTATGGATATCTGCATGCTTAACACCAAAGTTCTGAAAACCATTAAAATTTTCTTGAAAAAAATGATACATCATTTTTAACAAATTTAGTATTTCTTCCAGGCAATCTCATTCACTGTTGATCAGAGTGTACATTGGTACAACTCCTTTTCAGGGAATTTGGATAATATTTTCAAGTTTTTCAATGTGCATTTCATTTTAATAAATTAGGATTTCATTTGAGAGAATGTAATAGGAAAAAAAATTGTGGTAGCTTAAACAAGATAAATATTTAGTTCTCTTTACATAAAAGAAATCCAGAGGGAATCACCCCAGGGCTACTATTGTGGCTTTACGTTATCAGATGCCCAGTCTCCTTCAGTCTTGCTACTACCCTGTGCCCTTAGCATGTCACCTCACCATCCAAGAGGCTGCTCAAGTCCAACCAGCATGACAGAGGAATAGACAAAGAAAAGTTTACTCTTTCCTTAGTAAGGAGACTTCTTAAAAGAATTTTATAGTGTTTGAGCTCTTATTTCATTGGTTAAAAGTAAGTCACATGGCATACACAGCCGCAAAGGAGGCTGGGAAATGTAGTCTTTTAGCTGACTACACTGCTGCCAGGAATAAATGTAGGGTTACATTATTAAAGAAGTAGGAAAGAATGGATATTGAGAGGAAACTAGAATCTCTGCCCTGATTCTAACACAGAATTTCCCCTTCTAGAAACTACTTACTTACACAGGTATCAAAGATATATGCATAAGGATAGTTATTGCAGCACTATTTGAATGAACCAAATGTAAGAAATAATTCTAAAATCTTTAAGGATTTGGATAAATTAATTATAGCATGCCAACACCATGTGAAAATGCTCTGTATACAGACATGGTTAAAGTATATAATTAAGTGAAAAAGCAACTTGGAAAACAGGGAGTAGAGCATGATCAAATTTTTTAATAAACATTATATATGAATAAAAATCGTTCATGTTTTACTTCACTTTATATACTTCTGTATTGTTTTAAACATTTTTACCAATGAATATGTACTACTGTTACAATGATTTGTTTTTAAGTTAAAATTTTCTTTGTCAAAACAATGCATCCTTAACCTTAGGATCATTTACACCCCTTAATGCAATTTCCTTTGTTATTCCTTCTGCTCTGTCTCATTTCTTACCTCAGAGCAGCAGTCTTATAAAGCTTCCCACTCAAGACTATTAGGAAATTGCTTTTTAACCACTCCAGGGGAGTTACTCCTGAGGTTATCACTGACTCCTCTTCTCGTAGACTGTTCCAGCCCTGTCTCCCTGGGCTATGTTGATGTAGGCCCAGGAAACACTTAGATTCACAGTTCCACAATGGAGTTTCATTATTAGGAAGTTTGGGAAATGCTAAGTTAAAGTAAAATGGATTTCCTTTCTACAGGATATTTTAGAGCTTTTAAGATTGTTGTGAACCTACAAGAAAGGAATATGCAGTAACATTCAGTGTTTAGAAAGCACTTTACCAGAACGAATTCTTTCTGGTAATAGATTAATAGATTTTCACATCAAATAGTGTTCAACCTTCATCAAACTCTGCTCAAGAGAAAAACTTGGGCAAATCACCCAAAACACACAGGCTGTTAATGGTCCAACTCTGTCAACCTTTCTGTCTCCCAGCACCAGTTCATCATTCCTTTTGCTCCACCTTAACAAACCCCTGGAAGTTTTCCAGATATCTCAATCTTTTGTACCACCGTTCCCACCTCTTTCACTTGACAAATTTCTACTTTTCCTTCAAACTTCTACTCAAAAGTTAGCCCCTCCAGGATGCCTTCCTTGCTTATCTTTTTACCTCTCCCACTTGCCACATCTCCCCATAATATTCTTTACTTTCACCAAAATACATGTAATGTCTAATTCTCTTACCAGTCTCTATCACTAGAATACAAATCCCTCAATAATGAGGGCTTATGTGAGCTCACAGAAACAGAGTAGAGTGATGGTTACCAGAGGTGGGAGGGTGGAGGAAATGGGGAAATGTTGGCCAAAGGGTACAAACTTCCACTTATAAGATGAGTAAGTTGTGGGGATCTAATGTACAGCATGGCAGTTATAGTTAATAATACTGTATTATATACTTGAAATTACTAAGAGAATACATCTTAAATGTTCTCAATACAAAGAGAAATGGTAATTACATGACATGATGGAGGTATTAGCTAACCCTGCAGTGGTAATCATTTTGCAATATATAAGTATATTAAATCAAATGCATTGTACACCTTCAACTTATACAATGTTATATATAAATTATATCTCAATAAAGCTGAAAAAAAAAGTGAAAATTTTATATTAATAAATGCATCCTAGCAATGGAGAAAAAGCAAAATTTCTAATAAGACAAAAATGATATTTTTATGTTACAATACAGAAGCTGATGTATCATTTGCCTTTGTATCTTCAAGGTCTAAAATAGGGCCTGGAATGTAAGAGATGGTATAATACACACTTTTGGATGATAAGTAGATGAGATTGGTAGCAAAATAATATCTTTCTTTAGAATAAGTTACAAAGAAGAGAAATTCACTATTATTTTTCAGTTTGCAGAAAAATTATTATTCTAAAAAATAAGAAATTCAAGAGTTCTTTACATGAAGGAAGTTTCATGACTGAAAGCACACTTTAAATAAGGTTTCAGAATTTCAGATGGCTATCACAAAATAAAAAATTATATCTCTAGTTTGAGATGAATGCTTATTTCTCATATTCGTACACCCTGCTAAATTTTTCACATTAGGATGTAAAACATATATTATTTCCATTGATATAAAGGTCCTGTCAGGAAATGTGCAGGATGTTTTTACGGGTTGAATTGTTTCCCCAAAAAAGATATGCTCAAGTCCTAATCCCCAGTACCTGTTAAAGTGACCACATTTGAAAAGAGGGTTTTTATAGATGTAATCAAATTAAGATGAGGTCATACTTGATAGAGTGGGCTCTAATCCAACATGACTGGTGTTCTTATAAGAAGAGGAGAAGAGACACAGGGAGAACGCAAGGTGAAGATGGAGGCAGAGATTGGAGTGATTCATTTACAAGTCCAGGAACACCCAGGGTTACCTGCAACACCAGAAACTAAGAGAAAGGCATGGAACAGATTCCTCCTTGGAATCTGAGAGAGAGCAAGGCCTTACCGACTCTTTATTTGAACTTTTGGCCTCCGTTTATATAAGAGAATAAATTTTTATTGTTTTAAGCCACCAAGTTTGAGGTACTTTGTTACAGCAGCCTAGGAAACTGATACAGATGTTTATTGCTCCATGTAATACTCATTTAAATCAGCAGCTCCCAGAATTTTGATCCCAGGTTCTACTTCTACAACATCTGATTGAGTAGATTTGGGGTAAAACCCAGGAATGTATGTGGTTAAGTTCCTCTGATAATTTCAATAATGGTGGATCACTGAAAAAATTTTTACAAAACACTGATTTAAACTGCCAAGGTGTTTTGCTTTTTCCCTGACTTTTACCAAAAGCCAGGCTTTTTCTTTTGTGCTTTTTCACAAGTATTCTAGAGAACAATAAACAAACGTGTGTATTTGGTTTAATACTAACTCAAAATGGTCAACAACAATTTTAATGATAAAGCAATGCTACCTGAGCTGACATACCATGTCCCAAATTATAGACCAGAGGGAAAAGAGTCAGCCAAATGACTCTCCCACTGAATAGGGGGAATAATGGGAATTCTGATAAACCCTTATCTTGCACCAAAACAAGCAGGTGTTGCAACAACGCAAGTGACATGTGCTGCCAAAAGCATTCCCCCCTCATTCTGGTGGCTCACTTTGAATGTTTTAGTGTGCCTGCTGGCTCACAGAACACCTTGCAGCACAGCCAGCAAGAGAGTGGAGGGCAATCATGGGACCATCAGGAGTTGTGCTGCTTTGACAAATCCTTGACTTGGAAGTTTGAAGGACAATCTGCATCAAGTTCCCTGCCTGTACCTAGTCCAACTGATCAGAATCTTAAGAATGTGAGAACCATGTTTAGGTGAAGCTGGTTAAAGCTCAGTGCTAATGGTATTGGGTTCTGGAATTCAGTCCTGAGTGGAGCAGTTAATGCTAACATCCGAATCAACAGGCAAATAAGCCTTGATGGATAAATCATACGATTTGGAGTCTGGGACTCACCTTAGCCACGTCTTTACTTGACGTGTAACTAGGCTCAATTTATTTAACTTCTCTGAATCTCTGCAACCCCGTCTATAAAATGGTGATAATAATTCCTACCTCTCAGGGGCTATTTAGAGATTGAATAAAGCAGTGTATGACAAAATATTCATAAAATATTAGTTAACATAGGTAGGCAGTCACACACACTTTCTTTGGCCATGGAATGCACCCTGAGCCCTAGGTATCTGCTTCACAGTGTGAGCTCAAAGGAGACCAGATGAGACACTGTGAACCAACCTGCACAACCCACCACCATCATTGGCTGTTCCCGAAACAGCTTGTGCAGGGGATAGCAGATGCATCACGTATCACAGGAGGTACCTTGGACAGTAGAAATCCTCTGCTGCCATCCATTGTGACCAGACACGTAGTTGGTCAATTAATAAAAATATTGGTTAAACTGGAAAATCCTTAAAAATGATGCATACATACCTTAATTTTTTATTGCAACTTAAAACGTATAAATTGGATCCATTCCTAAGCTTTTGACGTAGCCCAAGTATTCTTGTTGTGGTTGACTTTAAATTGGTTCAATGATCAGAGTCCACATTGTCTCTCTTGCATAAACAGCTCAACCAATGCATCATCTGCTAGGATTTCCAGGTTTGCTTTCTATAAGCAGAGTGAGAATGTAAAGACCTTTGTGAAACAATCTGAGTGCAGACTCTTTCTAGTTTTTATGATTCCCTCCACCCCCAAAGCTTTTAGATTTGTCTCACCCACATCTAAATCAACAGCACTTTTAGCAACTCAACCCTGCTAACTCTTTCCAAAACATTCATAGAATCAACAACTCTCTTTTCGCATTTATATTAAATCGGTTTGTGAAACATTTAATTGAAATATGTAATTACATAACAAATAGAACTGGCATAAATAGATATGGGCAGCAACACAACTGACTCTTGGCAAGTACAAAACTGCACTGATGAGAACAGAAGAGCCGGGATGGAACAGAGAGCAGCCCACTAGTTGGGAGTAATCCACAATCTCTGGGCATTAGGCAATATGTTTTATGTAAGAGAGAGAAAGCACTGATTAATCAAATGGTTAAGAAGAGATTGGTTAAGAGTTTCTGATACAGCAATTTGTCTAATATAGAAGCACTAAACCACTAGCAGAGAGAGACTCTGGCGCTGGCAGAATTAGTATGGACTAAAAGGAGCCTTGCTGTAGAGCTGCAGTTCTGGGAATTGCTATCAGAGGCCAGGCAGAGAGCTCTGGGGCTCTTGTAACTTCTACTTTAAGAAACAGCGTGTTTCATCAGCTCCTTGAATATTGAGAGACTCAGCCTCTGATGAAGCTTCTGTCCATCCTGACCCAGGGAGGAAGACAGCCCCTAAACATCATGAAAAAAGTCTCAGAGTGTCAGACTATGCGCGTTGGCAGACAGCTGAGCCTCTCTCCTTGACTGAAGATTTCCCCTGGAGGAAACCCCCTTGCATTAGGGCACAATGCTCATTCTAAACTCAGAGCCAGAGCAGCACTCTCAGGACAGTGTCTTCAACAAACAAACATCACTTGCATCAACGACAAGAGCAGCAGCAACCAGCAGGTATAAAGCCCTTTCTCATGATCAAACATGACACTAAATGCTGTATAGACATTTTCTTATCTATGCTCTACAATAACTCAAGGAAAATATCCTATTAGCCCTATCTCACAAATAAGAACACTGAGTATCAGGAGATTAAAAACTTATGAACATACAACTGGTAAAGAGCAGAGCTTGGATTTAAATCCAAGTCTGTCATATAATGGGGCAAAGATCTTTAATCACATGACAGAACAAGGAAGGGAGAAGCGGAGGCTTCATGGGTGTGGTGATTTGCAGAAGCATGCTGCGATTTTAAGAACAACAGTTGTAATTCTTTAAACGACACCTCTGAAGGCAGAGAGAAGCTTAAACTTCCAAATCAGCAATGCAGTTGATGCAAAAAGGCTTTAGAGTGTCTTGAGCAAGACAATGGTCAACACCATTTTCCTGGTGAAGGAATCTGGGCTAATCTGTTAGAGATGATGATGACGACATAATGGGGGAAGATGTAAGAAGAGATGGATGCGGGGGGCATTATTCAATATTGGACAGACAAGTAGTCCTTCCAATTTACCATTTTTTTAGTTCTGCCTGAGAAAATCCCATTATAAAATACAGCCCTACAACATCACCTATGTGGAAGGCCAAACCTTGGCCACCAAGTACTTAATAGCATATGATACATCTGTCCCACTATGATTAACACCATGAACCCTTATCCCTGGCACCACACCAATGGACATTGGAATGCTTTGAAAAATACTTGGCCCTATTTTAAGAAAATTCATATATATATCAAATCACTTCCTTTCTCCCACATCCCAGTGAAACTGGGAGAGAAGGTATTAAATTAGCATCTCAACTGTAGCAAAGACAAGATGCGCTCAAGTTCACAAAGCTACTTACAGATATTAGAACCAGTTGTTTCCCATAGGTACTCACTTCTTTAGAAACAAGACAAGAGGGTATAGCAGGAAAAAGAAACTGACCCAAATTGAATATTTCCTGATGATATTCCTCAAAACCAAAACTAGACTTGAATAATCAAGAGATGACTATGCTAATATTTTGAGATGCTTGGTTGAAAGGCACTTTATAGAAATTCAAGGTCTCATTTTTATTCATTCATTAAATACATATCTATTATACACCCACTATGTGCCACCTAAAGTGCTAAGCATTAGGCATACAGTGGTAAATAAAAGTGAAAACTCCCCGCCCATAATCTCTTAGCTGTCTGCTCTGTACTGTTCAGCTTGTACTAAGAGGCCACGTTCCCTAAGACAGGTCCATGGCTGGAACCTGCTGAAATTACACAGTTTTGGTTATTTGTACTTACTTTTCTAAGGAATGGGTTCCTAGCTTTTATGCATTTCTCCAATTCTTAACTTTGAAAGTTAACAACCGATAATAAAAGAATCATGATTGAAATCAAGGAATAAACAAGGAGTTATTACCAGTGAAGGACCACCCTCCTCCCCTCCCAGCCTCTCCATCCCACCCCAATCTCTGGTCACACTTTATCTGACAAATCCCCAACAGCCACTAGAGTGCAATGATGTGATATTTGCCCCGTAATCTCTAAAGTACTATATATAAATAATAGTTAATTTTATGGTCATTATTACTCAATTTGTAGCTTTCTTCTTCCAACAGTTTCCAAGAAAGATAAATATTTAATGACTAGCCACTGTGTTCCAAAGACATTACCTTGCATCACAAGTCATCTATGAAGTGAGGGAAAAGGGACTCGGCACTGAAGCTACCACACTGGCCAGTTAGTTTGATCTGTTTTCCGTTTTCTATCTTTTTTTCCTTCCATCTTGCCTGTTTGTGTTTCCTTTTTAAGGATACAAAGACACTGGAAAATTTTAGGTTTCTGAGGGATTTTTAAATGGTTATTAATTCTGGATATTTTTAAATGATAGTAGTGCATCCTGAGACTAAATGGGACCAAGTGGTTTTTATGAATATAATAAATAAACAAAAATGCATTCCCCTAGAGCTGGGAATAGATATCTAGGTTCCAAAACTCTTCTAGGAACTAAGGGAAATTAATGTTTTTCATCATAAGAGCCCTGGGCACAGTGTACAGGCTGCATTCTGAATTTTAGATTTTATTCTCCTCCTCTTTCATTTGATATACACTACAGTGAAAAATCCTCTGAAGACTTTAAGGAAGCACTGTCAGATGATGGCAGCCTTCGAAGACTTTGCCCAACAACAACAACATAAACACACACACACACTCCGCTCTCTCCAGCTTATATTTCCAGACTGTTTCTCCTATAAAGATGACTTATTTTTAAAAATAATTGCACTTATTTTGACTAGTCCGGTTTTTTTTAAGACAGTTTAGTTATATTCATTGCAAAAGCATTTGGAAATGGTCTATTTGTTTCCTCTATCCCAGCACACACACTATCAATTCATCTCATGGTTATGAAAGAAATAAACACCCCACAGGAATCCTCTGTTTTCAAAGTCAGGTAGGTGTGTAATATCTCTAGGTTTTTCAGGATTCAAAGCAAAGCGTATCTAGAGAAAGGGCTCCTGTCTGCTGCTGTTGTTAAATTCAAAGGAAACACAGAGATTTGGCTTTGCAGAACATGAGTAACTCCCTTCCTCTGACAGCTCTAGTAACAGTGACTGGGTTAGGAGCAAAATCCTCAGAACGTGAAAATCGAATTCTATATAATCCGCTTACAGGGGAAGCAAATTAAAAGCTATTTTTGTAAGTTTTTGAGTCCAACACACGGTCTCCTCCACAAATGGAATTTGATACTCAATTAATCCCTACCACCAACCTGAGGAATATAAGTCTGTCAAGAAACTTAAAATTAGCTATCAAGTCCACAAGAGCCCTGGGCTGTCTAGTCCAAATTTAAGATACATTTGCTTAAGCTTTCAAAACAGAATCTGTTTTCTATTTTTTGTTGATAAGTAATTGCCCTGCAAATCACTTGAGCATTCCAGTTTACTGCATTATCTCAAAAATAGCATAACTTTCAGGCTCTCTCTCTTCCAGTCATAAAACATTACAAAGTCAAGTCTAAACCAAAAATATAGGCTTGTCTGGAAGCAGCTCTATTGAGATGCCATTTTTGTTGTTGTTGCCATTACACCCACTTTTGGAGGAGGAAGCAGATGCTGCTCTGGTCCCCCTCAGGATGACTGTCTGCAAGAACACTGGGCAGGTTGTATTGCTACAAACCACATTAACCACTTAGCAATATGAAAGGGGAGTTGGATACTTTAAGCCAAGTAGAAATTTACCTGGAGACATTAAAGATTTATTTTCTCTTATTGCATTAGATACGTACTAACAGGCAAATGATTCTAAGCGGTATAGTGTAAGGGCTGAAAGTGCAGGTTTTGCCATCAAACAGAAGGCACTCAAACCTTATCTTTGTCACTGGTCAGCTGTGTGGCCTTGGGGAGGTTACTAAACCTTGCTGGGCACAGTCTTCTACTTTATGATGTGAAGAAAGCAATGGTATCTCTCTCGCACAGCCATTGTGGGGATTAAATTAAGTCATGCCATAACGCCTCCTTCTTCGGCGGTCTGGAAATTGGACATTCCCCACCTTCATTACACAGACCTTTAGATCTTTCCATATCTGGTTTTTGCCCATAAAAAGTGAGGTGCAGAGAAGATTTCTTATACATCCAGAAAAGCTATCATCCAAGATTTCCCTAAACAGAAACAATTCCCTCCTTAGGAAAAATTCTACTTTCAGCCTTAAAATGAAATAAGATAGGGAAAAGCATCAAGCACAGTGTGTAGCCCACCTTAAGTTCTCAGCAAATGTGAACTGAATCTGAAGCTGCAGCTTGCCCACCTTTGTTTCCTCAAATTCTTGGTGCAAAATCTTTTTGCCATTATTCAAAGAGTGGGTTGTCTGGCTGTCTACCTCCCCATACCTTTTCATGAGGAGATGCTGCGTATCCTGCCCCAGAACTTTCACTGACCGTGATATCTCTGCCATATTTTGGATTTTCTGTTTCCTGCAGCCTCTACTGGCAAGAATCATATAAGCAGAGACAAGGAGGAGCAGAGGACATAAGTAGGAATCAGGGAACCTGCTCTGCTGATGGGCAGTGTGACATCAGAGGGGTGCTGGATCCCCCAGTGTTCAAATCATTTCCAAACCTCTGAGAGGATCAACTGCATGGACAATATTCTTATCTTCTTTATTCATCCATGAATCAATATGATAAACCCCTGGATCCCTAAGGTAACCTGAGTCTCTCTTCCCTGCAACCAAAAGAACCTACCTCACAGGCTTCCCATGGGACTGGGCATTTTGTCCTCATCACACATACAACTGACTTTCAGGGAGCAGCAGCAGGCTACATCTGCACTTCTTCCTCACAAGGTAGCAGGGAACCATGCAGTTGTCTTCAGTTGTCAGCACACACCTGGGATCCTAGCAGAGGACCAGAGAATGTCAGCTGGCATATATCCTCCTTGAAATCCACTATTTCCCTATCATACCTCCATATGAAAACAAGAACTAAATAGAAAATAGTCATGAGCAAAGATAAATGATGTGATCCTTCGGGGAATTCTGTTTCTGGGAATGCGCATCCTCTAAATCCCAAGAAACAGTTCCCAGGCAGAATCACCAGGGAATGTCCTGACTTGCCTCAGACCACAGAGACCCCTGCACCATGATGACGGACGGGGCTCCCCCACCCTATTGTGGGTGACTTCTTGGGCAGCTGGAAGGGTGGGCTTAATGTAAGCTTTAACTCATCAACTCTTTGACTTCTTCAGCCATTAACCACAGCTTTCTGACCCTTAAACCAATTTCTATGTGTTAGTCTTAGAACATGCCTGCAAACCCCACAGCCCAGCTGCTTACTGTGATTCAGAGTTCATGACTGTGTTTGGGTACATGCTACCTACCCAGGTTCCTCCACCTCTCTCATTTCAACTCTAGTAGAGAATTATATTCCACCTAACTCCTGCTCTTGATACTCATCAGCTGCAGATAATGGCTCATGGGCTCTGACCCAGCTCTGGCATCTAATCAATAGAATCTGAAATTTTCACATCACTGTACCAGAGACCAGAAAATCCAGGTTTTAGTCCTGGATCCATTCTTATAAGATCTTGGCAATAGTCTCTTGATATGAAGTCACTTCCTAAACTCCACTGATGTATTAGTTTGCTAGGACTGCCATAATAAACTGCCACAACCTGGGTTGCTTAAAGAATGCAAATCTGGTTCACAATTCTGGAGGCTAGAAGTCCAAAATCAAGGTGTCATCAGGGTTAGTTCCTTCTGAGGGCCATGAGGGAAGGATCTGTTCCAGGTCTCTCCTCTAGCTTCTGGTAGCCTCAGGTGTTCCTTAGCTTATAGATGACCATTCTTCTCTCCGTGTCTCTTTATATCATCTTTCCTCTCTGTGTGTTTGTGTTCAAATTTTCCCTTTTTATAAGGATATCTAGTCATATTAGATTAGGGGCCCACCCTACTCCAGTATGACCTCATCTTAACTAATTACATCTGCAGTGACTCTGTTTCTAAATAAGGTCACACTCTGAGGTACTGAGGGTTAGGACTTCAGCATGTGAATTTAGAGAGAAGGGAGACATTATTCAACCCATCACAACTGGTAATCCCTGCTTTATCTACGTGCAAATTTAATGTGAGAGAGAATGAATACAAAAGCATTTTGCAAAACTGTAACGTACTACACAAACATAAGGAATTATTAGGGCATAAAATACTTGTTGGAGATGTTTTTTGAGACTTAGAGCACATGGCCATCCTACTGATTATCCTGTACATAAGAACTGTTTAGAAGTGGCCTTGCTACTTTTATAAAAGTGAATTTATTTTTCTGCTAGTGCTATTTCCTTCTCATTTATTGATTTGCATAAAATGCCACTTAATAGCTTAAATATTTGTATTATGTAGACTCGGCAATAGCTTAATTTCCACAAAATAAAAAGGTGCATTATCTCTTACTGTAGACAGAGTCCTTTTTTTACAAGCCATTTACATTTCCATCTCCCCAAGACAGAACTCACGTAAACGGATTAGTAGCACGGAAACAAAATATAGTCCTTGCAGGAGAAAACTGGACTGGAAAAGGGGCTTATACTCTGAAACTATTTGAATCGTTTCATTCACAAGAGCTTCTCTAAAGCCAAAGTTGATAGAGGAACACTTGAAAATCAAACTAGCTGAAATGATAGAGATTCATTATTTCCCTTAAGGAGAAAAGAAACAGGAAGCTTTCTGATTCCTTTTGGGTGCTTATCCCGGATGTTAGTGTTAGACCCATCTTTTGCTTGGGGAGGGGGTGGTGATAATCAATAATTGTTTCCATAGAGTAGCTATAGAAATTATTTTACACTTCTGGAAATTATTTTTTACTTGCATGGTGGATTCATTTCCTATGGCTGCTGTAACAAGTTACCACTAGCATGATGGCTTAAAACAAAAGAAATTTATTCTCTCACAGTTCTGGAGGCTACAAATCCAAAATCTGGCAGGACACATTCTCTTTGGGTGGTTTAGAGAAGAATCAGTTCTTTGCCTCTTCCAGTTCCGGGTGGCTGCCCCATTATTCCTGGGTTTGTGGTGGCATCACTCCAGTCTCTGCCTCTGTCATCACAGTGCCTTATTCTCTGAGCGACTGTGTCTTCTTTTCTTCTGCCTGAAATCTCCCTCTCCTCCCTTTCGTAAGGCCACTTGTGATGGTATTCAGGGCCAACAGGGGTAATCCAGGGTAATGTCCTCATCTCAAAATCCCTAACTTAACTACATCTGTAAAGACCCTTTTTCCAAATAAGGTAGCATTCACAGGTTCCAGGAACTAGACATGAGTATCTTCTGGGGGCCATTTTTCACCTATCACACATGGGTAGAGAAAAGAAGCTTTCAACATACTTTTTTAGATCATTAGTTTTCAAGTTGTTTCCAAAAAGCCTTGTGGCTCTGAGGTGGAACGGCAGAAACTGCAGAGAGAGGTGAGCTGGGACCAAATCCTGAGGCCCGTCCTCCTGCATCAGCATGAACAGCTCTGCTTTTCTCTGTTTTGGAAAATGGGGTCCTGTGAGAAATGTCATTTCAAGGAAGGATTCAGTGGCTTAAAGACAAGGCTGAAAACTGCTCTTCAAGATTGGTGACTCTGAAAATGCTTTTCTGGCTACACAAAATTCACATGGAAAAGATTTTTCTTACATAGAACACATACTCTCAGTGTGGGAGATTCTGAGTTATAGGTCTGGGGAGGAACCTTGGAATCTGTCTTTTAAGAGGTATCACGGTGACTTGATCTCATCGCCAGGATTAGGTGTCATATAGCTCCAGATAAATCAGAGTCCTCTTGGGCCCATTCTTGATCTATTTTTTGAAATTGTTGGCAGGAGTGAAAGGGGTGTCTAGAAACCAATAAGAATAAGAGAGGGCTGGAGAGGCCATTTCTGTGCTATAAACATGTAAGGACACTCGTTTTTAAAGGATTATTGGCATTTGTTTAAAAACATTACAGTTCCCCAAAAGGAAAAATACTGTACGATTCCACTTATACATGATACCCAGAGTAGTCCAAATTTACAGACACAGAAAGTAGAATGGTGGTTGCCGGGAGCTGGGGAAAGGAAAGAATGGAGAGCTATTGTTTCATAGGTACAGAGTTTCAGTTTTGCAAGATGAAAAGAGTTCTGTGGATGGATGGTAGTGATAGTAGCACAACAATGTGAATGTATTTAATGCCACTGAACTGTACACTTATAAATGGTTTAGATAGTCATTTTATGTTGTGTGTATTTTACCACAATTTTAAAAAATTTCTTACAAAGCAGGGTATCATGGGCAATGTTGGTGCTCCACTGAGATCTCATTGGATTCCCGTTTAACATTTTTGTGCTTGCTTTCCCTGTATGATTTTGATTCTAACAACCAGCATCCACAGCTTATCTTTGGAGGACTTCTCTAAGGCGACTTGAGACACTTGCACTTACAAATGGCCAGGAAGTGCCTGGGTGGCCCTTAGCCAACGATCCACAGGTGCTCCTTGGTGAGGACAACTCTGAGGCACAGCTTATGCTCCAGAGTGCCCTGTGGGATCAGGCTGAAGGTAGCTCCTGGAAGATTTTGTGTGAAATCTCACCTCTGCCTGGCTTCTTCTCATTCCCTGTTCCCCGTCATGCTCACCAGTGTCCCCTGGGAGCCTTTCCTTAATAAATTACTTATCCAGGCACACACACACAACATTACTGTTCCCATTTTGACTGAGTTGGTGAGAACCAATCCACGTACCAGGACCAACCATATGATTCTTCCATCAAAACATACAAAGAATTATGCTCTCCTTTCTGGAATTCGTTGAGATTTTTTAAATGTTCATGAACAGCAACAGGAAGTGTATGAAGAAGGCCCTAGGAGTGATGTAAAATGTTAAGGCACTTCAGTGCAGGAAGAAAGTAATCCAGGCTAGGATAGCCAAGGATGGCTTCATGGAGGAGGTTGGGCCTGGAAAGACAGAAAGGAATTGGGTAAGTAAAGATTGGAGAATGGCAGCTCAGGAAAAGTAGAAAAGGACGCCAGAAGTGAAGGTGGAAAAATAAGTGGTTCTGGGAAGGGCTGGTAGAGAAACCATGTTAGACGCTACGCTTCCCTAGGGTACCTGGCCCACAGGCATTGCAGAAGAGGGAGTCCTGAGACCAGAAAGTAGTTGGTTACTGCAAGATTCAGACTTAAAGGTGCTGAGCAGGAAGAGAAAGAGAAGCCAGAGACCAGAATTGGTAGGCCACAGCAACTAGATGTACAGGTATGTGAAGAGACCAAATTCATAACAGACAAGAAATAAAATGAGGTTTGGGGTATGAAAGATTAATTTTTAGAAAAGAGAAAAATCATGCTTCTCCTATAAGTATAGAATTAAAATGTATCAAAGATTTTATTTAGCTCCTTAAATAAGGACGGAAAAAGTAAGATGTAAAAAGCCAGTACAAAAGAGAATCCAAAGAGTAGACATGTACATGGCAACCAGGAATGCTGAAATAAATTTGCTAGCAGATGCTTCTATGCAACTCCATAGGAAAAAAACACATTTGCACTTCCAAGAACAAGAATTATTTGTACTACCATTAGTAGTCTACAACTTACAGATCTGTAAAATAGCTTGGTCAAAGACAATAAAAGGCCAAGACCCCTATAAAATCAAATAATCCAAAAGGATGAGGCAGTTAATAATTCATACTCAATTGAAAGGATACCCAGAAATCTCCTTTGACCATTTCAAAGTGTTCCAACTTTCCCTGAGAGTAGTCAAATAATTTTGAGAAACATTGAATTAAACAAAGTTATCAGTTATCTTTTCTCAGAGCCTTTAATGGGAAATATATATTTAGAATCAACAAAAAGAGAATATAGTATGGATCATTTCCCAAATTTATTTGCTTATGAGACCCTTCTTCATGGAACTCTTTTCAGGTTACCATAAAACATTGGTATTCTGTAGAGCTCTGTTTGGAAACTCTGAACATGAGCACTGTAAGCTCCTAGAATAGAAGAAAAGAGTAGGAGGACATCACTCCCCTTGCCTGAGGATCTTGGTGGCTTTGCTCCTGAGTGAGCAAACAGCTATGGATCTCCTGCAACTTATCCTTGTCTTTTCTTGCATTCCCACCTTCCTATCCCACTACAGGGTACACAATGCACTTTCAAAGTAGCACATGAAGGGTTGAAAGGATTAGATTTGGGATGCAGGGGAGAAACTATTCTTGTCCCTTCTTCCACCTCATTCCAAACTTTTATATCGATATCTGTTATTTGTGCCTAGCATGCCTTGGGCTCAATTACAGACCAAGACGTTTCTTAAAAGAAAGGAATTGTCTTTTAAGCTAAGATACACCTGCCACATATACGTCTGTCAACTTAGCTGTCTATTTAGAGCCTTGAAGAGCACTCATTGAGGAATGAACAACTGTTCTAATCCACGGTAAGCTGTTTGGAGACAAAGATATCTTCTTCCCCCCTGTTTGAGACAATAAAGCAAAGGCACCAAGCCACTGAAAGTACCTTCTTTCTGGGGCAAATAGAACTTCTGGTCATTTTGTGACCCAGTGAGCAAAGCTTGGCATTTGAAACCAGAAGACGTGAATTCAAGTCCTAACATTTTCATTCATTAATTGTGTAACTTTAGGCAAGTATTTCCCCTCTCAGAACTTCTACTTTTTCATCTGTAAAACAAGTATAAAAATAGCACTGAGCTCAGAGGGTTATTGTGAGCATTAAACTATTTATTGAGATAACATATATGAAGCACCTACTGTGTATCTGGCATATAATATGTGCTCAATAAATATTATTTCCCTCCAATTTTTTTCACTTAATTAAATACGAGAAAGCATTGTTATTTAGAGTGCAGACATATGGTGTGCTACCCTAATGGCATGCAGATGGTTTTACCTGGTAAATGTGTTTATTTTTATAGGTATTGTAAAAAATAATACCCGCCCTTCAACCCATGGTCTCCCAAATAATTTTGCTTAGGACAAAACTAAAGTTTTTAACTTTAAAAGGAAAATATTAACTTGATAATATTACAGGAAGTGCACAGATACAGAATAATTGTAAAGGTGGTGCATGAATGACTGAATTTTGAGAAACATTGAGATATATGTGCTGAATGGTCCAAAGAGGTTCTAGAAGCAAAAGATGGAAGCTTCTGGAAGAACACTTCAGTGTGAAGAACTTTCTAAGATAGTTAAACAAAGATGGACTGAACCAGGTAAGTATTCTGCTGCTGGATACATTTCAGCAGAGATTAGCCGACCTGTTTGCAGAAATGGCAAAGTGGGGATTCAGACATCAGACGGATGATTAGACCATGTGCCTGTTAAGGTCTCTTTGAACCACATGAAGCTATGCTTCTATGATTAGAAAACATTCTGTTGTGGAAGCTTACAAATCACAAGCAAATATATTTGATAGGAGACTCCTGGAAAAAGGTAGTGCCTTCAGTAATTGAGGGCTTGGAGGTTCTCTGCTGGGTCCTGAGAGTCAGTCTGATGAGGTTTCCAGGGCCTGCCTCCACCTCTGTCTGCGTGCCAATTTCCATCGCATTTCACAGGTTTTGCACTTTCTATTCACTGAATGCTTCCTTTGAGAATAAAGTCCAGATCCTCTGCTGCAGTGATTTCCTTTGAGTGTGAACGGTTGGAAGGCACAGGGTAATTAAAGCCCACACGAGCAAGAGCAAGCGTGTGTGACTGAATGATGTGTACTCCCCTCTGATTGGGGTCTGATTTGAATAAGAATGCCAAGCCAGCAGAGCCAAGAGAAAGCAAAGGCAAAAGGAAGCCTTTCTAAATTCTAAAAAAAAAATATCAGACCAGGGCTAGGCTGGCATCTTCAGCCACACTCCTCCACCTTCCTCCCCCAACACAAGCATGCCCTCAAACTGAGGACTTCGGTATGCAGTTCCTGGGATTCAACAGAGAGACTCTGCAGAAAAAAATCTGACCTCTTGGCCTAACTACCTGGTTGTTTCACACACAACACGCTTTATAGATTGTCGGAGGAGACAGCTGCCCAAGTGGCATGCTCTCCAGGGAGCTTGGAAAGCCCCTCAAATATTTCTTTTTGACCGAAATCTCTTTAACAGCTAACAGTATCTTTATAAAGCAACTGCCCCCAGAGAAAGGAAACACCATAATTAAAATTCAGGCTGAGGTGGAAATGACCAACTTGATCCTAGATCGGAGAATTTTACATTAGGAATATTACTGCTACTTCTGCTTTTACTAATAGGACATGCCAGGCACTTGTAGGCTTCACTTGTATTGACCCTTTCTCACCACTATCTATGAGGTAGGGCTTTCATTATTCCCATTTTACAAATGAGAAGCTTCAGATTTGGGGAAGGTAAGGGCTTGACCCAGTTCACACACCTGGAAATTCAAAACCTGACTGTCCGACTCTGAACCTACAATTTTAAACCAAAAAAGAAATTTACAGATCATTCAGACTCGTTCCTTCTTTTTAAAGAATGAGAAATTGAGATGCAGAAAGTAGAAGTCATATGTCTACCACTATGCAGCCATTAAGCGGCAGAGCTAGAACCCAAGTCCAAGGATTTCTAGAGAGCCCAAATTCCAGGCTCCTTCTAAGAAGCAGGTGAAATGGGGTGAAGGGGAGAGAAGTGGAGGATTCTGGTGCCTGAAGTTTAGTAGGACAGAAAGGGTGCCTCTAGAACAGTGAGCACATACTTTATCTCCTTTACCATTTTGCCTTGGTGGCCATGCTGTGTCCCTGGAGCCTTTACTACCTGCCCAGCACCTTTCTAAGAGGAAGCAACATGTGGGTTTTGGAGGCTTATTTTTTTTTTTTTTTTTTTGCAGGGAAGGACTCACCCTGAGCTAACATCTGTTGCCAATCTTCCTCTTTTTTTTTTTCTTCTCCCTAAAGCCCCAGTACATGGTTGCATATCCTAGTTGTAAGTTCTTCTTAAGTCCTTCTAGTTCTTCTATGTAAGCCGCTACCACAGCATGGCAACTGACAGATGGGTGGTGTGGCTCTGCGACCAGGAAGCAAACCCAGGCCACCAAAGCAGTAATAGCACCAAACTTGAACCACTAGGCCATCAGGGCTGGCTCAAGCAACATGCGTTTTGATACCAACAAAGGCATGGGATAGAATCCCAACCATGCCACATTAGCCAAGCAGCCTTAGATAAGCACTTATCTCACTTGACTACAGGAGAAGCAGATGTTGGGAGAGGAGTGGCCAGTTGCCTGAGGTCACACAGCCAGGGACTAGTGGAACAGAAGTTCAAATCTAGGTTTTCTATTACAAGCGATCTGTAAAACAGAATGGAATAATTAACCTTGGTTACAGTTGTTTTGTTTTGTCGTTGTTGTTGTTTGCTTGTTTTTAATCTGAGGAGAAGGGAAAGAAAAAGTAAAACAGGTTGCTGGCCTTCTAGGTGCTGAATCCTGGCTATGTCCCTGCTAAATATCAGCCCCATGGCCCGTTAGCACTCAGCTCTCCCCAGGTGCCCAGTGCCACTCTCCCCACCAGGCCAGCTCTCAGTAAGGAGCAGCCTCTTTGGCTTCCCGTGGGAAAGGGTGTTCTGGTGACCTGGAACAGACAAAAGGGTCACTTGAAGAATGGAGCAATTAGCTGCCAGGGATGAACTCCTGTCATCAGTGACCTGGTAAGTGAAGGCCAAAGTGCCCTGCCCCCATCCGGATACTGTAGCCGTCAGGAGGGGAGGCTGGGCCGGGAGGAGGCCTTTACCACCTGGGAGGTGATAATTCTCACAGCTGCTGTTACCCAAGATGCCAGGTCCACTGCCTCTGCTGCAAGAAGCAACCCCTGTGCTCCCATGTCCTGCTGGCATTTGCAGGGATAGGATTTGCTGTAAGTAACCAGCTGGCTTACAGGGATGAGCACATCTCAGGGCCTGGAGCGGCTCTAGGCCCCAGTGCCTCACGACTCCATGCCAGGGTTCCATGTGATGGATTGTAACCATTAATTAGACACCCGGGCAATGTTTATGGCCCATGACTTCAATCATTGTTAAGTTTTTTGTTTTTTAATAAATCAAACCCTTCTGAAACCATCTGCCATAAGAGGAGGAAGAACTAAGTGAGGGTTACCTCCCTAAGTGAATGGCAGAGTTCTGGCTCTGAAATCTTACAGACCTGGCTTTAAATCAGTTTGTGTTGCCCCTGGGCCACTTTTCAACCTCTCTAAGCCTTATATGTAAAATGGAAATAATAAAATTTCTTACTTTTATTAGAATTGCTTTGAGACTACACAATAAATTTTAGCTATTATCATACTGTATTGTAATTCTCCATTCTCATGTCTGTATCCCCCACTAATGAGTGAGTTATGTGAGAACAGAGACCATGACTTTTATGCTCACTTCCTGACTTAGGCTGAGTTGCCCCAGAAGCAGTCCCCTAGACAAGGATTTGAGAGCACGTAGTTCATTTGGAGGTGATTCCAGGCAGCCACAGGTAGGGGAGTAGAAACATAAGACAAGAATGCCCTGGGGAGGGAGCCAATAATGAGGGAATGCATAATCTAGCCAGTTATGCTGTGGGCAGCTGAGGCTCCATCCCATTAGCAACCTCTGGGACATCACACCTCTGAGGTGTCCCCTCTGGGAGGGTGAGGAAGCTGGGGTGCTTATCCCCCAACTCCCGTCCACCACTGGGTGAGGGCTGCTCCCAGGGGCATTAACTTCCTAGCAGTTCCACCTGCCCTGGGTACCTGGTGGAAAGCCCTAGGGCAGAGAGTTGTGGATCTTGCATAGGACACCATCAGATGTACTGCAACAGGGAGTGCCCACAGGAAAATGGGCAGGGCACTGGCAGTGTCTACTATTCCTCTATTACCTGGCCTTTAGCACCATGCATGACACATGGTTGGTGCCCAATAAATATTGAATGAATGAATGGGAGAAATAGACACAGATATTGATAACTATAATACAAGATAGTAACTGATCAGAATCATAAAATAGGCAATTAAATTAGCAAAGGAGGTTAAAAGGAGATAAAATTTACTTTTATCTAGGAGGTATTATAAAGGTTTTAAAGAAGAGGTAGCAATTGAGTGGGGGTATTCAAGGATATTTACGGGTTTAATTGTATCCCCAAGAAATTCATACAGTGAAGTCCTAACGCCCAGTACATCAGAACACCACTGTATTTGGTGGTAGGGTCTTTAAAGAGGTGATTAAGTTAAAATGAGGCCATAGGGATGGGCTCTAATCTATTATGACTGGTGTCTTTAGAAGAAGAGGAAATTTGGACACGGACATGTACAGTAGGAGGACCATGTGAAGACACAGGGAGAAGACAGCCATCTATAAGCCAAGGAGAGAGGCCCGGAACAGGTTATTCCCTCACGGTCCTCAGAAGAAATCAATCCTGCTGACACTTTGATCTCAGACTTCTAGTTTCCACAACTGTGAGAAAATATATTTCTGTCATTTACGCCACCCAGTCTGTGGTACTTTGTTACAGTAGCCCTAGCAAACTAATATAGGAGCGGTAGCCTCAGAGCTTCTGCAAGGCTGTCTCTCTACCACCTAGCATACTGCTTAGCACATTGTAGACATTGTAGCACAATCTTTTGCTCTCCCCTTCTCTGAATTTCTCTAGCACTGAGACTGAGATGGGCCACACACTGGAACCCTTGATTATACATGAATTTGCCATCTAAAGCTACTGTTCAAAGCTACTATGAGATCTGCTCTTTTGGATCTAAATTTCTCAAGCCAGAGATGGATTCTAAATTAATTGGGCAATCGAACCATTATCAAATGCCAAAACAAGAGGGATTGAAACAAAATAATCTAAAATTCATGGCAGCTGAACTACAGGGGAAAACAGTTCAGAGCTGGAGTTCAGGTCAGAATAAAGAAATAGTTCTCACAACCATAGGAGACAGAGCTCACATCTGAGTTGATTGTGGCTGGTTGCTTATAACTTCTTGGCCCTGACTCTTTCACCCTTGGAGACAGCTGGAGTCACTCAGCGTAACTGGAATGTAATGGAGATTTGTGGAATTAATTTTGACTTCAAAGTTATGACAAAAGGCTAGGTGAGAAAGGACTAATATTAGCCATGATACTCTTCTCCCCAACTATTCTAAGAATTGGATGCATTATGTCATGCAAACAAATTCAACATCAAGACAGGGTTCCATGACAGTACTCTTTGCTTTTGAAGACTGCCATGATTACAAATCCACCACAGTAACCTTCACAGCACCTTCATGTGGCAGCTCTAGGCTGTGTGTTTCTGGTATTTCACAAATAACCCAACCAAGGTCACAGGAACCATGTGACTTCCCAGAGGGTCAGAGCAAGCCAGCGACAGAACCTAAATTAGAAACCACATCTCCAAACGTCCTGCCTGTGGCTTTATCTACAAGGCCAGCTCTGCCCTCACTTAGCTGGTCATAATTTCTCCAAAGATGCAGATACGGATAACTTGTGAAACCAGAAAAACTGCTCACTTTGTTTTCCACTAAATTCCAGTGTACCCTTCAGCCTGGCAAACCACATGAGACTCAGCTGAGGTACAGAGCAGAGAGAGAGGGAAAAATTTGGGTCTGCCTCTGCTAAATTCCCTTCACCTTAAAAAAAAATCATAATCCACTGTAATTATAATAAAGGACCCAGAAATGATTCTCTTCCCACCCTCAGAACCCCCTCCACACACTCATTTTCCTAACTTCAAAGGGAGCTGATCCTCTGATTACTGTAAGCAGTATCTCTGACGTAAGTGTTGAGAGCGTGAGTCTTTATGTCTCTATGGAACCAATTATCTGCAGGTCTGGAAAATTAAGAAGTTGAATTATGTTTCCGTGGATGCACAATCAGATGCTAGACATTAGTGCAGAGTTGAGAGCTATAATAATCCTCTCCGGATAAATCCTCATCAAAACACAGGACCTCAACAATCTGCTCTCTCCGCTTGCTCAGGATGTAGGCCTTCAGGTTCGGGTGTGTATCGTGTAAAAGGCCTAGATTTGGTGATCATTTTGCAAATGTTCTCTCACCAAGTTTCACAGGTGTCTCACACAGACTGTTAAGGGCACTTTTTCTTTAAGTGGGGACTATCTGGTGCCTGAACTCTGCAAGCTGCTCGTGTATAGATAACTGATTTCATGTTCAGTTTTGAATATGTTGATGGATAATAATACAGGCTCAGGAGAAAGGAAATAACAATAGCCCTAAGTTTTATTAACAATGATAATATTAGATTATTGCTAATAATGTTATAAATAATAATAGCAGATAATATTTATTGAGTTCTTAATAGGTGCCTTTGTCCAAATATCAGCTGCATCACTTGCTGTTGGTTTGACCTGGAAAAGTTACTGTACTCGTTTCCAGGCTGCTGTAACAAAGTGCCAAAAATTGGGTGGCTTAAACAGAAATTTAGTGCCTGGCAGTTGTGGAGGTTAGAAGTCTGACATCAAGTTGTCTGCGGGCTATCACTCCTCTGCCAGCTCCACGGGAGAATCCTTTCTGGCCTCTTCTCGCTTCTACTGTTTGCTGGCAGTCTTTGGCATTCTGTGGCTTGTAGCTGCATCACTCCAGTCACATGGCTGTTTTCTTTCTGTGCATTTCTGTCTCTATGTCCAAAATTCCCCTTTTTATAAGGACACCAGCCATACTGGATGAGAGCCCACCCTAATGACCTCATTTTAACTTGATTAACTCTATAAAGACCCTATTTCCAAATAAGGTGACATTTTGAGATACTAATAGTTAGGACCTCAACATATCTTTGGAGGAGAGGGACACATTTCAACCCATAACAATTACCTAACCTCTCTCCCAACATCATTCCACTTTATAGAATGAGGATACAAGGACTACTGACATCACAGGGCTGCTGAGAGGATGAAATGAAATAATGTATGTAAAGTGTTTAGCATAATGCCAGGCACATAGCTCGAAAGCAGTAAATGCTAGCTATTATTATCACGAAAGTGGGATACAGATCCTTAAAGCTCCGTTTGTTTTGCTTTGCTTCACGGAGGAGAAGCCCATGCCGGTAATGTTTTCCTCCAACTCTACAGGACATAATGATTTTTCTTAACAGTGTGAGTTGATTTTTACATCTTGCATTTTACCAAGGCACTATGTGTTTGAAAAAAAAAAAATCCACTTTTTATTTGAATACTGCCATCTCTTCATACTATGATAAAATCACTTTGAATAAATACCTTACTCCCAGCAAGTAAGTAAACCTTAAAGGTTAAAAACCGGATCAATTTTAAAAAGGTTAGTAAATGCTCCTTCTAGATTATCTCTAAAATAAAAGAAATAAAGGCTCTAAAATAAAATATTAAGGACTTTCATCCCCCCAACCAGGCTGATATAGGTAAAATATATTGCAATATTAGGAGACAGCCTCATACACTGAAAAGAATATGACTTTCAGATTCAAATATATCTGAGTTTGACTCGTAAATCTACTGCTTATGGCTCTGTGACAAGTGGGAAGTTATTGAACATTTTTCATTCTCAGTTACATCATCCATGAAATGAGGATAATAATGCTCCCTCAAAAGTGAGACAGCCTAACCATCAATGGATGAATGGATAAACAACATGTGGTGCATACATACAATGGAATATTATTGAGCCTTAAAAAGGAAGGAAATTCTGACACATGTGACAACATGGATGAACCCTGAAGACATCATGTTAAGTGAAATAAGCCAGTCACAAAAAAGATAAACACTGTATGATTCCACTTATATGAGGTGCCTAGAGTAGTCAAAGTCATAGAGACAGAAAGGAGAATGGTGGTTGCCAGAGGCTGGGGGGAGGGGAGAATGGTGGTGCCAGTGACTGGAGGGAGGGGAAAATGGGGAGTTATTGTTTAATGGGTACAGAGTTTCAGTTTTGCAAGGTGAAAAGAGTTCTGGAGATGAATGGTGGTAATGGTTACAGAACAATGTGAATGTACTTAATGTCAACTGAACTGCACACAAAAAATGGTTAAGGAGGTAAATTTTATGTTATGTATATTTTAGTACAATTTTAAAAATAAATTTTTTAAAGTTAAAAAAAAGTGAGATGGCTTAATTAAAGCCCCTAATTAGTGTTTGGCATACAGCAAGTAGCAATTAGACACATCCCATCTTTTAATATTCTCCTTTCTCCCCACCACCAATAGTTGCAAAAAGAATTGGAGAGTGCACATCGCAAAGGATTCAATGGAAAAGATTGCAGATAATCCACCAACCTTTGATTTTGAAATGAAGCTAATTAAGTAGGTGAATGACATTGCATCAGGAGATAAGAAAACTAGTCCATATGCTGCTATTATCTAGTTCTGTAATTGTGAGCAAGACACTTAGCTTCTCTGGACCTTTTTTTCTCATCTGTCAAATAAGGGGGTTGAACCAGATGATCCACATTACATCCCAGTTCTTAGAGGCTTTTATTACATAAATAAAGCTAAGACATGGTATTTAACAATGAAGGGTCATAGCTTAGCATGCCAGTATGTCCACTTCATGCTAAAAACAAGAAAAGGGAAGTAAATATCTTCTTTCATGCTAGAATGATAAATTTCCCAAAGGGAGGAAAATAGATTAAAAGACAGGCTGAAATGAGCAATTAATAGCAAAATGTCATACTGTTCAAATGACACTGTATTTAACAGAATGTCAGTTTTGCAAGATGAAAAAGTTCTAGAAATCTATTGCACAACAACATACATATAGTTAACACTACTGTCCTCTGCACTTAAAAATGGTCAAGATGGTAAATTTTTTGTTGTATGCTTTTTACTACAATAATTTAAAAAAAGAATATGAGCACATTATTTTCTTTCTTTAACCTCACTTCTCAAAAACAATACCAACGGAGGCCAGCCCATAGTGATTAAGCTTGTGCGCTCCCCTTCAGCAGCCCAGGACTTGTGGGTTCAGATCTCAAGCGTGGACCTATACACTGCTCTTCAAGCCCTGCTGTGGCAGCAACCCACATAGAAAATTGAGGAAGAGTGGTACAGATTTTAGCTCAGGGATAATCTTCCTAAATAAATAAACAAATAAAAACAGTACCAATGGTTTTCAAAATTTTTTTAGAACAGTAAATCCATTCTTCAAAGGAAGTTTTATGGGAAAAAGACTGTTTAAAAATGGAGTTAAAATGGGGTACTAGATGGGCAGCTTCTAAACCCTCCAGTCTGAGTCTCTGCCCTTTGTTCCCTGGGCCTGCCCTGGAGCTCTCTGAAGACTCCTAATGCTCCAGTAGGTGAGTTTGAAAATCAGTACTATGTACTCTACAAGAAATGTAAATGCCCTCTTAGTGTATTCAATTGGGAATTAATAATGGTAGAGCTTTACTAGTCCAAGCCTTACAATCCATCTAACCACGTTTTGTAAGTAATGTTTAAGTGGACCTTAGAGGACGTATTTCCACCTGTTTTCATGAAGAAAGTTTATGGATAGAAAAGAGGGTGAAAGAAAGACTCAGTGCCTTATGCCTTCACCAACCCCAGAGTTTAGCATATGCTCAATAAAGATATGCATAGGGCCGGCCCCGTGGCTTAGCGGTTGGGTGCGCGCGCTCCGCTGCTGGCGGCCCGGGTTCGGATCCCGGGAGCACACCGACGCAGCGCTTCTCCGGCCACGCTGAGGCCGTGTCCCACGTACAGCAACTAGAAGGATGTGCATCTGTGCCATACAACTATCTACTGGGGCTTCAGGGGAAAAAATAAATAAATAAAATTAATAAAAATAAATAAATAAATAAAGATATGTATAGATGATTGTGTTCTTGAAGGGACCCAAGCTCTTGGAAAGGTATAGCGGGAAAAGTAGTATTTCATTCATTTATTTAAATGCATTTCCTTATCATCAACTATATTCCAGGCAATTGTTAAGCATTGGGGATAAAAATGTGAGTCAGATAACAGTCTCTATACAAGGAGCTCACTGGTACGAGAGAGATGTTTCAACAGGTCATTGTAAGGAACTGCAGAAAATGCAAGGATAATTATGCACAGAATATTACCGCAGCACCAAACCAGCTGAGAGGATGCCAAGGAAACTTTCTTGAAGAAAGAAAGAAGAGCTAGCAGGCCAATGATGGGGGAAAAGTCCTATCAGACAAGCCAAAAGCATGGGCACATGTGAGAAACAGCTTGGTGTGTTGGGAAGCACAGAACATGGAAAGGGAGGAATGGGAGAGATGAAGCTAAAGAGCGGGGTCATGGAGAGTTTCGTGCATGAGTAGGGCCTGACTGCATTTTCCTTCACTGGCTTTGCCTGTCCCTTTTTGTCCCATCCTAGGGAACCTCCAAATGACACTTCCATGGAACTTAGAATTCTATAATCAGTAGTTTACTGGTAATCCATGGCGAAAGAGGAAAAAAGAGGGCTAAGAGGAAGAAGCAAGGGACATTTCACCTCCTCAGTGGAAGCCACCACAAAAAAATCACAACACGACTTTTACCCATAAAGGAAAACAATGAGGTTTCTTATTGAGGAAAAATGTGAGTCTTTGCTAGCCTTCTGAGAGGCAGAAACGTTTGAGCGACTCGAAGGTGCTGTGCTGAAACAGCCCGGCAAGAACACCTACTCCACCAACTCCCCAGGATGGAGCTCCCGTACAGCCACTGGGTGTCCTGGGTTGATTTACCCGGCCTCAGGCAGGCCTGATCCCCAAGCCTCAGCCTAGCACCTTCAGGTACTCTCAGCTCAAGACTTCCCCTTCTTGGGACGCTCCACTTCCCAGCTCTATTTAATGAAAATGTTCCCTTCTGATCCCATTTTCTTACCAAAAAAACTCAAGCGTCATTTCTCTGTTGGCCAGCATGAATATCCGGGTAATTCTCCTACTGGGCGGGCTCTTTAGAGTTTGAGTCAAAATGCCGACTATAAGGGAGGGACTTCTTGGTATCACCTTTCCTTTCCTATATGAACAAGCCACTAGATAAACATCAAACAAGCACAGAAAATGAAAATGCTGACCTAGGGCAGACTTGAATTAAAATCTGATAGTAAAGGCCTCAGAATCCTCACTACGGTTTCTAAGAATATATTTAAAGTTTTCAAATCTTTTCCCAAATTTTAAGTTTTAAAATCTTTCAGGTGATAAAAATCAAAGCAGTGCCTTGTTCCATGTGCTCCACACTACACACATTGTTCTCATGTCAAGGCACACCTCAGGAACCCAACAGTCCCACAGGCTAGATGCAGACCGTGGGTTCCCAGGAGAAGAAAGATTTCAGAAACAATGAAAATTAAAGGCAAATATCCTCTTGGAGTTCCCAAATCAATATTCTAGAATCTGAATTATATCAGCAACCAGGGAGAATTAAGTATTCTTCTTCATTGCCCCAAGTACTAACAATTTCCTTGTGGGACCTGATTACCAATTTCCATTTATTAAAGAAGGAAAAACAACATGTTGAAGTCTTACATTCTCCTATTTTTTCTCCCTTTTTCATTGTCTTGAATAGCAAAGCACTATATTATTGAGGATAAGATTTTGCATATGCTCTCAGGTAAATCTAAAACATTTTTGTGACTAAATTTAGGTTTTTGTATAACTGATACTTGGGAGAAAAGGCTTAAGTAATTTTGGTTCCAGTACTCAAGAAAAGTGTTTGTACATGAATTTTCAGTAAAACTACAACAAATCTGTTTGATAAAAATGGAGAGACATGGTCCAAGTTTGAAAATAAAAGTTCTAAGTCTTACATTGAAAAAAAGACAACAGATCTATAATTCTATGAATTGGTACAACTCATTTTTTAGCAAAGACGTTATTTTTTAGAGCAGCTTTAGGTTCACAGCAAAACTGAGCAGGAAGTACAGAGTTTATACGTAGTCCTTGTCCCTCCACATGCATAGCCTTCCCAACTAGCACGATCCCCACCAGAGTACTACATTTGTTATAATCGATGAACCTACATTGCTACATCATTATCACCCAAAATTTACATTAGATTTCACTCTTGGTGTTATACATTCTATGGGTTTTGACAAATGTATGCATCATTATAGTATCATACAGAATAGTTTCACTGCACTAAAAATCTTCTGTGCTCTGCCTATTCATCCCTCCTTCCTCTCATCCCCTGGGCAACCACTGAGTCTTTTACTGCCTCATAGTTTTGCATATGGTTGAAGTCATACAGTATGTAGCCTTTTCAGATTGGTTTCTATCACTTAGTAATATGCATCTAAGTTTCCTCCATGTCTTTTCATGACTTGATATCTCATTTCTTTTTTAGCACTGAATAATATTCCATTGTCAGAATGTACCACAGTTTCTTTATCCATTCACCAACTAAAGGACATCTTCGTTGTCTCCAAATTCAACAATTCATTTTTAAACTCCATTTTTAAAGAGCAGTCATCTGAGATCAATTGCTCTCTTTATTTCCTCATTGAATTTCAGAGGTGACTCAACCAAACTCTTAACTGACGCATAAATTCCCCTCAACAACAAATAGGCTGTCAGCCTGACTTTGCTTGCTTCCTCCCCTAACAAGTAACTCACCATTTTCACAAGGCAGCCCACTTCATTACAGGATATCTCCAATTATTACTAAGCAAGTTCTTCCTAATGGTGGACTTTTTCTAGACCCTTTATAATAGGCCTACTTCCTTTCCATGTGCATTTCCAAATGTATTTTTTAAATTAAAATCTCAGTATTTTTTTCTATTGCTTAAAGGAAAAGAAGTAACAGAATTGTTGGTTTTATTACATTTTCATCCATTTTTGCAATTTATTCTCTTAAAATATTCACAACAATCAGAGACTTGCAGACAACTGACATGACCTCTCATAGATTTTTTTTTTCTCCTGGACAAGATTGCTAATTCCTTGAAGTTTGCTCTCACAATATCGTTTTGAGTCTCCCACATCATTCTGGGCTTCCTCCTTTGGACAGGCTTCTTCTTATCTATATTTTTTCTTCAGAATTGAGCACAATCTTCCGTGAGTAATAGGATGAATGCAGAGAAGAGGGAAACAATTATCTCTCACGTGGATTGTATACATTCCAATTACTGCAGTCAGAGGCTGCTTCAGCTTTTCCGCCACACTACTCTGAGACCACATTAAACCTACCCCATCTGCTCTACTCTGCCTCCTCACTTCTTCATCATATTTTCCCTCTTAAATTTCATCCCGTTACATTTGGTCCATTGTTTTAATCTGTCAAGATAATTTTGGAAACTGTATCTACCATCCAAAGTATTAGCTCTCTCATCCTGTTTTATGGTATTTGTGATTTTGGTCAATTGCATTTAATTCATTCATTCACTCCTTCATTCATTCAACCAATATGTACTAAGTGTCAATTATGGTGTCAGGTTCTGGGCTAGGCTCTGGGGATACACCACAAACTTTTGTCCCCATTCTTAGGAAATATATGGTGTAGTGGGAATGACAGATTACAACTGATGAGACTAATGAATGTGTAATTACAAACTCATATAACTGTTCTGAAATTTAAAAAATACAATTTTATTAGTGATTATAACCAAGTAATTTAATGTGGCTATAGGCAAGGAAGTGGTAAGGAAAGGCTTCCCTAGAGAAGTGATGGTCGAGCTGAGACCTAAAGGACAAGTAGAAGTGAACCAGATAAAGGGGTGGGGATGGAGAAAAGCATTCTAGCCAGAGGAAGGGCCTGAGAAAGGGCCCTAGAGGAGACAGCAGCATAGCACGGTTCAGGTATCTGAACTGAGGCCAGTGTGTCTAGAATACAGAGTGGCGGTCATGGGAGAATCATGCAAGGTGAGATACTACAGACATAGGCAGGGCCAGGCCATGTAAGATCTTCGTAGGCCAAATTAATGATTTAGCTGTACTACAGAAGCCCATGAAAAGTCTCTCTGAGGCAGACTCCTCTGTTATGAATTTTATCCTCATTTCCCCAAATTGTCAGAGCCCTCCCTCCCATTAGTCAAGTTCAAACCCTTTAGCTTGCCACTCAAGGTCCTCAAAATTTGATTTTCCTTTTCAAATATGTCCTGATGACTTCTTAATGTGAGCTCTGTGCTCCTACAGAAGCAACTGATCTAGTGGTGCATTTCCCCACTCTCTGCCTTCAACTGGAACAGGCTACTTTTCTGCTCCAGCCTCAATTATGCTCCATGAAACGGATACATTGTCAAACGCATGGCCACTGAGCATCTCCTCAGACAATGGCGCCCTTTTATCAGTGAGACTATAATTTCCCGGTGGGCAGGAAACATTTTTTGTTACTTTTTTGAATGCTACATAGCTTCTATACAATTTCTGCACACAAGAAATAGCTAACTCACATTTATAGATTGTGTAAGTAGCCTCCCCAAAGGGCTACCTGCTGAGTAAGACTACTGCTTTTGCCTAGCATTGTGTTCTGGGTAGTAGGCACAACAGTAATGCCTGATGATTATGAAATTCACTTTCCTTAGAATAGATGCTGTGGAATCTTCTGTGTCAGGAGTTTTTATCTAATGGAGAAGCCAAATTAGGGCATGTATATTTCTTCTTCCCTAATGTTTTAGGGCAGCATTTTCCAAAATGTGCTCCACACTACTTCTGAGTGATAGCCAAAAAATTTAGTTGAAAGGGTATTTCTTGGACATACATGTTTGGAAATATTAGGTTATGGATGAATTTGATTTGCAGAACTTAGAGCATTAACCTATTGGTGAGTATTTTGATTGTCCCAGAGACATTAATTCATTTATTTAACAAATATTAAGAATTTACCATACACCAGGCAACGTGTTAACAGAGGTGTGCTGGCAAATGTTTAAAAACCAGCTCTCTGGAGCCAGCCCCATAGTGTAGTGGTTAAAGTTCCACGTGCTCTGCTTTGGCGGCCTGGGTTCGCAGGTTCGGATCCCAGGCCCAGACTTACACCACTTGTCAGCCATGCTGACGGGGCGACCCACATACAAAACAGAGGAAGACTGGCACAGATGTTAGCTCAGGGATAACCTCCCTTATGCAAAAAAAAATAAAAAAGAGGCAGAGTGGGCCAGCCTGGTGGCGTAGTGGTTAAGTTCTCATGCTCTGCTTTGGTGGCCCAGAGTTCACGGGTTTGGATCCCAGACGGGGACCTACACGCCACTTATCAAGCCATGCGGCAGGCCTCCCACCTACAAAATAGAGAAAGACCGGCAACAGATGTTAGCTCAGGGCGAATCTTCCTCACCAAAAAAACCCAGCTCTCTAAGGAGAAAGAAACAAAATACCCCAACTTGTAGTGTTTGCTGATTTCTATAATATGTATATTCCCACAGGGTTGATTTCAAGCTATCAATGTGACATCAGTGAACTAGGAGTAGCGACAAAATGTACACAATCAGCCCTTTTCAGCCAGTTCAAGCTGGCTTCAGCACACTGCGTGTTAACTGATGATGAATAAAACAGCCATGGTGTCTATACTTGTAGAACTTACAGTCTAATAAAGGCAAGAGAAAATAAACAAGTTAATAAGCCAATATATAAGGCTAAAGGGGATGGCCAAGGGAAAAAAACAGAGCCTCATGAAATAGACAGTGGCTGGGAACTGGGGAGGTGGTCACATGAGTCCTCCCCAAAGATGAGATGTTCGAGCTGAGAACTAAGTTATTAGAAGAAGCCTGTCAGAAGAGAAGGCAGAGGAAAAGCATTCCAGGGGAGAGGAACAGCATGTACAACAACATATGCTTGCAAAGAATATGGACATTTTAAAGGACTAAAAGGCCATCGTGTCTGGATGGAGTCAGTAGGGGAGAATGGCAAGAGATGAAGTTGCAAAGATAAGCAGGATCCACATGCCTGGCCTGGGACCTCCTAGTAGGGAGTTTGGATTTTAAAAGGCAAAAGGAAGCATTTGAAGATTATTTTTGTTTTCTTCAAGGACGAAGTGAAATATCCTTAGCGATTTTACAAGCTCTTTTTGTCTGCTGTGTGGAGAATGGCCTGGAGCATTTCCCACACTTATTTGACATGGAGCCCTGCTTTGTCTAAGGATCTTTCTCTGGAATGCCCCTCACAGCACATTTTGGAAAACGTTATATTAGGAGTTTTAAAGAAGCATGTAATTAGTTAACATTATTTTTCAGCTTTTCATGCAGCAAGAAATAAATGCTTAAGTATGATTAATAGAAGCTTCTTTTTTGCTGTTCCCTACCAAACCATCCTAGGCTTTCCCAACAGGCTCAATACAATCTTCACTGTTCATACATATGATGAAAATGAAAACAGCTAAAAAAAAAAATCTGAAGTGAAAGACTTAGAGACACTGTGAGATCCAGGTCAGATAACACTGGCTGTTTATGGTTATGCCCAAAGTCTGGTTGTTTTCAAGAAATCAGATGAAGCTGGTTCTAAAGCAGCACTGTCCAATAGAATATTCTGCAATGATGGAAAGTTCTGTATCTGCACTGTCCAGTATCATTGTCACTAGCCACATGAGTCTACTGAGCGCTTGAAATGTGGTAATGACTGAGGCACTGAATTGTAAAATTTATATAATTTTAATTCATTTAGACTAAATTTCAATAGCCACATATGGCTTTGGCTACCATAATGGATGCTGTAGTTCTAGGGGATATTAATGGTAAAATAAAAAGTGGTGACTTCCCCCTTTTTACAGCTAAATGAAACCTCTGCTCCCAAATAAACTTAGTCTCGTAGGAAAGTGGTAATCCACCGAAGGCATTTCAAAGGTCACTCTGCAGTTTAGTCTCCCGATGCTATTTTCTGCCTTTTTTTTCCTATTCAAAGCCATATATACACAGGAGAACTTGTTTAATGTCTCTAAATAATAGATTAGCGTTATTTATTACTTGTGCTTGTGTACTCATTTTCTCCTAAAAATACCACCACATTTTAGACATAAAGGCTTCCTCTTTGATGCAAGAAAAAAGTTGGAAGGCAAAAAAGAACAAAATAGTCTTGTGACTTTGTTTTGTCGATGTGTAGCTGCAACTGACCGACACAGCAACTATTACCCGACACTCCTATTTTTCATGTCACCACTCAGAGTTTCTTTAAATCTGCTTTAAGCTCCCCAAGCCCTTTTAAATTACATCATACCAAGTCGATGGATGGGAAAAATGGCCAGAAATATATGGTCCATTATAAATTCCCTACTGGCCTTCTATTACAAGGTGTGTCTCAAAACATTGTTATTTTGTTAGATAAATCTTTCTTATTGATTTTACTCTCTAACACCCCAGTCATGAAGAACAGAGCTTGTAAATAGTCCAACACATGGGGTTGCAATTTGCTGTGTTCAGACAACGCTGCCCGTCATTTTCTACGTAGGTTTGCTTTCCTTCTTTCATTCCTTCATTTCTATCCTTTCCTCGTTCCTTTCTTCATCTGTTCAACCGACTTCTCCTGAGAGCTTACTAAGTGCCTGGTACTGTGGTGGGCACTGGGGATATAGCAGTTAAGACAGAGAGAGTCGCTACGCTCACGGAGCAGTGGAATGCTGCCAAACACAGGACAGCATGCTGGGCAGCACAGTAGGTCTATAACTATAAAGGTTGGGAAACAGATCAAAATATTTGTCTGCAAGAAGAAAGGCAAAATGAAGAGACGGGCTTAGAGAACCAACACACTGGGTTCGAATTTCATCCAGGAAGTTTGCCTGTGTAAAGGAAAAGAAAAATATTTTCCAGAATCATCTTCAAGGGCCACAGAAAGAACTATTGGAAAACTATTGAAAATAGCATCAAGGCAAATCTCACTCCATCACCAAATAAAGCAGTTACCCACGCATGCACGGAAGAACAGACAAAATCTCTTTCAGGAGGCTTTTGTTTAAAATCAATTTGTGGGCTGTTAAAGTTTCCCTATTGCTGACCAGATGGTCTGAAATCCTTAGCCAGGCACTCAAAACCCTTCAATATTTAGCTTCATCTTACTTTTCCAAATTTACATCTCTCTGTTCCTCTCAGGAACCCTCAATTACAGCCAGATGGATCTATTCACTGAGTCCTGAAATGTTTGCGGGTTCCTTACTTCTGTTCCTTTGTTTTTGTCCCAAATTCTTAGCAATTCTTCAAAACTTAATTTAAGTCTTTTTTATTACACATAGCATTGCTTGGTCACCCCAACTTTTAAAGTATGCTCTCTTTCTCCTCAGAACTCATAAGGAAACTATTGAATATGATACTTTTTAGGCAATGACAATTTATTACTTTGCAGTTAGCAAATTTATTAGGTATGTCTAAGTCAGAAGAGCAATGTGCCTTATACTCTGCTTTTCACTAGAAAAACATTTGTGTATACATTTACAGTTTATAAAGCATTTTGACAAACCTTATCTCACTAAATTTAATCCTCACGACAATCCATTTAGGTAAGTATTTCCTTCACCTGTGTACAGAGGTGAAAACAGGCCCAGAAAAGGAATCCTACTCACCTGAGATTGCACAGCTAGTAAGTTATAGCTGAGTTTAAGAAGAGGACTTTGACTCTAAGACGAGTGCTCTTTCTCCCTAACAGCGAAAAGTTCTTTAACACAGGACCCTTGGTAAATATGCCTCTACGTATCCCAGAGAGCATTGATTACATAGTAGGTATTTAGTGGGTCTGTATGGAAGGACTGATTGATTTCTGATTAATGAATAAAATGAGGCCTCTTTCAAAATCAGCTTCTTCAGTAAGGCAAAAGAAGCGGGATGGGGATTCATCTTTTATAGTGCCATACATGGTAATTTTTGGATTTAAACAACAGCTACAAAAAGAATTGCCCGTGATTATGGCCGTAGTTGCTCCAAATACATCTGAGTCACCTAACCTTTGGATCTGCTTTTTCCTAATGGTTTCAGGCCAAACCATCTAATCCTTTATGGTATAACAGCTCCTCCATAAATGGAGACGGATCAGAACAGACTATTAATACCCAAGCAGATGCAGAAACCACCCAGATGGATAATTTCAATGTTAATACAAAAATATTTAAAAGAGCTACAGAATGTCACATAGAGGATTAGCAATACAAAAGAGATAGAAAGCATTTATTTTTGGAAAAGTAATTTTTTCTGTGTGTCACTTATACATTTTAAATAGAGTTTCTACAGCTTACACATGAATTCTACTTTCTAGGCAAGAGGTAGCTTGCATCTATGTAAGTGCTCCTCTGGGTTATACATGTTTAATCACATTAGCTTCCATTTGCCAACTGTGTGCTCTGTCCTACGCGCTGTGAGGGGACTTCTTTACTTCTCACAACAACCCTGCAAGCTACGTGTTATTAGGGTCATTGTATTGAGGAAGTATGTGGGTTTTCCACAGCAAGCAATTCTGACACTACCTGTTTGGAGTTAGCGCACGCCCTACAGTTTACCGGCTCAATCCCACAAGATTGCCCCTCACTTCAGATGCCTATCATAAGTAGTGGGCTGCCAGGTTACTCACTTCTGTCTGGCGTGGCTACAGCTGGGAGCTTCCCATGACCCCCTCCCTCAGGTTCAACATTTGCTACAGCAGCTCACAGAACTCAGGAAAATAGTTTACTTACTACCATTGATTTATTACAAAGGATATTTTAAAGGATAAAAATGAGCAGCCAGATAAAGAATTACATATGGCGAGGTCTGGAAGGATCCCGAGTGCAGGAGCTTCTGGCCCCATAGAGTTGGCGTGCACCATCACCCTCCTGGTACGTGGATGTGTTCACCATCCTTGGAGCTCTCCATACCCCACACTTTGGGGATTTTTATGGAGGCTTCATCACACAGGCATGGTCAGTTATTAATTCCATTTCCAGCCCTTCTCACCTCTCTGTAGAATGGGGGAGGTGAGGCTGAAAGTTCAAGCTTCTAATCATGGCGTAGTCTTTCTGGTGACCAACCCCCAACCAGAAGCCCAATAAGAGTCACCTCATTAGAACAAAAGATGCTCCTATCACCCAGGAAATTCCAAAGGATTTAGGAGCTCTGTGTCAGGAACAGGGGGCAGAGAGCAACATACATATATTTCTTATTATTTCACAGAAGGAAGAACCCCCTCAAGCTGACTACAAATTGGTAGAAGATTGTAACAGAGATTATATAATTACAGTATGGTTAAGGGGATAATTTTTTTTTAATTTGGAGAAACTTAAATTATATTCAAGGGAAGATTGACATAATAGCTAAACTGGAAAAATTAATATGAACTCAGTTTCCTAAAACGAAATATATTTTTTCAGTTTTTCTTTAAAAATGACCCAACAGCACCAGCAGCACTTTGACCCCATCATCTCTTTATGTGGATCTCTAGGGCCCAGATGCTAGCTTCTAATATGTTTCTCCTAAAAAGAAACCTGGGATTCTCAGAAGGTAACTGATCCCCCGCCTTGGAACTGAGTAATATCAGGAGAGCCTGGAACATCCAAATTTTGCTAAAGAACAAGGGTGCTCTTGAGGACATCAAGCTGGACATCTTGGCCAGCTTAAAGAAACACATACTGACCAAGTTAAAGCAATTTAAGCTTCAAAAAGAGAAAAATAATTATGGCTAAAGGAAACAAGTTTGAGTCTGTGAAAAGCCGTGATTCCATCCTGATAACAAATGAGGAAAGTTAACACAAAGTGAAATAAAAGGTAATTATAATGCAAAAAGCAGAGTGACTATAAATACATATACTTGCTTTTTAATTGGTTATAATAATTAAAAGAGATTATATGTAGGTGTGTTGTTTCTTCTATTTATTCTTCTGTACATCTGCTCATAAGGTATAGATATGTACTTGCTGTCTAAGTACAGAAGGGTAGATAAAGGAATTATGAGTCAGCCAAGTAGTTCCAAGAAACTTTGGAACTAAATCCCCAAATAGGAAAGACTGATTATGGTCACAAGTAACAACCAGGTAGAATGAGGTTCAATCAGTGGTCACACTCAACGACCGAATAGAAAGAGCGTTCAACAGAGAATTTTGAGATGATTGGTTAGCCAAATGTCCTCCGAGAGCTAGATGGCCCTACTGACTATAATAAAATACTAATGAGGTATAGATAAGTTTCTAATAATACTTATAGGACAGGACTATGTATAAGCATTGGCAGGATAATTGATGATATAGTGCTGGCCATGCAAGACTTAAAGAATGCCTCATTCTGGGGGAAAAAAACAAGTTGCAAATATGTAAAACTGTGGGAAAGGCACAGGATTAAAACCATGCAACTAACATAAGAAATAAAGTATAGTTTTATAAGGGACCTTGTCAAATGGTCAGTGGCTCAGGTTCGAATCAATTTGGGACAAGCATCAATCCCATTCCAGGTGGGGTTGTTTTGTTTTCTTGGGTTTTTTTTTTTCGAACTAGTAAAGACCTTGTAATCTTGGGAAGATGTCAATATAAACTCTACTATAATTTCTAAATTAAATTAAAACAAATAGTGTTGTAACCCTACAAAGGTATTTAAGAATATACATAGAAATAATAAAGAAATAAATCAGAGCATTGATAATTTTGAATAGTTTAAATGTAATTACAGGAATAAGCTTAGTAAACATTGTAATTATAGTATTTTGTCTACTCTTTAAGGAAGTTACAGTGATCAAAAGTTTCAGTCACATTAAAATTTTAATTTTAATTTGCACTTTCTATGAGAGTTTAATTGCATTTGCAATAAATTTTAAATGTTCAATTTGATGTTTCAAGTTTTGTCTATTAAGTATGTACATTTGATAAATTGAGCATATTATGAACTTTATATAGAAGTTTATGTTTCTCTCTGTCAAATAAGCCCCCAGGAAATCAAGAATCTTATCAGTAGAAACAATCTCAGAGAAGTTAAGTAACTTGTCCAAGGTCACATTGCAAACTTAGATTCAAATGAATCTAAAGCTTGTGTTTATATCTATTGCACGCCCAACTCTTTGTGAACATTTTTTGTAATAGCATTTCTCACAGTATTTAGGGAAGTTTTTTTTCACTTGACAGTAAATGATTTGGGGTTGTATAGACGCAACTGTCTAAACAGGCTGCCTATGGGCTGAATTCAGCCATTAGAACTATTGGTTTGGACCACATAATTTTTTAATAAAAATGAAAGAATTAGTTAATAATATTTTTATTTATTTATTTATTTATTTATTTATTTATTTATTTTTTGTGAGGAGATCAGCCCTGAGCTAACATCCATGCTAATCCTCCTCTTTTTCCCGAGGAAGACCGGCTCTGAGCTAACATCTATTACCAATCCTCCTCCTTTTTTTTTCTGCCCCCAAAGCCCCAGTAGATAGCTGCATGTCATAGCTGCACATAGTTCTAGTTGCTGTATGTGGGACGCAGCCTCAGCATGGCCGGAGAAGCGGTGCGTTGGTGCGCGCCCAGGATCCAAACCCAGGCCACCAGCAGCAGAGCACGTGCACTTAACCGTTAAGCCACGGGGCCGGCCCTAGTTAATAATATTTTTAAATAGAAGAATTTCCCATAGAAATGTAGATGTTTAGCTTCTCTTGAAAAATTGGCAGATCCGGCAATACTGGGCTCTCATGTGACAAAACAGGAACTTAGGGAGGGCTGCCCCTGGAAGAGGCCCTAATGTCCAATTTGCCACTGTCCCTAACCAGCCAGCTTCACTAGTTTACGTTACCTGTCTGGCCTCCATGTGCACTGCAGACTTGATGTACTGGAACCAACTGGACAAAGCCCCTCAAGTTACTGCATCGTTGTAGAAGACATCGTCAAACAAAGGGGAATTTTGATAGTACCAGGCACCACATAGAGATGGAACCTGTTTCAAGACCTCAAGGACCATATTTCTCCAGTTCTAAGCCGCAGACTCTAGAATGATGATGTAACCAAGCAATAAGTTCTCCTGACATGGCATTGGACATGGAGCTCTAAATACAATTAGACATTGAACAAAGAAGAAAGAGCCAGCAAAGGACCCTGAAAAAGAGCAGCCAAAAAAGTTGGATGAAACCAGAAGAGTTCATCCATCCATCCATCCATCCAGCCAGCCAGCCATCCATCCATCCATCTATTCATGCATTCACAAAGGTGCTCTGCCAGATACACGGGTATCTTATAACTCTTTCCTGAATTCATCATCCATTCACCAAGTGGTTTTGAGCACCCCTTTGTTTCAGGCACTGTGGAATATGCACTGGTTAGATAGCAGTGAACAAAATAGGTAGGATCCCATCCATCACCTATCAGACCCTAAATGGATAATCATACAATAATTACAACTATGGTAAATGTTATAAAGAAAAAAGTAAGGGGTACTGTGAAAGCATATACCAGGGGTTTTCTACCCTAATTTACGGATTCATAGCAGGTTTCCCTGAGGACATGATATTAATTAATTAGGGCCCACAGCCCACTGACCATCCCTTTCCCAACCCTGGTCTCTTTCACTGTATGTTCACTCGCCAACTGAAAAAAAATAAGAGTAGTTAATATAAACTAAGGATTTATCACGCGCTCAGCTTTGTGGTGAGCGCTTTAACAGATCAACTTTTTAACCCTCGTACTAATTCTATTTTAAGCCTGATGCTTTTATTTTCCCCATTATGTAGATGAGGAAGCAAGCAGAAGCATAGAGGAATCAAGTACTTGCCCAAAGCTGGAAAACTAAAGTCAAAACTCAAATCTAGATCTGCCTTTCTTGAGTGGCCACACCCTTAGCCTTTGACTTTCTTATAAAGGAGCCATACCTTTTCTGAAGAAGTCAATCTCAAACAGCTGCATATTGAATACACACACACACACACACACACACACACACACACCAGAGCAGCTTTTCCCAAAAGAATAAATGTCAATACAGCTTAATCCACTTTTATAGAAAAGAGTTGATCCAGGAACAACAAGAATATTCTTCCTGTAATGCCTTTTTATTAAGGACAAATATATGAGTTAGAAGACACGGTGCAGTATCCAATCTCAGAAAGCAATTTTCAAGGATTGAGTATCTCCACTTTACGTTGCAAAATAATGAACACATGGACGCCCCAGAATGCTTATCCAACATAGTTTGCCATGTTAGCATTTAAAATAGTTGAGCATGTGCTGAGAGATACAAAGAAATGTAACTATACAGATGATTTCTTCCCTATTTAGCTCAACTTTGATCATTCACTGTTAAGTCAACACTTTAAAGTAAAAGGAGTCAACGGGAATTTAGATCTTTCCGAAGAAATTGCACGGCAAAAGCTCACTGTGGGGAGGTGAGAAGAGTAAGCAAAGGAGCCTCTAGTAGTGCTAAAGGAAAAGCTAAAAGGCTGATTCCCTCGGCTGAGAAAACTCTCTCAGAATGAGTCATTTACATATACAAAGAAGATCATTTTTTATGCAGTTGCATTATGAAAGAAGGAGAAAGCTTCTCTCCTTATGCAAGCACAGGGAAGATCATCCCCTAGATTAACATTAGAAGCATAAAAATATTTTCTTCCCAGATTTCCCTCCAGTGTCAAGCTCTTATGGCCTTTCTTAACGCTTCAACACTCACACCTTTGTAAATATTGATACTTGGGAAATTTTGTAATGCAGCTTGAATCCCAATCCTTAAACACCCCGCAATGCACAGGGAGCAGCCAAGCCCAGAAATGCCTCAGGAAACCCTGGAAAATTTTTTTCTCTCTCCTCCAAGGACAACGAAACCTCACTGAAGCTTGAGTTTCCTCTACATCTTTCAGAGTTGGGAAATCTGGACCTGTTAACATGAGATAGCACGTACACACTTTGCCTAAATTTGATGAACATTTGAAAGATTTTACAAAAAGCTGAAGCAATGCAATAGAATAGGGTTTTGTTTGTTTGTTTTGTGAGTTTTGTGGGGGGTTTTGCCTATTGAGAGGGTGGAGGAGAAAGAAACATCAAATGTTTTCAAGTGCTATGATGCTGCGTGACAAATTAGAGCACTATTTCTGAAGTATATTTAATTACAAATTGGTTTGAGCTTTCAAAAGGACAAAACTTGTAGATAGATGTGTCCTGAATATGAAACATTACTATATTAATGATGTATTAAATCATTTTTATAAAACAAAAATCCCACTACTTCTAGAGTACAAAAAAAAATGTCCACAGCTTTTCATATATACTATGTGAAGGAAAGGGGTTTTTGCTAAATTTCAAATACCAACGAGTTCAAGGGAATAGGATCATCTGACTAAGCCTCGTGAGGGTCTGGGTTTCATTCATTCATCCCACAAATATTTACTGAGGGCCCATCAGGGCCAGACATTCTTCTAGGCACTGAGGATGCAGCTGTGAATGAAACAAAGTCTCTCTTCTCCTAGGGCAGATGTTCTATTATGGGGAAACATTATAAACAGAGGGCAAATAAATATGCAATAAAATGTCAAGGAGGAATATGATCTGTGAAGATGAGTACAACAACAAAAGAGGGGGTAAGTGAAGGAAAGCCTTATGAAAATGGTCTGCCAATTTCTTACCTCCTGCCATCATCCCCCAGGAAGAGAGTGGTGAAACTGAGAAAGAGATCTGGGTTAGGAGCCAGGACACATGGGCTCTAGTTACACCCTTCTCAGCAAGGGCTCATCTTTGTTGGAGACAATTATATTCAAGATCTCAGGCAAGTCTGGGAAAATGAGAGGGCCTGAGAAAGTAAGAAACTGGAAAGACATTCTTTGACACTGTTTGTTGAAGGCTAGGTCTGTTGCTTTACTGGAAGGCAGGAAAGAACATAGGCAATGGAAGGAGAAAGACCTAGTTCAGTCTCTTCTTAGCTGTGTGACCTCTGTCAAGTTGCTTCATCACTCTAAGCCAGTATCCTCATCCATCACATAGAGTTATAGATACCTACCTCAGAAGGTTTCCATGAGGATTAAATGGGATCAGGCATGCAAAATTAGCTCAATACTAGGCTCATGGTAACCACTCAATAAATGGGATATGCTGTTATTACAGTAGATAACAAATAACACAACAACTAACGCCTTCAAAACAGATCCAACAAGCCTTTTTTATTTTCTCAAGATGCCCCTTCTTTTTTCCAGGTGAAATAATCTGATTATTGTAAATTGCTTTCTTTAGGCTGGTAAATGGTACCTGTCACGTTATAGATTGGTCCACTAAATATTTTCATTTTTAAAATAATAGAACCTATTTGCAGCTATTCAGATAAGCAGAAAGAAAACAATCACCAAAAACTAATGCTAGTCATTTAGTTACTGGGTCTTGGATTCACATGCAGACATCAGCCATGGAGAGAAAGGAGCCCTGGTACTAAGTGGGTGTGTTTGTACGTGTCAGACTGATTGCATCCTAAATACAAATATAAAAATAAACTATAACTTTGACTCTTTTGTGGATTATTATTACCCAGAGCTTTCTGCTAGAGCTGACAGAGATACTTAAGTGTTGACTTGAAATATATTTCTGTCATTTATATAACCTGCTCAGAAACAAAAAAGAAAGAAATAGAGAAACATTTTTAAAGCTTTTCAAGAAAACAACATGCAGCAAAGAGAAGATTAGCCATTTGGTAACTGAAGGCAGCCAGAGGAAAGTTTATGCCAGGAATGTAGACAGAATATGACAGAGACATGGTGTATTGGGATAGAAGGAGTTCCCAAGAAGTACATTTGATCCATGAAGCAACAGGTGTTCCTGGAAATAGGATCCTGTGTTTGGTTCGAGCCATGTCCTCTGTCAAAATGGGGACAAAGGACTGGAAAAATCACCACCACATTGACAATTCCCATTAACCTCTGACATGGAATAACATGCTCTTATCTACCAGCAACTGCTGCCTAGTCTGCAACCCACCTCTTATCTTCATTTGCATGCTGTAGAATTACCCCAGCCTCTGAAAATGCACCAAGAGCAAATATTGCTGCAACCTGAACCTCTTTGGTGAGTAAGACCCTCCTGAGGCCCAGAAAGGAGGGTTGCAGATAAAGGTTTATCTTGACGAGCACATATCACACTGTCTGGGCTTTTTAATCCAGGCCAGTAATTATTCCTCTTTGTTCCGAAAATTCACAGGGATTGAATATCAGTCAAACCAAGAGAGGAGGGGAAAGTGGAGTAGAGGCAGGAAGAAGTTTGTTGCCAAATGCCCGTGGCCACCCTCCTGTCTCAGTCAGCAATGCAAGTGTGTTTGGGACAGAAGTGACATCCTTCTTTCACCTGTAAGAAGCCTCTAAAGAAGGAATAGCCAGTACAGGACATTGCTCAATCCCTCAATTAGGACAGACATCCCAAATCAGTGAGGACTCTTTCGCTTGGGTGTCCATAAACAACCAATCTCAACCCAGTAGTCCAGCAGTCACTTCCAACTGATCCAAATGGGCACTAGAGAAGAAATGTGCTTCATACATTTTAAATAAGGGCACGGTTAATCGCCAGGCACTCTTTCCCCTATGGGGGATGAAATCCTAAAACAAGCTTAAGCTTAGGAATCTTAAACACCATTCCTGGCTAGATTTTGACTCACATGACATCATTTTAGAAACCACATGGTCTATAAAGGAAAATGTTATTACAAAGTAGCAGATGTGAAGCCTTGAAATATCAAGTGGATTTAGAGAAAAACTGTACTCTTAAATGGCAACAGGTGGACTTCACTTTTCATACTCATTTTAAGAGAGAAGATCACAAAAGAGAACACATTTTCTCTGTCAAGGTGATGATGGATAACCAGGCAGGAGGTGAAAATATAATATTACAAGTCAAAACATTTGAAAAGGTTAAAAAAAATTTGTTTTCCATGATCCTCAGTGGTTTTCAATCCTTTTGTGGGAGAAGGGTACATGAGCATGCATTATGTCACTTCAACCACGATTTCTCCTTTCAAGTAGAAAAAAATGGGCTTTGCAGTGAAGGCTCAACTTGCATTTCATGAGCAAAGCAAATGGAGATGGTAGAGAATGAATGACAATGAAATGCTTAGGTGACAAATACTGCATGTGTCTTCTCTATAGTCTAATCCCACTGTCTGAGGAAAGTTGAGTTTATCCACATTTCAATAGATTCACAGGTGATCTCCTACTTGGCAGAAAATTAAGCCTTGCATTCAGAAGGGGCTCATTGTGAAGCCAATGTCATTTGGTTTTGTGCACAAACCATTGTCTTGCAGCTCTTTATTGGCTGTGTTTTCAGTTATTCAAATCTAGCCATTTTGCATAAGCAAACAATTTTCTCAGTAAACAATATGATGAACTAATGTCTTGTGCTACCAAATTAGAGAACTTCAAGATGGAGAAACTCTACCGAGGCATCTAACCCATCATCCTACCAAAGCAGTGGTCTTGCTTGGCAAGTATTTTCTAGTGCTTTGCTTAGTCTAGTTTTAAATATATCAAGCAAGGAGCCTTCCACTGCCTAAGACGTCTCATTGTTCAAGAAGCTTCCTTTCTTCCCTTTAAATGTATATTGGACTGTGTTCATCCCATTATTTCCTTTTACTGCTTCTCACCAGCACTCATTTTGTCCCCAACAAAAGTAGGTACGGAGAGAGGGAGAAAAAGAGAGACAGAGAATTGATTGTCAGAAGGCTTTGAAAGGAAAACACAGAGTTGAAGAAATAGCTCTTAATTCTGCCAAAGAATTAAGAATGCATGAAGTGCTTTATATTCATCCGCTAGTTGATCTCCTACAGTAGCAGATGAATTTTCTACCCTGTGCCCCGAATTTTTAATGCCTTTTTGTGCTTTCTTAACTTCCACATGTAAGGTCTCACCTTACTACCTTCTCCAAGTGTTGATTCCCACAACTGAATTAACCCAAGACAAAAGAGTCACAGAAGTTCTGAAAGAGGAGTATCTATTACACCCACATGACAGTTGGGCATAATTTTTTTTCTGCCAAAAATTCCTAAGGAAATGTTTTTATCTTCAGTTTTTCATTTTAATGATTTTCAACAATTTTTAAAAATTTTATTGTATAATTAAATTCTACACAGTTAATAATTAAAATGAATTCACAGATTAGCAAAGTAATGCTTACATTTTGCTATTTGTTTCATTCTTGCCATGTTTAATTAATAACATTTCAATGATAATAAATAAATGAATCTTAAATGATAAAATTACAGATTAGAGTCATATGACATGATGATTTCTAAGGTCCAGAGAGATCACTCAAAATTCCAAGATCTTTTTCTTTAATTTTGCAAGAATTTTGAATTCAAGAGTAAAGAGGGATGAAGGGACTGACTGTCAGAGAGCCCATTTCTGAAGGAGAATTTATAGTAGCCAAGGCCCCGTCTATTATAAGTTATGCCTTTGGAAAGACTCAGAATTTTTCATATTTCTCCTTTCCATTTTATGTCCTGTTTCTATCCTGTATTGCTTTTAAGAATATGTGTATGCACTTATGGGAGAATACAAAAACACTAAGAATAATAATAAATGACGGGAATTTACTCCAATCCAACCACTAGTTTAAGCTCTCTATGTGATAATGCATTTCACCCTGTTATTATGCCCGTTTTATGAATGAAGAAATTGAGGTACAAAAGGTTAAGTGACTGCTCCAACCTCATCCAACCATGATGGTGGATCCAGAGTCTGACGCCAGAGCCTATATTCCTAACCACCACATTTCAATGTATTCCTCAAAAGAGCAAGCTAAATTGAAGCCATCTATTATTCCCTTGTTTTTTCCTCTCAGCCTCTATTCAACATGAAGAAGCAAACACTTGGTAGCAATTATCTGAGTCCTTTGCCTTTAAATGCTGCTGAGGCCAGAAGATAATTTCTAAATTGCTCTGCCTAGTTCTACATGTCCTTATGTGTTGAATGTTATTTCTCTCCAACTAAAATGATATACCACCTCAAAATTGTGTACTTGGAAATAATTAGCACTATCTTGTCCATTTTGGAAATCAAGGTAGAAGTTAGAACTCCTGATTAAGAGTCAAGGCAGTATTCCAAAGAACGGTGGGGAGATATCTTGCACTGACATTGACCTTGGAGAGAATTAAAACATCAACAAAATAAAATAAGAATAAACAGCATTTCTGACATCAACCCTTCTCTATTCTCCCTTTTGTTTTGGCTTCATCCATGAAATCTGACCCTAACAGTCTGACACCTACAGATCCCTCCTTTCTCTGAATTCCTTCAGAGTTGATGTGCTGTCCTTATTTTCAGTATCATCCTACGAAACTTGTGTAGTTACTGAATGGTTCCATGCACCTTCCCTCCCTACAAACTCATCTGAAGGTTCTTGTATATGTTTAATGGATTGCTTATGATCATGATATCCTAGAACAAGAAGGAACTCATGGAAAGCATTTGGTAGATCCCATTATTTGCAAAGGAATAAACTAATGCTAAGAGAGGTAAGACAGCACATCATAAGTCACATAGCTAGTTAAGGAGCAGGTTAAGCACCAGTATCTAGATGTTTTTATCCCTGATCCTGAACTCCTAACCCCAAATCAAGTTTTTTAACTGAAGAGAAGTCCCAAAGAAAAGAGACGATACAGAAATACCTGGCTGCTTCCACATCCACATGTTCAAGCAAATCATATATTAGGAGGTTTGAAAATGAAAAGACCATCAGTAATATTTAAGAATTTAAATAAATAGGAGACTTGCCAAAGAATTAGAGTCAGATATACAGGATGACAAATTTCACCCAAATTAGACTGCAGAAACCCCAGGACAATATATATATACACAATATCAAACGCATGCAAACTACAAGAATCAATGATCAAAAAACGATATATGGGCATTTAGAAACAAATTTCTTCTCCTCTGGTGCCTTTGTGAATTTACTAAGAATAAGTCATCCTAAAATAATCTCATTCTTTTCTTAACAATACTGATTATAATTACTGATAATAATTAAAGCTACTATTTATGAGGAGTTGCTATATGTAATGCTGTATTCTAATTGCTTTAGTAAGTAAGGTACCCCTCAGTTCACTGAATCCTTACCACCACACTGAGGGGTAGAAAAGCACTGTCCTAGGTGAAGTGGCAGACACACTGCTAGAACTCAGGTCTCTCTGACTCCAATGATTTCTCCTTTGACCCTGCCGTACTCACAGATAGCCTGATGGGAACCGCTAAGCTACTGGATCAGCGGAAGGGCTTAGATACAGTTCATATCCATTTTAGCAAAGCACTTCACAGAGTCTTCCATAATCACCTGTTGTTACGAGGATTAGCAATTATTTGAACCATTCCCAATGAGTGCTGCTGAATAGATCAATATTGAATCGGAAAGAAGTCTCTAGGATAGTGCCACAAAGCTCTGTTTCAGGTCCAATTCTCTTGAATATTTTAAGTAATACATAAGGTTGAGATGTAGAACGTGTGTCCGCAAAAAAAACTTTAGAACACACAACTCTGGGGAAGATTGCAGTAAGTTTCAAAACCATCTCCACAGACACACTGGGCTGAAACCAATCAGAAGAAATTTAACAAGCATGAAAGTAGATTCCTTTATTTAAGCTTCAAACAAACAAACAACAACAACAAAACACCAACTAAACAAATGCAAAATGAGAGAGGCCCAGTTTGAGAGCCACTCCCTTTAAAAAAATTCATGACTTGTATCTCTTCACTGTCTAAGCTCCCTTTTTGGACAAGAGAGTACATGGGATGCTCTTATGGACTGAATGTGTGCCCCCAAAATTCATGTGTTGAAATCTTAACCCCCAATGTGATGGTATTAGGAGGTGGGGCCTTTGGGAGGTGATTAGGTCACGAGGGTGGAGCCTCATGTACAGGATTAGTGCCCTTATAAAAGAGACCCCAGAGAGCTCTCTCGCTCCTTTCCACCATGTGAGGACACAGAGAGAAGACGGCTGTCTATAAACACTCAACTGACACTGGGTGTGCCAGTACCCTGATCTTGGACTTCCCAGCCTCTAGAACTGTGAGAAATAAATGTTTATTGTTTAAGCCACCCAGTCTTTGGCATTTTGTTATAGCAGCCCAAGCCTACTAATAAGACAGATGCCACACTGGCAGATGAGCTGGAATCAGGGGTGGGTGAGGCTAGATCATGGGCTGCAGAGCTGTCTTGAAAGGAACAAATTTGGGATCGGGCCATGCAGAGCCCTACTGGAGTGTCACACTAAAGGGGCTGGGAAGAACAGAGAAAAATAGATGCAAGGCAATGGGATGTGACAGGAACAAGAGGTCTCAGGGCAGTGCTCGAGAATTTGAAACTGCGAGAAGGAGGCAGAACTCCTGAGGTACTAGACTGGCCATGGGGCTTTTCTAGGCCATGACCTGCCATAAATAATACCTAGACAGATGAGTGTGGCTGTGTTCCAATAAAACTTTATTTGGACACTGAAATATGAATTTATATAATTTTCACATGTCACAAAATATTATTCTTTTTTTGCTTTTTGTTTTTCCTAACCATTTAAAAATGTAAAAAACATTCTTAGCTCACAAGTAGTACAAACACAAGCTGGGGCTTTAGTTTGTCAACTCAGGTGGTAGACTATAGATGAATGAATGAATGAAAATGATTTATTAAGTGTTTTAGGGAACAGAGATAGATAACACCGGGAGCAATGGAAAATGGATTTGAAAATAATTCTATGATAACCCAGCTATTTTAGGAAAATTTGGGGAAAAAATGTTAACTTGTGAAAAATACTAAAAAAAAATCACAACTGTGCAGTAGTAACCTAGGCCAAAAATTCACCCCTGGAAATGTGGAGCTGCTTCCTTCAAAAGAGAGGAATTTCATCATTCCACAGCTTAAGACATTCCTTGAAGCTGAAGTCAGGAGGGACACATGAGAACTGAACACATGCAAAGGACGGAGGACGGCAGCTCTCCCAGGACAGGATTGAACTCCCATTTCATTACTTCAGACTGCAAAAAACCACTTTCTTCCCCAGAAGAAAGTCTTTTTAGAAATAAATACAAATTAAATTCTCTTCCAGAACAGTTTGGATCACCATAAGGTTAGTTTTTAGTTTTTACCCCAACTCATTTGACTACTGTAATTTCATTCTCCTTGTACTTAGAATTGGAATGAAACTTACTTAGCAGCAGAAATGGCAGCTGTTCCCTTGCTGAAAGAGAAATATGAGATGTGGGCTTTACATGGAAAAATGTGCTCCCAAGTTTTAATATCACAAAATTGCTTCGACTTAAAGATTTTCCCATGAATCATGTACTGCAATTAAACACTTGAATGCTATTTCCAACAAATATTGCTTTTATGTCAAATATGATGTTCGTAAATATGGCGTGTAGTTTACTAGCTTCTAAATGAACAATGTTAATACAAATTCTAGGATAAGAGTGACGGCCTGGTTGTATATTACACTGCAGAGTTTGCCATCATCCTCTTTACATTAAAAAATAATGAATCTGGTCTCATTTGCAGGTTCTTAAAAGCAAGCATTACGTGGCCACGTGACAATATGAAACCACAGCTCATAAATAGTAAATGCAAACAGGATTTTCTTACCTTTTTGAACAAGTACGACTGAAAGCTTTCTGGTCCTCCAGGGACCCAAACTTCTTTAAAAAAAAGTTTGGAATTTAAAGGGGAAAAGAAAAAAAAAGGAATCCTCTGAGGAGTGTGATGGATCAAGGATTTGTTTTTCCCTCTTTTCCCCAGAAATCTACCAGTCATTCTACAGCTATACTAGTTTTTTAGGATAGAAAAATCTAGTGTCTATGGAAAACCCCAATTTGCTCATTTTTATGAGTATCACAAATGTTCTCTTTTTTCTAGAGTAACTTTGAGAAGTCATGGTCATTAAGTTTAGCATAATTGTATCAATTTCTTAGGGCTGCCATAACTAAATACCACAAACTGGGTGGCTTAAAACAATTTAAAATATATTCTCTCATGGTTCTGGGGGCTAGAAGTCCAAAGTCAAGGTGTCAGCAGGGCTGTGCTCCCTCTGAGACTCTGAGTAGAATCCTTTCTTGCCTCTTCCTAGCTTCTGGTGGTAGGTATCATTCTTTGGTGTTCTTCAACTTAGAGCTGCATCACTCCAATCTCTGCCTCCGTCATCTCTTGGCATTCCTCTCCCTCTGTCTCTTTCTCTTCTTCTAATAAGGCATTGGGTGGTATTAGATTAGCCCCCCCCCCACCCAGTATGACCTCATCTTAAATAATTACATCTGAATGACCCTATGTCCAAAAAGGTCACATTCTGAGGTTCTGGGGATTAGGACTTCAACATATCTTTTTTGGGGACACAATTCAATCATCACAGTACTTAAAGAAATCTGAGTCCAAAAGATTTCAGGACATGTGAACGAAGAATACTGAACAGAGGCCTAGACCATATGAACAGACATGCGTGTTGAACTCCTTCTATGCAACAATAAGGCTACCTGCCTCTTCCTGAGCATCTTTTCCGTCACAGGCACAATACAACATGTCTCTCACACAACACTGTTAATTCTACTACTACACTGCATGGTAGATGTTTCATCTCAGGTTCACAGATGAGGAAAACGAGGATCTAAGAGGTACATAGACCCGTCCAATGCCAACCCAAGAGAGCAAGAGAAGCAAGCAAGCAAGATTCAAATCCAGGTTTGTCTGACAGGCAAAGCAGTAAGTAAAGTTACAGAGCCACGTGGTTGAATAACAATAAAATAAATTATTATTAATTGATAGTGGAATGATATCATTTAGAAGAGTTGTAAATGTTCAGAGAAATCAGTGTGTGGGCTGAAGGTCTTTAGGATGTTTTATTTTGAACCCTCTTACAGATTGAATTACATCAAGAATTACCAATTCTTGAACACATTATCTGCTAGGCCTTGCAGTACACTTGAGATACAAATTGAACAAGATATAATCTCTTCTTTCAAAGTGCTTATAGCCTAGTAGGTGAGAAAGACAAGTAAATGGACAACTAAAGTTTGGTGTAGTGAGATAATAATAGGTAGCATTTATCAGGACTTTATTCCATTCCTGGGTCTATTATAGGAGCTTTACACGCATTAACGCATTAATCCTCACATGAGCCCTGTGAGGAGGTACTATTTTAAATCTCTGTTTTACAGATGAGGAAACTGCAAAGCAAGGTTAGCTTGCCCAGAGCAATTCCCAGAGAGTGGCAGAGCTGGGTTTAAGCCCAGAGTCTGGCTCCAGAATCCACGCCCTTAACTTGTTAAATTCTACTGTCTTCCCAATAAAATACGAAAGAATAGAAGTAACTATAGATGCTGCAGAAGCTCAAAGGAGAGGTGTGTAACCAAGGGTATAGATTAGGCGGAGAGTGCCTCACAGGGCAAAGAATACATGAGCAAAAACCTAGAAGAGAGTAAGTTCAGAGCAAATTCAAAGACTTGGGGTAAAACGTGTATAATAATCTTATCTAGCTCCTGCGATTGCTATATGTATTAAATGAGACAAATTAGATAAAGCCCTTAGTTCAGTGCGCAACAATTAGTAAGCACTTGGTACAGTTGAGCTTCCTTCACCATCACCATTATCCCTAGGCTGACCACCAAGAGCTATGCTGTCGGAGGAAATTCAGGCATTAGGCGGGATGGAAGGAGGTGAATTTGATCACAATTTCACAAACCAGAATGGTTAACAAAAACACTTAGGATTTTTTTTAAAAAAAATACAGATTCTAGAGTCCCACAGCAAACTAATAAATAAGAACCTCTGAGGGGTGGAATACAAGAATGTGCATTTTGAAAAAGCAGCCCAGGTATGAGATTTTGGAACTGCTGAACTCCATGACCTTTATCTTTACAAGCCTGACATTCTAGGATTCCAATCTAACATCTGATCTGGTACCTAGGAATTGGGAAAGACTGATACAAGCGGAAAAGAGAGAGGCAAGAACGTTAGAGTGCAACAAAGGCAGAGTAAACGACGTTCTGGCACAGGATTTTTTTGTGCTGCTCACAACAGAAGTCATCAAATGTTTTTCTAAAAAAATCACACTATCATACTGTCATATTCATCCCAATGCTGAGTTTCAACCCAGGCCTGTTACTCAGTCCACCTGTGAACCTGACCTCACCTCTCACCACATACTTGAATCTCTCATCATTCGTGACTCTCATACTATCCCTGAACCTCACGCTATTCCTTAGTCTTGTCCACAGTGAGGATGCAAGGGGGGTTCATGGATAAAGTATGTCTAGGTCTGTCTGTTATGTTCAATCCTTAGTAACTACACATAGTATTTTTACCTGTGATAGAGCAAAAGTGATTTAAGTATTAATATTCCCAGCCTTACCTTTCTCAGTTCTCTAATGAGAATTCTGTCTTTGACAGCTTGGTTCCTGGGATTTTGTGATGGAGAATCTGGGCAATGCAATGGCTAGAGAGAGGCAGTATAAAAAAAAAAATCATGATTTGCTTATGGAAGAAAAGGAACCAGTGGTGGAAGGAAAAGGAATAAGGTATTGAAAACAAAAGACTTGCTTAAGCTATAAAAAAAAAAGTTGAACTGTTGACAGTGAGGAGAAAGCAAATTCTAAGATCAGCTACTGGTCTGAGAGATATTGTGTTTGAGAGAACTAGGGAAAAACAATTTTAATTGTCTTTGATGGGAGTTTCAGATTGTTTCTGCCTTAACATTATTCAAGAGATTCTGGTAAAGATTCAAATTGTCTAAATTACTTTTGATTGATGGATTGAAATTTTCTTCTAAGGCAACATTGACAAGGACTGGACTATGTAGAGTACTAGGTTTTACTTAGGGTTACATACATTTTGACACAGCCATTTTGATGAGATCAGATCTAAACAACTTGCCTAAAAGTTCCAGGAGCCCAGGCACCTAGATGAGTTCTTTACCCAAGCCTCAGTCTACCTCTTCATAAAGTAAGAGCGCAGATCCAACTACCATATCTCCATAAGGAAGAGAGTAATTTCTACTCGGTCACATCAGTTAACTTGACTAAAAACAGAGGTGTTGACTGTATTCCTGTTCAATTTTAAATTTAATGGGAGCCTGGGTTTGTGCCATCTCTGCCTCTTAAGTGTTAATCAACTCCCCAGTTTAAATGTATTTGATAAAAATATCTGAACTCAAATTAACTATATTCTGGGTAAAAGTCGACATAAAAGTAGTTTTTCTGAGACCTAAACAGGCTAGGTGGATATTTCATAGCTGATAATGGTGTTGCTATGAGAATAAGATAGAGATGGGTTCAAACACTGTCTCTTAAAGTTAATGCACAGCAAGATTTCAAACAAGTTGCTAATTACTCTAAGCCTCAGCTCTTGCAAAGAAAAGCAGGATAACAATATCTACCTCATGAGATTGTTGGGATGAATAATAGGTTGATTTTTGTAAAGTGCTTAGGCTTAGAAAGCATACACACAAAAAAGAATTTTGGAAAACACGCTTTGCATGAACATAGATAAAAAGGCACAAAAACTTCAACTCCCAATTGGAAGAAAATTATAAATGTTGAAAATGTGATAGACTTGTCAAAGTACATTATATCACTCACAAATAATTGTGAAACATAACTTATTCTGCTGTTTATTATGTGAAAAATGTAAAAATCACACTTTTTTTCATTAAGAAAATAAAAACAAAAATGAAAAGTTCAACAGCTAATAATGTTTCAATTGCTCATCTTGTGGCCAAGTATAAAATGTGTCCCTCGCTCCCCGAGCCCCTGCCAAAGCATTTGAATCACGCTTTCCCTACACTAATGTGGGACAGCCTGGCTAATAAGAAGACTGCCCAAACTAGGTGAACCATGGGTAAAAGAGTTAAATTCAGTCTCTATGTGGGTCACAGGTTCTACCTGAATTCTAGCTTTCCCACTCTAGGAAAGGCAAATCTGAACAAATTTACCAGCTGAATTTTCACCACTTTACAACTAGTGAGTGATCATCCTTCATTGAAAATGGCATCCATTATTCCATTTATTTTCCTTAAAAAAAAAAAAAAATCAACTGAAGCATACATCATCTTTCTTCTCTATTCTACCCTAATGAATAAAGTGGTAACCATTATCAGATTTGATATCGCAAATTTATTGTATATAATTAATAACTGAGGAGAAAATGGCCCATTGCTTCTCTTGTTCATGGGGCTAGTTCACGTACATGGTTTAGTCAGGGCACTTCTATCTTTGGCATGATACAGGCAGCAGATAAAGAGGTAGAATTTGGTTGTAGCCCATGAGGAATAGAGGTTCCATCCAGGCAATTCCAGAAGTTACTCAAGAGCCACGACCCAGTAATTGGGCATATGCATTTCTTTTGCCAAGACACAGAGAAGGCAAGCTCCTTTGTAATGGATATGAGCCCCAGACACACATTCAAAGCATCAACAGGGAATTTGGCCCGAGGTCACCATAAATCCATACTGAGAAACCTCCAGAGAAATAGCTTTAGTCACCCTCAAATTAGGAAGTGGAGTCCCGGAGAATAAAAATTCCTTACCTGTCCCAGTGGAAGTATGAAATGTTTCCAGGTCAGAGGCAGCTAAATACGCTAAAACTTTCAACTATGAGTGGAGAACCAACTCCCTCCATCAAAAATCATATAAAATACACATATGTCATTCATTTCTCTTCACCTACTGGTTACATTAAGTAAATTGAGTCATTCTTCTTATTACAAAGTCCTGGGGTTCTATACCAATTGGTTATTTACGTGAAGTCTCAAGTGAAAGAACCCCTCTAAATATTGGCAAATACACCTTGAACTGGGTGAACCCTAGTGATTAGAGCAGAATCTACAAATTGGAAGCCCATGAACAGGATGAGCCAAAGGATGTTTAAGAGTTCTACAGAGCTTTTTGGGCCAGCCCCATGGCTTAGGGGTTAAGTGCGCGCGCTCCGCTGCTGGCGGCCCGGGTTCGGATCCCAGGCGTGCACCGATGCACTGCTTCTCCGGCCGCGCTGAGGCGGCGTCCCACATACAGCAACTAGAAGGACGTGCAGCTATGACATACAACTATCTACTGGGGCTTTGGGGGAAAAAAAATAAATAAAATTAAAAAAAAAAAGAGTTCTACAGAGCTTTTAAACACTCAAATTAGCTACCATCTTGACAATATTTTTAAATGAAATATTTCACACAAAATTCTGGATGTCTAGTTTCTCTTGGCAAAACCAGATCCACATTCTCACAAGATGAAAATCTAATAGTACTGAAGAGCAGCTGCCCACTTGAAACACGGTGTGCTCTCTCCAATTTGTCACAGTCCCGCCCAAGCCATTTTCCTCACTTGTCAGCCAGCCTCCTGTAGACATCTTGGTTTGTGATTGCTATACTAAAGATTCTGGCAGTCGCCATGAGTCAAACCAGAAAAGCAGCAGACCCCTCGCAGAACTCTCATTTAATACAACTTACATCTGTCTTAGTGAGCTACTTGTTATATTTGTATCTTTCACAGCTCAGTGCCTTTTACAGAATAGATGTCATACATTTTAGTTGAATAAATGAATAATTTAATTTGAAGACAGCTGCTTATGTTCTGCTAAACTTCTCCTCCCTTGTTTCAAACACAATACTTCTTTTAATACAGCCTGAGGTCACATTGGCTCTTTTGACAATTATAATCTTTCAGCTGAACCCTCCCCCCTTCTCCTACCCTAAAAATAAAACACTAGGAATGACCTCTTGTAATCCATGGGCACAAACTCAGGAATATCCTTCAAGCATCAGAAGGGAATGGCTCTAGTTATGCGATTTTAGTGTCCCTCCAGCCTGGTTTAAGCAATGATCCCAATGACCTGGTGATGAGCCATCTCTCAGAATCTGCAGTGCCTTAAGCCATAAGAGCATCTGGCCCAGCTGATTAAATCATCAGGAGAAGAGACCTAATGTGAAGACCAACGCAGCCATCACACAACAACATATGTCAAGATACTGGATGAACATTTGGCATAAAATCAGTGGCAGAAACTGCCTGATGTGAAAGAGAAGGATGGAGGTTGGAAAAAGAGATAAGGGGAATTATTACAGGAAGAGACAAGCTAGCTACCAATGGGTGACATTTTCTCTCCTGACTGGTACTTTTAAAGAAAGCTCTTTAGGGTTTCCTAAATGAGCAGACCCACTAACCTATTATGTTAACAGAAAATTAGAAATTACAAAGACGTTTATCTCCAGTTGACTAATGTGGGGCTGTGTGTGCTGGCTTGTTGCTGCTTATAAACTACAGGACCCACGCTGCTAGCTTTGACATTTCAACTGTGTTTTCTCAGCCTCACGGGCACAGAAGGATTTCTGTCTACTTAACATGGCAAGGTATCCATCTGTCCCGTCTCTGTCACCTTTCCTTTCCATTAGATTTGCACATGGCAAGAAAATCACACAGATAAAGGGATTCAAATGCAATAATTTAAGTAAGGGGGAGGCTTCACAAGGATATGATCTGAGCTGACTCCTTTTATTTATATAAGAATAACATTCATAGTAGTAGACTTGCAGTTTAAAATGCGATAAAAAAATAGATGAAATATTTGTTGCATATTTTATCCCCAGGGCAATACAAACCAACCTTATCACTCTGTGTTCCCAAAATTTGACCATGTTAAGTTCTAGAAGCTTTTAGGAGATACTCAAGATATTAAAAAATCAGACTTGCACTTGGGGAGTAACTTGGAACTCACTCAATGAAAACATTTGAAGAGCATTATCAGAGCAATACATGAAGCACAAATGATGGAAGGTTAACACAGACAAGCATAGGTATATGAAATTTCTTATTTTTAAGCCATTGTAGTATGTTTTCTTATTTGAAAATAGAAAATTAAAAAATTATTACACTTCCTCTCTGTGCCAGGCACTTTTGCACATATTATGTCATTGAACCTGTTAAAACAGGCAGGGGGTGGGTAACCCCGCTTCTCTAGACGAGGCAGCTGAGGTTCAGAGAGGTAATCAATTTGTCAAGGGTCATCACAATAGCAAGAGCCAGGGCCAGGGTCTCAGCTGTTCTCTTAAATCCTACTCTAGACCTCTTTGTATCACGTCATGGCTACATCCCAGTGCAGAGTTTCTCATTTTAAATGCAGAGAATTAAACTCCTCCATGGTACAGAGGCTGTCCAATAGGGGATTTAAAACCTGTTAGTATGACCAGTTCATCCCAGTCTAGCCAGAACCTTCTTGGTTTTAGCACCAAAATACCATATCCTGGGAAATCATTCAGTCTCAGTTTAAAAAAGGAAAAGTTTTATGCACCAGGCAACACCTCAGTTGCAGGCAAATCGGAACAGTTGGTCACCCTACTTGTGGTTTTCCCACATATATAAAGACAGAGTCAATCCCAATATCTGCCTCTTTAACATCATGTCCCCTTGTCCCCACCACAGCCCACATCTGATCCTAGAGAGTCTAGCTAAAGCTCAGAGCCAAAAACAGTCCCTAGAATATAGTAGAAACTCAACAAATATTTGCTGAATTGGTGTCCATGTTTGTCCAGTTCATAGGCCATAATGCTTTGCATGTAGTCAATGCTCATCGATGTTTACTGAATCAAATATAGACAAAATTGGTCCATGATACATGGTAAGAGCAATCTCAAAGAGTTAAAGAAGATTCCAAGGAAGAGGAGCGATCCATCACTATGACTTGGTGATGGTGGAGGACCTGTGGGTCGATTGCACATTTACAAACATCACATCTCTCTCCTCTAGAAGATCAATTGGTGGAGCCACTTTTGCTCTCTTGGGCAGCAGCCTCCCCAAATCACTGCTCAGCTGCCAACATCAATTGGCTTCCAAAGGACCAAAGGCCAGGGTAGGTGCCCCAGTGACTGTACTAGACAACATTTCCTATGTCCCAGGCAATGTGCTAATAATTTAATATATATTATCCCATTTAATACTTGCAACAACATGAGGCAGTAACTATCATTATTCCCATCTTATGGATAAGTTAACTAGAGCTTCTAAAGGGACTGAATCTAGAGCCCAAGCTCTTAAGCACAACGATATAGTACATCCCAAGGTGTCACATAGTTGATGGACATACCACACCTAATAACATGGTACCTCGCTGATTTCTGATGTCTTTGGGGTGCCTTGACGATAACTAGAATAGTTATTTTCTGCTAATTGAGAGATGTTAGAGAGCAAAAGATTATGTAAACAGATCCCTGTATAATTTAGGGTAGCTTAGGTTTGCCTGCTCTTTCTTTTGATTTTTGGAGCTTTGTGCTTCGAGTTTGTAGATCTGAACTTGTGCCAAATGCTGTAAGCAGTATAACTGCATCTGCAAGTACTCACAACTTAAAAACGCTTCCCTTGAAAGGCCCAAAATATACCCTTCTGAAAAGAAATCCCATACAACATTTTTGTCAAATGTTCCCTTTTTTTCTCCTTCCCTTCCCTCCCCTTTCCTTTTGTGTGAATTGGATGTTCGTGTACTAATATACCTAATTGAGTGAATCGACCAAAACGTAAATGTAGATGAAACCATACTCCTTGGGTATAATATTCTTAGCTACTGATAATTACACAGAATATATTGGAATTAGCTAAGCTCTACTGGAAAATACTTCTTTAAACACCCCAACTTTAATTTAACCTTGGAAATGCACAGAATCAAGGAATTTTAGCACTAGAGAGAACCTTAGAAATAATCTAGCTTGGTGGTTTTCTAACTTTGGTCTGCAGGGCCTTAGGGGCCTGTTTAGTAAGTGACCAGCCCACAGGGCCCCATCATCATCAAGGAATGGTGATGGTGAAGGTTGAGTAGGGGCTCCTACTCTGGCCATCTTCAAAGAGCACTGATGGCAGATATTGTGAGTTGGCCTACCCAGCACCCAGTCCAACCCTTTTCTAGCTGACTTACTGTCTCGCACAAGGCGTGAGTTTGGTCAAGCAACACGTAGGTACACATGAGCTACAAGAAAAGGTAGCCACAGACTGCGGGCTCAGATCCTCTGGCAAGGACGACAGCAGCATCATTATGGAGAGCTGTGTAGAGTTTCTGGATTCCAGTCCATAGTGTGGTAGGTATCAAGAGACAGGCAACAGTGACAACGGTGCTTCCACCAGAATAGATGCATGGTGGTTGGGTGTGTTCTCTAGCTGCTTTGTTCCCAGCTGGGCAACATCCATGCCCAGCTCTCTGGCTCTTCCAGAGACCCAACAGACTAACTAATACCTTTTAGTAAATCTCTTCCTGCTTAAACTACCTTGAGTAGATCAGGTTGTTGCAACCAAGAACCCAGACAAATTTACTTTTATGTCTTGATGTGGTATTTCTGTATAATTTAATTTAAACAAAGAATTCTGGGGGAAACAAAATGTGAAAATCACACATTCTATCAGCTGCCTCATTTTACACATAAAGAACTTGGGGTTCAGATAAGTGAAAGTATTAGTGCTAAAGCTTCTTCTAGAATCCAGCTCTAATCATTCCTGGTAGTATAGGCTGGCCAAGCGGCGTTCCAGGAATGACCAATACCTGTTCTTGGCAAACTTCATCCCATATGATTGTTCACCCCTTAAGAATCAACTAGGTGGCCCATGGCTGGCTCTTCCTGCGCACCTGTCAAAAAGCTCTGGTGTTTCAAATAGAAATTTCGTTGCCTTTTACATTTCAAAAATTTTCAAATCCCCTGCTGTTGACTTTCAAATCTTATTATTTTGTGAATGTCACTGTTATTCTAATAAAATGTGAGTAGTGTTCCTCCTCCTCCTCCTTTCTGAAAGTATTAAGATATTTAGGAACAGTTCCTGGGACACTTTTCAATATGTTTTGTTTAATTTTTAAATTTTTTTCCAGAGCGTATCTCTGTCAATATGATCAAAACAGTACAGCCTTTCAGATTATACTATTCCAGCAGAGATAGGATCTATAGATTATGTCATAGCTAGGAAGATGAGCTCTGGTATCTGGTGCAAGTTATCAACTCCGTTAAGATCTCAGCTCCCTCATCTGAAAAAACAAGAGTGAGAATCATACCCACCTATCTTATGGGATTGTTGTAAGAATTACATGGAATTCATGCAAAAATTACACCATGCCTAGTATATAATACATGCTTAATAAGAGTGAGCTGCTACATTTTATTATTATTATTATTATTATAACAAAACCTTAACTATGATGGGGAAAATTCCAGAGAAAATTGCTTCCTGCCTTCCAATCTCAGACTCCTTTCAGACTTCAAGACAAACTGTTCTACATGGCATTTAGTCATTTGTCCCAAGGTCTGCTAGTACCTTGTTTTCTGCCCAGGAACGAGAGGGAAGGGAGCAGGTAGAGTTGGCCGGTACACTCTACATTAGACACCATCCACATTGTGTAGACTGTCACAATCTATGGGAACCGCATTCTGGAAACCCACCTCTCAGAGAGCCTTCCCTTATCCCGGCATCATGAAAAAAATGGTCTACATATTCCACAATTTGCAAAGTGCTTCCTTGACTTGATTTGATAAAAGTTTGATTTGATCCAGAAAACAACCCTATGAGGAGGCAGATGTCTTTACTGGACAGACGTCTTTACTCTGACTTTTCAGAGGGCACAGTAAAGCCGATGGCACATTGAGAGATATATGACTGGTCAATGGCACATTTGTGTCTTCTGACTTTGGTCCAAGATTCTTTAGAGATTTGTACACATGCAATGTGTGACTAACATATTTGAATAGCCAATTTTGAATCAATTTATCAATCAGAGGTTGCACATTCAAAACCACATAGGTGGGTAACAAGTGTGTGAATCAAGCTTGGTGTAAGGCAATAGGCAGGGTGGTGACTGAGATCATCTAAAAATACCTTGAAAGGTATTCCCCTTCAAGAGTTTTTAATGTGCAAGCCAACTGTACTCTCACACTGCTGGTGGAACTGAAAAATGCTACCACCACTTTGGAAAACAGTGTGGCAGCTTCTTAAAAAGCAAAACATACACCTATTGTATGATCCAGTCATTTCATGCTTAGATTATTTACCAAAGAGAAATGAAAGCGTATATCCAGGCAAAGACATGAATACAAATATCCAAAGTAGCGTCATATGTAATAGGCAAAAACTGGAAACAAGTCAGATGTCTACCAATAGGTGAATGAATAAACACATTGTGGTATATCCATACAATGGAGTTCTATTCAGCAATAAAAACAAACTATTAATATACACAACAACATGGAAAAATCTCAAAATAATTATCCTGAGTGAAAGAAATTCTGAAAAATACAAATTAATCTATAATGGCAGAAAGCAGGTAAGTTTACTGAGTCTAGGGATGGGCAGGCAGCAAGGAAGAGGCTATGGCAGGTAGGAAGGAATTGAGTACAAAGAGGCACAAAGCACTGTTTGAGGGTGATGGATCTGTTCATTATCTCGATTGTGATGATGGCTTCAGGGTGTACACAAAGATCAAAATTGTACATTAAATATGTGCAGTTTGGGCTGGCCCCCTGGCTTAGCGGTTGGGTGCGCGCCTTCCGCTGCTGGCGGCCTGGGTTCGGATCCCGGGCACGCACCAACGCACGGCTTGTCCCACCATGCTGAGGCGGCGTCCCACATACAGCAACTAGAGGGATGTGCAACTGTGACATACAACTATCTACTGGGGCTTTGGGGAGAAAATGGGAAAAAAAGGAGGAGGATTGACAATGGATGTTAGCTCAGGACCAGTCTTCCTCAGCAAAAAGAGGAGGATTGGCATGGATGTTAGCTCAGGGCTGATCTTCCTCACAAAAAAAAATAACAGATAAATAAATAAATAAATAAATAAGCGCAGTTTATTGTATGGCAATTGTATCAGTTTGCTAGGCTTCCCTAACAAAGTACTGCAAACTGAGTGGCTTAAACAACAGAAATTTATTTTCTCATAGTTTTGAAAACTAGAAGTTGGAGATCAAGGTGTCGGCAGGGTTAGTTCTTTCTGGGGCTGTGAAGGAGAATCTGTTCTAGGACTCTGCTAGCTTCTGGGGGTTTGCTGGCAATCTTTGTTTGGTTTGTTCCTTGGTTTGTAGAAGCATCACCCTGATATCTGCCTTTGTTTTCACATAGTATTCTCCCTGTTTGTATGTGTGTGTTCAAATTTTCCCTTTTTCATAAAGACACTCCACTCCAGTATGACTCATCTCAACTAATTACATCTACAACGACCCTATTTCCAAATAAGGTCACATTCTGAGGTACTAGGGGTTAGGACTTCCACATTTGTGAGGGACACAATTCAACTCATATGAGCAATTATATCTAAACAAAACTGTTTAGAAAAAAGAACCCCAAACCAGTTAAACCCACATTCAACCATCAATTTTATGGAATAGGTGAACTTTTTTCCTTCCTTTTTCTAAAATGAAGTCACCTCTTGAAGTGTGGATATGGTATTGAAGCTAAGTCTCTCTCTCTCTCCCTCTCTCTCTCTCTCTCTCTCTCTCTCTTATTTTCTTTGTTTTGCATGCTTAGACTACTTCATGTTATGGGGTGACTCGGTTCTCTCATCCTTTTTTTCCTCCCATCACCTTTGACTCATGACATTTCTGTGGACCCTTCCTTCTTGGAATGTGCTGAGACATCATTTGGCCTTCACCTGGTGAGAAGACATCATTTATACATTAAAACCACCCTACTTTTCTGGTGCAGCCACTATGGAAAACAGTATGGAGATTCCTCAAAAAATCAAGGATAGAACTACCATATGATCCAGCTATTCCACTGTTGGGTGTTTATCCAAAGAACTTGAAAACACCAATTTGTAAAGGTACATGCACCCCTGTGTTCATTGCAGCGTTATTCACAATAGCCAAGACTTGGAAGCAACCTAAGTGCCCATCAAGGGACGAATGGATAAAAAAGCTGTGGTATATATACACAATGGAATACTACTCAGCCATAAGAAACGATGAAATCCAGCCATTTGTGACAACGTGGATGGACACTGAGGGTATAATGCAAAGTGAAATAAGTCAGAGGGAGAAGGTCAAATACCATATGATTTCCTTCATTAAGTAGTAGATAATAACAACAATAAACAAACACATAGGGACAGAGATTGGATTGGTGGTTACCAGAGGGGAAGGGGGGAGGGAGGAGGGTGAAAGGGATAATTCGGTACATGTGTGTGGTGATGGGTTGTAATTAGTATTTTGGTGGTGAACATGACGTAATCTATGCAGAAATAGAAGTACAATGATGTACACCTGAAATTTTTACAATGTCATAAACCAATGTTACTGCAATAAACAAAAAAATTAAAAAAATTAAAAAAAATTAAAAAAAAATTAAAAACCACCCTACTTTTCTCTCATTGGTTCCAAATATGTTAAGTGGTACTGCTTGGCATCAACGTGATCATAAACACAAACATAGACACTAGCAGTAGATTCATCTCTCTGCATTCAATTATAAGAAGGTCACTCAGACAATTCAGAATATGCTTATGTTAATTTTTCAGATTATTGGAATTACAAAAATAAAAATTTCTTATAGCAACCTAGCAGACTCTTGAGAGCACATCCACAAACTTCTGGGAGGCCTGAGGATCTCACTTAAAGTTACATTAATATTAGAGAAAGATCCCTCATCCAAAAATCAACAGAACTAGATTTAGGCCTAGCACTCCTATTAACCAGTGGGATGACCTTAGGTAAGGGTTTGAATCCACCCAAATTTCCCAGATGCTCTGAAGTATATGGAAGTGTTAGTATTCTTGAGACTTGAGTTGGTCATCTGTAAAATGAAAAGGTTGAGCCACATAATCTCTAAGGTTCTTTTCAGCCCTCAAATCGAATAGTACTTGCTGAATTGAATTGCAATATGGCCTTGCTTCTAGTGATTAGCATAAGTCACCATTATACATCACATATTCCTCTGCTGCTTTTCTCTCTCCTAAAGTCATAAAACTCAAAAATTAAGTCCCTTTTCTGAAAGACAGTGTGTGTGCAGTGCAAGGTTTGGGCAGGGATACAGACTCAAGGGTACAACATGAATCAAATTTAACAGAATAAGGATTTCAACAGATGATTAATCTGGTAGACAAGTACTTAGTTATCCATGAAAATGGAATATAGGCAATGTTTTACTCAGAAGAGACTGTTAACATGCTCAGAGATAAAAAGTGTGAGTGTCTCTATTATGAAAATAAAATGAAGTGCGTGCAGCAAAATGCAGACAAACTTGACAGAGGAAGGTGTTAGATGAAACGGAGGGAAATTCTGTGAGCTTCAGTTTTTCTACAGAATGTGTACAAATCAGTTTTGTCTACTCTACCTGCCAATCTTTCTTTTATAGCCTGGTAGGCCCCTAGGCCCGTGTGGATATTAAATTTATGATAATAGGGGCACTGAATTCCAGTGCAGTAGTCTCTAAGCATTTTCTTACAAGGAACGATTGTGAACTTCCTTAAAGTTTTATGGTTACTGAAAGAAAAAGGATGTTACTGAAAGAAAAAGGAGTATAAGCTGCTGATGGGGCAGCTGATGGTCTTCCTGTCCCTGCCTGAGGTCTCTGGGAACTTTGGGAAGGCAATGTGGTGATGGTAACCAGGCTGGCGATCACCCAAGAACAGTTTTAAGAGTAACTAAGAATTGGAAAGCCTGTCTAGTAGCTGTTTCATATATATTTTGTTTGCTGTAATGACGGCCTCTTACTTGCTGTATGACTCTGATCTAGTCATTTCTTTCCTCCTACCTTATCAGACTTGCTATGAGGGCTAAGTAAGATGAGAGCCAACAGTAGGAGAGATTGCTGTATTTCTAACACCTGTTGCTATATTTTTAATGTAGATCGCTAAATGTTGCAAAATTTCTTCCTCTACCTTTTAGGCACACACCTGCTCTACACTCCCCTGCTTTCCTTGCTATGAGACGTACCTATGTATCTGAGTTCTTGCCAATAGAATGTAGGTGGAGGCATGTAAGCCATTTCTCAGCCTGGTCCATAAAATTTTCCCATGCGGTCCTTTCTTCACTCTCTTTCCCACCCTCTGTGTAAATGGAAGGAAGTCTGCAGAAAGAGACAGAAGAACCAAAAAAGGGAAGCAGCCTGGGCCCTGAATGACCTTGTGGAGTCCACCCAGCCAGAAACACACTCTGTTACACTAGTGTGAAATAAATTGCCTTATTTAAGCCACTGGAGTTCTTTGGTTTATTTGTTCCAGCAGCTAGCATTATATCAACCAATATGCTTCTACTTAGTGAATGCTTGCTATACGCTACGCATTTAGACATCTCTTTAATCCTCACAAACCCCATGATATAGATACTATTATAAACATGGAGATCTTAAGTAACTGTTAAAATTCACACAGCTGTGTTGAGCTGGAATACAAACCTGGTGGCACATATTATACTATAGTGCCTCTCTCAATATAGGAAACACTACTAACTGTAGTACCTGGCACAGAGTGAGTATCTAATTTATGTTAGCTATTATTATACAGGCAAAAGAGAGGAATCAGAATGGAGAGCAAATAATTGAAAACAAAAAAACTTGATTCTAAAATTCTCTTATCAACTAAAATCTTAACAATATAAAAGCAAAAAACCTAAATAACCTTTTACTTTTTTTAGTAAGGTCTGACTGTCTAAAGGTAAATAGTAATAAAAAATAGAAAAAATTGAATATGTTAAGTTGATAATCCAAACTGTAGTTTATGTATCTACAGTTCAATAACCAAAATGGGCATTTCTAATAAGTATGTTTATTATAATACATGTTATAGCAAATAACTGATAAAGCCCTTAGTTCTCATCAACAGAAGATTGGTGGAATTACATAGCCATTAAGCATTATAGTTTCAAAAACTTTTTAATGATATGAAGAAAATGCTCATGATATAATGTGTTCCAATCACATAAAGACATTCATTTATTAATTGATTCAATTCATTCATTCAAAAAATGTTTACTGAGTATCTATTAAATGCTGCGGGCTGGGCCAGGAGCTGGCCATCTGGTCTGTGCCTTCAAACAGTATATAGTCTAGATTTTTAGTGATAGCTTTGTCAACAGACTGGCAGAGTCCTTTTCTAGGACTTGGTTTCCTTATCCATAAAATAAAGAGTTTGGATTATATTATTGTCAAGAGCTCAGCAGCAATTAACTTCTACAAGTGGAAACAGGATTCTTGATCCAGTCACACAAAAGAACATTTAGAACAACAAACCATCTTGGTTTGCCCCAGACTGAAGGTTTCCTGAGATGCGAGACTTTTAAAACTAAAACCCCGAGAGTCCCAGATAAACCGAGATGGTTGGTCACCTTAGTTCAATGTCAAATTACTAGACTTAAAAGCTAAAATTAATTTTAATTACAGAATCCTCAACGGGTACCTATTTTGTGTTGGAATGATTTTGTATGCAGTACAAAACTGGAAGAACAGGAACTATGTATATGTAGTAAACCCTCTCAATTGTCAACAATTTTCAAAGAAACAACACAGTTGGTATGAAACTTAATAATGATCACAACAGTTACATAATTATGAGTTGTACAGTCATCACCCTCTAAGAGCTTGGTGGTGGTTGTTTTAAAACTATAATATTAATTCAAAGACTGAAAGAACACTGACTGCCAGCACTCTATTAATATTTCAATTAGAGAGAGACATATTTTCAACTTTTAAAAACTGTGGTTTTAAACGGCATATTATAATTTTGTTCTCAAACTACAGATGTTCTTTTAAAGATTATTCTAATAGGATCACTCTCTAAAGTTTCATCGCTCTTTTTTCCCCTCATTTACCCCATAGATCAGTACAATTAGGCTAATACCAATTATAATGTTTCTTCAAACTGAAGCTAAAGAACCTCAAGGGGCGAGTGGGGGAATCCAGAGGGATATGTAGTGTCTCAACACGGCCAGCTCCAGGGGCAAGAACACCTCCTTACATCAGCAGTAAGACCTGGCCCTCTTGGGAACTCTTGGGCTCTTTTATCCATTTCCTTGCTCTTCCAAAGCCTCCAAGGTCTTCTATAATGCCCTAAACGAATAAACATTAAGATAAAGTCCTTTTTTGCTCATAAATTCGGGACCCCAGCACTGGGTGAGCTCACTAGGAATAATTCAGACAGATTTAAAGATTCTAAGAAAGAAAAAACTGAGTTTAGTTTACTTATGCTGGTCCATTGACTAGGAGTTTCCTCTTTCTTCATCCCAATGAGAAGGGGTGTTTAAGTGTCAGTTGGTAAAATAATCCTGAAACCCCCTTGTAGAGTTACAAAATGGCAGTTCCTAAAATTTGGAGCAATTAACGATTTAGGCATCTCATCAAATTTCCAACAACTACCAAATTTCAGACTCCTTTGTATATGCCATGCCTACATTTGTCCTTTTCTGTCTCACAGCAATCTTTCCAACACACACCCCATCCTCCCGCTCAAGCCCCCTCCCCATCTCTGACATATACATTTCTTCCTAATGATAATACACCTTCTGTCTAGAATCAAATAAATGCGACGATCAAGTAGAAATGGAAAGAGCTTCCTTTCTCACTCTTGCCTTGTGCAAGAGGGAAATTAGTTTAAATAAATGATACACTGATTTAAAAAGAAGTGAATTGAACAGTTTCTCTCACTGGAACTGCTAGAGCCTTTAAGGCATTCTGTCACTTGTGTCAGTTCTGTAAAATATCATTCCACCTGTCTGCCTGATGTCTTGCTTTAGTCTTTACTACCTAGCTAATAATGCATAGTGCTTACATTTGTTGAATGCTTACTATATACCCAAAACTGCACTAAGCATTTTACATGCTTACTCTCACTTAACCAGCACAATCCTTTGGGATAGGTACTGTTATTAACTCTACTTTATAGCAAGGAAACTAAGACTTGAAGAAGTAAAGTGACTTGCCCAGAGAGACACAGCTCATAAATTTCTGGGATTTAAAGCACTGTTGGCCTGGTTTCAAAGCTCATTCACTCATGCCTGACTTGGTTTCTTCTTAGCTGGGCTTCATACCGTTCTCATGAAGTCTTTTCCAAAACCTGGAGGCTGTTAAAGATCTTGCCTCCTAGAAAGAGTAACTCCCACCACCATTAATTGCTTCAACCGTCCCCCAAGATCTACCTCTGTAAAACTCCACGATGCAGGGTACAGCATCATCTCCCTTCTACTCACAGAAAGACAGGCCAGAAAACCTAAGGGATACTTCCTAAGAAACCTGTGTTCTACCTTTCCCCTATCATTCAAATTCTGTATTTTCACCAGAGGTCTACCTTCTTTCAGACAAACTCCAAGCTACATACAATCAGCATGGGAAAGGGTGAAAGATACAAAAATATGACTCTTGAGAAAGGTTCTAAACTCAATTTGCTTTGGAAGTTCTTACATCTTATGCATTTATAGGTAGCACCCTCCTACCTTTTGTACCTTAGTTGCAATGGGCCTTTTTGTATAGCTGTCTTTTCACTCTCCATCTACCTTCTACCCTGAATCCTAATATCTTCATTCCCTAGAGCCTTCTAAGGCATACTATAACCCACTGCTGTCTACATGACAGTTTTAGAATAATATAAAGTAGATGGACATATAGGAGCATCAAACATTTCCCAGACATCTATGAAATACACCAAGAAATACTATGGGGATCAAGATAAAAGATTATTGTTATTAAATTCATACTATGTCTTCAAAGAATTCAAAAGATGATTCTGTAATAATATATCCTTCCAAATCCCCAGAAGTTCTAAGCTCGGACATCACCAAGAAATGTCACTACATTCTCTTGCTCAAAGTCGTTCAGTACCGAAGGGTTAATAATGCTCTAGCTTAAAGCCGATTCCCCAAGAACAAGCACCAAGGTCTGCTCTTGAGCCTGGCTCTAAGCTAGCCACTTGGAAATTGAGACTCAGGTTCATTTGCAGTTTCCAAAGACCCATTTCCACCCCTTGCTCTCAGAAACTCCCCACTTCAGACTACATGCTCAATCCTCCACTTATTTGAACACAACTTTCACACTTAACAAATCAGAAAGCTGTGATTACCAAGTTTCAGAAACGTTTTCTGAAAGCCTTCCTAAATTGGAAGTGGTTTTGCCATTCATTTAAGTGTCGGAACACTACTGCCCGTGGCAACGGCCCGTACCAGTTCCACAACCACGCGTGTACCCACACCCAGGCATGTACATACAGCCCAAAGAATCACCAGGCATTTTAAGACGAAAGGTCTTAAAGGTCAGATTTCATACTGAAACTTGGCTCTCTCTCGGGTTGAATTTTGTCTGCTTCTCAGCCCCTGAGCCCAAGTTCTACGTTGCGCAGAGATCTGGCCCCATTGTGCCTACCCGACCTCCTAGCACCGGCTTTTTGTGTTTTTTTTTGTTTTTTTTGTTTTTTTTTGCGGTATGTCTTTTGCTAAGAAAGAAGCAGTGTGCTTTGCCTCCCTAACCCAGCCGCAGCCTGTCGTCCCCCAGACAAAAAGCGGCGGCCCGCTGCTCCCTGCAGCGGCCGCGGCGGCGGCGGCGCAGGACGACCGGGCTACCCGAGACCCACGGCGCCGCGCCTTTGTTGGGCCGGCTACAGATGGTGCCCCAGCACGGGGCTGAGCCGGGGGTGGCTGTCGGGGGCGGGAGGCCGTGAGGGGGAGGCCGGGAAGGGGGTCGGGCGGGAGGGGAGGAGACCGCAGAGCAGCCAATCGGCGCGCAGCCCATCAGCTGACCGCTTTTGCTTACACCAGGTGCACGCCGGCTGCCGGGAGCACAAAGCGGGGCATACCGAGGGCGCCGGCAGCGAGCTGGGGAGCTAGGCGAGGCCCGTGCGCCCGCGGCTGCAGCGCCCTTCGGGCGGGGAGAGGGGCCGGCGGCGTCAGCCCAGGCGGCAACGTCCGTGCGGTGGCATCCCTAGGCACCCCAGGCGCCTTCCTCGGGACCTGGCTGCTCGCTGCCCTTCCCTCTGCACCCCACTTCTCCTACCCTTTTTCCCAATCCTGCTTGCCTCTCCCCGGCCCCCGAGAGCCGGATTGAGCCCAGGCCCGCCCAGCAGCTGTTGCTCGTGTCGCTGCCTCGCCTCCTGTCTTGGTGCTCTGCCGGGGGACCCCCCAAGGAGCCAGTGTGCGCTGCGGGTTGGGAGGGAGGCGCCGCTCAGCCAGTGCTCCTCCTCCTCTTCCTCCTGCTGCCGCCGCCGGTGCCCAGCCCGTGCGCACCCCGACACCCCCGCCAGCCGGGCCTCGGGGTAAGTGCGCTCGCTCACAGCCGGGCGGCGGCGGGAGATGTGGGCGGCAGCGAGGGGAAGTCGAGGCAAACTTGGCGGCGTGGAGGACCCGAGAGGGTCTGGGGAATCGCGGGATAAGATCGCGGGCCTAAGGGGGACGAGGGGGCGCGGCTCACGGAGCTGGGGAAAATGACGAAGTCGGAGAAACGAGAATCTAGTAATCCCCTCCTTCCAAAAAAAAGGGTAGGAGAGAGTGCTAGTTAGGAAGGAAGGCCAGAGAGTAACGGGCAAAAGGCAGTGACAGGAGGCGAGCCCACTGGATTTCAAGGACCCACGCGGAGGTGGGTGATGCCCGGGGATCCGGAGGAAGGAGGGCTGCTGGAATGTGAACTGGGGAAGGCAGCTGGGGCCCGAGAAGAGCGCGGAAAGGGAGCCCGGGGAGTTGGAAAGAGGACCAAAAGAAGGTAAAGGAAGGTGACAGGTTGTGGGAAGAGAAAAGAGGAAGGACGTCTTAGCGGCGGCCTTGTCGGTGAAGCATGGGGCAAGGGGCGTAATTCACAAAGCACTGAGTATGTTAAAGTTAGAGCATTCTGAAGAATCTACTGAACTGTTGGACGGTCTAAATGGGGAAAAGACCTCACCCTACACAATTATGAGTCCAGAAAGGGTGGCAGCCTCAGAAGGCTTGCAAGGGATGCTGAAATGTCCGGGAAGCCTCAGTCCGCTCAGGAACGCAGCCAGAGCTGGGTTCCCCGCGCGGTCGGGGTCAGTAGCGAGGAAAGTTTGCCAGCGAGTGTCCTTTGTGCTGCGTGGAGAGGGTGTGGGCAGCCGCCGGCTCGGCGCTTCCCAGGGCCCAGCCGCGACCGCCTCTCGCGGAGGGAGTCTCTGCTGGCAGACTGGGGTGAGGTGGAAAGATCCAGCAGCGGGACGGGTGCCGCGCATCTGGGACAGATGGGAAAACCCGTCCCGGGACGGTTGCGAGGGAGCCGGTGTGGATACGCAGACTGGGAGATTCGGCGGTGGCACCTGCTTTGGGAGAGGGGGACCTTGCCTCTTGGGTTCACGGCTGTAGCCTCAGCGCCAAGAACAGTGCTTGGTACTGAGTGAATTAATGACCGGGGTGTGAATGGTTTTGAGGCATCTGAACCACACAGGCAAAGGCCAGGAGTCCAGGAAAATGGACCCCTCTCTAAATCTCAGGCCACCATTAGCGTTTTCATTCTCAGGTCTAGATAATAAAGGAAAAGTGGGATTCTGTATGGGAACAGATATTGCTGACTTGGGTTTTTTCTTGTAGGATTTTCTGAAAGACAGTATGTTGTTTTGTTTTGCAATTTGCTTTGCCACGATGGTCTAAATAATTAATATTACTCGAATATGCTTACTACTTCATTTTTTTTTATGAGCTAGGACTACAGTGGAAAGTTCAGGAAGGTACTTTGATCAGTATAAGTCTGGAGTAAAATTGGTGTTGTTGGCTCCGGGGCCATGTGTGTCCCGAAGTCTCTGATTTGCATGCAAATGTGAGCAAATCCTGGCAGATGTCTGGCCTCATCCATTCACATGAAGGAATTTGAAAAGACAAGGAGTCTTTAGTTAACAATAGACCTTAAGAAAATGGAATAAAGGCGCAGTGTGAGTTTTTCTGTTTGGGAATTCCATGTCTTGCTGACACCTTTATTCAAGAGCCAAATTCTCTGAGTGCTATTGTAGAGAAAGCTCCAAGTACTGCTTGCTCTTTACCTGGCTGTGTGTTTCTGTGCAACATTGAAGCTGGATGTTCTGAGCTAGTGAGGAAAATGTTTATATGAAGCAGACAGTAACTTTAATCCACTTCTGGTGGTTTGAAGTGATTTCTGAATTGACCCCTCAACTTTTAGAGTTTCTTTTTGCTTCTTTTAGTAATTCCACCTCCTGCTCACATTTGCTCTCCATCCTCAGAGATATACAATATAGGAGAAGACAGTTGTAGTTGACCGACACGAAGATCTCACAAGCATGTTCACTGTCCAGTCAAAATTATTTTAGTTGTTAAGGCACCAAACTTGTAGAACTGCAGGTGATGAAACCATCACGCTCCTAGTCACCTGAGGGGTTTTCGGGTCACGGGACAGAACAATGAAAGGGGAGGCAGTCATGCAATAGACTCCAAAGCAGGGAAATTTCTGCCTTGTCTAACATTAGCTATAGAGCACAGCACTGCTCACCTCCTGGCATTGTGCAACGGCCGAACAGAAAGCGGGTGGTGTGGCCGCACGTGAGCACTGGGATTATACCTACTGACAGGCCAGCCCAGTGGCCTCTTTTGTCAGTCTCAAACACTGTTGAAGGGAAAAAGAACCTATTCACTGAGCAGCATTTGCCCGTGTATTCTATATATTCACTGAAAGGGACATTAAAATACAACCAAAAAAAAAAAAGGCAACATTGTTTTGAGAGCTCACTGTTGGGGGAAGAGGGGTGGGCAACAGATGTTAGTCTGCTATTTTACATGTTTCCTCAAGTTATTTTTGCTGGTTCAGTGACTTTTACACATAAGGCAGTATTTTCCCAGGAGCGGAAAAATGAATTGAGTCAAATTTAAGTAAGAAAATGGTATAGCCAAGATTACATTTTCTGTCTTAGAGCTATCTCAGAAGTCAGAAAGTAACAAATCATTATAATAAACTCTTCTGTGACTTAGGCCTGGGATTCTGTCTTCATTATGGACTTGAGGGCTATCTATAAAATACAGTTGACATTTCTAAACTAGGCTATAAACCATTTTATTGTAAAGTTATCATCTAGGTATTTTTTAAATAAACCTGATAACTTTAAAATGACCAAAGCCTCACATTTGTGAGAACTTATCTTTGGCTACTGTCTTGCCTGTGTGAAATCTTTTTTCTGCAAGTCTAACGAAAGGGAAGATTAGAGCTCATTCCTTGGTAAATAAAAGTAATGAAGTACTTAGAAAAGGATCACTCTACTAAATAAAATCAGACCAGATCCAACTGCAGACTCTGGTTCTTAGTAACACAGGTAGCTCTGGGTAGTGTCTGGAATTCCCAAAAAAGCAAGAGAAGACTCAACCATTGATCTCTCTCTGGTTTTAGACCCTGCAAAGGCTAACTTCTTGACCTGAACCGCTGGAACATTTATCACATATTCTAAAGCAGTGACACTCATGGGAACAAACCCAATAGGTACTAAAGAAAATCTGCCTCTACAGAGTTATATTGCTACTTCCCATAGAGAGTTATGTTGCTACTTCCCAAGTCAGTTGGGTATGACTATAAATAATCAGAATGGTGGGCTTTTTATGCCACCATAAATAAGTCATAAGCCATAAATAAAATATGGTAAATTATAGGACCTGGATGTTATTTTTTACTAGACTTTCTTAATGCTTTCTTGCACTTTTTTAAGCTACAGAATAATAGTTCTTTGAATGATTCACTTGAGCACTAATGGAAGGTTGCTCAAATATTGTATTTAATTTTTCAAAATTATTATGTTGAACATCTATTTTCGGTTAAGCAAATCTGGAGATAAAGCAGATTCCATTTTAGAATCATATTTTGGTTTCTGGGAACAATGGAAGTATCTTTAAGTCATGAATAGAGCTTTGATTAATATTTTATTCAGGATGAAATTATAATTATATAGATGAAGTCAGGAAAACATGTATTCTCTCTTGTTTTGGCTCAAAGTGCAGAATAGAGACAAACAAAAGTTAAACCCTATCTGTAAAATTCAATACTCTAGTGACCAAGGGAACCATTCGTTCTATAAGTCTTCTTAAATGAAGTTTGCTTTATAAATTTTCTCATTTTAGCATATTACCATTCACCTGCTTTATGGATATGTTACAGAGTGTAGCCTCCAAGTCTTGAAACTTAGATAAGTGCATAATAAATGGTTTACTGACATTGCAATTATAATACATGATAAAATAATATAGTATATATTTCCAGACTTTATGACCACCCTATAGAACTATGAAGCATATATATTATTCAATAATTAAAATATATACTATTTTATGTTACAGTGTTTTTTTAAAAGAAACAATATGCAGACTTACATATTATTATATTTTTTACTTTTTGACTATTTTTAAAAGGTGTAGCAAAGGTAGAATGTTATTAGCAAGTTTATCAGTTATTTGGTTGCTAAGCAAGGTGTTTTCTAGTCATAGCAAGGTGATCTTGGGTCAGTTTCTTTCTTTCTTGTTTGTTTGTTTGTTTGTTTGTTTTTGGTGAGGAAGATTAGCCCTGAGCTAACATCCAATGCCAATCCTCCTCTCTTTTTTGCTGAGGAAGATTGGCCCTGGACTGACATCCGTGCCCATCTTCCTCTACTTTATATGGGACGCCGCCACAGCATGGCTTGACAAGTGGTGTGTCGATGTGTGCCCAGGATCGAACCTGCAAACCCCCAGCCGGCAAAGTGGAGCGCGCGCACTTAACTGCTACGCCACCGGGGGTCAGTTTCTTAACCCCACTAACCCTCAGTTTCCTCATTTGTAACATGACAGGTTGGGCAAATAGGGCTGGAAGGACTAACTACCATAGTCAGTGAGATTGCTAAAAGGTTTGTAGAGGCTGAGCCTCCAGTACCACAACTAACTTAAACATTTAACTTGGATGGAGCTATTATACTTAATACACTGAAAATCATCCCTGCGATGCAAAGAAACTAGGTTTAAATAGGTTTAAACTTGCAATGATACACACTGAAGGTCTGTCAACTCTGACTTGGGAGTGCCCTCCAAAGATGCTGTTGCATTTACTTTGAACATTTAGTTTTGAAAGCTGTTAAGTGAAAACTGCCTTTACAGTGGCTTATGGCCTTCCATTTACACTCTTTATAGCACAGGGGTTGGAATGTTATTTGAAAGCTCTGATTAATATAAATGAGTTGTAATTTTCTGACCCAGGCCATCCTAGCTCACATCTATTATCCCACTGGCAGACATGTGGACTCCACAGCTGTCCCCTCATTTGTGTATGAAACAGACACACTGGTGGCATTTTTTGGTTACCATAGTTACTTTAACAATATACATGTGACACGACATCCTTCTACATGAAAGGTTTTTGTGGCCAAGATTTTGTAGACCTGAGAGTAAAGGACAACTGTTTAAAGTTTGGGGAATACATAAATTAATCTGCCGTGTTTCATGGAGCCACCATTTGAATCATGAGAGGAGAGCCGTTCTACAGTGGTATCCAGCAAAGGCAATCGCGAGCCTTTGGCTAACAAAGATTTCCAACAATGTCTAACCTCTACAGGAAGATGTCCATTAAATATTCAAAATGTTTGCTTCTCCTGTTTATGACTGCCTTTTGTAAGATAATGTATTATTAGCATAGTCATTTTCAATTCATACAGGAAAAAATGGACAGCAGCAGTATTAGCATCCATCTCAGTAAGACCGAGGAGACAAAAAATCAGTTTGCACTATTAAGCAGTAAGCACAAAGAGAGAATCTTCATTTAGGAAAACTAAAAAAGCTTTACAAAGAAAGAAAGGTTCCTTAATTGGTTTCATGCCTATAATTTTCCCCTCTAGAAAAAATGTTAGTGTGGCAATAAAGAATATCATTAACCTGCATTGTTATTTCACAATAGTAATGTCTTAATTTGCATCCATAATAATCACTGTAATCAAGTATTGTACAGGGAGTCAGGAAGGCACAGGCTCATTTCCCAGCTCTGACACTAATGACTGAATGTGACCTTCTAGATGTCCTGCAACTCCCCTGGTGCTTTGTGTCCCTATCCGAGTTGTGTTTTAAAGGATCTAGGAACGCTGGTAGACATTTCTAGCATTACCGCTGCAAAGAATTTGATTTCTGCCCCAAATGCCATGATTAAATGGAGAACTAAAGGTCTGGGGGACACAGCCATGATGCTCTTTTTGGGAAGGTGATTTTTCTGCTTTCTAATCCCATAGCTAAGAAATGTTTTTTTATTATAATCGCTTCTCGGCCTTTTGGCTAAGATCAAATATAGAAATTTTTTTTATTCTTTTAAAAATTTCTCCTTGTAATATGACAATTCCCCGCCACCTCACCTGGGCTCTCTTGAGGGAAAGAATTGTACCTGGGATAAAGGAAGCTGCTTATGATCATGGAACATTTGCTTACCCATAAATATACATTGAGCACCAGCTGTGTGCCAGACATTATAGGAGGTACTAAAAACAAAAGAAATTAGCTTGATTTTTCTGCAGCTTGTACGTTAAATCCATCATAACCGTTTTGTTTCCATCAGTCATGTATTCTTCTACAAATATTTATTGAATGCTCGGTATGAAAAAGGCACTCTGGTAGATCTAGCATGGAGGTTTTCAACCAGGGGTGATTTTGCCCCCAGGGGACATTTGACAATATTTGGAGACATTTTTTGTCAGTTATTGTCACAAGTGGGGATGGGGGTTGCTACTGGTATCTAGTGGGTAGAAGCCAGGGATGATGTTAAACATCTTAAAATGCACAGGACAGCACCCACAACAGAGAATTATCTGATCTACCTTGTCAGTAGTGTCAAGGTTGAGAAACCCTCCCTCTAGCAGATGTTGGCTCTGCCGTCAATGAGTTTAGTCAGGGTTACAGAAAGGAGACTGGCAAGTGCAATGAAGTGTGCTGTGATGGTGAAAGTGTGAGCTACAGAAGTATAGAAGAAGGAGCTTTCATTCAGATTTTGGCTGCCAGAAAAGGTTTTAAGAAACATACTGGTTAATTCACAGAACAGGCTATCACCTGGAACACAAGTGTTCAGCAGGAGACAATTTTAGATCTAATCTCATTGAACACAAGTGAGTTGGATGGTTGGTTGAGAGAGGGTAGACTCCTTAAGTTTGTCGAGAACTCTAAACTGGGGATGGAGTTGTTAATTTTTTGTAGGACTCAGTCAGAATTCAGAGTATCACGAGTAGGCAGAAGAGGAGACTGGAAACAGAACGAAGATCAGTAGAAATAAACATAGGACTGTGCAAGCGGCGTAAAGAGAAGATGGGGCTGAGCTGACAAAGCCTCATGTTTTAAAACCTCAAATTTTGCAGAGTCCTTAAATATGTATCTTATTTGACATGTAACATTCTGAGACACAAAGTATTATCATTCCTTCTCCCTTTTTTCAATTACTAAGGGATCAGAGCCTTGGAGAGGTTCGGTGTGACCTTGGACAAGTCACTTAATACATCTCTAAGGTTTAGCTGTAAAAGAAGAAAGGTGGCAAGGCTCCTCTTCCTACAGCAAGTTGAATTTGTCAAAGGTCACACATCTAGGGAAAAACCGAAGCTGGGGTGAGACCTGAGGCTCCCTGCCTCTCTCAGACCCAGTGCCTTTCCTACTCACTCCGAGGCTGCTTCCTGGACTGTGGAGTCAGAACAGGTAATAATATGACAGTGACTCAGCATTCTAGCTCTTGGATTACCAAAGAGAGCAAGGACCTGGGATGCATCAATTAAAATGTATCATGCAGGGAAACTTAACTTGGGTTTCCCAGACACCTAAGGATTAATCAGACTTGCTGTCTAATATTTTATCTTAAGCTGACCTTAGAAGCTTAAAAAAATACTTGTGACAAGCTGGGAAGAAATGTTCATAGGAGAGTGATGCTAGGGTAAGAAAATGAGACAACCCACAACATATGGAAAGAATTAAGGATGTTCTGCCTAGAAAAGAGATGCAGTAGTGGTATGGTTTTCTGGTTTTGTTTGATTTTTGCTTTTTTCTTTGGCAGGGTTATTTTAACTTTTCTCCCAGACAATGATGGCCAGTGTATACATACACACACATACACACAACAGGCGAGGCACATTAGATTCCACACTGAGAAGTTTATGTTTTGTTTTAATAATAAGACTTGCACATCAAAATGAGTTTTGGAGAGAGCCTTCTCTCAAGGTCTTAAAGATGTAGGGACCTCTCACTTTTCTGGGATGGTATAGTGTTTTCTTATGAGAAGGAAGACTGAAAAGCTGCATGAGCACTCAAGGTTCTTTTCATCTGCATAATTCTGTGATTTCCAAGATCACGAGCAAGAGTTATGGAGGACTTCAGCCATGTCCTTAGAGTTTGCAGGACACTAGTGGAATCTATATTAACTCATTTGACCATGACAGAACCACTGAAGACGCTGGGGTGGCAATGAACTGGATTTCTCTGCTTGTTCTTCCAGCTGATTATGGTTCTGTGCAGTGAGGTTTAAACATCCTCCCCCCGCCCCCCCCAAAGGACCAGTTAGCTTTGCTCTGTCCTGTGGGGACAGCCTATCTCTGGAATCCCAGCCAACCTCCTCACATACTCACAAACTCATCATTTCTCACCTGGGAAGTCAGGTGAAGAACTTGGGTCTCTTCAAAGCCATCTGAAGGAAAAACACCAAGTATGTGGGCAAATGCTGGTGAGATATTTTTCTCTTCAGATATGAAGGCTAGCACTGTCAAAATAGAACCCTAGTGAAGAAGTTTCCAAATGGCTTCCCTCAGGACTGAACAATGGAGTGAGAGATTTGCTCCAGGCCAGTGAGATGCTTTAGTAATTAGGAGGAAAATATTACATAGGGCTCCCAAATTATATCCCCAGAGCCAACCCTATTACCTTATATAGAGTGTAGTAGCAATAGGAGGAAGATAATGATATCCAGCATTATCGTGCCTTTCCAATGTGACGGAATCCCACACCCCTTATATGTATTAACTCATTTAATCCTTGCAACAACTCTATAATGTAGATACCCACTTTATAGCTCAGGAAACCATGGCACAAAGCAATTAAGTAACTTGCCCAAGGTCATACAAGTAGTGTGTACTCAGTAAATATTTGTAGAATGAATGAATAATGAATGAATGAATATACAAGTGTTTTAGAGGAGAGAGTCCTTTATTCAAATTCTCAGTTTATAGCAGTCCTGCTTTCTAGGCAGGGCACTTGCAAGAATGGGCTGTGTGACTGTGGATGACAGATGAAGTAAGTGGCAGAGCAGGGATGTGAACTTGGGTCTGTCTGACTCTGATCTGCACCGTTAAAGCACTGGGTTATGTTTTTCCTTCAATTGCAGCTATAAAACAAAAGGATTGGACTAGGCTAGCCCTCATAATGCATCCAGCTCTAAAAATTTTATAATTCCATTATTAAAGTAAGGCTTATGTAAAATCAAACATGAGGTATTTTTTATTACTTTAAAATTTTGAAATCTAGCTTGATATTTTAATTTAACCAATCATCATTGAATTATCCTTTAAAATTATATTGTAATTATTAACAGAGCATATTTTTAAATTGTATTTAAGAAAATTTTAAATGGATGAAAATGCATACTTAAAGATTGCATTCTACTAACCGTTACCATCACACTGCATATTAAGTTATATCATCATTGTCTAAATTTAGAAGGTTTCTAAAAATTGAAAAGCATCTTTCTGTTACAGAGAAAAAAGACAGAAGTAAAATGATTAATTTTGAAAAACGATAGTCTTTGATATTTGCATAGATAAGTAGATTGCTGAATCTTATAAGTATTGAATGATTTTTACGAGAGCTTAAAACTGCTAGCAATATTAAAACCTATTTGAGATTTGCTTCTAAAGATTGTTTTGCTTTAAGGGGTCCTTCTGACATGCCAGTGATGCATCAGAACAATTTGAGTCACTGCCATGGTGTTACAGGATGTACAGCCCAAGGCAGGGCAAAGAGAGTGCTAACTAGACAGGTCTTAGAGTTGGAAAGAATTAGTTCCAAAACTGCATCTTAGTTCTGTGGTCTGAAGTGATTTCAGTGAGCCTCAGGATCCTTATCTGTAAAATGGGGATAACAAGAGAACTTGCCTTATAGAATCATTGGACTCATCAATGAGATCATGCATATAAAGCCCTTTGCACAGTTTCTGCACCAAGGTAAGTACTTAGTAAATAGTAGCAATGAGTAGAAGTGGTATTATTATGTTGAAATCTGACACTTCTGACTGCTATGGTGTCTGCATTCCAAGGATGCTCATTCAGAGGCAAGTGGACGGATTTTAAGAGACAAGATTCAGACTAGATGTTTGTGAAGTCAGTAGCACATGGTTGTCACCTTTTGTGGTAGACCCCAAGGAAGCTTTATATTTGTCCAGACATGCAAGAAATCTTGAGTCAGCTGATGTGCTTTGAAAGAACTGGCAAACAGGTAAATACATCAGAGCCTTTTTTGTTTGTTTCTAGATTCTTTTCTCTCTCTGAAAATATTATAATGTCACTGAGTTGTCATTCATAGAATCACATTTTCCAACTGGGGAGAACAGGTTTGGTTCAGAGCTACCATTCCCCCAAAAGGAACTGAATTCAAGACATTGTCAGAGCAGACCAAAAAGCTTTAACGCTCTGGGATCCATTGTTATATAATAAAGTTGTTGGGGCATGTAAAACTCTTAGAACAATGGCTAGCATCTTGTAAGTACTCAATAAAGCATGCTGCTACCATTGTTATTGTTGATTCTTAGTATCATCATCTTCATAACATCATCATCTTGCTTCTTGACCAAACTGCAAGGCTTCTGATTGGGACCAGATTAGAACCCAATACAGTGTAACCAAGAGTCTTCCTGGGAGCAGGGTCAGTCACAAAGCAAGAGAAAGTCACCAGGCAAGCCAACCGTGTGACCCTTAAGGAGACCCCTGGTAGACTGACACAGGGGCAGGTGGCTATGATTTAGCCTCTCTATAGCCTCTACCCCATTACAGCTAGCAGATTTTCATATACACATGAAGGGGAGAGTTGAGAATACTATTAATTAAGTGCCTCGTTTTCTTTGAATTCTTGGGGAGCTGGAAATAATAATTATTTACAGAGAACTTCATTTTCATTGTCTTGTTTAATCCTCCTAATCAGAGCTTCCCAGTTGGTAGGTGGCTGCATTTACAGGTCATTTGAGATATCAGTACTCTTAGTTCTTGGGGACAGCCGGTACCACCCAGCTAGTCACCTCTGGCTACCCTTGTGGGCCAATAAATAGCATTTTCTAAGTGTGCTGAGAGGAGTGCATAGCAACTCTGGGAGGTAAGTATTATTTCCACTGTAAAGATGAGGGAAAACCTGAGATAGGGAATTCAGCCAATATTTTATAGCTAGTAAGTGTGTGGGATCACGTACTCTTAACTCTGGTTTTCCTCCAGGCTGAGTTAGTCACACTGTCCTTTATTCTCCCACATCTCCTTGTCCTCACTTCAAGTATAGCATGTGTTATCTTAATATAGGATTATTTATTTGCATTGCTCTGATACCACCACCACCACCACCAACTGCTCCTTGAGGGAAAAGACTATGACTTACTCAGCCTTGGGCCCCTGGCACCTAAAAGAGCGTTTGGCACATGGAAAATGCACTTAGCAAACATTCAGTGAATGCAAGAGGAAAAGAATTTCCATATCATATGTCTGTTTCATTTTGCCATACTGCTTCTTCTAAACAATTTTTACAGAATTATTTCTATATAGTTTGGTTGGTGGTCTAGTGGTTAGGATTCGATGTTCTCGCTGCTGCAGGCTGGGTTCATTTCCCCATCAGGGAACCGCACCACCCATCTGTCAATTGTCATACTGTGGTGGCTGCATGTTGCTGAGGCTGAAAGCTATGCCACCGGTGTTTCAAAAACTAGCAGGGTCACCCACGGTGGATAGGTTTCAGCAGAGCTTCCAAACTAAGTGTAGGAGAAGGACCTGGCCGCCCACCAAAAATCTGGCCATGAAAACCCTGTGTATAGCATGGAGCGTTGTCTGATGTAGCACCAGAAGGTGAGAGGATGGTGCAAAAAGACCAGGCAGAGTTCCACTCGGCTGTACACAGGGTCTCTAGGAGTTGGAATCAACTCAATGGCATTAAGAACAAATATAGTTTGTTAGAATTGAGATCATAAACCTGTGTTATAGCAGAGATGTTAATGCATTACTATTTGAGAGAGGTTTTTATAGAAAGTTGAACTCATTTGGGGATGCTTTTATGATATTAATGCCAAGGAAGTGTTACTAATCAAAAAGTATTCATTAAATGCATGTAGAATATCAAGTGCTATTAGAGGGGTGATGTAGGGGATGAAAAAAATGTACATGGTGTTACTTCCATCCCAAATGAGCTTCGAGACTCATTGGGGAGATAGAACGAATAGAGACAAGTCAGAAAATAATTAAGTGATCGTCTGTGGAAATTCCACAACAAAACAGAAAAAAATAGACTCAGACGAGATGAGTCTGGGTTTGCATCTCAAATCTGTCACATACTAGCTCTGTGATCTTGGTTAAAAGACTCAATTTATTTGACCTCCAAGCTCTCTCCTCTGTAGAATGGAGGAACGATATGAACCCACAGAGTTGCTATGATGGGGGGAAGCACTCAATACAATGCTTAGAACATGACAGTCATGTACTTCAGACATTTGTCAAATATTGGCAGCACCACCTTTGTGCAGATTTTTTTCTGTGAGCTGAGGATATAGTAGTGAGCAAAACTACTTCCCTTGTGGAGTTCGCCATCTGATGGGAGATAAAAGCATTAATCCAGTTATCACACAAGTAAATGTGAAAGTATGGTTGTATTAAGTCCAGTGAATGAGAAGTACATGAGGCCAGAAGAGAATATACATGGAAGTTTCTAAGAGAAGACCTCCCTAAAGAAGTGACATTTAAACCAAAGTCTCAAGGGTAAGTAATAGTTACCCAGGCACAGGGGTAGAGCTTTGCAAGCCAAGGCCCAGAGGTTGGAAGGAGATTGATGGGTTTGGGGAACTGAGAGAAGACCAGTGTGGCTTAGAATAAAACAAAAGGGGAAGCATTAATCCCAGACCTTCCTTTCCCCCTTCCTCCAAAGTACGCTTGGAGGTTAGAAACGACAGAACTCGTATGAAGTTCCTCAAAGGGAGAGTTTGTGTTATTATGCAGAAGGGGTGGGATGTGTCAAATCTAGTCTTGGAAGGGGGAAGACAACAAAAGGCTTGAATTCCTGGAGAAAGGAATTGCATGAACAAGGGTTCAGGGGTCTTGGCTGGTTGAGTGGCAATGCCAGTGCCTGGCATATTTGGACTGGCACATGTCAAGCTCTAAGAGCTGAAGGGCACATCAGGGAGAAAGTCTCTCTTTCATTTCTGTGTGGTCTTGCACATGTTGCTTCACTTCTCTGACTCTTGGTTGTAAAAAACAAAAAAAAAAGATGTAACATCATAGCATTGTGAGAATGGAAAGATATATAGTTGGTTTCTAGGAAGTTAGTTTACCTTCTTTTATTTTCTGCTTTCCATTGTCTTTTTGCCCCAGGTAATACATTTTCCTTTTATTGTGGATGAACTGATTAAGACACTGGATTATTGAAAACACATCACTTGTGTTGCCCACAGATGTAAATTTTTTAATACTCGTTTGGGAATATCTCAAAAAATCCCTCTTGCTTGGCATGCAAATGCTTCATGTGTAGAATATTCTTGGTCACGATTGCCATTATGTAAATTGCACTTAACCACATCTGGCTGGTGGTAACATGAAAGAGGTGACTGATGTTGAGTTTGCAAGATCCTCCAAGAGATTTTTAGATGGTGAGTAATTTGATTAGGGTGCTAATGACCATAAAACCTAGTTGTTATTGATTTGGCCTCCGTGGACAGATCTACTTTTATGCCTGATCTCAATTATTATGGTTCATAATACAGAGATCATTTCAACACTGAGTTAGCATGCTGCCCCTGTAATAATTTGTTTTAGCTCCATCTTTGTATTGACATATAACTAAATTCAGACACTATTACCAAATACTTATCAAAGGAGATGGTGGAGTTAGAGTCATTTATTTTTCAGCAAGATGCAGCGTTATCCTTCATACTTGTACTATGCTTTATGGTACATCTCTGGCTCCCTTTCCCCCGTTTCATTACTAACCTGCTTTTCTCTCTATGCCTCTTGAGATCTTAAGTCTTCTACTAGACCTTTATGAGAAAAATATCCAAATTTCTCTCTAGTCATAATCTCACTCCCAAACTCCAGTCCTGTATTTCCAAATGCCTGTTGGATCATTTCACCCTAAAAAGCACAACATCACTGAAGGGTCAAGAGGAGGCAGTGGTTTCTAGGACCTAGAATGAGCTGTGGCTGTACAAGAGGAAGCCATAGCCTTCTGCAGAAGAACAAAGCCACTGCAAACTGGCCCAGCAGGGAGGGAACCAGAGGGATAAGTACTCCACCCTCTCTCTTTCCACCTGTTATCCCTCAAATGGAAACTCATCCCATTTCCAAAATGACCTCTTGCTCTTGCATGCCCCTATCTTGTTTTGGGAACCACTATCATCATAGTCATCAGACTCAATACCTTGGCATTATTTTTAGCTGTTCCTTCCCCTTTCTCCACATCTAGTTCTCTGTAGTATCTAATAGATACTTCTCTAGTTGTGGTTCTCTAATATCTCTTAAATATGGCCCTTCTTCTCTGTTCCTATCACCACAGTCCCAATTCCAGTTCTCATTACCCTTTATTTAGCTTTTTGTAAGGGTTTCTTAGTGGGTTTCCCCATGTCCATTATGTTCCCACGCCAGTCTGTCTTACACGCAGCTGATGGATTGATCTTTCTGAACTATAGAAATTATCCCATAGTTCCCTGCACTAAGGACAGGGAAAGACATTTATTCGTCCCCACTGGCTATGGGATTGTGCTGGATATTTCCACACTACCCTTCTCTTCTTTATTGTATTCTGGGAATTAGACTTGTATGGACAGTATCAATAGGTCTTTTGCCATCTGGTTTCCTGTTGGGTTATGCTTCCTACATTAGCTAGCTGAGAGGTCCTTGACCATCCTTTGTGAGTTTACCTTAACCTTGTCCATGCCTTATAAATGATCTCTTTTGAAGACTTTCTTTATTCACTCCCTTTTGAGTGTACCCTCTGTTTTCTGCTAGGTCTCTGACATGGGTAATAAATTGAGAGAAAACTCATAGCAGGCATCGTCCTAACTTTATGTCTTGATTTCCATTCCTATCTTGGCAGACCTTACATCACACTCAGAATGAAACAATTCCTATTCCATGTACTCCAGTTCTGCTGCTTTGGTGTCTTTACACCAGTGGTGTGCTGGTTAATGTTTAACAGCCAGCTCTCCAAAAAGATGAGCTCTGATTTGTAGTGTTTGCCAATTTCTGTGGTGTAAATATGCTCACCATGACCAATTTTAAGCTACATACATGATGTCTGTGAACTTGAATTTGGAAAGAAAGGCTCACAATTGACTCAGGACAGCACTTCTTTGCAACAACTTTCCCTCTACCTAGGATGCCCCCCACCCCAACTCCCCACCACTGCCCAGTGCCTTACACAGAATTGCTGCTCAGAAAACTATTCCAATTCATTTCTGTTACACCTGTGGGCATTTTGGAATGGTACCGAATTACTAGCCACATGTTGATGGTAATACTTCTTAACCCAGAATTTTCTTGAGTGCTAATGTGAGTGCTAGTTAGATTTCTGAGACTTAAAAGCCCTGAAGCAAAAATAAGCTACCTGTCCACATTTTATGCCAAAAGTTGCCGAAGCTTACTACTTAGAGTTACTTAATTCTCCAAGAAAATAGTTCTCATTTGCTGGTCTTGTTTTCAAATTATGTCTTTATTATCCTCATTTAAATATAATTTGAAGTAATAAACCACCATTAAAATACATTTCCTCACTATTATAACCATTTGAACATTCCACAGTTTAAATTGTGTCCCCTTAAACCTAAAACTCTACAGAAAACTTTTAAAGTACATGTTAGTCCTAGATAGGTAAGATTGCACTGCAGTTTTTTCTAAAATGTATTTTATTGAGAAATAACCTTTTTATTTAGTGAACCTTTCTAAGAGATAACTTTAATTTTGCTTCATTAAAAAAATGGTTCCTATATTTAAAGTTCAAAAAGTAACTACAGTTTCTATTAGCACAGTAGGAGGTAAAGTAATAAAAATGATCTTATAGTAGCATTAGATTATTTTATATTTTAATAGTTATGAATGAGAATATGGATATTCAACTAAAACTATTCTTTTTACTTTTAATTTACTAAAACACGTAAATTGAAGAGAGACGATAGAATGCACTATGATTTATAATGCCTGCTGACATTTTAATATTCTTAGCTGTTCCTTTGCACCATTTGATTACACAAAGCCTAAACTGTGTAATTAAGGACCATCCCATTAATGTGCTCTGGTGGATTTATGGCATCCAGGTCATCAACGATCTGAGCGCTTTGAGTATTGGACCATTAGTTTCAAATGCATACTAACATCAGGGAACACACTGGCATCAAGGAGAATCTATAATAAACTTTCAAATTCAGGGAAGTAGCTTTCACCTGATTTTAATTTACCAAAACAATTTAAAAACCTGATTACCAGAAATCGTAATTAACTAGAATTTTTTTTCCTCTGCAGTCCACTTTTAGAAGAAAAGGGAAAATTGAAAGAAAATAAGTTAATAATCAAGCCTTTAGATTTAAAAAAAATTCCAATATGAGTTCTTTATCAGGGCTTTGAAGAAAAATATCTTTAAAAAAAACAAAAAGTGAACTATCCTTATTAAAGGCAGGAAAGTAGATATTAAAGATTGAAACTAAAAGCTTTCTAGGAAACCTTCAGCTACCCAGAAAATTGAATTTGCACATTCCCTGAGCCCAATCTTCTGGTCAACCAAGGTTTTACACTACAAGTTAGTTTTCTTCTATGTACCTGAGAGAATGCTGCAGTGCACTCACAATATTTACTGGAGGTCCAACAAGATAATTGAGGCAGGTGGTATCATAGAAAGGACCCTGACTTCAGAAGGCAGCAAACTTGGGTTTAATCTCACCTCTTTCACTAATTAGCTGTGGGAATTCTGACAGGTCACTTAGTTTCTGAGCCCTAAGGTCATTTGTAAAATGAGAATAATCATATCTACCTCCATAGTGCTGTGAGAACGTAGGTAAAGCACTTTCCATGGTGCTGTCCCTCGTGTTCTTTATCCTGCTCCCCATCTCTGTCCTTTGGCTGTTGTGAGACTCTTCCTTAGAAAGCCACTGCAGCCCCCAAGCCTTCAGAGGGAAGGTCTAAACAGGCAGACATACTTTCTGCTATATTCATTCGCTTCCAGTAATGAAGAAAATCAATTTCTTTAAGCCCTTATTAGAACCGTCATATAAAAATAGTTTAGAAAAAGAACTTGAAACCAGGTTTATTTTAAGAGTTCAGGGACAGATGGCTTTATTTTGCTTCTTTAAAAAAATGGCATTCCGTGGAAATACAATGTGCTTGAAGACTATCAAGTCGAAGGGCAAATACTGTCATTCACCCGAATACTGCTGTCTTTAACCTTGAGTAGCGGGAACTTTTATGCTAAAGATATGTACATTTCCATATATTAGTCTCCAAATTTTAAAGAAACATCTTAATGTGGAAGTGATATGTTCTTGACATTTTCTCAGTCTAAAGTTTAAACAGCACTTAATCCTCTAATTGGCAAATTCTAAGCAGACTCTTGAGAGAAATATCACCAGATCAGACCTGAAAGTATAGGCTCCTATCTTAAGGATACTGGATGTTTTATTTTTTTTAATAAAAATTTTGTTAAAATGTCAGTTAATAAAGATTACTATTAGGTTAAAAATATAACAAAAGAAAGTACAGAACTCTCTTTGAGCAAAGAAAAATGCAATAAATATTCTGAAATAGATGTGAAAATGTTTGCCATTTTCTGAAAAGTTATTTTCACTATTACAAACTAAATTTTACTTCGGTCTGGGAGCAAAAGCAAATCTGATACAGTAATGAAATTGCTTGCCTTGGTTAGCATCCAAAAATCTACGGTATTGGTATTAGCAGCCAACATATTGGCACTTTCAGTATCAACCATGATGAATCTATTTTCTCATTGGTCTATCTGTAGTTTTGAATGTATAATCAAGAGCCATTGAAGCAACTGGCTCCTTCTGCAACATTTATTAACATGGCATGGTGAAATCTCTGTCTGCAGTGAAAATATTATGCAATATACTGTGAAGTACTTAAAAAGGAGTAATGAAACTGAGCCTTCTAGGCATATTAAGGCTGCCAAACTGAAGATTTCGCGTTTATTTAACATTTAATCATGTCAGTAATTACAAAGCAATTATTTCATATAGACATATGATGGGAGGAGAATTAAAATAATTTGTAAAAAGACTAAAATTAATTGATTTCATGGTAGTTTTTATATCACCGCACTTGCTGGTACTAAAAAGGAGCAATAAAAATAGCCCAGTTGTTGATTCATGTTTTGTTCTGTTTAGCCTTCTGTCAGTTTCTCAATTCAATAATGTTAAATTGCTACTCTATGATTCCAGCTATGCAAATAGCTCATTTCTTCCACAGAAAGAAAAAAACAAACTTTCTTGATCCTACAAGCGATTTAAACAGAAAAAAATTTTTTCCTGGTCCTATTTTCTTTGCCTGTCACAGAATATCAGGTTTAAAAAGGATTTGAAAGACCATAGGTTCAAGAATTCTTCAAACTATATCAAAATATCGGAGGAAAAATAATTTTGACCTAGAGCTGAGATAGTTCATGAATAAGTATTAGTCTTGCTTGCTAGGTCCTAGAAGAAGAAGCTGCAAAATTCATCAAATTTACCACAGCTTTTAAAATTAAGAAATGGGTAGCTCTCTATCCATAAGATTTACAGGTAACGGTAGAAAACAACCTCCTTTCATAATCAGTTCTTGTGTGTAGTAGGTATGCAATGGGGAGGAGGAGAGTGAGGAGAGTTAGCACCTTAAGTATTTAATAAAATAAGCATTCATATGAAAATAATTAGGAAAGTAGTTAATGCATGTACAGCACTGTATTAGTTTCCTAGGACTGCTGTAACAAAGTACCAAAAACTGAGTGGCTTAAACAATAGAAATTTATTGTTCCACAGTTCTGGAAGCTAGAAGTCTGAAATCAAGGTATCAAGATATCAGCAGGGTCATGCTGCCTCTGAAAGCTGCAGAGGAATCCTTCTTTGCCTCTTCCTAGCCAACTGGGGGTTTTCTGGCAAACTTGGGTGTTCCTTGGTTTGCAACTGCGTAACTCCAATCTCTGCCTTCATTGACACATGGCGTTCTCCCTCTGTGTCCCTGTCTTCTCAAGGCCATCTTCTCTGTATGTCTCTGTCTTCACATCATCTTCCCTCTTATAAGGACACCAGTCACATTGTATTAGGGCCCACCTTACTCCAGTATGACCTCCCCTTAACTAATTACATCTGCAATGACCCTATTTCCAAAAAAAGGTCACATTCTGAGGTCCTGGGGATTAGGACTTCAACGTGTCTTTTGGGGGGAGGACACAATTCAACCCATAATGAGCACTTTGTTCCAGATCATAGGACTCATGGTAAGTATCCTAGGAATTTTCTATGTGTTAACTCATTTGAGCCTTTTAACGACCCCATGAAGAAAGGACGCAGACACTACTCTCAAAGGAAGACCTGGGGACTAGAAAAGTGACATGTGTGCATGCAGAGCTGGATTTCATTCAATCTTTTGGCTCCTAAGCCTGAGTTTATTCTCATATTCAGAAGAGCTGCCTTCTTGGGGGTCATGTTTTGCCATCCTCTTTTCTTCTAGCGGGAAATATAGAGATAATTTCCTGAGTTCTCAAAAACCATTTCCACCTTTCTCACAATAATATGAATTTGCCTTGCCAGTTTTTAGAATTATTTTTATCTCGTATCTTCTGCAATTTTCTCACCCAAGGATATGATCCAGAAATGACAATTTTTTTTTTTATGGGAAGCAACTAAAATGCCTCAAACACAAAACAGATCAGTACATTATCACCTAAAAAGGCTTATTCATTCAACAACCTTTTTTTTTTTTTTTTTTTTTTTTTGGTGAGAAAGATTGTCCCGGAGCTAACATCTGTTCCAGTCTTCCTCTATTTTGTATGTGTGATGCCATCACAGCATGGCTTGATGAGTGGTGTGTAGGTCCATGCCCGGGATCCAAACCTATGAACCCTGGGCCGCCGAAGCAGAGCGCACGAAGTTAACCACTCCACCAGGCCAGCCCCTCAACAATCATTTTTGAGTGCCCACTCTGCTCAGCACTCTACTAAGTATTGTGTAGCAAACTTGCCATCAAAAATTCTTAATTTCTAAAAAGTTTCAGATAATCAATCAGCCTTTCCTTTAGGAAATATGCTAAAAGTCATGACATTTGGTACAGAGTTAAACATTTTTTGTTTAGGTCATTTTCTATGCAAAATGTTCTTTGCCAACTATTACTTTCAAAGACAGTAGTGAGGAGAACAGTGGTGCACACTGATACTTGGTTTGAACACAAGAGCTCTATTCTGATGAAAACTTTTGCTTGCCTCATCCTGAGATTCTGGACAAAAGAATTCTTTTTTGAATTTTTTGAATTTCCTGTCTGGATTCAAATTATGAACCTTTTTAAGAGTGCATTGGCTTTCTTGTGTTTGCTTTTTTGCACTCCATTGTCTATACACCTGTTTGAGGTGGCCTTTGTCCTCTGGTGCAGCAGCCCCATAGGTGGAAGACTCTACAGTGTATCTTGTGACATACCTTGGTTGTTTCCACCAACGTTCACTGAACACTCATAGGCCAGGCACTGTGTTAGGCACAGTATCTACCAAGATGAATAAAACATAACCTTGGACCTCAATTATATGTTAGCTTGGAGTTTGGGTTACCTCTGAGAACACTAGGATGAGTGGGTAGAGGAAGGAAACAGAGTGGCTTAGAGGAAAGCCAGGTCAAGCCACGTCTTTGCAATTACTAGGCCCAGGCCAGTGTGCTTGCCAGACTCTCTGCACCTGTAATGGGGTGGGGGGCATAGCTGAGCCAGGACAGCCTAAAGCTGGAGTGTTTAAATTTGGTCTGCATTAGAGCCCTCTGTGGAGCTTTAAAAAAAAAAAAATGTGTGTGTATATATATATACACACACACACACACATATATATATATTTTTTTTTACAGACTTATGTCATCAAAATCTCCATAAGACATGAGAATCTGCATTCTTAAAAAGCTTCCTGGGTTAATGAACAGGTAGGTTTGGGGATCTAGGGCTGCGCTGCCCAATATGGTAGCTGTTGGCCACATCTGGCTATTTAAATGTAATTGAAACAAATTAAAATAAAATTTTAAATTCCATTTCTCATTTACACCAGCCACGTTTCAGATACTCAGTGGCTACTCTATGGAGCAGTTGCCAACATAGAACATTTCTGTCATCACAGAGAATTGTATTGGACAGGGCTGATGGAGCCATCACATGGAGGCAACTCATCTCTCCTTCCCAAGGATCCACATATCTACTCACTCATTCCTCCCTTTTGACATGTATCTTCTTTTACAGTGTCACCTGTGTATTTGTCTTATTCTCTCCCCATAGGATTATAAACTCTGTAAGGGCAGAGTCTGGTCTTTCTGCCCTGTGACACAGTAAACACCCAAGGAGTATTTGTTTAATTAAGTTAATCTAATTAAATTAGGCACCAGTTTATTGGACCTCTTTTGCATTTAGACTGAGTCCAGATTTCATCAAGATCTGGAGAAAAGGATAAATCAGAGAGCAGGTTTTTCCTAAATCACAAGCATTAGGATAGATGGGGAGCAGATATGTGCTGATTTGCAAGTTTTTTTTCTTTTTTAAATAAGAATACTTCTTTTAAAAGCACAGGGTTTGTATCAGCCCAAATGTAGAAGAGACCCAGCAGGACTGTGAATATTTGCAAGCTTAATATGGCGTCATATTTGGACACCTAAAAAGCACATTTTAATTGATTCAGACAGTTATTTTATTTATTTATTGAGTGCCCACTGTGTAGATGCCAGGCCAGTGCCTGGCCCTGGATGACTCATTGTGACCAAGACAGAAACAAGATCCCTGCCCGGGGGGAGACTCAGTGTAGTCCTGGCAGATTAAAGTATTGGCAAGGACTCCCCCTGCACAGACAGGTTGAGACAGCAGAGGAGTATGATTTGGGCTCTGGCCTCAGATGCCTGGATTCACATAGAACCTCTCCACTGTACTGACTCGAAAGACTTTGGCCTGGATGTTTCATTTTTTGTCTCCATTTCATCCATAAAAATAGGAAAAATAATGGTTCCCACCTTATAGGGTTGTAAGTATTAAATAAAAATTTACGTCAAGTGCTTAGTGCAGTGCATGTTGCATGGTAAGAGCTAACTGCTATTGGTAAGTACTAACTGCTGTTATTATTATGACTACTACTCAGCCAAAACGACCCTGCAATGAACATAGATATAAAAAATGACAAGTGTCTATAAGGATAGAAAATACTTCAGTTGGGAAAGGATGCTTCCTGTCTTTCTTGGGCTAACAATTTAATTCTGTTTGCTTATGGTTTATATCTTTGCCTCCAGAGTAACTAAGATCGATATGTAAATGTGTTGGTAAATGCCCGTCTCTTGTTTATTCTTTGTTTGTTTGAGCTGTAACTCCTTTAAGGATCTAACTCATTTGGAACACTTCTTTCCAAGACAATTAGGAATGGAAATGCTTTGGGTGTCATTCCACCTCTCTTAGTGTAGAGAGGTATGCACTTTTTAATATAGTGCTTGCAAAGGAGAATCCTTTCAAGAGACTTACCATCAAATTACAAAATTGAAATCCTAAGTAACTAGCATGCAAAGATTTAATTAGCATTGTCTCGTTAAAATAAATGTGTGACTTTTTTCTTACTTCCAAAGGTGACATAGCCTTTGAAAGTACATTCTAGAAATGGGCTGGGAAAGAGGGGATTGAATTTTAAAGGCAGTCATGTGATACTTGGGGAGTTTTCAGGTTGAGCCTTGTCTGAGTCCTGCCCATTGTTTGGTCTGAGGGAAAAGTACACCTGCTTATATACCTGTATATCATATTAAAATAAAATAAAATAAAAATCTTGAGACCTACCAGATTATCCCATAAGATTCAATGCAAACCAAACTGCAGAAATATTCCTGTGCCTTTGCTTAAAATTCTTTCTAGTATTCTAGAAATCTGTCCTTACCCAAAGAATAGAGGATGTCTCAGTGGTACCCAAGCTATTTGGCAAAGAGATGAACCATCCCTAGATCTTCACTATGATTTGTTGAGCTCCAGTCATTTGGGAAGAATCTCTATTGCCTTCAAGAGCTGTAAATACTCCCAGCAAGTTCCCTCTCCATCTATACTTCTGATACTTCATGGACAGCCCCATTCATCCAATTCCAAATTGGGTGTTCATTGGGATGATAATGTAGCATGTGGGAGGTGGTGTTTAGGGCATGGGCTTTGGAGCCAGGCTGTCTCAGTTTGAATCCTGCTCCATCACTTTCTAGCTGTGTGTCTTGGGCATCGGTTTCCTCAGTGTGAAAAGGGATGATCATACAGCTTACCTCCCAGAGATGTTGTGAGGAAAAAATAAAGCAGCAAATAAGGATTGAGTTTTTAAAAAAAAGAAAGAAAGAAAAGAAATCTGTTCCAGATAATTTTCAGGAAGTGCATTAATTTCCTTATTGGAAGAGTAAATATTAACTTAGGTTTTCAGCACTCAATTCTAATTTTCTAAGTTGAGAACTTCAAAAGGAAATTTATGATGGTTGAGATTCTACTATGTAGCAGGCACTGCTTAAGACAGGTTCTCTCATGACCTGAGAGACAATCTTCAGGCACCCACATGATGCAGATATATAACTATCTCCTTCTAACAGATGAGGAAACCAAGGCCCAGAGAGGTGGACTAATTTGTCCAAGGCACCATAGGTAGTGCCAGGATATGGATTTAGCTCTGTCTGCCTCTTAAGACCATGCCTTTCTTTTTTTTTAAAAAAAATACTAAACAGGGGCCAGCCTGGTGGCGTAGGGGTTCAGATCCCGGGCACACACCATTGCATCACTTGTCAAGCCATGCTGTGGCGGCGTCCCATATAAAGTGGAGGAAGATGGGCACACATGTTAGCCCGGGGCCAGTCCTCCTCAGCAAAAAGAGGAGGATTGGCAGATGTTAGCTCAGGGCTGATCTTCCTCACAAAAAAAAAGTACTAAACACAGTTTCTCTTAAACCAGAACCAAGTGCTTTGCTCCCAGTCATAAGGAGTGCTGCTTACCTGAGTGCCTTCAAGAGTAGCAACCCAGAAAAGAAGCATTAAATATCTAAAATCCTGGAGCTTGAGGAGCCATAAGATGTTGTCTAAATTTAGCCCAACCTCATCACTTACAGGCAGGGAAGATGGCCAGCATGATCTGAGTTGGAGGCAAAACCAAAGATTAGGACTCGAGTCCCCTAACTGTTGGTCCAATGCTCCAGTCTCTGTACCACACTGCTTCTCAAACTATCTGCAAACCAGGTAGGATTCAGAGCTAGATAGCATTAGGGCATGGGCCCTATTTCCTTGACCATCCTCTCACTTGATATCTTGAACAAGTGACAACTTCTTCTTGAAAAATAGGAATGATCAGACTTTATACTATACACATGTAAGTCGCTCACTATAGTGGTTAATACATAGTAAGTCTTTTATTAAAGTAAGTCTAGTAGTAAAGTTTGCTATATTCATATTATTATTATATTATTCATGAGGTCTCTCCTATCTTGAATGCCTGCTTCCAACTCCTACTCATTTTTCAAATCCACTTTACACTTCTTACATTTGAATTTCTATGCCCTTATGCAGTTTGCAACACACTTCATCATCAAATTAGGAGAAATTTAATTTATGCATTTTACAAATTAAACTTGCAGTTTGGCCGTGCTTATGTAGAACAGATCAACCACTATGATCAATTCATTGCCATGTTAAAAAAAAAAAAATCAATGAACATTGTTTAGCTGACCTGACTTAATTTTTTAGAATAAGTTGACCATCAGCATGATTGATTGAGCTGTCCACCCTATCCCTGATCTGCCTAAGCAAAGGTCAGGATGGAGGTTATTAAAGAAAACAAGCCACTGCACTCTCCCTAAATTGAATGATGTTTTCCTGTGCTTCTAATAAATGGTAACTGATTGATGGAGTGCTAGAGGGCAACATCCTTCAAAGAGTTTTAGACCCTGCCCAAATGATCAAAAATACAAATTTTAACTCAGCCTAGACTAACTAAGTGAAGCTGTGCCAGGTTGTGTAGAGTAAAGGATCATGTGTTTGGAGAGTAGGAATGGAGTCAAGGTTAGCCTCCAAATATATGGCCTCACCTCTCTGAGGTGTTGTCCTCTGTAAAATGAGAGGTTGTTTTTGATGTGCCAGGTGATCTCCAAGACCTTATCCAACTTTCACAGTTTGTGTTTTTCATATCTCACAGAGGCAAGCTTGCTTGCCTTTGATCAGTTAAAGCCAAATCAGAATCTGAAGTAGATGTTATTCCCCAGGGCTTTTCCACAAGCACCTTTCCCGACTCTGCCAAGCCACCTACTTGGTTTTGGATTCACACCAGCTGGCTCTGTTTGGGCTTTTGGCTTTTCAATTTTCTTTCTTTCTTTTTTAAGTTTTCTTTTGTAATTCTTCAGTCTATCCAGTCCAGCCCTGCCCTGTTTACCATGCCTGGCCAACACTCTTGCAAGGACTAATGTGCTGTCCATGCCCAGTTCCTCTCAGGAGCTGAATGAATTGTGACCCCAGCTTTTATGCTCAGCTTGGAGACCAGCTGCGCCTTTGGGCTTTTCCCAGAGATGTTGGCCGAGACTGCACCTGCAGTGAGATGGATTTGCCCTGGCCCCAAAGAGGAAGAAAATGAGGGGGAATCAAAAGATCACTTGTGTCCATCCTCTTCTGTGCACACTAGTGCATTTATACCACCCAAGCATACCCGAGAATTTTTGAGACTTTATTAATTAATAATAACAAATAGAAGAAGAAAAAGGAGAAGAAGAAGATAAAATTAGGGAGAGGACAATCAAATTTTTCCCTGGGAACCAGGAAAACCAACACAGAAATTTAAAGTGGTCAAAATTAGGAAATGCTGAATTGGAGATCAAGGCATTTGGGTTTTATTTTGTTGTTCTGCCAGCTAACTGGGTCATCTTGGATCACCTAGGGGATCTCTAAGGTTCTGCCTGCCTTTAAAAGTAGGTCTTGCAAAACAAAAGAGTGTAAAATGAATTTTTATAAATGTAATGCTTTCTAAAAAAGCACTAAAGTTTTCAGAGCAGATTCACACTATAATACACTGAGTTTCTAATTATAGGTTTTCACATATGCAGTAGTTGCCAATAATATTTTAAAATTTATGTCTAATCATCTAGTTATCAAATACTCCCATTAGCTGAGCATTATAGGTGATATTATTATCATACTTATTTAGAGGTTGCAAACTGGCCATAAAAGGCCTTAGAAAGCAGATGGGTTTTGTTTGGCCTGCACAGTGGAAAACATTTTTGAATACCTTTTGGAGTGCACGCACACTCCAGCTTTTTACATGACTGTGTTAGACTCACTTCACTACCTAGGCCCTGAAGGCATTGGAATTTGAGGTCTTTGGCAAAATCAAACTCCATGCCCTCACGACAATTTAATAACAAAAAAGGGAGAGGGAGGAAAGGAGGGAGTGGAGAGGGAGGTAAGAAGGAGGAGGAAGGAGGGAAGAAGAAGGATTGCCTCTCTGAAAACGGCTAGAAGTATGGTTTTTCATGACACCAGGAGAATGGGTTAAGATAACTTCTTGAAGTTCCTTTTGGCTTGGGCAGCTATGACCACCTTTCCTCTCAACCTACTTAGTCTAAGATAAATAAAATAGGACGTGAATTTACTAGACTTGCTCAAGGTCACCTCGGAAGTTTGTGGTGAAGCCAAAATTAAGAGTCCCTTTCCCGCCCTCATTCTGTGGGTGGGCCGCTCAGGCAGGTTGCTGCACTGCTTGCTGATGAGTCATGTGGGGTCTCAGGAACAGTTCCTTATGCAAAAGAGCCTCAGCAAGCTCCATTATGTTCTTGCAAGGGGATACACTTCATTGTTTCCTTAACACATCATGGAGAGTGTTATAGTTCTTCCTCCCATATGCACCCTCCATCTGCAATCACTAACACACACGACAGAGTGTTTTCGCTTTGGATAATGTGTGAACAAGGAACACAATTTTGGAAAATGGTTGGAGAAAGAAATCTAAGAGTCAGAAAGGGTCAGGGGCCAGACAAAAGTCCAAGAAACTAATGCCTTTAAAAATAGTTGATGCAAATTCAGCATCCAGAATGTACTTGCAAGACCTTTCTTCCTTCCCAAGGGAAATAAAATATACCCTCCATAAAGAATTTGCTGTAATATCTCTCTCTGGCTCTACCTGCACTAGCCATCTACATTGTTAGAAGGCTTCTGGCCAGGCCTTTTTCAGAACTTGTAGTTGCTAATACCACAAAAGACACCCTCTACTGATTTCAACTACCCACTCCTTCCTTTCATCCTCAACACCCATAAAAAGACTCAGATCCAATATGAGACATCAAACTTGTAAATAATAATAGCTAACATCTACTGGGCACTTGCTATGTGCCAGGCCCTTTGCCAAAAGCTTTACATTTAACATCTCAGTCTAATTCTCTCACCACCCTTGCAAAATAGGATTTATGCTCTCCATTTTCTAAAAAAAGGAAACAGACTCAGAAAAAAAGCTTCGATAATTTTGCCCAAGGTCAGAGAACTGAATTTGACACCACGTCTGTTTGTCTAGAAGCCATACTCTTAACTCGATACTAAACTCTTGTTTCAAAAAGCTTATAGCCCTTGGGAGTCTAACAATCAGCCAGTACCTGCAGCCGAAGTCAGGGTGGCCTTGAGGCACAAGGGAACACCCTCTGGGAGGTCAATCCATAGAGTGCTGTCTGGCTCCACCTTGTCCTTCCTCTTCACCCCCCCCCCCCCCCCCCCCCCCCCCGCCATGAGAGTGGCTAGAGGGAGAATTTGTATTGGGATTATATTGAGACAATGCATTTTTTAACCAAAAGGAAAGCTTACTTGAATGAAAATCTCATTTCCCCATCATTCAAGCCATTCCCAAAAGAAAATAAGAAAATTTGACTGCCACGTTAGCCCTGGATCTATATGGGGGACCAATAGAGCTAAAAGAATGATTTTTCTAAACATTATGTACATGGTGTGAATTTGGCTACCAAAGAAAGTATGCATAAAAGCACATGTCCTAAGAAGGCATTTTTCTTCATATTTTGGGAATCAGAATTTTAGTTCTTCATTGCTATAACTACAATGTCTATCAGATGATGTTAATTTCCAGGTTGGAGATTTGTATTTCATAATTTTCTTGCCCGCATAGCATTTTAATTTAGCCCTACTGCAATATTTGGCCTCTGGACTTTTAACACTTAATTCCAATAACACTGGTTGAAAATATAATGGAAATGGTAAAAAATAATAATGATGATTTTTTTCTAAACAGCTATCATGCCCAAGGGTCTTAAAAGAGATTTTCTTATTCACTACCTCACAATAGCCCTACAGGGTGAGTGTGAAATTTAATGGCAAACTTGATGAGGTTCCAGAAATTCAAATACATATTCGAGGGCTCTGTGCTGGATTCTTTCCCAGGTTCTGGGCTGAACACCTTCACATAGATTATTTTATTTAGTTATCACAATTTTCATATACGAAGTATATATAATTAGCCTTAATTTTAGCTATGGAAACTGAGACAGAGAATTTACATAGTTTGTACAAAGTAACACATCTAATAAGTGAAGAAGTCAGAATCTGAATATGGATCATTTGATCCCTCAGGACAGAATTCGTTCTATAAGCTGAGCTATCTGATTTTTAGTATAAATAGAATTCACATAACCATCATGTTCTTGTGACTGCTTATTTCTTTCGCCCAACTCCTTAAGAACTTAATGCATAAGGATCCTGGCCCAAAGTCCTACCAAATATTGTGATTTTGTTAAACATCCCATCTGACATAATTCCATGGGAAAATGGAGGTCAGTGCCAATTCACTGATGGTGATGACCATGCAGTCCCTTTCCTCTGGAATTTTATATTCAGAGCAGAGTGTTCCAAACATTTCTTATTGGAAGAAGCATCAAATGTAATTACATAATTGTGGATCTCTTTGAAATATGTCCCTTGCCAATTTGAGGACTTTAAAGCCATGGTTTGTTATTTAAGGTATTGTTTCTTTAAACTGCCAGACTTGTTTGTGGAACATCATTCTGCTAATTAGCAGGACATTTTCTTCTCACATTTGACCTACTTAGTCCAGTCAGCACTAGAACAAAGCAATTTCACTTTTTAAAAATCTATGCCAGCTATTTTTTGTTTGTCTTAGAATTTAAGATAATTAATTTGTATGTATATGATAAAAGTTGGCCTGAATTACAATGGATTTACTTTTCTTATTATGATTAAAAAAACATTAAATTTACCATCTTCCATTTTTAATTATACAGTTCAGTAGTGTTAAATATATTGACATTGTTGTGCAACAGATCTCTCAAGCTTTTTCATCTTGCAAAATTGACACTATACCCATTAAACACTAATTCTTCTTCTTCCATTCCCACAACCCTTGGCAACCACCATTCTACTTTCTGTTTCTATGATTTTGACTACTTGAGATACTTCATATGAGTAGAATCATACAGTATTTGTCCTTTTCTGACTGGCTCATTTCATCTAGTAAAATGTCCTTGAGATTCATCTATACTGTAGTTGTGATAGGATTTCCTTTTTAAGGCTACATAATATTCCATTTTATGTATATGCCATATTTTCTTTTTCTATTCTTCCATCAATGGACATATGGGTTGCTTCCATCTCTTGACTATTGTGAATCATGCTGCAGTAAGCATTGGTGTGCAAATGTCTCTTTGAGATCCTGCTTTGAATTCTTTTGGATATATACCCAGAAGTGGGATTGCTGGATCATCTGTTAATTCTATTATTAATTTTTTGAGGAACGTCCATACTGTTTTCCATAATGGATGCACCATTTTACATTCCCACTTATACTGCACAAGAGTTCCAGTTTCTCCACATCTTCACCAACACTTATTTTCTGTTCTTTTGATGGTGACCATCCTTAAGAGTAGGAGGTGATATCTCATTGTGGTTTTGATTTGTATTTCTCTTAGGATTAGTGATGTTGAGCATCTTTTCATATACTTATTGGCCATTTGTATATCTTCTTTGGAGAATTGTCTATTCCAATCTTTTCCCTATTTTTTAATCAGATTTTTTTTTGTTGAGTTGCAGTTGTTGCTGTAGAGTTGTAAGAGTTCCTTATATAATCTGGACATTAGCCCCTTATCAGATAAATGATTTGCAGATATTTTCTCACATTCTATAGATTGTCTTTTCACTCTGATTGTGTCCTTTGATATGTAGAAGTTTTTAACATTGATTTAGTCTCATTTGTCTAGTTTTGCTTTTGTTGTCTGTGCTTTTGATGTCATATCCAAGAAATCATTGCCAAATCCAATGTTCTGAAGCTTTTTCCCTATGTTTTCTTCTAGGAATTTTCTAGTTTTAGGTCTTACATTTAAGTCTTTAATCATTTTGAGTTAATTTTTGTGTATGGTATAGGGTAAGGGTCCAACTTCATTCTTTTGCCTGTGGATATCCAACACCATTTGTTGAAGAGACTATCCTTTCCTCATTGTGTAGTCTTGGCAATTTTGTCAAAGATCATTTGATCATATACAGAAGAGTTTAATTCTGGGCTCTCTCTTCCATTGGTCTATATGTCTATCTTTATGCCAGTACCATACCCTCTTGATTACTGTTGCATTGTTGTGTGTTTTGAAGTCATGAAGTGTGAGGCTTCCAACTCTGTTCATTTTCAAGATTGTTTTGGCTATTTGGGATCCCTTGAGATTCCATATGAATTTTAAGATTCAACTTTAAGATTTTTTTTCTCTATTTCTGCAAAAATTGCCATGAGATTTTGATACGAATTGCATTGAATCTGTAGATAACTTTTGGTAGTATGGACATTTTAACAATATTAAGTCTTCCAATCCATGATCATGGGATGTCTTTCCATTTATTTACATATTTTATTTCTTTTAGCAGTGTTTTGTAGTTTTCAGTGTACAGGTCTTTCACCTTCTTGCTTAATTCCTAAGTGTTTTATTCTTTTTCATGCTATTGTAAGTCAGATTATTTTCTAAATTTAATTTTAGGATTGGCCATTTTTAGTGTATAGAAACACAACTGGATTTTATGTATTTTGTGTTCTGCAACTTTACTGAAATTGTTTATTAGTTTTAACAGTTCGGGGATTTTTTTGGCATCTTTACAGTTTCCTACATATAAGATCATATCATCTGCAAACTGACAATTTTAATTCTTCCTTTCCAATTGGATGCCTTTTATTTCTTTTTCTTGTCTAATTGCTCTGGCTAGGACTTCTAGTACTAAGTTGAATAGAAGTGGCAAAAGTGGTCATCCTTGCCTTGTTCCTGATGTTAAAGGAAAAGCTTACACTCTTTCACCATTAAATATGATTTTAGCAGTGGGCTTTTTTTGTGTGTGTGTGCAGAAGATCAGCCCTGAGCTAACATCCATGCCAGTCCTCCTCTTTTTTGCTGAGGAAGACTGGCCCTAAGCTAACATCTATTGCCAATCCTCCTCCTTTTTTGTCCCTTTTTCTCCCCAAAGCTCCGGTAGATAGTTGTATATCATAGTTGCACATCCTTCTAGTTGCTGTATGTGGGATGCCGCCTCAGCACGGCCGGACAAGCAGTGCGTCGGTGAATGCCCGGGATCCAAACCCAGGCTGCCAGTAGTGGAGCATGCGCACTTAACCACCAAGCCACGGGGCCAGCCCCAGCAGTGGGATTTTCATATATGGCTTTTATTATGTTGAGACAGTTTCCTTTTATTCCTAGTTTATTCCTAGTTTATCATGAAAGGGTGTTGAATTTTGTCAAATGCATTTTCTGCACCAACTGAGATGATCATGTGGATTTTGTCATGCATTCTGTTAATATGGTGTATTACACTGATTGATTTTCATACATTGAACCATACTTGCAATTCTAGGTATAAATCCAACTTAGTCATGGTGTATAATCATTTAACGTACTGTTGAGTTTAGTTTGCTAGTATTTTGTTGAGGATTTTTGCATCAAGATTCATCAGGGATATTGGTCTGTAGTTTTCTTCTCTTGTTGTGAAAATGGATTTACCTTTAAACACTGTTAGTGACTAGCTCCTGAGACATGCCTTCTGTTTTATATGTATAAAATGGTTTTACTCTATGAAGCTTTGTTCTATATATAATGTCGTGTTCAAAAATTAGGCTGGGGAAATACATTAAAGAGAATTTAGAATGGTATACAAATAGAAACATCTTAAACATCTTGTTTTGTGTTAAGGAAGTTTCATTTCTCTGCTGGCAAAGGAACCAAGTGCAGACAGGGGAGAGGAAAATGTCTTCCCTCTGTGTTTGATATGATATCTGGCATTCTGAGCTTGTGTGGCTTGTTGGTGGTTGGTTTAAAGAGGTGTGTGTATGTATCAAAGAGAAATTTGAGTATTGCAATACAGTTATCTCAAATCATATAATTTAAACTAAAATAGAGGCATGACTCGTGACAATATTCAAAGTATAGCCCCATAAAAGATATTTTTCAATGGTAACAGATTGTTTTGGGAGTCTCACACAACTTTAATGCATATTTTACTTCTTGCTATGTTTCCTTAAATTCAGTCAAAACAAAAAAAATTAGTTGCAATTCCATCTCAGGGTTATGAAGGGCAGATTTATTCTTTTGGTTTTCTATTTTGAATTATGAATAAGGAATAATTCAAATTCCTGTGTGGCAGGAATTTTCTTAACATGTATTGTGGTCATTGCACCTGTTTTTAGGATTACTTTAAATGGAAACAAAAAGCATAGAAGAAATTGGTGGAGGTAATAATATTTGGAAAATGTTATTCTCTGAGGTATGTTTTCATTTTATGTAATGTCCTGATAAAAGTCAGAATCAGGTAGTTTTATAATATTGAAAAGTTTTGCACATACATGATATATGGTAAAGTAACCAGATTAGGGGGAGGAGAATGCCAATGTGTTTCTTCCCCACAGAGAATAGCAAGTATCCATCATTATGCAACACATTCATTTCCTTCCCCTACCTCCAACTTGCCAGATCTGGATTGGATGATTTTTAAAAATTCCATCTTGTTAAACCAGTATCTTGGTTTGCATGTTTTATAAAACAACAACAACAAAAAATGTAGGACTTTTCTTTCTTTCTTTCTTTCTACTAAAATATGACAAGTACAGAACTTTTAGGACTGGCTATTTGTATTATTATACTTCTTGGTCAACCACGAGGATAACTATGTTTGCAAAGTAAAAAGATAATAATAGCAGCTAATATGAATTGAAAGCTTGCTATGTGTTGAACTCTAGGCTTCAAGCACATTATGTGCTCTATTTTATTGAATCCTGACAGTAATCTTAAGAGAATAAAGAAAATACTAGTCTCTGAAATTCCTTCAATACTCAAAGCTGAAGTTCATTACAGAAAGACAAATGTAAGGAAACATAAAAACTCTACTTTTAATACCTTAGCAAGTAACTGGCCTAGTCGTGGGAAAGCAAGCCAGACACTGGATCCATAATGGCTTTTTACACCTGATTGGAATCCAGAAAACTAGAACCATTAACTACTAATATTTTTACAAGCAGGTGAGCAATATGTATTTGATCTCAGAAGACCTTATTAAAACCAGTAGATGATGGCTAAATAAAATCAAATATCCCAGCTTTCCTTCTTTTACTTGTCCTCCAACAAGCACTATTTAGCTAAAACTAAAATAGATGAGAGATATAATAAGATAATAATAAATATAATTAACTCTACAAGCTTTAATATCTGGCAGGCACTACACTAAGAGCCTTACATAGATTCCTTTAATTGTCTCAATAATCCTATGAGAGAGAGGTACTTTTACGACCAACCCTATTTTATAGTTGAAGAAGATGAGGCTTCAAGAGGTTAAATAACATATCCACTATATCCACGGTCTATAGCTACTAAGTGGCCAGTGGCATTCCCATGTGATTGATGAAATTATACATGAGATGTATAGACATGTATAAATATGTTTGTGTTTTTAATGAAGACCAGTGGTATGACAGAATAGAGTCCTTTTACTGTTTTATTCAGTTAAGATCAGTTGTGGCTATTAGAATATACGAAAAACTGGTATTTTCCTTTTGTAGTTGTGTTAAATTAACTTTTTGTATGAGAATAATTGAGCTAGAAAAGCATTGGCTGGATATGTCTACAGAATATACCATTTGAAAAAGGCAGAATTGCTGAAAACAAATGAGGTATTAATTTAAACATAACTAAAGATGACCTTTGAGTCTTTAATAAACTGCCTTTCTTGTTTTGCTTTTGACCTTTTGATTTCTTTGGAGCCATAATTATAATGTAGTTTCTAAAGTCACCTTAGTTTTTAAAGGAATGACATCCGTGGGTTTTTCTGAGTGTTCCTATTAAGTGTATGTGTGTGTGTTTGATGATTTTACCCAATAATACAAGCAGTCCCAATTTAATTGTAAAAGTGGTAACCAGTTTTAGTTTAGTAAGTGGAATATACTAAGAATCTTGCAATGTAAAAGCTTTCTTAATTATTTTGAACGTTCTGTTATTAGATTTGTAAGTGATTATGCCTTTTTAGTAGACAAAAGAAAGGCTATTATGTAGAAACTATGGAGAATAAACATAACATCTGTCCTAATCTAATTTTCAGGCACATCTCCAGACTTTGATTTGGCTGAAGTAACTTATGCCACAGAGCTGTGGGCATGCCTGGAATTGAGAGACACAGATAAAAGACTGCAAATTGCTTCCTGCCTTTTGAAAACTCCAGAAGACCATCCCTTTGGACTCTGGAATTCTACACATCTCAACTGAGACTTTGCTTGAATGTTTACATTTTCTGCTTGCTGTGCTACATATCACTATATAGTGTTCACCTGTTGTTAAAATTTACGCGCGTTAGGGGTTGAGCTTTTTCAGCAAGCCAGCATGGCTAGGATGAGCTTTGTTTTAGCAGCTTGCCAATTGGTGCTGGGCTTGCTAATGACTTCATTAACTGGATCTTCGCTACAAAATACTGAGTGTCCACAACTTTGTGTATGTGAAATTAGGCCCTGGTTTACCCCACAGTCAACATACAGAGAAGCCACCACTGTTGATTGCAATGATCTCCGCTTAACAAGGATTCCCAGCAACCTTTCCAGTGATACACAAGTGCTTCTCCTACAGAGCAATAACATCGCCAAGACCGTGGATGAGCTTCAGCAGCTTTTCAACTTAACTGAGCTAGATTTCTCCCAAAACAACTTTACAAATATTAAGGAGGTAGGGCTGGCAAACCTGACCCAGCTCACTACTCTACATTTGGAGGAAAATCAGATTACGGAAATGACTGATTACTGTCTGCAAGATCTCAGCAACCTTCAAGAACTCTACATCAACCATAACCAGATTAGCACTATTTCTGCTAATGCTTTTTCAGGCTTAAAAAATCTTTTAAGGCTCCACCTGAACTCTAACAAATTGAAAGTTATTGATAGCCGCTGGTTTGATTCAACACCCAACCTGGAAATTCTCATGATTGGGGAAAATCCTGTGATTGGAATTCTGGATATGAACTTCAAATCCCTCTCAAATTTGAGAAGCTTGGTTTTGGCAGGAATGTATCTCACTGATGTTCCTGGAAATGCCTTGGTGGGCTTGGATAGCCTCGAGAGTCTGTCATTTTATGATAACAAACTGATCCAAGTCCCTCAACTTGCTCTGCAAAAAGTTCCAAATTTGAAATTCTTAGACCTCAACAAAAACCCCATCCACAAAATCCAAGAAGGAGACTTCAAAAATATGCTTCGGTTAAAAGAACTGGGAATCAACAATATGGGGGATCTCGTCTCCGTGGACCGCTATGCCCTGGATAACTTGCCTGAACTCACAAAGCTAGAAGCCACCAATAACCCCAAATTATCCTACATCCACCGCTTAGCTTTTCGAAGTGTTCCTGCCCTGGAAAGCTTGATGTTGAACAACAATGCCTTGAATGCCATTTATCAAAAGACGGTAGAATCCCTTCCCAATCTGCGTGAGATCAGCATCCATAGCAATCCCCTGAGATGTGACTGTGTCATCCACTGGATTAACTCCAACAAGACAAACATCCGCTTCATGGAGCCCTTATCCATGTTCTGTGCCATGCCGCCCGAATATAGAGGGCAGCAGGTGAAAGAAGTTTTAATCCAGGATTCAAGTGAACAGTGCCTCCCAATGATATCTCATGACACATTCCCAAATCATTTAAACATGGATATTGGCACAACAGTTTTCCTAGACTGTCGGGCGATGGCTGAGCCAGAACCTGAAATTTACTGGGTCACTCCCCTTGGAAATAAGATAACTGTAGAAACCGTTGCAGATAAATACAAGCTAAGTAGTGAAGGTACCTTGGAAATAGCTAACATACAAATTGAAGACTCAGGAAGGTACACCTGTGTTGCCCAGAATGTCGAAGGTGCAGACACTCGCGTGGTGACAATTAAGGTTAATGGAACCCTTCTGGATGGTACCCAGGTGCTGAAAATATATGTCAAGCAGACAGAATCTCATTCCATTTTAGTGTCCTGGAAAGTTAATTCCAATGTCATGACATCAAACTTAAAATGGTCATCTGCTACCATGAAGATTGACAACCCCCACATAACATATACTGCCAGGGTCCCAGTAGATGTTCACGAGTACAACCTAACACATCTGCAGCCTTCCACAGATTATGAAGTGTGTCTCACAGTGTCCAATATTCATCAGCAGACTCAAAAGTCATGTGTTAATGTCACAACCAAAAATGCTGCCTTCGCACTGGACATTTCTGATCAAGAAACCAGTACAGCCCTTGCTGCAGTAATGGGGTCCATGTTTGCCGTCATTAGTCTTGTGTCCATTGCTGTGTACATTGCCAAAAGATTTAAGAGAAAAAGCTACCACCATTCATTAAAAAAGTATATGCAAAAGACCTCTTCAATCCCACTAAATGAGCTATACCCACCACTCATTAACCTCTGGGAAGGTGACAGCGAGAAAGACAAAGATGGTTCTGCAGACACCAAGCCAACCCAGGTTGACACATCCAGAAGCTATTACATGTGGTAACTCAGTGGATATTTTGCTTCTGGTAGTAAGGAGCACAAAGACGTTTTTGCTTTATTCTGCAAAAGTAACAAGTTGAAGACTTTTGTATTTTTGACTTTGCTAGTTTGTGGCAGAGTGGAGAGCATGGGTGGATATTTCAAATTTTTTTAGTATAGCGTATCGCAAGGGTTTGACAAGACTGGCAGCATCTCTAGGCTTCCAGTTTGTGTGTGGTTTTTATTCTTATCATTATTATGATTATTATTATTATTATTATTATTATTATTATTTTGTTTTAGTTGTGCTAAATTCAATAATGCTGTTCTAACTACAGTGCTCAATAAAATGATTAATGACAGGTTGGGGTTCCCCTGTGCTTTTACCAGTAGCATGACCCCTTCTTCTGAAGCCATCAGTAGAAAGTACCATGTTCTCCAAAAAGCTAACACAGTTGTGAAGCAGCATTGAACCTTTTGTAGCAATCTGGTCTACAGACTTTTAACTCAAGAAGCTAAGGCTAGACTTGTTACCTTCATTGAATGATGTTAGTTGACTGTACTGTAATGTTGTATCAACTGAATTGAATGTTTGCCTTTGAACAATGACTTTTCTTTTTTTGTAATAGTTAAAGAGGCTTAGAACAAGCTAACAGGCAATAGAAATATGTATATCAGATTTTTTAATGTAACAAACTACGTTAATTGTTACCTTATTCTTTTTATCTTTAGTAGACACTTTTAAAAGAAAAGATAATAATTTTGTTGTGTTTAACTCACCAACATGTGGTGTATAATGAAGACAGAACTATAATAAATTAGTTTTGTTCTGATTTTTTAGAACACTTGCAATAATGTATCATTTATAGTTCTTACTAGTTGCAGTGGTGATAGTTTTCACATCCCTAAAAAAAAACCACTAAAATAAATCAGCTACAGCATGTTGCTTTTTAAAACTAGGCCCTAAAAAGTTTTGAATTCTTTTTCTAAGGGAAGAACTATCTATTTTAATGAAGATCTTTTAATGAATAAGACTTCTGTATTTTAAATATTACTGACCAGAACTTAATGGAGGAAAACGTTCATATGAAGAAAAAAGGTATATTACTGTATCCCGTGCATAACTAAATATGGTAAAATATAGATACATACACACATACACACATACATTGGATATGTCATATTCCTTTTCTGTAAGAGTTTTGTTAAAATCTGATTTTTTTTAGTAGTATCCACACTTGCGATCAAAGTCTAAAACATAGAGCTATGTAGTATTCCAAAATGTATTACATGTTATTTTTTAACAGCTGTCTATATCCTTCGATCCATATTACTCCATATATCAGTATGGAGATATCTGCTGAGACAAGTAAATGATTAATAGAAAACAGAACAACTTCTGTACAATTGGCATTTCTCATCTAAATAATATATATAGTCAGTTTTGCAGAATTAAGTCTTTCCCAGGAAATGTGTGTGTAAAATTTAGAACAGAGGGGGCTAGATTTAGGTAGGAGGCCAGTTCCACAAAGTGTGTGTGTGTTGTGGGGGCGGGGGGGCAGGTGGTGGCTAAAGATACAGTTAAAGGAGAAAGGACCTATTTGAAAATGTGGATTGATAAAGCAGAGCAATAAAGAAAGGCCCTACCAGATGGCACCTGCTGCCAGGGACATGCTGTCACACCAGAAACAATGAGATTGTAAAAAGGGACAGAGAGCAAGCAGGTGCCAGCTGAGCAAAAGCAAGGAAAAATGAGCCGAAAGAAAGTGCAGGTGAGGCAGGCAGAAGGGTTTCTTTCTTTGTAAAATTCCTTGTTTCATGAATCACTTACACAAAGAGATCATCACTTTCCTTCCCATTTCTAAGGGGGAAAAAAAGAATTTCAAATGCTGAAGCTGCAGCTGAAAAACAATTATCTGAGCTAGCAGCATCTCTTCCCACAGCCTTTATTTGTTGGTGAGAAAAACCTAGACCCAGGCAAGATGTGTAACATGCCCAGGTCAGACCCTCCTGCACATTGAGAACTCTGCACTCCATCTGTTGCTCTGGGTCCAGCATCCTTCCAGATTCCCATGCAGAGCCATCTTTTACAGTTCTCAACAACATCTGGTGTCCCTGCTTCAAAAATGCACTATATCCTCAAGTTCCAGTTTACTCAGGACCAATTTTAGCACAAGGGCAGACCCGGGGGGGGGGGGGGGGGGGGGGCCGTGTCAGGAAAACTGCTACATTGTTGGTATTGCCGCGTGTGTGTGGGAAACAGAGAGAATTGGAGATGCTTGGGATGCAACCTGGGGGCAGGGGTGGTTCCTGTCAGGGAATTCTTGTCTTCAAATACCTACAGAGAGTAGTGGATCATCTAACAGCTCTCCTGCTAAATCTGCAAGTGGTGAAAGGGGAGTGACACTGAAGCATTAGGTCCAGAGCAGGGAGGAGGCATCGTTTATCCCATAAAGCAATGATTTGAACCTGGCGAATAATTGGTACTCAAATATAAATGAAGGAAAACAACCATTTCTCTATTCTGGATATATAGCAAGCACCGGTGAATCCAAGTGTTTTTGTCAACTACCTTTTGCCAGGTTAGTTTAGGGGAAAACCCTTTTAATTTCCTCCTCCAATAAAATATTTGAGCTTATTTTTCCTTGTCTGTGCTAATTGGGTTGGTTTTCAGTTGATAGAAAACAAAATGGCATAGTACTTTTTTCCCCGAGCCAAGTACTTCTTCATTTGTACTTAATTTAATTCGATAAGTTAGACAGCTAGTGAAATTAGAAATCAAACTAGGTCCTGATTATAATGGACCTAGTTGTTTTATATCACCTCTACCACTGAAGTGATGGTTACAGGTCACTTTCTAATTTCATATTTTCCCTTTTGTTTCCTGTTGCCCTCAGGGCATATAATGTATCTCTAACCTGATTTTACAAAGTTATTTTTGGAGCAGTTTCTTAAAACAGGCATTTCCTAATTTGCCCATTTAATTAATGACAAATTGAACTGATGCCATGAATATAAAAACAAATACAGTGTTTGGTTATCAATTTTTCTAATTTGGCTGTGATTGGAAAAAAGCAATCATCTCCATTTCTTTACAAACAATACCAAAGTCCATTGTTTTCTCTCACGTGGTTTTCTACTTATTGTTCATTCATTTCTTTATTTGCTAAGGACACCACAATCAATCCCTTTCTTAGTGTTTGCTTTCTGTCTCTGTATTCATCTTCCAAGGCATTTTCTTTTGTTCATTACTGTTCTTAACACTGGGGAAAAAAAACATTTTGTATCTCCAACACTTTACCAGGAAAACCATACTTTCTGGTTTTCTATTCATTGAAAAGGAGAATTTAACTGCTTCTGATGCATTCTAACTACATCTGAAAGTGCTTTCTTCACCTCAATTTTTCCAGTCTCACCCTGCTTACAAATAGACTTTTTAAATTATTATTCATAAGAGATTAGCTGGAAGAAAAATATTTCTTTAAAGATGAGTTTTAGAATCACCATCTGAAGCTCTAGAATGATGTTGGCCTAGAATCTCTGCAAGGTTTGATCTAATCTGGTGGGCATGATTTCTCCACCATCCTCTTCTGCCCCCACATGTGCCAGTATCAGCTCCTTCTCTCTGTACTCGAAGTGGAGAACTTAGGGTACCTGGTAAGAATAAGGAGATGGCAAGGGAACTCATCATTTTGTACTTGCTGGTTCAGCATTGCCCAGCACAGGTTAACAGAACTAAATGTGTTTCTGGTATTGTAGAACTCCTCAGAGACTTGACGGTACTAATATAAAGTAGACAGCATTTCCCACAGCCATTTGACCACTGGTGTATCTCAGAGTCCTTTTCTGTACTACAGATCCTGAGAAATTGAGGATTTAATTTAATCCTGCAAATAGTCCAGGTAAATTGGGTATTATTCTTCCCACTTTACAGATAAGAAAACTAAGGCCCAGAGAAGTAATCATTTTCCTGACACCGTACAGCTCTGTAAGTGGAAGACAAGGATGAGGCCCTTCACTTCCAGTTTCCTCTCCCTCCATCCAGGCCCTTCTAAGGTAGAGCAAGGAGCATCTGTCAAGGTCAGAGGCTGGAGGGCACAAGGCACATGGGAAAGGCACAGTAAGTACATAAAGGAGAGCTCATGGGAGATGACACTGAAGGCTTGCTTTATGTTTTTAAATGCATTTCTCTCTTCCCTCTTAAGAAATCGGGGATCTGGGAGATACACATCAAAACTGTGTTTACATTGGGGTAAATTTTAATTCTAACCTTCAATTCTCCCAATACTGTTCTCTCTGTTACCCACTCTGAAAACTAAAAATTGTAAAGGTTTTATGGAGGAGATTCTAGGCTCATTCTTTCCTTAGCGATCAACCATGGAAGGCTTATGTAAAATTAGTGACAAACTCAGTGTTTAGCTCCCAAGCTTAAATGGGAAAATGTGAAGTTCATACAATCAGGCAGTTGCAAGGGTGGTTTCTGACACACCTGGAAACATGGCTTTTGTAGAATCACCAAGTCTGTGGAGTCTGTGGGATATTTATACTCAGGAAACTCGCTGTTCTCTCGAAAAAAGTCCATCTGGAGGCCATAAGACATTAAAAGGGTGTGTGTGTGTGTTTTTTTTAATAAATGTGACAGCCCTCTTGACATACCCCATTTTCTGAGTTATGTACTACTTAATATAAGGCAAAACCAGTTTCACGCACCTCATGAAAGTAGCTCTGGGCGCCAAGTGGGTGAGACCATGACACTCTTCTCCTTTCCACCTTGGCCTCCCGGTCTCTCGCCCATAAGATTAAACTGACAAGGTAAATTTCAGCCTGGGCCCTGACAGAATGGTCATGAATTTCTAATAAGGGGGCTGTCCTGAATTAAGTAGTATTTTAATACATCAGTCTGCACATTAGCATGTCTCACTAATATAAACAGAAGACAGGGTGGTCATGGGAGGAAAGAAAACAAACCATTTACAATGGTGGCTTATGAAGGAATAAGGAGAGAGAAACATTTATTGTGTATCTCGCCCTCTGCTAGCAGCATCAAATATATCATTTACATTTAATCCTCTTAATTGCCACTGGAGGTGATTACCGTTGTCCTTCCATTAGAGATGAGAAAAATGGATACTCAACCTCAGAGATGGAAGCAACTTAACTGAAATCACACAGCTGATAAGAGGCAGAACTTAAAACTCGAGGTCTCTATGACTAAAACTTGAGGTTTTTCAACTATAAAATGGTCTACAAGCTAAATTTGGATCAGGAGTGTAGAACACATAGCCCAGAATTCAATTTGGCACTCGAGACGAAGGAAAAATGGCACAAAGGAAGGCACTGCCCAGCAGTGAGGCCTCAGAGTACAGGGTCTAATTTAAGACCCAAACCTGAGATCAATATATGGAAATAGCAAGCCAAAGAGAGGAAAAAGTAAAGCACAACTATTCAAAGTTTGTGACAACTCCATACAAACAAACGGAAGATACTGAAGCTGTGCAAGAAAACATAGTTACAAAAGGGGATGGGCAGTGGAAGTCAGATTAGGTACCACATATTGCCATATAGTGAGCACTTCGCATGATCCGGATGTGCTGAGCAGTTGACCTGTATCGTCTCACATAATCTTCATTAACTTCATGAAGTAGGTATATTTATGAAGTAGATACATCCCCATTTTTCATATGGAGAAACTGAGCGTCAGTTCATCAGTCCTAGTGATGAAGCCAAGATTTCAACCCTGGCTGTCAGACTCCAAGGCCCAAGACTAACCACTAAACTGTTTTCTAGCTAAAGAGGTGCCCAGAGTACTGGGCTGCCATCTCATTTGCCTAACTGATTTAGTTCTTTCCTGAGAGTGAGGAGCAAGGAAAAGGGGTTTCATGACCTTTCGAGGATCTTTCAAAGACCTTCTCACAAAAGGTTTGTTAACATGGGATTAATGCCACAGGTTTAGGTAAGAGGAAAAATGCTGCCTCACTCTTTTTTCTTTTGTAACCGTTAAAGTTAGTCTCACATTTTAATCATTTCTCTGATCTATTTTTAAAGCTATACCACATCATCCAGAGCAAACACTTGCTCTGATGCCCCGTGTAGTCTAATCTTACCTTTCCTGTAAATCATTCCAGAGGATGGGGGTGCAGGGCAGACAAACTCCCTGGAGAACTGTTAAAGTGAGGAGTTTTATGCCTAATCTCAAATCTTTGTGATCTCAATTGCCCTTCATTTAAAAATATATTACTTTGTATCTTCTAAGAGGCAAATTGGTTTAAATATCTTGTGTTCTACTGATGAAACTATGAAAAAAAAGGCCACTATGAAAATTAACTAAAATATATGCTCCCATATTATTTTCCCTCTTATTAGAATATCACACACTTATAACAATGGTTTATTTCACCAAATTTTATTCTAACTGGCTTAGGTGTGCCCCACCATCATAAGAGAGTTCCTATCTGCCATTTATTTTAAAATGGTATTTTTTTCCTTCTGATTATAACAGAAACATATGTTCACTATGGAGAATCTGGAGAAAAATAGGTATTAAGAAAAAATAGTATATAATTCCACAATTCCAAAATAACAAGTGAAATTTGGTATACTTCTAGTCTTTTTTTCTCTATGTGTATATTTATATATGTATATACATATAATTACAAAATATACATCTTTATGAATATAAAATTAAAATCCTGGTATATATGGTTTTGTATATTGTTTTTTTCCCTTCATGCTACAAATAAGCATCTTCCCATATTATTAAATTCTCTTGGAAAGCATGATGTTCAAGTTTGTATAATCATCTATCATATGGATATCCAGTGATTGAACAATTCCTTCTTTTGGGAGCATTTTACCTCTTCTATGTCAGACACTAGGGGCATAAATAAATGAGCCTCCTGTGCACATGCTCTCTAGGGCACAGTCACGGAGGAAGATGGACATCCACATAAATGACCACTCAGTATGAGAACTACCACCAAGAGGATGAAATGGTGGCACAAAACACAGGAAAGAAGAACCGTGGTCGGTTTGAGGAGCTCAAACTTCAAATCTCACTACTTAAGCTCAGAATTAAAAGATGAAGTGAGCGTTCAACGAAATGACATCCAGAGGGAGGGCATCCTAGGCAAAGGGAGCAAATGCTCCTGATCACAGAGCTTCCAAGTACATAGAAGAATTCTTCCAAGAGGAGATGGAGATTCTGGAGGCATTCTGGTGATGGGCTAGGAGCTACTAAAATATAGAGTAACTAAATAGGAAGCGGAGGAAGGAGAGAATCTATAGCAAGATTTTGTGGAGAGATGAGAGGGAGAGGCTGGGTGATACAATGAGCCTATGGTCCTCAGAAGGAGCTTTGCTCCTGATTTAACTTTTTTCAGCCATTCCATGTAATCCTTGGGGGAGTGCCTTCCAGGTGAGATAAGAGAAGCTTGCAAGAGCCACTTGATAAACCTCCCAAGCCCTGGGGCCTCAGTGTGGAATCTCAGCTGTGGTAATACATAAAACCCAAGCATTAAACAGATAAGAGATTGCCTTAATGCTTACATCTCCTCCAGTCAATGGCCTGCACTTAGTACAAGTTTCCTTTGGTATCTACCGTGTCTGTGGTGTCAGCTGTGTGATTTCAAGTAAGTTGCTTGCAGCTCTGAGGTTGAGGTGTCAAGGAAGTGCGTGGTTGGAAAATGAAAACTGATTATGTGGGGTTTTAAAGCACAAATTAATCCTCTGTTCAACTTGCTTCTTGCCCACTAAATATAAATATTTCTGTCCACTCACTTTAGAAAAAAATTCTAATTTTTTAGTGTTGTAACAAAGGAGGCCTTAGGCTGGGAACAGCAACAAAGAACAAGCCACGCTTTGATACATCTACCTCTAAACTCACACATGGCACCCCCTTTGTTTCCAAAGTAAAAGATGTCTAGACATTGTAGCATAACCTAATATAAAATACTTGTGAATCTAGAATCTATTCCTATGGGAGTTCCTTTGGATTCTTACCTTGATTAATTCCTGAGAACAGAAATTCATGATAACAAGAAGAGACTGGTAGAAAAGTTTCTTTTTCCTAATTCTGCTCTGAACAAGTATATTGGTGGACATAATACTTAATGGTGTTTTTATCATTTGGAGATTTGTCCAAGCCTATTGTCAGATTCCATCAACCCACCGTTTGAATTACTGTTCTCTTCTGAGGAAAGATTCAAATACCATTCTACAGATATCTTCATTCTAATCCATTTCCCCAGAAAGACAAGCTAAGTTATAGTTAGCTTCCCATATTAGGTACATAAATTGAAACAGGCAGTTTTATAGACAGTGAAAAACACTGGACAATCCAAAAGTCAATAGAGGTTTGGTGAATGAATGAAGTCATTCACAACTTTGACTTTGGAGTGAATAATAAGTTTTTACTCTAACTAAGTTCATCTTCCTAGTTAGCTTTTGTTTTGTCGGGTAATAGATTTTTGGACTGCTACAGAGAGCAAGCTGGCATTTGGTTGCTTAGGGGAACAGACTGCATTTCTTGTATTTCCTTTCTTTCTTTTACTCTTCTGTATTGAGGAGGCCTGGGAAATTCTGCCTTAAATTCAATCCAAGTTTGTGGAAATCATGCAACCCAGGACATTTGTGTGGGCTGAGATATTTGTGGTGATGTGCGACTGTTGGGATTTGTCTTCAGCCCCCAAGCTTCTTTCCTGAACACACAACACAACATCTTCCCTTTCCTGGGCATGTAGCAACTGTCAGTGGATTTGGCAGTCACAAATACTCCCCACACAAATGAGTACCTAATCTTTTTTTGGTTTTTTTGTGTTTTTTTTTTTGTGAGGAAGATCAGCCCTGAGCTAACATCCATGCTAATCCTCCACTTTTTGCTGAGGAAGACCGGCTCTGAGCTAACATCTATTGCTGATCCTCCTTTTTTTCCCAAAAGCCCCAGTAGATAGTTGTATGTCATAGTTGCACATCCTTCTAGTTGCTGTATGTGGGACGCGGCCTCAGCATGGCCAGAGAAGTGGTGCGTCGGTGCGCGCCCGGGATCCGAACCCGGGCCGCCAGTAGCCGAGCGCGCACTTAACCGCTAAGCCACTGGGCCGGCCCTGAGCACGTATTCTTTATGGTTCAGTGGAGTACACTTTCCCAATTCCCCAAACCCTGGAAGCCTTATTCAAATTAGCACAGGCATCCCCCTTTTTATTGTTTTTTTCCCCCAAAAAACCTTGCATTTTGAAGATGATTCGCAGGAATCCATACACAATCCCCCTCATGTTCTACAACTACCAATGACCAGGTTTGGGAGGAGTTTCGGGAAGAATAATGACACTAGGGGAGAAATGGAAAGAGAGCCATGCAGCCACTGTAGAAATGCCAAACAATGGGGACAGTGTAGACAGAAAAGTCTGCTTAGGGGTAGAGTGCAGACAGAAATCTACTTCCTTTCCTCAAAGCTCTGTAACATGCAACCATTGTAGAAGCAGAGAAAGGACAAATCAAAGTTTGCTGAAAGAAGAGCCTTTTAAACTGGTCTTTTGCAAATCATCTGCTTTTCCCTCTCCTTTTCTCATTTTCTCTAAGCAAAGCTGTCTGACATTTCTACAATTACTCCTAAGCCGTCTCTCATTTGGGTTCTCTTCTTCTCTCCAGACATCATCAATTCTGGAGAATGAGAACTTAAAGTTGGACCTAGAAGAGTGGAGGAAGGGTCCTAAATTTTACATTTTCTTTTAAGTTGTCCCAGCCAATTCCCCAGGGAATATAGAAAGACAAATCCAGAGTAGAAGCTCTTTCCATGAATTCTAAAAGTTGCACATGGTTGGCTTGAGCATCCTTTGGCTAGTCCTCTGGGAGACCAGAGAATGATTGATAGGGTCCAGAATGGCCAGCAGTCACAGCCGGATGGGTTGGATGATTCAATCCCAGCCCTAGTCTTGGTCTCTTCCTTTATAAAAAGTATTAAGCTGCTTATCTTTTCTAACTCACTACCTTCAAATTTCACATCCCTGCTTCTTGCTCTCAGTACTTCAGCCATACTAGTCTGCTTTTCAGAGCCTTGATTTTACCTTCCCACCTTCACACACACACTCTCCCTGGAAGACCTTCTTCTCTTTCCCCTGTTTAATCCTCACTCTTTCCTCAGAGCTTCCTTAGACAAGGCTTCTCCAAACTCTCAGATTAAGATAGTTCAGCCTGTAATACCTTCTCTCATCAGCGTGTTTTCTCCTTCTTAGAAACTGTGAAGGCTGCCGACTTTATCCACACTGGAAGATATAGGGGGAGGAACCACTACTCACTACTGCATCCCCAAGACTAAGAAGCGCCTGACCCAGGGCAACTTCTTAATTGTTTTCTCCCCCCACCCACAATTAATGAGTGAATATATGTCCAACTTCTGCCCCAAGGCTGGGCACTTAGGAAACAAAATTTCAGGGGCAGCCCTTCCAACTCTCTCCTTTCACCCCAATTTTTCTAAAATTTTCCCCCTGCCCCCTAATAGAATTGCTACTTTTCTTTAGAGAGCACAGAGACCAAACCTTGTAATGGTTTTCTATGGCTGCCATAACAAAGTGCCGTAGACTACGTGGCTTAAACAACAGAAATTTATTTCCTCACTGTTCTAGAGACTAGATGTCTGACGTAAGGTATCTGCAAGGTTGGTTTCTTCTGAGGCTTCTCTCCTTGGCATGTAGATGGCTGTCTTCTCCCTGTGTCTTTACATGGTCTTCCCTCTGTGTATATGTCTGTGTAGTAATCTCCTCTTCTTATAAGAACACCAGTCGTATTGGATTAGGCCCACCCTAATGCCCTCGTTTAACTTAATTACCTCTTTAGAGGCCCTATCTTGAAAGACAGTCATATTCTGAGGTACTGGGGGATTAGGACTTCAATATATGAATTTCGAGGGGACACAATTCAGCCCATAAAAGTCCTTCTTAGGAGGCTTGCTTGGATGGGTACATACAATTAGCCAGCTCTTATAGTGAACTCTAGGTAGAGCACCTTCTTCACAATGACATACAAAGCGAGTTCTGCTTTCTTCATTCACCAAGTGGGTGCCTCTGATCTACTGGTATCTCATCAATGCTTACTGATAAATGAAAGTTGAGGGAACCTTTACAGACCATTTAGCTCAACACTGTTCTTTTGCAGATGGAGAAACTGAGATCCAGGGAAAGATATTAACTTGGCCAAGACCTCCCAACCAGTGAGTAGAGAAACTGAAACTAGAACCAAGGTCTTCTGAATTTCAGAAATACAAAAACTTGAGCTTTCCCTCCAAATTTTCCTACCTTGCATCATCAGAATAATTGCCTTAGGCTTATTTCATTTAGTCTGTCAAGGACAAATAATCTGTGGTCATATACAGTTCCAGTTATGACAGTCTTGCTTTTAGCTCCTATAATATACGTGGGAAGTTCCTTTCTATTATTACTTCAACACCTTGCCCAGATCAATTGAGCAAAACCACAAGCAGCAGCCCCCAAGGCTGTTTCTATTCTTCTTGAAAAGAGACATTTTTTCAAAATATAGGGGACTTCATCTTTTTTTCTGCCATCTTGTGAAGGAAGAAGATGGCAAGACAGTAATAATCCATCATAATCTCTTCAAATACCAAAGCACTTTGCCTCCCAGGCAATCATTTGTAACCTGGACCATGAGTGAAAATGATAGCTGCCATACAAAAAAGAACCATTAATCTGCAAAGATTCAGCTCTCATGTATAGAATCCCCAAAACCAACTTAAATTCATGAGCCATAAAATATATCTGACATGTCACCAAATCCTCCCAGGATCAGGCTCAAAGTTCAAAGGCTCCTAGTATCTCACTATACACACTTCCTGAGGAATTTCAATTTAGGATGAAACAAGGTCTTCTAATGGAGTGATATATGTAGTAGCCACAAAGAGTTCTTTTCACTCCACAAAGAGTCTTTCCCTGCATAAATATTTATTGAGCATCTACTGTGTGCTGGACGTGATCACAGGGTGGTTGTGTTTACTAGTTAGGGCCAAGCAGCATGTTAGGGAAGACTGACATTACCCCATCCAAGAGATACATGGGAAAGAAAGAAACATGCGCCAGAGCTCAACCACCTAAGTGGGAGTCCAGAAGATTCAAGTCCTTGATTCAAGTGGCTGCCACTTTCACCTCAGAAAAACTGTCAAGGCAATTTAGAGAAAGGAGAGATCGCTTAGAACTGTGGAGAGCAGGAAAGTAGGAGTTAATTTTGGGGAAGCATTTAGGGAGGACGCAACACTGTGACAGGGCATCAGAGAATGAAGAACATTTGAACTTGAGAAAGGGGAGAAGGAGTGAGGAAAAGCACTAGGCAAAAAAGTCTGAAAGAAAATGTAAATTATGGGGTACTTGCAACAGTGCTTGCAGCAGCAATTAGTTCAGTTGCTGGATCAGGAGAGAGAGACATAAAAACTAAACTTTTATTGAGCCTTTAGTGTTGTAGTCACAATGGTGAGCACTTTATATGCATAATTTCATTTAATCTCCAAAACAACCCCATGAGATAGGTTCCATTGTTTTCTCCATTTTAGACATGAGGAAATGGGAGACTTAGAAAGGTTAAGCAATTTGCCCAAGGTCACCCAAGAGGAAGAATCAGATATAGAATCCCAGAATCTAAGCTCATAACCATGACACTATCGTGGATTTGATTATGAGGAAAACTGAGTGCCAGAGTGAAGGCCTGAGACTTTATTCTGCAAGTATTGGAGAGCCAGTGAAGGATTTTGAACAATGAGAATGACATAATCAATGTCATCTTCAGGAAGGCAAACGGATCTATGACCATAGATCAAGTGTCCAAAATACAGTCACGTGCCACATAATGACATTTTGGTCAACAAGGAACCACATATATGACAGCGGTCCCATAAGATTGGTACCATATAACCTAGGAGTGTAGTAGACTATACCATCTAGGTGTGTATAAGTACACTCTATGATGTTCGCCTAACAACACATTTCTTAGAATGTATCCCCGTTATTAAGCGACACATGTCTGTATATACAAAACAGACCTCCCTAGAATTAATAGAGAGAGTAAAAAAAGAAGCACCGCTTTCAAGAAGAAAGGCTATTTCCCAACCTCAACTACCATTAAAGAACTGACGCAGTCCATAAGAGAAAGCGAGTCTGTATCCTTCTCCACCTCCATTTCATGCATTGCTCCAGGTCATCAGGCTTTGGGCACTAGAACAAAGGAGGCTGGAGGAACAGGTGTCTCAAATCCTTACAGGTGGCTGTTGGAAGGTTTCACACACAAATTGCCTCATCTTTTAAAGCTGTACAGGACCAAAAATTAATCACCTATGGAAGAGATATACAGTTTGGGGATTATCTAGGGCAAATAATCCCAATGTGCATTCTGACTGCCCCATCACCTCCTTTCTGCCTTCAATGGTGTGAGCTGTTTAGCTTTTCAAAATTGACATAAAACTGACGCACTTTTTACAGCAACTTAACAGAACAACATGTGAGAGGTCCTTCAACAGAAAAATAAAGAGATATACAAATTGCTTTCCAAACCTAAAAAGAATCCACATTCTGAATTATCCATTTCACTGCTACCAGTTGTACATGCTAAAGCTCCTTAAAAATTTCCCATTGACATATGAGAGACCCACATATTAAGTATCATGTATCAACTTATTTACTTGTCTATAATTGATATATTTAAAACCACGTTCATAGGAAATTGCCTATTTGATTATTGGAATTTGAAAGCTCATGGGCAATTATAAGTATCTTGGCAAATGTAGTCAAATCCTATCATACAGAAACAGCAAGATTATATCATGGATTATAAAATTCATTCACTCATCACTAAATAAGTCTTTATTGAGCCCTTCCTATTTGTCAGGCACTGTGCTGGAGGCTGGGGACACAAGGAGAACAAAGCAGGCTTGGTTGCTGCTCTCCTTGAACTTATGTTCTTGAGGGGCAACTAGAAAAATAAATAAGTTAAATAATTAGTTAATTAATTGCAACTTATGATAAGTGCCATAACAAAAATAAAAGTTCTTAAATAAGAATAACTGGTGTGGGAGAGAGATGGTAGTCTATTCCTTTGCCTCTGCATGTCTATCTACAGTACATTCTAAATCACACCAGTATGAAAAGACTCAGTCCCTCGGTACTAGCTTTGTAGCAAGAGCTGACTGTACTCTGATAAGGATGCGTTGTTGCTTAAATATCTCCCTAGCAGAAGACTCACAGCAGTTTGCAAATGGCATTTCCATTCATCACTGCAGCACTCCTGAGAGGCAAGAGAGAAGTTCAAGCCTCATTACCTTTACTTAAGACAGAGGAAGGGCAATGACTAGAGAACACCCCCAGCCAAATATCAAGGAGCAAAGCAGGTGTGGGGTTGATGCTGTAGCTGAGCTCAGATTCCCCTGTTCCTAGCTGTTTCCACAGACCATTCATTCTATCCTTCAGTGTAAGTCGGGAACTCACATATGCCTGGAGGTTTTGGAAATAAACCAGTTCAATCCTAACTCGGCAAAAATGGCTTATTTGTTACACCAAGAAAACTGTTCCCAATAGTCATTAGTATGAAGTTTGTTTTCCTAAACTTCTAAAATGTCCTATGTGAGAAATCTAGTAAATGGAATCACAAAGTGAATAATTGCATTGAATATTTCAGCTCACGACAACAAAAACAACCAAACAAATAACCCCACATTGGAAATTTCTTTGATGTGAATATATGGTAGCCGCATCAAGTGAAATCTGTTATAAGGCAGAGTCATCATGAACCACACCCAGAAGAATAGATTCAGTTATTTAAATATCCAAAGGACGTTAGAGAATCATAAATGAGTGTTCTGCAAGGGATGAAGAAGAACCACTGAGTTCAAACCTTTAACATTCCAGACATGGTTTGAAGCCAAGAAAAGTAAAATGACTTATCAAAGGTCACATAACTATTAAGCCAGAACTCAAATTCCAGTTTCTTGATTCTAAATCCAGTGCTCTGTTACAGGTATTAGAAACTCCTCAATAGTCAACACATCCTGGGCACACAGTGAAGGCAAAGATAATGTGGCTTAAGAAGGCTGAGGACATTTTATTTATCTCATAATGACAAGACAGCATCCTGTAGGTAATCAGGGCAATGACTCAATAACTTAAATGCCTTACACTTTTTACATTTTTAAAATTTTGCCATAATTAAGACATACATGAAAGTTGCAAAAATCGTACAAAGAATTCCCCGATACTTTTTACCCAGATCCTCCAAATGATAACATTTTACTCTATTTGTTTTATTTTCTCTCTCTGTCTCTGTTTCTCTTCTAAACAGTTTTAAGAATAAGTTTCAGGTATGATGTTCCTTTATCCTTAAATAATTCAGTGTGTATTTCCTAAATATAAGAATATTCTCCTAAGTATTCTAAGCATAAAAAAATAGGAATATTCTTGTACATGACCACAGTACAATCTACAAAATCAGAATAATTAATATTGATAAAATACTATTATCTAATCTAAGCCCTTATTCAGATTTTTTAAATTGCCCCAATAATGTTCTTTATAGCAAAACAAAAATGCAAAATCATGTGTTTCATCTAGTTTTCATGTCTTTTTAGTCTCCTTTAATCTGGAATAGTTCTTGAATCTTTCCTTTATTTATGACATTGACATTTTTGAAGAGGACAGACCACTTATTTTATAGAGTCTCCCTCAATTTGGTTCTGTCACACTTCTTTTCATGATTAGAATCACGTTATGCACCTTTGGCAGGAACACCACAGAAATGAGGCTGAGCTCCTCTCAGTGCATCAGATCAGAGGGCACATGCTATGAATGTGTGTCATTACCCAACGAGATCATTTGGTTAAGGTGATGTCTACCAGATTTCTCCACTGTCAAGTTACTCTTTTACCCTTTGTAATGATCTTGTAGGGAAATACTTGGAGACTACTTAAGTTCCTGTTATTCTCAAACTTTCACTGGTTTTAGCATCCATTGAATTTTCTTGCTTGAATTAGTTATTACGATGTTTGCCAAATAATAATTTTATAATTCCATCGTCCCTTCTACATTTATTAGTTGGATTTTGACTGTAAGGAAGAGCTTTCCCTTCTTATTTGTTTGTTTGTTGTTTGTTTACTAATGGACTCGTTATTGAATAGATAGTAATCCTTTATGATTATTATTTATTGTCCCAGATTTGGCCAGTGGGAGTTTCTTCAAGCCAGCTCCTGTGTCCTTTTGACCTATTCCTATCACTCTTTGAATATGCAATGAAATAGGAAAGGGAAGGAAACCAAGCAAGGATATATCATCGAGCAGGTAACCAACATGGACAGCTAGAGCTAAATCCCGCTGGGAAACTCTGGGAACTGTGTAGAACATATTCTCAGAATTATCCCACTCAAGGAGTGAGGGAATTGGGGTTTTTATACATTGGGGTAGAAAGAATAACGATCCCTTCCCCCCTCAAAGATGTCTACCTCCTAATGCCCAGAACCTGAGAATATGTTACCTTATAAACAGGACGTTGCTGATGTTATCAAACTAAGGATATTAAGGTGGGGAGATTATCTTGGATTATCCAGGTGGGTTCAATGTAATCACAAGGGTCCATATAAGAGGGAGGCAGGAAAATTAGAGAAGAAAATGTGACCATGGAAGTAGAGGTCAAAGTGATATGGGGCCACAAGCCAAAGAATTCTAGAAGCTGGAAAAATTGAGGAGACAGATTCTCCCCTAGACCTTCTAGAAGGAACGCACTCCTGCCAACACCTTGAGGTTAGCCCCATGGGATCTGTGTTGAACTTCTGACCTCCAGAACTGTAAGATAATAAATTTGTGTTGTTTTAAGCCACTGAGTTTGTGGTAATTTATTCCGACAGTAAGAGGAAACTAATACATACACCAACTCTTGTCAGTCACTGGTTAGAGACTGCTCCTGGGGTGTTAATTTCTCAGCACTTCCAGCCTGCAGGCAGTTGAGTGTATTAAAGTGATCAAAGAAAGCCTTCAGGCAAAGAGATGCAGGTGTAGGTGTCTACACCTCAGGTTCCTGTGCAACTAATGTGGTAAGGGGGGAGCGTTGACTGCCTCTACTCTATCACCAAACTGCAGCCTATTCCCTAATCCCCTCCCAGAGCAGAAAACACCCTGTCCTCAGCCACAACAATTTTTTTCTTTTTTTTTTCCTTGAGGAAGATCAGCCCTGAGCTAACATCCATGCCAATCCTCCTCGCCAATCCTCCTCATTTTGCTGAGGAAGACCAGCCCTAAGCTAACATCTATTGCCAATCCTCCTCCTTTTTTTTGCTCTTTTTTCTCCCCAAAGCCCCAGTAGATAGGTGTATGTCATAGTTGCACATCCTTCTAGTTGCTGTATGTGGGACGCTGCGTCAGCATGGCCGGACAAGTGGTGCGTCAGTGCACGCCCGGGATCCGAACCTGGGCTGCCAGCAGCGGAGCGCGCGCACCCAACCGCTAAGCCATGGGGCGGGCCCCCTGCCACAACAATTTAATCATGAAATAAGCAATGAGGAATATTATTGAAAGAGGCAAAAGAAGCACACTGACATGTCTCTCTGTATCTCATCTTGGAATGTTACTTTCTCACTATGGGTTCTTGGCAATTTGAGATAAATGGCCATATCTATTATCACTGAAAAAGGCCCCAGATAAGGACAGGGGCTTATTATATATTGGTGTCATTGATAAAACTTCGTTTTACAACGTCCTCTGCAATGTTTAACATCCAAATATCACATATAAGACAAAAGATCTACAAACATCTACAGTGCAAACCCAGGAACAGTGAAGGATCTCAATTTATACTAGAATCCCAAAAGGAGACTGTAAAAATATTCAAAAAAAATATTGGAGAATGTTACTATATGCCACTGTCCATAGAAGGAAATATAGGGTATAGGCAGTATATAAGGAAACAACCCAAAGAGAAATGAAGGCCAAGGTGGGTTTGAAATATCCACCACCTGTCAATCGCTGATCATTAAGTGCCCAGTATGGATTCCTGAAGTTCTTTTTTAGCATCTTCCACTAATCCATGCTACCTCCTTCTACATTTCTTCTTCATCGACATGCATACCTATAGGGCAGCATTATAGTGAGATTCTGGTGTTAATGCCAAATAGAGAATACATAAGAAGAGAGGATAAACAATAACAAGTGTTAGTGAGGCTATGGAGAAACTGAAGTCCTTGTATATTGCTGGTGGGAATGTAAAACGGTACAGCTGCTGTGGAAAACAGTCTGACAGTTCCTCAAAAAGTTAAACATAGAGTTACCATATGACCCTGCAATTCCACTCCAAGGCATACACCCAAGAGAACTGATGAAAACATATGTCCACACAAAACTTATATACAAATATTCCTAGTGACATTATTCATAATAGCCAAAAAGTGGAAACAACCCAAATGTCCATCAATTGATGGATGGATAAACAAAATGTAGTGTGTACATGTGTATATATATATATACACACACACACTGGACTATTATTCTGCCATAAAAAGGAATGAATTACTGATATATGCTACTACATGGCTGAACCTTGAAAACATTAATGCTAAGTGAAAGAAGCCATTCACAAAGGACCACATATTGTATGACTCTATGTACAGGAAAAGCCCAGAATAGGCTAATCCTTAGGAAAATATCTACAGAAAATAGATTAGTGGTTGTCAGGGGCTAGAGGAGGGAAGAGAGAATAGGGAGTGATAGCTAATGGGTACAGGATTTCTTTTGGGGTGATGAAATGTCCCAGAATTAGTGGTGATGGTTACACAACTTTGTGAATATACTAAAATAAAAACCACTGAAGTGTACACTTTTAAAAGGTGAATTTTATGGTATGTGAATTATATCTCAATCAAAACATATAAAAAATAAAAGAAAGACAGAATAAGTGAGCTACTCCTTTATTTCAAAGGCTGGAACTTCTACAGCAACCACCATATACATAAAGCATTGCAGTTGGTGTCCAAAAGTGCCACTAAATTTTAATAAATAAAGCATGCTATTTTCCAGAAATTCCTGAAGGAGAAGGTGCACATGTGATGAAAAACTTTCCACTGAATCTAGTTTCTAAGTCAATTAAGTTCATTTTATTATCTACCCAGCACCAGCCTGACTCTATGTGAGGATTTAAGAAAAGTATGTGAGGATTTAAGAAAAGCAGAGGGAATATTATCTGATCATATTATTCTCCTGCTTAAAAACCTGCAGTAATTTCCCATTCCCTAGAGGATCAAGTCTATCCATCTAGTATGCCATATTATGCCCTTCACAATGTGGCCCTTGTCCGTAGTCTTTAGCCTCTTTGCCTTCCACTCCCCAAGGAGCTCCCTCCAACCTGGTGGCCCACCTCATCCTCACACCTCGCTACCTGATATGCCAATTTCCAAATTTGAAAATGAGGTACTTGTACAAATGCTGTCTAAGGTGTCTCTTAGTTCTAACTTTCTAAAAATCATAGAATTTTAGGAAATCTTACAGCTAAGAAACATCTAGGTAGCATGAAGTCAAATACTAAATTGTATAATCTAGATTCCCACATCAGGAGTTTAGAGGAGGAGAGAATGGATGGGGAAATTTCAAAAGAAAACATCAAGCAAAGAAAACATCAAGCAAGTCTTTTCTATGACTTGCTAGCATCTGCTTCATACCAAATCACGCACATAGAAATAGGCCCAGCCACACGTTACTCTAATTATCCTGTTCTTCCTAATCGTCTTTCATGCTTTGCTCCTTTTCCCCGTCTGTCTAGAAACACAGTACTTCTGGGAGTTGAAAATTAAGTTTTCAAGAAGAGATTCAAAGAAGTGACTTTATTTTGCCTAAGGAAATAAAGTTGAGAGGCAGCAATAACTGTACGATGCAAGAGAAGATGGCAGACTCCTGCACTGCACAGTTTCAGCAAATCCTATTTTTCACAAAAATGATCTGCAAAGTTGGCATCTTGAAACATGAACTAGAGATGCTTAAGACAAGAGTGCTGTATTAAAACCCTCATTTTAATTGCAAAGTTCTCAGGAGTATAGGCTGTGGAGTCAAACTGTCTAGGGTCAAGTACAGGCTCTGCCACTTACTAACTGAGACCTTGGACAAGAACTTAACTTCTTTGAGTCTTTCAACTTACCTGTAAAATTAAGATAATAATTGTAACTACCCCAAGGGATACTACTGTAAAAATTTAAAAGATAATATATGTAAAATAATCAGCACAGAACCTACTTGCAACCTATATACCTAGCCAACATTTCTCAGATATGTACTACTTTTGAGGTACTGCACTAGACATTGGGAACACGATTATAAGTAAGATTCATCTTTGCCCCTAAGAACTGGTTATGTAACAATGAAACCGTTTATACCCCCTCCCACTATAATATGACATTTTGATGGAATGCATATGCATGTAGCATATGCATGTGTAGAATGCCTAGGAGAGGGAAAGCAGGGAGTGAACAACTTTTAATAAGGACAATGGAGAAGGTTTCAAAAGGAGATTATTTTACGACTGGCTTTTGAAGAAAAGAAGAATTTTGCCATTTGGAAAAGCAGGGATAAAATTCAAGTTGATAGAGCAATACAGCAAAGTACAGAGGTGTAAAAGTAAATGATATGTTCTTGGAAATACAAATAGTCTGATATGACTAGAGCATGGATTTCAAGATGGGGAGCAGTTAGAAATGAGGCAGGCTGCAAAGGTAGGGTTTCTCCAAGCAGTGACCAAATTGATTGGTTGATTCAATGCCTGACTGATTCAACAATATTTATTGAGCAACTACTGTGTGTCAGGTATTATGCAGAGCACTAAGAATAAACTGGGGAACAAGACAGACATGGTCTCTGTCCTCATGGAATTTACCTTCCAGTGAACTATTTGTTACTACAAGGTTGCCAGCAGAGATTTTGTCTGAGATAAATATGAAAGTTTCATAAGAGAATAATGGCAAAACTTCATGAACCCAAGTTATAAAAACATCAGTTTAATCAGATATTTGGGGAAAAATTCATTAAAAATGAATAAAGGGCTAGTGTTAGTAATACCAGTAATACAAAGCTCTTATATTTATATAAACAATATGATTTACAATGTAATTCACACTTGTCATTTGATTCTTCATATAATCCTGAATTAGGTAAGAGAAGTGTTATTATCTCAATCTACACATACAGAAACTAAGGTGCAGAAGATTAAATGGTTTGCTCAAGGTCACAAGTAAATTCTCCTCTCAAATCTTGAATAGAGGACCATAACCTGCTAGGCCAGCCTGGGAAGGAGGCCTATCTGGGAATTTTAACAGACGCTCACAATCCCTGGTGGCACCTACCTGAATTACAAGTACAGTTCTTGGGAGGAATGAACCAATTTTCAATCTAGGGAATGAATGCACTTCGCAAAGTAAATCTTGCTGGGTAAAGATAAACATCACAAATCTGAATATTAACAATAGTAAAACCTACCAGATACATAGTACATTCAAAGCTCTTAACTTAGATTATTTCCTTTAATCCTCACCATAATCCGACGAAGTAGATATTACTATTAACTCTGTTACACAGATGAGGACATGGAGGACAAAAATAGGTTGAGTGATTTGCCAAAAGTCACACAGTTAGTAGGTGGGGAAAGGGACATTTGAATATAGGATTCATTGATTCTGTAACTGAAACCTTACCCCAACGGGCTGTGTTCCCTCCAGCATCTCCTATAAGCATGTGTCTGTTCAACCTTGAGACCCAGGAATGCTATAGGACACAGTATTGTTCTTAACTGACAAAAATCATGGGCAATGCTAACTCTATCTGGTGGGGAGCAGAACCCAGCCCTTCTCCCTCGCCTAGAAAGACTCACTATTTATGGGAGTTGCGTGAAGACAAAGGTGATTAGGGAAAGAGCAGGTGTCCTGTGCTTCATTCTACTTAAAGACCATTCTCCTTCCCTCCTCCATAAAACACCCTGCTATCTGGCTATACACTTACTCCTCCTACTGCTTACAGGCTTCTACAGAACCCCACATCACTCCCCATTATTCTCGGAGATTTTGGGTCCCACTCACGTCACTTTCTCCAATACTACTCCTGTCATAATTCCTGATGACTTTAATATCCATATAGATAACCCTTCCAATTGCCTGACATCTTAATGCCGTGACTTCCTTCCTCTCTTCCAAGGACCCTGTCCCCCATGTGACCTCAGCCATTCACCCCCACCCACAGCCATACTCTGGACTCGTCATTCCTAACAATCTTCCATACTCTCCATTTCATATATCCCACTCTCCACTCACCACCTCTGTCATTCCAGCTCACTCTGATTATTCTTTGTACCCAACCAGACAAGCATTCCATTAGTCTTAATGCCATTTTCCTGTCCCTTACTCCTCCCATGTCCTCAATTTCTTCTTACCCCGCTTACAAACTTACATTTCTGGTGTATATTACATTCCTTGATGTATACACAATGCCCACTCCCCTGTCCCTTCTTGTTTTCATACTCTCCAACCAAACCCTACCCTAGCTAACTCCAACTCTTTACCAACCCTAAATTTATACCTGTGTAGCTGAACATGTCTGGAAAAGAAATTATCACCACTAGAAATGTTCTTCCTTTAATTTCATGACCACTAACCTCTAAAGGGCCTCAGTGGTCTCCAGTAATCCTACTGCATTTCCCAATCATTCCCTCTCCCCCTCTTCTGAGAGAATTATTTCATGATTTCTCTCTCCCCCAACCCTCTAACTCCTCCCACTCTCAGCTAATGACCTCACTCCCTATTTCACTGGGAAATTATACACAATCAGGAGAGAAATTCCATATGTTCTCATCACCACATCTACACACCTATCTGCATCTGCTTTCCTTCCTGTTCCTCCTGTTTGCTTCCTGGAATAACTGTCCTTGCTCCTACCCAAATTCATCCTCCCTCCCGATTTTGCACTAGACCCCATACCCTCTTGCCTACTTTAGAATATTGCCCCACCAATTATTCTCTTTCTTTCACGCATAATTAATTTTTCCCTCTCTACTGAATTATCCTTGTCAGCATGCAAATGTGCTGTAATTTCTTCCATCTCAACAAAACAAAACAATTTGACCCACTTCTTCTGCTAGCTACAGACTCATTTCTCAGCTACCCTTTATGGCAAAATCCCTCTCTACTTTCTCTCCTCCCATTCTCTCTTTTGGATCCGCTTCCCTGAAACTCGTCTTGACAAAGATGCCAATGGCTTCCATGCTGCTAAATCAAATGTTTGATTTTAAGTCCTCATCTTACTTGAATGGTGAGCAGCATCTGGCACAGTCTATCACCTCCTTCTCCTGAAAACAGTTTCTTCCCTTGGCTTCCACAGCATTAAACCCTCTTGGTTTTTCTCCCACCTTACTGACCAGTCCTTCTCAGTCTCCTTTGCTGGTTTCTCCTTATCTCTCTGACCTCTTCACTGTGGAAGGCCCCTTGGCTCAGTTCTCACACCTCTTCTCCATTCACACTTACTCCAGTCTCAGGGCTTTAATTGTCATCTGTACATTCATGGCTCTGAAATTTATATCTCCATTTAGACTTCTCTCTTGAATTCCAGGAATTCCAGTCTTTTACATGCAACTGCCTACTTGACATCTCTACCTTGATGCCTAACAGGTATCCTAAAGTTAACATGTTCAAAACTGAACCCCTGATCTGTCCCACAAATATGCTGTACCCAAAATCTTCCCTATATCAGTTAAAAGCAATTCCATCCTTCATTCATTTAAATCTCAAACCTTGGAGTCATCCCAGACCCCTCTATTCCTCTCATACCACTTATATGTTCTACTGGCAAATCCTTTTGGTTCTGCCTTCAACATAAAATCAGAATCTGACTGCTTTCATCAGCTCCAATGACACAAGTTCAATCCACGTCACTATCACCTCTTAGGTGAATTATTGGCAAATTCTGTAGTGTCTATTTTAAACACATCCAGAATCTGACTGGTTCTCACCTGGATCAAATAGCCACCATCTCTTGCCTGGGTGAGTGCGAGAGTCTCCTAACTGGTCTCCCTGCTCCTGCCCTTGCCCCCTATACTCTATTCTTGACAGAGTAGCTAGAATGATCTTCTTAAAACATAAGACTGAGGACATAATTCCTCAGCTCAAAACCCTCCAATGTCTTTCCATCTCACTCAGAATGAAAGCCCATGTCCTTACAATTGCCTATGAGACCCAATATGAGCTCCCATCACTCGGCCAACTACGTCTTGACCTCCTCGCCTCCTATTCTCCCCCTCAATCTTCTTCTCTTGCCACACCAGTCTTCTTGCTGCTGTCCAAACACTCCAGGCTCGCTTTCGTCTGAAGGTCTTTGCACACTGGCTAGTCCCTCTGTCTACCCAATAGAACTTTCTGTGATGATGGAAATGTTCTAGACCTGTGCTATCCAATATGGTAGTCACTAGAGAACTGTGGCTATTGAGCATTTGAAATGTGGCTGGTACAACCTAGGAAGTGAATTTTTCATCAGATTTATTTTAATTAATTTAAATGTAAACAGCCACCTGTGGCTAGTGCCTACTCTTGGAGCAGGTCTAGTGTGCTCTTCCTTGAGATACCCACATGGGGCTCATTCCCTTACCTCTTGCAGGTACCTGCTCAAATGTTACTTTATCAGTGAGGCCCTCTCTGATTAAGCTACTCAAAATAGCAAGTCACTCCCCATTTGGTACTTCTCATCCCTGCTTTGTTTTGCTTAATTTCTCTATGCTAATTAGAAATATCAAACATACTCTATGTTTTATTTGCTCATTTATTTGTTGTCTATCTCTCCAAACTAAAATTTAAGGTCCATAAATTTGGGGACTTTAGTGCATTTTGTTTTCACTGCTATATCACCAGTGCCTAGAACAGTACCTGGTACATAGTAAGAGCTTAATAATTTCTTGCAGATTCAATGAACAATCTCTGTCAACCATTAACTTCTCAAATGGCCTAGAACAAGTCATGATCCAGCTTTTGGCCTCAGCCTTTTCTTTCCTCCTATTATTCTCTGATATTGCACTTGTTTGTTTTCTTCTTAGTACTTGAAACCATGTATACATTCTCTATTTGTTTATTTGCTTATTGCCTGTCCCGTCACTAGACTGTAAACTCCCAAAAGTTCATCTTATTAATTTAGCATCATACCTGGCACATAGTTGTTGCTCAATAAATAAATAGCCTTTCTGGATTATGAGGCAAAAAAGTCTGCAACCTAATAGAGACTGAATAAGTGTCTGTTGAAGATTGCATTAATTATTTAATCTTCAAAATGAAGGGTTTTAACTAGCTGGAATGGGTAGGTCTCCTCTAACTTGGGTATTCTACGGTTCCTAGAGAAGTGTTCAAATATGGGTCCATACAACTGCAGAGATATCAGATAAAGCCAACTCAGGCGTGACTCAGTCTTGTAGGACTGTGGGCCCAGAAAGGCCTGGGAGGTGTTAGTGTGCTGAGGGAGAGCTGGCATTATACCTGCCTATCAGGTGTGATTGGGAGCCTATAATCCAGCTCTTTTCCATCCTTTCACTGTCCTGGGAGGTTTTTTTGTTGTGGTGGTTGTTGTTTGTTGTAGTGGTTTTGTGACTAGGCTCTGGAGGGCCTTTTCATGTTGTTAACACAGCTGTCTTCAGAACACCTGCCAACTTGTTACACGGCCATCCCCGCTCAGTCCCTGCTCTCCTTCCATCTCCATCTGCAGCTCCAAGGGGCCAGTTCCTGTTAATAGGCCCTTCCCTTCTTTACTACGTGCAGCTTTTGAAGGCGGCAGAGACAAGACACTAAATCGGCAGTAAACTTGTCCATTCACCTTTAACATTTCGAGTCTATAAAGTATACTCTACTACTAGCAGAGAGTGAGGAGTTTTCCTTCTTGCTTGACAGAATTTTTTACAGGGATTTAACACTTTTTAAAAGGCATTCACTAAGCTCCCAACAGCTTTTCCATAAAATAGAACTGGATCCTAAGATTATCGCCTTTGTTTAAAAACCCAGTTTATCAAGATCAATAGTATCATTTGCTTAGTCTTTTACAAAAAAATGTACAATAACCCCCAAGGCATCCTACTGTAGGAAAAACTACATTGGGCCTTACTTCAATATCTCCCAAAGTTACTTTTCTTCTTCTTCTTGTGATTTTAATGCTACTAACAATAATCAATAATTGAGCACATATTTGTGACGTGATTTTTTAGTTAGTGTCGAAATCTAAGTTTACTTTATAAATTTGTGATTTATGTTTCTAATTCTGAACTGAGGCTCTCACTTTCTATTGTTAAACCAGTCTATCAAAAGCTTGAAATTTCAGGGAGCCTAAACCTTGTCTTCGATGCTCTACTGATGAATTACAATATAAGTCACAGTTTTCAGAGACAATGGAAAAGGGCCATCACTCACACATGCCTATTTTCAAAGAGTAATTTCTGCAGCTGTCCCTCCTCACTCCAAGAGACTGTGTGACAGCCTGTGCCCTGTTAACCAACCTCAGGGACGGTTGTTGGCATTGCCAGTTATTTACTGTCACTAAAGTGAAAGACACCTTTAAAAATGTGTCCCTATAAATCCAAAAAAGGATCTGAGCTTCTAAGTCTCCCATTGGTCTCCCTTCTGATTCTCCTCTGATTTCTTATTTCTGACAAATCACCGACAGCAGTGTACAGATTAAGTTTCCAGCAGGGAGAAAACTCTTAATGAGGAATTAACTTAGGGTAACATTGCTGCAGTCTTGCTAATTGCTAAGTGGCTTTAGTCTACGATGAACTCAGTGATCCTAAAATAAATGTAATATATATATATATATAAAATAAATTTAAATTTAAACTTTACATGGTTAAAATCTTGGTACACACCTCCATGTTCATAATGGCATTATTTACAATAGCCAAGACATGAAACAACCTAAGGGTCCACTGACACATGAATGGATAAAGAAGTTGTGATATATATGTGATGGAATATTATTCAGCCATAAAAAATGAGGGAATTCTATCATTTGCAACAACATGAACGGACCTTGAAGGCATTATGCTAAGTGAAATAAGTCAGACAGAGAAAGACAAATACTGTATGATCTCACTTATATGTGGAATCTAACTTAAAAAAAAGCCACCAAACTCATAGAAAAAGAGATCAGATTGTGGTTACCAGAGGCAGGGGGTAGGGGTAGGGGGAATTGGAGGAAGGTAGTCAAAAGGTACAAGCTTCCAGTTATAAGCGTTAGGTATGTAATATACAACATGATGACTATACTTAATACTGCTGTACGATATATAGAAAAGTTGTTAAGATTGTAGATCCTAAGAGTTCTCATCACAAGGAGAAATGTTTTTCTTTTCTTTTTATTGTATCTATATAGATGAAGGATGTTAACTAAACCTATTGTGATAATCATTTCACAGTAGTAAATGAAACTATCATGCTGTACACCTTAAACTTATACAGTGATGTATGTCAATTATTTCTCAATAAAACTGGAAAAAAATAAATTAAAAAAATCTTGGTGCACAAAGTGATTTTGAAGTGGAGAAATAGGGTAGTTAATGACACAAATCGAAGTTCTAAAAGTATTGCCATGCACAGTTATGGATCAAATATACTCTAATGAAAACCCAAGAATCACCTGTAAAGAAAATTCTTTTCTTTTCCAGGCATCAAAACCCATCACAAATTCCTTAATTCCAGGGGCAGGGGGATGGGGAGGGACACCTAAATTGTACCTTCCCTTACTTTAACTTCTGGGTGGTTTTTCTGACTGGATTGGCTCCTGTGGCATTTATGCTGCCTTTAGCCTGCCCCCAAAACAAATAGAGGTGGTAGGAGTGAGAATGGGGAGACCGTGAATGAGGTGGATTCTCATCTTGCAGACTTGCACTTATTTGCCATGTCTCCCAGGCTTTTGTAGTTTGTAGTCATGTAATATATCAGGACAGGGTCAGGAGAAGTGGTGTGGTGTGGCAGCGTCTGCCTGCCATTTCCCTCATCTACTAAATTAGTCGGGTTGGAAAAGCTGTTCTCTGAAGGTCTCCTCCAACCCTAAAATTCTATGATTCAATGAAATATAATGACTTACGTAAAAGTACAGACATAATTAGTTCAATCAAGTCATATTGCCTTAACCTAAATGACTTTTGGTTTCAAAGTTCAAATGTAATTACAAAAAAATGGAGGGGACAGAAATGAGGTGCCAGTTAAAGGCTAACAGACATCACAGGCAGCAGCTCACTTTCCTAAAATGCACATTGACAATTAGCAATTAACATCTTCTGGAGACAAGCAAATGATCAGGAAGCCTTCTGGCAGAAGGGAGTCATAAAGTTTCATTGTACCACTTAACTGATATTTTATCACATGATAAATTAGGTACCTGTTCATTCACTGTAATAATATATTTCTTACAATAATTAGAGATGATTCAAGGCATGACACACTCTGGCAGGGCCTGATCTTGAAGAAATTTCTTGTTCAATAACATTTTGGTAGGTTTGTGCCAAAAAAAGAAAAGAACCATAATCTCATCTTATCTTTTGGTGGCCAGTAACAGAAAACTGAACCCCAAAAAGGGAAAACATTGCCTCAATTATCTGGAAAGTCCAGCCTTAGGCCTGGCTTCAAGTAAGGGTGGATTCAGGGGATAACACAATGTCACCAGGACCCAGTCCTTTACTCTCTGTGCTCTGCTCTGCTGGGCGTTGGCTAATTCCCAGGTTCCACAAGTAGCAACACAGGTGACTGCCACCAACAGGGGTGACTGCCTACATCCTCCCTGGCTCAATTACAATGCAAGTGAGTATGTCTTTTCCCCTAAAAGTCAGAATAAAAATCCTGAGCATGATTATTACTAGCCTGAATTAAGTCACATGACCAAGCCTGAACTAAGTACTGTGGCCCAAGGATGAAATATGAGACTAGCTTGGTCCTGGGTCACATGCCCACACCTGGGGGAAGGTCAGCCCTCTCCCTCCCCACAAAACTTCCAAATAAGAGTGGAGGTGAGAGAATTTACTCAAGGAAATTGGAGTAGCATTAGCTAGAAGCTGGGTTGATTGTGGCTAGGTTACAAATTACAGATATCAATTTCATGCCTGAATTAACACGTGTTCTTAGAGAAGAGTCACCAGCTTGAAAAGCATCCTACAGTTCCCAATCTCATCTCTTCATTTAAGGCCAAAGATGCTGAGACTTAAAGAAACTGAAGTAAAGCATAATGGTTAAGCTTACAAGCTTTGGAATCAGACAATCAGGGCTATGAGTTCTGATTCTGTCACTTATTAGCTCTGTGACTCTGGGCAAGTTACTTCACTGACCTGAGCCTCATTTTACTCATCTGAAAACAGGGATAGTCATGGTAGGGATAGTCATGGTCCCAGCTCACAGGGTTGATGTGAGGATTAAATGAAATAATGGATGTACAGCATCTAGCTAAGTATCTAGCACTTAGTGTCCAATAAATAATGGCTGTTATTAACAGACAGAGGAAAGACTTGCCTAAAGTCACATAGGTAATTAATGGCAAAGCTGGAAATAAAATTGCATCTCTTGACTTCTAGCTCAGAGCTAGAAGTGAATCAAGGTGATATTTAATAGCACACAAGTCAATTATATCTGAAACATCCTAGAATAAATCAGTTTTTCTTCCCAAATTGCTACCTGAAGGCTCACAGTTACCATTCACAGAGCAGCCACGTAATGTTAACATCACCAGACCCTCTACAGAAGGGGCCAAGACAGGTCTGTCATATTTTACTCCACCGGCCATGACTAGGCAAATTAGAGAAAGATACCGTTGACCTGAATATAAGCTGAGGCCCTTGGGGAGATAAGGCTACCTGTCTCATCAGCCAAGTATTTGCTGAGCACTCTCTGTGTATGGAGTAATACGTGGAATATTAAAATAGAAAGTACATTCTCTGTATTCACAGGCTTTACTCTTGTTGGGACGTGGGTCAATTGGTGGTGGAGACAAAAAGTGTTAAAGTTGCTAAGGCAGAAGGCATCGCTAAGAGCAGGTTGGAAAATGCATGACCAGCTGGGATGGATTTGATTAAGGAAAAAGAAATAGGGAAAGGGGATTCCATGTGAGGAGTTCAGCACAAGCAAAGATGCAAAAAGAGATGAATATGATACGGGTGAATGGAAAGAGGATCATAAGGACAGAGTAAGGAGAAGGAAATTAAAGCTGAGCAAGACAATGGTGGCTCTGGATTCAGGACTCAAGAAGCCACTTGTGAATGATGAAGGCTCAGGAGCACAAACCAGCGAGGAATGATTCCAAGTCGCTCATGTATTCAAAATTCTCATACAGTATCCAATTCTTTACCTTGGCCCTCAATGTCACCCATGCTCTGACTCCACCTCCCACTTAGTGCTTCCTCTGCTTCTGAATATTCCCCATGCTCTTACCCAACCATGCTGCTCACTGTTTCCAGAACTTTCCCGACACACTCCTGTCTGTACTTATTTCTACATGCTGTTTCTTACATTTAGAATGCCTTTCCTCTCTCATCTCTGTCTGGCATAATTCTACCCACTGTAATGCCCAAGTCATGTAATCTTATTCATGAATAACTGTTCCTTAAAATTGACGATTTGTAACTATATACGGTGAGGGATGTTAACTGGACTTACTATGGTGATCATTTTGCAATATATACAAATATCAAAACATTAACGTTGTACGCCTGAAACTAATATATCATGTCAATTATACCTCAATAAAAAATAAATAAATATATAAATAATTGATGGTAAAAAGAAGAGTTTACTAAGGGCTTTCATATCTACCAGCTCATTTAATGACACTCTTCCTGGAACCTATCACATTCCAAATTAGTTGTCATCTCCCTCTCCTCTGAATCCCATGTAGGAGTAGTAGCAAAAATAACAATAATGATGGTAATGACAGCAATACCACCATTTAATAAGTACTAAGCACTTTACATGCATATCTAATTTAATATTTGTTACAATTCCACGAACAATTCTGTCATTCCCATTTCATAGATAAGAAAACTCAGATAGGGTAAGTAAATTGCCCAAGGTCACACAATAAGTGGCAGAGCCAAGGTTGAACCTCAAAGCCTGTGTTCCTAATCCATTGTGCTATCAAAAAAGATTGCTCTTCTCTAATGACATTTATCATAAACTGTCTTTGATATTTATCTATGCATATGTCTTAACTTCTTCATAAGACTTAATGCTGCCTGGAGGAATGGAGCATGTGTTTGTCAGTATTAATAATAAATAATATTTGTATAGTAACTTTGTAACTTACAAAGCACTTTAATACAGTAGTGCATGGAATCCTTACCACAATCTTGTGAAGCAAGGTTCATTTCCACCTTGCACATGAGCAAATAAAGTTCAGAGGACTTAAGTGATATCAGCAAGGATTTATTGCTAGTAAGTTGCACACCCTTCCCACCAGCAGCTCTCAACCAAGATGACAATTGTTGGAGTTGTTATATAAATACCACAGTTCTCTCACCCCTCCCTTGAGATAGCTTGGAGGTGTGTATTCTACACCAGGCCCCAGATTTCCCCAGTGGGAATAAGCTCCAATTATCCACAGTGGTGATCTGTTTGATCACATACCCTTTATTGGCTCCTTCCTTATTTCACTTCCTCATGCCTGGACTGGTATTTCCTGGGATCAGCTCCCAAACAAACTATGTTCACTCAAATTCTTTTCTTGGGTTCTGCTTCTAGGAAAACCAAAATTAAGACATTCTTCCCAAAGCACTGTTTCTCCCCATAGGTTAGAAGGGTAAGGTTAGGGAGGTAAAAGAATCAGGAATTTTAGACTATATGATTTCTATTTTCAATTCTTTAAACACAGGAGAGAGGAGCTGCTATAAAGAGAGTCAGTCACTCAATAGCTTGCAGCTGCTAAATTCAGTGCAAGTCAAAACTTCTGCTTAAAGAGGCCCTGGTATTAAATTGACAGTTGCCTTGGAATCTAAAATAGAATTGGTTACAATGGACTAGAGAAAGATGTTTTGCATTTCTCTGGTTATTTCCATTACAGACAGAAATACTCTGACATTTGCTCCTTTGCGCTGATTACAGCTTTAGGCAATTTCAGAAATTCTTAGATTGAACTGGAACCTCCACCTATACCAGGTAGCATAGCTCATTCTCAAAGTCTCAAAGCCTTAACATCAATCAAGGATCTTGATGTGGTTAAGGGGTATTAAAAGAAAAAACATGAAAACAATCTAATTTGATGAAGAAGTGTCCAGGGAAACAGAGTTTAAAATGCTCATGCATAAGTACATATACAGAAACACACAAAGTCCACAGAATAACCAATGTTATTTTGAGTTCACAGGGCATTTTTTGGCCCAAGGGATTATCTGAATCCAGTGGTGGCTTCATTATTCCTATAAAATCTCTAGCCCTCTCCTCAGAAGGGAAAACTGGAACACAGAAATTTGAAGTCAAGTGGCAGAGTTGGGCTGATGCCTTAATAGCTTGTTTGTGAAGAATACTTCAGATTTGAGGAAAGCATATTTCTCAAAATCTTAGCTTAATTTTCTGCTAATGGATGAGGAGATGCATTTATTTCTAAAAAGGTGCTACTCGGGTATAAATATTTTTATTTGATATGACTTTTTAAATCATCTGTCCAGGTAGACTCCTATTCTAAATTGGAGGTTGAAAGCCTCTTAGAAGCTCTGGTTAAGATGTCAAAGATGGGCCAGTCCTGTGGCTTAGCGGTTAAGTGCGTGCACTCCGCTGCTAGCGGCCCGGGTTCGGATCCCGGGCGCGCACCGACGCACCGCTTCTCCGGCCATGCTGAGGCCACGTCCCACATACAGCAACTAGAAGGCTGTGCAACTATGACATACAACTATCTACTGGAGCTGGGGGGGGAGAGATGTCAAAGATGATAATATGTATTTTAGAGAGAGAAATGCCTGGCACAGAGCTGAGAAGTGGTGTTCACTTGGTCCTACAGCTGAACCACCTATAAAACTCAGAGTAAAATCTTTGTATCTTCAGAAACTTTAGGGATAGCCTGGCACAGGAGAGTGAGAGAGTTTGGACTCTGTAGCTATGTATTAAAACTCTGAATGTTATCTATAGTCTCAGAGCATCTTTGTTCAGAGGATTATCTCAACACATAATGGTTTCATTTATTCTCAGGATATACCTAATGGGTAACCTACTATTAAAAGACAGTGCTTTTCTCCTCCAAAGAGGGAAAAGAGAAGAAGCATTTCAAGAAAACTCTTATGGTTCCAAGTGGGAGTGTGAATTGATGGAGGGCAGAATTGTGAAGATCATTTTACTGCTGATACTCAGTGTCACCCAAACCAAAATTCTTAATTCTGGAAAAAATTAGAAAATTAGAGACTTGGGTATCTAGAATACAAATGGCCCAGAAAAAGTAAAATTTTTTTCTCATTGCATTCTTAGGCGAGATAAAGAAAGCTAAAGCAAATTTCACCTGCTCAAATAAAGAGTTGAATGGATCCAGTCAGTGTTCTGCTACATTAAGATGGGCTCTGTTTATGATGCCATCATGAGAGAGCAAAGGCTGTGTTTTGGGAACTGTTGAAGGCATACTCTTGGGTATTTTTGGTAATTTCTCTTACTCAGTTATCCTAAAGTGAATAGGTTAAATAAAGGTGACCTGAAGCTTTTTCTCATCTCAGGCAACATACTCTTTGTCTTCCTTCATATCCTACAGAGACCTAGGAGGCTGGAGTCAACACTTAAATAAAATAGTCTAAAGAAATGCAAATAAAAGCTACTGTCATTAAGAGAAAGCCACAACAGAGCTCAAACATTTCACTCAAAACCACAATGGTTTCTCAGTCTGATCATCTATTCAACTTAAGTTTATCATATGAAGTAGGCTGGTTAGGTTATATTACTTCCATAATAGAGATGATGAGGCTATGGTTCATAGTAATGAAAAGATACCAAGTAATTCTTCAGGTTTAATAGGACGTAGCTACTTAGAAAATGCCATTTACTATAGTGGAAAAAAGGCACTGTTTGTTTGGTTTCGATTACAATTCAACCAGAGAAGTCAGTGGAATGGCCTAGATGGTTGATATTGACATTTCTGTTCTTCTCATAGGCTGTGATGCTGAATCTTTTCATTACTGATTTCTCCATCTATTTTCAAAGGTGGACTTGTAATTGTGATGGTAATTGCCAAAGTAATTTCTCTATTATCGCTCTGCTCTTTGGGTGCCCTTTTCTTCAGCTAAAGGTTATTGCACCCACTAATCAGAAATATGGAAAAATGCCCTCAAAGGTCATTTTTGAAGCTTTCTCTTAAAGAGAAATCTCTTTTGCAACCTAGTCAGGATCTTTTGCTATTTCCCCAAGAAAAGAGTTTCATGGACATTGTTCTCATTTGCAAGGTGTTACTATTGGGCCCCATGGCAGACCACCCCCAAATATCCCACAATGGCATATTGATTATTTTAAAATAAAGTTACTTCTTTTGACAAAGTTTTGACCCTCCCCTCTCTGTTTGCCCTGAAAGCAGGAAATAATTCTCCCATGTGAAAAGCACCCTCCCTGCACCAGGAGATAGAGACATCCTTATTATCATAGATAGGGAATTCAGGGCTGAGAAGCCTGTATAAACAAATCTTGTTACTTTTACTAATTTACTACCTCAAGCCTAAACTCTGTTTAAATTCCTCACCAATTACATACCCCAAACCTAAGTTTCTTTGTCCTGTCATTTCCTCACAAATTTATTGTTTTTTTGTGTAAAAATATATTTAAACTGTCTCCTATGTTCATTTTCTGAGCGTCATTAATATGATATTCCATGCACATGTATTAAATTATTTTTTTCTCCTGTTAATCTGGTCTTGTGTCAATTTTATTATTAGTCCAGCCATCAGAACTCAAGAGGCATAAAGGGGGGAATTACCCCCTCCCCAACATTACCAATATTAACTGAAAGATTTTGGAGAGGAAAATTAAGCTGGGAGTCAGGAGACCAGGGTTCTAGCCTTATATCTGCCACTAATTGGCTATATGCCCTTGGGTAAGGCATTTAATCACTCCAATAACAAAATATCTCATTTGCAAATAAGAGAATTGGAATGGATGATCTCTGAGGTATATTCCAGTCCAAGATCTATTATAATTTCATGACAAATATGTTGAATTATTAAAAAAAAGAAAAAATATTTTACAATGGAATCTAATGAAATGTTCATATTCTATAAACTAGAGATAAAGAATTACTGCCTGTCTTTTGGGCTATAAAGCCATTTTGTGGGGATCTGTTTTTATCCCACAAAGACTGAGGACATGAAGAAGGAAGAGTTTGGGGTTGGATAAAAAGAAGATGTATTTACTTATCTTGATTACTAACTCTTTAACTAGTTGGTAAGTTCTTCATTCACCCTGGAGATCTTTGACTATAAGGCAATCATCCAGAGCCAAACATAACTCATCTCTTGTATAAAACATGAGGTACTTTGGGGAAGGATGCCCAGTTCTCAACATAGCAAATTTCTAGCCCTTTGTCAAAGCTAGATATCACATTTTTATCCGCAGTGGTCAGAAGGAGATTAGAAGGTGGTATTCCAAGAAAATAAGAGTTTCCAAAACCAATAAACCCACCTAAGATACCTATGAAGACTTATAAAAGAAGAACAAATTGATATTACAGAAACCATCCAGCAAAGAAGAAATGAAGTGAAGTAGTGATGGCTGTCTTAGAGAGATCGTGCTTCTACCCGTGTAAGTGGGAAACATTCAACCTCCTGGGAGTCCTTCTATCTCTAGAATCCTATGATTCTGTGCCTTTATGATATTTCTAGGTTATTTAATAGATGAAAAGGATAGAATTATTTGAAAGCAATGTCAATCTAACTATAATTCTCCTGTTCATTTAGACATAGTTCCTTTTCTTGGGATTTCTTCGTTGGCCATAAATCACTAGAATAACAAGACAATAGACTTAACCCAAATACATCAATATCCCAAATTTTCAGTCATTCCCTATAAAATTGAAGCTATATGGAAGAGTCATTGGCCTGAGTTCATTTATCGTATTTACCAACTCCAATGATCCATTTTACAAACTATTATTGTCCATTGTTTTTAAAATCCATTTGGTTTGGATGGTATTTTCCTTAATTAGTTAGAAATGCAGAATTAGATCTCAGAGTAAAGGCTCACAGGTTGCAATAGTTAGCTTTTCCATAATCAAGTGGACAATTGTCCTTCAGAAAGTAATTAGCATGATCCAGCTTTTCTTTACTTGGCCTTAATGAAGTGAAACAGTTCCAGCTTTTTAGCTTTGTGTTTCTTTGGTTTGCTAGTGCCTTTTAAAAAAAAGTAGCTTTTTGGGGCCAGCTCGGTGGCACAAATCGTTAAGTGTGCACGCTCCACTGCAGCGGCCCGGGGTTCGCCGGTTCGGATCCCGGGCGCGCACCCACACACCGCTTGTGGAGCCATGCTGTGGTGGCGTCCCATACAAAGTAGAGGAAGATGGGCATGGATGTTAGCCCAGAGCCAGTCTTCCTCAGCAAAAAAGAAGAGGAGGATTGGCAGATGTTAGCTCAGGGCCAATCTTCCTCACAAAAGAAAAAAAAGTAGGTTTTAAAGAATGTATTTTAACAGTGTTTTACATCTTTAAATGCAAAATCTATAAAAGAATTTGCATTTGCCAAGTTATTAGGCTAGGATTAAATTAGGAATGTTTGTGAAAGCCTACAGTAAATGGTAAAGTACTTCAACAGTGTTAATTATAATAATAAGAAAAATTTGAGGCAATGTAGTGTAGTTGTTAATAGCATGGGCTTTGAAGGCAGAGTGACCTGGATTTGAATTATGCCTTGCCTCCTACCAACTCTATGACTTTGGCAAGTTTCTCAACCTCTGAACACCTCTTTTGCTGGTCTATAAAATGCAAATAATATCAATATCTACCTCCAGAGTCATCCTAAGTACTAAAAGTAGAGAGTATTTTTAAAGGACTTACACGATGCCTGCTCAATATATGTTAACTATTATTATTAATTATATTAGCTCAATAAATATTTGTTGATAAGAAAAAATGCACTGATCAATTAATAATCAATGGATTATTGTGAGGCTTAAATGAGAAAATATATGCAACAGAGTTAGCACAAAGCCTAGACAAGGTCGTTATTTCATTCCTCTAAGATGTCATCCATTTTAAGGTACACTATTATTGCATGTGCCTCCAAGAAAGAAAAAAAATTCTGCCAAATAATTGTAAGACTCCATCAACCCTGAGACACATTCCTATTGCAGAGAGATAAAATTCTGGGGGAAAATAATGCACCTTAGAATTGATGAAACATAATAGTTTTAAATAAATAGTACAATGATAAAAGATGAGGAATAGGAGGAAAAGGAAAAATAGAAAATTCTCATCAAAGTAATTTCTCAGTGACCTCAGGGCTGTTTGTGACTTTTCCTTTCATTTATACACCCCAAATTATAATTCTTGCTAGTGAGGAAGAAAAATTAGGGAATTTGCCAGAGGGAGTCAATAAAGAATCATAAAATACAATCTTGGTGAATTATGATAAATCTCCCACAACATTCACGGAGTCCCTGCAGGGAATGAGAACTTCTCAGTCCCTACATCCCCCTCCCACCCAATGCAAGTATCTCTTCTACAGCATCACTGAAAGGCACGGATAATATTTATGTTGCATTTCATTCCAGAGCCCTTTTACGGAAATGTAAATCCCCTTCCACAGACTGATGTTGGGGTAGGTGGGGAAAGAGTGGCAGCATGTGGGGGTGTGCTAATCATCACTGCCAACCTTGACAGGAAGGTGGGTGACACTTGCTAGTTCTAAGCAGCAAAAGAGGGAAGTAGCATTTGAAGTACAATTTAGGCAAGATCTGGAAAATAAATGACACAGAAGAGGAGGTAGAGCTCTCACTTATTTCAGAAAACTTTTCCAGCAACTGCAACAGGTGGAAGAGAAGAGGAGGAAGAAGACATTGGGGAGAATGTGGAAACGTCTTTGAGCAAAGGAACCGAGAAAAACAATATAGTTGCTGCTATTCGGGGGAAAATTTAGCAATTATTTAAGGACATAAACTTTTTTACTCTGCCAATCAGCATGTCAATCTTGAACAAGTCATGGTGGCCAACTAACCAGTCCCATTAGAGCCTAAACTAGTTTTAGAATGAAAGAAACATTAGAAACTGTCTAACACAGTGGCTCCCAATCCTATGTTAGAATCATCTAGAAAGCTTTATGGACATACCAATGCTTGAAGCTTACCCTGAGGCATTCTGTTTTAATTGGCCTTGGATGGAACCCAGGCCATTGGTGTTTTTCAAAAGCCTCCCCCAGGTGATTCTTATATCAGGTCTGAGAACTGCTAATTTAATTCAACCTCTTCACTTTAGAAATAAAGAAACTGAACCCCAGAGAGGTATAATGACTTACGCATGAATACACAGCCAAAACCTCAACTCAAAACTTGACCTGAGTCTTCATTTTTGTGTAGTTGTATTGCACATCCACACCCTTGCTATGGCCTCTTAATGGGTGGAATGAATGCCTCCGCCCTTTGACTTTGGAGTTGGCCATGTGACTTGTTTTAGCCAACGGGGTGTTAGCAGAGATGAGACAAGCAATGGTTTGAAATGTACTTGCACACTTGGGTTTGTCCTCTTGTGCTCCCACCTTTTGCCGTAAGAACATGTCCCGGGTAACTAGTTGCTGATCCAAGGAAAATGAGAAATTCATGGAGCAGACCTGAACCCAGCCAAGCCCAGCTAAGCCAGACATGTATGAGTCAGAAACAAATGTTTATTACTACCCACTTTGGGGTGGTTTGTCATGCAGCATTATTAAGGCAATAGCTGACTGAGAGACTCAAACCCAGGTTTTCTAATGTGTAGTTCACTTCACCACTGGACCTCTAATGGCTTACTGTATTTGACTATATAGGCTCTGGGGTACAATCTAATGATGACCTGCCAGTGCTTCATAAAAGACAAACCAATTAAATTCTTCAAGTGTATAGCACATCGAATCTGGACATATAAAGCCAAAGGTTCTTTTTGATTAGCTATTCAATGACGGACTTTCCCTCCATTGGGAACAATTCTTGCCCACTTCTATATTTCAGTCACTCCTGAATAATTATAACCAAAATTTTTGAGCTCTTATTATATAGAAAATTTATTAGATCCTAAGAAAAGAAAACCCCTTTGAGATAGGTACTATCATTAGCCCCATTTTATAGATAAGGAAATCAAGGCCCTAAGAGATAAAAGTTGCCCAAATTCACATAGCCAGAATGGTAACTATAGAAGCTATCTTCTTAACTACTATGCTATACTGCCTCCACCTTGACTTTATTTTTGTAATCAACAGAAACTATTCACATTGGCTAATTTGGCAAAAATGTACATCACCACAGTAGGCTGTTCAAAAAAATTGCTTTTTCTTCAGGTATTAATTATCTCTACATCTTGACTATTCTTACTCTATCGTGACATTGCCTAACATTTAACTACAGGGTGTCTCTACAGTCTAAAAACATAAATTAATTTTATATTAGCGATTCTGCACCCAATTCCATGGTGTGGGTTTTTTCCCCACACCAAGCAATTCTCAGACACCAGCTGGGTATCCTACAATTCAACTCAATTCTGACGCTATTTACCTGGAGATAGCATCAGATCCTATAGGTTAAGGGCTCAGTGCTACAAAAGTGCCCTCCCCTCAACTTTAAAATGCCAACTGCAAGTCCAGGTTGTCACCTGTGCTTCTGACCCAGGCGCTATAGATTGGAGATTCCAATAATGCCCCTCTTGGGTTCGATTAATTTGCTAGAGCAGCTCACAGAACTCAGAGAACCATTTTACTTACTAGGTTACCAGTTTATTTTAAAAGGATATAACTCAGGAGCAGACAGATGGAAGATATGTACAGGGCAAGGTATGGAGAAAGGGCCTGGAACTTCCATGCTCTCTCCAGGTGTGTCACTCCCTGAATCTCCATGGGTTCACAAAACCAGAAGCTCTCTGACGGTCTTCCCTCCCCAGAGGTTGGGACACACACACACACACACACACACACACACACACACACACACCCACCATGGATTTAAAGTTCCAACCCTCTAATCACAAGGTTGGTTCCCCTGGCAACCAGCCCCCATCCTTAGGTTACCTATGGGGTTTCCAAAAGTAACCTCATTAACATAACAAAAGACACCTTTATTGCTCTCCTCACTCAGGAAGTTTTAGGATCTCCCAGAAACCTGACCAAGACCAAACATATATTTCTTATTAAAAATCACAATGTCATATATATATATATATATATACACACACACACACACACACACACACACACATATATAACGCTAGCTACTCATTTTCTTAACTTCCGTTTCCACCAGGGCACTGGGATGTGACCTAGACTCTGCCAATCAGATGCCGGTGCCAACAGAAGTCTGTTCCTTTCTATAAGTAAAGTGAAAGTTTTCCCTCAGAAGCCCCATCCCAGCACACTTCTATTCTCTTCCATGAGGCAGAACCAGGCCACATGGCCATCCTAGTTGTAAACAAAGCTGAGAATGTGAGCACTAAATTTTTTAGCCTCTGTAGTGGGATGTAGCAGGAGACAAGGAGGTTGGGTATGGCTTTTGTGCAGCCCTTTAGCAGGTAGGTATTACTATTGCCAATTTACACATAAGGAAACAGAGACTCCAAGAGGAGCAGTGACTTGCCTAAGGTGACACAGCTAATGAATGGAAGAGACAGGATTTGAACCCAATGTCAGTTGGCTTTAAAAGTCCATGTTCTTTCTACTATACCATTATGGTGGTTTTAAAAATATGTCCCCAATTATTTGATACTTCTTGCTCCAAGAGATGAAACTTAATTCCCCTCCCCTTGAGGGAAGGCTTGACCTAGTGTCTAGTTTCTAACAAACAGAGTAAAGAGGAAGTTAGAGTGCCAGGTTTAGCAAACAGAAAAATATGATGTATTTGAATGAAAAGGGCAGGAATGGTCATTTTAAGCTTTAAAAACATGGATTTGAATTCCCTCAGAAATTAAGGTAAAGGATAAGAAAAAATCATTCTGAGGAAAGCTAAATGAAACAGCCCAGATATTTAAGAGAAAGTTAAATATAATTTCATAATTGTTTAATAACTTTCATATAATCTTCATTGCTATTATAACTAAAAATGTATTTATCAAATATGTATAATCATTATCATGCCAAAATCTAAATTATTGTAAAATGTTTGTGTAGTGTTAAAATTGTAATTCTGACTTGTATTATAAAAGTAATTCTTTCTGATATTGTTTTTATGTCACACATGATGAAAACTGGACTATATATATATATATTGCCCAAAGTCACAGTCACATAGCCAGAATATAATACCTACCTATACACACACACACACACACATATCAACTGTACCATTTAAATTTTTTAATAGTTTTTTCTTTTTTGACACCTGTAATTGGTCATTTCTGCTGGCTTTTACTCCACCCAACTTTGAAATCTTTCTCTATAATCATCAATAAGAAAACTACCCTGGAACATTAGAAAAACCCAACAAGAGACTTGCTTTATCAAGCACTTTATCAGACTTTGAGAAAGTATCAAATGCATTAAAAGAAGTCATTGACTTTCAAAATCATTTCTTTTTCTCAAGAAGAAAACAACGGAAAAACAAATTCTCTTCATTCAGTGAACCCCCAGTTTGGGGCCTGGGGAGCTTAGAGACTTTGTGAAATCAAATCTTGAGTTATATTTTTCTCCCAGCTCACTCTTTTGGAGAAGGTTTATGGGCTATATGACTAATGAGACATGATCCCCTCCTACGAAAAACCTTTTCAGGAGGCAAAAAAATAGAAACAAACAAGTAAATACCCAGAGAAAAATCTTCCCTTCTTCCTCCTTCCTGATGATAAGTGAGAAGTCTTGAGAACTTTTGGGGTCAGTGCCCTTCTAATCTCCCCTTCCTCCAATAATGAGGCTGTATGCTTGGTCAATGTCGCGGTTTGAATACGGGCACAGCCCCAGCCTGCTTGAAGCAGAGAAATAAAATGGTAGGTGGCAGCAGCAGAAGGAATTCTTCAGATTGATGGCTACTGACTTAAAATCTGCATAGGCAAGATAGAGCAAGACACAACAAAAGAGGCAAGGAGGGCAAAAAAATGGAAACAGAACTAAGATTCCTGTATTTTGGCTCTAAATGGTTCTTTTGAAGCAACCAGTGATCCTTTTTGCTTATTACCTTATTAACAGAATAAATGAAGATAAATTTGACTGTATGTTTTTTCAAGTGGAGGTTAGAAATACCCAGAATAAGGAAGCAATGGCTTTAATGTATTTGATTCAATGTGTTTTCTAAAACAAAAGCACCATGAACTAGGGGGAAAAGAAAGAGGATGCCCATTTAAATTTGAATTTGAAATAAACAATGAACATTTTTTAGCATAAGTATATCCTAAATATGGCATGGGACATATTTATACTAAAAAAAATTATTTCATGTTTATCTAAAATTCAAATTTAACTGGAAAGTCTGCATTGTGTCTGGCAACTGTAGTGGAAGTAGCAGTGTGTAATCTCAGAGACAAGGTCATAAAATGCATTGTGACTTCTTCCTTCCTATGTCATTTGGATACTCTCTCTGGAGGAAGCCAGCTGCCATTTTGTGAAGACACTCAAGTAACCCTATGGATAGGCCCATATGGTCAAAAACTGATGCCTCTAGAAAACAGCCAGCAGTGTATGGAGGCCTCCTACCAATAGCCACACTCAAGCTTTTAGATGACTGTCACCCAGGTGACATCATGACTACAACCTAATGAGAGATGCTGAGCCAGAGCCACCCATCTAAGCAGAATTCCTGACTCAGAGAAACTGTGAGATGATGAATATTTGTTGTTTTAAGCTGCTAAGTTTTAGAGTAATTTGTTATGTAGCAAGAGATAACTAATACAGCCATAAAACTTTAGTAGATGTACATCTATTGAGAATTCTGGTCAATCTTTCTGGTATATAATGAATGTTCTTGTTTAAAGGAAAATTTTCTTGCCTTTTGCTTGGAAGTATCATATTTCCTATGAAATATCCCTTAACAGTACTCTCCTGTCAAAGGCAGAGTCAATACAGCACTGACTGAGATTGTTAAGGAAAATTTGATCAAAAATAATGTTTTCAAGGAGCCGCCCTGTGGCGTAATGGTTAAGTTCACACACTCTGTTTTGGTGGCCTGGGGTTCGCAGGTTTGGATCCTGGACGCAGACCTTTGCACCGCTTATCAAGCTGTGCTGTGGCAGGCACCCCACGTATGAAGATAGCCACAGATGTTAGTCCAGGGCCAATCTTCTTCAGCTAAAAGAGGAGGATTGGCAACAGATGTTAGCTCCAGGCTAATCTTCCTCACCAAAAAATAATAATAATAGTAATAATGTTTTCAAATCAAATTTTAAGGAAAACAAACAAAAACTGAGTAAATTGTTGTATACAACAGATTCGCAACGTGCTTTAACAGATTGAAAACTTTCACATCGATCATGTTATTTGATCACTGAAATAAAGCAGGATTATGACCTGACTTTTACAGGTTAAAAAAAAACCAAGAGGCTTTAAAAGGTTCAATGATATGCGTAAGGTCACGGAGCTAAGATTCTAACACAGATTATTTGACACCCAGTTCTTTCTAAGGTGCTGCCTCTCAAAACTGAACAGTGTTTCTTTCTTTCTGACACTGGTCATTGATCTTAAATGGTGTTCTGTTGCAGGTAATTTTAAACATCAAAGATGTTAAAATGAAGGGTAGAAAAATGGTCATCAATCATATGAAGTCAAATCACAAAAGTGAGCCTCTCTTGACCTTTGAAAAATTAGTTTTAATTTTCCTCATTAATTCAGCAGCCATGGTTGACAATGCCACTGGTGGTCAAGGGTTGACTCAATCATTCAGCAAGACCTGTCACACTATTTGACTTGACATTTCCCATCATGAGAAACTATCCTGAGCAACAACAACCAAAGGACAAATATCGGGATAATCTGTCACAGGCAGGAAATGCAAGACAAAGAAAAGCAGGGTAAAATGTGAAATTCTTGTACTTCCACTCTTGAGAGTCTCATGTGTGACTCCTCAACTCCCTGCCCAAGAGTATTGGGTGTTGACGAAAGCCAAACTATGTTAGTTTTGCTACAACTCATCACCAATTGTTCATCAATTGTACTACTCAACTCCCATATAAGAGTCCATATCAGAATCTTATTTTTGAAGTTGATTGTAGGAAAAGCTTTGTTTCTCCTGTAAAAGTGTTACATATTGAATGGGCACTTATATTGAACTAATTATAAAAAGAAAAGGAAAGATATCAAAGTTGGTTAGCACAAATAAAAAGAGTAAATAAATTCAGGTCATAGTCAGAAATCATGGTGAAAGAGAAATAGTACAGTAAGAGAAATCAAGAGGAATCTTGGAATGGTTTGCATTATTTTGACTTAATGAGTAAGGAGGCACCCAGAACATAATAGGAAGCTAAACAAGTGGAAGGGTGTTTCTTGCCAAATACTTCACGGTGGATACTTCACTTCTGCTTGTCCTGGCATTAAAATGAGAAAATCTGCATGCAAATTTACTGTCCTAGTCAGTTCAGGCTGCTATAACAAAGTACTATAGACTGTGTGGCTTGTGAACAACAAAAGTTTATTTCTCACAGTTCTGGAGGCTAGAAGTCCAAGATCAGGGTGCCAGCGTGGTCAGGTTCTTGCGAGAACCCTCTTCCACCTTGCAGACTGCTGACTTCTCTTTGCATCTTTACAGGGCAGCGAGCAGAGAGAGGAAGCAAGCTCTCTCATGACTCGTATAAGGGTATTAATCCCATTCATACGGACTCCACCTTCATGACCTCATCTAATCCTAAAGTTACCTCCCCAAAACCCCTCCTCATAATACCATCACATTGAGGGGTAGAGTTCCAACATAGGAATTTTGGAGAGACACAAACATTCAGTTCACAACATGAAGCAAACAGTAATTAGAAGTGGAGTCACAAGTTATCTAGTATCTCTATCTTGGGAAAAGATCTAGGGAGGACTTTGGGAGAGAAACAAAACAAAACAAAAATATGCCAGGAAGGAGAATTAAGTTATAAACAAAAAAGTTAACTTGAGCTTACACCATCAAGTGGATTGCTAGATTCCGTAGGCCTGTTGTTTCTCTCACTGATGCTGGTCCAGTCATTGTGGCAAAAACTAACGTAATTGCCTGTTCAGATTCTCTCACCTGTTCGTTCTACTTGTTTGCCTTGCTGCTTGAAAGGAAGTCCCAGGAAAGACTAGAAAAGGATGAGCATTCACTCTCCTGGTGCCCTGAATGAGTTGGATGAAATGGAGCAATTGTATACCCTACTCTTACCACCTCCCAGGAATGGATAGTGTGTCTGCCCTGCGGGGGAAGAGGTAATAGAGCGGAGAGTCAACCCTGACCTCTTTCTTTCCTATAAAGAAGAGTGTACCAAATGGTCATGAAGCCTCAAAGTTTCTGCCAGTTATAACTGCTCTCTTTTGAGAAAACTATGACAGGAAGAAGCTTACACAGAGGTTGGCATGCTTTTTCCATTTGCCCAGACCAAATTAGCCACAGTTGGTTGAAATGGTTTATATGCTGGGAAATGACCTCTAGGGTGACTTGGCTTGAGAACTCTACCCAATAGGAATGCTTCATATTGCCAGTGACCAACTGTTCCAATCAGTTTTCCTCTCCTGGGGAACTGGAATGCAAGATATACATAGAGAATTGGCAATCAACTCATTAAGAGAATGGAAATAAACTGGAACAGAAAAAATCTAAGTCATGAAGGCAGCTGACTTAAGGTTTGTTCTTGGGTCACTAAAACCTCTGCACTATTATGAACATTTGTGCGTTGAGTGAGGCATGGCTATACAGTTACTGAGAGGGTTTCTACTTTTTCCTTACCTTCTGGAATATTCTAACACCTGAGGCGTTATCTCTATCATCTGAGTAAAATAAACATGTATCTCTTTTTTGCCACCAGAAGGAAACTGATTAAAAAAGAGAACTCTATAATTTTAAGTGTTTCCATTTTTGTCCTGGGCAACCAGGAAGCTCTTAGCCAAACGTTATGTTTAGCAGTTATAGTAACTCTAATGGTTAGAATTTTGCTTCTTCATCCTTTGGTCCTGATTTTTATATGTCCTATATATAAACTCTGTGTGTGTACATATGTGCTTTAGACATCAGAAGGTCCCTGAAACTAGTTGCTGAGTCTTTGGAGAGTCAGGCAGCCAAGAAACCAAGACATCCAGCTTAGCAGAGCCTCCTAAAATCTGCCTTCTCAAACATTTTTATGATGGCCTTCAAATGTCAAGGTCTTTGGGTTTTAGCAATTTCTCATTTATCTCACAAAGAAAGAAAACTGAAATAAAAGTGCCAAACAGCTGTACAAAGTTCAGAGACAATCCTACATGAACAATTCTGACCCCAGATACAGATGGAGGGCTGCAGAAGCTACCAGGCTTTGTCTGCTTTTCAAAGGCTGAAGTAGAGATGTTACTCTCTCCTATGTGGGAGAAATAGCCATCTATAGTGAAATTTTAGTATGACTCCTAAAAATACCCTCATGTTTCTCTATTTTATGAACTTTATCTCCAGATACCCAAAACATAAATGAAATAAAATTGTTGGGAGAATAAATATAGACCCAGAATCCCCCTACCCTATCTTAATTAGATATATAGCATTCACTTGATTATTCTCTACCACTCTCCCTTCTCTATCACCTGATCGCGTGAAGGAAGATCTAGAGAAACAAAATTAGCAGCAAACGGGTTTGTAGACAGCATTGTACAGCATCCTGAGTTCCTCTCAACCAGCACTTAAAACAGCTTTATCTTCCCCTCCCTCCACACCAGTCCCAACCAAGTGGGAGCTACCTGTGCTCATTCAGTAAAAGGTTCTTTTACTGAGCACTGTTTGTGTATAAGGAATACAATATTGAGCAAGACATATATGATGCCTGCCTTCTTGAAATTTATGTTCTTCCATTGGTTCTCAACTAGGAAAAGTATTCACCCATATAGGGCATTTGTAAATGAACAGTGGCATCTTGGATTGTCAAAAAACTGGGACAATCTACTGCCATTTAGTGAGTAACCTATGGGATAATTTAACACAATGAAGAACTGTCTTGAGCAAAATGCCAAAAGCTCTTTGACCGAGAAATAAACAATTGCAATAGAATGTGTTAAATGCTATTATAAAAAAAGTACAGGATGCCTTTGAGAGCACATGTCAGGGGCACCAACACAGTTTGAAGCCAGCTAGAAACATTTAAGCTGAAAGCAGACCAATGGAAGGAGTTAGCTAGGTGGTAGTGGGGTAGGGGAGCTGAGTTTCACACAATTTTCTAAAATTATTGAATGGATAACCATGTATATGAATAAAAGATGGGTAATTCTTGTTTATCTCCCATTTTTACCCATTAATTGTTGGCTTGAGGTCAAAAACTCTGTTTGCAATGAACGCTGTTTTAGTCATGAATATAGTGATTGTGTGAGTTTACATTTATATTATGCATTATTCAAAGGAAGAGAGAAAAATCTCCAAGAAGTAAAAGTTTACACTAAACATTTCTGTGGACTGGACTTGAAATTTTTCTAGTTCACCTTTCTTTTCTCTTCACTTCGTCTTTACACTTCACTCAATTTCACATATCATTTATCAGAGAGCAGGGAGTCCTTTATCACTCTCCAATGTTCACAGCCTCCTCATTAATAATCAAAACTAAAGGGGCAATAGGCTAAATCTGAATAAAATTATACCATATATTTACTATCACACATTCCCAAGTACTTTCAAATTCTCAAATGCTTCTGTTTGATAGAGGGTCAGCTATTACCTATTTTCCTCAAGTCTCAGCTCTAACCTGGCTGAAAACATTCTGCCGAACACAGCCATTACCTTGCTTCACCTAAAACTTGTCAAATGTCCCCAGAGATATCACTGTAGGCAAGGATGGGTTCCGCTCGGGGCCAGAATCAGACACAGAAACCAGCAATGTCCAAAATACGTAAGCAGCCTATTTGGGTTAGTTTAAACTAAAAAAAGAAAGAAAAAAGAAAATGCGTGTATACACTACTTCTTTGTAAAGCATCCTCAGGTAATTTGAGGGAAAGACAAAGGGGAAGAAGTAAGGGAAATGAGTTACATACTTGTGGATTCTACCAATATTTTATTTGACATAAAGCATTCAACACATCTAAAGTCAGAGAATATTATAAGTTGAAGAGTGTTAGAGTAGAGCCCAGTGCCCTCAGTTCACAGATGAGAAAAGTGAGAACAAGAACCAGGAAAGGTCTAGTCCATGCCACCATGCTGGTACTGGGTGGAGCCAAGACCAGAAGCATGGTACCCGGTGGTTAAGAGCATGAACTGTGGAGTCAGACAATCTGGGGTGAGGTTCCAACTCTGCCACTTATTTCATCTCACTTAGCTTCAATTTCCTCCCTGGTAATTATAAGGATTTTAAAAATGTCTATATCATAAGGTGAGTGTAAGGATTAAATAAGACATGCACATAAACTACTTAGCACAGTTCTTGGCGCATGTAAGTACCCAACAAATATTAGCTATTAGAATGATTATCCATGATAGAAAGCCACCCTAAAACACAAATCCTGTCATGGAACTGGGAATCAGCCACACTATCTGGGGAAATCCTCTTTCCTTCAGTTTAGCGCCAGGACACTGGACTGGGATAGGTTCTGAAGGCCTGAGGCGGAGAAGGGAGATGGGTTCTGGCTGAGCTTCCAAACTCCTCCATATACAGGCCTCAAAACCCATACCAAAGACTTCACTATTAGATTCATCCTAGAGTTCCCTGGGGGTGTTAGAAGATGACAATAGCCATTTTTGAATATGAAGAGACCTCAAATCACAAATTTTTATGCTGAAAAATACCTTGGACATCTTTTATTCTAATCATATCATAATTATGGAATCCTCAAGAGCAAAGCTTTGCTCTTTTATTATTATTTAGTTTTTGGAGGGCCAGAGATCCCATTACAGTGCTATGCACCTATCCAACTCAATGAATATTTGTGGAAAGTGGGAAGAGAATCATTTATTGGTCTTTAAGCCTTGTCTTTGTTACATGGGGTTATCTTTGTCCAAGAATTCTGTGAAGCAATCATTCAACAGCACCTTCTACTTTTGAATTGATGGTAACAATATCCAATGTGATGTGAGCATTTTCTAACCTGGCAGTGGGCAACCATCCCCATGTTACAGATGGAAAAACTAAGGCTCAGAGAGTTTAAGTAATTCACCTAAGGTCACACAATTAGTAAGTAGTGATGCCAGGATTCAGACCCAGGCAATCTTGGGCTCTTAAGACTCAATCTTATGCCACTGACACCTTTTGGGTCTCTAAATAATAAGAAACAAATTTCTAATTTTTCCCATACTCTACTACTGTGGCAAATTCCTGTAGTTCTTTTACTTTGGACAGAATCCCTACCCTTACCCAAGGAAGTAACAATAGGATATTGCATGTTTTATTTTTTCCGTATGCTTAGGTCTTCAATGCCAGAGTAGAGGTGGTTACTTAAAACGCATGTACATGCACACACTCAGCATAAGTCACAGCACATGGGCATAATGAGAACAAAGAGAGAATGCACTAACACTATTGCCACACCTGCAAATTGTCCTCCACCAAAGGACATCAACTAAGTTCAGAATACATATTGCAAAAACAGAGCAAAGTCATGTGTTTACCAACACTTGGGAAAACTGAAGTTCAAACCCAAGACCAGATATTAAGTATCATTATGTAAGGCACCGGCTCTGTCAAGTCCTTGCAAATCTTAACAGCCAAATTAGCAATAAATTCTGACAGCTCCATCTATCAGCTCAGTTCAGCCAATCCGATGGCAACATCATGTTTCTTTGCAGGCCCAGGGAACACATACGTGCCGAAAGAAAAAAAAAAAAAGCACTTTATTGAGTTTGATTTTGAATAACTGGTTCATTGAAATTCTTGGGCTGAAGAAAAATGGACATTTCTAATTTGTAGAAATCGCTATTTGAAATACAGTTATGGCTGCTCAGAGAACCCCTGGAACTAAATAAATTTAAGTCGGCACATTTAAGAAAGCCATTAAGAGGTACCTAATGACAGCCCCTCCAATTATCACTCCAACAGAGCTGATGTGGAAACCTGCCAAAAGCCAACCCCTTCCTCCCCCAGCTGTGGTCACCATGTGGCTTGATGCTTGGGAGCCCAGATGGGGTAGATCAAGACCTCTCACACCCACCTGGCAAGCCCAGATGCCTGGCGTGGCCTATGAAGGAGAATGACATATTCTGGGCAGGAAAGGGGAGATATTTAAAAAAAAAAACTCGTCGGCAGCCCCAATGCCCCTTTCAGAGGATTCTTTCATAGGTGCACACTGTTTGCTTACATATATCCCCACTAACCTACACTGGGCTTGGCCTCCTATTCAAAATTACCCTAACATCTTAGAGAGCTAGGAAGGGCTACTCCAGACATGTCTGGCCATTGCAAAGCAACTTGGAACATTATTACATGTGATATCTGAGTGAGAAGGGAGAGTCTACACTCCTCCTCTAGCCCTGTTCTATGGACACATTAGTGTGGTTTAGACTTATCTTATCTTTTAATTGTGACAAGAAAATGCAGCCAGGCAGCATGGGAGAGAAAACATTTCCAGGCCACTTTGGTAACCAAGGCCTCTGCAAATGAGCCAGGGTCCCCAAATGAGAGGAGTAAACTTTTTTTTTCCCGCTTTGCATGGACCAGTGAACCACAGACAACTGGTAGAACTGGGATGTGTGATAGGTGAGAAACATCTCCCCTGTTTTTCAATAGCATGGGATTTAACTGAGATAAACATAAACTCCTACTTTTTGGCTAATTCAATTGCATTTGATGGATGCGAGTCAGGGTTGGGCATGGTGAAACCTGACTTATCTGCAGTTTGTGAGAAAAAGATGTACAGGTATTTATCAAAACTGAGCCAAAAGTGTGTGTGGTTGTCAATCATGCTACTGCAATTCTGTGCTGGGTTCATCACAAACCCGTGATGTGTACTGTCTGAGACAAAGAAGGTTGAGTCTCTCTATATGCTACTTTGGTCTTACCAGGTCCATCATATTATATTCATCTCCGAATTCCACATTTTAACAGGCAAGGTCTAGAATATAGACAGAGAGTAACCAAGAGGGTAAAATGTTTGGAAACCAAAATAATAATAACATCAGCAACAGCAATAGACCATTCTGCAGAAGAGGACACAGACTTGAAGACGTTAAGAAACATTCCCAAGGTCATACAACCAGTAAGTGATAATGCAGAATTCAAATTTGCACTTATCTGATTCATGCTTTACTGCATCATGTGTATTTGTTTTCTTAGGCATACCACAAGAGGCTTTATCATTTGGCCCATATTCATCTTTTTTTTTAATAAAAATAATATATATTTATTATGGTGTATAACATAATTTGACGTACATATACATAGTGAAATGATTACTACAGTCAAGCTAATTAACATAATATCTGAGAGGAGTAAACATTTGACCTCCAAAAGCCTGTGAACATCTTGTAATTACCTTAGTAGAACCCAATCCTAGAAATCCACCACCTTAGTAGAACCCAATCCTAGAAATCCACCAACTTCAGAAAAACAATGAAATCTGGTGACCTGGTTTGGCTGGATCTCATTGCTGTGATGAGAAAACATGGCTCCTGTCTTTTGATACTTTGGAAGGTGGTTACAAAATGGAGTCACACACATCAAGGGCACCTAAAATGGAGCTGGGAGGCCATTAGGGAAGTGGGGCTTATGCATGTCTCTACTCAGGTGAAATGTAAACTTTTGTATTGTGCTTCACTGCTATCATCCTGACCTTCTTCCAAGAAATAATGCTCACTCCCATAGATAAGAACTTTCTGCCTCAGAGATGGCCTTAGCAATCAATCACATATAGCCAAGAAGTAACAGTTGTGTTGCCAGGACCAATCATAAATCTTGCAAAACAACCTTTGTAACTTTGCTAGAATTTATCTCTTTTTGCCTTTATAAATCCTTGCCTCTTTTGTTTACCTCAGAGCACATTTGAGTTTCTACTTGACTCTGTCTCCCAAATTGTAATTCCTAAGACCCCAAATAAACATTTTTGATTCTCTTACAGTTTATGCCTCTTATTCATTGATAATACAATGTGGCCCATTTGCAAAATTGCATCTTTGAGGAGTAAATGAGACCCTGGTTTGAAAAAAATGAGGCCAGACTGAAAGGTGTCCTTCTGTAAGCATTTTAGCAAGCATGGAAATGACACCTGTGGTCATCATTCCCAGGCTCCTACCCATTTCAGTCAACTACGCTTCCAGTCATCCCTTTTAATAACACTCACTGGACGCAAACTAGAATATAGGCAGAATTGGGATATAGGCCGAGTTTGCCCTTGGCATCACTGTGATAGACACAGAAATGCACTCTCCAAAACCCCTTCAAGAAAGGCCTTGCTTCCCAGCTACAAGGAGTGTGGTCTACAGACAGCCTCCAACTATAAGCTTCTCCAGGGCCTACCTCAGCTCCAGAGAGCCAGCTCACTGAGGTCACACCTTTCTCAGGGTCACCCACATCCAGTGGCTAAGCAAACACAGGGGTATAAAGGCCTAACTATTCAGCCAGAAGTAGGACACTCTGAAGGGCAATACTTACTCCAGCGCTCCCTGCTGGGTTGGCCATGGCTTTGTGGGGCCTGAATCACAGTTTGACTTTTTCCTCTGCCCAATTTTGTTTGCTCTTTCCCTTCACAAGTGTTGATCTCTAATAAACATCTAGTATCTCAAACTCCATTTCAGCATCTTCTGAAGAACCCAACCAGGAACAATCACCTCTTTCTGTTCTGTGACTTTAGTCCTCCTAATTGCACCCTTTTTTAGCCCATTATCCCAAAATAAGATGGCAAAAAGGTTAATTGGTTGAAAGTTTGTGGGCCAACTTCCACTTATTGTCCAAAGCATGATGCAGTGGAATGAGCACAGGCTTTGGAGACAGACAGCTCTTGGTTCAAATTCCAGCCCTGGCACTAACTAGCGGAGTGACTTTGGGCACGGCATTTTCTCTCTCTGAGCCTCAGTTTTCTCCTCTATCAAATGGTGATGTCACCATCTACCTAATAAGGTTGTTGCAAGAATTAAATGTAATCACATATGCAAAGCACCTAACACAATGCCTGGTACACAGTAATTAATTGAGTAGGTGTCTAGTAATTGGTTATTTTTTGTTATGGTTCCTTTGACACTTGACATATACTTTCTTTGTATTCCAGTTTAACTTTTCAGTTATTTATTTCTTGCTTCTCCCATGAGACTTTAAGTTCTTGAAGAGCAGGGACTGTGTTTTGTTCACTTAATCTTGATCTTTTATAACATGCCAAGGATGGATTGAAATACATCAAAGGTGCCCACTATATAATCACCAACCTGAAACTGAGATGTTGGTGTGTCACAGTTACAATGGCAGCTGTAACACTGAACTGCATATGTAGATGTATAAAGACTTCAAAGTAGATTTTGCCTTCTACTCAGCACTGCAAGACCAAATGTGTAATGGTTAATAATGTACAGTCAACATTGTGGTCGGCACTCCAGTGTCCATTCTACCCCAGATGACTACTCCAATCCAATTACCCAGTCAAGTCTCCCAGGCCTCAGCTGGTCCAAGGATGGACACAAGTCTTTGCTTGGCCCAAAAAGATTGAAGAGAAGAAATTATATTCTGTGATTGGCCAAGGGATTTTCTTCTCTCACCCATGGATGTGAAAAAGGAAGCATGATGCTTCAATTTACATATAGCCACCAGGAAAACTAGCTCCCTGGGAGATCACGGAGCAGAGACTGAAAGCTCCTGAGTTCCCGATGACATTGTTGAGTTGTTGAATCACAGAAATACAAAGCCTGCACTACCTCTTGTCTTCCTTTTATGTGAGAGAATAAACGTCCTTATGGTTTAAGCCATTTGAGGACGAGATTTTGTTACTTTGAATCTGCAGTGAAAGTACCCTAACTGAGAGGTGAGGCAAATATTCAATAGACATCACACCCATCCAGGGTATCTTTTATGCTTAGAGCTATATTAGAATTGTTGCATTTTTTTAGCAGAAAGAGGCCATCTACTCTGAGTTCCTCATTTACAGATTAGGAAACTGAGGCTCAGAAAGGCTGAGGGAGTTGCCTATGAAGAGAGAACTCATAAGCAGCATAGCCAGGACTAGACTTTAAACTTCTTGACACCCAGCATCCAGGCATTAATCCAATCACATCCAACAGCATTAGTGGGTATCTACTATGTGCCAAGCACTGTATTCTCGCCTCAGTATCACACTGGTTCCCAAAAAACACATCATGGAAATGAACTCCTATGACAATATTTGCAATTTGAGCCAAAGGACAATAATAAATGTTTCATGAGGCCCTGTTAAGACAGAGGCATTTGTAGAATGCTACAGACACTCTTCACCAACCTGAAAATAAGAGTGATCCAAGGAAGAGATGGGACGAATGTCAAGCTGATTGGAAAGATTTATCAGATTTAAAAAGAAATTCAAGTGCACTCAGAGGAGAGAGATATTTAACAGGATTACTTGTGCTCATTCACTCTTTCTGTCTATAGAACTGTAAAATGTATTCCTCTAAAAATCACACAAAAGCCAAAACAGAAGGAAAATAAATGTCATTTTACTCAAGGCATATATAGTGGAGCTCAAGTCAGGAGTGCTACATTCCACCAACTTGGCAAAAGAATATTCATCACCGAAAGGAATTTAGGAAGGTATGAGGAAAGGTGAAAACAGGTATCCATTTTTCAACATCATCATCAGCAAAGGTTCATGTAGAGTCTGCCAGTTTTGTTAACATAAAGCACAGCATTTAGAAAGCTGAGGTGCCTCACCAGGACAGGGAGCAGCTGAACCCACTGTGGCTTCAACTCTATCAGAAATATCTTGATGACCTTGAGCAGGGCAGTCTCCAAAAGGAGATGAGCATGTGGGAGCCAAGTTGGATAGCATTGACCTGGGTGGATCAGTCACAATGCTTCCCACACTCACAGCCCCTTTTGAGGGAAGCAGTTCCTTGAGCAGGAAAGGCCATCTTCTATGCATAGGACTCTGGCCTCACTCCAGCCACAACTTTTTGAACTTGACCTAAGGACAGCCAACTCTTAGACTGGCCATTGATCCATGGAGGTGGCTGAACATGAAAATTTCTGGTCAACAGAGATGCTTAAGATTGGAATTGCTGGATATGTATGGGGAGTAATGAGGGATTGTGAGAAACACCAGAAATGATGACTTTATGAGGGCATCAAGGACTTTTAGCAGATGTCAGTACAAGTAGAAGGAGAGTTTCCAAGCTACCTTAGGTGCTTAAAGATCATCCATGGACCACCAGCTTCAGAACCACCTATGGGGCGTGTGAAAAATGCAGACTCCTGATGTCCACCCAGAACCACCAGATCAGATTCCTGGGGATGGATTCCCAGACTCTACACTTCAACGAAGTGATTATCATGCACAAAACTAAAGTTTAGAAAATATTGATCTAATTCAGACCCTTTATTTTACCAATGAAGAAACTGAGGCACAAAGAAGTCAGAAAGACAAAGCAAGTCTCATCTTCTGCACTTATTAACCTTTTCTACTGGAGATGTTGCCATCCCTCTTTCCTCTGGCTGATGGCTTCATTCATAGTGCCTGAGCACCTGCATTCTGCTTGCAATGTATTTCCTTTCCTGTGTTTATATTTTGCATTCATTCATTCAGCAAACATTTAATGAGTATTCCTTATGGACCAAGTCTTTTCCTAGGATCTAGGCAAATAGAAGAAACAGAATCCAAAAATCTGTGATCAAAGAGCTATGTGTTGCCTCCATAAATAAAATTATAAATAGGGTGTTTTTCCAAACATTTGAATCTCCCTTCTTTCTAAATACCCAAGTGCTTATTACATGATTAATGATTATTACATGAGTAATAAAAATTGTTGAAAAACAGACCCACACTCTTCCAAGACCCCCACCCCCCAAAAAAGGTCTATGCAAGTCAAAAACTAAATCTTGCTTGAGCTCTCATCTAGAAATAAGTAGAAATATGCCTTCCTACAATGAGGTCTTAGCTAATGCAGCCAGATTTCAAACTGCTCACCCAGATCCAAGACCATCTAAAGTTCTAACAGCGATGGTCATTAAGCATCTAACAACCACCCATGCACAAAGAAAACCATTAGCCGTGCAAACTGGCTTGCATCCAACAAAGGCAATCTGAGCACACAGTGCCTGTTGCTTTCATTTAAAATGTGTTTCTCTCTTTTATCGCCTGAAAATTATCATGAAATGTCATCAACCAGTGCAAAAAGGCCACTATTTTTATTAAAATGGAGCACATAAAGAGGCCTAAAAAACCCAAAAAACTTCCCCATGGAGGTAAGGAATAGGTCACCAGAAAGTGAGATATGAGGGAGAGGACATTGGGAGAGGCAGGAGGCTGGAGCAGAAACCAATAGTGACTCAAATGGAAGGTTCTGAACACAGAAATGCTGTGAAATGGTCAGGCAAAACGATACAAATATGCTGCCATTAGTTCACTCGTGGCTTGAAGGGGAGAGGAGGGCAGAGAAGAGAAGGCAGGCCAGACCTTTCAACCTCCACTTACTGGCCCCTCATTGTTAGGGGCAGAACAGGAGGTATAGTGTGAAGGAAAGGGAAGAAAAAACTGTTAGAAGGAAAAATATAGCCTCGTCCCTCACATAATTTCAGAGAAAGCCAAGGGAATTTAAGCTGTCAAAGCAGCAAAGAATAATAATAATATCTGCAATCTTTAAATATAGCATTTGACATTTTACAAAGTGTTTAAGAGCCATTTTTTCTAGATGTGACCTCCTTACTCCATTTCTCCTTAGCCACCGCCAACAATCTCTGGGTGCTGATATCTCTTGATGTCAATTGAATGGGCAACACCTTGGTTCTTACCTACTGTCCCTACACTTTTTGTTTCCCACTAACAGAGGCCACAGAAAAGCTATAAGTACAGAGGGAAGCAGGCTAGGCCTGGTTATATTTAGTTTTGCAGAATAAAGTAGGACACATGTCCCTTTCCCCACCATGTGTGCAGGGGATAGTGACACTAGAGCTTCAAAGAGATAATCCTGCAAATGCCCCTAGGAAATCTGTCACATAGCCTGGGTTGCTGGATAAAGCACTCAGCATCACTGACAAAAACAGCACATGGGAAGTAAACCTATATAGGGAAAAAAAAAGTCCCTCTCTATGTGACATAATAAATGCAAAAGACACCATCAATAAAGAATAAAAGAATAAAAGAAATCTGAATCAAAATGAGAGTAGGCTGCTAAAGATCAGCGAACTATGAATCCAAGTATTTAAATGTTTAAAGATATAATGAAATTTTCCTTTCAATCGACATAGTCTCTGTCAAGAACATCACAGGATTCCTTAATAATGGTTGATGGGTTTGCTTGCAGAGTCCCATAGTCTGTAGTAATATAGATGTTACTGGTGCATGTCACATTTTCCTCACGTATAGGAAGTTGCAATGCATTAGTTTCTTGTCACCATTAAAATGATAAATAGCTATGTTTTAATAATTTTTTTTATAATTGTCATAAAATTCCATGCCCGCAACTGAGATGCTTTCTTCCTATTTTCCCACTTAATTCTATTTTAAGTGACCGTATTAATGATATTTCTCTACTTGAAATAATTGGATAATCTAAAACTGAGAAATAAGCACTTTCCTTTCCTCATTGTTTTGCCCTCTTCTTTATCTCTAACGGCCCCAGGAGATCATAAACATTTGTCCTTAGGGCAATATCAGCAGTTAATGATTCATGTTCAAAGGCTTGAAGTTGTCTAATTAACAAAAGGCAATGTTTTACAGAAGCCAGTTTTGCTTTCAAGTTAATAGCACACAGTATACAGAAATGCTGGATTGCATGCAAGTCTCCAAGCTTGTGATGTGCTATTAATTCAAAACTTTCCAATTTCATTTTATCTGACCCAAACTTCAAGTCACTAAAAATGTAGTATTTTCATTTGTTTCATTCTGATTTATTGGTGCCTTTACAGTACAGTTCACACATCACATCCTCCTATAATGTTCTCACAAAAATCACTTTTCTAGTTTTTATTAAAATATGCACTTCATTAATGAAAATAATATTAGCATATTTTCTGTGAAGTATATTCTTAATAGTATCAGTCATTAACAAAATCAGAATCTTTTAAACAGCCCAATCATCCTCTTAATGTAAATGGTGGCGTGGGCTAAGTAGTTCTTCAATAGCAGACATTCAATAAAATTCCTGGCACTTTATCACTATGACATCATGAATTTTTATAGAGAGGCTGACTTTTAAATGATAATATTGACATTTCTAAAATTCCAGTAAGTATATGTGTTTCCGACACCAGTAGCTTTGAAATCAGCAACAATCCAAACATAACAGATAACTTTTGTAGATTCATCATGGTCTTAGATTTCAAACCAAATCTGATCCCAGGGAATTAAGTGCTATTCCTCTACAATGCCTGGATACTTTGCACATCCTTTTATTATAATTGTTCATTGTCTTGTCTGTGTCCACACCAGCAGCAGGGATTGTTTTTTTGCATCTTTACAGTATGGCACAGTGGTTAAGAACATAGACTCCCAACTGAAAGCTGTCTTGGTTGGAATTGAGTCTCCATGCTTTCTACTTTATGTAACTTGGATGTTAAACTCTAAGTGCAGCTTCTTTATCTGATAAATGACCATAAGGGTAGCTATTTTTCTCATAAAGCTGATGGGAAGAATAAAACAGCTGTATGTAGAGTGACTTGCACTTGATTAGTACTCTCCAAATGTTAGCTATTATTATTTGCATCCCAAGTACCCACAACCTAGGGATGAGAATATAGTAAGTACTTCATGTTTAATAAAAGAGTAAATAAATGAATTTGTAAGACAAGTACTAATATTCTTGTTTATAAATGAGTTAAACCTGCTTCAGTAAAGTAAAGGAATTTGCCCAAAGTCAATCAGTCAGTAAGCGGCAGAACTGGTTTTCCAACTTGAGTCCATGTATGTCCAAACTGCAGCAGAAAACAGCAGACTCGCTGTCTCCCAGAGAGGTCTCTGAGCTTGCTACTGATTGAGACAACACCTAAGTTTCAAAAATGAACCAAGTGGATTTTTTTTAAAGAACGATTAAAAAATTATTTGGCAGGAATGTCGTGAGCCTCTCTCCCAAATCACTGCCAATTTATCTGCTAAGGAGCAATAGCTATGAAATTGGGACTTTGTTCCCAAACACTCTCCTAAACTCAGAAAAACGGGGGACAGATGATATTCTGACAGCTAACTTTCCCACTTAATTCTCTGCCACTCTCAATCTTTGTCAAAATGGGTTTCTCATAATTAAGAATCATGGTTCTCAGAAGAGACAAGTGGCAACTCAATAGCTCAAAATCTGCTGAAAAATTCCATTGTACATTGAAGGGCCCATACACTTGAGCATTCTTACCCATCTCTCCAATCCCAAAGACTTTGCTTAGTGAAGAGAGCAAGGAAACCATCTATATAAGAACACTTGAAGTAGGTGTTCTCATTCTTCAGTGATAATTACTTGAGTTACTACCTTATACCCTTGCTAAGGAGAAAAGAATATTTTATGAGAAGGAAATGAGTTCATTTCTTAACTCTAGGTAGGTGAAATCCTTCACGTTTGTTCATCTAGTAGAAGTTATTACTAAGATTGATGTTCTTAATATATACATTGTAAAGAAGATTCAGTTTTTCACTCTGAAAACCCCGCTGCCTCAACACGCTAATCACCCTAATAGATATGTAACTTTTCCTCATATGGACTCAGATAAGAGGCTACAACTTACATTTAAGAGTTTTTAATTGTACTGATCTATCTACATTTTAAAGGACTTCATTCTCAAAGCATACACTTAGAAGATTTATCTTTTCCTTTCATAACTTGTATTCATTAAAGGGAACTGAATTTCATTCTCCCAGAGCTAAAAGAGATGATATAACTTAAAATATTAAAGAATTAGCCATTAAAAAGTTGCCTGAGGTCAGCATCACAGCAGAGTGAGTTGTTCCCTTTGTTTCTCCCCTCTAAGTTACAACAAGTAGGACATCCATAGACCAACAAAGGACTCTCTGCACAGCACACCAGAACACCTGAGAGATCCATACATCTATACATCTGAAGGTGGATGGACTGGACCTCATGGAGGCAGTGGAACCAGGGGAACAGCAGCAGCAGCAGCTCCCATAACCGGAGGGTCCAAGAACTGCAGCTGCGCCTGAGACCAGAGGCCCCAGGAACTGAGGCCCATAAATGGAGGCCCCAGGAATCCAGGCAGCCCACGCTCCCAAAGGCACCAGAAATCACTGTGGCCCTGTGATTGGAGACTCTAGGAACTATGACAATACCTGTGACCCAGCACCCTCCTCTTCCCCCAGTGGTGGCACCTCCGACACTGGCCCTTCCAGCAGTGTGGGCTGTATTCAAGATCTGGATACCCCCAGCAGCAACAGTGGTGCCTGTGACCTAGGTTCCAAAAAGCTCATAGGCACCAGAGATCAGAGGCTGTAGGAGCCACAGTGGCACTTGAGGCTCAGCCCCTCAGCTCCAGCAGTGGCAGAGGGCACTCATGATCTAAGGCTTTAGGAAACAGAGCAGCACTGGTGACCCAGCCCCCTCCCCCACCCACCAGCATCAGCGCTTCTGACACCAGCCCTTCCAGCAGCAGGGACTGCATCCAAGACCCCAATACCCCTGGCAACAGCGGCAGTGCCCATGACCTAAGGTTCCAAATAGCACACAAGTGCGCAAGACCAGAGGCTGCAGGAGCCACAGTGGTGGCAGGTGGCAGCAGCACTCCTGGTTGACAATGGTGCTGCCAGCAGTGGGGGCTACATATAAGACCCCAGGCCCCAAGAGCAGCAGCGACACCTGTGAACCCAGTGTCCTCAGCAGCAATGTTGCCAGCACCCCCAGAAAAGCCAGGAGTAGCAGCATAGGCAGCACATGCAGCAGCAGTGCTTGAGCCCATGGAAATCCCACAGAGCGCCAGGTAACAGCAACAGCAGAGCCCATGACCCTGGTCCTTTCCAGCTACAGAGGTGCCCGCAACTTTAGCCTCCCCACCCATAGCAGCAGCACCTGCAGACCCAACAAACCCAGACATAGCAGAGGTTCATGTGACACCAGCTCCTGCCCCACACCTCCTCAACTGCTGCAGTGGGAGAATTCGTGACCCAGGCGATCCCGGAAGCAGCCGAGGTGCTTCCAGCCTAGTGGCCCTGGTGGCGATACCCATGACTGCAGCAAGATTGTAAGCAGCAAGGCACCAGCAACTTCAGAGGCACAAGCAGCACAAGGAGGACACTGACAATGCCCCTGGCAGAGGCAGTGGACAGTGGAAAGCACAGGCTCTCAAATACAAACAGAAGCAGTTCAGAATCAAAGTAAACAAAGCCTTACTCAAATAAGAAAAGTGTTTGCTACCACAATATACTGGCAGAGGAATAACTCATCAAGCATCATGAAGAACTACAGCCACACAGTAGCACAAAAAGAAAACGACAACTCTCCAGAAACCAAACTTGAAGTCATGAAAGACTGCAATCTTATTGACAGAAAATTCAAAATAGTTGTCATGGAGAAACTCAGAGTTGCAAGAAAACTCAGACAGACAGTTAAAGGAGCTCAGGAATAAAATTAATGAACAGAAGGAGTACTTCACCAAAGAAATTGAAACTCCAAAAGAAACCAAACAGGAATTCTGGAGCTGAAGAACACAATAAGTGAAATAAAGAATAAAGTGGAAAGCATTAAAAATAGAGCAGACCATATGGAAGAGAGAATTAGCAGGCTCAAGGAGAGAAATCTAGAAATGATTCAGGTAGAAGAGAAGATACAACTAAGATTTTTTAAAAATGGAGAAGTTCTGTGAGAAATATCTGACTCAATTAGGAAAAGTAACATAAGGATGATGGGTATCCAGAAGGAGAAGAGAGGGAGAAAGGAGCAGAGAGTTTATTTGAAGAAATAATACCTGAGAACTCCCCAAACCTGGGGAAGGAACTGAATATACAAGTACACGTCAACTCAAACAGACCTCCAAGGCACATTATATAAAACTGTCAAAAGTCAATGACAAAGAAAGAATATTAAGAGTGGTCAGAGAGAAGAAAATAACTTACAAAGGAACCCCCATTGACTATCTGTGGACCTCTCAGCAGAAATTCTACAGGCTAGTAGAGAGTGGAATGATATACACAAAATATTGAAAGATTAAAAACTGTCAGCCAAGAATACTCTATCCAGAAAAGTTATCCTTCACATGTGAAGGAGAAAGAAAGGCTTTCTCTGACTAAAAAAAGCTGAGGGAGTTCATCACCAGTAGACCTACCTTACAAGAAACACTGAAAGGAATTCTCCTAACTGAACCAAAATGCAAAGGTATACAAAGCTTTAAGAAAGATAATAAATAGATAGACAGAATCAGAAAATTGCAACTCTATATCAGAATAGGTTAGTAAACACTTAATTATAACATAAAGGCTAAACGGAAAAAAAGCATCAAAAATAACTATAACCACTTCAATTTGGTTACAAACTCACAATACAAAAAGGGATAATTTGTGACAACAAAAACATAGAAGGGGAAGAGGAAAAGGATGAAACCTGCATAGGCAAATGGAGATAAGATGCTATCAGCAGAAAAAGAACTATTTCATCTATGACATCTTGTATACAAACCTCATGGTAACCACAAAACAAAAATTGAGAGCAGAGTCACAAAACCAAAAAAAAAAAAAAAAAAAGAGTAAACTTAGAAACACATCACAGAAAACCACCAAACTGAAATGGCAGATAGAAACACAGGGAAAAACAACACAAGGAAATACAGAACAACCAGAAAACAAAAGATAAAATGGAAGTATTAAGCCCTCATATATCAATAATCACCCTAAATTTAAATATGTAAGTGGATTGAATTCATCAACCAAAAGACACAGAGTGGGGGGATGGATTAAAAAACAAGACCTGGGGGCTGACCCCATGGTATAGTGGTTAAGTTCAGCGTGCTCTGCTTTCGCGGCCCAGGTTCGTGGGTTCAGATCCTGGGCACAGACCTACACGACTTGTTAGCCATGCTGTGGTGGTGACCCACATACAAAATAGAGGAAAGTTGGCACAGATGTTAGCTCTGGGCTAATCTTCCTCAAGCAAAAACAAAACAAAACCCAAAACCCAACAATATGTTGACTGTAGGAGACCCATCTCAGCTTGAAAGACAAACATAGGCTCTGAGTGAAGGGATGGAAGACAATACTCCAAGAAAATGGAAACCAAAAGACAGCAGGTGTAGCCATACTTATATCAGACAAAATAGACTTAAAACCAAAAAAGATAACAAGAGACAAAGATAGATATTATATAATGATAAAAGAGACATTCCACTAAGAAGACATAACATTTATTAATATATATGTACCCAACAAAGGAGCACCAAAGTATATAAAGCAACTATTAACTGACCTAAAGGGAGAAATTGACAGCAACATGATAATAGCAGGGGACTTTAATACCCCACTAACATCAATGGGTAGATCATCCAGACAGAGAGTCAACAAAAAAACATTGGCCTTAAATCAAACACTAGGCCAGATGGACTTAACAGATACATATAGAACACTCCATCCAAAAACAGCAGAATACATATTCTTCTCAAGTGCACATGGAACATTCTCAAAGATAGACCAAATGCTGGGAAACTAAAAAAGTCTCAATAAATTTAAGAAGTCTAAAATCATACTAAGCATCTTTTCCAAGCACAACAGTATGAAACTAGAAATCAACTACAATAAGAAAGCTAGAAAAGTCACAAATATGTGGAGAATAAACAACATGCTACTGAAAAACTAATGGATCAATGAAGAAATCAAAGGATAAATCAAAAAATACCCGGAGACAAATGAAAAGGAAAACAAAACATACCAAAACCTATGGGTTGCAGAAAAAGCAGTATTAAGAGGGAAATTTATAGCAATACAGCCCTACCTCAAAAACAAGAAAAATCTCAAATAAAAAATCTAACACTACACCTAAAAGAAGAATAAATGAAACCCAAAGTCAGTAGAAGGAAGGAAATAATAAAAATGAGAGTAGAGCAGCTGGCCCTGTGGCCTAGTGGTTAAGTTTGGCGTGGTCCACTTCAGCAGCCCAGGTTTGGTTCCCAGGTGCTGACCTATACCACTTATCAGTGGCCATGCTGTGGTGGCAACCTATATAAAAAATAGAGAAAGATTGGCCCAGATGGTAATTCAGGGCAAATCTTCTTCAGCAAAAATAAAAATAAAAAAGAGTGGAAATAAATAAAATAGAAATGAAAAAGACAATAGAAAAGATCAATGAAACTAAGAGCTGGTTCTTTGAAAAGATAAAATTAAGAAACACTTAGCTAGACTCACTAAGAAAAAAAGAGATAAGGTTCAAATAAATAAAACAAGAAATGAAAGAGGAAAAGTTAAAACAAATATCACAGAAATACAATAAATTATAAGAGAATACTATGAAAAACTATATGCCAACAAACGGGATAATTGAGAAGAAATGGATAAATTCTTAGACTCATATAACCACCTCCCAAAACTGAATCAAGAAGAAATAGAGAATCTGAATAGACAAATCACAAGTAAAGAGATTGAAACAGTAATCAAAAACCTCCCAGAAAACAAAAGTCCAGCACCAGATGGCTTCTCTTGTGAATTCTACCAAACACTTAAAGATTTAATACTTCTCCTTCCCTCACTATTCCAAAAAGTTGAAGAAGATGGGATGCTTCCTAACTCATTTTATGAGGCTAACGTTACCCTGATGCCAAAAAAGACAAGGATAACACAAAAAAGGAAATCACAGGCCAATATTGCCGATGAACAGGGATGCAAAAACCCTCATATTCAAAATATTAGCAACCTAATATTCAAAATATTAGCAAATTGAACACAACAATACATTAAAAGGATCACACACCACGATCAAATGGGATATATTCCTGGGATGCAGGGATGCTTCAACATCCACAAATCAATCTATGTGATACACCACATCAACAAAATGACGAATAAAAATCACATGATCGTCTCAAAAGATGCAGAGACAGCATCTGACAAGACTCAACATCTATTTATAATAAAAACACTCAATAAAATTGGTTTAGAAGGAAAGTACCTCAACATAATGAAGGCCATACATGACAAACCCACAGGCAACATCATACTCAATGGTAAAAAACTGGAAGCTATTCCTCTAAGAACAGGAACAAGACAAGGATGCCCACTCCCACTGCTCTCATTCAACATAGCATTGGAAGTCCTAGCCAGAGCAATTAAGCAAGAAAAAGAAATAAAATGTAGCCAAATTGGAATGGAGGAAGTAAAACTATTTGCACTATTTGCAGATGACACCATTCTATATATAGAAAACTCTGAAGAATCCACCAAAAAACTATTAGAAATAATAATGAAAACAGTAAAGTTGCAGGATACAAAATCAACACACAAAAATCAGTTGCATTTCCATACACTAATAATAAACTAGCAGAAAGAGAAATCAAGAATACAATCCCATTTATAATCACAACAAACAGAGTAAAATACCTAGGAATAAATTTAACCAAGGAGGTGAAAGACCTGTACCAAAAACCTTATAAGACATTGTTGAAAGAAACTGAAGAAGACATAAAGAAATAGAAAGGTATTCTGTGCTCATGGATTGGAAGAATTAATATGCTTAAAACATTTATATTATCTAAAGCAATCTACAGATTCAATGCAATCTCAATCAGAATCCCAATGACATTTTTCGTGGAAATAGAACAAAGAATCCTAAAACTTATATGGAACAACAAAAGACCATGAACAGCCAAAGCAATCCTGAGAAAAAAGAACAAAGCTGGAGGTATTACACTCCTTGATTTCAAAATATACTACAAAGCTATAGTAATCAAAACAGCATTGTACTGGCAGAAAGAGAGACACAGAGATCAATGGAACAGAATTAAGAGTCCAGAAATAAACCCATACATCTACAGACAGTCAGTTTTCAACAAAGGAGCCAAGAATATACAATGGAGAGAGGAGTCTTGTCACTAAATGGTGTTGGGAAAACTGGACCACCACATACAAAAGAATGAAAGGAGACCATTATCTTACACCATACACAAAAATTAACTCAAAATGTATTAAAGACTTGAATTAAGACCTAAAACCATAAAACTCCTAGAAGAAAACATAGGCAGTATGCTCTTTGACATCAGTCTTAGCAATATCTTTTTGAATATTATGTGTACTCAGGCATGGGAAACAAAAGAAAAAGTAAACAAATGGGGCTATATCATACTAAAAAGCTTCTGCACAGCAAAGGAAATCATCAATAAAATGAAAAGAAAACCCATTAACTGGGAGAAAATATTTCTAAATCATATATCTGACAAGGGGGTAATTTCCAAAATATAAAAAAAACTCATACAACTCAACAACAAAAAAATGAATAACCCAATCAAAAAATGGGCAGACGATATGAACAGATATTTTTCCAAAGAAGATATACAGATGGCCAACAGGCACATGAAAGATGTTCAACATCACTAATTATTAGGGAAATGCAAATCAAAACTACAGTGAGATATCACCTCACGCCCATCAGAATGGCTATAACTAACAAGACAAGAAATAACAAGTGTTGGAGAGGATGTGGAGAAAAGGGAACTCTCATACATTGCTGGTGGGAATGTAAACTGGTGCAGCCACTATGGAAAACAGTACGGAAATTCTTCAAAAAATTAAGAATAGAACTACCATATGATCCAGCTATTTCACTTCTGGGTATTTACCCAAAAAACACAAAAACACTAATTCAAAAAGATATGTGACCCCTACTTTCATTGTAGCATTATTCACAATGCCTAAGACTTGAAGCAACCTAAATGCCCATCAATAAATGAATGGATAAAGAAGATGTAGTATACATACAATGGAATATTACTCAGCCAATAAAAAAAGACGAAATCTTGCCATTTGCAACAAAATGGATGGGCCTTGAGGGTATCATGATAAGCAAAATAAGTCAGAAGGAGAAAGACAAATACATATGATTTCACTCATATGTGGAAGATAAACAAACACATAGATACAGAGGCCAGATTGGTGATTATCAGAGAGGAAGAGGAAGGGGGGAGGGTGAAAGGGGTAAAAGGGACACACGCGTATAGTGACGGATGGCAACCAGACTTTTGGTGGTGAACACAATGCAGTCTATACAGAAGTCGAAATATAATGATGTACATCTGAAATTTATATAATGTTATAAACCAATGTGACCTCAATTAAAAAAAAAAGTTGCCTGACAAATGTGATGGGGGAGGTTCACACATGCACTCATTCAATAAGTAGATATTGAGCAGATATAACATGCATGAGGCATGTCCTGGAGATAATGAGATCTTAGTCCTAAACTCCTGTATAGTCCTAATTACTACAACAATGTAGCAATGTCTCTAGACATTTGGGGATTAAAAAATAATTCTGGATCAACTTTTTTGTTGTTGTTGATTGCAACATAGGAAGATTCCTAATCATTCAAGTTTCACAAAACATACCTCCCTGGTACTCTGATCTTAAAAGTTTTGAGGAAGTCAAGACAGAACCAAAATTTAGAAAGAAAAAAGTCTTAGTATAAAAGACATGGCAAAACTACCAATCTTTTAATATCTGTACTCTCTCTATGCCCCTCCTCCTGTTAATAAGAAAGTGTTCTTATCTCTAAAAAAAAAACAAAAACAAAAAACAAAACAAAACAAAGATACCACATATTTCCTCACCTTCTCACGTACTTTTCTTCTATAATTAATGTTTCTCTCTTGCATTATTTTCAACAGCATACAAACATGTTTTATATCAGCCATCAAACAAGTGCTATGTTCAACATCCATTTATGATAAAAACTCTCAACAAAGTGGCTATAGAGGGAACATAACTCAACATAATAAAGGCCATATGACAAACCAACAGCTAACATCATACTCAATAGTGAAAAGGTGAAAGCATTTCTTCTAAGATTAGGAACAAGACAAGGATGCCCACTCTTGCCACTTTATTCAACATAGTATTGGAAGTCCTAGCCACAGCAATCAGACAAGAAAAAGAAATAAAAGCATCCAAATTGGAAAAGAAGAAGTAAAACTGTCACTATTTGCAGATGACATCATACTATACATAGAAAACTCTAAAGACTCCGCTAAAAACTATTATAACTAATAAATGAATTCATAAAGTTGTAGGATACAAAATTAATATACAGAAATCTGTTGCATTCCTATACACTAATAAGGACCTATCAGAAAGAAAAATTAAGAAAACAATTTCATTCACAATTAGCTCAAAAAGAATAAAATATCTAGAAATAAATTTAACCAAGGTGAAAGACCTGTACTCCAAAAACTATAGGACACTGATGAAAGAAATTGAAGACAACACAAATAAATGGAAACATACACTGTGCTCATGTATTAGAAAAATTAATGTTATTAAAATGTCCATACTACCCAAAGCAATCTACAGATTCAATGCAATCCTTATCAAAATACCAATGACATTTTTCACAAAACTGGTACCAATAATCTTAAAATTTGTATGGGACCACAAAAGACCCTGAAAAGTCAAAGCAATCTTGAGAAAAAAGAACAAAGCTGGAGGTATCATGATCCCTGATTTCAAACTATAGTACAAAACTATATCAATCAAAAAGCGTGATATTGGCATGAAAACAGACACATAGATCAATGGAACAGAATAGAGAACCCAGAAATAAACCCACACTTATATGGTCAATTAATCTATGACAAAGGAGGCAAGAAAATACAATGAGGAAAAAATACTCTCTTTAATAAATGATGTTGGTAAAACTGGACAGCCATATGCAAAAGAATGAAACTGGACCACTTTCTTACACCATATACAAAAATAAACTCAAAATAGATTAAAGACTTAAATGTAACCATAAAACTCCTAGAAGAAAACAGAGACAGTATGCTCTTTGACATTGGTCTTAGCAATATTTTTTGGTTCTGTCTCAGGCAAGGGTAAAATAAGCAAAAACAAACAAATAGAACTACATCAAACTAAAAAGGTTTTGCACAGCAAAGGAAAACATAAACAAAATGAAAAGGCAATGGGAGAAAATAATTGCAAGCGATATACCTGATAAGGGGTTAATATCCAAAATATATAAAGAACTCATACAACTCAATATCAAAAAAAACAAATAATATGATTAAAAAACAGGCAGAGAATCTGAATAGACATTTTTCCAAAAAGACATACAGATGGCCAACAGACACATGAAAGTATGCTCAACGTCTCTAATTATCAGGGAAATGCAAATCAAAACTACAATGAGATATCACTCACACCTGTCAGAATGGCTATCATCAAAAAACAATAAATAACAAGTGTCGGCGAAAATATGGAGAAAAGGGAACCCTCATGCACTGTTGATAGGAATGTAAATTGGTGCAGGCACTAGGGAAAACAGTATAGGTGTTCCTCAAAAAAATTAAAAATAGAACTACCATATCATCCAGCAATTCTACTTCTGGGATTTACCTGAAGAAAACAAAAACAGTAATTCAAAAAGATATATGAACTCCTATGTTCATGGCTGCATTATTTAGAATAGCCAAGATATGGAAGCAACCAAAGTGTCCATCAAAAGATGAATGAATAAGGAAGATGTGGCATATATCTACCTTGGACTATGACTCAGCCATAAAAGAGAATGAAATCTTGCCATTTGTGACAACATGGATGGATCTAGAGGGTTTTATGCTAAGTGAAACAGAAAAGACAAATACCATATGATTTCACTTATATGCAGAATCTAAAAAACAAAACAAACCTAACAAACAAAACAAAACAGAAACAGACTCATAGATACAGAGAACAAATTGGTGGTTGCCAGAGGGGAGGTAGGTGGGAGGTTGGGTGAAATAGGTGAAGGGGATTAAGAGATACAAACTTCTAATTATAAAATAAATAAGTCATGGGGATGTAATACAGAGAACAGGGGATATAGTCAATAATATTGTTATAACTTTGCATGGTGATAGATGGTTACTAGATTATAGTGGTGATCATTTTGTAATGTATATAAATGTGAAACCACTATGTTGCAATATTAAACTAACATAACATTGTATGTCAACTATACTTCAAAAAATAAAAAGTGTATGTATGTAGGGTTTAGGGGGTAGATTGCATTATTGTTCCCAAGTATTCACTATTTTTTCCTTAGAAGACGAGTATACGCACCCACCCACTACCATGTGAGATACAGTGCCTTCTGTAAAGTATACTTCTCTACCTCATTGACATTGGGCTTAGCCACATAATTTGCTTTGGCCAATGGAATGTGAATGAACATGAATTATGACAAGTGCAAGCTGAAGATTTGAGACATTACATAATACAATTCTGTATTTGCTACTTTCTTCTTCGATAAAAGGAGTATGTTCCAGGTTAAGAGAGCTCTGTCAGATTGTGTCCAGAAATCAGAAGACCCATGGCACAGGGCCATAGCTGACCTCTAGCTACTAATATGTAATGTAATCAAGTTTTGTTATGATTTTAGTTGATTTTTGTCACTGCAGTATAATCCCATTCACCTCTACCCATCCACATTTCTCTGCTCTACTTCTTAGCAAAATTCTTGAAAAAACTGTCTATATGAATATATGTCTGCTTCTTTGCCTTCTATTCCCCTTTCAATCCTCTACAGTCAGGTTTCTTCCCACCTCCCCAACCCAATTCCACTGAAACCACTCTTATCAAGGTGTTTTCCATATTTCCAACTCAAATGGTTATTTCTCTATCCTCGTCTGGCTTAACTCTCAGCAGCATTTGACATGGTTGTCCACTCTCTTCTTGAAATATTCTCATCTCTTGGTTTCTCCCAATTTGCCTTCCACTTCACTGGCCATTCTTTCTCAGCCTCTTTTGCTAGTTTCCTCTCTTTCTAATCACTGAAGTATGAGTACACCAAAGCTTGCCTTTGGTCTTCTGTTCTGCCCATACATTCTCCCAAATGATCTCATCTGGACCTTGGTTTTAAATACAATCTATATGACAATGACTCTCTATTCCTGACCTCTCAATTTAGCTCAAAGCTCATCTATCCAACTATCTGCTTGACATCCTCATCTGTGTGTTTATAGGCATTTCAATCTGGACTTGGCCCAAATAGAATTGTGGGTTTTTCCTATTCTGTAGATCTTTCCCTTCCACAATCTTTCTTATCTCAGCAAGAGGCATCATTGTTACAGACTAAATTTTTTCTCCCCAATTCATATGTTAAAATCCTAACCCCCAAAGTAATGGTAGTAGGAGGTGAGACCTTTGGGAGATAATTAGGTCACGAGAGTGGGGCCCTTATGAATGAGATTAGTGCTCTTATAAGAGGAGACACAAGCAAGAGAAGTTGCTTCCTCTCTCTCTTCTCTCTGCCATGTGAGGATAGAAGGAGAAGAGAGCCAACTGCAAACCAGGAAGAGTGTCTTCACCAGACGCTGGATCTGACAGTGCTTTGATCTTGGACTCCAGAACTGTGAAAACAAAGTGTTTGTTGTTTAAGCCACACAGTCGGTAGTATTTTTATTATAGCAGCAGGAACTGATGAAGACAATCATTATGCACAGTTGATTAAGCCAAAAACTGAGATCAGGGTGATGTGTCTACAAACCAAGGAACACTGAAGATTGCCAGCAAACCACCAGAAGATAGGGAAGAGGCATCAAACAAATTCTTCCTGACAGTCCTCAGAAGGAACCAACCCTGCTGACACATTCATCTCAGACTTCTAGCCTCCAGAACTGTGAGACAATAAATTTCTGTTGTTTAAGCCACTCAGTTTGTAGTACTCTGTTACAGCAGTCCTAGCAAACTAATGCAAGTCTCTATCCCACCAAGCTGTTAGGAGATTCAATCTCAACCATTAGGGGCATTCTCCCTGCCCTCCACTCCCTGTTCTAGAAGTCTTTTTAGGTTCCAATGTGAAGGCTGGGCCAAACCAAGGAGCTGACCCTGGGGAAGCGAATCTGGGAAAAAAGGTTACCCTTTGACCAGCTTACCTATGGATCCCACAGTCTAAACACCACTGTTCCCTTCCAAGATCTCACCATCTGACATGCTACTAAGCTTTAGGGTGCTAGTCTCTGATACACTTGGACCCACCATCCTCTGCCCTATTTCCACTCTAGAGAAGCTCTCATCTCTTTCTTACTTCTGCCACCTCTTCCTCAATGACAATCATGATAGCTAAGTAGAAAGATTGCCTTCAAGCAACATCTGCATTAGGCCTAGTAAATGCCCCTGAGACAAAGAACACAAAAGACTTGGCTACCTTCTGAAGAAAGAGACCAAGACTTTGTAAATATCACACATAGAGCGCCAAGTCATTCTGATTCTTTCATATCAGCCAAAGCAAAACACAAACTAATATCTCAATAATTTATCCTCCCAAAGCAGAGATGTCCAGGCAAGATTTATTTAACCAGGTAACAGCTTCATGATGCAGATGGTATCATACCAAGATGGTCACCCTGTGATGAGCTCACAACCAGAATCCAACTGTCTCATAATCAGAATCACAACCGAGCCATAATGCAGGTAATCCTTCAAAGGATTCAACAAGCTGCAGAGCAGAAATAATTCAAGTTGTTTATGGATACCCAGTCATTTCTTCTGTCTCCTCCCATGCTGTTTTTTCCCTCATCGTCTCATTTTGAACTTTGAGCAAATAGTATACAATCATAAGAGGTCAAATAGCATGCCCTACGTTAATAAGTTCCTTCAGCTGTTTTTATTCTCTGGTTACAAGAACTTCTTACTGTACATTTCAAAGCTCCTCTGTTTCAGGAAATAAATCTGGTTGCCGCCTGATGGTACATCCATTATAATGTTGTTGTTTCTGAGAATAAAGGTGCTCCAAAGTAATTAAATAAGAGCTGGCTAGTTTTCTACTGAAACAGAAATACGCAGCCCACTACTCCTGTTGATGAATGAAAATTTTCTAAATAAAATGATTTTGTGTGAATGCTGCAAGTTGGGCTCTTGTTATGCTCATCAGTAATCTTCTGAATGACTCTAGACATTATTTCCCTTCTTCATGCAGATACTTGGCTGTCAATGTTACAAAAGAAGTGAAGATGTATGTACTATTCTTCTCATTTTTCAAAAGAAAAAAGTCTTTTGGATAGGAACTTAATGTATGTTTCTTAGTAGTATTACCAGTAGATGGACTATAACTACCAATAAGGGGTTGGCCTGTTGTATTTTATGGCTCTCTTTCTAGTTCTAATAAGGAGCCATGTAATACCTACAAAGTATATGTTGCATTATTTCATTTAAAATGAATTATGAATGGATATGTGGGGAAGGGAAGATTACTGGGAACTTGCATGTTTTCCCACGCTAACTTTTCATAGTAGGCACAAGTAATCTGCATCTCAATCCTCCATCTTGCAGGAATGAGCTGCAGGAAATCTGAATATCATTCCTACTGTGAAGCAATAAAAGGACGAATACATTTTGTTGATTCTGTAATAGCCAGAGCCGAAAAGTTGCAGCATTTTAAATTTAAGTGGTCCACATATTATGTCCCAACTGCTTTAGAATTTTTAAGAATTTCAAAGTGCATCAACCTCAGTGTTAAGATGAATTTCCAACTGCTCTTGGTTTAAAGGTCGTCACATATCAGCAGAAAGATTGGGAGTCATGTGTCTAAAGAAGAATTAAAGAGCCTCTTAATAAAAATATCAGGGATTATAAAAGGAGTTTTTATCATCAACTCACCTCTGTGGTATAAAAAGCACATGGTGGAATGATGAATTTCCAGAGTCAGCTAAAGATATATCATGAGATATTTTGCTCTTTTCTATGGTTGAAGCTTTATACTTAACAAACCAATTAGAATACAAGAAATTATTAAGTTTTTCTGACAACATCATGAATGTTATTTATAAGTATGAGTTTGAGTTCAGACTATTCTTATCAAAATTATGGTTTCAGTTATTTCAGACTGTTTTTTCTATAAATACAGCCTACATGCTGCACAGCAATGATCCATAACCGTGCTTTTGCTTCTCATCTGCCCAGATATGAGTCCATCTTCAAAGTGATATTGATGAGATTTATGATGTGTCATCACCACTTTCAGAAAATGTTGCAAGCTCTAAAGATATCAACACTGGATGCCATCTTTGAAATGACACAGCATTGAGCAGTAAGAACGTAACTTAACTGTTAGTGTAATTGTCAAAGCATTAGCATGCCTCATGACTCCTTCCATCTTTCAAGTTGACACCCTGCAGATAGCAGAGCTCTATGATCTCCTTCTGTACTAGGGAGACACAACGTCACCCCGAGGACAAAACTGGCTTGTAAAACCTTGTAATCTTCCTCCCTAGTGACGACTTCCTCCTGACTATCACTTCCCAGGATACCTGACATGCCATAATGGAGGTATTATTAACGCCATTTTATAGGGGTGTAAATTGAGGCTCAAAGCTGTTAGGTTCCTATGACCACTGATAAATGACAGAGCCAGGATTAGAACCCAGGTCTGTCTTTCAGTAAAAGCCATTAGTTTTAGACTATTCCAAGCCTCCTATTGTATTTCATATCATTTTATGCAATGTTGTAGATGGGATGGCAATAAGCATGAAAAGTAAAAATCGTAAAGTACAGTTCACCTTTTCTCCATCTGTGGCCACTTTCAGATTCTCCAAGCCCTGACACTCACTTCCTCTCATCAAATCTACTCTAAGAAAAAATATATCTGGCATTTATATATTAGTATGAATTTCCATCAATAATCCAGTTTATTATTGGATGACAGAATGACAGAAAGAAGATGACAGAAATCATCTTTTCTGAACCCACTGATTTTAAAGATGTGGAGACCATGTCACAGAAAGATTAAGTGACCTACCTGAGTTCACACAGCTAATGATCCGCAGAGCAGAGGCAAGAGTTCTATCTCCTGACTCCAAAATCAGGACTCTACTCACCACTATACCTTTACAAAGGTGTTTTCCATTAGACTTGTCTTCACTTGGCAAAGGAAGGGCTCTGATCTCAAAGAAATATCACACATCAAGGACTAAATGGAGAAAGCATATTGAAAGACAGGAGCCTTGCATGAACCCCTTAAACAACATTTGTAGGTGACTGATTACCTTCTTCTTCTGTAAGACCAGCCCTGCAGAGGAAAGCCATTGGTGAGCAGGGGGGAACCTCTCTCACCTGACACTAGTATGCAGGAATGTCCTCTGTGCCATATCCTCCACACTCCTCCTGCTTCCTTTTAAAATAGCAAGCATCTCTTCTCTCTCTTCTTCTCCCCAACAGGAATCAACACAATTATTGTATTAAGGCCCCACTGGAAGCCACCACTGTGTAAAAAAACCCAATAACAATAAAACTTCAAATTGATCATTTCTAGTTGCTGAAAGAAGACAAGAATAGACTTTCCCTTTCTGATTATGTTCATTATCACAGATTTCAATTTGTCTCAAATTACAAGGGAAAGTAGATTGAATCTATCCACCTGGATCACCAGGTGTAACATTTCATTTTTTTAAATCAATATGAAATTGAAGTCATTTTTCATTAAGTATTTTTGGCTCCAGCTCTAAAGTACTAAGGCTATTATGGTGCGTTTAGTCATCCAGATAGTTGCTCATATTCAGACTACACTTGTTTTCACTCTCAATCTTTACGTCCTTCACAAACATGAGGCTCTGAATGTCAGTGGTTTTGAGAGCTTCTGGCCCATCAAAATGGCTGCGTGTAGTCTCCTCAGGGCTGGGTATTTATGGTTGTTTTTCTGGGTCTGTAATTACAAAGACCAATCAAGGTGGAGAGTGAGGCAGATCATCTGGATACTTCTGGGGAAAAAATATGGGAAAAAGTGCAAAACGGTGTTTAGAAAAGAGAGAAAAACCTCAAGGGCCTGACTATTCATATTGGCCATCCTATTCTAGTTTCATGTGTAACTGTTCAGTTCTGTAACAGTACATAGGGTTACATGAAAGTCAGAGCTAGAAGGAACTAAGTAAGCAGCTAATTCACCTCCTCATTTTACAAATGTCACATCTAAAACCTAGAGAAAGGAAGCGATTAGGCCTCTATCATAACCTAACTCACAGAGCTGAGATTCAAAACCATATGTCCTAACTCCCAGTTCTATACTTTATAACACAGATGTCTTAGTTTGGGTTTTCCCAAAAGCAGAGCCCGAGAAAAAGACTGAATGCAGGTGGTTTATTTTGGAAGTAATCACAAGAAATAGGAGCAAGGAAGCAGGAAGATGAGGCAGAGAAAGAGAAAAAAAAGATACAGTATTGATCTTGTTACTACTGTGGGCACCTAAGACCCCATCCCACTGGAGAGTCTCTGGAATCATACATAATGCGATTCAGAACTGTGCCTCCACAGGATGGAAGGCCAGGACACTTATGTACCCATTTTGGAGAATATTGCCCCCAGAGGCATGAACTCCCTGAATTTTCAGGCTGTCTATGTCTGTGCTAAGCAAACCTAGTGACCTAAGAGAAAGCCCAGGGATAGAATAGCAGAGACATGAGAGAAAGCCCAGGACAGAAAAGCAGAGACACAGCAGGATGCTTGAGTTGGGCCACTTGAAGCAACTTTCCATCACAGCTGCCGCTGAAATTAGGTGAAATAAGGACTTATGTCATAGGTCACCAAAAGGTTTACTACAAGTGGTTTTTAATCTATGTTGCCTAGAGTATCCAGGAGTTTCTGTGGGAGGGCTGTGAAAAACCACATGGTAAGATTAGAGGACTTCTGTCTCTGCTCCCTTCAGGGAAAATCTACATTTATCTGTTTTATACTTCAGAGGAACTGCATGAGATATCATTTGGAAAGGGAAGTAGGGGATCTACTTGTGTATTAGTCAGGATCCTTTAGTTGCAAGTGCACGAAACAAATCAAACTAACTTGAGAAAAAAAGATGCACATTACTAAGAAGTCAAGGGCTAATCTGTAGCTTCAGGTATGTCACGTTCAGTGTTCAAAGTTATCTGGGCTTTATCTTACCTCTGTATAAGTCTCATTCTGTCCTACTCCATAGGGACTATTTCTGCAAAGTGAAAGATAATGGCTGCCAACAGCTGCAGGGTTATATCATACCAGCTTAGCAATGCCATCAGGAAAAGAGAGCTTCTTTCTTCTAGGGTTCATACAATCATAGAAAAGGACTCAAATGTCCTGCTTAGTTCATCTGACCACCACCAATCACCATTGCTTAGAACAGTTATTCTAAAACTTTAGCATGCATCAAAATCACCTCAGAAATTTGTCTAAAAACACTCACTTGCCCTACCTCCAGAGTTTCTCACTTAGTAGGTCTGAGATAGGTCCAAAAAATATGCATTTTTAACAAGTTCCAGGTGATGCTTAATCTGCTGATCCAGGGAACCATACTTTGTGTCCCATTGGCCAGAAAGATGAGGTGCTCATAGTCAAATCAAGTCACAGGGTTAGCCCAGATTCCAAGGGCATAAGGTCAAGGGAGAAACATATTCCACGCCTTGATGAAAAGAGGGGCAAAGAATCTATGGCCACTTTTAATACACTACAGGAGACATGGTGAAGAGGTCTAACACAAGTCTAATTGCATCCTAGAAGAGAAGAGAAAAGAGAATAAAGCAGAGTCCCAACATGTGAAGAGATGATGACCGAGAATTTTCCAAAACTAATGGAAGACATCAACTCATAGATTCAAGAAGCACTACAAACTTCCAGAAAGATAAATAAGAAGAAAATCTCAACAAGGCACATCATGGTAAAACTGCTAAAAAAGAAAAACAGCAAAGAGACAATCTTAAGAGCTGCTAGAGAAACATGATATATTGCATGATACATTTATACCTTCAGATAAACAACAATACCAGGTGACTTCTCAAAATAAGTGATAGAATCCAAGAAAAAATGATGATATATTTGACATGCTAAAATAAATAGAACAGAATTCTATTCAGAGCAAAAATATCCTTCAAAAAAACAAATTAAAAAAATTTCTAGACAAAAAAATATATATATGATGGAGATAAAGCTGTGCTCAAAAGAAAAACGTTTAGCCTTAGAATGCATTTATTTGAAAAGAAGAATGGCTGAACATTAATGATTTAAGATTCATCTCAAGAAATTAGGAAAACAAACATTAAATTAACTGCCCCCCCCAAAAAAAGTATGAGAAAGGCAATAATGAAGATAAGAGCAAATATTAATAAAATAAAAATAGCGTTCAATAGAAAAATCAATAAAGCCAAATAACAGTTCTTTAAAGTAATGAATAAATTTGATAAACACCTAAAAAGAAAACTGATTGAGAAAAAAAGAGTGATGGCACAAATTTTGAACATCAAGAATAAAAACAGATGACATCACTACAAACTTTATAAATATTAAAAAGATAACAGGATGATATTATGAGCAACTCCATGCCAATAAATTTGAAAATTTAAATTAAATGGACTAATTCCTAGAAAAGCACAACCTACAAAAACCATCTCAAGAAAAAAATGAAAAAATGTAGATAGTTCCCTTTCTGTTTTTTCAAAAATTGAATCCATAGTTCATAAATATTCCCACAAGGAAATCTCCAGGCCCATATTGGCTTCCCTGCTGAATTTTTATAAACATTTAAGAAAGAAATAATACTGATATAACCCAAACTACTACAGATATTAGAAAAGTGAGAAACAAATACCAACGCATTTTATGAGGCCAACATAATATTATTCCAAAATATGACCCAAAAAATTACAAGAAAGAGAAATTACTAATCAATGTCTGTTAAGAACATAGATGCATATATCCCAAGAAAATATTAATAAACTGAATCCAGCAAATCATAAAAAGCCTAATGCATCAGGATTAAGTTGAACTTCTTCCAGAAATGTAACATTTGTTTAACTTTCAAGATATTAATTCATAAAATTCACTTATTAACAAAATAGAAAAAAATCATATGATCATCTCAATACATGCAGATAAAGCATTTCACAAAACTCAACACCTATTCAAGATAAAAACTCAGCACACTAGGAATAGAAGAGAACATCCTTAATCTGACAAATATTACCTACAAAAAAAAAGAGGCAAAATTACAACAAACATGTTCAATGGTAAAATACTGAAAGCTTTTTCTCTGAAATCAACAATGAAATAAGGATCTCTGCTACCTATTATTCTGCTGGATGTCATAGCCACTGCAATAAGGCGGGGGGGAAAAGAATAATACTCAAAAAGGAAGAAATAGAAACTGTTACATGCAGATGATATGAACATGTACACAGAAAACGCAAGTGAATCTATAAAGTTTTAATATTAATATGTGAATCTAGAAAGTTCACCAGAAACAAGGTTAGTGTAAAAAGAATCTACTGCATTTTCCTATATCAGAAAAATATTATTAAGGAAAGAAAATTTTAAAACAAGACCACTTATAATAGTGGCTAAAAAAATCAAATATTTAGAAAGAAATCTATTAAAAGATGAGCATAAATGCCAAACCAAAAACTATAAAGCATTACTGCCGTTGGTGGAAGGGAAATATCCAACTCCAGCCCCCTCTAGCCATCCTGTCCCACCTAACGGTTGAGGGGACTGAGATGCACTTGTGAGGTGTATAGCCCAGGGATATAAGCTCACTAAAAGACTGAGACTTAATAACAGGACTATAGAATACTTCCCCTCTGCCACCACATCACTAGAGGCCAATTTACCCAAGTTCTTTTTACCCAATACACCATGTCTGCCTTTCAGCAAAAAATTACACGGCATACTAAGAGGCAAAAACACAGTTTGAAGAGACAGAGCAAGCATCAGGACAAGATTCATATATGGTAGAGATGTTGGAATTATTAGAATAAAAATTTAAAATATCTATGATTACTATGCTAAAAACTATAATGGGAAAAATAGACAATATGTAAGAAGAGATAGATAATATAGGCAGAGAGATGAAAATTCTAGGAAAGAATTAAAAAATGCTAGAGGTCAAAAACACTGTAACAGAAATGAAGAGTGCCTTTGATGGGCTCATTAGCAGACTGGAACCAACAAAAACATTCCTGGAACTAAAAAGCTATTAAAGCAAGGTTGCAAGATACAACATTAACATACAAAAGTCAATCATTTTCCTATATAACAGCAACGAGCAAGTGGAATTTGAAATGAAAACCACTACCATTTACATTACCACCTCCCAAAAATGAAATATTTAGGTATAAATATAACAAAATATGTACAAGATCTATATAAGGAAGACTACAAAACTCTGATAAAAGAAATCAAAGAACTAAAGAAATGGAGATATATTTCATGTTCATGAATAGGAAGACTCAACATTGTCAAGATGCCAGTTCTTCCCAAATTGATCTACACATTCAACACAATCCTAATCAAAATCTCAACAAGTTATTTTGTGGGTATTGACAAACCAATTCTAAAGTTTCTGTGGAGAGGCAGAAGACTCAGAATAGCCAGCACAATATTGAAGACTAACAAAGATGGAGGACTGAAACTACCCAACTTCAAGACTTACTATAAAGCTACAGTAATCAAGACAGTGTGGTATTGACAAAAGAACAGACAAATAGATCAGTGAAATAGAATAGGGAGCCCAGAAATAGACCCACATAAATATAGTCAACTGATCTTTGACAAAGGAGCAAAAGTAATACAATGGAGTAAAGATAGTCTTTTCAACAAATGGTGCCGGTACAACTGGAAATCCACAGGCAAAAAAAAAAAAAAAAAAAAAAGCAATCTAGAGAGGGGGTTCAAGATGGCAGCATAGGAAGATCCTGAACTCATCTCTTCCCACACACATGACAAATATATAGCTACACATGTAACAAATACCTCTGAAAAGAACCTGAGAACTAGCTGAACACCTGCTCCACAACAAAGAATAAAATGGCCATATCAAGAAAGGTAGGAGAGGCAAAGACATGCTCTCACCAAAAACTCCACCCCAACATGGTGTCTTAAAAGCAGGAGGGATCTCAAAAACAAACAAACAAAATAAATAAATAAACAGAGCTTCTCCTTGAGGAGAAAGGGGTTTGTACCCCACACCAGGCACCCCAACTCTTGGGTCCTACACCAGAGAGAGGAGCTCCCAAAACATCTGGCTTTCAAAATCAATGGAGTTTACATTCAGGAGAAACATATGGCTGTAGGAAATGAAGATCCCAGCTCTAAAAGAGCTTGCACATAGATCTGCTTACTCTGGAACCCAGTGCAAAAAGCAGCAACTTGAAAAGAGACTAGACCATAGGTGGAGGAGATTCACTTGCTAATTTTAAAGCATCTGCCAGAGGGGCATAAGTCTGCTGGTACTCTCTCTGGGGACAGAACGCTAGCAGAGCCATTTTTATGGGCTCCCTATATCTTGCTGGTGTCAGCACTGGAGGGTGCTACTTTTGCACTCTTACTCAAACCTGCTAATAGCAGCAGGCAAGCAGCCCTGTGTGGCTCACACACAGCATTCCCAGTCATGGTGGGCAAGCATCCTGGCCCCCACCCTCCCCCATGCCAACTGCATGCTGCATGGACAGGTGCAGAAGGTGAGCATCCTTGCCCCCCGCCCCCAACACCAACTGCATGCAACACCAACAGATGCAGAGGGCAAGCAGCCCCACCCCAACATGCCACTCATGCAGCTCAGACAGATGTGGCAGGAGAGCAGCCCTGTCCCCACATGCTGCTCACATGATCCCACCAGAGTCAATGGGCATATGCAGCCCACACAGGGGATACCCATTGAGCACCTAGCTCTGGTGGTCTGGGAAGGATTGCACTTTTGGGTCCCAAGTGACATCTCCTATACAAGGTTGCTCCTTCAAGACTAGGAGGTAGTTGATTTGCCTAAAACACAGAAACAAACACAGAGAGTTAGACAAAATGAGGAGATAGAGGAATACGTTCAAAACAAAAGCACAAGACAAAACTTCAGAAAAAGACATTAATGAAACAGAGATAAGCAACCTACCTGATAAATAGTCAAAGTAATGGTCATAAAGATGCTCACCAAACTTGGGAGAAGAAGGGATGAACATAGTGCAATTTACAACAAAGAGACAGAAAATACAAGAAAGTTCCAAACAAAAGTTATAGAACTGAAGAATACAATAATTGAACTGAAAAATGCACTAGAGGGGTTCAACAGCAGACTGGATGAAGCTGAATATTGAACTGGGAGACAAAGCAACAGAACTCACCCAGAGAGAGCAGCAAAAAGAATTTTTTAAAAATTAAATATAAATTAAAGGATTTTGGAGACAACATCAAGAGGAATAACATTTGAATTATAGGGGTCCCAGAAGGAGGAGAGAGAGAGAAAGGGCCAGAAAACTTATTTGAAGAAATAATAGCTGAAAACTTCCCTAATCTGGGGAAGGAAACAAATACATAGGTCCAGGAAGTCCAGAGAGTTCCAAATAAGAAGAATCCAAGGAGAGCCACACCAAAACACATTATAATTAAAATGGTAAAAGTTAAGGATGAAGAGAGAATCTTAAAATCAGCAAGAGAAAAACAACTTATTACAAACAAGGGAAACCCCATAAAGCTATCAGCAGATTTTGTCAGCAGAAACTTTGCAAGCCAGGAGAGACTCACATGACATATTCAAAGTGCTGAAAGGAAAAAACTTTGAAACAAGAATTCTCTACCCAGCAAGGTTATTATTCAGAATTAAAGGAGAGATTAAGAGTTTTCCAGATAAGCAAAAGCTAAAGGAATTCATCACCACTAAATCAGCCTTACAAGAAATGTTAAATGGACTTCTCTAAACTGAAAAGAAATGGCACTAATTAACAACAAGAAAACATACAAAAGTAAAAAGTCACAATGGAAAAGGTAAATACATAGTAGGGTAGTGGGTCAATCACTTATAAAGCAAGTATGTAGAATAAAAGACTAAAATAGTAAAATTAACTAAAACTACAATAATTAGTTAAGGGATATATAAAATAAAAAGATGTAAAATGTGACATCAAAAATGTAAAACATGAAGGGGGAGAAAAAATGTAAAGTTTTGGAACATGTTTAAATTTAAATTGAACTTAAAACAGACTGTTATATACATAGGAAGTTATATATAAACCTCAGGATAACGACAAAGCAAAAATTTATAGTAAATACGCAAAAGAAAATGAGAAAAGAACCTAAACATAACAATAAAGAGAGTCATGAAGCCACAAGGGAAGAGAGAAAGAGAAGAAAAGAACACAGAAGAACTACAAAAACAGCCGGAAAAAAAAAAAAAACAACAAAACAGCAGTAAGTATATACCTGTCAATAATTACTTTACATGTAAATAGACTAAATTCTCCAATCAAAAGACATACAGTGGCTGAACGGATAAGAAAACAAGGCCCACCTATATGCTGCCTACAAGAGACTCACTTCAGAAGTAAGGACACAGACGACTGAAAGTAAAGGGATGGAGAAAGATATTCCACGCAAATGAAAATGAACAGACAGCTGATGTAGCTATACTCATAACAGACAACATAGACTTTAAAACAAAGATTGTAAAAAAGACAAAGAAGGGCATTACATAATGATAAAGGGGTCAATTCAGCAAGAAGACATAACATTTATAAATATGTATGTCCCAACATAAGAGTACCAAGATATACGAAGCAAATATTAACGGACCTAAAGGAAGAAATTGACATGGGCCGGCGCCGTGGCTTAGCAGTTAAGTGTGCACGCTCTGCTACTGGTGGCCCAGGTTCAGATCCCAGGTGCACACCGACGCACCATTTCTCCGGCCATGCTGAGGCCGCGTCCCACATACAGCAACTAGAAGGATATGCAATTATGACATACAACTATCTACTGGGGCATGGGGGGAAACAAAAGGAGGATTGGCAATAGATGTTAGCTCAGAGCCGGTCTTTCTCAGCAAAAAGAGGAGGATTAGCATGGATGTTGACTCAGGGCTGATCTTCCTCAAAAAAAAAAAAAAAAGAAAGAAATTGACAGCAATAAAATAATAGCAGGAAACTTTAACACTCCATTTACATCAATGAATATATCATCCAGACAGAAAATTAATAAGGAAACATCAGCTTTAAGCAACACATTAGACCAGATGGACTTAATAGATATTACAGAACATTACAGCTGAAAGCAACAGAATACACATTCTTCTCAAGTGCACATGGAACATTTTCTAGGATAGATCACACGTTAGGCCACAAAACAAGTCTCAATAAATTCAAAAAGATTGAAATGATATCAAGCAGCTTATCCAACCACAATGCTGTGAAACTAGAAATCAACAACAAAAAGAAAACTGGAAAAACCACAACAATGTGGAGATTAAACAACATGCTACTGAACAATAAGTCATTGAAGAAATCAAACAAGAAATTAAAAAAATACCTAGAGACAAAAGAAAACAGAAATACAATGTACCAAAATCTTCAGGAGGCAGCAAAAGCAGTTCTAAGATGGAAGTTCATAGCAATATAGGCCTACCTCAGGAAACAAGAAAAATCTCAAATAAATAATCTACCTTTACACCTAAAGGAGCTAGAAAAATCAGAATAAACAAAGCCCAAAGTCAGTAGAAGGAAGGAAATAATAAAGATCAAAGTGGAAATAAACAAAATAGAGACTAAAAAGACAATAGAAAAGATTAATAAAACTAAGAGCTGGTTCTTTGATAAGATAAACAAAATTGACAAACCTTTATTTAGACTCACCAAGAAGAAAAGAGAGGGCTTTAATAAACAAAATCAGAAATGAAAGAGGTGAAGTTACAACAGATACCACAGAAATACAAAGGATCATAAGCAATTACTGTGAACAATTATATGCCAACAAATGGACAACCTAAAAGAAAAGGATAAATTCCTAGATACATATAATTTTCCAAGACTGAATCATGAAGAAATAGAAAATCTGAATAGATCAGTTACTAGTAAGGAGATTGAATCAGTAATCAAAAATCTCCCAACAAACAAAAGTCGAGAAACAGATGGCTTCACTGGTGAATTCTACCAGACATTCAAAGATGATTTAATACCCATCCTCCAAAAAAAAACAAAGAGGAAGGAATGCTTCCAAACTCACTTTATAAAGCCAGCATTACCCTGATACCAAAATTACCACAAAAAAAGAAAATTATAGGCCAATATGCCAGAAGAATATAGATGCAAAAAACCTCAACAAAATGTGAGCAAACCAATTTCAAAAATACATTAAAAGGATCATACACCATGAACAAGTGGGATTTATTCCAGGGATGCAAAGATGGTTCAACATCTGCAAATCAATCAATGTGATACACGCCATTAACAAAATGAAGAATAAAAATCAAACGATCATCTCAATAGATGGAGAAAAAGCCTTTGACAAAATTCAACATCCATTTATAATAAAAACTCTCAATAAAATAGGTATAGAAGGAAAGTACCTCAACATAATAAAGGCCATATAGGATAAACTCACAGCTAACACCATCCTCAACAGTGAAACGTTGAAAACTTTTCCTCTAAGATTCGAAATGAGACAAGGATGTCAACTCTTGCTACTTTTATTCAACATAGTATTGGAAGTCCTAGCCACAGCAATTGGGCAAGAAAAAGAAATAAAAGACATCTAAAACAGAAAGAAAGAAGTAAAACTGTCACTATTTGTAGATGACATGATACAATATAAAGAAAAACCAAAAGACTCTACATAAAAACTGTTAGAACTAATAAATGAATTCAGCATAGCAGCAGGATACAAAATCAGTATACAGAAATCTGTGATGTTTCCATACACCAATAACAAACTATCAGGAAGACAAATTAAGAAAACAATCCTATATACAACTGCATCAAAAATAATAAAATATCCAGGAATAAATTAACCAAGAAAGTGAAAGACCTGTAAACTGAAAATTATAAGACATTAATGAAAGAAATCGAAGAAGATACAAATAAATGGAAAGATATTCCTGCTCATGGATTGGAAGAATTAACATTGTTAAAATGTCCATACTACCAAAGTGATCTACAGATTCAATGCAATCTCCATCAAAATTCCAATGGCTTTTTTCACAGAACTAGAACAAATAATTTTAAAATTTGTATGGAACCACAAAAGATCCCAAATAGCCAAAGTAATCTTGAGAAAGAACAAAGTTCCTTGATTTCAAACTATACTGCAAAGGTATAGTAACTAAAGCAATATGGTATTGGCATAAAAACAGACACACAGATCAATGGAAGAGAATTGAGAGGCCAAAACTAAACCCACACATATATGGACAATTAATTTTCAACAAAGGAACCAAGAACTTACAATGGAGAAAGGACAGTCTATTTAATAAATGGTGGTGGAAAAACTGGACAGTCACATGCAAAAGAATGAAACTACACCACGGTCTTATGCCATATACAAAGATTAACTCAAAAGGGATTAAAGACTTGAATGTAAGACCTGAGCCCATAAAATTCCTAGAAAAAAATATAGGCAGTAAGCTTCTTGACATTGGTCTTTGTGGATCTTTGTGGATCTGACTCCAAAGGAAAAGGAAACAAAAGCAAAAATAAACAAATTGGACCACATCAAACTAAAAAGCTTCTGCACAGAAAAGGATACCATCATCAAAATGAAAAGGCAACATACTGAATGGGAGAAGATATTTGCAAATCATATATCCAACAAGGGATTAATATCCAGAATATATAAAGAACTCATATAACTCAACAACAAAAAACAAACAACCTGATTAAATAATGGGCAGAGGACCTGAATAGACATTTCCCCAAAGAAGACATACAGATGGCCACCAGGCACATGAAAAGATGTTCAACATCACTACTAGGGAAATGCAAATCAAGACTACAATGAGATATCACCTCACACCTGCTAAAATCGTTATTATCAACAAGAAAAGAAATAACAAATGTTGGCAAGGATGTGGAGAAAAGGGAACCCTTGTATACTGTTGGTGGGAATGTAAATTGGTATAGCCACTATGGAAAACAGTGTAGAGATTCCTCAAAAAATTAAAAATGGAACTACTGTATGATCCAGGTGCTCCACTTCTGGGTATTTATTGAAAGAATACAAAAAACTAATTCAAAAAGATACCTGCACCCCTACGTTCATTGCAGCATTATTTACAACAGCCAAGATATGGAAACAACCTAAGTTTCCATCAATGGATGGATGGATAAAGAAGATGTGGCATATACATACAATGGAATACCACCCAACCATAAAAAAGAATGAAATCTTGCTGTTTGCAACAACATGGATGGACCTTGAGGGTATTATGCTAAGTGAAATAAATCAAAGAAAATTCCATATGATTTCACTCATATGTGGAATCTAAAAAACAAAACAAACAAACAAAACAAAAACAAACTCATAGATACACAGAACAGATTGGTTACCAGAGGGGAAGAAAGTTGGGGGGTGAGCAAAATGGGTGAAGGGGGTCAACTGTATAGGTGATGGATGGTAATTAGACTTTTGGTGGTGATCACTTTGTAGTGTATATAGATGTCAAAATATAATGTTGTACACGTGAAACTTAGGTAATGTTATATGCCAATTTTACCTCAATAAAAAAAAAAGAATCTAGACACAGGTTTTACACTTTTCACAAAAATTAACTCAAAATGGGTTATAGACCTAAATGTAAAATGCAACTATAAATCTCCTAGAAGATAACACAGAAGAAAATCTAGATGCCTTTGGGTATGGTGCTGACTTTTTAGATACAACACCAAAGGCAGAATCCATGAAAGAAATAATTGAGAAGCTGGACTCCATTAAAATTAAAAACTTATGCTCTGCAAAAGACACTGTCAAGAGAATGAAAAGACAAGCCAAAGACTGGGAGAAAATATTTACAAAAGACATGTCTGATAAATGTCTATTATCCAAAGTATACAAAGAACTCTTAAAACTCAACAATAAGAAAACAACCCAGGGGCTGGCCTGGTGGCGAAGCGGTTAAGTGTGCTCACTCCGCTTCGGCGGCGCAGGGTTCGCAGGTTCGGATCCCGGGCATGCACCGACGCACCACTTGTCAAGCCATGCTGTGGCGGCCTCCCATATAAAGTAGAGGAAGATGGGCACAGATGTTAGCCCAGGGCCAGTCTTCCTCAGCAAAAAAGAGAGGATTGGCATTGGATGTTAGCTCAGGGCCGATCTTCCTCACAAAAAAAAGAAAACAACCTAATTTAACAATGGCCAAAGACCTTTATAGACACCTCATCAAAGAAGATATATAGATGGCAAATAAACATATGAAAAGAGGCTCCACGTCATATGTCATCAGGGAAATGAGAGTTAAAACAACAATGAGATACCACTACACATCTATTAGAATGATCAAAATCCAAAACACTGACAACATCAAATGCTGCCAAGGATGTGGAGGAACAGGAATTCTCATTCATTACTAGTGGGAACACAAAATAGTACAGCTACTTTAGATGACAGTTTGGCAGTTTCTTATAAAACTAAACATACTCTTACCATACAATCCAGCAATCCATGGTGCACCAATACTATACTCCTAGGTATTTACTCAAATGAGTTGAGAACTTATGTCTACAAAAACCTGCACACGGATGTTGATAGCAGCCTTATCCATAACTGCCAAAACTGATGTCCTTCAGTAGGTGAATGGATAAATAAACTCTGGTACATCTAGACAATGGAATGTTATTTAGTGCTAAAGAGAACTGAGCTATCAAGCCATGAAAAGACATGGAAGAAATGTAAGTGCATATTACCAAGTGAAAGAAGCCAATCTGAAATGGTTACATACTGTATGACCCCAACTGTTTGGCATTTTGGAAAAGGCAAAACTATGGAGACAGTAAAAAGGTCAGTGGTTGCCAGGGGTTAGGGGTGGAGGAGGGATGAATAGGTGGGGCACAAAGCATTTTTAGGACAATGAAAGTTTTTTGTATAATAGGATAATGGTGGATATGTGTCATTGTACATGTGCTATAATCCACAGACTGTACAACACCAAAAGTGAACACTAAGGTAATCTATGGACTTTGAGTGATAATGATGTGTCAATGTAGGTTCATCAGTTGTAAGAAATATACCACTCTGGTTCTAGATGTTGATAGTAAGGGAGGTTGTGTGTGTGGGGGCTGGGGATATATGAGAACTCTCTGTACTTTTTGCTCAATTTTGCTGTGAATCTAAAGCTGCTCTAAAAAATAAATCCTTTAAAACATTATTGAGATAAATTAAAGAAAATATAATTAAATGGAAATCTGTACAATGTTCATGGGCTAGAAGACTCAATATTGTAAAATATTAATTATCTCTAAACTAGTCTATAGAGTCAATGCATTCCCAATCAAGATCTCAGTGTTTTTAAAACATAAATTGATAAGCTTCTTGTAAATTTTACATAGAATTTCAAAAGGCTAAGAATATTAGGAATATCTTTTTCAAGGACAGTTTCTGTTGACTTATTTTGTTTCCTTCGAATGGACCATACTTTCCTGTTTCTTTGTATGCCTTGTCATTTTTTGTTGAAAACTGGACATTTGAATGTGATGAAGTGGTAACTCTGGAAATCAGATTCTCTCCCTTCCCCAAGTTTTGCTGGTTTATTATTATTATTATTATTATTATTATTATTATTATTATTATTATTATTATTGTTTTTGATGTAGGCCATCTCTGTGCCAAGGATCAGCCTGAAGTATAAACTTAAGGTCTTCTCAGGTCTTTTATGAGCCTGCACCTTCCCCTGGCTGTGCAAGATCACTTCTAATTTTCTCCATATATGCAGTTGCTTTTGAATGTCCTAGACTTTAGTGTATGGCTCCCAAAACAGTAAAAAGAGAAAAATGAAGGCAGTGGAGGAAGGACACTGGCCCTTTAAATCCCCCGGAAGTCACTTCATCCTGAGTGGGAGGGGCTTGCAACAAGTTGAGGAAGTGCAACAACAATGGCCACCTATCTGGTTGTCTGCACCTCTGTGATCAAAAGCAGCAATCGTCAATCAGAGCACTGATCCCTGATATTTGGAAGACAGGGTCCTTTTTGCCCTGGCTGCCCACCCTGACTGGCAGGTTGTATGCAGATTGCTCCAGGAACACATGCACAGCTGCCTGCCACATGGCTGGGGGTGCCTGGATAGGTAGCTGTTATTGTGCTCAGAGCTGAAATTGACCCAAATTAATCGCAAGTTACCATCCAAGCCTTCCCCTTGAAGTTGCAAGCCTTCAATAGATGCTAAAGTTCTAAAAAAGTTACATCAGACAGATTCCTCCAGTGCAATTGTTGTTTAGGTGGGGAGACAGATTCCTGGTGCTGCCTACTCTTGCCAAAGATGTTTCAAACAGGACACAGGCAGCATTAACCATACAGAAAAAGATTGATGAATTGTATTACATTAACACTAAACACCTCTGTTCATCAAAAGAAATATTTAAAAGGCAAGCCACAGAGTAGGAAAAGTTATTTGCAGTATATGTGTAATTTGCAAAGAGCATTTATAAAAAGACTCCTACAAAAGAAGAATAATGAGAAGAAGATAATAGGAAAAATGGGCACAAAACTTGAACAGGCTCTTTCCAAAAGAGGATATCTTAATGTTTCAAACAAATGTTTGAAACGGTGTTGAACTTTATTAGTTATCAAGGAAATGCAAATTTAGACCACAGTGAAATACTACTATATAACTACCAGAATGACAATATTTAAAAGACTGACAATGCCAAGGATTGATGAGGTTGAAGAACAACTACAACTTTCATATTGCTGTTAGGAAGCATAAATTTGAAAAACTGTTCAGCAGTATTTACAAAACCAGAACATACACGTATCCTATGATCCAATAATTTCACTCCTACGTGTTTACTCAACAGAAATGCGCACATATTTGTGCACCAAAGGACATGTGGGTGATGGTCATAGAAGCACTATTTACATAGCCAAACAACCTAAATGTTCATCAACAATAGAACAGATAAACTGTGGCATATTGATGCAATGGAATACTACACAACAATGAGAATGAACAAGTTACAACCACAGGCATATGGGTGAATTTCACAAATATACTATTAAACAAACAAAGCCATTCACAAAAGAGTACCTAGGGTATGACTCCATTCAGATAAAGGTCAAAAACAGGAAAAACTAATTAATGATGATGGAAGTCAGGAGACTAGTTGATTCTGGGCATGGGTAAAGACCAGGAGGGTGCATGAGGAGCTTTTCAAGGGTGCTGATAATGTTTTATTCTGATCTGGATGGTGGTGAAACAGGTGTGTTCACTTTGTGAAAATTCATTGAGGTATTTGCACATTTTAAAAATATTTATGTTACTTCCTGTATATGTTATTTTTGCTTACCATACAGATCCCACACAAAAACACACATATGCACAAATATGCACATAAAGATAGAAAATGATTTTAAACACTATATAATTCACAAGCTAAAAAATAAAATACTTATTAAATTAGCAATATCCACAATATAAACAAATAAACACCTCAATAAAAGATGTCTTTAAATCATATTTTTTATGTCTGTATATGATAAATTGCTCTTTTTAGAATTCACTCCCTAGTTCCTTGTTATTTCAGATTGAATAAAATCATTAAAATAGATGTCAGCTTTTATAGACCTGAAGAAATATGACCAACTTTCTCAGGTATAGAAGAGAAATGAAAAGAGCCAAAGACTATTTCCTTTTTGCACACATGAGCTTCAGGTATTAAAACAAAAAAAGTAATACCTGGCCGAGATTGGTATCTATGTTAACTTAGTTACAAACTGATCTTTTGTAGCTTTGAATTAAATGCTATTGTTTTCAATTTGTCACTAAAACATTAAACAAAGGAGATTCCCAAAGACATTTACTTTAAAATGTTCAAAGAATGGGAAGAATTGTTTTTCATTTATAAGTTATCTTTAAATAAATAAGTGATTATTAGGAGATCTGTGAGCTTTTCTCATCTCCATCACTATATCACTTTAGCCAAGTTATTTACCCTTTGGTCAGTTTCATCATCTATAAAATGCAAGAATTGGATAAGGTCCTATTTAGCCTTAGCATTCTATGCATAAAGCAAATGTTGATGAAGTGAAGTTTCCTACTCCAGAGATTGGATTATCCTAGCTAATATTAACTCTTGCATAGAATATACGGAAGGATTCTGTTCATTAATTGTCCCTAAATACGTATCATTCATAACCTCGAAGTCATAATAAGCATTAATTTATGATGCCAATTTAGTGATACCTATTTTGAAAGTGTCTCTACTTTCTTTTAATATTTTGGATTATTAATGTTAAGATTAGCAAGTGGTTGTTTTATAGCTAGAAAATATAATTGTGCTATAATTCTTTAGTATTTTTACTCTGTCCAAAAGGAAATATGAAGTTATAGAACCTCTTTTTCCATTGCATTTTCAGAGAGAGACAACATAAATAATATTCCCTGAAGAATCCTGGGTTTCTCATATATCCCTGGTAATACTGATGAGAAATCTACTGTATACTTGGTAAGAAACAGAATGGTAGGAGGAAAAAACATCAATGATACATCCAGAAGACGGTACTCTTCTAGGAAATGTTATGTTGTTTTCAAACATGTCACCAATCTGTACAAGTTATTTTCAGGAACTGGTCTAACTCTATAAGTGACAAAATCAAAGGAATCTGTTACTATTCAAATTTGGAGATCACCAAGGTGAGAGAATTCAAGGTGGGAGTAATATGAAGGACAACTTGTATCAAAAGTAAACAAAATATCTAAGAAGGGCACTCTGACTCACTGAAATGTAACTTGATAAACACACAAAATGATAGATTCATCACTAAGTTTTCTTTCTAGTTAGAATGTCTATGTTCATGTAGTGTGCTCTGCTTCCCAAGAGCATGGAGAGCAACACTAGATAACTAAACAAGAGCAAATGCTAAAGAAACTGAAATAATATGACTACCTATGCTTTTCAGCCCAAATATTTCTGGTGTTAATATTAGAATGACCTAAAAAAATTCTCAGAGAATACAAAATTTAGAACTGAAAATACCTTTGTGGCAAATATCCAGATAAGTATAGTGCCTCACCCAAGGTCACATAGCCGGATAGTGAAAAAGCCAGGAACAGAACTTGTTACCAATAACAGGCACTGCTCAGTAGTTTTGACCTCCAAGTGGTCAGTAGGCAAAAGACAAACATACAAAAGACACATCTAGTTTTCAGATACTTAAAAGACTTTCTTCATATTATTGCATATGGGCAGGCAAGGTCACATCACAAACCCTATCTAAAGGAATAACACATAAAAAGGTGTACCTTCTCTCTCTCTCTCCCCCTATATACATACACCTCTAAAGATATATAGACATATATATATCTATATAAAGGTATATAATACATATATGTGTATGTATTGGTATATATAAAGGTATATGTGTGTGTATATATATATATACACATACATATATATTTCTGGAAAGATGTTACTATGTGTAATGTGTATATATGTATATGTGTATGTGTATATATATATACCATTACATATAGGAACAATCTTCCCAATCCACTCCCAGTTCTGTGTCCTTCCCCCAACTATAACCTTGCTATAACCTTAGCAAACTGTATCCCATAAAAATCAGAGTAGGGGCCATTATCAAGAAAGGCAAAAGATGGTAACTTTTTATATCTCTTTTCAAAGATCTAAGGATCTTGTCTTGTAGAAGATTGACATTCACTCCCATCCAGTTAGGATTGAAAAATGTTCCCAGGTGAATCCAGGTATTTCCAACTTCTTTAGGTCAATCAAAGATATCACTGAGATTCCTTATGTGGCTTTCACAATATTTAAACGACATAATTTCAGATAACTCCCAAATTGTATAAATCCTGCATAGCAAAGAGAGGGGCGATAAAGAATCCCAGTTCTAATTAAATTATTAAATCCTCATCACAAAAGGCAACTTTAAAAGTGTTCTAAAACAGAAAGGTCTGTAGGAAATAATACTAATGATTTAAAAACTTAAGTTATCACCAGGATGTAAAAGTATATTAAGGAGAATGGAGAGGAATCAAAAGTACACCAAAGGAGGGTTGGAATGTCTACTGGTCCAAACATCAGTGTCTTAAACTAGTTGCCCATTAGAGCTCCTCCCTATTCTTTTTGAATATTCCCTTTTAAACCTGCCCAGCAGAATTCATTTTCTCACTTTTAACTTAATGCTTTTTATGCTTTATCTTGCTGCCCTTTTCCTTTTGTTCATTCAAGATTAATATTAGTCAAAGTTAGACTGTTTTGCTATTTAAAAATTTTTTAATGCAAATAATTCAGTAGGAAATAGGTAAGTAATTAAGGATATTCTTCCTTGAATTATCAGGATAATTGCCTTAATAATCCGCTCCACAAAAATACATGGGTTTCACCTTAGTAAAACTACATATTATTATTAAATCACCTACTACAATCTACAGTACAGCAGACAATCTAAGATCCAGTCTGAATCTTCCAGCCTTTTTGGTAAATGACACAATCACAATTCAAATGACCCACAAAGATGACCAGGACACTCTCTTTTTCCATTTCAGGGCTCTGCTACCACAGTATTCTCAGAAAGACTCTATCCATATTGTTGCAATTATAAACAACAGAAGCTTCCTGCTTATACCGTCTCAGGTTAGCAACCTAGGGAAGAGAAAGCACCTTTTTCCAGAAGTGCCAGCAAAATGTGCCAGGACTGATACTCCCTCATCATGACCTGGTTTGGGACATACACCCATCCCTGACATAGCACGGGAGTTTTCTCTTTGGCCCAACCTGGGTTTTCACGTCCTTTGGAGTCAGAAGGTAGACTCAGGCCCACCCAAATTATATAGACTGATTGGAAGGAAGGAGTATTTTTCCTTGCACAAAACCTGGTTCTCTTACCAGGAGAGAGAATGGATGCTTGTCTGAGGGGCAAGAAACAGCAATGTCCACTAACACGACACATACTCTAGAAAGGACATAATTACCTCATGAAAACACATATGATACCATGAAATATTCGTAAAGATAGTATTTTAAGGTGTCAATATATTTTTGTATTATGAATGATCATTACTACAACTTTTAGTACCTTACACATAAAGATGTCATCTTCTGAAAGACTGTGAACTTTGTATGCCAATTGGAAAATTATAAAACATTATTGTCTTTTTAACAGTAGGCCAAGGAACTAGAGAATCAGAAAATTCCAAATATTACTTCATAAGGACTATAAAAATTTTTGTGTGTGTGTTTCAAACTTTTTAATTTAAAAATTTTTCATAGTTAAAAAATCATTTATACATTCAGCCATTTAAAAAAATAAACTGTTACATTTAAATGACACCTATAGTTTTTTTTATGGCTATTTACAGAGATCTCGAACTTCTTGTAAAATCTGTTACCACAGTAATCTCAGCAAATAATTAGCTCCTTAGGGAAAATCCAACTCTTCATAACTGCTAGTTGAAACAGAAAATAGCCTTTAGCTCTTCTTCCTAAATTATGGTACATTTACTACTTATACATTGCTGCCCACTATATTTGTAAGGAAAACAAATTTTTTTCTTAGAAATGCTTTCAGACATTGTATCCACCTCCTTAAAACATTTAAAGATGAAAAATTATTTCATTTTAAGTAGACTATTAACAGGTTTAGAAAAATTAATACACCACAGACTTTATAGCCTTAGAAATTATTTTAAAAATGAAAAGCCAACTCGGTTCTTTTTTCCCCCATCTCACAGTCCCTTGTGGTTAGAAACAGACAACAAACTAAGTGCAATGAACATTCTTTCTGCTTACTCAAGGCAAATGACTATTTTCAAGCTACGAGTATTAAATGTATCTCTAAATAGTTCATAAATAATAATGTGAAGTGTAAATACTGAATTCTAATGTAAATATGTTTTATCATTTATGTATATCACAGTTTATTCTAAAAGCATTTTAAAGCAACTTAAAAGAGGCCAAAAATAGAGCAAAATAAAATAAAGAAAAGCAAAAGGAAAATAGGAGTATGAAAGCTAGTTGAAGCCAAGAATGAAGTTTATACTCAATATGCATTCTAAAGAGTTCACTTGCTAATTGTGGGTGTTGACCTATGTACTTTAGTCTCAAAACTCCCAAAGTGATAATAGTAGGTTACAAAATAAAATAGTAATCAGCAAAAGAGAATCATAGGTTGTAGATGAGGTACATATTTGTAAACATTAGAAGCTGGAAAACTCAGTATATATTATACTTTACTACATATATTATACTTTACATATATAATATATTAGGAAATATATATAAAGAAAGAGACAGAGAGAGAGAATGAGAGAGAGAGAGTAGGGAATACATATGATTATGTTTATATCTTAGATTGACTATCTGTAGATAAAATAATTGTAATGCTTTCCTCCAAATTATTTTTTATGACTCTCAGTAGTTATGGCTAGAAATATAATGAGGTACATGATGCTGAAAATAACATACAGGGTCAAGGTCCAGAGATCTACATGTTATGTACTGAGATCCTAAACTTTCATCATCAAAAGCATCTAAAACCATGGGCAAGGGTCTTTTAGACATTGTACAAAGAAACTCTTTCTGTTTGGGATAAACTAGAGTCTCCTAGAAACCAGGTTGGCTTTTATACAAGCTCAATAGGACCTTATTGCAGAGTGGCTAAAAGAGCAAGTTCTGGCAAGAATGGTTGAACATTTGAAAATCAATAAATATAATCTATCACATCAATAGGCTAAAAAGGAAAGATCATATGATCATAGCAATAAATGAAGAAAAAGCATTTGACAAAATCCGGCACCCATTCATGATAAAAATTCTCAATAAACTAGGAATAGAGGGGAACTTCTTCAACTTGATAAAGAATTTTAACTTGAAAAAACCCACAGCTAACATCATATTTAATGGTGAGAAACACAAAGCTTTCCCACTCAGATCAGGTACAAGGCAAAGATGTCCCTTCTCACCACTCCTTTTCAACATCGTACTGGAAGTTCTAGGTAATGCAATAAGATAAGAAAAGGAAATAAAAGATACATGAATTAGGAAGGAAAAAATAAAACTGTCTGTTCACAGAGATCATGATTATCTATGTAGAAAATCCAACAAGATCGATGAAAAAGCTCTTGGAACTAATAAGCAATTAGCAGGATACAAGCTTAATATACAAAAGTTAATCATTTTCCTATATACCAACAATGAACAAGTGGAATTTGACATTAAAAAAACAATACCATTTACATTAGCACCTCGAAAAATGAAATACTTAGATATGAAACTAACAAGATATATCCAAGATCTATATGAGAAAAACTACAAAGCTCTGATAAAAGAAATCAAAGATGAACTAAAGAAATGGAGAGATATTTCATGTTCAGGCGTAGGAAGACTCAATACTGTCAAGATTTCAGTTCTTCTCAAATTGATCTAGAGATTCAATGCAATCCCAATCAAAACAACAGTCATTTATTTTATGGATATTGACAAATTGATTCTAAAGTTTATATGGAGAGGCACAAGATCCAGAATAGCTAACACAATACTGAAAAAGAACAAAGTTGGAGGACTGACACCACTCAACTTTAAGACTGACTATAAAGCTACAGTAATCAAGACAGTGTGGTATTGATGAAAGAATAGACAGATAGATCAACGGTACAGAACACAGAGCCCAGAAATAGACCCACATAAATATAGTCAACTGATCTTGACAAAGGAGCAAAAGTAAGATAATGGAGAAAAGATATTCCTTTCGGCAAATGGTGTGGAAACAATGGGATATCGCATGCAAAAAAAAAAAAAAAACAATCTAGACACAGTCTTTACACCCTTTACAAAAAATTAACTCAAAATGGATCACAGACCTAAATATAAAATGCAAAACTACAAATCTAGAAGATAATATAAGGGAATTCTAGATGACCTTGGGTATGGCAGTGGCTTTTTAGATACAACAGCAAAGACGCAGTCCATAAAAGAAATAATTGATAAGCTGGACTTAGTTAAAATTAAAAACCTCTTCTCTGTAAAAGACACTGTGAAAAGAATGAGAAGACAGACTAAGAGAATATATTTACAAAAGACACATCTGATAAAGAACTGTTATCTAAAATATATAAAGAACTCTTAAAACTCAACAATAAGAAAACAAACAACCCAATTAAAATAATGGGCCAAGGATCTTAACAAACACTTCACCAAAGAAGATACAGAGATGGCAAATAAGCTTATGAAAAGATGCTCCACATCATATGTCATCAAGCAAATGAAAACTAAAACAACAATGATATACCACTACATGCCTATTAGAATGACCAAAATTCAGAACCTGACAACATCGAAGCTGCCAAGGATGTGGAACAACAGGAATTCTCATTCATTGCTGGTGGGAATGCAAAATGGTATAGCCACTTTGGAAGACAGTTTGGTGGTTTCTTATAAAACTCTTACCACACAATCCAGCAATCATGCTCTTTGGTATTTACCAAAGGAGTTGAAAACTTATATCCACACAAAACCTGAATGCGGATGTTGATAGCAGCTTTATTTGTTATTGCCAAAACTTGAAAGAAATCAAGATGTCCCTCAGTAGGTGAATGGATAAGTAAACTGTTGTACATACAGACAATGGAATATTATTCAGCACTAAAAATAATTGAGCTATCAAGTCACGGAAAGACATGGAGGAAACATAAATGTATATTACTAAGTGAAAGAAGCCAATCTGAAAAGGATACATAGTATATGATTCCAATGAAAAGGCAAAACTATGGAGACAGTAAAAAGATCACTGGGTGCCAGGGGTTGGAGGTGGCGGAGGGATGAATAGACGGAGCATGGAACATTTTCAGGGCAGTGAAAATACTCTGCATGATACCATAATGATAGATATATATCATTATGTATTTGTTAAAACCCATAGAATGTACAACACCAAGAGTAAATAGTAATGTAAATTACGGACTTTGGGTGATTATGATGTATCAATGTAAGTTCACTCATTGTAACAAATGTACCACTCTGGTGGGGATGTTGGTAATAGGGGAGGCTATACATTTGTGGAGGCAGGGGCATATGGGAAATCTCTGTACCTCCCTCTCAGTTTTGCTGTGAACCTTAAACTGATCTAAAAATTTAAGTCAATTAAAAAAAAAGCAAGCTCTGGAAACAACAGACTTAGGGTGGAATCTTATCAGTACCATTTACTGCCTGATGGTAGACAAGTGTCTTAAACTGTCTTACTTTCTTCACATCATAATAAGAGTAATAACAGAACTTACTACATGGATTTGTTATAAGAATTAAATAAGAAAATAAAAGTGTTCAGACACAGGGCCAGTATGATTATCTCCACCACCATTATCATCTCCGTCTTCATCATTGCCATTATCATCCTCATTATCATCTATGGAATCTGTATTTTGAAAAGAATCAGCAGAACTTATAACTCAGCCTCTCAATTCGCTGTCCTCAAGCATCAATTCTAAAGGTAGTATTCCTACACAGAGTAACAATGTGCATTTTATGTCTATCCTTGAGAAATGTCCAAGTGTAGAGGACTATGTTAGTGTCATTCAAACCATTAAGTCAGTTGCAATAGAAATAATAAAATGAGAACTAAGTCAACTGTCTTTTATCTATCTTTCAATGTCACCAAGGCAAAGTTCTTAAAACTGGTGTTTGTTATAAGTTCACTACTTAATTGATTCTGATCAACTCAAGCCAGAATGATTTTACATTTGTCCTACTACGGACTGCCTTTTCAGCATGTGCTAACACTACAGTTTGAAGAGGCTAAATGGTTTGTTCTAAATAGCCATTTTTACGTGGTAAGATAAGGTAGAGTTAAAATTAGAGATTTGAAGCACCAGACATAACAGAGAAGGCAGGTCAGGCTCAGATTCAAAGAAGCAGAATCCTGGAAGCACCCAAAGCTCATTGATTGATATACGGGGGATACAAGGAAGAATGGGTACAGAAAATGAAAGACGCATAAAGTCATTGCTAAAAGAGAGCATTAAGAATCAAGAACACAGTTTCAAGGAAAAAGGAAAGGTAATGAAAGATAGGAATGGAAAAATTCCCATATACCGTTCCCACGTATCATATCATTACTTTTTAGAAGGCAAGTAGAGCTTACTCTTCAGCTTCCTGCTTAATTAACCCACTTGATCACTTACAGATTCAAAATTAATTTACTCATCTTTCTGCAAATAGCCTAAAATATGTTTTATAACAGTCACAGTCAGCAACAACAGAAAGCATAGGATCTTGAAATCAGGCGTAGCATAGCATCCTGGGTATCTGGTGTCAGCAGAGCATGTAATAAGGTAGTTTCTCAGCAGTGGGTGCTTGGAAAAGTCGTTGGCAGTGCTAAATCAAGGGTTTGGTAGGATTCTTGTGATCTCCCTCATTCCATGCACCTTCAAGTCCACACCCCCAGAACCCCTTTCCAATCAGATTGCTACCTCCAAACTGCTCCTAGGGGTTACCACAGCTTGGTGTCAAATAGACCTAGGCTGGACCCCCAATTCACCTATTGACAGGACAAGTTATTTAGCCATTCTCAGTTCCAGGACTCACTACAGTAAAACGGGGATTATAACAACTGTCCCAACAAGTGTTATGGAAATCAAATGAGATAGTGTTGCAAAGTTCCTAGCTATACGCCTGACCATATAGTGGTAGGTATTATAGGCAGAGGAGTAATTCAGCAGTGTTGGCCTTACAGGAGAGTATGGTCTTCCAGTGGTTGAAAGATCCTTTTAGAGACAGAAAGCCTTGTTCTAACCCAGTCCACCTCTTTCCCACTGTGGGAACCTAAGCTATCAGTGCCTCAACCTCATCATCTACAAAATGAGGTTGGATTAGAAGTGGAAGATCATCTCTAAGGTACCCTTCCCCTGCTATGAAATCCCATGGCTGCACAAGTGTCCCCAATTAGTAATTAATATCCCAACTTAGGAATTTTCCAATGAATTTCTCTTTGAGATTAATAGTCTTACGTTGAACTCCCTTCCTGTGTCCTCTAGTTTTCATCACCAATATTTCAAATGATCAAGAACATGTAAGATGATACTAACCCTAAAGAAGGGAGTTTAGTATTGTGAGATGATCAAAAACTTTTGGAACTAGGCAGACCTTGCATTAAATTCTGAATCTGCCATATTAGTTATGTAACCTTGAACAAGTTATTTCAGCTGCCTAACAATTTGTTTTCTATTCTGAAGAATGAGGCTAATAAATAATACTTAGCTTAAAATGCTATGGTGTGAGAACTTGAATTAATGCTCCTGGCATCTAGTAGGCACTCAATATTATGAGGTTATTTTATTTCAGTGACTCAACCAAAACGCCCTGAAAGAATCAAGAGAAATCAGCTTTAATCCTTCTAGATATGCTTAATACATTTTTGATAAAAGAATATGGCAGTGTTTCAAGCAAATTTTACCAAAAAATCCTGTGTAATTTAAAATAAAATTTAAAGCAACAGTGAGTTATAAAAATGATTGCTCTAATTTTGCTACCAAATTGTGGCAAGGTAAGACTATTGAACATGCGAAATGTACCTCAGATTGAACTATCAAGAATTACAACCACATCAAGAAATGCATTTTAAATTGTTGTAATGAGCACACATTAATGGTGACACAAAAATTGTTGTTCACTTCTGAAAGACCCCCAAACTGAATACTTAAGTACTATTTGAAAACCTATTTTCATAAAGTATAATAATTAGAAAGATTATTTGCGAATAATGAAAGACCATTTCAAAGCCAGGAAGAAAACTATAGATTGGCTCACTTTTCAGCTCTCATGTCATTCGTTCAATAAGTTTATTTAAAAATCTTTCTGATCTCTTACTCTGACTCACTGAAAGCAAATTTTGAAAAGTGAAAAACCTATAGAGCTTTTCATTTTCTATTAAGTATCATCTACAAATCCAACATCAATAAAATATGACAACCCTGGACCTGAAAATGACAGCCTTTATATTGTTCTAACACATTGTCTAGCCTATCGGCAGAACAATCACTAAAATCAGCAGGAAGGAAGATCAACCAGCGAAAATAGGAATGCGAATTTAATTCAAGTGCCTGGGAATACTAGGTTACTTTTATATATTCTCAGCACTGATTAATAAGTCATAACACTTTTAAAAAATAAACATATGAGTGTAATTGACTAAAGAAGCATAAGTTTCATGAAGGTAGTGGTCATTTCTGCCTTGTTAGGTGCCTGGAAAAATTCAGCTAATATTTATTGAGCACCTGCTATACCCAGGCACCTTCTAGGTGCTGTGTTACAGTACTAAATAAAAAAGAAACACAAGATTATGGCTCTGGTGATTTTAAAAAGAGAATAAATGATAAATAAATGACCAAAATAATTGCACAGTATGGTAAGCGCTACAAAGCTGTGAAGGATGTTATAGAAAATTATTAGGGTCGGGGGTGCTGATTTAGCTTCCATACTCAAGGAAGGTCAAGGAAAGCTTCTCCAAGCTGAGGCCTTAATGACAAGAAGGAGACTGCTATGGAGATAACTGATCACAGAAAATTTCAGACAGAAGATACAGCAAGTGCCTAAGTGTTTTGGCAAATACAACCTTGAGTCTGGTGTATTAGAAGTACAAAAATAGAGCAGCTATGTCTGGAGATCACACAGAATGGAGGAGAGTGGAAGGAGACGCAGTCAAAGGGCAGATGAGCCAAGTGAGGAAATTAAGATTCCACTCTAAGAATACAGTCTTCCCTCTGTATCCATGGGGGATTGGTTCCAAGACGCCCCATGGATACCAAAATCCCCAGATACTCAAGTCCCTTACATAAAATGGTGTAGTATTTGCATATAACCTATGGACATCCTCTCGTATCCTTTTTTTTCAGGTGTACATCATTATATTTCAATTTCTGTGTAGATTACATCATGTTCACCATGCAAAGACTAATGACACTCCATCACCATACACATGTGCTTAATCACCCCTTTCATCCTCCTCTCTCCCCACTTCCCCTCTGGTAACCATCAATCCAATCTATGTCTCTATGTGATTATTTGTTGTTGTTTTTCTCTTCTATTTATGAGTGAGATCATACAGTATTTCACTTTCTCCCTCTAACTTATTTCGCTTAGCATAGTACCCTCAAGGTCCATCCATGTCACAAATGGCCAGATTTCATCCTTTTTTATGGCTGAATAGTATTCCATTATGTATATATACTACATCTTCTTTATCCATTCATCCCTTGATGGGCACCTAGGTTGCTTCCAAGTCTTGACTATTGTGAATAATGCTGCAGTGAACATAGGCGTGCACGTATCTTTACACATTCATGTTTTCATGTTCTTTGGATAGATACCCAGCAGTGGAATAGCTGGATTGTATGGTGGTTCTATTCTTAATTTTTTTAGGAATCTCCATACTGTTTTCCATAGTAGTTGCACCAGTTTACACTCCCACCAGCAGTGTATGAGAGTTCCCTTCTCTCCACATCCTAGGCAACACATGTTATTCTGTCTTGTTAATTACAGCCATTCTGATGGCGTGAGGTGATATCTCATTGTAGTTTTGATTTGCATTTCCCTGATAATTAGTGATGTTGAGCATCTTTTCATGTGCCTGTTGGCCATCTGTATATCTTCTTTGGAGAAATGTCTGTTCAGATCTTTTGCCCAATTTTTTAATTGGGTTGTTAGTTTTCTTGTTGTTGAGATGTATGACTTCTTTATATATTTTGGATATTAACCCCTTATCAGATATACGGTTTGCAAATATCTTCTCCCAATTGTTAGGTTGTCTTTTCGTTTTGTTGATGGTTTCCTTTGCTGTGCAGAAGCTTTTTAGTCTGATGTAGTCCCATTTGTTTATTTTTCCTACTAGTTCCCTTGCCTGGTCAGACATGGTACTTGAAAATACGCTGCTAAGACTGATGTCAAAGAGCGCACTGCCTATGTTTTCTTCTAGACATTTCCTGGTTTCAGGTCTTATATTTAAGCCTTTAATCCATTGTGAGTTAATTTTTGTGCATGGTGTAAGAAAATGGTCTAGTTTCATTCTTTTGCATGTGGCTGTCCAGTTTTCCCAGCACAATTTATTGAAGAGACTTTCCTTTCTCCGTTGTGTGTTCTTGGCTTCCTGGTCAAATATTAGCTGTCCATAGATGTTCAGGTTTATTTCTGGGCTCTTGACTCTGTTCCATTGATCTGTGTGTCTGTTTTTGTGTCAGTACCATGCTTTTTAGTTACTATAGCTTTGTAGCATATTTTGAAATCAGGGAGTGTGATACCTCCAGCTTTGTTCTTTTTTCTCAGGATTGCTTTGGCTATTCGGGGTCTTTTGTTATTCCATATACATTTTAGGATTCTTTCTTCTATTTCTGTGAAAAATGTTGTTGGAACTTTGATAGGGATTGCATTGAATCTGTAGATTGCTTTAGGAAGTACGGACATTTTAACTATGTTAATTCTTCCAATCCAAGAGCACGGAATATCTTTCCATTTCTTTGTGTCTTCTTTAATTTCTTTCAACAATGTTTTATAGTTTTCAGTGTACAGATCTTTCACCTCTTTGGTTAAGTTTATTCCTAGGTATTTTATTCTCTTTGTTGCAATTGTAAATGGGATTGTATTCTTAATTTCTCTGTCTGCCTTTAACTTCATTGTTAGTGTATAGAAATGCAACTGATTTCTGTATGTTGATTTTGTACCCTGCAACTTTGCTGTAGTTGTTGATTATTTCTAATAGTTGTGGTTTGATGGCTTTCTTTAATATTATGTTTGGGTTCATTTCTCTTAATTTTTTGTGTATTATAGGTTTCTGATTTGAGATTACCATGAGCTTCATATATAATAACGTATGTATATGGCAATCTATACTAAGTTGATGGTCTCTTTAGTTTGACCTCTTTCTAAAAGCTCTACTTTTTTTCTCCTCTCCTCCCACATTTTATGTTTTTGATATCATATCTAACCTCTTTTGTGTGTGTGTGTGTATCTGTTACTCTCTCATCATGGAAATAGATAATTTTAGTATTTTTGTCCTTTGACCTTCATATCATCTTCATAGGTAGTTGATCTGCTACCTTTACTGTATTTTTGCCTTTATTAGTGATTTTATTGGGTTTTTTTTTTTGGATAATTTTCTCATTCCTATTTGTGGTCTTCTCTTTCCCACTTAAATAAGTCCCTCAGCATTTCTTGTAAGGCTGGTTTCTTGGTGATAAACTCCTTTAGGTTTTGCTTGTCTGGAAAACTCTTTCTCTCTCCTTCCATTCTGAATGATAACCTTGCTGGGTAGAGTATTCTTGGCTGTAGGTTTTTTCCTTTCAGCACTTTAAATATATTGTGCCACTCTCTTCTAGTCTGTAAGGTTTCTGCTGAGAAGTCAGCTGATAGCCTTATGAGGTTTCCTTTGTATGTAACTTGTTGCCCTTCTCTTGCAGCTTTTCGGATTCTCTCTTTATCTTTAATTCTTGACATTTTAATGATAATGTGTCTTGGTGTGGGCCTCTTTGGGTTTATCTTGTTTGGTGATCTTTGTGCTTCCTGTACCTGGATGTCTGTTTCCTTCTTTAGGTTAGGAAAGTTTTCAGCTATTATTTCTTCAAATAGTTCTCTGCCCCTTTGCCTCCCTCTTCTCCTTCTGGGACACCTATAATACAGATGTTAGTACACTTGATGTTGTCCCAGAAGTCCCTTAGATTGTCCTCGTTCTTTTTAATTCTTTTTTCTTTTATCTGTTCAGCTTGGGTGATTTCCTCTAGTCATTCGTGCAGCTCACTGATCTGTCCTTCTGTATCATCTACTCTGCTATTGAGTTCCTCTGGTAAAATTTTCATTTCCAGTATCTTATTCTTCATTTCTGATTGGTTCTCTTTTATATTTTCCAGTTCTTTGTTGAAGTTCTCACTGAGTTCATCCATTCTTCTTCCAAGATCAGTGAGCATCCTTATGACTTTTTGTTTGAACACTTTATCAGGTATATTGTTTATTTCTGCTTCATTTAGTTCTTTTTCTGGGGTTTTATCCTCTTCCCTTACTTGGAACATATTCCTTTGTCTCCTCATTTTGCCTATTTCTCTGTGCTTATATCTATGTATTAGGTAGGTTAGCTACATCTCCCAATCTTGGAGAGGTGGCCTTATGTAAGAGATGCCTTATGAGGCCCAGTAGTGTGCTTCCCTCTCGTCACCAGTTTCAAATGTTCTAGGAGTGTCCCCTGTGTGGGCTATGTGTGTCCTTCTGTTATGGCAGAGTTGCTCTTGCTGTAGGTGCCCAGAGAGGCTAGGCTGTCCCCCTGGCCAGCTGGTTGTAATGCTCAGTTACGTGTGGACCCTTCAGTCACTTTGTCAGGTGTGGGGAGCCCCAGCACAGTTGGCTGCAAGGTCTAATAGCACGTTCCTGTTGCAGTTTTTCTGTTAAGTGAGTAGGCCCCCAGCAATGGCTTGTTGCTAGGCTCAGGGGTTTATAATTGCTGGAGGCCTCCTGCCTGCAAGGCTGTTGTCAGTTCTCTCAAGATTGCAGCTGAGTGGGGCAGCCCCAGGCATGGGAGTATCCAATTGTTTCAGGCTTTGGAAGGTGTGGCCAATCTCCTATGTGGTGGTTTGAGAAGCATAAGTCTGCTGCAGCTGAATAGCCCCACCGCCCACAGGGCCACACACCCCAGGAACACAGTCCTGCCCCATGAGCATACCCTGATGCACTGAAGTAGACCCAGTCGCCCCACTGCAGAGGCCCCACATGCTCCACCAATGCCCCGTACACCCTACCCACTCCTCGTGTGCACCCTACCACGCAGAGGTGGACCCACTCGCCTGGCTGCAGAGTTTTCAGGCACTCCACCTATGCAGGCCCACAAGTTGCCTGAGGGCTTGCTGTTGGGTGGGACTGGTCCCTAGGGTGGGCTGCCTGCCCTGCCTGGGCTGGATTATATTGGTGCTCTAGTGGGTGGGGCAGACCCTGGGCTAACAGGCCAGGGGAAGAACTCCAATGGTGTCTGCCAGTGTCTGTATCAGCATGCCTGTACTAGGTCACAACAGCTGCCACCAATGTCTCAGTCCTTGGAGAGGTCTCACCTTTCACCGAGATGCACACAAAGCCTATCTGGTGAGTCTCTTTTCACCAAAGTACCATGCACCTTTCTTTCTGGTGATTTTATGTTGCTTTCCAAAATGGGTGAATTTGTGCATGGACCCTTTAAGAGCATGCTTATTTTCCCTTATGTCTGACAGCTTTTCCGGTGGTATTCCTCATTGTTGTTAGTAGCTAGCAAAGCCAGGTATTAGGACACTTGTCTTGGTTGTGCTGAGTCCAAAAGCTGCTTACAATGGTAATGCTCCTCTGCTGAGATCCCCCGCTCCTCAAGGGAAGGCTTCATACTTTAAGATTGCTCCTGGCCAGCCGTGAAGTGTCACAGCTTGTGAAACTGGCTTTTTTCTCTCCAGAAAGGAATTTCTACATCGTCCACCTCAGTCAGCACTGTCCCTTGTTGAGGGGGTTCTTTTTATCCAGTTTTCAGTTCTCTCTCAGGGGTAATTGTTCCAAGAGTAGTTGTAAACTTGTTGTGTCCACTGAGGAGGTGAGTTCAGAGTCTGCCTACGCTGCCATCTTGACACTGTCAGCCCCTCCCTTATACTTTAAATCATCTCTGGATTACTTATAATACCCAATACAATGTAAATAATTGTTACATGGTATTGTTTAGGGGATAATGACAAGAAAAAAAAAGTCTGTACATGTTCAGTACAGCCACAACCATCATAGGCCTTTTGATCCGCAGTTGGTTGAATCCCCAAATGCAGAACCCGCGGATACAGAGGGCCGACTGTAATGGGAAGCCACTGGGAGATTTTAAAGGAACTTTCAGGTGGCTGTGCAAAGAAGGGATAGTAGGGAGGCAAAAGTGGAAGTAGGAGGTATCAGTTAGGAGCTATCATAATAATCTAGGCTCAAGATGATGAGCTTTGGATTAGGATGATAAGAGAAAAATGGAGAGAAGTAGTCAAATCAGAATACATATTTGAAGCTAGGTCTTAGATGACTAGCTTCTGGGCTGGACTGAAAGAAAGAAAGGGGTCATGTTTTTGGTTTGAGCTATTTACACAAGATGGATAAGATGCAAGAGGAACAAATTTGGGTGGCAAGGGTTTTAATCATTGTTTCTTTTCTGCTATGGATATCAACTAACATTCAGCCTTTATCCACAACAAGAGGAAGATACTGGCAGAATAAATTGCACATCTATTATGTGTTCAAATGCTTGTTTCTAGCCCAGTATCACTTTACAGCTCTATCTATGAAGTGATTTTGTCAAATTATATGTATACTCTATCAACTTAAAGATACACAGATATGTTCATTCTTTCACACCATTTGCCCTCCAAATGGAAATATTTAATTGGCTGTTATTATTAGAATTGAACAACCCAAATTAACCCTTGTAATCAAAGCCATAAGAGAGTTTTACCTATTCACGGGCATCTGAAAGATCACAATGACCTACTAATGGTTCTAATGTTTCATTTCTGTCTGTGTGAAGCCTGCAGCATGAGGGTGACCAGTGATTTAATTACATAAATAGAAGACTAAGGATCAATCCTCCAGTATAAGAAATTCTCATGCCAAACATTGTTCCAGCAAGGTATTCCCAGGGAGGTATCATACGCTTGTCTGTAATCAAATAAAATTTAGTTGACTTTTATTTTTTAATAACAACAGTAATAATAACAATAAAAAACAACGATGGTTAACAATTTCTTGAATACACACAGTAGTCCCCCCTTATCCTTGGGGGATACATTCCAAGGTGCCCAGTGGATGCCTGAAACTGTAGATAGTACCAAACCCTGTATGTACTATGTTTTTTCCTATACATACATATATATGATAAAATTTAATTTATGAATTAGGCACAATAAAAGATTAACAACAATAACTAAAAATAAAATAGAACAATTATAACAATATACTGTAATAAAAATTACCGTAGACTGTAGCAACCTCAGCATATGATTTTTTTTCTTTCCTTAAGTGGAGAACTTTCACCTTTTCACTTAAAGCAAGCACTTTATGGCTTCTCTTTGGCATATCCAAATTGCCAGCATCACTACTCTTGAGCTTTGGGGCCATTATTAAGTAAAATAAGGGTTACTTGAACACAAGCACTGTGATACCCAGATAGTCAATCTGATAACCTAGCCGGCTACTAAGTGACTAATAATTGGGTGGCATACATAGCTTGGATACGCTGGACAAACGGATGAGTCACGTCCCAGGCAGAAGAGTGGGATGGCACAAGATTTCATCATGCTACTCAGAACAGTGTATAATTTAAAACTTACGAACTGTTTATTTCTGAAATTTTCCATTTAATATTTTCAGATCACACTTGACTGCAGGTAACTGAAACCATGGAAAACACAACCAGGGATAAGTAAGGACTACTGTACTATGAACCTGAGTCACAGGGCTGCGAACTTTATATGCATGACCTCATTTAATCCTCAAAACAACGCTACTCACAGCTGAGAAAACCGAGGCTGGGCAAGTTTAAATAACTTGGCCAGATCACACATTAAGTAAATGATGGGGCCAAGATTGGAATTCAGACATGTTCTATATTTTTCATTCAGTCATTCATATATGTGTGCATTCAACGAATGAATCTTTTCCCTAAACATATGCCACTGTAGTAGAAAGATGGCTGCAAATTCTTTGTCACTCTATTCATTGAGAAGCGAAACCCATTTCCTCTCCCCTTGAATCTGGGCTTGTCCTGTGACTTTCTTTGCCCAGTGGAATGTGGTGGAAAAAACTGAGTCACTTTCAAGGCTTGAGCTAAGGAGATCTATAGCTTTTGCTATCATGCTCTTGGAAAATTCTTGGTACTTTTCTGCCATGGAGTGAGAAACCCAAGATACATGAGAGACCACATGAAGAAGAATCAAGATATTTCAGTCAACAGCCCCAACAGCCAACACCAAATGCCAGCCATGTTGTAAGACGTCTTGACAATCCCAAGCCAGTCAAACAACAGGACCACTGCAGCGCAAATCAACACCACACAGAGCAAAAGAACCACTCAGAAGCATACAGTCAGTCCATAGAATAGTGAGAGATAATAAATGGTTGTTGTTATTTTAAATCACTATGTTTTGGGGTCGTTAGTTATGCAGCAATAGATCATCTAAAGAGCCACAATATTCCTTTTGAAAAGAGAGTGTTAGGAATAATATAGCAAAATGCAACTTTCAAAGCAAGAGAATAAATGAAGAGATTGCTTTTCTCTTGTGGCTGGGCATCTTTTTCTCATACTCACAGCCCAGTAAAATAGGAAACTCAGAATAGACAATGGCTTTTTTTTTCACTGACTTATTCAGTCATTTACTCACTCATTTGCTTATTCATTCATTCATTTGTATATTCATTCAGCAAGTATTTTCTGTTATGTAAGCCTCTGTGTTAGTTATTGTGGGTTATCCAAGAAATTAAGATAAGACTTCTGCCTTTAAGAACTTTTAGGTCGAAAGAAGGGCTCAGTAAATACTTTTTGGTTTATCAATTCTTATTCATTCCACGGGGAGTAAAGTAGAAGTTAGAAAAGTTAAGAAAATTGAGATATAAAAGTAGGAGAAGCCTAGTTCATATTTTAAAATTTTGCTGTTGATAACACTATATAGAGTATGTTATATTTTAATGTTTCATTCTGACCCATAAAATGTTAACCTCAAAAAATGGACATAAAAGAGAGTATACATTAAATTTCTTTTGCTCTCCTACTTGGTTCTCCTAACAGTACTGACTAATTTCTTAACTTCTCTAAGCTTCAGTTTCCTTAAATGCAAAATTGAGATGATTCTAGCCCTACTCACCCCCAAGAGATATTGTGACAAGCAAATGATAATAAGGAGATAAAATTATTCAGCTTTGGTATTGGGGTCAGCATCTATTTACGTGACCATCTTATTCAGCCAGTGAAAATGCTCCCTTTTTTAAAGTGATATTTTATGTATAAGTAAGCAAAAGAACAAAATAAAAATTAACTGTAAAATCGCTACCCAAGCTTAACAATGTTTCCCCAAATTTAAATGTATGAATCTAATAGGACTGAGGATCATAATACTCTGCCTCCTTGGCCTCAGACCCAGGCATGTGATGCAAAGTCTTCTCCCTAAGGATTTTCAGATTTAGAGCTGATGGAGGAAAGGCTTGGACTTTGAGTCACTGAGCCAGAGAGATGTGAATCAAACACTGCTAGCCCCATATTCCCTGCTACATGAGAAAAGCCTATACTCTATAGGAAAGTATGAGATTCACAGAGAGAAACATAAGTGAGGGAGAGACAAGTCCTGATAACCTCACTTGGGCCCCTGAATCCAGCTGTGCCTGAAGACATTATAACCTTTAACTTCAAAGTTATGTGAGCCAACCAATTTTCTCTTATTATTCAAGCTAATAAGAGTTGAATTTCTGTCAGTTGCAATCAAGAGTCTTAAGCAAAAAATAAAATTAGACCATCAGAGGCATACTGAAATCATCTGATACCTTTTACAAATTGTTTGGACAATTAATCTTTTATGAAGATAAAAGCATCTCTAATCTTAAAATAAGACTCTGGTTAAAACAAGTGAGACATGTGATATCTTTACCTCAGTTATCAACTTGATTGTATCTTTTACCCTGTAGTCCAAGCCCTTCCTCCCTATTCTAACCACACAGCAACACAGAATTTGTCTCACCCTGTCTTTTTCATTTCTATTTCACAAAGTGCTATCCTTCCAGGATGCCAAGAAATGAGCTCAAGCCTGGGGAAAGGGTCAAGAAAGGGAGGGTAAAATTTAGTTTGTCCCCTGCTGGCACAATAGCTAGCACCTCTACCCTTCAGCAGATGCTCAGAAGTCCTGAGCTCAGAAAGTCTTATCCATTACCACTAAGGAAATGAATCTAGTGAGTCAGCTGCACTGAATATGTTAGGGGAATGGAGAAGCATGGCTATTTTGATAATCAACTCAAAAGAAAATTAAATTTACTAATGGAAACTACCACTATTCATTTTCTGGATGCAAGTACAGATAAAGCCAGCTTAAAACAACAAATAGCCACCTAATCTCTTAACCTTCAGATATGGTGCAAAAGCATTAACTAAAAGGTACTTAATCATTAATAATGATGTAGGCTCTAGTCTCAAACTGTACCTTGGACCATTCAACGTCTGCCCATTTGTCTTGTGCTGCCCTTTCCTTTCCATGCCCTAGACATTCAGGAACATGGCTGCTAAAGACTGAGGCTGTGATCAAAGTTCTCTGGGCTCTCCCACGAGAGCTCCATCCATGGGGCAAAGAGGCAAACTGGGAAACAAATTCTCTCTGGAGACTACCTTGCCCCTCTAAACGCTGTGTCTGCAAAATAAATTAATTAGTGTGGGACAAACAGGGCTCTATCTTTCCTCAACCCTGGTCCCAGGAAAGAACAAGAGTCTTGTGGTCATTTTGCTTTGTGGCTTTGGCTTACATCCAGAGCTGCCTGAAGCTGAAGACAGGCTCCCTAGTAGACCACGGTGAGCCCCCTTTTATCCTCCTACTGTCAGGGATGAAAGATTCCAAGCCTCGAGTGCAACAGAGCTGCAGGCGCCGACTTTTCCAAAAGATAAAAATCAAGACCCAAAAAAGACCACAAGTTCCCTTTGAAACACAGAAAAACCGGCCTTCTCAGAGTGGCCACTTTCCAGACGCACAAATGCTTTAAAGACAAAAACAGGTTGTTATATTTGTGAAGGCAAATAAAAAAGCCCAGAGCAGGCTCTCAAGTCTCTCTTTTTGTGATAGGCAACATCTTCCCGATCCCTTGCAGCCTTGAGGCAAGTGAGGACAGGGAAATAATGAGGAAATTGCTCAAGAGGGCAGGGAAAGCGCCATAGTCTATACACTGGCGTACAGGGCCCATTACACAGGGTCAGCTACTGCAAAGAAAAGGAGTCTTGGTGCTCTTTCTGGAGGTCCCAAGCTTTTGGTTGCAGATCCTGTCATTCAACCAAATATTGATTGAGCACCTACTACATATGAGGCACTATTGTAGGCCCTGTGGATGCATCAGTAAACAAAAAAAAGAAAGAAAGAAAGAAAGAAAGAAAGGAAGGAAGGAAGGAAGGAAGGAAGGAAGGAAGGAAGGAAGGAAGGAAGGAAGGAAGGAAGGAAGGAAGGAAGGAAGGAAGGAAGGAAGGAAGAAAGAAAGAAAGAAAGAAAGAAAGAAAGAAAGAAAGAAAGAAAGAAAGAAAGAAAGAAAGAAAGAAAGAAAAAAGGAAACCTGCTCATATAAAGGTTATGTTGTAATGGACTCTGGGGAGAAAGACTGACAATAAATAAAACAGACAAGTAGAATTTATAATACCTTAGAAAATAAAAAGTACTACAAGGAAAATTAAGCCAAGGAAAAGTACTACAAGGAAAACAGAAGTACTACAATTACTATAAGAAAATGAAGAGGTATGACGAATGGCAGGAGAGCAAATGGTAGGTTTGCAATTTTAAATCAGTGTTCAGGGAAAATACTAGTGAGAAAGTAAAGTCTGAAAAAAAGATTTGAAGGAGGAAGAGGAGTAAGCCAGATATTTGGGATGCAGAGTGTTAGAGGCAAAGGAAAGAGCAAGTGCAAAGACCCCAAGGAGAGACCTTACCAGTCAGGTTCATAGAACAGCAAGGAGGCCCGTGTGGCTGGAGTGGAGTGAGTGAGGCGAGCAGAGGTTAGAGATGAGGTCAGAGAAATAGTTTTAGATTAGATTAAGTACAGGTTTATAAAGCTTGAGCTTTTGCTCTTATATGGGAAGTCTTTAGAGATTTTGAACAGTGGCGTGATATGATCTAACTTTGCTGCAAAATTGAGGACAGAAGCAAGGAGATTAGTTAGGAGGCTATTACAATAATACAACTTTGGTGCTCTGGGGATTGCAATATCCATCTTCGTTTTATCACATTCTACCTTCGAATAATATCAAACTATTTCACATATAATGTAAGACTCTTACAACAGAATATTTCCATTTCTTTCTCCTATCTGCTGTGTTATTATCATATTTTACTCCTATATATGTTACAAACTCCACAATACATTATTACTTTTGCTATAAAGAAAATTATTTTTCAAAGAAATATATACATCAGGAAAGAAAGTCTTTTGCATTTTCCCACATATGTACCATATCCTGAACCCTTCATTCATTTTGTAAGTTGAAGGTTCCAGCTGGTATCATCTTCCTTCATCCTGAAACTTCCTTAATCAATTCCTGGAGTGTAAATATGCTGGCAATGAATCCTCTAAGCTTTTGGTTGTGTGAAAATTTCTTTATTTCACAATATTTTTTTTTTTTTCTTATTTTTTCCCCCCAAAGCCCCAGCAGATAGCTGCATGTCATAGCTGCACATCCTTCTAGTTGCTGTATGCGGGACATGGCCTCAGCATGGCCGGAGAAGTGGTGCGTCGGTGTGCGCCGGGGATCCAAACCCGGGTCGCCAGCAGCGGATCGCGCGCACTTAACCACTAAGCCACGGGGCCGGTCCTCACAATCATTTTTGAAGGATATTTTCACTGGATATAGAATTCTAAGTTGATAGTTTTTTTCTGCCTGGCATATTAAAGACATCATTCTATTTTCTTCTGGATTGCATTGTTTCTAACAAGAAATCAGTGATTATTCTTATTTTGTTCCTCTGTGTGTAAGGTGTCTTTTTTCTTTGGCTATTTTTGAGACTTTTTTATTACTGGTTTTCAATAATTTTATTATGATGTACTTTGGTGTAGTTTTCTTTGTGTTTATTCTGCTTGGAGCTCATTGAGCTTCTTGGATCAGTAGATTTAGAGATTTCTTCAAATTTGGAGATTTTTCAGCCATTATTTTTTTTATGTCCCTATCCTGTCCTTTCTTTCTGGAACTCCAATTACATATGTTAGACAGCTTGTGGTCCCATAAGCTCACTGAGATTCTGTTCATTATTATTAAAACTTTTTTTCTCTCTGTGATTCAGTTTTAATAGTTTCTACTGCTGTGTCTTCAAATTCAATGATCTTTTTTTCTGGGGTGGAGGTGGAGGGTCTCATCTGCTGTTATACTCACCAGTTAATTTTTTATTTCTGATATTGTGTCTATCAGTTTTAGAAGTCCTATTTTTTAATATATTTTCCACTTATCTCTTCATTAAATTCATATTTTCACTTAAATCTCTGTGCATATTTAACAGAACTGTTTTAAAATTGTTGTCTGCTAATTCATTGTTTCTATCATTCCTAAGTCAGATTCTACTAACTTATTTGTCTCCTGGTTATGTCACATTTTCCTGCTACTTAGAATGTCTAATAATGTTTAATTAGATAAAGGACATTATGACTGTTCTATTATTGAGTGTACGGATTTTGTCGCCTTCCTGTAAAGAGTGTTGAAGTTTGTTTTGGCAAGCAGTTAACATGACTTGCAAATGGGCCTAATCTTTTCAAGGCTTATTTTTCTGCCCTGTTAAGGGTGATCAAGAGTGGCCTTTATTTTAGAGCTAGTTTAGTCCTACTACTAAGACATAACACTTCTGGGTTCTCTAATGATATGTCAGATGTTCATTGCAGTCTCTCCAATACAGCTGATTGGAACTTGAATAGCTCCCAGGCTGTGTGAGATATGGAAATCATGTAGTTCACAACTACCCAGCCATTCCACTGCCTGAGATTATGTAGTTCACCGTATGTATTTACATCTTAATAACCAGCAAAGATTCAAGGAAATCACTGTGCAGATTTCTGAAGCTACTTTTCTGCATAATTCTCTCCTCTCTGATGCTCTATATTACAAATTCCAGTGCCCTAGTCCTCCACAAATTCCAAGGTTTCTCTCCAACTCAGCAATACCACTGGGCTTTGCTTTGGTTCCTCCTCTCTGGGGCACAGTGCAGAAAGTGCCTGCAAGCCAAAAGCTAGAGTAATCTTAGGGCTCATCTTTTTTTCCCTTCTCTCAGTGAACACACTCCTACACTGCCTGTTGTCCAATATCCAAAATCATTATTTTATGTTTTGTACCGTTTTCTAGTTTTTTTTTATAGTTTTTTTTCTAGTTTTTTTTTCTAGTTTTTTATAGGGCTAGACTTAGAATGGCTTAAAAGAGAAGTCCAAGTCTTCTTTTTATAGATGAAACAACTGAAGTACAGAGAGAGGTTGTGACACACTCAAAGTCACATAGCTACTAGTAGCAGCATTAAGCTTAGAACCTATGTTTCCTAACTCTAAGTCCAATGCCTTTCTACTCTAGCACGCTGCCCCCTACAGAATGCTTAATAGAAGGTGTATATTAGTTTCCTAGGGCTGCTGTAGCAAATTACCACAAACCAGGTAGCTTAAAACAACAGAAATGTATTATCTCACAATTCTGGAAACAAAGAGTCTAAAATCAAGGTGTTAGCAAGCTTTGGAGGCTCTGAGGGAGAATCCATTCCATAACTTTCTCTTAGCTTCTGGTGGCTGCTGGCAATCCTTGGTGTTCCTTAGCTTATAAACAAATCACTCCAATCTCTGTCTCTGTCTTCACATGGCCTTATACCCTGTATGTCTGTGTCTTCTCTTCTTATAAGGACACTTGTCATTGGATTTTGGACCCATCCAGTTAATACAAGATGATTTCATCTAAAGATCCTTCTTTTGATTGCATCTACAAGGACTCTTTCTCCAAACAGGGTCACATTCACAGGTACATTCAACTCACAACAGGTGGGAATGCAAATAATACAGCCAAACTCACATAATACAGTTTGGAAATGTTTGCTTCATATAAATACAGATATTGACGCCAATCCCAGCTGGGTATATTTTGGAGAATTTGAAAGGATTTCCATGTAGAGTTCCAGGACCATGATGAAAAATCCAATATTAGATTAATAATGTTCCATTTCACCTGAGCACAATCATGTTACCGCTCACATCCTCTCACCACTTTCTGCATTACGTGTTTAACACTACTGTTAATTTAGCTGAATCACCCAAGATATAACAAGGAGTAATTGTTTTCATTTAATCTAAACCTCTTCTTTCTCTAATAACCATATCAGTCATGACTAGAGTCTTGAAGTGTAGAATAAATAAATTGCTGACATGACCTTACCTATCACAGGAAAATTATCATTAACGTAATAATTGTGTCCCTTCTTTGCTGAGATGACCCAATGTCAGTTTCAGAGTCTTTATTGGGCAAAAACAAAGGTCTATTATATGACATCTAATTGCTATTTTATCTATCATTCTTCACTAACCAATAACCTTTGTTTTTCAGCATGAACTCTTTTTTTTTCATTTTTTTCCAAGTTTGTCAGCAGGTTCAGATGGCCCATTGTGAAATAAAAGCAAAAGCAACAGAGAGAATCATCTCACAAGAAAAATTAGCAATAAAGCATTGTGACAGAATAGCAAAGGCACTTTGTTAAAAAATCATTCCAATGTGAATAATTTGAGAGTGTTAATTTGTTAAGAAAAAAATATCTAGGACAGATATCACCCTGAGATCCTTAAGCAATGCTCTGAAACTTCATTTGCTGCAAACACATCCACGACATTGCAGTTTGGAATGCATCTTTCAACCTAAATTTCACCTGGGTTATAAGTCCTATTGGGTACTGGGAGAGGCAGTCAATTCAGCTTGCTTCATGATCTAGACTGAGCAAACATTAAGTGAGGTCAGACAGAATACCGACAAGAACTCTTCAAATCTCTAAAGCTGAATTAAAAGAAACTGGAAAATCGAGTTGACTAGGAATGGCAAAAATAAAGAGGCTCATTTTTAATGAAAAATGAAGCCTACTAATATCGGTTTCCATTGTGCCACAGACGCCCACCACCCCCCTAAACACTCTCCCTCCCCCCTCCCACAACTGAACTGCAATGTAATAAGCCAAAGTGCCAAAAAAAATCACAAATCAGCAAGGGAGAGGAAAAATTTAGAGGAATATTAACTTAATGCACCTAAAATTGGCATCATGAATTAGAAAAGGCTATTCTGGGTATGCCAATTCTAGGTAAGTAAAGGAAGTTAAAGATAATGGCCAAAGTTGGAAAATGAGCCTACTATCAAGTGAGAGATAATCACAGAATTTTGGCAACTGAAGAGAATTTAGGGCTCAGACTTCTCACTTTAAGGATATACATACTGAAGGTTAGAGAGAGGCAGTGACTTGCCCAAGGTCATAGCATTTAAAATAGAAATGGGATCAGAACTCACACACTTTTCAGTCTGGTGCTCTCTCTACTCAACTCCTTGTTTGTCAAGGCTGTGGGGGAATGTTAGAGTTTCTCAGAGTTCACACTGGGCCCCCCTTCCTTCTCTCTCCTCTTTCCCTCCATGATTTCCTTCTTTTCCCATAGCTTTTATTACTATGTCACCCAAATGTATTTTTCCAGTTCCAACTTCTCTGAACTCCAGACTTAGAGTCAACAGTTCTACTTCTGTGTTTCACAGGCATCTCAAATTTAACATGTGCAAATACAGACTTTCAATTCCCATCCTTCCCACTACAAACCTTCTCCTCCCCAATTTTTCTCCATCTACTAGATGGAACTACCGTCCTACCAGTTCCTCGACCCAGAAACCAAGATGTCAGCCTTGAATTGGTGTCTTTCCTTTACCCTTGCCCTATATTCAACTCATCAGTAAGTTCCCCTACATATATGTCAAAAATGTCTCTATCCATTTACACTGCCACCAACACAGTCCAAGGCACCAACATCTCCCCCCTGGACTACCTTCTAACTGGTCTCTCTGTTATGATTTTCCCACTTCTAATTCATTTGCCGTATAGCAGCCAAGGTGATCTTTTAGAAACATTCCATTTAGAATAAAATCCAAACCTCTCATCATTGCCCACAAGGTCAGACATTACTTGGCCACTTACTTCCTTCTCTAACCTCTTTGCATGCCACTATCTCCCTTGACCACTCTGTTCCAGCCATATTGACCTCTTAATTTCCTCCAACACACAATGCTATTTCTACTTCAGGACCTTTGCACATGTTGCTCCCTCTGTCAGGAATGTTCTCCTCTCCATTCTAAAAAGCTGACTCCTTTTTTACTTCAAGGCTTATATTAAATGTCACTTATAAAAAGAAGCCTTTTCTGACCACCCATCTAAACTAGATCTTAGTTTCCTCCTGCTCTTCTCTACAGCAGAACCTTAATTGTTTCCTTCCTTATTACAATTTGTAATCATTTATTTGCTTATTGGTTGTGATCTATCACGTGTCTCTCAGCTAAATCCCAACAAGAATCAAGTCTGTCTTTCATCCTGTTTCACCATTGTATCACCAACATCTGGCACATAGTAGGTACTCAACAAGTGTTCTTTGAATTAATGAAAATGAGAAACATTTATAACACTGTTTTCTCTACCCAAAGAAGACACAAAAGATTATGGGCTTCCATTCTATGTCAACATATTCAATATGATAGAAAGAATGTCTCAATTGAGGAATGTTAAAATACCGAAGGTTGTCAACTCTTATTCTCTAGAGATCCTTGTTAAACAGTGTCCCATCCATCAAGGGTGAATTAAATTCAGGCCTGCTTGAAGACAGAATGAAATTACTTCATTAAGCCCCCTACAAACTTATGATTTTATGAAAAATCCATAAGCTCTCATCCTTCCAGCACACTGATAACTAGGTAATTACACTTTTAATGAAAAAAGAACCCTTTTTATATCCATCTTCATTGAATTATGCACCTCAAAATTGAATTGGAGTCTAATAGACATTGAGCACCACTATCTACCAGTTCCCAGCAAAGATGAGAGAAAATTTGTAGTGATATCTGAGGACTCAGGGGCAGTGCTGACAGAATGTTCTTCCTGCCTTCTCTGGTGACTCGTCACTATGAGCACCTAGTCCACAGGTGTCCATTAGAGGCCCTCCTCAGTTTGTGAGCCAGTCCCTAACAGAGCAGAAGAGGCATTAGTTACCCCATCTTCTCTGTTCATGGGTTTTGAAATTAAACCATTCAGTTGAAGATTTTGTACCAATTCCCTTTGAGATGCAACTTTCTCCATTCCTGCCACATTGGCCAAGGTGACAGGGCTCTGTCCTGACAGCATATCAGTTTCTACACTGCAGTGGACCTGCTCCAGAATCCCAATCTATTTTCCAGTGTCCTAACACCTGTCTAGACCCCTGTCCTCAGTCTCCCCCAGTACTGAGACTGAGCACTTACACTGAAGGACTGATTAATGGAACCACAACATTGATGACCCACCTGACTTGTGCCCAGAGCCCACAATCCGTATGTCTGCTCCATGCCCCTCCAGTTTATTGGCACTGCTCAGTTACCAGTAATGGCTCAAATTAAGCCCTCAACAGCTAGCTACCCTATTCCACAGCCAAGACTATTGCTCTCACCTCTAGATTTTCTTGACTAACGCCCATTTTAAGGGGTTCAGACCATTTACAACTAAGCCTATCCAAGTTATGCTCACAGCTAAGCCCACAATTTTGCCTGGTCTCTCCCTATTAGTCCTCTGTGATTTCTTTTCATACAACTGTCAGTTTGGAAGCATTATCTTGTAAACTTTTACCTTCTGGACATTAGCATTGTAAAACTTCATTATTTTCAGGTAAGATACAATATAGAGTGACAAACACAGCCTCAAAAAGCTAAACAACTTCTTTCACCTTTAGAGTTTCTGCACAATTTTCCATATTCGGTACCCAAGGACATTTCTTTTCTCTTTCAACTAACATGGAGTACAGCAAGGTTACATTAGCTAATAAAAGCCCTCTGCTAACAAAAGACGCTTTTGAAAAGTCACTCAAAAAGGGACCACTGTTGATAGCTTTATTAAAATAAAATGCCACACCTTTGTGAAGTTAAAAGTCTCTCGATCATGGTTAAAAAGTCTGGTCAGCTCCAAACACAATGGAAAGTCTTTTAAGAGCCATGTTTTTCTCAAGCTGGTCTCACATACATAACAGCTAGAATACAAATCTAGACTCTTCCAGCCCATCTATCATTTCTTTTCCATGTCACCTAGGGGCTCCCATGTGAAGGCAAGTTGCACGGAATTAGATGAGAGAGACAGGTTCTATGCTGAACACCAAACAAGGGAAATTATGGAAATCATGATATCGAAACAATTTCATGCAAGTTAAAACAACAATTAGGTACCATTTTTGCTCATCAGCTAGGCAAGAATGCTTAAATGTGAATGTTGGGCAGTATGCAAGGAAATTGTAGTCCCATACAATTACTCTGAGAGTGTGTTTGTACAGCCTTTCTAACAGATATTTTGATAATATGTATTAAAACGTAAAATGCAGGTACCCTTAAACTCAGTGATTCCTCTTTAAGGTATCCTAGAGAGATACTTGCCCATGTGCAGGAAAGGACTTTTACAGGGGTGCTCACTGTAGCATTGTTTATGTTAGTAAAAATACCAAGACTCACCAAAATGCTCATTATCAGGGGAATGGTTACATGTAAATCTATGCAAAAATTGAAAATAATGAGGTAGATTTACATGTACAACAACCTGGGAAGATATCTACATAACCATACAAACAATATAATTCCACCTGTATGAAAAAGAGAAACCTATTTAAATCTTTACATATATAAAAATATGCACAAAATAAATACATATTTATTTAAATACGTGTAAAAATGTTGTGAAGAAAATGTTAATAAATCATATATCTGACAAGGGGCTTGTATCCAGAATATATAAAGAATGCTTACAGCTCAATAAAAGGACAAATAACTAATTTAAAAATAGACAAAGGATTTAAATAGGCATTTTTCCAAAGAAGATACATAGATGGCCAACAAGCACATGAAAGATGCTGAAGATCATTAGTCATTATGGAAATGAAAATCAAAACCACAATGAGATATCACATCACACTCACTACAGTGGCAATAGTCAAAAAGACAGACTAGAACAAGCACTGACAAGGATGTAGAGAAGTTGGAATCCTGATACATTGCTTGCAGGAATGCGAAAATGGTGCAGCTGCTGTGGAAAATAGTTTAGCAGTTCCTCAAAAAGTTAAACACAGAGTTACCATGTTACCCAGCAATTCCACTCCTAGGCGTATACCCAAGAGAACTGAAAATATATATCCATAGAAAACGTACACAGGAATGTTCATAAAGTATTATTCACAACTGCCAAAAAGCGGACACAACCCAAACGTCCATCAACTGATGAATGGATAAACAAAATATGGTATATCAACACAATAAAATATTATTATGCCATAAAAAGGAATGAAGTACTGATACATGCTGCAAAACGGATGAACCTTGAAACATTCATCATTCTAAATAACACAAATCAGACACAAAAGGCTTATTGTATGATTCCATTTGTATGAAATATCCAGAACAGGCAAATCTATAGAGACAGAAGGTAGATTAGTGGTTGCCAGGGGTTGGGGGGTGAGAAGAATGAGGAGTGATTGCTAATGGTATGATTAAAATGTTCTAAAATTAGATAGTGGTGATGCTTGCACAACTCTGTGAAAATGCTAAGAACCACTGAATTGCACATTTCAAAAGAATGAATTTTATGGTATATGGATTATCTCTCAATAAATCTGCTATTTAAAAAAAATAAATTACAAAATTTTGAAAATTCTTGAAGAGTACCCACCAAGCTGGGGCCGGACCAGTGGTGGAGTGGTTAAGAGTACGCACTCCGCTTGGGCGGCCCAGGGTTCACAGGTTCGGATCCTGGGCGTGCACCGACGCACCCATTGTCAAGCCATGCCGTGGTGGCGTCCCATATAAAGTAGAGGAAGATGGGCACGGATGTTAGCTCAGGGCCAATCTTCCTCAGCAAAAACAAAAAAGAGGAGGATTGGCATCAGATGTTAGCTCAGTGCTGATCTTCCTCATAAAAAAAAACAAAACAGAGTAGCCACCAAGCTAATAACAGTGGTTACTTTGGGGGAGGAGATTAATATATTTTTTAAGAATAAGAATGGATTCTCCTATTTCTTATCTCATATAATTTAAAATATATTGAAAAAAAAGAAAGAAAGAAAAACTCCTAGGCACCACTCAACATGGTGCCATATTAAGAGAAATACATAGTAATGTGTTTTACCCTTCCTGATTTATAGCCTAAGAACAGATAGTCTTTGCAGAAAGTAAGTTCTTTTTTTGAGCATTTTTCTAGGCCTGGGTATATAAAAACACATAAGTCATGTTCCTTTTCTTCCAAGAATTTATGGTGCATATAAGAGTAGAGATAGCCAATTGTTAAATAGTGTGATAAACGCTACAGTAATAGCATGTACGACTAGCTATGGAAGCACAGGGGCAGGGACCCAGGGGAGAGGAGCTGAACTTTAAAAGATAAGGAGAAGTTAGCCAAAGCAAAGAAGAGGCAAGGGCAGAGAGAGGCAGCAAGAACAGCATGGGCAAAAGCCTGCACAGATGCTGGGGCGTGGAGTTTTCAGAGAACAGGGAACATCAGTGGCTATGGCTGTAATAGATGTTTTGTGGGGGAGATTCTTGCAGATGGAAGGGTAGGCTGGAATCAGACTGAAAAGGGTGTTAAATAATGCCTTGCTAAGGAGTTAGGATATGATTCTGTAGTCAAGGGAAAAGAGCAAAGGAAAGGATCAGAGCAGATGGGAAGAGACGAGAGACAGGGAAATAAGTTCGAGATTCCTGAATCAACCAGGCAGGGGAGAGGAGCTTGTGAACGAGAGCAGGGGCAGGAGCAGTGAAGAGGGAGGTCAGACTCAAGAAATATTTCAGAGACAGAAATATTTCAGAGACAGTCAGGGAGTAACTGGTGTGGGAGGGAGAAAGGGGTGTGGCAGTGACTCCCAGAGGCCATTAGTTGTCAGAGTACATACAGGAAGATTCTAGTCAGACATGCTTGCCCCTCAGGAAATAAAATGGAGATGAAAGAAAGGGTTTCACATCCAATAAGAGAAAATGTGCCCTGCACTTTGCATGCCTCTGGATAGATAAGACTCTCCTGAGCTCCAGGTGTTGTGACATTATGTGCTGGGGCAAAGGGTATTTGTTAAAACACATCCTATAGAGATACTAGGGTATGTGCCACGCACTGTGCCAAGTACTTTACACGCATAATTTCACTGAATCCTGAGGAAACCCCCTTGCAGAGACAGAAACGGAGCTTTACTGAGATTAAGAAACCAGGTTCAAACCCAGGCAGTGTGACATCAGAGGACTATGCTTTCCTGTCTCTGACAGACACTGAGTTAAGCAGCTTCATTTGTTCACTTCTGACAAAGTCCAGTCAGTTTTAAACTCATCCTCCTTTCCCCCTCACTAGATTCAATGCACATCCAGAGCATCCATCACCTCCTCCCAGTTGAGATCAAAGTGACTCTTCAATATTCTCAGTGACTTTCAGGATGTCTGCAAGGGCCAGGTGAGGCAGGCACATCTATCAAGGAGCAGCACGGCTATCTGGCTTGCCAGGGAATCCAGGCAACACCAAAGTGCCTTCCAAAGAAAAAGCCCAGTCCTTTGAGCCAAGGAGACCGTTCAGCCTAATACTTGGGGAATCAGAAACTGGGTACAGAAAACATAGATTGCTTTTTTGTTTTTTTGTTTACTACCTAGCATATATTTGCCCCTTTTCTGTTAACATCATCCCTTTTTTGCTCTTGGGAACCACACATGATCTACACTCAGTCCATATGGTTGGGGTGGATGTACTTCATCTCTATCTTTAAAGGTGAGTGTATGCCTCAGGCCTGACCAATCAGAGCATCTTATCTCCCTTGCCCCAGTAATTGGTTCAGAGTTGAGCATGTGGTACAATTCAGTCCAGTGAGAGTCAAGCCCAGGACACTTTTTCAAATTGACCAGTAAGAAAAAGTCCTCTATTCCTATGTTTGGACCTATAAGGAAGAATACCTGAAGCTTCTAGAGACATCAACATGGCCAGACTCTGTCTGAGCAGGTAGCCAAAGCAGAGCGATCAAGAGTTGTAAGAGTTGCAAACAGAGACACTTTGAGTTCCTGAATCAAGCCACTCTTCAAACCTAAGTTGAACTTTTCAGCTGATTACACCAAACACCCCCCTTGATATCTGAGTTATTTTGAATTTCTGATATCTCTAACCAAAAACAAACAAAAATTACAAAAAGGAGAAACCTCAAACATCTGCCTCAGTAACAACTAGAAAGTGCTGAGTAGGCAGCTAGCTAGCCTTCCTGCAAAAGAAACATTCTGAGGGGGCTGCTAATTCTGAGGCATTTACTGCCAAGATCTGCCTAGAAGAAGCAGTTAATATAAGAGCTGTCACATCCAGAGATGCTCAGCATTGGCCTTATAAATAGTACATTACATAGAGCAGCTGTGGGGCATAAGCAACAAAAGAGAAGGTTAAATAATCTTTCTACACATAGCATGGATCTGCTGTCAGCCCAGCTTTCTCACATTCTGGTAAATACAATTTCTTCTATCCTGACATCTCACACGAGAGTCTTCCCTCTCAGAATGTCCTCCCTGTTCAAACCCAGCTGTTCTAATCCTAGACATTTTCAAGATTTATCTCTAGTTTCATCTCCTCCAAGGAATCTTCCCTGGTCATTGCAGCCTTTACTGGCATTTTCTTTGAGTTCCTATAATACTCAGACCTAGTACCTCCTACATGGGATCCAGGCAAAAGAGTCAAGTTTGAATATCTAGCTTGGGAAAATATTTCTGAGGCTTGATTTCCACGTGCTGCAAGCCCACCAGAAAGGCATGAGAACAGGAATTTGGGGCTATTGTTCAGTCTACAAAAGGTCTAGATTTTCAAACCGCAAGGAGAGAATGATAGGGGCTCTAATATTCTACAACTTTGCAATTCTGTAGAGGGCATTCTGGGGAAGGACAAGTGCTCACCATGAGCCAAGGGTCTGGGCACTTAGGCCTTGAGTACACGGGGCTTTTGTGGCTTCTTCATTCCTCAGAAGGGTTGTAAAATTATGCTCAGCTGGGGTGCATTGCTCTAAGATGTCCTCCAGAAGTGATGCTAAGAGTAAAGCTAAATGTGCAGTTTTTGAGAGCCCAGAAAGCCAGACTCCAGCAGACTTCAAAGAGTCTATGAGTCTGCTCTGATAGGAGAGTCCCCTGGGAACAGTGCCAACCAGTAACATCATTGAGGAGAGACACCAAGGAGAGCAGCTCCTGAGGCTGTGGCCACAACCAACAGGAAAATCCTTTTTCTGGAGCTGCCTTTGCAGAGAGCAGCTAGACGTTAGCCAGAGAGTCTGGCTGGGGAACATTTCCCAGCAGTGGCTCAGCTTCTCGGCCCTTCCAGCGTGAGAGGCTGTAATGGCATTGTGTTCAAGATAATGGGCCTGGACTGACAGACCTGCATTGGAATAATAGCTCTGCCCCTGTCTATCGTGTGACCTTGGGGAAATCTCTTAACCACTCTAAGCCCTAGTTTTATCATTCATAAAACAGGGATAATACTACCACCTCACAAGGGTTTTGGGCAGATAAAATGAGATAATGCACATAAAGTGTTTAACTCTATGCCTGGCACAAGGTAAATCGCTCAGTAAGCATTAGGCATCATCATCATTACTGTCATTATTCAGAGGAGTGTGGGGATTAGAAACTGCTGGTGTGTCAAGATGCCATTCACTGAGAAGATAGGATAATAAATTCCTCCCCAGAAACCCAGAGCAATTGGAGGCTCAGGCTCAGCTCAGGGCTCAAGCTAATTCTGGAGACCCTATGTTGTAGAGACCTCAGATTCCTAATGGAGCATGTGGTTTATAAAGGAAGATTACAGATTATGTTTTGAATTGTTTATTAATTTTTCCATATGCCTTAATTTTGTTATCCCAGTTGGATAATAAGCTTCTACAACACACAACCATATCTTTCACTTGTTATTAAATCCCTCACAGGATTTAAATCAATATCAAAGGGCCCTGGTTGGTTGGCCCAAAGGCCCAGAGTGTGTGGTCATAGTGATTTCCACAGTGTCAGAAAATCCTCGTGTTATCAGCAAAGTGTGAGAAAAGGAGATGTGAAGGTTAAACATAGGATAGAGCAACAAAACAATTCTATGAAGATATTATGCATCAGGAAATATTCATATCCTTTGACAATTTTATTTCTAGAAAATCATCCTACCAAAATAATATAGTGAGTAGAAGAAACTTTCTGTGTAAATCCATTCTTCTTGACAGAATATACAAGCAGGAAAATTTTAAAACAATCTAAATAAGCAATGATAGGGGCTATGTTATGTAAACTACGGAGCTTCTTCCACGTAAAACAGCTAATAAATAATGCTTAAGAAGCATTTTTAAAGGCTTAATAAGTGCTTATGATGTAATGTTCAGTGGAAAAAGTTGTATACAAACTATGATCTCAATTATGTTAAAATGCCTGACTTTTAACAGGGGTTATTTCTGAATGGTGGGATTTGGGGTTGTTTTTATTTTCTTGCTTATACTTTCTAGTTTCTATTGCCTAAATTTTCTACAATAATAATGTATTACTTCTATAATCAGAAAAATGTTGAAATATTATTTTTAATTATACATGTGAAAAGATTGGAGCCAGCTGGGGGTGATAATAGCTAGACACTGGCCCAAATCATGAGGGGTTAATATAGCAGGGTGGCAGGCTGGTACAGGCGAGAAGCCAGTGGAGGCGAAGGAGCTCAGCCCTCTTTATCTCTACAGGACACGAGAACACCAAAACCAAAGACTTCTAAACCATCTCATGGGACAAGGGAAGACCAATGTGATTAGCTACTCCCTTCTGAGAGGGAGAGGAAGAAAAAACAGATCTCGCTCATTCAAGACACCATGAGTTTCTTGGTCAAGGTAACCTGTCATATACCATTCAAGGCAGTGAAGCAGAGGTCTGTCTTCTTACCCCTATCCTGCCTAGTCAGCCTTCTGTGAGATCTGACCTGCTTTCCTCACTGCCCATCACCTTCTCCAAAGTTTTCAAGAACATCTAAATGCCCTGAAGCCACAGGTCCCATTTTTGCCTTCCCATCACCACTGTCTCCCTCAAATACCCATGACCTCTGACAATTAGGAAAGTGCATATGTTCATTACTGCAGGGCTCTGTTCACAACACCACTTAACAATAATGATACATTTCAAGAAAATAATAGATTCATAATCTCTTCAGATATCAGAACAGCCTAGATAAGATTATTGATGTGCTTATTGGAAAGGAATATTTTAAATATTTGCTTTGTTTAATACCTCATTGGTGAATTGCATATTTTACAAAATCATCTCTTTCTACCTGATATACTTGTTTAGCCATATTTTCCTGAAAACAAAAACCAGATGAAAAAGAATTCCTGAGTTATTTCCTTTTTCCTTAAGAATTTCAAAGGACTTTGTGAATACTGATAAAATTATCACTTTCCTAGATTTTAGTCATCTGTCTGCTAATTCATTAAAAATTCAACTCAAAGAGGAAGTTCTTGGAGATAGATTGTTAATATGCCAGTGCAGAAAAAACACCATACAATTGCTTTTGCAGAAGATCAATGGGAGAATAGGTTGAAAACTGTCTAGAGACAGCGAGATATTCTAAACATGCTCCCATATCCCTTCTGACCCTATGACTACTCAGAGCACAAACTCAGGATTTCAGCTCTCTTCACTAATACCTATTGATAAAAACAAAAAAAATCCATGTATTATTGATGAGAACAGTTAAACAGATAAATAATAAAGTCTTCTGCCACTTCAAAGGAAAATGAAGAAAATGTGATTAAATACAAAATCAATTCATCAGATATGTTTTAAAATCATAGCTGTTAGAGTCAGAAGGAATCTCAAGAGATCATTTCACTCCATCTGTTGGCTTTATGCTGATAATGTATTGCTCTATCCACGTGAACGTAGAGGTTAAGGGGCAGGCCTCTGGGCACACAGCCGATTAGCACCAAGAAGCAACGTGAGGTTAGATTTCAGTTTCCAGTATCCTTGTACAGGCCTCTTCCCACTGTGCCAAGCTGCTCTTCCTCTAAAAATTATTCCGTTTGGAGCATTAGTGGTCATTCCTATACTCATTCTACATTTTTTGAGCACATACTGTTTGCCAGGCATTATGCTAGACAGTAACAATACAAAAAGAAAATAAAATATAGTCTCAGCAATTGAAGAGCTCACAATCCTGCAAGGAAAAAGCCAACATAAACAATGAGCTACATGGTAATAGCATAGCAATATCTGTGAAGTGCTATGGGAACACAGAATAGAGAGCAATAAAATCTGCCAAGACTGTGGGAAGAGGGTTTCACAGGGGAGTTACGCCACAAAGGATGAGTAGGAGGTACTCCAGGCAGACAGAACCATCAGAACAAAGGCACGGATGTGAACGAATGGCATGTTTGAGAAGCAGCAAGCATAAAGCACGACAAATATTCCACATCAAAAACAAAACATTTTTTGCTTTTACACAAACCTAATAAGATAAAGCATTCTCCCAGCTGTATACATTAAAGTCATCTTCACATTCCACAGCCCTTCTAAAGGGCATCACTATGCTCTCCTTGCCATTATCCATGCCACACCCTTCTCCTCTTCCCTATGCCAACTCCTCACTGTCCTTCCTGATGGATCTCCAACGTTACCACTTCTCCAACTTCCCAGGGAGAGTTTATTATTCCTTCCTTTGTGCTCCTGTAATAAACATATGAAGGAATGAATGACCTTTTAGTTAGAAAGCTAGATCCTAAGGATGATATAGAGATAACACGCATGGAATGAGTCCTCAAAGGAAATAGACATATATATAACTGATAAGTGGAAGAATAATTTTCAGAATTGAAACTCCCATGGAAACATTTCCACTCAGATGAAGTCCTAACCGTGATCCAAAGACTTTCACATACAACTGCTTTGGCATTGATTTAAAACTCCACCTAGACAGATTCATAAACTCAGTCCTTTTCTTGTTATATTCTTAGAGCTCATAAAGGGTGACCTGAAAAGGTAGATCTTTAGATACAATTTAGTCATATTAAACAGAAGTGTAAGGGGTAGAAAATGACTGTCTGGTCTTTCTTTCATCACGAGGCATGTAATCTATTATAAAGGTGTTAAACTCATTGGTAAGTGTGAAAATGAGAGGAAATGAGTCTACCGACAAAAAATGCAATGAGACAGTAAACTAAAATTAACGCTTTGCAAATCCTCAGCCTCTCAGCCTTATTGCCTCAATTTGTTATTCTCATGAATTATCAGAGTGAAGCGTAGCCAGTGCTCCTAAAAATAAAGATTTTATTAAACTTCTTTACATACCAAAGTGCCTGAAGATGCCTCTCCTTTGACCTCATAAGCTACTCAAGCTACTCAAGCCCCGAGTTAAAGAATATCTCATTAGCAATACCTGATGTCAGCAGATGTGTTATCAAACTGCCTGTCACTCAATCCTCAATACTGAAAAATACCTAGGTCATTCAATCCTTTACACCAACCCCTTCTCTGCAATATAATAGCAGAAACTGTAGTGCTTTAAATTGTTATTAATAATAATTCCAAAGACTTGGTCATTTCTGGAATAGCTTTGAGTTAATGGGAAAGAAGCTACTACTTGCCAGGCAAAGTGCTACACACCAGTAAGAGATGATTGATAGATAGATTATAGATAGTATACTAGTCTGCTCAGACTGCCATAACAAAATATACTACAGACTGAGTGGCTTAAATGACAAAAATTTATTTTCTCACAGTTTTGGAGGCTGGAAGTTCAAGGTCAAGGTATCAACTGGGTTGGTGTCTAGTGAGGCCTCTTTTCCTGGCTTGCAGATGGCTGCCTTCTCACTATGTCCCCACATAGCCTTTCATCTGTTCATGTTAACTCCTGGTGTCTTTTCATCTTCTTATAAGGATACCAGTCCTATGGGATTATGGCCCCAACATTATGATCTCATTTAACCTTAGTCACCTCCTTAAAGAAGTTATCTCCAAACACAGTCACATTGGAGGTTAGGGCTTCAACATATGAATTGGGGGGTGGGGGCACAATTCAGTCCATAACAGATAGATAGATAGACAGGTAGAAGAAAAGGAAGGAAGGAAAAGGAAGGAAAGAAGGGAAATCATTAACTTGCTAAGAAAGTAGGACTATGATCAGCCTTAAATCTGCAGGAAGTAAAGTATTTCCTGTGAGGTTAAAAACTGAAAAGCGTTAGAAAAGCCCCACACTGCTCCAAAGTACTGTATGCCCGCGCGTGCGCACGCATACACACACAAACACTCACACATACATGGGCCACAGTGCCTGAAATTTTACGTTAACCAAACATTCAACAAATATTTATTGAGAACTTTGTAGCTGGCACTGAGGTAAGTGTTATGGAATATGTTAACTGAATCCCTGGCTGAAGATGCTTACATTCTAATATGTAAGAAAGAATCTATTCATTAAGAAAGTTGTTCTTAGCCTTTATTCCAGAAAGGAGGATTACTTGTGGGACTTTTAAAAACATATATATCCTAGGGGCTGGCTGGGTTGCCTAGTGGTTAAGTTCATGCACTCTGCTTCGGCAGCACAGGGTTCGTGGGTTTGGATCTGGGCGCAGATCTAACATACCACTCATCAGGCCATGCTGTGGTGGCGTCCCACATACAAAACAGAGGAAGATTGGCAAAGATATTAACTCATGGACAATCTTCCTCAAGCAAAAACAGGAAGATTGGCAACAGATGTTAGCTCAGGGCCAATCTTACCCACAAAAAAAAATATGTATATTTTATATATATATCCCATAATCAAATCTTCTGAATCTAAATAGCCTAAGGGTGGCCCTGGGTATCTATGTATTTTTAAAAAGTCTCTCCAGCTAATTCTGAAACACAGTCGGTATGGAAAACCAATTCACTCTACTAAGATAAACACTGGTCTATCCTTCTAAACAGCAATGCCTCTTGAAGATAATATGTGAAGATTCTACTACCTCAGTATGAATGAACTCACAAGATGGCTAATAATAAATGACCTAGGACAATATTAGACTACTGAGCAAGAGAAGGCATGAGTGATCTAAGATCATGTACATGAAACTTGATAGTAAACATGAAATCACTTCGTAAATGTAAGAGATTATTATGCAGTAGGTCACTATTTTACAAAGCATCCATTCCATCTGAAATACTTCCAAATACTGAGCCAATACCTGTTTTTCTGTAACTTTCTTTCAATGTTTCCAGTTCTATACTTTTCACTCCCTGCCTTCTCTAGATGTTTTCAGGGGAAGTCTCCACAATGCCTTAGGTCTGTGACCACAGCCCTATGAGGTGCCTGAGTAAATCTGGACCAAGGCTGACCAAGATCACTAGGCTTAGCCCCACAAGCAGGTGGGAGTCTGGAATTTTTCGTGCTGCCATTACCCTGGGCTTCACTGGGCTAGGAGTCCAGGGCAGCTCCATGTCTGTTGAGCTGCAGCCTTCCCCTCAACCCCACTCCACCCTACCAGTCTAATCCACTCAACTGGACCTCTGTCTGGGTTTCCTGTTCTCTACTAGAGCTCTCATTAGAACCATAGCCTGCTAGGTTGGGGCACTAACACTCTGCCCTATTATTGTCACCTGAACTCTCTAGGGCTGTCTTCCATCCCCTGTACATCTACTCAGTGGCTGGGCTACCTTTTACTCTTGACATGCCCAAGCTGCTATATAGACTCTTTACTTAGACCATTGATTCTCAGTTGGAATAGTTCTGCCTCCAGTGGGGTGTCTGGAAATCACTGATGGTATGTTTGGTTGTCACAATAGAAGCTGCCTCCTTCCACATCATTGCCCCACTTTTACTGGCATTTAGAGTGTGAAGACCAGTGAAAATAGACATCCCACGATGCACTGGACAGCCCCACACAAGGATCAGTAGTACTGTGTCTCTCTGAACATTCATGTAGGGGAGAACCCTCTTTGATATTATCTGAGTCTAGATGCTAACTTTGTTTTACATATAATCTCAAAGTATTTTTCACAGCAAGTTCTAATATCTAACAAATTTTCCAGAATAGTCCCTAACCTGTAAAGCAAGGGTAGACTGTACTATCTAGTTGGGAAATTTACCAAGAATTGTTCATTATTGTGAAAATCACTTCACCAATAATGCAATGACTATCTTGGTACTTGAGTCACAAGTACAAAGCTCCTGCATCAGTCTGCATTTGTGGTTTTCATCCTCCATTTAGGTACAAGCATATGACTGCTTCATTACGTCTTTTAGTGTAGCCAGGTTCATGCACTTACATATTGAAATGCATATTATGTTATTTTTAATTACTTTACATTTGCTAGTCATTTATATTAAGGCATCGTATTAATTTGTTTTCTGCATGAAATTATATATGTTGATAGATTTTAATATCTATGAATTATATTATCTTTGAGAGTACAGCAGGCATTATCAAATAGCCTTTATGCAGGATAAAGTGAACATCCACAATAAACTCTGTGGATCCTTGACACACCCTTTCAGGGCTCAGCCCTTATAGCCTCACAAGTTCCTACAGTCCTGTTCCTGACAGGACACCCTCCATACCAAGGATGTTCCAGTATGCCTTGCAGCCAAGACTACTTATTTATAGATACCATCCTTTAATTCAAGAAGAAACTCTAAAAATTATTTTTGTAATTCACTTGGATTAAAAGCAAGATTCTTATTAACAATTATAGCATATGAGAGATTGATAATTATTTTTAAAACCTATATTTAATAATGCTTTCACATGTATTAATTTTATTTGATATTCACAACAACCCTGTGAGATGGTAGGGCAGATTGCATATTTCTGTCTCTGCTTAACCATGGAGACTCCTGAGGCTCTGAGGGGCTGACTGGCTCAAAGTCACAGATCTAGCCAGAGAGAGCCGGAATGCAAGGATATACCTTCAGAAGCCAAAAGCTGTGCTCTTTTTGCTTATATAGCACTGCCTCTCAGGTGAGACACGTAACAAGAGGAGAAAAAAAACAACAGAAAGACTAAAATAAAAAGAATCAATATGAAATTCTAAAACATATATACAAAGAGGGTAACGGCAATTTCTGAAAGTCTAAAGATGAAAATTCAACACCACAGTCTGGAAGATTTGATTAGGTTGGCTCTTTTGACATGTGAATATACTCTTCCATTGCAACTCGCCACAGCCCACATCTTTGGACCCACTGTGTACAGTGACCGTGTGCAAGCACAAATGGCTCCCCAAGAAGACACTTGAAAATAACTGTGCTGCCCTCTATTGTTGACAAAGAGGTAGGCATGCAAATAGCAAACAGATTTGGTATTTAAGTTGTCTCTGTGCTGACTGTAAAAACGGACAGCCACAAAGTGCTATAAACATCATTTCACTTTTATTGATAAGTGGCTCAATAGTAACTTTTTCATTGAAATAAATATTTTGACTCACTAATGAGATCAAACAATTCCTTTGGATGAATTACAATTTGTAATTGTTATTGTTGTTATTTGGATTCTGTATACAAGTTTAGCTGAAAGGATGTGAACAGGCATTCAGTACTTGTAGCTAGTTTGCCAAGTCTTATAAGTCAGGATTAAATGAGCCTTAAAGGTCACAGAGAGGCAAATGGATGTCTCACACACGACAACTCTGATCCACAGGAAGCAGCTGCCTAGAAAAATGTGTTAATAAAGATTCTAGACTGTCTAGGCTCAGTGAGAAAGAACGCCATAATTGATCAGTAAGGTCTTCCAAGGAAGGGAAAGTGAGATGATAGTACACAGACATCATCCCTGCCAGCCCTGGGCTAGTCCCATCCACTCATTTTACAGATGAAGAAGTCGAGGCTCAATGAGATGAAATTACTTGTCAAAGATCTTATCACTGCTTGAAATTAGGCTGGGTCTAAAATTCAAGCACCTTGCACTCTGGAACATTCTTCTTGCCATTAGATGCAAGTTTCTTAGCTAGACCTCCAAGAACAGTGCTCAAGAAATTTCAGCCCAAACTTCAGAAAGTACAAAGTGATGTTCATTCTCAACACGTATCTCAAGATAATTCTTTACTGGCACAGATGTGCATGTTTTCTCTTTTACACAGACGGAGAGTCTTTGTGTAAGGTACCAGCAGAGACAAAGCCCTTTCATCTTACAGTTGATCTTTTTGATGATTTGTTCGTAAGGAAATAGAATTTCCCATTCTATTAGAGTCATTTCCATGGTTACCTATTGATTTCTTTTAGGAAACATCCTGTTTACATGGCCATTATGTCTTTATTGCAGAGGGTAAATCACCTTCTGAGTTTTCTCTTTATCTGCAACCTGAGGCATGTAAAAATGAGCTCTGCAAAATTACCAGAACAAGATAAATAAATGATTCATGTGAGTTGGTTTTGCATGAATAAATGATTAATCCTCTCTTTCAACTTTGTTAGGAGAGAATGCAGAATTAATGTCATTCTATGCAAATAGAAGCCCACTTTTCTGAATTCTGACCTAATTGTAGGTATTTGTGAGGCAAAATACATGTGAAACTTCTTGCAGTTTAAAAAACAAATCTGATAATACTCCGACTGAAAATCAGGAACCAGACTTATCTTTATAAACCTTACCTGCAGATGCACATAGATGAGACTGTGACTTACCCTAAAGGTTCTTTCAGAGCATCCTATATTTTAGCATAAAGGTAAATGACCTTGGTGGTCTAAAACAGGCCATACCACTGCTCACCAAACAGCCCAGTTCTTGGTTTAAACCAAAGTCTGTGTGGCAGCCTTAGTAGCCTGAAATGATTACATTCTTAAAAGCAACATACCCAGGACACCAGTGTCTTGGCTTAGCGAGAAATGAGTGGACCACTCATTAAATCATAGAACACTCAAGAATCTAAGGCAACATAAAAAAATGAAATTTACCTAACACAGGGGCAGAAAATTACAATTCCCTTCTATAGAGATGTGCCTTGGCTCTGTGCTAGAGGCTTAGGTTTCTGACCCCAAGAGCATTTCATCTGTAGTTGCAGACTTTGAACATAAACTCAGACCAACCAAATAATTCTATACAAGTCACAAAATAAGGATACTGGAAGGAAGAGGTCATCTTGGCCTGGAAGATGGTCAAAAAAGCCTTCTTATGTAGGAAGTGGAAGTGTATTTTGAGTGGGGGCCCTGAATAAGCAATGAGATTTGAATAGCTGTAAGTGGAAAATTACAGTGGCTAATACTTAATGAGTATTTACTATGGACCAGGTACTCTGCCAAACCCTTTATACTCACTATTCTTATTTCGTCTTCACAACTATCCAATGAAGTGAGTAAGCTATTATAACCTCCTTTTATAGGTGAGAAAGCTGAGGTTAAACGACTAGTATTGCAGAGCTGGTAGCAATGATTTCAATGCAGACTGTTTCTTGAGTCTACACTCGTAAGTACACTGTTCCAGGGAGAAGGAAACAAGGAACATGGTTGCAGGGATGCAAATCACATAGCAAGAGGGTGGAAGAAGGTAAATCACTCAATCTAGAGATGAGTGGTGAAGGTAGATGGGGGAAGGGCTGGGAAAACTGCAAAAAGATGGATTATAGAGCTCTTTGAATGCCATTCTTGGTAGGATAAGACATATGAGAATTGAACCCCAACTGAGAAGGTGCCAATTAATTCAGATAGCACTGACCTGTGAGGCAGGGGAGGTCTTAATCACCAGAACACTAAATACTCATTATCCAACTTTTTAATTGGCAGCCTGGAAGAGTAATCAGCAAAGAACTAAGATTTGATCATGCTCTTAAGGAATAATAGAAAAGAAATAAAGAATCCTCTGATCTCTTCCAGACAACAAATCTGTATTTCAGATGTGTGTTTTCCCACCTTCCAGGTCCCCACTGGAGACAAAATGAACAAAAGTAAGAACAGATGGGACTAAGAGCAGACATTAGCTGACGAAAGAAAAAAGGCAAGGCTGGGGGAAGGGTGTATAGAGAAGGACTCAGAACAAGAGCAAAGGATTTTGAAATGTAAGGTTATCTCCCCTGCTGAACTAAACACACAAAACGACTCTATTGACCACTTTGCAATGTTAAGTGACTTTATCAAATATTGGTGGAAATTGGTACCTTCAAATAAGCATACAGATCTCTCAGCAGAAAGGTCACCGGACAGCTCTAAGGGCCTAGGGCATGTGCATCATCCCTTAGGACAGTCAGAGACTACTCCAATATCTTCAACTGGTCCATGCAGAAAACGAAACCAAAGAAGGTCAAGGGGAAGGGCATTGGACTGAGAATCAGGAAGATGGGGGTTCCTCCTCCTAAGAGAGGATAAATGCATTTTCCCAATGTGACAAGATATGTGGTAGAGTGCCCAGATCACCTTTCCTGCCTTTTAGGAGAGCATGCTTTCTTCCGTTTCCATGAGCTCCAGAATGAGCCAGACCTTTATTCAAAGTGTAGCTCTGTCACCTGTTAGATGTGTGACCTTAGGCAAGTCATTATCCTCTCTGCCATCAAGGTAAATAAAGCAAGTTCTTCGCTCTCAAAGAGCTAAAGTACATCTGGCACAAATAGGTAGGCGACGTCGAACGGGAGGAGCCAGCGCTAAATTTCTTGACTTTCTTCCCAGCACCAGGCTCATCGTTATAATTATAATGAAGAAGGTAGAATGTCCCACTTCAGCAAAGGCCAGGCTCCTCCTCTTTCTCCATAGCTGCCAGACTGACTCTTGGAGCTGGTCTGATTGTTTTGGGAGAAGGGCAGGAAATCAGGACAGCACCTTCAGTACAAGACAGTATTTATTGATCACTCAGAGCTGTCCACTGTACTTAGAGCTTTATATACATGATCTCATTCAATCCCCCAATGATCCTATGGATTATTATCTCAGTTGTACAGATGAGAAAACTGAGCTTCAGAGAGATTAAGTGACTTGCCCAAGTCCCACTGGAATTAGCACCTGGCTTCAAGCTACTGGCAAGCCAGGAAGTTGTTATGTGAACCACAACACTGCTGCAGCCTTCCTAATGTATTTGCTGTGACCAAACTCAGGACTCTCTAGTGCAAATAAGGAGGTGTTGCCAGTCCAAACATATGTCTTAACTCTCAGGCATCATTGCCATCCCCATGGAGCAGAATTTTTGAATGCCAGTTCAATAAATTTTGTTGCATTCTAACAATTTGTGAGGCACTGGGGTGATGTCGCCATTACAAAGAAATAGAGATGCCTTTCTTGTTCTCAAGGAACTTATAGTTTAGCATGAAGGTGACAAGGAAAAAGATAACAGCAAGTTAAGGCATCTTATTCTGAGATGTATTTAAACAATACAGATGTACAAAGGAGGGAGGAAGGAAGGGAAGGAGGGAGAGATGGGGGGAGGGAGGGAGAAAGGAGAGGAGGAAGGAAGGAAAGAAGGAAACAAGAGGTCTTTGAACACTTACTGTGTGCCACGCACTGTGCTAGGCTATGTATCACCTTATCTCTTAATTCTCCCAACACCCAGTTGTAGGTAACTTTACTGCTATCATATCCCTGCTCCAAACCCTCCAGTGGCTTTTCATCACACTTAGAACGACCTGGTCCTCCATGATCTGTTTCCCTCCTTCCTCTCTGGCCATACGTCCTACCACACGGATCTCTTTTCTGTGCCTTGAACACAGCAAGTTCCCTTCAACCTTATAGCCTTTGGTACTTGCCATTCTATCCTCTGGAATTGCTCCCCACCCCATTTCTAGACAGCCACGTGGTCTGCTTCTCTTCCTCTCTTCATTCTGTTCTCTACTCAAATGTTACTTCCACAAGAGGCTCTCCCTGACTCCCCTAATAACCCACCTCACACCTTCACACTCTGTCTCCTTACTCTGCTTTATTTTCTCCAAGGCACTTACCAGTTACCTAACTTTCTTTATATTTACTTGTTTACTGTCTGTCTCCCCATCCCTCCACTAGAACGTGAGTTCCATGAGGGCAGCAATATATCCCCAGAGTCTAAACAGTACCTGACACATAGTAAGTGCTCAAGAAAAATGTTATGAATGAGCTAACGAATCTGTCTTTGCAAGATAAGGAAACTGGGGCTCAGAGAGGTTAAGTTCCTTGACGAGGTCACACAGACAGACCTACTGACTCCATGAGGTTGTTATAAGGTCACTCCTGCCTCAGGCCTTCGGCCTTGAAATTTTCTCTGTGCCATAGCTTCACATAGCTGGCTCTACCTTGTCTCTTCAGAAAGGCCTTCTGAGGTCATTCTAAAAGTTGCTTCCCCATTCCCAGTCACTCTCTATCACATTACCGTATTTTATATTCTTCATGACACCTACTGTTCTCTGACATCACCTTGTTGTTTATTTACATTTTATTATCCTCCCTACCAGAATGTAAGCACCATGAACACTGATACCACATCTTTCTTGTTTGCTGGTACACCTAGAATAGTGCAAGCACAGAGTAGGATATGAAAAACAAACCAATAAATGAAAGAGAGTGTGCATGCAGATCTCTTGGCACCATGCCTAGCCCATAATAAGTGCTTACTAGCTACTAATTATTTAATTTTTAGTAGCAGACATGGTAAGAATAGTAATAGTAAGATTTTAATAGGCAAAGATTATAGGAAAAGAAATTCAAAGCAAAAGGAATAGTGTAATCAAAGGTGGTTTTTCTTAGATTGTATTCCCAAAGTAGTTTTGCCCCCATAAGTCTGTGGTCTGAGTGAAAATAGTATAAATTGGCCTCAGTGCAATCACAGAGGTTCTGAGAGATTCTTCACACCTTATGGGTCAAAAATATTGTGTTTCATCCAAGAACACCGCTTTGGACACCTTCCCGCACAATTCCACACATTTAAAAGACATATAAATATTTCAATTTCAGGAATGGCATCTAATGTGCAATTTAATTTGGATTCAGTTTTGTAACTCTCTACTCCAAGCTGACAAGTGCAGTTATTTTCATTTGCAGCAAATAGTTTGGCAGAATTGTGAGTGACTATCCAGGCCTGGCAGGAAGCAAAACACCAAACAAGGGCAGTAAAGCTAGAAATCCACAAGATGTGTGGCCTGAAACATATATAATTTTTAATTCATAATTTAAAACAAGAATTTATTCTTCCCAAAGAAAGAACTGAAAGAGGTGATAAAATTGAAGTCCTAATATGGAGAAAATGAATAAAGTGCTCATATGTTTTCAAGATTCTCTCACAACCAACAGAGAGGGGAGGGTAACTTCTTGATCCTGGAGTAAATCTTATCTTTCTTTTGGGATTATTTGGGCACAGGTGCTACTGCCAAAAAGAAGAATCCCTTCATACGCACTATACTCAACTTCCACAGACTCCACAACCATTCCTGATAAAAAGAGATGAAGAAGTTGAAGGATGTTGCAAAGAACCGTGGATTTGGGATAAAAACATCTACATTCAAACCTTGACTCTGTGGTACATAAGACGGGAGGGGTGGGACAGGAGGGCCAATGTGTTGAATCTTTATTCAAAGACCAACTCCTCGGCTGCCTACAGATCCCTGTTTTTGTACTTCTATCATTTCCCTTGAGAGGGAAGGGTTAACATGCCCAAGACTTGTCCCCGGAAGGCAGACCTCCCAGAAAATAGCTTTCTGCAAAGTTCCATGGAAACTCGGCAATGGCCTATTGCTGAAGGCAATTAATCCTGGCAAGTCTTTGACCCCAGGCCCCCAATCACGCCAGCTTTCCCAGCCTGAAAACTGGTGTTGCAAATCCTGCCAATAGCTTGCTAGGTCATACAGCTGCAACCAAAGGTTTGGACTCTAGCCTGCTAATCACTCCAGGGGAGGGGCTGGTGCTACCCCCAACCGTAAATGCTGAGTTAGCAGCGTGCAGCTGGAGCCAACTTATAATACTGTTTTATCCTGGCTGGTCCCTGACTGCAGCAAGGAGGAACTGATGCTTCCCTAATAATTCAGTTAAAAGCCCCAAGTCCAAGGATGGAAATCTCTCTCCCAGATTTTGACTTCTAGCCATGCTGGATTGCTGTGTGCTGCCCCAGAATCTGATGAACAGAGAAAAAACCACACATCTGCTGCTTCACGCCTTGGCAAGTTTTCCCCCAGGGCTGATGTGTGTACATTCTGGCTATTTGCCCTGGTTCTCACAATACTTCCTCTATTGATAATACTTACCAAGAGGAATAACTCTTCTTGATAACCATTTGGAGGTTGCTGAAATAGAAAAGGAAGGTTAAAATATACATATTTTTATATAAATTTACTCCATGACTTCTGATATCTCTCCTCTCTCTCAGATCACATGAGTGTCCGGAGTAAATTAGTTAAAAAAATACATACAGATATATAATACAAAATATACATACATACTATATATACATATATTCCAAATGCCTCTCTCTATATCTGTAGATAGATAGATATAGAGATATAGAAATATGTAGAGAGACATATATAACATATATATTTTATGTAGAGAGAATTTTTTGTGTGTGTGTGTGAGGAGGACCAGCCCTGAGCTAACATCCAATGCCCATCCTCCCCTTTTTTGCTGAGGAAGACTGGCCCTGGGCTAACATCCATGCCCACCTTCCTCTACTTTATATGGGACACCACCACAGCATGGCTTAACAAGCGGTGCATTGGTGCGCGCCCGGGATCCGGTGAGTGCCCGGGGTTCCGAACCGGTGAACCCTGGGCCGCCGCAGCAGAGCACGTGCACTTAACCGCTTGCGCCACCGGGCCAGCCCCAAGTAGAGAGAAATTTTTTAAATGTACATATTTTAAATATATATTGTATACTAATAAGTACATATATATTTATATATTGATAAATATACATTACGTGTTTATATATTTTAAATATATTATATTTGCATACAAATATACAATAAATACATTTATGCATCTTATATATAAATATATATTATTTATATTTATATATAAATATATTTTATATATTTTTAAAATATGTTTATATATTATATTTCTATTTCTGAGCATTTTGAGGTCCCATGGTAAAGGCTGCAGCCATTTCTGCACAGAAGCCAGCACAGGTATCCTCAAGGCTACCAGGCTCCTAGGACACCTTTGTTAAGACCGACAGGAGTAGGATGCCTGGAAGGCTGAGCAGGGCTACAGGAGGATGTCTTGCAGCTGTGGCAGAAGCGATGGTGGGCTGCGCTGTCTCTGAGTCTCACAGAACCATTGCAAAGGAGTACATGGATGTGTAGTTCTCTGTCCACCCTAATCCTTCAGAGCTGGCAGCTTCCTCATCAAGATGTTCCATCTTGCCCAGTTTTTGAAATGATCTAGACCACCCTCTGCCTGGTCCCCTCCAACACACACATATTTCCTGCAGTGGATTGGGTTGAATATTAGCCTTGCTGTCATAGGCCCATTATCAGGAGAATCTGGAGTAATGTCTGGCCTAGCACAAAAACATGAATTCTGCCTCGGTTTCCTGATTAACACCACATTATCCTTTCTTGTCTGTAGCCCAGCCCTTAATTCCAGTCCAGTTCAAACTGCTATCAAAGGTAGCTTGGGACACAGGCCCACAGGTTCTTCTTTGATCTGGACACAGCTAGAATTAGCAGAGCTGGGATTCAGACTGAGCTCTTCCTGGTTCTGAACCCAGGCTCTTTCCCACGAAGAAGGTCTAGATTTATTTTTCACCTGTTAGGAGCTATTATGGGCTGAATTTTGCCCCCACCTCCCCAAAAAAGATATGCTGAAGTCCTAACCCTCATTATCTCAGAAAGTGATCTTACTGGGAGATAGAAGTAATCAAGTTAAAATGAAGTTATTAGGGTGGGTCCTAATCCAATATGACCAGTGAGCTTATAAAAAGGAGAAATTTGGACACAGAAACAGACATGCAAAGAGGGAAAGCAATGTGAAGGGACTCAGGGAGATGGTCATCTATAAGCCAAGTAGAGAGGCCTGGAACAGATCCTTTTCTCACTGCTCTCAGAAGGAACCAACCCTGAAGACACCTTGATCTTGGCCTCCCAGCCTCCGGAATTGTGAGACAATACATTTTTGTTGTTTAAACCACCCAGTCTGTGGTACTTTGTTACAGCAGCCCCAGAAAAATTAATACAGGAGGGGTCCAGAGTTTTCAAATTGGAAATGAATGTCCCCCAACATCAGATCTTTGCAGCCATCAGTACTGTACAATGCACTGCTCCAGAGGCAGCATTCCCATGTTCGCATCATGGCCCATCCCTGAGCTGGGCAGTATACACTCTGCACAGCCTCACACAGTGTCCCTGACCAAGTCAACTCATGGAAAGAGACTAATAGGTGCATACAAGTCCTCAATGATGGTCAGGAAACACTTGTTACATATAGTTGGTTAATTGTCAGCTATACACTTAGCTAACTTGCTCCCAAATTAAAGATTATAAAAGAATGATGTTATGGAGGCACTACTGGGTTTGTTACAGTGCTTTTAAAAATAGATAACTTAAGTACCATGAAACTGGTTTTTAGCACAAAACTACAAAACCAGAGAATTACTTTGCCTTGTTAACCTATCAGGAAATTCATCTGAGTAGGAGCTAGGCAAATGTTGTCACTGTCTTTGGAAGGCTGAGTTTCCCGCAATTCTCCCATTGGTCCAACAGGACTAGTTCTGCAGGTGAGAAATTAAGAACAAAGTGAGTAGAAGTGGGTGATTCTAGGTATTGTACTCAAATATTCAGGTACCCTGGATGCAGTACTGTTTTCTGATAATGAGATTCAGATGGCCTAATAATTAAAGCTGTCCCTAAATTGGAATGTGTTTCCTCTTCTAGTCTTCATGGCACAGGGCTATTCAGGTGAAGACTGGATTAGTCTGTCCATCTGCCTCCCAAATAAATACTTATTGAGTATTAGGCAATGTCCTGGGTATCGGAGGAATACAAAGAACACTCATAGTCATATCAATCTTGCTCTCAAAGAGTTTAGGTTCTGGTAGGAGATATAAGATAGATACATAGAAAATTCCAATATAGAATAGAAAATTATTAGTGTCACAAAAAACGTACAGTTAAAATGGCACAATAGTTCAGAAAGGAACATATTGTGGAAGTGACAGCATTTAAGCCAAATGAACAGCATTGACAGGCAGAGAAAATGGCATAAACCAAGACAGAGAGGAGAAGTTGAGGACTGACTAGAATACAGGATGTGTTTAGGGGAGCTAGGAAACATGGTTGGAGAGGTCGTCTAGAGTTTTAACCACTAGGCTAGGAATATAAGCTTTGTTCTGAAGACCAACAGGAGCCACTCAAAGATGATGACCTTACAGAGGTGTTGCCAGAGAAATTCCAAAGGCAAGAGATTACCATACCAGATGACTTCTGATGGCTCTCCTCCTTCACAAATCCCCAGAATCTCTGGATTCAAACTGAAGAAGAACTCTTTCTCCAATTTAAACATGGACCACATCAGTTGAGTTAGGGCTTGGAGTGTGGGGAAGCTACTAAATGCCTTCCAAAACCACTGGCTATACCATAGGTGATCACAGAAAGAGGAAGTCCAAGCAAAAAGGGAATAGAAAACCCAAGCCATGTGTGCTCTTCCCTTCCTGGTGGTCCCCCTGGGTAGGAAGCCAGCTCAGAGACGTCATCAGCTTATTTTCTCACAAACCAGAATTTCTCAGCAGGAAAGTAATATTTTTCCTCTTTGCCTCACTCTTTGACACATAATTGGTAGTCTCTCCCAATACCTGATAGTCTCATAAAAAGGCTGAAGGGAAAATAACTACTGTGGGCTGGAGGAATAACCTAAACTCTAGGTGTCTTTAACTTGATTAGGTCCATTTACAGTGAACTTCAGCCAAGTGAAGCAACTATTTACAGAGCAACTAGAAAGGACTTGTGAGATTCATTGAACTGGAATTTGGTGCACTGAGCTGATCCTGCAAAACTGTGATTAAAGAACCACAAAGCTTGGCCAGGAAAGGTTCATGTGTTTCATGGCCTTGTTTATAAAATCACCCTCAGTCTGAAATCTCCTTGCTTTCCCACCACAGGAATTGGCTAACTATATTCTCTACTTATACAATTTTGTGCCTAAATACTATGACAAACTTGAAGTGTGGTTTCTAGAAATTTATCATAAAGAAACAGATAAATATGCAAAGATGCAAGCAGAAGGATGTTCACTGAGGCATTGCCTAAAATAGTGAAAGACTGGAAACAACATAAACATCCATCAGGAGAGGACTGTTTAAGTAAAGTATAGTCACACAATGAACTACCAGCCAGCCAATCAAAGGAATACATTAGAAGTACTGACAAGAAAAGATGTCCATGTGTCCCTTAAATATTGCTAAGAAAAAGAAATAGGATGCAAATAGTATGTATAATATGATCTAATTTTTAAATTTGTATATACTTAAATATATATATAAATTTGTATATATATGCAAGCAATATATGCAAGATCTATGTACGCAAGATATATATATAGCATATATATGTGCTATATATATATCATTATCTGTGATATGCACAGCTACATATATATGCACATATATGCAATATATATCACAGCTAATGAGATATATATATATATAATTATATATACGGAGAGACAGTTTGAAAGAGAGAAAAGCCTAAAACTCGTGAACCAAGTTAAGTTAACTTGGTTACTTGGTTAACCAAGTTAACAAGTTAACAGTGATTGTCTCTATGGGATTGGGATTGTGGAGGATCCTTCATTTTCTACTTTGTGCACTTCTGAATGGATTGAATTTAGTTATAATGAGCATATACTGTTTTTATAATCAGAGAAATGATATTTCTATCAGAAAAGGAAGATAGAAAAGGAGACTCCAATCCTTCATTAAGTTTTCCAGATTTGAATATTACTGATATCAGAAACAATTTTAAGATCTTTTTAAGTAGGCTGAAAATACTAGTGTGGTATAAAATAAGCCACTTGGTATAGGGAAAAGAATACTGGACGTAAAGTCCCAAGTCTTTAGTTATGAGTCCTAGCTCTCCATTTTCCCTCTTCAAACCTCAGCTTTCCTTATATATAAAATAAGAGGCTATATTTACTGACTCCCAAAGTCCCTGCCGGTACTAACATTTCATTATTCTAACTGAAAATAAACATACCGGGATTCAATCCTCACTTATTAGAAATGGCCTAGAATGAGCTCTACAAAACTGCTGTAATCCAAAGATGGGGGGACAGGTCCCTCGAAACTCGTGGAAGAGCTGGGTTACACAGTGGAACAAGTTTCTGTCCTAGATCCCCAAGTCACAGGACGTTCTTGCTCACTAAGCAAAGAATGTGAGGGAAAAGGGAACAAGTCTTTTATAGAGACTTGCAGTCAGAATTTCTGCCAATAATTCTATAATCATTCCCCAACCCCAACACACACACACACACACACATGCGCGCACATACTCACCATTTTTTAGACATAAAATTGAAGCCAGAGAGGTAAAGGGACCTGCACAAAATCTCACAGTTCATGAGTAGAAGATTCAGGACTATAAACATTTAATCATATCTGAACTTAGTGCAATACTCTTCAGACCTGACGGCTTCAGGCTAAACATACACTGACACAGTTTAAGCAGTGTTTCAACCTTCCCCCACAGGCCTCACCTGATGAGTCTCTTTGTAAAACCTCCCACAGCCCAGTTTATTTCTCTGAAACTGTGACACATTAAAAGGGAAAGACTCTTGAAGAAGGATGACTTCCATCTCCCTTTTCCCACTCTCATACACAGGTACACTGAGGTACACCTATCATCTACTTTGAGGCTGCAGTCACACCCAAGGTGTGGATCTGAATTATCCTAGACACCTGCAAGGAACAAAACAAATAACTACTTTAAGAGGGAAGAGAAATTAAAAAGGGTCAACATAGAAGCATAGAGCAGCTGTGTTTAATAGAAAGATCACAAAACTAGGAAATGAAAGACATAGGTTCAAGCTCTACCTCTACGACTTACTTGCTGTAGGACTTTGGTCAGGCTTTAAGCTTTCTAGGCCTCAGTCTCTATATGTATAATTTAGGAACTATTCATTCATTCATTCAACAAATATTTGAGTGCCTACATGTGCCAGGCGTGGTACTAGATGAAGAGGATAAAATGTTGAGCCAAACCAGACCCAGTTAGTTCTTGTTCTCATGGTCTAGAAGGAGAGTCAAATGTTAAATAATCAGATAAATAAATGAATGAGAATTGGAAGACAAATGAAGATTTTTTCAGAGTATATTAACAAAAGTACCTGACCTAGTCTTGAGCAAGTGATGCTTCAACTTGGATTTGATGGATGAGTAATCACTAACTTGTTGAAAGGAGAGAGGAGCAAAGAGGAAGTACATTCCAGGAGAAAGAAGCACCATGTTCAAAGGCCCTGTGGTAGCAGAAAGCACAGCCGGTTTGAAGATCTAAAAGAAGGCCAATGAAAATGGCTACTGAAAAGTTTTAAGCATGAGAATGAATGTTACAGGGTAGTTGTGAGATGATATGAGACAGGGCGTAGAATATTGCTTTAACCATTAAGCTACAAGATATGCTAGGTGTTAATAGGAGGAAAAAGTATATGAATCATTTGAACTACTCTCCCCACAACTCAAAGGCATTATTAAAACACTAGCTGATGTTGTTCAGTGACTAGGAAACTCTGCTAATAAACACAGGAATGGAATACAACAGCACCACAGTGACTTTTTTCAAGTTGAAAATCTTCCAGCAGAAAGAGCAAAAAATATAGCTTCACCATGTTTAAAAGAAAGGCTTGGCTTTAGGGAAAACAAATGATAGGATTTGTCAGCAATCTCCACGGCAGAGCCACCAATGGTTGCCAAACCAGTTTTACACAGTACAGATGAGATGCCAGAACAGCAGCCACCCAGGCTGTGATCAGATGTAGCTGCTTGGAAGCAATTCAAAATGCAGACACCTGACTTCCTGAACTCCTAGGTCAAGTTCCAAGCACAGAAATTATAAGATGACTTCGTCACAACTAAAATTTCTACTAAAATAAAATAAAATGGATACTTTATTTTGAACTTAAATGAAACTTCAAGGAAAGTATCAATAGAATTGGTGGGGGGGCCGGCCCCGTGGCTTAGCGGTTGGGTGCACGCGCTCCGCTGCTGGCAGCCCGGGTTCGGATCCCAGGCGCGTGCCGACGTACTGCTTCTCCGGCCATGCTGGGGCCATGTCCCACATACAGCAACTGGAAGGATGTGCAGCTGTAACATACAACTATCTACTGGGGCTTTGGGGGAAAATAAATAAATAAATAAAATTAAAAAAAAAAAAAAAAGAATTGGTGGGTATTTTTTCTTCCTAAGAACACTGCTGGGGAATTTACTAATAGACTTATAAATGAGGGCGATAGACTGTCAGCTCTGATAAGGATATTAATTAAAAGAAAATTGACTGTTGACATTTCTGCAAGTTCAGGCTAATAGATCAAACGCAAACCCAAAGGAAGAGAGAAGGTCAAGGTGATATTCTACATGCCAGAAAGTGGGTTAAAAGTTTCTGAATAAGCTAAGATATATGAAGTTGCAGACCTGTGGACTTTTCTGCTTACAGAAAATCTAAAATAGAACCATCTAAAACTTAAGTGGCAAGGAATTTGTAGAAAAAACATATTAGTAGCAATCAGCATGACTTAATACAGAACAGACTAATGTAAATTTCTTTTTGGACAAAGCAGCAGATCATGAAAATAAAGGAAACAAGGGTATTTAATCTATTATAACTTTAGCAATCTTTTAAGTTCTACCATGCAATATATACAATAAAGCACCATCTGAAAGAAAAATCTAGATTTTACAGTAATGAGGTGGCTAGGTTATACCCAAAAAGTGGTTAACTACATACCAGAATAAGTTACAGATATATTAAAGATTTAAATATATATAAATAAAATCATTAAAAAACTAATTGAATATTTATTAAAGCTTTGGAAAAGGAAACTAGAAGCAATTTGCAAAAACAGAAAGGAAAAGAAAAAACTGAAAGGACTTACTACATCGTCATCAAATGAACACACTTCTGAATACCAAGAGAAAAATCCAAAATAGAGACAAATAGATTAGGAAAAACACTGGCAAATAATATGATAGACACCAGATTACCATTTTTAGTATACACCAAGGTCACTAAGATACCAATGGGAAAATGGGTCAATAGAATTAAGGCCTGTTTTTTAAATGAGGTTTTGTTTGGGTCATTGCTTTGATCCCTATGTGTATTTGTTATCTATTGTCATATAACAAATTTACTTCAAAACTTAGTAGCTTAAAATACTAAACATTTATTATCTCTCAGTTTCTGTGAATTAGGAATTTGGAAGGAGCTTAGCTGACTGGGCAGTAGTCACCTGAAGGCTTGACTGGGGCTGGAGGATCAATTTCCAAGATGGCTCATGTAGATGGATGTTGGCAGGAGGCCTCAGTCTCACCACATTAACCTCTCCATAGGCTGCCTGAATATCCTCACATCATGGCAGCTGATTTCCTCCAGAGTGAATGACCCAACAACAAGCAAGAGGGAAGTCATAAGGTATTATGACCTAGTCACATTCTGTCATTTCCACATCATCCTACTGGTTACATAGGTCACTGCTATCCAGTGTTGGAGAGGACTAAACTAGGGCTTGAATGTCATAAGACTGCCTATTGGTTAATAATAAAAAATGTAAATCTTTCTTTCATTCACTAAATATTTATTGAACATCTACAATGTGCTATCCAGAGTGCTAAGTGCCACCCTGGTAAAAAAACAATTCAAAACAGCAAATCTCACAGTCACAAAAAACTCCAGCAATAGTAGTGCATTCCACAACTGAGCAAGAGTAAGGTATGTGGTTTTCAAGTGGCCCAACTTCTGAGCCAAGGGAAATCTCAGAATTCTACTCAATGACCAGAGAGCTGTTCGTTAATGTCAAGATATTTCTGTCCAACAGCAGACCTATCCTAAGCATGTCATCACAAAGCTGGTAGCTTTCAGGACCAACACAAGAATCACCAACCAATGCTTGAAAGGCTTAGATTTGAAGCCTGTAAAAATTCTCTAGATTGTTTCAAATCCAACTCATAAGCCTTCCTGAAGGTCTAAAACTCCATCCTATGTACCAAAGATGACAATTTTAGTCCACCAACCTTAGAGTGTGCATTTTACTTCGTCTACTAACCAATCAACAAATATTTCTGGAGTACTAGTTATGGGGAAACATACATTGTCTTCAAGTAAGACACAGGCAGTGAGCAAGCAAACAAATAAATAAACTAAATAATACAGCTTGCTGGGCTCTGGGAATGAGACCCTTAAGTAGTATACATTCCCAATGAACCAAATCTGGATTGTTCTTTTTGGGATCTCTGCAAAGGCTGACCATGCCTAAGTAGATCAACAAACACAGAGCACTATAGTGAATGCACAAATATTTCTCATTCTCTGAGGAGCATTCCCAGTTAAGGAATGCTTCACTTAGAAATTTTTTTTTGCCCTTTAAATATTCTATTGCTTTATAGAGACCTTGCTTTCTAAGATTCTTGCTAATGATATAATCAATAATGATAATTATACAGTATTTTCAGTTTGGGATATAATTTTTCATAAATATTATCTCATTAAAAAATAATAATACAGCTTACTAAGCATTACGAAAATGCTCAGCAAGAGCTTGGACCTATCAGATGACAGTTTGGCTAAAACAGGGAGCAAAGGAGAGAGTCCCTCAAAATCAGGTAACAGAGCTAAGAGGAAGGAGCCAAACTGTACAGGGCCTTAATGTCTGTTGGAAGGAGTTTGGGTTTTATGCTACATGCACTGGGAAATCAGTGAATGATTTTCATCAGGCAAGTGACAAGATCAGATTTAAATTTGTAGTTTATGGCATACTGCACTAGACTCATGTATTTGTGTGATAGCTGCTAAGGAGTGAGGAGGGCAGTCAGGGCCAAGGAACCAGGCAGCCTGACTTGGCACATATAGGGATCAGACCCTTGGCCTTATCTTCATTAGAACAGTACCACTTACAGCAGGCACTGAAACAAATGCAGCTATTGCTACTGATGGTTAGTTTGTCCTCATTTACTGAAAGTGAAACGTCTTTTCTTCATGACTCATCCACAAATCCTGCTGATCCTCCTAATTAAAAAGTTTTCAAACAAGTTGATACATTATGAGCCCAGACACATTAGGCATAAATCCTTCCTGCCACCCATAAGCATGCCAGGACTTCACTGCTGCATCTTTCATCATTATAAGGGAGATTCTTCAATATAATTTTCATGACACCATCTGTCATGTATTTCTCTCAACTTTTTTTGGTGGGGTGACTGCTAAGTGATTATGAATATCATATCTGGCATCTTTTAAAAATAAAGCGCTAACAGAGACTCAAGGGGAAAAAAGAGTCATAAAGCTTATCAACTGACAAGTGCTATGGACCACAGACTTAGGAGTGCACTGTGGGTTAGTCTTTTTTACACCAAAATCGATAATGCAGCTAAGAATGGAAGTCAACTGAATTTGTGGTCATCTTAGGTTTCAGCACGTTGACTAATTCTTGCATGGTTTTGAAAGATTATACGTTTTCATCAGTATAATTGATTATACATTGTGAACTTTTAAAGGGGAAAAAGGCAATTCTGAAAATTAAGCTGTGTCTCCACTTATCTTAAACCTATCTACTCAAGGCCTTTGAAGTTCAATCTCCTCTGAGATGACTTCTCTAATTAATCCAACCACATAGTTTATTCATATTGTGTGAAATTTTATGTAGCCTCTGGCACAAAGCCATTGGCAAACAGGCATGTATCTTACGTGGGTTTTTTCTTTTCCCATCCCCCCCCAAAATACCCCACAAGGGCTAGGGTGCAAGGAATTTATTTTGGAGATACTTCCAGGAAGCAGCAGTTAGCGAATGGGGAAAGTGAGACAGAGAAGTAGGAAAAAACAACAAGGGATGCTGATAACCACTGTGAGCAACTGGTGCTCAATGAAGCTGAGGACTATTTCTTGAGAGACCATGTAGAACGCACCTAAGAATTTCCTCTGAAGGACAAGAGGCTGAGACATCTATCCTATTTTCCATTGGTTGAGGTTTGTCCCTGGGGGTATTAACTCCCCCACAGTTCTGTGCTCATCAAAAGGTAGATTAAGAGAGCTTTAGGGGCTTCAGAAAAAGCCCTGAGGTAGAAGAGCAGAGAGAGGTGGAAGGCCCATAAGGTGGGATGTGGTCATCTTGCATGGGAAGTACCCAGCACAGCTACAGCTGAAATTAGTGGCAGATCAAGGCAATGTGGCACAGGACACAAAAAGTGTCCGCTATAGCATAGAAGTGATGTTGCCCACAATAACATTGAAGGTGTGAACAATCATTTCTCTTGGTTCTTAGTGTTACAGAGAGACTGATCAGCTGGCTGAGTCTGAGAATTGCCTAACAAGTATTAAATAAGCACCTACTGAGCACTAGCTGAACAGCGTGGGGCAATATAGAAGTTAAGGACAAAGTGCCCAACTTTCAAGGAGTTTACAATCTGGCAGGGATTATCAACAATCACAAACAAACTAATATGAATTCCTGGTTCCGGCTATAAAGGCAGAAAAAGTGAAAGACAGTATCATGAAGTGGTTAAGAGATTTCACTCTGGAGACAAACAGACCTAGGTTTACATCTAAGACAGGATCTGCTGTGTGACCATGGACAAGGTGCTTACTCTCTCTGTGTCAGACTTTCTTCATCTAAAGAATACAAAAAATAACAGTATCTGCTTCATGCGGTAATTGTGAGAATTAAATGTATATAAAGTTCTAATCACAGTGCCTAGCACATAAGTATTTAGTAAACATCAGTTTTTTTGTGAAAGTTGAGTAGAAATTTAATAGAACGGGATTTAGGTAAGAGAAGAAGGATCTCATCTCCATGTCAGACTCTTTCTTAAATATAGATTTTTCTATAGCCCCTATTCTAGCACCATTTGACCTTTTTTAGACACTACATTATCTAAGGCATTACTTACGTTAAGACTGACAGGCAGTGATTTTAAGGTGCAGAAATATAGCACAAAATGCATGAGCTTTGGAACAATACTAACATAATTACAAATTCATACATCTTGCCACTGCATGACCTTGGACAAATCTCTTAAGTTCTCTGCCATTCAGTTTTCTCATCTATAAAATGGGGATGATATCATCTGGTTCACAAGGCCACTGTGAAAATTAAATGGTAATGTCTCCAAAGGGTTCCCAACACATTTTAGACCCTCAAGAGCGTTGATTGTTACTATTCAATATTCATTCAATGGATACTTACTAGGCACCTACTATGTGTAAGGCACTGTACTAGGTTCTGTGGAATAAAAAGACAAGAAGCATGAATAAGGCATGGTCTCAACAGGTTAACGTTAATACTTGAACAAACCTGCCATTTAATGTTATGCAAATTAGTAAGTTACCCTAATATCAACTGCTATTACCCTAACATCAAAGGGAGGGAGAGAGGGAGAGAGGGAGGGAGGGAGGGAGGGAGGGAGGGAGGAAGGAAGGAAGGAAGGAAGGAAGGAAGGAAGGAAGGGAGAAAACTAAGCTAGCCGCTCTGAAGACACAGTTCCTGGAAATAGAAGATAAGGAGATCTATCTAAATTCACATCCTCTCCAAGAGTATTCAGAAGCCTGCAACATGAACCAAACTCAGAGAGGGTTTCTCTAACACAGGGCTAAGAACTTATAAGGCCAACCCCACCCAACTTGGACTTGGAACATATAAAAATATTGTTCTTGGAGTGACGTCAGCATCATGGTGGAGTGAGCTTTCCCGTAAACTCTTCCCCCAATAAGATACAACAAAAGGAACAGTCACAGACCAACAACGGAATCCTAGACAGCGAAAAGCAAGATCGGAAAGATCCACACTGCCGCACATCTGAGAGTGGAACGTGCTGGGCCCCTGGAGGAACTGGGGAGAGGTAAGGAGAACTCCTTTCCCTCCCCATCAGATCAGCCATCCCGGTCCATGCGGCTTCCAGTGAGGGGGGAGGCGCGGCCCTCTGTGGGGAAACCATAGCTCTTCGGGCTCTCTCAGCCAGTGGGTGACTCCCACACAGAGGACTCAGAACTGCTACAGGGTACCATCAACATCTGAGCACCCCAGGAGAGTGGATAAGAGGGGCGAGCGAGAAGCCCCCCACGCCAGGGACCCAGCGGGCGAAAGAGAGAGCCGCCCCCCTCCCCGCAAGCTGGACCCTGCAGCTCAGCCGACCAGACCAGACCAAGTGACGGGCAGCTGGCAGCGAGCAGCTGGGGCAGAGCGCAGGGGCCTCAGATTACACAGCCCTTTACCCCCACACAGTGGCGGCGGGTGGAAATTGCAACCAGATATTTCCAAGATGAGGAAAAATAAAGCCAATACAGGAACTGCAATGCAAAGGTACATGAAATCACCAGACCAGAAGGAAAATGACAAGCACCCAGAAACGAGCCCTGAAGACACAGAAATCCATAACCTAAACAACAGAGATTTCAAAATAGCTATTATAAAAAAACTCAATGAGATACGAGACAACACAGACAAACAATTCAATGAGATTAGGAGTTTCTTCACAAAAGAGATTGAAATCATAAAGAAAAACCAATCAGTGCTGATGGAGATGAAGAACACAATGGAGGAGATAAAGGAGAATCTGGAATCTTTAAAGAACAGAGCTGACAATATGGAGGAAAGAATTAGCATTATAGAGGACAGGAATACAGATATGCTCCAGATGGAAGAGGAGAGAGAACTAAGACTAAAATGAAATGAAGCAAGGCTCCAAGAAATATCTGACTCTATTAGGAAATGTAACATAAGAATTATAGGTATTTCTGAGGGAGAAGAGAGGGAAAGAGGAACAGAGAGCCTATTCAAGGAAATAATAGCTGAGAACTTCCCAAATCTGAGGAAGGAGCAGGAAATACCAGTAAGCGAAGCCAACAGATCACCTAAATATGTCAACAGGCAAAGGCCCACTCCACGACATGTAGTGGTAAGGCTGGCCAAAGTCAATGACAAAGAAACAATATTAAGGGCAGCTAGACAAAAACAAAAAATAACATACAAAGGAACTCCCATCAGGCTCTCAGCGGATTTCTCAACAGAAACTTTACAGGCTAGGAGAGACTGGAATGATATACTCAAAATACTGAAAAACAAAAACTTTGAGCCAAGAATACTCTATCCAGCAAAAATAACCTTCAAATATGATGGAGAAATAGTAACTTTCCCAAATAAACAAAAGCAAAAGGAGTTCATGGCCACGAGACCCCCACTACAAGAAATACTCAAGAAGGCCCTCAGGCCTGAAAAAAAGAAGAGAAAGGGAATACAAAGCTTGGAGCAAGGAGAAAAATAGGTAGACAAACTCAGAAAAATAGTAGATCTTTACCAGAATAGGTTAGCAACCACTTAAATACCAAAATCAAAGATCAAAGGAAGGAATTCACCAAAAATAAATTTAACCTCATCACTGAAAACACACACCCACAACACAAGATAGAATAAGGTATAACAAGAATGACATAGAAGGGGAAGAGGAAAGTGATTGAATTGACTTAGTATAAGGAAATAGGAGGCCATCAGATAACAGACTATCTCATACACAAGATTTTTTATACAAACCTCAAGGTAACCACTAAACAAATAATCAAAACAAAATCACATATGATAAACAAAGAGAAAACTAGAAGAGTCGTAACACAGAACAACCAAACCGAATTGGCAGTCCGAAACAAATGAGACAAGAAACAAAGGAAATGCAAAATAACTGGAAAATAAGTGACAAACCAGCAACATTAAGCCCTCATATATCAATAATTACCCTAAATGCAAATGGATTGAACTCTCCAAGCAAAAGATACAGAGTGGCAGGATGGATTAAAAAGCAAGACCCAACAACACGCTGCCTCCAAAAAACACATCTCTGCTCTAAAGACAAGCACAGGCTCAGAGTGAAAGGATGGAAGACAATACTCCAAGCTAACGGCAAACAAAAGAAAGCAGGTGTTGCTATACTCATATAAGACAAAGTAGACTTCAAGATAAAACAGGTTAAGAGAGACAAAGAAGGGAAATATAGAATGATAAAAGGGACACTCCACCAAGAAGACATATCACTTATAAATATATATGCACCCAACATATGAGCACCAATGTACATAAAGCAACTATTAACAAACCTAAAAGGAGACATTAACAACAACACAATAATAGTAGGGGATCTCAATACCCCACTTACATCAATGGATAGATCTTCCAGACAAAAAGTCAATAAAGAAATAGTAGACTTAAACGAAAAACTGGACGAAATGGACCTAGTAGACATATACAGAGCACTCCATCCAAAAACAGCTGACTACGCATTCTTCTCAAGTGTACATGGAACATTCTCAAGGAGGGACCATATGTTGGGAAACAAGGCAAGCCTCAATAAATTTAAAAAGATTGAAATCATAACAAGCATCTTTTCAGACCATAATGCTATGAAACTGGAAATCAACCATGAAAAAAAAAAACTGAGAAAGTGACAAAAATGTGGAGAGAAAACAACATGCTACTGAACAACCAAGGGATCATTGATGAAATTAAAGGAGAAATCAAAAACTATATGGAAACAAACAAAAATGAAAATATGCCATACCAAACCATATGGGATGCAGCAAAAGCGGTCCTGAGAGGGAAACTCATAGTGATACAAGCCCACCTTAACAAACAAGAAAAAGCCCAATACACAAGCTCAAATTACACCTAAGAGAACTAGAAAAAGAAGAACAAACAAAGCCCAAAGTCAGCAGAAGGAGAGAAATAATAAAAATCAGAGCAGAAATAAATGAAATTGAGACCAAAAAAACAGTAGAAAGTATTAATGAAACAAAGAGTTGGTTCTTTGAGAAGATAAACAAAATAGACAAACCCTTAGCCAGGCTTACTAAGAAAAAAAGAGAAAAGGCTCAAGTAAATAAAATTAGAAATGAAAGAGGAGAAATTACAACGGATACCATGGAAACACAGAGGATTATAAGAGAATACTATGAGAAATTATATGCCAACAAATTGGACAATGTAGAAGAAGTGGATAAATTCTTAGATTCATACAACCTCCCAAAACTGAACCAAGAAGAAATGGAGAATCTGAATAGACCAATCACAAGAAAAGAGATTGAAACAGTAATCAAAAACCTCCCAAAAAATAAAAGTCCAAGACCAGATGGCTTCTCTGGTGAATTTTATCAAACATTCAAAGAAGATTTAATACCCATCCTTCTCAAACTATTCCAAAAAATAGAGGAAGATGGAACACTTCCTAAATCATTCTATGAGGCCAACATCACCCTGATACCAAAGCCAGACAAAGACAATACAAAGAAGGAAAATTATAGGCCAATATTGCTGATGAACACAGATGCAAAAATCCTCAACAAAATATTGGCAAACCGAATACAGTAATACATTAAAAAGATCATACACCATGATCAAGTGGGATTTGTACCAGGGACGCAGGGATGGTTCAACATCCGCAAATCAATCAACGTGATACACCACATCAACAAAACAAAGAATAAAAACCACATGGTCATCTCAATAGACATAGAGAAGGCATTTGACAAGATACAACATCCATTTATGATAAAAACTCTCAACAAAATGGGAATAGAAGGAAAGTACCTTAACATAATAAAGGTTATTTATGACAAACCCACAGACAACATCATACTCAACGGGGAAAGACTGAAAGCCATTCCTCTGAGAACAGGAACGCGGCAGGGCTGCCCACTCTCACCACTCCGATTCAACATAGTACTGGAGGTTTTTGCCAGGGCAATTAGGCAAGAAAAAGGAATCCAAATAGGTAACAAAGAAGTGAAACTCTCACTATTTGCAGATGACATGATTTTATATACAGAAAACCCTAAAGAATCCGTTGGAAAACTATTAGAAATAATCAAGAACTACAGCAAAGTCACAGGGTACAAAATCAATCTACAAAAATCAGTTGCATTTCTGTATGCTAATAACAAACTAACAGAAAGAGAGCTCAGAAAGATAATACCATTTACAATTGCATCAAAAAGAATAACATACCTAGGAATAAATCTTACCAAGGAGGTGAAAGACCTATACGATGAAAACTACAAGACATTATTGAAAGAAATCGATGATGACATAAAGAAATGGAAAGACATCCCATGCACATGAATTGGAAGAATAAACATAGTTAAAATGTCTATATTACCTAAAGCAATCTACAGATTCAATACAATCCCAATGGGAATCCCAGTGACATTCTTCACAGAAATAGAAAACAGAATACTAAAATTCATATGGGGCAACAAAAGACCCCGAATAGCTAAAGCTATGACCTTGGCCATAAAAGAATCTTTTCAGATGACATGCCTACCCAGACTAGGGAAACTAAAGAAAAAATAAACAAGTGGGACTTTATCAGATTAAAGAGCTTCTACAAGACAAACGAAACCAGAATCAAAATGAACAGACAACCCACCAGCTGGGAGAGAATATTTGCAAAACATATATCTGACAAGGGGTTGATCTTCATAATATATAAAGAACTCACACAACTGAACAACAAAAAAACAAATAACCCTATCAAAAAATGGGCAGAGGAAATGAACAGACACTTCTCCAAAGAAGATATACAGATGGTCAATAGGCACATGAAAAGATGTTCAACATCACTAATCATCAGGGAAATGCAAATCAAAACAACACTAAGATATTACCTCACGCCCATTAGAATGGCTACAATCACCAAGACAAAAAACAACAAATGTTGGAGAGGATGTGGAGAAACAGGAACACTCATACACAGCTGGTGGGAATGCAACTGGTGCAGCCGCTATGGAAAACGGTATGGAGATTCCTCAATAATTAAAAATAGAGATGCCCTATGATCCAGTTATTCCCACTACTGGGAATCTATCCAACAAACCTGAAATCAACAATCCAAAGATGCTTATGCACCCCTATGTTCATTGAAGCTTTATTCACTATAGCCAAGAAGTGGAAGCAACCTAAATGTCCCTCGACTGACGACTGGATCAAGAAAATGTGGTATATATATACAATGGAATACTACTCAGACACAAAAAGAGACAAAATCGTCCCACTTGCAACAACATGGATGGGCCTGGAGGGTATTATGTTAAGTGAAGTAAGCCAGAAAGAGAAAGACAAACACTGTATGATCTCACTAATATGTGGAATATAAACCAACACATGGACAAAGAAAACTGTATTGTGGTTACCAGGGGCAATGGGGGTGGGGGGTGGGCACAAGGTGTGAAGGGAGACATATATATGGTGATGGACAAACAAAAATGTACAACCCAAAATTTCACAATGTTAAAAACTATTAAAACATCAATAAAAAAAATGTTGTTCTTTCCCAGTCTTTTAATCCAGGTGAAACCAGGATAAAATGTCCATCAGTGACAGCCAGGAAGGGAAATGATGTCATAAGGTTAGATAGAGAGGTAAAAAAGAATGTCGTGATGCTGGGGATTATTCCACCAGCTGGGATGCAAATAAAGCCTCACTTCTTTCCTAAGTCACTGCCTTGCATAGCTAGAATGGGGGTCTCCAAAGATGCTATCTAAGATAGCATCCCAATTTTATAGCATCTTAAAAATGAGTCTCAGGATGAACATGGTATACACAGGTCTACACTCCTACTAGGCTCAATAACATTCCTTCCTTACATTTGCAGAACACTTCAAAGTTTACAAACCACTTTAATGTCCATTGTCCCACTTAATTCTCACAAAAACACTGTGTGATATGAAATTTTTCATCTCCATTTCACAGATGAACAAGCTGAGACTTGGAAAGCTTACGTAACCTGTTTAAGGTCCTATACCAAGATACAGAAGAGCTCACACTGATACCCAAGTCTGCTAGTCCCGTTTCCAAGGCATTTCTCACACTTGCATGCAATCTCTGAGGAAACGGAAGGTGGAATCAATGGAATTGGAAGGCAGTGACAACATAAGCAATTTGTTCTCAGAGACCTTGAAGGATCTCCCTCAAATCGGAATCTCTAACTAAAGAAATGGTGATTCCAACTCTGTGCCATTGCTCCAGGCAGTCAGATGTGAAATCCTTTATGAACATGGAGCCTGCACCATGAAGAGCACCATTAGATTGAAGATGGTAAAATTCATTTGAAACTAACTGGTGAGTAATGAAGTTGCTAAGGTTTACGAGCCTTGCACCAACACTAATACAGAGGTACAGTGTCAACAATAAAACTGTAACCGCTGACAGAACTAGCCTTCTGTGGAGAAAAGGCAGGCCTTTTCCCCTGACCTGGAGGCAAAAACAGCATCAGACAATTTTAAGAATGACAAGATCACTTTCTCTTGCGTGGTCTTCAATAGTGAATAGAAAGAACAGCTTCACCCTTAGAAATAACTGATTATTTGATAATGAGACAAAGAAAAAAGTGTGTAATTCTCTAGTTAAATTTCAGGCATTTACAAAAGTGAGTGTATCAATATAATAAAATATTCTCAAAAGTATGGCCAGAGACAAGAAGAAAATACAGAGCTCCTTTATACCCAAGCCTGCACATGCAATTGTCTGCTACCACAGCAGGGCGCCAAAGAAAATTTTATTTTAAGCAGAAAAGGACTCACCCCACAGTAGGCCTGTCAGAATGCATTATCCTCCTATGCAACCCCCAGATAGCTGAATGAATCAATCCACTGAGTGTTGAGGAAAATCTGCTGCAAAACAACTAGTTTGGTTCTTGCTTGGTTGGTATTGAGTTGTTGTTCTTAATTGTATTGAACAAGAGAAACAATTGTTTCTAGAGAGCAGGCCTGGACAGTGCTAGCAAGCCCTGGCATCCCCACTGGGAAGAACCTTGTCTTCACGTTGGCTCTAGAGCCTATGTCCAACACAGTCACCATGAGCCACGCATGCAGCCACTGAGCACTAAAATATGGCTGGTCCAAATGACACATGCAGTAAATGTAAACTACACACCACATTTTGAAGACTTAGCACGAAAATAATGTAAAATATCTCAATAATTTCCATATTGATTACAGGTTAAAATCATATTTTGGATAAATAGGCTTAATTAAAATAGATTATTGGATATATTTTCAAAATTAATTTCACCTGGGGCCGGCCCCGTGGCGCAAGCGGTTAAGTGCACGTGCTCCACTGCGGCGGCCCAGGGTTCACTGGTTCGGATCCCGGGCACGCACCGACGCACCACTTGGCAAGCCATGCTGTGGTGGCATCCCAATAAGGTGGAGGAAGATGGGCATAGATGTTAGCCCAGGGCCAGTCTTCCTCAGCAAAAAAAAAAAAAAAAAAGGAGGAAGATTGGCAGATGTTAGCTCAGGGCCGATCTTCCTAACCAAAAAAAAATTAATTTCACCTGTTTCTTTATACTTTTTAAAATGTGGCTACTAGAAAACGTAAAATTACAAATGTAGCTCACATGTTTGACTTGCATTATGTTTCTACAGGACTATGCTACTCTGCAGGGTATATCCTTATTCTCCAAAAACTCTATCAAGTCATTTAGGTAAGTTTAAAAGGAGAATGTAAAAATGCCATGTTTTAATGCTCTTGAGTTCAGGTTATTTGGAAATGGCTTACTTGTTCTCCAATGTGCTTTCAAAGTAAAGATGTGAAACATTGTGTTTGCTTGCCTGGCTGTATTAGACAGTTTGAGCTTTCATTGTCTCCAGCAGGAACAGTGTCTATGTAACTGATCTGTAGAAATTCAGCATTGCATGATGGGGCATGTGGGTGTTTGTTTGTGACACTTGAGGAGAATGCCTGTAGCTCAGCTGTTAGAATGTGGTGCTGATGAGTCTAAGGTTAAGGGTGCAGTCTCTACCCAGACACACTTAACTCAGCTTTTTGTGAACCAGGGATGCACTCCCACCTGGCCTTGCTTTCTTGCAAACGTTTCATCTTGGTGACAATAGGGGCCAGTAAAATACTAGTACTGTATGCTTTTCAAACCCATCATCACTACTACAAAAAGCAGCTCAGTTTCATCCTTTAGAGGGAGAGCATCACCTGTGCCACTTTTTCATATAAAGGAAAGCATATTATTTTCCTTTGTTAAAAAAGGGGATTTTAAAAAATGCATATGTTACAAGTTTGAAAAGCCAAGCAAAGGCAAAAACTTATAAAAGGTATTATGTCCTTTCCCTCATTTGCTTCTGGAAAAACTATTCTCAAGATACAAAGTATCCTGAGCTAAATCCTACCCATCTAGAAGATTTAGAAGATCATAGTGGAAAGCATTTACTTATGTACTGTGGCTTCATATCATGTTTCAAAACCTTACTATTAAGCAACTCGGTATATTAGATTCTTGCATGACTTTTGTTCCTCAAATTTCTAAAAGGTAGAAGCCAGCCGTGTTATGTAATAGAAACTGGAGTCCAGAGATCCAGACCACAGGCCTGACTCTGCACTGATGGCTATGCAGCCCAGGACAAATTCATTTCTCTCTCTGGTTCTGAGTGTCCTCCTCTGTAAAAGTAGAATTTGGACTCACATTTAGTCTAATACTATCATTTCAAAGCATTCTGGCTGACCATCTTAAAGAGCTGAATCAGATATTAACTTTTCTCAAGTCCTTTTTTTTTTCTGTTTGTCCTTGAGAGCAATAGAGGTGACACCTTGTGAATTTGGCAGACCTTCATTTTCAACAGCTGTGCCCGGGAGCTTTGGAATAGGCTCCTGTCTCCAATGGCTTTTGCACCTGCGGTTTGGCTGGCTTGGGCTTTCTGTTTTCCGCCTGCTCTGGCAGCAGGGTGGAAGTGAGAGCAGTTGCCTCTGGTGTTCTCTAAGCTTCCTGTCCCTGGTGACTGAGCCAGGAGATACCTAACGGCCTTGTCAACAGCTGAAGCTGTCTCTCCTTCTCCTTGGCTCAAAACACAGTCCTGGGAATTACCTTGGCTGGGTCTAGCTAAAGATTTGCCTTCTGAAGTAAAGGTTGAGCTTTTATTAAATACCAACCAACAAGAAGGCTAGAATAAAGTGGTCCTATTGTAACTTGCCAACATTAATAGATCCATAGAATTTGGACGATAGATGCTAAAAGGATCTATAAGAGATAACACTGAATGAACATTTACTATGGACTAAACACTAAGTAGTGTATGTGGATTACTAATTTAATCTTTATAACAAACCTATGTAATGTAATAGGTACTATTATTATTGCCATTTTACAGATGTGGAAACTGAGGTTTAGAGAGATAAAGTAACTTTCCCATAGACTCATAGCTACTAAGTGACAGAGGTGAGAGGTGGGATTTGAAAATAGATAGCTAGATCTATTTCATTCTATAGCTCATACATATACCTACTTTACCATCAGGATAGTTTTTTGGAGCTCATATGGATGCAATTCAAGTTGGGGGTGCTCGACTTGATCATTTCCTCTGCCTGGGATGCCTAAACATCTTAAACAGTTGTGCATTAGTTCGAGTCCATTAAGAAGCAGGTGCCAAGACAGATTAGACATCACTATTTCTAAACTTCTTTACATTCATGTTATTTTGTTTTCTTCCTTTTCAGGGGAAATGCTGGCAGGAAGAGGCACACACGAACCTCAGCAGAGAACAGATAATTCACAAATTTCTACAGTTCAATCTTCAGGCCAGTAGGCATCAGAGAGTAAAGCTTCCCTCGATATGCTCCTGAGAATCTCCTCAGAATGAACTGAGAGACCTAGGACTTATCTGCATTTATGCTCATCTGCCTATTTTTATCCTCTAAATTCATTTAAGGTATGCTTTTCCTTCCAAAGGTAACTCAGATCACACCACAGCACCATGGACCATAAATCATTCTGCACAGAACTCTGTCTCTGGGGGACATCAATGTTTACTCAGAGGATCAACCTTAAAAAACTACCCACTAAGGTGTATTTCAGACATCTACTCCAATACTTACAACCTGACACAGGAACCAATCTTCAGCATTCACTCATGTCCTCAACACCACCACAATTCACTCAACTTTCCAGAACTGCCTTTGGAAAGTCCTCCTCCAGGATGAAGCTTATAAACAGCAGAAGAGATGATAGAAATTATGTTTACCAGCAGCTCAACTAGGGGAACAGCTAAGGGGAAGACATTAAGCTTTTAATAAGCCCCCAACCCTCAGATCTAATCGCTTTAAATCTGCCAAGTTAATCAGAATCTTACAGGGTATTCTGGTCTCCTCCACTGTATTTCTCAGGTCAAGGACACATCTCTGAGCCTCCTCCTAAGCTGATGCATGATTTATCAGGTGGTGCCTGCCAACAGCCTATAGCTCACATTAAAAAATAATTGAGGGCTGCTAAGACAATTTCTCCCAATCAGCTGCAATTTCACCAGACCCAAAACCTACCAGACCTGGACTCTCATTTAGAGAGGCAGCTGGTGCACTGAAAGGAACATTCACTAATAATAATAACTACTAAATACTCACTACATGCCAGGCATTTTATATACATTATCTCCATTCGGCTGACAACCTAAGGAAGTAGGTATAATTATCCCCATTTTAGAGTTGAGTGAATTGAAGATTAGAGCACATCCATGATTTACCCAAGGTCACACTTTTAATGCCTGATGGAGCCATGATGTAAATGAGCTCTTTCTGATCCCATATAATTCTGCTACATCATTACTGCCTCCAAATAGGAGGCAGGAAACCTGGTATAAGTCCTAGAACTGCCAGCTGAGTGGCCTTTGACAAACCTTACTTAATTTCACTCTGGGTCTTAATTGGTTCAGTTTAAGAATAGAAATAATGCTATTGAGTCTTAGTTTAGGATGCAATCCCAGGAGTCAAATGGCCTGGATTTAAAACCCAGTTCCATCCTTACTGGTTGGGTGACCTTGAAGAAGTCAATTAACTTTCTCTCTAAAATGGGAATAATAGTAATACCTATCTCAAGGGATATTGAGAGGATTAAACAAGATAAAATATGTAGAACGTTTGACGTTGACATATGGTAAGCATTCATCATCATCATCATCATAATAAGATTTTTTTTTCCTATCTTACTTCACAGGATGTTTTTGAGGATTGACCGAGAAAACAAATAAAAATGTGTTATAAATAATAAAAGGCTATACAAAAGTAAGAAAATAGTATTATACATAAGGCCCATGCTATGAGACTTATAACAATGATTCAGTTGGAATTGGGGAAAAGTTCTAGGATCCCCACTTAAACCTCAGGAGTCTGGAATCTTATCTACCCCAGGTTAAACAATATCAAAGCCCTCTACCCTGCATTTACATATGAATGAAACAGAACTACTAGATGATAATCTGAAAACTCTTTGTTTTAAAACGGTTTTCACCTTTGCCCAGCCTAGAGGCTATATAGGCTCTATCATTATGGCATTCATCTGGACATAGTGGAGTAGCACGAATGCCAAGATGCCTGGATCAGATACCTCAGTCAAGGGCAAAGTGTGGAAACTGTCAAGAGCAAAAAAGGTAAGATACAAATATCTCCATCTGAGAAGAAAAGATTAGGGTGGTCACAGAGTGGAGTGGTTTGACATCAGACTACTAAGGTTTAAATCCCAGTAAATTCGTTTACCACTATCTCTTTCCTTGTCTGTAATGTCCAGCTACTAACAGTACCTACCTCATAGGGTCACTAAGTGACATAAGGCACTTCACATAGAGTAAATATTAAATAAGTAATAGATATTGTGGGAGATCAAGATTTGGCCATCCTAAAATATATCTCTTTACCTTGATTGTTTTCTCTGAGGGACATTTGACCTCCCCCACTAACTGCCTAAAGAATTTGACATGGTGGCTCCTTCCTAGAACAGATCTTCTATCATGACGGCTGTAATGATAATGTAAAATAGATGTTACAATGGGAGGGGCACTAAGCCCCTTTTATCAAAAAACTCTCTCTCTCCCTGACCACATTATCTATAGATGACCCTGAAAAGAACTGTCCTCCTGTCCTCTGAAGTCCCAGTCCACTACCCACCCCCAACACGCTCCTCGCCTTTAGCTGCAATACTTAAGCAAGCAGCTTAGACAGAGGGACGAGTTGCTCATTTCTGAGTTTCTCCCATGTATACATGTTATTAAACTTGGTATTATTTTCTTCTGCTAACCTGTCTTGTTAATTATTTGGCCAGCCAGAAGAACCTTAAGGGAAAGGGCAGAGGGAGATTCTCCCTCTTCCCCCGACAATATGATCATACAAAATATACTATATATTTGCTGAGACACACTGTTGTTCCTAAAAATGTTTCCTTCAACCTCTTGTGAAAGTTTTGGTGGTGATTTGTTACAATGGAAAATGTCTGAAATTGGAAGAAAGCTGTGAAAAGAACTACAAGAAGGTGTTTGTGCCCTCTGTCAATAAGACTTGGTCAGAAACATATATCTTGGAGACAAACTTAAGAGCTCTGGTTTGGCTTTCTGACCTCTTATGGATAATCAAGTTACTGAACGCAGGCGAGTCTCTTTCTTCTTTAAAGTTGTCCCAGGCCATAAGTACAGAAAAGGGATTCCTGGCCCTGGTACCAGAGCCCACCTTACAGCTCCACCTAGTAGAATTCTAAACTAGGCAGATTTTGGAGGCAAAGTGCCTAGATTTGAATCCTGGCTTCATCACTTACTATCAGTTTGACCCTGGGCAAGTTATTTAACTTTGCCAAGCATGTCTTTTCTCATCTATAAAATGGGGATTATGAAATTCACTTCATAGGGATGCTGGGAGAATTCAATGAGACAATGGATGTGTGGTAAGCAGAATAATGCTCTTCCCTCCCCAAAAATGTCTCTGTCCTAATCCCCAGAATCTGTGAATATGTCGTGTTACATGGCAAAAGGGATGCTGCAAATGGAATTAAAGTTGCAGACCCTAAAATAGGGAATTGTCTTAGATTTTCCAAGTGAGCTCAATCTAATCACATGGGCCCTTAAAAGTGGAAGAGAAAGGCAGAAAAGTCGTTCAGAGATGAAGTGGCAGGAGAGTTTCAAACCATAAAAGGGACATAACTCACCATCATTGGCTTGAAGATGGAGGAAGAAGGCCACAAGCCAATAAATGCAGGTGGTCTGTACAAGATAGGAAGAGCCCTCAGCTGACAGCCAGCAAAGAAAGGGAGACTTCAGTTCTACAACAGCAAGGAATTAAATTCTGCCAAGACCTGAATGAGCGGGAAACAAATTCTTCCCTAGAGCCTCCAGAAAGCAATGTAGCCCTCCCAACATCTTGATTTTAGCCCAGTGAGCTCCGTGTTAGAATTCTGACCTACAGACTGAGACAGAAAATTTGTGTTGTACCAAGCTGCTAAATTTGTGGTAATTTGTAATGGCACCAATGGAAAAGTGATATAGAATGTCAAATACTCAGAATGTGCGCAGCACAGAGAAATACTAATTAAAATCCAGCAATTAGATGATGGTGATGATGTTGAGGAGGAGGTGGATGACAACAATGAACTCTTAGGTTACATCTGAAATTATTAATATTAAACCTGCCAATAATCACAAGATTAACCATTATTGAGGCCCTCCAATAGGTCTAACATCATATTAAATGCTTTCCATATAGCAAATTCTTTTATCTAATCCTCACAACTATGAAGTAGAAATGATTATCCTCATTTTTTATGAGATGAAATTGGAGCTCAGAGAAGATAATTTATCATATACTGAATTCTGTCCTGAATGACTTGTGTTATGCTGCAGTTATCAAGGATATAAGACATTTCTAAGTGGGAGGGAAAAAATTCAAAATGTCTCAAAAGACAGAAACACAGCACAATGGGTTATTCTTTTAATGGGCATAGATGCCCATGCAGCCCTTTCTTTCAATGAATGCCTAAAGTGATACAGTTGGAGCTCTTTGAATCAAGTTAAACAAGGAGAGGTGCACAGAAACACTAGAATTTGTGATTGTTTAAGAAACAGAAAAGAACTGTTCTGAGTAAGACAATTTTGCCCATGTACCTGCTGAGAGCCCAAAGCATGTGAGTTTTAAATAAGGAAACCAACTTCAAGCCTCAGCAGCTCAGGGTATATGAAATGGATTTCAGGTGGACTGAGACAGAGTTTAGAAATAAGATCAAAAGTGCAGCCTCTTTTGACCAAAGTCTTAAAGGACGGTTTGATTCGTCTTTTCCCAAGCAGAATGCAATTTTAGGTCACTTGTTATATACCAAGAGAAATCCATAAAAGTGTTCTTCCACAGGTGGACACCACAGAAGTTTCTAACCCAAATTTTAGACCACTGCTTCTCAAAGTGCAGTCAGCCAACCATCTGCATAAAAATTATTTGGGCTGCCTGACAGAACTGTAGATTTCTGGGCCCCACTCCAAAGGCAATGAATTCGCATAAGCCCAGGAATCTGTATTTCTAACAAGTTATTTAGGTAATTCTCTTGCAAATCCAATTTTGAGAAACCTTTGTGTAGAGACTGTCACCGGCATCCAGAGGTAGGTCAGTGCTCAAGGACAATGAGACATTCCACAGCTGGCACCAGGGTAAGCACTGAGATGAATGTAATTCCTATCCTGCCTCCAGGATTTCACAGGCAACTGATTAACTACAATACAGAACAGATAGACATAAGTAATATATGGAGGTACAAGCAGACTTCTCTGGGAACACGGAAACAGAGCAGCTGATTCTGGCTGAGGCTCTCTCTCCAGGATTTCAGGAAGAGGTATCATTCAGGCTGAGCTTGAAAATGATATCAGCATTACAGAGTGGGATGGGGAAAGAGCAAGCTTCACAGGCAGAGAGGGGACCAAGATGAGCAACAGCAAGAAGGCATGTCCAGGATATTAGGCACAGACCAATACTGCTGTGGAAGAGAGGTCCCCAAGGGCTTTAGGTGGAAAATTGGTTTAGCTGGAGGACACCAAAGGCATCATGACCATAATAAGATGAGATGGGGGGCATTTCAAGTTTTTAAAGACATGGTATGAGTCGGTCTACAGTTTCAAAATGAAACAGGCTATGCATTAGTTTCTTGTTACTGACATAACAAATTACCACAAAATGAGTGGCTTAAAACAACAAAAGTTTATTTTCTCACAGATCTGGAGCCAAGAAGTCCAAAATCAAATGTTGACAGGGCTGCTCTCCATCCAAAGGCTATAGAAGAGAATCCTTCCTTGCCTCTTTCAGCTTCTGGTGGCTCCAGGCATTTCTTGGCTTGTGGCTGCATCACGCCAGTCTCTGCCTGTGTCTTCACAATGTCTTCTTATCTCCCTGAGTCTTCTCTCCACCTCTTACAAGGACATTTGTCATCGGCTTCAGGGCCCACCCAGATAATCCAGGATGAACTTATCTTGAGATTCTTAACTTAATTATATCTGCAAAGACCCTTTTTCTACATTAGGTCACATTCATAGGGGGTAGGACATGGACATATCTTTTGGGGGGGCCACCATTCAATCCACTAGAGGCTATTCAATCCACCATAAAGTAGTGTAATATAGGATAGTTTTTGAAGACATACCTACCTGGGTTTGAATTCTTATTCAAAACAATACGTTTTGCTACTTATTGTGTAGGTGGCATGGAACAAATGTGTAAAATGGTGATAATAAATATTTTATAAGGTTGTGAGGATTAGAATAATGTCTATTATCGTATATGTGTGTATAGTGGATTGTCAATAAATCATAGTTAATATTAATGGTATAAAGATACTAGTATCTTGTGAGATCTGTTAGAGAGGCCATATAGTTTAGAGGTTAAATTCACAGGGTTAAGAGATGAATGCCCTGCGTGCAATTCTTAGTTCCATAATAACCTATGTTACCTGGGGAAAGTGACATAGCCTCTCAGAGTTTTTTAAATCTGAAGTTTGTAAAATGGAGTTTATAACATTAACTCTACAAATAGGTTGTTGTTAGGGTTAAAAGAAGCAATGTACGGGGGCCGGCCCGGTGGCATAGCAGTTAAGTTCGCGTGTTCCACTTTGGCGGCCTGGGGTTCACCAGTTTAGATCCTGGGCACAGACCTACTGACCGCTCATCAAGCCATGCTGAAGTGGCATCCCACATAGAAGAGCTACAACTCTACAACTATGATATATACAACTATGTACTGGGGCTTTGGGGAGAAAAAAGAAAAAGAGGAAGATTGGCAACAGATGTTAGCACAGGGCCAATCTTCCTCAAAAAGAAAAAAGAGAGAGAGAGAGAATGTAAAAAAAGCGTATGTAAAACACTTAGCCTAATGCCTGGGACATAGTGGGTAAGCTACTTAATTATTATGAGGATGACACAGAGGACCATGTGTAAGAGAGAGTCCACTCACTCACATGGAGACTAAAGGTTTAGAACATAAATAAAGTACTTCATATGCAATATCTCATTGGAGCATCCCACAAACTGTTTGTCATCTTATAATTTTGTGGCTCTGCCCCAGCAAAAGACTGCCCCCTCCAGATGCTCAGGGAGAGGCCTGCTCCCAGGACCATATTTCTTACCAGGTTAAATATTGCTGAGAATTGTCTGGTGACATTTTGAGGGCAAAAGGGCCAAAGAAGAAATGTAGGCTCTGGGGAAAAGAAGATCTGTGTGTGGAATCCTGTAACTCTTTCCATAAGTCTGAGTGGAGGATGCTGCAGGGGGAACCTTCTCACTCCATCTCCTGCTGTAGGGGGAACTTTCTCACTCCATCTCTTGTTATGATCCTCATAAATGAACCCATATGGAAAAACAAAGCTGCTCAACCAAGACCTGCTCAGACCAGAAAGGCTACATAGAACCCCCTTGTGAGCAGAAACTAATATGATAATCTTCTCTCATACTGGATGTTGGGCCTCTACTTAAACAAAGCGGAGGTGCTTTGCTCTAAAAAAAATTAAAAAAAAAAAAAAAGCTAACCAATTGTCAGAGTGTCCATGTGAAGGAGATCCTGGGTAGCTTTCATCATTTCCATTTGATGCTGGGATCGGAGAGGCATAAAGAAGAGGCCTATGTGAAAGCACACAGTGAGTCACATGGAACTTGGTGGAGATGCTCAGAGAGCCTTCACACTGTTCTGGCACTCCGGGGGCTTCAGAGTATGAAGATGACAAAGTTCCAAAACAAACACAGCTTAAAATGTTCAAGGAGACACAAATCAGACAGATGCATCACCTCAGAAAGGGAAAAAAAGTAAATTCAAGAATGCCCAAACTAAAATATACTATAGAAATACTCTAAGGATTCATACCTAATCACAACATTGAGAGGAGAGTGACTTATTGGCATGAGTGAGGCAGAATAAATAAATGGTATGGATAGACCACATTCCTTTTCAATGAAGGAAGCCCCATAGCAAAGGTGAAATTGAAACTAGGTTTCTAAATAATTTCTTACCAAGTCCTTTCCTTCTCATTCAGACACAGCCACTCCCTTCATTAAACTCCTACAATAATAAGTGAAGGAGATTAAGAGATACAAATTTCCAGTTATGAAATAAATAAGTCATGGGGATGTAATATACAGCATAGAGAATATAGTCAATAATATTGTAATAACTTTGTATAATGACAGATGGTAACTAGACATTGTGGTGATCATTTTTTAATGTATATAAATATCAAATCACTATAATGTACACCTGAAAATAATAGGATATTGTATGTCAATTATACTTCAATAAAAATAATAATAATTTCTAGCTGGTCTCCTTGTCCACCTCCAATTTTAATCCATATTTCATGCATCTATCATTTTAGCTTTGTTCCTAAAAACACAGTGGCTAATACACTGGAATAAAATTGCACACATGCTGATGTAATAAGAGATGGAGGAAGGTTGATAGTAGAGGAAGGAATAGTGAGTACACAAATCTCTTTACCTTTGATAAAGTAAGCCCATTTATTTTCTAAAGTTGATAAATTTAGAAAATAGATGAGACATATTATTTAAAGATGAAAATAGAACCACTAGAAAAACTAATAGAGAGTATATATCTCCAAATTACCACTAGTGACTCATTGGTTACAGAGACACACTGATCAATAAAAACACAAACCAGAAAAAGCAAAGAAAACAGCAAAGGAGCATAAAAACAGAAAACAATATAATAAAGCAACAAAGCAAAACCAAATATATCTATGATGGCAACAAATGTAAATGGCACAAATTCATGTTTTAAAGGAAAAAGATTTTCCACTGGGATCAAAAAAATTAATTCCAGCTAAATTATTTCCTGTGGTCTGAGACTCGCTTTTTTTCACATTTAACATTTCTGAATTCAAGATGTCTTACATTTTACAATCACATTTCAAGTGAAAATGAATTTTTGCTTTTTATGAGAAGCTATTATTCAACTGATGATATATCTTACAATTCTTAGCATTTTAGAATACAGTAAATGCTCTCTCAAAAGATAAATCTAAAGCAAAGTGACTCAGAAAGGTTGAAAGTGAAACAATGGCTAAGTTTTACCAAGCAAATGCAAATTAAAAGACTTCAGGGATTGTGATGATAATATCAGACAAAGTTGAATTTAAGAGAAAAAAGCATTAAAGAGGAAAAACAGATTAACTCAATAATCTACAATAAAGACATAGCAACTTGACCATTTATGAAACAAACAGTATGATATCAAAATAATTAAATTTTATCAGAAAAGAGAAATCCACCTAAATAAAATAGTGAGAAAATTAGACAAAATTAGGCTAGATAACTGAAACAATGTAAGAAATAAATTCAATCTAATATAATTAATATTGTAAAAATGAGCCTACAATGTCTTTCAAGCATATACAAAACATTTATGAAAATTAACCATATATTACAAAGCAAAAAAGCTTAATATTCTAAAAACAATAGATTGAATTATGTCCCTCAGAATGGAAATGAATTCTTTTATGGGCTCTTTACAATCTACTTTTCCAGGCCCATAACCACTAACTCATTCATTTTACAATACACTATGGTCACTCTTTATAATTTATCCTTCCCCATGCCTCCCCACTTTACTAATTTCAGAATATAGCAAGGTATCTGACAATCTTCCTCCAGCCTGTTTAATATTTTAATCAATGATATAGATGAAGATATATAGGATATATGTATTGAATATGCAATTAAAATTTTCTAGACTGGATAGCAAATATATGAATGACAAAATCAAGATCCAAAATAGTCATGACAATCTAAAGCCACTCTAAATAGAAGGAAGTTTAACAAGCATATATATACACGATTGGATGAAAACCCAAAGAAGTGAAGAATGTCTAAGATTTGATTTAGTAGCAGCATGTCACGTAAAAATGACAAACTATAAACTGGTTTTAGTAGACAGTAAGCTTAATATAATATAACTGTGCAATGTTGCTGTGGAAAAAGCTAATTCTATGTTACTAGATATAGGATAATTAGAATTAGAGAGGTGATCCATTCAGATTTCAGTTTTGGATGAGAGACATGTTTTTATTAGACTCTTCATTAGACTGAATGAATGGGCTAACTTGTGGGCATCTGCCATGGACAAAAGTGTTCAAGCAAAGGTAGAACTACTGTAGTGGACCCATTTATTCAAATTTTTTAACAGTAACCCCAGATAGAGTGCCCTTGTAGTCTGAAGTTTATGGCAGTTCCCAAAGAGTTCCTCCTCCCTAGGAAACGCAGGTTCAATCAACGCAGCTGTTCCTTATCAGAGTACTCCAGATGACTTACTTTATTTTTCCTTTTCACATTCACCTTGTGCAATAACACTATTTTTGTAGGCACAACCCTTCAGAGAGCTTGGGAGCTAGAACCCTGGTCAGTTGGGAAATTGAGTAAAAGGAGTGCCACACAATAGCAGCAGATCGTAAAATTTCCCTAACACAGCTTGAATCTGAGCTGTCTCAGGCGGCTGGCATATGTACATGCCAGACACAAGGATAGGGAAGGAAAGTTTCCCCTCATCAGTAGAATATTTACAGGTAAGTGACATTCTCCAGGTGAGTGACAAAAGAGCAAAAAACAAAAACAAAAAACACTTCTTGTAAGGCATAGGTATTTACATAAGGCAATTCTAATTTGCTATTGTGCTACTCACACGAGCTATACTTTCCTTCTTAGTCCATTGGGGCTGCTATAACAAAATACCATAGACTGGGTGGCTTACAAATAACAGACATCCATTTCTCACAGTTATTAAAGCTGGGAAGTCCAAGATCAAGGCACCTGCAGATCCCGTGTCTGGTGAGAGTCTGCTTCCTGGTTCATAAATGCTGTCTTCTTGCTGCGTCCTCACATGGTGAAAGGAGAGAGGGAGCTCTCTGGGATCTCTTTTATAAGGGCACTAATCCCATTCATGAAGGTCCCACCCTCATGACCTAATCACTTCCCAAAGGCGACATCTCCAAATAGCCTCATATTGGAGATTAGATATCAACATATGAATTTCGGGGGACACGAACATTGTCTGTAGCACTTTCTTTTGCCTTTTCTGCAAAGAGAGAAGGAGGAGTGGCCAGTTATGGAAACAGGCAGCAAAGCCCCTTATCTTCCCATTTTTCCTTCCCAAGAGCATGCTCAGATAAAACAGAAGGCCTGTATCCTGGATGCTGTTCTTCCAGACCACATAAAAGGTAAAGTCTCAGGCCCTGCATCTAGAATCTTTATGCCTTACAAAGACAGTAATAGTCCCTCAAAACTGCCTGAAATGTCGAATTAAATTGCACTTAAGTGTGGTAAGAGAAAATTACTCTTACGGTTTGAGTCAAAAGATTTATTAACCTTGTGACCTTGAAGAAACCACTCAATTTCTCTGACTCAATCATCTTAGCTGTAAAATGGGAATAATAAAACTTATCTTGGCTAGCCCACAAGCTAGTTTTGAGAAGCAAATGAAGGGATGAGAAAGATTTGAAAATTATAAAGTGCAACATAAACATAAATTAACAAAACAAGCACATCTACTATGTCATCTGATCTTTATAACAACTCCAGGATATGGGCAAGAGTTATTATCCCCATTTACTGATGGGGGGAGGAAAGAAACAGAACAGGATTAAACTATTTGCTTAAAGTCCCTCAGTAAGTTGGTTACCAAGCCAAGACCAGTACCCAACCTTTGGCCCTCACCTGTGATGGTTATTCTCTCTGTGCGGTTTCCCCAAAACCATTCCCTGCCCTTCTGTGCATCACACAAACTCCTGTCTGCTCTAACTTCAGGTTGGATTGGCCAAGAGAAAGACCAGAAGGTGGGAGGAGAGAGAGGTTGGGGTTTTTCTTCCACTGCTCTCTCCCTGCCTCAGCACTGCAGCTCTAGCAATGGCTGGATCCCTCTACAACTTCCACTCACGCCTAGAGCCTCCTTTCACAACAATAGGTCTCATGGGGCTCCAATAACACTGGGCCCCATGCTCACTCTTTGCTCTTCAGACCTAGGCAATATAGAAGCTTCCTGCTGTTACTAATCCCTGGCACCTCATCATTTCTTCCTGGGTGCCTCAGCCCTACCTAAACATGTGTAAATAGAACCATCATTAAATTCTCTACAAAATTCTAGTTGAGCATGCCTTCTGTTCTCTGCTGGATTCCTGACTGATAAACACCCCTTTTCTAAAGCACTTGTGCACAAGCTGCCAAGGAAACTTTTACCACCTGTCTCCAATTCCTCTGTCAACCCTCTCCTTGCTTTCCACAGACTTCTTCCATAGGAAGCCACGGGCCACCTCCATTCTTCTCCTAGGCACTAGCTAGCTAACCTGGGTCTGCACCTGCCATTTCCCAATTCTTCTTTATTAATTTAAAAGCCACTAAGCCCTCTCCTTAGTTCCTATTCCCCGACCCTCTGTCTCATACTTTGTTTCCCCACGATAGAGAATTTGGACTGTTGACCTGTCTGCTGTATAATTTGGGTTGAGAAACAGCATTAAAGCATTCTCTGAATACCTTAGAGGAAACATATTCTATTCAAACCATGTGTTTTTTTCAACTCAAAATTTGTAAACTATCCTTTAAAAAAAAAAGGTAATTCTGCCTGAAAGGGACGGAAAAATTGACCGCTCTATCAATTTTGCCCTCAAGGTTATACAGACTACTCTTACACTGGTAGTAAAATCAAGTCCATCTTCTTTCAGATTAAATCACAATTGTTATTAGGCACATGGGCTGCTAACTATCTCCAAGGCTGCAATAAATCAGCAGCCCAGCACTCTTTTCCACCATTGAAATTTATGGCAGAAACAGGCGCAACAGTCATTTTGGCCTCTAGGGTGCTTTCTCAATAAGACCATGAGTTCAGTGGTTAGACATAACCTATAATAATAGCTTTGTCTTCCTAGAGTGTGATGGGAGAGAAGAAAAAACAAAACGAAAATGCTCTTGCGTTCTTATGTTAGAATGCACAACCAAAGCATCCAAAAGCTGACATTTCACTCAGGATTTCTGAGCCCCCTCATCCACTCCTTGCTGTGAAAAATAATGATCTGTTGATCTCTGACTGTCATTCAAACCCTGGGCCCATGAAGCCAGCATCTGTCTCCTCATTGGCCTCCTGGTCCCTAAATGTAGTGGCTGTCACCAAAAGGGAAATAGCACTTCTTGTGACACTTTGCAAACCACATTAGTCATGAAGAGCTGACAACAATTACCAACAAATTGAAATGGTGGCCTCAAATGATGACTATACAGACCTACAAAATAACTGGTATTTTTACTACAGTTCAAGAGTATGAGACTTCATAAGTGATTTTACGACATTTTGGCTACTGATCACGGGTACAAATTACCCATGCTCAATTAAAGAAAGATGAAAGTTCAGCTTTCTATAATTAAACCAATAACTCGTTCAGCCTTGGGACTGGAAATAAATGTTAAGGATTTGTGTCTCTTGCAATCTTTTTTTTTTTTTTCAATTTTTTGTTTATTCAGTAACATTGGTTTATAACATTGTATAAATTTCAGGTGTACATCATTATACTTCTATTTCTCCATAGATTACATCATGTTCACCACCCAAATACTAATACAACCCATCACCACACATGTGCCAAATTATCCCTTTCGCCCTCCTCCCTCCCCCCTTCCCCTCTGGTAACCACCAATCCAATCTCTGTCTCTATGTGTTTGTTTATTGTTGTTATTATCTACTACTTAATGAAGGAAATCATACGGTATTTGACCTTCTCCCTCTGACTTATTTCACTTTGCATAATACCCTCAATGTCCATCCATGTTGTCACAAACGGCTGGATTTCATCGTTTCTTATGGCTGAGTAGTATTCCATTGTGTATATAGACCACATCTTCTTTATCCATTCGTCCCTTGATGGGCACTTAGGTTGCTTCCAAGTCTTGGCTATTGTGAATAATGCTGCAATGAACACAGGGGTGCATGTATCTTTACGCATTGGTGTTTTCAAGTTCTTTGGATAAATACCCAGCAGTGGAATAGCTGGATCATATAGTAGTTCTATCTTTGATTTTTTGAGGAATCTCCATACTGTTTTCCATAGTGGCTGCACCAGTGTGCACTCCCACCAGCAGTGTATGAGAGTTCCCTTCTCTCCACATCCTCTCCAACATATGTTGTTTCCTGTCTTGTTAATTATAGCCATTCTGACGGGCGTGAGGTGATATCTCATTGTAGTTTTGATTTGCATTTCCCTGATAGTTAGTGATTTTGAACATCTTTTCATGTGTCTGTTGGCCATCTGTATATCTTCTTTGGAGAAATGTCTGTTCAGGTCTTTTGCCCATTTTTTAATTGGGTTGTTAGTTTTTTTGTTGTTGAGATGCGTGAGTTCTTTATATATTTTGGAGATTAAGCCCTTATCAGATGTATGGTTTGCAAATATCTTCTCCCAATTGTTAGGTTGTCTTTTCATTTTGTTGATGGTTTCCTTTGCTGTGCAGAAGCATTTTAGTTTGATGTAGTAGCATTTGTTTATTTTTTCTATTGTTTCTCTTGCCCGGTCAGACATGGTGCTTGAAAATATGTTGCTAAGCCCGATGTCAAAGAGCATACTGCCTATGTTTTCTTCTAGAAGTTTCATTGTTTCAGGTCTTACATTCAAGTCTTTAATCCATTTGGAGTTAATTTTTGTGTATGGTGTAAGGTAAGGGTCTACTTTCATTTTTTTGCATATGGCTATCCAGTTTTCCCAACACCATTTGTTGAAGAGACTTTCTTTTCTCCATTGTATGTTCTTGGCTCCTTTGTCAAAGATTAGCTGTCCATGGATGTGTGGGTTTATTTCTGGGCTTTCGATTCTATTCCATGGATCTGTGTGTCTGTTTTTGTACCAGTACCATGCTGTTTTGGTTACTATAGCTTTGTAGTATATTTTGAAATCAGGGAGTGTGATACCTCCAGCTTTGTTCTTTTTTCTCAGGATTCCTTTACCTATTCGGGGTCTTTTGTTGTTCCATATAAATTTTAGGATTTTTTGTTCTATTTCTGTGAAAAATGTTGTTGGAACTTTGATAGGTATTGCATTGAATCTATAGATTGCTTTAGGAAGTATGGACATCTTAACTATGTTAATTCTTCCAATCCAAGAGCACGGAATATCTTTCCATTTCTTTGTGTCTTCTTCAATTTCTTTCAGCAATATTATAGTTTTCCATGTACAGCCCTTTCACCTCTTTGGTTAAGTTTATTCCTAGGTATTTTATTCGTTTTGTTGCAATTGTAAATGGGAGGGTATTCTTAACTTCTCTTTCTGCTACTTCATTGTTAGTGTATAGAAATGCAACTGATTTTTGTATGTTGATTTTGTATCCTGCAACTTTACCATATTTGTTTATTACTTCTAAAAGTTTTCTTCTCTTGCAATCTTGAATGAAGAATTAAAGAAGAAAACTCTACTATCATCAATTTTCTTAAAATCAAGTCCTTATCTATATTAGAAATTATTCACGATGAGACTCTTAGATAAGGAAAAACTTAGTCATTCTTATATTCTTTTGGCTGCCATGCAGTCAAAGAATGACTTTCTTCACTATTATGTTTTGAATATTGCATCATTTAGATCATTCTTGGTAAATTAATCCAGATATTTCCTTTGGATCCTGCTGCAAACATTATATGAAATTTAAGGCCTTGAAAAATACCTAAGAGTAGATTTTAGCATGAAATAAAAAGCCCAGATAACTAGCTTTACAAGTCACTACTTCTCTGAGCCTCTATTTTCTTATCTGTAAAATGGGGCTTGAAGATCAGTTTTACGTGTTAACTTGGCTAGGCTCAGTCCCCATTTATTCAATCAAAAACTAATCTAAGCGCTGCTAGGAGAGTATTTTGTAGATGTGATTAAAGTCCAAAGTCTGTTCATTTAAGTAAAGGAGATTATCCTAGATAATCTGGGTGAGCCTGATTCAATCAATTGAAAGTCCTTAAGAGCAGAACTAAGGCTTTCCTGAAGAAGAAATTTTACCTGTGCTTTCAGCTCATGCTCAAGAGTTCCAACCTCCCCTTCCTGACAGCCTGCACTACAGATTCCAGACTTGTCTAGCCAGCCCCCACTTGTATAAACCAATTCTTTGCAATAAATCTATCTATCTATCTATCTATCTATCTATCTATCTATCTATCTATCATCTACCTACCTGTATCCACTATCTACCTACCTACCACTATCCTAGTGGTTGCGTTTTTCTGGTTGTATCTGACTGATACATGGGTATAATAATGCCTATTCTGCAGGAGTACTGTAAGAATCAAGTGATATTATGTGCATGGAAATTCTTTTAACACAAAATTAATATAAGGAAGTGTATGCAGTATTACTATTTGATGTAACTAACTCTAGTCCAGCTAATAACTCCATATAAACACCACTCTTTCTTAACAGGCCTTACAAAACCATTGTGTTTTCCAGATATTGCAAATTCTCTTACATTCTAAGATTGCTTTTTAATACTACCAGACCCTGCTTTACGGTTTCAAAGACACAGACAGACAATCATAACCAAAGCCACAAACATCCAGATGTGGTACTCTTCATAAGAAACTGATAATGAACTTGAGACAGAGTCTGTGGGCAAGGGTGTCAGAGGTCAAGGTGAAGGCATAGGGTAAGGCTGGTGTTCAAACAGGAGCTTGTACAAGACTGAGATAAAGACTGAGTCCAGAGTCAGAGCTAAAGGATAAAAAGTTAAGTGAAATCAGTAGCGGGTACGGGGACCTGATGCTAACTTAGGACTTACCTGAATCTGGGCTGGCTCAACTCCCCAGTGGCTGGGTGAGGTGATGGGCTGGGAAGAGAGGACCCTTGACCCAAGGGTTGTGTGCCTCAATGACCTTCAAATGACCCTCAGGCCCAGGAGCTCTCATACCTAAGGATCAGATGAACAGTGGCACCTTGTGAGAGAGATAATCACCAGATTCGTTTACTTTTTTTTTCAGATTACATAGCTAAATTACATTCCCCAGCCTCCCTTGCCGTTAGATATGGCTGTAAAACTGAGTTTTAGCCCATGGGATGAGGGTGGAGTTTCCCACTTTCAGGCCTGGCTCATAGACCCCTCTCATGCACAGCTCTTGCTGCTCTTTTCCCCTGTTGTCTGGCTGGAATGGAGCCAATCCCCAGGGCAGCCATAAGGGCCACATATTGAAGATAGAAAAGTCACAAGATGCAAAGAGCCTGGGTCCCTGAATCACTGCTTGGAGGAGAGGCATCCAGAAGAGCCATCTGACTGAGAACAACTGCATCAGATTATTGTGTTAGCAAATACGAACTTGTACTGTGTTAAACCAGTGAGATTTGGGAGTTTACCTGCTAAGATCAGCCAGCTAACAAAAACTGTTACCAGATTTGGCATGCTGTTGTAACAAAACTTAAAATATACAGCATTGGCTTACTCAGGTAGCCAGTAGCAAGGAAACTAAGCATGGAATCTGGGAAATGGGAACTCATGCTATGCAGTAAAACAACCCAGCACTTAAGCCAACCACTGATTAGAGGTTTGTCCTGAAATCAGAACAATAATATGACCAATATTTTCACTTTGTTTCCCAATTTCTCTCTCCATAATGGCCAGATTCTTCCCTTTCCTATTTCCTACTTCCCTGCTTCAATCCTTTAATTGCACTGCTTAGCCCATCTGATGACACCATCCTCCCCTCTTCCCATTCAAATCCTATTCTTCCTCAAGGCCAGATCCAGCACTTCTCTCCAGCACTTCTAGAACTGCTTTAACACATGGTAATCCTACCCTCCTCTACACATACTGTTTAGACCACTTATTTGCACATTTACTCATACACTGTCTTTTGATTTTTTTCCCCCATGGATGCCTCATAAACTTCTTTAGGGAGGGACCAAACCATATATTAATTAACTTTCTCCCACCCAGCACCTTGCAGACCAAATGGACATGCATAGTGGCTCTTAGTAAGTGTTGAAAATGAACCATATTTCATTCGGGCTAACTTTTATAATAAAACCAATAGTAAACTGAGAAGGTTAATGAAGAAAAGATACTAATACAACACAGTGTGAACGACCAATAGATGTCTTTTGAACACCAACATCAATGGACTAGTGGTATGGCTGCCTGGAGCACTGTGATGAGAAAGACTCTAAGGCCATATCCTCAGGAAAGAGTGCTGTAATCTATTAGCAATGTCTGCATGGCATTGGGTGGCGGAGTGGCTTCATGAAGTTCTAGTATTTGCAATAGGCTTATAGCCAATGAATGGGGTGGTTAGAACACTCCAGGCTTTTATACCCACTGCCTACTTGACAATACCACTTGGTTGTCACCCTGGCATCTCACACTTATCTTATATAATACTACACTCTTAATCTTATGCCCCTATATCTTCTCTTCTTCCAGTCTTCTTCATCTCAATAAATGACACTATCATATATTCAGTTGCTCAAGGCAAAAATCAAGGAGTCAATTTTGATTATTCATTCCCTTTACCTCACTCTCTCCCAACATCCTGCCAATTCTATCTCCAAAATATATCTCCAGTTTGTCCATTTGTCTCCCTCCTGTCCAGCCTATTACCGTAGTTCACTCCATCAACATCTCTCATTTGAGACTATTGAAATAAATTCCTAACTAGTCTCCCTGTTTCTATTCTTATCATTCAACAGCCTATTCTCCACACAACAGCAGAACGATTTTTTAAATCATTAATCAAATTTTGTCACTCCACTGCTTGAAACTTTCCTTTCCAGTAGGCTTCTTTCTCTTCGTACTTACAATCAAATTTGATCTCCTTTTAGCAGCCTAAAACCCTACAAATTTTGCCTCACCCACCTCCTTGATCAATGTCACCCTAGTTCACCGGGCTTCACCACGCTCAGCTTCAAACACACCAAGCATATCCCTGCCTTACAAACTTTGAACTTGCTATTCCTTCTGTCTGAAACACTCCTGTCTCAGACCTTTGCATGGCTGGTGCCTTTATATATTTCAAGTCTCAGCTTAAATCCCACTTCTTCAGCAAGACCTCCCTGGTTACCTTATATGAAATATCCCCCCCATCATTATTCTTTATCATCGTACCCTGTTCACTTTTGGAATTGTTTGTTTTCTTGCATTTTATCTCCCTCCCTCATGGATCATTAGCTCATAAAAGCAGGGAACTTTCCTGACTTCATAATTACTATATCCCTAACAGCATGACCTTGATATATCATTCCCCTTCCTAACCCTTATTTTCCCCATTTTTAAGATGAGGACTTGGGATTCGGTGCTCACTAGAGACTAGCTCTGACAACCTTTGCATTCACGGTTCCAAGGAGGCTTTAGAGCTCAGGGCTTCCCAGACACCGACATTTCTAAATGCATTTTTCAAATGAAGTCAACCTCCTCAGGCAGCCCAGTGGGGAGGTCATGGAGATCCAGCAAGAAGGAAGTCTGGTGAGCTGAGTTACACAGTTCCTTTCCTACGCCACTCCACCCATACTGAGGAGACGCAGCTCATTAGGTACTAAATGTTTAGTGACTGTCACTATTAATTGGTGGGTATTAATACTCTAAGGAGACAGTAAATCTCGTGCTGGACTCAATGACATCAGCCCCTTGCAGTCAGACAAAGCATTAGGAGTTTGAATCTAAAACACTATAAAAAAATAACCCAGAGATTATCCCTTCCCTGCTTGTAATACTGGCTGCTAGTTATATTGAGCATTTCCTGAGTTATCAGGATCTATATTAAATATTTTACATGACTTTATCATTTCATCTTCACAACAAGCCCAAAGAAGAGGTACTAATATTATCCTTATTTTATGGATGAGAAAACTTCTATAGAGAGAGAAGAAGCACCTTGCCTAAGATCACAGAGCTAGTGAGTGATGGATCCTAGATTTGAATTGAGGTCTGTCTCATTCTGAAGCCTACGACCTTAGCTACTAAGTAATATTGCCTGCTTCTTATAATTATCATTTCATCATATGATTACCATTATTTTTATCAAAGTCTTTTCCATTCTTCAAGTCTGAGCTCAAATGCCACTTCTTCCATGAAGACTTGTCTAAACTCCAGACAGACCCATCCTCCAGCTCACCTTTCCCTGCACTGGTCATATGAAATCAATCAGATAGGGGAAGGAGGGTCATTTATTAAGCATATACTAGGTGAACTGTCACAACAAAAGCTTATATCATTCTCATAGTTATCCTATGAAGTAGGCATTAAATCTGTTCTGAAAAGTGAAATGTCTTACGGCTCAAAGTGGCAGAATCAGAATTTAAACCAGGTTGGCTTGATGCCTGCCTGAGCCCAAGACATTTCCACAAAGTTACTCTGAGCTCTCCATTACACACCTAGACTAAATAAATTCCCCTCTCATAAACCCTCAAAGAGCCATGCACCTCTTCTTTGTAGTCTTTTCCATAGTTATCATTTTATATAAAATTGTATGATTAATTTTAATTTCCTTTTTAGCCCCTAACTCTATGAGGCAATGAATTTATCTCTTTTTGCTCTACTAAATCCCCAGCACTTGACAAATGTAGTAATCTTGGACCTAAACAAATATGTTTGTTTAGATGACTGAACTGTGTATACTTCATTGTATAAATTTCATATATAATTTTAGCCCATTTCTGCTAGACTGCAAACTCCCAGGCAGGTTACCTACCTAATTTATCTCTGGATCCTCATAATGCTCTGTACATAGTAGGAACTCAATAAACATTTGTGAAATAAATTTTGCTTATCTGTACCATATCAACCCCTACATCATCGAAGGCTCCTAATAAGCCACTAGGTAAAATCATAGAGTAAGAAGGCCACAAAGTTCCTTTATAGGAGAAGTTTAATAATCTAACAGGTACAGGTTTGAAAGCCAAAAAAAAAAAAAAAATAGCTGTAATGTGAAACCCAAGTCACACAATTGTATTAGTCAGGATACATTAAGCTAAGCTGCTATGATAAACATTTGACCGTCTCCATGGCTTAAAGAAACTTTATTTCTCATTCTCACCACACAGATATTACAGGCTGGCGGAGGGCATTGTTTCACATCATCCTAACTCCAGGGCCCAAGCTAACAGAGCATAACGGTTGCCATGGCAGAAGGAAAATAACAGCAAGGCAAAACACTCTTAAAGCTTCTACCTGACAGTAATCGGCATCACTTCTACTCACATTTCATTGGTTCCCTCCAAGGAGGTGTGGAAATGTCCTCCTACCCCATAGCAGGGAGGGGAAGCAAAAACATTTGGTGAATGGCACTAATGACTGCCACAATAACAGACTGCTTAGGAGAAAACATTGAGAAAAGACCTAGTTAGAACTGACATATCTTCCAAAAAAAGATATCTCAACAACTATTTTAAAAGCAATCTATTGTTACTGAAGTGATGAAATTGATAGTTTCTTCACCAGCTCTCGAGAAACTGCTCTCTGGAGCTCAGTGTTCTTATCTGTAAAATGGGAATAAAAGTAGAATTTCAGAGCTGCTTTGTAAACTGTAATGATGTATGTGAAAGCATCAATCAAGGGCCTGGCGCAGCTGATCACTAAATATTAGTCTTTTGGGAAACACAATCTTCAAATCCAAGTATTGTCTTTGAAATGTAGGAAAAATTAATTCCCTCAGATATGAGAAATAAGAATATCCACTTTCCGTTAAGCTTGACAATTTTATTTTGCTGATATTGTTGGTTGTCTAGCTGCTAAAATGACTTGCTGTATACAATCACCCACATATCTCTCTAATACCAGTACTAAATATACCATATTCTATGGCAAAAGAAGGTTGGAGGAAGGAAGGCAGTGGAAGAAAACCATTAAAATAACTGGAAACTACCTGTCCTTCCCAGGCAGAACCAAACCACCCCCATCCAATGGCCCATAGAAGTTACCACGATTCCTCTATCCTTCTGCTTTATTTCTTGTCTTCACATCCCCAGCACAGGGCTCAGTGTAGGACCAGAGTTGCACATTCTCCAGCTCTCTTCCTTATAGCTAAGACTCAGGACCAGGACCAACAAGCAAGTGGGATTTCCCATGATGGACAGCATTTCTACCCTCCTACTGTCCACACTCACCCAAGTGTGTGATTGAAGGAGCTTTGAAAGGCAAATACCCCCATATTAAATATTACTATATCCCCACTCCTACTCATACCTCCATACAAACATTGTCAGGATGAGGGGAGATGCACATGTTAAAGTATATTGTTTCTGCTGTTTGTCTCCTTTTTTTTTTTTTGGTGAGGAACAGTAGTCCTGAGCTAACATCTGTTGCCAATCCTCCTCTTTTTGGTGAGGAAGATTGGCCCTGGGCTAACATCCATGCCCATCTTGTATGTATGTGAGATGCCTGCCACAGCATAGTTTGATAAGCACTGTGTAGGTCCACACCCGGGATCCGAACCTTTGAACCCTGGGTCGCTGAAGCAGAGGATGCCAACTTAGCCACTAGACCACTGGGCAGGCCCCTGTATTATTTCTAAATAGATGTACTGTGTAAATACCTAAGAGGGAGGAAGCTCTCCATTTTTTCCCACCTTCCTACCCTCACTGACACTTTTCAAGGACAAGGCTTGATTCCAGGACACTTGACCATGTTTGCTAGTGAAGAAGGGCTATTGGGCAACAAAACGTCACTGCTTATGTGCTGCCTTCTGTCTTCTCTCCCTTTCATGCTACTGGAATAATAAGGGTGTGGACATGCTCCCACATGGGAAGAGACCAGGCCTTCTTATCCCTCAGTTTTTCTTCTTTCTCTTCTATTCCTGCAGGATAAGTGGTAAACTGGCCCACAGTAAGGTTAATACTGCACTTTGGAGGATGACTGACACAAAACAAAAGAATATCAACTAATCACCATATGGTATTTTAATTTTCAAAATGTTTTTCATCTTCTGTCTCACTCTATCTGCATAGCAACCTGTATGATTTTCCTAGGGCTGTCACATCGAAGCACCAAAAACGGGGTGGCTTAAAACAACAGAAATTTATTGTCTTTCAGTTCTGGAGGTTGGAGGTCTGAAATCAAGGTGTCAGCAGGGCTATGCTCCCTCTGAAGCCTGTAATGGAATCCTTTCCTGCCTCTGCAGCTTCTGGTAGTTTGCTGGAAATCTTTAGCATGCCTTGGTTTATAGCTGCATCACTCCAATCTCTGCCCTTGTCGTCACATGGAATTCTCCCTGTGTGTCTATGTCTTCACACGGCCATCTTTTTATAAGGACACCAGTCATATTGGATTAGGGGCCCACCCTACTCCACTGTGACCTCATCTTAACTAGTTATATCTGCAATTAGACCTTATTTCCAAATAAAGTCACATTCTGAGGTACTGGGGGCTGGAACTTCAACATGTTTTTTTAAGGCAGGGACACAATTCAACTCATAAAACAATCCTATGAATAAGGTTTCAGGAAGTATTATTATTATTAATAGGTTGAAAGAGTTAATAGGAAATTTCTAGATCCATAGTCCAACCTCTTTATTCTATACATAAGAAAAGTGACTCAGAAAAGTGAAATGACCTCTTCAGTGTCACATGGCGGTAAGTGACAGATACAAAGGTGATAGATGGGGGGGTGGCAGGGTGATCTGGTTTAGTGAAGGTCACCTCAATAATCCCCCTTTGTTGCTTGCAGGTTTGGCTGACTGGACAGGTGTAATGTCCAAATATACCCTTTCCAAATGTCATGCTTGGGGAAAGAGGATGAGCATCCCAGAGAGAGGAGGGCAGGTCCACAAATAAGGGGTTTATAAGTAGTTAGCCTCCCCTTCCTGGAACTGACCCAAGGCTAGTCTCAGGGCTAGCCCACTGCTCTGGACATACATGCTTCTCCCTCCCATCATGTGTTTCTCAGGGAACTCGCAGCTCATGAGTGCTTCCAGTAGCACTACTATAATACCAAACAACTACTGGGGAAGCAGACATGCTCCCCTCTCAAATGTAATATTCTCTACCTAGTTGCTAATTTGAAATGGCTACTTAACAATCCATCATTTTCTTTGCATTTTCAGTACACTATTTTTACACACATAATCTGCTTCTCACTATACCTCTAAGAGATAGGCAGAGCAATTATTATTTGAAAAATGAGAAAATGATGATCAAAGAAGCTAAGAGGAGTGCACAAATTTACAACACAATTTAGGAGCTGGACTAGAATCCCAGAATCTCCTCTCCCAACCTATAGTTCCCATTGCCCTCCCCTATTCACTGTGACATGGCCTTTGAAATTGGGGGAAGGAATGGTCATAAGATTTCAGAACTGGAGGAAATTAATCTTATTAAGTAGTACAGAAGGGAGATGGAGGAAAAATAATTCCCAAGAGGCATACTAAAACATTGAATAACTGTCACTGCCTCCAGGTGATCTGTGTCAGTTAATGAATTCACCTTTCCAGTGTAAGAGAAATATGAAATATGCATAAGCTTAGGAAATAATATAACACCTATAAAATCCTTCCAATGAAAAGTAAAGCTTTACCATAATCACTGGGTCTGAAATAATTTGGAAGCCCTACAATCACCTTTTCTGTGGATTAAAAACTGCCACCCTCCACAAAATTAGTCTCTACCAAATAAATTTCCAACACAATCAATAGTAACATTCAAAAGGAATGTTTGAGAAATAATAAAGACCGATAAAACTAATCATGTCAGAGAAAATTCAAACATGACCTTTTGAGTAACACCATTTGCTTAGCTGACACTCTGTAAGATAAGTAACTTTTAAATAAATGAATGCGGGCCAATAGTGATAAAAAGAACAGTATACAAGCATAATTTCAATACAGATCCCTAATATGGGTTTCAAAGCAATCATGCCTTCACCTGAAACAACACAGCTTCCATTTAAAGAATTTATCACATAAATGATAAAATGCTTTGAAATGTCAGTGCTGGGTCCAGAAATCATCAAAGGAAAAATAAGATTAGTAGAAACTGAAAAACTTGCTGACTGCAGCAAAAATGCCATGACAATCCACCACCCTGTCAAATTGTATTTCTTTTGTTGGCTCTCTATGGCATCAGTATCCCACCCTCTGAAACCTGTCCAAGTACTGCAGCAAATAGTTAAAATATTTTATTCAAGTGTATGTTTATTTGCCTGCTTTTAAAGACATCTTTACCCTCTATCCTCCATTTATCTGTCACAATCTTTTAGTGTCAAGAGCATGCCTGTTCCCAATACTATGTATTATTTATAAGATGCTCACAGTGTGCTCATTGCAGATAACACACTGAAGGTCTGTCATCTCCAAACCCAACCTTCTTGACCTAGAATCCCAGAGAAATCGATAAATAAACAACACAAATACAATACCTCTTAAAAGGTATTAAGCTTTGGCTTTGTGCCAAGCACTGTGCTAAGGGCTTATACGCATAATCTTTTTCATCTGCATAATGAATGTGCAATATAGATGTTATAATTATCCCCGTTTTACACTGAAGAAAACTGAGACTCAGAAAGGTTAGGGAACATCCCCAACACCATACAACTGATATAAACCAAGGTCTTCCGACTCCAATATCTTATGAACAGCACTTCACCAATACCCTGCCTGGTTTCACCTGCTCACCTTTCCTCAGTGTGTGCTGGCAAAAGAGATACTGCAGTAGAGTGAAGACACTTTTCTTTATTCAGCACGTTGTTGACACTCATCTGCTGAACTGAATCACTGTACACAGCGAAAAAGAGTTAGGGAATGGGTGAAAAGTACTATGGTACGAATGATTTTATAGCAGAAATATAATGAAAGGGAAAAATGTGAAAAGGATAAAAGCAGATTGTAAAACATTACAAACGTGTGAAATAATGTTAGCTAGCCTTTATTGTTTACTATATTTTAGGTATTTTCTGAGTTGTTTTTCTGTATTAATTCATTGACCCCTCACAACAGTTCTATTTATCTGCATATACCAAGAGTATTGGTTCTCTATCGCTGCTATAACAAATTTCCACAAACTTAGCAGCTTAAAACAACACAAATTTATCTTACAGTTCTATAGTTCAGAAATTTGAAGCAAGTTTCACTGGGCTAAAATCAAGGTGTTGGCAAGGCTTCATTCCTGTCTGAAAGTTCTATGGGAGAATATGCTTCTTTGACCTTTCCAGCTTCTAGAGGCTGCCCACATTCCTTGGCTCTTAACTCTCTTCCTCCATCTTCAAAGCCAGAAATGTCTGGCCAAGTCTTCATCACGCTGCTCTCTCTCCGGTTCTGTCTTCCAATTCTCTCTTCCACTTTTAAGGACCCTTGTGATTACATTGGGCCCACTCAGATAATCTAGGACATTCTATTTTATGGTCAGCTGATTAGCCACTTTAACTCTCCTGTGCCACGTAACCTAACATATCCATAGGTTCTGGGAGTTAGGATGTAGCCATTATTCTGCCTACCTGCCTTCTAACCCCCAATGATTCACATCTATCTCAAGCCATTACACCAGGTAACTCTCACTGTCTGAATTTTCTCTGTTGGAACTCCTGCTATCAACACTCAGAAGCCAAGGAGATTCTTAGAGTGTGAAATAAACCAGAAGTTTAAATAATAAAATATTGACAATGTTTATCTCTGGGTAGTAAAATTATGTGTGCTTTCTGCTTCTATCTTACTGTGTGTTCCATATTTTTTATAACAAGTATGAATAGCTTTTGTAAAACTTGGAAAAGTTATTAAAAAATAAAATCCGTCGAAATGAGTGCCAGTAAAGGAATGTGCAGAATGGCAGCAGAGCAACAAGGGTAGCACCACCAGCTGCTCTGACATGAGGAGGGAATTAAAACTCCCTCCACAGTGAGGAGTTTGCCAGATGGACAAATGGGTTAGGAGTCTTCTAAGGCAAGCTAGACCAAAGAATGGAGTTGAGGGGTAAATGCAGGGCTGGAGGTCACTTACTATACATTCTTGCCTCTTTCTCACCATCGGTCACTGCATCAAACATGAGTCAGGGGAGGGCAGTTGGTTCATGGTGAGGAGCTCAGATTTGATGACAACCACATGGGGATCTAATAAAAGTAAATAACATGGGTAAATGAAAAACTGAACTCATAGGCCTGTGTGGAATAGAATAAAGAGCACAGAGAAGCAAGTTCAAGTTCCATCTTCACAATTTACAGCTATGCCAACTTGGGCCAGACTAGTCATCTCTCTGGCCCTTGGTTTCCATATCTATAACACAGAAATGAGAATAATGCCTGTGTGCTTCACACAGTTGTGATGAGAACTAAATTACATAGTACTTGTGAAAAGTACTTTGCAAACTATAAAGACTCATCATGGGGAAGGAAGGAGGAACTTTTCAGTAAAGCAGCAGCTGCAGTGGCCTAGCCAGGTGAAGGTGGAAGTTGGAGGTAGGGGGAAGGCAGGCTGGCATTTGAGTAGCTTCTGAGAACAGATGATTTTTAAAAAGAGGAACACTGAGGATCCAAGAATTTAATTAACTTGTCTCAAGTCACACAACAACAAATGGTGGAGTTTGAACCCTCTGGCTCCAAATTCTGTGCTCTTTTCTCTGTCTGTATTGCCTCATGAAACCAGAGATTCAGGGCTTTAAGAGAGTGGTAGAGCAGGGATTGGAGCCTAGATGTACCAAAAATTATAATTGAATGTTTTCTCTGTGCTGGACACTGTTATAAGCACTTTTTATATAGTAATTTATCAAATCTCCTTGATAAATAAATGGCAAGCAATAGGATATGTTGGAGCATGTGAGGAAGCCATTTGGTGTAAAACTAATTCGGCCTGAGCTTGTTTTTCCAAAAGGGCCTGTTGCCTTTGAACATGCATTGTATATCTGCTTTACCATGTGCCAAAGATAAGAACAAATGCCCTTAACATAAGGATGCAACTTGCCCCACGTTGGCATTTCCTTAAGGATAAGCATTTCTCCCTAGGCTAGGATTTGATTGCTGCTGCACTCATCCTGTCACCACCCAACTCAAGAAAACAGACCTGCTACCTGTCACGCCCATCGAGACAACAGACCTGCTACTTGCTGCGTCCATCAATTGCTATGCTGACAGGGCAATCTGACAGGGCAATCTCGTGACTATTGTAAAAGGGACATTGCAATCATATGTGATACATGCTCTTTGACGGTATATGACTGCTCTGTACACCTCATTTCTTTGGTGCCTTTCCTTCCTTGGGGAAGGAAGGCCCTGGGCTATATGGTCCTCAAATTTGGCTCATAAAAAAATCACCCCAATTTTTATTTATAGATTGATTATGGATTATTTTGCATCAACACCCTCAATATCCATGTGAGGTAATTGTCCCCATTTTTATAAATGAGAAAACTGAGGTATCGAGAAGTTAAATAAAACCCAAGATTACACAGATAGTAGACGAATGAGCCAAGATTCAAATTCAGGCAGTATGACATCAGAATCTGTGTCCATAATCACTAGGCAACACTGCTCCCAAACAGGTGTACACATATCTTCTACTAGACTGCCCTGCCATCCCCTTAGGCACCATCCACACCCATTATAAAGGGTCATGTACATAACAAATGCTCTTTAAATATTTGTTAAATAAGTTTAGAAAAGGCCTTGGAATGCAGCAGTATTTAAGGACATGATAAGGAATGAGGAGGAAGAAGCAGATATTCTGGGTGATTGACTAGATATGCACCAAGGAGAGACACAGTCAAGAAGGCAGCCAGGGTAAGGGACCAGGGAACTGACTGGATCCTCCCAGGATGGGGAGGGAGCTTTGTTGAAAGATGTCTGGGGAGGTAAGAAGGAAATCAGGTAACAGAGAAAGGTGAGGCTAGGTCACCATTTGGTGACCACACAGGTAATGAGTTCCTCAAGATAATATGTTGACCTAATATCTTTAATTACACAAAAGAAAATGCTAAGTTGAATAAAAATAGCATCATTAGAAATAAACTAGGGCAAGCATAGTTCCTTAAAAGACATTCTGGGAGAAGAAAAGTTTTCAATACATAGTCAAGAAAATACAAGCGAAAAAACACTCGATAATTCTAATTGTTAACCTAATGCCCCTTTACAAGACTGTCAGGTTTAGTTAATAGCTTTTATACTGCATTTAATTTTCAATTTGTGAGATGTCAATCTGGGAGGCTTTGTTGGAAACCAATGAGGTAAGCTTACTTTAGCAATTACCCCCAAATAATGGATTACTGCGTTCGACAAACCTGTAAATAAAAAAAAAAAAAAACGCCTTTCTTTTCATTACATGGAATGGGCTGTAGAGAAAAAAGGAAATTTGGGACAACATTTGGAAAAGCTGATAACTCCAAATATATAGTGAGCTTTTATGTGACAGGTTTTTAGAGGCCTTTATAATAATCCCACAAATTAACTTGCATTAAAAAAATTAAAAGGCAGCACTACTCCCTCTGGAGAACTCAAGTTTCAGCATAAGGCTAATAGATGGACAGACAGATGCCCTGGCTGCCCTCATAATACTACTCAATACGAGGGCTTGAGCCAGCTGAGCACCTAACACAACTTGGTTTGTTATCTGAGTTTTCAGGAAAGCATTATATTTTCTCTCTCCTACTGCGCATTTCAACTATCCCTTCTATGTCAGTAGGAGCAGGAAAGGAAGTCCCTTAGAAATTGTCATTAAAAAGTGAAAGCTTAAATCCTCCAGGCAGTCATTAGCTTTTAAACAAAGTCTGAAATTCCAACTCTATGATACCCAAGAAGATGGTGGGGATACTGCTGTCTATGTACAAATACACAGATCTCTTAAACCTCTACAGCTATCTCAACAAAATGAGAAAAAATCCTTGCATTCTGCCCAAAAGTCACTTCTGCATTTTATTAAAAAAATTTGTATTCATCTCTTACTAGATGACTGCACTGAGGATATGGAGTCACAACGGTGAACAAAAAGGGAAATAATTCTTGCCTTCATGGAGTTCACTGAATAGAATGAAGACAGACATTCACGTACTAATCACACAAGTAAATGTAAAATGGAAACTGTTATGACTTAAAAAGGCGTCCCTGTAGAAATAACTTTCAGCTGGGACCTGAAAAGTAATTTGGAGCTCACTAGGGCATGACAGAGGCGGGAGTGCTGGATAAGGAGGAGAGTGTTCCTGGAAGATGGGACAGACATACAAAGGCCCTGTAGCAAGAGGGACCACAATCCAGTCAAGGAATGAAAGAAGGTGGGGGTGCCTGGAACACAAAAAGCCTGGAGGCTGTGGCATGAATGAAGCTGGAGAGACAGGCAGGGTCAAACTATGCAAAGTGAAAGATTTCAGTTCTTATAAATGCAATGAGAAGGTATTGAAGCAGAGATTGATAGAGAAGCTGTGACAGGAATCAGATTTGCATTTTGAAAAATCACACTGGCTGCTCTATGGTAAACATATGGATGGAGACAAGAGACAACGGCAGAACTAAAGTGGTGGGGGTAGAAATGGAGATTAAGGGATTTCTGAACTTATATGATATCATGTGCACACAGAGTATCTGGGCAGAGCAATGAATGGTAGTTTCTTAATCTGTATGGTTGGCTTTGCCAGGAGAGCACTGTGTGGTGGAGATCCGGGCATCTGTGTTGACTAAAAGCACAGACTTGTAAGCCGGGCTTCCTGGCTTAGAATCCCAGGAACGCCACTGTGTACCTTGTACAAATTATGCAATCTCTCTGCCTCAGTTTTCTCATCTGTAAAATGGAGATAATAATACAGATTCCACAGTCCCTTATCCAAAATCTTCAGTTAGACATTTTTTGAAATTCAGAACTTTTTGGGTTTTTGAAAGATATGAGGTTATACCAGGTATTCTGTAACACTCCCAGCAGAGTCTTGGGTAGGACCCCATAATCAAACCATTGATATGCTTTGAAGCAAAATGTATGATTATTAACACTATGTGGGATAAATAAAGACAATAAGTACACTTATGTCAGTTCAAATCAGGTTTTGCCACCAATGAGTTTGCACCAACTTTCCAAAAAAATTATGCTTTTCAGAATCTTTTGAAATTCAGAATTGCAAATAAGGGAGTGTGGACCTGTAGTACCTTTCTCCTAGGGTTGTTATGAGGAATAAATAAATCATTGTGTGTAAGCACTTGGGACAGTTCCTGGCACATACTAAATGCTACAGAAGCATCTGCTAAATTAACAAAACTCTTGTGTACAAAACAAGCTAGCTGCATCAATTTAAGAATTCTTAATCTGTAAAACACAAGCAGTGAGGAGGATGACCTCTGAGGTCCTTCCAGTTTTCAAGTTCTATAAGACCCCAAGATGTCTTGAGGAATGTTGAATGCTTTGTGGAGAAGCATGAATCCACTCCTGACCGGGTAATGATGATACTGTGGCAATTTTACACCCTGCCCTCCCACCTTTTCTGCCCCTTTGGGCAGTTCAGTTACACTCAGACCACATTCCATATTTACCTCTTCTCCAATACCATCTCACCCCCATCGTCCAAGATCTCAGCCTGGACAGCCTCCCCTTCCTCACAGCACCATTACCACAGGTTCAGTCATGAACCTAAAGTCCATAATCACCAATATGAATCAGCAGGCTCCCAGAAAGAACTCCTGAGCCAAGCACAACGTTTGCCTAGGAAATAGAAGGTAACAGCTATTCTCACTCTGCTTGCCTTCAAGTGTATTGGGGAAAGGGTCCAAGTTAGCATCAAGGAGTGTAGCCATGTGACTTTGGGAGCATAAGAAACTTAACTGCTCAAACCTTGGTTCCCTTATGTATAACATCAGGATAATAATAATAGAACCTGTCTGGCCTTTTTCATACAGGTGCTGTGAGGCTCAAACAAGGCAATGCAAGCAAACACTACCTTACAAATTATGGCTTAATGGTATTATCATCTGTTGCCTTATAATTGAAAGACTTTCTCTCTGTATGGGAAAGATGTCCTGGTAATGGGTAATCCCCCTAGAGAACTTAAAATCTGCATTCTCAATGCGTTATTAAAGAAGGAAACAAACATTTATTGAGGCCTTATGATATGCCAGGCCCTATTCTAGATACTTTTACATTGTTATCTCAACTAATCAGAAGACTTACTTTTGTGAACAACATCATCATATGCCTTATTCAGTTACTAAGTGTTTCTTGGTCTTTATTTCAAGGCAAATACAGTGTGATGAAAGTCTAATTAATTTATGAGAAATTGTTAGCTTAGAAATAATAGCCCCTTAAATCAGTACAGCACTTGACCTCTTACAAAGGGCTTGTTCAATCACTGTTGCCTTGATTGTCCCAACAAGATACAATTATTAGCCCCATTTGACAGAGAAGGAGACTGAGGCTGAGATAATGGCCTGATAAGTGAGGAACCCAGGGATCAAACTCAGGACTATCTGTCTCTAGAATGCATCCTCTGAACCACAGCTCTACACAATTTCTGCAGTCCTGCAAAGGACTGTGCCACAGCCAGATTAATTTACAAATGCTAAATTTATTTGTTCAGATCACTTCTACAAACTATTTCATTTGGAAAGACAATAAAACAGCATGGAACACAACAAAAAGTGGTATGTTTCATTAAACTGATGTAGCAAATGCAAGCACGGAGAAACAGACACTCTAAGGGTCACTTGCCACATGTAAACAAAAAAGCAAGGCTTGGGTCATGATGCAGTTCTCCACTCTCCCTCAAGTCCTCCTAATAACTGATTTATGGTACGAAAAGTTCTAGAGCAGAAGGAAAATCAACACCATTTTGCCTTGCCTCACCATTTCTTCCTGTGTCAGAAGGTACTGTGGAAAGCCAGGATACAGACTTAATAGGCTCTTCCCCATTTCAAGATGCTTTCATTGCTTTTTTCCTACAATGAGACAGAGAAGCAATTACCTCTCCGTCTGCTCATCTTGATACTCATGCTTCGTTGAGCTAGAAAGAAGAGGAAATGGGAATGGGAAATCTAAAACCAAAGACCTAGAGCCTGAAGAAGATGAACAAAGTTTTTAATTCAATGAGATTTGCATGGAAATGTGCAGTGTGAGTTTCTACCCTACTCCATTTCTAAGGAAGACTTAATTGCATCTGATTAAGGTCAGACAGATATAACAGTATTTTTTTTTTAATAGTACTTCTAAGGTTCAGGAAGTCTAATATAACTATTAGATTTGCATTTACAAAGTGATTTACACTTTACAAAGCACTTTCACATATGTACATTATCTCATTTATTTCCTAAAACAGTGCCAATTCTTTAAGCAATCATTTGAACTTAGAATTTAAAAGGATTTGGGAGAAAAAAAATTATCATTTTGAGTGTCTACCAAGTGCTAGTCATTGTACTGAGTGATTTGCATTTATTATCTCCAAGCCCCAAAACAACCCAGCAAGGCAGGCACATCAGTTAGAGTCCCAGCGGAGCTTAAAATCACTCTACGAGGAACGCTGCAGTAACCTGAGGCTAGCAACAGCACTCAGAAACTCAGAGAGGCTAGCAAATGGCAACAGGAGGTGTGGTTTTCTGTGGGGTGAAGCAGTCAACCCTTGTGATGTGATAGGGAAAAAGCCAGGAGATTAGATACTCTGAACTCTTTGTCTACCTGCCCTCTGATCTACTGCTCATGCCTCCCACCCTTGCCCCTCCACTGACCACTGACTGAACACAACTAGAACCAGAGGGCAAGGGATCCCATTGGTGCAACCCATTTGGGTGAGCCTCCTGGGGCACAGAGCTAGATGGTAAAGGGTGAAAAGTGGATCTGGAAAGGGAAATAGAAAATATTCAGTACAATCCTCCCCTCCCCCCCATCATCTACTCTTATCTTTAATCCAGTTGAAAACATGCCAGATCAGGAAAGGATGATGTCAGTTCAGTCACCTTCCCAAATGAAACCTAAAACATGAGCAACCATCAGTGCTTTCATAAAAAATATCAGAGTAACGGGGGGGGGGCGATAACTAGCTAACATAAAATATAACTGCTACAGTTCTTGTAGTTTCTGTATTTGAGCATAAGGCCTAAGTTTGTAAACATAGCAGCCAGCTTCCTCCACCAGTATTGCATGCTCCCCTTACCCTCTACCTGCTTCTCAGCTGGACAGTGTTCTTTACTGATAAGGTGACCTAAATCTTTATCCCTAAACGATCTGAATTCTTGGAGGTTTGTCTTTATTGGGTTGCTGCAGTTGTCCACAGACCGAGACTATTGGGCAAGAGGCACCACAGTGGATCCTTTCAGTCCCAGACATAGTCCTCCTCGCCCCCATTGTGTAGCAGCAACCCTATTTTCTCCTGGTAATCAGGATCAGTCACGCCACTGAGTACAGTGAACTCTTTTCTACCTGACAGTCCAGCAACATGAGGAGCTCATAACGGCCAGGGCAGTTTCAGCTTCCAATTCACTGGAACCATGACTATATCTGACTTGGAAGCATTCCTTCTTTGAGCATTAGGATCTCTAGGACATAAAACAGAAGTTCTTCCCATAGATTAAGACAGGCCACTTCTACCTCCACCCTTGGTTTTGAGAAAGAGTCTCTCCTTGACCAAACTTTAGTCAGGCTCCTCTGAATGCTTTCTCAACTAGGCCCTGACTTTGGGGCTTCTCTGCATTGTCCAGATTTAGCAAGAACCCTGCTAAGTTAGTTTAGCCATAATCTCTTCCTCGATATCTAATCCGGTTCCTCATCCTCCACCATCCCCCAGGTGATGTCTGATCTCCCTGGCCTGTTTTTAGCAAGAATTCTGCTAGGTCACTTTAGCCACAAAACCTCCTTACTCCTAATATTTCCTCTGAGTAACTGTCCATCCACTGACCCCCACCCTGCTCTCTGGCTATAAATTCCCACTTTTCCTTGCTGTATTTGAATCTCTCTCCCCCTACTACAAAACCCCATTGTAATAGTCTCTCTTGAATAAAATATTCTTTAACAAGTATCATACATAATTTTTTTCTTTAACAGTTTCCAGACATGGGCATTCTGATTATAGTGGATGACTCTATTGCCTAGCCATTGGTTTTTGAGGCATATAAACCACATCATGAAGGACAGTACTCCAAATCTGCAGAATATTGTCTTCTTACCAGCTTCATAACCAAGCCTTCACCAGGTCATTTCACTATTTTGTTAAGTAACTGCTTCTAAGTAGCACGGCACATGATAAGACCAATGAATTCCATAGGCATGAGCTGACCATGGCACTACTTTTGCTGGAAAATGTGACCCTGGTCAGAAGTGATATTAGTATACCATTGTGATGCATAAGGCATTCTGTAAGGATACAAATATTGGTGTTGGCAGAAGAGCAGAGGGCAGATAAAGCAAATATATACACGAAACATGTCTCTATCCTATAAGGACAAATTAAAGTCCCCTCCATGAAATAAGAGGTTCAACATAATGAATCTGTCACCAAGTGGCCAGGTGTTCCCTTTAGGTGGTCACATGTAGCTGGGAGTTCAGCATCTGCCTCTGCTGTCGGCAGTTTGGGCATTTAGTCTTTTTGAGGGCAAGTCTATGTTGTTGAGCCCATGATTAATAATCCCTCCTGGCCCCCATGCCATTGTACAGGAGCCCATTGAACAAGCACTGGGGCATCCACAGAATGGGTAACTCATCCACCTGGTTACTGAGAGCCTCATCCACAGCAGGTGCTCTCTGTGGACATTAACATGGAATACAAATATCTGTGCTCACTCCAAAAAAGTCCATCCACATACTTCTCTTGAAGAATTCTGATGTCCAGCCAGTGCCCACATCCATCGTCCAAATTGAATGTGAATCTAGTGGGCAAGGATGGCAACTGGCATAGTTTATAGGCCATCTCCCAGAGCGCAGAACTAGAGAAGGATGAAGAGTGCATCCAGAGGGCAAAGATATTCCACTCAGTAGATATTATTGTCCCTTTTTTCAGATAAGGAAGCTGAGACACCAAAAACCTAAATAGTTTGCCTGAAGTCACACAGCTAGGCGAGAAAGCTGAGATTCAAATCTTCCATTCTAAAGCTTGTGCTCTTCCTTAGCCCATTAATACCACATGGAAGAAGAGAAAGCCTCTCAGCTTCTTGTCAAGGAGAAATAGTTTCCTCTGAGATGCAAACCAATTACCAGCCAAATTTTTTTTACATTGATAAGTAAAATCCAAAGTTCCCTCCTGTGGTCCTTAAAATTAAATCTTAAAGATTATGAGGAGCAAGGAATTCAAAGAGCTTTATTAGTTTGCTCACTGGAATGCATTCTTAAAGATGGCTTCACCGCCAATCATCAGGCCCCACAACCACAGCCCCTGGAGCAGTGCTGTCTAATAGGAATATAATGCAAGCCACATTAGCAATTTTAAATTTTCTAGTAGCTACATGTTAAAAAGTAAAAATAACACAGATGAAATTAATTTTAATAATGTACTTACCCAATATGTCCAAAATATTATCATTTCAACATGTAATCAACATAAAAATATTCATGTGATTTTTACATTATTTACTTCATACTAAATCTTCAAAATCCACTGTGTATTTTATACACATTTCAGTTCAGATCAGCCACATTTCAAGTGTTAAATAGCTGCATGTGGCTGATGCATGCCGTATTGGACGGCATTCTAGACAAGAAGGTCTTCCACTGGCTGACTGTGCCCTCTCAATGTCTTTCATAATCCTCATCTTTAAAGTAGGGATAATGGTACTCTTGAGAGCAAAATGAATAATAACAATAATAGTAATAAAATAATAATAGTAACAAGAATAGCTAAGATTTATTTATTTGTCATGTGACAGGCACTGCTAACTTTTAGAGGACTTAACGGCACTTAATTCTTTTGAGAAAATAGAAGGAAAATCAAGGTGTAAAATAATTAAATACCTTGCCCTAAGTCACACCTAGGAAGTAACAATTTGAGCACTGGCAACCTAATTTCAGAGTCTAAACTTTTTTTATGAGAATAATAATAATAATAATAGCAATAACAATAACAGCTACCAAGTATTGTATCTTAATACCCAAGAGGTTAATAGAATTGTGATTCAAACTTCAGCAAATCCAACCTTGCATGATAAATGGTGCCATTATTATGACTCTGTTCTCAAGAAACTTATAATGTTGTGGGAAGAAAGAACACATGGGAAGAGATAACCAATCACAAAAGGCAGTTTATGGCATGTGACAGGCTAACAAAAGTGAGCTCTACAGAAATCCATGGGGGTAGTGATCAGTGTGGGCTGTCATAGTCATGAAAGTCTTCCCAGAAGGAGCTGAGCCTTAGGGTCCCATAAGAGAGAAATAGGGTACAACCAGCAAATGCAAGTAGGGCCAACTTCATGGGCGTGTGACCTGTGCAATCACACAGGGTCCTGAGCTCAGAAGGGTCCCACACTTGGTTTAATGCTCTGATATCACTGTCTTGAAATTCTTAATAATTTTATTTGAACTTGTGATTTTTAAGTAAAGTATGCTGGGACAATGAGAATGTGCATGAGCAAAAGAAATACATGTAATATGCAATGTAAGTATCTACCTCCATTTCTTGCTGCTCCATTTGCGTTCTAGATGTCCTGTGAGTGCAGAACTCCAGTAAACTCACAATGTGTGGGAGTTCAGCGAGACTCAAAGTGAGTACAAGGTAAGCATGTTATGACTACAACTGAGTAAGCAGACAGCCCCAAGAGGCCACAATTTTTATCTGAACCAGAACCTGCTTTGAACACAGAAAGAAGACAGTAGCATTCTAAAAAAATACAAACAACCAATAACCCCTATCATATCCTCTCTTATTTGATTACTTCCCTGAATTAGCAAACCACTCATGCTGAAAACAATGACATAGAAGAAAAGGGAAAGACAGGACTAACCATAGTTTCTTTTCCTCTCAGTTCTTCCTTACTCATCAGTAAGCCTAAGGTAGAACCTTAGAGTGTTGGTAGAATGTGTAGATACCAAGAAGTAAAATAACAGTTGATTTAGTTTGTATAGCATTTTCACTGTTCTGGTAAGAACAAAACATACATGTATAAGCTAAGAAGAACAAATTGAGTAATTTTGGTGATTCTGCATATAAGTTAAATGCCTTTATATTCGCATTTAAAATTGGCATTGAACAACATAAGATGAATGGTAAAATTCACCCTAATAATTTAAATTTTTAATTTTTCTTTACTTAGAACAATATTAAATAGCAAATAAAAACACCATGACAAAACAAGAGAGAGAGCCTGTGAAGGAAAACACTTTATATTTTAGTACACATAATGGCACTTTTTTCCTGCTTCTTAACAAGGGGGCTTTCATTTTCATTTTGCACTGGGCTTCACAAACCATGTAGCCAACCCCGATGGCATGTGTGCAGGTTTCCCCTTTCCTACGCTTACAGTAGATGTTATTGATTGAATATGGCACTCTATGCCACTGAGCCCAAATAAGGTCTCAGAATCCTTCTCAAAGCAGTGCTCCAAGAAACAATTTGAGCAGGCACATAAATTAAATCTACAGACATCCCCCAAAGCTAAACCATGCAGAAAGAAATGCGGAAGCATTCCAGGCAAATAAAACACTGGGTGGTATGCACCAGGGTAATGAATAGGCCAAGCTTGCTGAACTATTTGTGAACTACCAACTCTTTGTGAATCCACCATCCCATCTCCATGTATTAAACAATATAACAAAAGTCAGCTTGACAAATGAGATCAGTAGACAAACCTTTGGCCACATGCTTCATTAGTTATAGAAATGGCCCAAAATTTAGAATTGTTTTTAACTATGGTAGAGTAGGAACCTTTAAAAGATGTATAATGCAATAAACTGATCAATACTTACATCGTGCTTATTATGTACCAGACACTGTCTTAAGTGATTTGTGTTTATCAACTCACTTAATTCATGCAACAACACTATGAGGTAGGTACTGTGATTATCCCATTTCTATACATGAGGAAACTGGGGCACAGAGGGATTAAATAATTAGCCCACGGTCATCAGCTAATCAATAGCATAGCCAGCAGCTGAACCCAGGCAGTGTGGATCTAGAGTTTGTACTACTAAAATCTCTTGAAGGAGACTCTGCAGAAGATGTCCATCACAAACGCGGCAATGTTTTGCCAAAGATGTAGCATCTGGATGTGCTTGGTGGTGTAGGTGTCTCACAATCTCAGGGAAATGGCCTCCTCCCATGTGACATTCTTGGCCATCTGGACCCCAGAGCAGTTCTAACTGAGCTACCTCACAAAGTGTCTGATGAGCAATTTCACTCATTTCAGCCCTTCCCACTCTAACCACAGGGGTTCAAGCTCACCCCAAGAAATGGCAACATCCAGGACACCAGCTCAGCCAACTAAAATATGCTGTATTCCAGTTTTTGTAAATATGGTTATCTAATACCTTCTTTCAATCCTGAAAATCACATACTAGAATCTTAGAGCCAGAAGAGTCCTTAGAGATCATCTAGTCCAGGGATAATAAAAAGGTTCACATGCCCACTCTGATCTGATCAATTAGTAGTGGATGCCTAGAGCAACATGATGACAAGGATTTTGAGGCCATTTTGGAGCTTATTGGGATAGGGTATGTGCCTGATAAGTGATGGGTATAGGGAGGAAGCAGCAGAAGCTTATATGCTATTCTAGCGTAGCACTTAGGAACATGAGCTCTGGGGTTACATTTCTAAGGATCAAAGTCTTGCTTCACTGTTCCCTGATGGTGCAAGCTTGACCTTGAAGTTACTAAATCTCTTGAACCATCAGTTCTCTTATTTGTAAAATGAGGATACCTCACAGGTTGGTTATGAGAATTTAATGAAATGATATATGTAACGTGGTTACTAGAGTGTCTAGTACACTCTAAGTACTTGACATATTATTACTACATTCTGGCCATAAGCAATTAGTAGTGTCTGGCATGGGTCCTGAAGGAAACAGAGGTAGCAACAGTGCCATGCATATGCCATTTCTTATCTAGTCCCATCTCTTTAAACCCACAGATGGAGAAACTAAAGCTGCAACAATTTGAGGACATTCTCCAAATCACACTTTTTGTCTCTCTCAAAATTGGAGACCCTAAAGGAATACTGTGTTCTTGCCCTGATTCTGCTCCTGATCCGCATGCAATCCGGGCACATCACTGCTCTCTGGAGTTCAGCTTCCTTATCCTCAAAATAAAGGAATTCGAATCCAATTGATCACCACAGAGCAGTCACTCCCAGAGGGTCCTGTGTTTCCAGGGGGTGAGGAACGCTTTTACCCATACTCCAATGGAAGTTATAAATAGCAATTCTTTCCTTCCAGTTTTGACAGCTTTGGTGTCAACTAACCACTAAGGTGTTTCTTTCACAGAATGCATATCCTATTTGCTTTGTTCTCAAAATTAAGGTTTTTAGTAATGAAGGTCACAGCTGGACACCAAAAGATTACACAAGTATTTTTTCAGCACGCCTCAGGGGGTCTAATAGGCTATGACCCACAATGGTCATATCAGCAGCTTTTCACTTCCTCTGGAGTCTCAGCCAAAATGGTGTTGAGGTGCACTCCCCAGCTTATCTTTCTCCAACTCTCTCCCTAAATTCAGCCTTTCTGGACCTATGATAATACTTGTTTTAAGTCATTTTTTTATTGAGGTATATTTGATAAATAAATGGACCTATGATAACACTTTAACCTACTTTTTTTTTTTAACTGAGTCCAGTACAGCTGGATGCCCTGCTTCAAAATCTAAGGCACGGGGCCAGCCCCGTGGCTTAGCGGTTAAGTGCACACGCTCCGCTGCTGGTGACCCGGGTTTGGATCCCGGGCGCGCACCGACGCACCGCTTCTCTGGCCATGCTGAGGCCACGTCACGCATACAGCAACTAGAAGGATGTGCAGCTATGACATACAACTATCTACTGGGGCTTTGGGGGGAAAACAAATAAATAAATAAAATCTTTAAAAAAAAAAACAAAAAAACAAAATCTAAGGCACAATCTAAAACACTGGGCAAAATCAAGGTTTTCATTCATTTTCTGATAGGCATTAAATTCTAATTAAACACCCAAACAATGGTATGGAAACAAAGGAAAAAACAAAGTATAGATTTAACATTGAGCACACATACATAATAAACACATTTCATAAAGCATATAAATGTATTTGATGATTTTGTATACAAATTTTAAAGGCTTCCTAGCTCAAAGATTATTAGAGCACTGGTTTTGTAAACCAGAAGTCACATATTCAAATTTTACTAAGACTTTCTCAACATATTTCAGAGAAGTATAATACAGGTGTTAAGAATTTGGACTCAGAAGCTATATTATCTGGGTTCAAAGTCAGACTCTTCTACTTTCTAGCTGATGACTTTGAGCAAGTTATTAAATTGTCTTACTCAGTTTGCTCATCTGTAAGATGGAAATGATAATGACTACCTCATAAGAGTTGCTGTGAGGACTCAGTGAGGTAATATACGTTAAGTGCTTAGCCCAGTGACTGCACATATTTCAAGACAATCATGAACTCAAGCCTCTTGGAATGAGGACCTCAGTTATCAACTTACTTATTTCCTCTGATTTTGCAGATAAAGAAACTGAAGTTCAAAAAAGAGGTGTGTTACAGTCATGCACCACATAACAACTTTTCAGTTACCAATAGAGCACATATACAATGGTGGTCTCACAAGATTAGTACCATATATCCTACGTTCGTAGTAGGCTATACCATCTAGGTTTGTCTAAGTACACTCTCTGATGTTCGAACAATAACAAAATTGCCTAAGGACACATTTCTCATAAAGTATCCTTGTTGTTAAGTGATATATGACTGCACTTGCCTAGAGCAGCCTTCATTGAGCAGGTCAGGGTAGGATGCTACTTAGCAGCAGAACCAGGACCAGAACCCAATTTTCCTAAACCTCTGACCACTGCTTTCCCCAGGTCAATGTTCTTTCTACCTCATTTGGCGTAGATATGTGTATGAGCAATGCTTCAGTACCTGGTTCTACTTAGATGGGCTTCCTGAGTGGAGGATTTGTGTCGTTTTATTTTCATTGCCTGGCACAGTTCCTGGCACATAGTAAACAATTCATGTCTATTGAGTTGAATTAATTTGTCCGTTCTTTATTTTATACATCTGAGATCTTTTTAGATGTTACAAATAAGCTGATAGCCAGTTACTTCGTTCCCAGGTAGACAGTCTAGAGAAAGGGTTCTGGATCCAGACTATAATAGGTTCAAATTGTACTTCTGCCACTTACTAATTAATTTGATTGTGGGAAAATTACTTAACCTCAGTTTTTTCTGTTCTAAAATGGGGATAATAATACCTCTGTCACAGGGTTTTGAGTAATAAATTGGATAATATATGATGGTCAGTTTTTTGTGTCAACTTGGGTAGCCTATAATACCCAGTTATTCAATCAAACACTAATCTAGATGTTGCTGCAAAGGTATTTTTTAGATGTGGTTAATGTCTACAATCAGTTGACTTTAAAGTAAAGAAGATTATTCTTAATAATCTGAGTGGGCCTGATCCAGACAGTTGAAAGGAGTAAAAGCAGAACCAAGGCTTCCCTGAGGAAGAAGAAATTCCATCTGTGGACTACAGTGTCAACTTCAGCTAAGAGTTTCCAGCCTTTCTGATGGCTTGACCTACAGATATATATAAGCATCCTACCGGATCTGTTTTTCTGGTGGAACCCTGATTGATATAATATGTAAAGCACACACCCGGCTCCCAGCATTTGCTCACTGAATGTTAACTGCTAATAGTCTAAGTAGCATTTTGTTATTTTTTATTATTATTTATTGAATATGTAGAAAAAGCCTTCAACACAGTGACTGTAAATGTAAAAATATATTTTTGTCTTTGTATAAAATTCTCTTGAAGGGGATCGTGCCTGCAATGTTAAAGCAAGTAAGCAGAAAAACTGTATACAGATAGATAATGATAAAGCAAATATAGGAAAATATTAACATTTGGGGAACTTGGTAAAAAATATATGGGAATTCTTTGCACTGTTTTTGCAATTTTTTTATGTCTGAAATCATTTTAAAATAAAAAGTTAAAATTTTTTAAATAATAAAAATTAATAGAATTAAATTAAATTAAATTTTACAACTTCCAAGAGATTTACTCTGACAACATCCAAAAGTCTGAGGCAAGGAATGCTGATGTGGAGTGAAAGAGGTTAGTATATGATGACTATTTTAAAATTACTGATACTATTTAATAACCAACCCAATTGCTCATATTTTAATTGTGCATTATTATCTTTATGAACTATCAATAAATAGAGATTCAAAAGCGAAAGAGAGAGATTACATTCTGCTTTGGAAGAATGGAGGGAGAGTGGGTACGATCTCACTAGAGAAAAATGAAAGATGGGAAAGAAGGGCCTCTTGGGCAATTGAACAGGCTAAGTTAAGTCAGTCTATTTTAGATGATAAAATCTATGTCTATTTAGACTCTTTTTCTATGTAATAAATGTCCAGCAGATAAGCGACCAGACTGTCTTACTGCCTGACAGGGGTCCATATATTTAAAAGTTCCTCCTCCAGGCAGAGTGCTAAGAAGTTTATTCAGAAAATACCTAGATGTTTCCTGGGTCTAGGCCCTTCTGCTGGATCAAAGCACACCCTGTGGATAAACGTGCCCAGACTGAAAAGGCTGAAATCATGGACCATCTGGTGGGTTGCAGCTTTGTTCTAACACCTCACTTTTGATTAAGAGATCTCAAATTGCCTTATTATGGAAAGTGTAACTCAAAACTTTGTTGGCGGCTACACAATCGGAACCTCACAACCAGGCCGCCTACCCTTTAAACATGACATTTGAGCTAATACCCTGTCCTTTTGCTGAGACACACATTACTAAAAATCACTGGAAACTGAAGGCACGGAAAGTTCAGCAATCAAACCCCGAATGTTGATTGCCACTGCTCAGTGCCCATGGTGAGGAGTTCCATTTAGGCTTATGAGGATCAGCAGAGCAGAGCTCATCACCAGGGCGCCTGTGGGCTGCATCCCAGCATGACTGTGAAACACCTAGAAGAAACAAAAAAAAATATACATGGCTGTGACTTCATCTAATTTCCCCAATCTTCTGCTATCACTATCTTCCACTAGGAATCTGCTCCAAGGAGAACAAAGACCATCCAAAATTAGGATTTTAAAGTAGAACTTACATCTCTGACTTCTATATTTTACAAAGTATTCTTTGAAAGCCTGCTAAATATGCAATGCCTTGTTAGATACTGTACAAAGATGTATGAGACACCATCTCTAGCCTCAGAGAGTTTATAATCTAGGGGAGAGATGAGACATATAAATATAAACCAGAAACAAGTATGATATCATCTTTGGCACACAGGCATTCCAAAAAGAGAGAGGTTAGCAATGGACTTTGTGGGGTGCTCACTATGATGTTAACTTGCTTTCTCTGAGTGGTGGGATTTGGGTTGATTTTTGGCTTCTTAGTACTTTATCTTTTGTTTCAACTTTTATGGTAAATATTAGTAGTTTTTACAAAAACGATACCACTATTTCAAAAACAGAAAGGGCTTTAGGAAGGAAATGGCACTTTTTGAATGGATATAATTTGGGAGAGTAAGAGTGAATTTGTTGGGTACCTGGCCCCCACTCTACCTCTTTTGGAAATCAATAAAGGAAGAGAGGTACCTCCTCCATGAGCCTGGGCAAATTCACAACTCTGTACTGCTTGCTCCTAATTATTCTGCCAGTAAAGACCAGGAAAATGCAAGTGACATAAAAGGCAAGGCTCTTTTTAAACCACCAGGTCCAACAGAATGACTAATAGAAGAGGCTACACAGCAGTAGGTGATTCGAGAAATGTTGCAATTTGCCAAAGAGAAACCATCAGTTAATGAGGACCAGCTCATGGTTTTGACCTGCCTGTGAGTGGTCATCCACTCAGTGGTCAGGGGAGTCAATGGAATGATGTATTTTCAGAAAATAACTCACCTCTGCTGCAGAAAATCTGCATACAACAAAACTCTCCCAGACAGAGAACTCTAGAACAGTATATGCTTAAACTGCTTGACTGGTAAGAACTAAAGCTTTTCCAGAAACAAGGCAAGGTGATGAAGTACAGACACATGACTGAGAAAGAGAAGACCTAAGTTTCTTCCCAACTTTGGCACTTAGCACAATGTATGAGCTTTGATCCTTGCAGCCTCTCTTGAGTTCAATTAGCAACATTGGTAAATTGGGAATATGATCACCTTGCCCCTACTACTTTACAAGGTTGTTTTAGGAGACTGGTAAATAATTTTTGTTAATGTTCTTGGTCCCGTGCAAAAATGGGGGATTAGACTTATGATCCCTAGACAGTGAGGACTTTTAGGCAAGGTAGACAGGAGTAGGCAAAGGGACACTCCTGGGGTATATAGATAATGGTCTACTTCTTAATCTGGGTGCCAGCTACACATAATTTTTTATTTCATTAAAATTCATCCAGGATTCTGGAAGTCAAGATGGCGGCGTAGGCAGACTCTGAACTCACCTCCTCCCGCGGATACAGCCAATTTACAACTACTCGTGGAAAAATTACCCCTGAGACAGAACTGAAAACTGGATAAGAGGAACTTCTGAAACAACGGACAATCCTAACGGAGGTAGAAGAGGCAGAAACTCCCTTCTGGAGAGAAAAACGCCGCCTTCACAAGCTGCAGCGCCTCACGGCCGCCCCGGAGCAGCCCACAGGTACGCAGCCCTCCCTGGAGGCGCGGGGCCCTGAGCCGGGGAGCGCCCCCGCTGTGGGCATTTTGTGGACACAGCACAATCGAGACGAGTGGCATAATATCTGACTTTGCCTGCTACTAAAACATTGGGGAGCACCCCCAGAAAAGCTGGTTCACAAAGACATTAAAACCGGCTCTTAAAGGGCCCACGCGCAAACTCACCCGTTTCAGAAAGCAACCTAAAATCACCCGAAAGAAAGGTGCACAGTGCTTTGGTGAAAAGAGACTCACCTAATAGGCCCTGTGTGCATCTCAGTGAGAGGTGAGACCTCTCCAGGGACTGGGACATTGGCGGTGGCCATTGTTGTGGCCTGGTGTGGGCGTGCTGACACAGGCGCCATTGGAGTTCTCCCTGGGGCCTGCTAGCCCAGGTCTGCCCCACCCACTAGAGCACTGATTTAATCCAGCTCAGCCAGGGCAGGCAGCCCACCCTAGAGACTGGCCCCACCCAACAACAAGCCCTCAGGCAACTTGTGGGCCTGCATAGATTGGTGACTGGATTCTCTGCAGCCTGGCAACTGAGCTGACTTCAGTGGGGCAGGGTGTGCAAAAGGAGCGGGTGGAGAGTGTGGGGCGGTGGTGGAGTGTGTGGGGCTCCTGCCGTGGAGAGACTGGGTCCGCTTTGGGAGGTTGGGGCACGCACATGGGGCAGGACTGTGTTGACTGTGTGTGTGGACCTGTGGGTGGCGGCGCTTGTCAGCTGCAGAAGACTTGTGCTTCTCAAAGACCCACATAGGGGGTTTGCCCCACCTTCCAAAGCCTGAAACAATTGGGTGCTCCTGTGCCTGAGGCCAGCCCCACCCAGCTGCAATCCTCAGAGAACTGACAAGAGACCTAAAGGCTGGAGGCTTATAGCAATTCTAAGGCCCTGAGCCTAACAACCTGCCACGCTGGGGGCCTACTCACTTAAAAGAAATACTGCAACACAAAGGTGGTATTAGAACTTGTAGCCAACTGTGCTGGGGCTTCCCACACCTGATAAAGACACTGAAGGGCCCACAACAACTACAAGCAGCTGAGCATTACAACAGCTGGCCAGGAGCATAACTCGGCCTCCCTGGGCGCCTACAGGGAGAGCAAACAGGCCACAACAGAAGGACACACGTAGCCCACATAGGGGTCACCCCTGGAACATCGAGAACTGAGGGAAGCACACAGCAGGCCTCCTAAGCCATCACTTATATAAGGTCACCTATCCAAGAGCAGGAGACGTAGCTGACCTACCTAACACGTAGTCAGAAGCACAGGGTAAGAGGCAAAATGAGGAGGCAAAGGAATACATTCCAAGTAAGAGAACAGGACAAACCCCCAGAAAAGGAACTAAGTGAAACGGCAATGAGCAACCTACCCGACAGAGAGTTCAAACAAAGAGTGTTAAGGATGCTCACTGATGTGGGGAGAAGAATAGATGAACTCAGTGAGAATGTCAACAAAGAAATGGAAGATATAAAAAAGAACCAATCAGAAATGAAGAATACAATACTGGAAATGAAAAATTCACTAGAGGGACTCAAAAGCAGAGTAGAGGATACAGAAGAACAGATCTGTGAGCTGGACGAAAGACTAGAAGAAATTACCCAAGCTGAACAGGTAAAAGAGAAAAGAATTAAAAAGAGCGAGGACAGTCTAAGGGACCTCTGGGACAACATCAAGCGCACTAACATCCGTGTTATAGGTGTCCCGGAAGGAGAAGAGTGAGACAAAGGGGCAGAGAATCTATTTCAAGAAATAATAGATGAAAACTTCCCTAACCTAGGGAAGGAAACAAACATCCAGGTACGGGAAGCACAGAGAGCCCCAAACAAGATAAACCCAAAGAGGCCCACACCAAGACACATCATAATCAAAATGTCCAGAATTAAAGATAAAGAGAGAATCCTAAAAGCCGCAAGAGAAAGTCAAGTTACATACAAAGGAAACCCCATAAGGCTATCAGCTGACTTCTCAGCAGAAACCTTACAGGCTAGAAGAGAGTGGCATGATATATTTAAAGTGCTAAAAGGAAAAAACTTAAAGCCAAGAATACTCTACCCAGTAAGGTTATCATTCAAAATGGAAGGAGAGATCAAAATTTTCCCAGACAAGCAAAAATTATAGGAGTTTGTCACCAAGAAACCAGTGCTACAAGAAATGTTAAAGGGACTGATTTAAGGGGAAAAGAGAAGACCACAAATAGGAAAAATTATCTATTTCCATGATAAGAGGGTAATGGATACAAATGCACAAAAAAGAGTTTAGATATGATATCAAAAACATAAAAGGAGGGGGGAGGGGAGTTAAAGAGTAGAGCTTTCAGACAGAGGTCAAACTAAAGAGACCATCAATTCTGTATAGAAGAAGGAAGGAACAGAAGGACTACTCAAACACTGAGGAAAAAAAAGTTAAAAAATGGCAGTAAGTACATACTTATCAATAGCTACTTTAAACTTCAATGGACTAAATGCTCCAATTAAAAGGCATAGGGTGGCTGATTGGATAAAAAAACAAGACCCATATATATGCTGCATACAAGAGACACACTTCAGACCTAAAGACGCTCACAAACTGAAAGTGAAGGGATGGAAAAAGATACTCCATGCAAATGGCAATGAAAAGAAAGCTGGGGTAGCAGTACTCATATCAGACAAAATAGACTTTAAAACAACAACTGTAAAAAGAGACAAAGAAGGTCATTACATAATGATCAAGGGAACAATCCAACAAGAGGATACAACACTTGTAAACATCTACGCACCCAATGTAGGTGCACCTAAATATATAAAGCAATTATTAACAGACATAAAAACAGAAATAGACAGTAACACAATAATAGTAGGGGACTTTAACACTCCACTTACACCAACGGATAGATCATTCAAACAGAAGATCAATAAGGAAACATTGGCCTTAAATGATACACTAGAACAGATGGACCTAGTAGATATATACAGAGCATTCCATCCAAAAACCGAAGAATACACCTTCTTTTCAAATGCACATGGAACATTCTCCAGGATTGATCACATATTAGGCCACAAAACAAGTCTCCATAAATTTAAGAAGACTGAAATAATACCAAGCATCTTTTCTGACCACAACGGTATGAAACTAGAAATCAACTATAGGAAGAAAATCAGAAAAGCCACAAATACGTGGAGATTAAAGAGTTATGATCCCTAGAGTTTGGAAAAAACATAAAATGTGATTACTTTGTTTAAAGATGAATCTTTAAAAAAAGAGTCTTTTCCTCCAGAAACGCCAATCCCACGTCTTTCTTGGTTTTCAACATAACAAGGTCAGCTGTCAAACAGACCATCTTGAATCTTCAAGTGACTGCAAGTCAATGAAATATAAGTTTTATATTATGTGTCTTGAGCCATTCACTCAAAAAATAGACATTGCCTATCTACTCTATGCATTTTTATTTAGAAGATCCATTTCTATACCACAGACTCAGACACAGATTAGGGGTGTGCCAGCCACTCAGGTAATCAGGGCACCATCAAATAGGGGAAGCTGAAAAAATGGTCCTTGGGACACTAAATTATTACAAATGTAATGAGATGAAGAACATGTATTTACCAGGACTCCAAGTAGGGAAAAAAATATATGTGGCTGGAAACAATTAATAAACTGCTTTGGGTGGTCTGTGAGACCCAACAAAGGCACATCCAAAACGACTGCTTTCTAAGGAGAATGAATGTGAGAAGCTCAGGGTTTTGGCTTCGTTGAGTAGAAAATATAAATTTGGGAGGCAGAAGTTAGACAATAGAGATGGGGTTGAGGGCTGCTACCAGTGGTAGTTGCTCGCCACTCTTACTTGATACAGTGCTCAAACTCTCCTCTAAATGAACAAACACTTAAGTATACCTACTCACAGAGGCATCAAATTATTAGTCTGCAAGAGATACCTACTTGTCTTGTTAAGTTGTGAATAGTCCTATTTGAAGGGCTATACTGTCTTGAAGTCTTGGGAACCATAAATAAAAAAACAAAATTCACTCTTTCAGTCATTCAATCGCTTCCATGTTCCTTATACCTCTTTAAGACCACTCTAGACAAGTGATGTCATATGGTAGCATATGGAAAAAGTAATAATGCTAAGGAGACTTGGTGTTGTTTGTTCTCCTTTGTACTTTTAATTTCTTTTTAACTAAAGAACTACAAATATGAGACACGCAGCTGTTTTGATACAAAGCTCAGAAAGGGACAGAAACACTGTTTTTCGGATGTTACATTGTACATCCTTCCTACAAAAACAGATGATGCCTCAATGATTTGATATTGGAATCAATAATTCCTTTCCTCCTCCTTCTCCCAGAAAACCAACAAACAAATACACAGACCACCCAGTCAAACACAAAAAGTATATAAAATTGAAATTTGAAAATGTCTCTGAAGCAAAGCTCAGTCCTGGGAAGCAATCAATGTATCCCTTGGTGCAAGTTAATGCCAATTGCCTCCAACAAGATCCACAACACAATGAGGCTGAGATTTTAAACACAGAGAACACAGGAACAAGGGCCATTAAACCACCTCGCTGATGGGGCGAAATATGCATTACCCAAACCTTGATATTTAAAACACTAAAGCAATAGCCCCACAGTGTTTATACAACCCAGAATCAGAAGAAAATGGAATTATCATGATTAAATTCAGGTAAATTAAAACCTAAAACAGAGAAACACAAGAGTCCCTAAACCACATTTACTATTTTAGCTTCTTCTCCACCTTATTTGGGAACTTTGCACTGTTGGAAAGTCACTTCACCTCTCTGGGACTCATTTTCCTCTATGAAAATAAGAAGTTAGATTAGATGATATTTACAATGCTGAACAGCTGCATAATATAACACATGAAATGTTAGGCAAGTCATTTAACCTTCCCTGAGCCCCAGAATTCCTCATCTATTAAATGGAGACAAAATCACCTGCTCTGCCTACCTTACGGGGCTGAAGATAATTGGATTGAAAGAGGTTAGAGAACTATAAATGTCATGCAATTATAATGAAGTAGAAGGATTGTGATCATTTTAACTTCCAAAAACATCTAATAGAAAAGATCTTTTTTTCTTAATTTCCAAAGGGAAAACATAATGTGTTAAGTCTACTGTTCTAAGCAACTTTGGAGCCAATGGCTGATGAAGTTATTGGAGACCCAACGTGGGGTAGTGAGAATCAGAAGACAAGTCCAACACAGACTGTATGTGACCTTGGGCAAGGTACTTAATCTGATCCCCCTCAGCTTCTGGATCTCATAGATACAGAGCTGGGCAAATTATAACACCTAACACTTACTGAATGCTTACTACTTGCCATGCACTGCTCTCCCCATGACTTCATTCAGTTACACATCAAAATAGCCCTGTGAGATAGATATTTGTAATATGATCATTCTCATTTTACAGGTGAAGTAAATGGCACTGTGCAGGCATGTAACATACTTAGGGTCACCTGATGCTGAGTAACAGGCAATCAGTCTGATTTCAATGTCCACACTTGACCTCTAACCAACAGTTCTCAAACTTTTTGGTCCAAGGACTCTTGAAAATTATTAAGGACCCCAAAGAGCTTTTACTCAGGATTATATCTATTGATATTTATTATATTAAAAATTAAAATTGAGAAAATTTTTTAACTGTTATGAACTTATTTAAAAATAAGAATCATAAACCTATCACCTGTTAACATAAATAAAATATTTTGTGAAAAAAATATATTTTTCCAAAACTAAAATAGTGAGAAGAGTAGCATTGTTTCACAATTTTGCAATTCTCTTTAATGTCTGGCTTCATAGAAGACAGTGAGAGAAATGGCCATTATTTCCCAATCCCATCCCCCAATGGCAATAAAACAAAATATTATATAAACAAATGGAAAGAAACTAGAAAAAGATCATTACAATTATACCAGCACCATTTTAACATTTATCTAATAAGCACTTAAATTTCTAAATTAGAAGGTCACCATATTTAGTGAATGAAATGGAATAATAACCATAATGAGATTCTAAATTGCATTTTATACTTCAGTGATAATCCCAGACAAATCAGCCGTTACTAGTAATTACTGATAATTTATTTTTGTTAACAGCCTAAAAAAGTTTTTGAAGGGAAATTAATGATCGAGAGCTTGATTAGAAAAAAATATGCACATGCCTATTTGATTCCAAGAAGGTCTATACAAATTTTCCTAAGCAGAAGCACGGTCTAAGGGAGCAAAATGATGACAGGTACAGGACTAATGAGTCAAGGAGACACAGTTAGGTTCCTATGAGAAGATGGGATTCCAGGTAACCTCTGAACCCAGTAGTAGGTAAGCATTGTGCCTGAACACCTGTGATTTACGTCCACCATTTCCTTCCTCAAGCCCATGCCAGGCCATTCCTTCTTCCCACTTAGTCCTTCCATTCCCCATAGTCAGGTAGAGCCAGTCTGCTTTTTACAATGCCATGAAATTGACATTTGACCTCAGGAAATAGGCAAAAATAATATTATTAACTCCTTTCCCTGCTTGCTCCACCAGGTAAACCTCACCTCACACTGAGACAATCTTTTTATTCACTCAACAAATGCTTTGTGAACACCTATCATGTGCCCTTATCTCCTTCAGGTCTTAAAGCAAATATCACCTTCTCAGCAAGGCTTTTGGGAGCCATCCATCTAAAACTGCAAGCACGACCGAGTTACCACTTCCCAGTTACTTCCCTCTCTTCTCTTCCTCCTTTATTTTTTCTATAATACTTATCACTAGCACATTTAAAATTTCATTTATTCATCTTATTTATTTTGTATCTCTCCAACTAAAATGTAGGTTCCATGAAGATAGGTATTGCTTTGTATGCTTCCCTCACTGTTGAGCCCTCAGCACCTAGGATGGAACCTGGCACATAGAAATTTATTTCTCCCTTTGTTGCACATAGCTCCTTTCTAACTGAAGAGAGTCTGATGAGCACAAGTTTCCAAATTGGCCATCCTGGTCAGACTCCCCATCTACCTTAATAGCCACAGGCTCCTTAATGCTGGACATATAGATATGAGGAGAGAAAACCACAAAACACATTTATCGCATGAATAAAGAATGAATGAATGGATGAATGAATGAATGAGTGAACAAATGAATGTAGCATTCTGTTTCTGTGAGGAGAAAAAGATATAATTAAGTCATGGACTATGCTCTCAAGGAGGTCATGGTCCACCAATGACTCTCAACCAGGTACGTGTGACAGATGATGACAGATGACATTCACATCTGTCACACAGTTCCACAGCCATGCCCCACATTACGGGCTCTGGCACTAATAAAAGGAACTACAGATTATGCGCAATTCTCCCTTGTCTTTCCTGAAACTCCATCGTTTTGCATCTATTCAGGAAAGCATCTAGGAATTCAAGAGATTAAACATGGTATTCCCACAGGGGTAACCTTGAATCTGTTCTATTTTGTAAAGCAATTTTTCCTAAAATTTAATACTTTCACTGTGATTAGTAATCAATTACATGTAATGTAACTCACAACTGTTGGCAACATTCCAGAATGTCTAACTCTGCCTCGTAAAACTGCTTGCCTAGAAGACACAATGAAGAATGTCACTTGAGAAATAAGGAAGGCTACTTGGTCTATTAGAATAACATATAATAAGCAGTTAGAAAACACTTGGATGGTACAGAAAAAATACAGGATGTTGTTCTTGAGTCTGTCTTACTCTCTAGAATGTGACCTTCTATTCTTCTGTCTATTCCCAATGCCTCCCTAGCACAGAGCCTATCATATAGCTGGAACTTCACAGTTTTATGAATACATAAATAAATCTATGGATGAAAAACTAAATTGCAGAAAAAAGGAAGAATAATGGATTAGTCATTAATTGATATACCAGAGATTCTAAAGGCCCCAAACCTATGCAGCTCATAACTCCTTCTTTAAGACTCAGTCACCATCTCCTACCAAAGTCTGATTTTCCCAACCCAAATCTCATGTTCTCTACCCCTTGATCACATGATATTTTGTTAGATCACATGATCCCTAAGATACCTACCACACTTCACCTTGTGGTAGTTCTTCAATTTTAGCTCCCAAGTCCTTTTGTTCCCTGACCTCTACTGCAATCTTGGACTGGTTTCTTTATTATATGTACTCAGGGAATCATGTTCTTTCCTCTCAGGGCACTTTTCGCAGCTGTAGTTATATATTTGTCTATATGAACATTTGACTTGAGACTGTCTCCTTCACTAAACTGTAAGCTCCATGAGCCTAGTAATCACGTATCATTTTGTTCACTATGTATTCCCATGACCAGCACAGAGCCTGGCCATAGTAGGTGCTCCATTAATATTTGTTAAAAGAATGAATTAACGATAATATGTAATTCATGTGCATGTAGTATCTTCCCTAAAGACTATAAGCTCCTTTTACCTCACATAACATGTAGTTTAATGCCTTGAACATGATAATTGTTCAATGAATATTAGATTGGATATATTTTCCTAAAAGCTGTGTATATCTGCATGAAAGTGTACGTGCTTCTGTGTGGCAGGGAAAAAACAGAAGCTACGCAGGGAACTGAATGCACCTTTAAAAATTCATCGCAGCTTTCTGTCTTTGGCCTCTGTCTTCCTTCAGAGGATTTCTTTTCTTACATTCAAATTGAATGCTAATTTAAACCATTACAAGGTGCTATGCTGTTGACAAAGAACCTGTTGCAGCCTTTAAAACAACCTCAAATAGGATAATAGCCCTCCATCACTTGAACAAAAATTCATTTTTATTGAAATTAAACAGCATATACCAGAACGTAAAAGAAAAAATTAATTCTGCCAGACTTGGCAGCTTGGCTGGACCAGTTTGTACAACATATTCACTGGAATAACGGTTATGTAGGAGGCCTTGTTTGGGACCACCATTTACTCACTAGGACATAAACCTCACAGCCTACTTCAGAACACATTCATTACTCTGATGCTCTAGCTTCATTTTGACTGTATTTTTTGAGCACGTAATTGTTTTTTTTTAAGAAGAAAACATCTTCAGGAGACCGTTAAGTAATCCTGGGACCCCCTCAAAGCACAGATGCAATATATTTAGTCATTTAGTCATGCAGTTATCACCTCTTCTCACAAAAGGCTAAGTCAGTAAAGAGTAAAGGAAGAGACTGGAAAATTCTCCCCGGCATCCTGGCCAGCTGGATCCACTTGGCCTGATGTAGTGTATAGACCAACTATCACCGATCAACTCTTTAATCCTGTCTTAGGGCTGCTTGGCTGCTTGTCCCGCTGCTTAGCTCACTGTCATAGCCTCCACTGAAACCCCGTGGCATCCAAAAAGCAATTCCACACAGAGCCAGGGTTCCTTTCTGGAACACTCTTAAGTGCAAAGCATTTGCATTTGACCCTTTACTCATTCACTCACAGATGCCCCTTTCCATAGCAGGAATAGCACAGGACCTGAAATAACCAGGAGACCCAAGTTCTCTGTCTGGGCTCTGCAATCAGAGCCTGGCATTGCTCTGATTTTGAGCATGGCAAGTAGCAAGGCAGGATCTCCCTCAGTTTCCTCCTCTGTTTTCAGAGGGAGGTGAATTACATGACTTCAAAGGATCCTTTCAAGCACAGAGAGTCTATGCAATTGGTGAGATCACTGTTTTGATATGCCAGCCCTACTTTTCTTTATGTTTCCTCTTTGTTGAAAATAGTTAACCCATTCCTTAGTGAAGAGAATTTGACAAGGATGAGTCTTCAAATTGGTTAACCCTGTCAGATTCTTAGCCTACCTCCAATCTTATAGAGACTCATATAGAGAAAAACAACAAAAGCAACCAACTACACGTGATATTAAACCAAGAATTTTAATCAAAGTTCTATTAAACGAAAACTGTAATAAGTGTATATGTACAGGGTGGGGAGGTGGAGTGTCATTTAAATAAAGAACACAATCCAAGTCGGGAGAGAGTTAAAAAGTGGATTAGAAAAATGATACACATCAAGCCAATCATGTTAAAGTACTGAACTCTGTGAAACATATGGCCAAATGAATGAATATAAGAAGGTAAGGGTAATACAATCATGGAAGAAATGGGTAGGAAGTAGATTTTGGCTTGTGACTTAAAATATAAAAAAGACTTGATAAAAAAGAAAAAATTGGGGAGGAAGTTCTTCCACAAATGTGCCAACATTTAGAAACAAATAAATAAATATGTGCAATGCTTTAAAGTATGAGTTTTGCAGTTTGGCAGCCTGGTTTCTGATCCTGGTTCCATCATGTAGTTGTCTATCCGTGGGTAAGTTACTTAACGTCTCTGAGCCTCTAAATTTCCACACCTGTAAAGTGGTGATATTAAGAATGCCTGTCTCGGGGCCGGCCGGGTGGTGCAAGCGGTTAAGTGCATGCGCTCCGCTGCGGCGGCCCGGGGTTCCCCGGTTTGGATCCTGGGCACGCACTGACACACCGCTTGGCAAGCCATGCTGTGGCGGCCTCCCATATAAAGTGGAGGAAGATGGGCATGGATGTTAGCCCATGGCCAGTCTTCCTCAGCCAAAAGAGGAGGATTGGCAGATGTTAGCTCAAGGCCAATCTTCCTCACAAAAAAAAAAAAAAAAAGAATGCCTGTCTCAGAAGGTGGTCATGAAGATTAAATTAAATGAAATTAAACAAGGCAATACCTAGTACATAATAAGTATTCAATAATTGCTAGCCATATGAATATCACTATCAATTAATATTTGTTGAGAACTTATAATATCCTAATCATTTTTAAACCGAAGAGATACAAATAAATTAAACTATGTCCTTGGCCTCAAGAAACTCTCAATCTGAAAGAGAAACAGACTAGTCAATAATTCACTGTGATACATATTGTACTAAAGTTATGCAAATAGAAGCACAGAGAATGAGTGACTAACAGAGGTTAGGGACTAGGGAGGGATGGGGAAAAAAGATTACAAAGAGGGTAATGATCATGATAAATCTAAAAGAATGAGTAGGAATATGCAAGCCATAAAAGAGAGAAGTTTCTCTAGACAGAATAAACATCACATGCAATGGCATGAATGTCTAAACGACTTGAGAATTGAAAATAGTTTGGCGGTAGATGTAGTGCAGGGTATGGAGAAGAAAACAGCAAGGGATAAGGATGGACAATTGACAAAGAATCAGATTTGAACTTACTTTTTTAGGCAAAGAAATCAGATGATGAGGACTAAGAATTCTACAGAAGAGGAATCAAAAATTCAAAAGGCAAGGTTGAATCTGTAAATTATACCTAGTTAACGAAAGGCCTTAAATGCCAGTTCAAGGAGTTTGAATTTAGCCTACAGGCTGTTGGAAAGAATTCTTAGTTCTAAAATAGGGGAGAACACTGAAATTCTATTTTAGGTACATTAGGCTGATATAAGTCCAAAATAAAAGTTAACAAGAAATTCAAAACAAGAGAACTGGCCAGGAGGCTGTAGCATATATCCAAGAATAATACAATAAGGCCTTAGACCTGGATTTTGACGGTGGGAATGAAGAAGAAACAAATCCCACAGATACCTAAACAGATCTGGATATAGAAAATAAATGAGAGAGAGAGTCAAAATTGTGTGATGATGAAATAGATTGAGTGTAGACCATTTATTTTAAGAGCGGAGAAAAGGTAACAATTGAGAAGGCTATCAGACTTTGAGCTCATTTATTCAACCATTCATGCACTCATTTGAAATTATTTATTAGTACTTATTATGACAGAGTAATATAAATAGGCACTGGAGATGGAAAGACAGTGTAAATATAGACCACATCCTTATAAACTTAGAGCCTAATAGGGGAGGTATGGAATGTACCTAAGTAACTATTAAGACAAGGTAAAAAAATGATACATTTAATAGCAGAGGGATTTCAGTGTAGCAAAAATTATTTCCAATTGAGGATGGAAATAGAAAAGTCATTATACAGAGGTTAGGATGTGAGCTAGGCTTTGAAGGTGAGGTAAATTCATCAAACACAGGATGACCCTATGTCCCAATTTACCCAACATAGTTTCAATTATGCCTTTTGTCAGGCATAATTATTAATAGCACCCCTCTTCACTCTTTAAAATATCTCAGTTTAGATGACAAATTATGCGGTCACCCTAGTCACGGTGAATGAGTGTTAGCCCGTGCTCATAATCAATGTCAATAAGAAGCTGCAATAGTGAAGTCAAAGGCTGTTAATAATATAATATCTATAGCTAAGGAGGTAATGATACTGCCCTTCTTGGTCTTAAAGTCATCTACTCACTTCTGGGCACCAACTATCACAAGGAGAATAGAGAACTATGTTTAAAGGAGAGGGACCAAGATGTAAGCTGACTCCAAAACATGTTAACACTGATTTCACCACTGAACCCCACTTTGAGGAAGCATCTCATGGAACCAGTGTTCTATAGAACACACTTCAAGAAACACAGGACCTTATGATCAATTGGCAGCAATGTCATAGAGAGAAAACCAAATACTGAATGGAGTATTGATCATAGGTAAGGTATTTCTAAATATGAGAGTCTAGGATAATTCTGCGTCACCTACAATGTAATTTGAAAGTACTTACATGGGACAAACCTATCTAAAACACAAGTTTCTTAACAATTTCTTGGCTTCTTCAAAGCCATAATTATTGAATTTAAAAAGAAATGATTTTGTACAGGCAATTGTGTATCCATAGGTCCTACACTCGAGGTTTCAAACTTTAAAATGACTTTAAAATTCTGACCATGGGACACCATAAGTAACAGAACAAATGGTGTTCTGCTTTCTTGTTGAAAAGGATTATTGTGTAAGCCATCTCTATGAATGTAAATGCCAGAAACCTCTTCAGCTACAGAAAATCTAGTGCCTTTCAAAGTTTTCTTTTGAAAGCTCTGAAGAATGAGATTGATGATAGAATCCCTAATGTCTCTTTTCTTTGTAATCCACACCACACAAGATTCAAGAGCTAAGCCAGAAAACATCAAACGACTTGTTCAGAATTGTTCAAGGAGAAACACTGATGTTTTTTGCCACCAATGAGAAACATTAAAATTTTTATAAAAAGTAAAATGAGATATGACCAACAGCATGTCTGGTACAAGATGCTATTACACCAACTACTGTAAGCAGATCAATATAAAACAAATTCATATTCCTGACTGCCTGAAAGGAAAAAGATCCCCACAAATCCACAGTGCATGAAAAAAAAATTGGTGTTAGAAAATACGAATATAAAGCTGGGTCCCAGTGACATCCTAGCCTACAAAAATCAAACACATTTTTATATAACTTTATTATTTCTTGTTTGGAGCTACTGGGAGATAACTCTGGTATTCATTGAATAAGGGATAGCAAGATACTCTTTTATCATTTTAAGGCCCTACTCGGCCAATAAAGATACATCTTCTTGTAATTGAATTTTCTCTTCAGTCTTTAAAAATGGAAACTACATCACCATCAGGAAATACAACTAACTATATCAGGGATTATATTGGTGACAATGCAAAGAGAATCACCTAGACATAGCCCACCAACTTAGGATTTCATACGAACACAATGTCTAAATTTGTAAAGTTTTTATGGTCTTCTAAGCTGGTTCATTTACATTATTACATTTGATCTCCTCAATGGGCTTGTGAGATAGAAAAGGCAGATGATATAATCCAAATCAGAGGAGGAAGCTGAGCATCACCAACTTAGTCATCACGTCTGAGAACATACAGTAAGTGCAGAGTTGGGATTGCAACCCGAGGACCCTGATTCCCTACCTAAGGGTCTGTCTCCAACACTATAGCTAACAAGAAACTAAGTTCTCTATACTTTCTCCTCTGTACCAAAATTGACATATGCCTCTTTCACATTAAGCTTTAAAATGAATGATAACAACTTAAAGAGTTATATTTACCTAGTCAAAAAACGGGTGAAATGTGGGGATGGGCAGTTTTTATAGGTCCCTACCAAAATAGCAGTCAGCCTATAGGCTCAGTATTCATACAGCCATTTAGACAGCAGCTTGTCTGTACACACTTAAAATCAACACTTAAGTAAGGACTAGTCCTCAGAATGCAAAGGAATATAAATCTCTTTATAGATTACCATTATAGCTATGGTCTTCAGGAGGGCACATGACTAAAATGAGGAAGAGGGATGAATCCTATAAAGGTAAGGCCACAAGAAAAAACCCAGTGGTATCTTATTTGAAGAATGGGCCAGAAATGGAAACCTCTACAGAGATCAGGCAGATAATATAGTGGGAGAAGTAGGCTAGGTGGGAACTGGGGTGAGCTGGAACTGTTTGAAGAGAGCAGCACTATTTAGCTCTAATTGAACATTACCATGCAAGACCAGGCTTGGTGTTGCCAAACCTGTCATTTTTTTAAAGAGAAACTGGATTATTATGAAGAATTTGATTTACTAATGCTAGCAACTAATTGAAAAAATTAACACAGTATGGATCAAACTAAACATATCTTTTAATTAAATTTGGCCTGTGTGTCAGATTCAATCCGTAGACTAACAATTTTCAACCTCAAATTTCAATTTAAAATTTCCAGTTTAAGCAATAGGAAATCCTTTATATTTTCCAAGTTCATCACAAATTGTATCTAATTATTCAAAAATGTCCAACACAAGGCCCTTAAAAGTAGACTAGAGTTTGCACATACTCCCTGGGATGGGGGTAGGGGGAGGTGACCTCAATCTGACCTACTACAAGCTTATTATTTCCTTAAAGTCTCTGGTTTTATCTGAAAAAGTCATGAGATTTTTTCCTTCCAATTCACAACACATCTATGTTGTTCCTTTTAATATCAAAAAGATGTTTTTTTACCCCAAATCTTCTAGTAAAATTGACCCTCCAGGAAAACATACCACATTTATCCTGCGGCTTTCAAAATCTCTGAGTAGCCTATTCAAGAAGCATAGCCCTAACTTAACCGGAGTTCTCTCAGAGTGTCACCCTTTCCCACCTCCAGCTGTCCTTGCAGTTAAAGCTTTAGCTTCAGCTATCCATCAGACTGACAACAGCCAAGGGCCAGAGGCTGGTATGGCATGCACAAGAGAGACACGCTCCCAAAAATTCTCAGGGCTCACTCAAAATGCAGCCTGCTGGTCTTGCTTAATCTGATCAACACCCCAACTGCTGTCAGAAACAATGGTCATGATTTTTCAGGCCTTCTCTGGCCTCTTGCCTTTCAAAACAGTGCCTCCACCAAAGCGCCTAGAAGAATAACTTATCTTCCCCTTGGGGTTGAGACTACAAAGCCTCCTTTCTCCAAAACTGCTTCACACCCCTTTCATCTTAAACACTAAAGTTCACAGAGAAGTGAACATTCGAATAGCTCAGTGGGAGAGCATCAGATAGAAACTGAGGCTCACATAGCAGTATTGCTCATTGCAGGTGCTGAGGTATTCCACTTAGGCTGTTCTTGGAGACATCTCCTCAGAGGAGCAACAGATTTATGAAATGTACTAAATACCTACAGGCATACTTGCTTCTAAGTAGTTGAAGTCTCTAATAAGGTAGATTAAAGACCAGCATATAGACACATTTCAAGGGTATAGACATATATGGACACATATTATTAGATATTAAAATGTGGGATAGCCTGAAAAATACTGTTTGCTCTGCCTAAGTTTTGTTTTTTAATACTCTATTTCATTTCAAAGAGGACTCTCAAATGTATTTTTCTTGTATTCTTCTATCTCCAGATACCAGAAATGCCATTTATGTGGATTAATGGCTCTCCAAGGCAAAGAAAGCTGTTTCCTCTGAAAGATTTCTGGGACCCTAAATCACACTGTTTTAAATATCCTCATATTTTTATGCACAGTATCTTTTTCCCTGGCAATTGCATGATCATGTTAGCTAAATTTGGTGCAGGATTTCACTTTGAGGTCTTCAGAATATTTCCTCGATCCACTAAAAAGCATTCTACAGATAATTCATCCTTCATAGTTTCAAACCAAAAGAAAAAAGTTGTAAAGATTAAAACTGCCGGAGAAACATAGAATCAACTTACTTCCATTCACAGGCCTCAGAGGGAGCCACAAAGGAATTTCTGACAATTGCAATTTGTCTTAAATATGCCAATACACTGTTCACATTCAAGACTCATTAAGCAGATTTGTAGCATTCACTTCACATCTGATGTACTAGAGCCCCAGAAAATGGATTTTTTTCACCCATTGGTGGCAGTGAAGCAGACTTTGGCCACTCCAGGCCACTCTTAGCAAAAACAAAATCAAGTCTATTCTCCATGAATCATGAGGTGGCCCAAGAAAAGATCAGAATCCGCCCCAATACAGTGCCCAGTTAATAGTGACTTGATTAATAGTGCTCTGCTTCCAAATCAGGAGCTGGATAAAAACAGATAGTTGTGGATTTTAAACTACCCTCTTATTGTACACTTCCCCACTCCCTCTTCCCAGTAAGATATCACAAGAGGTAGCGGTGATTGATAATCTGGGGTTTGGAGCCAAAAACTAAACTCAACTTTAGTAACAATATAACCTTGGGGAAGTAACTTTACTTCTCTAGTCTTAAATTTCTTCATCTTTAAAATGGAGATGAGTATTATATACTTCATAGCATCGTTGCAAAGATAAAATAAGATGATGCATATAAAGCTTTAGCTTAGCATCTGACGCAGGGTAAATGTCCTATAAATGTTTTTGTTATTGTTGCTACTTACTGAGGGCCTACTGAGGTTAGAACACTCTTCCAGTGACTGTATAATGTAAAAATAAAAATAAAGATGACTTCTCTCTGACCTCACTCTAATTCAGGGCTCCTGGGAACAACTTAGCTTTGTTCCACAGCATTCTCGTAGAAGTGCAACAGGGATCCTCCAGGTGCCATGCTTTCCTGATTTAAGGGAATAATATTGTCAGCTGGCTAAAGATGATCTACTACCCTAGAAGCCAATAAGCTGGCATGAAATTCCTTTACTGACTTGGTCAAATATTGGTTGGGTCACACAAACTCTCCATGCCTCTGTTTGCCCAGGTGAAAAGTGGAAGAAAGAATATATTACACAATTTCATCTGCAGCTTCCTTCTTCTACTCCCTCTTTTCTCTTTTCACAGCCAAATTTCTCAAAAGAGTTGCTTATGTTCTTTACTTCCCTCTAATTTCTCAACCAACTTCAACCTCAAGTTGTATTGTCTCAATAATTAATTAAATGCTACTATATGTGTAAAGCACCTAACAGTGGCCAACACATATTAGATAATCCAGAAGTGCAGCTATTAATATCACTAATAGGTATTATCTAATAAATCATCTAATAAAAGATGGGCAACAGCACAGGGTGTTTTCTCTTTCTCCATGGTTGCATACATATTTTATGTTGGGTATTATATGCTATAATTTGAGAAGGTCTCAAGATATTTATCTAGCTAGAGTCAATTATCTGTTGTTTCTTCTTCTGTTCTCTGTTTTCATTTGATAGTAGAGATCTGGTTAATTATTTTCTAGCTATAATTATCGTATTAATTTGCAGCACATAGTCATATGACCCTCTTCCATCCTTTTCGATCCATAGACTCTGATATAGATTTTTTTCAGAGAGGCAGAGAATGTGAGTTTTACTTAAAATGTGATCCCTGCATGTAATAATTTCTGGGCTATGCTTCTTAACATCATTAAATCCATACAAAGACTTCCACTGGTGCCAACTCATCTCTCCAAACTTGATTCTGAAAGATCAGGAGCTTGTCAGAGACATCAATAAGCATTGTTAGAAACAGCTTAATACTAGATGATGTTTATCTGGAAAGCTGTGATAAGCAGGTCAGTGCCAAAGAAGGCTTCAAGAACCTTTTAACTAGAATAAAAGCTCCTCTAGGCTAACCTTACTATAGCGAATATCCTGGAAACCCCACAGCAGTAAGGGTTGAGTCCAGCCTTCCTTTGCCTTTGTGGCCCACTTCCCATTTAGCTATCAATGAGGGTATCCTTTTATCTTAATTTCTGGCTATTCCTCAACTTTTCTTGCTCAGGCCTTGCCTATTCTTCAAAGCTTATCTTTCTATGGTGTAAATATCCAGAGATTTCAACTGTGATTTTCATAGTGCTTACCACTTTCTCCACTGTACAGCATTACGTATGGAATAATTATGACTATAGCTAATTTATTCACGTGCCCTATCTCCCCAACTATCCCTTAAGCTCTATGAGGGCAGAGTCCATGTCTTTTCCATCCATGTACATCCCTGCAGCAGTAGCACAGTACCTGGCAGGTCCTCAGTAAATTAATGCAGCTTAATAGGTGGGGAGAAGGAAGGAGCCAGGAGGAAGAGAAGGAAAGAACGGAGGAAGGCAGGGGGAGGAAAGAAATAGATTAACAAGTACTTGTAAGAATTGAAAAAAAAAAGATTGTGTCTGTCCTCAAAAAGCTTCTGATCTAGCTGGATAGACAGAAATACACATTTTTGTATACCAGGAGGCCTGTATAGGTGGTCCATAACCATACAATCTAGTATTCGGCTTCTAAAAGGAATGCTATGGAGATTCAAAGAAGAAGGTCTGTGGGGCTGCAGAACTCAGAGAAAGCTTGATATAAAGGTACTTTTTCTGCTAGAACTTAAAGAAAGTAGAGAATTGGATAAGCGGATAAAAAAGAGGATGGCCAGTCCTAGAATGCTCCTTGATACTCTACCTCACTTCTTGTATTTGCCCTTAGTCATTAGTGACTTCTGATTTGAGTAGCACAGTGACCACAGCTTGACTTTCTCAAGCTTGGAGACTAATTTTCATCACAATAGAGAATAAACCCTAATATTTAATGGGTACGCTTATGATGTTATCAGGTCCTGTGCTAGCAGCTGAACATAAATTATTTAATCCTTAGAAAACCCACTATGATTCTGTCCACTCTGCTGATAAGAAAACTGAAACAAAGAGGCTAAGCATCTTGCTCAAGGTCACACAATTAGAAATCAGCTGACGTAAGAATCCACTGCTGGTGCTTAGAAAACATGGAGAAGCAGGAACAGACTCTTCAATTCCCTCACAGATTTTTCATTTTAGTGGTAACACAGAGTTTACCTGACAGCAAAATTTACTTTGGTCAACCTAAGTTTTTGTCTATACATCCCACATTTATGTTTCCAGAAGTCCAGACATGAGAAGATGAGATTGTACACTGGATATTTTATTTCCATGTAGCCCTCCAGATCCACTCCCCGCTCTTCACCTTGCTCTGTACCCCAGCTGCTGACCCATAGGACCTGCAGCAGTGCACCTGCTCTCTCGAAAGAGGTTATCCTCCAACTGAGGTTATCCAGAGGAATGCATCAACAGGGAATCAGAAAGGAGAAAAGGTGGAACTGTATTCCCTAGACACCTCACTACTGGGCCCCTTCAGGTTGGTTGTGTCCTCCACTGAAGTTAGAGGACTCCTGGTAATTTCTCAGTCTCTCTCTCTCTCTCTCTCTCTCTCTCATATGGTAATAGTTTTCTCCCCTTAACCATTCAGGTCTAAGAGTGGTATAACGTATGATTTTCCTGTTACCAGCCTATATCACCCATTCTTGCTTTTTATATGCTCACACATTTATAAAGCATCCGTTTATTAAACTTTCCTCAATCACACAACTTAAGTGTGCCATCTGTTTCCTGCAGGGAGCCTGACTGACACAGGTGATAAGTTTGTGAATTAGAACAGTGATATTAAAAACATAAGAAAAGGTCCAGATCTGAGGTACATTCTAAAAGAAGCAACATACCTAGATGAAAGACTGATGCAGGTAATGAAACAGAAAAATAACAAAAATCATTCTTAGATTCTTGAGCCCAGGTAATCTGGAAAACGATAATACTGATAGAAATAGGAAGTTAGGAAAAAACTAACTAATAAGGAAGTTATTAGGCGTTTTCATGTTACTGTGATTATCTAGAAATAAAACAATACAGATAAAATTGAAGTACCCTCCATTCCACACTCTAGTTTTGTTCCTCGAGACCCCTTTCCCAGAGATATCTCTCTCATGAACTTAATATATATCCCTACAAACCATTTTTATACTTTATATAGGTATATTTGTATCCTAGCTCAAGAACATTATTATTCATAATGATACAACTGAAAAATTTTATGAGTTATATTTACTATTTCCATAGTTTGGTAACTTGAGATTTTCACTCAACATTATGTTTGGAGATCTATCCATATTGACGTACATAGATTTGTCATTTAATAGTTTTGCAATAATCCATATGAATATGTCACCTTTTATCTGTTCCTCTATTGACAGACTTTTCACTACAACAAACAATACTTCACTGAATCTCTTTGTATAAATCTCCTTAGGAAAATCTCTCTAGGGTTCTTGTGGCATTGCTGGGTCAAAAGAAAAAAATGGGGGCCAGCCCGGTGGCGCAAGCGGTTAAGTGTGTGCGCTCTGCTGCGGCAGCTGGGGGTTCGCAGGTTCGGATCCCGGGCGCACACCGACGCACTGTTTGGCAAGCCATGCTGTGGCGGTGTCCCATATAAAGTGGGGGAAGATGGGCACGGATGTTAGCCCAGGGCCAGTCTTCCTCAGCAAAAAAAGAGGAGGATTGGCAGATGTTAGCACAGGGCTAACATCTTCCTCACAAAAAAAAAAAAGAAAAAAATGAATATAGATACCTGACTTTGAGGTACTATGCTATTGGGTGCCAAAATGGAATTTTAATAGTACAGTCAGCCCTCTGTATCCGAGGGTTCTGTATCTGAGGATTCAATCAACCTTGGATGAAAAGGCCTACAATGGTTGTCTGTCCAAACTTTTTTTTCGTGTCATTATTCCTTAAACAATACAGTATAACAACTATTTACATTGTATTAGGTATTATAAGTAATCTAGAGATGATTTAAAGTATATGGGGGGGTGTGCATAGGTTATATGCAAATACCAGGACATTTTATACAAGGGACTTGAGCATCCTCAGATTTTGGTATCCTAAGCGGGTCCTGGAACCCATCCCCCACAGATACTGAGGGACAACTATCGTCATAAGAAAAATAACAAAAAAGAAATGAAGATAAAGATATTTCTGTTTGCAGCAGATATATTTCTATTTTTTTCAGCTAGAGAATAAAAACAGCACTGTTCACCAGGCCCTAAACCAGGCATCTTGTAATCATTATCTCATTTAATCTTCACACCTACCCTTCAAGTGATAACTGAAATTCACAAATGCCTCATTTTAGGTAATAGTTACAACATCTGCTACAAATACATTTTTTAAGACTTTTTTAAAGAGCAATTTTAGGTTCACAGCAAAATTCAGAGGAAGATACAGAGATTTCCCACATACTCCCTGCCCCCATATATGCACAGCCTCCCCCATTACGAACATCCCCCACCATCGTGGCACATTTGTTATAAGTGATCAATCTACAGTGACACATTGTGATCACCCAAAGTCCAAAATTTACATTATAGTTCACTGTTGGTGTTGTACATTCTATGAATTTGGACAATATACATGTATCCATCATTATAGTATCATACAGAATATTTTCACTGTCCTAAAACTGCCCTACAACTACATTTTTTATCAGAATGATTTAACAAATAGGAAGTTCCAACTGTCTTAGGTGTATCTTTTTTTAAAATCATTTTTCCAGTGCAAAGAGTAAAATCACTAACAAATAAATAAGAAGTAACTTGCAGGAGGCGGGAAAAGTAGAAGCTGGATAATCTACAAACTAGTCAGCCCCAGGAGAAATTGGGAATTGACTCTACTTGAACTCATAAAATTAATTTGTCCTCCCACTGAGAGTTCCCTGATTTGATGCAAAAAGATCTATTCTGCAATTAACTGTAGATGTCAAGCTTGCCTCAGACGCCCTCAATAACTCCAGGAGGTGAAATAAATTAGGATTCACTATAGGTAAACATGGGCCATATCTATTAGAATCTTAGCAATAAAGTTACACCATCAGGTAAATAAACTATATTTTTCCATGATGGTTTTAGAATAAAGGCAAAATATGGGAAAGAAAAATTTCAGATGTCCGTGTAACCCACTCAGAAAGGAAGAACAAAATTACCTAGAGAGCTTAGTGGGTTTCCTTTTGTTTTCTGTTATCTCTTCAATTTCATCCCTCTGTCAGCTCTTCAGATCAATACGCCGATGGGAAAAAAGGAGTTGCAGGGACAAGTAGCAGAAGCCAGTGCCTCTGGTGTCACTATAATCCGAATTGAGCTCATCCTCCTGTAGACATGGAATAAGCTGTCCAGGAACTATGATTTGCCAGATTTTCTGGCCCTCTCTTACAGGCCACCCCGTTTCTAGTGAGGCCAGCAATTAAGAATCTGCTGATGCCCCAACTAATTAAACGAGGAACAGAGTTTTCCTTAGGAGAGCTGTGTACAGAGTCAGCCTTAGGAATAGAGGCAGTATTAATAAAACAATAACATTTTGCAGTGGTGTACTATTTTATTTACTCTTCACAATAGCCCAGAGAGGTAGGTATCAGTGGGGATCACAGAACTGACATAAAGCGCAAATGACAATGTTGGGACTGATATCCCAGGCCTCTGACTCTGAGCCTTTCCCCACAATACTATCCTGCCTAGTTCTTAGAAGGTGTTTAACGGATATTTGTAAATAAAGACCTCTCTACATTGTATATCCCATCTGTCTCCTAACCACCTGTCAGAATTGCGTGATTTTCTATGATAGCTATTTGGCCCTCTGTTAGAAGAAATTATTCTTTATTAAAATGCAAACATAAAAAACTATACTTTTTAAAAATCGTTGACCTAGTAATTCCATTCTTGGGAATAATTCAACAAAAGCAAACTACTAAATACATGAGCTATTTGGTGCAAAATGTTCTGTGATAACAAAAAGAAAAGGAAAGAAAGAGAAAGGAAGGTCAGGAAAGGATGGAAGGAAGAGGAAACAACTTCTGACAATAAGCTAAATGCCCAACAATAGGGGAAGCAAACTGTACTATATCTAAGGCTAGAACAGTAGTTTTTTAAATCATAGGTTACAATCCATAGAGAGTGATGAGAATATTTTAGTTGGTCAAAGCCAGCAGTTTTTTTAATGAAATGGGTAAAAAACAAAATAGGGAAGGGGGAGGGAGGAGGGCAAAAGGGATGATTAGGCACTTGTGTGTGGTAATGGATTGTAACTGGTATTTGGGTGGTGAACACGATGTAATCTATGCATAAATAGAAGTATAATGATGTACACTGGAAATTCATACAATGTTATAAACCAATGTTACCGTAATTAAAAAAAAAACTAAAAAAAAAAAGGATTAAAATGGAATGGAAAATATCAGAGTTCATCACTCCTTGTGAGGGTAAGAATTATCTCATGAAACTTTTATTTATATGTAAATATGTATGTGTATACATGCATACGTGAATCTTTGTATGTTTACCAAGGACAATGTAAAATATATTTCTTAGTGTAGGGCATGGTCAAAAAAATTTGAAATGTACTGACCTAGGTTATAATTTATTCATTAAAATTTACTTGCAGGAAACCCTGGAGAGTGTTTATAATAGTGTTAAGGGAAAAGTAGGTCACAAAGTGGCACAGATGTTATGGTGGCATTTATAGGAAGCACGAATGTATGTAGGTAAATGAGAGCAAAGACATGAACAAAAAAAAAAACAGTATCTGTCCTTGGGAGATGTATGTGATTATTGCCCTTTATTTTACTTTTGATTTCTAATTTGAGACTAAAACCTATTCTACAATTAACTCTAGTTCAAACTTGTCTTAGACTGTGTCAATAACTCTAGCAAATAAATTAAAATGTACACCAAGCAAGCAAGGAACCAATCTACTAAAGAAACTTACAAATGGAACTAGAATTACCACGTACATAAAATGTGCCTGATGGATGAAACAAAACATTTCTAGGTTGTCTTTTCATTTTGTTGATGGTTTCCTTTGCTTTGCAGAAGCTTTTTAATCTGATGTAGTCCCATTTGTTTATTTTTTCCTTTGTTTTCCTTGCCTGAGTAGACATGGTGTTCGAAAAGATATTGCTAAGACCAACGTCAGAGAGCATACTGCCTACGTTTTCTTCTAGGAGTTTATGGTTTCAGGTCTTACATTCAAGTCTTTAATCCATTTTGAGTTAATTTTTGTGTATAGTGTAAGATAATGGTCTACTTTCATTCTTTCACATTTGGCTGTCCAGTTTTCCCAACACCATTTATTAAAGAGACTTTCCTTTCTCCATTGTACGTTCTTGGCTCCTTTGTCGAAGATTAACTGCCCACAGATGTGTGGTTTTATTTCTGGACTCTCAATTCTCTTCCATTGATCTGTGTGTCTGTTTTTCTGCGAGTATCATGCTGTTTTGATTACTATAGCTTTGTAGTATATTTTCAATTCAGAGAGTGTGATACTACAGCTTTGTTCTTTTTTCTCAGGATTGCTTTGGCTATTCAGGGTCTTTTGCTGTTCCATATAAATTTTAGGATTCTTTGTTCTATTTCTGTGAAGAATGTCATTGGGATTCTGAGAGTATGGAGATTTCTCAAAAAATTAAAAATAGAAATACCATATGATCCAGCTATACCACTTCTGGGTGTTTATCAAAAGAACATGAAAACCAATTCAAAAAGATATGTGCTCCTCTATGTTCATCGCAGCATTATTCACAATAGCCAAGACGTGGAAGCAACCCAAGTGCCCATCAATGGATGAATAGACAAAGATGTGGTATATATACACAATGAAATACTACTCAGCCATAAAAAAAGACAAAATCGTGCCATTTGCAACAATATGGATGGACCTTGAGGGTATTATGCTAAGTAAAATAAATGAGACAGAGAAAGACAAATACTGTATGATTTCATTCATATGTGGAGGATAAACAAACACATAGATAAGGAGAACAGACTAGTGGTTCCCAGAGAGGAAGGGGCGTGGGAGGAGAGTGAAAGGGGTAAAGGGGCACATATGGATGTTTATCATGGATAAGAACTAGACTATGAGTAGTGAACACAATACAGTCTGTACAGAAGCTGAAATATAATAACATATACCTGAAACTTACACAATGTTATAAGCCAACCTGACCTCAATAAAATAATTTTTTTTTAAAATTCTAGGACCAAGAACATGTTTCTTTTCACACACAGAGGTCTGTGCACACAGGCAAATTGTGGGAGGGATAATAGATATGACTCCTGTTGTCCATTTACACCTTAGCATTAGTTAGCATACCCGGTCCCTTCCAATAAAAGAGTTAGTGTGTGTCAAGAATAGATGAAACTGCTAATGGTTACTAAAAAGATGAGAAGAAATTGTCAAAGAGGCATTCTAATGCCTCTTTGCTGAGTTGTTCATCTTCAGCACCGTCTAATACCTCTTTTCAATTTACAATTTTCCTCCTTGATTTTGCTTGAAGTTGGCTGTGCTTTATAGAAAAATAGCTTAAGTGACCAATATAAAGATTAATGAGAGTTGTATCATGTTAAACTACTTCATAAAGCCACCGTAGTGAGTCTGGAGTCACTTTGGGTAAAAAGAGGCTAAACTCAGGGGCTAGATGGAGAAACGAAATGGAGAGGGGAACAGGGGGTGTCAGCGCTGTAATTAGCATGAGTAGAAACAGCTGCAGAAAGCAGAACCGTGAACTCCAGATTTCTTAGTATCCCCTCCGTTCTACCACCCAATGAAGAGAGAACAATCTGTGCTTTCAGACATTAAAAGCTGCAGATGTTTATCAACAAACCCAAGTAAGTAATTTTCAGGGCTACCATGGTACCTGCTAGCCCACAGAATCTGGATTGATCTTGCTCGTCAATCAATCAAATATTAATTGAACGCCAATCTGCATAAAAAGTTATAATTTCTAATGCTTGTGGCAGCATGGGGTCTTCTGACCCCACACCTACTTCCTTCCTTCTGGTTCTCATCACTGATTGAGATGTGTTTGGTAAAGCTGATTAACAAGAGAGGATTTTTAAATTAATAATGCTAAAAGAGGTGGTCAATGCTAAGAGAAAAGTTTATTTGGAAGCTGTACTACTCTCAAAAAAAAAGAAAAGAAAAGTTCAGTCTCTCTTTGTGTGGGACAATTAAGATTTACCACCACTCCAAGATCAGAGTCACGAGAAAAGGGCATCATGACCTTGATGTGGGGTAGGAGGGTGGGAACAAACCACTGAAAGTTATCCTGCAAATCTAAATGCCTTTCTAAAAGGTGAAGTAATAGACAAAGTATATTTGCCTTCTCTATATTTCCTTAGACATTTGGAATACGGACATTTACAAAATGTCCTATATAGCAGAGGGCAAACAGATTTAAAGTGGACTCTTTCTCTGAAGGCTAATATCAAAAGATGCTGAACGGACTTTCCCCAGATCCAACTTCATCTGTTGATTCTTGGTGGAAATTTTATAAGCTAATTTCTTAGATGGAGGCTGGGAGATACTCCACACTTAAATTGAGGGACCAAAAGCCTAAAATCAAGATCAAGCCTTCCCATCACACCACTCAACTTTTTGATCTAGGACAGATACTACCAATGAATAAAGAGAAAATTACTCACATTGGGGAAGGACATTAAGTCTTTTGAGTGAGTTAGGTGCCATGCAGAGCTCTCAAAGGCAGAATCAAAGCCTTTACGTGTCTATCTATCACATTCCTGTGTAACCTACAGTACAAACTCCTGGGACAAAAGAAAGGGGAAATGAGTCTAGACTCCCATATAATAGCACCTCTGAATTCTAAGTGTAATTTCCCCAATTAAGGAAAGATGCTAGGAAAGCCCAGTTTTATCAAAGGTAAAGTGTAAGTGTTCACATGATTTCAGAGTCCTTAATGAACTGCCCTCATTGACCAAACCACTGAATTTCACTAGTAAATGTAAAGTATTGTTCATATTTTATAATGTCTTACATTTTATAGATACCTTAAGCAGCCAACATAAAGATTAATGAGACCTGTAGCGAGTTAAACCACTTCATGAAGCCACCTCAGCTGGTCTGGCGTTACTTTGGGTAAGAAGAGGCTAAACTGGGGTACTTTTAACTTTTTGGTTAACATTACAAGACATAGCAATATTTAGGAAAGCAGTTTACCACTAAAATTTTGTTCTAAGAAATACAGCTTTCAAGAACACCAGGGGCCGGCCGGGTGGCGTAGCGGTTAAGTCCATGCGTTCCGCTTCAGCAGCCTGGGGTTTGTGGGTGCAGGTCCTGGGCACAGACCTACTCGCCGCTCATCAGGCCATGCTGAGACAGCTTCCCACATAGAGGAACTAGAGGGACCTACAACTAGGATATACAACTATGTGCTGAGGCTTTGGGGAGAAACGAAAAAGAGGAAGATTGGCAACAGATGTTAGCTCTGGGCCAATCTTCCTCAAAAAAAAAAATTTCAGAAGTTGAAACCATCATTGAACTATTTGTCCATGTGTTTTATACACATACACACACACACACACACACACAGGGAGGAAGACACAGAGTGAGTTCAGCTCACACACAAGAAAAACAACTGACTCTCTAAAATTCTTTCCACTTATTTAAAATATGTAGCGCTTTTTTAATGGAGAGAAATAATCTAGTCCTTAGAGTACATGAGCAGGTTGTTTGTTTCCTTGCTTCCTTGTTTCCTTTTGTTTTAGCTTAACCATATTCTTTCCATGTTTGCATTTAAATTTTAAATAAAATGATCTTATGCTTAGTCTAAATACCTTGATGCTGAAATTTTCTAGACAAGAAACTATATTTTAAAAATACACCACTAAAAATCTATCTTGTAAACAAATAATGACTAACTCTGACTAGATTTACTATTTGAGATGGTAGGTCTTCTACTGTGGAATTCTATCAAGAGAAACAGTTCCGATATCTAAAAACTGTATTCTGGGAACAAGAAAATCAAGTACTTGATTGAACACAAGTAAATGAAAGTTACTTTTATTTTTCAAGAACCCATAATCTGCAGAGCTTGATCCTTCTCAAAGTGTCTCCAAACTCATTATATCATAATATCATTTGATTTCCACAATGTATACAAGGTGGATCAGGCCAGGGTTAACACCATCCCCAATTTGTAGACAAGGATACTGAGACACAAAAAGGTTAAGTGACTTGTACAAGGTAACACAGTAAGTTAATATAGAACAAGAATCAATCCAGATCTCCTGGTTGCTAATTTAATTTGTTACATCACAAAGTGATTTGCCACATCACTTCACTTCTCCAACATCGGGATCCACATCTCCTAAGGTCTTCAAGAAACGAAGAACACTGATTATTAACTCCTGGATTTGCCTCTCTCCTTTGCTCAGAATAAGCAATTTCCAACCACTAACACAAGTCATTGGTTTCCTGAAAATTTTTCCCATAGATGCCCTGAAATTTTTAAAAGAGATATCTATTGCTATATGGAGGTGTGAGGAAGCTTTTGGTTTTATCTTCCTATATCCCAGCTTGATCTATTAAATTTTGAACTGAGGTGTTTAAGACTCAGCGTTCAAATCCCAAATTTCTCAAGGGTCAGCAAGTCAAATTCATTTACACTTTGTCCCTGAGTTTCTTTCCATTTTATTCCCTTTTCTATATGAAAAGCAATAAAGCAGTGACCCTTGCTTTTTACTCAGAGCCTCTTTGGTCTGTACTTTAATCACTTCTTATCTGGTGTCTTCACTGTAGGGTATCATGCTGAAAATAAGTACTACACAACTATTTACTTCTCACTGGACAACTCCAGCTATTTCTATCCAGTTAGCTCAATGCCTAGTGAGACTGGCAGTTATAAAATCATGAGTCCAAATCTTCCACTACTTGGAAGGCAAATAAGGTCAGGGATGTGGGATTGCAAAGCACAAAAGAAACCTATTTGGGATTCTGTATAAAACAAAGCTTGTGAACAGCTAATGAATGCTGAGTGTACAAAACAAAGCTTTACTTATAATCATACAATGGAAAATTCCTCAGTCATTAAAAGCAATGGTATAGATCTATATCTACCGACAAGAGATGTTCACAACATTTTACGGAACTGTATATAGTATGGCTCCATTCTTAAATTTTATCCATGAATAAAAAAAAGTCTGGAAAATGGGATTCTCTCTAAGCAGAAGAAATATGGATTACTTTTTTAATTTTTATTTATACTTTCTAGTTTTTCTACAATGAATTTATCTTTCTTACTTTATAATAATGGAAAAGTCAAAGCCTATCTGTGGAAAGTTAACTAAAGCAAAGGTTAACAGAGCCATGGTTCTCCCTTTCCCATCTTTCAAATATGGTAAGGGTTATAGAGTAAAATAAAGTAAAGGAAAAGACTGCATGGGACCAAATAACAAATTATTCCTGGCGAGAAATTAAAATTATGATATATGCAAATTAATACTCAAGAAATTATAAATAAGTGAGCAGGGGGTTAAGGGCAGCTCCTTCCTCATCTTCTGTGCAACTTATTTTCTTGGTTCCCTTCCTTTTTTGCTTTGGGAGCAAATAGGTGGTTTAGTGGGTAGAGGTTTGGACTTGGAGTCAGAAGGCCTTGGTTATCCTATTAACCTCTCTTAATTTGGTTAAGGTTCACTACCTCTCTGAGTTTCAATTTCTTTATCAAAAATAAGGACAGTAATATCTAACTCATGATGTTATTGAGAGAATTCCCTGAGAAAATATGTATGGAAATTTGGAACATTGAGTTAGAACTCAAAAAATATAACTTAAACATGAGTTTCTGCCCTGATTTTCACTTTGGCTTTCTGCTCTGCTGAAACAGAAATAGATATATTAATTCATCAGGTTCTTGGATCTCATTCGCACAGGTGACTTGGTTCTAACTGATATTCAAGTTGGGATATGACAATAGCTATGCCTTTCTAATCATCCTACTGTGCCAAAGTAGACATGGTTCCCACCAAGAGTCTGGGACTGGTCTGAATTTTGGTAAGCATACAAAACAGAGCATGTACATGTGTCTTTGTAGCAGGATTCCTGGCTTGAACCTAAGCTGTGTCTACCCTTAATATTCAACCATGTCAGGACAAATAGAACTGCCTGGTAGGATAGACCAATGATAATTCCATTTGCATGAGTGAATAGGACCCTCCTCTCCCAACAAGGCATAGAAATGTTCTCCTGAGTTCTATTTGGAATTCTAAGAATCACTACTTATAGCCTTGTCTTTCTTTCCTCAGAAAAATAAAAGAAAAGAGTGTACACATGAAACAAGAACAGGGTACTATGAAAAAGAAACCATCAGAGAAAAAAAAGAGATTTGAAGATTTAAAGTGTGATCATTCATCCCAAATTTAAAATGCAATAGAAGAGTTTAATGATTCAATCAAGGAAATTGCCAGAAAATGGAACAAAAAAAAATCAAAGAATTGGAAATAAAAGAGAAAAGTTAAGAAAATTAGAGAATGAATACAGGAAGTCCAACATCTGTTATTAGTTCCAGGAAGAGGGACTGCCTTTTTTTTCCTAATGAGTCTTTTAGTGCTATTTGAGTTTTTGTAAATATGCATATGTATTGCCTTGATAAAGCAGAAATTAATTTTAAAATATTATTTATACTTATTGTATCCACTTTGTCACTTCTGATTTATTCCTTAACACCCCATAGTAACTACACTTACTAAGTAAACATTGATTTCCTAAATGCCAAATCTAATAGGCTATTTTCAATACTTATACTACTGGAGAACTATAAAATATTTACATTTGATCACTCTCCAGTCGTCCCTTAATTTTCAGGATGGCACTTTTCCCTAGCTCTCCTGCTCTTAACTCAACATCACCACTGTCGATTTTTCTTCCACATTACATTAAACTTTGATGTCTGTTAGGGTTCCATCTTTAGTTATCCTCCTCTTAATCCACACTCTCTTGCTAGATGACCTTACTCCCAAGTTTCAATTGCCAGTCTAGGAGCCAATGACTGCCAAATCTCTAACCCATGAACTATATTTCCAACTGTCTATATCTTCACCTGATGTCCTAAAACCATCTCAAACTTAGCATGTGCAAAATTCACCTCGTTATTTTCCCACTTTGCCCCCACCTCCAAAACCCAAATCCACTCAATCTGCTACATTTTTCATCCAGCTTAATGGTCTGACCAAGTTAGAAACCACGAGGTCATTCTCAGCTCCTACCTCAACCTTCAGATCAGAAAGAACTTTCACATCTGGCTTTCCCTCCTGGTCAAGACTGCTACTGCCGTGTCTTAGGCCTGTGTTTTTCTTCATATGCCATTCTCTTCCCATGCCAATCCATCCTCTGTATTACTGCCTGTTATCTTCCTAAAAACCAAATCTGATCACATCCTGCTCCTGCCTAAAACCTTTCCATAGCTCATTATCAGTCCAATTTTCTTCTCCTGGCATCAGAGCCCTTCACAACCTGACTGTAACCCACACTCCAATCAATGTTGCCTTAATACACACACAACCTTTGCCTTGCATACACTGGATTCCCACTGGTCCCTGAATGCCTCAGGCCCTTCATCACTTTATTCTATTCACACTGCCTGGAATTACCTCCTCAACTTCTTCCACTGGAAAACTCATACTAATTTTTCAAGATTTTACTGAAATGTCACCTGTTCCATGAAGCCATGCAAAGCAGGTTCTTCTTCCCCATTGCTCCCACATCCCTGTGTTCTTATTTCCTGCAGCTTTGCAGGTCAGGTTCTGGATCTGCAGGAAGAGGACACACACACACACACACACACACACACACACACACACACACAATGTATTTAGCTAATGGCTAAATACAGAACTTAGCAGAAGTGGCTGCAGAGAGCAGGGGCACATGCAGCTTATCCTTGAGAAGCTTCTTCCTTGCTCCTTGGTTCCCCATAGACTGTGCAGCTGCCACTAACACTCTCCCTTCAGGTAGGGTACAGCTTCATTTGAGAAAGAAGCTGAAATCTTGCTACACCACCACCCTTTTATACTTGGGCATACATCATCATTCCGGAAGAATTTATACTAACAAGTTATAATCTTCCTTTGTAGGAAATGTTAACAAACAACAGTCCCTCCTGGTTATTAAACCAAACTCAGCACCAGCATAGGCATATCCTCACAGAGGGGAGAAAGCTGAGTCAGGGCACGATGTCCCTGAATAATGTCTCTGCCTGCAGATTTCCAGACACAAAAAGTCTGTCTTCCCACACCACTAATATAAAAGTTGCAAGCTTTGTATTATAATTTATATATTTATGTCTCCATCTCTACCACTGGACTGTGAGCTTTCTGAAATCAAAGGTCATATATTATTCATATTTGTACACTCAGTGACAAGCCCATAATTGGGCACCCACTGGACACTCAATAAATTTTGTTGGATGAGCAAACCTTATATACGTTTCAAAATCTGGCTCTCTGAAAAATTTGTCAGGTCTCACAATCTATTTGTAATACTAGGCTTCTATAATTTGGGGAAGGGTGTACACTTTAGAAAAAGGTATTTCAAAGAAGTAATCTTGGGCAGCTAAAATTACAGGATATTCGTGATATCCTTGCACAAATCTGACCTGGAATACCATCTTCTGTGTCTACCCTGTGGGGAAAATAATCATGATACTGCCTGGCCATCTGGAGTCACAATTATACCTGTGGGAAATTCAAAAGCCAAATGGTAGGCCAAAAGAAGGAAAGGGTCTCTCTCTCATCATAGATTTAAGGTGGAGATGTCTGGAGGACAGGATTTCCGGAATGCTACAAGGAAGATGTTTGGGCAAGACGACTTCTAGGTAGATTACTCTCGCTGGGTTGATCAGGTTGCTGGTTCTACACTCTACTCCTCCCTTCAGCAAGGTCTCCAATTTGTGGTGTCAGAAAAAGTTCACAGTTTGGTGTCAGACCCACTTGATTTCCAATTTTGGTTCTACCATTTACCCACTGTATGACCATGGGCAAACTGCCAAAACTCCATGAACTTCTGTTTCCTCATTGGTGGAATGCAGGATCATTGTGAGGACATGAGTTAAAGTATCTTAGATGCCAAGCCCAGTACAAGCCCAGCTTGTACTGAGTAATCAATCACTGGTAGCAAATAGGAAGTAACTGAACTAGAAGACCTTACTTTATGGGCTGGAAAACACTGGACCAGACTTCAGACCAGAGTAATAAACTCAGCAACGACACTGTGACCCTGGGCTAGTCACATAATCATTCAAAAATATAGCTTCCTCAACTGTGTTTTCAGGGAATTGGACTTGAGTCTTAAGATTTTCCAGCCATCACTAAGTTTCCAGATTCCATACATCTAGTTTTATTTCCAGGCCCCCAATTTCATGAATAACACTATTTTTAACAATGAAAACAACTGAGTCTGGAATGACTAAATGACCTCTCCAAGGTCAAATAGCTAAGTTACAAAGGATGAAAACTAATATATATTAATCCCTACATAGTAGATTACATGCATAATTCTTGGATCTTACTTAATCTTCTCATAATAGGCATGGCGTCTGTTCGGGGGGTGCAGTCGCAAGCATAATCACCCTTTAAAAATAACAGTTGTTTTTAATTAGTAGAGTTGAGAATGCCAATTTAAGGTAGGCCTTTTTTTCTGCCAAGAACCATGTGTGAGGCTCCTTGTAGGCTGTAGATATAATTTTAACAGTAAACACCAAAATCCTCAAAAAGTTAAACACAGCGTTACCATATGACCCAGCAATTCTATTTTTAGGTATATACCCCTAAGAATTGAAAACAGGGATTCAAACAGATGTTTGTACACGTATGTTCATAGTAGCACTATTCAAAATAGCCAAAAGGTAGAAATAACTCAAATGTCCGCCAACAGACAAACAGATAAACAAATTGTGGTATATCCACACAATGGAGTATTATTTAGCCTTACAAAGGAAGGAAATACTGATACATGCTAAAACATGGATGAACCTCAAAAACATTATGCTACGTGAAAGAAGCCAGACACAAAAGGCCACATACTGTATGACTCCATTTATATGAAATATTCAGAATAGGCAAATCCATACAAACAAAAAGCATATTGTTGGTTGCTAGGGGCCAAGGTGAGGGTATGTGGGGAATGGGAAGTAATTGCTTAATGAATACACAGTTTTATTTTGGGATGATGAAACTGTTTGGGAACTAGATAGAGGTGGTGGTTATAGAGCACTGTGAATGTGCTAAGTGCACTAATTTATTGATTTTAAAATGGATAATTTTATGTTATGTGAATTTCACCTTAATTTAAAAAAAAGTACATGCCTACAGATACGAGAAAAATGTAAAATGCGACATGATAATGAAGGAAAACTAGCACTCGGAATTTGAAGTCCTTATCAAGACCTCAATCCACTCAAAGTTCAAAGTTACTGAAACCTGTTGAGAGGGACTAAAGTGGCTATCACTGTGGTTAACTAGTAGGAAAGAACCCCAGGGGCTGAAAACTGCCTGTAACAGAGGGAAGTGTCTCAGGACCGTTGCCCCAGTTCAACAGCAGGACCTCGGTTGCTATTGGAGGAGGTTGGGCCTTGGTGTGGCTGATGCTGGAATGCCTCTGCATCAACCACCAGGGCACCAGGAGGAAAGTGGACGTGTGCCCACTCAACAACAAATTCATTTATTCCATAAATATGTATTGAGCATATCCTTAGTACCAGGAATTATTCAACACTGTGGGTAAGACAGAGATGATCCCTGTTTTCATGGAACTTGCATAATATTGAGGAAGACACACAAAAGACACGAATAGAAAGAGGATAAATTCAGACAAGATGACAGCTTTGAAGAAAAGAAGGCAAAGTAATAGAGATGTGAGTAAAGGGGATGAGAGGTGCACCCTCAGATAAGGTGGGCAAGGAAGCATCTTTGAAGAGGTGATATTTTAGATGAGTGAGACCTAAATCTTCAGAGTGAGGGCTGGGGTGGGGGAGTCATACACAGCGCAGCAGAAACTAGCTTACTAATACAGATACTTTATCTCACAACCTAACTCCTTACAGAGCTAAGTTCCACATTCTGCATATAGTAGACACTTAACAAACATTTTTGATGATCGGAATGAAATGGAGAGGCTAAATGGCATCCAAAAGGTTTACGGGGGGGGGGGGTTGTTGTTTTGCTTTCAATTTTGTCTGTAGAAAGCAAATGATTGGCCCCAAAACATCTTTTCTTCTACTCAGATATAACTCTTGACAAGGCTCAGTATGAAACACGTGTATTGTACTTGCTGTATTGATCAAATGGTTGGAAGCAAGAATTAAGCAACTTTCAAACTTCTGTGATAAGCAGAACTAGAAGATTAGCACATTAGAGAGAAAAGACTCCTGAACTGGGAATTATGAGACCTCTGTTCTGGTCCCAACTTTGTCTTAACATTCTGTGCAAACATAGGAAAGTCACTTCAACTATTTGCACCTCAGTTTCCTATGCAAAATGGGAAAATTGGACTACATAATCTCTGAATCTTTTGGATTCAGAATGGAATATATGGAGTCAGAGGAGAGTAGGGATCAGAGAGAGAGGTATAGCCAGGGCACCAAAGACATTGATCAGATAGGGGACTCACCCATGTAGGTGATGATTTCTCTGGATCATACATTGCTTTCCCCATTGATGGAGTTCAGGGCAGCCTGCCCCAAAATATTCCATTTTGGCATACCGGTTGTTTGGAATTAAAGTTACTTAAGAAACAGCCAGTGCAAGAAGGACACTCTGACCCTCCTTTGACCCCCTGAAAGCAGGAAATAAATCTCCCATGTGAAAGGTACCCTCCCTGTACTAAGTGAGTAGAAGGCATATTTATCACCAGAGATAGGGAATCCAGGGCTGAGAAGGATGTATAAACGAACTTTGTTACTTCTTTACTAATTTGCTACCCCAACCCCAAACCGCTTTGTCTCGTCAATTCTTCACAAAAATTTATTGTTTCTTTGTCTAAAAGGTATAAAAGCTTCCTGCTTTCGTCACTTCTCTGTGCATTATATTTTTATGAGCTCCTATATGTATGTAATTAAATTTGTTTTTCTCTTATTAATTTGTCTTACGTCAGTTTCATTATTAGGCCACCCAAAAGAACCAAGAGGGTTAGGAGGAAATTTTCCACTCCCTGACATCATCTTAACATCTACCCCGGTGCTTTTCAGATTCAGCTCCTTTTCTAAAATTTATCTCTCCCTCCCTTTACTTACCAGAATATCTGCGGCTTCTATGTGATAAATAAAACGAGATTTGAATATACCAATAACCAGAGTCAAAAACTACATCAATTTCTTTTTTTCTCTCTCTCTGAAAAATAAAAATCCCATTTATGAGCAACTCAGCTTTACACATCACCTCCCTGCATTTGAGGAGATAGAATAAACAGATTTTTCTTTAAAGTGGCATCAAGACAATCCAATCCTACTCTTAAGAAAATTATACAAGCATGCATATGCCCATTCAATTCAATATTAGAAGGAAGAATTTTCCTATGGTTTGGGGAGCAGGAGAAGATAATGAACTCAGTTTGATCCAAATAATACTTGAAACACAGTGTTGTTCTCCTTCCTATAAATACAAACTGTAAATCTTATTAAACAGACTTCATTTCCTCCCTTTGTGAATGTAAGATTTTAATTGTTCTAATTCCTTCCCTATTGATTTCTTGCTACAATATTACACAGCAGCAGGTCAGCTCTTTCTTTTTTCAGAAATACATTAGCACAGTGCGATAGTCCTAAATAATATATTTTTTAATTGAGTGGAGAAAAAAAGGGGAAATAAACTCTGAAGTTCAGGGACCTAAAAATAGTCTTTCCCAAAAGGATTCACATTTACTCACCAGAAGCTAATGTTAATTAGCTGTGGCCTCCACAACTGAGAAATAAAATCTCAAGATTCCATTTTTAGGAATCCCTATCTACGAAGTCAATGTATTAACTTGTGAATACTGTTTATCTTTACCTAAAATCAAAAAAAAAAAAATTCAGAAGGAAAAATTTTTACTGTTTGGCCACTGGATGTCAATATCTAATACACACATAAACTTAAAGGGCTATTTTCTATATACGGTACATATGAAAAATGCATTGACTGAGATTCAAAGAACCTTATTTTGAGTTCCTGTTCAGTTGATAACTGTGTGATTCTGAGCAAATCATTTAATTCCTTTGGGCCTCATTTTTCTCATCTGTAAACAGCTGTAAAATAGTTGAGGATCCTCTCAGTAAAACCATTTTATTATCCTATAAAATGAATCTTTAAATACCTCTCAATAAAAAATATGTATTTCATTAAAAATTTGGAGATAGTGTAAAGCTGTGCTGTACAATACAGCAGCCACTAGTCATATGTGGCTATTTTAATTTAAAATGATTAAAAATAAAATAAAATAAACCCAGTGCCTCAGCTGCACTAGCCACATTTCAAATGCTCAAAAAACTATATGTAGCCAGTGGTTACTGTACTGGACAGCATAGATATAGAACTTTTCCATCATCACAGAAAGTTGTATTGGACAGTGCTGGTATGAAGGGACAGAAAAAGCGCTGGGCTGTATTATCTTTATGCAGCCGTAAAAGAAATGTTTCTTTCATTCTTTCAACCAATTATTCCAACAGATATAAATCCCTACATCAATACCCATGGGTACAATTTTCAACCAGTTACAAATCTTCCTTCTTTTTACCATTAACCCACCAACTTTCTCCTTCTCATTCATAAGAACATCATGAGAGATAGTAACAAATGCCTTACTGAAATCCAAGTGCCAATGTCTGCAGTAACAGACATCTGTAACTCTGTTGAAGGAAATAAATAGAGGATAGAAGGCTCTTCTGTCATGGTCACTTATCATTAAACCCATGCCAGTCCCTCATGCCACCTTTTCTAAGTACGAACAAACCATTCCTACAATTATATCTTCAGTTTCACCTACAATCACTGTCCTGCTGATCGATCTCCTTTCAATTAAAAAAAGTCAGAACTTTTAAACTTAAAAATTTTAAACTTTTAAAAAGTCAGATGTTTCTCTTCCATTTTTAGCGTCTCTCTTGTGTCCCAGGACTCCTTAAGGATCACTGACAATAGTCCAGCCTTTTCTTTGTACCCGGGGACATAATTTGTACATCCAAGATCATTTTAAACTCGGTTAAAATGAGGTGTTCCCTTATGGATTTCAGCTTCCTTCTCCATGAATGTTCTACTTATTCAAGTTTGAAAATAACATTTCCTGACAGCCTTTTTCTCTTTTCTGTTAGTTTAGCTTTTCCTCTTTTCTGTTAGTGTTACAGCATTAGAACTCCCTTCATTACTCGTCTTCCCCTACACACAACTATAAAAAGGATTTTGTTCATTTTATTCTTAGAAATTTTTTTTGCAGGTTTCAGTAAATCTTAGCGTCTAGCCTATCTGTCAGACTTATTATATTCATCCTTAGTTAATAAGCTTGTGTTTATTAAGACCTCTGGTTGTAAGAAGCAGAAGCTCACTTGAGCTAACATTAGCAATAGGAGCTTAAGAATAAAGGGATATGGGGCCAAAACAAGGGTATGAATACAAGCACTTCTCAGGAAGGACTAAAACTGACAGTTGGAAGGGCGTCATATTTCAAAGAGGGCAAAAATCTTAGTGGTTGATAAAACTCATAATATAAGGAAAGTAGGAAACAACAAGTTAAATTGAAAAGGTGTGTTTAAACACATAATCATAAAAATGAATACTTTTTTCAGTCCTGTCACTATCAAGAGTGACTCAACAAGTAGCAGCACTCTTACCCACTTTCAATCTCATGTGTACTCAGACTTCGATCTCTAGTATTCTTCCCTAAGATGTCACTAACACTTAAAGGAGGGTAATTGATTCCAAATCTTGGGGAAGAAAAAAATTACAATGGGTTTAGAAATCCATTGTTTCCAAAAAGTAAGGATTGCTTCCAAGAATTCCAGAGGACAAAGGAGCCAATTTAGAGGTTTCTCACTGACTAAGGTGTGTCTATTTGAGCAAATAATAATAATTAATTGAAACAAGTCGAATGTATAAAAGGCCATGAGCCTATAACGATGCTCAAAAGAGAAGAATTAATGTAAAGAATACCAAAATGTAGTGATACAAATCTAGAGTGAACATAATAGATAGTTGAATTTTTATTGATTTTAACAAGTAGGAAAGAAATAAGACATGCGGATATTTATTCTTCTGTTAAGTATATGTCTGTTTATAAAATATAGGGATGCACCAGTTTCTCTCCGTGCCAGCAAGAAAGAGTGAACACATGTGAGCCAAAGACCACCAGAAAAAGAGGTATCTACAGAAAGAACTAATCCACATGGTTCATTGTTATCACCAGGTAGAATGAAAGCCCTGCAGTTGATTAGCTCCAGCAATAGTACATGTTCCAAGATGATCAACTAACTGAATGTCCTAAAGAAGCAACAAAATGACACATACATCTTTATATCCCAGGGAATGAAACTTCTAATTATAATAAATTATTCTAATTATAATAAATTGAAATAAGAAATACACATTTGATACCCAAGAATATATCATGGCAATATGATGAGTTATAAACTTCATGCTATACAAAATAAAGAACAGATCATTTGTTATAAAAATGAATCAAATCTCAAAAAGCAAAATCTATAGAAAAAACAGGGATAAAAGAGTTCCACAACTAACAAATGGCACTTTTTTGATAAAAAGTTTTGCAGCCTATATTCCACTTCTAGGTTGGGTATAGTAGGTCATGTCAGGCCAACACTCTTGTTGACAACAACAAATAAAAACTAGATAAATTATAAGAAACTATCTAGAAACTACACGAAACTATAGAGACAATAAGGATTAGAGGGACTAAAATTCCAGATAAAGAGAACTATTTAGAGGTGAATTAAAGATTGTGGCAGATATTTTTTCCCCTGGAGTCATTTACTGATTCTGGGCACCAATTGAGTATCCAGGTTTGGCCTAGGCAGAGTTGCTAGTAGGGGGAAAGAAATTAACTTCATTTTTAGCAGTTGCATAGTGCCAGAGTGGGAAATTGGAGAATTAAGACGCCCCAAATGCATGTCAATAATATTTGTTGAATACTGAGGCTTATGTGGAAAGCTAAAGAGCAAGGCCAATATCTTCTAAAAGGCAGAGTGAAATCCTGCGGTGCTTAGGAAATCAAAAACCACCAGGAGGAGGGAGATTGCAGACAAAACAGGCAAGAGATGAAAATCCTAGAGGGAATGGTGAATTGACACTGAGCTCCACAGCCATAAGGGCCCTTACCAATTCTGGGTTCACCTAGATGCTGAATATCTAGTATTGGTCCCTGGCTGAAGGCCACTATTGGAAAAAGAAAGAAACCAGCAGAGGTTTTGGTATTTCTGTAGAGCTAGAGTGATTAAAGTACACACTTGAGAGTCCTGAAATACATGGTCAACCTTCCCCTTAAGATATTTGCAAAATTTTGAAGTTGCATGGGCCATGAAGATAAAGAGTTACACAGTCTTTTAGGGCTGAGGAAACAAAGACCCAGCAGGCAAACAATTGAATGCCACCCTAGAAGCATGGCCAAACCAGGAGCATATAGAGTCTTACCAAAACTGCTACCCAAGCCAGACTCAGAGAAATACTAACTGAGTTGAGGTGATCAGTCCTCCACCCTATGAGCCTAACAGAGGAAAGAGGAGCCACCTCTGGTGGAAGATAACATCATCTAGAGCCTTTTTGGTTACATTATGCATAATGTTCATAATATTGTCCATGGTATAAGAAAAAATATATATTTGGTTTTTGCACCACAGCCCCGTTCCCGGCACAGAGCTCTTAAAACCTTTGGAATTTCCTAAGTGATAAGAGCGTCTTGTTATTCATAATGAGCCCCTTTTGATCATACATAAGTTTATGGTAATGAAGTGACTCAAGGTGTAACCCCTAGATAGCTTCAGGATCAGACCTGGTCATCAGAGGAACCAACTATGTGATTAGAGGCTTGGAAATTTCAGCCCCATCCCCTGACCTCCAGGGAGGGGACAGGGGTTGGAGATTGAGTTCAATTACCAATGGCCAATGATTTAATCAATCATACCTACATAACAAATCCTGGATTAAAAAAACTTGAAAGAACAAGGTTTAGGAGAGCTTCCAGGGTGGTGAATATATTGATGTGCTAGAGGATAGTGTACTCAGAGAAGGCATGGAAGCTCTATGCTCCCCCCATACCTTGCCCTATGTACCTCTTCATCTAACTGTTCATTTGTATCCATTATAATAAACTGTAATCAATAAGTACAGTACTTTCCCGAGTTCTGTGAATCATTCCAACAAATTAACAAACCTGAGTGGGGTCATGGGAACTCCCAAATTTGCAGTCAGCTGGGCAGAAGTGTGGGTAGCCTAGGGATCTCATTTGCAGCTGGCATCTGAAGTGGAGGCAGTCTTATAGGACTGAGGCCTTAACCTGTGGGGTCTGCACTAACTCCAGGTAGTTAGTGTCAGAATTGAATTGAATTGTAGGACACCCATTTGGTTTCAGAGAATTAGAGAACTGGTGTTTGATCACTGATCAAAAATTACTAGACACGGAAAAGGCAAAATCATATGACTGATAATCAAAGAAAAAAATAGACAATGAAAGAAGACCCATAGGTTATTGAGATATTAGAATTAGTAGACAAGGACTTTAAAATAACTATGCTTATTACCTTCAGGATGTAACTGGTAGGGGACCTCTAAGGGTGCCTGTTGTATTGTTTCTTGATCCGGATGCTGGTTACATGAGTGTGTTTAACTTGTGAAAAGTAATTGGGCTGTACACTTATGATTTGTGTAGTTTTGTGAATGTATGTCACATTTCAACGAACAGTTTTAAAAGTTAAAATTGTTTGACCTAATGACCAGTGGCTTAATTTGGAATGATTTTTGTCTGTAAGATTCAATCCATTAAAAACACAAAACCTGCACCTCAGCTTGTCTGATATAATAGTCTTTAACTTTTGTTCTGGTAAGATCACAAAAAACAATTTGAAGTGATATGAAAGCGTATCTGATTTTAACTTTTAAAACCTTAGGAAACTGTAGTTGTTGAAACCATAAAAAGAGATGAGGCCAAAAAATAAGAAACAAAGTTAATTAGAAGGTTTTAGTATTTTGTAACTATCCTTGGTAAAGGGGTACTAAGAAGATCTGTAGGTCATTACATTATGTATGTTTCATCTGCTGTTTGAGGAATTTGAAGTAAAGAAAAGAATCAACCAACTAAATTTATAACTTCAGTTTAAATTGTTTGAAGGACTTTAATCAAAATTTGTAATCAATATCTAAATATTCACTCAAGAAAAAATTGTTTTCTGTGTAAATAAGAGATTAAAAATTGATCATTAAACAAAATGCAAAGAATAATGAGTGTTCTTTCTCATGCTCAAAAGCGCCTTGGACATTTTAAACAGCATGCATTTTTCTATCTTGTCTCATCTTCTCTTTGCACGTGTATCTGTTTCAGTCCTTCTGACTGGCTTTCTATGCCGCTCAGTGAACAAAGCAGAGAGAAGATGGTTGCTTAGAACTCCAATGTTCCTATATTATAGTTCCAGATACACAGAGAGACTCGTTCTCTCACAAATCAATGTCTAGGGGAAAGAATTTTAATAATATTTGGGTCAGATTTCCTTCCCAGTTCCAATTTGCTGTTCCCAAGAGGTACAATTACATTGTATGAAGACAGCTACCAGGAGGCCACGTCCACGGATATGAGAGGGCTAAGGACACCACTGTAAGATGGAAAGACCTCCAAATATATCCATGACTTACATATATCTCAGTAAGTCTAAACTGTTAAGAGAGTGCTCTCCGTGTTGGTGCCTTTTCTTTAGATCCTAATGCCTTTTCTTGTTCATACTATTATAATTAGAAACCGTTTTTGAGAACTGTCAGCCTTCTTGAGCGCTCTTTTAGCTCAAAATCCTTTAACTGAGGTTTTTTTGATATCTGACTTCTTAAATTCTGGGGTTCATATCTCACTTTGACCAAACCTTTTCTTCCCTGTTGCAAATTCTAAGAAGCATCAATAAATTTCCTCCAAGGGCCCTGCTATGTACCTAAAAGGGCAACTTGGTTTCAATAACAATACAAAAGGCAGCAAATGTCTCAATAATTGAAACTTCAAAAGCTAGATCTTGGAGACAGAAATCCCAAATGCCTTTGTCGAACCAATTCACATCATTAAATTGATGGTTTAATAAAATCTGGCAACAGAAAACAATGATTAAGTAAAAGTAAAAACCATAAATGACAGATTCTGACTTCATTGATGCCATTTTTTCCCATTTCCATGGAAATAACATCAGGTATAAACCATTATGCAGTTCCATTAATATGCTTTCAGGCTACACGACAGAGTTTCATATTCAAATTTACTTCTGCAACTTTCTTAAATTAATTAAATTTCCTAAAGGTAACTGGGGTAAAAGAAAAGAGAAAAGTTTCTTTTTCCTCATTGTTTATTCCATAATTGCACATGTAAGGAGACAAAACCAAAACAGTGCAGCCTGAAATGTGTTTTTTAATGAGGCCTTTTCCATGGCCATAGTACTAATGCTTTTGTTATTATTACTGGGTATTGCTTTGTGGTTAACGCTTTCACAACCACAGAAACTTCCCTGATCAAAACAAACATGATGTTCATTGATAGTATCTTTTGCAAATTAAACTTGAGTTAGGACAGCCAGGCTTCTGGGCAATGAACTAGAAAATGTTCATTTTATACCATACGATCTCACGCGTAAGTAGAAGATAAAAACAACAACAAACAAATACATAGAGACAGAGATTGGATTGGTGGTTACCAGAGGGGAGAAGGGGAGGGAGGAGGGCAAAAGACATGATTAGGCACACATGTGTGGTGATGGATTGTAATTAGTATTTGGGTGGTAAACATGATGTAATCAATGCAGAAATAGAAGTATAATGATGTATGCCTGAAATTTATACAATGTTACAAACCAATGTTACTGCAATAAAAAAATTAATTAAAATTTCAACAAAGAAAGTGTTCATTTTATAAGTAACAATCTCACTAAATTACATAAATTAATATACTAGTCACTTGAAAAATTTTAGTCTCAAAGCAAGCTACTTATTTAACACGATATATATTTTGTGTTTTCAAAAAAGTATGTGGTAAATTATTTTTATGAGGGAAATGAAATGTTTTCATTTAATTCTTTTTTGAAGGGTATTTGTTAGCATTATAACCACATTAGCACTCATTCAATTGGCATCTGGGAGGCCTAAGGTTGCCACAGTTGGAGTTTGTATGTAAAAGTAAGAGAAAAAGGTCAGCTTTATGGTAGTGTCCTAGGGCTGGCTTGTATTGGCTCAAGAGTGCCAACTGTTACATTGTTAGGAATTTTGTAAGCTGGTTGTTAAACACAACCATTATTAAAAATTAAAGTGTGTAAATACTCAACAAAGGAAGAATAGAAGGGAAATTCCTCAACCTGATAAAGGGCATCTACAAAAATTCCACAACTAACATCTTTTTTTTGTGTGTGTGAGGAAGATTAGCCCTGAGCTAACATCCTTGCCAATTCTCCTCTTTTTGCTGAGGAAGATTGGCCCTGGGCTAACATCCGTGCCCATCTTCCTCTACTTTATATGTGGGATGCCTGCCACAGCATGGCTTGATGAGCGGTGCGTAGGTCCACGACCAGGATCCCAACCTGCTAACCTCGGGCTGCTGAAGCAGAACGTGCAAACTTAACCACTACGCCACTGGGCCAGCCCCTAACAACATCGTTCTTAGTAATGAAAGACTGAAGCGTCGCCCCTAAGATCAAGAACAAGACAAGAATGTTTACTCTCGCCACTTCTAATCAATACCGTACTGGAGGTTCTAGCCAGAGCATTTATACAAGAAAAAGAAATAAAAGAATTCAAATTGGAAAGTAAGTAAAACTATCTCAATTTGCAGATGACAATATTGTATATAAAAATCCTAAGAAATACACACACACACACACACACAAACTATTAGGACTAATAAACAAGTTCAGCAAGGTTGCAGGATACAAGTTACATACAAATATCAATTGTATTTTGATTCATTAGCAATGAACAATCCTAAAATAAAATTTTTAAAAATTTCTATTTATAATAGCATGAAAAGGAATAAAATACTTTGGAATAAATTTAACAAAAGAAGTGTAAGACTTGTGCAATGAAACATACAAAATATGGTAGAAAGAAATTAAAGACCTAAGTGAATGGAAAAATATTCTGCGTTCATGGTTTGGAAGACTTAATATTGTTAAGATGGCAATACTACCCAAACTGATCTACAGTTTCAACATAATCTCTATCAAAATCTGTATTCAGTTGGCCCTCTGTATCCACGGGTTCCACATCTGCAGATTCAAGCAACCACAGATCAAAAGGCCCACGATGGTTGTATCTGTACTGAACATACACAGACTTTTTTCCCTTGTCATTATTCCCTAAACAATGCAGTATAACAACTATGTACAGACCATTTACATTGTATTAGGTATTATAAATAATCTAGAGATGATTTAGAGGATACAGGAGGATGTGCGTAGGTTATACAAAATACTACACTATTTTATACAAGGGACTGGAGTACATGTGGATTTTGGGATGGAGGGGGATGTCCTGGAACCAATCCCCTGTGGATACCAAGAGACAACTGCAGTGAAAAATTAATTTTACCCAAAGACAATTCTGGTCTTTGCCCTCAGCTACTAGGAGGTGATCTCTAGGTCCCTAGAATGCCCCGCCTGATAGGAGTGTCTTTGTATGCCTGGGGCTTTACCCACTGGACAGTCTAATGTTGTGACTTTGGATGGGAGCTTTGGGATATCCTATATCAGTTTCAACCTCTGGAGGAACTGGAGACTAAACGTATATCCTGAATCACCAGGAAGGGATGGAGACTTAAAGGTCAGCCATGGGGGCAGTATGTGATCAAGCGCCAATAAAGACTATGGACACCAAAGGCTCAGGTGAGATTTCCTGGTTGGGAATTCTGAGAGTTTTGAGGATTGTCATACAATGTAGCCTGGAGGATGTAATGCCATTCAGAACTCCACAAGGAAAAGACAACTGGAAGCTTCATTTTTGGACCCCTCCCAGACTTCACCTTATGCATTTCTTCCTTTCGCTGGCTCTAATTTGTATCCTTTGCTTTAATAAAACTATAATCATAAGTGTATCACTTTCCTGAGTTCTGTGAGTTGTTTTAGTGAATTATCAAACCTGAGAGTGGTTGTAGGAACCCTCAAGTTTATAGCCAGCTAGCCTGATGCTCTTGAAGCTATTTACGTGTATTTTATATGTACCCTGGATTTACTGTATCATGGTGTGGTAATGAACGTCTCTTTTCAACTCCATTTTCAGCAATTCATGTTGGCACCTTGAGATTAACCATGTAAGAATATTTATACCACAGAAATAAGCAAATATTATGAATCAAGGCCTAATTTATTGTTTTTTTGATAGTGAAACTATTAATAATACAGATTAAACATAAAAGTTTATTGTGTCTATAGTCATTACATTGTTAACAGCAAAAAAATTTGAGGACATATTCAGAAGAGGCATGCACCCCTCAACAACAGGGATACATTCTGAGAAATGTGTCGTTAGGCAATTTTGTCATTGTGGGAACATTACAGAGTGTACTTACACAAAGCTAGATGGTATAGACTACTACACACCTAGGCTACATGGTACTAATCTTATGGGTCCACTCTTGTACATGCAGTCCGTCATTGACTGAAACATCATTATGCGGTGCGTGACTGTATTTCAAAATTATTATCCAATTCAGCAAAGAAATTGCTGACATCATTGGCAAAAGAATAAATCTCCAGCATATGTCCTCATTGTTTCACTTTCATATCACTCATTATTGTAAATGAAAATATCAACCAACATTCATGTCAGAACTACACGCATTCAACAACTGCAACCACAGCTTGGCTATGGATACAAGAATTCGGAAGAAAATCTATGACAGCACTCTGTGAGAATCAATTGGCTGTATGGAATTTACAATAAAGAGTACTGTATTTTTTTATTATTAATTGTAAATTGTGTGCTACAGATTTTTATGTCAGTAACATGTATAACAAACTTGTGTATGTGTGTATAAGCACACCTTTTTTTTTCTTCTCGGAGATTCAGTTGTTATTCATTTACCAGCACACCACTGATTGTAGTGTTATTCTCCTTGAGGAAACAGGTCTATTCATTTGACAAACAACTGCACAGTAAGTGCTAATTGCACAATTTGCTCTAATAATTACTAGTCATAGAAGTTAGGTTGACAAGTAAAACATTCCCTCTTTCAACCTCCAAGGTCTCCCTCTTTTCCTAAAAGTCATATGGACCAGTTCTGCAATGACTTCAGCCTACTCTCTAGAGACAGACTACAGAGTTCATTTGGGCTATTTAAACATGTGCACTTGGTGTGTGTACTTCAATGACAAGAACTGTTCTGTCTTTTTTAGCCACTCAGACACTCCAAAGGACGCTCATTTGCAGGAGCCCAAGGTGAGTGAGTCATAAATATCTGGGGCATTTCTGAAATCTCTTAATTCATTTCTCTAAGCTCTTGCTAGGCCACTATTCCCACCTAACTCAAAACTCTTGGCTCTATATCCTAACTCAAATCCTGATCCCAGACCTTGGAGTGGAATTTATCCTAATTTCCATGGCAGTTAACTTAATTCTCCATAGGATATGAGCACGAACTTGCCCTCTGGCTTTCCCCTTCTTGAACTAACACCAGACTGCTTCTTCAAAATATTAGACACTGACTTGAATGTGGTAAAATAGGGCTCCTATTTTCACATCAGATGCATTTCTAAGTCTTCCCAATGCCTAGGGTTTCTCTGTTTTCCCTCAACCAAAATTTCTTTGAAAATAATTTTTAAAAGGATTCAGAAAACTGCCTCTTACTCTGTTCTTACGTAGCTCCCTGCTATCCTAACCCAGAATGCCATCATTTGTCTATTTCAGTTTTCAAAGCAGAGTTCAGTGTTTTGTCAAATATGAAAAGTACACTTTGGAATCATCTGTTCTTCGCTTTCTTTCCTGCTTAAATAAAGAGGAAATTTCTATTTCTATTTCTTTCTCCTGCAGTTTATAAACTATTTCTTATTTTTCTATTCCTGTACTCCTGGGTAATTCTTTATACCATTTCTTGACTTAACCTAACTCTTGCACTTACTTCTCCTTTGAAACAATGTGATACTACATTATGTAGTACATTTCTCCCAAGGATTTCAAACTATTTTATTATTAATATAATATTTAGTTTTATTTTCCCTTCAGCAGAAAATAGTATAGGTTGTCCTCAAAGTAGAGGAAAAACTCCAACTTAGAAAGGGACAAGGAAACACTTCAACTGTAAATGAGAAACAAAAAAGTTTTTGTTTTGTTGAAGATCGTAAAGCTTTCAAGGAACTGAGATTATTAGCAATCTGTAAAGATTAAGTTCAAAGAAACGTAATAGAAATAGGGAAGAGGAAAAAAACGAAGTGCCTAGAGAATAGAAAAAGCTTTTATTTCTAAGGTATTCACCTGATAAGCAAATAAGAGACTGTTTTAATACATTCACTTGCTGACCTTTAAGCGCATCCGTCCTCATGTATGGCATTAAAAGCACATAATGAGATTAGTATTTAGAGATTGTTATGAGAATAGGTCAAGTTAGTCACAAGCATATTTTCATTTTGCTTCACTGTATTTTCTGCCACGGCATTTGCAAGGCAATGTGTACTGGTTTCAAGGAAATGCAGCAATGAGAGTACTGCCTTGAGCTTTTATCTCATTTCCTCCTTCATCTGGAGGTTACCATCAATAAGCATGGTGCATATTGGAGTTAGGCATGTGAGTAAACAGAAGGTCTGCTGAATCACCAAGAGAGAGAGGAAATTGTAATCCATCTCAATTTCCAGAATTTTCAGATCTTTAAGAAGGTCTTTAAGAAGACCTTGCCAGAAGTGTAACATGCGTTATGACCATGCCACCATTCAGAGGTTAACCCAACCAGCAATGAAAGCTGGCCTCCCAGACAGGAAGAGCAGAGTATGCCTCAAAATCAGCCTATTCATTAAGGGTCATTTAAACGCCACCTCATTCAGGAAGTGGACACTGATGATGGCTGCTGAAGTGATCTCTCCTTCCTTAGAACACATCTATAGCACTTTTATGGCACTTGAATTACAGGCATTGAAGGCCTAAAATGTTTGGGTGAGTGGAAAGGTCCCAAGCCAAGTGATTCTAATCAGTCAACCTGGACCAGTCCATAGGGAACCTTTGGAATTGTGCTGTCCCAGCACAAAATAAAGGTTTGGGACCTCTCCCATTCAACCAAACAGTTAAGAGATCTGAGTGGAGCTCTAAGAACCCATAGGTTTTTAAAAGCTGCCCAAGCAAGACCAGGGAGTACAAAGTGTTGAAGCAGGACCTACTGTTTTTCCTGACAATCCTTGACTACTATTTGATATTTCTAACTGTGTGCATGAATTATTTTGATATGTATTAAAGAACAGAAATCTCTCCAGGGTATTCTAATGTATAGCCAGATTTGAGAGCTATTTTGTTGGACGTGGTTGTTTCCCCCAATCCTGGGACACCGCTAACTACACTCCAAACTTTCCTGGGAAATAATTGGTATGTTTTTATTTTCTTTCTTGATGAGAAACATGTGGTTTTTGTACTATTGCAGAACAAACAGAATTGTCACTTAGGTTTCTCGATTCACATAGCTGATTCCACGCACTTGTGGCAGTTCTATCACATGTCCTACAGGCCTTCTGGGAAGTTGCGGGACATATGATACACTGATGTTTACCACATATGTCTGTATGGTCACAGGTCTTCATCTACACTGAGGTTTTACTAAGAGCAAGAATGGTGTCTTTTATCTCTATATCCCTGTCTAAATAGGGGATGCTATGTAATTTTTAATCCTCAATTATTTTATGAATAAATGAAAAATATATTGTAAGGTATAGGAAAGCAGAGATTGCTCATTGCATCTCCTTGCACACTCCACAGTACCTAACACAACAAATATGTTGCTTATTTAAGGACTATAATACACAGGTAAAGGCTAATCATTATTTTATGTATTTGAAAGGTGCCTTGGGAATGAAAGAACCTCAATTAGATCAAAAGTTCTTAAAATGTTTTGAATTACAGACCCTCTAAGAATCTGATGAATTCTATGAGCTTCTCCTCACAGCCCCAATACGCTCCAAAGTGTACATATATTTTGAGGGGATTTGCAAATTAAGTCCCTCCAAAACCATCAGGGACTATAGGCTAAGAACCACTAATCAGTTCATCTCAAAGAACTTCTAGCTCTAAAAAGATCCACAATCCCAAACAAAGGAGGGCCATGCTTCCTAATAACCCAAGATGAACTCAGAGACTCAACCAATAGATATGTGAAAGGTAGTCTCTTCCAAGACAAAGGCTGCTCCGACAAAGTTTGGGACCCTCTGGAGGTAAGTGTCTCTCTGCAAAGAGGTTATTTATGTCCCCCAGCCTAGATCAGCTGTTTGTGCAAGTCTGGTAGAGGGGAAGCATGTTTGCCTCAGGAGTTTATTGCAGGCAAATTATCTCTGGAAAATACTGCTGGGGAAAGTGCTGACCAAACAACATCTATATTTACACAGCTAGATATTCATTAAAGCAGAAAATGCCCACTAAATTTAGAGAGATGCTAACTGCCAGACTCAAGAACAGACCAATGCAGAAAAGTTGGCTCAAATTTGCCCCCAGAGTGTGACAGGGATAAATTGGGTTTCATGGCAATAACTTTTCCCAGGTGACTCTGACCACAAGAATGTCAAGTGTACCTCACAGGAAGCAAGCTTTGTTTTTCCTAGGGAACATAATGAAGTCAGATGGTGGTATTTCGATCAAGAACAGTAGCATTTATTTCTGAACAGGGAGTTCACTCTTGATACTCCAATGTGCCCCAATGAGGATAATCATTTAGCAGCTTATGCATAAAATGTGACCAAGTGGCATTCACAAGCCCTCTCTGTGAAACAGGAAATAGTTTTTCTTGTATGAACACTAGTTGAATTTAGATTGGAGAGTATGCAGAGAAAAGGGGGAATGGTTTATCTCCATTCTTACATAAGAGAAAACTAGGCCCAGGGAGGTAGGTAACTTTCCCAAGGTCATAAAATTAAATGAGAAAATTTCTAATTCCTAATCCATCAAACACTTCCTACTCGTATTGTGATTTACAGTGCAGCCACAGCAGCAGCAGCAGCATCTGTTTGCTTGATGGAAATGCAGAATTTCAGGCCCCAAGCTAGACCTGCTGAAGCTTAGTCCACATTCTAACAAGAGCCACAGCAATGTATGCACATGTATGATGTGTATGCTTAAGAAGCAGTGCACCAAACCATGTGGCCTCCTCAATGTGGTCGTGTTCTTATTAATGTAATGGCAGTATGGGAGAAGTGGGATGGAGAAAAAGAATACTTATTTGAGAGACAAGAGGAGAGGTAATAGAAATGTATGATTTGGAAAACTTGAGATACTTTTGGAAGGGTGGAAGAAGACAGAAGACAAAGTGAAGTATGGGAGCACTGGGCCCTGAGGACACCACAATCTTAGAAGCAAATAAGAGAGGAAGATTTTGGACCTAGCAGAGGAAGGAGAAAATGGAAAAAAGAGACCAAAAATAAATTCCCCCTTCTTTTCAGTTTCCTCTACAGGCCTGCAAATGCATTTCAACACTAGCCTTTAAGAAAAACTAAGTTGGTGAATGCCCACGTATTCATAAGCCAACTCACTCCAAAGCACAAATGAGCAGCTTTTTTCTGGGACTTGTAACTGATATTCAGAATGATAACCCTATAGCACGTAAAATCTACAGAGCCTAATTCATCTGACCATTCTGTTTAGTGTAATTTCATTTATAAGTATAAGTTTTACTTCATTCTAATTCTTGAAAAACAGATACTTTATGTGTGATGGCTTCATTTATTTTTAGCTAATTAAAACCTCTATTCCTAAAAGCTGAACAAACCCCAGAATTATCCTCAAGGTATGAGAGGTCTTAAAGTCATACATGCAATGCCTGAGTCCTCCAGATATCTCTGTTCATTGCTGGGTCCCAGAACCGAAAAGAATGTTTTACATTGAATAAGTGCTCAGTAAATATTTGCTTAATGAATGAATAAATCCCTTGCAAGCTGTCTTCCTTCCAACTTCTCCTAAACTGAAAAGAGACCCGTTACTTAGTGCAGAAGATATGCTTATTCAATATTCTTTCCTTACACTCTGCCAAATCTTGCCTTCCTGCAATTCGTATCCAATCATTCTGGTTCAGAAGAGAACAAATCTGCTTCCTCTTCTACATGACTGCCCTTCAGCTATAGGCAATTACAGTACCTTTCCAATTCACACATATATTACTTTTAGATTATATTCATCTCTGTACATAATGCATGGTTGACTCATGACAGATATAAAGTTCATGGTTAATTTTTGCCACAAGCCCTCTATGCCTTCTTCATAACTGCATCAAAAATTGATAGACGACATATTCAAATCCCAATTCAGGAGTTTGAGGGGCTTTGGGTTTCATGATGAGTGGTTTCTAGTTGTTTTATACACAAGACAATGGGAACAGAGGATAAGCATGAATCATCAATGGAAAAGTATTTTAAGATACTTTTCTTAAAAGTATACCCGTTAATAGATACTTTTCTTAAAAGTATACCCGTTCACCTCTCCCTTTTTTGCCTCCTACTCTTTCAGGCACAGTTACAAAGAACCTCACTGATTCCAATTCCCTGAGTTCAATTTTCAGGGAGGCATATTATGATTGATTTCACCGTGGGCTAACAAAGAAGGAAAATCCACTGGGTCTTCCCGTTGTGTCGTCTTGGTCTCACTGCGAACCTCCATTTATTGCAGCAGACAGGTACTTGACCTTCGCAGGTGCTTAGACCACTTAGTATTCTGCCTAACAATGCCAGCAAAGGCAGTTCAACTGAGGAGCTCGGCACTCTGAGAGAAAACAGAATCACAAGTGTGCTCTGGGGGGATTTCAAAACGAACCTGCAGAAAAGGGGAGAGGATGAAAGAGGGGAAAGAAATAAGGCAGGACAACGGTGACAACATGCAGAAATAAAGAGATACGATGAGAATGGAAGAGGGAGCAAAAGTGGGGAGCTTTCAGAGACTAAGGAACAGGTGAAGGAAAAAGAGGGAGATGAGGAGCTACAGTCTGAGGAAAGACAGAGAGTGATGGCTCCTCCAGTAGAGACAGCAGGGTGGGAAAGGTGAGTGGAGAAGTCTGTACCATTTTCCAACCTTCTACACGTAATCAACACTTTCAGCATATATGTAAGTGGAAGAGAAAAGTTGGTAGCCATAGAAAGCACGAAGTCTTGGAAGATCAGAAATCAAGACCCACGTAAATCATCTACCTAATCTTTTATTTTACAGGTGAGGAATTTGAGACTTAGAGAATGGAAGTTTCTTAATTCAGCTAGAAGCTTGTTGGTACTGGAGCTGAAATAACAAATGCCTCACCTAAAAAGTTGTTTGTTGACAGAATTTATAGTCTTTTTCTAGCCTTTTTGAAAATGACAAAAGCTATGTCCCAAGCCTGCATAAAAATTATTTTAGAAAATAAACTATGGCCACATCTAGTGACTAGTTTATTGCTGTGTGGAACCAGATGCTTCCCTAGAACAGTTGTGATATAGGATGTAAATAAAAACTAGCACTGCCATCCCCTTTTCCTATGTTCCTAAGCCAGCAGAATGATCACATCAAATAAGGATCCAAATCAGAGGTGGAAATAGTCCTATAATAAGCAATAATTTCTTAAGTTAGCTGGCTACCCATTGGGCCTTCTAAATACAATCCTCAGCAGTAATCAGCTAACGACACTTTTTTTTTCCACCCCAAGATAAGCAGCTCTGCACTATGCTATGAAATCTCACTCAGCTCTATTCAGGGAAATTGAGGTCAGATGAAATATAAGCATCCTTTGGCACATTAAAAAAAAATAATAAAGCATTTTTTTTAACTAAGTTTAATCACAAGGTTTAATATCAGCATTTCCACATGTAGGTATAGCTCCTACCCATTCTTCTGAACAAACATTTCTTTTAATCTAATCTGAAATCTTCAAATGCAGAATTAAATTTCGTCCTAGCTAATCAGGCAGAGAAAGGCTGCTGTTGAGACCAGGGATGAGATAAATATCTTTCTCTTAAGCCATAATCATTTGCAGAATTTCTCACCAAAGAGATGGGGGTTGATTTTTATTGACAGTTTTGATATAGTGATAAGTAGTATTTCATGGATTGTTTTTATAGAAGTTCTTTGCTTCAGTTTAGTGGGTGGAAAAATAGGCACTAATAAATAATCTTCTGGACCAGATTACTTAGAAAGGTAAGCTATTTTCCAGAATCATTAGAAAACTCCTGACTTATGGGAAACCATTTTATGTGCAAATGGATAAGTACATGCATGCGCAAGTGGATAAGTATACGTATGTTTCCTTACCCACAAAAAAAAAAAAAAAAAAAAGGCTAGAGCAGGGGTGGGCGAACTGTTTCCTGTAAAGGGCCCAGTAGTAAATATTTTGGCCTTTGAGGGCCATACACTCATTATTGCAACTACTCACCTCTGCCATTATAGCTTGAAAGCAGCCACAATGTATAAATAAATGGGCATGGTTGTGTTCCAATAAAACTTTACTTACAAACACAGGCAACAGGCTGAATTTGGTCTGCAGCCTGCGCCATAGTTGGCCAACTCTGGGCTAAAGGATTAGCAACTTAAACTAAATTTCTAGAGACCCAATGAGTAGAAAACAAAATCTCATGTTTGGAAGGACTCTCACACAGGAATCATATCAACCGCGCATTTACTTACCCAAATTCAACTTTACATACTCTAAGTTAAAAACCAGAGAGAGAAAGAGAAAAAAATTAACAATTTAAACAGTACAGAACATTAACCTACCATTCCACTTAGTTGAACATATGACTGGTGTGGGAGAAAGACCTGAGATAAGAGGGGAGAAATCTCATGTTTCCTTAGTCACTCACCTTTCCTGATCTTGGCCCTTTTGGAGTTCCTCAGGAACTCTGAAACTCTCCAGAACTTTCATCACATGAACACCTTGCCCTACAGAGTGATGTTCTAGTTGTAGTGTTTAAAGATACTATATTTCTTTCTCACTATTGCACTCATAAATTATGTAATCTGGTGCCCAACTAAAGAAATAGCAATCATCTCCAAGGCTGGAGGGGAAAGGAGAAGCATTGAACCTACTTAAGAGAGTTTGAGGCTTTCCATAATGGTGTCTTCATGATGGATTTTCAAGGGTTATTGTGACTAACGACCTTAAATTCTTACCTCAGCATAAGATATAATGCCAGTACACCTAGCCTAGCCCTATTCGATCTTAAAACCCCTCTACCACATCCCCACACAGTTCACTGAGCCTATGATGAAATAACTACCAGAACAGGAGGTTAATGACTTCTGGAGGTGACATATTCCTTCTTTGAACCACTCCATTAGGAATTTCTTCCTCAGATTGAGCTAAAATATCCATCTCCCCAAAGCTTTGCATGTACTATGGATAATCCCCAAACAGGAAGCAACCATCCCCTACTTGGCACCATTGAAATCTATGACCATTTCTAAATTTTACTAATATTGCAATTTTGGGTGAGTTTCCCACATACAGACTTCTTGTGGGTCTGCAGTTCTACTTGGTGCCAAGAGGTAAAAAAAAGTTGTATGGCATAAGCTAAGCAAAAAACTGGTATTGAGCCAAACCCTGGTCTTCTGAATACCCCAAGCAAGCTCTCAGGGTCCTGTTAGGTTACATCTATAATCACAGTTGATCCTCACAACTCTGGTGGGAGGCAGAGAAGTCAAGTTCCACCCTCATCTTACTACAAGGAAGTTGGAGCTTAAGTTAAGACCCTTGCCCAAGGTCTCAGATCTGCCCAGAAGACAATCTGGACAACAATCCATCCAATCATTCCCTCAATTTGCAAAGAATCAAGCCCTGTAGAGGATACTGGTGATGCAAATCTAGTTGAGCACTATGACAAGTGCTATGGCAGAAGTAAACATGGAATGGCATGGTGCCCAACTGAGGAGTCAAAGAAGATCTCAGAGGAAGAGGTGACTCCTGAGCTGGGCGGGTGTAGAATGTGTGGAGGTATCCAGGTGAAGAAATGGGGCAGGGATATTCTAGAGAGAACTGGAAGCATGTGGGAAGGCATGATGGTGGAATCTGGGCCTGAATTTAAGTGTTTCTATTCTCCTTCACAAGCCATCACATAAAATCATCCTAATCCCTGGGAACGTCACCCCACAAAGAACCCACTAGGAAGCTCTCCACCCATCAGTGGAATTTCTCATGACATCCATTCATTTCTTCATTCATTCAACATTTAATGAATTACTACTCTATCACAAATAATAAAATAGACACCATTTATTGAGCACCTACTACGTGTCCATCACTTCATATACATTATTTCATTTGATCCTGGCAACACACCTGCAAGATGGGGACCGTTATCTCCATCTTACAATGAATAAGTGAGATTCACTGCCATTAAGTGAGTTGTTGAAGGTCACATAGCTGTGAAGTAGCTGTAACAGAATTCAACCTCTCAGTCTACCTGTCTCTCAAACCTGGCTCTTTCCAGGACTCCCCACTGCCTTATTCATCTATCCAAAAAATAGATAGATATTGATTGCCTACTATATGCTCTCTTCTGTGGAAAACAGGTCCACAGACTCAGAATTTTAAAATAGGAGTTTTTCTAAGAACTGCATTGTAGAAAGGAAAGATGAAGATGCTCACCTGCCAATAGCTGGGCAACCACCACATCCTCATTCCAGAACACATCAAAATTACATTTATACATGAGTGCAACTTAAGTAAGACCCTCTCTGAAAATTGCCTTGCAGTCAGCAAGGAAGGAAGGTCATTATGAACTCAGGTAAGGGAAAGAAGACTGCTGACACTCAGCAGAGAAGGAGAGATGGATGTTTTAGTTTTATGTTGACAAACTTCAAAAAGGCTATTTGAAAAGAACACAGGTGACATTCATTCAAAGGGGTGACAGTGTTTGTCTAGGAAAACATTAGGGACTTATCATCTTGTTGAGACTCAACTTTCTTTCTGCAACTCCTGACATGAAACATGCTTTTGTCATAGAGGGGCTTACTTCTTCCACCTCTGAAAGCTGATGTCTATGCTGAGTAAGGTGCTATGCTAGGGCTCATGGGCAGAGGGAGCAAGCCTTGTACTATTAACAACACGTAACAGATGTGGTAGATGTTTGCTGCTTGTTTGAGCTGCCCAGCTTCAGAACTCCTTTCTGTGTTTGGAGAAACTCCACTTTATGGAGGAGAGGGAGCAAACGTCTCTCCTCTATAAGAGCTAAAAATACTAGAAACTTACTTTTCCCACCTCCGGTGCCACAGGCATGTGACCCTCCCATGCCAGACACTGACTTGAAGCTTTTGAAGCAAAAGGGAAGAGAGGAGAGACCACTCCTGCCCTCCTGGCAGCAGTAAGTTACAGAAAGGTCACATTCATTGTGAAGAAATAGCAGCAGTACAAACTGTGACTTCCAAGATTTAGTGGTGGTGGCAGCAGTTTTCTCTTCAGACCAGTTTGATGGCAGGAGTTTGGGATCAGCTTCAAACCTGGTCCTCAGCCTTTACAACAAATTTGCATGTTCCCCAACGTTAATGTAATAAACTCTTTCATGTTTAACCAGCCAGAGTCAGACTCTGTTGTTTGCAGATAGAACTCTAACAGACACCATGGATGTTTGCAGGTGTGGTCTGCTCAGCATCTCTTAGCCTCTTCTCCTGGCAACATCACAACATTTGGTTAGGGTAATTGCCCTGACCCCAAATTAAACACAGGATCAAAATCAGTTTGCCCATCACAGAGGCTCTCCTTATCTTTCCCCTCTACAGTTACTCTACAGTTGAACACCAGGCTAATCATGGTATCCTGTGCCCTGAATACAATAATTAGTCTACGTATGACATGTGACCCAAGCTGGGCCCAACAGTTTAACATGGGATTTTGGTTTTGATCTGCAACTAAGAAGGTAAACTTGTACACCAGAGTACAAGAGTAACTTGGCTTGTGAAAGGTAAAATGGCACAGTGCCATTCCTTCTTATCAGCATAAAGTAACCTGGTTCTGCACATCTGACATAGGGGTTCCTGCAGAATGGAAGAAAGAAGGAGTCATAGGTATTTTACACTAGCCTATGCCTCTCATTTAGCAAATGAAGAACTTCAAGCCCAGAGAAGGGAAGAGACTTGCACAAGGCTACACAGCGTTTAGAAACCAGAATGCAAATTCTCCCCACCTCCTGCCAACACTAGTACACCCTCTCTCTCTATCCCCTACCCTACTTTAACCTCATAGCACTAATTAGTACCTAATCTAATGTTATATGTATTTGCTCAATGAGAAGGCTCAATGAGAGCAGGGGTTTTCTGTTTTGTTCTCCACTGCGTGTTCTGTGCATAGAACACAACAGCGTCCAGCATGAAGTAAATGTTCAATAGATATTTTATTATAAATTAATAAATGAGTTTTTCCTAGTTCCCAGTTAGCTAAGTACAAACTTGTGTGATTAATGCTGCTGATTATAAAATGCATGTGTCTTCACATGCAAATACATGTCATCACTAAAACATGTTCAGGCTCTTTTATGTTTTTCAAAGTTGACCCAGAGAGAAGCCTTGGACACAATTTACCTGCATCTTTGAGTACTTAAAGCATCCTCCAGTGTCTGGAGACCAACTTCTTACCTTTCATCCTACTGGCTATGAAATTAATCACCAATCCCCTTGCCCTCAGGTGTGCCCATTTCACTTAATTGCTTGGTGTTTGATCTTATCATGGGGATAATTCATAGAACAATAATAGGTCATTTAGCATCACAGACATCTTCAACTCAGTATCCTCATCTTTCTAGCACACCACTTGGCCAACTTCTTGGGTGTGGTCATCATATTCTTTGAGCTAGTAGCACTTCAGGGAAGGGGACTTTGCCTTTACTCCCACTCCATAAAGTATTAGCCCTTGACAGCGAGTTGAGGCTGCTTTTCCAAGTGGGCTATTTATTATCCATGAGCTTATGATGGAGTATTTATCAACACTCTGATCATCATCCTCTGTCCATTTCACGTAGGAAGAAGGAATTTGCTCTTCCTCCAAATATTTTTAAATTAATAGTTCTCTTCATGGTTTTATATCATAATATTTTATCCTCAGGGTCACTTTCTCAGAACCACTTGTATCACTGGCAAAGTATGAATCAGAGGGCAAGACTTAACTTCTGGAACATCATGCTGTATTTGGCCCATGGACCTTCTCTTCTCAATGTTCTCTCCTCTAATCATCAGGATGATTTATGTTCTGTTTCCCTTATCACTCTGCTGATCTCTATATACTTCTCTATTTATTCCCTTTTCCAGCAGGGGTCAATTGGGATTTTAAGTTCCTCTTACACAAGTGAGACAGAGAGACATTTATTAGTAATTGCTTTTGTTACAACAGACTGAAGCTTTAGAATTGACCACTTCCACCTTGTCACCAAGTTAAAAACTACTTAGCTTTCTGGGTACTGAGCCCATAAAAATGATATTTCTATACTTAAGTCATGTGACCCATACTGTATTATGCATTTGCACTCTCTGGGTCTGGTAACCCTGACCAATACGTGGAGCAGGGAAGCTGAACAGATTACAGGAAAGCACTGATTTCATTCAAGCTAGTGCCTTACTTGCTAGACAACCCAGGGGAATTCAATCCAATGGAGTTCAATTCAAGAAGCACCTGCTCTGTACCAAGTATTGCACTCGGCATTCTTCACAATTACCAAGAGGCCAAAAACACAGTCTCTGCCTTCAAGGAGCTTATTATTGCCTAGATGTTTACATAAATAACCATAAAGATACAAGGCAGAATGTGGTGAGTTACAATGAAGACATAAATAAAGGTTTTGAAAGGTAATGGAGGAAAACTGAAATGTGGAATGTTTCACAAAGCCACAAACTCATCACTTTAGAGCCCACTGCTGGCACTCTAAAAACGTAAAGGTATTACTTAGCCCAAGAGGGCCAACTGAAAGGAGAAGAATACCCAGTATGGATTAAAAACTTACAAATGTCTGATATAAAGTCACTGGGTATTGAACTAAGCAGCAGCCTGAAAAAACTCACTGTCTACCTTTACACCAAAGAAATGTAGCCACCACCTTCCTCCCAGTAGATTGCCAGAATTTCCAGGTCACTGCACTGAGATCACTGAGCAGAAGAGGAAAAAAACACTCAAGCAACAAATTCTCTCTCATTGTTTTCATCATACTTCTTCCTGCCTTTTTTTAGTATTCCTTTTCATGCAGATTCTCATTATCAGAAAAAAAAAAAAATGAAGGAGAGAAGGAAAGAAAGAAAAGACAGGAGTTTATAAAGATTTCTTTGGTGACATTTTGGTTTTCCTGTATTGGCATCCTTGGGCACTTTCTTGGATCCACTTGCTCAGACATTTCTGTAAGGGGACAGTCTTTCGGCCCCATTGTATAGAAGAAAATTAAGACCTAAGGAAGATATGTGCCTTGCTTGAGGTCTAGATTGAGGCAGAGTCAAAACAAGAACCTAGATTTCCTGACTCCCAGTCCATGCCCTTTCAACTCTACCACTCCACATCATAAATGAGGATCAATATACACATGGTTGGCTTTAATCCTGTTTCTTCATTTCTAATATTAGTCTTCTGATAGAGAGCCATTATCCTATATTTTTCTACGAATTGCCTTCTAATGGGGTGAATGGCCATATTTTTTCCACTTCTGAAATGGCCCTGCCATGGAACACACACAAGCCAGTACTGAGAATTACCTATGGGAGGCCAAACAAAAAGTCAGAAAACTGTCAGAATCACTGGTTGTTTGAAGAATAGCTTGATGGTAGAAGTGCCAAGCCAGACAATACACTCTACTCATTTCTTCTGCAAGGAGCACAGCAAAAAGGTCCAAGAAGCAAGTCATGGGATTTGGCTTGCGTTTTTCTAAGAATGATGAGGCACTAAGCCTCTTGGTAAGTACTTTTTAGATAGAGGGAAAGGCATAGTGGGCATCTGTTCATCACTTGCTTCTCTGAAAGCCCAGCATGATGTACAGTATTCCAACAATGGAGAACCATAGTCTTGCCCAGTTCTGCCCAGAGTCTTTCACATGAGTATTTAATGTGCTCACAGAGGTTTAAAACTATCTTGGGCACTTGGCAGTGACCATTATCCAACACACAGAGCCTCTACTTTCAGGAAGTCTGCAGTGTGGCAGACTACATCCCTTCAATCAGAACAAGGTGATTCTTAATAAGAATTAAGAACGCCTCCCTTTCCAACCATGATCACAACCTCCATATGGTAGATTTTGGAAATAGTAGACAAAATCTCTACTTATTATTGTCCCTAACCTGCCCAAAGCACAAACTTCAAACCTCAATTTAATCATGTCTCTACCCCACTTAAAAACCTTTAATGACACTGATTTGCACAAGGATGAATATGAAACTCTTTAGCCTGGAGTTCATGGCCTTTTCTGATCTGAAGACAGACAAGGAGATCTGCCCTCCCAAGCACCAGCTCTGCTCAGCAGCATGGTTGGTTTCCATACTACCAATCATTAAACTGCTATGTAGATGGTGGTCAATAAAAGTTTTATGCAAATGAATTACAGAAAGATAAAAAATAGCACAGTGGTTAAAAACATGGGCTTTTTCTCCACTTATAATACGTATGCTTTTCTATGTGCATATTACACTTGAGAAAAAAAAGATTTTTTTAATGAGCTTTCAAACTAGTTTGACTGGGTTAAAATCCCTGCTTTGCCACTTTCTGATCATGACAGAGCAAGTCACTTGGTACTTCATCTCTTTACGCTTCATCTGTAAAAAGGAGATGTTATAGTACCTAGTATAATGGTAAGGGTTCAGTGAGATGCATGCGAAGTACTTAGCATAGTGCCGAACACACAGAAGAACCTAACAAACGGTGGTTGCAGTTAATATGGACGAATGAATGTTAATCTCCGTCTCAAGTCCAGACACTTTTTCCACTTACTCTACACATGCTGTGTGTTAGCAACCATGTTAGATATTGTTCCAACAATTCGGTCAAATTCCTGTAGATAGCTCGAAGCCTTCCTAACTTTTGCTCTACAAGTAATGATTTTTTTTCTTTCTCTCTTGAGAAAAAAACTAGATTAGGAAATTGTGACTGTTGTCTCTTTTACTGAAATCAAAGAGATCTCTGTGCACCTTTCCCAGATGTAAATATTACATTTGGTAACAAGTAGAACAGATAAGGATTGCAAATTCATGTGCAAAGATTCTGTCTAGAACAGCTGTTGTTAAACCTCAGTTCCCACCTTCAACACTGTTAGGGATTGAATTGTGTCTCCCTCCAAAAGATATTGAAGTCCTACTCCCCAATACCTTTACCTGCAAATTGAATTTTGCAGATGATCAAGTTAAGATGAGGTAGTTAGGGTGGGTCTTGATCCAATACGACTGGTGTCCTTGTAAAATGGCAAAATTTGGACATAGAGACAGACATGCTCAAAGGGAAGACAATGTGAAGACACATAGGAAGAAGGGGCCATGTGACTAGAGTGATGGATCTATAAAACAAGGAACACCAAAGATTGCCTACAAACAGCAGAAGCTGAAAGAGGCAAGAAAGGATTCTTCCCCTAGAGCCATCAGAGAGAGCATGGCCCTGCAGACATCTTAATTTGGGACTTCTAGCCTCCAGAACTGAGGGACAAGTTTCTGTTCTTTTAAGCTACCCAGTTTTGATAATTTGTTACAGTAGCCCTAGCAAACTAATACAATCACCATTACCAATATCCTCTTTGGGGCTGGTAATCTGTGAAAATTAAAAGCTCCTGTAGCATCTGGCCAACACATGGGGCTCATGCAAGTGGCACACTCAAGAGTAAGGCTAAATGACAAACCACCTGCTTTTAAAATAAAAAGTAGATATATAGTAGTAGATATTAAGGACTAGGAGGAATGAGATGAAATATCTGATCTCAGCACTGAAAAAACCCAATTAAGGGAACGACTTAGCATAGATTCACTGAAAGAGTCTTCTTTGAGGGGCTTTAAAATAAAGAGGTCTAAAATGATGGAGAATACGAATATGCAAGAGGAATGGGACAAATGCCAAGGTTTTAGACGTGGGACGGGTGAGAATGGAATACAACAGAGATTAGCAAATTGTGGCCTGCAGATTAAATCTGCCCACCACTTGTTTTTGTAAACAAAGTTTTATTGGAACATAGCTGTGCTCATTTATTTACATATTGTCTATGGCTGCTTTCATGCTAAAATGGCAGAGTTGAGTCATTGAAACAGAGACCGTATGGCCTGCAATGCCTAAAATATTTACTATCTGGCCCTTTACAGAAAAAGTTTGCTGAACTCTAAAGTAGAATGTTCTATATCAGTAGTTCTCAAACTTTAGCAGGCATAAGAATCCTTGTAGGCCTTGTTAAAACTTAGATTGCTGGGCCGGCCTTGTGGCGTAAGCAGTTAAGTGCACGTGCTCAGCTGCAGCGGCCCGGGGTTCACCAGTTTGGATCCTGGGCGCGCACCGACGCACCACTTGGCAAGCCAAGCTGTGGCGGCGTCCCATGTAAAGTGGAGGAAGATGGGCATGGATGTTAGCCCAGGGTCAGTCTTCCTTGGCAGAAAGAGGAGGATTGGCAGATGTTAGCTCATGGCCAATCTTCCTCACACATAAAAAAAATAATAAAATAAATAAATAAATAAAACTCAGATTGCCGAGTCACCCGTATTTTCTGACTCAAAACATCTGGAGTGGGGCTTGAACATTTGCCTTTCTAACAACATCCAATGACAATACTTTGAGAACCATGCTTTAAGTTTACACTGAGCAGATGCACCTAGTAAGAGTGATTTAAGGGAGAGGGCACAGGAAAGGGCAGTTGATTAAAAAACTGTTTGATGTTGAAAAAGAACACAGTTGAACGACTTAGACTACCTGATTCCAAACTTACTATAAAGTGAGTAATCAAGACAGTGTGGCATTATCATAATAGACTACAGATCAATGGAACAGAATAGAGAGTCTAGAATTAAGGCATCACATATATAGTGAACTGATTTTTGACAAAGGTGAAAAGGTAATTCAATGAAGAAAGGATTGTCCTTTCAACAAATGGTGCTGGAACTGTTGGATATCCATAAGCAAAAAATGAACTTCAATCCATTCCTCACACCATACATGAAAAGGAGAATAGCAGCTTTTTCTTCATGGTTTCTAGGAAGAATAAACCCAGAAGCAGATTAGGTCAGACACTGGTACATGGACTACACCTCAACATTTTTATAAGAGAGAAAATATGCAAGAAGTTTGAAGAATATGATAATGTAGTGCTCTATGCCACTCACCCAAACTCTGCATTAGCATTAGGAGAGTATTGCTGAGACTCTAACATGAAGACGACTTAGTTCTAGAGATGAAAAAACAGAATCTTAACCTCAAATTTACACTTTGGTAAAAGGAATTATTGAAATGTCCTTAAAGAGAGAGGATACCTTATTTTCAAGTATTGCTGAAAAACACTTTGCTCCATGTGATGCAGTCTCCACGTCCCCGCCCCCCGCCATCAAGCAGAATTTTGCCAACTACTAAGGATTTTGCCACCATCGGCAGCACGGAGTATTTGCAGATGCTCTGCAATCTGTTTTGGGATCCTCTGATACACAGGGAAATCCTCTCATCTTGCATTTAACAAAATGTTGGTCAGCACTCAGGAGTCTATAAGATGTGGGTCCCCAGAACAGGAGAGAAAGCTAAAAGCAAAGGGTAAATTGACTTTGAGGTGTTGGTTAGGTGATAGACTTGAGTTTCATAAATATATCTATATGAGCCAAACAAATCCAAGAATCATCTGAATAATTCACATGATTTTATCTAAATTAGACAATTGTGTCAAAAATAAATTAACAAATTGTTTACTTACCCAGTCTTAGGAGAATCCAAATATAGATGGGAAAATAGATAGCCCTGGAATATGAGAACACAAAGAGACACTATCCAGTTCTGCCCGTACCAAAGAAGGCTCCACACTTGAATTGAGTCTTGAAGAATGACTAGTGTTCCAGTTAGATGAGTTTGTGAGATGGGAAGGAGATGGAACTGTGGGCTGGAGAGTACATTCTAAATGCAGGGAACAGCATGGTTCAGAGGTGACAGAAAGCACAAGGCAAGTTCAGGGGAAAGCAAGTGCTTCTGTATATCTGAAACATGAGGCGCCAGAAGGCGTGGTGAGAAATGAGGCTGCGGTCAGACCATGACATCCTTTGTGCCAGGCTGAGGACAGCACACTTTACCCTTGTAAGCACCTTTAAATGGAGGAGTGACGTTATTAAATGCATGTTTTAGAAAGATCATGTCAAAGGCAATATGATGGGTTTAATGTGGCAAGAATGGAGGCAGGGAGACCAGTTGGAAGGTTTCTGTAGGAAACAGACTTCAAATAGGACAGTGGCAATGCAAGAATGGAGGAAAGAATGGAAAGTACTTAAATCTAAATCTTGATTTGATTTTAAGTATTTGAAAAGTTCAGTCCATAATATTTAGTAATTGATTGGACTTAAGGGACAGGAGAAAGAAGAGTTGTCTAAGGGCCGGCCCCGTGGCTTAGCGGTTAAGTGCGTGTGCTCTGCTGCTGGCAGCCCGGGTTCGGATCCCGGGCACACACCGATGCGCCACTTCTCCCGCCATGCTGAGGCCGCGTCCCACATACAGCAACTAGAAGGATGTACAGCTATGACATACAACTATCTACTGGGGCTTTGGGGGGAAAAAAAATAAATAAATAAAATCTTTAAAAAAAAAAGAAGAGTTGTCTAAGATGATTCCAGATTTCTGCCTTGGGGAGACTGAGTGAATGGTGGTCAATAACAAGATTAAAAAAATTTTTTAAATGGGGAGAAAAGGGTTTTGCAAGGAAGAAGATAACCTTGATTTTGAACACACGGAGTTTGAATGCCTATAGTATTTACTTGTGTGTTTTCTAGATATACACTCAAAAATAGGGCCTAAGACAAGGCTAATAATAATAGCATTTATTCAATTTATTGAATCCCAGGCATTCTTCCAAGCGCTTTCCTCGTATAACTCATTTAATCCTCATAACAACTCTATAAAATAGGTACTATTACTAGCTCTGTTTTACAAATGAGAAATGTGAGGTTCAAGGAGGTTAACTGACTTGCCTAAGGTCACACAGCTAAGAGTGGGTTTCAGAGCTCACTTTCTTAATCTCTAAGACATCTAGCCAAACTCCCTCACTCTACTACTGAAAAATTGTGACGTACCCAAAGTCATATAACTATCTAGTATTAGCCAGGATTAGATTACGCTTACCTAGTCTGGAAATTAAACTTGGGTTCCCCATGTGATTAGCAAGAATTCTACTACTAAAATACACTTGTCTTTGAGTATACAACGAAAAACAAGCTTATAATTCATTTCCTAACAAAATAATAATAATACATTTGGTTAGTTCTGGAGGTTAGAGAATCAAGTAAAAGGAGTAAAAATGTATTTTATGTACCTGCTGTCCATACTAGAAGATGTCATAGGAATTTTTTTCTACACAGAGAACAAATGGAAGAAAAGACTGGTATGCCACCAAGAGAATCTCCTGTTGTGCCCTCATGTGTGGGTGGGCCTCTGACTTATGCTTGTTAAAAGGACTAATTTTTAACTCATGTTTTCTTTAGCTCTGTTTTCCTTTAGAGCTTTTGCTCAAGAGAGCCCTCACATCCCCATCTCCACTTCTTCCTCATTCCTGGTTAGTACAAAGCCAGGATGGACCCACTCCCAAGTTAAGTCCCTAGTTACCCTAGGGAACATGGTTAGTTTAAAAATTGCCAACAACATTCTCAAACTGAAGAAGCAATAGAAAATACACCTACTGGGGGATTTCACTATATATAAAAAGGTTGGACAGAGGAAAGGGTGAGAGAAGATCTGAGCTCTAGTCTTAGTTCTGTCATTAGCTAAGGGTGTGACCTTGGGCTAGTCATATAACCTCTCTGCATCTCAGTTGCTTTGTTTGCAAAATGAAGGCATTGAATCAAATGATCTCCAAGTATCTTCCAATTTTATAACTCCCCAATTTTGAGAGATCCCCAGTATCTTCCTTATACCCAGGGAAGAGGGGTCCCCTGTCCTGGGACCCATACTTTAGAGAGTTCCTAGGATGAGGCTGCACTTGGACTCAGCTCCAGCATCCAGGACACCAGAATTCTCTGCTCAAATGCCCTCAAGCCAGCTTCCAAAGAGGCTGCCGTCTACAGCGAGTGTGGACTGAGTTTGACCATGCAGGTTGAAGTAGCCACACGCAGGGATGCACGTGAGGCTGGTGAGAGAGGGCACAGGGCACTGACTGGCTGTTTCTGCTACCACTTCCAGCACCAAACTCTCAGGAGTCCAGAATTTGGCCTTCCAAGTCATTATAATATTAATTTGTTAATGTAGGAGGATAGAACATACCTTATTTAATAGTTTGTTAGCCTGATTTACAACTTTTAAATATTTAGACATTTAGTGAGTAGGCTATCATTTGTACTCTTTAAGGCCCCTAGGTTACTCTGTTGGTTTACAGGGCACCATAAATTAGTTATCTGTGCGTCATCAATCTAACTTCCAAGTAATATCCATTAATAAAGTGTTGACAATCTGGGTATATGATTTTCCCTTTTTTTCCCCTTTGCCATAAGGCAAAGAGAAAGCTGAGTTCAGAGGGTGAAATTTGGGACTTCCATTAAACCATAAGAAAATCTTAAGAGTCCCAATGAGCTAGAATAAATTCAATGTGCTTTTTCCTGCTGTGTATCCACCCCAACTTCCCAAATGCTCAACTTCATATGCTCTCTCTCTCTCTCTCTCTCGCTCTCTCTCTCGCTCTTGCTCTAGCTCTCTCTCGCTCTCACCCTCACTCTTGTTCTCCTTCTTGCTTTTACGCTCTTTTCATGCCTTAGACATCAGCTCCTAAATAGAGAGGGTTTCTCTTTGAAACTTCTTAATGCTGTTTGGCTAGCCGTCTACACACTAGCTACTCAAGGATCCTTTCTTCAGTAACTCTCAGCCTTGCTCTCCCCACCTTTTTGCCCCCCCACCCACTTTTTCTGTTTTGATATTTCCTGACCTACCTCCTATTCCCTGTACCTGTAAATATTCCAATATATTAACTCATGTTAAAATGTTTATGGCTAATCATGCTGGCCCATATCACCCTTTCAAAGTATTGATATTTTAACTTAGGTTTCAGTGCCTTATTGGGGAGTTCTCAACTGTAGTATGCCTAAAAGTAAACAATAGAGCTTGTTGAAATGCAGATTCCTGAGTCCCAGCCCAGAGATTCTAATTCTGCAGGCCAAGGGTGAGGTCCAGGAGTCTGCATGTTCTAAAAACCACCAGAGGTGGTCTACAGCTGGCACACTGATAAATAGTAACTTATTTCAAAGGAATGATTTTTGTAGTGCAAATTTCAGGCACAAGGGCAGGACAACGGGCAGACTTTTTTGGACTTGAGGTAGAGTTTCAGAACATTTTAGTTGCATTAGTAGATAGTAATCATAGTCAACATTAGTACCATACATCATAGTTAACAAAACAAGCTCACATCCTTAATCTGAGGCAAGTCTCACAACCACCCTACAAGTAGATTATATTATCTCTATTTTACATATGAGGAAACTGAGGCTCAAAGAGGGTAACTCAGTAACTCAGACTCTCAGCCCAGGTCCTGAGCCTCTCAGTGCTCCTTCCATCATTCCTCAGGCAGACCCAACCACGGGCTTATCTGAGACTAAAGGCTCCAGTGGACAATGGAGCATTTGCTTGAGGGCTTAGTGTGTGACTTTACACTTTTTGCCATCCGTCTTCTGGGAAAAAGGGAGCTTATTGGCCTGAGAATTTGCCTAAATTGCCTTAGAGTATTGCTCCATTCCAGGTGCTGTTTAAAGAACAGATTAGAAACTGAAGTTTGATGTCAAAAGCAAGGACAGTTAATTTAAATTTACTATAACTCCATGTATGAAATTAAGGATGCTTAGTAACATTTAGTGGTGTTTTGAAATCACTACATCCAGACTAAAATAAAACAATAATATAGCTAAAACAAAAGCAAGTTCATTAAAATCTAATCATGTCCTTCTCCTTTATGCATTAAAATGGAAGTCATGAGTGATGTCTTTAATTATAGTTCTGACGTTTTAGCTGCTGAGCAGTTTATTTAAAGTGACAGTATCATTTTCTTATTACATAATTACCACTACTGAAATTGTAATGTAAACAAATAGGAGACTAATAATTTGGAGACAGCAGTAAAATTGATAGCACTCACCAGATAATAATCTTAATGTATTTATTGCAGATTGCTGATTCAAGCCTAATTTAGTCTGAGAGTTAACTAATTAGAGGGAAAAGCGTTACAGGCTCACTTCTTTGGCAGAATCTGCACCTAAAGACCTCATGGTGCTAAAGACAAAAAAGATTCCAGGAAAAATCAGTGTCCATACTGAAAATCAGTATCGATATGATTTTCTTATTCTCTTTAAGCCTGCCTATATGATTCCGGATATCCAAGAGCAATGGGAGAATATTAAAAGGAAATAGTATTCTCATTAATTAAAGCAAAGAATTGGGAGTTGGTCCACAATGTGATGGGCCACGTTATAAGCAGTGAATACTCCACCTAAAGGGGCATTAAAGAAAAAAGGCAAGAGAGAAGATTCTTACACTAAGGGAAAGACTTGGTCTCAAGATGGTTTTCAAGGTCACTTCAACTTGAATGTTCTGTGATCTCCGATTCAGATCATAACTAATTAAATCCAATCCCACTTCTCTAGGTATTTACAAAAAAACAATTTTCCCTGGTTTAAAGTAATCTAGACATTTTTCCATATGCTTTTGAATACCTATAAAAAATGCTCTGTAAACTTCTCTCTGATTTAAAATAAGGTATGGTCCTCTTACATCAAATACAAGGAAATTTTGTTGGTAAAATTTTGTTAGGCGATGGTTAGACCTATGAAGCAGTCTTATGAAGCAAGGAGTTAGGAATTTTATGTATCTTGCTCCTTTTATGTCTATGAATTTCCCGTGAAACCCATTGTATTCACACTTCAGAAGCTATGGTCCTTGCTTACTTAACAATCCACAGTTGAAGCTTCAAAGAGACTATCTGAACATCATACATAACCTCATCTTAGCATAAAGGCAGATTTTTATCTGTTCAAAATGTTCACATGTACACTCAAAATAACCAATAACAGGTGAATAATGATTTTCAGCTGAAGGAGATGATGATGGGCTTATTTTATTTTTCATTGTTTCTTTGAAGCTGACAACTCAAGATGCTGGTGAATTACTTAATGCAAGATATATTATCCTACTCCAGTCTAATAACTACCATGAAAGCTTTCATGTCTTCTGCGCTCAACAGATATCTACTGAGAGGCTGCAATGTTCTAAGCCTTGGGCTAGCACACAGAAATGTTTCCCTTCTCTAATCTGGGATAGCGCATACTGAAGGTCACTCCCAAGTTAATAATAATGAGAACTGTAGCAGTTGAAAGCTAATATTTGGAACCAAGAACAACAATAATAACAAGGGATGCCACAGTTAATAACTGCAATAATGATTATAAATTAATAGATCAATTGTAATAAATGCTTCAATAGTAAGTTAGAGCTTAACTTTATGATAAAAGTTTAAGAAGCAAAAAGAAGAAAAAGTGTTTGTACATGTATGGATAACGCATGAATTGCCACAGTTATCAACTATGTGGGCTCAAATATGATTTTCTTGTTCTTGTTTATTTAGGAATGTTTCTCCATGGACAAAGTTCTTTATGGTGGGTAAGACTAAAAAGGGGAATTTTCAAATTCAATTGGGATGGAGCCACATTGAACACACCAGAAGGAAATGTCTTGCCCTTCATTATCTCCTGACCTTAGATCCTTTATCCATTCTCTTTCCCTATATATAGTACCTTTAAGATGACCAATCGTGTGTCTATTCCAATCATCATTAGTGAGAGAGTAATTTTAAATACACTCAAGATGTTGCAAGTTCTATGTTTATTGAACTCTAGGGGGGTTTATATCCTTGGCACCAAGACATTAGGATGGTCTGGATTGACCTGGAGGCCCATGCTAACGGGCAGATGCTATATGTCAAAAGATACCAAGATCTCACAAGAAGATGATCAGAACCTGAAGACCAAGACCTCCAAACTGGAGATCAATTTTGTGTTTGGAGGTTCAATCCTCCTATTTTTTCAATAAGACTCTACTCATGTGCATTATTACAATAACGAGGGAGAGCTGAATTGGAAGAGAATTATATAATGAGGAGCAGGGCTGTAATCAATACAGTGGCTTACCATCATATGCTCTTTAAACACACAAATTCAAATATATGTTGCTAAGTAAAAAAAATAACAAATAATATGGGCAATCCCACCCAGCATTTCACTCAATAAGTATATGGCCAAGAGTGGGAGGGAAGTGAAATGCATGAACCTACTGTTTTTCAACCACTCAGTTCCTCTGTGCCAAAAAATAAGAATGTCCCTATGATTAAGACCAAATTTATTGAGTGTTCAGAAGTAATATTATACCCAAATTTTGTCTTACACACATTGTCTACAGAAGGAAAACTTTGTGTAAGATACAAACTCACTATTTAAACATTAATCAAAATTTTCTCCTTGGAGAAAATGTGAGAAGTTAAATTGTGTGTCCCCATGACATCAGAAATTCATGAGGTTAGCAAAGTTTCTGAAGATATAGTGAGCCAGACTCTTCTTTCTTCTCTATATAACATCAATTTAATTTTACCAGGTTCCAATAAAAGTTTAGATCTACTCCAAAATCAGACATCTACTGAAAATCACCCTGCAGGTAACAGATGCAAACCAATACGTTACTAGTGCCTTCCAACAGGATCTGATGTGTTGTGACTATACAAGTGGATGATGGACCATGGAACCTGCTGAACTGCCAAAAGAATTAAGTTATGATGCAATACAGACTACATATCTTCAATGGCAGGAAGTACCTGAGTAAACCTTTTTTAATTCTAAGCTTTGTGCTGTACTGAAACACTGATTTTCCTGTTGAGACATTTGAATTCTTGTTCAAATATCTGATATTTTTTTCATTAGTAAGACTGTGAGCTTCTTAAGGTCAGGGACTATGTCCTGTTTACTGGTGTACAATTTCCAGTGCCTGGTACATTATAGATGCTCAATATGTGTTTAATGAATGAATGAACAGAATGTGGATTTAAAATTGAAGAGGACAGAATTTTGTTGGGGGGGTTCCCAAAAAATGAAAATCAAAGTTGCCTCCAGTGCAGTGAGTCTAAGTAATCACACGTCTATACCCACCAACCACTGGTAATATAGCTTATGTGTAAACAAGCGACTGTGTCAACAAAAATTGAAACATTGATTAATAAATTTCTTCCGGTTTTGAATTTAGTATCCACGGGTAGTTTGTCTTAAACCTCCTCTGGACCTCATATTACCAAAATAATTTTTTAATTTAACAGTATTTTCCAATCATGCATCTGGACCTTAACATGCACTTCCTTGTGATATCCCAATGTACTATCTTGTACTGACATTGATCTTGACCACTCATGATAAAAACTTTTTATGCACATGTTTTATCTCTCCAGAAAATCTCACTTAGGGCAGAATTCTGGGCAGTAGGTTTTCAACAAAACATGTGCTTAATGAGAATACAATAGGCCTAGTCTGGGACTATATGTATAGTGGCTAAGAGAGCAGGCTGGGAGACAAACTTCTCAGGATAAGATACTGGCTCATCTCTTAGTGCTGTTTCACCATGGGTAACTTGCTTAATCCCTCTGTGCCTCATTTTCTTCATGTATAAAACACGGTTAATAAGAACAATTACCTCAAAAAGTGTTCATGAGGATTAAGCGGGATCATCCACATAAAGCACTTAGAATAAAGCACATGGTACGACCCTATTATGCATGAGGCTGCTCTGAGTGCTTTGCTTATACCGATTTGAATAAATACTACAATTAATACATGCTGCATGTTATAAATTTTAACCATTTAATAATAGGTTGAACTATATAAAATTACCAATATTTCACCAGTTAGACGTACAAAAACAACAATTTCAATGGGTTTGATATGATATTCCATGACCTTAAGACACATAAGTGATTTGGTTAAATTAGTCAGTTCTGTTAAATCAGAAAATGGAGAAGAGGGTAAACCAGTTATTTGTACAATCAAATACAAAATATTAGTCCATTAGTAATAGTCTGAATGTAACAAGCTGAGGGTTATATTGTATTTGTATCCCTGATCGCAGGACAGAGATAGGAAAGCCAATTTCAGAGGACTGAAATTGGGAGAGGGAGGAACCTGATTACTCCACACCAGCACATTTCCACACTTCTCTGATTATCACCCACAACTAACTGCCCACTGGTCTAGCTCAAACCTAACTTTGTCCATTTGGGCAGAGTTAACGAATGTCTATGGGAAGTGATTCCAGGGATATTTTGAAAAGATAGGTATCTTAAAACAAAATACCTAAAATCCAGACTAACAGTCATCATCATCTTGGGGTCAGGAATGATATTCCCAGAGGATTCCTGACAAATATGCAAACATGTTACCTGAAAAGCTCATGGTTTGCTCATTTAGTACTGACTAACGAGGGTCTCAGCCTAGCTAACAGATCGCTGACAGAATAGGTGAGAGGATGCATATGTTGTGATGAGCAAGTGATGGAAAAGGTTAAAATACACAAAGTAGAGCAAGAGAACAGGAGGCATGGATTAAAGATGAGATGTCTAAGAACTAAAGTGGGAGAGAAAACTAAAAATAAATGATCCAACTTTACCTAGGCTGACACCGTCTCCTTATGCTCTCTCTAATCCTCTACACCCTTTCGATCAATGATAACACCTTCCATACTTCCAGCCCTCCCACTGTGCTCCTATCCTTTGGCTGCTCTAAAATCACACTTCCCTCTAACTGAGATTATCTGCCTAATATAAAATGACTGCTTTCAACTGAGCATCTGCAAAATCAATTTTCCTTACCCTTCAGTTTGGAACGAATTTTTAAATATAGCTCCAGTAGCTGTTGTGCTTAACATCAGTGAATTGCGCTCCAATTTAACTTCTCCAAATAACCATTGATATCTGTAAAGATTCTTAGTCCCACCCTAAAAAAAGTCCCTGAGCTAAGTGATTACTTTTTTTTTTTAATAAGAAACAAGTATTGTCTGAGCTTTAAACAGTTTTTAAATGAACAAAGAATCCTTATCAGGAGTTTTTTTAAATGAACTGAACACAACCATTAACACAGGAACAGTTGGATGCTAATCATTTAGCTGGAGAAAACTATATTGCATGGCTAATGGAAACACTAGGGAAGCATGGGGGAAATAAGAACTATGTGTTGGCAACAGCAATGTGAGTGTAGGCAGCTCCAAGCTACCAAGTAGGCTTGCATTACTATAAACAGCACAGAAGCAAGAGTTAATATAACATCCTTCCAGCCTTGCACCTCATCAGGCCTGCGAAGGCCAGTAAGGAGTAGTTTTGGCATTACTGGGGAATGCACCGTCAATATAAGCCCCGTTGGCATGTTTAGCAGAAAAGTGACTAATGATAGCAATAACAATCCCCTACATTTGTAGAATACTGTATCCAATGACCTCTTTTCATCTTGACAACAATTCTAAGAAATGGGCATTATAAATGAGGTTCAAAGAGGTTAAAGGATTTGCCCAAGGTCACACAGATAACAAACGATAGAGGCCAAATTTTATTCAATATTATTCAATGAAATTTTACTGACTTCATACCCTGTGCAAGCACTGGGGACACCAGAAAATAAGTCACAGCAGCTGCCTTGAAGGAGAGCACAGCCTGCTACAGACAACAGGGGGTATTCATTCACTTAGCAACTTCCAGTTGTTGAGGGTCTTCTATGTGCCCAGTATGATTGAGGTGCTGGGCAATAAGCAATGCACAAAACAGACAAGGTTCCCACTGCTCTGGAGCATGCATTCTAGTGAGGCCAGACAATAAGCAACTTAAAATAAACAAGACAATTTATTGAATGCTACCAAACTCAATAAAACAAGGGGATATCATAGAGCTGGGAGGGTACTATAATGGATGGAGGAAGGACTCTATGAGGAGACGACATTTTAACCAAGCCTTGAAAAGAAATGAGGCTAAAGATCCTGGCAGGGATTTGGTTGGAAGAGAGAAACCAAGGAGCTCGTCTCTCACCTTGAAGCTACATTTGTACAGCAAGCCAACTCTTTTTATTCAGATTTTACATTTAGTCAGAGTGGTTTTGGGGAAGCTAATGGAGAATATGGGGGAGGGAGAGAAGCCAAATCTTTCTCCCTCCCACCACACTCACACAGCAAGCCACACCTTGGTGCAGCCTTGAGAAAGAAACAAACCTGGTGTGTTTGAGAAACAAAGAAATCTAGAGAGGCCAGGTTCTAGAGAGTGAGAGAGCCTGGTACAAAATGAAGGAAGAACATGCTACATCATGGAGGTCCTTGCCAGGCACAATAAGAAGTTTGGATTTTATTCACTGAAATGAGAAGCCAACAGAGGATTTTAAGCTAGAAGTGACATGATCTGTTTCACATTTTGAAAGAACTCTGGCCACTGTATGGAGAATGGATTGAAAGAAAGCAAGAGTTCCTGGAAGCAGGCAGACCAGTTTGGAAGTGAGAGATGAAAGCTTTGGGATATATTTAGGCTGTAGAACCAAAGGACTTGCTGTTAATTAGATGTGCAAGATGAGGACAAGAGGGAAATCAAAGTGACTTCTAGATTTTTAGATGGAGTAGCTGAGTCACTAATGATGCTATATCAGGATTGGGAAGACAAAGAGAGGCATAGGTTTAGTGGCAATAAGGGTGAAATCAAGAATTCTCTTAAGGTTTAAGATATGAAAAAAGAATTAAAAATCAGTGTGATAACTGCCATTGAGATAAAAACATATTCTAAATATTAGTGAAAACCCAGAGGAAGGAGAGATTAACTCTGTGACAAGAGAGAAGGTTAGGGAAGGCTTCACAGAAGAGGTGAGGTTTAGCTTGTTTATTTAAAAACAATTAAGAAATGGCTCATGGGTGAGAAAGTCATTTGAGGCAGAAGGAACAGCACACATGCAAAAGAAGGAGGTCCAAAAAGACAGTTTGTACTGAGTTTCACTCATTGCACCAAAGCTGTCTCCTGAGGGCAGCCTGAGATTTCCAGGCACAGTAAGGGGGCGAGAAAAGTGTGAGGTGGTAAGTACACGAATAATGTTAGAGGAGGAACCTGAGATTGTGAAGACAAGAAGAGTATTAAAAGTAAGATTAAAAACCCTGAGTTTCAGTCCCTACTCTGCCGCTAACCAGCTGGGCAAGCCACTTCATTTCTCTGGGCTTATTTCTTCAGCAGTGAAATAACAGTGTAAAACCAAGTTATTTCTAAGGCAATCTTTAGGTCTGAAAATCTATAAAACCATGATTAGTAGTCCTCTTGCACCTATACTAAAAATATACATATTTATATATATACATAAAATGTTTATATTTTTATTTATACACACACACACACACAAACATACACAAATCCTCCACTTCATTTCAAAAAGGATTTGAGACAGCCTGAAGACATACACAATGTTGTGTAATAAAGAATTTGTCTAGTCTTAGGCCCTGGCTCCTGGGAGATAACCTCCAAATCCTTGGAATTTCCTGAGTGATAAGAGTGACTTGGTTTTTCATGAGTCCCTTGCATATCTGATTTATATTAACGAGATAACACAGGATGGGGGTTAGTCACCGGAAAGACCCACCATTGGATTAGAGGGTTAGGGCTTTGAGCCAGCCTAACCTCCAGGGAGGAGAGGGGGGCTAAAGATTGAGTTTAATCACACGGCCAATGATTCACTTAATCATGCCTATGTAATGAAACCCCAATAAAAACTCTGAACACTAACTCTTAGGTAAGCTTCCTGGTTGTGGGGAGAGTGATGCATCCTGCTTCCCTTCTGCACCTCACCTTAATTGTCTCTTCATTTGGTCCTGAGTGATAACCTTCATAATAAAACTGTAATCATAAGTATAGCACTTTTCATGAATTCTGTGAGTCATTCTAGCAAATTATCAGACCTGAGTCATAGGAACCCCCAAATTTGTAGCCAGTTGTTCGGATATGTGGGTGGTCTGGGGACCCCTGAAACTGTGGCTGGCTTTAGAAGTGAGGGTAGTCTTTTTGGGAAGTGTGCCCTTAACTTGTGGAATCTGTGCCAACTCCAGGTATTTGGCATCAGAATTGCACTGCAGCATTGTAATAATAAGAATGAAACAAATAAAGAGTTACAGCCAGGAGGAATAGGGATACAAAAAAAAAAGAGATGAAAGTAATCAGGTTACTGCTGATATCCTGAGAATGAATTCCAAGGCAGCTTCACAGGGATTTCAGAGGCAGCATGATGTGGTGTTTAAGGACATAGGTTTGAGCGAAATGTACAGGACTAAATTTCACCTCCACTCTTTAACATCTGTGTGACCACAGGCAAGTCACTTAACTCTCTGAGCCTCTATCTCCTTATCTGTAACATGGAGATGATAATAATGTCTACTTCGTGGAATTGTTGTAAGAACTGAGTTAATTCATAAAAAATGTTTAAAATAGTGTCTGACACATAAGAACACTCAATACACATCATCAGACTAGGCCATAATGCAGGCCACTGTCAACACATCAAAGCACAATTCGATGAAAATAATTATCTTTTTTTAAAAAAAGATGCAGCCCATATATAAAACTCTCTAATAGTCTATCACAGCACTGTCCAATAAAACTTTCTGCAATGATCATAATGTTCTAAATCTGTGCTGTCCAATATGAAAACCACTAGACACATGTGGCTATTGAGCACTTGAAATATGGGTATTTTGACTGAGGAACTGAATTTTTAATTTTATTTAATTTTTAATTTATTTAAATTTAAATAGCTACATGAGACTAGTGGCTACTATATACTGGACAGTGGAGAGGGCAAGAGTATATTGGACAGGCCACACGCCCTTTGCATGCTCTTTCATGAACAATATTACTCACAGCCAAGCTTCTGGCAAGGACTGGGCAGGTGAGAGTTCAAGTCCACTTAATTCTAAGTTACTAGTTAAAGGCAGAATCATGTATTCAATGTGCATCCAAGAAAAGAGTAAGGGTAACATTTTGTTATGAAAGTCAAGAAACCTACCCATCAGGCATGAGCCTGGAGAAAAGCTCACTGACTGCCACATGGAGATGGACCAAGGTATTATTTGCAGATAAGGATAAGGTTTTCTGCAGAAAATAGTCCAAAGTTTACTACAATTTATAATTGGATGAGGCCCCAAAGTTCTACTGAATTTATTAGGTTGTGGTGAGAATTAAAAGAGAAAAAGCATATAACTGCTTGGCATATTGCCTTGTACAGCAAACATTCAATCAATTTTAGCTCTTTTCTTATCATTATCAGAATTATTCTATGCTATAAAATATGCCTGTAATAATTGTAACCTGAAAAAATATATAAGGAGATATTAATAATCTCAATACACTGCCCATATAATATTGAATTACAGTCTTATTTACTGATGAACCCTTCAAGATAAGCCAGTGATAAGTAAACAAGTTGACCTTCTATACAGGGTTTTTAGAACTTGACCAACTAAATCGTGGAGGACACCTCTGCCAAAACTGATGACTTTGGTGTTGAATTAACTGATTTAAAGTAAAGTGATTAGATCGGAGGGCCATTGTCTATGGAGGCTACTTTAAATTTGAGAAAATAAAACTGTATAATCAGCACTAAGGCAAACGCTTATCTGTCTGTTCTCTATTGCAGGGAAGCATGAATTTGGCTCATCCAGGAAAAATACTGAGTCATTAAGATACACATTAAGGAGGAGAATCTAAAACATATTGTATTTTGTCTCCCTTGAATTTATCTAATCTTTCAAGAAACTATTTCTAATGACCTGGAATTTGGGCAGTGATGTTACAAGTCTCATATAAGTATCAGTAGCCAGGAGTCTATATCTAGGGCATAACCAACTTCTGTACATAAGGCAAAGGCTGATGGCTATCAATAAAATTAACATTTTCAAGGTTCGCAAGAAACTTTTACACAAACTGATAAAGCTTATACAATATTGGTCAATAAGCAAGAGCTGTGCCTAAATATCCAGACATTCCTCCTGAAAAAATATTATCCTGAGAAATCCAGAGTTGCAATTTATCAAAAAGGAAATTGACCTACATCTAGAAGGAATAATTTAGAGGGAGCAGAAAGTATTTTTTTACTAGAATCATTCTTCATATGATTCCAGGCATTTATTTATTCCTAGATAATAGGAGTAATAAATAGACAAGGATCTAAGCCCATCACGGAGAACAGTGCTGAATATTCCAAAGGCAAACGGCCTTTACCTGGTGCTTTCTTTACTTAGAAACTATTACTGGGATTCAGACTCAGGTTTTCAAATGCAAGGCAACTGATGCTGGGAGTTTTGCTCAGCATCACTCTTTTATGAGCACTAACAAATAAACTAAGAATCCCATATTTTCATCTCTGGTGACTTAGCTACAAAATAGAAATAACAGCTTCAAAGCATGCTTACCATCAACTCTGAATTGTAATAAGATTAAAGGGAAATAGTATGGTAGCAGAGGATGGCTGAGATTGGTTCTTTGGCATATCACAAACTATATTTATTTATTTTTTTCCCCCAAAGCCCCAGTAGATAGTTGTATGTGATAGATGCACAGCCTTCTAGTTGCTGTACGTGGGACACGGCCTCAGCATGGCCGGAGAAGCGGTGCGTCGGTGCGTGCCCCCAGGATCCAAACCCGGGCCGCCAGCAGCGGAGCGTGCACACTTAACAGCTAAGCCACGGCGCCGGCCCTCACAAACTATATATAATAATTTAGATCAACAGTTATGTAACAGTAAAAAAACACTGCATGATTAAATGGTGTATCAATTAGGAATATTTTAGGCTAACAAGGAGCAGAAAACATGACTATGGTGGCTTAAATATTAGGCTTTATTTTTCCTCACCTAAGTGGAAGTCCAGAGGCATGCAGTTGTTGGTTCTGGTTTAGTTAACTCCAGAGCCTCTGAATTCACTTAATATTTCCCTCATGGACCCTGGTTGGCTGCTGCAGTTCCAACCATCAGGTCACATTCCAGCTTAAAGAAAATAAAAAGGAGAAGGGGTGGCACTGATAGAAGAATCCTGCTCTAAACCAAAATCCTAGGTATGATCATTGAGGCCCAACCATAGGCAATTACAAGGCTTTGCCTGGCAGACCTCACGAAATCCTAGGTATGATCATTGAGGCCCAACCATAGGCAATTACAAGGCTTTGCTTGGCAGACCTCACAAGAGAAAGCTGCAATTGTCCGGAGGGAGTTACAATGAAGGACTCAGCCCCTCCGCCCCACCCCACTGGGCCAGCCATGCTCATACACACATGCATTCCTAGCCCAGGCATCTCTATTCAGAGGTCCCCTGATCAGAAGCCTTAGCTGAGTCACTTCCAAGGCACTTCCACCAAGACCTCATTACCAGGGGCCTTGGCTAAGGCATTTTCTCCATTTGAGTCAGTACTTTTCTACTCCTTACCCTTTCCCTTCTCCCTTTCTCAGACCCCCTAGATCCATAAAAAGGTAGGAGCCTTCTGTTCCAGGCTTCTCAGCAATAAAACATTTCCCCTCATTTACACTGCATCCATCTGACCCTTGCCTGGTGCTGTTCCACGGAAAAAAATGGAACACTAGGGAGCTGGTGCCGTTTTTTTTGCCTCTTGCTTGCAGTGTCACAATAAATAAATAAAGACTTGATTGTTACTTTCAGTTTGGCTCATTGTCCTAATTGACTACCTCAATACCTAGCAGCTCAGCACCTACCTCAGGGAAACAAATCTTCCCAGAGACCCTACAATAGACTTCTCCCATCTTATTGGCCTGAACTGAGATACACATGGCCATTCTTAGGTGAATAGCATCTACAAAGAGAAAAGGGCTGGTCAACCAACCGTCAGTGCCTGTTATAATTTGGAAAGGAGTGCTATGAGAAAAATATAGGCTTGGGAATTCAGAAAAGAGAGAAGTGTGCTCTAAGCTACAAGGAGATAGTTTCATAAAGGAGATTAAACTTTAACCTGTGCTCTAAAAGATAGATAAGGTTTGGAGATGAGACCATGACAAATGGAATAAATAGACTAAGGAAAGATTTTGAGGAAGGAATGAGCTCTTGGGACAGAGAAAGGAACATTCTGCTCTTCTGGAGAAGAACAGGAGAAAGAATGTTTTGATTCAGGAAATAGAACACAGTTGCCCTCCAAGGGGATGGAGGAGCATGCCACTCTTATGGGAGAATCTTTAGCAGGCCTAGTGCTGGCAAGTAAACTAAGAAATGCCTATAAAAGATACACTATTGTCTATCCAAACATGTCAGTAAACATTTATGCCAAACAAATCACCTTAATACATGCAGATTACACTCTTCAGGAAAAGCAAGTAAAAAACGCCATGTGCAACAAAAGGAAGAAAGTACCATTCAGCAACTAGCTCTCCTTTAATTCCCACTGAGATCCACAGGGTATCCATTCATGGAACCAAAGCAGCATATGGCCCTGAAAATATAAGCCTCTGATCTTACAATGAACAGAGTAATCTTTAAATTAAAACATCAATCAAAAAGTCTCCTGAATAACAACCAGCTTAAGTTGATCATTTCTTTCTTTTTGTTTGTTTTAGGCTCTTTTGTGTGGCAAGAGAGATGGGGGCACTGGTCAAATAGAAAATGTATTCAATAATTGCAGCAGATAACATCAAAGCAATATTTTCTCTATATTCCCTAAAAAGCATGCTTCTCTTATTCCTTATTACACTGCAGTGAAGGTCTAAACAAACAGTGGAAACAAAATCAGTGAGTGTGGTTCTTTCACATCTCTTGTTACACCTTCTATGGAGTAACAGGCAGTTGGACACCAGAGAGCTCCAGGGCCAAGATCTTTCCTGCTATATCTAAGTGAGCTACACCAGAGGGAAATCTGTAGTGAAAGTTCCCCTTCAAGATAGTTCCCAATAGGCTCATTTTGAAAGAAGATACTTTTTCTTCCCTGACCCCAATTGGTAATTAGATATTCCTGCTTATTAATATACCTAAGTGACTGTTCCTGAATATTAAAATATGAGATTCTTTCATCATGCAAGTGTGCCAGAGATGGAAGGAAATAATGAAATGTAAACCCATAACTGTAACTTCTTAAAAGTGAAGAGAATGACAATGGCCCAACCAAAAAGCAGACATTTTAATTAATATGCCTCCCTGTGGCTTTGCCTTTCTTCTTTTGTGCTCAGCTGGAGTAATTAGAGGAAAACCTGAGGGGAGCCTACCCCAGAAGCCTCACTCAGCTCTCTCCAGCTGAGTCTCACTCTTTGTTGGCAACTGTCTCCACTGACGAAGAGACTCAGCATGAGCTGTAGTGTACATCTGCTCTGGGGAATAATCCCTCCTGAAAACCACCAGGAAGTAGCCTATTCAAAAAGGAAAAAACTTAAAAAATTAAAACCCTACTCACTTTAAAAGGAAGAAACAAAAAAAACAATCATTTAAGAAATATACCTTCCAAACTATTAACATATGATACAACTTCTTCTTTAGCTATTTCTCCATTCTGAACAGCTTTTTAAAGTATAATTTATAAACTATAACATTCACCTGTTTGGAGTATACAGATCAAATGAGTTTTAGTAAATTTATACAGTTGTGTAATCATCATCACACTCAAGTTTTAGAACACTTTCATCACCTCCAAAAATCCCCTTGTGTCTATTTGCCATCAATCCCCGCTCCCACTCCTAGCCCCAGGTGACCTGCTTTCCGTCTCTACAGTTTTGCCTTTTCTGGAAATTTTATATAAATGCAGCCATACAGTGTATATTCTTTTGTTTGTGTGGCTTCCTTCACTTAGCGTGTTTTTGAAGTTCATTCATGTTGCTACATATGTAAGTAGTTCACTCATTTATACTGCTCAATGGTATTCTGTTGTATAGATATACCACCTCTTGTTTATCTACTCCCCAGTTGATGGACATTTGGATTGTTTCCAAATATTTTTGGAAATATTACAAGTAACATGAACACCCAAATACAAGTCTTTGTGTGAACATAAGATTTCATTTCTCTTGGGCAGATATCAAGAAAAGAAATTGCTGGGTCATATGGTAAATATATGTTCAACTTTTTAGGAAACTGCCAGGCAATTTTTCAAAGTGGTTATATCATTTTCCGTTTTCATCAGCCACATATGAGAGATCCAGTTTCTTTACAACCTCATTAACACTCAGCATTCAGTCTTTTTTGATTATATATATTTTAATCAAAATGTGTGGTTTCTCATTGGAGTTTTAATTTGCATTTCCCTAATGACTAACAATGTTTAGCATCTTTTCATGTGCTTATTTGCTATTCATAGATCTTTTTTGGTGAAGTGTCTATTCAAATCTTTACCCATTTTTTATTGGGTTGAGTGTCTTCAGATTATTTATTGTAAGAGATTTTTTCATACTCTGGACACAAGTCCTTTATCAGATATATAATTTGCAAATATTATCTCCATTCTTTTTGCTTGTCTTTGTTTTTTCATTTTATTAATGGTATCTTTTGTAGAGTAAATGTTTTAATTTATCTTATTGTTCATGTTTTTTATGTCATATTTAAGAAATCCAAGGTCATGAATATTTTTTCCCTTGTTTAATTCTAGAAGTATGATACCTTTAGCTCTTACATTTAGATCTATGATCCATATTGATTAGAACTTTGTATATGGTGTTTAGTAAGAGCTGAGGTTTATTTTACTTTATTTTTTGCATATAGATATCCAATTGTTCCAGCACCATTTGTTGAAAAGACTCTCTTATCCCACTGAATTACCTTGCAAGTTTGTCAAAAAGCAAGTGACTACAGACGTGTGGATTTATTTCTGGACTCTTTGTTCTGTTCCATTGATCTATAATCTATGATGCTAATACCACACTGTCTTGATTATTGTAGCCTTTATAGTAAGCTTCGAAAATTAGTTAGCATAAGCCCTCCAACATTGTCTTTCTTTTTCAAAATTGTTTTATTTATTCTACATATTTGGCATTTCCATTTAAATTTAGGATTGACTTGTCAATTTCTATAAAAACCCTGCTGGGGATTTGATAGGGATTCTGTTTAATCTATAGATCAATTTGGGAGCACTGATATTTTAACTAAACTGAGTCTTCCAATCCATGAACGTAGTATATCTCTCCACTTATTTAGGTCTTCATTAATTTCTCTCAGCAACATTTTATAGCTTTCAGCATACAGTTTTTGCTCTTTTTTGTTAAAGTTATACCTAAATATTTTATTCTTTTTGATTCCATAGTAAACAATATTATTTCCTTAATTTTATTTTTTGGATTGTTAATTGTTAATAATAGTTGATTTTAGTATATTGCTCTTGTACCTTGTGACCTTGCTAAACTTGCCTATTAATTCTAGTAGCTTTTTGATAGATTCTTTAAGATTTCCTACATACAAATCATATTGTCTGTGAATAAAGATAATTTTACTTCTCATCTTCCAATTTGTATGTTTTTAATTTCTTATTCTTGCCTCACTGCACTAAGTAGAATCTCCAATCCAATGATGAATAAAAGTGACAAGAGCAGACACTCTTGTCTTCTTTCAAATCTTAAGGAGAGAAAGCATTCAACCTTTTGATATTAAGCATGATTTTAGCTGTAGCCCTTTATCAGCAAGGAAATTCTCATCTATACTGAATTAGTTGATAACTTTTATCATGAATGCATGTTGAATACTTTCAAAAGTTTTTAAGTCTATTGAGATAATCATATGGTTTTGTCCTTTATTTTATTACTACGCTGTATGACACAAATTGATTTTTGGATAATAAATCAACCTTGCCATGCAATGAACTTAGAAGTCACCATTACATCCTAACAAGTAAAAAGCTGAAAAAGTAGAAAAATCAACAACTCTTCCTAGATCCATCAGAGATGTGAGGCTACAGGACAAACCACTGCTCCAATAATTGGAGAAACAGACAGGCAGGTACAGAGAATCACAACTTACTGGAGCAGAAACCCACAAGCAGAAACCTTCATGGGAACCAGTGTCAGGGTAGGAAAACTTGAACTATAATTGATAATTGCTGGAGTCTCCATGTGGGCAAGTCTGAGAGACAAAAACCTAGGAGAACCCAGTCATTGAAAGGGGAACACTTTTCTGAGTTTTACCTCAAGGAGCTCCACCATGTTCTCACTAGGAAGATCAGAGAAAAAGTCCCTCATGCTTCCAGCAGGGAGAGGGAAAAAGGAACCATTTTGAAGTACATCAAATCATTCTGTTCTTCTTAATAAGGACTGCCTTCAGGAGAAACAATTTTACCAGAGTCTAACCTACCTGGGGGAAGGGAAGCACCAAACTCCAGTTCCCTCTAGCCATCCCACCCCACTTAAAGTGGGAAAGAGAGTCTAGGAAGCACTGTGGAAGTTCATAGTCCAGTGGTTCAGGCTCACCAAAAGACTGAAACTTAATCACAGGACTGTAAAATACCTCCCCTCTCCCCACATCTTATCACTACATTATTAAAGCCCTACTTAACCACAGTTCCTTACCCAGTAACATCATTTTACCTTGTTCCATCATGTCCACTTTCACAAAAAATCCAAAGCCTTACTCAAAGGCAAAAATCATACTTTGAAGAGACTGAACAAGCACCAGAACCAGAGTCAGATACAGCAAGAATGTCGGAACTATCACCCCAAGATTTTGTTTTAAACTATTATTAATATTCTAAGGGTTTCAATGGAAAAAATAGACAGCATGCAAGAACAGATGGATAACATAAGTGGACAGATAGAAATTTAAAAAAAACTAAAAAAAATGCTAGAGATCAAAAATACTGTAACGGAAATAAAGAATACCTTAGATGTGCTCATTAGTAGATTGGACACAGCTGAAGAAATAATCTCTGAGCTTGAGGATATGAAAACAGAAACTTCTAAAACTGAAAATCAAAGAGAAAAGAAGACTGAAAAAAAAGAACAGAATATCCAAGAACTGTGGGACAACTACAAAAGATGTAACATACACATAACAGGAATAACTGAAGGAGAAGAAAGAGATAAATCTACCGTGCATTCCTAGAATAAATACTATTTGGTCATGGTGATAATCCCTCTTATATGTTGCTAGACTCAGGTTGCTAATATTTTGTTAAGGATTATTGCTTCTATGTTCATGAGAGATAACGGTCCACAGTATTCTGTTCTTGTGGTGTCTTCATTTAGCTTTGATATCAGGGTAACACCAGCTTCATTAAATGAGTTGGGAAGAAGTTTTCTCAAATCTATTTTCTGCAAGAGTTTGTGTAGAATTAGTATTATATTTTATTTAAATATTTTATAGAATTCCTCAGTTAAACCATCTACATCTAGACTCTTTATTCTTTTCATGCTTCAATTTAATCATTAGGTACCTATGATATATTTAGTTCTGGAGTTGTCTTTGAGGAAGTACAATTTCCTATTTTTATGGAGTTTATAATCTCATATAAAGAAAAAAAATCCCACATACACAAGTCAATCATGCCATAATGCAAAGCACTGTTTGATTATATATAGGCACCATAGTAGACAAAGCATTGCACTGAGACTCGTATTCAAATTCAGCTCTGTCTTTACCTGGTAATTTGGCCTTAATCATTCAAACATCCTAAGCCAGAGTTTCCCCACTGTAAAGTGAAAGAGTTAGAGTAGAAGATTTCTAAAATCCTTCCAGTATTTAAATTATTTGGTCTATGATAAAAGCACAAAAATGAATTTTACCACAAATGACAATATGAAAAAATTTTCTATAACTCATAGCACCAACAGAATGTTATTCCTAATTTATTACGAGATCCTAGAAATCAAGAGGAAACTCACAAAGCAATAGGAGAAGAAAATCCAGTTGCCAGAAAAAGAAAAACAAAATGTCCTTAAATACATGAAAAGTTGTTCAACATATCAAAATCAACTGTCTACTAACAACAACCAAATAGACAATGTAATTTTAAAAAGATAAACATTTAGAGGCCGGCCCCATGGTCTAGTGGTTAAGTTTGGCAGGCTCCACTTCAGAAACCCGGGTTCAGTTCCTGAGCACAGACCTACACCACTCGTCAGCGGCCATGCTGTGGCAGTGACCCACATACAAAATAGAGGAAGAGTGCACAGATGTCAGCTCATGGCGAATCCTCCTTAAACAAAAAGAGGAAGATTGGCAACAGATGTTAGCTCAGGACCAATCTTCCTCAGGAAAAAAAAAAAAGATAAACATTTAAATAGCAATAAAAGACATCAGATATCTAGGAATTCATCTAATAAATTTTATGTAAAACCTCTACAACACTGAAAACTACAAAACATTGCTTAAAAAAACTAAAGAAGGCCTAAATAGATATTCACAGATTATTAAAACTGAGAAATGTTAAAATGTCAATTTTCCCGAAATTTATCCATAAATTCAGTACAATCTAAATCAAAATTACAGCTGAGATTTTCCACACATTCTAAAACTTACACAGAAATTCAAAGGACCTAAAAAAGCAATACAATCTTGAAGAAGAATAGAACCGAGAGATTTACACAACCAGGTGTCAATACTTAGGGAAAAAACTATAATAATTAAAGCAACGTGCTATGTGTTCCAAGGGAACAGAATAAAGAGACCAGAAATATACCCATATATATACGGTCAACAGTTTACAGAAAAACTGCCATTGTAGTTCAGAGAGGAAAGGATGATCCCCTTTTCCCACTATAAATAGTGCTGGACCATTGGATATCTATGTAGAAAAAGGTGAACCTTGACTCTTAAATTCCACAATGCACAAAATGAATTTCAAAAGGATCATAGACCTAAATGTAAAAGATAAAACAATAAAGCTTCTAGAAGAAAACATAAGAGAACACCTTCATGACCTTGGGATAAGCAAAGATTTCTTCAACAGGATACAGAAAACACCAATCATTAAAAAAAAGATTGATACGTTCAATTCCACTTAAATTAAGACCCTCAATTCTCCAAAAATCCCATTAAGGGAGTGAAAAGGCAGAGTATAAACTAGAAAGTATTTGCAATATATATTGCAAATTATTTATATTCATACATAAATAATATGAAATCTAGAGTCTATCCAGAATATATAACAAACTCCTACAAATCAATAAGAAAAAGACAATCCAATTAAAAATGAGCAAAATGTTCGAAAGATACTTCATAAAAGAGAATATCTAAAAGACAAATAAACATATGAACAGGTGTTCAGCATCATTAGTGATCAGGGAAATATAAATTAAAACCACAATTAAATACCACCACACCTTCACCAGATTGGCCAAAATTATACAGACCAATAACACACCAAGTCTTAGTGAGGATGTGGAGCAACTTGAACTCTCATACATTGCTGTTGGCAATGGTAATTTGATACAACCACTTGGAAAACTGTTGTATCTACCAAACTACCAGCAACTCCAATACTGGGTTTATACCCAAAGGAAAAATCAGTACACGTGTCAAAAATGTTGAGAGCAGCTTTATTCATAGTAGTCAAAATCTAGAAACAACTAAAATGTCCATCTTCTAGAAAACTGATATAAGTAAATTATTATATATTAATACAAAGAAATATACAGCAACAACAACAAAATGAATGAACTAATATTTACATGCAAGAACATGGAGAAATCTCACAGACGTAATCTTTAGTGAAGAAGCCAAACACAAAAGAGCACATACTATATGATTCTAGCTATATGAAGTTCAAGTATTAATCTATGTTATAGACTTCAGCATGATGGTTAGGATTGAGTAGGAAGGACACAAGACAATTTCCAGGGTGCTGGAAATGTTGTATATCTTATCCGGGTGATGGTTATTTGGGAGTCTACATATTCAAAAATTCATCAAGATGTAGATTGAACATTTGGGTACTTTACTGTATGTATATTTTACTTCAAAAAATTTTAAGGATGCTCAGTATCACTTACAATAAATGTAAATTAAAACTATCTTGAGATACCATTTCTCACCTATTAGATTGGGGGAAAGAAAAGAAAATCCAAGTTATTTAGTATGCTCTCTTGGCAAACCTGTAGGGAAGTACAAACTAACACTGTTATTGGGAGTGCAAAATGTTGCAACCCATACGAATCACTGCGTCTACACTTTGACAGGCTCATTTCTGGAATTCCATAGACATATCTGCACACATATGAAGTGACAGATGTATATGACTAATCTTCATGACATTGTTTGAAATAGGAAAAATTTTTAAATGACTGAAGTGTCCAGCAATAGGGGACTGGTTGAAAAAATGATCTTACATACACGCGATGGAATACCATGTACTATAAAAGTGAAGCAATACAGTCCTATGTATTAATATGTGCTGGGTGAAATATTATGCAACTGTAAAAAATATAAAATTTAAAAAAAAAAAAAGGAGATGCTTTTATACTGATATGGAGAGATCTCCAGGACACATTATTAAGTGGAAAATATGGCACAAAACAATGAATATGGAATACAATGTTTTGAGTAAAGAAAGCAGGAAAATGAGAATATATATTCACATTTTCTTCTATGTACATAATAAAACACAGTAAGTACAAACAAGAAACTAATAAACATTGTTAACCACAAGGTTGGTTGGGAACAGAATGGGAACAGAGTAGATGAGAGAAATCTCAGTATACACTGTTTGGAAATAATTTTGATTTTTGAACCATGTAAATGTCTTACCAATTAAAAAAAAAACATGAAAAAAATGAGGCACATCCACAAGTACTGCTACTGAAATTCAGCAGGGAAAAATAATGAAGGTTTATACCAGCTTGGAAATGATTTATAGGAGAAACAGAACTTCATACGATTTTCATCTGGCCTGATTTTGGACACCTACTTTCACATTTCCACAAGTAGATGGGAACTTCACTTTGAAATCTCGTTACTTGGTCAAGACATTCAGTTGAACGTCGTGTTGCTCACTTCATGGAAGTGAGGGAGTTGCTCACATCATGTCACTTCTGGGAACAGAGGGAGACAAACAGGTATGGAATGGGGAGGATTTCACAGGGGCTTGAACTGCAATTACATTTTATTTCATTTAAAAAATATATATATAATATAAGACGAAGCAAAAATGGCAAAATGTAAAGATTTGACAAACCTGGCTGGTAGGGGGAATAAAGTTCAATTGTGTCCTTTTTATTGGAGACACTAGGGGCCTCTGAGAAGAACAACAGATTTGTTTAGGACAAAGCAGGTCATTGTTTTCCATGGACAAGCAATACAGGGAAGAATAAACATGTTTGAAGCCAAAAAACACAGAAGACTTTGGCTCATCAAGAAGTCACAATAAAGCCACCTAATGCTGCTAAGCTGTGAGTGTTCAGGACAGAGCAAAACCTGGCCTGCATGAATGCCCTGCCACTGTGAGTGGGGCCAAGGCCAGAACATCAAATGTCAGACTTCACGTGAGGGCATCAATTCATAAACAACCAGAAGCCTATTGTTCTTGTAATTCCTGTGGCCAATGAGCGTAGTTTCCAAATTGAAAACTAGACCAAGCAACCATGAAGCCTTCAGAGACAACATTTTGTACATATTTCATGATTTCTTTTCAGGGAAATGCACGAGGTCTAATTACACAAGCTGTTTATTCTCCTCATTAGCCTTTTGGGTTTCAGCATGTGTGGGTTTTCTTAAGCTTTTCTCACTATTAAACTCAGCCAAATTCACGCTCACAGAAAAAGTCAGATTCCAGTATGCAACTCTACAGCAGATCTCCAAGCTACCCAACTCCATGGGGTAATCAAAAACATTCTGTCAGCTGCTATATGATTTTTTTCTTTCCTCCTGCAAATATCTGTAGCAGGATTACTGTCAACACACACTCCCCCTACAGGCCTAGCCTGTTTAACCACAATTATCCTCCTGAGCAAGATCCTTTTTATTACTTGGCAAAGGTGAAGAGAACACAGGGTGAAGCAAATAGACAATTAATATAAATAAATACATAATACCTTATATTAGTCAAGACTTTCCAAATTTCAAAGCACTTTCACATAGTTGATCCTTATAACTTAATGAGGAGGCAGGGCATTTTGCATTCCCATTTTACAGATAAGGAAGGCTGAGGCTCAGGGAAGTCAAGCGGCTAGCTGAAAAGTTATACAGTTCCTAAGTGGATGGAACCCACACTCGTATCTTCCAACCTTATTCCAGAGTTCTTTCTACTATGCCAGGTGTCTGGCAGGCTCACACCAAAAAATTGGTGACACAAAGTTACAAATTCTTTTCCGTGCATAAGACGCAAACTCTCCACAGTCATGATTGCCAGTGTATCCAATTCCTATAGATGTTTTAGAAACCAGTCTTTCCCCAAATCTCTCTTCCCCCTCTTTGGCCTGCCACAGATCTGAATTTCCACCGTTAAAGGTCACTCTTCTGGCTAAAGAGCTGTACTTCACCATGTAAGCCAATTTTTCTCAGTATTGTTCCTGAGATACCTACATCAGAAATAAACTGGAAACATGTTTAAAATATAAATTACTGGGCATCATCCTAGATACATGGAATCAGATTCTCTTGGGGATGTATTTAGGAATTTGCACTTTTAATAAGCTCCCCCATGCGTTGTTACCACCTTTAAAGTTGAGAAGCACTGAAAAGCCTGGGGTGTTTTGAGCCAAGGACTGGAATCATCAAAGGATTATTTTAAGAAGATAACGGTGGAAGCAATGTTTAACAGGTGCTGGAGTGGAAAAAGACTGGAGCCTAGGAGAAGTGGTCTGAGATTACTGCAGTAGCCCAACTTGAGAAGCAGGATGAGAGGGAAGGGTAAATATGGGAACAGAAAGAAAAATTGTAAGGGCCATTACAAAGTCACTATAATTTCCTCTCTTTGTCTTCTACAAAATGTCTATACTTACCACATTTTTTCTTTCGTTTCACCTAGGCTCCATTATCCATTACTAAGAGGCTGAGTTGATTCTGTGAGCATACTTCATCAGTGCCACAGTTCAGCTCCTCTCTCTGTGTGTGCGCTACACTTCACACAAGAGGATTTAGCTACGGTTCATGCAAGACGGCTTAATTAGTCTCCAGTGACTAAAACTGAGTTCCTTTGCCAAAGTCATTTAGATTAGAAGAAAAGGTGGTGAGCTTCCAATACTGATGTCCAAAGCATTTTAAATTCATTTCTATAACTACAACCCTCCAGGCTTTTCATGTATGCTGGAGAAGTTCGTGGGAGCATCGCTTTCCAAATCATTCTGTGTGACTCACATTTTGTTCCCTAGGAGTTGAAACCACCGAATGAATGTATTACCTAGGAAGGCTCTCATTTTCATTTATTTCCTTTATCCTTTGTCCTCGCTTACCCTCTTCTGTCTCTTGCCTCCTTTCTCTCTATATATTTATAAAACACATTCATATGATGGTCAAGTGTTGTTCTTGGATGTTTTAAGTTTTTATCTTTCTCACAGCAGATAGTTAGAAATCACATCAGCCTGGAACTCAGAATGCCTGAGTTCTATTTCCAGCTTTATCATTGACTTGCTATAGGACCTTGAGTAATTCAGCTCTCCCTTCTGGAGCTCAGTTTCTTCATCTGTAAAATGAGAAGACTGTACTAGCGGGTATCCAAGGTCCATCCAATCCAAATATTCTACAATTCTAAGTTAGCTTCTCTGGATCCCTTCCAGCAACATGAAAGTTTAAAATCTCTAGATCCAAATTACTCTGGTTCATTTGAGTTCAGAGCATTTAAAATGTCTCTAAGAGTGTACACTAGAGTCTTATGCTACAGCAGTGGAGCTATAATAAAGTTGGTTTAGCTACTTAACTGTCTGCCTACACACATTTCTCACTGCAACTTCTTTAATCAGGTCTAGCGAAACTAGATAAGGGAAAGGAATCTTAATGAAATAAACAGTCATCTTAGCATCTGGTCACATCAGAGAAGCATTGCATGCCTTTTATTCACCATAGGGCCTCTCTGTAGATAATTTTCCATCGCATTCCTCCTCCTACCATCACACTCACCAAGAAACATGTGCTGATGCCAAGGACACATATGGCACTGCATTAGCAGTACTAAGATGAACAAGACATGTTCCTTGCACTCCTAGAGCTGGCTAGAGAGATGGGGACAGGGAGAGAAGGAGGTGGTTTAAATTGCCATTTAACAATTGACATTTGTTAATCTTAATTTGTAAATCTTAATCTTAACATTTGACAATCTTAATAGTCAAAATGCAACTTTTCATCAAGGTAAAAGCAGCAAATAGTTTTGGTTTTGGTTTTGGTTTTGGTTTTTTAAAAAATGCACTGATACTAACCATACATAAGCAAAGAGCCATACCTGGTGTCCATAGTTCTGAAAGCCCTGACCCATTTCCCAGTGATTAGACAGCACTCCTATTAGCTCCTAATTCAAGATGCACCACAATATGCACCTACCATTCACTCATTCACTCATTTCATAAATATTTACTAATTGCCTATTATGTGCCAGGCACTGAGCAATGAGCTAGGAATATTCTGGTGAGTGGGACAGACATAGTCTCTGCCTTCAAGATATTTAAAATCTATGGGGCGAGGTGAGGTGAAAGACATTAATCAAATATCTATAGGAACAAAATGTAATATATATTATAGGTATAAATTTTACATACATACACACACACATATTTGGAAAAACAAAAGTCAGGAAGTATATACACTCAAATGTTAATGGTAGTAATTGCTAGGGGGTAGGAGTACGTGATTTTTTTTCTTTTCATTCTTATACTATTGTATATAGCCTCTGATTTTTTTTGCAAGCATTACACTTTTATAATGAGAAAAAAGCCATTTCCTTGTAAAAATTTCATGCTGTTGAAGATTTATTGACATAGGAAAATGTCATATATTGCTAAAGATGGAAGTTGCAAAACAGCATGTATAATAAGATTTCATTTTGGTTATATAATGCAATAATAAGAAACTGGAAGAACATATACCAAAATACTGGTAGCAATTATCTTTTGTGGGATAATAGATCATTTCGTGTTTTATGCTTTTTAAAAACTACCCAAGCTTTCCACATTGAGCATGCATTAACTTTTTATTTATTTTATCCTTGGAATCTCACCTCCTCTGGGAAGCCTTCTCTGACATCACCACCCTCAGCCCACAAGATCTCCTTTTGCTGAATGCCTATAAAATTTGTTGAATCTTTTGCCACTTTAACACCAAGCATGAGATACTGTTCATCATTATTTTTCTTGTGAGGGAGGTACCTGGTGCTTGTTTTATTTCACCCACACTACTATTTGATCATGGTCAGTAAACACTGGGAGCTTCACTGACGACTCTCAAATCCTACCAGGACGCATTGCCACAAGCGTTTAGGGTTGGGTTGTGGTTTATACAGGCAGCAGCACTGCCCCAGCAGTCCCCACACCTTGCTCCTAGCTCTCTCCCAGAGTGCCCATCATCTTCATCTTCTCACATAGAGGGCACCTCCAAGGGGTAGGAGCTCATTTCTAAACTGTGAGTTTTTCTGCCTCAACCCATCAAGGTTCACTGTGAAAAGGAGAACCAGCAGACAGAACAGAAGGAAAGGGCTTATTACTATAGAACATAATTTATTACCCACAGGATTCCTGAGTCACTGCTGCTGGGCAAGGAAATAGATTCAGAGAATCTTGAGCCTGGAAGGGAAGCAAGGGAGGAGCTCAAGCTTATTGATGAAGAAAAGGGGTACAGAGGGAACAGGTGATGTGCCCTGGGTCCCACAACAAGTTGGTGGTAGAGTTGCTTCTCCCATCGCAGCAGCCTGAGAGATAAATTAAGATACAAAATAATCTGCACAGAATAAAGGGACAATAGTGGTAAAGGGAAGCTGTCACATTTGCCTCTGATTCTGTATTGTTTAAATCTCTTACAAGGAGACTGCACGATATTTCTGTATTGATTACTCAAGTTCAAATCTAATAAAGATATACCTTTTAAAATAAAAATATCTGACAAACAGAACGATTTTTACTAATAGCATAGGCTCTCTGGACGCAATTCTGGGACTGCTTCTTCTGCTTCTTATCAAATTCATGCAGCATCCTCCAGCAGCAGAGCACTGTGGTTAAGAGAATGGACTTTAGGATCAAACAGGTTCAAATGTGTATATAAACTTTGCTTCTTACGAGCTGTGTGATTTGGGCAAGTTAATTAACCTTTTTGTGCCTCTTTCCTCAGCAGGAAAGTGGAGATGATAACATTACATATTAAACAAGATAATGCATGAAAGTGCTCAGAACAGCGCCCGGAGCAGAGCAGCTGCTCACTTTGCCGACTCATTTTTCATCATCACATTCCTTGAGGCTACTGTTCTTACTATCACTACGCCCAGGCTGGTTTTGTGACACATGACAGAAGCCACTTCTCATTCAGTTGCTTTACCCAGGTTGCTATTGTCCCTTGGAATGGCCTCCCCTCTCCTTTTTACCCATGAAAAGCCTGAATTTTCTTCCAGACTCAAGATTCACCCCTCCAAAATTATCCCTAAATTACTGTCACAAAAAAATCCCCCTAACCAAATTGTGATTATTTATTGGGAGAGTGGTAATATAGTTAAATGTAATGAGCAAACACGGCGAGAGAATGCGGAGCAGAGGAAAAGTCCTGAGCTCTGGAGTCAGAAGGCTCTGCCTAAAAATTGCTAATTTACCAACTACCAGCTGTGTGACCTGGAACAAATCACCTTAAATTGCCTGAGCCTTCATTTCTTTAATCTGTTAAATAAACATGATAATCCCTCCAGCCATTTCTTCTGTCAGGAACAGCCCAATATAGAAAAGCATTAAGGATAAGAGAAAGCGAAAAAGAATAGGAGGTAAAAAGGAAGAATCAAGGGTAGGCAAAAGGGCTGAGGAGGAGGCGGAGAGGGCTGATGAAGATGGGCAGAGCTCAGTGGAGGGAAACAGTGGGAGGACTACAGATCCGTCATTAGGAGAAAAAGCAGTCATGATTCCCATGGGCAGAGCCAGAGGAACCTCATGCCACCAGATTGGTGACAGTAATGGCTTCTTTCAGAAAGCAAAGCAGGTGAGCTTGGCATAGTTAGGAAAAGACTAGGAAAGGGGAGGAGAAGGCAAGAATTTTGCCTTATAAGTAGCAACAGACAACCTAGCTGGGGTGCTTAGATACAAGCTATGTAACTCGGGACTGTTTTATACTGAATTCAGTGACATAATGTTCAAGGCATATTATGATGGCAATAGTTTTTGGCTCCCTAGCACATGTTCTCCCATCCCTTATTTTTATAACAAACCATGCCGTGTGCACCCCCATGCCCACCCTGGGCTCACAGAGATAGAGAGATGACCCACATCTGGCCAATCAGAGTACCTCATTTCTAGGGCTGCTACTCAAAATATTTCATAACCAGCACAGCAAGGGACATTAATAAATGTCAGGATGGGCTCCTGCCATGAATAACCAGTACAATCATACTGGTACACACTGGCTGAATGTCAGCCCTGCCCACTCCCCTGCGCATATGATGAGGCCAGCGGTGGACTCATGACCAAGTAGGGCCAATCAAATCCTTCTCTAGGAATGATAAATAGACCTTAGGAAAAAGAAGCAAAGCTCTTTACATTAAGATAGCTAAGACATGAAGCCTGAGATAAGAGAACAGAAAGAAAACAATCCGAGACAGGCAGAAATGAAGAGATGAGCAGAGAGAAAACTCTGGTGAAGCTGTGTCCTGATTCTCAAGTCCTTGGGTCTTGCAATTTTTTCTTTAATTCTGTGATCTGCACCATCATCCTTCCCAGTTTTCTAAGCCAATCAACTCTTTATTTTTTCTTAAGCTTATTCAAATTGGGTTTGTCACATAACAATCAAGCGTCCGAACTAAAATTTCCCTGCTCACTGTGGCAAACCTTAGCTGTGCACAAGAAGTGACAATGTACCAAAATTAATTACAGCAGAAAGACAAGGAGCCATTAGAAGGAGAAAGAAAGGAAAGGCCCTGAATCTGGGGATTAGCTCTTGGGTGAGGAAATCTCCACACACAGCACATTTGGCCTCTGGTGATAGTCAATCTTACACAAGTATCTGCTGAGAATTATGCCCAAGAGGCCCCAGGGTGCCCCTCTGTGTTACGCCAACCCTGTTCCATGTTAACTCCCCACACACATCTCTGGTGTTCAGTCTGCTTCAAGTTAATATGCACCTTCTCCTGTGCTGCAATACCACTGACCCCAAGTTGTTCAAGCAAGCAAATTCCACTGTGACCAGCTATTACTTTCTTAGCATTTCCCAGGAATAGAAGATCTGGGCTTTGCATACAGTAAACACCCAAAGAATGTTTAGTTCATAAAAGAGTGGCCACGTACCACATCGCAAAGCTCCTCAGGTCTCCAACCTGACCCCAGGCAGGACAGCTGCCTCAGTCTATGATGTATAGGTCCAGCTGATACACATGCAGATACACAGCACTGACTAATTAGTCCAAATTCCTGGTGATCAGAGCTCAAATGACCAGTGATTAGGAAAAGGTCAGCTCAGGTTAGAAAGGTCTCAGTAGGTTCTAAGAAAAATCCCTGAAGTGCAAATACTCAAAAATGCAGAACTCAGGAAAAGACTATACAGAGAACACCTTCAGTTAATTCCACCTATAAGAGTTCATTATAACGGCCAGATGACTCCAGTCAGACATCACTAGGTTTACAAGTGCTTGTAGCTTATTATAAGGCTATGCACCAAGGGCAGTCATAAGACGGTCAATAAGATAGGAACATGTAGGATGGATGACCCCTCAGAAAGCAGGATGGTAGGAGCAGACACAGAGTAGGAGGCTGACATCACACCCACTCTCTCTCGGTCATACAGATGTCTCATCAGCCCTTACCATGGTCTTCTTGACTAGGGAAGCTTTTGGCCCACTCCAAATAGACAGGGTCCATTCACTCTCCATTTATAAGCAATAATAGTAAGCATTCAAGAATTGTTAGCTATACGCCAGGCATTGTGCTAAGCACTTTCTATGCACTGAATAAGTTAACACTTGCAAAAAGCTTGGCACTGTGTTTAAACACTTAGTAAAGGCTTAAGAAATGTCAATTATTATCATCATCATCATCATCATTATCTTCATTTTTAATCTTCACAGTACTTCCATGAGTTAGGTACTATTTATTTTATAAATCAGGAATTGGAAACTTAGAGAGATTGAAAGAGTTGTACAAAGTTACTCAATAAACAGAGGAGCCAAGATTCTAAACCAGAAAACCTGGCTCGAGCGCTCTTAACCATTACACTCTACTGCTTTCCTTCAGCACAAAAATAAATTTCAAAAACCCAGGGAGCAGCCCCTGCCAGTAATTTTTACATGATATAACTGTGTAAGCATGACCTTCTTGCTCCTTCCTATCTGCTAGTGGTTCTCAAACATTACCCTGCATCAAAATCACCCAGAGAGCTTGTTAAAACACAAATTTCTGGGTCCCATCCCTAGAGTTTCTGATTCAGGAGGCGCGGGGTGGGGCCTGAGAATTTGCATTTCTAGCAGGTTCTCTGGTGATATTGATGCTACTGGTTTGGGCACCACAGTTTAGCAACCACTGCCCTATTCTAGCCCTCAGCTCATGTCTCTACCAATCACTGAAATGACCAAGTTCCCCATGAAGCACTCTAGAGCTTCTTTAGGTGTAAAGATACAGTTACAATACATCTGTCTCCCTCCTTCTCATACACTCTGATTTCCTTGACTATTTAATCCATTCATTCCACATGTAATTACCGAGCTCCTACTATGTGCCAGCCACAGGCACTGGGAATGCAGCCATCAACACTGCAGAACTGACTGCCAACCTGGAGGAGTGTGTGGCAGATAGTAACCAAATGAACACACAAAATAAACTACATTTCAAATTGCACAAGTGCTATAAAGAAAAAGAACTGGATTCTACACACACACACACACAAAAAAAAAAACATGAGGGAGACGATAGTGGAGATCCGTTGGCTTTTGTCCATCCAGCATACATTCTTCCCTGTTCCTCCTTTCCACACTCCTCACCTCACCCCACCTCATGCAAACACACACGCTCTCCACACTACCTTGGAAGAATGCCTCAAGCTCAGGGCTCCACAACCTCCCCAACCTGGGCCTTGCCAAGCCCAGGAAAGGGATGGAAAGTGGTCTCCAGACATGCCTTCTTTTCCCTTGCCAAAAGGTAGAGTCAGTCCCAGATGGGGAGAATGAGTGCAACAGTGAATTACCAAACTGACAGACAGAGGGACAGAGCAGAGCCAGAACCTGGGAGGCATTGTTTCTGAGTCTTTGGATCCAGTCATACCTGAGGCCAACTCCATTCCTGGGCTCCCTGGTTCAGGGGCCAGTGAACTCCTTTTTTTGCCTAATTTTCATTATTTTATCAGAAATAACCATTACAAATATAGAAACCTAAATTATATTCGAGAGCAAATGCTTCTTTGAAGAAGTAACATTTGACTTGAGATCTGAAGATTGAGCAAGAGGAGTAGCCAAGGGAAGAGTTGGAGTTTAAGGTTCCAGGCAGAGAGAACAAGATATGCAAAGGCCCTGAGGTAAGAAAGAGTTTTCTGAAGGAACTGAAGCAGCTCCTGGGGGACCAGCGTGGTGAAAGAGGAGGTGGGAGAGGTATGCGGGGTCAGATCATACAGGCTATGCGGAGGACTTTGTAACTCACTTTTTATATATTACCCATCACTATAAATCTACATTTAATAGCATGATTTAAACTAAAATTACTTAAGCCAATGTTAATTTTCCTAGACACCTGCTCTAACTCAAAACACAACTATCCCCACAAACCACTCTACTGTGTCTCCTTGACTCTTTCAATATACACATTTCCTACTGCATTCGGCTGACTCTAGGTCCAAATTCCCCTCATCCTACAGTAGAACAAAGCACACATCCTCTGGTAGCAGATGGCAGGGGACAGAATACTCAGGATAACACTAATGTTCCAATAACTAAGTTTATGGAAAGTGGCCCCCCTGGGGCCAATTAGAGCCAATATCCAACTCTTATAGCAATGGCCATGTTCCCTGATCTGCCCTCACCTTTATGCAGCTCTGCTTCACTGCTTCTCTAAATCAGATGTAAGGGGAATTTAAGGATGGTGGAAAATGTGGTTGCTTAGAAGTTTAAACACCTGCTCCCACTAAGTAAAGAATACTCGATATTCTTTATTCTAGCTTTCTAAGGTCCCAAATCCTAAAATCCACACTGTGAATTCTTAGAACCCTGACATATAAATTCTTTTAAATGGACCACTTTAGTTAACAATGGAAATACCAAGGGCAGCAGCAATAGATGCCTGTTAAAGCCATTACTAGATATCAGGCACTGAGAGGAGTCCTATATCCTTTGTCTCATAAGCCTATGAGGCATATGCTACAATTTTCCCCAAATTACAAATAAGGAAATTGAGGCTCTGAAAGGTGAATGATCATGATGAAGGATGCCCAGCAGGTAAAGGTAGAAAATGAGAATAAAATAGGATGCAAATAGTGTGCCCAAAACCACTGTGTTAGGTGACCTTCATCATCAAGAAACTGTGCTGACTGGTGTACAAAGCAATTTAGATCAAGACAACAACTAGCCTCTAGGAATGTAAACTCCAAATGAAATAAAACAAGTAAAGGACATACAAAGAGATAAGTAAAATGTTGGGCAAATAACGTGGCCAATTTCTCCCTGGCTGATCTAAATTTAGGGCTCAGGGGAAGCCCTAGCCCTTCCTGCATTCTTCCCTAGTTGTCACACAAAAATACTGCCCTCCCTACCAATCATCCTCCATAATAATCTAGCATCTGGCTGCATACATTTTATTCCTGTGAGATCCTCTTTGACAATTCACCTGTCTTTTAAATGTCTACAGCCCCAAAAGCCAAGAAGAGAAACCACTACAGTTTATCTTAGTCATGTCATTTTTCCTAAGAGTTTCAGCCACTCCTTTCTAACCAGTAAAATGAAACAATTGATGTAATATCTCTGAGCCTTAGTTCTTTCATCTCTGAAATTATCTTCCTTATGGAGTTGCTGTGAGGATTACGTGAAATAATTCATACGCAGCATTGGCATTTGGCATCGTGCCTGGCACATAGTAAATGTTTAATAAATCCCAGATATTATTGGCCATATTATGATGCATGATCTACTCCAAGAAAATATAATGTATAAAAATCAGAATTTCCAAATAGATAAATTAAAGATTATTAACAATATTTTTTAAAAACCTTCATTTTACAAGGATTTCCCATAGCAATTTTTTCTTTTTTTTAGATAGAAAACTTCCCTAGAGCATTACAAATTGGACTAGGTCTATGCTGTCTCTATTCACAACACTTCTGACATCCAATGTGTGGGGTTTTTCCTCACACCAAGCAATTCCGCAACTCTCCAGACATCAATTGGGTGTCCTACAAGTCAATTCAATTTTGACATTAACTATCCAGAGTTAGCATCAGACTCCACACCTTTAAGGGCTCAGTCCCACAAGACTGCCCTCACTTCAGACGCTAGTTGCAAGTATTGGGTGCCTAGGGTACCCACACTTCTGACTGACTTGGCTACAAAGTTGAAGGCTCCCACAACACCCCATTTCAGGTTCAGCAGTTTGCTAGAACAGCTCAAAGAAATCAGGGAAACATCCTACTTATATTTTCCATTTTATTGTAAATGATACAACTCAGGAACAGCCAGATGGAAGAGATGCATGGCAGTGGGCAGGTTGCAGAGTTTCCATGCCCTTTCTAGGCATGCCACTCTCCCAGCACCTCAAAGTGAAGCTCTCCAAACCCTGTTGTTTAGGGGTTTTTATGGAAATTTCATTACATAGGCATGATTGATTAAATCATTGGCTATTGGTGATTAACTCAAACTCCAGCCCCTCTCCCCTCCCTGAAGGTCGGGGGTTGGACTGATAGTTCCAAGGCTCTAATTATGCCTTGGTCTTTCTGGAGACCAGCATTCATCCTGAAGCTATCTGGGGTCCCCAGCCACCAGTCATCTCATTAGCATACAAACAACACTCTGATTACTTCACAGATTACAAGGGTTTTAGGACCTATGTGCCAGGAACCCAGGACAAAAATCAAATATACATTTCTTATTGTATCACACTTGGGTAACCAAAAGTTAACTTAACATGACTTTGAAAAAAGTCTGTGGTGTAAAGGGAGGTACATTTGAATTACAAGGTTTGATAGCGGTAGGTCCACAAAAGATTTCTAGAAGAGATAAGAATATTATCAAAAAGGTCTGCTCATTTCTAAAGAAGTCAAGCCAGCTAACAGACATTCCCAAACAATTCACCATACAAGAGAAGGATGCAAAGCAAAACCTTCCACCCTGGAAGCAACTAGAGAGCTGGTCTATTAATAGTTGAGCACCACCACCCAGTTTTGAGAGGGGAGAATAAGTTTACTACAAGACATTGAGGAGGAAAAGCATGATGTAACCAACCATATCGTCTTAGCTGGATCACATAACCTTTATGGACTTCAGTTTCCTCACTGATGAAATTAGATAGTTGTACATAGATGATTTTTCAGGCCCCTTTTTGCTTTCAAATGCAATAACCTTAGACAGGCTAGCTTTGCCCAGGGAAAATAATACAGAGAACTTGTCTCAAATAACAACTCTTCAAATGGAAAGCATGCTATTTTATTTCAGCCTCTCACCCTGTCCCTTGCTGTTATCCAAACCAGGTAACAACTTAATCTGCAAGAAATGAAACTTGAACTGATGATTTTGAGGAGCAGGTCACAGACATGTTTGCCATCCTGATTGCCCCATTGATATGCCCTTTCCTGCTTATACGTGCAGAGAAGACATCTTTTTTCTTTCTTTATTTCTAGTTTTATTGACAAATTAGTTCTGGGAAAGAGACATCCTCTTGAGCAGTCAGGGCAGGTGTATCAGCCTTCCTTTAAGAAACCACCATACCTTGATAACATATAGCTCTTCATATTGGAAAATCTCTTCATTTATCAGAGAAGCGGGTCAACAGTGGATGCTAGTCTCCTGGCAAGGGAGAATCCTGGTAGTGGGAGGTAAATATGTATGCTACATGGGAATCTGGGATATAAAAATCACCCTACCTTTATGCCACAGTCATAAAGACTATATTGACATTCAGAGTGGTCTCATAGAGGAATTCATTCCATGTTTTATGAAGCCTAAGGAAAATATGCATTTCTTAATTTGTCAAGTGGAAAAGAGTATAGGTACTGTTGGAGAAAATTAATTTAATGGGAATGATCAGAACAAGTAACTAAAACTAGCGAATGTCCAATGTAAATCCCCCCCAGTACCTCATTGATAAATGTAAGTGGAGCTCATTTTAGGCCACCAGACTTGGACACACGCATCAGAGTTCTTGACTGTAAGCAACTGAACTGACATTGACCAACATAATCAAAAGCAAACATATTGGGGGTGGAGAGTGTCATAGAATCAACAGGAGACTAGAGGAGCAGGTTTAGCACCATGCAGCAACCAAGGGAACCCCAGAAGCCAAGAAGTTGGAAACACAGGAGGCACATTGTTGCAGTTGGGAGCAGAATGCTACTGCTGTAGCATGATGATGAATGATGTTCAACTGTACTTTGGGTCCTTAAATCAGTCAGTCAAGAGAAAGAAAGGATCTGATTGCCAGGGCTAGGTTGCATGTCAGCCCCCTGAGAGCACAGAGCAGAAGGCTCTGTCTTCTTCGGATTCCATGGAGGGAGACAGGCACTTAGAAATTTATTGTCCCAGCAACACTACTCAAAATGATGGAGGGCAGTTCTCCCAACGGAAATCAGGGTATTATTCAGAAGGAAGAATTTATGCTTGCTTGCAGCCAAAAGGAAAAAGAAAGCTATAAACAATAGCTTGTATGTGCGATTTTTGTTTGTTTGTTTATCATTTAATAAATCTTTCAAGGTGACATGATATTATAAAGAAGACAATCCCAGGGCAAACAGTTTCTCACCTGCAAAAAAGTGCAATTTCTAAAATACTCTCACTACTATAGATATCCCAAGGTGTTGTGCTTTAAGAAAAAAAGGGATTCAATGTGGTTGTTCTGCTTGTACTCAAAACAAGAATATCCAAATACTTGGTTGCTGGACCACTCCCCATAACGTCAGTGGGTTATTGTCCTTCCTTTCCTCCCTCATCTAAAGAAGAGTAGAAAATGCAGGAGATTCCACAGGTCTCCCCAAGAGTCCATAACTCTCAAATTTAGTTACTTTACATGTGCAGCTGCAGTTAACAAAAGCCTATGGATTTAAAGCCCCAGTAGATAGTTGTATGTCATAGTTGCACATCCTCCTAGTTGCTGTATGTGGGACGCAGCCTCAGCATAGCTGGAGAAGAGGTGTGTTGGTGCGCACCCGGGATCCGAACCCGGGCCGCCAGTAGCAGAGCGCGTGCACTTAACCGCTAAGCCAGGGGGGCTGGCCCAAGCCTATGGATTTAAGTAAGGCAAATTATCTGTACTCTCTTCTAAGCCAGGTTTTCAATAGTGAATCCGAAACAAACAATCGGGACTTAGGAAGACTCATCCTCAGATCCAGGCACAAACGAGGTGTTTGGCAGCAGCATACCCTTTGCAGATCAATGGGCAAACGCTACACCTTCTGTGGGAGCTTGGCCAGCACTATTCTGAGATCTGCAGATGGCATCATGAGGGATGTCATTATGGCCTATCACGTCAATGCGAGTTGATGTGCTTCAAAAACCATCTATCCCAAATCTTCCTACTTCACTGAACAATGAGGTATAAGTTAACAGTAATAAAACTCCTTGTAGGGAGTTTTTACCTACAGTGGGCAATGTTCTTATTTTTTATAACCAGTTTTCATTTTTTAATATAAAATGATCACAAGTTGTTCTTCCTATTCCAGGAGAAAGTAGTCAACCTAGATGTTTTCAGTCAGCAACTACTAAACTGTAAAAAAAGTACCAATTTGTCTTTTTTTTTTTAAACATCCACCAAAGTCTACCCTGTTCTACCAACAGAACACACAACCAATCTGAATTGTTTAACACACAGTACGTAATTCAGTAAGGCCTTAAAATATCACACTGCAGTTTCAAAATGTTTAAGTCATGAAAAATCGTTTGGGCACAGATGAACAGCCATGAAACGCTGTTACAGAAGTTTCTCAAGGGAGTGCCTGAACCTGTGTGCGTTAGACAAGGACACGAGTTATGAAACTAAAGTCAATATTAAATGAGTCCCAGAAAGAAGGGTATAGGGGAAAAGCAGAGTACTGCTGTTCTCTTCCCCAAAGTAAAAGCACCAGTGTTTCCACTAATGGATCAATAAATATTTCATTGTACCCAGAGGTGTCCAAACATTTACTAGATTCTCCCAGAGACTAACTAGATCACTTCTGCCTCATTAGTTATTAACGCTTTGTTGTTCATCAGTGTCCCATGTACTGAAGTGATTATCTCCTAGCCTGAACGAATTATGGCCATTTTTCTATAGTGCCTAAATTGAGAACTTGGATAATTTTGTACAAGCACAATGCTAGCCATTTTATACGTGTTTAATTCATACATGGTACCTGAGAGTCAAGAGAGCTGGGATCTGGTCTTGAATCTGTTTCTAGAACAAGTTACTTAACCTCTCTGACCTTCTGTATTCTAATTTTTTAAATCAGGGGTTGGACTACATGAATGATTTTTATGATTAAATATTTCTACTTTATGAATTAACATTCAGGGAAAGGAACCAATTTATCAAAGATCAGAGAGAATACAAATTATTACACGTCTTTTCACTTCGAGTAGAAACACCAATTGGAAACTTTACCTTCAGGTATTAAATGTTTTCTTTCATGTTCCTGCTTTTATTTTTTTCATCCAACAGACTTCTCGGTAACACCAAAGCCCTAAGTAGATGCTGGATGGAATCTTTCCATTTCTCATGCTCATCCACAAATGAATGAATCCATATTCATTCAACAAACATGTATATGAATGCTAGTGTATATTCATATATGTACAGAACTCACAGCCTATTAGGATCAAACATGCAAACAAGAATTACTATACAGAATGATATGTGCTCTGAAGGAAAAAGTAAAAATATTTCCCCGGGAGCACCTAGGAATGGTACCTATTCCAGACTTTAGTGATCAAGGAAACATTCAGGGAGAAAGAGACATGTAAGCCAACTTGAGACACAAAAGATGAGAACGAGTTACCAATTAAAAAGGGGTAAGAGGAACAGTCCAGGCAAAAGAAATAACATGTTGACATTCCAGAAGCAAAACAGAGCATAGCATAGTCAAGGAAAAGAAATTCTTTGAGCAAGAGATGAGGCTAATGAGGTGTGTAGGCACATGTCATCAAGGGCCTGTGTGTGCATGTATATATGGAGATGACAGATATAGATAATCTCCATATTGTGATAGTTAATTTTAAGTGTCAACTTGACTGAGGTAACGGATGCTCAGAAAGCTGGCAAAACGTTATTTCTGGGTGTGTCTCTGAGAGTGTCTCTGAAAGAGATTAGCATTTGAATCAGAAGCTGAGTAAAGCAGACTGCCTTTACCAGCGCAGGTGGGCATCATCCGATCTGTTGAGGTCCTGAATACAACAAAAAGGTGGAAGAAGGGCAAATTCATTCTTTCTGCTTGAGTTGACATTCATCTTCTGCCCTGATTTATCGGTGCTCCTGGTTCTTGGGCTTTTGGACTCAGACCGAGGCTTACACCATCAGTCCCCTGATTCTCATGCCTTCACATTCAGACTGAATTACACCATTTCCCGCTTCTCCAGCTTGCAGACAGCAGAAAGTGGGACATTTAAGCCTCCAAAACCACATGAGCCAATTGTTATAATAAATCTCCTCTAATATATCTCATTGGTTCTGTTTCTTTGGAGAACCATGACTAATACATGCATTTATATATTAGAGATTTAAGCAAGAGAGCAACATTGATTAAATTTGTATTTTAGAAAGATCGCTCTGGCTGCAGCACGATGAATAAATTTTGAAGAGAGCAACACTGGAGGCAGAGAAACAAGACATAAAGCAGCTGCAGTAATGCAGTTGAGAAACAATAGTGGCCTGGGCAAGGACAACAGTGGTAGAGATAGAGAAAAGTGAATAGAACAATTAAAAAATGTAGCAGGGAGCATCAACAAGACTTGATGACCAACTAGATGTGAGAGAATAAAGGAGATGGAGGAGTCAAGGTTGACACTCAAATTTCTTGCCTGAACAATTGTTTGATGGTGGTGCCATTCATTGTAAGGTGGAAGATTAACAAGTTCTGGAGGGAAAGGATAAGTTTGAGGCACCTGTTCAGGAGAGCAATAGACTAGACTAGAGATACAGATTTGGGAGTCATCAACATACTGAAGATCAGCTTGGGAGAATGAGCTAAGAAAGAAGAAAACAGGGCCCAGAAGACAGCTCTCAGGGATAATCAATCAGTAAATGGCTAAATGAACTATTACACAACTCTAGAAACTAGAAACCCCTCGTTCTTTTTAATTCTTTTTTCTTTTATCTGTTCAGCTTGGGTGATTTCCTCTAGTCTTTCGTACAGCTTGCTGATCCGTTCTTCTGTATCATCTACTCTGGTTTTGTGTACCTCTAGTGAATCTTTCATTTCCAGCATCATATTCTTCATTTCTATTGCTTCCTTTTTTATATTTTCCAATTCTTTGTGGACGTTCTCACTGAGTTCATCCATTCTTCTCCCAAGATCAGTGAGCATCCTTATGACTTTTTGTTTGAACTGTTTGTCAGGGAGATTGCTCACTTCTGTTTCACTTAGTTCTTTTTCTGGGGTTTTATCCTCTTCCCTTACTTGGAACATATTCCTTTGTCTCCTTATTTTGCCTCTTTCTCTGTGCTTATATCTATGTATTAGGTAGGTCAGCTACATCTCCTGATCTTGGAGAGGTGGCCTTATATAAGAGATGCCTTATGAGGCCCAGCAGTGTGCTTCTCACTCGTCACCAGTTCTAAATGTTCCATGAGTGACCCCTGTGTGGGCTACATGTGTCCTACTGTTGTGGTGGGGTTGCTTTTGCTGCAGGTGCCCAGGGAGGCTAGGCTGTCCCCCTGGACGGCTGGTTGTATTGCTCAGCTGCGTGTGACTCCTATGGACCCTTCAGTCACTTTATCGGGTGTGGAGGGCCCCAGCACAGTCAGCTGCAAGATCTAATAGCACATTCCTGTTGCAGTTTTTCTGTTAAGTGAGTAGGCCCCCAGCATGGCTGGTTGTTAGGCTCAGAGGCTTACAATTGTTGTAGGCCTCTGGCCTATAAGGCTCTTCTCAGCTCTCTCAGGATTGCAGCTGAGTGGGGATGGCCCCAGGCACGAGGGCACCCAATTGCTTCAGGCTTTGGAAGGTGAGGCCAATCCCCTACGTGGCTGTTTGAGAAGCACAAGTCTTCTGCAGCTGACAAGCCCCACCACCACAGGGCCACACACCCCGTCAACACAGTCCTGCCCCATGTGTGTACCCCAACCCCTTGAAGTGGACCTAGTTGTCCCACTGCAGAGGCCCCACCCACTCACCCACTCCTCACACATGCCCTACCCTGCAGGGCCACTTTCCTGGCCACAGGGGATCCAGGCACCCAGTCTACACAGGCCCACCAGTTGCCCAAGGGCTTGCTGTTGGGTGGGGCCAGTCACAGGGTGGGCTGCCTGCCCTGGCTGAGCTGGATTAAATCGGTGCTCTAGTGGGTGGGGCAGACCCTGGGCTAACAGGCCAGGGGAAGAATTCCAATGGCATCTGCCAGCATCTGTGTCAGCACACCCATACTAGATCACAATAATGGCTGCCACCAATGTCTCTGTCCCTGGAGACGTCTCACCTCTCACCAAGATGCACCCAGAGCCTATCAGGTGAGTCTCTTTTCACCAAAGGACTGTGCACCTTTCTTTCTGGTGATTTTAGGTTGCTTTCTGAAACGGGTAAATTTGTGCTTGGGCCCTTTAAGAGCCAGCTTTTTTTTCCCTTCTGTCTCATAGCTTTTCTGGGGGTATTCCCCATTATTGTTAGTAGCCAGCAAAGCCAGATATTATGACACTCGTCTCAGTTGTGCTGGGATCAAAAGATGCTTATAGAGGTAACATTCCCCCGCTCAGGTCCCCCACTCCTCCAGGGAAGGCTGTGTACCTTTGGATTGCTCTTGCGTGGCCGTGAAGTGCTGTGGCTTGCGAAGGTGGCTTTTTTTTCTCTCCAGAAAGGAATTTCTGCCTCTTCCACCTCAGCCAGGACTGTCCCTTGTTACAGGGGTTCTTTTTACCCAGTTTTCAGTTCTCTCTCAGGGGTAATTGTTCCAAGACTAGCTGTGAATTTGTTGTGTTTATGGGAGGAGGTGAGTTCAGAGTCTGCCTACACCACCATCGTGACACCAACTCTCTGCCCTCACATTGGAAGGTTGGGACAAGAAGCAAGGGAGGTTATCTGCTATTTTTTTAATGTGTAAGCATCTCAGATCTTTTTGAATTGGCATTGCTAAATAATGAGTGCCATCTCGCTCCCTTCTTTTCACTCAATGCTGCCCTGAATTACTGCATCCTTCTCCCACAACCACCATGCCTATTCATCTCTGAGGTGGTTTCCATTACAATGGTGAAGTATTGAAGAGGAAAGGCAACACATCACTGTCACAAGGTGTACAATACATTAAAATTAAGATACCAAAATTTAGTTTAAAAGCTACAAAGAAAACTAATAGGAAAACCATATATCCAACAAAATTGGCAGAGGATGATAAACTTGAACTGAATTCCTCATCTTTCTTAGCATAGCATCAGTAGAAAATTCCCAAAGTTAAGAAATGAAGAACTAAAGATATAAGCATCTTACGACTACCAGAAAAACTAAAAAGAGAAATGAGAAATGGCCAAAGATGGATTTTTTTCTGAGTAGGCCTGGAGAAAAAGATGCGGGGGGGAGCTTTTTTTTAAAATAGACTCTATTCTCTAGAGCAGTTTTAGATTCACAGCAAAATTGAGTGGAAAGTACAAAGAGTTCCATATATCCCCTACCCTCACCCCATGCACACACAGCATCCCTGCACCAGATTGGTACATATGTAACAATCCATGAACCAACACTGATACATCATTATCACTCAAAGTCCATAGTTTACATTAGGGTTCACTCGTGGTGTTCTACATTCTATGGGTTCGGACAAATGTATAATAACATGTATCCACCATTATAATACACATAGAATAGTTTCACTGCCCTAAAAATCCTCTGTGCTCTGCTTACTCATCCCTCCCCCAACTCCATCCCCTGGCAACCACTGAACTTTTCACTGTCTCCATAGTTCTCTCTTTTCCAGAATATCACGTGGTTGGAATCATACAGTATGTAGCCTTTTCAGATTGGCTTCTTTCATTCAGTTAAGCATTTAAGGTTTCTCCGTGTCTTTTCATGGCTTGATAGTTCATTTATTTTTAGTGCTGAACAACATTCCATTGTCTGGATGAACCACAATTTGTTTACCCATTCACCTACTGAAGGATGTCTTGTTTGCTTCCAAGTTTGGGCAATTATGAATAAAGCTACCAGAAACATCCATGTGCGGATTTTTGTGTGGACATAAGTTTTCAACTCCTTTGGGTAAATACTAAGGAGCATGATTGCTGGATCATATAGTAAGAGTATGTCTAGTTTTGTAAAAATATGCCAAATTGTCACCCAAAGTGGCTGCACCATTTTGTATTCCCACCAGCAAGGAATGAAAGGTCCTGTTGCTCCACATCCTCACCAGCATTTGGTGTTGTCAGTGTTTTGGATTCTTGCCATCCTAATAGGAGTGTTGTGGTATCTCATTGTTTTAATTTACAATTTCCTAATGACATATATTGAGCATCTTTTCATATACTTACTTGCCAACTAGATATATATCTTCTTTGGTAAGGTGTCTGTTCAGATCTTTTGCTCACTTTCCAATGAGATTGTTCATTTTTTATTGTTGAGTTTTAAGAGTTCTTTAAATATTTTTAATAACAATCCTTTATTAGATATGTCCTTTACAAATATTTTCTCCAAGTCTGTGGCTTGTCTTCTGTCTCTGGACAGTGACTATTGTAAAGCAAAAGTTTTTAATTTTAATGCAGTCCAACTTATTTTTTTTTTAATGGATTGTACCTTTGGTGTTGTATTTAAAAAGTCATCACCAAACCCAAGGTCATCTAGATTTCCTCTTATGTTATCTTCCAGAAGTTTTAGAGTTTTATATTTTACATGTAGGTCTATGACCAATTTTGAGTTAATTTTTATGAAGGTAAAAATAAAATGCTTTTAATTTTTATTTTGAACACTTTGGTACTATTTTATTTTTGTTTCCAATTGTATGTTTTACTTTTAGAAGGATGACATTTTTTTCATTATTACCCATGAATCTGATGGTTCAACTTCTAAGCAATTATCCTAAGAAAATAATCAGAGGTTTGGACAAAGATGTTAATCCAACACTATTTATGATAGTGAGATATTGGAAACAACTTAAGTATCAAAAGATTACAAGGATGGTTAGATAAAGTATAGTATACTCAGATGATGGAATGTTATAAAGCTATTTAAAATAATATTTTAAAGTAATTTTTACTTTCCTGGAAGAAATTATACCAAATGTTATCACTAGAACATGGATTATTTATATTTCATTCTTTATACTTTTTTATATGATTTATATTAGTTTTATAATCAGAAAAGAATTAGGATTTTCATAAAAGCCCTCAAAATGATTTAAAGTAACAAATGACATATTTTTCAGGACACTGGACCAAAATAAAGATGTGATGCCCTTTCCCATTGTCATCATGAAGTAGATTTAAGCATCCAAAACACACATAAAACTCCAATGCAGAAATCGCTGGAAAGTAATTAGTAGAGTTTGGTTTATTAGGGAGAGAGTTTAGATAATTAGAAGGGATATTTGGGGTTAGGAAGGATAAATAAGAGGTTGCCTCAGCAAGCAACATCTTCCTCCCTAATACTCCATGTGTAACACAACCAAATCTGGATGCAAAAGGCAGATGACCTGCTCAGGTAGACAAAGGCCATTCTTTGGCTGAAGTTTACATGGAGCTGTGCTTCCAAGCCAGAACTACCAAACATGCTCTCAAATGTACCACCAGCCACTTTTATGTTGTATTGCTTTATCTGTTCCTTCATTTATTCATTGAGAGCAGAGTAAGTGCCAGGTACTAGAAACAAAGAAGAAGAAACAGAAACCAGACTAAGCCCTGCCCACTTGGAGCTCATAAAAAGAGGGGAAACAAATATTAATCACAGAATCATACACAAATGTAAAATGAAAATTGTGATGACAATAAAAAGGAAGAATATTTAGTGGGAGGGGCTGATATGGATCGAGGAGCTCAGGAAAGTTTTTCCTGAGCTGAGATTTCAGAGATGAATAGGTGGGAAGAGAAAAGTAAAAGGATCAAGTAGAGCAGTCAGCATGAGTACAGGTCCTGTGGCACAAGACAGTGACATTCGGGAAACTGAAAAGAGGATACACATGTGGAGCACAGAGAGTGAAAATGAATGACGTGTAAGACGAGAGGAAAAATATCAACTTGGTGAAGGGTTTCTGTTCTATTCTGAGAGCAATTTTTGAGAGCCATTGAAAGCTAATGAGCAGAGAAGTGGCAGGATCCATTTTGTATCTTGAAAGATTGCTCTGACCATAATGTATCAGGATCCTAGGTCACCAGCATCTCATATATGAGATTTACGTACAGGTTTTTTTACACACAGAGTTACATACAGGATCCTACAGTTGAAAACTTTCTATTAAAGTTCTAACTTCAAAAGACCACTGTATTTCCTTGATTTTATTTCTACAAGACAATATTGATGACCAAAACCAAGAGACTCTTGACAAATCCTAACCTAATCAATACTGCCTGGGAGGAATTAATAAAATGTAATAAGTTTTGTAATGACTCATTAAAATGTAATGAGTTTAAGCCTCATTTTTCTCATCATTTTCCAACATGGTATACCAACAGGTTTTGGTTAATGTAAAAGAAGAGATAGATTAAAGAGGCAAGGGTCAAAGTCTAGCAAGCACTGTGAGTTTAAGCATCAATGTCTAGAACGGAATTCTTACCCACAATATTAAAATATACTAATGTGTCGATCAACAGTGAGATGTCAAAAGTAACTGGATTCTAATAATGGCACAAGTACAAAGTGCTGAAGTTAGTGGATGATCACCCTCTTTGTGGATACCCCTGTAATAACTTCACTCTCACTCATGTCCATTCTGAAATGTTTTCTTGAATGAAAGAGAAAGGAGCTGTTATAGCACTGGGACATTAAGTGCACACAACCCACAGGCTATCTCATTTATGCTAAAAAACTCCACTGTTCTCTCATCACTAATAGTTGAAACCATTTAAAAAACCAGTGTACCACATACTATTTAAGTTTTATTTTTCTTCTTTTCTTTTTTCTCACACAGGCATAAATATTTAATAATAAAGCAAGCACAGATTAAGCAAGCATGAATGGTACATGCATGTTTACCTACTGCGTGAGTGAAAAAGATGACAAGAACATTTCTGCTAATGACACAATTACAATTTCTAGGTCAAAACTCACACAAGTGATAGTACAAGTGAACTTTGTAGTAATGCTAGTGACACAAATGACATTTAAAATCTTGAAATTAGAAGTCTTATAATTACTGCAATAAAACAAAGCATTTTATATTTATTCTTTGATGATATGTACTTTCTTGCTTCATTACCTAGTAAACTCCTCTTCTAAAGTGAAGATAAAAATCAGATTAGTCATGTTAACTGATTTTCCTGTACAAATTGTAATTTTGAGATTATAAAATTGGTAAATTGTATTACTGACATGCCAGCAAAATATCTTAATGAATGCCATGCCAAGTTAATACAAGTTGGTGGTACTATTTGCTTATTTACTTTGGATTTTATCCAAATCTCGGTGCACTTGTAGAAGGGTAATGTGCAGAGGACTTATATCTGTCCTATGCATCATATCAGGAAAAGTCTGATCTCCAGGGGTCTCAGCAAAGGAAAATGAAGTGGTGAGCACAGATTAGAGGCAGAAGATCAGCACAGGTGAGAAGGAACAGGCAGGCATCAAAGCGTCTCACAGGGTTCTAGCTCTTAGCACAGCATAGGTAGTATAAACACACAGTGAGGGTGCAGGGAACAAGGAGCAAGAACTTCAGTTAGAACACAGAGAACACAGAAGCAGTGACCCAGACACTGCGAGTAACAAGAACCAGAATCCAGGCTCAAAGAAGCTAGTAATAGGAGCCAGAGATCAAATCTTGAGAGTGCAGAGGACAGAACTTCAGCAGGAGCTGGAAGAGAAGGCAGGGACTGAATAAACTGACAGGAGGAACAGAGTGGTGATGAACCTGACTTCAACCTTGATTGTGCCCCCTTGGCTCAGGGCAGGAGGATAAAACTGTACACTGGTAGCCACAGAGGGGCTTACACCTCTTGTGACTAGAAAGTTCAACATTCTAAGGAAATCTGACCTAGAGACTCAAGAAACGTCAGGAGAAACCTGCAAAGAGCAGAGCGTCAACTGGGAAACACTCATTGCGTGAGATGCTTCAGGTGGGAGGGATAAGGAATCACCTCAGGTTCAAATCCTGGCTGTATTACCAACAGCTTGAATTAGGTCAATTATTCAATCTCTGTGCACTGCTATTTCCTTCTGTATACAAGATAAATAGGGCTAATAATGCCCACTTCTCAAAGTTGTTAAGGAGATTAAATGAGAAGACACGTGTGAAAGAACAAGGATCCTGGCAAAATAAATATTCATTTCTGTACCTTCTCCCTTATATCTACCAACACCTAATATCTTTTACTAACAGGGTAATACTTCTGCTTTCTGTTCCACATGCACATTACACAGCCACAGTGGCCTTTTCTATATGTTTCTGTTATTCCCTTCCTTGATTTTACATGATGCTTCTTTCCTTTCTACACATGTTGTCATGATTGAGCAATATTCTGAATCTTAGAAATGAGTGCCTTTTTCTTGAAATAATCTGGTCACTAGCTGAACAGTGTGTCATCTGGAGAACAACTGAAAAGATTCATTGGTCTGCAACTCTCCTTTTGGTTAAAGTGGCTTCAATGCTCAAAGCAGCTAATTGGCTCTAGGAGTCTTTTCTACCAAAATCACACTTCGAATGATAGGGAAAAGAAGCACCTGGATTATACCAACCTAAAATCTCTGCTGCTTTTTAAAAATCTAATTAAACTGCTCCCATTTTTGTACAAATGGCTTCAAATGCAGATAAGCATAACTCACAGAAAACATCAGATGAGTGATGGCATTGTCTAAAGTGGCCCTGTTGGGAGCAGAAGGTTTCAGAGAGACACATAGAAGACGAAGCATTTTTTTTTAAAGTTTAATTGTAAAGGTATTTAGGTGGCTACCCATCTATATATATATATATATATATATTTTTTTTTTTTTGTGAGGAGATCAGCCCTGAGCTAATATCCGCCAATCCTCCTCCTTTTTTGCTGAGGAAGACGGCCCTGGGCTAACATCGGTGCCTATCTTCCTCCACTTTATATGGGACGCCACCACAGCATGGCTTACCAAGCAGTGCGTCGGTGCGCGCCCGGGATCCGAACCAGCAAACCCCGGGCCGCCGCAGCGGAGCGCGCGCACTTAACCGCTTGCGCCACCGGGCCGGCCCCTACCCATCTATATTTTTAATAGTAAATACATCCCTTTCTGCACAAACTGTCATTCTGAAACATCAAACCCTAAAGTCAGCTCTAAATGCTCCAGGACCTCAATCAATTTTTGCTTTAATCCTGGACAGTCAACAGCAATCATAGCAAATACAAAACTACAGGGCATTACAATAACATAATCCCTGTATTTTCACTGTAATTATTGATTGATTCAGTCATTCATTCAATTTAACAAATAGTTATTGAATGCCTACCGCATACACAGTATCGTGATATGTAACAAATTATAATTTTGTCCCTCAAATTAAAAGCAAACATAAAAGCAAAAAAGGTATTGAGAGTCTAAGGAGGAAAAATGGAAAACATGGCATTCCAAAGAATCAAAATAGTTTAAATTATTTTAACTACCCCAAGTGACAGTGTATCTCTCTCATTCACAGTCTATTTCAAATCTGTAACCCTATAAGAGTCTTAAAATTCTGATAACTAATTCACTAAAATTGTGATCCGATTCTCTTAGCAGAGTTGTATCTATCTTTCTGAGGTCTACTCAAATTTTTGGTAATTATCAGGACCTATTCTGGCACATAGTGGGAACCAGTTGCTGACTTGTATTACTTCTGCTGAATACATCTGCCTTTGTTTCTGTGATAGAGAATCCTGTTAAAATACTTCCTCCAGACTCCACAACCCTTTGTTACTTTGTCCACTGATGTAATTACATTTCCATATCTTTGGCCACAATTTGTATAAAAGCTGGCCTTGGTAAATGACCTTATGATATAGAGATTCATTAGAAACTCCCAGAGTCATTCATCACTCCTTTTTAGTTGCCATTGTCATCTGAACTTTTTGTTTTTCTCTCTGCTTCCTGATGTCTTTTAATTGAAGATATTTCACAAGCCACCAAGATAACTGGTTAAGTTGCCAACTTGAAACAAGTGTCTCCCAAATCTTGACATTTCCATGTTTCCCTATGACACAAGAATAAGGGCAAATACAACAGCAACCTGAGGAAATACAGCACGAATTCTGTAGGTCATGCATCCACTGTTTTTTTAATTACATATTTTCTTACAAAATTCATTTTTGATTAAGTTCACCCAAATTGTTTCAGGGTTAATGAGTCCCTAGCAACTATGGAGCTTTAAGCATAAAACATGTGCAATTGATTTCAAGGCATATCTATGAGTTGACTTTGTGTTTTAAGAATTAACTTCCATCCTCCTACTTAAATGGATTCTAGCAAACAGTAAAACAATATGACAATACATGGCAAAGGAGGCATATATTCTGCACTGCCCCATTGCCCAGATGGTGAAACAATGAGTCAGCAGCAGAAGGGGGACCAAAGTCAAGGCCAACTAACTAATTCACTGTGAAACATCCATTGCATGAAAGATACAGTACTTAGGAACATGTGTTCTACAATTTCCACATTTGGCCCAGTCTACTCTGAGCAAATGTCCTTGATATTCCCAAGAACAGCAAAAATCATTAATTCAACTCTTCAGTTCTATGCTACACTGAAATCAACAGGCCCCAAAATACCAATAAAGATTTCTATGTAAGCCTATTAATTCAATATTCAATTCAATTCAACATTAGGTTCTAAAATTAGAACTCAGGATTTTGGAAAGTGACAGTGTTCACTAGTCACTACATTAATCCTCCAGGAAATCTGATTATAATCTACTATAATAAACAGGCAGAGGAGAATTAGATGGGGTGAGAAGCCCAGGTAGAGATCTGGAATGCTAGCTGAGGGCAGGGGACGGGCTTATATTTATCGTAGACTAAGCAAGACATGAGTTGGAGCAAGCAGCTGATACCTAGACTAAAATTAGAGGAGCAATTTCAACATAGACAAGGAAGGAGTCATTCAAGAACTGAAGGAAGAGCAGTGGCCCATGAGGCCTAGAAAAGCATCAAGCAAAAGAATGTAATGACACAGACAAGCCGCTGCAAGACCTATTATTCCAGAAACGAAGACTTTGATGAAGTACAAAGAGTACTTGGAATCAGAATGCTTCAGTTCCTGCCTAGAATTGAAAACTCACCACATAGGTCACCTTGGAATAGCCCCTTGACCTCTCTGAGTCTTAATCCCCTCATATAAAAAGGGAATTTAAAAAAACTGCAAAACTGTGGAAGGAAGTAAAATAGTTAATTTTAATTTAATTAATATAGTTAATTTAACAAAATAGTTTGTAAGATGCGAATGCATACACAAATATAAAGTTGTGGTGGTGCCATTATTATGGCTTTTGATATACGCAGTATTGATTAGACAGAACAACATTTTGAATATTGTCTGACACATTTGCATCCTGCATAAGTCTTATTGTCCCCGTGATCCTCTCTCCATTAAGGCTGAAGCATCCACTGCTGAAGGGCAGAAAACAAAGTCATTGCTTGACCTCAACTTTTTTAAGTCATAAAAAGCGTAAGTCATGAAAGCAATAGGTCTCAACTGCGAGAGCCATGTACTTAGGAGAAAAAAAAGATTTTCTACATTCTAGCAATTTCCCTTTATATTAAAAACCAGAGACTGACTAATTCAAGGCATCTATTTGTTTGTTTTTTCCTGTAACCAGTGGAGTAGAAAAGATATAGGATATGATACCAGAGCAATTTCCCACTACAAAGACCTCAAAACCATTCCTCGGCTGGATTAGGGAGCTGAGAGAAAAAAAGTTAGATGTAAGTTTCATGCCCTCCCACACATCACCACAGACCCAGAGTTTCATTCCTGGAATGAGAGAAGGTACCAGAAACATCCCTCCCCTCAACTATACTTGGAGGATCCAAGAACATAAGACACTTTTATCCTGCTTCCAGTTGGAATCCCAGGAGAATGCAATCTTTCAGAGTATACTCCACCAACATGGGCTGGCTGTAGTAGAGAAAGAAGATGGTTATAGACAGCGGGAAAGTATAGGCAGAGAAAGGGTCTGTGAGAGAAACATGTTCCTAGACCCTACACGTGGTATGGAGGAAAACTGGGGCCTGCAGACTTGCTGAGAAGATCAGTGCATTCAAAGAGGCCTGACATAGGATCAGGGAGACACACAGAGAACCACGGGCCATGGCAGCTTTCGTCCCTTTTTCCTACTTTTCGCTTTGAGTGGCATCTGCTGATGTGCCTGGAGTCACTTAGCCCACATGACAGAGGGGGTCTCCTGCCCCTAACTCAGGAGGTATCTTCCTAATGGATTGGCATGCAAACTTAGTGGGAAAAATAAGCTGTATTCTCTAGCAGAGGGGAGTGCCATTTGTCTTTGACATTTAGCAAACCAAATATCTAGGGAATTTTTCTCGGCTATGAACTGTGCATTCTACCAAGCCCCAAAACCAAATATACTATATACAGTGGTAGTTTCCATCCTAATTTCCTCATTGTCCTTATACCATTGGCTTAATTAAATGAAAAAATCGGTAATTTGGGTTGTTTTACCCGAAAGAAAATTAGCACGTTCCTGAGAAAGATCTTTATTTCCTACAAAATATACAGTATCTGCAAAATGGAGATAGAATTAAATGTTTGAACTATGTCCTTTTCTTCTCCTTGGGCCATATAAGTGTTATCTCTGGGACAACCACTTCCCCGTTAAAGTCAACAAAAAAGTAGCAAATAATAGTTCTGTAGGAGGTTTTGGATTCCCCTTCAAATGCGCCCGCGTGTGCGCATGCACACACGCACACACACACACACACACACACACACACACACCATGAGCTGTTTAAAAACATTTGTACAGCCTGCCCACATTATCTATTATCCAAAAATACATAATAAAGTAATCCCTAAATAGATTCACCTTTTTGAAGCTGCTGAACTTTCAAATATTGAAAAATAAAACCCTGAGTGGCAGGAGTGGGGAATGAACGCAGCCAAGCTCATTACCAGCCTGCCTCTTTGCCTTTCCTACAGGTACAACGAACGCAAAGGTCTGAGAGAGAGAACAAAAACTAGGAAAATTGAAAGTTACAACCTCAAGCAGTTTCCATCAAACCACTTTCTTCCCAATTTGCTACATGCACCCAGCCAACCCCTTCAACGAAGGGGAAAAACTGTTTTTTCACCAGGTACTGGGGGAAATCGTAGCAAAGCAAGGAACTCTACTTCCAAGAGGAAAAACTGCAAATTGCCTCACTTGGTGAATATTCAAGCAGTCAATGGATAATCTGAAATTGCACCTCTGTTTCTTTATATGTAAACACAAAAACTGCACCCCACAACAAAAGTGTTAATGGTGTAATCTCATCTAAACTGCCAAGCTTTCCACTGGCTCTTTGTTCTTCTGAAAACAGAATGAGGGAATTTGACTTAGATCATCTAACTTTCAATGTAATTCATCACCAATTAGACTTTATCATGTGCTTTTCCATAAAGGTTTTCAATTTTTTAAATTTCCAACTAAATTTTATATGTCCAAAGAATTGTAGTGTAAAAAGAGAAAAAAGGCACTGCTAAAAAGCTTTTAAGACATAAACTCAATTTATGTGCCTAATTCTTGGTTCACTTTCCATCTCTTGTGTTCCCTTCAAAAAAGGATCATAAGTTGAAGATGAATCTTGCTTATCTCTAGCAAATTTCTTTCCATTGTTCCTGTACTTTCACAGTTATTATGATTTTAATTAATAGCACCCTATTTAACCTATATATTAAATAAGACAAAAAGACAGCTGTTGGGGAGTCTGCAATTATTTAAAATAATATGGTCATTCAACATAATATGAAAATCTCAAATGTGAATTATTTACATGTTTCTGCCTTTTCATCAAAGTAATATTTGGATTAGAGATGGGATATGTGGCTTTCTTAGACTATGATTTGGTTTTTATTTTTATTTTGTTTTTTTCTATCAATAAATCTCAGCACCTTGCCTTTTGGGTTGTAAAACTGCTCTGTATAGTCTAGGAAGGGAATTGCAAGTCTCAAAATACCAAGCAATGAATAATTTTCCATTCAACTCTCTTTGCCTCGAGCTCAATAGCAACAGCACAAAGCCTAGTGGCAAAAGGATGTTTATGAAATAAACAACTTCTATTAAATTTTTTCAGATTACAAAAGTATCACTTGTACTTAGGATAGCTGGAAAATACATTTTCAAAAAGAAAGCTATTAAAACAACCCATAAATTATTACTTAGAGACAAAAAGTTACCACTTTTTAAATATTTCTTTACAAATGGAAGGAAGTCAATTATATTGAAAACCTCAATTAACTGCAATGCTCAAGGGAGGGGTGTAGTGGTGGTGAATTGGAAAGTTTTCTCAAACGTCATAATATATGTATTGTTTTTGAACCAGGAAAAAAAAACCAAAAGAGACGAAAGACAATAATCTGTTTGTCTAGCTCAATAATTGATGAATAAAGCATAATTAATGACTCAGGAATTTGCAGTACTTCTGGGTTCTCAGGGTGAAGATCAATTTTATAGTCAAGTTGAAGTAATAGAAGGGATAGAACAGAGCTTGAAAACTCAAATGCTTACACAAGGACCAAGCAAGTAATATAAATAGCAGGAACAAAATTCCTGTCTGTAGAAGATAACCAACAAGCACTACTCAATTCCGGCTAATTGCTGCCATGCAAGAAAAAAAAAAAAGCCCTAGTGTTATCAAATTCTCCCACTTTGTTGTTGTTGTTGTTGTTGTTCCTTCAAGAGAAGCTAGAAACTTATGTCTAAGTGTGAAATCTCCCAATTTAAAAATTTTCAATTAAACAGACATTTTCAAAACATGTAGGCCAATCTATATGACTATGAGCCTAACTTGGCCTTGTTGGGGAGGAAGAAATTTTCCTCTTCCCTTCTAAGTTCTTCCGGCTGGTCTAAGAACTAAATTGACATGAGAAAGAATAACAGGAGAAAATCAAACAAAGTTTAATAATATATATACATGAAAGAAACCCAGGAAAACTGAGTAACTCCAAAATGGCCAAAGCTACCACCTTAAATACCACCTTCAGCTAAAGACAAAAGAGCATGTTGGGGCTAGTGGTTTGGGACTTCAAAGGGGAGGAAGGCAATTCACGTGGAGATGGAAAAGCAAATGTTTAGTAAACAAATGTTTGCCGTGCCTGGCAGAGACAATGGGACATGGAAAGGACTTAGATCAAAGGGGCCTTGCTAGGTTCCTCCCTGTCTACCCCACCTAGTCCATATTATATTATAGTTATCTGTGGTGATAGCTCCTTCCCGGAACAGACCTTCTATCTTAAATTCTTTTAGGCAGTCAGGGGGAAGGTCAAAGATTCTTCCTGAGTCTTTTCTTCTCAAAAATAATTAGCCCCAAATAATCAAGCCAAAGAGACACATTTTGGGGTGGCAAATTCCACTCCCCTACAACCTTTTGGTTACCAGTGTAGCCCTGGTTATCAGAAATTGAGTTGAATCTGGGTTGTACTTAGATCATATTCTTGATTTGTAGGACAGTGCTGGGAAGATAGTAAGCTTCCACAGACAGAGTTCAATATCGATAGAGACTTAAGGTTCACTAACCTGTAGGCAGATTAATGCTGCACCCTCCCCAAAGATGTCCATGACCTAATCCCAAGAACCTGTGAATATGTTACCTTACATAGCAGAAGGGACTTTGCAGATGTGATTAAGGTTAAGGACCTTGAGATGGGGAGATTATCCTAGTGGGCTTAATATAATCACATGAGTCCTTAAAAACAGAAGAGAAAGGCAGAAGAGTAGGTCAGAGAGACAGGATGGAGAACTTGACCTGCTACTGCTGGCTTTGAAGACGGAAGAAGGAGGCCACAAACCAAGAAACACAGTGGCCTCTAGAAGCTAGAAAAGGGAAATGTCAACTGAGGAAAAATCACTACAATTTAAACAGCAGATATTTATTTGGGCAATTAGAATTGCAATTCGGAGGACACAGATTAAGGTAGAAAAACAAAACATGTTCTGATTACAGGAGAGGGGCTTAGGGTTTTTATGGGAAAAAGGGAGGATGAGGTGAGTTGTATTAAAGAAGAGTTCACTGGTGCTAGATGAGGTAAGGCTAGGTTTGTACTTCATAGATTGGCTTGAGATTCAGTCATCAGGCAACAGGCTAGACTTGCACTTCATTGATTGGTTCAGTTTTATCAGTCCTTACAAATAGGATATTCTTGTCCTTACTGATTTCTTGGAATTTCGGTGGTTTGGTTCAGTTTGGAAGATAAAGAAAACAAGACATGCAAGGTAATTCCTCTGAAATAGCTGTGCTGGCTCTATTTTAATATGGTTCCACTCATGTCATATTTCACACAAGGAACCACGGTCTCCCCTAGAGCCTTCAGAAAGGAAAACAGCCCTGGTGACACCTTGATTTTAGCTCAATGAGACCCATATTGGACTTCTGATTTATAGAACTATAAGATAATAAATTTATATTGTTTAAGCCATTAAGTTTATGATCATAACAATAACAAACTAATACACTGACCCTAGTTTGACATTTTACAGATTGGGAAACTAAGGGCCACAAAGTGTAAAGACAAAGCTAGGAGGAAAACATGTCTCAAGAGTCCCAGGCTAGTGATCCTCCCACTGTACCAGCTTACCTTGATTGCTTTTGTGTTTGCCTTTATGTGATTTTCTCAAAAGGGCAGAATGAATAACATGCAAAAAAAAAGGAGAGAGAGAGACAGAGAGAAACACTCTGTTTAACTAGGACTTATTAGAGTAGTAACGTTTGGTTTGGGATTCAGAGCTAGATAAGAGGACCAGTGAAGGGAAGAAAGAGATATATTTCATTTAAAAATGCAAAGCCCCTCCAATATATAATCAGTCTATCTTTTTATTGTTACTTAAATGCCTGCCTTTGATCCTTTGCTGTCTAATCTGTTTGGAATTTGCAGAAATTAAAACAGCTTGGGCATGGTTGTATGTCTTGCTGTCTCTAGAGGATTTGTAAGGATCTGTTAGCCCACGGATTATGCACATTTTCTGTTGGCTTGGGTGTCAACCATCTGCAGTATAACTGGAGTTGTGATATGCCTGCGGAGATCATGATTGCAATCACAGCTCGACGGCAAGAATGATGCCCGAGTCAGCAGTGTGAAGGACATCAGAGCTCAAGCCTGCTTGGAAAAATCTGTCCACTTGCACTTCTGCTTCCCCTTCTGGTGTGTAGCAGAAGAGCAGCCTCAGTGCCAGACAGAGACTTCTCCCAAAGGTGCCACAATTAGCGCCTGTGCTACTGGCACCTGAGCACTGATGCAGAGAGAAAGCTGGCGGGACAGGAGATATTTTTACCCTTTGGTCCAAAAAGTCCGCAACAAGTATCCCACTCCATTTCTGTAAACAGCCTACAGGTTGTCCTTTCCGGCAGTCCTTGATGTTTATTTTAGTCACATTATACTAGAAAAAATATTCTGGGATGAGAACAAAGGGAAGAAAACCAAGCACATAACTTAGTCTGTCCCTCTTCTCATAAAAATGGTCAAAACTGACCATATCTCCAATCTTCTCTCTGCACTCAGAGCTGCTATAAGCACAAGTAGGTCTACCATATATCTCACCCCAGGCAGACAGCTGAAAAGTGGGGTAGCCACCCCTCTATTCCTAAAAACTGACCTTGAGGGTACCTGGAAGTGCCTTTTCCTCAGCCCAGGAACATATAACAAAGCAATCCTAGCCATTCTTCAAAGCTCATTATAAACACCGTCTCCAACATTACAACTTTCCAAACCACTTCAGTTCCCAGTAACGCTCCTCCTCCTCTGAGTTCAAACTCTAACTCCTCGAGTATTTCTCTATGTGCGTTCATCAGTGACAGAAATATAGTTCAAAGTGGCCAAAGCAAAAAAGAAAATTATTGGCAGACACAACTAAAAAATATCCATGACTATAATGCCAATTTCCAGTATGGCTGGTAGTCAAGCAAGGTCATCAGAACTCTCTCTCTCTCTGGCTCTCAGTTCTGCTCTCCTGCCAGGTGGCCTCATTCTTACCCAAGTGGTAGCAAGATGGCTAACAGCAGCTTTAGGCTTATATTCTATTTCCTCAGCAACTCCAGTGGAAAAGCATACTTCTTTTCCAAAAGTTCCAACAAAAGTCATACAATTAAGTCTGTGGTTCTGAATGGTCTGTCTTGACTACATGCTCATCCCTAAGCCAATCATCATAACCAGGATGATGCAACTGCCCATTTGGCCATGCCAGGATCTTTCCAGATGTAGCAATAGGTCAGTTCCACCCAATCACCTGGTCCAACAGTACTTTGTTTCTCCAGGGAAAATCAGACTGCTACTCAAGGAAGAAAAGGGAATGAATACCAGGTTGGCAAAAACAATCAAAATCCAACTTGGCCTTAACCCAGGGCCACGGCAATGGCAATAGCTCTATGAGAAGGGGGCCAGTAGGTGTGTTTTCCCATCTGTTTCCAAACTTTCTGTAATGTTATTATATTGCATTTATTTTTCAAATGACAGTGGAAGGCATGGAGTAAAGGAAAAGAAAAGCGATGCAAAGTTTTAAATAAATGTGGATATGATAATGTAAAGGTCAAGGATTTCCTTCAGAATAAGAGAATCTCCCATTCGTAATAGATGTTATCCTTTTTCAAGTCTCTCCATGTATATGATCTCATTTGATCAGTTTAAAAGTCACTCCTGAAGATTACTAAATAAGACAAATGACATCATAAATTAGTCTTTCAAATGATTTCTGCTTCACTAAAATGTATTGCTCTGAAACCAAGAGCATGATTCCAAAATAATTTGAGGAAAAGGTGTCTGATGTTTTCTAAAAAGCAAAGAAAAAAATATTTCAATTGGTTCCAAACTCTATGGTGAGAGATCTAGTACTACAAAATTCCTTAGTCTAACAGATTCAAGACCCTCCTTGATCCAGCCCCAAACTGTCTCTCTAGCTTTGTCTCCTAGTACACCCAACCATGTACCCCATGCTCATCAACACTGGCCCATTTCCATTCCAGCAACCCACCAAGTGCTCTCACGACTCCTGTCTTCTTCCACTCAGCTCACTGACTGAGAAACAGCCTCAGTCTATTCTTTGCCTATGAAATCCTTCTCATCTTTAAAGACCCCACTCACACACCACATTTTCGAGGTAACATTCCCTCATCCCCTTATTAAGTTCTCTGAGTTCTCAAGGCATATTATGAACACTCCTCTCTGATCCTTATTTCATTCTGTTTTATATTATAGTTAGTTATGTGCTCTTAGGGGGCAAAGCTGTGTCATTTTCTACATATTTATAATCCCTTTCCCACCCTGAAGATTGCAATTGAATTGCTAACTTTATTTATTTTATCATTCAATGATAGAAGACCCGAAGGAAAGATAGAGTTGATCCTCTAAAAATCTCAGGAAAATATATATCAAATCTTTAGTATTATGCACAGAACCCTTTCCCAGAGAATTCTGTCATTTTATTTCCTTCTCCTAATGGCAAAAGAGAAGAAAATGGTTATGAACCCTACCAAATAGGAAACAAAGGTCTAAGAATGAAACTGAGCTCTCCTCACTAAGATCTGACTTCAGCAATCCTCTGAAATAGGGAGCAGAGTTAAAAATAAAGCTCTCACCCAAAAGGCAGCCAGGACACAACCCAGTTACTTACGCTGAGCCAGCGCTTTCCAGAGCCACTTCCCAGGCGGTTAAATACAGCCATGCACAGTACTCTAGGCCAGAGCCTGAGCTAATTAGCGAGCCTCTGGAAAGGAACAACGAGGCTTTTAATCAAAGAGCCACCAGAAACCACAGCATTGGTATTAAGCCTCTTCAAAATGCCAGAGTCCCTTTCCTGTCATCAAGCATTACTACACTAACAAACATAGAAAAAGGGAGTTTGGGGTAACGAAAATTTGGTGAGCCATAAATGTTTTTCTGATTTACAGCATCAGAACACTTTTTTATAAAGAAAAAACAGCAGGTAAAGGCACACATTTTATTTTTCCATAGATGTGACTTGCAAACGTCTAATTGAGCTGCCCTTTGACTACCTTTAAAGTGCTTTTATTCTGATAGAAATAACACCCTGTTTAGGTTTTCCATCAAGCTTGATTAATTGAGTGATAAAATGGATACTGTTACGAAGTACATCATAAGAAACTAGGTTCATTGTAAATGGTAGGGGTACATCAGGGAAGAAGAGCCCTCACTTTCAAACTGTAAAAGTGATACTTAACCAATATCAGACATCATTACTGCAGCAATTTCTAACACACCAGACCCCAGCTCTCATCAGTTAATATACAGGACACAAATGTGTCCTCTGTACCTGGCAGGAGCAGGGAGAACCCTGGTTGCACTAATTTTTTTGTTACTTTTGAATTCCTGCTTGTGTTTTCAGAGAATCTCAAGGCTATCTTAAAGATAATCTAGCCAAGGCGCCGGCCTGGTGGTGCAAGCGATTCAGTGCACGCGCTCCGCTGTGACGGCTCAGGGTTCGCAGGTTCAGATCCCGAGCGCGCATCGACGCACCGCTTGGCAAGCCATACTGTGGCGGTGTCCTATATAAAAGCGGAGGAAGATGGGCATGGATGTTAGCCCAGGGCCAGTCTTCCTCAGCAAAAAAAAAAAGAGGAGGATTAGCAGATGTTAGCACAGGGCTGATCTTCCTCACACACACACAAAAAAGATAATCTAGCCAAACCTTTAGCCCAGAGATCAGAAACTTGTGGGCCACATTTTTGTTCCTTTAAAATTTCTATAGTTATATTTATAACAGTGACTTTGAGTGTGGCTTGTCAATTTTTTTTTTCTGGCAATACTGATTATGATTCCTCATATATAAATAACATTTTATAGTGTACAAAACGCTTTTTCACAAATGATATTTAAAATCTCATAGTGGTGTCTCTGTTAATTGCCCCAAGCTTACCTACTCCCCAAATTACAGTATTTTGTAATACATATATATTTAAGTCTTCCCAATTTATTTTTAAGTAATAAAATATGACCTTTTTCTTTTAAAGAATGAAAGAATTATAGGGTCATATTTCAGATATCTAAGTGCTTAACTAGTCCATTATTAGCAACATGCACATATAAAAGTATACATTACAATGTATTGGAACTACAGAAGTGCAAATTTTGAAGCCTTAAATACAGATGTGTAATTTTTTTTTCTTTTTTTTGTGAGGAGATCAGCCCTGTGCTAACATCTGCCAATCCTCCTCTTTTTTTTGCTGAGGAAGACTGGCCCTGGGCTAACATTTGTGCCCATCTTCCTCCACTTTATATGGGACGCCGCCACAGCATGGCTTGCCAAGCAGTGCATTGGTGCGCACCCAGGATCCGAACCGGCGAACCCTGGGCCGCCGCAGTGGAGCGCGTGCACTTAACCACTTGCACCAATGGGCCGACCCCCAGAAATGTAATTTTAATTTAGTTTAGTCATGAATCATAATTAAAAGATGTTTAGTAGAGACATGAAAACATAAGGTAATTTTAACAAAAGTGCCAAATTTCAAATTAGTTGGTATATGCAGAAGATAAGGCAGCACTAACAGGGAAGAGGAGAGGAGATAAAGGCCAGAGCAGGGGAAGGAAGAAAGAATGGGTGAAGTAGTCATCTTGACAATCAAAAATTCAATTTCCCAAAGCCCAACAGTCATGGCCAAAGGCAAAATAGGAAAATTCTTTCTGTGGAATAATTTTGGAAGCCATGAAGAAACTAACAAAGACACTCCATGAGATCCTTCCATCCGACCAGTAATGCCAGTCAGAATGAATCCCTTCTGTTTGAGCATTTGGCCCTACTAAATTTTCATCCTTTTGGGGATGGAGTCGGAATCATAGGGTGCATAATATTCATAATACAAGCTGCTCTTAGTTATCTACACTCTGTGTAAATGACAGTCTAAAAGAGGGAAGTTTTTGAAGGTGAAAAGCTGATGATGAAGTACTGATACCACATATTAAGTGAGTGTTATGTGCTAAGCATTTTATAGCTAACATCTCATTTAATCCTCACACTGATGCTATGAGACAGGTATTTTTAATCACATTTTATATATAAGGAAACCAAAGCTCAGCAAAGCTAGGTCATTTACCCAAGGTTCAGAGGGAACAAATGAAGAAACTGGGGTCAGAGGTGGGCCATCAGGAAAGCTACATTTATGCTAAACTAAGGCTGAGTCAATGGCTTTGGGCTCCTTAAAAAGAAGCCTCATTATTGAAAGAATTAATCACTGAAGTATGACTGACACTGTAGATGAGAAAGTGGCCCCAGGTCTGAAGCTAGAAGAAAACAAACAGGGAGACCAACAGAAAAAAGGTATCTCTCTCTTCTCTTCTCTTTTCTTCCTCTCTCTCTCTTTTTCTCTCTCTCACCTTTGTCTCATACATACACCACTTAAACTCAAAGCACATTGATAAAGAGAAAACTTAAAGCCTCTAATAAGCAATGCATTTATAATTACACTTCATAATTCTTTAGGATTCTGCCACAACAAGGGTACATATTTGCAGAGAAAAAGGGAATTGAGTGTAGGGGGAATTTTAATTCATGGCAAGAAGAAGGTCATCAAAAAATAAATGGCACTGAACTTTGTCTCGGATTTGAACAAAGGACACCAGCACGTGGGAAGCTTCCTAAATATAACTGGTATTAAAAATTAATCAGGTCCAGGGGCCGGCCCCGTGGCTTAGTGGTTAAGTGCACACACTCCGCTACTGGCAGCCCGGGTTCAGATCCCAGGCACGCACCGACACACCACTTGTCCGGCCATGCTGAGGCGGTGTCCCACATACAGCAAGTAGAAGGATGTGCAACTACGACATACAACTATCTACTGGGGCTTTGGGGAGAAAAAGGGAAAAAAGGGAGGGGGATTGGCAATAGATGTTAGCTCAGGGCCAGTCTTCCTCAGCAAAAAGAGGAGGATTGGCATGGATGTTAGCTCAGGGCTGATCTTCCTCACACACACACACAAAAGATTAATCAGGTCGGTAGCAGGATAGTTCCTAGCTTTGCCAAGCAATGATGTTAGATAATTTAATATTAATATTAACAAAGATGAAGGGAGTAGTTATTTGATTTTCACTTGGTTAAGAACTTCCCTAGATGGTTTTACATTCTTTTTTTTTTTTTTTTTGCTGGGAAAGATTTGCCCTGAGGTAACATCTATTGCCAATCTTCTTCCTTTTTTTTCCCCCCTCCCCAAAGCCTCAGTACATAGTTGTATATTCTAGTTGTAAGCCTTTCTAGTTCTTCTATGTGAGCCACTACCACAACATGGCAACTGACAGATGAGGGGTGTGGTTCCACACCCGGGAGCGGAACCCAGGTCACCGAAGCAGAGTGCGCAGAACTTTAACCACTAGGCCATCAGACTGGCTCGGCTGTACATGCTTAAACAAGCATTTCACCCAGGAGAAGGGTTTTGGACACCACAAAGTAAAACCAAATCATGCAAAATGGAAACTGGTCAACTGAATCTGACTGCACTAATTAAGCAATTGTCAAGATAGCAAATAGAAAATATTTTTAAATCTGAATAGTTAGACGTATCAAAAATATTGACAACAGTAGTATCAAAAAATGACTGGAAATACAGAAGAAGAAAACAAGTCCTGGAATATCCCAAACTCAAAGTCACTGAAAATATCATAGCCTGATTCACCGATGCTAACACCCATCACCAATCACATCCATGAGGATCTCTGTAGTGTTTTTCTTTATGAAAAAATACTTTTAACTCCCTGAAAAACTAGAACTAACCCAAGTCCTATAATAGAAGAAGGGGAGCAGGGTATAGTGAAAAAAGCATTCCACCGAATTTTAGTCCTGGATCTCCTCGGTGCTCTTGAACCAACACTCCGAGTGTTTCATGCCATTATTTCCACCTACAAAATAAGGAAGTTGAACTAGATAAACTCTGAAGTCTAACATTCTCTGATTTTATAATTCACCCTTGACTGGATTTAAAAAATCCACTTGGTTCAAATGCTTCTATACCATCAATTGAAACATTAATTAATTAAAAATGAAAACCACAGCCTATGCTCAGAAGTGTCCTTAAAAAAGGAGTTCCTTAGAATTCTGCTTTTTTTTTTTGGAACATACTAAATGAAGTTTACTCCTACATATCCTACAGATCTCTCAGGATAATATAACAAAAAAAATTTTTTTGGAGAACAAAGTGCTGGGAATTTCTGTGATAATTAAATTCTCCTTTATTCTCACCACATGGCTGCTAGTTTAGCATCTCACTGCCCTCTCTTGGTAAATACTGAGATAACAGAAGCTGATTTCTATGCAGGGATTGGAATTTGACTTCAGGCTTCAAGAAAATACTCTGATTCTTGCCAGTAGAGGGATCTACTTAATAAGACAAGTGTAAATGTAATCTACAATATTTTAAAGGTAGCAATTTATTGCTTTCAAGGCTGGTTTCCTCCAAGAGCCAACTCAGAGATGGAGAGTAATGTGCAGAAAGTTTATTAGAGAGTGTTCTGGGATCAATCTTTCTTCTAGAGGAAGGGAAGAAAGAATGCAGGGGTTAGACTGCAATGCAGTTCCAACAAGGGCCTTAATCAACCTCAAAGCTCTGAAGCTGGATGGCACCATCAGAATTATCCTGAGTTGGTGCAAGAAGATCATGCCTTCACAGCCTCACATCAACCACTCATTGGATACCGACTGTCCCCAGGGAAGAGCCCATGGTCATGAATGAGGTGACTCTTTAACCAAGGGCAGTTTCTGAAGAGGGCTGACACCCGAGGACTGTCAGTTGGCAATGCTCCTGGAAGCTGAAGGGATAAGATCTCTCAGTCCTAAAGGAGAATCTGGTTGTACCATGACAGTATCTGCTACATAACTACTCTATACTGCCATGAATAATTTTCTGTTTCTTAACAAACACGGTGCAACTAATCTTGCAAAAATTACAAAAATCAAAGGTAATAAATATAGGAAATAGTGCAGCCACTTTGGAAAGCAGCTTGGTAGTTTCTTGAAAAAGTAAACATAGGAAAAGATGGTGACGTAGGAAGATCTTGAATTAACATCCTTCCACAAACACACTGAATCTACAGCTACTGTAAATATGGAACAATTTCCTCTGAAAAAAACCTAAAGGCTGGCTGAGCAATGACTACATATGGGCAAACAAGAAGAAAACCACATCGAAGTGGGTAGGAGAGTCTGGGACACAAGCTCACCCTAAACTCCACTGCAGGTGTGGCGACCCACAATCAGAAGGGAGCTCAAATCGGAGCTTCTCCCTGAGGAGTGAAGGGTTTGAACCTCACACTGGGCACCCCAACTTTTCTTTTTAATAAATTTTTTATTTTAGAATAGTTTTAGATTTACAGAAAAATTGTCAAGATAGTAGAGAGTCCCCATATATCCATTTTCTTCTATTATTATCTTACATAAGAAGGGTATATTTATCACAATTAATGAATCAACATTAATACATTCTTATTAACATTCTTATTAAAGCCCACTCTTTATTCAAATTTCTTTAATTATTACTTAATGTCCTTTCTCTGTTCAAGGATCTCATCCAACATTATATTTATTTTATTTGATTATTTTATTGAGGTCACATTGGTTTATAACATTATGTAAATTTCAAGTGTATATCATTACATTTCATCTTCTGTATAGACTGCATTCACCATCGAAAGTCTAGTTTCCATCCGTCCCCAAACATATGTGCCCCTTTACCCCTTTCACCCTCCCCTACCCGCTTCCCCTCTGGTTGCGACCAATCTGTTTTCTGTATCTATGTGTTTGTTTGTTTATCTTCCATACATGAGTGAAATCATTTGGTATCTGTCTTTCTCTGTCTGACTTAGTTCACTTAGCAAAATACCCTCAAGGTCCATCCATGTTGTCACAAATGGCACGATTTTGTCTTTTTTGTGGCTGAGTAGTATCTTCTTTATCCATTCATCTGTGGATGGGCAATTAGGTTGCTTCTAAGTCTTGGCTATTGTGAATAATGCTGCACTGAACATAAGGGTGCAGACACCTTTTCAAATTAGTGTTTTCATGTTCTTTGGATAAATACTCAGAAGTGGAATAGCTGGATCATATGGTATTTCTATTTGTAGTTTTTTTAAGAACCTCCATACTGTTTTCCACAGTGGCTGCACCAATTTACATTCCCACCAACAGTGCACAAGGGTTACCTTTTTTCCATATCTTCACCAACATTTGCTATTCTTGTCTTTTTAATAATAACCATTCTAACAGGTGTAAGGTGATATCTCATGTGGTTTTGATTTGCATTTCCCTGATGATTAATTATGTTGAGCACCTTTTCATGCACCTGTTGGCCATCTGTGTGTCTTTGGAAAAACGTCTATTCAGACCCTCTCCCCATTTTTAAATCAGAGTGTTTGGTTTTTTTGCTATTGAGTTGTATAAGTCCTTTATATATTTTGGTTACGAATGTCTTATCAAATATATGATTTGCAAATATTTTCTCCCATTCAGTAGATTGCCTTTTCAATTTGCTGATGGTTTCCTTCACCATGCAAAAGCTTTTTAGTTTGATGTAGTTTCATTTATTTTTGCTTTTGTTGCTTTTGTTTCTGGTATCAGATTCAAAAAAATCATCATCAAGATTGATGTCAAGCAGGTTACCACCTGTGTTTTCTTCTAGGAGTTTTATGGTTTCAGGTCTTACATTCAAGATTTTAATCCATTTTGAGTTAATTTTTGTGTATGGGGTAAGATAGTGGTCCAGTTTCACACTTTAGCTTGTGGCTGTCCAGTTTTCCCAGCACTACTGAAGAGACTGTTTTCTCCTCATTGTATATTCTTGGCTGCTTTGTTGTAAATTAATTGACATATATGGATAGGTTTATTTCTGGGATCTCTCTCATGTTCCATTGGTCTATGTGTTTGTTTTTACGCCAATACCATACTGTTTTGATTACTATAGCTTTGTAATATAGTTTGAAATCAGAGAGCATGATGCATTCAGCTTTGTTCTTCTCTCTCAAGATTGCTTTGGCTATTCAGGATGTTTTGTGGTTCCATACAAATTTTAGGATTGTGTGTTCTATTTCTGTGAAAAATGTCGTTGGAATTTTGATAGGAATTGCATTGAATCTGTAGATTGCTTTGGGACATATGGACATTTTAACAGTATTAATTCTTCCAATCCATGAGCATGGAATATCTTTTCACCTATTTGTGTCTTCTTCAATTTCTTTCATTAATGTCTTATAGTTTTTAGTGCACAGGTCTTTTATCTCCTTGTTTAAATTTATTCCTGGGTAATTTATTCTTTTTGATACAATTGTAAGTGGGATTGTTTTCTTAATTTCTCTTTCTGGTAGTTCATTATTAGTGGATAGAAACACAACATATTTTTGTATACTGATTTTGTGTCCTGCAACTTAATTGAATTCTTTTATTAGTTCCAACAGTTTTTTGATGCAGTCTTTAGGGTTTTCTGTATACAATATCGTGTCATCTGCAAGAAGTGACAGTTTTACTTCTTCCCTTCCAATTTGGACTGATTTTCTTTTTCTTGTCTAATTGCTCTGGCTAGGACTTCCAATACTACGATGAATCAAAAGTGGCATGAGTGGGCATTCTTGTCGTGTTCCAGATCTTAGAGGAAAAGCTGTTAGCTTTTCACTGTTGAGAATAATGTTAGCTGTTGGCTCATCATATGTGGCCTATATTATGTTGAGGTATGTTCCCTATATACCCACTTTGTTGAGAGTTTTTATCAAAAATGGATGTTGAATTTTGTCAAATGATTTTTCTGCATTTATTGAGATGATCATTTTTATTCTTCATTTCATTAATGTAGTGCATCACATTGACTGATTTGTGGATGTTGAACTATCCTTGCATGCCTGGAATAAATCCCACTTGATAATGGTGTATGATTTGTTTAATGTACTGTTGAATTTGGTTTGCTAATATTTTGTTGAGGATTTTTACAGCTATCTTTATCAGGAAGGTTGGCCTGTAAAATTTTTTTTTTTGTGGCATCCTTGTCTGGTTTTGGTATCAGGATAATATTGGCCTCATAAAATGAGTTTGGAGATATTCCGTCTTCTTTGATTTTTGGGAAGAGTTTGAGAAGGATTGGTATTAATTCTTCTTTGAATGTTTGGTAGAGTTCACCAGTGAAGACTTCGGGTCCCAAACTTTCATTTGTTGAGAGGTTTTTGATTACTAATTCAATCTCCTTACTAGTAATCTGTCTGTTCAGATTTTTGATTTCTTCATGATTCACTTTTGGTAGGTTGGATATTTCTAGGAATTTATCCATTTGTTCTAGGTTGTCCAATTTGTTGACATATAATTGTTCATAGTAGTCTTCTATGAGTCTTTGTGTTTCTGTGGTATCAGTTGTAACATCTCCTCTATCATTTCTGATCTTATTTATTTGAATCCTCTCTCTTTTTTTCTTGGTGAGTCTAAATAAAGGTTTGTAAATTTTGTGTATCTTTTCAAAGAACCAGCTTTTAGTTTCCTTCATCTTTTCTTGCCTTTTTAGTCTATATTTCATGTATTTCTGCTCTGATCTTTGTTATCTCCCTCCTTCTACTAACTTTGGGCTTTGTTTGTTCTTTTTTTTCTAGTTCCCTGAGGTGTACAGTTAGGTTGTTTATTTGAGATTTTTCTTGTTTCTTGATGTAGGCAAGAAACTTCCCTCTTAGACTGCTTTTGCTGCATCCCATAAGTTTTGGTATGTTGTATTTCCATTTTGATGTGTCTCAAGATATTTTTTTATTTCTCCTTTGATTTCTTATTTGACTCCTCGGTTGTTCAGTAGCATTTTGTTTAATCTCCACATATTTGTGAATTTTCCAGTTTTTTTCTTGTAATTGATTTCTAGTTTCGTATCATTGTGGCTGGAAAAGATGCTTGATATGATTTCAATCCCTGTAAATTTATTAAGACTTGTTTTGTGGACTAATATACATATCTATCCTGGATAATGTTCCATGTGCACTTGAGAAGAATTTGTATTCTGTTGCTTTTGGATGGAATGTTCTGTATATATCTATTAATTCCTTCTGGTCTCATGTGTCATTTAAGGTGAAGTTTCCTCATTGATCTGTTTGGATGATCTATTCATTGATATAAGTGGGGTATTAAAGTCCCCTACTATTATTGTATTGCTGTCTGTTTCTCCGTTTAGGTCTGTTAATATTTGACTTACATATTTAGGTGCTCCTATGTTGGGTGTATAAATATTTACAAATGTTATATCCCTCTTGTTGGACTGACCCCTTTATCACTATGTAATGCCCTTTGTTGTCTCTTACTACATTCTTTGTTTTAGTCTTTTTTTTTTTCTAATATAAATATAGCTACTCAAGTTTTCTTTTGTATTCCATTTGCATGGAATATCTTTTTCCATCCCTTCACTTTCAGTCTGTATGTGTCCTTACATCTGAAGTGAGTCTCTTGTAGGCGACATATAGATAGATCTTACTTTTTTATCTATTCAGCCACTCTATGCCTTTTTGATTGAAGAATTTTTCCATTTACTTTTAAAGTAATTATTGATAGGTATGTATTTATTGCCATTTTGTTAATTGTTTTCTGGCTGTTTTGTAGTTCTTCTTTTTCTTTCTTCTTCTCTTGCTCTATTCCTTTGTGGTTTGATGACTTTCTTTAGTGGTATGCTTAGATTCTTTTCTCTTTATCTTTTGTGTATCTACTATAGGATATTGTTTTGTGGTTATCAAGAGGCTTACATAAAACAAATTATATCTATAACAGTCTATTTTAATACAATAACAACATAAGTTTGATAGCATTCTAAAGCTCTACATTTTTAGTCTCCTCCTCCACATTTTATGTTTTTGATGTCACATTTTACATCTTTTTGTCATGTGTATTTCTTAACTAATTATTGTAGGTATAGTTATTTTTACTGCTTTTTTTTAACTTTCATACTAACTTTATAAGTGATTAATCCACTACCTTTACTATATATTTACCTTTCTGGTGAGATTTATTCTTTCATATTTTTTCTAGTGACTAATTAGCACCTTTTCTTTTCACCTTAAAGAAGTCCCCTTAACATTTCTTGTAAGGCCATTTTAGTGATAATGAACTCCTTTAGCTTTTGCTTGTTTGGAAAACTCTCTCTCATTCAATTATGAATGAGAACTTTGCCAGGTAGCATGTTCTTGACTGGAAGTTTTTTTCGTTTCAGCACTTTGAATATATCATGCTCCCTTCTGGCCTCCGAAGTTTCTGTTGAAAAATCTGCTGACAGTCTTATGGGGGTTCCCTTGAACATTACAAGTTGTTTTTCTCTTGTTGCTTTTAATATTCTTTCCTTGTCTTTAACTTTACACATTTTAATTATAATGTGTCTTGGTGTGAGTCTCTTTAGATTCACCTTATTTGGAATCCTCTAGGCTTCCTGGATCTGGACGTCTATTTCCTTCCCTTGATTAAGGAAGTTTTCAGTCATTATTTCTTCAAATAATTTTTCTGCCCCTTTCTCTCTCTCTTCTCATTTTGGGACACCTGTAATGTGAATGTTAGTCTGCTTGATATTGTCCCATAAGTCCTTTAAGCTATCCTCACTTTTTTAAATTCTTTTTTCTTTTTGCTGCTCTGATTGGGGGAGTTCTTCTGCCTTGTCTTTGAGTTCACTGATCTTTTCTTCTGCTTCATCTACTCTGCTGTTGAACCCCTCTAGTGTATTTTTCATTTCAGTTCTTGTATTCTTCAGCTCTGTCTCTTCTGTTTGGTACATTCTTATATTTTCTACCTCTTTGTTGAAGTTCTCTCTGTGTCCGTCCATTCTTCTCCTGAGTTTGGTGAGCATCTTTATGATTGTTACTTTGAACTCTTTATCAGCTAAAATACTCATCTCTGTTTCATTAAGCTCTTTTTCTGAGGTTTTGTCTTGTTTATTTGTTTGGGACATATTCTTCTTCTTTTTTTTTTTTTTAAAGATTTTATTTATTTATTTTTTCCCCCCAAAGCCCCAGTAGGTAGTTGTATGTCATAGCTGCACATCCTTCCAGTTGCTGTATGTGGGACGCGGCCCCAGCATAGCTGGAGAAGCGGTGCGTGCCCGGGATCCGAACCCGGGCTGCCAGCAGCGGAGCACATGCACTTAACCGCTAAGCCACGGGGCCGGCCCTGGGACATATTCTTCTATTTTTTCATTTTGCTTGACTCTCTGTATTTGTTTCTATGTGTTTGATGGAACAACCACCCCTCTCAGTCTTGAAATAGTGGCCTCATGTAGGACATGAAACTTGTTGTTGAACCCTGCCCTAATTCTTGGTTGTCTCTCAAACCTTTGTGATTGTCCAAGTAGCCTATAATATTTTTAATAGCTCCCAGCAGTTGAGGGTGTGCCAAGACCTGTCAGTGTCCCAAAGGGAGGGGGTCTCAGTCAGCACCTAGACTCAGGCTGATTGGAAGCTAGACCCTCAGGCAGCAGCTTTGAAAGTATGCAAATATATACAGTCCTTTGGGACCACAAGTGTAAGCCTCACTGGCCACCAGAGCCATGTGACCTAGAGCTGTCCCCTGGATGGCAATCACAAAAATTGCAGCTTGAGACAAGTGTATAAGCTCTTTTCTGGGAGGTACTGGTGAGCTGTAGTGAGAGAGAGGGAGAGTGCAAAGATGACGTCCACCAGCCTATGTTTCCTGAGAGCAGAGCTGTAGGCCCCTAGGTGTAGGCCCCTAGGTGCCAAACCTGGAACTTGCCCCTCAGGCTAAAGCCATAGGACAAGCAAATAGGCCAACAACATTTTTCACATAAATAGAACAAAGAATCCTAAAATTTATATGGAACAACAAAAGACCCCAAATAGACAAAGGAATCTTGAGAAAAAAGAACAAAGCTGGAAGTATCACACTCCCTGATTTCAAAATATACTACAAAGCTATTCTAACCAAAACAGCATGGTACCGGCACAAAAACAGACACACAGATCAATGGAACAGAATCGAGAGCCCAGAAATAAACCCACACATCTACGGACAGGTAATTTTTGACAAGGGAGCCAAGAACATACAAAGGAGAAAGGGAAGTCCCTTCAATAAATGGTGTTGGGAAAACTGGACAGCCACATGCAAAAGAATCAGTGTAGACCATTATCTAACACCATACACAAAAATTAACTCAAAACGGATTAAAGACTTGAATGTAAGACCTGAAACCATGAAACTTCCAGAACAAAACATAGGCAGTATGCTCTTCCACATTGTTCTTAGCAGCATATTTTCAAGCACCATGTCTGACCAGGCAAGGGAAACAATAGAAAAAATAAACAAATGGGACTACATCAAACTAAAAAGTTTCTGCACAGCAAAGGAAACCACCAACAAAACAAAAAGACAACCTAACAATTGGGAGAAGATATTTGCAAACTATATATCTGATAAGGGGTTAATATCCAAAATATATAAAGAACTTACACATCTCAACAACAAAAAAAACTAACAACCTAATTAAAACTGGGCAAAAGATCTGAACACACATTTTTCCAAAGAAGATATACAGATGGCCAACAGGCACATGAAAAGATGTTCAACATCGCTAATTATCAGGGAAATGCAAATAAAAACTACAATGAGATATCACCTCACGCCCACTAGAATGGCTATAATTAACAAGACAGGAAACAACAAGTGTTGGAGAGGATGTGGAGAAAAGAGAACTCTAATATACTGCTTCGGGGAGTGCACACTGGTGCAGCCACTAGGGAAAACAGTATGGAGACTCCTCAAAAAATTAAGAGTAGAAATACCATATGAACCAGCTATTCCACTGCTGAGTATCCAAAGAACATGAAAACATGAATGTGTAAAGATACATGCACCCCTATGTTCACTGCAGCATTATTCACAATAGCCAAGACTTGGAAGCAACCTAGGTGCCCATCAAGGGATGAATGGATAAAGAAGATGTGGTATATATACACAATGGAATACTACTCAGGCATAAAAAAGGATGAAATCCTGCCATTTTTGACCACATGGATGGACCTTCAGGGTATTATGCTAAACAAAATAAGTCAGAGGGAGAAAGTCAAATACCATATGATCTCACTCATAAATAGAAGATAAAAACAACAACAAATAATCACATAGAGACAGAGATTGCATTGGTGGTTACCAGAGGGGAAGGAGGGAGAGAGGAGGACAAAAGGGGTGATTAGGGACATGTGTATGGTGATGGATGGTAATTAGTCTTTGGGTGGTGAACATGATGCAGTCTACATGGAGAGTGAAATAAAATGATGTACACCTGAAATTTATATAATGTTATAAATCAATGTGACCACAATAATAAATAAATAAATAATAAATAATTCTCCACACTGCACATCCTTGTCATTATATTCTAGTCTCACTTTGTGCTGTGAGCAAGTAGAAAAAGAGCCTGTGGGCATGCTAGAATAATAGATACAGTAGAGATCTAGCCATTAGAATGACTTCCGCTGCAAGTACAGACTGATTCAATGTGTTGAAATAATTATATGTATTGTCTCCTATACAGGGAAGTTGAGAGGTAGAACAATTCCAAGTTTGTATGATCGGAGCTCCAGCTCCACTTCTCTGTGATTATCTTGCTTCTCCTCTTCTCTTTGTTGGCTTCATCCTTAGGCTTGTGGTAAAACAGAAAATAGTTCCAGATAGAACATACAAATAGGACAATGTGAAGAGGCAGAAAAGGGATGGTCTCTTCTGGTGTATCTTTCATAAGAACAAGAAAACCTATCCCAGAATGCCCCTTTCCACCCCAACAGACCTTCCCTGACATCTTATTGGCCAAAACAAACCACATGTTGCCCCTAAACCAATAACTAGCAAGTGATCCATTTGGAATCATCATGACTGGCTCAGTCTAATCAGGATCTACCTGCTGTAACTACCAATGGAGACAACTTCCTCTAATGCACATAGCTCTGGGGAGCAGGGGTGGACATTTGGACAAAATCAGAATTCTCTAAGGCAGAAGAGACAAGCAAAATGTTGGTTGGGAATACATCTAACATAGTTCCTTATATAAGAAGTCTATTGCTGAAATCAGCAAATGTCATCTAGCCAAGCACCTATGGTGTAAAGGTCAGAAGGAGCAGAAACAGCAGCTTCAGAAAAAGAACAGAAAAAATCATATTGGTTTGTTTCTGCTCATGTCCTAGACTCCTAAGAGCATATGTATCCTTAAATATCTCCCAGGAAGCTAATTTCCCAAATCAGTTTCATTTCACTGTGGTTCTGGTTACCTTATACATGCCGAATAAAATATTTGAACTCTGATCTGTTGGGCTCCCAAGTTCATGGGTTCAAGCATGGGGCACTAACTTTTCCCAGATCTCAAATCCCCTGGCGAAATTCATTGACCAGGCTCAACATCATTCTCTGACAAGAGATTTGAAATGATCTTATACAGGAGACAATAAGGATGCTTAATTGCTGCAGGAATGGGCAGAACATACTATTTATTTCATTTCCTAAAACTGAGGCTATATGGCAGCACATTGTGAATACGCAAGTTGACTTAAATGAATAAATAGCCTGAAAAGCATTACATGACTCACCAAATAATAAATGTTTAAATGATTTCCCTAAATACTATTATTATATGAAAAAAATGTAACTATGTCTTTTACTATGAGAAATGAGAACTTTTAAGCATAATCAAAAATCAGTAGAGAGTGATGTCAGAATCATGGTGGGTGAGTTGTTTCCTTAGTCTCTTCCCCCTAAGTTACAACTAAATGGACATTTATTAACCAACAGAGAATTCCCTACAAAGCACAACAGGATGACTGAGAGATCCACATAGCCATACATGTGAAGATGGGGGGACTGGATCCCTGGGAAGCAGTGGAAAGAGGTGAGCAGATCCCTCCCCTCCCCAGCAGCGATTTAAGTCACAGGTCCTCACGCAGCAGCTGGCACGTGACTGAAAAAGGAGGCAAGGGAGAGCCAGGCCCATGTGTGAATGTTTTTGGAGTTGCAGCCCAGCCATGGGAGTGCCCACCATGCTGCATCAGCACCACCCACGAGAACGCTCTCCATCGAGTAGTGTGGGTTCAGAAAACACAGCTCCTGCCCCCACCCCACTCCCAGAGATGGCAGGTGGGATCTGTGACCTAATACTTCTAGAAATGCCCCAGCAAAGGATCAGTTCATCAAACACCATGAAAAACTATAGTAACACTTCAGTGCAGAAGAAAAATGACAAGTCTCCAGAAACCAATCCTGAAGTCACAGAAATTTAAAATCTAAATGACAGAGAATTCAAAATAGTTGTCATAAAGAAACTCAACAAGTTACCAAAAAACTCAAAAAGACAGTTCAATGAGCTCAGGAATAAAATTAATGAGCAGAAGGAATACTTCACCAAAGAAATTGAAACTCTAAAAAAAAACCAAACAGAAATTCTGGAGATGAAGAGCACAATTAATGAGATAAAAAATAATCTAGAATCCTTAAATAATAAATCTGACATTATAGAGGACAGAATTAGTGATTTAGACGATAGAAATATAGAAATGCTTCAGGTGGAGGAGGAGAGAGAACTAAGATGTTTAAAAAATGAATAAATTCTTCAACAAATATCCTACTCAATTAGAAAAGCAACATAAGGATTATAAGTACTCCAGAGAGAGAAGGGAGGGAGACAGGAACAGAGAGCTTGTTCAAAGAGTAATAGCTGAGAACGTCCCAAACCTAGGGAAGGAACTGGACTTACAAGTACATGAAGCCAACAGAACTCCTATTTAAATCAATACAAAAAGACCATCTCCAAGGCATATGATAGCAAAACTGGCAAAAGTCAATGACAAAGAAAAAATATTAAGGGCAGCAAGGCAGAAGAAAATAACCTACAAAGGAACCACTATCAGGCTTTCAGCGGATTTCTCAGCAGAAACTTCACAGGCTAGAAGAGAATGGAATGATATATTCAAAACATTGAAAGAAAACTTTCAGCCAAGAATACTCCATCCAGCAAAACTATACTTCAGAGACAATGGAGAAATAAAAGATTTCCCAGAAAACCAAAGCTGAGGGAGTTCATCACCACTAGACCTCCCTTACAAGAAGTGTTGAAGGACGCTCTCATACTTGAAACAAAAAAGCAAAGGTTTACAAAGCTTTGAGCAAGGAGATAAATAGAAAGAATCAGAAAATTGCAGCTCTCTAATAGAACAGGTTAGCAAACACTTAACTATAACATAAAAGATAAAGGAAAGGAAAGCATCAAAAGCAACTATAAACACTTCAATTTAGTCACAAACTCACAAAACAAAACAGAATAATTTGTGACAACAATAACTCAGAAGGGGAAGAGGAAAAGGATGGAATCTGCCTAGGCTAAGGGAGACAAGATGCTACTAGAAAATGGACTATCTCATCTACGAGATCTTTTATACAAATCTCATGGTGACCACTAAACAAAAAATCAGAGCAGAGCCACAATTCATAAAAAAAGAGAAAAGTGAGAAAACCATCACAGAAAACCACCAAACTGAAATAGCAGTCAGAAATACAAGGAAAGAGAAACAATGGAAATATAGAATAACTAGAAAACAAGAAATAAAATGGCAGTATTAAGCCCTCATATATCAATAATCACTCTAAATGTAAATGGATTGAATTCTCCAATCAAAAGACACAGAGTAGCTGGATGGATCAAAAAGCAAGACCCAATAATATACTGACGCCAGGAAACACATCGCAGCTCTAAAGATAAACAGGCTCAGAGTGAAGGGATGTAAGATGATACTCTAAGAAAATGGCAAACAAAAGAAAGCAGGTGTTGTCATACTTATATCAGACAAAGCAGAGTTCAAGATAAGAAAGACAATGAGAGACAAAGAGGGGCAGTAAATAATGATAAAGGGGACAGTCCACCAAGAAGACAAAACTTACGAACATATATGCACCTAATACAGGAGCACCAAAGTATATAAAAGCAACTATTAACTGACCTAAAGGGAGAAATTAACAGCAACACAATAATAGTAGGGGACCTCAACACCCCACTTACATCAATGGATAGATCATCCAGACAGAAAGCCAACAAGGAAATAGTAGAATTAAATGAAAAACTAGATCAGATGGAATTAATAGATGTATATAGAACACTCCATCCAAAAACAGTAGAATACACATTCTTCTCAAGTGCACATGGAACATTCTCAAAGATAGACCATATGTTGGGAAACAAGGCAAGCCACAATAAATTAAAGAAGATTGAAATCATATCAAGCATCTTTTCTGACCACAATGTTATGAAACCAGAAATCAACTACAAGAAAAAAGCTGTGAAAGCCACAAATATGCAGAGACTAAACAACATGTTACTGAACAACCACTGGATCAATGAAGAAATCAAAGGAAAAAATCAAAAAATACCTGGAGACAAATGAAAACGAAAATACTACATACCAACTCTTATGGGATCAAGCAAAGGCGATTCTAAGCGGACAGTACAGGCCCACTTCAACAAACAAGAAAAATCTCAAATACGTAATCTTAAACTACACTTAACAGAATTAGAAAAAGAAGAACAAACAAAGCCCAAAGTCAGCAAAAGGAGGGAAATAAAAACTAGAGCAGAAATAAATGAAATAGAGACTAAAAAAACAGTAGAAAGGATCAATGAAACTAAGAGTTGGTTCTTTGAGAAGATAAACAAAATTGACAAACTCTTAGCCAGACTCACTGAGAAAAAAAGAGAGAAGGCTCAAATAAATAAAATTAGAAATGAAAGAGGAGAAATTACAATGGAAACCACAGAAATACAAAGGATTATAAGAGAATACTATGAAAAACTATATGCCCACAAATTGAATAACCTAGAAGAAAGGGATAAATTCTTAGACTCATACAACCTCCCAAAACTGAATCAAGAAGAAATAGAGAATCTGAATAGACCAATCACAAGACACTGAAACAGTAATCAAAAACCTCGCAAAAAACAAAAGTCCAGGACCAGATGGCTTCTCTGGAGAATTCTACCAAACTTTCAAAGAAGATTTAATACCTATCCTTCTCAAACTATCCCAAAAAATTGAAGAAGACAGAACACTTCCTCATTCTATAAGGCAACATTACCCTGATACAAAAACCAGATAAAGACAGCACAAAGAATGAAAATTACAGGCCAATGTCGCTGATGAACATAGATGCAAAAATCCTCAACAAAATATTGGCAAAGCAAATACAGCAATACATTAAAAGGATCATGCACCATGATCAAGTGAGATTTATACCAAGGACACAGGGATGGTTCAACATTCGCAAATCAATCAATGTGATACACCACATTAACAAAATGAGGAATAAAAACCACATGATCACCTCAATAGATGCAGAGAAAGCATTTGACAAGATCCAACATCCATTTATGATAAAAACTCTCAATAAAATGGGTATAGATGGAAAGTACCTCAACATAATAAAAGCCATATATGCCAAACCCACAGCCAACATCATACTTAACGGTGAAAAACTGGAAGGCATCCCTCTGAAAACAGGAACAAGACAAGGATGCCCACTCTCACCATTCCTATGCAACAGAGTACTGGAGGTTTTGGCCAGAGCAATTAGGCAAGAAAAAGAAATAAAAGGTATCCAAATTGGAAAGGAAGAGGGGAAACCCTTGCTGTTTACAGACATCATGATTCTACAGATAGATAACCCTAAAGAATCCACGCGAAAACTATTGGAAATAACCAACAACTATAGCAAAGCTGCAAGGTACAAAATCAACCTACAAAAATCAGTTGCATTTCTATACACTAATAACGAACTAGCAGAAACATAAGTCAAGAATACAATCTCATTTACAATAGCCACAAAAAGAATAAAACATCTTGGAATAAATTTAACCGAGGAGGTGCAAGACCTATACACTAAAAACTATAAGACACTATCGAAAGAAATTGAAGAAGACATAAAGAAATGGAAAGATATTCCATGCTCATGGATTGGAAAAATAAACATAGCTAAAATGTGGGGCTGGCCCAGTGGTGTAGTGGTTAAATTCACACACTCTGCTTCAGCGGCCCAGGGTTCACAGGTTTGGATCCCAGGCACGGACCTATGCACTTCTTGTCAACCCATGCTGTGGCAGCATCCCATATACAAAATAGAGGAAGATGGGCACAGATGTTAGCTCAGGGCTAATCTTCCTCAGCAAAAGAGAGGAGGATTGGCAAAGGACCTTAGCTCAGGGCCAAGCTTCTTTACCAAAAAGAAAAAAAAAAAAAACACAGTTAAAATGTCCATGTTACCTAAAGCAATCTACAAACTTAATGCAATCCCAATCAGAATCCCACTGACGTTCTTCATGGAAATAGAACAAAGAATCCTAAAATTTATATGGAACAACAAAAGACCCCGAATAGCCAAAACAATCCTGAGAAAAAAGAACAAAGCTGGAGGCATCACAATCTCTGACTTCAAAATATACTGCAAAGCTATAGTAAACAAAACAACATGGTATTGGCACAGAAACAGACACAGATCAATGGAACAGAATTGAAAGCCCAGAATAAAACCACACATCTGTGGACAGTTAATCTTCGACAAAGGAGCTAAGAACATACAAAGAAGAAAGGAAAGTCTCTTCAATAAATGGTGTTGGGAAAGCTGGACAGCCACATGCAAAAGGGTGAAAGTAGACCCTTATCTTATACCACACACAAAAACTAACTCAAAATGGATTAAAGACTTTAAGACCTGAAATCATAAAACTCCTAGAAGAAAATATAGGCAGTACACTCTTTAACATCAGTCTTAGCAGCACCTTTTTGACTACCATGTCTACTCAGGCAAGGGAAACAAAAGAAAAAATAAACAAATGGGACTACGTCAGACTAAAAAGCTTCTGCAAGGCAAAGGAAACCATAAACAAAACAAAAAGACAACCCAGAAACTGGGAGAAAATATTTGCAAATCATATATCCAACAAAGCATTAATTTCCAAAATATATAAAGAACTCATACAACTCAACAAAAAAAAAAATGAACAACCCAATCAAAAAATGGGCAGAGGGTATAAACAGATATTTTTCCAAAGAAGATATACAGATGGCCAACAGGCACACGAAAAAATGTTCAACATCACTAATTATCAGGAAAATGCAAATCAAAACTACAATGAGATATCACCTTACACCTGTCAGAATGGCTATAATTACCAAGACAAAAACTAACAAACTTTGGAAAGGATGTGGAGAAAAGGGAATCCTCATACAGTGCTGGTGGGAATGCAAACTGGTGCAGCCACTATGGAAAACAGTATGGAGATTTCTCAAAAAATTAAGAATAGAACTACCACACGATCCAGCTATCCCACTACTGGGTATTTATCCAAAGAACTTGAAATCAACAATTCAGAGAGATTTATGTACTCCTATGTTCACTGCAGCATTATTCACAACAGCCAAGACATGGAAGTAACCCAAGTGCCCATAAACTGATGAGAGGATAAAGAAGATGTGGTGTGTGTATACACACACACACACACACACACACACACATACACACACTGGAATACTACTCAGCCGTAAAAAAAAGACAAAATCATCCCATATGTGACAACATGGATGGACCTTGAGGGTATGACGTTAATCAAAATAAGCCAGACAGAGTAAGACAAACACCACATGATTTCATTCATATGTGGAAGATAAACAAACATATGGATAAAGAGAACAGATTAGTCATTACCAGAGAGAAAGGGGGTTGAGGGTGGGCAAAAGGGGTAAAGGGGTACATATGTATAGTGATGGATAAAAATAGACTATTGGTGTTGAGCACAATGCTGTCTATACAGAAACTGATAAACAACAATGTACACCTGAAATTACACAATGTTATAAAAATAAATTGAGGTATGACCTCAATAAAATAACTGAAATTACAAAAAATCAGTAGAACATTCCACCAATACTTTGGTGTAGGAATAGTCCTATTTTTTTCCATTTTAAGAAGAAAATAAAAGAGGAAACTCTATCCCTGTAGAAATCATTTGTAACACCAGCCCTGCCACTCATTGGATGGAGGACTTAAGCTCTTGGAGTCTCCCCCTTCTTCATTTGTAAAATGCAGATGATTTCTAGGTTCCTTCTAAAACTCACAATCTATGATTATAACATATACTTGATTACAGGAACTAGACATATATGCCATATCATAAATTTCGCATAGTTCTTGGAAGCAACAAGCTATTTCTTTTTGTTTTCTTATTTACCAATAATGGTTTCAAAGGCTATAGAGTAATAGTGTATGTCTGTCTTTAGTGGTTTTATATTTTCTAGGATTAATTGTAACACTGTGCATTTTATTATTAGTCATTGCATTAAATTGAATCATTTTGTAAAACACAGCAGTGTTCAGAAACCTTAACAAGATAATTATATAAATCTGGACATAGCAATAATCCTCCATTGCCTTGAATTAGTTCGAACTTGCAGCCTTCAGGACTTTCTGATAGAAAGTGGGGAAGATGGAAGGCAAAGAAAGATGAGGTAAAATATCAGACACATAATTTTAGAACTGGAAAATATCTTGGAGGTAATCTAATCCAGTGGTTCCCAAACTTTGATATGCAATCTAATTACATGTGGAACTGGCTTAAAATAAACTCTCCTCTCCCCCATTCCCAAAAGAGACGCACTAGTTCTGGAGTAAAGTGAGACTGGCCCTCTGTATTTTGATCAAGTTCCTTGCGTGATGCTGAAGCACAAGCAGGTTTGGGAACCACTGATACAATCCAATCACATTACTTCATAAAAGAGAAAAATGAAACTCAAATAGTTAGAGAACAAAAGCAAAACCAAAATACCCAGGTCTCCTTTACCAAAAGCCTGGGTTTCCTTCTATTACCTCATCAATATATATCATAATTATATAAAAATAGTATGCTTAACATTAAATTAAGAACCAGTTGTAACTCTTTGGATCCAAGGAGAAAGACTACCCAAGAGAGAGAGCACAGAAAAAAATGAGGACTAATGAGAGGAAAAGAACCACAGGTTATGATTTACAGCACATAGAGAGACCCAGACCTAATAAGGATAGAAGGAACTGGAGGAAAAGAAGTAGGAGATAGGAAAGGCAGGGATGCTATCCAGGTTAGTAAAGGAGAATAGACCAACACAGTAGGGCTTGAATTGAACTAAAAATGAAAAACACTTAAATTCTTACATCCAGAAGAACTCAATAGAACTAGCATAAATGAAAATGACTTCATACATACCATTTCTGTGTTATACTTTCTCAGTCAGCATAATAATCTGAGAAAGGACAGTCAGCAAAAAGAGGTGTATAAGCAGTGTCAGAGTACCTCCATTAAAAAAATAGGCCAATACCCAGGTCACTTGGCCATAGGAAGAGCATCCCTGAGGGTCCACCATTTCTAGGAAAGTAACTTTAAGCAGAGGCCATCCAAAAGTATAAGGTATTCATGTGGTGATTTAATCATCACTAACATCATCATTATCATCACCACCAAATATGTACTGGATATCCACTCACTGTGCTAGGTGCTAGAGATAAAGGGACAAAGGACTTGCTTCTCGTTTGGAAGAGAAGGTTGAAAAGCAACAGAATTAACTCAAAGAGACCTGAAAGCAGCGATATGTCGGTAAATGTTTAATAACCAGGGGAAAGCCCTGATTTACAGTGTGTACCAATTTCCATGGTGTAAATACTCCAAGACAGTCAGTTTCAAGCTACCAGGATGACATTAATCAGCTAACAAAATACCTATAAATTGAACAATTGGCTCTTACAAGCTGCTGTGAGCTGGCTCCAGCACACCACTACTTAAAGACCATATAACCAATGTCTCTTTCTCCCCATGTCACATTCAGATAGAAAAACTGAAGCCCAGAGAGATAAAGTCACTTGTCAAAGGCCACACAACTAGGTTGTGCCAAAACTAAGAACAGAACCCATTCTTTGCTTTTTCCATTATAACTCACCCCGTAAGTTCAAAGATACTGTTTTACGGCATTTGAATTTAGAGATTGAGAGTTTAGGTTCTGGAGTCCACAGGCCTGGGCTCAAATCCCAGCTCCATCTGGGAAGACTGTGTGACCTTGAGAATTTACTGAATTTGACCCTTATTTTTGTCATCTGTAAATCGGGGATGATAACACTACCTATATCTTACAGGAATGTGGTGAAGATTAAATGAGATATAATGTGTAAATTGCCTGCCCAAGAGCCTGGCATACAATACTAATTCAACATACATTAGCCATTATTATTATGGCACATTAATATCTGCTAGGCCAGTACTACTCAAAGTGTGGTTCACAGACTGTTTGCTACCGGTCCTTGACAGGATAACCATAGAATATAACAGTAAGTGTTTATAAACTTCGTTAACAATTTGCCATGACACAACATCCAAGCATGGGATCAGTGAACTCCTTTTGATAAACAAGGTATAAACAAGTTTGGATGCTGTCCAACTCAAGTGGTGAGCAGCATGGGGCATACACTACATGCTAATTACATACAGTAAGACCACTTACAACATGTGATATTTCAGGTTATTTTGTCACCTGTAACCCACAAGTGAATAAAAATTTGATAAATGTATCTATTTTAAAAACATTATTTTTACAAACATTATGACTTTAGATCAAGCCTATTTTTTAAATTTGCACTTTAACAAGCTAAATTAGGAAAATAAAGTTACTTTACTTTTACTCTAATTGACATATGCCAAGATAAGCCTCACTGGATTTTTTTTGTAAAGAATAGACACTCATGGGGCCGGCCTGGTGGTGCAGCGGTTAAGTTCATGTGTTCCACTTTGGCGGCCTGGGTTTGCTGATTCGGATCCTGGGCACAGACCTACTCACCACTCATCAAGCCATCCTGAGGCAGCATCCCACATAGAAGAACTAGAAGGACCTACAACTAGGATATACAACTATGTACTGGGGGGTCTAGGGAGAAAAAAGAAGAAAAGAGGGAGATTGGCAACAGATGTTAGCTCAGGGCCAATCTTCCTCACAAAAAAAATTACCTTAAAAAAAAAAAAGAATAGACACTCATTTTTCTGAACACAGCCGTGGTAGTAAATCAAATGACAATGATGGAAGTTATTCCAAATAAATGAGGACCAAAAGAGTTTATCCTAATTCTATTAGGAATATGATAGCTTGTATATTGACTTCAGCTGTGTAGCCATAATTGAGAGTGAAATACTAAAATCATAATGTGATATTTGTGAAGATGCACTGACTAATCAAAACTTAAATGGATCTTATATATAATACATAAATAAATAAGATCAAAATCAAAGAATTCTTTGAAAGAAAGGGTATTGAGTTAAAAAGCTAATAGAAGCAGATGTTCAATATCTCAAATATAAATATTAGTGCTTCTCAGCCTTTTTTTATGTTGCACTTCAGGTTTCTAGGACTAAAAAACCACATACAAAAATGTTTTCTTGGAAATGTAGGTGAATCTAAGGCAAAGAAAGTAGCTCAAATACCACTTCTCAATGATACAACAGTCCAACACAGCCAGGTACTGGCTAATGATATGGAAAAACAACTCATAGAGCAAATACAGCCAGTCAAGTATTTTTCATTGTTAATATGGCAATTTTTAAACTATATTTGTAATTTTTTTCCAGCTTCACTGCTGATAAACACAACTAGTTCTGAACTATATAAAATTCTAAGTTGTCAACATTGTCAACACATGTGATTTGAAATTTAAATTTTGTATATGAGTGTGTTCAGATGGCACAGCTCCAATGACAGGAAACATCTTTGGAATAGCTATTCATATTAAGGAGTTTAAGCCAAAATGTGAATCATTGCACTACTTCCTTCACTTAGAAAGTTTTGTTACTCCAAAAAAAAAGTCAACAGAATTAAACGGTATGTTTAGTGACACAGTAAAAACTGAGAGTCATCATAAAAGCCTTTTTTTACTTAAATCTTTTATAGTCCCTATTTTATGTAATGATATAAAAACTGATAATAAAATTACTTGTATGCAGAAGTACAGTGGTTATCAACAGGAAAAAGTCTGTAAAGAGTGTTTGAACTCAAAAATGAACTTCTTGTGTTGCTGCAACATAAGAAAGCAGGTTGGTCCCAACTTTTTTTTTTTTTTTTTTTTGGTGAGTAAGATTAGCCCTGAGCTAACATCAGTTGCCAACCCTCCTCCTCTTGCTGAGGAAGATTGGCCCCGAGCTAACATCCATGCCCGTCTTCCTCTACTTTATATGGGACGCCGCCACAGCACGGCTTGATAAGCTGTGTGTAGGTCTGTGCCCAGGATCCAGACCTGCAAACCCTGGGCTGCCAAAGCAGAGCATGTGAACTTAACCACTAAGCCACTGGGCCAGCCCCAAGGTCCCAACTTTTTAAGGACATAAATTGAACAACCAGATTTCCTTATTTCTCTGATATTTTTGGTATTTTTAATTTTCTTAATATTTCCGTAGAAAGAAGGAGTGTAACATCCTTTTTCACGGCAGATAAGATCAAAAGACAAAAATAAAATTTAAAAACTTAGAAGTATTTATGTTCTATAACTTAATAACTATCGAGAAAATAGGTGATGATCTTGATGTTGTACTAAACACCTTTCTAATTTGATAAAATTTTTGAATTTTAGTTTCCATTAAAAGGAGATCCATTCATAGGTAATTCATGTATTAGTTTCAGTGATTTAGCCATAACTTTAAATAATAAATTGTTAGAATTAACTACTGATGAAAAATTGAAGATGAATTTTGAAAATATAGGATCACTTGCTTAATTGTGAGTGAAGTTTTAAAATGAATATCCTGAGCTGAATGAGCTTGTTTTAAAATCTCTTGTTGCATAGCCATCAAATACTTCTGTGAGCCTGGTTTCTCCACTAGAGTGCTATTAAAACAGACCGTAGAAAGAGTTTAGATATACATTATCTCCTATAAGTAGCATTATCTTCAATCTAACCAAGATTAAATAAATTAACAAGCAAAAAGAAAGTCACGTTGAATTTCAATACAACATATTTGTCATATTGAAAATACTAAATTTTGGTATACGTCGTATTCTTTCAAAGGGGGCATATAGGCATTTAATACAGGGAAACACTTTCACTTATAACATTCTGTGTAGTTATGATGGTGGAACAACAAAAACTTATAAATGTAATAGAAACCCCCTATGTCAGTTGTTCTCAAACTTTTTGGTCCCTTTACATCTGAAAAGTGATTGAGGATCCTGGACCACACTTTAAGAACCACTGCTCTATATTAATCATATGGACTTTGTATGTTGTACGCCTTTTTAAATTTTATTTTTCTGATAATTTAGTTTTACTGCATTTTACAAAAGTATTGGTCTGCGAAGGACTGGAAATTTTTTAAAAATCTGAATCTTTCATCACAGATAGTTTGAAAAGAATTGCTCTAATTCAATCCTGCATAACTAAGTTAGACATTTCTATTGTAACACTGAATGATTCATCAGCCACTTCAATTGACAAATGAAGTTTATTAGATTACATTGAAGTACGATATGAAAGTCTGGATAATCTAAAATAGCTCACCAGGTATAGTATATGAATAAAATTATCTAAGTGCTCTTAACCTTTTATTCTGTTAATTCACAGTTTCAAAATGTCAAAATTAAAAAGTCTAGTCCCTTTAAGAGGTCAAATATGTGTTTTTAATAGCTGAAAGAATGGAAACAACCTATATGTTCATCAACAATTAAGTAAATTATGACATATCCATATGAACACCAGAACACTATAGAGCCATGAAGAATGAGGTAGCTATGTGTGCTGATGCACAACCATCTCCAAGATATATTAGAAAATGTAGAAGCAAGTTACAGAAGAGTATGTGCTATAATCCCATTTATAAAAGAAAAAAACTAGTGGTGTGTATAAACAGCTCTATGCTTATATGTGGAGATTTTTCTAGAAAGATTCATAAGGAACTGGGAACACTGGTTACCTTCTAAAATACTGGGGGGTTAGGTTTTAGAATGGGAAGAAGACTTACATTTACTGTATGCTCATTTGCTCTATATCTTTAGCATGGGCATTTGATTACAAAAAAAAGCTAATTAATTTTATAAAGTGAATTGCTAAATCAAAAAAAGGAGGCCAAATTAGAAACTGAGAGAAAACGCTGCTAAATAAAGGGAACCTTAATGAGAGCACAAACATCTACTCAGGACCTTCTATGAGTCAGACACTATTTTCAAGTTTGGACAACTGTACTACATAAAGAGATACGATAACTAAAGGTAATGTATGATCCTTGATTTGATCCTGGATCAAAAAAAAATCCTCTTTAAGAACATTGTTAGGACAACTGGAGAAATCTGCATATGGTCTATATATTTGATAAGAGTATTGCATCAATGTTAAATTTCCTGATTGTGATAACTATTCAGTGGTCATACAGGAGAATGTCCTTGTTCTCAGCAGATGAAGTATTTAGCTGAAGTATTTTGGGGTACTGTGATGATATATAAATTATTTCAAATGGTTCATTTACAACTGAAAAAAATGATATATAGGTATCATACATACATATATGTATAAATGTGTATATATATGAGAGAGAAAGAGAGAAACAAAACTAATGTGGCAAAAATGTTAACAATTATTTAATCTGGATAAAGGTATATGATTTTTCATTATAGTATGCTTGAAACTTTACAGTAAGCTTGAAATTGTTCAAAATAAAAACTAAGGGAAAAGAGAGAGCCTTCCTTCCATCTTTCATAGTTCAGTATAAAAACCATTAGATGGAACTGACTGAGCAATCAGACGTCTGCCTCATGGGGTGAGAAGGTGTTAGAGGAGACAGAAGTAGCAATGGCCCAGCATGTGGTGTGGAGCCCAAGAGGGGTAAGGAGGGACTCCTCATGGGTGGGAGAGGGCAGCAGCAGCACTGTGAGATTCGTTACATACAGGAGGGATTGATCAAACAAGTAAATGTATGGAAGATTATGGGAGCCAGGTTTCTCACTGTTGGAGAATGGAGTTATAAATACGGAAAGGGAAAAAACCAGTGAACCTTCTCATATGGACTGGAATTGTAAGGATCAGTATACACTCATGGTTTTCAAGATAGATCGACAGATGGATGGATGGATGGATGGATGGATGGATGGATGGATGGATAGATAGATAGATAGATAGATAGATAGATGTATATATCTATGGGCATACACATAAATATATTCACATATATATTTCCTATCTGTCCACTGAGAGGTCCTGGGAGGAGTGGTATCCCAAAACCAATGACCACATCTAGACCCCATATCTTGGTTTCTAAATATCTTTCTCCACTAAAAGGAACAAAGACTCCTTGGAAAAATGGCTAATTACAGGGCTGTGGTAGGAAAAATACAACACAAACCTGTAACACCTTTTTTTCTGCCAGAAAATAAGTAAGGGCTCAAAGAATGATAGGGACATGTCAAAAGAATCCAGAAGCCAGTTTGAGGGGAGCTCCCACTGGCCAAATCTGAGAAAATCTGGGCATCAATATAAATAATGATGGTAATCATTAAAAAATAAGAATCCACGAGATTACACTTATATAAATAAATAATGAATAAATCAGTAGGAGATTAGAAAGCTTTTTCCAACAGACAAATGTAGAAGAAATAATGTTATTATAAAAATCACTATTTTTCAACCATCATAATAATAATTCAGCCAAAAAATATCCACTAATGCTAAAACCAGTAAATAAAAGTTTGATGAATAATCAGAAATTTACATAGTCTCAAAGTGTCTCCCCACAAATATTTACTGATTACAAATGAAAAATAAATAAGTTTCCAGTGGAGAAACTCGGCAAATACTATCTTAACCAAGAGACCAAGGTTAACACTACCAATAATCCAGCAAATTGAAGTTAAGCACCACCTGATGGATGCAACAAGAACACAGCATTGCTTCTGTGATACTCCTGACCAAAATGCATAACCTATATAATCATAAGATATAATCATCAGAAAACTCAAATCAAAGGACATTCTACTAAATAATGGATCTTTAGTCTTCAAAAGTGTCAACGTCATAAAAGTCAAGGAAAGCCTAAGGAACTGTTCCAGATTGAAGGAGACTAAAGACATGACAACTAAATGCATGTGTGATACTAGACTTGGTCTTTTTGCTGTAAAGGGCATATTAGAACAAGTAGGAAAACTTGAATGGGGTCTGTAAGTTGGATGGCAGTAATGTATAAATTTTAATATCCACATTTAAATGTTTATATGACCGTTGTAGAGAAGAATGTCTTCCTTCACAGGAATTACATACTAAAGAACTAGGGTAATGGGACACCTTGTTGGTAATTTACTCTCCAGTGACTCAGAGGAACAAAATCTCTTTCTGTATTCTTGTAAATTTCCATAAGTTTGAAATTATTTGGAAAGAAAGAGAGAGAATGGGAAAGAAAAACTAGAAGTAGAAAGTATGGACGATTCTTTCAAGGAGTTTTATTATAAAGAAAGGAGTCAAATAAGGGAACAGATGACTAGGCATGGTAATCAAGAGAGGAATATTTAAAATAACACTTCATTTTGAAAACTGTCAAACATGCAAAATTAGATAAGACAAGAGCCTTGGAACATTCATTTTCTCCCAAAAAGTCTCCTTCCATTTTTCATATTATTATTGTTTAATATTTTAGTTCTACTATTTCCAATTTTTTATTATGAAACATTTCAAACAGAAAAATATAACAGATAAAATATAACAAATATCTCTGTACCCACCACTAAGACTAAAACAATGTTAACTTTTTGCTAAATTTGCTTCTGATCATACTCGGTAAAAATAAAAAATCATAAACACTACAAAAACTATTAAAGTTCCACCACCTTCCCCATCTCCATCCTTATAGAGAGTAATCATCATCATAAAGTTGGTGTTTATCTTTCTCATGCCTGTTTTTGTGCTATTATTACACATATATGTCCTCATAAACAGTATAAAGTTAACAACACACTGCACCTTTTTTTAATTTATAGAAATAGCAGCTGTCCATATTGCCAAAACTTTTGCATTTTTGTTTTTATCTCAATAATATTTATGTTTTTAGAATTTGTGTAAATAAGTGTTTCCTACTCTTTTTTCCATTACGAAGTGTTACAGTAAATCTCCTAGAACGTGCTTCCACATGTACCATACAAGATGGATATACAAAAATCAGTTGTATTTTGGGGCCAGCAGTGGCGGAGTGGTTAAGTTTCCGTGCTTCACTTCGGCGGCCCAAGGTTCACAGATTTGGACCCCAGGCGTGGACCTATGCACCACTCATCAAGCCGTGCTGTGGCAGGCATCCCACATAAAATAGAGGAAGATGGGCATAGATGTTAGCTCAGGGCCAATCTTCCTCAGCAAAAAGAGGTGGATTGGCAACAGATGTTAGCTCAGGGCCAATCTTCCTCACCAAAAAAAAAAAAAATCAGTTGTATTTCTATACATCAGCAATGAACCATTTGAAAATGAAATTAAGAAAACAATTCCATTTATAATAGCATCAAAAAAGGATAAAATATTTAGAAATAAATTTAACAAAAGAAGTGCGAGATTAGTACACTAAAAACCACAAACTAAAACTGAAAGAAATTAAAGACCTAAATAAATGTAAAGACATGCCATATTCATTGATTAGAAAATGTAATATTATTTAGATTATTTAAATCTTTGTGACTTTGGACTAGGCAATAATTTCTTAAATATCTAAGAACTTAAAGCATATGAACACAAAGGAAAAAATAGATAAACTGTATATCACTGAAATTTAAAACTTTCGTACATCAAAAGACACTACCAAGAAACTAAAAAGACAAGCCATAGAATGGGAGAAAATATTTGCAAATCATATAACTGACAAGAGTCGAGTATCAAGAATAAAGAGCTCTTACCACTCAACAATAAAAAGACAACTCAATTTTTTAATTTTATTTATTTATTTTTTTCCCCAAAGCCCCAGTAGATAGTTGTATGTCATAGTTGCACATCCTTCTAGTTGCTGTACGTGGGACGCGGCCTCAGCATGGCCAGAGAAGCGGTACATCCGTGCGCGCCCGGGATCTGAACCCAGGCCGCCAGCAGCGGAGCGCGCGCACCCAACTGCTAAGCCACGGGGCTGGCCCAAGACAACTCAAGTTAAAAATGGGCAAAAGATTTGAATAGACATTTCTCCAAAAAAGATATACAAATGGCACATGAAGACGCTCAGTATCATTAGTCATTAACGAAATGCAAATCAAAGCCACGATGAAACACCACTTCACATCCACTAGGATGGCTATATTCAAAATGAGAAAAAACTAATACAAGGTTATATGTCAATCATATCTCAATAAAAAAGATGCTTGACATCATATGTCATTAGGGAATTGCAAATTAAAACAACGAGATGCCATCACACACATATTAGAATGACTAAAATCCAAAACACTGACAACACCAAATTCTGGGGAGAATGTAGTGCAACAGGAACTCTCATTTATTCTGGTGGGAATATAAAAACTTTGGCAATTTCTTAAAACACTAAGTATACTCCTGCCATATGATCCAGCAATTATGCTCCTTAGTATTTACTCAAAGGAGTTGGTAACTTAAGTCCACACAAAAACCTGAACACAGATGTTTACAGAAGCTTTATTCATAATTGCCAAAACTTAGAAGCGAGGTGCTCTTCAGTAGGTGAATGGACAAATAAGCTGTGGTACGTCCAGACAGTGGAATATTATTCAGCACTAAAAATTAAATAAGCTATTAAGCCACAAAAAGACATGGAAGAATCTTAAATGCATATTGCTAAGTGAAAGAAGCAAATATGGAAAGGTGACATACTGTATGATTCCAACTATATGACATTCTGGAAAAGGCATAACTATGGAGACAGTAAAAAGATCAGTGGTTGCCAGGGATTCTAGATGAATAAGTGGAACATAGGGGATTTTTAGGGCCATGAAATTATTCTGTATGATATTGTAATGGTAGATATATGTCATTATACATGTGTCAAACCCCATAGAATGTACAACACAAAGAATGAACCTTAATGTAAACATGGTCTTTAGTTAATAATAATATATCAATATTGGCTCATCAATTGCAAAAAATGTACCACACTAATGCAAGATGCTAATACTAGGGGAAGGGTTCGGGGGCAGAGGGAGGGAAAAAGAGTATATGGGAACTCTATATTTTCTGTCCATTATTCTGTAAATCTAAAATATCTTTAAAAATTAAATCTATTAATTAAACAAAAACAAAACATGAGACGGATAGAAATAAACCTTTCTGAATAAAGAAAGAAAAAAAAAACAGACAATAACAAGTGTTGACAAGGATGTGGAAAAAATAAACACCCATACATTACTGGTGGGAATGTAAAATGGTACAGCTGCTTTGGAAAACTGTTTGGCAATTTACCAAAAAATTTAACATAGTGTTTCCATATGACCCAGCAATTGCACTTTTGGAATTGAAAACCTACGTTCACACAAAAACTTGTAAACAAATGTCCATAGCAGTATTATTCATAATAGTCAAAAAGTGAAAACAACCCAAATGTCCATCAGCTGATGAATGGACAAACAAAATGTGGTATCCATACAATGGACTATTATTCCATAAAAAAGGCATGAGGTATCGATACATGCTAAATATGGGTGAACTTTGAAAACATTATGTTAAGTAAAAGATATTAGACACAAAAGGCCACGTGATATACGATTCCATTTATATGAAATGTCCAGTATAGACAAATCCATAGAGACAGAAAGTAGATTAGTAGTTTCCAAGGGCTGGCGGGAGAGAGGGATAGGGAGTGATTACTAGTGGTATGGAGTTTTCTTTTTTGTGGGTTTTTTTGAGGTAATGAAAATATTCTGCAATTAGACGGTGGTGATGGTTGCAGAACCTGGTGAATATACTAAAAACCATTGAATCATATCCTTTAAAGGGGATGAATGTCATAGTATGTGAATTATATCTCAATAAAACACATAGGTAGGTAAGAAGGTAATTAGGCAGGAAGGTAGACGAAAGATAGATAGATAGATAGATAGATAGATAGATAGATAGATAGATAGATAGGTAGGTAGATAGATAGGTAATAGATAGATAGAGACAATGGGCCTTTGGTCAAGACCACAAAAAGTAATAAAAATAATTAGGGCTGGCATCTTGTACCCTGAGTTGATGTCAGTCTAGTCAATGAACCTGCTGACTTTACCCAGTATTATTGGCTAAGAAGAAAAGAGAATTAGACATGGTGTGTTGGAGACTGCCAGGTGGAAAAGGGCCAACTCGGCTCCAACCTGAAGTAACCAGTTCCTAATAAGTATTAACAATGAATCACTTTGTCCAAGAGTTGGTCAGAGAAAGCAGATGCAACTGGGGATTACATTCTTATTGAGGGCCATCATAGCATATGACAAAAAGAATGTGATATGATGCTGCCAACTGAGGTCAGCCAGAGGGTGTGATGAAGTCCTAAAGGGACCATTATCGCCTAAGGGACATTAGACTTGAACATACTTGGGAGTGAGACATTTGTCAGTAGAGCCTGTTGAAGCCACCGCACTTTCAATGCTGCTCACTAACAAGAACTGTTAAAGCCAAAAGGTTGTAAATTAGATATGAGATTGAAATTTTTAAATGAAAAGTACTAAGCTTTAAAGAAAATGGAAGGAGGCTATTCTAACAACAGAGAGTGCCTGCAAAGTTATGCAATTGAGCTGAGACAGCATTCTCTGTGGGAGGTGGAGGTTCCTCACAGCAGAGCTGGGGGCAACAAATGCCAAAAAACAAAACCATTCTGTGTTTACACTCTGAGAGGAGGCTCATAATATGAACCAAATTACATATGCCACCTCTGCAGGCTGAAAGATAATTTTTTAAATGGGATCACTTTTTCCCAGCTCTCAGCTTTATTTAGAGAGCCCAATTCCTAAGATTCTCATCTTAAGTATGCATAAAAATTAGGGTACCAGATGGTATACACCAAAAAACTGCATGTACTATACTCTATGAGATGTTTTTTAGAGATTTTTAAAGGTAATTTTGACAATATCTTAAAGATAATTTTAAAGAATCCTTAAAGCCATATTCTTTAAAAAATGTGACTCAACTGTAGTAAAAACATATACATAAGAGATGACAATAACCACCTGTAAAAAAGAACAATGCTAAGAGGCATTTCATAAATGTACTGCTAACAGGACCAAAGATCTAGTCAAGAACACCTTAGGGTTTTAAAAAAGCTTTAGGTTACTTGATTCACTTAACTTAGGTTTGCTTAGTCCATACTATGCGTTATGAACCACTGGGAATTCAAAGATGAAAAAACACAATGCCTGTCCTCAAGTAGCTCAGGGTCTGGAGGTGCTTAACTTAGAGTACCTTAACTTAAAAATTGTAATAAAGCAAGATAATCTAACAGAGAAAAGAACAAAGAGCACACCCTTTAGGTGGGAGGAAGGCCAGGGAAGGCTTTATGGAGAAGGTGACATTTGAGATGAAAATTTAAAAGCTGGTATATTAGTTTCCTGAGGCTGCCGTACAACACGCCACAAACTGGTGGGCTTAAACAACAGAAATTTATTGTCTCACAGTTCAGGAGGCTAGAAGTCCAAGACTAAGATGTCTGCAAGGCCATGCTCTCACTGAAGGTACTAGTGAAGGATCTGTTACAGGCCTCTCTCCTAGTTTCTGGGAGTTCCTTGGCTTGTGGCACCATAATTCCAATCTTGAAATGGCATTCTTCCTCTGTGTGCGTGTGTGTGTGTGTGTGTGTGTGTGTGTGTGTGTGTGTGTCTGTCTGTCTGTCTGCTTCTGTGTCCAATTTCCCCTTTTATAAGGACACCATATTGGATTAGGACTCATCCTAATAACCTCATTTTAACTTGATCATCTGCAAAGACCCTATTTCCAAATAATGTCATAGTCACGGGTACTGGGCGATAAGACTTCAACATTGTTTTTGGGGGAGACACAATTCAATCCACAATAGCTTATCAAGAGGATAAGCAGAGAATGAGAACTCTGGGCAGGGAGAAAAGCATGTGCCGTAGAGCAGGAAAGAGGATTGAATGAAATGAGGCTGGAGAGGTACCAAGGGCCTAGATCATGAAGAATGTCACATGCCTCTTGAAGTTTATCCTCTGTAGAGGTGACAGAAGCCATAGAACGATCACTGTACTTGCAGCGTGAAGAAGAGACAGACAGGGGCTATACTAGAGACACAGAGACTATTTGTGAGGTTATTGTAGCTTTAATTCAGGGAACAGATGATGGAAAAGCGTGACTGCACTAAGAGAGAGAGAAAAGTCCAGAGTAAAAGGAAGAGAAACTGACATTTATTGCCCACCATAGGCTACTACCCATAGATTACCTCATTTGATCCTCATAGCAACCCTATGCCATAGGTACTGATACTTCCATTTAACAAGTAAAGTAACTGACACCCCCAAGTTTAACCCAAGGTCATTTACTTAGTAAATAGTAGAGCCAGCACTCAAATACAGGTTTGTCTGACAAAACAGCCAAAAAATCTAGGGAAAATGTTCAAGTTCAGGGGTGAGAAAAAATAATTAGAAGAAATAACCATTAGAAAGATTCTGAACAGTCTATATATTAAGTGAACTTTGGGGGGGAAAACAGGGTAAGGGAGAATAAACACACGTATTTACATTAAGAAAAATTGGAAGAATTTCCAAGAAACTAATAAAAGTTGTTACCTGGAGGGTAGAGTGTAGGGAGCAGAGAAAGAAGAGAAGTAGGAGTGAGAACCTTACCACCCATCCACCTTTTATATTATTTTGATTTTTTAATTCATGTGAATATACTTCCTTTTCAAAAAGCAGCATATAATATTTTATAAAGAAAGAACAATTCAGTAGAATAGCAAAGACAAGTCAGAATGCAGAAGATTATGTGGGTACTTAGAAGCTGGCTTTGTTGCCTGATTTGTCATTATCATTATACATTTTATTTAATGTTGTTTAGAGCAAAAAGAAAACATCTTCAAACACCACGTAGGTTAAAAAGACAACTAAGTCCAATAACAATGTAGAAAAAATTAGAATCAATAATCCCTATTATTTTGTTAAACCACTAATCTCCATGAAACATAAAATCAATGTACTTATCTAGCCCATAGAAAAATCACATTCAAATGAATTTGAGCAGGGGAGCTTTATTGCAGTTTTACCAGAAGTAATACTGGGCCACTAATAAGATTCCTAAGATATAATATTAAGAATTTAAAATCTTGCTTTTTAAAGTGAAGAAACATACACGGGGAAAGGATGTACAGTTAACGCACTGCTGTTGTTAGTGCCTGTCCATTTGATTCTGACTTCTAGCGACCCTGTGTACAGCAGAGCGAAACCCTGCCTGGTCTTTTTGTGCCGTCCTCTCACCTTCCAGTGCTATATATCAGACAATGCTCCGTCGCTATTCATAGGGTTTTCATGGCCAATCTTTTTGGAAGTGGGTGGCTCTGCCTTAGTCTGGAAGCTCCACTGAAACCTTTCCATCATGGGTGACCCTGCTGGTATTTGAAATATGAGTGGCATAGCTTTCATGGGCCGCCCCGTGGCTTAGCGGTTGGGTGCGCACGCTCCGCTGCTGGCAGTCCGGGTTCGGATCCCGGGCGCGCACCGACGCACCACTTCTCCGGCCATGCTGAGGCCACGTCCCACATACAGCAACTAGAAGGATGTGCAGCTATGACATACAACTATCTACTGGGGCTTTGGGGGAAAAAAAATAAATAAAATTAAAAAAAAAAAATAAGTGGCATAGCTTTCAGCATCACAGCAACACGCAGCCACCACAGTATGACAACCGACAGACGGGTGGTGTGGTTCCCTGACTGGGAAATGAACCCAGCCACGGTGGTGAGAGCACCGAATCTTAACCACTAGACCACCAAATGCACTGTTATTCCTGTCTAATTTCAACAGTCAGTCAATAATTAGAATAAAAAACTAATTCACATAAACCTTTCACAATTTCTCTACTCCCCAATTCTTGCCTTATCAGAGCATAGAAACAGAACTACTTGGTAGCTAGAGTGGGAAAAAATCCTTACGGCAACGTGAATGGCTCCTAGACCACAGTTACTACGATTTCAACCCTTTTATACTAAATGGCACTTTCAGTGAAAATAATGATACCTGCACAAGAGCAGAAGGTGAGAGAACTGTTGTTAAGTCAATTCTTATTTAGAAAAAGATCTTAAAAGAAAATCTTATTTTAAAACTTAAAGGTCATGAAGTACTTCTCTTAAAATAAGGTGTCTGATTTTTGTCCTGCATCAATCATGTATTTCTTTCTCCTGTGACTGCTTTGGAGACATAATATCTCCAAACACACTGCCAAACAAGAACTCCAAAAATGTCTTTATTGATTGGATACTCTGCCCAATGAAAAATTATTTTTTATTGGAAATGGCTGTCAGAGCTATTTTTATTGCTCTCCTAAAGGCTCAATCTGTAATCATGTACTACACTTCTCTACTCTGAGAACAAAATGAATTAGATGACTGCCTCTTTTTCAAATTGCATATTATGCCATTTTAGGAGCTCAGACTGTAGATCTGAAAGTAATTGATGTTCTGCATTTGGTGCCTTTCCCTTCAGGATCTTTAGACTCTTAGAGACAGAGAAATCACTAAGGAGAGAAGGTTTGCAAATCTGCTACAAGTTTGTTCCTTTTAGTTTAAATTTCATCAGCAAAACTGCCCCCACGTTCAACTTTTGGAGGCAACAATAAATCCACAAAACCTTATGGAAAAGGAATTTCCACACGCCTATTTGCATTAAAAGACACAAATAGCACTTCTCCTTTGTACAATTCCTGTCAAAAGAGAAGTATATATTCAACTGGAACTGTTTGGTTGTCTGTAGGATGAACCGAGGGGTCTATAAAGTTAACCCTGTCTCCAAACACTTTCTCCAACCCATCTGAATATTTAACATTAAATATTTGTTAAAGCTTTGGATAAAGCTTTGCCTCTCTTGAAATTCTTTGTCAAAATTCAAATAGGAGTGAAAGATTAACAAAATGAAATATCCTAAATAACTAACATCTTTGGGGGGATCAGTACATTGGCGTATTTCCAATGTAATAACAGAGAAAATGTTAAAGGGAGAAAGCATAAGAAAAGTCTAAGTACTGGGCACCACCTAAAGAGGGCAAGGGTAGGTATTACCTACAGGAAAGGGACCCTAGAAAAAAATAGCAAAGTGAGCTAAGAATAGGGAGTGCTAAAAGCAAAGTGAAAGTACAACAAATGGGTTGGCCCTGCTTTTTCATTTTGCATACAGGTGGCCCTGCTATCAACTTGCCATCACCTACATGTGAATGATCCACTTTAAGTGCTATCACTGACATATCTTTCACTCCAGTGTGGTATTTTCTTGCCACCAAAAATGTCTTTAAGCTCGCTCCTCCAAGGAATTCACACTAGTATCAACCATTACTTAAAATTTAAAAACAGGGAAGGGAGACTAATCTACTGGAGGAAAAAATAGATTCCAACACAAAATACAAAGAAGCATGGGGTCATTTATTATTTTAGGCTATCTGTGTCATGGTGCTTTTAAAGGAAAAAAGATGAGAGAAAGGGATGGTTTAATATATTACTTTTCCTATAAATGGAACAAATATCTCAATAAGCAAACGCTACTTCAAATACAAAGATTTAACTGATAACTTTTATGTGGACTTACTTTCGATAGTGGATTTGCTAAGCTTTCACCTCTCATGTATAATACTGTCTCTAAGAATCAGCTGATAGTCCTTCTTTTCTCTGGAGTAAAACGAGGCTTGCTTCCGTGTCTGAGTAGAACCTATCACATTCTTAGAACTCCATGAGTGAGAGTCTCCTGTCCCTAAGCCACCAAGTGAAGGAGCTGCATTATCTCTTTCAGATCTCTTGGGCACAACTGTAAAGTTACACCCGTAATCATGGCCAAATCACTACTGTCCATAAAACAACTTGTGCTTCAAGTAACTTGACCTAATAGCATTTCTTCTTCCAAAATCACCAATAGCAAGGACTGTATGTAACATCTGCATTACTCATAGAACTACACCCAGAAGGAGTATCTTTCCAAAGCACTTTTCAAAAGATTCCACTTAAAATAATGAAGTAGATAAACATAATGAAGTTTGGCTAAAGCCGAACACCAAAATATTAATGATGGCAATGGTTATGTGAAATTTCAAGCAATTTTTCTTCTTTGTGACTGTCTAGAGTTTATGAATTTTTCACAATGAGAATACATGATTATAACAAGGAAAAAATATATATAGTTAATTTCAATCTTTGACAACGAAATTTCCCAAACAAAACTAGTATCTGTGAATACAAATTGTATATTATTAATACTTCTTTTCTATTAATACTTCTAAAACTTCAATAGCAGTTTCTTCCATATATTCTATTTCCTTGTGTAGATACAGCAGAGATCACAAGGTCTCTGACGACACATTTTGGGTCTTACACATACTTGTACTCTCCCACGGTGCCTCACAGTGCCTCATATTTGGTAAATGATCAGTATTTGAGGAACGAATGATACTTCTAAGAATGCAAAAGGTTAGAATTGACATATGCATCTGATACACACCACAACAGTTAAATGTTGAAATACTTCTGATTGGTAAATACTATAATAGTAATGCAATAAGCAGAAAGATTAACCAAAAATATAAATTATAATTTAAATTCATTAATTCAAGCCAATTGTCAGGGTATGTCATGAAAATAAATCCTAAATGGGCCTCCCACAGCAGTGTGAAATAAATATTTGCAATATCCACCTGTTGGGCCCACGTCATAGTACGTGGCAAGAATATTCTGCACATTCTTTATAAGACACCTTAAGAGTATCACCAGTTTATAATATTCTCAAATTACATAGTTACTTCTATTTCTAAATTGTTTAGTTTTCTTCTTTGGTTTTATTGTCAGTGAATTACCATACTTGTGTAAGTAATAAGTGTACAGTTTTTTGGTACTTAAATATGCAAGACTTTATAATAAAATATTAAAAACAAATACTCAGAATAAAAACTAGGCTAAAAAGACTAGGATAGTTTCTTAATGTTTCTTTTGAATATTATAAACATGAATTTTTTGAATTCATGTTTTGAATCAAGGCTGGGAACATCTTCTAATACTGTACAAAGTGATAACAGCCTGGAATGTCTTTTGATCTGAGCAGAATCAGTGCAAAGTGAAACAAATTTTACTTCCAGAATGAAAAATAACTTCTTTGAATAAAAAATACTATTGGCTTATTTTATTAACAAAATGTTGAATAAAAATGATGCTCAAATGTGTTATTTGTTTATAATTAATTTTCATCAGAATAGCAATCATGTTCTGTTAAAGCGCTTGGTACCAAAAGAGAAAATGTAATCAGTGAGGAAAATATAAAAGAACATTACAAGTAAGTGTCACACACCAAAATATTTAAAATAATTATAAGTTCAAAAGATATTTTATCAGTGTCAATAAAGCAAATGAAAAATATTAAGAAAGATCCATCATAACACTGTGATAACACTTAGCACACATTTATAAAAAGAATTGTAATCATTAAAAAAAAAATACACACCTAACACTATGTACTATAGATAAAAATCACCAAGCACTTTTTAGACATGGAATATTTACACAGAACTTAAAACAAAAAAAAAAGAACATTGCTAAGGGTGTATCACTGCAATCCAGATTTCGGCTTTCAGTTGTAAAAACACATCTATTGCAAATGTTCTCAAAGCAGGGCCCAGAGACCTCTGGGATCCCTGAGACCATTAGAGGAGGCTGCAAAGTCAAAATTATTTTCATAATAATACTCAGACATCATTTGCCTTTTGTAACTCTCATTCTCTTAGAAGTGTTTTCCAGAGGCTATGTGATGTGTGATGACATCATCTCTCCGACAGCTAACGGAATATATGCTTGAGTATTCCCGAGTCTTTAAGTGTTCTCAGTTTTAATTTCTAATATATTAAATACTGGTAGATATAACCACAGAACCAAAAACTTTTTGTGATCCTCAATAATTTTTAAGAGTATAAAGTGATCCTGAGACCAAAGAGTTGAGAACCACTGATATAACAAAATGAGAAAATAACTTTTTAGAAATCAAGGCACTAAAACATTAATCATTAGTAACAAAGCTTTGAATGTTTTACACTACACTATATAAGAAATTTAAAACTTCTGAATACTGCTTAAAGGTTTCTGTTGATTTTGTGGAGCTGTGAGGAATACTATCTGAAAGAATATATCAAAATTATTTAGTAAGTTCTTAAGAAAACAGTTTCAATGAATAATATTTACATAAAAATCTTACTGGATTTTTACAGACAGTGCAATGCTAGGGAGAAAGTCTAGAGTTTCAGCCAAAATTTTCCAGAAATTTTAATTTGAGGCTAAGTCAGCATGTTCAATTATCTCTGGATGATTCAAAAAAGGTATTAATGAAGTTCTCACTATAATTTTTTCTTATATGCTTTCCATTTATTATCATACTTCAATATGCAGCATGTAGAAAATTATATAATATACCTCAAGAGCTCAGAATTGAAAAAATGAAAAATGGAAGAAGATATGAGCAGCATTTCATAGTTCTAGAACTGTAAAAGCAGTTTGGAAACTATCAAACTTTATTTATTCACCATGATAGAAATTGTGAAATGGAACAATTAAATCTAGGAAGTAAACTGATTTTTTTGGAGATGTGGCTTTAATAAAGAATGTTCAAGTAGAATTCTCTTTAGCTCCTTTAAGAAATGTCTCCCATTATTATAGTTAACACATTATTGTGACAACAATAAAAGTGATTTATAAAGCTAAACAGAGAAGCTGAAAAGAGAAGAAATAAAAATGAAGAAATATGATATACCATTAGAAATAAAATAAAGTGTCAATTTCAAGAGAAAAACCATTAGATGTGAAAATGCATTTGTTTTTTGCTGATAAAAGTGAAAGACATAATGAACTCTTTAAGTTCTTTCAATTTATTGAATCCTAAAACTCGGTCAAATGATATTTGCTAAGCTCCATGGACTGGAAGTGATCAAAAATGAAATTAAGCCAACTTATTAAATATGACATTCCAATAAATTATTTTCATGATTTACTTGATAACACTGATACTGAATATATAGAAATCTCAGATGGTATTATAAGAGTTAGAAAAAATTAATGTAAATTCTGTTAGTTCAGCAGAAGCTGGGAAAAAAATTTAGACATGAACAATATCTTTGACCTAAATAAAATTTTCTATTTATTTAGACTAGAAATCAGTTCACCTTTTTGGAAAACTAACTGGCACTATCTACCAAAATGTAAAATGCATATCTTTTATTCTAACAATTCTACTTCTAGGATTCTGACCAACAAAATACTCTCACTTATATAAAAAGATACATGTTATACATATAGGGATATTTATTAAGACATTATTTGTAATATGAAAAGCTACGAACAACCTAAATTCCACCATTAAGGAAAATAGGTTAAATAAATTATAGTAGATACATCCAATGGAATTCTAGCAACCATTAAAAAGAATGAGGTAGGGGGCCAGCCCGGTGGCACAGCAGTTAGGTTCACACGTTCCGCTTCTGCTGGTTCAGATCCTGGGCTCGGGCCTACTCACCGCTCATCAAGCCATGCTGAGGCGGCGTCCACATAGAAGAGCTACAACTATGATATACAACTATGTACTGGGGCTTTGGGGAGAAAAAAGAAAAAGAGGAAGATTGGCAACAGATGTTAGCACAGGGCCAATCTTCATCAAAAAAAAAGAATGAGGTAGTCTACAGGTCATACTGACATAAAATGATCCCATTTTGGGGAGGGAAAAAGGTATATATATGTGTATACAGATGTTTATACATACGATGAAAAGTTTTAGAAATTAACTTTGAGACAGGATGGAAGTGAGAGAGAGACTTTTGGTATTTTGCATTAATTGAATTTTTACAAGTATATATCACTTTTTATTTCATGAAAAGAAACATATGTACATGTGCATCAGCCACTAAGATATTTTCTATATACTTATTTTAAAAGTCTGGAAATTCTCATACTACAATATTAATAATGATTAACTTGAGGGGAAGGAGTAGAATTATGAGCAATTTTAACTTTTTTCTTTTTGTTTATCTTCCTTTTCTAATTTTTCCACAACATGCATAATACTTGTAAAATTAGAAAGTACTAAAATCACTAAATATAATTTTTAATGAAAAAATTAGAAGTCTCCCAGATACACTGACTGAAAAAAGCAAGATGCAATGTAGTAATATGATCTTATTTTCATAAAACAGTGACCCTCTTAGTCTTGCATATTTGAATAAATTAATATGTATATATGTCTTATAGAAACATATCCTTTAAAAATATATAAGGATATATACTAGGTAGCATCTGGTAGGGGGTTGGGGAATTAGAGGGAGGAGGTAGAGGAAAGCTAGCAGAAACAGAAAAGATACTTTTAGAAATAGGTATATGATTACATTTGTATATTTAGATAAAATGATGGAGAAAAAAATACAAAAGCTTTTAAGGAGAAAAAAGGCCACCAAAAACCTTTGTTTTAAATGACTGAAACTATAGGTTGCCAAACTGTTTTGGTTCATTGTGACCTTTAATGTCTGACTAATTTTTTCATGATGTCCCTAGGACAGAAGAAATACATAAAAGCTCTGTTAGATCCAAACAACTTAATAACTATTTATGTCTCAACCACTTAACAGACATTTGAAAAGATAAGTCATATAAATTGAAAAAAAAATTTATTTTATTCTTAACCGCATTTCCCTATTAACGGAATGCATGTGCCTATAGTCACTGCACAACTTCTCAAACCTTGGAATCAGGTTGAACGCTGTCACTCTCATTTCCTGTTCTACTTTGATTGTCATTGTACTTGCTTTGTATCACAGTAATCACCAAAAAGCCAGCTTCACAAAGATATGACCTAATGAAAAGGAATGTAGCACTATCCAATGTTGAAAATGTGAACTCTCCCAGGGCTAGTAATTTGCACAGATGTTGAGTATCACTGTTTCCCTTAAATATCCTGCAGTACTCCTGTGAGTTCCCTCTGGTGCCCCAAGGCACCTCAACGCATTTTGGGAACAAGAGATTTAAAGCATAGAGTGCTTTTCCTTGTCACCTCAGTTAATTATGCTTTAGCCAGTTGTTTATGCTTTAAAAATTCCATTATCATCAACTAAGCAAAGCTTAAAGTAAATTAGCAAATCCTCCAGTATAGAGAAATAGGATGTTTTTGAAGCCTTTCTGATAATTCATGGATTTGGATAATTCATGCTGCTGCTCTGACATACATGCTTCCTTTTCTCCTCGTCTTCTGAGCTCCCTTTCCCAACTCTACAGTGGCATGAAAAATTTAAAGATGATTCAATGTAACAGCAAAATAATGACCCCTGAGATTTCAGGTACCTGCTATCTTCAATAGAAGTCTATGACCATTTAGATCTATCTCACCAGAAAACACCTAGGGAAGATGAAGAATATACAATGATATAAACCAAGTTCTTAATTGCTTCATTGTTGATGCATAAATGCCAGGTTCCTAACTCAGTGAATATACCTGAGCAGTATGCAAATAGTACTGACAAGTGGAAAAACTATGCATGGACAGAATTTCCCTCTTGGCATAACATAAAAATATCAGCAGCTTTAGGCAAAGAATTAAAAAACCAAAATTATTGTTTTGTGTGTCTTTCCACCTAAAAAATAAATATTCTAAAGCCTTGGGGTGGATGTGAAAGGATTCTGAAAGGATTACTCTGATTGGCCTCCATCCCAAAACAGTTAGCTAGCCATTCCTGTACAGTTAGCATCTAGTTAGTCCCTCTAACCTAGCTTAGTATTGCAATATAATCATCTCACTCAAAAACTAGAAGTTATGCAGCTATTTCTAAACAAAATTTAATTTCCACCTACGAAGGAAGACGGTTTTGGAACTTTGCACACATCCTTTTACTTTACTCCATCCTCATTTACTGTTTATCTACGAGAATCAAGAAGGACCTCACGCCCACAGTGTTATTGTTCTTTCTACCAACTCTATCTCATTATTCATTGCTATCCAGGTTTTTCTGCTACAGTACAGAGCATAAGTTTCTCCTAGAGGGCTGTAATGACATCACATTCAGAGGGAGGGCTATTTTAACCTTACCCCAGTCAAACCAGAACTGAAGTAGATTAAAAACAACTTGGGGGGGGGGGGGGGGCCGGCCCGGTGGCGCAAGCGGTTAAGTGCGCGCGCTCCGCTGCGGCGGCCCGGGGTTCGCTGGTTCGGATCCCGGGCGCGCACCGACGCACTGCTTGGTAAGCCATGCTGTGGCGGCGTCCCATATAAAGTGGAGGAAGATAGGCACAGATGTTAGCCCAGGGCCGTCTTCCTCAGCAAAAAAAGAGGAGAATTGGCGGATGTTAGCTCAGGGCTGATCTCCTCACAAAAAAAAAAAAAAAAAAAAAAAAAAAAAAAACAACTTGGGGATTGGGTGGAGATGGGGAGGAGGATAATGAGAGAAAGGAAGCCTGCAAAACTCAGACTGGAGGTGGTGAAAGAGCAGCTGGAGGCCAGTACTCTCCCACCTGGGGATGGGGGCAGGAGTCTCCAGATCTCCTCTCCCTCATAGCACTTAACTGGCAGTTTCCAGTTCCCAAAATGCATCCCACATTTCCTGCCTAATTAAATCTTCAGGCCTGTCCAATAAGACTGGTATTATTATCAGGTGAAGAAACGCTATGTAAGAGCAGGACCATATTGGGCCACTGTGGTGTAAACTGGTCATTCACAGATAGTGTGTTGAGGGTATGTTCTTGCATTACTGCTCCAACATTTAGAAACTTGAAATAAGACTGGAAAGAACCTATAAGACAGGGCTTAAGCTCTTGCCTTCAAGCAAGTATATGTCTTAATTACACCACTTCTGTTCTTGAAGATTTCCTGGGAAGCACCACCCTCCACATTCACCCTCCCTCCATCACCTATTCCAGAGCTGCTTCTGCTATTGTAGACTAGATTTACCATCTCTCTTAATTTAAATCCATTTTCTTTGGTGTTATCATCCATATGAGGTAAACCACATGGTTGTAAAGTTTCTAGCTGGAGCACTCTGTCAACTAAATGACCATTTAAAATAGCACCTAGCACAATGGCCACCACAGCAGGTGCTCAATAAACATGTGTTCAATGGCTAAATGAACAAATGCTAAAAAACAAGTATTTCTTATTATAAGTGACTTTAGCATCAAATAAATTGTGTTATCAATAAAAACAACACATTTTAAAACTTGTACTATAATTGGTCAAGTTGCATTTTTGCAACTATTGGCAGATCTAGATATAATGAGATCCAGATAAAAGATATAATAGGCAAATCATGACTGGCACACTGTAGCCATTCAAATCTGGTGAATGAATTTAAATTATGATGATTTTGATTTTTTAATCACAGTGAAATTTAAACATACCAAATTCTTAACTCTGACACAAATACAACAAGTCCCCAAGTTTAGTATCTCTGGACAGTGCTTTACATCTTTATCAAATTTATTCACTCAGTCACCTTAGAATTCCATACCTACTCAAGTTATACCTTTAACATGAATTTTTCTTAGACTGTATATAATCTAGCACATCATGGCAAAAGGAAGCATTTCTCTGAAACTCCTCATCACAATTCCTACAGGCTGGGGCCAGCCCCATGGCTTAGCAGTTAAGTGTGCTTGCTCGACTACTGGCGGCCCGGGTTCAGATCCCGGGCACACACCGATGCACCACTTGTTCGGCCATGCTGAGGCGGTGTCCCACATACAGCCACTAAGAAGGATGCGCAACTATGACATACAACTATCTACTGGGGCTTTGAGGAGGAAAAAGGGAAAAAAAGGAAGAGGATTGGCAATAGATGTTAGCTCAGGGCCGGTCTTCCTCAGCAAAAAGAGGAGGATTGGCATAGATGTTAGCTCAGGGCTGATCTTCCTCACAAAAAAAGAAAAAAAAAAAAAACAATTCCTACAGGCATTTTTGAACTCTTTCCTTATTTCAACAGAGAAAAACTTCCTGTCCAATTTATGTAAAATAGGGATTTTATCATTTTTATTTAAGTGAAGAAAAGCATAGAGTTATCCCACCACCTTGTGGACCATTAGGATATTGCTGCTTCAGAGCCAAAAGCACATTTTAAGAATGAGAAGATGTGGCGGCGGGGGCCGGCCCGGTGGCACAAGCAGTTAGGTGCATGCACTCCACTGTGGTGGCCCGGGGTTCGCCAGTTTGGATCCCGGGTGCACATCGACACACTGCTTGGCAAGCCATCCTGTGGTGGCATCCCACATAAAGTGGAGGAAGAGGGGCCTGGATGTTAGCCCAGGGCCAGCCTTCTTCAGCAAAAAAAAAAAAAGAGGAGGATTGGCAGATGTTAGCACAGGGCTGATCTTCCTCACACACAAAAAAAGAATGAGAAGATACATAACATTGAACAGTGGCTACTCACACTTTTCCCATCCCCTCCAGCTCCTCTGTCCCTAATTCCACATCTTCAAATCTTACCCGTTCCTCAAAACACTATTTAAACGTCCCCATCACAGAGCCTTCTTTAAGTGCAAATTAAAATACAGGAAAACAGCTAAATGAAAATGTTTCTCTGTTCTAACCTTCTATGCTACTTTAGATGATTCTTCTTATTTTCTAGTTGGTCTTATCTCCCCTACTGGGAGATACCCGCTCTTACCAATAGCTTAATATTCAGAAATTTTGCAAGCCAATTGTTAAACTGATGGTAGCTTGAAATAGGCAATGGTAGGTATATTTACACAACAGAAATCAGGAAAAATCAAGACACTTTAAAAAAAATTATCAGCTTTAACTTCTCTACATCTTATTTTTTCTACACATAATATGTAGTGAGGAGAGGTGGCGATAGCTCCTACTTCACAGAATTATTGTAAGGATTAAACAAAATAACCCACATAAAAAGCTTTGTCCCAGGGCCGGCCCAGTGGCGTAGTGATTAAGTTCACGTGCTCCGCTTCCACGGCCCAGGATTTGCAGGTTCAGATCCCAGGCATGGACCTATGCACCTCTTATCAAGCCATGCTGTGGGAGGCGTCCCACATATAAAGTAGAGGAAGATGGGCACGGATGTTAGCCCAGAGCCAATCTTCCTCAGCAAAAAGAGGAGGATTGGCAATGGATGTTAGCTCAGGGCTAATCTTCCTCACCAAAAAAAGGCTTTGTCCCATGTCTGGCATATAGTGTGTGCTCACCAAATATTATAATTATTCCCCATAACCCATCACAGTGTCTTGCAAGTAGTAAATTCTCAATATACTCAATTGTTAAGTGACAAATAAAATCAAGAATTTCAATGGGAAATTTTAAGATATGTTAACACCTTGATAGTAGTCCCAGGTTAATAATAGGACAAACCATTACCAGAGACACAAACTCTTTATTTATAAATAATCCAGATGTTTTCTTTCTTTCCCTCTTCCTGCTCTAAATCAATATCTCTCTAGACAGATAGGTGAGTGGGTAGGTAGGTAGGTAGGTAGGCAGATAGATAGATATATAGATAGATACATAGATACATAGGTAGATAGATTTATCTATACCAAATCTATATTTATATAGAAAGAGAGATCTATATATAGATATATCTATATCTATAGACATAGATTTGGATATAGATATAGATACAGATCTTTGTCTCCTTATGCATTTCTCTCCCATTCTGATTTACTCTAAAGTGCCTTCCTTTCTCCTTCTTCTTTTTACTTTATTTCATAATGCAAAATAAATAATTTATGCCTCACTTTGTTCCAGAAAAGGTTTGCAGTGAATAACAGATAACTTGGTGCCATGTACAGAGAATAAACATTTTATATTTCTCCAAGGGAAGAAAATGAAGTAGCTTTTTACCACCTCTTTCATTGATCCCATGCTCCTGTTTGATTGGCCCTTGGCAGAAAATGGGTTCTTTATACTGACCTTTGGGGAAATACAAAATTAAGTTTCCAGGTACAAAGTTGAAAATCAAATTGCCAGGAATTCCAGACATTTTCCAAAAAGGGAAGCAAGAAATGCTCTTGTCCTTTACGGTTGATGTCACTCTCACATCTCTTCACCTACCTCACCCCATCCTAATATAGTGTTTCTTTAGATATAAGGCTGTTTCCAATAACTACCTATGTTTAAGATCTGCCACAGATTCATTTGCTTGCTAAAAAACAAAACCAAAGAATTGAAACAACTAATTAATTGCAAAAATAGACTTAAAATATGATTTACTCCAGATGGTTTGGAATAAAATTCCAATTGTTCAACTGTAAATTTAATCATCTAAAATAAATTTTTCCTTATCTATTATTAATTAGCACAAATATTGTTTTGAATGGAGGAAAAAATAAAGTATTGGATGGTAATATCTCTAAGATGATCATTTGCCCTAGAATATACAAATTCTGCCCATGATCATTTCTGGTTTAAAATACACACAGGCTGAAACAAATAACATGTCCACAAGGCATTGGTTAAATGTAAGGCACTTTGTGTGGTGGAATATCCACTTTGATGTTGGTCTTATCCAGGAATATGTGGATGACACAGTGTGTGACAAGAAGGGGCTTCCTCCAACAAGTGGAAATAAGGTAGGTGAGTCAGAAATTAAAATTCCAACTAATCTGAAGGCATCTATAAGATAAGGCAATATATTATATTTGATTCACCTCCTGGTCTGTTTCCAGGGGACACTGTCAACTGGAACGGATGATTGTTTTTCCCACCAGCTGTCATCACCAAGTTGGCTATACTTTGTATTTTCCCTTTGTGTTTGAAAGCCAGACCTAGAGTGGAGGGCTGGACTCAGTGCCAGAGCAAATAAATTTGTTGATAATTTAGATAAAATTTGTTGTCTCATCTGAAGAGGTACTGCCAGACGTCATTAAGGCAAAAGTCCCAGCAGCAAATACCTACAAAATCTGGGGTCTGGAAAGCATCATCTGAACTTCTTATTTAATTTACCAAGTAAAAACGAAAAAATCCACTTTGGGGAAAACTTTATTTAATTTGCTAAGAGGTGAAGAGAAGACTCACATATTTCACCTCCAGTAAGAAATTGTTTCCTGTGTCATCAGCCCTGTAATTTCCAGTCTCTGTAAAAAAACAAATTATATTCAATGTTCTTCTAAGCTGAGCTCACAGGTGAATTCCAGAACATGAAATTTAATCTTCCAGAGCTGAAACTTTACTAAAGCAAATAGGTTGAAAATATTTGACTAAAAAAAACTGCAAATTAAAATTACAAAGGAACAGCTAAATGAAAGGTGAGACTTTCCAACTGAAGAGATTAAAGCTAGAATCAGGATTAGAGAAGCGAATTCAGAGCTGCAAGATACGACCAGTCATTCATTAACCACATAGTGTAATTATAACATATGACTGAAAGTGGAAGAGTTAGAATGACACTGAAAAAAACCCTTCCACTATTGCAAAGAAAGTTTGGTCTCCCATAAAAATAACCTTCTGGCCTTCCATTCTGAAGGGGAAAGTTCTGGAATTCAAGGAGCCACCTATTTTGCCTCTCCTGAGTGGCACAGGAATAAAGCAATTTGTTGCCTCCATTTACTTATTAAAAATGCCTAAAAAATAAAGAGAGTAGAACTAGAAATCACTTCTATGGCCATTCACAAATTAATTGATGATTTTCTCTGCATTTTCATTACTACTGAGAGAAAGAGACACACTCATATATGCAATAGATTTCTATTATTCAGCCCCCTTTCTCAGGTAACTCAAAATTAGTAAAATTATAGTAATAACAGTTAATTGTCATAAGGCAGAGACCTCAGAAGCCTAATAGACTGTTCTCAGTAGTCATGCTCCAGGATTGATACCTAGCAGTGAGATCAAGATTTCTTTTGAAGCAGACTAATTACCCTGACTATTTTTACAAAGCCCAATGGCACAGCCCTTAAGAAAAACCTCTTTCAAATTACATAATGTATTTCACTACATAAATTACTGTACTTTCATATAAGATGAAAAATTGTATGTATTTTTTAATTTCATGATTTCTAATCCTTTATTTCCTCCACAGTGGCCAGAAGAAGGCAGTCTCTGAATATGGCTAAGGCTTGGCAACACAAACAGTGAGAAACTTTGTCTTCAGAGAAGCAGAGTTTCAGACCTGGACCCAAATCTCACTCTACCACTCATACATGTGGGGTACATGAAACAAATGACTTAATTTATATGAACTTCAGTTCCAAGATCTTGTGCAGTAGAGATAATATCGCCTACTTGATGGAACTATTGTGAAGATTAAATAAGAAATGTATGTAGTATTTAGTATAGAGTCTAGAAATGTGCTGTCCAATACAGTAGCCACTAGCTATATGTGGTTATTTTTTTTTTTTTTTTTGTGAGGAGATCAGCCCTGTGCTAACATCCGCCAATCCTCCTCTTTTTTTTTTTTTTTTTTTTTTTTTTTTTTGCTGAGGAAGACGGCCCTGGGCTAACATCTGTGCCCATCTTCCTCCACTTTATATGGGACGCCGCCACAGCATGGCTTGCCAAGCAGTGCGTCGGTGCGTGCCTGGGATCCGAACCAGCGAACCCCGGGCCACCGCAGCGGAGCGCGCGCACTTAACCGCTTGCGCCACCGGGCCGGCCCCGATATATGTGGTTATTTTAATTAATTAAAATCAATAAAATTTAAAATTTAGTTCTTCAGTCACACTAGCCATATTTCAAGTAATCAATAGTCACATGTGGCTGGTGGCTACTGTACTGAACAGCATAGGTACAGAATAGTTTCATCATCATAGAAATTTTTGGACATTGCTAGAGAATACAGTAATTGCTTAATAAATGTTCATTTGATCTGTCCGGCATTTTTTTCCTCCTCCTCACCAATTTCCCTAAGTTCTCAGGCTGCCCAAGGTATCTCATTATCAAGAAGGAAAGCAATATGATAAAACATACATGTATTTATCACTTTTTCACCCCCAGGAATACTGGAGTTCTAAAAGAGCACTGTGCTCTTTGACATCATTCTCAGCAGCACATTTTCAAATACCACGTCTGACCATGCAAGGGAAACGAAAGAAAGAAGAAACAAATGGGACTACATCAAACTCAAAAGCTTCTGCACAGCAAAGGAAACTATCAACAAAACAAAAGGACAACCTAACAATTGGGAGAAGATATTTGCAAACCATATATCTGATAAGGGGTTAATATCCAAAATATATAAAGAACTCATACATCTCAACAACAAAAAAACTAACAACCCAATTAATAAATGGGCAAAAGATCTGAACAGACATTTTTCCAAAGAAGATATACAGATGGCCAACGGGCACATGAAAGATGTTCAACATCGCTAATTATTAGGGAAATGCAAATCAAAACTACAATGAGATATCACCTCAAGCCTGTCAAAATGGCTATAATTAACAAGACAAGAAATAATAAGTGTTGGAGAGGATGTGGAGAAAAGGGAACTCTCATACACTGCTGGTGGGAGTACAAACTGGTACAGCCACTATGGAAAACAGTATGGAGATTCCTCAAAAAGTTAAGAATAGAACTACCATACGATCCAGCTATTCCACTGCTGGGTATTTATCCAAAGAACATGAAAACACGAATGCATCAAGATATATGCACCCTTACGTTCACAGTAGCCACTCTTATAGGCACAATAACCTAAGTACCTATCAAGGGACAAATGGATAAAGAAGATATTGTATATATACATACATTGTATGTATACAATGTATACATTATATACAATGTTGTATATATATACAATGGAAAACTACTCAGCCATAAAAAAAGATGAAATCTTGCCATTTGCAACAACATGGATGGACCTTGAGGGTATTATGCTAAGGGAAACAAGTCAGAGGGAGAAAGTCAAATACCGTATGATCTCACTCATAAATAGAAGATAAAAACAACAACAAACAAATAAACATATAGATATAGAGATTAGATTGGTAGTTACCAGAGGTGAAAAGGGGAGGGAGCAACATAAAAGGGGTGACTGGGCACATGTGTATGGTGATGGATGGTAATTAGTCTTTGGGTGGTGAACATGATGTAGTCTACACCTGAAATTTAGATAATTTTATAAACCAATGTTACCTCAATAAAAAAAAATAAAAGAGCACTGCAGGGAGAAAGCAATGCTTACCACAAATGCGAGAAGTTCTAAGGATGGGGATTTCAGGCATTGCAGTAGGATTTGGGGAGGGTCTTTTTGAACTAGAAGTGTGGAGAGAGAAAAACAGTCTCCACAGTACTCCTCAATTCATACCTAAAGATCCACCTACTCACAGCAATGACGTTGACTTTAACACATTAATACTTACTGAGATAATGAAAAAGAAAAGGGCCTTTTCCTCTGTAGAATTCTTCTCACACCAAATTTTTCCTGGTTGAAATATCTAAAAATAAGAATAAAACATCAACATTTTTCCAGAGATACTTTAACCAAGTTAGTCTTGGGCATTTGAGCAGAATTCTTTGCATTAGTCTTTTTGTTTCCTTGGTTTCATTTCCTTTCTCCTTCTAAACACCAGAAATGGAGCTGGAAAGCTACGAGAGTGAAAATGCTGATTGGGGTCTAGAAAGTTGCAGGAACGTAGAATTATAAGAAGCTGAAGTTTAATGTGAGCCCCAAGAAGAATTCCAATCTCTGCTGATACTTCGGGGTATCTGGTGAAATTATCCTGTAGACCCTCGTAGATCTGGGCTTAAATGTTCTGGGTAGATTTCTCTGGAACAGGACATTTATGACTAAACTTCAAAGGATACACATCTTTGCTTTCAAAACTACAAGTAGAAGAGGCCGGCCCACGTGCCTTTTTATAAATGGGAAGGAAGATCTAGTACTTTGTAAAAATTATGGCACTCTACTTATAGGTGGTATCCTTCTAGGTAATAATGCAAAGCTTCCTTCCCAAGTCAAAATGAAACTGTGTGAATAACTCCTTGAAAGGCTGTGCCTTTCATGATCAAGCTACAAACAGAGCAAGTCTGTTCTCCCAGCCTTGGTAATAGTATTTGAACACATCTGGTAATAAATTTGATATGTCTTTGATGAGTGAAATTAATTCCTTGTTAGTGACATTTCAGGTTAAATAAATACACAATTCTCTTCTTTCACCTCTTCACCTATTATCAAACAATCCCCATTTGACTGCATACCATTATGAGTTATTATTCTATAATCATTAATCCTGGATATTTACTTTACAATTAAAGTATTACCCTAACAATATTCTGATTGTGATTATATCTTGATGTTTTTTGTTGTCATATCAACAAGGGTAATTATAGATTTCATTAAACTTCAATGCAATGAGAACAACATAGGATAAGATGCAATTTTTTTATTCTGCTGAAAACATATTACTAGCAGTCTAAACACAAAAACATAAACTACTGTCTTTTGGAAAGCATGAATAACACAGAATCATTATTTTGTGAAACACAACTCTCAAGTTATTTTAATCAATTGGCATATTTTTTTCTTATTGCAAAATGATCCACATGCCACACACTTGGACGTAAAATTTCAGCTACTAAAAAAACATTTTTTCCACCCCATTTACTTTATATTTTGCTATCTTTTTACAACACTGGGCAGGTATTATGTGCAATATAGCTATTAGCTATTATTACTGTATTATTATCCCCTCTACTAGATAGAAATTTCATATTTTTTACTACTTTTTGATGTAAATTCTATTCATATTATTTTGGGGAGGCATTCTTTAGTGAAGACACATCAGAAAGGCAAAGTGTTAAAAAAATACAGCTTACCAACTTTTAAAATGAACAAAAATTCATAGACATCAACTAACTTCTGTAACAGGGCATAGCAGCTGATTATCCAGCCCACACTTTCTAATAATAATAATGGTAATAATAATGCCATCATAAATGTGCATGGTACCTTCACTGGTCAAAACTCTTTGACTAAAGTATCAGAACCAGAAATGGATAGATGTCAGGAACTGAGTCCTCTCTCCTTGTCACTCGTCTGCTTTATTTTTCTCTTGGAAGACTGACTTTTCTCTGCTTCTCCATCAATATACCAAAGAAAGCTACCTCTCAGCTCCTAAACTATAGCTACAGTTTTAGCTGTTTTTTGGTCTCAACTACTCATCAAGAGAATCTGATTGGCCTAGCTTGCATCAGGTGTGCATCCAGAGGTCAAAAGCATGGGCCAAGACTTAGGGGTTGTGTAATATAAACATGAATGCCAGTGAGCCCACCGCATGGGATGAGCAGTGTGGGGGCTGGCATGTTCTCAGAAGGGAAACAGTCAACAAGTTAAGCAGAAACCCCCAAAAGTATCAACTACCATGCTTTGTTCTCTTCGAAATGATTTCATTTACACAATTTTATTTGATGAGAGGGTTCAGGGCTTATACTAGGCCTATGTAATATCTAGTCGTGACAATTATTGTTGGAAAGCTAAGATGTTCCAAACTATTCTATTCATGCTGTCTTTAAAACCAACAAATATATAACTTTTGCTGACTTTAGACCTTTCATCACTGACTAGAAAGTATAACTCAGATTAACTATGCTAGTGAGCTTTGATACAAGAATGGATTATGAATACAAAATCATGCAGGACTTCATTAAAACACTGACAAAAACACATACGAAAAATATCTCAATTAAAGGTCATCTGTTAAAAAAATGAGAAGGTCATATAGTCATACCCCATAATTTAGCAAAATGTAATTGAACCTATAGAATGTTAGTTTTACTATATTGTATTATTTTCTTTTTCATTAATATTTTTCCTTATTATTGCTCAGATTAATTTCTCTCACGCCAGTGAAAAAGCCAAAAGAAATCTGAATCATCAACGTAATATTCAGGTCCAAGGCTTATTTATAGAAGTCAATTTGGGCAACTCATAAACATCCAGGGATACACTTTTTTTCACCATGTAGCTATTATGGCTTTCAGAAGAAATTTTGAAGATCTAGGCTCCTGTTCAGTGAAGAGCAGGTATTTAGAGAAAATAAGATAGGTTTTTAGACCTGGAAAAAACGGAAAACTAACTGCTTGGCACTCTGAAGATTGGTTATATCAGCCTGCAAACATCCTCTCATTATTTTAATCTCACACTATATAAAATATTTTTGGATCCTTTGCCAGCAAGATAAAAACAAATTAAACTGAAGGGCTGACATGAACTGAATATCTTATTCTGGAATAACTGCCACTGACAGCTTCAGAAAAAAAAAAATAGATCAGATCTTTCAAAACATTTTTCCAAAGGGCATACAATATTACCAAGAAAGGGTCAAAAAATCAAAACAGCATAGTAATCTACAAATACAGGAGCGTGGTTCTCCTCATTGCTCTTAAATTCTTTCTTCTTAACATTCTTACACTTCTTACTAATTTCTGGATGTATACAGTTATTCGTTTACTGGATTGGAAGCTCTCCTCAGGCACTATGTCTTCTTCATGAGTACATTCCCCAAACTGGTAAACGTAGCACTGTGCATGTAATCACTGTTCAAAAACTTTCTTACAATGAAAGCACAGCTGTTCTTTGGATATCTGCAAAATTTCTTCATTATTTACAATTCCTGAAAAATGAAAAGAACGTGATCTCCAGCCAATCTGAAATTACCCTTTCCTATACTCACCTTTCTCTTTATTCCTTTGCTCCTGCTGTTCTTTCTGCCTGGAACACCCTTTCCTAAACCCTATCCAGTCTTCAAGGCCTATGGCAAATAGCCCATTCTCCATGAAGCTTTGCCTAATCTCCCCGGCTAGAAGTCATCTTTCTCTCTGGTGAAGTTTCATAGCACTTCACCTGAACCTTCCTTACATCCCTTAATTATACTATAGCCCATTGTATTACAGGGGTGACTATCTCGTTTTTTAAGTAAGAGCAAGTGCACAGCCAACTCATAAAATATTTACTAGGTGACAACCGTAAAGCCTATGGCTCCTATGGGGTGTAAGGTTTCTAATTCAGGATGCTCCCACACCCTATGAATGGAGATCTCTTCTCCTTGCACTTGAGCCATCCTCTGGGAAGACAAAGAAGAATGCTCCAAAGCAACATTGTGACCTGCTATGTGACAGCTGCATGCACTATTCCCATAGAAGAATATCTGAAGCCTCTCTGCTGGCAGGCTGTGGCTCCTATCCTATGACCTTCAAAGTGAACCTAAAGCCAAGCGTGGCCTATGAGAGTCCTATGAGTCTGAACGTTTAGTTGAATCTAAAACGACCCTTAGTGGGTCATTTCAATAAGGTTTCAAGAAACTTATTTTGGAAATTAAATGAACTAGTGCATGTAAAGTTCTTAAATGGTGTCTGGCACATAATAACAACTCGAGGAATGTTAGCAATTGTTGCCCATGGTGAGAAACTGGCCAAGTAGAACCATGAACGTAGGCATGTCTGATTCCAGATCCTAAGCCCCATTATTCTTTGGTACTTTTCTACATAGAATCAACTTTCTATCTTCCCATCTAAACCTGCTCTCAAAAATGGGTTTTTATATTAGACATGTGTACTTCAGTGCAAAACTAAGTGACTTTATTACCTGCTTATGGCTACACATTATAAGCCTGATCTGAATGTCTATTCCCAAACCTATTTGCTACAGACTGAATGTTTATGTCCCTCTAAAGTTCATATATTGAAGCCCTAATGTGATGATATTTGCAAGTAGGGCCTTTGGGAGGTAATTAGGTCATGAGGGTGGAGCCCCTAGGGTGGGATTATTATCCTTATAAGAAAAGGAAGAGAGCTAGCCCCTTCTGTTTCCCCCAAGTAAGGCTACAATGAGAAGACAGCCATCTGCGAACCAGGAAGAGGGCCTTCACCAAGATCCCGACTACACTGGCACCCTGATCTCTGACTTCCAGCCTCCAGAACTGTGAGAAATAAACATTTGTTCTTTAAGTCACTGTGCCTATGGTATTCTGTTATAGCAACCTAAACTAGGACACTATTAATGCCAGGTATAACTTACAATATTTATCTGAGGAAATGATGATGAACTATCAGTGTGGAGAGTTTCTCTCCTTTAGGAAAACTTAAGTGAAGCACTCCAGAAAGACTTGAAAAATAGTCAAGTCATTAAAAAATGTTTTGCCACTGAAGTGGGTGTAAGAAAAGTATACAAGACTGGGTGAAAAAAACTTATCATGAACTCAGATTGCTTCATTATTTTCTAGTTCCTGCCCTACTTTGAAGACACCCAAACTGGAACTCAGAGTAAGCATGACATGGAATTCTAATCAGTAGATCCATATACAAAAAAAAAAAAAAAAAAAAAAAAACCACCTTGGCTCTATATCAAAAGACTTGCAAATAAATGTACCAAGATTATTTAAGCTAAAACAAAATGTTCCTCTCTGTCTCTTCCCATGTGTATATAATTTTTATGACTTCAATAGGAAGGCTTTGCCTGTGAGTATACTAAAAAGTTGCAGGGACAATAAGAAATGGCTTATCTAGTAAAATGGGAGCACAAAGAAAAGGGTAACCAATGCTACAGATACAGGGCCAGGAAGGATGCAGAGAATGGGACACTTGAGCTGAGTCTACAGACAGTATGGGGAAAACACACTGGAGACACAGGTACAATGTGAACAAAGGCAGAGGCCCAAGTAGCACAGCTTGTTGAGAAAAATGTAAATACAACAAGAGGTGCAAAACAGAGACCAAATAAATAGGGTCTGGATCTTTAATGGCCTCATAAGCCAGGACTGAGAAGGTGGACTTTGAGAGAAACAGGGAGCAAACACAGGATTTTAAACAGTGCAATATAATAATTGGATGTGCACCCTCAAAACATCACTGTTGAAGCAGCAGTAAGGGTGATTTGGGAGTATGGAGAACGTTAGACTTGAAAAAAATTGCTGCAAGAGTCCAAGCAAGGAAAGACAGCCTGAGACTAAGTAAGAAGAAATGAAAAGGAAAAACACTATGAAAGAATCAACAAGATTTGACCAGGAAGTTCTTAGCTATGGAGGTCTAAGCAGAGGAAGGAACACAGGGAAATGCTTTGGTTTGTTGCTTTGGTAACTCTGGAGATCATGGATAAATTATTCTCCCAGTTCATTTTAAAAGAGAAAAGGAAGATTTGCAGAAGAATAAGTCAACTCAGGTCATTTTGAGCTTGAGGCTCATATAAGGCAGAAAATAGAAATGTCCAACAATTCGTTGGATATCCATAACCGGAGCTAAGTGGATATCCAAATCGGATATCCATAACTTCTGGGCTGAAGACTGACGACCTACTACTTTATAACAGCATCTGAAGCCACGGGAGCAGATGCTATTACTGAGGAAGCCCAGAGAATGTGAGAAAAGGGCCCGGAGCAGAAACCCGAGTGACATCCACCCTCATTTCAGAGAGTCAGGCAGAAGGACAAAAGGATACTAAGAAGCATATTTTGCAAGAGAGAAGCGCATCCAGGGCAGGCGCCCGCAGAAGCTGCGAGGAGAGAAGGTTTCAAGTAGAAGCAGCAGGACAATTGGGTCAGAGAGCCTTGGTAAGGTTGAAAATATTCCACTGGATTCAGCAATTTCGAGGTTATCAGAATCCTTTGCCGGAGCAGGGTTTGTTTTTCGAGGGAAGGGGAAGCCGATAAGGAACAGATACCTCAATCACGGAGCGGGTGTAGACAACACGCATTCCTTGCGGCGACCTATAAGGCTATTGGGCCGCCTGACCGCAAACCCTATCAAACGTCATCCAACTTCCACGCAAGTTTCAGATCTTTAGAAACCGGTGTGCATTTCCCCCTCAGCTTAGAGCGCGCCCTTCCCGCACTCCAGCAAACTTCTAAGCCCTCAGACGCCTGGACAAATAACCCGGCCTCCAAAGCCCTCCCTGAGGGTCACAGGAAAAATTAAAGCACTTCATTTTGTGTTCCCAAAGCTTTGTCCGTACCTTACAAGGTTTTGCATTATTTGTTGTGTATCTGGCTCCAACAAATAGGGAGCCACACCAAAAACTCAAGGAAAGCTGAGGGTCAACGGAGAAGACGCCCTCACAGCCACTCATGAAAAGAGAGAAAACAACTACGACTCCCATGAGGCGGCGGGGCCGCGGGATCCACGACTCCCGGCATCCTCTGCGAGGCTTAAGATCGCCTAGGTGGTAGGCGCATCGTGACTGGGCGCAATGTCCGCTAAAGCCGTGGGCAAGTGGCCTTGCGTGATGGCAGCGTCTGAGGAGAAGGCTGAGGCCCCGACCCAGCAGCTGGATGTCGCGCGCGGCCTGGAGAACTTGCCTGTGAGCGCGTGGCCCCCGGGGGAGGGGCCAGAGCCCTTCCAGGTAGGGGGCGGGGCTCGGCCGCGGAGAATACTGCGCGCGGCCCCCGAGGGCGGGGCCGGCACCCTCTGTATCGGGCGGCGGTAGACGGTCACGAGCGCTGCGCGCGCAACCCCCGGGGCGGGGCTGGCGCTCTTCCAAGTAAGGTGCCGGGGTAGGTGCCCGCGAGGGTTGGGTGTGCAGCTACCCCAGGTTCTCGTACTTCTGTGGAAGACTCTCATACTGCGGGTTGTCTCCAAAATTCGCCATCTTTTTACTTACGCTGTCGCACAGCTATTTGCGCGCCGAGAATAGCTCTTAAATGCACAGGTTTCGGTCTTTTTCTATTAATCCTCCGTAATGACCTTAACAAGAGTATTTCTCTTTTCTGCCCATAGAATGGCAGTTCCCTGAAGGGCAAAACTACAGGTGTCGTGAGGTCCCGTGCAAAGAGCCCTGAGAACCTGTCTTTTTGTCCATTTTCTGATCCCATAGTTCATGGAGGGATTTCTGGCAAATCACTAGGCTCTCCGGTCTTAGGTGACTCATATGTAAAATAAGGCATGAGGCCTACTAACGGATCTTGGCTCCTAGAGACAGACTTAGTTGAGGTTTCCCTCATGCTGCGAATGAGCTCTTGGGCAATATAAACTAGCCTCAGCTAAGCCTTAAAGTTCTCCCAAGTGCAATTAAAATAATAGTACTTGTCTCCTGATTGGTTTGAGAATTACAAGTAAAATACAGTTCCTGGTTTGCTGAAAGAACTCAATAAAGTTCATTACTGTTAATACCTCAAAGCCCTTCCTGCTCTAAGTTTCTCACTCCTCTGACCTTGGCCTGCATGTTGCCTAAGGAATAAGGACTAAGGAAAAAAAAGCCCAAAAATCAAGGATGTTGGAATGGAAAGAGCACTGGACCTGGAGGTAGGAGAGCTAGGTTCAGGACTTAGCCATCTTAGCTATGTCTCAGAGCCTGTTTCTTCATCTGCAAAATGAAAATAAAAATTTATAGCCCTTTTCACATCCGTTATCAGTATTGAGCCTTGTCTGTCCTTCCTAGGTTTGTTGTGAGGATCAGATGAGATAATAGATTCAATAGCAATTTTCAAAGAGTAGAGCAGGATATTAATGTCAGAAATGGTTGTTATTCCTCAAACTTCCATAGGCAGTTTATGGTTAATAATATGGTTGGCTAGCACCAAATTAAACACTGATCCCTAAAAGTTTATTCAAGACCAAACGTTGCTGAATGTCAAAAACAACTGATATATGTTTTCTTTATTCAACAAATAATTGAGTGCCTGTAATGTGCTGGGCACCATGTTAAGCTAGGCATAGAAGATAAAATGGTGACAACATGCAATTCCTGCCCTTGAGTTTATAAGAGCATATAGAAAGCACTTGGTTGCTATAAAAAGCAGGGGAAGGAAGCCTTGTGGATTGATCCTTATACCTGGAGTTGATGGGCATAAAGGAAAATCAGGAGTCTAAGACTCGGTCCCACAGTGTTCTAGCTGCCTGGCTATATGCACACCTCTGGGTAGAGTTAGAGTTTCAGAAAGAAGACAAGATTCCTTCCTCAAGGAGCTTATAGTCTTACTAAGAAGATAAAACATGCTCGAAACATTTAAATGACAAGCCTAAAAGTGCCTTCAACTAGTGTGCTTCCATATCTTCATGAAGCACAAAACCGGTCTTATAAAAGGTCAAAACAGCTTGCTTGCCCCAAACCTTGCCTTCACAGGAAAATGCACAGGTAAGAATTCAGGCATGGTAAAACTCAAGGTAAAAATAACTTTGTGTCTAGTTTGCTTTGGGGTACTGTGTGAAAAGGCAAGAAGAACATTCAAATGTTCAGATTGGAAACAAGCATATCGTAATGCCATCAGTGTTGAAAGCCAAGTAGAAAATAAACTAATTGATTTTGAGCTAAGATGGATCTAACTATTTTTCAGGTCAGTGAAACCAGCTTCAGACATCCTTTTTAAGATTTCAACTTGGCCTTGACAAGAATTATCTGGCTCACAGTCTCCTAATGGCTGCTTGGAGCAAAAACAAACTCACGGGGCTAGAGGCCAAGTACAAATATTCTTGTAGCTGGTGTTTCAAAATAACTAAAAAAGGAATGAAGATTTTCACAGCACTTCCTTGAAATTCAGAATCAAGGCCTAGGTTTTAAGCCCAGAATATTATGCAGTGTCATACTTTAGTTTCTGGGGCTTCAATACAGAGTGTGACTCCCAAAAGTCATACTACTAATCAGAAGTTATCAAGAGCTGCAATCAGTCAATCAAAAGATAGTTCCTGAGTGCCCGCTCTGTGCCTAGAACTCTGGATAGGAACCCCACCCCTACCACCATACCACACCCAGACCTCATGATCATGCCTTTCCTTGAGACATATATTTGTTAGAAAGACAAGACCTACACATTTAGTATAACTAGAGAGTCCTACAGTCTATGCCATTTAGATCCCAAAGTTCATGCTATTAAAATAAGTGCAGGTCTAGTTCAGAGAAGGGAGAAATTGTGGATGAGAATAGCCAAGGAGGTATATTTGCTCTTCAACATGCTGTCTCCTGTTTCCATTTTGGCTTCTTGGGTAAATAGGAAGCCAAATTTTTTTTATAAAAAAAATTGTCTCAATTTTTCTGTCAAACTTTTCACTGTTTTATAGTTGCTAACCGAAAGTTTAGCAAGTCACTTGCCCTAAGTCACAATGCTAGTAAGAGCCTGGCTCTGTATGTGTCTTGTTTAGAACATTCCATATTCTACATTCAGAAGTTCTCCAGCGCTTGTCCGGTATTCCAGGCCACAGTCAGTTTTCCTGTATGGCCTCCTGTACCCTGCTCCAGTCCCACCTCCCACTTGGAGACCTTATTGCTCATTGGCCATTTATACCTTTGACTAAATTTTAGCCATTTCCTGGCACCATTCTCAGCTTCCACTCTGGGTATATCAGTCAAGACTTGTTTGTTTGCAAGAAACATAAATACATCACAAACTGACTCAAGCAAAAAAGGGAACAAATTGCCTCACATAACACCAAAGTCCCAGAGTGGTAACTATAGGAATGTCTGGATCCAAGAACTCTAATGGTGTCATCAGATATTTCTTTCTACCACCTACATCTGTGGTAGGTGTAGCACCCCCCCCCCCCCGCTCCCCTTTCCTGTGGTTGGCTACATACTCAATAGGTCTGAGGTGTGTGGCAGAATTTGGGAATGCCCGGTGAACTCTAGAGTTTAGCAGCCCCAGTGGAAAGAGAATGCCTCTTCCCTAATTGTTTCAGCTGAAGTTCCAGAATAATATTTCGTTGATCTGGCTTAGGTCACTGTCCAACCTGTACCCCTATCCAAACCACTGAGACAAGAGTGGGAAGAGTTCCCCTGTGATGAGTTGCGGGTGCTTTTATCAGAAGAAAAGGAATGGATGCTGTGCAAGTGAAAACATATGTCCTTTATGGTCGCATCCCCCAAGCTTTGATCTCTTGTTGGGTTAGAGTAGGTACAAAAATCCTCAGGGTAACTCCCTTTTGGGATCAGTTTGGTCCTGGGCTTTGTACCTGGAAGTAGGTTAGAGACTATGGAAAGAGTGTTACAAATTGGGAGCATTTACACTCAGGTCAACTGACTCCCAATTTGTAACAAGCTTTCCATTAGCTTTCAAGGATACTTAAAGTTTAACAGTTTGCATCGCATATCAATATTTGAATAGAATGTCAGGTCAATGACAGATTATTTCTGAGAAGAATAAATAATTTTTCAGTATGTAGTTAAATATCTGAAAAGATGGATAATTACATAATCGTACGTTAAATTAGACCATGGTTTTTAAAAGATTATTCTTTAGTATAGCCATTTTTCTAAGTCAAGTAAAATATCTTTCTGGAATGGTATTTTACTAACCTTATATGGAGGAGAAAAATGAAAACATATAGACATAAAATGATTTGTGATGATTATTGGTATCAGGGTCAATGATTACACCCATGAAGGGGAAAAAAAAATATTCTCTTTAAACAGAAAATTTTATCCAGACATCTCTATTATCCTTTGGAAGGTGTCTGCAGCTCATTTGGAATTAGCTACCATTTGCAATCAAAGTCTCTAGAGGATCTTAGATTGTACATCAAGTTTAAATTACAGAATTAAAATATGTATATATATATCTCACTAGGTTCTCCAAAATCTTTTTTAAATGTATAAGTAAAAGTAAGCAAATAGAAGTATTTTTCCAAACCTATCCACATGCAAATAAGTTCCACAAGGTTAGAAAACTGCAGTTGTCAGACTTGATTTTAAAAGGAGTTATCTGTGTCAAAAAATCACTTTCGAGTTTAGTGATTTCTATAGTACATTAAAAATATGTGTGCCTTTAAGAACAAATTTAAGAGACAAATTTAAGAACAATTTAAAAGAATTCTTCATGAAAAGTTTAACAAAGAGATAGTAAAATCTTCATTTTACAAGCACTTCTTAAAATGTCTCGATAACCATTTACATTTCAGCGATGACTTAAGAGCTGGAGACAGATTCTGTACGAGACAACAGTCATTGAATTTGACTGATAGGGCATCTTTTTCTAAGCCCTCCTTTATCCCTTTAGGACATCTCTGCTAAGCTAAAGCTGGAAGAAATGACACAAACAAGAGAAGCTATTTCTGCTTTCCACCCCCAAATCACTTTTTAAGCAGTGTTGGCCTTCCCTCGCAGGTACTCCCACTCATCATCATCCTCAACTTTCACAAGAAGATGTCAGTCCTTCCCTCCAGCTCAGTGTTTTTTCAAGTATGGGGTTTTGCACCTAACTGCATAGCTCCACCGAGGCCTCCACAGGGAGTTTAACTACATGCTGTTCAATACCTTTCTAAAGCTTGGCCAGGAGACACAACATTAATGGAAGATTGGCTGAAAGATATGAGGTTGGAACATTCCTCTAGATACTCTAAAATCTGTCCCTGAATTAAAGACTGTGCAACTGGTCCCTCAGAACTGCTTTTGCTGACTGTGCTGTGGCAGCGTGCCAACAGCCATTATTGGGTGAGAGATGAACGAAATGAAAAACAGCCCATGAAACTGCTTCCTGGAAAAGAATGGTGTAGGATGGACACATTGGTGAAATTTCTCTCCAGTCTCCATATTGGAAAAAGTGAACGCTTCTGAACAGTGAGATTGTTCCTTATGGACAGTGCAAACCATGCATCTAATTGTATTTCCCTCTTTGAAGTGTTTGCTCTCAGGCAGAGCCAAATGTCCACTCTACTTCTACTACTAAGTTTGCTCGATTAGCTTGCTCTCATTTTCCCCTTTGCCTTGCTTTTCTTACCGTTGTTCATTTATCTTACTGCTTTGTAAGCCTCATTAAATCCTTTTTGGAACAAAGCAAGTATGAATAAATGAATTAGATTCCATATAAGCAAGAATTATTCTGAGCCAGCCCTGATGGCCTAGTGGTTCAAGTTCAGCGCTCTCACCGCTTCGGCGGCCCGGATTCGTTTCCCAGTCGCAGAACCACACCACCTGTCTGTCAGTTGCCATGCTGTGGTGGTGGCTCACATAGAAGAACTAGAAAGACTTACAACCAGGATATACCACCATGCAAATATACCACCATGCACTAGGGCTTTGGGGAGTAAAAAAAAACGAGGAAAATTGGCAAAGATGTTAGCTCAGGGCGAATCTTTCCCTGCAAAGAAAAAAAGAATTATTCTACACATAAGAAAATATGCTGGGCTCATGAGAGACACTATAATCTTCAGCGTTTGAAAATAAGCTTCATTATGCCCATAAGGAAATAACCAGAGGTCAGGCTTCACACAGAGATTTTAGACTTAGGACTTTTTTTCCTGTAACATTTTATAAATGTAACATTTTGAAAATACAGGTACATTTAAAAGACTGAGAAACTTTTTCATATTATCTCTTTCTCATTTAATAGGAACAGGATTTCTTACATGTATACAATATATCTACAATAAATTTAAGTATCTATTAATATATATGTAACAAATACATTTTTTGGAATTCTGTCTGTAATTTTTTGGCCAAATGCCTGTTTTTGACATTGTGAAGACTCAAATAGAACTATAAGGTAATAGTATTTTTTTAAAACATGAGAGACTATTTAAGAATTTAAATAATCTTCACATAAAAAATTCTTTAAAAAAATAAATAGAAGACTCTCTTACAAAGGCCATTTTTCATTGATTTATCATTTATGACTTTCTTATCCCCAAAAAGGATCTGAGGTAACTCACAATAAAACTATGTACATATTATCAGATAAATGTAAAGGAGATCAAAAGCCAAGGAGAGAACACTTAACTGCATTCAGAAACTAAATTCAGCACTGATTTTCCTCACATCCAAAGCTAAGAGGGAAATGAAATGGTTACATAGCTTTCAATTTCTAAGAGAAAAAAAATACATATTTTCCTATTGTTATCCTTATATCTAAAATGAAACCACAGAATTTTAAATCTAAAAATTAATTTTATTTTTTAAATTGGAGAGATATATTTTCAGACAATATTTTAATATGTTTGTCAGGTTTGTTCTATTTTTATGTATGTTGGAATTAGGAAGTGTCTCAGCCAAAAGCTGCTTGAAATGTATATGAGATACGTGACATGTCATGCTGACTTACATTATTTCTACTTTTTGCAGTATACTCCTGATCATGTAGCTGGACCCGGAACAGACATTGATCCCACTCAAATAACCTTTCCTGGATGCAGTTGTCTCGAAACTCCCTGCCTCCCTGGTTCTTGCTCCTGTCTCCGTCACGAGGAGAACTATGATGGTAATTCATGCTTCAGACACATAGGGTCCGAAGCCAAGTGTGCCGAGCCAGTGTTTGAATGCAGTGTCCTGTGCCAGTGCAGTGACCAGTGCAGGAACAGAGTAGTCCAGCAGGGTCTGCAGTTCCACCTCCAGGTGTTCAAGACGGATAAAAAAGGCTGGGGACTTCGTACCTTGGAATTTATACCGAAAGGACGGTTTGTCTGTGAATATGCTGGCGAGGTTTTAGGATTCTCTGAAGTACAGAGAAGAATTCAATTACAAACTGTACACGATTCAAATTACATTATAGCCGTCAGGGAACATGTTTATAATGGGCAGGTAATAGAAACATTTGTTGATCCTGCCCATATAGGAAATATTGGAAGATTCCTTAATCATTCTTGTGAGCCAAACCTGTTGATGATTCCTGTCCGAATTGACTCAATGGTACCAAAGTTGGCACTGTTTGCAGCCAAAGACATTTTGCCAGAAGAAGAACTCTCATATGATTATTCAGGAAGATTTCTTAATCTAATGGACAGTGAAGACAAAGAAAGGCTAGATAATGGGAAACTAAGAAAACCTTGTTATTGTGGTGCCAAATCATGTGCTGCTTTCCTGCCTTATGACAGTTCACTGTACCGTCGCTCAGAAAAACCAGACATCAGTTAGGAAAGGAAAAGTATAGGAGAAACACGTCCGGCCTCTCTCAGTGGCTGAGAATGAGAGGGAACTGAGCATGTTTGGCTCAGCCCTTCTGGGTTCCCCTCTTACAAGCAGCTTATCCCCGAGGTACATCTCTGGTAAGCAGCTTGCCCTGCACTATAGGGGAGGCCGGTGGTTGTCTAGCTCTGCCTCTGCCGGGCTGCATAAGTTTAACTCAGGAATGTGGCAAAGACTACAAGTTGTCCAGTAATACGTTTTCTCCCATTCGATATTAGAATTCCCAGTTTTTAACTGGGTACATGACTACCCAGCTAAAAACTGGGCACTTTTCCTGGTTAGATGTGGCTAAGTGACTATGTTCTAGCTAATGGGATATAAGCACAAATGGTGTGTCCTTAAATTGAGACATTCCTCCCTTATCCTCCTCTTTCTTCCTATTGGCTAGAATGTATACGTGATGGCTGGAGCTGGAGCATCCATCCTAGACCCCGAGATGACTTTGGAAAAAGAAACCACACATAGCAAATCAACAAAATTGAAAGGCATCTGAGAACTGTATACTGTGGAACCCTCTACCAGTCCTGATCTGATACCTCTAGACTTTTAGGTGAAAAATAGTCTCTCCCTCATTTATGCCTCTGTTATTTTGAGTTTTCTAGCACTAGCATTGAACCTAATCATAATGATCCAAGGAAACCCTTGTGGCTGCACACCTAAGCCCTGCTTTCCAATCAGTTTTATCAGTAATAAAGCTGATATTTTGATTTCTATCTGTCTGACTCCTGTATCTTATTTCTCATTTGTTTCTAAACACAAATCAAGGAAAAGAGCATGATTATCACCTGCTAAAACCCTAATAATTGCCACCAATAGTGAAAAATATAACTATGAGAATGACTTCCATGTATATAACCAAAAGTCATAGAAGGAAACAAATTGTAAAGTTTTCACTGTATGCTTGCCTGTACTCCGAAGCTTGTGAAGTTATGCTTCAAAACCTCAAACAGCCTCACTTAAACATGAAAATAACCCTGTCAACAGCATAGAAGGGGATGGGAGTTTTATAATTCCATTTAAATTTCTGGAGAGGCAAACATCTCTAACTTCCTTCCTTAAAACAAGGATGTTGCAAAAACAAAGTTGCTACGAGGTTTATTAGACTTTTTGAAAGCTAAAATAATTATTGGGGCCCTATAATTTCTTTCTAGTACATTTAAACCCTACCACCAGAAGAACCTGCACTTTAAAAGTTATAAGGAACCATATTATATATAACACTCTACTCCTGTATAATATCATAAGGAGGATAGTTGTTTACTTTGAGTGAAATGTATGGTATGTGAATTAGACGTCAATAAGGCTGTTAAAATAATAAGTATGCTAGGGTTTGTATGTTCATATAACATTATCTGGAATGGTTCCATCTGAATAGAAGATAGTAGAGTGCTCATAAAATGCCCCAAACCACAAATGTGCAATGTCTAAAACAGAACAAATTTTTCTTCCAAACTGATCATTTCTCCCTCCCAAACTTCCCCTGTAACAGATTCCTCTGAAGCAGTCCTGCTTTTTGTAAGGTAGCTTGTATCCTTCATTTCAAGATGGTCTTTCTCCTCCTCACAAGCTCTTCTAAGAACTGAGCTACTTCAGAAGCAATAGGGAAATGGTCAGCAGGAAAATGATTGGCTCATTGTTTGATTCTACAGATACACTTTCCCTCTTCCTTCGGCCCTTTCTCTATTGAATATCACTGTCTGTGAATCAGAGATACAGAGGACAATCTCCTTAGGAGGCATGGACATGAGCAGCATCCTCCATCTTCGTGCCTCTGCCAGAGACAAAACTCACTGAATACAGACTCTTGGAATGTTTTGTACAAATGCACAATTTTATTCTTAAATAGCACGTAGTCTTGGAAATCAGATTCCTAAGGTCAAAGTTTGACTCTATTCCAAGTCTTTTCTAGCCACTGAGTTAACTGCATTTACTTTATTGCCATGTTCTTAAGAATGTTGACACTTCTACTTTTGAGACCAAACATTAAAAGATATACTTCTGCTTGACTATTATCCTAATATAAAAAATATATAAATTTTTTACAATTATAAATTTCAATAAAATTAGCTTAAATTCCATTTAAAAGAAGGCCTGTATCTTCATGCAATTAAGACATTCATAAAAATTGGCTTTGAAGTCAATTTCCACTGACTTCGTTAAGAATGTGAAAATGTGTACCTTGGAAACTGTTTTGGCCCAAGAATAATAAAGATCACACTTGGAGAACAAACTTTTTCAAATCCCCTTTAAAAAATGAATTTTTTAAAAAATTTCAAATTAATATTCACAAAATATCAGTGGCTGATAGATTTTGTTCTTGACTAAATGGAAAACTTTGCCTTAATTGAAATGAATATTCAGAGATTATTTCTTTCTCCCTCTTGTTTTCAATATTAAGCCCCAATACTGGCTATCCCTGAAGCATAAGGCAGGAGTGGATTTAGCACATCCACAGTCTCAACTTGCATAGAACAGAGGATTTTATCTTAAACTCAGGAAAGTCCCATTAAAAAAAGGGAGAAAAAAATCCCCCCAAATTGTTTTCATTCCCTTGAGTGTTCAAATAGTGTTTTCTTCGTGTAACATATTCCTAATTATAGCTCTGCCACTCTCCAGTGTGTTAGTGTTGAGCAAGTTACTCAGCCCCTCTGACTCTGCATTCCCTTTTCTGGATATAGCATTACTAGGAGGATCAAAGGAGTTAACACTTGTAAAGGGTTTAGAACAATGACTCAACAATTAAAAGTGTTGACAAGGATGTGGAGAAATTGGAACCTTCACATATTACTAGTGGAGTTGTAAAATTGCACAACTACTTTGTAAAGCCATTTGGTTCCTTAAAATGTTAAACATGGAGTAACCACATGTCCCAGTAACTCCGTTCCTAGGTATAGACCCAAGAGAAAGGAAAACATGTCCACACAAAGACTTGCATGCAAATATTCATAGTGGCTTTATTCATAATAACCAAAAAGTAGACACAACCCAAATGTCCAACAACTGATGAATGAATAACAAAACGTGGTATCTATACCGTGGAATATTATTCAGCCATAAAAAGGAATGAAGGGAAAAAAAAACATAGCCACATGCCAAAACATGGATAAACGTTGAAATTATGCTAAATGAAAGAAGCCACACACAAACTTCCACATATTGCATGATCCTATTTATATGAAATATCCAGAATAGGCAATTCCATAGAGACATGAAGTAGATTAATGGTTGCCAGGGTGGTGGAGAGGAGGTATAGGAAATGATTGCTAACAGGTACAGGGTTTCTTTTTAGGGTGAAGGGATGAGTTTTATGTTATGTGAATTATATCTCCATAAAGCCATTAGAGGAAAAAGATGATGTGTGCCTCTCACTTGGAAACTGGTAACCTGCAACTCTGAACATTGCTCTCAGGAATAACACTCTTCAGGTCCCAGAGAAATGCTTCCCTACTTGCTTTATGCCCTCAATAGAAAACACGACCATGCCTAATGCTGTGATTGTTTGTAGCCATTACCATTATCAGAGATGGATACTGCTTCAGAGAGCAGGGAGATTTTGAACATCAGAAGTTGTTAGTTTGATAAAAATATAGATGAATTAATTAACTTGTCAGAGATAGCATGAATGCAAGTCTTGCATAACAAAGTGTAGTTTCCTTGTAGTGTTATGTCAATTTTCTTCTCTTTCTGTTCCAGTTTGTGGTTCCAGAGGTACTCACGAATTAGCACAGTATTTATTACAGTTGCGCATGGAGACAGAAATATTTTGCAATATTAAACAATTCATATTCCTTTTAAATTTGTAGATGTGTGGGTCTAGAAGCTTGATATTGGTTCTTCACATTACTTGGTTCTTCTCATTACATTTAAGAGATAATTAAAATGGCAATATAAGTGATAGTAGTTTATGTGATGAAATTAATATATTTTTCTGCAATAATGTTAATTCATTAAATGTGATCTCATTACAACATTTGAACATGATAAGTAAATTTCATGTTTTATTTTCAACTCTGTCTCAGCAGAGTAAAGTTTTCTCAAATTGAAATTAATAAAAAACTACCAAACAGTCAGCTACACCAACTGAAGAAAGATGGTCTCATTTGGTTTCACTGTTAACAGAACACCAACTATGTGAAAATCCCGTTTATAACAACACCATTTATGATTTTACTGAAAGGAGACAAGAAAAATAGATTTTTTTGGAATACATATGTAATAATTTATGAATTAGGTCATTATTTTATTATCCATCCAAACATTGACAGATCAGTTGGATGCCCAGGCATGAGCAAAGATAATTAAATTTAGTCATATTTGATATTTTGCCAACTTTCAGTCAAATAAAAACCCTAACTTTATACATGTTTTCCATTCTTGTGGTTGTAAAGATATTTTTGTCAAAGTAGGAAGATAACTTGATTTATAACTTTTAAATATTTCTAGATATTGACTGTGGCTCTCCCACAAGCTGTCCTGGCCTTGATGCTCATAAGGAAGGGAAGGAACTAGCTTCTCTGGCAAGGCTGTTATGGGACTCAAATAAAATAATGGATTTATATAAGCTAAATACCATATAAATTTAGTTATCGTTACAGGCATATTTCTGGGTTTACATTGTGCTACACAGAACAGAACACACAGCATATTATCATAGAAATTGTCCTGGTTACATCAAGATTCTTTTAGATTCTATATGATGGTAGGTCTTACTTGGTGGTAAATGTTGTGGAAGTATTAGAATAAGCTCCCAAAGGAGGTCTCTTAATTGTTTACATAAAAAGAGACCTGTCTTTGATCATTTAAGTATAGCTGAAATTATAAGCAGAATCTGAAGAACATCCTTGGAGTTCCTTTTTACCTTATATATATTTGGGACTTCCCTGTGGTGATAGAAATCCTCCCTATTCTTATGTATATTGTTATTCAGTTAATAGCATTATATTTATCTCGTTGCCCAAAGATACAAGTCATCCATAACTGTTCCTCCTCCTGCCCACAGCTAATCAATCTCCAAGTCTTATCAATTCCTTGCCCTACACATCTCTCAAATCTGTTCCATTTTATTCACCCAGTTACTGTTTTATGCCACGCTTCCATCATTTCTTCCCTGCAACAGCCTTTCTGCCTCCAGTCTTGCCATCCCCGCATAGCATTCTCCACCTTTAAACCCCTCGATGAGGTCTCATCACTCTGAGGATGGAGCCCAGACTTCTTAACGTGACCATAAGGCCCCTGCCTACCTCTCCACCTCATGACTCACTCTTTTTTTTTTTTGTGAGGAATATCGGCCCTGCCAATCCTCCTCTTTTTTTGCTGAGAAATACTGGCCCTGGGCTAACATCCATGCCCATCTTCTCTACTTTATATGGGATGCCGCCACAGCATGGCTTGACAAGCAGTGCGTCAGTGCACGCCCGGGATCCGAACCCTGCGAACCCCGGGCAGCTGCAGCGGAACTCGTGCACTTAACCACTTGCGCCACCAGGCCGTTCCCATCGCTCACTCTTTATTTCTGAGGTCCACCTGGAAAATCCAAGCTCTCTCATCCCTCGCCTTGACAATGGTGTTCCCTTCTAGAAGGAGCTTAACGGAGGCAGGTTGCTTAACTTTGCCTTCAGAGGGCATTAGAAGGTGTGTGTGTGTGTATGTGTGTGTGTGTGAGAGAGAGAGAGAGAGAGAGAGAGAGGGAAAGGGAGAAGGAGAGGGAGAGGGAAAGGGGGAGGGAGGGCGGGAGAGAGAGGGAGAGAAAGGGGGAGAGAGAGAGATTTTACTTTAAATTGTTCTTACCCTTGCCTTCTTTGCAGAATACTCTGGATTTTCTTCATCCTGATGTCTGTCTTGGATATTGTTGGGATTTCTTACACTCCATCTTTTATGATACTCTGTTTACATGGCTACTAGGCAGCTAAATTAACAAGAGAGCCAGCAACATATTCTATTTCCCTGTCTCCTCTTCCTTCCTTTCCTCCTCCTGTTTCTGTTCGCTGCTGGCTGGCTATCCATCACTTCCATCAGCCTGCTGTCTCTTTGTCATTCATCTTCCTCCAGGCACCTGCCCAGCCTTGCCCTCACTGCCACATCCCTGCGGTTGAACTGGGAAAATACAAATTATGTGAGCTACTGTATAACCATTCCTGCTGTGTACCACTTTGCTAACTTTTGTTAGTCCTCTGGTCCAGACATGTTCAATGTTCCCTGCTTATTAGCACAGCCAGTTACAAAGCGCTGATTCCACTAATTCCAACCCCACATGTCCCATGACCTCTGCTCACCATGGCCCCCTCTCTGACCAGCCCACACTCCACCCTCCCTCCACCCGTTGACCACTTCTGTCCTTTTTCCTAACCTGTCATCACCTTGAAGCATTTGTGCATAGTAAGTGGACACAGAAAAGTGCTTCCAAACAAATCTAAAACCTATTCCTCCTAGCTTGTATTTGAACATAATTGAATCCCCTTAAGTAGAGCTTCCCCTTGCCCTCAAGGAGTTTTACAAAGTGGGTTTGTTTTTGTTGTTCATTTTGGAAGTGTTTGCTTGCTTGTCAGTCTATTTCTCCTGTCTTCCCTAACTCTTGACAATAACCTCTTTCCCCTTCCTGCTTTAGTAACCAACTCACCTCCTCCCCACCCCACCCCCAATCATAGACTTAATGGTATACATCCCCAACTCTTTCAAGGGTGGAAATCAAGGACAGCTCAAAGACTAATCCTTGATCTGCAGCAGACACCAGACCCTCCCACTGTCCTAACTTGCCCTGCAGAAATTGCTCCCAACTTTTCGACTAGTTTAAAACAATTTTAGCTACTAAATTGTTGACTTTTTTGCCTAGTAAGAGTAATTTACAGTAAATTAATACTGACTTTTACCATCCTTTCAGAAAGAAAAGGTATTTTAACACAGGGAAGGGGATGCACATAATCACTTAAAACCTCTCAGCAGTTCTTAAAATGAAGTCAGTGTAGCTTTATAAACAACATGACACTTTGCCCTTATTTTTCTTTGCAAAGACCAGCACTTGGGAAGTAGTTCTGGTTGAACAACCTCGTCACCTAAACTATTCTGTTATTCATTCATTCACTCACCAATGTCTGTCAAGTATCTAGTATGTGCTAGGTGGTGTGAAGTCAAGTCTCTGAACTCATAATTCATTCAGCACATGTTCCTGAGCACCTACTGCGCTACATTCTGGAGAAATCGCGATCAAAAGCAACCTTCATTCTCAAAGCATTCGTAGGCCAATAGGGGAAAAAACCCAAAAATTAGAGTAAGAGGGTCCTAAATTCGGGTCCGTGTACTATTTCTATACTTCAGTCTCTGAAACCCTTTACTTTAGTATGGGTGTGCAAATTTGGCATTTGTGTGACAGATTTATGTCCAGCTCTCCTATTATTCTGTAAGCTCCTTGGGGACTGGAACCAGGTCTGCTTTTGCTCACCAGTGTCTCTCCAGCATTTAATGGGTATTGTTGAGTGAATGAACTAATAAACGTCAGTGTGAGGAACCTGACATTACCTTTAGGATCAAGTCCAAACTCTTAACTGGGGCACCTTAATGCCTTCCACAATCTACCTTTTCAGCAAAACCCCATGACTCCCTTCTCTACAATCTAGCCCACCAGGGTCACTCTGCATTTCCTAAAGAGGCCTGAAGATAAATTTGGCTCATGATGCCTTCCTCCCTGGGGAAAATTCCATCTCCAATCCTTCCACCCCTCCCCTCCTTACTTATTGACTTTTTTCCCATCCTTCTTTAAATCTCAACTCAAATCCTATTTCGTCTGTGAAGCACTGTGAGTAGGTTCCCTGGGAAGCAGACTCTGAGAAGAAGGTTGGAGTGCAGGAAGATTGTTAGCTGTTGGGAGTAACTCCTGTGTAATGGAAGGAAAGGAAGCAGACTGGGCAAAGAAGTTGGGCTGCAGTGAAATGTCAACAGAGACTGCAGCCAAGCCACCAGGAGCTGAGAAGCTGAGGAGGCCTTTCAGGGTTGCCCTTTTTGTTGTAGTAAGAAGTGGGGCTTTATATTCCTGCATCAACCAGTCACTGGATGCAGACTGCCTCCAGAAAGGGCGCATAGTCACGAGTGAGAGGGCTAACAACACTCCCAGCAGCCAGAGGAATAAATCCTTCAGTCCTTCAGGGAGGTCTGGGCAGTGCACACAGCGTTCACTACACCAATGTTCTCAAACTTTAGCACCTGTCAGAATCACCCAGGGGACTCGTGGAAACACAGATTGTTTGGATCCAACTCCAGAGTTTTGGATTTAGTCAATCCGGGGTGGGGGCCAGCCCGGCGGCATAGCGGTTAAGTGTGTGCGCTCCGCTGTGGCAGCCCAGGCTTCGGATCCTGGGCACGCACCAACGCATCGCTTGTCAAGCCATGCTTTGGCGACGTCCCATATAAAGTGGTGGAAGATGGGCACAGATGGTAGCCCAGGGCCAATCTTCCTCAGCAAAAAAAAAAAAAAAATCTGGGGTGGAGCCTGATAATTTGCATTTCTAAGAAGTTTCTAGGTGATGCTGATGCTGCTGAGCTGAGGACCACACTTTGAGGACCACTACACGACACACTGTAACCACACAAAGCCCCCACCCATGTAATTTCTAACCATTCACATTGCGCTTACCACTTGCTGCCTTTTGCTTTGTTATTCATGTGTGTCATCTTTTTCTGAGTCACATTCTTTTAAGAATGCAAAGCTCCACAGGCCATTATGGTTTATGTTTGTCATGGACTGATGTTTGTGTCCAACCAGAATTCATACATTGAAGCTGTAACCCCTGAAGTGATGGTATTTGGAAGTGGAACCTTTGGGAGGTAATTAGGTTTAGATGAGGTCATGAGGGTGGGGCCCTTATGATGGAACTGGGGCCCTGATAAGAAGAGGAAAAGGTCTCTCTCCCGCATAAAAAGTGGAAAAGATCTCTCTGTCTCTATCTATCTATCTCCACAATCTTGCACCAAGTAAAGGACATGTAAGCACACAGGGAGAAGGCAGCTGGCTAGAAGCCAGAAAGAGAGTCTCACCAGACATTGAACCAGCCAGCACCTTGATCTTGGACTTCCCAGCCTCCCAAACCATGAGAAACAAATGTCTGTTGTTTAAGCCACCCCGTCTATGGTATTTTGTTATAGCAGCCCAAGCTAAGACAATATTCTTCATGACAGTAAATGGAAAGCCAGTGGTGGAGTTTGAACAAAATGGGGACACGATCGTATTTACATTTCAAAAAGAAATGACTGTAATTAGGAGAACTGACTTGGGTTGGAGGACAGACAGGAGTTGTCAGAGAGGATTCAGGTAGACTAGTTAGGAGACTGTTTATAGTAGCCCAGGGCAGATATGCAGCTTGGACTATAGAAGATGGAGAGAAACGGAGAGATTAAAGGGGTATTTGGGCGGCAGTAGCGACAGGACCTGGAGATGGACTAGATGTGGGAGATGAGAGAGATGGAGAGGTCAAGAATGATGCTACTGTTTCTGGCTTGCAACTGGATGTATTGAGGCACCATTTCTTGAACACTGCAAGAGAAACAGCTTGTAGGACACGAGGCTTTCAGATACAGATCTTTGATAATTTTGGGGGGTTTGTTTATTTCCCAAAGTATCAAATTGCACATGCTTAAAAAAAGACATAACTTACTAATTTGCTTCATTTTTCTTCTTCTTCCACCTAAACTTGATTTTTCCATATAATATGCCCAGTGTAAGGAGACATACGTGCTGTAGCTTTTGCCTTCAGGAATGCTTCTTTGAATATTTGACCATCAAAAACCAATTTAAAGTCTCATAAGAGAACATCCTGTTCTGAACTTGCTGTACCCAAAAAAAGTGACAACATCACATAGGCTGGCATCATTGCCATAAAGTACATCAGTATCTTGCTAAGTTTGTTCTCCCACCTCAGACACAAGCTCTGGCCATTCTGATGACAACATAAAAAGGAGAACGACAAGAAGGATGACATAAAGGAGAATATGATCAAACAGCGTAGACATTGTGATTCAATTCAACATACCTCTTACCATGAAGTGCTTAGACTAATGATACTTCTGGGAGGTAAAGAGTATTTTGATTTTTTAAAAGGAATTTGTTTCCCATTAAAATCAGTTTTTATTACTATTATTATTTTTGTAGAGAATATCTTTAAATGTTTTTAATATTTAATATTTTAATGTTTAATATTTTGTGGAGTATATCTTAACATGAGAAGTTTGTAGAAAATGAATGTGCCTCATATTACCTTTGTATTCACTTCAAAAACACAACATTCGTAGTAACTTTTATTTTATTTTCTTTATTTTTATTTTTTTCCCCCAAAGCCCCAGTAGATAGTTGTATGTCATAGCTGCACATCCTTCTAGTTGCTGTATGTGGGACACGGCCTCAGCATGGCCGGAGAAGCGGTGCGTCGGTGCGCGCCCGGGATCCGAACCCAGGCCACCAGCAGCGGAGCGTGCGCACTTAACCACTAAGACACAGGTCCAGCCCTGTAGTAACTTTTAGATGTAGGCTTTTATCCCACTTTCTGCTTTTTTTTTTTTTTTTGAGATATAAATGACATATAACATTGTGTAAGTTTAAGGTGTACAATGTGTTGATTTGACAGACTTAAATACTGCTATATGATTATCACCATAGCGTTAGCTAACACCGCCATCATGTCACATAATTACTATTTCCTTTCTGTGCTGAGAACATTTCAGATCTACTCTCTTAGCAACTTCAAAGTATATGATACAGTATTGTTGACTATAATCACAATGCTGTGCATTAGCTGTCCAGAACTTATTCATCTTCTAAGCCTAGTTTTTAACTTTTAATATTTAGGAGTCTTTTTCTTGTCTTGCTGTAAATGAATATATAGCTTTTCTTTATTTTTTTTCATTATTATACCAGATAAACATAGGGTTTTAAAAATTTCAGAAACTTTGGGGACTTATAAGGCTAAAGCAAGGGAGACTTTTGGGCACCTGTCATTTGAAATGCTTTAAGGTATAACAAGCTTTCATTAGGCATTTGTTACTGGACAGAGATCAAATGGATCCACTAACTTATTTTTATTTTTATTTCCTTTAAAAAGACTCTATTTCTTTACCAATACACCTATACTTTTGTGGCTGGTTAGATACCTTGTCCACTTCCTCCGACACTGCCACAAAACATCAAAGGTGATAACAAATGCTATTCACACTTTTTTTTTTTAACTAAGAAGAAATTCAGTTGGAGTTCTCCAACTGCAGTTTTGGCTTATTCATTTATAAATAGTGCCACTTTGAGGACATACAAAGCAATAAGTAATATTTTATCCCTTATCACAAGGGATTTGATTATAAGAGTCTTGCAGACATTATGGGACATAAAAGTTCCAAAGCTCCAAGTTCATATTGCAAAACCCACAGGTCCCAACAAAGAAAGCACACGCCAAGGGTAAGCAAAAGGCCACACACCATCGAGAAGCTGCTAGCAGGCTGACTTTAGGTCCTCAATTCCAACGAATAGCAGAAGCTCAGGTCATTTAGCCAACATTTATAGAGCACTCACTACATACCAGCTATTGTTTAGGTGCTTCGATACTACAGTAAGCTTTCTGTTGTTGTTGTTGTTGTTTAAAGGTAACATAAAGCAAAAACTACTCCTTAGTTTTATGTGGCTGGTTTCACCTTTGGGTTTACTTCACCCAGGGACCCCAGTCACAGAATTCCAGTGTGGAGGGTCCTTAGAGATTGTGAAATGAGGGGTGTACAACAGGTCTATGCCAAGGGAGGCACACATTTTTTCGGTCTTGCCTTCCAACTGGTTTTATGTCACTCCAGAATGGAGTCAAGAAATAGAGCCTAAAGCAGAAACAGCACCCACCATTGTTTCCAGTAACAGGACCACCAAGATGGACACTCTACTGACTCCCAGGAGCAACTCTCTGAATCTAAAGTCTCCAAGTAGAATTTTCCTGACAATCCTCCTCTCCTCCTTTCCCCTATGGGAGAGCTCAACTAATTTAAGCTCTCATCTTACAGATAATGCAGCTAAAGTTCCCAAGGGGTAAGAGGCCCAAGAGCTCAGGGGGTGAGAATGGGGACTTTGAAAAGTATCTAATCTCGGGCCTCATTTTAGCTCTATTTACTTAGTCTTCTCGGGGGAGGGCTCAGGAAAGTGTATTTTGGACAATCTCCCCCCAGTACTTCTAACAACAAGCCAGGCGTGGCCCAGGGGCCAGCTCTTGAGACATCAATGGAGTAGGGAGGTGGAGGAGAGGAGGCTGATGAGACTAGATAACATGTGATGTTCCTGACCTTCAGACTGTGATTTTTTAACTTTCTGGGGCACGTGAGGTCAGAAGCACCCCTAACCAACCCGTATGTAGGAGAGGTTAGAAGTATTAACTCAGAGAGAGGCTCCAGATCACCAAACCACAAGGAATATGACATGGTAATTACAGACAGTTAAGAGATGACTGTGGATTGTGGGGAGGGGTGGGGAGTGGAAACAATTGACTCCTGAAGACTGATTTCATTAACAGTGAGTCACTTTTCCAGACTAGAGTCATTTGCAATCAGGATTGGACCGATTAGCAGACCCCAGGGTTATATTTCAGCAACAGAGAGCAGGAATGCTCTAGTGCTAAGGCCAGATGAAGACCTCAGGTTGGTTTCATTCATCTTCCCTGACAATGATCCCTGAATCCTACAGAAGAATCCCCCCATGCTGATCCACCTTGGTTGTTCTCAGATTCATTTTAGACAAAAAACCATTGAAAAGCTGCAGATTCACTGTGCTTGGGAATGTAAACTGGTACAGTCTTGTTGGAGGGCTGTCAATATCCAACACAATTTAAAATAACCATATGCTTTGATACATGCATTAGACTCTTAGGAATTTATCCTACAGAAGTATCTACACAAACTGGCAAAGATAGAAGTTGGTTTATTGGAACATTTTTTTAACAATAAAAACTGAAAATAACCAAAGTATTCATCAATAGGGAGATGCTTAAATTAATTTAATTAATTCAACTATTTTAACAAGGGCTAGACCTATATAGCACTTTCACGAGGTATACAAAATATATTAAATGAATAGTATTTATAGTATGATTCCATTTTGTTTTATAAAAACCAAATATGAGTTGTATATATTGTATATGATTTCTGTCTGTATATATGTATATATTTATAAATCATCTGTATTCAATATATATCAATATACACATGTATAATATATGTTGTAAACGCACAGAAAAAAGTCTGGAAAGATACACTAACTGATGATAGTAGTTACCTGCTGGCACAGATTTGGGAGAAGACCAGAACTCACAGAACGAAGGGCTTCTAAGGATACTTTGCATATTTTTTAGAGTTTCTAGTTTTATCCTATACATTTTATTGCTCTTACAATTAAAGAAAAGAAAGATTTTTCTAATGAAACTTGATACATAGTTATTAATAAGATATTATTAATAAAAGCAGTAGAAATTCAGAAAGTAATCAGAGTAAAAAGATGAGAGATCATTCCAGAGCCTCTCCTCCCTTCTGCAGGTCACATTCTCCATCTCCATCTCCATTTCCTCTTTAAAAAGCTAGAGATTGGAACAAACTAATACTTTGGAACAATATTTTTCCTATGGAATAAAGGTTTGCATCTCCCTTTTCTATCCCCTCCCCCTAGCCTTTCCAAATCCCCAGTACCTTTAAATAAATGTTCTCCAACTCTAGGGATCATTTATACAAAAACAGCAAAAAACAAGAACAATCTGGCCGCTAGAGGGGGAACATTACACATGAAACCATTTTAAGTTGCCACTTCACAGGAAAACATTCCCACAGGCAGAGGAACAAGGACTGGCTCCAAAAGAGACTGTCCACAGCTAACAGTCTACAGGCAATAATCAATGTGATTCAGCCTTTGGCTTGCCTGATATGCAGCAAAAGGTTTCGTTAATAAATATAAAATTACAAATGTGAATGTGGTTCCCATATTAGTGAGGTTTTTTCCCTCCCCACCGAACTGAATATTTACAAATGTTCTGGAACAGTGGCAAATGTTGAGTTGGAAGCTACCCTAAAACTGTGTCTTAAGAAACAATGCCCAGTTTTTAGCCCAGCAGCAGAGTTAGGAGCAGAGAGTGAGAAACTTGAGCCTAGTTTCACAAAGACCAGGGGATTTAATCTTATCAAGGAAGTCTTCCCATAAGCCTTTTCAGAATGCTATTTAACAAGCACGGTGCAGGACACTTTTCCTTTCATTCTTCACACATGATCTCAGTTGTCTTTATCAGCTGTATTCTTTTCATGGATTTGAGCCTGGTACAAATGAGCTGATAATGCACCTTTTGATATTCATTTTTCCAGCGGATGAATGTTTCCCACACACCCAGCCTTCTCCCACCTCGCCCCTAAAAAAAAAGAATCCTATTCCTTATGGGAACATAAGCATTTTGTGAAAAGCAGCAGCAAATTCTGGAGAAACAAAGAATGTGATGAAAACATGCCTTTTGAAAATGTGTAGTCTTAACCTTGGATATGTCTTTACCATGTTGAGAATAATTAATAATAATCCAAACTTTCAAAGTTTGGAATAGATGTAAAGCAGGTCAAAGGTTCACACACACATCACCCTATACTGACAATTTTAACCCTCCTGCCTCAATTCTACCTTTTCTAAACGTTCTTCCACTTAACTTTGAAAATCTGAAAAACAAATAGGTTTAGTAACTTGCCCCAAATCACAATACCAGAAAGTGGTAGGACAAGAAGTGAAAACCTAGACAGTCTGGCTCCAGAGTCCATGTTCTTAACCACTAATCCATTCCACCTTCTCACTCTTTGCCTTCTTTCTCCTGGAGGCGCTCTCTCACCTCAGTAATCTCCCTCTTCAATCCATCCGTCCTCACCCCAAACTCAAAATAAAGCTGTGGTTTTAACGATACAGTAGAGAGAACAGAAGTCACAAAAAGGGTGTGAGTCCTGGTTCTGCCTCGCTCAGCCGTGTCACCTAGGCACCTTCAAACACTCTGAGTCCTAGTTTCCTAAGTGCACATTGGAAATACTGACCCAAAATAACCGGTTCCTCCCAAGACTGCCTGCAGATTAAATTAAATCATGTATATAAAGCACCCAGCACAGTGCCTGACTGACTAAGGGGTGTCTAAAATTGTTGTCTGGAAGACAAACTAGGAGAGGTAGAGTAATCACAATTTACAGCAAAATGAAGACAAAATTCACAAGGAGAAAGTGAGCAGTTTCACAAAAGTAACACTGACGTTTCTCACTGACTTTATAATACAACCACTATCTGAGGGGACAGACATTGGTGACATGCAGGGTCCCAACACCACGTCACCTTGAGCAGGGGCTGCAACAGTGGGAGATCTTACACTACATGTCCCTAATATTGCAAAGCCCTTTTGGGGAGTCCTTCAATATCATAGTGATTCCAACTAGAGGACAGTTTAGGGCAGTCCATGCACAGAATTGTCTTTCAGAGGAGCTGGGTCCTTTATCACCTCTGCATTTAATAGGTCTTCCGAAATGAACAGGAAGGAAGTGCTTCTTAACAGTTAATTTTACTTTCTTTTGTGGTCATTTAAACTCAATTCTTCTTGACTGTCTTCAGAAGAGACAGAGAAGGGCTGGTCACTATTCCCAAGACAAATTCAGTGACTATCAGACCTTGTTTTTCTCCTAGATCAACAGCTCTCAAACTTTTTGCTCTCTGAACCCCATAACATGCCTAGAAATTACTGAAGACCCCAAAGAGCTTTGTAATGTGGGTTATATCTAGAGACATTTAGCATATTAAAAATTAAGGCTGGGAAAATTTTAAAACATGAAAATATACAAGCTTATATTCTATAAGCCATCAGAATACATATCATGTAGTCTCTGGAAAATCCCACCATACATTCATGAAATAATGAGAATAAAAAAGGCAAATAACATCTTGGGGGGCCGGCCCAGTGGTGCAGTGGTTAAGTTCACACACTCCACTTGGCAGCCCGGAAGTCATGGGTTGGAATCCAGGGCAAGGACCGAGGCACCGCCTATCAAGCCATGCTGTGGCAGCATCCCATATACAAAATAGAGGGAGATGGGCACAGATGTTAGCTCACGGCCAGTCTTCCTCACACACACACAAAAAGGCAAATAACATCTTACTATTGTTATGAAAGTAGTTTTGACTCAACTCCCTACAAGTGGGTTGGAGATCCCCAGGGTCCCCTGACCACACTTTGAGAACTGCTCACTATACCAATCCCTACGAGTGCTTCTGCCAAAAAACTATACTCCTTTGGACATCATCTTGATTTTTAAATCTGGTAATTTATCAAGTTAGAATCTAGATTCTGGACCAATAATCTCACAGAAGGATTAAATGAGAAGGAAAAATTTAAGTGACTAACCAGAATTACCTAAACAACTATTCTCTAAAACGGAAATGCAAATTAGCATTAAAAACACCACAGACATCAAAAACATCTCATACACTGCTGGTGGGAGTGCAAACTGGTGCAGCCACTATGGAAAACAGTATGGAGATTCCTCAAAAAATCAAGGATAAAACTACCATATGATCCAGCTATTCCACTGTTGGGTATTTATCCAAAGAACTTGAAAACACCAATTTGTAAAGGTACATGCACCCCTGTGTTCATTGCAGCGTTATTCACAATAGCCAAGACTTGGAAGCAACCTACGTGCTCATCAAGGGACGAATGGATAAAGAAGCTGTGGTATATATACACAATGGAATACTACTCAGCCATAAGAAACGATGAAATCCAGCCATTTGTGACAACATGGATGGACATTGAGGGTATAATGCAAAGTGAAATAAGTCAGAGGGAGAAGGTCAAATACCGTATGATTTCCTTCATTAAGTAGTAGATAATAACAACAATAAACAAACACATAGGGACAGAGATTGGATTGGTGGTTACCAGAGGGGAAGGGGGGAGGGAGGAGGGTGAAAGGGATAATTCAGCACATGTGTGTGGTGATGGGTTGTAATTAGTATTTTGGTGGTGAACATGATGTAACCTATACAGAAATAGAAGTACAATGATGTACACCCGAAATTTTTACAATGTCATAAACCAATGTTACTGCAATAAACAAAAAATTAAAAAAAAAAAAAAAAGGGTACATTTGGAAAAAAAAAAGACAAGACAGTTGATGGGCTGGCCCCCTGGCTTAGTGGTTAAGTGCGTGCGCTCCGCTGCTGGCGGCCCGGGTTCGGATCCTGGGCGCACACCGACACACCGCTTCTCTGGCCATGCTGAGGCTGCGTCCCACATACAGCAACTAGAAGGATGTGCAACTATGACATACAACTATCTCCTGGAGCTTTGAGGGAAAAATAAATAAATAAATAAAAATTATAAAAAAAAAAACATCACAGAAAACATCAACAGGCTGATCAACATATTATGGGCCACCATAATATGGTGGCCCTCCTTTTGTTTTCCTTCTTTTTAATTATTGTTATGCTCAAGAATGACATTTGTTCACTGGTATTAAACCTGGCAGAGGTTCTTTGTGAGGTGGATTCAAGAGGAAAAGCTTCAGAACTATACAATATGTGTAACCATAACCAGATCTAATTTTCCCCTTTAACAAGAACTTGGTGGGACAGATGGACCATATAGTATCAGGGCATTTTCAAATTCAAGTATTAACAGAGGTTTGGGGATCAATCATGTCAGCTCCTTTTTTTAATGTTTGAGACAGAGGTCAAGTTTATGCTTTTATATTCAGCCTCTTTGTTCTTTCTTACTCTTAGCTGATTATGCGCTCTGTTCTACACCTGTAACCTATGGCTGACCAGAACCATCTGGTAGCACATTCCTGCTCCTCTGCCTTTAATAATCTTAGTCATAACAGGAACAAGTACCTAGGAAGCACTCACCCAAGTACTTGGTGCTTAACTCTTTATTTTTGCATTATTTCATATCTCTCCACAACCCCACAGGTAGGTACTCATTATACCCATTTTACCTGAGAGGACATTACTTACCTAAAGGTCACACAGTTAAGTATGTGGCGGGGTGGGCATATGATCCCAAACAATCTCATTCCAACACTCTCTTCTCACAAGGCTAAACTGCCTTTTAAAGACAGGAACTGAAGAGAAGAAAGGGGGATCCTTCCATGTCATTTAAAACTAAACAAATAAAATTTTATTTGGCAAGTGTCTGGAGCAGAAAAAACTGTGGACTTCAAAAAGCAACCAAAGAGGGCCCTTCTTCACAGGCACCAAACTAAATGCAGGTGAACCTCTTATCAGCGCCACCTGACAAGGAACGGCTTATCTCTTTTCCCCTGACAGTCTGCTAGCTGGTTTCACTTTCCCCCTAAGCGCTGATTCAGAGCTTCTAACGTTACCCTGTTGAGGTGCCAAACTGACAGGTTGGAAAAGAGTTGCTCTGATCAGTCTTCCATTCCCTCAGCAAAGATAACAAGAAGTTTGTCAAACATGGCCCAGACCCAGCAGCAAGAGAGCAATCCTACCCAACCTTCAATTATTCTGAAATGGAATCGCCTTCTTGCCTGACAACTGTGACTAATTCCAAAAGCCCAACCAGCCTTCTCATAATAATGACTTTGGGGTCAATTACCATTGGGGGGCAGATTAGAATCTGATCTAAAGCTGAAAAGTTCCAACCCTTGGTGCTAATCCTCTGAACTTTCCAATCCTAAATAAGGCAAGTTTCAGAAAAGAGCATTTTTCATTTTATAGACTACCTGAATATTATCTGTAATAGTTTTGCTTAATCGAAAAAATAATTAAACTCCTGCTCCTAACTCTAAACATAAGAGTCAGAGGAAGGAAGGAGTTCTGGCCAGCTGCCAAGGCTCCATCTGAGGCTCCCGGAGTCAATAATTTCCATGGCGTTTTAAGTATTTGAAACAATAAACGCCAGCTTTCGCTAATAGCGCGACTGATTCTGGCAAACCTATAAAAACAAGGTCTGCTCTGGGGCAGTTTATATTACAGAGAATTAAGTTTTAGTAAATGAAATGAAACTAATAGTTGAGAAACAGATTACCTGTGGCTGTTAAATAATTTTAGGTGAGATGGGGTGGAGAGGGAGGAGAGGAGTCTCATAAGGCATTTCTAGGTAAGATGATGTCCTTGGGCAAGCCACTGCCCTGTCTCACACTTGGATATTTCTAACTGGTACATGACTTACTTGATCAGTCATTTTTCAGATGGCAATACATGAGATTTTGTGCGCCATGAAAATGAATCAATTTTCATAATCTAGGTTGAAAAGTGGCACCCCACAGGCCGAATCTGGCTGCAGAAGCAATTTATTAGGTCTTCATAGTGTTTGCTTTTTTTAATCTGAATTGGTTGCCAACATGAAAAACTCAGAAGACTTCACATGAAAATGCAGATATCCAGCTACTCTCAGATACTGGCCGACTGAGCAACTCTGGGCTCACATTTCTGCGTGGCTGCCCCTTTAGAATGGGCATCACTCACACTCAGCCTGCATCTTGCCTGGCCCCTGTTCCCACGAGAGCTAGGCTCTGTACCGCCTGTTTTCCTCCTCAGAGCCAGCCTGCAGGTAACTCCCTTATGAGAAATTATTGCCAATGGTAAGGTTAGAATTTGTTGGAAGGAAAGAGGGAGGAAGAAATGCATGCAAAACATCATTTTCTAAAGAAAAAATAAATCCCACATTAGTCTCTTGTATGAACTTCCTGAAGGCTTGGAACAGAAAACACCATATTTCCATCTTTTTTTCCAAATACTCCTTTCACTACATCAACTATGGATTTTACTGCATGCAACAATTCTATGTGTAGCTTGAAAACATGACCTGTTTTGAAAAGGTGATTAGCAAAGGACTAGAATTCTAAGCTTCTCATGGATGAAAGGCCCATTGCCTTATTTTATGTCAACAACAGAATTCTCAGTAAAGAAGTTTACGGAAAATAGAATTTACCAATACACTAGTTTGGAGCCTTGACTGCACCACACCCCAGCCCAAATCAACACTTATTAAAATAAACAGCATCTTCCATTTCTTTTTTTCCTGAAGGGTCATATGGACAACAGAGATGCTTGGTCAAAAAAAAAAAGGGTGGTGGTGGGGTGGAGGGGAATGTCTAAATTAATGCAAATCCCTATTCCATTTTAAGCTGTAGGCTGACCCAAGCAAAGTTTGTGGCATCTATGTAATTTGATATTTTCCAAGAAGGAAATGTCACTCTTGACCACCACCACCATCATTCCCCATCCCCTACTCCCTTCTAATCATGTTCACAAGACTTTAAGAAAGAAGATGACTTGCTTCCAGCTCAGCCCATCACGTACACCCCTGAAAATAAACCAAGATTGTCCAGGATTCAAGACCAAAGCAGATTTGAGAACAAACTTCAAATTCCCTCCATGCTTCAGTGGGGCAAGAAATAAGAGTTAGAAGCATAGACCCAAATATAAGAGCTCCTGAAAAAAACACCCCAAAACAGATTTTCAATAGTGGTATTGGCACATCAACCAAATATCTGTTTTGCTACACTAAGTATTTCTTTAATGCAGAAATACCTCATAAGTGAATAGTAAACAGAGAATGGAGGACAGGAGTCATGTTGGGGCATATACAATTTGAAACATGTTTCAAAACAATCAGGGGTGAACTTTCTGGCAATTTAAGAGAAAATCTTAGCAATATACGAAAACCTTCAGAAAAAAGAAACTAAAAATTCTATCGATGTGCAAGTAGTGGTTTATTAAGTGGCTTCAAGAATTGCTACACATTCTACTAGGTTAATTAAAAAGCTGAGAGTTCAGATAAAGATGCTACAAAGATACACCTCCAGCCCTCTTAAAAACGTTTGATGAAGAAATCTACACTCCTGTCAGATCTTTACTTTTGATGGAAGTGGTCTCTTTGAAAAGCAAATGCCGTCAAGGACTTACATCTTGGAGAAGGAAGAAGGAACCCCAGGGCTTCCGGCTGCACAGGACTGACTGGCTGTGATGTTAGCTGCACATGCCACTGGAGATTTCATTAGCTACTAGTTCTGTTACGATAGTTATTATTTTTGTTAGTGCTCTGGTTACAAAGTTCCTCAAGTTTTGAGTGGTCTGCCTCAGCCTTATTTTTCCCTTATGTCCCCTATTTTTCACGTGCAATTTTGCAGGTGAGGTTTCTCAGGAATGCATACATGGCATTAAAGCTGAAATTATACTGCCATCTTGTTGGTCTGCTCATATGTCAACATACAATATTATACATTATAGTGGTGAGCTGTCTGTAGTTTGGTGCACTCTTTAGTTGGTAGCCTGGAACTGTGGTTCTTAAACCAAAGGCTTGTTAGGATTTCGTTTTAAATGCTTTCCAAAAGTATGCTGCTGATAAAAATGCAAACTAAAGACTAAGCCAAAACGCCCCCCAAAATATTTATGCTATAAAACATTAATTAACAAGAAGAATTCCAAATATACACACTAAAAATATAACCATGTAAAAAAATATAAGCAGGTGGGAGGTAACAGTAAAAACAAAAACTGTACTTGAGTAGTGGTGACTTTAAGAATAAAATACCTTTTTTCCTACGTTAGCTTTTTCAATTAAGTGAACGCTTTTTTGGTTTGTTTTGCCTGGAATTAATCATCAATTGGTGAAAGTTTGTAGAGAAACATTTTATATCCACAAGGTAACAGATTAACAAATGCGGCTAAACACCCCAGCAACATGACTGTTTTTCAAGACAGATGTTTTAATGTTAGCAGGCTTCGCACAAAAATAGCAATCAAGTGTTGGTCCAACACTTATGAATGTTGTTTCACTTACTTTTTGAACAACCAACATAAACACAACCCATTTATTTCAAATTACCTGCTAGAAACGTCTTAGGGGTCTTCAAGGACAGAAAAATCGAGATGGAATTCTGATGACATGGACCTCAGGTTGAAAGCCATCACTCTAAACATGGTTTCCTGTCATGTGAAGCAGCTGCCGGGTTTTACAGGACCGCCAACCAAGGCAACGTTCTTGACTTCGCCTCATCTACGAGGCACAAAGAAGCAAGGTCGTAATCAGGTTCCCAGCAGAAGAGCCTTGCTTTTTGGACTAAAAATTCCCACAAACTGCTCATAAATCAAAATTATCAAGTAGCTAATGGACATGAAAGTTTCTAGCAAACAAAATGCATACACATCACAAAGTCATTTCTTTAAAAGAAAACACAATGGAGGGAAACAGAAAAGAAACCCAGGAGAGCAAAGCCTGATTTAGCAGATACCAGTTTATTCCCTATTGCGCATGATTCAAAGCATCTGATATTCCACAGCCAACAAGATTTCCTACTTCTCTATTACAAAATACTGAGTACCTTGAACATGGTTAATTCAAAGTTCTCATTCCTTTTCACCTACATCTAGAATTAAACAGGTTTCTCCATTTAGCATACATTTCACATTCACCGAAGGCTTTGGGGAGAGGGGGAAATAGGGCTTATAATTGCCCCCCTGAACCAAAGGCACTTAATGTTAAAAGATCAAGCACAGTAGAATCACCCCACAGACATTCCTGCGTGTTCAGACTGCTGAACTTGAGCGTACCATCACTGGCCCACGTGGGATTCATCATAGCAATGTAAAAGACACCGATTTCCTTGAAAAAACAAAGTGCAGTGTGAATATAAAGACTCATCACCACCACCCCACCATCCTTTTCTGAAAAGAATACGTAAGAGAACTCTTATTTTACATTAGTATCACCCAAGGTTCACACGTGGAAAAAAAATAGCTAAAAAATAATCTGTCATAAATTCTCACTATGAAATCATGATAGACTCTGGTATACTCATAGAATTTGTGAGTTGGAGCGAGCCTCAGAGATCATGCCGTGCATCCCCTCACTCGACAGATGAGGTCACTGAGGCCCAGGAAGGTCAAGTGTGGGACTCCGGGGTCTGACCCCAGTGGCAGGCCCCAGGTAGGACGTAGGCCTCCTGAAGCCTAGCTCAGGGCGCCCTCCACGCCCCTTCCTCTTTAAAAGACTCGCAGAGTAAAACATGGTGATGATCTCCAAAGATGCACCACACAATAAAGCACATATGCTGACGGAGGTCAGCGATTTGGTCTTGCAAGGCGGTTCCTTTGGCCATTGGGCAGGTAGGTAACCCACTTCACGGTGGGAATTCTTCACACGAGGTTGGTTAACCTTCTGAGGGAAGCCGGGCAGGGTAGACACGACTTCTTCTTGGATTCACGAAGCCTGTTCTTGGTTCCTAGCTCCTGGTGGGCAGACGATCAGCTGCACAGCGGAACCCCAGATTCGAGGCGGAGCTGTCAGGTGTGTTCTGGCTTCGAGCAGCACAGCGATACCTATAGCAGTAGGACTGTGCAGAGAGAAAAAGAAAGGTGAGTGCTCTCAGACTCTCAGCTGAAGGCTCTAAACTGTCAGAAGCATGTTGTACCCATGTGCCAGCTGTAGAGAAGTTATGCCTACCTGTAGACAGAGCTTTCCCCCCAAACAAACACCCCCTCATGCATACTTAGCATGTATGTTTTGAAAAGGGCAGCACATTCAGACTTCACCACATACTATCCAGTGTTTTACCTTATAAACATGACACAGGTATAGTATAAAGATGTTGGTGTCAGCATTACTTGTAACAGTAAAAAAAAAAGTAACAACCAATAGTTACATAAGTTACAGCACATCCATATGACAGACTAGTAAAAATCCATTAAAAATCATAAAACTATTAAAAATCACATTTTTATGTAATATTTAATGACATAGGAAATTCTCATGATAAAATGTTAAATGAAAAAGTCTAAATACAAAGCCGTGTATGTGGTATGATCTCAATCTAGATAATTAGGAATGCCAAGGGAAAAAACACAAGATTCAGAATGCACCATAATATGAACAGTAGTTATCCTCAAGCAATGGGGTTTCAAATTCCTCCAATAAGTATATTTAACTTTTATAATTTGAAAAGTTATTTTTACATTTAGCACAGTATTTGACATTAAACCAAGTAATAAAGGTAAATGGCAATCAAGAAAATGTTAACTAAGAACAACATTAAGATATTATCTAATATCTAGCAGACTGGCAAAAATTAATCAGCAAGCCTAGGAACATCAAAAGTAGGAAAGGCTGTGGAAAACATTTTTTAATACATTGCTTTTGGAATTTAAATCATAATAACTCATAAAGCTATACATTTGTGAGTGTGGGATTTGTTTTGTACCTGTTTTGTTTTATAGGAGGAAAGTACAACCATGTACATGTGCATCAACACAGACACAGAGCACCCAGTATACCCCAGGCATGTGCTAGGCACCTTCACTTGTTATTTCATTTGATCATAACAGCCCAGAAAAATTAAACAACTTACCCAAAATGACACAGTTGTTAAAGGAAGCAGAATTTTAACCCAGGTCTAACTAGCGCGCTTGCCTCCCTAGCAAGATTCTATGCTCCTAGATGGAAAAATATCACATCTCATGCTTCATTCCCACCCCCATACATTCATCCTGCATGCACACCCATACTCGCACAAATTAAGAAAGCCTAACACATATCCCCGGCCACCTACTACGCATTCAGTGAATAACCACAGATTACTTAATTCAAATACTTCAAAAGCTTCCATATTCCAAAAATAACCATGCATGGAACTCTTATGTCCTAGGATTGTTCTTTGATCCAAAATAACAGAGAATGAAAATAAACTAGTTATCCTGTGTACCATGAGCATTAACTCGGAGTTGGCCCAGTGAAACTAAAGTCCTTGCCAGCTGGTTAAAGAAACTGCATATAGAATTATGTAAAATAACTTTGGAACTCATAAAAAGAGATAATTTGTTAGGCGGCAGGGAATAGGTCAGCATGAAAGAGGGTTCTTTTTCCTTAATTCTTTTTATTCTCCTTTCTCTCACAAAAGTCGAATGTTTCTAATCTTCATAAATATTATCTCTAAAGTTGACACAAATTCTCTGGAGCACTTCCACTATAAAAAGAAAGACATGGTTCTCTGTCTTCTATAGATAATGAAACAATAGCAACCAATTTTCTCATTTTCCCCATGGCCAGTGAGGAATACAACGTATTACCAATACTCAGGCAGGCAGAGGGAAGATGAATAAGAAATATGCCTGAAATAATAATTTTAAAAATCAGTCACATCTGCTACTCCCTGTGGTCAGCATGCAATGGAAGTTCTAAAATGACCAGAGGGGACCATGCAGGAAGACACAGCAGGAGCTCGGTTCCACATAGGGCCAACTCACCAGACTGCTGTGAAGCAACAGTGCTTTGGTTATTTCCAAAATCCAGCCCCTATGGATAATCCAGGGCCCCATGCTACCCAGTGTGTATAGTGAATTCTACATTAGAGCAAGAATTCAGTTTAGGGGGAGGCAGGCAGTCAGACATGGACATTCTTGTCCGTAATTGTCCTACAACTGACAAAGGCAATCAAGCGTTTCCTGATTCCTACTGCGTAGACCCCTAGAGGAAACCCAAGTCCAGGCATGGTCTTGTCCTGCTGGAGATCAGAGGCTAGTTGAGGAAACAATGATTACACATCCAACAGCTACAAAACACGCTAGGGTTAAAACATTCTGAGGTTATTACAAATTCAGATAAAGAAATTGTCCTTTGTGGAATGCCAAAGTCTTGAGGAAAGACTTTTGGAAGGCAGAACTTGGCTGGAGTGGGATTTACATGATTATGGCAGTGGTTCTCTGACTTGAATGCACATAAGAATAGCCTGGAGAGCTTGCTTAATACATATTTCTAGGCCACACCTAGAGATTCTGATTCAGGAAGTCTGGCATGGGGTCCAAGAATATGCATTTCAAACAAGCTTCCCGGTGCTGCTGATGCTATGGACCCATGGGCCACACTTTGAAAAGCACTGATTTATAGGATTTTAAAAAAAGGAAAGAAGGCATGTTAAGTTGAGAAAGCAGTGACATCAAAGACATGAAAGTGGAAAAATTCAGGCAATTAAGAGGACAGCAAGACCACAGCATGATCATGTCAGAGCATGGTTTATTTATTCATTAAATAGTTGAGAGCTTACAGCACGCTAGATGCCATTCTAGGCAAGAGGGATACAAGACAGACAAGGTACCTGTTATCAGGGAGCTTACATTCAACAGGGAGGAGTCAGACAATAAATAAACTGATAAATTCAAGATTGTTTCTAGTAATGGTCAGCTTGGAAGAAAATAAAATAGGGACTGAGGACTGAGCGTGACTAGGTGACCACTTTAGATAGGGTGGCCTGGGAAGGCCTCTCGGGAGGCGATATGTGAGCTGAGTTGCCCAAAGATTTGGAGAATGAGAATTCCAGGCAAAAGAATGACTGGTACAAAGATGGTTAATGATAAGAAGCAGGAAAGGTGGGTGGATAAATAGGATGAAGTCACATTACAGGCTGTTTTAGCAGAAAGAGGAGTTTGGGCTTGATACAAATGGAAATCGGGACAAACAAACATTTTGCTAATTTGCCCACCAGAAAGGGCAAAATCCAAGACTCATTAGCTATTTAACCTCAGGCAAAGCCTTTGCTGAATCTGTTGCCTCATGGATAAAATGGGGCTATTAATGGAATAATGTTAAAATGCTTCACCTTACCTTTACATAAAAAAGTAAAGCACTAGACACGTGGAAGGCATTATAACTGTTAATTTATAATGAACATAACACTCTTAATTACAGAAACTAACTTTGCCTGTCTTATCTGACCTCTTTGGGTTAACCTGCTTCCTCACTAAAACAAAAGCATTAACCAGCTTCTCCACAGGTCTTAGAGATATACGTTTGCTACATAAATGGGAAAGTTATGTGCTATACAAATGGGAAAGTTGAGGGATATCTCTGGAGATAAGGCGTAGGACTGGGGTCTTTGTTGAATGGCATATTTCTATAGGCAACTTACCTTTCAAATTATATAATAAACTATTTTAAAATAAGATGTTGTTCATACGCCACAAAACACAGGCTGTAACAACACTGAGGAACTGTGCCTGCCCAGAGCACTGTGTTCAGAAGGATTCTGAGGCTGTGACAAGATAGTAGAAAAGAAATCCATGATGCACAAGAGATTTTTACCATGGCCACATCTGAAGACCTTGATACATACAAAATAATTCCATTTGGGGAAGAAAAAAACAAAAGTGCACCAAAAAGTCTGGTAGAATACTATCAATAGTTTTCTTTAGGAAGCAGGATGAATGATTTTTATTTTCATTTTTATATTTATTATTTATTTTCTAATTTTTATGCAATGAAAATGTTTTGTTTATATAACAAAAAAGCTTAAAATCAGTGGCAACAAAAGAGCCAGTCCTTTATTAGATCATAGCAGTCCCTAAAACCTTTCATTAACCTAAATGACTATGAAGAACCAAACCCTAAAAAGCAAGTCTCACTACAAGTTAGTGTTGAGAGATCAGGACCATCATATGAGAAAACAGTCAATTCACATCATCATTCTGTTTCAAACGCACTCATTCACTTAGCAAACATTTATTAATAAGTAGTTCATTTTAAATTCCAAAATGGGCAACTAATGGAACACGTAATTAAAGAGGTAAATGGCCTGATTATAAATGTCCTCATTACTCTTTCTTTTTTTCCAACTCTACTTTTAGCACCAAAAATGGTTATTAATGATGTTAGGTCTTTGAGTGGCTGAAATATGGGTCATTCTATTAATTAAGAACAGAGGTAGTGGGAAGGACCTGTTTTAGCCCTATTTCATCAAAATGGCTAATTAATGTGTGAAACTGATCTCAATATCTGTGCTAAGAAAGTGATCCTGGACTCAAGAACAATCTATTTAAGATAATGACTTACCAGCCTTGGGGCTTTGAAGTCAAGCGGGGCAGCAATATAGTTTCTATGAGAGGAAGGCTTTTAGGGATAAAGGAAAGTTTTAAGGTAAATATAGTTCATTATAAACAAAACTGTTACAGAAAATCACACAGCAGAACTCAGGTGTCTCGATTTCTCATCTGTTGCTCTTGCCACCGACACTAGCTCAACTCCTTTTGCTAGCAATCCAAGTGTAAAATGGCGTGAGGGTGAGGATTTCCTCAATGTTGTGCGTTGGGCTAAAGACCTCATAGGGATTAATTTAACAATATTCAACAACAACTAATATTTCTTGAGTATTTACTATGTGAACAATTCTAAGAACTTCACAAATATTAATTCACTTAATTCTCCCAATAGTCCTATGAAGTAGGTATTATTAGTATCTGTATTGTATAGACGAGGAAAAATTGAGGCACAGGGATGCTAATAGTGTGCCTAAGGTCACATGGCTTATAAATGGTGCATCCAGGATTACAGCCTTTTCAATCCCATTCCAGAGTCTGTGCTCTTAACCCGACGCCAAGTTGCCTCATAGTTTCTCTTTCTGCGCCATCATCTCCTCATTGAAGCTATACTTTGTATGGACTTTCAAAAAGTTATGAATAATCATCAGAGTTTACTTTAGTCATGCAAACTGGCCCTGGCCCATGATCAAAAGTCCATCTTCTAAGCAAGGTGATTTTTTTCAAAATTAATTATAACATTATTCTTTCTTTCTATTGGTTTTCTTTCTTTTATCGATTTTCATCTATGCCATAAGAGTCATTTCCAGGATTCTGCCTATCTAGTTAGGAGTTCATTAGTTGGTCCCTTATTCAAAAGGGAAGAAGAGGGAAAAACAATCCAATTATAATAAAGATGATGGTTAAGGATGATAGTGTTAGCAGCAATTGACTTTTACTGAGTCTTTACCACGAGCTAGACAGTGTACCAAGTGCTTATATATACTGGTTCATTCATTCCTCAGAAGAACCTTAGAGTAGGTACAATTATGATATGCATTTTACAAATGTGAAAACTAAGGCTTAGAAAGATTAAGTAATTTGCCCAAGGTCATAGACTAGCAAAGAGCAGTTACAGAACTCCAACTCAGATCTAATTCCAGAGTCCACATCTTCATAATGTAGTTACAGCTGCCACTCTTGATCTTGTGGAAAAGATAAGCATTCTGAAAGTAATTCACAACCAATGCTGTGCTATTTTCCTGATCTCAGCAAAATAACCAGACTAATGTTAAAGATCTATATCATCTACAATTAACTTGATCAAGATCCTGGAGCTGCTGTTTTTCTCTGGAAAATCCTGTGTTTTCTACTCAGTTTTGTCACTCTGCTATTCCCTCTTCTAGAATATTCTCTCTATCACTCTGAGCCTAACTAAATTAAAATTTATCCTTCAGGTAGACTGGGAATAATTCAAGATGCGTAATACAAACTCTGAATCAACCACTAAAATTTTAAAACAAAAAGCTATAGCTAATAAACCAAAGAAGAGAAAATGGAGTGATAAAAAATACTTAATCCAAAAGAAGTCCAAAAAAGAGAGAAAAAGAAACAAAGAATAGATGACACAAAGAGAAAAAAAAGTATCAAGATAGCAAATTTAAACCCAACCATATCAACAATCACATTACATGGTGTCAACAGCCATTAAAAAGGCAGATATTATACCAGTAAATTCAATAACTCTGATGAAATGGATAAATTCCTTGAAAGACACAAACTCCCAGAGCTTAATCAAGAAGAAATACATAATCTGCATAGCCCTGCAGCTATTAACTAAATTAAATTTATGGTTACAACTCTAGGCACCAAATAGTTTCCCTTGGGGAATTCTATCAAATATTTAAGGAAGAACAAATGCTAATTCTACACGAACTCTTTCATAAAATTCCACGAGGGGATATTTCCCAATTCAATCTATGAAGCCAGCAATACCCTGATATCAAAACCAGACAAGTAAACAACAGATCAATACCCATCATGAATATAGATGCAAAAGTGCTCAATACTTTTAGCAAATCAAATCCAAAATATATAAAAAGGATAATACATCACGACTAAGTGGACATATTTCAGGAATGCAAGGCTTAACATTTGAAAATTGAAAATCAGTGAATGTAATTCACCATATTACAGACTGAAAAAGAAAAACCATATAAACATCTCAATAGATGCAGAAAAAGCATCTGGCAAAATCCATATCCATTGCTGATAAAAATTCTCAAAAAGCTAGGAATAGAAGGAAACTTCCTCAAGCTGATAAAGAGTATCTTTGGAAACACTACAGCTAACATCATACTTAATTTTTAAAAGTTGAATGTTCATCCCCTAAGATCAAAAATGAGATGGGGGGCTGGCCCAGTGGCATAGTGGTTAAGTTCACGCACTCTGCTTCAGCAGCAAACCCAGGGTTCACCAATTCGGATCCTGGGTGTGGATGTGTACACCGCTCGTCAAGCCATGCTGGGGTGGTGTCCAACATAGAACAACTAGAAGGATGTACAACTATGACATACAGCTATCTACTGGGGCTTTGGGGAGAAAAAAGGAGGAAGACTGGCAACAGATGTTAGTTCAGGGCCAATCTTCCTCAAAAAAAACAAAAGAGGTAGGAATTTTCTCACCACTTCTATTCACCACTATATTGGAGGTTCTAGCCAATGCAATATAGCAAGAAAAAGTAATAAATGGCATCCAGATTAAAAAAAAATAAGTAAAATTGTCTATATTCACAGATGATATGACCACCCATGTAGAAAATCCAATAGAATCTACAAAAACATTACTAGAATAGATGAATTTAACAAGGTTGCAGGATACAAAATAAATATACAAAAACCAACTATACTATATAAAGGTATTTATTAACAACATCTATTACATTAACAGACATTTTAAAAGAATAAATTGGGAAGCTTATGAAAATACAGATTAAAAATAAGCAAAAAATATGAAATGTTATTAAAGTAGACACATTCACATGCATGGCACTGGGATATTTTAGTGTTCATGCTTAAAATGATTTTCACAACTTTCATTTTCTCCATTTATTCTTAAGGAAAAAATCTTCTGGTCCTCAATTCTTAATTCCCAATTAGGAAAAGTATCATATGTCAGAGACATAACTGGTGGCAATTAGGGTTTCGAGATTCATCTGTTTTTCATAGAAGTCTGGTTCCCCAGCAACAGGATTCAGATATACATGTAATAACAGCTGGAATTAGACAAATAATCTAGAACTAAAAACAGATATGTATATGAACTTCTAAATGTATTGGGGTGACCTGGGGCAATGTTTTTAATTCAAAATTAAAATTAGAATTTTAAAGATAACTTTGTCTACATCTTGTTATAAACGTAGGTGTAAAGCATAAAGTGAACTCAATTCTATGAAGTTCCACCTAAATCAATGGAGTGGATTAAAAATTCTAAGAAATGCAGAAGACACACACATTACAACCTCACACATATACATAATCTGAAGAGATTCTCTTTAGGCCAGTGGTTCCCAAAGTTTGCTGTATGTTATCATCACCTTGAGAGCTTTAAAATCCTGATGCCCAGGTTACACTCCAGAAAAATCAAATCAGAATGAGGCAAGTGGGGAAACAGGCATCAGTAGTTTTTATAGCTCCCAGACAATTCTAATGTACAATAATGTTTGAGAACCACTGTTTTAGGGCAAAGTTTGACAATGTCTCCATTATCAAATTAGTAACTTAACTTGGAGCCATTATAGGTCATTTTAGGTCTCTAACTGCCTGGAATGAGTGAATTACCATGGGAGCTTCTTGCAATAACAATCTGCAAAATGCCATCTTCGTATAGTGATAGAAAGACAGAAGCTGAAGTGCTGGAGACACTAAAAATACATGATTTGAAGAAAAAAGGGAGAGAAGTGGTATTCGATTTCCAAATTCCTTATAAAGGTTACTCATGAAACCACTGAGTCACTCCGACTAACCAAAAACAGCCAGTTCTGATACTGAAATCACAGCCCAAAGAGCAGAAACACTCTCTGAGATTGATGCTTATTTCACAAAGCACATACTTTATACCTAGAACACTTGGAATGTTTCTATTAAGGTTATAACTCTCTCCTTAATCTCAACAGAGAACCCAGAAATTTACAGGAGTCTCAAATAAATTAAGAGTGTGCTTCCAGACTTACACACTGGAAAAGTATATAGCCCACCCTTATTCATGAAACATAAAAGGCTTCTCAAAGGGGCAAGATTCAACAGGTGGAATTTGGTTGACAACAGGTCACTCACAACCTCTGCTTCTTGTCCCACTTTTCCCATGCCTGTGCCCAAACTTGAGATGATTATCCTACTTTTTTTCTGTCTTTGATGGGGATAGGTAAGTATTACCAGAAGTGGATGGGACATTTTTGGGCTATTGTTTATAATAGATCCATAAACCTGCTATTAGAACAAAAAATCAGAGTTTAGTGACATGACTTACCTTATGGCACATGTAGGATCCACCTTTCTTCACCCGGTCTTTGCCAGAAGGGGGGCCTTTCTGCGGATAAAGAGAAGAGAACTCATTAGTCCAGAGAACACAGCTGCCCTTCACACAGTGGGAGAGAGTCCAGTTTAATCCAATCAGCTCTCTCATGGTTGCCTAAACTCTCCACGTGCATTTCTGCCCCTGGGCCTTGTACCTGCATCCATGCACCCTCCCAAATGCCTACCTCTCCAAATCCTACCCATCCTCTAGGGTCCAGCTCAAGTTCCCACTCTTTGGTGAAATCTTCGTGACTACCATAAGCAATCCTGCCTCTAAGCCCCTATAGCATTTCTTGCCTAGATGACTAATAAGATGCTTGGCAGCATCTCTTACATCACCTTCTCATGCTGATATGCAAATTTATCCTGTGTTATAATTGGCTTGCTCGACTAGACTTGCAAGCCTCTTTGAATTATGTTTTTATAATCCTCCCGTGCAACACCTAAAAAATCCTTTGCTGACTGAATGAATTTGCTTTGTATGTTTTTAAAAAATTTTTATGTCAAGTTTATTGAGGTATAATTTACATACAGTAACCCTTTTAACATTATTAATCCTTTTTAAATGCATACTTCTGATGACTTTTGACAAATGTAGAGTCATGTAACCACTACCACAATCAAGATACAGAACATAGTTTATCTTTTTCAAAAAGATTTATATAGTGCTTACTATGAACCAAGCACGGTTCTAAGTACTTTGCAAATAATTAACTTGTAATCTCTGTAACAACTTGTGAGGCAGGTTAAGCAAGTGGCAGAATGAGGATTCATACCCAGGCAGCCTGGCTCCCGAGTCTACCGTGCTCCCAGTTTAGAGACCAGGAGTGCAGGAAATTGGATAGTGCCTAAAAGGAGGCAAGAAGGAAAAGTGGCTACTGCTGTAATGAGAACTGGAGCCAGAAACAGCAGCCAAGAGGCAAGACTATTTCTTCTAGGGAGGGTTTTGGATAAAAGTACAATGGAAATGAACATCTTAAAGCCTTAGCTGCCAGGATAAGAGCCACAACATCAGGTAAGCCATGCAAAGAGCATCTGAGAGGTACCAATAAACTCCCACAAACCAGAACCATATCAGAGAAGCCTGAGAGGGATAAGGATTTTTTGCTTTTCCTTTGTCATGTAAAAAGACAATCATACAGCTGTGTTCTTTGTTTACTGAAAACAATAGAAGGTTGGACAATGCCCCTCCTATCTTAGTTTTCCCTTTTCTTGTCAACCACCTATTGTCAAGGGCCCAGACAGAAATGGCAGAAGTTAAAAGAACCATGTTTTCTCCAAGCATGGCTAACACAGTGATTTGCAAGTGTCAACGATGTGGGCAGAAGTTCATGTTTTCTTCCAAGCTTTCCCAGGTACTTAGCACCGTCACAGACCAAGCCATTGGCTATTCTTCATTCCACTGCAGGGCCATAGTATTTCCATGGCCTTAATGCTTAATGTTACACTAATAAACTTATACTGATTATAAACAGGCAAGATGTAAATGTGAAAAGCTACATGTGAAAATAATGACTAACAGCACAGCTTTCTTCCTAGGAATATCTGGAATCTGACAGACATTGCATCAGAATTTGTTGGGTGAGTTTATTATTCAATAAAAGTAAGACAATCACCAAGAACCCACTGAAGCATAAGTGAAAGCACTTATAACTGTAGCTATCCCATACAAAGGCCACTCTCTCCTACATTAAATTTCTTGCTTGAGAATTCTTGTATTACACTGCTTCAGATGGTTCTCTGTGTGCTGTGTTACAATGTACCAAAAGACAGTTTAAATGCTGATTAAAGTCTCTCTTACGATCTGCTATCATGCAAGATTAAATTCTTTTGTCAAGTTAGATCTAAGAACAAGAAGGAGCTGATTTGCCAATGGAAGGAGTGAGAATAAAATAGTTCCCTTTCATCACCATCTCCAAAGAACTAAGTCTGCAATTAATAAATATGACACTCATCAAAGTGACACAAGCACTAATACGAGTCAATCCATGCTGATACAACCACAGCAGTTACTACAGTCCTCAATGTAGGTGACTGCTTAGCTGCTTCTCATAAGTAAAACTAGTTTTGCTTGAAAACAACATGAGGTGGGATTAGCTACAACTGTTTGAAATGCTTGCCAGTTTGCCAAAAAAACAGAAAAATTACTAAGAGGGTGTTGCGGGTTGAATAGTGTCCCCCCAAAATTCATGTTCACTCAGAGCCACAGAATGTGACCTTATTTGGGAAGAGGGAGTTTGCAGATCTGTAATTTTTGTAATTAGTTAAGATGAGGTCATACTGGACTTTAGTGAGCCCTAAAGCCAATGCCTAGTGTCTTTATAAAAGGAGAGGACAAGGAAACACACACACGGAGAAGGCCATGTGACGATGAAAGAAAAGATTGGAGTGATGCAGCTATAAGCCAAAGAATGCCAAGGATTCCCGGGAGCTGCCAGAAGCTAGGAAGAGGCAAGGAAAGATTTTCCCCTAGAGACACTAGAGGGAGAATAGCCCTGCCGGAATCTTGATCTCAGACTTCTAGCCTCCGCAACTGTGAGAGAATAAATTTCTGTTCTTTCAAGCCGCCGAGTTTGTGGTAATTTGTTAAGGCAGCCCTAGGAAACTAACACAAGGGAGAAATGTTTCTATTTCTATTTGTTAAAGAAAGGATCAATAATCAAAGCTAATATTGCCTCTCATGATCAAGTTTGTTACTGCAGGTTAAAACAACTTAAGTAGCTACCATCAGTAGTGTTCGAATATCTACCTCATCTTTCTGCCGATACCCCTCACAAGAAGAGAGGCGAAAGTGCCCCCCCACCACCACCACCAGTGCTCAAGAGTCTAACTAAAAACACACACTGAGCATAGGGACTCCGCCCAGAAACAGGCAAGAACCCACGTGAATGTTGTCTCCAAAGGTACTACCACCCAAATCTGCTCTACTCCCCAGACACCAAAATACTAACAGGTCTCTAATGCTTGGATGATTGCAAGAAACAGCAAAAAAACACAAGTTTCTAAATGTCAGCCCCAGTAATCTCAAAAGGCCGAGGCGCAGCTGAAGTTCTCAGGAAAAGAGATGAAGAAGCAATGCTCTGAGTGTTAGTGCAGGGAAATATACCCTCATTTAAAATACCTGGGAAGGCATAAAAGTCTTAAACAACGAAGCAAATCCACAGTAGATGCCACAAAACCACTCACCAGCAAGACTGGCTTGCTGAACGACGAATATGCCTGCAGGAAGAGGGGTGACCAACCTGCCCAGGGCTGCCAGGACACTTTCACAGGGGTATCAACAATGACATTCTGTGTAGTCGAGAGACACTTTCCTTTCCCTCCTTGTCATACCCAACACAATGACAAGGAAAGCACAAGAAGGGACAGAGAGTATGACAAATTTTCATCAATCAGCAAAGAGTCAAAAGCACTACTTTTTTTTTTTTTTCAAATTATTATAATGTTTTTATTTCACATTGATAGACTTTGCTGTACATTAGTTAAAAGCACTACTTTTAAACATGTTACTTGATGCAATCCATAGTGTGGAACGCTCAGCAGCAAAGAATGAAGCATGTTAAAAAAATATGAGGCACTTCTGCATGAGTATATTGTACTATCATTTTCACTTAGAAAATAACATAGAATCAAGTATTTTTTCTGATTTTCTTATACATTGTGTACTGATGGGGAGTTGGTTACCTGGAGGGAGTGTCTGCCCCTGGGGGACGCAGGGGGTGCCATACAGCGCAGAGCCCAAGAAAAGCCACACGGGCTACTTTCCGCCAGCTGCGCCCTCACCCATATCTTTTCATTTTCATTCAGTTCAATGTATTGTTTTATTTACCTTGGGACTTCCCTTGTGACTCATGGATGATTTAGAATTGCGTTGTCTAGTTCCCAAGTGTTCGGAGATTTTCCTATTTTATTTCTGTTATTGACTTCTAGTTTGATTCCATTGTGGTTGGAGAACACACTCTGTATGATTTCAAATTTTAAAAATTTTTGAGGTTTATTTGATGGTTCAGGACATGGTCTATCTTGGTATATGTTCCATAAGTACTTGAAAAGAATGGGTATCTGCTGTTGTAGGGCAGAGTGTTCTAGAAATGTCAATTAGATCCTGTTGGTTGATGGTATCGTTGAGTTCTTCTATATCCTTGCTGATTTTCTACCTAATTGTACTATCAATTGTTGAGAAAAGGATGTTAAAGTCTTCAACTACAATTGCAAATTGGTCTGTTTCTCCTTTCAGTTTTATTAGTTTTTGCTTCGTATGTTTTAGCTCCATTCACTGCGGCATACACATTTAGTATTACCATGTCCTCTTGGTGGATTAAGCTTTTATCATTAAAGAACGTTCTTCCCAGACTCTGGTAATTTTCTTTGCTTTGAAGTCTACTTTATATGATATTAATACAGCCATTCCTGCTTTCCTTTGATTAATGTTTGCATAATATATCTTTTTCCATCATTTTGTTTTCAACCCACTTATATCATTATATTTGAATTGAGTTTTTTGTAGACAGCATATACTTAGATTATTTTTAATCCACTCTGCTAATCTTTTAATTGACATATTTACACCATGTACTTTTAATGAAATTATTGATATGTTAGGGCTTAAGTCTGTCATTTTATTTTTTGTTTTCTGTCTGTTCTCTATGATTTTTGTTTCTGTTTTCTTTTTCCTGCCTTCTTGTGGGTTACCTGAACTTGTTTTTAAGAAATTTGTTTTTATTTACCTATAGTGCTTTTGAGTGCATCTCTTTATACAGCATTTTTAGTGGTTGCTCTAGGTATTTATATATATAAAACTGTGATAAGATATAAAATTTATCAATCTACTGGTGTTATTTTACCAGTTCCAGTGAAGCATAGAAAACTTATCTCCCTTTAGCCTCCTCTGTTTATAATATAATTATACTAAATATTTCCTCTGAATACATTTAGAACCACATCAGACAATGTTATAATTTCTGCTTTAACCATCAAACAAAATTTAGAAAACACTAGAGAAGGAAAACCTATGGCACATACCCATATTTTCCTTACGGTGTTCTTTCTTCCCATTGTGATGTTCAAAGGTTCTTCTTTAATAATTTCCTTTCTGTTTAGGGAACTTTCTCTAGCCATTCTTTTAGGATAGATCTGCTGGTGACAAATTCTCTTAGTTTTCCTTCATTTGAGAATTTCTTGATTTCCTCTTATTTCTGAAAGATATTTCACTGGGTAAAGGATTCTGGGCTGGCAGTTCTACACTTGAAAAATATAGTACCATTTCTTCCAGCCTTTATGTTCTCTGATGAGAAATCCACTGTCATTCACATTGGGTTTTTTTCCCCGTAGGTAAGGTGTCATTTTTCTCGGGCTGCTTTCAAGATTTTTCTGTCTTTAATTTTCAGCAGTTTAATTATGATGTGTCTTGATGTGGATTTCTTTGGGATGATCCTATACTGGGTTTGCTTGGCTTCTTGAACCTACAGATTTTAGTTTCTTCCCAAATTTGGGAAGTTCTCAGCCATTATTTCTTTGAGTACTTTTCAGCCCCACCTCTTTCTCCTCTCCTCCAGGATTCCCATAACCCAAACGCTAGATCTTTTGTTATAGTCATATACATCCCTGAAGCTCTATTCATTCATTCATTCATTCATTTTCCATTTTCTCTCTGTTCAGATTGGGTAATTTCTTTTGTTCTAATTTCTGGTTCATTGATTTTTTTCCCCCTCTGTCCCTTCCATTCTGCTGTTGAACCCATTCACAAAGCTTTTACTTGGTTATTCTATTTTTCAGTTCTAAAATTTGCATTTAGTTCTCATTTATAGCTTCTATTTCTTGTATGAAGCTTGCTATTTTTTTTTTCATTTGTTTCAAGGCTGTTTCACAAGTTTCAAGGTTCATAGTTCCTCAGTCAAGTATTTTTATCACAGCTACTTTAAAATTTCTGGCAGATAATTCTAACACCTGTCATCTCAGTCTTAGCATCTATTGATTATCCTTTTTCATCTAGTTTGGTATCTTCATCATTCTTGGTATGATGAGTGATTATTCAACTGAAATCTGGATACACTTTTATTATGTTACAAGACTCTGGATCTTTTTTAAACATCCTGTTTTAGCCGACTTTCTCTGACACCACACTGGCAGGGGAAGGGAGGGAGCCATCTCATTACTGCCTGGTGGAAGTAGAAGTTCAGCTTCCCCACTCAGCCTCCATTGACACCTCAGGAGGGACTCTTGTTTCTTATTGCTGGATGGAGTTGAGAGTTTCAGCTCCCTACACAGTCTCCACTTAGACCATGATTAGGGTGGCCTCATTATTGCTGGGCAATGATGAAAGGCCTGGTTCCCTACTTACTCTACTCTGACACCACCCTGGCAGAGATATCATGGCACCTCAATACAGACTCATGAGGTTGCAAGTCTAGGCTCCCCATTTGGCCCTTGCAGGCATGAGTGGGGATACAGGTTTTCCTGTATTGTTTCCTGTGGTGTTTGAACGGAGTAGAGGGGTTACTGACTCAAAGTTTTTTGTATTGTTAGACTGCCCCTTTCCTACTTGCTCCTTTAGCTAGTCAGAGCGGGGTTCTCTTGGGACTTTTTTTTGGTCTACATCCATTGGCATTTCTGGGTTGGTGGCTTCTTCAGCTCCAAGTCTGGGATATATGGGGCCAAAAAGAAAATCCATGGAATTCACCACCACGTCATTCCTAAGGTCCCAAGGTCTGCAGCTACTCTGCCTTCTTTTCATTTTTCAGTATCTTCTTATGTTTCTTTTGTGTGTAGTGTCCAGAGTTTGCGGTAGTTAGTGGGAGAAATAGGGAAATGTACATTTACTCCATTTTCCCAGAACCAGAAGTCAAACCTCCTTCACCTTCATTTTTGAAGGATAGTTTTGCTGGATATAGAATTCTTACTTGATAGTTGTTTGAGGTTTTTCTTTTTCAGCACTTTGAATATATCTCTCCACAATCTTCTGGCTTCTATTTTTTCTTATGAGAAATCAGCCATTAATCACATTGTTGTTGCCCTATATATGATGAGTTCTTTTTCTCTCGCTGCTTTCAATATTTTCTCTTTGTTTTTCAAGAGTGTGACTATGATTTGTCTAGGTGGATTTCTCTTTGTGTTCATCCTAAAGTTCAATGAACTTCTTGGATCTGTAGATAATTTTCATCAAGTTTGGAAAGTATTTAGATCATTTCTTCAAAAATGTTTTGTCCCTTTCTCTCTCTCCTCTCCATCTGGGATTCCCATTATACATGTGTTGGAACTATGTTGAGACATCTGATATTGTCACACAGGGCTCTGTTGATTTTTCTCGAAATTTTTTTCCTCTCTGTTCTTTGGTTTGGAAATTTTCTCTTGATTTACCTTCAAGTTCACTGATTCTTTCATTTCTAATCTGCTACTGACTTCATCCAGAAAACTTTTTATTTCAGTTATTATAGTTTCCGATTCTGGAAATTGTACTTGGTTCTTTATTTATCATTTTCATTTGTCTGTTGTGATTCTCTAATTGTTGACTCACATCATATTTTCTAATTCTTCAAATATATTTTCCTTTAGTTCTTTAAATATAATTACAATAGCTGCTTTTAGGTCTTTGTTAAATCCAACATCTGGGCCTACTCAGAGTCAGTTTCTCTTTAACTAACCTTTGTCCTTAGTATGGGTGATGCTTTCCTATTAGTTTGCATGCTTATTACTTTTTAGGTGAAAATTAGACATTTAAACTACATATAACACATACACACACATACATATATACACATATATATCTCATTATATCATGCATGCACACACACACATATATATAAAATAGCAACTTTACAGTCATTGTGTAAGGTCAAATCTCTAATAAATTCCTTAATACACACACACACACACACACACACGCACGCACACTAGTTCTACTTAGTAGTTCTACTTCTGATTGAACCATGACTGAGTTAATAGCTCTTGAAGCTGAGTTACGGGTACATTCTCTCAACTCTTACTAATTAGCATTTCCCTAACAAAATCCTAAAAAAATAACATATATTTATATAACAACATATTTATATATACTAGTATAAGTATAGACTCTCTTTATGAAAGGAGTCACTAAAGAACTATTAACAATGTTGCCTGAAGAGAAAAGAAAGAAGGGGTTGGAAGACAAGGGTAGACGTTTTGTACCTTTTGAAATTCACATTCATGAACTACCTATTCATTTTTCTAACAAAAAAAAAGGAACACATTCAGTGCAATAAAAACTAAAATGCTCTGGCATGTAGAGGCTCTTCTTCAGCGACATTCAGAGATAACACTGCTTATTAAAGCTTAAAAGCATCTTTTATCTTGTGTACACTACCTCCTCATTATAATCAATTCTTACTACTAAATAGCACAATACATTTTTCAAAGCAGGAAATAAGAGCCTCTGAAAAAGGATTAACCACCACATCGTAGACTTTTCTTTTTATACCCATCATCCCTTTAAGAATCAAGCAAGTGAGGTATCACTCCACTGGTATTCAGAAGCAGGCTTACTATTAGCCTTTCAGCTACTGTCAGAGTGTGTACAGGTTTGGAAAGATTATTTGGTTTAAAATTATTAAGACTATTCCTTTTAACCCTAAAGGGAATCAGAGCTAAAGAGAAAAGGTGTCTTAGATGACAAGATCCAGGTTGTTTGAAATTAGAAGATGCCTTTGAGATCAGCTAATCCAGAAGGTGATCTGCAGCTTCTCTGGACCCCACCTGAGCTCTTTGGATCTAAGAAAATAGAAATAAGATCTCTTGAACTTGGCCAAGATTTCAAAGAGACAAAAATACCTCATACATTTATCTATGAAAAAGCTGCTCTGGCTAAGCAAATTAGACGTTTTTTAGGCCCTAGTCCTTCCTACCTTATTAACATCATTCCTCAACATCACCTTCTACCATCAAGCCCCAGGACAATGAATTTCTCATGTCCCTTCAATGAGACACTTGATTCTCCCTGCCTAACACGCCCAGCCCCACTGTTCGATAAACTCTTCTTCACCTTGCAAGATCCACTTTGACTGTTATCTCTTAATGAAGAGTATGGGCTCTGGAGTCAGATTACCTGCCTGGGTTCATATCATGGCTCTGACACTGACTGGAGACTGGTCTATTAGGTAACCCCTCTATGTCTCAGGTTCCTCTCCCGTAAAATGGAGAGAATAATAGTACCTACTTCATTGGATTGACGTGGAGATTAAATTAAATAATGCATATAAAGCACTTAGCAAGTAATAAACAATAAATGTGCAGTTGTCATTATTTTTTTTTTTTTTGGCAAGGAAGATTCACACTGAGCTAACATCCGTTGCCAATCTTCCTCTTTTTCTTTTTTTGCTTGAGGAAGATTAGCTCTGAGCTAACATCTGTGCCAATCTTCCCAATCTTCCTCTATTTTGTATGTGCGATGCCTCCACAGCATGGCTGATGAGTGGAGCAGGACCACGCCCAGGATCCTAACCCGCAACCCGGGCCGCTGAAGCAGAGTGCACAGAACTTTAACCACTCAGCCACGGGGCTGGCTCCTGTGCGTTGTTATTGTTGTTACTACACATTACTAGCTCATGACTAATTCAGGTTTCCCAAAGATGCTCATAAACTTAATAATCTAGGTGGTACATAACTTCCAAAATTCCAAAACCACAGAGATCACTTGACCCAGTTTTTCTAAGGACAAACACCCAAAGGGAGTCCAAGTTATAATAAAATAGCTGACATGTTAATAACCCTGTAGAAGGAAGACAGACTACTGTATATTGCAATGAAATTCATATAGCTAGTCACAGCATGCAGAGGCTGTCACCACAGCATCAGACTTAGCAGAACATGAACATTTTTAATGTAAAACCAGCACAAAAACATTCTGGGGGCCATAGAAAGAGTGGAGTGAACGTCACCTCAAGAAGCTTTTAAAAGTCTGAAAATGTGATTTGCCTTTGCACTACTTTCTCTCCCCTTGGCTGGTCCAAATGAACCACAAACACCTGAGGAGAAAACTGAAATTCATTATTTTCAATTTGACAATGGCAGCTAGCCGTTATTTAATAACATTTCTGAGAAGACCCAGCAATCCTATGAATATCTTAAAGTGTTTTAAATATTGTTTTCATTTGCAGATTAGATACTGCTTAAGACCAACCAATGATAACAATAACAGCTTTGAAAAAGCAATGGACACCCAGTCAAAGGAGTGAATTAGGGAAGGTCACATCTATTCCTCACTGAGCCTTCCTCCATTTCATTACAGTCTACCCAGCTGCTCAAACCAGAATCCTGAGGAGTAATTCTCCATTTCTCCCTCTCCCTCACCCCCACATCCAGCTGGTCTGATTAGCTCTACCTCCAAAGCTGATCTCTCTTTGAGATCCTCTTTGACCCCCATCATCATCTCCATGGTAACCACCCTGGTCCAAACCACCATTTCTCACCTGGACTGCTACAATAGCCTCCTAATAGGCCTTGCAGCTTCCAGAACGGTACCTAGTAGCACAATAATATTTGTAGAATAGATAAAAAGACTACGATATTGTGAAAGAAGCCAGACAAAGAAGAGTACATATTATATGATTCCATTTATCTCAACTCTAAAAAACACAAACTAGTCTATTGTGATAGAAAGCAGACTAGTAGTTGCTTGGGTATGGGAGGCAGTGGGGCAGGACGGAGGGATTACCAAGGGGCACAGGGAAACTTTTGGGTGATGTATATGTTCACTACCTAGATTGTGGTCATTTCATGGATATGTGTGTGTATGTATATATTGGATCCGTTTATATATATATATATGATCAGTTTATATACATATATATCAATCATTTATATAATATATAATTTTATCAAATTTATATATACAATTTGATATACGTTTATATATAGAAACTGATCAAACTGTACACTTTAGATATGTGCAATTCATTGTATGCCAATTGTACCATAATAAAGCTGTGCTTAAATAATCCAGGGGAGGAAGGGGAGCAGGGATGAGTGGGTAGAAATATACATGAAAACAAGATTAGCCAGGAGTTGATAATTATTAAAGCTGGGTTCTAAGGACATGGGAGTTTAATATACTATTCTCTCTACTTTTGCTTATTTGAAATGTCCCATAATAAAAACAATTTTTAAGTTAAAGGATAGAAAATCATAAACCAGGATAAACTAAAAGAAGAAAAACAACTATGGCTTCCAGAGCTAGGAGTCAAAGAATTCCTTAGAAGTTCAAGTGCAGGGGAATGTGGAGTTTAAAAGGACAGATTTTATTCTCCACTCTATAACCCTGAGAAGCATGTATGTTCCTATAAGAGCTAAGTCACCCTTGCCCTGGTTGGCTAAAAGCTGGGCTCTCTTGCACACCTGACTTCTAGTCAAGTCTTCAAACTGTCAGATCACCCAGGCTCCCACAGGCATGGGCCCGGCAGCCTGAAGTTTAGGATAAAAGAGAAAAGGTCTTGTTGCCCATTGAAGCACTTCCTGCATGCTGAAGCAGCACCCTTGTTGAATCACCAGGTTCTATAGCAATAGGCAGCTCAGAAACACACAAATAGGAGCAACGTCTTTATCTTCTTTTTCTTCAAGCCTCTGCTCATGTGTCTCCTAAAAGGAGTCTCATTTCAATCATCTTAACCATTTTTAAGGAAAGGAACTCTCTGCCTACATTTGTTTAGAGCGTACTAACTCTTGTCATCTCATTTGGTCCTCACAATAACCTGGGGAAGCAGGAAGTATCATTACCCACATTTTAATGATGAGGAATACTGAAACTCAGAGAGATGAAAGAAATGGAGTGCCTAAGGTCACACAGCTAGTAAGTGAGAGAGCCAGGAGTCAAGGTCCACCCACCTCTGTGCCTGTCCAGCTGACTATCTTCTAGGCTTAGCAGCAACTCAGACCAGGGTGCATATGTGACAAAAAGTCAAAATCCAACAATTCATTTTTTTTACCCAATGTCAAACATGACAAAGGATTTTAAGAGTGGGTAGATGAAACCATTACTTCAAATAAAGCATTTTCAAGTCTGTGTAATTTTATTTATCCCCTAGCACAAGAACCAACAAAGAAGAGACTGTAATTAGCTTTAGACATCGCATGAGGAGAGAAAAAGAAAGGTGACGCCCAAAGAAAGGTCAAAGAAAGAAAACTAGAGATCAAATTGCAAAGAACAGCACATTAAACACACAAACCAAATTAACAACCACTGCAGAATTTTCTCCGTAAAACCAGCACGCCCTGTGTGGTGATTACCCTGTTAGTGAAATGAATGAAAACAGTCATTTCCTCCACGCTACTTGTTTCACCCACGCTAGGTTAAAAAAGAAGAGAATTTTCAAAACTGTATTAAACTTGCTCACACTGGGATAGTTTTCCATTTTCCAATAAAATATGTCACTTTCATAGCCCGATGTCTACAGTAACAATTCTTGCTTTGAGGGTAATGCATAAAACCAGGTATTTAAAACACCGATTCTAGTTGTAGCAGCTAATGTTTACTAGGCACATATTATAATCGGGTATGATTTTTAATGTTTTTAATCTGTAAAACGATCCTTTGACGTAGGTTCTATTAGTGGTAGGGCAACCATATAATTTATTGTCCAAATAAGGACGCTTTGGGGAGTAAAAGGGGAGCTATTAACAATTGTACCAGGCACAGGCATAAACTAGGCATGTTTGGACACCCAATCATTAGCCCCATGTTGCAAACGGAGAATTAAGGAACAGAAAGGTTAAATAGCCTGTCGACGGTCACACAGCTAGTAAGCGGAGGAGGCAGGGTTCAAGCCCCCAGGCCATCTGACTCCAGGCTCACACTCAGCCACTCTGCCATGAGCCCCTTGTGCGCTGATATAGTATCATATTTTTTAAATAAATCATTCCACTATTCCAGCTTGAAGTGCACAAACTTTTCTGTATTTCACAAGTTTACTGCAAGAAAATGGCTAAAACCCCAGGAGAACTGTGAGTCAAGAATTCATATTTTTTAAAAATAAAGACATTCATTAGCTTTTGAACAGAGCTGAAATATGTCCCTTGTTAGATGTGCTTCTCCTAATGTACTTCTCTCAGCATATGGCATGGCTTATTTCACTTAGGAATAAATATACATTTAAAGTAGCAACACCTACCAGTTAAACAGACATCCATACTTAGATTGGTACCACAGATGCCTTTAGTGGTTTCACTGGCTCAAACCCCACTAGGTTTCTGGGTCTCTCAACCTCATACCACGGAAGCAACTGTTCCATTTCATAGACCTGCTTTGTAAAGTCTCATCTTCCCTTGTGTATTACTGGAATGGTTTTCAAAAACCTCCAAGGAAAAATTATGCCCTAGAAATAAAGTGATAAGTAGGCAGTTCAACATTTTCCTTCCATTACAAAATAAACTGTAGGTACAATAAAACCTCAATGAGCCACCATGTCAGGTAGGTAGACAGTGTTTTTGTATATATACAAGACTGCTTGTATACATGCTTTTTGAGGTAATACAATATTGGTGTATTTCACATTATCCTGTTTCTTGAGTCCCTCAGTGACATCACCGTCCTTTGACTTCCAGTTCTTTCTGCTCTTCCCTCAGACACTGCAAGGCTTACTTCACCACTCCATTTAGTGTCTCTGTCAAGTGACACTTCACCAGACAGGCTGAAAAATCATGCCCTCCCTCTACCCACCATCACTCTCTCTCCTCTTACCCCACATATCCCCTTCTTCCTAGCTGTGGTATCACAAAATAAATATTTGGTCTTTGTCCCTGGTGCCTAGTACAGAGCTCCTGAAACCCTTGGAACCTGCTAGGTGAGGAGTGCCTTTCTTTTGTGGCTATTCCTGAGTCTTATCCTTTATAATTAACCATTAATCAGAGGTAAAGTGCTTTCCTGAGTTCTGTGAGTTGTTCTAGAAAATTACCAAACCTGAGGAAGGGATCATAAGAACCCTCAAATTTGTAGTCTGCTGGGCAGAAGTGTGGCTAGCCTGGATAACCCATTTGCAGCTGGCATCTGAAATGGGGGCAATCTTGTAGGACTGAGCCCTTAATCTGTGGTGTCTGTGCTAACTCCAGGAGTTAGTACTAAAACTGGACTGAATTGTTGGACACCCAGTGGGTGTTGGACAACTGGAGAATTGGTAGGGAAAAATGACACGTATTTGGTGTCAGAAAAAATCACACATTTGGTGTCACAATAGTGCCATAAAAAAATGAAATACACTAGCACTTACCACCTCGTGACAAATTACAGATTTATTTCTTTCTCCCGCTAGAAGGCAGACCTGTCACGGACTTTGTTCACGGCTTTATCATTGGAGCCTTAAATAGTGTCTGAGATTAAAGATGTCAATAACTATTTGCTGAATTAGTGGAAGATCACCCTGCACTTCAGTTTGTGTGTAATGACTCTTGGCCAGAGAGTAGAGATTCAGCAAAGAAAGGGGGAAAAGGTTAGAAAGAAGAGAAAGATGGGAGAGGCCCCTGTGGTACAATGGAAAATATATATTTGATCTTTGTACAGGTTCCTATTACATAGCTCCCAAAACTCTTAGAATCTCTGGAGTGATGAGTGTCTTCTGTGTGCTAATAAGATGACTGGTAGTTGAAGGTCCCTAGGTAGCTTCAGGACGGAGCCTGGTCAACCAGAAAGACCAAGGCATTATTAGCGCTGGAACTTTCAGCTCCACCCTGACCTCCAGGGAGGGGAGAGGGGCTGGTGACTGGAGTTAATCATCAATGGCTAGTGATTTAATCAATCATACCTATGTAAGGAAACGTCCATTAAAAAATCCTAAATGTTGAATTCGGAGAGGTTCAGAGTTGGCAAACACATCCATGTGCCAGGAGGGTGGTGCACCCCAACCTCATGAGGACAGAGCTCCTGTTCTTGAGACTCTTCTGAACCTTGCCCTATGTACCTCCTCACCTGGCTGTTCATTTGTATCCTTTATAATAAACCAGTGATAGTAAGTAAAGTGTCTTCCTGAGTTCTGTGAGCTGTTCTGGCAAATTACTGAAACTGAAAGGGGAGTTGTGGAAACTCCTGACTTTGTAGCCAACTCGGACAAAAGTGTGGGTACCCTAGGCACCCAATACTTGTGACTGGCATTTGAAGTGGGGGCAGTCTTGTGGGACTGAGCCCTTAAACCCGTGAAGTCGGACGCTAACTCCGGGTGGTTAGTATTAGAATTGAACTGAACTCTAGGACACCCAGTTGATGTCCAGAGCGTTGGAGAGTTGGTTGTTGGTGTGGAAAAAACCCACACATTTGGTGTCAGAAGTACTGTAAGTAAAAACAGTTCAGCTCGTTTATGATTCATCAATATAAAAGCACAAAATAAAAAGTCCTGGGCTGGGGCCGGCCCAGTGGCGCAGCGGTTAAGTGAGCGCATTCCACTTCAGCGGCCCAAGTGTTCGCAGATTCAGATCCCGGGCATGCACCGATGCACCACTTGTCAAGTCATGCTGTGGCGGCATCCCATATAAAGCAGAGGAAGATGGGCACGGATGTTAGCCCAGGGCCAATCTTCCTCAGCAAAAAAGAGGAGGAGTAGCATCGGATGTTAGCTCAAGGCTGATCTTCCTCATACACAAAAAAAAATATTAAAAAAAAAAAAAAAAATCCTGGGCTTAAGACAGACTGCGAATAGAAAATATCAGTGAAAACACTGCAGAGACTCAACAGGATGAGCCAAGCCAGGGAGCATCACCCAGGAGCCACCACACAGGCCAGGAATGTAGGAGAACCAGCATCTAGTTCGGGCTCTGTCACTTTACTCTTGGCCTCAGTTTCCCCACTTGTGAAATGCAGGTGCTGCACTAGAGACTTTACAAGGCCCTTCCTTCACCATCACTCAACAAGAGCTGGTGGACACATCACCAGATCCTTCCGCCTTGAAGCTTCTCCATCTCAATCACTTCACTTCCTCCAGGGATCCTTTTCATAGATCCTTGCCAAGACGGGAGACAAGCAACCATAACTTTCTTTCAGGTGCCTCATTCAAGGACCTCAACTTTTCTTTAATTGTGGTGAAATACACATAACATAAAACTTACCATCTTAACCATTATTTTTTTGGTGAGGAATATTGGCCATGAGCTAACACCCGTTGCCAATCTTCCTCCTTTTGCTGAGGAAGATGGGCCCTGAGCTAACATCTGTGCCCATCTTCCTCCATTTTGTATATGGACGCCACCACAGCACGGCTTGATGAGCGGTGCATAGGTTCATGCCAGGGACCCGAACCAGCGAACCCCAGGCCACAGAAGTGGAGTGCACAAACTTAACCACTACACCACCAGGCTGGCCCCCAACCATTTTTAAGTATACAGTTCGGTGGCATTAAGTACATTCAAATTGTTGTGCAATCACCATCACCACCCATCTCCAGCACTCTTGTCATTTTGCAAAACTGAAACTCTAGCCATTAAAAACTCATCACTCTCCCCTCTCCATAGCTACTGACAACCACCATTCTACTTTCTATCTCTATGAATTTAATGGCTCTGGGTACCTCATATAAGTGGAATCATACAGTATTTGTCTTTTTGTGACTGGCTTATTTCACTTAGTATAATGTCCTCAAGGTTCATCCATGTTGTCATATATATCAGAATTTTCCTCCTTTTTAAGGCTGAATAATATACTATTGTATGTATATACCACATTTTCATTATCCATTCATCCATCGATGGACACTTGGGTTGCTTCCACCTTTTGGCTGTTGTGAATAATGCTGCTACGAACACGGGTGTACAAATATCTCTTCAAGACCCTGCTTTCATTCTTTTGAGTATATACCCAGAAGTAGAATTGCTGGATCATATAGTTTTTTTTTTGTTTTTTGTTTTTTTGTGAGGAAGATCAGCCCTGTGCTAACATCTGCCAATCCTCTTCTTTTTTTGCTGAGGAAGACTGGCCCCGGGCTAACATCTGTCAATCCTCCTCTTTTTTTGCTGAGGAAGACTGGCCCTGTGCTAACATCAGTGCCCATCTTCCTCCACTTTATATGGGACACCGCCACAGCATGGCTTGCCAAGCAGTGCGTCGGTGCGCGCCCAGGATCCGAACCGGCGAACCCTGGGCCAGTGCAGCAGAGCGCGCGCACTGAACTGCTTGCACCACCAGGCCAGCCCCCATATAGTTTTATTTTTAACATTCTGAAGAACCACTATGCTGTTTTCCATAGCAGCTGCACCATTTTATATTCCCACCTACAGTGCACAAAAGTTCCAATTTCTCCACATCCTTACCAACATTATTATTTTATTTTTTTAAATAGTAGCCATCCTGGTAGGTATGAGGTGGCCAAGGGCCTCAACTTTAGAGCCATTCTATCCAACCTCCAGGCAGGAAGGAGAGAGAGGGGAAAAAGCAGTGAGGTCCAGGAAAATGGTAATACTCTAACCTATACAATGATAGACACATATGAACTATTTAAGAGGCATGGACTATAATAATTGTGAAAACAAATGGTAGTTTTTCAATACAAGGCCATGAAACATCTAGGTGCTGAAAACTAGTCAACCTGAACACAGAAGAAGCAAGCATTAAGAGAAAATAAGTAGCACGTTGGATTTCTGCAACAAAGAACTAACTTTCTCATCATCTGCTAATAGCGGTATACTGCTTAATGGAATTTGTCGTCAAATAATGCAGATGGTTCTTTAACTTCAGAAAGCTTAATATGCTAATGTACAACACAAAAGAACATTCATGGTCTATTCAATCCTGGATGGATTAGTTCCAAAGCATAGAGAAATCAGTTGGTTTCATCCTAAACAATGGGTGGTATATAGCAGCAGCATCCTAAAGAAAGGATGGTCCTTTCATCCTAAAGAAACTTCTGGGTCAACTCAAACCAAGCCACCAACATCGCAGGGTCTAGACCACATTTGCTAAAAGGTTTCCTCCAGACTCAATCACTTCCATCTCTCAGAATAACGGTGTAAAACTGTTCAGTTCTGCTTGCAAAGCCAGGTATGGCTCTAAGCATTGCCTGAAGTGAGAAAAATAAACACAGTTTAGTCTTCCTAAGGATTTCATTTATCACATTCTCTTATACTCACAAACTTCTGTGTTCTTCAGTGACAACTCATTAGCAAGATATAAGAGAGTAAAGCAATTAGATTATACCAAATGGTATTTTTAGTTAAACATTACTTTCAAAGAATACTTAAAGACTTCCATGATTTTATTTTGGATGTTCTCAAAGTGGACAAGTGCTAAGTGCCCAATTCTGTAAGTTCTGCTGCTTCATGACAAGCAGTATTCATAACTGCATGCTACCTTTCCACATCCCTAAAAAGGTCCAGAATAGATGTCTTCCACGGATTAGATTTCAGAATGAGATGTCATTTCATAGCTTGCTAACTTATTGTATTTAAATTTTCATTACACATAAAACATAGTAGTCATAATTAAGATTTATCAAATGCTTACTACATACCAGCCACTACACTAAACATTTTCTTTGTGGCATCTCACTGAACCCTCTCAATAACTCCACAAAGGATACTACTATTTCCTCACTCACAAATGAGGAGGCTCAGTGAGAGTTTAAGTGACTTGCCCCAAGTTATTCAGCTAGTAGGTAGCTGAGCTAGGAAACCAGGTCTAACTCCAAAACTGCATGCTTTCAACCATCATGCTATACTTCCTCCTGACATATAATTAAATACATATATATGTACATGTAACTAGGTGTATTTGCTTAATTCCTTATCATCATCATCCTCGCGAGCTCCACGAGGGCAAGGGGATCATGTCTTTTCTGGGATTCCCAGAACCCAGCACACAAGTCTGGCATTCAGCAGACTGCCAGTAAATTTTGCTGAATGGATAAAAGTATGTACTTACATAGAAATCACATGTGTAGATATGTATATACCTATATTATAAATGTGTCCACATATCCACATGAAAAAAATCCCCAGAATAACCTGGTAAAAAAGATGATTAAATTGTTCTATTTTTCTCTTCTCAATAACATGGTTTTATTTCCAGATCCTTAGGGAAGGAACAAATGAGTCACACTATGGCATAGGGAGTCACGAAAGGTAAGGCTATGGAAATGGAAAATGATACTACATTACTTTAAATTCATTAATAAGTCATATGTTAGGTACAAAAATCAACTTGCCAAATCAATAATTTTTAAGAACAATTTAGTGGAAATAAGAGATTACGAAGGTAAGAAGGACAGGAAACTGTTTTAAAATCTCAAGATATAAAAAACCATAAGCATAATTCACTGCCATTCCCTTGCTTTTGGAAGAAGCCACTGGATGACACAGCAATTCCCATCTCTTATATTATCTTTCATATTTATAACACTTCCCGAAATTCCTGACTTAATGTTTGTGATAAAATACTACAAGGAAGTAAGTAGCCTTTCACATTTTGTATTTCGAATAACATCTGGAGTCCACTAAATACTGTACAAGTCTCGAGATCAGAAGACCTGGGATTTAATCTTGACTCTGCAAACCAAATTCAAAATCTGGGGCAAAGTCAAAACCTCTCTCCACTCCAAGAATTATCATGAGAAATGACACTAAGACCATATGCCTCCTTTTGCACAATCAGGAATAATTTGAGGATATGAGAAATAAAAAGAGAGAGAGAGACAGAGAGAAAGCACTTTGAGCTCTTCAAGGGGAAAAGAAAAACCTATAAATGTAAAGTATAAGCACTTTGACTTGACTTCTCACAAAAGCACTAGGCAGTCTGGGGTAAAGCCAGAGCTCTTACACAAGGATATAAGGTCTGAGACATCTCTCTTCTTTAGTAACCCAAAACACATTTTATACTAATAATCTAGAAAGCTAGAGTGGAGAAGGGCTTGGGGGACCATCTTCAAGTTGACAGAGACCACACTTTTTTTCCCAAACAATTTTTAATGATTCCACCTCTGATTTAGGAATGCTGTGAGAAAACCGTTTATGAATATGACTGTTGTATGTGAAAAATTGTAAAGAAGAAGTGTAAACTATTGTGTGTGTCAGAAAATATATATATGTTAAGTTAGCCTTTGCTGACTACCAAGGGTGATGAGATAGAGGCCTTAGGTGAAAATGTTAAGCATCAATTAGGGGCTGAGATATTAGAGGAATGTTGGGGGATTAATTGCAATACCAAGAAAAAACAAAACTCTGTCCAGGGAAGCCCCAGAATATGAAGAAGATAGGAAGGGAGGCCCCTAGATGTGGAAGAAAGGCTGCCACACCTGGTGGAAAGGGTCTGGTCCTGGATGCACTGCCTAAGCTTCTGGCTGTCAATTTATACCTCAAACCACACCAAGACAGGAGATAAAACCTCAAGCAACTGACCCATAATGGTGGCCTACTTCCACCCAGAAGTTGGCGAGCACCCCTCCTCTGCCGAGAAAAGCTGCTCAGACCTGGCCTGTCCGCTGTGGACACCAAAAAATAAGGGAGCCAAGTGACAAAAAACTCTGCAAGCCCTCCCACCCTCCTTTCCCCATGGCCCTTTCCAGGTAAACAGAGGTGCAGGGAAGGAATAAACAACCTTTGAAAGGAAACCAAAAACCCAGGCTTTGGTTCTGACTCCTTAATCATCAGCGGGGCAAAAACCTCCTATTACCATGGAAGTAAGGAATCATAATTAGGGATTTTGAAATTCAAACCCTCTGTAGGCAAAGACTACGCGATGTTTATGTCTGCCCCTAGCACAGAGCAAGTGCTCAATAAATGCTTATTAAATAAGTGAAAGAAAAAGAACATAATCTGGTCTAATAAACGACAAGAAGAAGCGCTGAAGGGGAAAAGATTTTCAAGAAGGAAACGTTCTGACCGAGAGTTGCTTAGAAAACAAGAACCAGCTCTCATTTCCTGCATGCTTACTATGTGGCAGGCACACTGCTAAGTGCTCTAAATCTCTTCTTAATCCTCAGAACAACAGAATGTCCTTAAATTTTATTGTTACTCGCATTTCATAGATGAGGAAACAGAATCAAAAGATGTCACTCTCTTCCCCCAAGGCCACCACGCCATCAAGTAGCAGAACTAAGATGTGGACCTAGGTCTGAATCATTTTAAAACCAGTCCTCTTAACCATGTTACTACCAGCTTCCTCCTTCATCACTGCCAACTTTCCAAACAAGCAACAGACCCCAGGGCAGTTGTCCAGATTTACTGTGCCCTAGGAACGGCTTGCATCTCTAGCAAAATTTACAGATGAAGCACTAAGCCAGACAAGGGCGAGATGACTCACCTAAGTCCCCATGACATTTTAAAGCTAAATCTCAGATGGAAACCTAGGCTACTGGCCTCTGCTTTCATCACATAACAAAGGTTCTGGTATTCAGAGCGGCAGGAAGAACCTGACTGAGGACAGCAAACAAGCACATTAGCAGACTCTTGGCTCTTCTCATTTAACATTTCTGTTATAACCCCAACCCGTTATGCTGACCTTCTGCCATCCCAGACTCAGAGCATATGGCTCTCCCTTCCCAGAAGTGCTATACACTGTGAAAAAGATAGCTCATCAAAGCCCTTTTATTGAGCATACCAAAGTAGGGAGACAATTTACAAGTCGCTCTCTAAAGCCCCTAGCTGGTGAGCTAACAGAAACTCTTTAAACAGCTCTAATGTTCCCATGAAGAGCAAAAACATACACTGCAGCAAAACTGAAAGAAACAAGCACACAGGCGCATGCATGCGTGCACACACATACAGACTCGCACACACACTCTCTCATTGCTTTTACTTTTACTTTGAGCAGGGAAAAGTCATGACGCTTCAGGACTGAAGGGCAAGCTGAGGGCGGCTGTGGCTCAGGATACTGACGGCTAGACGTTTACTTCAAGAAACTGAAAGCAGCGAGGAAAGAAAGGACAAAACCCTTTCTCCGCTTACCATGAATTCCTCCAAAGGCTGTGCCCTGGCGCCTTCCTATGTTTGGATGCCAAGCACCTAGCACAGTGACCTCTGCAATGGCTGCCATCCTTTCTAAGGGCACCTCCTCAGAGAAGCCTTCACAGCTCCAAGTAGCAGAGAACAGAGTTCACCGAGGCTCCCACCTCAACCATATCAGCAACAATTCTTAGCAGAGCACATTTTGATTTACCTGATCACTACCCAACCTCTCCCTAGGACTATATGCTTCTTAACAGCCAGGCCTGTCTCATGCCTCTTTGCATTCCCAAGAGCCAATATAGCCCCATAACATAGTCAGTCCTCAGTAAATGTGGGCTGACCCCAAGGCTGCAGGACTCTGCCTTGAGCCTTGTCCCATTCATGTTGTATCAATGCTAAAAACACAGCCAAATCTGTCGATTATAATAAGCTGGAAGGGAAAGCTACTACTATAAATGATAGTGCTGACAGTCACAATGATTTCTATAAGCTGTCTCCCAAAGTTGAAACCCATAAAAAATTTGTATTTGATGGAAAGAAGAGATAGGTTCTGGATTAAGTTTCAAAATGCAGCTACAAAACATAAAGAGAAAATTCAAAAGAGTGCTTTTTTAAAACTACTTTTCACAAAATAGTTGCATAAAGTGCCGGCCCTGTGGCTTAGCGGTTAAATGAGAGTGCTCCGCTACTGGCAGCCCGGGTTCGGATCCCGGGCGCGCACCGACGCACCGCTTGTCCAGCCACGCTGAGGGCGGTGTCCCACGTACAGCAACTAGCAGGATGTGCAACTAGGACATACAACTATCTACTGGGGCTTTGGTGAGAAAAAGGGAAATAAAAAAGGAGGAAGATTGGCAATAGATGTTAGCTCAGGGCCAGTCTTCCTCAGCAAAAGAAGAAGAGGATTGGCATAGATATTAGCTCAGGGCTGATCTTCCTCACACACACACACAAAAAAAGTGAATTTAAAAAAAAAAGAAAAGAAATTCATTTAAAAAATAGTTGCATAAAAAAATAGCTGCACAGCAACAATATTTGGGGAGACTTAGCCTAAAATCAATCTATATGGAGGACAATAAAAAGGATAAAAATAATAAATTAATTAATTAAAATGGAAGTTTTATTTGGCTACAAGCTTAGTAAGGGCCAACAATGAGAGGCTGTTCTTCCTGTTGCTGCTGCTGCTCCTCATAATAACAGTAATAGGACTCACAGGAGTAGTATATAGCACTAATAATGATTAAAACAGAAGCCGCTATGTATTGTATGCTTGCTATTTGCCAAATATTGTGCTAAGTGACTACAAACAATATCTCAGTTCCTCACAACTCTATGACGTAGGAATCTCCATCCCCATTTAACAAAGAAGCACACTGAGTCGCAGAGTAGTTAAGTGACTTGCCCAGGGTCACGCAACTGCTAAGCCACAGTTATAGCAACGAAATTCAAAACCAGCTCTATTGGATTCCATGGGTTCAACTCTTAACTGCTAACACGATCTGAGACCTGATAAGAGAGAACGATGAAAAACGACAGCCCCACTATTATCTGCATCTATCAGGGGACATCTAGAATGCTGCGTATAATTCTGGGTGCCCATTTAGAGAAAGAGACTTTTTGTTTTCACTCATGTTATTCAGAGGAATGTAACCCGGGTTGCCCTGGATTGGAAACCTAGTTATCCAAGGTGCAGCTGAAGGAATGAGGATGCTTATCTAGAAAGAGAAAGACAAAGGGACACATGCTACAAATGTCTTCAGGTATCTGAGAAGTTTCCATGTACAAGACAGAGAGAAGAGGCGTTCTGTGTTTTCACCAACTTCGGAATGAGGACCAGTGGGTTGAAGCTCCACGGGGGAATATTTTAGTTGGCCATAGGAATCTTCAAACAGTGAGAACATCTGATAACACAACACATTGCCCCAGGTGTTAGAGAGTTCTTGCCCCCTAGGAAGTTTTTAGCTAAAGACTACAGGAACACAACTGTCAGGGATATCAAAGAAGGGATTCCTCCAGGCATAGAGGCTGGAGATTTCCATTTCCCACCTTTAAGATCCACTCATCCTCCAAACTAAGAGAGGAGGCCATGATACATTTGGGTGTCTTGCTCTATTTGCTCAGGAAGAGTCAACAGTTGTAACACGAGGCTCTGAAGGAAATTTTATTGTGAAGTAGAAACAAACAGTGTTTTTACGATCTTCCAAATAGCAATTGGAATTAGCATTCACTCTTTTCAAGCAAGAAGCATGTGTTTGGATAATGTGTTTGGAAATACAGTTACAGGATCTAAATATCTGAGCCATATACATTCACGCTTATTTCTATTTCTCAACTGTTTTTTGTTGTTGCTGTTGCTGGATGATCAAGCTTGCTCCAGAACCACAAAGAAAAGTGTCAATGGATAAACATTAGCTCTTCCTCCAGGAAAATCTCCATCTTCCATCAGGGAAAAGAAGATAAAATTCTTTTCCTAAACATAGTCCCAGGAGGCTGATATTTTGATCGCCCTGCTTTCCCTTGACACTTTACTAAGTACAATTTGCAACTATATTAATCTATTATCAAGTTTAAGTCAACTTCATTAACACTTTCATGCCTTTTTCATTTTGAATACTAGGTTACTTCTGCATCAAACTGATTTATTCATGTCCCTAAAATGTCCTCATTAAAAATACATGAATGAAGGCCTTATAGCAGGTAATAATTATCAATCAGCTCCTCCTCCTAGCACATACTAGGTACTCAGTGAATACCTGTTGAATTGATGAGGCTGCTGATGGGGCAGTTGATGGATGCAGCAGTCTCAACTAAGAAGGACAATGTGACATTAATCGGTTTTTGCCAGGCTTACACAAGGGCAGTCTCATGCCAAAAGGCAGAGGAGGATCAGGAGACAGGCTAAGCAGGAGTCTACCATTTTTGCTACACACTGTTCTACATTATGTTGCACACACTACCATTTTGTAGCACATGCAGTGGTAGAAGGCCAGAGGAAGGGTTATTAGGAAGAGGAGCGATCAAGTGTGGAGTGTAGAGGATGGACAAAAGTAATGCAAGTCTGTCTTGACATGAGTGCAGCCATATTTGGCCGCTCCATTGACCTACAGCCACCAGCACACAAAGAAATATAAAGCTGCTTTCTGTGTGGTGGGAACTGGCCTTTCTCCCACGGAGATAGTTGCAATTTGTAACATTTCAAGGTTCTTTGGGCGTCGCAGCCTGGGGCAGACTGGCCATCTGTGCTGGGCTGCGACCATAACCAGGTAAAACAATGCACGTACACAACTGCTGGCCTGGGATGATAGCCAGAAGGCTCAGTGCACGTATGCCACTGATAACCATTTGTGCATGGGAACATTGAATGCTTGCTCTGTAAACTCTCTGTTTACTCTGAAAACTACCGATGGTATATAAACTGCTAGAGACTGAGACCTGGTGCGAGTCTCACCTGTGGAGGGGATGCCCGGCTCAGGACTTCTGATGATCGGATTCTCACCCAGCGGTGTCAATTGAAGGGACTGTCCCCAGCAGTGGGGCATGGATGTTGTGAGTAACTGATCTGATGTGTTCCCTTTTCGGTCAACCTGGTGTTTCTCTTTCCGGTTGATTTGTGTCATTTCCCTTCAGTCAATGTGGATGTTTTCCCTTTCCAGTCAATCTGATGTTTTTCCCTCTCATTATATGATCTATTCGAATCTGCTGCTATCTTCAGTTGATATGGATGTTTTCCCTTTCCAGTCGAGCTGATGTTTTTCCCTGTTAATATTTGACCTATTCGGATCTGTTCGTGGACTATCGCCTTTACTATCCTCTATATAATAAAATATACCTTCAGTCCATTTGTTTGGAGCGGAAAGTTTCTTTTACATCTCCGATCGAATCCCCCGAACCTCTCATAACAAAGTCCAAGTCCCAAGTCTAATCATCCAATGGCAAAGAAGTGTAGGAGCAGGATTGATAAGCTCAGCACCTATCAGCATGCTGATCTCAGGTCAGAGGGTTGACATGTGCCGTGTGCAATGGGCAAGGGCTCAGAGGGGTGGCCTTAAAAAAAAAGCAGAGTGCAAACTCTGCAAACCACAGAGGGCAGACAAAGAGGGCTTATAACCTCTCTGGTCAATGCTATACCAAGTCAAAGCTGCCTTGTGAAACAACACATTTCCCAAAATGTCTAGAGTTACACAATCTAATTATACAATCAAATTCCACAACGACAAAAACAAAACAAACAGAATCTCTGGCTAAAAGAATCTGGCAAGAAGGCAGGGATTCATTCAGAGGAGGAATACTTTCTGGAAAACTTTATTCCCACTGGACCTTAAAGATCCACAAAGCACAAGCAAGTTTTTCATTGTAACGATGACTATGTGATATGCCAACAAAGGGTAAACATAAGAAGAATATCAAGCACTCACTATTTATAAATACCTCTTTCCCTCTGCATCCAAAGGCCAACATTCCTCATTAACTCTGCTCAATAGAAGCATATAATATCCCGATTAGGTAGCCGAAACATAGTTTAAACAAAAATAGTACAAAACAGCAAAAGTACTTTTGAGGTATAAAATATTTTCACATACAACATTATCAAATTTAATTTCACAACAATTTCATGAGCTAGGTATAATTATTTCCAGTTTGTAGAGAAGGAAACTTAAGATATATTCTAAGTTTAGAGGGATTCCCTTAATATTAAGTGGCAGAGCTATAATCCAAGTTACTTTGACTAATTCCAAGACTGGAGTTCTTTCCCTTAGGAAAAAAGCTGCCCAAATGAAACTGTGTCCCTCTAAGTTAGAGTGGGAAAGATATTATAGATTACTCATCCTTTCACATCATCACACCATCCTCTACCCATGGCACCTGAGTAGTAAGAGTGAATGAGTATGCAGGTGTGGGAAATTGGGATGCAGCACTACATGCTGCCACAGGTTAATATGGGTCTTGGGGTTAGGTAACTGAAAAGGAAAAAAATCCACAAATCACCTCTTTTTTTTTTTTTGATTATTTGGTTAAAAAAAAATAGTAGCAGCAATGGCCACACTCTGTCTTGTGTCTGTGTGGAAGAGGGTGATGTCTTAAGCAGCTCTAGAAAACACACAGACAAACACAAACACACACACATGTGTGCATGCATGCATGCATGCTCCCCATAACCTCCTACCAGCTACGACCAAACTGACCCTCACTTCATACGGTCAAATACCTCAACCTCTCTCAGGACTGTGTGTACCAAGCACACAAGGTGTTTCCACCACCTGCTTTTGCCATAAATGACTGCCGAATAAAATAAACACTAATGATTAACTTTTGCTCCCTGGAAGTCACTGAATAAGAAAAAGATATTCCCTAAATAGTCTTTGCGTACAGAGCGTTGACTTTTTCTAAGCTCTCCAAAGATGCTTTAAAATGATTTGCTTTAAAAAGCAAAAAGCTTTAAAAAGACTAATAAATTAGTCTTGGAGCACACATATATATATAACACTGAAGAGGTCAGTTCTTGGGTTGAAATGTTTACTAATCACACGGATATTTTGGTTCAAAACTTTCCCTGAAAATGTCTGCTTCTATCTATCTTTTGCTTTTGAAACACCTGGAGTATGAACAATGATCAAACTCCCTCAATTCTATGCATCTAGAATCGGCTTTATAGGACCAACTATTATGTACCAGGTTTTTTGCCAGGCACTGGAGACAAACAGGTCATTACAGAAAGAAAGCAAATCAATTAAGACCTCAAAGAAATAGGAGTTTTAACCAGACCAGATGAGAACTATCGTAACTGTCAGGAACTACAGGGCTCAAATCCCAAAGAGAAAGCAAACTCAGAGAGGTGAACTTGTTTTCCCTAGATGCCTGTTAATCAAATGGCAGCAGCTATAAGGCTGAGAAGCTGAATAGAACTTTCAGTAGACTCGTGGGCTAAGGAAATAAAAAATTCGAGTTCAGGGCCTTTCAAGGAAGAAGAGTCATGGTAAAACCCCCAGACATTTGGTTGGCACCCTGAAGAACTACACCTAGACTAGTCCTCACAGGGACTGAAGCTCAGATTCAAATCATCTCAATTCCTGATTGAAATAAGCTATCTGAAACAGAAGTTTCCAGAAGCAAAGGTAAATCCTCTCTAGGGAAATATCTTACTATCCAGATCTCAAATAATCTCTATAGTTTTTCACATACAATGTCTGGTACTCAATCAAAAATAACCAGGCATGTGAGAAAACAAGATGTAACCAAAAATTAAGAACAACAACACACAACAGCAGCTGATCAACAGGGTAGCTGGATATTAGAGTTATCAGATGCAGACTTTAAAATATGACGACTAAAAATCCACAGTGAGATAGTACTACACACTGACCAGAACAGCTTAAATTAAAAATACTGACAATTCCAAGTGTTGACTAGGAGAATAGTTTTTGTTCTTTTTCTTTGGTTAAAAGAAATACAGTAAATACAGTAAACTGTTAACATATGTTAAATCTAAATGGTAGGTACATACATATCTGTTATACTATTTTCTGTACTTTTCTGAATTTTTGTAATGTTCCATAATTAAATGTGTAAAGAAGAAGAAAAAAGTACAGCTAAACAGAGACTAGCAAGGGCTTAATTATTTCAGCCTTCAGAAGTCATGTTCAAGAGTTTGTACCTTAATTTTATTTATTTATTTATTTATTGCTGAGGAAGATTCGCCCTGAGCTAACATCCACTGCCAATCCTCCTCTTTTTGTATGTGATCCACTGCCACAGCATGGCCACTAACAGACGAGTGTAGGTCCACACCCGGGAACTGAATCTGGGCTGTGGATGTGGACCGCAGCGAACTTAACCAGTAGGCCTCCAGGGCTGGCCCTGTACTTTATGCTTTAGATGACAAGAAGCCACTGACAGATTTTTTTTTTTTTTTTGTGAGGCGATCAGCCCTGTGCTAACATCTGCCAATCCTCCTCTTTTTTTTTTTTTTTTTTTTTGCTGAGGAAGACTGGCCCTGGGCTAACATCTGTGCCCATCTTCCTCCACTTTATATGGGACGCCACCACAGCATGGCTTGCCAAGCAGTGTGTCAGTGCACACCCAGGATCCAAACCGGTGAACCCCAGGCCGCCACAGCAGAATACGCGCACTTAACTGCTTGCGCCATCAAGCGGCCCCAGTCACTGACAGATTTTATTTTATTTATTTATTTTTATTTTTATTATTTTTCCCCCAAAGCCCCAGTAGATAGTTCTATGTCATAGCTGGACATCCTTCTAGTCGCTGTATATGGGATGCAGCCTCAGCATGGCCAGAGAAGCGGTGCGTTGGTGCACGCCCAGGATCCAAACCCGGGCCACCAGCAGTGGAGTGTGCGCACTTAACCGCTAAGCCACGGGGCCGGCCCCACTGACAGATTTTAAACAGTGGAGTGACAGTATTTGATTTGCTCTCTATAAAGATCATTCTAGGGGCTGGCCCCATGGCGTAGCGGTTAAGTGCGCGTGCTCTGCTGCTGGCAGCCCGGGTTCGGATCCTGGGCACACACCGAAGCACCGCTTGTCAGGCCATGCTGTGGTGGCATCCCATATAAAGTGGAGGAAGATCGGCACGGATGTTAGCTCAGGGCCAGTCTTCCTCAGCAAAAAGAGGAGGATCAGCATGGATGTTAGCTCCGGGCTGATCTTCCTCACAAAAAAAAAAAAAAAAGTTCATTCTAGCTGCAATAAGCCAAGAGAGTGAAGGCAGGGGACCCAACTGGGAGGCTGATGCAGTCAACCAGATGAGAGATGAAGGAAATGAGGGAAAGTTGTAAAGATCTGAAAGATGGAGTCTGAGTTTTCTAGGGAGTTGGGGTTTAGTTCTCAAAACTGTTGAATTTTACCCGAGTCAAATCAGGAAGCAAATGAGGCCACTGTGACAAAGAGAAATCTAAAATGAGAACAATTTATAGAGCAAGGACAATATCCAAGATAGAGCCAGGGACTGGTGAAAACAAGAAAAATGTGAATTTTTCTGTAAATTCTTATAAGAAACACAAGCAGTTATAAAACTGAACGCTAATAAGCACTCAGATCAACAACAGATGGTCAGATAGATACATTCGCAACTTGCCAGAATTCTGAAGCCTTGTGCACCCCCTTCCAAACATGCAGATGCTTTGATCTGAGGGGAAGAAAATTCTATTTCTGATTCTGACAGCAAGCACTAAGTCACATCTTGCCAGTAGAGAACAGTGTCTCCCAACCACAAACCCACCGAGGATTTCACAACCTTATTCTCATTCTGGAGAGATAGGCTGTCTTTGACCACTACTTCCACCAGCCCTGCCAGAAAATACAAGGAAAATAAGTGAGGAGGGACAGTTTCTGCACAACTCAGCTTTTTCATCTGCACCCAAGAAAGTAGATGTATGTCTCTAGATTATTCATGAGCAGCCCACGTGTTATTCTGTAAAGAAAAATCATGCATATCAAACAAATTTATCCCTACATTCTGAAAAATGGCCTGAGGCAAAGAGGCTGACAATTTCTTCAATTACTCTGAGCTGTTTAACTCTCCACTGACAAGAGATTGAAGAATTAATTTTCTATATTATTACCCTTTGTGCCTTTTCAAAAGGTTAAGGTTTAATATTAAGCATATCAAGTTCCTAGACTAGCTGGTTTTGGTATAAATACACATTCTTGGATCTGACTTATGAATGTCTAGTTTGCTAGAGATAGGATTTTTACATGGTATTTTTCCCCTAATCCGTTCACACAACAAAAAATATTCAGAGACGTTCTTTTTAAAGGAAATCCTTTCCACACACACACACCCATGTAGTGTCTCAATTTTTGTATATTCTGTTGAGACAGCTTGGTTTTGGAAGCAAAGTAGTATACTAGTTGCATTCAACATTCTTCCCATACCAGAACAGGTAAAATTTAGACAAACATGGTTGTCTTAGATTCCTAAGGTATATGATGCACTGAACTGACATACTACAGAATTCAGGAAATAATCACTAAAGGACTCAACTTCCTGACTCAACATTCTCTCTGAGAGTACCCCTTCTCGTTTTCTCCAAATAATGCTCCTGAATCAAAATTTCAACCTATCAAAACTCAGGCAACCAGCTGCAAGATCAATAACATCTAGCAGATCTCACTAATTATTAACAAAACATCAATTAATTTTACATAGTTACTTATATATCTCACTTTGATCAAATTTATGAGACTCAACATAATTTCTAAAGTTATAGGCAGATTCCCTCAAATAATTATCACCATCACAATCCAGCAGCACATAAACTGCTCATAGACACTTTTACACAACGCTTTAAGTTGAAATAAGAGATGTGTTTAATATCCCTTTGAGGAAATTTCAAGATTAATTTCAAGAGTATATAAATATCCCTCAGAAACACATGAAATTCTTGCCACAGACCGCCCAGGGGATAGCCTTTTCACGATACGTACTCTGAGAACGATACTTACTGGGTTAAGCGTCTCTTCAACAGAATGGTGAACGGTCCACCAGTCTGAGGTCCACTCCCACGCATTCCCTACTATATTGTATAAGCCATAACCATTGGGAGGAAAGGCGTCAACCTAAAAATAAAAAAACGAAAAATGCTGTCAAACTACTCACCTTGTTTAGAAAACCTCTTAGGTGCAGAATTGCACTAAGAGCTATAACTTCAAAGTATGAATATTTATTTTCATTCCAACAGTCAAATATAATTTGGCCAATGTAAAATCAAAGAGAGAGACATTTTTTGGCTTTGAGCTCTCAAAGGAAGTTCAGAAACCTAAGGAGAGTTTATGTTACATGTAGGAAAGCCAGTGAAATTATTCCTAACAGAGAGACTAATATTGACCATAAATCAAATCTGTGGGGGTAGATGATATTTAGACCTTCAAAAGCATAACAGGAACATCCTATTAGACCCAATATGAGTCTTGTCATCAGAGCTGAGCTATGCTGGCCACACAATGTCCCTTAGCCCTGAGAGACTCCAAGCCAATTCTGTCCTCTCCACCAGCCCCCTCCAACTCACCATCTTATCTGTAAGTCTCAGTCGTTACCATCAAAACACTGAGGGGACTTGTTTTTATAAAGAAATGTGAATTCATTATCAAGCATATTTGTAACAGAGGGTTTGCAGTCTCTGGAATCTGGAAGTATGAGGCAAACTGTACAGGTGCTTCAGCAAGCAATTATATCACATTCCAAAGGCAGGTCAGACAGTCTGCCACATAATATCGTCACAGACACAGAACCAAAGTGTAAAGCTTTTATAAGAAAGAAGATGGGGAAGGGAGCAAGAGAAAAAACTTTAACTGAACAATAGTAAATGCAGGACAGTTTTGCTATTTTAGTGACAAATTTTTTTCCAACATTTTTAATGGAAATCCTCAAACACAAAGAAAAATTTCATTTTGTAAATGAAAAAAAATTGTTATACTTGGGATTTTTAAAAATCTTTTTGTAAATTCATATTTTTCCCATACCAATGAAGTAGGACTTAAGGAATGAATAAACTAAAACTCATTTCTATCTGGCTTCAGAAGGTTTCAGGTCTACACATGAATATGGAAGCATCTGAAAGCTGGGCAATTCAGAGCACTTCAATCAAAGTTACAAAGCTACTCTGAAAAGAACTTAATCTGGATGAGGTAGAAAGCTGAAAAATTTTACCACTCTGCTTCCACACTCAGCATTCATTATGGAAACAGCAGGACTTACTCATTCGTTCACTCAGTAATTCCATGCATGCTGACTAAAGACAGGAAGGAGCTCAACGACAGAAGATGTCAAAGAGCTTAATGAGGGAGAAAAGAATATGCCAAAACCAAAAATCCAGTTCTAAAAGGCAGAGTGGGATGAGTAGGATAGAGAGTGAAAGAAAATGCCACAGAAATTCCCAAGAGGGAGAGATTTCTGGCTGGAGTTGTATCTTCCTCTACAAAAGTAGAGGTATCTCTTTGGAATCAAGGTCAGAGTTCAAAGGTTAGAGGGACAGTAAAGGAGGAGAGGCCACAGGCATAAACTGTTCTTTCAAGAATCTGGAGATGATCAGAAAGAGCAAGGTGGGATAACAGGTGGAAGGAGTAGGAAAGGAAAGAAGAAATTTATTTGCTTGAGGGAGAGAAGAGCAGGAGCCAAGGGTGCAAGAGCAATTAAAAGATGAAACAAACATTCTGGAGGAAGGAATCATTTCTCAGGCTTATAGAATGCACAAGCAGAGGGGGCTCTCAAGTCAGCGTGCCTGAAGTCCTTCTTATGTGCCAACACTTAGCAGCTGTTGGACACGCAATTTAACCTATCTGATGCTGTTAAACCATAAGATGAGGAAATAACAGTATCTATTCAAAGGTTTGGGGTTTTTTTTCCCTTTTAAATAATTTGATGTTTAACTGAGGTAAAATCACCCCCAAAATTACCATATGTGAGTATGCCACTAAGGAGAATAAAAATCTTATCTGCTCATTGTTAAATTAATCACACTAACCAAAGCTTCCTCCAGGAACCTCAAAAGAAGAAAAATGCACAATATACCTCAAAAGAAGAAAAAAGCACAAAATACTTCAAACACGCTTATTTTCAGTGAATGAGCTGATATGCATTAAAACCAAAACACACTAATAACTGTGTAACAGCAGCCTACAAAATATAAATCCAGTTCTTTAGGTTCACTGTGGTCAGAATAGTTTGCTCAATTTAAAACCAAATCGAAAATAATTAAATACATAAAATAGCAGGTGAGGGAGCTATTTCATTGTAGTCCATCCCATCATCACAGTTAAATTCCTGCTCTCAACTGATCAGCGCATGTGGACACAACAGGGCAGCTGAGGTGGACTTGAGATAATTCTCTGTCCCAATTTAAACAGTCCCAATTTAAAGATACAGATCTAGTTAAGTCTCATTCAAACACAAGTGGAAGTTGCTTCTTTCTCCTTGGGTCCTGTTTCTCAAATTGGTTCTTTGAGTGTTCCTGGTAACCGTTCCAATTTTGTCTTAGGAACTTCCATGGCAACTTCTTCAGGAAAGTTCTGGTAAATATATTGCAAGTAGACATCTGCTAAACTCCAAGTTATATGTTCCAACTCTAAACATCTGTAAAGTGTCCTTATTTCATACAGAATTTTGTTTTCTGACAAGGTGCACTGACTTGAGAATAAATAACGACTTTCCTTGGAAGTTTATGTGCTTAAATAGTGATAAGAAACTATGTGGCAGAAATGCTGTAAAATATTTATAACTATATAGTCTTATACAATATAGCCTTCTCATGGCTCTTTACTAAAACTGACAGGTGCTTATAAAATGTGTCTGGTCCATCAGAAGCCCATGCCATAAGCCTCAATGCTTATTACTGCAGCGGCCCTACTTCTCACAGCCTAGCATCCATGAGGGGGATCCAGGCTGCTGAGGCCCTTCTCACACTAGTCTCTCTCATGTGGACACTGCCAAAGAAGGTATGAGCCCAACACTCCAGTGCCATCCATGTTCAGGGTTAGTGTATTGCAGTGTGTAACATTTCGACGGCTACTGTCCTGCTGTCCGCATCAATCTACATCTTTCCTAGGATCTCACGAGCATCCTCCTCATCAGACACCTTAACTGATATATTCTGTGCATCTTGCAGCACCAGTTCTGCTGATCAAAAGTGGCCCATGAGGTACTGGCTGGGCTTCTAACCCATATAAAGTTTGAGTTTAATCCCTAACACCTCTAATCGCTTGTTTTACTGAATAAAACTGTGTGTGTGCCTGTGAACTGCTATCCTGAAGGAGACTTTGGAGGAACCAACTACGAGATAGTGTGATTAGTCTTTTGCCTCTACTGAATAATGCATTCTTTTCCCATTGATTTGTGTCGGTTCCTTTGTCATATACCTAACTCATACATATGGAATTCTATATACACACACATATGCACTCATATACCTATTTAAGGGCTACATATTCTCACGCAATTTATTTTTTACATTAATTCTGCCAAAAGTAAAACTATAATGCTTTAACTACTATAGCTCAAAATATTTTTAAATTTCTGATAGGTCAGTCTCCTCACTTTTCATCTTTTCTAAAAATGTCTTGGTCTTTCTCTCTCACTTGTTTATCGTTTCAGTTGAAATTCTGGAAACGTTTGGTCATGTTCCAAATAATGTATCTATGTTAGCATTTATAAGTAAATTTTAGAAGAATTATTATTGTGTGAAATAAAAATACAAATATTAAAAAAATGACAACTGTTTGAAAGATTGTTGAAAGAAAATTATTCTCTGTCACAACCAACTCAGAAAGGTGCTATTTCCCCACCACAAGATTTCTTTCCTCACTGTGTTAAGAGAAAATGAAATGTTTTTAACACTGCTTCAGTAGTGTATGATTTTGCTGGCAAAAGAGCAGTGAGAAAGGAGCTCTTGTACACTTGTGGAGGGAGACATGCCGCACGCATTCTGGAAAACAGTTTGGCCACATATCTAAAACCTTTACCAAGAACGTTTTCTAGTCTTTGACGCATTAATTTCACAGCTGGGAATCTGTGAGAAAAAATCAACAAGGTATAATTTAATATTTATGTACAAGATATTCATTGTTGTACTGTATAGCAAAAAAATAGATATAACTTAAATTTGTAACAACAAGAAGTAAATAAATTAGGGTTCATTCAAAGGACAAGTTATCCACCTGCTAAAAGACAATGTATTTGTGAAGAAGTGTTAATGACAGACAAAATGTTCCTGATATTAAACAGGGGAAAATAGTAGGATTTTAAATATTGTATTCAATATGACCCAAAAGCAATATGTAAAAAATATATAGGTACATATACACCAGAAACACATACGCTGACATATATGGTACTTAAAAGCATAGGCTTTGGAAACAAACCAACCTGGTTCAAATCCCAGCTGTGCTGCTTTCCAGCTATGTAACCTTGGGCAAGTTAATTAACCTCTCTGTGCCTCAGAATGCTCACCTGGAAAATGGGGAGAATAGTACCTACCTTACAGAGTTGAATCAACATTAAAGGAGATAATTCATGCAAATGGCTTAGCACCACGCCTCGCACACTGTGAGCACTCACTAACTACTAGCCATTATTGGCATCAAAACGAACAGGAGGAAATACACCAAAATGTTAACAGGGGTTATCTCTGGATAGTAGAATTCCAGGTCTTTTTAATTTTCTCTTTTATACTCTTCTTGTTTTTCCAAAGTTTCTATAATAAGTATTAATGGAATCAGAAAGAAAAATGTGTTATAAAAAAGAACACTTGATTAATTATCAGTATTTGCCACGTGCGGTAGTGGATGAATGCAAGAGGGCGACAACACTGGTCAGAGAGTGAGCAATGCCTTTCCCTCATTTCTACTCATTTCTCAGTCTGCTGTAGCTGCTGCCCGCCTTCAGAAGCCTCACTACTCACAGGCGCAGTTCCTTGGAAGCCGTCCTCTCCAGTGTTGGTCACAGGAAACTCGCCTTGCCAAATGTTGGCATAATGTTGGCCTTTTGGCTGCAGTTTGTTGCCCCAGGGGAAAAGTCTGTCAGAAGAGACACAGACATCAGCCTGTCAAACAGGCACAGGCTTGTGGATTAAAGTCAAGAGAAGGAATGCAATGAAAGAGAGAACATTGCTCACTTGTTCTGAGTGAGCTATGTTTTTAAATTTTTAATATACAAATAAAGTTTTTAATCAGGATTTTTTTTTAACTTCCACGTAACTAGCTCATGTCAAGTTCACAACCACCTCAGTCTCTCCTTTTCAGAAGGCCTGAAATAAATCACATAACTAAAAGGACTTAGAGAAGGCTGGGAAAGTAGACATCATTCTGGACTTATATGGTAGCATGATCAGGGACCATCACACCACAATTTTTTACACAGCCTTGGCTATTTTAAGGAACTTTTCCTAGAAGATGTGACCCAAACATGAGTTTTCCGTCTCATGGCTCTAGAAGCAGAGAAATACCACAGCTTCAGGAGACGCCTAAAATACGAAAATCCAAAAAGCAAGGCAGCCTGCCAAGAGGCTCTAAGAGGACTATGTAACACCGGGGGGGCTGAATTGCCGGAGCATGCTCTGGGCTACAGCGAGCCAACTTCACCAGACACTTGGGTTTGGGGGGCTGTGAGGAATTGGTGACCCACGCACCAGTGTCTCCTTCTAATTAACTTTGTGGAGATGAGGAGGCCCAGTAAGAAAGAGCTGTTGTTGTTTTTGCTATTGTTTTAAATCAACTTTCTAACCAAAGTTAACTAAGTTCCATAGATTTAGAAAAAGGTCAACATATTGTTAGGCAAGATGAGATATACCCGCCCCGCCTCCACCGGCCCTAAGTACCTATTTTGCAGGCCTCCTCGACAGCTGTATTCCCACTCAGCTTCCGTGGGCAACCGCTTTCCTGCCCAGGCGCAGTAGGCAACAGCATCGTTCCAGGAGACATGGAGAACGGGATGATCCGGCCTGGGGAAGAGTGAGAGCACAGTGAAGGGGGCATGCACTGGAACAGGAAATAGGAACCAGCTTCAGCAAAGCGCCACTATCACCTTCAGTTCACTCCGTGACACTGAGGTGGTCCTGGTCCCCAACTCAAGCCCCAGCCATGTCACATCTGTCACCCTCCACTATGGGTTTCTCACATCTCAGGCTCCCAAATGGGTTATAATTCCTCTTGGAACTAGACTCAAAACATTTCTTCACTTTGCAGGCAGGCCTGGACCCCCACAGAATCTCACTTGGTACCATGGATGTGGAGATGCATCCCCCATTTCCCCTTTAAGGAACAAGTGCTGCTCCAACTGCTGGGAGTGTTGTCGGCAGAAGCTTCCAGCTATCGGCTCCTTCAAGGTTTTCCACAGCTGCAGAGAGCCACCTCAGAGCCACCAATGAAGAACTACAGCAGAGGCATAAAGGCCCAGCCATTTCGGTCCACCACAGCTCAACCCTATGGGCCATATATAGCTCTGGAGCTCCCTGTGGGGTTGGCTGGGACTTGCTGGGCCTGCATTGTGGTCTTGGCATCTCCCTCTATCCAATCCTGCTTCCTCCCTGCCCCTTCCACAGGTGTGGATCCCTAATAAATATTCTGCACACCAAGCTCTATCTGAGCATCTACTTCCAACCCAACCGGTGATACTTGGCTCTAAACTTTGTGTCTTTCCACTACAGATTAGGCAGATACATTTGCCTCACTCTAGCAGACTCCAAGTAAGTCTTTATTTTTTCTAAGGGTATAGAAGAGTAGGAAAGGTTGGGGGGAAAGTTTGAGAATCAGAGGATACACACATTTACCCACCACCAGATAACTTTAATTCCCTGTTCACTGTTTTTCAGGTAGACAACACATTCCTAGTCCATTTCTTAAACATCTTTGAATTCCCCATAGTAATTACACTATGACTTTTACTGATTCTTTCAACAAATGCTTACGGAGTACCTATTATGTGCTAGTCACAGTTTTTAGCACTGATAAGAGATGTACTTTTCTCAGAAGATAGACTCAGTCAGTGGATAAAATACATTCCCCTCTGGGTTTTCCTTCTTCCCTTAGCTTTTTCTTCTACTATTAAATTCAGGAAAGAAGATATTAATTGGGAGCTAAGAGGCCCAGTCAACCCGTGGCACCCAAGAATCCTATGACTTTCTGCCTCCCAGTCTATTTCCACCACAGAGGCTGCCAACAGAGGCTTTCAAAGATTTCTGACACTTGTCAAGGGGTGTATCCCTAAAGCTGAACTTCATGTACTTCCAGCTCCCTGACAATGAGGGCAATAACCAGGAATGTTGTCAAAAGTAGAGGCTCAAAAATCCCATCTGAAAAATTGGGTTAGGAGAACAGTTTTCTCGGGCTGTTGAGACACTGAGTCCTGACCCAAACCTTTCTCCATCTCCAGGGCTTAAAGTGCTACTCCATTTTCGCTTGAGATAATTATTTCCTTGCCACCCTGGAGACTTGCTGACCGACTTGCCGCTATGTGGTTTTTTAGTCAGATGGTACCTTCAAAGTATGTCAGTCCAGGACTAGAGATAACAAGGATCCTATACCCAAGGCACGAGATTCTCCAGCGGCCAACTGGTAGGACACAACTACTTATCCATAAGACAGTCTTCTTCTAGTTAATGACTCACTCATGAGAGAGAGCAAACAGACAGGCTGCAAAGATTAAACACATGTCATGAGATTTGTAATAGGCCTGTCAAGGGAGGAACAAAAATCAGCAAGAAAGAATTCTTTGACAGGCCAAATAAGGAAGGAAAGAGGCCATTTATTATGAGCCTTCTACGAGCTAGGCACAGTGTTTGGATCTTATTTCCTGCCATTTTATTTTCCTACCAACCAATTAGAGTTTGTCATTCTCACCCTTTTACAGATGAAGATGGCCACTGAGTTCCTTTTCAACAGCAAGAGAATCTATTTTGGAATAAAACATGTTAACCAGGGAAAGAATCACCAGCCTCACCTGTGTAGAACAGTCGAGTCGGGCCCTTCTGGCTGTCTCCAGTTAGCGCCTTTAACAGGTAACCACCAGGGAGCAGCTGCAACCTCAAAAGCAACCCAGAAGAAGCTGAGGTTAGCTATGATGACTCTAGAAAAACACTGACTCAGTACATGCAGAAAAAAATCTCACGGCCTTCAACTTCCATTTGAGTTACCACAAATATCTTTACCAGAATATCAAAAATAAAGATTTATATGTAAACAAATCTTTAACAAAAAAAATTATTTCATATCATACAGCACCACGTGACTAAATAAGTATGTATTTAAATGGTATGTATCTCCAAGAATTTTTAAAAGATGAACTGCTCGCTAATCCTCTATAATCTGTAACAAGAGAAACAGGTAGTACTGCTCGTATTTAAAAGACGGGGAAACAGAGTTAACCTTACAATTAAGTGCTGGGCTAAAGGTCAACCAAGGTAGTCAGAGATCAAGCCGAAGCATACGGATAAAAGCTGGAGTGTGTTTTCAAAAGACCCTGGTTCAATTTCCAGCCCAACGTCAGCTGGAGTTGTGGCCCTGGGCAAGTTCACTGCTTCCCTGGCTCCTCAGAGTCCTCACCTGCGAAATGGGAGCAGGGCCCTCTGCCTCCCCTACCTCAGACTACAGAGCAGGTCAAATTAGACAGGATTGGGAAATATTCAGCCACTGTTCCCAGGACCTTAACTCCTACTTGACAGTTCTATTAACTCAAATAACAATAGCGAGTGGCCCTCGTTTAGTGACTGGTTAAGAACTTGGCTTCGGAGCCAGGCAAAACGAGATGTGAATCATGGCTCTGCCACTCACGGTGTGACCCTTGGCAACCTACTGAACCTCACCAAGCCTGTTTTCTCATTTGTGGATGGAGACAGTAACAATATCTACCTCATTGGTTATTACAAGGAGGAAACTCACCATACATAAAGGGCTTATGACTATGCCTAGCACTTAGCAAGCACTCAGTAAAGGGAACCAGTCTCAACCACAGCCTCACGATAGGCAGGAGCACAGCCACAAAAAAGCATCATCGTGGTTGCTAATACTAACTAAAGAAGAGAAGTTTGCACATGATTCTTCTAACATAAACTAGAGCAGATTCAAGGTTATCCCCATGACAATGTTACTCTCAAACATTTGCATCCTGATGAGCTGGGCTGAGTGGAGAAGGGAGATGTGTTCCTGCTAACAATTAAAGCAATCACTGAAAACACCAAACCCTGTTCTTGTTCTTTTTTCACATCAGCATAATCATAACATTCATGGTATTCCAAACACAATTTGATGGAAAAAGCCAAATTCTTTTATATTTCAACGAAAGAGGCTTTATGTCCTTAAAGGACACTACTGCAGGGTGTTTTATTTTTCAGAGAGCAGGAGAGGTGAAAAGCACGGCTCCTTTCTTTTTCATCTCTGCCACTGCAGAAACTTTAATCTGTGGATGTTCTCACTGACTAGACTTGATGTTAGGTGCCAGTGACAGGTAATTCACTCCGTGTCAAGGGAAGATGTGCACAGAAAGCCCAGGTTATCCCACTCTTGTGTTTCAGTATCTTCAGATCATTCACCCAACTTTCCCGGCTCCCAACACTGATAAGACAGGCCACCAGAAGGTTGTATTTCTTAGATTTAAAAAAAAAAAACTAAACTAAAAAAGACAAATATGGCAAAATGTTAACCTCTGTTAAAATCTGGGTGGTAGAAACTAGAATGCCTGTTTTTCTTGTACCCTTTTGTGCTTTAAAATATTAACAATTTTTTTTTAAAAACCTGAGTTATTTATCTATTCCACTACTGATAGGCATTTGGGTAGCTTCCAGTTTGGGGCTGTTATGAATAGAGCTACTTCTGTGAACATTCGTAAGAGCTCATGCTGTTTGGTTAAGCATGCATATGCATTTCCGTGGACTGCACACCGTGGAGCAGAAGTGCTGGATCACAGGGTATATACATGCACAGCCTTCGTAAAGACAGCCAAACACAAGCCCTAAAGGCAGAAGTCCTCCAAGGTTTCCTACCCCTTCTTCAGGGGAACCTCCACGGAGTTGGCTTATGTAGAGGAGACCCTACAGCAGCCGCTCCCGTCGCCTCTTAGTCCATTCCTTTTCATCTCCTCTTCCCCTCAATTCACTCTGGTTACAAATATTTATTGAGCACCCACTATCTGCCAGGCACTAAGCCTGGCTCCTAAAGGGGATCTTCAACCCTCAGAAATCCTCAGAATATGATTTAAGACAGTTGGTATATTGATAGTTTTTAAATTATTTTTGCACAAAGTGGGGTACAAAGTGTGAGACTAGTCACCTCATTTTCCTTCAAAAATGTCTATAAAACTCAAATTGGTGGGTCCAGGTACCACCTTACGTATCAGTGCTATAGTTCTGACTCAATTTCCTCCCCACCATACACACACACTTTCTCTCAATCTAGATATCTGCTTTTTATTTCTCCCAGTATCTCTCTTTTCTGAAAATTTTCACATTATCTTAGCAACCCACCCAAAATAGACCACTAGCCTACATGACCTGAAGTCATGGAGCTATGCGAGGATCACCTATCTCACTGACATACACAGTGAAAGAGGAAGAACAGACTCTGGCTCGAGCATGGGGAAGGGGACACCATGATAACACTATCCTTGTCCACAGGACACAACCTAGTTTTTCTCCGAAGTAATAAGACCTGAAGTAAGTACATAAAGATATAGGTACAGTATTATAACATTATTTCTAATTAAAAATTACAAAATAACCCATCCTCAGCCTCCATCCATCCAAAGGAATACCATATATAGTTATAAAAATATACTCCAATGTGGAACTATGCATATGATATGTTATAAAGATAACCTATAGAATAGAATACATATTTGATTCTGTTTCTGTGAAATATATGCATATGAATGTATGTTAATACAATCAGAAGAAAAATTTTCAAGAATATACATGCACTTAACAGGGGTCAAGCATTGGGGAGGTAATATTATACTTCTTTACAAGGACCATATTAGTATAATAGGATTTCTCAACCTCAGCACTATTGACCTATTAGGCCAGATAATTCCTTGTTGTAGGGGGGCTGTCCTGTGTACTGTAGGATGTTTAGCAGCATTCCTGACCTCTCCTGACTAAACACCAGTAGCAACCAAAAATGTCTCCAGGCACTGCCAAAAGTCCCCTGGGAGGCGCAAATTAACCTACTGCACTATGGTAATCAGGAAAAAAAAAAAAATAGATTGTTTTTCTTAAATGTTCATATATAATTCTTAGCGGCATAGTGGTAAGAGCATCCAACCCTGGAGCCAGGCTACCCAAGTTTGAACAATAGCACCACCTTTTACAAGCTGCATGATCCTTATTTAATCTCTCTAGGCCTCAGTTTACTCATCTGTAAAATGAGAATACTACAACTATCTACTTCCTTGTGTTGTTGTGAGGATTAAATGAGGAAATGTATGTACTGGGGCCGGCCCAGTGGCACAAGTGGTTAAGCGCGCGCTCCGCTTTGGCTGCCTGGGGTTCACAGGTTCGGATCCCAGGCGTGCACTGATGTACCACTTGTCGAGCCACGCTGTGGTGGCGTCCCACATAAAGTAGAGGAAGATGGGCACAGATGTTAGCCCAGGGCCAATCTTCCTCAGCAAAAAGAGGAGGATTGGCAATGGATGTTAACTCAGGGCTGATCTTCCTCACCAAAAAAAAAAAACCACACTAAAGAAAATGTATGTAAAGAGTTTAGAACAGTGCCTGGTACAGAGTAAGAATTACACAAGTGTTAGCTATCATTATTAGTATTATTCATTCATGTTACTGCATGTTGCAATATTCTCATAGAACTTTTAAAAAACATATATTCTAATTAGTGAAAATCTGCCCCATAGAACTTCTTCAGCATGAGCCCCAACCACCCGCCAGTTCACCCTTTTCAGAAGACTGATAGGCTGAGAAGTGTCATTCCCAGAGAATTCTCAAGAAGAGTATGTAGTTGTCATCTTCCATCGCAGTTATGATGTGAAACCATCTACACATAAACTAACCCATTCCCTGAAGCAGGTGGCACTGTGAGAGGCGGGCAGAGGGGGGCAGTGTGAGGGGTAAAAAGAATGCAGGAGGAATCCACATTCACCAACCCCAAACTAAAGCTTGGGGGCCTGTAAGAGTACCATACCACATGCCCATCTGTGAGAAAGACCACAAGTCCCCACTGTAATGGTCAGACATAGAGTCACGGACCATTTCCCCACCTGACACATGAAGAAGGAAAGACAAGTAATCAAAGTCACCATATAAGAGAAGACTGATGAAATCAGCTAGCCAAGTTGCCCTGGGAAAACCATGATGTTTTCTGGCCAAATTTATGGCAAATCCCATCCAATGTAACCAAATGCTTTCTTTTCCCAAATGTCACTGTTAATTTCATGTTTTTAAGAACTTGTTCTTGGGCCAGCCCCATGGCTTAGCGGTTAAGTGCGCGCGCTCCACTACTGGCGGCCCAGGGTTCAGATCCCGGGCGCGCACCGACGCACTGCTTCTCCGGCCATGCTGAGGCCGCGTCCCACATACAGCAACTAGAAGGATGTGCAGCTATGACATACAACTATCTACTGGGGCTTTGGGGGAAAAATAAATGTAAAAAAAAAACTTGTTCTTGAAATCCTGGTTGTGACTTGAAAATAAACACTATTCTACTACATTTAGGAACTTAATGAAAGAAGCAACTTTTGAGAGTCATATATGAGTCAGTTAATCAAGGTTACACTGCAAATTATGACATCTCTAATTCCTTTTCTTTAACAGGAACAGTCCTGAGGTGTGTTGTTTGCGAGTAGCAGCAGCAGCATGAGTGGATTGGCATCTATGATAAACCTTACCCTGAGAAGAAAATTTTTTTGGATGTGGTTGCTCACCTACACATTTTCTGTTCAACTGAGACACTTCCAGAGTCATAAGCACTCCCTCATATCCAGGGGGAAAAGGACTTTAACTTGACCTATTTCTAGTCAACCATCTCCATAGCAACTGTCTTGGGTTTAAGTTGAAACAGCTGTACCAGACAGCCAGCGACCAATTACAATGTAAATAGGATCCATGTGAGTATTGATGTCCCCTGGAGAAATGGACTTTGAAAAGCAAAGACATCTTTTCCCACCTCCCCCTGGGGACATAACCAGACTTGTAGTAACAGCCTAAAGAAAAGAAAAGGGGAAGATAGCAAAAGTGTCTTTATTCTTGCCAGAGGTGGTAAATTATGCTTCTTATACCCACACAGCCTAGAATAAAGTTGGCAAAGGTAAAAGAGCATTGTGTAATTACGCATATTCAAGTATAAAGATGTCAAGTTCACAACTTTACAAATGTTCTCTTGAAAATTAAATGCATTTAGACAAGCAAATTAAAAAGATGGACGTTTCTTGAAACATAGTATAAACATGACAGTTACCCCTATAAAAACAGCCTGGGAGAATTTTTCAACTGGCACCAGTGAACAATGAGAAATTGCAGATCTGTTCAAATTCATGAAGTATAAATAAAACTGGAGGAGAATCTAGCAACTAAAGGAATTAAATGGAACAGAAAGCACACAGTGAGCAAAAAGCTCTTTCTTCAGCACCCAATACCAATGCGGAAAGTAGAAAACTAGGATTGAATAAAGAGTAAAAACAAATTCATCATTAAAATAGATAGGTAGGGCCGGCCCTGTGGCTTAGCGGTTAAGTGCGCGCACTCCACTGCTGGTGGCCCGGGTTCGGATCCCGGTGCACACTGATGCACCACTTCACCGGCCATGCTGAGGCCGCGTCCCACATACAGCAACTGGAAGGATGTGCAGCTATGACATACAACTATCTACTGGGGCTTTGGGGGAAAAAATAAATAAATAAATAAAATTATTAAAAATAAATAAATAAGTAAAATAAAATAGATAGGTAGTCGAGTCTGACAGCTTATTTTAAATTAAATCCTAAATCAGGTACCTTGACTACTTAATAGAATGCATGAGAGAGAAAAATGCATGCTTTTCCAAATAGAGTACAAATATTTACAAAATTTAAGCCAGATAAGAAATTTTTCACTACTTTTTGCTTCAGCTCTTGGTGAAATTCCTCATGCTAGAATACACTGCATTCCCAAGGCACCAATCGGTATACTCCGAACATTCATTACATGTCCTCACGAGAGGAGTGGAAACCCTATGCACAGTCATTCATTACAGACAATGTGCAAAAATGGCCCAAGGAATCCTGGGCTCAAAGAACCCTTAAAAGTGATCTAGTTTACTCATTCTGAGGTGAGAGCTGCATAAATATGGGGAAACTCGATTTGAGGCTTTAAAAAAACTTATAGAAACAAGAGAAAAGGATTTTTTATTGTTTAAAAATAACTTTTTACTTCTTTAAGCAAAGAGGTGACTGCATAACCTGATATAACCTATCTTAAAAAGCAATTTGACAACACCCAGCAAAAGGCGACTTCACATGCACACCCAGCGAGGAGACTGGATGAGTTCCTTACTGTATATCCATATGAAGGAATACAACATAGTCATTAAAAATCATATGCAAAGGGGCCGGCCCGGTGGCACAGCGGTTAAGTGCACGTGCTCCGCTTCAGCAGCCCGAGGTTCGCAGGTTCGGATCCCAGGCGTGCACCGACGCACCACTTGTCAAGCCATGCTGTGGCGGCGTCCCATATAAAGTAGAGGAAGATGGGCACAGATGTTACCCCAGGGCCAATCTTCCTCAGCAAAAAGAGGCGGACTGGCATGGGATGTTAGCTCAGGGCTAATCTCTTCACAAAAAAAAAAAAATCATATGCAGGAAAAATTGTAATTACTTGGATAAATGTTCACCCTCCAGGGAAAATGAAAAACTCCATTTACAAGTATGTCTGCACAAGTCTGCTAAAAACATGTCTACATATAGACACACACATAAGCACACACACCCAAGAAAAGATTAGTAGTACATGTACTGAAATGTCTGCAATGGTTATTTTAGGTGGTGAGATTATGGGTGATATTTAATGTTTTTAGTGACATTTTTAATTTGTAAATTATCTACAGTGAACATATTATTTTTTTATTCAGATTTTCTAAGTTTTTTTATTTTAACTGCGCTAAGAGACTTAACATTGGAAAAGCAAAAGTAATCAATATTAAATAAATTAGATATTTCCTAATTTAATTAAGAATTACATTCACCATTTGACTACAAACTTTATTTTTATATTCACCTTCTAGTTTCATCAGTAAGCATACAGATTTTTACATATTTTTTCCAAATTATATATTGATTGTTTTCATCGATTTTATTAAATATTTCTTATGTTTTATCTGGACTTCACAACAAACATATTTAGTGGCTACACAATATTCTGAATATAACCACTCAGGTTATATTCAACTTTGTTGTTTTTTTTTCTATTATAGATAACACTATGGTGAACATCTTCAAACATCTTCATTTACATTTTTTGCTTCTGCTAAATTTCCAGAAGTGGCATCACTATACGTAAGAGCACGTCTCTACAGCTCTTGCTAAAAACCATTGTTTTTTAAAAATCCATTGTGGATTTTTACAGTATTAATAGATGGTGTAGCTAGTCTCCCTCTGGAAAGAGGGCTGAGTATATGTAAAAATCATGGCACCCAGAGCACGGTATTTATTACAACTCTTCACAAGGAGGCTCCAGTTAGACTCCTTAAATTACTACTGGCTTACTTATAGAAAGATCTTTTTCAATGTATAAAACAGGGGAATTACAGAAAGTCTGAATGCCATTTGATTGATTCTGTACTTTTTTTTTTTCTTACTTTACAAGCTCTGAAGCTTCTGAGAAAAAAAGGTCAAATAGAAGACAGAACATAGAAAAGGCATCCTAAGAACAGGAAATTCTCACACAGGTTGTTCTGGAGGTAAATCACAATATGAATAATCCCACCTATTATTTGTAAAAGAGGAAAAAGAGGAGTGTCATCAGCCCATAGAGCATCACAATAAAGGGACAGGGACTCTTGCTGCAAAGGCAGCCCAGGCTCACAGTCAGAGATGATCTATTTCCTGCCTATGGCTAGAGACAGGCTCTGCAGAGGGGCACATAGCACGATGGCTCAACTGCTGCCCCTTTAAACAGAGGCTGGTACTGAACTGGACAATCTCAGCCCAGGGCTGCAGGAGTACAAACAAATTCTGAACACTCCACAGGGCTCACTTCCTCGGGTCGCCAGCCTGGCCCATACATTTCACCCTGCAGCTGGACACTGTGCCAGTAGCAGGACGGTGAGGCATGATGGTGACTGCTGATTCTCCTCATCGTGATGGCACACTGTGCAGGAAATATTTGCATATTTTTTAACAATACTGTGAATCTTGCAAAGTTTTGTGAGAGCTGCTAAAGCAAACACAGGCTTGGCAGGAGGGTAGACACCTGGCTCTAACACTTAGATGTTCATGCTTTCCCAGCATGGCTGCCTGCTTAACACAGGCACGCTTACAATGCCGCAGGATTTTAAAGATGGGAAGGATAGGGGAGGCCATCTATTTAAACTCCCTCCTCTTACAGATGGAAAAATAAGCCCTGAAAAGCGGCAGGTAGTGGCAGAGCCAGGAAAAGAACCCATGGCTGCAGATTTTCAATTCATAACTCTCTTCTCCTGACCAAGCACTTCCCCACGGCTGTTTCCTAGCAGTCTTCCACAAGATGTTAGTAGGCACAGGGGGTGTTGAAAGGTTCCACAGTCAAAGTAGTCAGGAAAGCTGGGTTAATCAAGTTAAGTGGGTTTTTTATTACAGAACTTCTCAATATCTTTAAACTGGTAACATAATGTGTGGTTAAGTTTTGAGAAAGGGGATATAGCACATACTTGAGCCAAGTGGTTAGGGGGTTCCAGCTCTGGCTCTCCTACTATTTCCTAGCTATGTGACACTGGGCAAGTTACTAAGCCTATCTGAGCCTTGGTTTCCTCAATCAGTAAAATTAGTATACTAACAGAACTTATCTAATAGGACTTATCTAACGTGTAGATTTAGCATTATAAGCACTCAACAGATAGGTATGTATATGTGGGTGTTAGTACATTACTAGGAATCTATAGAACCAATTCATGATGCCATTCATTCATGCATTTGATTCATTCAGCAAACATTTGATGAGCATCTGCCCTATGCCACCCCTGTGCTAGGCCCTGGGGGTACAGAAGCAAAGCACACAAGATAGGGGTGAAGACAGACAAATGAGCAGATGATTTCAAGCCTGCACTAAGTACTGTGGCCAAGAGGAGTTCAGTGAGCTATCGGAGCCCAAGGAGGGGGACCCAACCAAAGTCAGGGGACGCTACTCTGCAAATGCTTCCCACAGGAGGTGAGAAGGAGGAGCAAGTGAGGCAGGACGGGGACAGGTAGGGCGCTCCACATGGGAGGGCACCTGTATTATAAATATACTTCACTTAATCTGCCTGTATTATCAGTGTACTTCACTTAATCCAGAAAAGCTGGGCATCAATATTTTTTGCTAAATAAAATATACCAAAGATCTTCAGAACCTTAGATCTGGAGGGATGCCAAGAGGTCTGCCAGTTACAACCCATACCCACCTATACCCACTGTACTCTCTACAGTGTCCCTAAGATGAAGAGGTAAAGCAGGATGAAGATTGGTCCCCATTTACCAGGGTGGTCCAGATTTATACCTGCTGTCCCAGCATAGTTAAGAGCATCCTTCACTCTCAATTTGGACATTCCACTCACTGATTTCGACAATAAATTATATACACTCTACCAATAGATGCCTCCCTCCCCATCTCAGCTTGAGCAATTTGGGTGACAGACATCACTTCCTTGCAAGCGGTCCCTCATGTTCAGATCATTCTAACTGATAGAGAGTTCCTAATCAGTAGCTGAACTGAAATGCCTCCCAGAGATCTTCCATCTGCTGGCACTGACTAGGCTACCAAGGATCACGTGGAATAAATCAAATTCCTTTTGGATGACCTTTCAGACATTTGTAGAATAATCATAATTCATCCACCTCTTAGTCTTCTCGAGGTTCAGTAATTTATTCAACCTTCCCCAGGCTCTACCATCTCAAGTTAAATGAATCACCACCTCCCCTGATGCTCAGACCAAAACCTAGTAGTCACACTTGGTTCCTCTCTCTCCTCTTCCCCCGACGCTCTCAGATGTATTTCCAAATGTCAGACCACTTGCAGCATCTCTACTCCTACGACTCTGCTCCACGGCCCCATCATGTCCCACCTGGACTATGACAAAACCCACACAGAAGCCAGAGTGGTCTCTTTAAAATGTTAAGTAGAGTGGCCAGCCCAGTGGCATAGTGGTTGTTTGCGTACTCCACTTTGGCGGCCCAGGCTTCGTGGGTTCAGATCCCAGGCGCAGATCTAGGCACCACTTGTCAGGCCATGCTGTGGCAGGCGTCCCACATATAAAGTAGAGGAAGATGGGCACGGATGTTAGCCCAGGGCCAATCTTCCTCAGCAAAAAGAGAAGAATTGGCAACAGACGTTAGCTCAGGGCTAATCTTCCTCAACAAAATAAGTAGATCTAATGGCTTCTAACTGCACTTAAAAAGAAACCCAAACTTCTCTGAGGCCTACAAAGCCCTACATAATCCACCCACTGCCAACTTTTCCAACCTAACCCTAACCCCGTATCACAATTCTCCTTGTTCTTCACTTCCTCATTATGGTCATGCAGGCTCCTACTCATCATTTAGGATTGAGCTCAAGTGTCACTTCCTCAGAGAGGCCATCCCGGACCCCATAAATAAAAGAGCCAAAAGAGTCCAACTGCACTACACTCCAATCACTTTCTATCACATTACTATGTTTTATTTTGTTCACAGGCCATTAGCATAATCAGTTAAAAGTTCACTTGTTTAGAATCTGTTTCTTACTGGAGTTATAACCTTCATGAGAGTGAGGACTTCTATCTGTTCCCTGCTGTATCTACAGAACTTAGAACACTGCCTGGCCCTTAGTACATACAGGATAAACATTTGTTTCATGAATAAATTCACCCGTTCCTGAGATTTCCATGGCGTCCAAATCCCTCCCCTCCTGGGTGACCCTCTTCTGGATAAATACCAATTTTAAATATAGTTTTTCAGTGAGATATCCTTTTGTAGAGAGAGGGAATCAGCCACTGGCTTATGGGTTTTACACAGGAATCTGTAGTGGGAAAGGTACAAGGCTGGTTCTCAGGTACTAACAGATGCCACCCTCAAGGTCACCTAGAACTGAGGCAAGTCATTTCCTCTTCTGGGCCATGGCTGCCTCGTCTATAAGAGGAAAGTTTTTTGCCAGATGATTCTGAAAGTTCCATCCATTCTAAATTCTCATTTTTGCACAAATTTTTCTTAAAGCTGGATATTCCCTGGGCATGACTCCCCACTCAATAGTCTATCTTTGTCTCATCATAAAGGTTTACGATGCAAATACCAACATTTGGGAGAGAAGGGATGTCAGAATCGTTTTTACTTCTTAATCCAAGTCAGACCTGAAAAGGCTGATGACTTCAAAAGACTTAAGGACACCTTAAACAGATATTTCAAATCTGAGCCTCTGGGACCCCAACGTGACTCACTCACACTCATTCTGATCAGATGCCTTATTTTGGAGCAGGTTGGAAAAAAAATTGTGCCCTGTTATCCTATTATATTGGGTTCTCACTTTCCACGGTTATCATGTTGTGCTTCCTGAGCCTACATCACACAATGAGTCCTAAGTTAGATGGACAACTAGTCTTTTCAAAAACAGATACAAAATACAGTTGTGTGACCATGTTCCCTTCTTATCTTATCCAATCAGCCAGCGCTGGACCACCCTTCCCAGATAACTCAGTTACTGTGAATGCACCTCAACCCTGATGACCAGGCCAGTGTTCTCTTGCCAAGGAAAAGCTGGCTTTCCAACATGAGACAGGTCATACTAGGTCTGAGCCCTTTCAAAAACTAAACACTTCAACAGATGATACCGAAATGGCATTCTTTCATCTTTTGACAAATATTTATTAAGTGCTTATCAAGCGACAGTTACTATGCTAGGGCTATAGCGGTGAATAACACAGATGCCTTCCCCTTCACCATCATAGAACATACCTGGTCAAGGGAAAGGCATTCAACAAATACCTACACAAATAATTAATGAAGTGAGATGAATGACATGAAAGGAAGGCACAAGAAGCCATAAGAACAAATAAATGGAACAATCTACATCTGGAATGTGGGACAAAAGAAGGGCATTTCAAATGGTCTTCCCAGAGTAAGCTTAGCTGAGACCTGACCATACAAAGTTGCAGTTGGGTAGTCAGAGCACAGGGACTCAGTAGGCCCTCCACCAGATGCTTTGCCCCAGTTGATCCCAAGATGAGTTTTTCCTTGTCTGCAAGGCTTCCCTTAAATGCCTCTTCCTCACACAGGCCTTCCTGATCAACCTAACAAATTCAGCTTTCCAGGCACTCCCCCAACTCCTCACCAGTACTCTTGACCACAGCACCTGCTGATGTCCTTCCTTAACACTTTTCTCAATTTGTTATTTCATACTACCTGGACACTCCAGGAAGATATGGATTTAATATACTCATATTCTTTTTGATAATTTTTAAACAGATGATATATGTGTTTTCATTTTTATATCTCTAACATATTTGATATAAAAAATTCATAAATCAGAAAAAAAAAATCTAATTTTGGTTCAGAGTCTATGCTACTGCATCCCCTAGACTTTGAGCAGCTAAAGTGCAGGTATCTGTTATCCCTCTATTCTCAGGAATAGCACAGTATCTAGCAGATAGTAGGACATCTCTGACTGTTTGCTACACAGACAGGCCACACTTCAGACCAGAAAGCAAATCTTCAAACAGAGGAAGCTAGACTCATTTCCATCACTAGAAGAAGTCAAAGAACAGACCCCACTAATGGATGGCAGACAATCAAGGAGTCATGAATCCAAACAACAGCTCAAAAAAGATGTCATGTATATACCCCAAAGAATTGAAAGCAGGCACTCAGTCAGATACTTGCACATCAATGTTCATGGCAGCATTACTCACAATAGCCAAAACAGCTATTAGCTGTTAAATAGCTGGAAACAACCCAAATGTCCATTGACAAATGAATAGCTAAACAAAACGTGGCAGTATATTCTCAGATGAAGAAAAACTAAGAGAATTCATTAACAGAGACTTGCTCTAAAAGAAATGCTAAAGGAGGTTTTTTAGGCTGAAGGGAAATGATACCAGAGGGGAAAAAGGAATGAAAGAATGTTTCAGGAATGAAGGAAGAGCAACAGAAATGGTTTGGGCAAATATAATAGATTAGTTTTCTTCTATAAATTAAAAAAAATATACATATGCGTGTTGTAAGCAAAAATTATACCATTGTCTTGGGTTTTTTCAATGTATGTAGAGGTACTGTATATGACAACTATCACATAGCAGGTAGCGTAAAGGAACCTATATGGTTATAAGGCATCTATATTTACTTGAAGTGTTAAAATGTTAACTGTATAGTAGACTGTGAAAAGTTAGGTATGCATATTGTAATCCTTAGAGCAACGACTGAAAAATAATGCCAAAGATAGAGCCAAAAAGCCAACAGAAATTAAAATGGAATATGTATATACATAGAGAGAGAAAGAAAATATACTATATGTAAATACTAAATATATATAGCATAAAGTATATATAGAATAAATATATTATATATATAAACAGAACAGATATATTAAAAAATGAGGTTGGGAGACATGGAAGATAGAGTGACAGGTCTAATCAACATCTAATTGGAGTCCCAAAGGGAGATAAGTGAGAATGGGGAAAGGGCAATATTCAAAAAGATAATGGTTAAGAATAGTCCAGAGTTGTTTAAAAAACACCAGTCCTCAGATCCAGGAAACCCAATGAAACTGAAGCAGGACAAATGAAAGAAGTCAACACCTAGACATATCAGAGTGAAACTATAGAAATAACAAAGTCTTAAAAGCTGCCAAAGCCAGGATCACCTACAAAGAAACAGCAATAGACTGATGGCTGACTTCTCAATGCAACAATGAAAGCCAGAAGACAGTGAAATCATCCCTTCAATGTACTGAGAGAAAAAAACTGCCAACCTAAAATTTTTACTTAGTAAAAATACCTTTCAATATGAAGCAAAATTAAAGATATTTACAAATAATTAATTAGAAGAACATTTACTATCAAAGGATGTCTTTTAAGCAGAAGAGACATTCTCTCTGAGATGCAGAAAGGAATGGAGGGCACGATATTGGTAATTATAGGGGTAAACAAATATTGATTATACAGAAATACATTAATAATGTCTAATTAGTGGAAGAAGAAAACAAATTAGAATGAAATAGTAGACTTGGGGTTAGGTAATACACAAGTTGAATGAGGATGATTAGAGCAAGGTCCTAGTATTTACAGCAGAAAAGTTAACACACTAAACTTTAAATGTGAGTATTAAAGTAGATAGTTTAACTACTAAATGAAGAGACAGAAAGTACATAATTTCTAAGAAGACAAGCAAAGTTGGAAGGAGGAAAAAATAGAAAAAAGAGCCAAGAAATTGAAGAAAAAAGAAGAGGAAAAAATGGGATAAAGAGAAAGCAAAAAATAAATGGTAGAAATAAATTGTAATATATCAAAAAATAAATGGTAGAAATAAATTGTAATATATCAGTAATCATAATAAATATAAAGGAACTAAACTTTTGACTGAAAGACAAAGACTGTTAGAATGGACTCTCTAAAAATGCAGCTATATACCATTTACACAGATATACCTAAAAACTTAAAGACACAGAAAGATTGAAAATGAAAAGATGAAAAAGTATATGTTAGACAAATATTAACCAAAAGAAAGCTGGTGCACCTATGTAGGTATCAGACAAAATAGACTTTAAGATAAGAAAGAGAATCCCTATATAATGATAAAAAGTTCAACTTAACAGGAAGATATACTTCTAAACTTACGCACTTACACTTCTAAGCTTAATAGCATAGCTTTGAAATATATAAAGCAAAAATGGACAGAACCGCTAAGACAAATGATCAAAGTTACCATCTTAAATGGAGATTGAAACATCTTTCTCAGTAATTACTGAGATCAAGCATAGGAAAAAAAATCAGTAAGATGTAGAAAATTTGAACAACACAACTAACAACTTTCTATAATGGATATGTGTAGAATATTGCACCCAACTAATAAAAAAGGCACAGTCTTTTCAAACACACATGGTACATTTATGAAAGCCAAACCCTAGTAGGTGATAAAGATACACTCAACAAATTTCAAGGACTAATATCAGACAGATCACATTATCTGACTACAGTGCAATCAAGTTCAAAATCAGTACTCAAAATGATAATAAAATAACTGCAGTTGAAAAATAAAACTTATAAACAATGTACAGGTTAAAGAATAAATATTATTGGACATTAGAAAATATTTATACGTAAACAATCATAAATATACTACAAAATTTGTGGAACTAAAGGGATCACTTAGAAAGAAATCTGTCGACTAAAATGCTTCCATTAAAGAAGATGATTTAAAAGTTTTAAACTAAGTACCAAACTTAAGAAGACAAAAAGAGTAGCCAAGAAGTTAAGTGACTTTTTCCAAAACCAGCTGGTAAACAGCAGAGCTGAGATTCAAAACCAGGTCTCTCTGACTCAAAGGCTATGATGTTTTCCTTATGGCTTCTCTGAATAATCAAACCGCAAAATCAGTTTGGGAAAGAAAAGTCTTGGTGGTCATATAAAAGAAGAAAGTTCTTAAAGCTGAATTGAGGTTGTTCAGGGAAATGTTGGTTAAGCTATTAGAAAAGTAAAACTTCTAACATCCAAAATGATGCTCAGCAATTTATCCATTGGGCACATGTTTTGAGTTATTTTAATTTACTTTTCATATGTACTGGAATTGCCTTTCTGAATACTTTCTGGCTTGGCTTATGCTGTAGTTAACTTACTAAAGCTTTTCTAAAAATTACTTTTGGGATGTGACCTCAGAATCCTGCTGGGCCTCAAGGCATTTCTCATTACAACCCATGCAGATATGCATATTTAGGTAACTAAATCGCATCCTTACTAATGGCTCCATTTCTAGCTTAGGCTTCACCGAGCTGTGATTATATAAGAGACGGTCAGGCTGCATTATTCCTTGCCTTTCGTCCTGGTCCAGCATCATCCAAATAACAAAGCACTCAGCATTACTTGGGTTGGATATGACTATCTGGAAATTTTTACTTTAAAAAAAGAAGATGTCGCCTTGGTAATTCTGATTCCTCACTGAAATTGGCTTTCAGTTGAAAAGAACTTTTCAAAATAGCCAAAGAACTTCTCAAAGATATATATATTTGCCCAAACCATTTCTGTTGCTCTTCCTTCATTCCTGAAACATTCTTTCATTCCTTTTTCCCCTCTGGTATCATTTCCCTTTAGCCTAAAAAACCTCCTTTAGCATTTCTTTTAGAGCAAGTCTCTGTTAATGAATTCTCTTAGTTTTTCTTCATCTGAGAATATACTGCCACGTTTTGTTCAGCCATTCATTTGTCAATGGACATTTGGGTTGTTTCCAGCTATTTAACAGCTAATAGTTGTTTTGGCTATTGTGAATAATGCTGCCATGAACATTGATATCCAAGTATCTGACTGAGTGCCTGTTTTCAATTCTTTGGGGTATATACATGACATATTTTTTGAGCTGTTGTTTGGATTCATGACTCCTTGACAGAGAAGTCAAGAAACAACTGGAAATATAGGGAAAAGTCATTTTAGAATGAACACAAGATTACTTGAGACACAGATGAAAAGGAAGAAAATTTTAAAAACAAGAGATGGAAATGATTCAAAAGAAAGTGATTAACAGTGCAAACGGATAAAAAGGCTCCTACAAACAGATACATTAAAAGTTCCTAATGAAGAAAACAAAAGTAAGGGCATCGGAAAAAATAGCAAAATCTATAAGAAAATTTCCCTGAAATTAGAAAAAAAATTATGAAACTACATATTGAAAGAGCACACCTGAGAATACTGACCCATAATGACCAACACCAAGATATATTCCAGCAAAATCACCAGATACTAAAGAAAAAGGAAAAAAAATTTGGGGGGTATCTAGGCAAAAACAACAGGTAACTTTTAAGGGAAAGAAAATTTCAATAGCAATGCTTTATTCCAAAAGAAAACAAAATAACATACATACGATACTCACAAAAAACAAATGTGAAACAAAGATTTCATATCCAGCAAAACTGACTTTCAAGTATAAAGGGCACTGACAAACTGTTACCATCATGCAAAAACTTGGGGAATATTGTTCCCATGACCACTTCCTGAAGAATCTAGTAGAGATTCTCTAATCCAAATGACTAGAGAGACATTGAATGCAGAAAGCATTAAACAAACAGTTACTTGTAAAATTGAGCACTTTACATAATGGACACATGCTCAGATAATACAGAAATAATACAATTTTTAAACTGGGGAAAAAGTGGGAAAAGCATATGTAAAACGTGGGGTTTTTTTCCTACCTGTTCTCAGTAATTACATTGGTGATGGTAGCATTAATCTTGTTATTTTGAGACTACTATATATGTAACCTGGGATAAAATAAGTGAGTAATTTATAGGCTATTCTATCATCCCATGTCCTTGAGAACCAGGATTCCTGGTGTAGAAAAAAAGGAGATACACGTACAGTCATCCCTCGGTATCCGTGGGGTATCGGTTCCAGGACTCCCATGGATACCAAAATCCGCGGATGCTCAAGTCCCTTATATAAAATGGCATAGTAGTTGCATAACCTACGCATGTCCTCCCATATACTTTAAATCATCTCTGGATTACTTATAATACCTAATACAATGTAAATGCTATGTAAATAGTTGTCATACTATATTGTTTAGGGAATAATGACAAGGAAAACAGTCTGTACATGTTCAGTACATGTACCTAGTACCATCCTAGGCCTTTTGATCCACAGTTGGTTGAATCTGTGGATGCAGCACCCAGGGATACGGAGGGTCAATTATAATACAAAACAGACTAATTTACAAATCCTAAAGTAGAAATATCAGTGTGAACTCCTACAGCATTTTATCTTAGCTCTGTGCACTAAAGAGGCCTAGAAACAATGAACCAACCTAAGGCAATGAGCACACCTAGAACCTAGACAGAGTCCTTGAAATACTGTTTTCTACTAAAAGTTACTAGCGCTTCTTAGAGAAATGGCTGATTCCAGGATAGGGGGTGGGGGTGGAGGGTAGATCTTGCCATTAGGGAAAGCAAAGAAGCTTAGGGTCACTTCAAAAGGACTCAGCACAGTTGCCTAAGGTTACGGGTGGAAATGGGGAGTGACTGCAAATGGGCACATGGTTTCTTTTGCAGCTGACAGATACATTCCAAAATTAGATTGTGGTGATGGCTGTACAACTCTATAAATATACCAAAAAAAACTGAATTGTACACTTAAAATGGTGAATTTTATGAGTTATAAATTATATCTCAATAAAGCTGTTTAAAAAAGAGAGGGCTAAAAGGACTCATAAGAACTTGAAGAGGCACTCAATACCCAAAAATAGGAAAATCTGACCTTCAAAAGGTATGATCCCAAATGAATAAAACCCACAAAATATTTTTAAATCCATAAGTTCATGAGGATATTTTTTAAAAATCTGGTGATTACACAAGTGTAATCTACACTTGTGATAAAACTGCATAGAACTAAATATACACACATACAAATGAATACATATAAAACTGGTGAAATCAGACAGAGATAAGTAGATTATGTCAGTTGTCAACTTCCTGGTTGTGAAACTGTACTATGGTTATACAAGAATTGGAGGAAACCAGGGGAACAGTACACAGGATCTCTGTGTTATTTCTTACTACTGCATGCGAATCTATAATTATCTTTAAATGTTTAATCAAAAAGAAAATCTAGGGCCTGGCCCCATGGCCAAGTGGTTAAAGTTCCCCACACTCTGCTTCAGCAGCCCACGTTCGCAGGTTCGGATCCCAGATGCAGAACTACTCCACTCACCAGCCATGCTGGTGTCACACATACAAAATAGAGGAAGAGTGGCACAGATGTTAGCTCAGGGCTAATCTTCCTCAAGTGAAAAAAGAGGAGGACTGGCAACGGACATTAGCTCAGGGCAAATCTTCCTTGGCAAAAAAGAAAAAAAAAATTTAATTGGTCCTTTTTGAGAGTAGCAGGGAGCCAATTCATTTTCTTAAAAGCTAGCAAACAATCAAGCATTTACTCTACCTTTCCCACATGAACTGTACCAATGGTTAAGAAAATAGCAGATGGAGGGAACCATCTCTTTATAAAAGTATCTCAATTAAGAGCTAGCCCTGATGGCCTAGCAGTTACAGTTCGGCAAGGTCCACTTCAGTGGCCAGGGTTCAGTTCCCAGGCACGGAACCTCACTACTTGTCTGTCAGTAGCCATGCTGTGGTGGTAGCTCACATAGAAGAAGTAGACCTACAACTAGAATATACAACTATGTACTGGGGCTTTAGGGACGAAAAAAAAAGAGAGAGGAAGATTAGCTTAGAGCGAATCTTTCCCAGCAAAAAAAAAAAGTATTTCAGGGGCCGGCCCAGTGGCACAGTGGTTAAGTGTACACGCTCCGCTTCGGTGGCCCGGGGTTCACAGGTTCAGATCCCAAGCGCACACCGATGCACTGCTTGTGAAGCCATGCTGTGGCAGCATCCCATATAAAGTAGAGGAAGATGGGCACGGATGTTAGCCCAGGGCCAATCTTCCTCAGCAAAAAAGAGGAGGATTGGCATCCGATGTTAGCTCAGGGCTGATCTTCCTCAAAAAAAAAAAAAAAAGTATCTCAATTAACAGATGGAAAAAAACCTGTTAGATTTTCACTATCTTACAACTCCCAATGAATTAATGGTTCTAGGCACTAAGCATTAATAGCAGTTAACATCACAAAAAAACAGAGCCGACTGGTGAAAGAATATACCAGCGTCTAAGGTCTTGCCATAGGGTTCAAGCATGAGTCTGAGAAGGCCTGTGGATCAAGCTATCAGTCTGCAGGAAGTGCAGAGGACAGAGAGAAGAGGTGAGCTGCACCAAGAGGGCAAGCAGCAAAATTCAGACCGTGGGAAAGCCTACGGGTTAAACGCGTGGGATTCTTCCAGAGATAAACTGTTAGAGAAAAAAAGGAGTGGAGGAGGCAGACATGGGTGGGGAATGGAGAAATGAAAGGGAAACCTGTAGATTAAAATGGTGTTAAAAGATACAAATTTCCTTTAAATAGGTAAGATTAAACCATAATAGTCTTGGGGTGTACACCTGGTGATAATACTATAAAGAAATGCAGGGAAATGTCTACTTTAAAAAGCAGGATAGTGGTTGCTTTAGGGACAGAGAGGGCTGGTGATCAGGATGTGGCACATGGACGGGGTTGCGAGGGCAGGTAGCAAAATTCTAATTCCTGACTTAGGTGATGGTTATGAGCATGTTTGCCTTTAGATAACTCACTAAACTACATATTTGCTTTGTGTGATTTTCTGTATTTGTGTTTTATTTTACAAAACAATGGTTTCTTTTAAAGGAAAATTTATATCATTGGGTAACTTATAAACAGAACATTTATGACAACATTTAAAATAACGACATTTATTTAAATTATATGAAACATTTAAAATAATTACATGAAAGTAAACAATATTATTAAATTCTAGCTAGCTACTGTAGCCTGAGGAAGGCTCCGAGGCCTATTTTCTATATTAAAAAGGAGACTAACAAGTGTCATCGAGTGTTAATGACATGCTAGCACCCGATGAGACTTTTGTCTTGACTTAACCAGGTCTTGAAAGAGAGCTGAAAAGGGAAGAACTTGCTCACTTCGAGATTCAGGATTATTTTATCCTTGGCCATGTACCAGCTTAACTCATCTCCTGTTTCACTCAGCCATCTCATGGACCATCCCACATCCTACACTTCTGCAAACACTGGGTTAAAATCAGGTCTGGTGCTTACGGCTATGTCAGACCTAAGAGAGAGTTGAAAAACAAAACCTTACCTTCCTCAGATCATCCACAGATTCATTTTATTCCTTCCAACCCTTTCTAAACATGCTTAAAAGGTTTGCTTTTCCATTACGAGCATTTAAGCAAGTGACCAACACTACGATCCAGAGAGAGCTGCTTGTTCTCATCCTAGTAACCAGCACACACACTTCACTATGCTCTTACCAGGCACCTCCAGAGCCTGGCAATAATCTGCCTCTGCCTTTATGCCTAATGTGCTTGGAGGCTCTCAAGTGACAAGAGGCCCTGTATCTGAAAGCGCAAATCAAAAATAAGTGCAAAGCCCTCCCTCATCTGAACTCCGTGTCTTAAAACAAGGCACCACATCCTGAGTTGCTGGCTCATCAGCTAGGCCAATCTGACCTCAAAGCCCTTTAAAAAAAAAGGTACATCAGATTACATAATAGACGTAATATAAACTTGTAACGAGGAAAGAAAACTGAAATTCAAATTGAGCTCAGGCATGCTTTTAAAACATTTATCTAAAACACATACCAAAAAATTGGCCTGATTCTCCTATAAATGTTGAGAACAAGTCTAGTTTTACCTTATCTTAGCCCCCACCCCCCCCGCCCCGGGGGCAACTTTTGCTACATTCATTTGAAGAGAAAGAAAACACAGGCCAGGACAGTTTAATTTTTCTGGCAATGCTGCTCATGAGAGAGAAGAACAGTCACACCCACACATAGAGACGGAGTTCCGGCAGGAGCTGAAAGGGAACTTTTATAACAAAGGAAGATTAGAGTCCTGTCCTCAACGTCTGTATCTTAATCAGTCTCCCTTGAGCCAGCTGACCCGTTTCCTTTCCCCTCTCACCACCTCCTGCCTCCTCTGCATTCTCTGCCCTCTTTGTCTTATGAAGCCTCAACACCCCAGCTTACTCATAGTCCTTCCCTTGTTCTTTTATTTTCTGCCTCCTCACGAGACTTGTATGCAAACAAATGCTCAAACATACACAGACCTGCTAAAATGTCTGCAACAGAAATCCCAAGTTCCACTCACTACATAGGTGCTTATGGAGGCCCAGTGCACTGTTTCCATGATTTCTGAGAAAAACACACCTAATTCACACTCCCTGGATCATCTCCATGAGAGCAGGTACACCCCCGGGTGGTAAGGACCAGATCCCTGGCTCAATTTCCTATGAATATCCAGAGTGAAGGGCCCCCTTCCATGAATACCCCTCTGATCAGGTGAATTCATAAATGTTTAAACAGGAAGCTCTCTCTCCATATCAGCACCTGATGAGTTCAAGACTGTAAGAAGAAAAGTAAAAAACATCCACATTTAACTCTCTATTCTAGAAATGACTATGAGTAAAAGAAACCCAGAAGTGTTTAGAGGCCAGCTGAGTTCTACTTAGCAACACAATGTATTACTTGGGTGCACAAGACAGCAGCTCAAGTCAGACCCAATACTTCTTCAGATACCATCCTGGACTTGTGCCATTTTCCTCAAGACAAGGTGCCCAGGTCCATAGGCCTGTTTAGGGGCAAATCTATAGCGGGAGAACGGTGGGGTGTTGCAGGGAAGAGGAGAGGGGCACTTGTAGCTTGGATTTTTCACCCAAGCCCTTTCCAATGGCCAGCAGAGAAATATGAGAGCCTGTTTAAACATTACTTACTGCCTGTTGGATATCAGTCTTCACCTGCTCACTCAACATGCCTTCAAAGACAAACGAGTCACCAAACTTCTCAGCCTATAAAGAAGGAAATAAAAACCCAGAAAAGGTTGTAGTGACGTGCTTCACACGTGCCATTCTCTTTGCACACTATTAAAGTGATTCTTCTTGTCCATGTGAACTTAAGTTTTTCTTATGACTTCCCAGAGGTTTCAGAAATGACTTAAAAGCATCTAGCTTCCTATTAAGACAGGTTAACGTCACTTACAAGAAACCATTTTCATTTAAGGCTCATTTAGCTGATAAGAATACAGACTGGAAGAGATTAGCTTTTGAGAATGTGATTGTTCCTGCTGATGGAAACACATCTCCCCAAGTATTACAAATGACTTTGGAAAAAAAACAGTATTCTTTACATGTCAGATAATATAATCAACCTTTGTCCTTTGCTCTGTTCCTGGAATCTAGCTAAAAGAATTAAATGTCATTGTTTGCTGATATTCTGACATAGTCTAGCTCCACTAAGGTGTCAACTGTGCTTATAAATCTCAAGTGGCCAGTTCAAGCATCAGATGGAAATCTGTATTTTAATTATTATTATTTTTTTATTGATGTCTTAATAGTTTATAACATTGTGAAATTTTGGTTGTACATTTTTGTTTGTCGATCACCATATACACGTCTCCCTTCACCCCTTGTGCCCACCCCCTTCCCCCACTGCCCCTGGTAACCCTAATACAGTTTTCTCTGTCCATGTGCTGGTTTATATTGAACATATGAGTGAGATCACACGGTGTTTGTGTTTCTCTTTCTGGCTTATTTCACTTAACATAATACCCTCCAGGTCCATCCATGTTATTGCAAATGGGACGATTTTGTCTTTTTTTATGGCAGAGTAGTATTCCACTGTATATATATACCACATCTTCTTGATCCAATCATCAGTTGAGGGACACTTGGGTTGCTTACACTTCTTGGCTATAGTGAATAATGCTGCAATGAACATAGGGGTGCATAAGCCTCTCTGGATTGTTGATTTCAGGTTCGTTGGATAGATTCCCAGTAGTGGGATAGCTGGATCATAGGGTATTTCTATTTTTAATTTTTTGAGGAATCTCCATACCATTTTCCACAGAGGCTGCACCAGTTTGCATTCCCACCAGGTGTGTATGAGGGTTCCTGTTTCTCCACATCCTCTCCAACATTTGTTGTTTTTTGTCTTGGTGATTACAGCCATTCTAATGGGCGTGAGGTGATATCTTAGTGTTGTTTTGATTTGCATTTCCCTGATGATTAGTGATGTTGAACATCTTTTCATGTGCCTATTGGCCATCTGTATATCTTCTTTGGAGAAGTGTCTGTTCCTCTGTCCATTTTTTGATTGGGTTATTTGTTTTTTTGTTGTTCAGTTGTGTGAATTCTTTATATATTATGGAGATTAACCCCTTGTCAGATAAATGTTTTGCAAATATTTTCTCCCAGCTGGTGGGCTGTCTATTCACTTTGATCCTGGTTTCATTTGTCTTGTAGAAGCTCTTTAATCTGATAAAGTCCCACTTTGCTTATTTTTTCTTTAGCTTCCCTAGTCTGAGTAAGCACGGCATCTGAAAAGATTCCTTTATGACCAATGTCAAATAGTGTGGTGCCTATATTTTCTTCTATGAGTTTTATACTTCCAGGTCTCACATTCAGGTCTTTGATCCATTCTGAATTAATTTTTGTGAATGGCAATAGCAGATGGTCCACTTTCATTCTTTTGCATGTGGCTGTACAGTTTTCCCAACACCATTTATTGAAGAGACTTTCCTTTCTCCATTGTATGTTCTTAGCTCCTTTGTCAAAAATTAGCTGTCCATATATGTGTGGTTTTATTTCTGGGCTTTCAATTCTGTTCCATTGATCTGTGTGTCTGTTTTTGAACCAGTACCATGCTGTTTTCATTACTATTGCTTTGTAGTATGTTTTGAAGTCAGGGATTGTGATGCCTCTAGCTTTCTTCTTTTTTCTTAGGATTGTTTTAGCTATTCGGGGTCTTTTGTTGCCCCATATGAATTTTAGTATGCTTTTTTCTATTTTGTGAAGAATGTCATTGGGATTCTGATTAGGATGGTACTGAATCTGTAGACTGCTTTAGGTAATATAGACATTTTAACTATGTTTATTCTTCCAAACCATATGCATGGGATGTCTTTCCATTTCTTTATGTCATCATCAATTTCTTTCAATAATGTCTTGTAGTTTTCATTGTATAGGTCTTTCACCTCCTTGGTAACATTTATTCCTAGATATTTTATTCTTTTTGATGCTATTGGAAATGGTATTATTTTTTTGAGCTCTCTTTCTGTTAGTTCATTATTAGCATACAGAAATGCAACTGATTTTTGTAGACTGATTTTGTACCCTGCGACTCTGCTGTAGTTTTTGATTATTTCTAATAGTTTTCCAGTGGATTCTTTAGGGTTTTCTATATATAAAATCATGTCGTCTGCAAATAGTGAGAGTTTCACTTTTTCGTTGCCTATTTGGATTCCTTTTATTCCTCTTTCTTGCCTAATTGCCCTGGCCAAAACCTCCAGTACTATGTTGAATAACAGTGGTGAGAGTGGGCAGCCTTGTCTCGTTCCTGTTCTCAGAGGAATGGCTTTCAGACTTTCCCCATTGAGTATTATGTTGGCTGTGGGTTTGTCATAAATAGCCTTTATTATGTGGAGGTACTTTCCTTCTATACCCATTTTGTTGAGAGTTTTTATTATAAATGGATGTTGGATCTTCTCAAATGCCTTCTCTGCATCTATTGAGATGACCATGTGGTTTTTATTCTTCATTTTGTTGATATGGTGTATCACGTTGTTTGATTTGCAGGTGTTGAACCATCCCTGAGTCCCTGGTATAAATCCCAATTGATCATGGTGTATGATCTTTTTAATGTGTTGTTGTATTCAGTTTGCCAATATTTTGTTTAGGATTTTTGCATCTATGTTCATCAGAGATATTGGCATGTAATTTTCCATCATTGTATTGTCTTTGTCTAGCTTTGGTATCAGAGTGATGTTGGCTTTGTAGAATGAGTTAGGAAGTGTTCCATCTTCCTCTATTTTTTGGAATAGTTTGAGAAGGATAGGTATTAAATCTTCTTTGAATGTTTGGTAAAATTCACCAGAGAATCCATCTAGTCCTGGACTTTTATTTTTTGGGAGGTTTTTGATTACTATTTCAACCTCTATACTTGTGATTGGTCTATTCAGATTCTCTATTTCTTCTTGGTTCAGTTTTGGCAGGTTGGATGAGTCTAAGAATTTATCCATTTGTTCTGGATTGTCCAATTTGTTGCTATATAGTTTTTCATCATATTTTTATAATCCTTAGTATTTCCATGGTATCCATTGTGATTTCTCCTCTTTCATTTCTAATTTTATTTATTTGAGCCTTTTCTCTTTTTTTCTTAATAAGTCTGGCTAACAGTTTGTCAATTTTGTTTATCTTCTCAAAGAACCAACTCTTTGTTTCATTAATCCTTTCTACTGGTTTTTTGGTTTCAATTTCATTTATTTCTGCTCCGATTTTTATTATTTCTCTCCTTCTGCTGACTTTGGGCTTTGTTTGTTCTTCTTTTTCTAGTTCTGTTAAATTAAGGCTGCTTATTTGGGCTTTTTCTTGCTTGTTAAGGTGGGCTTCTATCGCTGAGTTTCCCTCTCAGGACTGCTTTTGCTGCATCCCATATGATTTGGTATGGCATATTTTCATTTTTGTTTGTTTCCAGATATTTTTTGATTTCTCCTTTAATTTCATCAATGATCCATTGGTTGTTCAGTAGCATGTTGTTTAATCTCCCCATCTTTGTCACTTTCCCAGTTTTTTTCTCGTAGTTGATTTCCAGTTTCATAGCATTATGGTCTGAAAAGATGCTTCTTATGATTTCAATCTTCTTAAATTTATTGAGGCTTGCTTTGTTTCCCAACATATGGTCTATCCTTGAGAATGTTCCATGTGCGCTTAAGAATGTGTAGTCAGCTGTTTTGGGATGGAGTGCTCTGTATATGTCTACTAGGTCCATCTCATCCAGTTTTTCATTTAAGTCCACTATTTCTTTACTGACTTTTTGTCTGGATGATCTATCCATTGATGTAAGTGGGGTATTAAGATCCCCTACGATTATTGTGTTGTTGTTAATGTCTCCTTTTAGGTTTGTTAATAGCTGCTTTATGTACTTTGGTGCTCCTAGATTGGATGCATATATATTTATAATTGATATGTCTTCTTGGTGGAGTGTCCTTTTTATCATTATATATTGCCCTTCTTTGTCTCTCTTAACCTGTTTTATCTTGAAGTCTACTTTGTCTGATATGAGTATGGCAACACCTGCTTTCTTTTGTTTGCCATTAGCTTGGAGTATTGACTTCCATCCTTTCACTCTGAGCCTGTGCTTGTCTTTAGAGCTGAGATGTGTTTCCTGGAGGCAGCATATTGTTGGGTCTTGCTTTTTAATCCATCCGCCACTCTGTATCTTTTGATTGGAGAGTTCAATCCATTTACATTTAGGGTAATTATTGAAATATGAGGGCTGAATGTTGCTGTTTTGTCACTTATTTTCTGGTTCTTTTGCATTTCCTTTGTTTCTTGTCCCATTTGTTTTGGACTGCCAATTCAGTTTGGTTGTTCTGTCTTATGACTCTTCTAGTTTTCTCTTTATTTATCATATGTGATTTTGTTTTGATTATTTGTTTAGTGGTTACGTTGAGGTTTGTATAAAAAGTCTTTTGCATGAGATAGTCCATTATCTGATGGTCTCTTATCTCCTTATACTAAGTCAATTCGATCTCTTTCCTCTTCCCCTTCTAAGTTATTCTTGTTACAACTTATTCTGTCTTGTGTTACAGGTGTGTGTTTATAGTGATGAGGTTGTATTTATTTTTGGTGTTTTCCTTCCTTTGATCTTTGATTTTGGTATTTAAGTGGTTGCTTACCTATTCTGCTAAAGATCTACTATTTTTCTGATTTTGTCTACCTATTTTTCTCCTTGCTCCAAGCTTTGTATTCCCTTTCTCTTCTTTTTTTCAGGCCTGAGGGCCTTCTTGTGCATTTCTTGTAGTGGGGGTCTCATGGCCATGAACTCCCTTAGCTTTTGTTTATCTGGGAATGTTATTATTTCTCCATCATATTTGAAGGATATTTTTGCTGGATAGAGTATTCTTGGCTCAAAGTTTTGGTCTTTCAGTATTTTGAATATATCATTCCAGTCTCTCCTAGCCCATAAAGTTTCTGTTGAGAAATCCGGTGAGAGCCTGATGGGAGTTCCTTTGTACGTTATTTTTTGTTTTTGTCTAGCTGCCCTTAAAATTGTTGCTTTGTCATTGACTTTAGCCAGCCTTACCACTGTATGCCGTGGGGTGGGCCTTTGCCTGCTGACGTATTTAGGCGACCTATTGGCTTCACTTACTGGTATTTCCTGCTACTTCCCCAGATTTGGGAAGTCCTCAACTATTACTTCCTTGAATAAGCTCTCTGTTTCTCTTTCCCTCTCTTCTCCCTCAGGAATACCTATAATTCTTATGTTACATTTCCTAATTGAGTCAGATATTTCTCGGAGACTTTCTTCATTTCTTTTTAGTCTTAGTTCTCTCTCCTCCGCCATCAGAAGCATATCTGTATTCCTATCCTCTATAATGCTAATTCTTTCCTCCATATTGTCAGCTCTGTTCCTTAAAGATTCCAGATTCTCCTTTATCTCCTCCATTGTGTTTTTCATCTCCATCAATACAGATCGGTTTTTCTTTATGATTTTAATCTCTTTTGTGAAGAAACACCTTATCTCATTGAATTGTTTATCTGTGTTGCCTTGTATTTCATTGAGCTTTCTCATGATAGCTATTTTGAATTCTCTCTCATTTAAGTTATGGATTTCTGTGCCTTCAGGGTTGATTTTTGGTTGCTTGTCATTTTCCTTCTGTCTGGCGATTTAATGTACCTTTGCATTGTGGTTCCTGTATTCGCTTTGTTTTTCCACATCCTGGAAATATCTGGTTATAGTTTCCACCTGCCGCCACCATGTGGGGGTTAAGGGCTGTGTAATCTGAGACCCTCGCGCTCCGCCCTGGCTGCTCTGCGGCCACAGGCCGCCTACCTGCGATCCGCCCCGGCCGCTCTGTCTGGTCAGCTGAGCTGCAGTGTCAGGCATGTGGGGTTGGGGGGAGTGGGGGGGCTCTCTCTTTTGCCCGCTGGGTCCCTGGAATGGGAGACTTCTTGCTCACCCCTCATTATCCGCTCTCCTGGGGTGCTCAAATGTTGATGGCACCCCTGCAGCAGTCATGAGTCCTCTGTGTGGGAGTTTCCCACTGGCTGAGAGAGCCCAAAGATGTACGGTTTCCACACAGAGGGCCGCCCCCCTCTCTGGGAGCCGCACGGACCCAAATCGCCGGTCTGATGAGGAGGGAGAGGATTTCTCCTTACCTCTCCCCACTTTCTCCGGGAGCTCCAGCAGGTCCACTCTCAGATGTGCAGCATTGTGGGTCTTTCCAATCTTCCTTTTTGCTGTGTGAGACTCCCTTGTTGGTCTGTGACTGTCCCTTTTGTTGTATCTTATCAGGGGAAGAGTTTACAAGAAAGCTCACTCCGCCATGACACTGACGTCACTCCTTAATTATTTTTATTTAACATTACTGTCTCAAATTCTCATCTGGTTCTCTTTGTTGTATGTGACTCCATTCTGCAAACAGCCACCCTCGTCCCTTGGTCTCATGATTCTCCTCTCCTAGTTTTTGTGCTCCATTTCTGACTCTTCTTACTCATCTCCTGACATACATGGGCTCTCCTTCTAGCCCCTAAAACACTGTTGCTCCCCAGCGCTCTGCCCCTGGCTCTCTTCTTCTTACTCTACACCAGGCCTCTCAGGCTTTGTGCAGCTGAGATAACCTGGCCAGTTTGTTAGTAGTTAAGTCAGCTGATAGTACTTAAGATTACTGCCCTCCAACCCCAGAGATTCTGATTCTGAAGATCTGGGGTGAGGCCAAGGAACCTGCATGTGTGATCAGCTCAGCTGGTGAAATACACTGACCTACTGCTAGATAATCTCTTTCAATCTCATTGCTTTAACGACCACCAGCACTTCAAATGACTCTCACATCTCAACCTCCAGGCCAGTCCTGTCCTAACTAGATGGTATTACCTGCCTACTGGATCCCTGTATTTCAGACCTTACGAGTACCTCAATTCTTTTTCCTGAATAGAGCTCATCATCTTTTCTTCACCCTGGCTCTTCTTCCTGTATTCCCCTGTGGCACCACCATGCCTGAGTACCTAAACCATTCCTTCATACAACAACATGTATCAAACACCTACCATGTGCCCAGCTTTGGGCTAAATGACGGAGAAACAAGGTCTATATTAGATAGGCATGGTCCCTGTTCGTATCGTGCCTACACGTCGGGGCACAGACAAAAATCAAGTCAAATAAAGAAAAGAAGAAAATAATTACAACTTTACTTGACCTTGTAAGGTAAAGAGTATCGAGAGAAGGCTCCTTTTGATACAGTGGGCAGAGGAAGCCTCCTTGAGAAAGGGCCATTTAAGTTGAGATGACTCAAGAATGAGAGGAGCTGGCCATGCAAAAAGGACAGGCAAGGGAGCAAGAAATTCCAAGCAGGCAGAAGATATGGGCTGAGCCTCCAAGACAGAAAAGAGTATCGTGTTTTCAAGGAATAGAACCAAAATCAGCTGGGCCAGAACAAAGTAAGCAAGTGGAGTGTGATGTAAAATGAAGCTGAAGGGACAGGAAAAAACTGCAAAGGCCATAAAAATATGAAGCATCTTATCCAAGGCAGGAGTTCTTAACCCTTTTTGTGCCCTGGACCCCTTTAGCAGTATGGTGAAGCCAAAGGACTTCCTTCTCAGAGTGACATGTTTAAATGTATAAAACAAAATCAACACGATTACAAAGAAAACTAGTTACATCAAAATATTAATAAAACAAATTTGTGCTATAGCAATATATACATGCTCTTTATCAATATATTAAATAAGATCTAGTGGCAGGTCTCATAGTTATCATCATTTCTAAAGTGGGGATAAACGCAAACAATATTTCAAGATATCTACAACAACAATAATGGTACAAAAAATGTCTGTAATTTCTACTGGTGACAAAATCATAGGTATTGCTACTATTACTATGGTTTGTTGTCTGCTTCATAATTGAAGGAAATGCTAAATTTCAGTTAGAGGGTAGTAAAAATCCAGATGTAATTTTCCCCCATCCATGTTCCTGGATGCCCTAAATTCTGCTTATTCCATCTCATCTTCCTGGAGAACTCTAGTCTAAAAGAAGCTTTTTCCCTTAGAAGTCTTCTTCTAACTTAAGTAGACTATTGAGGAACTTGACCTGAGAGTATCAAGAACAGGGACAAACAGGTACAAAAAAAGACAACCACTTTGTATATATTATGAAATTCCAAAGAAACGTGACAATGCAAAACCAAATTTCAATGTTGTTTTGCTTTCAGCAGTCACTCTCAAATTATCTTTGAATAAAAAAGAGATAGTTTTGGCCTGGAAAAAAAAAAAAGAACAAGAACTTCACAAACTGAAGGCAAGGGTAAAGTCCTTTGGCAAGAGAAAATGGTAAGCCTACAAAACAAGTATCTTTTCGACACTTACAGAAACTTTCATAAACTAGAAAGCCTCCATCTTCTTACTCCCATTTAGAGCAAACATCCACTTTCAGAACCATGCTTTGTGACTCAGTGACCACAGGATAAAGCCTGGAACTGCCACAGGAGAGCTTATGAGTTGTCAGGCATTGGAATAAAACCACACAAATGAAAAGCTGCACTTCCACATCTGCCACTTAGGAAATACATAATGCTTCAGGAACAACCAAACTACAATTTTTTGAGAGGGAAAAGTGGCCTGACTTTACATGCTGTTATCTCAAAGCCAGAGTGGATAGTGGCACTCACTGGCATATTAAAGCACTGACACAATATAGCATAATGGTTACGAACACAGGCCCTGGGGTCACATTGGCCAGGCTTGAATCCCAGCTCCACCACTAACCAGCTGTACAACTCAAGGCAAATCACTTTTCTAATCCTCAGTTTGCTACCTGAAAAATAACCTGCCTCACGGGGTTGCTACGAGAATTAAGTTAGATGAAATATACATAAAGTGCTTAGCACAGCGCTGGGCACATAGTAAAAAGTGATTAATTGACGTTAGAAAAGAACAAGTCCTCCCTCCCCATCCTAACCCCATTACCTCTGTCAAATAGCCAGTTGCATTCACAAACTTCTCAAATTCAGCGTTACTGACTTCATAGGCATCCATGTAAAAGGCATCAATAGCGACTCTCCTTGCAGGTGCTTCCCCATCCTGCCTTATCTGAGGATCATCTGTGCCCATCGTAAACACTCCAGCAGGGATGGGGACCATCTGCAGTGAAAGGGGAAACATGGGGAGTCATGCCATCACAGCCAAAGTGAACCTGCGTTAAGTGCAGAACACCAGCACACAGGAAGCACCCAATAGTTAGTAATCCCCACCCCCCCGCAACAGAAATCACTGTAAAATCAGTAAAATCACTCCATATTCCAAAGAAAGTGAATCACTAGTCACAAAAAAGAAGTGAAAATTCTTTAGGAAAGCAGTTTCTTTAGTCAAAACTCTACATGAGGGGCCCGCGCGGTGGCACAAGTGGTTAAGTGCGCGCGCTCTCCTGCGGCGGCCTGGGGTTTGCCGGTTCAGATCCCAGGCACGCACCGACGCACCGCTTATCAAGCCACGCTGTGGCGGCGTCCCATATAAAGTGGAGGAAGATGGGCATCGATGTTAGCCCAGGGCCAGTCTTCCTCAGCAAAAAAGAGGAGGATGGGCAGATGTTAGGTCAGGGCCAATCTTCCTCACAAAAAAAAAAAAACTCTACATGAAGGGCCAGCCCCATGGCCTAGTGGTTAAGTTCATCACGCTTCACTTCGGCAGCCTGGGTTTGGTTCCCGGGTGCAGACCTACACCACTCGGCAGCGGTCATGCTGTGACAGTGATCCACATAGGAAAAAGAGGAAGACTGGCAGATTTTAGTTCGGGCTGAATCTTCCTCAAGCAAAAAGAGGAAGATTGGCAACAGATGTTAGCTCAGGGCAAATCTTCCTCAGCAAAAAAAAAAAGAACTCTAGATGATGCAAATTTGTGCATGCTATGGAAACAGATCTGGAGCAACAGTCACCAAGCTGCTAATGGCTGGAGTGCAGAGGCAGGTAGAATATTCCACTTCTTTACACATTTGTGTATTTTTTTCCTTTAATATGCTCTCATTTCTTTTGAATTATTTTTAAAAGCAAATGTAAAAATGTCATATATAATATCTTTAAAAACCCACTGAATGAATTTGGGCCTCCAATGATAATGGAAAAGACTTAAATCACTGAATAGAAAATCTAAAAAGTTTATTAAGGGTCCATGTCTCGTCCTTGTTATGTCCTTGTCCTTAATTAATTTCTTATTAAGACTCTAACTGTAATTATTTTGTTCCTATCTACCATCCCACATAAAGTCTAAACTCCAAGAGAGCAGTGACCGAGGCTGCCTTGTTCACACCTGTATTCCCAGCACTGAACATAGGGTCGAGGATTACACCAAAAATTTTCAGTTAAAAACACAGGCCTGTATTATGTTAAGTGAAATAAGCCAGAAAGAGAAAGACAAACACGGCATGATTTCACTAATATGTGGAATATAAACCAACACATGGACAGAGAGAACTGTAAGGTGGTTACCAGGCGCAAGGGGGTTGGGAGGTGGGCACAAGGGGTAAAGGGAGGCATCTATATGGTGACTGACAAACAATAATGTACAACCAAAATTTCACAATGTTATAAACTATTCAGACATCAATTAAAAAATTTAAAAAAAAAACATATGCCCATGTGCAACACAATGAGTCATTAAGGAAATGAAAATCAAAACTACAAAGAGATTCCACTTCAGGCCCACTAGCATGGCTCTAACCAAAAAGATGGACAATAACAAGTGTTGATGAAGATGTCTTACACATTGTCTTACTTTCTAATCATCTGAGTGAAAACTCAATTCATTGATTTCTCAGCACCTGAGGAATTGTCAGGTGTCTGATCTATAAAACAAGGGTTCAAATTAAGGGAGGATAAAAGAAGTCTAAAAAGATAACTAGTTGGAATAAAAAGAGAAAGTGGTTTAGCAATAAGAGCAGAAGAGTTAGAAAAACCAGATCAGAAGAAACAGCAAGTAGCAATCAACACTCAGTGATTCCTACTTTCTATTTCCACTGGCTGTCTTTGCAACTGGTTGCCTTCAACTCTGTGCTTGTATTTCCCAATGACAATGAAGCTATTTTTATCTATGACATATGGGTCATAAATGTCTTATTATTTGTCCAATGTATTACTATTATTCTAAGAAATCATGCTTGACTACACCGTCCCCTAATCACATTACTCAGGTCACCTAGTCTTACCAGATCTCCTAAACATATATCCCTCTAATCTCTCCCCTCTTTTCTATTCCCAGATAATTGCAGTAACCTCACAATTGGACTCCCCATCTCCAGTCTCATCCTTTCACATCCCTCCCTGCTCCTCTCTAACTCATCTACCTTCCATTCAATCATTCATTCAACTAATATTTAAGCCCTTACTGAACTTTCTGAAATGCCAGTCTTCTATCTCCAATGCAATTTGTTACAGCTCTGTTTGTAACAGAAAAAAATTAGAAAAAACCTAAATGTCCATCAACAGTGGACTGGCTAAGTAAATTACGGGCCATCAGAAAATTAAGCAGCCATAAGAAAAGAACAACAATGAAAACAAAAGAAAGAAAAGATGATTTTACTACATTGATATGGAGAGATCTCGCCAAGAGAAAGAGCTAAGTGAACACAGCAAGTGCACCACAGTACGCATGGTGTACTACCATCTGTACGAAAGGAGGTGGGGGAAAAATGGAGTCACGGATTTTTGTAGTTGCTTCTATTTGCAGAACATAGTTTTAAGAAGATATACAAGAAACTCATGCAGGGGTTGTTTGAGGGGAAGGTTATCAGGTAAGTGGAAAATTTTTCACTATATACCCTTCTATATTATTATTTTTTTTATTTGAAACCATATAAATGTACTGTCTATTCAAAAAAATAAACAATAAAACAAAGTGTCAATCTGATCATACCCCATTCCTACTTAAACTCTTCAGGGATCGCCATCACCTTTCAGGATAAAATAAAATATCTAAACTCAGCGCCTAATCTCTCACCATCTCTCACACCCTGTACTCCACTTGCATTTTCTTTGTCTCTTTGTAAATAACGTCAGTGTTCAAGGATCACCTCCTCCATGATGGTCACCTCCTCCAGGAGGCCTTTGCTGCCTGCATTTCCCTGGCTCGGTCATATGCCCCTCATTTGGGTTCCTCTGATGTGTACCTCTATCTGTCCTAACAACTGACACACACAGTATTTTAATGACGTGTTTTCACCTTCTCTAGATCCTAGACTCCTTGGGGACCAGAAATAAAGTTTTCATTTCTATATCCCCAGTGCCTAGTATGGTGCATAGTTCACAGCAGACACTCAAAAAATATCGACTGAATGAGTGAGATCATGAATACAATAAGGAATCTACCATGAATTATTCATAATTATAATTACAAAAATTCTATTTCACTTGTAACACAGTCCTAGACGTGGTTAGCATGTCTGCATCATAGTGAAATTTGTTTAATAGACTCTGCTCAAAGACTGAACTAGGTTCATGCATTATTCTCATTATTCTCCAAGTGTCTGGGACACAAGATTCCTCAGTCCTTAGAAGAGAAGTCAGAATTTTAAGCAGCTCCGCAAAGAAACAGAAAAACAGACTTCAGACAAAAGCTTCAAGAGTAGTCTTAAAATGATTATTAAAATGATCTAATAAAAGGTTTCATAAAGGACTTAAAGGAAAAAAAAAGCTTTCCGGCAGCAGACAAGTAGGCCCTATTCTGAGAATAGTTGCTCATCCCTCAGTGCAAAGACAAGGCCCACAGGAAACTGTGCCCATCGTACCTAATGAAGTTTTGCAATTAAGGTGAGTACCCACAATGCTAATACAATCATGACTTCCACTGTGGACTCCTGGCCTAGTTTTTTTTAATTCTTTCATTAACCATCAGAGATAACCAGCACTGAATAAGCCAAGTTTCCATTCTGTTGGCTATAGATAAAAACAGCCTGCATTGCTCTGACTGGATCACAATTTCCAGTTTTCACTAATGATGTGAAGTTTTCTGTCCTACAAATGTAAACTGTCATTCTAGTAAAATCCAGAGCATCTCATTCTATAGGACCCTAAGCCAAATAAAAAGAACCATTTTAATCAAGTCTTCACTCAAGGTCCAGATTCAAACAATCCATTTCTCCTCGAAAATAAGTTAAAACCCCCTTTGCCACACCACAGTTTCTGCCACTGCCACGTAAGCCAGAGGCAAAGTTGAAGTCGAGAATGACTCTATTATCACTAGAACCGTATTTGGGCTACACACTCCAGCCAGGTGCAGTAGGCTTCCATTATTCTTGCCCACCCAGCACCCATGCCCCCTTGTTCTTGTAAAAGCCTCACATCCCTTTGAAAACCCCTTCTTCAACTCTCTACGTATACCTGGCTCAGGTGGATGACTCGACTCTACCTCTTGTGACTCAGGCCTGGCGAATCATGGCATTCTTTTGACCACAGAGACATAATTAGGGATAGGTTCACGACCCAATCAAAGCTGATCTCAGAACTTTTGCTGGAGCTATGAGGAAAGGGGAACTCTCTCTTCCAGCTATTTAATTAGGAGGAGAAGGGATATTACCTGAAAACAGAGCCAATGCTGAAAGAGAGCCAAGAGATAGCCAAAAAGAGGGACCTGGAGATGCTGCCTGAGGCCCTGGATCCAGCTGTGTCTGGGGCCATATCTACTCTTGAACTCCCAACTATGAAAGCCCATAAATGTCCCATCTCTCAATTTTTTTTCTGCTTAAGCCAGTTTTAATTATCTTTTTTTTTTCACTTGCTGAGATTTTTGTCTTATACACAAAAGTGAAATAAGTTTATGTGTACCTCTTTTGTGTAGCTCTTCTCTCTTTTCCTTCTTTCCTCTCCTCAAACCTAACATAGAAAGCTAAAGGCTCAGGAGAAAGCCAGGTGAATAACAAGAAAAGCATGCTCTGTGGATCTGTCCACAAACTGCTGCTTTATCTGTCCATACAGGGCTTATCTATCGATACCATTCTCCTACTCTACTGCCTGCACAGACAGACACTATTCATAGATGGAATAGCATTCAAGTTCCTTCAAGCCCTGTGATTTATCATTCTACTAAGCCTCAGTTGCCTCATCTGTAAAGTGGGGGTTAATATCTCTCACTAGATTCTTGGGAGGATGAGATACTGCAAAAGAATATTTTACACAGTTTTCTTTAAAAAATATCTGATATCTTTTACTCCCACTCAGTTTCTCAATATTGTATCCACCAAAAAAGGTAAGAGATCACTCAAGAAATTGTTACCGAATGCCTAAAATGTGTAACAGAGAGATTAAAACAGGTCTAAAAATGCTTCCCATGTAGAATGAGATATCAGACAACTACACAAGTAACACTACATTAAAGAAAATATACAGAAGAAGTAAAACTGTCACTATTTGTGGATGACATGATTATATATATATAGAAAACCCTAAAGAATCCACCAAAAAAACTATTAGAAACAATAAATGAATATGGTAAAGCTGCAGGATACAAAATCAACATACAAAAATCACTCACATTTCTATACACTAACAACGAACTAGCAGAAAAAGAAATCAAGAATACAATCCCAGTTACAATTGCAACACAATGAATAAAACACCTAGGAACAAATTTAACCAAAGAGGTGAAAGACTGAAAACTGTAGTACTACTGAAAGAATTGAAAAAGACAAAGAAATAGAAAGATATTCCATGCTCATGGATTGGAAGAATTAACATAGTTAAAATGTCCATATTACCTAAAGTAATCTACAGATTCAATGCAATCCCAACCACAATTCCAAGGACATTTTTCACAGAAATAGAACAAAGAATCCTAAAATTTATATAGAACAACAAAAGACTCCAAATAGCCAAAGCAACCCTGAGAAAAAAGAACAAAGCTGGAGGTATCACACTCCCTGATTTCAAAATATACTACAAAGCTATAGTAATCAAAACAGCATGGTACTGGCAGAAAAACAGAGACATGGATCAAGGGAACAGAATTGAGAGCCCAGAAATAAAACCACACATCTGCAGACAGCTAATCTTCAACAAAGGAGCCAAGAATACACAATGGAGAAAGGAAGGTCTTTTCAATAAACAGTGTTGGGAAAACTGGACAGCCACATGCAAAAGAATGAAGCTAGGCTATTATCTTACACCATACACAAAAATTAACTTAAAATGGATTAAAGACTTGAATGTAAGACCTGAAACCATAAAATTCCTAGAAGAAAACACAGGCATTATGCTCTTTGACATCAGTCTTAGCAGTATCTTTATGAATATCATGTCTCCCCAGGCAAGGGCAGCAAAAGAAAAAATAAACAAATGGGACTACATCAAACTATAACGCTTCTACATGGCAAAGGAAACCATCAACAAAACAAAAAGACAACCTACCAACAGGGAGAAAATGTTTGCAAATCATATAACCAATGAGTTGTATGAGTTCTTTATAGAACTCATACAACTCAACAAGAAAAAAACAACACAATCAAAAAATGGGCAGAGGGTATGAACAGACATTTTTCCTATACAGATGGCCAACAGGCACATGAAAAGATGTTCAACATCACTAATTATTAGGTAAATACAAATCAAAACTATAATGAGATATCACCTCATGCCTGTCAGAATGGCTATTATTAAAAAGACAAGAAACAACAAGCGTTGGAGAGGATGTGGAGGAAAAGGAACCCTCGTACACTGCTGGTAGGAACGTAAATTGGTACAGCCAATAATGAAAACAGTATGGAGATTCCTCAAAAATTAAAAACAGAAATACCAGATGATCCAGCTATCCCACTTCTGGGCATTTATCCAAAGAACATGAAAACGCTAATTCGAAAGATATATGCACCCCTGTGTTCACTGCAGCATTATTCACAATACCTAAGACTTGGAAGAAACCTAAGTGCCCATCAATGGATGAACAGATAAAGAAGATTTGGGGTGTGTGTGTGTGTGTGTGTGTGTGTGTGTATTTATACAACGTAATATTAATCAGCCATAAAAAAATGAAATCTTGCCATCTGTGATAACATGGACGGTCCTTGAGGGTATCACGCTAACTGAAATAAGTCAGACAGAGAAAGACAAATACCATGTGATTTCACTCATATGTGGAAGATAAACAAACAAACACATAGAAACAGAGACCAGATTGGTGGTTACCAGAGGGGAAGGGGGCAGGAGGAGGATGAGAGGGGTAAATGGGCACATGTGAAAGATGGCAACTAGACTTTTGTGGTAAACATGATGCAGTCTATACAGAAGTGGAAATATAAAGATGTACACCTGAAAATTATACAATGTTATAAACCAATGTGACCTCAATTTAAAAAGTAAATAAATATATGTATATAAAGCTGCCATCAGACAACAACAAAATGCTATGGGAATTTAAAGGACAGAAAAACTACTTCTTCCTGGAGGACAGGTTTCACGGAAGAGATGGCATTCAATCGTGCCTTGACACCTGGGTACGCATTACCCAATCAGAAACATCCTCAGACAGGAAATGAAGTCTGAAACTACCTATACTTACAGAGACACCACATACAAGTTTATCATCTCATGATTCTAAATGCATTTCAAACAACTGTTTTGAAAGATATACGGAGATTAAAACGTTTTGCTATCTTGTTACAAAATAAAAAGCTGTGTAGAAAATTGTTAGGATAATTTTCTCAAGGAGAAATGTATATATTTTAACCAGGGAGAACTTAAGTAAAATTTTAAAATATCTATATTGTTTCCCAGACAATTTTTACTGCCATAACTTTCCAATGAAACTGTAAATTCCTTGAGCGTAAAGACCAGCGCTCTTTATTTCTCTGCGTCCCTCATCTTGCCAAGTGCTCATTAAATGAATTAAAATACAAAAAAAGACTCACACCTGAAAAGTGTCACAGTAAAAACTGTGAAAACGTCCCCCAGAAACTTTAAATTACTCACATTTCCCAGAACACACTATGTGCTTGCTTTGTTTGTGCCCGTGCTCTTCTCTATCTCAGAAGGTCCTTCAATCCCCTTCCATCCCTAACTCCCGAAAATGGCTCCTCCAAAGCCTAGCCAAATGTGACCTTTTCTTTGAGGCACTTCCTGACTTGTCCAGGAAGAACAAATCTTTTGTTCCTCTCCAAGTGCTTTGTACACATTCCTCCTATAGTACTGTCATTATAGAAAAATGATGCTTACACGTGATTGTGTGTGTGTGTGTGTGTGTGTCTATGTGTGAGAGAGAGAGAGATCCTATAGTACTGTCATTATAGAAAAATGATGCTTACACGTGACTGTGTGTGTGTGTGTGTGTGTGTGTGTCTATGTGTGAGAGAGAGAGAGACAGAGAGAGAGAGACCTGCCAGAGGGTATATGTCTTGAGTGTAGGGCATAGGTCTTTTTCTTTTCTTTATGCCCAGGACATAGGACAGAATCCTATGTGCCAAATAAACACTTGTTGAATTAAACTAAATAAACACAAAACAAAGAAAAAATAGATTCAACACAACCCCAATCAAAATCAAAATCCCAGCAAGTTATTTTATGGATATCAACAAACTGATTCCAAAGTTTATATGGACAGGCAGAAGACTCAGAATAGCCAACACAATGCTGAAAGAGAAAAACAAAGTTTAAGGAATGGTGCTCCCCAGCTTCAAGACTTACTGTAAAGCTACAGTAATCAAGACAGTGTGTATTAGTGAAAGAACAGACAAATATATCCATGGAACAGCACAGAGAGCCCAGAAATAAACCTCCATAAATACAGTCAACTGATCTTTGATAAAAGAGCAAAGGCAATACAATGGAGCAAAGACAGTCTCTTCAACAAATGCTGGAATAACTGGACATCCACATATATAAAAAATGAATCTAGACACAGACCTTACACCCTTCACAAAAATTAACTCAAAATGGATCATAGACCTAAATGAAAAACACAAAACTGTAAAACTCCTAGAACATAGGAGAAAACCTAGATGCCCTTGGGCATGGTGATGACTTTTTAGATACAACATCAAAGGCAACATCCATGAAAGAAATTGCTAAGCTGGACTTCATTAAAATTAAAAACTTCCGTTCTGCACAAGACAATGTCAAGAAAACGAGAAGACAAGCCACAGACCAGGAGAAAATATCGGCAGAAGACACATCTGATAAAGGACTGTTATCCAAAATATATAAAGAACTCTTAAAACTCAACAATAAGAAAAAAAAATCCAGTTCAAACATGGGCCAAAGATCTTGATAGAAACACAAAGATATATAGACACCAAAGATGCTCCACATCATATGTCAACCAAAAAATGCAAATTAAAACAACAAAAAGATACCACTACACACTATTAGAATGGCCAAAATCTAGAACACAGACAACACCAAATGCTAGCAAGGATGTGGAGTAATAAGAACTCTCATACATTGCTAGCAGGAATACAAAATGGTACAGCCACTTTGGAAGATAGTTTGGCAATTTCTTACAAAACTAAGCTTACTCTTGCCATTTGATCCAGCAATCAGGCTCCCAGGTATTTACCCAAAGGAGTTGAAAACTTATCTCCACATAAAAACCTGCACACAAATGTTTCTAGCAGTTTTATTCATAATTGCCAAAACTTAGAAGCAAGCAAGATGCCCTTTAGTAGGCGAATGGATAAACAAACTATGGTACATCCAGACAAAGGAATATTATCAGCACTAAAAAGAAATCAGCTATCAAGCTGTGAAAAGACACGGAGGAACCTTAAATGCATATGACTAAGTGAAACAAGCAAATCTGAAAAGGCTACATACTATATGATTCCAATTATACAACATTCTGGAAAAAGCAAAACTATAGACACAATAAAAATATCAGTAGTTGCCAGTGGGGAGGAGAGGGAGGAATGAATAGGCAGATCACAGGGGATTTTTAGGGCAATGAAAATACTCTAAGGTATTATAATGATAGATATATGTCATTACACATTTGTCTAAACCCATAGAATGTACAACATCAAGAATGCACCCTAAGGAAAACTATAGACTTTGGGTAATTATGATGTGTCACCGTAGGTTCATCAGTTGTAACATGTACCATTCTGGTGGGGAATGTTGATAATGGGGGAGGCTATGCACGTGTGGGTTTTGGGGGTAAATGGGAAATCTCTGTACCTTCCTTTCAATTTTGTTATGAACCTAAAACTGCTCTAAAAAAACTAAAGTCTTTTAAAAATAAAAGAAAGAAAGGGAGAAAAGGGGCTTTCACTACGACCATGTACCTCTCCCACAATACTGGACTTCCTGAATTTAGAATAAATGGCTAAGTGTCAGAATTAGACCAAAGTCATCTGTACATGAACTAAAATCTTTGAAACCAAGGAAAACAGAGAGATAAAGAACTGCCTGCTGTGAGGTCTTTTGTGTTCATAATAAAGCTACTTCAAGTTCAATCATTAGGTTAAAAGTCTTAGAAGGCTGTGGGCTGTGTTCTCAGCAACCGCTAGTTTACTAATAGCTTGGGATGCCTCCAAACATTATAGAAAGTAAATGCAAGAACTAGCCAAAGATGACCCATATGATACTCAGTCTAGACAAAAAAAAACACTCTAAAGGGATGAAAAAATGTATATCTTATAAATGTGATTCAAAAGATACTGCCACCCACATCCTATTCTGGAACCAACAGGAAGTTGGAGCATTTAAAAAGAGGAATGTTCAGGGGCTGGCCCAGTGGCACACGCTCCGCTGTGGGGGCCCTGGGTTCGCTGGTTCAGATCCCGGGCGCGCACCGATGCACTGCTTGTGGAGCCAGCTGTGGCGGCGTCCCATGTAAAGTAGAGGAAGATGGGCATGTTTGTTAGCTCAGGGCCAGTCTTCCTCAGAAAAAGAGGAGGATTGGCATCAGATGTTAGCTCAGGGCTGATCTTCCTCACAAAAAAAAAAAAAAAAAGAGGAATGTTCAGTACTGGCCCGAAGGTTCTAGGCAAAATTCTGAGACAGACCAATGTGTACACGCAAGTAAGACAGCTACTCTGTTAGTGACAAAGCAGATAAACAGATACAAGGCTCTCTCTTTAGAAGAGGGGAGAAACTGATTATCAATTACCATGCAAGTTACACAGGAATTAAAATAATTACGGCCAATACACACTACAATAGTAACCAGGGCTCACCACCACACAAAAGATAAATACTAACAATGCAGGTCATCCTCTGAGGAACAACAGGAAAAATTTAAAAGGCCAATAATTACACAGGATGGAGAAACAATGAGAAGACTAGCTACCAACCTCCTAACACTCTATACATGAGACACAAATTTATTGTCCTGATGCCTCACCACCCTCACAGCCTAGCTGGGGAGAGACATCAGCAGACAAGCATCTTTAATAATTGTTATGTCAGACTTAATCCGTACTGTTGTGGCAGCAGGTGTAAACACTGAATGGGAAAGAAGGGGAGAAGATCAGGTAACGCCCGCCCGAGGAAGTTACCTCTCACCTAAGTCCTGAAAACTGGTCAGAATTAACCCAGAGGAAAGAAAAGCAAGATGGAAGGAGGAGGAGGAAAGGGTGTACTAGGTATACAAGAAGGAGCAATTCTTTAAGAGTCAGAAGACCTGGGTTCTAGTTTGTTTCCACAATCATACCAACATGCAAAGTACTTGGTAGACAGACTGAATCAAGTATGTAATAGTTGTTATTAATGTTATTTATATATCCTCGCACATAACACATCGAGGCACTGTGCCAGGCACAGATAAATAATAGTAATAACGCTATTGTTGACTTAGTCCTTCCTATGTGCTAAAGTGCTGGGGATAGCACGATAAATAAGACACGTCCTTGTCGTCAAAAAGCAGAGTCTATTAGAAGAGACTACGAGTAAGTATGCAACAATGTGGAGACCCAGTGTCCTGATTCCTTCACACATAAGAGAGGAACCCACGACTTAAACCTGAATCTAACTTAAAATTCTGAGAAGCTCATCAAGAAGACAGGGTGGAGGGAGGAGGAAATAGGAGGTAGGAGGTAAGAAAGAGGGACAACTGTCCTCAAACCAAACTCCCTAATGCTCAGAATTAAGCTGAGCCCCAAGACCCAGACGTTTTGGGGAGCGAGGAGGGAGGAGGAACTCCTCATCAAACCGGATCAGCAGGTGCGCGATTTGGTGTGCGGTTACAATCTTTACTTGCCTTCCTGCCAACCCTTTGCCTTGCCCATCCCAATCCTGTCCAGAAACCTGGAGGCCCCCACCCTTCTCCTGGGAATCGAGAGAGCACCTTGGTGAGCGCGAGCGGCCGCTCTCCGGGGACCGGGCCCGGGGCGTTCGCCTCCCGCGAGTATCGGTGCGCGACCGCCGAGCTGCCATGGGCTCCGGGCCGCTGCGGAGAGCCGCAGCCGCACGACCCCGCGACGGACGCCGCGCCCGAGCTGGCTCCGGCCTCTTCGCCCTCTGCCGCCCTGCCTAGCAGAAAGAGCAGAGGCAGCAAGAGGACGAGACCTAGCCCGGGGCAGCGTCCACGACCCGGCCTTAGCGCGGGCGCAGCCATGTTGTCCCGTGAGCCACGTGACCCTATGGGTCACGTGGCCCGCCCTCCTTAAAGGGGCCAGACCCTAGGCGGACTTAAGTGGTCCTCAGAGTTGCCCCCAGCCCCTCTGTCTCCAGGTACCTCTCCTTTAGAGAGCTCCTCTTTGGCTCTGTTGACGTAAAAACACAACAAAACCCTACAAAATTCATGGCTTTCTATAGACTATGCACCCCATTATTATTCCTTGGTTGAAAAAATTATAATCGAATTTATTGAGCATTTGCTATGTTCCATTCACTGTGCTAAGTAAGCACTTCACTTTTTGAATCTCATTTAATCCTCACAACGTCCCTGTAATATTGGGTTTACAGAGCAGTTAAGTGACTTGCCCAAGGTCACGTGGCAAATACGTGTCAAAAACGAGATTTAGATCCAGCCGCACTGGGTCTCAGTGTCTATAACGTATAGCCTCAAGCTCTTGAGTTTTAACCATTATGCTATACTGTATGTGATTCAATAGGCTTCCCTTAGGGAAAGGAAAATGGAAGATGGACGTGTTTAAGGACACTTCGCCAAGGAATACAGTCAGAGAAATCCAGACTATGGAATATGTGCAACAGGGGCTCTCATTTAAAGTGTTGTCCCTGACCAGCAGCATCACCTAGGAACTTGTTAGAAATGCAGTATTGAATCAGAATCTCTGGGGACAGGACACAGCAATCTGTGTTTTTAACCAGTTCCCCAGATGATTCTAATGCATACTAATGCACGCTAAAATTTGAGAACCACCATTTTATAGGACCCAAGTTCTTCAGCAAAGAAAAAAAAAAAAAAGCAAAACAAGAACAAAAAGAAGATGAAGCGGGAACTTAAATAGATTAAAAATGACATCTCAGCCAACTGCAATATAGGAACCTTATCTAAATACTGGTTCAAACCTACTGATCTCAAAATTTTTTGGATAATCAGGGAAATATGACCACTGAATCAAATTATGATATTTGCTAAAATTAAGAAATTACTATCAATTTTGTTTTTAGTTCTTTAGGAGTGATAATGATATTTATGGTTATGGTTTTTAAAAGAATCCCTTCCTTTGAGATATATGTATTGAAATATATATATGGATAAAATATACGCTGTCAAGGATTTGCTTCCCAAAATACAGGTGATTAAGGGGTGGCCAGAGATGAAGCACAATTGGCCATGAGTTGATCATTGTTGAAGCTGATGTAGGGGAAGATGGAGAATCCCTCTCCCCTGCCCTTTCCCTTATGGTTCTTATGGCTCTACAAATAATTAAAAAGGCAGGTTAGCAGGAAAAAATCAAACAAAGTTTAGTAACATGTATACATGGGAGAAACTGAGGAAAAACTGAGCAGCTCACCAAAATGGTGGATGTTCTCATCTTAAATACTATCTTCAGCTAAAGACAAAGGAGGATGTTGGGAGTGTGGGGAGTCAGCTATGGGAGATTGCCAGAAAAGCATATGCAGATTTATGTCCTTGCCTTCTGCATTGATAAGAGTTTCTAGAGATAAGGTCATCCTCCCTTCTTGCTGGTACGGAGAGGGAGATACCTTTACAAATGGAGATTTTCCTTACAAATGTAAATGTCTCTTAGAAAGGATAACTTCTACTTTTACTTGGTTTTCAGAGCTTTGATAAGAATGGGCTTAGCAAGGACCCTCCCAGTCTATCCATACCCAGAGTTAACTATGGTGATGGCCTGTCCTGGGGACAGGCCTTCTATCTTTTTTTTCTTTTAAAGGTAAGAATTCCTTTTTTTTTTGCTTTTTGAGGAAGATTGGCCCTGAGCTAACATCTTTTGCCAGTGTTCCTTTTTTCTCCCCAAAGCCCCAGTAGATAGTTGTATGTCATAGTTGTACATCCTTCTAGTTGCTCTATGTGGGATGCCACCTCAGCATGGCTTGATGAGTGGTGCGTAGGTCCACACCCAGGATCGGAACCAGCAAAGCCCGGGCCACCAAAGCAGAACTCGTGAACCCAACCGCTATGCCACCAGGCCAACCCCCAGGCCTTCTATCTTAAATTCTTTTAGGCATTTAGTGGGGGGAAGGTCAAAGTTTCTTTCAGAGTCTTTTGTTCTTGAAAATAATCAAGGTAAAGAGACATATTTTGAGGTGGCGAATTTTGATCCCCCACACCGGTTTATGGGTATTTGAGTGTTTATTGTACTATTCTCCCTAGTTTATGTTTGAATTTTTTTTAATATACAGAAAAGTGCTGATCATGTTGCAATATATACAAATATCAAATTATTGGGCTGGCCCTGTGGCGCAAGTGGTTAAGTGCGCACGTTCCACTGCGGCAGCCCGCAGTTCGCCAGTTTGGATCCCAGGCGTGCACCAACGCACCGCTTGGCAAGCCATGCTGTGGTGGCATCTCGTATAAAGTAGAGGAAGATGGGCATGGATGTTAGCCCAGGGCCAGTCTTCCTCAAGGTAAAAAGGGGAGGATTGGCATTGGATGTTAGCTCAGGGCTAGTCCTCCCCACAAAAAAAAAAAATTATTATGTTGTACACCTAAAACTAATATAATGTTATATGTCAATTATATCTCAATTTTTTTAAAAAAGGTGAAATAAAAAAAGAAAAGTCCTTTCCTCCTCTTTGTTGACTATTTTACAGTTTGTCAAGATGTTTCACACATTTTCCCATTTGAGATCACAACCACTTGACAAGAAACTTATTATTACCATACTCATTTTATAATTGATGAGGCTAGAAGGTCAATGCTTTAACCAAGATTTTATATATTTACTGTGTACAATATAGATTCTAGGGTGTAGGTCAAAGATAATCTTTGTTAGTCTCATTGCAAAGGTTCAATCTCAGCATATTCTGTGTCTGCTGCCCTTCTGAGACCTGAATTCCTTTGATTCATGGTCCTGCTACACTATTAGGCAGTAAGCTCCATGAAGGCAAGGGTCCTGCCTATTCATTCATCACTGTGTCGGCAAAATTACTCCAAGGTCTGACACATAACAAACACTCAGTGAATACTTACTGAATTAATGGATAAATGAATGAATGGCAGTAATCATGACCTCTTTCTCTTAAAGGGAAGCAAACTGTTGAGAAAATAATACAGATTTTAGACTCAGAAAGAGCCATGTTTAAAGCTGGCCACTTAACGAGAGGTATGACCTAGGTAAATTACTTCACCTTTCTAAGTCTCTATTTCATCATGTGTGAAATAGGGATTATCATAGCACCTTCTTAGAGATTTTATGAGGGTTAAATGAGATAAAGTAGGTAAAAGGCTTAGCATTTCACCGTAGCTCAAAAAAAGTTTGCTATTATTAGCAATCATTATCAAAGATGGAAATTTTGTCAATTTTCCAGGCGGTATCAACCTTCTCTCTCAGTCCATTAAGTTATTTCTTATTGGTCACTAAGCAATGAGTAAGTGGAAAAAATTGATGAGAAATCTCTAGGTGAGGAGGCCTGTGTTAGGAATAAGAGTTAAAAGTACAGCTGAGCAATCAACTCTACATAAATTAGGGCAATTTACCCTCCATTTCCCATTTGAGGTCCTTCTGCTGGTCTTCTTGCCCCTTCCATCAAATGAAGCTGGCTGAAAGACCCTAGGCCTAAAGGTGACTTGTGTGTGTTCACTAAACAGCAAGGAGACCAGTGTAGCTACAGTAGAGTGAGGGAGAGAGAAAAAGGAAGGGAGATCCAAAAGGTAACAGAGGGCCAGATTATGTAGGATCCGGTGAGCTTTTACTCTTAGTGAAAGGCAGTGCCATTACAGTTTTAAAAAGACACATGTCACTTTTCCTGCTATTCATGGTCAATTTCCCTGCCAAGTTAGAGACTCCCCGTGTTACTTGCTGATCCCTGAACACAAGGAGTCCAAAGTGCCCTGGTGGCAGCCATGGCTTGTAGTTCAATGAGCTCTTCCTGTTCCCATAGAAAGAGGACACTCTCTTGGGGACCAGGATCTCCAACTCTACGGAGCCCAGATTTGCTGAGATGGGAAAAACAAAGTCCCCAGTGGGTCATCAGGAGTGATAAGAAGTGGGACCACTTCTACTTCCACCTTTTGGTTCCTGAACCCATATATTCTTCCTACTTAGGGACACAGTGCCGTATAGACATCTCTGATTGAATATACCTACTGCATCCTTAGAGATACCCCCATCCTTGCAGAGGATAGCCTCCAAGATGGCATTTCCACTGTGCCTACATTGAGTGATTCCTGCTCTCTGTGAGGCCAGCTGCTTTTGGTTGGTGTGGTATGGGATAAGACCATTGGAACCCATGATCATGATCTACCCCTGCAACTTCTTCACTATGAGGTGGATCCTCTAGTCAAATGCTATGCTGTGTGGGAATATACACCTGTGGATAAGGCATTCTGCAGGTTCACAGACAGTGGTTCTTGCTGAGACTTTTGAAGCAGGAAAGGCACAGCTCGAACTTTGTTCATTGTGAAGATTCTCCATTGCCACTGTTTTCTAAGGCCACTCCTGAGAATGGCTGTGACACAGTCACCATCCATTTTTGGGTCGCATCCTCATCCATTCATAAATCCAGCTTGGGCTTCTTCCTCCTCCTTCTGCTGGTCATAAGGGACCCCCTACAAGACCATAGATGTGAGCAGAGGGAGGGGCACTGGTGCAATGGTGGTTATATGCAGCTTACTCAGGTCCTCAGGTCTTGCTCAGGCTTGATCTTGAATGGAGCATTTCCATCTTATAATGGATTGCTGCTGAGCCTGCCTCACTTTAGGACTCGGTGACAGAACCATCTAATGATGGCAGTTCTAGATACATGGTTACTTTGTGTTTTGCAGCCAACCATTCTATCTCTGTGAGGGCCCAGTAGCATATCAAGAGCTATTTTTTAAAAGGTGCATAATTGTATTTGTCAGGTTCTCCAGAGAAACAGAACCAATAGGATGTGTATATATTTATATAGAGGAAGAGAGTTACTATAAGGAATTGGCTCACACGATTATGTAGGTGGGCAAGTGCCAAGATCTGTAGGAAGAGTTGGCAAGCTGGAGTCCCAAGAGAACCAATGATGTAAGTACCAGTCCGAGTCCAAAGGCCCAAGAACCAGACGAGCTGATGGTGTAATTTCAGTCAGAAGGCTGGCAGGCTCAAAGCCCAGGAAGAGCCCCTGTTTCAGTTGGAGCCCAAAGGCAAGGAAAAGGCCAATGTCTCAGTTCAAAGGAAGTCAAGAAGGAAGAATTCTCTCTTACTCCGAGGAGGGTCAGCTTTTTCATTCTATTGAGGCCTTCAACTGATTGGATAAGGCCCACCCACATTAGGGAGCACAATCTGCTTTACTCAGTCTACCAATTTAAATGTTAGTCTCATCCAAAAATACTCTCACAGAAACACTGGAATAATGTTTGACCAAATATCTGGGCACTCCATAGACCAGTTGAGTTGACAGAAATTTAACCATCATAGTAATTCTTCACTGTGGATGGCATGACTTTGCTCCAGAATCCCAGGAGCCTACTGTTATGATTCCCCCACTGGGGCTTGCCATCGTCTCCATCCTGCATCTTTCCCATCACTGATACCTCCAACACCAGAAGGGCTCCCAAATTGTATGACCCAAGCAGCAGGCTGCTTGCACCGCAGCCTGGATCTGCTGTAGAGCCCTTTCCTTCTCCTAGCCCCACTCAAACCTGGCCTTCCATCTCACCTGGTGTATGGGCTGGAGCAATATTCCTAGGTGTGGAATATGTTGTCTCCAGAACCTGAAAAGGCCTTGTGCTTCCTTCTTTGTAGTAAGGGATGCACAATGCAGCATTTTGTCTTTTCCTTTGGAGAAGATACCTCAGCACAGACCTGACCACTGAACCCACCTTTACTGAGGTGGAAAGTCCTTGAATCTTCATGGGTTTATCTCCCATCTCTGGAGTGTATGTTTCTTACAAAGGCCTCCCATGTGCTAGCCCCCGCCAGCTCATCCTATCTGATTAACATAATATCATCAGGGGCCGGCCCCGTGGTGTAGCGGTTAAGTGCGCGCACTCCGCTACTGGCGGCCCGGGTTCGGATCCGGGCGCGCACCGACGCACCGCTTGTCAGGCCATGCTGTGGCCGCGTCCCACATAAAGTGGAGGAAGGTGGGCACGGATGTTAGCTCAGGGCCGGTCTTCCTCAGCAAAAAGAGGAGGATTGGCATGGATGTCAGCTCAGGGCGGATCATCCCCACAAAAACAAAACAAAAAACACATAATATCATCAATGTAAGAGAGCATTTGAATACTCTGCAAGACAGCCAGATAGTTTAGTCCAGCTCTCTTCAAACTCCAATATGACAGAGGGCAGGAGCACTGGCATAGCCCCAGGGCAAAACTGTAAAGCAGGAGTCGACGAACTTTTCCTATAAAGGACCAGATAAGTCTTGTAGGCTTTGTGGGACATGTGATCTCGCTGCATATTCTTCTTTGATTTTGCTGTTATTGTTATTTTACAAACCTTTAAAAATGTAAAAACCATTCTTAACTCGGGGGCCGTAGGAAAACAGGCTATGGGCAACTGTTGGGGGGATTTGGCCCCTGCTGTAAAGTAATATTGTACCTGTTCCATTTTAAGGTGAACACTTTCTGATCCTCCTTCCTGATTGGGACAGGAAAAAAACACTTTTGCGGAATCCATGGTGACACACTATATACCTGAAGTCTCACTACTCTGTGCTAGTAACAATGCCATATCCAGCACAGCACTGAGACTGGGGACAGTGTCGGCTGAGCTTGCCAACGTCTACAGCCACTCTTTTTTTTTTTTTTTTTTTTGCTGGAGAAGATTCGCCCTGAGCTAACATCTGTTAGCAATCTTCCTCTCTTTTTTTTTTTTTTCCCCTCTCCAAAGCCTCAGTACATGGTTGTATATTCTAGTTGTAAGTCCTTGTAGTTCTTCTGTGTGAGCCACTGCCACAGCATGGCAACTGACAGGCGAGCGGTGTGGTTCCATGCCCAGGAACCAAACCTGGGCTGCCAAAGCGGAGCACGCCGAACCTGAACCACCGGGCCGTCAGGGCTGGCTCTACAGCCACTCTTTTTAATGGGCTGACCACCCTTAGCCTCCTTCTGACTGTAGATGTTAAGCAGCACCCTTTTTGGTTACTCATCTATTTTACCACCTACATGTGCCTTGTGGGTCAAGTCTCCTTGGCTGCCCCTCCTACCTTGCCCCTGTTACACAAATTGTAGCCCCCTGGCTGCTTGTGGTAAGTGCCACCAGCTGGCTTCTATTGCCCCAGCCCCTGTCATCTCTATCACTATTAGCAGGCTCCACCTCGGTGGCGGCCTCTGCTTGTCAGCCCCGGCCTGCAGAGACAAGCCTCCACTGAACTGCCTGCCGAGTGACGCCAGCACCCCTCTGCCCCGTCCATGCCTGGTGGCCTTGGGGATTGGTGTGTCCTCTGGGCCCTCCCATGGAACATAGTCTTCTGGCCTCTCAGAATAAATCCAAACAGCATTCCTACTTCCCTGAGCTATCAAGTCCTTTCCTCCATTGGCATCAGCAACCCATGCGTTTCACCTTCATTCAGAGCGAGCCATTGCTTTCTCCTGGGTTCTATGAGCCACACTGGCAGTGAGTTTGTCCCTTTCCCTGGGGTCCCTGCCAAGGTATGAAATGCCATGTCCCAAGTGAGTCCCTCTAACTCAATACATTCTTGCTCATCCAGTCTTACATTGTGGACCCTTAATCAAATACCCACATGGTCCTAGTCCAGGGTTACTCCCCTGGCTCTGGCTAGTACATGATAGTTAATTCTTTTTTTAAAGAGCTTTATTGAGAATAATTCCAACACCATGCAATTCACCCTTTTAAGGTATATGTTTTTTTAATATAGTCACAGTATTGTTCGACCATCACCACAATCTAATTTGGGGACATTTTTATCACCCCCAAAAGAAACTCTAAACCTCATTAATAGTCACTCCTCATTCCCTCAACCCAGCCCTAGATAACACCCAATCTACTTTCTGTCTCTATAGATTTGCCTATTCTGAACATTTCTTATAAATGGAATCATACAATATGTGACTTTTTTGTGACCACTTTTTTCACTTGGAATAATGTTTCTGAGTTTCATCCATGTTGTAGCATGAATCAGTACTTCTTTCCTTTTTAGGGCCAAAATACTAAATTTTATTTATCCATTCATCAGTTGATGGACATTCGGATTGTTTCCACTTTTTGGCTATTATGAATAATGCTGCTATGAACTGCATATAAGCATTTGTTGTACAAGTTTTGCATGGACATATGTTTTCATTTCTCTTGGGTATACACTAGAAGGGGGATTCTTTGCTCATATGGTAACTCTATGTTTAACCTTTCAAGGGAATTGCCAAACCGTTTTCTAAAGTGGCTGTACCATTTTACATTCCCATCAACAACGCACGAGGGGTTCTAATTTCTCCACCATGTAGCTAATTCTTGCATCTCCTTTAGAGTAAAATTTCTTTTCTCCTTTATCAGGCCCAACATTTCTTCAGTTTGGCTATACTGAGATTTAACCCTGCTTATAGCCTGGCAGCCACAGAGGAGGTGGGGGCAGCTCATGGGGGTGGGGTAGGGGGAACCTGTTGCCTTGTAAGTGAGGGGGCTCTGCCGTGTCTTCCCAAATGGGGGAACAGCTAGTTCTCAATAGGAGGGATAGGCCAGCTCCACAGGCTCTGGGGGCTCAGAGAATTCTGCAGAGCCACATTTCTCAGGGGCATCCACCTAGATGTCCCTGCCCCACCTTTCAGGTCCCAGGTTTTTCCAACCTGATCCCTGACTTGAGCATGGGAGACCTGCCTCGGCTGAGCATCCAAACATCTGGGGAGCTCTGGGTTCTAACAATTAGATCATCAGCCTGCCACTCAGATGGGTCTGCTCTTGCACCGCAGTACATAAAGCTCTTTTCGCAAGCTACCAAAGAGGCCCTCTGGCTCTCACACATAAGTTTTTTTTTTTTTGAGGAAGATCAGCCCTGAGCTAACATCCATGCCAATCCTCCTCTTTTTGCTGAGGAAGACCTGCCCTGAGCTAACATCTATTGCCAATCCTCCTCCTTTTCTTCCCCAAAGCCCCAGTAGATAGTTGTATGTCATAGTTGCACATTCTTCTAGTTGCTGTATGTGGGACGCCGCCTCAGCATGGCCTGACGAGCAGAGTGTCGGTGCGCACCCGGACCGAACCTAGGCCGCCAGTAGCAGAGCGCGCGCACTCAACCGCTAAGCCACGGGGCCGGCCCCACTCACACATAATTTTTAACTGTTCGTTAACTGCCCTCAGTTTCTCATTATCCCTCTGTAGGGGGTCAATGCAACTTGGTAATACCCAGCCTATCCCACTATCCTTGGATGCGTTTTTCCTCTAGATTTTTCAAATTCCTGAATCAGCACATTGGCACAGACATTCCTTTCCACGTGGATATTTTCCCAGGTCACCAACAGTAAAATTTTGTTTTGTTTTGTTTGTTTTGTTTGTTTTTGGTGAGGAAGATTGGCCCTGAGCTAACATCCGTTGCCAATCCTCCTCTTTTTGCTGAGGAAGATTGGCCCTGTGCTAACATCTGTGCCCACCTTCCTCTACTTTTTTTTTATATATGGGACACCTGCCACAGCATGGCTTGATAAGCAGTGCACAGGTCCGCACCAGGACATGAACCTGAGAACCCCAGGCCACCGAAGTGGAGCGTGCGAACTTAACCACTATGCCACTAGGCCGGCCCTACCAGTAAAATTTTTAGCAACTGGGCTGCCACCTTGTGCCAGGGACTATCCATACCCCACATACCACTCAAAGACGGGTCCTCATTGCCAGCCAAGCAGTGGGTGACCTAGTCCCCAAACGCCATCTTATCACCTGCTTTGTTAGACCACTTCTAGTATTAACTGTGTCACTGTGGTTCCTTTCCAAAACAGATGCCAAGATGTAATTAGAAATGGAAGAGATTTATTGGTGATAACACATGTGAAAACTAAAGGGGAGAGGGAATAAGGAGTAGGCAGCAAAAGCCTCCAGACCGCAACTCAGGTCTGACACCTGTGAAAGGAAGGAGGCAGGAAAGAGCACTGGGCCGGAAAAGCCTCTGACCCTGGTGCTTGTGAGGATTAATTTTATGTGTCAACTTGACTGGGCCACAGACTGCCTGAATATCTGGTTAAACATTATTTCTGGGTGTGTCTGTGAGGGTGTTTCCAGAAGAGATGAGCATTTGAATTGGTGGACTGGTTAAAGCAGATGGCCCTCTCCAATGTGGGCAGGCATCATCTAATCCTTTGAGGGCCTGAATAGAACAAAAAGGTGGGGGAAGGTTGAATGTGTTCTCTGCCTGACTACTTGATCTGGGACATTGATCTTCTCTTGTCCTCAGCGCTCCTGGTTCTCAGGCCTTCAGACCTGGACTAGAATCTACACCATCGGCTCTCAGGCCTTGGAACTATACCACTGGCTATCCTGGATCTCTAATTAGCAGATGGCAGATTGTAGCACTTTTCAGCCTCCATAATCACGTGAGCCAGTTCCTTATAGTAAATCCCATTTTATGTATATATCCTATTGGTTCTGTTTCTCTGAAGAACCAATACAGTGCTGTCTAGGCCAGTCCGACAGGAAGCTTGAGAGTAAAGATTGCTCATTTGAGGAGTCTTGCATTGAGCCAAAATGGCCAAGCCTTAGTCTTCCCATCATGTTCAGTCATTGGTTGGAGCTGCCCAGGAAAGCGTGTCCTCAGTTTGAACACTGTGGCTGATCCCACCAGCGCGGCTGCTAGAGGCTGTCAGTTGACTGTACTTGCAGTAGGTTTACTCTTGAAAGGAGATCTGAACACACACCTCCTGGCTGCCACTATGGCCGATAAGGCCCTCACGATCCAGCCCCTACCTACCTCTAATTTCATCTTCCATCTCTTGTGCTGTGCTCACTATGTTCCAGCCGTGGTATTATTCTTACTGCTCCTAGAACACAGCAGCACAATCCCACCACAAGCTCTTTGCACTTTCTGCTCCTTCCACCTGTGATGCTCTACCCTTTTCATGGCTGGCTCTTTCTGGTCATTTAGGTCTTGACACAAATGCTTCCTTCTCAGAGAAGCCTTCCCTGACCACCAAATATGAAGCAATCCTTCTCCATTATGCTCTGACACATCACCTCTTTTATTGTCTTCATGCACCTGTCACTATGTGAAATTATTTTGTTTGTTTATCTCTATCCCCATGGGGGCAGGTACAACATCTTTAGTGTTCAATGCTATATCCTCCTAGAACAACACAGGGTATGTATAAGTGCTAAGTAAATATTTGTTGAATAAATGAATGAATCATTGAAAGAATAAAAACCTTCAGACTGTGAAAGGATTAAATCTGAACATCAACATTCCTCAAAGAACAGTGCTTCAAAACATTTGTAAGATCAACCCTGGAGGTCAGGGTCTTTGTCTCAGCAGAAGCTTCCTGCCTGACAGTGCTATGCTCCCAAAGACATGTGACTTTCCATCTTTACAGCCAAGAGGATCTGCGAGGTGGATATAACAGCGTCTCCAACCAAGGGTTTCATGAAGATCCACTTTAATTCATTCAACAAGTATTTATTGAATATTGACTAGTTGCCAAGCGTGATTCCAGGCACTGAGGATACAACAGTGAACAAAACAGATGAAAAGTCTTGCCCTTGTGGAACTGACATTAAATAACTTAGAACATGGGAAATACTTAGAACATTGCTTGACACATAGGAATATCCCAAGAGTTATTATGATTATCAACCTATTTAATATCTAAAATGAGCATTCCAAAGTGGTTTTTTTTAAATAGAACACTTTTCTCTGTATATTTAGACAGTAAAGATGAGAAATCCAAAGAGGCAGAAACATTGTGCCCTGTGGTTCTTCCATTAGACATTCTTCAGAGTGACTGTGTGCTGAAATCACGTGATTGGAAAGCCTATAAATTTAGGCTTTTTAGATTTGCTAATTTCTGCTGTAGCCAATGAGAAAAACTTATATAGAGAGAACTTTTCATTTTTGTTTGTTTGTTTTCTTCCTCTCTTGTTCAATGGTTTGGTTTTACTTCTCTCCCTCCTTGAAATTACCCTCCCTCCTCCCAAAAAAGTCTTCCTTAAAGAAAATGCAAAAAAGAGATAAGTTTTAAGGGTACATACAGAGGACAGGAGCTGCAGAAAATGGAATGATTCTATTTCAGAAGGGACGGGAACACTGTTAAGAACAGAACCAGACCCTGGAGAGTCTGCCGCAGCTCCAGGGACCTCCACCAGATGATCTGGATCTTCACTTGGGTGCTCTCTTGCTTCACTCCCCACCTCTCCAAGGTCTGCCATCCCTGCTCACTTATTTCTTCTCTTCCAATTGTTTTGCCTTCCTCACTCTCTCTTCCACGTCTTTTTTTTTTCCTGATTCACAGCTTCTGCTTAGTCACAGTACAGTTCCTGTTTCCAGCAGACTCTTGACCCTTTCTGGCCTCAACACTAGGGCACAGCCTCATTCAGCTTCAGCTGTGCTGTGAACACTCAAGGTATCACTGTTTCCCCATTCAACTGCCAAAAAGAGGAAGCATGCTTTGTCCAGCGCAGCTTTCTCACACCACAGCATACCATAGGCCAAGGGGAACCTACCAAGGGTTTAGCTGCCCTTCAGTCAGTCAGTCATCTCTGGATCCAATCAGCTATAATTAGAAGTTCAGGTAAAACTGTAATGTGCATCAGAACCACTTACAGCAATAATTGACGAGCCCACCCCTAGATTCAGGAGGTCTTGGGCGGGGCCTGAGAATTTGCATTTCTAACAAGTTCCCAGATGCTGCTGGTCCGGACAGTTTGTAAACTACTGCTTTCATAAAATAAGCCACTAGTGCTGCTCCTTTAGTACCTGTGCTGGGAGGGGCATTTTTTTCTTAGCATCACTGGGGGCATGGCAAGCTTTGTGATTGACAACTCCAGTACAACCTATAATTTTCCTTCTCCAAGCTTACCATCCGTTTAACTTCCTGATGTTCCTGAACAGTAGTGATTGGAGAGAAGGATGAGAAGAAGCTAGAATGGCACCCAAAGAGGTTTAGAGCAAGTAAAAGATGCTTCATGTGCCTTTGGAAAGAGAGAGGAAGAAATAACATAAGAAATCCCAGTCATGGTTCTCTTCTAGATCCTAGCTTTCACACTGTTTGATCAAATAAAATGAGGGAGAACAATGATTCCCAACTTTTTCAAGAATGAGAGCCCAACTGTAAAGGAAAAATATATATACATGTATAATATAAATATATATATATTTATATTTCAGATGTTCGTACAATAGCAGTTTTACTTTGAGTATCCATTTATTTAGAAAATGAAATGTCAAGATGCTGCTATAAAGGCAGTACCTCAGCAAAGGAAACTGTATATTAAATCACATCAGCTCCTGTAAATATTTGAGAGGTACAAACATATATTACCTTTGCAGTCTTCAGCCAATGTTTAACATATGAATGAACCCCCAATCCTTGTAATTGCTGGTTTCCTAGGGGGCTGTGACCCAAAGCTTGGAGATCACTGAGGAAGTAACGTCCTTCTGGGAAGACTTGCCTAACATAATAGAAAAAGTCCTGGAATTAGAGTCAGTGATAGGCTTTGGGTCCTAGCATCTATTTAGGAAACTTTAGGTTTAGTCATTAAGCTTCTAGGAGCCCGAGTTTCCTACCTTGCCTTCTTTATAATAGTGCTTTATTGAGATCAAATGTGCAGGTATAAGAAGGGGAAAAAAAACACTACTTGGTATTATTATGGTATCACTTTGATTCTGAGACATATTTCCATTCTGTTGTATTGTTTCTGAAATCTGGATGCATCTTATGAACTGTGGATACTTATAACATGGTAGTGCTTCCTTTTCCCTCAAACGAAAAAAGTGTTTTCAAAGCAGGGGTATGTATTTCAGTAAATGGCCTTGGAATGAAGAAAATATGGCTTTACATATTCCCCTAATTGACAAATAATATATGAATTCATTTTCTTTCTATCGAAATTTGCAACTATAGTCTCCGAAAGAGAATGTTGCCCTGTGCCATGAGAGAAGACTCTGGTAGGCAGAATAATGACCTCCAAAGATGTCCACGTCCTACTCTCAGAACCTGGAAATATGTTACCTTACATGGCAAAAAGGACTTTCCAGGCGTGATTAAGGTCCTTGAGATGGGGAGATTATCAGGATGGTCCCAATCTAGTCACATAGGTCCTTAAAAGCAGAGGAATCCCTCCTGGCTGTGGTCAGAGGGAGATGTGACTATGGAACAATGCTCAGAAAGATGCAACAATGTTGATTTTGAAGATGGAGAAAGGGGCCATGAGCCAAGGAATGTGGGTGACCTCTAGAAGCTGGAAAAGGCAAGGAAATGGATTCTCCTCTAGAGCCCCCAGAAAGGAATGTGCTCTGCTAGCACCTTGATTTTAGCCTGGTGAGATCCATACTGGACTTCTGATCTATGGAACTGTAAGATAATAAATATGTGTTGCTTAAGCCACTATATTTGTGATCATCTGTTATGGCAGCAATAGGAAACTAACACAAATACGTATTTCAGTTCCAGCGTTATCACTAGGTGCAGGCTGGAACTCACAGGCAGAAGGTCAGCAGATGCACAGGGCATCCTTTGGAGAGTCAGACAAATGTGCTTTGACTGGGGCACAGCTAGACCATGGTGGGTCTGTGCACCAGAGGGGGACTCTGCCCCTTGATCTCTCACCTTCACTGCTCTCCCTTATTGCTAGAAAAATGTGAGTGATTTTGCATGGGGTAGGGGCAGGAATTGGAGAGTGATGATATCTATTTAGGACTCAGGCACAGACAGTCTGAGCTCAGATGCCAGCTGTTTAGGGGAATTCAGAGATATGCCAACTGCCCAGCCCCTGGAGATCTTGGGGGCCTCTGGAACCATGGGAAGTCTCAGCCCTTCCTCTGAAAGACAGGAAGCCACAGGTCCTAGCCAGGTCCTGGCCAGGCAACCCAAAGTTCCTGGAGTCATTTCCCAGACTTCCCAGTTCCCCAATTACAGGTATGAGGGCTTCGTGCCTGTAAAGCCTAGCATGCTGCAGCTGATTCTCTAACTTCAGCGTCCATCAGAATCACCCAGAAGGCTGCTTAAAACACAGATTGCTGGGCCCCACTCCCTGAATTTCTGATTCATAGATCTGGGGTGCAGCTTGAGAATCTGCATTTCTTAACAACTTCCCAGATAATGCTGATGCTGCTGGTCTGAGGACCATACTTTGTGAAGCATGGGCATAACGAGTAAGAGCTTAGGACTCAGGCAGTCCTTGCTGGTTACAAGTTGAAGGATCTTGGGCAGTTTACTTAAATTTTGGAATTCTTAACTTTCTTCATCTATCAAATAGGGTTAATAAAACCCGCCTCAGGGGGCCACCCCGGTGGCGCAAGCGGTTAAGTGCGCGCGCTCTGCTGCGGTGGCCTGGGGTTCGCTGGTTCGGATCCTGGGCGCATACCGACACACCACTTGTCAAGCCATGCTGTGGCAGTGTCCCATATAAAGTGGAGAAAGATGGGCACAGATGCTAGCCCAGGGCCAGTCTTCCTCAGCAAAAAGAAGAGGATTGGCAGATGTTAGCTCAGGGGCGATCTTCCTCACAAAATAAATAAATAAAGTGTACAAGTCAATGGTTTTTGGGCTGGCCTTGTGGCTTAGCGGTTAAGTGCACGCGCTCCACTGCTGGCGGCCCGGGTTCGGATCCCTGGCGCGCACTGACGTACTGCTTCTCCGGCCATGCTGAGGCCATGTCCCACATACAGCAACTAGAAGGATGTGCAACTATGACATACAACTATCTACTGGGGCTTTGGGGGAAAATAAATAAATAAATAAAATTATAAAAAAAAATAAAACCCACCTCTTAGGACTGTGATGAGGATTAAATAGAATGATCTATGTAAAGCACTTAGCACATAATAACGACCTCAATAAATGGTTTCTATTATGATGTGTTTACCATTATTATGATGATGATTAATGACAAATTACTAAGTGTAACATTCAAGAGGAGATAAGCCAATGGCAGACAGTAAATGTTGCCTCATAAACTGTCCTCCTACAACTGTCAAAACTTTCTCCAAGTCTCCCAACCACAGAATATCATTTAACTTTCTAACTCAAGAGGACTCCCATAGAAAAGAGTCTGAAAAAAATGCTTCACCCACAAAACAGAATGAAGAGGAAACAGAAAGTTTTAAAATCTTTTGAGAAAATTTGTCTAACAATAGAAAGAGGAAACTCATTTGGGTGTGATGCAATCGCTATAGAAATGAATAAAAGTAAACTGGGCCAGGAGCAAATTAATTTAAAAATAATTTGAGAAAAGAAAAAGAACTGTGCCATGCTCACTCCTCTGGGAAATCTGACAAGAAAGTAAGGGTCTGGGTTTTTTTTTTCCCCTCCCAGTTCTAGGATAATTGGTATTACCATCATGTGAAAAAAATGTCACTCCTGGAATGACTCCATTGTCCTTCCACTATGAGGAATTCTTCCCCTGGTCACAGCAACAGAAGAACAGGTTAGGTCATTGGGAACTCAGGATGTTATTGTGATTACCCCATGGAAAAGTGTCTCTTTCCTCATGGAATTTGGCCATATTGATGGACAAGCCAATAGCTCAGTGGAATAAAACCCCACTATAATAAAGAGTGGATTTAATTTATTATAATTTATATAGTAAAATTTATATAATATAAAAGTAAATAGTGTTAGGACTTTCATTATGCCTTCTGTTTAAAAATAATAAAGAGCTGGTTAAAGAATAGGTAGGAAAGTCTGCTGAGCTAATTTAGTAGTTTCAATCCCAGTGATCTGAGAGTCAGTAGACTGAGCTCCAACCTGGGGTCAAGAAGCATGGCTTCTCATTCCTCTGAGCTTTGGTTTGGCTGTGTGATCTGGAAGGACCACTGAATCTTCAGATGTCCATTCCTTCATCAGCAAAAGAAGGGATTGAGTAGATCACTTGTTTCTAAAATTTCCACTTTCAAATATCCTTTTGTACAATTTATCTTTCAACTATAGGACTTCACGTTGTAAATAACTTTGTATAACCAGCTATTTAATTAAATGCCTTTGTGTGCAAGGAGTAAAGTTACATTATTAAAAAAAAAAGACTGCAGTATAAATAATCTATTATTGAGTAGGTACTATGTGCTGAGCACTTAGATGCAATATCTCATTTCATTCCTTCAACAACACAATAAGGCAAGTTCTATCATGACACCAATTGGACAGATAAGGAGACTGAGGTTCAGAAAGCTTAAGTAAAATGATTTCTCTGAAGAGGGGCCAGTATAGTGTCTTGCCCAAAGTCACAGAGCTAGTAAGTGGTGAGCTGGGATTTGAACGTGGGTCTTGGACTCTGCAGCACCCCTGCTATTTAGCAATTGGTTACACTGACTTACACAGTGGCAGTGACAGAGTGCATGGTTACAAGTGGCTTGGGACTTGACAAGGGAATTATCAGGATTCAGGCAGTTGTAGGGACTGGCCACGCTTACCTTCACTTACAGCGTTTCTCCTTCTCCTGAGCATCTCTTTCACGTTCCCCTCTGTTCCCTCATAGTTATTTCTGCTCCTCCAGCACCTTGATTTGCATAGGGCTCACCCAACCCCTGTGACCTTGAAAATTTAAGCCTCACAGTCATTTACCCTAGTCTCTCTGTTTCTCCATTTAAATCTAAAGAGCTGGAATTTGACCGGCCCAGGTCCCCTTTTCACATGAGGCTGTGCTGCAGGTTTTGGGGCGTGGGGCCTGGGGTGCACCCTAAATGGTACAAAATACAGCAGCATGGGCTGTGGATGGAGCAATGTCCTTTAATAATTAATAATAGCTACCACACTTATGTGCTTGCTATGTTTGAGGCTTTTCACTAGGATTATCTCACTTAATCTTTAGAGCAACAACCCCATGAGGTAGACACTATATTAGCCCCTTTTCAGATAAGCAACTCACCCAAGCTAGCAAGTGACAAGTCGCAAGATTCAAACCCAGCATTTTACTTCTGTAAGAACTTTATTGAGAAATAATTCATATGCCGTATAATTCACCCATTTAAAGCGTATAATCCCGTGGTTTCTTGGCTAACCACAGAGATGTACAATCATCATCGCAATCAGTTTTGGAAAATTTTCATCGCCTCAACAAGCAATCCTATCCTCTTTATCAGTCATCCCCATTGTCCTCCAGCACCCCCACTCCCTGCCAGCTCTAGGCAAACACCGATCTACTTTCTGTTCCTATAGATTTATTTATTCTGGACATTTTATATAAATGGAATCATATAATATGTAGCCTTTTTTTATGTGACTGCCTTATTTTACTTTGCATGATGTTTTCAAGATTCATCAATGTTACAGCATGTGTCATTAATTCATTTGTTTTTATGGCTGAATAATATTCCATTGTAGAGATACTCCACATTTTATCTGTATATCAGATGATGAACATTTGGATTGTTTCCACTTTTTGCCTATTATGAATACTACTACTATGAGCATTCGTGCACAAGTTTTGTGTTGATGTATATTTTCATTTCTTTGGGTAGACAGATACCTAGGAGTGGAAAAATCCAGGCATTTTGACTCCACTCTACTTGCAGGCCTGGTAGGCTTCTGAAGTCTGGCCTGTTTAGGATACAGATAACCTACTAGTTATTATCGGCTATGTCTTTTTCTTTTTTTTTTTTTTGCTGAGGAAGACTGGTCCTGGGCTAACATCCGTGCTCCTCTTCCTGCACTTTATATGGGATGCCGCCACAGCATGGCTTAACTAGCAGTGCATTGGTGCGCGCCCGGGATCCGAACCGGCGAACCCCGGGGGTGCTGCAGCGGAGAGCACACACTTAACTGCTTGCACCACCAGGCCAGCCCCTATGTCTTAATTTAATAAAAATGTTAAAATGAAGGAGCTTTTCTTAATATATATAGATGAATATTAAATAACCAGGGCCACTTAGTTTGCCTATAATACTTTAGGGATCTCCATTATCACTTTAACTGACCCTTAGAGACCCAGATATCCCATGCATATAAATGATGCTAATGAATATATTGACTAATGTATCTATATAATAAATATATATTCAGTATCCATCATGTGCCAGGCACTGTGGGAGGAACTGGAGAGCCCAAAGAATCAAAGGACATAGCTTCGGAAATTATTCTGAAAGCCACTCGTGCATTCTAAATTCCACCCAAATCTGCCAACTCTCTTTGCTATTGTGTGCTCTATGGATGCCAGCATTTGCCAAATACACATCTTTATCAGGGTGTCCCATCCTACGAGCAAAAAGTTTCCTACACTTCCTGAACAGGCTTCTTCTCTACAGGGGAATGATAGAAATCCATGATTTCTTTCCCCATAAAATAGACTTTTAAGGTAAACTCTACTGTTTCCTCATTTCCCTAAGATTTTTCTGCTTCTACTACATTTTAAATGAGATTGTGACACAAAATAAGATTTATAATTTAATGGCTACAATTGATCAAACTTTAATTCCTTGCTGATTAAGAGTTATTTCATGAAACACATGAAAAGTTTCTCTTGTTCCTTTACTCGGTAGTATGGATTGACACTTTAACAAGTGCCACTCCATTGCTTTGAAACATTGTTCCAAAGTAGGTTACCATTATAAGTAGTCTTTTTTTTCATTTTCTTTTTAATATTGGTGCCTCTTCCCATGTGATAATGTGCTGAAAATAATTGAAGTGGAAGAGAAATAAAGGCTAATTTAATCTGAGAACCTAATTTCTAATACTGATTTGGGTTGAGCCTGTACACACTCTTCTTTTTCTTCTTTTTTTAAAGCAAGGGCAATAAACAATACATAGATTTTGTAATAGCAGCTTTTCTTTGTGCGTGTGAGGAAGATCAGCCCTGAGCTAACATCCATGCTAATCCTCCTCTTTTTGTTTGCTGAGGAAGACTGGCTCTGAGCTAACATCTATTGCCAATCCTCCTCCTGTTTTTTTCCCCCAAAGCCCCAGTAGATAGTTGTATGTCATAGTTGCACATCCTCCTAGTTGCTGCATGTGGGACGTGGCCTCAGCATAGCCGGAGAAGCGGTGTCTCGGCGCACGCCCGGGATCCAGTAGCGGAGCGTGCACGCTTAACCGCTAAGCCACGGGGCCGGCCCTCTAACAGAAGCTTTTAATCCTACTTCTTGAACTAAGTGAACTTTTCCAAAGCAGATGAACTTAAACATTTTGCTTTTTCTGAAGATCAAATGATCATTCAATAATGCACAAGTTAAAAACAATTAGCAAATTCTTACCTGAAACATTTTTTTGGGAAGACCAGGTTTACTTGTTAGCTACATGGAAATCTTTTTATTGAGCCTTATTATAATGTTTTCTCATTCAGGTATAAAACAATATATTCAGAAATTTAGAAAGACCTTGCTTTTCCCATGAGTGAGATTCTTTTGGAAATAATAATCTTTCTCTTTTAAATAGTTTCATTTATTTTTGATCATAAGAGTACTATACGCTTATTTAATTTTTTTCTCTAATGAACACTGATCTTTACAGAATCGCTCATTTTCTCCAGGGATAGCTAATTTCATCTGTCTCTGCATGGTATTTCAGGTGTTGAGTGAGACTTAGACTGCCTTTATAATAGATGCACTTTCTGTTTCCTCCTTCTTTTCCTCCTAAGAGGTAGCACAGTTATAAATGTAAATAAAGAGCTTGTTTGAGGGAAAGTTGAGTAGAGAAACTACTCAGAAGAAGCTACTTCCCTCCTTCATTTGCTATATTATATTCAATATAAATGTTTTAATGACAAAGGATCATTTTGATAACGTGTATCTTTAATGGAGAAACATTCCAGTGTGAACCGTCAGGTGCCTGGATCGTGGTGAAGTAATTAAGGAATACCAGAGGACCTGGGCAGCATCTAGGTTATTTCCTAGGTCACAGCTGTTAGAGCTGCAAGAAATTACTGGAAAGAAGAAACAATGAAGGAAACGGAATGAAAGACCAGCTGAGGACTACAAACTATGATTAAAAAGCAGCCAATCTTCCTATTTGTTACCATCTAAACACCACATTTGAAATTCTCTGGAAGGAAGGTAGTGATTAAGAAAAAGGCAGACAGCAAAAGCACATTGCATTCTACTCCTTCTACTCTTTGCCATTCTCCCCAGTGCCCAGCACAGAGTGCCTGGCAGAATATGTAGTTACCCATTAAATATCAGTGTAATATTGACAGCCAGGCACTAAGCAACCAAAAAATGGTCCTGTATAGATCCCTCTACCCTACTCCCCACCCCTCCAACCCCACTTCCCTGGCAGACCCTACTTAACTGATCTGTTTCATGAAGGATTAACCTCAAACTCTCCATCTGGGTTGAACTCATGATACAGGTTACTCATATCCTAAAACTACATTTAGAGGGAAAACTACTTTAAATCTGGGAACAGAATTAAGTGGGAACAAAAGGAAGCAGTTACTTTGCTTGAGACTGGACAAACTGATATAGCATGAGAAGTGAAAAAGTTACCAGTTCTACTTGATCAGTAACTGAATTAAGTAGAATCCAGTGCCTGGTTTAGTGACTAGCTCTATTGATGATTAAATAACTTTCCTAGGAGAAACAGAAAATGAAGCCTATAAAAATTCTCAAGTTTCCCACTTCCGTTTTCTCATGTATAATTCCATTTGCTTTTCTGGTTGACTTGAAAAGACCCTACTTTAGGGAACATCTAAGGACAAGGGTATTCTCCTACATAACTACAATACCATAATCACACCTAAGTATTAGTAATGCCACAATTTTCTTTTATAGTCTAGATCCAAATTTTTCTAATTGCTGAACAATGTCTTCTAGAGATTTATTTTTAATTTCTTTCAATCCTGGATCCAATAAAGGGTCACATGTTGCATTTACTTGTAATGTTTGTTTTAGTCTTTTTAAATCTAGATAGTCCTCCTGCCATTTTTTTTTCATGACACTGATCTATTTGAAGAGTCCAGGCCAATGGTCTTGTGGAATGCCCCAAATTCTGGGTTTGTTTGATTGTTTCCTCAAACATTTTTGGCAAGAATATTTCATATGTGATGTTGTGTACTTCTTATAGAATCATATCAGGATGCAAATAGTGTCTGATTGTTCCAGGATTGTTGATGGTAAATTTGATCACTTGGTTATTGTGGGCGATTGCCATATTTCTTCATTGTATAGGTCTGTTTTCCACTTCATAATTAGTGGGTAATGTGCGGGGTGATGAATATCTTGTTCCCCATCAACCTTTTGCCCAGGGGATTTGGCGTCTATTGATACTTTTGTCTAAATAAATTATTACACTGGAAGCTGCAATATGGTGATTTTCTAATTTTATTATTCCTTCTACATGTATTAGCTGAATTCTTCTGTAAAGAAGAGCTTTCTGTTTTTCTGTTGATAAACAGATTTCCTTTCAGTTCAAACACTAGGATAAGATAATGAGGCCTTTCCCAAGGTTTCTTCAAATCCTCACATCTAGCTCAGCTACCAGAGCAATTTAAGATGACAGTCTTGCAGATGTGAGGCAGGAAACTGGGGAAAATGTCTGAGTTGATAATACACCCCTGGTTCTGCCTGTTTCACAGGAAGATAATGTGTAAGAAAGTAATAGTGCTCTTTATTTGCTTACATGGTTCTAGACAATGTTGGCAGCAATCATTAGAGATAGTGTAGCTGTCACTTCCATATGGTATAAACTGGTAGTAACTGCTTAATTTTTGCATTCTTCTGTAGCTAACATGCTGCCTTCTGGATCTTAAATCCTTGACAATTTGCCCATGTTCCCTCCACGTGCAAGGTTACTGACCAGCAGTCTCTTCTAAACTCCAGAGATAGGACAACGAACATAAGGCCTCTCCCTGTTCATGCCTTCTCTTAGCCTCCCAGGATGCCCAGAGCCTCAGCTCAGGAAAAACATTTTACTTTTCCTAGCTCTACACCACACTGGTGTCTCTCCTGCTCTTGTCCAAACACCACCTGCACTTTTCCATCTCAAGTAGGGCTGCTATGAGACTGTGGGTCATTTCTTCTGGCCACCCTTGGGGTTCCAAGGGTGAATTAGCCAGTAAATGCTGTGCATCTACTCTCTACCCAGAGCGGAGCTAAATGCTACAAAGCGTACACAAATATAGAACTCCTCAAAGAGTTTATCTGGTTGAAGAGACAGACTCACAGAATTCAGCTAAAAGATATTCTAGTCTTTCAGGAGTGTCTATGAACAAGTTTTGGGAGGTTGGTACAAGAAATTCCAAGAACTGGTGCTAAAATTGTGAGTATCTGTGTTGTGCTGGGGCAAATGTCCATAGGTTTTATAAGATTCTCAGTGGGCTATGATTCCCTCCCTCCACCACAAAAAGTTCACAATGACCAAGAGCGACTAGTTGGAAACTGGCTACACAGTAGCTATTTCTCTTTACTGATAGTTCTCATGTTCCAGGGCATATATAGGAAACACATCACACCAAAAAATAGATTGAATTCTCTGACTTCAGTGTTGGTCATTCTGTCTTGCCACTTAAGAGTGATTTGGAGAAGCTGTCAATTAAAGTAGTCAAGGCTCATTGTGACATTCATAGGTAATTAAAATCTTTTACCCAGGAGAAAATTGGGACTAGCGCTGCCCCAATAATCTGAAGTTTGGTCTGGAGCTGAGTACTAGACCATGACATATCAACGTTTTCTCCATGCTTGTTGGTGATGTTCTCTCACTTTGGTATAACTAGGGTAAGCTTGCAAAGTCGTTTCATGTCCAATGACTCATTTGATCTGGTCAGGTTGGCAGGGCAAGGATTATTCGCTTTGCTCTATCAAAAAACAGCCTCTGTAAGGTTAGATGACCGGCCACGGTTACATAGATATTAAGGTTGCAGCTGGGTGTCAAACCCACATTTTCTGATCCCTGCTTTCTCCAGCATATCTTGCTGTCTTAATCAGGACAGCATTTGAGGGTGGGATTCTAGGCAGATTAATTCAGTTGCAGTTTTCAGCTGTATACTGCTGATGAAAACCTGTTTCTATTTGTAGGGTTTCCCTGGGGGGTAGGCTGGTGTGCTAGTTTTGGACGTTCTTCAGAATTCTGCTTAGTCTATGATACTATCCTGACTCTGCAAAGCCCTCCTAATTCCCTGCATAGGCATTTCAAGGGCAAAGTCATAAATGGCAATTTTCAGGGCTAGTTGTCATCTTGAATTGGATCTCGAGAATCAGATTCTTGGTTTTCTAGACTAGTGCTGTCCAACAGCATGTAATATGAGCCACACATGTAATTTTTAATATCGTAGTAGTACATTAAATGAGTAAAAAGAAGCAAATGAAATTAATTTAATAATATATTTTAATTCAATATATCCAAAATATTATCATTTCAACATGTGATCAATATAAAAATTATTCATGAGATATTTTGATTTTTTTTGTACTAAGTCTTTGAAATTCAAAATGTATTTTATACCTGCTTCACATCCTAGTTAGAGCTAGCTACATCTTAAGTGCCTAAATGGCTAGTGGCTACTGTATTGGAAAGCACAGGTCTAGAAAATTCTTCCAGGAAAAGAAATACAGTGAAGAAAAAGAAGCCCCCTTCCCTCTATTGATAATGGAGAATGAGTTGGGTAGTGGCTTTTCTTTTTTGTGTGTGAGGAAGATTAGCCCTGAGCTAACATCTGTTGCCAATCTCCTCTTTTGGCTGAGGAAGATTGGCCCTGGGCTAACATCCGTGCCCAGCTTCCTCTACTTTATATGGGACACCGCCACAGCATGGCTTGATAAGTGGTGTGTGGGTCCACACCCTGGATTTGAACCTGCAAACTCTGGGCCGTCGTAGTGGAGCACACAAACTTAACCGCTGCACCACTGGGCCGGCCCCAGTAGTGGCCCTTTTATTATGATATACTTCATCATCAATCATCAATCATACATCATCATAGAGAACCTCTTAGCCTCATAGCAAATTTAGCAAAACTACTTTCTAGTGACCCAGTAGCTTCCAGAACGTGGTGCCAGTTGCAAAATGTTGAATAGGACCATTAACACACATACGTGGAAGAAACAGTCTATTATGCGATTGGGTTATAAGGCTTGTGTGCTCAAAAAATATGTTCATCTAGCCTGCCATATGCCTGACACACCTTCTATTAAAACACTTTTTTCTAACAAATTTTTTTTTATGTATCTATTAAAATGTGCACACAGAAGTCTAGGGCCTGCTGGGCTGGGGCAGGTAGGAACTACAAGCATGAATAAAACATAGTTCCTGCCTTCAATGAAACTTGTGGTCTGGGAGGGAAGACAGTGGCTAAAACAGTTAAGGGTCAAGTGTCCACTGCATGGTGAAGACGAAAATCACCAAACTCCAGCTCTCAAACAGGACCAAGTTTTCTTCAGAAAACACACGTTAAAATTCCATTGTTTTTCTGAATTAGGAGCAAGTGAAATAATTACCCTTTAGTATTTACCAGTTATATTGGCATAGACTTAGTTGTTGAATTTGTTTGAAAAGTAGAGCCAAAAACCCTTTAGAAGTGGAACAGATTGTTTTCATGAGGGAAAAGAAGAGAGGGGACAGCTGGGAAAGGTGTGGACTCCTTTGTTGTGACAGGATGGGGAAATTTCTTGATGATGGGGAGTGGTAGCTTGAGGCATTAGGTAGAAGGCTCTAGTGCCCTGTGACTAGGGGATAATGCTGAAGAGAAGAGGGGCAAGAGTGAACAGAATGAACACAAACTTTGTCTACTTCACAGCTTTGCTCATTCCTGGACTGGTATTAAATGCTTATATGAGCAAATAAATACAATGCATACATTGACACTGGGGAAGCAGCGGAAGGGAGGGTAGTAGTTAAGGTCCAGAGTTCGGGAGTCAGGCAGCCCAGCATCCTGTGCGACTATGGGAAGTTACTTAACCTCTCTGTGCCTCAGTTTTCTCATAAGTAAAAAAATGGTTCGTTATAGGATTTGATGAGATAATGTACATTAAGAGCTTAGGATAACGGCTGGCACGTGGTGTGTACCCCATAAACATAATTATTATTAGTTTTGGCACTAATTATTACATCAGTAATAATTATTAGCTGTGGTGCGCCCCTCATTTGCTCCTGAAGTTTCACAGGCAATCCTGATAGCAAGTAGGATGACAGGAGACAAATGCTCCTGATTGTCTCCCTCTACAATGGCAAAACTGGGGCAACGAGATGAAAATGACTTGCCCAAGGGCTCAGAGGCCACTCCTAAAATGGGGAGGGAGGCCATTTAAGGCAGTGGCAATGGGTTTCCCCAAAGACAAGGGTTTAGAACACTCATAGGCTGGAATTAGAATCCAGGCTGCACCACTTAATTCACGGTGTCATCTCCAGAAGTTACCCGATTGCTCTGAGCCCTCAGCTGTTCACCTGTCAAACAAGGATAATAAATATGCCTAGGGTGGTTAAAACTCAATAGCATGAAAAATGTATGTGGTCTGGGCTTAATAAAATCAGCCTCCCCAGTTACCGTTATTACTATTGTTGTTATAGCAGATCCTACGCAGAGTCAGGCAGTGCCTGCCTGACATGCTGTGCTGGGTTTTGGCTCACCACTGTGGCCCAGAGCCTGGCATAGTGCTTGGCATCCAGTAGACACTTAGGAAACGTTTGTGGAATGAATGCACATCATCTGAGGCAGGGAGGGCAGCCGGCTGACTTGGCCTCGGAGCTTAGCTCTCGCTCTCCTTCCAAAAACAAGAGCCTGAAGCAGCTTGTAGCCCGAGAGCCCAGGCACTAGTTAGCAGTGAGCTGAACCCACCTTCAGTCCCTGAAGCTCCTGTCGGAGCTGCTGGAGGGCCCCCCCGTTTGGACACGCATCTTTGTGTAAGCGGCTCTCTCCGAAGCCCTTGTTTTTCTGGTTTGCGGTTTATTTACTTAAGCATTTACAGCTCCCGGGAGCAGAGGGGCTGCTTGAAGCAGGGTCAGGACCGAGGTCGCGGTCTCTATTTATTTTCTGTCTCCCAATCTCAGCGCTGGCAAGTAACAACACGGCTCCTTTATCTGTGCACCGGAGAGGCTTGCGTTTCTTTACCTCCTGCGGGGCGAAGAAGGACGCACGGAGTTCGGATACAGAAAAGTGTTCTCAAGCCACTTGCCTGTGTCCCCGCTTGCGTGGACCGTCGCTCCCACACTTAGTTTTCTGTGCAAACCAGAGCAAGGCAGAGCAGATTAAATAAAGACAACCTCGCGCCTTTAATCCTTGACCGCAAACACTGGCGTTTTTGTGCCCTGGATTTCTGAAATTCTTGGCTCCGGGACTCAAGGCGGGGGGAGGGTGGGTACAGCTTGTAAAAACTTCCCAAAGCACAAATCCGAGCTCCTCCCTGCCCCTCGCTCCCAGTGATACCTGGATTCAAAGGAAAAGGGGCAGCCAGAGGAGGAGCGTCCCCAGAGGCTGGGGGCGCCCCCCAGGGGTGGCTTTCGATCACGGGCTCCAAGCCAGGCCAGCTACCCCTGAAGACGCGGGTTTGAAGCCCAGACGCCCCGCGCGACGCCCCTCCTTCATCCCCGCGAGCCGTCTATTTAGAGCCCAGCCCGGGAGCCCAGGGGATTCTGGGACTTGTAGTCCTCCCCTGCAGCCCCAGGCGCCGCCACGACCTCAGACTTGGACTACATTGCCCAGGGAGCTTCCCGGCCTATATAAGCAGCGAGGAGCGGCTTCAAAGTGCAGTAAGCATGTGGATGTGCTGCTGAAGCGTTTCCTCAGTCTTGCTGGGGTGGGAGGAAAGGAGGAGGAGGTGGTGGTGGAGGAGGAGGAGGAGGAGGGAGAGGCAGAGGGTGGAGAGAGAGAAAGCGCACGCCGAGAGGAGGTGTGGGTGTTCCGCTTCCATCCTAACGGAACGAGCTCCCTCTTCGCCGACATGGGATTACCGAGCGGCTGCTAACCCCTCTCCTCGCCCTGCTCCCCCAAACCGGCGTGGCTCCCCGGGCACCAAGGTAGCGGCTGGGGCTGGGCAGAGGGCGCGGGGAGTTGGTACTGCACCCCCGGGCGCAGAAGTTTTTGCCCCACTCTCTGGGAGTTCTTGGTGGATTTGCATGCACTTGCATGCATTTGGGGGTTCTTTTACTGTGGGCATTTGGGGGGGGTTCATTTCAGGTAAAAAAATTCTCGACTCCAGTGATTGGCTTTGAGGGCTACCCATTCTAGACTGGAATGGCATTCCCTCAAGTTGGAAACTTGCAGCAACTGCAGGAAATAGTTTTTTTTTGGGGGGGGAGATTGTGGGGGTGTCATATGTGAGTCCGTTCAAGGAAACAGTCTTTCTTAAAATGTAGCCCTCCCTCGAGCTGCATGGTTGGGAAAATAATGCATGTGTGGGGGCCCCAGTGGGGACGGTTTTAAAAAAACGGAAGAAAACCCGGGGAGCGGTGAGGGATGAAGTGTGGACGAAGCTCACGCCCAGTGAGGATGCGGGCTTCGGATACTTGGCCTCCGCTCCGGGAAATAAGTGCTTTGGGATCTGCCAAAGACTTCCCTTAGTTCCAGCTCCCCGGCACGTTCGAAGTTTGTGCGTGCCTCGTCTCACTTGTCAGTTACATGCTGGAAATAAGGAAGCGAAGTTACCTGTAATCTTTGCCCAAGTGATCCGACCCACCTGCCTGTCAAATTTAGGGGGAAGGCTTCTCCAGGAAGGAGGCTAAAGAAGGTGGAAGCATGGAATTTGGAGCATTTCTATTAGGGAACCTTCGCGGTCTCATAGTCTTTCTTTCTAAATACTTAGGAGCTGATTACAGAGGAGCAGGATTCGCACCCCTGGCTTGGCGTGTTTTGGCAGCAGAGTGCCTGACCTGGGTCAGGTGAGTGTGGAAGCCTGAGTGCTGTAGTCAATAATGAGTTTTTGTCCTAAGCCTACTTTAAGTGCTCTCTAAAGAGCCATGGAGATGGGGAGTAGGAAGGAAAAGGAAACTCAATGGTTCAGTCTCCAAAATTTGTCACTGCCTTTGGTGAGGGCTTTTGGGAGCAGAGGAGATCCAAGGGGCAGTCCTACCTTGCACTTTTGGCCATGGCTCGGAATTGAAGCAGAGTGAAGATTTATGAGAGGAGGGGAAAAAAGCCATTAAATAAAAAGGATGCCCATTGGTGGCCTGAGAATTGAACTTGCCAGGCAGCATGTTGATGATTTAAATTCTGAAGGATGCAGTGCATTTCATCTGCCAAGATATGTAAGCAAAAATTAACTGCCTCTCTCTTTCAAAAATAGTCACTTTCTTTTTTCTTACTGTCAATGTGTGTTTAATCAGAGTAGGTTGGATTGCAAGAAATGAAAGTGATTGCTGGTTAATTGAAAGAATTAGAACTTTAGAAAGGGAAGTCAGTTCTTCAAGCATAAGTTAGTAGCATCCAGCCCTTGACTTGAAGCCACTTGGATGTCAAGGAATCTGATAGGTCCCTGTTGTTTAGGTACCTGTAGTGGGATATGACCTGAGGGCAGCATTTTCTGTGAACACAAGCAGCTCCTATTTTTTTCCCCAAAATGGTCAGACTGCACTGCAAGAAAGGGAGGTTTTAACGGGTGCTCGTACATCCCCATTGCTGCAGATTTGGTCATCAAAAGTTTTTTCTTCCGAAATGGTTAGGAACAGGGTAAACAACAGGGTAACGGGTGAGGGACTGGGCCTTGGTAACTTCTTAAACATTCTAAATATTTAGCTGTTCCCTGGGCTACAATGTTTGGGCTTTTCTAATTAAAAAATGAGAGTCAGACACTTCATTATAGTAGTATAGTCCTTTTGTTTCCTGTTGATAAGATCCTCAGGAGTGCTGGTGGAGTGGGAAGCATTTGAATGTATGAGGTCTGGTTCCTTCTTGGAGTTCTATTGACTCCCATGGCTCCATGGGCACTCAAAAGGCCAAGGATTGGGTTCAGTTCCCCTCCTCTCAGTAAGCTGTAGCCAAGGAGAGACTGTTCCACAGACTCTTCTCCAACTGGTTGCTAAAAATAATAATACTGACACATTAAGGACTTGTAAGTCAGATCTAGAGCCATATATCATGGAAACCCTGTGAGTCAGGTACAGGTGAAGAAACTGAGGTGCAAAGAGTGAAATCTCTTACCCAGTAGCTAGTACACAGTGGAAGCAAGGTATAACCCCAGGCTGTGGGGCTCTCCTGTCCTGTGTCCCACAGATGCATCTAAGTTGGGGGGTGGGAAATGGTGAGGGAGAAGCTAGGAAAAATGGTAAACTTATTGCTGTTGATGAAATAACTCTTGCTTATGTCCCACCAATGATGCATGAACAATACTTATCTTGATGTAAGAAGGAAATAATTTTGCTCTGACATAGGGATGAAAGAGTGTGGATGTTTGAGGAGGTGTTAGGTGTTGTACTGAGTTTGTTTTGGAAAGCTGTATGCTGAAAGTCTGAATGAGGAGAGTAAAAGAAACCAAACCAAACCACAAGGAACATTAAGTTCAGCATTAGATTCATCTCATACCTGAAATCCATCTTGATCATCTACATCAAGGCATCTGAGCAGGTTGAAAGAATGAGGCGTTTCTCCATCTGAATAATTCGAAAGTTTAAATTACAGTGAGTCTGAACTGTGAAATGTTATCTTTTCATATATCCTTCAGTTTGCTTTGTGGCCACTTGTGCAGAACGCTTTTCTTTTTCATTTCTTTCTTTCGTGTGTGTGAGTTGAAAGTACAATCTGTTCTTTGAATAATTCAAATCAAAACAGACTATCCTATCAAAATTTCCTTCTTATCGGACAGGGAAAGTTCTTCATGCTGTAAATGAATTACTACTGGCCTCCACTTTGAGACCCGTGAAAGTTGTTTGAGGTTGACAATGGTATCATCCATTTCAACAGAGTGGTTGCCATTTGGAGGGAATTGGCATCTTCACTTTAGGAATGAGAGATGGAATGGTTGCTTAGAGGAAAAGAAATAGATGAACTCAACAAGATGGATCTGTTGCCTTTTTCCTAAAAGTATTTTCAACTGAAGAAGACTAGGATATTAGAGAGAGAGAAAAGAAACTTCTAATCCAATGGTATACAACCAGCTTACTTCCAGAGAAAAAAATCACATGGCTTTTTAGCTCATTTATAATGTTCTCATGGAAACTCTGATTTCTTTACAAGCAGCTCTTAAAAAACAAACCAAAATGAAACAACAAACACCAAATATGAACAACAGGAAAAAAAAAAAAAGGTTGGGCTGGAGTTAGGTTTCTAGGTCAAGCTGTCCTTGGATACATCTAATTAAGGAGTCCACACAAGGCCACTGTCCCATCTTGTTGGCTGTTGGCTTGATCTTTTAAAATAAAATGCATTGCATTTGCAGGCTCTATATTAACTGGAAGTACATGTGATTTTTAGTTCACTTTTGCTGTTTTAAGTTTTTGCATGGCTCTTTTGGTGAAATCAATTAAGGCTTGAAGTCAGTGACATGAATGACATAATTTCTGTGATTCCTACCAATTGTCATGGTGTCTGTGATTCTGAGGTTATTGCTGATGAGGATGAAGTGAAAAAAGCACTGAAACCATCACCTATTGAGCTAGTCCTTATGTTGAACTAGATCCGGATTCTTCCCTAAACTAGACATACTTTAAGGCATTTGGCGTGATAAATCTATTCAAGAAGTTCTAATACCTGTTAAAGTTATGATCCAAGTGTTTATTCCTTCATTCAAAAGTTTCTTGAGCACTCGCTATGTGCCAGGGTGTGTTCTAGGTGCTGGGGCTACATTGGTGAAAGACCTGCTCTCAAGAGGCTTATATCCCAGTTGTGGGAGGCAGCCAATATAAATAAGCAAGTATTATGGTATGACAGGTAGTAAGTACTATGGAGATGAATAAAGCAGAGTAAGGGGGAACAGAAAATAACAAGTGTTGGTGAGGATGTGGCAAAATTGGAACCCTTCTGCACTGGCGATGGGAATGTATAATGGTGCAGCCACTATGGAAAACTCTATGGTGGAGCCTCAAAAAATTAAATGTAGAATTACCAGATGATCTGGCAATTCCACTTCTGGGTATGTACCCCAAAGAATTGAAAGCAGGGACTTGAACAAGTATTTGTACACTCATGTTCATAGCAGCATTATTCACAGTAGGCAAAAGGTGGAAACAATCCCAATGTCCATCAACACGTGAATGGATAAACAAAATGTGAATATCGATACAATAGAATATTATTCAGCCTTAAAAAGGAATGAGATTCTGATATGTGCTGCAACATGGATCAAGCTTGAAAACATTAGGCTAAGTGAAATAAGCCAGATACAAAAGGATAAGTAATACATGATTCCACTTATATGGGGTCTCTAGAGCAGTCAAGTTCACAGAGACAAAAAGTAGAATGGTGATTGCCAGGGGTTAGGGGTGGGGGAATGGGGAATTTGTTTAATGGGTACAGAGTTTCATTTTGCACAGCGTGGTGAATGTACTTAATGGCACTGAATTATACACTTAAAAATGGTTAAAATGGTAAATTCTATGTTATATATGTATATTTTACCACAATAGAAAAAAAGAAATAAAATGACAACAACAAGAGAACAGGGTAAAGGGGATAAGGGAGCACTCAGGTAGGGATCGGGAATCGGGGAAAAGTCTTTAATCTGGTTCCTTTAAGCAGAGATCTGAAGGAAGTGAGTGGTTAACCATGTAGATATCTGGGGGAAAGGATGTTCTGAAGGGCCAGAGCAGCAAGTGCAAAGGCCCTGAGATGGGAGCAGGACAACCTGTTTTGAGGCAAGGAGGCCAGGGTGGCTGCAGCTGAGGGAGAGTGCTAGGCATTCAGGTGCGAGAGGGCGTCAGGGTCAAATTGTGTGGGGGCCAGGTTGTTGCAGGTAAGCAATGACTTATTTCCCTGAGAATTTCTAAACCCGCACTGAATTCTCAGTGTGATTCTCAACATCACTGAACCCCATTGTCCTTTCTGAAGAGACTGGTGAAGCTGGCAAAATCACATACCAGATTGGAACTTGATGGGGGGTAAAACCCAGATTTCTAGACTGTCTGGTTAATCACTTGACTTACCTGCGATTGTAATTCACTTCCATAGGAAGGGAATCTTCTTTGATAAATAGATGAACCTTCAGTTGGTTTGAACAACAAATTGTAAGAACCTAATGGTATTCCTGGGGGTTTATCTTTAACACAAACCTTCTGCACCCTGCTGCCACCCTGTAGTCTGTCCAGTCCCATTTTAAGGAATTACGCAAGGAGGACTCATGCTCTGCTTTCTAGCATCATCCTTGGGGAATATGAAGTTCCACATTAATGATCTCCCCAATTAGTGAAGTGGACCCCTTTACATGTACAAACTTATAAAAACATACATTTTGTTACTTATTACGTAAGATATACGTATTCAATTATAGTAAAACATTAGGAAATAAAGATAAGCAACAAAACCAGTCACCCCCAATCCCACCATCCAAGATTAGGGTTCCAGACTTCCTGTGTATATATAAAATATATATATAAAAATTATATGTATATTTAAATTTCATAAAAAGGGACTCATACAATACCTCCTGTTTGGTACCTTGCCTTTTGCACTCTCGCGAACGTCTTTTCTTCTTAATAGACATCTGTGTCTTCATTTTTCCAAAGGTGGCCATACCTTGGATGGGATTTCATTTGAGTGATGATATGTATGGAATCACAAGAGTAAAAAAAAACTACATCATTCAAGTTTCATCACCATCGTAGAGTCCAGGTTTTCTCATTCAGTTTATACTGTTTTTTTAAGAAAACTAAATGGAAGGTAAAGCACTCCTCAGAGGTTAGCTATCTTAGTACAGGGATAAAGCCTAGCAACCATTCATTTAAATAGAGAATTTCTCCTTTGTTCTTCCAAGTAACCTAATCTGGTGAGGGAGGGAGGGCCAAGTGTTCTTTTCTGTTTGTTTGCACTAAAAGGACAACTTTACTATGGAAAATTTGTGTACATGTAATAGTAGAGATCTTAGTGTAATGAGCCCCTCTTTACTCATCACCCACCCTCCATGGTTATCAGTTCCTGACTGATCTTGTTTCATCTATATTCTTATGCACTCTCCCCTCGCGTCTTTGATGACCTTGAAGCAAATCCCAGACATACCAGTTCATCTGTATTTTAGTATGTATCTCTAGTATTGGGATTCTTTTTTTAAAAAATAATCACCATACTATTATCCATCTCAAGAAAAAACAAATTTTTTTATTGAGTCTGTCTTAACACTTAAAAATACATATAATAATATATATATATATAAGCATATTTATCAGTTTGTTTGAATTAGGATCCCCCCAAAAATTACAAATGGTTGATGTGTTTTTTAAATTTTATTTATTTATTGTTTTCCCCCAAAGCCCCAGTAGATAGTTGTATGTCATAGATGCACATCCTCCTAGTTGTTGTATGTGGGACGCGGCCTCAGCATGGCCGGAGAAGCGGTGCGTCGGTGTGCGCCCGGGATCCGAACCCGGGCAGTGGAGCGCGTGCACTCAACTGCTAAGCCGTGGGGCCGGCCCTGATGTGTTTTTTAATCTGTATATTTCCTCTATACCTCTTTTTTCCATGCATTTTTTGGTTATTATTGAAGAAACTAGGTGATATATTTTCCCACAGTTTGGATTTTGCTGGCTACATCAGTGTGGTTAGTTGAACATGTTTCTCTGTCCCCAAATTGCCATAATTTGGTAGTTAGATGTAGAGGCTTGATTGGAGTCAGGCTCTGTTTTTTTTTTTTTGGTCAAGTCTATTTTGTGAACTTCACTCAGAGGAGTGTATGATATGTCTGGATATGTCTTCTTGTGATATTAGCAGCCATTGATGCTCATTGCCTCAATCCGTTAGTTCATTTGGAGTTGCAAAATTCCTGATTCTATTTTTCCTTCTGCATTTATTAGCTAGAATATTTTAAAGAAAGAGATTTCCTCCACTTAGTTTTTGGTTCCCTGGGATATAGTTCATATAAGAAAGACAGGATCAGTACTTGAATGTCTCTGTGTATTTTACCGGTTTTCAAAAATAACAAGTTGATTCCCTAGCATGTTCCATGGCAGTGGTTCTTAACTGAGGGACATTGGGCAATATCTGGAGACATTTCTGGTTGTCACAACTGGGGAGAGGGTGCTACTGGCATGCAATGGTTGGAGGCCAGGGATGCTGCTCAACAGCCTACAATACACTGCACAGCCCTCCACAACTCAGAATTGTCCATTCCCAAGTATTAGCAGTGCCACTGTTGAGCGTCATTATGAACTTATGGATTTAAACATATTTTATATGTTTCACTTTGTGTAGTTATCCTTATTGATGTTCAAATTGTCCATCTTTCCTCAGCGAGAGAGATGCTATTCAAATTGGTTCAAAAGACACACCCTGGTAGTCTTTGATAGCTTTCTTGCTTTCTGTGTGACGAGATGTTCCAGGCTCATCTTCTGTATTTCTTGTCCCAGACCTGGAATCAGCCTTTTCTCTAAGAAGCCCTAGTTCTTTTGAGTGGGAAATGATATTTAGACACCTCTGCTCAGGGCTAGATAGGTACTCTTGTCATCTCATCATACAGGTCAGAAAACAGAAATTAAAAGGAAGAAAACTTAAAAACTGAACATTTTTAATGGAAGCTTTTCCAAAATGCAATCAACACATCCTTGCCTTTTTAAAAAGAATTCCGAACATACTCAACTTTTTAAACTGATTTCATGTTTTTAGCCTTAGTATCCTGGGGCTAAGATACAGTAATACTCCCCAGATAAGCAGGAATGTTGCTTTTGTTCCGCATCCATGTTTTCAAACTATGTGGTAACCCGTTAACAGGTTGTGAAATCAATTTAATGGGCCTTGATCAATGGCTTTTTAATGAAGTAGACTGGAATAGAAAACATCAAAGTATATTGCATGGATACCTAAAAAGAACTGTGTACATTGCAACAAGTTTCTCATTCTCACACTCTTCTTCTCTCACTCTCACCCTGGCACACACAGAGTGAAGGACGGGTTGTAAGTTCAGTGTATTTTTCTGTAGGTTACAGTGAAAAGTTTGAGAAACGTTGTCCTGTGTCTTTGCAACTCCATTTGTGGTCACCAGAGCAGCATCACTGGCTTCAACTGGGAGCTTGTTAGAAATGCAGACTCTCAGGCCCCACCTCAGACCCACTGAAGCAGAACCTGCATTTTAGCAAGATCCCCAGGGGATTCATACACATGTGAAAGTCTGAGAAGATCTCTACTGGGGGATGTTTGCCCCTGGGCTTTTTCAGTACTTGTCTTATTTTTATAAGTTACTTTGTTTTTTTGTGGCTGTCTCGCATCTCTTGAAACCGAGCTTTGCACTTCCCCCTAGCAGCCGTCTCATTTTCAGTTGAATGGAAAGGTAGGCTAAATCACCAAGCTATGGTGAAAGTATAAAGGTCTGACAGGATTCTCTCTGACAAAAATGGGAGCTTTGGTGCTTACATTTGGGGGATTTTTTTTTTGGCTGTTCCGATAGAGGTAGAAAGAGCCCAAAAGCCACATGTGAAACCTACTTAGGATTGTGAAGTCACAGATAGAAACAAAACTGCATTTTAACCTGCTGTTGTCAGATACTTTGAGGAACTTATGTTTTATGACCCGTCGAATCAGCAGAACTTCTGGACTGCTTTGTATAATGTTGCTCATCAGAAAAAGGTGAACATAAGAAAAAATATCGCTAGCCTGCAAGTTTCTTGGTGTTCATTTGCATTTCAGGAGGAGCTTTATCTGGGAAGTGATTTTGTTTTGCAAAAAGAGCTTAAAAGCATCCCCATGCATGTATTTCTGAACAGAAAAAGCTGGTACAACACTCAGAGGCATTCATTTGCCTTGGGGAGGGGGGCGGTGTGTGTGTGATCATGTTCTGCCTGTGCCTTTGCACATGTTGTCCTTTCTGCCTGCTGTACCCTTCTCCATCCCCACTATAGCCACCTTGCCAAATCCTTCTATTTCCAGTCCAAATGATTCCTCCTCTGGGAAGCCTTTCCTGATACTTGAAAATCTTTGTAATTTGAAACTCGGGGCACTTTGTATCTATTTTCCTCATGGGCCTTTTTGGTTTTTAACCCACGGGAGTACCTGACCTATAGTCAGTGCTCACAAAATATTTGTCAAGTGAAGTTATTTTTCTACATGTTTTATCTCCCTTTGAAGGCTGTAGGCTGCTTCTTAGAAGAATCTAATCTTTTGTACCTCTCTCCTGATTAAATATTTCTTGCATTGGCATATTGCTTTGAAAAGCCCCCTTTGCTGTGGAGAGCAAAGTGAGGACTGTGTAGAAAAGTATTAAGCAGTTCTTTTTGATAGCTTTTGAGATGTTGCTCAGAACAGCTCTCTGGAGGGCATTAGGCTTGGGAAGTTGTTGAGTGTTACTAAAAGGGAGTGGAGGTGAGAATCAGGTAGTGAAACAAAGCTGCTCTCAGGTCACGGTGGTATTGCCCTGCTGGACCGCCGGATGGGGACTCCCGTGGACTTTGTTGACTGCCTTTTTGGTACAGGCAAAACATGTAACATCTGTGCGTCTGTTTCCTCTTCTGTAGAATAGGTATAAAAATACCTGCTTTGGGTCATTGCTGCCAAGTTGTAGAATAATAAATGCTTGCAAAAAGTCTTAGAGATAAAACAAAACAAAACCTATGTCCTAGAACAGTGGTTCTCAACCAGCGGGGTGATTTTGCCCTCCGGGGGACACTTGGCAACATCTGGAGACGTTTTTGTTGTCGAAACTGCAGGGGAGAGGGTGCTACTGACAGCTAGAGGCCAGGGACGCTGCTAAACATCCTACAATGCACAGGACGGGTCCCCCACAACCAAGAATTTTCTGTCCCCCAATGTCAATAGCCCTGAGGTTGAGAAACTCTGTCCTAGAGTGATTTTTCCAGAGTTAGTGAGACCTTTCTCTCTCTGAGAATATTAACCTAACTTTATTTGCTGGGGTGTTTTTTTTGTTTTTTTTTTGTGGTTCAGGCTGTGGGCAGAGGGGCGTCTTCACAGGCTGGGGCTGACTTTAACTTTTTAACAAAATAAACACCCTCTCCCAGCCCCCCCGAGCACTGGCCTTGGTTTCTAGAGCCCTGTGGTCTGCTCACTTGGGCCACTAATCGGCTGTGTGATCTCCAAGAAATCACTGAGAGGGGTTTTTTTCCACCTATAAAATGAGGAATTTTGGCTAAGTGATCTCTGCCGACCAAATGTGAAGTTTTCTGACTGCCAACTTTGAGCTTTTGGTTGGCCTCTTATGCTGGCCTTGAGGAGTAGGAGACACGGGAGCACATGTCAGTATTGACATCTTTTCTGAAAAATAAATGTGTAGATAATGTATTTGTTTCGAGAACAGGTTTTTTCTTGGACATATTTGTGAAAAGGCAAGTAAGTTTATTTTTGTGTGTGTTTGAGAGTCTAATGAGCAACGTTTAAACTAGAGAATTGCTCCAAACTTCAGATTTAAAGCTATTTCTGAGATTCTCATAGAGGGCCATGCTTAATGTTGAAACTTCTGAGTTGGTGACTTCCTTTGGGACTGCCTGAAAACGAAAGCAGAATACAATTTTTTATGCTCCGAGAGAAGTGTTTTTTGCAGTAGAATAAATTATCTCTTGATGGGGACATGCTGCATTTCTGAGGACAATCTGATTATCCACTAATGGGACAAGAAGGCAAGGAGAGGCCGTGCATAAATGTGTATGGTGGGGAGCCACCACCGAGTGTCCAACTCAAAAATGTGCTGCTCATCCTCATTTCACAATAAAGATGATATCGTCAAGAGTCTTTGCTCAAGGGAAGTTCCAGAATTAACTGTGAGAGTACCCAGTGACAGAAGCAGAGACGGTTGTAAAGAGAACCTTTTTCCTTCCCTTGGAAGAGTCAACTGTGAATGCGATGGGTTCTCTCTCCCCCCTGTTTACAGCCATATTACCATATATGTACCTGGGTGAGGGCATCTTAAGGAGGCTTGTGCTTCTCAGGAGGGAGTGTCCTTGGCCTCCAGCCAGGAGATTGATCAAATGCCAGCAACTCTTCCTTTTTCTGTGCATACTCTTGTTTTCCCTCTAAAAGTCCTCATGGTTTGCCTGGCTTTGCCCACTGGGGGCTGCTTGACCTAAACATGAAGTGGTGTTGGTGGCGGCTGTGAGTCCTCCAGGCCTTGTTCACATTTCTGAGGGACCAGCTACCTATGGCTTCTTGGATCTCCAGGCACTTTTAAGCCTTGCCACGTAGGCCCTTCTCTTTGCAGCCTAACTTAAAAGGAAGCTTTTTGATTTTCTCCTTTTTAAACAATCATTTTTAAAGCAAGCAGCAATAAAACTAGTACTAAAAGACTTTGGCAAAGGCCCTTTGTTTTTTAGGGAGTGGAGGTGATGTGGGTATGCCAAGAAAGAACAGGCAAGGCTGATGGATTTCCATTGGCTACATTTTTCGGCAGAAGAATGACTTTCCAAGCGCATTGTACTTTTGAGCCAAGAGGCAAAACTTGGTGACTGAAGGGTAGACCCAGAGGGGGCGATGTAGGTGTGATGCAGTCATCCATTCTTCACCCAGTGGTGCTTTGGTGGTTTGGGTTTTGCTAGGAATAGTGGAGAGAATGTTCTGCTGGAGTTGGCATTGACATGTTCCGATAAATGCATCTCATGATGTGTCCCTGGTCTGCATTCACTCATTATTTGGACTTGCTGGGTGATGGGGCTGATCCTCAACTGATCGTAAGCTCTAAAAAGTTCAATAAGGGTAGTTTATGTGAGTAGGAAATAGAATAGATTCGAAATAGAGCAAGCAGCAGTGTTTCCTGTGTTTTACTTCCTATGTGCTAAGTAAGCCCATTCTTTCCTTTTTTTCGTTCAATCCTCAACACAACTTTCTGAGGTAAGCCCTCATGATGCCCATTCTGCAGATGAGGAAATTGAGGCCCAGAAAGAGTAAGTAACTTGGTCAAGGTTCCAAACTTCCCCTCACACTTAGAATAAACAGTATACTTTTTACACTTGTGAAGTCCCACTGTCCTGGCTTCCCTCTTCTCGACCTTCCCCCGTACTTTCTTCTTTTCCCCATGAAATTCTCCAGACATGGTGGCTGGCTTTCTGTTTCTTGAACTTGCCAAGCTCTTTTCTGCCGTAGAGCCTTTGTACTAGCTGTTGGCTCTGCCTAAAATGCTCTTCTGCCTGATTTTTTTGCATGGCTGCCTCTGTCTTGACTTTCAGGTCTTAGCTTAAATGTCTTCACTTGTTCTTTCTGACCAGCCAAAGTTAAGTTGTCACCCAATCACTTTTAATTCTCTGTGTAGTACTTAATCACTATCTGACTTGTCTTGCTTGTTTCTTCCTTTTGTTTGTTTACTGTCTGCCTGCCTTCACTAGAATATGTGTATCATGAGAGCAGGGACCTTGATTAGATGTCTTCTTTTGACCTGCATCCCCCGCACTGGACTAGGGGTAGCACATAGCAGGTACTCAATAAATGTGTTGAATAAAAAGGAGGATTTAGGTTTCAAATCAAGGGGTCCTCTCTAAAGGCCTGGCTGTTCAATTGTGTGTTTTGCATCTTAATCCTTTCCTATCCAGTTTTTTATGCAGTATGAGTCCAAAGCACATAGCCAGCGAGGGCCAAAGCAAATCTTAAACCAGAGAGAATTTATAGCAGCATTTTTCAAACTTTTGGGTCTTAGGAGCTCTTCGCACACTTAAAAATTATTGAGGACCCCAGAGAACTTCTGTTGATATGAGTTATAACAATCTGTATTTATCATATTAGAAATTAACACCAAGAAAATTAACACTGAGAAAACATAAAAAAAAAACCGTTACACATTAACACAGTAACATTTTTTGGGAACAATATTTTTCAAAACAAAAAAATTCAGTGAGAAGAGTGACGTTATTTTACATTTTTGCATTTTGCTTTAAGGTTTTGCTTAATAGAAGATAGCTAGTCACGTATCACGTATCTGCTTCTGCCTTCAGTCTCACGTGGCATCGCATGTCTTGCAGCCTCTGGAAAACTCCACTGTACACATGTGAGAGGCTGAGTGAAAAGGCAAATGACACTTTGGTGTTGTTTTGAAAATAGTTTTGACTTTGAAGATCCCTGGGGGGGATCCTTGGGAGCCCCCTTGGGTCCCTGGGGCACCATTAAGAGCCTCTGGCTTGTAGGATAGGTAGGTAATTTGGGAGGTTTGGTGGTGGCATGGAACATTTGAGAGAGGGAGAAGTTGAAGGCTTACGTGGCAGGATGCAATTGAATGCCCCTAAGTCTGGATATTGTATCAGATCTTTCTGTTCAGAAATATATGCATGGGGATTCGTTTAAGCTGTTTTTTGCAAAACAAAATTCCTTTCCAGCTGAAGCTCCTCCTGAATTGCAAAGCAACACTGAGAACTTGGAAGCTAGGGTACTTGTCTTATGTTCATCTTTTTCAGATGAGCAAGATTATACCAAGCAGTCCAAAAGTTCTGCAGTGGGATGGGTCATTAAAAAATGATAAAGCATAGGTTCCCCTCCATGTCTGGACATAGTAGCTTCAAATGCAGCTTCCTTTGTAGCTCTTAACTCTCCAAACGTTACTTGGTTCTTCCAGTAGCTTTTGGCCTCAGATGAAGTTGCGTCCTATCATAGAAATTAGGTTGTCTTGAAGGTTTTTTGCTGTCAGGGTCTGCCACAACTGATATTTAAGACAGGAAGATGGGAGCTGTTAAAAATAGATGAGCTATTCTGTACTAGCCAATTTAACTGTTTAAGAAGGGTAAATGATTACAAATCTAGGCCTCGGGGGAGTATTTTGCATGTGTCTTGGGTGATGTATATAAGATTGTCCGAGTTAAGGTAATTGGGAGGCAGAATATTTGGGGAGCTTGGACATCAGGAAATGAATGGTGCACTGGGGGGCAGGCGTGGCTGGGGTCCTTAGTGCCTGACATCGGGGCTTGGTTGCAAGGGCCTAATTTCAGGGCAATGTCAGTGGGGCTCCCCCACCCCATTACTCAAAGTCGGACTGTTTAGCCCCAAAGTCCAGGTGGCATCATCTTAATTAAATAAAGGAGGCTTGCTTCTACATGTCAGTAAAAATCTGCAGGTCGTGGTTTTGGGGTCCATTAACTCCGTTGTCCATCCACCGTTGAGGATTAAGTGATACCTTAGGTAACTTCTCGGTTAATGAAAGTGTTCTAATTTAGTCTCGTTTCAGGAGTTGCTAACTTTTAAATTCTGAATTGTGTGTAGGCGAAAGTTGAGATTTTCTTTTTAGAAAAGTGAATATAATGCAATTAGTTAAGTGTGTGCAGGAGAAATAGATGGGAAAAATTACAATAAGTGAGATTTCTGCCACAAAGCTTTTAGCAAAAAAAAAAGAAAGGAAGAAAAGAAATCTAAAACCTATCCTGAGCTACTTAAAATGAAATGAACGTACTTCTTTTTCAGTGAGGCTGTGCTTTAGCCTGTCTTAACACCAAAGTGGAAGAGGTTCTAAATATTGAATTACCATTCCTTTGAAGAGGTTCGTCCCCACCCAGCAGGGGCCTGGTTCGATGTTAGAAGAAGGGGGAGTGCAATTCCGTCGGGCTGTCTTGGGTGTCGTGAATCTGGGGGCTGAAAAGCAGCAATACCTTGGATGACCTGTTCCAGTATCAGCCGCCTCCTAGGCTGACAGAAGATTTAAACATTCCTGGGACCTTTGTTTATTTGGATGTGTTTCCAGCAGAGCTGACAAAGTAAGAAGCATACATCCAGTTGAAGAATCACAAGTTATGGGCAGAAGTGAGTGAAGACTTTGAAGGAAGGAAAGTGAACATTTTCGTTTCAGTCTCATTCGAAAATACAGAAAATGAGCCCTTGGGAAGGGCCAGGTATTGCACTGAGCACTTTGTATGGATTATTTGGTTTGCCCCTCACAGTGACCCTGAGAAATAGGAAGGGTTGCCTCCCTGTACCCACCCTCCCCCTTTTTTTTCCCACAAGGATGAGGGAGCTGAAGTTCAGAGAAGTTATGTAAGTACTTAAGAACACACAGCTGGTAACTGATGACACTGCAATTTGAACCTAGGTGTTCTGAGTCTATGGTTCTAGCCTTTTTGGACATAACGAGGGGGTGGTCAGTTGGAGAGGGGTACTTCTTTCCAGGGGTAGAATTTGGAAATTTTGTTTCAGGCTCCCAAATTTAAAAAGGGCCAACAGGCCCCTACTCTTTATTCTTGATCCAGCAGTGTAAACTTGGCTTTAATTAGTTTTAGGAAAACAATCACCTGAAAAGCAGTATAAGTTCTTTTAGGCAGCAGATAAGATGACACTATAGTACATTGAACCCAAATTTGATTGCTTGCATGTCCCAGGCCCTGTGCTAGGGACTGGGATGTGCTCGGGAAGAAGAATTCTGCCATCCTTGCCCTTGTGGGCTCACAGTCTAGTGGTGAAGACAAGTAAATAAGCAAACCAGTGAATAAGCAATTTTAGGACAGTGGTTGTGGGCCCAGATAGGGTGATTGGGCTGTTATATAGAGAAGTATGTTGGGGACATCTAACCCAGATTTGGGGAGCCAGAGATGGCTTCCCAGAGGCAGTGACATCAAACTGGGGCTTGTAAAGGTGACTGGGAATTAGCCACAAGTGGTGGTGGGGGAGAGGAGGAACATCAGGCTGCAGGGATAGCACGTGCAAAGGCCCAGGGGACAGAGAGTCACACAGCATGTTGGGGAATCTGGGACAAGTTCATTATGGCTAGGCTGTAGAAGGCAGTGGGGAGAGTACAGAGAGATGAGGAAGGAGGGATAGGCGGGGACCAGATCATGAAGAGCCCTGAAGAGATTCTGGAAAGTTTTAAGCAGAAGAATGATGTGTTCTGATTTATGTTTCTAAAAGATCATACTGGCTGTGTGTGTAGAATAGATTGAGGGGGAAAGACGGATTCAGAGAGATGAATAGGAAAGCTTTATGGAACCCAGTTGAGAAATGATACTGGCAAAGATTTGGGTGGGGAAGAGGAGTTAAAAAGAATTGGAGGATTCAAGAGATATATTAAAGCTTAAAATCAGTGAGATTTGGTGCTCAGTTAGACTTCTTCATTCATGTATTTGCTAAATATTTACTGAGCACCTACCATGTGCTAGGCATTGGTGATGAGAATACAATGGTATGCAAAACATATCCCAAAACAGATCTCAGCTTTAACTAGGGCAAGGGGTGGGACAGGGATGCGTGTGTTTTAGACCTGAGGGAACAGCGTGGGCAAAGGCCTGTGGCAGGGATAAGGAGAAGGGGAAGACTAGAGGTGCCACCACGCTTTGTGGTAGTAGATGAAGTGGGTATGGAAGAGAAGTAATCGGGTAGACAGGTGAGCTCTTTTCAGTACATTGAGATGCTGTGGGAATCCAGGAGCTGAATCCCAGTAGCTGTTGGCCGTGAGATGCAGCTTTGGGAATCCTCATCATATAGAAGTCACTGGAGCCAGCAGAGTAGACTAGATGAGCAGAGAGGTATAGAAAAGGCAGAGAGCCACACAGATTCTGAGATTACAGATTGGGAGGACCACCACCTCTGGTTTCCGTTCTCCAAGGAGATCTTTGAATTTGTGTGTTTTTATTCCCACCTTTCTTATGAATAGAATCAAACGTCCCTTTTCTTGACTCATTGCTTGGGGAGCAGTTTCAGTGGACAGTGAACTGAAGCTGAGCCAGCAGGTGGTGTGAGGCTCAGCAAAGCTGCCGCAGCCCCCGTCTGCGTGAGGACCTCACAGAGGTAGTAGTCCACCTTTCTCTGCCCTGGTCAAGCCACCCTGGAAGAATCCTATTTTAAAAGGTGCATCAGCCCATAAGAGCGGTGGTGGGAGGTGGTGGTGGTCTAATACTAGCTTTCATCGGTTCCACACTGACTTCCTGCCAGGTACTTTGCTGAGTGCTTTATAAACATGATCTTACAGAACCTCATGACAGCCTGCTGGGGGAGCTACTGTTATTATCCCCATTTTATAGGTGGGGAAAGTGAGGTTTAGGGAAGTTATGGAACTGGCCTGAAGTCCTACAGCGACAAGGTGGCAGAGCTGGGGTTTGAACCCTGGCATTCTGACTGCAGAGCCTCAGCTCCTGCCTGCCATGGGGTGAGGGGTGCTCTTGAGGCCAGGCTGTGTCAGGGATGGGGGAGAATGGTGATGCTTTGCAAACAGAAGCAACGTCTTCAGGAGAAATCAGATAGAGAGCATTCAGTGTTTAGAGGTCTTTGAACATCAGAGGACATGTCAGTAGCAGAAGTTCTGGGAGGCAGTTGTCCTTGTGTGGGGGTAGGGGAGGGGACAGGAGTGTTTTCTAACTGGGCTCTTTGAACCTGGAACAGGTCCCATTGCCAGGTGTTCAAGCAGAAGCTGAGACCATCCACAGGAGACATGGTGGGAGCTTGCATTATTGGACAAGAGATGGAATTACAGACTTTACAGGGTTCTTTCCAACATTGATTCTGATTCTGTAGATTTGGAAAGGCCAGATGCTCTGTGGTTGGGGGTTGAGTATAGTTCCGTATAGTTCAGCTTTTTATCAACTGGGGAATTAGGGGGGATAATTATCTTCCCTAAAGCAAAATATATTGTCACAGGTCATACAGGAGTTCATTTGTTATGATTCCCGGCTGACTTTTTATAAAGGGAATCCTTTCCAAGCCCTAGAATCATCTGGAATTGTACTTCATCTCATTAAAAAAATAATAAAGTAGCTAGCATTGAGCAGGGAAAGTCTGCCAGTCACTGTACGAGGCCCTTTCCATGCACTGTTTCATCTGTTCCTCACAATGGCCGCTTGATGTAAGTATTATCCCCATTTTACAGATGAAATGAAAGCAGAGAGGCTTAAAGTGTGCTGGGTGGCAGTGGTGGGCTAATAATAATAGCTTGCACAGAGAGAGCAGCGTTGGAGTTCTGGAGCTGACCACTCAAGCCTATTCTCACATGTCAGGTAACCAACTCAGACAGTGTGTTAGCAAAGGGCCCTGAGTGTCCATATAGTATTTGGCGTCCCAGGGTCATGCAGATGGCAGGTTGGCACTGGCTCTGTTTTTCTCTTTGTTGGTCCCCAGCCATTGTGTGAGTGACACAGCAGCTCTGGGTACAGCTGCGAGAAGTTTGCAGGCACAAATGGTCCAGGACCAGATAAAGAGGCAGGCTCTCACTCTCTGCATCTGAACAACAGGAAGTCTTTCAGAAGTTTGCTCCCAGGCCCATCCCTCACGGACAGACTTTCCACCTTCTCTGCTGCAGGCCCCAGAGGCCTCTTCTGTTGACTTTCCCGGCCTTTGTTTTTCCTCCCAGGACATCCCTGATGATTGCAGCAGGACCTCTCCTCCTTCCTGTTCCCCTCCTTCCTCTCCTGTTTCCTCTCCTCCTCTTCACTAATGGAAGGTGAGGGGAGACCTCCAAAGGTTTCTAGCCAGACCAGGAAGGCTTCTACCTGGTCCTTTGTGAGGGGACTTATTGCTTGAGACCCCTGGGGAGAAATCTGTCTCCCCCCCTGGCCCCACTTTTTGGTTGTTTTTCTTTCTTTTTTTTTAATTTGAGGCCCCTAGCAGATTCCCTAGTTGAGGATCATTAACTGGTGGATGTACTGGTTTGTGTTTTGGGGGGAAATATAAAATATGGCTAAAGTTTACTCATCCAGTTGTCTACTTAATAAGCATGTTGGCTAGGAAGAAGATATTATTTTTTTTTGACTTTTCAAAGTGTTATGTGGCCATGGTAGAAAAATTAGGAAATAGAATTGTGCATAAAGAAGAAAATCAGTTCTCCATAATCTTACCATCCAGAGAATAAGTATAGTTGACACTTGAGCCCATGTTCCAGGAATCATCATTGATGAAAAGCTCTGCTTACGAGTCAAGTTACCTGGGTTATTACCCTGGCCTTCCTCTTGCTAATTATATGTGACATGGGCATCTTAACTTCTCTGTACCTCGGTTTCGCCAACAATAAAATGGGAGTAATGGTAGTGCCTGCCTCATGCTGTGGTTGTGAGGATTCAGTAAGAGAACATTGGTAAAGCCCTCAGCACAATTGTGGTCATGATGATGCCTGATAAATGTTAGCCGTAATTATTAGAAATGGTAATAATGCAGAACCATGCTGTAGGAACACGGTGTCCAAACATCTACTGCAGTTATCAACTGCAGGCAACTTTGAGTACCTCATGCTTTGTCATTCCAGAACACTGAATTGTGTCCGCTTCTTTCCATTAAGGGCCTGGAACCTTTCAGTAAGGTAACGAGGTGGTGGGGAAAGTTCTGAAAACAGAGGTCACACTGCTCTTTCCTGGCCTGGTCTATGTTGGGGCCAAATGCTCATTCGAAGGGCAAACCCGAAAGGAGAGAGTTAGTCACACGAGACAAGGCGCTCTTGCCCAGCACATACCTGCTCTCCTGCGTTCAGCACCTCTGCAGTGTCCTCCTGGGAGACCAGAGTGTGGAGACACAAATTTGGTCTGACTCAAAGTTCAAACAGAACTTGTTTTCCAATAATCAGTCCCAGAAGTACGCTGACTTCCTGGCCCTTTATGATAATGCTTTTAAATATAAGCGCATAAGGAAAATATTAATACCCCTTAATGTTTTTCTTTTGTGCAGCTTTTTTGGCTGTTGTTTAAAACATTGGCTTGCCTTTAGGTATAAAATATCCAGTTAGGAAGAAATGGCATGATGACAGACTTGATTCCAGAGACTGGTACTTGGCGAATTGTCCCTCTGCACATTATTTGTGTATCTTTCCCCAAGGTCTAGAGATACTGTCTCTTTTGTTTGCGAGTTTATTTGTTTTCTCAGTTGCTGTCTCTCTCTATAAATAAGTTCATGTTCAATGAAATGCGCTTTATCTCTCTTGCAGTGTCTGGGTTGTTCTGGGGGATAAATTAGTTTTTCCTTGCTGTTTCTCACAAGCAGTGAACTGAGGTTCTTCAACAGTTTGTTTTCAGCACCTGGCACTCCTACTACGCTAGGAGAAATGCTTCCTGAGGTTTCCTGCTGATCGTAGTCGCACAGTTCTTCCAAAAAGAAAACTTGGCACCCAGAAAGCAATTTCGGGAGAGAATACTTTTACACGCTCTTACAACTCTTGTGGTTTTACAAGTGAATGATTTCTGGCAGAGAAAGTTGAGCAAAGAGGTGGGAAAAGATGTTTAGGGGGTCTGGGTTTAGAGGAGAGGTCTTGGGAAGACCTGGGTTACTCTGCGTCTACACACCAGGTGCCTGAGGAGATGATAGTGCGTTAGCTGCAGTCCACGCAAGCACACTGTCCTCTCACTTAACCCAGCTTGTTCTTTAAATGTCAGTTTAGCTTTTTATGATTGGCTCGCACTCCTCAATATTTATGGCCCTGATGAAAGCTGTTTCTATGAGTCGGTTCAGTATTTTTGTTGATATGTGTGTGGTGTGTGCGGGTGTAATGATTTCTGCTCTGTGTAGAGATTTCCTGGAACTAAAGAGCGTTTTCTAGGACTGCCCCTAACTAGCTGGTTAGGGGTTCTTAACCGACCTGAGCTGCCTTATTCTTACCTGCGTCAGGAAAGGTTTGGAGCAGGTGCTATCTAAGATCTTTTCTCCCTCTGCAAGTGTTTCTTGGTGAAGGATGAGAAGGAAAGACATTGAAATAACATTTGGGTAAAGTGCGTATAGTTGCTGAATTCTTAAAAGGCCTCTAGAGCTTTGTGGTATTTGTTACGAGATGTCGTTGTATTAATTTCACTTCGTTGCTGTGGTACCTCAGCCCAGGCACCACCTGGCCCAAGTTTTACAGCAGGTGTTTCCTTCTGACTTAACATTCCCCCAGGCAGATTGAATATGTTAATGTTTCCTAAGTCAGACTTTCCAACTCCTTAATCACTGCAAAGTTCTTGGCCGACTTCCCCGCGGTCTTTGTATTTACTGTTTGTTATTGAGGGTCCTCAACTTGTAGAATCGGATACAGGCGTGGTTTTGTTAGAAACAAGCGATATTGTGGTTGGAATATCCTGTAATTAAATAATATATGGAAAAAAATGTTGTTGCATATGTCCTTGCTTGGCTCATTTAATTGCCTGCCTGTCACACTCTCATTTAAATTTGACTTTTAAGTAGAGTGCTTTGGAAAATTGAGCTAAGCCAACTCTCAGTGACTCCCCCCCCCCCCCCCCCCCCGAGCATTTCTTTCCTTCTAATAACTTTGCATATTTTACTTTGTCTAGGATTTTCAAGAAAGACATGTCTGACAAGATGTCTAGTTTCCTACATATTGGAGACATTTGTTCTCTGTATGCGGAAGGATCGACAAATGGATTTATTAGCACCTTGGGGTAAGAGCACCCGATTTCTTGTGTGGCTGGATTTGTTTAAGACATCATAACATTAGCTTAAAAACTGATTTTTCTAAGATAAGAATGTTACCATTTAGTTGGCTTTTGCAGGAGTGGTTGGAATCATGAATACCAAATCCCACGTGAGCCAAATTTCACCTCTTACACAGAAGTACTGTTTTCCTGTCAGTTCTGGAAGAGTGAAATCTCATTAGTTAGGAATCTGTTATTTCACAATTTATTATAATTTCCTCTTCCTTCATATATAAAGGGGAAAGTGCTAAGTGTATGGGATAAAATTTTAAGATTAATGTTTACACACCCCAAAGAAGTGCTTTTTAGTTTCATAAAACCTCATATTGTCAAATGGTGACTTGTCTGCCCTATAAGCAAAGACCAGAACTTCTCTGATGCCTGTGTCTCTTCTTCGAAGCAGAACCTTTCCTGCTTTAAATTGCTGTATGCATTTAACAGTTATAAATTGCACAAAGTTCTGTAAATCAGATTTTTGCTCTTTTCTGCTTTTTTCCATTTTTATCCAACTTTGAAGGGTATAAATATATTCCATAATGTACTCATTTGATTATTTTCTCCCTTATCCTACTGCTATTGTCTAGAAGAGGAAATGAGCAGTGAAATAGCACTGAAGGCAGACAGAAGCAGAATAGAGAATCAAGATGGTTAATTCCAGAATAGTCACGAATGGTCTGTATTGTCTTTGTGTAGAAAGGAGTAGTTGGACCCTGGGGTGGCATTGTTGCATTTGGCAAGAGCTGGTCTCAAATAAATGGGGAGAGGGAAGGCCAACAGCTTTTCTAAGAACCTCATTTTTATAGCAGCCAGAACCTTCCTTCTAATCATAGCTTTTATTTAAAGCATGGTTGTTCTCTGGTATTTATGCAGAGTATTTTTAGGCTCTCATTCAGGTTACTCCAGCCTCAAGGAGCAAGTTATTTCAGGTATAGAATTATAGTTCAATTGGACATCACTGTACAAAAATTTCATTTTCAAAGGTCAACTGATAAAAAGAAGTCATCCACAACTGCCTGATCACCAAATCCAGTGTTTCTCAGTCCTTATCTTTTTTTTTGTGTGTGTGAGGAAGATTAGCCCTGAGCTAACATCTGATGTCAATCTTCCTCTTTTTTTGCTGAGGAAGATTGGCCCCGGGCTAACATCCGTGCCCATCTTCCTCTAGTTTATATGGAACGCCGCCACAGCATAGCTTGACAAGCGGTGTGTCAGTGCACACCTGGGATCTGAACCTGCGAACCCTGGGCCGCAGCAGCGGAGCGCGCACTTATCCACTGCGCCACTGGGCCATGCGGTCCTTATCTTTTTTTAACCTTTCTACACTGAAGACCCACCCCTCACCATTTATCTTCTGTGGGTTTTGGCAAAGAGGCCTTCTGTGGCTTGTGCCTCTGTCCCTTTTTTCTTCTTGGCTGGCTCCTTCCTTTTTCCATCCTTCATGGTTGAACCTTTTATCCTCCTTTTATTTTTCAGCAATAACAGCAACAATAATAAATAGCGGTAACCACTTATGTGAGTCCCATGGGTGTTTGCAGCACTGTGCTAAGTACTGTACATACATCATCCCTTTAATCCCCAAACAGCTCTTTATGGTGAGCACTCGCATTATCACTGTTTATGGAGGTGACACCTCTGAGCATCAGAGAGGTGAACTTACCTGCCCAAGGTTTCACGGCTTCAAACACTCAGGACTCTGAGACCAGTGCTCCTAACAGTGCCCTTGGCGTGGCAGACTTTCCTGACCACCTCTCTCTGGCTGAATTTTGTTGCCATCCTCCTTGCTGTCTGCCCACAGCTCTTATCTGGATGCCCTGTTCAACCTCAACCCCATCTTGTGCCCCATTCTTCCTCTGTGGCCCTGATTTCTTTTAATGGCACCATTGTCCTCATCACCCAGGCTCACTTCCAGTCAGTTGCTGAGCCCACTGCTGTGCCAGCCCCTGAAATCTTAGTGTTTTCTTTTCTTCCAGAGCATTCATTCTTAGAATTCCCATAAGGAACAAATTCTTTGCTTTTTAAGAGTTTTCCTTAGCTATTATAAACAAAGTAATGATAAGTCCCTTCCTTTTTCTTTAATGTGAAGATGATTCTTTTTTGAATTTTGGGCTCTAATACTTGCTTCAAATGAGTATTTTATTCCCTTGGTTCCCTGCACATATTTGAGGATAACTGGCTAAAAATGGATTTGGAAAATTAAGTTTGATCTTCTTTTTCCTTTTAACGTCTTGAACACATATGGAGCACCAGTTGCGGATGATGATGAGTGACGGCCAGTATTGTGGAACTCGGCGTCTAGCTCCCCAGCCTGGTTCCATTTATGTAGATGGCAGTCACCTCTGAAGGGCTTTATTGACTCACTGAACTTGAGAACTCGAATAGGCCCTTGGAGAGCCCATGTGTGTGCACGTGCGGCATCAGAGATGTGCTTCCTAATCACCTGCGGAACTTCTTAAAAAAAAAAAGGTTCTTGGGTCCCATCCTGGAACACCCCCTTAGTAGGCCTGGGGATAATGGGGACATGGTATTAAGGTATTTTAGAAACAAAAAGTCTGATGAACATCTCCCCACTGGAGAATCCTTGAGACCAACTCTGATTTTACAGATGAGGAAACTGTGACCAGGACAAGTAAAGTGGTGTAGTCACCGTCATGCTGCCAGTAGTGGCAGAGTGCCATCTACAATTCATTTTACTTTTAGCCCAGTAAAAAAAAGTAGGGCCCTTTCTCCTGCCCCTTCTTCCTTGTTTGAGAACTTGATGATTAGTTAACCCAGCCCTACATTGGATTCCAAGGTGCCGGCCTCCCTTCACATATTATGTTAGATCTGGTGGCATTACTGTATTTACATTCACAGGGGCTCAGGGTAGGGGTTTTATATGTACACGTTCTGCTTTTGACTTTTGCATAAAAACTAAGGCCATTGACCACGCTGTCCCTCTTGATGATGCAAAGAGTTCTCGTATCTTGGAGCCAAAGGAGTAAGCCGCTGGTGGGCTACTCTGGACACTTTGATTCACCCACCAAATACATACTGAGCACTTAGCCTGGGCAGGAAAATGTACTGGCCCTGGGCATCTCCTGGGCTACAAAGCAGGCAGCTCTCTGCCCTCATGGAGCTCGTAGCCTAATGCACCATTTGTGCTTCAGCCCAGTGAGGTTGAGAGGACAGAAGGGGAGAGGCAGAGACGGCTTGGAGCAGGAAAGGCTGGGGGCCTTTGTGGAGAAGGTGGGGGCTCTGAATCAGGGCCTTGAAAGACAGCACTTTAGGAGGTGAAAAAGAGTTTTGGTGGAAGGAACAGTAAGAATAGAGGCCAAGTATTTAATGGTACCTTGCCTGTGGCATAAGAGGCAGCCCAGACTCATGGAAGAAACCCTGGAAAACCACAGCATATTAGCTGGGAGCAAGTTCTGTGTCACTTGGAAAATGAGCTGATCCTACCAATATCAGTTTTAGGTACGTGGACAAGTTATTTAAACTTCTCAGAGCCTTAATTTCCTCATCTTTTCAAAAAATATATATATATTTTAAAATTGAATCTTCTAATAGAATTGTACAAGTTAGATCGGTCAGTCAGGACTTTAAATGCTGAGTCTTGATATAATTTGGGGCTGGTTGTTTGTAATTTTTTGCACTTTCCCCGCTAGTTGCTTTTGAAGCTTCGAAGTCCTTTCTTATTTCCATGCATTTGCACTTCTGGTTCCCTCCACCTGAAAATGTTCCTCTGGTCTTCATCCTCCCACCTCTGTTGCAACTTCCAGTAGTTCCAAGATGACCTGGCAGCAGCTCCTCACTTGGCCTCGGGCACAGTTAGTTTCTGGCTGTATTTTGTTCTTCCTTGTCTTACAGCCCTGAGGTTATATTCTCCTTATCAGTTTGCTTTTGTGGCTCCTGCGCTAGCTTTGAGCTCCCTAAGGGCAAGGACCTGACTCATTTTCATCCTCACATCCCAGGGCCTAGCACGGTGCCTGGCACAAAGTGGGCCCCTCAGCTACCATTAGCTAAATGCACTGATCCTTTGCTGTGCCTCCCGACTTCAGCGTTATTGCATGCTGTGCTCAAATCCATTATGGATGTGGTTAAGGGAAAGGAGCCACAGAGAACAGTAGCTTAATATGTCCATTGCAGAAGCAGAACCTTGGGCTTTGGATTCAGTTTAGGTCCCTGCATAGGAAACCTCTAGTGTAAATAGGTCCCTGGCAGGAGAATATGGCAGCCCAAGCTTTGCACACAACCCTGATGTTTGATTTTTGCATAGTGCTTAGGTTTTATTTGCTTAGATGTGGCTTGATATAGCCTTAATCTTTGTCTTCTTTGCAGATTGGTCGATGATCGTTGTGTTGTACAGCCAGAAGCCGGGGACCTTAACAATCCACCCAAGAAATTCAGAGGTAAGTTGGTGACTTTCCTGAAGTGGGCACCTTGCCTCACTTGAAAATTTATGAAGTATGTTGCAGTGTGTGGGTTTTTTTTTTTTTTTAAGCAATTGTAGGTTTATTATGTATTTTTTTAAAGTGTGATTTCATTTCTGAGATTATGACCTCTTGAAAATGCATAAATAAGTTTATTGTCAAGATTGGGATGGCTTTTTTTAGAGCCTTAATTTGTCTATTGAATACATGTTGGTAAGTGCTAAGTCAGTTTAAAGCCTTGTCTCCAAACAGGATTTATGAATCTAGTCACAAGGAACATGTGTTATTTCCGGAGATCTCGCTGTTCTTTTGGGGGCTCTGATATTCTTAAATACCTCAACCTGGAGTGAGAAGTTCTTGATTATTGCACTTATTTTTTGAGTTACACGACATAGGCAGAATGGCCTTCCCACCGGTAGCCTACCAGTGTTGGCTTTCTTTTTATGCCTCTTATGTTTGGCCTCTTCCTCACAGGGTAGCTTAGTTTATTCTAAGAGGTGCTTAAAATATAGTTGGTATCTTAAGATGCTAAATGTTTTGTTTTTATTTTTGTTGTTGTTGTGGTTAGTGGGTCTCAGCTCTAGCTGTGTAGTGGGAGAGATTTAAAATTAAACATACTTAGAGCCCCACTCCAGACCAATCAAATGAATCTCTGGAGGTTGGGGCCTGGGCACTGGCATTTTTTAAGGCTTCCCAAATGATTTTTATATGCAGCCGGGGTTGAGAACCCACTGGGTTAGGTATTTGACTAATGGCCTCAGTCCCAAAGGGCTCAAATCTTGCCATTTGCAAATTATGTCATTTGAGTTATAAGTTCTTATTGTTAGGTGAATTAGAAACTGACTTTTCTGGATAAAAGCAAAAGAAATTAGAATAAAATAGAAAGTAGACGTTCAGATGGAGAGAAGCCATTTGGAAGATGTTTGGTGTTGAGAAGCATCCAGTTGGCATGAGGCTGTTAGGAGAGGGGAGGGGGCCTTAAAATAAAAAAGAGTTGTTGACATGAGGCCTGTGTGACAGGAACCTGGGGTAGCTGTTGCCTCTGCTGCCTTTTCTTCTCAATCTCTCCTCCATATCTTTTTCCAAAACAGAATCCTGAATTCAGCAAAAATGAAAGATTTGAGCTAATGATTGTAATCCAGTCACTCATAGAATTAATTTCTTACTCTGAATAATATATAGTGCCTTGTTTATCTTTTAACAGAGCCAAGATCAGTGGACTTGGTGCCAGGCACTGTGCTAAGGGCTCTGCGTGCACTTTTAGCTCATGGAGTTGTCTGTCCATCCTGTAAGGGAATCGGTGCCCTTAAAGGTTGAGGTTAAGTAGCTTGTCTGGGGTCACATAGCTGGCGCTGATGGAGCAGGAGCTATAGTTCTCAACTTTGGCTGCACAGAAAAATCACCTGGGGGACTTTAAAAAATACTGGTGTCAGAGTTTCACCCCCAAGGACTCGAATTTAATGGGGCTTTGGGATTTTTGAAAGCTCCCCAGGTGACTCGCCTGTGTGGGCAAGGTTAAGAATCACTGGTAATAGAGCCTGGGCTCTAAACTACCAGCCCTATTACTTAGGAGTGAGCTGGTCCAGGCTTGGCTTTTGCAGCTGGGACCAGGTGGAGGGATGTGAGTCAGGAGTCATTGCTTGGGTCCAGTGTGAGCTCATATCCCATTCTACACATGGGCCATGCGTGTGGGGAAAGGAACCTGGGAAAGATGTTAATGCACTGTACAAAGTTAATCAGTAGCTATTTGAATACAGGGTTAGAAGGTTAAAGTAAATAGGACCGTAGCCAGGGGAAGTCAGAAGAGATATATGTTTTCCTGGCACTAGGGTAAAAGTGCTTAGATGTATATCTGGTGGCTGATTTGCAGGGACTGTTTTGAAATAAAAGCAACGCTCTGTGGAGGCCATTTGGAATGAGGTAAACTCCGTTTATGGCCTGGCCCGGCTCTACAGGTTGTCACGTGACGGTGACTTGATTTGTTGACTGGCTTTCACCATAAATTAAAAATAAAGGTTTGTAGGTTGTGAGGTGCTTTGTACTTGTGGGAAAATCTGGTTCAAAACAAGCTCTGCTGCAGCCTTTGTGAATGTAGGTCAGGACTGTCTAAATTCCTCGTGCTGAACTGGAGGCCCTCTGCACACAGGTGAAGCGCCCAGGCAGCTCTCCCTTTGCAAGCTGCTGCAGGGTGCCAGTAAGGTCTCTTCCGCCCTGGAACCTGGGCGGTGAGGGTTTAATCATTTTCCAAAGCATCCCTTCAATTCTCGTATAGCATACTTAAAAAAAACTTTTTTTCCTAAAATAAAAGATCTCTCTTTTGGAAGAAGGGATTACTGCCTTTTCAAATATAAGTATATTTTGAACTTGAAGTCACTTTGATGTTCAGCAATTGTGCGTAGGGCAGTTGGGCAATTTGGAGGCATTTCTGGTCCATTTCCTTGCGTGCCTTTGCACCCTGGAGTTGAGCAAACACATATGGAAAAGTGAGATGCTGGCAAGCAGCTGGATAGCATGATGGAGTCTTTATCTGGGCAATCAGCAGAACTACATTTAATCATTTGGGTTTGCTGTGGCTTCCATTGTTTCCTTGCCAAGTTATTTCCTATATTGAGAACCATCATAACCTGTTCTTAAGTAAATGGAAACCAAAGGCCTATTTATGCAATACTCCCTGTGGCTTCTGACTCGGGGTTTTTAATTTTATGAGCCCCTCTTGAGATCTGTCACCCTAGTGGTTAATAACATAGACCCTTGGATCAGGCTTCCTAGATTCAAATCCAAATTCCACTTATTCTTAGCTATGTGACTGGACAAACTGCTTAACCTCCATGAACCTTGGTTTTCTCATCTGTAAAATGGGAGATGATAGTAGTCCCTACCTCATAAGGTTATTGTGAAGAGTAAATGTATGTTTAGAATTTAGTACTGAGGGAGACTGGCCCTTGGTTATGGGTTCAGTAAGCCTTAGTTATTATCTTTTTATTCCCATTACTTAGTACAGAGCCTGGTACTCATAAAATGGTGGCAGAAGGGAAAGGAACTATATGTGATTCCTTTAAGGATATGAGAATAATTGTATATTGTTCTTCTTTTTGTCTTTAAATGCTTTTGTGGGTAAGGGTGTGCACATGGACCCATAGGCCTAGATTTGAGGCCCACTGTTCCTATATTCAAGCTGAATGACCTTGATAGATTACTTAATTTTTCTGAGCTTGTATCTTCATCTGTAAAATGGGGGAAAATAATTCCTTCCCTAAAAAGGTAATAGGATGGAAGAAGATAGAGATAAAGAGCCAGATGGAGTGCTTGGTGTACGAAACTTGCTCAGTGACTGGTAGCTGTTATTTTTCGCAGTAGTTGCAGAAGAGTTGAACTATTGAACACGCTTGCTTCTTTCTGATGGGTATAGTACATTTCCAAGTGAATTACTTTTTTTGTAATTCCCTTGAATATATCTCCTGCTCCTAACTTCTTCTGTAGGAAGAAAAGATTGGCTGCACATCTGTTTCACATAAGCCAAGTCTTTTTCGTTATCCAAATGAATTTTGGGCAGCATCCCTGTGCTCTAGGTGATGAGAAGAGCTGAGATGTAGAAAATTGAGTTACTTTACTCCCTTTGTTCATGTGGTACCATTTTAAAGCACCAGTGTCCATGGAAGGTAAGGCAGAGTATCTTTTCTCCCTGATTGGTGTTGGCTCGGCCCATAATCTTGAAAGAATAGGAAAGGCAAACATCAAATTGAAACCAGGAATAGAAACTTGGTGGTTAGTGAATTCTTTTTTCTAACTTTTCCACTTCCACTCTCACCCATCGCTTCCCCCTACTGAATATAATGGCACCTTCTACAAAGAAAAGATGGAAACCAACAACCAGTCTCCATATTGATCTCAGAATCTCTGCTGTGTGAAATACAACCTCCAGGGTTGTTGGAGTAGAAATAAGGACTGGGGCTTTCAGGAAATAAAATAGGCTTTAGTGTTGATCATGCCATTTTTTGTGTAACCTCTTTTTTCAAATTTGGGCCATGGTCAAGTTTCTGCCCTCAAAACTTGATCTTCTCTATTCAGTTTAAGAGACTGATCTTGGCCCCAGATTCTTGATCTTGGACAGATTCTATCGTATCAGTGTCACCAAAGTGTGAGAGATTTTTAACATTGCAGGAACCCCTTAGTTTCAGAAGAAAAGCTGTTTTGAAGGGAAACTCACGGTTTAAGATGGGGAGAAGTTTGGGCAGGGAAAGGTGAGGAGAAAGGAAGCATTATGATGTCATTCAGTGGTTTATATGGATTGGGGAAGAGGTCAGAGATCAGGCTGAAAGTGTGGATCGTCTAGGTAAGTATTCCTTGTCCCCTATATTTCCTCTCTCCCCCTTAATCAAGTTGGTTTCAAGCCCAGTAATCCAGTAAGCTATTGTATTGTGAAAATGAGTGTTCAGCTCAACAAGTACTGAGGGCCTACTGTGTACCAGCTGCTGGCCTTGGTGATAGGGGAAGGCAAGATGAGTTAAACACAGACCACTTTGCTTTCAGGAGGCTTAGGATTTCATGGAGAAATAGACCCACATCATAAATAAAAGTAGCCAACATTAATAGAGCATTTACTTTATACAAAGTGCTTTCCATATATTATCTCTTTTAATCTGTGTAACCTACCTATGTTCTCATTATGCAGATGAGGAAGTGGAGGCTCTAGTTCTCCTTTGGGAGTACAGAAGAAATTGAGTAACTTGTCCATAGTTAGTTAAATGTCACTTCTTAGACTAATGGTCATTCATTCATTCCACAGACATTTATTGGACACCTCCTATATGCCAGCCGTTTATCCTCCAGGGAGGAAAGATACAGACATTCTCAAGGAAGTCAGTGCCAATACACAGTTAAAATCTTTAAGGAACTTGTTTAGAGTAATTTGTTGTCCAATAGCTGTTTATATGCAAGTAGAAGCAAAGCAGGTGAACTATCTTCCTACATAGTGTAAAAATTGCCCCTGCAATCTCGTAGTTTGTTGGGGCAAAGTAGATGATGACACTTTTCACATGCATTTTCTCCTTTAGCTTTGCAACACCTCCTCAGCCCGGTGTGCATCTGTTTTGTACCTGATGCCATTTTGGGTGATAAGGGTTGAGCATCTGGCCCAGTGTCATTTGACTTGTGAGTGTCAGAATCAGCCAGAACCCTATCCCAAAGGCCTGGGCCCAGTGCTTTTCCCCCTCTCTGCCCTAGGGACCCTTCTCCACACAAAGCACAAGTGTTCCTTCAAGCCGTGGCCTTTGTCACCTCCAGTCTCTAAATGAGAATGGACCAAGTTATTACATTTTTGCTGTCTGCCCATGCTCTTTTTAGGACCATTTAAATGAAGAAGAAAGCCAGGTGGGAAGGTGGGAACCCTGGACCCTTTTGACTTAATGCATTTTTAACTATCACCAGTGGAATACTCAGTGTGTTACCTGCAACATGATTTGAGTCCTGTTTGTAGTGTGAATGAGGGTCTGGTCTAGGGCAGTGTAACCTTGTCTCTGGGCATCTCCATGTTCGCTGATGACTCCTGATTGCTCTGCATGTGCCCTACTTAACACAATGACAGGGGCTGGCCTGTGGCATAGTCGTTAAGTTTGGTGCATTCTGCTTCAGCAACCCAGGTTCACGGGTTCAGATCCTGGGTGCGGACCTACACCACTCATAAGCCATGCTGTGACAGCAACCCACATATAAAGTAGAGGAAGATTGGCACAGATGTTAGCTCAGGGCTAATCTTCCTCAAGCAAAAAAAAACAAAAAACAGGAAGATTGGCAACAGATGTTAGCTCAGGGCTAATCTTCCTCAGCAAAAAAAATAAAACATTATGGTCTCAGGGCGATACTGAGAAGAGGAGTATGTTGGTTGGCTATGAGAAGCCACTCTTGGACTAAAGAATAGCCGTCAATTTGAGGATCAGACTTGTGGCCTTTTTATTTTTACTGGACCCTTCTTTCCTTAGCACTCCTAGAGTGCTTGTCCTATGTCAACCCATCTATTTAGGGGACTTGTGGATTTAGTAGGATGGCTTGGTTGAGAGAGAGAACGGTTTCACATCCCATGTAAGCTCTTTGTGAACTGTCCTTGAACCTCCCAGCAGCTTTGAAAGGGGCCTCAAATAAGAATCGCATTTTTCATGATCGAGTGATCAGAAGTACTTGAGTACCAACAATCTACTTATCTGATCATAGTTTTGCCTGCGATTTCGGATGGAAGTAGGGAAGGGTCCTTAGCAGATGTAGGAAAACTGCTAAGACGGGAGTAAAGAGTACCATGTGACATCAGAGCTAGCGTCCAGCTGAGTGTCTGCTGCCAACTGCTCTGATACTTTGAGGGAGTCATTTCATCTCTCCAGGCCTAAGTTTCCCCATCTGTTAAATGGAGTTTAGGTGAAGTGACCTGCAGGATCCCTTCAAGCTTGAAACTTTGTGGTCAGTGCCAGAAACAGGCTGGTTAACATTTCTTAAGAAAGTATTGATGTTCAGAAGCTTTGTGCTGTCCAGGAGTAGTTTTCTGTTCCTTTGGGATTACAGGTCGTCTTTGTCGAGATAAGATGAATAGATGGAAACAGCCAGGACTTACTCTGAGGCCAGATGGGGATGCAGTCAGGATCTTGGGTCACAAAGGTCATCTGCGCTAGGGTGGCCATGACAGACTCACCGGCTTAGCTTCTTTCAAACTACCCTCTTCGTTGCACGTTGTCTTAATTGTTGCTAAGCAACATTGTTTCTTCTTTTTTTCTTTTGGCAAGGTCTTGAAGGAACAAACCCATATCTTATTTGGTTTTAAATACCCACATGCAAAGGGGAGGGCTTAACTTAAATTTTGTTTGTTCTTTTGATTCTCATTCATGGCAGGCCTTTCTCGGTGGGGGTACAGGACTTAGTTTCTGCCTGCCTTGTTAAATAAGGCAGAAAAATCAGTCTATTTAAGGTGCTTGTCAAATATAAGCCTTGAGGCATATTGAAGGTTTTGTGTGTATGCGTGCTCGCGCTGCTGCTTTATAGGAAAGTCACTTGCAACTTCCTCTGTATTCATAAAATCAACTCAAATTTAATAAAAAGATTAGTAGGTTTTTTTATAATCTTCATTTCAGATTTACCAGCTTATCTCAATCTTGCACCAGCAGACTCCATTTAAAGGGAGCAACACTGTAATTTAAATCAATTCCCTGGGCAACACAGAATGCTCACAGTGTGTTACACAATCACCGGGTTGGTGCCTGCTGCTTGATTATGCTGGAGTCCCACACACCGCGCGTGTCCCTTGCTGGATGTCTGCCTACCTGCTCAAAGCTTTGAGATGCCTGTCTGAAGGCTCTAGGCGTCCTGCGCATGGGCACAAGAGAGCTTCTGCTTACTCGGATGCCCTGGATGGCTTCTTCTTTGAATACCTGAGTCACTCATGGAAAGAAGACCCCAGACCCCTGTTTTATATTCATTTACTCATAATAATAATTCATTTGCTAATGGAGAACAAATTTCAGCGCTATGTGCATAAAATGTTTCCAGTGCAACGAATATGTTTTCCTTGTCATCTAATTGAGTCTCAGTATTGCGGTTGTGGCTTCCTCCATTGATGGCAAAATCAATTTTGCTTTTGAAAGGACATTGAGCAAGTGTAATGACAATGTTGTCATACTGTTATATGGTTCTCCTGAAAGCAGGACATAGTGGTTGGTTAAGGACCTTTTCTTTTGGCAAAGGCTTTTATAATCCTGTCTTCAGCACGTTGATGAAGATATGTGGTGAATCACTTGAGTTTATGATAACTCTTTCTCTTCCTTTTATGACACATGAGGAAATTAAAAAGATTTAGGAAGTTTCCTGGGGTCAGTGAACAATTCTATGTCAAATTTGGGATTGGAACACACCCTGGGTTTCCACCCACACTATCTTTCAGACTGCTGTGTTTGGGCCATGGATTAAAAAAATTTTCTTGTCCTATCACCCTGGGTAATTAATGATAATTGGTTTTTTGTGTGTGTGAGGAAGATGAGCCCTGAGCTAATGTCTATTGCCAATCCTCCTCTTTTTGCTGAGGAAGATTGGCCCTGGGCTAACATCCGTGTCCATCTTCCTCTACTTTATATGTGGGACACCTGCCACAGCATGGCTTGATAAATGGTGCGTAGATCCGCGCCCAAGGATCCGAACCTGCGAACCCCAGGCCGCTGAAGCGGAGCTTGCGAACTTAACCACTATGCCACCAGGCCAGCCCCAATAATGTTTTTTATAAATGCAAATAATAGTGAATACCTTGTATAGGGCTTACATACATTAATTAATTTAATTTAATCTATTTAATTTGTTTAGTTTCCTTTACATATATTAATTTATTTAACCCTCGTAACAACCCCATAAGGCAGCTGCAGTGCTGTAAAAGCCTATCCTCCTTTTATAGATCTGGAAACTGATGTGCAAAATGTTGAGTGTTTGGTCCAAGATTACATAGCTAGAAGTCGCAGAGCCAGGATTTGAACCCAGACAATGTGACATCAGAAACTTTCCTTTTAATACCTACTCTAAACTGCCTTGAGGAGGAGACTGGCCTTAAAGTATCCGTTTACTGGATTTCTGAATCAGTTTTCTCCTCTACTACCCCAAAATACGTCATTCTGAGATGCATTGACACAGGAGCAAATGTCTATATACTAGAGATGCATGCTAACTGCCTTCTTAACAACCTTGAGTGTAGTATTTATCACAGCTGTCTTCTATTTTTGTCTCCGCAACTAGATTTTGGAACCCCTGGAGGGACCAAATCTTACCCTGCACTCCTGGCCCAGTGCCTGACATAATGCTGGTTCTTAATTAAAAGCTGGTTGGAAAGGAATTAGTTTCTTTCTAAAATGGGTTTCAGTGTTTCCAGGTCTAGCAGTGTTTTCGCTGATGACATTTTAGGTCAACTGACAGCTGATTTTTTTACACAGATGCCTTATGCTGTCCTATAAGCTATTTCCAAACTACCTGAGTCTGGTACTGCTGAAAAGATTTCTTACAGTTGACTTGTCTTTTCCCTGGAAAGTAGACTGGCCTCATCCTCTGAGGGTGTCTTCTCCTTGACCCCCAGTGTTTGATCTTTTTTCTCTCTTTTATGCCTATAGTTTTGAGGTTCTTTGGCTTCATTGAATACATGATCATGAAAAGCAAATAATTATTAAGTACATTCCTCCTTTGTGTCTGGCCTTCTGGTAAGGTCATAACATGCTTTTGCTCTTGACGGTTGGAGCACCCCTGTGGTGTGGGTGGTGTTATGATCCCCATTATACAGTTGGGCACCCTGAACCCAGAGAGGGTCAGTAACCAAACTGGACCCAGAATTTGAACCCACATCTGGAGGGCTACAAAGTCTCTACTTAACTACTCAAGTGAATTAATAGAGGTGTGTTGCTCAGGAAACACTTGGGGCCTCTTATCACATCCTGGGGTCCACATTTAAGAGGCATATTGCTCAGTGGGAATAAAGCTAAAGGGAAGGGTAACCAGGAGGAGAGGTCTCAAAACCATTATGTTCATGTTGAACCATGAGTCACTGAGAGAACCTCAGACATTTTAGACAAGCTGGGGCAACAGCATTCCTCATCTACGTTGCCACAGCCGCCTCCTGGTTGGTTTCTACATTTCCCCTTTCGCTTCCTTTGTGCCTGCATGTGGGCACCCCTCAAATCCACCATTCACTGCTGCTAGAGGAGTCATGCAAATTTGATGGTGTCACTTGGCTGCTTGGAGCTCTCGGTGGTTCCCCAGAGATGCTTAGGATGAAGGACATACTTTCAGGGTTCGCAGGGCTCTGCATGAGTTGCCCTGCTTACCTTTCAGCCTCATCTTTAGTCCTCACCCCACGTTCTGTGCTCTGCACAGATTGATATTTTGCCTCCTGGCAGTCAGTGTACTTGCTCTGCTCTCTGGGCCTTTGGATGCCCTTTTCTTCCCTCTGAAATGATCTCCCCGTCTCTTTCGTTCCTCCCGGGACCCCCAGTCTTTCTAATGCCCACGCATCCTTCAAACCTCAGACATCCTCTTTGGGGTAACTGCTGATTCCTGTGTGCAGATAAGCTGTCTCTCCCTTTACACAGACTCTGAAGCCAGACTGCTTGGGTTTGACTCTCAGTTCTGCTTTTTTGCTGGTCAGATCACCTTGGACACATTATTTAACCTCTCAGTGCCTCCATTTCCTCATCTGAAAAATGGGCAGATTATTATATGTACCTCACAGCGTTTTTGTGAGGATCAAAGGAGACAATTCGTGTTAAGCACTTAAAGTTTAAAGAAGAACCTGGACCATATTAAATGCTGTAAAACTGCTATTCTTGCTGGTTTATGACTTTGCTCTTACCCCGCTCCATTAAGTCAAACTGTGCCTGTCTCCCCTAGGGCTTTGCACAGGCCCTGGCCTATAGTAGGCACTTAGATGTTTGTAGAATGAATTAAAAGAGATCTCTAAGGCATTACTTGTGAAACTTGAATGTGCATAGGAATCACGTGGGGATCTTGTTAAAAGGCAGATTCTAATTCAGTAGGTCTGGGGTGAAGCCTGAGATTCTGCATCCTGAGATTCTGAGATGAGCTGCCATGCTGATGCAAGGCTGTAAGGAGCAATTGACAGTTGTCTTCCCTTATTTTAGGGCTGTCATACAGTGAGATATGTTCAGAGCCCAGAACAATAGAGAATTAGGGCTGGCAGATCAAAGAGACCAGAGGCAGAGGTTTAGATTTAAGGAACTTGCTTCTGACTGTAAGTGCTGAGCGATTGCACAGGGAAGAGGCCTGCTTCTAATTACTGTTTCCCGTCATTCAAAGGAGACTGACCATTTGTCAGGGATGTTGGAGGGGGAATTTCTGCTCTGGGATAGAGGTTAGGTAGATGGTCCCATTTGACTGTAAGTGTCTGTGTTTTCCCACCAAAGGACCCAGCTGTTCCTTCTGTTTTTGCTTCCTGTGGAATCCCCGTGGTTGGGGGCGTGGGGTCAACAAACAGCTGGGAAGTGTACAGATACACTCTCTCAATGAGAAGCTGTCAGGGAACCAAATGTGTTCAGGCCAATTGGTGGAGAACATTGCAAAGCAGTGGAAAGATGGAATTATTGAATATTTGAAAAGGTGAACAAATATAAAAAACAAAATCCTTTCTGTTCACCTTTTTGAATATTTAAAAAGTGAACAAATATAGAAAAGCAAAAACAAGAAGGTCCTGCTGAATATCTGGTTTTAACGAGCAGGTCAGATGTACTGGCGAGGCCATAGATTGTAGAGGTTCGGAGTGCTGGCTCTGGAGACAGACATGGGTTCAAGTCCCTGCTGTGTGACCATGGACAAGTTATTTAATCTCTCGACACGTTAGTTTCTCCACCTGGTGACTGTGGTTAATAATAGTATGGAATGGACGGGACTGTTTTAGGATGAGATGATGCACGTACACAGCGCAGTGAGCAACATGCCCAGCACAACCTCAGTGCTCAATAAGTGGTAGCTAAGTAGCTGTTGTGACTACATATGCAATTAGCAGTTTTCAGGACATCACTTGGGAAGATCAAACATGGCCCTTGCCATTTCATAAAACATTGATATGCCTGTTTTAAAATTTCAGTACATGGAGTATATACAAAGGTATCCATAGCCAGACACGCTTTAACCTTCCTGAATTTCTTAGATTTTGTGGAGTGTGCCTCATAATTGAGAGGGAGCTCTAGAGCTTGTGGCCTTTTGAAGAGAAGCCATCAGGCCTTTCCTCTAATTGCACCAGCCTCGATCAGTTACTGATGGGGTGTTTGCCCAAGATGGTAATCCTGCCTTATGTATAGAATGACAAGCCTAGCCGAGAGAGGAAGTTGTGTTTATCTTAACCCAAGCAGCAGGCATTCCAACCACTCTTGACAGACAGGAGGAAGATATTGCCAATCTGCTGCTTTCCTGAAAGCCGCCCCTCCCCTCCCACTGTGTGTTTTTTGTAAGTTTGGAGGGGTTTCTGCCAGTCGGCCTGCAAGAATGACATTCTCTACCTGGCTTTGAGGACAGCTGAGCTCCCAGGAGAAGGAATGTCCAGTGGCTACTTCGTCCGTAGTATTGGCCAGGGTGGAGACACCTCTCCCTAAGGTGAGAGGCCAGCATGACTCCTATAGAAGGCAAAAATTGTGCTTGTGTCCATTGGCACTGGTTTGGGGAGATTAGTGGAGAGTGGCCACACGTGTGTGGAGAACCATACATCCCTTTGTAGAGTCAGTCTTTTTTCCTTTACAAAGCAATAGCTGGAGGTCATTGCCGAAAAACTCCAATTTCAGCAGTTGCAGTAATTGAGAAAATAAGTTGGGCAATTATTCCTCTTATTGAGATTTAAAAGTTCCTTTTTTCATCTTGTATTTTTCCGGGTACATTTGAGTTCCAATTTGGGTGCTTCTGAAATGTCTGGATGTTTTGTGCTGCTAAAATTGTATGTGTCTAAAAATGTTATCAGTGATGACACTTACGTATAAGCTCACTTGGACCTAACGATAGCAAATTTCTGTGACTGAGGTCCCTCTCTCTCCCTAATAACCATTTCCAGAAACATGGCATTTCAGGTAAAGGTAGGAAATAGAATAATCTAGCCTAGGTTTAGCCACCAAGTGGAGGTCTATCTCTTGAGAACTTTGCTTCAGTCTTGTCGACAGAGAATACTGGAGTTTTGTTGCCATAGTTTCAGTGAAAAATTTGACCTTAGCTACAATAACATACAGTTAGAAAGAACTAGCTAATCGGTTTTCTAAAATTAGTGTTCTCTAGTACATAAACCAGTAGGAACAGAATATTTAATTAAATATTATACAAGGATATAAAAACCCAAGGGAATGCAGTCCCTTGATCTGGGCAGGGGGAGGGAGGAAACCCATAATTGTCCTTTACTGGTCTCTTGTAACGTAGAAGAACTTTTCTTTCTTTCTTTTTTTTTTTTCTAAGTTAGCATTGAGTGTATTTTCAGATCTTTCAAGAATGAATATATAAAGCTTGTTGAGAGAGCAGAACAGAACATTCAGCATTATTTCCAGTTGTCCCCTACAGGGTACAGGGTACAGACTAACAAAGCAAGAGGGGAAAATGATGTTGGGCTGGGATTCTGAGGACACTTGTTGGTGACCTCATAGTCTGCTTGGTGAGAAGGAGAGGCATTTGAAAAGTTATTTCCTGCCCAGAATCTGCACGTTTTTGAGCTACTAGGTTTGAGACTCTTGTTCCCTTGAATGCTTAATGTGTGATTACGTGGCCAACACCTCCTTGGTGGCCTCTAGTTCTGCTACAGCTGTTTCTCCTTCCTTCAACCCCACAGTCCATTAGTCACTGAGTGCTAACTTAGCCCCAAGCAATGATCTGTATGTAGATTATGTAAAATTTGGCATCTCTTGTCACCTACCTATTAAGAACCCCTGCAGTAGACCATCTTTTTGTCAATGGCTGAAAATGTTACCAATATTGTGTCAACCTGGAAAGCTGTGGTTCCGTTTCTGGAGCAAAGTGCGTTTCAGGTTTTGTGGTTTCAGGACATATATTCAAGTCCCTAGTAGATATTCTTGTCTAATTTTTCCATCACCTGCCATGGGTGCTGCAGAGGTGCAATTGAGTTCATCTGTTTTCCAGGTTTGTTACTGGTTGAAAACATCGCTCAGGGTTTTCTGGAACTTCCATTGTTGTATCTCCTTGTGAATTACATCTTGATAAATGTTCTCTCAATTTCATTTTTATGATTTCAGCTTTTTTTCTTTTACCTTAAAACAATTCTTTAATAGGATTTGAAGTACGAGGTGTATATAAGGGAATATAAACTTTTTCCATTTGATTTTTTTTTCGCCATTTTGCATGTTTCTTTATTGGCATCTTAACTATTGCAATGGAAAATATGCTCTTGGCAAGACTTTTAGAAACATAGTCCCAAAGGTCATTGGATTATGCAAGCTTCTTGACTATTTACAAGATCATCTACCTGAGTGAATAGAAATGGTCCCTGCCTCTAAGGAATTTGCAGTCTTATGAGGAGAGATGAGTGAGAACCACTTTGAAGATTATTCTTGGAGAATGTTGAATCCCAGACATGTTTTTAGTCCCCTGGTGTTCATTTGTTTCCATCTATTCCAATTTGAATTCATCTTAATAGCTTAAGAAAAAATGCAGTTAGAGAGCTTGCTAGAAAGGTGACAGCATAAATTTTAAAGTACTTCTAGTTGACCTGGCTTTCACTACCCCTGTGTCCTCAGGCCCTTGCATTAGTATGGATAATTGAGTTGATGATAGTTAGCAAATATCATTGAAGAGGTTGGATGTGTCAGGTTCATTGGGTGGAATGGTGAACTAGTCAGGACTCTTAATTCCGGTGATAGCCAGCTTGAACTAACTTCAACAAAAAGGGATTTTATTGGCTCAAACAATCCTGGCTGAAAAACTGCATTGCATGAAGGGCAGGGATGCAGCAGGGGCTCAGGAATAGACCTTCAGTCATGAGTACCTTCAGCAACCTATCTATGTACATCTCTCATTTCTTCCTCCCTATGCACATATGCTACTTTGTGTTCTTGTCCTGTTCTCATCTAGTTTGGGTGTCAAAGTTACACTAAAATGAGTTGTGAAGTATTCCCTATTTTTCACTTCTCTGGGAGAGTTTGTGTAGCATTGGAATTATCTGTTCCTTGACTGTTTGGTGAGTAAAGTAGTCTCAGCCATATGTTTTCTTTATGGCAAGATTAACTACTGATTCAATTTCCTCATGTCTTTAAAGGGCTATTTCTTCTTGGGTCAGTTTTTTAAGTTTTATTTTTCTAGAAATATACCCATGTCATCTGTAATATCCTCTTATTATCTTGTTAATCCATGAAGTGTCTGGTTTGGTCCCTGCAGTAGGTTTAAGAATATCCCCTCCCCACCACTTTGTAATCCCCAGAACCTTTGAATATGTTACTTTATTTGGTAAAAGGAAATTCACAGATGTGATTAAGTTAAGAGTTTTGAGATGGGAGGATTATCCTGGATTTCCAAGTCTGCCCAGTGTAATCACAAGGGTCCTTATGGGAGGGAAGCAAGAGGGTTAGAGTTAGTAGTAGGAGATGTGAGGATGGAAGCAACAGGTTGGAGTGATGGGGCCATGAGCCAAGGCGTGCAGGAAGCAGGAAGGAAATGGATTCTCCCCTGAAGTCTCCAGAAGGAATGCAGCCCTGCTGACACCTTGATTTTAGATTTCATGACATTAAGAGAATAAATTTGTCTTGCTTTAAGCCACTAAGTTTTTGGTAATTTGTTACAGCATCAACAGGATTACATTAATAGTATTCCTAATATTATGTATTTGTGTGTTCTTTTTTCTGGATAAGTATTGACACATGTTTTTCTGTCTTACTAGTCTTCAAGGGAAAAAATTTTAGCTTTGTTGATTCTGTCGTAGGTTGGTTTTGAAATTCATTAGTTTCTGCCCTTTGTTATTATTTTCTGTCTACCTTCTTTGGATTTATTCTGCTCTTTCTTTACTACTCTCTTAAGCTTGATAATCAACTCCAAATTTTGAGCCCTTTTCATTGAGAAAATTATAATATAGGCATCTAAAGCTATACAGTCCCTTTAAATATCGCTTTAGTTGCATCCTACATATTTTGACATGTAGTATTTTTTATTCTTATTGAGTTCTAAATATTTTCTTATATCTACTATCATTTCTTATGAGTTATTTAGAAGTGTTCTATATTTCCAATTGTATGGGGAATTTCTAGTTCTCTTTTTAGAAAAATGTTCTATGACTTAGTTGTATGTTGGTTAGATAATATGATCTGTATTGTATCAGTCCTTTCAAACTGGAGAGGCTTGTTTTATGGCTTAGCAAGAGACAAATTTTTATCATGTTCCACTGTGCTTGAAAAAATATGCATTTTCTAGCCTGGGGTGCAATATCCTATATATGAGTTTATTCTTTTTTTGTCTGCTTGATCTATCAATTGTTGAAATTTCCCACTATTAATTTTTTGGGGTTATGAAACTATTCTATATCCTGATCATGGGGTGGTTATACAGTATATGTATGTATTAAAACTCACAGAACTGTATAGCAAAGAAAAAAGTCAATTTTACTGTACATAAACATTTAAAGAAGGTTTAAAAATTTCCCACTATGACAGTGGATTTGCAATTTTAAGTTTTTTTAGTTTTTATTTTGCTGAAGTATGTTAGTAAAGGGTAACGCTTGTAAAATTGTTATAACTTTCTGGTGAACTAAACATTTTAGCATTATGTAGGGGACATTTTTATCTGTTTTATGTCTTGAAGTCTGTTTTGTCTGTTATTAATATACCTACACTAGAATTGTTTTAGTTAGTATTTCTTTGGTATAACTTTTTCTAAACTTTTAAATTATCTGCCACTATGTTTTAGAGAAGTCTCTTGTAAATTGCACATAACCAGGTTTTTAAAACTATTCTGACAATCTTTGTCTGTTAATTGGAATGTTTAGTCCATATACATTTATTGTAATTACTGATGTTTTTGGATTTATAGTCTTAGTTTGTGGTTTTCTTTTTTACCTCAAAATTTGTTTGTGTGTCTTTTTTCCTTTCTTGCCTTCCTTAAGTTTCATTGAAGGTTTTTTTGTTGTTCTCCATTCCATTTTTTCCCTCTACTAGCTTCAGGGTTATACTTTATATGTTTATTATAGTAGTTACCCCAGATATTTTAATGTGTATATTTAATTAAGCCTGATGTTAATAACTGTCATTATTCTCTGCTACAATACAGGCACCTTAAAACATTTTAATTCCTGTTACCCTCTCTCAGTATATACTCTTGTTGTTCATAATGTTATTACTTTAATTTTAATTTAAACATGCGTATTAGATATGATTTTGATTTGTATTGTCATTTTTTTTGTTGACTTACATATTAGTAAATATTAACCAGACTATCTTTCTGGGATATTTATCTTTCTGCCTCAACAACATCCTATAGAATTTAGAGGGTCTGTTAGTGGTAAATTCTCTTATTTTGTCTGAAAATACTCATTTTATTTTCTTGAAAATTTCACTTTTACAGTCGTGTGTCACATAACAATGTTTTGGTCAGTAATGGACTGCATATATGACGGTGGTCTCGTAAGATTAGTACCATATAGCGTAGGTGTGTAGTAGGCCATACCATCCAGGTTTTTGTAAGTACATGCTTTGACATTTAGACAATGACAAAATCGCTTAATGATGCATTTCTCAGAACATCTCTCTGTCATTAAGCGATGCGTGACTGTATTCTCAAGTGATAGTTTTGCTTGGTATAAAATTGTAGGTGGATGGGTACTTTTCTCAGCATCACTACTTTTTAGGGTTCTATTTTTGCTGTTAAATGCAATTAGCAGAGACTTTGTGTTTTTCTCTATGGTTGACGTCAGGATTTTCTCTCTGCCTTTGATTTTCTGTAGTTTTATTGGTATGAGTCCAGGTGTTGGTTTGTTTTCATTTATCCTGTATGATATTTGTTAGATTCCTAGATTTGGGGTTGTTTCTTGCTAACAATCATGGAAAATTCTGAGCCATTATCTATTGGAATGCTCCCTTTCCCAGTCTGTCTTTTATCTTCTGGAATTTTAGTTAGGGTGTGTTTCTTAACCTCTTCATCTTTTCCTTCTTTACTCTCTAGGCTCTCGACAATTTCTTCTGATCTATCTTTGTTTACTAATTCTGTTCTATTCCAATCTGCTCTTTATTCTTTGAGAGTTTAATTTCAATTATATTTTTCGTTTCTAAAAGTTCTATTTGTGTCTTCTAAAGATGTTTGGTCATTCTTATTCCTCCATATTTTCAAGCCTCTGTTTTACTTCCTGTTACTTAAAAACCATAGTTTCAAAATATTCTATCTCTAAAAATTCCAGTAGATGAAATATCTGCAGGTCATTTATTCTGTTTCCCGTAGTGGCTGGTTCTAAAAATGGTATCTTATTTCCCTGTGTGTTTTGTGATTTTTGAGTATCAGCTTGTGTTTCTTGGAATTTTATCTGTGGGAATTCTTTGAGGCCTGGGTTAAAGCTACACTCCTCCAGAGAAAACTGTTTCCTTTTGCCAGTTGCCTGAGGTGCCACAGCTCAGGACTGCTTTAAATCAAATTCTCTGCCTAAATTTTTCTTTAATTTTGTTTTGTTCGTTTTCTGCTTAAAGTTTAAGGATTTTCCCACATAGTATGAATTTTGGTGACAACCCAGTATGAGGGCCCACTTGTGTATATGAATTATTAGGAGAATTTTCTCTCGTATACCCAGTGCTGAAGTCAAGATAGACAAGTTACCTTGCCCTCCCATTTTCCAGTGTGAGTTTGTTTGTTATTCACCTTTGCTCTGAAGGTGTAACTCCTTGGGGGTCCAAGCTTTATGCAAGGGTCTCCTAGAAGACTTTTGATCTTGAGTAGGCTTAAAGCTTTATCTCCTGTATCCAGCACAGGTATCGAAGTGGAAGCTTAGGGTTCCAATAACCACAGAGTGAGTGCTGGCTTTAGGACAGACTTAACTCACCGGAGTCTTGTTTTCATTTCATTATTGGCCTCTCTGGCTTCCCTACTAGCTAACTACTACAGTAGATGATTTTAAAATGTTTTAATATTTCATGTAGCCTTTTTTTGTTTTAACTGAGGGACTCATTCAGTTCTGTATACTGTAAGAAATAGAAGTACACACCTGCTACTTTTTGTTTCACTGCAAACTGTCATTTTCTGTATGATGGAAAACATGGCTGCAAATAGCTCCTGTTTATAATTTTACAGCTTTAGCCATTAGAAAGAGGCTGATCTTTGTTGTTTTCACATTCAGAAATTCCCAGAAGAGGACTCTGTGGTTGAACTCAGGTCAGATTTCTTCCTCTGGATCAATCAACTTAGGCTGAGGGGTTAGGGTTACCTGTGTTAACATGGAAGCTCTCAAGAAAATTATCTGGGCTACAGTCTGTTCCTAAAGGAAGAGATACTGGGCATACAATCCAACTGTCGGCTATGGTGGTAATCAGGGAATAAGGAATGATATTTGAGTCTGTTAGGAATGATTTTGACTGATAGTAAGAGAAAAAGCCACCTAACAATGATTTAAAACATAAGGACATTTGTCATTTACTTTATTAGAAATCCAGAGAAAGGCAGTAGCAGGTATAGTGAAGGACTCTAAAGTCCTTTTTGCTCCACATCCTCAGGGTATGGGCTTTTCTTTTCATGGTCTTGTCACCTCCAGGTTACAGAATGGCTGCTGTGGCACCAGGCATCCTGTTTGCATTCATGGCAAGAAAAAAGGATAGTGGGGGGCAGGGGGAAACATAGTGAGCTCTCCTCTCATTCCTATACTTTTTATAAGGCAGCAAAAGCTTATCTTCATGCTCCCCAGGAGTCTACTTTTATATCATTATTAGATTAGGTCAGTATTAGATTCCATGTTTCCTCCTAGCTGCAAATAATTTGGGGAAAGTGACACTCTGTCTTTTCAGTCTCTATATTAGGAAACAGCCAGAGAGAGAGGTGTCGGAAATGGTTTGGGTAGACAACAGAGTTTCCATATTGTGGTATATTGATTGCACATAGATATCCCCACATGATTTTCCTTCCATCTAATTTTTAGTGTCTTGGTGGTTGAAGAATGTTGGCTTTTATCAACAGTAAATAATGTATCTATCCATAAGAACAAGCAGATTTTTTCCCAGTTGCAGTTAGCCATGAAAAGTCATCTTAAATGGATGCAAGCTACCATGCGTGTTCACCAGATGCCAGTATCCACTATTAATAGTATGACTATTAGTGAAAGCAGATTTAATTTTTGAGTAATAGCCACTTGATTTGTTTTATTGGGTTGCATATGAGAAGCATGCCTCAAGCTAATAATTTCTGCTTCTTGTTTGTAATTTCTTAGTTTGGCTAGATAAGTGGGGCTAGGTGAAGAAAAGCATTGCATACACATGACTGGGTTTCCGTTGACCAAGTCTGGGAGTCATCCATCTCAGTCGGTTTGGAGCAACACTACCAGTTTGCAAAGGGAAATGGATAGTCCTAGATTTTATCTTCATCTGTCATTTCTCTTATGTGATGGCTATGTCAGAGGGTCATTCTATGAGCTTGCCCTTAGGTGTGTTTTCATTGGAACAGCTTCTTAAGAACCAAAAGCTCACTTGCAGTATCCAAAACAGTTGACTAATAACTTTCATCCTCAAAAAGATTAAGCTTGAGAGAAAAACCTAAAATAAATTAGATGATCTATTTTAAATTCAGTGCTCTTTCCCTTTTCATCCTAAGGGGGAGGTAGTTGTTCCTGGAAAGTGGTGGGGAAACCTTCCCTTTCTTATTTCTAGTACTTGTGTATGGAGGCTCCATATGATATAGTAAAGAATTTGGCTCTGGAAGCATCTCTGCTGGGTTCAAATCCTGGCTAGTGTGTGATGTTGGGCAAAGTTTTGAACTTTACTAGGTCTTGATTTGCTCACAAGTAAAATGGTAACAGCAACTTTAGAGGGCTTGGGGGACTAAAGGATGTAAGAAATGCTCTTAGGTCCATTGTAAGCCTGCAATTAATGCTCAACATTATGATGATGATGATATAAATTTTTTAACTTCTTTTTGAGTTATGCCTCTGAGTTGGAAAAGGAATTCTTCTTTTCTTTAGAAGGATCGAGTTGGAGAGCAGAAAGTGTCTTCTCAAGGCACCATAAGAAGACGTTAGGATTGCTGGTGCATTAGAGAGTGTGGATACTCAAACCTTTCATTTACCTTTATATCATTTGATCATCATCTCAACTCTGTGTAGGTGGTGGGTTATAATCATTCTCTGGTTGAGGGAAGATGACCTGATAGATTATGAAACTTGTGAAACCCCAAATTCTAGCAAAGGGTAGAACCAAGGCTTGAAGCTAAGCAGTATCTACCTTGCCTCCTCTCCAGAAGTTCTTGCCTCAGAGCTCATGCATTGGCTTAAGCTCACTCTCTAACTGGTGTCCCTCTGTCCACTCAGTTGCACACGTGTGCTCTGCCTCAGCCCACAGAATCTGTATTACACTTTTTGTTGTTTCCTCTTAAACTTCATCTGCTTAAAAGGATTGTGTGTCTGTCTTAAGAGCTGGCAGATATTTATGGTGACTGAGGAATGAAGGAACATGGGGAATTTCCCATGGTCTGGTTGGGATCTTAAAAAAAAGAGAGAGTGGGCAAATAATTGAATGGCAGAGAGGTAGCGTGATGCTTAAAACTCAATGAAATAAAACCAAGTATTAGGAAAACTTGGGCTTTTTTCCCTTTTAAATCATGGTGTGTGCTGCATTCTGTAGTAAATCTTGAGAGACCACCCTGGAGTAAGTGCTGTGTGAGGAAGTGTGGGCATGAGGAATAGGACAAGGGGACGAGAGGGCTGAACTTGAGGGTCCGGAAGGCAGCCCAGGTTTAGAAGCTGAAGGACTTGAGTCCCAGCCTTTGCTTTGTCCTTGACTAGTGATGTGACCTCCGGCAATGCTCTTGACCTCTCTGGGCCTTTGCTTCTTCATCTGTGACATGAGTATGTTGGACTAGATAATGAAACCCAATGAAACTTTTATGGAGTCTCTATCGTATGCAAGGCCTGGGCTGGGCACAATTTGTATTACAGTTATGTTTACAACCTCTTAAATCACTCAGATCCCCTCTATGTCTCTGATTAATTTTAATTTTTTATGAAAGATTAGGTCTGACATTTTGTTCTTGCATCTCAGTTGTAAGAAGCACATAACAATCCCTCAAATTTATCACCCACACTTACTTTTATGAATAAATACCATATATGCATTTATTAAAACCATTTGCCTAAGAAGTTATAACAGTGTTTAAATTTATCCATAATGGAAAGCTTTAATATAAGCAATAAAAAGACTGATCTTCACTTGTCCCTTGTGTTATTACTCCTGGATTCCCTACCTCCCTTTCCCCCTAGTTAACATGGATTTGTCTCGCTTAATTGTACCCTGGTCCAGTATAGCTTCAAAGGACTTTGGCATGTTGGCCAACAGGGTGACTTGGTGATGTCACAGACTTTGTAGTCTGAGTTGGGTTCAGATATTAGCTTTGCCATTTATTACATGTTAATGTCTGTGAAGCTCAGTTACTTTAGCTGTAAAATAATGTCCCCATCAAAAAGATGGTCTGTTATGCATCTTGTAGGCACACAGTAAATGTTAATTCTCAACTGTCTTCCTATCCAATTACACTTGGAGGCATAAATCACTTACCCAGATCCAAGGAGTTGAGCCTCAAATGCACGAAAATCATCTTCCTCCCCGCAAAGCCTTACAGTGGTAGTGTGGTAGGTGGGATGTGAAATAGGATATGAGCTCGTTTCTTTGCAGGAGGACCTTAGATATCATTTAGATCATTTTATTTCACTCTATTAAATTAACATTTTCTTCTATACCCACTTATGAAACACAGCTACAAGATTGGCTCAGTCTGAGTACCTGCCTGTGACTAAGTCATCCTACTTCTTTTTTTCTCATGTTTTTCTCATGTTGAATTAAGACCCTCTCTTAACTCCAAGCACTGGTCAGGATTAGGTAGGGTCATTGGGTAAGCACTGGCCGAGAGGTTATTAGAAAACATCATTTTTTAGTTCCTCTAAATGGAGTCTGTTCCCAGCTCTGCTCAGGTTTGTTTCTAGTAGTGGATAAAATTAATAAGACCTTAATCTGACTGTAAATGGAAAGACACTGCCAAGATTAAATTGCAGTTGAATTAAAACTAATGGAATTGAATTTGGTTAATTAATTGAGAATTACCTCTCTGTCAGTGTTCATCTTCAGTTTTTCACCTCTGATTGTGCTGCCATCAGACACCAAGTTTGGGTTGGTTACACAGTTGGATTTCCTTTTCCACAACATTTTCTAGCCATGTTAACCAAGAACTTATAAATTAAAAAAGGGGAATGTGTGTGAAACTAGGACATTCTTGCCTTTCTAGTGAATACTCGGTCCTTTATTTCTCATTTCTCCAATGGCATTTAAGTTTAATGTAGTTCATCAAGTTTAGCAGCTGTTTAATTTCCTTCATGCAGAAAATAAATCTCAGCACCTTTTCCTGAAGCCCGTATGCCTCCTCATGAAATGTACAGGTAGCGATGAATGAACCCTTTGTCCTGTTGTAGTTGTGCCAGTGACCTCTTCTCACTGGTCACTTCAGTTCTTTCAAGGTGACATGAAAGACATTTTATTGAGGGGAGGAGGAGCAGGGAGTGTCTCACTCAAGTCATGAGTTTCATTTTGGGGCTAAATTTTGCGTCTAGCGGCTAAATGATCTTTTAATCTAAAAGAATTTCTTAGAACCCCACATTCTCTGTAAGTCAGAGAAACAAGTTTCACATAACTGTTTACATTTCACACTTGAAGTAAAACTGTTCTAATTCTCACCTAATCTGTAAACCTTATTAAGAAAATCTGGGTTAACTCGCCCTTCTCAGCAAAAAATGACTTCTTGAAACAGAAGGCCGATGTTCGTTCTCATGTTACTGAGGAATCGCTTTTCAGGAGAGCACGGCTTGTTTTTCTTCTTGGTCACAGACGGCAAGTAACACCAGACCACTCCTGGTTGTCAAGTTAGCAGAAAAAAAATCTTAGGCCCTCTTGATTTTCTAATTTTTAGAAATTATTAGTTAATAGAATTATAACATGAAAATATTTAAAAAATACTATTCCAAATACTATTCCAAATTACAAATACTAATTTACTCTATAATAAATAGTTTAAATAAATATCATGCTTTGTTTTTCGTAATAGACAAATGCACTGACAGAACTATTTAGTAATCCTCCTTCCATATTTTATCACAAGAATATTTAAAATTGAAGTCACAGGTAACTTAAAGACTCACCAGGGCTGTTAAAAGCAGGGGGGCTTGAAATTTTTTTTCTCTTGCAAAAAACAAAAAACAGACTTCCAAGTTTCTAAAATCCTGACAGCTTCACCGTGAATGAAGCATTCAAGTGCTTTGTTCATTTCTCATAAACATCTGTCGTGAAGTTTGAGGGTTTTTTTTTTTTTAACATGGAACATTTTAGAGTCTTTGAACAGATCTCCCCCGACACGTATTCTGCGTCTTCCATCTGAAAAGGATGGCTGCTGTACTCCCCACCAAGGGAGCAGCGAACTCCTCTGGGGCACACACAGGGATTCCTGATCTTGTGTTTTCATCGGTGGCCTCTGACTCTTTTTTCCCCCAAAACTATAACTTGCATTTCTGAGAAGTAGCAAATTGTCAGTGTTAGCTATTACTTTCTTTCTCTTGGCCGTTTCTTTGTGTTTTCTCCCGTGAGGTTGATTCTGGTCTCGTGAATGCCCCACACCATGCGAGCACTCGGAGGAAGGAAGTGGGAGAAAGAAAGGGACGTGGATATTTCTACCAACTGAAAAGCCAAGGGTGGTGGTTTTTTCCTTGCTCTCGAGAAAACAAAACAAGATTTTCTCCTTGAGACAGCCCTTCAATGCCCCTGTGTTCTCTGGAGGACTGTTCTTTGCTGATGAAATCAGTGTCTCCACCGTTTCCTGTGCTTTTCCATCTCTTCCTTTATAGTTATAACATTCACCTGTCATTGAATCTGCTAACAACTTGGCACATGCCAGAAAGAAAACTGTTCTTGGGGGTGTTGATTTCTTGCTATGAAAAGTTCCCCAAGACCCCGTAACTCTCTGAATAGGGCCATACTGGAGATTTCCAGTACCTGTGCCATTTAGACCCTGCTCCAAAGGGCCACTGCAAGCTCCCTCCATACAGTAGGAACACTACAGGTGCAGATGTCCCAAGCACAAGTGAAGGCAAAAGGGCGCTGACATGTCTTCCACCAGAATGCTCAGTGACCGTCTAACCCACTGACTCGCCGGCATCTACCTGATGGGGTTGTGGCGATGATTTTATTGGCTGCTTCATAGAAATCGTTTAGCACCTTGTACATAATAAATGATTACAAACTATCGTTTTCCTTGTGCCTGGCACATAATAAATGTTCGTAAACTGTTAAAAGAAAAAAAAAATTCCTTGAGCGCGTAATTGGACCGGTTGTCTTTAAGTTAGATTTCATCCATGATACAAGTGACATGCTTTGCCAACATGGGCTTGAAGAAGTAAATACGAAACACTGATTTGTTGAAGATTAAGATGACTCTGCTAGGAACCAAAATGGCTGGAGAAGAGGATGACTGAGAATAGAAGAGTGATGTCTGGCTTTGTGTTTGCATCGTACGTGGAGCTGTTTCTCCGCGGCGTGGAGCTGCGTAGAGAAGACAGAAGGGCTCGTGTGTATGTATGTAAGGGGGTGGCGACTTGGAAGAGAAGATGCCAGCTGTGGCTTCTCACAGCGTAGGTTTGGAGGCCAAGGACGGGCCTGCAGGGAAGTACGTCTTCTACAACATGTGTTTTGTTGGTTTCGTTCTGGTCTTGGTCTGCACGTAACAACAACAACAACAAAAAGAGACCAGCTGGAGTCTAGAAGGGAAAAGTAACGAGAATAGGGAGAGTGTTAGAATTGCCCCAGCATCACTGTATTTATGGGATGAACTCTTATTGGTTGGTGCTGAGATTGAGAGATGTGAAATCATGGAACAATTCAGAAATGATTCTTTAGAAAAACAGTCTTCTGATAGCTTCAGCATACAGGCCTTTTTATGTGAACGGATCTTTCTAACGCTCAGCGTTGCCGAGAAATGCCTGTGCTTCTTATCTACAGAGTTTATTCCATGTCTTAATTATAAAGGGTTGAGTAGATGTTTCAGGGTTGACATTGGTCCTTCTCGGGAAACAAGGTCGTAACAGAGCTAGCCCCTGGCCTTGGCCAGTGCTTTAGCACTCATTTAATAAGTATTTCACAAATTCTTGCTATATTTACAATATGTACTAATAGTAGTGGCGTAGAGACAAAGATAACATTTCCATGCACAGTGCTCTTATCAGTTTCTAAAGGCTTCTCTTATACCAATGAGGAGTTTGAAAATCAGAGAGGATTTTGAAGATGAGGAATTTGAAAATCAGAGAGGTCAGGCCAAGGTTATATTGCTGGTAAGGCAAAGAGTTATAGCTGCAACTAACCTTATCTTGTTCTTTTTCTCTGCTCTCTAAGATTTGGTCTCTACTCTCAACCAACTTTACTTTTAATAGAAAAGATAATTTGGTTGACTCCAATGAACATTTACTAAGTACATTCTGGAAGTACTATGTTGAAACAGACTTGCCTTTAATCTGGGTCTCAAGATAGCAGAAGTAATCCTATTTGTATTTTTATCTGTTCCGTTAAGGTGCTTATCACAATTTTAATGAAGAAATTGTTGGGGTAATGATTTATTCTTTGTTTACCTCCCCTGATAGACTATGGGCAGGGACTGTATCTTTCTTGTTGACCCAGCAGCATCCTCAACACAGGATGACGTTATCTCTCACAAAACAGGCCCTCAACAAAAGCTTGTTAAATGAACACACTATACAGAATAGGGTAGGTGTGACTTTAGGGGTATATAAAGTGTTATGGGAACATAGATGAAGTGTTGTTGGGGAAGGGGTTGCTGACAAGAGTAGGGAAACCTATAGAGAAGACATGTTAAGCTGGGCCCGGAAGAATGGCTGGGAGTTAGAGATGAATGCGCTGAGAGGGGTCGGGGTAGAGGGGCATTCTTATGAGTGACTTACAGGACCAAAGCTAGAGATGGGCAGAGTCCAGAGGGATCTTTTTGACCCGGTATGTGAAGTTAAGGCTGAAGTGGTAGATTGGTACCAGAATTTGAAGCCCTTGATTGACTAAATAAGACATTTGGATTTTGTTCATACTACTATTACTAACTTTAAAAAAGAACATTTATTAGTCTCTTGCTACGCTGAATTCATTATATCCATTACCTTTTTTAGCTGTTAGGTCAGTCTCGGGAGGTATCTTACAGATCAAAAAACTGATGCCCAGAGAGTTTAAGTAACTTGCCTCAAATCACACAGTCATTGTCTTTGTCTGTTCAGGCTGCTATAACAACAATACCATAGACTGGATAGCTTTTAAACAAAAGAAATTTATTTCTCACAGTTCTAGAGTCTGGGAAGTCCAAGATCAGGGCACCAGCAGACTCAGTATCTGGTGTGAGCTTGCTTTCTGGTTCATTGATGGCACCTTCTAGCTGTTCCTCACGTGGTGGAAGGGACGAGCTCTCTCAAGTCTCTTTTATAAGGGCACTAATCCCATTCATGAGGGCTCCACTCTCATGACCAAATCACTTCCTAAAGGCCCCACCTCCTAATACTATCATGTTGGGCATTAGGTTGCACCATATAATTTTGGGAGGACACAAACATTCAGACCATAGCAGTCAGTGAGCAGCAGAGGTAGTGATAATTCCGTTCTCTCCCACTGAAATCTGTGAGCCTAGCATTTCTCTGTGAAGGTGGCAGTGACATGTCATTCTTTATATTGTCAGAAATGAGCACAATGCTTGGCACATTATAGGTGTTCCAGGGTTTAAGAGAATGAATTTTGGCCCAGTCACAGATATAATCAGTGCTTTCCTTTAGGAAGATTAGTCTGGTAATAGTATGTATTGGCTGAGTTAATAGATATTGTTTTTCTGGCATGAATATATTGAATTAATATTTTTGATGCTTGCTGTGTGCCAGGCACTGTCATAGGTGCTGGGGACCTATGGTGGGCTCAATGGTGGGTTGGGCTGGAGTGGGAGAGGTTGTAGAGAGGCAAGTAAGGCCAGGTGGGAAGGAATGAGGGTTGCAGGTCTCTGCAATGAGAGAGGATGGGTGGTAAATGAGATTGAGGACTCAGGTTCTGGTTCACTCAGTGGTGAGCAAGAATCATGATGGATGTCAGTGACAGAAAGTGTCTCTCTCAGTGGTCATTGGGTAGAAGATGGGACCGTGACCCTGATGTTAAAACAGCAGTTTCTTCTCTTCCTGCTTATGGGTAAATTAATTGGGTTACATATGTCTATGAATGATGGTATAAATATATTTCTGATGACAATCCAGAGAAAAAGCAAAAATGGCAATGAAGGAACTGTTGCTCATATATCAATTGAGAAAGCAACCCTCTTTGGTAGGAACACATGGCACCAATGAGGGGGCTGGGAGTGAAGAGAGATTTTGTTACTGAGAGCATGATCTGGGGATGGAAGTGTACCCACGCGGAATGTTTCCCATCTGGCATGGGCTGTGCTTTTGAAACAATGCACTCTGTTCCATAGGGTTTCTAATAAATACTGAACAGGATGGAGTATTGGAGAATGCAGTGTTTTTATTTAGAGAAAGCACCAGAATCCCGTAATCAAAGTCAGAGTATTTAGGGGATTAGAATTGATTGGAAGGATTACTGAATCCAGTCATCTCAAACTCTTCTGTCTTTTAAGATGAGGAAACTATCCTTGGGTGTTTTCTGAGTTGTATAAGCTATCCAAGGTGGTACAGCTGGTTATTATACAGACAGGACCAGAATCTAGGTCTTCAGAGGTAACTGATAATTTTTAGCACTTGGGTGTGTATCTTTCCAGGATGTTTCCTATTCATTTGAAGGCATATAGATGTATATAAAAATGTACATTTTTATGAGTTTTCTTAAACGTCTAATTCTTCTTCTACAGCTTGGCTTTTTTTTTCCACCTAGCAGTACTTCTTTAAACCATGTTTTTTTGAAGTTAGTGCCTAGTTCTTTTCAGTTGTTGAGATTATTCCAGGGTATGGAATTGCCAGAGTATAAATAGCCATTCTCTGAATGATAAACATATAAGCTGTTTAATTATTTATTTTTTTGCTATCCTGAAAAATACAGTTGTCCCTCAGTATCCTCAGGGAATTGGTTCCAGGACCCCTGTGGTTACCAGAATCCACAGATGCTCAAGTCCCTTATGTAAAATGGCATATTATTTGCATATAACCTATGCACATCCTCAAATATACTTAAAATCATCTCTGGATTACTTATAATACCTAACACAATGTAAGCGCTATGTAAGTAGTTGTTATACTGTATTATTTAAGGAATAATGACAAGAAAAATAGCCCGTACGTGTTCAGTACAGGTGCAGCCACCTTCCGATCCGCAGTTGGTTGAATCCCCAGATGCGGGACCCGTGAACATGGAGGGCTAACTGTACTGCAATTTATTTATCAAAAATTCATACAGCCCCTACTTTGTGCCAGATGCTGTGCCAATATTAACTAATTTAAATCTTGTAACCGTCTAATGAGGCTTATCTGTCTTACAGATGAAGAAACTGAGACAGGAAAGAAGTTAAATAATTTACTTAATGCCACGTGGCTTGAAGCTGGATTTGAATGCAGCAGTCCAGCTCCAGAGCCTGTGTTCTTTGACTGTTCAGTAGAGCCTCCATTTGATGAAATGTTTTGGCTAAAGCGTTGATTGGACTTCTAAATAGTCATCTGTGGCTTTCTAACTTAAAAAAAAAAAATTATGTTCCTGTAGCATTTGGAATTAAGCTTACAAAATAGAGTATTCTGTTTGAAGTGTCCTTTTCCTTCAGATGATTTTTTGCAGATTTGGTATTTTTTTCCCTCTATCAAAGTTACAGTGTTAGGGATATGACTCAGAAGCCCAGGTGAGGGTAGGGGTGTTCCAGTTATTCTAAGTGTAAACGTAAATCATGGGTTTCATGTGGATGCATACCTCACTTCTATAAAAATGCAATTATTTCAGCATTCATTGTAAATTCACTGATGTTCATAAATTTATGGCAAAAATCCATCGAGTTTTAAAGTAAGTTTTATTATAACCACATAAGCTGCTCCCCCCTCCCCCGCCACCTCCTTTCTTATAAGAACGTTCTCTGCCCACTCTGAATAAGTTTATAAAAGAGTTTGGACAGTCCTCAAACCAGTCAACTTCTTAATTCAGTTTAAAAATTGGGAAAATATGCTTTGGAATAGATATTCTGAGTGCCAGTTTCTTCTGTCATCTGACAAGTTTAGTATGGGTAAAACATAGGAGGAAGAAATCCTAATTGGAAAAAAGCCATCCAGTAGAATGCCTGATATGATGAAGAGTTTGAAGAAAGTTGAGGATATACTAAAGGCAATTAGTGCAAGAAAAAAAAAAAAGCAATTAGAAACTCTAGGAAAAACTAAAACTGAACTAAAAAGGAAATGTATTCATATTACATTTTTTGCTATGCTTTGAACAATATTTACATGGTCATAATAATATAAACACAGAATCAGTTTACAGACAAAGCAAGAAGTTCATGGTTATGAAACAATATTGCTCATCAACTTTGATGATGTAAAAGTAAAGTTATATAAAGTAGATGGTAAGAGGTGGAAAGATGTGGAAAGGTAAAGGAGGAGCACATTAATTTCAAAGTTGGGCAGTTAAGAGCTATTGTAGGTGATGCAACAGAAATTAAAAGGGACTACATTTTTTAAAATAAAAAGTTAAAAAATATATGGGCCAGGAAAGAGCAAAATAATCTTTTTAAAAGAGGAAAATAACTACTAAGAAATAACAAAGAAAAGTGTTAAGAGCGTGTCTTCTCTGGAGAGGCATTCAGGGAAAGCATCTTCTGGTACAGGACAAGGGAATGTTGCTTTTCATTTTAAGCTAATTTGATTTTAAAAACCTTTTTTCCAATGGGAATTTCCAAGTTCAAAAAAATAGACAAGTGAAGCCCTACGGACCTATCTACCAGACTCAACAACACTCCACATTTTACCATTTTTGTTTCATCTATTTTTTTTTTCTAGTGTGCTTAAAATATCATGCCATTTCACCTCTGAATACTTTCAAATGCATCTCAAAATAAAAAACACATCTTCTTACATAACCGTAATACTATTATCACACCTAATAAAACTAATAATTCCTATCATTACCATATTGAATTTTCTCTGATTATCTGAAAAAAAATTTCTAATAGTTAATATGTTCAAATGAGGTTCCAAATAAGGCCCCCTCTTATTTATGGGCATTATGTCTCTTTAATTTCTTTCTTTTTTTTTTTGTGAGGAAGATCAGCCCTGAGCTAACATCCATGCCAATCCTCCTCTTTTTTTTTGCTGAGGAAGACTGGCCCTGACCTAACATCTATTGCCAGTCCTCCTCCTTTTTTTCCCCTTTTTTCTCCCCAAAGCCCCAGTAGATAGTTGTATGTCATAGTTGCACGTCCTTCTAGTTGCTGTATGTGGGATACCGCCTCAGCATGGCTGGATAAGCGGCGCATCAGCGCGCGCCCAGGATCCGAACCTGGGCCACCAGCAGCAGAGCACGCGCACCCAACCACTAAGCCACGGGGCCAGCCCCTCTTTAATTTCTTTTAATCTATAATAGTCCCCATTTTTGTCATGCCATTGACTTACTGAACAATATGTGTATTAAAAATATGTGCTTGTATTAATTTGATTAAAAAATTTAAGAAGTTAAAAAGTACAGATGACTTTATATTTCTTTTTTAATAATTTTATTTATTTATTTATTTTTCCCCCAAAGCCCCAGTAGATAGTTGTATGTCATAGCTGCACATCCTTCTAGTTGCTGTATGTGGGACGTGGCCTCAGCATGGCTGGAGAAGCAGTGCGTCGGTGCGCACCCAGCATCCGAACACGGGCCGCCAGCAGCAGAGCGCGCGCACTTAACCGCTAAGGCATGGGGCCGGCCCCTGACTTTATATTTCTTTAAAAGCCTTATCTTTCTTTTAAAGGCTTAACTTTATATTTTATTAAAAATTCCTTTTTAATGCCTAAGTTTAAACTTCACTAATGTGGGAGCATTTATTTATCAACTATTTTGGGCAGGATTCTTTGCATACAAAGATAAATAAGAGTAATTGTTCTCCTCAAGGATTTTTCAGTTTAGTCATAGAGGGCAGTTTGTGGGTATCCCTGCTGAGGCATTTTGCCATGTGGAATTGTAATTATTATTATTATTTTTTTGGTGAGGAAGATTAGCCCTGAGCTAACATCTGTTGTCAGTCCTCCTCTTTTTTGCTGAGGAAGATTGGCCCTGTGCTGACATCCATGCCCATCTTCCTCTACTTCACATGTGGGATGCCTGCCACAGCATGGCTTGATAAGCATTGCATATGTCCGCACCCAGGATCTGAACCTGTGAACCCCAGGCCACTGAAGCAGGGCACACGAACTTAACCACTATGCCACTGTGCCGGCCCCTGTAATTATTTTTTTAAGCTAACAGTTAATAGATCTCTTATTAGGTGCCAGACACTAAGTGCTTTTTTATTTTTATTTTTTTTTTAGGAGGATTGGCCCTGTGCTAACATTTGTTGCCAGTCTTCCTCTTTTTCTCTTTTTTCTCCCCAAAGCCCCAGTACATACTTGTATATCCTAGTTGTAGGTCCTTCTAGTTCTTCTATGTGGGATGCCACCTCAGCATGGCTTGATGAGTGGTGAGTAGGTCTGCGCCCAGAATCCAAACCAGTGAATCCTGGGCTACCGAAGCGGAACACGTGAACTTAATAGCTACAGCACCTGGCCGGCCCCTAAGTGCTTTAAATGTATTATTTTATTTAGTCTTTACCATGCCCCATGGGAAAATCCCTAGTGTACAGACAAGGAAACTGAGACCCTAGGACATAAAGTAACTTTGTGTAGGGTCAGTTAGGAAGTGACTCAGCCAGTGTATATATGAACAAGGTCTTTCTGACGCTGGACCCTGAGCTCTCAATCACTAAACCATATAGGGCCTCCACATTTTGACATGTGAGTCATCCCTCCTAACAGGCAGCATTGTGTACTGCTTCGAAGTATGGACTCTGGAGCCAGACTGCCTGTTTTCAATCTTGGCTCTGACACTTAATAGCTCTGTGACCTTGGGTAAGTTACTTAATCTTTCTGTGTCTCTGTTTCTCCATCTGTAAAATGAGGATAATAGTCCTGCCTCGTAGGTTGTTATGAGGGTTAAATGACTTCCTATTGGTAAAGACCTTGGAATAGCACCTGGCACATACCTAAATAAAAAAGTATTTAAATAACTGCAGCCTGGAAACACTGTGCCTGGCATATATGTGGATGGACGGATGGATGACGAATGGACAGATGGACAAATAAGAAAAAGGGGAAGCAAGTTGTAGGCTATTGTTCCTTGTCTTTCATCAGTGAAGGGAAATGCCTTTATGTAATAGGATTCCCCTTCATGTCCTATAACATTTTGTTGGTAGATTTCTTGATGCTTAATGTTCGTATCAACTTTCTGACCATTCCTTTTTGATTTCTTTTTCACTTCTTTCTTCAAACCATATGAATAGTCAGGAATCATAAAAGGTGACTCTCATGTTAAGCTTTCTGTGGAAGGAGAGAGAACCAGGTTTGGGCTTTCCTCTCAAGGAGAAAGAAAAAATGTTAGTCACATTACTGCATTGGCAAATCTCACAGGGTTCTGGAGGAACAAATTAACTTTAGTGCTGGGGTAGTAGATGTAGTAACTTAGCCTCTGCCATGTAATCTGTCCCCAAGTTTTCATGAAGGGCAGGGGAGGTGGCAGTGGAGTATGATAATGTGACTGAGTAGTTAATGATGGCTCCAGAACTCTTTGCTTGGTTTGACTGACTTCTTTTTTTAACCTTTTCAACTTTCCTAAAACATAATTGCTTATAATCTAGGAGGCTAGAGCAACTTGGGGACCAGTGAATTGCTTCCAGGATGGCACTTTGCTGTTTTGAGGATCCTGGCTGATATGACTTTAGGTCCTGTATTGATTCTGCCAGAGGTGTACATGGAATGAGGTGGAGAATCTTAAATTAAATGCTTCCTGATCCATTTTCAGCAACTGACCTGGTTGGTTGTGATTTGCTGATTACTCTTGTGTAATGCGTATTAGTAAATACCAAGTAGTTTTGGGTAAGTAGTCTCAGATGAAAGGAGATGATCTGATTGGCCTAGTACCTGATTCTTCTTGTAGTTGGTTATGATGTGAGTGAAATTCCATCTTAACAAAAGCAACAACTGCCTTAATTGAGAGGGATGACGTTGAATTTCCCACTGTCTGCCTTGATTCTCTGAATAACATATGACCAGTTCTAGTGACCATAATGATAATGTGACTGACTGGTTAACGTTGACTCCAGAAATCCTAGCTTGGTTTGACTGTATTTTTTTTTTTAACCCTTTGAACTTTGCTAATACATAATTGTTTACAACCAAAACTCATTAAAATACATTTCTAGGTTCAATCTTATGGACTTTTTTGAGTCCGGTGTGATACACTGACCAAAAGGAAAAAAAAATGGAGACAATAAGAAAGAATGTATATCCTTAATTTTATCACTGATTTTTGAATCTGGAATGGATTTTGCACAGCATTACATTTGCCTTGGGACTTCTTTGTTTTTTTTTAATTCACAGCATTGGCTTGTAATACTGATGGTTTAGTCTGAATAACTTAAAGATTTTTTATTTTTTTTGTGTGTGGGATAAAAGAACATGAGTAATAGATCTACCAATAACTATTTTAAAATATAAGCAGATGTTTGTTTTGCTATAAAGGTCACATTCAGGATTCAGAGCTCGTGACTATTAGCATGGCTATTTTTCTCAAGGGAATGATTTAGACAAGTTGAATTGACGAACTCTTAGGTCACTGACATTCATTCAACTTGGTTTTAATGCTTGTTTACTTTCTGAACATGTCAGAGATTGGAATTTAGATACATCTTATCAAAATATCTTGATATTCTAAAAAATTCTTAATTCCTGTTTTTTTAATAAGAAAAATTGTTAGATTGAAATGTTAAGCTACAACAGGTAGCTTTGCATTTTGGATTGTAACAGTCCTCAGTTTTATTAAAAGCTTGTCTTGTGGTAACCATAATTTTTTTTCTTTTACTGATAGTGTGTGAAAAAAGTACTGAGTGGGTGTAGCAGTTGGACTAATTGTTTAAACTGAGATTACTTAGGGAAGGATATCTGACATGTTTATATTACATTGAGCAAATTGTTTATAGTAGGGATCATTTAAATATGCGTTACCAATATCTTAGGTTTTAGATTTGCCAACTCTGCATGTTGAGACTTTCCAGAATCTTGTCTTTGCACCAGCTAGTGCAATTGAATAACCTCCCTTGAATAAACTTCGGGACTTTGCACCTAGCTGAAAATAGCTCACCTTTGAAGGTGGTACTCATTTATTCATTCAAAAAAAAAAAAATTGCCTGCAATGCACTATGCACTGTGCTCAGCACTGGAAATACAGTACTGAATGAGACAAATGAAGTCTCTGCTCTCATGGAACTTTTATTCTAGTGGGGAAGACAGACACTAAGCAAGTAAACAATAAATAATAAACAAGGTGCATCAGAGAGTGATAAACGCTGTGAAGAGTATAAAATAAAGTGATAGGATGCAGTGTGACTGAGGTGGAGTGCTGTGGCCAGAATAAAATAGGGTGGTGAGAGAATCTTCTAGGGAAGGTATGGGTCGATACAAGTCTGTAAGGAGCCAGCCATGTGAGCCTGTGGGAGATGGTGTGCCAGGCACCAGGAACACCAAAGGTAAAAGTCGTGATGTGGGTGGGTGGAGTGTTGGAGAAATAGGAAGAAAGCTGGATGGCAGGGGGCCCGTCAACATGTCCTAACCGTTCCCACTATATATGGGGTGGTCAAGACCACATGAGGAGTAATTTGGCCTTTCATGGATATTGAGAAGTGTTATGTGAATTGGGTTTTGATAAGCCATGCGAAGTTGAGGTGACAAGAGTTCGATTTCCTACCAAATTGCAGGAGCGCTGTCCCCAGTTCCCTATGGGGTGGGTTTCCAGCACTCCCTTTCCTGTTTTGCTTGCTCTTTCTTTGACCAGGAGAGGAGACCATGCTGGGTTTACTCATTCAGGATGTTTTGGGTGTCTATGAATTGACAGACCAATATCCTTGCATTTGGAATTTGGTTCGTGGTTGTTTATTAAACAAAATTGACTTTATTTAGAAGCTATATTAGTTTGCTAGGGCTGCCATAACAAAGCACCACAAAGCAGGGGGCTTAAACAGCAGAAATTTATTGTCTCACCTAAATTAAGGTATTGGCAGCCTTCTGAAAGCACGAGGAAGAATCTTTCCCCAGCGTCTGTCTCCTAGCTTCTAGTGGTTTGCTGGCAATCTTTGGTGTTCCTTGACTTCTGCTGCATCACCCTGATCTCTGCTTCATCTTCACGTGGTGTTCTCCACATGTGTGTCTGTGTCCAAATATCCCCTTTTAGTAAGGCACCAGTCATGTTGGATTAGGGGTCCACCCTATTCCAGTATGACTTCATCTTAACTGATTACACCTGCAATGACCCTGTCTCCAAGTAAGGTCCCATCAGAGGTACTGGGGGGTAGGACTTCAACATATGAATTTTGAAGGGGCCTGATTCAATCCATAACAGAGGTGTATATAATTTAGCTAAATTAATTCCACAAATAGAAACATGGACAATGCCTGCAAATTTCCTGAAGTTGTTAACCCATTTTTCAGCTCAGGTACTTGGAAGCCATGGCCCCTTTTCCAGATTATAACAACTAGTGTTTATTGAGTGCTCACCGGGCACTAGGCTCCTCTGTGCTGAGATCCTGACAGGTGTTGCCCTGTTGGATCGTTATAAGCACGCTCTGGAGATGGTTCTCTAATCAACCTCACTTACAGTGAGGCAACTGAGGCTTAATTCTATAGGGAACCTTTGGCCTTGTCACCACATCAGCTCTAGTTTCAGCACTATTTTTCGTATTGATTTTAAACTGCTAGACTTGGTGGAGTACGAGGAGCCTTCCATAACCACTAACAGCACCTCCAGGTAAAAGGAGTTTCTTATTGTTGGGTAGTGTCTTATCTTCCAAATTCCCCTCCCTGGCCATTTAATGCCTCCCTTGGCCTTTATCCTTGAAAGATCTTATGTCATTGTGTAGCAGTACTGTGAAGATTAATTAGTTAATATTTGTGAAGCACTTTGAAGATGAAAAGCCCATGGACACTAAGTAAAATTAAATTTTGTCCCCTGGCACCAAGAAATAAACAGCTTTTTCTTTCCTGCTTGGGGTCAGAAGCTCCCCTTAGCATGCAGGAGAGCATGTCCTCGCAGGGAGCAGGCTGTATTGATTATCCACCCAAGGGGAAGGTCTGAATGGTTACCACTTCTCTTTTAACCTAGATTGGATTCTGCAAACTACTGAACAGTTGATTCTTTGCTAAATAGAAATGTGATTGATAGTGAAACAGGTTTTAAATTTTAACTTCTAGGGAATTAAATTGAGTGCAACTCCAGAAATTTGGAGGTGAATGTCAAAGTAGTTTGAAAAGTGATTCTGATATTTGACTAAGTATATTCACACCAGAAGTGACAGTGATGTTTCAGAACATTAGAGTTCAGTTGTTTCCTTGTCCTTTTCATTTGTTACCATTTTGGCCTAAGGTTTGTGCCAGAAAGTTCAGATGTCTCGTTCTCAATGAATCTGAGCGGCATAATATTGGCTCTGTCTTACCCATGGCTCTTCCTGGTAGCCAAATCCCCATACAATGAGCTGTAACATATCGTTAAGTGAACTTCATAAAAGTGTATTGGAGATGGGGGAGAAGATAAATTCACAGGACAAATAAACGTAAAAATCATGACTTGTAAGAATTTGTAAGCCAAATTGGAGACTGAATCTTGGATTTTTAAAAGACTATTTTTTCCTTCGTCTCTTGGATAGATCTTCTAAGCACTGCCCTCAACTCATGAGTTTAACAATTGTTTTTCAAAAGGACACTTTCTTTAATGAACCCTGACTATATATATGGGCAATGTTTTGTTGCACGTGAGTTGTTTTCCCAGAATATATTGACTTCCAATCTCCCCTATGAACAAGCCTCTGTTGAATTCAGCTTCTAGAACCTCAGCTCTGAATAAACAGGTAGGATAAGGAATAGGTGACTCAGTTCAGCCAAGAATGAGGCCAGGTAAGCTCAGAGTTTAGAGCCAGGTCAGATTTGGGAGTGGAGAGAAATAGCCAGCAGTGTTTGGCCCAAGAGACAGACAGACAGAATACTCACACACTGCAAAAGGAGAGGTGTTTTCCAAGTTCTTAACCTTCTGAACACAATACAGATGCCTCCTCCTTGCCCTCCCTGCATTGTTCCACCTGTCTAACCCGTGTGACTCTGCACAATAACCAACCCTGCCCTGGGCCTTGGCCACTACTAGATATTCTCCTGGCACCAAGAGTAATCGAGACCAGTTTTCTGTGTCTTAATTTCTCCTCAGGAGAGTTGAGTGTGTCTTAGGTTCCCTTCCTTTCCTCTGCCTTCCTCTGTTCCCAGTTTAGGTAATCCTCCCTTTCTGTCTCTCTCCTAGTGTGTGTCTTGAGAGGTAATATGGTGCAAGTTAAGACTGCCTGAGTTTGAATCCTGGCTCTGCCGCTGACAACCTGTATGACCTTGGGAAAGTTATTTAGCCTCTCTTTCCCTCAGTTTCCTCATCAGTAAAATGGGGATTATTAATTATTAATAATACCTATTTGATCACAATGTTTTGAGGAAAACAAACTTTTTTTCCTCATTTCCAGACATTTTTAGGGTGTGGCCTATAATTTGTTCAGTTAGTGCTAATTGAAGAGGAAGTGAATTTTCCTCTTGATCCCCTTCAATTCTTACCTAGGTAACATTGAACAATTGTTATCTATTTTTCTTTAGTTCTTCCTCTTTCTTATTTGTTCTTATAGCACTAGTGATAAGGAGAAAAGGCCTAATTGCTGATAGATCAATTCCTTGTTGAATTCTTGTAATGCTCCAGGTTGGAGGTGAAAAGATAAAGCGAAAGAAGATAAATTCTCTTTTCATTGAACTTCAAGTGTAGTGGGAGAGGAGATATGCCAACAAGGGATTATAGTGTAGTGTAGAAGGTGCTAGACCCCAAGTACAAACTAAGATTAGAGATAGGACAAAGGAAGACAATAGTCAACTATGTGGAGTAGGCTTGGGGGCAAGGGTTGATCATGGAAGGCTTCACAGAGGAGGTGACATTTGAACTAATTCTTTTTTTTTTTTTTTCTGAGGAAGGTTAGCCCTGAGCTAACATCTGTTGCCAATCCTCCTCTTCTTGCTGAGGAAGCTTGGCCCTGGGCTAACATTCGTGCCCATCTTCTTCTACTTGATATGGGACACCGCCACAGCATGGCTTGACAAGCGGTGCGTCAGTCTACACCCGGGGATCCGAACCCGCGATCCCTGGGCCGCTGAAGCAGAGTGTGCGCACTTAACCACTGCACCACCGGGCCAGCCCCTTGAACTAATTCTTAAAGGATGATGAGGCATTTTCCAGGCACACAAGATAGGAAGAAGAATTCCGGAAAGAAATAACCTCCCATGTGAAAGAATGGAGATACAAACAGCATTGGGAGGACTGTGCAAGGAGTTCACCATGGCCAGAGGGAGGGTTGAGGGGTCATGCTGCAAGGGAAGGTGAGGCTAGATGAACAGAGACCGAAGTCATGGAGAGTCTTGTAGGCAATGAAGCAGCTTTGATTTTACGTTTAGAAAGTGGTGCCATTGAAGGGCTCTAGCAGAGGAATGAGTCTGGTATATTTGCATTTTAGGAGGACAGCTCTGCTAGCATTGCGGATAAGATGTGTTGTGTGGAGAGGGGGTGATTTAGAAAGCCAAAGATCAGTTATTCTCCAGTATGGGTGAGAGATGGCAAGGAACCTGGGCTGTGGGGATGGAGAGGAGAGAAATCTAAGAAGTACTTTGAAAGGACTTAGTATCTGATTGGATATGAGTGCTGGTGGAGAGGGAGGCTCTGGGAACATTCCCCAGGTTTCTGCCTTGGGAGCTTGCTGAAATGGTGGTGCAGTTAACCATGATCGGTAGTACAGGAGGAGAAGGTGAAGTGGTGCTGAGTTCAGTTTAGGGTTTGTTCATTGTCCACTAGGCAGTTGGAAGAAAGGGTCCAGGAGTGAGATGTGGCTAAAGTTAGATACATGTTTAGAAGTCAGTAGCGGGTAGATGGCAGTTGAAAACTGTGGGACTGGATGAGATGGCAAAGTAAAAAGGGCAAAAGAGTAAAGGCTGGAAATTCAAGAAACACCAGCATTTGAGGGACAAGTAAAGGGAAGGGAGAAAACACAGCAGCAGGTGCAGTGGGGGAAAATAGCAGAACATGTGGGAGAGGATGCAGTGCTGGACGAGAGGTTCTGTGGAATATTCAACACCATCAACACCTCCAACAAATCAAATATGTTGAGACGAGAGAACCACCCATTGGATTTAGCAGATACATGGTCACTGGAAGCCTATGCCAAAGTCATTGCAGGGGCTGGTGTGGGAGCCCGAATGCAAGGACCTGAGTAGAGGAGCAGGTAAAAAAAAAGTCTGCTCTTTTTACATGGTTGGGCCGTGAAGGCGATGGTAGTTACTGTAGTTTTATGATAAAACTTTGGTGCTAGTGATGTTTTAGAGAAATACAGGGGACAGAACACATAAGAGTCTTTGATGTGAACTGAGACATAGTAAAAATGAGTTGTACTTTACTGCTAAGATCTTCACTTTCCTTTAGGTTCTGCACACGCTTTCCTCAGTTTCTATTTTAATTTGTCTTCTCCTCTTCACTTCCATTCCCTCCCATTCCACAGAGCTTTGCTCAACACCTGTTATGTGAGGTGATGAGGGGATATCAAGCCGAGTGAAGACAGTATCCCTGCCCTGGAGAGGATCTCACTCGAGGGGGGAAGATGGTGTGTGTGATGGTGTGAAGATGGTGTGAAGAACTACTGACAATGTCAAGTGTGGCTGGTGGGGTATAGAGAGCTGTGTGTGCTGAGGAGGGAGTGTGTCTTGGGCTGAGAAGGATGGGGACAGTTTCAAGTCAAGGTGGGTCTTGCGACATGGGTAGATATTGACCCAGGTGGAAAAAGACACTCAGCAAAGGGAGCAGAGTTTACAAAATCAAGGAGATAGGAGGGCCAGAGCTTGAGTGAGCAATGGGCAGACTTGTGTGGTGGGTGCCTGGGGTCAGGCAGCAGTGGTTCCAGATGAGGCTAGGAGTGCCATTTCATGCTCTGTTCAAGGCATATGGACTTGTTCTGGTGGAATCCAGGGATTCCATGAAAATTTTTAACCCAGGAAGTGACTTAAAATGATTAAATCTTTTTTGTAGGGAGTTAATTCTGGTGATAGTGTAGAAAATTGTTTCCTTACATCCAGTATTTCATATAAAATTTAAATATGATTTTTAAAACATTTTATTTACTTTGTAACATTATAACTATATATGTATATGTATATATATAAAATATATTTCTACAGTGTAACATTATGGCAATACTTTTGTGCATTTTTAAACAAATGAGATTTTAGTTTTCTATAAATGAAATCATTTCTCTGACAACTCTTTCTATGGAAAGATGAAAATTGAGTGTCAAAGAACAAAACTTGGTGTGTGAGAACTTTAAGCTAAAGGATCTTAAACTCAAGTCTCTGGTGCCTTTTAAAAAATGCTTTACTTTCTTTTTATGTACTGTGAGAGATCCCAGAACCTATGATCTGAAAGCTGGGAACCAGTGGTTCCACATGTTTGCTAGCATAGGTAGCACAGCTGTTTCATAGACGTCTTTCAAAGGGTGTATGAATATTTTGGTGTTTAAGAAATAGGTCTTTGAGCTTGTAGTGGGAGTTGCGTAGTTTTGGAAACCAGTTTTTAACCTTAAACTTCGTTCACACTGAACTCTAGAATAACTGGTTTTTGAAGACCAGCTGTTGAATGCATTCACGCATATTTATTTAAGTTTTTTTGAATGGCTACTAAAGATCTAAAGGCAGTTATATTCAGGTTCAAGGAAAGGACTTCCTGTGGGAATTTAGTATTTTTAAACTGTTGACTGACCAAGGACTGGTATTTACTGATATTCTTGACTTCAGGAGTCCCAAGTATAACAGCTAAGGGTTATATTGCTATTCATTTCCTCTCTTCTTCCAACTCGACAATTGAGCTACCCTTCAATTTGGAGGAATGCATATTTTCACACTCCAACTTTGAGGCTTGCTATTTCAATGTACAATGCAAATAGAGTTGCTGAGAGAAAACGGCAAGATTTCACAATTTATCAGAGGCAGTTATGAAGTTGTAGTAGGCTTTTTTCAAACTTCTTAGGCTCCTGATCCTCCAGTTATTATAAAATTAAAAATATGGATTATTGACATATTAATTTCAGTTCATTGAGAACTTTTACACTTCTCATAAAATAACCAGCTCTATGTTCACAATTTCTTATAATCTATGAGTAGCATTTATAAGAGCTGTGCTACCTTAATTTCATGTAAAATCATTCTTTAAGTAATGCTTTTGGAATTAGTGTACAGCTGGACCTAATACAACAAGTATACCATGTAACCGCTCATTAAAGATGAATGATGTTTTTATGCTGAAAGAATAAAAGACTGTTTTTTAAAGAAAACGAGACTACTTCTTGGGTTTTTAACCACCTGTATAGCAAATTGTGTAGAGAAGAGTCTAAATGCCTGATAGTCTTCTGTATTATTTTATTTGCTTGTCTATTTATTTGTTTATTTTACAATAAACCTTAAAATTATAGCCAGTTCTACAGTAGTTGTGATAGATCAGGCAGGTCCTGTATCACGTAGATCTTTTTGAAGCTCTCTTTTTTGTTCTTTCAATTACTTTTTGTCCATATTTGGCTATTTTGGGGGGCCAAGTTTGTCCTCACTTATCATTGGTGATAACTGTGGATAGGAAATAAGTTGATCAAATCCAGTCAGTGTTTTTATATGTGATATATCTGTTATCTTTGCTCTATAGCAATTATAAAACCTCAGGGGCATAAAATAATAAGTGTTTATTGCTCGTGTGTCTGGGGTCACAGATGTTCTGCTCATCATGGGTGATCCTGTGCACATGTCTGGGGGTTGGCTGACTGTTCGAGGGGTGAGGTGAATGGGTGACTTGGCTCTACTCCACATGTCTGTCATTCTCCGGCAGTCACAGCAGTGGCTCTAGAAAGCAAGCCACAATGCACAAGCCCATGAAGCCTCTGCTTGCATTATGTCTGCTGACCAAAGCATGTCACTCTGGACTGAGGCCAAAGTCTAGAGGCAAAGCAGGCCACCCCCTCCACGGTAGATTGGCACTGCAAAGTTACATGGCAAAGGGCATGGATACAGGGAGGAGTGAAGAACTGGGGCCAAATGATGCCAATCCACCAAGTAAGGTATAGAATTTTTATTGAGAACAATTGATTTCATTTCTTTTTTCTTTTTTTTTTTTTTTGGTGAAGAAGTTTGGTCCTAAACTTACATCTGCCAATATTCTTCTTTTTGCTTGAGGAAGATTGGCCCTGAGCTGACATCTGTGCCAGTCTTCCTCTATTTTATATGTGGGTCGCTGCCACAGCATGGCTTGATGAGTGGTGTATGTGTATGCCTAGAATCTGAACGTGTGAACCCAAAACAGCAAAGTGGAGTGTGCCAAACTTAACCACTGTGCCACCTGGCCAGCCCCTTGATTTCACTTTTTTTTTGTGAGGAAGATCAGCCCTGTGCTATCATCTGCCAATCCTCCTCTTTTTTTGCTGAGGAAGACTGCCCCTGGGCTAACATCTGTGCCCATCTTCCTCCACTTTGTATGGGACACCACCACAGCGTGGCTTGCCAAGTGGTGTGTCAGTGCACGCCCGGGATCCGAACTGGCGAACCCCGGGCCGCCGCAGCGGAGCATGTGCACCTAACTGCTTGCGCCACTGGGCCGGCCCTACTGATTTCACTTTTTATCCACCACATATGTTGTCTCCTTTCTTTAAAATGTCATCAGGGGTTATTTGGTGGTAAAGAACAGAAACTAATTCAAGTTGGCTTGAAGGTTACTGTAAACATAATGGGCAAGCTCACAGACATATGGAAGTAGAAAACCAAGAATAGACACTGGTATTGGGAGGTTTTTCTCTTTGGTCTGTGAGAGTGCATATGGCTTCTCTCATCTCTGCTCCTCTCCATTTCTTCTCTCTTGCTTATGACCCAACATGGCCATCTCAATCCCAATTCTGTGTGGCCTTTTAGCTCAAGTACCTACCATCATCTCACTCTCTGGGTCTGTCAGTCTCAAAGGTCCCAAAATCCTAGCTCATGGATTGGTTATTCTTGAGTCTACTCTTTGAATCTCCTGGGGCTGAGTTCTCAGACTTTCTCTACTTTTTCACCTACTGATCTGGTCCAGTCCCATGACTTTAAGTGCTGTCTTGATGCTGATCACTCATAAGTTTCTATCTCCAAGCTGGATTTTTCCCTTGAACTCCAGACTCACATATACTACATTTTAGTCCACATCTTCATGTGAATATATCTCATAGGCATCACAAACTTATACCCCAAATGGACAACTTGATGCCTCCTCATACACCTGCACTTCTCAGTCTTTTCTCAGTAACTCGCAATTCCAATTTCCCATTTGTTTAAGCCTTGGAGTCTTTTTTTTTTTTATGTCTGGTTATGTATTTTTAAATTATGTAGATATATAACAGTTCTAATATAGTATATACATTATAAAAGAAAGCATATTTGCAAGCTTAATATGATATAGAAGAAATAAAATAGATCTTAAAAGTCTTGCTAATTAGGATGCTTCATATTTTCATTTACTAATATCGTAAACACAATAGATACTTAACGTGAGTTTCATTTTTTACCGTAGTAAAAAATACTTAACATAAAATTTACTATCTTAACTATTTTTAAGTGTACAATTCAGTAATGTTAAGTACATTCACACTGTGGTGAAACAGATCTTCAAAACTTTTTCATTTTGCAAATCTGAAACTCTATACCCAATAAACAACAAACCTCTTTTCCTCCTTGCCCCCAGCCGCTGGTAACCACCATTCTACTTTCTGTTCCTATGAATTTGACTACTTTAGATATCTCATATAAGTGGAATCATATGGTGTTTGTCTTTTTGTGACTGGCTTGTTTCGCTTAGCATAATGTCCTCAAAGTTCACTCATGTTATAGCGTGTGACAAGATTTCCTTCTTTTTTAAAGCTGAATAATATTCCATTGCATGTATATACCACATTTTATTTATCCATTCAGCTGTCCATGGAAGCTTGGGTTGCATCCACTTCTTGGATATTGTGAATAGTGCTGCTATGAATGTGGGTGTGCAAATCTCTCTCTTAATTTTTTTGGATATTTATGCTCAGAAGTGGGATTGTTGGAACATATAGTGGTTCCATTTTTAATTTTTTGAAGAACCTCCATAATGTTTTCCATAGTGGTTGCACCATTTTACAGTCCCACTCATAGTGCACAAGGGTTCCAATTTCTCCACATCCAAGATTTGGAGTCTTTTTGAAATTCTCTCTCAATTTAGGTTAGATTGCTGATTGAATCCATCAGCAAATCTTATTGATTTATGTTCAAAATATGTCCTTCATCTGACAGCTTCTCATTTTGTTCCTCACTGTCACTATTTTCCTACTTGCCATTGGCTCTTGTCTGGACCATGGCATGAGTCTTCTAACTGGTCTCCCTGTTTTCACATTTGCCCCCTGCAGTCTGTTCTCCACAGAGCAACCAGAGTGATAATTTTAAAACATACACCAGATCTTATTACTCTACTCTTCTGTTCAGAACCCTCTAATGGCTCCCATCACATGGAGGATAGAATACAAAGTCCCTCCCTTGGTATGTAATGTCCTAAAAATTCTCATCCATTTACTCACATGGCTTCAGACACACTGATCTCCTACTGTGCCTTGAACATACTAGGATTGTTCTTGCCTCAGGGCCTTTGCACTTCATGAACCCTCAACCAAGCTGGGTGGCTTTATTCACAGACATTTACTTGATTCATTCCTTCCCTTAATTGGGGTGTCTGCTCAGTTGTGACCTGTTCAGAGAGGCCTACCCAAACCACCTTATCCTAAAAGGCACTCACTGTCAACCTTCTTTGAGTACTTACCACTATCTGATATCATACTATATGTATTTGTGATTTTATTATTGGCTTTCTCCTCCAAGGGAATATAAGCACCGTGAATGCAGAGATTCTATCTCAGTATCTGAGTGTCTGACACTTCAGAGATGCTCAGTAAATATTCGTTGACTGAATGAATAAAAAAATACTTTGTACTCTTGTGTCTAAACAGCTTTGGCCAAACAGATGGCTAAACAGAGATACCTAGTGTACATGTGGCATCCTAGGTGGGGGTGACTTCCAGGGAAAATGCCTATAGTGTATCTGCCACCTCTAGTTGATTTCTCCAGCTCTTATTCACTTGTGGGCTATTGGTCTTGAGATCTGAGTGAGAAAGTATAGATGCCTCATTCAACCTCTTATTGAAAAAAGCAGTTCAAAGATTGATGGGAATTGTTTGCCTCTGTCCTCTTGGCCCCAGATCACCTTCCTAAATGAGTGTTGGCTGCTCTTTATTACCTGCAGTCACATTTCCTGTTGTAACGTGAGGGCAATGCCTCATTTGCACAATGAATGCTGAAAATGGGTTTTAAAGCATAAAGTAAAGCCAGAAATTCCTCCTGCAGGGGAGATGGTAGCTTGACAAATCTGTGAATTATATAATGGAATCTCCTCTTACCCTCCTTATAAAAGATACCAAAATATCAAAAACAATGGGCTTTTCTTCCCAGTTTGTTTGGGATATTCCTGGCACTCTCCTACCCGCTGTCCTGTACTTTGGGAGCTCTGGGATTAGAATTATGTGTAGTAGCTTTGTTTTCCTCTAGCTGGGTTTGTGATGAAATTATTCTGATGGAAACATTCAGTTAATTCTAAAGGATCTGCACACGCTTGCTGAGCAGAACACTTCTACCTTAAATGGCCTTCCATGCTGTGGAAGAGAGCTTCTGATGCGCCAGTCACAGTGATAATGTCGTAGGATTGGAACATCATCTTTGCCTGTTCACGCCCCCTCATGGTCTTGGGAAGTCTATTTCGGTCTTACTAGTCTGTTAGAAACAAGGATATTTAAAACAGGTCTGTAGACTCCTGGGGTCTTTGGGTAGGTAACCGGAGGTCTATCGATTGCAAGACATTCAAAGATGATTGCAAATGCAGTGTTGAGTTTCTTGATTTGGGTGCTGTTTGCACAAGCGTGTTCAGTTTGTGAAAACTCAAGTTCTCTACTTAGGATTTGTATGCTTTTCTCTATGGATGTTATACTTCAGTAAAAAGGCTTTCTTAAGAAAACAAACCAACCATAATTCCTACCTGCAAGAAGGTCTCTCCTGGTGCTGAGTTTCAAATAGATCACATACTCCGATTGGTACTAGGGTTAAGGAAAGTATATTATAGGAGCACAAATAAAAGGGATCAAACGCATCTTTTAAGGGGAGGATGGAGGAAAATCAGAGAGAAGATTTTTTTTTTTATGATTTTTTTGATTTATTTATTTTTTTCCCCCAAAGCCCCAGTAGATAGTTGTATGTCATAGCTGCACATCCTTCTAGTTGCTGTATGTGGGACGCGGCCTCAGCATGGCTGGAGAAGCGGTGCGTCGGTGCGCGCCTGGGATCTGAACCCGGGCCGCCAGCAGCGGAGCGCACGCACTTAACCGCTAAGCCTCGGGGCTGGCCCTAGAGAGAAGATTTAAAAGGAATTTCTCAGTCGCCTTTACCTGGCTTCCTCCATACACGATAAGGATTTATATAGAGGAAACCAGATGAAGTAGGTTAGATTCTAGTTCTGTGATAACACGCTTGGAAGATAAAATATCATTGCCTAAAAAAGCAAAAAATACGTGAAAAATGCCATTGCCCCCAGGGAGCTTGTTGATGGTTCTCTCCCCAGACTTACCTTACTATTGGCATGGATAACTAAGATGGGTGAGTGAATAAGAGTTGAAACATGACTGTGGGTTGTCCATTTGTTTTTGTGAAATAGTTAATATTATTAATGGCTGTCAGTGACCATATATTGGAGGACAGTGGTGTTGGTGTTGTGTGTGTTAGGAGTGGTGGAGTAGTAATGGCTAAAAAAAAATTGATATCACTATTTTTAGAAAATGTTGCTGACTACGAAAGAGTCTAAGGAGTCACAAAATGGTTTTATTGTTTCTTTTTATCATAATAATTGAACAAAATTGTAATAGGCAACAATTAGCAAGCATTGCAAGGTAGTATAAAGCTAATGTCTGTAGTGTAAATGCATTGAGCTCACAGAAGGAACTGATGGGTGGGAAATGGAACTGTTGGGCAGTTGGAGTCATGAGAGTAGATAGTACCCAAATTGCTCTTTAAACAGTGGGTTCCAGACTTGCGGGTGCATAAGAAATATCGTGGTAACAAGTTTAAAATGTAGATTCCTGGATCCTGTGCCCAGATTCCACGGGTTTGAGGAAAGCCTAGCGTTATGCAAGTGTAGGTGGTTCACACATTATCCTGTGAAAAGTGATGATGGGAAATGATGGTAGGGAGAGAGAAGGATGGGTGGAAGGCAGATGCTTGGAAGGAGAAAACGATAGCATTCAGTAAGAAGGCAGGCATATTCCCAAGACAGAAACAGAAAATTTATCTAGAAGGAGCGAACGTCACAGGCAGTCACTAGCATCGGAGGGACTGATGTTGGAACAGATAATAGTAATTGAACCTGTTATCCTTAGAATGCTGTGGTCTGTACTGAATATTTTTATTTGAAAGTGGCTTAGAATGAGGTTAATATTTAAATGAAAATATCACTCTAGAGGAATTTGTGTTTTAGCACGTCAGAGCTGGAGCTAATCTCAAAGATTAGCTTCTTGTTCTAACCTATCATTTAAGAGAGGAGAGGCCTTGGAGCCCCAGAGCCAGAGAAATAACTCGTTAGGGGTCAGCAGAGCTTTGGCTAAAATTCAAAGATCTCCAAGGATTAATCATTCCACTTATTTGTTTGTTCATCAAACACTTACTAAGCACCTACTATATGCTGAGTCCTGAGCTAGGCTCTGAGATTCTTCTGGAAAAAAAAAAAATTGATACAGTCCTTACCCTCATGGAATTTACAGTCTAAAGAAGGTGTCAGTTGTAGAACGAGTACAGGAATTTCTGCTACTGTTAGTTCTTTTCCCCAGGATGCCAGTTGTTTTATTACGAAACAAGCTTTGCATTACGCGGACCCCTACTGATTACAATATTATTGAAATGAGGATTTGGGCACACGATTATCTGTGCAACTCTCTATACAGCTGCACTGTTTGAGTGACAGGTTGCTGGATGGCCCTCAGTTCTTTCATTTAATGCAAGCTTCTGTGATTTATTTGGATAGTGTACAGCTGTGCTTCTCAAAGTGTACCATGTAAGGCTGTCACCCAGGCATCTTGTTAAAAATGCAGATTCTGTGGGGTTAGAGTGAGGGATGAGGTCCTGCATTTCCAACAAGCTCTCGGGGATGCTTATGCTGCCAATAGGTTGACCACATTGCGTAGCAAGAATCTAGAAACCTGGAGGTACTAGAAAGTCTTCTGAGTCGCTGAAGGTCTGTCTCCTCCATGATAATTAGTTTGATTTTCATTAGTTTTGATCATCTGATTTTGTTTTCAGCTTATAATGACAAGGTGCACGATAACTACAGAAATACCTGTACTCTTGAAATTTGTCCAGAACAGCAAGTTCATGCTTGCAGGTCCTCTTTAACCCTTTTTTACCTCGTAGAAAAAATTGTAACATCATTTTTGATAAAACGAGATTTCTTGAGTTCACCAGCTGTCACAATATAGCAGAACAGACTGCAATGACAAGTGTGACAAATGTTATACAGGAAATGCGAAGGATACTAGGGGTGTCTATATTGGGGTTTTCTAACTGCAGTGCATTGGGTGGAAACCATATTGGTTTCTTGTTCTCCTCCTCCTCCCCCAATCTTATATTAGTGCGTAAGATAGCGTGTCCTGGCATAGACACTCTTGAAGGGTAATAGCATTATTACCGGAAGCTCTTCCAACAGCCTTGCCAGCGAGATTGCACATTCCATGTGCATCTTGAAGTATTAGCCCTTTTACTTCCGGCTCATAGTTTGTTTATAGCAAGCAGAAGGAGAAAAATTATTACTTTCAGATCGCTATAATGCTTGACACTGTTGGGCTTTTTAAAGGTCATAAGTGAATAAATTGAGCTTTTGTATAGGTGTGTTTCTTTTTTTACATTGTTTGAAATGAGGTTAAAAACTTGATCACATAAGATTCTATAGAGGATAGATTTTCTCTGCTACTTTTTTTAAGAGTGAATTTTTTGCCTTTTGAGTGACAGTATCAGAGAATACAAAAAAATCATGGGTGGGGTAAGTTCAGTTTGACCTTCTTGATTAGTTTCCTTCCACTGTGTATTGGCATCCACGTTCAAATTAGAAATTTCCATGTCTGATAACAAGGGCATTAATCCAGTTGTTATTCCATGTTTCCTTGCTACTTAGAATTGTGGAATTTTTGATATCTCTAGAGAAAGAAGAGGCCTTGGTACTTACCCAGCCCAGGGGTTCTGTGTTCTGTGGTGGGCTTCCTCAGTGTTTGAGTTACCATTGTTCATATCCCCTTCCTCTAAGGGCCCTTGTGTTCAGTAATCTTCCAGTCAACATTTGTGCATGAGATTTCACCGTTGAGGGCCCTCCTGATGGCCATAATGAAATGTGTATAGTTTCCAGGGAACAACAAAAGAATTATAAATGACCAAACCTCAGAAAGTTCTTCTTATGGTGGATTTTTTATGGCCTTTACCTTTTATCTGTGTGAGCAGAGTCCTTATTACTGGTCTATGTAGAGATAGACCACATGAAATAGATAACAGTAGACTTTGCAATGTCATCGAGAGGGTAGGACTCAAGGGTTCAGGCATCTTTTGTTTTTTATCTTGTAATTTTGAGGCTTCTACAATTCTGACTAGAACAAAAATTTGATTGACCCACGTGATACTGCCAAGTGTGACCTACTGAAATGTTTCATTTGGTTCTACCTAACCATTTATATGAATTATTCCATGGCTGTCGTGGCCTGAGCATTCTGATACAAAGAAGCTCCATTTGGGCAGTGACTTCACGTGACAGGCTGGGGGTCAGATTGCCTGGGTTTGATTTCCAGCCCCACAGCTCATCAGCTGCGTCATATTGGGAAGATTACTTAACCTCTCCCAGCCTTGGTTTCTTCTGATGTGTTGCTCTGATGATGAAATGAGATGATATTGTAAAGTACTTACATAGTACAAAGAACATTGTAAGAACTTAATAATAGTAATACAATTGAGCATTTGAGCTCTGTAAATATTAGTTATCATATAATGATCATAATACTCCATTAATATCAATAAATATTTCTAAGTACTTGTTTTATACATTATATATAATATATGTCATATATATGTATATTATACAGTTTAAAAGTTTAGAATAATAGATTAAAGGAAGCATCATGTAGATCCTGTAACCTGACCAAGAGCTATCTTCATGGAAATCTGTTTTCTCCTTTTGGGATAAATAGTTGTGAAATGGTTGGTTGCTGGCCTGGATGTGCTTAGACAAATGAAATATTGGTCAGTAACTGACTGAGTGGGTCCATCTTGGATGGTTTCCCTTTGAATAGAAAGTCTGTTACTGATCTAAGTTACTTTCTGTAGGAAAGTTCATATTAGACACTGGCATTGAGCTAGAGTTTTTGTTTGTTTTAATGATAGAGAATTGAAAAGTGGCATTCTCAGATGGCATAGTGGGTTCTTTTTGGTGCTGTATGAAATGAGGTTGGATATAGACTTTATGTGGAATTGTTTCTTCTTTAAAGCACCTTCTGCCTTCTGCAGACTATAGGCCTATTTCATCTGGATTGGATAACTAGATATAACTGCATTTCAATGTTAAATCAAATCAAGCCTTCTTTTTTTAAAGCCATGTGATATGCTGCAAGACCCCCTGATGGAGAATCTTAACATTACTAAGTATTCAGGAGAGGAGGAAGGTTAAAGTTCAGTTGAATAAGGAATTGGTTGGTTGATGATTCTGAGAAGTGGTTTTACTCATCCAGCTGTTCCTTATGGCCCAAGTCACCCTTTCAAAGGGGAGACAGAACAAGAGAACCCCACAAATCCCCCACATTTTGCTTTATTAAAAACTACCAAGCCAGTTATTCAAATCAGCATAGTGATCTAATCTCCTGATATCCCTGGCAGCGAGAACAGTTATAGGGAAGTTATAGATGAGCCGAGTGGAGAGCTCATTGGGCCTTTGTTCTACAGCTCACTGAGAAAGCACGTGAAGGATGTGGCTTTAGCCTTGCTGTCCCACAGGCTTGTTAATAGCCCCCACAACTGTCCTTAGCCCCAACTCTTTGCAGGGACAGAGTTCCATGGCTGAGCTGATCATAACAGACCATCTCTGTGGGCAAGCCACAGGGGCTGAACTGAGCGTGCCCAGCCTTCTCCAAGCCCTCCAATCTCTGAATTGGGACTTCCTCCTACCAGGAGGAAGGATTGAGAGGGGCTGGAGAGAGGCTAGGAGTATTACCCTTGGGCAGATTCCTCCACCAAGGGAAACATCAGGCAAGAGGAGTTAAGGGTCCCACCTTGTCCCAGCAAATATTTATTGCTTCTTTAAATACCAAGCAGTATGTTAGGTGCCAGAGCAGTTAATTAAACTCTGTACTTCTGGACTCCATAGCCCATAGGACTTAACTATATTGAACCTGGGATATAAACCTAGCCCTGCTCACCTTCCCCACCACCCCAGCCAAGCTCAGACGTTTCAGAGACTTAAAATACCACTTGTTTCAGGTACTGGTAAAATTTAAAAATAATTCTCATAAGAACCACTTAGAAGCGACCCAAATCCGTCCTGATGGCCCAGCCATCTTGGAGAGTGTTTTTGCTGTGTCAGCATTAGCAGAGTAGAGGAGGAATGTCAGATGGCAGCCCCTCGTGTGCCGCTGAGAGGTCCATGAGATACTTGTCCAAGAGGGCTGCCTGTGTGGGTGAAACACATCTACTGTGATGCTGTGGGCTCGTGTTCCAAGCTTAGCTGCCTGTTGGAGTATTCAAAACTCCCAGGAAAGGCTTCTTTGTTGTTCCCAGACCGGTGCTGTATATGTTGGTCACTTTTACATAATTTTAGGTTGCTTGCCATATTCTATATAAACCTCTTTTAGGAAAATTTAGGATGGTAGTTGCAGTCTATATTGGGAACCATCCCTACTCAGTATTAAATGAGTCTGGGACAACAAGCAACACCTACCCCATTACAAGCTTTATATGAAGCAAACATCTATTTTTGCTTTGTGCAGACTCCAGTGTATGAAGTGCTAAAAATAACCAAATGCTCAGAAACCATTTGTGATGCAAAAATGACTGCAGGGGGAACCGTGTTGTTTTCTGCCCTGGTTATAACTAAATAGTATAGGCCAGAAATTTTGCCCTGGAACCAGTTTTGCTAGGTCATTCCAAGGCTTTTATGGTATTGGAGAGACCTACAGTTTTCTTTGTGGACTTCAAATGTCGTCTTGCCCAGACAAACTATTAAAGAAACTTAAAATAATTTAGATAGGCTTTGTTTTTAATTGTCTAAAAGAAATGGTGTATTTGGGTCTTTAAGACTTTGTGAGTTTTTTTTAGGCCTTAAAAAAAGAGAGAAATGGAAATAAACAGACCACAGGTCAGAGTAACCAAAAGACAGGGTTGTTATGCGTTTTAAACTCTTCACTACGTTTCCTAATGCTGATGTTGTTTCTTCAGCTATTCTATGCATGAGACTTTCATGAGTACTGTGGTACTCCTGTGCTGGCCTGAGGCATATTAACAAGAAGTATATTTGTCAATGGTGTCAAACTGGCATCAGAAATCAAGCTCTGAACTCAGAGGTTAGACATCTCTTATTTTTATCATGTAGACAATTTCCCTCTCCCCCTAGCAAATAAACAAACTTTCAGATCCAGAAACATAGGGGTGTGCCAAAGGAACAGCTGGCTCATTTAATGCCTAAAGGCTGTGTTCCTGTTGCATATAGAGGAAAATGCCCAGTCTGAGTATGTCCAGGATGAGCCCAGTTGACCCACTTCTCAGTGTACTGTGAAGAATGGTCAGTCACCAACTCCTTGCCCCTCCGCTGCCCGCAGAGGTGCATTTAGAGATTGAAGTAGTCCTGTGTGCTTTTCTTTACCGTTGAGATTTGTGTTATCTTCTCCAAACTTCAAGGGAAAAAAAAAAGATTCAGGATCAGTAAGTGACTGATCACGTTACATTAAAAAGAAGCAGACAGAGAGGATGCACATACTGGGTTTAAAGGGACTAGCAGTTGACTGGACAATGCATTTTCTCTGAGCCTCTTAACCCTTGGACTGCATCTCTCCATGGCTATGGAAGTTTCTTACCATCTGTTTGATTTTTCTGTGGGATGATTAGCTTTCAGAAACCTAAATGACTCAAGGAAAGTGAAAGCAATACTAGACTTGCTAGAAAAATTTATGGAATGTGTCGTCCTTTTCCCAGCGATGTGTGTGCTTATGGGAAGCTACCTCCTCTGCTGTAAGATATCCATACTCTTGGGGCTGGTGGTGTGTCTGAAAACCTGCAGAAGACAGTGGTGAAGTCTAAATCAGAACCCTAGAGCGAAATTTTTTTTTTAACCCCAGCCTTTCTTTTAGCAATCTTTCTCTCCAGTATTTATTTAAATTTGTCTTCAGCATATGCAAGACTCATGGCATAAGGAGGGGGAGGAAAAGATTTTTTTAAAAATCAAGCCATTTGTCCTATAAAAAAGTTTTGCTGAACAGGAAATTGGATTTGGTGCTTCTTTGGAAGCAAAAAAATCAGTTAAATAAACATTTAAACGCAAGTAGTCTCGTGAATATTTTCATTTTGAAAAATGAAAATTCGTTGAGTGACCTCATCTATTATAATGTCTAACTATGTTATATCTGAACTTGGTGCTATAAAACTATACATATATGATATGGAAAAAAAAAAATTAGGGATCGAATCATAGCACTGACTTGTTCCAGTTTGAGTTACGAGTTTCACAAGAGAACATTCAGAGGCTCAGCGGGTTTGAAACTTCCTGAAAGTTTCAGGGGCTGGGATCAGTCCATTACAGGCCTCTCCTTGGCAAAGTATTCTTTCCTTTGTAGCTTCTTCACATTTTCTGTTCCCATTTGCAATCCATGCTGGTAGAATCGGGATACTCCCATTTCTATCATCCAGCTGGCTAGTTTTAGGAAAGATACAGCTTGAGACTGTTCTTCCTTGGCTTTTAGCTTTCACTTGCCTTATTTGGTAAAGCTGTGGGCTTCGTTGTTCCTGGAAAGGGCTGTTTCACCAGTTTCAAGGACTATTTCCCACTTTCATCTAGTTCTGAGCTGGGAACCAGAGCTTGCTTGCAGCTCTGTGGTGTCTGTTTTGAACTGGGGCAATTGCGGGGTTGGAGTATCCTTAAGAATTCTCAGTGTATACAGGGCTGATGGTGATATATCCCTCGCTAATGAGATGTTTACACGTAACATATATATAGTGCAGGATAAACTTCCTTTTGAAACTAGGGACTCGTGAAAGATGCTGGCTTTTTTGCTTTGTCCAGGGCCTGGGATGGGCATGCCTTTCTTGTTTTTCCCAGTATCTTGCTGTCTAGATCGCCTTTCCCCCGATTATTATTTTTGGTTCTGTTTCCTCTCTACCGCTTTTGGGGCTTTTTCCTATTCCTTTTAAGGGGTAGATAATTTTGCTCACATGAGAGCTCCACATCCCAAATTTTGATAGAGCTCACAGTTTATTATTCTTTAAGTACCTCTTTTGATGTTACTTATAGGAAAACTTATTCTTATCATGTTCATTATATATGAAGTCATCTTCTTAGCACCCCCACCCCTCCCTTCCTTAACCAAGTGGAATCTAGAATTCTGACAATATATCCTTCCCTGGTTTCTAAATAGCATTGTTTTAAAAAATTAACGTAAGTTGTAGAGAGATGAGGTGTGGCTTAATTCTTGGAGCTTATATTTGTTTTGTGTTTTAGCCTAAAAAGGAAGTTTGTAGACCCCCCAGCTCTCAGAAAGCTGTATTCTTTCTGATAAAAGATGAGGATGGAGAAGGAGGGGGGAGAGGAAGAGAGGTTGATGTGAGTTAATGCTTTGCTCTTTGCCAAAAGAATTGTCGTTTGGGGGGAGATTTTTTGTTTGTTTTTGTTTTCTTTAAGTAGAAGGAAGTTGAATTCATTAAGGATTTGGAAGGAGGGGGCTGAAGGAAATGTTTTTACCTCCCAGAATGCAGAGGCTGCCACTCAGTGGGAGAAGCAGCGAAGCTCTTCGAACTCACTTTCATTTTCAAGGAGTTGGTGGTGGAGCATTTTTTCATCTTTGCTGCATTTCTCTCTTCTGGCTCTGCCTGTCACAGAAAGACTCCCTGTTCTTCTTCCTTACCTTGCAATTCATTTTTGGTGTGTGTGTGAAGTTAAGGGATGCTAGCCCCGGAGGGCATCCCAAAAGGCTAATGAGGAGGCACGTGTGTGACGTGTAGAAATTTACTGAAATGGAAGGCCAGAAGGAGAAAAACAGAGGGGCAGCTTCTTCAGGTTAAATACCAGAATTAAAACTGACCTTAACACTGTCAGAATGTATCACTCGCCTACCCAAACCAGTTGAGTACCCCACCCTCCTCGGGTGCTAGTTCTGTGCCATTCCCTGACTTGGCAGTTGTTTTGGTACCTGGATGCTCAGTTTGGTTCTGTCAGGTTTGGATATTTCTGCTTCCTTTTTAGAAAATAGAAGGCAGGTTTGAGAAGATTCAAAGCAATATGCTAGGTATGTTAAGAACAAGTTTGCCTAATGCTGGGTTAAGCATGTAAAGCCATCCAATTATGTGATATACAGGATATACAAGAATATTTTGATTTAACTACTGGTAGTCCTTGTGCACTAGAGGTTAATGTCTCTTGGCTAGAGTTAGTTCCTTCATCCTTCTGCTTATTCATTCTTATCTGTCCTGGGGCACATAGCTCTTTGTCATACTCATAATGATTACTGCTAATACATATTGAATGCTTAGAGGGTACCTGGTCTGTACCAAAAGCTTTACTCACATTTTCCCATTTGTGGCTCACAGTAACACTGTGAAGCTGGTGCAGGTTATAACTTTGTTTTACTATTGAGGAAACTGAGGCTTAGGGAGTTAACAAGCCCAAAGCAACACAGTTAGCTAGAAATGCACTACCTTGCCAACTGCTTTGCTGTACTGCCTCCTAACACTGTTTAAGTGACTACCTGGCTGCCCGGGGCCTTGAATACTTTTTTAACTAGTTCCTGGAGATCATGATGCAATGACAGCCTAGATTAGATGCACATAAGTTATTTGCTGTGATTGCTGTTTCTTCCATGAGGTCACCTTTGCCCTGCATTGTTGCCATGCTCCTTTCTAAACTTCATTTCCGTTGTTACCTTATTGTGTTTTTCTCTGACTCTGGTTCATCTACTTCTCAAGTAGCTCTCAGACGTGCAGGTCCTCTAGGCATTGGTCCTCGAGCTTGACGGTGCCTCAGAATCACCTGGGAGAATCAAAAAATGAGATTCTCAGTCTCCATCCCTGCAGTTGAGATAGGTTTGGGAATATATATATATTTTTACGTTTCCCTGGAGATTATGATGACCAGCTAGCTTAGCTTTGAGACAGTGTTTCTTAAATTTTACTGTACAGATGAAGTACGCAGTGATCTTGTTAAAATATGGATTCTGAATCAATCTGCTGATTGCTATGTATCTGCCCAAGATTCTGCATTTCTAGCAAGCACCCAGTGATGCCGAAGCTGCTGGTTCACAGGCTTCATTTTGAGTAGCGGGTGCCTAGACTGTGCATCTTGACTATGCTTCCCGTCCTTTTCAAATCAATTTAGTGAGTTGTATCTCATAGTGGCTGGAATTTGTGGCTTCCAACAACCTCCTGGAGGTAATTGCCTCTGGGGTAAAGTGAGAAAAAGGAGCAAAATGAAAGGGGATTGAAAGAGAAACTGTCTCAATTTGGAAAGGACTTGTTAAAAAGGCAGGCACTCTTAATTAGTAGCTTAGTATCTCATCTTTGTCATTGAAGGCTGCAAATCAAGCTGCCTGGAGTCTTCTTGAAGACAGCTTTTAGCTGCAGAGGTTTTTAACACCTCTCATCTGACTCTGTTCAATAGCCTGCTGGAATCCAAAATAGAAGCTGTGTAGGGAGATTCTCCATAAGCATATCTCAGCTGCCAAGCATGCTCTGTAAGGTTGCATGGATTTTTTTTTTCTTGGTATGAAATCAGTCACATAAAATCTCGAAGCTCTCCAAGACATTTGGTTCAATCTGATATTTGATGCTGGAGTGTGTCCCCTTTAGCATCTCCATACAGTGATCCCTAGACCTGGCTGTCTATGAGAGTCTTTTAAGAGCTTTTAAAAACGTTTTTTTCACATTATATCAGAAATAGATAAATACAATCTCTTCATAAAGAAATCAGGTGTTAATGCAAAGGCTTCTCTCCTTTTGTTCCCTTCCTGACTAGTTAGCAACTATCATCAGATTGCTCTGTAACCTTGCAGACTTTTTTTTCTCTTCATTTAATCACATATGTATATACCAGTTTTTAAAAAGTCTATTATTGAGGGTGTGTTTTAATATTACGGTGGGTTGTTAACACCTGTATTCGAAGCAGCAATGAAGTCCTTTTTTCACTTGACTTTGCAGACACTCTATTCTGCTGGTTCTTCAGAACCTCCCTGCCTGCTCCTTCTGGGTCTCCCTGACAGTCTCTTCTTCTCACCTCTAAATCTTGGTCTGGGCCCTCATCTCTTCTATGTGTTCACTCTCTAGATGATCTTATCCAGTGCTGCGAGGTTAAATGTGCTGATGACTGACAAATGTGTTTCTCCAGCCCCCATTTGTCTCTCAAGAGCTAAGCACACACATTCAATTTTCTAAGTGACACTCCACTTGAGTGGATCTCAGAGGCATCTTAAACCTTGAATCTGTCTCAAACTGGCAGGTTCTTCCTGCCCCAAACCTGCTCTATCCCTGGTCTTCCCCATCGCGGTGTATGGTGACTCTTTTTGCTTAGGCCAAAATCTTTTGCTGTTTAATTCCTCTCCATCCCTTGCACATCACGTCTTAGCCAGCTGAGGCCTTGCTCTGCCTTCAGTTATCATCCAAATCTGCCTACTTCCCACCACCTGGTCTACAGTCCCCATCACCTGTTACCCAGCCTGGTGTTTCTCAAACTCCTTTGACTGGACCTCATAGCCAGAAATATATTTCATATTGCAACCCAGCAGACATATTCATATATATGTGTGCATGCGTTTGTATATCTAAAACAAAAGGTTGACAAAACAGTACTTACCTTTACTGTTTGTAGTGTACCCTGATATTTCGTTTTCTTTTATTTCATGGAAAAAAAATGTTAGTTGAGAGCCACTAAATTGATTTCGTGACACAGTTTCAATCATGATCCGCAGTTTGGAAATCTCTGGTCTGGATCCTTGCTATTTAAGGTGATCCACAGAGCCAGCAGCCTCGGCCTTAACTGGGAGCCTTTTAGAAGTGCAAAGCTCAGCCCCTCTCCTGGCCCACGATTCGTAATCTGCGTGGAAGGAGATGCCAGGTGATTTGCCACCAGTTGAGTTTAAGTGGCACTAGTCTAGAATGACTACTGGGGTCTTCCACTAGCTCTCTCTTTTTCAGCCATGCCCCCCTGCAGTCCTCTCCACTGTGCGCAGAGCTGGAGTGATCTTTATAAAACCATTCAGGTCAAGCTATTCCCCTGCTTAGAGGGCTTCCCACTTCACTTAGAATAAAATCCTGTAGGACTCTATATCAAGCCATATTCTCAACCCTGGCTGGCTGCGCATGAAGTTCATCTGGAGGAATTAAAAAACAAACAAAACAACAACAGAAAAAACCAAGCGCCTGGGATGCATCACAGAAGAATTGGATCAGAATATCTGCATATATGACTGGGATCGAGAACTGCTGTTTGACATGATCTGGTCCCTGTCTACCACTTGAAATTTACCCGTGTGTGGCTCTCCTGGCTCACTCAGCTCTAACCATATTGGCTACTTTGCTGTTCCTTGCACATAGCGAGCTAATTTCTGTCCCAGAGCCTTTGCCTTGCCTGGAATTTTTCTTCTGTATTTTTGCACGGCTCACACCCTCACTTCCTTCATGTGTCTGCACAGATGTCACCACCACCTCCCCTGACCTTCCTGTCTTATCATCTTCATCTCTTTAGCTGCTTCATTGCTTTTTGTCCCTCCACCTTGCTTTATTCTCCTTCATAGTAGTTATTATTCCCAGGATATTTTGCATTGTTTCTTTACTTATTTACTCTTTTTCTCCCCCTCTAAAACTTAAGCTATGTGAGGACGGAGACCATATCTGTCTTGCTTATTGTTGTATCCCTAGTATCTAGAATGGTGTCTGGCCCAAAGGAGATGCTGAATTAGCGTTTATGAATGAATGAGAGTCGGTAGAATAAGTGAATGTTTGTATCACGGTTTTTCTGGCTTTTTACCACTGAATCTTCCCTCGCTGTTTCAAGACCCTGAGGCAGGAGGAATGCCTCATCCCTACTACACTGTGATCTGGTCCTCTCCATATATTTTGATTCAGAACAGTGTTTCCTTGTTTCTTCCTAGAGGAAGAATGTAACGAGGAAAAAGAAAAAATGACAGAATAACCTGATTATTTTTCTGAAGCGACTTGACTGTTTTCAGATCACTAGATCTTTGCCTTGAACTGGTTTTGCATTTTTGGTAGGGTTTGGAGAACTTTTTCGTTTAACTGGAGCATTTAAAATTTCTTTGGGGGGCCGGCCTGGTGGCGCAAGCAGTTGAGTGCACGCATTCCGCTGCAGCACCCCGGCGTTCGCCGGTTCTGATCCCAGGCGCGCACCGACACACTGCTTTGTTAGGCCACGCTGTGGCGGCGTCCCATATAAAGTAGAGGAAGATGGGCATGGATGTTGGCCCAGGGCCAGTCTTCCTCAGCAAGAAAGAAGAGGATTGGCAGATGTTAGCTCAGGGCTGATCTCCTCACAAAAAAAAAAAAATAAATAAATAAATTTTTTTTGGAAGAGAAGCCTATGATTGAATAACAGAAATCTACAGTGCTTAGGACTGATATCAGTGTTAAATGTCAGAGGTTATTCTGGCTGGGATTTGGAGGTGAGGTATTTAAATGAAATTAATTTCAACTTAGTTGATTTTTTTTAAGTCCTCATTTGGAGCAGTGTCAGTTTAACAGTCAGATCTGACATAACTGTATTACATAAGCAGACTTTTAAAGGATGCAAATTGAAAAGGCACTGCAGTTAGGTTTTAGAAGTTCTTTTATTTTACACACTTTGAGGATCAGATTGGTCTTCCTGCTTTTGATCTTTTACCCTTGATCCCTCCTTCTTCAGTAGGTTAATTCAGAGCTGGGGTTCTAAGGAATTCTTCAACTGAAAAAAGAATACAGTGAAATAATGTCTGTGTGTGATAATGACAAAATTTGAGTGAGGGCAGGGGACTGTCCTGTTTAAGAAGTATCACTAGTACCTACCTGCCATACCAGGAATGCCAGGAAGGTGCTCGAGCAACGGTGGCTAAGGGGCAAGGATCAGTCTCTGTACTCACATTGACTGTCCTGGTTTATGTTACACTGGCTTTAATAACACTTGGTCTCTGTTCTGCACCTTGTCTTTTAGTTTCAACACATTGGTGATATTCATTGTACATTAAGTGTTTGCATCAACTTTTGCTCATTACTTGTAAAATACATAGTCTTTCATCTGCTCTGAGACCCATTTCTGGCTATTTATGTGAAGCAGTTCCTGCTGCTTTCCCCTTCTGGCCTTTATATTAATCATGATTCTTGATGGTGCAGACAGCCGAAATCCCTGCTCATACAAGAAGTTGTTGGCTCATATAACCGTCTGGAGCCCGGAGGCTGAAATGTCCTTGTTGCATCTTCAGGGGCTGTACTCTACCACTTTCTCCGTGTTTCATCTCTGCTTCCCTCTGGCTGGGCCCCATTCTTAGGAAGGCCCTCCCTTTGTGGTGTCCAAACTTGGTGTGCAGCTCTGGGTTTGCACGCTCTTCTCAGCCATGCCAGGGGAAGGAAGATATCTCTGCCCAGTTCCTCCAGCCGATTAAGTCCCACCAGCTCTGAGGCCACGAGCTTTTAGTTCTGTGGCCAGTGGACGCGATCCCCTCTTTGACCAGGGCTGGGTCACAGGCCCACCTTTGGATCAGGGAGGCTGAGTGAGCTCCACCTAAACACTGAACTCGGGAGTGGCCAGAGGCTGGTGCCCTGAAGAGTGAGGGGATTGGTCTTAGCTGGGCATGCTAAGAACAATCAGCTTCTCTGATGTAATCATTGGAAAGGGACCCATAGTCTGATAACTCAGGCCATGCTCTGTGCGGGGAAGAGAACTGGCTCAAAGTCAGGAGACTTGAGCTCTTCTTATTCTTGCTTTGGTACTCGGTGCTATGTCTGACAATGTCTGTTGTTGATGCTTTACCCATAGCTTCCACATGTGGTATTTATTTGCATTTTTATAAACTTAGACATATCATTTCCCTTCTCTCAGTAACTTTTACAATTATTTGTAAACGGGAGGCTCAGACAAGGTCACTTTTAGCTTTAAAACTTTATGATGTCATTTAGGCCACTCCCTCCATTTTCGGAGAAGGAATGTGAGACTCCAAGTGGGTGAGTGACCGGAGCCAGTGCCAGAGTCTGGGTTGCTTTTTATATTTTATCTAAGAGCTGAGGTTAGAAAGAAGTGAACGCAATAGCAAGAGGGCTGGTGACAGATTTTTTTCCTTATAGCTTTGCATTTGATTCAGCAATATAAATTGAGTAACTGTGTGTAAAGTTCTGATGCTAGTTCCTTGGGAGAATACAAAAGTGAATGAGACGGCCATGCTTCTCTTTAGGCACATAGAATACTGTAGAGGAGAAAGGGCAACTATATTCTATTATAGTTCTATTATAAGGCGTGAGAAAATAAATATTAAACAGATTTGTCTTATATACCAGGAGCCCAGAGCAACAGAAAGTATAAGAGGTGTTGTTAAAGTTGTGCAGGATAAGGTGGGAGGTGAAACTGGAAGTGTGGATTGAGGCCTCATCACCTTGAGTACTGGTTTCAGGAGCTCAGGTCTTTATTCTTGGCAGTGAAAGCCTTTGAAGATTTCTAGGTAGGGGAGGATATGGTCAACAAGTGTTTCAGAAAGCCAACTCTGGTGGAGAGGTGGGAGACTGGATCCAATGAGGCTACCACGAGAGTCCCTCTGGGACATGATGGGACTGAAAACCACGGCAGAGGCAGCACCAAAGGTGAGGGTGACTCTAGGTAGAAGGTAGACTTGCTAAGAACTGCTCACTGGCTTCGGGAGATGTTTGGAAGCAGAGACAGAAGTTGAAAGTAATTGAAACATTCTTTCCTGATTTACCAGGAGGGCAGTGACGTCATCAATCAAGACAGATGGTTAGGAGAAGGAATGGATTTCAGGTGGGGACAGAGGCAGAGAATGATTTGACACTGGTTCGTGTTGCCATCGGCATGGGCCAGATGTCAGCTGCCCATATCCTTGAAGAAGCCAGATGAGGTATGAACAAATGTGGAGATACGTACCGGGCCCTTAGATTCTGGCCTGGAGTTCAGGAGCACCGTTAGAGCTAGAGATACAAATGTGGATGTCTTCAGCCAAGAAGTTTTATCACTCAGGATTAGGTCTGGCTGTTATAGAACAGAAATACAAGTCATAGGGACTTAGACCAGACGTTGGTTGTAGTGGCTGCTCTCGGTGCTCTGCCTGGATCCCCTGGGATCCTCCTGTGTTCCTCCTGGATTTCTTGGGCATTTGCCTTCTATAGCCTGAGCTCCTGGCTCATCATCGTGAGACTGCTCTTGGGCTGTGGGAGCCACTTTGCCCTAAGACACGAAGAGCCTAAAGTGCCTGAGAGTCTCCGCCATTCCCCACCCTCACCAAGGACTGACTGATACAGAAGAGTGAAAGCCCAGGAACCCAGCCTCAGATCAGGAGAACAGGAGGCATCCTTTCTTCTCCAGGGTTCCTCATGGGATCAGGCTGGAGTCATCCTCTGTAGAGCTTTGCCTAACAGTCCACCGTAATGTGCTTTTCTCCCTGCCCTGTCCTGCTTCCCCCGCCTCCTTACAGGTTTATCCTTGGAGCGCTTCCTTAATAATCATTTGTGTATGAATTCTTGTCCCAGTGTTCCCTTCTGGGAGACCCAGCCCAAGATAGGGGTTCATCTTTATCTCAGGTAAAGGAAGTCCAGGTATAGGTGTGCGAGGTCTGGTTTGGCAGCTGCATGGTTAACAAGAGCCAGGCCCCTTGTCTCTTTCTGCTCTCCCATCCCTAGTGTGTGCCTATCCTCAGGTTGTCTCTTTATCATAAGAGGGCTACTATAGCTCCAGCCATCATGTTCATATTCCAGGAAGTAGGAAGAGGAAAGGGCAAAAGGACGCACCTACCCACTGATCGAGCCTCATTTAAAAGCCTTGGCGAAAAGCCCTTGCCCATGGCCATCTCACTGGGAGATTGGGAAATGTGTGTGGCTTTGTATGTTTGTTTAAATCTGGGCCCATTGCTTCCTCCCATGATAAATTGTTCTGTTAGTGAGGAAGAGAGGAAACGGGTACTGAGTAAGTAGCGAACAGTCTCTGCCACAGAAGTTAAAATCAAAACTGAACGTGTAGATGGTGTTGCTCATGGAAGCCTGGGTGATGAGGAGGAAGTAGAGCGGAGTGGTTAAGGATTTAGGCTCTGGATTTAGACTTGGTGTTAAAACCCATCCTCTGCTCTGATGTTTACCTGATATATATATAACTTAGGCCAATTGGCATGCCTCAGTTTCCTCATCTGAAAAATGAGGATGATGATAATAAAGGAACCTAGCTCAAAAGGTAGTTATGAGAATTTGTTAAGGTATATATTGTATGTGAAACTCTTAGCATAGTACCTGGTATATATTACAGTTAATTTGGGCCATTATATATGAGGAACAGGGGCATCGGCTTAGGGATGTTTTTAAGAGCAGAGAAAGAGGAGTTAGTGAGGAGGCCTAAAGAGGGGCAGTGAGGCAGAGAGTGGGAGCTTGGGTATTGCTGGGGAGGTCAGTGCTTCAAGAGGGGAGGTGATGGAGTGTCAGGTGGCGCCAAGATTGGGGAGGATGAGATCTGAAAAGTCAGTTGACTGTAGCATTTAGGTCATTGATGACCTTGAGAGAATTTCAGTAGCTGGCTGGGGCAGAGTGTTCTTAGGAAATTAGAAAGGCCAGGTGTGACTCTCATTTCGTAGATGAAGAACTACAGTATATGTTTGTTTCTCTTTGGGATTTGCCTAAGCACACCCTGCCCTGCCATCACCACTGCCCTTCCCCCCAGTTGATTAAGATGAAACCAGAAATTAAATCCCAAGACCTTTCTTATGAGGGTCTTGCTATGAAAGTCAGCAGCATTTACAAAATTGTGATAAGCCCAAATTACAGACAAATGCTGTTCTAAAAAGTTTTCCACATTTCAGAAGGCTTCACGAAGCTTAAAGTATCTGTATTTCAGGTAAGCCTCTACAGTAAAATTCCCTTATGAGCCAAGAATTGAGAAAAAGTCCCTTAGGGTTTGTTGTAATGGGTCTACCTTTGTGGTTGAAAACCAAGTCCATAAACAAACAGATAAACTCTTTCCATGAATTTCTTTCCTGCTTTTAAAATATTAGTTTTTATGTTTATACCTGCCCTATATTTCATCATCTTTGGTTCCAAATCTTGGACTTTGTAACTGAGTGAAATAATAGTCTATTTTCTGTGCAAAGTGGTGTTCGTGCTCTGCTGATCCTTTGTTTACAAGCGGCAGAGGTGGAACATGGGGTTTGTTTATGGTCTGAAGGGTTTAGTGACTGGTGACAGATGGGTTTTCAGTTCTCCGAATCAGGTTGTTATTATAATAAAGGTATGAATTCAGTGTCACCTTTCCAGTTTGGGATTATGTGGGTTAAATGACTGCCCCTTTTCTAGAATCCTTTTACTTCTGATATGTGGAAATCTCTCTCCTCCCTGAAATCTTAGACAGCTTCTTATGATCAGAACTGCTTGTCTTGCCACAATCACCTACTTGTATAACTTGTCAGTGTTTAAACCAGCAACTATTCCATGCTTATTGTACAGGGCAAGACAAAAGTCACCCTATGTATGTGGTTGTAATTCACATTAAAACAAGTTGACTTTATATTGTTTCTCTGGGTCAATAAAAGTATGTAACCTCTTAGAGGCTGATATTCTCAGTGTGTTGATATGTCAACAGGGGTTTGTGACTGACATATTTAGCAAGCATGGGTTAGGACTGTAGAGCAATAAATGAGTAAATTAGCTCAGAGCAGACTAGGGCAAATAACGTGTTATGTCTTGTCTGAAGGGGTCCTCTTAGTTACCTCCAGCTACTTGCTGCCATGTGGAAAATAGGAGCCCAAGTGTTGCCAAATCCTGTTCTAGTTTGTTTGTCTTTTAAGGAAAAGCTGGAGAGGTGGATTTTAGTGTGAAATTGCCTGCTTTTAAAATAGTTGCAGTTAGTATCAGTCTGTTTAAAGCATTGAGCAGGCCAGCTAGAATATTGTGGGCTGGATTTGGCCTTACGTCCACCAGCTGGCAACTTTTGCTTAGGATAATGTTTTTAATTGAAGCTACTTTTCATTCAGTAAATGTGTCCGTATGTACAAAGCAGTGAGCAAGGTTTTGAGTCGCGGGGGGTCTATGTAGGTGATGTTGATGTCGCTTGAGCCCCCATGGAGCTGACAGTGCGGTAGAGAATGAGACAGTAATGCAGGGCCATACCTAAAAGTGCTGTGGGATTTCCCAAGTTGGAGAGATGACTTCTGGCTGGTGTCACTGAGGAAGCGGGGCATTTGAGTTCTGCTGTGAAGGCGATGAGGCAAGGGACTATTCCAGGTACTGAGGAGCGTGAGTAAAGTTGTAGAAGTGAGAACGAACAAGCTGCATTCAGGAAAACAGTCCATGACCTGGTTTCGCTAGAGGTAAACTCCTGGTTAATTTTTGTCTGCAGATTCTGACCTGGTATGATGTGTGACCCTATTTAGCTGCTGCTCATCGAAGGGCACCCCTCCTAGCTTGGCAGGCCATTTCTGGCTGTCTGATATAGGAGTCTGCATACACAAAGTCACAATGGTCTTCTCCCTTTTGTTAATCCCTGCCCTTGGTTTTGCAAACAACTGCAGAGACCCGTGCATCGGGAGGATGATAGTGTTAGAAGACTCGCAGATTCAGAGAGCTGGGTTGATAAACCATCCAGGAGCTTGCCTGCTGTGTGACTCTGTGACTGAATCTTCTTATCTGTGGGGCAAATGACATCAGCTTTCTGCACCTATCCAAGGTCTACACAACCTCGCACAGCTCTGGATAGCGAGGCATGCTGAGCTTAAGTTCCCCTCCCAGTTAAGGTTTGCCCCAGTCCGTCTCACCTCCTCTGGTTGCAAGGAAGCAAGCCCTCCTTCTGTGACCTGTCATTGCACTTTTTCTGCACGTTATATGGCAGTCAAATCTCTGTAACTGGGATGTGTGATTGTTGAAGGCGGCAAGATCTCCCTACTTGCTTTCCTAGGTGTGTTTCAGGAAACCCTAGTTTGACCAGAGAATTAAAAAATAAAGGCGGAAAAGTTTTAGGAAACATGATTATTACATACACCTTTAAGATGCTCGTAAAGCTTGGGAGTTATATTAAAGGTTCTGTCAAGTCTTGCAATAAAGAAATTGTTTTAACTTTGTCCAAATAAAGTTTTCCAGAAGTATGTCTAAAGTTTGACTCTGGATTTAGAGTGCCTCAGTTCAGGTGTGACCTCATGTAAGTTACTTAATTTCTCTGAGCCTCACTTTCCTCTGCGAACATTGTCAAGTCCACTGGGTATCCTGGTACCTCTCTCTGGCTATATCCAGTTCATTTGTGTCTCCTACAGCCTGGCATCCAAGACTAACGGTCATATTCTAGGTGTGGTTTAATCAGTGTACAGGATCATTACTGATGAGTTTTTTGTTCCTGGCCATCATGTTTTGGTGCCACATAACACTAACACATTCCGTTTGCATCCCTCAAACTCCTTCCTGAGGTGCATTTTCCCTGTATATTACTTAGGAAATTAGAGTTTCCTCCCCACGTGCACAACTTTATACTTAAAACTGTGTTTAAGTGTGATGAGGTTTCCTCTGGCCTGTTGAAAGCTGTTTGCTGTTATCCAGTGTTCTCATGATCACTTCAGGCTTCATGCCATCTGCAGCAATACAAATGAGAAATCTATTTTTGGAAAAATATTTTGAAATGAAGCATGTTCTCATTTGGAGAAGAATATGGATAATATTTGCTGAGGGTTTTCTATGTGTAAAATATTTCATCTTTAGTACAACTCTCAGATGTGGATCCTTTATTGCTGGCCCCATTTTGCTGGCAAGGATATGGGCTCTTAGAGAGGTTGAGTAAGTTACCTAAGTTCACAGAGCAAGTAGGAATAGAGCTGATCTTGAACCCAGAGCCTGTGTCTGTAGCCTCTCTGTCCACAGTTGCAAATCAGCAACCCATAGGCTGCCCCCTTCTCACACTTGTTTCTTGTTTAACTTGCGTGATACTTTAAAAATTGAGTTAGTTGGTTCACCCTTAAAAATTGCAGATTTTACATAAAAACACAAAATTCTGGCTTTTTGGGGAAAATTAAGATGATCTAGTCACATTGGATTGGCGTTCCCAGATGGCAACAATTGTCAGAAACTGAGCCACAGCTTTCCTCTTTTCAGGGGGCAAGCACTCTACAGTTTGCTCACATGCCTCCATTCCCTATGGCCCTCACCTCCTTACAGTTCTTGAGTGGCTGGCTGCTGTAGGCATTTGGGTTTGGGATGCTGTACTTGACTCCTGAAAGCTGGGGACAAGAGAAGTAATGAGCCCTAAAAGTAATTGGCTGAAGCCCTCACCCACCCAGACAGTGGCAGCATTTTTACAGTTAGATTCCTTGGGGTCTTGGCTTTACTTCTCTGGCACTGGGACAAGCTGGATCTAATCTGCACTGAATCCGTCTTAGACTAGATGGTATCAGGTTGGCATGTCAGTATGCACTGTTGTAGGATTGTGGATGTAGTTTTGTGTTGTTGTTTTAATAAATAGCTTTATCGAGGTATAATTGGCATACAATAAACTGTTTTTTTAAAATGTACAATTTGATATTTTGACACATGTATACACCCGTGAAACCATCACCATAATTAGGATAACGAAGATATTCACCACCCCTAAAAGTCTCATCCTGCCCCTTTGTAATCCCTATTCTCTCCTTCCTTACCCCACCTCCCACTCCCACCCCAGGGAACCTTCATCACTATAGATTAGTTTGCATTTCCTAGAATTTTATATTTAAATGGAGTCATAGAGCAGGTACTCTCTTTTGTCTGACCTCTTATGCAGCTTTTTAATGTTAAGATTCATTTGTGTTGTTGGTCTTTTTTACTGCTGACCACAATTCCATTGCATACCTCAGTTCGTTTGTCCACTCAAGGCAGATTTTTGGACGTTAGGGCCCTGGTTTCTGGCCACTCATCATGATTCCTCAAACTCTCCCACGGGTTAGAATTGGTGTCCAGGATTTCTAAGGTCTTAAATAGATGCCAACCTTGGGCCTTGTTGTGGATGGCCTTGCTGGAGAACACGCAAATAGGCTCTTTGAAGGTCCGCAGGCTGGAGCTCAGAAAGAACACCATCTCTGTGGACCTTCCTGTTTTGTGTTTTTTGAGAAGAGTTTAAATAGCTTTAATTTTTAGCTTCTAAATTAAGAACACTTTCCTGGCATTTGTCAAATATGTGAATGCTTCTGTGTCTTCTATGTAAAATGATAGTCTGTGGGCTATTTAGAAATTGTAGTGTGGAGATTATGGTGTGAAGGTTGGTATTCTGGGAATTTAAAGTTAATGGTGGTAGACACATTCCTTGGAAGAAGGTCAAGATTGTGTCATACAAGCTAATTTCTATGGCTGTCCCTCTAAGACTAATTTGCTCCCCAAAAGTGAGTTCCACGGAGTGTCAGTAGCCATCACAACACAGGAATGGAGAAATAAAAATATGAATGCCACTTAATTTCTTTGTTGAGTGGTATAGCTCATGAAACCACATCATAATTTTGTGGTCTTCAGAGAAATTCATTCAGTGTTACAAGTTGCATTTATTCCTGGAAGAGAATTTGATCAAAGCTAACTTCACCAAATATGGTAACTACGTTGTTTAAAAAGTCATTGATAGTAAAGAAAAGTAGCCTGGGAATGTCATCTCACACTGTCTTATATGTCAACAAGACCCATTTTGAAGACCTTCGTTCCTCTTTCTGTATTTGAGCAGTTGGATTTTCAGACCCAAGTGCATCACTTCACATTCTTACATACTAGAGTGCATTATAGATGGTGTTTTTTGTTTTTGTATATGTTTGTTAAACTTTTAGAGAAATTATGCTAATTTTACATTTTTAAATGTTCTTAATTATATTTGTAGACTTTCTTGGTAAGTTTCTAGAATAATTTTTTGGAATAAATAACTGAGAAGTTTTTTTATTTTCCTTTGTTGGTGGTAGTTGGGTGTGGGGAGGGTTAGGTGGACAGTTATTGCCTGTTAGAAGTAAAGGAGAAGGAAGCCATAATTTATAGTCAATTGGTTTTCAACATAGGTACCAAGACAATTAAATGGGGGAAAATAGTCTCTTCACCAAGTGGTGCTGGGACAACTGGATTTCCACGTGCAAAAGAATGGAGTTGGACCCGTACCGCACACCATATATACAAGTTAACACAAAATGGATCAAAGATCTAAATAATAAGAGCTAAAACTATAAACCTCCTAGAATTTACTCCTAGGTATAAATCTTTATGACCTTGGATTAGGCAGTAGTTTCTTGATATGACACCAAAACATAAGCAACAAAACAAAAAATAGATAAATTGGACTTCATCAAACTTAAAAACTTTTGTGCTTCAAAGGACAATATCAACAAAGTGAAGAGAGAACTCACAGATGGGGAGAAAATATTTGCAAATCATTTTTCTGATAGGGATAATTTACATTCTTACAACTTGACAATAACAAAAACTTACAACTCCACAATAAAAGAAAAAAATAACCCAATTTAAAAATAGGTGAAGTATTTGAATAGACATTTCTCCAAAGAAAATATACAAATGGCTGATAAACACATGAAAAGATGCTCAATATCATCAGTCATTAGGGAAATGCAAATGGAAACCACAATGAGACAGCACTATGATGGTGGACAACAGTAAGTGTTGATGATGATGTAGAGAAATCAGAGCCCTCATACTGCTGGGATTGCAAAATTAGGCAACCACTTTGTAAAACAGTTCATCAGTTCCTCAAAAGGTTGAACATAGTTACCATATTACCCACCAATTCCGCTCCTAGATACACGCCCAAGAGAATTGAAAACATGTCTGTGTAAAAACTTATACATGAATGTTCATAGCAGCCTTATTCATAATAGTTAAAAAGTGGTAACAACTCAAATGTCCATCAACTGATGAATGGATAAACAAAATGTGGTATATCTACACAATGGACTATTATTCAACCATAAAACGGAATGAAGTATTGATATGTGCCACCACAAAGATGAACCTTCCAAGTAGTATGCTAAATGAAGGCAGCCAGTCACAAAAGGCCATGTATTTTATATGTGAAATGTCCAGAATCCATAGAGACAGAAAGTAGATTAGTAGTTGCTAGGTGCTGAGGGGAGAGGAGAATGGGGAGTGAATGCTAATGGTTATGGGGTTTCTTTTTGGAGTGATGCACATGTTCTGGAATTGGATAGTGGTGATAGTTACACCAACTCTGAATTTTCTAAAAGACTGCTGAATTATATACTTTAAAAGTATGAATTTTGTGGGATGTGAATGATATCTCAGTGAAAAAATGGGTACAAATAAAAAATTTCAAGCTTACTGGTGACAAAATATATGCAAATAAAACAGACATATCAAATAAAATAATAAAGCATCAACTTTTGACTAAAAAACAAGTGAGAAAAGAAGTAAAGGAGAAGGAAATAAAGGCAAGACGTACTTTTCAGATGACAGTTTTCGAATGTGTCTGAGGATATATTCTAGGTGGGAGGTACATTCATTTAAAAAAGTTTATTGAAGGCTTATATGTTGGCTGGGACCTTTGGAACACAGCAATGAATAAGACCCAGGACCAACGTTTGCACGCATTCTCAGAGTTGTGGAGGTGGGAGGCTGGTCAGGTAGATAAGATGGAAGTCAAAAGTCTCTGCTGAGGTGCCAGGACACAAAGGATGATGCATTCCTGAGGATGGGCCAGAGCATTTATAAAGGTATTAGCTGAAAAAAGTTACAACTGGGTTACTTGGAGACCTGAGTATGTCTCCTCTGCTTGGGGAGGGATGGGGGTGTCTGATTCCAACCAGGGAATATCGAGAGGATGAATGCGGCTGTCTAGCTGTGTTGACAGCCAAGTAAAAGAGCGTTTCTGTTACATTGGTGTCAGTTTGCCCATGCAAAGAATTCATGAATTTTCCATTGGGCACATATGGGCCATGTGTGAGGGAGCTGGTGTGGGGGTCATCTTAGCCAGAAAGGGGGCCTCCACAGAGGAGGCCTAGGGGTGAATTGCTGGATCTTCAGTGGCTGAGGAGACACTGTGACTCCCAGAATAGTTGTTTTTCCCCTGAAGAGGGAATGCAGAGGAGGGACCTCTAGCAATGGCAGGCTAATTTCCAACATGCCTATTAAAGTGCCAATGAAAGCAGATGGATGCCATGTACCTCCAGATGTGATGCCCTGAGAAGGGCACAGTATCCCTTAGGCAGTATTCCAGCTGGAATCGAACCATGAGGAAACATCGGACAAACCCCAACTGAGGAGTATTCTATTTTTTAAAAAATGGGGGACTGTATTTTCCAAAAATGTCGTGGTCATAAAAGACAAAGAACAGCATTACAACTAAATGCAGTCTCTGATCCTAAACTGGATCCTGGACTGGAGAGGGGAAAGTACTAGAAAGGATGTTATTGGGTCAAATGACAAAATGGAAATGTGGACCAGTGATTAGATACAAGGATGCGATCAATGTTTACTGAAGTTGATTATTGTGCTGTGGTCGTGTTAGAGAATATCCTTATTCTTAGGAAATGAACACTGAAATAAGTGTAAAGGACATAATGTATGCAATTACTCTCTAATGGTTCAGGAAATCATTTCATATGTCTATATCATACATATGAAATGTTACATATTGTATGTGTACATACAGAGAGAACATGAATGGTAAAGCAAATGGGCAAAATGTTAATAATAGGTGACTTTGGGTAAAGAGTAGTTTATATGTTAGTACTCTTGCAACTTCTCTGTAGTTTGCAATTATTTACGAATAAAAATCTAGGAAAAAGTGCCCATGAATGAAAAAGTCAGCTTTAAGCATCTATCATCTAGGGCTGGAGTATGAAGCGAGCTTGATAACTCCAGCCAAGTAAGAACTTTGCTGTTCTTCTTGTCACTCATCTCTCCCCACATCCCTTGCTTCCACCCAGGTGGGATCTGAAAATGAAGGTAGGCATGAGGGGAATCAGGTGGGGAGGATGGCACTATAAGGCAGGAAGGAAAGGGGGGAGTGGATTCTTAGCTTGAAATAATGTTGGGAGCTTTGATTGTTCTATGGGTCTAGATAACTTTTTAATTTCTGAGTTGGCACTGTTTGCACCTTAAGGTAGTCGATGTCTGCTGTTACCAGAGTCTTGTCCAATTTTTTATCCAAGGACATGGGAAAGAACCTTCCCCACTGAATAAATTTTAAAATAGCAGTGGAAGATAGATGTTTTCTCATTATATCACAAGTCGTTAATGGTCAACATACCCATTACGTAGACAGATCTTAAGGCAGGACTAGAAGAAAGGCGCTGTTTGGGATCAGAAGGATGACTCTGCATGGTAGGGTGGGGGAGGATGGAGGACAGGGAGCTGAACTTGGAAGTAAGCTTAACCATGAGAGATGAAGAGTGGCCTAGGCAGAAAATGGTGATGATGCTAGTCAAGGTGGTGACATGGGAATACGATTTCTGGCAGAGGAAACAACTTGGTAAAGATACAGAGTGACATGGCACATGTTTGTGAGAACTGTTAAGTAGTTTTGAATGGCTGGAGCAGCATGTTGGTGGAGGAACGTTTTAAAGAAATGAAACTAGAGTGGTGGATGGACCAAATGAAGGCCACGCATTCCCGGTTGATGTTCTTTCCATCACACCTGAACATTTGAGGCATCTCAACAGTTGTTGCTAAGCTCTTTGAGATATACACCAACAGGGCTGGGAATCCCAGCTGCTGCCAGTGACTTGAGTCTGTTAGAACCTTGCTACTCAGAGTGGTCCCCAGACCGGCAGCTTCCAGATCACCTGGGAGCTTGTTAGAAGTGCAGATTGTCAGACCCTTCCTCAGACCTACTGCATCAGTGCCTGCATTTTAACAAGATCCTTGGATGATTGCTTTGCATGTTAAAGTTTGAGAAGTGCTGTTTTTAGAATTCATTTATTCTGCAGGTTAGTGTTTCTCAGAGTGTAGTTGGCAGCAATTCACATTAGAATCACTTGGAGAACTTGTTAAAAATGAGGATTCCTAGACACTCCCCTCCACCGGGGCATCTGTATTTTAATAAAATCCCCCAGCAATTATGATATACTGTACTCCTGAATTTGAGCACAACTGCCGTGATGTGAAAGCCTAAAAGATTGTCAGTTGAAATCACCTGGGGAAGTTGGGCGGGAACCGTCGCTCCTGCCCCACCTCCAATGAATTAGAATCTCAGAGGGAGGGGCCCGAGCCCTGTATTATTTTTAAAACTCTCCACATCACTGTGACTGTGAAGAGTAGCCAAGGCTGAGAATCACAACCCTAAAGGGTTTTAGGCAGAGGAGTCAGTTTTAGAAAGAGAATTCCAGCCATCAAGTAGAATTTCAAATATAGCAAACAAAGAAGCTGCTTTCCAGACATAACTCAGACGGGTCTGGAATGCTTTTTTCCCCCTCTGTTGTCTTTATCAGTCCATCTTGTCACTTTTGGTAACTTCAGGGCATGGATTCTCAAGAAGGATGGGAAGGAAGATTTAATCCTGTGGTTCTTAATGGGGATTGATTTTGCCCCCAAGAGGACATTTGGCAACATCTTGAGACATTTTTGATTGTAAGAACTTAGAGATGAGGTGCTACTGACAGCTGAAGTGTAGAGGCCAGGGATGCTGCTAAGCATCCTGCAATGTACAGGACAGCCACCCACAACAAAGAATGATAGATGATGCCACATTGTCAGTAGTGGTGCTGAGAAACCCTGATATCATCACCTTTTTTGAGGGGAGGGGTCATTCTTGAGGTGCCTTCCTGGAGAATCTCTACTATAATAAGCTACTATTTTGGGTGGGAATGTGTTGTATCTTTCAGGTAGGTGTTCTAGGGGAGAGAAAAAGCTTGATAATCGTTGTTCTTGGCAGGTACTTTGACTTTAAAAGGCTATTGGATGGTAGGCTGTGTTTGCTGTGATAAAGTGTAAACAAAGGAAACCTAGGTCATGAAATAAATTAAGAAAGCAACTTTTCTTGTCATTTATGGTAAATGTACAATGCCTTTGAGTGACTGCTGATTTTTTAAATTAGTTCTTTTTCACTGGGTTAGGGTCAGTGAAAGCGTCTCTTTGGAAGGCATTGAGGGGATGCTTAATAGGTAAAAAGTCAAAAGTGCGTGGGTAGTTTTGGTAGGGGCTGGTTGGGAAATTCTGGGCTGGGGGAAAGCACTGAGGGGCTCCGAGTTGGGTCTTCAATGGAGACCAGGAAAGAGAGGAACACAGAGCAAGACAAATGGGGCTCTGTCTTCCTTTGCTTGGTGATATCCACTTGCCTTCTTGTCTCTCCGTGGAGAAGTGGGTCCAAATCAGCAATGACAGCTTTACTCAGTCAGTTGTGGTGCCTTGAACGCTGTGTGGAGATCGTGTGAGGAAAGGGCACTGTTGTGGTTGAACAGCAGCATGCCCTCTAGACTCTGGGCCATATTAGGAGGTCTGGCCCACTTCACAGAAAAGTAAGTTAGTTCTGGGGATGTTGTGCTGCCTATAATGCAATGGATTTCTCTAGCTTCTCATTCTTTCTCTATTGTCCATCCCTCTTCCTACCCTGTCCAATGGCTTGCAAAAGTTGAGGAGACCTTCTCTTACTGCCTCTCCCATCTCTCTCCGGGTTGGGTTAGGTGCCCCTCTGCTCCAAACACCCTGGAGTTATCTGTTGGCTCCTCTGTCTCTCCAAGGACACCCAGGGACCGAGTTTTACCAACTTGGTATCTTCAGCACATGGGCGTTTAATAAATGTTTGTTGAATGAAGGAGAAGTCAAATTACTTGGAGAAACAGCCTACCTTTCCTTTGTGTAATGGGCATTTCTGATGGGAAAAGCATTTTTCCAGGAGGATCCCGGGATGACCAACCCAATAGCTTATGGAACTCTTTTCAGATCAGACATTCAGACCTTCTGAATGCCCTTTTGTAGATGTGACATATCCTCAGAGGTTCACAAGTGCTGTAGTTTTTGAAATAGCCCGGGGTGTGCATGGTGAAATCATTTTCCTTTGACTCTGAGAGATGCCAAGGATGTAGCGTTCTACACAACAAGCCTTTTTAACCCAAAGTCCATGGATTGTTTGCTATTCACAGATCTAACTTAGAGCTGGGTATCCTCTCTCATTTTTTTGTGCACTTTGTCTATGGTACTTCTTATTTGACAAGTCCGTCCAGCTATTATCTCCTTTCCAGAATATATTGATTTTCAGGTAGATTGGCAAATTGGGCCAGTTTATATATATATATATAGCAAGGTTTCCTTTCTTTCTTTTTTTTAAAAATTAGGATTTAAAGAAAAATAACCTTGTTTTGAACTTGATGAATGCTTGTTTTTTATAAAAATTGCATACTTTAAAATAAATTTCAGAGATGATTTTAAAGACTTTTTATTATATTAAATTTTAAGCCTATATACAAGTCGAGAGGATAATAGTATAATGAACCTCCATATACCCAACACCCACTTTTAACAGTTACCAACTCATGGCCAATCTCATTGTATCTCTCCCCGCACTTCCGTCTCCCCAATTACTTTTAAGCAGATATCAGCCATCATAGCATTTCACCAGAGATTACATTTTTAAACTGCTGCCTGTTAATGGTATAAAACTATTTGAGTAGACAAGGGAATCAGCAGGGAAAAGCTTCCCTCTGTGGCAGTCCCTCTGGGCATTAGGCTTTGGGCCAGGGAATGCTCATTGCCAGAGTGTCCTGTGGTTAATGCAAATAACTGAGGCCATCTGGGGAGTCAGTGATGTAATCTCTCTCTTTTTCACCCTTCTTCCTCTCCATTATAAACCAGCAAATGCCCAACCCCAAACCCTGACAAAACAAAGCATGTTTTCCCAGCCGGGGAAATCAGACACTATTGTTAACCTTTTACATGAAGGGAAAATTTGGTTTTCTATTATCAGCGAGATCATTCTCCTTTTTTATGAGAACAGCTGCTGTTCCATTTTCATCTTTTATTGAGGTATTACATACACACACAAACCTTAAATGCACAGCTTGAAGAAGTTTTAAATACATATATACCCCCCACTCAGAGTGAGTTAGAGAACATTTCCAGAACCCCAGAAAGTGCCCCTTCCCCGGGAAATAACCACCCCACCCCCCCGAAGGTGGTACCACCCCCACTATTCTGACTCTATAGATAACAAAGAACATTTGCCTGTTCTTGAACATAATATAAATGGATTCATTCAGTGTAAATGGACTCTTTTTTTGCTTTAGCATCTTGCACTCAAAATAATGTTTATGAAATCCGTCCATGTTGTTATGTGTAACAGTAGTTGGTTTCCCATTGCAGTGTAGCGTGAATACGCAATTTGTTTATCCGTTCTATCATAGCAGCTAATATTTATTGTTTACTCTGTGCTAGGATCTGTACTAAGTGCTTTAAGTGAAGTAGTTAATTTAATCTTTCTAGTTAGTTTGTTAGTTACCCATTGTGGTTATTGCCCTTTTATAGGCAAGAAATGAAAATTTACAGAGATTAGATAATTTTCCCCAAGATCATGCAACTAACATGGGATAGAGCTGAGGTTTAAACCCAGTCAGCCAGATTGCAGATGAGTGTACACTTCAGCACTTCCTCGTTTGGCTGTTCAATGAGTTACCTGACTTGGAATGTAAGCTTTCACATACTTCATCAGGTCTTAGGGCTCTGCAGTCCCTTTGGGGTGGTCTGTTTTCTGGAGGAAGACGTGCAGACACAGAAAGCTTCAGAACCTGGCCAAGGCTGCTCAGCTAGTGAGTGACAGAACCAGGGCCAGAACCCAGGTTTCCAGGTTCCCTGTCTCCTGTTTTGAGGGCGTTGTCTTTGGTAGTGGTGAAAGCCTTTGTTCATTTCCATTGCCAGCAGAATGCAATATGTTTTATCACTCTACAGTTCACTTAGGACTCTTGGTTGCAAATAACAGAAACTGACTAACATAAGCCACAGAGGAAACCATTGGAAGAATATGGATAGCTCACAGAATCAGTAGGGAGATGGGGAACCAGGCTTAGGTGCTAAGGGAGGTAGACTCTCCACATTGCCCCTGGACATCTGGCCCTGTTTAACTGGTGCTGGGTCTGTCTTTGTATCCATCTGTCCAGGCACAGAGGCCAGGGCAGAGCCTCCAATTGTCCAAGTGTAGGCAGATACCTGTGTTCAGGTGGAAGGAACTTCTGGTCCATTTTGCCTTCCACAGTGGGAAGATGTTGCCTTCTCAACTAAGTTTTTACTTCCGTTCTCTGGGTTAAAGCTGATCCATATTCAATAATCCTTGCAACTAGGTAAATAAAAATTTAATTGGCCAAGCTAAAGTAGATCAAAAAGGAAGTTTCCACCCACATTTCTAGTTTATTAATGTATTTGTGAATGATGGTCCTGCAGCCAGGAAAGATGATAAAGGCATAGGGTAGCAACCTTGGGTGTTTTCTACTCGGAAAAAGCAAATGGTCACCTAAGTGGGAAAAAATTACCTTGTTGTCCTTTGTCTTTTAGTAACAATGTCTGTATTTTCTGCAGACAGGTAATGGAAGGTTTATTTGGCAGTCCCAATTGGAAAATGTCACTTAACTTCAAAGGGCTCCTGTCATGACTTGGGAAATGTGATTATCATGCAACAGACACAAGAACGTGCTGTACTGGTTTCCTTTTATAGTGAACTGGAGTTAATTACTTGTTCATGGAAGGGTTTTTTTAAAAATATGAGTAGGTTTTCCTTTTGTGAATGCTGTTTTAGAGTGTCTTCCATCTTGAATATCCACTCATTTATTCGTTGGTCCCATATTTACTGAATGCACTGGGACAGGATAATTAATAAGGCAGATGAACCCTACCCTTGTGAGCCTTTTAGTCTAGTAAGTTTGAGTTGGGCGAGTCCTTAAAATACGGATTATTTTGTAGTCCTTTTTCGTTACTTCTTTTAAATCTTAACTCCCTTGTTTGGGGAATTAATAACCCCCTTCTCTTTGTTAATTATATATTGTCTGTTCCTTCTGAAATTTTTATTGCCTCTTTTTCAAAAAAAGGCAAGATCCATACAATCAACATTTAAATTTTTCATATTTGTAGCTCATGTAAATGTACACTTGACTTCTCCCTATATAAAATTGCATTTATATATGCTTGCTGAATGGAGAATTTTAAAAAAATGATAGCTTGTTAATTGTCTTTTTGATCAATGAAGTGGGTTTGAAGAGCTCAAATTCTGTGAGAGAAGGGACTGTGCTTGTCTAGTTAACTGCTACAGCATAAGCTAGTGGATGGGGGTAAGAGTGAAATGGATACTTGGCAACCTGAAGGAGAGGCTGCAGCAGAGGTTGACTAGGCACACAGCAAACTCATTTCTTCTTCCTGGACGTGCAGCTGAACTACGTTTCTTAGATCCTTAGCATTATGGTGGGATCGTATGTTTGGTTATCACTGATGACCTGTGAGTACATGTTTTACGTTGCATCCAGGCAAAGCGGTTAAGAGCCAGTTTGCCTTCTCATTGCTCTCATCCCTAGAAAATCTCCTACATGTGGAGATGTGAGATCTGGGGACCTCTGAGAGATTTCTTTAGAATGTATGCCCAGTGGAGAACTGCTGGATTACGTGTTATAGGTTATATGTGTCTGCTTAATTTGACTCTTTGCCCTCCGCAGTAGCCACACCCATCAATAGTGCAGAAAGGTTTTTATATCCCCACTGATGCTTGGCATTATCCAACTTGTTGCCTTTTATCACTCTCTAGTTGTAAAGTGAGATCTCAGTAAGATATTGAACAGTGATGAATACAAAACGGTCATTTAAAAAAGTTAATTTTCAATGATAAATGCATATCCTTTAGAAAGTGAAATATTGGGGGTTGGAGGGGGAACTGCTTCGTAGATACAGGGGTTCCTTTTGGGGGTAATGAAAATGTTTTGGAACTAGATAGAGGTAGTGGTTGCACAACATTCTGAATGTACTAAATGCCACTGAATTCACTTCAAAATGATTAATTTTTTATTATGTGAATTTGGACCAAAAAAAAGTCAAATATTGATAAAATGCAGAATAAAAATAGCAATCCTATGTCTGACACTTCACATCTTCCCACTTTTCAGAGGGAACAATTTAAAATATTTTAGCATTTTCTTCTGGTATTTACCACTGTATTTCTAGGTGATGTGTTTCTCTTGATGTCTATAGATTAGTCTATTTTCAATATCATCTGTTGACTTCCTCTTATTGTAGATGAGGTTGACTTTCTGATACTTTCCCGTTCCTCCTCCATCCTCCCATTAGAGTTATATTAATTTTTTTGGCTAAACTAATATTCAGTCTTAGATTTTTATGATTATGTAAATATTGTTCACTGTTGAGCTAAAGACATACTCAATTTTAATATGCAACTTTCCCCTAGAGTTAGTAATGATCCTGTTTGTCTTTATTTGCATGGTTCTTTTGTAGCATTTATTGAGTCTTCTCTCCCTCTGAAAGACTCAGTACATTTCCATGTGGCAGGCGCATGGGATGATCTATCACTCCTGGTCCTTACCACCATCCTCAGCCCCTGGAGCGCTTTGTTCTTGGTCCAGGTTGGGTGGTGACCTGCCCTGCACAGTGTCACCATGGGTTTCTAAGCCTTTCTGGGCTCAACAGAGCAAATTGGCTAGCTTCTCACTGGTACCCCCTCTGCAGACACATAGGCTTCACTTCCTTCCATCTATCAAATTCCACCCTCTATCTCTTTCCATCGTCATTTACTGCAACTTGGGAAGATGCAGTTAGTTTCATAGAAGATGGGGTTGAGTTTTTTGTTTTTAATTTTCCTTGTGTTGGTTTTTTTGCAGGGTGGGGCGAGAGGGAAAAGGGAGAGGAAAGGTCTTTATTCTGCCCTATGAAAACTTGGAATCAAGTTCAAGCTTTTGTAAGCCTCAGTTAACATACTCTCTAGATTTGGATAGATCTCCCTAGTCACAGGGATCTACAGCTACATTGTATTTGTAGTGCTAACTTCCTCAACTTTCCTTTCCTCTCCAGCACCCCTATCCTTCCTCTTCTTCTGTCTCCCCTCACCCTCACCCCCTTAAATAACTGACTGCTCTTGATTTTCAACCTGCTAGTTGATGGATGGCCTACTCCACATTTCAGCTTTGATGTTTCATAGGCATGTCAAACTAAGCAAATAGTTTAAAATAGCAAATTTTAAAATAAAATTCTTGATTTCTACTCCTCTCTCCCAAATACATCCCTCCCCAGCCAGCCTTCCCTTTCTTGGTAGGCACCATCACCGAAAAGAAAACCCTCTTAGAAACATAAACCAGGTTCTTCTTTGCTTCAAGTCCTTTGGTAGCTTCCCATTGCTTTTAGAATGATAGATGCCTCACCATGGCCTCCACAACCCTCTGCATGGTGCTACCTCTGCCTGCTTCTCCAGCTGCATCTCCAGTAACTCTCCCTTTTGCCCACTACCCTCAAGCCCCTCTTTTCTACTATTTTTTAACCTCATCAAGATTTTCTTCCAACTCAGGGCCTTTGTACTTGATATTCCCTCTGCCTGGCAGGCTTTGCCTCCAGATTTTTATCAAGAATGGCTCCTTCTCATCCTTCAGCTCTCCATTCAGAAGCCTCGGTGCTGGAGATGCCATTCATGATGACCATGTGTAAAATGCTGCTCCTCCGCAACAGCCATGTTGTGTCAATATATAGTTCTTGCCACCGTAGTACTTTTAACTTGCTGCGATTTAACTTGTGTATTTGACTAATTTTTCACTGTCACTAGGATTGTGTTAAGAAACCTGTGCATCTGGTTCACTTTTATAGTTTCAGCACCCAGCACTATGCCCAGCACACAGCAGGCACTTGAATAAATAGTGGTTGAATCCATGAATAGACTCCTGGGGGCTTAGAGCTGGCAGTGCCTTCAGACACACACCTGCCATTGCTTCTGGAGCCCTAGGGATTACGGTATGATTAAATCTTTAATTCAACAGCTGTCACTGTGGTGCTACTCTGCCTCTGGGCCCTGGGTTATCAGAGCGAACAGAACAGACACAAGTTTCTGCCACCAGCGACCTTATATTCTCGAGTTTAAAATTCTAGGGATGTGGAGGACAGTGTAGAGATGGTGGGGTTGCAGCTGTTCTTCTGGCAGCCTTTATTCTCTGAGTCCCTGATGTGTGGCTCCTTCCGAGGTTGGCTTCTTTGCTCTCCCACTCCCCTGGGACCCCACTGCAGAGGGCCCCAGCCACGCCTGTGGTTCTTCTTGCTCCCGTCTTCTCTTAACTGTGCACCACAAGTCCTGGTGTCAGAGTTAACGCATCTCCCAAGCACCTGAGCGTTCTCCCTCCAACCAAGTTCTGGAATGCCGTTTAAACCATGGAAGATCACCTGTGGCCTGTTCTGTCTGGTTTCCAGCCCACACAGCCCTTTAACACTTAACCCAACCTCTCTATTCAGCTAACTTCTACTTTGCTAGCCCAGTGTGGCATCTGCTAAAGCTTAGGAATATTCCAAAGTAATTTTTTGAAAGCTTAGTTTAGCTTATTCTTCAGAGGCTTAAAATAACACTTGTCACATAAGATATTCTTTGTGGCATTTCTTTGGGTTGAGATCAAACTGCAGTGTGTGTGTGTGTATGTGTATGTGTATGTATATACACATGCACATGAATACATACACATACACGCTCCCTTCCCCCAAATAGGTATTGTGTATGTTCTTCTACTGGATTTCCTATATTTGTATATTTCTATACTTAGCACAATATTAGGATCCAGCCGAACTTTAATTTTACCCTGCTGTACCATCCAGATAGCAAAGGGCTATATGGAGCTGCTGAACTGCAAAATTTGGGGAGGTTACTTAACATCACATTTGAATTGCTTAATTTAATTTTCACTTTGAGTCGGTTGCTAAGCAACTAGGAAGACAGGAAAAAAATCAGCAAAGCTTTTGGTTCTGTTACTAGTATGTTAGCATCTCTTATATTTACATAGACGGTTGGTTGTAAATATGCCTAATCCAGTGCCATGCTCTTGGTGTGGAAGTTATAGCAAAGCTTTGGTTGGACTGACGGTGCTTAAATTCATGCTCTCTCCTTAGGTGAATGTAAAGTGATCTGAAGTTTGAGCCCATGTTGTAGCCCATTTGTTTGTTAAGTAGGGTGCTTGACTTGGCTGTACCATGAATGGTTGTAAAATGGTACTTTCCATTGCATGTTAATTCCTTGGCATTATGGATCCAGCGTGATTGTTCCCAAAATCAACTTAAGTCAAATTTTTTTGGGAGGAATGCGTATCATTTAGCTATCATCATATGAATTGTGTTGGAGGAAAAAAATAGACCATTTTACTCTCAATATCTTATTATTATTGATGAAATTTGAAATTGTTAACCTCATTTGATCCATAAAGTAAGTCCCGTGTCCAATATTAATATGGTAACTTAAATGTTTTGAGTGTCTTTTCTGTATTAATTGACGTGATTATCAAGGAAGGCACTCTGGTCCAGCCCAGATGCCACTCTCTGTCTTTTGTCAAAGATAGGACATTTAACGCTAGCCAGATGTTTCAGGGGTGAATGGAGAGTTCACATATATCAAGCTGGTCTCTCAATGATGTCATTAAGTTGCCACTGGTATAGTAAATGACAGCGACCTGTGGCTTTCATGAGAGGTGGGGAGAGCAGCCCTGTCTTTAAACTGGTGTCCTGCTATGTCCTGTGTTCTCTAAAGACCTAGATAGTGTCTTTCATATGCACTAATAATTTCTTTCAGTAGATGGATTGTATTCTTGATAAAGATGGATAGCCACGGTCCTGTATTCACCTTATAACTGCTTGTAACTAGGTAGAAATATTTAGTGAAGGAGATTATAGAAATGAGAAAGTACCTTTTATTTTTACAATTAAATGATCTTTTATTTTTTTTCTGAACGATGTTGAATATTTGTGTGTGCGGTACTTGGTAAAAATTCATTGATCCCAGCTAGAAGAAAGGGTGATCTGAATTAGAGGAAACTCCTGCTGTCTATGTACTTGATGGCAAATGAATTTTTCCTGCTTTCAGATAGTTATTTGGCTAAGACAATAACTAGGTATTTACCTGTTCAAGGTGCTTTAAGGGAATCTGTTTAAATAAACAGATAAAAATAAATGTACCGTTAGTAGATTAAATTTGCTTAAAAGCTTATTTTGACCTACTTTCAGGGTGTAATTTTTCCAGTCTGGATATTCATTCCAAATTTATTAATTTTATTCTGTAAGTACTTACTATTTGAAAACTCAGTATGTCAAAATGTAAACTTTTTAGGGAGTGAGTGTCAATTTTAAAAGTTAGTTTCCTAGAGCATTTATTTCTAATTTTTTTTGATGAACCTCAAGCAGGTAAATACCTAGTTATTGTCTTAGCCAAATAACTATCTGAAAGCAGGAAAATTTCATTTGCCATCAAGTACATAGACAACAGGACTTTCCTCTAATTCAGATCACCCTTTCTTCTAGCTGGGATCAAAAAAATTTGTTGAATATACCCCTCTAAACTATGTATATGTATTTAAAAGTTACATGCGTGTGTTACTGTACTAGTATATTGTATATACTATAAAAACAAACAAGAAAATAGAAGTTGATGTAAAGGATTGATTAAACAATGATGTAGTGTTCTGTTAATCATGATTATCATATTATCATTAATACCTTAAGGCACATAGGTGCTTTGGGATAAAGTTCATCATTAAAGACAATATTTTAAATGGTTTTCTTTATGATTTTTAATATCTGGGTAACTTTTTTCAGATCTGATTAGATCATTTTTACACTACAGTGGCTGACAAGAGGAATAAAAGAAGGATAGATTCTGCCTTTGTCTTATTTTTTATTTTATTTTTTTAAGATTTTATTTATTTATTTTCCCCCCCAAAGCCCCAGTAGATAGTTGTGTGTCATAGCTGCACATCCTTCTAGTTGCTGTATGTGGGACGCGGCCTCAGCATGGCCAGAGAAGTGGCGCGTCGGGGCGAGCCCGGGATCCGAACCCGGGTCGCCAGCAGTGGAGCGCGCTCACTTAACCACTAAGCCACGGGGCCGGCCCCTGCCTTTTTCTTGTTTGCTGGGTTTGCATTACTACTATCTTTGATTTTTTTTTTTATTTTGTGAGGAAGATCAGCCCTGAGCTAACATCCATGCCAATCCTCCTCTTTTTGCTGAGGAAGACCAGCCCTGAGCTAACATCTATTGCCAATCCTTTTCCTTTTTTCCCCCTTTTTCTCCCCATAGTTGTATGTCATAGTTGCACATCCTTCTAGTTGCTGTATGTGGGATTCCCCCTCAGCATGGCCGGGCGAGCGGTGCGTCGGCACATGCCCGGGATCCAAACCCAGGCTGCCGGTAGCAGAGCGTGCGCACTTAACTGCTAAGCCACGGGCTGGCCCCTGAAGTTTTGATTTCTTTGCAGAAACTTTTTGAAGCTGCTAGTCTGTTTTGCGAGGGTTGGTTCTACTACGTAGGACTATATATAAAGTTATATGAACCCAGGCATACCTAAATGGAAGCACATCACGATGCACTGGGAGTGAGGGACAGGGTGTGGACTGTCTAATCCAAGTTCAGATAGTTTCTTTCTGCTCCCTGGCGAATCATCCTGTACATGACACTCGAGACCAGTGCCCTAGGAGGTCCCTCCAAATAAGCTTCTGTAGTATTTTTTTAAATGTAGTTGGATTGAAGAGAGTTGGATTTATGTATGAATATGCTTGTATGTGTTGTTGCATATAGCGAGGATATTTGTCCATCATAAAGGAAAGGTGATGACTATGGGGCAGCATTAAGAGCCCTGGATGTGGACTCTGAGTCCCAGCTCTGCCACTAGCTGGCTATGTGACAATTGACTTCCTTTCTGAAAGCCTCCAGTTTCCTCATCTATAACCTTGCATGGTGGTGGTGAGAATTAAAGATCAAAGGAGAGGTTTGTAAAAGGGGCTTGTAAATTATATGTAAGTCATTTATGCTTACATATAATTTATAATTCCTTATATGAATAAAAAGGGAAGGGCTTTTTCATAGGTTGAGTGTATATACTTCCTCAGTAACAATTTTCATTTGTTTGTTTCACTTCTAGATTGCCTCTTTAAGCTATGTCCCATGAATCGCTACTCTGCCCAGAAGCAGTTCTGGAAAGCCGCTAAGCCAGGGGCCAACAGCACAACAGATGCCGTGCTGCTCAACAAACTGCATGTACGTACTGAGATGCGGCTGTCCATGATGAGGGTCTCGTGAGTGGCCACTGGGGTTGTGCCCGAGTGTAATGGGTTGGGGGCATTAGTTCTGCAACCGTCCAGCTCTGGGTACTGGCTTTCATATGTTCTACAATAAAGGGATAAAAGGGAGCTGACCCTGAGGTGAGATGGGCGGTAGTCATCTTGAGATATCTTGAGAGTGACTTTTTTCTCAGCCATTCCCCTTCCTGGATGGCTTCGGCTAGAGTACGGTTATGAGCAGTTAGGAACTGGTTATGAACAAGCTGTGAAGGCAAACTGCCTAGATTTGAATCAGGCTCCACCACTCACTAACTGGTGATCTTGGGTGGGTTACTTGGCAATTTTATGCCTCTGTTACCTCATCTGTAAAATGGGAATGATGATAATATCCACCTCCGGATGTTGTGGTGAGGATTACATGAGATGAAGCATAAAAGGCACATGAACAGTGCCTGGCACATAATAAATGTTTAATAAATTTTGGCTATCATGGTTGTATTTATCTTAACTATTACTTGGCACGTAAGAGGTGTGCTTATTCCACTGGTGATGTGCTGTGTGACTATAAGCAAGTTTTGGAGCCTCTCTGACCCTATTTCTCTATCTGTAAAATGATGACGTAATTCTTCTAGTGTCTGGTGTCTAGATGACATAATTCTATTATGAAGCTAATCTGTATGGAACTTCTTTGAGATGTTTAGAAGAAGGACATGAGGAGATATTTCCAATGTAGTATTATTGAAATTGCAACCCATTTCCCATCCCCCTGTTCTGCTTTATTTTTTTCAGTGTCACTTATCATGATCTTTCTAATTTATTTTGCTTATCCGCTGCATCCCCCCACTATCATACAAACTACACAAGGGCAGAAATTTGTGTCAGGTTCGCTTGTTGCTGTATCCCTCATACATAAGACATATCATAGGCAGTCAAATATTTACTAACTGAATGAAAAAAAAAACGATCTTCCTTGGGACTTAGTGATAATAGTTGAAGACAGAATATCTCTGAGCACCAAGGAGCTCACAAGGTCATCCATCACGCTTGCTCTGTTTTTGCTAATGTATGGCAAAGTCACAACCAGCTGCATTTGGTAAGGTAGGGCTCATGTGAAGGAACTCCTTCATTCAGTACATACTGTGTTAGATGGGGGTTAGGTGCTCCAGGTATGATGAAAAGACCAGATTCCTAACCTCAGTGAGCTTATCATCTAGTGTGAGGACACGTAAACTGTCACTCTCACTGCACGTAAAATGAAATCCAGACTTTGTGTCTGCTGGACCCTGCTTTCCCTTCTGAGGCTTCTGAGCTACACTCACAACGCTCCAGCCGCAGTAGCTTTATTTCACTTCATTTTGTTTTTTTGAGCACCACAGACTCTTAACAGTCTTGCTACCTTGGCACTTTCAGTTTGTTCTGTTTAGAACATTCTTCACCTGGCTCTTCCTAAGCTAAGACCTTTGCCTCCTTCGTATCTCGGTTTGTCATCTCAGCGAGGTCTTCCCCACCTCCTTGTCTAAGCAATGTCCTGCTTGCTTTCCTCCATCACAGCACCCTGTTTATATCTTTCTCAGCACTGCTCATAGTCTGCAATTATATTTAGTAGTTTCCTTAATTATCGTCTGTCACTCATTAGAATGACAGCTCCACAGGATGAGGAGGAATGTCTGTCTTATTCACTACTGTATCCCAGTGCCTGTAATAGTGTCTGGCACGTAGCAGGTGCTCAAGAAATATTTGTTGAATGAATGATTGAGCACTCTGCTAGGTGATGGTCATAAAACTGTGACAATGTCTTACACCTCTGGGAGCCTAATAGCAAATAAAGAATGAGGAGGTAGTGACAAGACAGCATGGCAAGTACTAGTCCAGGGTGAACCACCAAGGTTGCGAGAGCACGTAGAAGGGACACCCAAATCCAGCTTTGTGAATAAGGGTGGGTGGGTGATATGGTGGTCAGGGAGGGCTTCCTGGAGGAAGAGGAAGTAACAGATAAGCCTCAGTCTGAGTCATCTGTGAGAGTCAGGGGTAGGAGAAGAAACAATGGGAACAAAGAGATTGCTTTGAAGACTTCAGGCATTACATCCTTATTTCAGTGGTTTTAGGGCAGACATTCTCAACTTCAGTAGACCCATTGCTCCCTGTACACATAGGAAATAAAATTCATAAATAACATAACCTCTCTAGATACCAAATTTTAAAAAATGAGTTATAAAGGAGAAATAAAAGGAAAGTAGTAAATTGTATAGTTGTATACTTTAGTAAGTTAGTACTCCGGCACAACCACTCTAGAGGACATAAGGAAGTAACTGCTTGCACCTATTTGTATAAACCCCCTGAATGAGGCAGCCGAAGACTGTGACTAGTGTAGCATGTTTTCCGTATGTGATTTTCCAAAATGGTCAGCAGCTCTTGGTAGTGTTAGGAAGAATGCAAATATACTTTTGCTGTTATTAAATAGTGCTTGCATTTTTGGAAAATGTATTAATAATAGTGTTAATAAAACCATGCAAATCTGTGCTTTGTGTTGATGTGTAAAGTGGAGTTAGGGGCTAGGCTCAGATAATTGCAGACAGCTTTTTAACCCATGTGAATGTCCAAGCAGACATAAAACAGTACAGGACAAACAATGCTTCATCCTTGTGTGGGACTGTACCTTGCATTTCAGGGCATCCTGAATTTCTGGCTCCCGTCCACTGACTATCAGTAGCAACCCCCACTGCTTCCCCAGTCATTTTGTGACGATCCAGAATCCCCCTGAAGTCTGTGCTGGGAGCATGAGAATCGAGTTGAATGGGTGGGGAAGGTTACTCCATCCTGCCTGTCCCCCAGGAGAGCTATTTAGTGCATATGCCTGTGGGGTTATTGATGGAAGGAGCGAATGTCTTTAGTAGTCCTGCCTTTCCTTTTCTGGTATGAAAATCATTCTGTTCAATGAGATCTTATTGGTACAGCTCAAGCTCTTTCTTTTCCTATGCTTTTGACAGCAGGTTGAAATTCCTCCTGGCCAAGCAGGAAGCCAGCCAGAATAAAGGGGACTTGGTGGGCCAGGTTGCTAAGTGGAGTGTGCATGTTTGCAGGTCCGGAGGGGGCAGCCCCACTTCCCTGCTGTTGCTGCGTGGGAAGGTGGGCTGAGAGCTGCTGCCATGTCTTCTGGTTTTTCAAGAGAAGCTAAAAATCCATGCCTTTATGTGTAATATTGCAATTTTTTAAAAATGTTGGCAACTAATTAATGAAGGCTTAAAACATATACTCAACACTAACGCAAAATGGCTCAGGCTGAATGGTGTTCTTTAGCCACCAGTTTGCAACCTGTGATGCATGTGTTATGTTTTATCAGCAATTTCTTGTGATGCACCTTCCCACGAATGAACTGTGAAAAAAAACTGCACAGCTGAGAAAATGCAATCCTAAAGGTGATCAAGAACTTTGAATTCCTTATTAAAAAAAAAAACAACACAACGAATTCTCTTTCATGTTGTTTGTGCCTTAAAAAATATTTAAAAGGAAACCAGTCCTTTCCCCTGATTTAAGGTTACTGATTTCACTTTCAGGTCATGGGTGTTGACTTTGTGTGGTTCCTACTTTCCTGCTTAGTTGGACCTTTTTTCCTCTAGTGTCTGTAAGTCATCTACATGTTTTAGTGTAGTCATTAAAATGTTATATTTTGGGCAGCTGTGTGCCTTTGGGGGCTGATGACTAGTCTCCAGTGGGTTTTCATTTTTATTTTTGTCAACTACTGTGCAGCACCCCAATCAAAGGTCAGATTATTTTAAATTAACGCCATTTAAGGAATTAGTTGTCTAGACCACTTGACTTCCTTTTCACTAGGATATGCAACATATCAACAGCACTCTGAAAGAGAATGACATCTAGTGGCTGGTTACTGTGTCTGTTCATTCCTTCAGCAGGAATCACTGGATTCTAACTCTCCTGGTCATGATTTCCCAAAAGTCTCTTGGCAAAATCAGCTTCCCCCACCCATAAATCACATAATTTGTTCTCCAGGCCTTCACTACCATTTCCTGACAGCATTTTTACCTGTTACCTTGAAACAGCACCTACATTGTTTTGGTTCTGAGAAACGGTCAATTACATTTAAGCCGTAGCTTTCACGAGCTGGAAAGAACTCGAGGAGTGACAAGTCCTTATTGTCTTCTGAAGCCTGGGTCCTGGATTGCTTGTTTTCAGAAGCCTTAATTCAATATCATGTTACGTAATTCAGAGCTTGTTGACCTTAAATAAATAGGCTTTCCCCACTGTTCCAGTGACCTTTCTATAGTAATTTAATAATGGTTTCTCTATTTCTGAAATAAAGTAACAGGTGACTAAGATGGGGTTGACCTTGCTGTTGCTTGGGGAACGTGGAAATGTTTGTGGTGAATAATGGTGGTAGAGACCATAGCATAGAGAGTGATTTTTCTTCCTTAGAAATTCGAAACAGTCCTCGACCCATTGTGTAAAGGAAAAGAGCAATAGGTATTTATATTATCAAGATTTTTAAATATTGAAAAGGAACATGTTATAATGACTTTTTAAAAATCCGAGCTTCTTGCTACAGAGACATGGTGAAGATGCTTTTGAAGAAAGGACACACATGAGTATTGTAGGAAAAGAATTCCAAAATATACATGAGTGAGAAAAGGAAGAAAAAAGATCCCTAAATCTTATTCCTCAAAGATACCCTTGGTTCATATTTGGTTTGTGCCCCACTCTCCCACCCTCTATTCTATTCCTATATCTCTGTGTTTTAAAGTATCAATAGGAGCATGCTCTCTTACTTCTCTTTCCTTAACCCGCCTCCACTCTCTATGGCGTGAATAAATAGGAATCTCTGATCTTCATTTTTAATGGCTGCTTGGTTGCTCCATCGTATGGCATTACTGTAATTTTCTATAGCCAATCCCTGTGGGGGTGGATGGTATTCGGGATCCTGACATTTTTTGCCATTCTGAAAAAAAAAGGTATGACCTTGTGCAGGTAACACATTATCTTCTTAGGAGAAACTCCTAGAAATGGAATTGCTAAGTCAAAGTTAAGCCCTTTGAAAAAAACTTTTTGGTAGACATTGCCGGATTATCTTTCAGAAAGGTTGTACCAGTTCATTGCCTTACAGTGTGGGCTCATCCTTAGAATATACCTGAGGGATTTAACAGACCACATCTCATTCTTTTCAAGGGTGGAAGCAGTCTTGATCAATGGACCCTGGTGTAGTTTGAACCTTATTTCTTTTTTACCTATCTTTTGCTTCACTTGTTAAACCTCAAAATCGTGATGGATGGTTTTGCCTAGAAGCTGAATTTGACAGTGCTGTATGTCAATTATATCTCAACAAAATTGGGAAAAAAATCAGAATTTGGTTTTGTGGAGGGAGTTACCTAAGGCCTGATGTCTGAACTCAAATGAACACATTTGGCATTTATACATTTAGTTAAAGGTGAAATGAATTGGAGAGTTTTCTCCTTAAACAAAGAGAGCTTATAGGAAATGTGAATTCTTAGAATGGTCCGTAAGCTTAATGCACTGAATGTTCATTCAGTAGTTATGTGTAGACTTGGTCATCATTAAACGTTTTAACGGTTTCTGATGTGATATTTGATATTTTAAGAGAAGTTCTTAGACATTTATTCTCCAATTTTGTTTTCTAATTTTGCCTTTTGTATGTATTTAGACAAATGCCCCTTAATCTTTAGGACTGCTGGTGTTTGTCTTAAATATGGAATATGTGCCTTCTTGATGACTAATTTGACATTTCTTGTTAGGTAAGCCTGTAACCACTGGTTTTATACTTCGTCTAAGAGTAGGTAGGAACTTAATATTTTAGACTAATGTTTCTTAAATTGAGGCTACTGGCAATCTTGAGAGTAAGAAGAATGTCCATGAGTTTTCCCTCTTAAACAGGAGCTCTTCTATATCATTTAAGTCCAAGAACCATTGCTTTGTAATTCTCTAAAGGTGAATCCTTTCAGTATGATATTTTGAGCAGAGAAAAGCTATATTTGTTAGTTGGAAAATGTTATGTTTTATTTTACTGAATCTATTGATTTTTCCCTCCTCAACAGTTTTTCTTTCTTGAATTTCCTGTCTGTTAGCTGAGAACTGCTTAGCAGAAAGAACAAATGGCTCTCTACAAAGTATAAACCTTCCTTCCAAGTGGATTCAGTCCAGTGTTTTGTTTGGAAAACTACCTGCAGGACCTGTGGGTACTGTAGAGATCTCTGGAGGAGCTGAAGCTCAGGCATGAAGATAGGGAGAACAGAGGTGGGAGGAAATGAGGGGCGCGTGTTATGGAGGGGGGAGAGAGCTAAGGAGAAGTGTGCTGAGGGCAGTTTGGATGCCAAGGATTGCCATGTTTGTCTGCACTGGTATTATTTCTGGATGTGTCTTGAATCCAGTGGATTTTATCCTTTCGTAACTGGAAATAGCAGACTGGTAACTAATTCCAAAAGAGAGTGCGGGAAGCCTCTGAATAGACCATTGTTTTAAAAGGTGAAATACGGTAAACTGGCAGTGATCTACACTAACGTAGGCAGATCCTTCACTTCGTGTAATATGGTTTCTCTTTGGTTTGGGATTAGTTCCCACAGCTTATTTTTCTCAGATGATGTACCTTCCTAAAAATACCTATACTCCAGGTAGAGGTGGAGTGGATGCTGAATTTGAAGGAAACTGAAAGATTCTTCAGCCAGCCAATTTAGTTCACCTTTTGAAATTCTCATCATTAGAACACTTCTTAGTTTTAGCAACTTGTATATAATAATAGTGGTTAAATTTATTGAATGCCTATTATGTGTTTAGCATATATTTTCTGTAATCTTTACACTAGCCCTAGAAGGCTTGCATTGTTCCCATTTTGTGGATGAGAATACTGAGTGAGGCTTGGTGAGGTTGTCACCTGGCCAGGATGATAAAGCCAGTATGTGGTGGAACCAAGACCAAGTCCAGAAACATCCTGTGGAAATGCAGGCATGTTACCTGGGAAAGAGGCCCATTAACTTGTGGCATCTGATAGTTTGTCATCTCCGGGAAAGGAGGAATTTGAGGAAGAGAACGTTGGGAACAGTTCTGAAGTAAACAACTGGTCCGTCAGGGTTTTATCATCCATCAGATTAGGTCCTAAATTTCTTCCTGTTTTACTTCTGTTTCACTCAGTGTAGGTTTGGGAGACAAGGGTTGGAACAAGAGTTTCCTCATTACCTAGGATGAAACTAGTTCCTTTTGGCATTGTTGTCACATGGTAACAGTATTTTCAGAGTTGTACAGGTGAACGAATGAAAAATGACTGTTCAGGTTGGTAGCCTTGGCACATTATTCTGGAACCTTCTATTCAGTTATACCATGTTCCCTACCGTGCCAAATTTGGACTGGTAACGTCTCTCAGCCTGATTTGTAACTGTACAAATCTACTCAATAGATGTTGATTACTTGCTACTTAATAGATGTGATTTTTTAAAAAAAGACATTACTAAGCAAAAATGTACATAGAGAAAATAATATAACAAACCCTTTTTGTATCCATCATCCAACTAGCTATGCGATGTCTGCCAAGCTGTTTAATCTCTCTGAATCTGTTTTTCTTCTTCTTTAAGATTAGGATAATGATCTTCCCCTCAAGGAACTACTATGAAAATTAAAGTATAATTAATATCCAACAATAATAACTAACACTCCGTGAATGCTACAATCACCTGGCACTATGTTATGTGATTCCTATGAGGTGTAGGTACTGTTTTTATCCTCATTTTACAAAAGTGGAAACTGAGGCTCACAGAGGTTAAATATGTATTCCAGGTCACAAAACCAGAAACCACCCAAAACCAGCATTTAAATTCAGTTTTATTTTACTCCAAAACCTTAAAAGATGACTTTTATAATTCATAAAGGGGCTATGCAAATTCCCTCCCACCCCTACCCTATTTTGTTTAAAACTATATAAGCTTTTGACTTACTCTTACCCTAAGCAGACGTCTATGAATTCCTTAAAGAAAAAAATATATTTTTAAAAAGCCAAAAAGGCCAACAAAGCAAAGGTATAGTGGGTTGGATTCCTGACCCCTTGCTCATTTCGCTTACCCTCAGGGCGTACTTAGGTATTTGCTTATTTCTGTGGTTCTTGTATGAACTGGCAACGTTGGTTTTGCATCGCTGCAGAGAAACATAACCCATTGTTTCCTCTTTGTGACCAACTTTCTTCTTCATGTGCAGCATGCTGCAGACTTGGAAAAGAAGCAGAATGAAACAGAAAACAGGAAATTGCTGGGGACCATAATCCAGTATGGCAACGTGATCCAGGTAGGTCAAAACTGCTCTTCTCTCTTGGAGCCATAGTGTCACAAAGAACAAAACTGAAAACATAAACACATGAAACTGAGTTTGGACACCTTTCTAGTAGGACTCCATGGAGACAACCAGTTTATTACAAAAGATCTAGTGTTTCTTGTTATATGCGCTGGACTATTGGGCTTTTTAGTTGGTGCTCTCTGAGTGCGAGAATCCACTTCTCTCCCTTGTAGCTGATAATTTAAGATATGTCCAAATATTTTGAGCTTCCTACCTGAAAGAAGCCTGGCTGTTGCAGTTTTAACTTGCATTCCTTGAAAGTTCTTCCTGTTTGGTGAATATTGGCTTCCCTGTAACTTTTATTTATTAGTTCAAGAGCTGGGCGCCAGAGATAATAAGAACAATTCTGTATCTTCAGGTGGAATATTTGGTGATAGGTCTCATGTCTTATCTCCCAGGTTGTGAGGCTTATTTGTTTATCTCTTGTGCCTTTAAATTTGGCATGGGAATAAACCACAACCTAGGAAACAGCTACTGCAGGTTTTGCTGAGAAAATCCATCTGGGTCTATCCTTGCAGAAAATAGTGTGTGAGGAAGTCCAGTGCCAAATGTGGCCTCTCTTGATTTGTCCGGTTACTGGATCATTTTGACCCAGGCACAGAGGGTAGTAGTTACCAACTTGTGAGGACCTGACCCATTTGATTATCTTGCTTTATTATTTCCCTTTTTGAAGGATTTTGCTTACCATGTAAACTGTACCGATTACAAAGGAATTCCTTCCCATTTTTATTTCTACTAAAGATACAGCAGTGCTAATCAGGAACATGGAAAACTAGAATGCCAAATTGGTAAAAGCAACCTTTTATGTTTAAATGAGTTATTACTGTTAGATTCTTCGAAATAGTGAAAGAAGCTTCCAAAATCTGTTCCAAGATTAGGTCCTGCCAGTCTCACTCTTCCTCCCTTTCAGGTCTATCCGATTGAGAATGGACACAAGGGGCCAAGTGGGCTCGAAGTTCAGGATCAGATTTATTACCGGGCCAGGCCAGTGCCTTGAATCTCAGAGTGCAAGACTCCCTGATTTGGTTAGATGGGAGGATGGCTTGAACTGAAGATGAAAGAGGGAGACGGGCTAAGAACATAAACTCCTAAGGGCATTCCAATTCAGATTGTGCAACTTACTGACTGTGAGATTTTGGGCAAGAAATCTTGCCATGCCTCAGTTTGCTCAGTAGCAAAATGAGAATAAAAATGGTATCTGCTTCCTAGGTTGATTGAGAGGTGCCTATTACAGAGTAAGCTCTGAATATATATTAGCTAATATTACTTATTATTACTTCTCCCAAGCCTGGATCTTGGGATTCACCTCTAGGTAATGTAGGTTTATAAACCAACTGAGTCTAGCACCTAGACGGGTGCGTGGAAGGTTAGGGGCCACTCTCCAGGGTAACAATGAGGGCTCGGGACGGCATTGTCTTCTCCTTATTTATCATGGCCCAGGAATGTCAGGGTCTCACAAATCAGACAAGTTACTCGTAGCTCTACCCCCAACAACTCTGATAGAAGATTTATTCATAGACTTCCTAGGACTCTTCTAGAAACTGTATCTGTTAGCATCTGAAAAGAGGGTTATTGGCAGTTGGCAATAGAGTCCCATGCTGGTCTTACCATTTCTCCAGGGATTGGGCTGTCTTTCATATTCTCTTCCATCTTCTATTATAGCCTTGTTGAGTCAGGAAGCCTTGGTCAATGCTTCCTGGTCTAGACCTACTATGAGACAAGTTGTTTCCCGTCTAGATCTTTGGTCTTTGCATCTCCTTCATGTACCCATTACCCAAGAATTAAGAATAGAGTGCTTGGAAATTCAACATAGAAATCCATAGCAGCCATGTTCTTCCAAATGAAATGACAGCCCCTTGATGGGGTCACCTGTTAAATTGAACTGTTTCTTGTGCTCAGAAGTGCGCTTGCTTAGCTCCATCTTTGTGTGAGGATGTATTCAGACTGCAGTTCCTCAGCTCCTTCACACGAATTAGGTCCCTTCCTGCTAACAGGTGGCAGAGTGCTGTGCCTAGCTGATGGTGCACTTGACCTGAGCAACATCCATCTTGTTCAAGGCTATGCTGGGAAAAAAATATTTCTTTTTCCCTCTACTTCTCCTGTCTTTGCTCTTCTTCGTTTTCTAGTTATTCCCTGCCTTAGGCACTTTTGTGATTCTCTTAACTTCACAGGCAGCTCTGTGGTGGGAGGAATGTTTGATACATATTTTATGTGAGTGAGAGAGAAATCGTAGAGATTCAGAGGCTTGCTGACGCTCACCTTATTCTCTTGGTGGGTTTTTAGCTCCTGCATTTGAAAAGTAATAAATACCTAACTGTGAATAAGAGGCTTCCAGCTCTGCTGGAGAAGAATGCCATGAGAGTGACGTTGGACGAGGCTGGAAATGAAGGGTCCTGGTTTTATATTCAGCCATTCTACAAGCTGCGATCCATTGGAGACAGTGTAAGTGCAAATTCCCAGCCTGGGGGTGTGTTCTGTGCCATGCTTCCAACCATAACTGTGTATTAAAGTCAAGGAGAACTTTAAAGTTGGAACCAGCGGCTTATCCTGTATGAAGAGAAGAAGGGAATCACTATGGAAACCAGTGTTTGGGAAACAGGGAAATTTGGAGAGAAGTGTGACCTAAATTCAGTAACTGTGTTTTTCCTACTGGGCTTCTGAAAAAATTGTATGAACAGCCCGTGTCCTCAGTAACTTTACCACGAAAACAGCTATTGTATGTTATTGTCCTGGGGAGTGTCCCTGTCGTTTCTAGATCATTAGTGGAATAGAAATTCTGCTCTATTTTGGAAATGAAGTTAGTAAAGAAGGAGGATGGAGAAGAAGTAGCTATAGCAGAGAAGAGAGTGGATTTTAGGATTATCCTTCCTTGTTCCTTTGTCGATAAGCCTGCAGGCTCCTTATCCCATTTCAGCGACTGCAGTTGGGCCTAAGCTGGCTCCTCTCCTGAGGGGTCATTAAGATATAAAGCCACAGAAATCCCTTTCAGTGTGACTTAGAACAGTTCTGAACTTGTCAGCTATATTAGTAAGCGATTACGTGGGCATATACTGAAGAATGGATATGTTTAAATGCTATCAGCTGTATTTCTGACCTTGTTAAGATTCTGAAATAGTTGTTTTTCACCCAAAAGAAATATATGCCTTTAAACAGAGTGAAATGTTGTCAGAATGCTCAACTAGCCTTAACCTAAAACTGAATTTTTCCGTTTTTCAGTATTGCCGTTTAAGTTTACCAGCTTTGGGCAATTTAAATATATATGAGTTTATATGTTTGTGTCTGTATTATAGTATATACAATACATCTGAAGCGTCCAGATCCAGACCATTCCCTCCCAATTGGTGTACAGTAAATATTGATCCTCAACAGAGACTAGAAGAACAAGTCCAGTAAAGCTTAGGTTTCACCAAAAGTGTTGGATTTTTTGAGGCATTTAACTTATATTCATTTGGGGTTAGAGAAAATTTAATTGTATATGTTCCCCAAATGTATCAAACTGAAAACAGATGGGTTTTACATCTTAGGAAACCATGATTTTCATTCTCCTTCCTTCCATTCCCCCATGAAAAAAGACAAAGGTGCTTTGTTTTAAATTTCATTTCTAAGAAGTCCTTAGCTTTCCTATCCTTTAAACTTATTTGTTTAGCTGTGCCTTAGTTGAGAAGGTAAGATGAACTTGAATAGTTATCCTTGTAGAATAGTGTTTTTCAAATGACAGGTGTTGATCCATTCGTGGGCCATGAGATCAATTTAATGGCTGGTAACTATCATTTTAGAAAGTGGAATTAAATGGAAAGTATTAGGCTGTCTGAAACATAATGAGGATAAGTATTGTTTTGGGGCTTAACTTTTGTTTTAGATAAATATAGATATCTATTTATGTACTCACATATACATATATACACATACATATACGTGCATATGCACATAAGCATGTATGACTGAGTCATAATAGAAAACATATTAATGTGGCTTGTAGTTAAAAAAGCATGAAAGTCATTGCTTTAGACATATAAAATTATTCTTTTTAAAAAGATAAAGACTTTTTTCAGACAATATTCTTCTTCTACTCCTAAAATTTAGTTAGAACTTATTTATACAAGTGCCCTAACTGAACTTAACAGAGATAAGATTTTTTTCTTCCTGTTTTGGACTGACTTTGAAAACATCTTCGTATAATCAATGATAATCATGGACCAAAATTCACCCATAGCCTTGTAAACATCCCTGCTCCTGCTCAGGGTCAGGCTTTTAAAGATGTGCAGGTGTGCCTCATCCTTCTGCTTGCCAGGGGCTGGGTACAGGCTCCTATGTACAGGTTCCTATGGCTCCTCCCAGAACTACCCAGTGGTCGGTCTGCAGTCCTGACCTGTTTTGTGAAAAGCTCTATTGCTCCTTTCTTCTCCAGGTGGTCATAGGTGACAAGGTTGTTTTGAATCCTGTCAATGCTGGCCAGCCCCTACATGCCAGTAGCCATCAGCTGGTGGATAACCCAGGCTGCAATGAGGTAAGGGAAACCAGGTTATGGTTTGTGGGTGGGGATATGCTGCAGGAGCAGGCCTTCCTGGGGCCAGAGCACGTGCATGCTGAAAGTGACTTCAGTAGTGCTTTGGGGCAGTGTGTCTGTTCTGCAGGTGAGGAACCACGGCCCGGAGTCAAGGCTGCCACGTGAGTTTGTGCAAGTCTGTGCAGTGATGGTGGGTAGGGGCTGATGGCCCAGGGCTCACTTTGCTAAGCCTTATATCACTGGGAGATTGTTTTCTAATTTGTTAAGCCAGAGAAGGGCCCCTTTTACTGAATTTTTCTGGCCAGAGGGCCCCTTTTTCTAATTTGTCTCTCTAAAGAGAGTGCCTTTTGCTCATTCCTAAGAAGGGTACTTAGCAGGCTGTCACAGTCCTGCAAGAGTGATCTTGCTTTTGGCAATACATCTACTTAGCCTCTAAGTTGGCAATATAGGACACAAAGAAAGAAACATGATTGTGACATAAACATTTGTCTAATGGTTGAGGACATAGGCTCTGGAGTCAGATAGATGTGGGTTCAAATCCCGAGTCTGCCATTCCCTAGCTGTGCGACTGAAGGTTAGTTATTCAATCTCCCTGTACATCAGTTTTCCTATCTCTGAAGTGGGGCTGATGATCATACCTATTTTTAAGGGTGTTGCTGAGGATTAAATGAAATAGTGGATGTTAGTACTTAGCCCAGTGCCTGGCATATATTTAGTACACAAACAATGGCTGCTGCTGTTAGTGATTATCATTAATATTTTAGAATGTATACGTTGCACCCTTTTTCTGCCTTTGTAGCTCATCTCATTTTATAAATACTTGTTTTCATTGGGCCTTTACTCTGGGAACAGAAGAAGAGACTTGGAGAAGAAGGAAGATATCATTCCAGAAGGGCAGGAAGTTTGGTTCTTTTAGCCATAGTTGGAGCATACACAGATATTGGATCAAATGAACCATTTATTATCAAACACTTCTAGCAGGCCAATTGCATTTGCAGATCCTATGATCTTAACGGTGTCAATCTTCAGGGTTTTGGGGCTGAAGCACAGCCTTGCTCCTTGGGCAGTAATGATGAATTTTGGGGCTGGAAGACACAGTTTTTGTGAGGGGTATGTGAAAAAATAACTCTAATTTGTTTTCCAGGTCAATTCCGTCAACTGCAATACAAGCTGGAAAATAGTCCTTTTCATGAAATGGAGCGATAACAAAGATGACATATTAAAGGGAGTAAGTTTGATACTTTATGGGCTGGGCAGCACTTGACTCTTCTTGGAGCAGAGGTTTAGTTCTCTTTTTAAGTTTGTTTTCCTTAATTCCTCTGTGTGTTGACTTTTAGGGTGACGTAGTGAGGCTGTTCCATGCTGAGCAGGAGAAGTTTCTCACCTGTGATGAGCACAGGAAGAAGCAGCATGTCTTCCTGAGAACTACCGGCCGGCAGTCGGCCACATCTGCCACTAGTTCAAAAGCTCTGTGGGAGGTGGAGGTAAGGGATGGGGCAGGGGAGGCAGGGAGAAAAGACTTGTGGATTTATAGGAATAAGTGACATCCAGATAACTTAAACCCACCTCATTGCATGGGATGACTTAGAGAAACAAGTACACGCTGTGTCAGAAGGATGCTGGATGTTCTTGTGGAGGAAGATAGCATGTATTTTGGAAACAAACTCACAATTGAAACTGGAAATTTCTTTCTCTGGGCTATCGAATCATCTCTTCCTTCTATTTTTTTCTTTCCCTTGCTCATTTATCTGTCACAACAACATGTAATCATGTAGTCAAGGGCCTACCCAACATGAACCTAGGTGGCTCGCACATTGCTGATAGGATGAAAAGATACATACACAGATAACTGGATGGTAAAGGTGATGAGAGGCACATTCCCCATGCTCTGGAGATTAAGGTGAGGGGGGTGGAACTTCAGGTTGAGCAAGGGATTAAGGAAGATTCCTGAAGGAGGTAGCATCTGAGCTGGTACTTACAGGATGATCTGTATTTCAGAAGGAAGAGATGAATGGAGTAGGTCACTTCATGTAAGGCAGTGGTGTGAAATTGGAAATGTGAGGCAGCTTTGGGATAAAACTCGGTATTCCAGTTGGGTGGAGAGCAGAGGAGAGGCATGGGAAATGAAACAGAAACTGTTGTTGGAGGCCAGAGCCCGAAGGGCCATAAATCCAGGTTGTAAGGAGTTAGGATTTAATTCATAGGCAGGGGAGAAACTTGGAAAGTTGTTTTGAGCAAGGAAGTAGCATAATTCGTGTGCTACTTAATGAAGGTAGATGATTCTGCCCACAGCATGTCATTTATTGAGAAGAGGCAGAGACTAGAATTGTGGGACCAAGAAGAAAATGACTTGAATGCTTGATGATAGAGGATATGCATAATGCATAATGAGAGCCTGAACTAAAATGGGACTCTGCTCCTCACCCGAAGTCCTCTTCTCTGTGTGACTACAACTCTTGGGGTAGCTACATTTCTCTATCTCTGTTTGCCTCTCTTCTTCCTCCCGAGCTTCAATTGTATGATTTTATTGGGATATAGCAGACATAAAGTGCCCAGGTTAAAAATGGACAACTCGGATGAATTTTTACGTCCACGTACAGATGTAACCAGCACCAGATCAAGGAGTAGAACACTAGCAATGCCCAAAAGGCTCCCTTGAACCTCTTTCCAGTCAGTATCCTAATTTTCCTCCTGGAGAGGTAACCACTAATTTGACTTCGATGATTTAAATTTGATGGATTGGTAGTGCCTGGTTTTGTGCTTTATATAAATGGAATTATACAGTATACAGTCATTTTTTGGTCTGTTTTTTTTTCATTCAGCATAAGTATTTTGAGGTTCATTCACGTTGTTGCATGTATCACATACTTATTCCTTTCCATTGCTGAGTAGTGTTCCACCGTATGGCTGTACCACAGTTTGTTTATCTGTTCACCTGTGATGGGCATTTGAGTTGTTCCCAATTTTGGGATATTACAAATAAAGCTTCTATGGACATTTAGATATGTACAAGTCTCTGTATGGGCATAAGCTTTCATGCCTCGGCTGAACACCTAGGAATGGAATAGCTGTATCATATGGTGGATGTATGTTAAACTCTAAAAGAAACTACCAGACTATTTTCCAAAGTGATTGTACTGTGTTGCATTCCCACCAACAGAGTATGAGAGTTCCAATTCTTTCACATCTTCACTAACGCTTGGGATGGTCAGTCTTTTTAATGTTAGCCATTTTAATAGATATGTAGTGAAATTTCCTTATGGTTTTGATCTGCATCTCCCTTATGGCTAATGATGTTGAGCATTTTTTATGTGCTTGTTTGCCATCAGTGTGTCTTCTCTGGTGAAGTGTCTGTTCCAATATTTTGCCCATTTAAAAAATTGTCTTACCTCTCTTTTAACATGGATATTGTAATAATCAGGTTTATCTTGGCTATTGTGTAGAAAAATTTCTACAGTTTTCATTATTCAAGGATTCTACATAAAGTTTTTAATTTCTACCCTCTGCCTCTTTTCCTTCTCCTCTCTACACCCATGGCATTTGCTTTTTACTTAGTGTCTATGTAGGGACACTATCAATCCTACTAGATTATAAACTCCTTGAGAGCTAGAACTTTGTCATTGATCATTGATGCCCCCGTTGTACCAATCATACAGTTTTAAACATTCAAAACATTCTTTCAGAACCACTTTTCCTGCATAATTTGGATACTGGTGCCAAAAAAAAAATATTTTTTCTCGTTGAAGTAATAAATGATGCAAACTAGAGAAAAATTGAAAATAGAAAAACAAGGGAAAAAGTAAACTGTCATTTCACTAATGTGTCCACTTCCATTGAGCTACTTAGTTTACGTGCAGAATTTTTGCATAGTTGATGTCATTTTACAAATAATTTTTCACCTTGCTTTAACATGCTATCATAAACCAAAAAAGTATTATAAATGCCAGAACCCTACAGAAGTCACTGAGACTGACTTTTGTACCTTAATAGCAGGTCCCATGCCTTCTTCCCTTACAAATTGATTCGAATGAATTAAAGATGACAACTTTTTGTGGGGAGTTTTTGAAGTATGGACTTCTAAAACTTTAAGTACTTAAAGTCCACTTCAGAGCATCTTCTGTTGTTTTTTTCTTCTGAGAAGAAACAACTGTCTAATTCTTGCTCCCTAAAAGATTGTTTCCCGCCAATTTTTTTCCTGAATATTCTAGGAAAACATTGTCTTCCTTTTTTATTTTTTTCTTGAAGGTTTTTGAAACTTAGTTGCCCCTTCAAAATAAAGGAAGGAAGACAACACCATGTATTTTATATCTATAGTAGTGACTAGGATTTGCGTTATCCATTGTTAGCTTATTGCCAATCACTTTTACGTAATGCCATGTCTTAACGCATGATGTAAGAACCTTACAGTAGTATACTTCTATTTCCCCCTCCTGTCCTTGGTGGTGTTATTATCATGCACTTTACTTCTATGTATGTTATAAACTTCACAGTGCATTTTTATTTATTTTGCTTTGTTTAAACAATCACTTATATTTTAAAAATATGTAAAAATGAGAGAACGGGAGTCTTTTACCCACATAGTTATTATTTCCAGCTCTTCATTCCTTTGTGTAGGTCCCGGTTTTCATCTGCTATCATTTTTCTTCAGCCTAAAGAACTTACTTTATCATTTCTTGTAGTACAGGTCTGCCAGTGACCAATTCTCTCGGCTCTCATTTGAAAACGAGAAAATATTTCACTTTCGTTTGAAAAATCTCTGTTTTCCTTTTTTTAAAATAATAGCTTTATTGAGATACAATTCACACATTTAAAGTATACAATTCAGTGGTTTTTAGTAGGTCTGTAGAGCTGTGCAACCATTACCACAGTCAATTTTACAACATTTTCACCTCTCCAAAAGATGTCCTGAATTCATGGCAATCACATCTCATTTCTCTCCAAAGCCTCCCCCCCGCCCCGGCAACCACTAAATCTTCTTTTTATTTCTGTAGATTTTCCTGTGCTGGACATTTCCTATAAATGGTGTCTTACAGTATGTGGTCCTTTGTATCTCACTTCTTTCACCTAGCATATTTTCAAAGTTCATCCATATTGCCACATCTATCAGTACTTTATTTCTTTTTATTGCCGTATAATATTCCATTGTGTGGATATACCACATTTTATTTATCATTCGATGGCATTTGGATTGTTTCCACTTTTTGGCTCTTCTGAATAATGCTGCTCTGAGCATTCATGGACAAGTTTTTGTGAGGGACATATGTTTTCAATTCTCTCGGGAGTGGAATAGTGGGTCATATGGTAACTTTATGTTTAACCTTTCAAGGGACTGACAGATTGCACTAGTTTATATTCCTCCCTGTGGTGTGTTAAGGTTCCAGTTTCTCCACATGGCCTTCATTCATGAAGGATATTTTTGTTGGATATAGAATTCTAGGTAGACAGTTTTTTCTTTCTGTACTTTAAAAATGTTCATCCGTTGTTATCTTTTGTGTGTTGTTTCTGATGTGAATTCAGTGGTTTCCTATCTCTGTTGCCTGTACATAGTGTCTTTTTTTTTCCTGGCTTCTAAGATTTTTTTTTTTTATTTCTGGTTCACATTAATCTAATTATGATGTGTCTTGGTGGTGTTATGATGTGTCTTGGTGGTGTGTGTTTATCCTGCTTTGAGTTCATTGAGTTTCTTAAATCGGTGGGTATGTATCAAAAAGGGGAAATTTTGGGGTCATTATTTCTCAAATATTTTTCTTGCCCCCACCAACCCACACAGAAATGCTGGATCATTTGATATTGTCTGACAGGTCACTGAGTTTATGGGTCACATTTTCCTTATTCTTGCCTGTCCAGTGCTTTATGATTATATGCTAAACATTGTGATGCTACTTTGCTGAGTGTCTGAATTCTGTTGCTTTCCTTTAAGAGTATTGAGCCCTGTTTTTTCAGACAGTCAAGTTACTTGTGGATCAGTTTGATCCTTTGGAGGCTTGTTTTAAAGCTTCGTGAGGTCAAGTGTATTGTAGCCTTTTTTCGGGGCTGGATTAGCCCTACTACTAAGGTGTGACCCTTTTGACGTCTCTACTGAATGCCCCAGGTGTTCAATGGAATCTCTTCTCTGGCTTGTCAGAATCAGAACACCTCCTAGCCCTGAGTGAGCTCTGGGAACATTGAGCTTACAGCTCCCTTGTCTTTCTTTATTTGGCCTTGTGGGGTCTTGCCTTACACGTATGCAGCTTGGTATTCAGCCGAAGACTTAAGGAGGCTCTCTGTATAGATTTCTGGAGCTTTTTCTCTGGGTTGCTCTGTATTCTTCCCTCACAAATTCCAGCTACCTCATCTCCCTAAATTCTGATCTATTTCCTCAACTCAGTGAGATCAGTGTCCCCTGCTTGGATTATCCTTCCCAATGCTACTATCCAGAGAGGACCCTCAGGCAGAAAGGTGGAACAATCACAGAGATTGCCTTGTTTGTTTCTTTTTACTCAGAGATCACATTGGTGCACCGCCTGTTGTCCAGTATCTGAACACAGTTGTTTCATATATTTTATCCAGTTTTCTAGTTGTCTATGGCAAGTTCATATATTTTGTGCAGTGTCTAGTTGTTCATGGCACCATCTACCAGTGCCAATTATTCTATCGTGACCAACAGCTGAAGTTACATTTATTTTTATGGTAAGTTGGCCCAGGTTCTGTGAGTTTCAGAGCACAGTCCTGTGTATGTATTTCGGCACATGAGTGCATGTATAGAATGCTTTTACAGTTTTCCATGAAATTCCTTTGTATTTGTTGTGCCTTTTGTGGAGGAATTTCGGAATCTTAACTTCTACTTCATTATGATTAAGGCAACTAATCTGAAAACCATTGAACTTTCTACTATACTTTCATGTTAACTGGAAGACTATTTCTTCTTTGGAGAAATATTAACACTTCCATATGTTTGAGTTCTGACATTACATATGACACTTGCAATGGGTTTGTTGGAAGATGATAATTTTTTTCAGCTAGTCAATATCAGTCCTGAACTATGAACTTCTGTGCAATGTCTCAGATTCAGTGTTGTCCTAGTATGGTTGACATTTCTTCCACTCCTGTTGATCAGTCCTCCTCTTGCAGGTAGTCCAACATGACCCGTGTCGGGGTGGAGCAGGATATTGGAACAGCCTCTTCCGTTTCAAGCATCTTGCTACAGGGCACTACTTAGCAGCAGAGGTAAGTAGCAGCCCCGTATTGTTCTCTTGCAAGGCTGATGCACTCCTCTTTCTTCACTTACCTGTAGCCATTGAGTAGTTAGAGGCTTGGGGTAATTCTTAGTCACCTTGCTTTTCCTTCTGCTTTTCTGTTTCCTTCTGCCTCATTTCCCTGCTTCTAGAGAAGAAAGGGTAAAAATGACTAACGCACTTTAGTACTCCACAGGGATTTTGATCAAGATGTGGGGAGAAAGTAAGTTAGAAAATAATGCTGTCATGGGGATGTAATGTACAGCATGGTGACTATAGTTACTGTATTGTATATTTGAAAGTTGGTAAAAGAATAGATCTTAAAAAAAAGAAGAGAAAAGAATGCTAATCTGGGTTTTAGGATTATCTTTCTGTTTTGCTCTTGCATACTGCTCTCCCCACATCTTAGCTACCAACCCTGCACTTAACATGAATGACTGAGACTCGGCTGCAGTGAAACATGGTATATAAAACCAGAAGCATTAAGACACATAAACAATTAGACAACTTTATAGAGCATCTGGTTCCCAGAGTATTAGTGGAATAGACAGTGTCTTATCTTTTACTTATAGGAATGTCAAAAATCAAAGAAATTAACTTTACCTTAAATGTCTGTAAAGCTTTTGAGGAAAAGCAAGACTCAGTGCTGAAGGATAGAGGAATTTACCTGTTAATTTTTGTATTAAATTAAGGAGCCATCCTACTGTGTGACAGATGTTGAGTTTTACTCTGAAATCCTGGAAGATGTACGATGCATATTCATATCAGATTCTAGTCGTACATCAAAAGACACCTCCTGTTGTCTGGTACCACTGGTGAGACTGCTCAGAGATTTTCAAGGTGATGTGTGCATGTCAGTACTGCTTCTGCAGCTGACCCTGAGGAAGGCTGAATCTAAATGTGCAGAACCCCCTGGGATGCCTGACACTTGTATGAACTGATGATTTTGAAATATTTAAGAACCAATGATCAACACTAAGTTGAAATTTAAAATGGAGCCATAGGGAATTATGGACCCAGCTAACCAGCTGTGAGAAATGTTGATTACATGGTTTGCCAAAAATCAATTGTGGTTGTATTACCTGTTATATTCTGAGGCGAATGTAGCTCTTGCTGGAGGCCACACATTTTTTATTTATAACTAAAAATAAGCAGAGTTATCAATGACTGGATACTGATCTTTTATTTATCTCAGGCTTTTACCTGTTGCTTTGCTAGTGAATTCATTGTGTTCCACTGTCTACACTTGAGAGCCGTCTATTGGTGACTGGTAGATTGTTTCGTGTGTATTGTACTCGTGTGACATGTTGTTGCTGTGGCATGCTGGTTTCGTGAACAGAGGGAAGGGACAAGTTTTTAGCTGTTCAAAGATGTTCGCAGGCCTTGAAGTCTTCTGCAAGTGGGGCCAAGTCCTTGAGAAAGCAATGGATGTTTTAATTTCCTAATGATTCTTTTTCATCAGGTAGACCCTGACTTTGAGGAAGAATGCCTGGAGTTTCAGCCCTCAGTAAGTATGGGCAAGAGCCTTCTTGTCTTCATCTGGTAGGGTGAGGCCAAGTGATCTGGAACCCCATTTAAGAAACTGCCACTGTGGTCATTGAGTGCTGGGAAAGGGGAAACCTTAGGCTCCCTTAAAAGAGGGTCTTGTTCTATGTCTCCCTTGAGGGCAGTCATGTCTCCTTGTGTCCTGATTGGTCCAAGGGACTGTCGGTCATGATGCTCTTTCTGTGTGCTTAGTCAAGGGGTCTCCACCCTTAAGTTGCAGAAGTTTACAGTATCTCTTGGAATTCCCCTAGGTTGGAGACAGTGATGGCCCCTGTACAGCCTTTTACAAATGAATGTCCCATTGCTTTGACCTCAATCTATGACTCACTCAGATTTATTAAGGAATGAGTGTGTGAGGTGGATAGTGTCATTTAGACCATGGAGATAACACATGAGGCACGGAGCACCTGACATCTGATGAGACACTCACTTGTCTAACCATCTGTCCTTGCTTTCTGCAAAGTCAGGTATAGACTTTATAATGTGGTTTGGAATTTTAATGCAACTGGATTTTTCTTTGGAGGCCATATTGCCAATTAATGCTGATATGGAGGCACTTGGGGGTTTAGGTGTCCACAATTATGGATTGAAGGGGGCAGTGGTTGTGTTACGTGGAATGATGGGTATAAGTAATGCAGCTCTCTTGTGGGGTGCTTCATTCTGATCTAGGATTAGAACAAAACAAAACAAAAATCCAAACAATTACTGTGCTTTTTGACATTGTATGTCCATGTGATCATTTCAATGGTGAATATGGTAGGTAGTATTGAGGGTATTTCTTTTTTTTAGTAAACGTTTGGACTTGAAAGTAGGCACATTAACGAAGAGAGTTGGGGTGGAGATAATACAGAATGTAATTGTCTCTGGAAAGTGTTACAAATTCTGCAGTAGTGATTAACCTTCTAGTTATGTTTGGGGGGAATGTTAGCTTTGGAAGAGACAAAGGAGAGGAGTTCTGGCTGAGGATGTCCTGCTGTTTGTTCCTGGACTTGCTGGGGGAGTTCATCTCATCTTTCTGGTTCCTTGAGGGAGCATCTGAGGGTCCTAGTCCTTCTTTTCATCCTCTTTACCTTCGCTTCTCAAGCCCATTTTGAAAGCTTAACTTCCAGGATTAATGTGGCTTGGAAAATACTGACCGAGTCCAACTTTCTGCCAACGTGCAAGGAAATCTTTGCACATCATCTCTGCGTAGTGTTCATATGGTTAGTATTTGAAGACTTGAACTGGCAGGGGCCTTATTTTTCGAAAGACAGTTCTCATCTTTGCACCTTCTTTGTTTTGAAAGGAAGAACTGCCTTTGTGTGACTTGCGTCTGTTGGTCTTAGTGCTACCATCTGAGGTAACACAGAGTAAGTCTCCTCTCTGAGATTACTTTGAAGGAGAGCCTGGGCTTCTTTCAGTGAGAGCTGATGTTCAGGTAACCTTGAGCTCTGTGGGGAACAGGGCTGCTCTCCTGGCCTGTTGATGTGTGAGGGAACACTGGCATTTGCAGTGCGGGAGGAAGACAGGAGTGCAGGAGAGAGACAGACTTGGGTTTAAATAGCAGACCCACTGCTTATGAACTGTGTGACTCGGGACAAGCTACTTTCCCTCTCTGAGCTTCAATTTCCTTATCTGGAGAAGTGGCAGATATCCTTGTTGTAAGGACGAAGTAAGATGTTGTGCAAATGAAGTGCCTGGCCCGTAGTAAGCTCTTAATAAATGGCATTTTTGTACGTTGCACAAGATCATTAGCATTTTTAGTGCCTTGACATCCACCAGTTCATCTGGGCTACATAACAGCTGCACAAAAGAAGTTAAGGCAGGTTTTATGATCTCCATTTGACAGATGAGGAAACAGCCATTGAGAGTGGTCCTGATTTATCACGTCTCAGGGTCTCTTGGAGTTCAGTTGTCTTTCATCTTTTTCATTCTTCTCCGTGCCAGGGTGGCAGGATGTATGAACAGCCTTGGGTGCAGATCTAGACTGCATTGCTCTGGTTACTCTGGATGTTGCTTGGGTGGTGGTCCTCATGTGGAGGAGGGGTGTGGGGGGCTCACCCTGCACCCTGCACCTGCAAGGCCAACAGTGCAGCTCCTGCCTCTGGGGGGAAGGTATTAGCATTGGGAGGGTCCTGCCCCCTTCACCCTCTTCTTGGCTTTGAAAATTTGGGTGGAAAAATAGGGTTGTGTAAGTTTGGGAGAGGATGCCACTCGTTCTGCTCTGCTCGTTGGTTGTGTATTTCCTTGAGATTGGCATCCAGTGCTTGTGTTTTTGCCTGGGACCTCACTCAGCTTCGTTGCGCTTGTCCTACTAAATTCAGCAGCACCCTCATGCCATGCGCTCAATGCCAGAGGGAGAGAAAGGACAACTCCAGGCTGGTTCTTGTCTGATGGCCTTTTGCACATGCGCCTTTCCTCCCACTAGGTGGCAAACGCCGACTGCACAATGAAAGAACACGAGGACGCTGTTTCTCAGCCAAGTTTCTGGATACAGTGGACTTAATGCAATTTTAATTTTTCTTTAGAGTTCTGGCAGGTCTGAAATTTAACTGCCAGCCTGTAGCTGAGCCCTGTGTGTTAAACCTGAATCAGGTCAGGGTTTATTTTGAAAGTGGTGTGTGGGACACTTTGCAAGTAACAGTACTTAGAAGAGGACAAATTCAGTTCAAAGTTCTTTCTCCTGAATGAGCTTATAGAGATGTTTTGGTGCTTTCCAGTTGATTCTTACTTTAGTGTAGATAGAATAACGAGTCGTGGATTTGTTTAGGGAGAGCTTCAAGGTATTAGAGGAAGGAGCGTGAGAGGGAGGAGGCAGAGGTTTGGGGTATTAAAAGAACCTTTTGTTTTTTTCTTTTTTTACAGACAGAGTTGGGCTGCTGATGAACTGATAAAGCAGACTGTTGCCTGCAGTCCTAGAACTGAGGCCCCATGGAATTAAATTCTCTCATGCTTTCTCCTTTGCCTGTTCGATTTGATTTCCTTTTCTCCATTCCCTACTTGGAAAGGCGGCAGTGCCTCAGCCTAAGCAAAGCAAGTTAGTGACAAAGAAAATGTGGTTTTCCTAATAGAGGCAGGTGGATATTGTCATCTTGCAAGGATGTGAAACATTAAAAATAATCCCACGTAGAGTCACAGCACTGAGAGAAACTTTGCAGAGCCTATCAGAGCAGGTGCTAGTCTAAGCATGCTACTTAAATCTTCTTAGGCAGATTCTTTGGAGCCTAGAATGTGTTTTTACAACTTCTCAGGAAAGCCTTCATCATTGTTCGTTAGCATTCACTGTAGAGATTTCTTCAGTTGCAGCCAAATCCCTAATGTAGCAAGAGAGGCCCTTTATTCCCTGAATTGTCTCGGCAGACCTCCTTGATTAATTACGAACATTTTTTTCAGGGCTAGTCTGACTTCTCAAGTATTTTTCTTGGCCATAGTGGGATCGCTGCTTACGAACACTTGGATTCAGGTTTATTTTATTTTTTCTCCTGGGAAGTAGCTGTACCATATTATTGCTAGACAGTTTCACTGTAGATTAACACCATGACCCATAACCAAATCCACAGGATAAGTTTTCTCAAAGTGCTTCTCCTCTCCTCCAACTACTGCAGATGGATGTTGTTATACGGAGTTCTTTATCACCTACAGCTCTCTTCCCATGGACGTCTATTATTGCAACCCCACGTTGTTTAAACATTTTTATTGCAACACAAGGAGGTAGAGTGTGAATATTCTTGGCATGGGTGGCCGATTATCATCTTTTATGACTCCTCTGAAACTGTGGTGCTTCTCCTGCCAACTGCTGACGTTCACTGTTGTTTCTTCCCTGTTCCTGTGGAATGTGCAGTGATTGTGGTGAGTGAAGGCTTTGGCATGCAGAATCCTTGACTTGATGACTTTTCCTCCTCAGGTGGACCCTGATCAGGATGCAGCTCGAAGCAGATTGCGAAATGCCCAAGAAAAGATGGTGTACTCCCTGGTCTCTGTGCCCGAAGGCAATGACATCTCTTCCATTTTTGAGCTAGACCCCACCACTCTCCGTGGAGGTGATAGCCTTGTCCCAAGGTATGATTCTAAAATAGCTTATCCCAAGTGAGTCAGGGCTGGTATAGGTGGTCTGGCTGGGTTTCTTGGAATCTAAATCATCATTGCCTTTCTTGAAGTTTTTATACAGATTTGGTGAAGGATTTGCTCTGGCTGCCCATTGGAATGGCATCTGATTTTTTATGGGTCATCAATGATAAGTTTTTAGTAATTGGATAAGAAGTGCTCTATTTAGGTAAACAAACCAACCTTTAAGCTCAAGTAGCTCAGTATTTCTTGTTTCTTTTACTCTCTTCCTCTTTTCCAAAACTGAGAGATCTCCCGGTCAATCGAATGAACAATTGAAAAGAAATTCTAGAAAATGGAATATTTGCAATTCACTGAGTACAAGTAAATTTTATTAAAAGTGTTGAGAAGTCAGACCAGTCTTCTTTGGTTATTTTATTAAATTTAACTCTTAGTTTTGTTGCAGAAGAATGCATTTTGAGGGGGAAATAACTAATTAATAATAATTTATTGAGTGCTCGCTACATGCCATGTACAATGCTAAGTATTTTACTTGTGTTATATAACTTCATCTTCACAAAAATTCCTGTGAGATAGGTATTATTATGCAGTCCTTCTTACTGATAAAGAAACTGAGGCTCAGAGAGTTTAAGCAACTTATCACAAGTCAGGGAGTCCTATTGCAGGGCCCCAAATCTTAAATGTGTAAGCCGCATAGGGTTGTTTGGGTAATTCAGACTCTTCAACACAACATTGGTTAGTGCAGATCTCACTGACATTTGTAGGTTTCACACATGGCCCCTCTCTCTGAGTATTACTTTATGTTTCATTACTCGTATATCATTGCTGTTTACCTGTTTGGCCTGAGCTTGGCTATGATACTGGTGATGGTAGCTTGGGTGCTGTCACAATTAGAGGAGAACCTTCTCTTGTGCTAGCTGCTATTCCTGTCCCTCTCAGGGTGATATATGTAAGACAGTGTCCACATAGAAGAGAACTTTATAATGCAAGAAGGGCTTTTGTGGCCATTCAGTAAAATGATTGCTGGGTCTTACACTTTGCCTAGTTGTAAACCCCTTGAGAATTGGGGGAAAGCTAGAGATGTTCTCCTAGAAAATCCCAAGTGTGTGCACAGCTTTGCATACTCCAGGTTTGCCCTGATTTAGATTGCCTTTTTTAAAAATAACAAGCTTATTGGGATAGAATTCATATACATATAACGTACCTATTTAAAGTGGTCAATTTGATGGTTTTTAGTAGATTAGCAGAGTTGAGCAACCATCATCACAATTGATTTTAGAACAGTTTCATTACCCCAAGAAGGAACACCATACCCATTAGCAGTCACTCTCATTTCTCCATGCTCTACCCTCAGCCTTAGACTAATCTACTTGCTGTCTCTATTGATATGCCTATTCTGGACATTTCGTATAAATGGAATCATATATTATGTGGTCATATGTGACTAGTTTCTTTCACCTAGTAATTTTAAGATTCATTCATGTTGTAGCCTATATTAGTACTTCATTTCATTTTGTGGCTAATATTCTATTGTATGAATATACCACGTTGTATTTATCCACTTACTAGGTCGTGGCCCTTTGAGTTGTTTGCCCCTTTTGGCTATTATGAATAATGCTGCTGTGAACATTCATGTACACATTTTTGTATGGACATATGTTTTCATTTCTCTTGGGTCTGTACCTTAGGAGTGGAATTACTGGGTCATGTGGTAGCTCATGTATAACATTTTGGAGAACTGCCAGTCTGTTTTTCAACATGGATGCACCATTTTACATTCCCACCAGCAGTATATGAGGGTTCTAACTCTTCTGCATTCTCTCCAACACTTATTATTGTCTGTCGTTTTTTATTTGAGCCATCCTAGTAAGCGTGAAGTGGTATCTCCCGTTGTATTGATTTGCATATCTCTAATAGCTAATGATGTTGATCTTCTTTTCCTGCACTCACCGGCCATTTGTGTATCTTCTTTGGAGAAATATCTAATCAGATCCTTTGCCCATTATTTTTTACCCATTTAAAAAATTGGATCATTTGTCTTTTTATTATTGAGTTTTAACCGTTCTTCATTCTAGATACAAATCCCTTACCAGATATATGATTTGCAAATATTTTCTCCCATTCTGTAGATTCTTTTCGCTTTCTTGATGGTGTCCCTCGCAGCACAGAAGTTGTTAATTTTGTCAAAGTTCGATTTATCTGTTTTTTGTTTGATGGCTCATGATTTTGTTTTCTTGCTTAAGAAATCACTGCCTAATCCAAGGTCACAAAGATTTATGCCAGCATTTTCTTCTAAGAGTTTTATAGTCTTTGATCCATTTTGAAGTCATTTTTTAATACAATTTGAGGTAAGGTAGATTGCTTTTTAAATGCTTCCTGTCTCGTTGACTGCCTGCTTGTTCCCTGGACAGGTACATGTCTGTAGAGCCCCGCTGCATTTTGGTTTAAGTAATTTTCCATGTGTTGTGTCCTCTATTCTGGAAGTTATTTAATGAAATTTTTAGGTTCCCCGAAGACAAGGGAATGACATTTATATGCTAAATGTTTTAGTTTGTAAGGGATAGCAAAGAACAGAACCATGTGATTTAAAATATCACATCCCTTTGGTGAAGAGGAATGAGGTACTGGTTGGCCATATTCCTCAGCGGGTTGGAAATCCCCACGATCCTGTGGGAAAGGGAAATTTAAGCTTATAGGTCGGCTGCCCAAGCAGCTTTGGCTAGTTAGAGACCCCTGCTTCTATATCTCCTCCATTCATTACTGTTTCTTTGTTGGAAAACTTTCTTGCTGGGCAGTTGTCCATAGGTAAACTGATTCTGAACTCTTAAGGAAGGGAAGGCTGTGTTCTTGGAAAAAGTGTCTGGCATGGTCTACCAGTCTGTTTACTACTACTTATGACCTTGCACTTGATCTTAGCCTCTTAAATTTTTACCCATTCTTGCGCTTGACCACCAACCTCAGAGCCAGAGTGAATGGGGCCTCTTATTCATTGAACCTGTGGAATCATAAAAAACCTTAGGAGTTGTACACTCATTTCCCTCCATCTTAAACTTGTGCTAAATTTTGCTTGTTTGTAGATCAAAAAGTCTAGGAGTAGATATATGAATGTCCCTGAAATGTTATCAGCAAAGGAATTTTTGTGATAGTCACTGGTTAAAAGAATCCTGCCAAGCCAAAGTGAAAGGGATAATGACAAATCCTAGATATACTAAACAAGATGATGAAATTGCAACATACATAAATTAGATGCATTAAATGAACATTGGGAGAGCATCCAGCTTTGTGGCTTTTTTATAATTGTCTTATATCATGGCTTTTGAGTTAAGGATTGAGAATGTGACTTTGGATGAATGGATAGAATGCCCTGTGTGTCTTAATTGAAATTTGACATAGAGCTTTATAGAATGTAATCATCCAATTAAAAGCTAAGCTTCAAGCTTTGGTTATACTTTGCAAATAAGAAAATGAGTCCAAGTCACTCAGAAGAAAAAACACAAATCTCTGTCAAATTTCTTGTTCATGTTGTTTAATTTGTTTTCATGCTAGTTGAAGTAAATATCACTATGGTTGCCCTTACTTGTAATGTTCAGGGTGGTTCTAATGAAGGAAGGCAGAAGGCAGAGGATCTACTGAAGAGATGTACCTGGTTTGATGCCCCCTTTCATCTCTTTCCCTTGGGAACTTGGGATGCCATTGTTCTAAATTCCTCCTGTTGCAAATGACTTCCATGCTCCTCTGTCTGCCCCAGTCCCACCAATGTTTAAAGTTTTCTGTAACAAAATACTTCCATGACTCTCTGAGGCCTCCTTGATCTCTTCCTCTAAAAGTCCTTCAGTGCTTACCTTGACTGTCTCCTAACTTAATGCTTTTTAATTTGCATCTCCTGTTACTTACTATTGCTTGGCATTCAGTCATCTTGTCTCACTAATGGGATGGTAGATTCCATAAGTGCAAGAATTATGTCACTACTTCTTTAAAAGAAAAGCAAAATTGAAAACTATTGTAAAATGATCCATGCTCACTGTAAAAAGAAACAACAACAACGTTTTAAAAATCTCATGGAGATTAGAAAAGCAAGTAAAAATCACATAAAATTCAATCATCCAGAGATACCTACTGCTAACATTTTGGTTTATGTAGTTCCAGACAGGTCTCTGGGCACACAGATAACCTGTATTTAATTTTCATAAATGAGATTATAAGGCGTTTTTAACATTTTTTTCCACTGAGCAATATATTCTGTACATACGTCCAAGTAAGCATATATCGATTGTCATTTTAAATAAGCTGTGTAGTATTCTATTGTTTGTACTAAAATTAACTAGTCCATTATTGAGACATTTGATTGTTTACAATTTTTTACTATTATAAATAATGCTTTGTTGAACATCTTTATGCCTAACTTTGTACCTGTGCTATCATCTCTTAAGGGAAAAATCTAAAAATGGGATTACTGGATGAAAAGAGAGATACATTTTACATGTTATATAAAGTGCCAGACTCCCTTCCAGAGTTTAACCTGTTTACACTCTCACCATGGGTGTGCAGGAGGACTAATTTCCCTAAGCTCTTGTGGATACTGAGTTATATCAGTCTCTCAGATCTTTGGAATACAATAGAATAAAATGATATATTGTTTTAATTTGTGTAAATTGTATACTAAGGAGGTTGAATGTATACTTCCAAGTTTATTGGCCATATATATTGCTTTATTAAATGATTGGTTTGTGTCCTTGTCCCATTTTAATTTCCAATATTCATGTTTTTCTTATTGATTTTTAAAATCTCTTTATATATGTGGATTAACAACATTTTTTATGCTATGTATTACTCTTTTATTTTCCCAGGTTGTCATTTTTCTTTCAACTTTGCTCTTAATTTTTTTTGCTATATTGAAGATATAAAATTTAAACTATGTAATAAGATATATCCATCGTTTAGTTTTAAAATTTAGGGATCTTGTATGTTGTTGTGTGCTTCAAAAGGCTTTCTCTACCAGAAGGTTATTAAATATTTTCTCATATTTTCTTCCAGGAATTTTATGAATTAATTTTTTGCTTTATTGATCTATATGAAAATTTCAGTTATTGCCTTATCATTTCTTATGATAAGCACTAATATACACTCAGTAAATGCTTCTTGTTACTCTACCTCATACTCAGATTGTTCTGAGATATTCATTCATAGGATATAATCTTATATTTAGAAATATAGCATATCACAATAACGTTAGAGTCATTATGAATGATTTGCTATTGTTAATACATCAGAATGTATCTTGGACCCAGAGCCATTTGTTCTTAAGTTTATATTGTCCAGTGTCTGGCAGAAAACCATTTTGGTATCCATTTTTTATTTTGATAGAGTATATTCTAGGCCAGTGAATATAGAGAACCTAAATATTCCTGTCCTTAAAATCCTAATTTTTTCCCTTTAGAAACTCCTATGTCCGGCTCAGACACCTGTGTACCAATACCTGGGTTCACAGCACAAATATCCCCATTGACAAAGAAGAAGAAAAGCCCGTGATGCTGAAAGTAAGTTCCAGAACTTGGCTGCCTCCTCTTGGTCTCATGCTCCCTAATGAAAGGGCTCCTTTGAGGACAGATGGAGGAGTATGGAGCTCTGAAATTCTGTTGCTTTGGCAAGAGTGTGGTCATGGACAACCTTGAATGCGGTGAAAGAATTCTCTCCAAGGGACTTGGCTAATGCAAGCCCAGGGCTTTTGAAATAACCGGAACCTTTTATTTTCTTCCATGGCTTCTGCCCTAAAGGTTGAGCAATTGTTTGGATTTCATGTCTGTCTGAAGGAAGATTTTGGCTGGGGGAATGTTTGCTTGTGCTTTGAAGAATATCACATACCTAGTTGATTTCCGCCCAATCTTTATTATTTCTTTATTTCTCTGTGTATTTGAATATACACTTTTTTTCTTGAAAGTTCTCTTAATTCCTTTAGTTTCTCTCCCTGAAGTCCACCTCTCCTTTCTCACCTTCTCTAGGATCGTAGAGCATAAATACACAAACATAAGATTTTCTTTTTTAAAAATGAAATAATACTCTCACATATTTTTTTTTGGTGATGGGGAGGTTATTGGAATTTTTTCTTCTACTTTTATGAACATTTTCAGGTATATAGAAAAAATTGAAAGAATGGTACAGAGTCTACCCTTATAATACTCTTGCTTACAGTCAATAATTACCATTTTGCATATTTGCTTTTTCCCTATGAATTTATAAACATGTTTTTTAATTATAAGAGTTTTACATGCTCCTTGTAACGATGAAGCTATAAATGATAGTAGTGCCCCATTTCCTGCCTCATTGTTCCTACAATACCAGTCTCCAGAGGTAACAACCATTAACAATTTGGGGTATTTTATTCCAGATGTTTTTCTATGTCTAGTTGATTTTAACTGCAAGATAGGTCCAAGCTTTTTGGATGGCCCAATGGCCCGTAAATATAGTGTTTGATTAATGTGTTACCCTCTCAATCCAAGACACTGTCCCACAAAGACCATCTTGCATTTCAGATTGGTACCTCTCCCGTGAAGGAGGATAAGGAAGCATTTGCCATAGTTCCAGTTTCTCCTGCTGAGGTTCGGGACCTGGACTTTGCCAACGATGCCAGCAAGGTGCTGGGCTCCATAGCTGGGAAGCTGGAGAAGGGCACCATCACCCAGAATGAAAGAAGGTGAGGGCTACCCGTGAGAACCAGACGCACTCATCCTCACCCACTGGGGATTTTTGAAGTCCCTTGCAGAGAGAGAGAATGCTCTGAACAGCCGTGTGTAAGAGTAGCAAGCTTTAGCGTTTGTGGGTGGCTTCAACTTGTGGTTTTCAAGAAGTAGTTATTTTGGGTTCACTTTTTTGAAAGTCTCTGAAGTTGTAAAGATATATCTCTTTCTCTGTCTCCAACTCGGTCTCTGGAGCTACCTTACTAAATAATGGGGCTTGAGGTTACTCTGAGAAAAAATTTGATGGCTAATATTTTGTCCTTTTGTGGACAATAATGTGTTGTCTATATTTCACTCTTTTTGGTACTTGGCCTCAGTTGTCAATTTCGAGGAAATGAGGAAGAATGGGTCTGCTTTTGTTTAATTGGTTCATTAGGCCTGAGGCTTCCCAGCTGAAGCCTCCAGCCTGTTGAACATTGAACACCTCCCATCTCTAATAGCTTCCTTCCCCCTAAGGTCTGTAACCAAGCTGCTGGAAGACTTGGTTTACTTTGTCACTGGTGGAACTAACTCTGGTCAAGATGTGCTTGAAGTAGTCTTCTCCAAGCCCAACAGAGAAAGGCAGAAGCTGATGAGAGAACAGAATATTCTCAAGCAGGTCGGTGAGATGTGACATACAGGGTTGGCTTTATAAGAAATCACTTGCGCTGCTGGGATCACTGCTCTTAGAGAGGGGCATGGATGATTCCCACCTGGAAGACTTGGTCAACTGACTTTTTTAAAAACTAGACTTTATTTTTTAGAGCAGTTTTAAGTTCACAGCAATAGTGAGTGGAAAGTACAGAGTTCGCATATACCCTGTACCCCCAGACATGCATAGCCTTTCCCATTATTAACATCCCCCACCGCACTGGTATATTTGTTACAATTGATGAACCTACATTGACACATCAGAATCACCCAAAGTCTATAGTTTACATTAGGGTTCACTCTTGGTGTTATATGTTTTATGGGTTTAGACAAATGTATAATGACATATATCCATCATTATAGTGTCATACAGAGTAGTTTCACTGCCCTAAAAATCCTCTGTGCTCTGTTTATTCATCCTTCCCTCCCCCAGCCCCTGACAACCACTGATCTTTTTACTGTCTCCGTAATTTTGCCTTTTCCAGAATGTCATATAGTTGGAAGCATACAGTATGTAGCCTTTTCAGATTGGCTTCTTTCACTTAGTAATATGCATGCAAGTTTCCTCCATGTCTTTTTATGGCTTGATAGTTCAGTTCAATTGAAAACACACTTGTTGAATATTGAGCATGTGAGAATTCACTTGTTAGGAACTCCAAGAAGAGTTAAGTTGACAACTTTACTTTCCTCAAAAATAACATCAAGTGCTATATGTCCTTAAGGTTATTTCATATGTCTGGGAGATTTAGAGTATTTGATCAACTCGGGTCTATATAGGCTCTTATAGGGACCCCTATAAATCACCACAAAATCTTACCATAAAGAATGAGTAATGGCTTACAGGAAATATATAAATGGTATTATCTGGCATAAATTTAAATAAACTGGTGTAAAGACAAATTAGAGGGAGGAAAATGACAAATCGAGAGTAGATGGAGTGCCCAGAAATGCATACCATATAGTTCTCTAAAGCTATTATAGATTGGGCCAAAAGCTTGCCTTAAAAATTCCTGACCACTAAAGCCAAAAGAAAAACATATTAGTTACAAGTCCCACAGTCTCCATAGGAACTTGGGATTTGAGAATCCTTTCTTTTGTGAGTCTATGATAGACAAAATTTGTTAACACTCCATCATGTTTCAACAAGGATTTCCAGTCCAAAAATAAATTATGTCCAGCTGTTTCATGTGATGACTTCCAGAATTAGACCTCTGGCTTAATGCCCACGCTCATTTCCGCAATAGCAATTCCTTGAGGGGCCAAAATGATCTGATTCAATGGCAGAAGCTTTCACTGCACACTATACTTATGTAAATGACAATTATTATCTACTGTCATCCTTACAACACCCTTGTAAGCTAGGTAGGTATGATTCTTTCCATTTTGCTGATGACAAAACCGAAGGTTACCTTGACCATGATCTACACTGCTAGGAAATAATAAAGGTGTGTGATTTCAGCCTAGAATCTCCTGATTCCAGAGTCTGTACTCTTAACCACTGCACTTTCAAGTATTTGAGGACCAGTTAGGTCCGGGTGGACTGAGTTCAGTGAGTAGCCAGTCCCAGTTGATGGAATGAATACAATCTTTAGGTTGTTGATGTGTTGGCATAGAGGACTTTCCTGTGTAGTCCAGCTACCCTTGAGGTTATATTGCTTCCAGACAGAGGGTTAGCTGTTAACACATTAGGTGATGACGGAATTTCCTCCTCCTTTTCACAAACAGATCTTCAAGTTGTTACAGGCCCCCTTCACAGACTGTGGCGATGGTCCAATGCTGCGGCTCGAGGAGCTTGGTGACCAGCGGCACGCTCCTTTCAGACATATCTGCCGGCTCTGCTACAGGGTCCTGAGACACTCGCAGCAAGACTACAGGAAGAACCAGGTTGGGATTAAGGATTGATGGGAAGTGATTGGCAATTTCCTCCCTGAAGTTCACATAATTTCCTCTTGAGTTTTAAGGGTTAACGTATATATTTATTTAATGGCTAGAGAATAGTTTGTTAAGTTTGCTCTTAGAAAGGAAACAGATTTTTTGCAACCCCAGGAAGAAGATGTATTACGGAGTCCTTAAGGATACCTGAGAATTCCCCTTCTGCTGCCACCTTTCAATGAGATTTCTCTTTTTTGGCGTTGGTATTACATTTATAGTATTTTAAATGGTATATTCCCTAAGGTCTAAGGAAATAATTCCATGTGTTTATACTGAAGATGGAGTGGAATCTTTTCTTCTTGCCCCCTTCCATATCCTGCATCTCTGCTGGTAACCTTCACTTTGTTTTGGTTCTCGCTCATGTTTTATGACATTTTAATGACATTTAGTGTCATTATCTATGTCATGACACTAAACATATATATTACATTCTCCCCATGAAATAAACATCTAACCTCTTTGGGGGTTCCAAACAGTGTGAGATTCTAAGGAAACCTGAGAACTGTGTTGCTACATCAGTGATTCTCAACTGGGAGTAATTTTGTCCCCCAGGGGATGTTTGGCAATGTCTGGAGACCCTTTTGAGTGTCACAACTTGGGGGTGCTACTGGTATCTAGTGGGTAGAGGCCAGGAATGTTATTAAATATCCAACAATGGATAGGACATCCCCCTACAACAAAGAATTATCCAGCCCAGAAAGTCAGTAGTGCTGAGGGTAAGAAACCCTGCGCTACATAAAGTACTGTAGGCACACAGAAGCAGGCTTATTAGAACCTTGACTCCCATCCCTACATTATGTTACAAAAGGCTTTTGTTTTTAAGCTTTTGACTGCCACTGTATCTGGTCTTTAAATTTAAACTTTTCTCTCTAGTTAAAGCTTTTTGTTTGTCATCGTAAAGATAGTGTTGACATTAAGCAATACTCTCAAGTATTAGGTTTAACCCTGTTAGCATGTATTTCTAAATCTTTGACTTTGCTATTGTTTAAATATAAAGAAGTGTCATATACCTATGATGTGACATTCATTAGTCTGGATGGGATTACCTTTGGGCTCTATGGTCGCTTTAAATTCACCTCCAGTGTGTTAATACCATACTCAAATAGTGCCAAAGACCTTTTATTCTGCTCCTCTTTTCCATCTTCGAATGAGGATACATCAGAGCCTGTATTGTGTGTCAGGACATCTTGATTGTTTGTGAGGAGTCTAAACCAGTCCCTCTTGCTACTGCTGCATTAGATGTCTTTGCTTGGTTGTTTGTGGATCCTGTGTCAGTTGGCAGTAGTAGATCCCTGAAGGCTCTTGAATTCCCAAACATGCATCCTCATTGAGTATGGGCTGAAAAGTGGCCCATGTCCACTGTGTTAGTCCTGTTTTTAGGATTTCTGAATTAATTTAAAAAAAATTAAACCAAGTTTCAAGGGCCACTTGAACTTTGAGCAAGCAAATCGTCTATCTTGGGCAGGGATATATCTTTGTATAGAAACAATTATTCATAAGAGGCTTCCTTGAGTTCTCAAATATTCCTATGGAATATGATGTCTGATCCCAAAAAAGAGAAGCTGAAGATGTTTTCATGTGTTCTATGAATATGAGTGACTGGCTTAGGTATTCCTAACTTGCTTCTGCTACCGATTGACTTTAAAAATATATTTTCACCTCAGATAAAGAAAACAAAATGGGATAACATTGTTCTAAATATCCAGGTAGGCTTACCTGTGTTTATTCAGCAGCACAGAGCAGTAAGGCACAGTTAAATCCTCTTGAACTTGTAATAAAATCAGAGCTGAAAAACAGCTTTGACCTTTTAGAAAAAATAAGTCACTACATTAAAATTTACACTGTGCACTTAATAAAATGCCCATCTGTCAATACAGGATATTTTGCTTAATTACATTTGTGTGGCAGGTTTAGTGAAATAAAGGACGCGAGGGAGTTTGCAGCTGTTGCCGTCGGTAAGAGAGTTGTAGAAAGATGCTCTCCTCTGATTCCCCTTATGAGCAGTAATTCGCATCAGGGAATGTTGCTCCTTTCCTTATTTTTAGATTGACTATATTGTCTTTTGTCCTCCGTGCTGACCTCTCTGTTCTTCCTTCAAAGGAGTACATAGCCAAGCAGTTTGGATTCATGCAGAAGCAGATTGGCTATGATGTGCTGGCTGAAGACACCATCACTGCTCTGCTCCACAACAACCGAAAACTCCTAGAAAAACACATCACCGCTGCGGAGATCGACACATTTGTCAGTCTGGTGCGAAAGAACAGGGAGCCCAGGTGAGGCGGAAGTGGGGTTGATCGGCAGAAGGTCTCTACACATTTAAGAGGCAGGCACTGAGCTGGTCATGGTGCTTTTTGCTAGATTTCCTTTTTGGGGGCTGCTAGTGACAGATTTTGGTTGGGGAGGTCTTGAGAGACTCTTGGATAAGTGGCAGAAAGAGCATGGTATTGGAATGAGACCTGGGGTGGAGTCCTAGCTCTAACTTGATCAGCTGGGTGACCTTGTTTTCCCTTGAGCTTTAATTTCCTCATCTGCTAAATGGGTAGTTATGAAAATTAAATGAGGGTAAATGCTTATGCAGTGCCTGGCGCTTAGTAGATGCACAGTAAATACCAATTACTGTTGACTACTCATTCACTTTTTAGCACCCCTGATTATCAGTTAAAACACCCCCCCAAATATCATCAGTAAGAGTCTTTTGCAAGGTTAATTGTTACTTAAATGTTTTTATTATATATTAGTGAATTCTATCGATTCTATCTCATTCACACAGGTCTCCCCCTCTCCCCACTCTCTTCCCTCCTTTCTTCTCCTTCTAATTAAATCCATACCATTTCAAGTGCAGTGGGAAATAGTTTACAATGTGGGTATCATGAACGGTCGCACTGGAGAGCTGATAGTGTTGTTCTAAAATGACTACTCCCACCCATAAAAATAACTAACATGTTATGTGCATTCTCGTGTGCCGGGGAATGAGCTAAGTAAGCACTTTGCATGAATTGTCTCATTTAATCCTCAGCACAGTCCTCTGAGGTTACACATCATCCTCTTCTATAGATGGGAATGCTGAAGCACAGTGAGGTCAAATAATTTCCCCAAATAACAAGACATATCAGAACATAGCTAATAAGAATCAGAACCGGGATTGCAGCTCGGACGGTCCAGCATCAGAGCCTTGCCCCAGCCACTCTGGTTACCCTGTGTCTGCACCATTTCTTCCTTATGTGAACTTTTTTCTTGTGTTGTTCCTGATTTTCGTTTTCACCTCGTCACCTCTTCGTCTACCACCTGTTCATCTACAACCACTGCCGCCTTTCCTCTTTTGCTTCTTTCTTCCTTCTCTCTGGTGACTAGTGGTACCATAGTCACTGGCACCAATGCCTAAACTGTGGCTGACTTCTTTTGTTAAAGGTATGTTGGTTCTGTCCACTTGAGGAAGAGCCAGGCTCCAAGAGCCAAAGCTCTGCTCTGTCTACAGAAAACGTTTTGTTTGGCTTCCATTTCTCAATAGATTCTTAGACTACCTCTCCGACCTGTGTGTGTCCATGAACAAATCGATTCCGGTGACCCAGGAACTGATATGTAAAGCTGTGCTGAATCCAACCAATGCCGACATCCTGATTGAGACCAAGTGAGTGGGGGTCTTGGGATTTAAGATAAAGACCGGAAAGGGATATAGATGGAAAAGGTGTGTGGTTCAGTGAATGTTTGTGCTCCTGAGTAATAAAACCTAATTGTTTGGTTTCTTCAAACTTGCTCTGAAGTCAGGTTGGCTGGCATTTGATCTTCCTCTTGCAAAGGTCTTGGTTAGGGGAATTATTAAGTTTGCTTTTGGTGTGGCCTCCTCTGCTCATGGTGTCACTTATTTTGCATACAGGTTTAAAAGTAATGTGAACTCACCAAGGAGCATTTACACACTTGGTTTAATTTTAAGAGTTCAGAGTTCTCTAAGTATGATCATTAATTTTAAATTTTAAAGGAAGTAATTCAGTGTTGATATTAAGTCAATGTAGGGAAGAGCTTTTTAAATTATCACTGTTTAAAAGCATTTATTAGTCCACAGAAGTTTTGGTAATAGTAGTGATTCACTTTTAGCAAGGGAGCAGTTTTCCTGATAAGTATGGTGTCAGTAATATGGGCAATGTTAAAAAAAAAAAAAATACAAAACACTAAATTATCCCCTAAAATAGTGATACTTTTTTTTTTCTCATGTATAACTTAATTTTGGGCTTGGGCTAATGCAGGATTTCTCAACCTTGGCATTTTGACATTTGGGACCAAATAATATTTGTCGTGGGGGACTGTCCTGTGCATTGTAGGATGTTTAGCAACATCCCTGGCTGCTACCCACTGGATGCCAGTAGTACCCCTCTCAGTTAGGACAACCAAATGTGTCTCCAGACATTGCCAAATGTCCCCTGGGGGGCAAAATCACTCTGATTGAGAACAACCTCGTTAAAGTATATGAAGAAGTTAATGTTTGGCTCTTTGTGGTTCTGCCAGTGGGAGAAATAAAATGGCTTTCGAGTGAGTCTTTATGCTGAAAGTGAAGCTCGAGTTCAACATCAGAGCTTAGCGAGGATTTCAAACATAGTTTTCCCTCCTCCTTTTATTTTCTAGGTTGGTACTTTCTCGCTTTGAATTTGAAGGTGTTTCTACTGGAGAGAATGCTCTGGAGGCAGGAGAAGATGAGGAAGAGGTGTGGCTATTTTGGAGGGACAGCAACAAAGAGATTCGCAGTAAGAGTGTCAGGGAACTGGCACAAGATGCTAAAGAAGGTCAAAAGGAAGACCGAGATGTTCTCAGCTACTACAGGTGAGTTTGGGGTGCTCCGAAAGGGGGGCAGTTAGGAATTTATTGCTAGTTTGTTGATTACTCCAAGGAATCATAAAGTGTCATCCGATCGTCTAGCAAAAAGACAGACGTGTATTTTAGGAGTTTTAGATTGTAAGATTTCATTGACAGATAGTAAATTGCTATCTGGGTGTGGCTAGATCAAAAGAAGGATGAGTGCTTGCATCAGCCCCTGGTTATGGGGTCATAACGTGTGGGGTCAGACTGCTTGGGCTCAAGTCCTGGCCTTTCTACTTACTAGCTTTTTGACTTCGGTCAAGTTATACAGCTCTTTATGCCTCAGTTTCTTTATCTGTAAAACAGAGGCAATAGCGCCAACCTGATAAAACTTTTGCAGATGGAGCTAGGACATATATGTGTGTGTATGTACACACATATATCTCTATTTATATTTATATGTATATACATACACACATCTATCTATTTCTATATCTGTCTATATAATTATGTACTAAAAACCATGAGTTGACATCAATATTTCCAGTTCCATTCCAACACCATGGAGTGATTTTGGCCTTCAACCTTTCCATATTCGTAACTCCCTTTTCTGAGGGTGAGAAGCCTGGCTGGCTTTATCCCTGGTATGTTTACCTGTTTGCTCAGTCTCCACCTCTGCTGGATGCCACCTCCATCCCCAGTATCTCCTCAGTCCAAGCACTAAGGTCTGCTGGCCCTGCTACCTCAAGGGAAGAGAATGGAAAGGAAAAGAATGGAAGAGAACCAAAAAATACTTGAAAAGAGAAGAAAAGATGGAAAAGTGCTTACAGCATTTTTTCATGAAATAAAACTTTGCAGTTACACTGCCCTTTGTTACCTCTTGTGTTCTGTTCTCTCCAGTTCATTCATGTGGGGTGTATCCTTCCACACTTTCTGTGCATTTGTATTTTACTACATTTTATGCATTCACAAATAATATATAGTAATTTATCTGTTCTTAAAATTTTATGTAAATGGTACCATACTCTAAGTTCCGTTCTGAAACCTGCCTTATTTATTCAGTATTCTTTCTAAAATATATTCATGTTAATGGAGGTAGATCCATTTTTTAAATTTAGACTTGAATGGTATTCTATTTTATTAATGTGCCACTTTTTCATTGCTCTTTGATTTTCATTGTATGCCACAATTTAGTTTTTTGTGTCAGGAAAACATCCTTGTTCAAGTTTGTGCATATGTGTAAGAGTTTCCATTCCACACCAGGAGTGGATTTATTTAATTGGAGAGTATGCATATTTTACACTTTACTAAGCAGTTCTAAATTGGATATTTTGGTACACACTCCCACGAGTTGTAGATGAGAACTTTTGTTTGTCTTTGCTAACTCTGAATGTTGGGATGCTTTTTAATTTTTGTTAATCTTATGAGCATGAAATAGAATCATATTTTAATTTGCGTTTCACTGATGTCTAATGAGGTTGGGAATATTTTCAACTCATGGTTGTTGGTAATAAATAGGGCTTTAGGGGCCGGCCCGGTGGTGCAGCAGTTAAGTGCATGCGCTCCGCTTAGGCAGCCCAAGGGTTCACAGGTTCAGATCCCAATGCACTGCTTGTCAAGCCGTGCTGTGGTGGCGTCCCATATAAAGTAGAGGAAGATGGGCATGGATTTTAGCCCAGGGCCAATCTTCCTCAGCAAAAAGAGGAGGATTGGCATTGGATCTTAGCTCAGGGCTGATCTTTCTCACACACACACACAAAATAATAATAAAATAAAATAAATAGGGCTTTAAATTGGAAGCCAGTATTTGCCACTTTGGAAGCTCTTAGCTTTCTTATTTCACGTTATAAGTATGTTTACATTTTTAATTCTTGATAAATCTTCTCCCAAGAATGAATGAGAAAGACTGCTTCACTGGTCAAGTTCAGAAGTTACAAAGATCATGTGTAATTGGATGAGGAAGAAAGCATAAGATATTTTGAGGAGCCTCCTACTTTTTACACCATGGTTTTCACAAGTGTGTAAAAGTCAAAGAGTAGACTTAGATAAGATACTAAAAGTGTTATAAAATATCTCATTAGACTCAGTATGGGCAATATCTTTAACATTTCCTACATGGTCTTTAATGTACTGTGTAAAAACACAGCTGAAGAAATAAACAAGATTTTTGGCCTAACAGTTTTCCCCCATTTATTTTATAAAATAACCAAGGACAAAATGAAATCAAGTAGTCACATAATTACTGTAACAGCAGGATAGACACATGTGACTGTTGGCATAGCTTGAACTGTTCCTTTCTCTACTTGGTACAAAAGCCAAAGTTTGGTGTACAAAGGCAATTTAAGAGTGTCCATGTGTAAGTTCAGATGGCCAAATATCACTCCTATGAAAGTTGAGGCCACCTGGACACTGTTGCTGCATGTTTCCATTCATCCTCAATGATTTCTAGAGAGTGAGCTTTATGTAACTTTTCTCCAGGTATCAGCTGAACCTTTTTGCTAGAATGTGTCTGGACCGCCAATACCTTGCCATTAACGAAATATCAGGCCAGCTGGATGTAGATCTCATTCTCCGCTGCATGTCTGACGAGAATCTGCCCTACGACCTGAGGGCGTCCTTCTGTCGTCTCATGCTTCATATGCACGTGGACCGAGATCCCCAGGAACAAGTCACTCCTGTGAAATATGCCCGCCTCTGGTCTGAGATTCCCTCCGAGATCGCCATTGATGAGTGAGCCTGGCTCCTTCTCCCTGTCAAGACCTCGTGTTGCTTTAAAACCTCTCATTTATAATGTTCTGTGTAGTAGTAGACAAACCACTTATGGTCAGGTTAAGTCTAGTTAAATCAGAGAAGAAAGATGAAATTATTTTTTTTCTTCGAGCTTAAAATAAAATTAAGTGGATGGCAAATATTATTTCTTTCTTCAAGAATATAAAAGATGGCATGATTGTATTTTTATATCTTGTTTCTCTCTTTCATTCAACAAATATTTAAGTGTCTACTGTGTGCTAGGATCAGGGAATATATCAGTAAACAAACCAGAAAACTATCTCTACACTAGTGGGGAAAGACAGCTGATAAACAAGATAAATGACTATACATCTTGATGATATATGTTAAGGAGGGAAAAATAAAGTAGGGACACGGGGGGATAGGAAGTATCAGGAAGTGGAGGTGTTGGCTTTTGACGCTGAGCAGTGAGGGAAGGCCTCACTGGGAAGAACATGAAATTTGATTTCCTTTTCTTTCTCCCTTCCTTTTAGCTATGATAATAGCGGAACTTCCAAAGATGAAATTAAGGAGAGGTTTGCTCAGACCATGGAATTTGTGGAGGAGTATTTAAGAGATGTGGTTTGTCAGAGGTTTCCTTTCTCCGATAAGGAGAAAAATAAGCTTACATTTGAGGTAACTCATGATGAAATTATCTATGAGTTTTGTCTGCTTTTCATGAGTCATTTTCCTATGGGGTTAATAGAAAATATTTTAGTATGTGGTGATTTTTATCACGATATTCTAGTTTTGTAATAAAAAGGAATTCAGCTCGGTTTTGTTCCAGGACAAAATAGAACTGATACTGGTCACTTGGCTTAACATGGTTATGCTCTTAGAAGAAATACTAAGGGTGAATTGAATCGTGTAAAATGATAGAACATTACGTGTACTTCGTACTTTATATTAAAAATTACGGGAAAGAAACAGGCTGTGCTTGGGATCTGTCATAGATTAATCACTTCAGGGACATAAATTCTTATTACCTTTGAGACAAATGTTTCTCTTTGAGACCACTTTTCCTTCTGAGGAGTTTTATTTGCAAGGATTGCAGTGTTGCTCTGTGTCCTTGTTGGATATAACTTGACTTGCCCTGTATTATCTTTGGGAAGCGGCACAGACTAAATGATTAGGTCAGTTTTTTATTAACTAGTCATCAAAGCAGATCAGTCTCTTTGCAGGTTTTCATTTGTTATTTTTTTCTCCTTGTGAAACAAAACAAAATTTGATCAGAAATTGCAAGCAAAATATATGCCTTCTCTTACCATAAGGAAGATCAGAATCAGTCATTTATAAACTGGTCAACATAAAATAGAACTGAAGGATACAGTTTATTTAAAACCATCTTCCTCTCTCTCTCTCTTTTTTAATACAATAGGTTGTAAATTTGGCTAGAAATCTCATATACTTTGGCTTCTACAACTTCTCTGACCTTCTACGATTAACCAAAATCCTCCTGGCCATATTGGACTGTGTACACGTGACGACAATCTTCCCCATTAGCAAGATGGCAAAAGGAGAAGAGAATAAAGGTGAGAATGATGTGGAGAAGCTGAAAAGGGAGACCTGACGGTACCCACACATCCAGGACACACCCTCCAGCCTCTCCTGTTACTCCTCTTCTCATACTTTACCGGGTGATGGCCTGTACTCTCCTTGTCCTTTTCTTCCCAACTTTTCATTGTGAACGTTTTCAAATGTAAAGAACAGCTGGAGGAATAGTGCAGTGGACGCCCATATACCCACGACTTAGGGTCGGTGATTATGAACGTTTGCTGTATTTCCTTTGTATTTATCCGTGAGTCTGTGTGTATACTTGACTGAACTATTTGAAAGTTACCTAACAACCTGAATGCCTGTCTCTTAAGAATACATGTCCTATCGTTATTCTTGATGTGTCATGAGGCCCTCAGTGATAATATATGATGAAATAAAATCCAAACTTGTATCTGGATATCCTATTTCCAATTTGTGAATAGGAAAATCTGCCTTTATATGCTCATCTTTTCCTTTTTTTTAGGGTCAGAGTAGGTACGAATTAGTACTCATGAATGGATTACTGTTTAACTGGTCTCTACCACTGAAATAGAAAAAGCACATTTACTTACCTCCCACTATCTGCTAGGTCCTGTGCTCAGTCCCACTATCTGCTAGGTCCCGTGCTCAGTCATTTTGCCTACATTTTACCATTTAATGCTGTCATTGAGCAACTTTATTCTCATTTTATAGATGAAGAAACTGAGCCTCAGAGAGTAATATCATGTACCCAAGATCAAGTGGCTGTTGGTAGCAGCACCAGATTTGTGCCTTATTAACTCCTGTATCCCTAGTTCTGTGCACAGCAACAAGCACATAGTAGGTGACCAATAAAATGTGGTAGGTGAATTAATACACAAAAGTGCTCTTTTGGGGATTTCAAAGCCCACTGTCTTTCTGCTACTCCCTGAAGCCCCAAATTTTTGATGGGTGTTAACTTTTTCAGGTTCCTAGGGTCCTGAGAATGTATTGGAACAGGGGCATGTTAAATAATTTGTCTCGAAGAGCCCGTGCCCCTTGCCGGGTGTCTCACAGCACTCTCTAGGGATGTTGTCATGACCGAGGTCTGTCCTGGCCCTTCCCAGGCAGTAACGTGATGCGGTCCATCCACGGGGTTGGAGAGCTGATGACCCAGGTGGTGCTCCGCGGAGGAGGCTTTTTGCCCATGACTCCCATGGCTGCCGCCCCTGAAGGCAATGTAAAGCAGGCAGAGCCAGAGAAGGAGGACATCATGGTCATGGACACCAAGTTGAAGATCATCGAAATACTCCAGGTAACCATCAGGCAGAGGTGAGGGCCGGGACTGTGCGCATAGGGATACCATTTGGATCCAGTGTCCCTGCTTTGATGGAGCCCTAGGCTTTCTGGGAAGAGAATGGACATAAATTCTTAGCTTAGCCTCAAGTGCCGTTTCTGGACTGTCCCTCTTCATCCCTCTGCTGTCATCTCCTATTCCTCCCCAGCATGCCCTGACCCCTATAGCCATGCCAAAACTTCCTGTAGTTATCTTAGCTTTCCGGAACCCTTGGCCTCTGTGTCTTCGTCCATGCTGTTCCCTTTGCTTAGAATTCACTCACTTATTCTTCTGCATACAGCTGAATTCCCTGTCTATTGTCCATAACTCAGTTCAAGGTTCCGTTAACTTTGCAATGCCTGCCTTCCTCTCTTCTTCCCTCCTTCCTTTTTCATTCATTCATTCAATAAATATTTATTGATTCTGTGCCAAGTACTTTTAAGCATTGGAGATCCAGCAATGAACAAAATAGATTAAATTCCTCCTTCTAAAGAGCTTACATTTTGATAGGAGGCTTAGGCATATTTAAAAAAAAATGTATATACTATGTCAGATAGTGAGAAGTGCCAAGGATGTTAAAATATAAAAGAGGGTCAGGATGGTTTGGAGGCCACTGGGGGTGGGAACCAGGGATATTGGGTTTGCTGGGGTGTCAGAGAAGGTCTCAGTGAGATGACGTGATCAGAGACCTAAATGAAGTGATGGAGCTAGCATTTGGGTAGGAAAAGGGTCTCTGAGGCAAAGGGAACAGCGCATGGAAAGACCCTGAGGTGGGAGCATGCTTGGCAAGTTTGGGAACAGGTTGGGTTTAAGAGAGAATGGATGACAATGAATCAGGGGGAGTAAATACAACTCTTTTGAGCAGATTTGCTGTAAAGATGCACAGAGAAGTGGGGAAGTGGCTGGAGGGCGATTGTTGGTAACAGGAAGGTTTTGTTTTTGTTGTAATATTTTTTAAGTTGGGAGATTATAGCAAATTTGTATGCTGAATGGGAATGATCATGTAGAGAGAGAAAACTTACTGACGTAGGAGAGAGAGGATACTTGTAGGAGCAAAGTCCTTGCAAGAGTGGGCAGGAGCCAGTCTATGGGAGGGCTTGATCTTTGATATGAGAACCCTCCTAGCCTCCCAACAACCTGTGTTTTCCTCTTTCTTCTCCATGTAGATAATTTTTATTTATCAACAAAATCATCTTCTTAATGGAAAGAATCCTTTTATCATCTTTCTCTTTTATCCTGTGCTGCCTAATCTCAACCCCATAGCATCTAGTAGATATTTATAAATGTTATAGACTTGAAGATTTTTTTCTGAGTCTGAAATCACATTTTACCAATGGTTTGAAAGCATCAGTGGGACTCCTCAAAGTAATTTACTTAAGGCAGTAAAGAATCATGTATGTAAAGGAGACACCTCATTGAGTTTCTGCCTGACCAAAAGGAGAGAAGGATTTCTTAGGCCACAGCTTATGCGTCCCAAACGTGTTAGTGTCATGGATGTTTATCAGAAATGATGTGGTACAAAACTTGGTCGCATCTTGAGGTCCACTCTCTATAGTAATCTGAGGACAACTGGTTGATGGATTCATTCTTTCAACAAATGTGTATTGACCCCCTGCCATATGCAAGGCACTTTGCTGGGCACTGTGAGGAATGCACAGGTGATTCAGACAGTGGCTGTATCCACAAGGGGTTTATAATTTAATAGGAAAATAAGGTTTGATGAAGCTGTGTGCACGTGGAAATTATATCCACCAAAAAGTGTTTTCCTGAGACACAGAGGTGGGTCGTGTGATCTGATTTAGTAAGGATCAGAGAAAGTTTTACAGAGGAGGTAGGATTCCATCTGAATGTTTAAGCATAGACAGGATTTATCATATAGAAACAAGGGGACATTCTCAAGTGGATGGAGCAGCTTGAACCAGGGCATGATGGCACACAGTCAGTAAGCAGTTCTTCTTGGGCAAGCACACAGAGTGTGTTGAAGGGAAGTTGTCAGAAATGAGGTTGGAAAGGAGGACTGGGCCATGCTTTAGAGAGCTCTGGGTGTCTAAAGTATTAGGACTTTAGTCTGTGGTGAGCTTTTGAAAGTTTTCAAGGAGGGGGCTAACCTAAGAATAAGCATGTTTGGGAGGTGGATCTGGTAAATTTCGTTCTGTAATGGCCAAGGCAGGAGATAATGAGGACCTGAGCAGGAGTAAGCGACAGTGGGGAAGAGACCCATCAGAAGTGGTGGAGGTAGAACCAACAGGACTTAGTCACTGATTTGATGTGTGTATCGAGGAAGCCGATGATCCTGAGGTTGACTGAGGTTGAGAGAACCCAGGCAGGACTGACACTTAGTTTTGTGCCATACTGAGTTTGAAGCTCTGGGAAGACACCGAATGGAATGTCCATCAGTCAGTAGGAGACATGGACCAAGAGCTTGGAAAGCAAGCTGAGGATCTGTCTCAAACTGGGAGAGGCGATAGCCCTGGGATTAGGTAAGGTGACCAAGAGGGCAAGGCAGAGATGAGGAGAGAATGGAAGGGAGAATGTCAGTAAGGTCCTCAAGTAATGCCAGGTGGTTGATCTTTCTTTTTGGCTCTAGCAACAATCATGGGAAAAGTGACCTTGTGTTGGAGTAGAGGATGAGGGAATATAGGAAGTGAAAAAAGAGGGAGCCCAAGGGTTTGCATCTAAATGAAAGGAAACAGTCAGAAATAGAAAATATGAACTAAGCTAATTCTCAGTAGTAAAAACACTGTCTTTTCTCTGTTAATTCTCTTAAATTAAAAGCAGCCAACTTCACCCTTCTTAAGGCCCAGAGTTGGCATTCAATATGTTGAAATAAAGTAATGTTTTATAGAAGATAGAGTGAATAGTGAGTAATTTATGGTTCCAGTTATTAAGTTAATTGGCAGGATGCTGAAGTTTACACTGGAAGCTAAGGTGCTGCGGGAAGACTTGATATACCCCATGGAAGTCTGTTGTTAAAGTGACTGTTGAAATCTAAGCCAAATATTTGGCTCACTTAGTGCTTGAGGTAATTGATGCAGCATATACCAGGCCCAGCTAGAGTGCAGTGGCTTGGCAAAATGTTACAGGTGGTATGCTAATGTAACCAATCTGTTTCCATTTCCACTTGAATCTTTAGTTTATTTTGAATGTGAGGTTGGATTATAGGATCTCCTGCCTCCTGTGTATATTTAAGCGAGAGTTTGATGAAAGCAATTCTCAGACTTCAGAAACATCCTCCGGAAACAGCAGCCAAGAGGGGCCAAGTAATGTACCAGGTTAGTGATTCCAGAATGGGATTTCCGCCATAGAATGGGACTGGGCCTAATGAAAACTGGGAGTCCAAAGGGTGCCTTCTAGGAAAAGAATAAAATGAGAATGTTTTTGAGGATTATTGTATTTTAAAATGAGATCCCGAGAGGTATCTTTTTTGGGCAGAGAAATAATTGAAAGAGCCCAGATCCCTTCCTAGATAGATCTTATTTCCTTCCAGTTTGGAGTGTCTTAGTCATAAGCTGTGGGTTCTGCTGTTGTGGTTACATGAAATGCCAAAAAAAAAGAAGTCTGCCACACAAAACAAAACTCTCCAAGAAAACTTATTGTCCACTAGCAACTTTTACTCATGATGGAAGTTTTTCCCTGTCCAGCAAATAGTGGTAAAGGATAAGGGAAAGGGTAGTGGTAGAAATAATCCCACCTACCAAGGCCTGAGCTTCCTTGGAATGAGGTCATCACTCTGCTATGACAGGTGGTCATGCAGGGAGTAGAAGATCAGCAGAAGTATGGAACACTGCATACCAGAGCCATTGCATAGTGTGTTCTGAGTTGACCTGGCTTCAGCACTTTGCAATATATGATTCTGGAAGACTTAAGGTTAACCCATGGGCAGGGGGAAGGCTATTTTGGGAGAAGTTCACCAGCAGCATGTTTTGAGACCTTCCTGCATCTGAAATTAATGTTCTCTAACTTTTTAGGTGCTCTTGACTTTGAACACATTGAAGAGCAAGCTGAAGGCATCTTTGGAGGAAGGAAAGTATATTTTCAGTTACTGTTTTGTAGATGTTTCTACGATTTGGAAGGTTCCTCTTTTCCAGCTCTCAAAGGCTTTTCCCTCACTGTACCAGGAAAGGGCTAGTCTTTGGGTTTAGGTTGTTTAGTGCTCTCTTTGGAACTCTTAGTTCTCAGGTCAGAATAATCTTAGTTGGCTTAATGTGTGTGTATGTGTGTTTCCTGCCTACAACAGAAAGGATTTAAGGAGGTTTCCCAAAATAGGAACATAACAAGATTTTTTTTAAATGGTGAGGAAATAGGGTCAAAAGAAAGAGAGGGCTCAAAATAGTGAGGTTAGTAAGATCATGTACTTCTGCTACTGATGGGCTGAAATTTTTATCCCTGAGCTCTTTAGAGGCCAAGCAACAACAAAAACACACATGCTGTTCTTTCATTGTCGCTAATATTAGGTTAATGTATGAACTGCTTTTATAAGATCAGATTGCTCAATGTTGACTTAAAACATTATTATGAAACTCAAATACCTACAAGGCTCAAATACCCACAAACTTGGTATAAACATCCTATGCAGGGTTCTTATAATGTACACTCTTGGTTCAGTTATCTATTACTATGTAACAAACTACTCAAAACACTTAATGGATTAAAACAACAACCATTTTATTGCCTCTCACAATTCTGTGGGTTCACTGGGGCTAAGCTGGATGGTTCTTTTGCTGGTCACTGTTGGGTGTATCATGTGGGTGCAGTGAGCTGGTGACTGGGTCTGGCACATCCAAGTTGCTTTACTCACATTTCTGCTCCTTAGTGGGGTTATCTGAAAGGCTGGGACCCCTCTCTCTCTCTCTCTCTCTCTCTCTCTGCGCGTGAATATCTTGAGCTTCTGTATAGCGTGGTGACTGGCTCTAAGTGCGAAGGCCCCAAGAGGATAGGCCAACAGTGTGCAAGCGCTAATCAAGCCTCTGCTTGCATCATGTTGCTGTTGTCCTGTTAGTCAAAGCAAATCACATGGCTGAGCCCAGTGTCAGTGTGGGAGGAGCCTCCATAAGGGTGTGTATACCAGGAGGGCCCACTTTGTTGGGGTCCAGCAATGTTAACATACTACCTCAACGCTTAATATAAAACCTGTGAAATTTGAATTAGCAACATCATTTACTATGATGGAAGATGTTGTTGTTCTGAAACATACCCAGGGTATTCAGTGTATTTTGAGATCAGCATGGCGACGCTTCTGTGTGCCATGTGGTGACTCAGCTCTGCCGCCATTTTCCTTATATTGAACCACAGTGAACCTTCTTCACACCTTTTTTGAGCACATAGAATGAATACAGTTACACGTTAAGTCCTCTCTGTGCTTTTCTTACTAGCCGGCAACCGTGAAGGTCTCACCATTTGGCATTCATTTTATTGTAAATATGATGCAGTTACTGACACAATAATTGAGTGGCAGTGCCCAATTATGTGGTGGCCTGCCATTTGATTCAGGGCATTTTTATTAATTTTCTAATTATATAAATAACACACAGCCAAGTTATCATAGATATTGAGATAATCCCTGACAATAGGCTGATTAACCCCAGTTTGAAGAACACTGAGTTGTAATGGTTCATGGCAGTACTCCTCCAGGGCAGGTCTGCAGGACTGAACTGCTTGCTACCAGTTTGTGACCAGACAAGTACATAACACCAGAATAAGCATTTAGGCACTTTGATGGCAATTTGACACTGCTTCGACATCCAAGTGCATGATCAGTAGACTTGGTATAGAATAAGACGTCTGTTGGCTACAAACTGGAAATAAAAAAAGCTGGTCCTTCTCCACAGATAGTTTGGTAGGCACTGAATTACAGCGTCTTAAATAAAAAATAAATCAATAACTTAGGGGAGAAAAATTGTGTGCAGTTCTCAGACCACAGAAGAGGCCCAGCAGAAGAACACCCTAATCTAGGAGTCAGGAATCTCGCTGCAAAGCCAGTCCTGTCACTGTGGGAGCGTAGGGACTTTGGTTTAAAATTGGGCTGTTGTGACATCTTAGTTGCTCCCTCACCTCACAATATAGTTGAAGATAAAACAAGATTGTATTGTTAAAGGAGCGAATTAAAAGTCAAGTCACCTGAGGTAGACTACAGTGTTAGAAATCTAACTAGTTGAGGTGTGTCTGGGCCCAAGGTGCACAAGAGAAGGTTGTTTGTGGTTCACTTGGCCTTTCCCCTCCCACCTGCTCCTGTAGTGAGGAGAACACCCCACTGGACTTGGACGATCATGGTGGCAGAACCTTCCTCCGAGTCTTGCTCCATTTGACGATGCACGACTACCCACCCCTGGTGTCAGGAGCCTTACAGCTCCTCTTTCGGCACTTCAGTCAGAGGCAGGAGGTCCTGCAGGCCTTCAAACAGGTAGCTTGGGTTGCCGTATGTGTGTGTGTATGTGTTTTCTGTCCAAGAGGCTGTTGTGTGCAACTAATGGATTGCATTTGTTCAGGTTCAGCTGCTTGTCACCAGCCAAGATGTCGACAACTACAAACAGATAAAACAAGACTTGGATCAACTGAGATCCATTGTGGAAAAGTCAGAGCTTTGGGTGTACAAAGGGCAGGGCCCTGACGAGGCTATGGATGGTGCGTCTGGTGAAAACGAACATAAGAAAACAGAGGTGGGTGAACCACAAGTTACACTGCCAAAGGAGATGGGTGGGCTCCTTGAAACAAGTAAACATCCTCTTCTGGTTTTAGATATAAATGCATGGGCTTTAATCTCAAGCGATCTGCTTGTTAAGTAGCCAGGGTAACAGCTGTTCTCCTAGGGAATAAGCTACAAACCAAAGCTCAGCTACATCTCCCGTGCCGCCTTGGACTGTGTGGAATAGACTTTGTTGTTGAGTGAATTAGCACAGATTTCCCTTGCAGACCCATTTGGGAAATAACCTGTTCTCCAGCTGTGGCCTGGCCCCCCATCCCCTCCCGCATCAGTGAAATAATGTCAATCAAAAGGGAGTTGAGTGTGAGCAAGTAAATGACTTGGGCGTAAACCCAGCATGACTGTTGGAAAACACTGCAAAACTTCCATTCTTTTGTAAAGGGTGATGCTAACCCTAACAGATAGTAGGCCAAGAGTTGTACAACCCACACTTATGTTCATTTTGGTCCCTAGGAGGGGAATAACAAGTCACAAAAGCATGAGAGCACCAGCAGCTACAACTACAGAGTGGTAAAAGAGGTAAGTCCCTTTCTGCCTTTTTTCCTTCTTTATTAATTCTCTAAGGAGCTTTGGTCTGTGATAGTCAAGTTGAAGGTGCAAACACTTGAGATTTTTTCTTCCAAAGCTTTAACAGGGAGAAAGAAGAACCCAAAGCTTAGGCGCGTGTGTTTCCGTGTCAGATCTGGGTTCAAAAACAGCTCGGCTGCCTATTATTTGTGTGTCCTCAGTTTCCTCACCTTTTATAGGTGCAGCCAGCACCTGTACTTCTGAAGGTTTACAGTTGAATGAAGGATTAAGTGATAAAATTATCAAGGATTTATCTGGGTGGCTGGCACATAATGTCCACCAATGAGAGCCATATTTCTTTAGAAATCTTTGCATGGGGTGGTTCACCATTGGGAGGTTGGGAGCGTTGTGTTTTTTTACTGCGGAGCAACTCTTCCCAAGTCCTTGGCAATGATGTCGAGTAATACCATTTTAAGAGATCTGTCTGAAACTACCCCACTTGCTGTTGAAGCCATAATCCACTGGTTATTCTGGAAGACATGTTCTTAGCCATACATGGGTTTGGTTTGATGCAATCAACAGGGATACAAATATTAGAAGAATTTCCCTCATTTTAGGTTTTTAACATATTGTGATCCCTTTTGCCTCCCTGCCCACCCCACCCCCAATCTTTTTCCAATTGTGGTTCCTAATTTTTTGAGGCTGATTTTTCTTTCCTTTTTTTAAAAAATATTTTTCAGCTTTATTGAGATATAATTGACAAATCTGTAATATATTTAAAGTGTACAGTGTGATGATTTGATATACATATACTTTGTGAAATGATTGCCACAATCAAGTTAATTAACACATCCATCACTCACATAGCTTTTGCCAGGGCGGGGAGGGTGGGGAGAACGCTTAAGATCTGCTCTCAGCATATTTCAAGTATACAACATAGCATTATTAGCTACAGCCACCAGGCTGTACATTAAATCCTCAGAGCTGAGATGTTGGTCAAAGGGCACAAATTTTGGTTCGTTCTTTCTACCAGATTTTGATTCGACTCAGCAAACTCTGCGTTCAAGAGAGCGCGTCTGTGAGGAAGAGCAGGAAGCAGCAGCAGCGCCTGCTCCGGAACATGGGTGCGCACGCCGTGGTGCTGGAGCTGCTGCAGATTCCCTATGAGAAGGTGAGCGGGTCCCTCGTACTCGGCTGCTGCCCCCCCAGGATGGGGAAGATCCGTGGGTCCCCCAAACCCTTCACATTTGGATATTGTTGGTGAAGAGATGAAGCTGATGTGATGATTGTGACTATGAAGCAATTTTAGGTAATTTATATGAAACAAACAGCATCATAAAGTAAAATCACCCATAACTCCCCTCCAATTTTAAGGTTCTGTAAGGAAAGAAGAGTCCATTTATTCTCCCCTTACTCCCATGCCACATTGGATTGGGACAGCTTGGTCTGTATGCAAAGGTCAGGTAGATAGAGCTATATCCGCACATGGGCTTATGCCATACCAGTGTCATCTGCAGTGCTATTCCAGCAATTTCAGCGTGACAAATTACTAAATGCATGTGAGAATGTGGGGCTTGCCCACTTTTGAGTTCATCACTAGTATGCTGTCATCTGGTTAAGTATTTGGATCTATCAGATGATGCTTTGCTGGACATCTTCTTGCTGTTGCTAGAAGTTACACTTTGTCCCTCATTTTTCCTGGTAGCAGTTGTCATTGATAGTGACGGGGTTTAGGGAAGTGGGATAACAGTGCTTTGCATCTGTGTGGCCTAAAAAGGCATTTTCGAAAACATTCATTCAAGCCTCCAAAACCCAGTGTGGCACTTGTGGTGTTCGCTCTTGACAGATGAGGAAACTGAGGCTGGGGGAAGTTTAGAGTCCCAGGGCATAGACTCAGGTCTCTTGAGTTCACCAGTGACTGCCAGAGAGACGTGCTGGTGAAGAGCCACCTGCAGAAGGTTCACCGCCTGATGCTCGCAGGGAGCCAGGTGCTGCACTAAGGCCTTTACACTCATTAGCTCACGGAATCCTCAAGACACCCAGGTGAGATGGGTGGTACTGTTAGTAGCCTTATTTTAGATGAGAAAACTGCAGCCAGAGAGGTTCAGTCACTTGCTGGGATGGCGCAGCTCACAGGGTTATTGTCTGGACCAGGGTGGGTAAACTACAGACCTAGACCAAATCCAGCCCACCACCTGTACACCTTTTGTACAGCATATGAGCTAAGAATGGTTGTTACATTTTTAAATAGTTATATTTTAGTGGTTTAGACCTGCATAATGTCTTCTATTTCGCTTCTTCACCCGCAAAACCTAAAGTATTTATCTAGCCCTTTAAGAAAAAGTTTGCTGACCCTTGGTTTAGACCAGAGCCAATAGCTAACATTTTTTGAATAATTACTTTCTAAGTACTTGACATGAATTTTCTCATTTGATCTTCCTAACAACCATATGAAGTGTGCACTTTTATTATCTCCACTTATTAGGAAACCGGGGCTGTGAAAGGTTGAATAACTTGTCCACGGTCACACAGCTAGGAAGCTGTGGATCCGGGATAAGAGCGATGTAGTCTGCGTTCCTAACTTACTCTCTCTGGCCTCTGAAATGAGGTGATGTGTGTGAGAAGAATTTTGTGGGCTATAGGAATGTCAGGGATGATTTCCATTTTGGCATTCTCATTTTATTTTTACTATCTTAAATGTTGGCTTGTTTAGAGTTGGGCAAAATGGCTATAGGTTTTATGTAATTGTCTTATCACAAGGCATCTAACTCTTTACGAATACTGAGTATATGTTTTTAATATATGAAATGAGAATCACGTAATCAGCCGTGTGAAATGTCCAGGGCCAGTATTATCCCCATTTTGCAGATAGGAAAACTAAGTTTTAGATTAAATAATGTGCCTGAGGTGACAAGGAAAGGAGCCATGCCCTAACTTATAATCTAAAGAGATATCCACTCTGCCATGTTGTCTACCACCAAAAGTTAATGCCTCTGTAGGTTGAAAAGGTGAGCCTGAGAGCTGGGGAAATGTGGGCTCAACACCATGGTGAAGTCGACCCCTGCTCTGCTGTCAGTCCCAGTTTTCAGAAATAGAGGGTTCAGAAGTTTCAGCCATTGCTAGACAATGGAACCCCACAGACTTTCTCTTAGCTTTCACTCTGTATTACATTTTCCCTGAATAAAAATCTTTCCGTTTTTGCCCAAGGTGAGCAGGGGAGAATTCATTTTCATCGATATGGCATAAACAAGTTACTGGCTTCTTTTCAGGGTGAACAGTGCAGCCCCTCAGTATTTTCACACAGCTGGCCCTCAGCAGACACCTCCAGACCCCACATTAGTAGGAGGTGATGGGAGTGTCATGAAGCCGGGTCTTCAGGCCTAGAGATCAGTGCTTCTTCTGTCGACCTTCTCTTGTCTACAGCATAACCTTGTTTTCAACCTGTTTTTTATCTATCTCCTCCCACACAGGCCGAAGATACCAAGATGCAGGAGATAATGAGACTGGCTCATGAATTTCTGCAGAATTTCTGCGCAGGCAACCAGCAGAATCAAGCTTTGCTACACAAACACATAAACCTGTTTCTCAACCCAGGGGTAAGACTTGAGGCCTGTCTGGAAATCTGTGCAGGGAGGAGGGTGGGGAAGCGTAAGAGGAACAGCTTGTTCTTTTGATGTTGTGGCGGCTGGGACTTGTTAAAATGCAACATTCATTCCAAGGGGGAACATTCTGATCAACTCTCAGGAGGACATAAATCCTCCCTATATTTTGGGAGGAGAAGGCGGGAGGAGGGAGGAGGAGGTTGGTAGGGGCAAGGTGAGATATACTTACATTTTTTCTTAATAACATTCCTCGTCACATCAAACTTCAGTAATTGAGAAGTACTAATTCCTGCTGTCCAGCCACATCCTCCTGAGGTCGTGCATAAAGTTTTTTATGTTTATACAAATACATAATATACCCATACAAATACATAATATACCCATATAAAACATAGCTGTGTTACATTTTAGTTTGTTAAATATGTTTTTAAAATATATATTTTGCATTTTTTTAAAGAAAAATGGTGGCACGCTCTACACATTGTTTTCCACTTAACACATTGTGGCTCTTTGCAAGTCAGAGATTTATAAATATTTCCTTCGTTTTGATAGCTACATGGCATTCCATAGAATGACTGTAACTTTTTAAAAACCATTCCCATATTAATAGACCATAAAGCCGTGTCTAATTTTTGGCTTTGTAAACAATACTGCAAAAAATATCGTTATACATGTGCACACACACACATACACTCAATAGTACTGCGAGAGCTTCCCAGGAAAAGGCCTGCTGGATTGTAGGGTAATATTCCCTTTTTGTCATATTAAGAGAAAGAAAAGGCAAAAGATAAAAAGGTTAAAGCCCCCTACATTACACCAAACATAAAACTCGATAGCTCTGGGTAAAAAGTAGAAAATAAAGCTTCTACAAGATAACATGAGAATATCTTCGTGAACTTATGGTAAGCAAAGTTGTCTTACAAAGTATGCAAAGAACACTAATCATAAAGGAAAATATTGATAAATTGGACTTCTTTAAAATTAAGAACTTCTGTTCATCACATGACACCATTAAGAGTGAGCGAAGGCAAGCCAGAGTGGGAGAAGACATTTTCAGTGCATATGTCCAACAAAGAGTTCATATCCAGAATATATAACAAACTCAGAAAAGTCAATCAGGAAAAAGACAGCCCAGTTTTTAAAACAGGCAAAAAACTTTAAAATGGGGCACTCCTTAGTAGAGGATATCCAAATGGCCAATAAATGGGACAAGGTCCTCAACATGATTAGTCATCAGAGAAATGCAAATTAAGTAAGAAATGTACAAGATATGACTGAAGTTAAAAGACTGACAATGCTGAGTATTGTCAAGGATGTAGAATAGCTGTAATGTAGAATGTACATTGTTAACATCTTTCAAAAGCTGTTTAGAAGTATCTTCTAAAGCCAAACATAGTTAAACTCTGGGACCCAGCAGGTCTGCCCTTGGATATAAACCCAACAGAAATGCATAAATTAACTTTACCAGAAGACATGTATGCAACAACAGGGATAACAACATTGCAAATGTAATGTTGAACAAAAAAAGCCAGATAGAAAAAATGCATGCAGTTCAAGAACAGGCAAAACTAATCTATGGTTATAGAAATCAAAATAGTTCTTAGATTGGGGGTGGGGCATAAAGGAGGCCTGTTTTGTTTCTTGATCTGGGTGCTAGTGTTCACTTGGGAATTGACTTAGCTGAATACTAGTGATTTGTTTGCTTTTCTGTGTGTTTATTATGTGTGATCGAAAAAGTTTACTAAAAATGAAGGCAGTACAGAAGCGAGAGTGGAGAAAGATATCTTCATGGGTTTCAATGCTTCTCTCTCTGTTTTTAGTGGACTCTTCTTTTTCTCACTTTGTACTCTGCTCTAGCCTTCTTTTGATCATTTCCCTGTGCTTCTGCCCTCACTCTTGTGCCAGATCCTGGAGGCAGTAACGATGCAACACATCTTCATGAACAATTTCCAGCTCTGCAGTGAGATCAATGAGAGAGTCGTCCAGCACTTCGTTCACTGCATTGAGACTCATGGTCGAAACGTCCAGTACATAAAGTTCTTGCAGACAATTGTCAAGGCAGAAGGGAAATTCATTAAAAAGTGCCAAGACATGGTCATGGCTGAGGTGACAGTTATATATTTCAATATTCCTTCGTCTGATGTTCCATAGGAATTTTAAAATTATTTAATCTTATCTGTATGAACTGGCACCCTCTCCTGGAGCCACATGAAGGGACAAAAAGTAATTGTGTGTGATCTCATGTTTGTGAACTTAAACTGTAGATATAGGCAAGAGTCTGCTCTGATTTTTCATAGCAATAAATCTACTTATTTTAAAGAAGTTTGGCTTGGATTCTTCTGAGAGGGGGAAAAAAGACCCCCAGGAATAATGAACCAAAATATTGTGAATGGAGATTAAATGTAGCTAGAACCCAGTGAGCTACAAAGCTTCCCTTCTTTTGGATTATATGACTTTTTCTTTAATTATTGACCCAATTAATAGCTAGAAAAATTGGTGCTTGATGATTCACGAGAAGAAACTGGCCAGTGGAATCGGGGCAAAGTCCCTCTTGGTTCTCTGTGGGAGGTCAGCACCCCGTGGATGCTGTCCAACCAGGAAGACCCTCTGCCACACGCGAGACTTTGGCTTTCACATCTACTTGGTTTAATCTTTCCACCTTTTTAGAAATGAAAACCTAAGTAAATCTACCTAACACTTGGGTTTATAATCCCATCTACATATATGATTCCAGTGGAAGGTAGTGTAGTGTAATTAAAAGAGTTGGCTCACCCTGCGATACCAGTGTCAGCTGTACCACTTCACTGGACGTGTGACTTGGGACGTGTTACTTGACTTCTCACACTCGCAGCACGCATTTCTGTAAAATGAAGGTATAGCAGTATTCAGTTGCAGAGCTCATATGCAAATTAAATGGGATAATGATGACAATAATAGCTAACATTTATTGGAAGCCTACCATACTTTAGTCACTGTTCTAAGCAATTTATATATAATCATTTATGTAATCTACATGACAGCACCATGAATTAGGTATCATATTTGTCTTCAGTTTTACAGACAAAACTGAGGCACTGTGAGGTTAGGTGATGCATCTAAAGTGTTTATCATAGTATCCGGCACATAATTGGAGTTCATAAAGGTTAGTTGTTATTAAGTACATAATATTGGCCGTATTTACTTTGATTCTATGCCAACCCTTTTTGGGTCTTTTGTGTTTCATGCAGTGCTGAAATTGATTTATTCTGAAGTAGATGTATGGGAAGCCACAGTCCTGGGGGACAAGTTATGATTAGGAATGCCTTGACTATTTGATGAGTGTTGGAAAGAAGGCATATCTTAATTAGAAGTGGACAATTTGTAATTGTGAAGAAATAAGGCAGTGTATGAGAGTTGTAAGAGGAATACTTTTAAAGCATAAAAAGAAGATGGAAACATTTTTTAAAAGAAAAATCATAGCCTAATTATTAGGTTTGGAAATACAGGTGCAAGGTTGCAATCTACATTTCCACTTGACACATGAATGCTGGTATGCAGACTTTATCTTGCTCTAGTGGTTTTTTAGGACCACTGTGATATTTCTATATCTGTGGATTAAAATGATGCTGCTGAAGATTTTTAGTTGTTCAGTAATATCAATGAAGGAAATCTAGATGACTTTAGTAATATAGGTAAGACTGGTTTTGGAAGGTAAATGCTAACAGAACATCCCTTTTTCTCTGCGAATAGATTTTTTTTTAATGATATCTCCACTCCTGCAAGCTTGTGATATCAACAAACCCTATTCTTTTTATAGCTGGTTAATTCAGGAGAGGATGTCCTCGTGTTCTACAACGACAGAGCCTCTTTCCAGACTCTAATCCAGATGATGAGGTCAGAGCGGGACCGGATGGATGAGAATAGCCCTCTCATGTACCACATCCACCTGGTCGAGCTCTTGGCCGTGTGCACAGAGGGCAAGAACGTCTACACGGAGATAAAGTGCAACTCTCTGCTCCCGCTGGATGACATCGTCCGCGTGGTGACCCATGAAGACTGCATCCCCGAGGTGAGCGAGCCCAGGATGGCGTGTGCCCTTTACATGTCTTTCCACTTGGTATGTGGGGCCGAGTCTGGGTGGGAGGCTTCCTAGTGGCTGGCTCGGATGGGACCTCACAGTTTTGAGACCTGCAGCTCATTGTGCAGTGAGATTTCAGTTGGCTGAAACAAGATTTTCTTGAGTGTCGATTTTGCTCAAAAGGAATGTGGGGGGATATTAGTCTTTCCTTCTGTCTCCTTGAGAAGAATGGGAACACTGCTGCACTGCATCAGCTCTGTGGAACTAATAATTCACCCTGTTGAGAAAGAGGATTTGATTGGAATGAACTTCTTAGAAATGAGATTAAGAGTAGGTTGAGATATAGTTCATGTGAATGTAAGACCTATTTGTAAGTTCATTCTTTAAAATGAAAACTTGTATTGCAAAAATAATGAATGACGATTATGAAATATGTAGGAACTACAGGTAACCAATAACTAAATTAAAATAATCTATAATTCCACCACCCATAGTGAATACCTGTTTGGTTTTTGAAATAAATCTTTCCAGGCTTTTTTTTCCCTGTTCATACATATTGACTAGTAACAAAAAAATGGATCAGACAGTATATATTTTACTTTTGTATGTTATATAAAATATATACTATTAGTTTATATTTTAAACTAAATATATATATAGCATATGTAGTATTTATCAAATACATGTACTATTTATGTTTTTAGATTAATTTTTGAGAAGTTAATACATTTTAAAAAGTTCAAATAGTAGAGACCATAAAGGAGTAAACTATGAAAAATCACCTGATCTCTTCCTCCCCACCCCACAGAAAATCATTTATTGCATTCTTGTATATCCTCCAAAGTTTTGTGTATAAGCAAATACAAATATATACTTTATTCCCCCACCCCCTTTTTTTAGCACCAAAAATGACATTCTAAATACACTATTCTTCTTTTCATATCAGTCCATAAAGAGATTCCACATTCCTTTTTTATAGTTATGTAAAATTCCATTGTACTGGTGTACCATGAACGTTGAACCAGCTCACAATAATATAATGAGATAATAATTATAATAACAAGATTGCATTTTTCTCACAGCCTTGTTCACATGGTATGTTATCAAACTTTTATATTCTTGTATATCAGATAGATGAAAGTGGTATTTTGACAGTTTTAATTTGCATTTCTCTTGTTATAGGTGAGGGAGGTATAATATTAGCTTATTTTTTTTTTACCCATTTTTGTTTGAAATACAGTGTAAGTATAGAAAAGTACATAAATCTGGATTGTATACGAATAATTATGAAGAGAACAGCTGTGTAACCACCACTCAGATCAAGAAATATGACAAGTTCCTCCTCCTTGTCCTTTCTCAGTCCCTGACTTCCCCCAAGGGGCTCCCTCCTGTACTTGTATGAGCTGACTTTCGTGTAATCCCATAGTTGCTTTTCTTTATGCATCCCTAAATAATATAATTTAGTTTTGCTAGTTTTTGAAGTTTATTATTTTGTGCATTTTAAAGTTCAACTTTATGGTGTTAAGATTCATCTATCCTGACGTATGCAGCTGTATTCTTTTCCTTTGCTTTGGAGCATTCCCCCATGGCATTGTACCACAGTATGATTTTCTGTACAGTCATACATCACTTAACGATGGGGATACGTTTTGAGGAATGCGTTGTTAGGTGATTTCGTCATTGTGCAAACATCATGGAGTGTACTTACACATACCTAGATGATATAGCCTCCTACATGTCTAGACTGTACGGTACTAATCTTATGGGACCACCATCCTATATGTGATCTGTTGTTGACTGATCGTTAAGTGGTCCATTACTGTATCTCTGTTGATGCTCATTTTGGTTGTTTCTAGTTTTTGGCTCTTAGGACCAATGCATGTGTCCTGGCCACACGTGTGTACACATTTCTTCAGGGTGTACACTTAGAAGTGGAAGTGCCATGTCATATGGGGTGCATTTTTTCCATTTGACTTGATAATGCCAAGTGGTTTTCCAGCATAGTTGCTGCAGCAGCCATCCCTCCCCATAGAGCTCTTGTTGATCCACAACCCTGCCAACTCTTGGTATTATCAGACCCTTTGTTTTATTTTTTTTTCAATCTAGTGGATGTATAGTGGTATCTTATATTGGTTTTAATTTCCATGTCCTTGATGACTAACTGAAGTTGAGCTCATTTCCATGTTTTTTTTTACATTTAATATTCCATCAAGAAAATATCACATCAAATTTTTTGCCTGTTTTTTCTTTGGAGTATCCATCTTACTCTTAAGATGCACAGATCTGTAGGAATTCTTCATTGGGATATGCATTACAAACAACTTCTTTCCACTCACGCCATTTAACTCTTTTAACGGTGCCTTTTCATGAACAGAAATTCTTGATTTTAATGCAGTCAAACTTGTCCATCTTCTTCTCTATGGTCAGAGTGTTTTGTTCCATTCTTTTTTTTTTTTTTTGTGAGGAAGATCGGCCCTGAGCTAACATCTGCCAATCCTCCTCTTTTTGCTGAGGAAGACTGGCCCTGGGCTAACATCCATGCCCATCTTCCTCTACTTTGTGTGGGACGCCGCCACAGCATGGCTTGACAAGCGGTGCGTCGGTGTGCGCCCGGGATCCAAACCGGCGAACCCCGGGCTGCGGCAGTGGAGCACGCGCACTTAACCACTTGCGCCACCGGGCCGGCCCCTGTTTTGTTCCATTCTTTGCCTTGAGATCATGAAAATATTCTCTTCCAAAAGCTTTGTTTTTGAATTTTATAACTTTGAATTCTGAATATCAAAAAACGCAGAAATTAAAGCTGGCAGGTGAAAATGGAAGAGCGTGTTGGTCCATCCTTCTCACTCTAAGTAACATGAGGCAGCTAATCATTTCCACATATACCAAGTTGATTTTTCAGAAAACCTTATTTCTATCTTCCAGGTTAAAATTGCGTACATTAACTTCCTGAATCACTGCTATGTGGATACTGAGGTGGAAATGAAGGAGATTTACACCAGCAATCACATGTGGAAATTGTTTGAGAATTTCCTCGTAGACATCTGCAGGGTAAGGCCTTCGGCACTAAGGAGGCAGAGTAAAAGTGTGTGTGCCTGGGCATTGCTGTGCAGACATAAGGAAAACAGTCACATAATTTCAATTCGCTAATTCATGGCTCAAGGAGGCAGATGTGGCTCTTATCCTTTCACATGTCTCCTTTCTTTTTACCTGTTGCTCGTAGCTGAGAATAGATTTTATTTGTCAAGCTTCAGGGAAGATAGGTTATTTCTGGTTTTCATTTCATCCTTTATGGATTTATTTGTGAATTGATAACCTGGGACATATTAAAATCAAATTTATAAAGTTTTCTTTTCCTTGACAATATGTCTCTCCTCAAAGGATACTTCCTGAGTTTGAGCATTTATCTCTTACAGCCTGGTGTCAAGGATTCTGCAAAGCATTTCACTTTCCATCTGTTGCTTCCCTGACCTGGCAGTTGGGGTGGGCTTCATATTCTTAATTTAGTTTTGCTCTGAGCTTAATATTCATTCTAAAGCCACAAGAATACTACTTAACAAGGCACACCATGGGTTAGTATGAGTTTTGTGTGGTGGAGTTGGGGGAGGGGGCAAGTAACAAGGTTCTTTAGAGAGTAATTGTGAGATGAATCCCGATTTCAGAAACGTTGGGATGTTAAAAAGAAAAAAAGATGCATTGTCGAATCCTAGAATGTGATATTTTCTGCCTGACTGTACAATTACCAGTGTGAGACAAGGAGCCTGCAAGAACTTATTTTCCTTCTAAGCAAGGACTATATTTAATAGCACTCAGGCGTTAGTGTCACAGACACGTGTATATTTTTTAATCTCAAATTTCTTCTAGTCTTTTTTTTTTTTTTAAAGGATTTTGGCTTTTATTTATTTATTTTTTGAAGTTTTCACCCTGTAGGCTTTTTGTGTGTGTGTGTCTGTGTGTGTGAGGAAGATCGGCCCTGAGCTAACATCTGCCAGTCCTCCTCTTTTTGCTGAGGAAGACTGACCCTGTCCTAACATCCTTGCCCATCTTCCTCCACTTTATATGGGACGCCGCCACAGCATGGCCTGACAAGCAGTGCATTGGTGCGCGCCCAGGATCCGAACTGGCGAACCCCGGGCCCCCGCAGCAGACTGCACGCACTTAACCGCCTGTGCCACCGGGCCGGCCCCTCTTCTAGTCTTTTAAACCCATAAGTCTGGGGTTTGGGGCTTGGAATGGAAGGCTTGCTTTGTTTCTTTAAGTCAGGGCTTGGCAAAGTTTTCTGTAACGGGCCAGGTGGTAAGTATGTTTGGCTTTGTGGGCCATCCGGTTTCTGTCACAACTACTCAACTCTGCCCTGGTGGCATGAAAGCAGCCATGACAATGTGTCAACAAATGGGCTTGGCTGTGTTCCAATAAAATTTATTTATAAAAACAGCCACCAGTCCTTAACTTTGCCGACCCCTGCATCGAATTCTTCAGAAATGCTGTAAATTCAGTTACTAATTTCCTTCTCTGAATGTGTCTACAGACTGCCCAATATTGAGCTCAAAACATCATATTCAGTTAACAAAACTTGGTTTTTTTGCCTTTTCCTTGATAACTTTTTTATTATAAGCAATTTTATATCTCAAATGATAGGACTAATGAATTTGGTAATAAACTTCGATTTTAAAAAGTGTATTTTCTAAACCTGTTCTTCTAAATGTCTAATGTTATTCTAAGCAGCAAAATTAAGTAGTGTACAAGTGAAATCTGAAGTCTCTCCTCACCCCAAAACCTGTGCAGTCAATTATTCTGCATCATGGCTACTATTTTCAACAGCACCATATGTCAGTAATATTTTTATTGAATGGAAGAGTGTTATAGCTTTGGAGAATATCATGCACAATGGACCTCAGTGATATATTTGATTCTCTTGATTGTATGGATTGGAAAACCATGGCCTAGAGCAGATGAATGGCTTAACCAGGAGGACAGAGGACAGTTTACTTTTAAGGGAAAATTTAGACAACTGTAGTTATTATGCCTCTTACTGTCTTTTGAGGTTTTAGATTTGCTGCACATGGCTAGGAATTTGGAAGCGATGGCCTTGTACATCCCATACCAATTTTAATGTTTTGTGATTCTACACTGTAATATCTGAGCTGATCTGCTTCTCTTTTTTCTATGATTTATTTTTTATCATTGTTATCTCTTAAGGGGAGAAATATTGACCTGCAGGCCTTTAAGATTTGTTTGTTAAGAGTAATCGCCAGAAACGGTCACAAATTTCTTGATTTTCCAACTGACCTTCGGGTTTTGGAATAATGTCTAAAGCGTCCCATTGTCTTCCAGGCCTGTAACAACACAAGTGACAGGAAACATGCAGACTCAATTTTGGAGAAGTATGTTACCGAAATTGTCATGAGTATTGTTACTACCTTCTTCAGTTCTCCCTTCTCAGACCAGAGTACAACTTTGCAGGTAAGAAGTACAAACGTAGACACAGGAGGTTCACAGTAGATCTTCGTCAGTTGGAGTTGGTGCTGATTTGGGAGTGAGCAGCTGTAGATGAGCCACTCTGCAAGCATTACTACAGGATGCTTTTCTCTTTGTGGAACATAGCTTTTACAGGATCCCTTGGATAAAGAAGTACCTGAGAATGTTTTTCTATACCAGATGGTTTTATTGGTTGTTGATTTTCTCCTTAAGATGCCTTCTTTTTTTTTTCCCTTCAATCTTGTTGATTCCTCCCCTCCAATTTTAGAAAGAGAAGCAGCTTTCAAATAGGTACTAGCATGTTATTAACACTTCTAAACAAAGTATCTGGAAAGCTCTGTTTTAACTCCGAGTGTGTGCCTAGAGTTCATCTGAGGCAGCATATGGTTGGAGTGAGAAGTTGTTTAGTCGTGAGCAGGCCCAGCAGGCCCAGTCAGCAGGGCCACTACACTGTACAGCTCCACAGGCACCATTCGTGTAGAGTCCTGTGTGCGTGGCGCCTCCTGGAGTTGTCTGGTTTAGCAGCCCCCCATACTGATTCTCAGTGTAGTTATAGTTTCAAAGCCTTGAATCCATGGATCTGGAGACGTTATCATTATTCTTTTATTTGGCAAAATCACTCTTCTTTTTGTAACTTATATCTGGGTCATTTGCTATGAGAGTCTTACTGCAGGTCCACTTGTCCAGCTTGCAGAATGAAAGCTGGACTGGATCTCCAGTGGCCAGAACAGAAATATTAGCCATCCTTGTGTCATGGAAAGAGATGGAGGCTGTCCTGGGGCTGATGGGTGGCCTGGGGGTGAATGAGGTTAGATCACAGACAAATAATCTGACATTAAATTTCAGGTAAATTCTCCACGGAAAGAGTGAGTCATGGTCAATATAATACTCATTGGTATGTTTGTTAGATGCTGCTATATTTCATTAACTATATGAAGGAGCTCATATAAGCTTAGTACAGCCTATAGATAGATGGTATTATCCCCATTTTGCAGCTCAGTGAACTGAGGCTCAGAGGGTTTAATTACCAGGCTCAGCCACGGTCACAGCTATTACGTGGCATAACTAAGATTTCAACCTAGTTCTGTCTGACCCTAAAACTTGAATTATGGAATTTTTAGTGAGGTATGTCTTCCTAGGGACTGTGGGTAACCTTCTATTTAGTATAGAAATAACTATAAAAGCTAATAGTTAAACTAAAGTATCATACAGTTAGAATGCTGCCTTTAGAACGTCTGTATATACTTCTTGAGTAATTGGGCAAGAGGATCCTAACACATGAGTTACTGGAGGCCAGCACATGCTCCTTACCAAGTACTATTATGCTAAGAGCCAGCCAGGAAAGTTACTTTGGTTAGTAAGATTGGACTTGCTTCTCTTGTAATTTAAAGTGACAATCACCATGGCAATGACCATTCTCCAGATTGTGAAACAGTGTTGCAAAACCAAAATGTCAAAGTAAATCAGTCAAATTAATCGCAAAAATTAAAAAGGAACTTGTATTTTTGGTTTTTCATCTTGATCACTACTCTCTACTTACACTGCCTTGCTCTGAAACTAACTTTTAACCCAACTAATAAGCAGGAATTGTCAGAGTGATGAATCTTCAGCATGAATATTGTAAGTCCCTAGCAGGGCTCAGGTTGTCTCTATATATTTAGAATATAAAGTCCAGCTTTGATTTTTAGGGTTTTTTTTAGGGGGTAGCTCATGGATTTTTAGAACATTTATTGTCAATGAATACTATTTTTGAAGCTCTCATAGCCTGTCTTATCTGTTGAAAAGCATATGTCTTATTTCCCTAGCTAGATTTTTACCTCCTTCCTTCTTTGTTTCTTGTTTCCTTCCTTCCTTTCTTCAACCCACTTTTATGAGGGAGGAAAACGGTGAACTTGGGGTTGGCTGTGTTGTATTTAAGGTGCCAGTGGAATGTCCAGAGGCAGCTGGAAATGTGGGATCCAGGGAGGGAGAACAGAATTTTGAGGGGCAGAGTTGAGTTCAAATTCTCCTTCTGTTCCTTACCAGGGTGAACTTGGATAGGTCACAGAACTTTGGAACCTCTTTTCTTACATGTCAGACAGGGATATAATATCAACCTTGCAAGTTATTGTGAGCGTTAGGGATAATGTTTATGAAGCATCTAGCATGGCACATAGTAGGTGCTTAATAAGTGGTAGCTTATACTGTGCCCTGCTGGACTGTAAGCTACAGTAAGGAGGGCAAAGTTATGTGTTATGCTCACGGTTGTCTTGGATACTGCTCTGTCCCTTGCACGTAGCACTGTGCCTGGCACCCAGTAGATGCTAATTTGTTGAGTGAGTAAATGAATCAGTGAGACTCTTGAAAGCTGACTGGTACAGTCCAAATATAAACATTTTCTAGTTGAAGTTTTGGCCAGGAAAATGAAGTGGTTGACTAGAAGGAAACTGGGCAGAGCACAAATAATTAAGAATGAGATGTAAAAGAGTCCAAAGGAAGATCAAGGAGGTATCATGCCAGCAGGATATGAGGTTCAGGAGCACATGGGATCTCAGGAACTAAGAAAGGGGAGAATTTTAGGAAGAAGATGATGGGCACCTGTGGTCTTTAGCCCAAGAGGTTGAGTGAGCTGATGCCTCCAGATTACCCATTGAAATGGGTAATTAGGAAGCAGCTGCTCTGGCAATTTATTCATCGTTTGTTCATCCAGGTGTCAGATGGGAGCAGAGCAGATGCTCAATAAATATTGGTTCAATTGAATTAATTTAGTCAAAGGACCCTTCTTTCTTTGAGTTAGGCTTTGGATTCCCATCCCAACTCCAGCACATATTAGCCAGTAGGGCAGTTGATAATACCACTGCTTATTTCATAGGGTCGTGGTGAGGGTTAAATGAGATATTTATAAAGCACTTAACACAGCCTGGCATGTAGGAAGTATCCTCAATAAATAGCTGCCCTCATTGGACCCATTGTGCTCGGGGACTAAAAGTCAGGGTTTCTTGGCCAATGTCTCAAGCTCCCTATGCTCCTGTCCTCTATTAGTAACACAGTTTACTGTCTGGGTGGCTGTGAGATGTAGAACAGAAAGTACTTCTTGAAGAAAGCAATGAGATTCTGGTTCCCAGGTGAACTTAGTGGAAAGAGCACAGATTTTTGGCATCAGAGAGGCCTGAAGTCGACTCACTGCTCCGCCATCACTTCATAGTTCCTTTGGATGCTTTCTTTTAACCTTTCTGAGCCTTTGCTTTTCATTTACGGCATTAAGGTAACTCCTATATCATAGGATTGTTATGGAGGCCCAAATGAGATCTCACGTGAAGTGTGTGGCACTTAATGAATGGAAGGTATCTGAACAATGTTTATAGAGGAGGTTGTGAATTTTTATGAGCCTGTTTTATTTTCTTGTAATAGATTCCTTTTTTCCTTAGGACTTTCAGTGATGTTTCTTTGATCTTGGAAACCTCTCTGGGGTTTTTCAATACTTTTTTTCTTTGCTGTATTAACTCCTGCTGTTTTTTGGAGGGGCTATGCGAGTCCTCTCTCCTATAATTAATGACCAGGGAAGTAGCTCACCATACACAGTGCTCCTTGCCTTGCAGGTCCAAAGCTTCCCTAATCCAGGTAGCTTTGGATAGACACCAAGACTACATGCATTCAGAAAGTCCGTGTCAAATTGATTAAGTGGATGTTTGAGTTCTCTTATTTTAAAATGAGTACAGATTTATACTGTCAAAGAGAGGAATAAATCCTACCATGTAGTTAACATCCAAGTACTCATTTGTAGTAAATGAATACTTATAAATAGAAGCCGTCAGAACTGTCTTCTCTTTATATCATTGAAGACACTGCCAGAAATGAAGAATTAAGGAGCATTCTGGGTGAGATCCACTCATCAGGTTGTTTTTGCTGATTAAAAATATAGGTTCTACTCATAGGATATAATGTCTGGAAAGGACTTTGGGGTTAATCTACCTCAGTCCACTTATTTTATATATTGGATGAAGTTAAAGCTCAGAGAGGTGAAGTAATTTGTCTAAAGTTATACAGCTAGTTGATAACTAGACAAGAATACCACCTTCCAGGATTTGGTTTCACTGCTCCTTCTTGTGGTCAGACTTAGAAAGGTAGCATCAGGTTTGTGTATTACCTTAAAATGCTTCTGACTTTTTCTCCCTTGGCTAGGCAGCTTCTGGAATCCAGCTCATAACCAGTCACCTTTTCCCACTCTTGCGTGAGGGTCCATCAACCCATGGTTCAGGGCAATGTCTGTTTCTGATCAGTGCTTCAGTAATCTACAAATAAAAGTCTTTGTATCACCTCTTTCTTGGCCTCTCTTTCTTGCAGACTCGCCAACCTGTCTTTGTGCAACTGCTGCAAGGTGTGTTCAGGGTTTACCACTGCAACTGGTTAATGCCAAGTCAAAAAGCCTCCGTGGAGAGCTGTATTCGGGTGCTCTCGGACGTAGGTAAGATGTCAATTCAATTTGGATTTAACGTGATGAAAATGAATTGCCTAACAGGAGTAAAGACCACCATGTATTGAGCTGTAGTTCTTCTAAGGTTCCACACACAGGAAGTCGCAGAGACAGAACCGGAACTGAGGTCTTCTTGATTCATAAACCTCACTTTCATCTACTAAGCCAGCATCTCCTAAAGTTAAGAACCAGTAAGTCCCAAAGAGAGCTAGGCTTTGAAAAACAAGATTCCAGGGTTAAATGTTAGGCAACACTTGGCAAGTGACAGTGCACACAAGCTTATTCAAGGCCCTGGGAAGTCCCTCATTCAAGAAACTAACTTGTTGAATCCGGTAAACGTATTTGACCATATGGAAACTTTTTTTCCCTGCAAAAGCACATGTCCAATCCCGAGGAACACGCTTTCTCAGAAATGGTGCTCTGCCTCAGTGATAACTGGTTCTCTATTCCCTCCTCCCCTCCCCTCACTTGTCACCTCTTATAGGCGGCTTTGAAAGGAAGATATGAGATTTACTGCTCCCTTCACCCTGACTTGATCAGGCTCTGTTACTTTTCCCTGTTCCTGTCCATAAATGCTATGCAAAGGGACAATCTTCCTGCCTGAGTTTGAGAAGAGTTATCTCACCGTGGTAGCTATTTAGATTCCTGCAGATGACAGAGCAGACAGGTGGGCTTCTTAGCACTATTTAGTAGCTGTCCAGCAAGTAGAGATGGTGTTTTATTAGGGCATGTTGCCTGATTCAGTCATCCCTGCCTGATTTCCTTTACTCTCATATAGTAGGTATTGGTGTCTTTTTATATTTATGTGGCACTATTTCACAATAAGAGATTAGGCTTTTGAAAGTGTGTACATTACATATCCATGGTACGAAATCTCAGAAACAGGGCTCTGAGACAGAATCCCCAGATAACCCTCTACCCTGCCCATATGGGATCCTGTACCATGAAATATTTGGTTAAAATTTGGACAGGTCGTCAGCTTGAATAGCTCCACACTCATTAGAGAGATGAAGTGTGTTACTAGTCTTGGCAGTGATGAGAAAAGACAAGGTGAGTTGATGTTTGTGAAATGGTAGGGCCTGAGAGCAGCACAACCTATTAACCCCATAACTCAGCCCTCTGCCCCTTGGGGAATGCCTCCTGCTGACTAAAATCACACCCCAAGTCCACTATTTTTGTTGTTCAGCTTGAAAATGGATATCTCAGGCACAGGGTTTCTAGCTGAGCTGAGTGTATCCTGTGCATTTTTATTTGTGTATTATTTGTATTTTTTCCAAATTTCCCACTTTCTAAATTAAACTGGTAGAAATTTGTTGGTTGGCTGATGGTTCCTTTCCCAAAATTGTGTTCTTTTAATTGGAATCTAAACAATTGCTTCTCAGCTTCCTCTTCCAGAGTGCTGGAGTTGTTTTACGATTAGATACAGTAATATAGCACCTTCTTTGCTTCTAGTGTCATGAAGCATTGAAGACAGGAATTGGTTGTCTTGTTTTTTTGAGATTGTTGGATTTTTGGTATGGAAAAAAAGATTGTTATTTATCTTACTTTTTTTAAATAAACTTTTTATTTTGAAATAATTTTAGATCTATAGGAAAGTTGCCAAGATAACGCAGTGAGTTCTGGTATATGCCTCACCCAGTTTCCCCCACTGTCAGCATCCTACGTTACCCCCTAGGGTACATTTGTCAAAACTCACAAACTGACATTGGCCCATTACAATGAACTAAACTCCAGACTTGATTTAGTTTTCACCACTTTTTCCACTAATGTCCTTTTTCTGTTCCAGGATTCAATCTAGACTGCCACATTGCATTTTGTTGTCATGTCTCCGTAGTCTCCTCTGGTCTGTGACAGTTTCTCAGACTTTCCTTGTATTTTATGACCTTGACAGTGTGAAGAATACTGGTCAGAAGTCCTGTAGAGTGTCGCCCATTGTGGGATTGCTTGATGTTTTTCTCATGATTAGACTGGAGTTATTTTTTTAGAGGGGAAAAGAAGAGCCTATATAGAAAGAATAGCTTATGTCATTGTAAATGTTATCTTTTGTATTATGTTTGGCTTAAATCGGCATTTTTTAGATTACTGTATAGAACACCAAACTTGAGAGAGAATTTTTGGAAAAACAACTCATTGGCCAAACGAGTTCTCTGTCTTGATAATTCTTAAAATATATGAACACATCAGAGACCCTAAGAAGCCATTCATTGAGGAAACCCATTGAACTTTAACTTTGGCTTGCCTAAACTTTATGACCTTAGAGCATTTTAACATCCCTCAGAGCTGCTAGTGCCCCCACCCCCTAATTCATGTTGAGAAACCCTAACCAAAAGGATGATAGAGTTCAGTTGAGCTCCTCAGTATTCACACTCAATACCATGCAAGCTGACACATTATGGGCATGAAAACATCTGCATGATGGGTAATGGGGGAGAGTTAAGTCTGTCTCTAGGGTGTCTCCCATGAAAGCTGTAGGCTCATTAGTCATCTTTCTCCTGTGCAGCCAAGAGCCGGGCCATCGCCATTCCTGTGGACCTGGACAGCCAAGTCAATAACCTCTTTCTGAAGTCCCACAACATTGTACAGAAAACTGCCATGAACTGGCGGCTGACGGCCCGCAATGCAGCTCGCAGAGACTCTGTTCTGGCAGCTTCCAGAGACTACCGGAATATCATTGAGAGATTGCAGGTAATGCCTGGTACTAAGAGACGTGAACCTTAACCTGTCCTAAGGTGGTTCCCACACACAGCGGTGCTTCCTTGAGCCAGAGAAAATCCAAGGTTGGTCATAGGGAGATGTCAGTGTGGTGAGTGGGTAATCAAACATACTAATGTATGTAGGACCAGGAATGTGAAGCTATTTAGGAAGAGAAAAACTGAAAAAGTAATGGTCTTTACAGGTTATTCATAGATTTGCAGATTTCTTTTGAAGAATGGGGACTCTGCTCTTGTTAGGAAGGAATACTTAAGTGTTACAAGAGGATACTTAGCATACGGGCATAAGGGTTCCATTTTTTCCATCACACTGGCATAAGGGTTCCATTTTTTCCGTCACCCTGGGATATTTAGCCTCTTGAATCAGCAGGTAAAGAAGTGCAATAATGCCTGAGAGAAGAGCTGTATATCAGGGTGAGCCAAATGAAAATAAAAGTATTATGAAATTCTAGTTGGATTATACTCTTTTTTTCTTAGTGCCTATGAAGAGATCTGCTCTCCCTTTGTTAAAGGGTAGAGTAGCCAGTATTAGATGGATGTAAAACACTTAAACATACATCTTAACGTTAACATTGTCTTTTAACAAGTACCTCAAGTTATTCCCTCACAGGTAGTACATGGACCACAGTTTGAGAATCACAGATCCTTCGGATGAGCTCAGCACAGTGGTTAAGGACAGGATCTCAGGCCAGCACTTGGGTTCAAATCCTGGCTCCACTGCTTAGAGATGGTGTAACCTTGGGAAAGTTACTTCATGTCTCTGTGCTTCAGTTTCCTAATTTGTAAAACAGGATAATAGTAACATCTACTTCATGGAGTTGATATGAGGATCAAGAGAGTTGAGAACATATTCCAGTTATCTATGCCTGTGTAACAAATCATAGCAGCAATTGCTTTGTTCTCTTATATTGCTCTGGAGGTTGACTGGCCTCAGTGAAGTATTTATTGTTCAGGGTCTTTCATGCAATTGCAGTCAGATGGTGGCCATAGTTAGACTCATCTTGAAATCTTGCTCACTCATAAGTTTGGCAGTTGATGCCGGTTGTCAGCTGGGACCTCAGCTGGAGTTGTTGACTGAAACATCCACATGTAACCTCCCCAAGTGGTCTGGGCTTCCTCACAATATGGCAGCTGCGTCCCAAGATGAGCATCTCTAGAGAGAGACAAGTGAAAGCTGTACTGCCTTTACGACATACCTTTAGAAGCCACGTAGCATCATTTCTGTCATACTCTTGGTCGAGGCAGTTACAAAGTTCCACTCAGGTTCAAGGGGAGGGGACATAGACCACCATTTGATGGGAAGGATCTCAGTGACACCTTGTAAGAAGAATATGTGAAATAGAATAGATTGTAGTGGCCATCTTTGGAAAATAGAATACACATAACGCACATAGAAAAGTGCGTGGGATGTAGTGAGCACTCAATCAATGAGAGCTGCTATTATAATTGTTATTACTATTGTCATTACTGTCATGACTATATTATTATTATTAGATGAAATAAATGAGTCTGTGTGAGGTTGCATAACTTACCTAAAGACAAATGAGTTCACTGATTAATTCATCAGCCCCATGCTAGGCACTAGGAATACAGTGTGAGCAAAACCAGAAATGGTCTTCACCTTCAGAGTCTTGAATGTTGGAAGGAAGACAGACATTAATCAGCTAATCACACGGACCAAAGTAATAATGGCAAGAAGATAAAAGCTGCAGAGAAGTGAGTAGTGCTACGGAACACTGACGAGCAACCTCATCTTGCCTTGGGTTGGGGATGGTGATCAAGGAAGGCTTTGCTGAGGAAGTAACATTTGAATCAAGATCATGGAAATGTAGGATTTACTTAGAGAAAAAAATGGAAGGGAAGGAAATAGCATGTGTAAAGACCATCATGCAGAAGAAAATATGAAGCATTCAAAGACCAAGGGAAGGTTAGTGTGACTGGAGCCCACAGAGCTGAGGAGGTGGCCAGGGCTTTGCAGGTCAAGGAAAGAATTTCAGCTTTGTCCTGACGGAACTAGTTTGTTTTTCTTTTTTTTTTTTTTTGTGAGGAAGATCAGTCCTGAGCTAACATCCATGCTAATCCTCCTCTTTTTGCTGAGGAAGACCGGCTCTGAGCTAACATCTATTGCCAATCCTCCTCCCTTTTTTCCCCAAAGCCCCAGTAGATAGTTGTATGTCATAGTTGCACATCCTTCTAGTTGCTATATGTGGGACGCAGCCTCAGCATTGCCGGAGAAGCAGTGCGTCGGTGTGCGCCCGGGATCCGAACCTAGGCCGCCAGTAGTGGAGCGCGCACACTTAACCGCCAAGTCACGGGGTAGGTCCTCAGAACCAGTTCTTAAACAAAGGTAGTATGTTGCCTAGTGGAACGCTTCCTGACCTCACTATGCTTTTAGAAAATGGAGGGACGCTGTAGACTCATAACTGTATGAATGCACAGTATTTTCTTTTCTGCTCCAACGAAATAATCTGCAGCCAAACACACCAGTTTCTTGTGCTCTTCTTAGATTTATTATGCATATTCTTGGGGAATAAAATAAAATATGTAAGTATAGCTAAAGCTTTTTATAAAGAGTTAGCCAATGGCTGAAAAGGCCCTCATTACATAGTGAGTTATTGTCTGAGTCCCTGTAGTTATGAAATTGCCCAGGACAGCAAAAGTTGTCATAATGTAAGAACATTCACTTGGCAAACTGACTGCTTATATAATTAATCCCAATTTAGACATCCCCCTCACTTAACACTAGCATCTTTCCCTGCCCATTGCTTCGCCATCCTTGTCTTTTGGTCTCTTCCCGATTGTCGAATGTTATACATTTGACAATACGGTGCAAATCAATTGCAATGTAAAATTCAAACTTTGCAAAAGATGCAGGATTTCATGAACCTGATGTTGAAGAACTTCTTCAATTCCATGCAAATGCTGTAGACAAAGATTTGCCAGAGTTAGAACCAGTAACTATTGAAGGAAAGAACATTGGGTGGGTGCTTTCAAAGAAAAAACTGATGAGACCCTCAGAGAATTTTGCAAAAATGACCCTCTTTTTGACTTTGTTGTGAAAGTCAATATGAATTAAGGGATGTTGCAATATACTCTTAAATCTTGTTGGGAAAACTGCCCCCCTCAAGGAAACAGTTTGATTCTTTATGCATCCTAAATATTATTATTGAGTGATTACAATTATCACCCAAATTTTGTTAAATATAAGATAAAGTAAAATTATATTCATATGTTTTAGTTTTAGTTTCTGGATAAAAGATCAATCAATTCTTTATTGACCATCACCTATGAAATTTGGGTCCCCAGTTGAGGTGAATGCAATTTAAGTGGCCTTTCCATGCAAATCTCCTAGGTTAACCAGGCCCTCCTGTATTATCCAGCATGCTGTGTTCTCCCCCATCTTAGCCTCTAGTTAGATTCTGAGTTACCAAGCCCTATACAGCAAACTTGAGCATCTTTTGAAGATAACTTCTCATCCGTTTTCTGCCATTTGCCTTTATATGGTGTTTGTTGTGTTGGTTTTGCTGCTCTTTCAACTTCTCTCTGTTTTCCTTTCCTACAGCTATGTGTTTTGCATTTGAAGACCATCATGCTATCAGGGTACATGTATTTAGCATGTTGATATAGCATGTTCATTCATTTGTGTTTTCATTTTTATATGACTTTATTATATGAATAATTCATGCTCATTGGAAATAATTTGACAATACTCACAAGTACGGATATATAGAAGAAAATTAGAATCACTTTAATCCCACCACCCAGAGAAAACCACTGGTGATGTTTTAATAATATTTAGTGTATATCCTTTAGCTATTGATGTTGTTTATAAAAATTGGGTCGTATAGTCCATACTGTTGTTTGACCATTTTTTACACTCATATTGTAGACATTTTTCCACGTTGTCAAATGTATTTTTTGCATCATATTTTAAAATATATGGAATGATCCCTTGAGTGGCATAAAGACCATCTCAAAAGAAAGGCTGGTGGGAATATTGACTTGTTTCTACTTTGTTCTCTGCATCAGGGGCTAACACTTCAGGTAACCATTGGGCAGTGTCTAATAATCTGAGATAAAAGATGGCACTAAAGTTACTCTAACCCAGCCTAGCCTGTGGTCATGTTTTAGGTCAGAAGTGAATGTTCTCACCCTCCTGTAGTCAGCCTCAGCCTGAGCTGCTCACCAAGGCTGTGCTTCCATTCCAGGACATCGTCTCAGCGCTGGAGGACCGTCTGAGGCCCCTGGTACAGGCTGAGTTATCTGTGCTCGTGGATGTTCTCCACAGACCTGAGCTGCTTTTCCCGGAGAACACAGACGCCAGAAGAAAGTGTGAAAGTGGAGGCTTCATTTGCAAGTAAGCAGCCTTTCTCTGGGGTGGTCAGTTGCAGAGCTCTGGTGACCAGGCAAAGCATTTGTTCCTGAAGAAGGAGACACTGGCCTCCTTCATAGTACAAAGTCATGTGCTAGGGAACTGTTCTGACCTTCCCCAAGTAAGTTTGCAGGCTCAGTCCTACTTACTGTTGTTTTGGTGAGAATTGCTCCTTTTAACTGCATGCCCGTTCGTTCATCTTCCATTCAGCAAGTACTGACAGAGCGCCCATCATGGGCTGTGATGCAGACCTAAAAATGTCATGACCCTTCTGCCTTCCAAAATCTTGGACCTACCAGGACCCCACAATCTTTTCCTAACAACTTTGTTGTTTCTTACTTTAGACTGGGGCCTAATCTAAAGGAAACAACAGGTTCCGTGACTAGAAATCTCCATTTGATTTTTACCTAAGGTTGGTTGTTTGCTTAACTTAAGAGTGGGCTCTGCCCCTCTGAGTTTCTTACTTTTCTGAGACCCTCAAAGGACAAGACCGCGGATAAGGGAACAATGTGTGTTCACCCCAACCATCATCCTCATGAGGTTTTTTTACATTGCTGGCATATTTTAGCCGTGTTACCAGCAATCAGTGGATAAATAGCCACGCTTTAAAAATGAGCAGGTTTGAGTGGACCTCTGTCCGATTTCTCCTTTACCTGTAATCTATCCATTGTGTGTGGTGGACTCCTGTCCAGTGAGCCTGTTTTCTGTTACTGACCAGCAGGTGTCGCTGTTGAGACACTGTTGCTAACTAGCCATTCTCAGTGCAGTGAATGCCGCGAAGCATGTTTAAGCTGGGAACCCTTGATAAATATTTGTTCATTAACTGACTAGTTATGGTAAGTTGCGTGTGAAGTGTTTTTTTAATTTAAAGATTGTTTCAGGGACGTAATGCGTGGTTTCCCCCCCATTCAGGTTAATAAAGCATACTAAACAGCTGCTAGAGGAGAATGAGGAGAAACTCTGCATTAAGGTCCTACAGACCCTCAGAGAAATGATGACCAAAGATAGAGGCTATGGAGAAAAGGTACTGCATTTTATTTTCATGTTAAAACCAGGTTTTGCTCTTAAATTGAAGGGATGGGGCTGGTTAGAAATCCACTGTAGTTCAGGCAGTATTGACTTAGGTGTTGACTTTTTTTCTTTTAATCTATTTATCCTGCGCCTAAAGATAGCTAAATCATATGACTGTCTCTTTTAAAAGTCAGATATACTTAGTTGTCTTTTATGGGCTGTTTGCCCATAACCTATTGTTAGAGAAATAGTAATAGCAAGATTCTCCATCTATTTAAATTCCCAATGAGAATGCAAATGCCTCTCGTGTATCAAGATATGTGTTTCTGAATTTTGGGTTCCGGCTAAGCATACCTGTGGGTTTACTTCTTTCTGGTGAGATGTTGCACAATCCTTCCAGTGTATTAAGAAATGCCCTCCAGTTCTAACTGGAATTAAAGCAGGTAAACATGTCACCATTTCTAATTGAGATTGTGAAACGGACAATCCCTGGGACGTGATACTTCTTAGCACATGCTGTGAGCAAGGATGTGCGGAGAAAATTCCTCACACCTCTGATTTTGATCTAAGTGGGGTGCAAACAATCCCATCGCCCCTCCTTTCTGCCCCCAGCAAAAAAGCATGGGCCTGAGTTTAAATCTCACCAGTTTTCATTTGAAGGTAATAATGTTCGCTAATTATCTCCTAGCCACTTTTAGCGGCATTTTCTGAGTAGGTAAATACACTGATATCATTGACTTGTCAAAATACCCACTCATTTATTCATCTCTGTGAAGAAGCCTTGATAATGAAATCACAGCCTTCTTTGTCAAAATAGATAGTGACAACCAGATTATTGCCAAGTATAAAAGTCTACAGGAATCATGCATTCTGACCTAAGCAATTTAATATGTGAGAGTCTTTGGATAAGAAAAAATAAAGCAGAAAAGTACACAGTCCTTTTTGTAGCATACGTTTCTCCACTTTCCCCAAACCACAAGGCTTTTAAATGCCACTCTAAACTTCTAAAATACATAAATTAAAAGATGAATAAATGTTGACTAATTAGAAAATAAGTATCTATAACTTAGTAGGAATTTTGTGGAGGAAATCTGCCAGAAAAGAGTTTATAAATATAAATAATAAAGCAAAGAACCCTGGTACAAGTGAGAAATGATGAGATGACGTTTATACAAACAGTTGTGTAGACACCTAGGTAGGTCTTGCTCTGAAAAAAAAAAAAGAAAGAAAAAAGGGATAGCTAATAGCAAAGAATACACTTATCAGTCAAATAAATAATAGCCATTTATTCCACAAGATCTTTATTTTTCTTAATGTGAGCTTTAACAAATGTTTTTAAAATACAATTCTAGTTAGAGAAATTCACTCTCTATAATAAGGTACAATCCACCAAAGGAGTCTTAACCAGCTGTGAACATATTTGTGCCTTTAGGACATAAAATGGGATTTTAAAATGTGGAGACCACAGTTTTCTCTTCTTCAGAATATCTGTTCCTCTCTATACCCGAGGTATTTAAAGTAAACTTTGCGTTTCTATTCCAGTGAATGTTGCAAGTTGTGATTACACTTTCATTTCTCTTAAGTTTTCTTTTTATAACATGGAAAGTAGAAGCAGTAGGAGTCGGTTGAGTCTTTGTCACTTGGCGGATAAGTACGACAGGGTGTTTGGGGCCACATGGAAGGCATTCTTGCCCCCCTGCCTTTCCCTACCCGTTACTGCCAACCGGGAGAACATTGTCACAGACCCTGGGAGAGAGTGGATCTGAGATGTTGGAGCGCTGCCTGTTCTAAAGCTCATGGAGAATGACAGAGTCTGGGCTTTAAGAAGGTGGTAGGTGGAGGTCACTATGAAAGAGTAAATTATCAGAGTTTAGAAGAGGTTCTTAGGCCATAGCTCAAATCTCTTTTCAGCTACTGAAGAAATTAGTCACACCCAAACAGACAGAGGCTTGGAGGCAAGATGACATTTATTTCCAGTTTGGTTGGAGCTGTCATCCCCCTCCGTGAAAGTGAAAATACTCTAGGCAAGTATGGGAAATGCCCTGCAACCGAGGAAGACATTCTGGAAACCCATGTTAGTCAGCAGCTCCAGTACCTACAGCACATACTTGCAATGCTTCTGGCCCCATGCTCTGACTGTTGGAAAATGCTACTTAACCGTTCACATTGATTGAACTTTAAAAGGGGAGAGACTGCTAAATGAGTTCTGTTTCTTCCGACCTGGTAGTTGATATTAACTTTGTCCGAAGGCTTTTTGAAAATACTTTTGATGGTTTACTGACTGTCCCTGTTTGACTAAAGAAGCATGATGTACAGGGCAGGCCAACTTTTTCAAGAGTGGAAGGAACCCAGAGTCAAAGAACTAACCTTTCTCAGGCAAACCAGTTGGTTTTAGTCGATAAAATAAATGTGATGTTCTTTGATCTGGGTGCTGAGGACACAAGGGCAAGTGTTGAAGTCATTTCCGTTTTCCTGGCCCAATTTTCCTATTAGTTATCTCTTAAGTGGAACTTGTCCCATGACTAACATGCTCATGCGATGTCCAGGATTGTTCTGCCTCCCTGCCCTCTTCTGAGTCTTTGTGGTCATAGAATCTGGTCTGGTGGGCTCTGCATCACCTCGTCCAGCCCTCCCTCTCCACACGAGGAGGCCGTGGCAGAGAAACGAAGTGACTGCCCAAGCTCACGTGGACAGTGTGTGGCAGCATCAAGTGTTCCCGAACCCAGTGCAGTGTCCTTTCCTGTCTCCCCCAGGTGGTGTCTGCCATGTCTGTGGGCCAAGTTTTCTTGGCTTTTTTCCTAAGCTGTAATCCTTAAAGATGATGAGACTTGGGTGCTTTCAGTCATCTCTACTTTTTCATTCAACATTTAGCATTTAGTCAAAGTCACAGATGAAAAAGAAAGTTGAAATGATTCTTTATTATCCTCTTCAGGAACATTGGTATGCTTGCATAGGTCTACTTGTCTGAAAAAAAGACCATTGAGAATTGCCACTCATTGTACCAAACAGACTAAAACATAAGAGAGTCACTGTAAGACTGACTTACACTTTTTAAATGCCGTATATACCCACCAGTGTTCTCAAGTATGTCTTAAATAACGACGATAACGTTTATTAATCTCTTGTTATGTGCCAGCCACTATACTAAGCACATCTTCTACCTTATGTCAGATCAGCCTCAGAGATATATATGATATATATCACTATCGTTAATAACTATTTTATACACGGAGGAGAAAACATAGGCTCAGAGAGGTTCAGAAACTTGCCTGGGGTCACACAGCTAATAACGAGGGAGCCAGGAATTCAAACCTAGACAGACAGTCTGATTCCAGAGTCCTAGCCCTTTACCACTGCAAATAGATTGACAGCATTTGAATGTTTTGAAGTCCACCCACAAGTTTAACATTTAAGTTTTGATTGTGTTATATGATAATATAAATGATATGGGACAGTGGCCCTGAGAGCCCTGGACATAGCAGAACTTAAATATCTAGTCTTTGGCTCAATTCTAATTTCTCACCCAATTGAAAACAGTCTGCAATCAATGCCAAGTGACTTTACAAATTGTGATTGTCCCAAGATCATCCAAATTCTGTGGTTTTGGTTGGACCCCATATGAAAGAGGCAGTGAGTAGCCAGTGATCAGTCCACTTGTCTTGGTCCACTGCCTAAGAAGTGCCCATCCGAGAACTATCACATATGGCGGTAAGGTAGGGGCTGGTCAAAGAAGATTGTCACAAAAATTTAATCATGATCATTTAGGAATAAAAAAATCATCTTTAACTATTATGTCTCTAAAATACAAAGAACCAGCAATGCATAGTCTTCTCAGAGTAGTAAATATAAAGTAAAGAAATAATAAAAGTGATCACCAAAATAACAGTGAAATACATTTTCGTATGGTGCTTATATTGTCTTTCTATCCTGTGTTTTCAAAGTTAATAAACTTTAAAATTATATCAGGACTTTATAACCACTCTTGTGTGCAATGCTTGCTAAAGTGTGCTTTTAATCTACAGATTAAACCATGTCCATGTTTAAAAAAAAATAATAACCTCCCATAGCTAAACATCTCTAAAATTGAATGTGAATTTCTCTGTAACTCAGAGAACATCTTTGAGCCCCTAGACCCTACTTGAAAAGGGAACATAGTTATTTTATGTGCTGGCTGCTCTGTAGTCCACTATAGGCCTTTTATTAAGCTGCTGTACTTAAGTTATTAGTCAGAGAGCTTTGGAAAGAAATTCAGAGGCTAAGAATCAATATAAAAGGATATCTCAGATTTATTTAAAATCCATTTTCTCTTATAAATAATAGTAGCTGGTTTACTACCATAGAGTTTTTGACCTCAGGTAATGTCAGAGTTTTCATTTCATATAAACAGTCAGTCCCCTGTTGATTCCCAACGCTTCTTTTCTCTGGGTGAATGAAGTATTTGCATTTCCAGCTACCAGTGTTTCTAATAGGAGCTTAAATTTGCAAAATGTCCTAAATATTAATGAAGCATAATATAAATCAGTTGAGGATCATCCATCTATCCTCAAACAAACGTAATTGTGATTAATGCTCTTTTTTTTTTCTTGAACTCTATGCTAATAAATCATTTACTTCTTACTAATGTCACTTGAGTTGGCACTAATCATCTTAGGGGGAAAATGTTTTCTTTAATCATCAACAGTACCAGGATTTAGAGCTTCTTGGCTTGGGATATGTTGGTATTATTACTTGCTGAAATTGAAGCTGGTTCTGATTTAGCCCAACTGTGGTTTGGACCCCAGACCTCCCATTGAGTTGAATGGTAAAATGAGTCTAAAGAAAGAATTTTCTCCTCAGCGGAATTGATCCAACTCTAGTCTTTTACCCTCCTCTTTCCCATCCTCTTCTGAAAGAACATGGTTCTTGATTGGGGAAGCTGCCCTTGCTCACAGGTTGGTTCAAGGTTTCACCTCTGCAAGAGAGTGCAAAGGCGCAGTTCTTGGCACTTGGTCAAGTGACCTTCAAGGTTTGACACTTGGCATGTGGACAAAGCGTGGCAGCATCCTGCCTGTTTTATTCCAGAGCAGATGTCACTGTGAGGTGCAGGAGTGTCCAAAAGGCCTGCACCTCTTAAGATGGTCACCGTCGAACAATGCTTCAGCTTGAAAGAGTCAGCAATAAGAATACACGTATGAATCTAACACTTCACTCGCTTGTATTTCCTTTCCTAACATTGCCTTCTTTCTCTCCCCCCCTTTTTTCTTTTCCAGCTAATTTCCATTGATGAATTGGATAATGCTGAGGTCTAAATTTCATTTTTTTTTTAAATGTCCCATGGTGATGTTTCCATGACACCCTTCCAGTGAACACTGTGATCTGTCCCCTAGTCTCTGCAGCGTCTGCTATCTGACGTTGTGTAGTGTGCCTTCTGGGAGTGAGTCACGTCCTTCGTGTCTGTGTTAGCATTTCCCATGAATTTGTTTGCCATTTGTCCTTGGAGATCCTATCTGAGTCTAGATAAAGATTTTCTAAACTGCAATAAGATTTCAACTAGAATCTCAACTGAACTTGTGGTTGATGCTGACCATTAACCTCTCTCTGAAACTCAGTGTTGATACTATCATACGGAGCTTTTCTATCTGTATGTACAGGACCAATGCAAAAAGAAATAACTGCATTGGTGTAGGTTGAAAGTCGTAAAAAAAAAACCACTACTCTCTTGGTCCACATGTTGGACAGTATTGAGTGTGAGGGGGTCATATAAAATTTTGTTGAACTGCAGTGCAAATTCCACAGTGCTAGTTGAGACTTTTCAGCTGCAGACTTGTGATGGGATTAGGAATGTCCTATATCCATGGCTTCTCTTCTAGGAAAACTACCTAGAGAACAAGAAATTGAAATGTCATCTGATGGTTTCTATATTTATGTATCAAATTGGTTTCACTTACCCAGAATTACCCTAGAGACTGACGAGTGGTCATTTTGTTCAGGATTTGGGGGCTTCTTAAATATTTTGTGTTTCTGTGAGTATTTTTCAACATTTGTTGCTGTAGTTTTAGGATGTGATACGTGCTTGGTAATTGGTGCTAGAAAGGATTAATTTGGGGAATTAATTTAAGTATTTGAGGAAGTTTGGCAAATTAAGCACACTGAAAAAATATTCTATTTGACTTTAAAGAATCACTTTTCTGGTCTACTTCTTTAGATATCTATTCCTTCTTTTGGTAGATCAATTATTACCTTAATTTGAGTGGGCTAGAGCTACCAAACAGAATATGTTGTCTATTCTAATGTCTACCACCATCATGTTAGATATGTTAAGAGATGATTCAGATATACCTAAGGAGAGTTTGAATCACAGACTTAAAATTGAAAGTGATATGAGTGGTTATGACTTTGGCCTGGCTCTCTCAAGAATGGACCTGAGAGAGGTTAAGTGACTGGTCTTAGCCCACACAGCTAGATAGTGGCTAAACTAGGACTAGAACAGTGCCGGTGCTGCTCCTGGCCTGGTGTGCCTCCTGCTCTGCATAGTCAATTCTGTAAGCACAGACTTTTCCTTATATTAGCGACATGAACAGGTGAGGAGGCCATGCCCTCTGGGACGAATAGAAGGTGAGAAAAACAAAAGGTTGTGCAGAGGCTTAATTAACTGATTTAACTACAGTGATTTTTGCCATTTCCTCTTTAGTTTTCTTCCGGGTTATTTGTATGCCAGGAAAACATCTAATGCTGAATTTGCATGTTGACACCCTTCAGTACTCTTGTTTCAACCTAGAGTTGTAAATGCCTCGCTGATTTGAGTTTTTCCTCTGAAATACTGAGGTTGAGTTTCTGTTTGCTTAAGTACAGATTAAGTCAGGAAAGGAAAACCCTCCCTAATCAGAGTGTGCAGTGTTATTAATATACTGTTTTGCACCATAGTAATCAGTTGATGTGTTTGCTTGCTCAAGATAGAACTTGGGTCTCCTGGCTGGGAGTTTATTGCTCGCTTATGGAAAGATTCCACAGTTGGAGCAGGTGTGTTTATAATTATACTCTAGGAAACAGAATACTGTCTGTTTATAAAAGAAGAATGTTCTGGCAGCCACTTGGATTCTTTGAAAATTCCCTGAGGAAGCAACTGTGGATCCCCTTTTCGTTGTTACCCCTGGCAACCATCAGAGCCCTGGGACACCAACACTCTGTCCCCAGTCCCTCAGGCTGTTGGATCTGGCCGTCCAAGCAGAGATGCCCTATTGGCATTTATCATCAGTGGCTGAGAAACTGCCACAGCTCCTGCACTTTCTCCCCTGCCAAGCCTTTTGTCAGCGTGTGCTGGTGGAAACCTGCAGCCCACAGCTGGAGTTAAGCTTAATGAGAGTTCATGCGGGCCCGGGATACGGGCAAGGCCTCACACCTAAATTGCAAACCAATGTTCCAGTTTCTAAACGTGGTGGGGAATAACCCCTGAGACAGGGTAAGGCATATTTGGCGCCCCCGAGATCCCCTGATTGGGGAAGAGCCACTGCCCTTTCAGGATAAAGGCCAGTTGGACATCTCAAGAGAGGAGATGTGCAGTGAATGATTTGGGAAAAAACACGGTGACTTCTGAGTCTCTTGTCAGTGCTCTTAGAGATCGGGTGAAGTGAGGAGAGAGTCACAGAGGCCCTGCAGTGCGTGTGTATAGGGCCTTCCCAGCCATCTTCTAGAATAAAATTTCATTTTTCTTTGTGGCAAATAAAGAGGCGGAGTCTTCATCCTTCCCCCCAGATTTTACCTTTTCCTTGGGGTGTTGCCGGGGAGCGGGGGATACAGATGAGGTGGAGGAGAAAAAGAAACAACTTGCATTCGTGTCCCTTCAGCTCATTCTGAAGTTCATAGCTTGGTGGATTGTTACATATGTATACACATGAATCAAGATGTGGACTGTTTCCCTCACCCCAGAAAGTTCATTCCTGTACCCATTCTTGGCTTCAAATGGACACCAAATGATGCTCAAGACGTTCATTTATGTGACTAGTATATGAGTGCCTGTTCCATTCCAGGCATGGTACTAGGGAATTTGGATACACTGGTGCCCCAAATAAACAATATCTGCTCTTCTGGAGTTTACGGTTTTATGGGGGAGATGGAAAATAGTACAAATTAATGTTAAATGACAGCCATCAACCATGAGAAGTGTAGAAAGGAGAAGCACATTGGGTCATGAGAACGTGTAGTTTGGGGACTTCCACCTGAGCAGGGAGGTCAGGCAACAACAGGCAAGTAGCATCAGCCGGTGATCATGGGGATCACTTTTCTAAACTGTAAAGTGTAGTGCTAACCAAAGAAATGATTCTGATGAAGTACTCAAACTTCAGGCCAACACAGTGGGCAGAACAGTAATCCACTTTGTTTTCGTATGTGTGTCTTTGGAAAGGAATGGTGTGTTTAGAAGGTGTGTGCTCAGTGGACATGTTGCATTTCTACGTGTTTGAGATGTGATCCCCAATTAATCACTGGCACTTGGAACCATGAAATCTCCAGAGCCAGTAGTGTCAACTAGCAACTTCACCTTTCTGCACTGCAACAGGAAAACAAGATTGACATTCCCACTTGTTCCGGGCGGCTGCAGCCTGCCTGTATTGAGTCGTCAACTTCTCCCACTGTGAGCTGCTTCTGCAAGCAAAGGATGCCACTGACAGGGAACTTTGTAAAATTCGGGGCAAAAAAAACAGTAGAGAAACAAGAGAAACCTAAGAATTATTAAATTGCACCTTCAGGGGGCGTTCTTATGACGTCCAACCCAGGGTGGAGGTGTCCTACTTTCTTACATTGCTGTGAACTGCTGGGTTGGGCACCTGCCAACATTCAGGCGGCAGTTACATAAGAGCTTCTTTTTTTTCCTGGAATTTAGGCTCACTGCTGATGTGTGACCTTCAGCAGTAATTGCCAATAAATGCAGTGGGGCTGTTTACTGTTAGACACTGGCAACCATAGAGCAAGCAAGCTCAACTCAGAGCATACAGAAGCTGTTGCAGAACCTGGGGAGGGTTTTTTTTTAATGCTGAGATTATTCCATAATGACTGAAGTTGTATAATTTAGTCAGGTGAGAATGCGTTTTTTAAAAATGAATTGAGTTCTGATGGACTTGTTCTATAAAATGTAGGTGAAATTACATCATTGGAACTGTCATTTTTATTTCTTATTTTGATTCTGAAAACAAATGCCATTAGTAAAGGGCATTGTGTTAGCAAATGTGAAGATTTAACATTGTTCTGCTAAAATGCTAGATAACTTCTCTTTTAGCTCAATTTTCTGCAAAGCGTTCCATTGGCTTAACGTGGGTTTTCAAAGGCTGTTGAAGGACAGGGCCCAGCAAACATATTTGCAAGCCCATTCCCTGTTTGTTTGTTTGTTTCCTCCTCTGAGGTCAGGAGTGGGTGAAAAGGAACTGAAGACTGGTTTAGGGAGATTAGAGACTATAAATTCCCTTTGATGTGCTGATAACAAGATCTATAATACAGTTACATTTCTGGAACTGCATTCAGCTTCGGCCAGGGGTGGTCCATGAAAGAAGACATCTTATTTCAAAGGAAAATTCTAGAAGCCCAGGGCTGGTGGAGGAATTCATGTTGATGGCAGCAGAAAACAAAGGGTATTTACATGGCTGTCCTCTGTGCATGTGTTGGCTCATGTGTGTAATGGACACACATGAAACAGATGTATGTAGGTATATATGTATGTGAGTGGATGGGTGCTGTTGTGCATACACCAGAAATAGTAACCCTAGGAAGTCAAGAGTGACAAAGTATAATTTCCTTCATTTATAGTAGAAACTCATCCTTTGGAAAAATGTTAAGTACATTATCTATTGAAAGTGTGTGTATCATTGTGTCATATGCAAGTATCTAGTTGCTACGCAAGTACCGGACTCTGATTAGTGGCCTCCTCCAGGAAGAACATTTGGGATTCAGTGACTTGAGATTCATTTTGAATTTCTATTTCAAAGCCAGTCATTTGAAATCTTTTTTCTATTAAGTTTGATTTTGCTGACCTTTTTGAAAAGCACTGGGAAGACTTAGGATCCAAGAAGAAATATGAAGAGGCAACAGGGGGCAATCGTTGGTTTCTAAGTTCGGAACTCGGCAACATCAGATTACTGTCAATCACCTGGTGGTTTAGGAGGCTTTGCCTTGACTGGAGGTGTCAGCACCTGAGTGTAGTGACTGATCCCAGGACCAAGGTGGGAGAAGACAAGACTTGTGAAATTCAGACATGCACATCTTCTCCAAACATTCTCCTTAATGTGTGGTCATTGAGGATGACCTTTCATGTAAAAAATAATTAAATTTGATAATAAAAATGTGCTGAGAAAATCAAGTCATTCATTTATAAAACGTTACCTTGGGGCTGGCCCAGTGGCATAGCGGTTAAGTTCACATGCTCTGCTTTGGTGGCCCGTGGTTCACTGGTTTGGATCCCGGGCACAGACCTATGCACTGTTCATCAAGCCATGCTGAGTCAGTGTCCCACATAGAGCAGTTAGAAGGATATACAACTATGACATAACAGTTATCTATTGGGGCTTTGGGGATAAAAAAGTAAAAAAGGAGGAAGATTGGCAACAGATGTTAGTTAGCTCAGGGCCAATCTTCCTCAAAAAATAAAACATTATCTTTTGCTTTGGATATTATATATTGCATTTCTGTAGTTATCTTATGCAAACATATATAGCTTATTAATATGCTTATATTTTTCAAAATTGTAGCTTGCTGACATAAAATAACCTTATCCTCAAGGAAATCTAGCTGAAATCCTCATGTAGGAAGTGCTAGTGTAAAGGTTGTTGGTTATTTTACCAAATTATATGCTGGGTACGGTTAGGCCTTTTCCATGCCTGAAATCGTTTTGTGTCCCAGCAGGTTGTATTATTTAGGGAACTTGTCTGTTAGATATTATGAAACGAAATTTACAGAAAATATACCAAGCATTACTTAATGTTTTAGCTGGAAGGAATCCTAAAGAATATATGCTTTGGTCTCCTTGAACTACAGGTCAGGAGATGGAAGCCCAGAGAGGTTCGTGACTAGCTCAGGGTCACACAGAGCCAGTGCCTGGATAAACCGTAGTCACACGACACCCGTTCAGTGCTCTTGGTTTTTCCATTCTATTCTGTGAATAGTTAAAAAAACATTAAAAAATTGTCCGTCTGTTTAAATAGGGATTCCTGAAGCTGAAAGCATCCTTCATTGTCTCAAAAGTGTTCATGAAATGTTCAAGGAAAAAAGATAATTTAAATTAATTTTTGTTTTAAAAATTTATTAATTTAAAACAAGCATGGCAGCAGTTTAGGGAGGCAATCAAATGTCAATATAATCATAGAATATATCAGAAACCACTGATCTCTGGTTAAGAAACAGCTGAGTACTACCTGTGACGACTCTATAAGAATTCAAGATGCTTCTTTGGACGAAGATATCTCAGACAAGAGAATTTGAAAAAAAGGAAAGAAAGACACACACCAGTTCCGGTTCCATTTTCTTTATTTCCTTTAGCTTTTGTTTTGATTGGCAGGGGAGTAGGAAGGTAGCTCTGTGGGTTCCTGCAGTAAATCCATGCCTGTAATCCTTTTGTTCTAATCATATAGGATCAGTATAAAGGATATGTTAGTGGGCATGTGGCCAATGGAAATAGTAGAAGACAATACTTTTTTCCATCGATATCTCGGACTGCTCAAAAATGCATGGGCAATTGCTTTAATTCTGCTTTTTCTCATGTGTTCTTTTTGCACTAAGGGTAGATAGCACAGACGTTCGCACAATTTTAATTCTTTAGCCTGAGGCATGCAGAACCTAAGTGTAGAGTTAAAATGCATTCTTGGATCGTAATCTTATTTATATCATCTTGAAAAGACATATACCTGAGCTCTGGTTTTATTTTCCTCGCCATATTCTTTCTACCACAATATGCCTCCTCACCCCAACAGGAAGCTAAATGCTTTGGAGGGAAATTTTCTCCCTGAGACTAGAGGAGTTGCACTCCTGTTTGAAAGCTCTTCTGTCCAGAACTGAGTGACCAGCCCTCCAGATGTGCCTCCTTGTCCTTGTGAATTAGTTTAATCTTTGTGCTTAAAGAGATCCCCTGTATTTTTACTTCATTTTACCTGTTAGGAAATAGGAAAAAAGACAGAAATCATTAGGTTACATAATAACGGTCTAATTTTAAGAGCATTTTTTCCATCTTGGGGATCAAACCACTAAAGGCGTGGCATTGAGCTGGGTTGAGACACCACCAAATTTCACAGCTTCAGTCCTCCCACGCCTTAAACACCTGCTCTGGCTCACCACCCAACAGTGACACTCTGGCCTCGGTGTGCTAGGTCGCTGGAGGCTGGAGCACCGCCGAAGGAGGCCAAGGTCACTAAGTTGCAGCGTGAGCCTTGGCCTCATTCCATGGTGTCAGACTGCACCTTGAACCAAGCCAGTCGTGCCTGGTGCGTGACTTTGGTCCAGGGTGGCCTGGGTGCGGTCTCGCGGTTACGCCTGATGTCAGTTTCCTGTTCTGAGCAGTTGCCGTTTGGAGGATAGATTCGTGATGGTCTTCACATGGAGCCGTGGACGTTTCTCTAGCCATGTTAGCCACCACATGCACCCTCACAATTACCCTTCATTTCCTTCAAGGGCATCATCTTGTCTCTCATATATGGGTTGGGAATAATGAAATCAAGGAGAGGCGTGGCTGAGGGGGGTGTCTTCGTGGTATGGCAGGAGTAGGGCCAGGGAACCCAGTCGATGGAGCTCCTGAGGGAAGTGCACGGGTGGGATGATAACCAGCCAAGTAACACTGCATGCAGCAGCCTCTGTTTCTCCTCACAGACATGCTGGCAGGGAGCGGCTTCCGCTCATAAGCCAGAGCCTCAGGTCTTACCTTCTGATGCAGGGTCAGAATGTGGGAAACGGAGAGACGCAGGAAGATGCGTATACCCACAGGAGAAGTTTGTCTCAGGAGAGTGGTGGTGCAGAGCTTTCACAAGCTCTGGGCCCTGGGGAGGGGACTGCACCTGAGGCCCCTGTTGTCATCACCCACCCCCTGCTCCCTCCCAGAGCCTCTGGGTATGCACTATGCTGAACAAAACACAGATATATGGTGGTTCTTCCTTTGACATCTATTTTTAAAGACATATTTCCTTCTTGGTCAGTGGTAGACTTTTTGTTTCTTTATTTTCAATATGTTTCCTCATCTCAGGCCCATTGTCTCATCCAGCACAACCACATTCAGTTCCATTTAAAAGAGAAAGGGTCTCCTCACCTCGGTTGCTGAAGCCGCCTTCTGCAGGTGATACAGCTAGGTCACCTCATCTTCGATCTTGCCTTCCGTGTCTTGTCCTTGACTGTTGGTCTCTGGACTTCTCTGTGGCCCGTGAGATGCATATGCTGTAACTAACATGCTTCGTTTTATCCCCGACTAGCTGCCACAAGCTCCGGATTCCGAGAACTCCACAGAGGTGTGTGTTGCTCACCTATATTTGCAGTGCCAGCAAATATGGGTGCTTCTCAGTTGTCCTGGTTGAGTGTCTGAATTGTTGTGGTGAAATGTCTGTCCCGGTGGCAGGTGCCGGAGGGACGTCTCTAGCCTGGTTGGGAACTGATCGCTGCTGTCATTGAGGTGACTCTTGGTGTAGAAAGAAAATTCTGAGGAGCTAGAGTTAAACCAAAGTGCCCCTCCAGGTGAGGGGTTGTGGCTCTCTGAAGGCTTTCACACAAAACTGTTGCCTTAGTCTGGAAATGTTCAGTTGAGAAATTCTGGAACATTGAGACCTTTCTGTTCTACAAAATAGACTCTGGGTCCTGTACAGAGATGACGCAAACTTGAAGTTCTGGATATTAATGTATAGTTTTGGTGAAAGCTGCTAATAAAGTTGTAGTTTCACCATGTATTCTTTCTGTTCTTCCTGTCACTAACTAAACTTGCTAAATGAGGGACTAGAATTAATTAAGCATCGAAAGTCATAGAGAAGCATTTTGGGCAGGCATGTTTCCAAGTATCAAAATTTACTTTCAGAAACGTTCTAAAATCACACTGGTTAAAGCTAGAATGAAGCGTACTTTATTTGAAAGAAGTCTATGGAAAATCTTAAAAATGAAACAGATTATCAAATAGCTGAGTTGCAGTGTGGATGCTTTATAATGATCAGTCTCTAAAATTCTAATCAGAGCTCTTCATCGTTAATAGCTTTGATTAGAAGGCTGTGTACCGGTGGGTTGGAGAGAGCCAAGGTCCCGTGTGTGTCTGCTCAGAAGCATGTGCGTTGATCTTCTTATGCATGTGCTGTGCAATAATGCATGAGTGAATCGTGAGGACCTGTCCCGTTGAGTCTTGCCTTATAACCCCTTTTGGGTTCATGTAAAAGTACATAATATGGAAGCTCCTTTTCATATTCTTTGCAAAAATAATGTTGGCCCAAAAAGGTGTATGCCTGCTCATTTTAAATAGGGCATTAGAGTTGGGGGGTGGGATGGTTGTTAAGCAGTATCCAAAGTAATCGAGCATTACTATTTGGGGAAAAACAAAAACAGGCCTGTACTCCTTTTGTGTAACTCTTCACTCTGAGTGTATTTCATTTGTGGCTGATGCTGAAGATGGTAGTGTTTCCTCGTGTTGTACTTAAAATGGAATTTCTGCATGCTTAGCAGGAGCTTGAACCGAGTCCACCCCTGAGGCAACTGGAAGACCATAAAAGGGTACGTAGTCTTGGGTGTGGGGAGCCAATGGCCATGACCCTTGCCTCAGCCACACACTGTGACTGAAAGCAGTTTTTGTTGTTGATATTGTTAAAGTATTAATTGGCCCATGACCAGTCACAGCCATATATATAAATGAAACTAACTGGAGATTCCACCTATTATCTACCTGCTCACACCCTGTACCCAACCATTCTCCAAATAATGAACAAGTGACCTCCTCACATCCTCTGGTCTTTTTCTGTGCTGGCCTTCTACTTAGGCGAAGTCTTAAAATTTTTTCTTTTCTGTAAGTAATGATTATTATGGATAATTTATAGAAACAAAAAGGTATAATGACAAGAATGTTCACAATTACACTACCTAGCTATGAAAGCTGCTAATGATTTAATATTTCCTTCTATCCACTTTTTTACACATGAGAGAATGTCTGCCAGCAAACACACATATCCTTTCATTGTCATTGGGATTATTCGAAGTATATAACTTTTGTTCCCTGCTTTTGTCATTTAATATTATATCTGAGCATTTTCTTTGAAAGTCTTTGAAGGTTAACAGCTCTCTGAAGTTCTACAAATTAATAGGTGGTTTGTAATTTTTCCTTTGGCAAGGAAATGAACCAGTGTGTATGTCTTGGGCTAGACTCTTCTTAGAGGCAGAATTGCTAGGCCAAAGGGTAGATACTTTCTTAAGGTGCTGATTATGCATTGCTAAACCATTTTCTAGAAGGCTATATACATCATGAGTGTGCTGACCAGCATTGATTTCATATTATCCATTTTTGGAAGATAACAAGACATCCTTGTTTTCTGAGCAGTTATCATATTCTGGTTACTGTGCTAAGACTTTTACATATGTTAACTTATCAATTTTTATTAATACTGACACTGACCTGGTAACACAGCCTTCATCCCCATTTCACAGATTAGGAAACTGAGACTCAGAGAGGTTAGGCACCTTACCCCAGGTCATGGGGTTAGAAAATGAACGGTCGTTGCAAAGACTGCCTTGGAATTGTCATCAGTTTCCTGGAGAAAGTACGCCCAAGATAACTGTGTGTCCTGGTGCACCTTTGTTCTTCTCACACACCCCAGCCCCTGCCCAGTCCCACCACGTCCCAAATCCTTTTTTTTCTCTTGTGATTGTGATTTCTTAGGCTATGACCAAAGAATAGCTCCCAAGAAGTTGGCATTTAGTCCTTCTCCTCCAGCTTCTAGTATCTCTTGCAGTTCATTGACCAAGGGCACCTTACATTCCTGTATTTTCCATCCTTGCCTGTCCTTTAAGAATTATCCTAGGTCTTAGAAGTAGCCAGTATAGCCACGTAGCCGTCCCTCATGCCCTAAACCCTCCAGAGACCAGTATTGAATGTTGCCTAAGCACATGAGCTTTGGAATTACAAACAGGTTCAAGTCCCCTTTGCCAGGCCCTCGCTATGTGATTTGGGGGAAGTTATTTAATTTCCCCCTGCCTCCGTTTCTTCTACTGTAAAATGGGGATGATAATAGTCTCCATCCCTTAGGACTGTTCTTCGGAGCTGTGCACATGAAGAACTTAGCACAGTGGCTGGACTGTGATAAGGGACGTTAACTATCGTATTGTAGTTACCATGCAGATTGAGACGCTTCAGGAATTTGGTAGACAACAGGAGTAGGAAAAGAAAGATATTTTTAAATTGAGGCACTACCTTAGTGCTAACTAAGGTGTGAAAGGCTCACCTCTCATGGGAGAGGGTGATCTTTCCTGAAGCACATGATTTTTAAGTGGCTGGAACCTGGGAAGCCAAAAGATCACTTTTTATCTCCTTTGCGTGTGGCGGTGTTAACTCCTTGGTTCTTTGCTCAACACGGGGCCATATTCCCACGCAGTTCATTAGCCACTAGTTTAATTGATAGACTGAAACTCTTTGAACCGAGTTGCCAGACGGGAGCTTGGTTTCATGACTCCGCACCACTGATCTTCCATTTTCACTCTTTTAACTTGACACTTATTGCAAATGAAACTCTTTGCCTTTTCTCAGTCTTAGGTAATGTGTGTGGAATTTCTTACCAGACATAAACATCTGATATTTGTTTGCATACTGTAGGTGTAAACTGCTGGGGGAAAAAAAACAACTAATACTATCTTTTAAAAAGGGCTGCATGGCCAAATGTGTGAAAGCCGAAGGAATGACATTATTTGGGAAGTCTTTTTTTTTTTTTACCTCTTCTCTGCAATCAGGTTTCTCAGCCTGGTACACCGTGAAGCGCTTAGTGCTGTTGAGTAATTTATATCAAGATGATTAGGAAGACTTTTCTATGCAGATTTTAATTTTTCCTAAATTAAATCACTGGCTCAGAAAAACAAAATTTTCCTTGAACCTCAATTTTCACACTAGGGATTTGCATAACTTTTAATAATGCTTATCTGTTTTCTCTTTCTATACCCTTTTACCTAAAATCCTCAATCTTTATTCTTTCAGAAAAGAAATGGATCTCATCTTGTTAAAAAAAAAAATTACTGTGGGTTTTTTTTCCCTTTGCAGTTTAATTTTGTGTGTATGTGTGTGGATAGAAGGTGAGATGAATATGTGCCAAAAACCTTATAATTAAGAGGGGGAAAAAAAAGTTTCTGGGGTGGAATGTGTGTGTGTTGTTTTTTCCATAATGAGCACATTTCATGATATTCTCTTATGGGGGAAAACTGTACCATTTGATGCATCAGTTGCTATGGTAACTGGTAGGGTTTTTCTGTGGAAGGAGAGGCAAAATGGTAATGTGAGATCCCTTTGTAACTTCAGTTTGGCATCCAGGCTGCATAAATGTGAAGTTCCTGTTCCTGGAGTCCACGTGTTCCCAGATGGCATGTGTTCCTTTCTTTACCTCCTCTGTGCTTGATTGCAAACTGACCAGGCTCTTGCTGGTTACCCTCAAAACCATGAGGAGTGGAAAATCTAACCAAGTCACTCCAGCCCTAAGTGTAACTGTGGTGCTAAGGCTCTGGCTGAGACTGCCCTAAAGGAGGCGTGTTTGTTGGCTGGTCGCAGTCACCCTGCCTTTGACCATTCAACCCTATGATCCTCCAGATTCTTGCCGCCACAGCTGCATTGACTGTCTTCTATGGCTGCAGCTTACAGGTGTCAACCCTGCCATCTGCCTCTCAAACAGTGTTCTTATGGTGCCAAAGGTGATCCATTCAGAGAATTAGGATGGTTTATTGCCAACCGTTCTTGTTGTGGAACCTCAAATTCTGTATCTTATTGAAAGAAAATCAGATAGATGCATCATTATGTTGAAAAAGAGAAGTCATATTTAATATCCTATTATATTCCATGTGGACGTAACCTTTTCTTTCCTCTTTTCCTTTCTTAGTAGGCTTTCTTGAACATTCCTTTGAAATTTGTATTTCTCTTATGAAGTCATCCTTTTAAATCACTATCCTCTCAATGACTGCTTTGGAGAATGTTGATGTGTTTGTTTTGGTGCCGGAGACTTGAACACCAGCAAAACTATATCTTAATACCAAAATGTGGTTTTCTAAGCCATTTAAGAATATTGTACTGAAAACAGTTTATTTAAAAAGTACTTGAAAACATCACAAATAACTTCCCTCATTGGAAGCACTCTCAGAATTTGTAATTTACAGTTGATCAAGGTTGGAAATGAGTTTCATGAGCTAAGAGAAGCACCCTCCTTTGCTGAACTACAATGAGACACATATTTGTGGGTGGAATGGAGAGGAAAATTGAGATCTTTCATTTCCTGAACTTGCATTTAAAAATTAGTACTACACCCCTCCGCTCCTGTTCACCCTATCCCAAATTGTTCCTGGAGTCTTTGACCAGCAGCATGAATTAACAAAGGAGAAAAACCTGGCAGTGTAGCCCTGGAACCTTATATGGGATGCCCCTTGCCTCCCCACCACCCTCAGGGTGCCCCTCCCTTTTCTGTCTGCTCCCTTCCATCTTATTTTGCAAACACTCCACTTGAAGTCTCCAGACCTATTCTCAGAGCTTATTAACAAATCACTTTAAATTCTACTGACTCATGTTACAGTTGCAGATCTCTTCAAAAGAACTCGAGTCTCTATTTTAGAGACCTGCTATATTTCAACACCTCTTCTCTCTGCTAGACTTCTCACTTACCTCTCTCGATGATGTACCAGAAGAACTCCATGCTTTACTACTTTGTCTCTGGGGAAGAGTCTGGGGGAAATCCACACAGCCTTTGACTTTTAGAAACTTCCAGATTGAGAGGTGGTCTGGGAGTCCCTTCGCATGACTGCAAGTGGAGTAGAGCTGAGAATTAATTCTTCTTCTTTGTGTTGCTTTGCCAGTGTCTCCTAGTATTAGAGAACAAATCAAAGTGTTATTTTTTTTATTTGGTTGGAGTTGTGGGAAGGAGTTATTATATCCCCTGTCCAAGATTCCTTTGATATTTATATTTTTAAAACTTTTAATGGAAATATTCAAGTATCTATGAAAGAAGTCAGAATAGTTTTGAGAACCTTCCTTCATAACTCAGCTTCAACAACTATCAACTCATGCCTACTCTTTTCTCATTTATACCCCTACCTGTTCCCCTCCTCCCATATTATTTCAAAGCAAGTCCCAAATGTCGTTTCATCCATGGTGCTTATTTTTTGATTGATATTTCTGATATCTTCCACTAATTTATTTTCTATAGCATTATTTTTTTCTTCACCATTTGGCCCATTGACTATTTCTGTAAGAAAGGCTTACTTTCAGTTTATTTTATCATTATTCTCTATTACTCTGATATCTTAATATTTTCTTAGGATCTTGTGAATAAACCATGTGCTTGGAGTAACATTTTTTATATTGCTATGTGGAAGGTGACCTGTGAAATTTTCAATTTGTCCAAATTTTATTGGCTTACCCAAAGGGACTTTTTTGTTTTTGTTATTGTTAGTTGCTCTTCAAAATTAATGTTCTATCTTTATTAGTGTGAGAGAGTACTTCAGATATTTAACATGCTAGATTGCTGCATGTTTTTAATGATCTGGTTTCCTGAGAAAATATTGAAGACGTTAACTTTAGAGTTTCCAAATGCTTTTATTAATAATTTATTTTTTCACTGAGTGAAACTGAGCCAGTTATGACTGAGTACCCCTGTGTTTTTTGAATATTAGTTGCTCAGTTATGCATTAAATTCAGAACCTGATTTCATTATCCTGTTTGCATTAAGGGTGAGGCGCTCAGGCAGATTTTGGTCAACCGTTACTATGGAAACATCAGACCTGCAGGAAGAAGAGAGAGCCTTACCAGCTTTGGCAATGGCCCGCTGTCACCAGGAGGACCCAGCAAGCCTGGGGGAGGAGGTAGGCTGTGTGGTGTGCTAATTAGCTGCACGTGTGAATTAAGTGTGCCCCATGAGCGCTGCATGTTTCTACTTAACAGGTTGAAACTCTAACAGATGAATTTGGGTTGCAAGTATATTTTTCAGCAACTTGTTTTGTTGTTGGCCTACCGTCAAACTGATGTCTAAAAATATTTCTCTGTGATTCGATATTGGCTAAGCCTTTTGCCCCTCTTTCCCATGCAGTGACCCTCTTGGTGATATTTGAATGACTCAAGGAACTTGATTTTATTGCACATTTTCATGTGGTCATTAGGACTCATATTTTCCCATAAAATGATGATGATGTTGGCAGTGAAGATGGTGAAAGCTACCATTTATTGTACGCTTACCAAGTGCCAAGGGCTCTCCCAAGCATTTTGCAGTCTTTGTCTTATTTTCTCCGCCAAATGACCGTTATATGGTAGGTACTGTTGTTATCCCAGTTTAGCAAAGGAAATGGAAGCTTGTTAGTGACTAGTCTATAATTGAACCCTAGTGTATCTAATTCTAATGCTCATGTTGTGTGCCTCCCAAACTCTTAGAGGAGTTTATCAAAAAAAAATCTCTCTATAGAATTGGTTAAAACCATCGTAAGAACAATTACAGGTAAAAGTTGCAAGAACATTGAACTCAACCATGGGTGTTGGTTTTAAGGGAAGCCAGGAGCTCAGTGCTCAAAGCACAGATGTGAGTAGCCTGATTCCCTGTCTATAATGATGGCTGTTGGGCACTGCAGATCCTTAGTGGATTCTGTAGGTAGCAAAAAATACTCGATGCTTAATAAATTTATCCTAGCAGATACTGGGGAGGGATCTTGGGTTTCTCGCTGGATGAAAACTTGAAGTGTATCTTCTCAGTTCACGGAGCTGTGCGGCTTCAGTGAAGATGCAATTCTCAGGGTGTCCCAGAAATGAGACCTTTAGCTTTTCATCCAAAAGTTCCCAGGGATTCTCAAGTAGAAGTTCCTCACACAGCGTCTCAAAACTGTTTGTCTTTACTTTCTGTAGTGAGGTCATTCAACAAATTTGTGAGGCCCTGGGGAGGCATCACATGGGGGTTTGGAAATGCGTCAGGGACAGATTCTGCTTTAAGAAGCTGTGGGAGAGAAGATATGCAACCCAGTTTCTACCTTGTACTGTAGATATAGTAGATCTAGATGTAGATATAATAGATCTAGATAGTCAAGGACGAGCAGCATAAAGGAGGGGACATTTGAATTGAGCTCTGCAAGGAAGAACCGAGAGATGATTTTCCATTTTTCTAAAATTGATCAGCCCCTTTCCCTGTGTACGTTAATGTTTCAGTTATTGCCAATAATAATGCAAAGTAAGTTCTTAAATAGGCACTTTCTATACACAGTCAGAATCCATTCCACTAAATGGCATAGGGCCTCAGATATTCATCTCATTTGAAGCTCAGTGAAGATGGAAACTTCATTTATTTTGTTCACTCCCCTATCCCCAGCTCTTGGCTCCATGCCAAGCACTCAGTAAATATTTGTTGAATGAATGAATGAATAGATAATTTATGTGAAAGGGTGAGTTTGGGGCTAGGGTGGATTTGTTAGAAAGAGGGCTAAAGTGATTGTTATAGGCTATACTTAGGAGTGTTCTAAGAAGTGTTTTAAGTTTGGTTTGTCTCTTAAACTCAAAGCAGTTCTTAATAATTCTGCCCCAAGTCATTATATTTTAATGTAAGGGAGAGTCTTGGCTGGATGGCTTTAGGTCTCTCACTGGAAAAGTATCATTCTTTCTTCATCTTACCTGCCTGCATTCAAATACCATCTCTGCTACTTACAAGCCAGGTGTCCTTGGACAAGTGACTTCATCTCTGTGCTAATAATCATTACCTTCCATTGGAGTTAAGAAGGTTAAAATAGATAATACTGTTAAAGTGTTTAGTGCTTAAAGTGTTGGTGCCTAGTAAGCATGCAATAAATGTTAGCTGCTCTGATTGTGGTTAATAAGAACAATGTTCCATCTTCCTAGGGGGAGGTTCCGGGTCCAGCTCCGTGAGCAGGGGTGAGATGAGCCTGGCTGAGGTTCAGTGCCACCTCGACAAGGAGGGGGCCTCCAATCTAGTCATCGACCTCATAATGAATGCATCCAGTGACCGAGTGTTCCATGAGAGCATTCTCCTGGCCATCGCTCTTCTGGAAGGAGGCAACACCACCATACAGGTAGGAAGGTAGCTTGGCTGCTGGTGTGGCATTCCTGCTGAGCAGGAGGAGACTCTGTTCTGGGAGCCAGATACCTGGCTGTGCCAAGACTCCTGTATGAGGGACAGCACATTCTTAGAAGACAAAATTTTGTTGTTCTAAAAAACAAATTCTGTTGATATCTTGCTGTGGTCATTCAGTCATAATTCAGACTTGGTTCCAAGACATGAGTTACGTTTGTAAATTGATAAAATGCTAAGGATGTGCAAAGAAAATTGGTATAGGATCTGGGGCATAGTAGTTACTCCATATAACTTTGTTCAGTGAATGATTGAATGAAGTATATTTACAGTTTTTATCTGAGATCATAGAGGATCCCATCACAAGATGACCTGAAAGGAGTTTGGACTGTGTGTACTATTTAGGTTTAACTTTTATATCTACAGACACTGCAGGGCTATTGATGACTATAAATTTCTCTGCCTTTTAACTGAAAAGTTCAAGAAACCCAAACCAATTTGAACTAATAGAGAAAAGCCAGGCTAGGTTAGCCAAAGGTGAATAGATGATTTTTTATTAGCTGGGTATGATATATATTTAAAAATATTAAAAACTAGAATTCTTGGGAGAAATCCTTAAAGAAGCAATTTTAATGAATTTTAATAATATATATACATAACATAATTTTCATGTGGAAATGGCAGTTAAAATGATTCCTTTAAATCTTTTTAATACCCCCTTCTTCATGTACTCCTCCTCCTTTGTTGACTCTTTGAACAAGGGTTTACTTAGCTGTGTGTGTGTATGTGTGTGTTTGTGGTTCTCTCTGGTCCTCAAGAAGTTTTACATATAAAAAAAAGCTGTACTCCGTTTTAGTTTTTTCCCTTCGTTGATTTAAACAATGAGCCTATATTAACGGAAAACATGCAAGCACATGTATTTTGATAACAGCTTTATTGAGATATAATTCACATACCATAAAATTCACCCTTATGTATGTATTTGACTTGACGTTATATTTTTGACCTTTAATTTAAATTCAGAGTCTGGATTAATAAAGTCTTGGTTCTTTATGCAGTTTAGAAAAAAAAAAAAAGGGTGTTTCTTGTTGAGGGTAGGTGGGCCCTGTGCCGGGACACCTGGATTTCAGCCCCTACTCATTCTTCCAACCAGGCACCCTCTGCCTTGAACAACCTGCACAGCTGACTGCAGTTGCCCTATCTTTCGCCCTCCAATCCCTACTTGCCCCGGTACACCCTTTTGAAGTTCATTATTATGCACTGCACTAAGTTGAGATTTGAGCCAATGGCAGAGTCTACTACATGCCTGAGTTGTCACATGGGCACCTGAGTTGTCACATGTTGGGATTGCTGTTTGATTTTGTCCCACGTGAGTCTGGCAGTGAGCATGGGTGGATTCTGCAGTCTTTCTCATTGTTAGGATTTGCCCACCCCCTGCTGTGGCTGTGGTGTTGGGGTGAGTGTGTTGGAATGGAAGCAGTGCTGAAACGCTCCTTGTCTTTGAACCTTGTGACTTCCAGTGACTAGATCAGTTGAACTAAACACTTATTGAGCACTTTAATGTGTACACAGTGCTTTACTAGGGACTACAGGACAATGGTTTCCAGACACTGGGGCCAGTCTGTCTATAAGAATTTTCTCCAGGCATAGCCAAGTGTGGAAAACGAGGGCAATGTAGTAAGTTTTTTGTAAACCAAATGTATCAGTTTGAGGGACCATCTCACCAATTTATTCTGAGATTATATCCTGTCCTCTTTTTTTTAACCCTAATGTCTTTCTTTAATGAAATGGTGTTAATAGTGGATGACAGTTTTGGGTTTTTTTCCCTCTATTGGCCAAATAAGAAGTTGGAAATCCTAGGTTATTCCTTTCCCGCCCCCAAAATTTTTTAAAGCTTTATTAATTTGAGAAATCCTAGAATCTGAGAAGCTCAGTCTTGAAGAAATTGAAAATCTAGCAAGGATATAAGAATGTATATATGTGCACATAGGAAGTTATGTCTCAAGAGTAATGTGTAGTGCCATCCAAGAGGTAGGAACAAAACTGTGGACCCTCCCAGGGAGAAGTAACACCATCTGTTTGAGGAGTTGGTGAAAGGTGTTTTAATGAGGTGGGCTTTGAAGGATGGATATGGGTCTGAATGGTGGAAATTGGGCATGGAGCTGGGGCATGGGAAGGTTCGGTCATGCTTCATGGAAGAGAAAGTCCAGAGGCACAAGAGCAGCAGGTGTGCTGGCAAAACAGGGTGTGGGTCCTTCAGACTGAGCAGCGCTGGGGCAGGGAGGTGAAAGGGGACTGGAATGGGTGTTGGGGTTTGTGTACAGTAGCATGGAAGCCCTCCAAGAGGCCTTGAACCTGTGATTTAGGACTATAAATCTGTCAGTGTAGAACAGATATATTGAGGAAAGCAGGGTCCAGAAGGAGGCAGTGCAATAATCAAAAAGTTAATCAGCAGTAATTTAGGAGAGCGCTAACGAGGGCCTGAACTCAAAACGAGTCATAACTTGGGAGAGGATATTTTCTAGGAGGGGCACAAGGGAGCCCTTTGGCCTGCTGGAGATGTTCTATATCTTCGTGTAGGTGGTGGTTACGTGGGTATATACCTATTTCAAACTCAGCCATACAGTTAAAATTGGTGTGCTTTACTGTACATAAGTTATACCTCAATAAAAAAGAAAAAAGGGAGAGAAAAAGAGATCCTGAACATGGTGGGGAAGGGGGCGAGGGACAGGATATCATGAATGGAGACTCGCCAACACTCCCTGCTCAAGGCCAGTGCCTTGGATCCATTGATAGTAAATGTTGGCCAAAATGGCAGCTGATTGAATGTGGGAGACGAGAAGGTCAGAGGTCCAGTTGGCTCTTGAGACTTTAAAGAGTCTGGATGACTAGACACATGAAGACACCATTAATTAAAGAACAATGAAGCATGGAGAGGGCTCGTGGGGGCCGAGGACCGCCGGCGCTGAGGCTGGCTGGCAAGATAAAGTCTGAGGTTCTGGCGAGATGCCGTGTTGTTCACAGTGTACCCCTGATGGTGATGGCAAGGCACACAGAAGCTGTTTTTCCTTCAAGTTCTTTATCTTGTAATTATGAATATTAGTTTCATGTTTTCACACATTTATTACTCAATATGCTCAGGCTCCAGATGAAATGCCACGATGGAGTTCCAGTGGTTCAGCCTCTCAGGGAGTGGAACTGTTTTCTCTTGAGGGAGCGGGTGAGCTCATGAGTGGGTGTGCCTGGATGTGGTGGCCTGTGGACCCCCTGCCCGGATGAGAGGACGCAGCACTAAGGGTGCTCTCTCTCTCCCCTCCTCTCCTTCCTCCTCTTCGTCCTCCTCCTGTGATGTCAGGGGTTGGAGGGGAGAATCTAACCCGCTGCCTCATTAGAGACCTGTGGTTCCAGGAAAATTTATTCTAGCCTAGAGTTGATTTGTGAGATCCCCTTGGCCCCGAGCTTCTCTTTCTCTGGAGAAAATGATGTGGAACTCGGGTTGTCTGGGGCCAGTTAAGGACAAACACCCTGAAGCCCCAGGGAGAGTGATTCAAAGTTTCATCTTGCTTTAGAGAAGTCGATTCAAAGTAGTAAATGACCAGCTGGGAAGTTAATTTAAGTTGGGTAAAGACTGCAGTTAGGGCTATTAATGATTGCTGAAATGCTGTGATCTATTAAAGGCAGGGTAGGTTCCAGCTGGAACTCACTGCCCCTTATCACTTCCTGTTCAATGTGATGTGTTACCGTCTCAGGAAGGGAAATTGGTCTGTGGTCAGGTGGGCTTCCCCAGATTCACGTTTCTCAGTGACAGGTGGTAGAAAGGGCAATCGCCGGGGAGCGTGCAGGGCTACACTGTTCCAGAACTGTATGTTGTCTGTCCAAGAAAAGGGCTGCAGATGGCCCTTGTGTTTATTAGCACCTCCTCGCAGGATTTGGAACATGTTTCACGTGGAGAGGAGGGGGAATGAGACCTGCTTTCCAGTCTGGTTGTGTGTGGGATTAGGGAAGTTATTTCTGAGTTTCTGTTCCTGTGTCTAAGTGTGAGACATAAGTGTGGACTCCTGGGTTCCTTGCAGCTTTGAATCAGGACTTCTCAGCAATTATTAGATATTTTCCCAGGAATTCTTAGAACCCAGTAGCGATGGCTGGCTGGTTCTATTTCTGAAGTCTTCTCTGGCTTGTGAAAATAATTATTTAAAGTATAGTGATTGGACAAACTATGGTACATCCATACGACAGAATACTACTCAGCAATACAGAGGAATGAACTATTGATTAATGCAATAACTTAGATGCATCTCAAAGGCATTATGCTGAGTGAAAGAAGCCAATCTCAAAGGGTGACACACTGTATGGTTCTATTTATATGACATTCTCAGAAGGACAAGACTATAGTGATGGAGAACAGATCTACGTTTGCCACAGTAGGAGTGAGGGGAGAGTTTGACTATAAAGGAATAGCACAAAGGAGTTTTTTGGGTGATGACACGGTTGTGTGTCCTGCTTTTGGTGGTGGCCACACAAATCTATACATGTATGAAAATCTGTAGAACTGTACACCAAAAAAGTCTATTTTACTGTATGATCATTTAAAAAATTAAAGTAAAAAATGGGCTGGCCCGGTGATATAGTGGTTGTTTGCACACTCTGCTTTGGTGGCCCGGGGTTCACAGGTTTGAATCCCAGGGGCGGACCTGCGCACCACTTATCAAGCCATGCTGTAGCAGGCATCCCACACATAGAGTAGAGGAAGATGGGCACAGATGTTAGCCCAGGGCCAATCTTCCTCAGCAAAAAGAGGAGGATTGGCAACAGATGTTAGCTCAGGGCTAATCTTCCTCACACACAAAAAAAATTAAAGTAAAAACCATAATGATGATGATGATAGCCAACATTTATTAAGTGCTTACTGTGGGCCAGGAGCTATGCTTAAGTGTTTTTCATGTATCATCTCATTTAATCCTCACAATCTCCCTGTGAGCTAGGTGCTATGATTATCCCTTTTTATAGATGAGGGAACTAAAACACAAAATAGTTAAGGAACTTGCCCCAAATCATTCAAGCAGTAAGTAGCAGAGCCAAGATTTGAACCAAGGCAGCTTGGCTCCCCAAACTCCTTCTTGCCTGTAATGGTTTCATTCTTCAGGATAGTAAAGACCTGAGGAAGAAGGCAGGAGCTTTACAAAAGAAGATGACTTTCTCCTCCTTACAAGGTAAACTCCTTGTTATCACCAAAGACAGAGGTGGAAGTGGGCCAGGGATGGGTTCAAGGCTGCAGAACACAGTAGAGAAGACAAATGGGGCTAGTATCCAAATTCTCTTGAATTGGTCATTGACTGTTTATGAAGTCCTTTCACTCAAGCTATCTCATTGAGTCCCCAGTTGCCCTGTGAGGTATGCTAGGCATGTATTATCCCCATCGCAGAGATGAGGAAACAGAAGCTCAATGAGAGTATGACTCACTCAGAGCTACAGAGCTAGACAAAACCTGGTAAATATCATGTGCCTCCTGTTCCCTCCCCCATTTTATCATCGAGTAACCGATGTAACCAGCTCAGAACTTAATGGCTCAAAAGCAGTGGCCATTCTGACACTTGTCACAATTCTGTGAGCTTGGGTTCAGCTGGGTGGTTCTTCTGCTACCTGTGATTGTGGATGGGGCTACAGTCATCAGGGGATTGATTGGGCTGGAACAGACAAGATGACCACTTGTATGGCTATGGCTCTTGGTGCTGGCTCTCAGCTGGGAGCTCAGCTGGGGCTATCACCTGGATCAGCTTGGTTCTCCTCTGTGTGGCCTTTCTATGTGGTTTGGCCTTCTTAGAACCTGGCAGCTGGGTTCTAAGAAATAGTGTTTCGTGAAGTGGGAAGTGGAAGCTACCAGTTCTTTTAAGGCCTGGGCTTGGAATTCCTAGCACGTCACCTCTGCCACATTCTCTTGGTCGAAGCCAGTCATGAGGCCAGCCCAGTTTCAGCGAGAGGGGAGAAAAGCTCCACCTCTTGTTGCTAGGGGGCCATGTGTGTAAAAAGAGAGAGGGAATTTGGGGGGACCACCTTTGAAGACTGGCTCCCCCTCCCCCGTTATAATTGGTCGAGCACCTACCATGGGCCAGTCAAGCCTCTGAGTTGGGTGCTACAGCTCGGTTCTCCCTGGAAGTTCAATCCCATTTTTGCGGAAGTGTTGACTCATGTCCTTCCCCTTTTGGCTGGTGTGTGAAAATTCAGTCTTGTCCTGAGGATAAGGTCACTGGGGTCCTTAGTTCTCCAGAAGTTGCCCAGACATTGGAGGATTCAGTTTATAGGAATCCAAAACTAAGGACATACAGTGCTTGTTAGGAACCCTCATGGAAAGGATTATCTGTCACATTATTATCTTCTTATCCATCACATCATCACCTAAAGCTCTGAAGTGCCTGGAGGCCCACTTTAGGATGTTTCCCGGGCTGGCCTAATAAACTCCAAGGGACGGTGTCCCCAAGTCTTCCAGCATCTTTGGATGGTAGAAACACCTGAGGATGGGTATTGCCTCCAAAACTGCTCCTACCTGGATACCATCAGAGCAGCTCAGACTTCATAGTGAACCCTCTGCTTATAGGAACAAGGAGATAGTACCACTACTCTTGGGTTCCCCGGGAGTGGTGACACATTGTTGAGCCATGGAATCAAGCTTCTGTTTAAGAGTAACTCCTGCTTTCTTTCTCCCGACTCTGGTGCCAACCCCTAGAAGAAATCTTTCTTTTCTGCTTGATGTTTTGTAGCAAGTGGGAAACTATAAAATAAGCATTTGCTTATGAATTAATTTTTGGCACACTCAGGGCTCAGCAAGCCTCATGGCACTTGCATATCCGTCCTTCTAGTCGTTGCCAATTTCTGTGTTCCTTCCTCCCGAGATGTTCCCACCAGCACCCGGGGGAGTTCCCTCCGCTTCCTCTTCCCAGCAGGACGACAGAGGCTGTCCTCACCTGAGGAAGAAGAGGTGACGGCTGTATCATTGAACATGCTTAGTGTTTGGTGTTTCTTTTTTTTTAAGCAAATACAGATATTTGGGGATAGATGTGCTGACGTGACCATAGAGAACCTCATATCAAATTAAGGGGACAGATATAAAACAAAAGTTTTTTTTTGGACTAATTGCTTCCGGTTGCAGAAGCACAGTGAATTTTATGTATCAAATAGCTGCCCACGGCTATTCCTATGCCAAGTCTAGACTACAGACACACCCAAAAAGAGTTTTCTTTTCTGCACGTACGCAGCTGGAGTTGGAAAATGTGAGAAGTGCTCTGTCAGGAAACTGGCTTGCAAATTCAGCTAAGAGAGAGCCCTAGTCCGTGGGCCCTTTCCCCCACCACACACTTAATTTTTGAGGTTGGCTTAAGAAATCAGCCCAAGAGCCAATATTAGATATGAAATCTCCCACTTCTCCCAGAAGAAGTCACCACAAGAATGCACTGTGGGAGGAGCACGTTGATTGGCCACCTCTGACCCCAGTTAGCAGAGAGATGAGGGTGGAAACGGCGATTTGATTTGCCTTTGCTGGAAATGGAAGGCGAGTTTGTGAGGAAGATGAGCCTTGGGTTGACAGGGCAGTCACCCTGAGGAAGAGGGCAAGATTGGTGTGTGAGCTAGTTACGTAAAAGGGTGTTGTTTTTGGCAGGGAAGTTAGAAATGACTCACTTCTGAGTGGTGTTTTCTGACCTCAGGTTTTTATCCATGTGGGAAACGAGTGTAGCCAGCAGTAGAGTGAGAAGACTGCTTTCTCCTCTGGGGGGGGAGGGGCTAGGGTGGGGAGGCAGCCGTTGGCATTAAAATAAAAGGAAGACAGGTGGCCTGGCCCCAGCAGGCTCCCCTGGATACCGTGCCGTTCAGCTGAAGCCATGAGAGGACTGAACAGCAAAGCTGCCCCAACGTGGCTCATGGCGGAGGGGTACAGCCTCCTCCTGTTGGCTCTTCTTTGAGAGTTGGTGGCAAAGGGTCTAGGACTTCAGGGAGACCCTTAGATGGGAAGCCTATGGCGTGGGGTGGAGCTTGGCCTCCAGAGTGGAAACACGTCCATTGGAATCCCAGCTCTGCCCCCTGCCAACTGGATGACCTTGGACTTTCTCAGGATGCTTTGAAACTCAGTTTTCTCATCCGTAAAATGAGAGTTAGAAAAACCAAGTCCCTTCCTCCTGGAGTTGTTGAGAGAATAAACAGAGGAACATGGAGGTAAAGTGCTTAGCCCAGTAGACGCTGCAGAAATGTGAGCTGCTGCTGTGAGTGCTAATTTTGTGGAGTGCGGAAGGCCCTGGTTCGAGCCCTGCCTCCGCCACGTCCCACCTCAGTGCTCAGGGCAAAGTCCTTGACCTCCCTTAGCCTGGCTCCTGATAGGAGAGCAGGATAGTGACAATGCACCCCTCACAGGGCTCCTGGGATGGTTAGACAAAGTGATTTACAGAAAGTGCCTCATGCGGTGTTGGGGTCATAGAAAGATCTCAAAATGTGGTGGTGATTATTTTTATTGTTAAAATTTTTATTATTTAAAAACAGCCTTCATTTTATTAAATTTATTTTCTGTCAAAAATCCTACTTCTGATATTTTGCTTTTGTGTAGTGGTTTAACATCCAGTGGGCCTGGGGAGGTGCTCTGTTTTTTGTGGTTTTCACACACAGGTCACATTAAGTCCCCCTGACTGTATATTTGAAAAGATTTTAGAGGTCTAGAAGGTTAGGAGATTTCATGACCTTGGATACAGGTTGGTTAAACTGACAGACATTGTAGGTGAAGCAGAAAGCAAAGGCAATCCAGTCACTCTGTGGTTTTAAGTACTCTCTGACCCAGGTCTTTTTCTTTCCTTTTTTTGGTCCAAATAATTCCTTGGACATATGCACTGTACCCTTCCTCTCCATTCCCAGGAAAGTGGCATGTCATTGAACAAGGGTCTTGTAGGATTATTGATCTAAATCCAAGTTTTAAGGTAGAAACTCAAAATTTAAAAGTAGTTACCGGGCCAGCCCCATGGCTTAGTGGTTAAGTGTGGGGGCTCTGCTACTGGCGGCCCGGGTTCGGATCCCGGGCACGCACCGACGCACAGCTTCTCTGGCCATGCTGAGGCCACGTCCCACATACAGCAACTAGAAGGATGTGCAACTATGACATACAACTATCTACTGGGGCTTTGGGGGGAAAAAAAAAAAGGGAGGAGGATTGGCAATAGATGTTAGCTCAGAGCCGGTCTTCCTCGGCAAAAAGAGGAGGATTAGCACGGATGTTAGCTCAGGGCTGATCTTCCTCACAAAAAAAAAAAAAAGTAGTTACATTCTTGGGGATGTAAGACTTGAATAAACTCTGCTGAAAAGGAGAATGACCACTCCCACAGCTCAGTCTTGGTCGTCCTTGGCACAGCTCTCCAGGTGGTCGTGGGGACTAGATAATACGTGGACCTACTGGCACTCAGTTTTTCAGTTCAGGGCAAGAAATTAGTGCAGGGATTGTCAGCACATTCGTTTGTGGCTCCTTCTCACTTGGGTTATGAAAGGCACAGTCCTGTTGAGGTGGTCCAAGGGGAAAGGGTGCACACTAGCTCATGCTTTTAGAGGAACTGGAGGCCGGCTATTGTTTTTCTTCTTTCTTGAGTAGCAAAGCCAGCAGTTTGGGCAGAGGTGGGCAGTTACATATATCTGCTCTTCTGGCCTTCCATAAGAGGACTGTAGGTATTGGGGGATGGCAGGGAGATCTTTGGAAGCAAAATGTTAATCTCCTGCCTTCCTGTAAAACCTATGAGCAGGAATTAGTTTCTAAGAGGAGATGTCTTCAAAGGAAACCTCGAGTATGTCACAGTCAGAGAAGACTTGAAAATAGTTGCAAATTGAGCCATCATTTCATTTTATCTCATTAAATCCACAAAAAGTGCAGATTTTCCTCCTTTCTTATTCTTCCTTCAGGTCTAGCAAGAGGTCTGTGCCGTTCCTAACTTTCCTTAATGACTTCGGAGTATGAAATGCCTCTTAGAAACTTCCAGGCTGACCAAATTCTCTGCTGGCTTGTGACGTGTTAGTCTAAGGGTTGGCAAACTATAGCCAGCGGGTCAAATCCAGCCAGCTGCCTGCTTTTGTAAATAAAGTTTTATTGGAACACAGCCACGCTTATTCCTTTAGTATTATCTCTGGCTGCTTTCACGCTACAAGGGCAGAGTTGAGAAGTTGCAACAGAGACGGAATGGTCTGCAAAGCCTAGAGTGTTTACCATCTGGCCCTTTACAGAAAACCTTTGCCAGCCCCTGTGTTTGTTGAATCTCTACTGTCTGGATATTAAGCTGCTTAAGGAAAAGAGCCATGTCTTTTCTCCTTTGTTCTGTGCTCTTCTCTCCTTGGTTTGGCAATGATAGATTTTAGGTAAATATTCACCAGGTGACTAATATCCTAAGTCCCAAGATATTTTGGCCACTTAGCTAATAAATGGGAATTCAGGGAAAGAGAGGTCTCTTTCTCTTTCTTTTTTTTTTTGGTAGGGGTGTGGGCACAGGCAAGTAAGATTATTTTTGAGAAGACTCTTCCTTCCTAGCGGTGATCTCTCCTCTTCCTTCACTGTCCCTTCTGGGATGTTTTCCATCATGCCTGTTTGCTACCTGTCAACACAGATTTGGAAGACAGACTAAGGCGACTTGTTCCTGCGAGGATTTGTATATGTGACTCAAGAGTCCAGATAGCTGAGATGGCAGGTTTTTCATCTGTAAACCCTCTCTGACCATCCTACCCTGAGCAACACATTTTAAGTTAGTCACTTCCTTACAACCTAAAGCTGTGCTATTTCTGTGCCTCCGACAAAGGTTTTCCTGGTGGCAAACACAAGAACTCCTCCAGGCATATACAGTAGTCCCCCCTTATCCATGGGGGATACGTTCCAAGACCCCCAGTGGATGCCTGAAACGATGGATAGTAGTACCGAACCCTATGTATACTATGTTTTTTCCTATACATACCTACTTAGGATAAAGTTTAATGCATAAATTAAGCACAGTAGGAGATTAACAACAACAATAAAATAGAACAATTATAACAATATACTGTAATAAAAGTTATGTGGATGTGATCTCTCTCTCTCACTCAAAATATCTTATTGTAAGGTACTCACCCTTCTTTTTGTGATGATGTGAGATGATAAAATGCCTTTGTGGTGAGATGAACTGAGGTGAATGACCTAGGCATTATGATGTAGCTTTAGGCTACTATTGACTTTCTCACGATATGTCCAGAAGGAGGATCATCTGCTTTCAGACAGCCATTGACCACGGGTAATTAAAACTGCGGAAAGCGGAACTGTGGATAAGGGGGATCTACTGTACAGTTAAACTTAAAATATCTGAAATGCTGGAGCCTGGTCTCCAGCCTGTTTGTCTTCGCTTTTTCAAAACTCCCTGGGTGATCTCATCCACTCCCATGGCTTCCAGCTACCATTTATGCCAACAGCTCCCAAAGGTATAGCTCCTGGCTCTACCTCTCTTCTGATGTCTTGATTTCTGTGTAAACCTCTGTGGGGCATCTCCACCTGTGTTAACTCTAAGTTAGCATGACCCCTACCATGCCTATCACCTCCCCTCCTCCACCCCAGTTGCCCTCTTCCATATCTTGTTCAATGGACTCACCACCACCACCCCCTCCCCCACAGCCACCCATGCTAGACACCTTGATGTCATTGGTCTCCCTCTCTTGCTTTTCTTCAGGAACTCATTCAGTGCCCACTCTACCTCCCAGTAGTTTCGTAGTCAGCATTCAGTTAGGACTTGTAATGAGCCAGAAAGTTGGTACCTTAAGGTTAAATGACATACCCAAAGTGGCCCAGCTGGGGATGGAGCAGCTGAGATTTGAAACAAGGCACTCTGACGTCGGAACTCCTGCTCCTGCTCACTGTGCTAGCATCTGCCAACATGGGGCCGTCTGAGTTCTGAGCCTGATTGCCTTTCACCTGGATCACTGAGCTAGCCTCTGAAAGGCCTCCCCACCTCGGCATTTCTCTCTTCCACGCTGCTGCCATTGGTGTTCCCTAAATGGAAGCCTGACCACCTCGTTCCCTGTCTTAACAGCCTTCTGCGGAGGATGGAATCCATTGCCACCCTGATGAAATCCGCTGGCGCCCTGCGTGTTCTGGCCGCGCCTGTGTTCCTACACTCACACGCCCACGCTCATTGTCCTGCAGCTGCGCCTGCTCGTTTGGCAGTCCCTGCCCGTGTACTCAGATGCCTCTGTTCCATGCGGGACGTGCCCTTGTTCCGTTTGCCTGGCACACTCCCCAAGCCCTGTTTGAAATGTCTCCTGCTCTGGAAACTTCCTCTTGATCCCTTGAGGCAGAAGTAGTGGTCTCTGTCTCTGGGCCATTCATGTACTATAGCAATCACCACGCTTCAAATGGAGGTTCATTGTAAGATCCAAGGGGGCAGAGACCAAGTCTGTCTTCACCCCTGAGTTCCCCAGAAAAGTCTCTACGTGTGTTTGATGAAGGGAATTCAATCTGTACGTAATGCATCAGTGTAGAGAATCGTACCTTGTAGAGTTTTTCTGGGAATTAAATGAGATAATATATGGAGAGTACTCAGCTCAGCATGGTGCTTAACATAGTAAATTAGCTCACAGTTACTTTTGGGTTGTATATCTTCCTCTCTCCCCACCTCTACCCACCCACCCACCCATCCACCCAAGAGTGTAATTTCTTCCAGGGTTCGGCCTCTGTCTTACTCCCCAGCACCTGGAGCATGGCAGGTGCTCAGTAAATGTTCACTGAATGAAGCGAAGTCCTCACCCTAGGTGGCCACCATGTTACTTTAGCCTTCTTATCCTTTTCTGAATATGAACATGAGGATGTGAAAATGTGTTGTTAATGGTTGTTAGAATTTTAAAGAAGCACCTTCTTTAGGAGTGGGAGGGAATTAAGTTTATCTGAGCCCAAGGGAAATACATAATGTCATTTTGGAGAAATATCATTGTGATGCCAGAGATACTTGAGGGGTCTTTTTCCTCTTCTTTTCTTCTCAATAGTAATTATAGAGAGTAATAATAATAATGAGTGCCACAATCTGAGTGCTTATGTGCCAGGAAGTAGACTAGATAGATGCCGTCTCTGCCTGATCTCATTTACTCTTCATGGGATCCTGTCTGGGTAGGTACTGCTATGACCCCTTTCTGCTGAGGGGGAAATAGAGGATCTGAGAGGTCAAGTTAATTGCTCAGGGTCACAGAGCCAGCTGCTAGTTGTGTCCGGATTTGTTTCCTGTCAGATCCTGAGTTCTCAGCCTCTCTGCAGTATGTCTCCTTGTATGAGAAGCCTCCAGCAATTTACCTGGCACAGACGTGGCCCACAGCCCCCTCCCTGGGGACTGAGGAAATGGGACACACATGTTCTTCAAGGACCTTGCTTCTGTTTTTCGGGCAACTTACAATTTGCGGCTTCTCTCTTTATTGTTGTGTTGGTTGGTGGGCTCTTTGTTGAGGGTATTCTGCCTTCCAGATACATCAGAAGACAGCTTGTGTGGCTGGTGTCTTTGCTTTGGTTATAATATTGCCCTGTGAATGACAGAAGAGAAAACCATGAAAGACTTCCTTTCAGGCTGGGCATCTCGTTTGCCAAATAAAAGTTACATGTACCATCCATGCGGCTTCACCTCTAGCAAGTTCCAGGTTCCCAGGTCTGTGAAAGTTAATGACAAGGAAACTCTCTTGTACAACTTCCTCTCTGTGGAGATGGAGGGCAGCTCATTTAATTAGGATTCTTATGAAAAGTTAGATTATATTACCAACAATTTTTGCTTTTTACTTACATCTGTAGGAGCATATGTACTTTGGTATAGTGTGAGGCTTATTAGATCTCAGCTTTTGCCATTTTGCACGAAGAAACTTGATGCACCAGATTCTCTCCATATTCGTCTTTGGCTGGTTGAAGAATATTCATGTTTTAGGGAAGGAAAAGGAAAGGACTTCTTGCCTTCATAAAATGCCCATTGTAGGGCAGGCGCTGTGCGTGGTGCCGTTATGTACTTTATCTGAGCTAGGTGGGATAGCCCCAATTACAGATGAGGAAACTGAGTCTGAAGTATCCAGGGGTCTTACCCAAAGTCACCCAGTTAGCAGAGCTGAGATTTGAACCCAGGTCTGTCTTCCTGAAAAATCCCTTGACTTTCTACCATGCTAGACGGCCTTTAATTGCATGGGTCCAATGTCAGGGAGCAATTCAGTGCTTATATCTACTTTGGTGCTATGGATACTGCAGAGCAGTACCTATCTTGTTATTGTTGGGGTGAGGGTCCACAGCACTGGTTGTTTGATCTGAGAAGCAAGTAGTCACAGCTTGATTATCCAATAAATTTTAAAAGTAGGCTTCTGAACCCACACAATGCAAGCAAGTTAGTTTTGTAATAATGTATGAGCTTTTCTTTAGTCTCTCCTGGTGTCCTTTTTATGAGCAGCTTTCTCTGGTCAGAGGTGAACTTGTTCCTGACATAAGAAAGGCTCTTTCTCAGTTATGTTTCTTTGGGTTTTCTGGAATTCAGGTTTGGGGGGAAGAGAGTGACAGTCACAGTGCATTGCAGATGACTGTGCAAACCCCTCTACTATTTCCAATTAGTGGATTCATGTGTGAGTTGTATGCCTGTGTTATATTTACAAGAGGAAGTATCCCGTTTAATTTTATTTTCACACCAAAAGCCCAAGTGTTAAGAGAACATGGTGTTTTAACACTCCCTTGGTTATCAGCTGCACAGCGGAGGTTGTATATTGTCACATACAGTTTTCTGAGTATATTTCTACATTTGTTACCTGGCAACATTGCTGCATCGGGATGTGGAGATGTGTTGGTTCCTACCAGATCCTTACTGTTCATATTGTAGAAGGTAGAGCCTGTTTTCCTTGCAGGAATTTTGAAGAGGAGAAGGCACTGGCTGATGGGGCTTAGTTGAGAGATGGTCTGATGTGCTTCAGTGACTGACCCAGGACCAGGAGTTGGGCAGGGGATGTGGACTCTTGTCTTGCCTGAATTCATGCATTACTGTGTTATTGACCACCTACCAGTTCTGATGAGAAAAGAAATCGCATAGTAGGGATGACAGCCACAGCATCTCTTGCTGTGGTCATCCTCTGTGCTGCTTATAGCTCTGCAGGGTCTTGTGTTTAGCTGATATGATGCATTGAGAACACTGTACACAGAATTGGAATGCATCATGGGGCCTGCATATACTCTCAGACTATTCCAACGCCCCCCACCCCATGCCCTGTGTGATTCACCCCTGACCCTTGAAGACATTTGCATCTTAAAGACATTAGAAACCCTTGCATCATAGGTTTGAAAGTCCTCTCCTTTGTAGCCACACGTTCTGAGACATAAAAAAAAAGCTTACTGAGACCAAGGGCACTGAATTCTCCAGCACCTGTAATGTTTCTTGAAGAATGCTTGAGAGGGAAAAGTTTCCATGGTAACAATTTTTAAAAGAGTTCTGTGGCATCACCAGGCTTGACAAGATATCAGAGTAATGGGGCTCGGCAGTGTATCCTATGAGCGCACACTCCTTTTCAACTCCCTCCTGGTGAAGATGCCAAAGCGAGAGTCTGTTTTCAGAAGCCCCGGCAGGCACTGAGGGGACAGGGGTGGGGTGGTCTAGCCAGCGTGGGCTGATTTCAGGGCACTCCATTTGTGTTTCCCTCCGCGGTTCTCATTTATGTTGGCATCTCTAAGGAGGAGGCCTTTGCAGTCCACTGGACTCTTACTGTCTTGCCTGTTAAGAAAGAAAAAGACAACTGATTATGCCTGGAGGTATTTGGGAACCATTATTTACCTTTAAATATATGTATTTTTAAGTGCTCCAACCTGCTTTAGAAAACCCAAGAAGCCATTTTATTAATGGTTCTTTGCTCTTGGATGTTAATATTACTCCTGACATCATCAGGAAATATTCTAAGAGGAAGCCACAAGATTCCTTAAGATTTTATTTTATAGCAAGTGAATATTTTTTTTATACCTGAGGAAGACTTGACCCTGAGGGTTCCGAACTTGGACAATCATCCCGAGTATCCTTAACTTGGAAATCTATATCCTGCTGTTTAAACTTTAAGATGCTCTCTAACTGGATTAAAGTCCTCAACCAGCGGGCCGAGGAAAATGCTCAGAAAAAACAAGGTCATGCAGCATTTTTTTGGTAAGCACAGGAATCAACAAAGAGATGTTATATAACTTCTATTTATATCTTCCTTGCTCACTATCTGCAGGCAGACAAGAGTCGCTGAGAAGGGATTTAATGAGCTCTCTGGGTTTGCTCACCTTCCTGAGCTGGTAGGAACCAGCTTGTTCTCAAGTGCGTCAGCAAAGAATCTGGCTGTGGGTGGGCGGCCGGGGTAGGTGGACAGACTTGTTGCCATGGTGTTCTTTAATTCCCCTGTCTCTCAGAGATCTCACCCCCCCTCCCTTCCCTGACTCCTTCCTTTCCCTCCTTCTTTTCTGTCTTTCTTTTTTTTTAATCTATAAGCTTTCTTGTTTCTCACACCTACTCATGATTCTTGGAGCTGTCTCTGGAAACAGAGTATTTTTCCTTCCCCCCCAGAGCTCCCCATTGTGTAGCTCGAGGACATCAGAAGAGTGTTTGCTAAGGTGTATTTTTCCCCACCCTCCTCTATCTCTTTTCTCATGATTTTTATTGCCAGCCCCTCCATTATAGGGACCCGTCTCATAAGTCTTTGATCTTACCTGATAGAAACTTACTCATCACTATCGGATTGCCCCAAAACCAGGTGGATTCCATTGCCAGTTGGACAAACAGTCTGTGCCCCAGAGGAGAACGGCTGGTTTGTTTTTTCATTCATCCTCCTTTCTGTTCTCACCCTATGTGGGGTGATGTTTCCTATCTCATCTAGCACCTTATAAAATAGAACCACATGAAAACAAGAGAACGTATCTGTCCCACAGTGATAATTCCTGGAGCTTAGGCATCTTCTGTTACCTGAAGGTTGCAGGTTGAAATCATTAAAAACAACAGCAACAACAAAAACTGGCTGCTCCATTCAATTCTCAGCAGGGAAGCAGAACTGCCATTCTGAGAATCCCTCTGTGGCAGCCCCAGGACTGTCCACCTGCACTCTTGGTGTTCTGATGGCGGCCACAGAGCCTCTGAGATGGCTTTGCGTTGTCAGCCACATTCCCGCCAGAACAGAGACATTTAAAAGACATGAGTAGGGAGGTTATGATGAAGTGTTCTTAGAAAAGAATAAGTAGTTCCCATGAGGACAGGCTTAAAAAAAACCAAAACCCACCCCTGCCTTGCCCAAGAGTTGTGCAATTCTTAATAGCAGTAGCCTGTTTGAATAATCAAAGGCGAGCTGACTTCCCCTTATTAACTTCTGTTAGAGACATCTGCATAAAATGTCCCCAGATTCCAGACCAAGAAGGTAATTTTTTTTTTCCTCTGAGTAACTAGAGGGACTTTCCCTTTGGAATTCTTCCAGCAGAGTTAACTTCAGGGTTGACAATACTTCTCATTAGAAACTGCCAGCTGCCTGAGTCCTGACATGGGGGCATTAATGACGCCTCGTACACAAGCTCGGAGCCCCAGCCGCTGAGAACCTCATTGATATTCACAGCTGGCTGTGGCACTTCTGCCATGACCCTCCTTTTCACAGAGAAATGTATGCCCCTTTACATTTCCTGAGGTTCCCTCAGTTCCTTTTTGAAAGTGTCAGAGGCTCTCTTGATGTTTCTACCAGTTTCCTCTGCCTAGGTTTTAAACTTTCCATCAAGATGTCCCAGATGCTGAAGTGGATGGTCCTAGAAACCATCTAATGTCTTCAAGCCACTTGTTTCCCTTTTAATTCAGGACTTTAAAAAAAAACGATGTTGCTATTGGAGGAGGATGTGTTTTAGTTGCCCTCACCATACGGTGTTTGAGAAATGTGTTTTTATTAGCCGCCTTGCAACACAAGCCCACAAACTGTTCAGCCTAGAGCTTATAGTTATCAAGTCAGGGGAGAGAGTCAGGTTCTGAGATGGAAGGCCCACAGATGATTGTCCTTCCTGCTCCATAGTTAATAATGTAAGTATCAGCGGGGCCAGAGTAGTTAACAGTTAACTAGATGGATTACAGATCCCCAGCCAGACTGAGCCCATCACAGAGTCATGTGCACAAACCTGATAAGCCTTTGAGAGGCGAGAACACCACACCAGCCACCTTCCACTCGTGTTTGGCGTGCTGCGTTTTCCCCATTTGGCAGGGCTTTGAGTTTTCACAGATAGGAATCTTTTGGTTATTGAGTTAAACTTCAGCTGCCATAGATGCAAGACTTGACTGGATTTAAGTTTTTTGGAATTACACCTCCTTCAGGACTACTGTGCATTCATTAAGATAGCAAATATTTATTGAGTGCCAACTGGGTGCCAGGCTGTGTGAGTTGGCTGTGATACAGTCAAGGATGAGATCAGTATGTGGCCTGTCCTCTAGGCACTTACAGTCTAGCGGGAGAGATGGATTGTAAACCAGTTAACTGTTAAATAAATAACAAATTGGGAGAAGCGTGACAGGAAGCAACCAGGGTGCAGAATGTCATGGAGAACCCACTTAGGATGGTCAGGGAAGGCTTCTCTAAGGAGATGCCTTTTAAGCCCAGACCTAACAGATGAGAAAGGAACCAGCCATGTGAAGAGCAGAGAGCAGGAGTGTTCAGACAGGTTGGCATGGGCTTGGCATGTTGAGGGAGCTGCAGGAGGCCAGTATAGTCAGAGTGTAGCAACTGGGAGAGGTGGGGGGAGCAGGGCATGAAATGACTGCTTTACTCAGGTAATATGCTTGTCATCAGGTGGGAGGCTGGATTAGGTTATCTCCGTGGGCCCTGTGCCAACCCCTAGTCAGTGCTTCTAAAGGGCACCAAGTTGGCTCGGGCTGTAACCTGCTTAGATGCACATTACTGATGCCAAAGCCATAATATATTAAGCAGCACTTCCACAGATGAGTGTTGTGTAATTTCATCCTGCCATCTCAATCCATTTGGCCATCTGTACATTTTACTGTCAGATCCCAAGGATGTTCTCTGCTGCCATATGGAAGCTACCTGACGGGCCAGGACCCAGTGAAATGGGTGTGCAGGGTTGAGAGAAATGAAAGTCCTGGAGCTCATTGTTTGGGATCCAGACTGGGGCTGGGACCTGAGAGTTAGTTGGATTGAGCAGAAGACTGAGCGTGACTGTGGGCCCTCCATAAGGAAGGCACTCGCTTTGGTTGATGTTTTGCTATTTGTCAGCCAGTGTCCTTGCCCCTGGCAGGCCAGTGTATATTTATTTTTCTTTGGATTTTATGGTCCGCTGGATTTGTCACAGTTAGGTTTGTTGAGGGCAGAGAACGGAAAGTGGCTGGTATAAAAGACCTACCAGACACCAGGCCCTGTGCTGGGCTTTCATCTGTGTTACCTCCTTCACTCCGCCGTCCAGCAGGCCTCTCAGGTGGTGCTTATCCTCCTCCTTCCCCCATTACAGATGAGGAAACTGAGGCTGCAAGTTAATAAATGACCTATCCAACCCCCGCCCAGTTCCTTAGTCACCCCTTTTCCTTGATCTCTACCTTGCTGAGTATGCAGAATATAGAGCCCTTTCTCTGAGGCCCTGCTGCTCTCTGTACAAACACAGAAGATGGGCATGCAAAGGATTATTCTTGACATTGACATAAAGCTTAAGTTGAATGTCCTGGGGAACCTTGGAGCTTTTAGGGCAGGAAAAGTCGGTCAGTATTGATTAATTGTCACTCAGGTACATAGACTGGAAATAAGACCAAAGATCAAAGTTCTTACTCTCCAACTCGGGTCAGTCCTTTCCTGATAACATAGACTGAACGCCCCAGTGAAGTGGGAAGGAACAGCAGCCCCATCACCACCAGGCTCTCGGCACGACCTCACATGCTGCGGGCTCGGCCCCCTGCGCCCTACCATGCTAATGCATTTCTTGGTGATGGAGTTTTCTCCGCACCTCTTGCATTGTTCTTTTCAGGTCTCATGATACTGAGAAGACCTCTGTGGCCTCCCTGTCACAGATTCCATGGTGAGTTTGTGGGCGAGCCAACGTGGGACCCAAGAGTTTCACCCAAAATGCCAGAAGATGCTTTTCACTGAATCATAGAATCAGCCCTGGAGGGTACCCTCAGAGGCTAGTGTGCATCTCCTGCAGCTCCAGACATGTGCTTAAGATTGTTTTTCACCTTCTTCTTCCTAATTGAGTAGATGTCCATGGCATGAGATTCTAAAACCTCCCTGAGTGCTTTAACAAAAGTCTTTCCTGGTGTCTAACCAAAGTCTCCTTTGCTGTACAGTGCCTTTTGTTTTTAAAAGCCTCATGTTGGCTTGAGGAGCAACCAAAATGCCTTCTTGCACTTGGGGAAGGTTCCCAAGAAGGTCCCTACCACAGTCCTCTGCTCTTCAAGTGAATTTTGCATCTATTTCACATTCCACTGGTCATCTTTGTTTTTCTGTGGAGGCTTTCTATTTTTCTCTTCCTGTCTTTGGCTGGAAGAGACAGACAGCTGTGCCAGTGCACTCCTACACAAGATGCTGGCCTTTGGCATCCATAGGGAAGTTTGAGAATTGAACCAGAGAAAATTTGGAGTCTCCTTAACGTCTGTGGCCTGGGTCAGGTCAGGGGTCCAGGTTCTTCTAGAACGATGCCTGACATGCCTCCCTGAAATCTGTTGGATTTTATTGTTAAATATTGCTAGAGATGTTACTGCTGACTGTTTACCTACACATACAGGGACTTTGTAAGATAACACCTTTAAATTTTTTTTTAGGAAGTACAGTTTGTTGGTTGAGATGTTGTTGATGAATATGTGAGAAACTGTTAGCATTCTGATCCATACGGGGGCCGGGGGGGTTGGGACCAGACTGCTTACCAGATAGGGCAGAGCTTCCCTGCAAGTGCTGATTCCCGTGGGCACCAGGAGATGGAAAAGGAGAGGTGTTAAGGTTTCTGTCTCAGGAGAAAAGTGGTTCTTATAGAACAGGTTGGACTTTGCAGCTTGCTAAAAACAAAACTCGACTTGAGAAGCATCGTGAAGACCTACTGCTTTGGCCTTGCCCTTAGACCCAGTGACCAGATTAATTTGAGTGCGGGTCTCCTTGTCCTCCACCCCTTCTCACAGGCATTAGGAGTCAGCAATGAGCCAGAGGTGGCCTCCGTCCAGCCCTGGCATGGCAGAGTAGTTGAAACAGAGTGTTTGTCTCTATCAAGAGAGGGCCCCACGGTTTGGTGAGGGAGGATCTTCTTTCAGGAAAATGAAGCTGAAATGTAGGTGCCTTTCCATCCTTGACTTGGTTCACTTCATCATTTCCTTCTTTTCTGCTTTGAAGTTGGTGTTATTTCTGAACTCATCGTAGCTGTCAACGTCCTCAGAGAGGCTGGTGAGCTGAGAGCTCCAGATGTTTACTGGTTAAAACCCAGAACCTTACACACAATTTTCTTCTTAGAGTGAGTGGTAATTGATACCAGGGGAGTGTTTGATTCTTAATGTCCATTTTATTATTACTTTTTTCTACATTTTACTTATCCTGAAGTCAAGAATGGTTGAAAGTACTGGAAAAACAGTGCGTGTTGAAGGGTTTGGGACTGTCCAGGAAGAGGGTCTCACACCAAGCTTGTATTCTGCCTTTGAGTATGTTAAACTTTGAGAACTGGATATAAAATTGTTTATGTCTGTATCTAAAGGAATCTGAGTGGCTTCTATAACTAGTGAAATTCCAGCTAAATTTTTTTTAAACTTCCTTCATTGTGACAGTTATTGGAAATTGCTATTTAGTATGTTTTTGCTGTCAATTTAGATGCCATCTTGACCTACTGGTACCAGCTGGAATTGTCTATCATTGGATATTCTTTGGACACTAGACCTTGGTCATCACATAACACCCAGTGCATTAGTTGATGCACCCATCTTACATTCTAATGCCTTTCCTTTGAAAGGGGTATTGATAGGTAACAATAGCACCTTGCATTTGAATAATTTCCTGGAGTAATCAAAGTTTTTTTCATACATAGTATTTCATAACTGCAATCTTGATGAGCCCCCAGCTTCCATGTGATGCAGACAAGGCAGGTGGTAAGAGTCTCATTTTTCAGATAAGGAATCCAGGGCACAAATACAGTTAAGTAGATTGCCCAAGGTCACGTGGCTGGTTAGTGAGGCACTAAGGCTAAAATTTAGGTTTCCAGACTTCCAGTTCTCTAGGCTCCTATGCCCAACCACATGTGTGTTATCACCTAGTTCATGGTTCATGATCTTTGTGTTTTAATTGTTGTCATTGGTTTCTAAGAAAAGGACCCAAGACCGTAGACCAGTCATTGTGTGACAATGGTTTGTTAACAATATATAATGCCCAGCCCTGGCAAGTCTTCAACTAGCAGAAGGGACTTGTTTGGGAGCCCATATTAACAAGTACATCAGGCATCATAGGAAAATTGAAGCATTCACGTGGGTACCTACCACAGCTATTCTTTACTGTGAGAATAGTCTGTGTTTGTGCAGCTGAGAGACTTGGGGTGATGGATGGGGGAGTGGATTATAAAAAGCCAAAAGGTGTTTCGAGTTTGACAAACTCTCGCTCAGGTGAAAGATGTTTAACAAAGCAGAGTGGTTGAGAGCCTGGGCTGAGGTGTCAGACAAGTGGGGCTTGAGTCCTGGGACATCACCACCACTTCCTAGCTGTATGACTTGGCAAGTTATTTAACCTCTTTGAGTTTAATAACTCATAACAGTTAACAGTTTCCTCATCTGTAAAGTGAGGATAATGATAGCACCTACCTCATGGGGTGGTTATAAGGATTAAATGATACAGTGTGTATAAAGCACTTAGTGCCTGACAAATAGGAAGGGTTCAATTACCATTCACTATAATATAATTTACGGAGAGGGCATCCCTGGGAAGTGGTGAACTCTCCGTTAATCACAGGTATAAGAAGAGAACCCCACAAGGTAAACCCTACACCTCGGTAGCCATTGCCATCACTCTGTCACCTGCAGAGTGTCTGTTCGAGCTGGGCAAGAACGGGTTGGTCTGGTTGGAGATGTCCCCTCAAGTCCTGGAGACTCCCAGGGTTGAGGCTGAGGTCCTCATGTGCCAGAGGCAGAGTGAAAAGAGAAAATCAGACTCCAGGGAAGAATTTCCATCAGCTCCTGGAAGCTCCAGCATTCAGCACTGTTCAGCAGTCACATTTTTCAAATTCTTGGACTTAGCCTGAGAACTTAATTCATTTTGCAGAGATAAGTGAGCTTCCATAGTGAATGTCATGGGCTGTATGGGTCAGGGTCATGTGGTGCGAGGCAGTCAAATGGAAAAGCTGATTGTCTCAAGGCCCAGTGTGAGGGCTTCTACAAAGTGGACCAGCCACAGGGTAGAAACGCTTTCCTTTGGGGAAGGATCAAAGTCTCGAAGCTGTCCCATTAGCTCTGTGGACTGTTCCCCCCAGAACATCCCCACTCCCGCCAAGCTCCATCCTGGATCACATCCACCTCTTCTTCCTGCCGCTGCCCCTTCCTTTAGCCAAGATGCCCGGAAAGGGCTCCTCCTGTCAGAATGGCCTTGTGTCCCAGCAGGTGCAGGCTGGCTGGCTCTGTGTTCCGGGATACAAAGCCTGTCTTTGCTCCCCAGTTCTCTGAACTCTGAGGAGGATGGCTTTTTGATAGGTGCTCATTTACTTCCCTTCCCTGGTACGTGCCCCCGTGCATGGGCAAGGCCTGTGTCTCCCATTCTTCTCCCCAGACCCCTTGCTTACACAGTATAATTGGGGCTGGGACCTCTTGCACCTGAAGAAAGGAGTGTCCACCCCACCCCTCCTGTGCGTGGCCTGCCCGTTGTCTATAGAGTAGCTGCCACTGTCTGCTAGTCCCTGACTTCAAGGTACCTCTTGTTTCAGAAGCTCGGCAGGCTTGTCATAAACCACCCATTTCTTTGCAAGGACTTGGATGGGCATAGTGGGTGGCTGCCAGGCTAATTAAGCAATATCTTATTATTTTTCAAGACTGATCTGAAAGGGTGGTTTCATTATTATTTTAGTTAAGATCTCCATTCATTAGTCCCTATACAGCTCAAGCAGCCCAAGGAGGGCAAACTGTGTCCACTTGACAATTATCTGAGGGCAAGAACATAAACTTAGGCCTTTGTGTCAACCAACCACAACCCAGCGTGGTCAAAAGAGACTGGCTTGGGCAGTCAGGAGACAAGGGTTCTGTGTGGCCTTGGCAAGTCCCTTTCCCTTCTGGGCCTCAGTTTTCTCTCCTATGAAATGTGGAGGGCTGGACTAAACTCGTAGTTTCTAAACAATGTTCTTTGGAGCCCTGGAATTCCAAGGAGGAGTTCCTGTGGCAAGAGGAAGGGTCCTCCCCACTCCGTTTCTGACTGTCTCTGTCCTATATATGGGGTCTTTATCTAAGATGATGTTTGGGGAGGGAGGATAAGCAGGGTTTCCCTGCTGAGAAAATCATTTGGAAACTGCTGGAATAGAGTGCTTCCAGCTTTAACATTCTGTGATCTGTAGTCTCTCTCTCTTTTTTTTTTTTTTTTTTGCTTTGTTTTTAAGCTTGACTTATAATACCTAGTTCCCCTCCCACCAGCTGCCCTCCAGAGCCGCCACAGAGACGGCCACTGCTAGCGGTCACTTTCTCACCTGCCCTGACCCCCGACTTCCTTCTGCAAAGCCATGCCAAATGCAGACCTGTGGTCAGTGATGTCTGGGACTGGTGCTGTGTGTCTGCCACCAAACCAGCCTTCATTTCCTTTGAGTTCTCTGTCCGACCACTGGGGCTGGTCTTCTGTGTGTTTGTTAAAAAGGTGGGATGGTAGAAAGGGCCCCGGGCGGAGAAGTGGGGAGCTAGTTGTGGCTCTGCCGCAAGGCACCCGACCTCGCCTAACCGCAGCTCTCTCATCTATAGTGTGATGGATTTATGAATGGTGATATCTGTCTTGGCAATCTCCTAAGATGCTGATGAGACAGCCTATATGAAAAGGGCTTTGGAATCAAATGTGATTTGGAGACAGACGCAGATGCAGATCCCTCTACTCAGGAGGTGGCCTCTTGTCTAGACAACTTTACATAGTTCTCTAGCTTTCTGGGAACAAAGTAGATTTTTTTTTGTCTCTTTTCATTGTGAAGATATAATTTACATACAATAACATGCATAGATTTTAAGTGTACAGTTTGATCAGATTTAACAAATGTTTATATCTGTTGTATTTGTTTTCTATGGCTGCTGTAACAAATTAATACCAATTTAGTGGCTTAAAATAACCAGATTTTTTTATCTTACAAGTTCGACATGAGTCTTCTCTAAAATCAAGATGTCGGCAGGGCTGCATTGCTTTCTGGAGGCTCTGGGGGAGAGTCTGTTTTCTTGCCTTTTCCAGTTTCTAGATGCTGCCCACATTCCTTAGCTCATGGCCCCTTCCTCCGTCTTCAGAGTCAGCAATGGTGAGTGGAGTCTTGCTCACAATGCATCGCTCCACCCTCCTCTTCTGCCTCCTCCTTCCACTTTTAAGGACCCCTGTGATTACATTGGCCCCTCTGAATAATCCAAGATTATCTCCCTATTTTAAGGTCAGCTGATTAGGAGCCTTATTTCCATCTGCAACTTTATTCCCCTTTGCCATGTAAGGTAACATATTCACAGGTTCCAGGGATTAGGACGTAGACATCTTTTGGGGGGGAAGGGGGATTATTTTGTCTACCACACCTGTGTAACCACCACCCCATTCAAGACATTTCCTTCACTCCAGAAAGTTCTCTTGTTTCCCTTTTAGTTCCTTGCCACTCATACCCCCCAGAGGCTACTACTGTTTTGATTTCTCTAACCATCAACTAATGTCTCCTGCTCTAGGCCAGATTTATTTTGAAGGGTTACCTCAAATCTGCCAGGTGGGGTGGAGTGAAAAGTTGGGAAAAGTAAAACAATCTTGGTTTGGGAGCGGGAACCATAGGTTCAGGGAGGGAAGTAGGCAAGTAGCTTGTGGAGAGGCCCTGCCTGCATCAAGAGCCTGAGGGCTGGGAGGCAGAGTAGCCCCCTCCTCTGGTCTGAGGTCCCTCCTGTATCTGGGGAAATGGTCCTGAGGAGGGCGCCTCCTCTTCCCTTCCCCAGCCCTCCAAACACATTATTACAGAATGAGGTTTAACGAACAGGTCTGTGAACTGGGTGTAGGGCCTGGGCTTGCCAATTCCAGACCACGCTGGGCACCAGGAAGGGGCACAGACTGCCTCTAGGAGCCTCTAACTGAGGCCCCTGTTCCTCAGCTCCATCTGTCTCCCCATGGCACATCCTGCCTTTATAGGGGAGGTATCTTAGTTCTTCCACACTGCCATCACTCTCTACTTCTCCTCTTATACAAGATCTCACTGTGTCCCTTCTGGAGACCAAACGTCTTCCTTCCGGAGCATCTTTGTTTAGATTCTCAGTCGGCAGGCCTGAAGCAGCAGCTCTTGCCTCTCCTCTCTGTTGTAGCACCTCCTTGCCCCACTGCTCACATGGGCGTGCTGGTGAGAGAACATTTGCCAGAGTTAGCGTGGGCGTCTCAGAGGTGTGCTAAACACTTGATGCATGTTATCTTTGAGGGTCCCCTAATCTCTCAAAAAGGAGTAATAATAACAACTACTTGAACAGGGTTTTGTGTGCAGTGATGCACATTAAGGTTGACCCTGAGTCTCTGACACTTCATGAGCAGTCAGGAAACGTTAGCCATTGTGGGTATTACTGTGATGATCTCATTGGATCTTCATAACCACTCATGAAGTCCTGTTATCATGCCCATTTTGCAGATGAGAAAATTTGGGTTTCAGAGACGTTGTCACTTTCTAAGATTGTCACTAAAGTTGTCACTAAGTAGTGAGTGGTCAAGCTGAAACCCAGGTCTCTCTGGCTCTGAGACAGAGTTCTCACCACTTGCCTCTCCAGCTCTAGCTGCCCACGGAGACGCCTTCACTGTGGGGATTTCACGTTACACTAGTGTAATGGTGGCACAAAAACAAAGCTGACACACTCGGTAGGCACTATGCTGAGCACTTTGTCTGCACCGCGGCAGCCCTTCAACATAAGTTCCGAGAGCCTGCGCAACTTGCCCAGGGTCACAGAGCCAATAGGTGAGGGATGTGGGACTCGAACCCAGGTGGTCTGACTGGAAAGCCTGCCCTGCTAACCCTTCCATTAAGAAACATTTTCCTTCCCCTGTGGCACTGGCGGTATTGCTCCTTTTGATACTTACTAAGAGGCTTGACGGAGTATGCCTCTCGTTTCAGCTTGATGGCCAGGTACTGCGGAGCCAAGCCAGAGACTGCCCTGAGTCATCTCTCACATCTTCCAACCACCAACCTTGTGTAGTTCTGGTTTTCTGTTTTTGCTCGTGTTACTGTACCCTACTGTCCACTTTATTATTTTATTGACGACATTCTATTTATAAACCTGCTTCAAATCCTTGAGAGACTGAGGACTGGTGTAAATAATGCAAAATAAACATACTGGCCATTGCAGAATCATTCACAGAGGCATGTAATCCTCTGTTCCTTGCCCTTCTCTCATTTCATGAGAGGTCTCCTTACCCTGACCCTATCAGTTGACATTGTTGAGTTTAGCAGCCAGACATTAAGCAGTACGGTTTGTAGCAAGCGATCCATGTGCACTGTGTTGCGCGGTTAGAGATGACAGATGGCGGGCTTTAGTTATTTATTTATTTACTTACTTAAAGTGCGCTTGTTTTCTTGAATGATCAGATTGCCCCAGGATGCTTTTTAAGCTGTCTCCATGCAATAAGAAGACTGCTGGGTACCAACTAAAGTTAATGACCATGAGCAGCAGCCTCTGGTGCGGTTTCCCCTTGACCCCATGTGGGTGAGATGTTGTATGACTTGTCTTGATGGAAAATTTAGTCACTACCATTAGGTGGCTGTAGGTTGAGTTCTTAGTCCCCACACATCTCCTTTTGTTTGTCTATGGATGCATCGGCTCACAAAGAAGTGAACAATTAGAACTTGGTTTCTCATATTTGAGCAGTTTTCCAGAATTAATCTGTGTTGGGGGTTTATTTCTATCGTGGCCACTGAATATTAAAGCAGGATCTGATTGGGGCCATCCAATTAAGAGGAGCCATACAGTGTTGGGCTGTAGTCATTCTGTCATCAAATTATTATGGAGTGCCTTCGATGTACTGGGCCTCCTCTGGGTGCTCAGAAGATAGCTGTGAACCAGACAGGTGGGGCACCTGCCCTCATAGAGCTTACACTCTGCATAAGGTGGGAAGTAAGTGGGTGAACAATACAACAGTATCCTTTCAGTGGCCAATTCCTATGAAGAGAATGAAATAGGGCATGAGAGAATAAGAAGTTGGCTCTAGGTAGGATTAGGTAGGATGCATCAGGTAGGTTGGCCTCACTGAGGAGCTGATGTTAGTGGTGAGACTGAAGGATAAGGGGACCCTAGCCATGGGAAGAGCCAGGAAAAGCAGGGAAGAATGGGGCAGTGGTGCTAAGTCTGCCACAGTATGGTCTACTAGTAGTCTCTTGGGTCAATTTCCTAGGGATAAAAAGCTATGTTAGTAAATAGTCATCAGGGTGATTATTGAATTACTGTGTCTTTTCCTCACCAGGCTGCCAGTTTAATGGGGGACAGGGTTCAGGCCCCTTTTTGCTCACTGTTGTATCTCCTGTAAGGGACATAGTGCCCAACTCATGACAGGTGCATAGTAAATAGTGAATGGATGGATGGACAGACAGATGAACAGATAGATGGATGGTTGGAATGATGGATGGATGGATGCATGCATATATGGATGAAATAGTAAGAAACCTAAAAGAAAATAAAAGGCAATAAAGGGCAATGGTGGACACTAAAGACTTGAGCTTGGTTCAAAGAGTAGGAGTCTTGGGAGATGCAGTGACACTCCCACTACTGCAGAATGATAAGGCCAAGCAGTAGTCAGGTGGTGACTTGTGTACTAGCATTTGGGAGTGGTTGGAGGGGAAGAGATAGAACCAGGGAGCACAAGTAGGAAGGATGGATCCTGTGTTATATGTTGGAAACAAGCAGAGGTAAAGAAGAACAGTGAGAAGGGGAAGAAAGTGCACAATCAAGAAGTGCTTTGTGGGCGGGCCGGCCCCATGGCTTAGCGGTTAAGTGCGCGCGCTCCGCTACTGGCCGCCCTGGTTCAGATCCCTGGCGCGCACCCACGCACCGCTTCTCCAGCCATGCTGAGGCCTCATCCCACATTCAGCAACTAGAAGGATGTGCAACTATGACATGCAACTATCTACTGGGGCTTTGGGGGAAAAAAAGGAGAAGGGTTGGCAATAGATGTTAGCTCAGAGCCGGTCTTCCTCAGCAAAAAGAGGAGGATTAGCATGGATGTTAGCTCAGGGCTGATCTTCCTCACACACACAAAAAAGAAAGAAATGCTTTGTGGGCAAATGGGACGGACATTTGTCAATGTAGCATGTAGGCTAGTGGCTAGAGGAAGGGTCAGAGTGACTGAAGTTGCATGTTAGCAGATGGAAACATGGTGGCTTTCCGGGGGCTGTTGAATCAGGCACTGGGTGTGTGTGGGAGTGAGAGATGGAGGAGTTAAGGGGCTTCGAGAGGCTGGTAAGATTTTAGTTTTTTCTGGGATTGCAAGCCTAGGGCTACGTTCTGTAGGGAAGTGCCATCTTTCCAAATGGGGGAGGATATGAAATTGGCAGAAAGATCTAACTGGGAGAAGCAAATATATTGTTTGGAGCTTTGTTTTATTTTTCTGGAAATGACCGTATTGTATTTTTATGTAAATAATTCACAACAGCGTGGTGTTTGCAAAGGGGTGAAAAGCGAACACTCATAAATGAAGTTGAGACACCATATTGTGTTTTTATATCAACAATGTATACTATTGCTTGCAGTGGGTCCAAAAACAAATGTGTATCCAAGAGGCAAGCTACCTGTTAATTTTGAGCTGCTTCATCTAACCATCCTTTACCTGTCCTTTGAGACCTGAGTTGAAAATCACCTTTTACATGAAGATTTTGGGATCACTCCAGCCCAATGTCATCCTTGCCAGCTCTGAGCTTCTATAATATAATTTCTGGGTAGCTTCTGGAGCACTTTTCACTCACATATTTTAGTCTTACTTATGGACATGTTATCCTAACCTGGTACGGAGCCCTGTAGGGGCAAGTAGCACGTCTTACTCCTCTGTGTATATTCACAGGGCTGTGCAAAGTGGAGTGCAGAGTGGCTCACAGAGGACCTTAAACACATGACTGGCCCTGCAATGATCACCAAAAATACATTCCGTTTCCGTTGTTAATGGAGTTGTTTTGTGTGTGTGCAGGTGGTGGTTCTTACTTGGCGAAAATCTGCCCACCACCCTTTAGCATGCTTCCCAAGCCCATATGACTGCTCCAGCAGAGACATCCCATGGCAGTGTGCTTTAGGCTCTGTGTAGAAAACCTTAAGCCGTAGAATCTGGAGAATGGTAGTGTGGGGAACAGTGGTTAACCTTGGTCCAAACTTAGACAATTCGTGAGGTTTTGTGTCTGGCTCTGATCTCTGCGAGGTTTTGGTGTCTTGAGTGGGATTCAGTAGCTGGTCTGTCACAGTGTTGAAAATCTGTGGGTTTTCCTTGGCAGCACTCCTTTTTCTGCCGGTTGACAGAAGATAAGAAGTCAGAGAAATTTTTCAAGGTCTTCTATGACCGAATGAAGGTGGCCCAGCAAGAAATCAAGGCAACAGTGACAGTGAACACCAGTGACTTGGGAAACAAAAAGAAAGATGATGAGATAGACAGAGATGCCCCGTCACGGAAAAAAGGTAAATGCTCCCCTGCATACAGCTCTTCAGTCAGCTGGACTGTGAACCCCAGAAGAGTCCTTGTTTTCCTTTAGTATTTTCATTACTTCTGGACTCCAAAGTATATTCTGACTGGGGCTTTCAGAAGAAGAATACCAATCTGGTTGTGATATAATTCTTCCCAAGTAACCTGAGCTGAATTCCTGCTGCTTTGAAGGTTCTTCTTGTTGAAGAAATTAAGATACCTTCTTCTTGGTCAAATTCAAGGTTTTATTGGCAGGAAATCCATTAATAATCTTTTAATGTAATTTTTAATTTAATGTTAGAAAAATTTGAGGAAGATACACACTTTAAAACTGGATATTCATCTTTTGTCAGCTAATTCTCCCTTATTTTCTAAAATATTTGACAGTTTATAAAGCTTTTTATTTATTAATTATTATCTAACTTGAAGAGAAGCAATACTGGAGAGTGGTAGACCCACAACTGTTGGAGTCAAATGGCCTTGAGCAATTAACCACTTTGAACCTCATTTTTTTTTAGAACTGGGTTTCTCAATCACAGCACATTTGACATGTGGATAATTTGTTGCTGTAGGGACTGTCCTGTGCATTGCAGGATATTTAGCAGCACATGTGGCCTCTACTCAGTAGATGCCAATAGCTCACTCCCACCCCCAATCAAAAATGTCTCCAGATATTGCCAAATGTCCCTTGGGAGGGGATGGGGGCAAAATAACCCCTTGTTGATAACCACCGGTCTAGAATGGGGATAAAGAGAAGAGAGAAAAGAATGGCTAACATTTACTAACTACTTGCTATGAACCAGGCCATTCTCCAAAGTCCTTTATGTGTGTTACTTCATTTAGAACTCAAGTCAATCCTATAAAATAGAAAAAATTGTTAGCCCCACTTCACAGATGAGGAAAGTGAGGCACAGAGATGTTAATTAACTTGTTAAAGACATGCACCTAGTAGGCAGTAGAGCCAGGATTTGAACCCAGGCAGTCTGGCTCTGAGTCTAATGCCCCTAACTATAATGTCTCAGGGTTACCCTGAGGATTAGATGAGATAATACACATCAAGTGCTTGATCACAGCACGTTGGCATTTAGTAAAGTGCTCAATGAATTGTCACTACCATAACAATAATTACTGTTGGGGTTAGCATTACATTGACCCTCTAAGGAACCTTCTGTAGGTGGAATTCACTGATGCTTTCCCCATTTACAGATGAGGAAGCTGAGGCCCAGAGCTATAGATTTGTGAGGTTGACGGCCTATCCTAAGGCTTTTCCTTTAAAACACAGAGCAAGCATAGATGACATGTCAGAGTCATAAGCAAGGTGGCAGGGCTGGACTCAGTTTTCATCCTGTCTAAGGGCTGAGAGACGATGGTGACTTCTTGGAGTATTTTGCCAACCTTGAGGCTCTCTAGTGTATACAAGAACTTAGGTTTCTGAACATCATCTTTGGTGTGGCAACTAGCACTCCTGAGGATTCAGCAGCATTGACTGTCTTAACGTTTGCATTCTAGCCAAAGAGCCCTTGACACAAATAACAGAAGAGGTCCGAGATCAGCTCCTAGAGGCCTCTGCTGCCACCAGGAAAGCCTTCACCACCTTCAGGAGGGAGGCCGACCCTGACGACCACTACCAGTCCGGGGAGGGTGCCCAGGCCACGGCGGACAAGACCAAAGATGAGCTGGAAATGAGTGCGGTCATCACCATCATGCAGCCCATCCTCCGCTTCTTGCAGCTCCTGTGCGAAAACCACAACCGGGACCTGCAGGTGAGGGTGGGGGCCAGGCAGGCAGAGTCACAACTCCTCACAGCTGCCACAGCTTACTCTGACATTTCAGCTCCTTTCACTTCAGCCAGTTTCCTTGAGGTGAGGATCCAGGATGGTTCTCCATGTCTGGGCAACTGACACGTTTCTCTGTCTTCACCACTATCTCTACAGGGACAGGAGCCATATCTCTTGCTCACCAGTATAGGTGCCTGCTCCGTATTTATTAAGTGTGTGTATGTGTCTGTGTGTGTGTGTATTGGTAGCCTGCCAGTGTTTGACATATAGGTGCAAGGTAAAACCTTGCAGTGGATGGGTGATTAAATATACTAGACTTACAAAATCTGGCACACAGAAAGTTCTAATTAAATGTTTGTTGTTTGAATGAATTAAGTGGTCTTCCAGGGTTTTCCACAAATAGGTGCTCAAAAATATTTGTTGAACTGATTATTCCAGAAGTCCTTTGTTCACATTTTTGTTGTTGTTGGAATGATAACAATGGCCAAGTTTTATTGGGCACTTAGAATATCCTGGATGCTAAGTACTGCTTATGTTATTATATTCATTTTACAGATGAGGGGACTGAGGTTCAGGGGACACACTTAGGGAGTACAGAACTGAGACTTGAACCCAGGCGTCCTGATGGTAGAGCTCGTGCTGTTAACCACCACGTTGAGACAGAGGGCATTTTCTCCCCTGCAAAGTTTCCCCACCAGCAAGGGCTATTTAGGAAGGGCCTAGGAGAGATACGCTTCTTTCTACTGAATGGGCATGACATGTGAAGCCTGTCACTGCCCAGGAGAAGCGTGCTAGAGCACCGGGTCCTGGGCCTTGGCCTGGTTTTGCTGCTGACTCTTGGGAAAACACTCCTCTCTGCCTAAAAGGGATGAGGATGAACAAGAAAAGTGTGTTTGAACAACTCCTCTAAGAGAGAATGCTTCCTCCTAAAATAAACAAGTTGGCAGCAGTAGTTTTGTTTATTTGAATAATGATAATATGAAAAAGAAATAATTCTGGTCCAAATGTGGCAAGGGGAAGGTGCAGCCTTTAAATATTTGCATTGCTGACTTTTCTACCAGATAATTTGATGGCCTTTCACACGTCAACTGTGATCAGACCATTCGGTGCTACCACCGTAAATTGCTCACACTTAGAATCGGTCACGGAATCTATGCCTGGATAAGTTGGGTAAGAAATTACATTGTTAAACAGTAAGACAGAACAATGGAATAGAACTGGGTGAAGTCTGCAGGATTAGTACCTTCTACGCTGGTTTTTATTTTTAATCAAATTGGTCTGAAGAGCCTGAGCTTTGAAAAAGCGTCTCGATCCAGGGTCATCAACTGGTCAAATCTGGCCCATATTTAAAAATGAAGGGATTTGCCATAAGCCCCACTGTTGGCCACGCTGGGTCTTGGACTCTTTCTCCACTTTGCTGCCTGCTCATTTCCTCCATTGACATTCCAGCTTGATCCCCATCGACGTCTGAGTGTGGGATCCTGGCTATCAGTTTTCTTTTCTTGCCTGTTGCTCGAATTTTTTTACTTTGGACTTGGCCCTAGATCCACTTGCCTGGGACTGTCTAGCTCAGCTGGGTAGAACAAAGCACTTATGACCCAAAGGTCCAGGGTTTGGTTACTGTCTCACTGGCTGATATTCCTCTGTCTGAAGGCCGACTGTGTCCCCTCCACCTTCTGTATCTACACCATTAGTCATGAGGGAGACAGGCCAAGGGAGTGTGAATGACACTATGGAAAGCTAGGCTGTCCCACCAGCAGGAAAGCAAAGCCTACAGCTCGCTTCTGGCATCTTTGTGGATGTGGAGGCCCCACCCTGCTGCTGGGGCTGTTTCTAGACTGAGCTTGGCGGTCAGTGCTCTGTACTGTTCCCCTTGACCAGTGTCACTGGTTTCCAGCAACCTTGGGCTCCAACGGGAAAGTAGGTGGAGACTACGCCTGTGCATGTGTATGTTTATTTCATTATCTCGGTGAATAACGGCTCTGTGCCTGGCACTGGTAGTGATGAAGACCTCACCCCCACCGCTCCCCTCACAGAGCTGAGAGTGTCAGGCAGGAGCCATTCTGGCAAACCAGAGATTGCAGTGCAGCAGTGGTGTCATCTCAGGGGTTTTGTGGGTTCAGAGCAGGAGAACCAAGCCAATGTGCTGGATCCAAGAAGGCTTCTCAGAGGAGCTGATATGTGCTGAGTTCTAAGCTAACAAAACACAAGACTACCTTGAGTAGAATCCCTCCATGAATGTCAGAGGAGCAGTCCTGATGTGCTTGTTCCCCAGCGTGGCTCTGGTTTCGTGGGCCTGTTCTGCCTTCCATCCCCTCCTTGACCTCCCTTCTACACCAGCACACTCTGCTTCAACGAGTACACCATTTCTTGTTTGAAAGTCTTCACAGTTTCAGTGTTGTACCTTAGCTCTTAGGAAAACTCTCCTTTGAACTAATGCCCTAAGAACCCCATGGATATAAGCAGCTTTTAATGAGTCTTTCCAAAACTTAATTCTCCAGTACACTGCTCTGTGGGAAACCGTGGTATTGGGGGAAGAGAGAGTGTATAGTCTAATATTTTTTAAAAGACTTGGCAGCTTGACCTTTGAAGGTAGTCTAAAGATTATCCAAGTCAGTGGTTTTAAACTTTTCTTAGTTTTGGCCACAGAATCTTTTGTTTGAACATCTTATGCATAAATGTCCTAAGTAAAGCAGATGAGAGCAAAACTGCTCTGTTCAGAGTAGAAACTACAGAGTACTAGAACTTTCCTTTCCTCCCTCGCCTACAAGAGCCCTGGGAGGCGGGGACATTCCAGGGATCCTCCAGGGTTCTGCAGGGCCCCGTTGGAAAACCAATGAATATAGACCAGTGGTTTGCAAGTATGAAGGTTAGAATCATCTTTAAGACTCCCACTAAGTCATACATACTGAGGTGGTGATAAAATTGCTCTGATAAAATTATGTTTGTAGGAATCCAGTCAGTTCTTAAAATGATGGTTTTAAGTGGAATTCAGCTACTCTGAATACCACCCTGTTGGCAGTTTTCCAGAACAGATGGTGGCTCTCTGGGTCACGGTTGCCTTGTGGATCTGAGAGAGGAGAAGCCATTCTCACGAGGGGAGAGTTATCGGCTCCCTGGTGAAGCCGATAAAGAAGTGCAGATAAGCTCAGAGAGAGAAGAAATCCGGCCTTTTGAAGTTGCCCAAAGTTTCTTGTCACATTTATAACCTTAACTTTCCTGTTGGTAAATCTTTAGTAGAGATAAAACCACTGAGTTTGACTTTGCCAGACAGGCATTTGCTGCCTTAAGCAAGCTTTGTTCACAGTGGTAAGAAACTTGATGGGAAGGACTATTCTTGAACAATTTTGGGTGTGTGCTTTTGAACCTTCCCCTGAGAGTCTGGCATTGTTTCTCACCTGGGTTAAGGAATGCAGGTCCTGATCTCTCTCCACTGAAGTCCTTATCAGCACAGATTTCAAGTCTTTCATTTCCTTAATCCCCCCATCTCTACTTGGTCTCTTGCTTTCCAAGGAAGACCACAAAAAGAACAGGATTTCTCCAGCTTAGACAGGGCCAGGTGGTAAGTGCTAAGGGTGAACTTCATTCCCTGAGAATAGAAAGAGTTCCTGGGGGCCTCCTAGCCAGTGGCATACCTTTTTGCAGAGGACAAGAGGAAATGGATCTGAGTTAGGAAAGGAGAGATTCTAGCCAGACACTGCAAAAACCATTAGAAATGGGAGAGGCTTTCAAGAAAGGGCAGCCGACTGTCCTTCATGGGGAGTTTGAAACATGTCTGCCTTGATGACTTTCCAAGTCTCCTTTCCTCTACCCATTCAATTTAATTCACATTATTTCAGCCAGTGTTTATGAAGCACCTGGCCCATGCCAGGCCCTGTACTGACTGCCAGCCACCCAGTGCTGTCAGCGTGGTTCTGGGTGGAGCTAACAGACATCTCTGTAAGCACATCACAAAGTGTGAGGAGGGTTAAGAGAGGTGCATGCAGTGCTCTGATCTCCTTGGAGTCAAGATGGAGGGTTGGGGAGGGCTTCCTGAAAGAAGTGACTTAAGACCTCATCTTGAAGAAAGAGGAGTTAATCAGGGTGGAGACGATGGGGAGAGTGACAGGCAGAGGGAATGGCATGGCTGAAGCCCCAGAGGTGAGAGAACAAAGAGTGCTTGAAGAGCAGGAAGGAGTTCACTGATGCCACGCAGAGAGCGGCATGGTGGAAGCAGTGACATCGCTGGGCAGAGAGGGGCATGATGGGAGAGATGATGTCACTAAGCAGAGAGGAGCATGGAGGGAAGGATGACACAGGGGTTTGAGACGAAAATGGGCCTTAGAGTCATATTGTGAATTTCAGCCTTGGACAACCAGGCCCTATCCTGCCCTCTTCCTGAATACTCCTCTGCTCCCTGCTGCATGGTGAGGGGCTCAGCCAGGCCCTCAGACAGGTAGCCTCTTCCCTGACGAGCTAGAGCAAGGAATGGCTGTGGAACCCTCCTTTGGATTCCTATAGCAATTAGAAAAATAGTCACCTTTGAAAGCTCACATGGTCCCAAATCATCTGTCCTTCCTCTACCTCCCACCCGAACCTGAATGATTGTTCAATTTTTAGACTAGTTAGGAAGGTTTGAGCGTAAGGGACTGAGGTTAAGTTGTGGGGGTGGGGGTTAGTTTGATGATGAGTCAAGCATTAATCTTGGTTACCAGCTTTTAATCTGTGCATTTATAAATGTTTTAGTTATACAAGGAATACGTGAATATATTCTTTCTATGAAGGTTCAAATGAAATAACTATTTAGTTTAAACGAATTCTCTCTCTCCCCATTCCTACCTCTCTACCCAGGGTGAACTGCTGTGGGTTTGCACTGTATCTTTCCAGTCCTTTTTCTATATATTTGGACGGGAACATTGGATACATATTAGTCTACTATTTGCCTTTTTGTTTTTTTAACTTAACAGTATGTCCTAGAGATCTTTCCATATTGGCACTATGGACCTACCTCAGTATTTCTAATTTGTAATATTCAATGATGTTACTATACTATAATTTATTTAACTACTCCCCAACTGGTGGGCATTTAGGTTGTTTCCTTCACTGTTACAAACAGTGCTGTTGTGAGCATCCAATACATACTTTGTGAGCAGAAGTCAATATTTCATAGAAGTGGAATTACCAGGTCAAAGGGTTACATTCATTTTATCTTTTGATTACATCTTTTTGTAGTACCAATTTTCTTCAGTAAACCTGTGTAACTTTTATAACTATGAGCAAAAAAATATTTACTTCTTTTAAAGAAGAGATTACTGGAGTCTCTGACAAAAATCTCCTCTTCATGAAAATAGTCGCTGCTTTGTGAGATGATTGAATGTGGCTTTCTTTATTTTGTTGAGAAAGCAAAGTACCTGCTCTTATGTCTCTTGTTAATATTACGAGTTTACCTGGAGAGTACATACTCAGGCACATGCACGCAAACACACACATTTACTCACTCTCGCTCCTTCCTTTAATAATGGAAATGGCCGAATAAGATAATCCAGGTTCCCGCCATGGCACTGGACTTAAGCCAGCCTGTAATACCTTATTTTGTGATGATCCATCCCCAGTACTAGGTTCTGGGCCTTCAGCATCCATACCACACCATCATCTTTTAAACATAACCATTGACCTTAGAAATGTCAAATGCCTCTGAACTTAGCATCTGTTAGGAGGGGGGGGTGTGTGGTCTGGAGTGAGAAAGAGAGAAACGGGAATTCAAAAAGACTATAGAAGTCTGAAGTGGGTTGTCAAAGAGGGGCCCTCCTCCACTGCATCCCATATAAAAGCACCTTGGAGAGCAAGCCACAGTATTGGTGGCCATTGCCGTAGACCAAGTCCATGGGTTGGCCATCATGGGGGGCCATGCTGACTCTTCTGTTCTGTCCAGTGCTGCATCTCTCTGCATAATTGCTAATCAGTCCAGGGCACCAACCTGTTAGAGATTATCAAAATGGCAGGGTGAATGACCTTTTCCCTCTTCTCTCTGCCTTTGCTCCCCCAACCTGGGGACTGCCCATTTGCAGAATTTCCTTCGTTGCCAAAATAACAAGACCAACTACAATTTGGTATGTGAGACACTGCAGTTTCTGGACTGTATTTGTGGAAGCACAACTGGAGGTCTTGGTCTTCTTGGACTCTATATAAACGAGAAGAATGTAGCACTTATCAACCAAACCCTGGAAAGTCTGACCGAGTACTGTCAAGGACCTTGCCATGAGAACCAGGTAATTCCATTTTTATTTTGGGGGTAGAAAAAAGTTTATCATTTTGGAAATGTTATTGACAGAGACTAGTTCAGAAGTCACATGACATCTGCGTAGTGGCCCAGGGAGTCCGTAGAACTGGAAGCCTTTCTCCAGCAGTGAAGCAGGAGCCATGGTGTTTTATTACACTCAGGACTTCACCTAATCACAGGCATTGGAGGGGTTGCCCTCCATCTCCTTGCTTGGATTGGTTTTGTTTGAATGTCCTACTCTAACTTGACTAGGAATAAATACTGCAGTTGGAGTTCAGTTAGGACCAGAAGAATGGGCTCTATTTTAAATGCTAGGAAAGGCTCAAAAAATGGCTACTTAATGGAAGGAGTTTAAACCTAGCTAGAGAGAAATACCTTGCTACACATGACACAGCTTGAAAGTAATATGAGAAAATTTATGGTTGAGATTTTAACACCATAGGCATTCAGAGAAGAGAAAGACCCATTAGTCTTGACTTTGGCCTCTCAAGAAGTATATTTTTGGAGTGGAACCCTATAGTTTCTTTTCTTGAGTAGAGTCATCACTTATCCATGGCATCTTGCAGATTTTGTGAGTTTTTGCATTGGTGCTAGGATGAGTATGATTTTTAACTCCAAATTATAACTCTGTCCTGGCGGGAGAGGGTAGGCTTAAATGGCCGGTTCTAAACCTGGTGGCCAGGGAAGGTATGATATGCTTTGTTACTTGAGGAGCAAAGCCAGGACCTTCATTCAGAGGAGAAGAATGGCTTACAAGAAGGACAACTCACTGTGTGTTAAAAACCTGGTCTTAGTTGTCTATGAAATATGAGGCTAGCATTTTGTTAGATCCACTTCTCCTGGTTCCCTGATGAGACAGATGGTGTAGTCCGAGTTAAAATGAAAAGGAACAAAAAAATTACAACAGGCTTGGGGGAAAAGACTTGATCTGACATCTAAGTAAATTTCCTTATAACCTCAAGTTTGCTTTTCTGCCAAACAGAGTCTGTTGAAAGGAACATACTGGAGTGGATTGTGCTGCAAATGGGGATCTTACCTGGGAGGAAGATGATTAATTTTGATATTGTGTGAATTAAACAGGAAACTTGCTTTCCAAGCTTAAGCCTTAATCAAAAGTATGTGATACGAAAACCCAGTAACGTAGAGAGAATGGAACACACCTTTAGAGGGGAAAACAGGGCTCAAAACCCAGAATCAGTCACACACCATATTTTCCCTTAAGAACAAAAGCCGACTGCACTGCACTATTTGGATTAGACACGACCAATTTATCAGTTACAGTGCATGGGGACTTTCCTACTGTTTACTGTTAATTCTGAAACTAGAGATTTTCATCTGTCTTTTATTTTTACCACTTTCTCACGGAAAATTTGCAGCTCTCCCCTAGAGACATTACTGGGAGTGGCAAGCATTGTGTTGAAATAGCAGTTCAGCCTGTTGGTCTTTGACATATGACCAGCATTTGTGTAAATGTCTGTGTGTGTCTATTTCTTCAGAACTGCATAGCCACCCATGAATCAAATGGCATTGACATCATCACAGCCCTCATCCTCAATGACATCAATCCTTTGGGAAAGAAGAGGATGGACCTTGTATTAGAACTGAAGGCAAGTAGGAATTGAAAGCAAAAGACAGTAGCGTTTGGAAACAGTCACTTTTGTGTTTTGCCTCAGCACGTGATGTGGTCAATATTGAGAAACTAAATATTAAAGATAGTTCTTTTAAACTAAATGAATGATCCGTGTTGCAAGTTCTGACTAAAATGCAGAACTTTAGTCTTTCCCTTCCCAACAGAGGTCTTGTGACAGGATACCAGCTTTTCAACTCTAGGTCACACTGAATGAGAACTCACCACTCAAAGCTGAGAAATGGATTCAAACAGCATCCAAGAACTAAAAGCCTTGATTCTGAAAGCCACAGACAGAGAAACAATGGAAACTATTCCCTCTATGGTCTCTGATATTCCCCACTTTGAGGAAAAAGGGCCTGTTGAGGAATAGTGCAACTAAGCCTATCTAGGACAAGAGAAATTCTATTTTTACTTTATCAGGGAACACCTTTTTCTGTTGTTGATTTAGCAGAAGGGTGGTTTATAAAGATTGGTTTAAAATAAGGAAAGTTACATAGACCAATAATGTGCCTACAGGCCTCTGATGAGTTTCTTTGAATTGTGTACAAATGGTGGACTACAGATGACTGATGTAGAAGCACTACTGACGTTTTGATTCCCTGTAATGCCAAAATCGTTTTATGGAGTGAAAGTAGTGACTTCAAGGTGCGTCAGCTGCTGGGTTTATACGCCGGCCTCTTGGATATGTGAGAAACTGATATACCACTCCTCATGTTGATTTCTTAAGTGTACCAAAAAAAAAAAAAAAACCCACAAACAATCCTCACTCCTATTTAGGGGTTCCAAAGATTCTCCAAGAATCCAAAGATTCAATTCTGAGAATTGAACTTGCAACCCATCCTGGTGTCTAAAGTGTATTTTGAAACCTCACTGAACCGCACCGAGCATATTTCCTTTTTAAGTGTTCCCATGTCAAGATCTGTCCTCTATCGTATACCCATACACAGCAATGAGTACTTTATCATTGTCACGGAAGAGCCTAGAACTACAAGGTTTAGCCAAAAAGCTGGTCTGTATTTATTGCATAAACAGTCATAGGAAAGAAAGGCTTATAGGGAATGTGTTAACACAGAAACCCACAGGAATTGAAATTATCTTTATTTTTCCATTACTCTTTAGAGCTGAGAGTCCAAACAGTGGATTTGGGTATATGGTTTCAGTGGGTTTTTAATTATTTTTGCTATTTTTAATTCCTTTGACAAACTTGGTTGTAGAATTGACTTGAACATCATTCAGGCACCTGGCTACCATTTGTCAGAGTGTAAATGATGAGAGCCTGAAATAAACTGAGAATTCCTTGTGCTCCTGGTCAGCATTTCAGTGACTTTTTCAATGAGTCCAGTAATCTGTGGATGATTAGAGAAATCTCTGCCCTATGAAAAGCCACCGTTTGATAGCACAGCAACCTCATTGAACTGCTGTGACCTATGCTTGGGGAGGAAAAAAATACTGCCGCCTCTTACCCAAAACAACAGTGACAACAACTTTTGAGTCCTTTACACAAAGAAGCATACAGATGATCATAGGCCTAGGACCTAAAGTGAGGTCAAGCCAGAAGTGCAGGGTGTGGGCGCATGAACTTTGAATGTAATGGGAAATTATGGGTTGGCATGCATACAGTGCTGTTTTGGGTCACTTTTGTTAACTGATATCAGCTGTGCTCACATTGGGGGTTAGGAGAACTGATAGAAATATTGTAAGACGGGGAGGAATTACCTTAATTGCCTTCCTTCTCTGGCTTGCAAGGCTGAATAGCAGTTTGTAACCACACGCCCCCTGGAGGCATCGTGGATCTATATAGTGGGTTCTTCCTAACCACTGTCATCATAAGGGTGCCAGCGTACCCATAAGCACTCAAGTCTAAGTTTCCAATTTCTACTGGGACTTGTACCAAGTAACATTAGGGAGAAACTATGCCCAAGCAAATATGTGCCTCTTTGACCCAAATCAGATTTGCAGACATGTCTCTGGGGTCTACAGTGGCACGTTCTCTGTCGGCTGCAGGTGGTTTTGATGTACTTGGCACATGGCTCTCCATGGGGTGAAATGTCTATCTGTTTAGCCAGGATGCAGCACTTGGGTCAACTGAGCACGTGCACTGATGCCGGCCGCCCCAAGCAGCTCCTCTCCATTTCCTCCTCCTTTTGTTTCTCCAATTAGAACAATGCTTCGAAGTTGCTCCTGGCCATCATGGAGAGCAGGCACGACAGTGAAAATGCGGAGAGGATACTTTATAACATGAGGCCGAAGGAACTGGTGAGTGGGACGGCTGATCCCCTGGCCATGGCACCAAGTAGCATCAGAGCAGTATTTGTGACAGAGCAGAGAATCTGCTTCCTTGAGCTTTCTTAAAGATGCCAAAAATCAGAAGTATAAAGAGAACATTTGATTCAGGCCTCTGACGAGGGTAGAGAAGTGAAGTATCGCATTGAATAAGTGGTATTCTGCCCTCTCCCTTCAGCACAACCACATATGGAAACCTCCCTCACCTGTTTCCTCTCATGGGAGACAGTGCAGGGAGTGGTCTGGGGCCTGACAGACTCAGGTCCAGAACTCTGCTCTTTTTGCACTGTCACCTTGGGCAGGCACTTGGACTGTCTGAGCTACACTTTCCTCATCCCCAAAAGGAAGATGAGAATATCACTAGTCCGGAGGATGACTAGACGAGCCAGTTCATGTCAGGCTCTTAGCACGGTGCCCAGCACACGATAAACCCTTGGTGAATCCAGCTCCTTTTCTTCTTATTCCTCACTCACTGCTGCTCTTTTTGCCATGTCTTGTCCAGAGCTAAAGAATTCGTATCTCTTCTCGGTGCGAATAGTCTGGGCAACTGAAGAGTGTTTTTTGGGTGCTGATATTTTTTTAAAGAAAACACAATCTCGTTTATTTTTGAGGAGTGATATTCACAATTGGCTGTGACTTCCAGTTGGGAGTCAGTGCTGCAACCCGTGAGACAAACATGTATCAGAGACAGGGAAATGAGCTGAGGACGGAACTCTCTATTTGGACTTTTTCCCACGCAAATAAACTGTAACTGACAGACCTAAATGAGGGCACGAAAACTTTTCTGCCGCCTGGTGACCTAATGTGCACTTGGGGCCAGGCGCAAGTCCCTTTATGTATTCCTCTAAATAAAGTGAACAGCGAGCCCAGCTCTTTGATCTCTGAGGTCAGAAGTGGGTTCTCAGCCTGAGATGGAAGTCCTCTCCAAGTTTACATAACAGCTTATGTAACTGGGGGTGGGGAGGCTAGAATTTGTCGCTCTTGAGTTGGAATGGAATGACTTCGCAGAGACCCCATTCCAATATTCATGAATCAAGAACATGCCCCCATGTTGGGTGGGGGAAGTGTCAGCACCCATGGCTGTGGGTGCCACCGATTCCTGGGTCGCCCCCTTGTGGTTGGAGAGCATCATTCCTGGCTCATGAGGAAGAATCGGAGGCTTCCTGGAACAAACATGGTTCTAAGAATCCAGCTAGCAGAGAAACTCTAACGTACGGAACACGTGTGTGCGTACGTGTGTGTGCGTATGTGTGTATGTTCTGGCCCCCACATCCTATGCAATGTGCTGTCTATTCGACTTGGTATTAGAGAGAACTGACAGGAAAACAAGCTCAGAGAGTGAGGATCTTGTCTCTAAAATTATGTCCTCGGCCTGACCTGATGTCAATACAGAAATGTGTGGCTCTCTGCGTGCTTGGTCTTAGATAATGAGAAATAATTCGGAGTAATGGCCTTGTGGCAATGCGGGAGGCTGAAATGCCGTCTGACTCATCAAAGAAAATGATTAATTTTTAGTACAACTCAGGGGTTGAAGGCATTTTGTTCTTATTCTTTGAAATGATTAAATCTTGAATGATGTGTTCATTTGATAAATATTGGCCAGGCCCTGCTTTGTCCAGGACACTGTGCTGGGCACCAGGGAGGGACTGAGAAATGAGCAGACGCCACCCCTGTTCTTAGGGAGCTGAGGTAAGTCAGTCAGACAGGTACCGACTGTGCTCTAAGCAAGAGGCGAGCTGCGTGCATGGGTCCTCTGGTTCACAGAGCCGAGGTCAAATCCCATCTCACAAACTGTGTGACTTGAGGAATGCCCCTTTCCCTCTCAGAGTCTGTTTCCTCATCCATAATAAATGGGAATCTTGGACACCTCATAAAATGTTTGTGAGCATTAAATTTTCTGAAAGAATGTTAAAATACTAAGCATCGTGCTTGGCCCCCGTAGTGAGCACTCCGTAGATATTACTTGTTAATTGTATTATTTTCACATGGATTAGGCTCAGGGGGATAAGGAAAAATTTGGAATCAGAGGAATTAGTTTAACCACCTATTCCTAAATGCTAATGGATTTCTTATTTTTCCTGAAATGGCAAAGGTAGGGGTGGGGGAAGTTGGCAGGAACAAATATACAGATAGGAAAAGCCTGGCTTCTAGCCTACATCTGTATCATATCTTATTGTTTCGAGGCACTTGTAGAGCTGTTGTCCCCTTCCAAAGTAGAAGGGCATGAACCAGCCACAGAATGTCTCTTGGTCTAGGTAGAGAGCAAATGGGTTTCATTTCTCATGTCAGTGGAGGTTGATTGGTAGTGACTGCCTGTGACAGTGTTGAGAAGGATTCTGAGGCTGTGTCCACACCTGATAGGAAAGAGTACTGAGCTTGATGAGCAGTTTCTGCCCCAGGAGGGGAGCCTGATAGCGTGTGTGCTATAGACCCAGTCCTGTGTGAAACAGGACTTTCTTTCTTGAAACAGGAGCTTTGTTCGCTTGGCCCTTCTTGCAGGTGGAAGTGATCAAGAAGGCCTACATGCAAGGTGAAGTGGAATTTGAGGATGGAGAAAATGGGGAGGACGGAGCTGCCTCCCCCAGGAATGTGGGGCACAACATCTACATATTAGCTCATCAGGTATGACCCTCCCGAGCTCCCCTGACAGACGTTGCTCACCTACAGTGCCAGAATTCCAAGCTGGACATGCCCTTACACTTGCTTTTCCTTTAAGGCTTTAACCTAGGGCTGTTTGTGTTCATGCTAATGTGGCTCGCAGGTACTCTTGGCAACCTGACCCAGTGTGCCGAGTTCTAGGACTCTTCCGTTTTTCCACTATGGTAGAGTCATGTCCTTGGAAATCCCCATGTTTCTTAAAAGCATTCACCATGAGTGGTGACACTTAGGTGGTTTATGACTGTGTTTGGAGACAGTTGAAAGGAGTCTTAGGCTTTTCATAAATATTGATGAGTCTGTCTTAACAATCTAAAGAAATAAACCTCAGCTGCCTTGCCTATCGTATTTGGAAATCTTTGGGAACCAGCCTGTCATTATGACTTCTTTTTATTTGCCTTGTGGGGGATGTAGTAATACTTCCTACCCTGGCACCACAATGCCCTGTTTTGTAATTCTCTTCCCAAGTAGCTGGGCTTTTGAAGATACTTCCTTTTTCTGGAGGTTGATGTGCCTTGAGCTTGCTGATGTGGGTGGGCAGCCTGTGACTCTGCTGCAGGCTTGTGTTTCCTGTCCCTGTCACCTCTTTGAGGAATTAGATAGAAAACAATGATGGTATTGGGCCAGAGGTTGGTATGCCCTGCCACGGCATGCTGGTGGAAGAATAGGAAACAATCTCCTGCCCCTTTATCTCCTCCGTTACTGGCATTTAGCCACGGAGAGGGTTTTGGGACATTCCGAATGGAGGCTCCGTGGGGATGTACAGAAAACCCCATCTCCCTCCTGCCTGGCTAAAGAAATCGGGGGAAAGTGGGACCTCGTGTGGGCATGAATGTTCCATGCTGTTCTGCCAAGCTCCCAAAATAGCTGCTGTGCAGAACTCACCTTGATGGAATGCGGTGAGCCTCTTGCCACCTTTGCCCTGCAGCTTGCCGCTGGTTATTCTGTGCTTTTTATACCCAAAGTTGGAAAGGAGCTCTTGTGTTCCTGCTGCAAAGAGACATCAACTCCCCTGTTTTCTGTGCTTGTGTTCCAGTTGGCTCGGCATAACAAAGAACTTCAGAACATGCTGAAACCTGGTGGCCAAGTGGATGGAGATGAAGCTCTGGAGTTTTATGCCAAGCACACGGCCCAGATAGAGGTAAAAACAGAGTAAACTCAGGGCATGGGCCTGTGTTGAAGGCCTTCAATATGCGATGCCCTCTGCTGGGCTGGCATGCATTTCTTCGTCCGAGCAATAAAAATGTTGTGAGCATCTACTGTATACCAGGTCCTGCACTCAGTGCTGACTGTCCAGTGATAGCCAAGACAGTCCTGATTCCTGCGTAAGGCCTAATGTGGAGGCAGACACTGAGCAAATCCATTACTGGCATTTAGCCACGGATAGATCTTATTAATTTCAAATTCTGACAAGGCCATGAGGGCAAGTAGAAAGTATTATAAGAAAGTCCAGCAGAGGGACCTGCTGTAGATTGTGTTGGGCCAGGGCTGTGGGAACCTGCCTCACCTCTGAGTTTCCCACTAAACTTGACCTGAGTCACCTCTCTTGCTGCGTCAGGGAAAAAAAGCGTTGGGAGAGCAAGAGCCAGATCTTCTTATAGAGGGCATTGGCCCTGGGTCTCACCTGACTTCTCCAGCCTCTGGGGAGGAAGAATAAAGAGGGGCCATGCCCCTATTGTACTGCCATCTGCACCCCTTTTGAAGTCTCTGCCCCCCAGGACTGTGACTGAGTACAGCGCCCTAGAATTTGATGAATCCCAACTAAACTACCTCCTCTCTGGGGATTGAGCCAGTCTAGGAAGGGCCTGGAGACAACCTGTGAGGTGTCTACCCTGGGGCCCAACAAAGCTAGTTTAAAGAACAGGGAGTGCTAGCGTTAAATGAGCATATTGGTTCCTGCAGTGTACGTTTTAGGTGCTGTGACAAGTAAGAGATAGGAGGTTACTGCAACTAGATAAACCAAAGATCTCTTTAAACTTCCTAGCTAGGAAAAAATCCAACTTGGCTATCAGAGAAAGGATCGTAGGTGAGATTTACACCACGGTGTAGAGCTGCACTGTCCAATATGGTATCCACTAGCCATGTGTGGCTGTTTAAGTTAAAATTAAATTTTCAGTTCCTCAGTTGCCCTAGGCACATGTGCTAGTGCTCAGTGGCCACATGTGACTAGCAGCCATCCTTTTGGACAGGGCAGATACACAGATAGAGAACCATTCCACCATTACAGAAAGTTCTGTTGGACGTCCCCAGCTTAGAGCCTCATCTGAATATGTGCACAAAACACAGTTTCAATTGTTCCAGATAAAAGTTGGTCACAGTAAAATTAATGGGTCTGCGGTTAGAAAATTGCTCTTATAGACTTGCCAAAACTGTTTTTTGTATAAATCTATGAGACACAGCCTGTGCTCGGGTTATAAAATCAGAGAAGATTCAAGAACAAGGTCTGTATTATAGTCTATCTTGAGTACTGAGTCTGTGGCTGATAGCAAAGATCCTTAGTAAAAGGTTTTTGAAGATGATTGTTGAAGCTCATTTATTTTTCCTACTAGATTGTCAGATTAGACCGAACCATGGAACAGATTGTCTTCCCTGTACCCAGCATATGTGAATTCCTAACCAAGGAGTCCAAACTACGAATCTACTATACTACAGAGAGGGATGAGCAAGGCAGCAAGATCAATGATTTCTTCCTGCGGTCCGAAGACCTCTTCAATGAAATGAATTGGCAAAAGAAACTGCGAGGTGGGTCAGCAACGCCTCCACAGCACTGCAGAGAGATGTGGTTCTGGGGTTTCACAAAGCTGGGCTTGATGGTGTGTGCCTGTATCTCTAAGTAGGAGCAGAGCTGGTGTAATTTATGGTACATTCCGCCTCTGAGCATGGGGAAGTCCTGCACCTTTGTAGATGATAAATGGCCTCCAGCCTCAGGGAGGCACCTCCCCTGAAATGGCTTCCTTCATGCACCGTTTGACTTGATTTGATTGGAGAACTCCATGAAGGCTTTTAGAGTGGCTTTTTTGGTGTCTTGATGTAGAAAAGAAAGGAAGAGAGAAAAGGCCAGGTCTTGAGCTCCCAGGATGGTGCATTTCAGCAGGAAATTCAGCCGCCTTGACTGCTCATTTACTAGCACACCTGCTCGGAAGACGCTGGCTGGTCTTTCCCCTTTTATAGGGCAGCTCGGATTTTAAACTCTAGTATCATTTTATAGGCAGTGGAATCATTTGCCACATGAGATGCATTGTTGCTCACCAGCAAGTCCTGTTGCAAAGCCCACCAGTTGGGTTAAAATTACTGCTCTAAAACTCTTTTATAGGGCTGCCCCAGAGGGCTTCTTAGCGCCTGGTTTTCGTTAGAGTTTTAATGTGATCTTTCAGTATGCTTGGCACCAACTATAGTGACCAACTTAGAAAGGATCGTGCTTTATTTCTGTCTGATAGTCAGGAGCCAGGTTTTTTATTTGAAACCCTGGATTCCAGCTACATTTGTGATCTTTGGGGCTCTTTCTGTGGGGTGGGGCTGTGGGAGGGGAAGCTGTGTTAGAGGTAAGTTTCTGGGAGCTTTTGTCCTCTTCCTGCCCCCTGTCAATCTGGGCCAGCACAGAGCAGCATCTTTGACTGCACGCTGCTTCTACTTCACCACTGTTCTCCCTCCCTGCACCCCTAGATTGAGCTATTGGCAAAGAGGGTTGTGCAAGCAGGTTGGCCAGAAGGCCCTGTTCTCACCTCACCCCACCCCTACTCCATTCTCACTCATCTCTAAGGGGCGCCTCATCGTCTAGCACTTGAAAACATGATAAAATATTTTGCTGGGCCAAGCCCGTTCCTCACCCAGCCCCACGCTTGGTGGCTGACAGGGGCCAGGAGGCCTTTAGCAGAACAGTATGCATGTCCTCCTTGGTATGGACCTCAGAAGACTTAGGGGACAATTCTGCCCAAGGTCAGTGTGTCCTTGTAACCTACTGTGGCTTCATCTAAGCTCCTCCAGCTCAAGCATCATGAGTAGCGTTGAATGTCTTGGGCCATGCTTGGGCCATCAGAGAAAAAAGATACCAAAAGAAAAAGTAGACATAGACCCCATCCATTTTATACTCTTGTTTTTTCAGCTGTTATGTTAAATAGAAGAGAACTTCCTCTTATTTGTTGCTTTCATCCTTCACTGGGATAGTCCATGATTCCAACTTTAGAGAATAATCCTGAATTTATATATCTAAACCTACATACTAGTAGTTATTAAAACTATGCTTTCACCTTTATCAATGTGTGAGACTACTAAGACTGGTCATATATATTTATTCTCTCTGAATTGTGTTATCAAATATATATATATATATGTATATAAAATATTGTAGGTTCTACAAGAGGCTTATGAACTGATAGAAAGGTTTTCACCTCCTATGGTGAGCTGAGATATCTCATCATCCCTCTTTCTGAGATGTTGTCTTCAGCCTGGCCTTGGGTCTCATCCCCAAGAGGTGGGGAGTCTGAGTGGCATTCTCCTTCTGCCACCCTCTATCTCCATGGCCCTGGGCAGATGACTTAACTGCTCCCAGATCCTCACCTATAAAATGAGGAATTAAGATTACCCGATTGATTAATTGCAGAATGGCTATCTCATCATTCCAAGATTTATAGTGCATTGTAGCTAATACCTTCTCATATTTAGTCTGTCTTTGTTTCAAAAACAGTTTTTGTTGCAGTGAAGCTTAAACACAGCTATAGTTGTCAACTGAAAGATTTTAATTGGCTTCAAAGCTAGCGGCTGTTCAGAGAAAAATTGAAAATAATAACTGAATTAAACATGATTTGCATTTTTAGGGAGGAGAGAAATGTACTCAGAAGTGCAATTAAAATGAAATACAATTTCCCCTCTGACTAGGTTATTTCTCTTCTAATAAATCTGCAGAAAATATTTTTCTGGCTTATTCATGAAGCTGCTCTGTCTTTTCCTGAGAGTATCTCAGAGAATCACCTGTGCTTTGGTCCATCTTTAGCTAGGGCTCAGATACACAGTGAGGTCTGTCTGAGGCTGATGCTGCTTAGTATTTCCTTCTGCAAATGTTAAAATACTCAATTTCTATGCTCTCCTGAAGCCATCTTCCCTGCTGTCTTCACACAACACACACACACACACACATAAATACGCATGCATGCGCGTACACACACATACACGCACACCCTTCTGTGCATTCCCACCTCACAACATCTTCTCCTGAAGATCCTATCCCCAGTGAAGTGAAAACTCCTGGCCAAGAAAACTAGAAGACAGTAAAAGAGGAGATCGAGGCAGAGTTGCATATGCTGATACTTTCTTGCTTGGGGTTTTTCCTCATGGTTATCCTACACATCAGAGTTGAGCTGGGAAATCCTATATATACATGGAGTCCAAGTCATCAAGCAAGGCCTAGTTCCTTTAAAAAAAAATAGGAAAGCGTGTTACCAAGAGATGCCCTGGGTTGTAGTTATTTAAATTGCCCTGCCTATCTGGGATCATGGCAATCTGTCTTTTCGCTATAATGTAGCGGGTGTATTGATCCAGCCAACTTGTAGCCCCTGGAGAGTAGAAAACATGTACAAGGTACTGTGGGGAATTCAGCAATGTGTACGCTGTGATTCCTTCCTGTGAGAACTTACCATCTGATGGGGGCAGACAGCACAGGCAGATTTTTAAGTGGCTATAACTTAAGTGGCCACTTATGAGCAGGACTATCATTAAGCAGTGACACACTGTGGAAGTGTGGGAAAGACAGGCTTCTGAGGAAAGGTGGGATCTGAATAGCATCTAGAAGGATGGGGAGGACTTGGATAAACACAAACCTGAGAGAGTGGGGAAAGGGAAGGTGTAATAGTTTCCTGTTGCAGCTGTAACAAATTACCACAAACTTGGAGGCTCACAACATAAATTTATTATCTTACAGTTCTGCAGGCCAGAAATCTAGAAGGGTTCTCACTGGGCTAAAATGAACGTGTTGGCAGGGCTGTGTGCCTTCTGGAGCCTCTAGCCTTTTTCAGCTTCTAGAGGCTTCCTGCCTTCCTTGGCTCTTGCCCCCTTCCTCTGTCTTCAGAGACAGCAGTGGCCAGGAAAGGCTTTCTCATGCTGCATCACTCTGATACTCCTGCCTCCCTCTTTCACTTATAAAGACCCTGTGATTACATTGGATACACCTGGATAATCCAGAACAATCTCCCTATCTCAAGATCCTTAACTGCAAACGTCACATCTGCAAAGTCCCTTTTTGCCTTGTAAGGTAACATATTCACGGGTTCCAGGAATTAGGACGTGGACATCTTTGGGGGCCATTATTTTGCCCACCACAGAAGGTATGTTAGTTGCATTCTATTGCTGTGTAAGAAATTACCCCAAAATTTAGTGGCTTAAAACAATGAATATTTATTTCCTCACAGTTTTTCAGGGTCATGAATTTGGGAGTGACTTAGCTGGGGGGTTCTGACTTAGGGTCTTTCATTAGGTTGCAGTCGACATGTCAGCCAGGGCTGCCGTCATATGAAGGCTTGACTGGAGGAGTCACTTCTTTGCTCATTCACATGGCTGTTAGTGGGAGGCCTCAGTTCCTCTCCACATGGACCCCTCCATAGGGCTGCCTGAGTGTCCTCACAACATGGCAGTTGGTTTCCTCAGAGCAAATGACTGATATGAGAGAGGGAGAGAGAGCATGCACATGTGCAAGCAGGAAACTGCAGTGCCTTTTATGACCTAGTCTCAGGAGGCATGCCCATCACTCCACTGTATTCTATTTCTTAGAAGCAAGTAACTACAGCAACCAGAAGGATGTGCAACTATGGCATACAACTATCTTCTGGGGCTTTGGGGAGAAAAAGAGAAAAAAAAAGGAGGAGGATTGGCAGTAGATGTTAGCTTAGGGCCGGTCTTCCTCAGCAAAAAGAGGAGGCATGGATGTTAGCTGAGGGCTGATGTTCCTCATTAAAAAAAAAAAAAAGCAAGTAACTAAGTCCAGCCTACACTCAAGAGGAAGGAAATTAACCTGCACCCCTTGAAGAGAGGAGTATCAAAGAATTTGTGGACATATTTTTAAATTGCCACAGGGGGAGTGTACAGAGGCTGGAGAGTGCAGGGTGTGTTGAGGGAACCATCATTAGAATGGAATGCAAAGAGATGATATATGAAGAGACGTGGGAGAAGAGCCTGGAAAGGTAGATAGGGACATAGTTCCACGTGCCACAGGAAATAGAAGACATTGCACATCAAGGTTGGTCTCTAAGTATTTTCTTGCACCTGGATAGATACCCAGTTGATTTGAAAGACTGAATGTTTGTTCATATTCAAAATAAGTAGAATGTTAGCCTTATAAAAACAAGATTTATTTGTGGACTATATCCCATAGTTGAAGACTATTTATTACAAGGATATTAAAGCATCCTACAGTGGCTGCTCTCACATTTGATATTGAGAGCTCCCCCTGAGGAGAATTCTGGCTTACATAGACCATCACTGAACGTTGCCATTTTCTCTCTTTTTTCTTTTCACTTCTTATGAGCTTTTTATACGTACCGTAATGTAGAGAGGATGTTATAAGTGCCCATGGACCCATCACTCAGCTTCAACGATTATCAATCCTTTGCCATTCTTGCCACCCATCTCTTCTCTCATTGTCTGGAGTTTTCAAATCCAGATCAGAAACAGCCTTCAGTCCCAGCAGAAACACCAATAGCTGGTGTTTCCAGAGCAGATGATTTCTCATCTTAAATTTGCTTCAGCAGTTAACTTAAGAAAAATCAGTTGTTAACTGGAGGTTGACTGAATCCTGGTCAGCTCTTCTATTGAATAGCGACATAAGCCACTTGTCTTTATCCCTGTCACTGACCTGGGTGATGAGATCTCCACAGCTTCCGCTCTCTGCTGGGCCTCAGTTTCCCTCATTTATAAAATGAGAGATTTTAAACCAAATGATGCTTGTAACTCTAAAACTCTGTAGTTTGGGAACATTGCCTATTACCAAGTACAAACATGAAATGAGCAACTATTAAATTACCCAGGCTCCATTTAATTGTGCCATAACTTTATTTTGCATAGAAGCTCCCAAAGGCTTGGCTGCTACTATAGGCATCGTTATAGGGCCCATTGGATTTGTTGTTGGCTACTGTCCTAAAGTTAAATGATGACTTCATTGGGAAAGAGAAATACATGATAGAGATCCATTCTCACATACTCCACATTTTTCTTTGGAAGGGGATAATGTTGAATGAGACTGTCTTTTGGAAATTTTGCGTCTGGCATGGAGTCTGAAATTTTTCCTACCACATCTATTTTTGAGCATCATCCTAACTGTAAGGCACTGCTGAAGAAGAGTTCAGGGGAAAAGGAAACACCACTGCACACAGTGTGGCCACAGGCTTGTTGTTCTAACACTGAGAATGCCCAACCACCGTGGTATCACCTGTGGGTACAGCAGATTAAGATGGCAGCCGTATCGAAAATGTCTCTTACCCCCTAGTGATGGCTTTGGTACCACCTCCTTTCTCCACTGTAGCCTTTGGAAATGCGAACTCTGCTGCTGACTATCCAGTTAGCAACTGTCATTCCTAGTTCCCTTGCTCCAGAGGGATCATCAGACTTAAGGAAAATGGAAAATGACTCAGTGTTGAGAAAGAGATCATTGTCTTGCTTTTAGGGCACCAGCAAGTTAATAGAGATTTTTGAGCATGAGAGCAGTGTGCAAATGGTAGCAGTCCTGGCCTGGGGCCCAGCTGGGCCAACTGTGAGTGCTGGGTGTCCCCCCACCAGTGCCTACACTTCTAAAAGGCTAATTGAATTCTTGAGTCTCTCTGGGCATCTCATCTGGTCCCAGAGCCCTGGGGGGAACTGAGGACTCAGCATGTGAACTCCGGATAACCCCTAGATTCCATAACTGGTGGTGTGGACTGGGGCATGTAGGGATTTTAGATGCTTCAACTTTTCTCCTTTTCGTCTCTCCCTTGTCCCCAAATACATCTTCTGTTCCAGTAAGTATTCCAAACAGAAATAAACCAATCTGATGTCGTTATGAGTCCATGAGTCAACTTCAAAACAAATGATCATTTTTACTGTTGTGGTAAAACAGGGAACAAAAGTGGACTTGTAGAGGCGGAGCGGGAGGAAGGGCCGTGTGGAATTCCCAGCGTCTGACTTGTGGTCTCGAACCTCACATGGCTTTGTCGTTGTTTTCACAGCCCAGCCCTTTCTGTATTGGTGTGCCCGCAACATGTCCTTCTGGAGCAGCATTTCGTTTAACCTGGCCGTCCTGATGAATCTGCTTGTGGCGTTTTTCTACCCATTTAAAGGAGTCCGAGGAGGTACCCATATCTTTAATTTCAAGGGAACTACTAGAAGCAGCAGGAAGGCTCTGACTTGTATTTAAATATGATCCCTGGACGTATTGGTGAAATATATGGAATCCCAATTACCCATGTACAGACAAGATGAGATTATAGGTCTTACCATGGGTTTAGTTCTAAATCTAACTTAAAATAATATAAATTTTGTGTGCATATTTATTTACCACAAAAGAAAGAGAAGAAGCTATACACTATTAAACCTGTAGGAAACCATCTTAGTCAGCCTTTTTGATTTATGTTGGGAAGCTTGAGAGATCTGAGAGATTTAGCCAAAGTCACACAGCTAGTGGCAGAGCTAACCCTAGAACATAGATACTTTGATCTTCGGTCCAGTAGATTTTTTTCCCCCATACCATACTTCTGGAATTAATTTCAGACTAAAGAATTTGTAAGAAATTTCTGGATTTTTTTTTTTTTTTTTAGCACTGATGGGGGGAGGCAGGGCTTGAGTGACCGCAGACCGTGCATCCTTCGATGTTTAGTCTATTAAGAGCTACATTATTCACATAATAAAACATGATGTCCATGGTCTTAGTGGATTTCCCCCACCACCATCTCCTTCCACATTCTACATATTTTGCTGAGAACAGGCAAACAATTCAGGAAGGGCTTTTTTCTGTTTGGGGCTCCTCAATATACTTGTTGGCATTCACATTTATGGGATTTGGGGGGCCAGCAGAAGCTCCTCTCCTATTATACATCCACCACCTCCTTTCTGACACCCACTACAGCCTCTTGGGAACTCTACTTTTCAGCTAAATTTTTCTTCAGAGCTTTTTGGCAGATCACCTCACATATGTATGTAACAACCTGCCAGGAGCCACCTTGTGTGAAACATATGGGATAAAGAACCTGAAAGCAAGGCACAAAAGCAGTGCAGGATAAGTTCCAGGCTTAGCTCTTGAGCCCAATAATGCAGATGTGCATACGTAATAAAACAGCTTGCGTATACTTAATTAAAGTAAATTTGAGATCCGATTTGAAAGTGATGACGTGTTGTGTGATGCTTATGTATCTAACTTACCTATTTGAGGAGTTAGCTTTTCTCTTTGGCCTTAGGTTACATTGAGAGCGCCATTTGAGTGATTTTCCCCCCAAAAGCACTACCTAAACACAAGTCCAGGAGGATTTTCCTTTTCAGTGCCATGTCAGGAATCATAAGTGCCCCTGTCTGAAAAGATTCAGTAGGTCCACAGGACTGCAAGATTTTCTCCGAGGGGACATCTGCCCTAGTCAGGCTGCCAGTCAGCAGAGGTCAGAGTTTGAAGCGGTCAGCCCAGAGCTCAGTCGGAGGTGACAGAGCCCAGGCCTCCTTTCACCTAGGGGAGTCGTCATGCTCATCGTAGCAGATTCTTCAACTGTTGCTTTGGATGTGTTTTCATTTACCCTCCATTTCTTTAAAAATATTTAAAATTGATTTTTATTATGCACTCTGATCATTATTTTCTTCACTGGTCACTTGTGGCAGCATTGAGGCCTGTGTCTGGGAACAGTTGGTTGACAACTCCCCTCCCCTTCAGTGATAAGCCTTGTCTGGGGGAATAGCTAGAGTTACAAAGTCCAGACCTGGTGTCCAGGCCTGGCTCTGCCACTCATCTGCCGTGGAACTCGGGGCAAGCCGCTTCAATTAGTCCTCCTTATCCTCCCTATTAGGAGGTGCTTAAATTGACCCAGTGGTTGTGAAAACTTGTAGATTTGGGAATTCCTATAGATTTCAGGGAAAAATAGTTGCTGACCCAGTCAGGGTCTCTGGGGCATCCTGTTTCTTGCCCTTCTGAGTTTGAGACCCACTGAATAAGCTGATTGTTAAAGGTCTTTCCAACTCTACAATGGTGGTTCTCAATGTGGTCAACCTGGCTGATCTTGGGAGTCCAGCCTTCCTGTTTTGGCAGCATGGGCTTCAGAACTTCATGTTGATAGACTAACTGGAAAGCATAGTTAGATCTCCTGAGAGAGAAGGGAGGTTGATCTGACCTACGGAAGCCCTTTCCACTATATAGTGACTGAGATTGCCTCAAATACATCAAGTCACTCTCAGAGAGATTTGTTTTTTTCTTTTGTAAGGCATGTTGGGGGCATCTTCTATACTCACTGTTAACCATCTTCAAGAGGAGGATTGTATTAGCCCTGCCTAGAAATAAGATCTGGTCGGTGATCTGAAAGTAGTCTTTGAGATTAGTATTTTTGTTGAATCCTAAAAACCAAGATTTCCAAAATGTCCCTCTTGCAGGTATGTAATGATCTTGTTGTGTGTGCTGAGGTGGCCCTGTGGCTTACAAGGCCTGTGGCTGCCAAGGACAGCAGTGGCCTTAAAAGCTCCTTTTCAAAAGTATCATTTTCCTCATTTATTTCAGAACTGATGAATCACACAGTCTTTCAAAGCATGAAACTTGGGCAGCTTCAGATTTCTTACTGAATTTGTGAGCCTGCCATGATGATTAAAGCAAATATAGTACCACTTTTTAAACTTTCTTATTATTGAAATTTTCAAATATACACACAAGTAGAAAGAAAAGTATAATAAGTTGCCATGTACCCATCAGCCCAGATTTAACCATTACTAATATTTTGCCAATCTTATTTGATTTATCCTCCTACTATATTTTCTTCAAGATTTTTAAAGTCTAGACATCTTGTTGTTTTGCTCATAAATACTTCACTGTGCATCTCTAACTTCCAAGGATATTTTAAAATATGTATAATCACCATACCATTATCGTATCTAGCAAAGCTAACAGTAAATCATCTAATAGCCTGTCCATATTCATGTTACTCCAGTTGTCTCAAAGAAATCTTTCTATAGTTGGTTTTTAGGAATCCAGCATTATTTTTTAACACTGATTTTGTGCTGCGGAGACAGCAGGATTTTATATTGACCCCATCAGGATTTGGGTACATGTATTGTACTGGTCACATTTCTTATACTGAGATCTTAAGAGGCAGTTTATGATGGTGATTAAGCACTTAGGAAAATGAAAGGCAAACCACAGACTAGAAGAAAATATTTACAAAACATATATCTGACAAAAGGCTTATATCCAGAATATATAAAGAACTCTCACAACTCAATAATAAAAAGACTACCTAATTAAAACAATGGGCAAAAGATTTGATCAGATACTTCACAAAAGAAGATATACAAATTGCCAATAAGCACATAAAAAGATATTCAAGGGGCTGGCCCAGTGGCGTAGTGGTTAAGTTTGTGTGTTCTACTTCGGCGGGCCCGTGTTCGCTGGTTCAGATCCTGGGTGCAGACCTACTCACCTCTCATCAAGTCATGCTGAGGCAGCGTCCCACATAGAAGAGCTGCAACTCAACAACTATGATACACAGCTATGTGCTAGGGCTTTGGGGAGAAAAAAGAAAAAAGATGAAAATTGGCAACAGATGTTAGCACAGGGCCAATCTTCCAAAAAAAGAAAGATATTCAACATCAGTAGTTATCAGGGAAATGCAAATGAAAACCACAATGACATACCACTAGAAACCTACTAGAATGGCTAAAATTAGAAAGACTGACAATACCCAGTATTGGTGATGATGTGGAGCAAGTGGAATTCCCATGTATTACTGATGGGAAGGAAAAATGGTACAATCTCTTCGGAAAACAGTACGGTAGTGTCTTATAAAGTTAAACATATACTTAGGATCCAAAAATCTAATTCCATGTATTTGTCCAAAAGAAATGAAAACATATGCCTACTCCAAGATTTGTACTTGAATATTTGCAGTAGCATTATTTGTAATAACTGCAAACTGGAAACAACCCAAATATCCATTAATTATTGAGTAGATAAATAAATTGTGGTATATCCATATTGTGGAATACTACTCAGCAATAGAAAGAACAAAATATTAATATATACAATAATCAGAATGAGTTTTTAAAATTTGCTAAGTGAAAGAATTAAAAAGACTACCTACGAATATGATTATTTTTTCCATTTCTATGAAACTCTGGGAAATGCAAAGCGGCAGTGATAGAAAGCAAATCAGTGGTTGCCTGGAGGTGGAGATGGGGCAGGGTATCAACTTCACAGGGCACAAGGAAACCTTTTAGGGTGATAAAAATGTTCATATATGATTGTATTGACAGTTACAGGTAGTTATATGACTGTAGAAGCTGCCAAAATTTATCAAATAGTACACTTAAAATGGATAGATTTTATGTGTTTTTTTAAAAATGGTGGTTAAGGACCATCCACTTCAGAAGCATTATTCTCCGGCCATTTGCTGGGTCACCCTGGGGAAGATAGGTAACCCAAGACTGAGTTTCCTCTAGAGTAAAATGGAGATGATAGTACCAACCTCATAGGGTGGACGACAGGATTAAATAAATGATAATCAACATAAAGGGATTAATATGATATCTAACAATCTATCACAGGAAGTGACACATATGCCCCAGTATCCACTTCTTCCTACATTTCTGAAAAGCTTCTGCCTCTTTGCACCCATTTCTAATCAGGTTTTCCTTTTGAAGGATATCAAAAGGGAAGATGTAAGCAGCTGGGGTTGGGGGAACGGTTTTTAGAGGGAAAGTGAGTCTCGGCAGGCGTGGACCAAATGAACTAGGGCAGCCAGCAGGCTTGTGGAAGAGCCGTAACCTGCAAGGGTGTCTCTTTCCTGGGCGGTGCTGCCATCCTAGCGTTTCTGGAGATGTGAGACTCCTTTATGTAAGTGGCCTTAATCGTGTAGTGCTGCTTGTTTACATCTGAAGGAGACTCACAATGTGACGGCATTTGAAATAGGGGTGTGTTTTTTTTTTTTAATGAGTGTTTTACAGAACTATATTTTTAGCCATGTTGGCTCATGTTATATAACCGGGCCGTCTCATGGGACACTCTAAATAGAACTTGGAATAGCAAGAGATGACAAAAACTGGTGTAAGCTCTTTGACTACGAGGATAATCTAATTGTAGGATGATGCCAACGATACGGAAGTTAGTCTTCTTCCTTCCCTTGAAGAAATCTGATTTAGGCAGGGGACCTACAATTTTCCTTTGTATACTTTAATAGAAATTAGAAGTTTACACTTCCAGTTCGCCCTCCCTAAGAGGGAAGTGTGACACATGTATGAGTTTGATGAGTGCCTCCTGGGTGCCAAGAGCTTCTCTTGGGGAAATTGGAGTCCGGTGGGGGTGGGGGAGGGGGCAGGGGGAGAGAAAGACACGTAGACCGACCACTAGGAAATAGTGTCCTACAGGGATGACCAAGGGGGGCAGAGAACTCAGAGAAGAACGGAGCACCTGGCATGTTTTGTGAGAAGGAGGGGGATGGGAGAAGCTTCCAAGAAAAGGTAATAGCTAAGTTGAGACCCCTAAAGATGAATAGGAAACAAAGAAGAATTTCCCAGGTAGAAGGAACATGTGTAAAGGCTTGGGGTGAGAAAACACGGATGTGACTAGTTATGTCTAGAGAATTGGAGATGAGAGTTGGGACAAACAAGGCCAGAGAGGTGATTGAAGAAAGTGTAATTAAACTCACTGTGGTCTGTCACCTGTACTCAGTGAAAGCTCTGATCTGTGGCCTTGTCTTTCTAGGAACACTGGAGCCGCACTGGTCAGGACTACTGTGGACAGCCATGCTCATCTCTCTGGCCATCGTCATTGCTCTCCCCAAGCCCCATGGCATCCGAGCCTTAATTGCTTCCACAATTCTGCGGTTGATATTTTCAGTTGGGTTACAACCCACGTTGTTTCTTTTGGGAGCTTTCAATGTAAGTATGAATACCTTCATAGCTGCTTTTTTTGTTTACGTGCAAATAGGAATGCCTTCCATTCTGGTTCCTAGAATCTCGGCTTTCAGTGCAGAAAAATATTGTTTGGGTCAACTGTTAAAATAGCAGAAGGAAGAGAGAGTTGCAGGTGGACATGTCCCTCTTAATCTCACGGTACAGTGAACCTCTTAATGCGTTATTCAGGCATAACAATCTCATTTTTAGGTGATGTCCCTCTTAGAAGTTAGGCAGGAAGAGGAAGAACAGTTGAGATTTAAATTAGTTTTGCCAATCTGGTCAAACGTTTGCTGGGACAGGAGATTTTAGCGAATAAGTCAAATGATCGAATGTTGAGGGTCACACAGAACAGAGAGGAGAGGCAAGAATTGTTCAAACACAGAGATGAAGCAGGTAGAGAAGTTAGAGAATCAGAGAGTTCTTTAAAAATCAGTGGTGATGTTTGGAAATGCTATTTCACTACAGTTGAAGGATAGAATCCAACCTCATCTATAGGAGAATTCTTAGGAAGCAGAGACAGGTGATGTGAGATATAAGATATTTTGGGGAGAGGTTTCCTGGTGAAAGGAAGGAGACAATTTGGACATGTGAGGCACTGTGGGAATCTAAAACTGCCTTCCAGCGGTTTCTGCCCTGAGCATATAAGGGAGCTGAGGTCACTGTACAAAAATGGACATCATATTGCAAAATAAGGTTAATATAGTAATTCAGTGCAACAATAAATGTCCCCAAATGGGTACTCAGATGACAAAGGCAGCAAGGACATCAGGGGAGAAGAGACTGCTTCAAGCTGACAAGCTTAGGAGGAAGAGGCAGGGCTGAAGTTCTGTGTTAAAGAATGGAAAGGATCTGGCCAGGAAGCCAGGATTGAGAAGAGCATTTTCCCATCGGCCCCGTAGGCCAAAGCAGAGGGGAAGCCCAGGACAGCCTCAAGAGACAGTAAACAGTTGAGTGGCACCTCTGCGTGGTTCATGCAGTGCCATGTAGGACCTGATCCCGCACAAGTAAGCTGGGCACTGAATCTTAGGATAATGCACTTGGGGCTTCATCCTGCAGGTCAGCATTTCCAAAATATGTTCCAATTTGATAAATCTTAGGTGAAAAAGTGGATCTGTGGTCAAATCAATGTGGGAAATGCTAGGTTAAACAAAATTAAAGGTTTTCTACTGTAGGATTTCTGAGACTTGAACATGCTGATATGAGTAATGAATCTCCAAGAACGGGAAATGGCATATCTGTGCCTCCCAAACTTACTTACCCACAGTTTTTTTAGAGTATCGCTTGGGATTCTATACAGAATGTTGTATAGAATATAGGTTGGGGTCAGCCCTGGTGGCCTAGTGGTTAAGTTCAGCACATTCTGCTTCAGCAGCCCAGGTTGGGTTCCTGGGTGTGGACCTACACCACTCATCAGTGGCCATGCTATGGTGGTGGCCCACATACAAAATAGAGGCAGATTGGCAGCACATGTTAGCTCAGGATGAATCTTCCTCAAGCAAAATGAGGAAGATTGGCAACAGATATTAGCTCAGGGCAAATCTTCCTCAGGAAAAAAAAAAAGAATATAGGTTTGGAAAGTCTTTTCCCAGGAGTGGGAAATGTCTCAAGTTTTTTTGAGCAAAGAAACGTTATATACAAAGAAGTATTGTTGAGAAAATTCATTCAGTAGTGGCATGTTATATGGATTCAAGTGGCGGGGACTGGAGGCAGGGGGACCATTTGGGCCCTCTAGCAGAGCTTTTGATTAGGTGTGACAAGCCTGCATCTTGGTCATAGTGTAGAAAAAAGAAGGAAGGCACAGATGTCAGAGCTGCAAAGGAAATAACAACATGTGGCGGGTGTAGAGTCAGAGCCTTACACCTGAAAGCCATGTAGGGTCTTGGTCTAGGGCATTTTCTCCAGGAAAAGAAGGTATTACTGTCTTGGGTGGGTGATGAAGGAGGCAACTATCACTCCAAATTTTCAGTTATGGATGACTGGGAGAAGAGTAAATGCAGCCCCCTAAAATGAAGTCATGCAAAGACCTGGTTTTCAGCGTGAAAATACACTTAAAATTATTGATTTATTGGGCTTGAGATGACAAGGCAAGTTATTAATGTTAGCTCTGGCATTTGGAAATGCATGACCAGAGTGACCAAGATGTACCAGTGTTGGAGAAGGGAATGTAGGCATCACCTGCAGTGAGAAGAAGCTATTTAAGAAGGAAATACAGAATAAATAAAGAAAAGGAAAAACTCGCAATATTTCAGAGATTGTCTTCTGTAGGCTCTCTGGTTCTTTTGTTTCTCCGGCCTGTAATCATTCCACGGTTATCTCTTCTTTAGCATAAATCAGTTAGGGGAAGACTCAAGTTAGATAATTACCATTTATAATAACATTAGCCGAGCGGGGAAGCTAAAGCAACTATAATAAATAATTATTTAGAGGGAATAAAAAAAGAGGAACACCCACATGGAGCATATGGGAGAAGAAAGAGTAGCTATGGACAGACAGAGAAGGAATGTTGGAGATCTGAGAGCTGGGGAAGCAGGAGAGGGAGGTGTCCTGGCAGCCAAGTGTGTGGAGACTGGTAAGAAGGATGGGGCGGCGAGCCCTGTCATGCTGCAGGAGCTGGGATTAGGTGCTAAGAGCAGACAGGGGAGACTGCCACAGTGGGAGGTGGGACGACAGCCGGATCCAAGACTAATCAAGCAGGGTCAGTAGGAAGTGGGGACAGCAGACTAAGACCATGAATAGGAGATATTTGCTGGTGGAGCAGTGGAGAAAATGAGGGCAGAAGTTAAAGGAGAGTGGATTCAGGTGACGCAGATTGCTCTGTTGTTCAGACAGCAGGAGCCTGGGCATGTTTGAGGTCCTGGAATGTCAACTAGAGCGTGGCCTTTTTTTTTTTTTCCCCTGAAACCACATCAACACAGTTCATCCAGAGTCAATGATACTTTCTCACCCTATGAAAGATCCTACCCTGGCGAAGGTTAGAATGTTAGAAAGAAAAAAAAAGCAACTGGTAGATTGAATGTTGAGCTTGTCTGAGAAAGCTGAACATTCTCTGTGGGTGTTGGCTTCCTCACTTATCTGATTGCCGAGAAGCTCGCTTACACTGACCCACCAGATTAACTGGCAGAATTTCCCCAGCACCTGTGGCCAAGCTAGCTAGAGTAGCAGAAGATGGTTTTACCACGTGCATCTGAAGAGCTTTCTCTCCAGCCTTCTCCTGATTCAGGTTTTTCTATCAACATATCACTGGAGACAGACTTCTAGGCATGGGGTTTCTGTCAAAGGTGGGACTATATCATACAGTTGAACAACCTTCAATTGCAAGTGTCAGAAAACCTTATCCATGCTAGTTTAAGCAAAGGAGCAAATGTATTGGTTTATGTGACTGAGAAATTCAGAGCCTAGCTTCAGGTGTAGCTGAATACAGGTGCCCACACAACAGCATCTGGGCCCAGTTCCTCTTTTCCATCTTTCATATCTGCACTGGTGGGGCTCTCAGGCTCCATGGTATGGCAGGATGGATGCCAGCAGCTTCAGAGCTTCCTTTGTCCTGGGTTCAAGGTCAGGGGGAAAGAACAAAATTGTGTTTTGCTGCAGTGCTGAGAAAGACCTCAGTGGGTATCATTGGCTCCATTTGGTCATGTGCCTATCCCTGAACCAATCATTATTGCCAGGGGGATATAATATTCTGATTGGCCAGGATGGAGCACTGCCCTCTCTTCAGACCTCAAGGATGATACATGGAAAGGGATGGACCCCTGGAGGAAAATTAGAAGTTATTCCCAGAAGAGGGGGCAGGGGAATAGAACTCCTCCTGAAGTCCCTTACTCCACCCCCCCGCCCAAGAAAATTCTTGTTTTCCCTGTGAAATCAGGAGCAATGAAAGACAAGAACTGGTTGCTTCTCATTAAATTGCAACCCTATAATGCCTAGAACGTAACAGAAATTCAGAAAATGCTTTTAGTCATGCTGATCACAGGGTTCGTGGATTGAGGTGACTTCTGTGTTTGACTAATTCATATAAGAATGTTAGAAATGATTCATATCTCATTTTGAAAATCATAATTTCAGTATGTGTTAATTTTGTTTTTGTCATACACAAATGCTACTTGATTACTCTTGCACACGAGGTTATTTGACTACCCCGTAACTTGTAATATGCCTGAAAAGCAAAGTAATGAAATGACTTAGAGCTGCAAAATGGTTCTTGGTGGGTTTGGTGGGCACATGGTGCAAAAGGAAGCCTTTTTGGGGGCGCAATTACTGAAATACGTTTGTGTGAGAATCACCCTTAGCTCTCGTGAAGAGTCTGAAGTTGGCATAGTCCACGCTTATCTCATTGTTCCTGTCATTGTTCTCAGGTCTGCAATAAAATCATCTTTCTAATGAGCTTTGTGGGCAACTGTGGGACGTTCACCAGAGGCTACCGAGCCATGGTCCTGGATGTTGAGTTCCTTTATCATTTGTTATATCTGCTGATCTGCGCCATGGGGCTCTTCGTCCATGAATTCTTCTACAGTTTGCTGGTGAGTTCCTGGTGTCAAAAGATTTTACATATTGAAAACCAGGAGAGTGTCCAGTGTCCTCTCTCTCATCATAGACCTCTTCTTTTAATGGTGATTGGTGTGCCTGGTCTAACAAGGTCATAGCCCCCCCGCACACAGTGTTTGGGGGATCTGTAGAGGAAAGTTATCCAGGGAGCAGGTCAGCTATTAGGAGCCCAGGAGGTGCACAGTCACACTGCGTGTATGTACTTCAGGCCTTTTACTTTTCAGTGATAGACGATGCCTACACTCTGGATCAGGAGATGTTTCTTCCACATGCACCTTTATTTTTCTTTATTTCTTGGACTCAGCCAGCGCTTACCAAGGAGAATGTTTTTCAGACTGTCATCTTCTTACAGTTCTCATGGGATCCATTTCCCAGTGAAAACACGTAGTGACGAGAAGAGCAGGAGCTATTTTCAAAATCCCAAGATCCATGCTAAGGAGCTCCATAGACATGTTGGTCCTGGAGACCTTTTCAGTAGAAATTATTTTGTTACAATCTAAGCCAAGTGGTTCATGTCTTGATAGTCTATGAAATGAGTTGGTTCTATCACCTTTCTCCTGAGCAAGTTTTTAAATTGTCCAGACCTGTAGAGTTATAGATAAGAAACCATTTTCTGGTACCTACATCAAATGACAGGAAGCATAAAACTGACCTCTCGGCAAGCAAAACTATCTGTAATGGAACTAGAAGTATTAAAATGTTTGTGAGGATAAAAAATGATCGAGGCCTAAGTGTTGACTTAAGATGAGGGACTTAACTTGCAAAAGGCAGAGCAAGGAAAGCTCTTCTAGGAGATGCTCTCCATGTGGTCTCAGCTGATCATTTAGCTGCTCTGTGCCTCAGTTTCCCCATCTATAAAATGAGGAGAACAGTATGTCTCCCTCACAAGGATTATCTGCAACTGTGCATGTCAGGGTCTTATAATAGTGCTGCCACATAATAAATGCTTAGCAATTGGTAGCTATTATTATTGTCTTTGTCATCGCATATTCCCTGTCCCATCTAAAACACCATAAAGAATTCACCATTCAGGGCCGGCCCCGTGGCTTAGTGGTTGAGTGCGCGTGCTCTGCTGCTGGCGGCCCAGGTTCAGATCCCGGGCTTGCACCGACGCACCGCTTCTCCGGCCATGCTGAGGCCGCGTCCTACATACAGCAACTAGAAGGATGTGCAGCTATGACATACAACTATCTACTGGGGCTTTGGGGGAAAAATAAATAAATAAATAAAATTAAAAAAAAAAATAGAATTCACCATTCAGGTCATCAGGATTAGCTCATTCCATTAGTGGTGGGTGTTGTCAGACTGAGGGGAATGGATTCTTTTCCCTCATTTTAAAATCAGTCTGGCTATACTTTGAGGTTTTAGGCAAAGAGGTCTCTGGTTATACTTGTGATTGACATTATGTGGCCTATTTTGATCACTCTGTAGCAGAACTCTTTAGAGCTCTGTGTATATTTCTGATCCTTTTTGTGTCATGCAATAATGTCCCTGGATGAGGTTCCAATTTGTGAGTCAGGGAGACCCAAGTCTGCCAATCCAAGGCAGGGGAAGCAGAGTTCAGTCGGAGTCTCTCTCATCCCTGCTGAGGGGTCTCTCCCAAGACACTGGAGATTCTCTTCAGACAATGCCGTCTCGCCCTGGGAGAGTCTGACTTTTCCTACAGTCTACAGTTGGCTTCATTTCCTTTTCTCCTTATTCGACTCCTCTTTTGGTCATTTGCAATGCAAGCCAATGCCAGTGCTAGGTACAGGGGATGTCATGATGACACAAACCAATATCGCCCCTACCCTCACGGGCCTCACAGTCTAGAAGATAATTGTTACTGCCATTTATTGAGTGTTCGCTGTGTGCTCTTTTCATACACTCCCTCACAACTGCTTGAGGTAGATGGCATCTGCAAATTACAGATGGTGAAACTGGGGCTTGCTGAGGTTAGGTAATTTGCCCAAAGTCACACAGTGAGTAAGTGGCAGAGACAGGATAGCAACTCAACTCTGTCGACTCCCAAGTCTAAGTTCTTAAGCACAGCCCTGAACTGCCTTTCATTTGAGCTTGTGAAAAAGTCCCTGCTTCAAGGAAACTGGTATTTCCCAATGCAGTTTGCATTCATGATCTCAAATCTCTAATCTGTCACAGAAAGATGGAGTAACTCAGAGCTTCCAGTGATGTTACCTGAGCTCACTTCACTTTTAGAAAAATTTAATAGGATCAAACCAAATTGTGGCTGGACGCCTCTTGTATGTGCTTCTGGAGGTTTTCTAAGCCGTCTTGGCCTTGACTTGTCTGTGACCTCGAGTGATGTGTTCCTGTTGGTGTCAAAAGCAGTATTTAATGTGTCTGTTGAGAACCCACAGACAAATACTGAAACCATTCAAATCATTCCACAAATAAGAAAAGCCTGTGACAGAAAGGAATTGGAGCGAGACCTCCAGCAGGGAAGACCCACACTGGGTTGTGAAAGCTCCAGGCCAGCAGGCCAGAGAGGGAGAGTAAATAACTGTGGCCTAATTAAAGTGCTAGGGCCCCCCAAGTCTGGCTGAACCTGGTCTCAAGCCTGCATTCAAGTTGCGTCCTTAGAAAAATATTAACACCCTGAGATGAAAATGTGCAAAGTTCATAGACAGGCAGTTAACAAAAAGAGAAACCCAGATGGTCAGTAAACATGGAAAAGTGTTCATGCTTAATACTAAACAAAGACATGCTAATGAAAACAACAGCATGATCCCGTGTTGTACCTGTGACATTAGGAGAGGTTCAAAAGCATGATCATGCCCAGTTCTAGTGACAGTATGCTAAAATGGGCACCATTCTCTAATGGTGATGGGTGTAAATTGGTACAACCTTTCTGGAAGGCAGTGGGGCAATATGTTTCTGTTATAACGTTTGACCCAATAATTCCGGTTCTGGAAATTCACCAGAAAGAAATAACTGGGCAAGTACGTATAGAGACAAGTAAAGAGTGTTTGTCACAGCATTATTTTTAATGACATATAATTGAAAATATCTTGATTATTTAAAAAAAGAAAAGATATTGGTTAACTATAGTTTTTCGATACACTGAAATAATAGGTGATCATTTTTGACATGAAAATGCTTATGATTGCTTGGTGAAAGAGGCTGACTATATGCCAGTGTTATGGTATAATATTTTTGTAAGAATATGTATGTATATATTATATTTTTTCAAGTGTAGTAAGGCCAGAAGGAAATAACTTGTTGAGTAGATGTCTAGAGATGGTGAGGTTATTATTGATTTTTTGTTTTTCTTTGTGCTTTTCTGTGTTTTCATAGTTTTCTCCATTGAACTTGTGTAGTTTCCTAATTAGAAGAAAGCTTTTCCTTTATAAAGTAATGCATTCCATTGTTTTAAAATCAGAAATTATAGATGAATGAAAAGAAAAAAATCACTTGTCATTTCAGTGATTTGGGGGCTATGTAATCTTTATGGTTCTTACTCTCAGAAAACAAGTGTTGTCTGTTTGTTGTCTGAAGTTGCTCTTACTTGCTGCTCCATGGTGTGTTGCTGGAAAATATTTAACCAACATTACCAGCACCATTAGCCTTTTGTACTCTTATATTGACGAAACACCTCTTCCTTGCTTCCTTGGAAGTATCCTACTTTGTCCAGTGCCCTTCACACTTGTCTCAGGACACAGATTGGCGTTATGGAGGCAGAAGGGCTAATTGACCAGAAAATGAACTCAGGTGTGAAATTCTAAACTGAAAGGGACTACGACATCAGCTAGTTCAGTCCACTGATTTTACAGATGAGGAAACTGAGGTCCAGAGAGGTTACATGGCTCCATCAACATCTTGCAACAAATCAAAAGCAGTCTCAGGATTTAAATCCTTGTCCCCTGATTCACGTCACTGTGCACAGTCATTCCCCAAAGCTGCAGTGGAGGCAGAACCTTCAGGAGAGGATTAGATGTCAGCACAGAGGCCATATTAAACCAGCTCCCAGGTCCAAGAATAACCCCATAGAGCTCTCCTCCCCTCACTCTCCGCTATTCCTCCAGCCAAAAATCTGGGATGGTAGTTCTTGGAAAACCGGCCATCGATCCTCCCATACCTATAAGTACCTACAGGACTCTCCATTTCTTATGAAGCCAACTTCTTACAAAAACCAAGTCTCTTTGCAGAGGGCCAGCCCAGATTGTGAACTGCAGGGGGTCACTGCCCCCACTAGGGGGATTAGGAAGGGTTTAGGCTTCCTGGTGTGTGACCACCACCAAGTCCCTGCCCATACTGTCTGTATGACCTTGGCTTAGTTTCTTCATCAGGAAATTGGTGATAATTACCATTTATTGTGTACTTACCCAGCACATAAGTGTGACTGTATGCTAAGTACTGTATGTACATTGTCTATTATTCTTCACATTAACTCTCTATCCTCCAGTCTGCAAATGGGGAAACTGAGGCTCATAGGGGAAGGGGAAAGTTCCTAGTCCATGGTCCTGATGGCAGCAAGTAGTTGAGCTAAGATTTGAACCTCTATCTGACTCCAGAGTCTTTGCTCTCTGCACTGGCCTGTGTATGTCGGCTTTCCCCATGAGACTCTAAGGACTTGTCCAATCCTATATCCAGAGTGGCTGGCCCTTAATAGAAACTCCATAAATACTCCCTAAATGATTGCATGCCAGGACCCTCATCACTCCCCTCTCCCTTGTTCTCTGTAACTCAGTGGTACAGCCCTGTATTTTCTCTATTTCCAGGACCTCTAAACTGTATGCACACTACTTGAAATTGCTATTATTTCCTCCCCTCCTTTTCTTTGTTTATTTTTCCTCTGTTTTATTATCTCAGTTTTCACTGTGAAGACAGGCAAGATGTTAAGTGTTAAGGTAACAGTATATTGCTTTTGAGTTTGCAAGAGGTGAATTCTCTATAAATCAAGTTTTCATCATGGGATATTGATGTACATCTAATATAGAGGCTTCTTAAAATTGCCCCCTTGTCTTCTTTTTGTTTGTTTTTAAAGCTTTTTGATTTAGTGTACAGAGAAGAGACTCTGCTTAATGTCATTAAAAGTGTCACTCGCAATGGACGGTCCATCATCCTGACGGCGGTTCTGGCTTTGATCCTGGTTTACCTGTTCTCGATAGTGGGCTATCTTTTCTTCAAGGATGATTTCATCTTGGAAGTAGATAGGCTGCCCAATGAAACAGCTCTTCCAGGTGGGTTTGGAATCTTCTGATCTTTTTTAATGTCCAAAGAATATTTCCTGATTATAACTGAACTAAAGAGAACAATGACTTTAGGAATCTCCCTTTTGTATCTCCCTAACACCCACAGCATGAATTTTGAATACAGGGCTTAGTTCTCACTTTATTCAAAGGGTGGTATGGTATATCACATGCTAAGTGTGACTGTGCAGATCCTACATTGAATTTATGCACTAAAGTCATATTTTAAACTAGTACAACTTTTTCATAAAACAATTAGACCATATCTATTGAAATCATAGGTGTTTGCATCCCTTTAGCTTGGTAAATCTACTTCTAGGAATTTATCCTTAAAGGAAAACCTGCTGACTGTGCATGTAGAAACACAAGTATATGGAAGAATGTTCACTATGGTGTGACATTGGAGGCAATCTAAATATAAGGGAATGTTTCATTATATTATGGTCCCTTCATGGGGTGGTGTACCCTGCAGACATGGTACATCTTTATAAAACTTCATGGAAAAATACCTACAAGATATGGTGGGAAATTGCAAAAGAATACCTACAGTAGGATCCACATATATTTTTTAAAAATTAAAAAGCTCATATATGTCTTGTAAAACATGGAAGAATATACCCCCAAATTGTTAGCACTGGCTATCTCTGGAGCTTTTTTACTACTTGCATGTTTTACAATGAGTGTATTATATTATTTTCATATATAGCAGGAATGGAAGAGATTTCTAATTCTGAGAATGAAAAAAAAAAACCATACAACTGAGTGACACACCCAAGTACTTTTTCTCTCCATTAAAATCTTTGACACTACTTAGTGAAATATTACTGGTTTTTCATCAGGTAGGCAGGTGCCCTGAGTCCAAGGAACAAACTAGACTTGTTGTGACTAAGCCAGGCAGCCTCTTCTTCCAGCCAAATGGTGCATTCTTGGCACATATCTCCGGCTCCAAGTTGACCCTGAATGGCATTTACTGCCAACCGTTGTAGGGTTCTGAACTAAACTGGTCTGGACTTCGGATTTCCGCTAATGCCCACTGATGCTTCTCGTGCAGACTTGGTATAAGTCTTGCTGGAGTCTGTATGTTCAGTAGTATTTGTCGAAGAGTTTCAGCTGTTTGTCTTTAAAGTTGGAGAGGTGCTATTTAAGTGCGATATTTCTAGTAAGCCTACAGGAATTGACATTTCTGGCTTTTTTCCCATCCAGATCACCAAATGAAAGTGTAAATTGCATCTCTGCTTTGAATTTATATGCAGGATTGTAGGGTGTTATTTATGTAAAGAATTGTTTAATCAGCCGTGAATTGGGGACTTCAAACATTTTAACCATATGCTGCCAGATTGTTCATCATAAAATCTCCTTCCCTTTCCCAGATGCTGGTGAGAGTTTGGCGAGTGAGTTCCTATACTCTGACGTGTGTAGGGTGGAGACTGGGGAGAACTGCTCCTCTCCTGCACCCAAAGAAGGTAGGACCTCGTGGCCTTAAGCCCCACATTAGTGCCAGGCCCTCCAGGGGCTTAGATGGTACACATGACATTGAAAACAGATTCACTGCTCCGAAGTAAGGCCAGTAGCAGAGGGGAAAGGCTGGCAGAGAGGGAGGTGAAGGGAAAGAAAGGCTACATGGGAAGAAGATATCTGCTTAATTGATTCAGCCAGTATTTACTGAGTGCCCACTATTTTCCAGGGACTGTGTTGTACTCTAAGATACAGTAATATAGTGGGAGGGCAGGCAGGCACATCAGTGGTCACTAGAGAGTATGCAAATGCTGAGAGTAAGGATGGAACACAGAAGATAAGCACCCAGCCTAATATGGGAGTAAGAGTATCACTAAGGAGGTGATAGCTAAATTAAAACAGTAGAATCTTGGGTGAAGAAGGAGGGATAGGTATTCGGGTTGGAGGGAATAGCATGTCTAAAGGCTTGGAGGTAGAATATAGCATGTGTAGGGAGATATTGATCATGAGGAGGAAGAGTAGCAAGAAATGAAGTCAGAGAGGCCAACAAAGGGCCAGATCATGAAGAGTCTTACATGTTAGGCTAAGGAGGTTAAACTTCATCCAAAGGATGATTGAAAGTTGTTGCAAGGGGAGTGATATGATGAGATCTGTGTTTTAGCAAGACCGTTCTCACTGCAGCTAGAGAGAACAAGGTGGGCAGCAAGGCACAGTTCTTCCTCCAAAAACTAGTAAGAATAGACAGCCTCCAATATGAAGCAATTTGTCCAGAGGCCCTGCTGTAAAACATTGCTGGACTTGGCCCTCACAACCTCCCGAGTGAAGAGCCTGGGTCCTGTGGCATTACCCTCAGCTGAGAAGAGATGCTCATGACTCAGAGTATTAAGCAACTTATCTAAGGTCAAACGCCTATTTGGAGCTGGGACTGGAGTTTAAAGTCTGGAAACATAGGGAAAAAGCTAGATTTAATAGAGGGAAGGGCAATTCTGACATGGCTCGAGAAATCAGCTGGGGTTAGTGAGGAAAATAAAATCGCCTCAGACGACTTGAGCTTTTGGAAAGAAAATATTTGACGCTTGATTCCTTAATTTTATCCTTTCTCGTTCCTGTCTGTCAGCTGGCGAGATGGCAGTCAGGAAACGTCATCTCAAAATCACGGTATCTCTTTTCCCTGACGTTTTAAATCTGTTATTCCCCCGGCCGTCTTCGTAGAGCTGGTCCCTGCTGAAGAGACGGAGGAAGATAAAGAGCGCACGTGTGAGACGCTGCTGATGTGCATCGTCACGGTGCTGAGTCACGGGCTGAGAAGCGGGGGCGGAGTGGGAGATGTGCTCAGGAAGCCGTCCAAAGAGGTAGCTGAATCCTGAGGGGAAGGAAGAGCAAAGGGGCGGGGGTGGGTGGTGAGAGCACAACGCAGTGGGCTTGAGCGTAAACTGAAGACACGCAGGCAGAGCTGGGAGTGGTGACGAGCAGACGTGCAGAACTAGCTGCTTAAGCCTTCTTTCCTCTCTGCTCATCACGATGAAGCAGTGCAAGGAAACCAGCTGTGTGGAGAGGGGCGGCTTTGGGGGTCCGTGCAGTGTGTTAATGTTTGTTTCCTTCGGGGGGCCTGGCCTACCTGAACACATTTCCAAAACATCTTAGAAACCAGGAAGCTGCTCTCCTGCACGTGCCACACAACACGTGGAGAATTCACAATTTAGACACAGGGTCTGAAAAGAGATGGAGTTGTGGCTTTTCAAGTTGGACGCCCAATTTAACTTGTGCCAAAGTAGACGGATGGGCGGGCACTGTTGGGGGGTTAGGGTGAGCTGCGGGTGTTGGGACATCTGACCTGGGTGCGAGTCCTCCTCCTTCTGCCCTGAGCTCTGTAGACCAAAGGGTAGTGGGTTAACCTGACTGATGGAGACCCCACTTTTCCAGGAACCCCTCTTTGCTGCTAGAGTGATCTATGACCTCTTGTTCTTCTTCATGGTCATCATCATCGTCCTTAATCTGATTTTCGGGGTCATCATTGACACCTTTGCTGACCTGAGGAGTGAAAAGCAGAAGAAAGAGGAGATCTTAAAGACCACATGCTTTATCTGTGGTGAGTGTTGCAGGCTGGCTTTAGCAAGGCAGCCCAGGCCTGACGGAGCCGGTTGTGACGGGATGGGATGTGTGCCCGGGCTTTTCATGGGAGGGGCGCAGCTGTGTTCTGGAGCATCTCTGTCCCTGGCATTGAGTGGGCTTCTACTCTGCCGGGAAGTATTTGGAGTGCCAGTAGATTCTGTGTGGCAGTTACCAGTTTGTTTTAAGGTGTAAAGTCTTGGGTAGCAGAAATGTGATTTCACAGCATTTGAAATGAATGCATCTTGGGGTCTTTTGGTTGTTGGGCTGCCCGAGCATCTCTTGGTCCCGTTCTAAATAACTAGAATGGAGCTCTTTCATCTAGCTCCAGCCTGTGGATGTCCTCACTGCAGATGCTGTCAGCTTTAAGTGAAAAAAGACTCCTCTTAGAGCAGATGGTGAAAACATTCAGAGCCTGGGCTCAGGAGTCAGACCTGGGTTCTGCTTAAGCTTCTGCCACTTACTAGCTGTGTAACCTTGGTATAGTCACTTGACTTCTCTGAACCTTTATTGCTCATCTGTAAAATGGGTACAATAATATGTACTTCTCTGTATTATTGTGGAACTTAGGAGAGCTAGTTTCTCTAACACTCCTAGCACAGAACCTGCACATTGTAGGCGCTCAGTGATAAACTGCTCCATGAGAGAAGTGCATGGGGCACCAAAGGAATCATTTTCAGTGTAACTGTAGGGAAATACATGTAAACATAAACTCATCACGTAGGAATCTGGGAGCTGAGTAATCATTTCAGGATCATTCATAATATAGATATTAAATATATAAATTTCCTACTGGTATGTATACTCAAAAAATGAGCATTTTCTATTTAAAAACTTAAATTATTTGCTTTTTACCTCCTTAAAACCATTTAAAGCTTTTTATTTTGACATAATTCCAGAGTTACAGAAAAGTCATAAGAATAGTACAAAGAATTTCTATATACTCTTCACCCAGATTCCCCAAATATTATATCTTACTTCACTTACTTTATTCATACACACATACTATTTTTCTGAATTTGAGAGTGGCTGGCACGATGCCCCTTCATCCCTAAATATTTCAATATATATTTCCTAAAAACAAGAACCTTCTCTTATTTGTATACAACGTAACTCTCAAGATTGGGAAATTAACAAAGATACAGTACTATTATCTAATCGATAGACCCTATTCAAATTTTATCCTTTATCCCAATAATGGCCTTCATAGCAAATGCAAGTCCCAGGTCGTGTTACATTCAGTCTCTTTAGCCTCTGTTGACATTTTTGACAAATATAGGTCAGTTATCTTGTAGAATGTTCCTTGGTTTGAGTTTGTCTGATGTTTCCTCATGGTAATATTGAGGTTACGCATTTTTTTTATAGGAACATCAAAAAAAAAAGTTGTATTCTCCTCGGTGCATCATATCGGGAGGCGCGTGATGCCAGTTCCTCTTATAACTGGTGATATTAACTTTGATCACTTGATTAAGGTTTCTCCACTAAAGTTACGTTTTTTCTCTTACAATAAGAGCCATTTTATGGGGAGATACTTTGAGACTATATAGAAGTCCCATTATTCTTCAAATTAAGTGTTAACCACCAGTTTTAGCATCCATTGATGATTCCTGCCTGAGTCTGATATTATGATGGTTGCCAAATGATGATTTTCTTGTTTTATTATTCTTTCTACATTTGTTAATTGGCTTTTTATTTTAAGAAAGAACTTTCTCTTCCCCCCTTGTATGTGTGTATATTTGTACTTTTGTATTTGTAACAACATGGATTCTTGGATTTTTATTTAATTCACTACATTATAATCCTTTGCTGTCATTATTTATTTTAATGCTCCAATTGCCCCAGATTTGTGCAGTGAGAGCCCTTTCAAGCTGGCTTCTGTGTTTGGTCATGTAACCATCATTTTTTTTATGTACTTAACTTTCTTTTTTTGGTACCATGTGATATGCCAGGCTCAAGCTCACCTTGTACCTTCCCTGACCCAGCCCTGGTATCAGCCATTTCTTCAAAGACCCCTGGTTCTTTTTAGTGGCGAATGGTATTTAGAAGCCAAGATCTGGGTGTGCCCATTCCTGTCAGTGTGCCACTGCTCCCAGGGCTTATTAGGGCACAGATCCAGAGGATACATGTATGTGTTATACACATGTGTGTGCATACACACTTCTGTATCTGTTTTCATAGACATATGAAAAAGGATGAGTCCATACCTCTAATTCCAATTCAACATTACAGCGTTTATTCTATCTTTCTCTCTTTCCGTATCTGTGAGTATTTGACAGTGAGAAATCTGGCTCCCATTATCCACCATGTATTTATTTATTTGCTCAATCCAAGAATACACAGAAACTAGTTTCAGAATTGCTCACCCAGGCCTCTGCAAAACATAAACTTACCACCTAGAATTCAAAATGTGTTTAAAGTTCTTTTTGTCCTTATTCTGTCTCCTCCAAAACCTTTTAACATGTCTACAATTTGGCATTTCCCTGGAGAAGGGACCTCACACTCACTGGTTGCCTGCCATGCGTGAGCACATCACACCCACGCACATTTAACCCCCGAACACTCCTGGGACCTCGACAGCAGTTTTCCCATTCCCTGACCAGGCAACCAAGGCATGTGGAGACTAAATAGTGACTGGTAAGTGGCAGGGGCAGGATTCAAACCCAGGTCCGTCTGACTCACAGCCTGTGTCTTCCTGCTGTGATGTGAAAGTGAATGCATTTATAAGGCTAACAGAATCCACCTCTTTAGAAAGATGGGAGGGAAACCAGAGCGTCCTCTCCTCTGTGGGGACAGTTCTGTCGTGGATTCTTCTGCACCATGGCTGCTTACCTGGGGCCGGGGCCTTTCTGTCTCTCTTTAGGTTTGGAAAGAGACAAGTTTGACAACAAGACTGTCACCTTTGAAGAGCACATCAAGGAAGAACACAACATGTGGCACTATCTGTGCTTCATTGTCCTGGTGAAGGTGAAGGACTCCACGGAGTACACTGGGCCCGAGAGCTACGTGGCAGAAATGATCAAGGTAAGTGGGAAGGGCCCCTGGGGGCAGGTCCCACTCAGCCTGCTGGCCTGGCGTCTCAGCTCGGAGCATGGTCCTGGGAGCCAGCGGGGAAGTTACACAGCGGAAAAATAACACCTGACGTTTCCTGAGCCCTTGTCACAGGCAAGGCACTAGACTCTAGAACTTCGTGTGTCTTCTCAGGTTACCTTCAGAAGCACCAGACAGGTGGTGTCATCCCCATTTTACAGGAGGAAACACTGAGGCCCAGAGAGATGAGCACATGGCCGCCTAATGGAGCTGGGGTTGTAACCTAGATCTGACTCCATGGCCTGACTTCCCATCTTTATGTACTCAGCCGCTGTTTTTGATAATGGATGGTTGTTTTTTTCTCGTTATGTAAGACCCGATCTCGAAGAGGTATCTTAAAAAAATGATCACTTGGTGTAGTTCAGCATGGTTTATTTTTTTGGCCTCAACCTAGCCTTTCTGAGAGACGCTTTGCTAATCATCAGGAGGGATCATATGATGGAGGAATTTGAGTCCCAAATTAATCTCCTTGCTGATGGGGGAGCGTGACCACCATGTCCCAGGAAGAGGGGAAGCCGCCACAGGTTTTCAGCATGCTCTTCTCAAGCAGAGCTCCGTGAGGGCACCAAACGTGTGCTGTGGGAGTCCCAGGCCAGCTGTGCTCTCATACTTGTGATTTCTGAACTTCATGAAAACGTCCGGGGGCGTATGGTAAAGTGAGGAGGTGTGAACCGTGAAGTCTGGGGAGTCTGATTTACACAGCGGTCTTTGAGGAGAGGGGGGCCAGTAGCTATTAAGGAAGGCTACACAATTCACTGACTCTCCTTGCAGTTGCCAAGGACTTGAGCACTCTGCCCAATAATGAGTTATCCTAAATGACCCCTTCTGTGTTTTTTATGCAGATGTGACTTTAAAGCTTTTTATGTAAAGAAACCCCAAGTGAGGTCTGTTCATATAAGTATCATCGTTCGTATGTGTAGACGCAGGCAGCCTTTCAGGTTCACTGCTGACCCGTCTAAGGCAGGCTCAGAGGCCTCTGCAGGTTCTGGAGGGCTTCCTGGGGATTCTGTGCTGTCTTGTACCCTTGAGGCCCTTAAAGTCTAATTCTGTGCTTCTCAAATTTTAATGTACGTATGAATCATCTGGAGATCTGGTTTGAATTCAGATTCTGATTCAGCAGTCTCTGGCAGGACTTGAGATTCTGTGTTTCCGACAAGCTTCCAGGGGATGCCGAAGCTGCTGGTCCGTGAATCACTCTTTAAGTAGTGAGAGTCTAACAGAAGACACAAAACAGACACCGATTTAAGAAATTATCATCCAAACTGGTGACGTGAGTGCTGAGGCGACGTATTCCTGATCTTCTATGTGTGTTTAGCCTTCCGCGGTTTGTAAAGCTCTTTCACATCTCTTAGTCTATTTGATAATTAAAATTACCCTAAGTAGGGAACTAGTAAGAGAGAACTTTGAGGGTGAGGAGCAATGGATGAGGTTTCATAGCAGAGATGACTTTTGAAAAGGGTTTTGAAAGAGAAAAGGGTAAAGAGACCAGAGTGATAGATTAGCAGAGGGGAAGAAGGAAAAACTAACATAGAAGAGGAGAAAAAGACATGAGTTTCAGAATGAAGGTGATGGGGATCCTCTTTTACTGATGAAAGCCAGGCTTGGGGTTAAGTAACTTGCCCAGGAAGAGCCCAGAAGGAGGCAAGCCCAAGTTTGAAGACTAGGAGTTGCACTCCATGATCACGGCGTTGGGAGGAAATGAGAGGGTGCTGGTGGCACTGGGCTAGGTGGGAGCAGGATCTATTTTTAAGGAGATTAGGAATTCTGATGGTTGCCAGTACAGATTTTCACAGGTTAGGTTTCCAGGGTCAGGACACATTAACTGAAAAGTCCTCAGATCCTTTCATTTCCTCCAATTGTCGAGACTGCCAGATGAACCGTATGTTATCAGCATTCATGCTGACACAAAACTGTCTGCATACACGTATAATGACCTTCAATTGCATTAAATCTTTTAATGTATAGGCGAGATGACCTGTAGTTTTCACCCTTGTCACACACTTCTTTTCTCCCCTCACTTTGTTTTCTTCTCTCCAAAGTATGTGACCATCTTTAAACCTTTCAGGGGCCAGTTTTGAAGTTTTCTGTTAATCACCTTACTTTACGGTCACAGGAAACTCGGGCACACTTTTGGGTTTCTGTCTCAATCATGAAGACTTAAAAGAGCCTTGTGAGCAGTCTCCTGATGAGGATTAAGAGCCAGAAGTCACCCCCAGCCTGCCACCTAGGCACCTCAGAGCCCGCTGCATGATGCTTTGAGAAACCGAACGTTCGGTGTGCTTTCCCCATCTACGTTACTCTTTGATTGTATGAGAACTTCTTGTCAAAAAGCCTGCAAATCTGTAGCATCAAAGAATTCTTAACTCTGAATGTCAAAGTGCTGAGGAACCAGATGTTTTGTCTGCTTAGTTGAGGGCTTAGGGCAGTGTGAGATCCACCAGCTGAAAGGCAGAGTCTTTTTGCCAACCCCATTTTCAGTGGTGTCTCGTCTGGAGGCCACATGACTCCCTGCTGGGAACTCCCTGGAGACCACTGGCCACAGCAGGTTAGGAACTGGGGGTGCTCAGCTGAATCATTCAGTGGGGGTTGAAACCCCCTGGAACTCAGAGCTGCGCTGGAGCAGGCTGCCTGCCCACGTCATGGGCCCACTTAGTCACACCTGGTGGGGCAGCCACAGCCCAGAGAGGAGGTCCTCCCAACATTCCTCCTGAGGAGGCAGCCGCCTCCCCACCAGTTCTGGGAGGAAAAACCAGGTGATCTCCTTGAGAAGCCAACCCCAGGAGGCTGCAATTACTCCACCGCTGAGGAGAGAGAAGGGGCAGCAAATGAGCAGTGTCCGAGATGGAAGGAGGAGTCAGCTGGGGGCTCACCTACCCTTTTGCTTACCTCATGTCCCGAAAGAAATCACTGAGACAGGCTCTTTTGGGACTTGTGCTCCTCAAGGAAAACCACTCTCGCCTAGTGGTGGAGGCTGGGAATGTTTAATTCTTTTGCGGCTCTCCTTTAGCCCATTGATTTAACATCCCAGAGACTCCTAAAGAACTGTGAAGTAACATTTGCCCAAAGACGACCCAACAGAACCAAGTGGTAAAGGCCCCAGGTAGTCATTTGGAAGGTAGAGGAGCTTCGCAGCTGCCCTAAAAACAACTCCTTGCAGACACGGGCAAATAGGTTTTCATCTCAAAAAACCGATAATGGTGAGTAGAATCTACCTGGGGCTCTGTATTGAGAAGGGTTCTTGGAAGCCCAAATTGACTTTGAGAGAATGACGTCTGACTAGTCATGAATGAAAGGTGAGGAGCTGGCTGCAGGCCCAGCATTTGCCATCCCTGCCAAGACCCATGTCCCAAAGGTGAATTTCCTCCTTTGGTGGCTTCTTGGCCATATAAAAACACAAGAGAGCTTAGCTAGATCACATATATCACCTTTCCTAATTCCCTCTGGGAACTGGCTTACAGTTAAGATGCCAGGTCCTCTTCTCTCTATAAATGGAAACAATACATTTCTTGCCATTTCTGGAGGGAGAGAAGGAACATTTGAAGAAGCTCTATCTCACAGTTGAGAATTTAGTAACCAGATGTTCACCAACAAATTAATTTTTGTTTAAACATAATAGAAAATTGTATATTCTCTTCTCTCTCCTTCTGGTCATCCCCCTCTCTCCTTTCACTGGAGATGGGAATATCCCTGGCAAAGCCAGGGCCAGTCTGATTCCTACCGTGAAGTCATCACCACATAAGAATTGGATTTGGAGGCAGAAAATCCAAGGTTTGAGTTTTGGCTCTGCTCCTTCCTAGCCCTATAACCCCAGGCAAGTCACGGGACTTCCCTGACCTGAGCTATCATCTGTAAATAGGATTAATACCACCTCACACATCCATCGGATGGTGGAAATGAGATAAACGTGTGGGACTCGGAGGGTGGTAGCACTCATGGAGGGAGGGGGTGGGTGACAGAAGGACCAGATGAACAGACGTAGAGCAGTCAGCCGGGAAGCAGCAGGGCTGCAGCGCTGACAGAGCTGACGCAAGCATCATTTCCTCCAGTTCCAAGACTGTGTAAGACGTCTTGGCTGTTGGCATGCTGTTGCTAAGAAAAGTCAGAATGGGCAACTTGACTCCAAGAACTTCCTCACATGGAAAATTCCTAAGTCTTCCTCTCTCAAATCTAAAATTTTTAAGTGTCCTCAAATGTTGAGTCAGGGCAAGGTTGATGTTATCATTCTTTCTCCATCAAATCACTCACAGATACCTGTGACTTCTATCCGTGTGTTTACTGGCGTCCTCCACTCACATTCACTGCCCAGGACCAGGGCTTCAGGGGACTTGGGGATTGGGCCTGAGTTCTGTATATTAGATTCTATCACGATTACACTTGGTTCGCTGGTAGATTTGTCCCTCGACTCCACGCACATGATTGAAGGTGGTGCTGTCACTAGCGTGGCTACGGGGGAGCTAAGCCTCCTCTGTAACTCTGTGAGGTACGGGACTCACCGCGCCACTCAGTACTGGAGATGCAGGCTCAGATTCGTTGACTCAGGCCCCAGACAGGGCTGTACTTTCAGAGAAATGTGACTACAGAGTGACCTCACTTAGCCCTAGCCCTGGCAGTTCAAGGCAGGAGAAAAAACCCTGAGTTTCCGCTCCCCAGAGGAACTTGAATTTGGTGCTATCATGTAGAGTTTTGGTGAAAGCCTTTATAATGAGCAAACTTTTATTAACCCTGAACTACACTTAAGTTTCCGTGATAATTTATGTACCAGACCCACCCTTTTTTGAATAATTTTAGCACTGTTTGGCTCTTCTCCAGTGCCTACTGAAATGAGCATTTGTTGGGCTATAGATGATGAGTTGATAGGCCGTACATTCAGATGTGTTTAACCTGGTAAATTGTGTCTTTGCCTTGAAGGAATTTAAATACTGCACAGTGGGCAGGTTGTAGGTAAAAGATACATGATTCCCAGCAAAGACTCAGCATCCTGATTTTCTACAACAGTCGAGCTCAGGAGAAAAGCCAGTCCTTAATTTGATAAACAAACTAAATTATTTTTGAAAGTTAGAAACTCCAGAAGCATTAAGAAGGAAGGTTGGTAAAGAAGACCAAACAACTTAAATACAAGGCATCTCTTTTGCTAGTGAACTCTAGATTTCCCTTCTGTTTCTTGGAATTCTACCTCATTAACATCAGTCTCGTATTTTTGGAGGTGTGTTTCTGAGTGAACCGCATTTAAAGACAGGGTGATCAGATGGAATATTGCTCATCCATGTTTCAAAACGCCCTGCCATCTTGGGCTGCTCTGGCTTCTTCTCTTCTCCAGGATAGCATGTTAACTGACAACTAAACAGAACAGTGGAATAACTGGGGAGAACTTCCCACAATGGCCTGAGTGTTCTGCAACAGGCTGCTGCTTCAGGGGGAGCGGGCTGGGCTGTGTTTTGCCATGGCAAGGGCGGATTGGATAATACCTCTAAGACTAGGTCATGTTTAATCAGTATGTACTGAAATAAATGCTTTGCATGCGGGATCCCGTTTAATCCCCATAACAGCATTGTAGGTGGCACTGTTACCGTTGTGCGGATGGGAATCTAAAGCTCAGGAGGTTTGAGCAGCTTCTCCAGGGCCACACCACTGGCAAGTGCTAGAGCTGAGATTCAAATCCAGGTCTGCTGAATCAGAACCCACCCTGGAGCGGTCCTAACACCTGCGTATCCAGTGTGGTTCCCTCTGTGCTTGCACACAACCCTCAGTGTCAAGACCCTGCAGCCATTGGTCATCTGGCTGCATCTGGTTTTCCTGACTGGGACTGGCTCCTCTCCCAGGCACCCCCTCCCCCAGTGGTGCTGAATTAGCCACCTTCACAAGAGGCAAGGCCCCACTGGGGCTGGGCGAAGAGTGGGAACGAGGATCTCCTAGGCAGTGCTGACTGGCTAATGCATAAATCAACAAGATGGGAGCTCCGGGCATTCAATGGGGTTTAATTCTCCCAGCTGCCGCCAGCACAACTAGTTAGGCAGCCACCTCGAGTCGAGTACTACAGGGTGTTGTTGACATGACTGGAGTTTGAGAAAGGCAGAACACAGCCCTTGCAAAGGATGTGTCTGAAATATTTGGTAATTTTGACTTGCCAAAATCTGGTGAACGTCATTGTCCTCACCTAAGTTGGGAACAGGGAATGATGTATCCTTTGGTGGCCATATTTGGGGAGAGAGAGATGTTAAAGGGGAAGGACGATTCACCAGAACCACAGCCAGACATGGGCTTCCACACCCAGATGACTCATCTGAATGGGTATAACTCCCTGATAATTAAACATTAGAACGTCTGATCCATCATCCTTTAAGCCTGGTGCTGACTTTTTCTCACAGCTACAGTAGACAACTCTCTATTTCTCTCCCTCTCTCTCTCTGTCTCTCTCTCTCTCTCTCTCACACACACACACACACACACACACACACACACACACACACACAATATTCCATAGGAGATTTTCCAATTTGTTCCATCTTTTATTAGTTCATTTGACCTCTTCAGAAACTAGCTGTACAGGGATATAAAAGCAAAGAAGCGATTTTCCAAATCAAAAGTAGTATCATCATCGCGGCCAGTGGAATGCTCTTAGAAGATGGTGGGGTGCTTTCTTTCACATAGGAGGGGAGAGTCCAGGAGCCTGCATTCCTGGAAGAGGCTTTGCTAAAAGCCCTTGGCAGTTTGCATCAAAAAAGCCATGTAAGAGGAGCCTTTTTGCCTGAAAACACCTCCTGGGTAAATTTTCCAAGTAAATAAATTCTATTAGCAATTTAAGCACCAGTAAACATCAACTATGAGGAAACGTTGTGAGAAGATTCAAAAGCAATACGGTGTTTGGCCCCAGCACTTGCGTGTATCTGTATTTGATAAGACACAGGAAGCAAGGGCAGTCAGAAAGCAGTGTGTTAAGAAAGATCAAATGCGAACTGAACACCTAGATGTCACTGCCTTCTGTTTAAAAGGGCAACTGGCACCCTTCCTGACCCAAGAGAGAGCCTGGTGCTATAAAATCAGCAGACAGGCACTGTCCAAAGGGAGGACAGCAGCTTCCTGCCAGAGGTAGTCCGAGGAAGTGAGCGAAGGGGCGAGAGGGAATAACTCAGGACGGCAGTGGAGACCAAGAGTTACTTGAGGATCATAATCAGATAAAAGTGAGGCCCTGGACATCTAGGGACAAGGGTTGGTGGCAGTGGTGACACGACTAGAGGAGTGAACATAGAAGTTCACACAACCATCATGAGGGTCTCATTTCAAGGAAATGAGAAATTGGGAGTCCCTAGCAGACAGGACTTAGAGTGCAGGAGAGAGGAAGGGAGAGTTCAGCAGGGCGTGCACCTAACTCTCCCCTCACCTCTCCTTCCACCGAGTTTTCGCCTCCTCTGTGCTTCACTCCATGCCACACAGGCGGGTCCTGGCTGCTGATAAAGTGACATGGAAACCCTCTGCTTCCGTGCAGATGTGCAGTAACGGGTTCGGACTTTTATTCTGGAATTCCGGTGAGGATGCTGGGAGGAAGGGAATGCCTCCATCAGTTCCTGGGACAGAGATATTGCAGCGTTGGTAGTGCCATCATCAGCTTCCCTGCCTAACCTGGGAGGCCACAAGCGTTGGTTAAAATGTCCCCCGGGCTCCGAAAGCCCTTAAAGCCCTTAAAAGGGTGAGGATACAGCCTGTGCTGCTCTCTAATACGATTCCCAGAATGCTTTCTGAAGTTAGCTGACACCATGGCAGAGTTCAAGAATATCGGAGCGAGGGAGAAGTCAACAGGGATTTGGCACTTGCCTTTCGGTGGCTGGAAACAGCGTGTCAGCATCATCGGACTCGCCTCCCAGCCAGCCAGGCATGCTCTCGCCCCACCCTCTGCACTTGAGCTTGGGTTCATGTCAGTGGCAGCTGCACAGAGCAGCTGCTGAGCTTAAGTTTCCCCACCCAGGCTTATACCACATTCTGCCCTCTAGTCTAGAGGGTATGAAGTCACCCTTCCTCCTCCTGCGCACTTCACAGGCAGCTTCCTTTTTATTATGAGCATGTGGCATTGGGACCCCAGGTCTGCACTGACCTCCCAGCTCTCTCCTCCAAATTTTCCACATTCCACACCTTCATGGAGGGTGTGGTAGGTACTGTTCATAACAATGAGTGGAGCAGAGCCATAATCTGCCCAAGAGGAACTCATGCTAAAACAGAGCGCAGGGAATCAGGTATACCCAAGAGTATGGTCCATGAGTTGTGCAGAATATGAGGGTTATGCACAGCAAGTGTTAAATCGGTCAACTGAAGGTTGGGTTCACCATCCCTGATAGTCTCCCCACTGGTTAGTCCAAGGATGTATGTAGGAATTTCTGTTTGTACATGCTTGTATATGTTTATGAAATATTTGCTTACACACACATTTCCCCCAGTTTAGCAGATTTGATAAACTCCAAAAACGCATTTTTCTCCCCTCCATACCTTGAACCTGTCTCATGCTCCTTCCCCTGCTGCAGACCCCACTGGGCTGCCCTACTTGCCCCCTTCAATCCCAGACACCCCAACTACACTTGTAACTCCTTGGCCTTCACTCATTTCCTCTTTCCTCTAAATATTGAGAGTGTCTGATAGGGCTAGAGGTATGTAACCATCTGGCCTTTATAAAAATCCTGTAACCTGGAAAATATTCTGAATTTGACTGTCTTTATCAAGTACATATATTCAGGATCCTTTAAAACTTATCTCTTTAGAATTCAGCCCACTAGCATGTCTCTAGGAATGTGAGATGAGGAAAAGATATTAGTGTTCAGGTATAGTTATTTGTATTTAAAGGTTATACAGGTGGACAAAACCCTGAATTTCTCCTTTCACAAACCTACTTCTTTCCAGGGCTTCAGTTTTACCACCTAGAAAATGAGAAAGCTGGACCAAAGGGTCTCTTAGGCCATCTTTAGCTCTGCAATCCCATAAAGCAACTTTCAAAGTGGGGTAGGAGTTTCTGGACTATTAAAGAGCGTCTGTGTCAGGAGCAGGGGTGTGGATGTCAGGAGGGAGAAGGGGAGACCTATGTGAACAAGCTAATCAGTCTTTGGGGTCAGAGGGCAAGGGCAGGTTAGTAAAATGGGGGATTTGGAAAGGATTAAGGAATTTGCAGAATCTGCACATGGCAGATCTCCTTCACTCTGAAGATGTCAAGCTGTGTGGCACCTTCCTTCCAAACCACTCTCGAGTCTATAACTGTGCTGGTGACTTTCTCCTCAACTCCTGCTGAAGTCTCATAGACTGCGACAAAGATGACACCTTCCTATCACATCTTTGTCAGAGTGTATCTTGGCAGGGCTGACCTTAAGTAAAACCATCTCAATCAAGAGGAGTTTTCCAACATAAAAACCCATCAGAGGATAAAGCTTCGAAGGGACACTGTTGTATGTGGAGCAGCTTAGTGAGGCTTTGGGTGTGCGTGTGTGTATGTTCAAAAAGAAATACAAACGTTTCCCTGAGACAGCAGCAAAGAACTTTAGAAAGCTGTTTAAGTAGGCTTAAAACAAACAAACAAGAAACCATTATTGTATGACGGCAATAAGAGCTCAAAGTTTAAAACTAATGGCATCAGGAAAAGAATAGAAGAAAACCAATAAAAATTGCTAAAATCCCATACCTAACCACTGGGAAGGTTCTGGTAGATTTCTTAGCTGATTGAAAATGCAGGAAAATTACCTAACCAAAATGTCCTGAGCCAGCTTGAGAGCAGGGCGATTGAGCCTGATTCTTCTTGACTGGAATCTCCAATGGGCCGGCCCCGCCCTGTCCAGCACAGGCCGCCAGCCCCACCTTTCTCTCCTCTGCTGTGACCTCTGGCGTCCTCTGCCTGGCAGCCCATGGTGCCCAGGTCCCAGCTGCACCACGCTTAGTGGTGAGTGCTGCCTTCTCATGGTCCCAGGGGGGCCCAGAGGTCACTTCACCTGAGGGCCCAGAATGACTTAAAAGAGTGATTCTGCAGCTGGCTTTTCCTAGGGATTTCATCAGAAATGGGTGCGGTTCTCTCTGCTGGCACGGGCTTGTCTTTGTTACCCTGTATGATCCAAGAACAACTATTAACCGAGTCTGGGAAGGGTAAGTGGTCATTCCAGCCCAGCTGAAGATTATATAACGTGGCCTGTTTTGGTAATGTCATTCAGAGCTCAAGAACAGACCACATGGACACCTAAACTGGGGAGCAGCTTGGAAAACCTTCACATGGCTCCACTGGTAAAAGACAAATCTGCCTCTCTAAAATTGTACCCCCAAGAAGGGAAGGATCGCACTTTGCCTGGGAGTCAGGCACTACACCTGGGGTCGATATTTGGATTGCAGGGCTGACTTTGGACTGGCTGTGTGACCCTGGCCCGATGACACTGATTTATAATACTTTTGCATAATGCCTTCCACTTCCACTTTTGCATAATGCCTTCTACTTTCTCACAGCCATTAATCCTTACAGTAACCCTGTGATGTAGCCAGTGATCTCTTTCTCAAAAAAAAAAGGAAACCAAGACCCCAGGTTGGTTAGCTGACTCCTTCACTTGCTCACTGTCCTGTAAACACATTGGGGGGTCACGACTTCAACTCCTTAGCTCCTGATTCCAGGCCATCGCTCTTCCTGCTGACACACTGACGTCACGAGCCTGCTATGGAAATGTACCTGTGAAGTATAAGGATATTGAATGTGGTTTGAGTTTTGGAACAGAGGGAACTGGATCCTTGAATTTGCGACTAGCCATCAAATTCCAGGTATAGGATCTTTTTTTTTTAATTAATAGACTTTACTTTTTTTACAGTAGTTATAGGTTTACAGAAAAACTGAGCAGAAAGTACCAAGTTCCTATATAACCCCTTCTCCCTACCCCACCCCTACAGTTTCCCCTATTACTAACATTTTGTATTACTCTGGTGTATTTGTTACAATTAAGGAACCAATACAGATATATTATTATTACCTAAAGTCCATAATTTACATTAGGGTTCACTCTTGGTGGTGTACATTCTATAGGCTTTGACAAATGCATAATGACATGTATCTGCCATTATAGCAGCAAACAGAAGAGTTTCACTCTCCTAAAAATCCCTCCCTCCCCCAACTCCTGATCTTTTCACCGTGTCCATAGTTGGGATCCATTTTTTTAGTTTAGTTTTTTTTTTTAATTTATAATAGATACTATAAATGGCAATTTCAGAGTCACTGAGCATGGTTAGAGATCATTATCTCTAACTCTAACATTATTTCACCCAAAGCAACGGATTCTGGTTTTTTTCTTATATTTTTTGTTGTTTTTTTTTTTTTTTGCTGTGATATTAGAAAAGTGAGCTCTAAAGATTAATTATTTTCTTCCTCTTCAATGGAAATAATCACCCTAACTCACAAAGGGGGCAAATGATTTAAAGTTTATTGAGTGTCCTATAGTCCTGCTTTGAAAAGTTAAGTATTATCTTCAATTTTCCCCCTCCCGCTCCAGGCATTTTCAGAGGGTTTGGATACATGGGGAGGCCAAGTATCTGTTTCCAGGACTCCCCCGCTAGTCCCCCTGTCCAGTGACTCCTGTCACCTAAGCATCCCCAGGCATTCTGGGAAAATCCAGTTTGTCATCCTTGGGAAGATAAGTAGAAACGTAGTTGCCATTTAAGTTGAAAGGACAGACTCTGCCTGCTTGAATCTTCCCAGAGCGGGTGCTGGAGGGTAGGGAAGCAACAGGTGCATTTTTCCCAGACCCATCTTCTCTCCCACGACTCTTTTACCCTCACCAAAAAAATCTCAATTCTCTAGCCTGGCTATAAAAGAGTAAAGGATTCAGCAATAAATGTTCCGTTGTTTATGTGGTAAACAAAACTCTCTACCTGAACGTACTTTCTCTGAGGAGGGGATCGATTACCTCAGTGGTCTTTCTTAGAACAGCCTCTTCAGTTGAACCTGGGAGGAAAAAAATGCTTCTCAGAATGATTAGCATTTGCATCATACAATCCAACTTCCTCTCCTCCTCTCTGTCGCTCTCTCTCACACATGCACACACGCACGCGCGCGCGCACACACACACACCCTCCTTCTTTCCAGTCAAGGACATTTCAAGAGGTCAGTGCCGCCCCCGTGTCTAAAATTTCAATGTTTGCCTTTGCAGGGACTTTTCCAACTTTACCTAGAAAAGAACTAACCAGAATCTTAGCACTTGTGGTCAGCCTGCTTCCGGCTGTGGCTTCAGTCAGTTTGTCTGCTCTGACAGAGGAAGCGCTTGCTGTGACGGGAACTGCACTAGCTGGATTGTAGGAGGATCAGGGCAGACAGTGCCTAATGACATTGGTATGTGAGATGCCAGCAGCAAGGAGAGCAAGGGAAGCACAGAGGGGCGTCTCAGACCCAGAGTGACAGATGCCGCTGACAGATGCTCAATGAACCCACAAGCCTCCTCCCAACCACACACACATACACACACGCACACCCCAAGATGAATTCATGTATAAACAAAATGTCTTAGTTGAAGATGACTTTCTCAAAAATGCAGTGGAAGCCAAGACACTGAGACATGTTTTTGATCTTGACTAGGCAGAAAGGCAGGATTCTGCAAACATTTAGAGGCCTTCAGACTGACTGGCTGGAGAGCCACGGGCGACGGGCTTCACCTGAGTTATTTAGCACTCAAACAAACTCGGCATTTCGTATGCAAGCCTGAACTAAATAGAAAGTCACTGGATTCAGGTGTTCTCTCTCTTCTCCTATACTAGTAATTAGTATAGTCTTAACATTTTCATTTAAAGATTTAGATCCTCTGTGCAGAGAGGCATCCTGTTGGTGAGGAACCTTATACCACATCGGAGCTTATCCTACTGCACTGGGTGCAAAACCCAGTGGAAACTGAGAGAACAGTTTGGCTGGAATTGCTAATTAAATTTAACTACTAGGTGCTCAGGTAATTTGAGATTTGACTTAACAGCCCAGGATGATTATTTAATTAAAATACTGGCAACACCTAGGATCTCAAATTTGGGGATCAACTCACTTCAGTGCAGTAAAGACAGCAATACATGCCATGCAGAGCACTCAAATTCTTTGCAACTGAGCTTGTTTCATATGGCTTAGGATTTTTGTGGGGTCCCCCCACCTCAGATTTCATTGTTAGATATTAAGGTTGGAGGAAGGCAATGAGGGAGAACCTATATGGTGGTAATTGGTGAATATCTAGACCAGGAAATCCTTTTCTCACCTTTGCACTGAAGGACTCTTGTGAAATGGAGAATGAAGGTTTATCCCTAGTATTGGGGTACATGCCCAGAGTGGCCCGTGGCAAGTATGATCTCTCTCTAAAATCTTGGGTTTTATCTTTAAAATTTGACTCAATTTCATCTTCTGCTCTAGGACATATTTTGAGTTTAATGTAAAAATATTTTCAGTCATTTACCATGGACTAAAATGGGCATTCTAAAGAGATGCATTATTTCTGTCTGTGGCTTTATGTACCCCATGGGCAAGACCTTCCTGCCTCGGGATTACAGGTATCCCATGTATAGAAGCACAAATAAGCAAAAACAAACACAGAATCCGAATTCATCTCCTTACCTTTGGGGCCAGGAGCACAGATGCCAGTAGCAGCCATCTTAACGCCGGTGGACCCCATTCATTCATCCAGCAGATACTCATTAGGTGCTCACAACTTGGAGCTGGGGCCACAGTGGAGCTCCACGAAAGCCAAGCAGCATATGCCCTGAGACTGCCCCATGCCTGCAGTCCTTACACTAAAGCACCTTGGGGACAGGAACCTCATCTTTAGACCCTCAGCACGCAAGCCTGTGCTGGGCACAGAAATTGTAAATGTTCAGTAAATGGTCATTGGATGAATCCGTGCATTTTGCATTTGTTCAAAGACCTTTCTGAAATCATTGCTTGGAAGGCCAGGAATCACATATGCCGTGAAAGAAGGTGGGAATCTGCCATGGAAAAATTCTCATTTTAATCTGTAGTCATTTGGTCACTTGTTCTTAGAATAAGGAAAAGAAACTGTTCCTTTATCTTGAAGCTATGTGCAGACTCTTGCATTGATTTTCTGTATTCTTTTGAAGACCTCATTAATGTGGACTCTGTTTGGAAATCTGTGTTTTCTATTTTTATGGAGGGTTTGCTAAGCAAATGAACATATGAAAGATTTGAGAGCCAGATTTTGGATGAATTCTCTAACCATTTTAGGCAGTTTAGCATTCATTTGCATGTCAGTAAAAAGTTAGCTACAGGTGAGTTCTAGCTACTGGCTAACACAGCAGGCACATGTCCTCTCCCTCCCAGCATCTGAGGCAGGCAGGCTGGTCCTTCACGAGGACTCCACATCACTTCCCTCCCTCCCTTTCCCTTTGCAGCCCCCTTGTCCAGGCCCTCTTCATTCCGTGCCCACGTTACTCCTCTCTCTCTCCCACGCCAGTCCATCCCACAGCTCACTCTGCTATTCCACGGTCTGAGCTGCCCCTACCCATCTGCCCTCATCCCCAACTCCAGCCAAACTGGATTCCTCACCACGCCAGGCCCCTCTCTGGAGAATGCCCTCGTGCTTGCCCCTAGTTTGGCCAAGTGCTAGCTGGCCTTCAGGCCCATGCCTTTCACAGAGAGGATTCCAGCCACTCATAATCACTGGTCGTCAGTTCTGACTTTGAGTCTGCTCTCTCCTACTCAGTTTACACGGCACAGCCTGCTTTAGTCCATTCTTTCTTCTTTTTTTAATCTAAATATCCGCTCTCCTTAACTAAATTGCAAGTGCTTTGATGGCAGGAACCCTAGCTCACACTTAGGTATCAAAGCCACGTCCACTTTAAAGAGGTCCGGGAGGCAGTGACCATGTGTGTGTGGCTCACTGCTGTCTCCTCAGCACCAAGCACATAAGGTAAGTGCTCTTTAAGTATTTGTTGGATGTGTTATGTTTTTAAAAATATTTTCTTCCAAGAGAGCTAATAGTGCTTATACTTTTGATTTGAATCCAAAGAACTATCAAATATTTCCCCCCAAATTATACTCAGTAATAGCAGTTTACAGTTTGTAAACACCAGAGAATTTTCAGGATCCCCTTTGAAATATAGGAATTTCTTCCCTCCCTTCCTCCCCCTAAGGACAAGTTACTTTCCCCTTCGGGTTCAGTTGTCTGCATTATGGATCCAACGGTGGGGTTAGTGATCTCTCCACTCCCTCCTGCACGACCTTCTGTCACATCCGCATTGACAGTGTGTCCATACGCTCCTCAGAGTCGGACAGTTTAAGTAGGACTTTGGATCTTTCTTCTTCAGCTTGTTCTTCTCCTCTGGGGTCAGTCTGCAAAAATCTGTAGCAGTCCTCGAGGAGACCTGGGGCCTCTGATAGCTGGGCCAGCCTTGTGCTGTGTGCTCTCCCTGCACTTGTGCTTTGGGTTCATGGCTTCGGAGCCCAGCCCACACCATCTCTCCTCCCTTCATGGGAGCCGGTTTGCCCAAGTGAAAGTGAGTAATAACCAGCCACCTGTCCCCCACGTGTGTCCTCTTCTGAACAGTTAGGTTCATTCCTCCCTTCGAGTTGCACAGACCTTGAACCTAGGATATTTCCTCGGCAGGAAGATGTGATAGTGTCTGAAGGAATGACACAGGAGCAGTGGATATAATCAGTGATAGGTTACCTCAGCTGCCTTCCAGTGTTGATACCATGCTTCACTGTTCTCAGATGTCTGCTCTCTCCTCTTCTTCGCTGTAGACACACAGCGGAAAACCACTTACGGACATGGCAATGCTTCAGATTTTTAGGCTGGTCATCTTTGAAATGGGATATTTTGTCAAATGATCTTTTGCCCATTGCTCTGTGGTGGGAAGTTGATGAAAAGGAATATAGGCTGACATTAGGTCACATGTGAATGAAGTGTTTATCACAGAGTCTTTGGTATAGGAAGGTAGAGATGGGCATTCCAAGCAACTGAGGTTGACGCTTTAAGCATTCGTTATCAGGGCCCATGCAGGAAACAGAGCTGATTATCATCCCTCCCTTTCACAAATATTTATCAAGTGGCTGGTGAGTTCCCACCTTCTAGACTCCCCACGTGTCTTGAGCAAGCACTCTGAAGTAGATGGTGCGGCCCTGTTGCCAGTGTGGTGTGGGCTGCCTTCTCTGTAATATTTTTCAGCTGCTTCTTGCTTGGCTTCTACATTGCTCGATTTGTAGCAGTTGCTGTGGATATCTGGGGCCAGGACACCGTTTATCTCACTTTTTAATATTTAGATATGTCTTGTGGAATTTTGTGTTTGATTTTAAGTAGAATCAAAGTGAGTAATGCTTTGCCTGCTACCAGCATTTGTGAATGAAGTTGCATTGGGACGCAGCTGCACTCATTCAGTTAGGTATTGTCTGTGGCCGTTTGGGGGCTATAGTAGCAGAGTCTTTTGATAGAGACTGTATGGTCCACAAAGCTGAAGATATTTATTATCAGAAGATATTTACTATACAGAAAAGTTCTGCTGACCCCTGGTATACACAAAGCAACAATAACAAAATTCTGTGTGTGTGTGTGTGCATGTGTGTATTGGGGGGAGGAGGGCATGATTTGTGTTAGAATATCTATTAAAATTTATCCCGATGAGATCAAAATGGTCCAGGTGAGAAGTGACACCAGAAAGATGTAGGATGAGTCAGTTTTCTTTCCCTTATTTCATTGCTGATTAAGCTTTTCTTAACTGTTCATTCCTGCCTCTCTGTACAGAACTTACCTATGAGGCATAGTTTTCAGGAGAAAGGCATATGTGGGCAGAAGGAAGTGAGGTGGGAGGAGGAGTCTTGTCCCATTCTGTTAACCAGTAGTGAGAAATACTGTTTACAGGTATAAGCTATAGACATCAAAAGAAAAGGATGGAGATGGGCAGGGGCAGGAGACTGAATAGGCCTTTCTTATACCAATTGATGGCACCCATCAACCATTTCAGGCTGGAAGGAAAAGGAAACAAGAGTAGAGGAGTGGTTTGTATAAGCTCACAAACAGGAAAATTGAACAAGGAGCCCATTCCCGTTTTCAGCCTCTTAACAGTCCCCTACCAAGCAAACACACACATATACATATCCGGTAAACGCCAGAACCCTCTGGATCTTAAAATTCATTTCACTTCCAGAGTGTTTGCAAATTATTTTCCAAGTATAATGCTTTTAAAAATACACAGCACAGTATGAGGTATCTAGAGTAGTCAAATTCAGAGACAGTAAATAGAAGGTGGTTGCCGGGGGTGGGAGTTACTCTTTAATGGGGATGGAGTTTCAGTGGGGGAAGAGGAAAGAAGTTCCTGAGATGGATGGTGGTAATGGTTGCACAACAATGTGAATGCACTTAATGCCACTGAACTGTACACTTAAAGATGATTAAAATGGTAAATTTAATGTTATGTATATTTTACATAAAACCCAAAACTCATTAGCCGTGTAATTTGCAAAGATCAGAGACACAGTGGCAGTATTCATATTTGCAGATTAAGAATCTTGTTTGGCAATCTACTTTTCCCCTGTATTTAATTTTAAAGTGGCTTCTTCTAAGAATTAAGAGAGTTTAATTATATTCAATTAAAAAGATATTTACTGAATGGTTAAAAACATACACAGCACATTAGTTCTGTGAGATAGGCTAATGAAAGATGGCCCAAAGAAAAGATGACATGGTAAGATTGCCTTTCTTGTCTCTACTGCTAGAAATGACTTCCACTTTTTTTATGTGGATTCTAGGAAAGAAACCTTGACTGGTTCCCCAGGATGAGAGCCATGTCCTTGGTTAGCAGCGATTCTGAAGGAGAACAGAATGAGCTGAGGAACCTGCAGGAGAAGCTGGAGTCTACCATGAAGCTTGTCACTAATCTTTCTGGTCAGCTGTCAGAATTAAAGGATCAGGTAAAGAAAAGAAATCCCACCTGCCTACACACACACACACATACACACACACACATGCCACCACCACCACCACCATACACACCAGATTTGATGAGGAAAAAGCAGTAGTGCTCAAGTTAAGATGTTGAAGTTTCTATCACCTGGATAGAAAAGGGATCTGGACAACAGAGGAGAAACTCATTTAGTCCACCAGTTTCCCCTTCATCCCCCCTTCACTGCCCATTTACAGGATAAGCCCATGGCACTACTTACTTTCTGTTAAGGACAAGGTTTTAATATGAAAAACAAAACCACAAAATGGGAAAATGCAAACTACTTCAGTAAAGTGCTGTACAACAAACACGACGTGTAAAGCTGTTCACTTTTTACTTCATTCGTTGATGGAAGATTAAAAGCTGTTGCTGGTTTTGCTTCCTAGCCCTCAACTCGATCAACTCTTCACCCAAGATATTTAAATTCAGCATTCTGTGATAAACCATAGTCATGGAAATGCTCCTTTTGGTTCATTCATTGGCCAAATCCTTATTGAGCCGTTACCCTAGTCCAGGCATTATGCCACGTTCTGGGGATAAAACAGCAAACAATGTAGACATATCCCTGCTCCCACAGAGCTTCATAGTCTACAGAAGTATTGCCCATCCTGCTCCCTATCCATAAGATAAAGGTTTTGCCACTTTAAGTAAGTTGGAGGAGGGAGCAGCTTTGTACAAACCCTATGTACTCTTTTGACCCCCTTAAAATGAACACTCACAGTCACCAGGGGGTTATCTAGTGACAGCAGGCAGCTGTGTGCAGGGACTGGTGCCCTGATGGTGAGCAGGTGCTGTGCCATAGCTGACGGGGATAACCCTGTACAGACATGGCGACAGTTCCACATTCTGTATGGGTTTCTGAAAGCTTTGTAATCAACTCCATAGTCAAGATTATAAATTTTGCACAGTAATAGGTATCAGGCAAGGCTGCCCTGGAGGTAAGTTGCAAGGCATGCCCACAGGTGGTTTATTATTCTCGGGTATGTAATAACTAGTCAGACTGCGTCTGGAATAAACTCTTCCTGGAGATGGTTTACAGAGCCCTTTTAACAATCTTACTTTGAATTATATCTCTTTTCCAACTAAATTATTCCAAATTGTGCCCCAAGATACCATTTGGCCTTAAGTTCTTTTCTTTCACATGTATTAAGATGCAAATAAAAAAGACTAGTGAGAACAGAAGGTCTTATTTATGAAGGCTGTCTTCAGTGCTGAGTTTGGTAGCCACCTAAAATGAGTAATAATGTAAATAAGTAAAACTAATGAAGATCTAACTAGATTACTTTGCTTATTATTTTATTAACTTTTCACCCCTGCTGTGAAACATTTGAGAAATGTTCCACAGGACTAAACTGATTCATGAGTACGCTGTCTGCCACAGCTGCTTCTGTTTCCCCCCTGAAGAGCAAGGGGAACTTCTTAAAGCATTTAGCAATGCTTTAGTTACCTTCCTGTCACTTTTGAGAGAGCTGTGGCTACAAGAATCTCAGTTAAATCAAGTGTTTTAAATTAGATGCCAAAATATCTTACAGAAATTGATCTAATACAGACTTAAATAAAAGGAACTATTCAGCTCTCCATAAAGTGGTATCATTTTTAAACATGTCTGAAACAAACTGTTATTGGGTATTCGGTGGTAATACCATGCGAGCCGTTCCCTGTAGGCTTGGCGTGTCCTTTCAATGCTAAGAATCTGTTTTTTTGAATTGCTCACTGAGGGTAACTCTGAAGCTGCTCCGATGCACACTTGGCAAACCAGTGAACCTGGTCAAAGGAGTGAGTTGAGCTGAGGAATTAGCAGGAAGAATCATGGCTGTAGGAAGTACCCAAGACTGCCCATATCAGCTCCCCTAACTCCCCCATTTTATTGGTGAGGATGCGAAGGTACACAGAAGGCTCTTAGGACATTTCTCCAACTTTACATGACAATGCTAGGGCTGGAACTCCGGACCTGGTCTGGGATGGATTTTTTGTGTTGTATGTGTTTGTTTTGTTTTCACCTGTTGGCCTTTCATGGCTGACTATTTAAATTCTTATTCTTTTTTTAAAAAGAGCCTTAAGGTTTCAGAAGTCGCATCACACACTTAAACACCATGGAGGATACATTCATTGACATTTTACACAACCAAGCATAGTAGAGACCTGGCGTTTTTAAAATCCAAGGTAGAATTGTTTCTATTAAGCCAAAATTTTGGCTTAAACAAAATATGTAAAACTTGATTACATATGAACTAAGGTTCATTAAGTGACATTAAAACCAGTATGGTTTAAACTGCTTGGTTTCAGCCCTTTTTATATTTTTTGTGTTAAAGCTGGCAGTTGGAACCACTCTTCAGAAAACCCTTCCTCTGTGAATGAATTTGAAATTGAACCATTTTTTTCTTGGAAGATATTATAGGCTAAAGAGAAGTATCAGAAAACCAGTAATATATTCTCAAGTGCCTTTACCAGGACTGATCTGCTTAGGTTTTAAGGTGCCCAGAATTATAGGAAAAATTCAGCATAGCTGCTTATTGGGGAAAATTTGCTTCTTTCAAAAAGAATTAGTCAACGTTTTCTTTTGATTATGTAACTTCTAACAAACTGTTAATGCATTTGTTTGAGAATCAACTTGTTGAAAAGATTTTAATTTTATTATATTTGGGCTATAACAATCATAAAGATTTCTTAAATTGTTCTGCATAAAAAATCGTGCAGATATGTTAGAGAGCTGCTGTTTCTTAAATGGTAATTGTGAGAATTCCTGCCCTCTGAAGGGAAAAAGTTTTTGAATTAAAAAATAAAAACCCACAAATGATTAATGAGCAAGAAACTCTGTGATAGATGTTTTTTAAAACAGCTATGAAAGAATACCATTCACTGGTAAAAGCTGGAAAATAAAAAAAATTGCTTCATCACTTAGATATTTTTGCAGATGTTCTGGTCCAAAACCCAGCATAATGGAGCAATGATAGTTTAAATGTGAATGTCTTTGGTTGTAATCTTTACTATTATCGACCTCTTTGGTTGTTGTTTTCTTAAAATACCAATTTGAGGAGAAAAAGTTCTTATCAAGGATATTAGTAAAAACCTGGTTAGTGGTGTTAATTTTCCATTATTGCCAATAATAGAAATAGTTGATTAAAATTGCTTTCCTAAGTGTTACTTAATGAAGTATCTCATCTTGAAGTTTCCCCTCCCAAGAGATTTTGAATACTAAATGTGCTTCTCTTACATTCTTATTCCAAGAACTAATGTACGAACTTAGAATTTTTTTGCATGTTTTCTTCATAATGCAAAAGAGCAAATATTGAGAGAAGGGTTCACTTTCTTGAAAATGTGACTGACTTCCTATAGGACAGTGACCCTTATTTGTTGTTGTTAGGAATACAAGAAGTGCTTAAAAATTCAGATCATATTAGTATGTTACAGTGTTTGGCATTTTTCACACAAGAGGGCTATCTTCTTAACATTAGCTGTACAAGGAAGGGAAGAATAACAAAAAGTTAGAATAGTTGCCTAGAGGTGGAACATGGAATATTAAACAAACCTTACTGAATGTCTGTGTTCCTTACACTGTGCTGGACCACAAAAGAGGACTAAGGTAACATCTGAATCCCATAATCTAGCAAGAAAGAAGTGGACTTCGAACAATATGATACAGAATGAAAAGTTCTATGACCAGAGGCAGGAATTAAGTTTCACGGAGCACAGACAGGTAGATAGTTAGTCCTATGTGAGGTTTGGAGTGTTGAAGGAGTTTAGCTTCTACTTTCTTACAAGCAGATGACTTTCAAGTTGGCAGAGAAATGCAGTAGGGGGCATCCCAGGAAAGGAATCGGCATGAGCAAAGGCATGAAAACGCATGGCATGCTCAAGGAATAGCACTGTGTTCTGGTTAATTCAATTCATTCTTTGAACCACCATTTATGAAATACCTATTGGCCAGAGGCAGCCCTAGGTACTAGGGTTACAAAGGTGAATAGATACTCTCTTTTTTCAAAGAATTAACAGTCTAGAGTGGGAGACAAATAAGTAAACAAACAAATTATAATTCAACATGGTAAGTACGTAACAGAGGTATGAACAGATTGCTCTGGGAATGAAGAAAAGGGAGCAATTCATTCAACCTGATCTTAGGGAGAGGATTAGAGTAATTGCCACAGAAACCCTTTCAGAGGTGATAATGCAGGAGCTTGGTTTCAAAGCTTGCGAAAGAGTTTGCCAGGTGAAATAGGAACAGAATATTAGGGATCAACTCTAAGAATGTGAACAATATCTGTACATTTATATTAAATCAATATAATTGCATTCTAGAGATGCTTCGGTTTTATTTCTCAGTATTTTAGGCTCATCGTTATGAGCATGACTGATTTTATAGGATTTTAAAAATTAATTCTGATTACTAGAGTTTCCTGGCTGTTTAGAATCTGAGTAACCAAGACCTTACTATGACAGGAAAGCAGTTTTTCAAAGACTATTAAGATCTGTTAGAAACCAGATTGTGGCATTCGTGAGCTGTTGATGAAGCTTCCGTCCTGTGCCAGTCTTGAATGGTTTAGAGGCCAATACTGGTAGATTAAAATATGCTCATCTACACTCTACACTTGGTGTTTTCATGAAAGACCTTTCAGATATTTGGCTGCCTCTGACTTGTAAAGCCACAATATTCTTTTCTTCTTATTTAGACTGAGTCAAAAGAAGGCATGCTGAAATTCAAGCTAGTCTTTGTATTTATATAGATATGAAGAAGAGCTTTGCTTCAAATGTTCATCCTCAGCTAAATGGGAATTTTGAGGATTTTAAATGTATCTACTACAAATGGGACATATTCAAAATAGATTTTTCAGTATTAGAATTTTGAAGATATTTAGTTACCTTAGATCTGAATCTGATGGATATTTTTATCTAGTCAATTTTATTTCAAATGTCCAGAGAGAATACAATGTGAGAATATGTTAAGTATAACTTTGGTCATTATTTCTATTTGTTTTGATATAGGTAACAGTAACAGATAATACTGATGCCTTAAATAAGATATGGATATACATATATAGTGTGTGTGTGTGAATGTATGTAGACAGGTAGGTAGGTAGGTAGGTAGAATTGAGCTAATAAAGCCAGAATTATGTGAGAATATGCACTAATGGACCAGGGAAACCTAGCTGGCCAGCAATATTGACTTTGGTTTCTTACAGGCCAGATTTAGTCCTTAGGGGTTTTGTTTTTTGTTCTTGTTCCCTTCTAATTGTAATTGGATGATGACCACTGCCAAAAGGGCCAAATACTTTAGCAGTTGCTCTATTCCTGCTCTATTCCTTCTCATTTATTAGTCACTTAAATGACATCAAATTTGCATGCCTGCTAAGTGCTCAACTGCAGAGAATCTTCTCCAAGATCTTATCTCATTTGAGAAAAATGATATATGTACCCAAAATACTTTTTAAAAAAAGTGTTCAAGTGTATCAAATATACCCACAGTGATCTTGGCCCATTTCCGAGCTATTCAGTGAAAAGCTCTTCTGGAGCAGCAGTGTGGTCCCAGACCAGCAACATCACAGGGGAACTTGTTAGAAATGCACATTCATGGGCCCCACCCTAGGCCTACTGACTCAGAAACTCTGTTTGTGGGTGGGCCCTTTGATCTGTGTTTTAAGAAACCTTCTGGGTGATTCTGTGCATGCCAAAGCTTAAGAACCATTGTTCTAGGGAAATAGAAAACAAAATTAGATAGGTATGTACTTGGTACTTGAAATTACCAGGAATATGACTGCTTGAGCAAAGAATTTGGCCACTGACCAACATCAGTAGGGAGCTTTGAGGTTTATGAGGGAGGGAGGGTGACACGATCTTTATCTTAGGAAGACAAACCTGGAAAATTAGAATAGGGCCACCAGTGAGGTATCAGGTGACGGCTATAGAAGTGGGAAGGAAGGTGTGCCTTCAGTTGAAGATTCATTGGCTATAGGGAATACAGTTTTAGAGGCTTTTAAGTTAAGAGAATGATTGAATAACAGACAGATTGAAAAGTCAAGAAAAGCTGATTTTAACAAATAGGCATGAAGATATGCATACTATAAAAGGTCATCCCAAATATAATTAGTTATTTATAGAAAAATTACAGAAAAAGCTGTAAAGGCCAACTTTGACAGTTGAAAGATCTCAGCAACTTTAAATGGAAGAAGTATCCTTCAATAGGGGTTGAGCCCACCAATATTCCTAAATCCATTAGAAAGCTTGAGATTATTAAATTTAGTTACATTTTATTGGATTGCTTCTCAAGGTTACCTGCCAAGGGAGTAGTTAAGGGGGTAAAATCTGAGCAAAGTATCTGAAGCATCAGGCAGTAAAATGAATGACTTGCTGATTATATTATAATCTAATTGTGAATTTCTTCCATGTGTCACATTACGTTCTCCTTCCTCAGCTGAATGTGTAAAGTATAGTGTAGTGTGTAACACTTCCTTTAAATATTTATCACTCATCTACGGAAACTTTAGAGGCTAGCTGCAATATCCTAATTCAATTCTTTATAAAAAGCTTTATTAAAAGCTACCTTTGGAAATATTTGCTCCTTGCTCGTAAATCTTCTTAAATTATAGCAGAAGGCATTTCACAGCAGCCTAAAAACAGTATTTTTATTTGAAAGGAAAACTGCTATGTTTTGAATAAGAAAAAATAACCACTTTAAAATTGAACCTAGGTAAGTTATTCTTGCTTTACGTTCTCTCAGGATATTTTATACCAAAAATTAGTCCAAGTGAAAACTGAGATTTAAGCATCTACTATGTGACAGACACTGTACTAAGAAACTTACATACATACATCCCCTCAATTCTCCACCTGTGAGATAGGAATGATCATCCTAATTATATGAATGAAGAAACACACTTTGAGAAGTTCAATAACATAAAACCATAAGGAAATAGGTCTGTCTGATTCCAAAGCCCACATTCTTTTCACTACTATACGCTGATTCCTCTCTGATTTTAGGAAACCAAAAATCTAGAAGCAGGACCTCAGGCCACTTGTAGACAACAGTTTTATCCAAAATGTATTTCATATAGCCTTTTTATCTTAATTTACTTAAATGCCCAGCATCAAATCCAGAGCTAGGACTAACTGGGTTAAGAAAAATGTTAATGCAGAGAAGGAAGTACCCAGAACAGAGCAAGCTACCCATCCATATGAGAACTGATTTAGTTCAGCAGCCAAATGAACAGTACTAACGTCTTGTTTTGGGTTTTGAAAGCACTTTTCATTTGACCAGTCTTAGGAAATGGTCTTTCCTGACCTTAAGCAATCCTCAGTGTCTGTGGGTGGCAAGGAGCAGTCACCACTGAGGGCCAGAACATTATTTATGCTATTCGGTCACTCTGGATCTCAGTGAGATGTGAGGACATTCCTCATCTTCCTAGATGTGCTACTTAATTTTTTTCCCTCAAACCTAAACTATTCAAGAGTCATTGGAGAGGGGCCGGCCCCGTGGCTTAACGGTTAAGTGCACGCGCTCCGCTACTGGCGGCCCGGGTTTGGATCCCGGGCGCGCACCGACGCACCGCTTCTCCGGCCATGCTGAGGCCGCGTCCCACATACAGCAACTAGAAGGATGTGCAGCTATGACATACAACTATCTACTGGGGCTTTGGGGGAAAAATAAATAAAAATTAAAAAAAAAAAGAGTCATTGGAGAGAGGCATCAGGACCCACTGAAGACCATGGACTTAATCCCTCTCAAACCTAGGATTCTAAACACACTGCTTTTCTTGAGAGTTTGGTGTGTTGTTACTATTGTACAAAGCCACTGTTTTCCAATGAGTCTTTAAATAATTTGGAAATGGATTTGGGAGACAATCCAGAATCCTGTGCCTTTACTGTTTTTTGTTTCTTTATGAAATAAGTAGCAAGCAATACTTGTGAATGTCACATTGCATGACTAGGTTACAGAATTCCCCATTCTGCCTAAGATGTCCTTTTTGAAGTTCTGTGTGTTTGATACAGTGACGGTATACTATTTGTAGAAAGTGGGTTTCAGTATAAACCATAACCACAGAGGTAAATCTATGGTTCAGTATATGATTTGACGTACAGGAAGTGTCTGGGTCTAATGATGAAACTTTTTAACTTTCCAGATGACAGAACAAAGGAAGCAGAAACAAAGAATCGGTCTTCTAGGACATCCTCCTCACATGAATGTCAACCCACAGCAACCAGCATAAGCAAGTGAAATAAAGAAAACATATTTACCTTTTTTAATTATTATTAGTGTGGGTATGGCTAATTAGTTCTGATTCACCCACAAAGGTTACCTTTATGCTTAGTACATTTGTAAATACTCAGTTTTATACTGTATGTATATGATTGCTACTCTAAAGGTTTGGATATATGTATTGTAATTAGAATTGTTGGCATGATGAAATTTCATTTGTGCCAAAAATATTAAAAATGCCTTTTTTGGAAGGACTAAAGAAAGCACCTGATTTGCACTTGAACCAGATTATAGATTTAAAAGTATATGACATGTATTTTGTATTTAAAACTAGAATAGCCAGTATTTATGTTTTTTACAAAACTGTGCAATACGAATTATGCAATCACAATAAATTTGTAACTCCTGAGTGTCCTAAGGGAGTGCACATCTTTGAAGCTGGTGTGTTAATACTATGTAATAAATGGTTAAATATCAAATGATGCTGCTGCCAAAATCATATTAATAGTGAGTTTCAGGCCCCTGGGCATTTTGTACCATATAATTATCCTGTGGTGATACTGTTTCTCGTTGCTGGTGGCATTAGTGCCTCTGTCTTATAGTGACAGTGCTCCAAGCCTATGAACTGTCAAGTCAGCATTCATTTTAAGAAAAGCAACTTTAGTTTCAAAGATACTTTTAAGCTTCTGAATTGATCATTTAAACTAACTATTTCTTCAAATAAGAGAGCTAAATTAGAGGCTCAGACTTGAGCTTGTGACGTTAATGAATTTTTTAAAGGAAACTTTTTTTGCAATGTTTGGGAGAAATGCATACTGCTGGCCAATCAATGTTATCTCCTAGGTGAATTCTGGTGTCACATATAAAGAAATGAATAATTGATGGTCTCTAGGTTATCTAGTCTGTTGAACAGTAGAGTTGATTTTTTCTTCATCTGAACCAACATGCTACAGTAGCTAAGAAGTATTAAACTATATACATCCATATAAAGATGAAATATGACCTATCCCATTAGAACTCTTAGTTGAACACTGACATGTTATTCTTGTGAAAGAGCCACGTTTTGGTTTTATTTCTTTGTCACATGATTTCTTTTCTTGATGGCTGAAAAGTATGAAAGGAAACTTTTATATCTGTTGCCTAGTTTTGTACATGGATCTCATTTTACAAGAGAATCTCTCTGCAAACAAGTTTAAAAATGTATTGAAAGCAGAGTTCTGAAATGAGTTTGTAAATGCATATATAAAAATAAATATTTAATAAATGATGCAGAATAATATACTGTGACCAACTGGTGGCTTCTGTTTTGGCATTTCTTTCTTTGTGTCTTTTCGGCTATTCCAGTTATATACATTCTTTAGGACCAATGTAAAGTGCAACTGGTTTGGTTACCAGGTTAAATCAGAAAATGCCTACTTGACTGATGATAACTCTGAGGAGAACTACTTGAACAAATATCGGGAGTATTTAATGTATATTATCTCCTAGATGAGTGGCTGCCAGCCAGACTGTCCTGGGCACGGTGGCCCATCATGGTCAAGTCAGGTGTGCTCTGCGAAGGCTCCTGCCTCCTGTGCTTTCCCTGGAGGCGCTTTAACTTGCTGTCTGCAATGTGGAAGAATCACTAACAGGCTAAGTAAGTTGTTTTCGTCCATGCCCAGTGGTCCGAGTCCTTCGGCAAGACAATCTGAGATGTTTTACAAAGCTAACTCTTCTAGCCGAAGGTAGTAAAACTTGTTCCCTCTTCAAAGCAATGCTCACCCGGGTTGCTCTCCTAACACTGATTTTCTCTATGCTTTGTTAAATAAGAATAATTACCCTGCAACGTTGGGAACTAGGTCAGGATTAAATTCCAGTTAAATGACTAGTTTCAAAACCAATACTTCTACTTTATGAATTTGATAACTTAAAAAAACAAGGGAATAATTTTCCAGTCAGTGTAGCAGATCTTCACAAAATTTTTCCATAATGAGGCAAGCTCAAGGTCAATCCACACTTGTGTCTATAAACACAACGGCGTCGATGCTGAACCCCACCACACACGCTTCAGCCGGCAAGGACCTGCTCCCCCTCGGCTTCCTCTTTCATCTCCCATGCCGCCCAGCACGACAGGGCAGTGTGTGTGGTTTGTCTCCCGAGTCCCATCCAGTGCACTGGAAAGTTCTGCATTGACATGTACAGGTTGCAGCTTTTACAGGTTTGTCATGTTTCATTTGAATCCTGTCACTTAAGATATAAATCTTCACTCAATTTGGCAGCGTCAGCAGAAAATAAATGGAATTGGAATGCCACTCCACCCTACATGCAGTAGATCCCACCCTTGGAGTTTGGGTGTGAACACAAAGCTATATATGTCAGTATAACTGACATACAGCAACTAGAAGGATGTGCAGCTATGACATACAACTAGCTACTGGGGCTTTGGGGGGAAAAATAAACAAAATTATAAAGCTTGTATAACTGAAACATAAAATTTGAAGTTAAAACTCTTGTGGCCTTTGATGTGTAATTGTGATTTCACCTTTCTCCAGACATTGCTTTTTCAACACCTTTATTTCAAGGAGCGTGGTCCAAGTCACCTTCAACGCTACCTACTCAGATGAAGCGTTAGTGTTATCAGGCTAACAAGTGTGGTAGTACAGTGCTAACATGCAAGAAAGCTTTTTTGGCTTTGATTAATTTTAAAAGTTTGCTATACTATCAATTCAAATTTCAAGATTTTGCCAGTTTCTTTAAGTAAACCATTTGTTAAATCAAAAGGTCTGGGAAATTCCATTCCACTTTTCGAACATTTATGATATCTTGCCATTTCCTATTTCTGTCCCTAAAATTGTGTAGTGATAAACCTTTTTTCCACTTACAAATAAAGCTTCCACTCTTCATTTGCTGGGTCCTAAAGCTTTAAATGATATTCCATCCTGTACAATTTTTCTTAGAACCGTATCTGTCTCTACTTCCCCCACACACGTACAAAATACAACTTCTTTTATATCATTCCTTCAAAATTTGATTCAGCTTGGCTTGGTTTCCTTCCAAGTTCATGTTCCTTATCTATTGTTCTTCATTCGGCCAATTTTTTTTATTTGGTTTTACTTTCTGAAATTGGGTTGCTTGATTTTGCTCCTATAAAAACTGCTCTTTCACTCCGTTTAAATATTTCCTGGCATCAATTATAAAGCAAGCATACTTTATTTGTGGAAGCTAACCAGCAACTCGGTCTTTGTAGTAGCAAACTAAACAAAGCTTTACATATGTGCTAATGGGAAATTATCAAGATCTTCACAGTAAATAACTCATTAAAAACTCAATTCTAGGTTTCTGTATCCTCCTACAGTTTGGATAATGCATTAATGAGAAACAGCCTGAAAGTTTCTGATAGTCATTTTAATGCTAATCATGAGACCATTAGTCTGACTTCTGGGCTGCAGAGGTGGAAACTGACTCCTTCGAAAATATTAAATACTAAACGAGCATAACTACATACTAATAGAAGTAGAGTTGGTTTTTGCAGATTTTAAAAAACAAAATATGTGCTTGAGAGAAGGCTTAAATGATATGACAGTAAAAGTCACCTTTACATAGGACAGGATATAACAACCAAGCACTGCTACTGAAGGCTCTCGAGACTATATGCTCTATCTACCAAACCCTACAGCAGGGTGAAACTTTAAAGATAAGAAATTGAGCCTTGGAGAGGTAAAGTAACTTGCCCAGAAACTCAGCTCCAGAATAAACAAAGGTCTCCCGACTTAGCCAAATACAGAGAGAGCTCTTCACACGTGCTATCGCCCTTCCAGAATAGGGCTGTAGTATCTTATCTGTAATCAGTTTCCCATAACAGTTCTCCCTTCACAGAAAGTCCCTATTCCGAATTGTATTCTGTCCTACAGTACAAGTTGATTTGCTTTTCTTTTCAAATCTCTTTCATAAGATGATCTACAAATTAGAAAATATTGACTATGAATACTTTGTCAAGACCGAAAACTTTGTGGCAAAGATAAGAAGCTCCTAAAATATCTTTTACAACTACAAATCTCATATAACTAACTACCTCTTACTTAACTGCATTTTTCAAAAGGAGAATCTGTCCTCTCAATCAAGGTGGCTTTCTCCACGTGAAAACGTTCAGGTATAAACTGGCATCCTATCCCACCACAGAAGAAGTCAGTGTTTATTAGCAAACTCTGCTTTGCTCTTCCTCATTAGACTGATCATTTGTGAACAATCAAGTAGAATGTTGGAAAACCCCCATAAAAGATTTCGATTTTACAGAAAGTACCCAAAATTCCACCAGTTTTGCATCACAAAGTAGTGGTTAAAGTAAAGTTTTGAGTAAAATGCCATGTGTGTGGTTTTTGTGGGTGGTTGCAGCTCAAAATGACTATTAGGCCTCACCAGTTTTCTACAGAGGAGAGCCATGATGGCAATTATAAATTAAGACAACTGTGATCATCATAACAAACATTTTTCCATCTTTGGTACCATAGGCCGCAATTAGCAACTCTTGCAACCTAAAGGCTGATTCCGAAGCGTAACTAGCCTTCAAGACTGGACCCTAAAACCTACCAAAATTAAGAAAATAAAAAAGTAGACCACTGGCAGGTTTTTACACTTGGTCAGCTCAGACAATGCTTATGGATTGTGGACTCTCCAACTGCTGGTGTTTTAAACTCCTTTGGTAAAACAAATCTCTAGCTCACTGGGGTAATACATTAAAAAAATAACTACCAAAGGAGAAACTTAAAATACTTTAAGGTCATGACAAACCAGTGTGAAAGAGAATCCTAACACCTAGAAGTGAAACTGCATCATCCACCCAACCTGGAAAGAAAAAGAAAGCTAAAAACCACTATAGAATAAGAACGCAGAGTTTGAGAAAACCCCTAAGGTGAATTCTGAACAACAACAAAAAAAAAGAGTTCCACAACATAAGAAGTACATACTGTACGAAAGAACCTAATGGAAAGAGTTTGCCAGCATTTCTGTAATTACCTCACAAAGGATGGTTGGTCCCATGTAAAGAATGGAACTTTAGACAATCCAGGAACTTAACCTGTTCACATTGGAACTTAAGCGAGTTATTTCATCCTTTTTTCACATACTTGTCACCTACAGCATTTCATAAAGTCTTGTCAGAAGCTTTCTGTAAAAGTTCTCTGGAAGAAAAACAATTAAGATTTGGTATGAAACTGGGACAGGGAGACCAGAACCACACAAGGCTTAAGTGCTAAGTATTAGTTTACTTCAGAGCCGGCATGGCAGCATGGTGGGACGAAAAGAAAAAGGACCTTGAAGTTGATAAGAGTCTTTGTGCCAGCTCTACCATTTCAATGCTATGATTTTAAACAAGTTCTTTAATCATTGTAATTTTCACCCCTCATCTAAAGAGTGGAGATATGCCCACTTTGGGGATATCTCTGGGCAGTAATGAGCAGTAAGAAAGACAATATATGTCAACTGTCTAGTATACACCCAATACATGTTATTTCCCATTCCTTTGCAACATAATCATTTCCTTTTTCTCATGCCTATTCACAATCACAGCTAAATATTGCATGATCAAAGCTATTTTCTGTTCCTACTAAATGGGCCTAATGTTATTACTGTGGAATCCTAAATCCCCATGTCTTAACATGATATGTTTGGGTCATATTGAGTCATTTTTTAAAATTGTAGTTCTAACATCCAAATTACAGGTCAAGTGTCACCTAACGACGGGGATATGTTCTAAGAAATGCATCGTTAGACAATTTCATCGTTGTGCAAACATCATAGAGTGTACTTACACAAACCTAGATGGTATAGCCTACTACACACCTAAGCTATATGGTACTAATCTTATGGGACCACCGTCGTCTATGTGATCCATCATTCACCAAAACATCGTTATGTGGTACACGACTGTATATATGTTTTAACTATCAGTTTGAACTGAAATGATAAAGAAAGAAAACCGTCATACAGCTCAGGACTTCCAGATAATTAATTATTCTCATATTTGTGATCCGTGTTGAATTAAAATTTGACTTCTTTTTTAAAATATTTTTATGGAAAGATGTTTTATCTTAGGGATGATGATGTATTTCCTTAGTTTATAAAGTGCTTTTACCTACATTCTCATTTAAACCTCCCAACCCTGTTAAGTAGATATTATCCCTGACATCTGCATGATCCTAAATTGTACTCTTTCCTTTAACATTGCAAATTTTAGACCATATCGCCCACAAATGTAGGAAGCCCAGGACTCTCCTTCATAATTTCGAGGATCCTAAGAAGGGTGCTTACAACTTTCTAATGATTTCTTTTCACTTTTTGATCCTAAATCCTGACTGCAACCTAATTCTCATCACCTCCCCTCTCTCTATTCCACTTCACCTAGTGTAGACACAGCCCACTCTACTCGCTGTCTCCAAAGTACATTAACGTCTGGGTGTGGTGAAGAGCAGATCTTTTCTGGAGGAAGATTATAACAAGGAATAGGAAACTATTTAAAACTGAGACTCAGACATCAAAGCTCTCTGCCCCGTCCTCTGACACCAGAGTAGCAACTTCTCATCTCTAGCCTAATGCTAGGACCCACTTTCTCTCAACACCCTTGCCCAAACAAAAGCAAAATAAAAACAAAAAATTTTGCCTCCAGCTTCAAGTAAAAACTAAAAATTCTTGTTTCTTTATTATGTAGAGCAATTTTAGCCCCCAGGTCCCAACCACTCCCATCTAGATTAGCCCTTTATCCTGACAAAACAAAAACAGGCTATAATTCGGCTGTCCTTAGCTTTCAACTCAAAGAGTAACCAGATTTTAAAATAGCATTTTTTTCGTCCTGATACATCCCTATCTTAGAGAAGAAGAAATCAATTTAGAAAGGTGAAGTGATTTGGCCAAACTAGAACATAACCTGGGATTCAAAGGCAGATCATCTGATCATATATCATATCCGTTCTTCTCGATGCCATTGCTTCACTGTGCCAGGTGCAATGCTGCCAATAATGTGCTGCGCTCCACCCTTACTCTACCCATCTTTTGGGGGAAGATCTGTAAATACCAGATAAGAATTCTATGAGATATAAAGGAAACTAAGAGTTCATAAGGGTAAGGGCTGCAACTAGTTCATTTCATCCAGTACCGAGCACAGTTCCTGCAAATAGAGTCTCAGTACATTTGAGGGAGAAAAAAGATTCTTTGCGAACCTTCACTGAATTTGCCTGAGGGTTTTGGAGCCAAGGCCAATTAGGAGTCTTTCATTAGGGAAGGAATATCTAGCAGTGGCCCAAAAGGAGCTGCACATAGAACAGAGGATCAGGCAGTCACTACTCTTTCTGCTGCTAACTGACCATTTAACCTTACAAATAACCAAAAATCATAATGCCTCTAAATTAGTCCTGCTTCACTACTCAAAACCATCCTCCATTGCTCCCTCTAACGAGGCAACCCCAATCTCTCCATTCTTTCAATTCTTATAACAGATAAAGCTGTCATTGTGTTGTCTCCATGACTGTATAAATTGAGGCTCGAGCATACCTCCATACTCCTCTCTCTTCCCTACCTCCTTGTCTAACAATGCTAAAAGACAATCCCTCAACAATCCATGGAGGACTGTGGCAATTCTCCAATTATACCTGAAGGGACAAAGCACATTTTAGGTAGCATAAGGAAATTATGGCCATTTTGGGTAACAAAGAGTTATGGTTCATTTACATATGAACATACATACAACATGGATAAATCTCAAAAGCATTATGTTAAGTAAATGAAGTCAGACTCAAAAGGCTACATACTGTGTCATTCCATGTATATGACATTTTGGAAAAGCCAAAATTATAGGAACAGAAATCAGATCAGTGGTTGCCAGAGATGGGGTACAGAAAGGGCATTTATTAGAAAGGGGCACTACGGAAATATTTGCGGTGATGGAAATATCTTCAGTATGTTGGTGATTACATGATATAAGCTTCTCAAAATTCACAGAACTGTAACCTAAAAAGGGTAAATTTTACTATATGTAAATTATATCTTAGTGAACTTGACTTAAAAAAACAAAACAAGAATAAAAGGGGGCCAGCCTGGTGGCGTAGTGGTTAAGTTCGTCCGCTCTGCTTCGGCAGCCCGGGGTTCACAGGTTCAGATCCCCAGCACAGACCTAGGCACCACTTATCAAGCCATGCTGTCGCAGGAGTCTCACATACAAAGTACAGGAAGATGGGCACGGATGTTAGCCCAGGGCCAATCTTCCTCAGCAAAAAGAGGAGGATTGGCAACAGATGTTAGCTCAGGGCTAATCTTCCTCACACACACACCCAAAAAAAAAACTAGTGGGAGGAGTAAAGGGCCAGGCCCAGGAACTTGCATTTTTAACCTGCATTTTTAACTTGCATTTTTAACCAGTCCACATTCTAAGAAGCTCTGCTAATATTTGGGTTGTGTCACAATACCTTTATCCTTTTTAGCACAATGTGCACACTTTTTGAACTGAGTATCATTTCACAGAGTTGAGTAGGAGGGTGAGGGCAAAAATCCTGCCCACTGGGAGCCTGGGAGGGCTGGCAGTGAGACTTAAAAAAAAAAAAGGGTAAGGTGTGCTCCTGCTTTTAAAAAAAGTTGTCTGTGTTTTAAAGATTTTATTTATTTATTTATTTTCCCCCCAAAGCCCCAGTAGATAGTTGTATGTCATAGCTGCACATCCTTCTAGTTGCTGTATGTGGGACGTGGCCTCAGCATGGCCGGAGAAGTGGTGTGTCGGTGTGCACCCGGGATCCGAAACCGGGCCACCAGCAGCAGAGCGCGCGCACTTAACCGCTAAGCCACTGGGCCGGCCTGTGTCTGTGTTTTAGAACTTGCAAATGGATCAGTCCTGGGGGTATGTTGCATTAGTTTTCTACTGCTGCCATAAGAAATTACCAAAAACGTAGTAGCCTAAAACAGTAAAAACTTTATCTTAACATTTCTGGTTATCAAAATCTAAAATGGGTTAGCAGGACTGCATTCCTTCCAGGCGCTCTAGGGGTGAATCCATTTCCTTGCCTTTTTTAGCTTCTAGAAGCTGCCTGCATTCCTTGGCTTCTGGCTTGCTCCCATCATCAAAACCAGAAATGGCCAGTCGAATCCTTTTGCATACTATATCACACTGACTTGGATGCTTCTGCCTCCCTCTTTCACTTATTAGGAGCCTTGTGATTACACTGGTCCCGCTTGGGGATAATCCAGGAAATCTCCCCATCTCAAAATCCTTAATGTAATCACCCCTGCAAAATCCCTCTGCCGTGTAAGGTACTATATCCACAGGGTTCAGGAATTAGGAGACGGACATCTTTAAGCAGGGCACTTTTCTGCCTACCACATTTGCCTAAGCAGAATCTAGGCAAGTGCTTAGGTTTAAGGCAAGAGCTTAGGTTTAAGACAAGAAAAACAAATCACCTGTGTGTTTTCAAGCTTGAATGATTTGAATACAATTAGGAAAGTCACATTTTCTTATGGTCCAAACAGGCTGAACAAGTCAGTTCATTAACATGATCACATAAACTGATAAAGATATATATGATTGCCTAAGACAGTCTGTTGCTTCCTTTTACCCCCTATTGATACTCTTGGATAACCAGAAAAAACTGTAAAAAAGATGTTTACTTTTATACACACACACATATACATCTTATTAGAGATTTTTTTCCTCAGGTTTTATTTGTGAGGATTAGCACTTCAAAAATAAATAAGATCCAGTGAGGTACAAAGAAAACAAAAGTGGACCATAAACTTCCCAACCAGATAACCGTTGTTGATTAAAAACAAACAAAAAACAGCCAATACATACCTGTATAAGATTAGAAAATTTAAATAATATGCCATCCATATCTCTTCTTTGGTGAAGCGTCTGTTCTGATTTTTTGCTCACTTTTTAATTTCTTTTGTTATTATTGAATTTTGAAAGTTTTGTTTTTTATATTCTGGTTGCCAGTTCTTTATCAAATATATGTTTTGCAAATATTCTTTTCCTGGTCTGTGGCTTGTCTTTTCACTTTCTTAGCAGAGCATTTCAAAGACCAAAAGTTATTAATTTTGATGAAACCTAATTTATCAATTTTTTTCTTTCATGATTCATGTTTGTTGTGTCCTAAGAAATATTTATCTAACTAAGACCCCAAAGATTTTCTCCTATGTTTTCTTCTAGAACAGCAGTGTACAATAGAGCTTTCTGCAATGATGAAAATGTGCTATAATCTGAGCTAATGAACACACTAGCTATAGCTAGCCACATATGGCTACTGATGACTTGACATGTGGCTAGAACAACTAAAGAGCTGAATTTTTACATTGTATTTAGTTTTAATTATTTAAATTTAAATAGCCACAAGTGGCTACCATATGAGACAGGAAATTCTAGAAGTGCTGTAGTTTTAGATTTTACATTTTGGTCTATGATACATTTTGATTTAATTTTTATACATACACAAGGTACAGATCAAGGTTCATTTTTTAAAATATGGACATCCGTTTATTCCAGCACCATTTTGTGACAAGACAATCTTTACTCCAATGAGTTGTTTTGGTACCTTTGTCCAAAATCAATTGATCGTGTTTGTATGCTCTATTTCTGGACTCTGTATTCTGTTCCATTGACCTATGTGTCTTTCCTTTCACCAATATCACATTGTCCTTGTATTTGGTCAACTGATCTTCAACAGGGGTACCAAGAATACACAATGAGGAAAGGATAGTCTCTTCAACAGATGGTGCTGGGAAAACTGGATATCCACATGCAAAAGAATGAAATAGGACACTTGTCTTATACCATACACAAACATCAATTCAAAATGCATTAAAAATGTACATATAAGACCTGAAACTGTAAAACTCCTAAAAGAAAACAAGGGAAAAGCTTCATGACATTGGTCTTGGCAATGAACACCAAAAAGACAGGCAACAAAAGCAAAAATAGACAAGTGGGACTACATTAAATTGAAAACTTTCTGCATAGCAAAGGAAACAATAGAGTGAAAAGGCAACCTATGGAAAGGGAGAAAATATTTGCAAACTGATAAGGGGTTAATATCCAAAATATATAAGGAAGTCCTACAACTCAATAGCACAAAATGAAATAACCTGATTAAAAAATGCGCAAAAGATTTGAGTAGACACTTCTCCAAAGAAGATATACAAATGGCCAACAGGTATATGAAAACATGCTCAACATCATTAATCATCAGGGAAATACAAATCAAAACCACAATGAGATATCACCTTATACCTGTCAGGATGGCCATCATCAAAGAAACAGAAAATAACAAATGTTGGTGAGGATGAAGAGAAACTGGAACTCTTGTGCACTGTTGGTGGGAATGTAAAATGGTACAGTTACTATGGAGAACAGTATGGAGGTTCCTCAAAAATTAAAAATAGAACTACCATATAATCCAGCAATCCCATTTCTGAGTATTTATCCAAAAGAAATTGAAATCAGGAGCTCAAAGAGCTATCTGCACTCCCATGTCTATTGCAGCATTGTTCACAATAAATAGCCAAGAGATGGGGGGCCAGCAAGGTGGTGTAGCGGTTAACTCCGCTTCCACAGCCAGGGGTTCATGGGTTTGGATCCTGGGTTTGGACCTACACACTGCTCATCAAGCCAGGCTGTGACGGTGTCCCACATACAAAATAGAAGAAGACTGGCACAGATGTTAGCTCAGTGACAATCTTCCTCAGCAAAAAGAGAAAGATCAGCAACAGATGTTAGCTCAGGGCTAATCTTCCTCACACACACACACACAAAATTTTTTTAAAAATAGCCAAGAGGTGAAAACAACCTAAATATCTGTCAACAGATGAATGAATAAATAAAATGTGGTATATACATATAGTTGAATATTACTCAGCCATAAAAGCAAGAAAATTCTGTCATATGCTACAACATGGATGAAACTTGAAGACATACAAAGTGAAATAAGCCAGTCACAGAAGGACAAATATTGCATGATTCCACCTATATGAGGTATCTAAAGTAGTCAAAGTCATCAAAGCAGAAAGTAGAAATGGGGAAATGGGGAGTTGCTATTCAATTGGTATGAAGTTCCAGTTATGCAAGATCAAAAAGTTCTAGAGATCTCTTGTACAACATCATGCTTATAGTTAACAATACTGTACTGTACACTTATTTATTAAGAGGGTAGATCTCATGTTATGTGTATGTTTTTACCATAGTTTTAAATAATCACATTGTCCTGATTACTGTAACTTTATAGTAAATCTTGAAATCAAACAGTGTGAGTACTCCAACTTTGTTTTTCTTTTTCCAAACTGTTTTGGGGGACTGGCCCAGTGGTGTAGTGGTTGGGTTTGCGTGCTCCACTTTGGCAGCTCAGGGTTTGCAGGATCACATCCCAGGCACAGACCTACACACTGCTTATCAAGCCATGCTGTGGCAGGTGTCCCACATATAAAATAGAGGAAGATTGGCACAGATGTTAGCTCAGGGCCAATCTTCCTCACCAAAAAACAAAAGAAAGAAAAAAATTGTTTTGGCTATTCTAAGTTCTTTGCTTCTCTATATAAACTTGAGAAATAGCCTCTCAATTTCCACAAAGAAGACTGCTGAGATTGTGATGATAATTTCATTAAATCTATTCACCAATTTGGGAAGAAATGACATTTTGACAATATTGAGTCTTCCAACCCACGAACACAGTACATCTCACCACTAATTTAGGTGTTCTTAGATTTCTCTCATCAATTTTGTAGTTTTTAGCACACAAATCTTGCACATATTTTATTATATTTATCCCTAAGTATTTAAATAGTTTGGATGATATTGTAAATAGCATTTTTTAAAGTTTTCAAGTTCAAAATGTTTGATGTTAGAAAGGTATGATTAATTTTCATATATTGACCTTGTATCTTGTGGCCTTGCTAAACTAACCTACTAGATCCAGTAGCTTTTTTGTAGATTCTTTGGGATTTTCTACATAGACAATCATGGTATCTACAAATAAAGGCATTTTTATTTCTTCCTTTCCAACCTGTGTGCACCTATTTCTTTTTCTTGCCTTATTGTACTAGGTAGGACTTCTAAAAAATGCTGAATAAGAGTTGTGAGAGCCAATATACTTGGTTTGTTCTGATTTTAGGGGGAAAGCAATCTTTCACTATTAAGTATGATGTTAGCTGTGGGTTTCTCATACATGCCCTTTATCAGGTAGAGGAAGTTCACTTTTATTCCTAGTTTTCTAGAGTTTTATCAGAAATGAATGATAGATGTTTCTAAAATGCTTTTTCTGCATCTATTGAGATGATCATATGGTTTTTCTTCTTTAATCTGTTGATACAGTGAATTGCATTGATTGATTTATGAATAGTGAGCCAACCTTGTATCTTGTGATAAACCCCACTTGGTCATGATTTATTTTCTATTTTTATATACTGGATTTTTAAAAATTTTTTAAATTGTGATAAAATACACATAACATAAAATTTACCATCTTATCTATTTTTAAATGTACAGTTTAGTGGTATTAAATATATTCATAATGTTGTGCAACCATCACCACTATCCATCTCCATAGCTTTTTTCATCTCGGAAAACTGAAACCCTGTACCCATTAAATAATAACTTTCCATTCCCCCTCTCCCCAACCCTTGCAAACCACCATTCTACTTTCTGTCTCTATGATTTTGACTACTCTAAGTATCTCATATAAGTGGAATTCATACAGTATTTGTCTTTTTGTGACTAGTTTATTTCATTTAGCATAAGGTTCTTGAGGTTTATCCACATTGTAGCATATATCAGAATTTCTTTCCCCTTTAAGGCTGAATAATATTCCATTGTATGTATAGACCATATTTTGCTTATCCATTCATCTGTCGATGGACACTTGGGGTGCCTCTACAATTTTAGATATTGTGACTAATGCTATGAACATGGGTATACAAATCTCTTTGAGCCCCTGCTTTCAATTCTTTTGTGTCTAAACCCAGAAGTGTAATTGCCAGATCATATGGTAATTCTATTTTTAATTGTTTGAGGAACCGCCATACTACTTTCCATAGCAGCTCTATCATTTTACATTCCCATCAACAGTGTACAAGGGTTCCAAGTTCTCCACATTCTCACCAACATTTATTATTTTCTGTTTTTTTTTTTAATAGTAGCCATCCTAATGGGTGTGAAGGGTAATGCTGGCCTCATAAAATTAGTTGGGAAGTGTTCTCTCATTTTCTATTTTTGGAAGAATTTGAATAGAATTGGTATTATTTCTTCCTTAAATACTTGTAGAATTAGCCAGTGAAGCCACCAGATTTTTCCTGTGGGAAAGTTTTTGGATTATCTACTACTTGTTAAGTAAGCTTTGGTAGTTAGTCTTTCAAGGAATTTGCCCACTTCATCTAAGTTATCAAATTTATTGACATAAAAAAATCATTCAAAATAATTCCTATTATCATTTTAAGTCTGTAGGATCTATAGCGATGTCCTCTTTTTCATTCTTGATATTGACATTTGTATCTTCTCTCTTTTCTCCTGGTAAGTCTAACTAAAGATATGTCAATTTTATCTTGCAAATTCCAGTTTTTGGTGTTACTGACTTTCTCTATTTTTGTTTTCACTTTTATTTCTTCTCTTATCTTTATTATTTCCTATTTTCTGCTTATTTTGGGTTTAATTTGCTCTTCTGTTAGTTTCTTAAGGTGGAAGCTGAGATTATTGATTTCAAGCCTTTTTGTTTGTTTTCTAATATAAGCATTTAACGCTATACATTTCCCTCTAAGCACTGCTTTACCTTAGTCCCACACATTTTGATGTGTTGCGTTTTCATTGCCATTCCATTTAAAATCATTTTTAATTCCCCTTAAGCCTTTCTCTTTGACTCACGGGTTATTCCATTTCAACTATTCCAAATAGTTGAAAATCGTCCAGATATTGTTATTAATTTCTCATTTAATTCTATTGTGATCACAGAACACACTTTACACGATTTTGTTAAATTTGTTGAAGTTTGTTTTATGACCCAGAATATGCTCTAACTTGGTGAATTTCCCACATACACTTGAAAAGAATGTGTATTCTGCTGTCGTCGGATGGAGAATTCTCTAAAACAAATTAGATCCAGTTGGTTGATAGGGCTGTTTAGGTTTTCTACATCCCTACTCATTTTTTGTCTACTAGTTCTATGGATTACTGAAAGAGGAGAATTGAAGTCTCCAACTAAAATTGTGAATGTCTATTTCACCTTTTGGTTCTTTCAGTTTTTGTGTTAGATGCATTCACATTTGTGATTGTTACGTGTTCTTGATGAATTGACCCCTTATTCAACTTGTAATGCCCTATGTTTTTTCCACCCTTTTACTTTTAACTTATCTATGTCTTTATATTTAAGGTGAGTTTATTGTAGATAGCATGTAGAGTTGGTTCCTGATTTGTTTTAAAATTCAATCTGACAATCCCTGCTTTATTTTAAAAAATAAGCTAAATTCTCCAAGTACTTATTTTTTCAAAAGAAAATTGGGTGTCTTTACATAGTAAGCAAATTTTCAAGCCACTAGCTCTGGTTCTATGTGACGTAACGTTTCCTTGTTCTAGAGGTAGCTTATTGACTTGTCATGCAAATTAAACATAATACTTTTCTTCAAAAAGAGCTTGAAGTATACTTGATATTTCTAATCCTCTCCCAATCCCAGTGAGATAGCTAGAAGCAAATATTATCCCCCTAACGATTCCCAAATCTCTGGTCTCAACTCAAATCTCCCAAGTCATTGCCAGATCTACTAAGCTAATACTCAGCAACTTCAGTTTGATATTTAGACTCAACAAGTCTAAAACTGAACTTTCATCTTGCCTTTCACATTCTTCCAGGCATTATTCTCAAATTTGTACCCCTGTTTTACATCCCTCCTCTCAGTGAGCAGTAGTACTATCCTCCCAATTGCCGAGACAGAAACCCAGGCATTACTCTCTCTTCTCCCTTCATCCAACCTATGACAAAACCCCATTAATTCTACTCATATATATTTTTTCAAATGTCTTCCCTTTTCGTGCCTCATCTTATCTGCAATGTTACTACCCTTTTCCAGGCAACCATCATTTCTTACCTGGACTTCTGCAATGGTCTCTTAATGGTTGTTCCTCCTACTTGTAGTCTTGAAGCTCCCAGCATTCTCCTAATCTACGCTTCAAAACCTTTATTCACAGACTCAAAGTCCTTTGACTCCTTCTTCCTTATCTATCCTCATCTCCCACAACTTTCTCCTTCACCAAAGCCATCGCCCCCAACACACACACGTAAATCTATAATAATTAACATTGGACTTTCCAGGTCCTGGAACAATGGATGCTCTCATTTGCATTATGTCTTTTCACTTGCTGTTCCTTTACTTAGAAAGTCCACCCTCCTCTCCTGCCTTCACTTGACGTGTACTTATCCTTTGGGTCTCAATTAAGGTGACCTTTTCTTGGGAATCTTTACATGACACTCTCATCAGGGTTATGTGTTCTTTATCATTTTAGCACTTAACATACTAAAATTATTTTGCTCTCTGTATCTCCCTCTAAATTGTAACTTCCATGAGAGCTGGGGCTGCTTTACATCTTGTCCATCACTCTATTCCTATTCCTATTAAATTCGGAAATCCTTATTTTATTCACAGAAACAGGTATAAATCAGTACACAGGAGTCAATGACAGAGGAAGAATTATAATTTAGGTATACTGAATGCACTGACCATGAGTTCAGCGAAAAATATTCAGTGCCCACCATGTCTTTTTATTATTGTGTGAGCATTATAGGACTTAGACTCAGAAGACCTTGGGCAATTTCCTTTCACCTTCTCTGAAATTTTTTCTTCATTTTTTTAAATGGGTTAAGCAATACCTATATCAAAGTGATGTAAGAGAATTAGATGAGCAGAGATAAAGTGAAAGCATTTTGTAAATCAAATAGTGGTGTATATACATACATATATGCATCATTATATACATATAGGTATCATTAACTAATCCATGGTGCCCAAAGTCTAATGGCTTATTTTTATCCATCAGTGCTCTCTACTACTCCTAATTTCCTACATTTTCAAATTCATTTTTATTTTAATGAAGCACAAAAAACCCCACAAAGTTACCTTTCCTTTCCTGAAGTCTAAAACCCAAAACCCTCGTCATCCAATATCAATTTTATAAGCAGATTCTTAAGTACTTGCTATGTGTTAGATTAAAATTCTTAATCCCTTTATTAAAGTAAGAAATGATCACTTTTGGCTAAGGGCCACATTAACACTGTAAGATTTAGTTATTTTATTTGAAACAAAGAAAAAAACCCAACAAAAATGTTAAAGGAAACCAGTATTTCTCAATAAAACAGTATAAATATCCCAGATTTCTATCACATTCAAAAGGCACAACTTTTCAGAAAGATTCTTTTCTCTTAAAAAAAAAATAGAGAAAACAATGTCATAAATTTCCTGAAGTGGAAGAACATATAATAAACAGTTTTATTCCCCCGTGTCCAATATGGTGAAATGAAATAATGGATATAAATGATATATACAAATATTAAATATAAATGGTACATTCTCAACGAATGTTTATTGTGATTGTTATAGTTATTCAGCACATTATACTCTCTGTTAAATAATGTATATTGAACTGAAATACTGAGACCAAGGACAACCAGCTCTTTTAGACCAATTTCAAGAAACTGGAACATTAGTAGGTAAACTCTACAACAGCTGTTTAAAATATTGAAATGAACATTTAAAAATAAATGAAAAAGTCAAATCCTGGAATCGCTCATATGCTTTCAGTAATATATTTTAAAATTATTACGCATAGATTACATTAATCAAATGGCTACGTTCTCCACCAAGGAGCTATGTGTGGGCAGACTACTGACTTTAGCAAACATCTGCCAGTCACTCCAGGGGTCAGGATCAATCAGCTATTTGTACATATTTTAGATGCAAGGCATCACATACTGTGTGTAGTCATGGTAGGCTTACAAAAAGCTAGTCACATTCTGGCAAGCCATGTTGTATGATAAACAGACCATAAACAGAAACTATCACTGGCACCCAGGCAAAATCCAGCTGCGTTTCTTTATCCTAATCCCAGTTTCAGCTGCAGGCTTTTTCCAGAAAGAACAGTAGTCTGATTTACTCAACACTCTGTAAAGTCAGGGCGTGGTCCTCCTTCTCTAAATAATATTACAAATGGATTTTCCCTGAACTCTTGTAGCAACAGGATCTTAAAGTGGTTACCGGTAGGAAGAGGTGAGATTAAGGTCAAAATGCACGTCTACAAAAAACGATAATAAATAATAGATTTTAAGGACCACCCTAGAGACAACGGATGCAGGCGTATTATTGAGACCAAAAAAAAAAGGTAACATAGCACAAACACTAATATTTTTCAAGCTTTCAACATGGAGCCAAAGTAACAGTTGAAGAACATCTGGTTTTACCAACTCTAACTACTTACAATTTTATCCAAAATTATTCCAGTACACTAATAACTGCCCCCAATACAGATCAATCCCATTGCCGTTTTGATCCTCAGAACAGGACTAAATGTAAGAGTGAATTCAGAAAAATCAATGAAAGGTTTCCTTTAGTCTTTCTAAAACACTACCAACCAGAGAGATGGGGAAAGTAAGACTGAGGAAGCCTCTTGTAAGGCAGGGATAGGTGGGAGTGTGCTTAATAAATTAATAATTGTATTCCTTCTCCCTGGCTAGCCGACAGAGTGGAACTCGACCTGCGTTCTGCGGGCGTGCACCCCTCGCTTGCAGTCTGTGTTTGCATTCCCCCAGACATCCTGGCTGCTCTGAAATCAACAAGTCTACAGAGACGCCCTTTGCGCTGCCTGAAACCTGTAACTAGTGTCAGGAGCCACTATGTGCCAGCGACGACGCTTAGCACGCCACACTCTGTTTTCATTACCTTTGAAGCACGTTCCATGCCCTGACAGGAAACTGAGGCCCAAGCTCACACAGACACTGCGGCCAGGCCACCAGGCAGGCCCACTCCAGAAGCCTAGCACTACACCACCGTGGAACTTTCGTCTTGCACAGTGCCTGCACTAGGCACTCGGCTCCCTGAGGGCAAGGGCGTGACTTAGGTACTCCAAATACTCACTAGGCAGGTAGTGATTGTGACGTGAACTCTCTTTTCTTCTTGGCCACTCTCAGGCTGCAAGCCCTCTAGAAGAGTGGGGAAACTGAGGCCCCGGCTAAGTGACTTGCCAGAGGTCACAGAGCCAGCAGTGGGCGGAGAGGGGTCTCGAAGGTTGGTCTGTGCGATTCTCAGCGTCCCTTTGTAATACTGCCCAGAGCCTCTGCCTGGTTACGCGGCCCTAGGATCCCGGAGACCTTCAGGGGAAGGGGACTGGGCCGGGCCGCTTCCCTCCCGGATCGTTTTCCCGTCAGCAGCCTTCGTCGACAGGGGTAAGCGGCGGCCCGCCCGGCGGGCCCCACCCGCCGCCAGCTGCAAGGCACTGCGCCAGACATATGCTGCCTGTTCCCAGGCACTCCCTCCTCCGCCTTCACCTCCTTGCCACCTCCGCCCTCGCCCCTGCCCCGCTGCGCGCTTGCGCGCCCGGGCCTGTGAGCCCGCGGGCCAGCTGCTCACGAGGTCCTCTACAGGGCCCGGCCGCAGCCAATGGCAAGGAGGGGCCTCGCGCTTGCCACGCCCCTTGGCGCCCCGCCCCCCGGGCAGCGCCGGACCTTTGGCTCGCGCCTGCACCTCCCCGCCCCGCCGGCGTCGCCTGCTTTGCCGCGTGCTGTGTGCGCGAGCGCGCGGTAGGGTTTTGGCAGGGGTCGGAACACGTTTGAGGCAGCTGAGGCTGCAATCTCCAGTGGAAGGCGGGGGAGGCGGGGGTGTAGGGGCAGGCCTCGATGGGGGAGGGGGCATTTCCCCGGAAAAGGAAGGAAGTGGGTGTCTCAGGTTGCACACACTGCCCTTTTGCCGTTGTCGAGGGAAGTCAGAAAGAACTGCTCCAGATTTTCCCATTTTATGGCTAAATGCAGATCACCCTCACTAACTCCTCTCGGTCAGGAACATAAGCAATTCTCTCGGAGTACCTACGCGTGCTGCTGTAATGGTTCTCTCTTGAGCACTGCTGTGGGCCAGGGCTCTCGTCTTCCAGTAGGAGTAGCAGCCTCAGAGGGATTGTCTCATCCGAGGGCACCCACCTGGCCGGTGGCCTGCTCTCGAGACTAGTCCAGGGCGCTTAGAACTTTAGTGACACTTAGACTCTTCCATGAACTTAACCTAATCACAGGTGCTCTTGTGCAGCTTTCTCGTGGATGGTTTTGTGAAGAAAAGCTAAGGCTGTATCTAGACTGCGTTACTAGGTTCAAAACCGGAAATATGTACGTTAAGTCACTTGTGTAAATTCTTATGCTGTGGGTCCCTCAATTAAGCCGCATGTCTCTTGAGAACAGGAAGTTTTTTGTTTTTGTTTTTAACACCACTTAGAAGCTGTCATGATGGCCTGTGGTAAGATGGGGCATTCCTGATACAGGACTTAGCTGAACATATGTCCCACTTTTGTCACATTTGGCTGCATATAGTTTTGCTTGACTATGAGTTCCTGTAGACAGTTTTTTAGGTTAATACCTGGATGCAACACCATCAGGAAGTAGCCCCAGATCTGCTCCTCTACCCCCAAATTTCATTTTCTTGTTAATAAAGAATTGCTGCTACTCCTGTTTTCCTGTTATCTTCTCTTAGGGTGCATAGTTTTACTGAAGATTATTGTCAGAAGGTTGTAAGGAGGATGGGATAAGGATTAAGGAACAATGAGAACTGAACAAATAAAAATCTTTTACTGATTTGAGATCTTGAAGTTCTGGTTCCTCTTTGCCACACTCTCCCCCAAAGATTTTAGAACTTAATGACTACTGACGGACTGATTTTAATCACATCTTTCTTCATAACGTTTGAAAGAATATCTTTCCTGCGTTTGGACTTGTATGGCCTAAGTTGAGGTTACGATGGAATGGAAGCACTGAAAATAGAGTATGGGGCAGGAAGGGGAGGACCGTGTCAGGTATTAAGGAAAGGAGGATAAGAAGATCCTGGCTAGGGGAGATAACAGCAAGAGCTTAGAGAAAGAATGAAGACGAAAAGTAGAGTGGGTGGCGGATCTAGATTATTCTATGTTCTAGTAGTAATGATAAGCTACATTCTTGAGCATGAGGATTTATATATTGCTTATGATGACCAAAAAAAAATTACCCTTTCCTCATGTGAGGAGTCATTTTAGTTAAATAGGATCTGAGCGTTCCAGCAATAAAGTAGGAAGGACGTAGGGAGGGGATGATAGTTTAGTGCCAGAAAGATAATCTAGGGTCCAGTAGATCTCAGTGCACATTATTTGAGTGTCTGCACCCCAACCCCAAATTGGAAATCAAAGACTATGGTGAAGGAGTAACTGGGTAGGTACACACAGGACTCTGTCTGAATCTGGGGGCAGTTGCTGAAATTCCTGGTGCAGATACAACCAGTAAGGGCTCACACAATGGTATGTCTAACTTAGGCCCACAAATTGGAAGGCACCAGAAAAATTACTGAATGATGAGCTCCTTAAGGTAGAGACCTTGTGCACCTCCCATAGATCTTATATATACTGAACCTCACCAAATAATGATCGAAGATCTAGTTCAGGGGGTCCTTGTGGCAACGTGTAGTCCTCCTAAAATGAAGCTTTTTAGAAGAATTGCTGAAAGAATTGTCTATTTCAAGATTATGAAGTCTATGGTTGAAGATTTTTAAAAACAAACTGTTTCAATTCACTTTAAGGGGTCTGGTCTTGCAACAGGTTCAGACTGCTTGACACAATGTTTATAGAGGTATTCAACTGGCTAGATTATTTTGTCAAATCCTAGTTCCAGGATCCCTACCCCAGCTCCCTTTGGAGCCCTAATACTTACTGCTCCCTGTAAAAGATAATAACAGCTGTAAAACTGAACAGTATTTTGATTTCCCACTCTGTGAGGCTGAAGAGGAGGAAGAGGAGGAAGGGGAGGGTAGGTTGTGACAGGAGCAAAGTCCTGAAGATAGAAGAATAGGCCTCAGATGCTGAGACCATATGATGATTGATTAGGGAGATGTCACAAGTATAGTTAGCCAATCCACAGCTAAATGTTGAACACAGGCTAACAACAGCTCAGAAGAGAACAATTGGATAATTCATTAATTGTGTTGCTGTTTACATCCCCTCCTGTCCCCCACCTTCTAGGCTAACGTAGGTTCTGCCTTGTTTAGAGGCAATTTTTGGAACTGGACAGGATCTTGGAACTCACGGCTCATTCTCCTCACTTGGCATGTGAGCAAACAGGTTAAGCATTAATAGGTGACTTGGCCCACACCACACAGCTAGTTAGTGGCAGAGCTGGGATTAGAACCACTCTCTCTCTCTGCAGAGCCAATTACTCTTCCCATGTGTCTCCAAAATGGCCATCAATTTCTTGCCGCTCTGTGCATCACACATCATCCATCAAGAGGTGGAATCTCTTCTCCCTCCCCTTGATGTGCTTCGTGGCTTCATTTGACCAATAGATAGGACGCAATAGGAGCAACATTCTGGGACTTCCGGGCTCAAGCCCTAAGAGGTCTGGCAACTTCTGCTTCCCCTTCTGGGAAGCCAGCCTCCATGCTTTAAAGACGCTTGGGCTAGACTCTGAGCGTGTGGAGGGGGAGAGGCCACGGGGAAGGGCAGCAGACATATGAGGGAAGGCTTTGCGGACCTTCCAGCCCAGCCCAGCCGCAAGCTGCACACAGCTGAGTGAGTGACCCCCACCAAATCACATGGAGCAGAACAATCAGCCGAGGTCTACCCCAATTCCTGACCCAGAGAATCATGAGAAGTAGACAACTCAAAGACCACGATATCCTCTGCCTTCCTCTGTTAAATTGATGATCAGAATTAAGAAATCAGGACCTGAGACTGTGCTTAGGTTTCAGAAATCCTATTAAGGAACCTGGTCAACCAACACTTCCATGTATGTTAACAGCTTTTATAAAGACAAGGTGGATTTCTCCTTTAAATTAACTCGGACACTAAAACTATCATTTTAATTACATTTTATTAATTTGCGGATCAACCAACCCTGCTATTAACTTATGCTTAGCATTTAACTGTAACAAATTTTCTCCAAGTCCCAATATGCTAGTTATCTACTGCTGCATTTCAGACCACCAGAAAACTTAGTGGCTCAAGACTACACTACTTATTTTGCTCACTACTCTGCAATTTGGGCAGGGCTCCATGGGGGCATCAGCTAGGGCTGGCTTGAAGGCTGGCTCTCTCATGTCTGGAGGCTGGTGGTGGGAAGAAGACTCAAACAGATGGAGGCTAGAACAGCTGGGCTCCTCAGGGATTACTATCTCTAGGGAGCCTCCCACATGGTCTTTCCCACATGATAGCTTCAGACTAGCTGGCACTGTTAAGTTGGCTCAAGGATTCTAAGACACAGTCCCAAGAAAGGGATCCCAGCAGAAGCTGTATCACTTTGATTGACTTAGCTTTGGAAGTCAGATGGCATTCCTTCTGCCCACCTATTGGCCCACCCATATACAAGGAAGTGGGACATAGGCCCCATCTCTTGATGGAGGAGTGCCAACAACATACTATTAGAAGAGCACATGGGAGGGGCTTCCTTGGTGCTGCCATATTTGGAAAACACAATCCGGCCTCACCCAGCTTCCAAACTCTGCATCTGAATTTCATATTAGGGATACAATCTTGACTGAAAAACTAATTCCAAGAGCTTTGATTTTTTAAAAAATGTTATTGCTAATTGCAACACTTATAAAGTTAATTCATTTTCCTTATAGATGACTTGGTTTGAGGCTATAGTTTATCTCCTTCTCTCCCAGGGATTTGGATGTGAACTGGGGAGAGGGCAATATGAATAATCTACTGTTATTGCTGTTTTGTAAACCTCCCTCTCCTAAAAAAAAAAATAGATTCACTGCTTAAAGTTGAAACAAGTAGGGTATTCAGAGCAAGGTTGAGACATTATGAATTTAATCTGTGTCTGGCAACCACATATTTTAAAGAAAATTAGTTCTGTCTGCTCTGTACAAGTTTTGGATGAATGCTAATAACTGACATTTCTACATGCACATGCATGCACACACACACATCACACTCATTCAGTATCTTTTACTCCTAAGAGATTTCCAGCTTCTTAGCCTAGTTTACCTGGTATCATTTTTTTCAAACCGGGCGATGCCACATCAAAGGTATGTGGTGCCTTTCTAACTGTTGCCTAGCAACACCCAAATGCTCAGGACAGGAAGTGAAGTGTGCAGTATCTCACTGTAATTCTGGTAGGGATCATGTTATGCCTAAGACTTAATTAGCCAAATTGAAGTTTTTGTTTGAACCGCAAAACTAACATTTCTATTATGGCAAAAATGTGCCCTGTTTTTTATACCACTCAGAGAAGAGCTGCTATACGTCTAAGGCATTTTGCAGATGTTTTGTGAGGCAGCCTCTTAAAATTGTTACAAGTCAAAATAAACTTCAAGTAAAAATTATCCATATTTTCCTTGCAGATTATTATACCTATTTTAAACACTTCTCTATCGGTGGTCTGACCGCTAAACCTAGGTTCTCCAGCTTATTTTCCCAAACTATGTTTTCATCCTAATGTGAAGATATGATTTTATGAATCTTTTAACGTTGGCTTTCCAGACTATCTCTGTAGATTCTGCTTTGACTTCTACCAAATAGCTGTATTACCAAAACCTTTGGTATGTACCAGATGTTTACATTTAAGCTGTCTTCTCAACAACGTGATTTCAGAGATTTTGCTGTTCAACTGACTCCTAACATTTCATGCCTGTAAATTAAATGTATCACTAACAGAATCCATCAATGAACAAGGAATTCTTTTATAATGTGAATTATCACCCTTTAATTGTTTATTGGGAATTTTTCACTTTCCTAGTTTCTCTCTGTTAAAGCTGAGCATCCAAGGATATTTTTGCAAAAAGCATAACAATAGAATGAGGGGTGAGATTGTTGCTAGCAGAAACATTTTAACATTTCAGTTCATTTTAAAAGGAATAAATTTGTTTTAAAAAGTGTTGGTTAGGAACAAGAAAATTGGGCTACATGCCAATGAAGGGTGAAGAGTGTTGTGAGGCAGTAACTTTAACCTAGTAAAAGAAACAAAATTGCTAAGAAGAAATCACAGAGTGCATCTTTGTCACAAGCTGATGAGATGCGTTACTTTTCAAGTCACTTAAAAGGAGCCCTGTCATAAAAAGCTACTGGATCAACACATCTGGCCAAATAAGGCAAGGGCCAGCCAGCACGCTGCAGTTCCAATCTTCTGTGTGTGCCCCTTTTGCAAAGCCACATTAACCAAGGAAGCTGAGTTCTGAAAGTAGCTACACACTCACAGAAATTCTCGACAAATAATTTTCATTTAGAAATGAGAAAGTTAGTGAAATTAATACAATTTATTTGCATTTCTCTCCCTCCCCAGCCCCCTGCAAAAAACAAGTGAAGAATGATTTGAACCTGCCCTGTTCATGTTCAGCTCAACTTGAACTTCAGGCCATCAGCTCTGTGACTATACAGAATATCTGACAGGGACAGATCTTCAGGAGTTCTCTTAACCCCACGAGAGTGGTTCAACGGGTGTTTCAGGTTCCCTGTGTGTTTGCTCCACCCTAGAGAAAGGTCCCCGTGAACTCACCTGATGGCCCTTTCCAGGCCTGGCATTAAGACTGCAATTGAAACTCGGTTTAAAAACTGAAGAATCACTTGTCATTTCAGCTAATCTCTCTGAGCTTATTTTCCTCTTTGGTAAAATGAAGATAATCCCACATGTCCTACTTTTTCACAAGAGTGTTGTGAGGGGAAAAAAGTCAGAAAACAAGGAACATGAATTGAACATTTCCCATGATCCAGACCCTGTTAGCGCATTATATGCATTGTTCCATCAGATCCTCATATTGACTTGATGAGATAGGTACAGAGATCAAACTGAAGCTCAGAGAAGTTCAACGCCTTGCCCAAGCCATATCTGGTATGTGGCAGAGGCAAGATGTGAACTGACTTCTTACTACTAAGCTATTCCACTTCCAGTATAAGACACATGAAACAACTATTAAATGGTAAAATGATAGGTCAACATCAGATATCACGATTATTAAAACATCCTAGCTGTGAGCTTTCATTTAAAAGTCACAATTTGTATATATATATATATATCATTGTTTAAAGTTTCCATTTTTTCACTTTGGGAGGCATGATGTTTTTATTCAGATGATTTTTTAAATGGTAGTAATATATGATCAGTGTAGAAAATCTAGAAAGTCCAGAAAAGTCTAAACTAAAAGAAGAAAAAGTGTGATGGCAAGTGAAACATAGAAGATGTTGGATAAGCAGCAATCCCCGTTTACCAAGAAATAAGGAAGGCCATTATAGTGCTCTTCTTGGAGGAAGCACAGAGCATTTTAGAGCCAGCACATGGTTAGAATTCTGGTATTTGTTAAATGAGGGTCAGGATGACATATTGACCATAGCAAGTTGTTGTAACTTTTCAGCTGTAATTAGATAAAAAGAATCAGAAGATTACTTTGCTAAGCAACAAAATGCTCCACAGAGGTAGGATTTGGCAGATACTTTGAGACTCTAGATTTGCTAATATCCCTGAAGAAACATTCATTTCTAGAAAATACAGATCTAGGGGCTGGCCTCACGGCTTCGCAGTTGGGTGTGCGCGCTCCGCTGCTGGCGGCCCGGGTTTGGATCCCGGGCACACACTGACGCACCGCTTCTCCGGCCATGCTGAGGCCGCGTGCCACATACAGCAACTAGAAGGATGTGCAACTATGACACACAACTATCTACTGGGGCTTTGGGGTGGGGGGAAGAGGAGGATTGGCAACAGATGTTAGCTCAGAGCAGGTCTTCCTCAGCAAAAAGAGGAGAATTAGCATGGATGTTAGCTCAGGGCTGATCTTCCTCACAAAAAAAATAAATAAAAAAAAATAGAAAATACAGATCTAGAAGAAAGATTCCAGTAGTACAGTAGCTTGCATAGGGTGGTTTAGAATGTATTTATTTGTAAAGAATGACCTGAGTATTGATTCAGGCAAATGTTCATTCTGGGACCACAGCAAAGGATCAGAGAATGCCTAGAATCCAGAGTTGTACCTTGGACTTTAGAGGGACATTTGAGGCAGAAATGTGAGTAGGAGACTGAACTCTGAACATGAGGGGTTCTCTTTCAAAGGAAGACATTATTACTAGAAATGAGCCGTCAGGAATGTCTGTTACTGTGCTTTTGGTTAATTGCTAGAAGGAAGAACTCTAATACAGAAACCAGAAGATCCCAAAGGGCTGGAAAGACTTCCAGGGAGCCTGTTGAGAATGTATTCAGAGAGGAAAGAATCTCACAATGATGTCAAACGTATCTGCCCCATCTCCATTCCTATCAAACACCGAAGCCCTTTTTGTCTTTCCCTGAGCTGTCTTGAATTCCCTTCTAATGTCAACTTCACTCACACTGAGAGGAACTACATGTTCATGTTGTTTCCCTGGACAGGCTGTCCCCTGCAAGGCCTTTCCCCAGATTCAGGGGCTGCAATGAACCCTCTGAAACCACTACTTTCTCATTCAAGCCTAATCCTCGCCATACTCTGTACCACCTCTACTCCCTCTATGGCATCTTCAGCTACTAACTTGGGAAAGGAAAAATTCCAGGAAAAAGTGATTGAGGTAGGGAACACATACAAACAGCCCACACCCTCAATGGCCCCAATGACAAATTAAGCAATTTTCCCAAGATTACGTACAAAGTTCTTGCATCCATGAATACATGAACAATCTAATTCTTGGATTCCTGGCCATTTATAGGCAACATATGGAAGCAGAGAAAAGAACGTTAATCTCTTTCAAGAAAACTTTTCTGAGCTGCTAGTTCATATAGTCTCCCTCTTTCTGAAATTCTGTGACCTGAATCGTCTTAGACACTTAATATAGGCTTAACTATTGCATATAAGGGAGCATAAACTTTGTTACCCAAATAAAATAATTTGCTTAAAGGATTGGAACCAAGTCTTATGCCTTTAAGCATAGGATGTGCTTAATAAATCCATTAATTAAAAAAAAAAACAAAACACATAAACCCTAGAATGTCTGAAATCTCAGGAAAAGAAGTTTTAAATTAATGTAATTGTATTCAGATTACTAATCAAACAGTAATTTGACCATATACCAGTCTTATTTTCCTTAAAAAAAGAAAAGCCTTTTCAATTTTCATTTCTCACATGCAATTTTAATGAAGAACCACTGAAAAGGAATCAAACAGGGAGATTCATGCTGCTCAGGCAACAAAATCAGCAAACAGTGAAAGCCATACTAGGCATTGAAGGTTATAAAAAGAAATTTAAGCTGTAACCCCTGCCTTCATAATGCTTTACCAGAAAATAATCACCGTTATCCAATGTTTCATTCATTCTTTGCTTCGTACCATCAACTTTACAGCTGCTCTCTCCTTCCCCCTTATTCCAGTAATTTCTTCATTCATCAATGGTAATGGTCTGTTAGCTTCTTATCAACTGTATCAACTGTATAGTTACTGTATAGTTATCACGAGTTACCGCCTATAGGTTGTTTCAGTATTGTGTAGGTAGACCCAACAAATTGAAGAGAATAGAAGAACATTTCACTAGACATAGCATTTAAATAATCCAGTCCCCTAATCCCCATTTTGGTCTGCCTATTTCTTTATTCTCAGAAAAAAATTCACGCATTCGTCAATTATTTCACACAAGAAAGTAGTTCAGTGCTCATATTCAATAAACTTTCTTTAAAAGAAATTTGGATATTTTCTCAGTAATGTTTATTTTTTCTCCCTTTAGATTATGAAACATATAGAGCTAGACATTTACTGAGCAAGTTTAAAATTAATTTTGACTTCGTGTATTTATGTTTATACATGTTGTTATTCATGGGCAAAAAGTAGTCAGTGTAGAGTTAATGAGATTTTTCTCAAGTGATCATATTATGTTTCTGATGAGGAGACTGGACTTGCATTTTTGATGTGTTCGTTTTAATTTCAGGATCAGTATTCTGAAGAAGAAAGATATTCTGATACAGACTTAGAAAGTAACTTTGATTTCTTTTTTATTTCCATTTCGTATGTAGGATTTGGCTAAGACTAAATTCTACTCCACGTCTGATAGTAACAAAACTGCTTTCTCTTTTTCCTAGCGTACTATGTAATTCTTCCCTAATTGTCAAATAGTCATTGTATTCTTATAAATAGCCATGTCTATATAAACTCAATGTATGTTTTGAAAAGAATTCAATAAACCCGAGAAAACATTAGTGTTGACGTCTTCCCCAGGAAGAGTCAGAGAGGTGACTTAGGTTTGGGCCATTTATGGTGACAACCTAGCAAAATAATCAGGAAAAAAAAAAGTATTCCAAGTCCCTGTTCTATTGATTTCATTTACAGAATGCTAGCTGGCTTCAGCATTTGCTTGTTTATATGAATACTAATTTCAAGCTTTTTGAACAGACCTTCTTTGATTAAGGAAAGTCAGGAACAGAACGTGAGTGAGTTGTTTAGTGTCAAATGCCCCTTATATGCCTCAGGCTTACCACTAACTCATGAGATTCCGGTGTCTGGAGGATATCTATTTGATCTCTTATTCTCAGCAATATAATCTTCCAGATTAAACTGCACCAGAAATAATATCTGTATACCCCACAGAGAGTAAATAATCAAATAGACATATCTCTACTCCTCCCTCTTTTTCACTGTCACACACAACATTTCGTGGGATTATCTAAAACCTGCAGTCCTGAAATTTCCACTAAAATCCTGTAAGTGTTATATAACCAGCCCACTGTTGTTTCCAATTTAAAAATATTCTTAAAAAATGACAAAACCAGCCTGCAATAAATGTGATTTAAGGTTAAGTCTCTAAGTAACCTCACTGAGGGATTCCAAGGTAGATCTAAAACACTTTCTTCCAACTCTTTGCCCAATGGATCCATATTTCACTTTAAAATACATTATGTCTAATCCAAAAATATTTCCAGTCTGAGTATACGGAAGTTCCCTGGGATTAAGCAGATTTCACTTGAAATAGATTTTTCTTTTTCACAAGATTTCAGCTTTTGCAGAATTAGCTCTGATGTGAATAATATTTTCACATAACTGCAGACACACTTTTCATTCTGTATAACTTTCTAAAGATGTTGCTCAAGGAAGTACCTAATGCAAGCTTTATTAACAGGAAAAACCATATTTAAACAAAAAATTAAACACTGCAATTACCTAAAAGGAGCCTAAGCACAGAGACAGCATGGGAACATTTTTAAAAGTTGAAACATGAAAAAATATGTATATTACAAAAAAAGTTCAGAAGTTAATCCAAATAGATATGAGATAAAAGTGACAGTGTGGAAATACGGACAAGTCAATACTAGATATTGAGATAACTAGTTTTTCCCCTAAACTCAATACTAGATATTGAGTTTTTAGGGGAAAAACTCATATCTTACACCAGGACAAATTCCAAATGAATAAAAAATGTGAAGACAAACAATGAAAACTACCCAAGCCCTAGAAGAAAAACAGGATGCTCTGTTAATGATCTTGGAGTGTAGTTGTCCTTTCCAACTATGAGTCAAATCCAAAAGCCATAAAAGAAAATATTGATAAATTCAACTACATAAAAATAAAACTGTGGCAAAAGCCACCACAAACAAGTCAAAAAAGAAATGATAAGGTGAGACAAAAATATTTGCAACTCATATTACTAATGAAGATCTTAACTTCCTAATATAAAAGAGCTTCTTCAAATTGAGAAAAAGACTAAAAGTCCAACAGAAAATCTTGAAAGAGATAAACAATGAAAAAAATGAGATGCCATTTTTTCTCCAGTCATTCACAAAAAAACCCCTAAAAGATTGATAACAGCAAGCAGAAAATAAACATTCTCATATATTGCCAGTGCAAGTGTAATGAATACAACCTTTATGTAGGGCATTTTGGCAATATCTACTAAAATTACTAGTGATTATTTCCTTTGACTAGCAATTCTGTCTCTGTAGATATACATGTGAAATGACCATGCACAAAGTTGTTCACTGCAGAATTGTTTACCGGAAACAACCCAGATGTCTAATCCATGGGAGACTGGTTAAATAAATTACGGCACATTCATGCAGTGGAATACTATATAGCAGTAAAAAAAAAAAAAAGAAAAAAACCTGAAAGTGAAAAAGATTTGCATACTGATACAAAAAGATCTCCAAGAAATAATGTTCAGTGAAAAAAAAGTGAAGGCACAACAGTGTGTGCAGTACTTTACCTTTTGTGTAAAAAGAGACAAACCTATATTGAGATTTACTGGTCTGTGCTAAAGAACCTGTGTATACACACACAGTAATAATAAATTCAGGTGTGTGGTTGTCTCTGTGTGGTCTAGGATAGTTGGGAACAAGGCGGATGAGGAACAGGATTGAGAGAGAGACATTTTAATTTTTGGATTCCTTGATTTTTTTTTCACTAATGTACATATTACCTACTCGAAAATTAAATGTAAATTAATATTTTAACCTAATCTAGGCTTAGTAGATGATTACATTTACTCTACTTCTGATTATCTATCTCTTTAATGACATAATTTCTAAAACTGCATGTTGTGCTAGAAATTTAAAATTAATTAGGTTTGGTTGAAATTCATTATTGAAAGAGTAAATTGCAAAGATTACTTTAATCATATCCTTGACTTTTCTTAGTCTATTTAGGCTTTCTTTGTACAACTCTGTCCTTATGTTTCAGCTTCAAATATAATCAGTTCATTTTGCTTAGAAATATGTGAGAATGTTCACTGATCAAGGAGCCTAACCTTGTTACTGAAGAATTTTAATCAATTTGAAGCTTTTATAAGCATATAAGCATGTTAAAGTTTTTTTTTATGTTAAACTTTACATTTTTTATCATGTGCATGAAGTTTGACTGAAGAAGTTAATTGGCCATCTGCATTTCTTATCCATTTTTCCTCCTTCTGAAGTGGAATATAATATCTTACTTTTATCTCAAGGTTAAAAATCATTGCTTCAAGTGGTAAGACATCTTCAGCACATGCAAGGATATTTTCCTGCCTGTAGAAGATTCTCATCACCATATTTCTCTTAGAGATCTTTTGGCTCTTTACTTTTAAATATAAGAACTCCTCTTTTTTTTTTTTTTAATTTGACACGATTAAGATTTTATCCCAGTTCATTCCAAACACAACTTAAACTTCAAGAACTCTCTTAAAGAAAACCTTGCTCCTGCACCCCACTCCCGTTATCTGCCCTCAACTCACTCTGTAGTTATCTTTTGAAACACTTCTCATAATTATTAAATAACTAATTGTATAATTTGTTGTTTCATGTTTGTCGCCCTGATAGAATGCAAGGAAATGAACCAAATCTCTCCTATTCGCCACAGTGTATTCCCCAGTCCCCAAGAAAGTATAGCAAAGTGCCTTGTACAGATTCTCTCTATATATTTGTTGAATAAATGGACAAATGAATTGCCTTTGTTTCTTCCCAACAACTTTTCATCTGTTAGAAATGCAAGCTCCGAGAGGTTAGAGGCTGTTTCAGAGGAGTTGGTTAGGTATAGCTAACACAGTACCAAACCAAACTATATACCTTATTCATTTATCACTAACGTAACAATCATATGTCAGTGGCAACACTAATACTGACAGGTCCAGTAATTCAATGTCCTTGAAGTAACAGAATTTGGCTGGCTTGATTAAAAAAATAATGATAAAATTTTCAAAATATATTTTGTACCAATAATCCTGACAACTAGTATTTCTTACACTTTACTAAGAATATCAGCTAGAGCAATTAGGCGCTATCCATCTCCAAGGTAGGTTCTAGAAGGAGTACAGTTTACCTCCAGCAGGCAGTATATTCAGAAAGACCAGCAAAATTGAGCCAGCATTGGATATGAAAAATATTTACAGTATTTACAAATGGAAAGTATATCTTCCATTCAGAACAGTTTAATTTTCCTTGCGTTGTTATCATGACAATTTTCTTAACCTGATAAGATAACAGATTTTTAAAAATGTAATCATGTATTTATTTTATGGTTTGCACAAGATGTACCTTTAGTACATCCAGATTTTCATAACCCATCAAACAGTTTTTCAGTATGTGTTCTGGCAGGATATTCTAGAACTGCCAAGAAAAGTAAATTCACAGAGCTGCCTGCAACTCTCTAACTATAACAAATTAGCATAAGCAGACCCATTTTAGAAGGAATGGCTTTTACAAGTTACACAGAAAAATAACGTGATTTTGCATTTATATCATTAAAAACTGTCCATGTAGTATATGGTTTCATCATGAATATTAAACAGCCCAGACAATTTAACATAGCTAGTTAGTCTACTGGAGGTGGAACTCCTTAATACGCAGAATTGGTTATGATCTTAAGACTAACAGGAAAACTAGCTCACAAGTACCTATTTTTACGGACTTTTTTCTACTTAAAAAAATGCATATCAAATAAAACCTCTCAACACTTGTCAGCTCTCCTGTGAACATACCATATAAATGGACTGGCACTGACTGCCAGGAAAAACGAAAGGCCAAATGACTCTCTTCCACCCATGCTGTGAAGTTCAGAGCGAAATCTGTCCTAGACCCGTACCATCCAGACAGCAGACAAGGAGCCATTTAGAAGGAAGCGAAGAATGGATAAAATTCTTCAGATTTCTCTGCACAATAGCAAAGATCTTATTTTCTTAGTCACCCTCACAATTTAAAATGCCTCTGGCTGGTTGTTCACAGCACAAAACAAAGGTGAGCATTCTCAAATACCTAATTAGCTTAAGCTCTATTAACTGCGGCAAGGAATTAATAACTCCAAAAGGCAAAGAGAACTGTGGCTGCAGGCTTACCTTATTTCAAATATGTCCACAGTGCACTCGGTTGCCAGTACAACACTGAGAGGTGCCGTCAGTACCCAGAATAAATTTAGAGTCTGTTTTGTAGACTCTTCTGGTAACACAGAACCATTAGGTAATCGTATATAAACACCTTAAGAGTATTATATTTTTACAGAACCTCATACACTTGGAAGCTACTGAATTTTGTAAACGCAGCAGCTTATAATGCGGGACCATCCGTTCTCCCCTTCCACTCGGAGGGGTGGAGAAAGGTTGAAAGGACTGTTATGACCGGCCTGCTTTAGAAGGGGTGGGAGAGTGTGGGTGCAGGAAAACAGCAGGGGTAGAGGCGAGATGCCAATATAGGAAGGTTTAGAGAGAACTTAGGAGACGCCTGGCCTGCCAGTGACCACCGCCCACCGACTCATTTCTCAGTTGGACACTAGACTTTAATTTAGCTGTTTGTTCTCTCTTCCTCAAGCTCAAAATGTCAAACTCATGCTTCACTTTCCCAAATGCCTTTCCCCAAAGTGCTTTCCCACCTGTGTTCCCTACTGAAATGAAAAACACCTCATGGTCCATACTAGGAATCGGGGAGTGTCCTGGTTATGTCCCCTTTCAATCAATCGCCAAGTCCTGCTGAATCTAGCTTTTAAATAACTACAAAATGTTTCCCGTTTCTTCAAACCCTACAATGGCCATCTAATCCAGGCCCTTCTAGTCTCTTTCGACAGCAACCTCCTAAATTATCTCCCCACCTCCACTCTTACTCTCTTCCAATTCATTTTTTTTTTACCTCAAAATCCACTTTTTTACACTGATTATATTATTCCAAAACTTAATACCTGACTTTCAGAACCATCGTATTTTTTCTCGTCTTATTTTGACCTCAGTTTACCTCCCTTGTTTCATCTTGAGCCTCTCCTGCACACAACACCAAAACGTTCTACTTTTTGGTTGCCTGAGAGCAGCATGCTGGATGGAAACTTGGGACCTTTGCATATTTCCTTTTCTCTCTGCCAGGAATACTTTCCTTCTCCTTTTTCCCATGCACTGCCTCATCATTGTTTTTGCCCCAGTGTGGAAATCCCTTCCTTCCCAGAAGCCTTCACTCACCTCCAGTGCTGGTGAGCTGCTGTGGACCCGATGAGCACCTTTCTCACAGCACTGAGGATGAATGGCTGTTTCGTCTATCAGACTGTGAGCTCCTGTGAACCAGGCTCATTGTTCACCACAGACTAGGCCGGGCACATAGTATACCTTTGTAAATAATGGTTAAATAAACGAATCTAAGTAGAATATCCAGGATAGAATCCAACTAAATGCATTTCATACAACTCATGTGTAACTAAGGGAAGTTTTCTAGCTGTTTCAACTTATTATGATAGACTTAGGGTGCTCCAAACACACCATAGGATAAGAATGATCTGAATCACTCGTTAAAACGACAGAGTCCTATCTCTGAAGGAGACACATAAGAAACTGGTAGTATTTGAATCTGAAGAGGAGAACTGGAGATCAGGACCAGAAATGAACTTGCTTTTCACTGTATACTCTTTTAATTTTTGATTTGCTTTAAAATATACACACACACACATACATATATACATATATATGTAAAATAAACATATTTACCTATATGTTTTGTATATTCATATATTGCTGGAAGAATACACACACACAAAAACAGTAATATTGATTACCTCCTCCAGGAAGGTGAATTGGAATGCCAGGAGGACAAGGTTGGAAAAGAGACTTTTCAGTGGCATTCTTTTATACCTTTTGGAATTTCCAGTCATGTTGAATGTATGACCTGGTCAAAAATTAAACAGAAATGCATATTTTTAGGCCCCTCCCTGGAGGTTCTGCTTCATGAAGCTGGAGGTGAGGCCTGGAAATCTGTATTTTTAACAAACTCTCTGAGTAACACCAATGATCAGGAAAGTTTGGGGAAGAAGGTTAAGGTTGGACTTGACCTTAGAGATCATTGAATCCAGTAGTTTCCAAACCTGGGCATCATCCCTGATTTAATCAGAATATCTGGGGAAGGGGCCAGGGAAACTGTGTTAGTTAATGTACCTCAGGTGACTCTGATGCAGGCACTGGCTTGCAGCTTGCACTGAGACCACTGATCTAGAGCAACCAATCACCCAATTAATCCATGAATTTCTACTCAAGCTGATATACACAGAAATGTCTCTATCATTATGGTGGCCAGCCTCCAAGATAGCCCCCAACAATTCCTACCTCCTGGTATTCACACCCTTATGGCATCTCCTGCCACATTGAATGGGGATGACCTGTATAAACAATAGGATACTGAAGAAACGATGGAGTATGACTTCCAATGCTAGATATAAAAGACATTGTGGCTTCTATCTTGCTCTCTCTTGTACTGTTCACTCTGGAGAAGCCAGCTGTTATATTGTGAGGACACTTAGGAAGCCACATGGCGAACAATTAAATCCTCTTGCCAATAGCCAGCACTGACTTGCCGGTTATGTGAATAAACCATCTTGAAAGTGGATTTTCCAGCCCTGGTCAAGCCTTCAGATAACTGCAGCCTCAGCTGTCATCTGAACTGCAAACTCATAAGAGATCATGAGACAGAACCAAGGAGCTAAGGCAGTCCTCAATTTCAGACCCACTAAAGCTGTGTGAAGTAATAAATGTTGATTATTGTTTTAAACTGCTAAGATTTGGGGAAAGTTGTCACACAGCCTTAGATAACTAATACAATCATATTTTCCCATATGTGTAGTTCTTACCAGTGGCCCCATTTCCAATTCATTTTCATCTCCCAACTGGCAAAAATTTTGTAGTTCTTTTTCCTAAGCCTGCAGCTAAGGTATTGTAATATGATATTTGCTTTCACAGGCTGCGTGTCAGTTCAGAGAGCCATCCTAGGACTTTCTGACTTAGGCGTGCTACTTATTAAATGATGTCAGTCAGCAATGTAAAGACGTGAAAGTTCTACTTTACTGTGGTTCCCTGAGGTTTGTTTGAGAGGATGGGGAAAAATCAAAGGATCTTTTTTGTAGTGATGAAGTGCTGTGAGTTTGTCTACTGCAGGCCCAATTCTGGCATTCTTCATGTCTACTGAAGCCTCTCTCTGACCTTTCCCTAGAAACAGAGGGCAGGAGGACTGTAAGTGACTTTAGCTTGTGATGCGGGACCCATTCATTGTACTCTGCTAAACTCTGGAGCCTGACCTGAAAATATCGGTCTCTATGTTGACAGAGGAGATGTGCACCCAATTTTCATCTAGCAAATTACATATGTGCAACATCACCAGTATCAGAAAGAGTATTCCATATACAATTACCCTCCAAGTCCTAGGAGTACTTTGGAAGGAAGCCAGCACCCTTTCTCTCCTTGATGTCACCTGTAAAAATCATAGTCGATTTCACCAATGAATTATCAGCCAAAGTCTTAAAACAAATATGGGCATTTGCCTTATACCAATTCTTCCTCTTTTCTGCCAATTTCTGATGGTTATGGTCATTCAGCTTTGATCTGAGTGGACACTTGATTACTTAAAAATCCAAAATCATAAACCCACTGGTGTGATCCTGCTTGCCTATAAAGGCAAAGGTCCATTTGTGAAACATCAAACAGAATTAGGAGTATGTGGGATGTGTGTTGCTTAGTGTTGCCTAGCAATATGGTTAGGGCACAGGAATCACAGAGAGGATGAAATTCACACCCACAAGGAAATCATATTATTCATAAACACACACACTTACACACACACACATCTGACATCTCTGGAAGAATGTTATAAACTATGAGTAAAGAATTATAGTCACAAGTACAATAGTCTTCAGAGCATTGTAGAATAAACATGCTAGGTGATCCGTTATTCATACTTCAAGGTCTATGTGAGTATGTCTATCACTTCAAGGAAAAAATATTGTATGCCTGTGAATGGAGTTTACAACATCCCTCATAGACATGAGCCGTGTCAATATAAGTAAAACCCACATTTTTAGAATGAATATGTTAATATGTAAAAGTATAGGAAGAAGTACTTATATATAGAAACAACTTTAACCTCTTTGCTCATTCTTATTTCAAAATATTGAGGTTTGCCATTAATTTTCATAAGAGCCAAGTGTGGTGGTAAAAAGCATGATCAACAAAGTCAGACACTTGCTTTCAAATCCTGACTCTGTCTTTTGCCATGTTATTTAACTTCCCTGCATCTGACTTTCCTTGTCTGTGAATCGGAAATAATAGTAATATGTATTTAATTTATAGGGCTGGTGTGAGGATTAAAAAAAGGGAATTCATGTAAAGGACAGAGGCAGGGCTTGGCACCCCAAATACAGTAGCCTTTCTACTCCTTATTAGTATTATTATGCAAAAGGCCTCTTGGTTGCCTTTCAATAAATATAGAGACCACTAGTTAACCCAAGCGATGTGCTCAGTAGGGGTTTTGCCTCTAAGAAGGCTGTTCGGGTGTCAGGAAGAGGAGATTATGGCCTCCAGTCCCTTCCCTGCCTGAAAGGAGAGGTGAGAAGTCACCCAGTCTTTCCTCTCCTAGCCCAATCAGTGGTTCTTCCAAAGTCAGAGAGCCAACCAACTCAGTCCGAAGAATGAGACCCAAGACTCTGTGTGGCCACCCACTAAAGGAAAGCTCCTCTCTAAGGCCACATAGCCCAGCGTTCTCCAGCTCCAGGCTCCCCTCCCAGACCAACTTACTCCTCCAGCCTGCATCCTCCCAGGTTACAAATCTGGAAGACCTCTAAAAAGACTTCCCTCTTTCTTCTTTCCAGGGGACCTTGGGAATGTTCTCAGTTCTGGGTAGAGCTGTGACTTCGTAGATATTGCTTTCCCAGGCTATGTTGAAGGGAACTGGCAGGTGGGGAAAGGGGGGAGGCATCAGCTGTCTCCTCTGCTTGAGCTGCGAGCTCTAGTTCCCAGCAGCGTTTGTCTCTTAAGCTCTAGGTGAGAAAGCATCAGAATAGCTGAGCTGCCAGCCTTCCCCTAGGCAGAGGTAAGCAATTAGCAGAGCGCCCTGAGAAACACCGAGTAAAAAGAATTTGTGTACCCCACTAAGCAAAAGATGAACAGTGAGTGATTTGTGAGAAAGAGAAAATTATATGGATTCTATTTTAAGGCTAAAACATGAGTCAAGAAACAATTTGAAAAAGATGTTTTAGTTTATTCCTAATATCCTTTTACCTGTATGAATTTGGGAATTTTTTTTCCTTTTGAACTAGTTTGAATAGAATTAAATTACAAGTGCTATGATTATTTATTATGGTTTGGAAAATTCCATTTACTGAGACAAGAATAAAATTTCTTTTTGGCTTTTAAAAGATTTTGAAACAAAAATCAGTTAGAAAATATAATGGAAGAAAGGACCCTATTTGTGTCAGCAACAAAGAGATTAAATACCTAGTAATAAAATTATCAAGAAGTGAGCAAGAGCTACATGAAGAAAACTTTTAAAGCTACTGAGGGTCAAAAAGAAAACTTGAACAAATGGAAGGATATCCATGTTTTTAGATAAAAAGACTGCATAAAAACATCAGTTCTCTCTAAATTATCCATAGATATCCATAGATAGATGTAAAAAAATTTTCAATTAAAAAAAGATTTTTTAAAACTATTCAAGCTGATTATAACATTAATATGGAAAAATAAACAAGCAAGAGTATGCAGGAAAATCCTGAAAAAGAAAAACAGGGGTTGCCTAGCTGTAATAGATATTAAAATGTAAAGCTACAATAATTACAAGAGCATGGTACATGAACAGACAGGTAGCTCAATTTAGTATATGATAGAGAAATTTAGTATATGATAAAATGGCATCTCTTACCAGCGGAGGGCAAGTGATTTGCCTTCTGGGGGGTGAAATTAAAGTTGGATCCAAACCTTACACTTTTCACCATGATAAATTCCAGATGGATTAACATTCTTAGAAAAAAAGAAAGAGAAAGAAATTCCTGAGCATGCCAGAATAAATTGTTAGATAATTTTTTATATAATCTTGGAGTGTGGTAGGCCCTTTGAAGTATATAATAAAAGCCACAATCCATAAAAGATTGATTTATACATAAAATCAAATATTTCTGTATGGCAAAAAACAACAAAACATTGGCAAAGTTGAAAGACAGACAACAAACTTTAAAAAAAATTGCAATTCATATAACAGACAAAGGATTCTTGCAAATTATTAAGAAAAAGATCAACATTTCAATAAAAAAGAACAGTTTGCAGAAAAAGAAATAAATGGAAAAAAGCTCCATTTCTCTCATAATAAGGTATCATTTTCACTTAATAAATTGGGAAAGATCAAGTGAAATTCACTGTTGGAGAGAGCATGGTCAAACAGGTACTCCAATTGTACTGCTGAAAGTTTAAATTGATACAATACCATGATGAGCAATTTGGCAATATATTCAAAATTATAAATGGACATATATTTTGATGCAGCAATTCTACTTGCAGGGATTTATCCTGCATATGTGCTCGAACGTGTGTGAAATAATGTGGGTACTAGCTTATTTAATACATAAGTTTTTGTAATAGCAAAAGATTAGAAACAATCTAAATGCTTATCAATAGGAGATTTGTTAAATAAATTGTGCTATATCTACACAATGGAATATTACACAGCTGTTAAAAAGGATGAGGAAGCTCTTTATGTACTAATGTGAAATGATATCCATAACCTATTGCAAAATAAAAGGTAAACAAGAAACTATAGTCATCAGTTATCTCCAGAAAAGAGACAACTGGGAAAGAGACTTTCACTGCACATCCCTTTATCTTTGGAAATGTAAACCCTCTGAGTGTATTACTTAGTCCAGAAATAAATAAATAAAATTTGAGATAAATAAAAGCTGTTGCCACTTTGATTGTTTTTACGTAAACAGTTCAGTACGTTATTTGGTGTTTTGACTATCTAAAGATCTTTCAGGACTTTCATGTTATCTTTGTTTTTATGGAGTTGTATTTTAAGTATAAATCCTCCAAACAAGAATACCAAATAAAGCATAATTTTTCTGAATGTGTAATTTTCTACTGGGATATTACCCGATTGAATTTTTCAGGTCAGAGCTGGTAGTAGGCTCTGAGAATTCTGAGAATGACCCCTAAGTTCACCTAGTTTTATTAGAACACAGCCATGTTCGTTTGTTTGTGTATTGTCCATGGCTTCTTTTGTGCTGTAATACAGAATAGAATAGTCAAGATGAGGAGCTGTATGGCCTGCAAAATCGACAATCTGTACTATTTATCCCTTTTTAGGAAAAGTTTGCCAACCCCTGGCTTAAGCCCTTTTGAGTTGGGTCTTGATGAAGATTCCTGCCTTGACCAAACTCTATCCAGGTTCTTCTGAGCCCTTTCCCAACTGGGCCTCAACTTGGCCTACAGAGACTTGAACAAAGCACTAACACAGTTTCTAACAGCTCAAAGCCCCATCCCTAGGATGACCCTCATCTCCCTTAAAGTGCCTGCCTGAGAAAACTCAAGGCTGCCAAAAGAATGTACAGTAGTCCCCCCTTATCCACAGAGGATACCTTCCAAGACCCCCAGTGGACGCCTGATACCATGGATACTACCGAAGCCTATATATACTATGCTTTTTCCTTTACGGACTTACCTATGATAAAGTTTAATGTATAAATTAGTCACAGTAAGAGATTAACAACAATTATAACAAAATATTGTAATAAGTTATGTGAATGTGGTCTCTCTCTCTCTCAAAATATCTTATTGTTCTGTACTCCTCTTTCTTCTTTTTGTGACAATGTGAGATAACATGCCTACGTGATGAGATGAAGTGAGGTGAATGACGTAGGCATGGTGATGTAGCTTTAGGCTATTAGTGACTTTCTGATGATCCGTCAGAGGAGGATTATCTGCTTCCAGATGGCTGTACTGTTTGTTCCAGCCAACACCTGGAGATGGGGCTTCTGTCTCCCAGCCTCTGTGGGAGGGGAGGAGCCTAACTTCAATAAGCATCAGTTAGCAAACCCAGGTGGGTGTCACATGGACCAACCTCCTCTTCCCACTTTTTGTAATTATCACTTCCCTGACTTTACTGAGACCCTGCTCACCCCCTTCCCTACTTCCTCTTTCTCCCTTTAAAACACTCGGTCACCTCTGTACAAATCGGAGTTCAATTCACACTGGATTCTTTTCCCTGTTGCAGTAGTATATTACCTATTAAAATCTGTCCTTACCACTTTAACTAATGTTGGACTTTATCTCTGACAGTATCCTAGGGTACCTGCCATGTATAATCCCTTCCCCTTGAGGGTGGGCAGGACCTATGAATATATGGGATATCACTCCCTTGACTAGGGTACATTATGAGACCCACTTGGCAGATTAGAGAGAGTCATTCTCCCTCCGGCCTTGAAGAAGTGAGGTGTCATATTGTGTGGGGCCTATGGGAGGCACGGAACAGAGAAAGGCATCTAGGAACTGAGAACAGCCTCGCACCAACAGCCAGCAAAAAACCAGGGACCTCAGTCCTACAGCTATAAGGAACTAAATTCTGTTGACTTGGGAATCTCTGAGCAGAGCACCTTAAGCCGTGCCTGGGCTTCTGACCCACAGAAACTGTTTGTGTTTTTTAAGCCGCTAAATTTGTGGTAATTTGTTACACAGCAATAGAAAACTAATGTGGATCATAATGCTGGTAGCCTGCCTAAAAGCAACCACTCACACATACCTCACCTTCTTTCCCAGTCTTGGGAAGTGAATCAAGTGTCATCTTAGGAGGCGTCTATGGAAGTTTTCCTTGCTCCTAAAAAAAGGACACAAGAGAGATTTCTGGCCTTTGGACACTCTTGTGTGAAGATATAATACTTTGAGCTGCTGTAGCCATGACCGGGAGGCGCCAAGACTGAGGACACAGCCTGCACTAAGCTGAGCAGAGCTGAGGAGATGGAAAGAATCTAGATCCTTGATTAAGTTGTGGAGCTGCTGAATTAACCAAACCAGAAGCTAACCCTCCCTTGGAACTTCTTGCTACTTATAAGATAATAAAGTCACTTACTGTTTAAAACCAGGGGTCAGCAAACTACAAACCCCAGCTCATTGCCTGTTTCTGTAAATAAAATTTTATTAGAACACAGCCCTGCCCATTGGTTCACATAATGTCCACGGCTGCTTTCATGCTACAACACAGTGGACTAGTGGGGACAAGAAGCTACGTGGTGCAGAAACCCTACCATCTTCACTATTTGTCCCTAGATAGGAAAAGTTTGCCAACCCCTGGTTTAAACCATTTTGATTTGGTCTCACATTATTTGCAGCTTAAAAACATTCACACAATTTTGATCTCTTTCATTCTGATGAAAAGTGAAATAACACTAAACTGAAACTGATAATAATGACTATGCATGTTTTTAAGTAAACCTTTATTGAAGTATACCATACATATATAAAAGTTTAAAAATCATTATTGTACAGCTCAATGAATTTTTGCAAAGCGAATATACTTGTGTAATCATCACCAAGCCCCAGAAGCTCACTTGTCCCCCCTTCAGTCACCATATCTCCCTCCCCAAGGACAGCCACTGTTCATATTTCTACCAGAATAGATCTCCATAGCCTAATTTTGACTGTTTATAATCTTCATATAAATGGGTTCATGTATGTGTCCTTTTGTGTCTAGCTTCTTTTGCTCAGCATTTTGTTTGTGAAATTCATGCATGTTGTGTGTAGCAGTAGTTCATTTATTCTCATTGCTATGTAATATTCCCTTGTATGAGTATGTCACAATTTATTTATCCATTCTACAGTTAAGTAGTTTCCATTTTTTGACTCTTATGAATAGCACTCCTGTGAATAATATAAATTTTTGGTGCATTATATACACCTTTATATATAAGTTATATATACATATATAAGTTAAATAAATATGCGTAACTAACATATATACACTGTTGGAGTGGAACTATGGGTCATTCATGCGTGATTTTTATTATGGCTCTGCAAGTGATACAATGTCAGAAAGTACATCATTTGACTGAATAAAAATTTGGTCTTGTTCCCATTTTACTTTCACATCGAGATTAATTTAGCAGAGTACCAGGCTCAAAAGACCACACACAATCAGATGAATAACTAATTAACTGAAAAATTAAAACAATTGCCAACAAGCTGATTTCCCTTCCACAGCCCGCACGGTTACTTTAAGGAAGTTTCAAACTGCCTGCTTGGAGACTAATTGTTTAAGCAGCTGAATTCACATCAGTGCTTCCTTTGGAACGTTGGGAAGGCTCAGATGGCCTTGGCATGTTGCTAAGTCACAGAGGTGCATTTTCTAGGACATGTTCCTCACTTTGAGGAAAAAGTGATGAAAAGTTATAGATGGATGGTGCGGCAAGAAGCCTCAGTAACTGAGAGCTCCAAAAAATAAGAAAGGCAGACTTGCCGCAGTCAAGTCCCACTGACTCGCTACTTAGCAACCCTGTTAGAAAGAAAAGCCACAGAAAGTCAAGATTTCATTAGAGGGCACTTTCTCCTATTCCAGCCACCTCTGACTGTTAACTTCTGCCTTATTGTTCCCTTCTTCACTCAAGCAGCATTCTCCAAGGGCCTGAAAACTGTTTATCTACGATTTTTTCCAAGCAGCACCCAAGGATTGCATGGATAACATATCGTAGTCTTACAGAAATCAGGAAATTTAAGAGAAGCAAGAGTCTACAAGAGCAGTAAGAAGACCAATTATTAGGCATGCGCGTTTGATTGAAGTTCGTTTTCCACTCATCAGTTGATATCAGACCCGTAGAGAAGATTCAATCTGATAATTATGAAGATGACTCATCAGTGGCCACAGAGTTCTAGGGTCACATTCAGGGCTCTGTGGTTTTGAGTTGCTGTCCTCCCAACAAGATAGCAAACTGCAAATTGAACTATTTTGACCTATCTCTTCTGTTTGGCCAACTATATAAGGTAAAGATTTCTTTAAGAAAGAAAGGAAGAGAGAGAGAGAAAGAGAGAAGGATAAAAAGGCATGTGTTCTAGGCAGAATCCTGAGAAATAGCTCACCACGCAACCTTTCCACAGCAGAGCAGAGCACGTCTTCCTACCCCAGTGGTCTGCTCCACGTGTGATATGGGCAAATCTCAGGGTTAGTTCAACTTTTTTTAGAAACTCAAGTATCTCCTTCAGCCTCCAAGAGCCAATAACAGATTGCTAGCTACAAGGCAGCCCTTGTGTTGTAGACCCTGCTACAGTCTTTCTCTAAAACAGGTCATAAAAGTCTGAAAAGAAAGAGGAGAAAAGGATTTTTCCCTCTGCACCTTCATAACTGAATAATACACAGGAGAATTGGGCAGAATATTCCAAGCTTTAGAAGTATAGATACAGCAGCTATCAGTGGCCACCTTGTCCAGGGAAGTGCTGTCTGATTTTCAATATTCTTTCCCATCATGAAACCAAAAAAAGTGTCCTAATTTTAATTTAGAAAATACAATCACAGAATTCTACTGCTAGTTTGTGGGCACCTTTAGCAATCTGTAGGCTCTGTATCATCCATCGAGAATCATTTCTGGTTTGCAAAAAGCTTTTGGCTCTTAGAAGCTATAAACAGCATCCTATTTTAATTTTGAAAATCTCATTTTTACCCCCCAACTCTTGAAAGAGAACTTTTCCCTCCTCGGTTTCCAGAAGACTTATCTTGAAAGTTGTCTGCAGACATTTATTACTCTTCGTCACACTCCTATGAGGTGGCTAAGGTCTGTTATCCCCATTTTATTGCTGAGGAAATTGAGATAGTTATGAAGTTGAGTGCTTCGCCGAAGGTCACGCACTGAGTCAGGGGCAGAACTCGCTGTTCCTGGCAGCCTCACCAACCTCAGCTGCCTCGCCTCTATTTGAACTGCCTTAAAATAAGACTTTAAAAGAATTCTGATGAGAAGATTGAAACTCTGCAGTGTTTTATTTGTTAAGGGTGACTTGGTAACTGCCTTTATTAATGTTATTCATTGACTTACAGTCAGAAGGCATTCATTTACTAGATGCTCAGCCTAAGAGGGACTATTTTCCTCATTTTTCACTGGTTATAATAGAACACTTCTCTGTAACCATATGAGACGACGGTTACATCAGACACCATTAAAGCATGAATTGTTGTCCTTTTGGCCTCTAAGAGAATGAATCTCTCCTTTCTGCTTCTGTACAAACTCCTTATCATGGCCTCACGTCACTTTCCCACCTGGTAAGGCCACCCTCCAGCCACGCAGGTGCTTCTGAAAGTGAATCACCCACTGGTTCCAGAACGCACCCTCGCATTCCAGCCTCTCCGACCCCCTCTTCACATCACCCACCTCTATCCTTCAAAATCTCCTGTTATCTTCAAGGTTCATCTTAAGAATCACCTGCCTAATTAACCACTCCCTATTTCCCCACCAACCCTGGTGTCTTCCTTTGAAGCCCTTATCTGTCGCCATCTTCTTTTATAGCCTAGCTTACTAGCCCTATGCCCCTTATGTCTAGATTATAAACTACTTATGGGCAGGGAAGGTTTTACTCATCTTTGCACAGTCTGAGATACAAAATGCAATTCGCCTCACAGAGTAGGGAACTGCTTACTACAGGGGTGGGCAAACTTTCTGCAAAAGACCAGTTAGTAAATATTTTGGGCTTTGCCAGCCACGAACAGTTGCTGTTGACTCTTCTTTGCTTTCTTTGTTATAATCCTCTAAAAATATAAAAACCATCCGTAGCTCCCAGATCAGCTGGGGGCTAGATTTGGCCCTCGGGCATAGTTTGCCTGCCCCCTGGCTTGGTAAATATTTCTTGGATTGTCATCCATGGTCTTGAAGTATGTTGGAAATTACTTATTTTGTATTTATGGAAATTTTAGCATAATTGATGACGTTTATACTGGTTTAAAGATAACTATTCTAATGGAGAATGCTTTCTTCCATTTTTCTAATATTGTGAAAGATCAGTTGCAGCACATAGCCCAAATAAATTTTTATACTCTTCTTGTACTTTTAAAAGAAATCCCATAGTATTGTATCTGTATTTATTTTATTTTAAAAGTCCAAATAGTTAAAACATGGGTGAAACTCGGCATTCACATATGTAGAAGTATGACCTTGCAAAATCCACGCATGCATCTTTTTGCGTCATTAAAGGGCCAAATTCCATCACATTTACTGAAGATTCTGCCAGAGCTATTGAGGCCTCCTGGCTTTGTTAGGCCGTGGGATAATAAAACTAGCCCTGCCACACTGATAGGATTGTTTTTTTAAGGTGTTGCAAAATGTTTCATTTGTCCTGTCAATGATTGCTCTGAAGCAGGATCTTGGACAAGTTAATATTTATAATGCCTGAAACTCTACAGAGGACAAAGAAATGGTCCCTTTCAAGTCTCACTGACCTGGGTTACAGTTTAGTGCCCACACAATGCCATCCTCACCACCTCCCTGGCCCCAGGAATACTGCAAAGTAATAAGCATTAACTGTTTAGTCATTTCCTGTATCACGTTTGTCAGACATCATAGCCTTTCCCTATTAACATATCTGACTGAGTTACAGTTCAAACAGCCGGTTTCCATATCAGCAGCTGTTTGGTTTAATATCTTTTCAGCAAAGGCGCCATGGGGAGCCTTTCGGAAAACTTCACATTAATACTTGTGCCTGTTTTCCTGAGGAGATCCAGCTGAGGGGAGGGCTGACTCCTATTGCTGATAATTTGCCAGAGGGTGTGATTTGTAAAAATTTGCGGATGAAATTGTCTGAAAGATGTCACACCTGAACTTCAGTGAAATTTCCTTGTGTGTTGAAGGGCATGTCATGATTTTATTAGTATGCTAAAGGTTAGTCTGCCTTGGGAGAGTGCAGACACACTGTAATGGATGGTTGCTCTGCCTCTATGAAAGAAAGATGGACAGGAGGATAATAACCCCAGCCTTGAAGACCGCGTTAATTACAGCATGTTGACCTCTCCCTTTCTTTTTCTTTTTTTTTTGGGGGGGAGGAGGACTAGTCCTAAGGTAACATCTGATGCCAATCCTCCCCTTTTTTCTTGAGGAAGATTGGCCCTGGGCTAACATCCGTGCCCATCTTCCTCCACTTTATACGGGACACCGCCACAGCATGGCCTGACAAGTGGTGCGTCTGTGCGCATCCAGGATCAGAACCTGTGAACCCCAGGCCGCCACAGCGGAGCGCGCGCACTTAACCGCTGCACCACCGGCCGGCCCCGACTTCCCCCCTTTTGATAGGGAAAGCCATAATGTTTCAAATAGAAAGTCCCCTTAGCTAGGTGACCAATGAAGGAAGCGGAAAACAGCAAGAAGGAAGGTATGATATTTTCTTGTAAAAATACTCTTCACAATTAGAACTATTTAACACATAATAAGAATATGTGGTCTAAGGCAGTAAAGAATTTTATCAAAAATAACCTTGTCCTGTAAAAGTGAAGCTGATCTATGGTAAATTTGTAAAATATCTTTGTCTCATCAAAAGACAGTGGATTTTCATGCTAGAAATAACCATAATTCTTAAAAAAAATATTTTATATTTAGAAAATGTCATTTCCTATATCTAAAATGGCTCTTGGAGATGGAAAAATACAACAAACTGATACTGTGCTGAATTAAGTGTACTTTCTAAACTTTGAACAACCCTGGAGAATCACTATTTTCTATTCGATTGATTATTTTCTGGTCTATGTTTTGGAAATAGGTGAGAAGAAATAGTAGAAAATGTATTGTCTCTTGGTTTTTAATTCTCAGCCTGGATATGTCTGGATTCAGAGTCTATCAGGTTGAATCATATGAAATTGCTACTTATTTAGGCCAAAAATCATCAAATATTGGCAATTTCATAAGTAGTTGCTGGGTTCCACTTCGATGTTTCTTCTTTGTTATGCTTGTGCTGGCCATGGGTAAATCGGATAAAATTTTATTTACAGGATAAAAATTTATCCATAGACAGGATAATAAACAATAATAGATAAAACATAAGAGATAGAAAATAGATAATGATAGATGATAGATAGTAGATAGATATCTGTTCAGATGATAGATAATCATACATGATGGACAGAAGTTCTGGCTGCAAGCATCGTGTACCTGCAGAAGAGTAATTTATCCCTTCCAATCTTTTGGAAGGAAAAATAGAAACTTTCTCTTTTTCAAAGTAAAACACTCTATTACAAGCATTCTTTTAACCTGCCCCAAGTTAGGGGTTTTGAAGTCCTCTATTTCTTTCCTCTATGAGCTGATCATAATGATAACCGTAGTTAACATTTATTGAATACCTACTAAGTGCCAGTGTCTGTAATAAGGTCTTTACATTTTCTCATTTCCTCCTCAAAACAACTCTATGAGGTAAGTATTATAATCCCTGTTTTGCAGATGACACTTTTGGAAGAGCAAGACAGCTCAAAACTTGTTTTTGAGCCTACTTTGTATTTGATTAAGTAGAAGGAAGACCAGAGAGATGAAGAAAAATTTTAGCCAGTCAACCTGCATATCCTTGTGTCAAACAAACATAGCCTTGGTGTCAAAATCTAGGAATCTCCATTGACGTGGTTTGGTAGCACATCATACTTATCCTTGAATTTGAACTTTAAAATCTTACTTTGGGACATGGCGATATGACCTCAGAACTTAATTAACCTCTCAGTACATCATTATCCTTATCTATAAAATAACATAAAATTATCTACCTCATAGAGGCATTGAGATTTCCAGTGATACTCGACATCTTCAGATGAAGTTGAATACAAAGTAGTATAACCTATTCTAAAACTGGAGAGAATCATTCTTTGGTTAGTCTGCTTTCATAATAATTGCTGTCTCTCGTTTGTAAGTTTGTGGCAACAGATGGACAAGAGAAAAATTAGAATCCATAGAAAACATTCCGATAGATATCAGTTTTATAGATTTATAGTTTCTTGTCTTAAACTATACTTTTCAACAAAAATCTTTTGAGTATGAGATGTATTTTTAAAAGTATATAGGATTTTAGTAATTTATAGCCGCTGTACATCCTCCACATTCTATATTATAAAGAATAGGAAAGAAAAACAGATGGAATTATTGCCACTCTACAAAGAGCATATACTCATGGAAACCTTCCTACAAAACCTGAGTGGTCGCGTGAAAATGATTTACTTTCCTGAAGATTGCACATGAGTCAACAGCACAACTACATAATGTTGTTTTAATTCTCCAAGTTGCAGAATTATCCAGAGGAAAGAGAGCTGATTTTTTTAATGATAGCTAAAGACATCTTTGAAGACAGTTGAATCTGGGTTGGCAAGGCAAAAAGTCAAACAGCAGATCAAAACAAGAGAGGAAAACTGTGACTAAAATAAAAGTGATGATATGTTCATGTAATTTAAACATTCAAGTCTGTGTAAGTGAATTAAAGAATTTTCTCTGAAAGGTTCTGGTAATTTCTCACCAGTTGTTAGATAGACCAAATAGTTTAAAACAATCTGTAAAGGTTGAATTAAGGTCCTGATTTTGAAAGATTATTAGTAAGGCAGATGGTGACAAAAAATTATCACCAAGTAATGATTATCGACACAGCAAAATCAAGCCGTCCAATTGGTATTGCCCATTCTTTGCCTACTTTGCACGTCTCAATCTCACCTCCCATGTACACCCATTGTCCTGTCATTTCACAGTTCTTTCTTTCAACAAGGAGCGAGGTTGTTTATATAACACAGCTGTCAAAAAGGAACACCCAAGGAGAGAAGAAAATCGAGGAGATAGGATGCAAGGATAAAGACCTGTTCCTAAAATTCCACGACCACTCGTATCCTTCACATACACAACTCGACTCCAATTTAGAGAGGTGCTTCTCAAGAAAACATTATTTTACAACGATTTAAACACTTGTTTTTCCAAATTACCTAAGTCACTTTTCTTCAGATTAGCTACTTTACAAAAGAGTCTAATTTATTAGTGAAAAAACAGACTTGACTAATGAGTGAGCTCTGGGAATAGGTGTCTGGGTATCCGAGAAGCATTAACTCATACAAATAAGTTGGAACAATGACTACAGCTGGGAAAAGAACAGAGATGGAACAAGCAGTTGCCTAGGGCAGTGAATTACCAAGGGCAGCCCGAGTGGCTTCTGTGGGAGTAAACACAGCCCTCAAACTTGGATATTACCCGCTTTGCTCAGGGTAGGACAATCTGTAGATCAGGTACTCACCAGAGAAGTTAAGCAACCACTCTACTGGGCTCAGGCGTGGATGACAGATGGATGTTTCAAAAGTGAATATTCAGAGTTCAGGGTGCAATTTAATGCTTTCACTAATTTGGCTCCATAGGAGTATACTGCATTGGCTATAAGCCAAGATTGCCTTCTGTCCTTGCCTCCTGTCCTTGCCTCCAGCCCAGTTTATACTCCAGGCTGCTGAGTATAAACTAAATGGCAATCACCAGGTAGTAAAGATTTGTCTTTGCTCTGGCTTCTAGAAAGCTTTTTTTTTCCCCCACTGCTGGCAACTGAGTTGGGCTATTGGGTATATATGTCTGGCAATTCATCACATTTCCTTATCCATATATTTTTTTCTTTCCCCAAACTCACTCCACTTTATTTTATTCTTGGACGGAGCATATATTTGTATAAAGTGCTTCAAATCCCAATGTAGAAAGAGTCAAACAGCCAAACACATGAAATGGAGCATAGAAAGATATGATAGATCATAAGATCTCACAGTCTTTTGGCAAAGACATCACTCATTTAAATTGTTAACCCTGAGACTCTCTCTAGCTAAGTGTGAGTAAATACTCAAGTATTCAAGTTGCAGGACTGGCAAACTCAGGGAAAAGGAAAATTTAGGTAAGATCTGAAGAGGAAAATGATTTGTTGGAGGGCTGTAAGAGTAATGCAAGTACATAAGAAATAATTTTCATTTCCTTCATTGAACTTTCTAGTTATTCTTTGAGCCTTTTTCTTTTCTTTAGCTCAAAAGCAAAATAGTGCTGAAAACTGTTTTAAAATGGGCTTCAGGGGCTGGTTCAGTGGTGTAGTGGTTAAGTTCGCATGCTCCGCTTCAGCGGCCCGGGGTCTGCGTGTTTGGATCCCCGGTGTGGACCTATGTGCTGTTCATCAAGCCATACTGTGGCGGTGTCCCATATACAAATTGGAGGAAAATGGGCACAGATGTTAGCTCAGGGCTAATCTTCCTCAGCAAAAAGAAGATTGGCCACGGATGTTAGCTCAGGGCCAATCTTCCTCACCAAATAAGTAAATAAATAAATAAATAAATAAATAAAAATAAAATGGGCTTCATTTGGCTAGATTGTTCATACCAATCTCTCATGGCATTGTATATAATGTTTTATTACATTTGGGGCATCATTGTAAGAGAGATGGTAGAATCCGGTGTTCATATACAGCTTCCTTAGGCGGTAGTTGAATAAATCTAGCAAATCTGTGGCTGTTTTAAATGTAATTGTGAATCTCTATCCTAGACGTTGACTTTCCCCATTCTCAGGAAGGGGTAGGTCTATCTGTCGCTAACAGACCTGAGGAAATCCCTCAGTGGCTCCTGGCTCCCTGATCTTTAAACCAAGGGACATGAGTAGATATGATAACAGGGCTGTAGCATTCACCCTCTGCTTTCACAATCACTAGCTCTTTTGATCTTCAGAGCAACCCCGAAACGTAGGCAGGGCAGTTGTTTAACAGATGAGGAAATGGAGGCTCAGAGATTAAACAATATGTTTAATATCTTAGAGCAATTAAAATAGACCACCTGAGACCAGAACACAGTTCTAACTCCAGAGATCCATTTTTTATTGCAGTTTTAGCACAACACAGTTCTACTGGAATCTCCTGCCTCACTTAATATGTGGAAGAAGAAACAGAGAAAAACATCCCATAGTGCCAACACTGGGGCGGACACCAGGCTGAACACACTATTCGTCTGGCCCCTCATGGACTGACTTTTGATCTTGGAAAAGAATGTATAGTCTAACTCTAGTGAGAGCCAGCTACTGGACAGACCCAGGGGGTCCCGGGTTTGGGGTGAGAATGGGTTGAACCAGCACTGCCTTGCTTTAGGTGGGGCGCTTAGCAACACTCTGCCCCAGGTGGTTCCATGCTGGAGCATATGTTCAACCTTTCAGTAAAGGCCACGGTCTTATTTAAAAACAAAATATCCAAAATTACTATTATGAGCTTCCTAAATCCCCATTAAATGAAAAGGCCGTATTTTCCTCACTCTCCTTCCTATGCTGACATTTTAAAATACCATTTTCCTATTCCATTTCCTATCTTTAGAGAGGAAACTATGTAATGCAGCAGAAAGAACCCCATTTGGAATTCAAGAAAACCTCGTCCTCAACCTTGCTCAACTCAGTTCTGTGACTTTGGGCAAGTGACTTAACCTCTCGGGGCCTATTTTTGTACAGGAAATCTAGGGGTTTTCCTATCTAAGCTTTGAGATCTCTTCTAACTCTCAAATTCTATGATTCATTTCTAACTTAGGTTTCTCTTATTTAATGTTTGCTATTTGTTCTTTGGGTGTTAATTCATTCTTGTAAGCCTATTTTAATTTCTAGCTGATAATATTTTTATGATTGCACTCTACTAGTAACAGGATCCCATCTCTGATGGACTCTGCTTTGTTCTTCAGCATAAACTTTATTTCATTTATCATATTCTGATAAGTGTTATAACTATCAATGTGCTCATCACCTGCATCAGTTAGGATGAGAAATGCCAACTCAAACTGCCTTAAACAATAAAAAAGATTTATTGACTTATATAACTAAAATTAAGTTAAGTAGTAGTACAGGTTCAGGCAAGGCTTCTGCCTTGATCAGGGTTCTGCATCCATTCCTCTGCGATTTTGTTGACTTTACCAATCTTTGTTTACAACTTTTATCCTCAAACAAACAGCAAAAGACTGCAGTAGTTCGAGGCCTCCTATCCATACCCAATAGCAGCTCTGGGAAGACTACCCTACTGTCTATTCTCTGTTTTGGAACCAGGAAACTTTCCCTGGTAACCTCAGAAAACTCTTTTTGTGTCTCATTGGCCTAAATCATCCCTGAGCCTACCACTGTGGCCTGAGGAATGTTAGTTCAGGCTTAGGCCTGGCATCTGAACCAATCATTGGCGAAGGGGTGGGGCTACCATGACAGGCTTACACCAATCAGAGCACACCCCTGGAACTGAAGAACAAACCCTAAACTACCTCATGGCTTCATAATGGTGGAGGAGAGGATGTTGGGAGTCAGTCTTACTGTTCCATTATATCCTGCCTATTCAATTCTAAGAACATGGGGGCTGACACAGCATTTTCTGACCCTCTGCACGATAGGCACTCAGTTAATGCCTGTTAAATTGAATTGAATTCCAGGTAGTGATGAAGACACAAACCACAACAGAAAACAACACAGTTTCCCTTACCTCTTCCTCTCTATTTTAGTCTTATAATGGCTGCTGTTCATGCTCCCTAACTTTTCCCATTATTTATATTTTACCCCTCTTATTTTTAGTCATAAGTTTTACTTAGTCTGAAGATAACCAAATATTTCCTGAATAATAAGTCTCTGAATATGCATATTCTCTAAATATGAATATAAGCCTATTTGCAAATCTAGCACTTACATTTAGAGTGTTGTTGGCAGGCTTCTGCAAATCAGTTTTTCGTGTTTTTTTTTTTAATGGAAAAATGTACTACAGCAGAAGGATTTATTTTCCACAAAGCAGAACCAACTTTTTTTATTTCAATGATTTTGATACTTCCATATATACTTACATATTCAAAAGTATTCAATAAATAACAAATAACAAATTACTGATTATACAATCCTCTGCTACTAAAAATTGCATTTAGGCCTGAGAGGTCCACCTCAAGAAAGAGGAGAGGTTGTAGGAGAGGTGGACGTGCTTTTTTTTAACCCTGTCACCAACCAAGCCTGGAGCACCTGTGTTTATCAGCCCCTTTCTCCTGTTCCAGCCCCTCAGGCAGCATGAGGCTCTCAGAAGGTACACAGGGTACTGGGGCCTGGAAGCAGGTTAAACGACAAGGAATAGGAAGCCCCCTGTATACATGGGTTTAGTAGCAGCCCTCTTCCAAAGCAAGACCACGGCAACTGGCTGATCAGAGCTGGACATCAGGGAACGCAGGATCCAGAGCCATCCAATTCAATAACTCAGTTTAGTCCTTTATGAGACTTTACTGAGCACATACTGTCTGTCAAGTTCAGCGCCACAGGATATAGTCTCTGCCCTTGTGAGGCAAGGTGGACAAGGAAACAGGCAGTTACAATCCAGCTGGGGAAAGTCAGTGGAAGAGATAGGCCCTGGGTGCTGCAATAGTACATAAGAGGGGCACGGGGGGAGGGCTGCCTCACTGCCTTAATTCCAGGAGGCACCATCCACTTACAACACAGTGTGAATGGTACCCCTGCAGGTGTGCAACGTGGCAGTCCTGACCTTTGCTCTGTCTTAGGTTAGTCGACAAACGCTTCCCAATGGAAGGGATATTCAAGCTGAGATTTGAAGGAAGGAAGGGGAGATCATATGGACAATTCATACCAGGTTCAGGAGGGTGCATGCACACACACACAGTGTAAGCATCACTCAGTCCTTAGAGAGAAATGTGGAGGGCACATCCTCAGATGAATAGATGGAAAAGGAGCACTCCCATCTTTGCCCTCTCCTAGCGCTGAGTCAGACAAAGGATGTGGTTATGGGCTGCTTGGATGTACACAAGCCTGAGGTCTTTTGGGTACTAGTTGGTCCTTTGTCAACAATTGTCATCCTGAGTCCCTGCCCATCTGCTAACACTGGAGAGTTTAGGGGAAGAAGAGTCCAAAATCAGGGCATGTCTTGGGGAGTCTTGAGACAGACTGTCACTCTCAACAAAGCAGGAATAGTTAACTGTATTAAATAGTTAACCCTTCCCCATGTTTATAAAGTCTCATTGAGTTTGTGTTTGGCAGCCCAAAGTACCTATAACATAATAAAGGAAATGGATTAGTAAATATCAAAATAATTCTGTTTGCCAGATATGTGAAGTTTGAGAAACTCAGAATCATAATTCAAGAACCCAACTCAGCACAGGTTTTGATAGAAGCAGTTGGATCTAAACAAAATCAAATAAGTGGAACAACGTTCAATACACACTGATAGATGTCTCGAATAACCTGAACTGGCAGATATGAAATGAGATCATAAAAACATTGGCATTTTTTAAATGTGTTATTTACATCATTTTTGAAGCCAAACATGGTAACGCCGTATCATTACTAGAAAATCTGGAATCAGATTAAATTTTATCACCCGTTATTATCATGTTTGTGACATAAGTCATAGTCCTGCTTATATCTCATAGGGTTTTGAAAATGGAACTGCCAGGGTTGGGCTCTTAAGACGCACACTTGAAAAGACAAATTATGGACCATGGAGTCATTTTTGGAACCATTCGTGAGATAAGCACTGATAGTTGCAGAAGCATCCCAAAAGAAAAGACTATTTTTATGGAATAAATTTTACCCCTGGATGAATGCCTCCTCTGGTGTTAATTGGAACTTGCATGAGTCTAGGTGAAGGCAGTATTTTAGGCTGATAGTGTCAAAGTTATGTCCTTTGGGTTCATAGGATTTCATTTCTGTTTTCATTTGTTTGTAACACTGTGAATCTGAAGAGGAAAATCGGAAGTCTCCCTTCCTCCTATACCACTGTAAAAGCTATACCACCGTTATGTATAACATCTGAGTAATGATTTTTCACTCCAAGCTACGTGCCTAAGCAAACCACTCTAATTTCAACCACAGTTGTAAGAGTTTTGTTGTGGCCCTGTGACATCTACACTAGTCATGAACCACAGTAGTCCCGAAAATGAACACAAATCCCTCATTTATCACCAGTCACTTTACCTTTTGCAAAACAGAGCTGTTTTAAAACCCTTATTTTTGCAAGACGAGCTTCTTTTCAGGCAGATAAGTGTGTTTTGCTTACATTTACACAGGGCATTGATTGCAGGCATGCAGACATACGTGAACTTCTACTCATCAATAAGTATAAAAATCCCATTATTGTTCCTTTTTTATTCATATCCATCAACTCTCTGGTTAAGTGCTCTGTTCTTACCACAGCACATAATCAAAGACATGGATAGTTAAATTTTTTATAACAAAAGCCAGACTTGTTTGTTAGGTTTGCAAAACGATTTTGTTGTTAAAAATAACTGATGAAGGCTTATGTCAGAATGTCAACCTTGAAAGGTCATATTTGAAAACTTCATGGTAGCACTATCTACTTATGCCATAATTCACGCAAGACTGATGGCATTTTATAAATGGAAGGCCACTATAGTGATGACTGGGGCACAGGTGAGGAAATTCTTCTAAAGAATAACAATTGATACTGTTAGAATAGACGAAGCAAGGTTTATGAAACCTCTAGATCCATGTAGTTTTCTGAAGCCACTCATCTGAACCAAACAAAGGCATTTTCGCATCTGTGTGCTTTTTAAACATTTGTTTAAGTATAACGTGCATTGAGAGCTCCACATCCTAAGATTATGGCAAACCCTAGGAATGAATGGAAATCTTTAGCAGATCATCTGTGTCCTTCAGAGGTCTTTTCTACTTAACTGAATCCCTTTATGTCTTTCTGTGGCTGATATCTTGCTGTATATCCATATAGGAAATGTGAGCAATTATTGAGATTTTTTTCTCAAAAGTCTGACTATAGTTTTTTTGTATTGTAGATGTGACCATATGGATGCTGAGACAACTAAGATATTTAAATTCAGTTAGAGAATAATGAGTTCTAGTCTGTCTCCTTGGTATCAAGAGTCAAATCTATTGAAAGGATGAGGTTAGCATTCGCATACACGTGCCTGAGAGCAGACACGTGCACACATACATATGCACAAACCTACCAGAGGCATGATAGCAGCAAAGTACCCCGTTAATGGTTCAGAAAACATGTCTGGCCTGAGATAGAATTTGCAAAAAAAGGAAAAAGAGATCTTTTTGACCTGGTCAGAGTTCTGACAATTATACAAGAAAAAGCCTGTGATTTCTTTACTTTCCCTACAGGCTATTATAATTCCTCAAGGAATTGATGGCTAGATCAAGGATGCCAAGTGTATGAATTTGCTAAGGCTGCTGTAATAAAGTACCACAAACTGAGTGGCTTAAACAACAGAAATTTATTGTCTCAGTTCTGGAAGCTGGAAGTCCAAGATCAAGGTGTCAACAGGGATGGTTCCTTCTGAAAGCTGTGAGGGAGAATTTGTCCCAGGCCTCTCTCCTAGTTTCTGGTGGTTTACTGGCAATATTTGACATTCCTTGGCTTGTAGATATATCACCTCAATCTCTGCCTTCATCTTCATATGGCATTCTCCCTGTGAGTGTGTCTCTGTGTCCAAATTTCCCCTTTTTATGACAACATCAGTCATATTGGATTAAGGCCCACCCTAATGACCTCATTTTAACTTGATTAGTTACATCTGCAACAACCCTATTTCCAAATAAGGTCACATGTTGAGGTACTGGGGGTTAGGACTTGAACGTATGAATTTGGGGCGGGGATACAATTCAACCCACAGGAGTGAGAAAAAGTAACCTAGCTGCCAAACAATTTTCTTGGGTCATGAAGAATAAAGGGAAACAATAAAAATAACATACAACATAATAATAAAAACAAAATAAAAGTCCACTCATCAAAACTAGTATCCTGGTTCACAGGAATACTTACTGGGATTAATTGAATTTCCCAGGTGTTTCAATTTTTGAGAGAAAGAAAAGCTTCCACAGTGCATCTAATAAATGTGATCTAATATTTTTCATTAAGTGAAGTGGAGTGAAACCATAGAATCATGGACTCTCAGAGCTGTAGGGAACTCTAAAGACCATCTCAAGTCATGGATGAAGACACTGGAGTCCAGAGAAGTTAAATAAGTGAAGGTCACATGGCCAGTTAGTGCCAGATTAGAGACTGAAACTTTGACCCCTGATTTTGATTTCTAATGCAATGACATTGCACTGACCCCAAAGTAAGAAGCTGACCAGGCCCTAGAATGTCACATGATCTATTGCATGCTTGCTTCTAAATTTCTATTCGTACCTAAAAGTTATCTGAACCATAATTGGAGTTGAGATATATAAGGAAGAAAAGAAGCAAATGGATTTCCACCCCATTCCCCAAATCCAAGTCTTTGACATTCTCTCATGGTTAAAGGAGTGGCTATTTCAGAACTTGAAAGGGAAAAATGTAACTTTTCAATGGAGAGTTCTAGTGGACACCAATTAAAACAAGTGATCAAACTTAGTATCACTAGTAGGGGAATAACTTGACATCATATGCCTCCTGACAGGGTGCAATAAGTATGCAGAATCACCTATTAAATTTTCTTCCAAAAATATTTAACCTGGATCTAATCAAACCTTTAGGATTAACCTCTAAATTTACAGAAAATACTGGGAATAAAAGAACAGGGTAAACAATACGAGAAAACAATCAGACAAATCTAGAATGTGGGACATTCTAAAAGTCAGCTAGCTTAGTCTCTTCAAAAAGTCAATATTGTTTTTAAAAAAATAGAGATATGGGAAGTGTTCTAGATAAAAGAGACTAAAGAGACTAAGGAGAAACAACTTAAATGCAATGTAAACCTTGAATGAATCTTAGTTTAAAAAAAAAAAAGGCAGCTAAAAAAGACATTTTGTGAATAAATTGAAAAATTTGAATATGGACTAGATATTTAATGATATTTAGGAATAAACTGTTAAATTTCTGTGTGATGGTGGTATTGTGATTAAATAGAACGTCTTTATTTTTATGGTGAAATGCCAAGAAATCTGCAGCTTTCACATGATTCAGCAAAGGAAGCAAATAAACATCATTATAGATAAAGTAAAGATGGCAAAATGTTAACAATTGATGAACCTAGGTGATTATTATTTGAGTTTCCTTGTACAATTCTTTCAAACTGTTCTGTGTGTTTGAAATTTGGAAAGTTGGAAGAAATAAGGTTAAGTTAATTTTTTTGCTGGAGTATTTCCATAATAAAAGAGAAAATGAAGTGAATGAAAGTTAGGCCCTGTTTTCTTTAATAATTTTTATTGTGCCCTACACAATAGTAGGGGTTACATAAATAGTAGGGGTTAAATAAATCTTTGCTGATTTTGAATTCATATGACTAATAATTGCTGATAGATTATCCTTCAATAGGGGATTGATTAAATAAATTATGGTCCATACATATAATGAAAAACTAAGCAACTACTTAAAAAAAATAAGGAAATTATTGAAGTATTAATTTAGAAAGATCTCCAAGATAAAAAAAATGCAAGGTGAAGACGAATGTATATAGGCTAACAAGTATGTTAAAATATACTTTCTTATACATGAATAAACTATTTTGGGAAAAATACACAAAAACCTTTGTGCTGCATCTGTGAAAAACTCATAGCTAACATCATACTTAATGGTGAAAGATAGAAAGTTTTCTTCCTAAGATCAAGATCAAGTTAAAGACATCTGCTCTCACTGCTTCTATTCAACATTGTATTGGAAGTTCTAACTAGTGCAATTAGGCAAGAAAAAGAAATCAGAGACATTCAGATTGGAAAGGAAGAAGTAAAACTGTCTCTATTCACAAGTAACAGGATCATAATATTGAAACCCCTAAAAATATCCACCAAAATATCTATTAGAGCTAATAAACAGGTTCAGCAAACTCATAGAATACAAGATCAATATATAAAAATCAGTAGTATTTCCATACACTAGCAGAGAACACTCAGTAGGAAGGCTATAAAAAAACAAAAATAAAAACAGAAAATAAGAAATGTTGGTGAGAATGCAGAGAAATTGGAATTCTCATACATTGCTGGTGAGAATGTGAAATGGTGCAGCCACTGTGGAAAACATCTTAGCAGTTCCTCAAAAAGTTAAACATAGAATTACCATATGACCCAGCAATTCCACTCCTAGGAAAATAGTACTCAAGAGAATCGAAAACATACGTCCACACAAAAACTTGTACACAAACATTCACAGCAGCATTATCCATAACAGCCCAAAAAAAAAGAAGTAACCCAAATGTCCATCAATGGAAGAATGGATAAACAAAAGGTAGTATATCCATACAACGGAATATTACTGAGCCATAAAAAGGAATGAAGTTCTGATACATGCAACAGTATAGGTGAACCTTGAAAACGTTATGCTAAGTGAAAGAAGCCAAAAACACAAGTTGCCACATATTGTATGATTCCATTTATATGAAATGTTCAGAATAGGCAAATCCATAGAGATATAAAGTAGATTAATGGTTGTCAGGGAGCAGGGAGAGGGGGAATTGGGAGGTGTACAGGGTTTCATTTTGGGGTCATGGAAATATTCTAGAATTAGATGGGAATGACGGTTGCAAAACACTGCGAATATACTAAAAACCACTGATTTATACACTTTAAAATAGGTAAAATTATGAATTTTGTTATGTGAATATGTTTTACTTCAACTAAAAATTAAAAAAAAAAAAAATTGGATCCCAGAGAAGGGAACTGAATGGCTGGGGGACAAGAATAGGAGGGAAATATTTCACTATATACATTCTTGTCCCTTTTGAATTTTGTACCACGTGAATTAGTAAAACACAAATATAAAACATTTAAAGATTAAAAAATAAATTGCTGGGCTTTAATTTTTACTGACAAAAGGTGGTAAATGACAGATCTGGGAATTAATGGTTGATTAAACTAGGTTTTAAAATTGCCGACTTTTTAAAATTGCCTACTTGGAGGGCTTTTGAAAATAGGATAGCTTCTCCTATGTCTGGGTGGACATGAATGTCCCTGCCTATGGATCAGATCATCTCTCAAAGCCCCCAAGCCCCCTTTCCATCCTAGATTCTAGAAGGTCAATATTCTGAAAGGCCAGACTGGTATAGAGACCACACTCTACTTTTTGTGGGAAGGTGTAATTCCCTTCTTCCAATCAATGACAAAAGATGGTCCTGCATTATAAAGTTAACCCCAGGGCCGGCCCGTGGCTTAGCGGTTAAGTGCGCGCGCTCAGATGCTGGCGGCCCGGGGTGCGGATCCCGGGCGCGCACCGACGCACCACTTCTCTGGCCACGCTGAGGCCACGTCCCACATACAGCAACTAGAAGGATGTGCAACTACGACATACAACTATCTACTGGGGCTTTGGGGGAAAAATAAATAAATAAATAAAATCTATAAAGTTAACCCCATTCACATCTGCCATGTTACTATGTGATGGGCATACCAGCCTGCTTCCACTGGCACCCGTTCTTTTCTGGATTCTGTGTCTGTGTGATTTTCAGCATCACTAAGAAGCTTGATGAAAATACAGATAACCAGACAACATCCAGACCCATTGAATCAGAATCGCAGCATCTCTCTGGGCAGAACCCAAGAATGGGTATTTTAAACCACTGCCCTAGTAAAAAGAAGTGCGGTGTTAGAAGCAGGTGAAAGGAGTTGTGAGGTGGGAGGCACTTCCTTTGTTTTCATATACCTAACGTTTCTACCTCTAGGTCAAGGAGTCAGCAATTTACAAGGGGGATCCTCCCCTTTGCCTGCCTCAGGGCTTAAATGTCCTCATTTGAGGGAGCTATTCCTTTGAGTTAAAGCAGGGTAAAACGTTAAGTCAATATCTGTTACTAACGCCTCAGTATGAATTAAAGTACAAGTTTGCTATCAAACCCATTAACTGACTGTAAGGCTCTTAAAGGCCAGGCCACAGCAGAGTTGAGTTTTAATGTGGGGTAAGACAGAGCTGGGGTCAGCAAAGGGGTCACTGATTTTGACTGGCAAGCCAGAGATGTTCATGAGTGTGCAAGTGTGCGTGTAGTGGGGTGGTGGTAGTGGTGATGTCTTGGGAAGTTTGAAGGAGTATTAGCGATGGATTCTCTGTGTAACAAACCATCCTAAAACTTGGTGGCTTAAAACAATGGTTTATTATTTCTCCCAATTCTGTGGGTCATTCTGGTCTCACCTAAGCTCACTCATGTGGCTGCAGTCACAGGCAGGTCAGCTGAGGCTGGACTCCAGTGGACTCGCCTGGGACAGCTGAAATGTCTGGCCCTCTCTCCCTCGTGGTCTTTCATTCTACGATTCTTCACAGTATGGTGGTTGCAGGGCAGTGTTCCAAGAGGCAAAGGCAGAAGCTAACAGGCCTCTTGAGGCTCCTGAACTTGCATACTATCACTTCTGGTACATTCTGTCAGTCAGTGAAAGTCACTAGACCAGCCCAGACTCAAAGCGTGGGCAAATAGACTCTACCTTTTGATGGGAGTAGCTGTAAAATATTTTTGCCAAGTTTTTCAATCTACCGTAGGAGGCAACATGAAGTCCTCAGACATCCAGAGAAGAGGCTTCAAAGTTGGGGAGGGGGAGAGAGAGAAGATTGCTAAGAGGAGGTTCAAAGATGTGACGGTAAACATTGCCTAGTTCAGATCTTTTCCTTGGACCCGCCAATGGTACATGCCTCCTTAAATCCAAAGGAGAAAAGAGTCAGACAATAATTTCTCTGCCTTTCACTAAAGCTAGAACAATAGTTTCCACTTACCAGTAAGGGAATTTGAGCTTTTATCAACTCCAAACTGATTCAAGTCACATAAAATTTAGAATTAAAGTGCAAACAGATTACTAGCTGGTCAAGAATGGGGATGGTCTCTTATATAGAGTCTAAAGGTCTGCACTTACTAATAGTCATCGTTTTGGCTCCATTTTTACACTGGGTTGTGTTTTTTACACATTCTATCACTTAATATTTGTCCTACGACAAAGGTACCATTATGAGCCCCAGCTTATTAATGAAAACAAGGCTAAGGGAAGCTAAGTGAGTTACTCAAGGTCATCTTAGCTAGTAATGGCAGAGCCGGCATTCAAATCCAGGTAGGCTCACCCAGCTCCCATACTTTTAACCACTACACTGTCCTGCATTTAGAAGTGTTTGTTGTTGATGATGATAATGTAGGTGGTGATGATGGCTCTGTTCTTTCAAAAACCAAGATATACAATGGTTTTCATTCTGCTTCTTGAAAAGAAATGACTGTGTAAAGAGAAAAAAATCCAAAGAAATCAACACAATTCAAACTATTACCAATGGGCATTTTCCATGGGAATAAAGAAAACATTTATGCAGTGCTTCCTAGTTTGGCAGTCACTGTACTAAGTGCTTTTATGTGTTGCCTTGAAAGACTTTTGTAAAATAGCTTTTCTTTTCCTAATCATACCCTGTAAAACTAAAATTAATCTGAAGATAGTTTTCAAAATCAGCCAAGCACAAGATTTTGGCAAACCCTGGTCAGGTTATCTTGTGAAGGCTTTCCCTCTCCCACCACACCCATCAGAACCTTTTAACCACTTGAGGAAAAATCTTCTCCGAAAGTACACAAAGCAAATTCCTCAAATCCTTTATACAACCCCAAGTGAACTCTTCAGTAGTAATCTTTGGGACAACCAATTTACTTGGAGACAGACATAATAGTTCAGGGAACAGAAATTATTTCAGATCCTAAATCCTACTTGGAAAAACTGAAGGAAATAAAAATTGCACAGTTACTGGGAAAAACTTAAAGAATTGCGTTTTTTTTAAAAAAATGGCTTTAGAGACTTTAATTCCCTTTAAAATAGAGAGATTGAGAGCCTTTCAAAATGTAATTGCCACAGATAAAGCAAGGCATATCAGCAATATTAGGACAGGGTTTCCCTCCGATTCTGCTTAGTTAAAAGGTTTCAACATTGGTCCAGCAGAACACCTTTTATCTTCCAGAGAGCATTAAATATCGGATTTTATCCAAGCTGCTGATGAGATATATTTTACACAGCATAAAATTCACCCTTATCAAGCGTACAATTCAATGATTTTTAGTAACCTTACCACGTCACGCAACCATCATCATAAATCAGTTTAAGTACAGTTTCATCTCCCCTAAGAACATCCCTCGTGCCCATTTACTTTTGATCTCTGTTCCCAGTCCTGGGACAACCACTAATCTAGTTTCTGTCTCTATAAATTTGCCTTTTCTGGATATTTCATGTAAATACAATCTGTGCTCACTTGTGTGTGGCTTCTCTCACTTAGCATAATGTTTCTGAGGTTCATTCATGATGTAGCATGTGACATTAGTTTGTTCTTTTTTGGTGCTGAAAAGTATCCACTTCATGGATGTGCCACAACGTGTCTATCCAGTCATCAGATGATGGACATTTCGGCGGTTTCCAGTTTGGGGCTATTATGAATAAGCTTCTATGAACATTTGTGTGCAAGTCCTTGTGTGGATACACGTGTTCATTTCTTTTGGGTACATACCTAGGAGTAGAATTGCTGGTCATACGGTTTTATGTTGAACTTTTTGAAAAATTGCCAAACTATTTTCCAAAGTGATGTGGCTGATTTTTGAGATGAGGCACATCATTTGCTCAGAACTGGTTTAAAATCCAACCACTACTTTCTACATGCCCCCAGTCAGAAGAATTAACTTGCACTTTGGTGAGCACAGGTGCAAGAATAAGGTTTAGGGACAGAATTACTGGAGTCACCATCATAGCTTTTCTTGGGTAGAAAGACATCTAGAGAGACTTTCCAAGAAAAGTCATAATGAACATACAAAATTTAAGGGAACAGAAAACGATTCCCAAATAAGGCAGCCTGCAGTAACTGTTTAATGGGTACAGAGTTTCTGTTTGGGATGGAAAAAGTTCTAGAAATGGATGGTGATGATTGTTGCACAACATCATAAATTTACTTAATGCCACTGAATTGTACACTTGAAAAATGTTTAAAGTGATATATTTTATGTTATGTATATTTTGCCACAATTTTTTTAAAAAGCAGAGAACAGCATCTGGTCACATCATTCCTTTGCATAAACCCTTCATTGTCTTCCCATCACACTCAGACTAGAATCCAAATTCCTTACTAACGCCTATAAAGTTCTGCATGATCTGGCGCCTCGGTCATTCTTGATCACTTCACTGCAGCCAGTTCTTGAACTGGCTGTTTCTTGAACACTGGGCCTTTCCTGCCCCCAGGCCTTTGCTCCTACTGGTCCCTCTGTCTGGAAGGCATTTCCCAGTTCTCCTGGCAGACTCAATCTTATCCTTCAGGTCTCAACTCAAATTCATCTTCTCAGAGACACCCTCCTTCAAGTAGCCTCCCCAAGTCTCTCTCGTTCACTCTTTCCACTCTGTTTATTTCCTTCCCAGTACTTATTACAAACAGTAATTATTTTTTACTATTTTATTGTCTGCCTTCCCCACTAAAATTAAGCCCCAGGGTGGCGAGCTCCTTCTCTGTTTTGTTTATACTCAATCCCCAGCACAAGCATACTGTCTGGTACAGAGCAAGCCTTTAATAAATATTTGTTAAATATGATAAATAAATAAAAGAGCTTTCAAGCATCAAGGAATGAGACATAATTGCATTTTTTAACTACATTAAGCTTTTTTTTTTTTTGTGAGGAAGATCAGCCCTGAGCTAACATCCTTGCTAATCCTCCTCTTTTTTTTTTTTTTTTTTTTGCTGAGGAAGACCAGCTCTGAGCTAACGTCTATTGCCAATCCTCCTCCTTTTTTTTCCCCAAAGCCCCAGTAGATAGTTGTATGTCATAGTTGCACATCCTTCTAGTTGCTGTATGTGGGACTTGGCCTCAGCACGGCCGGAGAAGTGGTGCGTCGGTGCGCGCCTGGGATCCGAACCCGGGCCGCTAGTAGCGGAGTGTGCTCACTTAACCGCTAAGCCACGGGGCCGGCCCTAACTACATTAAGCTTTAAACATTCATTTTGAAGTTGATTTTCTAATAAAAAATAATAGCTCTCATTGGCCTGGTTAATTTCACATTATTTTTTTACAAGACTCTTTCCCACATATAAGTATAATATGGGAAAAATATAATCTAAGAAGACTTATTTCCCTTGTATCAATTATTATTTTTAAAAAAAAAACACTTATAAAAGACACAAAAGATTAAGATATTTCTTAAGCTCCTTTACCCTCAAATTATAAAAAAAGAAGATCATGGAAAAAGGAATTACACACCCTTCTGACTAAATATTTTCCAGAGCAAAAGTAGTTCCTTTGCTAAAAGTCAAAAGAATGAATGCTAAATTCTAAAATTATAATGAGGAGTGGACAAAAAATTCCTGAGAGAGATGGAAGAAAATTGAATTCACATATTAAATTCTGTGATATATACAGAGCCTTAATTCTTGCATACTGGCTACATGATAAATTTACCATTTGTAAAAAAAGTAACAATTTCAGAATTGTGTGACTCTGTCTTATCCCATGGCAGTGCCTCTGTTTGGCAAAACTGCAAAATGTAAGGAATTCACTCTGTAATTCCCACCCTCTATCCTCAGAGTATTTAGCACCCCGCCAATATGGCACCCTGCCCTGAACTGTCTTCTGAGGCAGCATTCCATCATCCTGTCCCAATTAAAACCTACCTATCCTATGTCCAATCCTTCAAGCCACCATTATAGGCAGAAAATCCGATAAACTGAACCATAATGATGTGTTAATGGAACCCAAAGCATTTATAGGCCAGCACAGATTGTCCACTAACATATGTGTTAGGAGTGGCCTCTTAAAGAGAACGCCTTAATAGAAGGTGTAGCTGCATGGCTTTAGTAGTGAAATAGAGGCAGCACAGGAGGAGACAAAGGCTTTAGAGGAAAGAGAAGAGCCTGAGGTGCCCATGGTACACTGAAAGAGGAGATGACCAGTAGGTCTTTGGATACGTGAGTCTGAAGCTCAGGAGAGAGATTTGGGCTGGAAAACATAGACTTGGGAGTATCAGCACATGAATGATGATTAGAACCATGGTAGCATGCATACCTCAGATTGTCCAGAGGAAGTGGGTCGAGTGAGAAGAGACAGTCACTCGTCTTGGTTTCTACTGATGCCTTCTTGGTCTGTCTCTCTCCCAGAGCCTGCTGCCATTCCTGTCATCTCCATTCTCTTCTCAATTCAGCAATGAGAGTGGTCCCTTTGATGACTTGATTCTTCTCAAAACTCCTCAAAGACATCCCCATCTCACTGAGAAAAGACAAGTCCTGACAGTGGCTTACAAGGCCCTACAGGATCTGGAGCCCATGATTTCTCTAACCTCATCTCCTATGTTCACTCCAGTCCACCACAGGGGGCATCCTTCTTGTTCTCAAACACTCCAGCATGTTCCTTGCCTTAGGGTCTTTGCACTGAGGTTCCCTGTGCCTGCAATGCTCTTCTAGATACCCACATGTCAGCTCCTTTATCTTTTTTTAAGACTTTGTTCAAATATCATCATATCAGAAAGGCCTATTCTGATAAATTCTTTAAATTCTTTCCTTAAATTTCCACCTCCTCCATAATCCTTACCCCCCGTTCTGTTTATTTTCTTTTCCAAAGCTTATTAACTTCTAGCATTTGTAACAATTTATTTTATTCTGTGTACATTTAAAAATTTCTCCAAGGGCAGGGATTTTTGTTTGTTTTGTTTGCTAATGTATCCCATGTACCCAGAACAGTCCTTGGCATATAGTAGGCTCAATATATATTAGTTGAATGTTAAATGAAATCTAAGAGAGAATCCTGAGGAACTCTAAAACTAGTGTTAGGCAGAAGATCAGCCCCCAAAAAGAAATTGATATGCAGCCACTACGGAAAACAGTATGGAGATTCCTCAAAAAAATTAAGGATAGAACTACCATATGATCCAGCTATTTCACTCTGGGAAACACAAATGCGTAAAGATATTTGCACCCCCATGTTCATCGCAGCATTATTCACAATAGCCAAGACTTGGAAACAACCTAAGTGCCCATTAATGGATGAATGGATAAAGAAGATGTGGTATATACACACAATGGAATACTATTCAGCTATAAAAAAGATGAAATCTTGCCATTTGCGACAACATAGATGGACCTTGAGGGTATTATGCTAAGCAAAATAAGTCAGAAGGAGAAAGTCAAATACCTTATGATTTCACTCATAAGTAGAAGATAAAAAACAACAACAACAAACAAACAAACACATAGATACAGAGATTAGATTGGTGGTTACCAGAGGTGAACGAGGGAGGCAAGAGGGAGAAAGGGGTGATAGGGCATGTGTGTTTGATGATGGATGGTAATTAGTCTTTGGGCGGTGAACATGATGTAGTCCACACAGAAATCGAAATATAATGATGTACACTTGAAATTTATATAATGTTATAAACCAGTTACCTCAATAATAGATAGATAGATAGATAGATAGATAGATAGATAGATAGATAGATAAAAGAAATTGATAAGGAGCTTCCTGTAAGACAAAAGAAGTTAAGAGATTATGGTTTAAATGAATAAAAGGGAGACAATGTTTCAAAACCAGAGAAGTGGTCAACTGTGTCAAATGCTGACCAAGAATCAAATGAGATGAAGACTGAAAGACATTCATTGGATTTAGTAACAAAGAGGGTGTTGACCTTGGTGAGAGAAGTTTCAGTGACATGTGGCTAAGGCAAATCAGAAAAATTTCAACAGAGCTTACTAAAACTTAAGAGAAAAGAAAAGAAGGTAAAAATTTAAACCATGAAATCATCAAGCTTATAAAATACAGATATCAGATTTTACAACGTTTTGATTGTTGCTGTATAACAAACCATCCCAAAACTTAATGATTTAAGACAGCAATCATTTGATTATTGCTCACAATTTGATGGGTTGATTAGATTCAGCCGGGCAATATTGCTTCACATGATATCAGCTGGGGCGGCAGCCATCTAGGGCAGGGGTCGGCAAACTTTCCTGTAAAGGGCCAAATAGTAAATATTTTAGGCTTTGCAGGCCATAAGGTGTCTATCATGACTGTTCAACTCTGCCATTCCAGGGAGAAAGCAGCCACAGATAATATATGAATAAATGGGCATGGCTGTGTTCCAATAAATCTTTATTTACAAAAATCAAGTGGCAGGCCACATTTGGCTAAAAGCCATAGTTTGCTCACCCTTGATTTAGGAGCTGAACTAGAGTGGCACAGGCTCAGTCCTAGAGTTCCTTGGTACTCCTCAATGTGGCTTCCTCATGTGGCTTGGGCTGTTTACAGCATGTGGCTGGTTCCAAGCGTGAAAAGCGGAAATGGACAGGGCTTCTTAAGGTTTAGGCCTGGAACTTGCATAGCATCACTTCCACTGTATTCTGTTGGTTAAAGTGAGTCCCAGGGCCCGCCCAAATTCAAGGAAGGGGGCTATTCAAGGGTATAAATACCAGGATGCATGGTTCACTGGAGATTACCAAATGTAGCTGACTACTACAAAATTCTAAGAGTTTTGTTTATTAAAACTATGTTCCATTCCACATTCTGTCTAGAGACCTTCACCTAAAGAAAAGATTTGGTAACTTGTGAAGCCATCCATCCCTTTCATCCAATATCAATCCTTTCAAGAGTTCTTTTTTTTGTATCATTAATTGAGAGAGTATATAATTTATTATTTTAAGACATCCTGAGAAATTAGTTTCTTCCCATTAGCCTGAGAAAACTCTAGGTCTTCTGACACCCACCCTTGAAAATGCAATTTCCAATGAACCACACTTACTTAAGCTATAAGGCACCACAACCTATTAAACTTAGATTATAAGTATGATAGAAAAGAAATTATTAGTAGTAAGATTAAATCATCCATACTTAACTACTTAAAGATCTATCAGTAATGTTATTTTGCAAAAGTAAGTGAATTATAATCTATATGTAGTATATTCATTTATTTCCTCATCAATTTAAAAAATATTTATTGAACACTTATTAACTGTCAGGCCTTGTACTAGGTTGTGGATAAGCTGTCACTTTGTTCTTAATGTAGGACTATAATCAATTAGGTGACCTTGAGCATACAGTAAAACAAAGACTGCATGAGATCAAATATTTTCAGGGAACTGAAAAAAGGAAGGAATTTAGTTCTCATAAAATTATTGAACCACAAGAAATTTGAGTGTATATACATATTTTTCGGTTGATATTCCAGTGAACCAATATGGTTTGATTTATCCAGACCACTTTAATCAAATACTATCATTATATTAATAAGAAAGTAATACTAGAATATTAATGAGAAGAACTGATTCTGCCCTTTAAAAAGTATGACAAGAAGTACTAAACATGTTGTCAGGGATATGTGGCTGTCTGCCAGGGGCTGCAAGATGCTACCAGATGAACATAGCACATCTTCACCATGTCAATTTTACTTTAATATTTTGGGAGAAAAAAAAAGTTTTAACTGATAAGGACTTTAAAATACAATTCTTATCATAATACAATAAAACTACAAAATGTTTTAAAGGCCTTGACAGGTGAAAATTAAAATAATCTCTATTAAACAACACTTAGGTGAAAGTTGAAATGAAAACCACAATAACCATATTTCTAAAAAAATAATAATAATGAAAGCACTATATATGAGAATTTATGGGATACATTAGAGCAGTGATCAGAGGGAAATTCATAGCCTTAAATACTTATATCTGTAAAAATAAAAGAAGGAAAATGAGTGAATGATACTCCAAACCAAAAATTAGAAAAACAACAACTAAGTCAACTAAAAAGATTTAAGGAAAGAGGTAATACATATGAAAGCAGAAATTAATGGGGTAAAAAAAATCCAGAAAAATAAGAGAACTAATTAATAAATAAAAATGATGGTTCCTCCAGACAAGGATGCCCACTTTCGCCACTCTTATTTAACAGAGTATTGGAAGTCCTAGCCAGAGCAATCAGCCAAGAAAAAGAAATATAAGGGATCCAAATTGGAAAGGAAGAAGTGAAATTGTCAGTATTTGCAGATGACATGATTTTATATATAGAAAACCCTAAAGAATCCACCAAAATCTGTTAGAAATAGTAAATGAATACGGTAAAGTTGCAGGGTACAAAATCAACATACAAAAATCAGTTGCCTTTCTATACACTAACAACAAAGTAGCAGAAAGAGAAATTAAGAATACAATACCATTTACAATTGCAACAAAAAGAAAAAAATACCTAGGAATAAATTTAACCAAAGAGGTGAAAGATATGTACAATGAAAACTATAAAACTATAAAACATTGTTGAAAGAAATTGAAGAAGACACAAAGAAATGGAAAGATATTTTGTGCTCTTGGATTGGAAGAATTAACATAGTTAAAATGTCCCTACTGCCTAAAGCAATTTACAGATTCAATACAATCTCTATCAAGGTTTCAATGAAATTTCTCACAGAAATAGAACAAAGAATCCTAAAATTTGTATGGAACAACAAAAGACCCCAAATAGCCAAAGAAATCCTGAGAAAAAAGAACAAAGCTGGAGGTATCACACTCTCTGATTTCAAAATATACTACAAAGCCACAGTAATCAAAACAGCATGGTACTGGCACAAAAACAGACACACAGATCAATGGAACAGAATCGAAAGCCAAGAGATAAACCCATACATCTATGGACAGCTAATTTTCCACAAGAGAGCAAAGAACATACAATAGAGAAAGGAAAGTCTCTTTGATAAATGGTGTTGGGAAAACTGGACAGCCACATGCAAAAGAACGAAAGTAGACTATTATCTTATACCATACATAAAAATTAACTCAAAATGGATTAAAGACTTTAATGTAAGACCTGAAACCATAAAACTTCTAGGAGAAAACATAGGAAGTACACTCTTTGACATCAAACATAGGTTTTATCTGTTCGACATTGGTCTTAGCAGCATGTTTTCAAATACCATGTCTGACCAGGCAAAGGAAACAATAGAAAAAATAAACAAATGGGACTACATCAAACTAAAAAGCTTCTGCTCAGCAAAGGAAACCATCAACAAAATGAAAAGACAACCTAACAATTGGGAGAAGATATTTGCAAACCATACATCTGATAAGGAGTTAATATCCAAAATATATAAAGAACTCATACATCTCAACAACAAAAAAACAAACAATCCAATTAAAAAACGGGCAAATGATCTGAACAGACATTTTTCCAAAGAAGATATACAGATGGCCAACAGGCACATGAAAAGGTGTTCAATACCACTAATTATCAGGGAAATGCAAATCAACACTACAATGAGCTATCACCTCACACCCATCAGAATGGCTATAATTAATAAGACAAGAAATAAGTGTTGGAGAGGATGTGGAGAAAAGGGAACTCTCATACACTGCAGGTGGTAATGCAAACTGGTACAACCACTATGGAAAACAGTATGCAGATTCCTCAAAAAATTAAGAATAGAACTACCATACCACTCAGCTACTCCACTGCTGGGTATTTATCCAAAGAGCATGAAAACATGAATGCATAAAGATATATGCACCACTATGTTCACTGCAGCATTACTCACAATAGCCAAGACTTGGAAACAACCTAAGTGCCCATCAAGGGACAAACTGATAAAGAAGATGTGGTCTATATACACAACGGAATACTATTCAGCCATGAAAAAAGATGATGTCTTGCCATTTGCAACAACATAGAGGGACCTTGAGGATATTACGCTAAGTGAAATAAGTCAGATGGAGAAAGTCAAATATGATATGATCTCACTCATAAATAGAAGATAAAAACAATAACAACAAACAAACATATAGAGACAGAGATTAGATTGGTGGTTACCAGAGGGGAAGGGGGGAGGGGGAAGGGATAAAGGTGTGACTGGGCACATGTGTGTGGTGATGGATGGTAATTAGTCTTTGGGTGGTGAATATGATGTAATCTACACAGAAATCAAAATATAATGATGTACACCTGAAATTTATATAATGTTATAAACTAATGTTACCGCAATAAAAAAAAATGGTGGTTCCTTGAGTGTGGGGGGAACACTAGGTGTTTGTCAAATAGACACACTTTGTCAAATAGACAAACAAAAAAGTATAAATATATAAAAAAGAAAAGTGAGAAATAAGTTTTAACATGGAGGAAATTTTTGAAATCTTGAGAGACTACATTGTGCAATCCTACACAAATAAATTTGAAAACTTAGATGAAATGGATAACTTCCAAGGAATATAATTTTACAAAATTGACCGCAGTAGAGAGGAAATGCTTAAGGAGACAAATTTCCATAGAAGTATTAAAGAACATTTCAAAGAATTACCCCATAAAAAATCATCACACTCAGATGGTTTCACAGGGGAATTCTAAGAAACCTTCAAAATTTGGATAATCTCAACGCTACATGAATATTCCAGAGCACAGAAAATAGAGAGAAACTTCTAAATCTTGTCTAAAGCAAGATTAACATTTGTACTTAAGCCTAATAAATATAGCATACACACAAAAACCTAAAGTCTCACTTATGAATATTGATGCAAAAAAAAAACCTAAATAAAACATTAGCAAACAGGATCCAATTTCATGATCAAGTGGCGTTATATCAGGAATGCAAGATTGATTTGATATTAGGAAATCCATTAATATAATTTACCATATTAATGTAAGAAGAACAGTTATATGATTGTTTCAATAACTGCTGAAAAGGCTTTTGATAAAATTCAACACTCATTCCAATACTAAATAAAATAGAAAGATGAATATTTTCTTAACATGATAAAAAATACCTGAGTCCAAAAGCCAGCTTTCTATTTAATAAGTCAGGTATACGGCAAGTATGCCAACTATCTCTACTATGATTTAACACCGTAATGGAGGTATCAGCCAATGCAATTATACAGGAAGAAGCAATCTGAGTCATAAGAACTGAAAAAACAGAAGTAAAACCATTTATATTTGCAGATGATATGATAGTATACCTGCAAAACTCAAGTGGTTCAATGATAAAACAAACTCAAACAATAAGATAATTCAATAATATAATAGGATATAAAATTAACCTACAGAAATCAAAAGGTTCATATGCACAAACAATGACCGCTTAGAAGAAATAATGAGAGCAAAAACCCCATTTACAATAGCAATAACAATAACAAAGATAAAATACTTAGATATTAACAGAAAATGTGTAAAAACTGTATGAGGAAATCTCATATGAGCATTCCTGAAATATATAAAAGGATATTTCATGGAAAGACATCCCTTGTTTTTTGGAAATATGACCCATCCTAAAGATGTCAACTGTCCCTAAATTATAAATGTAATACAATTCTAATAAAAATATCAATAAGTTCTTATTTCTGGAGCTAGACAAGGTGATTCTAAACTTATATATTTATCTATTTTTTAAAAAATAAAGCATACAAGAATAGCCTGCAAAACTGAAAAAGAAAGGTAAGAAGGGGGCACTAGCCCTAACAGACATTAAAACATACTATAAAACCTCTATAATTAAAACTGTATGTTGTTTGAGCATAAATAGACACAGCAGCAGAAAAAAAAATAGGAAGTCCAGAAACAGACCCAAGTATATATGGAAATTTAGCATTAGACTATATATTTAGGATAAATACCCAGAAGTGGTTGATGGGGCAAAGGGTAAATATAGCTATTTTTAGATATTTAGATATCTTTAGATATTGTTGCCTACTTCCTCACAGTCTCACCAACAGTGTATATTGTCAGGCTTTTGAATTTTTGCCATTTAGATAAGTGAAAGTGGTATCTCAGTGCAGTTATAACTTGCATGCTCTTATTGTGAGTGAAATTTAATATCTTTTCATTTGTTTAAGAGCTATTTCGTAGATTTTATATCTTCCTCTTTTTATTGTCATAATTTACTTACAACAAAATGTACTGATCTAAGGTGTTTAGTTCAATGAATTTTGACAATTGAATACATCTGCGTAACCACCACTCAGAACAAGATCTAGAACATTTCCATCACCGCAGAAAGTCCCCTTGTCTTCCTTTCCAGTCAGTCCTTCCACTCCCTTCAGAAGCAAGAACTTGCTGATTTCTATCACGATAGATTAGTTTTGCTTGTTCTTGGGCTTTGTATAAATGGAATACACAGTATGTCTATTTAATTTTTTAGTATGTCTGATTCTTTGGCTCAACATAATTTTTTGGATTCATCCATTAATTTATGTTGAACATTAGTTCATTTCTTTTTATTAAGGAGTAGAATTCCATCCTATGGATATAACACAATGTTTGCAAAATTAAATTTTCTCTTTATATAGTTTCTCACTGTTGAAGAACGGACTTGCAAATATGGGAAGGGAGAAGAATAGAATGAATCTTGTGGTGTTTGATTGGAATTGGAGCTATCGGTAATTCATAGTTTTTAATATGTATAGATAGCTATAGAAATAGCTATAGATACGAGTGGGTATATGTGTGTATACGCATGTATATACGTACACCTATTCCCTGACTCTGTCTACTGATAAAGCATGGGAACAGTGTCATTCCAATGGTAATGAGTACACCCACTTCCTAGACCTTGGTTTCTAAATACCATCCTCCATGAAAAAGTGTCAGGGCTCCTTGGAGAAACGGTTGATTCCAAGGCTAGGGCAGAGAAAGTACAAGGTCAGTCTGGAACATCTTCTGCTGGACAGTAAGGACACTTTCCAAAACAGATATGGCTATCTCAAAAGGACAGAGGAGCCAGCGTGAAGGGACTTTTGCTGGCCAGATTTCAGACAATATGAACATCAAAATGGATAAAAACAGGAATGGATTATAACACATCGAATTTAAAAAAATCCATGAGTCCATACCGTTACTTAAAATAAAAAAATTAATGTTGGGGAGAGGGAAAACTTTTTTTAAAAATAGGATAATACAACTAATAAATGTAGAAGAAATGATTTGTCGTTTGGTGCTCTCGAGTCAATTCCGACTCCTAGTGACCCTGCGTACAGCAGAGTGGAACCCTGCCTGGTCCTTTTGTGCCATCCCCTCTCCTCTAGCACTGTATCAGACAATGCTCTGCTGCTATTCATAGGGTTCTCGTGGCCTTTTTTTTTTCGGAAGTGGGTGGCCAGGTCCTTCTTCCTAGTCTGTCTTAGTCTGGAAGCTCCGCCAAAACCCATCCACCATGTGTGACCCTACTGCTATCTGAAATACTGGCAGCATAGCTTTCAGCATCACAGCAACACGCAGCCACCACAGTATGACAACCGACAGACAGGTGGTGTGGTTCCCTGACCGGGAAACGAATCTGGGCCATGGCATTGAGAGCACTGAATCTTAACCACTAGACCACCAGGGCTTGCAGAGGAAATGATAAAGGAAAAATCACCATTTTACAATCATCATAGTAATAAGTGATTCAGACAAAAATCACTATAGTGTGGAAGGTTGTTGGAAAACAGGATATTCACATGATCTCATGTAAATTACTTATTAATTATACAGGGAAAACATACTGTTATAACAGTGGACTCAGAAGGCACCATATTAACCAAGTGATCAAAGCGAACATTGCCAATAATTGTGCACACTGAACCATGTGCCCCTAAGGGGATGCACTGAGAAGTACATAGTATTCCATCCAAAAATCTTGAATCTCATCATAAGAAAAGAACCATAGAGTTCCAAATTAAGAGACACTTAGCAACTGGGGCTTGGACTCCAAAAGTATCAATGGCATGAAAGAAAAAAGAGGAGATGAAAGAAATAAGACAACTAAATGCAATGTGTCATCCTCCATTGCACCCTAGGGGGAAAAACACACTTCAAAGAATATTATTGAGACACTTGTGGAAATCTGAATACGGGCTAAATGTTAGATATTATTGTATCAAAGTCAAATTTCTTGAGTATAATAATTAAATTGTGGTTATGTAGGAGAATGTCCTTGTTCTTTGGAGTTATAAGCTTAAGTATTTAGGGGTGAAGTGTTATCATACCTGCAACTAACTCTTAACTGGTTTAGGGAAAAAAAAGGAAATATTTATGTTTTTTGTGTGTCTGTATCTTTCCATACATATGTGTGAAGAGAGAGAGAAATAAAGTGGATGTGGCAAAATGTTAACAATTGTTAAAACTGAAGCAAAATAGGTGTTGATTGTACTATTTTTTCAACTTTTCTGTAGGTTCATAATAAAAATTGGGGGAAAAAACATGTTTTTTACATTAAATGGATACAATACAATTCACAAAATTTTTTTCATTTGAAACAAGAGACTTCCAAAAGATGTTTAGACTGACTATGCTTGCTTTGAGCTATGACTCTAGACACCCCAGGAAATAAGAACTCACTATCTTCAAGGTTACTTCAAGGTGAAAGGTCCTTCACGGAGGGGGTTTAAGGAGCTTTGCCAGGGGGACAGGATGCAGGCCTTTGGGGCGGGCTGGCTGCCTCAGTTCATTAGAGCAAGCCGAGGTCATGGCTGGGAGTGGACATGTGTTTCACCTCCACAGCCATCCCAGCTTCCCTTATGGCACCATTCCTTCGAGGAACTGCCGATTCCTGCTCCGTGGGCTTCTGCTGGGGTTGCCCATCATGGGACCCTGTCCTCTGGCCAAAGGATGAACAAGTAATCCAGGACTGGCCAACAATATACCCCAGCCTCGTGGCCATAGAGATTAGCTCAGGGAAGGGTATGTGACCTCAGCTGGGCCCAATCTGGCTCCTATCTGATATTTTATTAATGGATGCTGGGAGAGAGAAGCTCTTACTTTCCTTTGGGTTCCTTTGGACAGGACGCTGTGAATCTGGAGCTGTCTGTAGCCAGCAATCAAAAGAGTCCAGACTATTATGGTCAGTAGCTGGCCTTTCTACGGGGTGAGCTGCAGGCAAAATGGGAAGTCAGCTTTGCTTCAGGGTCCTTCAGGTTACTGCAGCCCCATGGTATCAGTTCCCTCAGGGGGACCTTCTGGCTCCTGGGTCACCTGGTCCTGAATTACAGGCAACATCTTATACTACAGACCGAGCTCTATTTTGTAGATCACATGGCACGTTTGCATGTGCGTGTACACACACATTCCTCTGCAAAATGCCTTCTTACTTGCTCAAGTCCCTATCCTGTCATGGGTCATTCATTTTTTCAAAACACATAGAAGGCCAACCATGAGCAAGACCTGAAGCACAGCCTTGTGGAACCATGCGTCCCAAACAGCACACTGGTTAATTAAAATTCCCCCGCAAGGCTTATAAACACAGCTCTCTGGGTCCCATTCCTAGAGATCCTTGAAGAGAATCTATACATTTAACAAGTCACCCGGGTAACTGGAATGCCTATTCCAGTTTAGAAAACACTGCAGGGGTAGGCAGGGATATCAAGGTGAATGTGGCTCAAAGCTTCTTCTCAGGGAGCACTGAGATTAGTGGGGACAATGAGGCAATTCAGTTAATTATACGATGCAGCAGAAATCAGTGAGGTGTCCAAAGAGAACTCTATGGAGAGTCAGCTGAGGACTCTAAAGGTAACCAGAACTAATGGGACGCTGGGTCTTGCTGATGAATGTTCATGGGTTTCTCTTCTAGTTATCATGCCTGCTTTGTGTCTCAAAACAGTGCCTTCAGAGGAAGGACTTAACCTGACTATTTCATGGCAAGTTCACATTGGAGACTGGGGAAACGGGGCCATTTAGGGAGTTGCTGCTGGTGCCTTTTATGGGGTAGGGGAAGGGGTGAGTATGTGTGTGTGTTTTGTGGTGTGTGTATGTGTGTGGTGTGTATTTGAGGGTAGGGCTGTGTGTGCAGTTTGGTGAGTGTATTGTGGTGTATGTGGGGTGTGTGTTGTCTTATGTATTGTGTGGTGCGGTGTGTGTGTTGTGGTGTGTGCAGTATGTGATATGTGTGTGATGGGTGTGTTGTGTGTGTGTGTTGTGGTGTCTGTGGTGTGATGTGTGGTATGTTATATTATGTTGTGGGGTGTATGTGTCTCTGTGTGTGTGTGTGTGTAGCCTTACCCGGGGCTCTTGACCTGCATCTGTTCACCCCAACCCTTCCAAACTATGTTCTCAGCAAGGAGAGAATGTTGATGGAGCCGTACAAAGCTCTAGGTGACCTTTTCGTAAAATCAGAGTGTACCATTTATGGTAACTTTGTGGATAAAAAGCACAGTGTATTCTAGTCATAAGAGCTGTAGTTTGTTGGCCACTTGATACACGCCAGGGAACATGGCTGTTTTTTGTACATTCACATTTAATCCTCTCAAAAACCCCACGAAATTAGTTCTATTACCCCTATCTTTCAGATGGGGAAAAAAAACCTAGAGGGGTTAGTACAACCTTTTGTTTGAGTTTTTTAAAATAAGTATGTTTGAAAGTGATCCTTAAGAGATATTATAAGCTAACGCACATCAATGAAGTTACAAGATTTTCCCTCAACTATCATTTATCTGACAAATATTTATTGAGCATCTCTCGTGTGCATAATCCTGCTAGGTGTTATAGGAAAGATTGAAAAATATCATAAACAGCTCTTCTCCCTAAGGAGCTGTTAATTTGGTCTGGAGGTGCAATCATAAAAGGATATTTTTGTGAGCTGCTTTCCTTATCGTGTGGCTCTTTTACAGCAATTATCAAATTGTATTTGGACTTATAGTTGTGCAAGTCTCCTCCTTAGCCCATTAGGGGAAGGAACTCCATGTCACTCACCTTTGTATTCCTAGCACACAATAGGTGCTTAATCAATGTTGATTGAATCAATGAACTGACAATCTGGGAGTTGGAAGGAATGAATAAATAGTCTAACCCTTCCCTTATTTGGATGCTGGAGGGTTTAGCCCAACTTGCAGATGAACCCAAACTCAGAATAGAAAATAGCTATTATTCAACAAAGAAAAGTTTTTAAAATAATGAGTATATTCCATACGCAACCATTCTGAGGTAGTTCTTAACCAACTTCCCCAAATGTCCCATGAGAGGTTAATAAGCATTTCTTTAAAAAGAATTCCACAGTCAAATACATTTGGGAAATGCAAGGTTCAATAGGCTTATAGGATTTCTTTACTGCAGGAATTCTCAGAGCCCATAATAGACTACTGTGCACAGTGTGTAAGCCAGAAGATGCAGATGGGGAATTGAGGAATAGACTGTATATGGTGAGCAATATTTTTCAAATTTATTTGACAGTGGTTTCTTTGGAGAAGGAGTGGGGGGACTAAAAAAGAATTAATTGTAGGGCTGGGCCTAGGGCGAGGCAAGTGAAGCTCTTTGGGTGCAACATTTAAGAAAGCACCCACTTGCACAAAAACACTCGTGCAAGCTGAGAGTGAGCACCTCCCTCCATTTTACGGCCCCGGGGCCTCGCATACCCACCCAGCCCCAGACCAGAAAAACACCCGCTACCACCTCTGAAACAAATCTTCTGTAAACACAACTTGGGAAACATTCTGCGGCCACTCATTTGCAGTGTTGAGTGAGGGGTCATCATTTTGAAGATGACAACACACATTTCTGGATCTTCCTCTACATGTTTTATAGAGATTCTGGCTCAGCTTTAGAATTGTGGAGTCCTTCCCTGGCCCTGGCCTGGAGGCAGAGCCTCCTATGGAGGTCTGGCCGAGGGCTTTGGAACCCAGTGAGTGTTTGGAGTAGGGCCAGGCTGCCCCTTCAAGCTGGTTCAGGGCAAGGAAATCCAAATGGAACTTGTCTGTTTCACACACCGGAAGTCGCTGATGGCTCTGTTTCTTTCATTCTTGAAAACAACAGTGACTAAGAGAAAGTCAATAAAGGATTCCCTAATGATTAGGACAATGTTTGGCACTCAATAAATGGAATGAATGAATGAATGAGTGAATGGAAGAAGGGCCAGGGAAAGAATTACAGAATTAACAGATATGAATCAGATAGAGTCCCCTGACTTCTCTTTAGAGTCTCTCTTCTAAGCTGGATATTCTGCTTAGATCTTTGCTATTTCCCATTTGTACAGTCTCCTCATTAATGTCCCTCCCAACATAATGTCCCTCCCTGTTTGCTCTTAGAGGTAATGACTAAAGCCGGGCGGGGCGAAAAGCCTGAGAACAAACTGTTTGTTCAAGAAAATGTGTACATTCTACAAACTCGATTTCTTTCCCTCTCCCGTTTTCTTTCTTCCTGTTTCTTTAAGTCCATGAAAACAATCGTCTTGAAGGTTTACAGCAGCATATACTCAGGTGCACTTAATATACTCATGAGTTCAGTGTCATTTTAACTCTTACCTCTTTTTTTTTTTTTTTAAGTAAAAAAGCTTTGGGGTAAACCCAATCCAAATAAATGTAGTAAAATATATGGCTTTTAAAATCCACATTGGCACGGTAACCATGCCCATCAGATGGCATGCTGAAAAACTGGATAATAAACAAAGCTTCATTTGTTTGGTTCTTATTCTAACTAGACTCTAATACAAGCAGCTGATATTAAATAGTTCTACATTATAGTCCAGTTCATGAAATAATTAAAAAGCAGAAAGGGCATATTTGCAGAATTAAAATGGTTACGGTATTCACTAAATATCTATATACTCCCTGGGCAATAATTTGGGTTTCCTGAGAGTTGGCATCAGGAATTGCGCACTCCAAGTCTAGAAAGCTGAAGGAATCGTTCTGTTTCTCAGGACCTCATCTGACCATTGGTGTAAATGGGGGCTACGCCTGTATTGGTACATGAAATTATCAATTTTTCTTGTCCCTCATAAATTTTCAAATATTCTTTCTCTTTTCAGTATTTGCATTTTGTTAGCTCAGACTCCTTAAGTAACAATACACATTCTCCCTCAATGAGTAAACATTTCAACTAGCACTTGAGATGTTAGTAATACATTCAATACTTTCTATAATCAAGTGGTTGAATCAGTGAAGATCCAAGCAATGCACCCACACCTTAAAAGTCATTAAATCTTACCCTCCAAACTGCAGGCGCCGGAGGTCAAAAGCTGTCAATTTTCTGTGCTGCTCTTGCATTTTATCTTTGTATATTTTTCAGGAACTCTTTCACTGCAACACAGAAGCAGAGAGAAAGTAAGTGCCTTTCTGGATGAGGAGAATCTTGGATTCTACTCCTGGACACTCAGTGATGTCAGGGGAAAGTATTCAATCTATCAAAAGACCCATGAAGCAAATATTTTCTACCTCTCAAGGATGTCGTTAGCATAATATCAGGGCTGTGTACAAAGGCCTCCTCGGGCTCTTGTGCCAGGACAAAAGATTTTTTGTGCTGAATGAGGAGGGAAATATGCCTGTTGGGTTTGGGTTGGCTTGGTTACAGAAGGAGGCAAACTGCGTGGGTTTTAATGGCCATGGGGGCTACTTTGCTGCCTCAGTTCTAGTGAGTCACACTGTATCTTAACTCATGAGGGTTGGTTTCCAGTCCAAAAGCATCAGTTTTTAATTGGTCACACCATTGTGCATGGCTGCTTATCCCCAACTGATTTCAGTGTGGGTGTCAGATGTTCTAAGAATGCAGCTTTAATACAATAGTGAAAACCTGCCTCAGGTAATTGACTTGGTGTAACTTGTCCCATGCTGGTAGTGGCATTGTACATCTTGAGTCTTCCTAAATTACCATAGGTGGTTAGGTATCTTGATTTCAAAGGGTATCCCTGTAGGCAAAGTGAATTGAGGAAGCTGAATTATCAATAAATATTCAACAGTATTATTGGCGATTGAGTTTAACTCATAACAAGTGCCAAGGTACCAAAAAAACACCTAGGTGTCCCTGACTATTAACTAAACTGCAGATAATCCAGCCCTTGGCTACTACAATCTCTTCTTATGTCACTCACTCTTCAGTCATGACCCTCAAATCACAATGATCTTGTATCTGGTCCTAGAACATGCCAAGCCCCTTCCCACCTAAGGGGCTTTGCTCTTGTGGTCCTTCTACCAAATGCCCTTCTCCTGGCTAGTCCCTGAATGCCGGCTCCCTGTCATTCCTGAGGTCTCAGGCTAAATGTTCCATCATCAAAAGAACCAGCGGCCTCCTCATCTTTCACCCTATTTTTTTCTTTCTTGGTACCTTGTTCATTTCCTTCATGTCAGTCATCAGGTTCAGAAATTAATTGATTTTATTTGTTTACTCATTTATTTTCTGTCCCCCCCCCCCCGAGAAGAATAGAAATCATATTTGTATTTCCAGTGCCAAACACAGAAAGGCACTTAATATGTTGAAACCCTAACCCCCATGTGATGGTATTTGGAGGTGGGGCCTTTGGAAAGTACTTAGCATTAGATGAGGTCATGAGGGTAGAGCCCTCATGATGGGATTAGTGCCCTTATAAGTACAGACACCAGAGAGCTCGCTTTCTTTCTCTTTGCCAAGTGAGGACACAGCAAGAAGCTGAATGCAAACCAGGAAGAGAGCTCTCACCAGAACCCATCCATGCTGGCACCATGATTTGGGACTTCCAGCTTCTAAAACTGTGAGAAAATAAAATTCTGTTGTTTAAGCCACCCAATCAATAGTATTTTGTTATGGCAGTCCAACCTGACTAATACAGCATTCAATAAATCTTTATGGAATGAATGAATATATAATCTCCTGTAAGTAATCAAGAGTTAACTACATTTTATCATCTGAATGATGATCTGGGATGATTTTTTCAAGTATCAGTTGGCCAGGGTTTCATCCTGTATCTGTTAGGCCATTGTGATGTGCAGCTTTATTAACCACAACATGTCTATTTTTCTTTGCTATTCTTATCACAAATCCCTATTATTGCTAAACTTTATGGAAAGATACAACCAGGCAAAGTCCATATGCACAGTTGGCCACCAGATCAGAAGTCTTAACTAACCAGGCTTATCCGTCAGACAGCTTTTCTTTTCTTTTTTAAAAATACTGGCCAATTGTTTGAATTGTTCAAAAGTTTCAGCACCACGTAGACAAACCCGCAGAGCCCTGAACACCCCCATGGAACTGCATGATTGTTTGTGGAATGGATTTATACAGGTGAATTCTAAAACTTTCCACAACTTTTTTTAGATTCTAAGGGAAGATAAAAATATTAATAATCATTTTTTTCAGTCTAGTCACAATTCTTATATTAATTCATATTCCTCAGAATCATTTATTTATCTTTCTATATATCTAAAAGCTAAAACTTAAGATTTTCTTTTTTCATTAAAAAAAGCCTATTAAGTTATTCTGGACTTCACCATGCCGGGGAAGGGCAACATAAGGTCAATGTTACCTTTTTCTGGGCAAAAAGTTCAGGACTCTGAAATTGTTTCCTTGCTGTTGGTCCCAAAAAGCAATGGACAATTTGTATACAAAACACATCCAGTCTTAGAACCAGAGGTCACCTTCAGTACATTTTGCAGAGAAAATTCTGGTGGTACTACTAATATCCAAATTACAGCTATGTGACTAAATGTTCAGATATACTAAGCAATAACTGGCATTCTACTAAAAAAAAATAAATAGTATTAACAAACATTAACTGAGTCATCACTATGTGCTAGGCACTGTGAAGAGTATTTTAAACACATTAATTTGATCCTCACAACCACCATTTGAAGTAGCTACTATTGTTACCCCATTTTACAGATCAGCAAAATTGAGGCTTTAAGTAACTAGCACAAGGCTCTCACCCATATCAGTCTTACTGCACCAAAGCTCTGGTTCTTTTTTGTGTGTGTGTGAGGAAGAGTAGCCCTGAGCTAACATCTATTGCCAATCCTCCTCTTTTTTTGCTGAGGAAGATTGGCCCTGGGCTAACATCCATGCCCATCTTCCTCCACTTTACACGGGACGGCACCACAGCATGGCGTGACAAGTGGTGTGCAGGTCTGAGCCTGGGATCTGAACCCGCCAACTCTGGGCCGCAGAAGCGGAGCGTGCGAACTTAACTGCTACACCACCGGCAGGCCCCCCAAAACCCTAGTTCTAACTTCTAATGATATTACCCAGCTTTCTTGAACCTTGTAACCTCATTTATCAACTTAATGGAGGCCTCACTCTTTGAGAACACTGAGGTAACTAGCTAGTCGTCAGCTTCAAGTTTATCCTTGCCATCGAAGAAAAGGAAGGGGCACTACTCAAGAAAACGAATGCTGAGGATAATGTCTGAAGAAACTTGGTTTAAGTACTTAAAAGAACAAAGTATTTTACAGTTAAAATGCCCTGTTTGTATACAAAAAAAAAATCATAATTTTGAATAATTCTTGTCTACTCATTAAAAGTTGCCCCAAGGGAATAGCATGCAATAATCAGTTAGTCTAGTTCAAGTTACCTATCTGCTTCAAAGTAATAAAATTGCCATCCACAAGATTTGTAAGTTCCATGAGAATACTTTCACAAAAATTTTGTTCACATAGCATGTGTCTGGTACATAGAAAACTCTCAGTAAATGGTTTGGATTCAATAAATACTGTAATCCCTTAAATTTTCTTTAACTAGATGTCAGCAAAACTTTAGACTACCTCCCTCTGCATTTCTTCGAGTGGTAAAGTTTTATTAAATTGAATCTTTATCTTCAGCTGGTTTACAATTACTTTCCAGATTTCTCCATGCTTTCTTCCTAACAAGGAGATCTAGACCCTAATCACCTTTGTTTGAGATTCGTGCTGCATTGCTAAGCACAGAAAATGAATGAAACTTTATTCTCTCTTCTACTGATGTATGAATTAGTTCTGTAAATAGTGTAGGACCAATAGCTAATATCAGAGCTATAAAATTCCAATTGGTAAGTCTCTTCTGGTGAAAACAAACAAACAAACAAACTTGGTTATTGGAAGAGGTGGTGGGATTCAGATGCCAATTTATAACCATTCAGTGAATATGCTCTACAATTGACAACGGCCACTACTCCACTTAGATAGCCAAAATCTTGGCTGGGCTCCCTAATGCTACCCAAACCCTCTCCCCACATCCTTTCTCCATCCTTCCCTCCCTGCAGAGGTGGTGCTCCATGACCTCAGGCAGGCCTGAGAGCAGAGCTGTAAAAGGCCTGGTTCCTTATGGCAGTGAACTGCCCCTGACTCCAGCTCCCAATATGGTAGCTGCCCACTTCAAGAAAAAGTTAAACCCCCACCAAAGAAGCCAGTTTGATGAATTATAGGCCTGCCTCTCACTAGATTTCCTCAACACTAAAATATCACTTTTCTTTACACCTCACATGACTAAGCCACATTCTAGCTGTTTCTTGGGTGTTCTGGATTATTGGCTTCATTCCTTTAATTCAGTTAAAGTCTTTCCTGTTTCCTTTATACAGAAAACTCATCTTTGTACAAATAATTAAGCTCCATTGCTATTACCCACCTGAAAACGAAGGTGTTAAAAATGAAGGTGTATATATGCTAGGACCTTGCTATTCACATATCATCAGCATGATCTCGGAGCCTTGTTAGAAATGCAGAATCTCAAGCCCAACCAAGACCTACTAAGAGAGAATCCCAATTTCAACAAGATGCCCAGGAGATTTGTGTGCAGAGTAAAATGTGAGAATCACTGCCCTAGGAGACAGATGAGGGAGTGTGACATTGTCCAAAGGAGAAAACAACACACTCTGGTGCCCTGTCCTTTCTTTGAAAGTAAATTTCACTTGTTGGGTGCTCAAAGTATGTCTTCTCTGCCATAGCCTCTCTCTCTCTTTCTCTGTGCATGTGTGTGTGTGTGTGTGTGCGCGCGTGATTAGCACTGTAGCACTGTTTGGTAGACTACATGCAAACCTTTACCATCCTCTGTTTTGTCAGCTCCCTGCACTGGCTTCATCTTTCAAGTTTTCAGTTTCTACCAGTTGGTTGCTTCCTTCTGATCCCTACACGCCTTTTCATCTCTAGTAAGATGCAGTTATCTGGGGGATTTCTTCTTATGGGTCAGATGTATATGGTTACAAGAGACTGTTTTTTTCATCCTAAAAACCAAAACAAACCAGGTAAGCCCAAAATAATCATCAATTTTTAAAACCCTTCAGAGAACTGAGGGCACAAAGAAACTTAAATGAACTAAACTCAAGAAATTGACATGGGAGAGAAGAGACCTAGGGCCATGTTCACCTCTGGTGGAATGGCAGAAGGCAGAAGAGTTTGCGATCAGTGGGGGTCAGGAAAACTCAGCTGCAATTTTAACAAACCTGTAATAGCTGCCTGCGGGCTGAGGAGCCATAGCCACAGAGTGAGTCTGCACCCACCCACCTAATCTTTCTCAGGAGTCCTCACATGGGCTGGAAATTGTTCATCCAAGTTGGAGGCAGGAAAGAAGAACTAGGGAGAAATTCTTGAGGCATTTTGGCCTTTCACAGAGTCCAGGGAGCTGCTAAGGCCTGAGAGGGACAAAGGGGCTGGAGGAGATCCCCAGAGGTGCAGAAAGCAGGGGGCAAAGCAAAGAGCAAAGAGAAACAAAAACCTACCAGCTGGGTAGTAAAGCAGGGAGAGCCCTCCCACAGTTCTCAGACCTGTTAGCATGGTTTTGAAGAATAGGTGGATCTCAAGACTCTCACCAGTGCTCAGATCCCAGCCTCTGCTGAAAGGAAAGTCCTAATCTCATCCTCAAAACATTTGAAAGCAGTAGTCAACTGAATCAAACTAAAGCTAGAACAAACCCCAGATCCAGATCAATTACAGATCAGATTGACTCAGCCTCTGATGGAAGAAGGGCCTTGCTCTTCTCGGAGGTAAATATTATTCACTTTGTATTCTACTTTTCTTTCCTACAGAATATTCAGCATGCAATAAAAAATTCAAGAACTACGGAAAAGCAAGAAAATCTGTCTCATGGTTAATACAGAAAAGAAACAATAGAAGCAGATCCAGAGATAGCTTGGAAGTTAAAATTATCAAACTGGGATATTAAAATACAAAATTTCTATGATATAAAAATGTTAAAAGATCTCATAGAAAGGAAGGCAACATGCATGAAGAGATGGGAAATTTCAACTAAGTAATGGAAACCAGAAAAAAGAACCATATGGAAATGCTAGAAATGAAAAACACAATACCAAAAGTAAATTCATTATATGAGCTTAGTAGCAGACTCAACAGCAGAGGAAACTGAGAACCTGACAGTGTTTGAGCTAATTTCAAACAACCCAACATACATGTAAATAGTGTCCCAAAAATAAGAGGAGAAGGACAACATGGCAGAAGAAATCATTGAAACTTTATTGGCTAAGACTTACCAAAAACTGATGAAAAATATCAACTCACAGAACCAAGAAACTCAGCACATCCCAAGTAGAATAAATACATAGAATACCACACCTAAACAAATCATAGCCAAACTGCTGAAAAGCAGTGATAAGTGGTAAATATGAAAAGCAGCCAGAGAGGGAAAGAAAACATACATATATGGGTATAATGATACAAATAACAGATGACTTTTAAGTAGACTCAATGGAGGCCAAAAGAAAATAGAACATCTTTAAAGTACTAAAAGAAAAACACTGACAAACTAGAATTCCATACCCAGTGAAAATACACTTCAACAATGAAGATGAAATAAAGTCATTTTCGAACACACAAAAGTTGGGAGAATTCATCTCCAGCAGACCAACACTACAAGAAAAGCGAACATAAGTTTTTCAGAATGGACAGAAAGAACACCAGAAGGAAACTCAAATCTGCAGGAAGAAGTGAAGAGCATCAGAAAGGATAAATAGATGGGTAGACGTTAAAGACATTTTCAAAGTAATATGTCTACATCTATATCTATCTGTGTGTGTATAATATTTTAAATGACTATTGACTATTTAAAGGAAAAAAACAAAAACAAAAACACACCAATATATTGTCAGGTTTACAGCATATGTAGAGGTAAAATGTGAGATAACAAGAGCACAAAAGTCGGGAAGGAGAATAAATAGAATTATATTCTTCAGGTAAGGTTCTGATATATCTGTGAAGTTGTATAATAGTATATTTTAGCATATTATTTGAAGGTAGACTGTGATAACTTAAAGATGCAGAGCATAATCTCTAGAGCAGAGATCCCCAAAGTATGGTCCCCAGACAGACATCATCAGCATCTGAGAACTTAACAGACATGCCGATTTTTAGCTCTATAGCAGATCTACTGAATAAGAAGCTCTGGGGGTATGACCCAGAAATCAGTGTTTTAATAAGACCTCCAGCTATTTCTAATGCATGTAAAGTTTAGGAATCACTGCTCTATAACAGCCACTAGAATATACCATAAAGAAGTACACTTAAAAACAAGAGATAAAATGGAATGATTAAATAATTTAATTCATCTAAAAGGAGGCAGGAAAGTAAAGGCAGAAACAAAGAATAACTGGGATACGTAGAAAATAAATACCAACAGGGGAGAGTTAAACCCAACCATATTAATAATAACCTCAAAATAAATATACTAAACTCTCCAATAAAAAGGCAGAAATTGTCAGATGGATATCAAAGCAAGATCCAATAATATGCTGTTTACAGATATATAATTCAATTATGACACAAGTTAAAAGCACAACGGTAGAAAAACTATAACATACAAACACTAAGTATAAAAAAAGCAAGTATGGTTATATTAATATCAGACAAAGTACACCTCAGAATGTACTATCAATCCTAAATGTGTATGCAACCAAGAATAGAGTTCCAAAATGCATAAAACAAAAATTGACAAAAATGGACAAATTGATAATCATGGAAAGATTTTAACACTCTTGTCTCAGTAATTATAGGACAAAGAGACAAAAAAAAAATCAGCAGAGAGATATATTTGAATAGCACTGTCAACTAACTTGACCCAATCGACTTGATAAAATATTGCACCCAACAACTGCAGAATACACATTCCTTCCAAACTCACATGGAACATTCATCAAGATAGATTATATGCTGGGCAATGAAAGATGCCTTAATAAATGGCAAAAAATTGAAATCTAACAGAGTATATCTTCTGATCCAGTAGTAATAAATTAGAAATCAATAATACAGGCCAGCCCCATGGCTTAGCAGTTAAGCGCGTGCGCTCTGCTGCTGGCAGCCCGGGTTCGGATCCCGGGCATGCACCGAGGCACTGCTTCTCCAGCCATGCTGAGGCCACGTCCCACATATAGCAACTAGAAGGATGTGCAGCTATGACATACAACTATCTACTGGGGCTTTGGGGGGAAAAATAAATAAATAAAATTATAAAAAAAAAAAGAAATCAATAATAAAAATATATCTGGCACTACACATCTATTTAGGCAGCTAAAAGAAAAAATAGTGACATTACCAAATGCTGGTAGGGATACCAAGAAACTAGAACTCCCATACATTGCAATTGGGAATGTAAAATGGTATAGCTATTCTGGAAAATGGTTTTATCAGTTTCTTAAAAACTAAACATACGGTACTATATGACCCAGGAATTATACTCCTGTGCATTTATCCCAGAAAAGAAAGCTTATATCCACACAAAAATGGGTACACTAGTATTCATAGTAGGTTTACTTCTAATAGCAAAAAATTGGATCAATTCAAATGTCCTTCAATGGGTGAATGGTTAAACAAATTAAGGCACATCTACATCATGGAGTACTACTCATCAGTAAAAAAGAAACTTACTATTGATACACACAACCACTTGGATGGATCTCAAGAGAATTACCCTGAGTGGGAAAAAAGGTCAATCTCAAAAGGTTACATACTATATAAGTCCATTTATATAACATTTTTAAAGTGATAACCCTATAGAAATGGAGAACAGATTAGTGATTGCCAGACATTAGGTACGAGAGAGGCGAAGGGAATGGGTTTGACTATAAAGGGGTAGCAATAGGGGACTTTGTAGTGATAGGCCAGTTTTGCATCTTGGTTGTGGTGATATTTTCACTAATCTACACGTGTGATAAAATTGTATAGAACTATACAGACACATACACACATACATACACATGTGAGTGCATGTAAAACTGGTGAAATCCAAAAACTGTCTGTAGATTGTACCAATGTTAATTTTCTTGTTTTAACATTGTATTATAGTCACGTAAGATGTTACGATTCGGGGAAACTGGGTGAAGGATACACGGAACTTCTCTGTATTATTTTTATAACTTCCTGTGATTCTATAATTATTTCAAAAGAAAGAAAAGTTATCTGGAAAATTCACAAATATTTGAGAATTAAACAATACCCCCCCCACAGGGGCTGGCCTGGTGGCGTAGTGGTTAAGTTTGAGGGCTCTGCTTCGGCAGCCTGGCCGCCCGGGGTTCGCAGGTTTGGATCCCGGGAGCGGACCAACACACTGCTTGTCAGGCCATGCTGTGGTGGCGTCCAATATAAAGTAGAGGAAGATGGGCACGGATGTTAGCCCAGGGCCAATCTTCCTCTGCAAAAAGAGGAGGATTGGCAATGCATGTTAGCTCAGGGCTAATCTTCCTCACACACAAAAAACCAAAAAACAATGCCCTCCTAAATAATCCATGAATCAAAGAAAAATCACAAAGACTATTAGAAAATATTTTTACCTGAATAAGAAAAATACGAATACCAAATATTGTGGGATACTATGAAAGCAGTGCTTAGAGGAAAAATTTTAGCTTTAAATATTTATAAGAAAAAAGGTTTAAAATCAATAATCTTACCTTGCATCACAAGAAACTAGGAAAATCAGAACAAATTAAATCCAAAATAACTAGAAGAAAAGAAATAAGAAAAATGAGAAAACAGATGAAATATAAGATGAACAAACAATAGAGAAAATCAACAAAATCAAAATTTAGAACTTTGTAAAGATTAATAAAATTGATAAGCTCCTTAGCAGGATTATCAAGAAAAAAAACACAATTAACAAAAATTTTTAAAAGGAGTGAAAAAGGTGTATCAGCACACATTATATAGATATTAAAAGGATAAAACTTTATACTAACATATTGACAAATTTAAATGAAACAGACAAATTTCTTGAAAAACAGAAATTACCAAAACTGACAAAAGAAGAAATAAAAAATTTAAATAGCCTGATATCTACGAAAGAAAATGTATTCATAGTGGGCCAGCCCGGTGGTGCAAGCAGTTAAGTGCGCGTGCTCTGCTGCGGCAGCCGGCCTGGGGTTTGCCAGTTTGGATCCCAGGCGCGAGCCAACACACCACTTGTCAGGCCATGCTGTGGCAGGCATCCCATATAAAAAGGAGGAAGATGGGCATGGATGTTAGGCCAGGGCCAGTCTTCCTCAGCAAAAAGAGGAGGATTGGCAGATGTTAGCTCAGGGCCGATCTTCCTCACAAAAAAAAAAAGAAAGAAAAAAAATGTATTCATAGTGAAAATCTTGCCCCAGAAAAAAATTTCAGGTCCACATAGCTTCTCCTACTATTTAAGTAAGAAATAGTACCAATTCTACAAAAGGTCTTTTGGAAAAGAGAAGGATTATTTCCCAACTTATTTTATGAGGCCAGCAGTACTTTGATAATAAAATCTGACAAAGATTACAAGAAAAACTACAGATGTTACCCTTCACAATCACAGACAAAAATCCTTAACAAATATTAGCAAATCAAATCTAGGAATAAAAATAAGGATAATGTATTATGACCAAGATAGGCTTATCTCAGGAAAGCAAGGTTAGTTAAACACTCAAAAAATTGTAATTCATGATATTAACAGAATGAAAGAGAAAAACCATATGAATGATTGTCTCATCAAGTGCAAAAAAACCATTTGACAAATTCAACATCCTTTCTTGATCAACTCTCTCAGCAAAGTAGCCATAGAAGAAAACTTCCTCAACTGGATGAAGGAAATACATCTAACCAACACATAACATCATATATATTCATGAAACTCTGAATATTTTACTCCCATAATTGAGCATAAGGCAAGGATATCCTGAATGGAAACATTTATACCATTGAATTCAACCAGGAACAGCAGTCTTATTTAACATTTTTATAAGTGATTTGGAAGATCTTCAAGTGTGCAGATGTTATTGATTTCTTTCTGGTGGGGACAAGCCAAAATTACAACACTATTTCTAGTGTAGAGCATGTTTGCAAATTGCAGGTCAGAATTTACTGGTGGGTTGTGAAATCAATTTAGTAAGTCAAGACCAGAATATTTTTTTAATAAAATTGATTAAACTAGACTACAAAATATCAAAATCATACATCAAGGGGAAATATTGTTTTGTGAAATTTTGGTCTGGAATACATTGGACTGGCTTCTTCCTAAGTGACTTAACTTCTCCCTTAAGCGAGCAATGGTTACTCAGGAGTTCCAGAGAGAGGGTAGTGGTGGTTTATTGCTATAACACAATCAAGCTTTGCTGCCCTAAGCTTAAATGTACTTAAAGTGTGTGTGTGTGTGTGTGTGTGTGTGCATTGAGTCATGATGTAAAATATATTTCTTACTCTGAACTGTGATAAAAAATTTGAGGCTCCATAAACAGCAAAAGGTGATATATGAGCAAGAAAGGTGTGGGCACATGCAGAGGGGCTGCCGGCTCTCACTTCCTGCACAGGAAGGGCCTGGGAGTCTCTGTAAACATAATAGCACAGACTCTCCCCAACAGAAAGCATCAGACCACCAAGATGTTGGGCCCACTAGGAAAGAAAAGAAAAATCCTACCCTTTCCTTGTACAAAATTGTTCTCTCCACACTTAGAAGAGACAAAACAGGTGGGAGGGCTACAAAATGGCAGGATTACCCAGTTGCAGTTGCTCAGTGCTACATTGCACAAGTCTAGAGGGCGCTCTCACATGCAATGTGAATGGCTCTTCCTAGAGTTGAGCAGTCCACAACCTATACAACCCTGCCAGGTAGCCATAAGTATAGTGAATAAGAGCACAAGCTTTGGAGGCCAACAAACCTGGGTCTAGTTTCAGATCTAATCCTAGGCTATATATCCTGAGGCAGGTTATTTAACCTCTCTGAGCCTCAATTTCCCCAAGAGGACACATTATATATTCCTAGGACCTAGTTCAGTGCCTAACACATATTGGTTCTCAATAAATATGTAAGTTTTTACATACAGTCTAAAAAATAGCACACGGCAAGCACTATACATGTATCTACACTATACAGGTATCCACAAAAGATGATCAACTGAAATACTAAGATTCTTCAGGATGGAAAGACGCATGCTGGGAAAGAATTATTTTGTTTAAATTAATAAAAAATAATCATAGGCTATTGAAAGAAGAAAAACAGAAAAAAATAACACCTGGATACAGTAGGGGCCGGCCCAGTGGTGCAGCGGCTAAGTGTGCCTGCTCCGCTTTGGCAGCCCGAGGGTGTGCGGTTTCTGCCAGGGCGCACTGGGACCCCGGCTCGTCAAGCCATGCTGTGGTGGCCTCCCATAAAGTAGAGGAAGATGGGCACGGATGTTAGCCCAGGGCCAGTCTTCCTCAGCAAAAAAAGGAAGACTGGGGTCGGATGTTAGCTCAGGGCTGATCTTCCTCACAAACAAAACAAAACAAAAACAGTAGAACTTTGGTAGGGTGGCGATAATTCTTAAAGCCTGAGAGTACCTTTGGGACAAATAAAAAGTAGGAAATGAATATGTTTTGTTATTTCCAATCGTAGGCCAGGGAAGGGCAAAAAGTATTGATATCTTCAAAGAATTCTAAGAATGATATTGTCATGAGCCGTGAAAGGCGGAAGCTGAAAAGTTTGGGTTCATTCCTGGCATGGGGGGGGTGACAGCTGAGGGGACATGTGTTCCTTCCTCCCCCAGTGCTTATTTCCTGGTGGAATGGTGGTTTTGACGCAGTCATGACAACTCTTCACCCTTACTGAAGTCGCACAGTGGAGCAGGTCACACTGGATTGAAAGCACAAACCCAGGTCAGACTCCAGACCCCTCCTTCGCGCGTGGTTCCGCTGCCCACCTCCCGGCAGGAAGCTGCGGTGCAATCGCTCCCCCCAGAGACACGGCTGATACCAAAAGCCAGCAAAAGCACGTTTCGGGAGAGAGGGATCGCTGAGCCCCCAAGCGAAGGCACGCCAGTTAGCAGTTAGAAAAGGAGGCATTTCTCACACTTGCTAATGAGTTTGACGCTTGTGAAACATAAACAGGAAGTGGGAGCTCTCCAAAGCGACCTGAAGGAAATCCACTCCCAGTTTGGTCAACGTGTGAATCCCAGTTCTCTAGATTGTCAAGGACACTGCCAATTAAGACTGACCGCCTCCCCCCCACCCCCAAACTGCATCCGAGGCTAATCTTCACCCAGTCCCAGCGGTGACCCCATTTTTTTCAATTCTTCCCACAGCCAGGTCACTCAGCAGCGGGGTGACTGACCCGAGGCGCGGTGGGAAAGGCTTACAGTCATCTCTCAACTCCCCGAACTTGCAGGGCAGGGCAGCGCAGAGGTCAGTGAAATCCCCAGCCAGGCCTTATTTTAGTCATGAATTTCCACTGGCTCCCTCCTCTGACTGCATCAGCGCTGCTCACACCGCAGGCTTGGAGGTTCAGCTGTTTTCCCTGCTCCAGGCTGAGTTAGAAGGTCACAGAGACCGGACTTTTCCGGGGGAGGTAGGTGGGGGCCTCCGGCGGCCTAAGTGAGATTGCAGAGATCTGGAGCCATTTGGAAGCGGCCTTTCTGCCCCAGGCTCGGGGCAGTGGGTTAGCTTCTCCCCTCTCCTTCTCTACTCAGGCATCTTGGTTCGTATTAAATAAAATTAAGAAATAAAAACATCTTTTTTCTCTGTCAGCCAGTGGCACACATATAATTTTCCCAGGGCTGCCTTCCCCTCGTTGCCCAATTTATCCTCTTCCCAGAGGTTCCCGTAAACTCAAGGGCAGAATCTAGGTTTGATTCCCCACAGTGTCTCTAGCAACGGGCACACGCCTGGCACAGAGCAGGGGGCTCAACAAACGTGTGTCGACTTAATGAACGCTCAGATTTCACGGTGATGGGCAGACAGTTTTTCTCGTCTTTCTCTTCCCTCCTGCTCTGGGTGCAGACCACAGTCAGCGCCGCCGAAGTTCCTGGCAGGCAGGGAGATGGCCGACCCCGGCGGGCACACGGCGTCCCAGCGGTCTCGGTCCCCCAGCCAGAGCGGAGGGGCTCGCAGTCGGCGGCCCGAGCCCCGGCCACGTGAAGCGTCACGCCCCGCGCTGCTGTAGGGCAGGCACTGCCGCCGCGGTTGTGTAACGTCGCAGCCGGAGGGGAGGCGACCCGGACGCCTCTGCTCCGGAGAGGGCAGAGAGGGAGGGAACGCAGGGCACCGCGCCCGGTATCTTTCTGTGCTTGGCTAGCCGAAGGAAGGAGGGGGCACTGGGGCACCCAGGGGGGTGCGCAAGTGGGTGCCTGCCGGCCCGCACGCTGTGCCCCGGAGCGGAGCACCGGGGCAGCCAGGGGCCTGCGGCGCACACCCTCGGCGGTCAGGTGCGCGCAGCGTGCTCGGCGGCGGCCTCGGCTGCCCCTGCGCTTGGCAGCCAGCCCGCTTCCCATGGGGTGACATCCGCCCCGCCCTCGGCCCCTCCCCACGGCGGGCAATTCCTGGACGCCGGCGGAGGGCTGGGGGCAGGGAAGCCGGGACGGAAAGAAACCCCAGCCTCTGGGGAAGGCAGGGGGCTGGGCGACTCCCTCCGCTGCGCGCAGGTTCCTGCGAGCGGGCCGGGCGGGGGAGGAGGAAGAGGGTTGGGCTGGAGCGAGCGAGGGGATATTCCTCTCCCGGCTTGAGTCAGACGCGGGCGGATCCGTCCTCCCCCGTTCCCTCCCAGGAGACGGGAACTTACTTCATTTCCCTGGGGCAGGTTCGCCCACGTTACCAACTGCCCCCCGGCCCCCCCGCCGGACCCCTCGGCTCCCCGGCCCCTTCTAAGCTTCCACGCCCCCCACCCGGCTGGGCAGGACCCAGGCCACGATGCCACCCCCTCTTCGGGGAAAGGCAGCCGCAGCCGCAGACACCTGGGGGCCCAGGCTGGGGGTGGGTGCTCCCTCGCAGCCGCGGGAGCGTTGTCCAACACGTGAGACTCATGTGATGAAGCCGGGGGAGGGCGGGCAGGTCGCTCCTTCCCTCCCCGGCAGCGGCCAGACGTGCCTGGAGTCACAGGGTAGAACACGTAGCTCCAACCCACCCACACGCTCCCATTTAACCCAGCCCGCAGCCTCTCCATTACTCCTCAGCTCGCTCCCCCACCCCCCCACTCCGCCCCCCCGCGCTCTCTCCCGCCTCCCCGCCCGCCCCACTTCTCATTCACTTGGCTCGCACGGCTCAGACGGCGCAGGGAGCACACACCGCCAGTCTGTGCGCAGAGCCAGAGCCAGAGGCCGCGGGGACACCATGCACGCCCCCAACTGAAGCAGCACCTCAAAGCCGCAGCTCCCAGCAGCCTAGCGGATTTCAGGGAGCTCAGACTCAGAAGAACTCCTGTGGAGAGACCCCCCCAAACCCTCTTCCAGTACAGTCCTCACCCCGACGTTCCGCTACTGCAGACAGGAGCGCACAGTGCCCCGGCTCGCCGCGCCATGGAGCGGATCACCAGCGCGCAACCGCCCCCCGCCTGCCTGCCCAAAGCGCCAGGACTGGAGCCCGGAGACCTACCAGGGTAAGTTGGCACCCTCTGGCCCCTTCAAGCCTCAACTCCAGCCCTGCGTTCTGCGCCGCTCTTAACTCGGAGCAGCTCTGGGCGCATCCGGGGGCTTTTGCCCACCAGGGCTCTTGCAGCCGGTGCGCACGCGAAGTCACGACCCTTCCTGATCCCTCTCTCTGCAGGATGGATTTTGCCCACATGTACCAAGTGTACAAGTCGAGGCGGGGAATGAAGCGGAGCGAGGACAGCAAGGTGAGAGCACTGCGCCTCTGGGGACCCCAACCCCTTGCACGCGCTGAGTCTCCAAGAAAAGTTTTCTCACTGTGAGGTTGGCGGGGGTATGCAAGGGCTGGGCTCAGCGCCTCTACTGAGTGGCATGGAGAAGAAAGGGCAGAAGGTGATTCTGGGTGTGACTCTGCTCCGCTGCGCCAACTCCTATCACGCCGGGGGCAGGGGAGAAAGGGGGTTCCTACCCCCTTCCTCAGGCGCCCACCGCCTCCTCGTGCGCCTTGCAGGAGACCTACAAACTGCCGCACCGGCTCATCGAGAAAAAGAGACGTGACCGGATTAACGAGTGCATCGCCCAGCTGAAGGATCTCCTCCCCGAACATCTCAAACTTACAGTAAGTGAGAAGCTGGCTCCCCTCCAAGCCAGCTCCTCTGCCCAGAGGGCGGGCAGGGGTCACTCGCCGCCTGCAGGCCCCGCAGGGAACTGCAGACCAGATGGCCGGATCCGAGCTGGCGGGTGGCTGTTTTGGGGTACCCTTCCCCAGTCCTGGGATTTTCTGGCAGCCTCATACAAATGACGTGAGAACTTCTTGGACTTCTCCAAGTTGGCTCCAACACCAACTGGCCTTCCTTTTCAAGAGTTTAAGACTTGCCCTTCTGGTGATTTTCAGGGTTCTCTAGTTTAACAGACTTGAGCAGACCAAGCAATTCGCAGATTTCATTTACGCCCCTCTTTTCGCTCGCCCTCCCCCTTTTTAAATAAGCGGACTTATTTTGGTATGTAATTTTTACGTCCTGTCCTGTCTTGGCAGTAGCCAACAGCTTACTACTTTGGCAGCCTTTGGTTGGGGAAAGGAGAAAAAAACAGTATTTGAGGAGGAAGAAAAAAGCCTAGATGAGCTGGAAGTTATGAACGGGTGTCAGGAAAGAAGCTAGGGAAAGCCTCCTGGCTGCCAGACACAGCAGAGGTCCTTGCTTGGGTTGACAGCACTGCAGAGAAATGTTATCTCCGGATCCCCGAGTTAAGGTCCGCAGCGGCTGCTGAGGTAGCTGCAGCTTCCAAAGGGCCTCCGAAGATAGGTGACACTCGTTTTTCGTTCTTTAATCAGAAACATATATATAATATATACTGTTTAAAAACATAATCTATAAACTTTAAATTTAGCCAACCAGGAAAGGCTATTTCTTCCCCCCCCCCCCCAGACATTTCTCTTTCTCGTTGCTAATAAATGTCCCAGAGGTGGGACTTCCCTGAGCTCACTGCTGACCGAGGCTCTTTTTATTCCAGACTTTGGGTCACTTGGAAAAAGCGGTGGTTCTTGAACTTACCTTGAAGCATGTGAAAGCACTGACAAACCTAATTGATCAGCAGCAGCAGAAAATCATTGCCCTGCAGAGCGGTTTACAAGCTGGTGAGTGCCCAAGCCTGGCTATCATCTCTTAAGAGTTCTAGCACAAATAGAGAGCCTGGGGGCTCAGCCTCTGGTATAAGAAACATTCCTGCAACAAACTGCTTATGCACATTTGTTGGGGGAGATGCTGTTTTATCTTTCCTAAAAGGTCAGACTTTTCATTTGGAATGCTGCTGTGTGCCACCTGGCATGAATATGTATTAGTCAAATGATAAAATATTTCTGTGGCATTTTGGCTTAAGAGTTTCTGAGTTCTGGGAGATTTTCCCCCTCCCTTTGAAAATGCCGAGACACCTATAATTGGCATTGTGGATGATTTATAGTTCGTCTTCTTAGCCCTCTTTCATTGGAGAATAAGTCATGGGCATGCCCCAGTGTTTTCCTGTTTCTCTACTTCCTTATTGCTCGGTGTGTGGTATGATCCTGGCAGGATGACAGCAGGAGTTTTTCCTGCATTTCATGTGGTTCCCTGAATAGCCACTAGGTATCTTGGCGAATTGCACAATCTAACGAAACCACTGAAGTTTTGTCATTCGTTTCTACCGACTTCCAGAGAATCATAGTCACCTTCTAACCTTCTCGTCTCACCCCTTCCAAATAATACTGTACAGACTGGGGAGAAATTCTTCCACGCATTCCCTCATTCCATTCTTCTCTACTCTGCTTTCCAAGGCTAGTGTGATGAGAATCACAAAAACCTAGCAAGCACAACTGCCAGTTTCCTCCTTGAAAATAGAAAGATGATCATACCTCATTTCCTGGGGGTCGCGGATAGAATACAGGGAAAAGGCTTAGAAATAGCCTTTAAATTTAAAGATTATAGTATGACTGCAACTTGTATAAGTCATTGAAAATAAGCTTACTTTAGGTGATATTGTTCATTCTTTATCTCATTTTATGACTATCTGGTCTCTGTCCATTTTGCTACAGTGAGATCGACATTCTATGAATGACTCTTTGTGGTTTATAAACATATGAGGATGTTCATTGCTGTGTCATTTATAATGAAAACTCAGGAACAACCAATAAATTCAACAAGAGGAGAAATAGTCCGTCTCAATTATGGTCTATTTCTATGATGGGATATTATGCAGCCATTACAATCATATTTCATCTCTGGGTGGTAGGCTCATGGATGATTTTTATTTTATTCTTTATACTTTTCAGTGTAATCCAGATTTTCTCTGATCATGTTACTTTTGGAGTTAGGAACATAAATCAGCAAATACTGTTAACAAAAAGGCAAGCTCCTGATCTTCGGAGTACAGGTATCCAGGTGAACCACAGGGCCTTCTGAAATGTCTTCCTTTGGGTCTGTGTTGATCCAGGTGACCTGTCGGGGAGAAATGTGGAAGCAGGCCAAGAGATGTTCTGCTCAGGTTTCCAGACGTGTGCCCGGGAGGTGCTTCAGTACCTGGCCAAGCATGAGAACACGCGGGACCTGAAGTCTTCACAGCTCGTCACTCACCTCCACCGAGTGGTCTCAGAGCTGCTGCAGGGTGGCACCTCCAGGAAGCCGTCAGACCCAGCGCCCAAAGTCATGGACTTCAAGGAGAAACCGAGCTCCCTGGCCAAAGGCTCCGAAGGCCCTGGGAAAAACTGTGTGCCCGTCATCCAGCGGACTTTTGCTCACTCAAGTGGGGAGCAGAGTGGCAGTGACACGGACACAGACAGCGGCTATGGAGGAGAATCAGAGAAGGGTGACTTGCGCGGCGAGCAACCGTACTTCAAGAGTGATCATGGACACAGGTTCACCATGGGAGAAAGGATCGGTGCTATTAAGCAAGAATCTGAAGAACCCCCTACAAAAAAGAGCAGGATGCAGCTCTCAGATGATGAAGGCCATTTCACTAGCAGTGACCTGATCAGCAACCCGTTCCTGGGCCCACACCCACACCAGCCTCCCTTTTGCCTGCCCTTCTATCTGATCCCACCGTCAGCAACAGCCTACCTGCCCATGCTGGAGAAGTGCTGGTATCCCACCTCCGTCCCAGTGTTGTACCCCGGCCTCAACGCCTCCGCTGCAGCCCTCACCAGCTTCATGAACCCAGACAAGATCTCGGCCCCCTTGCTCATGCCCCAGAGACTCCCTTCTCCCTTGCCAACCCATCCTGCCATCGACTCTTCTGCCCTGCTCCAGGCTCTGAAGCAGATCCCCCCTTTAAACTTAGAAACCAAAGACTAAACTCTTAGGGGATCCTGCTGCTTTGCTTTCCTTCCTCCCTACTTCCAAAAAACAATTGTGTTTGTGAGTGCAGCGAGATTGTTCCGGTGTGTATGCCGCGATCATCTGAGGCGTGGAGAGAAGATTTGGGGGGTGTGAGTGTGTGTGTGTGAGTGTGTGTGAGTGTATGTGCCTCGTGTGTTGGTATAGGACACTGAAGCTCCTTTTGGCGTAGGGAAGACATGAAGGATTGCCTGACATCAGGAGATTTAGGGGGGATCGTAGCAGACCTCTGGGCTTTTCCCCACCCAGAGAATAGCCCCCTCTGATACAAAATCAGCTGGATTTTCAAAAGCTTCAAAGTCTTGGTCTGTGAGTCAGTCTTCACCTTGGGAGCCGGGTCTGTGGCTTTGAGAAAAAGGTACTTTCAAAAGAGGGCTTTCCAGAGTACAGTTCCCAGCCAGCCCTTATGACCCCACCCTTCTCCCTTTTCTTGTCGCCATGACTCACCATATGGGGAGAGGGCAGCCAGACTGAGCTCTCTGCAAAGTGGTGAGGTAGCAGACACTGGCATAGCACGGTAGTGGTTTGGGGAGATTTCCGCAGGTCTGCTCCCCACCCCTGCCTCGGATGAATAAAGAGAATGTAGTTCCCTACTCAGGCTTTCATAGTGATTAGCTTACTGAGGAACTGAAAAGGGTACAGGCCAAGCTGCCAGGGGATGAGGGAGGAGTGCCTGGGGTCTCTGGCACCTGTTTCTGAGTCTCATCTAGAAACATTCTTGCTGTCCAGGGAACCAAACCACAGTCTGAGAGATCCAGGCGCCTAGGTTCCCAACACCCCAAAGTGCTTAAAGCCAGGTAACAAATTGCTGCCTTCAACAAGCAGAGCTCGACTCCGTATTCAGTTCTATCTTAAAACTCCTTTTAACCAAGCTTAGCTTCTTAAAGGCCTAACCAGCCCTTGGCACAGCAAGATCCTTTCTGCAGGCTGATTCCCCTCGTCCGACAGCACATGGAGTGTCCTTATTGCTGAAAAGGATTCTGTCTCCTTCAAAGAAGTTTTATTTTTGGTCCAGAGTACTTGTTTTCTGACTTGTCCAGCTAGCCCTGCACCAGCTTTTCAAAATGCACTATGCTTGATCGCCGATCGTGTTTTAACTTTTTCTTTTCCTGTTTTTATTTTGGTATAAAGTTGTTGCCTTTATTTGTAAAACTGTTATATATTATATAAATATATTAAAAAGGAAAATGTTTCAGATGTTTATTTGTATAATTACTTGATCTACAAAGTGAGAAAAATGAATGTATTCCTGTTTTTGAAGAGAAGAAGAATTTTTTTTCTCTAGGGAAAGGTACAGTGTTTATATTTTGGAGCCTTCCTGAAGGTGTGAAATTGTAAATATTTTTATCTATGAGTCAATGTTAAGTAGTTGTTTTAAAAGACTTAATAAAATAATCCTTTTCCTGTGGAAGAGAAAGATGGGTCTCCTGCATTTTTAAAAATAACTCCATTGTGTGATGTGGCTGTCTCCTTCTGCCCTCCTCTTTTGGCTGAAGGCAACAACTAGTTAATCTTGGTGTCATTTCATTCAGCTTTTCATGTGCCTTGTATTCAGATAGAGTAAGCTTAGTCAATTTAGTAGGTAAATATTTGTTTCATTTTTTTTTTAACTAACCGTCGCCAGAGGTTTACAGTCATCCTACGCCTCCTTCCAGAGTTGAGCAAAAAGTACATTTTTTCCCCCACTCTGCTTTTGTCGTGGTCCTTAGAACTTGACAGAAAATCAAAGTATGAAATCGTGGGCCTTTGTGTCTGGGGAGCTTACCGGAGGGGTAGGCACATTGAGAAAAGACTTAATGGATTATTATGCGATAATAATTGATGCTGGGGAGAACACCTCTTTGCCAAGGCAGTCTAACATTTTCGAGTCTAGCAAGGTCTAATGGATTTGCCATATCCTGTCTTATTGCTGCTGAAGGCAACATTCCATAATTATTTTCTACATCCTTCCTGGACTTCCTCTCACTGGGTGTGTTTGTGCGTGAATGAATATTGGTGTTCCTTAGTCAAGAGCTCTTAGGAAAAAAAAAATTTCGTGGGAAATGACCCAGTGGAGTATTTTTGCCTTTCCCCTTCTCCCTCTCAGAGGTGTCCTAATGTTTCCTGATCACCAGTGCCTGGCTTGTCATGCTCCAGGTCCCAAAGCATCCCAGTCTTCCAGAACCCTCTGGTTGTCTGGAGCCCATGCAGGGAACCAGCCCCCAGGGAGTTCTCAGCCAGGCGAAAGCACCACCTGCCCCTCATGACTGTTCACTGCAAATGTCACCTTCCCTGTCTCTTGATGAGCCCGCAGGCGAGAGTGAGTGAGCATTGCCTGGCTTGTGTGAGATGCAGAATGCACGGTCTAAAAGGCACAATTGTCCCCAGGCAGCATAGAGTTGGGGAAGGGGCCCTGAACCAGGAATCAGGAGGCCTGTCATCAACGAACTGGTGGTCTATCATCTCCCGCTCCGCGCCTGTTTTCGACCACTTAAAATAAGATTCTGAGCCCTTCTCACGTGTCCTATAGCACCAGATGGCGAATTCTGTCAGTCCCTCTTCCTCCCAGCTTCTCAGGGCCAGGTCTCCTGCCTGATAAGACTCTGCATTCCTCCATGAATTGCTAGGGCTTTCTGGCTAGACTTTTCTGGTAAAAACCTAAACAAGTCAAGTTGAGCGTAGAGATGAGCTGGGGGTTGAAATCAAGACGGAACTCTCTTTCCATGCCCCTCTCTCTCCTGGGCCATGACTCAGGGAGTAGCTGTGGGGACAAAAGGAAGTGGTTGGAGCAACCTGAACTAAAAAAAGTTTTGAGGGTTCAACACATAGTCAACCCAGAATCCCCCTCCAGGAGTCCGCCCCTCCCAAGCACCCCTAAAAGTGGCAGCTGTCCCTCTGCCTCCTTTTCTGCTTCTGGCTTGCCCGTGACCTTCCTGCTAGCCCGGCTGCAGCAGGTTCCAAGAGGCTCAGAGGGAGACGCGGAGGAGGGGCTTGCACCCTAGTCCTGCGCCGGTTCCGCACAAAGAGGACCTCTGTTTAACAGGGGGTGTGTGTGCGCGCGCGGGGGTGAAGCCCTGGCTTCGGGGACAAGGAGAGGTGGCAGGAGGCAGGGGAGCGGAGGCTGGGCATCTGGCCGCCTTCAGACAGGGCGTGATCCTCCGGGCCTGCCGGGATGGTCTCACCCAGCGCTGACCTGCCTCGCCTGTTGACACAACGTCACGTTTCCGACTGCAACCCTTTCATGTGCGGCCCGCGGCTAAATGCGGCTGCCGGTTCCTGGAAGCAGACGTGCCTGGCACCGCGTCAGCAGAAACTTGATCCCCGGGGAAGCTTGGCAAGGCCACGGGCTCGCTCGGCCCCCAGAATAGGACCTGGCAGCGGGCGCCGGGCAGCCCCCCCTCGCGCCCAGCAGGAGGGAATCCGAGCGCTCTCCCGCAGGGGTGGGAGGGAGGGCTGGGTGGGGTAGGGAGCTGGATTTAGGCAGGGCATTGGGGCAGGAGCCTAATTAACGAGAAGCTAGAAGCTTCCCACGGGTCATCGCTCGTTAATGAAGCCTAACGATCTAAAAGAACCATTATGGGTACTGTTATAATTCACGTTTTGTAGATAAATAAAAGCAGGCTCAGAGAGGGGAGGTAACTTGTCTAAGGCCATACAGCTTCAGAGTCACTAAACCATTAGTGGGATGGTGAATATGTTTGATTGTGACTCTCCTTAATCGGATCCAAGGTGAAGGCTTTCAGAGTCTCGTTGTTAATAATAGTAACAACACAAATACTACTACTGCTAACAGCAAACACGTTTGTAGCACTTACTGTTTGCCAGAGTCTTCAAAGCACTCCACATACAATAACTTAATTTTCACAGCAACTCCATGATGTAGGTATAATTATTATTCCTCTTATATGGTTAACAAAATGCAGGCACAGAGAGAGGTTAAGTAACTTTCATAAAGTCACACGGCTCCACTGGTGAGTTGGAATTTAAGCCTAGGCAACTTGGCTCCAGAGTCGACGTGCTTAACTACAAAACCACACTGCCCTTCTCATTAAATAATAGTACATATAATAATAATAAGAACAGTAAAAGTAGTAATAGTTGCAATAATTAGTAATTGGTAATAAGTACTACCGTATTTTGAGTACTTTCCCTCTGCCAGGCACTATGTTAACCACTTTGTGTGAGTTATCTGTACTTCCTATAGCAACTATGAAGGGTAAATATTACTATGCCCATTTTACAGATGAGAAAACTGGAGCTCAGAGAGGGGAAATGCCTCATCTGAGGTGACACAGCATATCAAAGACAGAGCCCTGCCCTTTCTCTGGTGTGGAACTGCTTCTAAACTGAGCTGCCGTGATGTTGGATTGGGACATGCATTATCTCATTTAATCCTCAGAATAGCCCTGAGGAGTAGTTACTGCAATCCTTGGTGCTCGGATGAGATAACTGAAGCTCAGCGTAAAGGTACAGTCCTGTGGCACTTTTCGATGAGGCTACGTTCTGAGAAATGCGTCGTTAGGCGATTTCGTCATTGTGTGAACATCGTAAAGTATACTTACACAAACCTGAATGGTCAGCTAGGCTGTATGGCACTACCTTATGGGACCACTGTCGTATGTGCGGTCTGTCATTGACAGAAACATCGTTATGCGGCGCATGACTGTTTTTGCCCAACTCTTTATTTGCTTCCTTACAAGTGCCCCGAATGCCATCCCACAGTCCAAATGGGCCCATTGTCTAGTTAAAGAACTAACCTCACAGGACTATCGGGGCATATGGGGACCCCACAGGTTGACTGTGCTGAGAACCAGAATGTGGGTTTGAGGAAATTCTCTCTCAAAGTGTTCTGGGGTGAGGGTGGGGGCATTCCTTTTCTCACATCTCTCTTAAGGTCAGGAGAGGTGGAGGTAGAGGGACCTGGGGCAGTGGTTACATATGGACCGTTGGGAGCAAGGCAGATCTGATGGAAGCAGGCAGGGAGGGAGGCCGAGATTGAGGTCCAACCTCCCTTGCTAGAAGGGAACCTGGGCAAGCTTGGAGACGAGGCCCCTGCAGCTCCTGTCTCTGTCAGGGTCCTTCAGCCCACCTGCACCCTGGCCCATTGCTCCAGCCTCTGGCCATCTCCCCAGGACTTGGCTGGTGAGGGGTAAGCAAGAGGCCACTTCGCTTTGTGGAATGGGGTCAGTATCTCAGGATGGAGCTTGACGTGCTGCCAGGTTTCTCCTCAGGCCTCTGGAGCCCACTTTGAGCTCAAAGAGACAGAATGTGTTGAGTTCCCAAGTGGTTTCCTGTAAAGACTATGTGTTAACAGGATCGGGGTGTTCTCCCAAGACCCAGAATTCCCTGAGGAGCCACGTGGCGTGGAGGGAGGGAAGGTTCTGTCTGGGCTTCTCACCCCCTCTTCAGCCGGAGCCGATTCCTTTTCCTCTGTCTTATATGTCGTGATGGTTTGTTTGAACAAGAGTTCCATTGCTAAAAAACATCACAAACATGTTTGGAAGGCACCAAACTACAGCTCCTTCCTCAGCCATCGCCTTTCTCTAGGATCCAGTGGGAGACAGAGGCCACTCAGAACCACCCCCCACCCCCACCCAGCACCACCCCCCTGTTTATCCCAAGCCATCTGTTTGGCCCGACTACCACAGCGGAACATGAGACGGGCAAAGCCTCTCCCATTGGCTATGGAAGCCACTGACATGCTTGTCCCGCGGCTGGGCCATCCAGTCTTGTGATGTGGCTGGACTGGGGCCCAGAAGGTTTCTTCCAGTATAGATGGGGCCCTCCCTTCCCGGAGGAATCTTAGCAAAGGCACTGAGGTGGGACATCAGGGAATGAATCACTAGGCTGCTAGGTAGAGGGGTCAGCCTCAGGCTGTGGCCAAAATGATGGGGACAGCCAGCCTCTGCCACACCTGCTTCCCAGCCCTGCTCTCCTACCCTCCACCCACCTTCGAGAGGATGAAAGGGAAGAAACTTGGGCTTAGTTATTTGTTTGAAGAGCAAATACGGGTTTCTTTGGAAACTGTATTATGATGGTATATGGAGGTAAGGGATTGTGCAAGGGTCTCTGGGGAAGTCAAGTGGGGGGGTGGGAAAGGAGGGAAGACTGCTCCCTTTCCAGAAAAAAAAAAAAAAATGTGTGTTTCTTAAAGTTTTTAAGAAAATGTCTAATATTTTTGTATCTTTTTTTACTATGGAGAATTTAAAACATGTACAAAGATAGGCAGACACAACAAAAAGAAAAATCACCCAATTTAAAAATGGGCAGAGAACTTGAATAGACATTTGTCCAAAGAAGATATACGAATGGCCAGGAAGCACGTGAAAAGATGCTCAGCATCATTAGTCATCAGGGAAATGCAAATCAAAACCACAACGAGATACCACTTCACACCCCTAGGATGGCTGTAATAAAGAAAAAACAAAACGGAAAATAACAAGTGTTGTCGAAGATGTGGAGGAATTGGAGCCTTTGTACATTGCTAGTGGGGATGTAAAATGGTTCAGCTGCCGTGGAAAACAGTTTGGTGGTTCCTCAAAAAGTTAAACATAAAATTACCATATAACCCTGCAATTCCACTCCTAGGTATAGACCCCAAAGAATTGAAAACAGGTACTCCAACAAGTAAATTGTACACGTACACTCGTGACAGCACTGTTCACAATAGCCAGAAGGTGGAAACAGCCCAAATGTTCATCAACAAATGAAAGGATAAAAAAAATGTGCTATACGTATACACAGTAGACTAAAAAGAAATAAAGCACTGGTATATGCTACAACATGGATGAACCTCAAAAACATTGTGCTCAGTAAAAGAAGTCAGACACTAAAAGTCCCCATACTGTATGATTCCATTTATATGAAATATTCAGAATAGGTAAATCCATAGAGATAGAACACAGATTGGTGGTACCAGGGGCTGGAGGAAGGAAGAAATGGGGCAAAATTGCTTAATGGGTCCAGGGGTTTTAATTTAAAGTAATGGAAATATTTTGGAATGAGACAGAGGTGGCGGTTGTACAGTATTGCGAATATACTAAGTGCCACTGAATTGTTCACTGTAAAACAGTGAATTTTAGTGAATTTCACCTCAGTAAATTATTTTTTAAGAAGTAGACGGAATAGGATGATGAAGTCTCTCTGTATCAATCTCTCCGCTTTAACAGTCATCAATTCACGCCCAGTCAGTTTCATCTGTGATATATACACCCATCTGCTTCCCCTACTCCTATGTTATTTTGAAGCAAATCTGGACATCATATAATTTTATTTGTAAATATTTCAATATATGTCTCTACAAGATAAGTATTCTTAAAAAAAGTTACTACAATAGCATTATCACACCTGAAAAAAATTTTAACAATACCTGGAAGGCAATTTTTTAAGACTAATTTTCTGACCAGAAGTGCAGAATGGTTTCAAAATCTAAAAACATAAAAAGTGATCAAATTTCACATAAAAAGTGAAAAAAATTGCTCCCCTGTCCTGATTCATCCCGTTTCACCCTGGTCTCTCTGGCCTCACCAAAGTCACCTACAAGTAGGCAGGTAGACTCTTTTAATGTATTTTAGAGCTGATTTATGTTTATACATGCAAATATGAATGTGGGCTATCATATGCCTTCTTTTTTCATACAAAAATAGCATGCTTTTTACACCATTCTGCACTTATTTTTAACTTACTATATCTTGGGGAGCTTTCCTCATACGTACATAGAAAGGCTTTTAATTCTTTTTTGCAACTGCATAGTATTTCACTGTGTAGATTTACTATCATTTATTTGACCAGTTCCCTATGATGGACATTTGAGTTATTTCTGATCTTTTGCTGTTACCAACATTGCTGCAATGACTAATTTTAAACATATGTCATTTTGCACATGTATCACAATGTTTATGAGCCAAACTCCCAGAAGTGGGATTGCTGGATCAGTAGCATGAGCATCTGTCATTCTGATGGGTATCGTGAACTGTCCTCCATGGGGCTGTGATGGCTCATATTCCTTTAGCAACTCAGGAGAGATGCCTGCCTGGGAGGCAGTTTGCAAGAGAAGTCAGAAGCCTTGGAACATGTGTATCTTGAAACCAAGTGATTCCACTTCCAGGAGTTATCCCAAGGGAGTTATTAATCAGGTTTTCAAAGATTAAGCTACAAAGGTGGACATCTCTCTGTCATTCATAGTAAAAAAATTGAAAATCAGAAAAATGACATATAGGGGACCAGTTGAGTACCTTATGGTTTGTGTAAATGCTGGAGTACTAAATACTCACGAAAAAATATGTTGGGTATTTACTATTATATTTATTATATATGTACATTATGACATAATTTTATTTCTAATATATTTAATTATATGATATATTTATTATAAATAAGTGTACTTATTATTACTTATTTATTGTTAAGGGGGAAAAAGTAGGTCACAAAACAGTATGTTCAGAAGGATCTCATTTTAAAAATAAAGAATAACGTGTATACTTTTAAACGTTCTCTCTCTGTCTCAATTGCCACTCCTGTAAAATGAAGGTAATAATAATCAGCTCATTGAGTTGTCGTGAGGGTTGAATGAGTTAAAATGTCTAAGATGGGGGCTGGCCCGGTGGCGCAAGCGGTTAAGTGCGCGCGCTCCGCTGCGGCGGCCCGGGGTTCGCTGGTTCGGATCCCGGGCGCGCACCGACGCACTGCTTGGTAAGCCATGCTGTGGCAGCGTCCCATATAAAGTGGAGGAAGATAGGCACAGATGTTAGCCCAGGGCCGTCTTCCTCAGCAAAAAAAGAGGAGGATTGGCGGATGTTAGCTCAGGGCTGATCTCCTCACAAAAAAAAAAAAAAAAAAAAAAAAAAAAAAATGTCTAAGATGCTTAGAACAGTATCTGGCACAGAGGAAGCCCCAGGTCAGGGTGAGCTAAAATTAGTATTATTATTATCACTATTATCATTAATTGTATTATATTTGCATAGGAGAAAGGTCTGGCAGGCAATACAACACATTTTTAACTATCTTAGTAGGACTTGGAGTTATTGTTACTTTGAGAATTTTTGCTTGTCTATATTTTCTTTTTTACAATGAATGTGTGTTGTTTCTATAATCTATATTATATCATGAAATGCAAAAAAAGGACGAGAATGGAATGGTGAGGTAGTCTTGGAAATCTGCACTTAGCAGAGCCCCAGGAGACAAGTGGAAAGAAAAGGCAGGAGGCTTTTTTGGTTTGTCAGCTCAGCTGTGGGCAGGGCGGATCCGGCACAGCGGGAAGAGGGAGACTCCCCGCTACGGGCCCTTGGAAGGAAGGGGAAGGCTCTCCCTGCCCATGCGTGCCAGTTTTTAACAGGGACTTTAACGATCAGAGCGATGACAAAAAGGGGCAGATACACTTAGTAGCCCATGAGGGTCTTGAGGTCGGGCCCCGACTCATTCACTGCTCTGCTCCTAGTACCCACCCTGAGACAGAGCAGAAATTCAGTCCATGTTTCCTGAATGAGCAAGTGAATCTAGGCTCTGCTCTGTGACCTTGGGAATGGTCTTGTATCTCCCTGAGTCTCATTTTCCTTAGCCACCAAATGGGGATGTTAGTGATCACGTAGACTGTTGTGAGGATGAAAAGAAAAATCTGTATGCGGAGTATGTAGCGCCCAGCTCAAATCAGGTCCATGGCTGGTGCACAAGCACTTGTTGAATAAATGAATGAAAAGAAAGAATGACACAGGAGCTTATTCACACTGAAGTGTAAATGACTGACGACATTCTTTCCTGAAACAGGTTTTGTAGGGGATAAAAGGAGAAGCTGGAAGAGATATATGTACCAGACTGTGCTAAGTACTGCACTAGGCACTATGCACGCATTATCTTGTGTAATTTCCATTTTATGTGTCAGAAATTGAGACTCAGTGAGATCAAGTGACTGACCCAAGGTCACAGGGCAAGCAGATGGCACAGCCAGGAATTAAACCAACATATGACTCAAAAGTCCTTGCCGAGGAGTTTTGGATGTCAACATAGACAGTGGCGTGAGGAGGGAAGAGGGTCTGGGGGATCTGTCAGAGACAAACTCTGGCACTCTGTGCCTGGCACTGAATTACCCAATAGGTAGACTGAACATGTGCTCAGGGCAGTAAGAAAGCAGCCCCACTTCCCATCCATCTCCCCCCAAGTTGGAAAATAATTTCTTTTTGTTATTTCAAAGGAAGCTTTGAGGTAAGCTCAGGAAGAAAATCAAGACCTTATTGGGTTTCTCTACATTTATTTCAAGTTTAGTGCTGTTTCCCACTTGCATTTCCTATGGGGAGGGAGCACCATAACACTCATGCCTCAGGACATTAGGGAGTAATTCCCCTGGGGGCTTAGGGCCTCTCCAGACCTTGCCCAGTGCATGCTATGCCAGGCCCCCGAGAGTTTGAGGGGAAGAGAGAAGAGGGACACCCCGCCCCCTTCTTCCCTTGGGGCTCCCGAGGCTGCGTGCCGGTATTTCCCAGGGCAGCGGCCTTGGCTCCCCTGACCCGTGGCTTCTCACGGACCAGCCTTTCAGACAAGGCGCTCACTGTCCAGGCATGTTCCAAGCCACCGGCTCGAGTCCGAGCCAGCCTGGGCCTGTTGCAGTGAGTCAGCCTTTCACTGGGGAAAAACGTGGTGACTGGCCTGTAAGTCACTTTTTCCAGCTCGGCCCTCATCCTGGGCTGGGTTTTGGGAGGCCTTCGTTTTCCCCTTTGGGATTCTGCTGCCTATGAGGTGTCTCTGAGGGGTCCTGGGAAGCATGAAGACTGGAATTCCTTGGGGGGGGGGGTGCAGGGTGAGTTGCTTCAATTGAGCCAGATGAAGGTCCCTCGATGTGTCCACCTGGTCTCCTCACCGCACAAGGAAAAGTGAGCCCACAAAAGTTAAATCTGCATCTCCTACACAGGTGAGCCCGGAACTGCCACTGGAGGAGAGTGTGTCTGGCAGAGTCCACCCTGTCACCTCTCGCAGGCCATGCTGACACAGCAACCCCGGGTACCTGGAGCTTGGGGCATACCTGGCCCCTTACCAACTAGAGAGCTTTCCTGAAAGACGATGCTCCCTGGGGTGCCTTGAATTTTAAAGCGAGCACCATTACCTTCCGTGAACCTGCCCCTCAGCCCAAGGCCAGGGGTCTGGTTTCAGAGCTGTTCATTTTACCATCCCTTCTGACTCACCTCCAGCCTCCCTGAGGTTCATGAGGCCTTCCCTGCGCAGCTATGTGAGATGGATTCTCCCAGGGTGACTGGGCGGGAGGGAGAGGTGATGACCATTAGTCAAATGGTGGTGAGGGTGTGATAGGGTGGGGGTTTGGCCCTTGGTGGATCACGGAGCAAATTCTTCCTCTCTGCCTCTGAGGCCCTTGCTTGGAAGCTCCTCTGCATTTTTGTGATTAGCAAAGATTAATCTCCCAGTAGTTCCTTCATTCAAGCCACAGACATTTATTGATATGCTTTATTAATAACCCAAAGACTGGGCTTTGGGGCTGCAGTGGTGCACAGAACACTCATGCTCTTGTTCTCGTGAAGCAGAGAGTCTGAGGGGGACACAGGTACTGACCAGATAATTACACAAATAGATACAGCAACCCACAGTAAATATGAAAGAAGAGGACATGAGGGCAGACAATAGGGCCTAGTGTGGTCTGGGGTTCAGAGCAGGCTTGCCTGAGACAGGATGGATAAGGAGGAGTTGTCTGGTTGGGGTAGGGGAGGGAGTGAGAATGGTGTTCGTTATGGGTTGAATTGTGTCACCCCAAAAAGATGTTGAAATTCTCAGAATGCAACCTTATTTGGAAATAGGGTCTTTACAGAGGTAATCAAGCTAACATGAGGTCATTAGGGTGGGTCCTCATCCAATATGACTGGTGTCCTTATAAAAAGAGGAAATTTGGACACAGAGACAGACACGCACACAGGGAGGGTGCCATGGAAGATGAAGCCAGAGATAAACTGATGCATCTACGAGCCAAGGAACGCCACAGAATGCCAGCTGAGGGAGAGGCCTGGAACACAGTCTCCCTCACAGCCTCAGAAGGAACCAACCCTGCCGATACCTCGATCTCGGACTTCTAGCCTCCAGAACTCGAGACCATAAATGTCTGTGTTTAAGTCCCCAGTCTGTGGCTGCGTGTTCCAGCAGCTCTAGCAAACTAATGCAGTGTTCCAGGCAGAGGAAACTGTACCACAAAAGCCCTGATGGTGAGGGGGGTGAGGCGGATTTGAGAAAGACGGCTACCCTGGCTGGAATGCAGAGTCAAAAATTCCTTTATCTCTAATGAGAGGGAAGTAGATCAGTGTGGGCGCCGCAGGCGACTATAAATACAACAATAAAAATAACAACCACCTTGAAGATGCATAGAATGTCTGAGATAAGCCTGGGGAGGTAGGAAGTGACTGGGCACTGCAGAGGTTTCCTTGTGAGGATGAGCGCTGGAGGCTTTAACCCTAAGGGAGAGGGGAGGCCATCGGGGAACACAGGGCAGGTGACTTGGAGTCTAGTTTGAGCTGCGTGACCTTGGGCAAATTGCTTTCTGTCTCTGTTCCTTAGTTCTTCCATCTCTTCCCTTATCTGGGACATTCCATGACCATGTGACTAGCAGTGTGCTTGATGTTGCCATCCTGTGTGTGATAGGCAGGATGAGAGGGAAGAGAGAAGAAGGAAAATAGTATCTGACATCATTTTTGTTCTTAGGGAGTTTATAATCTGCTTGGGGAAATGAAATTCATTCAAATGACACAGTAAAAGTGCTAAGTGTAGTAAGAGGACAGAGTCAGACATTCTCAGGGGCTGAAGTGGGGGCTTCCCTCAGGGGGGTCGTGATACCTGAGTGGGCCCCCTAGTGGCCGGGTCTGTGCTGCGCAAGTCCATCACTGCCTGCTGCCCCCACCCCACAGCTGACTGATCCAGGGAATAAATACGTGACCCAGGCTGGCCCAATCAGAATCGTTCCCTGGGATTTTTTTTGGCTTGGATCTAGGGAAGAAAATTCAGTTTCTCTCTGAGGAAACAGAATGCTCCTGGTGGCCTTGTTTCCTGCTACAAAGAGGGAGCTGGTCGGAGGGCATGAAGCCAACGGGCAGAGACAAGATAGGAGAGACAGAAAGACAGAGAGACAGACAGAGCGCGCGAGAGCGCCCCGCTCAGCTGTCCTGAGGCCTGGCTGCACTTCTGCTTTTCCTGTGCTTACACGAGTTACCCCTAGATTCATCACCCCACATTTCTCCTTTTGGCCTAGGCTGTTGGAGAGGAGTTTCTGCCGCGAGCGATCGTAAGACCCTCCACCGTATAAACTGTTTATCAATGAGGTGTCGGAGACCCTGCACTCGGCCCTAGTGTGTGCTATTGTGTCAGGGACAAAGAGGCTATCCCTGCCCTCTTAGGAAGCCCTAGGTGGAGTTAAGGGAAGCCATCCTCACTCTTTACACTCTGCGAGGCGTCTGAGGCTCCTGGATGCCTCCATGAATTTGCCTCATTTGTTTTGCGCTGCAAATCCTACAAGGCAGAAGCTACTGACCCCCCAGCCCCATCTTACATTGAGGACACCGAGGCGCAGGGGAGGAGAAATATCTTGGTGTGTACGTGGTAGAGCCTCTGGTCCCTAAGATGGTACCCACGAAAGAGACATAACCCGGGGCAGTTCAAGCTCTAATCAGAGAGGAATCAACATCCTTCTTTCATGAATTCATCAGCAAACATTTTCCTGCAGATAAAGAAGGGAAATTACCAAGGGTTGGTGTGCAGTCCAAAGTGTGAGTTCAGGAAGGCAGGCGTTATCTTTATATCTTATATCTCTATAAGCCCAGTAATCGTTATACACACAGTATTGGGCGTAAATTAGATGCTCAATAAATGTTTGCCAAAAAAAAAAAAAATAGGAATAGTGTCTCATTTATTGAGCGCTTACTATGTGCCAGGCACTGCTGTAAATGCTTTGTAGGTATTCATGTAGCTAACCGTCACCCAGCTTTGGGAGGTTGGTACTATTATGCCCATTTTGGAGGTGAAAGGGCTGAGGCAGAGAGAATAAGTGGGTAACTTACCTGAGCTCATACAGCGAGGAAGTGTCAGAGTGACCTCCAGCCGTCCGGCTCCCATGTGCACTCCTAACCATTGGATTATACTGCCTATTTTCGAATGAATGAATGAACGAATAAAGGCACACCAGCTAGCTACAGACACACACATACACACGTGTTTATGGAAAGCTTGCATTAGAGAAGAGCAGATGGGGAGGAGTGCCATGGGTAGTGAGGCTCGGAGAAATTTAAGCTCCAGAAAATTCTCCAAAGAAGTGGGATGTGAATGAGCCTAAACTTGGGTCGGAATTTTGAATGTCGAAAGAAAGATAGGGACACTTAGGTCTGGAGTCTCCTTATTGTCAAATCAACATCACAATTGCGTCATGAATTGAGAGCTTTCTCTGTGGCCTGCCCCCTACCTACTTTATCTTCTCGTCTTCCCACCTTACCGGCGTCAGAGGCCTGTCTAACCATTCTTTTGTACTTGCGCCCTTGTCGTCCTCAGGAAGATCAGCCTCGTTCGTCATTCTTTTCAAAGCCACAGAATCTTCCCTTGATAATGACCAAAGTTTCTAAGGCAAAAATTAACTATACTTATGGTGTCCACAGGTCCAAAGAGTTGAGGACCGAAAGACCCAGAACTCCAACCTGTGACGGCTGAGCCCTAGACTGGACCAGATCCCTCAGTGAGGGTGCACGGGCCTCCGTGGGGATGGCAGTGCCGGGGACGATCACTGTGTCTGCTGGCTGCCTTTGCTGGAGGACTAGAGTTCACTCACTGTCTCCACTGAAGATCTCCGAGCACACACTGCACCCCGATATGGGCACGGGCCACTTATTAGCTTTGAGGCCTGGACAACCACAAGACAAGAAAAGGCATAGCCCAACTTCAAAGGGCTGTGGGAGACCGGGGTGGCCAAGAAGAGCCTGGCGCCCACGGAGAATCCAGCCGCAGCAGGATCAAGCCAGCTCAAGGCAGGATGCGGCACCGCCCCACTGGCTCCAGGGGCACTAAGGGGCCGACAGGAGGTTTGATAGGAATTTATTTTCCGTGCAGCCTCATCTTTCAGGAGCACAACCTCTGGGGTCTTTGAGGGGAGTCCCAGGGATAAAAGTCCTTTTGGAGAAAAATGACCCTTAAGAAATGCACCCACACTCTTAGGCATATGAGAACTTGAATACCTCTGGAGCATTTTCTAGGTTCCTGGAACTATGCTAAGGCCTTCATCTGCATGACCTCACTTAATCCTCAGGACACCCTGATGTAGAGACAATGACTCTCCTCTTATGCACCGGGGAAACTGAGGCTTGGAGACTTTTTCAAGGTCACACAGCTAAGAACTGGCAGAGGCAGGAGTCAAACTCAGGACTGACTTCACATTCCTTGCTCCTATCCACCCTGCTCTGGGGGTGCTATTTGGGCACCCACATTCACTGACACCTGGGTGTTCTACGCTCATCTGCTCACCCAGCAAATATTTCTTAAGCACCTACTGTGTGACAGGCACGGTCTGAGACGCTGGGGATACAGCGGTGCATAAATAGAGCAGACAAAACCCCTGCCTCATGGACTGTACGTTGTGTCACCGAAATCAAAAAGACCTGAAAAGGCAGAGATGATGGTCTCCATGTTATAGATGAAGAACCGAGGCGGGTGTTCCTCGTCGTCGGTTTAACCCCCAAATCCATTCCTCCGTGTTTTGTTGTTCAACAAACATTCCTTGAAAACCTGCCAGGGGCCAGGCGTCCGTTCTGGGTGAGGGACTCCCCTCAACCAGCCCCAGGGTTAACCCAGAGGGATGCGTTATGGTCCCTGCCCTCGGAAGTGACGTTCTCTTCAGATTGCTCATTTCATCTTCCTACCCTGTAGCTGCTGCCCAGGGGCCGTGAGCTGTCCTGACTTGTGCCCCTGGGAAGTCAAAGCTCTTTCTCAGACCAGCCTGAAGCTGAAGGGGCCAGGCCAGCGGTGTGCGAAACAACCAAGTCAGCACAAGTGTTGGGGATCAAAGATGCCCTTTGCCCTCCCTCCCTGGATGGTCATCCCCGACCCAAGGTGTGTTAGGAGGGGCTCTAGGGTAGATTTCAGTAGCTCTGGGTCTTAACTAGCTGTGGGTCTTTGAGCCGGTCGTTTAAGCTCTCCAGGATGTACTTTCCTCATCCGTGAAGTGGGAATAGCAGCGTTTGGCTTGCTGGCAGATTTGCAAGATTGTGATGAATTCTAATGAAATAACAGCTATGGGAGCATTTTTGGATTTATCTTCTAAGTCCTACATTTCTACTTCAGTGTCTTCCAGTTCTTCATTTCCTATTACCACAAGGATCTTCTAAACTCATTCACACGAAGGTATAAATAACCGATGACCTTTCAAATCTTGCCTCTCTCAGGCCTAGAGGCTTTCTGAGAAGGAAAAACCAACTACTGAGGAACTAGTGGGGAAGGCAACTACTGATTGTGGCCAAAATGGAGTAATAGGGGCCAGATTTACCCTCCCACCTGAAACAATTAAAATGTGCCTTAACTGTGTCCTAGACAAAACTCAACAATATTTATAAGAGTGAAAAAATATCCAGCACCAACCAAGGCAAAATTCCTGATGTTTACCATCCCGTCAAAAGAATTCCCAGTGGAAGGCTCTTGGACTAGTCTCTTGGACCAGAGATTTTGTCTGTTTTATTCTCTGCTGTATCCTCAGTTCCTAGAAGAGTTCCTGACGCGTAGTAGGCATTCAATAACTAGTCGTTGAATGAGGAATGAATGACAGGGGTGTCAGACATTGTGAGGATAATGGGAAGTGCTATTCTGGGCTGGGGTCTCTTTCAGAGCCCTAGAAACCACCAGTACTTAAGGCCTCCGGGACCGATACATTCCCCAGATGGGCCCAAGCATGGGAGATGAGACCCTCTAAGCAGTGGCAGCCTTTCTCGGAGGGAACCTCTGTGAGGAGCCCTGTCATCACACAGGGAGGAAGAGGAAGGCCTTTACTCAGTGATAACCATCGCTGTGAACCACTCCCCACGGCCCCCCTCCCTTCAGGCCCCGGCCTGTTTACTGGAAGACGCGACCCTGTTTTCTACATCCTGACGCTGAGAGATTTCATCACCGGCTCAAGGTAAGACAGAGAGGCTGGGCGTCAGGGCCCTGGTGATCAGTCACGTCAGACTTGGCGGGGTGGGGGGACCGCTATAGATGAGAGAATCTGCTCATTCTCTTGTTAGTCCTTCCACTCCAATCATAGTGATGTAGGTCATGTCCTGTGCGTGGGGGCTCGGGAGATAAAAATAAAAACGACAGTGATTACAATAACCATAAAAGTCACCCTTGTCTGAATGATTACTTCAAAAGGCAACTGGAGAGGCTAGGAGCACGTCTCTGAGCCCGTGCGCTTGGGTTCCTAATCTCACCTCCGCTTCTTACCGGCAGTGTGACTCGGGGCAAGTTTCCTAACCTCTCTGAGCCTTCACTTCCTCGTCTCTAAAATGGGGCTGTAGCAATTAAATGATTTAACACATTAAATGCGGTAACACATTTAAATTGATTGTGTCTTGGCTATGTCTTTGCCTGACATCCTGTTAAGTCCTTTCCAGCCTTATGCTGAAGGGCGATGGTATTGTGGTTAAGAGCTCTGAGTTGGAAGGGGGGCACCCCCTTGTTCACTGTGTGACCTTGAGCAGGTAACTTACCTTCTCTGAACCTCAAGTTCTCTTATCTGCCATGTGATGCAAAGTAAACTCCATGAGAGTGGGGAATTCTGTTTTGTTCTCTCCTGTCTCCCCAGGGCCTTAAACCATGCCTGGCTTAATAAATCTCTCTCGAATATATGAATGAATATATAATAATCAGGACCAGCCACCTAATTTGTAGAGCCCAGTGCAAAATGAAAATGCACGACCCGTGGTGAAAAATGATTAAGAATTTCAAGATGGCAATTGCTGAGTAGATCACCAAGTGTAGGGCCCTTCGAAGCACAGAGTGGCCCTGCGTGACCACACAGGCCACATGCCCACGAAGCTGACTCTGATTACAGTACCTGTCTCATGTTGTTGATGTGAGGTTTAAGTAAGTTAATGCACATAAAGGAGCTCGCACACGCTTGGCCCAAAGCAGGCTTTCCATGTCTGCTGCTGTTACTTCTATCGTGTTTAATGGTCCCCCACAGTCCTGAGAGCAGATGGGAATTAGCCCATTTCACAGGTGAGGGCAGTGAGGCTCAGAGAGGTGATTACAGGACCTGCCCACTGTCCCACTGGTTACGAGTGGTGGGGGTAGGATTTGAACCCAGGATGGCCGATGCTGACTTTACTGTGAGGGAATGGCTGGGGGAGGAAGGGAGAGGACCCAGAGGCCTCCGGGGAGCTGGGAGAGCCGAGCCCTGGGTCTGGACGGCTGCTCCTTCCTTAGGGCTGATTGTCCAGTCACTTGGGGTGTGCTCCTGTTGCTCGGTGGGGAACCCACAGGCCTGACAGGCCCCTGAGTTGGGAAATGTCCTATGGCACATTGCGAGAGGAGGGGGCCGTGGCCAGCAAGGAGCCAGGGGAGTCCCCCCTGCCCAGGCCCAGCTCAGAGTCAGGACCAAGACCCTGGCCATGGGGCAGAGTCTGGGCCAACCACGGAAGGCTGAATTCACGGATTAAAATCCAGCCTCAGCCACCGACAGCCCCTGCCAACCCGTCCCTTCCCTGTGGTCCAGAAGGTGGACCCAGGCCCACTTGCTGTCCTACCCTTCTTCCTCCTACATTCCTCGCTGCTCATCTCCATCCCTCCTGGGACTTCCTGGAAACCCACCAGGTTCATTTCCACCCCAGGGCCTTTGCTCTTGCTGCTGGTCCTGCTGGGAAGAACATTTCCCAGGCTCCTTCTCACCCATCCAGCCCTAGCCTCGAATGTCACCTCTGAAAAAAAGCCTTCCCTTATCACCCTCAGACACTGCCACACTCACACCCACTCCCCGTCTCTCCCTGCTTGTTTCCTATCCCTATCTGAGATCACCTTCCTCGTTGATTTGCTTGTTTGTTCACTGTGGGACACTCTTCACTAGAACAGACCCAAGTAAACTTGAGAGCAGGGACCATGCTCAGGGCTCCATCCCTGTCATCTAGGACAGTGGCTGCCATCGAGGCAGGGACTCGATAAATATTTGTTGAATCAGTGGACAAATGAATAGCTGTATGACACTGGGAAGACAATGTATGCTCTTTGAGCCTCAGTTTCCCCATCTGTAAAATGGGATGAATACCTCCTTCTTAAGGTGGCTGTGTGGGTTAAAATCAGGCTGCCATTTATTGAGGGCTTTCTGGGTGCCAGGTACCGTACCAGATACACACGATCTGGCATCTAGACAGTGCTTGGTTGGCAACTATTACTTATTTGACTATCATTGCCACTATTACTAAACTTCATAGGTTGGGGTCCCTGAGTTGAGGGGCTGGACCCTGGATCCTGAGATGTCCCACAAGGGGCTCCATGGCGACCCAATGCAGGGAGACCATGCTGGGGGCTGGAAGCAAAGGCTCCCCTCTAGGAAAGAACCGAGTCTGAAATTCTCAGAGGGGTTCCTTCTTTTGGGATTCCTCTGCTCCCTCCTGACTATCCCATCCCACTCCACCCCCACCCGGCCCCGCCCTTCCCAACCACACACTCAGAATAAACCCCACGCCCTGCGTGCCTCGGGTGTCGCAGTTTCCTGCCTCTATGGTCACGGGCTGCCCGGGGCTCTGAGGGATTTTCCAGCCCAGGGCAATGCTAGTGGGACCCAAGGCAACGTGACATAAGAGGAGCTGTGATGCGGACCCAGGACCAGGAAAGCCCCGAGGGGGCACGGCAGAGAACTGGAGGGGCCCCGCAGAGGGTACCTGGGGCGGAGGCCCCTGGGAAGGGGAACTGGGCCTGCTCTCTGCCTTCACCCCGCGCCCTCAGGGCGGGCCGTCACTGGCCCGCTGTGAGCGAAGGCTGTCCTGGCTACCGGCCTGCGGCCTCCAGACTGACCAGGCCCAGAACGAGAAACTCCACTTGTGTCTGAAAACTCCACGGCCAGGCTGGATCCAAGTGGATTTCAGTTTAGAGACCCGCCCACGCCTTAAGGAAGTCCTGTTTTCTCTTCCTTCTCTTCCCCTTCCAGCCGCCACTGAGGCTCTCCAGTGTCCCTCGCTGACACTGGCCCTACAGAGCTATCTGCCCCCTTGTCTTTCTCTTCTAATCTCCGTCCGGATATCCATCGACTTCTTCCAAACCTGTCGAGGGACCTGGTTTCTAGTCCTGCTCTGGCTCTGACTTTGTGATTTTGAGCAATTTCCCATCCCTCTCGGTCGCCTGTCTGCAAAACGAGGCCCCTAATGGTCCCTTTCAGCTCTGACATTCTGGCATTCAGTGTTTAGAGATTCAAGCACAAGAATCCTTACCAGAAAGTATGCCTCCCCCACCACCACCCTACCATGCCCCCACCTCCTCCGGACCTGACAGATCCACACAGAGCACAGCCTGCCTGTCAAAGATTCAGAAAGGTCCCTGCCTGCCTTCCTAGCCACGTGACCACAGACTAGTCTCGGCTGAATGGACAGGGGATAAGATGTTCAGAGGACTAAAAAGGCAAAGTGTCTAACACAGTGCTTCCTGACACCTAGCCGGTGCGCAGTAAAAGGAAGCCAGTATGAATTTAGAAGAAAACGAGAAGACAGAAAGTCTAAAGAAAAACAAGCAGTCAAAAAATAATCCATTCAGCAAACATTTAGAGCATCTCCTACGTGTACTAGGGTTATAAACATGAATATGGTGCTCAAGAACTCAGAATTCAAGCTGCTTAAAGTGGAGAGGCAGATTTGTCAACAAATATTTGATAGCCTTCTGATTTCTCTATTTCTCAGAATCTATGTCCACTGTGTACAGTTGCACAGGTTGTTCACTGCACAAGGGTACTGGCTCAGAGTTAGTGGGGGCTGAAATTCAGGCCAGGCTCCATTACCTAAGGGTTGTGTCTTCCCAGATGAGTGCCTTCTTCTAATTCTCACAAATGTGCCATATGAACTAGCCCAGGCCCCACAGCATCCACATTTGCTCTGCTCCCAGGGCTGATCCACTCAGCCCCCCCAGCTACCAGAGTGATCATTTTAGGTTTAAAAGGATAACACACACACACACACACACACACACACACACACACACACTACCTCATGAGCACTCCTTCTCTATCATCTCTACCATCTCCTTCCTCCTCATACTCCTCAGACTACACAGTCCACACTGTATTGTTTTACTTTGTTCAACAAGCCATGCTCCCTCTGGCCTTTGCGCATGCTGTTTCCTCTGTCTGGAGTAACCCCCTTCCCTTGCATTAAATCTCCAGATCTCAATTTAGACATTTTTCTCTCCGAGAAGCCCTCTCTGACTCCTCTGCACGCCCCCAGATCATGTTCTTCCTTATCTGCCCTCACAGCTCCTGTGCTTCTCTAAAGCATTTGTCAGAATCATAATTAAATGATTAACAGTATTAACACTTGATTATTGCCTTTCTCCCCTAGGAAATCAGAAGCTCCTGGAACATGGAGATCATGTCTATTGTATGCTGTATATGTTACCTATGCCATCTGTCTATCTGCTTGCTGTATGCTGTGACCCCAGTGTATGTAGATGGTGCTCAATAATTGTTGAATAAATGAATGACTATAGCTCAGTATAATGGAGGCCGGTAGAGAGGTGATTCCACTTGTCTGAGGAAGGAGCAGTTGCAGACAGGGGAGGCTGTCAACAGGGAGGTCTCCTCATTTCAGGGGAGTCTGGAGGGCCAAGTGGGGCTCCGGGGGCGCACCGGGCCACTGCAGGCGCAGCGTGCACCCTCGGGGCCTGTGGAGAGCTTGGCCGTCACGTGGAAGTCAGAGGTCTCATCTTCCCCAATTTTCTGGGTGCCAGGACGTGGGCAGCCACTGTGCCTTTGCTGGTAACATTTATAAGAGATTCCCCAAATCTCCTGACTGGATGAACATGAACCACATAGGGTTCCAAATTCCGTCAGAAAACTGCCGTGCGACTTCGGGAACCCTAACATGCGGCCTCCACTTGGCCCGCGATGTGGGGGCAGCCTGTTCTCTTGGACGCCAGGAGAACCCTGTGGTCCAGGGCGAGCAGAAGCAGAGGCCGTAATGACTGCCTATTTCAGGCGACCTCAAAGAGCTTTCAGCTGTGGGGCGGGGCGACACCCCCAGCCCCCACCGGCAGGGCCTGTCCCGTGCCAGTTCATTTATCCCGAGTTAATGATTTTCTAAATGTTAAATTTAAATTACTTTTTTAAATGCTCATGGACATTTTCACACACATTCACAAGGGGAGAGAACAGTATAGAGAACCTCATACCCAATACCTTACTTCAAGAATGGTCAATTCATGGACAATCTTGCTTTATTTATATCCCTCTCAAAACTAGATGAGTTTAAATCAGATTCCAGACCCCACCTCATGTTATCTGTAAATGCTTTGATGGGTTACTCCCTTTTAAAATACAAGTAGTCCATATTCATTATAATGGAGAAATATTTTTAATTAAAAAAGAAAGAAAGTTACATGTAACCCAGTCACCCAGTGTTGATTTAAAAGGAGTGGCTCTGTCAGAAGGAGTCACTCAGATTGGGTTGGGATCTCTGTGTTGTCACCTGTAGTCGCCTGACCTCAGGGTCCCTCAGCTTCCGTGGACGTGACCTGGGTATAATGGGTGTGTGTGCCTTACCTCCTCTTGTTGTGAGGAGGAAAGAGATGGTTCCTATTTGCTGGTGCCTGGCCCCGAGCTGAGCACAGTTAGCGACAGTTATTATGGACGGGGCATCCTGCCTGGTCTGGGACCTGCTGCCTCACCCACAGCATGGGAGGGAACACTTCTGCTTGCCCGTGGGGGCCTGGAATCGCAGATCCCCAGGCCGTCTTAAATTGCTTCCAGAGGCTGACCTCAGCGCTGAGTTATTGACTAATCCACACCATTTGATCAGGGCGACTTTTGCCTTAGAATTCCACACCCTTTGCTCTGGAGGGAAGGAAAGAGGAAAGATTGAAAGGAAGACGTGGCCTACACCCCTCCATTTTACAGATGGGAAAACCGAGGCCCGCCTGGTGAAGCCGCTAGGATCCCAGAGTTAGCTAATGGCAGAGCTGGCACCAGAGGCCCAGTTCCGGCCTCAGTTTCCTCATCTGTAAAATGGGTGGGCTGAAAGCTCGAGAAATGCCGACTCTGACTAGAGGCTGAAGGTACACAGGACAGAAAGGCCACGCTCTGGGTGTCGGTCAGAAAGCCGCTGAGAGATGATTCATTTGGGATGAGGACAGCTTCTAAGAATCGGGGCCCTGTGTTTTCTCCCAAGAGACTTTTGAAAGCAAAGCTTGCAGGGACCCTTCTCAGAGACGGGAGGTCACAGCCGAGGTATCTGGCCAGATGCAAACAACTTCCCTCTTTGTTCTTGTTAACGCTGATAAAAGGGCTTCCTTCCGCATTCTCAGGACCAGCTTTTCGCCCCTTGCGCGGCCGACTCGGCCACCAGTCCCCTTCTTGTCACACTATCCTCCCACTGCCTCCACCCTCTCGCCGCCCTGGACTTGACCTTGCTCTAGACTGTCCTTCGACAGGATTCGAGGGCCACTCGACTCTCCCCACCTCAGCTGGTTCCTTCTCTCCTTTCTGACACCGGCGGCTTCGTGTTTCACTTCTCCACCAGGGCGGGGGGGTGGAGGCAGGGACGACGTAGTCGCATTATTTCTGGCAGCTGTGGTGGGCCTTGGGGGCAGCGGGTGTCTGGTTCTGGGTCTGCCGCCAGGCGCGCCTTTCCACCTGGCCAGCTTGGGTTTCCTCTTCTGCACCCTGGGGAGGGTCACCGCGGCCTCCCAGGGCTGGGAGATGGAAACTAGTGATGGCGTGAACGCGCATTGAGCATCTACTAGCGCCAGGGTCAGCGTGGGGTCTATCTCAACTAAACCTCACGACGACTCTCTTTTACACATAGTAAAAGCAGCTCAGAGACGTTAAGTGGCTTGCCTGAGATCACACAGGGAGTTAGGGGTGGAGGCAGCATTTAAACCCAGGTATGGGGCCTCCGGAGCACAAGCATCACCAGTCTGTCTTCCTAAAAAGTAACATCTGCACGACACACCTGGAACTAACAGCAACAGAAGCTGCAGACTTGCTGAACCCAAAAATATCTCCTCCCTTCTCACCTCTGCCATATGTGAGTGACAACTACAGACCGGCTGCCCCAGTATCTCCTTTCACTAAAGGGTGTGAGGTGTCTAGTCTCTGTTTTACTGGCACTGTCTCATTGTACTGACGAGGGAAGTGGCAGCTCAGAGGGGTTAAGGGACTTGGGCAGGGTCACACAGCTGGTCAGGGGCAGCCAAGCAATTTGAATGGGTGCTAATTCATCCTTTCAGTTATTGAGCACCGACTGTATACCATGTCAAGTGCTGGCTATGCCAGTTGTGGAGGAGTCCACAACAGGGCTCCTGCCCTCTCAGGCGGGTAATAAACTGGTGACAGATCTTTACAGCTGAGCTGATCCCACTCCACAGGGCTGTGTCCCTGGCGCTGTTGACGGTGAAATCACCAACACTCAGCAGCCAGCTCACCGTTGATTGCCAGAATGGACGGAGCACCTGAGCACCGGGGCTCTGGGAGCAGACCCTGTGGCCGCAGGTCATTGGGAGTGAATTCGAATGTCCTGCCGTGCCCCTGCCCGCCTCACTCTCTCCTGATAACACCCAGCAGCTGCTGGGCCTGTGGGCGAGAGGCCCCCTGGGGCTGGCAGGGGGCCGGGTGGGGCCCTGACTCACCACCGCCAACTGAGCTTTGTCTGAACACTTCCCCTCCAGCACGAGGGAACGCCCATCTGGAAACCAAGGTGAAGAAGAGGGTGGAGGCCGGTCTGCGATGTGAGCCTGGGCATCTCCCTCTCCACGGTCTTTCTTGCTCCTTCCTTCTTCCATACGCGCACGGACTCCTGTTGAGTTTCCCTTCTCCTCTCTTTCCACTCTGCCGTGCCTTCCTCCTAATTCTTCACTCACTTTGCTGGTGAGGGGGAAGGCCACCCTCACCCCCCTATTACTTTTCTCTTTGTTTATTGTTAAGAAAAGGTTGCCTTTTTCCTTGGCTTCAAAATAATATTCCAAGACTAACTTCTCCCTTCAAAAGATGTTCGTTTCATGGGCTTCCATCATATAAACAGGAGGGATGACTTCTGCGAAAAACGTACTCTAGCTATCCTCCTCTTGCCAAACAGATATTTGCGGCATTAATCCTACTCACCTGTCAGTCTACTGTGAAGGAAGGCCAGGGCCCAGACCAGGCGCCCTTTCTGCGGGCCTGTCTGCTCAGTCATCAAGTGCGCCCAGCCGATTGCTCCCACTAGGACAGAGGCACAGGCTGGGAGCGTGGCCGGAGGGGCCCGTCCACTGGATTCTGAATCTCACAACTCGGGCTCGGGGCCTTTGTGCCTGTGTCCACGGAAGTTCTCACCAAAGTGCGGAGAAGGCACAGCGCCTGGCTTGTCGGATTTCCACAAGCCAAGACCAACAGCAAGTTACTGAAAACATACGCTTCTCCCACAACAGTATTTAGTCACGGTGGGTAAGAATGCGTGCAAGAAGGGGGAGAGAAGAGAAGGAAGATGGCGAGAGAGAGAATGAGCAAGAGGGGGTCCAGCAAGAGACTAAGAGAGATACAGACAGGAACAGAGAGCTCAAGGGCGAGCACGGCACACACACGGAGAGCCACGGAGAGACGACGACGGGAGACAGAACCAGAATGAGGAGCGGACACAAAGAGAAGGAGAGAGGGGGAGAGCAGAGGAAACAGAAGGGTCAGAGAAAGACGGACAGGACGAAAGGAGGGAGAGACTTGGCAGAGAAAGGAGAAAATAACAGGGAAAAAATAAAAAGAACTGCAGATTTTTAGAGCTGGGAAGGGTGTAGGGGGTTAGTTCACGACATGGCCAACACATAAGCTTCTAGACTCAGGCTGCCTTGCTTCCCACTTCTAGCTGATCGGGGGAGAGAGGGTACTAATATATTGTGCCTCAGTTTCCTCATCTGCAAAATGCAGACTATGGTCCCTACCTCCGAGGGTTCTCGGGAGGACTGCATGAGTTACCACATTAAGCAAATGCTCCAGAAATGCTGGTTGCCGTTATTATCCTTTATTGAGCATCGATGCGGCAGGAAATGTGTGCTGTGGGACCCTAAGATGACCAGGACCCCCGCCCTATGGTTGGGGGGGGTGTGCTCGTTTTCCCTGGGCTGTCTGGGGCATTTGTGGTTGTTAATAGCATCCCGCTTTCACTCTCTAAAGTGTCCTGGTTTAGACGACAGGCTGGTATCGTCCCCTCCTTTCCGGGGCAGAGGGTGTGAGCCTGTCAGGCTGGGCTGGGCCTGCAGCAAGTCTGGAGCATGTGCCTGCCCGAAGGTGACACTCCTGCAGGTGCAGGTGATGCGGGTGGCTTGTGTTAGCAGAGTTTCTAATCTTCCAAGAAAAGCTAGAAATCTAGGGTTTTTATGTGAAATCATCCTATTTTTTAAATAGACCTTATTTTTTTAGATTTTTTTTCATAGAGTTTATTTCTTAAGAGAATCATCCTATTTCCAAAGTTCAGCATTCTATCACAATGTCCCCAAATGCCCCTCGAGTCCAGCTAAAGCACATCTGTGGTTTGGGCCAGCAGATGGTCTGCTTCCAGCTTCTTGTTCAGAGGAAGTGACAGTCCACTGAGGGGAGCAAGACAAGTAAACAGGCAGTTACCACACAGGCGATAAGGGTGGTGACCAAGGTGAGTCCAGGGTGAGTCAGAACCCAGAGGAGGCACAACCACCTCAGCTGGCAGGTGGGAATCAGGGAAGGCTTCCTGGAAGAGGGTGACAACTGAGCTGATTCCTGAGAGATGAGTGGGACAGTTTCTAGAAATGATAATAATGATGGCAGGGACTTTTCTCCTTGTTGCTTTCTAGGTGTTGGGCACTGTTGTTAACTCTACAAGCATCCTCTCATTTAACTGGCACAATAACCCTACAAATCAGGTACCATTGTTATTCTCATTTTCCAGGAGAGGAGACTGAGGCACAGAGAGGTTAAGTAACTTGTCCAAGGGCACAGTCAACACATGCCATGTGACCCACTGCACATGCTTTTAAGCCTTACTCTAGAAAACTCCTCGGAAGAGCAGAATGGCATGTCCAAAGACTAGAAGGCAAGAGAGGGCAAGGCACGCTCACAGAACTGAAGGCAGGCCATTGCAGCAGGGGCTTGGGACATATTTATGACATGAGGCAAGCAACAGTCTCCTGTCAGGGGACAGGAAGTGACAGGAGTAAAACTGGGCCGTGGTAAGGAGCTTGGGCATTTTCTCCAAGGCAAGAGGGCAACACTGAAAGATTTAAGGATTAGCACAATGCTAACTGCTCGCTCCCCTGCCCCCATTCTACAGAAAAGGAAACAGGCCCAGAGAGCTTCCCTCCCCTACCCAAGGTCACACAGCCCAGCTCTGGGGCCAACCCAGACTCCGGTCTCCTGCCAGGACGGGGCCCCGGCCAGGGAGGGGCGAGTGGGAAGGGGAGAAGGCCCAGCACCGCAGCTTTCAGGACTTGGCGCTGAAGATTAAAGAGGCGTCTGAGCAAGAGAAATTAATCTGCCTGATTCCTTTCCCCTGCACGCCCTGGGTGGACCTGAGATGTCCCTTTGTTTTCACCCTCCCCACCCGCCGGTCTCTGCGCAGGGAGAGGGCTGGGAGATGCCTCTTCCTTGGCCATCCTGGGTCTGGGCTTCCACAGGGCCCAGCAACTCAGGAACGGCAGCCCATCAGATGGGCTGGAGGCAGCCCTTTGAAACCCCCCCAGGTGGGAAATAAAGTCACTGGAAACCACAGCAGCCTGGTCTGTGGAAGGCCTGCTGGGGCGGGGCCGGGCGGGCAGGCAGAGGACCGACAGGCCCTTCAGAGACAATTCCTGCCTCTGCTCCCCCGGCAAATGCCCGCCACTGGTGGATTGGTTGATGTGTAGTTGCGGGGGCAATCCAGCCAGGGCGTTCAGAATCGGCCTCGTCCTAGCCTGATTTCAGGGTGGAGTGCTCTCCCTGCATTCTGAGGCTGTGGCTGGAGGGCCTGAGCTAATCTGCATGGGTGAATTCAAACCACTTGGTTGGCTCAGGTGGCTAGACACGCAGTGTACACTACAGAATGCCATGCCTTCTCACACCAGGCACTATTCTGGGAGCCACAGGCAGGTGACATCCCTGATCTCATGGGACTCATATTCTAGTAGGGGGACAAGGACAATGGACAATAAAATAAATAATTTCAGAGGCAGTGGGGATGATTCTAGACCAGAGTTTTGGAACCTTGGCACTACTGACATTTTGGCCTGGATAATTCCTGGGTGTGAGGGGCTGTCCTGGGCATCGTAGGATGTTTGGAACATTCTCGGCTCTCTCTGTCCCAGGCCAGCAGCAACTCCCTTAGATATGACAACCAAAAGCGTCTTCAGACACTGCCCAGTATCCCCTGGGAACCAGATCGCCCCTGCCTGATTGAGAACCATTGCTCTAGACCAGAGCCGCTCACTGAAAATATAACACCAGCCACATGCAGAACTTGAACTTTTCTAGCACTCACAGGAAAAAAGTAAAGAGATGCAAGTGAAATAAATTTTCATATGTATTTTATTTTATCTAGTATACCTAAACTATTATCCTGTCAACATGTAATTAATACAAAAAGTTATTGAAGAGATATTTTACATCATCTTATTCTTACCAAGTCTTCAAAATCTCGTGGATATTTTATACTCACAGCACGTCTCAATTCAGACAGGGCCACTCGAGACTGGAATCACTGCTGCCTGAGTGGCGGATTCCGTGCACTCGGTTCCAAGCTCAGCAGAAAGACGTCCCGAAAAGGAGCCTCGCTATTCAAAGCACGGTCCCACACCAGCAGCAGCGGCATCGCCCGGGAGGTGTCAGAAATGCAGGATCTCAGGCCCCTCCCAGACCTGCTGAATCAGCATCTGCGTTAATGATCTCACCGTTAAAGCCCGAGAAGTGCTGGGCGAGGAAACCATAGTGCCCGAGGACCAGGCATCTCGGGGGTGACTCAAGTCCACGCAATGAAACAGTTCAGTTAGCAGATGTTGCATCTTCCTGTTAACTTACCGTGAGTCTCAGTGTCTCCATCTCTAACACGGGGATTATTCGTGCTCCTTCCCCGGGTTGGGGTGGTGCTTAATAAGTGTGAGCGTCACCATGCCCCCTTGCCTCTCTGCACACAGCGCGCCTTCACCTCACTGGAGCCTTCCCCCCGGGTGCGGAGGGGGTGCACAGGAGGCATTTCCTGCTGCCGGGGATGCTGCCCCAAGAGGGAGATCCTGAACCCAACTGCAGGGCCACCTGGGTGGGAGAACCCACGTGGAGTGGCCTGAGGGGCCTGGGCCTGGGGTGAGGCCCTCACATCAAACAGGGCCTGTGGATGTGTGCAGAGCGACTTACACACTCACACACACTCAGTGAGCTGTCATGGGGGAGTGGGTGTGGGGGGGGGGTTGGGGAGGAATGACAAAGCCCTCTTAGCTCTGTCACCTATGTGGACTTCCTGTCCCCAAGGCCAGAACATTATAGGACATGGTTATGAAGGAGCTAGACAGTCACTGTTTTCCAAGTCCTCCTCCCCTCCCCTAACACCTGTCCTTCAGGAAGGCTCCATTCTAGGTCTCACCCCTGCATCTGCACGAGGGCCCAGCCCCCACACCCACACCCACCAGCCCAGGATCTGGGTAAAGCCCAGCTCTCCCCTTTGAAGGCCAACTCCTCCTGATTTCTAGTTACAACATGTCTAAATTAAAGTGCTTATCTCAAAGTCTCGAGGCTGTCTTTGCCTGGCGCTCACTTCCTTTCCCTTTCATCAGGCCTCTGGACCGGCTCCCCAGGGAGGCAGGAGGGGGTGACGAAGAGGTCAGGTGAGGGCTGAAGCCAAAACTCACAAGAGAGGAAGCCCCCGAAATTGCCCCACCTCAGTGGGAGTGGAGATTCAGATTAAACAAATTGGGAAAACTTTTAAGCAGAGATCACCGAGCATGGAGCCATGAGGTGGGGTGGAAGGAATCCCGGTGAACTAGAACGTGATCTTGGGCAAGCCACAGTGCTGCACTGGGGTTCAGGGCTGGGGGTTCCTCTGGGGGTGACAGATTCATGGGGATGAGTGCTGTAAAATGAAGAAAGCCCCAGTGCTTATCCTGCCCCCACTGTGATTCAGAAATATCACCCTGGACCAAGTGAGGACTTTAAAAAGAGGCAAAAAAAAAAAGAAAAAGGAAAGGGGGGAAAGGAAGAAAGGGAGGCCGGGGGAGGGAGAGAGGGCAAAGCCAGGACCATATGAAGTGACCAAAAAAAGAAAAAGACAGAGAAAAGAAGTAAGGAAAGCAGAGAGTGGAAGAATGGATGACGAGAACTAGATTTACTGCTTACTTAATATGTTGTGGGCATTTTATGTTATTTCTCCTTTTCCTCTTCATCTCCCTCTACCTCCATCTTCTCCATCTCATACCCATTTTGCAGGCAAGGAGAGTGAGGCCCAGAGAGGCCACTTGGAGTCAGAGGGCCCTGGGCTGGAGTGCCCCTGACAAACTTAGTGACCTGGGGCAGGTCACCTAATCCCTCTGGCCCTCAGCTTCCCCGTCTGTCAGATCGGCAACTTACAGATAATAACTACTTTGCAGAGCTGTAGAGCAAATGAGATAACGCACGTAATGCCTAGCACATGCCTCACATTCAAAACACGGTAATTATTAGCGTGATTACTTCTAAGTGAGTTGCTGGAGGCCACACGTCTAGTGAAGAGCCCGAGTTTCGACTCAGGTCTGCTGAGTCCAGAACACACACATTTCACCACACCAGTGACTCACTGACAAACCGGGAAAGTGGCAGCTAAACTATAAACCCTCTCTCCCACAGGCATACATTTACGCACAGGGAGTGGACACCTACTGCTTTCCCCTGCCCAGCAACCATTCCCTTTTATTCTGGAAACAGCATCTATCTCTTTCTCAGTCTGTGAGATTCTGTCTGTGGGATGTTTTCATTGGGAAGGAAGATTTCTTTCTAATGAGGTTGTTATGCTGGTAGAATATAAGTCCAGAGCTACTGGGAAGATTCTTGGCCACCTCATGGGCCTAGGAAGTCAGAGTTGAGAGATACAGAACAACAGATCCCTAACACTATCATTTGGGCACCTGGATACAGCTGTGCCTGAAGCCATAATCTAGATTGTTTTTTCCCTGTAGGTGATCTGAACCCAGTTTATACTCCTTGCAACCGAGAGTCCCTGGCTGAATAATACAAGGCTTGTCTGACGCTAAGGCTCATGTACCTTAAATCATATCAGATTGACTCAACAATATAGAGACTAAAGAGGAAAAAGGCAAAACAAATAAATCAAAAACTTTCTCTTTCTCACTCTCTTTCATCTTCTATACACGGTAGCTCAGCTAATGGTTGCTATATGAGTGTACAAACATGTCCAAGAAAGTCCCTTCACATTACCACTTATTAATAACCTAGTTACCTGCAGAAACATCATGAATCTTTGCGTCAATACCATAGTCGTCCACATGAAACCTGTGTAATTATATCAAGCTCCAATTCTGTTCCCCCTTTGAGAAAACCAGGAGTGGTGAAACCTAAGTTAGAATATATATTTTTCTGCAAGTTGTTTGGGGTTGTTCTTGCAGGTGAATTATTCAGCAACTATTTACCATCCCCTTCCCTGTGCTAGTCTCCTAAGTGGTCTTAATCAGGATAATCAAGGTAAGTAGAACCATCCCATCATTTCTTAGATGTTTAGCATTCCAACCAACAGAGAACAAGCGCTCTCCTCTCCCTCCCCGAGGACGTATGTCTTCTCTCCTCGCTTATGGCCCATGACTTGGCAGTCCAGCCTGTTGACCTCGGAGTTGGCTTTGGTTACCGGAGGCTCCATGAACCCATCTGTTGGGGTGTTGGGTCACTGAGTCATACAGAGGAATGTCTCCCACTGAACATCACACCAGAGCAGTGACACTTCCAGCTAAGCTGGCAGCCCCTGAGGGGAGAAGACGGGAGAAGTGGGAGGTGAGGAGCCTGCTCCACGCAGACGGTCACCCCATGATGACCTCACCTGCCAAACCAGTGACTCACGCCCGCTTTCCCCCCTTCCTGCCAGATCTCGCTCATTTGGAATACCTGAGGGGAATACCAGTCTCCTGTATTTAGCAAAAATACACAATCGTGAGCTATTTTTAAAGGCGTGACGTTTTCTTACTTTCAAGTGGAGGCAGCAACCCCTGCAAAGCCAAGAAATGGGTCTTAGATTAAATCTGCTCCTGCTTTAATAAAGACACAAGAATCCCCTCTTAAAAGAACAAGTTGAAATAAGAATGGAGAGTGCTAAGGCAGTTTCCTTTTTTTACAAAATTTTTTTCATTGTGGTAAAATATACGTAACATCAAACTTATTTTAATCACTTTTAAGTGTACAATTTAGTAGCATTAAGTACATTCACGATGTTCTGCAACTATCAGCCCCACCCATTTCTAGAACTTGTTCACCATCCCAAACAAAAACTCTCTACCCCTGAAACAATAACTCCCCATTTCCTCCCCGCCCCAGCCCCTGATAACCTCTACTCTGCTTTCTATCTCTATATATTTCTCTGTTCTAGGTACCTCATGTAAGTGGAATCATACAAAATGTGTCCTTTTGTGACTGCTTATTTCACTTAGTGTGGCACCCTTAAGGTTCATCCATGCTTCAGCATGTGTCAGACTTTCATTCCTTTTCAAGCTTGAATAATATCCCACCGCGTGTGTATACTACATTTTATTTATCCATTCATCTGTTAATGGACATTTGGGTTGTTTCCACTTTTTGGCTATTGTGGGTGGTTTACTTTTGTGTCCTTAAAGACCACTTGTTTTCTTTAGTAGTTAAAAGTCTTCTCTGCAAATCCTCCTATTGTTCACCTGCCAATTGGGACTAAGATGACCGACCAGTTCTGACTACTTCTTAGGACTGTTGTGAAGATGAAGTCAGACCCTGGGTAGGAAAGTGCCTTCTGAACTCTAAAATGTTCTACAAAAACCTTCTCATCCTGTTTATACTATTTGCTTAGCAACTTTTTTTTTTTTTCCCACGGAGATAAAAGGAACACTACCCTAGTCTGCTTTCAAATTATAATAAATTTTAGATGGAAATGGTCTGAATGAACTTTCTTGAGCTGTTTGTACACACTGCCCTCTCTCCTTTCTCTCCAAAGCAGGGTGCTGTTGAATCAAACCCCTGCTATGGATTAGGACACGATTCTATTAACCACTAAGCATTAATCCACTAGATGTGGGACATGGACAAGTTACTTCTTTGTGCCTCTTTGTGCCTCAGTTTCCTCATCTGCAAGGTGGGGACCAAAGTAGTAGAACTGACCTCCAGGAATTGTTGGATCAGATGTGGTAATGATTGTAGGGGGTGCCTGCTGCATACAGTGCACATTCAATCAACATTAGCTGCATTTATATTATTATTATTATATATTTCTTATTCTTTCTTTAGGATTATTTTTGCCCTAACCTTCTCAATTACTTATGAATATATAAAGATTAAATGTATGGTCTCAGTGCAGTAAAAATGCATCAATTCCAGAGACTATAGGTCACATCCACCATCTTCAGTGATGTTTTGAGAGGCTGCCTGGGAAAGCTCAAGAGCTGGTTTAGGACTCGGATCTGATCTTACTTCCTAGCTGGTCTCAGATTAGCTGGATATTCTGAGCTCCCCTCTCTAAAATGGGACAAGACCCACCTCCTAAGGTTGGGGTGGAGGCTACCTGAGTTCACGTCTGTGTTCACCCACTGGCTAATGAATTATTATCACCCCTCTCTCTCTGCCTGGCACATTCTAGGCCCTCAAGACACACTGGCGGAAGTGATTTAAAACAAACATGACTTCACCGAAAGCGGAGGAGGCCAGCGAATCTTCTGAAGAGACTCATAAGAAACTGCTTCATGAAAAGAGAGACAGCAAGAAAAAAAATCTTACAGGATCGAAAAGTCAGTTCTACCAAGCACGTGCCGTCTTAGGGCTCTTCTTGGGGCTTCGATTTTTTTCAGGTTTTGTTTCTAAGACCCTCGGGCGAGAGTGCTTTGAGATCTTGAGAATGCTGGACAGTAGGAAGTTGGCACAGCAGGGCGCCCCCAGGGGAGAAGCCAGGACCCGCAGCCCAGCCTCCTCGGGCCGGCACCCTCAAGCCAGTGGCTTCCTGAGTGGGCCCTGCTCCGGGTCACCTCCCGGAGGCGGGATGGCCTCACCCAGGCTGCCGGGATGCTGTGGTCTCCATGACAACAGAGTGCGAACGAGGAGACGCAGCGAGTGGTGTCATGCTCCGAAACCAAAACCCCCGCCCCCACACCGCCGGCCCCCGGCCACAGGCAGCGGAATTCTTCTGGGAAGGCGGCTGACGTCGCCGCCGGCCCCTGCCCCGGCCCTGGCAGCGCTGATGCAAGCGCAGCCCCGCGCCTGCAGCCAGGCAGCCCCGGGGAGAGCTGGCGCGGAGCTCCGTCTTGTTCCCTTCCGGCCACCCCGCCCGGCTGTCCCTCTGAGGAGTCAACAGCTCCTGGGTGGTTCCTCACCGAAAGGCCCAGTGGGAAAAACACGTGTCTTTGCCCAAACCAGTTCTTCCCCTCTGCTCTTCCCAGACTTGCCGGGAGAATCCGAGCATCCCAGCCTGGCCACGTTCGGGTCAATGTGAAGGGCTCTCGGGCCCCCCAGCCGCTCCCCGGGGAGATACCTGGTGCCAGCTGGTGCCAAGGAAACCGCCCGGATCACGAGGGAACCTTATGTCTGGGTGGGGAGGCGGTGCAAGGCCTCGGGGGTGGAAGTGGTCCAGCCAGGACCGGTCTCCGTCGCCCCCTGCTGGGGAAGCGCGAGAGCTGCTCTACAGTTCTCGCTGGGACCTCCCAGATACTGCTAGTGGTGGGGGCTGGAGCATTAGCATCGCTCTCCTCATGAAACAGACCAAGAAACCGAGGCTCGGAGAGGACAAGGGACCTGTCCATAGTCCCGCAGCTACTCTAGGACCAAGTCGGGACCAGAAGTTGCATTGACACCCTCTCTGCACAGCCTCTGTACCATTTAAAGTGAGAAGTCTTCCCACAGTGGGACTCCTCCTCAGCGAGATGTCGCTTCACCGTGCCGCCCCACTGTGAGGTCTTTCTCCCTCACCGCATCACATCACCCGTTCGAAGTGTGGTCCAGGACCCCGACCCTTTCAAGGGGTACACAAAGTCAAAACTATCTTCCTAACAATGCTAAGAGGATATTTGCCTTTTTCACGATTTCTCTCCCCAGGTGCAGTGGAGTTTTCCAAAGACCGCATGACACGTGATGCCGCCACAGACTGGATGCAGACGCAGACATGAGAATCCAGCTGTCTTCTCTGTAGGCAGACATTTGAAGAGATATGCAAAAAAGTAAAAACAATGCCACTCTTGTCATTCATTTTTTTTGATGTAGTAAATATAGCTACTTTCATAAAATATGTTAATATGTAATGTTTATTATTTTAAAGTGAATTAACAATATTTTTTAAATTTATTGGTTTTAATTTCTAATATGGCACATACTGATAGATACAACCCACATAAACAAGCTCATTAGGGTCCTCAACAATCTTTAAGAGTATAAATAGGTCCTGAGGCCAAAAACTTTGAGAATAGCTTGCTAGTCACTGTCATATTGTTCTCTTTTATTTACTCCAGAGTCCTTTTCACTAAAGAAATTACCTTGTTTTATTTATTTATGAATCAACTAGGGATCTTGTTAAAATGCAGATCTGGATTTGGTAGGTCTAGGGTGTGTGCATGTCTAACAAGCTCCCGAGTGCCGCCGATATGCTGGTGGTCCAGGGACCACACTTTGTTGAGAACCACTGCTCTAGGGTTTGCTCTGTCCCTTCAGATGATGCTTGCTGGGGACTCCTCAGGTGAAAACAGATCAGGTGGCTGTTCAATGTCGCCAGTGAGAGGGAATGTTTACACAGTTCGCACCAGCTCCTCTCTGCCCCAGGCTAAGAACCACTGGAAGGAATTGAGGGTCAGCTAATTTGCAAATTGGGAGAGGTGGAAAAAATTGTGTCAGGGCTTAAGAGGAATTGGAGTTACCTTTGAAGATGTGCACTGAGCTTCAAACAGTAAACTAAAGAGCGATTCAATCAGTGAGCATTAAATCAGATATGCTAGGGGCTACATTGCTGAAAGCTGCTCATAAGACAGAAATCATGCTTCTTCAGCTACAGTTCTGGAATCAGCTAGATTCATCCCCAAACCTCAAAGTACCTCAGTTGAATAATGGGAATTTCAGTTGTCGTGAAAAACCTTCTCTGTGAGGGGGGAAAGATTCTAAATATGACATATTACATTTTTGCATTGGGGTGGAAAATATATTTGAAACCAAACTGCGTGTAACTGCTTCTGCTATCTAATTTGGGATGGTAGCATAATTTACATCAGTGGAAAAATAAATCTCGGTAGCGGGTCTTTCCACTTACAGAAGGGAAGAAAGAAGACTGCCATAAAACCTCTGCCAGTTGGGTTCTGCCGCCAGAGAAGGGATTACAAACTCAAATGCTTCCAGAGGCCAGATGAGTCACACATACCCGGGAGCCTGGGGGTTTCTGGTGAAGGGTCAGGTCTTGCCTGGCTGAGGGGCAGCCATGACTCCACTTCTGCCTGTGGCTGCCATGTTTGATTGAAGATACTGTGTCATTGAATCCTCCCATTTTTTTGAGAGAAGCCTGAGACCAGGGTTTTACGTGAAGTGTATCCATTTTTTTACGTCAGGAAGAAAATAAAATTAAATATACAATTGAACAAATTTCTGTGCTGGGCCGAACAAAGCCAATATTCCAAGCTCTGAGGTAAATGAGGTAGGAGCCGGGTTAGGGGGCCTTTCTTTGGCTGAGCACTGAGCTCCAAGGTGGACGTACCTGGGGAGGCGGCGGGGGGAGGGGGGGTGAGATGGGAAAGAGCTTTGCCTAATCAAATGAGGTTTCAGTGTTTTTATGGGAAAGGAGCAGCCCAGAGGGAGGGGAGTCTTGGGAAACAGGAGCAGAAAATGTGAGGGAGAGAAAGGGGAGAAATTGTGTGTGTGCAGGGGCAGGGGGGAGGAGAGGGGGGAGCATTACTTCTGTTAGAGGAGGGAGTTTTGGGAGGGGTTGGGGTGGGCACTGGAGGAAAGGAGGCTGTGTTTTACCTGGTGTTGGAGCTGAGCAGACAGAAGTTATCAGCTGCCTGAGGTGAGATGCCACTGAGGTAAAAGAGCAGGGACAGGATTCGGCCGAGTGGCTGAGAGAATACAAGTCCCAGGACCTGCCGGAGAAACTTGGACTTGCCTGGGGTGGTAGGTAGGGGCCTTCAGTCACTTTCATGTCTAAGGAGTAGGCATGACCAGCAGGCACCCTTTGTAGGGTGCCGAACCATTGTGGGGTCACTGGTACCACTGTTCGCCTTATCTGCGATTGGGGTGAAGTCACTTAGCTTCTCTGGGCCTCAGCTTCTTTTGAAAATGGTAATAATGACATCTGTGTCACCTCCCCCACAAGGTTCCTGCAAGGAGCAGCTAAGGTCCTATATGACAAATGCTTTGTAAAAAGAAGAGAACCATGGGCTGGCCCCGTGGCTTAGCGGTTAAGTGCGGGCGCTCCGCTACTGGCGGCCGGGATTCGGATCCCGGGCGCGCACCGACGCACTGCTTCTCCGGCCATGCTGAGGCCGCGTCCCACATACAGCAACTAGAAGGACGTGCAGCTATGACATACAACTATCTACTGGGGCTTTGGGGGAAAAATAAAGAAAGAAAGAAAGAAGAGAACCAGCCAAATGGGCGGCATTGGTTGACAGCTGATATTCAACGGTCCGAATGACAATGCTAGTACATAACAATAGTTTACTAGCACGTAGGGTGTGCTGGTCCATACTAAGCATTTCCAGTGCATTATCTGATTGAAACTTCCTAACGGTGACGGAATATCTCTATCCCCATTATATGGAGAAGAAAACAGAGGTTCAGAGAAAGTAACTTGCCCAAAGTTACTTAGCTGGCAACTGGTAGAACCAGGTCTGAATGACTCTAAATATTATATTCTTAATCCCTATGTGACACGTTATTTAAAAATTTTTTTTCCCCCCAAAGCCCCAGTAGATAGTTGTACATCATAGCTGCACATCCTTCTAGCTGCTGTATGTGGGACGCGGCCTCAGCATGGCCAGAGAAGCGGTGCGTCGGTGCGCACCCGGCATCCGAACCCGGGCTGTCAGCAGCGGAGTGCACGCACTGAATCGCTAAGCCACGGGGCCGGCCCATGTCATGTTATTTTAATAATCATTCTTAACATTATGCTGGCCTGCATATTGGAGAATATTAATCGTGTACTTTTTTTTCTTAATAATATGTTAGTATATAGAAGTAGTGCTTATTTACTAGGATTTTAAAATATCATTTTGGTCATTCGTTCAAACACGTATCTAGTGAATACCTACTATGTGCCAGGCTTGGTGCTACGTATCAGGAATACCTCCTCAAACAAAAGACAGAGAGCCTCTTGCCTTGCTGAAACTTACAAGGTAACAGCAGAGAAAAAGTATTCAACAATTATGATACCAAGTGCGAAACGGAAGTGCTTTGGTCTGAGGGAGGAGGAATATCTTAGTTGAGGCCTAAAGAATCAAGAGGAGTTAACTGAGGGGAGATGGCAGAGGGTGAGGCAGTGTTCCAGGCGGAGGGAATAAAGAACCAGCGAGAAAGCCAGCAGGTGAGAGAGTGCGTGAGGCGCCGGAGGAAATGAAAGTAATACCCTGTACCCAACATGGAGGGTTAAGGGGCCAGTGGTCAGAAGTGGTTCTGGGGAGGGGGTCAGGGACCAGATCACGAAGGGCCTTGTGACTCATGTTAAGTCATATATAAATATATCTATATATATATTTGCATATATACACATATGAATATGTATTTGTTTTAATTTTTTTCTTAAAAACCAAACCAGAATCATGCCTAATACTGTTTTTGAAGCTTTATTGAGATATAATTGATGTACAATAAACTACACGCTTTTAAAGGACACAACTTGATGAGTTTTGACATTTGTATATACCTGGGAAACCATCACCACAATCAGAGAATGAATTCCATCCCCTCCAAGGTCACTCACGCCTTTGTAATGCCTCCCTCCTGTCCCTCCTGCCACTGGCAACCACTGACCTGCCTTCTGTTATTCTCTATCTGTTTGCATTTTCTTTTTTTTTTTTTTTGAGACTTGAATCCTTTTGTTAATTGTGAAATTTTTGTTGTACATTATTGTTTATCGGTCACCATATAAGTGCATCCCTCCACCCCTTGTGCCCACCCCTCTGTTTGCATTTTCTAGCATTTCATCAATTGAATGGATCATGTCAATGAAATCATACAGTGTGTCCACTTTTATTTAGCTTCTTTCACTTGGCATAATCATTGTGAGATTCATCCATGCTGCATGTAACAATGGTTTGTTCCTTATCATTGCTGATTAGTGTCCTATACTGTTTTGAAGTCTGCTTTTTTCGCTTGCTATATCAAGACAGCTGGGCTCTAGGTCAGACTGCCAGTTATCAGCCGTGCCATTTACAAATGGATGACCTTGGGCAAGAAACCTCAATATGTTACCCAGTTTCCCCAGACCTCAGTGACCATGTCTGTCAAGATGGGATCATAGCAGTACCTGCTTGGTAGGCAGGCTGTGAGCGTTGAATGAGATGATGTATGTGCCTGTGCCTAGCAATTGCTCAATAAAAGTCATCAGGAATATTATTGCCATTACTGCTTTTACAGTTCACACCTGGCACACTTTAAGAAAACATCAGACACAGCCATGGAACACTGATGTGTCCCCAAAGCTAGAAAGCAGGGACAGAGGCCAAGTTGCCTTTCTGGTGACACCAAAGGTTCCAAGGTGGACAAAGCTGGTTCCTTCACCTCTTTGCTCCCCAGATTCTCTTCCTTGAGCACAGTGGCACCCAGAAGTGGGGCTTGGGCTGGGAACGAGTTTTAAGAGTCTCTATGGGCAAGAGAAAAGGGAAGCTGGGTTAACTGCAAATCAATTTGGTCACGCAGACAGTCATGCTTCATTGTTCCAACCCCAGAGACCCACGTCTTCCTTGATTGCTCACTCAAATAACAGATTAAATCATCTCTAACATGCACTGACTGAGTTATGTTTAAAAAGAAGTTTCTCTAAGGCTTACCTGCAAAGGAGTTGCCTGCCTTGTGTCCTGACCACAGTGATGTGAAGTCTGCAAAAAATTATCTGCCTTGATGCTATCCTTCCAATGCTCCATTCTACCCTCTTCCAGGGCTACACAGTAGCAGCAAAGAGAGCCACGTTTTCTAATAGAAATACACCTAAAAGCCAAGCTTTGGAGTCAGGTAAGATCTGAGTTCAAATCCCAGTCCTACCAAATATTAGCTCTTAAACTTGAGCCAGCTACTTTAACTCCTCTGGGCCTCATCTTTTAAGTGGGGATAAAAATAATCCCTAAATTCATGGCTGTGTTGCGAGGGCTAAAAGAGAAAGGAGAAGAGGCGTGTACAGCCCTGAGCACAGTGCCTGGCACCGGGAAAATGCTGTAGGTAGGGAGTCATAGGGTCACCATAAACCTCCGAGTGTTTTGTTTTTTAAAATAAACACTTTCTCTCGCAGCCTTCTGTCTCTATGCCCCTTCTTAAATCACACCTTGTACAGCAGTCTGCCTGTTTCAGGCTTCTCGCCAACTGGACGTGAGGTCCCATGAGGAACAGTCGGAGGAACTGAGGATACATCAGACAGGAACTAAGAGGGACATGGCAACTGTCTTCAGGAAGGGCTGTCCCAGGAAAGGCGTCTGTGACTAGCTCTGTTTCACCCGAGAGGGCTGGGACCCACGGGTGAGCGTTACCATGAGGCAGATGAGGAACCATGTTGTTATCAGAGAAGTCTGCGAAAGGAAGTGGACTGCCTCAAGGCTCTGTCAGCTGCCCATTGTGGATGTGTTCAACTGAGGCTCGAGGACCAGGTGTGAAAGGTGCAGCCAAGGTGATTCCTAATGTCGGAAGTTGGACCAGACGATTAGCTCTCAGGTGGGTGCAGGGGAGGTGGATGGGATCAGGAGGTGGTGCTCGGGGCTGAGGGTCTCCCACGCTCTCACAGCTACACCAGCACCTCCTCTTTTATCTGTTTTATATACTTGGGTTCCTGAAGATTTGAAAAGCCAATTTTGCTACTTAAAATCGAAGTTGTTTTTTTTTAAGCCGTTGTCGTGGATGACCTTTTGAGGCTTCTTTGAACTTTGGGGCTCTAAGTTGATGATTCAGAATTGCCGGTGACCCTGACAAATAAACAATTTGTCAGAACTCTCTTGGTTGCAAGTGTTAAAACTCCTCTCAACTTGGCTAAAGCAAGATGTAGTGACTTGAGAAACTTGCAGGGCTGTTGAGGCAGTTCAAAGAATTGAAGAAAAGAGCTGTGACAACCACGGCCTCGGGGACCAGAGCTGGCGACTCAGGGCTGTGTTCATCTGACTGTCAGCTCTGCTTTTCTCATTTCTCCCTGCGTGTTGGCCTCTGGTGAACATGGCGGCTGCAGCCTCTGCTATGGCAAAGAGAGAACTTCTTGCTTACAGCATCTGTATCTGGATCCCAGGCAAGGCTTATAATTGGCCCCCTTTGACTCAATAACCCACCCCTTGATGGGGATGGAACACTGTGATGGTCCAGCCTGGAATGAGCCTTATCCTCCCTGTAGCCAGGCAGGAATGAGCTTTTTCAGACTAAAGATAACCAAAAGCAGTGGCTACTTCCAGCTTGGAAGACTTGAAGAAAACGTGTATAGAAAACTTCAGCAAAAAACTCCCACCCCCCCGACCCCCGCCCCGAGAAAGGAGTTCCAGTTAGAAGACTTCCTACTGATAATTGATTTTAGGTCAAACATATTACTTACATTAACTATTTAAATTGTCATAACAATGATCGGAGGTGGATTTTTATTCTCATTTTACAGACGAGAAACTGAGACCCAAAGATGTTAATTAACTTTCCCGAGACAACTCAGCTAGAAATAGAAGAGCTAGGACTCGGCTTAGGCCAGCGTTTGGGCCTGCATTTGAACTCTCCTTCCCCTGACAGTGCAGAAGACGTGGAGGCCAGTAAAGGGGTTTGGACATGAAAGGAACATGGTACCTCAAACACAAATGGTAAGACCAGGGCTCATGTTCCAGGGCTGGTAAAAAAGAACACTGATCAGGGAGACAAGAGACCTGAATTCGAAGCCCAGCTCCGGCTCTGCTACTGATTAGCTGTAGGTTGGAAGCACGTTTCAAAAATGCAGATCTGACTGTCATTTAGCGGCTTTGAAACACTTCCGCATCCTCGAGAGAACATTCAAATCTCTCACTGAAGCCAACAAGCCCCTGCCTGTCTGCTCCTCTCTGGAGCTGCTCTGCACCTCTGCTCCCATCACAACTCTGACAGTGTCTCACAGGTTTCAGGCTTTTTTGCAAACGCAGTTCCCTGTGTTTGGCATACCTGTTCTCTTCCCCCATTTTGAGCCAGCATCTACTTCTTCCTTCCGACTTCAGCTTCTACCCATCCCCTCTTGGGTGAAGGCCTCCCTGATTGCCAGTAGGTCAGACTCTTCTGGGAAACACCCTTGAGTCATCTGTACTTCTCCTTCAGAGTCCCTCTCTCAATGAAATGAATGACCCTATTTTGGCAGGCCACTGGACTGTAAGCTCCATGAGCGGGCAGGGACCGTTGCTGCCTCATTCATCCGTACCCGCAAACCTCTCATGACGCTCCGGATGTAATGCAAGCCCGATAAGTCCTTATTGAAAGGCTCAGTGAAAGTCTGAGCACCCACTCTGGGCCTCCTCTTCCCATTGTAAATGTCAGATTGTGTAGGTGTCAGATTCTATGACTTCAAGAGCACCTGGGTAAAGAGGGAGCTAGTGTCAGTGGGTGGAATTGGTTAAATCCCGGAGGGTGTTGCATTTTATATGAAGGCTGTGAAAGAAAAGGCTAGCTGGGGCCATCTGGTCTAGTAACAGGTGGACTCAAAAACGAAGAGGAGAAGTTCACTGAGAAAGCAGCCCTGCCTGTAAAAAACTCACACTCCTTCCCAGAAGAAGGCTGTCGCCTGGTTCCTCTCTCTGGCTCTAACATATGCTTCAGTCGCGCGCTCCTAAATGTGGTTGATATTCAGAGTTTGCTGCCATGTGAGTGAGCTGCTGTGAGAACTGAAAATGGCTTCTCGGAGAGCAATTAGCAGGAGGAAGAATTCAGTGTTGTCCTCAGGCCCAGAGCCTTTGCATGTGAGTCAGTGGCTCAAATCTGGACACTGGGGGCTCAAAGCAAGACGAGGGCTCCAGTTGTGTTGCACAGGGACAGGATCTTCTGAGGCGTCGGCTGTCACAAAGAGCCTTGGTCTGCTGTACGTGAGCGTCTGTCTTAGCGTGCCTGCTGGACAGACTCTGGAGCCGAGCTGCCTTCAAATCCTGCTTCTGCCCCTCACTAGCTACGAAATCTTGGGCAAGTTGCTGAACCTCTTTGGGCCTCAGTTTCCTCATCTATAAAATGGGAATAGTAATAGTATCTACTTCTTAGTATTGTAGTGACGATTAAATGAGTTCATTTCTGTAAAGTTCTTATGGTTCCATGGCCCATACTAGGCATCATATAAATGTTTATAGTATTAGGTTTTCAAAAATCTTCTCAATACCTAGTCTGGTATCAGGCAGCTGGACTAGGATTTGTTAGAGTGGTCTGCAGGCCACCTGCATCAGAATCACTTGGCAGAGATGATGTTCAAAATAGTTAACAACAGAAAAGGCAAGGACCAGAGAGGCCCATCCTATCCTAGGCATTAACCCTGTGGTTTCTGAATCATGGCAGATCTGAGAAAGATCAGTGTAGGTGGGGTGGTGGAAGACACTGGGATGTGGTGAACAACCATCCTCTTTGTCTAGGATGTGGGACTTTCATTGCTGAAACCGGGACATTCCCAGGCAAATCTAGAACAGTCGGTCCTAAGGCCTTTGGGGGCAATGTCTATTTACCAACTGGCTCAGAAATACATTAATATTTTCACAACAGTGGGGCCACCCCAGTGCCTACTGGCAGAATATCAGCCCTGCCTGAGGCCTTATGAAAGTACAGATTCCTGGGCCCTTCCCCAGACAGGTTGAATCAGAATCCGCAGAGCTAGGAAATCTGTATGTTCAACACGCACTCAGGTGATGCTGACGCTCACTCGAGTTTGATGTGATTCATTAGATTGTCCGCTTCAGGAAGGCCAGGACCATGTGGTGTCTTGCTCTACGTCCAGGGTCAGCACACAGTAGATGCTCAGCGAATATTTGTTTGAAGAGTGGATACAGGTCATAGTGGTGTGGAGGCCACAAGGGTGGTGATTCAGAGCACGGGCTTTGTACCTGGACTAAACCCAAATCCTAGTTCTTTCTTTATCAGCTGAGAGATCTTGGGTGAGTTAATTGACCTCTTAGAGATTCAGTTTCCTTATCCAGAAAATGAGACAACAATAGTACTACCTTATACAGATGTATGTTAACTAAAATAATATACAGAAGGCATTTAGCCACAGTGCCTGGAATAGAGTCAATGCTCAGTAGAAAGTAGCTAGCATTATTGCTGTGGTTATTATTAATAATAACTCAGTTTCCTTTAATTCAGCAAACAATTCCTGAGCCATGTGCCAGGCACAGTGCTAGGCACTGGGGTTTCCAAGATGAATAAGACATGCCTTGAACTTTAGAAACGCATATGAGCAAATAATGATAGCGTCATGTGCTGGGGGCAGTAGCGGCCTCTCTCTTTCCATACCGTTGGTGCCCCAAGTGGTAAGCCCAGGTAAGGAAGCACCTAGCCAGGCATCAGGAAATGGTACAAGTGACATTTGAGGACTGGGAATCTCTGGCAGAGGAATAGTAGAAGCGCTTTGAGTGAAGATGTAGCTATGTGAAAGGGCATGCCTTATCGAGGAAGGGCTAGTAGTCAGGGTGGCTAGAAGGTAGAAGTCATGCTGTAGGGACAGGTGAGTGTCAGGTTATAAGGGCTGTGTATTTCTAGTTGGTAAATGATGCTCATGGAAACCACCAGGCCTATTCTGGACTATGGGCACCACAGTTGTGGGAAACTTCGAATCAGCCTAAAAGTCCGTATGAGCATTTGGTTGAGTGACCTGGAGTTCACCCCTATCTTAGAATACACTGCAGTGCTTAAAAGTGAAGTGATAGGTTTATTACATGGAAAGATCTTCAAGATATATTTTTGAGCAAAGAAAGCAAGATACAAAAGAGTATGATCCTATTTTTTGTATTAAAATAACTTTTAAAAAGACTACTTTTATTCAATCACAGCACCACCATTTATTAGCTGTGTGATCTTGTACAAATTCCTTAACTTTGCTGTGTCTTTCTTTCCCAAACTATAAAACTGAGATAATGAAATTCACTGCTCCATTGGGTTATTGTGGGGATAAAGGAAATAATCTACATAAAGCATAGAGCCTAATGGTTAGCATAGATGAGGCACTCAAAAAATGATCGCTATTATTATTACATGTGCAGAGAAAAAAGTCTGGGTCAGTATACATCAAAATAGTAATAATAGCTCTCTCTGGGTGACTGGGTTATAAACGATTTTAGTTTACTTTCTGCATGCTATATTTTGTAAATTGCCACAGTGAATGTAAATTACCTGCATAAAAAGAAGAAAGAAAATGAGCCTTGATTGCTGGCCTGCTCCTAGCAGTGTCTGGCATGTGGTAAATGCACAGTAAATATTTTTAGAATAACTGAATGGACATTCATGTTCCCAGGCCATACACTTTAGGAAACTTTATTCACATCAAAATATGGTTCTTTAATTTACCAATAATTACCACACTTAAAGGTTTAAAAATAAATGGTTCCCTAAATTCTTTCAGTATTGTTTCATACGTCACTTACTAAGAACTGAAACTTTCAAATTTATAAGACATTTTCTATTAAAGATTAAAATTTAAAACTAAGGCTTTATATTGATACCAGTTGTATTAGTGAGGACTCTTTTAGACACAAGTCCCAGATAGTCAAATGAAACTGGTTTTAGCCAAAAAAAAAAAAAGATTTATTTTGGCTCTTATAAGTAAGAGACTCTGGGTGTTTGGTTTTTTTAGGGGCACAAGTGATTTCATCATACTTCTCTCTTTATATCCAGTAAATGAGGTGGCCGCCAGTGGGCCAAGGTTGCAATCTGAAAGAAAGAGATCTTTTCCAATGGTTCTGGCAAAAATCCCAGGGAAGCCTCTGACTGGTCGAGCCTGGTTATATGGCCATCCTTGGGAGGAAGTTGGAGGCAATGGACTGAGTATGTTTATTTTTATTTATTTATTTATTTATTTTTTGTGAGGGAGATCAGCCCTGAGCTAACATCCATGCTAATCCTCCTCTTTTTGCTGAGGAAGACCGGCTCTGAGCTAACATCTATTGCCAATCTTCCCCCTTTTTTCCCCAGAAAACCCCAGTAGATAGTTGTATGTCATAGTTGCACATCCTTCTAGTTGCTGTATGTGGGACGCAGCCTCAGCATGGCCAGAGAAGTGGTGCGTCGGTGCGCACCAGGGATCCGAACCCGGGCCGCCAGTAGCGGAACGCGTGCACTTAACCACTAAGCCACGGGGCCGGCCCTGAGTATGTTTATTATGCAGTAGAATGAAGAGTGGAACCCAAAGGAAATACTACTGATCAGACCAAAAAACAAATAGTCACTATCCATGAACAACTAGGCTCTTTATTCCTAGAGGAAAGTTCTATATAAGGTTCTTTGAATTCACTGGGAGAACAATGCTACACAAACGCAAGAAATTATGATTTTGATGACAGATCTGGACTGCCATCCAGACTCCAGTCTTCCTAGATTATGAGGAGAAAAGAAGTATAAGATGTCTTGAAATATTGCCTAGTAATTAGACATTAAACTTTTGTGTTGTACAGAAAATCTAGCTTTCAGTCCTTGTTCTGCCACTTTCAGACATCTCCAGGCCTCAGTTAATTCTTTGATAAAATTAGAGAGTTGACTCTGATAGTTTATAACATCTCTTTCTGCTCAAAGATGCTATGGTCCGGCACATCACTACACCAAAACAAATTCTGCTTGAATTTCAAAGTAACTCTCATTTGCACAGGCCTATATTTTCCCAAAGGACATTGACCTTCAATGAGTAATTTCACAGAGTGAATTCTTAGGAAGCAAAAACCATTATTGATTACTCACTGTGCTAAACATTGTCCTAAACTCTTTACATAGATTATTTCATTTGGCTTTCACAATTCTGAGACGTAGTATGGTAGGCAAAATAATGACCCCTCCCCACCCAATGATGACCACATCCTACTCCCTGGAACCTGTGAATATGGTAGGTTACACCGCAAAGAGGAATTAAGGTTGCTAGTCAGCTGACCTTGAGATGTGAGATCATCCTGGGTTATCCCGCTGTCATCACCAGGATCCTTACATGTGAAGGAGTGAGACAGGAGATTCAGAGTCAGAGAAGGAGATGTGGTGACAGAAGCCGAGGTCAGAGTGATGCAGTTGCTGGACTTAAAGATGGAAAAGGGTCATGAATCAAGGAATGCAGGAGGCCTCTAGAAGCAAGAAAACGGATTCTCCCCTAAAGCCCCCAGAAAGATCACAGCCCTACAAACACCTTGATTTTATTCCAGTAGGAGACTAATTTTGGACTTCTGACTTCCACAACTATAAGGTAATAAATTTGTGTTGTTTTAAGCCACTAAATTTGTGGTAATTTGTTGCAGCAGCAATAGGAAACTAATATAGGTAGGCACTATACACCTAATTTGTTGAGCAGGACACAGTCAGAACATTTCAGTGACTTGTCCAAGGTTATACAGCCACTAAGCGGCAAGGTCAGAATTTGAGCTTGAGTGTGGTGGCTGTAAAGCTCATGCTCTTAATCACTGCACTGTGTTGTTTGAGTGCCGTGTGTATGATGCAGTGATGGGCTGTGCAGGCCACAAGGAAGCACAAGAATATAGTGCCTAGTCTCAGGGAATTTATGAACTTTTTATTGAAACAACTGAGTGCCAGGAATTTCACATATATAATCTTCACACTATCACCCTTATTGTGAAAAGGAAGGATGTTACCATCTGTTGTTATAGGCTGAACTGGATCATTCCCTATCCACCCCCCCAAATTCATATGTTGAAGTCCCAACTCTCAGAACATCAGAATGTGGCTGTATTTGGAGAAAGGGCCTTTAAAGAGATAATTAAGGTAAAATGAGCTCATATGGGTGGGCCCTACTCCAATCTGACTGACGCCCTTATAAGAAGAGGAGATTAGGACACAGACACACACAGACGGAAGACCATGTCCCCCACAGAGATAAGATGGTTATCTACAAGCCAAGCAGAGCCTCAGAGGAAACCAACCCTGCTGGCACATTGATCTTGGACTCCTAGCCTCCAGGACTCTGAGAAAATAACATTTTGTTGTTTAAGCCAACCAATCTGTGGTATTTTATGGCAGCCCTAGCAAACTAACACACCATTCATAAGGAAATGGCTTACTTTTAGCCAAATTACACACATCATAACTAGAAGAGTTGTTGACTTTGGGTTTGAGAGACTGATTCTAAACCAGGACAGAGAAATTCGGGAGTGACTTCTCTACTCTAGTCAATCCATTTCCAGCTACTTGAGTAGGTGCAAGGCCTTGGGTCTTAACACTCTGGGAGCCCGAAGTGACCTCCCTTTCTGTCACCTGAACCTTTCCTTTTCTTCTGTCTCCCAGGCTCCCTCAGTCCCTTCCCTCTCATTACTCCCCTCCTTGTACCCATGGTCTATCCTTTTCTTTCATTTAATTTCTAGTGTGGCTTCTCGGTCAAGTTCTACCGATGGATGGGGCCTGAATCTTAAAGGCAATGTGGAAAGGGGATAAGAATTCTGCACAGTAGTCTGGCCTTAGAGTGAAGGATCTAGAAAGGAATCAGACTTTTCACACTACAACCTTCTATTGGTAAATCTCTTATGCCTCCCATCGCCTTCTCTGCCAGAGTCTCCATCCTATTATTTGAATGTATGAGTTTGGATGTGTATCAGTCAGGAAAGGCTAGGTTGTGCTGCAGCAACAAACAATCCTCAAATCTCATTGGTTTAATACAAACAAGTTTATTTCTTACTCATGCTACATTGGCTGCAGAAGCCTCTATTTGTTGTAGTCACTGGGGAACCCAAGTTGATAGAGGCTCCATCTATATTTTCTTGATGGTTCAGGCAGGGAAAGAAGGTGTGGAAAATCATACTGGCACATACAAGCTTTTGCCTGGAAATGACACACACCACTTCCAATCACATTTCATTGGCAAAAACAAGCCAAATATTTGCACCTTATTTCAAAGGAAGTAGGGAAGTGCAATCTTATCACGTGCCCAGAAAGAGAACGCAAATATTTGCAAACGGCCCTGATAACCACCGTGGGGATACTTTAGGCTGCAAGTAGAAAAACATGTAATTAGAGGTGGCTAAAACAACAAGGAGATTTATTATCTTATATAACGAGTGTCCCAAAGAACAGGGAGTTGCTGGCTTGGTTCACTCACTGGCCCAACGCCATCATCCTGCACCAAGGTTCCTTCTGTTTTCTGCCCTGCCTTGCTCAGTTTGTTGCCCTGACCTCATAGGATGGCTCTCTTCACGGTCCGAAGGTGGCTGCCTTCTTTCAGTTATTGCATACAGGTGATAACACTCAGAGTTAGAAAAGGAAACATGTCTGTCTCATATCCCTTTTTTAAAATAATGAAAACCTTCCCAGAGGCTCCGCAGCAGATTTCCCCCATCTCATTGGCCAGAATTGTATCATGTGCTCTTGTCTAAACTACCCACTTGTCAGTAGGATGGAGACTGCCAGAACTGGCTTAAATGAAACAATATTTATTTCTTAGGACTGCCTAGAGGGCCAGTCCTCCCGCCCCCCAAAATAAACGGCATGGCCACTAGCAGGAGAGTGAACCAACTGGGATCCTGTTGTTAAGACAGGAGGGATAAGGAATCACAGTTGGATAGAAAACTACCAGTGTCTGCTGCCCCAGGCTCCAGGCAGGGAGAGGTGAGTGGGGGAAAACCATTTTGCCTCACGTGTCTGATCTCACTGAATCTTCACATCAAACTTATAAGGTAGGTTTTCTGTCCTGTTCCACAGATAAGAAATGTGGCATTAGATACCCATAGGTCTATCTGCCTCCAACATCCTCCTTCTTGCACTTGGCCTGGCTGTTTATCCATCAAGTACAACTACAGAGTGAAATGTCAGAATTAATTTTTTAAAAAGCCCTTTGGGGAAGGCAGAGGAGGAAGAGGTGAATCCTCGCTTTCAGTTAATCAACAATTAGCCCTGGGACAAATAGGATTTCCTTGGTCAAATTGGCTAATCGCTAAATTCCTTTACTGACGTCAACCAAAGAGTCCTTTTTAACTAGGGACAGTGCCCACTTTGAGGCGAGGAAAAAAAGAGCAGGTGTGTTCATCTGTGATTTACCCAGGACTAAATTTACCTAGAAAAGGAATGTGCCCAAGTTGTCTTTGAAGCAACTCTCCATTACTTCAGGGTCGAGGGAAAATGTCTTTTTTTTGTGCGTGTGTGAGGAGATCAGCCCTGTGCTAACATCTGCCAATCCTCCTCTTTTTTTTGCTGAGGAAGACTGGCCCTGGGCTAACATCTGTGCCCATCTTCCTCCACTTTATGTGGGACGCCGCCACAGCATGGCTTGACAAGCTGTGCGTCGGTGCGCGCCCGGGATCCGAACTGGCGAACCCTGGGCCACCGCAATGGAGCACGCGCACTTAACGGCTTGCGCCACCAGGCCGGCCTCAAAATGTCTTGTGACTCTCCCCTCACTAAATTTTTTATTAGCCTCGTCTCCATATGAAAAGTTGGCATCGATTTAAAATTCAGCCCTTTCCTCAGCCTTTGCTGGTAGGCACACTGATACATGTTCTAAGAGCCCAAATCTAAGCATCCAGTTGGTGGGATGGAGAAATGGGGCAGGCAGCTCTTAGGAGGGCTCTGGGTGGAGCAGAGAGGTGCTCACTGACGTGCTGCGCTTACCTCCATGGGGGACCCCACAGCTCGCCCAGAGTTGCTTGCTGCCCGACTCTAGGTGAGCACTTAACCTCAAACCTCTGGCCAGAAAATGAAGAAGCCCAGGGTCTGATCTTCCCACGCCTGAGAGGTGGCACTCCGTTTTTTGGAGTCTGTCCTAAGTGCCAGGCACTGAGTTAAGCACATTGCTTATACATCGCACATGGTTCTTACTCCAGCCCTCAGAGGTGGGTGGCTTTCCCATGGATGAGTAAACAGAAGCTCAAGAAAGCCAAGCAACCTGTCCAAAGTCACAAGGAAGTGACGGAGCTGGGATTTTATCTCAGGTCTGGTTGCAAACTTGACACTCTTAACTGCTATACGCTACTTCCTCTGCTCATCTGAAAAACTTGATTTTATTTCAAAATCTCCATGAAAAGTCTACCAGGTGGATCAGACGTGACCATCCCATATCAGTTCAGAGGAGTTACAAAAACTTGCCCCAAGTTGCACAACTAGTAAGTGGTGGAGCCAGGATTTGAACCCAGGTCTGCATGGCCCCACACCCACAGCCCCCTCCATCCATGAACTGCCTCTCCCTGTACATGAGCTGAGGATCCTAGCATCCTTCCCTCCACCTGGATAACCAGCTTCTTTATAATAGAGAATTGCCATATTTAAAAAAATCATGAAACAGAAAGGATTAGTTTGACATTACAAGCCGGTTTTGAGATATAAACCAAATTTTATAAAATTTCCCCCTCTTTGAAATAGCTCCAGGTTTTCTAAAGGAATCTTCTGCTATTAAAAATGCCCTATCCATTTTCCCAAGGTCTCTTCAGGTCAGCATATTTAAAAAAAGAAAGACCTGACCTTGCCACTCAGCTCTCACTTTGTATGAATCATAACAAGACTGTACGTGGGGAAACAGCCTAGTTCTAGGAACCGGTAATAGAAGCTGGGGTTTGTCACCTTCATGGGTGCGTCTCAAACCTTACTTGGGTGCTTGTCTGGGGCTCATGAGCTGGTGCACCCTTGACCCAGGGGGAACTGAGCAGTTGGGTGATGGCCACCTCAGCTGACAGATGCCTGAGTCACACATGCAGCTAAAGAGTAGATAAGACTCTTTAGGGTGATGGTCCATCCCTCCCTTCAAGGCAATAGTTCTAAACCAGGGATAATAATATAACGACAACAATAACAGTGGCAGCTAACACTCACTGAACACTTAGCTGTGATTATGCTCGTTGGTGTTGTTGCTACTGTTACGCCATTAATTAACTAATTTAACCATCAAAATACCCTATAAGAAGCAATTATTCTTGCAACACAGCCGATTCTTAGAGATCCAGCTGTGGGGGCAAAGAGACCTAGATTTGACTCTGTCACCTCTTCCTGGTCACGTGAGTCTGGGAAGTTACTTCAACTTGCTAGACCTCAGTTTTCCTCATCTGTAAAATGGAGACAATAATGGTATTATTATTAAATGGTATTATTAAATGGAACAGCTGTTCCATTTAGCTGTTGGGAGGATTAAATAAGATCATGTATGTAAAGCACTTAATAGCATAGTTGTTGGCTCAGAATGAGGGCTCAGAGGTTGGAGGTGATATTTAGCTACTAGAAGTAAAATGCTGGGAAATTGCCATTTCTGTGCCTTCAAGAAGAGACCTTCTAGGGCCAACTGTGCTCTGCCTGTTACCCTATAAGCGTCTGAAAGGGTCTGAGCTTCCCATTAGTGATGATGCAGAAGGAAAAACAAAGAATGAAATAATCTCTAGAAATGAACTACGATTTCTTGCTCATGAGCCAGAAGACGGTGCTCAGATGTCTCGCTTGGCAGATGTTAGCTTGGCAAGGGTTTGAGTGGTGGTGGTGGGATGGCGGAGGACGCAAGGAGGTAGGGAGAAATCTATTTTTCAGCTTTCATTTCTGCCTAGGATTTAGTACCGAACATATTTTCTCACCAGCAAGATCAAAGCGATGGTTGACCTGACATCGCTCATGGCATCCTGCTGGATGGCAGGGAGGAGAGGGAAATAAATCAAAGTATTTGCAACCAAAACCATTTGCGTTTGAGAGGAAAGGAAGACATCAATCTTTGCTGAGAGCTAGGCCTTGAAATAGGGTGAGAAATTGCTGCAAAATAAATATTCAAGCAGGAATGTCAGTGGCCTGGTTTTCTTGTTTTTTTTGTGTGTGTGTGAGGAAGATCAGCCCTGAGCTAACATCTATTGCCAGTCCTCCTCCTTTTTATTCCCCAAAGCCCCAGTAGATGTATGTCATAGCTGCACATCCTTCTAGTTGCTGTATGTGGGACGCGGCCTCAGCATGGCCGGAGGAGCGGTGCGTCAGCGCGTGCCCAGGATCCGAACCCGGGCCGCCAGTAGCGGAGCGCGTGCATTTAACCGCTAAGCCACAGGGCCGGCCCTGGCCTGGTTTTCTTAAGAGTCAAGTTTGTCTATGGATCTGATTATCTTTTAGGACAAACCCAGTAACCCTGCTCTGAGTTTCGGGACTCCTTCCCCCTTCCTGTCCATTTTCCTTTCCGCTGACATCTACTGAGGGCTAACCCTGCACGGGGCACTGGGCTGCATACCAGAGGAGCATACCAGAGGATACGGGGTAATGGACTCCATGTAGCGTCCTCAGGAGTGTCCCGTCTAGTGGAAGAGATGGAATAATTGCAATAGATGCTAAGAAGGCAAAGGCTGGAACAGATAAGGATAAAAGTGAGTAAGAAGGCCACCGCACCTCATCTAGTGGTTCAGGGACAGCCTCTCTGAGGAAGTGATGTTTGAACCGAGACTTAAAGGATGAGCAGAAATTAGCCAGGCAAAGAGTGGGTGGTGGGGATGTGGGTGGGGAAGCTTTGTGTTTTCATGCAACAAGGAAATGGCCAGTGTGGCTGGAGCTCAGAACGCAAAGGGGAGAGTGACGTGATACGGAGCTGGGGAGAGGGTAGGAGCCAGGCCTGGCCTATTTTCCTCTCACTTTGTATGGCTCCTGTTTAGTTCTGGTGTGTTCAGTTCCCAGAGGGGAGAGGCAGGCCTTCCCTACCTGTTGTGGAGCCACAGGTCTCCCAACAGAGCACTCCACAGGGTCCAGTTGAGGCCTCCTCCCAGTGCGTTGTGCCCAGGGGCTGTCTGGCCCCTCAGCTCTCTTTTCACCATGATGGGGCTGCACAGCTTTCTCCTGGGAGCTCAGACTAGTGCTGTCCTCACTCAGAGTTCAGGAACATTGGTTCAGTTACTTGGGTGGTCTGGTTTCCTCTTCTTGTGACCGGTACTGCCTGTGATCTTGTGTCCCAGTAAAGAAACCAAGTCCCCACTTCCTACCCAGTATCTGGTTCTTTCTCTCGATATCACTCATAATAGTGAAAATGGCTGCCTTCCACAGGGCCCTCCTAGTCAGTTCATTGGACAAGGTCTGACCCGTGGCTGCTCAATGTCATGTATTCCAGGGTACAAATGGGAACAAAACTAAACAGCCCTGCTTTTGAGCAGCTTCCAGGCCCCCCAGGCACCAGGCTGCATACCTCACCTATGATCCCATCTCAACCCCAGAACAACTCCATGCAGTAGGACCTGTACTTAGTGCCCATTTTATAGATGAGGAAACTGAGTCAAAGAGAGGTTAAGCAAATGGCCCAAGGTCATACTTCTCACCAGTGGAGAGGCTAGGATTTGAACCTGTTCAATCCTAAATCCCAAGTTCTTAACTAGTACCCTCTGTTCCCTCCACTCAACTCTCTCTCTGTGCTTTTCTGGAAGTGTCCTTAGACTGTGGTTCCCCTACGACTGGGGCCTTGTCTTGCGGTGGAATCCTGCTCCACACCCCCATGCTTTCCTGTGGCTACAGCTCACCTTCCTGTTCTTACGTGCCCTACTGTGTCTTGCAGGGCCTCTCCGTCCGTGTCATCTTTGGCCTAGTTTCCTCCTGTCACCATGTATTTCCCCAGTACTCTGTGCTCTTTGGAGCTGGAGTCTCACCTCCTGCCTGAGGTTCAGCCTATCACTCAAAGGGGCAGGTGGTCTCTTTTCTAGAGTTATCATCATTTCTTCTCAGTCCACTCCACTTGCCTGTTGCCAACCCTTGTATTCCCAGCTGGGCGACAGAGTACAGAGTGGGCGCTGCAGTAACCCCAAGAGTGACTGAAAGACCTGAACTTCTCCTAAGAGTTGTGAATTCAAGGAAGTGTTTCTCAAAAGGGGTGGCACCATTCTTAGGGGATGTTTCCTTGTGAAGGTGCTTTTGGTTTTCACAAGGATTACAGTGGTGTGAGGGGTGGAGATGGGGAAGTCTCATGTCCCACTGGCTTTGGGGGCCAGTTTGAGACAGGCCTGCAGGGCAAAGAGTTGTCTTGTGTGGCCTCAAGATTTGAAATGTCCCACTAGACATTTACACACGTGAGAACTTATTTTTAATTATCTGAGCATAGATCCTAACTCTTTTTTTTTTTTTTTTTTCATGTAAACACAAACGTGAGTGTGGTTTTAATAGCCACCAAGCTTCCCAGGATTGCTACTACTGTATAAATGGAAGGAAGTCTCTATCACTTTACCAAGAGTTGTTTGCCATTTTGGAAAATGGCGTCACTAACGGCAGTACCACCCTGGGATCTGAGTCACCAGTGCCACAGAATTGCCTCAGTCTTCACTCACAGATATTTCATTCACGGAGATTTTGTGTATGCTTATTTAGCCCTTATTTGGAAACAGCAAATACAAGCAAAAGAGTCAACAATATTTGGTTGAATATTGTCTCACTCCTCTGAAATCTAGATGTATTCATCAAAAGTAGGTACAGACATTTGACTACTCACTGTCTTCTTCAATTATCTGAGTACTTTCATATTGAAATACATATTGTACTACAATTTATATCTTTTATTTCTCCTTTATATGACATTTAGAACAAGATATTGATTTTTAAAAATTAGTAGATTTATGAATTTCAATTCAGAATAGTAAAGGCAATGTTACAAAAATATTTAAGGAGAAGGGGTTGTGATGGAACTAAGAACTACAGTTTCAAGGAAATGAGAATGACCGTTTTTTTTTTTTGGTGCCAGAATTTATACACCAAATAAATGATAGTCCCATCCAAGCCTCCTCGGCACCCAAGGACTTATTTTATTGGCTGTTTTTGCTCCGAAGACTTTTGGTATTCTTCTCTTGAAACTGTCTTCAGAGGAGAGGCAGGATTTTATTTGTTCCCCCCACCTTGAGAATTTTCTAGGGTTTTGCTCATTGAGGAAGATTTTGATTTTGATTTTTGAAACAGTTTTTCAGAGCAAATTGTCACCACCAAGGTGGGAGACCAAGTTGGATGATGATATTCTTGGTCACCAAATGTGAGATCTGGGGGCAGGGATTGTGTTTATCTGTCTTTGTCTCTCCACCCAAGCACTTAGTACCTGGCACAGTAGATGCTCAGTACTGAGTTGAAACAAATTTTGTCAAATATGTGATGTAAGCTTGGGGTAAAAGAACTGAATCAATGCATGTGTATCCTACTGAGTTTAATTTTATTTATTTATTTATTTTTCCCCCAAAGCCCCAGTAGATAGTTGTATGTCATAGCTGCACATCACTCTAGTTGCTGCATGTGGGACACGGCCTCAGCATGGCCAGAGAAGCGGCGCGTCGGTGCGCGCCTGGGATCCGAACCCAGGCCGCCAGCAGCGGAGCGCGCGCACTTAACCGCTAAGCCACGGGGCCGGCCCAGCTACTGAATTTAAATAACACAGAAGTGTCTACTGTAGCAGAAAGCAAAACCTCCTCCTCTGAGTGTCAGTGGAAACATTTAAAAGGTGGTGTGGCAGGGGCTCAGTCCAATAAGGGTGGATGCTGGCCATGACTAGCAGGCAACCTCACATTGGTGCATTCCAGTTGAAGATTAGCCCCATTCCTCCCTGTCCATTCCCTTGGGAATTCCACTTCCCAGAGGTAACTGCTAGGAGTAATGGCGGATCTTGAAAGTTCTCCTCTCCTTGCAGTAAACACTGTTAACAATTTAGTGAGTCTCCTTCCAGACTTAAAACATATCCACGGAAGGTGTGTGTGTGTGTGAAGGGGGTATGTTCCTGGAGAGCGAAAGATATTTTCATGTATTTCTTCAATTTAAAGAAATGAGATTATATCACAATACCGTTCTAAAATGTGCTCTTTTCCACTTCCTGTATCACAGCCTATTTAGAACGGCGTTGTGATCAAATGTTTAGAGCAGCTTGGCTTTGAAGGAAATTTCAAAGCAAAAATGCCGAAGATGTTTTGAAGGTAGGAAGACAAGAGGACAATTTTAGTGGAAAATATGCTTTCAGATGTATGAGTTCTTATGAATGCATTTTTCCTCCTCTTTTGAAATGTACTGGAACTTTGGAGTTGGTAGATTTGAGTTCAAATTTCAGTGGGGAAGAAAAGTTTATATTCTAGTGCGGGAGACCAACACTAAACAGGTGAACAAATAAGGAAACAAAGTCATCGTCATTTATAATTCAGGTAAATGTTCTGAAAGATAGAAATAGCATGATGGTTTAGAGATTGGAAGGAGAAGTCCACTTTAGATAGAGTCATCAGGGAAGGCCTCTCTGAGAAGGTGACCCCCGAATGGAGACCAGAGATCATGCAAAGGCCCTGAGGTAGGAGAGGGCTTGGTGTGCTTGAGGAACCACATGAGGCACGAGGGATTAGTGACCAAGGAGGGGAGTCCTAGGAGGTGAGATCAGAGAGGCAGGCAGGGGCAAGACCTCGTAGGGTCTTGTAGGCTTACAAGAACTCCATGATAAGGAGTTAGGATTTTATTCTAAAGGGAGTAACTTGTTCTGATCTGGTCTCAAATGACCTCTCTAGAGAATGAGTTAGAGAAGGACAAAGTTAAAGCATGGAGACCAGTTAGGAGCCATTGTTGCTGTCTAGGCAAGAGAGGATGACAACTTGGATGAGGGAGGTGCAATGGAGATGGGAAGAAGTAAAGGGATCCAAGATCTGTTTCTGAGGTAGAACCACAAGGATTTGCTGATGGAGTGATGCTGGTGTGTGTGTGTGCTTGTGTGTGTGTGTGTGTGTGTGTGTGTGTGTGTGTGTGTGCTCGCGCGCGCGCGTGAGTGTGAAAGAAGGGGATCACCAAAGAACCAATGGCTAGGATCTGGACCCGAGTAACTGTGTGGATGGTGGTACTATTTGTAGAAATAGGGAAGATGGGTAAAGAACAAGTTTGGCAGGCAGAGGGGTCAGGGAAGTAAGAATTCTTTTTTGGTCAAATTCATTTTGAAATGCCTCTTTGACACCTAAGTAAGATACCAAGTAGGTAGTTAGATAAATACACTTAGAATTTCAGGTACAGGTCTGTCTGGAGATGTAAATTTCAGAGTAATCCCCGTATAGATCCATTTAAAGCCAAGGATGTTGACATCAGAAGGTGGCTGTATTTTCCCCTTTTTAAACATCTATATTGCAAAGTTTCTGAGTGGTAAGAAAAAGAACTTAAAGAGAGGATGGAGGAAGGGGAGGGAAAGAAACAGAGAGTGCACGATTCCAATTTTATCTATAGGTTCCGTCTTGCAACAAAACAAGTTCAGGGCCTTGAGATGGCACACTTTTATGAGACGTGGGACACGCACACCACCTGCTGGTCATTTCTTAGCATTTTTCCAACATGCCCCTCAGTGCAGAAAGCAGTTTTTAGTTCATCGACATTATAAGCTGCCATGGGAATGCCAAAGAAATCAGAGTCAAGGTTGCTGCCCCCAGTAGCTAACAGTGTCTCACTGGGAAGATCACAGATGCCGTGGGTGTGGCAGAAGAGTGGGAAGAACCTGGGTTTGGAGTAGAGACAGCCAGATTTGAATCTCACCTTTGCTTAAGCAAATGGTAAGTCTCTTCGCCTCTAGAATCTAGGCAGCGTGTCCAATAAAACTTTCTGTGATGCTGGAAATGTTCTATATCTGCACTGTACAATGTGGTAGTCACTAGCCACATGTGGCTGTTGAGCATTTGAAATGTGGCTGGTGTAACAAAGGAACTGACTTTTAAAATTTCAGTTGCTTTCAATTTAAGTTTAAATAGCCACCTGTGGCTAGTGACTACCATATTGGACAACACAGTTGCAGAGACTCAGTTTCCTCATCTGTTCAATGGGGGTGACAACACCAACCTATGAGGTTCTTTGTAAGCTAAATGAGATAATTTGGGATAACATCTTGCACAGTGCATGGCTTAGAACAGGCAGTTTGGATATACACCCAATGGAATCAGTAGAACATTCCATCAGCCCCCCTCCACCCATCACTAAATTTTTCATTAATCTCCTGCTGTGAATTCAAAAGGAAAAACAGGGAATATTCATTAGCACCATAGGTCTGTCTCTCTTAAAAACATTCTGTTTCGAATGAATCAGTAAATGTGGTGTTTTGTATCTTTTCCCCCTCTTTCTGAGACCAGAGACTGTATCAGCTTATGGTAAGAAAGTCATCCCAGTCAATGAATAATCAAAGGCAAAGCCAAGCAGATGATAAATCTTGGCCTCTGTCTTGTGAAGCCACCCACTAAGCAAAGCTGAATAAATCTGTTCAGGCTTAGCATATTTTTCAGGGTAATTAGTTGCAGTTTTCTCAGACTCTTTGATTGGTTAACCTTATCCTGGGCCTATTCCAAGCTAATGAAACAGAGAGTGAAGTAAGTTCTGATTTTGGTTTAAGTTTCAGGGAGTGGAACATAGCATTGGCCTTGACAATGCTGGGAGCAAAAAAAAAAAATGTTTGTTCATGCTTCCCTATCCTGAATGTGTGCAACATCTAGGCTTCTATTATTTCCCCAGATGGTTCCTTCTCCTTGGAAAGGGCTACAGGTGACTTAGAGAGAACATCACAAAATACCATGTAATTAAACTAATTATGGCTCTGTTATGCAGGATGTTCAAATTTTAAGACACGGGATTAGGAAGCTATGAAGATAAACAAGAGGTACTCTCTAGAAGTGGTTAACCCTGTAGGCTTAGAGACGGAAGGCCTGGATTCAAGTTCTAGCTTCCCCACTCACTCACTGTCTGACCTTGAGCAAGCACTTAAGATTTCTGAGCCTCTGTCTTCTTGTCAGTAAAATGGGCATAATGCTACCCGCCTCAACAGATGGTTGTATGGAGAAATAAGATAATACCTGTAAAGCACCAGCACAGTGCCTCATATGTAGGAAGGACTCGAAAGACGTTGGCTAGTGCTGTCACCCCTTCTTCAGTATGGTATAGCTATGCTTCTAAACCCATGACATAGCCTTTTTGTGTCCCCCACTATGTTACGGTTTGCCTACGTCCTGCCCAATTTTGTATGTTGAAGTCCTAACCCCCAGTGCCTCAGAATGTGACTGTATTTGGAGACAGGGTCTGTAAAAAGGTAATTAAGGTAAAAGGAGGTCATTAGGGGGGTCCTAACCCAATACGACTGGTGTCTTTCTAAGATGAGGAAATTTGGACACATGCAGGCACAGAGGAAAGACCACGTGAAGACAGAGGGAGAAGGCAGCCATCTGCAAACCAATGAGAGAGGCCTCAGAAGAAACCAACCCTGCTAATACTTTTACCTCGGACTTCTAGCCTCCAGAACTGTGAGAAAATACATTTCTGTTGTTTAAGCCACCCGGTCTAAGGTCCTTTGTTACGGCAGCCCTAACAAACCCGTACACCCACTCTGCCTGGTACTCATTCATTTTTTCAGCAAATATTTTTATGCCTACTGTATTCCAGGCTCTGAGGATACAAAGATGAACAACACGAAGTACCTAGACTCATGGGACATATATTCTAGTCTAGCACATAAGATAATTCCTATCGACAGTGCAAAGACCTCAAGGTAGAAATGAGCTTGGAGGGCTGAGAGAATAGAATGGAGACCTGCGTTGACAAAGCGGGTTGATGAAGGAGAAAGGGTGTGAGATAAGGTTGGGGAAACAGGCAGAGTGGACCCAGGTCGTCAGCTACAAGTGTTTATGTGTGTTTGATTTATGGAAGGTCAGCCCTAGAACTCAGTACCACTGACTCCCTGGCCACTGCTGTCCTCATAAACACCACTGTGATTGTTGTTGAGTGAATCCACGAGTGTGGTGGGCTCTGTGATGCAGCACGCAGATCCTCCTTCAGGAAAGGAGGATTATTCCCCCAGGAGTTGGGAATGATGCTGGAAGACAGCGCTCTGTTGCCAGCCCACTTTGGCTGACTGTCTTGCTTTGTCATGCTTCCTTCCTAGATCACGCTTCCTTCCGGAGAAGCCCACATTCAGTGACGGGGAGACATAGGGGTTTAAAGTCTGACCCTCTTGCTGCAACTCGGGACAATTCAGAAGGACCAGCTTCAGGGCTGTCCCAGAGGTTGGCTGAGACCTTTGCTGAGACTGCCTTGCAGGTCACCTCCTCCCTCCGTCCCATCTTGCTTCTGTCCCTTCCCTTTCACAAGTGTAGTCTGCAAGAGCACTACCTAATACACATCCTGCTGCTAATCTCCATCTCGGAATCCGCCTCTCGGGAGCTGCACCTGTGACAAGGTCCCTCCTGAATATCGAGCATGAGTGAACCAGCAAATGCAGAAGATCTTCAAGGCTTCCAAACCGGAGGATGGCTGTGCATCAGGCAACTGTGAAGCAACGAGAGCTGGAATATGATGTTTAGAGGAGACAGGACTCCTCTAGGAGTTCTTGCCATACTCCCACAGTCCCTTCTGAGTGGTCCCTTCTGCAGGAGCCACTGCACGACCCTGCATCTGTGGCTCCAGCTGACAGACCAGGGACAGGTGCCTGGCTCAAAGGTGGTCCCCTATAGGTCGGCCAGCAGCTGACGAGATGGCCTTTTGTGAGCGTTCCAACAGACGGCTTCTGTCTACCTCTCCAGACTCTTCCTGCTACGTGTTCTTCTCTACCTTCGCTTTCCATCAGACTGGCTTCTTGCAGCTTCTCCTTCCCTAAGACATTTCACACGTCATTGCCTCTGCCCCGAGCAAGCTGCACTCCCCTCCTCCCCATGTCTCTACTCCTCCTTCCTAGCAAATGGCCTTTTTTTCTCCTAAAACTCACTTCATTAAGGAACCAGCAGTCCCTTACCTCTCTCTGACTTGATGCTCTTGGTGGTTCCCTTCACAGCACTTACCCCGGTTTGGAAACCTACATGAGGATTGGTTAGTTAATGTCTGTGTGCGGCAGTAGGCTGGCAGCCCCTGAGAGAAGGCTCCACTTCTGTTTGCTCGCCAGTGCGCTCCCAGCTCCTAGCACAGTGCTTGGAACACAGGGAGCACCCAGTAGTATCTGCTGAATAACTAATAGGGATTTCCTTATTGAATGATGCCTGAATGAGCCACATCAGTTCCCCTTTCTTAGATTAGAAATTTAAATTAGAAAAATACACACAGAGAAAGTCAGAGTCGATAAGGATTAGGGTGGAGGAGTAGGTACCTCGAGGTTCCTGAAACCCTTTCAGGGGGTCTACAAGATCAAAACTATTTTCCTGTTTATTCTAAGGTATCATTTTGCCTTTTATCACTCTCATTACGAGTATACAGAATATGGAAAGTTCATTTTTATAGGTTCAGATTTAACCTTTAAGAAACTACCACTTGTCAAGTTTTGGGGTAATATCACAAAAGAATATCCACAACTCTCTGAAAAGTCTATTAAAATACCCCTCTCTTTTCCAACGACATACGTCTCTGTGAGGTCGGGTTTTCCTCAATACTTTAACCAAAACAACATGTGGCAATATATTAATGCAGAAACATATTAGAAAATTCAGTTGTCTTCTACTAAGCCCGACACTGCAAGAGAATGGAAAAAATGTAAAACAGTGTCACACTTCTCACTAAATATATTGTTTTGGAAAATGCAGTTATTTTTCATAAAAATATGTTATTAATATTTTTACATGTAATGGGTTTGTTAGTTTTATTAAGTAACAATTTTTAAAATTTCTCAATTTTAATTTCTAATATGATAAATATCCATGAAAATAATTCACATAAACAAAAGCTCTTTGGGGTCATCAATAAACTTGAAAAATGCAAAGGCGTCCTGAGACCAAAAGGCTTCTTGAGAACCACTGGGGTTGAGTATTACTCGGAATTCTTTTGGATGAAAGAGACAAAGCCAACTTGAACAGCCATAGCCAAAGTTGGTCCTTCTCCACCCTCGTCCTTCCCCCCTTAGTGTTGGCTTCCTGTTCAGCAGGCTTTCCCCGGGCGGGGGTGACGCTGACCATCAGCAGCTCCAGATTTACATCCTATTAGCTTAGCAACTTCAGCACATCTTTTCTAAGAGTTCCAGAAAAGTCCCAGCCTATAGACTCTCACTGGGCTGGATCCGGTCACATTTCAGTCCCTAAACCAACCGCCATGACTCTGGTTGGTCAGATCTTGGTCTTCAGTTCAGCCCTGAAATGGTGAGTTGTGTGTGATCGGTCTTGAAGGAACCACGTGGACCGAGAAGGGTGGCTCATCACAGGAAACTCAGGAAGCTTTTGCCATGAGAAAGGAAAAGGGGTGTCAGATGAGCAAGCAATGTTTGTCATCTTGGGAAGATATGAGTAGAAGCCTGAGAAAATCAGAATAGTAAGGTCTTTCCAAGGAGCATTAAGAATAAGCAGACTTGGGGCTGGCCCGGTGGCGCAGTGATTAAGTGCGCGTGCTCCACTGCGGCGGCCCGAGGTTTGGACCGGTCGTGCACTGACCCACCGCTTGTCAAGCCACGTGGTGGCGTCCCATATAAAGTGGAGGAAGATGGGCACGGATGTTAGCTCAGGGCCAATCTTCCTCAGCCAAAAAAGAGGAAGATTGGCTACAGATGTTAGCTCAGGGCTGATCTTACTCACAAAAAAAACAAAAAAAAGAAAAGAAAAAAAAAAGAATAAGCAGACTTTAGAGGGTTTAAGTTCCTGAATAAATAGCCAATGTCCTCTCTTTTCTCTTCTCTCAAATCTTTCCTTTTATCTCTGCCAACATCTGGAACAGTTGTTGGAAGGAGCATTTTAAAGCTTTTTGTTTTTTTTGTGTGTGAGGAAGATCAGCCCTGAGCTAACATCCATGCCAATCCTCCTCTTTTTTTTTGCTGAGGAAGACTGGCCCTGAGCTAACATCTATTGCCAATCTTGCTCCTTTTTTTCCTTTTTCTCCCCAAAGCCCCAATAGATAGTTGCATGTCATAGTTGCACATCCTTCTACTTGCTGTATGTGGGATGCGGCCTCAGCATGGCCGAAGAAGTGGTGCATTGGTGCCCGCCCGGGATCTGAACCCGGACCGCCAGTAGCGGAGCACGAGCACTTAACCGCTAAGCCATGGGGCTGGCCCCTGGAAGGAGCATTTTAGAAGAGAAGACAGTGACAGAGGTGAGGGCATCAGGGAGAACTGGGCCGAGTGATACATGTCTGGACAGGATTGGTGGAGGGAGGTGTTTTGACTTCCGGTTTCTGTCCCACACGTGTGGCATTAGTGATGATGGGTAGCCGTGATCTGTGCTAATTGGATACAAGCATCTCCAGTATGGGGGGCTGTTTTGCTGCACTCCAGGACAAACTGGATCACCTCTCGTGCCTCCTAACATATCTACCCTGAGTCTGTTCCCTCCTCTCTCTTTTTCTTCCTTTCTTCCTTCCTTCTTTCCTTCCTTCCTCCTTCCCTCCCCCACTTCCTCCCTCCCTCCCTTCCTTTCTTTCTTCTTTCAGTGAGTGTCAATACTTTATTTTGGTGTAAAGACAGGAATGCAGTGTATTTGAAATTTGCTTAGTTCTCCCTCACATTGTGGAAACTCTTCCCCCATCCCGCACCCTAGCTATTCTGTTCAAATTCAAATACTTAAAAATACAGCAGCAAAACAAAAGCACAGAAAAAAGGAAACCAGATGGAGAAGGCAGCCCGGGCCAGCAGTGTCACTTGGTGCAGACGCCCGAGACACTGAACAGGAGCTTCTGTTTCTGCTTTTTCTTTTCTTTCCTCCTTTCTCTTCAGAGGGGGGTCTGAAGTAGCTGGTGGGTCCAGTTTCACAAAGGCTGCTTCAGTAGCCTGGCTGAAGGGACCTTGAAAATGGGCACAGGGACATGGTCTATCACTTGCTGCCCACAGGGGCAGCAGGATCTAGGCTGTTCTCATCTTTCTTTGGAGCAGTTTTGAGCCAAACATCTGCTTTTGCTTTTCCAACTCTCAGTAGCTGGGCGAAGGAGGGGAGGGGAGAGGCTTCTTTCAGACTCCTCATGCCAAATGAGGACTGCCCTGAGTCAGGGGGTGACAGAGGGGTCAGCAGAAAGTCTGCACGAAACTTGAGACTTCTGCTAAGAGGGCAAAGAGACAGGGCCCCACGGCCCTTGGTGCTGGTGGGACCCAATGCAGAGCTGGAGGAGCAGGTATAGGAATCGAAGGCCAGAAGCTGCTGATTCTCTCAGGGAGTGTGGACTTCTGGCTACTTGCCCTGCCCCTTGTTCTCCATCCCACTCCTGCACTCTCAGCAGTGTTCCTCCCAAGACTTCTCCTGTGCTGGAGCTTCCTCTTCTCAGTGTCACCTGAGAGCATCGCTGGGATTTCCTTAGGGACCATAGGAAAGGGCCCCACTTCCTGAGACCCAGTCAGAGAAGAGCCCTGTGCTGAGAGCCCTCTGTCCATTCACAGTCCACATTATCTCACCCCTACATCTTGCAAACAATAGCTCCCATCTCCTCTCCACTGAAGATGTGTTAGTGCCCAGAGACTCTGATGCTGATTCTCTCTGGGTTCCTGGTGCCTGAGTCCGCTAGGACATGTTTCCTATTCCACCTCCCCACCCAGTTTTCTAAGGTCCTCGTTTCTAACTAGGGAAGCCACCTGTATCCCTAAGATCCTCTGGCCCTCTAGAAAATGTCTGATTATAACAAAATCCTGCAAATTGATCTCTTTAATACTACCACCTGTGTAGGCTGGATGATCCTATAGGATGACACCAATAAAAACAGAAGCCTCCATTTTTTGAATACTTAGTGCCTTATGTGGATGAGCTCATTTACTTCTGTCAACAGCATTATGACACAAGTACTATTATTATGCCCATTTTACAGATGAGGAAACCAAAGCCCAGAGAAGTTAATCGACTTGCCCAAGAACACATAGCTAGTTTAGTATTGAAAATGGAATTCAATCTCTAGTCTGCCTGACACCAGTGTCCATGATCTTGGCCATTATACAAACTGCTTCCGGTTATTCCTACTCATCTCCCCATGAGGAGCTGTAAAGAGAATTAAAACATTAGATGGAGATAGGGAGATGGAAGTTGGCCTCTATATTAATTAGGGAAATGCTAGCTACTATAATGATTAAACTCCCAATTTCAGTGGCTTAATACTACAAAAATGTATTTTTTACTCATACAGCAATCTGATGAAGGTGTTCCTGGTGGCTTTCCTCCATGTAGTGATTCAGGATCCCAGGCTGGTCTCATCTCCTGGCTCTGCCTTCCCTTAGGGTTGTGGAAACCTCTGCATCCAGGAAGAAGGGGAGGGAAAGGAAGTGGCACACTCTTCTTCACTGCCTTGGCCCAGCGACAGACACCACTTCTGCTCACATTCTATTGGCCAATTCTAGTCACATGGCCTTGCATGAACGAAGGGGCATTAGGAAATGTATTCCCTCCCCAGGCATCTCTTTAATCTTGGGCAAGTCGATTAACTTCTCTGGGCTTTGGTTTCCTCATCTGTAAAATGGGCATAATAATAGTACTTGTGTCATAATGTTGTTGACAGAAGTAAATGAGCTCATCCACATAAGGCACTTCTCAGCATCAATTCTGCACCACAGAAGGGGGAGCATAAAATATTTGGTAAAAAGTTATTTCTGCCCTGCCTCAATGAGCTTAAGTTCCTTCTATCCCATAAATTCTGTACTTTCATAAATTAATTTGCCTGGAATGCATGGGAATTTGATGAAGACTTGAAGGTCCTTTCAACATGGCAGTATTCATGCGAGAAATGATCAAGACAGAAAATGTCCGTGGTAAGTGCACTCTGTGGCCTAATGTTTTCAGCATCTGAAAAGTGAGAGTGTCTGGATCTGTTTTCTAAGTTCCAGTCAGTGTGGTCCATTACAGAACTCCCAACAGGAGGGCAAGACGGACTTCAGAGGCAGCAGCCTCGATCAGCCTCCATGACTCACTGGAGAGAGCGGTACTCAAAGACATGGTTTTTACATAATGTTTAGAAATAAGCATCTGAGAAGTGTGGAAACATGCCGTCCTGATTTACTCAGCTCTGTCGTTAAGTGCTGGCATTATCACCATCTGCTGAATGTGGAAGTTGTTTAAAAATGAGTCACCTGGCACTGAAAACCATTTCTGCACAGAACCTCCCTCCAACAACACATCTCTTGGTATCAACGAAAAGTCTCTGCTTCTTGTAAGTTCTAAGAAGGCTAAGAGCGGGAGTTCCCCCAAGCGGTATCTGGTTATTTATCCTCCAGTACAAAGACCTCAATTTCCTTGAGTTTTGTTGCTACACTTGCTTTTCAAAGATGCTGAGTTATGTCACATGGACAAATGCAGTATTATTTCTAAGTTAATATGAGTACTGGCCAAATTAGACTCCTTTCAGTCTCTTTCCCTTCTCATACTCAGTATTTCTTTGATAGCTGGCAACTTAACCACTGAGAAATGCTACCGTTGAAACAATAAAATCATCTCTCACACACCCAAAAACATGCCAAACCTCTCCCCAATAAGGGGTTCAAAGTCCCTTTATCCATTTTTGGGTGATGTTAATTTTTTTTCTAGCTGAGTCACACTGCCCCTTTGATATCCTGTAACTTAAATACTGAAATATAAGATTAATACATCTTATGTTAGATGGTAGGGCAATGAAAGAGGGGAAGAAAAAAGTTGGTTTGTATATAAGTAAATATATTCATGTCAAAATAAGGAAGAAATGCTCATAACTATTACAGTCCTGGTTTCTGCAACTGGTCACATGGTCGTAGCTGGTATTTATAACTGCTTTTTCCCACTATCCATTCCACATTACCTTTGTCCTTAGCAAGCACACTGGGCATGTCTCCTTGCTAGTGCCCAAACCTCCATTCCTAACACGCTACTGTGTAACCCAAAAAGCTGTCAGTTTTATCTGGGGCCTACAACACCAGAAAACTGTGCAACAGGATCAGGCTGCTGACCGGATGGCGCATGAAGTGTCTGCGGCAGAGAAATGCTTTTTGGAGGCCTTGCTAGGCCCCCTCTAGGGGAATCACAGCATAGAAACTTAGGATTGCGGGGCAAAGCTGTGTATTCAGAAACAGATGATAACTATTATAAGCAGACAACTACTCTCCTTTTGAGAAGCAGTTTGGGTTTGCTACTGGTCCTCAGTGGAAACTGAATACTTCACCCCGGGCCACCAAGTTACCATCCGACCTGAGCTGTCCATAGGAACTGGGCGTAGCGCTGGCTTGCTCCTCAATTGTGAAATATCAGAACATGTGTCAATGTATAAGAGCCCAGCCTTTCTTACAAGGATTTCTGTAAAAGTTATTAGGAGACCTGAGTTATGATCCTCACCGGTGCTGCCAGCCAGCTGGGTGACGTGAGTGTCCACTTTCCTCATCTGTAAAGTAAGGACACGACACCAACCGAGAAAGGATCAAGCAAACCTGGTATAGGGTGGGACTCAATAAACCAGGTCTTAGAGCAGTAAATTTGCTCAAAAAGGGTTTCTCCAAAAGGATTCTATGGTCCCGGGTCCTCCGCAGGCCCACCACATCCTCCTCTCATGACAGCCTGGCTGTCCTTCTCTGTGTGTGCCAGGCCCCCTGCTGGGCATGAGGAGGATGCACAAGGGACCTCACACCTTGTGACTGGTATGGACTCAGGGGAGATCTCTGACTTGGGCCCCCCCGGCCCAGGTGGCCCACATCCCCAATGTCTGGCCTGGTCCACTCAATTGCAAAAGGGCTGAGACCAGACCTAGGTGTCCACGGCGCCATGGCTGCCTTGTGCCCCGGCCACACGGGCAGCACCTGGGGACTGCACTGACTTTCCCCTTCTCACCGCCCGGATTCCCATCTCCTGATGACTCGTTCTGGGCTCATTCCTATTGCCCTCCCCCAAAGTGGTTTTTATGTAAGAGTTAGCTGAGAGGGATGCGGAGGGCGAAGATTCTGCAGGAGAAGAAAATCAGGGAACTCTCCCTGGGCAGGGAGAATGACCCGGGGGAGGACCTCAGGAAGGGAGGACCTCACTCAACCCAGCCAGGGGCCCCAAATGGGTTTCTTTCAGCGAGCTTTGGATTTTCGCATCCAGGGGCTGCTGAGGGCTAACCTGGACAGCTCGATGCAGTTACTGTTTTTCATGTTTACCTTTCAAAAATGTACTTTTGTCACACATTTGCAGGATTCAAATGCAAACAAATGTAAAAGGTTTATAGTGAAAAGTCTGGTTCCTTCCTCTCTCCCTACCTTCTCAGTCCTGTGGCTCACGTCCAGAAAGGTGGCCACTTCTGTTAATTTCTTTGGTAGCTTTCTTGTGTAGAAATGGGTTTTTGTTTTCAAAAACAAGCAACTAAGGGGCAAAGAATATGAGTAGACATTTCTCCAAAGAAAATATACAAATGGCCAATAAGCACATGAAAAGATGCTCAACATTAGTTGTCACTAGGGAAATGCAAATCAAAACCACAATGAGAAACCCACAAGGACAGCTAGAATCAAAAAGAGACAATAACAAGTGTTGGAGAGGATGTGGAGAAATGGGAACCCTCACACACCGCTAGTGGGAATGTGAAATGGTGCAGCCACTCTGGAAAATAGTTTGCCAGTTCCCCACAATATTAAACATGGAGTTACCATATGACCCAGCAGTTCCACTCCTAGATATATGCCCAGGAGAATTGGAAACATACATCCACACAAAATGGACATGTACATGAATCTTCACAGCAGCATTAGTCACAAGAGCCCAAAAGTGGAAACAACCCAAATGCCTATCAACTGAGGAATGGATAAATAAAATGTGTCATACACACACAATGGAATATGATTTGACTATAAAAAGGAATGAGGCATTGAGACATGCTACAACATGGATGAGCCTTAAACACATTATGTTAAGTAAGAGAAACCAGTCACCAAAAACCACATATTGTATTATATTATATGAAATGTCCAGAAGTGGCGAACCCATAAAGACATGGGATGGAGGGAGAGTGGAAATGGGGGGTGATTGCTGGTGGATATGGGGTTATGTTGGGGTATGATGAAAATGTCCTAAAACTGACTGTGGTGATGGCCACACAACTCTGAATGTACTAAAAACCATTAAACTGTATACCCTAAGTGGGTGAACTCTATGCTATATGCATTATATCTCCAGCTGTTTGTAAGCAAGTATGTATAAATAATATATTCCTCCAGATTTTCACCTGGCCAGCTCTTCTCATCATTCAGGTCTCTTCTCAGAGAGGCTCCTCTGCCCGCCTGTCCCCTGCCATGCTCCACTTGATCACTAAAGCTATTGTCTTCAGAGCACTACCACTTTCTGAAAGCATCTTACTTGTGGTTTGGTGAGGATTTGTCTTCCTCATTAAGGTGTAGATTCCATGAGGGCAGGGGATTCTGTTTGCTTTATTCACTGATGCAGCCTCAAGGCTTAGGACTGTGCCTAGCACATACTAGGTACTCAAAAAATATTTGATGAATAAATGAATCTCCTTACTTGACGAACAAAGTTGCTGGGTTTTTTACTCCAAATAACTGGTCCTCCTGTTACTGAACCAGGTTCGTTTTTGCCCGTCACCCAGAAAGCCAAACACCGAGATGATAAGATTTCAGCAGAGAGAAGGTTTTTTAAGCACAAGGCAGCCAAGTGAGGAAATGGGAGAATGAGTCTCAAATCCACCTCCCCGATAATGGGGACTCAGGGATATTTACGGGGTAGGGGGCAAGGTGGTCTGAAGTGTGGAGATAGATGATGGGAGGTGAGGAGAGGTGAGGTAATTGATGATCTGCGCACCCATAGTCAGACTTCATGCCTCTTCATAGGACCCATGTTGACAAAATGGCAGCATTAGCATGACTGGAGGGTGGAGTTTCTAGCCTCTTGACATCAAAAGGTTGCTTATCGGACATCTGCGAGGGCCCAGTTGATGGGTTTGTGGTCTTAATCGGCCTGAAGTGGACAAGGAGTTCTAATTCCTGAAAAACAGTTCAAACACCCATTACCATGGTGACCCAAGCTCCAGGGAGATGTTATCTATAGGAACCTAGTGGGAGTCAGATAGCATATTGCCTAAGCAGCACAGTTAACAATGGGCGGGGGAACAACTTAAAAGCTATAATCAGTAATTGCAAAAAGGAAAAAAACTTTAGTTACTAGCTACTTAATCACCAGTGGCTAACTGTTTGCTGGTTTCACTCCTCTGCCACCAAGCCTGCCAGCCTCCCTCCTCTCCGCTCCTTTCCTCTCAGCCTCCTTGACAACACCCTCCTTTGCGGTTACTGCAGAAGCAGGGGCTGGAGCCATGGAAGGTCCTGGAATCCCAGCGTGGGATGGGCCCATGATGCTCCAGAGAAGCCCTGTGCTGCAGCCTCACCCCAGCTGGCCTCTCTGACTCAGCTGCTCGCCTCTCTGTTCACACCTGGCCATTCCCCAAGACAAGTCCCACCGTCAACCTCCCTTTGGACTCAGGGAGCTGAGAGGTACCCGTGGCTCCGACATAGAGACAAAGACACAGGCACATTTGGGAAGTCTGCAGGGATTTTCCTGAGAAAGCCACATCCTCTGTGGGGGCCTAGGCCAGTTGGACCTCCCGCCAGCCCTCTTTTTGGTCCAGGACTCTTGTATGGAAGATGGATGGGCATAAGGCAGTTTGGGTGGGTCACAGTGGGCAGGGCCTGGAGGAACTGGGGGGGCCCAGCCTGGAGCAGGGCAGCTGGGTTGTGGGGGATGTCAGTGCCCCCAGGCCCTGCAGACAGTCCTGAGACCCAGAGAGCAGGGCCGAGACCAGGAGGAAGCCAAGGGCAACTCCTTCTGTGGTCAAGCTGATCTGCGTCACGCAGGGTCAAAACAGACTGCCTCAAAAAGGAGTGAGCTCCCTGCACCTAGGAGTAAGCAAGCAAGCAGGAGCAGGAGAAGACCTCAGGAGCGCCTGCCATCCCTAAAGACCCTAGATCCCAGGAATGTTCCCATGAAGTTCTCAGGGAAGTTTTGGGGTTGGTCCAGCCCAACGTCACTGGGTGTAATACTCAGATATCACAGCAGAGGGCAGCTCTTGGCCGCTACAAAGTGCTGGAAAGGATTGCCTGCAAAACACCAAACCCCTGGTACCCAAGGAGATCTGGAGAGGCCGGATCCACCTGGCTCCCCCAAGGCCTGCCCCTGAGCCTACCTCCCTCCACACCCATGCCCATGCCTTATTCTCTGGCTACAGTGCCCTCTCCAGTCTCTGTCTCTGACAACCCCAAACCCTCTGCTCCCTCAAGCTCCTAAAGGGTCAATGGCCTTGTCTCCCCACCTCCCCATCCCCATCCCCCATGCATAGAACACAGTCACCAACATGGCCTTCAGGCCCTGCACACTCTGGCCACCTCTCTGGGCTCCCCTCCCAGTGCTCAGCCCTTCTCTCCCTCTGCCCCGGGGAGGCTGGCCTTCTTTCCATCTCACAACTTCTTCAAGCCTCAAGGCCTTTGCCCTTGTTCCCTCTGCTTGAACACCCTTCAAGTCCCACAGCTGGCTCCTGCCATCAGTGAGTCCTTGGCTCAAATGCCACATGCTCAGAGGCCCTCCCTGAACCCCAGGCAACGTCCTTCCCACTCCTCAGGTCTCCTCTCCATTTGGGACCCTCTTGGTAGCATCTTAGTACCTGGGAGGATTTTAGCCTGGCCCAGGCAATGAACGACACCCTGGTGACCTCTACCCAGGTACTACGTCACCCCTCGGAGGCCCCACCCAGGTCCTAAGTCACACTCAGTGACCCACCCGGGGCCTCAGTCCTACTGCATCCCTTCAGCAGCCTCTCTCTGAGAGCCTGGGGCAGCAGTAGAGCTGCATCTGGTCAGCTGACATATCTCACCTTGAGGACACTGAATTCAGCATTTACCAATTTCCATTGTCTGTTTTCCTTATGTATTTTCACCCAAGACATTTTGTGAGCCTGTCGGGGGCTGTAGGCCAGGCCCCGCCCTTCTTGTGCTGGGCGAGACCCCACCCCAGGTCTGACACCAGAGCCCCAGGTTCAGGGTGAGCACGGGCTGGACGCCATCCCCAAGGAGGCCACAGCCTCCGAGAGGCCACGGGCCACTCAGCTTCCAAAGGAAGATCCACGTCTCAGGGAGGGGACTCACACCGTGTGGCCCTGTGGGATCGCCTCACCCTGACCCTCAGGCTCCTCATCTGCTAAGCGGGCACAGGGGTGGCACCCCGCCCCTGAGGTTTGCCATGAAGAGGTAGCGACAGAGGAGCAACTGGACCGCTGACACGGCTCAGGGCAAGCGGCTGCGGCAGCCTCTCCCTTCTCCTCAGGCCAGATGCAGAGACTGTGGACAGGGAGGTTAGGGGCCCGCCCACGGCCATACTGCTGGGCAGACGGGTACAGGAAGAAACGCAGGCCGACGGGCTCCAGCAACCACAAGCTCTGGGGCTTTCTCCCAATCAGTCCTGCAGCCATTAAGCTGTGTGACCTGTGGTGAAGCGTACAACCACTCTGGGCCTCCGCTGAAAATTCAGGGAGGGTGGGAGAGTTCAGTTCATTCGTTGTTTCCCCAGGTGGGGGATGCATGTAGATGCTTCATGAACACAGACTTCAATGACATGAAATCACACCCTAAGAGGTAGTCTGGGGCTTGGAAGGGGCGCTGCTGCGGCTGCTGTTTTACGGTGGTGGTGACCATGATCATCAGTGTGAGCTGGGACCAGGGCCAGGCCTTGCCCTCTGAGCACCCACCCTCCTCTCCACCTTGCTCTTGGCTCACTGCGGCTCAGGAAAGATGCTCCACAGTGAACAAGCCAGCGGCTGCCTCAGTCCCTGCGCGGGCCCTGGCTGCGAGTGCATCCAACCACTCACTGCCTTCCCCAGAGGTGAGCCCAGCCCGGCCTGGTCCCCGTCCTTCCCGAAGCCCCTTGTGTTTCCCAAGGTGTGGTCCCCTAACCTGAAGCATCAAAGGGGAATTGGTGAGGACGGCACATCTCAGGGCCATCCCAGACCTCCCAAACCTGAACAAGGGGCCGGGCCCAGCCCTCGAGTGGTAACAGCCTTTCCAGTGACATCGATGCCACCCCATCAGGGAGACACTACTTCGGGGAAGCAGCAGCACAGGCTTTTGGCGCAGACGGAGCAAAGGATATTTTAGAAATGCGTTCCCTACTTAAGGCACGCCTGGCACTTTCTGGGAGGCCACGCACACTTCCTGTTTGGTGATAATCATTGACACCCCCGCCTCCCCAGCCATCTGGGGCTTCTTCCACCACTCCAAGGCTCCCGGTAGGCCGGGTGGGGACGCTGAGGATGCAATAACCAGTCTTTTATGAACTGGTGCTTGTGAATGAAGCATGGACATATTCTTGCGGAGGATGCTGAGCAAGCCTTTTGGGGCTGGCAATTTGCAGAGCACCCCAGATGTGGCAGGACAGTGGGGGTCTGATTGGCAGGGGAGCAGGCTGGCCGGCAGCTTCGGAGCAGGGAAAGGTGGGGGGCAGGAGGGGCGGAGCCCCCACAGGACAACCTAGCAGTGTGTGTGGGGGGGGATCCTGCAGTGGCATGGGGAGGGGCGGGGGAGGTCTCATTCTGCAGCCCCAAAGAAAAGTGCAGTGCCAGCTGCAGAGGAGAGAGGCCTCGGCAGCAGGCCACTGGCTTGGAGTGAGACGGAGGAAGAGGCGGCAAGATTCCAGGGAGAGCTCGGTCATTCGTTGATCCACCTGTTCACTCACTCACGCGCGCACACATTAGCTCCTTCGGAAGCAACATGATGGAGTGGCGAGAGTGCTCAGAGCCTTCCAGACTCCAGACAAATTGTGGCTCCTCCACATACCTGAGTCCCTCCTCCTCAGCATCACATTTGTGAAATGGCCTTGGTATGAGGCCGAGAAAGAACACAATGGGCGGAAATGCCCAGCACCATCCCTGACCCTTAGTAGGGGCTTACTAAGTGTGGGCTCAGCTTCCCAGGCCACTCTTCTCCTTCTCAGTCATGCTCACACCTATTGACGACCTAGTGTGTACCAAGAACCGACCTGGGCAGTGGGAGACAGACAGACAAGACCCGCAGGCCAGGCCTTGGCTTTTGGGGAGTTCACAGTCCTGGAGGTAGGGGGTAATGAGGGACACTCCTCTAAGTGATGTCAGGGCAGGGGTAAGTGTTGTGAAAGCTATCCATTCATTCATTCACTCATTCCTTTACTGATTCATCCAACAACAAGTATTATGTCACTGCACACTAGGCCACATAGGGCACAGATCCTTCCCACAAGGGAGTCACAGTCGAGCAAGAATCAAATATTTTTGAAGCACAGAAAGCAAGAAGCTGACTCAGCATTGGGAAGGCACCACAGAGGAGGTGCCACGCGAGGTGGGTTTGGAAGGATGCACAGGAGTTCCCTGGGTGGCGGCGGGGGGTGGGGGGGGTACAGGGAGGAGAAATGTGAAGAAAGCACATTTCCAGAGAGGTAACAGCATGAGCAAAGGCACAGCAGCCTCCTGGTGCTTTGAAAGACCATCCTGGCAGAGGGCAACTCGCTTGGCTCCAGACCCAGAATATTGCCGTCGTGCCCCAGGGAAGTACAGGAGCAACCCCAGTTGCCCCTTGGGACCAGTTCTGTGCCTTCAGATCAGTGGGAAGATAGCTATCATTTACTGAGCACCTACTGTGTGCCTAAGGTACTCGCCTAGGTCTTTGCGTACGTGGCCTCCCTTCATCTTTGCAAACCTTCAAGAGGGGTCTAATTTCCTCCTGGCTCAAAAGGACACTGAGGCTCAGAGAGGGAAGGTGCCTTGTCCCCTGACACCGTCAGTTGGGAGAAGAGCTGGGATTAGAATCCAAATCTGCCTGATTCTGAAGTAACGCTCTTCCCCTGCCCTGCATCAGTGCGTGGCTCCGGTGTCCTCCAGTCACTAAGTCCTCTGCATGGGATCTGTGCTCTGCCTGGTTGTCCATCATGTGATCCCCAGGGCCTCCAACCAGGGGTCCCAGCCCTTGGCCACACCCCTGGGCTGGTGTTAACTTTTCCGAATTTCACTCCGCTCCCCTGCTACGTCTTTCCCTCTGTGAATGGGGCCCCTCAGCTCTGCCACTCCCAGCTCCCCCTCCCCCTACTGCCCCACTCCCCACACCCGTATCTGCAAAACCCTGATAAACCATCTCTGGGTCTTTAAGGGCCTTTTATTTCACCAGCCATGCTTTTCTCTACATTTTAATAAGCTGCTTGCAAAATTGGTGACTGATGAGTAAGAATGAGGAGGATGTGGGGCTGAGCATTTTTTTCTTGGAATCGTTTCTGGCTCCACACTCACCTTTAAATTGATTAATAACGTGCAGGCCCAACATGAATTATCAGCCACTTGTCACTGAGGAAGGCTAGAGCCGCCTGCTTGTAGCCTCTTCTTCATGACCAGCTCCAGGGCATCGTGGAGGATGCCCCTCTGTCCTGCTTGGGCACGCAAGGCCCTGGACACTTAAGGCCCTGGCTGGCCTCAGCCCCTGGTGCCCTGAGCACTGTGGAGGCTTCTAGAGGCCAAGACTGAGCGTCCCAGGGTGATGGCGCCCCAGACATCTGCCTGCCCCAATGTGGCCTCATCTAGCCCCAGGCTGGGCCTGAATAAGGCAGGGGATCCAGAAGACCCCAGAATTTCTTCATTCACTCAACAAGCATTGACTGAGCAGCCGTTATGTGCAGCCATCTTTCTGGGCACTGAGGTCACAGCAGAGAACAAGACACGGTCCCTGACTCTTTGGGGCGGCTGACAATCAATGGAAGAAAAGAAAAGCTGGTAAGATTGGGAAGGACTGGAGGCGGGGGCGAGAGTTACTAACTTATACAGGGGGGCAGAGAAGACCTCGCCGAGGAGGGGAATGAGGGAAGGTGCCACGGAGACACCTAGGGAAGAGCGTTTGTGGCAGAGGAGCAGCAGCGCACAGGCCCTAAGGCAGAGGGAAATGGGCCATTAAAGATAACACTTCACAACACAAAAGAAGCCAGTCACAAAAGGCCACAGAACTTCGGGCTCCATTTATACGAACGTCCAGAACAGGCAAGTCCATAGAAACAGAAAGTAGATTAGTGGTTGCTGGGGCTTGGGAGAGAGGGGAAATGGGAAATGATTGTTGGGGGAACAGGGTTTCTTTTTGGGGTGATGAAAATGTTCTGAAATTAGATAGTGGTGGTGGTTGCACAACTCTGTGAATATAATAAATCCACTGAATTGTATGCTTTAAATGCGTGAACTTTATAATACGTAAATTACATATCAATAAAGCTGTTACATAGTAACCATGTCATATGTAGGGTACTGAGCAGTGCCATGAAAGAGAAGGGATGGGGGAGGGAGGTCAGGGGGTGTCCCCAAGGAGGTGACATTTGAGCAGAGACCTGAGCGGAGCTTTGCGTCCAGGAAGGGGGTGACAGCTGGACTCGCCCACCCTGCGCCTGCCATCTAGGGCACAGTGTGTGCGGCCCTGGGCCGGGCAGGCAGGAGGGGGAGCCGAGGGAGCCGTCTGGGGAAGCTGAGCCAGCGTCAGGCCTGTGGGCCACATCAGACTCCACTTGGGGACGCCGGAAAGTACTTGGCGGGGTGTGAGAAGACGAAGTTCAGGTGTGCAGGATTGCATTTTATGAGAATTTGACATTTTAAAATCACCAAGAATTACATCATCTCAAAGCTGGTGGGACTAACGGTTTTTAGGCTCAGGTCGCTTGGGTAGTCGCAGAGGTCACTGCCATCCTCTGCTCAGAGAGAGCGAAGGCGGCACTACTCAGGGCTCAGGCAGTAGTGACCCCTCGCCTGAGTGCCCACACACACACATGGGCAGCCCTCAGGAGCCCCGCTTTATTCCTGCCAGCGGCAGAACTCCCCGTCCCAGGAAGCACAAGTCCGCCTCTATAACCAGGCCCACGTGGAGGCCTCTCCCAGACCACCGTGGGGCTCCATCTCTGGGACGGCTCTTCGGCTCTCAGTTGTAGGAAAACAGCCGTCAGTGTTTCCCTAGAGGTCCCCTGGGGCAGCTTCCAATGCTAGGAAAGTCCCCTCTACGTCAAAGTATCGCTATTGTGCCTGCTCTCCTCCTCTCCCCGTGAGCACAAGAACCCGCACTGAGGGAGGGCGCTGTGCTGTAGCAGAAGGAGTGATGGGGAGAGTGCAGGGAGAGGTCAGGGGTAACAGGGACTGGCTGACGCAGAGCTTAGAAGGCCTTAGCCTTTACTCTGGGAGGATTCTGGCTTTGTGCTGAACAGACAGTGAGGTGGGGAGAGCACGAGCAGGGAGACCAAGGAGGAGGCTGGTGCAAGAAGCCACAGAAAAAGACCTCCCCCTGGGCTTGAGTGAAGAGCCACGCACCTCCTGAGGTGGGGGGCCGGGATTAAATGAGGCAGATAAGGACCACAGTCCTCCTTCCAAAACAGGGCGTGGTGGCTCCTTCCTCTTCTCTCTTTATACAATGCTTCTCCTACATCCAGGCCTTCGAACGTGCTGTTCCCTCTGCCCAAAACACTCTTCCCTCTCTCCTCATCTGCCTGGTGCATGTTCATCCTCAAGTCCCTACCCCTCCGGTGGAAGAGTTACTCCCTCTGCTGGAGTTGGCACCTCAAGGTTGGGGGCTTCTCTCCCACCCACATGGAGGATTTGGGCTTTCAGTGCAGACCAGCCTCCAGGATCTCCTCGAGCCCTGCCTCTGGGAGCTGGGACACAGTCAGGGCTGAGGTCACAGTGTCATCGATCCTCACGTCAGTGGCTGGGGGTGGTGTAGACTCAGCACAGTGCCACCATGTGCTGGTAAATGCAGCAAAGCCCAGAATTCTGGGTCAGGTTGCGTCTCCAGCTGAATTCTTGCAGAGCCTCATGTTTTGTTCATTGATTAAATCTACAAATGTTTACTGAACTCTGGTCTAGGCCCTGGGGATTGGGCAGTAATGAGGAAAGACAGTTCCTGCCGTCATGGGGGTGGGGGATAGACGGTAAACTCATACACACATGCACACATAAGATACTTTGAGAGGGCACTACGTGCTGTGAAGCTGTAAGGGGGTGGTCAGGGAGGGCCTCCCTAGGAGGCGAATTTGAGCTGAGACCTGAACAGTGACAAGACACCAGCCATGGAAGACCTGAGGCACGAGCGGTCCAGACAGGGCGCAGCAAGTGCAAACGCCCTGAGGCCAGAGAACACCCCATGCACTGGAAGAGCTGCAAGGAGAGCAGAGTGCCTGGAGTGGAGTGCACTGGGGAAGAGGAGGTTGGGGGGAGGCAGGCCAGGTGTGGTGGGGAGTCTGGATTTCATGCTAAGTGCAGGGGGAACCCATCGGAGGGTTTCAAGCCAGTGACACGATGTGGTTCGTGTTTTTAGAAGCTTTCCCTGGCTGCTGAGAAGGTAGAAAGGAAACAGGGAGACCTCGGAGGGCCCTGGGTGGGTGGGCGATGGTGGTGACTGAGGAGGCGCTGATGCAGGAGCCCAGAGTTCAGAGGGCAGTGGAGGCGGGGGTGTTACAGGCTGGAGACATAAACTTGGAGGCCACCTTTTAATTTTATTGTTTCAGAGATAAACCTTATGAAGTCCAGGACTCAGTGAACAGACTAACACTGGCCATCTTCCCCACTCAGATCCTGGGAGAGCATTTCACGAGTAAGTGCTTTCAAAATGACTCTGGCCCTGGGAGGGAGGGAGGGGCGCAGTGAGGCAGGAGCCTGGTCACCAGCTGTGCTTAGTGAACTCTGCCCGCGCCTCGATGGCCTTCACTCACCAAGGGGGACACCAAAAATCACCCACACACATTCCAGAACAGCCCAGCCTGAGACCGGCAGAGGCTGGGGAGCCAGGCCCTGGGCCCAGCCCTGCTTTGGTACATGGGGACACCAACAAAATACAGCCAACGCCCGCTGCACGAGTCGGGGTGAAGGACAGCATCCGAGGCCTGATGTCCCAGCTGTTGGGCTGGGGCCCATGGCTGCACGTCCCTGAGCTTTCGTTTGCTCATCTGTGAAATGGGCATAAACATATGCATGTCACGGAGATTCTGTCAGGAGGAGGTGAGCAGACCCATGTCAGTGGTTCCCACAGCGGTGGGGCAGGGTTGGAAATTCAGGGGGTGTTTATCAGTTGCCATGACGATGCCCCACTCACATCACAGGCTGCAGTCGTCAACTGCAGGCCACCAGGTTCCCACCCTTCCAGGCCTTTGCACATATGAGTTCTCCCCAACACCGTGTTGTAAGCAGACTTGTTTCCTTGTGATCCACCTTACCCACTAAAATGTGAACTCTAGGAGGGCCGGGATTGGGGGCAGTTTATTCACTACTGGACCCCGAGCACTGAGGATGGTGGCTGCCACAGCCCACCTGTGATCACATTTAATCCTACAATAGCCCAGGAGTCAGGAGTTTCCAGGTGAGGAAACTGAGGCACGAAGAGGTTCATTACCTGGTCCAGCTCTGCCAGCTAGGAGGCTCGACCCCCAGCACAAATGCAGCTTGCTCCCCTGCTCTGAAGTCAGTACCCTGGGGTCCTGCTAGGAGGCTGGGGGCCCCTCCCTGGCCCATGTCCTCAGCCCGCCCGGGCACGTCAGCTCGGGGGAACGGGCCCGCATCGATTCCTGCCGCCCCCCTGAGTCAGGGCTGTCTGCTCACTCAGATACCATCGGCTTTCCATAAAGCAGATCAATAGCTTCCACTGGTTTCCAATCTGTGTTTCTAGAAATTCACCTCCCAGCCGCCTTTTTAATTAACCCCCCCTCCAACAGACCCGAGGCACCGACAGATGCCCCTCTCCCGTCTGCCTCCGCAGACCACAGACCACAGGCTCCACGAGTCTTGGGGCAGCCGCAGGTGGGTTTAAAGCTGACCAGTTCTTCTTCCTGTCCCTGGAGAAGCCGACCCCGCCGTCTGGATACTATGTCTGATCCCTGCTCCTCTCCGAAGCCCTGAGGAAGGGACTGCGTCTTCCATCACAGAGAGAAAGCAGAGGATCAGAGAGGTCAAGGCAGTGCCTAAGGCCCCCTAGCTGGCAGAGCTAGGGCGAGTGCGCCTTTGGAGGGAGGCAATTTGCAAAAGCTCTCCAGATGCTGCAGGACAGGAGGGGCTGGCTGGCAGGGACCCGGAGGGGCCAGCAGCTGCAGTGTCTGAGCAGGAGAGGGTAGGAGGGCGTGAGTGCCTGGAGGGTCTGCCTCCCACGCCTGGAGCTCCTCGGTAGGGGCCGTGCCTGTCTCCATCACTGCTCTGTCCTCGGTGCATGGCACGGACTAGGGGCTCAGTAAATCCTTGCTAAATGACCAGCACTACTTGCCAACACTTAGAACATTCTCTTTGTGCCGGGCATTGTTCTGAGAGCTTCAGTAAATTATCTCACTTAATCTTCACAGCAGTCCCTGAGACGGGCACTACTAGTGTCTTCATTTTATAGGTGGGAAAACTGAGCCACAGGGAGGTTAAATGACTTGCCAAAGGTCACACAGCCAGTAACTGGTGGAGCTGAGATTCAGACCACGCCACCCAACTCCGAGCTCACTCCCCACGTGCTCCCCCTGCCTGTCAGCTCTGAAGTGCAGGGACTGGGTCCTGTGCCCATGTAACTTCCACGACATACACCAATCATATAGATGTGTTTGTTGAGTGAATAAATGAGTGAATTCTCCAATCCTTGCTTCTTTGAAACACAGCACAGTGAGCCAGTCTATTGGGGCAAATCTAGAGTACCTAACCTGGCTGAGGATGAAAGAGAAAGAAGGGGTGAGTCCCCCTGGGGGACCCTGAAGTCCCAGTGAAGGCACACTGGGGGCCGTCACTAGGTACCCTCTGATCCCACCCCATCTCCCTCCTCACCAATTCCTTATATCTGGGCTCTCTGCAGTTTATAAAGTGGGCTCAGAGCCATGATTTTGTTTTCATGTGGAGTCTTAAAACTTTCCAGTGAGGTAAGTGGATTACTGTTGACCCAGGATCTGGGCAGAAACCACCGGATGTTGCCCTGTCTTTCCCTGTGCTCATTGGGGGCCAGATCTCAGCACCTGATCTCCACGTCCCTGCCTCATCCTCTCCCCTCCCCACCTCTCCCCTCCCCTCCACCCCCCTCCCGTCCTTGCTCTGGACTCAGTTGCTCTCATGGGACACAGTGCACGGTCCATCACGGCCCCCTCCCCACTCCCCAGCACCACCAGAGGCTGACCTGGACAACCGCGGGGTCCTCCTGGGCTCGTGCCCTCCAGGGCCCTCCCAGACACGTGGCAGGGGCTGCAGGGGCTGGCTCACAGGCACCGGCCTGGTGGGGGTGAAATGAGTGTGGGGGGCGGGGACAGGCTGGAGATCACCTGCTGTGTGTAAGGGGAGACTGGAGGGACTCCAGCCCGTGGTGGCCAGGAGAGAACCCACCCAGGGCTGCCAGATGTTCTGAGCCATCAAGAGAAGACAGAAACCCAGCATTTCACCTGAAATCTTCTGATTTTCCAATGTCAATAGGTAGTCACATTACATCATTTTAAAAACTTTAAAATTTTAACCCACATTCTGCAGGCCAGAGGCAGTTTGTCAGCTGCTGGTTTGTGATTTCTGCCTCATTCGGGGCAAATTCTCAGCTTGGCATTCAAGGCCTTTCATGTCTGGCCCCTTGGTATCCAGAGTGATTTGCTAGATATGATGATACTTCCCTGTCTCGGGCCTGCCCCCTCTGCCCAGAATGATGCTGCCTCCTCTAGGAAGCCATCTCTGATTGCCCCCCACTCCCCGGCAGAATCCACCACAAGCATCTCTCCAGTACCTCAGATTCTCCCACTCAGGCCCCACCAGCAGCCAGGGGCAGAGCCTGGTCTGGAGCCCAGGGTCCTGACCACAAGTCCCAGGTTCCTTCTGCTGCCCTCAGGGAGGGTCAGCAAACAAGATGCCGCTCAGGGGCAAGCACCCCTTCCCCAAAGCCCCACTGCCATCAGCAGGGGCGGAGAACACGGAGGACAGAGACTTCAAGGGCAGAGAGCACAGAGGACAGAGACTTCAGGAGCAGAGAGCACGGAGGACAGAGACTTCAGGGGCAGAGAGCACGGAGGACAGAGACTTCAGGGGCAGAGAGCACGGAGGACAGAGACTTCAGGGGCAGAGAGCACGGACGACAGAGACTTCAGGGGCAGAGAGCACGGAGGACAGAGACTTCACGGGCAGAGAGCACGGACGACAGAGACTTCAGGGGCAGAGAGCACGGACGACAGAGACTTCAGGGGCAGAGAGCATGGAGGACAGAGACTTCAGGGGCAGAGAGCACGGACGACAGAGACTTCAGGGGCAGAGAGCACGGAGGACAGAGACTTCAAGGGCAGAGAGCACAGAGGACAGAGACTTCAGGAGCAGAGAGCACGGAGGACAGAGACTTCACGGGCAGAGAGCACGGAGGACAGAGACTTCAGGGGCAGAGAGCGCGGAGGACAGAGGCTTCAGGTGCACTGTGAGTCCCAGAAACCACACAGTCAAGTTGGCGTTTGCATTTTAAAATATCACCCAGTGACCAGAAAACACCACCTCACGCACACACACACACACGCGCTCTCGCCCCTCCACGCTCCTCAGTCCCCTCGCCTTGGTGTTCTTTCTCCCTTCCCCTAGCTTCCGCAGGGCACCTGGCTGACCAGGCAAGCAAGGCCATGGGACTGAATTCTGGCCAAGGGGATGTACGTGTTCCGCTTCTGGGTCACATCCTCTCTCCCCTCCCCAGGCGGAAGGTGCAGAGCGAGGGAACAGCAGGGCTCCAAGACGGAGGGGCCTGGGCTCCTGGGTGACTCTGTGGAGCACAGTCCCGCTCCCCACGCTGCCTGCCCACCTCTGGACTTTTCAATAGAGAGAAATGAACCTCTACCCACTGCCTGGAATCCCTCCCTCATCTCTGGCGGGGCCCTAACCACACCCCTCCAGGAAGTGGCCCCCCCACCCCAGGCCTCCCACTGCCCACACTCCATTGTGAATCTCTGCCTCCGTGTCTGCCTCCCCAGCCCCCACCCCCAGGCCAGCTCCTCAAGGCTGAGGACCCTGCTAATTCCCCTTCTTATTTGGGAACCCAGCCCTGGGCCCAGGGGAATCAGTCTCCATTTTTGAGTGCTTACTAAATGGTAGGTATGGTTATGAGCTTTCTATCTCATTTAGTCTTGAGGACAACCCCATGAAATTGTACAGATGAGGAGATTGAGGCCAAGTAACTTGCCCAAATCTCACAGTAGTGGGAGGCACGCAGGAATTCAAACCTTAACCACTCCACGCCCTTAACCACTGGGCAGCACTGCCTCTCAACAGAGCGCGGCTCCCCCCCCCGTGCTGAGTGGCTGAGTGCGTGTCTGGATGGGTGACCGGCAGTGAAGAATAAATGAGTGTGCACTGCCTGTGGCCTCCTGTAGACCACGGGCCCCAGGCTTGGAAACGAGTTCTTATTCTTTTCTACTCCCGTGGGTTAGCGCAGGGCTGGGCCCGAGTGTACGCTCAAAACACGTTCACAACACGAGTGACTGAGCAAACCTCCTGGTGGACGGCCATTTCTGGAAGTCAGAATATCTTGGAGTTCCCAACCTTAAAATCCTAGCTACATATTTCCCCCCCGAAATACATCATTTCAAGTCTGCTTGAGAAGAGACACCAAATGCGAGCTCCACGGCCCATTACAGTTAACCAGCCGCGCAGAGTCAGCAGGAATGATGAAAACAGTAAAAGGCTCGGGTGGGGTAATGGAAAGGCTTAATCATAATGAAATGCCAACCAGAAGTAACGACCAGAGGAAACACCACAGAGCGGGCAGAGCCCCGCCATCTCTCGTCACTTGTGCCTTTTTGGAGTGGAGAAGGGGTGCAATGGCTAGGGTGACCACCAAGGACAGAGACCTGGGGGCCTCGGGAAGAAAGACCAGCCAGGTGGTCAGAGTGGTGGCCAGAAAAAAATAAAGCCGTTTCCCACTTCTAACACTGAGGCCCAGACCCTCCAGAAATCATGCAGATGAGTAAAAGCCACAGGCATCCCCAATGACCACCGTCCCTGTGGCAGCTACACTTCATTGAGCGCCTACTGTATGGCCAGCACACACGTGCTTCCTATGAGTTTGATCTTCCCAGTAACCAATTCAGTTAAATGTTATCATCTCCACTGCATGCATGAGAAAACTAAACTGAGGCTCAGAGAGGTTAAGTCACTTGCCCAAGGTCACACAGCTAGTAGGTGACAGATGTCATAGGATTAGGACCAAGGTTGGTTCCAACACTCACATTCCAAGAGAAGGCTTTGCTCAGCACTGACTTGGAATCCAAAATACGGCAGCTGGTATAATTTCTGCTGGTGTCATGGTGGTTTGTGCTTATCAGTACGGTTTTGCCAAGACCTTCAGTCTTGGGTCTAGGACCCTGCTGTTGACTGCCTGACCCCCCAGAACCCTGAGCCGCTGGGTCTGAGGCTCTGATTGAGCCCAAGTGGGCACAGACATGATGATGGTGTCTTTGCCTCAATGCCAGCTGGGCTCAGAACCTGGCCAGCAAGATGTGTGAGGGACCCACCCCTCCCCATGCTGTGTGCCAGCCTGGCATGCCATGGCCCTGGGCTGAGCCCCCTGACTACCTACCCAGTGGGCACCTTCATGCTGCCACTAATATCTTAGGGCCTTTTAAATCTAAAAATCTAGAAAATTACAGAAAAGAACAAAAGAAACCAAAGTCACCCATAATCTCACCACCTGGAATGCACTACTCTGCCTTTCTGTGAATTTTCTCCCAGTCATTTTTTCGAGGTGTCTGTTTTGACCTAATTGATGTCCCACTGCAGTTTTTAGTTTCGCCTTCTAATTTTTCACTGCCTATTATTTCACGAGCATCCTTCCCCCTCATTTTTTTGAAATCCTAATTTTTAATGACTCTTACACTCATGTATGTGGCTGAAATGCAAATTATGAAATGAAACCTCTATTTTTAGCTATCAATATTACTGCTAATATTTTGTGATCATAAAGCAACGTGGTGAGACATTTCCTTGTTTTCATCTATGAGGAGATCCTTTAGGAGCATTCTAAGAAGCAGAACTATGGGTCAAAATGTATGGACATTTTGGGGACCCTCAATACAAATGCCCACGCTGCCCTCCAGTCTCCCTTGCCCAGGCTGCAATGAGGGTGGGCACGGACATGGTGATGGTGTCTTTGCCGCACCTTTGCAGCCACACGCACTCATCACCCCTCTTGCCAAAATTCCCCTTTTGAGGGAATCACCTCGCTACCATTGTGAGTCAGTCTAGGTGGGAATCTCCCTTGCCAGCTTAGGGTGGATAGACTTATCCCTCTGAGTTTGAAATCCTAAGCTGAATGGCTCCAAAGTAGAGAACCTGGGAGACACATCTTTGCATGGGCTTGTTTGCTATTCGGATCTTCTTCTTCTTTTTTTTTTTTTTTGTGAGGAAGATCAGCCCTGAGCTAACATCCATGCCAATCCTCCTCTTTTTTTTGCCCCCAAAGCCCCAGTAGATAGTTGTATGTCACAGTTGCACACCCTTCTAGTTGCTGTACGTGGGAGGCCGCCTCAGCATGGCCAGACAAGCGGTGCGTCGGTGCGCGCCTGGAATCCGAACCCGGGCTGCCAGCAGCAGAGCACATGCACTTAACCGCTAAGCCACGGGGCCGACACCTATTCGGGTCTTCTTAGCACGGGCAAAGCTTACAAACACAGCAGTGATTCAAACAGCAAGCTGCAGAAAGATAGGCACCATCTGATGGAATCTGTATAAATCTCACAGATGAAACAGTAGCCTATGGACCACACAGCCCCTCTGCTGGGGATGAGGTGGGACCTGCAGGTTACGGCCCCTGAGTCGGGAAACATCCTGAAGGTAAACGTGAGGGACAGCGGACAGGATGTGGGTCAGGAGAGTGTGGTCTCCTCCAAGTTCAGGTGTCACACGGCCAACATATCCCTCTGGGGACTTGACTGCAGATGCAGACCTCCGGAGAGCAACAATGGAAGGGCTTGTCCAAAGCCTGGGCAGGAGGGCGGTATAGAAAAGGTCTACATGGGTCCTCACACACACGGGGACTCCACAGCCAATACACAAGGGACTGTCCACCCCTGGAGGGTCAGGGGCAGCTTTGAGCAGTAGCTTCTTCTCCTTCCCTCCCACCCTCCTTTTTAAGACAAAATACAAACACCAGCTAATCTGGATGGTGAGTGTGTGGATGTACAGGGCTCTCCATCCACACTGCCTGGGTTCACATCCAGACTCTGCCACTTCCTGAGGAGCTCACCTAGGACCTAGGTAGCTGCTCTGGGCCTCGGTTGCCTCACTTGAAAACACTGTACTTTCCTCAAGGGGTTGTTATGAGGATCAAAGAAATTTTTGTTTATAAAGTGCTTAGAACAGTTCCAGGCACACAGGAGGTGTTATACAAGTACAGCCATGCACCACATGACGATATTTTGGTCAACAACAGGCCACATATGTGACAGTGGTCCCATAAGTTTAGTACCACATATCCTAGGGGTGTAGTAGGCTGTACCATCCAAGTTTGTGTAAGTACACTCTATGATGTTCGCACAATGATGAAATCACCTAACGACGCGTTTCTCAGAACAAAGACCTGTCATTAAGCAACACCCGACTATATAGGCTATTATTTTTATTTTCCCTAGGCTTGAAATATTTTGTAATCTAAAAAACTCATACAACTGGAACTGAGTTATTCCAACAGGGATGTCCCGACCAGCCTGTTCCACCAGTTCCTCCTCCTGAGCCCCCGGCCCCCTGCAAGCTGCCCTGGCTCTGGTTCTGCGCCCACCACGCGTCCGACCATGTGACCACCCCCCACTCCCGCCCCGCCCCAGAGCCAATTCTCTTTGGCTTGATTTTAGCCAAAGTCGGTTTCTGTCTCCTGAACATGAAAGCCCTGCCTGATACTCTGGTCACAGGCACTTTCTCGGCTGCCGCCCGTCTGAGACAAAGGCAGAGCGAGGGTGGGCGACCCAGCCTCAAAGGCCAGAGGGATTCATCCAGTCCTGGGCTTGGAGCTTTACACTGGGTGGGGCGGGACACCAATGACAGGGACAGTGCAAACGAACCCATCTTAAAGAGCTTACAGAGGGAACAGCCGGCCCAGCAGTAAACGATGATGGTGGCTCGGGGGGATTTACTGGGCCCAGCTTTAACCCTGTAAGAGGAAAACGTAAGTGCAGGGGGCTGGAGGAACATGGAGATGACAGCCTAGGAAGCAGGTAAGAAACAAGAAGGAATGCCAGGGGCCCTGCCACCAGTGAGGAGAGAGTGCAGCCAACCTCCTGCCTGCCCTGCGGACACTAGATAGCTCCTTCCCTGCGGTGAGGGCTGGGGTGTCCCGACCTGGGCTTTCTGCCCCTGCAGCCTCCTCCCCAGCCCACCCATGGGTTCACCACTGCCTAGGGCTGGCCTCTCCCTGCTCTTATTTGAGAGAAAGTGGTGAGGCGGGAGTGAGAGGAAGCCCAGCTCTCTGCTGCCTGGGCTGTGGCTTCCAGCGTGTCTCTGAGGCTCTGGGTTTTCCTACAGCAGTGTCTGGGGGCCCAGTCGCCGGCTTCCTAGGCGGTGAGGGACGGCAACCCTTCCACTGGCAGCCTCCTGCCCACCCCTCACCAACCCCCAGCCACCACCTTCCTGATTGTGGCAGAGGCTGCAGTTCCCTAGGTGGGCCAGTTCTGTAGTGCTGCTCTGGGCTTGTTCCTGGAGGCCTGCCCAGAGCCTGTGCCTCCCGACTTCCCCACGATGTGGGTAAACACCTAACTGTCCGTATTAAAGCTCCTGTGTAAGACAACTGAGTGTTATGCACTGAATGTTCATGTCCCCCATCAAAACTCCTAAGTTGAAGCCCTAACCCCCAATTGTGATGGGTTTTGGAGGTGGGGCCTTTGGCAGGGATTAAGCTAGATGAGGTCATTAGGGTAGAGCCCCTATGATGGGGTTAGTGTCCTTATAACAAGGGAAAGAGAGACCAGAGCTTGCTTGATCTCTCCCTCCCGCTCCACTCCTCTCACAGGTGAGGACAAAGCTTGCTTGATCTCTCTCCCCCTCCCTCTCCCTTCCTCTCACAGGTGAGGACACAGCAAGAAGGCAGCCACCTGCAAGCTGGGAAAAGAGCTCTCGCCAGGAATTGAATCAACTGGCATCTGCATCTGGGACTTCCAGCCTCCAGAACTGTGAGAAATAAATGTCTGTTGCTTAAGCCACCCAGTCTGTGGTGTTTTGCCACAGCAGCCCGAGGTGACTAATGCACTGAGCGATTTTGTTGTTTGCACCATCTCCCAACCTTTACACTGGGCAGCCCTCCCCACCCCAGCCCTTCCACCCTCATCCCTGTTCCCTGCACTTGCCAGGCCTTTGCACATGCTGTTCCCTCTGTCTGGGCTGCCCTTCCTTCCATCCATGCCAGCTGGACTCTTAGCCTCTAAGGCAGAGCTGAATGGCCATCCCTCCTCCAGTGTCATTCCTGACATCTTTCCTGGTGCCCCGATGCAGTTAGCTGCTTCCTCCCGGGACCCCAGCATTTTGAACAGCATTCGTGAGTGCAACAGTCAGCTGACACTGATGGCGCACCCGCCAGGTGTCTGGCAGTGTTCTCGCCACTGGAGTTACACAGTGACAAGCACAGACAGGCCAGGAATGCAGAGGTGACCAACCAGCCCAGCTCTTTCTGAGCTGGCTGCCCTGCGGCAATTCCTGAACTTCTCTGGGTCCCGTATGAAAAGTGAGGCTGTCCTAGGACTGTTAACATGTGTAAACACGTGTCTTCAAGTGCAGTGTAGGTGCTGGTGATGGCTCTCAGTGGGAGGAACAACCAACAAGTAGACAGGCATGCAGAAAGTTCTGCCCCAGCCCTGAGAGCTATGAAGGGAACAGTCTGTCTAGGGTGGTCAGGGAGGGCTTCCCTGAAGATGCAACACTTGAGTGGAGGTGACCTGGACACCTCTGAGCACCTGCCATCATGGATACAGGTTCTTAGGCTGTGGTTCCTGCTAGCGGTGGGCCAGGCAGTCCCTCCAGCAGAAGAGCGAGGGCTGGCGGGCCAGGGGGCTGTCTGCTGGTCCAGAGCCGGTGTGTGGCTGTGCTGCTCAGAGAGAGGCAGCAGGGGGTAAGCAGCTACTGGGCGGTGAGTTAGGAGGTTCCCGCCACACCTGTCCTCACGTCCCTCTCCCTAACTCGATGTGCAGTAGGCATGTGGGAGGTGGAGGATGCCCGAGGGAGTTTAGGGGTGCTCTAGACAGAACCCCCCCACATCACCACCAAGGCCAGGGAAAGCCGAGACATGAGACATTGTTGTCACATGAATCAGCATCTGAATCTGCCAAATTTCATCTTACTGTGATTAAAAACCAGCCAGAGCATCATAAACTCACTCTGGCTTCTGGCTGCAGGGCTGAACATCAGTCATTGGGTTGTAAGCAGCGGAGCCCCGAATTGCTCTTGGCTGAGCAACGCTCACTTATCAGGCTCCTATTGTGCGCCTGGCCTGGGGGGGCTCTCCAACGTCATCCTCCACAAGGAGGGTCCTGCTGCCAGCCCCTTACGGTGAGGAAATGGAGGCTCAGAGAAGGCAAGTAACCAGCTGCGGTCACACACCTCAGAGGAAGAGGCAGGGCTGGATTTGAACCCTGGTCTGCTGCCCCCCTGCCTTGGTCTAGGGTGAGGCAAGAAGGCAGGTGCTAGAGATGAAAAGGCTGTCGCTGAGGTGGTCGAGGGGACAGGTGGATTCAATTCTTCTGGGTGATTCAGTGTCGAAGGCAGCAGTAAAGTCCACAGGCCCTGGAGCCAATCCACCTGCTCCTTACTGCCACACGACCTTGACCAGCTTGTGACCTCTCCGGGCCTCAGCAGGTGCATCTGTAAAGTGAGGGTGATGCCTGCCCACCGCAGCAGGGTGTGGTGAGGATTAGGGAAGTCACAGCAGGTGCAGCACCCGAAGGAGAGCATGGCACACAACCAGGACTCTGCCAACATCCCCTCCTGGGCATACTGAAGGGGGCGCTGCCCTAGGCATGGGGGGGCAGCGAGGGAACAAGACCTCCGACCTCGGGAGTTCAGTCTCCTGAGGGAGCTGAGGAGGGGACGTGGCTGCAGGAATGTGAGGTGGTGGGTGCTGGCCGTGAGGGACCCCTCACGAGCCTCCCATCCTGCCCACGTGGCAGGGGCTCGTCAGATAAAGGAAAGCAGAACAGGAAAGCGGCCTGGATCTCCCTTGGTGGGGGACTGGTTAAGACATTCTGTGACGCATGCTCAGCTGCAGGTCACAGAATGACGTGTGGAAAAGTCCTGGGAGAACAAAGCCAGCTGTAGAACTTTCTGTGTACAATACGATTCTCTTCATAAGAGGGCAACACTGACACAGAACACTGTAGGCTTAACGTGTGTGTGTACCACGGCCCAAAAAACTTCTGCAAGGATACACTCAAACAGACGACAGTGGGTACCTGTAGGAGGGGCCCGGCTGGGAACACCGGCCAAAGGCGCTCCAGCGTCCTGACCACTTTACTTAGTCATCAGGAGAATGTGCTTGTGTGCTGTTTATTAAATGTGGATGCTGTGGATGAAGTTACTGAATTAGTGTCGTTTTCCTTAGGTGTGGTTCTCTAGGACAGCGTCCCTGTTCTCAGGGAGATGCGCGCTCAAGTGTTGCGGTGGGGTGGGGTGTCACGGCGTCTGCAGCCTGCAGGTTGGCAAAAGGGGTACATGGGTATGTATTTCCAGAGAGAGATGGAGTGGCCGCAGAAGACGCTACCAGCCGGGGAACCCAGGCAAGGTCTATATGGGTATGTATTATGTTGTTGTTTCAGCTTTTCCAGGAGTCTGACATTTTTCAAAACAAAAGAATTTAAGAATACGTGACCTGGAACAAATGGTGCCCCATGCCGAAGAGGAGGGCCAGGCACCAAAGCGATTCGTAGAGGAGGTGTTTCAGCCAATGTGGTGGGAGGGATGGCGTGGGGACCACCACAGCCCCAGCCGCAGGAGAGGCTGGGACCCGCATGAGGGGGGCGGGAGAAGCAGGAGGGCAGGGCTGGGCAGTGTGGTAAGACCTTGCGGGTGCTGGGCAGGTGGGCTGCAGGGGGCTGGCAAGCTCAGGAAAGGCCTAGAATATAGGGCCATAGGATTTGAATTGTCTTCTGTCATCCATAGGGAGCCATAGATGATTTTTGAGCTGGTGCATGCCAAGGCCGAGTGAGCAATCAAATACCCAGAGCGTCTGGCCCAACTGAGCAAGCTTTCCTCCCCAATCCAGGGGCGGTTCCCCCCTGCACCCGCTCCCCTGTCCCCAGCCAAATCCTCTCCTTTCCTCCTCTGGGGTGTCCCACCTCACCACGTGCTCAGCAGGCCCCAGTTTCAGGATGAGAAATGGGGCTGATTCACTGCGTCCCTCAGAGGTCTGGGGCCCCAAGATGTCCCTGGCGGAGCGCACCATCCCCTCCATGACCGTGGATAAGTCTCCCCCGCTCTCTGAAGGCGTTTCCTCATCTGTACAGCAGGAACAATACTGCATCGTCTTGCCCACAAAGGCAATGGAGAGTGGCACACACTGGCTGCTGGACCTGAGGCTGTCAGAACATTATGGCCCCTATTTCTGCATCTGTGGCCCCAACAAGTGGCCAGGGCCAGGCGCCTGGAGGGGCACTTACTGTGGGCGAGAGCCCGCCCCAGGCCCATCTCACCAGATGAGGTGGGTACTATTATTGAAGGCTGATGCCCACCGTTAAACAGTAAAACACCTTCGTCCTACTGGTAAGCAGCCATTGCCCTGAGCCCCTTGCACTACCTGGTCAGCTGCCTGGACCTGCTCCTCACTCTGCCACAATTCAGCAACTAAAAGGATAACATCTGGCACAGCAGCGAGCCTCCAAGATGCTGTGAAATAGTTTAACCACTCCTCTGCAATGATGCCCCTGCCTCTCAGTTTCTCCTCTAGCTAAATCAATAGGGAGGAGGAGCCCTCAGGGAATGAATGAAGGGTCTTGTAACACTTTAACCTTTTTGTCACTTTATCCCTGGGAATGAACCGGGCCAGAGGCAGTTGGAGATCCTCCTGATTGAGGAGAGAGCAGCAAATCAATAAGGTTGACTGACTCCCTGCTCCGTGCTGGGCCTTGTGCTGCCTGTAGGGGGAGACAGATGGGACCAGCCAGGGAGCTCATGGCCCAGGGAGGGCTGACCAGGTGCCTCAGAGTATTTTTGGCTTCAGGAGCCAAACATTCTGTCGCAACTACTCTGACCCTGCCAGTTTTCTCTTGAAAGTAGCCTTAGACAATACATAAATGAACGGACGTGGACGTGTTCCAATAAAACTTTACTTAGAGAGACAGAATAGAATAGACACCCCTGAAATAAACCCTCACAGACATATTCAAATGATCTTTGACAAGGGTGCCACAACCACTCAATGGGGAAAGGTCTGTCTTCAGCAAATGGTGCCAGGAAAACTGAATTCCACATGCAAAAGAACAAAGTAGAACCCATACCTGTTATGAGAGGTTCGGGGATTCGATCGGAGACATAAAAGACACTCTCCACTCCAAACAAATGAACTGAAGGTATATTTTATTATATAGAGGGTAGTAAAGGTGATAGTCTGCAAACAGATCCGAATAGGTCAAATATTAAGAGGGAAAAAACATCAGCTCGACTGGAAAGGGAAAACATCCACATCGACTGAAGAGAAATGACACAAATCAACCAGAAAGAGAAACACCAGGTTGACCGAAAAGAGAATACATCAGATCAATTACTCACAATATCCACACCCCACTGCTGGGAGAGTCCTATCAATCGATGCGGCTGGGCAAGGATCACACGTCCTGGGCAAGGCGTCCCTTCCACAGGTGGAACTCGCACCAGCCCTCGGTTTCTAGCAGTTTATATAAGCTGTTACAGAGTTTGCAGAGCAAGCATCTAGTGTTCCCATGCACAAATGGTTATCAGTGGCGTACGTGTACTGAGCTCCCCCCAGCTGTTGTCCCAGCCCAGTAGTTGTGTACATGCATTGTTTACCTTGCTTATCGTCCCAGCCCGGCACAGATGGCCAGTCTGTCCCAGGCTTCGGCGCCCAAAAAGCCTTGAAATTTTTACACATTGCAACTATCTCCATGGGAGAAGGGCCAGTTCCCACCACGCAGAAAGCAGCTTTTATATTTCTTTTTGTGCTGGTGGCTGTAGGTCAATGGAGCAGCCAAACATGGCTCTATTCATGTCAAGACAATACTTCACACTACATACAAAAGTATTTAAAAATGGATCAAGGATCTAAACGTAAGAGCTAAAGCTATAAAAATTTTAGAAGAAAACAGAGAAAAGCTTCATGACATTGGATTTGGCAATGATTTCTTGGATACGACACCAAAGGCACAAGCAAGAAAGGAAAAAACAGTTAAATTGGACTTCATCAAAATTAAAAACTTCTGTACATCAAAGGACAATCAATACAATGAAAAGAAGACCCACAGAATGATAGAAAATATTTGCAAATCACATGTCTGATAAGGGTCTAGTATTCGGAATATATAAAGAACTCCTACAACTCAACAACAAAAAAAACAAACAATCCAATTCAAAAACGGGCAAAGGGCTTGAACAGATATACAAATGACCAATATGCACGTGAAAAGATGCTCAACATGACTGGACATTAGGGGAATGCAAATCAAAACCACAATGAAATGCCACTTTACACCCATTAGGATGGCTATTATTAAAAAAACAAACAAAAAAACAAGTGTTGGTGAGGATGTAGAAAAATTAGAACCCTTGCGCATTGGTAATGGGAATGTAAAATGGTGCAGCTGCTGCAGAAAATGGTATTGTGGTTCCTCAAAAAACTAATCATAGAATTACCATATGATCCAGCAATTCCACTTCTGGGTAGATACCCAGAAGAATTCAAATCAGGGTCTTGAAAAGATATTTGCACACTCATGTTTATTAGCAGCATTCTTCACAATAGCTAACAGGTAGGAACAACTCAAATGTCCATCAGAGGATGAATGGATAAACAAAATGTGGTCTATCCTTACAACAGAATATTATTCAGCCTTAAAAAGGAAGAAAATTCTGGCATATGCTACAACATGGGTGAACTCTGAAGACATTATACTCAGTGACATATGCCAGTCACGAAAGGACAAATACTGTATGATCCTACTCACATGAGGCCCCTAGAGTCGTCAGATTCCTACAGACAGAAAGTAGAAGGGGGTTGCCAGGGGCTGGGGGAGGGGAATGGGGAGTTGTGTTTAATGGGCACAGAGTTTCAGGTTGGGAAGATGGAAAAGTTCTGGAGATGGATGGTGGTGAGGGTTGCAGAACAATGTGAATATACTTAATGCTACTGAACTGGACACTTAAAAATGGACACATTTAATATTATGTATATTTTACTGCAAAAAAAAAAAAGCATATGCCCATGTAAACATATTGTTCAGTCCCTCCAACCGCATCCTTAAAAACGGACCCAGGGAACTGAGAGGCTCAAGGCTAAAGCTTCTTTAGCTGGAAATCTGCTTCTGCCAACAATAATTTAAAGAACAAACTTGTAAAGACAGTTCTGTGGTGACGGAAGCAGGGCGAGGGGAACTGGTTGTAGGTTTTGAACGGTGAGCAGCGTTAACCTAAGATGGCATGATACTGTCTCCATGTTGCATTTCATGGTTTCTAATTTAATATAGAGATATTAATAAACTGCAGAATAGGCATAAGAAAGACCAACAAAGTTCTGGGTTTTTTTTCCCGTGATGACTGATGTTTTTAGGAAAAAAATGTCAAAACCTTTCACAAAAGAAAGAGAAGAGCAGTCAGTGGGCTGGATACACTGTGGTTTCTGGACCCCTGGCACAGAGTGTCGAGAACAGCTGGCTCTGAGTGGGTGCAGAATAAGGGCGCTGTGGACGTAATGATCAGGACGGATGACGACGAAGCTGACGGAGGGGCAGCAGGGTTCAGTGTGGACCCAGAACTCTGATTTTGCCACATGGCACAGCTGTGGTTCTTGCAAGGCAGCATGGCATTCCTGTCGGCCTCTCTGTAAGAATGGGGGGCCCCCCGTGCCCCACCTCATTAGCCCAGCACAACCTCCTCCATTCTCTGCGGCCCTGCCTGGGAGGTGGCCAAAGACTGGGCTGGGGGAGAGGGATGGACCTCCACTGGCTCTCCCTCCGCTGGGAAGGCTCTGAAAACTGTCTTTGGCCTTGGCGGCACCTTCCTTTGGCACAGGGACAATGTGAGGAGCTAAATGCACACACACTGCCAACCACTCCAGCTCAGGGATGAGGGTGCACGCAACGCCAGCTGAGCAGTCTGCAGCAGCAGTGACCTTCAGACCCTGAAAAGACAGGACAAGGACTCTCTGTCCCTCCTCCTTCCCTCCCGACCTCATTGGATCCTCAGGACCACTCTGTGAGGTGGTGACCATCACTGTGCCCAGTTTACAGATGAGCAAGCAGAGGCTTGGTGGAAGAGGGGCACTCTCAACCCAGGTCTCTCTGACTCCTCTCTGTGTTCCTCATGCCTGCCCTCTCCCATGAGGATACGACATAGGGCAGGTGGGGCAGGGGATCGAGGGAGGGTCCCAACCCCAGATCCCAGCTCTGTGGTCTGTACGCTGTCTGCCCTCAGGTGGGCATGTAACCTCTCTGGGCTCCCTGTACACCTCCCCAAGGCCACATGTGGCACACATTCGATTAATGTTAACTCTTCCTCTTCCCTTCCAGGGGAGGAGCTGCTCACAGTCTAGAGGGAGGAAGCGAACATTTAATTAGGGAAAACTTAGGAGACAATCTGAGCTGGGGCTGAATAGAGCAATGAGGAGAGGGATCTCGGCACACCAGGGAGGGATGGCTCGAGGACGGGGCCAGCAGACGCATCTCCTGGGCAATGGAGCAGGACGCATGGAACCTGCTTGGCTCCTGCCACACCCAGGTGCCCCCAAGGGCACGGCCCAGGCGTCCTTCAAAATGATGGTGAGAGGCAGGGTACAGAGGGCAAAATCGGCTACTTCTGCCACACCCCTTTTAATGTTCTCTCCCACCAGCCGACCACTCCGTACCCTAGGTGTCATGGTCAGGGAGTGAAGCCTCTCAAGGGTAAGAAATGTTTTGTTTACGTATCCATCATAACTATCCTCAGCACTTTCACTTACTTGGCTTTTCTGATGTAAGCCTTCCGTAGATTAAGCAACTGATGCTCAGACAAATTAAGTGAATTGCTTCAAACCTGCACAGATTGTAGGTTTCATTGCTGGTGTTAAAAAACAAAATTCAACCGAGTAAATTTAAAGATCTAACAGGCTTCATGAATCGGGCAGCATCCCATCTAGCAAATAGAGAGGAGCTCCAAGGAGCTGTACAAAATGGAAGGTTTTTGTAGTCAGAAGTGGGTGGAAAAAAGAAGTTTCAAACAAAAAGTGGATTCTTTCAGGCAAGGTCACCTTCCTTTGGGGGAAGAGCAGGGGTCTAGGATGTAGAAGACCTCACTAGTGCTGATCAGGTAATTTCAGATTGACTGGCTAAAGGTCACATTCCTGGGAGAGGCTGAAACTGCACTTAAGTCTTGGTTTGTGGCAAAGTGGCAAGTGACTCCATTTTGGGCCTATTGTTTCTTTCTTTTCTTTTGTAACACTGTATACTGTACAACAGACTGTCATGTAGTTTGCTCTCTGTGTGTAACAGAAATAATTCACTTTAAGCCTGGCGACATGCATAGAATCAGGCTGTGTTTAACTGTATACCTATCAACCCCATTCCAATGTGGGTTTCAGTTGACTACTGATCAATCCATACAGTAACAAAATCAAAAGAGAAGATGCATGTTGTATCTTGTGGCAGAATAATTTTATTTTTTTGTTTTCTCCATGTATGTTGGCTAAGGAAAAAAACGTGATGGGAACAGCATAAAAGTAGTTTGGGGGAGTGAACATGATGTAATCTATGCAGAAATAGAAGTATAATGATATACACCTGAAGTTTTTACAATGTTATAAACCAATGTTATTGCAATAAACAAAAAATAAAAAAAAAAAAATGTTACACAGGAAAAAAAAGTAGTTTGGGGGAAATCTTCTAACTAAAAGTTATTGTTATTATTTCTGTTGCTTTATACATCTACAGACTAAACTTTTTCATAGTACTTTAGGGACTCAACAATTTTTTTATAACAAAGGGATTTTAAGCAGTAAATCTGTATATTTTTCCAAGCTCATCACTGTCCTGAAAAGAAATTCATCCTAAACAATTTGGACACAGGAATGAAAAATCCCCAATATTTAAGTTTCTCAGGAGATAAGGGATAAATTGTTTAATTTTTGAAAATACATCAAGGTAAGTAATTAGAGAACCATTCTACAGCAGAAGCCCATTAACATATCTCCAAAAGGCAGTCTACTCCCACTTAGCTTTATTGACCTGCCTGATAAATCCCACAGAATGTGATGGTGGAGTCTCATTTATTTCGGGTAGTACAATTTAGATATAATTTTATTCAGAGTCATTGTTGAGATGAAAAGGAATGAACACCTTTTGCTTCATCTTGAAATGTCCCCTTTTGGAAAATCTAAATCACTTCAAGAGAAGGACAATTGGATATTTAAATAGTCTTTGAAAAATGAAATCCTTCCCCAGATCTTACTTCTTTTAAAGCTCAAATGCGTCTTTGTTTCTGATACTGCTATAAATCCATGGTCATAAGGAATTTATCCTGCACTCTGAATTAGTCTTTAGGAATAGTCAAAGTAATTTCTCCTCAGTGTGCAAACTTTCTGCTGGTGATTGATCAAAAATTCCAGAAACCAAAATATAAAAAGACTACTTTCTAAATTAGCATTTAACGTTATATTGAACAGTAAGTGAATACTCTGCAATTTTGCTTTGTCAGTAATCACATATTAGTGTGAAATACTCAAGATTCAAATTCTGAGTGCCCCAAACTGATCAGTTAAGAAATTTTGTTTATCAGTTAATGATACCATTCTTATAAATATTTTAAGAAAAGTTTGAACATATAAATACTGTATACAGATCAATTATATATTACAAAAATGAAAAGAGGTCATATTTTTCATTCTCAGTTTTCCATAGCGTGAGATGCTTAGAATGTTAAAAGAGAAAGGAATGGTTTTCCAAAGGAATTGGTTTCAAAGTCAGTTTCATCCAGTGAATGCATTGTTCACATGAAGTCTGATGAACAAGACCAATACGAAAAGCAGAGGAGCTTCTCTGGGTGAATCAGAAGGGACCTGGGTGCCACAAAACGTTTCCTAACTTCCTCCCTGCCATGGTCTCTCAAGAACTTTATCAGCTATAGTTTGAAAACTAATGATCTCGTTAAACACCAGTTTATAGAAGAATGAAAAAAAATATGGAGATGTTAAATGAATGGAATTATCCAGGATCACACAGAGAAGTGGAGGCAAAAATTAAAATAGAAATCCGTTCAGTAGTCTTTTACAACAGCCTTCCCCATGAAAACATACCTGAGAAAGTTTTGCCCTTGTTGATCACTCCATCTCCCCCATCTTCTCAGCAACCACATCACTTATTAGCTGTGTCCATTGTGATATAATGAAATTTGTTTTTTTTTTTTTTTAAAGATTTATTTATTTATTTTCCCCCCAAAGCCCCAGTAGATAGTTGTATGTCATAGGTGCCCAGCCTTCTAGTTGCCGTATGTGGGATGCAGCCTCAGCGTGGCCGGAGAAGCGGTGCGCCGGTGTGCGCCCGGGATCCGAACCCCGGCCGCCAGCATCAGAGAGCACGCACTTAACCGCTAAGCCACAGGGCCGGCCCTGAAATTTGTGAAACGTTTCAGGTCAGTGAAGTTATTTATCTCCTAGGAGAACTGAAAACAATTTGGGGATAGAAACTACATGGCACATCTGTTGGAATCTGGTATGGTGCTTTTGGTCTATAAAAAACAAACAATGGATAAAAGATAAGACCAGCAATAGAACATAATACAGAATTGCTCTTTGGGTAATATATTTTACAGAACCCCTTTACCCAGAATATGAATGTGTATCTTCATGAAAAAGAATTCCATGCACAAATAAATGTGAGAAAGGGGGCACTAAACAAAGTTAAACAGTACCAACCAGACTTCTCAGAGTTTTTCATATGTTAACATACATTGTGAATCTGCAGTAATTGGCATTTTTCAAATTTATCTGCCATAGAGGCTTTAAAAGAATACGTTTAATGTTGCATCCTTCAGGATGGTGGTCTCCAGAGTATATTTAGTAAAGTCTAAGACAGGAACAAGACTAGGAATCAGAAGTTTGTTGATTTTAACTCAAACACTGCCATCGACGTAAACTTTGGGAAGTAACTTCTCCGAGCCTCAGTCTCTTCATCTGTAAAATGGCATATGTAATACCAGCATTGCATTTAAGAGTTATTTAGATATCAAATAGAATTATGAATATAAAATGCTTTACAAAAAGTTAAGCACTTTAAATGTAAAGTACGTTTATTGTGCTTTAAGTTTATAATCTTAACTTCACTGATAGTTTTGAATAGACACACAAAGAGCATAGCTTCAACTAACATTTTCAGAATAAAAACAGTAATTTTTTTTTTGGCCTATTATATCACAGATGATAAACCTTATTCAAAGGACTTGCAATTATGATAGGCATTTTTTAAGTATTTCTAGCAGCAGAGAATTTGGATGTTAATCACTTTTGTTGTAAACTTATTTCTCCTATGGAGAAGCTAATTGCAAAATTAGCAAATTTTGTATATTTGTAAACATAACAAAGATTATGTAAATATATTAAATATACCTGAGCCTTTTAAATTTTTTTGTCTATGAGAGGTTACTATAAAAAGATCAAATTCACATTTCAAAGAAAGAAAAATATAGTCTCTCTATAAATATGCACATTATATAATTTAATATTCAATCTAAAGGGATAAATTCAAGATATTTATTGTTTTAAAAATAATTGGTTACTTACCATATTTTCCTCAGGGTATAAAGTTACTGCTGAAACAACTAATATTTAGATTTATTATAATTTTCCCTCCTCATGTCCACAAAACACTACAGAAGGGACCCATAATTTATAGCTCCATTAGAAATATTTTTAATGGATAAAAGTAGTCACTTAGGAGGAAATAAAGATTTTTATGCCAAGAGTGTGGATTTGATATAAACAGCAAAAATAGAACAGAGTTTCCCTTTATTCAAAGTTTGATAAATTCAAAGTAGAATATAACTTCCATGAGGCAAGGACTCTGTCTACTTAGTTTACTACTATATTTCAGAATCCAAAAGTATGCCCAGTATATGATAGGTACTTTACAGATATTTTTTCACTAAGATTCAGGATTGATAGTGCCCTGGTACCTGACAGAAGCAAATGAAAATCCTTTCTGGAAGCAGATAACATCACCCAAGATCTCAAATTATTTCTACAATTATTATTTCAAATACATGTCCAGCACAGAATGAAAGATATCCAGGCAGATGAAGAAACTGGTACATAAACAACAGATAGAAGAAACAGAAGTACAGGTACTCTAGGTATTGGAAATAGAAAAGATATAAGACACAGTTAGGAGAATGAAAAGACAAGTCATGGACTAGGAGAAAATTTTTGCAAAACACATCTATGATAAAGGATGATTTTCCAAAACATACAAAGAACTCTTAAACTCAACAAAAAGAAAACAAACAACCTGATTACAAAATGGGCTAACGAGATGCTCCATATCATATGTCATTAGGGAAATGTAAATTAAAACAAGGAGATACCACTACATACCTATTAGAATGGCCAGAATCCAGAATACTGACAACACCCAATACTGGCTAGGATGTGGAGCAACAGGAAATCTCATTCACTGCCTGTGAGAATGCAAAATGGTACAGTCAATTGGGAAGATAGTTTGTGGTTTCTTACAAAACTAAACATACTTTTACCATATGATTCAGCAATTGCACTCCTAAGCATTTATCCAAAGGAGCTGAAAATTTTGTCCACACAAAAACCTGCACACAGATGTTTATAGAAGCTTTATTCACAACTGACAAAAATTGGAAGCAACCAAGATGTCCTTCAGTGAGTACATGGATAAATAAACTGTGGTACATTCAGACAATGGAATATTATTCTGCACTAAAAAGAAATGAGCTATCAAGCAAAGACAAGACATGAAGGAAACTTAAATGCATCTTACTAAATGAAAGAAGCCAATGTGAAAGGTTACATACTGTGTGATTTCAACTATACAACATTCTTAAAAAGGCAAAACTATGGAGACAGTAAAAAGATCCGTGGGAGCCAGGCATTGGGAGAAGGGAGGGATGAACAGACACAGAGGATTTTTAGGGCAGTGACGCCACTGAGATACAATAATGGTGGATACATATCATTATTGATTTGTCCAAACCCATATAAAGTACAACACTAAGAAAGAATTCTAATGTAAACTATGGACTTTAGGTGATAATGATGTGTCAACGTAGGTTCAATTGTAACAAATGTACCGCTCTGGTGGGTGACTGATAATGGGGAAGCTGTGTATGTGTGGGAGAAAAGGGTATTGGGGAAATCTCTGTACCTTTCTCTCAATTTTTCTGTGAACCTAAAACTACTCTAAAAAATAAAATCCATTTAAAAAAATAACCGGTAATTTTGCAACTTTCCTGTGAATGGGAAACTATAAAATCTAATATAACATATCTAATAAATAACCAAATAAAATTCAATAATAGAAAAATAAAATAATTTAAATTAAGAACTTAATGGATGTTTCAGTGACAAACTAGATTTGGCTGAAGGATATCTAGTTAACAGAAGAAGTAATAAGCTGAGAGAAATGTTCAAAGAAACTATCCAGATTAAAGATAGTCAAGGGGGCAAAATACAGAAAATGTTGTAAAAAACAAAAAGATATAATGAGAAGGTCTAACAGAAGAGGCATGGAAGCAAAGAAGAAAGAGAATGGAGCAAAAGCAATATTTGACGAGATAATCGCTGATGGTTGCCCCCAAATAATAAAAGACATGAATCAACAGAATCAACAGGCCTAACAAATATCAAGCAGTATAAGCAAAAATTAACACCTAGTCATATTATAGCAAAATGACAGAAAAACAAATAAAAACATAAAATTATAAATGAATCTGGGAGAAAAAAAGGAAAAAACAACAGGATGCCTTCAAAGGAGCAACAACTAGAATGACAACTAAATTCTAGAAAGTGACAATGAAGACACTGGAATGGTATTATCGATGTATTAAAAAAAAAAACTCCTAACCTAGAATTATATCATATTCAGTGAAAACACTGTTCACTCACAAAGGTGAAATAAAGGTATGTTTCACGAAACAAAACTTGAGAGAATTTACCTGTAGAACCCCACTGAGTCAGCCTGCATTTTCCAAACGTGCTCTTCTTCCAGTGTGACTGGCATCACTCCCACACTGAGAGAGGGTCTATGTTCTCTCCCTTAAATCTAGTTGGGTTTTGTGAGTCTTCTGATAAATAAGTATGGCAGAAGTACACAGTACATGGAAGTACTATGAGATTCCATGGTAAAGTCATAAAATGATTCTCTTCTGACACACTCTCTCTCTCTTCCTCTCTCATCACCCCTCCCTGCTCTTTCTCTGAAATTTCGCCTTTAGAACCCAAGCACGCTATGGAGAAGCCCAAACTAGAACGTGGAGAATGCCACAGGAAGAGAAAGTGAAGTCCTCGGTCCACAGGCAGCACCCGCTTTCAGTCAGGTGAGAAAACAAGCCTTGCAAGGTTTTCATTCCCCAGCCTTTCAGTCTTCCACCTGAGATTCCAAACGTCAGGGAGCCAAGACAAACTGTCCCCACTATATCCTGTCTAAGCTCCTCACCCACAGAAACTGTGCGAGATAACATACGATGTTGTTTTAAGCCACTAAGTATTGAGAATTTTTGTATTCTAATTATAATAACTGAAAGATTTCGGTACCACGAGTGGGGTCCTATGCAACAAAAACTTTAAAAACTGACAGTGGCTATGGATGAGAGACAGACAGAATTTGAAAAGACTTTGAATAGACTGTTAGCAGAAACCTGATGGCCGCTGAGGAGGCTGTCAGTGAGAGCTTACAGAAAAAGGAAGAAAACTTGGAAGTGAAAGAAAGAGAATCATTGTTATGTCCTGGCAGAAAGTTTAGCAATACTACTTGTGATAAAGTAGCAAGTAGAAAATGTGCTTAATGAAATAGATAATTTATCTAAGGAGATTTCTAAGCAGGATGTGGAAGCTGCCTCTCGGCTTCCAGCTGCTTATAATAAAATGCTAGAGAAGAGGATAAGCTAAATGAGGACTCGTTAAATAAAGCAGATCCAAGACTTGCTGGATTCATAAATAAAATTGTCTCTCTTCCCAGCATCTCCAGGATTCTCAGATTAAGAAAGTGTTTCAAGTAAAGTCATACCCTTCTTAAAGTCATATCTTTCTTCCCCGAATATATAAGGCAGTGCCTTAGAATTGTTCAGTGAAACAAAAATTTCTTTATGGATTTTAAAGGCATATTGTATTTTTAAAAACTATTTTTAAAAATAAGTTTCAAATTAAAATTTAATAAAACATAAGGATGACTTTTACTGTCATAAGCAATATTTTTACAACGTCCAGTAATGAGTTGACTGATAATTTTCTCTTCAGGGAATATACCATTTGGTTTATTACAGCATGCTTGAGTCTTCAGTGTCCATTTTATGACCAGGTTAAAGCTAAACTTATAGTCCTAGAGTGCAAATATTAACGTGATTTCTCAAATAAATAGTACTCTATTTATTAAATCTAAGATGCCGTTGATTGACCCATTATTTTTTGTAAAACTAAAAAAAGAAAAATTGCTGCCAAATCAACTGTGATCTAACACTCTCTTATTGTTTCATTGTGTCGTCTTCTCACTAAAATCTTATACTTATTAAATAAGATAATTTAGAAGGATTTTTAGACAATTAAAAAATAAACTCTTGTGTGTATATAAAATGGGAAATAACTTTGAAAACAGTTAAGGTACTCTTAACATATCTTATCATTAAAAATACAATACTTTTGAATCACTTTTCAACTCAAAGTTGTTGACGTCAGTGGTTTTCCACACCTTTTGTCTTCTGTACCACCCAAGGCATTGGAAAGGCAACTTTCTTGGAAGGTTACTTCACTGTCGTCTCCAGGATTCTCGTTCAAGCTCCGACACTGCTTCTGCAAGTTTTACTGCTTTCCTGACTTTACCAGAGGATAACAATTGAAGGTTTTTAGACAGTATCTGCAACTCATAGTCCTTCTCCAGTGATTCTCAAGTGGTTTAATAATTTACACGTCAAAGGGTTTCTGGAATCCAGTGATGCCACCAAAAAAATTTACAAAATTCGCATGTGTGCAAGAAACTACCTCATAAATGCTGTCTGGCCAATAGTAATTTTAAGATGTTTCTGATTGTGGCGCATCTCTATTTTAGAGATGTTAAATTGTGAAAAATATGCATATTAGAATCAATAAAATACGGTTTTACTGGTAAAATTGTATCTCAATTATCAGCATATATTGTTCTAGATCCAGAATAATTTAATAAGCACATTTTGGTTTCTTGATGGATCCAAGAGTGACATCCAGTAGGATATAGGTGAATTAGATTTTCCTCTACCCAAAGGCAATCTCAAAGTCATATTAGAGTCTTTCTAAATTAAAGAATGAGACCCTGCCAACCTAGAGTGAATGAATTCATTGAGAATCACAAACAGAACTAGTTGGTTGATTACTTCTGTTGCCTAGGCCCTAAATCATATGAATGAAATTTATACTGTGCCAGTGCTTCGCACATCAACACAGCTCTGAAAAGCTATCTATCTAGTTTGAGGAAATGAATAAAATTTTTATAAGTATCTGGGCTCTACACGTTGAATCTGCTGGTATCAAGCAAGTCTAATAATTGTTGGGGTGGGATATCAACCATAGGTTTCTAAGATTCTTGTAAGCTCATTTGCTTACCTATAGTTCCAAATTTCCTGAAGAATAAACACAAGAGCTACTGCTGAATGGTAGGTCCCTATGCATTCGCAATGACCACAAACATGTCCTCTAACCACGGAAACTTGGCTGAATCTGGCGAATTACCCTGGTTTCAAACCAACTGCAGTGTTCCAAAAAACAAGCGCTCTAGAATTATAAGAGCCAAACATTTTCTTTAAAAAATTTGTTTAGCTAATATTAGGGCATGAAAGTTCTTTTCTCGCTAAGAGATTCATAATGTAATTCTACTGATAGCTCACTATTTATAAAATATACCATTTGTATCTACAATTTCCCATTTAGATCCAACTATATGTATATGATTATTTGCAACCTGCATATAGTTATAATTTTATTAATTAAATGTAGCTAAGCAAAAGCATGATGAGATTTGTGACACCTACAAATTTCTCTCAAAATTGAGTATCATCACTAGTGATTAGCTAGTTATCAGGTGATTTTTTTCTGCTTGTTTTATATCAGTACTTTTAATATCAACATATGCCTATTTCAAGCATCCTCAGAATAGTATGTTTCTTTCAGTTGAACAGTTTTAAGCCTTTGGATGGAAACAGTGAGTGAAATTACCCAGATATATAAGCACATGTTTAACACAAGAGGCGACAACATTCAGTATATCGTTTAACCAGGTCTACAAGTAATATACTAATATTATTTACATTCTTGATCAAAAAAATACGTTCATTTACATTTGATCCTGTTCAACATACTGGCAAAGGCAAGAGCTGATGGAAAGAGAGATAATTTGAAATGCTAATGTAGTACAAAGTTATAGAGATGTCCAAGAGAGTTTGGAGTGGGTAAGGCTTTCAAATCTGGGTCCATGCTGTAAAATGGAAAACAAAAGTGCATGTCCTCTGGCTTCGTTACCAAAACGGGAGGATAGTATCCGGATACTGTTCTATCCAAAGCATGGTGTGGTGGCTAATACTCTAGGCTTAAAATGAGAAAGTTCAGAGAGGTTAAGAGTCTTGCCCAAGGTCGTTTATGTGAAAGAAGCAGTGCAGGCAGTTAGCCTACCAGATGCTTCTTCCAAAGTTCTTTTCTTTACCCTATGAAACCTCCCACTATTATAGGTCCTTTGTTGAGTATTGAAAATAACTTTTGGGCCGGCCCCGTGGCTTAGCGGTTAAGTGTGCGCGCTCCGCTACTGGTGGTCCTGGTTCGGATCCCGGGCGTGCGCCAACGCACCGCTTCTCCGGCCATGCTGGGGCCGGGTCCCACATGCAGCAACTAGAAGGATGTGCAGCTATGACATACAACTATCTACTGGGGCTTTGGGGGAAAAAAAAAGGAGGAGGATTGGCAATAGATGTTAGCTCAGAGCCGGTCTTCCTCAGCAAAAAGAGGAGGATTAGCATGGATGTTAGCTCAGGGCTGATCTTCCTCACAAAAAAAATAAATAAATAACTTGTAGAAAATGGTTAACATAGCTCTTCTTATATGGTCTTTAAAATACTTAAGGATTCAAGATATGCACAGCTGAAATGATTAGAGATTAAAATCGTGTGTAAAGTGTTAATTGTGAGGGAAGAGGAATAAGCACTTGACATCAACAAAGGAAGGTCTATCATATAATACTGTGTAAGACGCTATCCCCAAAACTTAGTAGTTTAAACTCATCTGCATTCATGGTTGCTCTTACATCTATGAGTAAGCTAGATGGTTCTGCTGATCTGGGTCAGGCTTGGCCCATCTTGGCATTGGTGCTCAGCTGCATGTGAGCTGGGGGCTAGGGGTCCTAGCATGGACCTCATTCACGTCTGACACTTGGCTGGCAGTCATCTGGCACGACGACTAGGCCTTGTGTCTTTCATTATCCAGCAGATTATCCTGAGTATGTTTTCACGGTAGTATCACGAGAGTAAGCAGTAGCGTTCAGGGCCTTGGAACTGGCGCAGTTTCACATGTACTGTATTCTATTTGCAGAACAATTCACACAACCAGCCTAGATTCAAGGGGTAGAGAAACAGACTCTACTCATGAAGGGAAGAGCTATAAAGTCACATTGCAAGGGGCTTGGAAATAGAAAGAGGTGATGAGTTGGGGACATGTTTTTAACCAGCCTACTGGAGTAGAAATTAGACTGGGAGGTATCAGAGAAAATCTCTCTAAAGAGGTCACAGTTGAGCTAAGCTGAAGAGTTAGATGAATGCTATGTATGCAACAATAAAAAAAAGGAGTGGTTTGGTACATTTGGAGATAAAGGGGTAGAGTACTAATAATGCAAATAACTGAAGCTTTATGATATTAACTTTATGAAGAAAAGTGTTCTAATTTTAATTTCTAGTAAATGTTAATGGTTGAAAAAATGAAATAAAGAAGAAATTACATTTATTAAATGAACTGATTAAATTTAAAATGTAATTTTAATATAGTTTATCTTTGATTTGTAAGATTTCCATATTTAGCTACAACGGAGCCCAAAGGATTTAATTGTGGATTCAACCTGAAACATTGTACAAGTGTCAGACTGGCACAATTACGAATGTCACAGGCATATATTATCATATTGTAGTTTATTGCACTTTTTAAAAAAAATATTAATTGTCAATGTTAAGCACGTGTTCAAGTTTTTGCTTCTCACTAAAAATTTTTAGAAATAATAGTTAAGTTTTTAACATCCTAATACATAAGAAAATAACAAAAATGAATGATTACATCAATACAAAAATAAAAACAAATGGTCATGAACTTTTACTGAGAATTGTTCGATAACCTTAGGAAAATATAAAGATCACTTGGCTGTCTTGAAAGAATATGAAAGGTCATCTGGTTCATCTTTCTGACTTTAGATGGAATATTCCTCTCATCAGAATTCTATATTTAGTGACATTTTTAGACTGTGTATACAAAACAGCAAGGGACTAGTCATTTGAAATGACAGAGGTTAAAAGAAGAGATCTTGAGTGAGTACAATTGATATTCCCCCTCGCAGTTGAACTCTATCTGTATCTACACACAAGCATCTCCAATCTTTTGATTGTGCTGTAGCCTCTGACCATGTAACCCTGGGACAAGTCACTGAACTTCACTGGATTCACGTTCCACAACCATGAGCAGGAGACTTATATACTGTTAAATTCAGATGCTGTATGTGATTATACTTGAAAGCCAGTATATTGTAAATGTTAAGTGTGGATTTTGCATTCAGACACACTGGATTTCACATCCTTGTTCCAGACTTTCTAGTTATGTGCTATCTGGCCAACTCTTGAACTTTCTCAGCCTCAATTTCTTAACATGTAGAAGGCAGATAATAATATTACCTACCTTAGTCCCAATAAAGATTAAATGGGACAATGCATTGAGTCCCTTGCGCATTCCACCACATAGTAAGTACTTTCACATTAGCCATCAAATGAGTGAATGAATGAATGAATGAATGTTTAGATAGCAGTTTTCCTAAAATGATTTAAAATAATTATAAGCTAACTATCATGACTAAAGGAAGATGAAAGAGTATGGTACTAAGCTCTGAGCTGAACTGAGGATCGGTGACCTGACCACGCTATTTGGTTGCAAATATTATGAGCTTAGCCTAAGGTCAAAATAGATGTACACTGGACTTGATATTATTCAATCATTGCAAAGTGAAATATACAACATTTCTCTAGAAGTATTTTTTATTATGTCAGTGTTTTGTTTACTATAATAATTAAATAATTATTACCAATGACTTTCCAATTGAAATATTTTCTTTATCGACTATTAAGAACATTCTGAAATCTTTTTACTTTTATCTCTCAATTTTACTCCAAACAATAAAAGAGTCCAATCTTTCCTTATTTTAAATCTCTCCTTACAACTCTCTTTTGCTCTTTTAACTCTAAACATATAGACTGATCTGTGGCATAATTTGTATTTATTTGATGTCTCCCTATGCCCATAATGTAATTATTTCATCCTACTCATAAAAAGTCACTTACACTGATCTTTCTCATCCATTAAAAAAATAGTCCAGGACAGTAAGATAAATTTATTAAAGCTGAGTGTCTAGTGTGTTGTCTATCAGAGCAGAAGTAAAGCATGGAGCACTAAATTGATTTCAGAAGGCAGCAGCCTTTGTTGGGTCAAGCATGTATGCATACCTGAGGAAGTGATGAAATCATTCACTCGATTCACCTCCCTCCCAAAGGAACTGGTAATAAAAGTGTAGCAAAGACACAAATCAACCTTTAGACCTGTAAAGGACCTGAGAGCTTCTCTAATCCAATACCTTTATCATATAATTGAGGAAACTGAGGCACAGAGTAAGTAAGTGATTGCCTAAGGTCATGAAGCTATGGCAAAATCTGGATAAGAATGGAGACCATCTGACTTTCTAATCCAGTACTTTTTTCTCTACAGCATGATGAAAGGAAGGGAGGGAGATCAATGGAAAGATGTGACTCCTCTGTGATTACGCAGCCAAGCATCTGGTGATAGACATGGGACCATTGTGGTCAACAGGCCATGAGTCAGGAAGAATAGCAGACACAGAGTAGATGAGACAGGATACCTAAGGACTGCATCTGACTAAGATAAGCTCCAGAAAGTAATAGTCGCTACTTCACTTACACCATCCAAATCTCACACACATTTCTCTTTTGGCCAAATTTAACCTGTCACCATACAGTGAAGGGGATTCTGGGAAATAGAGTTTCAAGTTTAACCATGCTGTCACAGTAAAACCACCCCAAATGGTATCCTTTGACCTACTCTAAATGTGAAATTCTTCAGGCATCACTCTGCTAAATTAATTATTTTTAGAACAACAAAGTTCTAAGGTGAATAGAGTGAAATATATGTTTTTCAAATATTTTTTAATTTCCATGTTATAATATTATTATGAGCCTCAATGAACATCAGTCCCTTTCAACATCTCCCATCAACCAAATCTTTTAAAAACACTCAGTGCTCCTTACTGTGAAGATGTTCATAAAATAGCTGTTTGGATATCTCTCTATCTCTCTTTTTCTACTTTTTCTCCATAAAAAGCTAGCCAGAATGGATAGACAGATAGATAGATAAATAGGTAGATAATGGATGATTTTAAACTACTTCATTACATGATAAGAAATTGAAGTTCTGATACTGTATTTTTTTTAATTTTTTGTTTATTGCAGTAACATTGGTTCATAACATTGTATAAATTTCAGGTGTACATCATTATACTTCTATTTCTGCACAGATTACATCATGTTCACCACCCAAATACTAATACAACCCATGACCACACACATGTGCCCAATTATCCCTTTCGCCCTCCTCTCTCCCTCCTTCCCCTGTGGTAACCACCAATCCAATCTCTGTCTCTATGTGTTTGTTTATCGTTTTTATACATTGTAAAATCACTCAGACTTTTGTTTTACTGGAGTCAAATTTTTGGTGCTATCTTGGCAGCTAAAACATCATTGGAGCCGAAAGTGTGGTCATTGATATCACACCTTCTTCTCCACCACGATGTTCTTATGAGTGTTGACCCTTCCACTAGATGAAACGAACTCTCAAAGGCACTGTTTGCACTGCCGCCAAGAGAAAACGTTCCTTCCACTAAACATTAATGTTTCTCACACCAGCTTAGCACTCATTAAAAATGGTTGGGGGCACAGAAACAATTATCCCAGTCACTCGAGGGCACACCCACTGGATACTTCAGGCTAAAGCATGTTTTGGCCTGAGCTACCCCAATAATTGCCTCCTAGCTCCATAATGGACATGGTTTGAACGTCCACTTAAGTTAATGTCTTTCTTCACTATTCTCTCTCTTTGTCCAAATACAATATCAGGATCACCCCCAGATGATTCTTTATCATACTCTGTTTTGGATCTTTCAGGGAGTCCACTCCTGGTGGAACCAAGGAGCACCTGTCAGGGCAAGGAAGCCTCTGCTTAATTATTTCTGCCCTGCAGACACTTCTCATAGAGGAGCTTTCCTAGCCAAGTTCTAGTTATTATTTCCTGAGCCCTTTTTTTCCCTTTCCAAGATACCTCTTGAGACCAAAACTTCTGACAGAACTGCAACTTGTGACACCAGATATTATAGGAATCTCTCATTATTTTGGCTTTTTCACTTCCTGACTTTTTACACACTTATAATTGCATGCTTTGCAGTCTTTCCATTTATATTAAAGCAGAATTCTTTAAAAGGTTTTTTTCCTTTCCTTTATTCCTATGGTTATTATTGGAAAGAGAGGTTTCCAGCAACCTTGTTGAAAGAAAGTACCAATGTGTCTCGTTCATTTTTAATGTTGTCTTAAATTCAATCGTTTTTCTTTCAATTTGCTATGTTTTGAATGTCATACAGGTTTCTAAGGATAATATGACGGCAAAACTTTCACCCTCTTTGCACATTCCTAGACAGTTGCATTTAAAGGGAAACTTTCCAGGGACGATAGCGTGGGTGTGGAATCACACTTTGTCTGTTCTTGCTTGTATGTCTAAACAAAGTAAGAAATATTGCTTAGAAAGAGAACATTCAAAGGAAAATAAGTTGCAGATATGCCAACATTTTGCGTGATTCTGAAAATACTTTCCGGTTGTATCTTTTAGCCAAATCAGTCAGAAGATTAACTGTATTGCAACACAATCAGTGAATCTAATATTTCTCTTGGGTCACATAGAAGGAATATATATCTGATTAATTCTGAAACTCTATGATTGAGCATCCCCTTAATTTTAATACTGTTTTGTAGATCTGGCCTGCTCAAGTTCAGAGCAATAGCACTTATGTGTAACTTAAAATTACCCCTTTGAACCTGCAATCTGTCTAATTTGGGTTCTAAAGTAATGTGTTTGCATGTGTGTCTGCATGTATACATTTGCACAATCAAAATAATCTAATTACAAAATAAACTAAAAATTGACACTTTTAATTATACGTAAATAAATTTTGGATAATTGTACAACTTCAAGTCAATTGAAAAGACCATTGGGACACTAATAATTAAAGCATAAATTTGTAAGCTTTAAACACTACTTATACTACTTAAATATTATTTTCTTTTTAACTCTACATAAAGGGAAAATTGATGCTTTTTAAACAAATGGAACTGTTGATGTTAACTAATGCCATCTATTATTGTGAGCCAGATTTTTCTCATGTAATCTCTTTAGGGGGATGATGTGAGATGGAGATCATAGAGAAAACTTGAGGAAGCCTACCAAGGCGAGAAAATTTTTCAGTTAGAAATCAGAAAAATCTTGGTTGAACAAGGATTACCCCAGAGAAGCCCTCAGATCCCTCCAAGGATCACACACAAACCCATAGTCAATTCAGAAACATTACAGAACATGTATGGAAACCATCTTCTCTTAGATTTTTAACCTTGCAAATGTTATTTGTGTTTGAATTCCATTTTCCATTTGTAAATTAGACAGAATCACTGAGTGAGTGGCTTACTTTGCCACAGGAATCCAAGGACATCACTCTACAATATATATTCCAGAAGTGACTAAAACACAAGCATCCTTAATGAGCAGGGTATCAGTAGGATATAGTAAAAGTGGTCTTTGGAACCACAGCCACCAGCATTCAGAGCCTGGCTCTGAATTTAGATAAGTAACAAATTGTATTTGAATCTCAGTTTCCATATCAATAAAATGAAGATAACTATATTTAAGGTTTTATAACAATTAGGTGAGGTCACCTAGGTTAAAGATTTTTTACTGAATCTAACATATAGATGTTAATATTATAGTACATACAATCATATATTTCAACCCTCTGATATTACAAATGAGATAACAAATCACTTATCCAGAATCAGACTTTTTATGGGATAACTGAGAATGAAAGTGGGTTTTCCTATTCTTTCTTACCAAGGAGATTAGAGGAAAAAGATATTATAGTTTTAGAGAAACATCTCTTTTGTGGCAAAAACATGATCTAAAAGATGTGTCTAGGCACAGGGAGAAGTGAGCCATGGAGAAGTGAGACACATAAAGTTTTCCATTTCTGGCTAATTCAATCTGATTGAGTAGGACCTTCCTGCTAGCTGTTAAAAATAGCTATTTAGAGTCCTGTTGTCTTGTGGCTACAGTGGTACAGCGGTACCCAGTAGTAGTTGGCAGAACAATCTGTGATTTTATGTTCTTGGCTTCAAATCCTCACCAAAGATACCTCCTAATGACCAGAAGATTCAATGTGGTGCATAGACAGCCAATTTTCAATTTTGTGGCTCAAACTAGATGCATTCTGTTAAATTAAAATATATCCCACATCATCCTTGATAGAGAGGATTCAACTACCGCACCTACGTTGCCATTTGACCAGAGCTAAATGTAATAGATAAAGACCATGACTAACAGCCAGTCTGCCAACAGATGATTCAGAAATCCTATATGGAGAAATTTTTCTCTTTAGTAAAATCAATATCAACTAAGCTGCCTACTGAATGATATTGCTTGAAGCATTATAAACACTATGATCAAGAAATTCAACAGCAACGTCTTCTATCAGGATTGCTAACAACCTTTCTCATGACTTGAAGCTGAACTGAACGGAAGCAGAATGTATAAAACAGGGGTCTTTAGGCATTGATTTCACTTTCTTGTTGTATAAATACAGTCATCTTTCTTTGCTGTATGTGAAAAATGAAGTAAGCAAAATTATTTTCATCACACCTGGAAGCCTTGAGTTCAAGACTTGGCTATGTTCTCGGTTAGGTAGCCAGCTGTGTGATCTTGATCACATGACATCAATATCCTGGGACTGTAGAAGGAGGAATTTAGACTAAATTATTTTTAAATTCTCTTTCATCTAGATTTCTAAGATTACCCTTCTCCACCCCCCATGTAGGAACACACATATCTCAAATTTCCACTCACAACACAATCCTAAAGTTACTTGGTGTTTTTTTCATTCAAGAAACTTTCATTGGACACCCACTATATGCCAGGCACAGTGCAGATTCTGGGAATAAAACAATAGTCCACATTATTAAGAAACTTAAATACCAGCAATGACCCAAGCTCTGAATCTCTGTGATACAGCTTGTTTTATGCAATCCCTTGGTCTCAGTTTTCTAAGGTAACAATTATCTGAATGACCAATCCATGTTAATGCAGGCTACTTACTCTGCCCTTTGTTCCTTATGAAATGAAATTCTTGACAGTAGTAATAGGGTGGGTGCAGGCTCTTTTTATTATTTCAAAAAAATTGAGCTTTTAATAAACAAGCACAAACTGTACCAAAAAATCAAGTTTCTGTGCTTTGGGGTGAAATTAATTCTTTGATGTTCCAATAATTGTTATATGTTGATTAGAAATTCTGCATGTTAGGTACACATGACTTCGGTGAAAAGAAAATAGGAACTATATTAATAACTAGTTCTTAAAGTATAGTTTATATGGGAGACAGGATATATCAAAACATGGGATCCTTAATGGAACTGTATTATGATTGAATAAGATGATTTTTAAAGTCCCTTTGAACTTTAAAATAAGATTCTTTATACTTCTGGGTTACCTCTCTAGATTTCAGAGTTAAAAATTCCAACTTCTCTTCTTGGATTTCTATGTGGTCTCAAATTTCATACGTGATTCCAATGGCTGATTTTTGTTTCCTTTTTCCTTTTTCTTTTTTTTCAGATTTAAGAAACAGCAAAGTAAAGAGAGCCTTCAAACTAAGTGAAAAAGAGATAAATTCAACACTAGAGCTTATGTAATGCTGAAGTAATCAGAGTCACACATTACAAACCACCACAGCAAAATAATTAATCACTTCCTTAAAAAGCCTTATGAAATTTAAGACTGCAATTCCAAACAGAACTCACTATAAGAAGTAGCCAAAATGCTGCGATAAACCTCTTTAATATTCAAATTAAACTTGAAGTGTTTTGTACTAGAATGAAATAACTATAATTAAAAAAAAAATGTAGGGGGAGAATTACTAATAAGATTCAAATGCTGATTTGTATAGCACTAAATAACTCTGAAGTGTCCAGGTATTAATTTTAGCTACAAAGAATATTCCACAAATAACACATTGGTTCCCAGGAGTGCATAAACAGAAATTTTCTGCTCTTTCTTTTTTAATGCAGTATCATAGATTCATTGGTAGTTTGCAACTGCACTTTACAGATTTATTCAGTCAAACGAATGAACGAGGCCCTGAAAAAGCAGTTTTAAGTATTTCTAAACTTGTAGGGAGTTGAATTGTTTATGATATGTGCCTATTTATAACCCAATTATCTGAGGCAACAATAAGAATGAATATACCAGTAAAATCCTGCCTGGACAATGGTACATTTTCTATCTTAATTCTAATTTATAGGTTACCACATCGTATTTCTTTTAGCTGTATTCAAAAGTGGTCTTTAAATAAATAGACTAGAAAATTGTCTGCTACAAACTTGCAACAATGGAAGTAATGGAAAACAGAGTCAGGGACCATCTAAATGCTGTAAGCTGGGGGAAGAAAAAGTCCACAAAAGTGAACAGAATGTAATGTCTTTCTGAGAAACCCCTACAGAGTAGTGAGATTTGTTAGCAAAAATGAGATTTTGGGGCTGGCTTGGTAGCGTAGTGGTTAAGTTCCCATGCTGCACTCTGGCGGCCTGGGGTTCACAGGTTCGGATCCTGGGCACAGACCTACATACCACTCATCAAGCCACATTGTGGTGGCATCCCACATGCAAAATAGAGGAAGACTGGCACAAATGTTAGCTCAGCAACAATCTTCCTCAAGCAAAAAGAAGAAGATTGGCAATAAATGTCAGCTCAGGGTCAATCTTCCTCACCAAAAAAAGAAAAAAAATAAAAAAGAGATTTTGCTCATAAAATATGTATCATGGACATGGAAGCATCAATTAACTTGATTTCTGGTCTCCTTTTCTATCGCCTAAATAAGCAGCTCCTTTAAAGGTACTCAAATAGGCTGGATGGTCAAGATGTATGAAAATCCTGGATCAATCAAATGACTTTTCCTGGAATAAAAATGCCAAAAAAGAAAAATATAGACTCAAGATCGACAGCTATTTCTTTTTTTGTTTTTGTTCAGCACTCATTTGGAATGCAGGAATTTCTGTAATATTAGAAAGAAACTAACAAGGTATACTTTAGAAAATGTGAATCTCAAATACGAAAAGTCTGGATTAGTAAATTAATCGCAAAATGTTCCCTAGAGATCATCATTCCAGTGCATTGTCCTCGTTTTATATAAAAGGAAGTTGAGACCCAAGCATTAAGGATAACACAAAAGAAGATGAACACATGAGTTTGGCTTAGTGAAGACTCATATTTTTCAACCATAGGAACAATAAAAGCTATATCAGAAGTGTCAGCCAAGAACAGTTATGGTCTTTATGATCAGTCAAGCTCATGGTTCCAGAGAGCACATTTGACCAACACTTGAAAGTAGCAGTTATTCTGATTTCGTTACATCACATTGTTCTTTTTCAAAACCTTTTAACCTGATGTGTCTTGAAATTACGTGTAGGAATAGTCCTGAATATATATTTGTTTATTCATCTATTCTTGCATTTAACATCTATTTCTTGAGCACCTTCCTGGTTCAAAGAGTCTAAGGATTGGAGATAGAGAGGGAAACCACATAACACAGTCATTGACCTCAGAGAGCTTATAGGGTGGTGGAAAAAAGACAGGTGTTAAACATGTAACCCCAATGAAGTGTGATACACCCCATGATCAGGTATTATATAAGCATATATCATAACCCAATTTAAGTGGTCATAGAAGTTTTCCTGTAAGAAAAAATGTTTAAGCTAAGTTCTGAAGGACTAATATTTATTAGCAGAAACCAAAAGGTAACGATTGAGTGTGACTGAGGACATAGAACTTAGTGAAATATTAATGTGTCCAAGGGCCACCTGCATTTGCTACAGGATAAAAATATGACTAATACTTGACCTACTTTATTTACGGAACTCTTGAACTTCTTAAAGTCAATCAAAATTGGTCCTTTAACATAATTGTTTTCAAAGCTTAAGGGGAATTGTTGCCATTTCCACATGTCAATGATTTTCAGAAAATGCTTCATGTTGAAATGAAAATCTATTCAATTACATAGTAAATCACATTTGACAGGAAAACACATTACATAACTAAATGAAAAGAATTATGTACCCTTAAATGGGATTGTGAATTTTCTTAACACTACTTAGATTTTTTGAAACCTTGGGATTTTAACAAAAGAATTATATGCTGACATATAAGTAACTAAAGATAGTGAGAATGCCGTGAAAAATAGCTTTCTCTACTTGTTTTAACATCTTTTAATGTGAATAGATTTTATAATGGAATCTAGTTATGATGAAAAAATAAAAAGTTGATCTAGCTACAAACATATTTATTGCCTAATACGAATACAAAGCTAAGCTCTCATTATATTATATAATATGAATGAACTTTTAGTAATATGGCAGCTGACCTAATGTGGAATGATGCCTCCCTCCCCTAAAAGTACGTAGAAATTTTCTGGATAAAATATAACAAAAGCAGAAGGAAGAAGGAAGGAAGGAAAAAAGGAAAGAAAGAAAGAAAATCTCAAGATGCTAGCAACAAAGAAATTATTTCAAGTAGTAAAAAGTTCCTGATGCTCTGGGTCTCCCATAGGAAAAAAAAAAAAAAAAGAACCCACTAAAGATGAGTTTTCATTGAAAATCACAGCCAAAAGTGTGATCTAATATGAGGCATAATTAGCAGAATGAAGAAGTAGGAGATTCAGCACTCCCTCAAGGTTGACATGTAGAAAAATATAAAAATGAAACTTTAATTATATATGTGCAAGGTTACTGAAAAATAGGAAGTTTTATGACTAGTAATTACAAAATCAAAAAATATTAGGTTAGAAGGGACAATAGTTTCAGAGGGGGAACTGTAGCCAAGAGGATAAAGTGAATAAGTTCATACAGGTCACAAGGGATAGTCCCAGAACTATGTTCTTCCAAGTGTGAAAGTATCTTGTTCTAATTTTACGACGAAGTTTCTTCTGCTGTAGTCACATTCCATCTATTTTTGCCATTTCCATGTACTAATACATATTTAATAATATTATCTAAATTGACTCAATTAATATTCTTAAATTTATTTCAAATGGAGATTTTATATGGCTAGAACAACTGGAAAATCCCTGTTTGCCATAAATAAAAGCTAATTGTAAAAATGTATACAATGAAAATATAACAGTAATAAAAAATTGAGTAACATAAACAAGTAAATATAATAATAAATCTGGTTGACTTACAGAAGATATATCTGGGGGGCCGGCCCCGTAGCGCAAGCGGTTAAGTGCTTGCGCTCTGCTGCTGCGGCCCGGGGTTCGCCGATTTGGATCCCAGGTGCACACCGAGGCACCGCTCGGCAAGCCATGTTGTGGCGGCATCCCATATAAAGTGGAGGAAGATGGGCATGGATGTTAGCCCATGACCAGTCTTACTCAGCAAAAACAGGAGAATTGGCAGATGTTAGCTCAGGGCGGATCTTCCTCACACACACACACAAAAAGATACATCTGAAAATAAAGCCCCCACTGAGAAGGATATAACTGTGTAGGATCAATACATTTGGCATACTGCCTTAGTTTTAAAAAATGATGAAACAGTAAATTCACAAGAGGATTCCATTTTCTAGTTTCTTCTTAACCAATGCCACCCCCCCTATATATATATAATTACTGTTATTATTATTTTGGGACAGACTACCAAGATTTAGTCCCTAACCAAAATGATATGATTTTACTCAACAACAGTTTTGCTACAAAAGTCATTTGAAGCAACACAGAATCTGATTTTTCTCTGAATATGATGAGTTTTGGGAGAGTATTTTTAGAGTGATAGGAAAAAAATGTATTTTATCTATTCAAAGCTATCATTCAGATTGGGAAAGAACTTACAAAGGGATCATACAAGACTTTATAATATGGAAGTTAATTGAATGAATTAATAACTATATTTTCAGATGACCAAATCAACCCATTTCACCATGATCTAAGCATGAAAAGCATGGCTCCATTTTTTCCATTCTCTTTCTTATACACTGAATTAAGCTTTCCTTGTATAGATTAATTTTATTTTTACAAATAAGCAAATATACCAGCAATATATGTTAATTTAAAAATGCAATTTCAGGGCAAGCCCCGTGGCTTAGCGGTTAAGTGTGCACTCCGCTGCTGGCACCCCGGGTTCGATCCCGGGCGCACACCGACGCACCGCTTCTCCGGCCAGCATGGCCGTGTCCCACATACAGCAACTAGAAGGATGTGCAGCTATGACATACAACTATCTACTGGGGCTTTGGGGGAAAAAAAAATTAATAAAATTATTAAATAAAAAATGCAATTCCACAAGTGAATATAATATATTAAATAATTTTTCTTTTCTTTTTTTTTTTTTTTTTTTGTGAGGAAGATCAGCCCTGAGCTAACATCTGATGCCAATTCTCTTCTTTTTGCTGAGGAAGATCTGCCCTGGGCTAACATCCGTGTGCATCTTCCTCTACTTTATATGGGACGCTGCCACAGCATGGCTTGACAAGCGGTGTGTGTCGGTGCACACCAGGATCTGAACCTGTGAACCCCGGGCCGCCAAAGTGGATCGCACGCACTTACCCGCTACGCCACCCGGACGGCTCCTAAATAATTTTTCTTAAAGAAATAAAAACTATTAATGAGAACTTTTCTTTGAGAAGCCCAATTAGCTTCAACATGCAATAGTAACTGTTGGCAATCACACTTTTCGCAAGGCCGAAGTGGGGGACAGCCACGGATTCAGTTCCTTACTCTTGATAACGTTAATGGCTTCACTGAGTGCTCTTAAATCTTCATTGTTTCCTGGTGCTTTCCTTTGACAGCAAAATGAAGATTCTGATGAAAATGTTAGTGCAAGTGGTAATTGTGAATAAATCATATATCTTCAGATTGATAATTTTGCCTTTACTCTTTTAGCACACTATACTTTAGTTTGAATTTCCTTGGAAGTAGACCCTGAGACAAGAATCTGAAAGCAAATAGTTAATTTGGCAGGTGCAGGAACACTGGTAGGGTTATGGGGAAGTGATACAGGGAAAAGAGGTAATAACGAGTGTGACGTCAAGCCAGCAAGCACAGTGAGTCCCTGGAGCTCAGTTTTATAAGAAAACTCTTGTACGTGGTGCAAAACACAATCCTTACAATTATTCTGCCAGAAGGGAAAGGGAGCTGGATATTTATACATGACCTTCCAAGACCCACTGGTTGAGAACTGCATTGAGAGAGTGTTGTTTCTCTGGGACTTCCATCCTACAACACAAGCATGGGTAAACAGCTTTCTGTGGTTCTGCAAAATGCCTTAGGCTCAGAGATACATTGACTGACAGTTGGAAATTGCCGCAAGCACACCAAAATTGTAAGGTCTGAGGAGTATGGGTAGGGCATTGACAACATCTGCTATAACTGACAAATGATTTAGGTAATTAATGTATTTTTAATGATTGGTCTACGACAAATTCCAAAGAAAAGATGGCATAGGTCTGAAATCGATTCACAATTATTTTTATTTATACATATTTTGCTAATTAAAAATATCTTGTATAGTGTTGAAAAGAATGCTGTGGTGTATATTGATATTCTGTACATTAGAATCTATAATAGTAACCTATCCTGTCTCTACTATCTACACTTCTTAATTCATATAAGATGCTTTTGGCCTCCAAGGAACCAAAACCCCAACCAAAAGGGCTTAAACAATAAGGAGTTTCACTGTCATATAATAAGCAGTCCTGACACATGCCGGATATAGGAGTGGTTAATTTAGCAGCTAATAACATCAAAGATTTATGAGGTTCATTGCTGCTTTAGCAGGTAGGCTTTGCCCTCAAACCAGACACACCCAATTTTACAAGCTAGGTCTGATGGTTCAAAAACTCATACTTAAACGATGCACAGTAGAAGAAAGGTTTATCACTTTATATGTACCTCTTTCGAAGAATGAAGGTCTTGCTCAAAAGCATCCAGCACAATGTCCATCTCTACTGTTTTTATATAATTTATTTTTTACTGAGATATAGCTCACTTATGATAAAATTCACCTTTTTTTTTTCTCCTGAGGAAGATTTGCCTCGAGCTAACATTTGTGCCAGTCTTCCTCTATTTTGTGTGTGGGTTGCTGCCATAGCATGGCTGCCAATGAGTGGTGTAGGCCCACACCCGGGGACCCAACCTGGGCCACTGAAGTGGAACACGTTGAACTTAACCACCAGGCCATGAGGCCAGTCCCCAAAATTCACCATTTTAAAGCGTGAAACTGAAGAGTTTTTACTATACTCACAAGATTGTGCAACCACCTAATGACAGAACATTTTCATCACTCCACAAATAAACCCCATACACATTAGTACTCACTTCCATTCTCTCCAACCTCATCCTCTACTAATGACTAATCCACTTTCTGTCTCTATGGGTTTGCCTACTCTGGATATTTCATTAGATGGAATCACGCAATACGTGGCCTTTTTCTTCTGGCTTCTTTCACTTAGCATAATGTTTTCAAGAGTAATTCATATTGTATCAGTCCTTCATTCTATTTTAAGGTTGAATAATATTCTATTTTATTAGGAGAAGACAGAGCAGCAGCAGCAGCAGCAACAGCAGCAGCAGCATTCAATACCACTTTTTTTTATCCATTTGTCTACTGATGAACGTTTGGATTGTTTCCGTTTTGGCCATTATGAATAATGCCACTAGGAGCATTTGCATAAAAGTTTATTTGTCAACTATGTTTCAGTTCCCTTAGGTATATACCTAGAATTGAAATTTATTGGTCATAGAGTAACTCTATGCCTAACCTTTTGAAGAACTGCCAAGATATTCTCCATGGTGGCTGCACCATTGTATATTCCGACCAGTAATGTATGGCAGTTCCAGTTTCTTGACATCTTGACATCCTTGCCAACACGTGTTATTGTCTATTTTTTTTTTTTTTTAATTATAGTCATTCTAGTGGGTATGAAGTTGTGTGACATTGTGGTTTTGATTTGCATTTTCCTAATCATATTGAACATCTTTTCGTGAATTTATTGGCCTTTTGTATACATTCTTTGGTGAAATATCTATAAATTCTTTGCCCATGTTTTAATTGGGTTATATTTTTATTCTTGAGTGGCAAGTTTTCTTTATATATTCTGGATACGAGACACTTATCAGATATATGATGTGCAAATATTTTCTCCCTTTCAGGGAGAAGGGGGTTCTATTTTCACTTTCTTGATAGTGTCATTTGAACCACAAAAGTTTTTTTGATTTTGATGAAGTCCTATTTATCTATTTTTTATTTTGGTTGCTCATGTTTTAGATGTACATATCAAAGAATCCTTTACTAAATCCAGGGTCATGAAGATTTAACTCTGTTATTTTTCTAAGAGTTTTATAACGCCTACATTTAGGTCCATTTTGTGTTCATTCTTGTATATGATGTAAGGTCCATCTTTACTCTTGTACAAAAATACCCAATTGTTCCAGCACAATTTCTTGAAAAGATTATTCTTTCTTTATTGAATGGTCTTAGCGTTCTTATGGAAAATCAATTCGCCATAGATGTATGAGTTTATTTCTGAAAAGTAGACATTTGAATATTATAATGTGGTAACTCTAGATACAAATTCTCTTCATTCCCCAATTTGCTGTTTTATTTTGCTTTGTTTTTTTAAAATTGATGACAGCTATAGCAGTCTGTTTCTTTAGTGATTTTCTCAAACTGTTTCTGAAAAGACTATATTCCTTGTTGTGTGTGATCACTGTAGTCTCTGTTCCTTAGCTTGGGTTCAGGTAGTGTTTTGAAAGTGACTTTCTTAAATGCCAGAAAACAAAAATAAACAAACATGAAAAAAAAAATTATACCTGTCTCAGTCTTTGCATCTTGGCTCTGTGCCAGGGCACTCCATCAACACTTAGCCAGGCTTGCAAAGAGCTAGGGTTTAGCACAAGATAAAAGTTTAAAGTCTTCTCTAATCTTTTCTGAGTGTGCATCTTGCCCTGGGCAAGCTTTCAAAATTGGCTTTCTAAATTCCCCATGCACATAAGTCCTTTTGAATTTCCTAATTTACAAAGAAGTTCTCTCCAGCTTTTCCCTCTGGACCTTGGCAGTATACTGTATGTTTTGACTGTAATTGTTTGCCCCAGATATCTGTGGTTTGTTAGTTCACATTGCAATGTTTGTGAGCAATGCCCACCACTTTTCCAGCCTGAATTCTGGTTCATTCTAGATGAACCAAAGAAGAGTGTCTTTCATCAATCATTCAGATAGTCCACAGACAGGTTAGAGCAGACATACATAATGATTTGTGATTAAGGGCGTCTCTACTCCTGCCAGGATGAGGGATCAGTTTCACACTGGAAACATAGATTTCCCTCTTCAGGAGTGGTACCATGCCAGGGAGGAGGTGGGACAAGTGCAAATAAAATTCTTAAAAGTCAGTTTACCTGAGATAGGAGTTTATTTACCTGAGCAACTTGCTTGCTTATCAAACAACAGTTTACTTATCAAGAATCATTTAAAGATCCTTGCTTCGCTATGTCCATCATCTAAATTATTATCTTAAATTTTGTCTTATCCTGGGGCCGGCCCAGTGGTGTACTGGTTAAGTTCATGCACTCTGCTTCCGTGGCCTGGGGTTCACAGGTTTGGACCCCAGGCGCCGACCTATGCACTGCTTCTCAAGCCATGCCGTGGCAGGCATCCCACATATAAAGTAGAAGGAGATGGGCACGGATGTCAGCCCAGGGGCAATCTTCCTCAGCTAAAAGAGGAGGATTGGCAATGGATATTGCTCGAGGCTAATCTTCCTCACAGAACAGCAGGAGGACTGCTGATAGGAAAGCAGCTTGAGGACCGCCTCCACTGCCCTGCACCCTCCATGCCTGACTAAATGTTGCGCAGGTGCACTGAGAAGCTAAAATGACTGACTGTAAACTTTAGATGTCACAGACTAAAAACCCATTTCAGGCAACACATGGAACCCCCTCCAATTTGCACAGGCGACCCATGAAGAGATATGAAGCAGTCATGCCTGCGCAGAGGACTCTTCAAACTTCACCCCCAAGGCCACATGGATGCTCCCCCTCCCCTACCTAAAACCCCAAATAAAAACCCTTGCGTGTAGTTTTTCAGGGAGTTCGGGATTACAGCTTTGGCTGCCCGTTCTCCTTGCTCAGCACTTTGCAGTACAATTCCTACTTTCTTCCACTACACTCCGTGTCAGAGATTGGCTTGCCGCGCGATGGGAGGGCGAACCTACTTCCGGCTAGGTAACAATTTCATTTGTGGAATATGAATACATCTGATCTTGCAAATGTCTCACCTCGGGGAAAAGAGTGCACACGAATTCACAAACCAGCTTCTCTGGCAAAAACAGTTCCCTGCTGCCCCGGGAGGCTGAAACAGCCGACCAGATAGGTGGCAGCTAGGATCACTTGAGTCTGAAGAAAAATAACCTCAGCAAGCAGGGACCCCTGGGGTAAGGGGTGGGGTACAGGAGGGACTCGCAGGGTTCATTTAGCAAAGACCACCAGCTCGTGGCGTCCATCAATACCTTAGTGAGCCAGCTAACTAAATCCAGACATCGCCTTTCTGGTCATCAAATGCAGCCCCTCTGCCCACTAATTTCAGGAGGGTTTGCTGCGGAAAGGGGGACAAGGGAAGTTTCTCTGTTGAGCAGGGTGAACGGTCTACTTTTCTCTTTTCTTCCAGCTGGCCCTGACTTTCTCAGCTTTGGTGTGCTCCCGCCCCGTGTCTAACCATCTGGGGTTGTGCTGGCTTGGGGCAAGAGCCGGCCAATATGTGCTTCAAGGAGAAGGAGCTATATAGCCTAGGAGGTGATGCCCAACACAAAAGGGGGTGCAGTTCCTGCAGCAAGTGGCTGAGAGAGGTCAGCAGGGGACCAGGTGGTGGGAAATGGGGAGAGATCGGTCAAAGGGCACACAGCTGCCGGGAGGGAGGATAGATAAGTCCAGAGATCTAATGTGCAGCACGATGACTGGAGTTAACAGTGCCATTTCATATACTGGAAATTTGGTAAGAACAGATTTCAGGTGCTTCATAAAAAAACAGACATTTACGTAAAGAGATGGACACGTTAACTAGCTTTATTGTAGCAACCATTTCCCTATGTATCTGTATACCAAAACATGTTGTCTGCCTTAAATATATATCATCTTTATTCACACACACAAAAAGACGAGGTCTGTGATATGAACGCCCAGTAGCTGTACCTGGACTCTGTGACTTCTACGATGGCAGGAATGACACTCCTGCCAGGCTCAGGCCCAACCTTTAAAGCGACTGGCAACTTGTGCTCTCTCACTCTTAGAAACCAGCCACCACGCTGTGAGGAAGGCCACGCAGCCACGTGGAGGAGGACCAAGGCCCCTGGCCATCAGCCCTGCCGAGCGCCCAGCTGTCAGCCAGCACCCCCTTGCCAGCCATTGTGAGCAAGGCCTCAGCTGATGTCACAAAGGGCAGAGAGGAGCTGTCCCCCCTGGGCCTTGCCCAAACTGTGAAATCTTGAGTAAATAAATGATGATTCTCGTTTTAAACCACTAAGATTAGGGGTGGTTTGTTACACAACGACCAATAACTGAAACACCACCTCACCCCTTGCTCCACGCACGCTCCAGTTCTTCAAATTCCCCTCCCCCACTACAGGCTGAATGCCCAATGGAGTCTGGCCAAGTGCCCGGCGTGTGGGCTTCCCAGAGAGTAAACCTCATGGGCAGAGCGTCTGTGGGAAACGGAACCATTCAGTGTGAGTCAAGTGCAAGGAGGAGGTGGTAGTGAAAAGGTCCGCAGGGGGACAGGTCACAGAGGGTCCCAAAAGCCCACTGAGGAACTGGGACTTGCCCTGAAGGGAATGAGAGCCATGCACAGATTTCAAGGAGAGCAACACTGGGTGACCACACATCGGGCTGTTTAAAGAAAACCAAAACAGGGGACGTGAAGGGGGAGTGACAAGACTCCCAGCCCATCCCCAGCCCTCTTCTTACCTATCCTGGCCCTGCTCTCAGAGGGAGAAGGAAAATCTTCTCTGACCGGCCAGACGCTAGGACCGTCCCTGGGCAGTCTCGTGAGCATGTTGACAGACTCTGCACACACTGCAACCCAGCCCCTCGAGCAGCAGCCAGCGGCCTCCTGGACATTCCTTGGGCTTCTTAGGAGCCCATGTGGACGTTCCCTGATAGATGAAGCCTCCCTCTGATGAACCACCCCCCGCCCAGGATGTCTGGCTGCCCATGGAGCTCCCCTGGAACCTTGAGCTGGCTGAACAGCCCACACCTCAGGCGGGCCTCTTAGAGGGACTGCTCTGTGCCACTGTTATAAACAGGAGAAATCCTCACAGTGGAAAGGCCTAACTCCTGCATTATAGTCAGAAAACTCAGCTGCACTTGTAAGTGACCCTTAAACTGCTCTGGGGGCCCACACCCTTGTCACTTGTCTGACGCCCCACACAGGCTAGCTCACGGGACTTTGTTATCCTATTATGGACCTCTTGGTTGTAGTTAATCAAGGCCACAGGATCAGAAGTTTCCCTTGGTCCTTCTGAAAACGTTAGGTAATGTCAGTACCCAGTTTCTGTCTTTCTGCCCTGCAATATGCCTCACAGCCTTTTCCCTTCAGAACCACATTCGTTGCTGTTGTGAGTTACCATCATAATTCTAAGTCACTTTCCCATTTAGTCGTTCTGACTAACTCCAAGCACTACATCACTACACGCTTCTCACACTGCAGCATGCACAGCCCCATCCTGTGCAAGGAGGATGCAAAACAGCGTCTCTGTGACACATCTTTCTGAAACTTCAAGTTTATTATAAGACTTGGAAAACCAAGTACTTTATAAGAACCGTGCCTCTTCCCCACAAACATGGAAGAAGAGACGGAGAGGACAGGGGAGGGAAGAAGTGCCCCAGGAAAAACAGTCCGTTCTGGCAGACCTGCAGCTAGGGAGGCCTCTTCTCGCGGCCCCCAGGCGCCTCCAGGCCGTCCTCTAAGTTCACCAAGTGTTCTGGATACGATGCTTCTGAAGGCCACGGAGGTGCCGGATACCATTTTGACTTGAATCCCTCAGCAGTTTGCACCCCTCCGTCGTCCACCTGACCAAGTCCTCTCGCCCGGACGTCCGTGCACGTACGGCCCGTACTGCTTGCCCTGCTCCCACTCCCCGCTGAAGGCCTCCAGCCTCTGGCCAAACTCCCACACCACGCTGCCAGGCTCCCTGGAGCTCAGCATCTTGCTCTCCATTTACAATGGGGGCGATGCAGCTTGACCTCCCCACAATCGTTGATTTGTCCCTGCCAGAGCTTAAAGCGGCTTCACTTGGTTGAGTTTGACGTGCTTCTTCTTGCTGGGCAGACAAAAACAGAAGCGACTTATAAAGTTTATGAATCTCCCAGCGGCGCCCCGCCAGCCCTGGCTGGGGCCCGAGGGAGAGGCTGGGGTCTCCCCATCAGGCTGCCCGGCGTTGGGGGAGTTTCTGTTGTAGGATACACCCTGGGGGCAGTGGGTGTCCTCTGGGGCTCCAGTCCCGTTGCTGGTGCTGTGGGTGCGGGGGCAGGCCCCAGGGCTCCTCGAAGGGGTTGGGCTGGGGCTGGCGGTCCTCGACTCCAGGCTGGGGAGGGCACTGGCGGGCTCTTTGGCCTTCAGCCCTGACTCCTGCTTCTCCTCGGGCCGCTGATCTTCTTTGTGGAACCAGGTCGGAAGAAGAGGTTCGCTGTGACTTCGTCTCAGTGGAGATGCAGAGAGCAGCTGCCCCTCGCCGGTTGGGAAAGATTGGGGGCCAACGGTTGGGATTACAGTCGGGGGGCCCTGCTCCTCCTGTTGCTTGGATTTCAAGATGAGGTACGTGGCCATCAGCTGGTCGTATTTTCTTGCCCTTAATGAAGGCCGGATCTTGCCCCACTCAAAGCCCAGGTCCCTCACCATTACCTCTGTCACCGAGGGGTCCATGTTGTCACAGGGCAGCTCCCTGTGAGGCCTGAGTTTCTCGTGGCCCACATTCACCCACGCGTCGTTCAGGATGTCTTTTAGAGTTGCTCTCTCGCTGGGTTCGACGGTCAACAGTTTTCTCAGGAGATTTCTACATTCACCTGATAAAAATAAAGGAAGATGGACTCGCCTCGTCAGGACCCGCCGCTTCACGGTCCCTATGTCGTCCCCCGGGAAAGGCAGGCACCCAGTGACCATGACGTATAGGACGACACCCAGGCTCCAGACATCGACCGCGGGGCCGTCGTATTCTAGGCCCCGCAAGATCTCCGGGGCCACATAAGAGAGGGTGCCGCAGCAGCTAGTCAGCTTCCGGCCCAGGAACATAGTGCTCAGACCGAAGTCTGTCAGCTTTATGTTCAGGTCGTCGTCGAGAAGAATGTTCTCCGGCTTCAGGTCCCGGTGGACAATGCCTCTCTGGTGGCAGTGGTGGAGAGCGGAAACTAGTTGTCGAAATTTCCCTCGGGCCTCTTCTTCCGTCATGGGGCCGTGGATTCTTAAGAAATCATACATGTCTCCTCCCGTAACGTGCTCCATCACAAGGCATAACCTGTCTTTGGTGTCAATCACCTCAAACAATTTGACGATATTCGGGTGCTGCAGCGCCTTCAGGCTGTGGACTTCCCGGGCAAGTGTCTTGATGCTGGAGGAGCTCTGTTGGTTCTTCTCAAGGACTTTAACGGCCACCTCTGTCCCGGTCGGGATGTGGAGGGCTAACTTTACCTTGGCAAAGCTGCCCTCGCCTATGGTCTTAATGAACTTGTAATGGCTAATACTGGCCCTCTTCTCAGAAGAGGTGGCCTCATGGCCCGGAAGCATGGTGACCTGCTAACACTATCTGACTATACTAACTAACGATGCTAACTATGCTAACAAACAAAACTATAGTATGCTAACTAATACTAACTAATGATACGAACAATGCCACCTACACTTACTAACTACACTAGTAAATAATACTAACTATACTAACTGTACCAACAATACTAACTATACTGACTGTACTAACAATACTAACACTAAATAACAAAATAAATTTATCAACAAAAGGGGAACAAAAAAACAAAATGGGGAAAAAACAAAATGGGGAAAAAATAAACAAAATAGGGGAAAAAAGGAAAAAAACAAAATGGGGAAAAAACAAAATGGGGGAAAAAGGAAAAAAAAAACAAAATGGGGAGGGAAAAAAACAGGGAAAAAATAAACAAAATGGGGGGAAAAGGAAAAAAACAAAATGAGGAAAAAATAAGCAAAATGGGAAAAAAGACAAACGGGAAAACAAGCTAACTAACCGCAGTCCAAGTCCGACAGGTCACCACAAGCAGCTTCCTGGGCTATAAGGACAAAAAACCTAGGCCCGGCCAGAGACTTATACAGGTATTGTAAACCCCATCACAATGGCTCCTTATGAGGTCAGAGCAACAAATGGGCCAGTCACGGCTGGGGATAAACCATAGTGGTTTTCTCAGCATTTGGTCTCAAGACCCTTTACTCTTAAAATAAAGGACCCCAGAGAGCTTTTTATTTATGTGGAATATTAGAGAATGATATTTACTTTATTAGAAATTAAAATCTGTAGGATGCTTCAGTGGCCTTTTCATTTCTAATTTAAAAATCTGTAATAATTTTTGGCTTTTAAAGACCTCATAATGTCTACACTTTAAAATATTCAATTCCTTTTCCTTAAACTCTGATTAGTCTCAAAACGCTCCTATAACTTAACTGATATTATAATACTATAGGAAAACGTTCTGTCGCGTAAGACTCGTGAAGGGACATCATCAGCATTTATAAAGCTGAGAGGAAAACAGCTTTCACTGTATTTTCCCCAATAAGATCATGAGCAGATTTCTCAACAGAAACCTTGGAGCCCAGATGGCACAGGCTGACGTATTCCAAGTGCTGAAGGAAAAAAGAATCCAACCGAGAATCCTGTATCTGGAAAAACTGTCCTTCAAAATTGGGGGAGAAATTAAGACACTCTCACATAAATCAAAGCCGAGAGAGTTCTTGCCACTAGACCTGCCCTCCCATGATGGGAGTCCTTCAGGTTGAAACCAAAGGACAGGGGACAGTAACTCAACGCCTTATGAAGAAATGAAGATCTCTGGTCAAAGCAAGCACGTGGACGATTACAAAAGCTAGGGCTATTGGAACTTTGGTGTGTAGCTCCCCTTTCTGTTTTCTACATTAAGAGACTAAAGTATCAAAAAACCCAATTGTTAATATACGTTTTTGGACACACAATGCCTGAAGATGTAATTTTGTGACATTAATAACTGAAGTGGGGTGGAGTCAGAGCTGCACAGGGGCCGGGTTTCTGTGTGTTACTGAAGTTAAGCTGGTATAAATTGATATTAGAGTGCTGTAACTTCAGGATGTTAAGTGTAATCCCATGGTCACCACAAAGGAAAAAGCTATAGAATATACACAAAAGCAATTGAGAAGGTAATTGAAATGTTTCTCTACCCAAAATGAACTAAATGTAAAAGAAGACAGTCACGCGGTAATGACAAAAAAAGCCATAAGGCATATAGAAGACAAACAGCAGAATGACAGAGGTAAGTCTCTCCTTATCAGTAATTACTTTAAATGTAAATGCATTCGACTCTCCAATCAGAAGACAGACTGGCAGAACGGATAGAAAATCATTCTCCAACTATCTGTTGTCTACAAGAGACTCGCTTCAGACCCAACGACACAAAAAAGTTGAACATGAAAGAGTGGAAAATGACAGTCCACGCAAATAGTAACCAAAAGAGAGCTGAGGTTCCTGTACTAATATGTGATGAAATAGACTTCAAGTCAAAAAAGTTTACAAGAGGGGGCCGGCCCGGTGGCATAGTGGTTAAGTTCGCACACTCCGCTTCCAGCGGCCTGGGGTTCACACGTTCAGATCCCAGGCGTGGACCTGCACACTGCTTATCAAGCTATACTGTGGCAGCATCCTATATAAAGTAGGGGAAGATGGGCATGGATGCTAGCCCAGGGCCAATCTTCCTCAGCAAAAAGAGGAGGACTGGCAACAGATGTTAGCTCAGGGCTGATCTTCCTCACACACACACACACACAAAGTTCTATCCCAATCACTTTCCTGCCCTGAAAGCCTTGCCTTGACATATTTGAATCCAGACCCCAAGTCTTGTAAATCCCCCCTTATGACTTTCCCCTTCTGAGAAACTGGTAAGATTCTGTTAAGATAGTGTTCTCATTTACTGTGTGTTCTTAAAAAGTTCGTTTTGACTTATTAACAGGTTGTTTGGTGATATTTCAGAGAATTCTCCATTAAGTAAGCAACTGTGTATACCACAATGTTAAACAGTTATGGTAAAAGTTACTGAAGTTTTGAAACATTGAAGAGCATGTTTGAGCTCTATATGTGCCAGTAAGTTTTAACGCCTGCTTAATTTGGACTCTCCAAAGCTGAGTACTTCCTAAACTACAGTGTGTATATTATAATTTTCTATGCTAAATATATTGTTTTATATCATCAATTCTAAAAATCATATTTTTATTTTTTTCATAATATCTTTGTTCTACATAAGAACAAAGATACAAAGAAAGATGCCCTATCTTTCTCAATCTTTGAGAAATTTAACACAAGATTCTGTTTGAAGGAGCAGCCAATCAGCAATTGTGACCAGTTAGCAAGTACCATTGCTTGAATCACCCAAATTTGTCACGTAAAATTCCTAGAGAGTATGGTGTAGATTGCAAAGCAGCATTTTTGTAGTTATAGATGTAATTGTCTATCCGCTGAAGATAGTGGAGTAACCAGTGGAATCTCCTTGCATTCTTAATAATTGGATGGATAGACTTTGGGGAGATGGCGGAGGTACTTAAGAATAATAGCTGAACTCTTAGATATATTTAAACTTAAGCACTGTGTTTACTTAATCATCAGTTTCCTTTTTTTCCACACTCACTAGTCAATTTCAGCATCTCCTATGAAATTAGAAAGGAGAGAAGCTTTGTTGGAAAGGAAAAAATGTAGTCAATCTGATTTTACTATTTCGTTGTGGCTTCATACTCAATTTTCAACAAGTGTTTGAGGCACATTTACAATGACCACCAAACCAACAGTTCCACTGATATGTCTAGTCATTTATTAATCCATTTATTCATTGATAGCTACCATCTTATAGTTAGCAGACTTTTAGTTTTAAAGTGGTAAAGAAATGTTTTTAGGCCCTTTCTCCTCCTATACTGTAAGAAGTATGTGAAACAGAAATGTAAACTCTGGCCTTAATAAATTTAAGATAAAGCAATATCTCCAAATCACAATATAAAAAGATAGAGAATTGAAGACATGGAAATAGAATAAGCAAAACAGAAAAAAAAGTCAAATCTCCATGGTAGATGAGGAAAATACTAACAAGGTAGAAGATGACTTACTCCACAGGACTCCCGGAAGGCTGCAAGTTGGAGGGCACAGATTGCTGAAAAACATATAGTTGAGGTTGGTGGTGGATATACTTCAAAGAGATATTGATTAAAAGTCTGTAGATAGAGCAAGAGGAAACTAAGACTGTCACTCCTTTATTCATAGTCAGGTGGATAAATCTTCTACATCCCAAGAGATGGGAGATCTAATCTCTGGAATAATTGAATTAGCTACTCCCAAATCGAGGATCAGGGGAATGTAGGATGCTGCTTACGGAATTGTGGGACTTGAGCTCTTTTTTCCTTCCTGTTTTTTATAAAACTGGCAGAGAGGCTCATAATCTTCAATGAAAGATATAGGAGCATTCTTTTCTGGCTAAATTGAACCACTCCTGAGAAGAGACATCTAGATATTGATATTAGGGAGTACCAAATGAAATAAAAACAATTAGCCAAAATGAGGAACACATTTGGGAACCTCTCCAAGGTGGAAGATGACCAAATGAATAAACTTAAAAAAAAAAAAAAAAACTAACTCAGGATGAACAAGACTTTGCAGAAAGTAGAACATTTCAAACAAAATGTATAATCAGTATCCTCAGAGAAATCTCAAAATAAGAGCAGGGGAAGCTTTACAAAAGCTATACAAATTGCAATTAGGGAACAAGATAAGGATCTTAGAAATTAAACAAATGATTAGATGAAATTAAAAACATCTGTAAAATTTTACAAACTATAAATCTGTAATTCTCTTGGAAATTAGGGGGACAGAGATCTAGATAACAGCAGGGAACATATAAGAAAATTGAGTGAATGAGTCAGCCAGTCCAATATTCCTCTAAGAGTTATTCCAGAAGGAGACAACAGAGAAAATAATGGAAATTTATAGAGAAATAATATAGGAAAAAACAATCTCAGAACTGAGGTAAACAAGTCTTCCCATTAGAAGAGTCCACCAAGTATCTAAGAAAATGAATTTGACAAGATCCACTCTGTGGCACATGGTCATGATTTTATTTTTCAAAATACTAGTTATAAAAAAGAAGATCCTGGGGCCAGCCAGGTGGTGCAAGCGGTTAAGTGTGCACGCTCTGCTTTGGAGGCCTGGGGTTCGCAGGTTTGGATCCCAGGCGCACACCGACACACCGCTTGTTAAGCCATGCTGTGGCGGCGCCCCATATAAAGTAGAGGATGATGCTCATGGATGTTAGCTCAGGGCTGATCTTCCTTACACACACAAAAAGAAGATCCTGAAATCTTCCAGATACTGATAATAAGAAAGTTTCATACAAAGAATTGGAAATCAGTATGGCAGGAAACTCTTTAGCATCCACATTGGAAGCTAGAAGAAAATTGGATCAAATGTGTTCAAAATCAGAGTGAAGATTTTCTTTTTATTTATTTATTCTAATAAATAATATGACTGAATATAGATTTACACATTAGGTAAGAAGCTAGAATAACGATGTTTTGAGATATTCAGTGTCTCAAAAATTTTCCTTTCATCCACTCTTTTATGGGAATTGGAAGCACTCCAAAGGTACTGAGAAAGAAGACAAGAAAGAAGAGACATTGGATCCAGAGAACAGAGGATCTACTGCAGGAGAGAGACCTGGAGAATTCACAAGATGAGGTCAAAGAAAAACCTGTAAAAATATCTGGACGACAGGCCTTGATAAAAGCAATTAGTATAATTTGGAGCAGAAAGAAAGTGACTCCAGAAGAGAGATCTACAAGGGATAAAAAAAAAAAAAATGAAATTGACAGAGTTTTTTTACAGGTCTGACTATATGAATACAGTATTGAGAAGATTTTCAGATCTGTTGGAGAGTGTGGGAAGTCTTGGCAAAAGATCAAAGACTATTAAGCAATAAAAATGAATGATGCTTAACTGCAGGAAAAATAAAAGAGGGAATAACAAGAAAGTGTAATCATAGTACACTGTGACTCAATAGTGAACAATATTTACATGATCATGATAATTAAAACGCTGAACATGGAATTAACAAAAGATTTGATATAACTATGTGGGGAAAATAGACCTAGAGAAAGTAGACAGCAAGAGAGCTAAAATCCTCACCTGCAATAGAAAATTTAATAAATATCAGTCTATATATATATCCATCCAGGGACAGCAATATAAGCATGTTATTTGGAAATATAGAAGCAAGTTTTTTCTTCTAAGGTTGGGATAAGAGTAGCAGGAAATTATGGTGCTTATTCTAAAGACTTGGCACTATTTAATTCTTTAAACCCTATGCTTGTTCTACTTTGATAAAGTATTAATTAAAAGTTATTTGGCAACATTACTTGTGCTTGGCTACTGTGATAGATGCTAGGAATAAAGGCTTGCCCTCAAGCAACTTTCTGAAAGTGTTGAGAATTTTTCAAATTTCAGTAATCTTCACTTTTTGAGTAACATTTAATTCACATACTATTGAAAAATTTTACATTTTACATTATGTCACATAATGCTACGTGGTGCTGAATGAAGAACTTGGATTGAAAGCAAGACTCTCAAACTGCTTGAGTTCAAATCTTGGGTTCTATACCAGTTCTTTCTAGGTGTCTGAGCATTTATTTACTTCATTTTTTTTTTTGTGAGGAAGATAAACCCTAAGCTAACATCCATGCTAATCCTCCTCCTTTTTTTTTGCTGAGGAAGACTGGCTCTGAGCTAACATCTGTTGCCAATCCTCCTCCTTTTTTTTCCCCAAAGCCCCAGTAGATAGTTGTACGTCATAGTTACACATCCTTCTAGTTGCTGTATGTGGGATGCGGTCTCAGCATGGCCGGAGAAGCGGTGCATCGGTGCGCGCCCGGGATTCGAACCCGGGGCGCCAGTAGTGGAGTGTGCACACTTAACCGCTAAACCACGGGGCCGGCCCTATTTACTTCTCTTTATAAGCAAATTTCAGATGATTTTACTACCTACCTGATGGATTAGTTGCCATCTCTTTTTCCTACTTCTCTGTCAGGTTAAGAAGATAATCATGTAAAGTGATGAGCATAGAACTTGGTATTTGTTAACTAATGAAGGAATGATGGTGATGATGATGATGGCAATGATGAGAGGGACAACAGTGGTGTACAACTGTGTACCAAGGAGAACATTCATTATTCCTCAAGCCTCCTCAAAAAGTAATAAAATTCCCAACCTATATAATAAGCTACGTTATCCCTTCTTCTTTCATAAAATTTTACTTGATAATATCATGTTTGTTGTCATCAAAATGAATGATAAATTAGGAAGCAATCTCCTAAAGACACAAAACGTTGGATGATCCTAATAACTGAAATTGAAGTTATTCGGGTCTATATATTTTCATCGTTTTTCTTAATTTTGACTCCATTTTTTGTTGAATTCTTTTCCCATCCAAGTCCATATTTTTGTTTGCTTTGACTTCATTTTCTAAAATATGAATCTCTGTTGAAAGTCAAAGGAGGCTCCATGCAGGAACGATACGCAAAAATGTGAACCTGGGAGAAAGAAAGATGCCCCAAAAGATTGGATGGCTTGGTGAGGAGTGGCTTAGAATGAGGCAGATAAATTATCTGTTACTACCATATTTTTCACAAAACATTAGAGAACGGTGGAAGAGTTGAAAGTTAATGGCTCTTTGCCTAGTGATATTCTGTCCTTGTCATTTTTAATATGTTTTCTTGAAGGGACACCACTAGTTTAAGGCTGTGAATTCATAGGAAAAGTGCAGCTGATATTTTGGTGCTGAATCTTGTTTTTAATTACTAAAACTGGAGGGAGGTATGAGAAGCATGGAGTGGTTTTTAATTCTCTTTCCAGTTTACAGATTTTTCTTTAACAAATTAAATTGTAATCACTCATAGAGAAGAGTCACCTTGGTGCAATAAATCAACTGAAAATAGAATTTTATCCCTCAGTCATAGTTTGAAAGAACTTAGTGTTTTTGATATGACTACCTATATTTTGAAAGCTGTCTAGAGACATATCACAATATTAGCATGTTGTGAGCTTCTTCCAGGTCTATTTATTGTCTAAGTAGCACTTAAGAAAATTAGACATAATCTCACACTAAGCTTGATGTGTAATCAATCTATTTAATAATTCCCTTGACCTCTATGCCTTGACCTCCATAAGGTCAGTCCATTGTTCACAGGTCTTGATACAAAGTCAGTGATTCAAAGTTACAAACAGCTGGATAAGCCTATTGCACGTAATAGAGGCATCCATTTAGGCACTTCCTTAATACTTTGACCTTGAAAAACTTCCAATTCACCAACTGTGTCAGTGGTCACTTCTTGAGTATCTGACAGCTCCTGAAATTCCTGTTTTCCCTGCTTCTCTCTGAGATAGAAAGACTTGGAATTCATTTTAAATGTATAAGTGACAATGTGATCACAATTCACCATAAAGACTAATAATATAGTATCTGTTATGAATCTTACTTTTTTTATTTTTTATTGCCTCTAATGATAACTTGCACACCATAACATGTCTCTTTTCTATTCAGGATGAAAAATAATGTAGAACTAGCAACATATATTTGGAGTTTTTGAATTCTCAGGAAATATTAAAAGTTTAATAATTTTATACCTATTGAGATTATATATATAGTTAGATATATCTAGATCATATAAAACTACTTATTTGGGAACTGACCCAAATAAACTGAACACCTTTCTTACATGGTGAAAACTGCTTTTAATAATTAATTTTCTGGCATATGCTATTGTCTGGGAGAAGGTAATAAAAGGTGAGAAAATAATTGCTTATTTTATTTATTTATTTATTTATTTATTTATTTAGTGAGGAAGATCAGCCCTGAGCTAACATCCATGCCAGTCCTCCTCTTTTTGCTGAGGAAGACTGGCCCTGAGCTAACATCTATTGCCAATCCTCCTCCCTTTTTCCACTTTTTCTCCCCAAAGCCCCAGTAGATAGTTGTATGTCATAGTTGCACATCCTTCTAGTTGCTGTACGTGGGACGCTGCCTCAGCATGGCCTGACAAGTGGTGCATTGGTGCATGCCCAGGATCCGAACTTGGGCTGCCAGTAGCGGAGTGTGCACACTTAACTGCTAAGCCACAGGGCCGGCCCCAATAATTGCTATGTTAAGCGATGTCTTCAGGATGCCAAAACATCCCATCAGTTGGGTCAAAAATTCAGTCAAACTTATTCAGAATCATGTAAACAAAGTTGGGTTACAGGATGGGCATTTTTCACCAAACGTGCCATGTATGAAGCTTGGCTTCATCTCTGCTGTTTTCTTCTTTTCTATCTTGAACTAATATACTTTTATGAATAGTAATATCTTAAATTAATTTTAACACAGAAATTTAACATGGAAATTCTTATTTTATTATCTTTACAATCTTGGAAGATAAATAAGAAAAGAATTGTAATTACCACCTATATTTTACCAAAGGAATTTGCTCAGTCACCCAGCTAGTACATGGCAGGCAGAGACTTGGTAGGACTTGGAGGTATTATAACTCCAAGTAAGTGTTCTTATTAACAGAAATAGTGTCATGTATTCTATTTTTCTAATGTTGCTTGAGATATTTTAGACAAATCATCAGTATTAAGGTTGCTCGTAAACGCATCTGAAGATCAATGGAATTAAGTTGGGACAATTCTAAAATGAAAATTCAAGTGATGAAATCCCCCAGAGTTCAATTATCTGAGTTAAAGGTGTTTGAAATAATAGACCTTATTATTAATAACAGCTGGCACAATTCTCTGTTGTGTTTTTCCTCCTTCCACCACCCTTCGGTTTCTATTACAACTCCCTGCAGGGTATTATTAATAAATTAATTATTGCAAAAGCATATATAGCCTCAAGGTTCATGTACCAGTAGCCATCAGCCACAATATGCCTAGAATAGATATGCCATTTCCCTGTTGAAATACCAGTCAAGTAGAACTAAATGATCAATGTTCAGAGGACATGCAGAGGGAAGAAAAATGTATGCATATTTATTTGGAGTATTTTACTCCATAAAGCATGTTTACTGAAAAAGAATGGACTCATGCAGGAACTGCGCACAGCTGGTTGGAACCATGATGCGAAGAAATTGGGAGTTGTTTTATAAATGTATGTTCCAGTTTAGGAGCAGCTTCTCAATAACAAACTCCTTTTAATAGCGGCATCTTAGGCACCTGATCCACAGAGGGAAGTAATTAAATTTAATAGACACAATCCTCATTTTGAGGATACTCTCAATTTAAAGTAGCAGGGGAGCATAATTAAGTCTAATAGAAACCATGGCTTGAGAATGAAGATGTACTAACAAGCAAACACAGACCAAGTCTACACAGTACCAATTACCCAGTCAACCAGGATTACAAAATGTGTTTATTTCATAATATTCAACCAAAGCAAAGCTTGAGGGTTGAGATTTGTTTATTTATTTATCTAGTTTGAATTACATTTGTAGTTGGAATTGAGTGACTATTAACCACAATATTAAGATGAACTTAAGGTTTGCACATATCCAACACAAAGTAAAGTGAAGAAGTCAAATAATTAAACAGGTATTTCTAACCAAAAGAATATATTCTGAAACATACAGATATTTGAATTAGAAAATGTGTAGCCTAAATCATCAAAATAATTGTCTATGTTCCTCTTTCTAGTCTTACACAATTGACTCATAAATATGTCTGGAATTAAAGGAAATTACTTTGATTTATAGTTAGATATAACATATTATCTGTCGCCATGTCTGTTATGGATAAAGTCAGCTTGGTGCAATGGAAAGAACTCTGGTCTGAGAGTTAAGAATTCTTGCTTTTTATCTTGTTGCTATTCATTTATGCTTCTATTTGTCAAATACACGTTGAGCCTACAATGTGCCAGTTAGCATGGAGAGAAGCGGAGGAAATAATTAAACGGACAAGATCCATTTCCTATCATTGAAGAGCATGTAAAATATTCAGAGAGAAACATGTAAGAATAATTATGGTCAAATGTATTTAATACTAGAATGGATGTTTATAAAATGTGTTGTAAGAGATAAAGGAGGGAGACATAAATACATCTGAGTCAACTGGAAAAGAGCTCATGAATGAGTTGATGTTTCTTCTGTGACTCAGAGGATGACAACATGATGCCCAGAGAATGGCATTAGAGCTGGAGCAAGCAGTATGTGCAAGGGTATGAGTAAGGGCCTACGACATTTCTTTGAGATTCCAGTGTATGTGGAGGATGTGTGGTAAAATGGGAGTGGGGCTAGAAGGCTCTGGTTGTTCACAGCAAGAGGGACTTGAGATGAAAAAGAAAAAGTGAGACCAGACAGTGGGCAACCTTGTAGGATACGTTCAGGAGTTTAACTTTACCCTTTGGAAAATAATCTTTTAAGCCAAGGAGTTATGTTCTATCTATATTCTTACCTAAATTGCGTGATCTTGTACTTTTTTCTATCTAAACAGTGTACAGCATGCTGTGTGTTGAATGAATATGAATGAGAAAATAATTGGTCACAATCTGTATTTAACTTTATGTTATAATTTTTTAGTTTATGACTTTTAGAGGATTTAAAGGATTATGACTTTAATAAATTTGTCATCCAATGGCATTCCTGGAATACTTTTATGCTCAGATAAAACACCAGAAGCATCGGGAGAGTGTAAATTGACCATGTTAAAGAAATGGCACACATATCCAGAACCAGCTCTGCCTTCAGAAACACTGGAGAAGGGTGTGGATAGTTTAAGAGAAGGCTGTCTATTGGGAAGAAATAATGTAAGAAAACGTCAAAGAGAACTTAATCTCTGACTCAAACTCGGGCACAATCTGGCTGTGAGACCTGACATGTCACTCTATTCCTCTAAGTTTTATTCATTAATTCTACAAATATTGTTTTAGCACCTATTGTGTTTCAGACACTAGGGCATGAAGCAATGATAGACACAGTTCTTGTCCTAATTGAGTTTTTATTTAATGGGCTAAAGTCAACAAAGATTCTTTGAGAGGAAGCAACAGAAACCAACTTGAGGTCTCACCAGCCAAAAACAACTTAATTAGAAGGGCCCAGGGTAGCTGACAGACTGGAATGGGAAGCTGGAAAACCAGGACTTGGAAAGACCACAGGCCAATGAATTCCAGACAGCTAGGTAGCAGGAATTAGGAGAAAATGGACTATGTGCTGTGTTATCACTAACAGAAAAGACAATTAATACTGGACAGGTAAAGGAAAATGTTTGTCCCCAAAGCACCTCTTATTCCTTAGGTGATTTCTAAGGCCTTTACAAGTTGTAAAAATTCTAGAAACAGATATAAGATCATGATATGGTGTTTCACATTTTTTAGGTGTTCTTTCTTTTCTTTAATATACAACCCTGCCTTATGTGAATAGAATCTCATAAATAAAGGAAGACGGCTTTCATCTCAAAGTGAGATGAGAAAAATTTAGTGAAAACATATTTTTTTCAAAAGAAGAGGCCATGATTGTATTTAAAGTAGTTCTATAAATAAGCGTTCTGCAATCTGCGACACACTTTAGGGAAAGAGCAAGGTTCAATTCTATAGCTCATTTAAAAATATCCTTCTTGAGTTGAGATGGCCCCAGAGAGGTTTATTTTCATGCTTTTATAAACTCTCAGAAATTGTAGGTTTAACATGGGCTAGCTAAGAGATGTTTAATTACTGACTTTTGTCATTGCAGCAATGACATCGGTCCTCTAGTTAAAAAAAACCCCGACAGTGTCATCAGAACTAACCTGTAAAGATTTATTAAAACTATCTTTGGTGATCATCTCTTTTAGGAAGCATTGTTTTTAATTAGAAGCTGGCTTTGAAAGCAAGAAGAGTCAATGAAAAAAAAATTAACAGACCCCCAGTTACTCTGCTCCATCTTTACAAAATTCAATTATTTCTATCCAGCACAGCATAAGAAACATTTGGCAACTGATTAAAACAATTCTTAAAGCAAATTATAACATTGTGAGAAAACAAGAAATCAGAATGTTCAAACACAAGGGCATTGCTATGTAAAATGTCTTGCAAGCGTCTTTGACAGATTATTTCTGTCTGCTTGTTATATTAGTTTCATTAATTCGGTCCACATCAAGAAAAGAAAAAAAAAAGTACTTCCACACATTTGTTATTTGAAATAAAAATCCTCAAATGAATAATATTCCCAAAGATAACCAAAGTAGCCGTGTGGGGAAATTTTATGCTTTAGTATTATCCAAGCTTACTCAGCACTATAAAAATCTATGTGCAGGTTTATAGCTGTAGAGATCCCAAAATAACTGCTTTTTTTTTGCAATAAAACTGCATCTATAAAATTTTAGCTACTACTAATTTGTAAATGCCATTAGACGCAGATTTTATTTATTGCTTTCTGAGCAAAGCCAAACATAACAATATGTTACTTGTAATGTATTTGATGTACATTTTAAAAAGTGAACTTCTGAGATACATAGATTTGATCCATGTGTCCTAAAATATATTGTGATTTTGACTTCGATTTACGTGTTATTTATACTTTGTTTATGGAAGATTACAGATTCTTCTTCTCTTTTAAAGCTAAGGAGAAACTCCAAGATACACGTTGTAGAAAGATGAAATTCTAGGTTAATATTGAAATAAGGTTATCCACAAGAAATCTGGCTTCTTATTAATAGATTTCCTGTCCCATATCAAAATTCAAGTGCTAGAGTCTTATACCCAGGCTTATAAGGTAAGCTAACTGACTCTATGCTTTGCACATACGCGAATGATTGTAGCCTCATGGTGCTTGTCGCCTTGTCCCTGAGACACTCAATACATATTTTTTTTTAAATAATTTTATTTATTTATTTATTTTTCCCCAAAGCCCCAGTAGATAGTTGTATGTTATAGCTGCACATCCTTCTAGTTGCTGTATGTGGGATGCGGCCTCAGCATGGCCGGAGAAGCGGTGCGTCGGTGCGTGCCCGGGATCCGAACCCCGGGCCGCCAGCAGCGGAGCGCGCTCACTTAACTGCTAAGCCACGGGGCCGGCCCTCAATACATTTTTGTTCAATGGAAATAAATTGCAAGTATTGGTCTTCAAATCTCTATAGGAATGTGTCTAATGGAAGTACGAACTTCTCTTGTGCGTATTTAATCAACTTACTTTCTTAATAGAATCGTTTTTAGGTGAAAATAAGCTTGAGTCTAGAGCTCTTTTCTATTAAGGATTGTGGAAGACGTTTTTTAAATTATCTGGTACGCATACTCACCTACTTTCAAATGGAAGAAATTGGTGGGTAGTTTGAAAAAAGAAAGAATTCTTAGATAAGAATATGGTTTTGATTCAGACACATAGTTCTGAGTCTTGGTTCTACTTGAAGCTGTACGAACAAGGGCCAGCTTCCATGTAATACCCAGTTCATGAAACTAAGACTCAGTTTCCTCATCCATGTAATGGAGTTAATAAAATTTATCCCATTTAGTTGCTGTGAGGAATAAATGAGGCGATGTAAGTGAGCCACTGATTTTTTTAATTGAAATGATATTCTAATGTGCATCATCAGATGGACTGAAACTTCTTTATAACATTGTATATACATTTTGCTTCACAAGATAACCTCACAGTGTCAGATAATTGTCATGCTTCAATATAAACCACATATTGAGGGCAAAGCCATTTCAGAGTTTGAACTAAGTTGTGAAGCAACATCTACCCCAAAAACAGACAAATCGGAAAAATCCCAGCCAAATATTACAAATTTTTGTCAGCCCTCAAGAAAAGAAATTGATGCTACACCCTTGCATAGGCGAAGATTGGAGATTTAAGGAGATGACTAAGCTACTGCTAATTCTTTTGTCTGAGTTTAATTAACCCTCTGAAGTGTTTTGGCAGAATTTGGGCCTCATTCTCCCTCTACCCAAACAAACGCACCTACCAGGCTACTACAAAGGAACAACATACATGTTTTGCTCTATACAGTCAAGGGAACCAGCTAAACTTGGAGAATTAGACCCCAAACCCATAATTTGGTGTGTATGGATAGTTAATCCATAATCCAATTAATTATCTCTGCATTTTATCAAATTAGTTAAAAAGTGCAGGCTCTTTACTTCTGGTAACTTTTGCTAATACTCTGTGCACATACTCGCTGCCTTACCTTGAACAAGGTAACAAGATTCAGCGAATAATATTTCTGGTGACCCTACTTGAAATCCCTTAGGAAAATATTGCCTCCCAGCTCCCTGTTTACTTACAAACAAAACAAAACCCAGCTTTGAAGTGTTAGTCCTTTCAGAGCACTCCCTTTTGGTGGAAATAATTAGATAATCACTGAAGAACAGGTAGCCGCTCACCTAGGAGGCAGACGAGTTTGAAAAGGCCGGTCTGTTTGTCAGCATTTCAGGAACACCGTAAATGGAAGAACTGGACCTGAAAGGAGAAAGCCATTTCCTCATTTTAGAGAGGACCTAGGCCAGAACACAAACAACTAATTTAATACGATCACAGGGAGAAAGACAGTTAAAACCAGTACGTGTTGTAGATATGTAGCACATTATTGGAGAGGGGCATATATTATAAACTTTTGATGCAAAATTTAAGCGTGTGTGTGTGTGTTGTTGTTGTTTTTGTTCCTTCACTGTGTAAATCTATGACTAATACTTGCAGCAGTTTCACTTCAGCAATGTTTGGAATTTGTTGAGAAAAGCCAGGAACTATGCGTAGGGTCAGAGTGGCCGAATTCACGTCATGCTTTCACTTGGGTTAACTAGGGTAGCTGTCATAACTAAGGGTTGGAAAGTGAGGGGGAGGTTTTGACTCTAAAGTCATAAATCTCAGCAGGAGAAATAATCAAATGGGTTAGTTCTGTTTCCAGGGAATATCTGTCCATGCCCTCTGCCCAGTTTCAGAGTATAATGTATCTCTCGGGTTTTCAAAGTCAGGCACAAAATCCACGGTTTAGAGCACAGGCAGTGACCCTGATCATTACTGAATAAAGTGCTTCATTCTGTGCTGTCCAGAAATATCAGAGACCATGTCTCTCTGTTTCACACAGAACTGATTCTATTTGGTTCTTCCATTTGGCTAGGCCAAACAGTAGTCCCCCCTTATTGCGGCAAGGGGCTAGGGTGTGTGGAGACTTTTGAAGACCCCCAGTGGATGCCTGAAATCTCAGATAGTACCAAACCCTATATATACTGTGTTTTTCCTATACATACATACCTATGATAATATTTAATTTATAAATTAGACACAGTAAGAGATTAACAACAATAACTTCTCTTTGGCATATCCGAATTGGCAGCATCCCTATTCTTGCACTTTGGGGCTGTTATTAAGTAAAATAAGGGTTGACTTGAACATAAGCACTGCCATACCACCACGGCTGATCTGAAAACCAAGACAGCTACTAAGTGACTAAGGGCGCATAGCCTATGGAGCATGCATACGCTGGACAAAGGGATGATTCACATCCTGGGCAGGACAGAGCAGGACCACAAGAGATTTCATGACACTACTCAGAACGGTACACAATTTAAAACCTTTGAATTGTTTATTTCTGGAATTTTTTATTAAATATTTTCAGACCACAGTTGACCACGGATAACTGAAACCGTGGAAAGCGAAACCTTGGATAAGGGAGGACTACTGTGGTTCTCAAGAAGGGGTGAATTTGCCGTCCTCCTCATCCCCAGGGGACATCTGGCAATGTCTGAAGACATTTTTGATCTTCACACCTGGCATCTAATGGGTGAAGACCAGGGACGCTCCTCTGACACCCAAATGTCAACAGCGTGAGGTTGAGAAATCCTGGGCCAGAATTTGAGTTCAGCACAAATTCAGATAAAAATGTAACCAAAGTCTTTGAAATAAAAACTTGATGAAGGAAAAGTATCAATGAATATACTGAAAATTTTTTTTGAGGTCACTGAGATTTTGTCATATAAAAATATGTGAACAGTTTCTACTAGATGTAGTTTCAATTCTCTTCTGACAAATGGATTTTTTCCAGTAGAAAGAAGAATCCAACTGATCTTCTCTGGGGAAAAAAAGCAACTTAGTTACTTTGCGGTAGTTCAATTGTGAATAACCTGTCATTTTCCAATCCCTAAGAAGTGCCTTGTAGCTATTTTTCTTCTTCTTTAAGAAAGTGTTGTAAAATTAAAATGGCTTTTGCCTATGCAGGTGTACCTTGCCTTAAGCAAGATCTATATAAGAAAACATAAATTTATAAAAAAAGATTAATCTGGGCCAAATGTTTGCTTTAGAATAAGAACTTATAGCTGTATAAAAGACAATGCAGGATGGGGCTGGTCCCCTGGCATAGCGGTTAAGTGCACTTGCTCCACTGCTGGCGGCCAGGTCCGGATCCCTGGCGCGCACCGACGCACCGCTTGTCAGGCCGTGCTGTGGCGGCGTCCCATATAAAGTAGAGGAAGATGGGCATGGACATTAGCCCCGGGCCAGACTCCCTCAGCAAAAAGAGGAGGATTGGCATGGATGTTAGCTCAGGGCTGATCTTCCTCACAAAAAAAAAAAAAAAAAAAGACAATGCAGGAAAGATTCCTGTAAAAATCTGAACTGTGGTCCCTTTACATAGTGTGACTTAGTTTCCAATTTGGGAGACATATAAATATTAATTTAAAAATTAAAAAAAATTAAAATCAGTTAATCAATTTATCATTTTAGTAAAACAATCCGCTTATTTTCTAACAAAAATAACTACTTATCTTCCATTGAGTAAATACAATTGTTAAAGTACAGGTTTTACTTAATCACTGTGTCTATTGAATGGGTCCCCAAGATGTGCTTTTTTTCTCTACACTGTCATTCTTGCACGAAATACTGCCAAAAAAAAAACACTTTTTATTTTCTTATCAAAGTTTTTAGGGGTGTTAACCCAACTGAGCAGATTTACAAACAATGCAGCACTGTGTCAGGGATATGTTGAACATATTGCAAATCAAAAGAAAAATTAGAAAAACACCACTAAATATTAACCCAACATAAAGTCCTGGCAATTATTTTCAAAATTTCTGCAAAACTGACATTTCATTAATTTATTCATTCATCCATTCTATCATCAATTATGCATCTAGTACTTACCAGAATTTAGTGCCCATGAGAGGCATTCTAGCACCTAAGCCCTGGTTATGGTGATGCGGTTTTTAAACCAGATGAGCAAGGACCTTCCTTCCCTGAGCTTGCAGCAGAGGGATAAAAAGGAAGAGCGGCACTCAGTCTGCTGAGTGGGGAGACGATGGAGAACAGGACCGGAAAACTGCACAGAAGCAATGACGACTAACTTTGTCCAAGGGGGAGAGGGTCAGGACAGCCTCCAAGAGAAAATCACATATGAAAACAACCTTTGAAGACCTCCAAGAAAAAAACAGAATGACAAAGGAGCAGACAACTTCCCCTGGAGTGTCCATGGAAACTTGAAGTCCACTTCATGTTATGATACATTTCACTTATTATACCATTATTGTAATAAACTCATTTGGAGACTTATGGGGGAAGCAGTCATTCATAAGAGAACCCAGAAGCCAGACTAGAATACATACAAGAATACTTTTTTAAATAACCGTTATGTAAAACTCTGTCAATAATATAATCTGCAGAATGGATTTTAGCCATTTTCTACTAACGGAATCTATCTTTTGACTAAGGTCTAGATTCAAATGATAAGTCCATAGTCTACCAACTGCACAGCCTTGAAGAACTCATCAGTCCATTCTCAGTCTCAGTTTTGTCATTCTTAAAAAGGACATAATAATATCTACCTTTAGAATTTTGTTCTGATAATTTAAAATTAGGTATCTATAATTTCTAGCACATAGTAGGTATACACAAAGTGGTAGTTTAATTGTTCCCTTACCTATAAGATATTGGTCATCATATCTGAAAAGCAGCTTTCAGAAAAATTTACTATTTTAAGATAAATGATAAATATATGTATATATAACACATATTCTCTGTGAAAGCATTATAAAATGACTTCTTATTTTTGTGAAAGGAAAAGAATTTTAAATGACAGCTTGAGAATATGGACTGCAAACTTGAATGAGTTTTTTTTTTTTTTTTTTGTAAGGAAGACCAGCCCTGAGCTAACATCTGATGCCAATCCTCCTCTTTTTTGCTGAGGAAGATTGGTCCTGGGCTAACATCCTTGCCCAGCTTTCTCTAGTTTATATGGGATGCTGCCACAATATGGCTTGACAAGCGAGGCGTCAGTGCACGACCAGGATCCGAACCTGCGAACCCCGGGCCACCGAAGCGGAGCGCGTGCACTTAACCGCTGTGCCACCAGGCTGGCCCCCTGAATGAGATTTTTATTGTTATAGTATAGAAATATAAAACTTTAATAGAAAATTGTTAAACATTCCAAAAATGAAAGATGAGTAATGAGCAAAGATTAATGTGATATTTACATGGCATTAGGTGACGTGGAAAAGAATCAATTCATACTTAAATTATAAGGTCTTGCAATAGGCCAAATAGCAGGCTCGCAGAAATGTCCATGTTCTAATCCTCAGAACCTGTCAATATGTTAGCTTGTGTGACCTTTCTGATGTGGTTAGGTAAAGAATCTTTTTTTTTTTTGTGAGGAAGATTGGCCCTGAGCTAACATCTGCCAATCATCCTCTTTTTTTGTTAAGGAAGACTGGCCCTAGGCTAACATCCGTGCCCATCTTCCTCCACTTTATATGGGACGCCGCCACATCATGGTTTGACAAGCGGTGCGTCGGTGCGTGCCCAGGATCTGAACCGGCGAACCCCGGGCCGCTGCAGCAGAATGTGCGCACTTAACCACTTGCACCACCGGGCCGGCCCCAAGGCAAAGAATCTTGAGATGGGGAGATTATCCTCGATTATCTGGGTGAACCCAACGTAATCAATCACAAGGGTCCGTGTAGGAGGGAAACAGGGAGACCAGAGTTGGTAGTAGGAGGTGGGACTACGGAGACAAGAAGCTGGAGTAGTGTAAGGCAAAGGCCAACAGCCAAAGAATGCAGGCAGCTGAAAAAGGCAAGGAAATGGATTCTCCCTCAAAGCTTCCAGAAGGAATGCAGCCTTGCCAACACCTTGATTTTGGGATTCTGACCTCCAAAACTATAGAGTAAGAAATTCATGTTACTTTAAACCATTGAGTTTGTGGCAATTTGTTATAACAGCAATAGAAAACTAATATAGGTCTAAATATACCCAGGTTTTGAGAAAATCATGTGAAGGAAGAAGACTGAAAATGACTGATAAGGTAACTGAGCTAAACAATCAAAGAATGTTAAAAGCCACAATGTATTACATATTTATATTTTTCATCGCAAAAGTAATGCAGTTACTTTTTTACACATGCAGAATGACTATATAATTTTCAAACTGTTTTCAATTCATTTTACAGCAGTATGAAATGAGAGGAGAGTAATGTGTATACAAATACTCTGAGACATTTGTAATACAATATGGAAACATCATAGAGATACTTTATTCCTCAATTAGAAGCTTATTGTCCTTTTGTTTATGGGTAAAGTTTTTCTTTCTCGTCAAAATTTCGGCTCATATAGAAGTTAACTCTTCATTCTGTATGCTTGTTTGTTATTTGGAATTAACTGTAGATGTTAATGCCTTTATGGTTAGCTTGGTAAGTAAGCTTAAAGCCTCAATTTGTTTTCCATATCATAGTAAATTTGATTTCGCTGTAGACCAATTTCTCTTTGTGTTTGTTTATTTCTCTACAAATGTAATTTGTCTTACGCTGCTCACCAGGAATCAGTGTCTATCTCATTGTGTATGATTAGACAAAGAAGATCTGTTACAATTTCCCAAAACTCATATCATTGTCTCCCTATGGTTAAGAATGTTGTCTTATTTGATCCAACTACATGGAAATGAGGCTTGTGGTTGACATGGTACCTCAAAAGGAAACAATGAATGACAACAGAGGTTGGGAGAAGGGAAAAACAACGGCTGGAAAATCTCCCTCTTATTCAATGCCCAGAAGGCCGATTGCTTTGGGAAGGAAATAAATTTGTGTTGGCTTAGGGGAAATCAGTCTGTGGACCATACTGCTTTAGGGAAATTTTGTTGCATTTTTAATTCCCTGACCTGCGTCGCTGCAATCAAACAAAATTTTATTCTTTTCACTTGTGCTCCAGATGGAAGAAAATGTAAACAGCTGCCCAAGTGGTGATGGAGCCTTTTCTTCCACATTCTTGCATGTCATTAGGTTGAAGATTTACTTTTTCAGCAAATTGAAACCTCTAAAACCTAGTAATCAAATTCTCCCCCTCTCCCTCACTTTGTATTCCAACTATCATCAATTGCTTACTTTCAGAAATAGTTTTCCAAAGATGAAGCTATGATGAGTATGCATGGTCATTATCATATTTACTCTTGTCAGTACCATATAGCATTATGTTGTTTACAATAATTAGCTGCTGGAAGCAATCCTGTAAACACAACAATGTGACAGTCTGCATATAGAAAAGCAAGTTACTGTGAAGGGAGAAAACGGGTACAGGCTAGTTTGGCTACTATGCTGTGGCTATTCGTTATGAACGCAATGTCAAAGTCCAAAAGAAACCACTCACTCACTACTTTTCAAGATGATGAATATATGTGAAAGAAACAAAGATGTGGGGGAATTTGGAAGTTTTAATAAAACTATTGGGAGATGGGTCTTTTTTTTTAAGTTGTTAAGCTAATTATATTCACTTAAGAAGCAATACAATGAAATTGCATAATTAATGTATTTAACTTACACAAATTTGATTTTATGCACAAGATATGCCTCTATTTCCTTACTCATATTAAATATGCAGTAGATGTGATGACACCAAAAACAACCAATGCAAACTATCAAAACCTATAGAAAGTATGTACAAAGGTTGTTTCCGAGTTTCCCGATCAATGGAAAGAATTAAATGCATTAAGTGATCTTCAAGTAGGTAGTGATAAAACATCACTATCCTTGAGGAAGAAATTGAAGAATAAGTGAGGAGCATAAAGAACGACTGACAGTGGCTATAGAGGAGAGACAGACAGAATTTGAAAGGGCTTTGAATAGACTGTTAGGGGAAACCTGATTGCCTCTGAGGAGGCTGTCAGTGAGAGCTTATAGAAAAAGGAAGAAAATTTGGAAGTGAAAGAAAGAGAATCATTGTTATGTCCTGGCAGAAAGTTTAGCAATACTACTTGTGATAAAGTAGCAAGTAGAAAATGTACCTAATGAAATAGATAATTTATCTAAGGATATTTCTAAGCGGGATATAGAAGATGCCCCTTGGCTTCCAGCTGCTTATAATAAAATGCTAGAGAAGAGGATAAGCTAAATGAGGACGTGTTAAATAAAGCAGATCCAAGACTTGCTGGATTCATAAATAAAACTGTCTCTCTTCCCAGCATCTCCAGGATTCTCAGATTAAGAAAGTGTTTCAAGTAAAGTCATATCCTTCTTAAAGTCATATCTTTCTTCCCCAAATATATAAAGCAGTGCCTCAGAACTGTTCAGTGAGACAAAAAACTCTTTATGGATTTTAAGGCATGTTATATTTTAAAAAATTATTTTTAAAAATAAGTTTCAAATTTAATAAAACATAAGGATGACTTTTACTATCCTAAGCAATATTTTTACAATGTCCAGTAATGAGTTGACTAATAATTTTCTCTTCATGCAATATACTATTGGGTTTATTACAGCATGCTTGAGTCAGTGTCAATTTTATGACCATGTTAAAGCTAAACTCATATTCCTAGAGTGCAAATATTAATATGCTTTCTCAAATAAATAGTACCCTATTTATTAAATCTAAGATGCCACTGATTGACACATTATTTTTCGTAAAGCTAAAAAAAGACAAATTGCTGCCAAATCAACTATGATACAACACTCTGTTTTGTTTTGTTTTGTTTTGTTTTTGGTGAGGAACATTAGCCCTGAGCTAACATCTGTTGCCAATCCTCCTCTTTTTGCTCATGAAGATTGGCCCTGGGCTAACATCCGTGCCCATCTTCCTCTACTTTATGTGTGGGACGCCTGCCACAGCATGGCTTGATAAGTGGCAGGTAGGTCTGCACCTGGGACCCGAACCTGCAAACCCTGGGCCGCTGAAGAGGAGCACGTGAACTTAATCACTACGCCACTGGGCTGGCCCCCAACACTCTCTTATTGTTTCATTGTGTCGTCTTCTCACTAAAATCTTATACTTATTAATAGTTTTTTGTGTGTATGTGAGGAAGATCAGCCCTGAGCTAACACCCATGCCAATCTTCCTCTTTTTGCTGAAGAAGACTGGCCCTGGGCTAACATCTGTGTCTATCTTTCTCCATTTTACATGGGACGCCGCCACAGCATGGCCTGACAAGCGGTGCCTCGGTGCGCGCCCAGGATCCGAACCCAGGCCGCCAGCAGTGGAGTGCGCACACTTAACCGTTACGCCACAGGGCCGGCCCCATACAATCTTATACTTATTAAATAAGATAATTTAGGTTTTTTAGACAATTAAAAACTAAACTCTTGTGTGTATATAAAAAGGGAAACAACTTTGAAAACAGTTAAGGTACTTCTAAAATGTCTTACCATTAAAAATACAATACTTTTGAATCACTTTTGAACTCGAGTTGTTGACGTCAGTGGTTTTCTACACCGTTTGTCTGCTGTACCACCCAAGGCACTGGAGGCGCAATTTTCTTGAAAGATTACTTCACTGTCATCTCCAAGATTCTCTTTCAAGCTCCGACACTGCTTCTGCAAGTTTTACTGCTTTCCTGACTTTACCAGATGATAACAATTGAAGGTTTTTAGACAGTACCTGCAACTCATAGTCCTTCTCCAGTGATTCTCAAGTGGTTTAATAATTTACACGTCAAAGGGTTTCTGGAATCCAGTGATGCCACCAAAAAAAATTACAAAATTTGCATGTGTGCAAGCAACTACCTCATAAATGCTGTCTGGCCAATAGAAATTTTAAGATGTTTCTGATTGTGGCGCATCTCTATTTTAGAGATGTTAAATTGTGAAAAATATGCATACTAGAATCAATAAAATATGGTATTACTGGTAAAATTGTATCTCAATTATCAGTGCATATTGTTCTAGACCCAGAATAATTTAATCAGCACATTTTGGTTTCTTGATGGATCCAACAGTGACATCCAGTAGGATATAGGTGAATTACATTTTTCCCCCTACCCAAAGGCCATGTCAAAGTCATATTAGAGCCTTTCTAAATTAAAGAATTCGACCCTGCCTACCTAGAGTGAAGGAATTGAATGAGAATCACAAACCAAACTAGTTGGCTGGTTACTTCCATTGCCTAAGCCCTAAATAACATGAATGAAAACTTATACTGTGCCAGCACTTCACACATCAACACAGCTCTGAAAAGCTCTCTATTTAGTGTGAGGAAATGAATAAAATTTTTATAAGTATCTGGGCTCTGCAAGTTGAATCTGATGGTATCAAGCAAGTCTAATAACTGTTGGGGTGGGATATCATCCATAGGTTTCTAAGATTCTTGTAAGCTCATTTGCTTATCTATAGTTCCAAATTTCCTGAAGAATAAACACAAGAGCTACCGCTGAATGGTAGGTCCCTATGCTTTCCAAATGACCACAAACATGTACTCTATCCATGGAAACTTGGCCAAATCCAGCTAATTACTCTGGTTTCAAACCAAGTGCACTGTTTCAAAAAACAAGTGCTCTAGAATTATGAGAGCCAACCATTTTCTTTAAAAAATTTGGCTAATATTAGGGTATGAAAGTAGTTTTCTTGCTAAGCGATTCATAATGTAGTTCTACTGACAGCTCACTATTTATAAAATATACCATTTGTGTTTACAATCTGCTATTTAGATCCATCTATATGTAAATAATTATTTGCAATCTGCAAATAGTTATAATTAAATGTAGCTAAGCAAAAGCATGATGAGATTTGTGACACCTACAAATTTCTCTCAAAATCGAGTATAATCGCTAGTGATTAGCTAGTTATCAGATGATTTTTTTTCTGCTTGTTTTATATCAGTACTTTTAATATCCACATATGCATATTTCAAGCATCCTCAGAATAATATGTTTCTTTCAGTTAAACTCCACTATGGTTTTAAGCTTTTGTATGGAAACAGTGAGTGAAATTACCCAGGAATATAAGCACGTGTTTAACACAAGAGGAGACAACATTCAGTATATCATTTAACCAGGTCTACAAGCAATACATTAATATTATTTACATTCCTGATCAAAAAAATCAGTTCATTTACATTTATCCTGTTCAACATATTGGCAAAGGCAAGAGCTGCTGGAAAGAGGGATGATTTGAAATGCTAATGTGGTACAAAGTGATAGAGATGTCCAAGAGAGTTTGGAGTAAGGGTTTCAAATTTGGGTCCATGTTGTAAAGTGGAAAATAGAACTGCACGTCCTCTGGCTTCATTACCAAAGCAGGAGGATACTATCCAGATACTGTTCTCTCCAAAGCATGGTGTGGTGGCTAACACTCTAGGCTTAAAATTAGAAGGTTCAGAGAGGTTAAGAGTCTTGCCCAACAAGGTCGCTTATGTGAAAGAAGCAGTACAGGCAGTTAGCCTAGCAGATGCTTCTCCCAAAGTTCTTTTCTTTACCCCATGCAACCTCCCACTATTACAGGTCCTTTGTTGAGTATTAAAAATAACTTTTAAAAAATGGTTAACACACAGCTCTTCTTATATGGTCTTTAAAATACTTGAGGATTCAAGATATGCATAGCTGAAATGATTAGAGATTAAAATCAAATGTAAAAAGTGTTAATTCTGAGGGAAGAGGAATAAGCACTTGACATCAACAAAGCAAGGTCTATCATATAATACTGTGTAAGACGCTATCCCCAAAACTTAGTAGTTTAAACTCATCTGCATTCATGGTTGCTCTTAAATGTATGAGTAAGCTAGATGGTTCTGCTGATCTGGGTCAGGCTTGGCCCATCTTGGGATCTGTGCTCAGCTGCGTGTGAGCTGGGGGCTAGGGGTCCTAGCATGGACCTCATTCACATCTTGACGATTGGCTGGCAGTCATCTGGCACGACGACTAGGCCTTGTGTCTTTTATTATCCAGCAGATTATCCTGAGTATGTTTTCACGGTAGTATCACGAGAGTAAGCAGTGGCGGGCAGGGCCTTGGAACTGGCACAGTTTGACATACATTGTATTCTATTTGCAAAACAATTCCACAACCAGCCTAGATTCAAGGGGTAGAGAAACAGACTCTACTCATGAAGGGAAGAGCTATAAAGTCACATTGCAAAGGGCTTGGAAATACAAAGAGGTGATGAGTTGGGGACATGTTTTTAACCAGCCTACTGGAGTAGAAATTAGACTGGGAGGTATCAGAGAAAATCTCTCTAAAGAGGTCACAGTTGAGCTAAGCTGAAGAGTTAGATGAATGTTATGTATGCAACAATAAAAAAAAGGAGTGGTCTGGCACATTTGGAGATAAAGGGGTAGAGTACTAATAATGCAAATAATTGAAGCTTTACGATACTAACTTCATGAAGAAAAATGTTCTAATTTTAATTTCTAATAAATGTTAATGGTTGAAAAAAATGAAGTAAAGAAGAAATTACACTTAATAAATGAACTGATTAAATTTAAAATGTAATTTTAATATAGTTTATCTACTATTTGTAAGATTTCCATAGTTAGCTACAACAGAGCCCAAAGGATTTAATTGTGGATTCAACCCGAGAGATTGTACAAGTGTCAGACTGGCACAATTAGGAATGTCACAGGCATATATTATCATGTTGTAGTTTACCGAACTTTTTAAAAAAAATAGCAATTGTCGATGTTAACCATGTGTTCAAGTTTTCCCTTCTCACTAAAAATTTTTAGAAATAATAGGAGTTTTAAACATCCTAATACATAAGAAAATAACAAAAATGAATGATTATATCAATACAAAAATAAAAACAAATGGTCATGAACTTTTACTCAGAATTGTTCAATAACCTTAGGAAAATATAAAGATCATTTGGCTGTCTTGAAAGAATATGAAAGGTCATCTGGTTCATCTTTCTGACTTTAGATGGAATCTTTCTCTCATCAGAATTCTATATTTAGTGACATTTTTAGACTGTGTACACAAAACAGCAAGGGACTAGTCATTTGAAATAACAGAGGTTAAAAGAAGAGATCTTGAGTGAATACAATTGATACTCCCCCTCCCAGTTGAACTCTATCTGTATCTACACACAAGCATCTCCAATCTTTTGAGTGTGCTGTAGCCTCTGACTATGTAACCCAGGGACAAGTCTCTTAATCTTAACTTCACTGGACTCATTTTCCACAACCACGAGCAGGAGACTTATACTGTTAAATTTGGATGCTATATGTGATTATACTTAACAGCCAGTATATTGTAAATGTTAAGTGTGGATTTTGCATTCAGACACTGGATTACAAATCCTTGTTCCAGACTTTCTAGCTATGTGCTATCTGGCCAATCCTTGAACTTTCTCAGCCTCAATTTCTTAATATGTAGAAAGCAGATAATAATATTACCTACCTTAGTTCCAATAAAGATTAAATGGGAAAATGCATTGAGTCCCTTGCACATTTCTAGCACATGGTAAGTGGTTTCACATTAGCCATCAAATGAGTGAATGAATGGTTAGATACCCCAGTTTTCCCTAAATGATTTAAAATAATTATAAGCTAACTATCATGACTAAAGGAAGATGAACGAGTGTGGTACTAAGCTCTGAGCTGAACTGAGGATTGGTGACCTGAGCATGTTATTTGGTTGCAAATCTTATGAGCTTAGCTTAGGGTCAAAACAGATGTAGACTGGACTTGATATTATTCAATCATTACAAAGTAAAACATACAAGATCTCTCTTTAGAAGTATTTTTGATTGATTATATCAGTGTTTTGTTTACTATAATTAAATAATTATTACTAATGACTTTCCAATTGAAATATTTTCTTTCTTGACTATTAAGAACATTCTGAAATCTTTTTACTTTTATCTCTCAGTTTTACTCCAAACAATAAAAGAGTCCAATCTGTCCTTATTTTAAATCTCTCCTTACAACTCTCTTTTGCTCTTTTAACTCTAAACAAACATACAGACTGAACTGTGGCATAATTTGTATTTATTTGAAAATAACTAAAAACATAGAAAACTGCTACATCAATGTTTTCCTATGCCCACAATGTAATTATTTCATCCTACTCAGAAAAAGTCACTTGCATTCATCTTCTTCATCCATTAAAAAAATAGTCCAGGACAGTAAAATAAATTTCTTAAAGCAGAGTATCTAGTGTTTTGTCTATCAGAGCAGAAGTAAAGCATCGAACACTAAATTGATTTCAGAAGGCAGCAGCCTTTGTTGGGTCAAGCATGTATGCATACCTGAGGAAGTGATGAAATCATTCACTTGATTCACCTCCCTCCCAAAGGAACTGGTAATTTTAAAAGTCTAGCAAAGACACAGATCAACCTTTAGAACTGTAAAGGACCTGAGAGCTTCTCTAGTCCAATACCTTTATTACATAATTGAGGAAACTGAGGTACAGAGTAAGTGATTGCCTGAGGTCATGAAGCTATGGCAAAATCTGGATAAGAATGGAGACCATCCTACTTCCTAATCCAGTACTTTTTTCTCTACAGCATGATGAAAGGAAGGGAGGAAGATCAACAGAAAGATGTGACTCCTCTGTGGTTATGCAGCCAAGCATCTGGTGATAGACATGGGACCATTGTGGTCAACAGGCCATGAGTCAGGAAGAATAGCAGACACAGAGTAGATGAGAGAGGATACCTAAGGACTGCATCTGACTAAAATAAGCTCCAGAAAGTAATAGTCGCTACTTCACTCACACCATCCAAATCTCACACACGTTTCTCTTTTGGCCAAATTTAACCTGTCACCATACAGTGAAGGGGATTCTGGGAAATAGAGTTTCAAGTTTAACCAGGCTGTCACAATAAAACCACCCCAAATGGTATCCTTTGACCTTCTAAATGTAAAATTCTTCAGGCATCACTCTGCTAAATCAATTATTTTTAGAACGAAGTTCTGAAGTGAAGAGAGTGAAATATAAGTTTTACAAATATTTTTTAATTTCCATAATATTATTATGAGCCTCAATGAACCTCAGTCCCTTTCAATGTCTCTCATCAACCAAACCTTTTAAAAATATGCAAGGCTCTTTACTGTGAAGATGTTCATAAAATAGCTGTTTGGATTCCTCTCTATCTCGCTTGTTCTACTTTTTTCTCTATAGCTAGCTAGCTGGGATAGATAGATAGATAGATAGATAGACAGATAGATAGATAGATAGACAGACAGACAGGTAGGTAGGTAGGTAGATAAATAGGTAGGTAGGTAGACAGATGACAGATGATTTTAAACTGCTTCATTACAAATAAGAAATTGAAGTTCTGATACTGTATTTTTTTAATACATTATGAAAGCACTCAGACTTGTTTTACTGGAGTCAAATTTTTGGTGCTATCTTGGCAGCTAAACCATCACTGGAGCTGAAACGGTAGTCACTGATATCATACCTTCTTCTCCACCAGTATGCTCTTATGAGTGCTGACCCTTCCAGTAGATGAAATGAATTCTCAAAGGCACTGTCTGCACTGTCACCAAGAAAAAAGCTTCCTTCCACCAAACATTAACGTTTCTCACACCAGCTCAACACTCAAAAAAAATGGATGGGGGCATGGAAACAATTATCCCAGTCACTCGAGGGGCACACCCACTGGATACTTCAGGCTAAAGCATGTTTTGGCCTGAGCTATCCCAATAACTGCCTTCTAGCTCCACAGTGGACATGGTTTGAATGTCCACTTACGTAAATGTCTCTCTTCACCTTTCCCTCTGTTTGTCCAAATACAATGTCAGGATCACCCCCAGATGATTCTTTATCATACTGTTTTGGATCTTTCAGGGAGTCCACTCCTGGTGGAACCTAGGAGCACCTGTCAGGGCAAGGAAGCCTCTGCTTCCAATTATTTCTGCCCTGCAGACACTTCTCATAAAGGAGCTTTCCTAGCCAAGTTCTAGTTATTATTTCCTGAGGCTTTTTTTTTTTCCTTTCCAAGATACCTCTTGAGACCAAAACTTCTGACAAAACTGCAACTTTGTAACACTAGATATAAGAGTCTCTCATTATTTTGGCTTTTTCACTTCCTGACTTTTTATACACTTATAATTGCATGCTTTGCAGTCTTCTCATTTAGATTAAAGCAATATTCTTTAAAAGATTTTTTTCCTTTCCTTTATTTCTGTGGTTAGTACTGGAAAGAGAGGTTTTCAGTAACCTTGCTGAAAGAAAGTACTGACGTGTCTCGTTCATTTTCAATGTTATCTTAAATTCAATCTTTTTTCTTTCAATTTGCTATGTTCTGAATGTCAGACAGGTTTCTAAGGATAATATGATGGCAAAACTCTCACCCTCTTTGCACATTCCTCAACAGTTGCATTTAAATGGTCACTTTCCAGGGACGATATCGTGGGTGTGGAATCGCGCTTTGTCTGTTCTTACTTGTATGTCTAAACAAAGTAAGAAATATTGCTTAGAATGTTCAAAGGAATATAAGTCCAGATATGCCAACATTTTGCATGATTCTGAAAATACTTTCCAGTTGTATCTTTTAGCCAAATCAATCAGAAGATTAATCATATTGCAACATAATCAGTGAATCTAACATTTCGCTTGAGTCATATAACAGGAATATATATCTGATTGGTATATCAGTAAGAATCTGATTAATAGCCTTGCCCTACTGGAACTTATATTCATAAAGGAGACAAAGACAATAAACAAGATAAGTTCTGATGATGAGAAGTGTGGTAAAAATTATGATGGAGTTGATATGATCAATCCTGACTTGAGAAGATACCTACTACAGACAGCATGACAAGAAAATCGAAAGGCTAAAACTGGTCAAACCGTTTGGCCTACTTTCTGAAACTCCGAAGAAAATCACAAAAATGAAAGTTTTAGGCACAAACATTTCAATCAATGGAAAATAATGTCTGTAACCAAAATATACATCTAAGAGTTAATTAAAGCCTACAACATCCATTTGATTGAATATTTTTAAGAAAAAGGTAGACGCTGGTTCCTTAGATTGAGGGAGGAGGGGATCAAGAATTCCACTGTGGGGCCGGCCCCTTGGCTTAGTGGTTAAGCGCCCACGCTCCGCTACCGGCAGCCCGGGGTTTGGATCCAGGCGCGCACTGACGCACCACTCCTCAGGCCATGCTGAGGCCGTGTCCCACATACAGCAACTAGAAGGATGTGCAACTATGACATACAACTATCTACTGGGGCTTTGGGGAAAAAAAGGAGGAGGACTGGTAATAGATGTCAGCTCAGAGCCGGTCTTCCTCAGCAAAAAGAGGAGGATTAGCACGGATGTTAGCTCAGGGCTGATATTCCTCACAAAAAAAAAAAAAAAAAAAGAATTCCACTGTGTACTGACTGAACTTGAGTTCCCTATTACCCATCAAAGTAGAGATATGAAGTAGACAGCATGAGATCACTCAGTATGTACAGCATGATCCCGTCACTGTTATCAAGAAAGCATTTATTGGGCATTATGCTAAGTCAAATAAGTCAGACTGAGAGAGACATATATGTGAAATCTAAAACAAAAAGCAAACCGAACTCATAGATAAACAGAACAGATTGGTGGTTGCCCGAGGCGAAGGGTGGGTGAGTGGGTGAAATGGGAGAAAAGGATCAAAAGGTGCAAACTTCCAGTTCTAAAATAAATAAGTCATGGGATGTAATGTACAGTATGGTGACTATAGCTAATAACACTGTACTGCATATTTGAAAGAGAAATTTATTGCTTTTATTAAGATTTTTTGCTAATTTCATCTTCTAAAAGGAAGAACCATATGAGTAAGTCCATCAAAAATTACTAGCCTACCCTGGAGGCTGAAACATTTTTTCTACCAGTCCATCTCTGCTATCACGAAATTCAACATGATAAATTATAACATGTTCAAATTTTCCCAAGAATTATTTACTGCTTACTAAGATTTATTGTTAAGAGAATAAATCTTAAAAGTTCTCATCACAAGAAAAAAAATTTATAACTATGTGTAGTGATGGATGTTAACTAGACTTATTGTGGTGATCATTTCAAAACATACACAAATATAGAATCCGTATATTATACACGTGAAATTAATATGTTATATGTCAATGATACCTCAATTTAAAAAAAGAAAGCATATATTTGTATATATATAAGGGCAGGGAAAACTGAGAAGGATATACAGCTTAATATTAATAGTGATTAAATCTTTTTTTTTTTAATTTTTTATTTATTGCAGTAACATTGATTTATAACATTGAATAAATTTCAGGTGTACATCATAATACTTCTATTTCTGCATAGATTACATCATGTTCACCACCCAAATACTAATTACAACCCATCACCACACACATGCGCTGAATTATCCCTTTCGCCCTCCTCCCTCCTCCCTCCCCCCTTCCCCTCTGGTAACCACCAATCCAATCTCTGTCCCTATGTGTTTGTTTATTGTTGTTATTATCTACTACTTAATGAAGGAAATCATACGGTATTTGACCTTCTCCCTCTGACTTATTTCACTTTGCATAATACCCTCAATGTCCATCCATGTTGTCACTAATGGCTGGATTTCATCGTTTCTTATGGCTGAGTAGTATTCCATTGTGTATATATACCACATCTTCTTTATCCAATCGTCCCTTGATGGGCACTTAGGTTGCTTCCAAGTCTTGGCTATTGTGAATAGTGCTGCAATGAACCCAGGAGTGCATGTATCTTTATGCATTGGTGTTTTCAAGTTCTTTGGATAAACACCCAGCAGTGGAATAGCTGGATCATATGGTAGTTCTATCCTTGATTTTTTGAGGAATCTCCATACTGTTTTCCATAGTGGCTGCACCAGTTTGCACTCCCACCAGCAGTGTATGAGAGTTCCTTTCTCTCCACAACCTCTCCAACACATGTTGTTTCCTGTCTTGTTAATTGTAGCCATTCTGACGGGCATGAGGTGATATCTCATTGTAGTTTTGATTTGCATTTCCCTGATAGTTAATGATTTTGAACTTCTTTTCATGCGTCTGTTGGCCATCTGTATATCTTCCTTGGAGAAATGTCTGTTCAGGTCTTTTGCCCATTTTTTGATTGGGTTGTTAGTTTTTTTGTTGTTGAGATGCATCAGTTCTTTGTATATTTTGGAGATTACGCCCTTATCAGATGTATGGTTTGCAAATATCTTCTCCCAACTGTTAGGTTGCCTTTTCGTTTTGTTGATGGTTTCCTTTGCTGTGCAGAAGCTTTTTAGTTTGATGTAGTCCCATTTGTTTATTTTTTCTATTAAATCTTAATGGTGTTAAAGACGATGTTTTGCTGTTTGTGTATCTGTACTATGTTTTTAAACAATATGAATTATGTGCGTTCTTTTAAAGAAACAAATGTTTTAAGTTTTTGAATTTAGCCATTGAAAGAAGAAATAAGATCAAGATAAGGAAACCAAAAGCTAGTGGAGTGAAACAGCTAGATTTTGGAGGGGGGAAAAAGTGAGTTTCCTCCATTTCCTAGTTTTTCCTCTGAAACGAACCATTTAGAAATAATCAAGTCTATATATTTGCATTAAAACATTCTCCAGACAAAATGAGCTTTCAAGAAAAAAGGAAAGAAAAAGTAGGCCTAATGATCAGTGTCTAAACCAGACCTTAAGCCACCTTAAGAGAGGCAACTCTTTCTGCCAAAAGCTCTTTCCGGCCCAGCCCACGAGCAGTCTACAGAGCCCACCTCTCATCTGGGAGACCACGGGCTAACACAGACACAGAACATTGTCTGTAGGAGCTTGCAAATTTATGGCTGTCAACAGTGATTAAACCCACTCTAATCTTAAATTCTGCTTCAAATATTACAACAAACACATGCAAATGGACAGCAATATTATGGGCTTACCCAAATTTAAAATTAGAATCTAAGCATACACTTGTACAGGGCACCTAAATTCCAGAGGGCAGGTACTACTGCTAAGGTGCTCTCTTCCTCCTGTTCAGATCAGTGTGCCTTTCCACCTCCTACCATAAAGCTGCAAACCACTCAGTTTTTGTTCTGGCAAGAGGCTGGAATTTTATAACCAGCGTCTTATATTGGAGCCCTTACACTTTTATTTAACTCTACAATCGATCCCTAAGAGTTCTAACTCCACGTACAAGAAAGCACCACTCACTCTCAAACTGCAAGGTTCTCACGGTGATTATTCACTCCGCACAAAGATCAAAACTGAAGAACGGGCCGGCCCTGTGGCTTGGTGGTTAAGTGCGCGCGCTGCAATGCTGGTGGCCCGGGTTCGGATCCCGGGTGCGCATCGAGGCACCACTTCTCCGTCCATCCTGAGGCCAGGTCCCACATACAGCAACTGGAAGGATGTGCAGCTATGACATACAACTATCTACTGGGGCTTTGGGGGGAAAAAATAAAATAAATAAAATCTTTAAAAAAATTAAAAAAAAAAAAAAACTGAAGAACAGAGAAGTTAAATGACTTGTCCCCAGTTCCGCCATTAGTCAGTGGTGGGACAAGCAAAAGGACAACTCCTATTTCCAACTCTTTCCTCAGAACTGTTCCCACAACAAATACTCTAATTATATACTGACCAAGGACAAGCATATCAGATCTAATTTCATCTTCTAAAAGGAAGAACCATACGAGTACGTCCATCAAAAGTTACTAGCCTGCCCTGGAGGCTGAAACATTTCTTCCACCAGCCCATCTCTGCTATCAATTAAATTCATCAACATGATAAATTACAACATGTTCAAAATTTTCCCAAGAATTAAGCAAACAAAAAACGCTTACTTCCTAAACAAAAGCTACTAATATTTAAAACATAATCAAGAGAAATCTAAATGGAATTGAATATAGCTCATAATTACCACTACTCCAGATACATAACAGTCACCATTTACAGAGTGCTTTCTAGGTGCCAGGCACTGTGCTAAGCACTTTGCATACATTCACTTAACTCTGACGACGACTCTAAGAGGCAGCTCGATGATCATCTACATTTTACAGAGGAGGAAAAAACGAAACACAGAGACGCTAACACAAGTGATAGATGGCCAAGTCAATATTCAAATCCAAATGGTCGGACTCCAGAACTCTCCTTAACATTATGCTACACTTTGCATACTGAAATATGAATATAAGCTCATAAAGACATTTTTTCTTAATTTTATATTTTGAATATAATAATATTTTCCATTCAAAAACATAGTTGAGCACCTAGCACGTACCAGGCACTGTTTCAGGCATTTGGAATACATCAGCGAACAAAAGAGACAGAAATCCCTGTCCTCAAGGAGACATTATAGTAACGCAGCAGCTAACATGAAGTGCTTCCATATCACGCCTTGTTTTGAACACTGTTCAGTGTTTTACAACTATTCACTCATAACTCTATGAGGTAGAAGCTACTGTTATTCCTACCTTACTAGTAAGGAAACAGACACTGCAGGGGTAAATAACTTGCCAAAAATAACACAAGTGGAAGAGCCAGGATTTAAATCTAAACAGTCTGGCTCTCAGCTCCTAACCTCCATGCCATTCAAACTCACGTAGCCACCTAATTTAAACGTATTCCAAATAAATATGCCACCATATCAACCACACCACATTCATATGCCAACAGTTTAGGCTCAAAAAATATTCTTTTTTTTTTTTTTTTTGTGAGGGAGATCAGCCCTGAGCTAACATCCGTGCCAATCCTCCTCTTTTTGCTGAGAAAGACGGGCTCTGAGCTAACATCTATTGCCAATCCTCCTCCTTTTTTTTCCTTCCCCAAAGCCCCAGTAGATAGTTGTATGTCATAGTTGCACATCCTTCTAGTTGCTGTATGTGGGACGCGGCCTCAGCATGGCCGGAGAAGTGGTGCGTCGGTGCGAGCCCGGGATCCGAACCCGGGCCGCCAATAGCGGAGCGCACGCACTTAACCGCTAAGCCACGAGGCCAGCCCTCAAAAAATATTCTTAAAGTAATCCTACTTTGGTAGATCCTAAAGTAATTCTTATCCAGTAAATTGTTACAAAAGACATTTTTAGTATCATTTTGTCAATCATCTAAGCTTTTTTGGTTTTTTTTTTTTACAACAAATTATTTTCTAACATAGTTTAGGAGGAAAGGCCTCAATTTTCAAGCAGAAATGTCACTACTTAGATACTTAGATACCCAAAACCTAAATTGTTTTACCAGTATTATAATTTTTAAAAAATACATTATTCTTAGAGATGATTTTTAAATAAACTGGAAAGCTTTGTTAATTTTAAAAATTTTTTTAAAAAGTTCCTTTTACGATATAAAATAAGAATGTTATTTGGATCCCATTATGAAATGGGATCCAAATTCAAGATCCAATATCTAATTTAAGAAACAATGTAACTTTAAAAAAAACAGCACAATAGAACTTAAGGCTTGTGATTTTGACTTTGAAGAAAGAAATTCACTCAAATTACTCCATTAGAGATTTCAATTTTGGTCTGTCACATCTTAGAAAAGCTAAACGCCTTAAATTATCACTTAATTTTGACCTATTCAGCAAATAGGTTAATATTTTTTCCCTAGTTTTTTTCATATACAAGCCTAAAGGACATGAATCAACGTTTATAATTATAAATGATACTCAAATTATGAAATTAAAAAAAATTTCATATGCCATGCACTCAAAAAGCAGTCTACTTGGCAAACTTTCTTAGCCTCTGGTTTAGAAAAGAATATTTTTTAACACTCTCCCCCCTCAAAAAAAAGCATCCCACTATAACAGGACAAGATTAGGTAAGGACTGTGTGGAAATATACCAGAATCCTGGAATACAAACTCCTAATGCAATCTACCAATAAGTTTAAAACAAATTTGATCATGATAGCTAAAGGGGATGAGCTGCATTTATACGGCTTGCCTACAAAATTCAATAAAAAAGAAAAGAGAAAAAAGAATTATGTTCTCTATAGTCTCAGCAGTTGCTGAAACATAAATAGGTACTTTTTAAAACATTAAACACAGAAACAATTATCTAACAGGATAGTTTAAACATACTGCTGGTTTACTTTACCTTAGCAACAAAACTAAATATGTTTTGCCCTAAAAATACAAAAGGACAAAGCGCTTAACTAAAGCCCAACCTTGTACAGGAAATCTATTCAGAAGACCTAGTAGAAGGGCATCCTTTCTGGGAAGCAATTTGGCCATTTAACATGAAATATGTTCATATCCTTTGGCCCAGTGATGCCAACTCTGGAGCCCATCTTCAGGAAATGCAGATCAAACTGCTATACAACAGCAAAACCCTGGAAACCACTCAAGTGTCCAATAATGAGGAAATGATCAAATACACTATGATATATCCACAACATATGCCATTATAGAATAAATTATGAAGGCATTAAAAATGGTTTTAGACATAGAAAAATGCATACACCAGAATTAAAAGAAAACAAACCAGGACACAAACATTACAAATACTATCATCTCAAAACTTTTTAAAAAAGGCATTTGGATGTATACATTTTTAAAAAGACAACAGGAAAATACTTTGAAATGTGGACAGCAGTTAACCTCGGATGGTGGAGATAAGTGGTTTCTTCTACTTTATACTCTTCAAATTTCTACTAATGGTCCTGTATTATTTTGATAATCAGAAAAAAAGCTCCTAAAAATAACATTTAGGTAACTATATTTTATAGGTGCAATGCATTTTGTAGCCATGTTCAGTGACCATCAACTTTATCTTTCTAGAAACTTAAAAACTGCTTTAAGTGGTGAAATATCCTCTAAGTCACTAATTTAAAATGCATTATTGCACTTGAACAGCTTCTTAACAAGAACATTTGGCTTTTGAGATTCTACATCTGCATGGAAAAAAATATCCGGAGAGGGGATGGGGACAGGAAACTTTGAAGAGGTGCTCCCTGGCAAGACACCTCATGTTTCACAATTCCGAGTCTATATTTGAAGACTACATCTTTGGAAGGCTAGCTTCTATAAGTTTCAGATGTGTTAAACTTCAGACTTGAGCCACAGCGTATTTTCTTTAAAAACCGTTTTTGCTTTTCTTACCCCAAAGTAATTAAATAATAAGCGCTCTGATCAAACAGAATTATTTCTGCTTTCTAAAGATATTAAACATAGTTCAAGAACCTAACAATGCCTGTTAGCCAGTTATTTAAATGTCCAAACATGATACTATAATACTCTACTACTCCTACTTTCCATAGATTATCATTCCTTCCCCTAATCCATGTCCTCAAATATATATATACACACACTTATATATATACACACATATTGTATATATATAGTCCTCAAATGTTAGTCAACATGCTTAAGGGCCAGCCCCGTGGCTTAGTGGTTAAGTGCGAGAGCTCCACTGCTGGCGGCCCGGGGTTCGGATCCCGGGTGCGCACCGACGCACCCCTTCCCCCGCCATGCTGAGGCCGCATCCCACATACAGCAACTAGAAGGATGTGCAACTATGACATACAACTATCTACCGGGGCTTTGGGGGAAAAAATAAATAAATTAATTAAAAGTAAAAAAAAAAAAAAATGCTTAAGATGCTTGGATTTAAAATGCTATCCAGATTCATAAAAGGAGTAAATTTATATACAAAAAAGATTTTTAAAGGATTACCATATCACAATTCACAGCTGGGTGGTTCTAATCTCAGCTGGATCTACAGAGAGAGAGAAGAAAAACAGAAAGTGCACTGGCCTTGGGTTCTCATTTTATCTCTGCCACTAATTAGCTTTGTTGCCTTAGGAATTTCACTTAACCTTTCTGGATCTCCCAGATACATCTATAAAATGAAGGTAAAATGAAACCACTTATTTAAGATTTCTACAAACTCTTAAAAAATGATTCTAGGTTCAGATTTCTACCATCTTCCCAAATATTTCCTTTAGCTAATTCTCAGTAGTAATCAACTTTTTCCTCACCCTCAATATATTCCATAAGAATCACAGATTAGGTTGCAGTCTGAGGTTTAAAAAAAAAAAAAAGGTATGAAGTTTACTGAGGTCTCTTTTTTTCAGCATCTTAAAGGCCACAGCCTATTACACCCCAGATTTTCTTTATTAACAGAACCTACTCACACTATCATAATCCAAAAAGAATAGTGCAATGTTAAAATAATAGTGGAACCACTAGTTCATTTTGAATTCAACAGCTTTCCAGAAGTTTCGTTGTTGTTAAAACAATTTAACGCAAAAAAGAAAGGGGGTGGGGGTACATGATGCGATTACTTGCCACAATCCATAAATCCACTATGGCAGCCCACATTTCGATACACACACAGATTCAAAGAAGGAAAGGACCCCAACTAATTCCTTTCTGAAGTTTTAAAAATATTGTTTCTGCATTAAACACGTGTGCCCACTAGAAATAATAACAACAGTTACTATTTACCTAGCCTCTTCTATGGGCAGGCATGGTGCCAGTACTTAACATCTGTCATTTCACTCACTCCTCAGAGTAACTCTGTAAGAAACTTATTATTATCTGTGTTTAATAGAAGAGAAGCAAGGACTGAAAGAGGATACAAGGCTGCTAAATGGCCGAGCCATATTGCAAACCCAGAGTTGCCTGACTTCAAAGTTCATGCGCACTATATTAAGCTACACTGTCTACTAAAAACACATGCATGAAAATCCTGCCTATGTTTTTAGACAGTCCTCAAAGATTCACCAAACTTTTTTAGGTTTCCCATGCATAACTATTTTTCTACAAAAAATACAACTGATTGTTGTAATACACCTATCTACACTATAAGTTAATTCAATCTTGTCAAAAGGACAAGATTTATAAGGAGACTCCAATTCTTAAGGGAATACCAGAAACTTTACAGTTAATTGAGCTCAGCTGCACTCAGGTTGATGTTTTCCACATCATATAAAAGTTCTAGTATGGATACTTGGCCCAAAGTTTCTCCTTTTCAATTTTAGTGGTATCAGATACACACTCCACTCTACCGTACCTGCTGAAAAGATAGTCATCCCAAGCCAAAAAAAAAAAAAAAAAAAATCATACTACAAAAACAAACAAGTAGGTAAATTTTCTTCATACTTATAGGCAACATTCCTCAAAGGAAGTTTGGATTTCTGCTAATCTCTTTTTCTCCAACTCGTACTACTTCCTGTTGCTCTATTACACAAGGATGAAGAGTCACAAGTTACATATTTTCTCCAATGAGAGCTGTATTTCAATCATTCCTGTAACCAAACCAGTTGGACAGCTAGTCTCTTATTAAATAAAGATTTCAACCATCATCTAAAAGGTAGAAGAACTGCTGCCATCTTTCTTGACAATAGTTCTAAAGTTCATCCCTGACAACTACAGGCCCCTATCGGCTAAGACTGAGTCACAGCAACTCCTGGGCTCTAAATCAAGACTGACGAGAATCTTTCCCGCTGATGCCTTCCCCAGCCAACCAAACAAGCAAAATTTAATAAACATCCTTCCCCTCAGTCACTGCTGAATACACACCACATCCTATATTAGTTCCCAGGGCAATCTCCCTCCCAGACACCCATTCCGTGAGCCTGGAATAAGCTATGTTCCTGCCCAGTCCCCTGTTTTCTCTTCAAGTAAGAAACACCCTCACAAAAGACCAACCCTTCTTGTTCAAGCTAGTTAACTTGATGCTGACTGCAGATCCATCTTAGCCTCTCGCTGAAGACAACTAGCTCGGGAACAGCAGAGACCCCTAACTGCTTAGCTTCATAAATGCTGTGGACTACTACAGACTGGCTGGAAGTCTCTGTCCCCACTTTCGCCCAGTGAGCGCAGCAGCAATCAACCTGATCTCGGCCCCAAGGCAAACGAGTGAAAACCAGTAACTGAATTACAGGAGACAAGCTGCCCACACAATTCAGGAAGGAGCCCACACAGGTCTCCCGCTTTCCTCACAAGAGGGCTCTTCGTCCACGAGCGGCGACTTAGGCTGCCTCTCAATTCTTACGCTTTCTCACCGGACAGACGGACTCGCCGAATCCCACCCTTCGGGAAAGTGACAGGCTGGAGTTAACCCTTCAGCTGCCCCCACAGAACAAACCCGAAGGAAACCCCAATCGCTCCAAAAATGTGGCAAGCCCCATCTCGCCCTTTCCAAGCCCCGGCTGCGTTGAGGACACAGCCCTTTGAAGAAGACAACGAAATGGAATTAACCCTTCGGCTGCCGACCTCGGCGCTACACCTCAGCCACCAACCCGCGGGAAACTCCAACTCCCGGTCCTCGGGGAGGTAACAGGCACGGCTTGCACAATCCCCACCCCCCAACACTCCCACTAGCCCCACCGCGCCAAGGGGAGCCCCGACCCGGGCCTTCGGGCCGACGCTGGGCCGGACTCGCGCGCTGCGGGCCCCGGGCGGGTGAGCCGGGGGCACTCACCGCGATGACATTGACGAAGGTGGTCTTGCCCGAGTACTGCAGCCCCACGAGCGTCAGCTCCATCTCCTCCTTCCAGAAGAGCGAGCGGAACCAGTCCAGCAGGCGGGAGATGAGCGCCAGCATGATGGCGGCGGGGAGCGAGGACGGACAGGCGAGCGGGCGGCCAGCGGCAGCGACGACTTCCACGCGAGCGCACCTCGGCCCGGACCCCTCTACGGCTCCTCGGGGCCCGGCACCACACTGACGGACACGGGCGGCGGCGGCCGCCGGAGCCAGGAAGCCGAGCGGGTCATATGACTCGCCCTGCCCCCTACGCTCTTCCCCACGCCGCCGTGGGCGCCCACGGCAAGAGCGGCGGGCCCCGCCCGGCCAGGCTCGTCCGCCGCCTGCAGCGCCACCTTGTGGGGCCTCCCCGCAGCACGGCGTACCCGCGGGCCCCCCTGGGGCTCCCTTTCCTACCATCCCTCCTCTGCTTATTAATGTTGGTTAATTCATCATTCATTCTTTTTACGATTGTTTATTGACAGTCAACTCTGTGCAGAAAGACTTCCAGACTCTGGGGGATTTAGCATAAAAATCCCTGTTGTGAGGGCAAGCCCGGTGGCTTAGTGGTTAAGTTCACGTGCTCCTCATCTCTGGCCCAGGGTTCACTGGTTCTGAACTCCTGGCACTAACAGAGGCACCACTCATCAAGCCATCCTGTGGCGGCATCCCACATACAAAACAGAGGAAGATGGGCACAGACGTTAGCTCAGAGCTAATCTTCAGCAAAAAGATGAAGATTGGCAATGGATGTTAGCTCAGAGCCAGTCTTCCCTACACAGACACAAAAAAATCCCTGTCCTACATTTTTCGTAATAGCAAAAGATGGAAAGCCACAAGTGTTTATCAGGAGGGAATTGATTAAATAAACTATAGTAGGTCCTCAAAAAGGAATGCTATGCAGCTGTAAAAAGAGAGTGAATAAGTTCTCTATAAGCTGGTATGGAATGATGTCCAAGAAATATTTTCAAGAACATAAATGCCAGGTACAGAATATGTATATAATATTTTCAGTGTGAGTTGGGAAAATAAGAATATATGTACATATATGCAAATATGTGTTGTATTTGCATAAAGAAATACTGGAACACTAATAAAAACGGTTTCCTATGGAGGAGGAGGAAATGGGATGGGCAGAGGCAGGAATGAGAATGAGACTTCTCTGGATATCTTTTTACATCGTTGTGACTTTCAACAACGTAAATGAGTTGCCTGCTCAAAAGTCTAACTTAATTGAAAAATACATAAAAAGACTACGAGGCTTTCAAATTCAGAAACAATCCCCACCCTCACGGAGCTTACGTTCTAGTGAGGAGACGTAACATAATCAACAAATAAATATACGATGTAATGCCACGTAGTGCTGAGATTTATAAAGAAAACTGAACAACAGAAGGAGACAAGAGTGGCTGCTGTTCTAGTTATGGTCAGAGTAGACCTCTCGGAGGAGGCGGCCCTGGTTTGGGAAGAAGTGAGAAGGAGAGCCAGGCACATTCTGGCGGAAGCACGTTCCAGACAGAAGGGCAGCAAAGACACTGAAGGGGAAAGGAGCTGGAACGCTCTAGGAATGCAAAGGCGATGAGTGCGGCTAGCTCACATTAATAAAGCAGGGAGGGGGAAGACATGCAGATAGAGAAAAAGGCAGGGACCAGATGAAACAGGGAGTAGTGGCCCTAGTTCAGATTTTATTCTTGGTGTGATGAGAAGTCAGGAGAGTGAGCCCGTTTACGTTTTTAAAAGTTCACTTTGGCAGCTCCATGAAGGATTGGCTGTAGGAAGGCATTATGTGTTGAATTGTGTCCCCAACCCCCAAAAGATATGTTGGCGTCCTGACCCCCAGTACCTCAGAGTGTGACCTTGTTAGGAAACAAGGCCACTGCAGATGTAATCAGTTATGATGGTCCTACAGGAGCAGAGTGGGCCCTTCATCCAAAATGGCTGGGAGAAGAGACGCAGACGCAAGAAGGGAGAAGGCCATGTGACGACAGCAGCAGAGACTGAAGTGTAGCAGCTGCAAGCTAGGGAACACCAAGGAATTGCCAGCGAACCACCTGGAGCTAGGGGAGAGGCATAGCACAGATTCTCTCTCACAGCCTCAGAAGGAACCAGCCCTGCCAATACCTTAATCTTGGACTTCTAGCCTCCAGAACTGTGAGACAAGAAATTTCTGTGGTCTTCAGCCACCCAGTGTATATAAGGTCCTTTGTTACTGCAGCGCTAGCAAACTGATACAGAGGGAAAGAGCAGAAGCAGTGAGATAGGTGTTGTACATTCTGTGGGTTTGGACAAATGTATACTGACATATAATTGTCATTAGAATATCCTACAGAGTACTTTCACTGCGCTAGAAATCCTCTTGTGCTCTGCTTGTTCATCCCTACTCCCATCCCCCGACCCCTGGCAACCACTCATCTTTTTACTGTCTCCATAGTTTTGCCTTTTCCAGAATGTCATATCATTGAAATCATGCAATACGCTGCCTTTCAAAGTGGCTTCTTTCGCTTAGTAATGTGCATCCAAGTTTCCTCCATGTCTTTTCACGGCTTTATAGCTCATTTTTTTTTTTAATACAGAATAATAGTCCATTGTCTGGCTGTACCACAGTTTACTTATCCATTCACCTATTGAAGGACATCTTGGTTGCTTCCAAGTTTTGGCAATTATGAATAAAGCTGCTATAAACATCCGGATGCAAGTTTTTGTGTGGACATGAATTTCCAACTCCTTTGGGTAAATATCAACTATAACTTTTTAAAAAATATGTTTTTCATCTCTTTGCTTTTGCTCTACATTATAGGGGGTTTATTCAAGATTATCTTCTAGGGCCGGCCCTGTGGCTTAGTGGTTAAGAGCGGGCGCTCCGCTGCTGGCAGCCTGGGTTCCGATCCCAGGTGTGCACTGACGCACCGCTTCTCTGGCCACGCTGAGGCGGTGTCCCACATACAGCAACTAGAAGGATGTGCAACTATGACATACAACTATCTACTGGGGCTTTGGCGGGGGGTGAAGGAGGAGGATTGGCAATAGATGTTAGCTCAGAGCCGGTCTTCCTCAGCAAAAAGAGGAGGATTAGCCTGGATGTTAGCTCAGGGCTGATCTTCCTCATTAAAAAAAAAAAAAAAAGATTATCTTCTAGGTTGTGGTCTCAGTCCTCACCTCCATCTGTTCTAGTATTCAGTCAGTCCATTCAGTATTTAATTTTGGTTATTTTGGTCAGATTGTTTTATTCTGCTGATTCCTTTTTCATAGCAGCCTGTATCGTTTTATGAATGCAAAATATTCTCAAATAATTTTGATGATCCTCAATTACTTTTTATTCAAAAATTAGCCTGTGTTTCCTGAATTTTTTTTTCTCCTTCTTGGATCAGTTGTGTTTGTTCATCTTGATTCTTTTCTTCACTGTTTTCAGTTTTCCTTAATTATCTGGTTCAGCTGGTCTAAATGCAATTTGTGGCAGTTTGTATTCTTCCAAAGGTGGCCTCATGAATATATGCCATCTCACATACTCTTATAATGTGACGCTGACACTGTTCCATCAAGAGATAGGGTCTAGGGGACAGCCCGGTGGCATAGTGGTTAAGTGTGCGTGCTCCGCTTCAGCAGTGCAGGTTCGGATCCCGGGCATGGACCTATGCACCACTCATCAAGCCATGCTGTGGTGGTGTCCCACATACAAAAATAGAGGAAGATGGGCACCGATGTTAGCTCAGGGCTAATCTTCCTCAGACGAAAGAGGAAGATTGGCAACAGATGTTAGCCCAGGGCCAATATTCCTCACCAAAAAAAAAAAAGAGGTAGAGTCCATGTTCCCTCCCCTTGCATTGGGGAAGGTCTGTCTACGGCAGAAGTGATGCTATATGACTTCCAAAGCTAAGTTATAAAGGCAATACAGTTTCTGCTCGGCTCTCTGTAGGCACATATCCATTTGGAGCCCTGAGCTGCCATGTGAGAAGCCCAGCTGCCTGGAAGCCACTGCACTGGAGAGGCCATCTAGAGAAACCACACAGAGATGGAGGTGCCTGAGGAGCCTCCGGTGGTCCAGTCCCCACCTCTGAATTACTCCAGTGCTGCAAGGAGCAGACACAAGCTGTCCCCACTGAATTCCACCTAAATTGCAGATTTGTAAGCAATATAAATATTGTCATTGGTTTAAATTTTTGGCAGTTTGTAGCACAGCAATAGATAACCAGACACTGCTCTTAATCCCAGTGACTGCCCCAAATTGCCCTTCCCTGAGGACTCCCACTCCCAAGCTTCTCTTGTACCTGCAGGAAGGATTGCTCTTTATTCTAGTGCTTCCTCTCCACTCTTTTCTCCATTCATCAAATTCCACTGCCCTTTACCTTTTAGAATTTGCCCCCAATTTCTGCTGTGCTCCTAGCTCCCTTATATTATTTTCCTTCATAGTTATGGTTTCAGTGACATAAAAAACATATCTTTTTTGTCTTCTCAATAGACCCTGGGAGGCCAAATCCTGTGCTCGGTTGACCAGAAGCCTTGAAAAAGTAACACACACACACACACACACACACACACACACACACATGTTTTCAAAATGGAACAAAAAATCTGAGTGGAAGAAGGGGAATGAAATAATTTAATGAAGAGAATTTTTTTTTGTCAATCACACAATGAATTTTGACCTTCTGGGCTGAGAATTGAGGGAGGAAGTGAACACTCAACATGATGCAAAGCAAGATTCAGGTATGAAAAGCCCCCTTTGTTTTATTTTGTTTTATTTTGGTAAGAACACTTAACATGAGATCTATCCTCTTAACAAATTTTACACATACAATGCATTATTGTTGACTATTGGTGCAATGTTGTACTGCAGATCTCTAGAGCTTCTTCATCTTACTTAACTGAGACTTTATGCCTATTGATAAGTGATTCCCCATTTTCCCCTTTCTAGCCCCTGGTAACCACCATTCCAGTCTTTGATGTTATGAATTGGACTATTTTAGATTTCATATAAGTGGGATCATGCAATACTTGTCTTTCTGTGATTAGCTATTTCACTTAGTATAACTTCACTTAGTATAATGTGCCCAAGGTTCATGTTGTCACACACTGCAGAATTTATTTCTTTTTTGAGGCTGAATATTATTTCATTGTATGTGTATGCCACCTGCTCCCAGTCAATGGAAGAACACATGAGTAAGTCAAGAGGCCTCCATGAACCTTCAAGAAACTGCCTTGTCTTTAGCTCCCTCTGACTAAAACATTCCCATGAGGGGCTTTCTTCCCTGAGTTGCTGCATAATTGGAAAAATCAACTCACATCTTGGGCTATGTCCAATTGGATCAGAGATGGTGACAAAACTGTCTGAACATGAGCAACTCTACCCTCTCAGGCTGTATGGGCCATGAAACTCTTCAGAAGAGACATTCCACATTGCATAGTGGAGAGCTGACCAATCATGTCCTCTTTGGTGGGAAATATATATTCCAAATGAGCAAACGTGAAGACGAGTGCTTGACTCAGGCTATCTTCTGAGCCTCAAGTCTCCATGAACATCAATCAAAGAAGCACTGGGAGGCAGGGAGACTGGATGGCTGGGGAAATGTACCACGCTATCTCTAATTCCCTTGTATCCTTGCAATAACCTCCAATCTCAAAATGAATCTCTGGGCGTGTTTGCCATGGACAACTTAAAGGTAACAGACTATTCAAGTGAGATGTAACAACCAAAGTTATAGTTTGTGATTTCTCTGTTCAGCATTAGGACTTTGGAGAGGGCAATAGCTCTGTCATTGCTTTGCAAAACACAAGGTGATTTATAAATGGGGCTGAAGTCCTTGCCTTCTGACCATCTGCATCAGATCCACCTGTAGAGGGGATACCTTTTTAAAATACAAGTATCTGTGTCCCACTGGATACCTAATTAACTAGAATCTCTGATGGTGGATCCCTGGGAATCTGCATTTTAACTGTTTCCTCTGGTGATCCTATACACACTGAAGTTTGACAACCGCTATAATACAGGTAGCTTTCTTCAAAAAGTGTGTGTATATGTGTAGGGATATGCACAATTTGCATGTCAGGAGTTTTGGGGTTGCCATTCTTAGAAGAGGTGGGGTAAGTACCATTGCCCAGAAAGGAGGGAGAAATCAGCCTTTTATATCCAAAAGCTCAAAGGACACTCTGGGAAGTTCCCTCTAGGAATGAGAGGGAGGCAAATGCTTTCATTTCCAGCAGGAGCAAAGTCCTGCTGAACCCACAGAGAGGAAGCCCCTTTGAGGAGGGCTGACCTCATGGGAGGATGTCTGCAAAGATGTCTGTGAGGACTGGGTAAAGACTGTGGAGTGGAGTGAAGGGTTCTCTGGGTCATGTTGGCACCAAAGGAAAGGAACAGACATGACCCACCTTTCTTCAAAGGACCCACTATATAGGGCATGAGTTTGGGCAAGCAAGAACTCACTCCCATAGTCAACAGCCCCCCTTGACAGACAGGCCATGAGCAGGGCTGTTTACCTGTACACACAGGTGTGGCTATATGGGTAGTCAACATACTGAAATACCATTGTAATGGTTGGTCAGTAGCTGTTGCCTCAAGTGTCCTCCTCTCAAGTGTCCCCCCTACCCTGGCCACTCTCACCTGGCTGCCTCACCCCAATATCCCATGATCTAGTGATCAAATGTTAGTGCCAGATATGGTGGGGGTTCCAGGACCCTGCACTAGCACAACAGTTGGCTTGTCTTCTGATTTGTTCGTGCCCACACTATATAGATGATCAAATATTTTGGTCACACTCGTAGTGGGTGACTCATTTCTGACAATGACATCAAGTAGCTTGGATCATTAGCAGCCCTGGTAATCCTTGGACTGACAAATCAGGATCCTTCCTATTGGAAGTTGATCTGACCTCCTTGGATTCTGAGATCTTCTTAGGAATCCTGACATGCCAAGTCAGAGAGAGCACCCAAGAGACAAATACCAGACTCCCTTCTAATCTTGATATGTACGGCTGTGAGCTGGTCCTAATTCAATTGCAAAAATACAGACATACAATAGCACTAACCCAGGGATCATGAAGCAATTCATACTGGTTAAATAAGCATAAGGAATTATTATTTTTATTAAATTATCATGTATGCCACAGAAGGGTTGCTGTGTTCCTGAAAATAGATCATCAGGAACTTTGGTTTTCCTGGCCTATTTGAAGTTCAGACCACTAGAATGGACACTCCAAGAGGGTTTCTTTTTTTCTGTTTTGTTCACTGATATCCCAATGCCTAGGACAGTACCTGGCACACAGTAGGTGGTCAATAAACGTTTGTTGAATGAAACTATGATTTCGAAGGATTCTCAGTTTACTGTTTTGTTTCAGCAGGTGCAAGAAGAAATTAGCAGGAGATATCAAATCTGTTTTCTGCATGGAAGCATCCAGAGTCACTACCTCTCATAATGGTGGGAGCCTCCATTGGAACTTCTAAATCAGTGATTTCAATTTGCAACCTCTGCTTTTGAGGCCAACCGCAATTTACTATTTTATGAAAAAGTAGTACCCTAAAGACATGACCAAAAATGAGCATGTCCACATTATTCCAGGTTGGTAACTGAGCTCTGTGAGAGAGGCTCTCAGGGCTCACTAGGTGATGGGTTCTGAGCAGACCTCCGTTAGACCTAGGAACTCATCTCAAGAGACCAGAGGGATTTATGGATGAGATGAAAGCCTTCAGACTTGATCTCCCGTTGTCGGATTTCTTCTTGGCATTTCACTCGTTTTGCATTTGTCTTGACATGAGTACAGCCATGTTTGGCCGCTCCATTGACCCATAGCCACCAGCACACAAAGAAATATAAAGCTGCTTTCTGTGTGGTGGGAACTGGCCTTTTCCCGGGAACTGGCCTTTCTCCCACGGAGAGAGTTCCAAGTTGTAACATTTCAAGGCTCTTCTGGCGTCATAGCGAGGGACAGACTGGCCATCTGTGCTGGGCTAGGACCATAACCAGAGAGAACAATGCACGTACACAACTACTGGGCTGGGACCTTAGCCAGGTGGCTCAGTGCACGTACACCACTGATAGCCATTCGTGCATGGAAACACTAAATGCTTGCTCTGCATACTCTGTAATTGCTTACTCTGAAAATTACTGATGGTATAAAAACTGCTGGAAACTGAGCCCCAGTGAGAGTTCCATCTGTGGAAGGGACGCCTTGCCCAGGACGTGTGATCCCTGCCCAGCCGCGTCGATTGACAGGGCTCTCCAGGCAGTGGGGCGTGGATGTTGCGAGTAATTGATTTGATGTGAAGTAATTGATTTGATGTGAAGTAATTGATTTGATGTGAAGTAATTGATCTGATGTGTGCTCTTTTCAGTCAACCTGGTGTTTCTCTTTCTGGTTGATTTGTGTCATTTCTTTTCAGTCGATGTGGATGTTTTCCCTTTCCAGTCGATCTGATGTATTTCCCTCTTAATATTTGACCTATTGGAATCTGTTTGCAGACTATTGCCTTTACTCTCCTCTATATAACAAAATATACCTTCAGTTCATTTGTTTGGAGAGGAAAGTTTCTTTGACATCTCCGATCGAATCCCCGAACCTCTCGTAACAGCATTTTCTGTTTCATTCTCTAAACCTCTTTAGAGAGGTCCTTAAACATTCATTCCCAGCTGTCTATTTTCTCCCTTTTCTTTCTGAGCCCACAACAGCCAAACCCTTAACCTAAAACACCCAGAGAGAACTGGCAGGCCATTTAAATTTAGTAGATTTTAGTTGCCTTAGGATAGTCACATTAAATTAAAACAAACGAATAAAAAACACCTCCTTTAATTGGTGGTTCACCTGAACATTAACTAGGAATGCTAATCGTGGTATTAACAGCTGTAATTTCTTCAGTACCTACTATGTGTCCCAGGTACTTTACATACATAGGCTAACTTTCATGTTGGTAATAACAGTGAAACTGAGGTTTAGAGAGATTGTCTTGCTCAGCGCAATGAGTCAGAATCACAAATCTTGGTATAAAGGTAACTATAATATATTCAGTGAAAAAGGCAAGTTTCACAACATCACGTTATACTTAATTTCATTAATAGAAAATATACATAAACACATACATATGCACTCATATAATACACGTTTGTCGATGTATGAGAAAACTATGCAGAAAGCTGTGCACTCTTGGGCAAGTCACCCACCTTCTCTAAGCCTTGGTTTTTACATCTGCAAAGGAGGGGTAGTAAAAGTATCCATCAGGTAGGAAGAATATGAGGATCATATGAAACAGTCTATATAAGGCATTTAGCACAGTGCCTGACACAAAAATGAGTCCTTGATCCATTTTTTGCTATTATTACTATTCTTACTAACACTGCTATTACAAAAGCAAATTCACCAAACTGTCAGCAGTGATTACCTTCAGGGAGTGAAGCTGGGGTGTCAGGGCGGGGATGGTGATACGCATTTTCTACTTTATACACATCTGGGTTGTTCGAAGCATTTACATCCATCAGACGCTACTTCTATTATATATTATGCAAATTATTTTACAAAAAATACCTCTCATGCCAAAATTTATTTCCCCGAATGCCTTTATCTTCCCCTACAAGCAACCAGTAAAATAATAATTATGAACTCTTTTTTTAAAAAAACAATCTGAACGATCTATTCAAGTGCTTCTGTTCCGTAGCATATTTTTGGCCCCAGAGCAGTGTGCAGACTCTGGTTATCGACAGTGTTTTCTTTGGACGCCCTGAACCAGCCTTCCCCAGCACATGGCAGAGCAGACCACCCGCCTAGGCCTGGTCAACGCCGGCAGTGTTTTGGAGCGACGTGTCTATCCTGAAAGCTTCCAGTCCGCCTTTGAACTTGGCTTGGCTGCGGGTGAAAACCTCCCCCAGCCTCCCACAGATCCCAGACCAGCCAGCTGCGCGTCAGAACGCTGTTCCCGGTCCCTGCGGCCAGAAGCAGCCCCTGCAGTGCGCCCTGCAACCGCCAGCTGGCGCTCAGGTGCCGAGGCGCCGGCTCGGAGGCCGGGAAGCCGCGCGGTGCGGAGCGCATCACATCGCTTCCCTCCCCCGCCGCTCGCTCCCCTCGGGGCAGACCTGCCAAACGAGAGGCATCCTTTCGGAAGCTGGGCAGTTCACTCACGTCTCACTTGTCTACGCCTGCCTCTTTGTTCCATTATCAAAGGTGGCTTTAGGGGTTTATTTTTTTTATTTTTAAATTCAGATTCTTTTTTTAACTGTATTTTATTTATTTTTTTCCCACCAAAGCCCCAGAGGATAGTTGTATGTCATAGCTGCACATCCTTCTAGTTGCTGTATGTGGGACATGGCCTCAGCACCGCCAGAGAAGCGGTGCAACGGGGCACGCCTCGGATCCAAACCCGGGCCACCAGCAGCGGAGCGCGTGCACTTAACTGCCAAGCCACGGCCCGGCCCGGCCCGCTTCAGGGGTTTAATAAAACCAGTCTGAAACATTGCCAAAGGAAAGGGATCCGAAGGTAGAGAGGGCTGCAGAGTGGCCATTACTTCATTCACTGGGAAACATTTACAGACCCCCTACCAGGTGTCAGACCAGGAGCCAGACGCTGGGGATGCCGAGTTGAGTAAAATAATCCCTGCCTCCAAAAGGCCTCAGTCTGGATAATAATAGGGTAAAAGATAGTTAAGATGGGGCAGGCCCAGTGATGTATCTGTTAAGTGCGCGCACTGCGCTTTGGCGACCAGGGGTTCCAGATTCGGATCCCGGACATGAACAGACACACTGCTCGTCAAGCCATGCTGTGGCGGTGTCCCATAAAAAGTAGAGGAAGATGGGCACGGATGTTAGCCCAGGGCCAATCTTCCTCAGCAAAAAGAGGAGGATTGGCAACAGATGTTAGCTCAAGGCTAATCTTCTTCACACACACAACAAAAGGATTAAAATGAAACCATTTTGTTCTGCTTTTGGCTGAAATGCCACAATAATAGATGTCACATATCAATGTGATGTGTGAGATCAGCGTGAAAGACTTGAGAGAGGGATGGCTTTGAGACGCTGAAGGCTTCACCCCCATTGAAAGGGACCAGAAGGGGAAATTAAAGGAAAAGAGAGTGTTTAGAGACAGCTGTTGATGAGTTGAGTCCTTCCCCCACCCCACCCTCACTCCCAGAGAGGGTGTGTGAGAGTACCTCCTAGTCATCTTAGAGAGGCTAGGGGTACAGTGGACTCCTGCCTGAGTGATCTACAACGTGTGGCACTGGGGCTGGGCTAGCTGTCCTGACTTAGGAGCAAAAAGACGTTACCACACTGGGGGCAGTCTTGCCCCCTGGTTTGTGGGGGCAAAGTATGGTGAGTGTTTCCAGGGGACCAGATGTGGATCACCTGCTAGAGAGAACTGGGGTGGGGCTGTCTTTGGTCTTGTCCATGGAGGCCTCCTGGTGGGGTAAGGAGACCTCAGCAGAAAAAAGATAGACTCCTGGATACTCCAGATTCTAAAGGAAGGAATCCTTAAGCCACCAGCTGGAATAGAGATATGTTCCCTGAACCCAGTGAATTGCAGTGAGCTATTTCCAGTGCTCCGAGAAAGAGTCAGCCTGAAACAATGGCCTTGCCTAGAAAGTTCCAGCATCTATGATGGCAATGTTGGTCAAGTCAACACTTTCTGGCCCCCTTAACTCTGCCCCCCACACCCTACTCCGTGCCACCACGAGTTCTGATGCTTCGTGGACAGGGTGACCATATGCCCCAGTTTGACCAGGACATTTCTGATCTGCAGTCCTGGCATAATTATTAACAACACCCCCTTTCACTCTCAAAAAGGTCCCATTATGGATGATAAATTACATGTTCATCCAACTAATGGAAAAATAGGGGTAGCTGCTTAGGCAGGGGTTATGGACTGAATTGTGTCCCCCCAAAATGGTATGTTGAAATGCTAATCTCCAGTACCTCAGAATGTAACCTTATCTGGAAATAAGGTCTTTACAGAGGTAATCAAGTTAAAATGAAGTCACCAGGGGGGGCCCTCCTCCAATACGACTGGTGTCCTTATAAAAAGCGGAAATTTGGACACAGAGACAGGCACACACACAGGGAGGGTGCCATGGAAGATGAAACCAGAGATAGACTGATGCATCTACCAGCCAAGGAATGCCACAGATTGCCAGCAAATCACCAGAAGCTGGGGGAGAGGCCTGGAACACAGTCTCCCTCACAGCCCTCAGAAGGAACCAACCCCGCTCACACCTCGATCTTGGACTTCCAGCCTCCAGAACCATGAAATAATACACTTCCATTGTTTAAGCTGCCCGGTTTGTGGGCCTTTGATATGGCAGCCCTAGGAAGGGAACCCGCCAGGAAACAGAAACAGCCAGTCTTGCCCTCGGTCCCTTCCCAAATGTCCAGTCTGCAGCTGGCTCCAACTGGGGGGCAGGAGAAATTTTTATCTGAAATAAATTTTTTGTTTTTTTCGATTTCTTAAGACTAGACCTATTTGTTACTGATCCTGAAGTGTGTGCAGTGATTTAAAGTGACTGCAGGATGTTTTTGTTACATAAGAGTGACAGGGACAGGGGAAGAACCAGAGCACAGAGCGATGGCATGGCGGGGGCGGGGAGGGGGTGCTGGGTGCAGCAATAAAGGGGTGCATTGTCTGTAGAGAAGGTAAACGCAATAACAAATCAACAGCTGATCTGCATTTTATTACGGCTGTGCTGGCAATATTGAACAGTGTCAGTGATAAGACACTCCTCCTGCCTGGGGGCCAGCCCTGCTGCTCCCACCTCTTGGTAGCCACGGCCCCAGAGTGGATTTAAAGAACATGACTGTGGGAAATAGAAAAAAAAAAAAAACTATTGTCGAATCCAGTGGTTTTTAACGAGGAGCAATTTTGCCCACCAGGATATCTGACGATGGCTGGAGACATGTTTCGATGTGACAACTGGGGGCGAGGATGAGCTACCGGAACCTAGTGGGTGGAAGCCAGGGATGCTGCTAAAGATCCTACAGTGCACAGGACACAACACAGAATTATCCAGCCCCAGATGCCAATAGTGCCGAGGCTGAGAAACCCTGGCCTCGACATTGCAACCACAGGACGTGTACGAAGTGCTCCTAAGGTGCCAATGAGGACAGCTCAGAGAGGACTGCCAGGGCACATTGCTGTAGACTGTGGACCCTTAGAAGAAGAGGATTGTGTGTGTCATTTTCTGGTAGGAAACACAGGAATGCAGAAAAGGGAATTTCCACATTAGGCATAAATCTCGGATGTGAGAAGTAAGAACAGTCCGATTTAATGAGCACTTTCTATGGGCAGGGCACCATGCTAAGAGATTTTGCTACATTGTTGCATTTGACCTTCATGACAACCCTAAGAGGGAGCTCTTGTCCCCATTTTAGGCTCAGGAAGGTGAAATAATTTGCCAAAAGTGGGAAGTGAGAGAAGTGGGATGCAACGTCATACCTACTTGACTCCAAAATACATGCTTTTACCCATCAAACCATATACTGACTAGTAATCAAATCCACCAAAAAGCAGTGATGACCTGGATGAAGCAGAGACCCACTTTAAAAAATTTAATGCTTCTATCCTATACTTCTATGTTCTTTGATTTTTCTATCGTTTCCTCTGCTTTGCTGCATTTTCTTTCATTTTCCTACCTCTTTTTGTTCTTTTTATAGATAGTCTTTGTTTTTGTTTTGAGTCTTAAATCTATTTTAGACAGGATTCTTACCAGAGCACTTGACGGAAACTCAGATCCAACTGGTTTAAGGGGAGAGAGAGAGAGTGGTTTTCTCATATAATTGAAAACTTCAGAATAACAGCTTCAGGCCTGGCTGAATCAGGGTGCTCCAACAAACAAAAATTCTTTGGATCCTTTCTCCTCTGCCAAATGGTCATGTAGAAGTTGCTGAGTTGCACTGATGACTCTTTTTTTAGTTTTTTTTGTGCCACTTGATGTTTCTTTGTTTCTTTTAAATATTAAAAATCATAGACTATCAAAGTTGAGAGAGTTATCTCGTGGATTTTTAGGGCATTCTGTATCATACAGTAAGGTGAATACATGACATTATGCACTTGTCAAAATCCGTAGAACTGTACCACACAAAGAGTGAACTCTGAGGTACCCTACAGACTTTAGTTAATAATAATGTAGCAATATTGGTTCACTAGTTGTAATAAATGTAACAAATGTAATTAGTGAAGCTGGAGGGAGGAGAGGGTTATGAGAGCTCTCTGTACTGTCCGCTCATTTTTCTGTAAACCTAAAACTCCCCTACAAAAATAAAGGCTATTTAAAAAAAAGGAATTATTTCCTTTCCCATATAGGAATCCCTTCCTGAACATTTCATTCAGGCTGCTACGAAATCAGAAGATTTTAGAGATAAGAGCTTCTTGAATTTTATCTTATCCAAACCCTTCACTTCATAGATAGGGAAACTGAAGCCCAGAGAGGGGAAGTGGCTTGCCCAAGGTCACACAGCTATTTAGTTTTTAAAGCCAGAATGAGAACTTTCTATTCAAGATAAGGCTTTTCCTTCCTAGCAGAGTGCTCTTTGCATCACTCCACACTGTACTGAGTATCTGTTTCTACCTCTGGAATTCTCACACGATTGACTTTTCTTAAAATGGAATTGACTAGCTCAGTTTTAGAATAATGAGGAATGTTCCTCTAAAGAGAACTCCCTAACTAGTCCTTTCTTCCCTTTTTCTGAAGGCTGATCCTCTCCTTTTAAAAGAAAGAGCTGACATTCTACCCCTTGCAAATTTGGGGGGCTGTCTACATGACGTGGGGTGACATCCATGGCTAATGGAAAAATTCTAGCTCCTTGACTGACTTGGCCAAAATGCAGAAATGGCCTTTGGAGAAGGCCCATGTGCTGTCATTTTAAGATGCTATGAGGCTGATAATTAGGCGAGTGGGAACGTATGGAATGTGTCAGACCTATTTTATTCTTTGGCCAAAGCTATTATCCCCTTAGACAAATGCAAAGCCACCAAAACAGATGCCCGAGAGACGAGATTTCAGAGTCCCCATACTGACCGACTCGTTTACTCAAAATGACTTTATTGATTTAAGTAGAAATGGTCCCTGTTCTTAAGGAGATTGTAATTTAAAATCGCATCTCTAAGTGTGATATTGCGTCCACTGTGCCCCCCGTTTTCTGAGAGCTGAAGTTAGAATGGTCTTCGAGGATGCGTCCAGCTCTGATACCAGGGAATGTTACCTTTCTCACACAACAGCCTTATTGCAAGCTCACAGGTCAGTCTTACCTCTTGCCCCTGTCTCCCCATCCACATCCCCAGGACACTGGGGTTCCTAACCTTTACATATGACTTGTGAATGTGTTTGAGCACAGGACCCTGCATTCCCACTCTTTTAACCTAATTCTAGAGAGAGTTCAAAGGCAGTAGAGCACCCACAGGACTTTGTACACTATTGGACTGACTCCAGCAGAAAATGCCTCCTCAGTTAAAACATCAGATAAAGGTAGTATCCTTACCCCTATTTTATGGATGAGAAAGTGAGCCCCTGAGTTGTTAACCAAATGTTCCCAGCCACTATGTTCCAGAAATAATAACTAGCATTTAATGAATGTTAATGCTGTGCCAGGCACTATTATAAGAACTGTACGTGAACTCATGCATTCACTCCTCACAGTAATCCTTTGAGGCAGATAACAATATTATCTCCCTTTACAATAAATGCAGGCACAGAGAGGTTAAGCAACTTGCAGAGTTCACACAGCTGACGGGTAGAGGAGCTGGTAGCAGAATCAGTCGTTCTAACTATGTAGGCTATATGCAGTAAGTGTGTCATCCTGCCTTTCATTACTTTACTTAATCTAATTTAATATTATTTTATTGAGTCTTCATTCTATGCTCTGAATTAGGTATTATCAGCGGTGTGCTGGTAAATGCCTAACAACTGGCTCTCTGGGGAAGGGTGGGGAATCCTGATTTGTAGTGTTTGCCAATTTCCATGGTGTAGATATTCCCACTATGGCCGATTTCAAGCTGCCAATGTGACATCAATGAACACAGAGTCAGGAAGAGATGTTCAGTAGCTCTCTGTTATGTGGTATTTCCACCATACGGATACAATACACAGAAATAGCTTCAAGAACACAGATAATAGTAAACTGTAGTAAAATAATTAGTAAATGATGAGTTTTGAGTATTTATTGCCCTTATTTTCAATAAAATGTATTTAACTGTAAGTTAAGTGAACAAAGGAAGCTATAGAGTCATGCCTAGAACACGTTCCCATTTTTTATATATAAGACAAAACTCTCCACCCCACTTATGTGTATAAGTGTTAATTTGATCAAAAAGGGTAGACTGTGAAAATGAGTTACTTCAAAGATTAGAGATTGAGACAGGTTACCGTTTTCTTATCACACCTCCGTATTTGATTTTTTACAACCATCATATTGTGCTTTATGATAAAAAATTATAAAGTTCTTTTAAAATGGGAAGCTAGAATTGGAAGATAAGAAGTGACTTTTTCATGACATACTTTTAGAGATGAAGGGAATTACAATAATTGTAAAGGTTAAGGAATGTCCACTTTCTCATTTTGAAATGAGTTTATTTATTTGTTTACTTGTTCATTGTCTTTCCTGCCAGAATGGAAGCTCCATGATGATCAATACCTGAGTACCTGCAAAGTATTGGTCCTGGCCCCCATCATCACCCCCTTAAACTAACACAACAGCCTCCTACCCCATCTCACTGCTTCTGCTCTTTCCCTCTGTATTAGTTTGCTAGCGCTGCAGTAACAAAGGACCTTATACGCACTGGGTGGCTTAAGACCACAGAAATTTCTTGTCTCACAGTTCTGGAGGCTAGAAGTCAAGACCAAGGTACTGGCAGGGTTGGTTCCTTGTGAGGCTGTGAGAGAGAATCTGTGCTATGCCTCTCCCCTAGCTCCAGGTGGTTCGCTGGCAATTCCTTGGTGTTCCCTGGCTTGCAGCTGCTACACTTCAGTCTCTGCCGCTGTCGTCACATGGCCTTCTCCCTTCTTGCGTCTGCGTCTCTTCTCTTCTTCCAGCCATTTTGGATGAAGGGCCCACTCTGCTCCTGTAGGACCATCATAACTGATTACATCTGCAGTGGCCTTGTTTCCTAATAAGGTCACACTCTGAGGTACTGGGGGTCAGGACGCCAACATATCTTTTGGGGGTTGGGGACACAATTCAACACATAATGCCTTCCTACAGCCAATCCTTCATGGAGCTGCCAAAGTGAACTTTTAAAAACGTAAACGGGCTCACTCTCCTGACTTCTCATCACACCAAGAATAAAATCTGAACTAGGGCCACTACTCCCTGTTTCATCTGGTCCCTGCCTTTTTCTCTATCTGCATGTCTTCCCCCTCCCTGCTTTATTAATGTGAGCTAGCCGCACTCATCGCCTTTCCATTCCTAGAGCGTTCCAGCTCCTTTCCCCTTCAGTGTCTTTGCTGCCCTTCTGTCTGGAACGTGCTTCCGCCAGAATGTGCCTGGCTCTCCTTCTCACTTCTTCCCAAACCAGGGCCGCCTCCTCCGAGAGGTCTACTCTGACCATAACTAGAACAGCAGCCACTCTTGTCTCCTTCTGTTGTTCAGTTTTCTTTATAAATCTCAGCACTACGTGGCATTACATCGTATATTTATTTGTTGATTATGTTACGTCTCCTCACTAGAACGTAAGCTCCGTGAGGGTGGGGATTGTTTCTGAATTTGAAAGCCTTGTAGTCTTTTTATGTATTTTTCAATTAAGTTAGACTTTTGAGCAGGCAACTCATTTACGTTGTTGAAAGTCAATTTGATATAAAGTCAAAAAAGATATCCAGAGAAGTCTCATTCTCATTCCTGCCTCTGCCCATCCCATTTCCTCCTCCTCCATAGGAAACCGTTTTTATTAGTGTTCCAGTATTTCTTTATGCAAATACAACACATATTTGCATATATGTACATATATTCTTATTTTCCCAACTCACACTGAAAATATTATATACATATTCTGTACCTGGCATTTATGTTCTTGAAAATATTTCTTGGTCATCATTCCATACCAGCTTATAGAGAACTTCCTCATTCTCTTTTTACAGCTGCATAGCATTCCTTTTGGAGGACCTACTATAGTTTATTTAATCAATTCCCTCCTGATAAACATTTGTGGCTTCCCATCTTTTGCTATTACGAAAAATGTAGGACAGGGATTTTTTTGTGTCTGTGTAGGGAAGACTGGCTCTGAGCTAACATCCATGGCCAATCCTCCTCTTTTTGCTGAAGAAGATTAGCTCTGAGCTAACGTCTGTGCCCATCTTCCTCTGTTTTGTATGTGGGATGCCGCCACAGGATGGCTTGATGAGTGGTGCCTCTGTTAGTGCCGGGAGTTCAGAACCAGTGAACCCTGGGCCAGAGATGAGGAGCACGTGAACTTAACCACTAAGCCACCGGGCTTGCCCTCACAACAGGGATTTTTATGCTAAATCCCCCAGAGTCTGGAAGTCTTTCTGCACAGAGTTGACTGTCAATAAACAATCGTAAAAAGAATGAATGATGAATTAACCAACATTAATAAGCAGAGGAGGGATGGTAGGAAAGGGAGCCCCAGGGAGGCCCGCGGGTACGCCGTGCTGCGGGGAGGCCCCACAAGGTGGCGCTGCAGGCGGCGGACGAGCCTGGCCGGGCGGGGCCCGCCGCTCTTGCCGTGGGCGCCCACGGCGGCGTGGGGAAGAGCGTAGGGGGCAGGGCGAGTCATATGACCCGCTCGGCTTCCTGGCTCCGGCCGCCGCCGCCGCCCGTGTCCGTCAGTGTGGTGCCGGGGCCCCGAGGAGCCGTAGAGGGGTCCGGGCCGAGGTGCGCTCGCGTGGAAGTCGTCGCTGCCGCTGGCCGCCCGCTCGCCTGTCCGTCCTCGCTCCCCGCCGCCATCATGCTGGCGCTCATCTCCCGCCTGCTGGACTGGTTCCGCTCGCTCTTCTGGAAGGAGGAGATGGAGCTGACGCTCGTGGGGCTGCAGTACTCGGGCAAGACCACCTTCGTCAATGTCATCGCGGTGAGTGCCCCCGGCTCACCCGCCCGGGGCCCGCAGCGCGCGAGTCCGGCCCAGCGTCGGCCCGAAGGCCCGGGTCGGGGCTCCCCTTGGCGCGGTGGGGCTAATGGGAGTGTTGGGGGGTGGGGATTGTGCAAGCCGTGCCTGTCACCTCCCCGAGGACCGGGAGTTGGAGTTTCCCGCGGGTTGGTGGCTGAGGTGTAGCGCCGAGGTCGGCAGCCGAAGGGTTAATTCCATTTCGTTGTCTTCTTCAAAGGGCTGTGTCCTCAACGCAGCCGGGGCTTGGAAAGGGCGAGATGGGGCTTGCCACATTTTTGGAGCGATTGGGGTTTCCTTCGGGTTTGTTCTGTGGGGGCAGCTGAACGGTTAACTCCAGCCTGTCACTTTCCCGAAGGGTGGGATTCGGCGAGTCCGTCTGTCCGGTGAGAAAGCGTAAGAATTGAGAGGCAGCCTAAGTCGTCGTTCGTGGACGAAGAGCCCTCTTGTGAGGAAAGCGGGAGACCTGTGTGGGCTCCTTCCTGAATTGTGTGGGCAGCTTGTCTCCTGTAATTCAGTTACTGGTTTTCACTCGTTTCCCTTGGGGCCGAGATCAGGTTGATTGCTGCTGCGCTCACTGGGCGAAAGTGGGGACAGAGACTTCCAGCCAGTCTGTAGTAGTCCACAGCATTTATGAAGCCAAGCAGTTAGGGGTCTCTGCTGTTCCCGAGCTAGTTGTCTTCAGCGAGAGGCTAAGATGGATCTGCAGTCAGCATCAAGTTAACTAGCTTGAACAAGAAGGGTTGGTCTTTTGTGAGGGTGTTTCTTACTTGAAGAGAAAACAGGGGACTGGGCAGGAACATAGCTTATTCCAGGCTCACGGAATGGGTGTCTGGGAGGGAGATTGCCCTGGGAACTAATATAGGATGTGGTGTGTATTCAGCAGTGATTGAGGGGAAGGATGTTTATTAAATTTTGCTTGTTTGGTTGGCTGGGGAAGGCATCAGCGGGAAAGATTCTCGTCAGTCTTGATTTAGAGCCCAGGAGTTGCTGTGACTCAGTCTTAGCCGATAGGGGCCTGTAGTTGTCAGGGATGAACTTTAGAACTATTGTCAAGAAAGATGGCAGCAGTTCTTCCACCTTTTAGATGATAGTTGAAATCTTTATTTAATAAGAGACTAGCTGTCCAACTGGTTTGGTTACAGGAATGATTGAAATACAGCTCTCTTATTGGAGAAAATATGTAACTTGTGACTCTTCGTCTTTGTGTAATAGAGCAACAGGAAGTAGTACGAGTTGGAGAAAAAGAGATTAGCAGAAATCCAAACTTCCTTTGAGGAATGTTGCCTATAAGTATGAAGAAAATTTACCTACTTGTTTGTTTTTGTAGTATGATTTTTTTTTTTTTTGACTTGGGATGACTATCTTTTCAGCAGGTATGGTAGAGTGGAGTGTGTATCTGATACCACTAAAATTGAAAAGGAGAAACTTTGGGCCAAGTATCCATACTAGAACTTTTATATGATGTGGAAAACATCAACCTGAGTGCAGCTGAGCTCAATTAACTGTAAAGTTTCTGGTATTCCCTTAAGAATTGGAGTCTCCTTATAAATCTTGTCCTTTTGACAAGATTGAATTAATTTATAGTGTAGATAGGTGTATTACAACAATCAGTTGTTGTATTTTTTGTAGAAAAATAGTTATGCATGGGAAACCTAAAAAAGTTTGGTGAATCTTTGAGGACTGTCTAAAAACATAGGCAGGATTTTCATGCATATGTTGTTAGTAGACAGTGTAGCTTAATATAATGCGCATGAACTTTGAAGTCAGGCAACTCTGGGTTTGCAATATGGCTCTGCCATTTAGCAGCCTTGTATCCTCTTTCAGTCCTTGCTTCTCTTCTATTAAACATAGATAATAATAAGTTTCTTACAGAGTTACTCTGAGGAGTAAGTGAAATGAGAGATGTTAAGTACTGGCACCATGCCTGCCCATAGAAGGGGCTAGGTAAATGGTAACCATTGTTATTATTTGTAATGGGCACACTTGTTTAATGCAGAAACAATATTTTTAAAACTTCAGAAAGGAATTAGTTGGGGTCCTTTCCTTCTTTGAATCTGTGTGTGTATCGAAATGTGGGCTGCCATAGTGGATTTATGGATTGTGGCAAGTAATCGCATCATGTATCCCCACCCTCCCTTTCTCTTTTGTATTAAATTGTTTAACAACAACAAAACTTCTGGAAAACTGTTGAATTCAAAATGAACCAGTGGTTCCACTATTATTTTAACATTACACTGTTCTTTTTGGATTATGATAATATGGGTAGGTTCTGTTAATAAAGAAAATCTGGAATGTAATAGGCTATGGCCTTTAAGATGCTGAAAAAAAGAGACCTCAGTAAACTTCATACCTTTTTTTTTTTTAAACCTTAGACTGCACCCTAATCTGTGGTTCTTATGGAATATATTGAGGGTGAGGAAAAGGTTAGTAGGTAAAGGTGATTTTGCAGACTTTTAGACAGAAGCAGTGTTTCCAAAATAGCAAATTTAGCCGTATCTTTTAAAAAAACCAATTGCACTGTTCTTTGTATTTTGTGTAAGATGTTTGATTAATAGACTCAGAAATACAGATGTGTTGAGCACTGTTGTGTCACTTTAGAGTGTTGGCTATTTATTTACTCAGATTCAACAAGTAACTTCACAGGTATGAAAAGCTTCAGATGAAACTGTTTTTCTTTTAGTAAAAATCAACTTTTTGTAAACATCAAATTAAAATGTGGCTGTATCTTCTGCCTTAAAAGTTAAGAAAAATGCAATAAATGTCGTTTAACTTTCTCCAGAGGTTTGTGAAGCTGAATTTCTTCTATATAGGGTTTGGTCCATTCTGAAATTAGGCAGTTTCCTTACAGAGGAATTCATTCCTAAACTTCATCTTCTTATGGTTTTACTTCATAAACAGTAGTTAATTTTATATAATATTTTATGAGAGACACTTAATATACCTAATGTTTATTAAACGTAGATAATAATGTCTTTCTTACAGAGTTATTTTTTGTATATTTTTGGGTATTAAAGAAACACCTCTAGTCTGCAGTTTTCTGATTAGTGTTAGGGCATGAAATACTGCTGGTTGCTAAGTATTCTGGCAGTTATTGCATAATAAATCATGTGCCCTGCAAGTGTAATGTATGTTGAGTAATTTCTGTTTTTAACTGAGCCTCTCAGATGGGTTATAGGATGGTTAATAAGAAATGTTTAGGAGGTCAGCCCCGTGGCTTAGTGGTTAAGTGTGTGCGCTCCACTACTGTTGGCTGGGGTTGAGATACCGGGTGCGCACCGACGCACCGCTTCTCCGGCCACGCTGAGGCCGCGTCCCACATACAGCAACTAGAAGGATGTGCAACTATGACATATAACTGTCTCCTGGGGCTTTGGGGGGGGAGGGGAAAGGAAGAGGATTGGCAATAGATGTTAGCTCAGGGCCGGTCTTCCTCAGCAAAAAGAGGAGGATTGGCACCGATGTTAGCTCAGGGCTGATCTTCCTCACAAACAAACAAACAAAAAAAGAAATGTTTAATAGGATTTACCAATGTTATAGGATAAGTTTTATAGATATTGTGTATTTTTGAAATGAGTAGCTTAAAAATTTGTCTACGTTTTTGTGAAGTGTTGATACGTCAAAGCTAAATGCAAAGAAAAGTTGATTACTGCTGAGAATTAGGTAAAGGAAATATTTGGGAAGATTGTAGAAATCTGAACCTAGAATCAGTTTTTAAGAGTTTGTAGAAACGTTAAATAAGTGGTTTCATTTTACCTTCATTTTATAGATGTATCTGGGAGATCCAGAAAGGTTAAGTGAAATTCCTAAGGCAGCAAAGCTCATTAGTGGCAGAGATAAAATGAGAACCCAAGGCCAGTGCACTTTCTGTTTTTCTTCTCTCTCTCTGTAGATCCAGCTAAGGTTAGAACCACCCAGCTGTGAATTGTGATATGGTAATCCTTTAAAAATCTTTTTTGTATATAAATTTACTCCTTTTATGAATCTGGATAGCATTTTAAATCCAAGCATCTTAAGCATGTTGACTAACATTTGAGGACTATATATATACAATATGTGTTTATATATAAGTGTTTGTGTATATATATATTTGAGGACATGGATTATGGGAAAGAATGATAATCTATGGCAAGTAGGAGTAGTGGAATATTATAATATCATATTTGGACATTTAAATAATTGGCTAACAGGCATTGTTGGGATTTTGAACCGTGTTTAATATCTTTAGAAAGCAGAAATAATTTTGTTTATCAGAGCTCTTATTATTTAATTACTTTGGAGTAAGAAAGGCAAAAACAGTTTTTAAATAAAATATGCTGTGGCTCAAGTCTGAAGTTTAACACATCTGAAACTTTGCTATGGAAGCTAGCCTTCCAATGATATAGTCTTCAAATATAGATTCGGAGTTGTGGAACATGAGGTGTCCTGCCAGGGAGCACCTCTTCAAAGTTCCCTGTCCCCATCCCCTCTCCAGATATTTTTTCCATTCAGACCTAGAATCTCAAAAGCCAAATGTTCTAGCTAAGAAGCTGTTCGAGTGCAATAATGCATTTTAAATTAGTGACTTAGAGGATATTTCACCACTTAAAGCACTTTTTAAGTTTCTAAAAAGATAAAGTGGATCGTCACTGAACATGGCTACAAAATGCATTACACCTATAAAAACTAGTTATTTAAATGTTATTTTTAGGATCTTTTTTTCTGATTATCAAAATAATACAGGGCAATTAGTAGAAATTTGAAGAGTATAGAGTAGAAGAAACCACTTGTTATCTCCACCATCCGAGGTTAACTACTGTCCACATTTCAAAGTATTTTCTTTTTGTCTTTTTAAAAACGTGTATATCCAAATTCCTTTTTAAAAGTTTTGAGATGATGCTATTTGTACTGTTTTTATCCTGGTTTGTTTTCTTTTAATTCTGGGGTATGCATTTTTCTTTTAATTCTGGTGTGTGCGTTTTTCTACATCTAAAACCGTTTTTAATGCCTTCATAATTTATTCTATAATGGCCTATCTTGTGGATATATCATAATATATTTGATCATTTCCTCATTATTGGACACTTGAGTGGTTTCCAGGGTTTTGCTGTTGTATAGCAATTTGATCTGCATTTCCTGAAGATGGGCTCCAGAGTTGGCATCACTGGGCCAAAGGATATGAACATATTTCATGTTAAATGGCCAAATTGCTTCCCAGAAAGGATGCCCTTCTACTAGGTCTTCTGAACAGATTTCATGTACAAAATTGGCCTTCAGTTAAGCACTTTGTCCTTTGCTATTTTTAGGGCAAAACATATTTAGTTTTGTTGCTAAGGTAAAGTAAACCAGCAGTATGTTTAAACTATCCTGTTAGATAATTGTTTCTGTGTTTAATGTTTTAAGAAGTACCTATTTATGTTTCAGCAACTGCTGAGACTATAGAGAACATAATTCTTTTTTCAATTTTCTTGTTTATTGAACTTTGTAGGCAAGCCGTATAAATGCAGCTCATCCCCTTTAGCTATCATGATCAAATTTGTTTTAAACTTGTTGGTGGATTGCATTAGGAGTTTGTATTCCAGGATTCTGGTATATTTCCACACAGTCCTTACCTAATCTTGTCCTGTTATAGTGGGATGCTGCTTTTCTTTTGGGGGGCGGGGTGTTAAAAAATATTCTTTTCTAAACCAGAGGCTAAGAAAGTTTGCCAAGTAGACCACTTTTTGAGTGTATGGCATATGAACTTTTTTTTAATTCATGATTTGAGTGTCATGTATAATTATATTATAAAAGTTGATTCATGTCCTTTAGGCTTGTATATGAAAAAAACTAAGGAAAAAAATATTAACCTATTTGCTGAATAGGTCAAAATTAAGTGATAATTTAAGGCATTTAGTTTTTCTAAGATGTGACAGACCAAAATTGAAATCTCTAATGGAGTAATTTGAGTGAATTTCTTTCTTCAAAGTCAAAACCACAAGGCTTAAGTTCTATTGTGCTGTTTTTTTTTAAAGTTACATTGTTTCTTAAATTAGATATTGGATCTTGTATTTGGATCCCATTTCATAGTTTGCCCAGTGTTATACAGTAGAATCACATTCTTATTTTATATCTTGAAAGGAACTTTTAAAAAAATTTAAAAAATCAACAAAGCTTTAGAGTTTATTTAAAAATCATCTCTAAGAATACTGTATTTTTAAAAAATTATAGTACTGGTAAAACAATTTAGGTTTTGGGTATCTAAGTAGTGACATTTCTGCTTGAAAATTGAGGCCTTTCCTCGTAAACTGGGTTAGAAAATAATCATTTGTTGTAAAAAATAGCAGCAACAACACAAAAAAAGTTAGATAATGGACAAAATGATACTAAAAATGTCTTTTGTAACAATTTACTGGATAACAATTACTTTAGGATCTACCAAAGTAGGATTACTTTAAGAATATTTTTTGAGCCTAAACTGTTGGCATATGAATGTGGTGTGGTTGATATGGTGGCATATTTATTTGGAATACGTTTAAATTAGGTGGCTATGTGAGTTTGAATGGCATGGAGGTTAGGAGCTGAGAGCCAGACTGTTTAGGTTTAAATCCTGACTCTTCCACTTGTGTTATTTTTGGCAAGTTATTTACCCCTGCAGTGTCTGTTTCCTTACTTGTAAGATAGGAATAACAGTAGCTTCTACCTCATAGAGTTGTTATGAGTGAACAGTTGTAGAACACTGAACAGTGTTCAAAACAAGGCGTGATATGGAAGCACTTCATGTTAGCTGCTGCGTTACTATAATGTCTCCTTGAGGGCAGGGATTTCTGTCTCTTTTGTTCGCTGATGTATTCCAAATGCCTGAAACAGTGCCTGGTACGTGCTAGGTGCTCAACTATATTTTTGAATGGAAAATATTATTATATTCAAAATATAAAATTAAGAAAAAATGTCTTTATGAGCTTATATTCATATTTCAGTATGCAAAGTGTAGCATAATGTTAAGGAGAGTTCTGGAGTCCGACCATTTGGATTTGAATATTGACTTGGCCATCTATCACTTGTGTTAGCGTCTCTGTGTTTCGTTTTTTCCTCCTCTGTAAAATGTAGATGATCATCGAGCTGCCTCTTAGAGTCGTCGTCAGAGTTAAGTGAATGTATGCAAAGTGCTTAGCACAGTGCCTGGCACCTAGAAAGCACTCTGTAAATGGTGACTGTTATGTATCTGGAGTAGTGGTAATTATGAGCTATGTTCAATTCCATTTAGATTTCTCTTGATTATGTTTTAAATATTAGTAGCTTTTGTTTAGGAAGTAAGCATTTTTTGTTTGCTTAATTCTTGGGAAAATTTTGAACATGTTATAATTTATGATGTTGATGAATTTAATTGATAGCAGAGATGGACTGGTAGAAGAAATGTTTCAGCCTCCAGGGCAGGCTAGTAACTTTTGATGGACGTACTCGTATGGTTCTTCCTTTTAGAAGATGAAATTAGATCTGATATGCTTGTCCTTGGTCAGTATATAATTAGAGTATTTGTTGTGGGAACAGTTCTGAGGAAAGAGTTGGAAATAGGAGTTGTCCTTTTACTTGTCCCACCACTGACTAATGGCGGAACTGGGGACAAGTCATTTAACTTCTCTGTTCTTCAGTTTTGATCTTTGTGCGGAGTGAATAATCACCGTGAGAACCTTGCAGTTTGAGAGTGAGTGGTGCTTTCTTGTACGTGGAGTTAGAACTCTTAGGGATCGATTGTAGAGTTAAATAAAAGTGTAAGGGCTCCAACATAAGACGCTGGTTATAAAATTCCAGCCTCTTGCCAGAACAAAAACTGAGTGGTTTGCAGCTTTATGGTAGGAGGTGGAAAGGCGCACTGATCTGAACAGGAGGAAGAGAGCACCTTGGCAGTAGTACCTGCCCTCTGGAATTTAGGTGCCCTGTACAAGTGTATGCTTAGATTCTAATTTTAAATTTGGGTAAGCCCATAATATTGCTGTCCATTTGCGTGTGTTTGTTGTAATATTTGAAGCAGAATTTAAGATCAGAGTGGGTTTAATCATTGTTGACAGCCGTAAATTTGCAAGCTCCTACAAACAATGTTCTGTGTCTGCGTTAGCCCGTGGTCTCCCAAATGAGAAGTGGGCTGCTCGCGGCCTGGGCCAGAAAGAGCTTTTGGCAGAAAGAGTTGCCTCTCTTAAGGTGGCTTAAGGTCTGGTTTAGACACTGATCATTAGGCCTACTTTTTCTTTCCTTTTTTCTTGAAAGCTCGTTTTGTCTGGAGAATGTTTTAATGCAAATATATAGACTTGATTATTTCTAAATGGTTCATTTCAGAGGAAAAACTAGGAAATGGAGGAAACTCACTTTTTCCCCCCTCCAAAATCTAGCTGTTTCACTCCACTAGCTTTTGGTTTCCTTATCTTGATCTTATTTCTTCTTTCAATGGCTAAATTCAAAAACTTAAAACATTTGTTTCTTTAAAAGAACGCACATAATTCATATTGTTCAAAAATATAGTACAGATACACAAACAGCAAAAAATCGTCCTTTAACACCATTAAGATTTAATCACTATTAATATTAAGCTGTGTGTCCTTCTGAGTTTTCCCTGTCCTTATATATATACAAATATATGCTTTTTTTAAATTGAGGTATCATTGACATATATTAACTTCACGTGTATAATATACTGATTCTATATTTGTGTATGTTTTGAGATGATCACCACAATAAGTCTAGTTAACATCCATCACTACACATAGTTATAAATTTTTTTTCTTGTGATGAGAACTTTTAAGATTTATTCTCTTAACAATAAATCTTAGTAAGCAATAAATAATTCTTGGGAAAATTTGAACATGTTATAATTTATCATGTTGAATTTCATTGATAGCAGAGATGGACTGGTGGAAAAAATGTTTCAGTCTCCAGGGTAGGCTAGTAATTTTTTGTGGATGTACTCATATGGTTCTTCCTTTTAGAAGATGAAATTAGCAAAAAATCTTAATAAAAGCAATATATTTCTCTTTCAAATATGCAGTACAGTGTTATTAGCTATAGTTACCATGCTGTACATTAAGTCCCATGACTTATTTATTTTAGAACTGGAAGTTTGTACCTTTTGACCCTCTTCTCCCATTTCACCCACTCACCCACCCTTCACCTCGGGCAGCCACCAATCTGTTCTTTTTATCTATGAGTTCGGTTTGCTTTTTGTTTTAGGTTTCACATATACGTCTCTCCGTCTGACTTATTTGACTTAGCATAATGCCCAATAAATGCTTTCTTGATAACAGTGATGGGATCATGCTGTACATACTGAGTGATCTCATGCTGTCTACTTGATATCTCTGCTTTCGTGGATAATAGGAAACTCAAGTTCAGTCAGTACACAGTGGAATTCTTGATCCCCTCCTCCCTCAATCTAAGGAACCAACATCTACCTTTTTCTTAAAAATATTCAATCAATGGATGTTGTAGGCTTTTTTTTTTTTAAATTTTTTTTTTTTTTGAGGAATATTAGCCCTGAGCTGACATCCGATGCCAATCCTCCTCTTTTTGCTGAGGAAGATTGGCCCTGGGGTAACATCCATGCCCATCTTCCTCTACTTTATATGGTACGCCGCCACAGCATGGCTTGACAGGCGGTGCGTAGGTGCGTGTCCAGGATCCGAACCTGCGAACCCTGGGCCACCGAAGCAGAGCCCGTGCACTTAACTGTTACACCACCAGTCTGGCCCCTGTTATAGGCTTTAATTAACTCTTAGATGTATATTTTTGTTACGGACATTATTTTCCACTGATTGAAATGTTTGTGCCTAAAACTTTTGTTTTTGTAATTTTCTTTGGAGTTCCAGAAGTGGGCCAAATGGTTTGACCAGTTTTAGCCTTTTGGTTTTCTTGTCATCCTGTCTGTAGTAGGTATCTTCTCAAGTCAGGATTGATCATATCAACTCCATTATAATTTTTACCACACTTCTCATCATCAGAAATTATCTTGTTTATTGTCTTTGTCTTTTTTATGAACATAAGTTCCATTGGGGCAAGGCTTTGTCCTTTTTTTAATGCTGTATTCCAGTGCAAAAAACAGAGCCTGGCACATAATATGCTCTCTAAATATAGAGTAAATTAATGAATGAATGCAACAACAAAGTGTGTCTATTCTGTGTATACTTAAACTGTGTGCAAGGCATTGTGACAGGAGATGATTCATAAATGTACCAGACAAGGTTATTTATGATAGAGTATGTGCTTCATAGTTGCCATGTATAGAATAGAAATATTAAATGCTTTTAAGTTTGGTATAAGACAGTACAGGAATCTCCCCACCCTCACCTCACTAAGACATCGAGGGGTTTTAGAACGGCAATTTGCTGATTTTTGGTGGGACCATGGTGAGAATGGCCTTTGAGCTGATCATTGAGGGTAAAGTGGTTTTCATTTATTCGATGAGTATTTGAAGCAGTGTTCTAGGAAGCACAGATATAATGAGAACAAAACAGACATGGTTCCTTCCCTTGTTGAGCTTCCAGTATCATGGAGGGAAGAAAAGATAGATGTTCAAGAAGGAACAGTAGGAGAAGCAAAGACACAGTTGAGGACAAGAAGTTTCGTTGGATTACGTGTAACCTGCATGAAGAAAAAAATAAAAGGCTGGAAAAGTAGATTGAATCAGTTCTTACAAAGCCTTGACTGAGTTTGAATCTGTAGGCGTGGGGAGCCATTGAAGATTTTTGTTCAGGGGAATGAAGTAAGACCTGTATTTCCAAAGGAGTAATTTAATAGCAATATGGAGACCATTGAAAAGGAAATTGGTTACAAAGGTCTGATTGAGATAATGAGGGGGAGAGTTAAGGAGTAAGGGAAAGAGGAGCTTGTGGAAGTAGAATGAGTACAATTTAGGGGTTGAATCAGATGCCCAGGGCAAAGGGGAATTTGTAGTTAACTACTTTTTTAAGGGTTTGAGTGAATGATGGGGAATATGGTTTTGTGATCAACAAGTAGCAGATATGGGTGGAGAAGGAGGAATGGGTTTAGAATAGAAAGGGATGAGTTGAATATAAAATGTATTATATAATTAATGATATAAAGAGAATGCTGTTTGCAAAGGGCATTAATGCCGTATTTAAGTACATTGAGACAAACTGAGAATTAAAATTTCATTCAATTCATATCTTTATCATCAGGAGTAGTAAGAGACTTAGGAAGTAGTTGAGAATTCAGTCCTGGTTTCTTTTCAAAAGAGAATTGTATTTTCTTTCTAGTGATTCGTGTTGATTATCTTACCCTGCTGGTTACTTGTTTTGCCAACATTTTGTACACAAGGACTAAGCAGAATGTTCCCTACTCCTCTAGAATTGCGGTTGGGCTATCTTGATTTATTTTTGGTGCTTATGTACGTTAATCTGTGCCCAGAATGCAGGCTGCCTAGAAGTCCTAATCATAGGCCCTTCAGGCAGCTGAATGAAGACTGTATGTTCAGAGTGGCTCAGACTTTTGTAGGCTTGGAAGCCTTTGCTGTTTAATTTGAAGAGCGGTGTTTCTGTCCCTGGAAAGTATCTGGTTTAGGTTTATATAGTGTCTTTCTACTGAAGAGAAGAGTTATGTGTAATTTATGTGCTTTAAACATAAAGGATATCTAATTTCTTGGGATTTATTTAAGTTGGGACTTTTCTTAGGTGCTGGGTAAACATGTAGATAGTATTAGGCTCAGAATATCATTTTTCTCTCTTATCAGGTTACATTACTGATTACTTTACTGTGTGGTTGAAAAGACAAAATATGATCCTCAGTCCTCATATCCCAGTGAGGTTGTTTGATATCTGCTTAGAGACTCACTTAGTGCAGTCTGTTGTGGATTTATAGTGCTCACAGTGCTCAAAGACACCAGTTCATCTTGGAACACGTGGACATTACCATAAAACAAGACAGGAAATGGCTGTACCACCTACACTATGTCGTTTTTAAGGGTAGTTAACACAAAGGATGTTCCTAGATGACCTACTATTTCCTAATCATCTTTTTCCTCTATCTCCAACACACAGGGGGCATTCATTAAAAAATTTTTCATTTATTTAGTTAATGAAACAGTTGACTATTTTATGAAGTGCTTTCACACACAATCCATTGTATGAGTCTTTTGGCCCCCTTGTTAAGTAGTTATTCATTGGCTTATATAAGGTAAAGAAAGGTTAAGTGACACAGTTTTTAGATAGGTCTGGAATTCAACTCCAACTCTCAGTCTGAATATTCTGTTCCCTAAAAAAGGTGAGCGATGATGAATCCATGTTTATAGGCAAATCCTTTAGGATCTTGCTTTGCCACTTGATAAGTGCAGCTCTTTCAAGTCCTGTGACTGAGACTAGTTTGGAAATTGGATGTGACCTTGTGATGTTCTATATGTGGTTTTAGCTTTCTTTGGCTCCTTGTTGCCAAATGCTTCAAGTCTGCTTTACTGGTTTTTACTGCTTTCCTATATTATCCTTCCTAGGAGCACTTGTAAATTTTAGTATTTTTTTTGGCAGACTTTGGAGGAGGTCTTAAATTTGCCAGTGAAAATTAAGAAGATGGGTGTGGGGAGAAGGATGGAGGAAGCAGGCCTTTGAAATACATGTTAGACTGTGGTAATGATGGAGAATGAGACACTCAAGATACCAAGCCATTTTGTTTGCCTACAATACATTTTTTATCTCCTGGAGCTCCTTTTCCCTTTGATGGCAGTGTCTTACAGATTGTTTAGGTCCCAGATCTGTGAAGCCTTGCCCCAGCTCTTCTCCCAGGCAAAATTGATTGCCCGTTGCTCTGTTTTCATAGCACTTTGTTCAAAATTGTATATATTTGTACCAATTATCTGTTCATCTGTCTCTACTTCCAGACTGCAAACTTCGTTATTATTATTTATGCCCCCTAAATGTAGCTCTGGGCCTGACTCAGTAGGTGCTCCGTAATTATTGACTTAATAGAGTGAAGCAGTATAGGGTAATGTTTAAGTAAGTTGGGTCAGACAGGCCTAAATTTGAATTCTAGATCTGCCAGAGCTCCATGACCCCCTCAAAGCTTCCGTTTCCTCATTGGTGACTTGAGAATGAGAATTGTTGCCCCATGGCCTCATGGTGTGAGGTAAGATAATCAGCACAGTGCCTGGCATAAAGTGAATGCTCTGTAGTTAGTAATTACTGTTGTGGGTGATGTGACTTTTGGGGATTTAGGGCAGGAGCATGTACTCCAGTTAGAGGGTAGATGAAATGGAACCCCATCACCTCTTAAGTGAGCACTGAGTAGGAATTTAGTTTCAGAGGGAGGTGAAAGATTCCTGACTTCCAAGATGGAGGTGTACTGGGCACTAGGGACCAGTTTCTGCTTGTTGGTGAAGGTTTTCTGTCACTGTGAGAGAGAAACTAAAATAACAGACTGTCCTTTGCCATCCGCTATAGATGTGCTAGGATATTTGGAGCAACCTGCTGAAAAATTTGCTGGTCTGTTTGGTATGTCTTCCTGTTGATAAATTTGGATGTGGTTACTAGTTTTGGCTTGGTGGAAGAGATTGTGATTGCTCTAAATTGGTATTTTACTGCATATGCTAATAGAATACTAACATAGTATCTATTTATAACCTCTCAGTTAACCATTGAGTTTGTATTTTGTTGTTACTGTTGTTGAGCCACCTGACATTGGCTTCAATCTTCTCTGCAAATAGTGACCCTTGCTTATCTATCAACAAACAACCCTCTAATGCCTGAAGCATTTTACTTGAGTAGAAAGTAATATTAGGGCTTTGAAGTTCAGACCTGGGTTCAAATCCCAGTTTTGCCACTATTTAGCTGTGTGTGTGACCTTGTGACCTTCTTGACTTCAAGCTTCCTTTCCTGTAAAATGAGGCATGTAAAGTGCATGGTGTTATGCTACTATCATAATAATTATTATTGTTATTAACAGTATAAGTGAACAACATGTATCCTAGCTAATAACAATGATGTATTCTTTTTTGTTTGTTTTATTTATTGTGCAATTTTTGTTGTACATTATTGTTTGTCAGTTACCATATAAGTGCATCCCTCCACCCCTTGTGCCCACTCCCCACCCCCCTAGCCCCTGGTAACCACAAACAGTTCTATCTGTCTGTGTGTTGGTTTATCTTCCACATATGAGTGAAATCATGCACTGTTTGTCTTTCTCTTTCTGGCTTATTTCACTTAACATAATACCCTCCAGGTCCATCCATGTTGTTGCAAACGGGACGATTTTGTCTTTCTTTATGGCTGCGTAGTACCATGGTATGTATATACCACATCTTCTTTATCCAGTCATCAGTCGAGGGACACTTGGGTTGCTTCTATGTCTTGGCTATAGTGAATAATGCTGCGATGAACACAGGGGTGCATAAGCCTCTTTGGATTGTTGATTTCGGGTTCGTTGGGTAGATACCCAGTAGTTGGATAGCTGGATCATAAGGTATGTCTATTTTAAATTTTTTGAGGAATCTCCATACTGTTTTCCATAGAGGCTGCACCAGTTCGCATTCCCACCAGCAGTGGATTAGGGTTCCCATTTCTCCACAGCCTCTCCAGCATTTGTTGTTTTTTGTCTTGGTGATTATAGTCATTCTAATGGGTGTAAGATGATATCTTAATGTGGTTTTGATTTGCATTTACCTGATGATTAGTGATGTTGAGCATCTTTTCATGTGCCTGTTGGCCATCTGTATATCTTCTTTGGAAAAGTGTCTGTTCATTTCCTCTGCCTGTTTTTTGATGGGGTTGTTTGTTTTTTTGTTATTCAGTTGTGTGAGTTCTTTATATATTATGGAGATTAATCCCTTGTCAGATATATGGTTTGCAAATGTTTTTTCCCAGCTGGTGGGTTCCCTATTCATTTTGATCCTGGTTTCATTTGCCTTGTAGAAGCTCTTTAATCTGATGAAGTCCCACTTGTTTATTTTTTCTTTTGTTTGCCTTGTCTGAGTAGACATGGAATTCAAAAATATCCCTTTATGCCTGATGATGAGTAGTGTACTACCTATATTTTCCTCCAGGAGTTTTATAGTTTCAGGTCTCACCTTCAGGTCTTTGATACATTTTGAGTTAATTTTTGTGTATGGCAAAAGAAGATGGTCTACTTTCATTCTTTTGCAAGTGGCTGTCCAGTTTTCCCAGCACCATTTATTGAAGAGACTTTCCTTTCTCCACTGTATGTCCGTAGCTCCTTTGTCAAAGATTAGCTGCCCGTAGATATGAGGTTTTGTTTCTGGACTTTCAATTCTGTTCCATTGATCTGTGTGTCTGTTTTTGTACCAATACCATGCTGTTTTAATTACTCTCGCTTTGTAGGATGTTTTGAAGTCAGGGATTGTGATGCCTCCAGCCTTGTTCTTCTTTTTCAGGATTGCTTTAGCTATATGGGGTCTTTTGTTGTCCGATATGAATGTTAGTATTCTTTGTTCTATTTCTGTGAAGAATGTCCTGGGATTCTAATTGGGATTGCATTGAATCTGTAGATTGCTTTAGGTAGTGTGGACATTTGTTCTTCCAATGCAAGTGCATGGAATATTTTTCCATTTCTTTATGTCATCCTTGATTTCACTCAATAATGTCTTATAGTTTTCATTGTGTAGGTCTTTCACTTCCTTGGTTAAATTTACTTCTAGATATTTTATTCTTTTTGTTGCAATTATAAATGGGATTGTCTTCTTGAGTTCTCTTTCTGTTAGTTTGTTGTTGGTATATAGAAATGCAACTGATTTCTGTAAGTTAATTTTGTACCCTGCCACTTGGCTGTAGTTGTTGATTATTTCTAATAGTTTTCCAATGGATTCTTTAGGGTTTTCTATAATAAGATCTTGTCATCTGCAAACAGCAAGAGTTTCACTTCTTTGTGGCCTATTTGGATTCCTCTTATTCCTTTTTCTTGCCTAGTTGCTCTGGCCAGAACCTCCAGTACTGTGTTGAATAAGAGTGGCAAGAGTGGGCACCCTTGTCTTGTTCCTGTTCTCAGAGGGGTGGCTCTCAGTTTTTCTGCATTGAGTATGATGTTGGCTGTGGGTCTGTCATATATGGCCTTTATTATGTTAAGCTACTTGCCTTCTATAGCCATTTTGTTGAGAGTTTTTATCATAAATGGATGTTGGATCTTGTCAACAATGATGTATTCTTGATGCAGTCATCACATATAACTAGAAAACATTCTTGTCACTCCAGCCTCTTCCTGCACTTTTAATTCCCTGCCAGGCTCCCCACCCGGATGGTAGTAAATGGGGTTGTAGACAGCTACTGAATAAATAATGATGTTGGAATCTAGAAGGCACTGCAATTTGGAAACCTGAGCAGTGTACAGTGACTCAGTATTTCATAACTGTCCATCATTTAAGATCTAAGTTTCAGTGTGAAGCAATTCTGATAATACTGACTAGGCTAATGGAATAGCTTTACAGTGTTTAGTCTTTCTTTGGGGACACCCAGAGAGAGGCAGGGGTGAAAAATAGCCATTGAAAGAGAATGTATTCAGACCATGGCATTTTCTACAGCCACACCACTTTACTGCCAAACTGATAAACATGGAAGCAGAGATGTCTCTACTGATATGTAAAGAAACAGCTAAAAGATTTGATGTACTCTAGTTTAAAATGTTTTTAGGGAATTGGTAACTTTAATATTTTAAAAAGTAAACAGTATTACTAACATTTTCCAGTGGGGGAAAATAAAGCAATCCACATGATGTTATTAGGGGAGGAGATAAGGTTTTAAATCCACAAGGCAGGAAAATGTTAAAAGTAGGCCATAAAGGACTAATAAATTAAAATCCAGGTTTTAATGTATCGTAATGATAGGTGACACAGTTTGCTTCCTCCAGAATCTGACAACAAAATTGTGTTTATAAACATTTTCTTGCCTCTACTACTGCTGTCAAGGATGCCTGGGCTAGTCTTTAAAAGATAAGGAAGAGAGGATTGCCTGTCTGTTTTATGACATACCTGTGGAACAGGGTTTTAGTAGCTTCATTCATCTTCCAGATAGAAAGGAGAACTGATAAGAGGTTGTGTATCTGCAGTCATCTGGCATGATAGGCTGTAATCCTTGCTTACATTTAGAGGATTTTTCATTATAATATTTAAGTGTTTCGTGTAACTGTAGGAGTGGAGTCATGGGTTAAATTCTAAATTAGGAGACAGTTTCTGGGTAACTTCTCAGTAACATCTCTGACATTTGTTTAATAGCAGATCTAAACAGCCACTAAGGGATGTTACAGTTGCAGTGAGCAGTGAAGTTTATTTCCCTGGAATTAGAATGAGGCAGACTCAGAAAATTGTGTAAAATGTTTATCACCAGTTAGATTTCTTCATGGCCCAGAAAAACTCCTATATAGCTTTCCTTAAAGAAATGGAGCTGAACAAGAAGCAAAAGTAGTTAATGGATGATATTGGACCTGAGAATTCTGAATGAGTCAGTTCAATTCCTACAGGGTATCCTGCCTCAAAGAAATTAGGACAATATATGATGCAAAACTTGCAGGGGTCCCAGTGGCCTTGCTAGTCAGATTCTTTCAGAGGTAGTGGTAGATATGGCATCTTCCTCCTGTACAAGATGTGCTTAGCTTGTTTTCTTCACTTTGGGGACCATGCCTGGCAGTTTTAAAAATAATGCTCTCCTGTTGGTTCTTCAGGAACTAAGCCTCATGGCTAAATTCCAACACAGGTTAATATTACCTTTAATTCTCTATTTAGTGAATGTTGGAGCAGATTTCAGGTTGCTTAAAACTGAACCAAGGGTACAACCAGAAGAGAAGAGACACCCTGAGGGAAGCAGCTGTATGAGTGGAACTGTGATTTATTGTATTCTGGAAATTTTAGGTTAGAATAAATGGTTCCTGAGGCACCAGGAAACATTGATGGGTTACCACCTGTCATCTCCTGGTGGAGGAGTTGGTTGGCTCCCACTCCCCTACCCTCCACCCACCAGCCTTTGGTTGAACAAAATTGACAATCTAGACCATTCAGCAAATAATAGATGTCAAGGTCTGTTGTTCCCAAATCACAAACAAATCCATTAGTTTGTAGAATTTTGCTGTAGATTGGTGTGAATTTTCTAGCCAGTGATCCATTCCTGTTACTGTCTTGTATCATTACACTTGTTTTAGGACAGGGTATCAATTGTATCTATGAGTTTGGTTTTTTGTTTTTAGATTCCACGTATGTGTGACATCATACGATATTTGTCTTTCTATGTCTGATTTATTTTACTAAGCGTAATGCTCTTGAGGTCCATCCTTGTTGCAAATGGCAAATTTCATTATTTATTTATTTATTTATTTATTTATTTATTTAGTGAGGAAGATCAGCCCTGAGCTAACATCTGTACTAATCCTCCTCTTTTTGCTGAGGAAGACCGGCTCTGAGCTAACATCTATTGCCAATCCTCCTCCCCTTTTTTTCCCCAAAGCCCCAGTAGATAGTTGTGTGTCATAGTTGCACATCCTTCTAGTTGCTGTATGTGGAACGCGGCCTCAGCAGGGCCGGAGAAGCGGTGCATCGGTGCGTGCCCGGGATCCGAACCTAGGCCGCCAGTAGCTGAGCGCGCGCACTTAACCGCTAAGCCACGGGGCCGGCCCCAAGATTTCATTCTTTTTTATGGCTGAATAATATTCCATTGTATATATATACACACCATATTTTCTTTATTCATCCATTGATGGACGCTTAGGTTTCCATATCTTGGCTATTGTAAATAATGTTGCAGTGAACGTGGGGTTGCGTATAAGTAGTCTTTTCATTTTCTTCAGATAAATACCCAGAAGTGGAAGTACTGGATCATATGATAGTTCTATTTTTAATTTTTTGAGGAACCTCCATATAGTTTTCTGTAGTGGCCAATAGTACTGATTTACATTCCCACCAATGGTGCGCAAGCATTCCCTTTTTTCCACATCCTTGCCAATACCTATTATTGCTTGTCTTTTTTTTTTTTTTTTAAGAGTTTTTTTGAAGTTTTCTAAATGGACTCTTTAACACAGTTGAATGGACAATTTACATTTTTTAAAATAATTTTATTTATTTATTTTTTGCCCCCAGAGCCGCAGTAGATAGTTGTATGTCACAGCTGCACATCCTTCTAGTTGCTGTATGTGGGACGCCGCCTCAGCATGGCCGGAGAAGCGGTGTGTCGGTGCGCGCCCGGGATCTGAACCCGGGCCGCCAGCAGTGGAGCGCGCGCACTTAACCGCCAAGCCATGGGGCCGGCCCCCTCTTGTCATTTTGATAATAGCCATTCTAACAGATGTGAGGTGATAGCTCATTGTGGTTTTGATTTGCATTTCCCTGGTTATTAGTGATGTTGAGTACATTTTCATGTACCCATTGGCCATCTGTATGTCTTTGGAAAAGTGTCTATTCAAATCTTCTGCCCATTTTTTAATCAGATTTTTTTTTGCTGTTGAGTTGTGTGAGATCTTTATATATTTTGGGTATAAATCCCTTATCAGATACATGATTTGCAAATATTTTCTCTGATTTGGTAAGTTTCCTTTTCATTTTGCTAATGATTTCATTTGCTGTGCAGAAGCTTTTTAGTTTGGTGTAGTCCCAGTTTATTTTTGCTTTTGATGTCAGATTTAAAAAGTCATTGCTAAGACCTGTGTCAAGGACCTTACTGCCTATGTTTTCTTCTATGAGTTTTCTGGTTTCAGATCTTATGTTCAAGTCTTTAATCCATTGTGAGTTAATTTTTGTGTGTGGTGTAAGATAGTGGTCCAGTTTCATTCTTTTGCGTGTGGTTGTCCAGTTTTCTCAGCACCATTTATTGAAGAGACTGTCCTTTTCTCATTGTACATTCTTGGCTGCTTTATTGCAAATTAATTGACCATATATGCATGGTTTGTTTCTAGGCTCTCTGTTCTGTTGATCTGTGTGTCTGTTTTTATGCCAGTACCATACTGTTTTGATTACTATGGCTTTGTAATAAAGTTTGAAATCCAGGAGTGTGATGCCTTCAGCTTTGTTCTTTCTCAAGATTGCTTTGACTATTCAGGGTCTTTTGTGGTTCCATTCTCTTTCTCTTATTCTGAGATTGCAATGACATGTTAGACCCTTTTTTATTGTCCTACAGATCCCTGAGGCTCTGTGGATTTTTTTTTTAATGCATATTTTTTTCTCTCTTTTGTTCAGCTGCTGATAATTTCTATTGATCTATCTTCAAGTTCATTGAGTTTTTCCTGTGTCATCTCCATTCTTTTATTGAGCTCATCCAGTGATTTTTTTTTTAATTTTGGTTATTGTATTTTTCAGTTCTAAGATTTCAATTTGGTTCTATTTTATAGCTTTTATTTACCTGCTGAAACTTTGTATTCCTTTCATTTCTGGAGTGTTTGCCCTTCTTGGAGCATGGTTATGATAGCTAGTCTTTGATATTTCCAACATTTGGGTTATCTTGATGTTGGCATCTGTTCAGTGTCTTTTTCCTTTGCTAGTTATTGAGATTATCTTGATTCTTCATATGTTCACTTATTTTGGACACTTGGAATACTATGAGACTCTGGGTTTTGTTTAAATCCTATGGAGAATGTTGATTTGTTGTTTTGTTTTGCTTTAGCAGGCAACTGACCCAGTTAGGTTCAGACCACAAGATCCAACCTGCCTTCTTCTGTGGGCTTTGGTTCTAATGTCAGTCCAGTTTTCAAAGCCTCAGTAGTACTATTTGGATCATTCCTGCCTATACACCACCTAGGAGGTTAACCAGAAACCTGGCTAGTGGTCTACCTCATAGTTTAGTTCTCAAGGCCTTTGATATGTTGTTTAGGTCGGATTCACATCACAGCTTAGAGATGAGCCCAGGAGTTTGTATACAACTTCATGAGGTGTATGTCTCTAGTTTGTTCCTTTATGAATTTCCCTGGTAACTGTCTGACTCACAGCTCTGCCCCCCCACCCCTTTCCTGATCCTCTGGCTAGAAAGTTGGGGCTTCAGTCTCCCTGCTTTTCTATGCCCTTACCTCAGCTGAATCTGTCTCAGGGGCCAAGTGGTAGGAGAGAGAATAGAGACCAAAACAATAGCAGCAGTTCCTCCCTTTAACCGCCCTCTGCCCAGCTCTTCTTGGACCACAGTTCCTATGGTTGGAGAGAATTCCCTTCTCTCTAGGTAACTGCCTAGCCATTGCTGCCATAGGTGTTCACAGCTTCCAGGCTTGGTTTTGTCTAGGGGCTATGGTAGGAGAGAGGAGGCAAAAATCCAGGGGATTTCTCCCACTCTGTCCTACCTGCCTTCCCCCGCAGTGTACATGCATACTCCTCAGATCAAAAAGAGAAGACTTCTCTTGGAGCTTTTTTTGTTCATATCTGGTGTACATTTCACACAATTGGGTTACATTTGAATCTAGGCTGGGAGATCGAGGGGAAAGAAAAACTAGGAAATATCACCAAATTGCTTGTGTTTTGAGTTCTGATTTCCTTCTAAATCTACCTGCTACCATTCTCAGAGTCCTCAGATAGCTGCTGCATGCATCTCTCCAGGGTTTTAGTTACATTTAGTGGAAGGGACAGGATGGAGTGTGCTTACCTGATCTTACCCAGAACCCTGTGAACTGCTTTTTTACATCACGTTTCATGGACCCTGTGTGATGGTGGTAGCAGATATTGAATGTAGCAATGCCTGAAGCAAAGCATTGTTCTAAATGCTGTGTGTTTTAATTAATTTAATTTTAAACAACTCTATGAGATAGAGACTGTTGTTATCTCCATTTTACATTTACATTGGGGGAAAGTGAGGCTTTGCAAAGTTAAGAAAGATGCAAGAAGGACATTACAGCCAGCTAGGCAAGTGGTAAGACCAGAGTTGTGACCTAGTGTAACGGTCTCCAGAATCCATTCATAACCACCAGACTAACACTACCTCTATTTCATTGTGTTTTAACATCCGTTACCTGAGAAAATGAACAGGACCTCTTGTTAGTAACTCCACAGCCACTGGGATTCTTTATACTCAAATGTTTATTAATCAGCTATGTGATTTTATTTTTTTAGGATGGGCAATATTAATTACATTCAAATTTTTATTTTATTATTATTCTGATTCTGGCTTACTTTAATAGATCTTGATAAAGACTAAGCCTTCTTAGTTTGTTTTAAAGAGTACAAAATTCATTTTACTGTTTGTAGGTTAAAAATTTGTTATATATGCTGAAGCTTTTTCTTAAGGAAGTTTTTCTTAAGAGTAAAGAACTTTTGTTACATACATAACTTATTGATTTGTAGCATTTGGATGGTTCTAGGAATCCCCCTTTTTAAGTTCAGTAATGGAAGCCTATTTCAGGATTTGAAGGAAACTTTTTTTTTGAACAAGCTATACATGCACTCACAGAGGGGCATACAGTGAAAAATAAGTCTCTTTCTCACTCTAGTTCCCTAAATACTCAGTTCTTCCCAGAAAGAGGGAAAGAAACTTTTAAATATAGAAAATCACTTTCTTTATGATAAAGTATTTAAGTTAGAAAGAAAAGTTAAAATAAAAAAGTAGTTGAAATGTCTAGACACCAACTAGTAGAATAGTATCAAGGCCTGAAAATGTCACTTGTATGCTAATTCCCCCCACCCCATGCTTCTGACTTTAGAACCTGCTGCGGCCTGCATGTGAAGATTAGTAGTCTTTTTATGTATGGATGCAGGTGTTGATTAAAGATTTATGGTGGACCCTTGGTGTTCATGGGAAGTACATCCAGACATATTAGTGACTTCACGTGTTGCAAATACTGTATTTGCTGAAGCTCTCCAGCGCTGATTTCTTTTTGGATCCATTTTTACATTGTTATTGCATCATCAGAATTTCTGAATATCTGAATGAAAATGCTGTGCTGTGATGTGGTCATTGAGCAGTTGACTGGGGATGCTCACTGGTAGATTATTTTACAGACAAACAAGTTGAATTTTTTTCAGCAGGATATAGATTTAGATATAGATCTATAGATTTACACATAGAGATACAGATTTTCTTCAGTTTTGTATATAGATTTATTAAAACCATTATTAAAGTGCTGTTAACGAAAGGTATAGCAAACATAGGAAATAATTTTATTTATTTTTTTTCCCCCAAAGCCCCAGTAGATAGTTGTACATCATAGTTTCACATCCTTCTAGTTGCTGTACGTGAGACGCGGCCTCAGCATGGCTGGAGAAGCGGTGCGTCAGTGCGCACCTGGGATCCGAACCCGGGCCGCCAGCAGCGGAGCGCACGCACTTAACCGCTAAGCCACGGGGCCGGCCCGCAAACATAGGAAATAGTCATTAGAGACTTTTGTTTTTTTTTTGGTGAGTGAGATTGGCCATGAGCTAACATCTGTTGCCAATCTTCCTCTTTTTGCTGAGGAAGAGTGGCCCTGAGCTAACATCTGTGCCAGTCTGCCTCTATTTTGTATATGGGACGCTGCCACAGCATGGCTTGATGAGCGGTGTGTAGGCCCGTGCCTGGGATCTGAACCTGCGAACCCCGGGCTGCCAAAGCGGATGGAGCGCGTGATCTTAACCACTATGCCTCTGGGCTGGCCCCCATTAGACACCTTTTGAAATGAATTTTCTTCAGGAATAGAGGTTAGCAGGAATGAGAGTTTTCAGGCTACTAATTGAAATTGTGGGTTTGAGAATACTTTAATCCTCAAGAGTTGTCTTTGTAAAAGAGATTGCTGCAAAACAGCTTTATTGGTATTGGTAGGTAGTAAGGATTAATTAGTTGTTTGAAATGAGTTGATTTGGAATGACAGGCAAATTAGTAGTTCGAGAGTTCCCTATGCCATTGTGCTTTATAAAAACTTCTTATCCAGAGAATTTTCATCTGTTATATTCAGTTTGGGTAGCCTGATGTCAAAGAAAACATAATATCTTTCACTCAGTTTTAATGTTGCCACCCAAAAAGAACTATTTTAAAATCCATGCTGCTACTGTTCGGGGTATTATATATCCTGACAGTATAAATAAAACCTACCAAGAGTTAACTGGAAACATAAACTATCCACCTCCAGTCCCTCCTAAGACAAACCCGGTTGCTTGCCAAATTACCGTACATTTAACAACATCAAAAAAGGACAAAACAAAAAAACCTGGCAATTTTAACACTAAAACCTGGAGACTTGCTTTCCTGGACCATGAGAGTTCAGGAGGGGTCCTCAGTTCAGAAGTATATCAAGAGCACCTCTGACAGCAGGAAGGCGATTCTTGAGTGGTTTCTGAGTACCCGTATAGCAGTTAAGAGTTAAATATTACATCTTATGGTTTGGAGTGGATCTGCTTGCCTCATAGATGAAAGGAATGTACTTTTTATTAAAGACCAGCTGTTTGGGAGCAGAAACTCCTATCTACAGTAGCTTTTGAGGCTCAGGAAAGAAGAGCAGAGGGAAGGGAGGAGTGAATGCTTGAGTTGATGGGGGAAATGAATTTAGCTATAGGCACTTAGGAGAAGCAGTAAGGAGAAGAGACAGAACCTTTGCATTCTGAGTAAGAGAGTTTTTATGAGTTCTCTTTGTCTATATGTAGTTGAAAGTGACATAGCTGGGGCTGAAATTTAGATTTCCTTACTCATTTTCAAGTAGCACAGTAGGTAGGTGATCTGCAGAACCTGTCCTATTATCCTATGTAGATTTTAAATTATCTCTAGAGACTTAAATGTTACTACTTCAGAGAGATCTTGGATACTCAGTCACCCCACATTATCTCCTCTGTTTTAAATAGCATATATTTATTGTGCAATATTTTTATATTTGTTTTCTAGTTTCTTTTTCTTCCCTCTGTTGTTGAAATGAGTGAATAAATGAATAATGGCAGAGTCAGAGTAGCTTTGTGGGTTTATAAGACCATAGAGGAAAAGGTGCACTGTAATAGGTGTTTGTGAATCAGTATAACACAGATTCATTATCTATGTATGCTGTTGATGACTGGATCATCTTTGAAGCAGGCTTTTATAATTGGCCTGCCTGCATTAGAACACCTAGGCCAGAATTCTTAAATGCCTCGCATGAGAGCTGCAACCACTTCTCCCTCATCTGTGTAGACAACACAGATGAAAGAGGAGCACATCACTCACTGATGTCAAAGCCGCTGCGGGTCTATTTGAGTTGGCAGACCAGATGAAAATCGTTGGCGTCCAGACCACAGTCTGCGCGGGGTGCCTGTCCATGCAAGAATCTACAGATGTGTTTATCTCTTTGGCTAGTGTTTTTTGTAGAGTTAGAAGTTTTTTTGAGTCGTTGTTGCAAATTATGTCATTTTTTTGAAGGATAATCTTAGAATTTTATGATTTTGCAGCAAGTTTTTTATCATTTGATTTACTTCAGAGAAATAATTTCCAAGTTTAGTTTATTTGGAATGATAGCCCATTTTGAGAATTTGGGCCATTTGAAGAAAAGAAGCCTTAATTGATTATGCCTCTAAGGAACCTAAAATTTAAAATTTTTGCATACTACTCAATTCTGTGTGGTAAGTACTGAAGAGAACCCCTCCCTCCCAAAACAAACAAAAAAACAGAAGCCCACTGGAATTTTGAGAGATATTATTCTTTGTAAGATGTTATTCTTAGTAAGATTTAACTGCCCGAATGAATCTTTTAACATGTGCTTTTAAACTGACATCCTGTGGGAAGGAGTTATGTCTGTAGTTGGAATAAATCCAGATTTGCTCATAAAACTGAGAAAAATTGGGGAAATTATTTATGGAAGGATTGTCCAAAGTGTTCTAAAATTGGGAGAAAATGAACATTATATGATCCTTGAAATGCTACTATAGTGAGTGAGTCTATTTTTTCTAGCCCTTTAAAAACAGAGTGCTTTTAGGGAGATGTCCTCAGGCAGGATGTATGTATTCACAATGGTAATAACTGTATTAAGTGCTTAGAAAGAAAAGAAGAGGAAAATATGTTAGAGTGGTATTGTTTTCCAGAAACTAAGAGAAGCTTAGACTTGGAAGAGCATACTATATTTAATTCATTTCCCGCTTATAAATAAATACTAAAACATTGGAGTAGATTTTAAAATGCCAATTTTAAAGCCCAGAGGCTTTTTCCTTATACCAAAACTATAAAACATGGATTTTTCTATTAGAAGACGTTTATAAATTAGTATCCTTTTAGAGTATTAAAGGACAGAATAAGATTGGCAATGACTTGCTCCTGAACTAGTTGTCAGAATTCCTCCTTATGATTGAGTGTATTTATGAATTTCATTGTTATCGTGGTGGGTAATAGGTAGTAGTGGTATGGCTAATTTATCTTTTAATTCTAGATGTCCTTGATGTTATATAGGAGAAGGTGATATTTGATTATCCCCATTTAAAAATTTGTCATATTAAAATGTTTTATTTGGAAATAATTTCAAATTTACAGGAAAGTTGCAGGAATAAAAGCATTGCAAAGAACATCCACATACCCTTTACCGAGATCAAACTGTTTGTTAGCATTTTATCTCATTTGCTTTATCATTTGTGTACCCTCCCTGTGTGTCACCTTACGTAAGTAAGATATATGCACCATGGCCCTTTATTCCTAATTACTTGTATTTTCTGAGATTAGGGATATTCTCTTACGTGACTAGTTTAGTTACTAACTTTATTACATTAAAAACTGATACCTCATAGATTTTATCTATTCCTGTTTTGTCAATTGACCCAATAATGTGGTTTATAGTGTTTTTGCCCTCCAGTACAGGATCCAGTCTAGGGTCAGGTACTACATTTAGTTGTCATGTCTCTTTAGCCCCTCTAGTCTGAAACATTTTTACAGCCTTTCTTTGTCTTTTATGAAATTGACATTTTTGAAAAATACCCTATTTTTTAAGTAGAATGTTCCTCATTTTGGGTTTGTCTGCTGTTTCCTCGTGATTAGATTTGGTTTATGCAGTCTCAGCTGAAATACTACATAGGGAATATTGTATCCTTCTCATGGTATCACTTCTTTAGGCACATGATGTCCATCTAAGCCTCATCGTGATGTTAATTTTGATCACTCAGTCAAGGTGTCCTCTGATTTCTCCATTGTATAATTACTAGTTTTTCCCCCTACAACTAATGAGCTGTCTGTGGGGATACACTTTAAGACCATGGAAATATCCTGCTTCTCATCAAAATTCCCTCCTAGATCTACCTTTCATTTTAAATGCTTCACCAGCAAAAAATAAGGTTGTCATTCTTTTTTCTTACTAATGTATATTGAAATATAAGAGTAATATTACTACCAGTAATTCCACTTATTAGTGAAATGTAAGAGGCATAATAATGCTACCAACAGGAAAAATGAGTATTGGTAATAATGGTTTCGTATTGAATTAAAAGTTCTTGGAAAGAAAAATGACTAACTTGTATATTTATTGGCCATATCTTCTCACTTGTCAAGTGTGTGAATTTTGGCAATTTAACAATTGAGTCATAGTATGTGTTTAAAAAAAAGACGATGATGATGACTCTGCTTAGCATGTGAAAGTAGTTTCTTCTGGCCAAGAGGAAAAATTGAGTATGAGGCTTTTATTATGCTCTTTTTTTTCATTCTGTTTTTACAAGGTAGCTTGATAACCAAAGCCTTAAAAAAAGGTTCTTAGAGAAAAAACTGAGAGACATTTGTCAAAGCAAGTATTTTTCCACTTGTCTTTTCAAGTTTATTGGATTAGATTGGACTGTTACTGTAGGTGATCAGATCAAGCAAAGAGAAACTTCTTTTCCCACGTTTCCCAGCTTGCTGTCTGCATTTGTTCATTTAAAAAAGCAATTGTAATATCTAATTCATTTAGAATCTCCATACTTTAAAGCACTGAAATATATGAGTGTTTCACTGTGTTCTCACCGGTGTCAGATATCATGGTTTACAAACAGCCAGTGCATGGTACATCTCTGGTATATTAACCTGTTTACAAAGAAGAGACCCTCCTGCTTTGGTATTGTCTTAGAGTGTGGTCTGTGAAGTTGTGAAGTATCCTTTCACTAATATAGGTCCACTGCCTCCTGTTTTCTGCCTTCCTGATGTTAACTTTTACCTTGGTTCCTCTCTTTCCTCTAAATTCCTTCCCCTCTTCCATTTTCATTTCTAAGATCTGCAGTAATAAATTTAGGTAAGCTCTATGTGATGGAGTTGACACTAATAGAACTTCTTGGGACAAGGTCTGCGTTTAGGCTTTGGTATACTAATTGGAAAAAGAGATCCCCATTTTTCTACCGTGGTAAGCCTTCATCTCTTGTTTAACTATATTTTAAACGGGAGGCCTATGAATAAAACATAAAACCATAATGTTAGAGCTGGCAGTGACTTTGGAGATACTCCTTCATCTGGTTCCCTCTTCTTCTAGATAAGGTAGCTTAATTCCAAAGGTAAAATGACTTGCATGTGGTTAGTAAATAGCATAACGAGTAATAAGATTCCCTGACTTTGAGGATAGTCTTCTTTTTGCCATCTTATTTTGCTTCAAATTTATTTTGCCCAACCAAACAAATTCCAAGGCTGCTGCCTTGCGACTTTGGCTTATAGGGTATGCGTTCATAACTACAGTTCCATCCATTATCACAAAATCACAGTGAGTGCCACTTGTAATCACGAATTTGTGTTATTAAGTGAAGGTCAGTTTATATTTCATATACTATTTAAGAATACAGGCATGAGGGGCCGGCACTGTGGCCTAGTGGTTAAGTTCGGTGTGCTCTGCTTTGGCAGCCTGGGTTCGTGAGTTCAGATCCTGGGTGTGGATGTATGCCACTCGTCATCCATGCTGTGGTGGTGACCATGTACCAAATAGAGGAAGGTTGGTACAGATGTTAGCTCAGGGTGAATCTTCCTCAGCCAAAAAATAAAAAATAAAAAAAGAATACAAGCATGAAAGCTTATTTTTATTTCCTTATACAGATCTTAAAAATAATGGGACTTTGTACAAGTGTCTTAATTTGTCTTTGCCTTGGTTTTCTCATCTGGAAAATGAGGATAATGCTACTTGTTTCATAGGGTTGTTATATGGATTAAATAAATTAATATTGATATTTATTAAGTGCTCAGAACAGTGCTGGGTGTTAAGTGTTTGTTAAATTTGCTAAAATAAATAGAATGATACACAAGTAGTATTTTTTAAGTATCTACAGTCACGTGCTGCATTATGTTTCAATTGACAATGGACCACGTATACTACAGTGATCCCATAAGCTTAGTACCACATAACCTAGGCGTGTAGTAGGCTATACCATCTAGGTTTGTGTAAGTACACTCTGTGATGTTCGCACAATGATGAAATCGCCTAATGATGCATTTCTCAGAATGTATTCCTGTTGTTAAACGACACATGACTGCATTTGTTTCCTAAATTGCTAGTCTGTTTAGTGGCATTTCGACAGTGTAGAAATAAGTGTTCAGTTATCTAGAGTATAACTGCCAACTGAGTGGTTAGTCATTCAACACAAGCTTTGAAAAGTGATGATTAAAATTTGGCACTAAGAAAGAAGTAGAAAGAAGTAGAAAATGCTTCCAAGTCTGTAAAGTAGTTATGCCACAAAATCCATGCGTCAAAGGTAACAAATATTTATTGAACATTTTGCTGTACTCAAGACATTTTGGAATTAAAAACCCAAGGACTTGATTACTTAATTTTTAGCCATTGCAGCTTAGCAGTAGCAACTAAATTAGGGAAAGTCGTTGTCAGCATCTGCCAGCAGTGAGAAGTAATGGTGAAGAAAGAGATGAATGAACATCTAAGAAATTTGAGGGGCACCCCAGTATACTGCACCCCCTACATCATTTTATCATGGGGTGGTGCCATAATTGGTGTTCGTAATCATAAAATTTTGCTGCCAGAAGGGCCATTAAGGGTTATCTCATTTAGTTTTCTTGTTTAACAATTGATAAAATAGCTCTGAAACACCCAGATCACATTAAATCATGTTACATAGATTATGTGTGAGAAGTTAGCCAAGCACGTATTGCGTTTTAGAAAGATTTCTGTGCAAGCTAGTTTAAAAGTTTTGGTACTTAAAAAGTTTAGCTACCATTTCTGGCTGCTTCATTATGTAAAACACCTATTTCCTAATGATACCAAATAAAGGAGGCATTATTTCACATAGACCTCTCCTCAGAGATGAATTAAAGCCTATTACAATACGTATAATTACAGTGGAAATCTTTAAGAAAAATATAATCAGCCACTATTGAGCTGTGTGACCTTGGGAATTTATTTCCTGTTCTATAAAATGGTGGTCATAATTGCCTCTCCTTATATCATACTAGTTTTTGTTTTAAATTGTGGTAAAATACACAAAACATAAAATTTACCATCTTAACTATTTTTAAGTGTACAGTTCAATAGTAAGTACATTCACATCGTTGTGTCCCCATCACCACCATCCATCTGCAGAACTTTTTTGTCTTCCTAAGCCGAAATTCCATACCCACTAAGCAGTAACTCCCTGTTTACCCCCACTCCCCAGCCTTTGGCAGCCACCATTCTACTTTCTGTCTTTGTGAATTTAACTACCCTAGGTTCCTCATATAAGTAGAATCGTATGGTATTTGTCTTTTTGTGACTGGCTTATTTCACTTAGCATAATGTCCTCAAGGTTCATCCATGTTGTAGCATGAATAAGGTTTTTAAGGCTGAAAAATATTACATTATAGGAATAGACCACGTTTTGTTTATCCATTCATCTGCTGAAGGACACTTGGGTTGCTTCCACCTTTTGATGATTATGAATAATGCTTCTATGAACATGGGTGTACAAATATCTCTGTAAGTCTCTGCTTTCAATTCTTCTGGATATATACCCAGAAGTGGAATTGCTGGATCGTGTGGTGTAATTCTATTTTTAAGTTTTTGAAGAACTGCTACACTGTTTTCTAAGGCAGCTATGCCGTTTTGCATTCCCACCAACAGTGTACCAGGGTTCCAGTTTCTCCGCATCCTCACTCATACTTGTTATTTGGTTTTTGTTGTTTTCTGATAGTAGCCATCTTCGTGGGTGTGAGGTGGTATCTCTTTGTGGTTTTGATTTGCATTTTCCTAATGACTAGTGATATTGAGCATCTTTTTGTGTGCTTATTAGCCATTTATATATTTCCTTTGGAAAAATGTCTATTCAAGCCCTTTGTCCATTTTGTTTTTCATGTTGTTAAACTTTTTAGAACATTTTTAGGTTCACAGCATAACTGAGGGGAAGGTACAGAGATTTCCTATATATCCCCTGCCCCTACACTCACAGCCTCACCCATTGTCAACATCCCACACCAGAGTGGTACATTTGTTACAATTGATGCACATACACTGACACATCATAATTACCCAGAGTCCATAGTTTACATTATGGTTCACTCTTTGTGTTGTACATTCTGTGGATTTGGACAAATGTATAATGACATGTATCCATCATTATGGTATCATGCAGAGTATTTTCACCCCTTCCCACCCTTCTAACCCCTGGCAACCACTGATCTTTTTACTGTTTCCATAGTTTTGCCTTTTTCAGAATATCTGTTGTTGGACTCATACAGTATGTAGTCTGTCCAGATTGGGTCTTTCATTTAGATATGCATTTCAAGTTCCTCCATGTCTTTTTGTGGCTTGGTAGCTCATTTCTTTTTAGTGCTGAATAATATTTCATTGTCTGATATACCACAGTCAGTTTATCCATTCACTTACTGGAAGACATCTTCGTTGCTTCCAAGTTTTAGCAATTATGAATAAAGATGCTATAAGCATTAATGTGCAGGTTTTTGTGTGGATTTAAGTGTTCAGCTCCTTTGGGTAAATACTAAGGAGCATGATTGCTAGATTGTATGGTGGTAAAAGTATATTTTGTTTTGTAGAAACAACCAAACTGTCTTCCAAAGTGGCTGTACCATTTTGCATTCCCAAGAACAATTAGAATTTCTGTTGCTCCACGTCCTCACCAGCATTTGGTGTTATCAGTGAACCAGATTTTGGCCACTCTGATAGATGTGCAGTGGCATCTCGTTGTTTTAATTTGCATTTCCCTGATGACATATGATGTGGGGCATCTTTTTGTATGCTTATTTGCCATCTGCGTATCTTCTTTGATGAGGTGTCAAGATCTTTGGCTCATTTTTTAATTGGGTTGTTTATTTTCATATTGCTGAGTTTTAAGAGTTCTTTTTATATTTTGCCCAACAGTTTTTTATTGGATGTGTCTTTTGCAAATATTTTCTCCTACTTTATCGTTTGTCTTCTGACTCTCTTAACATTGTCTTTTGCAGAGCAGAAGTTTTTAATTTTAATGAAGTCCAGCTTATTAATTATTTATTTCATGGATTGTGCCTTTGGTGTTGCCTTTGCCTGTTTTTTAATCAGGTTATATTTTTTGTTGTATCATGACTAGTTTGATACATGTAGTTTTGATATCATGACTAGATTTTCATATATAAATCATATGTGAAAGTCCTGAAAATTATAATGTCTAATGTAAATGAAAGTAGTGATTATGGTTGTGTTAACATTTTTCTGAACATTTTTTCTGAAATCAGCCCAAACTCCACTGAACAAGGGAGAAGAAAGGGTAGAACTTTTGGAGTTATGTAGAGGAAATTAATTTGTAAGATTGGAATTCATTGTGCTGAGGACTTATTGACAGTTCTGGAATGCATGTGTGGTTACCATAAGGTCACAGGAAGCAATCTGCCAGTGTTAGGGCCTTGAAAATAGTCCTGTTTGTTTAACCAATTCCTTGTTGAGATATTTCATAATCCTGGGCTGTTTACCTAAAAAGTAAGAGTCAGGTCAACTGAGAAGTTAATATTTGGTAAATAAAATATATAAATATGTAAACATATAAAATTAACTGTGACTCATCAGATGTACTTTACAATTGCAGTCAAAATAAAGAATGTGACAAGAAATGTGGAAGACCTTATGAGACTTATGATACTTTACTGAAAGTTATAAAAGATTTGAATGTTTGAGTGGACAAACCATGAGCCTGAATGGGGAGACTTGATAGTGGTTAAATATCAAGTGTTGATAAAGGCAGTTCTTCTCAAATTAATACATTTATTATAATTCCAGTCAATATTTTAACAGAATTATTAATTTTTAAAGTTTATTTGTAATGTGAGAGATGAACCAACTAAGACAATTTCGAAAACGTTCCAAATACTTGATCTGCTATATAGAATAATACATAGTATAAGCTGCAGTAATTCATATAGTCCTGATCTAGGAATAAATAGACTAATGAAAAAGAATTGAAGACTCAGACATAGAACTGTCTCTATATGGAATTTGGCATATCACTTCAAATTAGTTGGGAAAGTGTGGATTTTGACATGAGTGAGATGATTATTGGTTATCCATTTGAAAAAAGGAACTTTCTTGCCACTGTATAATCAAATTCTAGATGGATGAACATTTTAAATTTGAAAACGTCATATAAATACTATTAGAAAATATTTTAGTTTTATGACAGGAAGATCATAAACCAAAAAGAACGGAATTGATTACATAAAAGGAAGACCTTCTGTGTGACAAAACATTTTATAAGTCTTGTTAAAAGACAAACTCAAAAGCCATTTAGCAGTGAATTTTAACAGTTATAATAATTTAAAAGCTAAAAATGGAAAACTTTGAAGTTTTACTTCTGATTTTCTTCTACTTTGTGGGTGAAAATGTATATATAGGTGGGGGAATTAATAAGTTGTCATATATAGTTGTAATGTACAATAGTTCTTTTTTAAAACTTAAGGAAATATGTAAAACATTACCTTAGTTTCAAAAATATCTTTTTAAATGGGAGAATATGTCTTTATGTGAACAAAGTAATACACTTCTTCAAGAATTATGGCTAGAAGGAATGTTTTCTTAATGCAGATTGTTACCATCACTGAAAAATTATTTACTAAGATAGATACAGAAGCAGCGTTGATGCTAAAAGGTTTTGCAGTGTTATATGTCTTAATAAATATTGATTAGTCTAACTTCAGATGTTTTCTTTCATTCAGTCAGGTCAATTCAGTGAAGATATGATACCCACAGTGGGCTTCAACATGAGGAAAGTAACTAAAGGTAACGTCACAATAAAGGTACGTCATCTTCTTGCCGTACTCGATTTAAATTGTTAGCACATACAGCTAGGAATTTTTCTGTTTGTTTGTTTGTTTACATGAGTATTGGCTGTTCTTAACTAATGAATGAGCGTGTTCCAAAGAGTGTAAATCAGTTTTTTTTTTCCTGCTCTAAGAGATTAAAATGTATAAGAGTTGAAATGTTAAGTGCCATTAAAAACTTAGTATATGGGTTATCAGAAGTATATTTGGGGTTTCGATGTTCCTAGGAAATAAAAATCCCATCTTTAGAGTATTTGGAATGTGGTATTACATTATTTCATAAACGATATTTTATATTGAAAAATAACTTATTATTTATAATATTGGTAATTTAGTAGTATATTTGTGGTAGGAAATATATTAACCCAGTTTTCCCTTTCTTTACTACTAAGCCCTAAAATTAAAACTATAAAATAGGAAAAAGTTAACTAGTTTAACATAATTTTGTTTTTAGAATGAATTTGTCAGGTTGAAATCATGGACTGTTGGGTTATTTATTAGGGGCCATATTTTAGTGTTTTTTTTTTTGTTCAATAGTTTACGGGAGTTTATTTCTATAGCCTGAGCCCTTATGGCCACTTCATCCAATTCTTGTGGCTCATAGAAGCTGTTTACTAAATTCTTTCTATAGTTCATCTAATAAAGCTCCTAATTTTTCATATATATATGTTTTTGTGCATATTACTGGTGTCTATAGCTAAATTGGAAGCTGCATGGTATCTAAATAAATACCATGACTTCAGACTTTTATGTAGCCCAGTGCCCAGAGTAGTACCCTACAGAGTAGGCACAATAATGGAATTATTGTGAGTAGTGACTTTCATATGCATAAAAGAATTTTATATTTAAAAAAAAACCTAAGTAGGAATGTTGGCTATGTTATTTACAGAGTAATTAAAAGTGATTAGGCATTAATGTATACCCAGTCAATTAAACTTTAAAAGATTCTGAATGAACTGTTTTCTGTCTTGACATTCAAATCTGGATAATGCATGATTCTGTAGATTCTAAAAGTGTTATCTTAAAGATATATATTTTCAATATTGGAAATTTGTTGGTTAACAGGCAAAGAAAGTATTCCACAAAAACTAAATCTTTGCTCAAGCTGAACTTATTGGATCTAGTCTAAACATATTAAATACGAACTTCAGGTTTAGAAGTAGCCCCAAGAACTTCCAGATTAAGAGCTTATTTGAGCTCAAGTTTTTCAGGAGCAGTGAGGCTCTAACATTGTGGAAATGGGCATATCTGCCCGATCTTTCTCTCCTTCTTTTGCCACTTTTTCCTTCAATGTAGTATTTGAAATGTCTTTATTAAGAATTGTCTGTCTTGATTTAAAGATTTGGGACATAGGAGGACAACCCCGATTCCGGAGCATGTGGGAACGGTACTGCAGAGGAGTCAATGCTATTGTGTAAGCACTTTTCTTTTAAAGTCAGTTTGGGTTTCAAGGAAAAAAGTTGTTTTTAATACTTCAAAGGCTCAATTTTTATTTCAGGCAATAACTGTCTTAGATATTTTCTTAGTATAACCCCATTAACATGAGACTTTAAAAATTTAATCATAGAATGAGAATTTTGTTTTTTGTTTATGCACTTAAGAGCTAACGGATATAAATGTTCTATATTTAAGGGATATAAATGTATTAGACCCTTAGAACAATCTATTTAAAAGTATTTTTGGGTGCTGAGCTTTTCTTTATCTAGGACTTTATTTTGATTAACAGTTTCAATAGTGTAAATCTTAAGAAAATTAAAGATCTATAATCTTAATTGTGATCATCAAAGAATATGGAGAAGGCATATTGAGATCACTTTATTTTTTTTTAAAGTTACATGATAGATGCTGCAGATCATGAAAAGATAGAAGCCTCTCGAAATGAGCTGCATAATCTTCTAGATAAACCACAGTTACAAGGAATTCCAGTAAGTATGGAGTACTTATGTTATATGATTATAATATTTATAATTATACAATTATCTTAATTATGAAATCAGTAAAATTTCTTCTGTCTTAAAGTCTGGAAGGCTTATATTTACTGAATATCTGCCATGTACTGGGTACTGTGCTTTTTATTCATTTCTTAACCAGCTGTTATTAAACTATATGCAGTAGGAGCAGTGCTCAGTCCTGGGGTTATAGTGATGAATGGAAGTGGATAGAAACATGCTCCCTGCCATTGTGGAGCTTATGGTTTAGTAGGAAAGGTAGATGATATGAAATCACTTGAATAATACAGTTCTGCTACATGCTACGAAGGAGATGTACAGGGGGCTATGAGAGTTGTAACTTAGAGGGGAGATTTGATCTAGTTTGAGGGAAGAAAGAAGGAAGTGATGCTTGAGTTGGGATGTGAGGGATGTGTGGGCATGTGAAGGATATGACAATTGGAGGAAAAAAGAATTGCAGACAAAGACCCTTTAGTAGGAGGAAACAAGGCACTGAGAGGAGGCCAGTCTCTCTAGAGCACAGAGCAGAGTGGGGAGTGTCGGGTAGAGTGTGATGAGCCATGCACGGTGGGGGAAGCTATTGTAGTGTTTTAAATGATCAGATTTATTATTTAAATTATTCTGAATTCGGTTTAAGCACGGATTGAAGTGACAAGAGGGACTATAAGGAGGGTAGTTTTAGGAAGTTGTTGAAGTTGTCCTGGCAAGTTACAGTACCATGGATTATGGTGGTATAGACAAGATGATAAGAAGCAAACAGATTCTAGGAATATTTAGGAACATAGTCCACTAGACTTGGTAATGGATTAAAAGGGGGAAATATAAAGAATAATTCCTAGTTCCTGGCTCATGTAGTTAGATGGAAGGTGGTGCCATTTGCTGAGCTCAGGAATGCTAGAAAAGGACCAGGCTTTAGCTTCATGACGAGTTCATGAGTGTCAGATGCTTGAGGTATATTATCTCAATTAATTCTCACAACGTATTGAGGTTGGCGGTATTATCCCTCCTTTATAACAGTTGTTATTCACTCAAGATCATATGGCCATTAGTATGTTGCACACCCAGGTTTTGAATCCTGACTTCAAAGCCCATTCTTTTTCTTTTATATTAAAAACAAGTTTTATATACCGTAATAAAAATCAGTCTTAATCTTGGTCACCATAAGGATTATTAGTTGCAAGCAATCAAGAGCTGATTTAAGTAGAAAGGAATCATTGAAAGGATATTGGGGAGCTCAAAGAGTCTCTGAGAAAGCTGTACATAACCAGGCTCAGAAAACAGGCTGAAACAAGGGAAGCTAAGCAGCTGCCAGGATCACATTCAAACTCACACCATAGAATAAGTCTGGTGACATGCAGTTTCTGAACACTAGACACAATTGCTGTGATTGGAAGGTCATGCAGTTAATGCTCTTTCCCTATCAGAATGGGTTCTCTATTCCTGCTTTCTTGCATCGCTGGCTCTGTATTCAAAGTTTTGGTTGATCCTAGATTATGTGTCCATGCTCTAGCAAAAAGGAAAGCTGGGAAAGAAATTATCTGCAGAAGCAAGTAGTTTTATTGGGAGGCAGATTGAAAAGGTGGGAGATTTTTTTTTTTTTTTTTTTGGTGAGGAAGATCGGCCCTGAGCTAATATCTGCGAGTCCTCCTCTTTTTGCTGAGGAAGACTGGCCCTGGGCTAACATCTGTGCCTATCTTCCTCTACTTTATATGGGACCCCACCACAGGATGGCTTGACAAGCGGTGTGTCGGTGTGCACCCAGGGTCTGAACTGGCGAACCCCGGGCCGCTGCAGTGGAGTGCGTACACTTAACCGCCTGCACCACCGGGCCGGCCCCAGGTGGAAGATTTCTTAAATGTAGGAATGGGGCTAAGATGCCAGGCAACCCCAGAACTGACAACTGATCACAAATGACCATGATGTATTATTAGAAACTCAGGTTGGTCCAGCTTGAGAGCCTGGAGTGACTTAAATAAGAGTATGGAGAGGGTTAAGAGCTGGGTAACAGAAGACAGGCTGACCAAAGGTACTGAGATTTGGCTCTTGGCTCTCCAACTCCCTGAAGTTTAACATTCCCCTGTGAGCTCCCAGTGCCCCTGGCTCTCTGTGCCTCTCTCCTTGTTTCCTTGTCCTTTGTGTGAAATAGAGTCTAGAGCCTATGGGTAGAATCAGTCAAAGTCTCCAGAGTCAGGGGTGGGGTTGTATTAAGTGAAAGAAATAGGTATGACAAGGTAGACTTGGAGTGTACTTTGTTAGGATGGGTGGAAAGATGTAAGTTCTTAGAAAACACTGACTGAGAGTATGGATGTTATCAAATATGTTATATGTACTCATATTCTTTTCTTTCTGTGAGGCAGAAAGGCTATATATATCTGGGAAAGACAGAGTGGTAACTGAGAAGCCCGTCACTGCTTTCCTCCCTTTTCAAAGCACATATAGCAATCAGATGATAACATTTACTCCAAGGGTGTATTGCTGGCTACTATATTTATCCTGATCCCCAGATTTATTCATTGTCCTAGAATATTTATACATGATATTCTACAAGATGGATCTGGAACTTTAAAAGCCTACTTAACATGTGCACATGATTAATGGCTAACAGATTAAAAAAATGGTTCAAAAATTGTTCCCCTACCCTTGGTTGTTCAGATCATATTCACATTTTGGTAAAGATTTATTAAGAAATAGCAGAATGTGGGGGCTGCCCCCATGGTGTAGCTGTTAAGTGTGCACGCTTCGCTGCTGGCGGCCCGGGTTCGGACCCCGGGTGCGCACCGATGCACTGCTTGTCAGGCCATGCTGTGGCGGCGTCCCATATAAAGTGGAGGAAGATGGGCACGGATGTTAGCCCAGGGCCAGTCTTCCTCAGCAAAAAGAGGAGGATTGGCATAGATGTTAGCTCAGGGCTGATCTTCCTCACAAAAAAAAAAAGAAATAGCAGAATGTGTACTATAGACTTACAATATTTTAAATGGAAGTTGGCAGCCACATATTGAATTAAGGGCATCTGTGTAGTAGAAGTTAAAATAAATGCTAATTTGAATGATTAAATGATTAAATGAGATAGGCCACCAGTTACACTCTAATATTATGGCCTATGCTTTAATAATGTGGCATGTGGTAGCATTCTCATTTTAACATCTGGAGATGTGAATATGATATATTTCTGTGACGTTTTCTTACGTAAAAGTTTACTCTTAATATCTTTTCTTTTTAAAGGTGCTAGTACTTGGAAACAAGAGAGATCTTCCTAATGCCTTGGATGAGAAACAGCTAATTGAAAAAATGTATGTCTTAAGAATGAATAATGGCATTTTTAAGAAAATGTGGTTCTAAATTATGCTATTTTGCCCACTACTTTGTTTAGCATTGTTATGTTATTCAGTAATGATCATAGCTGTGTTTTTAGGTATATAAACTTGGCCTACTGGAGAAGTGAATCTCTAAAATTTTAGTAATAGTAAAATAATTTCTTCAGTATAGTGATAAAAAAGCAAGTAAAATTGAGCGAAGAGTGATAGGTATGACAGTTGTTTTAAAGCACAGACTTATTCTCTTAATTCTGCTTTTTATAGGAATCTGTCTGCTATTCAGGATAGAGAAATTTGCTGCTATTCAATTTCTTGCAAAGAAAAGGATAATATAGGTAAGAAATGACTAGTGTTTTTGGAAGAACTGAATATCGTTGGAAGGGATGTGTAATGCTTCTTACTGTTTGTTCTCCCCATTTCTGCTTAAGTGCCTTGCTTTATAGAGTACTGTTGCTTTGCCTCAGGAGGAAGAGTAGACATTATACCTTTTGACAACAATCTGCTCTATGCTATTTAAAGAAGTAAATGCAATAAAGACAGGAAGTTAAACATTATGTGATATAAATTTATAGTATTAATTTTTGCATAGCTGGTATCCAGCTGAGCCTTATAACAAAATGTTGTTTTTGAAGTAAGACTTTACAAAAATTGGTCTATAGTCACTATAGTAATTTTTCATTTATTGAACCAGTATATTACTGCAATATGTTAGTACTCTGTTGGAGGCATAAGCCAAAAATACCCTTTATCTACTTAATGTCTGTATTAATTTCCAAAGGCTGGCAAAGCAAAGTACCACAAACTGGGTGGCTTAAAACAGCAGAAATTTATTCCCTCAAGTTCAGGAAGCTAGAAGTCTGAAATCAAGGTGTCAGCAGGGTCATGCTCTCTCTGAAGGCTCTGGGGAGGATCCTTCCTTTCCTTTCTCTAGCTTGCAGTAGTTGCCAGCAGTCTTTGGCATTCCTTGGCTTGTAGATGCATCACTCCAGTTTCTGCCTCTGGCCTTCTCCTCTGTGTGTCTGTTTTCTCTTCTTATAAGGACACATGTCATTGGATTAGGGCCTACCCTAATGTGAATTTTTAGGGGACACTCTTCAATCGAGTAGAGTATTCTTAAAGAATAATATGTCTGGCTCAGCTCTAATCTCCTAACTAATTTGGTGAGGGATTATTTAATAAAAGTGTATTGGAATGGGTGAAGAGGGTCAACAGATAAAAAAAAAAAAGACCAATGTAAGTGTTTGACAAGATGAAAGGCTGTTCAACATGTTAGCTGCTTGAGTGAAAAGACCTATAACAGTGCAATAAACTATATTCACCAGTAATGGATACCTTCATGACAAAAGATACTTAAGCTAAGTCACACAATTCTTATCTGGCATGACAGGCTCAACCAAAGTTTGAAAGGAAAGTTTAATGTATGTGCCTTGAAACAGATGGATAGGAACCTAGGGATTTTCATGGTTGCTTCGCCTCTCCCAGTTTGGTGGTCACTGGTGCTAAAAATCTCTCTGTGGGTCACTATAGAAAAATGAGGCCGTCTATCAGTGCTGCGTAGTGGGCTAGAAACAGCATGGGCTTTGGAGTCAGTCAGCCTCAGGCCGGAACACTTGGTCCTAAGTTATTTTCTGACTGGCTTTGCACAAAGCACTGAACTTTCTTGATCTCCAGTTTTTACTCATCATAAAATGGGGATAATGGCAACAACTTCAAAACTCTTTTGTGAGAGGGAGTGAGAAAATGAATTGCACAGTGTTTGACGTATGGTGGACATCACGTGGGTGTATTAGTTTTCTAGTGCTACTGTCAGTCAGAAGTCTGTCACAGGTCTCACTGAGCTAAAATCAAGGACTGAAATTACAGGTTGTGCTCCTTATGGAGACTTGAGGGGAGAATTCATTTCCTTGCCTTTTCTAGTTTCTAGAGACTGCCTGCATTCTTGGCTCATGGCTCCTTCCTCCATCTTCAAAGCCAAAAACATTATATATCTCTGACCATACTTCTATAGTCACATCTCCAATTAGAAAAAAAAAGTAGATTGGAATAAAATGTAATAATAGTGCCAAAATAGTCTAACAAGGTATCCTAATATTTTTTTTTTTTTAGCTTTCATTCAGTATGTATTGGTTCTCATCATACTTTTTTTCCAAGTCAATTCCAGTTTATCTCAACTCCTTCCCACCCCTCTCAAACATGCTCTGATGAGCTCAAAGTGGTGATAGTTTTCTGGCTGATTCTAGGCTTCCTTTAAAGACTACCCAAAACAATTTGCGGCTACTTTGCTGATGGACACAAATTCTCCTCTTTTAAATGGATAGAATAAGTGACTTATTACATTGGGAGCATTCAGTTAATTTGAGAACAGACTATTCAAGTACTTAGGGTTACTTAGAATTTATTTGAAAAAAAAATTTTTTTCTATGTTGGGGGCAACGCGTGTTAAATTTTAAGTTGTGCCCCCAAGAGACCATTTACTTATACACCAGTAGTTCTCATTGGGGGATTTTTCTCCCAGGAGACATTTGGCAATGTGTGGAGACGTTTTTGGTTGTCATAATAAGGAGGGTGATGCTGGCATCCAGTAGGTAGAGACCAGGGATGTTCTAAATATCCTACAGCCCCACAGCTAGGAATTTTCCAGCCAAAAATGTCAGTAGTGGTGAGGTTGAGAAGCCCTGTTATACACTAACCATAATGTTTAATACATTGTGCTATTCTGTAAATCTATTACTTCCTTATATTTTCTCTAGTATCTCCTAAAATAAGAAAAAAAAGTTTTTGAAGGGAGAAAAACATCCTTTGTTTTACCACCGTGACAAACCAGCCCCATATTTTCCTGAAAAAATCTTGTGAGCTCATTTATGAAGTAAATGCCAGAGAGCTGGTGAGAACTTGTTTTGCTGTTTGAGACTGATCTTCATAGTTTTCTGTAGCGCTCTATAGTCACCAGGATTGTGATTGCGGAACTCCTGATGCACCTAGTATTATTAAGCCCAAGGAAACTGATCCGCTTTAACTAGCTTCAAAACAAGTAGTTTGTAAATCAGAATGCCTGTTTATTTGGAGCAAGAAATACAACTAACAGCCAAGTAAATTAGACTTCTTGGGTGATCAAGTCAGAACACCCTCCTAATTTCAGGTTTTGTAACAGATTTTAGTACCAAATTTATGAATTTGCTAAATTGCTCCAAAAAGTATTTCAGTGCACATAGATTGTGTATTATACTTCCAGCTTCCTGATGTGATACATGAAGTACCATAATGGTTTCATTAGTAATGTGTCCTCAAACCACACACAGAATAGATTACTTCTGGGAAGTAATTACATCTTTGCAAAGATGGCTCATACTTGTGGCCGTTTTTGTCATGGAAGATGACTCCTCCTTCATCTGAGTATCTTATTTCTTTTTCTGCCTTTTTATCTAGTCTTAAGGATCCTTAAGGATCTATATCTTTAGGATATGATTTCTGTCCAGTGTCCACAAGTTTTGTTTCTTTGTTTATTTAAATCTGACCATTTCACTTTCAAATTTACCTTTTCCCTCATTCAGTTCAAATGAGTGTGGCTTTGCTCTTATTACACACTGCTGTCCTCCTTTTGAAGTGCAAATGACCTGCTTCAGCAGTCCAGTTAAATCATTGTTTCCACAGCTCTGAACAGGTCGTGATTGTTCAGATCTCAGCTTTGGGCTATTCTTTATATGTGTGTGGCTTATAGTTTCTTTAATGCATGTTAGCTAGGAAACTGAGAGGTTGAATTTGCACTCATCTTTCAGGCTTGGAGAATAGAGTGGTGCTTCTAATAGATGCACACATACCCTTTATGTGGATAACACATTTTAAAGAACTCAAAGAGAGTAATTCAGTGTTTTTACTTACCTGCCTTCTCTTATCCGTCTAAGTGCTTTTCCTGGCTAATCTCACCTACTGTAGCTTCAGTTGCCATCTATACGATGATATCTTGGCAGTTTCCATCTCTTCCTCAGATCCATATAGCTAAAACTACCTGCTGGACGTCTCTCTCATATGTGTTCCCTTCTGTCTCTCAAACTTGATGTACTTATAGCTGAACTCTTAATCTTTTTTTCTCAGGCCATTCTTCCTTTAGCCACTGGGTTAGTCAGCAGCTCCATGACACGTACTACTCATTTAGGGCAGAAGCTTCTTTCTCACCCACTACATACAGTCAGTCCTTTCAGTTCTGTATCTTAACCGTGCTCCTCATTTTACTCCTCTCCATCCTTACAGCATTTGGTTTGCTTCAGGCACTTATGCCTTTCCTATTCCTGTTATAATAGTCAGTCTCTATGTTGGCAACCTTCTGAGTTGTCCTCCTCTGTTGCCATGGTTGATCTTATTAAAAACACTAATATAATTTCCTTGCTTAAAATTCTCCAATAACTTCTTATTGACTTGAGAATAAAACTGCTTAGCGTCTTAGAATGGCATACAAGGTTATCTGGCTCCCTCTAGCCCTGTGGTTCTCAACTGAGGACAGTTTTGCTCTCCAGGTAGCATTTGGCAATATGTGGAGACATTATTGGTTGTCACACTGAGGATGGGGCGTGATAATGGCATCTAGTGGTAAAGGTCACGGATGCCGCAAAATATTCTACAGTGCACAAGAAGGGCCCTCCCGGCTTCCCAGCGAAGAATTATCCAGCCCAAAATGTCTAAAGGGTGAGAACCCCTGCTCTAGCCTTAGCAATGAGGGGCAACTCCCTTCCCCATCTCTGTGCTTCAGCCACATCTTACCACTTATCATCCATCCAGAGCTCTATACTGTTTCATGCCTTTGTTTATTCTTTTGCATTTGCTGTTTCTTTTGCCTGAAATTCTGTGGGGCAGCCCCACAACCCCAAATGATTACTTGTATGTTTTCTGATGGTTATACTAAAAGCTCCTTGAGGGCAGAGTGGGGTTCTCCCCTGTCTTTGCATTCCTGACACTTCACATACAATATCTGATCTTATAGGCAATCAGTAAAATTTTAAATGAATAAAAGATGGCACAGGCTGGCCTGTACGCAATTTAACTTTTAAATTAGAGGCAGTTCAGTCTCTCGTAATTCCTCAGATTATTCCTTGATTATTAATAGAGGACAGTAGTATAGATGCAGAAGGGCAGGCCCAACATGTGCTTGGAAATTGCTGCATTTTAAATATTATCTCTGATGTTTAGTTTAACTTTGGTATCTTAATGCCTTCACTTTTTTTTCTCCATCTTTAGATATCACACTTCAGTGGCTTATTCAACATTCAAAATCTAGAAGAAGCTGAAGCATCTCCTGACGTCTTCCAGTCCTTCTTGGCTGTAATCTTAGAATTATTGTCCGTTCCTCTGAAGTACTTCCTAGAATACAGTCCTTCCTAAACCCAAGAAATTGCCTTTTTCAGAGTTTATTTCTCATGTGCACTGCTGAAGATGTGTATCCCTAATCCTTCATGAAAAATCAGCTAGAGTTGTCATGATAAAGTCAGCACACAAAAAAAGGCTTCTTATACATACTTGTCTTAAACAGTGTGTAGAGCTGTTTTTAAAAAACACACTTTTGACCATCTTAAATCAAGAAAATTGCATATTTCTGTTCTGGTCTTTCTGGGCCAGACTTTTATATTGGTTTTCAGTAAATGTCTATCTATGATATTTCATTATAGAGTCCAGTAGCTTAATACTGATACTGACTTGATACAGCATGAAGTTTCTAGTGCCACACACAGTATTTAGAAAACTTTTAGCCTGACTCATGTGGGATATAAACATAATGTTTACATATCTCACAAATGCATGTAAAATGTATAATTACACCTTAGGAATTAAAAAAATAGTCTGCGAAGAGTGAGCAGAGGCACCAGATTAATTTTGTTATTGGTTCTTTACTCTGGTTAGATCTTACGGGATGAATTTTAAAAACAGTCTGCTTTCTGAGAATTCTTCATCACCAGATAGCAGCTGGGGATATGGGAGGAACTAAGGCATGCTGTTTTGTATCTATCCAGATCATTACTTCTGTATATTTCTTTTTTTCCTGGTTCAACACACTTTTTTAAGGGGTTGGGAATTGAAGATTTTCTCAAAAGCTTTCATGAATTTAGAGCATTCCAGCCAATATAATAAAACATGTTAAGAATGTCAGACTTTGTTCAAACACCTGTTTGTTCTTTCTATCTCTAGTCATTAAATCAGTGCTGCTGCATGATGCTTTCACTCTTGACTTTTATATCCAGTCATAAAGTTGACTTTCAGCACAATAGATACTTGTAAACAAATAAAAATTCTTATTTTTCTCTCTTATTGATGTAAGATTTGGCACTCTTTTGTCTGGTGCCACTAGACATCTTGGTTATTGTGACAACTCTAGACCTGCCTGCTTTATCTAATGTAATCTCATGCAACGTCTGCAGGTTGTTTGATAGTCAGTCACGCCGAGAACGGAGGAACTGATGCCGTTTATTGTTTGCTTCTATGATACAGAGATGTGTAAAAACTTAAAATGAGCCTGTTTTGTAGTTTACTGATCTCCATATACATAAAGGGACATATTAATACTGGTTCACTTGTAAATTGTTATTCACATAGACCACTGAGGTAGATAAAACTCTATAGTACACCTGCTTATGTGTTACCTCACACTGTGTGTGGTTTTGTTTCTTTTGTTAAGCAGCACCCATGTAGACAGTGCATTTCCAAATGTGTTGAGCACTCTAAGTACAGTCAACAGTAAGTTCTTTTAATGAATACCAGTTTTAATTTATAGACTGCCATGGCCTTAACAATAGTCTGTACAAAATACCGCACCGTGTTGCACAGACACTACTTGTTTTTCTCCTTTCAGATTTTTATGAGTAGAATCTTGGCTTTTAAAATTCTGTTCTTATTCTTTAAAGCATGTTGCATACTTGCCTAATGGGATGGATGGTTCTGTAAAGAAGAGATATTTAAACTTGCTACTGTAGTTCAACACCATTAACGGTCACTATGAACCATTACAAAGAAAGCGGCAATTTGCTTGTGCCTAAAAGGAGGAATCTGAACTAGAATGTGTGACTTTGTGGGGACCGCATAGGTTTGTTAATTGACCTATAGCTAAACCCTAATGTGTTTGTGTGTCTGTTCATTGCTTTCAGCATTTCAGGACATCCAAACACTACTACCAACATTTTCCTGTGCATTAACCTCTGCATGTGAAAACTTAACAGTTATTGAACTTTGTAAATATGTGAATTTTTTTTATTTAGGTGGATGCATTTTTTGTCTGTTTACTGTTCTCAGCTTTATTCAATAAACTTGCATTTTGAGGGTTGTATTGACAATTTTAACTTAAAATGTGCATCATGATGGAAGGTGCTGACTTTTTTGGGAGGGAATGGAGAGAAGGTTACCATGAGCAGGGTCCCTAGACCGTGTGCTAGAAAGAAATCAGCTCAGCTCTCAAAGAATTGGGTCTGTGAGCTAGTTAAATAGAAATAAACTTTTAAAATATCCACAGAATTGATATTGCAATTTTTGGGGGGTCGTGGTGGTGGAGGAGATGCTACTACTTGTAAACTGGCATGATACACCAAATCTAGGACTTTTAAAAGTGGCAAGAGCTAGTTAAGTATTTTATAATCCAGTTGTTTTAAAAATCATAATAAAACTCTACTAATAAATTGCAAGACATGCTTACTTACTGGCTTCAGTTCCAGAATGCAAAGATTTTTTTTTTTTGCTGAGGAAGATTCACCCTGAGCTAACTTCCATGCCAGTCTTCCTCTGTTTTGTATATGTGTCTCGGCCATGGCATGGCTGCCGCCAAGTGGTGTAGGACCGTGCCTGGGAACTGAACCCAGGCTGCCAAGAGAAGTGTGCTGAAGTTAACCACTAGGCCACGGGGCTGGCCCCCAGAATGAAAAGATTTTAAATATCAAACGTGTTTTTCCCACAAAAGCACTTTTTTTGTGTGTGTGAGGAAGATTAGCCCTGAGATAACATCCGTTCCCAATCTTCCTGTTTTTGCTGAGGAAGATCGGCCCTATGCTAATATCCGTGCCCATCTTCCTCCACTTTATATGGGATGCCACCACAGCATGGCTTGACAAGTGCTGGGTCAGTCCGTGCCTGGGATCTGAACCTGTGAACCCTGGGCTGCTGAAGCAGAACTCTCGAACTTAACCACTATGACACCGGGCCGGCCCAAAAAGCACCTTTTTAAAGTAAAGCATTTGATTTATTTTGCTAGTATGTTGTCTTTTGTGCTATAAAAGTGAACATCTCATCAAAGCTATTGGAGAAATGATTTTATGTATTTTTACTCAGGGAAGTTCAACTTTTCCTCTGTATCCATACTGTCATTCTGTACAGCCAAACCTTGTTGGCCAATCAGATATGTGATTTAGCATTTCTAGGACAGAAGTCCCTAGGATATCAGCCTTAAATTCTTTTATTGAATTGGTGGAGCCATTTAGTCAAGCAATCAATTTGGTCCTCTTCTCACCACCCTCCTACCAAAGCAATTTTTGGAGGAGGAGCGGGGTGGTGGGGGGAGGATGGGGAGATATAAATTTGGGTTACTTAACTCTTGATTCTAAGTTTATATCTGCTTTCAAAAATTGGGACTTCTAAAATTAGTCCCTTTGGTTCCGTCAAGTAAGTTGCATGTATTGGGCCCTGGCTACTTTACTGTTCATTGTTTTTGAGGAACCAATTGCTTTGTGTATTCTATCCATATAGAATCCAGTTACACTGAAATCCTGTTGATTTGGTAATTTCAACTTCTCAGTGTCTGGCGCATTGAGAACTGGAGTGAAAGTTTAAATTTACTGTAGCTAGCACTGTAACTGTAACCTCCAGTTGGCCAAATGCTTTACTCTAAAAATGTGCCATTGCGGGGAAACCACCTTGTTTAGTATTTGAAATATTTTCAATTTGTTACCAACTTTAAAGCTTGTGCCCTCAACAACATATATGCCAGTGAAGATCCTTGAAAAGGAAGACAGTAAAGCAAACACTAGCCGTGTTGACTTCCCTTAAGTTTGCAGTTCCACAAATGTGTGGCCCACAGCAGGTGTTTCCTGTTGATTAGTAAATATCCTCCACACAATTTCTGTTTAAAACTCAGCTATTATTAAAAATAGGTACTTTTGTAATTGCTACCTCTTGAATGTTCTTAGGGAAACTGAAGCAGGATGTTGACATGCTGGATGGACTGCAATGGGAAGTTCCTTAATCTAAGCAACAGCAGTAGTCATTCATTATTCCATTTCATTAACAAGCCCTCTCTTCAGTAAGGTAATTCTATTTTAAAATCCCAAGGCAGCTGGTGACTTAGATAATGCAGATTTCGTACAGGAATCAGGAGAGGGGAAAGATACCTTAGCCTCATTTTACTGGGGTTTGCAGGTCTTGCATTCTTAAAAGGAAGGGATGCGGTAGGAGCAGAATTGTCAGCTTAAAATGTTCACGCAGCTTGGTTCTGTCAAGAGTGCTGGATTGGCATTTGAGAGAATGGGTTCTGTTCTTTGCTGTTAACTGTGTGACTGTGGTGAGTTGCTGAACCTCCCCTGGCTCCGTAGTTTTCCCATCTGTAAGATGAAGAGGAGAGGATTTCTAATTAACTTCTCCCACTAACAGGCTGCGGTTCTAGCAGCCTTGAGATTTGGATGGTGGTGAAACAGAAGGCAGAGAAGAGAGATGAAAACGCACACTTGTCCTAGTGAATATGTTCATGTTGTATTCCTTCCACTTGAAAATAATCCAAAAACACAGAAATGTTTACATTTTATAACTTTAAATCTTAACATAGTTAAGGGCTGAAGATCACAGACATTTTACAGAATGATACAATAACTTACATATTGTTTGAAGGAAATACTGTAATCACATGGGCTTATATTTTGAAAGTCATTTAAAAATTTTAAAGCGTTTCTTCCAGACTGCAGAAAAATGTTTATTCTGGTATACAAGATGGAAAAATATATACCTACTACCAATTTTGGGGTAAATGTTTTAGAGCTAATGTTTAACACTTTATAACTGCTGTGTTGCTAGGTTCTGCTTGAATTTATTTGGAGCTTGGAGAAAACTGGAGCAGTTAGAAAATACTTCCTTTCAAAGTAATGAGAGGGGAAAAAAAACCCCCAGCAAACCCAATGTGTTCCCTTTTGAATATGGGAAGTAGAACATTAATGGATTGGTAATTACAGTGTCTCTTCCAGCCAGCTCTTATATACAGGTAATCTACAGCTTTGCCTTACCCTCAGTTGTGTACAGTCTGTTATCACACAATGTGCTATCTTGTTGCTACATTTTAAGAGAGCCCATCATTTCTATCTACTGTTACCCAGTATATGAATTAGCTAACTCCTTTTTCTATTTCTATCATTCTCTAAGGAAAAAGAAATTGCTATTATTTGTCATGCCACTAGCTTATTTATGAAAGCGCTAGCTCTTCTCACCCTTCAAAGAAGGGTTAAGAATTTACATAGTTCTTACTTTCTCTGGAAGCATCTATAACCTAGGGGCTGGGGCATGGCACATGGGTGGTGAATGTCAGTTCTTGGTGGATAGTCACTGCATTTGATTTAGTGGTTTAGTTAGAACAGGTGGGAAAGGAAGCTCACCACTTTTTTTCTAAGTTCCATTTGTTTTTTGAATAAGGTGATTTTTAATAGGTAAGTCACATGATTCAAAAATTGAAAATACCTAAAAAGACATATGAACTCTTGATCCCATCCGTGACTGAGTAACCACCCCTCCACCCCCACCCAGGCTTTACAGGTAACCCTTATATCAGTTTTTTTATTTATCTTTCTAGTGTTTTCTTTATACAAAATACAAAAAGCAAATAGAAATATATATGCTTTTTTTTTTTTTTAACCACTTTCTTACAGAGAAGGTAGCATACTGATTTGAACATGGTTTTTCCCCACCTACCATGTCCTGGCAGTCTTTCCATATCAGTATACAGAGGGTTCCTCATTCTCTTGCACAGCAGCATGGCTCCCATTTCATTGTGTGTGTGGTTTTCACTGTATGGGGAGATTCCCAAGTTTATTTAACTGGTCCCCTGCTGATAGACTTTTGGGTTGTTATAACCTTTTGCTTTTATAAACAATACTGCAGTGAATCAGGTACACGTGTAGCAATTCACAGAAGCATATTGGGTCAAAGGGTAAATGCATTTGTACTTATGCTAGGAATTGCCAAATGGCCCTTGACGGGGGATGTCACAGTTATTTCTACTAGTCTCTGTCTCCTGTGTTTTGCCAGCAGAGTGTGTTGAAAAACTTCTGGATTTCTGCCCATCAAGTAAGTGAGAACAATAAGTATACTATTCAATTTTAAACTACATGTGAAATTTAGCTTTTCTTACTGAGCTGAAGAAACAGTATTACCTTAATTCTGGAGTTGGATCTTCACCAAATTAATAATTATAGGTGATTCCCTCCCTCCCCTTTTTTGCTTAAATTTATTTCTCCCCCCTCCTTTATAAAACAAGTATATATTGCTTCGGAAAGCAATGGTCAGACTTCTAAAAGTCATCATTACATCACTTGATTTTTTTACATTATTGCTTTGGATAATAAATCATAACTTCTTAGAGTAGAAAAATCCCTCCTTTTTTTTTTTAATCCCTGCTGTTAATAGACTATTTTAACCCAGATATTTAACATAGGAAGCTCTTGGACTACACTTTGAGGTCATTCTAGGGCCAGAGATTTTTTCTGGCTTTGCAGTTTTAGGAACCTAGTGCATTGATTCGTGCACTCAGACTCACAAGACTGATTCCCGAAACTGGGATGTCTGCCGCTTTTACAATGGAGGATATTTTTAAAGGCACTGAAATACATCTGTTAGCCAGGTCAGCTACCTCCTTCAACTATCAAAGTAAGAAGGAGACTGAATTTGGATCACCTTGTAGGATATAACCCCAAATCACAGAGATTTAGGACCATGATGCGTAGAAGCTGGAACAGGTTGAGTTAAGCAGAACTGGAAATAGACTTGAGGACTCAGAGCCTTTTCAGCTGTTTTTGGACTGGGGTGAATTTTAACCCTTGTCACATTTTATGCTTGGTTTCTTTAGACACATTTTTCTCCTGAAATAGGGCTTTGAAAATAGGAGGGGCTTAGTTTAGTTCATCCAGTAGACCTCAGGTGTATATGTACCAGGTACTTTTACTAAATGCTGGTCTTAAAAAGTTCACATAGGGGCCGGCCCCGTGGCTTAGCGGTTAAGTGCCCGTGCTCCGCTACTGGCGGCCCGGGTTCGGATCCCGCGCGCGCACCGACGCACCGCGTCTCCGGCCATGCTGAGGCCGCGTCCCAGATACAGCAACTAGAAGGATGTGCGACTATGACATACAACTATCTACTGGGGCTTTGGGGGAAAAAAAAAAGGAGGAGGACTGGCAATAGATGTTATCTCAGAGCTGGTCTTCCTCAGCAAAAAAAAAGGAGGATTAGCACGGATGTTAGCTCAGGGCTGATCTTCCTCACACACACACAAAAACAGTTCACATAGTTGATGAGTAATAATAACAGGGCTCACTGTGTATGTAGCATTGTTGTAGGTACACTATATACGTTAAATAATTTAATTCTAGCAACTGCTGTATACAGTAAGTACTATTCTTATCACCCTCATTTTACAGTAAGAAAACAGTTCCAGAAAAGAAGGTCACTCAGAGGGCAGAGCTATGATTTGAATACCTGGCAATCAGACTTCTGAGTCTGGGTTCTTAGCTGTGCTCTCTCTGGTGCCCCCCAGAGTAAAACCATTTTTACCAGAGTGCATTTCAGTGTTCTTTCTTAATTGGTCCCCTGGTGCTCTTGTGAGATTATGTACAGAAAAACCTATCACAAATCAGTTTCTTAAAGAGTTGATTTTTTTTGTGTGTGTGTGTGTGAGGAAGCTCAGCCCTGAGCTAACATCTGTTGCCAATCCTCCTGGGTTTTTTTGTTTTTTGTTTTTTTTGCTGAGGAAGATTGGCCCTTGGCTAACATCCGAGCCCATCTTCCTTTACTTTATATGGGACGCTGCCACAGCATGGCTTGATAAGTGGTGTGTAAGTCCGTGCCCAGGATCTGAACCTGTGAACCCCGGGCCGCTGAAGCAGAGCGCACGAACTCAACCCACTACGCCACCAGGCCTACCCCAAGAGTTGATTTTTAAGGTTGGGCTTTTCTGATTAGATATAGGCATTGTCCCAATCTCATCAGCCACATTTACCTTGAGGGGAATCCTAGTCTAAAGGGCTAGAACAAGATATTCCATTTTCTTTTGGTTCAATTTAATTTGAGAAGGAAACCCTCTCTGAACCTGGCCCCTAAATCCTAGCTGTGCCTTGCAGGGCACTAATGTCAACATTGTTGCCTGTGGGGTGGCTTGGGAAGAGTAGAAGGACCAGTTTTTCTGTGCTTTGAGGGTCAGTTTTAGTAAGTTTCCCCGGACTGAAGTGTGGGAGAGCTAGGCAGTAGCTCTTTTTCTGCCTAGAGCCAACTGGCTTGGAGAACTTGAGCCCCCAACCTCATTTCTTCCCTTATGGCTTGTGCATTAGAATTTACGAGTTTTTTTTTGTGAAGATTAAACAAGAACAAGTGAATTTTAAAAACCACAGGACATATACGACTGGCAGCTATTATCAGTTTTACTGTGAAAAGCATGTTTCAGAAGTTGGATGGTTTTCTCTGGTTATGAAAAAGAGATTTGTTTTTATTAGAGATTGTCTCTAATGTGAGGAGAGGAGCAGTCATCAAAGTGTCTACAGTTGACCATGGTGCAAGATCAAATTTAAAACTTTTAAGTAAATTTTGCAATAAAATGGCTTAGGAAGGAAACATACAACACACACCTTAATGGTCCACATTCAGTCTGCAAGTTCCAGGATGGCAGACCCGAAAGTTCAGGATCAGGCACTGAGGCTGGACTCCAGCAGAGTCCTAGGTGTCTTTCATGGAGGAGAAAAAGCAGAATGTGTGGGCAAAAAACCCTGGCTTGAGCTCTCTTTATCCCTTTTGTGTGTGTGTGTGAGGAAGATCAGCCCTGAGCTAACATCCATGCCAATCCTCCTCTTTTTTGCTGAGGAAGACTGGTCCTGGGCTAACATCTGTGCCCATCTCCCTCCACTTTATGTGGGACGCCGCCATAGCATGGCCTGACAAGCAGTGCCTCAGTGCGCACCTGGGATCTGAACCCGGGCTGCCAGCGGTGGAGCGCGCACACTTAACTGCTATGCCATTGGCCAGCCCCTCTTTATCTTTTTTTTTTTTAATGCTTGGGCAGGCGTCTCTCTCAGGATTTGGGGGAGAAATAGGCTCAGCCAGCAAAAAGGCCCTTAGTATGTGTCAACCACCTTGTGTTGTAATCAGATGTTTCTTAGGGCGCCTTCTCAGTCTCCATTACACCTCCTCTGTATTGCAAAAAGTCCCCTGACTCTAAGAATGTGATGACTGTGCCACATGACAACTTCGTCATCCTCTTAATCACTCTCTTGGTCACTCAGCCAATCTCTGATTTGGGCCACTTCTCAGGCCTTGCTTCCCAAGCTTTTCAGGAACCTCGGTATAACAGGCACATGGTCTAAACTCAGGGAGTGCAAACTTGAGCAGACTTTTCCAAATGCAGCAAACAAAAGAAACAAAAACCCTAAACTGTTGAATCATTACATAAAAGCCATAGCCCTTCAGAGCTGACATTTGCAACCTTCTTAATTACAGGAAGTAGATATAGAGGGGTAAAGTGATTTGACCAGGAATCTATCCCACACCTCAAAGGTGAGATCCCTGCTGCGTGCGCAGGAAAGATGGTGGGAGTGGGAGGGGCAGGAGGGGAGATGATTACATAGGTCTGGTAAAAATAATTTGGTGGTGGCAGCAGCTTTGACTCCTCCTGCTCTCTCTTTTTTAATGATCCAATTTCTGAGACAAATGCAATATAACCTAACTCAGTATTTCCTGAAATTGCCAGACGCTAAGAATCGCCCAAGAGCGCTTGTTATACATACATTCCCGGGACCCTCCATTGGAGTTCGATAGGTCTAGGACAGGATCTGGAAGTATGTGTTTTATGATCATTGTGAGGGATTCTTACAAATTCTCGTGTTCTAATAAAAATAGCAGAATTCAGGATACCGTTTTGTGCAGTCTTGAGCTAAAAGGAGCATGCGACCCGCACCATAAACAATCAAGTTAAAAACCCTGCCCTTGCTATGCAAAAGTAGCTCCTTTCAAACAGAAATGCGTCTTTCTCTCCTCTTACGTCTTTTAACTGTCACCATCCCTAACCTAGAGCCGGAGTGGCTTTCTCCGGTGCCAGCTCGGCCCCAGCTCGTGGGAACACTCGCTCTGTCCAAAGCCGGGCGGGTCCGGGGCCACGTCTCTGTCCGGCGTCCAGCGGGCGTTCCCGTGCGGCGCTCCCATTGGCTGGAAGTTCCCTCGCCGTAGCCCGAGCGGCCCCTGCTCGCCACGCCAGCCCATCCGGACTCGGGACCGCCCAGGGGCCGACACCGCGCGCGGGGGCGGGACTGGGGGGGGGCGGGCCGAGGGCCGGGGCGGGGCCTCGCGGCGCGGCGGGCGCTTGGGCGGCCTACGGCGTGGGAGGGAGTCCGGGGCCGCGCCCCTCGAGGCCGGCCCGGAGCCGGGCCAATCCCCGCGACAGGGCGGGCGAACGCGAGGCCTGACCGGCCGGGCCCGCAGGGCTGGGGGTGGGGGACAATGGGTCAGTTCCTGGTGCGTCACGGGGAAGTTCCTTAAAGGGGAAGTGAGCGGGGCTCCGGAGCGGGCGCGCGGTGCGGTGGTCGGCGGGGGAGGCCCCCAGCGCTTTAAAATAATGCCCGCGGCGCCCGCGCGACCATGCAATGGCGAGCGCTCGTCCTGGGCCTGGTGCTCCTCCGGCTCGGCCTCCATGCGGTGCTGTGGCTCGTCTTTGGGCTGGGGCCCAGCATGGGCTTCTACCAGCACTTTCCGCTCAGCTTCGGCTTCCAGCGCCTGAGGGGCCTCGACAGCCCCGCGTCTCCCGCCTCAGGGCCCGCGGGCCGGCCCGGGATGCCCGGGGCACCGTCGGGGCCGTCTTGGCTGCAGCCGCCGGTCCCCGGGGCGGCAGCGGGACGGCGCCAGGCTCCGCGGCGGGCCCGGCCCGGCGTGTGCGGCCCGGCGCACTGGGGCTACGTGCTGGGCGGCCGGGGCCGCGGGCACGACGAGTACGAGAAGCGCTACAGCGGCGCCTTCCCGCCGCAGCTGCGCGCCCAGATGCGCGACCTGGCGCGGGGCATGTTCGTCTTCGGCTACGACAACTACATGGCGCACGCCTTTCCCCAGGACGAGCTCAACCCCATCCACTGCCGCGGCCGGGGGCCGGACCGCGGGGACCCGTGAGTAGCCGGCGCCCGCCGACGCCCCGGGCCGCGCCCCACGCGCCGTCCTCGGTCCTCCTGGTCCCCAAGGGACGCTGGAACGTTTAGGGTCCCGGGGCCAGCGCCCGCCCGCCTCGAGCCTTGGCCGACCCCTTTTGAGGTTCCCCTGGGCCTGGGGGTGCGTGGATGGGCCGGTGGCTGTCCTCCTTCCTGATTCTCCGGGAATCTCTGAACTACGGGACAGCCGTCCAGCGCAATCTCCTTTACAGATGGGGAAACTGAGGCCCAGAGACCGGAAGGGACAGTGGCGGTACTACGGGGTGGCTTGGGGGGCTTTAGACTCCATCTCCAACTCCTCCTCAGATGAACATATAATCAAAATGAAATCCTTTGTAAACGTAGCTTCAAAACAAGCCCTTATCTTCACCCCCCCACCCCCCAAGGCTTTTCTATATATAAATATCAGATTCAGGAGTTGGTCCCGGGAAAGGACTTCTCCAGAGCCATCCAGTGAGTTTAAGGCGGAGCGGGGCTACAATCTTTCTCCTTCATCGCAGGGGCTGCTTCTTAGGCTGAGGATAGTTAGGTAGGAGGGAGAGAGGCTGTCTGGCCCGGATTTGGGGTCCTGATACTCAGAGTGGGATTCCTTGGCTGCTGCACTGACTGTCAGCATCATTGCCCTGTACCATCTGCTCCATAAATGCTGCCGCCCCCCCACCCCCGGCTCTGGTGGCTGGGCCGTCAGGGAAGGTCGGCCAGGTCTTCCCCTTCCACCAGCCTTGTTTGCAGAGGCAGAGCTTCAAGAGTTACTGCTGTTGACATCAGAGTCCAAGAGGTCAGCACGCCCAGCTGAGGACCTCCCAGCTGGAGGGAAGGGTGTGCCGACCCTGTTAGGGGGGATAGGTGACTATCTTCTCCCAGGTCCCTCCCCTTAGGTGGCATTGGAGGAGTTGGGCTGCTCACTGCCTTGGCACCACACCCTATGGGTGCCTTGGGACATTTGGGGCACCTGGTGAAAAGCAGCAGAGTCCAATCCTGAGGTTCTAAAGAGGAAGCCCATACCTAACAGGCTTGAAGAGTTTTGAAGATGGTTTGGTTATCTACAAATTCACGTCTTAAATTGCAGTTTGAGAGCATGAGTTTTAGTGAAGCAAGGGCAGATCCCAGGCAAACTTCAAAGGACTTTAGAAAGGACAGCTTCTAAAATTGTAGGAAGCTGAGTTAATTTTCTTTTTCACCATATCAGGGCTTTATACATGTAAATGTATTTTCTATCTCAATTTTCTTTTAGAAAAAATTTTATTAAACTTTGAAAAAAAGTATTGGGCCTTTCCAGATTATAGGAAATTAATGAGTTATTTGTCTTGCTTAACTTATCAGAATTTATACCTATATATTTTCTTTCAATTTCAATTTTTTGGGGAGAAAAAACATTAAAATTTGAAAAAAAAAAAAACCCTAAAATCCTGCCAGACAGTTATTTTTATTTTATCTTTCCTGCCAGCTCATGCCCTTGTGCCTACACATTTTTTACATAGTTGAAATTAAAGTGTGTGTACATATTTTGGATCTTAATTGTATTTTCTCACTAATGCTCATGGTATTACAAGAAGGGAAGGAACTCTTTTAGTAAGTGCCCTTCCTTATTCGGTCTCACAGACTTTTTTCTCAGATTTCCTTTTATGGTGTGGACCTAAGGAAAACAGTTTAATGAGAACTTGTGATAACACTTTCATTGGGGAATATGACGATCTGGAGAGTGAGTTGGTGACATTTTAATGCTTTTCTTAATGAACCTTAAGAACCTTCTGGAGAGTAGCACTTCTCTCCTGCAAGGTGAGGTGGCGGTTGATTAGCTGGCTGGTCTGGTGGTAGTTCCACGTGGCGCAGGCCTCTGTTTCGGGATGAAGTCTGCTGATCAGGGTTTCGATTTGGTGTACAGTGACAGTCTGGGTAAGTCGAGGTCAGGTTGCTTTCAGACAGATATGTTGCTCTTGGAAAGATGGAGTTAGAAATATTGAGGGGGTGGCCTTTGGGAAAGGTTGTACCCAGAGATTAATAAACCTTTGAGTTGGTAAACTTTCAGGTCTTCGAGGAGGTGAGAGAGCTCTGGGGTTATGGGGGCCTTGAGTAGATCCTCACACTGGCCACTGACAAAGAGTAGAAAGGTCGCTTTTTCATACTCTCCTACCTTTAACCCCTCTCAAACTTAGTATTTTCAGGGAAAGTTTAGAACCAAAGCTTTGTCATTCTGGCTCTGAAACAAAAGGACACATTTTCATTCTCAAAATAAATAACCTGTAATAAAAATCTTTCAGATTTTTTTTTATCAAACATAGTCTAATGATTGTTGTCAAGTGTATTCCAATGATTTGTTTTAAAAAATGGAGTGAAGTGGTCATAAGAATATTCTATAAAAAGTACAGAAACAAAATGTGGGTGCTAAACATGAGTATCTTTTCTTTAAGCCTCTGTTTACTTGAGGCTTATCTTGCTTGTCTTGTTTGACTGGAGGTAGGGTGAGGAGTTAACATAGAGTAAATAAAACCTGAACACTTTAAAAATAGCAAATCTTTCTGCCCAGCTTTAGATTCCTATGCAAAGTCAGTTCCTCTTACATCCCCAATTTGGGTTGGAGGTTCCAAAATTAGAAGTTTCTTTAAGTAAATTTGGGTATTGTATTTTTGCAATCTTGTGAATAATAACTATAGTTAGGCCTTGAGCACATGAACCTTGCTTTCTCCCCAGCCAAATCGCTATTCAGACCAAAAAAGCAAATCTCAAGTTAACAAACCAAACAAATATTGACTCCCCCCAAACCAACTCATTCCTAGGCACCGCTAGCTTAAGGTGGCCTCCTCTGCATTCCTTTTTCTTTCTAAAGTCCTGTTCTTCAGAATCAGGTTCAAGTCCTTCTGTAGGATGCTGTTAAACTGTTTGAAGATAATTTTCCTTGATTTACTCAGTTTTTCTCGTTCCTTTTCTTTGAGCTGCTCTTCTGCATTTTAACATCATTTGAGCATTGAGTTCTGTTATGTAATCATCTTCCTTTCCCTTCATCTTGTCTCCCCGGATTGTCAATCCCTTGAACATAGGGACTGTTTCTTATGTTATCTGTGTGCCTACACAGCACCAGGTAGATTTCTGAACAGCTGTTACGGGTTAAGTATATGTGGGAATTTTTTTTTTACACGTGTGTTTGATTTTATTAGCTACGTAATCAAAACTTTTCTTTCAGAGGCCATTGTTTTCTCTGTCTTCTCTGTTTTTGGGGTGATAAGAAGTTTGAAAATTCAGTGGGGTGAATGTCATGAACAGTCCCACATGGTAGATTAAGTGGAGAGTTTAATTCTGGGTCCTCGAGGTTCAGCTAGCTGGTTATGTGAAAGATGTGCACTTTTGAGTCTAGCCTTGTGCAGGAGGATTGAGTTCTTGACTGGAGGCACTTAGAAGGTATCAAATCAGACTGGCCATCAATCAAGAATATCCACAAAGAACCAATCCACAGTCTTACCTCCTCAGTGGGCTGGCATAATGGAGTCATGAAAACTTGGTGCTGTCAGGCCAGGAGGATTTTATGGAGTCTACTTCTTCCTTCATTCCCCTCCTTCTCTTTCTTTTTTTCTATACTGGCATATTTTGAAAGAGTGTATAGTAATTAATTGGTAGAAAAGAACTGGAAGTGTTTTAATGAACACCTTAGATATTTGAGTGGATTTGTCTGAGTAGAGTAGAGAGAAGGAACCACCCCCATAATTGCAAATACATTTTCCTACTTTGGCAAGTCTTATAGTTGTTAATTATTAATGACTGCTTGGGCATTGTATTGAGAAGTATTTTAAAACTAGGTCCATTTTAGTCATTAGCCTACAAGGAAAAGCACTATAAAACATGGGAAGGAGTGCAGTGATCAGAATTAGTAACGCCTTCCATGGGCCTGTGCATGTGGAGGGGTGATGGAAGCCGTAGATTCGGGTGTAACTCAGGACAGAGTGGTTACGTGTGGTTCACTCACCACGTATCTAGCTTGGCTTCTAAAGGATGAGGCAAGCATTTTCTGGTGAAGTGGGTTGTTGGAGCCCACTCTGTTTCTGAGCAGCAGAGCAATGAAATTAAATATGTAAGCCCAACAGAATATTCTTGGGTTGGCAGAATTGAGCATGAGGATCTCCCTGTCTACTTTGACCTCCTCTTTCAACTATGACACTTCCTAGGTCCTTTCTGGCTGGCACTGCCCTTGAAGTGCTTATTTTAATCCGCAGCTCTTGTCTTTAGGGGACCTTTTGCAATTATATAAATTTGTCTAGAAAGAATCAACAAATCCAAGAAGCGGGTGCGGTTTTGCAGCTGTGCCGTTTGCTGGCTTCGTGACTTGTGAGAGACGAGTTAGCCCTGGTTCCTAGATAACCCCTTCTCAACAGTTTGGCTTAAAAAATGTATCTAAAATTTTGCTATAAATTCTTTGTCCTAGATTAAGTGACATAACACATCATAAACAAAGCAACTGGAAGATTCAAATAAGATCAGATTTGAAGTGTTGAAGCTGTTTATGCCTACATGATGTAAGGCCCATTTCACTCCAGCTGAGGCACATAGGAGGCCGTTCAGGGAGCATAGCCAGCTGTGGAGAATACGGAGATGCTGCCCACAGGCAAGTGAGACAAGGATCTGTGAGAGGGACCCAAGGAGGAAAGAAAGGGGTCCTGGGATTTGATGGAAGATGTCAGAATATTCAGGGAATCTGGCAGAAGATAAAACCAGGACTTTTTCACTCTGGTCTTTAATAAACATAATCTTTAAACAGTCTTCTTTGTTCTCCCCTTACTATCATCTTTTCCAAGCCTCCACGGTTGCTTTCTGGGTTGCTGGGACGAGGACAGAGGAGTAACTGAACTGCCCAGAATTTCTCAAGCTGCACTTGGTCGCTCTCACTATTTCTCCATCCCTGCCCTTCCCAGATGTGTTAGTTGTCGTCGCCGTCATTTTCAGTGTTACTAAGAACGCTCAGAGTGCCTGAGGAGCTTTACCCTCCTTGCCGGCCTGAGGCTGGCGTCTCGAGCTTGTTTCAGACGGGAAATTGGTGCTGATTACGGGGCAGGAGGTGTGTGCAGAAATGTTTACGCAGCCCAAGTTCAGAGAAGTCCTGCCTTGGTTCATGTTAAGAAAACATCTCCTTAGAATTGATGGGGATTCTTTGGGTGAGATGTAAGTGAAAAAATGGTATAAGGAAGTTATTTTATTCCCCCACCCAAAGGACAGATGCATGATGTTGAGATTTTAGCTGAAAGTATTTGCATCTTTCTGTGTGTAATTGCTTGAGTGTCTGATTTCTGTGTTAAATCAAGTATTATAGGCTGGTCATATGACAGGTCCCCTCCTTTTTCATTCTTAGTGATTTTGAAATCAGAGCTTTTTGAAACTGGACTGAGAGATCATTTTTGGTGATAAAACTCGTATCTCAGAGAGGGCAAATGACTCTTGTTCACTGTCTCCTGACTTCCTGTTCCGTGTTCTTTCCACCATAGTGTAAGTGTGTCTGCAGTTCCGTGACTCAATTCTACTAGTAGACACTATAGAAACTGTCAGTTGTGAGAGAGAGAGAGAGAGAGACCTTTGCCATACTGGTCCGCCCACAATGGTCCCTGCATAAATGAGAGTTGCCAGTAATTTTAGTTTCTGATGGGTGTTTAGTTTTATTGTCTTTTTTCTCTTTTATACCTTTGTTTAATTTTAATTTTATTTCTTTTTCAGTTCAAATCTGAACATCAATGATGTCCTAGGGAACTATTCATTGACTCTTGTTGATGCATTGGATACACTTGCAGTAAGTGTTCAGCCTTATTATTATTATTTTTTAATTAGTTAAGATATTTTGGAATTAATTACCCCTACTTTTCCCCAGGGATGGGAATGCCAGGAAACTCAATACTCAAAATGTATTTATAGCTTTGATAGCTATTGTTGATTTTAATGACCTTAATGTGGAGAGCAAGAGAAGCATGAAGGTTAAATGAGGGGAAACGTGATTACTGTAAAAACATGGAGAAGAAAGTATGATTGTTTTTAGGGAACCTGTTTTTCTCCCCGTTTCCCACTGTTTTATTCCCTGCAGGAATCCATAGAGAATTCCATTAAAGTTTACAGTTACTGTAGTTAAGATTTCAGGAGTAAAAGACAAGATGTCAGGATTGCTAGGTCCCCTGAAATATCATCCAGCTACTGGCTCCCCAAGAGTGTTTCTGAGCCCCGTCCCAGACCCTGTGCAGGGACCCTATCCGTAAGCACTCCTCTTTTATTTGCTGCTCTGTGTTTTGTGGACACTCCACACCTGGGCTGCCAACTCAGGTGCTGTCTTTATCTCCGCATCCTGTGGTTTCCCTCATTGACTCTGGGGAACTGGAGACCCTTGAACAGATTTGCAGAAGCACATTGAAAGCAAGAAGGCGCTGTGGGCTGGTACTTATTATCAGACTGAGCTGTGTGCTCGGTTGGCTTCATGACCTTTCGCTGTAGAATACAGCTCCCACGGGACTGGATTCCAGCATAGCGTTGTTTTAAAAATCTCCTTAGTAAGGGTGATCTTACAACCTCTTTGCTCATCTTCATTGTCCAGTAAGCCTTTACCGTTAGAAAATTCTTACTGTAGTCTAGCCCAAATCCTGTAGTTAATAATTTAGTCTTGTTTCTTGTAACTTTCCTTAGAAGAGTTTAAAGCTGTCAGGAGTTAGAACTGGTTAATGCTAGCTAAGTTTGCATTACAACTGTCCAGTGTCTTGCTAGTGGTAGAATTACTAGAACTTGAAGACAGCTTGAGAGATCATTCTGCATTCTCCTGGGCCCATGGTCTAATGGGAAATCTGGGATTTCATTCTGCCAGGCTGTAGTTGCAAAGCAATTTAGTCTCCCAATATCTCCTTCTGAAGTTATTGCTGCTCCCCTTCAGTCACCTGCCATCATGGATCACAATGTGCCCAGGCAAGTAGGTTCAACCTAATTAGAGTTAATGTGTTGAAGATACCAGAGGCTGACTCAGCCTTAAAGTGTTGCTTAAAAAAAAAAGTCCTAAGACTCATATATAGCTTATGAAAGCTCACTTCTTCACCCTGAGGTCTCCTTTTTTGCCCTGTTGTGTCTTTTTATCCCCCTGTCATGCTTGTTAAGTACAGAGACCTTATCTCTATTATTTACTGCGCTCTCTCCACACCTAATGGTCTCTGGTACATAGTAGGAGTGCAAATAATACGTTCAAAAATGAATTTCTACTAATCCAGCATTTCCCAACGTGTATTCCAAGGGTATACCCCTGAAAGAATAATTCTGTTCCCAAATGAACTTGAGAAATTCTGCATGTCTGTCCCGCTATCAGAGAGCTGCAATGCACAGCAGCGTTTTAAAGGCACTGAGACGTCATGCAGTAAAGAAACCTATTTAACTCTTCTGTCCAATTCGGCTTTTCTTAAGCTTAAGTGCATTATTTCATAGCCTGGTTACTCTGTTCTGTAGCTATCTGACTAAAATGGTAATGTACAATATGTAATTGAAAGTTGCTGTCTTCCTTCTCCGTCCTCCACTGGGTCTGAGATTGTATCAGCATCTGCAGCTGCTAACAGATATTGTTGCTGGTAAACATCTGTAAGGAAATAAACCTATCTCTGTGGTTTTCACTGTAGAATATCCGGCCTTTCATGTGTTAGCACTTCAGGCTTATTTTTCAGGTGCTACTTCTGTTGAGGTTTTCCTTTTCTTTTGCTAACATTTTAAACAGGCTCTAACAGATGTGCTGTGGAAACACGTGGAAGATGGCAGTCCCCTGAGCATTGGATGCAACTTGCAGCATTGTTGCATAATCTTTTAAAAAGGAAAGAACTGAAAGCCAGAAAAGAAACATCTGTACTCGCTCTCTGTGTGTTACAGCAAAATAACAAGAAGGAGGGGAAAAAAAGATGCACTAGACCAATAAATATTAGGAAGTAAGACATACTTGAAAGAAGCAGTGTCTGGATGAAATTATTTGTTTTTACTTGTTTTTGTGTATGTGTCCTTATGATGTTGTTATAGTCACAGGATTGTCATAAAATTTTCAACAGAATGAAAGCTTTTCAATGCAGGTTAATCTATAAAATGTTATGCCCAATTTGCCCTTCATAAAGGAGAGAGCAGCTTGGTATGAAATCATATCCACATACCCAAAGTAGGAATCGTAATTTTATTTTATTTATTTATTTATTTATTTTTAATAGTTTTTTTTTTTTAAAGATTTTATTTATTTATTTTTTTCCCCCCAAAGCCCCAGTGGATAGTTGTATGTCATAGCTGCACATCATTCTAGTTGCTGTATGTGGGACGCGGCCTCAGCATGGCGGGAGAAGCGGTGCGCACCCGGGATCCGAACCCGGACTGCCAGCAGCGGAGTGCGCGCACTTAACCGCTAAGCCAGGGGGCCGGCCCAGGAATCGTAATTTTAGATCACTTTTTGAAAAGGACATAGAGCTAATACTTGGATATTTTGTTTGTTTGAAGTCACTGGTTATGTGGATCCAAAAGATAACGTTACTATTTTTCAAAGTGTTTAGACATCTGGGTAACAAGCAACAAGTCAGTTTTCCAGATGTTTTGGTCTCCTGGGAGCCAAGCACCCATGCTGTCAATTATTTGAGGAGCAGAGGGAAAGTCATATTTTTGTTTCTTCAGTTTTGGTATTTATTTTTACTCATTTTAGGAATTTTAGGAACTATAATACCTTGCATGCTAAATAAGATCAGACTGAAGTTTGAGGGAGAGTGGGAAGATGAGGGATGCTAATGATTTTATGAGGAATTATTTTCACAGTTTTGCCATTTGGAGATATGATTCTTGAGTTGGAGGAAATGAGCTTCCCATCTGTCCCGGAATATATTCTAAGAGATAACTGTGCTTTTCTACCTTTTGTTTCTACTCCCACGGGTGGCAAAACCACACATACAGACATTTAGATGAAGTGGCCCAGCTCCTGCAATCATGTAGCCTCAGTTTCATTTCAAGCTGTTGTAATGGTTTGTGTTCCTCTTTTTAAAGATAATGGGAAATTCATCCGAGTTCCAGAAAGCAGTCAAGTTAGTGATCAACACAGTTTCATTTGACAGAGATTCCACCGTCCAAGTCTTTGAGGCCACAATAAGGTAAAATAGTGCATAAAATGGATTGAAGGCTTCTTTTGTGTGTGTAGGGAGAAAAACCCCTGTGAGGGTCTGTCAGCTGCGAGATCCAGATAGAGAGTCCCTGTGGACCTTGTGGGCGCAGTGTCCATTTTTCATCTCTGTTTTTGGATTTATCAAAACTGGTACAATTGACATTTCAAAGGAGTTAAAGTTTTGGACTGAACAATAAGACACACTTGAAGGTGAATGAAGGTGTAAGATAGGGGTCCCTTTAATGCAGTTTTTCACGGTTTTGCTTTGTGTCTGGTCTCATTTGCTTCCTTCAGTGTGTCCTAGGAAAACCCCTACATATTTCTGAAGGAAATGAAAGTTTCCCATCTCACTTACCACCCACAGAAGACCGCTTCTTACCGTTTGGGTGTATTTCCTCCTTATGTGTGTGTGTCTGTGTCTCTCTTTCCCTCCGCATCTCCTTCCTTCTCTCCCTTGCTTCTGCTCTCCCCACCCCCAATGTATTGGGCTCATGTTTCATACCCAGTTTTGTATCCTGCCTTTTTTAGCTTGATATACAATAATTCCCCCTTATCTGCGGGGGATACGTTCCGAGACCGCCTGTGGATGCCTAAAACTGTGGATAGTACTGAACCCTATGTATACTGTGTTTTTTCCTACGCATACATACCTATGATAAAGTTAAGTTTATAGATTAGGCACGGTAAGAGATTAACAACAATAACTAACAATAAAATAGAACAATTATAACAATATACTGTAATAAGAGTTACCATAGATCTTAGCAACCTCAGCATACAATGTTTTTTCTTGCCTTATTAAGTAGAGAACTTTCACTTTTTACTTAAAAGAAGCATTTTAAGGCTTCTCTTTGGCATATCAGAATTGCCAGCATCATTACTCTCTCACTTTGGGGCCATTATTAAGTAAAATAAGTGTTACTTGAACACAAGCACTGCAATACTGAGACAGTGGATCTGATAACCCAGACGGCTACTAAGTGACTAACGGGCAGGTAGCATGTACAGCATGGATCCTTTGGACAAAGGGGTGATTCTCGCCCCGGGCAGGATGGAGTGGGATGGCACAAGATTTCATCACACTACTCAGAATGGCGTGCAGTTTAAAACTGATGAATTGTATATTTCTGGAATTTTCCATGTAATATTTTCAGACCGTGGTTGACTGTGGGTAACTGAAACTGCAGAAAGTGAGTGAAACTGCAGATAAGGGGGGATGACTGTATTGTGTCTATTTTCCTATTTCATTTAAACTTTTTGAAAATTGTATTATTGCGTAACATTCCAGATGTAATATTTATTAAAATTATGAAATTAAAGTTATGAAAACATATGTTCTGAAAAATGTCACAATCCACTTCAGATCATTGGAGTGGGACATGAATTCATGGCTCATCAGGGACATAAATGTAAGCTGGTGCCTCCTACCTCTGAGTAGGTCCTTTTTTCCTCATCTCCTTCTCCTCACTTTTCCTTTTTACCAGAGGTTAGAGAATTTCATCAGTTGCTTGGCAGCCAAAACTACAAAAATTACTTAGTATTTGTTGTCTTGCCCTTTTCTGTTTCTTATATGGCTAAGTTTTTTCCCCAAGTGAGAGAAATCAAGAGTAATCTATTAATACAAAAAGGTAATATTTATTCTGAGAATGATTAGTACACTCACTTCTGATGAGATTATTGAGATTACCAAACATTAGTTATTACTTTAAGTGGGATTATTCTCAGTAGCCTCTGATGAATGGCTCCCTTTCTTCCTTTCAGTAATGTGGTTGACATAAGGGTCGATCATTTATTATTAGGGCTGGAAAGAACTTCAAGAAGCCAGTAAGTCCATTCCCTCTGATTCCAGGCAGCTCTGAGTCCATAAGGAATTCCAGACTGCTTCTGTCATTCTGAACTGGATTGTATGCATTTACAATTGATAGGATTTTATTTATTTTTTTGTTCTTCCTCTCATTAGGGTCCTGGGAAGCCTCCTTTCTGCCCACAGAATAATAACTGACTCCAAGCAGCCCTTTGGTGACATGACAATTAAGGATTATGATAATGAATTGTTGCACATGGCCCATGACCTGGCTGTACGGCTCCTCCCTGCCTTTGAAAACACCAAGACAGGGATCCCCTATCCTCGGGTAGGTAGACTGGTTTGACAGTTCACTGTCTTCCTGAGTTAAAACTCTTTGTTGATTAATTTATTTGGGGGAAGGAGTGGGGCTGATATGGAAGAGGAAAGACATGTCCTTGAGAGAATTTGGCCCTAAAATATGATGTAAATATTTTTTAATTCATTCAGCATTTACTGAGCACCTACTGTATGCCAGGCACATGGTGACATGTCCGATTTAATCCTTCTCCTTAAGGAAGAAGTTATGTTCCTGTGCTCACTATTCTTAAGTCCTTTTAAACGTGGAATTTATATCCCCTGCTACAAAATAGCGTGGGGAATTTGTCTTCATTTCTAATGTGGGCACATTTCCCCAAAGACCCTCACATGTATAATGCAGGAGCTCAGTGAATGTTCTTTTGAATGCTTCACATGGATCTTTCAAATAAAGCTGGCACAGACCAGCAAGTTAGCTGCTGATTTAAATGCAAGATCTGGAATAAGATTGTGTCTTTGTGGCATCTGATTTGCTGAGCCCAGAATGCCTCTGGGAGTTGAGTAAGCCTTTTGAAGTAACCAGCAGAGAATCACCAGACCACAGAGCCTCAGTGATGAAACAGGCTGTCATGTTCTCACTGTGTCTCCTTTCTCCCCCAGTCTGAGATTTGTTTACATTCACTGAGCAGGAGTGAGTTCACAGGAGCTCGCTAAAATCTATAAGTGATTCCACAGCCGGTCTTTGTCTCTAATGCCACAGCCTGGTGTGTGTAACCGTGAAAAGAACCTGCTGGAAAGAGATGGATTAGTGAATAGCATTATAATGATTCTCCTAAGACTTGCTCTTATTAATAAAACAAGGCTGTGGTGTGCTGATTGTCTTGTCTGTGTCTTTGAAACTTAAGTCCCATCTTCATCTTGGATATAAAGTGGAAGGCAGTGAGCTGACTCACTGTGGTGAGCTTATTCATTAGTGAAATATAGTAGCTGTGACCTTGCCTGCTAGCCCTGTGGGTTCCTTGAGTTTTACTGTGAATCTTTTATCTCTTTGTGTCCTCAGGTGAATCTAAAGACAGGCGTTCCTCCTGACAGCAATAATGAGACATGCACGGCAGGGGCTGGCTCCCTCCTGGTGGAATTCGGGATTCTGAGCCGACTGCTTGGGGATTCCACGTTTGAGTGGGTGGCCAGACGAGCAGTGAAAGCCCTTTGGAACCTCAGGAGCAATGATACAGGATTATTAGGTGTGGTGGCACCTTCTCGCACCATCAGGACTGCATACGTTTGGTGCCTTCTCCTTTCATCTTCTCTGGGTCTCTCCCTCCTCTCCACTCTTTCTTTCTTGTACAGTTAAATCTAAAAATTGACAACTCAGAATGGCCCTTAGTGTCTGCCATATCCAATTTCTTTTTATGTGACTTTTTGCTTAGAGTGAGGCTATAAGGTTTGATGGGAAAGAATAATGCTTTTGCTGTTTGAGGGCTCCCTTCTGATTTGAATCCCTTGGCATATTCCACTTGAAGATAATTGTTAATGGAAATGCTATAAAAAGAACTGCCTCTGAGGCAGATTATATTTGCTTCAATATAAGGTTCTAAATATAGGAATTTAGAGTTACTGGTAGGGTGGCTTTCTCCTTTTAAAAAGGCATGTGGTAGTAGATTGAAAGCCCAGATTAAACCTATATTAGGTGGGGTGTTTTTTTTCCCTTGAGAATATTTGGTCAAGATGTTGTTATGATTATTTTTTTTTAATTTTTTGTTTATTGCAGTAACATTGGTTTATAACATTGTATAAATTTCAAGTGTATATCATTATACTTCTGTTTCTGCATGGATTACATTATGTTCTCATGTTCACCACCCAAATACTAATTACAATCCATCACCACACACATGTGCCAAATTATCCCTTTTGCCCTCCTCCCCCCACTCTTCCCCTCTGGTAACCACCAATTCAATCTCTGTCTCTATGTGTTTGTTTGTTGTTGTTATTATCTACTACTTAATGAGTGAGAGCATACGATATTTGACCCTCTCCCTCTGACTTATTTCACTTTGCATAATACCCTCAGTGTCCATCCATGTTGTCACAAATGGCTGGATTTCATTGTTTCTTATGGCTGAGTAATATTCCATTAAGTATATATACCACATCTTTATCCATTTGTCCCTTGATGGGCACTTAGGTTGCTTCCAAGTCTTGGCTATTGTGAATAACGCTACAGTGAACACAGGGGTGCATGTATCTTTACGCGTTGGTGTTTTCAAGTTCTTTGGATAAATACCCAGCAGTGGAATAGCTGGATCGTATGGTAGTTCTATCCCTGATTTTTTGAGGAATCTCCATACTGTTTTCCATAGTGGCTGCACCAGTTTGCACTCCCACCAGCAGTGTATGAGAGTTCCCTTCTCTCCACATCCTCTCCAACACGGGTTGTTTCCTGTCTTGTTAATTATAGCCATCCTGACGGGCGTGAGGTGATATCTCATTGTAGTTTTGATTTGCATTTCCCTGGTAGTTAATGATGTTGAACATCTTTTCATGTGCCTGTTGGCCATCTGTATATCTTCTTTGGAGAAATATCTGTTCAGGTCTTTTGCCTGTTTTTTAATTGGGTTGTTAGTTTTTTTGTTGTTGAGATGCATGAGTTCTTTATGTATTTTGGAGATTAACCCCTTATCAGATGTATGGTTTGCAAATATCTTCTCCCAATTGTTAGGTTGTCTTTTCGTTTTGTTGATGGTTTCCTTTGCTGTGCAGAAGCTTTTTAGTTTGATGTAGTCCCAGTTGTTTATTTTTTCTGTTGTTTCCCTTGCCCGGTCAGACATGGTGCTTGAAAATATGTTGCTAAGCCAGATGTCGAAGAGCATACTGCCTGTGTTTTCTTCTAGAAGTTTCATAGTTTCAGATCTTACATTCAAGTCTTTAATCCATTTTGAGTTAATTTTTGTGTATGGTGTAAGGTAAGGGTCTACTTTCATTTTTTTGTATGTGGCTGTTCAGTTTTCCCAACATCATTTGTTGAAGAGACTTTCCTTTCTCCATTGTGTGTTCTTGGCTCCTTTGTCAAAGATTAGCTATCCATAGATGTGTGGGTTTATTTCTGGGCTTTTGATTCTTTTCCATTGATCTGTGCATCTGTTTTTGTGCCAGTACCATGCTGTTTTGGTTACTATAGCTTTGTAGTGTATTTTGAAATCAGGGAGTGTGATACCTCCAGCTTTGTTCTTTTTTCTCAGGATTCCTTTAGCTATTCAGGGTCTTTTGTTGCTCCATATAAATTTTAGGATTCTTTGTTCTATTTCTATGAAAAATGTTGTTGGAACTTTGATAGGGATTGCATTGAATCTATAGATTACTTCAGGAAGTATGGACATCTTAACTATGTTAATTCTTCTAATCCAAGAGCACAGAATATCTTTCCATTTCTTTGTGTCTTTTTCAATTTCTTTCAGCAGTGTTTTATAGTTTTCGTTGTACAGCTCTTTCACCTCTTTGGTTAAGTTTATTCCTAGGTATTTTATTCTTTTTGTTGCAATTGTAAATGGGATTGTATTCTTAATTTCTCTTTCTGCTACTTCGTTGTTAGTGTATGGATTTTTGTATGTTAATGTTTTCTATGTTGATTTTGTATCCTGCAACTTTACCCTATTCATTTATTACTTCTAAAAGTTTTTTGGTGGATTCTTTAGGGTTTTCTATATATAAAATCATGTCATCTGCAAATAGTGACAGTTTCACTTCTTCTTTCCTGTTTGGATCCCTTTTATTTCTTTTTCTTGCCTGATTGCTTTGGTTAGGACTTCTAATACTGTCTTAAATAGGAGTGGTGAGAGTGGGCATCCTCGTCTGGTTCCTGTTCTTAAAGAGATAGCTTTCAGTTTTTCACCATTGAGAATGATATTAGCTGTGGGTTTGTCATATGTGGCCTTTATTACGTTGAGGTACTTTCCTTCTATACCCATTTTATTGAGAGTTTTTATCATAAATGGATGCTGCTTGTCAAATGCTTTCTCTGGATCTATTGAAATGATCACGTGGTTTGTATTCTTCATTTTATTAATGTGGTGTATCACATTGATTGATTTGCGAATGTTGAACCATCCCTGCATCCTTAGAAGAAATCCCACTTGATCAGGGTGTATAATCTTTTTAATGTATTGTTGTATGCGATTTGCTAGTATTTTGTTGAGGATTTTTGCATCGATGTTCGTCAGTGATATTGGCCTGTAATTTTATTCTTTTGTGTTGTCCTTGTCTGCTTTTGGTATCAGGGTAATGTCGGCTTCATAGAATGAGTTAGGGAGCTTCCTGCCCTCCTCAATTTTTTGGAAGAGTTTGAGAAGGATAGGTATTAAGTCTTCTTTGAATGTTTGGTAGAATTCACCAGGGTAGCCGTCTGGTCCTGGACTTTTATTTTTGGGGAGGTTTTTGATTACGGTTTTGATCTTACTGGTGTTTGGTCTATTCAAATTCTCTATTTCTTCTTGATCCAGTTTTGGAAGGTTGTATGATTCTACGAATTTATCCATTTCTTCCAGATTGTCCAATTTGTTGGCATATAGCTTTTCATAGTATTCTCTTATAATCTTTTGTATTTCTGAGGTGTCTGTTGTAATTTCTCCTCTTTCATTTCTGATTTTACTTATTTGAGCCTTCTCTCTTTTTTTCTTGGTGAGTCTAGCTCAAGGTTTGTCAATTTTGTTTATCTTTTCTAAGAACCAGCTCTTGGTTTTATTAATTTTTTCTATTGTTTTATTTGTCTCTATTTCATTTATTTCTGCTCTGATTTTTATTGTTTCCCTTCTTCTACTGATTTTGGGCTTTGTTTGTTCTTTTTCGAGTTCCGTTAGGTGCATTGTTAGATTGTTTATTTGAGATTTTTCTTGTTTGTTGAGATAGGCCTATATTGCTGTAAACTTCCTTCTTAGAACTGCTTTTGCTTATCCCATAAATTCTGGCATGTTGTATTTTCATTTTCATTTATCTCCAGGTATTTTTTGATTTCTCCTTTGATTTCTTTGTTGACCCAATTGTTGTTCAGTAGCCTTTTGTTTAATCTCCACATATTTGTGGCTTTTCTGATTTTCTTCCTGTAGTTGATTTCTAGTTTCATACCGTTGTGGTCAGAAAAGATGCTTGGTATTATTTCAATCTTCTTAAATTTATGTAGACTTGTTTTGTAGCCTAGTATGTGATCAGTCCTGGAGAATGTTCCACGTGCATTTCAAAAGAATGTGTATTCTTCGGTTTTTGGATGGAATGTTCTGTATATATCTACTAAGTCCATCTGTTCTAGTGTGTCATTTAAGGCCAATGTTTCCCTATTGATCTTCTATTTGGATGATCTATCCATTGGTGTAAGTGGAGTGTTAAAGTCCCCTACTATTATTGTGTCACTGTCTATTTCTCTTTTTATGTTTGTTAATAATTGCTTTATATATTTAGGTGCTCCTATTTTTGGTGCGTAGATATTTACAAGTGTTATATCCTCTTGTTGGATTGTTCCCTTGATCATTATGTAATACCCTTCTTTGTCTCCTTTTACAGTTTTTGTTTTAAAGTCTATTTTGTCTGATAAGAGTATTGCTACCCCAGCTTTCTTTTCATTGCCGTTTGCCTGGAGTATCTTTTTCCATCCCTTCACTTTCAGTTTGTGGATGTCTTTAGGTCTGAAGTGTGTCTCTTGTATGCAGCATATGTATGGGTCTTGTTTTTTTATCCAATCAGCCACCCTGTGCCTTTTCATTGGAGCATTTAGTCCATTGATGTTTAAAGTAGCTATTGATAAGTATGTACTTACTGCCATTTTTTTAACTTTTTTTCTCAGTGTTTTAGTAGTCCTTCTCTGTTCCTTTCTTCTTCTCTTGCTCTCTTCCCTTGTGGTTTGATGGCTTTCTTTAGTATTATGTTTGGCTTCCTTTCTCTTAGTTTTTTGTATGTTTATTGTAGGCTTCTGGTTTGTGATTACCATGGGGTCCATATACAGAGTTGATGGGCTCTTTAGTTTGACCTCTGTCTGAAAGCTCTCCTCTTTAACTCCCCTCCTCCCACACTTTATGTTTTTGATATCATATCTAACCTCTTTTTTGTGCATTTGTACCCATTATGCTCTTATCATGGAAATAGATAATTTTTCCTATTTGTGGTCTTCTCTTTTCCCCTTAAATAAGTCCCTTTAGCATTTCTTGTAGTACTGATTTCTTGGTGACAAACTCCTTTAATTTTTGCTTGTCTGGGAAACTTTTTATCTCTCCACAAGATGTTATTAAAAAAAATTATTATGGAAAATGTCAAACATATAAAGGTAGGAAGAAAGTATAATGAATAATGAAGCCCTGTGTACTCATCATTTATCTTCAATAATTGTCAATATTTTGGTAAGTCAAGATGTTATTTAAAAATGGGTTTCTACCTGATGTAACTTTTTGTCTTATACTGAGAAATATTTTCTTTTTGCCATTGGGAAGTAATTTGATTGGTTGTCCTAGAGCCAGAGTGTCATTGCAAAAGCACTGCTTATTTTTTTTTTTTAGCTTTTTTTAATTGATGTCATAATAGTGTATAACATTGTGAAATATTAGTTGTACATTATTGTTTGTCAGTCACCATATAAATGCATCCCTTCACCCCTGTGCCCACCCCACCAGCCCCTTCCTTCTGGTAACCACCAAACTGTTCTCTCTGTCCGTGTGTTGCTTTATCTTCCACTTATGAGTGAATTCATGCACTGTTTGTCTTTCTCTGTCTGGCTTATTTCAGTTAACATAATACCCTCCACGTCCATCCATGTTGTTGCAAATGGGACGATTTTGTCTTTTTTATGGCTGAGTAGTGTTCCATTGTATATATATATACCACATCTTCTTTATCCAATCATCAGTGGAGGGACAATTGGGTTGCTTCCATTTCTTGGCTATAGTGAATAATGCTGCAATGAACATAGGGGTGATAAGCCTCTTTGGATTGTTGATTTCAGGTTTGTGGGATAGATACCCAGAAGTGGGATAGCTGGATCATAAGGTATTATTTTTAATTTTTTGAAGAATCTCCATGCTGTTTTCCATAGAGGCTGCACCAGTTTGCATTCCCATCAGCAGTGAATTAGGGTTCCCATTTCTCCACAACCTCTCCAACGTTTGTCTTGGTGATTACAGCCATTCTAACAGGTGTAAGGTGATATCTAAGTATAGTTTTGATTTGCATTTCACTGATGATTAGTGATGTTGAACATCTTTTCATGTGCCTATTGGCCATCTGTATATCTTTCCTGGAAAAATGTCTGTTAATATTCTCTGCCCTTTTTTTTTTTTTGGTGAGGAAGGTTAGCCCTGAGCTAACATCCATTGCTAACCCTCCTCTTTTTGCTGAGGAAGGTTGGCCTTGGGCTAACATCTGTGCCCATCGTCCTCTACTTTATATGGGACGCCGCCACAGCATGGCTTGACAAGCAGTGCCTTGGTCTGTGCCCAGGATGTGAACCTGTGAACCCTGGGCCGCCGAAGCGGAGCTGGAGAACTTAACTGCTATGCCACCGGGCCTGCCCGTCTGCCCATCTTTTGGTCGGGTTGTTTGTTTTTTTGTTGTTCAGTTGTATGAGTTCTTTATATACTATGGAGATTAACCCCTTGTCGGATATATGATTTGCAAATATTTTCTCCCAGCTGGTGGGTTGTCTTTTCATTTTGATCCTGGTTTCATTTGCCTTGCAGGAACTCTTTAGTCTGATGAAGTCCCACCTGTTTCTGTTTTCTTTTGTTTCCCTTGTCCGAGTAGACATGGAATTCGAAAAGATCCCTCTATGACTGATGTCAAAGAGTGCCCTGCCTATGTTTTCTTCCAGGAGTTTTATAATTTCAGGTCTTATCTTCAAGTCTTTGATCCATTTTGAGTTAATTTTTGTGTATGGTGAAAGAAAATAGTCTACTTTCATTCTTTTGCATTCTTTTGTGGCTGTCCAGTTTTCCCAGCACCATTTATTGAAGAGACTTTCGTTTCTCCATTGTATGTTCTTAGCTCCTTTGTCAAAGATTAGCTATCCATAGATGTGTGATTTTATTTCTGGGATTTCAGTTGTGTTCCATTGAGCTGTGTGTCTGTTTTTGTACCAGTTCCATGCTGTTTTAATTATTATAGCTTTGTGGTATTTTTTGAAGTCAGGGATTGTGATGCCTCCAGCTTTGTTCTTTTTTCTCAGGATTGCTTTAGCTATTCAGGGTCTTTTGTTGCCCCATATGAATTTTAGGATTCTTCGTTCTGTTTCCATGAAGAATGTCATTGCGATTCTGATTGGGATTGCATTGAATCTGTAGATTGCTTTAGGTAGTATGGACATTTTAACTATGTTTATTCTTCTAATCCACGTACATGGGATATCTTTCCATTTCTTTATGTCATCATTGATTTCTCTCGATAATGTCTTATAGTTGTCATTGTATAGGTCCTTCACCTCCTTGGTTAACTTTATTCCTAGATATTTTATTCTTTTTGTTGCGATTGTAAATGGGATTGTCTTCTTGAGTTCTCTTTCTGTTAGTTTGTTATTAGAGTATAGAAATGCAACTGATTTCTCTAAGTTGATTTTGTATCCTGCAACTTTGCTGTAGTTGTTGATTATTTTTAATAGTTTTCCAATGGATTCTTTAGGGTTTTCTATATATAAAATCATGTTGTCTGCAAACAGCGATGAAGTTTCACTTCTTCATTTCCTATTTGGATTCCTTTTATTACTTTTTCTTGCCTAATTGCTCTGGCCAAAACCTCCAGTACTGTGTTGAATAAAATTGGTGAAAGTGGGCACCCTTGTCTTGTTCCTGTTCTCAGAGGAATGGCTTTCAGTTTTTCCCCACTGAGTATGATGTTGGCTGTGGGTTTGTCATATGTGGTGTTTATTATGTTGAGGTACTTTCCTTCTATACCCATTTTTTTTTTTTTTTGTGAGGAAGATCAGCCCTGAGCTACCATCCATGCCAATCCTCCTCTTTTTGCTGAGGAAGACTGGCCCTGGGCTAACATCTGTGCCCATCTTTCTCCACTTTATGTGGGACACTGCCACAGCATGGCCTGAGAAGCGGTGCGTTGGTGCGCGCCTGGGATCTGAACCTGGGTGGAGTGTGTGCACTTAACCGCTACGCCACCGGGCCAGCCCCCTCCTTCTATACCCATTTTCTTGAGAGTTCTTATCATAAATTGTTGTTGGATCTTGTCAAATGCCTTCTCTGCATCTGTTGAGATGATCATGTGGTTTTTATTCCTCATTCTGTTAATGTGGTGTATCACATTGATTGATTTGTGGATGAGAACCATCCCTGTGTCCCTGGTATAAATCCCACTCGATCATGGTGTATGATCTTTTTAATGTATTGCTGTATTCAGTTTGCCAATATTTTGTTGAGGATTTTTGCATCTATGTTCATCAGTGATACTGGCCTGTAATTTTCCTTCTTTGTATTGTGTTTGTCTGGCTTTGGTATCAGGGTGCTGTTGGCCTCATAGAATGTGTTAGGAAGTGTTCCATCTTCCTCTATTTTTTGTAATAGTTTGAGAAGGATAGGTATTAAATCTTCTTTAAATGTTTGGTAAAATTCTCTAGAGAAGCCACCTGGTTCTGGTCTTTTATTTTCTGGGAGCTTTTTGATTAGTGTTTCAATCTCTTTACTTGTCACTTGTCTATTCAGATTCTCTGTTTCTTCTTAATTCAGTTTTGGGAGGTTGTATGAGTCTAAGAATTTATCCATTTCTTCTAGATTGTCCAATTTGTTGGCATTTAGTTTTTCATAGTATTCTGTTATAATCCTTTGTATTTAGATGGTATCCATTGTAATTTCTCCTCTTTCATTTCTAATTTTATTTATTTGAGCCTTTTCTCTTTTTTTCTTAGTGAGTCTGGCTAAGGGTATGTCAATTTTGTTTATCTTCTCAGAGAACCAGCTCTTTGTTTCATTGATCTTTTCTACTGCTTTTTGGTTTAAATTTCATGTTTTTCTGCTCTAATTTTTATTATTTCCTTCCTTCTGCTCTCTTTAGGCTTTGTTTGTTCTTTTTTTCTAATTCTGTTAGGTCTAGTTTTAAGGTTGCTCATGTGGGATTTTTCTTATTTGTTAAGGTGGGCCTATATCACTATGAGTTTCCCTCTCAGGACCATTTTTGCTCCATCCCATGTGAGTTGGTATGGTGTATTTTCATTTTCATTTGTCTCCAGATAATTTTTTATTTTTCCTTTAGTTTTTTTCAGTGATCCATTGGTTATTCAGTATTGTGTTGTTTAGTCTCCACATTTTTGTCACTTTCCTAGTTTTTTTCTTGTAGTTGATTTCTAGTTTCATAGCATTATGGTTGGAGAAGATGCTTGTTATGATTTCAATCTTCTTAAATTTATAGAGGCTTGCCTTGCTTCCCAACATATAGTCTATTCTTGAGAATATTCTATGCGCGCTTGAGAAGAATGTGTAATCTGCTGTGTTTGGGTGGAGTACTCTCTCTATATCTATTAAGACCATCTCTTCTAGTTTTTCATTTAAGTCCACTGTTTTCTTATTGACTTTCTGCCTGGATGATCTATCCATTGATGTAAGTGGGATGTTAAGATCCCCTTCTGTTATTGTGTTGTTGCTAATATCTCCTTTTAGGTCTGTTAATAGTTGCTTTATGTACTTTGGTGCTCCTGTGTTGGGTGCATATATATTTATAAGTGATATGTCTTCTTGGTGGAGTGTCTCTTTTATCATTATATATTGCCACTCTTTTTCTCTCATTACCTGTTCTATGTTGAAGTCTACTTTGTTTGATATAAGTATGGCAACACCTGCTTTCTTGTGTTTGCCATTAGCTTGGAGTATTGTCTTCCATCCTTTCACTCTGAGTCTGTGTTTGTCCTTACTGCTGAGATGTGTTTCCTGGAGGCAGCATATTGTTGGGTCTTGCTTTTTAATGCATCCTGCCACTCTGTGTCTTTTGATTGGAGAATTCAATCCATTTATGTTTAGACTGATTATTCATATATGAGGGCTTAATGCTCCCATTTTATCACTCGTTTTCCATTTCTTCTGCATTTCCTTTGTTTCTCATCCTGTGTATTTCGGACTACCAATTCAGTTTGGTAGTTCCGTATGATGGTTTTCTTAGTTTTCTCTTTATTTATCGTGTGTGTCTCTGTTCTGATTATTTGCTTAGTGGTTACCATAAAGTTTTGCTGGATAGAGTATTCTTGGCTGAAAGTTTTTGTCTTTCAGATTTTTGCATATGTCATTACACTCTCTCCTAGCCTGTAAAGTTTCTGCTGAGAAATCAGCTGAAAGCCTGATAGGGATTCCTTTGTATGTTATTTTTTTTTTGTCTTGCTGCCCTTAATATTTTTTCTTTATCACTGACTTTTGCCAGTTTTACTACTATACCCTTGGAGAGGGTCTTTTCCTGTTGATATATTTAGGATATCTATTGATTTCATTCACTGGTATTTCCAGTTCTTTCCCTAGGTTTGGGAAGTTCCCAGCTATTATTTCTTGGAACAAGCTCTCTGCTCCTTTTTCCCTTTCTTCTCCCTCTGGAATACGTATAATCCTTATATTGCATTTCCTAATTGAGTTGGATATTTCTCGGAGAATTTCTTCATTTCTTTTTAGTCTTAGTTCTCGCTCCTCCTCCATCTGGAGCGTTTCTGCATTCCTGTCCTCAATATTGCTGATTCTTTCCTCCATATCGTCAGCTCTGTTCTTTAAAGATTCCCGATTTTTCTTTATCTCCTCCATTGTGTTTTTCATTTCCAACATTTCTGATTGGTTTTTCTTTATAGTTTCAATCTCTTTTGTGAAGAAGTTCATGATTTCATTGAATTGTCTATCTCTATTTTCTTGTAGTTCATTTAGCTTTTTTATGATAGCTATTTTGAATTCTCTGTCGTTTAGGTTATAGATTTCTCTGCCTTCAGGATTGATTTCTGGGTGCTTGTGATTTTCCTGCTGGTCTGGAGATTTAATATATTTTTGTGTACTCCTGGAGGTTGTGGGCTTATTCTTCCTCATTCTGAAAATATGTGGTTGCAGCTTCCACCTGCCGCCACTGGATGGGGGTCAAAAGCTATGTATTCTGAGCCCTCTGTGATCCGCGGGTACTCTGGCTGACCAGCTGTGCTGGTGCTCTGGGCTGGGGGAGGGGCTCTTTCTTTTACCTGCCTGATCCCGGTGGCTTCTTGTTCTTCCCTCACTATCTGCTCTCCTGGGGTGCTAGCTTGATGAATACACCCCCGCAACAGTTCAGTCGCCTCTGTATGGGACTGTGAGAGAACTTGGAGAGTGACGGTTTTCCCATGGAGGGCTGCCCCTCCCCCATCTCTCTCAGAGAGCTGCGCAGTCCCAGTACCAGGGTCGCTGTCATTGGGGAAGGAGAGGAGTTCTCCTTACCTCCTTTCACTTCCTCCGGGGTTACCAGCACCTCCACCTTCAGATGTAAGGCTGCGTGGGTCTCTCAGATGTCTTTTGAGTTGTGTGAATGTCCTCTGTTGGTATATGAATGTCCTTTTTGTTGTATCTTAGGGAGGGAGAGTCTAAGGGGGAAGCTCACTTTGCCATGATGCTGACTTCACTCCGCAAAAGCACTGTTTTGTAAAAGAGATTTTTGATTATTCCTTAAGTTCTTAAATTTATTGACATATTTGTTTTATTTTACAATATCAGTAGAAATAAAAAAGTCGCCCAAATTGTCCGCCCAACACCAAATGGTTAACCAATGTCATCCCAAATTGTCAAATTTTCAGCTTTCCATAGGTCCTTTCAGCCTGGCATGTGCAACTTTTGTATATTTTCAAAGTATAATACAACATAAACGTTTTTATTAACCTTACTTTTGGCAAGTCATTCAAGTATTTTCAAGTCGTTACCTTGTTTTCACAGTTATTGTCTTTAAAAGCTACTTGACAGTCCATTACCTCTTCTGATGTTGAATGTTTGGATAATTTCTATAGGTTTTTTTTTTTTCCTGTTTTACAGATAATTCTCTATGAACAATGTAATACTTTTTCTTTTTAAAAGCTTTTTTTTTAGGATAAATTTCAAGGAATGGCGGTACTGGATCAAAAGCTGTGAACACTCTGCTGGCTTTTGAAATGTGTTGTCAGTCTGGGAAAGCAAAATGACAAACCTGTTTTTCTTTTGCGTTAAATGTTTTGCCCCTTTTTGTGTCAGTGGTTACACACTATATTCAGAAAGATCTCCTGGCTCTCCATGCTACTGACAGGACTGACAAAAGTTTGAGGGCCAAGCATTCATTCCTTCCCTTACCTGTCAGGGACAAAGGTCCTGAAGAGCACTGGGGCTGCACTAGGAGGCCTCTTCCCCCCAAGATAGTTGGGATCTGAAGTGCCTTGTTTGTTTTTGCAGGCAATGTTGTGAACATTCAGACGGGCCATTGGGTTGGAAAGCAGAGTGGCTTGGGTGCTGGATTAGACTCCTTCTATGAATACCTCTTGAAATCTTATATTCTCTTTGGAGAAAAAGAAGACCTAGAGATGTTTAATGCTGCATATCAGAGTATTCAGAACTACTTAAGAAGAGGGTATGTCTCCTTAACATCTCTTCTCTTGCTGTGTAAAGCAAATAGAATGCATTCTGAAAAGTTCCTATTTTTCTCAACATAAATTCACAGGGTCTGTTGGTCTCTGCCCTCACCTTACTGCCTCCTAGTTGTTTATCAGTCATTTGGGGATGAAGAGGTATATTAGCTATCTACTGCTGCATAACAAATTATTCCAGAATTTGGTGGCTTAAAACAACAAAGATGTCACACAGTTTCTGAGGGTCGGGAAGCCACGAGCAGCTGAGCTGATCCATGGTTTCTCAGGAGGTTGTCATCAAGCTATTATTGGGGGCTACAGCCGTGACAAGGGTCGAATGGGACTGGAGAATCTGCTTTCAGGCTCACTCCTGTGGTGATGGGCAGGCTTCAGTTCCTCACTGGCTCTTGGCTGGAGGTCTCAGTTCCTTGCCACGTGGGCCTCTTTGTAGGCAGCTCATGGCAGCTGGCTTCCCCCAGAGCAAATGATCTGAGAGAAATAGAAAGGAAGAGAGCACAGTGGAAGCCACGTGCTTTCATGACCTAATCTTGGAGTGACAAAGCCTGACTCTATTGGTCATACAGACCAGCCCTGATATAGTGTGGGAGGGGACTACTCAAGGGTGTGACTACCAGGAGGCAGGGGTCACTGGGGGCCATCTTGGAGACTGGCTGCCACAAGGGGTGACATATCCCTGTGTTTAACTGTGGCTTTAATTGTAGATAGAGCTGTAATGCAGGACAGTTGTTGAGTTGTTTTGGTTCTTTTACTTTCCAGAGAATTGTTAGGATTGGGCTTTATACCTGATGAGAGAAAGAACAGTTACCACATTTTTTTCCCTCTATGTTTGTTTAAAATACCATTATTTGCTCCTTCTCACTTGTGCCTTCAGGATGGCAGGAGAGAGAGTACCATTCGAAGCTATAGTGACTTCTACCCTGACATCACCTCTCTTCTCCAGGCTAATGGCCAGTGCAAGCGATAACTAATGAGCTTCCTGCGTGATAGAATTTTCTTGGATCCATTGCCACATTAGCCTTGGTAGGGACTACTTGTGTGAGTGCTATGTTTTAGGAAGAGGTTGTTTGGCCAGAGTTCAGTCATTTTTGCTTTTTAAAGCCCCAAACTAAATTGATTAGTAATCCCTGAGTGCCCTTCTCTGATGAAGTCCTCCAGGCCCCTGGTGTAGGACCTTATTAGAGAAGAGACTCTTTTTTTGTGCAGAAATAACCAGGCTTCCCCACTCAGGTCAAATCTAAGGTAGACCCATGCTGTACACAAAATTCTATTACATGGCATTGTTTTTAAATCTGAATGTCAAAGTGCTTTCTGAAAAATACAGTGAAATCCTGCTGTGTTACAATGGCTGAATTTAGAACTTTGGTTCTATGGTAGGTGTTATCTGATGCTAGAGTCTAGTATGGACAGGTAGAGGCAGTCTGTCTCCCGAGGTTTAAAGAATGAGGGAGGAGGAAAAGTTCATTTCAGTTAAACCACCAGGGGCTGCAGGAGAAGTGGAGGTGGTGTCCTGTCAGTGATCTTTCTCTTTACCTGTGACCGCTCTGCTTGGCTCCTCAGCCGGGAAGCCTGTAACGAAGGGGAAGGAGACCCTCCGCTGTATGTCAACGTGAACATGTTCAGTGGGCAGCTGATGAACACTTGGATTGACTCTCTGCAGGCCTTCTTCCCCGGACTGCAGGTAGTTTGCAGTCATATTCGCTAAGAAAAAGCTATCACTGGAAAGGGCTTTTTTTTCCTCTCTCTTCTTTTTATGATACCAGAGTGTTCTCTGGTTCCTTTGGATTTGGGAGGTTATTTCGCACAGTATGTCTTGGTTACTCTGTGAAATTAGTCCCCAGAATATTGAACAGAGCCATTAAGTAATTGCAAAACCACGCTTGAAAAGTAGCCGCGTGTGATTTTTGGAGGACCCATCTCTCAGTTGTCTATTCTTTGTTCGTGAGTACAATTAACCTCTTGTCCTATGCAGTTGACATCAATTTGGCGTTGATGGCCAGACGAGGAGAGCATCTGTTTGCCTGGGTTGCTACTTTTGGGTTGGTTTTATCTCCAATCATGCTTGTAGGTCAGATGAGAAACGGGGGTAGAGGGAGAGCCCAGGGCCTTCGTGTCTTGCCTCTCTGGGAAAAGTGTCTTAGCTTGGTGCCCTGTGTCTTCTCCTTAGGTTCTGATAGGAGACGTGGAAGATGCCATCTGCCTCCATGCCTTTTACTATGCCATATGGAAGCGATATGGGGCCCTCCCTGAGAGGTATAACTGGCAGCTACAGGCTCCTGACGTGCTCTTCTACCCGCTGAGACCAGAATTAGTGGAATCGACATATCTCCTCTACCAGGTACTAGAGTTTGTTCAACAGTAGTTTGTATTTAAACACTAGGAGGACCTGTGGCAGTTGGTTCTTAGTGAACATTTGATGAGTGATGTAGAATTGTGTTGTTTCATAGTGACTCTGATAGAGTTACCATCTATCCATAGTCTTGGTAGTGTTTAGTGTCATTCATTGGTCCACAGGACAGGGAAGGCGTCTGCGGTCACATACGTTTTTTAACCTAACATTCTGCAAAGCTGAATCGTGTCTTTACTGTAGGGTTTATTTCTCACATCCTTAAGTAATCAGAAGGAAGATTTGGTATTCAGTGTTTTCCAAATTTATTTGATCAAAGAATTCTTTTCTTGAGATGCAATTCTGTACTAATGTATTGTGGAACACTGGTCTATGTAATAATTATTCAGACAAAAAATTATTTTTCTTGGTTGTAAAGGAAATCATCTTGGATTCATCTGAATGCCTATTTTTGTTTAATGCTAAAAAAATATAATGTTCATCTTTCATGAAATTACTTTAGTGCCAGAGGGAATGTCAATTTAACTATGAAAAGTGTTCTCCCCCATAGTTTAAGGCAGATATTTATACTTCTGTGCCTGCCATACATATATACACACTGAGAGTCCTCATCCATTCACAAATACAGCAGCACGAGCTGTTCACTTTCCAAGAAGCTGGCCTTCAGTGCAGCCCAGTAAACCTGTAACAGACACCTGCCATGGGCAGGCCCTTATTTTTATGAGCTTTGGTAGTAGGTTTAGTACTGTGGTTTAGATTTATTCAATAATTTGTTGATACTGAATCCTTGCTACTTGCTTCTAGATGAAAAAGGGAGAGGTCCTATGAAACTGATAATAGTGCTCATGCCTAATGAGAGACCTCATGAGTTTTAGATAACCTCTCAGAAGAGGGAAAGGACAGCCTCTGACTTTGCCTCCCTGAACTCAGTGTACAGTTGGCATACACTCTCTGAGGATGACATGCCTGGTGTTGTCCAAGTTCTCCTCTTAAGCTTAGGTCTGTTGCCTTTGGGTTTATACCTCTTAATTTCTGTCACCACTTCTTTCTTATTTTCAGCTTCTTCCTCACAGTGACTGTTTTCTTAGATTCCAGAGAAATCTTCAGCTTTACAGCTTTGCCTTCTGAAGCCACTCCCTGTGCTCTCTTCATCCAGAGACAGCTCACCTTTTAGTAGTTTGCTTTTGCTGCTGCAGGTTGACACTTGGCACGAATTAAAGATGAACCCGAATTTTTAAACTATTTGTGGGGTAAAAGTCTCATCTTCCCAGAGAATTTTTTTCTGTAAGGAAACTACCTAGGAGCATGTAACAGAAGAGTAAGCAGCCCAAGGAGTGAGTTCCTAGGCGATTAGAGAGCTAAGTGTGGAGGCCTCCTTTAGATACTTTTGAAAGTCGTCTTGTTCCTATTAGCCTTTCCTCACAATGCTGAAAGTAGAATAATGGAGGCAAGGTCCTCTTTCCCTGTGCCTGTATCTTAAGTTTCTAGAGAGTTCTGAGGCAAGATAGAAACTGGATTTCTTCTTAGAGATGGTACTGTCAGTGAGGTGTTGTTTCATTTCTGATCATGATGGGGATCAGGAGAGCCAAAGCAGAGTATTGTTCTACCCTGGAGCAGATTGTCTCAACCAGGTTAAAGTTAAACAGATCATAGGTGCGCTTTGACGTGAGCTGACAGAATACCTCAGACCTTTAACGTTCGTGACCCTTCAAGATGAAGTGAACTGGGTGCTGTGCCTTCTTTCGGCTAGTGACTCATCTCCTCGGGAAATTCCTGCGGTCACCGTGATGTTTGTTGATGGCTTGTCTTCCAGGCCCTTGCTGGATCACGTTCTCTCATGTTCTCTCTAGGCAACCAAGAATCCCTTCTACCTCCATGTAGGAATGGATATTCTGCAGAGTCTGGAAAAGTACACAAAAGTCAAGTTAGTTTTCTAAGTTTCTTCCTTTTTCTGTTGGCCACTTTTGATTTATTTTGAGTTGTTCTGGGAAATATTATTCTATTTTGCATTTTAATTTATGGAACAGGTCATTAATGTTAATTTTGTAGGGAAATTGCTTACTTTTTGTGTGGTAGAATCTGTCCATTATAGTGTGAATTGCTTTTTATTTTTTTTTTACCTTTTTTTATGCAAAGTTCCTGCAGACTATGTGTGTTTGTTTAAGTAACTTATTTCCCCTAGTTATTTGTACATACATTAAAAAGTTTGAGTACAGAAAATATAGAGGTAGAATATTATCACTGTAATCTCCACATGCAGCGGTAACCACAATCAGCATTTAAGTATGAATACTTAGTCTCTTTTATATATTTATATATATAATGTGTGTATATATGTATAGATTAAAAAATCTATATTTCAATTTTGTGACCTGCTTTTTTCACCTAGCAGTATATCATAAGTTTTCTCTTAAAAAATACTGTTTTAGACTACCCAAATGATAAGTCAGTTCTGCAAATATTGGGACAAAAAATTTAAATCAGTCCTTTTGAATTTGTTGCCAGTCATTTTCTTGGTGTCATGTTATGCTTTTGGCAAACACCCTGCACCTCCCACCCGTTTCCCCCTACAACTAACCTGATGATTTAGCAACCAAACCACTTTTTAAATGCATTTGTAGACAATCTAGGCTAATAAAGGATAGCCCTTAAACCTAATGTAGTTTGTTTTTCATACGGGATTTGATAATTTGATTGATTATTCTGTTAATAGACTACTTGTTCTTCTTACGTAAATAGGCAGGTGGGGAGGAATAGAGACAGGACTAACAGGAAGATTGTTTTATAGGTGTGGGTATGCCACGCTGCATCACGTCATAGACAAATCCAAAGAGGACCGGATGGAGAGCTTCTTCCTCAGCGAGACCTGTAAATACTTGTATCTGGTATGTGTCTTGTAAGATTAACCCAAGAAATATTTACTACTGCCTGGAGCAGGCGCTCACGCAGTCTTCCATCTGGCATGTATTTCCTGGGCAGTGCTCCATGCCGGCCATTGTGCTGGCCCAGGACACAGCGATCTCAGAACAAAAGGATGTGGCTGTCTTCCTCCATGGTTTCTAACCTCATCATGGAGGAGGCAATGTCAAGTAAACAAACAACGAATGTAAGGTTACAAACTGTGCCAAATGTGGTAATGGTTGATGGAGGGCTCGCGTCAGCATGGTGGTGAGGAAGGCTTCCCTGAGGAAGAGAGCTGTGTCTATAGCTCTTCCTTCTCTTGACGTGAGTGATCTTGGCTGAGACCCACAGCCCAGCTGGCTCTATGGCCCTAGGCACATTCTCATGTCTGAAGAGAGAGACAGAGAATTTTTGGACCTGGAAGGAACCTTAGGGGATCGTCTTATTGTTGTTGATTCTTCCCCTCATGGGAACTGCAGTCTACATTGAGAGGTCAGGTGACTTGCCTGGGTTCTCGGGGTGACTGCGTGGCAGAGCTGAAGCTTGAACCCTGGTCTTGACTCCTTCTCCAGTGCTCTTTCCACTTTACCACTCTGCCACATGCACGCGTGGTGTCTGTGCGCTTGTGTGCGTAGCCACTCCTTCCCTCTCTGCCACTGGACTCAGTCTGGCTGTATATGAAAGGACGCTTCCTCAAGGCACAGAGGGTCGGCATTTCCTGGTGAGGAGACAGCATGGAGACTGAGAACTTGGGCTGAGATTCAAAGACGTGGATCAGTAGTGACAGTTGTATTATCTAGTTCAGCGGTTCCCCAGCCCTGGGGCCAGCTGGATCAGAATCCCCTGAGGGCCCTTGTTAAAATCATGGCTCTGTTGAGTCAGTTTTTAGAAGTGGGCTCAGGATTCTGTGGTTTGGTAAATGGCTCATGATTTTGTACAAAGCCAGATTTTGGAAGTACTGATCTAATCCTTTAAGATGACACTTCTGCATCTGGCACCACTATTTACTGCAGGAGGCTGCAGAGGAGGCGTGCCCACCAGCAGGCCTTGTAGTCCAGGCAGTGGGAAGACGGCTGTCCTGCTGCCGAGTCCCGTGGTGTGCAGGTCCTTACTCACAGTGCAGCATGGCGGGGGCAGGTCGGCTGAAGCAGGCTGGTCAGAGGCTGGCCTGCATCCCCGTCCAGCAGCTGTTGGTATTGGGATGTTCACAGGATGAGTTCTGGAGTGAGGGAAGGGGACCCTCTAGGGTGTTCTAGGGGAAGGAACTCAGAGTCTGGGAGGAGAAAACCTGAGGCCTATCCCATTCTTCTCCTGTTAGCTGTGTAAACACGGACAAGCTGCACTGAGTCTTGTTTTTCCTCATCTGTAAAATACTTGAGGTGACTGTAAGGTTTCTTCCATCTCTGAGATTTCTGCTTCCAAGTGTTCTCTCATTTACCATTTACTGGACACCTGCTTTCTCCCCGCACCGACCTGTCCCATATTAGTTAGGTGTTCTTTCTGGTTGCTCCCGTTGCCCCCTCTTTCATCCCCACCACGCCCACTCTTGAAGGAAAGGACCGGCGCACGTGGCCTGTGCCCTCAGAGCCCGGCCCGTGTTCTCACACAGGAATGAACTGAATGCTGCACATGTGTCAGACTCCCTGCTAGGCCCTGGGGATACGGTGAAGGATGAAACATGTACCTTCTTCCCTCCAGCATTAGGGCCTAGCTGTGTGTGACGTGGGGGTAGTTCTAGTGTTCTAGCACAAGAACTCTTGGGGGAGCATAGATGGATCATCCAGAGGGCTTTTATAGACCACTGGTGCTTGGATCTCAGCCCTGGGCTTTGGAATCTCTAGGTCTGGGGTGGGGTAAGTCCAGGCATCTGAGTTTAAACAAAACTGGTGATTCTGCCTTGTAGTCAACGACTGTTGGGAACCACAGTTGTTAATTGATGCCTTTTTACCCATTTGTCACTGAAAAGCCTGAGGGCCAAGCAAAATTCTGCTCCCTGCATGGTATGGGACATAGCACCCTATGAGTTAGTTCCAGACGTGCTACTATGACCAGTTGTATCTTTTTTCTTTTTCTTTCCCATTAGCTATTTGATGAGGAGAATCCAGTCCACAAATCTGGAACCAGATACATGTTTACAACGGAGGGACACATTGTATCTGTGGACAAGCATCTTCGGGAATCACCCTGGAAGGAATTCTTTTCTGAAGTGGGAGGGCAGGACCAAGAGGGAGAGTCCATGCACAGGCCTAAAGCTCACGAGTTAAAAGTCATCAACTCCAGCTCCAATGTAAGTTGCTTTTTCCAGGGGTGGTTTGTATGTGGAGGAAGAGAAAATACCACCAATTACTTTGTCATCCATAGTTCCTGACAGAAAATTGATGGCACACTCAGATTGGGTAATTTGAGAAGAGTTTCACAGAGAGGCCATTTAGGTAGGTGTCGTGAGAGTGTACCACGGGAATACCATGGGAGCAGTGGCATCACTCCTGGCTGAAGGGGCCAGTGGAGAATGTGGTCATGGAACCTGGATGGAGAGAGGCGTGTGGGAGGGGGTAGCCTCCTGGCAGGAGCCGCTGCTCTGAGCTGGCTTCAGTGACCTTGCAGAAAGGGAGCCAATAGAGTGAACATCTGAGCCTCCTTGTCTCCTCTGATCTGCTGGAGCTTCTCATTGGCTATCCCCACCAGAAGCCAGAGGGCAAGAGAACCTGTTGATAGAATCCAGATACGATGCTGGAGCAGGGTGGAGAAGGGTGGAGAGTGGATCCAGAGGGGCAAATGGAAGGGATCCCGCAAAATCACCCAGCAGTAGGAGAGGGAAAATAGCAGTCATTAGTCATTGTGTTTTTACTGAAGATGCTCTTGAAGTGCAGTAAGTGCCCAGTTTCATTTAAAGCAGGGCCACACTGAGCATGCCTACATTATCCTGATAAGCAGTGGAAAGGTTTGGAAACACAATCCTTGAGTCTGTAGTAGCAGTCTCAGCTAGTTATATGGACTTGAATCAAATAGGATGGTTGGGAAGTGAGGATGGGGAAATGGACCCTGTGTCAGTTGAAATATCAAACCTTATTATCCCACAATGCATTAGATGCCATCTCTCTTCTCAGAAAAAGCCTCACTTGTCGAGAGTCCTACCACCCACCCCCAGCCTGCCTTGGTTAGGGGACACCCTTTCATCCCAGACTGTGCTTCAGGACTTTCCCTGTAGTGTCTCGTTGAAGGTCTTTAGTCTATGAACTACATTCACAGGCTAGAGCAGAGCAAAGTCCCCCAAGTTTCCATGAGGCCATGGAGTGTAGATTAAGTGAACAAAGCATAATTGAGAAGGAAAAAGGAGAGTTAAAGGGAGAAATAATAATAACAGCCAATATTTATTTATAACGCTTACCATATGCCAGGCACTGTTCTCAATGCTCATGTACGTTGACTTATTTACTTCTCAACAACAGCCCCATGAGGTATAGGTACTTTCAATATTCCCACTTTATAGATGAGAAAAGGGAGGCACAGAGAGGTTCAGGTCACACAGTAGAGCCGTGTGGTGGAGCCAGGATTTGGACCAAAGGAGACACTCATCTAATAGACCTGATCCCCTTGTGCCAGACACTGGGGATGCGGGCTGATCAGAGGGGTCCTGATTCTGGATTAGGCTCATGGCCTGGTAGGGAGACTGGTTCTCCCCAGGCATATGTCAGTAGGGGTCTGTGAGAAATGCTGTTAAAACATAAAGGAGGGAGGAATTAATCTGCCAGGGAAAATAAGGAGGGCTTCACTGAGGAGGTTGCTTTGCAGTAGATCCTGGAAGGATGAGGAGCTTCTCAGGAAGGGACGTTCAGGCAGAAGGAACAGCACCTACAAAAGCACCGGGGTCAGGGGAGTGGTTGGGATCAACTGGAGGACCTGTGAGTCTTGATCTTGCAAGGATGAGGAGCCGGTATAGTGAGTTCAAGTATAGAGCAGTGGGAACATGGTTCTTTGGGGAAGAGCATGTAATGAATGTATGTGGAAACTATTTCCAAATAACATGTTTGCTTCTCAAACTTGTATCACTTTTGAGGGGAAAGAAAGCCTTTAGTTAACAACAACAACAAAAGATAGCAGTCTTAAGCATTTAGGTTTTAGCTGTGGATGAGAAGAACTGTCAACTCAGAAAAACCACAGTGTTTTCAAATAGCTAAAGCATTTTCTGAAGTTTGGGGTGGATTAAGGACCCAAGGGATGCAGCCGTTAGTCCTGGCCACTCTGCCCGTGCATGATGTCTTTCAGCCTCCTTGGCTCTCATTTCTTCCCCTGTGAGGTGAGGGTATTAAATTACCTCAATGGTCTTCAACTGGGGCTGCCTTTGCTCCTCAAGGGATGTTGGGCACCATCTGCAGACAATCTTATTTGTCACAACTGGGAGGTATGGGTCGGGGGGGGGGGGGGGGGGGGCATCTAGTGGGAGAGGCCAGGAATGTGGCTCACCATCCTACAGCCCCAAATGTCAACAGTGCCCAGGCTGAGAAACCCTAGATTAGGTCATTCAACCACATTTCCTGAGGAAGTGACACATGGACTTTTAACTCGGAGTTCACATTTTCTCTTATTTTTTTCTTTCTAGTGCAATCGGGTTCCTGATGAGAGGAGGTACTCCCTGCCCTTAAAGAGCATCTACATGCGGCAGATTGACCAGATGGTTGGTTTGATCTGATCGGCTCTCCTCTGCGTGGCCTCCTCTGAAACTGGACCTAAACAGCTGAGCCCAGGCCAAGATCCGGTCTCAAGTGGGAGAGGATGGAAGTCTGGCTGTCCGTGATGGTGTAGGAATTTCTGTCTAGCTCCTCACCCACATCTAGTAGTCAAATCTTAGATAATTTAGTGTTTCTCTTCTGTTCAAATAAAATGCCCTGTATTTCTTAAGGATATAATTTGAAGTGAGAAGGCCCATAGAAGTTGTCTTCTTGTGACATGCTGATGTTATTAAGCGCAGTGGATGGGGCATCCTTGGATTGATTTTCACTGCTTCGGACTCTGGAATCCAGCAGGTCTCTTCCCGTGGCCAGCACTCACTGTGACTGCAGTATTGCTCCCTCTCTGTGAGGGGATTGTGAATGGAATTTCTGTGCAAAAGAGCCTGAGGTTCACTTGGCATTCCTCTTTATTGTGTTTTGTTGTCCGTTCTCTTTCTTGTTGGATGATGGGGCTCTCCCCCAGATATCCACCCATGATTTTTGATCACATGGGGAAACAATCGTCCCGTTACTCATTTGTGCCCCAAGTAATCTTCACAGTGTTACAGATTATTTTCTTATGAATAATGGTTTTATCCAAATTCTAACAGGCAGTCTCTTATGTTGTCACATCACGGTTTAAGAGGTTAACAGGTAGATCTTTTGGATGGTACTTTACCTTTATTTGGAACTTACCTGAGGAACGCCACAGTTCCGGAACCAGGTGCCTTTTAGGGAGAGAAAAATACATAAGATTGTCTGAGCTTCCATCTGTCTCGTATTTGCTAACCAAGGATTCTCGATTCTGACCGTGTTTGGGTTAGAATTTTGTTTTGTTTCTGTTTCTTGTGATTAGTGCCAATTAGCTAAGTCAGGGAGAAAGAAATGATAGAGGACTTTCTGGCATCCTTGAGCCGTTTCTCTGTGTAATACCGGCTTTAGATGAGTGCCTTATACGATTTTGGTTTGAGCCACTGGATGTGCCAGCTGCTGCTATGGTCTTAGCAGGCTAGTTTTGTGTTGCCACATGGTGGCACCACAGTGAAAGGGGGACGAGATGGGTATTAGTTATTAGATTCTGGAAATATCTTGGCCAGTCCTTGCCTTTCAACCTGATATTTTAAGCAAGCATGTATAAGGAGGAAGTTGTGCTAAAATGCCTTCTGTGTTTTTTGTTATTTTCTCAGCCAGAACCGGAGTATCCCTCTTTGAAATTGGGCTGAGCACTCATACACAGCAGAGGTGGATTTGAACCCTAGCCTGACTGCTGTGTAACTTCAGAGGCTGAAATGAACCCCAATAGAAAGGGCGGAAAGTCTCTTAAAAACCACCCACCTCATTTATCATGTTGCTCGCCTGTCACTCCTTGCACACTTCAAATGATTTCATTTTAGTCTTTTTAAAACTAGAAGTGCTTTCTATGCCATTGCATTATCAAACAGGAGAAATCTTATTCCTTCTTGAAAAGTTGTGTTGTTTTATAAAATAGGTATATAATTCAGTTCTTTGAGATTTTTTAAAAAAGGGATTTTCAGTAATAAATGTGTCACCTCTATCTTTTAAATATTTACTATGCAAATTGTTTTAAAGTAAAAAAAAGTCAAATGCTTCTATTTTACCTTTTTCCTTCATTTCAGAAGCATTCTGTTTATCAACATCGTCTCATCTACTGAACAGAGAATTTTCTTGCAGAATACTATATGTTTTAAATGTTTTCATTGACTCAGTAAAACCAAAATGTCCCATGTTAAAAACACAAACACACACACAGGCACACGAGCATCCCTGGACCATTTCTCCAAGCAGTCGAGGTGGGATTGTAAAGGACGCAGCTGGGAGAGTGGGGCACATCAGAGAAGAAAGTGGGTCCCTCGTACATCTGTTTCCTCTCTTGGCGCCCTCCTGGCTTCCCTCTCCAGCTTCTGTGACAACGCTGATGTGTAGCACACCAACATCCCCCTCTCATCGGGGCCCTTAACCTGCCCCCCGCTTGGGCATTTCTTCCTCCTCCTGCTCCGAATAGGGATCTGTGCCTGGCAGCACCAGATGCCTCAGAGGAACCTCAGGGGCTGCACGCTGACAGGAGTCATGTTTTGTGTTAAGTCTCAAACGCTCTCGACTTGCAGGCACTGGACTGGTACCAGTTGGTGAGTCTGAGGGTGAGTGAGTTACTGCACACTAGTGCTGGTTGTTGAGCTTCCAGACTACCCACTCTCAAGTCGGATGCTCCCTAGTCAGTGGTTTGTGAGATTAGATTCCAGAATGCTCTCTAGTGCCAGCTGTAAAAAGAAGGTTCTCTGAGCCAAGTTCAAAGCTTGCTTGTTTTCTTTTTGAAAATCAAAACGTCAACAACTGCGATCCATCCTGCAGGGCTTTTGCTGTTCCTTCTAGTCTGTGTTGTTCGATATCAGGTAGGGGAGGGCTGAGGCGGGGGTGTCAGAGAAATTCCCTTGATCACTGCTTTGCCCCAGGGACGCCCTGATTCTGAACGGAACGGAACAGCTTTGGAACAGCTGTGAGCATGCACCATCCTCGCTTTCCTGTGTGTAGCTAGTGTCTAGACTCTGCTTTGGTCGACATGATGAAAGTGATTTTGCAAAACCGTTGTAGAAGGCTTGGTGGAGTTAGTCTTGGTGGAGTCTAAGTCTCCACCACCAAGTTCTCAATCCTTACAGGGCAGGCTTTGCCACTCCAGATGATGTGACTGAGGAACTCGTCCACTTCCAGGAAGAGTAGGTGACAATGGAAGTGTTTTTTAACTCTCCGATTGTGTGGGCCTTTGTGAAAATCCCTTTTCCGTTTCCAGATCTTTCCTTCAGTTTGTTCCAGCTCTTCTGCCAGAACTTGCTCTGTGTAGCCAAATTCCAGGTTCTGAGGCTGTCCTGGATCGTGGGGGTGTGCACACGTCACTAAATCGTTTTCTCTGTGTTTATGCACCACGGAGGTGTCTGTGCAGAGGAAGATTAGAGGACACCTGTAGTGACCTGGCTAGATAAGTGCAGTTGGGCAATCTGAGAGCCTGAACTTGATTCCCCCCTCGATCCCCCTCTCTCCCTTGCCAAAGAAAAAGAACCCTCTTAGCTATTTTCTTAGCTCAGTTTACTGAACGATTGCAAACTGTAATTCTTCTCTTTGGATTTTGTAGCCTCAACATCAGACGTTCCTTTCTTCTTTCTGGAGAGTTCCAGAGGTCTTTCTTTCTTGACATTTTCAAATTTAGTGCCGGCTAACAGGGCTGAATGATCGCTCGAGCCAGGGTGGCTGTGCGGGGACTTTAGAAAAAATATCATGATCTTTCCTTTTCTATTCCCAGACATCCAGCTGCTCCTCTAATGCCTCTTCCCTGCAGGGCAGGGACCCTTGTGCAAGTGAGAAGGGGGACGAGCTGGGCTGTGTGTCCCAGGTCTGCAGGGCTCAGGTTATGTTCAGGCTTGAATTTGGATGTGAATCTGGTGAAAACGTTAAGTACCTGTGGACCTTCCTGATTTATTACCCCCTTCCCTCTTTCTGAGAGGCAGAGAAATAATATTTTTAAAGGTATTTTGTTTTAGTTTTAAATAGCAAAACACAAGATACGTTTTTATTTATTATGCACAAGAAATGTAAATCTGTTTTTACAAAAAAATATAGAGTTGGAAACTCTGGGAAAACCTATTGAAATATACAAATGCTTCTCTCTCTGTAATGTGCAATATGCTTTGCAACTATAGATGATATTTTATGTTTAATTTGTAAATAAGAAATGTATTTAAATTAAAAGGGAGCTTTTTGTAAAAGGACCAAATGTTCTTTTCTAAATGTACTAAGAAATATCTTGCTTTTTGAAATTTATTAGGATTTTTATGAGTAATTTTTATTAAAAGATTCTTTTTTTTTGAGTTGTCATTTTGTTTCTTTATGTACTCGCATATACACTTTACATGCAGGACAAACAAGGAGAAAACATCTTTAAAGGAAACTAGAAAGCTAGATGAATAAAAACTTTTTTTTTTTTCTTTGTACAGCTAAGCCCTCATTTTTGTCTGTCACATCTTCATATAACTGTCCCTCACATATGGATGAGAGCCGCTTTTGATGATCTCTGTCCCATCCCTATCCTCCTTTCTGCATTAGCCTCCTTTCTCCCAGGCACTGACTCATTCTCAATTCTTGATGCCATTTATCTGAGTCTCTTGAGGTTCTAGAACCAGTTCTTTATGTTGTCTTAAGCAAGGCAATTCATTTCTCCTAACTTCTTACCGGTTAAGATGGGAATAATGGCACTATGTGGTCGATGTGGGGTGCACTGGTTCAGGGGAAGCGTCAGCCAGGAGGGTTTCAGAGGGACAGTCTCGTCCCCACTGCTCCCTGAGTCGTGATGGGATCTTGAAGGAGATTGCTGATTTTGCCCCTTGGTGTCCCAGCTTTGTGTCATAGGCAATTTTGATGGGCCTTTATAAAAACTATGAATTGCCACAGGGCAAAGGAGAGAGTCCTGAGATTGGAAGCACTTTGCTGATATTAAAGCGTGTGCATTGTGAGGCCTGGTGGTTGAGATTATGAAGTCCCGTGGGTTTGTAGTCCTCTTGATCAATCCAAGCAGGCCCAGTACACGAAAGGGACAGCTGAAGAGCCGTAGAGCCCACGTCGGTCCCACCTTCCCTTTCCAAGAGGCTGAGCCCTGCTAGTGGGAGCACCAGTGCCCTTGGTCAGCCGTGGAGCGAGTGGACTGGAGCATCCTGTGTTGATACTGCAGTAGAGCGTCAGAGTTGAGGGTCGGGAATCTGGACCCACACGGTGTAGGGTACTGTCTTAGCTCTACCCCCGACAAGCTCTGTGCCGAGTCACACAAATTACACTACCTCACCAGGCCTCAGTTTCCCCATCAATTAGATGATAATAATAGACCATGTGCATGGGGTGAATTGAGTGGATTAATATGTGAAGTGCTTAAAACAGTACGTGGCACGTAGCAGGCTGTGTGTGTGCATTTCCTACAATCATGGCCAAGTTGGATTTGATACCCAGGGCAAGCCCCAGGGTCTTTAAGCGGATATTGAGGAGGGATAAGGACTTAGACTGGTGCGGAGAGGCCTGGGCAGGAGCCTTTCTATACAACTCAGAATATTCTCTGTGCCTGTGGGGGGTGGGGGGGTGGGGAGGAGGCAGTAAGGCCACTTTGGGGGTCTGCACTGCCGCCACACAAAGAAATGCCCTCTTGCAAGAGCTTGGTCCTCCTCAAATATCCACCTTTCCAGGGCAAGGATTTCTTGCCTTGTGGGGTACTTTGAGGGAGCTCTACTCTGAGGGGATAATTTTCAATGGCAGGATAATCAAATTCTTGGAGAAAACTGCCTGAGTATTTGAAAAGCTTGACACCTGCTTAGCAAGAAGACTCTAAAAGGGAGTGAAGAGCCAGCTTCCGTTGATAGAAAACCCATCTGAGCCACCAAAAGCTGATCAATAAGAAAGTTTTAAAATAACACTTACTCTTTTGAAAATCTATTGAAATCTAAAAACCATTGCTATTTACCATTGTCTATTAAAACGTATATTCCAACAAGTTCTTTATTCTTCTCCCACCACAGAATTTTATACTGATTTATATATTTCAATCCTTTGAAGTCTCATTGTCTACCCAAATTGTGCCACAAAAATATATATAGTTTGACAAATATAAGGTTTAACAAATTTTCTATGATCATGAGTTTCTAAGTATTAAAAATTTCTTCAGGATCGAGCTAACATTACAATTAGTATATAAACAGCATAAATATATATTTTGATAATTATTCAAAGGGTAAAATTTTGTTGGAAATGTTTCCTTTTATTAAATGACAGGGTTCCCCCCCCCCCCCCCGTTAATTGAATTGTGTATCTCTGGATGAACGCTACTTATTGTCAGAATGGGATGGGTTTCAGTATCAATTATATTTCTATTTTTCATTTTTATAGATGTAAGTAATCTCATTCACATAAATAAGGGATGAGAAAGAAGCAGTTTTTGTTATAGACATTACATATAGTATCTATAGACATAGATATCTTAATTCTTTTAACTTCTGAGCAATACACCAAAATTACACAATTTATTGTTAGAATTTATTTTTAAGAATCCACTTGTTGACGAATTGATTGGGCTCTCTTTCAATTTTGTTGCAAGCAAAGAATTGGAAACCACTGACTTGCAAAAAGATTTGTTATTCAGTTATTAGAGTCATTCACTTTTGCAATTTCTGGAATATATTCCAGAAAAGCCTTCCAAGATTTATCAAATGGTTATTCATTGTACCTGTTATTTTTTAATTTAGAGGCACTTTGTGTAACCTGAAGTACTCAGAAAGTCCTGGGAAATTAAAAATTCAACATATCTCTGATACTACATTAAAAAAAATAAGTGCCCTTATCTTGTCATCTCCCTGAAATATATTTGCATTAAAACTTTGGAGCTGTAGACTTAACTCATTCAATTTAGAAAATATATCCATCGTTTAACCTAGTCGGCTAAGCTGATGCTTGTTTTCAAGCTAATTGGCCCTATCAGGGTTATTTGCTAACCAGAAAAGTCTGCCTTCATTTCTCAGTCCTAATAGATGTGTTAACGCATGTCCTGTGATAGCCCTCTCCCTTCCAAGTTCTGGGATGGAAAGACGCAGCAGGAAGCTTGGCTGCAGTCTGCAGCCTCATGGAGACTCAACCTCTGGAGCGAGGCATCGTTTGCCAACAAGCAGGGAAGGGACGAGGCAGGTTGTTACATGAAAAATATTTCACATCCCCCTTTTGGTGCCCCAGAGGTTTTTACACACCAGGGCTGTGCACCAGAACAGTGAGATTCTGGGTTTGTGAGAGGCGCGCCCTCTGATAAAGTAGAAGAGGGGATTGTGGAGGGCGAGAACAGGCAGATCACAGATGCGTACTTTTACGTTCTATACATTGAGGATCTGGAAATTGATTCCCTTAAAGCCAGTGGTTCTCGGACTTTACAGTGCCTCAGTCACTTGAAGTGTTTGTGAACACACAGATGGTTGGGCTGCCCCCCAGCATTTCTGACTCAGTAGGTCTGGGGTGAGACCTGAGAATCTGCATTACTAACAAGTTTCCAGGTGAGGCTGATGCTGCCGATCTGGGACCACAGTCTGTGAACCCTGCTTAAAGCTTTCCCTGCAGACATGCCTCTTGGAAGTTCTTCCAGTACGAGCAACGCTGTCTTAACTTTTCCATGTCTTGCAGGGGTAGCTTGTCTCCAGGTTGTGGAGGGAATTCCTTTTAAGAAAAAAACTCTAAAATTATGAACGCAAAATCGGAAATGCAAAAGTGAATATGTATTTAGGTTGAGAAAAGAAATCACAGCAAATTGCAAATATTAAAAAGCTGACAAATACCACTACACAAAATCCATAAAAATTAGAATGTTTTAATTAAAATTACCTGATTCACCTCTTTTGTTCCTACATTTTTTGGCTACATATCCTTTGATTATTTTCTGTGTTTATACTTATATTAATATGTATATATTTTGTGGCTCACATTTGTATGCCTCTTCCCTAACACACACCCTCAACCGTCTGGTTACAGAACCTCAGCTTCCTGGCAGTTAGAGCAAAGAGGGGAAGTAGTTGAGTTTTCGGCCTCTCACTGTCTAGCCAAGCCAACCCTACTTCTTCAATAGGAGACAAGTGGTTCAGAGCCAGAAGAGTTTAGGGGAATTATATAAGGGACATTCTACTATATTCCTGATTGCATTTAAAAAAAAAAACTACTAAGATAGCAATAGCCAGCATTTATTGCTTAAATTTTATGCCAGAAACATAGTGAGCTTTTCCCATGTATTATCTCATTTAACACTTAGACTAAGCCAGTGAGGGAGGTTCAATCATTACTGCCATTTTGCACATGAGGAAACAGGTTCAGAGAAGTGTAGCATCAGCCCAAGTTCACCCAGCCAGTCGGTGATGGAAACCAGATTTGAACACAGAATGTCTGGCTGCAGCACCCAGATCTTAACCACTAACTGTCTCATATATGCCTCATGTGGGGCAGTTTCTTGTATTGGCTCTCTGTAAGTTGATTAATAGTAAACAGTGGTTTGTAGTCTTTAAAAAACTTATAAAAATCTTCAAATAAAATGTGTAGTGATTGAATTTATAAAACAGATGGAAAAAAAAACCACCAAAACCCAATACTTGTAGCTCTGGTGAGGTGGAAGTGGGAGCAGAGACTCTGTACACTTGGCACATCCCACCCCTAACCTCCCCCCTCTCCCAAACAGGCTTGTTTTACCAGACCTAGGGGTCCCCTAGAACTCCTGAGATAGCCACTCACTTGGCTTTCTTCACTAGTAGGGTTGTGTTTATTTTTCAGGGTTGTAATACGGTCTGTATTTAAAAAAAAAAAAGCCCTCAGCCTCAACCACCAGTCTTGGTTGCCTGTCTTTCATCGTTAGGAGGATTTTTCAAATTTTTAAGGCATGATTTGAATTACCAAAATACTTGTCTCAGCAATGTGTGAGCATGGTTTTGGGACAGAGGCCAGAGGGAGATATTGAAGCACATGCTTCTGCCACTCAAGTGCCCAAGAAAAATGACTGATCTTCAATTTACACGAAAGTAGTATTGCTGTCAGAAATACGCGAACTCAAGACTCAGCTACTTATCAGCAAAATGCAAAGCAAAACTATTGCACGCTCATGAGTTTGGCAAAAATTAGTGATACCGAGTACTGATAAGGATGTGAGCAATTGGGACACTTCCACACTGCTGGGAATGCAAAATTGCAAACCTGCTTTGGGAGGAGTTGGGCATTACCCATCAAAGCTGAATTTGCGTATACCCCGTGCACTGCACCACTCAGGACTGCCGCTGAGCTGTGCAGTGGGGTGGCCCTGGCAATTCCACTCCTAGGCAAGTCATCTTTAGCAGGAGTCGGCAAACTATTGGACCATGGTCCAAATCTGGCCTGCCATTTGTTTTTGTTTTGTTAAAGTTTTGTTGGTGCACTGTCATGCTCATTTGTTTACATATGGTCATGGTTGCTTTCCCGAAACAACGGCCGAGTCGAACAGTTGCGAGAGAGAAACGTCTGGTTTGTAAAGCCCAAAATATTTACTATGGCCATTTTCAGAAAATGTTTAGCAACCTCTGGTCTAGAGGATCCCTTGCATGTGGGAATCAGGGGACATATGAGACTGTTCACAGCAGCATTGTTTGCCAAAGCAAAAAATTGAAAAACTACCCAAATGTCCATCAGTAGTAGTCATTTCATACAATGGAATATTATAGAGCAGAGAAGCGATCACAATAGGTCCATTTATATACGATTCAAAAGCAACCCAAACTAAATTTATTGCTTAGAGACATAAACACACGTGGAAAGCTATAAAGGAAAACAAGGACATGACTATCATAAATGTTAGCATAGGGGTCTGTCATCCCTGGAGTGGATGTAATTGTGGGGAGGGTCACAGGGGTCCTGGCAATGTTCTTTCTTAGCCTGGCCTCGGTTTTAGTTGTGTGGATGCTCACTTTATTTTTATTCTTTATATACGGTCCACGTGTTTAGATCTTCTTCAGTGTGATGTCAAATTTCATAATAAATGAATTTTAACATTGTATGTGAAATTGGTTTCCCAAATCGAGAAGCATAAGTCATAATTCAGTTTGTTCTGGTACAGTGTAAAAATGGCAAAACCTTTTTTTTTTTTTTTGTGAGGAAGGTGAGCCCTGACCTAACATCCGTTGCCAATCCTCCTCTTTTTGCTGAGGAAGATTGGCCCTGGGCTAACATCTGTGCCCACCTTCCTCTATTTTATATGGGACGCCACCACAGCATGGCTTGACAAGCAGTGTGTCGGTCTGCGTCGAGTATCCGAACCCCAGGCCACCGAAGTGGATTGCGTGAACTTAACCACTGCGCCACCGGGCCGGCACCCCAAAATGGCAAAATCTTCATCAACATAGGGGAAAACAAAACAATGTGCATCATCGGGTGGAGAAATCTACCAAGCATTTGGGCCCCCTCCAACCTTTTAGCTCTGTTACACCTCCGCTAGCCTCACTCTTTCTTTGCCTTACATGGACACAAACCTAGAGGACAGGTTGTCACTGGGTTAGCAGCCCAGTTTTGAATGGGTGCCCAGGAGGGAAAGTCGTTAAGTAGCATGGCTCCACTTTGAAAGTGGTATTTGAAGAAAACGCAGTGGTATGCATCACACGGTGCTGGCGAAACTCATTGGAACACTGAATCTCAAAGAGCATCCCCTGAACACCTGCTTCACATACCTGAGTGATTGAGCACAGAGCAGGAAGGCTGGCGGCTGACAGGAGAAATACAACTTTCCATGGCCCCAAGAAAAGGCTCCCAAGTATGGCCTAGGCACGCACTTTCAAAAAACCCTCCACTCTGAAAACGGGCCATTTTCCACCAATGGGCTTCCAAGGATCCTGTGCAATTCAGGTTCTATAAATTGTTGTACATACTGTTCACTTCCACAAGAGACCACTATTGCTTAACTTTTTGTAAAGGTGGCTTTAAAAATGCAGTTTTAACAACGAGTGGTACAGAAAAAATCAGTGTTGGCATATTTTAAACACAGAGTGCAAAAATGTAATTTCATGGTCCTTTGGAATCTTGTATCTAACTCTCGGTGCGTGCTGCTAATTGAAATATGAGCGATAGTGATTATGGCAATGATAACATTGGCGTCTCTATAGGGTCCTCCTCCCAGGATCAAGCTCTTTCATATATATTATTCAGTTACGACTCACAGTGCCATGCGTCTTGCAGTTCTCGTTTTCCAGAGAGAAAAATTAGGGAAACTCCACAATTTTTGCATAGTTAGGTGGTGATATTTCAGAACCAAGAGGTAAGTAAGAAAAGGGGGAAATGTAAACCTACGCTTTTGGAAGCACATCTACCTTCTTTCAGGTGGGTGGTTTAATTTTCATCTTGTGAAGTTACTTTCAACTTGGTGTGAAATTGGGTAGATATGTTGTTCTAGATAGAGCTTAGGAGGGTGTCTCTGGTCACCCTCGGATCATTGCACAGCTGGGAGTTTCCCAGACGACAGCTTCCTTAGGCTCTCCTTCCTCACAGCCTCTCATCATGAGATGAGACATCTACCTCTGGATGTTAGAAACTTCCGGGTCCCGTGGAGCCCTACCTCTTAACCCTCTGTAGTTACTGCCCTGCCTTTTGTTCCCGTGATCCCATTTGGCAGACAGAGTCAGTATTTGGAGTCAACATTGTGGGTTTGACTCTGGACTCTGCTCCTTCTTAGCTGGGTGAGTTAGTAAAGCTCTCTGAGTCTCAGTTTCCTCATCTGTAAAATGGGGCTAATGATACTCATCTTATAGGGTTTTGTGGGGATTCAAGCGATTGTGTCTGTAAGGGGCCTGGTGTGTAGTAGGTGAATTTGCTTAGCAAATCCTCCTTCTCTTTCTTCCTCCTTCACCCTCAGATCAGCTGCTTCTGTGCCTGTGGTCCCCGGTTCTGGGAGAATTCACAGAATACTTGTTACAGACCTAATTATGTTCTGGTAAAATCCTGAAATCCTTCAGGCAGTGGTTCTCACACTTAAATAAGAATCTCCTGTTCAATTCCGAGACGCCCGGCAGGTCTAGTCTCTGTGAGGATCCCCCTCATGAAAGCACAGCAGGCCAGTGGCCCTCCCTGCCACCTCCACCCCTGGTGGCTGGCTGAGTCAAGATGGCCCTCACTAATGCGGGCAGGCATCATCCAGTCCATTGAAGGCCTGAGTAGCACAAAAAGGCAGAGGAAGGGCAAATTTGCTGTCTGCTGAGCTGGGGCATCCATCCTCTTCTGCCCTTGGACATCTGCACTCTTTTTTCTCAGGTCTTCAGACTTGGACGGGGACTTGCACCATTGGCTTCCCTGGTTCTCAGGCTTTTAGACTTGGACTAGAACCACGCCATTGGCTCTCCTGGGCTTCCAGCTTGCAGCCAGAAGATTGTGGGGCTTTTCAGACTCCATAATCAGGTAATCAATCAATCTCTTTCTATATATCTAAAAAGAAAAAGAATCCCTTGGTGTGATTGCCAAATAATTCCTGGACGGCCCTGAGTCAGAATCTGCTTTTTAACAATCTCTCAAGGGGACTGCGAGGCCAGCAGTCAGAGGATCACAGTCTGAGAACCACGGCCTTGGGAGTTTGCTGGGGGACCCGCACCACATCCTGCATCTCAAGGCTTACCTTCAGGGACCGGTTTAATAAAATTCACAAATCTAGGTCCTCCAGGCATCTGCCCACTGTACCCTCCTATGGGCCCCCAGGCACTCAGTAGCTGCCTGCCAACTTTGGAATACTGTTAATAAAACACTGTCTTTGACTTCAGGAAAGCTCGCTTCCTGAAGCAGCAGCAGCACCTGGGAACTTGTTGGAAATGCAAATTCATGCCCCCCCCACCCCAAGATTTACTCAACAGGGAACTCTGGGATGGGGCCCTGCAGTCTGCGCTGTGACAAGCCTCGGGGATTCTGTAGTTGTGTGGAGGGCCGGTCCCCTGTGCGGGCCAGCATGTCTTCCTCCCAACCGGGTGGGACAGATCCTGGACTCTATCCAGTTCCTGCCAGCCTTCGGCTGGTAGCAGTGGGAGGGGAGGCTTGTTCTCCACTCTCCTGAGGGTGCAGCCCCTGAGCATTTATTAAGCACCCACTGGGTGTGCTGGTCATTTATTCTCCCCTCTAACATGCACCATCACCAAAACCCTATATTGTTTATAGTTGAGAGGCAGGTTTGGTGTTTCTGATTCATTCCTTCTTTTATTAAACAAATATTCAAGAGCTCTTATGTGCCAGGCACTCTCTGGGTACCGGGGAAAATAGTGATAAGATTGTGCCTCTGCAGAGATAACTAAGGTTCTGCTATAATGTCAAAGCGTGGTAAGGGCCATGAGGGCCCAGCAGGGCAAGAGGACAGAGGCTGGGTGGGAGAGGGCATGGCGAAGGGGAAAAGGGCTATTTGTTTTCTCTTGGATGACACAGAGGACTATGTTTTGCCCTTTAATCCTTGTTCTGGGAAGAGCACCTTGATCTTCCCCTACTCCCTCTCAGTTCAAAAGGCTCCGCTCTCCTTCCCACAGTTTTGGGGGTAGGCGCATGACCCAGGCCCGGCCAACCAGAGCATTCATCTCCCTGGCCCCAACAGTGAACACTTCAGTGATGGGCTCTGAGCTGCCCAAAGGAGACTCAGTCCTGGGGCTTCTACTAGAAACTCCTGGAGAGAAAAAGAAATGAATAACCTTTTTTAAATAACTGCTGAAGTTATTGGGCTGTGAGGATTTTAGGCTTGGGATTTTCTGGGATTGCCATGAGGCTTTCCTGAGAAACAAAGCCCACCCACAGGAAGTGGAGCTGAGAGGAGGAGAGAGTCCTAATCACATTGTTTGAACCACTAGATCCAGCCATGCCTGAAGCATTTACTCCTGGACTTTTTAATTTGGTGACCCCATACTTTATTTTTCAGCTGAAACCTGTTTCAATCTCTTGAAACTCAAAGGGTTATGATATTAAACTCAGAGAACATGGGTTCAACTCCTGGTTCTGCCACTTTCAGGGTGAGTCGTTACCTCTTCCGTTAATACGGCTGGTTGAGAAGATTCAGCAAGAGGAGAGAATCTGCGAGGCAGCTACCACAGCCCTTGGCCCATAGTAGGTGTTCAACAAGGGGTGGCTGGATTGCAGAGAATAACCAGCTGTCGAGCAGATTTCTTTTTACCTTAGCTTAATTGTGTTCATCTTTTGTGTTTCAGAAACGTGTGACTGAGTTCTCAATGACGGAATGAGTGGCTGTTCTATTTTTCATCTCTATTCTGATGGTCCAGATGGTACAGTGCTCTCTCTCCCTTTTCTTCCTCTCCCCCATCAAAGAAGCACAAGTATGCTGAGGAGAGACATTTTTCCTTTTCTCAATGAAATATAATTACACTGCATTCATGGCATTGATGATATTCGTTGTCTCAAATTACACTGTTTCTGGTGCTGGGTTGAGAGCTATATAATAAGGTACTGATAAGGATATTCTCTTTCTAACCCAAATTGTATGCAGATAGATGACACTTTCTTGGGGCAACACTTTCTCTTTCCTCAGAATTACAGAAAAATTCAGTCATTCTGAGGCTAATTCACATTGCATGTGTCTTTTACACATCCATCAATTTCAAAATAGATTTCAATGAGAAAAAATGTAAAATTCTCTCAGCCCAGACATCCAAATAATTTGGTGTCAGTAATACGCAAAGCAGGGGTGGAGGTGAGGGAGAATGGCCAGGCCTGGCCGTGCATGAATGTGCTGTGAGCCGCAGAGGCAGGAAGCATTTCCTCCAGCTGAGAACAGTCCCACCAGGTCACAACACTGACCGCCTGGGGACGGGGTGGGGATGAGGTGGCGGTTCTGGAGAACAGTCTGGACTGACCAGTCCTTAGATTGTGATTCTGCCCGAGTAACAGAAAGAGCCCATTTCCATATTTCAGCCATTTGGAGCAGTTTGGACTCTGTCACCACCATCACCATAGTTAGCATCCATCGAGGGCAGTGTTCCTCAACATTTTTTTTTGCGTTATTGCCCCCCCATGGAGCCTTTTAGGCTTTTTTCCTAATCCTCCCCACCACCCCACCATGAAATTTAATACCATATATATACCATATACCTGTTTATGTACTGCACGTGTGTCTGTGCTTTATACATAAAAATCATATGCGTGATCTATGCTTACTCTGTATGCACAAGGCTCTCTTCTGAGTGCTTACTTATATTAACTGATTTAACCCTCACAATGACCCTACCAGGTATTCCCATTTCAGAGTTGGGGCACTGAGACACAGACAAGTGACTTGTTCAAGGTTACAGAGCTCATGGGTGCTGGTCTCAAGTTAATCAAGCTGCAAAGATAAAGGGAATAGAGTCCATGCAAGACTTCCCTCACTTTTGACACCAGCTACAAGGGGTTTTCGTCAGCTACAAAGTTAGAGGGAGCAAACTCCTTCCCAAACTACCCTGACATGTGATAATTTGCTAGAAGGACTCATGGAACTCACTGCAAGCTAGTATACTCATGGTTACAGTATATTACAGGGAAAGGACACAGATTAGTCACCCAAAGGAAGAAATGCACAGGGCAGAGTCAGGAAGAGTTTAAAACGTGAAGCTTCTATTGTCCTCAAGTTGTGTTACCCTCTTGGCATCAGTGCGTGACAATATGCATGGAGTATTGCCACCCAGGGAATGCTTACCCAAGAAACTTTGTTGTCCAGTGTTTATTGGGGCTTCATTACGTAGGAATGATTGATTGATTGATTGCCCATGTGGTTGAACTCAGTCTCCAGGTCAGCTGATACAGCTTGACCAAAGCCCCCACCCTAAATCACATGGTTGGTCTTTCAGGCATGGCCAGCCCCCACCCCAAGACTGTCAGGTATGGCCAGCCCCACTCTAAGATCTGACATGGCCAGCCCCTGCCCACATCCTATCAGGTATGACATCAATTACCTCCCAGAAGCTGAGGACAAAGTTCAGAGCTCTCTTTGGGTAAAGCCAAGTTGTTTACTGCATAGTGGTGGAGCTGGGATCTAAAAACAGACAGTTTGTACCCACGGGAAAGAGGAAGGACCTAACATTCGAGTGTTATAATCATTACAACAACACCCTGAGGAGATGGGCGTGTTCCCACCGCACATATGAGTAAACTGAGTGTGGTAGGCTGAATAATGGCCCCCAAAGATCTAGGTTCTGATCCCTGGAGCCCTTATTGGCAAAATGGACTTTGCGGATGTGATTAAGATAGGGATGCTGTGACAGGGAGAGTATCCTGGATTGTCACCAGGTGGTCCCTGAATGTGATCGCAAGTTTCCTTATACGAGGGAGGTAGAGGGAGATTTAACACAGAAGAGGAGGCGATATGAGCAGAAATTAGAGTGATGAACTTTGAAGATGGAGGGAAAGGCTTTGAGCCAGGAAATGCAAGCAGCACTAGAATCTGAAAAAGGCAGGGAAACGAATTCTCCTCTCAGAGCCTCCCGAGGAACCAGCCCTGCGGACGCCTTGACTTTAGGCTCATGTAACTGATTCTGGACTTCTGGCCTCCAGAACCAGAAGAAAATAGGTGTGTTGTGTTAAGCCTCCAAGTTGGTGGTAATTTGTTACAGCAGACATAGGAAACAAATACACTGAGACACAGAGGCGCTGAGTGTTTGCTTGGGGCCCTAGGGCTAGTAAGAAGCTGTTCTAGAATTTTAACAGAGGCCTCCCTGGCTCCAAAGCCTAGTTCTCACTTCTGCGGTCCAGAGGTGGCTTGCTCAAGGCGGGCAGGGTTGGCGCTTCACTCCTGCATTGAGGTCAACTATTGCTAATGGATCATGCTTCTCATTTACCTTGTCAACATGACGCTCTTCGCGCACTACAAGCTGCAGCCAGCCAAGGATGGCCTGGGATCCGTTCCTTAACCTACCTCCTTGAGACTCGTAAGAACAGCAGCCCCGCTCTTGGGCAGATCTCTTCCATTTTTTTTTTTAGACCTGAGTTTGTCATGCCAATTCACTTAAACACAACAAATACTCCTCATAGGGCCACTCTTTTCACCAACCCCTGTTGCCTGGATATTTGGCCTTTACCAACTGCAGTCGAATGTTCCAGCACTTGGCATAGATCCTGGAGGACCAGCCCTTCCAACAGCACCTGGCATCTTGTATCTTTTATCACTATCTTAGGTCAGATCCCCTAGAAGCAGAGCTTGAGACAGGGATTTGCATATATGTGATTTCTTGAGGAAAACAAGTGTGTAAGGGCGTGAGGGAGGCAGGATAGTTAAGGGAAAGGAGCAGAGGAAGGATGGAGATTCATGGAGACTGGCCTTGGCACCACACGCTGTCCTCTTGCTAGGCAGTGGGCCACCCCTGGGTGGGGTGTGCATGCAACTTTCTGGGAGAGTTGGCTCCTGCCATCTGGGGGCAATTCTCTGGAGAACGGGCAGCTGTGCACCGGTAGCGGCCAATGCTCCTAGTGGGTGCTCCTGGGAAGGGAGATCCGGGGCGGGTGCTACAGAGCCTCCTTCTATCTCTTTGTTGAGTATCTGTTTCATTTCTTTTAAGAAGTCTAAGCAAGTCACACTGGCCTTGGCTGAGGCCCTGGTTCTGGGGATAACCTCAAGTTAGAGACCTGAGTTTCCTCTAGCTGCTTAATCTGTGCTTCTCTGACATTTGTCATCTTTAGTCTTTGTGTTTACACAAGATGATCTTTCTAAATGTTTAATTCTTCACTGTTTGCATCAGATTCTTTTGTGTTCTCAGTGGTGTCTGACTCAATGAAAACATCAGGTGCTTAAAATCTGCTCTGTTCCCTTAGCATTGCTGAGGGTGAGGGGCAAGTCTGGGCCAGCTTCAGCTGCGGGCCTCCGGCTGACTGTGGAAGGTGGAGCAGGCCGCTTCTACACTGGCCCCCCACGATCTCCCTCTACTGGCATTCGTGGCCTGCGTAATCCCCTCCGCTTGTGTGTGGCCTGGAGCCAGGGTCTTTCTGTAAGGTCCCAGAGATCCTAAGTGCTATCTGCCAGCCCGGCTCCTGAGGCCAACGGGTTCACCTTCAAGCACAGGAGGAACTGAGACACTGCCTGTGGGGACGTTTGCAGGGTGGACCCTGTCGACAGAGACCTCTGCAGGGGGTCAGAAGTGTTGTCAGCCCACTTCTTTGCCTCGACTTGATTGAGGAACGCCCGTGCACACAGAATAGGTTCAGTGAATGTTTATGGAATGACCCTCTGCTTCCAGCAGGCTGGGGAAAGAGGTGGCCTGTGTTCCCTTTATGAGGGGAAAAGCCCTTGATTCCACAAGAAACAGAGCTGCTGATGAAGAAGCTTCTGGGGGAAGGCCTATAGTGACTTAAATTTGCCGGGATGGAAGGTATGTGATTGGTGTAACTTTTTTTTTTTTCCTTTTTTGGTGAGGGAGATTGGCCCTGAGCTAACACCTGTTGCCAATATTCCTCTTTTTGCTGAGAAAGATTGGCTCTGAGCTAACACCTGTGCCCATCTTCCTGTATTTTGTATGTGAGATGCCACCACAGTGTGGCTTGATGTGTGGTGCCTTGGTCCGTGCCCTCGATTTGAACCTGTGAACCCTGGGCTGCCAAAGCAGAGTGGGAGAACTTAACCACTACTCCACTGGGCCGGACCTGATCTAAGGTTTTGATAGAGGAAGGGTGAGATGGAAAGAGGGGGCTGTGGGGGCCTAGATTCCTGGGAAGAAAGAGCAAAGGACAGAGACGGGCGGCTGTGGATACTGAAGACGGAGGCAGAACAGCTCTGGGGCTTGAGAGTGTCTCTGCAGCTGGAATCTCGTTTGTTAATCAGGCAGCATGGTCTCCATTTTGGGCCATTCTCCTCCTCCCTTTCATAACCACCTCTGCCTCCTCCCAGCGTTTTCCTCTTGACTACCTCACCCTACGTAAAGTCTCACTGGTCCACTCCTTCCTTATGTTTGTTTATTTATTTATTTGTTGAACAACTATTTATTGCCAGACGTCATGTGAGATTCAGTGTTAGGATACAGTGGTGATTCAAGAAGTGGATATAGTCCCTGCTCTCACGGGGTTTGTAGCCTAAAGGGAGAGACATTAATCGAATAGTCACCCAAATGCATAATTACAAATTCCCATAGGTGCCGAGAACCAGAGCCCTCTGCGAGCACTCCGCTCACGGTCCTCATTAACAAAACTTGTCCATTGACTGCATTAACAGGACTTACCATTCCAGAAAGTTGAAGTTGCAAATAGCTGGACTGTTTGGGAAAATCCATTTATTCAAATTGAACTTCCCAACTGGCTCTCATGGGGCTAAATGTTCCTTTCTCAGGGCAATAGGTCGCTTAACTAGGGTCATCAAATGACTTTTCAAGACTACTTCGAAGCCCTCACCTTGCTGCATCCACCAATCCTGAATGATGATGTTATGATCTTCGTCCAAGCCCAGTCAGACCTTGCCTTGAGAGATGCCTTAAACCAGTCCCCCTAAATCTCCTAAATATTCCAATTGTGCCCTTGTGCTCTGAGATGCTACCACAAATTTGACAAGGCTGTGCTCTCCCTCATTGTAGGAGCAATGACCTTGAAGTTGGCAGGCAATGGTTCTCTGAAGGAGTGAACTACAATCCTAAGAGACCTCACAACAGAGGATTGGGACCCAGACTGGAGACCTCCCTGGGAAAGGAATGCTTGAGCTGAGTTCTAAAGATGCACAAGAGTGAATATGGCGAAGGGAGAGAGGAGGATGACAGAGAGCAAGGAATGGGAAAGGAAGAATGTGCAAAGGCCCTGGGGCAGGAAGGAGCATAGAACTTCAAGGGACAGGGAAAGGCCAGAGTGGCTGGAGCCCAGAGGGCAAGGGCATCACAGTGAGAGTTCAGGCTGGGGAGGTAGAAGGGAGCAGGCCACGTTAGTGCTTGTGGCCTGTATCCAGAGAGCATTGGGAAGCCACTGAAAGATTTTTTTAGTCCAATTTTTATTTTTACAAGTGCTTATGATCCACAATCAGCAAGGAGAATTAATGAGGGGGCCATTGTGGCTATCCTGGATAAAGATAGCCAGAGGAGCATGCATTAAGGGGATCAGAATGCTAGCAGAGAGATGGAAAGAAGTGAATGGATTTGGGAGATCTGTAGGAAGTGAAACTGAGGGCTGGAGAAGTTAAATAACTTGACCAGAGTCACATAGTGGCTATTTAAATTTACATTAATTAAAAATTAAACATTCCATTTTCTCAGTGGCATCAGCCTCAATATAAGTGCTCAGTATATGGCTGCCTTATTGGACAGGCAGAGGATAGAACATTTCCACTGTCCCAGAAGGTGCTGTTGGACAGTGCTCATCCAGAATCTAGGCCTCCTAAAGTTCCTGGCCCAATGCACGGCCGGATTCCCTGCTCAGTTTGGAGTCCTTTAGTGTTCGGGGGCTGCGGTCAGCAACTCTAGACTGTGCTTGACCCACAGGTGCTCCCCAGCCCTTAAAACAGAGCAGAGTCCAGAGCAGCTCACTGATTCCCGCCATCTTCACTGCAAGGTAGTGACTGCGAGTAGGAAGCGGCTGTCACTAACGCACTCATGTGAATTTGATGACAGGGCCACCGGGGTTGCATGGAGATCCCGAGGGGCCAACCACAGACCCTTCTTCATGCATAACCAGCACTCAGGGCTTTGCCCAGCTTCTGAATATATTGGCATGCGGCACACACATTTCACGGCTGGAATTGCCCATTTCTGAATTAGATAAAAGATATCAGAAGAATAATAAAGTTACTTTTGGTGAGTACATATTATCTGTAATGAAATAGAATGGGGGTTGCAGCAACTACAACTCAATCTTCCATCTCAGAGGTTTATTAACTCTAATCCCACTAGAATCAGTAGCAGGATCTGGGAGTGTAATAAAATGGACTAATTTTTCAAATTTTTTTCCTTGAATGCTGGTGGAGTGAAAAGAACAATATTGAAAAAACAAGCATTTGTTTACATTTCCTCTGCTCATTTATGATTGATTTTTGTGGTTATTTTTGTGACAGTCCTGCTGTTTTGGGATAGTGGCTTCCACCTCACCTTAGTTCAGAGCCAGAATAGCAAATCCATGGTACATGTCTTTGCTCCCTGATCCCCTGCAGACATCATTAATCAACTCCAGAACTCTTTCCCCATGACTCTATGACATGGCTTTAGATTTCTTCTCTCCCCCAGTCCAAGAAAGGGAGAGAAAAGGTCAGAAACCTAGTTGCTCTCCTTGGATGAGGGATAGGCATTTTATCTGAAGTGCAGCAAGATAAATATTCAGTTCTCAGAACAGCTATAGAAAATTGTTCAGAACTGGCTACTTCTGGGAAACAGGGGAACATTCTTGCTATTTTGGGGGCAGTTAAGGAGGAATGGTTTACCCCAGTCAACCTGGCAATGGCTAAATAGCATCATAGAGGATAAAAGGAGCTCTCAGCATGAAAATATTTCTCAGCACTTCCATTAGGCTTTTTTTTGTTCCTGGAGAACTCATTTATTAACATTTTCACAACCAGAGTCCTATCGATGAGACCTGGGGCTGTCCCTCTGCCAAATTTGGTAGAAAGCATGTTGTGTCTCGGGTCTGGTTCTGACTCCAATGACATTCTTATAAACCACTTGGCACGTCTCCCACTCAAACAAACAAACTAATTAAGGTGGAATAAAAGAATTATGGGACTTGGGGAGACTAAGAGGACATGCATTAGTGAATGAGTGAATGAACAAATGAACATAACCCAGTATTCCCCAAAATGGGTTCCATGGAACCATTTTCCAAGTATTAACAGGAGTTATAGGTTAAAAGCGTTTCATGGTCAACCGTGTTTTGGAAATGCTGGGTTAACAAAATGAAACAAACTTCTTTAACGCAAGACTTCTCAGAACTCGTATATGTCAATGCATCTTGTGGTTCCCCAAAAAAGTGATTCAATATGCTGTCTTCCAAACTGATGTGATCACAGGATCTTTTCCTTTTTCTTTTTTTTTTTTTTTTGTTGGGAAGATTGTCCCTGAGCTAACATCTGTGCCAATCTTTCTCTATTTTGTATGTGGGATGACTCCACAGCATGTAGGTCTGTGCCCAGGATCCGAATCCCAGACTACCAAAGCCGAGCGCGTGAGCTTAATCACTATGCCACCAGGCTGCACCCCCCCACCCCACCTTTTTTTTTAAATCTGTGAAATATCTTGTAAAATTAGTATTCTAAGAAACACATTTTGGGAAACACCATGCTTGTCCAAACTCCTCATTTTATTTATTTTTTAATAAGTTTTCAAAAAATTTTCTGTATTTATTTTTCCCCCCAAAGCCCCAGCAGATAGTTGTAGGTCATAGCTGCACATCCTTCTAGTTGCTGTATGTGGGACGCGGCCTCAGCATAGCCAGAGAAGCGGTGCGTCGGTGCGCGCCCGGGATCTGAACCCAGGCCGCCAGTAGCGGAGCGCACGCACTTAACCGCTAAGCCACGGGGCCGGCCCAAATAATTTCTTTTTAGTATAAGTATGTCCCAAATATGTTTGTCTGAAATTCTCGTTTAAATGGCGTCTTGTATTTTATTTGCTAAATCTGGCAACCCTATCTGTGTGATGTGTGAGTAGGGAGCAGTGTGGGGGATGTGTGGTGTGTGTGTGTACATGGTGTATGTGTGTTATTGTGTGGAGGGGTATGTGTTTGGGTAGGGGGCTGGGGGGTTTGGTCAGAAGAAAGAAAGTGGAGATACAGGAAACCCGAAGGGGTTTATAAACAGTTTTCCCCAAATTGGCCTTGTAACACAGATTTTTGCTTTCGTACTTTTAATACTTTACTGTAGTTTACTGGTCTGCATGTCCAGATCCCCACTAGATAGAGAGTGGAGAGCTGAGTCTGGTTTATCTTGTAGTCCCTGTGTATGGCATAGAGTAGACACGTGGTAGCGCATGTGGATGTGGGTGCTCTCAGACTTTAGGACAGTTAGTGTCTTAGTCCGTTGGGGCTGCAGTAACAAAATACCACAGACTGGGGGGCTTACATACAAGAGAAACTTATTTCTCACAGTTCTGGAGGCTGGAAGTCCAAGATCAAGGTGCTAACATGGTTGGGTTCTGGTGAGAACCTTCTTCCCGGTTCACAGCTGGGGCCTTCTTGCTGTGTCCTCACGTGGTGGAAGGGGTGAGGGTTCTCTGTGGGGCCTCTTCTATAAGGACTCTAATTCCACTCATGAGGGCTCCACTCTCATGTCCTAATAAACATCCAAAGGCCCCACCTCCTAATACTGTTACCTAAGGGGTTAGGATTTCAAAATACAAATTTTGGGAGGTTACAAACATTCAGACCACAGCAGTCAGGAATTAAATTCTTGTGCATCAGTCTCCCTGAATATGAGCCGTAAAGCCATCCACTGCTTGCACTGAATACCCAGTCTTCAGTATGTGACAGAGTAGCCTCGGTGCCCCAATGTTGGGCCATCAGAGTCACCTGGAAAGTTTGTTTAAAATACAAGTTCCTGGGCCCCATCCCTCCAAGAGGTTCAGGAAGCCTGGGGTGAGAGGGAGTGATGTACAGGAATTAGATGGACAGTAAGTGTTCATGTTTAATTATCTCCTCTTATAAAAGGAAAAAACAACAGAATTGTACCGTGAGCCGTGCTATGAATGACTGAATGTGTGCGTGTGCATGCAAATCACACACATGCGCCCAGGCAGCACAAAGTGTGAAAAGTGAATCTGGTTCATTGATACTTTATCCAGATTTTTCCTCTATGAATTTATGTTGGTACTACTGCTAATAAATCCCTTGCCTTGAGCAACTGTGAAGTTGCAAAGATCAGGCTGCACTGAGGCATGCCTAAATATGTCTGCAAGGAAGCACAAGGGAAATCAAGGTTTTGTTTTCCAGCAGCAGAGCCCCTACGATGCTTTCCAGAGCAAAGGGGCACGTTTAACCTAATGACACTGCTTCTGTACTGACATTAGGCAAAGAGAGCTTCAATAGATGAGTGAATTCTTCTAAAAGTAAAAATATAGATCTACAAGAAAGAAACCATGAGGGGAAAGAAAAGTGGCAGCTGATTTCTTTGAGTTCAGAGTTCGTGAGGTTAAAGGTTAAGATTTTTCTCTAAAGCTTTCCCTCCAAAAAGACCAATTCAAAACAACAGAATTGTGATTATTCAAAAGAAAGTCAGCTCTGTGAATATAGTAAAAACCACTGAATCGTATACTTTAAATGGATGAATTGTATGGTATGTGAATTGCATCTCAATAAAGCTGTTATAAGTAAATTAAAAAAATCAGGAGGACCAAATTCCATAAACACTAAGCTTTCTGTAAGAGCCAGGTCATTTTCACTGGAAATTAACAGTCTGATGATAAATCTTAGGGTAATTTATCTTCTAAGTATGACCTGGATGCAGACTTTCCTAGGAAGATTTTGTAATTGAAGTACATAATAAAATAAAAAAAATGCAATAATATGAATGTTACTGTTTAACATAGTAAAAAAGTAGATTTTTAGAAAATGTTAATGACGAAGAGATGTCAAATTGTTCATTATCATTTTTCTTTTATTATCTACATTTAATTTATTACCTGCTGCCCATTTGAGCTTGGGGGTGGTGGTGGCTAGGGATGAGAAATATTGGCCAGTTGGCTGCTGTTAATTTTTCATAAGTCTCATTTACTGAAATCTATAATTTGAACAGGGCTGTTCTTTGAAATGTTCCGGTCTCTCAGAGGTCAATCAATTTCTTAATCATGTAATGACAGCGGGAGCCACTGGAAAGGAGACGTGGGCTGCAGAGAACTACACGTTTTCTTTCACAGGCTACAAAACATGGAATTCGATGCCGTCTTCACAAAACCTCATCTCATAACACTGCAGGTCTGAGTGTTTTGGGGGAGGGAAATGAAATGTATTTTTAAGTGAGAAAAGAGAAAGTCAGAAAAGATCATTGTTAGATGAACAACTAAAAAATCAAGATCTCAACAGCACCTGATGAAAGGCAAATTATACTATTCACATTGATCGCTTTTTCTCCCTTTTTTCAAATGATTTATTATCCTTTGATATTACGATCAGTTAGCTGGCTTGCTGCAGCATAAATATTTGATCTTGGCTTAAGGCTTTTCACAACTGCTTTTTGCTACAGCCAGACGTCCTTGCTTTTTGCCTCCATCTTTCCTTGATGAAAGCGAGGAGGCAAATATTAGGTGTGCAAAGAGAATAGAAATCATTGACCTGTAAATTATCCAAGTGAAGGAAAGCTCCAGGGATTAAATAAAATATTGGCATGGAGAAACTCCAAAACCATATTTTCCAGGTGCTACATTCGGTGTGTCCTCTTTTGGTTTGTTTTGTGTGCTTGCTGGGGAGAATTAGGATACTGTAGTATTCATTTTGTCTCCAAATCGCAGTCTTCTTGCACTTTATTAAAGTGAGCTGCACAAGGAGGGGGGCTGGGTTTTCAGACAGTCATTATACGTGTCAAAATTCAGGTTGAATAGAGTCGCTGGGACCAAGCAAACATTCAGTTGCTTTGGGGTCCATCCTCAGGGCAGATTCTCCAGAAAAGGGTGCCCCTGTGAGAACTTGGTAGCCAGCACTCCCAGCAACTTGGGTTTGAGAGGATGGGTCTGGTAAAGGGGATCTGGGTGGGGCACTAGTAGCCTCCACTACACACATCGACTTGAGTCCTGTTTTCTGAGGTCAACAAATCTAGTCTAGCTTCTGTAAGATGTAACCTTCCAGATGCTTGCAGATGAAATCTTATCTGGGCTCTCTGTTGTACCGTTCTCTTCTCCAGGTTCACTTTGTTTTAACTAATGCTCATAAGACATGGTTGAAAGACTCACGATCTCCCTCATGCCTTACCTTTGCAGTCAACATTCAAAGTCAATATTCGAAATCCTGGCTTCTACTTGGGTCTGTGTGTGACCTGGTGATGGGGGAGAAGGGGGTGCAGGCAAGGGGTGTTATATCCCTTTCTTCATCTACAAACCCGGAGTGTAGTGCTTCTTACCTTATGGCGTGCTGTGAGGAGGCCATGACTGATGCTGTGGAGGGCTTAGCACGGTGCCTGGCACAAGACAGTCTCTTAGAATATGGTAGCTATTATTATAATTTTTGTTAAGAGAATCATTTGAAATCAATCATGGTGGCTGCTGGCCTTCTCCCAGGCCCAGGATCCTTGTCTTTTTTGTTCTTACCAGTTCTGGTCCATTGCCTTGCTCTGACCTTGGGTTTCCAAAACAAGGCTCTGCACCACAGATATATACTGATCCACTCAGTGTTAGTCAATGTTGTCCCTTGCCTTGGGTGATTTACTTGAGCTCTCTGAGCCTCAGTTATCTTCTGGAAAAATTGCCCCTTCCTTGCAGAGTTGTGGGATCAAATGAGATAATCTATACAGGGGCTGGCATATAGTAGCTCAATACGATTACTATCATTTTCCCCACCTTACTTCCTCCTTCTGCCTTACTTTTGTTGTTTGCTTGCTTTGTTTATTCTCATTTGCTTCAAGTCTCCATTCAAATGTCACCTTCTCAAGGAGGCCTTCCTTGATAACCCCGTCTGAAAGAGATTCCTTCCTGTTACTCATACCACCATTTCGACTGCAATGACTTATTTACATCATGTTTGTATATATTATCTATCTTCCCCACCAGACGGTTAAGACACATGAGGACACGGCCTTTGCTTTGCTTTCTGCAATATACCTAATGCCTAGCACATAGTACACACTTATTACATAGTAGTCCTCTCTTTAGCTTCGGTTTTGCTTTCTGGGGTTTCAGTTACCCCCAGTCAACTGTGGTCCAAAAATATTCAATGGAAAATTCCAGAAATAAACAATTCATAAGTTTTAAATTGTGCACTGTTCTGAGTACGATGATAAAATCTTGTGCTATCCCACTCCATCCCACTCTGAATCATCCCTTTGTCCAGCATATCCACACTGTATACTCTCCTGTTAGTCACTTAGTAGCTGTCTCAGGTCTCAGATTGACTGCTGCGGCATCTCAGTGCTTGTGTTCAAGTAACCCTTATTATGGCCCCAAAGCTTAAGAGTGGTGATTCTGGCAGTTTGGATGGATATGCCAAAGAGAAGCCATAAAGTGCTTGCTTCCTTCAAGTGAAAAGGTGAAAGATCTTGACTTAAAAGGGAAGAAAAAAAATTGTATGTTGAGGTTGCTAAGATCTACGGTGAGAAAGAATCTGCTATCTGTGAAATTATGAAGAAGGAAAATGAAATTCAGGCTAGTTTTGCTGGCGTGCCTCAAATATGTGTGTGTAGGAAAAAACAGTATCTACAGGATTCGGTACTATCTGCAGTTTCAGGCATCCACGGGGGGTCTTGGAATGTGTTCCCCGTGGATGAGGGGGGACTGCTGTAGTTAGTGAATGAAGACATCATCATTGTCATCACTATGACAGAGAAGGCTAAACCAGGACTAAAGCGAATTTTCCATCACTAGAGTTTTCAAACAGCATACTCAGCCTTACCTGGCTTTAAGCAAACTCCCAAATGCCACATTCTGTGTTTCTATGACTATAGGGCTGGATCGATGCTCATGAAATGGGAGTCCACTGCCCAGTGCCTTTTGTGTGTAAAAAGAATTCTGAAAGTCTATTCCTATAGCCCAAGTTGCCTCTCCTACCAGCACTCTCTCTGTTTCATTCTGATCCTCTCCCACCCAACCACCTGCTTTCCTGCGAAAAATGTCTAACGTTTGTTCAACACTTATGTGCCAACCACCCTCACAGTGCTTTCTATGTGTTATCTTCCAGATCATCACAATCACCCTTTGTGATCGAATCACGAGTATTCCTAGTTTACAGAATTCCTAGTTACAGCTTATTCCTAACAGCATTAGGCTCTGACCATAGATCTTGAAGAAAGAGAGCAGGAAGCCAGGAGAAAGCAAATAGGGGCAGGAATGGAAATGGAAGGTACGAGTCCCCATAAACTGACAGTCGGGATAAAACTGACCAGAAACCAGTCAAGAAAGCATAAATCGCCAATCCCAAATCCAAGAAGCTCAACCTGCTTCAGGAGTGGACTATTCCCAGGGACCGGGATCAAAGACAAGCAGAAGGTCACCAGTTCAGACAGTGGGCACTCAAAGGCACCATGTGACATGGAAATCTCAGTTGCTTCCTGCCTGGGCACCCTCATACAACTGGGTCCCCATGGCATGTCCAACCCAAGGTTTGCCAGTGAAAATTGTTGGGGGGGATGCCCATTATGGAGAAGACAGGTGGGGGATATGAACAGATTCTGCCAGAGAGCAGGTTACTCTGCCTGGGGTAGGGGTGGAGTAGGGGGATTCAGCAGGAAAGGCATCTGCAGACACAAAACACATTTTTAAAGGCACCTCCACCAGGACTGTTCTTTGACAATAGGACAGAAACCTCTCAAATGTCAAGAGATGGGGTTTTTGCCAAGGCAACAGGAGGCTGAGGACTGCAAGTAAAGGTTCTTATTACAAAAAGGTGCTGAATTCTGGAGTAGGGTTTAATTATCCCTGAGGTATTTCTGACTTGGTGTGTGTGTGGGAGGCTTTGCTTCTCTCTCTATTGCTGTTATTATCTCATGGGTCTACGGTCTCATTTTTCCCACCACAGAGCTCCTTAGTCATCTTTCCAATCCCGCAGCTCCCTCTGGGAGGCAGTTTCTGGCAAAGCTCTCAACCGCCAATAAAAGTTGCCCCCTGACTCTCTGACTATTAGCAATCAAACTCCTGGCCATTATTAATCATCAGGATTAATCATACGTTAATCATTTGCCAGGGTGGCATGGGGGCAAGCTTCAGATATTCCTGAGGCTGAGTCTGTACTGTGCAGATATGTTTGTCAGAGAAACATGTCTACGGAAAGCATTTTTCCTCTTGCGTGTGGGAGCTGAAGATAATGGAAGCATAGTTGCATTTTAGGCTGTCTGGTGTGATCTCTCTGGACGGATTTGCTCTTCTAAGCTGCTGGTGTATCTTTAATGCTGTGTTTGATATGCTTTTTCTCTCAACCTTTCTGGCTGTTCTCCATTTGTTTTGCCAGCTTCTTCTGAATATTTTATAATCAAGTATTTACCAGTGCATCTGGAGGTCATCTGGAATACCATCAGTGGAGTTGCTTTCTCCAGATATCAGTTCATCAAGTGGTGCTGAGCTCCCAGGAGCAAGTCAAGGCCATGTTTCCCCTGCTCAAACCCTCCAGGGGTGTCCCTTCTCATTCGGCAGAAATCCAACGGCCTGATCAAGGCACAGAAAGCCTGGCAGTTTCTGGCCTCTGACAGTCTCTTAGATTTCATCTTCTCAACAACTACCTTTGCTCACTCCACTCCTGCCATATTGGCCTCCTTATTATTTCTATTGGTTTTCTGTTGCTGCATAATAAATTACTACAAGTGTAGCAGCTCAGAACAGCCCCATTTATTATCATCTCACAGATTTGTAGGTCAGAAGTCTGGGCAGGCTCGGCCACATGTTCTGCTTACGTCAAAATCAGCTTGTCTGCTGGACTGGGCTCTGGGGAAAAGTTTACTCCCAAATTCATTCAGGTCATTGGCAGAATTCAGTTCCTTGAGGTTGTAGGACTGAGATCCTTGTTTCCTTGCTGGCTGTCAGATGAGGGCCACTCTCAGCTCCTGCAGACCACCCATATTCCTTGCCATATGGTCCCCTCTATATTTAAGCCAGCAAGGGTGCATTGGATCCTTCTCACACTTTGAATCTCTCTGACCTCCCCTTCTGCAGCCAGCCAGAGAAAACTCTCTGCTTTTAAAGGACTTGTGTGATTAGGTTAAGCTCACCTGGATAATCATCCTAAGTAAAGATCAACTGATTAGTAATCTTAGTTACAGCTGCAAAATTCCTTTAACATACATAATCCTAGGAGTAAGACAGGGGAGAAGGGGAAGATCATGGGACCCTTCTTAGAATTCTGTCTCCCACACTGTTCCTCAAATGTGTTGTGATCAGTCTCACCTCAGGACCTTTGCACTTGCCTCTGTCCTCTCTAGATAGCCACATGGCTTGCACAACTGATATATTATGTATTTACACATTTATTTGTTTATTATCTCTTTTCCCTCACTGGAATAGAGGCCCCCTGAAAATGGAAGCTTTCCTTGATTTTTTCAGGGCTGCATTCTCAGCTCCTAAAATAACTCCTGGCACTTAGCAAATGCTCTACATGTGTAAATAAATGAATGCCTAAATGAATCTTTAGCTTTCTCAACCCCTCTTCTCCTCTTCCTTCTCTTTTCCACTAAGATGTGTCTGAATTTTAGAATTCCCACAAAATGATCATTATAAATGTTTTTTTCCTCTCTGAATACAAGCATGAGTGATGGAAGGAATCAGGAACCTCTGCTTTTCCACTGGATCTAAGTAAGGACA